>NC_135335.1:9780323-14780323 GCF_023851605.1 Tamandua tetradactyla
CATTCAGAATATCAAGCTATGGTCCTTTTTATAAATCTTAACAAAGAATTCTAGGAATGTAACTTCTCTTTTTTTATTACCGCAAAATCCAGCTGTGGTAAACTGACCATTTTATCATTATTATTTTTTACTTATAGCAACAGCATTTTATTCATTAAAATGAGAGAGAGAAAATCTGCTTTCTGGACTTGTAAACTATGGTGGAGAAACGTAGGTTTTCCCCTTGCTGTTTGCAGGTTCAGACCCTAGACAAGTATTTGACCAAATCTGCATTTGCAGCCTCTCTTAGAGACTGCTCTAGCATTTTAACGTTTTTCTCTACCCAGACTCCCCAACCTCGAACAGCCAGAAAACAGGTTGACTCCTGGGCCTTGGACACAGCCAGCCCCAGGCCATTGAAGGAAAAGCAGAGACGAAGCCTTGAACCATCTCTCTCCATTGTGGGGGCCAAGTAGCTGCAGTAGCCTTGAGTCCCACTTGCATTGGGTTAAAGAGCTCATACTTAACATGTGTTAGGGGTACAGACGCTCTTCCTGATAGGGCATGAGCTCTCCAAGAGTTAACATTGTACCTAAACTTGGGGTTTCTGTGGCTCATAAAGTTGTTATATTTGTAAAAAAAAAAAAAAAAAAAAATTTTTCAAATGAAAGAAAATCCACATTGGCAAGAAGACTCGAGGATATGACACTCTCCTTGCCATTTTCAAACCAAAGATTTTTCCCAAAAGGACAGAGTTTTTTCTCTCATCACTTTTAGAAACAAAACATTTTTTTTCCTTTCTCACCCACTCCCCCAGTCCCCCCAATGCTAAGCCAGCTTCCATCTCCCCATTCCACACAATCTTGAATGGCACACGTTATGGTCGGTTCTTCCAGAGAATGTTGTGTTAGGGACTGAGAGGCAGAAGGGCTGGGGAAAACTTATTATAGCCCATGGGGGAATGCGAGAAAGTGGGAGTGGGCAGAGCAGTAATGGTGGTCTGTCTCCCACAGGTCCCCTTCCCCTGAGCCCATCTACAATAGTGAGGGGAAGCGGCTTAACACCCGTGAGTTCCGCACCCGCAAAAAGCTGGAAGAGGAGCGACATAACCTCATCACGGAAATGGTTGCACTCAACCCTGATTTTAAGCCACCTGCAGATTACAAGTAAGTACAGAGCTAAGGCCTCTGGAAAGATGACACATGCAGGTCATGTGTGAACTGGTGAAACAATTTTGGTGCTAACTTCTCACCGCTTAGCCCAAATTACCCATAATTACATATCACCAAGCCTTAATTCTAGAGAAGCTGCTGGTCATTTTTGTTAACTCCCAGGAATTTGCAAAAGAGATGACAAGTCTTTTGTTTCTTAGGCCTCCAGCAACGCGTGTGAGTGATAAAGTAATGATTCCACAAGATGAGTATCCAGAAATCAATTTCGTGGGGCTACTAATTGGGCCCAGGTAAGTAACTGCTCTCCTACGAGATAACAGAAGCCCTAAGCACCTGTCAGATATGTCTTAATTTGTGCTTCATTGGGTGTCTTTGGCTTCCCTTCCTGTTTTTGGTAAGAGACTCACTTTGGCTGAGTTATGCCTTTCTGTGAGAAAATCTCTACTTCCCCGTTTTACTGCAGAGAAATCACATCCCCAGGATTGCTGTGGCTGACCTTAACGTAGAGACTGTGGCGCTCTTGGTGGGAACCCCCAACCCCCAATTCTCTACACTTGCAGTTTCCCCACGAGTGCCTATGCAGCCTGTCCTCTGTCCCTAGGGTGTGTATACTTGATGACAAATGTGGTAACTTGATCCATTTGCTGTTTGATTTTTACTTCTGATAGAGGGAATACCCTGAAGAACATAGAGAAGGAATGCAACGCCAAGATTATGATCCGAGGGAAAGGGTCTGTTAAGGAAGGAAAGGTTGGGCGCAAAGATGGCCAGATGTTGCCAGGGGAGGATGAGCCACTTCATGCCCTGGTTACTGCCAATACCATGGAGAACGTCAAAAAGGCTGTAGAACAGGTGAGAAAGCTGGAGAGAAAGCTGCTTGCCACAAGTCTAGGTGGTGGCCCCAGCACTTAACATAACTGTCCACTGTCTTCACTAGATAAGAAATATCCTGAAGCAGGGCATCGAGACTCCTGAGGACCAGAATGATCTACGGAAGATGCAGCTTCGGGAATTGGCTCGCTTGAATGGGACTCTTCGGGAAGATGATAACAGGTACTTTATGGGCTTACAGTAGGGGAAGATCTGAGGAACCATGGAAACAGAGGAGATGTCCATAGCCCTTGAGTTGACTTTTTCTTTTCTTTTCTTTTTTTTTTCACTTGCATCAGAATCTTAAGACCGTGGCAGAGCTCAGAGACCCGTAGCATTACCAACACCACAGTTTGTACCAAGTGTGGAGGGGCCGGCCACATCGCTTCTGATTGCAAATTCCAAAGGTGAGAGGCTGGCAGCTCTGGGTTTCCTAGTAATCCAGGTGATCGGAAATGGCCTTGTACAGAATCATTCCCTTTTATTGCTCATCTTGAGCCTAGGAAAACCTGAAGATTCTATTCTAGGTATAAAGCTTTTCATTGGAACTCAGCATGCTAAATTAACTGCTTTAAGTGGTCCAAAAAGACTAAGCAATCTGGATTTCAACCAGTTGCAAACTAGCACTAGAAGTCAACGTTTTTCTCCTTTTGGTGATAAATAATAAGGCTTTATTAAGTGAGTTCTGGCAGTTCTTCCAATCTTGCATAGATTTTCCTTCCCTCAAAAGGGAATGCAGAGTTTGACAAAGTTTAGTCGTTGAGAAGATGTGTGTTTTCCTGTTTGCTGTGGCTTGCTGTGGTTTGGTGCTCACTGTCACCTCTTTTGCATATTAGTTGTCTATGTTATTAGCCCACTGTCTCTGTAGGGAATGGAGACATTCCTGATAGATCTAACTGGGATCCTGAGCAGTGTGCTAAAGGGCTGACGAGACTGTCTGAGCCATGCCCTAAGTGGTCAGGGGGAACAGTCTTAACAATTGAATTCCTCTGGACTTTGTCTATAAGTTCTTTAGGATAAAAATGTCCTTAATGATATCCCCCCACTGACCCCTGACCCTGTGTCCTATACCTCATCCTCAGGCCTGGTGACCCCCAGTCAGCTCAAGATAAAGCACGTATGGATAAAGAGTATCTGTCCCTCATGGCTGAATTGGGTGAAGCGCCTGTCCCAGCATCCGTGGGCTCCACTTCTGGGCCTGCCACCACACCCCTAGCCAGTGCACCTCGGCCTGCTGCTCCTGCCAACAACCCACCTCCACCGGTGAGTCTTGGGGGACTGGGTTTTGTGGTCTGGCTTCCCATTCTCTTCCTCAGACTGGGAGCTATGGCCTTGTGTTTTGGGTGGGGCATATTGATGAGGTGGCTGGCAACATTGTTCTTCAGGGATGTCGGGTCAGTTTGAGGACCTCTCACTTTGGAGAGATCCTTTTTTGTGTTTTGGTCCGTGACATAGCCAAAAGAACAGTGTTGCCAGCAGGGAGCGCAGGCAGGGACGTTGGCGGGAAGTGCTCTCACGTAGTCTCTCATGTCCACTACCCAGAGCCGCCCGCCTTGGATGAATTCTGGCCCTTCGGAGAGTCGGCCCTACCACGGCATGCACGGAGGGGGTCCTGGTGGACCAGGAGGTGGCCCCCACAGCTTTCCACACCCGTTACCCAGCCTGACAGGTGGGCATGGTGGACATCCCATGCAGCACAATCCCAATGGACCCCCACCCCCTTGGATGCAGCCACCGCCGCCGCCAATGAACCAGGGCCCCCACCCACCTGGGCACCATGGCCCTCCTCCAATGGGTAAGTAAGTGTCAGACCAGAAACCTTGGGGCTTTGGGATGAGAAAGGGTTTATATCAAGTTGCTGTGAGTCAAAAGCAGCAGTCCTAGTAGCTAGGGAGTGCACTGGGTCTCCCTGACCTCTCAAGGAGCAAGGGAGTGAGTTCTCACAGGCACTTCTCTTGTTGAAAAGTATTCTTTACTAGCTGTGTGACTGGAGAAGCTGTTATTGCGGGATGGGAGTGGGAGTGGGTCTTTTCCTGGCCAGTTCACATGTCCTGCTAAGTTCCTGCTCTTTCCTTCCATCAAGATCAGTACCTGGGAAGTACGCCTGTGGGCTCTGGGGTCTATCGCCTGCATCAAGGAAAAGGTAATGAGCCCCTGCCTCTGCTCACATTATGTGAGTCCTCACCTAGGCCTGGGAGTGAGTGGGGTCTCTGTCCCAAGCTTGATCTTCCCCCCACCCCGCCTGAGACCTCACCGTTGCCTCCACCTACCTGCAGGTATGATGCCGCCGCCGCCTATGGGCATGATGCCGCCGCCGCCGCCGCCTCCCAGTGGGCAGCCCCCGCCCCCTCCCTCTGGTCCTCTTCCCCCATGGCAGCAGCAGCAGCAGCAGCCTCCGCCACCCCCTCCGCCCAGCAGCAGTATGGCTTCCAGTACCCCCTTGCCATGGCAGCAAAGTGAGTGGAACATTTTGGGCTTGTGGGGGTGGGTGGGATGGGGGGGGTGTCACTGAGGACTGAGAGGGGCCAGGAGATGGGGCGGGATGGGGGCTGAGAGGAACAAGAGAGCCTCACAGCTCACACAGCGGATCTTGAGATGAGACTATCGTCTCTGCTGGCAGCATAAACAGAAATGGGCCTCTTGGCCCCACAGTCTTGGGAAGGAGAGCTGATGTTCGGTGTGGTTGTGTCTGGGGCAAGGTTTGTGGGGGTCTTGGAGGGGAGCCTGCTGTTGTAGGTAGGGTGCCAAAAGCCCAAAACTCTCAGGCTGAGTGCGCTGCAGGCTGGCCCAAGCCTTGTGTACGTGGGGGGGATGGGGGGGTGCACGCATGCTCTGTGGAAAGGGATGTGATTGGGCCTGAGAGACTGCAGGGACGGGACGGGGGACTGGGGAGAGAGCAGCTGTGGCCTTGAGGTTGAATGTGCCGTTC
Source organism: Tamandua tetradactyla (assembly GCF_023851605.1). Taxonomy (NCBI): domain Eukaryota; kingdom Metazoa; phylum Chordata; class Mammalia; order Pilosa; family Myrmecophagidae; genus Tamandua; species Tamandua tetradactyla. Next base: position 9,785,274 of record NC_135335.1, read on the forward strand.
GGTGGTGGCGGCAGCTGGGCGGAGGGATTTCAGAGCCGGTTCTTGTGTCTGGTACCTTTCCCTGAGCCCTTCCAGGGGCATTGGTGACAAAAGGCTTACTTTGCTAAGCCCAGAGACCTTGAGGCTAACCCCAGGGTAGTCCTGCCCACCCCTCCACTCCCCATCACCAGGACAGCCCTGCCCGCCCGCCCCCCACCACCGTACCGCATGCCAAGCAAGGAGCAGGCGCCCCTCGCCCCCCCATACCAAGGCAGCAGCCGCAGAGAGCCGCGGTGTGCTCCCCGCGCGTGTGACCTTGGGCTTCTTTACCACCCCAGATACGACGACTACCACCACGAGCGCTGGCACAGGGTCCATCCCGCCATGGCAACAGCAGCAGGCGGCTGCCGCAGCTTCTCCAGGAGCCCCTCAGATGCAAGGCAACCCCACTATGGTGCCCCTGCCCCCCGGGGTCCAGCCGCCTCTGCCGCCCGGGGCCCCTCCCCCTCCGCCGCCTCCGCCGCCTGGTTCCGCCGGCATGATGTATGCCCCGCCCCCTCCTCCTCCGCCTCCCATGGACCCTTCTAACTTTGTCACCATGATGGGCATGGGGGTGGCGGGCATGCCACCCTTCGGGATGCCTCCAGCTCCCCCACCGCCTCCACCACAGAACTAGACTTGCTTTTTTTTAAGAAAATATATATTATATAGAGAGAGAATTGGTCTCGTTTAAACACGCCGAACCTCACCATGTGGAGCCAGACATTGGGACGCACGCATGTGATTGTGTGTGCACGCATGTGTGTGTGTGCACGCACTGGGCTGGGCCAAGCGACCGAGGACTTGATTGGGAATGGGCAGGTGGTAGTAGGGATGCCAGTTTGGGCTCTTCTGGCGCCCTGTAGCATCGAGTGTCTTCTTTGTCTTCTTTCTCTCCTCACCCAACTCCCTTTGCCTCTTCCCAAATTGGGCCGCCAGGATCCCTCCCCGCAGCGGCGATGGCCCGAGCCATGAGAGTGAGGACTTTCCGCGCCCATTGGTGACCCTTCCAGGCAGACAGCCTCAGCAGCGCCCCTGGTGGACAGGATGGTTCGGCAAAGCAGCCTGAGTTATTTTTGTGGACGGAATCGGAACACGCTGGCTCCATATCGTGACATTTTTATTAATTTTTTTTCCTTTGTATTTTCTTATCTCTTCCTTTCTTCAGACTCCGTCCAAGGAGATGCTCTCCCCGGTCTTCTGCTGCAATTACAGTCCTTTCCCTTCACTCCCCATTCCGCTCTTTCCAAGGAGAGGGGAGCAAATGGTTTCAGGCCCAGGCTTTGATCATTACTGTTGAGCTAGGGGGTGGGGGTGGGGAGCATTTCTTTGGTTCTGAGTTTCAGGGTTCATGGCCACCCCTAAAGATTTTTGTTTTAAAGTTTGGGGTATTATTTCTGCCACCCTTGTAGAGGGCCTTGTAAAGCCACAGAGGATGGGCCAGTCTCCAGGGTTCCGGGGTCCCCATCCATCCTGGGACCCCTGCCAGCAGTAGGTGGGCTTTTGCCCATCAGCCTGGAGTCCTTCCCATGCTCCCTGACTGCCAAAGCTGCCTCAGATTCCAGTTGCTCCTCTCCTTCCAGGAAGGCTTCCTTATAAACTTTATTTTGGATTCCAAACATCTGAATGTTTTGCAGTGTCAAGGGATTTAAGCCCCTTGTTCTCTGTTCTGCTTCTTTCCCCCTTCCTTCTCCATGGAGTGATTATGTTGACAATAATGTATGATGTGTGTTCTCTTCACTGGTTTATCTGCAGAAATGTCTCCGGGCTTTTTTTGGTATATGATTCGACACTATGTTAAAGGGGGGGAATGTACCATTGAATAAAAGAGCAGTGTGGTTTTCTGGCTCTGTTTCTTTTTTCTTTTCTCCACTTAAACACCCATTGACCAGCAGCAGCACCAGTTTCCTTCCCTTGTGTTCAGCACCTGGCCCCAGTCCTTTGCTCCCTAGGGTGAAACAGTGGGATGTTAATTAAGGAAGCCTACCACCTGCCTCCCTGTGGCTTTTGTGGTGGAAGCTTTGTGGGTAACTCCACTGACTCCCACTTGTTTACTAGTAAATACTGCGAAGAGCCTAGTTAACTCCTTGGTTATCCCTTATTCTCCTAGTGTCCGTCCTATCCTAGGCCATTCCCTGGGGCTTGGACCCCACTTGTGATTTGTGCCTGGAAGCTGCAGTCTAAGACCCTTGGTCCTTGGGACTGAAGGGCAAGCCAGCTAATCCTGCTTGTCAGGCACAGCAGCTAAAATTAAAACCGCCAAGTGGCTTTTTCTTTCTCTGCTGGTGACTTACAGCCTGCCAGCACTTTGGGGGATGGCAGGGGCAAGGTAAAGTGTCCCACCTTGTGCTATGTCAGCACAAGGGTCTTGGGTATTTTGTTTTTTCATGTCTAGGGCAGCAGGCTAGCACCCATTGTGGGCCCAGAACATTTCATGTGAAGTCACAGCTCTGTGAGGCAGTGAGGCCCTCACCTGACTCCTGCGGTTGCTTGGCCGTGCTCCCTGCAGGAGGAAGACACATTAGAGCCTCCCCTTCTCCAGCCACCTTTGCTTCAAGGAGGCCTAGGGGGACAGGCGGGTTCCTGCTGCCCCTGACATTTGGCCAGTGGGGACAGCAGTAATGACGTGGGCTGCTGTCTGTCCCTGAGCAGGGGCTGGCTCCTTGGGTCTGAGGAGGAGAGTGGTGTATGGTCCCTGAACAAGCTGCTTGTATTTCTTTGATGTAAGCCGGTGGGGGATGAAAAAGCCTTGCAGGCAGGCAAATCCCATGAGTTTCTATAACCAAGCCCTACGCCAATCACAGGGTGGGAAAGTTTTTCCCTTTGTCCTTCACTGAGGGGATGGAGGCAGGGGGTGGGCCTGGCTGCCCTCTTTGACCTTGGCTTCACCTCATCACTTTCCCCACAAGCCTCGTTTCCCTGGGGGTGCTCATTGGGCGGTTAATTAGCTCTTTGAAGCTCTGGAAGAAGCAAAGTGGCGCTATGTGGGTTTTAGAAATAAAATCAATAAGTGACTTAACCACAGCCCAGCTATCTCCTGTGTCTCCCCTGGGGCCAACTCCATTCCTGTGTTCACTCCCTCTCTGCTCCCCACCAGCAGCTTTGTTAAGGTTTTGGAGATTAACAAAGTGGCTGATGGAGGCGTCAGTCCTGGGCCTTTCTCCAAAGTGCTCAAGGCCCCAGAATGGAAAACAGACGGCAGGAAGGCTTGGCCTCTTAACTCCAGCAAGCACCTGTCTTTGTGGCAGAGTTAGGGAGAGGAGAAACGCTTTCTCATCTGCCTGAAAGATACCTAAGGCTGAGGGGACAGGGTGGGGGGACCTGCTCCTTCCAAGGTTGCAGAGTGCCATGCAACCCCCATTCCAGTTTGGGCAGCAGCAGCTTGTCCCACCCCCTCAGAGTTTGGTGGGTGCCCAGCACGGGCAGGAAAGGTTAGTGATGGGGCTCCCTTACTGGCACCTGGCCAAGTGCTTAGCCTGGAGAAACCCAAGATTGGTCCAGGGAAGGAGGCAGGATTTCTGGTCAAAAACAAACAACCCAGAGTTGGTTTGGGATGGAAACATGGTGCCTTCAGGGTTCATTGAATCTGCACCAGCAAGGAGGTAAAGGAGGGTGGAGGGAAAGGGGGAGCAAAAGGAGGTGATCCTGCTCCTTCAAGGTGTTATGCTGCGCTGGGGTGTGCAAATAAAGAAGGGGGCCCCTTGGGGGTGACATCACCCCTGCAAGAAGAGCTGGAAACAAATTTTGAGTGGGAGCCATTAGCAAAGCAAAAGCAAAACCCACAAAAAATTCAGTAGTTGTAAAGCAAAAAAAAAAAAGTACGTGTTTACTGGTAGAGGCAACACATTCAATACCAGTCCAGTCAGTGCCTTGAATTCACACGGAGGGAGGGAATGGGCTCGGAATTGGCTTGCAAGATGTCAACATGTGGGACTTGAGAAATAAGCACATTCCAGATACACAGGAACAGCTGGGAAAGGGCAGAGGAAGAAGATGGCAGTGGTCTGTTGGAACAGGATCTTCAGTTGCAGGAAAACAGTCGAGGCAACAGGGTCTCCGGAGGAGGGATGCGTGGCCAAGGGGCACTGCCACGGCAAGGCGTGAGGTGCCAGCATGGGAAGCTGCCACTTGCTGAGTGTTGATTGTGTGCCAGGGAGTCCAAGCCCTACTCATGGCCATCCTCCAAGGAGACTTGGAGAGGCACCAAGGCGCACCCCCGCTGCTGTTGGGCATGTGTGGATGGAGGGTGGGGTGCACACTCCTTGGAGATAGAGCCTAAGAGGAGAGGCTGAGGATGCAAGCTGTGCCATCGGTTTCCATCAGGTATAAACCTAAGGTATAAAAGTGGCTTTGCTTTCAGGAGAAGTTGGAAAATTCAGAAAAATTGAACATTTTCCATAAGTCCCACTACATCAGTGAAAGCACAAATGACACTTTGGGGTTTTCCTTCTGACTTACATGTGGCACCTTGCCTGCTGATTCGAAACAGAGGAAAAGCAGGGCTCAGGAACCCGAAAACCTGGGAAGGACTTGCAGTTTGGCCCACACACCATGCTGGGTCAGCTGTGGTTCCAAAGCAGCAGCTTGGCCTGCCACGAGCCACAGACTCTCAATATCCTGCAGCCTGTGGCTCCCACCAGCTTCCTTGGCTCATGTAACAGAACGGCCAGTCCTCAACCCGCCCCCTCCCCAGGATGCCCCAGCAGCCCATGAAAGCACAAGCCCCCAGGCTCCTTTGACCCAAAGAACCAATTAGAATCCACAGCCTGCCCCCACAAGATTAACCCTAATCCTATTGTCTCATCATTCAAGAAAGTATACATTTGATGAAGGAATCCCAGGCTCAGAAAAGTAAAGCAACCAGCCTGAGGTCACACAGCCTGAAGTGCTAGGGCAGCCAAAGCCTCAGAGGGAAGAGCCAGAAGCTGCCAGGTCATATGGACAAATGTTATAAGGTCCCTGCGGTGCGGGTTAGGCACCTATTTTTAAGTAATGCCACAGCTGGGAACCCTGGCCCTCTAAATCCCATTCCCCTCCCAGGTGTGTGGCAGCAGGAGTGAGAGAGAGAAGTCTCTGGTCGCTTCCCTGGCAGCAGTCACTATGATTAACCAGTAATGGGGTGTAGATACTTCATTAATGAGTTGGGAACCTTTGTGGACTACAGTTCCCAGGAGCCCCTGCTCGAGGCTGGGGGTGGGGGTGTGTCAGCCAAAGCGGGCCTGTAATCCGACCTTCCTTCTCTAAAGGTCACTTCAGAGCTCTTTGAGGGACAGCAACAGGGAGAGCTCAGAGTGGCTCAGTTTTGGTGGGGGTGGGGAGGGGGCAGTGGCCCTGCCTCAGGCACCCTCCCCCCGTGGCACCTCCTAGAAGCCCGGGCTCCCCTTCTCTCGCTCACCTTGGGTCCGCATGGATATTCCTGTCCTGGGCCCTAAACCTGCAGCTGGGGTCCGGGCCCCTCCTGCCACACAGGCAGCGTCCTCACTCCCCAATGCAACTAGCGCCGGGCCCAGTGTCCTGTTCCGGGGTGTGGGGCCGCCCTGGAAGCTTCCTCCTGCCCCTCCCAACACTCCCTTAGGCCGACCCTAAGGAGCGCCCCCCCAATCCCTTCCCTCCCTTTACCTATCATCCAGGAATGTGGCTCTCCCACTTTTCAGCAGTGCCAACGGGGAAGGGTCCCCCAGTGTGTGCGGCCCGGAGGAGGTGGGTCAGGGCAGGGCTGTGAACAAGCCAGGCCCCCGCCCCCCACTCCCCTCCTCCCCTCACACCCAAAATAGCTCCTGAGCTGCCAGGCCAAGACCCTCCTCCTGTGGGGGTGGGGGTGGGGTGGGCCACACTGCCCAGGGTTCGGCTTTAAAACCCCCCTGGTGGCTGGGCCCCTCCACTCCCCGGCCCGCCTGTCCCCTGTCAGTCCGTCCTCCCGCAGCCATGTCCCGGCCCCTGTCAGACCAGGAGAAGAGAAAGCAGATCAGCGTGCGGGGCCTGGCCGGCGTGGAGAACGTGGCAGAGCTGAAAAAGAACTTCAACCGGCATCTGCACTTCACGCTGGTCAAGGACCGCAATGTGGCCACCCCCCGGGACTACTACTTCGCGCTGGCCCACACCGTGCGCGACCACCTGGTGGGCCGCTGGATCCGCACGCAGCAGCACTACTACGAGAAGGACCCCAAGGTGCTGCCTGGGCACCCCCCCCACCCCCGGGGAGGGGGAGGGGGCAGGGGGCGGGGAGAAGGGGCTCCCCTCCCCACCCACCCTGAGCGGCAGCCCCTTCCCGGGTCAGGGTTTTCTGTGGCAAAATAAAAGGTCACTCCAGGTTCCTGGCATTGGAAGGAGTCCCCGGGGTGCCAGGTGCAACGGGTGCTGGAACACGGCCCCAGGGGGAGGGGCAGGGCCTGGGCAAGGGACTCAGTTCAGGTGGGCTGGCTGCAGAGGCCCACCCAGCGCCCGCTCGGAGGGGGCCAGAGGGGTGGCTGAGGGGGGGTGGGGGTGGGGCAGGAAGACCCCAGTGGCTGGGGTGGATCCCGAGGGGACGGACGTGTCGTTGCACATGTGCATGCATCTGCTGGGGCAGCGGGCAGGGTGGGGCCGGGGCAGCTGGGCAGCAGGGATCGAGTGTCTGGTGGGGTCACTGGTAAATGTCAGCAACCCAATACCCTGGTGGGGGAGGGGCAGGCAGGTGGGGCAGGGAGGGCTCCGAGGAACCCAGGAGACCAGGCTACCTGCATCCTGGACCCTGCAGCCTCCCCATCCCCTCCTTGGGAGTGAGGCTTGGGGATCGGGGTTTGCCTGCATGACCAGGAGGTACCAGAGAGTAGCCCTGAGTCATAGCGTGACCTTGAGCCCATGTCTCCGGGCTCCGATTCTCTATGCCCTGGATCCCAGGAGGGGCTGTTGGGAGGCACGAGGCAGCGGGTGGCTGGGAAGAGGTGCCCAAGCTCTTTGCACCCATGCTCCCTTTAGCCCCTACCACAATCCCCAGGTAGGCACAGCCAGCCCCATGTTCCAGGTAAGGAAACTGAGGCACAGAAAGGACACGTTGACTTGTCTTAAAGTCAGCCGGGACAGGACCTTACCTGTTGGGCCCCCATTGCCCGAGACGGTGCCTCCGACGGGGGAGACACTCTGGGGACCCGGATGGGACATGTTGGGGGCTGGGAGTGGGGCAGGAGGTTCGAGATGTCTGGATGTTGCTGGATGGCCCTAACCCTTCCCCTGACCACATTCCCGGGGATAGAGGATCTACTATCTGTCCCTGGAATTCTACATGGGCCGGACGCTACAAAACACCATGGTGAACCTCGCCTTGGAGAATGCCTGCGATGAGGCCACTTACCAGGTGTGTGTGTGGGTGGAGGGACGAGCCTTCGGCGGGGGGTGCGGCTGCAAGGGTTCAGCTCCGATTGTCACCTGTCCCCACCCCCACCCCCACCCCCATCCTTCTCTAGCTGGGCCTGGACATGGAGGAGCTGGAGGAAATCGAGGAGGATGCAGGGTTGGGCAATGGGGGCCTGGGCCGGCTGGCAGGTACGTGACAGGGTTGCAGGGGGCAGGGAGCCGTGCTGGGTCCCTTCTTGACACCCTTTCCCTGCTCACCTGCTAGCCTGCTTTCTGGACTCTATGGCAACACTGGGCCTGGCTGCCTATGGCTATGGGATCCGCTATGAGTTTGGGATTTTTAACCAGAAGATCTGCGGGGGGTGGCAGGTGAGCAGCCTTGGGCCCTGATCTTGGGGGGGGTCCCCATGATGGAAGGGACCCCCACTTGGCCACCCATCTCCAGACTGATCTGCAGTGGAAAGCATCCTTGCCCCTTCCCCCCTGCCCAAAGAGAGCTGGAAATACCTGCAGCAGGCAGAGCACACCTGTGGGCTGTTCAGACAGCCCCCCACCACACACACATACCCACCAGCTCCCACTGATATCCCACCAGACCTGCCCCCTCTCCCCCGAGTCTTCCCACTGGTCTGCTGCTGTGAGTTCCCGGCTCTGACCCTGCCGTCCTTTCTCCCTGGACCTGCTTTGGATGCAGATGGAGGAAGCCGATGACTGGCTTCGCTATGGCAACCCCTGGGAGAAGGCCCGTCCCGAGTTCATGCTGCCTGTGCATTTCTACGGCCGGGTGGAACAAACCAACCAGGGGGCCAAGTGGGTAGACACGCAGGTGAGGAGCGGCCAGGGGGTGGGGGAGAGGTGGCAGGTGGGGGGTGGGGAGAGGAGGTGGTTCCCAGAAGAAGCAGGAAACAGGGAGACAAAGGGATACAGCCCTGGTGCAATCATCCCTTTTTTTACAACTGAGGATACTGAGGCTCAGAGAGGCTAAGTAACTTCCTCAAGGTCACACAGCTGGAGCTCAGAGAGGCTGGAGACAGCATCCCAAGGCAGCCAGGCCAAGTGCAGAGCTTGGGAGAGCCCACCAGGGCTGCCCCCCTGACCTGTCTCCTCCCCAACCCCAACAAGAGTCACAGAAGATGACTTCTCTCTCCTGCACATCCTAACTGGGGGGTTGACAAGAAGCAAAGCAACAGTCCAGAAAGGGGAAGAGGGGAGAAAACTGAAGCCTTGAGAGGGAAATCCACTTGTTCAAGGACACATAGCTAGGTGGAGGGAGCCCAAAGCCACACCAGGTGCCCGTATCCAAGTTCAGTCATTTCCGCTGTGGCTACAGGTCACTTGCCTCCAGCTGGGCTGGAGAAACCTCTAGGCCTTCAGAATCGGCCATCGGTTCGCCCGTCATCCAGGCTAAAGTCCAGCAGGGGCTGCTGGCAGGACATGCCAAGTGCACGTGGCAGCCTGGCACAGTCGTTCTGGCCAGAGGGTCTGACACCTGGCCCCGCCCTGCTCTGCCAGCCTGGTGGGGTGCTGCAGCCTCCACTCTACTCGGGTTGGCAGGGAGGGCCATGTCCCTTCAGGGGGATCCCTGGACCTCATGGAAGTAGTCGGCTGTTGGCAGCAGTTATTGATGGTTGCTGATTGTGGAGCCCACATTAGTCACCGCTAATTAGCCCTGTGGTCAGCCAGGCGTAAGCCCCTTGGATGGACTTGACCTCTAACTTCAGCCTGGCCCCAGAGGCCCCCAGTCCTGCTCTGAGTATCCACCTGGCCGGGAGGATCAGCCCAGCCCTGTCCACTCCTCCCCTACTTCTCCCAGCCCCGCTGCGAGGCAGGGGCGAGGAGTAGGGGGTGTCCTCTCTTAGCAATCAATGCCCGATTTGGGACCAGAAGCCGAGGTTGGGAGATGGCAGGTGCAGGGACAGAGCCTCGAGTTCCGGCCTTCAGGACGAGGGGGACCCCCTCCAGCTCCTGACCACGTGTGACCCTGCAGATGGTCCTGGCCATGCCCTACGACACCCCCGTGCCCGGCTACCGCAACAACATTGTCAACACCATGCGCCTCTGGTCTGCCAAGGCTCCCAACGACTTTAACCTCAAGGACTGTGAGTGCTGCCCCCACCCCGGGGTCGGCAGCCCCTTGCCCGCCCCCCCACCCCCACCCCAAACCCACGGTCAGCCCCGGCCTGACCCCGTCCCCACTCTCGACCCTCAGTCAACATCGGCGGCTACATTCAGGCTGTGCTGGACCGAAACCTGGCCGAGAACATCTCCCGGGTCCTGTACCCCAATGACAACGTGCGTCACCCCCCGGGCTGGGGGCCAGAAGCCTGAGTCCCAGGGAGAGCCGGGGAGGGACGTTTCCCCGTGGCCGGGCCCACTGGTGGGGACTGTTCCTGGCGCCACCCACAAATCCCCTTGGTCTTTGTCTGCCCCTCTCCTGCCACTGCTCCCCCCTCCACAGTTCTTGGGCTCAGAGGCCCTGGTTGGGGCGGGCAGTGTCCCCCCGGCCACGCCCTTGGCAGCTGTTTCCATGCCTCCCTTACTGCTTTGACTCCACCTGCCTGGCACTCTCCCCAGTTCTTCGAGGGCAAGGAGCTGCGGCTGAAGCAGGAGTATTTCGTAGTGGCCGCCACCCTACAGGATATCATCCGCCGCTTCAAGTCCTCCAAGTTCGGCTGCCGGGACCCCGTGCGCACCAGCTTCGATGCGTTCCCGGACAAGGTGCCAGGCCGGGAGGGGAGGGCCGCCCTCTGCTTCCCATCGCGTCTCCCCCAGCCTCAGCCTGCCCTGCAGCGGGACTCCTGTCTCCCTGGGAGAGGTGGGGAGGCGAAAGCTGGGGCCGGGTGTGCATGTGGGACTCAGCATTTCAGTCCCTAACCCTGCCAGGCCCTTTGGGGGTGGGGGATGGCTCTGAAGGGGCCAGGGACCGTGTCCAGGGGTCAGCCCAAAGCTGACCACCACCCCCACCCCCCAGGTGGCCATCCAGCTCAACGACACCCACCCCTCCTTGGCCATCCCCGAGCTGATGAGGATTCTGGTGGACCTGGAAAAGCTGGAATGGGACAAGGTGAGCTTCGGGACCCTGGCCACCCCTGGCCCCCCAGAGGTGGGGAGAGCCTTGGGGCACCGGCTGGCGGGGCGGCCTGACTCCCCGTGTCTGCCAGGCATGGGAAGTGACCGTGAAGACGTGCGCTTACACCAACCACACCGTGCTGCCCGAGGCCCTGGAGCGGTGGCCCGTCCACCTCCTGGAGACGCTGCTGCCGCGGCACCTCCAGATCATCTATGAGATCAACCAGCGCTTCCTCAACGTGCGTGGGGGCGAGGGAAGGGGCGCTGCTGCCGGGCCTGGGAGTGAGGGGTGGAAGGAGAGCCGGGGTGGGGGGGTCCAGCAGGGCCGGGGCTGGAAGCCCTGGTCAGTCCTAGCTCTGGCTTTTCCCGGACAGAGGGTGGCGGCCACGTTCCCAGGGGACATAGACCGGCTCCGGCGCATGTCGCTGGTGGAAGAGGGCGCGGTGAAGCGCATCAACATGGCACACCTTTGCATCGCTGGCTCGCACGCTGTCAATGGCGTGGCTCGCATCCACTCCGAGATCCTCAAAAAGACCATGTGAGAGCCGCCCTTCCTGTCAGGCCCCGCCCTCCCGCCAGTCTCCAGGCCGCCACCAGGCTCCGCCCCCGACAGGCCCCGCCCCTGCCGGTGCCCAGGCCCCGCCTTCCCGCCCGTCTCCAGGCCGCCACTAGGCCCCGCCCTTCCCATAGGCCCCGCCCCCAGCCAGTCTCCAGGCCTCCTCCAGGCCCCGCCCTCCCGCCACTCCCCGCCCTCCCGCTGGTCTCCAGGCCCTGCCCCCCCACTAGGCCCCGCCCCCTCACCGCCCTAATTGAGTTTCCTGGTCTCCTCCAGTTGGCCGGCCCCCCCCCCCAGTATCACCAGTACAAGCACCTTAGTACCCGCCCAGCACAGTCCTGCACCCACCCATCTTCCCCGTTTGCCCTCCTCCAGGCCCCTTTCAAGAAGAAAGCAGGTTAGGGCTCCCCCTCACCTCCCCTGCTGACTGGTGACCCTTTCCCAACCCCATCCTGCAGCTTCAAGGACTTCTACGAGCTGGAGCCTTATAAGTTCCAGAACAAGACCAATGGCATAACCCCGCGGCGCTGGCTGGTTCTGTGTAACCCAGGACTGGCCGAGGTCATTGCTGAGGTGAGAGGTCACGGTCTGGCCAGCTGGGGTTGAGCCAGGTCAGTAGGGTATGGTGGTGTAGGTTGTTCACTGAACAAGGTGCCGGCTGAGGGCTGAAACCCAGCCTGCCCTGCATCCCCAAGCCTTGTGCCTGCCAGAGGAAGGGGCACCATTTCTCATTTCCACGACGGTCCCCTATGAGCAGTGGGGACCCTGGCTCTGAAGCTCGGCTGGTGGGGTTCACACATCTGAGGTGAGATGGGAAAGGAACAGAGAGCTGGCCAAGGAGGCTCAAGGTCATTGCCAGCCTTAGGGAAGGGGGGCAGGGAAGGCCAGCTGGGGTCAAGTAGGGTCAGCCGTCAGAGCTCTGAGTTGGAGGAGAGGAAGACAGAGGGGCATAAGTCATGCCCCACTCGGAGGCCAGCGAGGGAGGGAGGTGCTGGGAGGGGGTCCACCATGGTCTGCTGGGTGGAGGGGCCTGGCTGCCCGAGAATGAGGGAGGAAGGGCTTGACTGAGAGAGCCATCTTCCCACAGCGCATCGGGGAGGAATACATTTCCGATCTGGACCAGCTGCGCAAACTGCTCTCCTACGTGGATGATGAAGCCTTTATCCGGGATGTGGCCAAAGTGAAGCAGGTGGGGAGGGTTGCAATTTGGGACACCGATACTGGGGCTGGAGTGTGGGGAGAGCTGGTGGGCCCGGGATGCTGGGTCAGGGATGGCAAATAGAGCTCACCTGTTCTTCCTGCCAACCCCAGGCCATTGGTGGAAGTTGCCTGGAGTCCATGGTTGGAAGGCGTCCTCTGAACTCACTGGAGGAGAGTTGACATTGACTAGCCATGTCTGCTCTGGGGCAGGAGTGGAGGAAGGAGGCCAATGAGCCTCTTGCCATTTGCCCCTCTGGGCTTGGGTGGACGGAGAGAAGTGGGATTTCCTGAGGCTGAGGCCTGTTGGTGAGCCCTCCCCACTTCCCTCCCTCCAGGAAAACAAGTTGAAGTTCTCTGCCTACCTCGAGAAGGAATACAAAGTCCACATCAACCCCAACTCACTCTTCGATATCCAGGTGAAGCGGATTCATGAATATAAACGCCAACTCCTCAACTGCCTCCACGTCATCACCCTATACAACCGTGAGTGGCAGGGACTCACCCTGACCCTCTGTCCTTTCCTCCAGTACCTCCCAGCATATGATATGCCTCTTAATCAATATCTCCCTTGGTCTCGTGACAACTGTTGGGATGTGGAATTATCCCCATTGTACAGATGGGCAAACTGAGGCCAAGAGAAGATGGGGAAAGCAACAGATCTCAGGTCACGGAGCAAGTCGTTACCTGAGTCCGGCCTGGATCTCGGCTGGGTGAAGGCTGTCCGGGGCCCAGAGGGCAAAGCTGGCCCACTTCACCCCGCCCACCCCCACCTCCCCCCCCACACACCCTTTTCTCCCCAGGCATCAAGAAGGAACCCAATCAGTTTTTTGTGCCCCGAACCGTAATGATTGGAGGGAAGGTGAGAGGCTGGGAGTCAGACCAGAGCTTTGGTTTTGGGGGTCTGGGTGGAGGCCAGCCTGGCTGGGTTGTGGGATGTGGGGTGGGGGGTCAGGGCTCTGAAGCTGAGCCCGGCCTGTGTCCCCACAGGCTGCCCCTGGGTACCACATGGCCAAGATGATCATCAAACTCATCACAGCCATCGGGGATGTGGTCAACCATGACCCGGTGGTGGGAGACCGCCTCCGTGTGATCTTCCTGGAGAACTACCGAGTCTCGCTGGCTGAAAAAGGTGGGGTGCTGCCAACAGGGGCCCTGGGGAGACTCCAGTTAGTTAGTTAGTTAGTTAGTTCCCAGGAAGAGGTACTACTCACCTCTAGGGAGGGCAAGACTGGAGAGTGTCCCTCTAATGGTGGAATTATAGGCAGAACAAAGTGAAGTTATAGGGGAGAGGGGCTTTGTGGGTTCCTCTCAAGTCACACCACCAATGCAGGAGAGGGGAGTCCAGGTGGGATCCCAGATATTCAAGAGTCCACGGGAGGCAGGGTTGGTGAAGATAGCAGGGTTGGGGTGCAAGGAAAGGCCTCTGACTCTGGTATGCAGAGGACCACCTTAACAGCCCCCAGGTCCCAGCTGGTGGGGGGGGGGGGCGACTCTTCCCTGCCCTGATCTTGACTCCCTGCTCTTGCCCCCTCCCCCAGTGATCCCGGCTGCCGACCTGTCTGAGCAGATCTCCACTGCGGGCACCGAGGCCTCGGGCACTGGCAACATGAAGTTCATGCTCAACGGGGCTCTGACCATTGGCACCATGGACGGGGCCAACGTGGAGATGGCAGAAGAGGCGGGCGAGGAGAACTTCTTCATCTTTGGCATGAGGGTGGAGGACGTGGAAAAGCTTGATCAGAAAGGGTATGTTGGCGGTGCAAAGTTCAGGGTCCACGGGCAGGAGTCTCCACGGGGTGCAGGAGACTCCATGGGGTGCCTGCTAGAGGGCAGGGCTTGGGGTGGGGTGGGGGCATGAGGAGATGTGCCCAGGTTGCACGGGTGTATTTTAGCTGTGGCCATGAGGGAACTGGAGTGGTTTCGAGGCAGCTCACAAAATAAGGTCAAGGGAAAAAGGAAATTACGCAGAACTGAAAGAAAAGGAAGAAAAAATATCAACCCTAAGAGATAACATTGCTTCTGGAAGTGGATGTAAAATGAAATTCTTGGCTCCCTGGCAGCCATTGCAAAAAGGGAAATATGTGTAACGGTAGTTACAATTGTGCCTATCGTCTGAAATGCTTTTCTTCAGAGGAGACATTTTCCTGGCAGTAAAGTTTCTAAAAAATTTGTTTTAAAATTGGAATTTTTAATCATAGAAGTAATACATGCTCATTGATAGGAACAATTTTACAAACCACAAAGAATAATATAACTATGACCCTATCACCCCGGTATAAAGCTAGAGACCTTTTTGCTATGTGTGTTTATATATATATGTCTTTTAATAATTGTATAATTTTGAACCCTGATATTTAACTTTGGAGAGGCATTTCCTATGTCATTAATCAGTCTTCAGATATACTTTCAATGTTTATATAATGTTCCCTCCTGTGGACATGCCATAACTTATCGAACCAGTTCCATATGAGTGCCATTCAGGGTGTTTTCTCTATTTCTTAGAGTGAAATATTATCACAGTAATAAGCAACCTTTCACATCTTTGTCCACCTTTGTGATTATTTCCTTAAGAGAATAATTTGGGCTGCAGGATGGAGGCTGGATTGCAGGGGCCAAGGTGGAGGTGGGGATCCTGGGGAGAGGTTGACAACATAATGCAGGGGAGAGTCGGGGGGCACAGTGCCTGGCCCAGGGGTGATGGGGGTGGAACCTAAAGAAATTCAGTGAAAGAGGAGGCCTTGAGGTCTGGTTGCAAGCGTGTGTGTGCATGTGTGTGGATGAAATGGAAAGAGACAAGACTGGCCTTGGGGAGGTTTCGAACTGGCGTGACAGAGAGGTGGGTTGATGTCTCAGAAAGCAGAATTGGGTGGAAAATTTATTGCTTTTTTGTATCTATGTTATATTTCACAATTAAAAAAAAAAGGGGCCATGGTGGCTCAGCAGGCAGAGTTCTCGCCTGCCATGCCAGATACCTGGGTTCAATTCCCGGTGCCTGCCCATGCCAAAAAAAAAGACAAAAAACTGTGTGGAAAGCTGGTGCCAGCAATGAGCTCTTTTGGACATCCAGAGATGTCAAATGTGTTGGCTCCTCCTGGAGCCCTAAGAGGAGGGCAGGGCTGGCCTTGGTATAATGAGGGACAAAAGCCATTTATGGAGGGTTTGCGAGAATGGAGGGGAGAAAAGCACTTGCTTTGGTGCCTTGTCTCCACCCCTCCAGGCCTCTGCTTCATTGTCCACCAAATGGGGTGGGGCGGGTGACAAGCCGAGCCAAGCCGAGGGAGGCAGGGGTGCAAGGAAGGTCAGGGAAGGACCTCCAGAAGGGGTGTGACAGCTTCAGGGAGTCCAGCAGGAGGCAGGGCCTGGGTTCTGACCCTGAAGCTTGGGACTCCCCCAGTTTTCTCTGGATGGGCATCCAGGTCCCCCTTTCCAGGCTGCTGACGCCAGCTCTGCCCCCACTCAGGTACAACGCCCAGGAGTATTATGACCGCATTCCTGAGCTTCGGCAGATCATCGAGCAGCTGAGCAGCGGCTTCTTCTCCCCCAAGCAGCCTGACCTGTTCAAGGACATTGTCAACATGCTCATGCACCACGACCGGTGAGCCGGGCCTGGCCAGGGGCTGCACTGGGGGTGCGGGCGGGGCTGACCCAGGCTCAAGTCAGATAGACAGGCTGGTTAGGGTTCCTGGGCAGCAGCCCCACTGTCCAGGTCCCCAGCTGTCCACTAGGACAGCAAGGGTTTAGCCCTTGTCCTCCTCACTGGACTTCCTGCCTCTCCATTCCCTTCCAGGTTTAAAGTTTTTGCAGATTATGAAGACTACATTAAATGCCAGGAGAAAGTCAGTGCCTTGTACAAGGTGAGGAGCCCAAGGCCTGGGTGGGGCAGGGCTCTAGCAACCCTGGCTGGGGTGAGGCTGGAGATCCCGTCCCTGGGTGGACCCAGAGCTCCCTTTTGTGTCTGTAGAACCCACGCGAGTGGACGCGGATGGTGATCCGGAACATAGCCACATCGGGCAAATTCTCCAGCGACCGCACCATCGCCCAGTATGCCCGGGACATCTGGGGTGTAGAGCCCTCCCGCCAGCGCCTGTCAGCCCCGAACGAGGCCATCTGAGCTTCCACACCAGACCCCAAATGGGTCCGGAGACTGTCTGTAATCCCTTGGGCCAGCCCTCATCTCTCATCCAGAGGGTGGGTCTACGGGAGTTAGAGCTCTAGGCTCCCTCCTGGAACCCCCAATTCTCCCCAGCCTCGAGATTCCAGTGTCCGGGACTGGACACTGCTCCCTGCTCCCCTACCTATTTATGGGGTCTGACCAAGGACACCCATTCCCCAATAAAATGATTCGCTTTGGGAAGCCTTCTTACTTCTCTTTGTTGGGAAATATTTTTAGCTCTTGGCGGGCACAGCGGCAGCTGCGCAATCACCCGGTTACCCTCACCGCCCCCACCCTCCCCCCACCGCACCCCGCCCCAGGTGCGTCCCCTCGGAGGCGGGTGAGGATGGCCCGTGGGGGCGGGGATCCTCCACGCTTCTCTTCTCGGGGCTGTGTCCATACTAGGTCAGCGGCCGGACGGGCCTGCCGGGGGCGGGGCGTGCACCAGGGTGACGCCCACCGGGACTGGGAGCCCCGCCTGCGGCTGAAGCCTCCCCGGCAACCGAGGTTCCACGCCGTCGGGGGCGGGACCCAGGAGGGGGAGGAGCCTGCGAATGCTTGGTGCCTTCTCGGCTCCGCCCTTATCCCCGCCCACTGCGGCTTTTAAGGGTCTCTCAGCAGGTGGCTATGCTCGATTGAAAGTCGGGGGTGTGAGAGTGGGGGACGCCCTGAGACCAACTGGGCTAGGCCAGTGTCTCTTCCCACGCCCCAGGGGACACTGAGGGCCAGAAAGGGCCTGCTTCCAGGCCTCGCATTATTGAAATTGAAATGTGGGGGACGTCCCTACACCCTGGGCGCGAGGCGGGGAAGGGCAAGCTTCGGAAGAGAGATTTGGGGCCGTGGTTTCGGTGTGTTTGAGCCCAAACAGCCGGAAACTGTTACCGGCTCCCCTAGGCTCGGTTTCTGGGGACCCTAACCGCCTGCGGCTGCCCCTCCCAGGTTCCGCCCTGCAGGGGGCCAGGCATGTAGGCACCCAGCCTCCAAGCGGAGAACCCACCCGCCGCCTGCAGCTGTGCGTCCCCCTTGGCCCCTGGGGAGCCAGGCTTCTGGGGTCCCTTTTCCTTCTGCGTGAACTGGAGGCCCCCCCGCCCGCTGAAGCCCCTCTCGCTAAAATGCTCCCATCTTATCCTAGCCCTTCCCCCCGACTCCAACCAGGACCCGCCGCCCCTCGCCCTCGACCGCCACCAGGCTTATGCCCCCTGCTGCCCGCAGGAAGTCGCCCGGCCCGCGGCCGGGTTAGCCCCGTGGGAACCGTTTGTCGCGAAAACAGGAACCGGGGCCGGGGGCTGGGCGGGGCGCCCCTTCCCCACCGCAGTCCGCTTCCTGCCCCTCCCCGCTTCCTCCGCCCGAGACCTAAGCAGGGCGGGGGGCGTCTGGGGTGGGGGGAGGAGGCTCTGGGTTTAGCACCCCCCTCTCCACGTCCCGCGCGACCTGACCTCGGCTCGCCCACCCAGGGCGCAGCCAGTGGCGCAGCCCCCGCCTGCGGCCCAGGCCTCCCGGGCGTCGCGGCAGGGGAGGGGTTAAGCTGCCGCAGGGACCGCCGCGTGCCCGGCTAGAGGGAGCCCCCGGAGTGGGAGGCGCAGCCGGCGGTGCGGAGCCCCGCGCTGGGGCGGGAGGGCGGGGAGGGGAGGGGGCGGCCGCGGCGCGGGGGCGGGGCGGAGGGGAGCGGGGCAGCCGCGCGGAGAGCGCGCGGGAGCCGCAGCCGCAGCCGCAGCGAGGCCGGTGGGCGGGGGCGCACCGAGATCGGCCGGGCCGGGTGCGGGCTCCGTGTCGCGGGACCCGAGAGTGAGTGCGCCAGCGAGTGCGGGCGGGAAGCGGGGCGGAGGAGGGCTGGGTCCCTCCGGGCACCCCGAGGCGGTGCAGGCGGGCTGGGGGTGGTGGGTGGGCGGGGTGTCTGTGGCGGGGTCGGGTGTAGGTGGGAGCTGCCGAGAGAACCGGGGGCCTCTGCCGCGCACCCTGCTCTTCCCAGCCACGTCTCAGCCGGGTCTCCCTGCGGGAACACCCCCCCCCCCCCATTTGACAGATGAGAAAAATTGAGGCTCTAAGAGGCCAAGTGACTCTCAAGGTCACACCGAAAGGAAGGGGCAGAGCCCAGCGGGGACAACTCCGGATAGCCCCCAGGAAAAGTGTGCCCGAGAACTCCATGGAGGCGCACCCCTGACCAGCCTGGGGGCGTGTGTGGAGGGGGCGGGAGAGCTCTCTATCGTGCTAGGTTCTGCCCGGGCCAGGGGTGGGGGCGACAGAACGGCCCTGGACCGCGGAGGGAGGGGGAGGTGGAATGGGCGTGTGCCGCACCCACGGGGGGGTGTGCCTGTGTGTGGGAGAGTGTACATGCGTGTGGATGCATTGGCTAGCGTGCGGGCACACGTGTGCGGATGTCGGCGCCGCTGCGGCCGCGCGACCCGAGGCTGGCCTGGCTCGGAGCCGGCCCCTGCCTCGGGCTTGCCTTCTGGGGTAGATGAGCTGGGTTTGTGCGTCCTAGGGTTCCTCGGCGCAGGTGTGCGCGGAAGATGGGTGGGCCATTGCATGTGGGAGCGGGAGGATGGGAGGCGAGTGCCTGCGCCCTGGGTGTGTGAGAGGGCGTCTTGCACACCCCAGTGTGGGTCCGTGTTCATGGGTCCGTTTCTCACGTATGGAATGAGTGTCCGCCCCAAGGGGACCCAGTCATTGGAATCACTGGAGTAGCTGGTGGTGTCAGACACGAATTTACCTCCCCCGAGGCGCTAGCGCCCCCTATGGGGAAACCCGCTCTGTGGCCGGCCTAATTGCTTCACCGTTGGTTGGACCTTGCAGGGTGGAGGCCCGGGAGTCCGGAGCCGAGGCTGGGGAGGGACTTCACCGATTGGGAGGGCCGAGTTGGGATCCCTGGGGCCTTCCAGGAGGAGGTGGCCAGGGACCTCGCGGTTCCCAGGCTCAGGCTTCCCGCTGACGCCTCCCGGCTGCAGCGGGCTTGCCACCCGTTCCCCCCCCCCCCCCGCCCCCTGCCCCAGGAATGTTCCTCTCTGAGCTCCAGCCGGCCTCCCCAAGGGCAGGCCCCGGGGGGCCGCGCCAGCCCCGCCTCGAACTTCCCGGGCGCCCGGAAGGGGGCGATGTGGGCAGGACGCCTGGGTTCTCTCCTCCCCCCTCCCATCCCAGGGAGAAATTCCTCCGAGGTCCCCTCAGGCTTCGGGTTCCCAAAATAACCCTGCGGGGGAAGGGAGGCTGTGGAGGAAGGGAAACGGGAGGGGCGCCGAGCCGAAGCCGCGGGGTGCTGCAGGTGCCTCCGGGGAGAGGGCGCGAGGAGAGGAGGGCCTGCGCGGGGCGGGGTGGGGGTGGTGCTGGCAGCCCCGGCTCGTCCCATCCCCGGGGACCCCGTCGGCTCTCCAGAGACTCCGAGGGAGGGCCGGAAGCCTCTCGGCGGGTCCGTTTCCCAACGGGCGGGTTGCACCATCGCGGGCCGGACCGGTTAACCCCGGGAGTGGCCGCGGGCGATGACTCCGCCCCTGCCCAGCAGGGGGCGTGCCCGCCCCGCCCCGTTCCTGCCCCGCGGGCAGCTCCCCCGGCCCGCGCCTCCGCAGACTCGCGCTCTGCCTCTCCCGGGACAGGGGTCCGGGGCGAGCCCGCCCCGTCGGAGATTTCCCGGAGCGCAGCTCGGGCCCAGCCCGCTCGCACCCGCGGCCATGGCGGGCACCCTGGACCTGGACAAGGGCTGCACGGTGGAGGAGCTGCTCCGCGGCTGCATCGAAGCCTTCGGTGAGTGGCACGGGAGGGCACACCCAGCCCCGAGCCCGAACCCTGGCGCCCGTCTCCCAAAAGCGCAGCTCCCTGAGCGGGACCCATCCAACTCCGGACCCCAGGCGGGAGCCTCCTCAGTGTCACGGGGCAGCGAGATCCGCACGCTGCAGACAGAATCAGCGTTTCATTCCCTCAGTGTGCCCAAGCCGGCGCCTCAGTGAAGGGAGGGCCGGGGTCCCCAGACTGTGACACATGAGGGACATTATCTGTCTCCTGGGGCAATCCGGAGGAACTCGCCATCTCCGGCCTGGGAGCTGTTTCCGGCTGATGGGGGCTGGCTTATCTGGTGAAGGGGTGCCCCTTCCCCCCAGCACTCAGGAAGTGACCTCTGGATTCTTGACCCCGGGGGAACCCAGACTCCTTCCGCCCCAGCTGGTTCCCCTCCGGACCGACGACGCTCCCCTCCCCCAGCCCCTCGGGCCATGCCCTCCCCCACTGCCACCCCACCTTTTCTTTCTACTCTGCTACCTGGCTGCGGGGTTCTGGGAAAGCCAGAGGTGGGTGGGCAGGGTCAGGTGTGCGGCCGGAGGGGCCTGTGGCCGAGCGGGCTGGGGGAGAGTCAGGGCTTGGGGACCACAGCTGTGGGATCAAGGGTCAGCCGTCTTCTCTTTGACCCCTGGGAGTTAGATGACTCCGGGAAAGTGCGGGACCCGCAGCTGGTGCGCATGTTCCTTATGATGCACCCCTGGTACATCCCCTCCTCCCAGCTGGCCGCCAAGCTGCTCCAAATATATCCTTCGCGGGCCTGGCCGGGGTGTCTGGGGTCCGCATCCCGGAACGAGCCCCCGGAACGAGCCCCGCTGCCCAGCCCGGACCGGGACTGAGCTCTCTCCTCCCGAGAGTGAGGCCCCTCCTGTATCCCAGAATTCGGGCTTCGCTCCAGTTGGCCTCTGGGGTCTAGGCTCCGCCCCTCACGACTCAGGCCCCGCCCCCCGACTCACTCACTCTCCAACCCAGGCCTTCTTATTCTCCCGAGAGTGTGGGTCCCGCCCAGACCCCGCCTCCGACCTGTCCCTCCCTCCCGCCCCCCCAAAGCCCGGGCCTTGCTCTCAGCATCCCAGAACCCACGCCCCGCCCCGCGCGCGGCTTACGGAATCCCGCAGCATCCTCCCACCCTCAGCCTCCCTCCCCACCTCACCAGCTCGCTTTTTAGTGTTGGCCTCCATCCTCTCCTCGTTTTCCTTAACTCTCCTTCACCTACCAACAATCTCGGAAGGACAACTCCAGCTCACTGCAGGTGAAAACGTGCCACCTGGTGAGGTGAGTCTTTCTCCTGGGGCCCTGTCCCCTCCTGCTGCTACCTTCTCCAGCTTCAGTTTCCAGTTGGCCTGGAGGACTGGAAGGAGCATTGTTCTGGAAATTGACCCGTGTGGGTTTGAATCTGGCCCTGGTCACCTTGCCCCTGCCTTGGGTTTCTTATCTGTCCACTGGGGGGGAGGTGTCTCAAGGAGCTGCTACAAACTTGGAGGAACACAGAGCTGGGGTGGGGGTACCACAGTTTGATACATGGCAGGTTCCCCTTCTCTCTTTGGGGCACCACTACAATCCCAATTAGCGTCCTAGGCAGCTCACTCCGGGAAGGCGGGGGAAGGGCCGCCCTGGGTGACTTTGCCCCTCCCCCAGGTACTGGATCTCGGCGTTCCCAGCGGAGTTTGATTTGAACCCGGAGCTGGCTGAGCAGATCAAGGAGCTGAAGGCTCTGTTAGACCAAGAAGGGAACCGACGGCACAGCAGCCTCATCGACATCGAGAGCGTGTGCGTGGGGGGAGCGTGGCGGGTTGGAGGGCAGGCGGGTGGCACTCGGT
This sequence comes from Tamandua tetradactyla, assembly GCF_023851605.1. Taxonomy (NCBI): domain Eukaryota; kingdom Metazoa; phylum Chordata; class Mammalia; order Pilosa; family Myrmecophagidae; genus Tamandua; species Tamandua tetradactyla. Next base: position 9,807,181 of record NC_135335.1, read on the forward strand.
GTCCTCCATCATGTGCGCTTAATAAATGTTTGTTGAACTGAATGAATGAGAATCATGTCACTCTCTTGCTCAAAAAAGCCTTCTGTGGCTCCCTATCGCCTTCAAAACACCTCAGCTGGGCAGTCAAAGCCCTTTGTCACCTCGGCTTCCTTGTCTCATCTCCCAAGTCCGCCTCCCATCCCATGCATCTCGTAAAATACAGCCACAGGGATCCATTTCCCGGTCTCTCCATTTCCCCCACCATGTGCTCCCTCCACCTGTTCCCCACACCTCCTTCTCCATCTTCTCATGACTCAGTACAAATGTGAAGTCTCTGGGCTCTGTGGGGCTCGGGGCTCTTCCAGGCAGAGTGTGTCATCCCTGCCTCTGTCCTCTCTTGGCACTTTGTGCAGACGCCTGCACCGAAGCCCTCTGTCCCCGTGGCACGCTGTTTTGTGATCGTTTGTTTCTGTGTCTGTCTCCCCCAGTAGACTGTGAGCTCCTCGAGGGCAGGACACAGACGCTCTGTGTCCCCAGCATCTAGCACAGTGCCTGGCACAGAGTACGTTGTCCATACACGTGTGGTGTGCGTGGCGAGGGGCGGATAGGAGGCGTGGCTGGGAGTGGGGACCTCGGTGCCGAGGACATTGTGTAGGCAGGCGCTCGGTGGCGCATCGCTGGCGCATCGGTGTGAGTGTGGGGCCACGGGGCGTGGGGGAGCCCCAGCAAAGGGCTGATGACCCCTGCCCACCTACCTCCCCCCCAGCCCCACCTACAAGTGGAAGCGGCAGGTGACCCAGCGGAACCCCGTGGCACAGAAAAAGCGAAAGATGTCCCTGTTGTTTGACCATCTGGAACCCATGGAGCTGGCGGAGCATCTCACCTACCTGGAGTACCGCTCCTTCTGCAAGATCCTGGTGTGGCCCTGGGACCTGCCGTCGGGGGTTGGCTGTGATCCGGGCAGTGGGTTCCAGCCAGGCTGTGGGGTGGGCCAGGACAGGGAGAGAGAGAGGCCATCGGTTCACGGGAGAGACCGGCGGCAAGGGGTGCTGAGGTCGCTCCTGCCCTCTCCCCCCCCCCCGCCGCCCAGTTCCAGGACTATCACAGTTTTGTGACTCACGGCTGCACCGTGGATAACCCCGTCCTGGAGCGTTTCATCTCCCTCTTCAACAGCGTCTCCCAGTGGGTGCAGCTTATGATCCTCAGCAAACCCACGGCCCCGCAGCGGGCGCTGGTCATCACCCACTTCGTCCATGTGGCAGAGGTGCTGGCCCCTCCCTATGGCCCCAACCTCCCCAGTAGTCATGGATGGGCCCGGGGTCCCCCCCACCCCCGGCCAGTTCCAGCTGAACCCCTCCTTTCCACTAATCCCTCATTTCCACTAACCCAGGTCCTACTTTTCCAAAAGATTGGGCCAATGTCTGGGCCGGTACCAGTGACTCACAGCTTCCCCCTCTCCCTCCCCATTTGCTCCCACCCAGAAGCTTCTGCAGCTGCAGAACTTCAACACGCTGATGGCAGTGGTTGGAGGCCTGAGCCACAGCTCCATTTCCCGCCTCAAGGAAACCCACGGCCACGTGAGCCCTGAGACTGTCAAGGTACCTAGGAGTGGGAAGCAGGAGGGGCCAGGGGAGCAGCCTTCTTGGGACCTGGGCACAGCTTCTGCACTTAGGGTCGGGCCCTAGCCCCCTCGTTTGACAAATGAAGGAACTGAGGCTTGGAAAGGTTAAATGCTTTTTCCAGGTCATACAGTGAAAGCGGTGGAGTGGGGACTCGCAGGTCTGCTTGATTCCAAAGCTTGTGTTTTCTCCTCCCTTTACATTTCTAATATATTGGATGATATAACACACATGTAGAAGAGGATATAAAATATGCGTGTGGTTTCAAGAAAAATGTTAAAGAAATGCCTGTGTAACTACCGCTCAGGTCAAAAAGTAGAAACTTCAGCCCCCAGAAGCATCCAGCACCTTACTGCATAACTCCCCGTCCTGTGGTACCCATTGTCGTGGTCCTGCTGATGCCACTGACCTTGCCATTTTTTTACTTCTTTTCTTAGCTTTACCATCCAAAACAATATAGGCTTTTTTTGTGGCCTGTCTTTGAACTCTCTATAGATGGAGTCATGTTGTATACGTTATTTTATTTCTCGCTTCTTTCATTCTGCCTAGTTGTGAGACTCCTGCATTTTGTTTTGTTGCTGTCTCAATTGTAACTTTGTACCCCAATGTATGTATCTTTCCTGTTATTGGACACGTGGGACGTTCAACAGTTTTTGCTAAAACAGTGTAGCTCATTGTCTTGTGCCGCCGTGCCTCCCTGACCCTCGGTTTCTTCTTCTGTTAAATGTTGATGATAATCTGTGCCCAGGCCTGACGTACAGGTGTGGCATTCGGAAGTGGGTGTTGCTTTTGAGTCCCTGGCCTCTGAACTCTGACCTCCAGGAGTTGGTGTTGGGGCAGTCAGGGAGGATTTAGACCTTTCACCCTGGCCTGACCCTGGCTCCTTGACCTCTCCCACATTTCTGGGGCTGGGGGTGGTTGAGCTGGTGGCCTTGTGTGCACGTGTGCATGTGTGTGACCCTCTCTGCCTGCTGCCCGCCCAGCTCTGGGAAGGTCTGACCGAACTGGTGACGGCCACGGGCAACTATGGCAACTACCGGCGCCGGCTGGCAGCCTGCGTGGGCTTCCGCTTCCCCATCCTGGGTGTCCACCTCAAGGACCTGGTGGCCCTGCAGCTGGCACTGCCTGACTGGCTGGACCCTGCCCGGACCCAGCTCAACGGCGCCAAGATGAAGCAGCTCTTCAGCATCCTGGAGGAGCTGGCCATGGTGACCAGCCTGCGGCCACCAGTGCAGGCCAACCCCGACCTGCTGAGCCTGCTCACGGTGAGGCCCTGGGGGCCGGGCACCAGCCACACCCGGGGCTGGGTTTCTCCGAGGCTGTAGGCTTGGAGAACCCAATGGGCTTGGGCTGAACTCTGAGATGGGTTCCAGGATCTGGGTGGGGCCATGGACCGAGGTCTGACCTCTAGGTGGGCACGTGGATTTTGGGCTGGGTCCTGGGGTTGAGTTCCTGGCTGTGGGTGGCATTCAAGGTTAGGGCCGCATTCTAGATTCTGGGTGCCAGGGTGACTTTTAGATGTGGCCCTGGGCTCCGAGCCAGGTTTTGGGTTGGCCTCAGATTCTATTTGAGTGTCTAAGGTGGGAGTTGGCTTCTCCTCTAGATCTGGACGAGGTTCTAGGCAGTAAACTGCAGCTTAGGTTTTTAAGATGGGGTGTCAATTCTTGGCTGCTTTTAGGCTCTGAGCTGGATTTCGGATGCTGGCTTGGGTGCTAGGTTGGGGGGTGAATGTCAGAGCTCTAGGCTGGATTCTGGCCTTGCATTCTTATCTGAGATCTTGGCAGTGGCTTGTGTTTGGGTTTGGGGCCCAGCCATGGTGCTTGCTGGCTTGTAGGTGCTGGGTGTGAGCTCAGCTGTGGCCTCCAGGCAGACCTGTGGCTCTAATCTCTGGGCAGCGGGCACCTGTGAGCAGTGGGGCCTGAAGGGTGAGCTCAGCCCTGTGTGTCCCAGGTGTCTCTGGATCAATATCAGACGGAAGATGAGCTGTACCAGCTGTCCCTGCAGCGGGAGCCACGTTCCAAGTCCTCGGTGAGGGGTTCTGGGGGCACCCCACTTTTCCATTTGGTGCAAGAATCCCAGGAGGAAAGGACAGGAAAAGTTCTAAGAAGTGACCTCAGCCTGCTTATTGGACAGATGGGGACACTGAGGCCTGGGGTGGGTGTGGGGCGGTAAACTTGGGCGAGTTCCTTTCTCCCCCAGGGGTTCCCCTCTCTGTTCCCCTGGGCCCCCTCCACCCTGGCGCTAACCCCAGATCTGACCATTCCTACAGCCAACCAGCCCCACAAGCTGCACCCCACCTCCCCGGCCCCCAGTGCTGGAGGAGTGGACCTCTGCTGCCAAGCCCAAGCTGGACCAGGCCCTCGTGGTGGAGCACATCGAAAAGATGGTGGAGGTGAGACTCGGTGGTATCAGCCACCACCTGAGGGACGAGGGGTGAAGTCAGCTGGCGGAAGCCGTCCATGGTCAGTAAAGGCAGCATTTGCCGGACTACTGCTTCTGGGGCTCACCGCGAGTGCCCCATTCAAGGGGCTATTGCTGTCTCCAGAAGGCACAGGCATAGCCGTCAAGCTGAGCTGCCGATGGGCAGGGTTGGGGTGGGGGTTGTGGGAAAAGGAGTTGACAGGGGAGACAGACAGGCTCTCACATTTCTGGGAGCCCCAGAAATGATGCGGACTGGGAGTGTGGGAAGTGGCAGGGCCTAATGTTCCTTGTCTTCTCCCTGTTCCTATCCCCTCCTGTCCCCCAGTCTGTGTTCCGGAACTTTGATGTCGATGGGGACGGCCACATCTCGCAGGAAGAGTTCCAAATCATCCGTGGGAACTTCCCTTACCTCATCGCCTTTGGGGACCTCGACCAGAACCAGTGAGGAGGCCTGGAGGGCTGGGGGAACTGGGGGAGAGGTCAAGGCAGCTCAGCTCACTTCCCCCTAGGGCTTCAGTTTCCTCATGTGCAAGATGAGGCCATTGAACCAAAGGATCTTGGCCAAGGAAGCTACCGATATGGGGAGGGGCTCTTATTTTGGTGGGGGGGTAGGCATCTGTGGAGGTATAGAGTCATCTCAGTCATTCAGACAGATGAGGGGGGTACTCTGCCTGAACTTTATAAAGACCTGGGGGTTAGTGCCATAAAAACACTGCTTTATTTGTGGAACTCCTAGTTGCAAAAAGTGGCGCTCCTGTTTTAATGAATAGATAAGAAGGGCCAGGAATTAGCAACGCCCACTTGCTTGTCAACAATTCACATGCTGACAATTTGGAAAAACAGTTGGTTCTTTGAAGTAGGCTCAACATGACTCTGTAACCAAGCCCGTGCCCCTGATTTGCTGAAAAATACCAAAAAAAAAAAACCCTGATCAAAACTCACAGTCCATCCAGGTGGACTTTTTTTCTTTCATGTTACCAGCATTTCAAAGTTTTTTTGTTTTTTCCCCCAAATTACAAGTCCACAGTAAAAAGAAAACCAGGTAGTAAAATAAATTTATAGTGAACGAAGCATGCAAAGTAAGAAGTGGAAGTTCCTTCCTGGTTTTTCTCACAGGCAGAGAGTGCAACTATCAGCATAGTTAGTGTCAGTGGTTTGGTAATAGTCTTTTTTTTTTTTCTGTGCATGTGCAAATTGATAGAGATTTTGTTGGCTTGGTGTCTGTATCATGGACAAACAGGATTATGATATAAATCCGATTTTGCCCTTGGCTTTTTGCTGTAGTTGCTTTGTTTTTCTTCCCGGGGCCATGTCTGAGGTGTCCCTGTGTGGTCTTTCTGGGCTGGTGGGTGGGTTTTTTGCTAGACCATCCTTGCAGTGGGGGTGCAGCGCTCTTTGAGACCTTTGAGGGTTTTAACCTCAGCTCGCACCTCCCTGGTTGATTCTCAAAACCCCACGCCTGGCTTACCACGGAGCCCAGCAACTTGCAATGCCAGGCCCCGTCTTCATCTTGAAGCTCCTTCTTTGTTTCTGGAACCATTTCTTTCTTGCAAACTCGCTTGTGCATTTCAAACAGTTTTTGATGTATTTTAGCCAGCATTTCCAAGTGTAAGTAGCAGTGAATTTTTTTTTTTTTAATCATTTCCTCGATGGAACTGCATGCCTTGCTTTTCCCATTTTTGCTTTCCATGAACCCTTTATCATGAACATCTTTCCACGCTGATTCACGTGGATCCACCTCATCCTTTAGAACAGTTTGCGAGCCTGTCATGTGGCTGGGCCATTACTTACCCAACCATTCATTCTCCTGCTGATGGACATGTAGAGCTTTCCCATTTGTTTGCTATTTGCCTCCGGGCTGCTGTGGCCATCTTTGGACCGAAGGACTGGGGCCAGTGTTTCGGTAGGAGAAATTCCTAGAAGTGGCCTAATTGGATAAAAAAATATGCACATCCTAAATGAAGTGAGAGCCTGCCAAACTGCCCTCAGCCAAGGCTGCACCAGCAATGTAGGAGTGCCCTGTTTCTCAGCTTCCTTGCCAACACAGGATGCTATAATAAGCTTCAACATTTTGTCAGTCTAATTGGTTAAATCTGCATTTCTTTAATGTTTGTGGGGGGGCAGGGAGGGTCTCTTTCCAGGTGTTTACTGGCCATTTATATTTCCCTGGTTAACTGCCTGTTGGTATTTTTTGTTCATTATCCTACCAGGTGGTTGTCTTTTCCACATTGATTTTTAGAATGACTGGTAATGGATATTAACCCTTTCCTGTTGAATGCACTTGCAGATATTTCCGCCCAGTCTGCCATTCATGTGGTCTTTTTCCATATATGAAATTTTAAAAGCTGTTTGCATGCTCATCATGTCAGTCTTTTCCTTTATGATTTCTCAGATTTATGTAATGGGGAGATATACCCTCAAGTTCACAGAAATCCTCTACCTTTTCCGACACTTTTATAGTTTTATTTTTTACATTACCATTCCAAGGCTGCACTGATTTGAGGGGCCACCAGGATAACATTATGGAACCCCAAATATAACAGGTGGAAGTTTCAAACAAGGGCCAGCCCTGCTGCAAATAGCTCCTGGGGGCTGTGGCACTTCTGTAAATGCTTCACATGAATTATCTCACTTAAGCCTCACTCAAACCCTGAGAGGTGTGGGAACATCCATTCTCCCCGTTTATAGATGAGGAAATGGGGGAAAGTAACCTGCTCCAGGTCCCAGGACCAGGAAGCAATAGAGCTGGATTAGCCCTGAGGCCTGCCTGTCTCCAGAGCACAGGCTCACTCTCTCCTTAAAATATGTTAATAGGTGGCCAAAGGGTTCAGAGGGAAATCCTGGATTACAGGTAATTTTTTCCGCAGGATGACACAGGAGCAAAGCGGGTGCAGCTTTTCCCAACCCACCTTCCCGAGCGTCCCAGAGCGCATCAGAAAGCTGTTAATTCTCAGGGTGCCCCACGGATGTTCCGCCAGAGCACATTTTGGGAAATGGAGGCTGTAACTCCCATGGGAGGTTGCACAGCTCCTTTCTTTTGTTTTGGGTGCACGGTCGGGGAATCGAACCCGAGTCTCCCGCATGGGAGGCGAGCATTCTACCACGGAACCACCCATGCACCCATCCCGCTTTTATTTTCTCACCAACTCTGTGAAGTGGGCCGGGCAGGAATTATTATCCCCCCCTTTTTTTTTAAAAGGGGGAAAGTGACTTGCCCAGGATGACGCAACTTGTTAGTGGCAGCTACTAAACCTGCCTAACTCCAAATCTAAGTGCTTTTTCTTTCCACCCCCGGCATCGGGATCCTAAATCAAGGGATCTATGAGGTCCTTTTATTTGCTGAGCTGAGGTACTCCCCACTTCCCTCCCCCCCTACCCCAGGGACGGCTGCATCAGCAGGGAGGAGATGGTCTCCTACTTCCTGCGCTCCAGTTCGGTGCTCGGGGGCCGCATGGGCTTTGTCCACAACTTCCAGGAGAGCAACTCCCTACGCCCTGTCGCCTGCCGCCACTGCAAGGCCCTGGTGAGCCCCCGCCCGTGCCCCGCCCCTCCAGCCTTGGCCCCGCCCTGCCCACCTCCCACCCTGCCTGCGGTCTCCGTCTTTCAGCTCGCTGCTGTGCAGCTGACCCTGAGCCCAGCCCTCAGGCCCAGAGGGGGATCAGTTCCAGTCCCTGCCTTTAAGCAGAAGGAGATAGAGTCATCATCTCTAAATCCCTATCCCCCAGCACCGCCCTTCCTCTATTTCAGATCCTGGGCATCTACAAGCAAGGCCTCAAATGCCGAGGTGAGTTGGAACGGCAGGGTGGCTGGGCTGAAGGAACCAGAAAGATTTTTGTGGGAAGTGACCATATTGGGGTTGGGGGGATTCTTATTTCGGTGGGGCAATTACCATCGAGTGAAGGGTCTTGGACGGGGTGGAGGAGGCATGCTGATTGATGTGTAGGGGATGGCCTTTAAGAGGCTTTTATTTTGGAGAGGCAGCTGCCCAGGAACACAGAACTTTGGAGAGGGCATAGCCAGGAGAGAGTATATGGAAAACTCTTATTTTGGTGGGGCAGCTGCTCAGGACCAAAGGAACCTGGGAGAGGTGCAGGTTTATAGAATGGGATAGAAGGTGTTCTGACCAATGGCCCCTATCTGGGCTCCCCATCTGCCTCCCCCCCAGCCTGTGGCGTGAACTGCCACAAGCAGTGCAAGGATCGCCTGTCCGTTGAGTGCCGGCGCCGGGCACACAGTGTGAGTCTGGAGGGATCTGCACCCTCACCCACACACACCCACCATCGCGCCTTCAGCTTCTCCCTGCCCCGCCCTGGCAGGCGAGGCTCGCGGCCTCCAGGTAAGAGTGGATCTCATTCTGTACTGGCCTGTGAAGGGAGAGAGGCAGGGCTGCTGTGACAATGTTTTAACTCATTTGGGATGAGAACCATCCTGGGGTTGTCCTTCTCTTATTTTAGTGGAGCAATGAAGAAGTAAGGGTGCCTTACTTATAGATGTGTCAAATGAAAAGGGGCTTCAAGGTCCCAACTGGACTCTTATTTTGTTAGGGGGATTGACAAAGGATTGGGAAAGGAGTCATGCGAACCATTGTCTGCATTTCCCTTCTGACTGCCCTGGAGGCTGCTCTGGAAAGTGTCCTTGCTCTGATAATCTCCAAGTGACTGTCTTGGGGTCTCTGGTAGTTTTAGGTCAACTTGCTGAATGAAAGTTAGCCAAATGATTATTTTGCTGAGAACAGTCTGAACGCCCATGTTAAACTGGAGTCTAAGGCAGTTGACCACGACTGTTTGGGTTGGCATAAATCCTCAGAAATAGAAAAGATAAAACCATTTGCACCGAGCCTTCCAGAAGAGCTGGGGTCTGAAATATGAAATCCACACAAAATCGACATTTAAGCAAACTGCCCTGATAAATCTGTGGCTGGGAAAAAAGCTGTGGCAGAACTAAAACTTAGAAAAAGAGCCTCAAAAATTGGGCCATTTGGTCATTCAGTGAATTGATTTTTGGTGGATGGATCTGTTTCCCGGATGGAGTGCGATGTCTTCGGTAGGGGGGTGGTCAGCAGGGAAGGGAGGGCCACTGAGGTCACAGAGACCCAGGGGTTCGTTCTGTTGACCTCCTCCCCCACAGAGATCAGAGAGGAGGAGGTGCAGACAGTGGAGGATGGAGTGTTCGATATCCACTTGTAATGCATGGTGAGTCCTCCCATGACCTGCTCTGCAGCCTCCCCCCAAAGAGCTGGGATGGGGAATGACATCAGGAAAATGGTGTTCAACCCAAAGGTCCCAGGCCAGGGGGACTCTTATTTTGTTGGGGAGGGTCTTCCTTATAACCTTTTTTTTTTTTTTCCTTCCCAGCTGTGACTGGATCAAGGACTCATGCCTGCCTTGGAGAAAAGACTTGGAGCAGAGCAGGGAGCCTGGGGGTGCTGGGCAGGAGGCTGGGGTTGGGGTGGGGGTGGCATGCGGCTGATGACAGGGCCAGGGCTGTCATCCCTAAGGTTGTACAGACTCTTGTGAATATTTGTATTTTCCAGATGGAATAAAAAGGCCTGTGTAATTACCCGTGGACCATCCAAACTTAGAATCCTGGGGGGCTGTAACCCTAGGGGACTAGATCTTGGTATTTAGAATTTTATAGCCAGAGAAACTTGGGAGGTCTGGAATCTCATGTGTCTGGAATCTTGAGGACTAGAACCTACGAACCGGAAAGCGTTGGAAAAAATTATCTTGGGGGGTGGGATATGTTTCTGTCTGTGTGTCTTGAATCTTAAGGCATTCAGGGTGTAAAATTTGAAATTAGTGTATTTTTGCACCCCGGGATTGCTGGGTCCAGTGGACATCTCTGACTCCCCTACAGCCTGCAGCTGAAATCCCCTTGCTTGACAGGTGGCTTTATAACCCCTGCTTGAACACTTCCAACAATGGCGAGCTCACTGCAGAGAATCGTGGGAGGATGGGAGGGAGAGGGGCGGCCCAGAGTCCTGGCTGGAGGGGGAAGGGCCTCCCTGGGCTGGGGGGTTGCTGCGCTTACGGGGCCTGCAGCCTCCTTGCCAGCCGGAAGGACAGTGACTTCCAGAGGAAATGCATATTGATCCTGTGCTCAGCCTCCGCTGCCTCTCCCAACCCAGGTCTTCCCTCCAGGACTTGCAGCATGGAGGTTTGGGGGTGGGGGTGGGGGTGTTACCATGACCACTTCTAAGACTGAGCCAAGTGGGGAGGGTGGGCTGATGGTCCTGAAACTGAGCCTGGCCAACCCTGGGTTCAGGAGACTTCAGAAAGCAATCCTGAGAATGGGAGCTACCTCCCTAACCCCACCCCCCCAAACTGGGGCAGTGTCCTACAGCAGCTGTGGGATTTCCCTGGGGGTGGAAGCCTAAGCGCCCCCAATTCCTACCTGCAAAGCACAGTGCAGGCCCTCCTGGCAAAGGCTTCAGTTCCCCCACGCGTGCCCTGGCCTCCTCCCCTAGGGCTCCCCCATCTCTCCCTTTGAGACCCCCCCTCACTCCCCTGGCCTATTTCTCATTGTGGGTCACCTCTCCTTGCCTTGTTCCGTCTCAGTTGCAACCCTGCCCTCCCCCCAACCCTGGGCTCTCCAGCCCTGTCCCCCATTTGGGTCCCCAGCTCTGCCCCTCCTTCTGCACTCAGCCCCCTCCCCCCTCCCCCTCTCGAGGCTGTAATATCCGTTTCACGATTTGGGGGCTGAGTTGCTATAACAACAGACGGTGATTGTGTTGTGAAGAGCAACTCGCTCCCTGTGCCGCCGCCTCCCGCGCTGCCACCATCCCTGCAGCCCGGTCCGCATCTCTTTCTAACCCCTCCCCCCCAGACTCCGCCCCAGCCCCAGCCTGGTCCCTTCCCAGTATGTGTTGTGTGTGTGTGTACCCAGGTGGGTGTCAGTCCCGCCCAAGTGTGTGACGTGCCACTGTCTTTTCCTGTGTCTGGATTTGGTGTGCGAGCTTCACATTGCATGTGGGTGTGTGCAAGTGTGGGCACGGACACGCACGCTCGATCTGCATTTCCCCACCATGGGGTGTCCCCACTGGACTGGGTGCATGGGGGAAGGGGCGTGTCCTCACCACATTGTGTGAGTGTCCGCGTTGGGTGGGTGCGCCTTGTGGGGCAGGGGCTGTCTTGAAGTAGTGGGTCCCAATTGTCCTGGGCACTCTGAACCTTGGGCCCTGGGAGAGACACTCCTGTAGCCAAGGGGAGGGCAGGGAGGTGCGGCAGCTTCCAGGTGACCTTTCCTGCCCTTGATGGGCAAAGGTGGCCCAGAGAGCTGGGGGCGGGGACAGGAGACAAGTGCTTAGCTTCCTTTCCTCCCTGCCCCTGCTGGACCCCCACTGCCCCATTCCCAGGCTCATCCATAAGGGCCTGAGTGACAGTCTGTCTGTGAGTCACTACACCGTCTGTCTGTCTATCTATGCCCCTGTGCTTAGACAGACAAGACTGGGTACCTGTGCACGCCTGAGGCTGCAGGGGAGGGACGGTGGGGGATGTGTGGGTAGTGGGCTGTGGGTCAGAGAGGTGCTTTCACACCCACATACCCTGACTCAGCAGTTCCCATTCTCTGGCTCCTCCCTTGGTCTTGGTGGGGCCAGCCTGAGGGTCTCTCCAAGGTCAGAGTCAGCCCTAAATCTGAGATCTGGCTCAGGGATCTGCCTTCCCACCCCCTAGGAAGCACACCCTGAAGCCTGGGTCCACCTCTCACCCCTCCTAGGCCAGGACAGGAGGTCCTCTCTGGTGGGTGGGTGCCCACGCTTATGCACTCAGTAACCGACCATTTGGTGCCAATCACCTCCGGGGGGTGCAGGACCCCGAGGGCTGGTCCCCCAGGTGCACCTGATCCCCTGGACATGCCATTGCCTCTGAGCATGTAAGTGCCGGTGTACACAAGTTTGCATGCGTTCTTGGGCAAGCATGTGCTTCCTTTGGGTGTCATACCAAGGTGGGGCATTTCTGCAGCTGCCTGGCGTGCACACGCCTGCGCTAGTGGCTGGAAGGGAGCGTTCTTGCACGTTGCCTCTGGCTAAGGAAGTGCTAACCACCACCGGCTGTGCACATTACAGACCCTGCAACAGGAATCAGGGCCGTGGAACAAAGCGGCAGAATGGGAGGTGCACAGGCACACTGCCTCATTCAGAAGTCCATTGTCCAACTTTGTGGCACACACACGGCGCCAGGTCATCTTTTATTGGCTGAGTCAGTGAATGGGGTGCGCAGCGAAGCCGATGCCCTAACAAGGAAGGCCTTCACCCTAGTGCCACACTGTGAAACTCCTGGCTGGGGAAGAGAAGAACGGAGAGGGGGCTACTGCCAGCTTCCCTTCTGTGGCCAGGCAATGTGCAGCCACGTGCCCGCCCCCTAAACCTACTCCTTCCCTAGCCCAGGTTTCCTGGCAGGACTGGGAATCATGCTTCCAGCTCTGGGATTCCCATGAGGCTGGGCTGGGAAACCCCAAGTCCCTAGGTCTACCCCGCCGCCATCTCTACCTTTCCTCCCCCAGCTCCTGTGTCCTTGTCTCAGCAAAGACCCTTCCTCCTCAGTTCTGGAGGCTCTAGGCTAGGGAACTCTAGAACAGTCGGAGGCGAGGGCGAGGCTGCGGGCTGGAAAAAGTACCCAGCAGTCGCGGGCCGGGTCCCGCTTCCCTAGGGTTCCCGCAGCCGGGGCCCGCCCCTGGGCGTAGCCAGCAGAGGGCGCTGCGGCCCAGGCCCCGCGCCGGTACTGCTTCCCCCGCGCCCCAGGTGCGGACCCACAGCCTCCCAGCGCCCTGGGGGCTGCCACATGGGCTCTCCGGACCGGGGGTGCGGGGTCTAGGGTGCCTGGGTTCCCGGAAAATGCACCGAGGCCGGGTTGGGGTGGGGGTGGGGTCTGCCTCGTCACGGTCCCAGCCTTCTGGGCTAAGGCCTGAGCGAGGCGAGGAAGGGTTCGTATGCCCCGGGGCCGGGACGCCTGGGTCCCGCGCCGGGGAGGGAGGTGGGCCAGTAGAGCAGCGGGGCCGGGCGGCCTCTGCGCCTTCCCATTGGCCGCGCCGCTCGTCCGTTAGCGCGGCGCAGCCCAATGCGCGCGCTCGGGGGGCGGGCCCTGTGCCGATGCTGCCGTCAGTCGGTGTTGCAGGGATGCGGCGGCGGGAGCAGCCGCCCTGACTCGCGGAGCATCCTCCTCGGAGCGGCACCGCGGCGGGGCTGGCGGGCCGACGGGCGGCGGGGACGCGGCGGGGAGCGAGAGAGGCGCGAGGCGGCCGTCACCGCTCGCCCGGCTCTGCCACCCGTGGGAGACGGGGCGGCTCCGGGGCTCTGCTTCTCACCCTCCAGCTCCTGGCGCCCCCAGAACCAGGTACCGTGGGAGGTGGGGGCTGCGGCGGAGACGGGTGGGGGGGGTGGGGGCCGATCGGGGGAGGGGACCGGATTGGAGGGGGCGGGGGAGGCTGCGAGGATGGTTTTGGGGGCGGGGGCGCCGCGCGGAGAGGGCTGGCTGTGTGACAGCGAAGAGGCTAAGTGGCTGGGGGGTGGGGGGTGGTGGTTTGGGGGTCAGAGGCTCCCTGTTGAAGGGGCACTGGTCCTGAGCTGGGGCGAATGGGAGGTGGGTCTGGAGGGTGGGTCGATGGGGGGAGGGGATGGGGTGAGAAGGAGGGGCGTCCAGAGAGCTGTGAGGGGGGATCCGAAGGGGGGGTCCCCCAGTCTGTGGCAGCCCTAGGCGCTGGAAGCAGCGGGTAACTGGAGGGGCTAGGAGCTGTGCTCTGGAGGGTCTGCAAGGGAGAAACCAGCGAGGAACTGGATTCTGTGGGAGGAGAAGGAGAGGGACTGGAGAGAGAGGGAGAGGAGAGAAGTGGAGAGGAAAGGAGCAGGGGCCAGGCCAAGGGCTGTACTGGGGGGAACCACTGAGGACTTGGCTTTACTGGGGGATGGGAGCCAAGGGGAGAGGAGGTTATTGGGAGGGAGCACAGGGGAGTGTGCCAAGGTGCTCGAGGCAGAGATGGGTCTGTGCTGGTGGAGAGCCGGGAAGGATGGGGGGCCTGAGGGAGAGAAGCGGAAGCTTGCAGGGGGAAGGTTGGGGGTGGTGGGGGAGGGAGACTGGGTAACCAGTAGGAGGGGGCTGTGCTGGGGTGGGAATGCGCTGGGGGCGGCGACAGGGTTATGGTCAGAGAGTGCTGCAGGGGGAGAGGAAGCTGCAGGCCCTGGGATTGCTCCCCCACCCCTAAAGAGGAGGGGACCGTCGCTCATGACCCAGCCTCTTCCCTCAGTTGAAAGAGCCATCTATCTGCCTGGGTTCCTTGGCTGGGCTGTGAGCCCTTGAACCCTTGATGGGCCCTTGGAGGCAAAATTGGCTTTAGGGAGCAGTTGTTCCCTTTAGTGTCAACCTCGACCTGAAACTCAGGGTGTAGCCGTGGGAGAGAGCATTTGGTGCCTCACTGAACCAGCAAGGGCTGGGAGGGGACAGTATCCTGGTGCCTGGGGTGAAGTAGGGAGCTGTCCAGACATAGAGCGATGAGATCTTTGAGGGTGGGTCTTCAGTCCTCTGACTGCCTTGGGGGCTTCCGTACACTCCCATTTTTGTATGTGCTGGGGTGGCGGGGGTGGGTGAGGACCTTCCAACCCCTCTCCCCTACCCGCCTTCCCAGTGTCTGGGTGTTCCTTTGGGGGGAGGGTGGGCTTTAGGGTTTTTATATTCTCTGTCTTCTGCCAGAGAAGGAGAAAGAGAAGGAAGAAAGGGAGATGAGCAGTCGGCTGGTCCATTAACTGTGAGGCCTTCTGTTTTGTGGGTGCTTCAGCTACTCAAGCTCCCTAACTCCTCCTGCTTCTGGGGATCCTGGCATCTGAGGCTAGGGTGGGACATTCTGGGAGGCAGAGGACAAAGGTCTGCTGGGGACCCTTCATTCCTACTAGAGGAAGTGACCTCAGACACATAGGGGTGGATGGGACTGACCAACAGGCAAAGGCTGGTGCTCAAAGGGTGGCAGGGGAGAGTTCTTTCCAGGACCCTGGGCCTCTCCGGGTTTCTTGGCTTGAACTGAATCCTAAGAGGAGGGGCAAGGAGGGGGCACAGTTGGGGACCTCCCTTCTCCTCCAGGCTCTCAGTCTCTAACCAGGTCCAGCTGCTCCCTCCCACCCGCCCTTGCCTGTGACACAGACACCCTGACAGTGATACACACACTCCGTGACACCCACTTCGACGCACACCTACACAGGCACACACACACCTGCGTACACAATACACCTCCCGGCAGCACACCGCCCACACTCCCCACCCAGAGAGACTCTGTCACCTCACTGCCTGCCTGGGAGACCTCCCCCAAACACCCTGCTCCCCTCCACGCCCACAGGGCTCCGGCTATCCACTGCCCAGCCCCCGCTCTCAGATGTGCAGCCCCCCAGGCAACTACTCACCTTTCCAGATTGACAGTCCTCTCAGGCACACCTGTACCCGTTCTGTATACACCTGTACTTCGTGCACGCCTTCACTCCCTGGACACTCCCTGTCCTTCCCAGACACCCACTGTTCCCAGGTGTACAGTGCATGCTCGTACATTCTCCCAGATACCCCCACCCCCCATACACGTGGTTAAACACCACGCGTTTGCCTCAGTCCTAAGCACTTGGCCCCAGACCACACTTATGCTAACATACCCTTTATGCCGTGGCTCACCCCCTAAGCCTCTCTCCCGTTTCAGTTCTCTCTCTCAGACTTTCTGATCTTTGCAGGCTCACAAAGTCTCAGCAACCCCAGGCTGTCCTACCCCTCCCGGCCATTGCCACCATCCTTCCCTGTCTAGTCCAGCTGTCAGCCACACCTGGCCGCCTTCAGCGCCTTCCCTTTTCTGGGTGCCCCCCCCACCCCCCAGCATTAATCCTTACACACAGGGGCTTCCCACCCCTGCCTGGCACTGGAGACACACTGCCCATTCATTCACAGCTCCGGAGCCCAGCCCCCGCAGGCTGCCCCCACCCTGCCGCTCCATCTGCCTGGGTGGCTTTCCCGCCCCGGCCCCTTCTACACCCTTCTACACTGTCAGGCTTTGTGGGCTCTCAGAGACTCGTTCCACAAATAATCCGGAGCACACGCTCTCCGGTGTGCACCCAGCACCTCATCGTTTACAAAGTCGTTCTCAGGCTGCAGCCACCGTTTACTGTGGTGGGAGGAGCGGGAGGACACAGGAGCTCAGCTCTGCCCCTCGGCGGGTCTCAGTTTCTGCATCTGCAGAATGGGGCCTGCACATCTACCTCACTGGGTTGTTAGAAGACTGGGTGGGATAATGATGATGCAAATAGTAAAAAGTCCAACTCTTATTTCGTGTGCACCTAACTGTGTACCTGGCTCTGTGCCACATGGGCTGTGGACTTTCCTTTATCTGATGTATGGGTCAGGCCTGGTGAAACCCCCCAGTAAACAGCGGCTATTTTTATCATCATTATCATACCCCCTCCCACACACACCTGCCTCTGATACCTTGAGGAATAGTCCCAGTCACCTCAAGCTTACTCACACGGCTGCCTCTGGAAACCATCTGTCCCCGCTGCATTGCTGGGGTGTACCCGCCCAGGCCAGGGCCCCCCCCCAGCTGCGTACAGCATCAGGGTGCTCAGTGCACGCCCCTCCCACGGCCGGCCGCCCACCCGGTGCTCCCAGGCACCTGCGCTCCGCCCCCTAATGCAACGAGTCATTCATTCACACCTTGGTCACCGGCCCACCTTTTCCCTCCGCCCCCCACACCCGGCAGGCAGCCCTGCCACGCAGAACGTGAGCTGCCAGCCTTGTGCCCCGCCCCCTTCACGCTTCTCTCCAGGCACGCAGCAACCTGCTCACGGGGCCTGCAAAGACACCCACCCACTCATGGGTGCTGGTAGATGACCCCCACTTGTCCTCAGACCTATTCGTGCATTCTCCTTCCTTTCTAGGCAGGAGGGAGGAGGTCACAGGGGGCTCTGGGGTCAGACAGAACTAAGTCTGACTCTCAGTTCTGCCTCGATGACCTCTGTGACCTTGGGCCAGTCCCTTTCCCCATCTATAAAAGGGGGCAGAGATAATACCTGCCTTGCCTACTTCCCCCTCTAGGTCCTGATGAAACTACACACTTGTAGTTTTGCAAACTGTAAATGCTGAGGCGAACAGTTTAAAAAGTAATCATTAATACCACACATACTTTTTCATACTTTATTCTACGCTAGGTACTGTTCTAAGTGCTTAACATATATACATATGTAAACATTTACATATGCACATATATTAATTCCAATTTTGACAACACTATGATTATCTCTATTTTACACATAAGGAAACCCAGGAACTGAGAGTAACTTGCCCGAGGCTAGAAAGGGGGCAGAGCTGGCGTGGAACCTATGCTTCAGAGCCAGTTCTTATAACTACTGGCTGTTTTATTTTTGCTGAGGTCGTGGCTGCAGGTGGACATGCCTGGGGGGTTTCCCTCGTTAGTTCTAGGCCATCAGGGCTGGAAGGAAGAAGCTGCAAGTGAAAGGTGGGAACTGTTCTCAACCCACCAATCCTAAGGTTTCAGGGAAGAGAGGGGACGCTCCCCAAACATAGTCTGTATTCCAAAGGGACTTCGGGGGTCAAGAAGTCTGAGGTGCCTCTCCCATGTGCTCTGAGCACCCCCTTCTAAGCATCTCTGAGCAGTAGTCATCCACCTCAGCTCACACACCTCCACAGACGGGGAACTCACCACCCCCAAGGCAGCCTACTCCACGGGTGTATGGTTTGGATTGCCAGCAAATTTTCCTTTAGCTTGAGCCAAAAATCTAACTCCACCTCCCCGCCCCCATAACACACTCTTCCCCCACCTGTCCATGGGCTGCCGCCTTCTGGGCCACCAGGATGTGTATAAACCCAGCTCTCCCTCCCTGGAACCTGGGGGAGGCCCCTGTTGCCTCACTCCCAGCTGGCATGAGACGGAGCTGGCGTGAGGAGAGCCAGAGGGAGGCCTGGCATTCCCACGGCTGGAGGTGTGTGTGTGTGTGTGTGTGTGGTGGTATGGGTATGGCCAGAGAGGAGGCTGGGCTGTGTGGATACTGGGAGAGGGGGCGGGGCAGCAAGTGTAGATGGTGGTGAGGGTTCACGGGCCATCTCAGACCATTTGCTTATTTTGCACTGGTGGTGTGGGAGCAGAGGCCTTTGGTCAGGCAGCACGGCCCAGGGTTGAAGCAGTGGGTACATGCAAAGTTTCCCGTAACTTTGGTTCTAGAAGCACCTGGTATGGAAGGCCAGGAACTCTGGTTCTAGGCCTGCCGTACTGTGTGACCGTGGGTCAGTCATAGTCCCTTTCTGAGACTCTGTTTCCACCTTCTGAAAATGAGAAGGGTGGAATCCAGGAGCTCCGAGGTCCCTGTTTTTCAGTCCTAGGGGCTTGGAGTCTGGGGCACTTGCAGGGAGCAGGGTCCCTTGTACAGGCCAGATGTGAGAAGGGACAGCTCTGAGCCCCAGACACTGGCCCTGAGGCCTGTGGACAGTGCAGTGAGAAGAAAGGCCACAGGCTTTGGAGCCAATAGCACACTCACCCACACGGTGATGCTGGGCAAGTGAATGCATCATTTCACACTCAGTCTCCTTGCCTTAAGCCTAGGGTGATGAAACCACCTCCTGGAACCATGGAGATTAAATGGGACAGTCCACCTGTGCATGATGCAGAATGGGGAGCCCCAAAAGTGCTACGTGCTATAGTGCAGCCCACATGCTACACTGGCACTGGCCTGGTCTTGGGAAGATGAGGAGGGGGTTGCCCAGCTTTTGCGGTCCCAGAAAGAGTCGCTGGGGTAGGGGGGAGATGCAGTGGGGTAGAGAGTGGCCAGAGGCTTTGAGCGCAGCCTAGTCCCTCAGCCGTCACTCCCTCCATCTCTGCTCACCACTGGCCCGGGGGTGGGGGTGGGCAGGGTACAATCTGTGGGTAGGGGACACCAGGGAGCTAACAGGGTGCAAAGTCCTGGGATTACACCAGAGAGGGCAGCTCCCCAGAGGGACAGTGGCTCTGAGCCAGCAGTGGCTGGCAGCGCACACTGCACTGACGTCAGGGAGTGGGCAGGATGTCCCGGGGCTGCACCGGCCGGCATCCCTGAACTAGCAGTGGGCACTGGAGCAGTTGACTGGGCCTTGGGGGGTAGTGCCTGGACACTGCTGAGGGCTACTTCCATTGCAGGGAGCACTGCATGAGCCTGGCAGAGGGGCCACTGCCCTGCGCAACTCCAGGGAGCCCTATTTTCCTAATGCAGTTGTGCAAGGCGATGGCCCTGGCCCTTGAGAGAGGAGATCTCTGGAGACGAGGGTTGTGGCTGAGGTCAGAGCGCTGAGTACCAGGAGCTGAGGGAGGTGGAGCATAAAGGAGAGCCCTGGGGGGTTAGCAAGAGAAGACCCCAAGTCCTGGGAGAAAGTGTGTGCTGACGGCTGGGTCAGCAGAGGCCTGGGCACTGGGACCTGGCAGGGGAAAGGAACCACAGGGAGTAGCAAGTTTCTTGGTAACTGTGGGGTGGGTTGGGGTGAGAAGGACCCAGGTGTCCACTTAGCTCACCCTCCTCTAGGGGCTCTCGCTGATTTCTTAGTACAAAACTGCTCTGAGGACCCGGAGACGGCTGGGGCTTCCTCCTGGCCCCCGGCACTGAGCCAGGCTGGCCTGTGCTGCAGAGCTGCAGGCTGTGGGGAGAATGAGTAATGAGCCTTGAGGGGCTGCAGCCCAGACCCTGCCCCTCGCCCTTGGAGGCGCTGCCCCCACAGCTGGCTCCCAGGCACCGGCCGGAATGCCCTGACACCCTCCCCACACTCTCCCTCCACATCCTGACATACACACAGACTTGGTCCAGACTGACCTCCTACCCTGCCCCCTACCTTCTCAACTCCCCCCCCAGGTAATGCTCCCTCTGGCTCTGGGCTCTCAGGGACCCAAGGCTGATCACCCAGTCTCTGGAGGCTTCCCGAGCATCCTGCACTCTGTGTTCCTCCAACTTACTGGCGGGGAGGGAGATCCTGCCCCTAGCCTACTTCAGCCATCTCCTAGAGGGCAGGGGGAGAATGACTGGGGGACCAAGTTGGGGATGGGGCAGGGGAACGAATCCCCTCCCTCTCCCGAGCTGGGGAGAGTGGACAGCAGCACGAAATCGCATTCCCTCCGCCAGCGGAAATCAATAGCTAATTAATTCCCTCCCCAAAATAGTGTCTGGAGGTGGCAGGGATGGGAAGGGCTGGAGGGAGGCAGGCAGAAGCCAGGAGAGAGGGAGACCCTGGGCAGGGGAGAGAAGGAGGACGGTCATTCTTCTGGCCACCAGGGCCAATGCCTCTGGCTGCCCCTTAAAGAGAAAGGGTGGGGGGAGCTTCGGCCTGTCCCTCCTCTAAGCTTGAGGGATACCCCTCCTCTGCCTTGGGCTGGGGATGGGATGCGTGCATGCGTGTGTGTGTGTGTGTGTGTGTGTGTGTGTGTGTGTGTGTGTTGGGGGGTGCGTGTGAGGGCATCAATCAGGCTGGGAGCAGGTGCTGCATTTAATTTGATTGGCTAATTAGCCCGCGCATGTTAATTATCCCCATTACCCAATGAGGAGAGGCAATGGAAAAGCTATATATAACCCCGACAGTGTTTGTAGGAAATAGGCAAACCCGGGTCTCCTCCACCCTTGCTGGGGAAGAGACAGCCCTTGGAGGGGCTGGGGCAGGCGACTTGGGTCCCTGCTGGGGCCTGTGGGATGGCTGGGTGGGCTACAGTCTCAAGGAGTCAGATGGAAGGAACTGAGGGCTGAGCTCAGGGAGTCCCTTAGATGGCTCCCCAAACACTACCCCCAGCCTCCTGAGGCTCATCTCCCCAACCTGCCTTCTGCACACATGCCACTCCAACCATCCCTGCCCTCCTGTGACTCTCTGCTCACCCCCTAACTACTGTTTTTTTAGGGGAGCCTTAGCATTCTTTCCTTTCATACCGCAGCTTCTCCCACATTGCTCTCCTCACCCCATCCCTCCAACCTTCTCCCTCTAGAGGCCACCCCACCCTCTTTTGGTTCCCACCTCCCCTCTGAGCTACACCTGTCTCCTTCCTGGATCTAAGTCCCAGTTTCCTAGTGATTGGCTGCATGACCTTGGACAAGTCCCCAAACTTTTCTAAGTTGTTTTCCCTAATGGGTAGTGAGAATAAAGGGACTTCTCAGAGTGATTAAGTAAAATGACATTTGTAAAAGTGCCCAGCATCCAGGGCCTTTGACAAATGCACTGTGAATTTGGAATTTAATTTTCTTCCATCTTTCTTTTCCTTCTCTTCCATCAGACCACCTTTCTCCTCCATTACTCTTCCACTGCTGTCATTTTTCAAGCATTTCCTCTCCTTCCTCTTTTTCTACCCCCCCTTTAATCTTTTTCCTGTCTCTTCCTAAATTCTGGCTCCTCCCTGCTTCTCTCCCAGGCTTCTCCTCATCTCCTTCCCTCCCTCCCTCCCCAAAATAAAATCAATGCAATATTCAGGAGGGTTGTTGGATATAAATAATTACGACTCAGAGTTTAACGAGATGCAAATTCCCCTCCCCGTTGTGGGGTATAAATTGCTCTCTGACAGCCTGTTACAAGGGTAATCATTTCAGAAAGGCAATTTTATGCAAATGAGCCTGCATGCCTCCTGTTGGCTCCCCCAGCCCTGGTGCCCTGGGGTGGGGGTGAGAGGGTAGTGTGGTGAAGACAACCCAGGCACTAGACCAGACCTGAGGCTGAGGCCTGGGAGCTGGAGGTTGAAGGTGAAGGATCTGCAGGCTTGGGGCCTCACTAGGGAGGGTGAGTGTGGTTTGGGGGGAACTGAAGATATGGCGGCAGATGCCTATGTTCTTGTATGGTGGGGGCTTGGATCCTGCTTTCTGGCTGGCTCCCTGCTCCAGTCTCCCCCTG
This sequence comes from Tamandua tetradactyla, assembly GCF_023851605.1. Lineage (NCBI taxonomy): Eukaryota > Metazoa > Chordata > Mammalia > Pilosa > Myrmecophagidae > Tamandua > Tamandua tetradactyla. Next base: position 9,829,052 of record NC_135335.1, read on the forward strand.
CCCCCCTTCTCAGCCTGGTTACTCAGTGATACTATTGATGAATTGGCATTTAATTAATCCCAATGAATTATTTAGCAACTTCATTATCCAGCATCAGGGGCTGATGAGGGAGAACCTCAGCTGGAGGAGGAAGTCATGCATAGTTTTGGGTGGTTCAGAGAAGAAAGGCGCTGGAGTCACCAGTAGCCAGTTCCTGGGCCTCACCGCGGGAGCTGGCCCTGGTCCTGACGCTTGGGTGCTTTGGGAGGGTGAGGATCTGGGGAGCTGGGTTGGGTTCCCACCGAACTCTACTGGTATCACTGGATGTGTGTGTCACCTTCCTCCTCACATCATCGGGTCGCAACCAAGTAACATCCCTAGTGAGTGCCCCCCCCCCCCCCAAGTATTGGGCTTCTAGTACCCCCGCCAACGATGGTGTCTCCTGGTCAGGGTCAGCTCCTCAAATTGGGCGCCTCCTAGTGTCACGGAAGAAGCCAAATACCGTCGCCCCCCCCCAGTAACCCTTTCCTCTCTGTTCTCCCATAGGCATCCCTCTCCCATCTTCTGCCAGAGCCCGTGGCGGGGGAGGGGCGCTACCGCAGCCACCCGGGGGAAACCGGCACCTCGGCCTCTACGCCTTGCCCCACGGCCGGGCCCATGGCATTGTGAGCCCGCCAGGAAGTCCCGCTCGGCGCGGGGGGCGCCCGGCCCCCTCCCCGCCCCATGCACCCGCGGCTCTGAAGCCTGAGCGGGGCCGGGGGCCGGGCGGGCCCGGGGCCGCCGGAAGCATGGCGCGGCCACCGCCGCCGCCCCTGGTGCTGCTGTTGCTGGCGCTGGCGGCGGGCGCCGGCGGCCTGGAGTTCGGCGGCGGCCCGGGCCAGTGGGCGCGATACGCGCGCTGGGCGGGCGCGGCGAGCAGCGGCGAGCTCAGCTTCAGCCTGCGTACCAACGCCACGCGCGCGCTGCTGCTCTACCTCGACGACGGCGGCGACTGCGACTTCCTGGAGCTGCTGCTCATGGACGGGCGCCTGCGGCTGCGCTTCACGCTCTCGTGCGCCGAGCCCGCCACGCTGCAGCTGGACACGCCGGTGGCCGACGACCGCTGGCACATGGTGCTGCTGACCCGCGACGCGCGCCGCACGGCGCTGGCGGTGGACGGCGAGGTCCGCGCCGCCGAGGTGCGCTCCAAGCGGCGCGAGATGCAGGTGGCCAGCGACCTGTTCGTGGGCGGCATCCCGCCCGACGTGCGCCTCTCGGCGCTGACGCTCAGCACGGTCAAGTACGAGCCGCCCTTCCGCGGCCTCCTGGCCAACCTGAAGCTGGGCGAGCGGCCCCCGGCGCTGCTGGGCAGCCAGGGCCTGCGCGGGGCCGCCGCCGACCCGCTGTGCGCGCCCGCGCGCAACCCCTGCGCCAACGGCGGCCTCTGCACCGTGCTGGCGCCCGGCGAGGTGGGCTGCGACTGCAGCCACACGGGTTTCGGCGGCAAGTTCTGCAGCGAAGGTGAGCCCCGGGAGCCGCCGCCGGGCGCGAGGACGAGGGGCTGGGCGTGTCCTCGGGGACTGCGAGGGCGGGGCCAGTACGTGAGCTGGGAAAGAACGTGTCCCTGTGAGGCGCGGGCGGGCGCCGGGCCTCGGGACGCGTGAGGGGCCGGGGCGACCTGCGGGTAGGCCTGAGGGGTCAGGTCCTGTAAGGGGCTGGCGAGAGGGTGAGCGTCGGGCGCGTGAGAGGCTGTGGGTCCGGTAGCTGAGGGAATGAGGGGCGGGTGAGGGCCCGCGGGTGGGGTCTGGCTGGGCGGAGCCTGCGGGGATGGGAGCGAGGGCTTATGGGCGGGGAGTGTGGGAGCCAAAGGTCCGGGGTGTCGTGAGGGGCCCTGCAGGGCGGTGGGCGGGGTCTGTGTGAGTGTGGCCTATGGGCGGCCAGGGCGAGGCCTTGTGGGCGGAGACTGTGGAGGTTGCTGAGGCTTCCTGGGCTCGTGAGGGGCCCTGCAGGGCAGTGGGCGGGATCTGCGAGAGGTCGGGGGCGTGGCTGGGCCAGGTGGGCGGGGCCCGTGGTGGCGCCCGCGTCTGAGGGTCGGCGGGTGAAGGCCCTGGCAGGATGGCCGGTGAGGCCCGGAGTCTGGACCTGACTGGATGATGAGGGGATGCGGGAGAGGGCGGTGGGCGTGGGGAGGAGGACGTAAAGGCGCGTGCCAGGCGGGTGCGGGTCAGGGGGCCTTGGGAGGCTGTGACTGCCCCAGGGGGGCGGGGACTGCAGGCGCCAGGGCCCCTTGGAGAGTGAAGGACTCCTGAGGGAAGGGGTGGCCGAAGTCGCTCAGCTCTTGACTGAGGCAAAAATGGCCGATCGGTTCCCGCGAGGGACTGGGGGCCGGGGCTTTAGTGTCAAACCTGGGCGCCCCTGGCGTGTGAGTTTTGGAAGGGAGGTGACTGGGCCGGAGAGGGTCTTTCGGGCAATGGAGTTTGGACTTGAATGTGGAGTGTGGACTTGGAAGGGCTCTGGCAGGTTTGGAGGAGGCAGAGAGATGGGCAAAGTGAGGGGCACGTGGCCATGGGGCCCGGCCAGGCCTGTGATTTCAGTGGGGACGAAAGAGGGGGACCTCTTTTACTTCGGTCCTGCTGGGGGTCAGGGGAGGACCCCCCCTCAGTTTGGCCGGCTGGGCATGTGTATCCCCTTCATCTCTTGTCCAGGGGCATGGGTTTCCTGAGCAGGTGTGTGCAGACAGACATGCTTGCCTCTCTTGGCTACTCCTAAAAGTTGTGGGCCCCTCAGCAGTTGTGTGTGTGTCCGTGTCTCTCTCTTTCTCTCTTTAAGGGGAACAACCCTAGGAATGCTTTGGGGGTGGTGGCTGTCCTTGTGCATATGTGTCTATGTGCGGGTGAACACTTTTAGGAGGAGCTGAGTCTGCAGGCTTGGCCCTGGGTCTGGGAAACCTGAACTTTGCACAGTCTTTTGGATAGTGCACCTGTAGTTGTGGGCGATGAATTCATGAGGCAGGTTTTTGGGGTTTTTCTTGTTTATGTTTGTGGGGTTATTTGTGCAAGGCTGTGCGATGTATTTACAGAGAACTGTGTGTATTAAGTTAATCTCACACCTTCTCACCTCTCCTCCAAGAAGTTCAGGTGCTCCCTAAGCTGTGAATGTGTGACTGTGGGCATCTCTTCACACAGAGGCCTGTGCATCTGGCCGTGCATAGTTGTGTGTGAATGGGTCTGTTTGGGTAGTGGTGTTTATAGATAGAGGTCCAGTGCCTAGGGCACAAGTGTGAGAGTAAAACACGTGTGACTGTGTTTTAATGTGAGACCTCAGTAAGACACGTGGGACTAGGAGGGATATTTCTCTCTGGGACTGTAACCTGATTCCCTGGTTTCTATGAATTCCCCCACTTCCCCCTCCCCAAGCTTTCCTAAAAAAAAGAGGATGAGCCACCCTTCTACTTTGACAGAAGGGAAATTAAAGCCACAGGGAAGTTGTAGTAACTGGTCTCACTTGGCTAAATTGGGTCTGTGTGTATGAAAAATGCAGCCAGAGGTGGTCTGGTCAACCAGAGTCCTTGTATCCATTCCCGGAAAGTATTTTTCCACCAGAGATCCCCAGGGAACCAAACAACATGTGTGCATCTGAATACAGGTTGTGTGGTTGTGGGTTTAAGATGTGTGTGTGTACCGGTGTGTTAGAGGGATGGTTGTGTGTATTATATGGGTATGCTGAATGTGTCAGGTGTGCTGGGGCTGTGAGATATGGCTGTTTGTATATCTGACCCATTGTGAGGTATGTAATGTGAGGGTGTGTGAGATTCATATAAGAAAGGGAAAATGGGTATTGTTAAGTGGGTGTCAGATAGTTGTTAGGGGCTGGGGTGCTTCTCTGTGTGTGTGTGTGTGGTATCTGTTGGGAGAGTGGTACTTTGTCTGTGATAAAAGGTCAGGGATTCTGCCTGTATTCATCTCTCTATCACCTCATATAGTACCAGACACTTAGTGGGTGTTTGAGAAAGATTTGTGGAATGAATGAAAAGATATTAATAAGCATTTGAGAGAATATGGGCTTGGGAGTAAGGCTGTATGTGTATATGAAAATATGTACATTTATTTTCAGATATATAGTGTGAATGGGCATAGGGCTTATAAACAGTGATTACTGAGGATGCCTCTACAGGGGCAGTAGTGGTGCCATGAAACCCCCTCCTTCCCCTCCCCCAACCTCATTCTCTTTCCTTATATTTGTTTCTTACTTCCTGGGAAGCTTCTGTAGTATAGTGTGCTCGCTTATTACACTCCAGTACAGTCTCATCCAGCCGAGGAGAAAAGGCATGGGTTCCCACTGTGGGGTCCTGGGATGGGGGGAGAAAGATATCAGGGCCAGTCTCCAGGCTTCCCTGGAAGGTACAGTCACTTCCTTGTTCCCTGCCTCGAGTGGTCCCCAATTTTCTGAGATCAGGGACATTTTAAAAAGTCACAGCACCCCTTCCAAAGAGTAAATACTATTTCTATATTGGTTTGTTGTGAAAATAAATGACCGAAAGCTGCTGTGAATTCAGGAAAGCTTTTAGATGACTCTGACATTATGCATGCTGTCGTGGTTAATAAAATATGTATCAGAAAAAATGGTTTTAACTTTAAATTTGAGACGTCCCAATCTGTCTTCAGATAATGTATGATGGATCTATGAGCTTGTGGATCCTTTGGAATCCCCCCTGCCTTCCCGGGGTCTGGGCCTCCCCATAAATGAGACCTCCATACTAGGAAATTTGTTTCTTTTACCCTGGGGTCTCGCCACAGGTAATTGAAGAAGAGATCTGAGTATAAGTAATTGAGAGTCTGTGTACCAGCTGCTGATTATGATTATCTGTGAAAGCTGTGATAGAGTCTACTGGGGCTGTTCAGGGATTGCATGTGAGCCCTTTCTTTGAGTGTGAAGGAAGCTCTGAAAGGTGACGAAGGAGACCTGATGTGGTATGGGGCACAGATGCGTAGTGTGCTGGGTCAGATGTGTATGTCTTGCTCGGGGGAGGAATGTGAAACCAGGGGTGATGTGCGTTCTTGCAGGGGGGTAGACACGCGTGGCTTGTGTGTGTTTTGTAAGTTTGTTGGCATTCTAATTCAACAGGTAGTTATCGAGGCCTCCTTGTGCAGGAGGCTGAAGGGGAGGCAGAGATGAATCAGAGGACTCCCTGTGCTCTGGGAGTTGACTGTTTAATTGGGGAAACAGGCAAACAAGCAGGACAATGTAGTGGTTACAAGCGCAGATTCTGCAATCAGACTGCAGAATTAAATTGTGAGAATTAAACATGCTAATTCATGTAAAGTACTTAGATCAGTGCCTGGCACATAGAGAGTACTCAGTAAATACCAGCAAAAAACAGTGCAACATAGAGTGGGATATATGCCAGAGAGATGCTGTGAGGCAGTGGAGCTCAGTGGTTATACCACAGACTCGGGCGGCACAGATCTGGGTGTGTAGCTGTCTGACCCTCTGGGCGTGTGACATCACATGCATATGTGACTGTAGATGAACTTTCCCTTATCTATAAAATGGGGATAAGCATCCTTATCTCTTAAGTTTGCTGTGAGAATTGAATGAGTGTCTGGTACATCATAAGCAGTGAATAAATAGTAATTATGAATACAAGGAAAGTGCTATTGGGGTTTTCAGAAAGGTGAGCATTTACAGGTTGAGGGGGGATCAGCAATGGGTTTAAAGAAAGGCATACCATTTAAGATTGGCCTTGAAAATGGAGTAGTAGAAAATTAGGTTTGGGGTCATTCTGAGCGAAAGGACTGGGAAGAACCGAGGCTTAAACATGGAAGAATGCAAGTCCTTTGGGTAGAGGGGCAACAAGTGGAATCCAAAGCAGGAGAAGTGGGTTGAAGCCAGATCTTGGAGAGTTGACCAAAGCCATTCAACTAACACTTACTGGGTGCTGATAGTGTCCAGAGTATTGGCAAATGGAGCCATAAAATATTTTGGAGCAGGTTGATGAATAATGATATAATAATAATTCATTTAGGAAGCATGGACTGAAAGGTAAAATGGGTTATAGAAGGCAAGTTAGGTGGTGGAGAAATCATTTGGAAGGGTATTAGAACAATCAGGAAAGGAGTATTGTAGCCCCTGGACCTTGGTTGTCTTGGGGAACGGTGAGGACAGATGGTGGCAACTTTGATGGCAGAGGTGGCTGAATACCTTGGCTGGGCCCGAAGCTGTGGGTCTCTGCTTCCTGGATGTCAGGAGAGGCGAGGCGTCACAGATGAAGAGTCAAGTTTGCTTGGTTGGAACGTTGGTGGAGGGGTGTTTTAGTTTTTTTTTTTTTTTTATTAATTAAAAAAAGAATTAACAAAACAATTAGAAATCATTCCATTCTACATGTACAATCAGTAATTCTTAATAACATCACATAGTTGCATATTCATCATTTCTTAGTACATTTGCATCGATTTAGAAAAAGAAATAAAAAGACAACAGAATAAGAATTAAAACAATAATAGAAAGAAAAAAAAACAAAAAACAAAAAACCTATACCTCACATGCAGCTTCATTCAGTGTTTTAACATAATTGCATTAAAATTGGGTAGTATTGTGCTGTCCATTTCTGAGTTTTTATATCCAGTCCCGTTGTACAGTCTGTATCCCTTCAGCTCCAATTACTCCTTCTCTTTTTTTTTTTTAATTAACGGAAAAAAAGAAATTAACCCAACATTTAGAAATCATACCATTCTACATATGCAATCAGTAATTCTTAACATCCTCACATAGATGCATGATCATCATTTCTTAGTACATTTGCATCGGTTTAGAAGAACTAGCAACATAACCGAAAAAGATATAGAATGTTAATATAGAGAAAAAAATAAAAGTAATAATAGTAAAATCAAAACAAAACAAAACAAAACAAAACAAAAACCTATAGCTCAGATACAGCTTCATTCAGTGTTTTAACATGATTACTTTACAATTAGGTATTATTGTGCTGTCCATTTTTGAGTTTTTGTATCTAGTCCTGTTACACCGTCTGTATCCCTTCAACTCCAATTGCCCATTATCTTACCCTGTTTCTACCTCCTGCTGGACTCTGTTATCAAGGACATATTCCAAATTTATTCTCGAATGTCTGTTCACATCAGTGGGACCATACAGTATTTGTCCTTTAGTTTTTGGCTAGACTCACTCAGCATAATGTTCTCTAGGTCCATCCATGTTATTACATGCTTCATAAGTTTATCCTGTCTTAAAGCTGCATAGTATTCCATCGTATGTATATACCACAGTTTGTTTAGCCACTCTTCTGTTGATGGAGATTTTGGCTGTTTCCATCTCTTTGCAATTGTAAATAACGCTGCTATAAACATTGGTGTGCAAATGTCCGTTTGTGTCTTTGCCCTTAAGTCCTTTGAGTAGATACCCAGCAATGGTATTGCTGGGTCGTATGGCAATTCTATATTCAGCTTTTTGAGGAACCGCCAAACTGCCTTCCACAGTGGTTGCACCATTTGACATTCCCACCAACAGTGGATAAGTGTGCCTCTTTCTCCGCATCCTCTCCAGCACTTGTCATTTTCTGTTTTGTTGATAATGGCCATTCTGGTGGGTGTGAGATGATATCTCATTGTGGTTTTGATTTGCATTTCTCTAATGGCCAGGGACATTGAGCATCTCTTCATGTGCCTTTTGGCCATTTGTATTTCCTCTTCTGATAGGTGTCTGTTCAAGTCTTTTTCCCATTTTGTAATTGGGTTGGCTGTCTTTTTGTTGTTGAGATGAACAATCTCTTTATAAATTCTGGATACTAGACCTTTATCTGATATATCATTTCCAAATATTGTCTCCCATTGTGTAGGCTGTCTTTCTACTTTCTTGATGAAGTTCTTTGATGCACAAAAGTGTTTAATTTTGAGGAGCTCCCATTTATTTATTTCCTTCTTCAGTGTTCTTGCTTTAGGTTTAAGGTCCATAAAACCGCCTCCAGTTGTAAGATCCATAAGATATCTCCCAACATTTTCCTCTAACTGTTTTATGGTCTTAGACCTAATGTTTAGATCTTTGATCCATTTTGAGTTAACTTTTGTATAGGGTGTGAGAGATGGGTCTTCTTTCATTCTTTTGCATATGGATATCCAGTTCTCTAGGCATCATTTATTGAAGAGACTGTTCTGTCCCAGGTGAGTTGGCTTGACTGCCTTATCAAAGATCAAATGTCCATAGATGAGAGGGTCTATATCTGAGCACTCTATTCGATTCCATTGGTCGATATATCTATCTTTATGCCAATACCATGCTGTTTTGACCACTGTGGCTTCATAATATGCCTTAAAGTCAGGCAGTGCGAGACCTCCAGCTTCATTTTTTTTCCTCAAGATGTTTTTAGCAATTCGGGGCTGTTTTAGTTTTTTTGGTTGTTAAATCAAATACCATGCAATAGGTTGGCTTAAACAATGGGGATTTATTGCCTCATGGTTTTGAGGTTAGGGAAAGTCTAAATCAAGGTATCCTATCGAGGTGATGTTTCTTCGCAAAGACTGGCCTTCTGGGGCTGGCTGCTGGTGATCCTTGGTTCTTGCCTCTTCTGTTACATGGCAGCTCTGGGATCAGAAGAGGTGGCCAAGGATGGAGGTGAAGAGAATTGAGCACAAGACTTCAGAGGAGCATACAATTGGGAGGACGAAGAGGTAGAGCTGCTGACACAGGATAGAAGGAGTCTAGAACAAGAAAAGAACTGGGATTGTGCAGCAAAGGGAGGAAAGAGAGGGAACTAGTAGAGGGTGAAACTGAGGCTCAGCTGGGGGAAGGTCTGGGCTCTGAGCCTTGAGTTGACTCCAGTACTTGTTCCCAAGCCAAGTACTGCCTCCATGAAGGAGAGCGGTCAGCAGTGACCATTGATCCCTTGCCTTTGATTTACTGGGATTACACTAAAGGACAGTGTTTCACCAAAACCAGTAACCATCCTACATTCTTAGAGCTGCTGTTTCCCCTGTAAGCTGACATGTGATGAGGGTGTCCCTGTATTTGTCAGTCAGCTGTCCCAGCACTGAGAGGGGGTAGTGGAGACAAATCAGTAACTCTCAGGCTTCCCGAGCCCTCAGAGAGGAAGTTTCCCTGGACAGTGGGGGATTATCCCATTAAAACCTAAAATACACCAAAATATAAGGTGTTTCAGGTGAAAATCTTCCTAAAACATGTTCCCTCTCTCTCTGCCTCCCTGAGCGTGCTGTCTGGAGTGTGAGTTAACCTTTTCTCGATGACTCAGGGTGGCTATGGTTCCCTCGGGCAGCCACCAGCTCTTAGCCCTTCATTAAGGCCTGGCTCTGCATGAAATGGTCCCTACCTGCTGTGCCTTGGAGTTCTTATATTAGCTTTTTATGGTTTTTCTATCTCCGCCCTTAGGAGGAGTTGTCAGGTAACATCTGTGTGTGTGTGTGTGTGTGTGTGTGTGTGTGTGTGTGTATAAGCTTGAAATCAGCCTTCCCAAGCAGTTTAGAATTGTGTGCCACTAAAAGTGAATGGACTCGGCTAGGGCCCAAGAGGCTCTCTTTTGAGAGTTTTTGAATGCATTGGTGTTGTATGTCTGTTTTGTCTGCTTAGAAGTTGCTCTTTTGTGTGTGTGTGTGTGTTTTCTTTTGTTCTAGTTTTTCATAATGCATCTGCACGAATCCTGAGTTCACTTTAGGCCAGATAGTATGAACTCTGCCCTCTGGGGGCTCACTGATCCCTATATGTGTGAAACTTGAGGAACTGAGATCACTTGAGTGGAATCTCCTTGTCAGCTCTAACATTCAATACTGGAGGTCTTATAGTTTCTGCTATTTTACGTGACTCCAGGCAGAGGATGATGACTGCTCAAGGGAGCAGGGTAGAGAGTTAACTGCTTTAAGGATCCAGAGGGAGGTAGATGTTCCCCAGTAAAGCATCCTGTTGCCTGATAGGTAAGAGCATAGTTTGAATCCTAGTTTTGCTTCCTGGTAGCCATATGCCCCTGGATGATTTCCATCGTTCTTCAGCGTCCTCCTCTGGGAAGTGGAGGTAATAATGCAGCAGTAAGGACTGAATGAATTAATACATGTGGCAGGCACTATTCTAAGTGATCAATAAAAGCGTTGGTGATCAGAGAAGGCTTCAAAGAGGCGGTGAGAGTTGGCACCATCCTGAGGGATGAATGAGCGAGATTTGTAGAGGGGGAAGGAAAGGGAAGGGTTTTCTAGTTGGGAAAATAGTCCAAGTGAGGACTTGCAGGCATGTGATGTGAGTGTGTCAGGGATGGTGGGGAAACCAAGACCACTGCAACTTTGTGGGAGATAAAATCAGACTTGCACACTAAAGTCAGCTTCTGAAAGTCTCGACTTCCGGGTCAAGAGTGTTACCCATTGGAAGTTTTAAAGCCAGACAGATCTGTGTTCAAGTTTCAGTTCTCTCCCTCATCAGTGGTGTGTGATCTTGGATAAGTTGCTTTCACTTTCTGAGCCTTGTTTTTCTCATCTCTAGAAGATAGGATAGGTGAGTAAATGAAATGAAGCCTGTGAAGATCCAGGCCCACTCAAAGTGCCCAATATCTGATAAGTGTTATTTTATTATTCATTCAACAAACATGAATGCCTGTTTTTGAGCCAGGAACTGTGCAAGCAGTTGGATAAAGAGAGATGAATGAGACAGTGTCCTTGCTTTTGTCTATCTCACAGTCCAGTCAGGAAGCAGACATGTAAACACAATTGCAGTATAGATTTGATAAGCGACATAATAATAGAATGTACAAAAGAAGAATGACCAGCTCTGTCTGGGAGGTCAGTTCAGAATGCGGATGGAGGTATATTGACCTGGGCCTTAAAGGAAGAGATGACTTCCTCAGGTGGCTTAGGGGGAGAGGATGGGGATTGGGAAAGGTGTGTCAACCAGAGGGAACAGCATGTGTAGAGATGCAGCAGATGAGGGACACAGGAGGAAGTTTGGTGTGGCTAGGGCTAGAATTGTTGCAGAAAAGGAGGGTGGAGGGAGGCATGGTCAGATTTTGAACAGACTTCCTTGAGAAGATTGAACTGTATTCTGTAGGCAACAGGAATAGTTTCAAGCAGCGTAGTGCCATGGTTGGATCCCTAGGGTGGTGTTTGGGGTCTGAACTGTAGGGTGAAGACTGGCTATTGGGGGAGAAAGTTGAGATCTGGGGAGAAGAACTGATGTGGGCTTGGGACTGAGACGGGGGTGATGAAGGGATGGAATGGATTTCTAGGAAACCATTCAAGGCTTGAGAAGAGGGAACCAATAGGACCTGGTGATGGGTATGAAAAGAGAGCAGGGCTGATTTCTGGGGGCTTAACCTGACTGGGGAATACAGGCAGGAAGAAAAGGCTTAGGGAGAAGGGTGATGAAGCCATGTTGACTTTGTCAAGAGTGAGATGCCTTTGAGACATTCAGAGGGAGCTGCTCAGAAACAGATTGCATATAGAGGTCTGGAGTACAGGAAAGAGGCCTGTACCAGAGTCCCTGGGAAGTTCTGAGTGTGTGTGTGTGTGTGTGTGTGTGTGTGTGTTGGTCACAGCAGTATTTAGTTAGGTCTCTCGAGTGCTGGGGCCAACAGAGCTGGGCTGGGGACTGGCAGGCAGACAAACCGGGAAGAAGCTCTTGCAATAAGCCAGATGTGAGGGCCTGAACGTGTAGGCTGGGATGCCCGAGGACCGCGGTGGGCAGAGGCAAAGGTGATTTTGGGCTCCTGGGCAAGTTTCTTCTTCTGCACGAAGGAGAGAGACCATCCCACCCATCCCTCTGGCATTGCTGGGAGGCTGGTGCGGGATGATGCGTGTGGATGGCTAGTGCTGGGCTGGCACACGGCTTCATCAATTCCCGGAGCCTGGCAGAGGGAGAGCCACGTAGTAGGGGCCCCATAAGTGTTTGTGGGAAGCAGTGCCTATGCCAGCTGCAGGAAACAGTACCTATGCCACCAGACTACTTTATAGTCGGGGAGGAGATGGGAAGTAGGTTTCAGAGGTGGTGTTTAGGTGTCCGAGAATTGTCGAGTAATTGCTGAGCAGACAGTTGGGGATCCAGGACTCTTCCTCAGGGAAGAGGTTGGTGCTGCAAATTCAGGTTTGGGAGCAATGGCCAAGGAGAGTAGGTAGAAGACAGAGGAGTGCGAAGGGCAGGGAGGAGCCTGGAGGGGTCTGTGTGACAGGCAAGGACAATAGGTGGATCAGCAGAAAGCAAAGGGCAGCAGAAGAAAAGAAGAAAATGAATCTCCAGGTACCATCTCTCAGAAGCTGGGGGAGGGAGGACTCATGCAGGGGGGCAGACGACCTCGGCCACTTCACCTTCCAGAGCATAGCATGATGCACGTTTCTGGCAGGTGGAAATAATTTTTGAAATATCTGCCCTGTTGGATTACCTAAAAATCACGGTGCCTCCTTGTTTACACAGGTGTCGGAGAGATGATTGTACTGCCTGACCCGGGCCTTTGCACACTGGGGCCAAGGAAATCTCCTTACAGGGGTCTCTGCTTCACAGATTTTCCTTAACTAGCCAGCTCCCCTGGTAAATGCCACCCAATTCAGTTTGCTTAAGAAAATCATTCTGTACACAGCTTTTTGGGGATGCAGCTGTCTGGTAAAAGAAGCTCTGTGTTATATAGCAGCATGTCTAAAAACATGTGACTATGCAAAGGCTGGTTGGTGTAGGTTTAGGAAATGGGATGTGGTATATGTTCAGCATGATATTTGCTACTGAAAAATGCAGGAAGGTAGTGGCAGGTGTTTGCGACTAATAGTACCTCTAAAATTATGTGTTAGATCACGGTGTGGGTTTGATGTTTGCATGCAGCCTGTGTGTATGCGTTTGTGTCATGGGGGTGGTTATAAGGTAGGATAAATGACAGTGCTTGTTTTTGGAATATAGCTACCTCCCCTAAGAGCAAATGAGCAAAATGGGGTTGAAGGTAGGAGGCGATAAGTGTGCGTTAGTGGGTATTGAACACAGCTGGTGTGTACATGGGTGTACCTGAGGCCTGCATGTGTGTGTGTGTGTGCACATCTCCCCATTGGGTTTAAGCCGGCAGGTCATGTTTCTCTCTTCTTGCCTCTTGCTTCTTCTCAAGGTTCCCTGGAGGTGGGATGTTCAGAGATGGGGAGACTTGGTCTTAGAAAGCAGACCTGTCGGGGAGTTGTAGCCTAGTTGAAGGAACCGCCTCCACCCTGGTTCCTTCCTTCAGTCTTTCTCTCTTGACCATCTGAATGAGCCCAAGGCTAGGCCCAGGCAGACTTCTAATAGGTGAGGGGCGACATGGCCTTGGGACTATGACCCACTGAAGCTTGACCCCTCCCACCACTGAAGCCCGTCAGGCTGTGAAGAAGACCCTGACCCTAAACTCCTAAGACCAGGGCTAGCAGGGGCCTCAGAAACTATCTAGTCCACTCCTCTCGTTTTCATAGGAGAGGAATTGGGGGCTCAGAGGGGCGAAGTGACTGGCATGGAAGTCACACAGGCCTGCTAACTTAGGGCTCTCTGCATACCAATACTTTTTCTCCCCTGGGTGGGTGGGACGGTTGGGGATGGCCAGCTTTCTGGGACCAAGGGCTTCAGGCATGAGCTGCGTGAGAGATAATATGCATCGCCATATTTTGGAGTGCCTGTGTGTGTCAGTGTCACTGAGTATGTTTGTCTGTCTTGGCGAATCCTGTGAGAAAGTTACTGGTGTGAGTGTGCAGGGGGAGGAGCCTACCTGAGGGAGACCGGAAGCCTCCATCCTGGCCTGCCTCAGGTTTTCCATGTGACCAGGAGTGGCTACTTCCCTCCCCTGGGCCTCAGTTTCCTGAAACGTAACCTGATGGTTGGTGGGACGTGTCGGGGGCCCTCCCAGTGCTAGACCCTGACTCAGGGAATTACTCTATCCCTGTCTGGTCCCCAGAAAAGATAGAATTGCTCCCTGAGATTTGACCTTCCAGGTTGGGTGACGTGTGTCAGGGCCTAGGGTGGGCCTGGGGACCTTGGACCCGACCCACCCCTCTCCTTGGGTACTCCGTCCCTGGTACAAGGATGCTAACAGCCTTCTTTTTTTTTTTCTCCTTCTCTCTGCCTCATCCCTGCTCTCCATTTTGCTGGTCTGTAGAGGAGTACCCCATGGAAGGTGAGTGATGCCTTTCAGTCACGGGGGTAGCGAGCCTTTCGCTGTGGGGGTCCTGTGTGAGGGTGTGCTGTTGACCACCTCTAAGAGCCCCCTCCCCTGCCCACTCTGGGGTCCTCTGGGGAAGGATGGCTGGGTTCCCTCTTCCTGGTTGCCTTGGCCCCTCTTCTCATCTGCTCTCTCTTTATTGGTGTTTTGGGGGGAGCTGTCAGGCAAAGGGCAGGCCCTCTGCTTGCGTGTCTTCGCTCCAGTCTGCCTGCTGGCCTTTCTTCTTCCTTGAAGGAGAGGGAGAAGGAGACGTTAGGGAAGGGTGGACAGTGGGGATGGAGGGTTTGGGGCTGACAGGATCCAAAGTGCCCAGAAGTGAGTGGGTGGACGCCTTTTTGCCCAGCCTTACGTTCGAACTTAGGAAGGCGATGGTTAAGCCCTAGAAGCCTGTGCATGGGTAGAACCCTCTCTGGGCTCTGGCGCTCCTGCCACAAGGGGTCTGGAGTGTGGGTGGAGAGTGAAGGTAGAGGGTAGGGGGCTGGGGACCCAGGCCAGTGGACTGATAGATCCAGATGATCTGCTTTTCGCTCCAGCCTGAGGCTCAGGGGCGGGGCCGGGAAGGCAGTCTGCCTTTCTTGAGAGTTTCTCCGTCTGTTTTCTTGCCCTTTCTTCTGTGTGGTCTGCCTTCTCTCTCTCTTCTCTGGTTTTTGTCTTTGCCTCTCTTTTCTCCAGGCCTCCATAGCCGGGCCTCTTTCTTTGTCTCTGTCCTTCCGCAGGCTCCCTTGGGGTTTCTGTCACGCTTTGAACCTCTCCCTCTAGCATGGATTTTACTTGTTTCTTTCCCTTCTTCTGGGGAAGAGCGAGGTCAGGGAGAGGAAAGATAGGGCTGGACGGCGTAGGCTTGAAGGCTGAGCTCACAGGGCCGCCGTGGAGAAGGCAGCAGTGTGGATGTGAGCCCCAGGTTCTCTTAGAGAAGCGGAGGGTGAGGCACAGGTGAGTCATAGGCTGGGAGATGCCGTCTCACCCCCACCCTAGGAGTGGAGGCCCGTACTGAGGATGCGGAAGGGCTGGGAAAGAATAAGGACAAGAAGCTGGCTCTGAGTGGGGGGCTGGGATCTGTTTTACCTTGTGGTGTCCGTGGTTTGGCTGGTCTCTCACCCTGGGATGTCTCTTCTCCATGGGTGTCCATGGGTCCTATAGTCCCGGAAGGCAGGCACCCATGTGTGTAAGTGTCTGTGAGCACAGAGAGCCGCTTGGCTCTCCCAGTCTGTTATGTGTCTGTATTGTGCCTTTGTGCACATCTGTTGATAATATGCTGGTGTGCATGCAAGATGGATTGGGGTCTGAGTGAGTGTGGATGTGCCGTGTCTGCTTTGATGGGGCCCACTTCTCTGCGTGCCTCAGTAGGCGTGTCCGCGTCTCTGTGTCTCTGCGTCTGCGGCTTTGTGTGTGTTTGCATCTGTGTCTGCGTCTTCCCTGTCTGGGTCTGCATTGCTCTGTGTCAGTGTTTACCTTTGCATGTCTGTGTGTGAGAGGGAGTCTGTGTGTCTGGGTGGATACAGCTTTCTGAGAGCTGGAGATAAGATTTAGTGCTGATGTGACTTTTACTTGCTCTTGATGCCACGTCTCTTCCAGAACAAAGGGAGAGATGAAGGTGGAGGAGAGATCCGGAGAAAGGGTGGAGGAAAGAGGCTTGGAGGGAGGAAGAAGGAGCAGAGAGACAGGGGTAGGAGAGGGAGGTGTAGGTGAGGGTAAGTACAGAGGTGGAAAGAGGAAGGGCTCAAACGGAGGGAGGGCAGCAAAAAGGAAAACAGAGAGGAGGAGACAGAGAAGCAAGACAGGAAGTCTGCTGGGGAGAAAAGTGACCTGGAGATAGGAGGGGGGAGAGAAAGGATCATTCTTTTCTCAGCCTGTGGGATGGATAGGGACAAGAAGAGAAGCTGGCGTTTGGAGACAGGTGGAGAAGGAGCCATGTGCACCCCACCTAGCCATTTATTTGGGGTGACATGGTGGCCTTCAGGGTTTAACACGGCGCTGTGTGTGTTAGTGGCTCTGCAGGGATGTGTATCTGAGGCTGTGTGTCTGTGTGTACTAGGAATGGGGTACAGCTGTGTGCCTCCAGGTGCCAGGTCTGCATGTGTGTTTTGGTGTTGCTCTATCTCATCTCCTATAATTCCCCTCTCTCCTAGTTTCCTAGGGCTGCCATAACAAGTTACCACAAACTAGGTGGCTTAAACAACAGAAGCACATTGTCACACAGTTCTGGAGGCCAGAAATCCAAAATCAAGAGGTTGGCCGGGACATGCCCCCTCTAAGTCTGTAAGGAAGTGTCTGTCTCCTGCTTCTCTCTTGGCTGTTGACAATCCCTAACCTTCTCTGCCTCAGTCAAACCTGGAGTTTTCCCCGTTGACTGTCTGTCTGTGTCTATATAACCCTCTTCTTATAAGGTCATTGGTCATATTGGGCTAAGACCCACACTACTGCATTATGACCTCATTTTAACTTGCTGAGTTCTCTCTATAATGACCCTATTTCCAAATAAAGTCATATTCTGTGGTATTGGGGAATAGAGCTTCAACATTTCTTTTTTAGGGACAAAATTCAATCCATAAAAGTTGCCCCCCACCCCCCCACCCCAAACTCCTTCTTATATGCAAAATACATTCATTCCATCACAACATCCCCCAAAGCCGTAAGCTGCCCAGCACAACTCTAGGTCCAAAATCTCATCAACATCAGTTGCGGGTGTGATCCATCCCGGGGCACAATTCCTCTCCATCTGGGGACCTGTGAAATCTTGGAAACAACTTATCCGCTTCCCAGGGAGACAGGCTTAGGATAGACATTTCCATTCCAGAAGGGAGCACATTGGGAGGGAAAAAGGGGTCCCAGGTTGGGACTTGCATGGGTCCCAAGCAAGTCAGAAACCCAGCCGTGCAAGTTCTATTAGATATCAAGACCAGAGAATCATCTTCTGTGACGTGATCCTCTGCCCTCTGGGGCTGCTAGGGCTGTGATCCCACCCTCACCAGACATTGGGGTGGTGGCCTGTCCTCTCCAAACACCTCCCTCTTGGCTCAAGAAAGTCTTTTCTGCCCTTGGAATCACTCTTCCTTCATCTCCTCCTGTCTCTCTCCCTCTCAGTCCAGGTTAGCAGTGTTTTTTCCTGACATAAAATTCTCAAAAACCTTGCTGGTCTTCTATGCAATTCCCGAGGGGTCCAAGCTATCAGATGAGAGCGTCCACCACAGATCTTTCCTGGATAATTACGTCTCCTTCCTGACTTCTGCTGGGATGGTTGAATGGATCCATGGTTCCCCATGCCTAATCTTTTTAGCAAGCTGTGGTCCAGCTACACCCTTGGCCCTGTTTCCATCTGCTATCTGGATAGGTCCAGAATTTTCCAAATCACCAAGGGCTGGTTCCTTTTCACCTGACAGTTCATTCTTCAGTTGCTCTCTTTCCTCTCCCGTGTTACCATAAGCAGCAAGGGGAACTCAGGCTGATCTCCCACACTTTGCTTGGAAATCTTCTCAGCTAGATATGTAAGCTTGCTGCTTCCAGGTTATGTCTTCCACCTGACTTTAGAACACAGTTTCTACTGAGTTCTTTGCCTCCTTATAATAAGGCTAGCCTTTCCTCCAGTTTCCAATAAAACATTCATCATTTCCTTATAAGGCTTCACCAGAAGCACCTTTTAATGTTCATGTTTCCAGCAACATTCTGTTCGTGACAATCTATATATTCTCCAAGATATAAAAGCTTTCTCTGCAGCTCTCCCCACGTCTTTCTGAGCCCTCAGAATCTGCCTTAATGTCCATATTTCCACCATCCTCTCATCAAGGCAATTAAGCTCTCCCTATTGGGTGCCTCAAAATTCTTTCTCTACCCATTGACCAATTCCAAAGCCATGTCCACGTGTTTAGGTGTTTGTTACAGCAGCACCCCACTTCCTGGGGGTACCCAAAACAGTTAGTTTCCTCGGGCTGCTGTAACAAAATACTACAAACTGGGGTGCTTAAAACAACCAGAATTTATTGTTGCACAGTTCCAGAGGCCAGAAGTCTAACATCCAGGTGTTAGCAGGGTTGAGCGTCCTCAGTCTGCAGGACTCTCTCCCATCCCTTTCTCTACTTCTGGCATTGGCTTGCTGGCAATCCCTGGCATTCTCCATTCTGTCTGTCTGTGTCCAAATTTTCCTCTTCTTACAAGGACACCAGTCATTGGATTCAGTCCCACTGTACTCCAGTATGACCTCATTTTAATGTGCCTAATTCCATCTGTAATGACTCTATTTCCAAATAAGGTCACGTTCCGAGGCACTGAGGATTAGAACTTCAACATATGTTTTTTGGGAACGCAATAATGAGTGGTGGGCTCTTTCTTCTTTTGGCATTGGTCTTCTCTGGTATTTTGGTAAGAGTGTAGGGGGTGAGGCTAGAAGTGGGGAAGTGGGCTTGGCAGGTGGTGATTTAATGGTGGGAGGCTGGGAGCCTCTTCTGTGGCCTTGTGCTCTGGACCCTGCAGTGCTTCCTTCAGATCTAAGGAGCTCTGTGCAGCTCTCACCTGCCCCCAACCTGTTTCTACTAGATCCAGTTCTTGTCACATCCCTGAGGCTGTGTCTCAGCCTGGCTGGCTCCCAGGAGCCCAGATATCCTGCTCCCAGCCCCTTGCTGAGACCTGACCTTTTGGAGATCCGGTTTCCCTGCCCCCTTTTTCCTTCCGCTCTTTGGCAGGGAGAGGAGACCCAGAAGCAGTCAGATAGAGTGCTCTAGGAAAGGACCCTTAGTTAATGCCATCCATCACTGCCAGCCTCCTTTCCAGGGGTGGGAGGAGGGGCAGATGCCACAGGTGGGCTGTGGGGAGGCTGATACCCAAGTGAGGACTGGGGGACAGATTGGGTTGGGGAGATGGGCTTGCAGGAGAGGACCCTCTGGCCAGGCTGGAGCTGAGCCACAGGGAGACAGGAAAGGGAAACGGTCTTCCCTTCACCAAGATGGCTGGTGCTGTCACGCCTGAGGGAGCTGAGCAGCTGGTTGCCGTGGTGACAGAGGGAGAGTGCCGCATGCTAATGAGGCTGGCTCGGAGCTGGGCAGTAGAAGGGTCTGGGAGGGGAGAGATGGAGTTCTCCTCCAGCAGCAGGACAGGCCTGTGGAGGGACTGAAGGTGGGTTCACAGGGCACCTGTCTCCTGGGCTGGGGGTGGGGTGGGCCAGAGGCCTGCATTTCCAAGGATGGGAGCCTGAGGACAAGGCTGTTTCTCATAGGAAGAATTGAATGAGGGTTTAGGGCTCTGGGTCTGGACCTTGGATTTAGGGAATCTGGAGGAAGATGCTGGTAGTTCTTGGGGAAAGAGCTGGGGATGGGGGTAGGAGGCATTCAGACCAAGGAAAAGGGGGTCCAAATGCCTGGGCCCCCCACCTGCTTTCTGGATAAAACCTGTGGTCTCCCAGGAGGTGTTCTGTCCTGAGCTGCCCTTAGCAGTAGTGGCCTCCTCCCCCAACTGGCCTCAGACTCAGCATGGGGAGTCTGACCAACACCACCCCAGAGAGGTGGGGAGAAGCGGGCAATGGGGACCATCATCCATCTGCATGGGGTCATCTCTTTGGCCCCTGGCTCTGCCTTCCTGGCTTCCTCACTGCCTTTCCTCCTGGAACCCAGGCATCCTGGCCCTGAACTTCGTCCCAGAGACACTTGTAGCTTTTTTGCCCTTACACTTCCACTGTGAGCTCAGCTATCCCTCAGGTGGCATCTCATTGCCATGACAACTGATACGGCCTCCAAGTGTGGCATTGGTACTGCAGGCTGTTCCCTGTCCCATCCTTTTGACCAGATACCACAGGGGTGGGAGCAGGGTGTGGGGAAATGGGGGTGTGGGGCTGGGCTTTGTGGGGGCTGGCTGGTGATCCCAGGGGAGTCCTGGGTGCTGCTGGCCTCTCTGGAAGAGAACTTTCCTTAACAGGTGCCCTTTGAGGACTGGGGTACTGGTCCAGTGGGCCAGGCTCTCTCCCACTGGGGCTGGGCTCTCTTAAGGGTCGTCCTGGATGAAAATCCTAGCCCAATGTTGCCCTCAGTCTTAGAAAAGGGCTTCTGTTTTCCATTTTTGAAATCTGGTTTGGGTCCTCTCAGCGAGGTCCTGGATGGAGAAAGCAGGTCCGTAGAGTAATCTGCGAATAAAGCATTCTGACATCTCAGAAAGCTAGGCCTCCTGCCCATGGGATGTGGCAGTCCCCTTGCTTGAGAGATTTGGTCTCCCAGTCTCCCCTTTGGAGGAATCCAGCCCTTATCTTTGCTCCAGAGTTTCCCTAGATTCTGCTTCCTCCCTAACTTCGTCCTCCTGAACCCCAGTTTCCTCTTAGGACCTGATGGACAGGGTCCCTACTCTGCACGCAGAGTTGTTGGGAGGGTGGAGCTGGGGACTTTAGACCTGGACAGATGGTTTTCCAAGCCCCTCTCAGGTGGGGGATTCCTGTCAGGCCCAGGGTCGTCACGCCCCTCGTCTTTCCCCTTTCCCCGCCAGGGTCATGGGGACAATGGGACTCGGGCGTGGGAGGTTGGACGTCCCCCTTGCCCGCTCAATCCCACTCTAACAGGACACTCTCTCTTTCTCCAGGTGGCTTTGAGTTTTGTGTCGTGTTTTATTTTCCCTTCCATCTGAATCGTTTTTCTCGTTGACCGTTTTTTTTTTTTCTCTCCGTGTCCCGGAAGAAAAAAAAAAAAAGAAAAAAAGAAAAAGGAAAAAGCAACCCTCCCAGCCTCATGCTTCTCCTCCTTTTCCTTTTTTTTTCGGCAAGAAGAAAAAAAAGAAACCAAAATCTCCTCTCCCCCTGCAGTGACTCCCTGCCCCAATTCTCCCTCTGGCTCTGCCTCTATCCCTCTCCCCCTCTCTGGTGCCCCCTTATCTCTCTTTCTCTCTCTTCCCCTTTCGTGCCCCCCACCCTCTGTTTCGGCATCGGGCCCCTTCCCTCAGCTTCCAGGCTGGGGGCTTTCCCCCGATGTCTGTCACAAGTTAAAAAAGGGTTTTTAAATTGTGGCAGCAAAAGCTTTTTCTCCCTTCTCTCTGGCTGATTTTGATGACTCGTGTTTTCTTTGTTTCTTTCCCCTTTTCTTTCATTTTTCTTCTTTTTTTTTTTTTTCTTTCTTTCTTTCTCTCCTTCCCCTTTTCCAAGGTCCGGCTCACCTGACGTTAAACAGCGAAGGTATGGTTTGAAGTTTTGGTTTGGTTTGGATTGGATTGGATTGTCCCCAACCTACGCCTGGAGTTTCTGTTCTTCTCCCTTGTCCCCACCCCTACCCCATTCCCCTCCTCACCTGCCCTGCCTCCTTCCTGCCCCTCCTACCCCCTTCCTCTGCCATTTCTTTATTTTATCCGGGGGGGCGCTGGGTGGGGGCTGGGGGGGTGCGTCCTTGTCTGTGCTCTCCCCTCTCCCCTTACCTGCCCCGATACACTCCGTTCGCCCTCATCTCACCTTGGTTTCTGACATCAAGAGATGTTTGAACTCCTGCCGTTGTCTCCACACACATTTTTGCCTTTTCCTGGCAGTTGATCTTGCTTTTTTTCTTTTTCATGGTGGTGTTTTATTTCCTTCCATTCATTCTGATCATTCTTTCTTTTCTATGGACCCCAGTGAAGAGAGAAAAGCATGGGCTGGAGAAAGAGGATTTTAGGCAGCCTCATTCCCTCCTGACCCCTGCTGCTACAGCGTGCCCCTGGATCCAGAGTGGGAAGGCAGAGGGAAGAGCTGGGTGGGGTAGGGGGTGGTGGAGATGTAGGCCTTCCCACAGCTGCTCACGTGCACATTCCCCGTGTAGCTTTTGAGCATCTCCTAACCCCATTTGACAGATGAGAAAATTGAGGGCCAGAGAGCTGAAGTGACCTGTCAGTGACCACATAGCTGTTAACGGGTGGTATGGCTAGGATTAGTCGTCTCATTTTAGCCTCCCTTCTGCCCAGTTGTACCTTCCTTCAAAACTCTGGTGTTCAGCACACCTGGAGACAGAAGCCAGAAGCCCTGACCGGTATCCCCCCAGGTCTGCTCTCCCCCAGCCGTCCCCTGTTATCGATGCCCTCTGAGCTCACGTATTTGGCCTTCCAGGTCCTCACACCCCGTTCCCTTTGCCCGTTGTGTTCTCTGCTACTGAGGTACAGGGTGGGGTCTTTAGTCTGTAGGTAGCTGGTAGGGGTGGCTATAGATCTGAGATTTGAGATGATTTAGGTTTGGGGATGTGAGGGTCTGGCATTCTCACAAGAAGGGTGGGAAAGAGGAAGTCCCCAGGTTGGGGAGTCAGGAGTAGACACCCTGATTGGTTTTTGCCTCTTGGGGCCTGGTTCTGGGGGTGCCAGCCGTGGGCTCACCCTTTTTGTCCATGAAGGTCCACAGGACTCCAGCAAGCCCCTCCCCCTGGAAAGTATCACAGCTCAGGTGTCATTCTAGCTTTAGTTCTGGGGCTTTGCAATTGGGGTTGGGGTAAGAGCCCAGATCGGGACTTTTTTTACTCCATCCCCAAGTTCCCCTCACTCTGAAGCCATCACGTGGAGTCTGGCAGGGTCTGGGATGCCTAGGAGCCAGGTGTGGAGGGTACCTATTTGGTGGCAGGGGGTAGACCCCAAGCCTGTCTGGATACCTGCAAGTTGATGTGTGCCTGCGGACGCCTTTGGCTCTGAAGGCTTTGGGTGTCAATGGGCTTGGGGGGCTAATTTCTGAGAAAGGGTTTCCCACATTCCTGATGAACACGCCCTTGGTGTGTACCACCCCCTGTCCGTACGACAGAGGGATGGGAAAGCCTGCGGTCTAATGGCAGAAAGATAGACAAAGGAGATCCTGGGTGTTCCCATGGGTGCAGAGGGAGCTCTTGGGGACCAAGAGTGGGGACCCAGGGGATGGCACAGGCTAGAGGAGGATGTGGTGTGTGGCTCAGGGGAGCCTTCTTGCCTGAGGGGTGCCTGTGTCAGGCTTTTGAATGAGGTGATGAGCACGAACTCTGACCTAGCCGAAAGGGCTGGAAGCGTAGATGCAGAGGGAGAGGAGAATGGGCCTCAGAGGGGAGGTGGCAGGAGAACACTTTGGTGGTGGAGGGTCCTGGAAGTGGAAGCTCAGGTGTCTCTTGTAGGGCAGAAGGGGCTCCTGAGCCAGAAGTGAGGGCCTCTGCTACTCTGACCCGCTCTCCCCAACCCTGGGCCCAGGGTACAAGTCAGCAGTTTTGAGTTGGATGGGGTCTTTGGGGCAGATGGCCCCTTGGTTGGTCAACTGGATCCTTTCCTAGGGGTCCCAAAGGCAAGCGAGTTCTCACAGAAGCCCCTCCTTACCTGTGTCTCCAAGCAGAACCTTTGCCCTGGAGCAGGCCCTCCGTCACCTCAAGGCTGGGTGGGACTGGCTGGGAGGCCCCCGTGCCTGACTCCCCAATTCTGCTTCTCCAGTAGGGTCCTTACTGTTCTCCGAGGGGGGGGCCGGGAGAGGAGGAGCCGGCGATGTGCACCAGCCGACGAAAGGTCAGTGACCCACAGTCCCCAGAGAGCCCAGCCCTCAGCTCCCTGTAGGCTCACTGTACTTCCTGGGGATGGGGTGGGGGGCGTGAGTCAGTGAGGTACATTCCCTCATGTCCCCTCCTAGGCCTGCAGGAGCTGGTGGGCTCCACCCCCAGTGCCATTCTGAGGGCCCCAGCCCAGCCCTGGGTGAAGGAATGCAAACCTCCACTTCTTTCCCGAAGCCTAGTTGTTCTGATGGCTTCTTTCTAGAACACATGTGCCTTTTTCTGTGGAAGCAGTCAGACCCATCCCTAGAAAGTATCTGCCTCTCTGGTAGAGTACTGGGCAGCCGCCCCCCCCGCCCCCACATCGAATTTTGGAAACCTGCTAGAGACCCAGTGCGATCCAGTTGGCCATCATACATGTCACCTAAGTTAACTCTCACATGCTTTTGCAGTGGGCGTCATTACCTTCATTTTACAGATGAGGAAGTGGAGACTTGCCAGCCTCCTGGCCAGCATGTGCCTCCTTTAGCTTGTCTTAGGGCTTTCGGGGGTAAGCTCCTTTATCCATACCAAAGTTGCCTAAGAGAATCTCTCTTCTTCAGGTTACTGGCCAGTTTAACTCCAGTTGATGCCAGGCCCTGGGACTGAGTCCTGACCCTTTTCTTTTGTACACGCTGTCCTGTCTGCCTTGATTTCCGCCATGTCCTGCCCCTTCCCCCAGCCGTCCGGTATCTCTTTCAGTTGACTCTGAAAAAGCAGCCCAGCCATCCACCCTGGAAGCCTGAACTCCCCAGGCAAACCCAGACACTCCCTGTTGTTGTGTCTACACATCCATTACAACTCTTCTCCCTTGGCATCGTAACCGTCACTTCCATTTGCTTGTCTGGAGGATGGCAACTGGATATTTTCATTTGTAGAGCCTTAGTGCTTTGCATGGTGCTTGGCATATATGCTGGCATGTCCTGTCAGTGTATTTTATTTATTTTATTTTATTTGTTTACATGGGCAGGCACCGGGAATTGAACCTAGGTCCTCTGGCATCGCAGGCAAGCATTCCTGCCTGCTGAGCCACCGTGGCCCACCCTGTCAGTGTATTTTAAACAGGCCAGTGGACTCTGCTGTCAAGGGCTCATGGGTGCCCTAATGGGTAATTACAGGAAAGCGTGTATACTGAAGCAGGGAGGTGTATGAAAGGTGTAGACTTGGTTTGGAGGAGTTCTCTTATTCATTGACACATGGAGAGGGTTATCTGCCAACACAAGAGTCGTCAATCTGTGGCATGGTTTGCAGTCTACAGTGCTGTGTCCCGGCTGTTTTCTTTCTAGATGCCCACAGCAAAGGGTGTGGCAGGCCGATGATTAGCTCCTCCTTTCCAGAGGAGAAAGCTGAGGCTGAGAGATGCTTGCTGTATGTTGGCCAAGGTCACAGAGCCGATGGTAGAGCCAACCCCAGGGCCCAGGTCTTTCTCACATGACACTTCCTCTCAAGGGAGCAGGACAAGATGTCACTAGGCAGTAAGTGCCAAGTGAGCAGAACAGACAGCTGTAGTGTTTGAGAGTAGGGAAGGGGCCAAGGGGGCCGGAGGCGCTTCCCAGAGGACTTTGAGCTGGGCCGGGACAGGAGGCAGCTGCTGCCTCCCTCTTGCTATTTGGAAATCTGGACCACATCTAGCGACGAGTCTCTAGCCACATTCACATGACTGGGGACACGTGTGGGCTCCAGACTCCCCAACTGTGTGAGGTAAACAAGTGTCAGCTATCGCCTCCCCCTGCCCCCTTTCCCGTGCCAGGAGCTATTAGAAGCAGTAATTGTTCAGAGCTCCTGGGAGTTGTAGCTCCGGAGTTCTGAGCCCAGCAAGGAGGGGTAGAGCGCCCCCTGGTGCTCGAGCTCTCGTCGGTCCCAGGTGAGGGCTGTGTGCTTCTAAGCACCTGGGCACCCCACATCCCTATGCCAGAGAGCCCTTCTCCACCAATTTCCTAGACATCCTGCTCCCCAAATCCCCCACTCAGGTCTGTCCTTGTACATCTCCTCATCCTTGATCTTTTTCACGTTTGCGCCTCTCTTTTCTGTCCCTGTCCTCAAAGTCTTTTTGGCCTCCCTCAGGCTGCTCTTTGCCTCTGTCCACCTCTGGGCCCACCCTGGCCAGGTCTCTGGAATTGGGGAGTTTGGACACTCAGGCTCCAGCGGGGCTGCTTCTGCCTTCTCTCCTGAGGAGTTGGGGAATGGCCTTGTGCCTCCGTTTCGCCTGGGCGGCCACAGTCCAGCCCCACATGCCTGCCTCCTTTTTTCTCGCCTCTTTTGTTCTGCCCCAATCACTTTTTCACGTGGTTACCTTATTCTTGCCATTCTTTCTGTGTGACTCTCTCTTTAATGGTATTTTCTTTGCAGTGAAGGTGAGGGGGTGGGAGGGAGGCCTGGCTTTGGGGAGGGACTGGTACGTGTGGGGACAAATCCAAGGTCAAATGCATTTCTTTCCTGGTTCTTGAGCCCCCTGGCTCTGCCAGTGCCCGGGCAGCTGGCCTGGTTGCCATGGAAACAGGAGGGCCCTGAGAAAGCCTCAGCTTTCATTCCCCAGAGGTCCCTGTCCCCCTTTCCTCACTGGCCTTCTTCCCGGCACCCTTACCTGTCCCCACAGGCTGGCTCCTCCTCTTTCTTCGCATTGCCTCCCTCTTCACTTCTTGTTCTCTTGCACCCCTGAGCCGCCTCCATGTCCCTTCTTCCCTCCCTGATGGTCACCTTCCACTCTATACCACTTCCCTGCATGTCGCCATCCATCCCCACCTCTCCTTTCTCATTTCTGCTTGGTTGCCCACCTTTGTTTTCTGGTCCTTCCCACTTGAATGCTAAGGAAGACAGAGGGGGCAGTCAGGCTGTTCGAATGTTATCCAGGCCCCTCCGGCCTCACTGCCCTGTGGCCTCAGGAAACTGGGACTTGCCAGCTGCAGTGAGGGCTGTGCCAGGCTCCGGGGCAGCAGCTGGTGCCTTGGCAGCAGGAGGCAGTGAGGACAGAGTGTGGGCAGCCTGCCTGGAGGGAGAGAAGCAGGCCTGCTGTGGGTAGGGGATGGGGGATCTGTGAAATCTGCACCCAGATTCACACCATTTCAAAGCAGAGCTCCTCTGCTGTGCCCTGCTCCACAGGGAAAGGCAGGTACCTTCTGGGGGCTGTGCGTATGCCCCAGGGTGGTGCCCTGCTGTTAACTGGGCCTTGGGAGCTTGTAGCAAGAACCCCTATACTGGGACAGCTCTGTGCTCTTCCTGAAGACTTTTCACTCCATGGTCTTGTTCGCCCCACCTCTCACCCACCCGTGCGGGAGGCAGGGTGAGCTGTTGTGGCACTGTGTCTTGGCAAGGAGAAGCCAGTCATTGTGTTCTGGCTTCGAAGGACTGGGGCTGAGACTCCACTTTCCCAGGACCTCTTCCTTGTCACCATGTGTAGAATGCTAAGTCTTGCACAGTCCTTTCTGCTTCTGCTTAGAAAGTACCAGTGAAAGGAGCCCTGTGCCGATGCCTGACACATCACATGCCACACAGCAGACACATCATAGACATACCACACATCTCTCTCTCTCTTACATACACACATGTGCCCGCGTCATCCACATGACTTCCCTTGTCCCTAGCCCCTTTCTTCTATACTTTCCTGGCCCCCATGGTTTCCACTCCTGTGCTGGGGTACTGCAAAGGCTCTCGCCCAGGGCCTGTAGGTCTGTCCTTCATGCATGGACAGAGGCGGCGGGTGTAGGTGGTGGCTGGCAGGGCAGCCTCTCATGTAAGCTCTGCCTAGAGGCCCAGCCCTACCTGGTGCACATCCTATCACTTGCAGGGCCTTCCCCTGTGTGTGACACCTGCCCTTCCTCCACCCTTCCCCATTCTCCTTACCACTCCCTGCCCAACAAGCCTAGATGTCCCCTTCCTTACAGTGAGGCCAGTTGCTCTCCCTGGGTACTGGGAATGGCAGGAGTGGGAGGTGGGCTGCACTCAGGAGACCCTCGGTGCCTCCGCCACAGAGGAGGAACTCCCAGGGAGAAGCCCCTACTCCTTGTTTCTCTTCCACACCTTTGTTAAGGGGAGTGGCCGATGGGTGGGTTGGTAGGGGAGGAGATGGTGAGAACTGGCTGCTTTGCCTGGCCCTGTGGCAGCTTAATTGTCAGCTGTTAGGGTGAGAGCCACTCAGCAGCGTCCTGGTTCAGAAGCAGACATAGGGTGGGGGGGACTGACTTCTCACAGGCAAGACGGCCAGGCCCGGGGAGGAGGGCTGACAGGCGGAGGGAGGGGCCGCGGGCCTGCAGCTGGGAGTCGGATGGCCCTCGCAGCCTGGCCCACTCAGCCTTCTCCATTTCCCCAAACCGGCGTCCAGGGAAGGAGGAGTTTGTGGCGACCTTCAAAGGCAATGAGTTCTTCTGCTACGACCTGTCCCACAACCCGATCCAGAGCAGCACGGACGAGATCACGCTGGCCTTCCGCACCCTGCAGCGCAACGGGCTGATGCTGCACACGGGCAAGTCGGCCGACTACGTCAACCTGTCCCTCAAGTCCGGGGCCGTCTGGCTGGTCATCAACCTAGGCTCGGGTGCCTTCGAGGCCCTCGTGGAGCCCGTCAACGGCAAGTTCAACGACAACGCCTGGCACGATGTCCGGGTCACCCGAAACCTGCGCCAGGTAGGGGAGCAAGGAGGCCAGGGCCAGTGGCGTCCGTCCGTGGTGAATGGGATCGAGGGAGGGGGCTTGGTTCTGGGGCAGCGAGGGACCAGGAATGGGGTGGTGGCCTGGCCAGCTTCAGAGGTGGGGTGGATGGGGGTAGGCAGGATGCTCCAGAGCTGCCCCTTGGTGGAAGTTTGAGGGGAGGGGCAGGGTTGGTTTTAAGGGTTGGGGCTAAGGTTATTCAGGAGGTGGGAGTTGCAAGCTGCAGGGCTGCAGGGCTGCAGGCTGGGCCCCAGAGTGCCATGCAGTGGGGAGGAAGTAGACTCCCGCCAGCTAGATACCCTAGGGCGGAAAGGCACATGTGGAAACCTGAGGTAAGGCAAGCTTCTTTACTGGGAGAGGGTTGAGTAAGGTAGAGGTGGAGCTTTTAGGGGAGGGAAACAGGAGCAGAGACAATGCTGCTTCTCCCTTGGAGGACACTCCCTTCTGCTTTCCCTTCTCCTCTCAAAGGAGTGTGACCTCTTCTCTCAGACTGTGGCTTTCTGGCTCCCTCTGGTCCACAGGAAACCACCCAGGGTTGGCCCCTTGCACCCAGGACAGGACTGATCTCCGCAGTGTCCCCTTAGCTCCTCTGTTCTGGCTTACCCACTGGAGAGGTGTGGAAGCTTCTGGCCGTTGTCTCTATCCTCTTAGCAGTGGCCCTCTTCTCCTCACACAGGCCACAGGTGGCCCCTGCAGGTGAGGCCATCTCTCTGCCACAGGTGGCCCCTGCAGGTGAGGCCATCTCTCTGGCTGGGCTTCTGCTCAGTGGCCCTGAGAAGTGCCTGCCTTAAGCAACAGGGCCCATGCTAGACCCTTCTTCCCAAGCAGGCGGTGCAGCTGTGTTCCCGAGGCCCCCTGCCTCCACCTCCTCACTCCTTTCCCTGCTTACTCAGCATCTGGGTTGCAGGTGTTCAGGCTTATGCTTGCCCTTCTCTTCCCTGGGTCCACAGCCTCAGGGCTAGTGGCAGGAAAGCTGGTCCAGCTCTACCTCTAGCAGTCTCAGCACCTCCCCGGGAAGGCTGAGCATCCCTGCCCTTCTCAGCTCCACTCTTGTACTGGTTACTTTCTCTTGTGCCTTGTGGTTCTAATTGTGTGGAGCTAATCTTCCATTACGTCCTGTTTGTAGTCACCACTGCCTTCCTTCTCTTCCTCCTCCTTCCCTTCTGCCCATGGAAAGGCTAGTTGGCGGGGCTCAGGATTCTGGCTAACCTCCCACTCTTCTCACCTGCTCTTGTTTAACATCATTGAGTGATGATCTAATGGGGATTCCTCCTCAGTGAATGCCTTTCCCCCCTCGCTGTGAGAATGCAGTGACTCATCCTGCTGCTCCTTTCCCAAGCCCGCTGCTACCTGTTGCAGTTGGGCCCCTGCTGATGCAACTATTTTTAGTGGCCTTCGAGTCTTGAAAGTGGAATGCTTGGTGGGGGCACTCCTGTTCAATGCAGTGCCCCCTCTCCATGTCATATCATTCTCTTGCCTGATCACAGGGCTGCCACCAGCAATGTCTGAGTAAACCTGAGGGAGGTCATATACACTTGTGCTACTCTCAGCCATCACACCCATTTTGTTGGGGAGGGAGGTGTCTTTGGTGCTTTTTGCTGCCTTTCCCTCTCCAGGGTTAGAGCTGTCAACTGGTATTGCCTTTGGCCAGATACTACAAGCCTGGAGTCCCAATCCATGTGTTGTTTGGCTAACAAATATATGTGCATCCAGTGCTGGGTGCCATGGACGGTATGGAAGGAAAAAATACTTGGTTCCTGCACTTGTAGCACTTAGGCTCCTGAGGAGACAGGACAGGTATGTGAAAAGTGAACAGAGCAATCTGATTCTAGGAATAACTCAAGGAAAGTGAAAACAGGATCTCAAATAGGCACCTGTACATGTCAGTCTTCATTGCAGCATTTTTCACAGCGGTCAAAAGCTGGAAACAAGTGAATAGATAAACAAAATGAACAACAAATGAATAGATTAACAAAATGTGGTACATTCACATCGTGCCGGTTTGAAACATTGTGTATCCCAGAAAAGCCATGTTTTAATCCTGACGCAATCTTGTGGGGGCAGCCATTTCTTTTAATCTTGATTCAATATTTCAGGGTGGAAACCATTTTGATTAGATTATCTCCACAGAGATGTAGCCTGCCCCTTTGTGGGTGTGGCTTTTGATTAGATGGAGATATAACTCTACCCATTCAGGGTGGGTCTTGATTAGTTTACTGGAATCCTTTAAAAGAGGAAACATTTTGGAGCAAGCCCAGAGCCGACAGAGACACTTGCAGATTCAGACCCTTGGAGAAGAGTTGCTTCAGAGCTGACAGAGACAGGGATGTTTGGAGATGCTTGGAGCCCAGCAGATGTCGCCATGTGCCTTCTCATGAGATGCTAAACAAGCCAGACCCCAGACTTGTATCCCAGAGGAGCTAAGAGAAGGCCCACAGATGCTTAGAGAGGAAACTACTGACATCAGAGGCTGGAAGCCACAGAACTGTGAACAAGGACCAGGAGATACCTGCCACATGCCTTCCCAGAGGTGTTCCGAACAGCATTAGCTTTTCTTGAGTAAAGGTAACCTCTTGTTGGTGCCTTAATTTGGACATTTTCATGGCCTTAGCACTTTAAACTTGTAACTATTATATTCCCTTTTTAAAAGCCATTCCATTTCTGGTATATTGCATCAGGCAGCTTCAACAAACTAATACATGCATAATGGAATATTATTCAGCCATAAGGCAAAGTGAAGTTCTGAGACAGGCTGCAACATGGAAGAACCTTAAAAACCTTATGTTGTGTGAAGTAAGCAAGAACATACAAGGACAGAAATCGTATGATCTCACTTATAAGAAAGGACTAGAAATAGCAGATTCACAGAGATAGCCAGATTAGAGTTTACCAGGGATGGGGGGGATGAGGAGAGGGGGGGAAGGAGGAGTGTTTGTTTTTAAAAATAAAAGCAAAAACAGAACCAATTGCTGAAACTGGTGAGGGATGAGGGATTCATGAGAGAAAAACAAAAACAAAAACAACAAAATAGAACAAAACCATGTAAGTGCTGGCGGAGTAGCATCAGCTCTAAATGTCCTAGGAACTGGAGAAGCTACCCGGGAGGACGGAGAGGTATGTGGCCAGGGCAGGTGAGGCTGGCCTTGTGTATAGACAGTGATGGTGACAGAACTGTTCCAGTGCTCGCCAAGTCACGGATCCAAGATGGGAACTGGTGGAGACCCCTTCCATCAGATGGGCCAGAGCAGAGCCAGGTCGCAATTGACCCGAAAGCGGGTCCTCAGGGTCAAAGAGGGTGTTGGCTTAAAGTCTTGTTGGGAGCCTTTTCTTGTTGCTCAAGGCCAGGTCCAACCTCCCCAGGCCTCTTGGGTACCTTTCTTTCAGGGCTTCCAAGAGAAACTGAGTGGGTCTTGTCCTCTAGAGCTGTGGTTCTCGGTGGGGGCAATTTTGCTGTCCCAGAGACATTTGATAATGTCTGGAGACGTTTTTCATTGTCACAGCTGGGGGATTATTACACATCCCACTGTGCCAGGACATCTCCCACCCCAAAGAATGACCCCGCCCCAAGTATCACATGCCGAGGTAGAGAAACCCTGCTCTAGAGGGAGGGAGTCATCCTCAAGCAAGGTTACATGGTGTCTAGGTGACACCGTGAGGTTGGGAAAGTCCTTTTGTGACTGAGGAGTGTTGGGTTGAGGGTGGGGTGTTTTGAACCAGAGACCTGTCTCCCCAGGAGCAAGGACAAGGAGGTAATAGGAGACATTGCATCTACCTTCAGCCTTGCAGGGTGGCTGGCCCAGATCTGAGACTGCTGTGGCTCCCCATTGTTTCCCCCCGGGTGATTAGCAGGGCTGGGGAGATGGCCTTCGGGAGGAGGGCCTGCCTCCAAACGAGTAGGGGGTAAGAGCAGGTTTCCCTTTCCTTATCACTGCAGCCAGGGGTGGGTCAAAAGGCCAGTTCCAAAGACTGGCAGGAGGCAGGATTTTTTCCTTTTTTCTCCCCAAATGAGGTTATCAACCCTGGAATCATTAAGAGGTTCTTGGAAAATAGCAGCCAGGACCAGAGGAGGCCACATGGAGATAGTGTCTCCTTCTCTGCCTCCAGCCCTGGAGGCTACTGTGACCAGTAGAGTCTCTTGGGGCTTCTTTGCAGGAATGATTGCCTCTGAGGGATTCCCTGAGGCCTATTTTAATCCTGAGCCCACTCTCCTCCCATACCCAGTATGCTTCCTAACTGCCTCCCACCACCATCCAAGTGGGTGCAAACTCAGTTTATCATTAGCCAAAACCAGATTGGGAAGACAAGCTGGCTATCAGAGTATCACATGTGCTCCCTCCTGCTCAGCTCCAATGATGCTGCCCCTCAGTGCAGAAATTTCCAGGGGCTCCCTGGCACCCCAAGGCTGGAGTCCAGCTGCCCTGTCAAGTATTTCAGGCTCCTTTCCTGCCTTCCTCCTTGGCTTGTCATGCACACTGCCTTAGGGCCTAACAATGCTGCTCCCACTCTGTTCTCAATTCTCCCATGGTAACCTGCTGAAATCCTGGAGCTGGGATGTGAGTCTGAGAGACTGGGTTCAAATCCTGGCTCTGCTGCGCCCTTGTTGGAGTGCATCCTCTCAGAGCTCAGCTCCTCACTTGCAAAGTGGAGGCCAAGAGAGGGACAGCCTGAAAGTGCCCAGGTCAGCCTCGAACTGTTGGGGCACCGAAAGGCTTGCTGCCGCTGTCCCTGGCATCAGCATTTCGTTATTGTTTTTAAAACCCTTCAGGCCCAGCTTAGATGCCAACTTCTTCAGAAAACTTTCCTTGATCCACCCTCCAGCCAGTCTTTCTTCTCTGTTGTATTCTCCAGGCCCTTGGGAACTACTGCATTCTGCCCATAAAGAGGTCAATATTTGGGTGTCTTTCTTATCTCTGTTCCTTCCAGACTTAATCCCAACAACTATTGAGTGGTTTTGATAGCTATCCTCGTTCCTTTGGACTCTTTCTTGAAAACTTTCTTTTGACCAGTGGGATTTTGGAATTGAAGACCCAGTCAGCAGATTTAACTATTTCATATGTGATAGTTAAACTATTGTCATCCTGGAAAAAACTATTCTGTAGGGCTCAAAGTAAGCCTCTCCCACTCCCGAATTTCCTTGGATACAGACTTTCTCAGAATACTCTGTAACATGTCTCTTCCATTAACCACTGAGTTCAAGTCGGGCCGACACCCAACTTCATTCCTCTCTTGTATCTCACTTAATTTTTGTAACAGTCCCATGAGGCAGGAAATGTAATTCCCACTTTACCAAGGAGGAAACCAAGCCTCGGAAAGTTCAAGAACTTACTTATGGTTATCCAGTTAGGAAGTGGTGGAACTGGAAGTCTGTCTGACAGCAAAGCCACTCCATTTCTCCGCCTCCCAGGGAGGGTCTGGTTGTTGTCACTGATGGGAAATGTAAAGGATAGGCTGTAATTCTTGTGGGTCTGTCATTCTTAGCTGTTTCCAAATCTTGAAGCCATTTGAATGTTCTGTGTGTTTCAGTGGTCTGGGCCCCTCTTTTCTTTGTCCTGAACTTCTCTTGCTCAAGTTCTACAGAGAATGCCTTCATCACAGAGTTTTGAGATTTGTGCATTCAAGGTGGACAGTGGAATGCAGTTCGTCCAAAGGCTCTTGGCCATGAAGTTACCACTTGATAAAATGCCTGGCTTCTCCCCTTGATGGCTTCAATCTGCTCCTCCTACATTGTACACTGTCATTCCTGTGCTCTTAGGTTCCAGCAGCTCTCTAGCCATTGCTGAGTGGAAAGACACCTTCCTTGCTCCCTTGTTAGTGTGAAGCCTTAGCTCACAGATCCTGGCATGTGGGAGGGCCTGGCCACCATGTACCTCTCCGTGGGCATCCCAGGCTGTGAGAAATGGCTTGTCGTGGAAGCTCCACCATCGCATTTGGCCACAATGCCAATTACCCCTCACCGCCCCCCCCCCCCCCCATGCTCACCATGGATTGGGCCTGAATCCTCAATTCCTGGGTCTAGAGAGGTCTGTCTCTTCTGTTCCAGCTCTGCTGTTTTTCAGAGGAAGACTGATCACTTGACAAATTAGTGGATGACACAGACTTTGACCTCACGTCTTCCTTCCCAATCCTATTGTGTAATTTACTCTTCTACTTGTTAAAATTAAACCCTGTCTATGAAAGTTGTAAACTGTTTTTTTCTTATTTTATTCTCAGTCACAACCCGTTCTAATTTGAAAAGAGCAGTAATTGGACTTGTATATCCAATACCTTTTTGTCTGCCTTGTTCGACTATTGTGGTGATATCAGGCAATTCCTGTCTTTTTTGGTACGATTGGTTTAGCTGCCATGAGACTGGCTGTCCCTTGTTCTGACTAGTTGGCCTCTTCACTTCATGACAGCTGCACTAACTGGAAGTACTAATCCTTTCATCACCCATTATCCCCTTGCTCTAATCACTGCACCTGCAATTAGACTCTTCTCTTGCTATGTAAACTGTCTCCACATCACTAATAATTAATACTGGTTATTCAGCACCTCTTCTAGCTGCTAAATATGGAATTCTGTTGTTTTTAATTATACGAGGCCCTTATTAATTGTCTTACTGAATTAGTCCTGTACCCACTGGTTATAATAACTCTCTAACTAATGGATCTGTCCTTAGGATACCTCTTCTTCCCACATCGCATTCTCGGGTGTCCAATTTAGTATTTAATGGACATCAGACAATAGTGTCTCTCCATTTCTGACACTCTAAGTGAAGCTGCCAGTCCCTTTGGTATCTCCTTTCCAAAGACCAGAGTAATTTTAAGCGTAGTGGTTGCTGCTGCCTTTGGCAATGAGGAAAGAACTTAGAACCACACAGGGTGGGACTCTGGTGATGGGGAGAAGAAGCTTGTGTATAGCTTAGGGGGAATAAGGGATTTTAGAGGTAGGTGGGCCTCTGCCTTTCTTTTTATGGTTTGGGTAGTGGGGGAGTGAATTTCTGGTGCTGGCTGTGGGGAGGGGAGGCCAAGGGGTCTATGGGTATGCATGGAAGGAGACTGGGCTGCTCTGATAGCTCTACCAATTCCAGGGCCTTGCAGGGGTGGGTGGCACTTAATTCTGGGAGACGTGGTTGCCCAGAGGAGAAGAAAATTGGATGGGGTGTTGGTGGTGGTGGGGAAGAAAGAACTGGGAGAACTCTTTGGGAGATGCTGGCTCTGAAAAGTTAAGTTGGGTGGGAAGGAGGAGCAGCTTTTGGGTGGGAGGAGTGGAAGGAGGGTCTGGGATGAGCAGATATGATTTGAGAGTGAACCGCGTGCCGGCCAGTGGAGGGGAAGGTGACCCTTTCCTTGTTCTGGTAACAACTCACTCTCTCTTCCTTTCTCAAGGAAGAGAAGCAGAAAAACACAGAGGAGCTGCCCCCTACCCCCTCATTGAGTCCTATGATCTAGTTGCCTTCCCCTCATCCCCAGGAAAAGCAGATATTTGTTTCCCCTCCTATGCTCTTTGGGAACCCTTTCGCTTTGTCTCCAAATAAAACTGCCTCTCTTCCTTGCCAGTCCTTTGAATTGCTAGGGGTTTTGGCCACTTGTCTCTCAGCCTGATAGCCAGCTGGCCCATTACCAGCCAGTTAACCCATTAACCTAACATGGTCACTGGTCAGCCAGTTGGCCAGCACCAACGTACTCTTTAGTCAGTTCTCTGGAAAGCTATCTGGTTGACCAGTTAGTCAATGATCCCCTTGGTCCATTAACCCCAGTCGACAGTCCATCCCTTTCTCACACCCTCGCCCCCCTCCCTTCCTTACCCCTGACTCCCTAACATGTCAGCTGATAGGACTTACTAATACTGCCTAATTGGGTCTGCTTCTTAACCCCCTACCTTCCCTCTCGCACCTTCTGTTGGAAAACCCCGTTGCCAACTCTGTGTGTGTTACTAACACGCTTATAACCCGGGGGGCCCAAGGGATGGGGCAGGGACAGGTGGGACAAGGTATGAGTGCAAAGCCTAACTAACCTTTGTCTCATTTGCGGAATGTCGGCCATCTTTAAGTCTTTGCTTTCTTGGTCCAGTTCTTTTGTTGTTTTCTGTACTAACCAAGGTCTCTAACTGTTCCCCCTTCTCTGCAGATGGGGTTCTTTGGGGAGGGGATGGGGTGGGGGAGAGAAATCCAGAGGAGGGGTGGGGGAGGGATTGGGAGAAGGGGATTTAATTTGGGTGTGCGTGTTATTTCTCCCTCCCATCATAATTTAATTTTCTTTACACAAAATACTTTAGCTGGACCTAAGATGGGAGGGTCTGAACAGACAACCAGATATATGTGGATATATATTTTTCCTCCTTCCTTGAGTTTCACAGTTGGTCATTTTATTTTTCTTTTCTTTTCGTTCTGTTCTTTTGTTATTGTCTTTGTTTTTTGTTGTGTTTTTTTGTTTCTTTGTTTTGACTCCCACCCCCACCCCTCCCCCCATATCTCCGGTGAAGCACGCAGGGATTGGACACGCTATGGTAAACAAACTGCATTATCTGGTAGATATCACTCTAATTGTCTTACCGTTTGGTTTGCCGTGGGTTTTTTTAACTGTTCGATTCTCCCTCTTTTGTTTCTTTTCCCCTTTTGGTTCTGGTTGTTTTGCTTTTCCAGTTGTTTTTTGCGTCCTGGACAACTTTAGATTTTTTACTTCTCTCTCTTTTAGTTTTCCTCTTTCTTTTTCTTTCTTTTTTTGACACAAACTCAAATCCAAAAGACAAATGGAAATCAAGGAATTTGGCCTGTCCTTGCTCTAATCCCTGACTCCTGAATTCCGATTCCTGGCCAGAGAGACCTGGAGGCAGGCCCGGTGTTTATGGGCTCTGGTTAGACTGGCCCCGATGCCAGGCTGCTTTTATTTCTATTGCTTTATTTTGTTCCTTTCTTTTTCTTTTGGCTTCTTTTTTTCCCCCTCCCTCGTTTTTTCTCTTTGATTTGATTTCTTTCTTGGTCTCCTGAAAATCCATGGAAAACACCATCCCATGACACGCTACGCCTCTGCTCACTGTCTAGCTCCCAGATGGGCCCCCCCAGGTTGGGGGAGAGGGTGGGGGTGAGACCTCCAGTGGCAGCCAGCTGGGTGGAGGGGAGTGACCTTGGATCTGCTTGGGGAGTGGGTGGCCGGGAGATGCAGACCTGCCCGGGATGGGTCCAGATCTCATTCAAATCACAAGTTCCTGTCAGCTTGGAGGCTGCCCCAGGCTGGCTGCCAGGGGAAAGGTGACATCTCCTCCCTCATTCCTCAGCCTCGAGGGTTCCTGGTTCCGTCTCCCCCCACATTTTGCATGGCATGAATGGTCTTTCCCCCCACCAGGGATAGCGTCCAGTTCTCCCCCAAACTGTTCTGCTCTGACTAACACTGTTTCACACTGTCTTCCTTCCCCTCATCTCCCCTTCCCCCCAGTGCCCCCTGCCTATCCCGCATGGCCCCCAGGAGGTCTTGGTTTCCTTCCCCAGAAAGGGGAGCGAGAGGATGAGGCCCGGCAGGGCAGGGTTGGGGTAGACTTGTCTCCGAGCTCCTCTGTTTGGGTTGGCTCAGCCCTGGTGAGTGTCGGTGTGGGTGTCTGTGTAAGTGCAGCTGGTGTGTGTTAGTGTGTGGGCGTGACTGTGTGTAAACGTTGGTGTGACATTTAGGGAGTGTTAGTGGAAAACTAACTGTGTGTTTGTGAGCCCCTGCTGGGACGGACTGGGGGATGCGTGCCTGTGTGTGTTTTCCAGCCTGGTGAGGACTGTGCGTGGAGGTGGGCCGTGGGGGTGGCCCTTATGTACCATAATGGGCAGAGGCAAGGAGGAGGCTGGCGGCCGGCCCTTGGCTCCTCGCCTGTGCCTGTGGGCCCTGCTCTGTGAGATCCCCTGGGATTCCCTCGTGCCTGCCCAGTCCTGGCTCTGCGGCAGCAGCCGATTAGTCATCGGCCTATTAATAATGCAGAATGATTGAGCGTTAGGCTGGGGACCCTGCAGATGGACGTGTCTGCTCCCGTGGGGCCTGGGCTGCTTGGGGCAGCTTCCTGGCCTTCCTCGCCTCCCAGGTCTGCATGGCTGGTTGGCCGGTGAGAAGGGAAGCATGACAGGTGGGGCTTCCAATCTCAGTGGCCCCCCCACCTCCCTGTGTCTGGCCCTTCCTGAAGCTTTCGCAGTTCTGTGTTTCCCTGCACCCCCAGAGACCTGTGGTGGTCATCCCCTCTGCCCTGTCCCTGAGCTAGTGCCTGTGGCCGAGTCCTCCTAGTCCTTCCCAGTCCAAGCCCATCTGGCCACTCCCAGTCCTCGTGGTATTCACATGGAGCCATGCAGTGAGCCTAGCACCTCCCGTCCACAGGCCCCACTCCTTCAGCAGCTCTCGGGGGAGTTAGCTGCAACTCACCTGGGTCAGGCCAGGCCTTTGGGTACCTGTCAGGGGCTGGGCATTTGGATCTTCTTTACAGAGCTTCATCGACAACCAGTCTGTGACTTTGGGGACAGAGGGGAGGCAGCATAAACCGATGGGGTATACCCCAAGCACCTGGGGAATGCAGTCCTAGAATTAAGACCTGCAAATCTTCCTCCTAGTCCCACTTTCTAAGTGTGTGTTGGGGCTGCTGAAGCTTAGTTTGCTCATCTGCCAAGTGGGCTGATAATATATCTGCATTGCCTGTTTCGTGGCGGTCAGGGTGAAGATCACATAGGGCAATGGAAGTGAAAGCATTTGAACTCTATAGAGGGAATTATAATTTTACTAAACTTTATAAAATGTTAGTGGATTTTCTTAGTGTTTCCAGGGCAGGAATGTTGTTTTGTAAAGAGGTGATTTCTTCCCACAGCAAGCCCTGGGGTGTAGCATCTCTGCCCCCCCCCCCCCCCCATTTAGGAATCAGTCCCAGAGAAACTGTGTGAAACCTTAGAGTGCTTTAGGAGTTGGGATGGGGAGGAGGAGGCAAGAGGGAATGGCTTGGCTAAGTCTGATGAAACAAGACAACCTTGTTTGGTTTCAGCCCTGGCTAGGAAAGTACCTGCTAAATTCTATGTATGTAAAGTCCTCACTTTCCTGGATGAGCAAGCGCGGCTTGGTGGAGAGGCCCCGGCACCTTCGTTTACCCTCCTAAACCGGTCCTGGTTCTGGAGATGAGTTATTTCCGGCCAGGACCGGAACGGGCTCTGAAAGAGGCAGAGTTTGATGCGATCTGACTCCTAGATCTCCCTCAGATGTGTTTCGTTTTTGGGGGGTATTTAGTTTTTTAAGGAGTGTTTTCTTGTTCCTTAACCATTTCTCCTTGAGTTGGGGGAGTTGGATGGCAGACAAGAAAAGGTCACCTACGTGAGAGAGGTTTGAGGTAGGCACGGTCAGGCCAATGGGGCTTTTCCTGTGGGGAAAAAAAGTTCTTTGCATGTATACCATGGCTCTTCTGATCACTTTCACATCAACTGAGTAGCATTTAGTCTTGGCAGAGGCCTGTGATGCAGGCAGCTGGCAGAGGTTATTCCCCACTAACAGGTAGGGAAACGGGCCCAGAGAAAGTGGCTTGGCCTGGATCACATGGCCAGCTAGGGAGAGCTCAGGGCTCTCACTTCCCTTATCTCATGCAGTCCTCAGTAGGCCTGGCAAAAGCCTCCTTTTACTGATGAGAGTGAGAGGTAAAATGAAATCGTTCTGGAAGATGGCAAAGGCTACAAGAGGAACCCAGGATTTCTGGCCTGAAGGTTTTTCCCTCTGTTCCCAAACTTTATCAAATCCAGAGCTCAGGACTTCCCTGTAGGCCTATCACTACTGATAAGTTCATCTCCATGTGTCTTTCCAGCTCTTTTCTCTCTTTAGTCTCTCTCTCCCATGCCAGCCATGTGATCAGACTGAACACTTGGCAGGACTGCGTTGCTTCACCTAGCTTTGTAGACCTTCCCTCCCCATGCTTTATTCCCTACTCTCACCCCACTCAGTCCTAAAGAGGTGAAAGGGCCTTTTCCCTAAGCTGGTTGTTTTTAACCACCTTTGGCTCCTGGATCCCTTTGAAAATTGGTGAAGGCAGTGGACTCTCACGGGAAAAAAAAAAAAGCCCATTGGTACAGTTTTACATACAGTGTCAGGTTCAAGTGGATCCTGAATCCTTGCATCCCTGGGATGAATCCCTGGAGCCCGTCCAGCCCACCCATGTGAAAACACCTGCTCTCAACCCTTTTCTCCCAGAATAAGCCCCTCTCCCAGGGAGGCCAGTGACCCTGTAAGCCTAGCAGACAACTGGGCAAGTTTCCAGATGGTGCTATAGAGATACTTTCCCTCTTCTTCAGGCTTTCTATCATGGGGCCTCATGGGTGTGGGGATATTTGTTGCCAGGGCTGGGTCCCATGCATATCCAGCCTGTCTTAGGGGAGGAGAGCAGAGCAGAAGAGGCCAGCAAGGAGGGTTGAGAGGCTGCCCTTTCTGGCCACCTCCTGGCAACCTGGCCTCTCTTGGGGATGGAGTGGAGGCCGGCGCTGGGCTGCTGCCTCTCCTGGGCTCTTCCCCTTCTCCTTGGCTGGTCGTGTCCCACCCCTCCTGTTCTACACAGCCCTCATCCTAGGCCTAGCTTGCCCATGTTGAATGGGTCATCGAGGGTTGGGTACAGGGTCTCTGCTGTGTCTTGGGTCCTTGTCAAGGCCCCATTGATGGAAGAGATGCTGTATGACAGTGAGTCAAGGCTTCCTCCTTCCCTCCTTCCGTGGGGAGCCTGCGGCAATGCGTGTGTGGTGTGTCTGGGTTCCGGCAGGTCTGGGTGTGTGGGTGTGTCTGGGGTTGGTGACCAGTGGCGAATGGGTGGAAGCTGGGAGACTGAGCCATGCTCTGGGAAGGGAGGTCAGAGTCTAACATGCACGCCCTTTCTTTCTCAACCCGGAACTGTCTGCCCAGGGGCCGCTCCTCTCTCCCTCCTCCTTGGGAAAGAAGCTTCTCTTTGCTGCACCACTCGGCTCTTTCACCAACATCTCTGCTCCTCCTCTCTCCCCTGTCCCCTGCATGCCTTCTCACTGGTGGCTGCCTTTCTCTGGCCTCTCTTGCTAGGTCTGGCCCCCCACCCTCTCCCTCTAACATGCATGTGTCCTAGCTGCAGTGGCTGCTTTGTGTCGCATGGCCCTTTCCCCTTCCTCCTCCCCCCTGGCCCCGCCCCTTCCAGAAGCTGCGCAGGGGGAGGGGGGGTACGGGGGGCAGGGGCATCACGAACCCCCCGGGGTGGAAGGGGACTGGGGGGTTACTCCCCTGTTTCCTGCTTTTACTAACGAACCTGCCATTTTTGTGTCTGGACTTTGATTTGTCTGAGGGAACAGTTGGGTTTTACTAATCCAAGTCACCTCCCTCCTTGCCTTCCCCAGAGACCTTCCTCTGTTCCCTCTGCCCCTGGCTTCCTTTCCACTCCCGTATCTACCTCCCCATCTCTCCCTCCACTTTCCCCACCCCCAGTCTGACTCCCTCTTCCCTGAGCACCTTCTCGTGTTACCTTTACCTTGCCTCCTGTGACCCTCTCTCCCCAGCCTCCTGGGGCAGGGAACTGTGGATATGAATTTGGGGCACAGATAAGAGGGTGATTAAGGCAGCCGTCTCTAGTGGGCCCTGTCCGGACAGAGTTGAGGAGGGCATCCCCACTCCCACCCAAGTCAGGCCCTTCTAAGCAGAGAGGCACAAGGATGGGGGGCCTGGACCAACAAAGAGGCATGAAGAGGGCTCCCTGGGTGAGGAGTGTGATCAGTAACCAGTGGCCTGGCTTCTGAGGCCAGGGTGAGGGGCCACAGCCAGGTGGCTCTGGTCGGGTAGAAGGCTGAGTTTACTGATGGAGGACAAAGAGGAGATACTTCCTGGGAGCTTTGGGGCCAGGAGAAAGTCTTCTGCTGCACAGAAGCAGGCGCACAGAGCAGAACCCTCGTGGTAGGTGTGGGGCTCTGTCCCCCATGGGTGCCAAGGCTCCCGGGCTTTGGGATTCTGCCAGAGGTCACGGGCAGTGAGAGGGCCAGTGCATTCTGAGTCACGAGGCAACTTGACATTTGTCAGTAATGACTTTGGGTCCGTCCCCTGGACCATGCTGGAGTTAGTGCTGGGGTGCCTGGCCTTTGGGAGCTGACTGTGTAGGTGAGGTGAGCAGATTTAGACTCAGAGAATACCTAGCATCCCAATTGCTGATGCCTCAGTGCAGCATCAAGAGGAGGGGAAGCGGAGAGTGAGAGGAAGTGGAATTTTCCCCAGGGAGTTCCCTTCCCTGCCACTCCCTCCCTGTCTTATCCTCTTCCCTCACCCTGGTGCCCTTCTTCCCTCTCTCCAGCCCCTCTCTGCCCGTTCTAATCTCGTTTGCTTGTTTTTGTGACTAATACTTTGGCCCCTCCCTTTTTCTACCCAGATCCCTACCTCCCAATCTCGGGGTGGGGTAGAGGCAAGAAGAAATAAGCAGTGATGGCTACCGCTCCTCTCAGAGCAAAACTCAAAAGCTTTCGAACGGCCCCTTCCACAAAGACCCCCCTCACCTTCTGCCTTGACCCTAGCTTCCTCCCCAGCACAAGGTTTGATGGTTCTCAGGAAGTGCCTCCTTCAGCCCTCCCTCTGCTTGGCCCTACTCCACCCACTCGTGAGGCTCCAGCCGAGCCTGAGGAGGATGTGAGGGCCCTGGAGAGGGAGTGGAAGCTGCCCTTGCCCCAGTTCTTCCACATCCCTCAGGCATTCCTAGCTTCACCTCTCAGCGTCCCCCACCCTCCGTGACAATGGAGCCTTGCAGACCAGGCTCTGGAAGTCGGCTGCTGGCATGTACGTATGGGCTGGCGGGGGTGGGGACATGGCAGATGCGACCACAAGGCCCCGGTCTCTGGCCCATCACGGATGCACAAAGTGGTGGTGAGCTGTGACTGGTTGAAGCACAGTATTGGGTTAACTGCAAACCGGCTTCCAATGGCCCCTGCCCTCTCTTCCCCACTGTTCTCTTAGACCACAGCCTTCCTAGAATGGGGGCCCAAGGTTCTACGGCCCTTGGCTCTTCCCCTACCACCTTGCTGGACATCTGGAACCCTTGTGAGTTGTTCCTATGGCCAGACTTTTCAGGGGCCAGGTGGGCATTGGTCTGGGGGTGAGATAAGAGAGTCCCCTGGACTTGTTGTTTCCCCGCCCCAAGGTCACTTCTGCCTTCTCCAGGCCACTGCCAAGCCCCTCTCCTCTCCTTGGAGCACCAGGTACCCCCCCATCCTTACTCATCTTGTTTTCTTACCTGAATTTTCAGCCCACCAAGGTGTTTGTGAAGTTTGTCTTGCCCCTCTCTATTCCCTAGCCTGACACCCTAGAGATAACATTGGTGGGGACACC
Source organism: Tamandua tetradactyla (assembly GCF_023851605.1). Taxonomy (NCBI): domain Eukaryota; kingdom Metazoa; phylum Chordata; class Mammalia; order Pilosa; family Myrmecophagidae; genus Tamandua; species Tamandua tetradactyla. Next base: position 9,872,548 of record NC_135335.1, read on the forward strand.
AGAGAAGGTAATGAGATGCCAGGAAAGGAAGAGCAATCTGATGAATGGGGAAGAGAACCCAAAAGGAGGGGCTCCCAAGGAGGAAAGAGACACACTCGGGCAGGGGCCAGGACAAGTGGGACACTTGAAGCTTGGGGAGGAGTGATGGGAATGAGCCCCACGGGGCGTTACCAAACCCCATGAAGATCCAGGACTTCCTGGAATACCTGAACCCTTGTTTCTCATGGCCCTGCTCGCTTCCATCTCCCTACTGGGCTAAGACTGAAAGAACGTGTCAGCGCCCTGGAGGGAGAGCTACAGGTGAGTGTAAGTCTCAGGACTCCAGGAGAATTCCTGTTCTCTGCCTCATTCATGAAAGAAACCCTGAAGTCACGTGTAGGCCAGAGAACACCTTCCAGAAGAGAGAAATGAGGTGCCATTAGCAATCCCCCCATAATGGGGCCCTATCCTGTGGCCCCTAGCCCTGTTGGAGGGACTCTCACGAGTGACTTCTTGGTGAGTCCTTCATGTGTCCTTCAGGCCTCTGCCTGCTGAGTGGGGGCTGCAGGGCAGGTCTCAGTCCACCCTGAAACCATCAAATCTTGTGCTGATCCTTTCCCTCCTTTCCCCTCTCTCCCCGCCCCCCCCCCCCCACTGTTCCTCCTCTGAGACAAGCAGACATAAAAATGGGGTGTCCCCCCTCCCCCAGTGCCCCCTGGCCCCTCCCTTGCCCAGCCCATGGCTCTTCCCAGGAAGTTGATGCCGGTTGTCTCCTTGTCTCCCCCGCTCCCTCCCTGGGCTGGGCAGGTGACCATCTCGGTGGACGGGATCCTCACCACCACGGGCTACACGCAGGAGGACTACACCATGCTGGGCTCCGATGACTTCTTCTACATTGGGGGAAGCCCCAACACTGCCGACCTGCCGGGCTCGCCCGTCAGCAACAACTTCATGGGCTGCCTCAAGGACGTGAGTAGGGCTGGGCAGGAACCAGGCCCCTGTCTTCAGTGTGCTCGGGCCCGGCCCGGCCACCTGCCTGGCCCTCAGCTCCTTCCACGTTCAGTGTCTTCAAACCCTAAGGCCCTCTGACTTGGTCAAGAGGCTTCTCCTTTCTTCTTTCCCGTGAGCCATAGCGCCTGTGAACAAGTGGGCACCACCTCACTCTTCAGTTTGCCGTAAGGAGTAGATGAGAGATTATAAGCAGAAGTCCTTTGGCTGTTAGGAGATGTCACACAGGCATTAGTGGCAGTTGTCGGCCTTGTGGGTGAATTATCTGTAATCCAGCTGCATTGCAGGCCCGCAGGCCAAGGTGCAGGCTGGCGCTGGGTCCGAAACCAGGGCAGAGGGAGTAAATGGGGCAGGGGAGATGATCACAGCCTCCTGTGGAGGTCTAGAACAGAGGCCCAGGCCAGGTGGTCCGGTGGCCCTGGGCAGGGGCCTGCAGGCATGGGCAGTGGGGTCCCCGGGCACTTGGCTGCTTCTGGGCAGGAGTGGCCAGGCCCTGGGACCCCTTTTCTCATGTGCACCCCAACCCCCCTCCTCGCAGGTGGTCTATAAGAACAACGACTTCAAGCTGGAACTGTCCCGCCTGGCAAAGGAAGGGGACCCCAAGATGAAGCTGCAAGGGGACCTGTCCTTCCGCTGCGAGGACGTGGCCGCCCTGGACCCGGTGACCTTCGAGAGTCCTGAGGCCTTCGTGGCGCTGCCCCGCTGGAGTGCCAAGCGCACCGGCTCCATCTCACTGGACTTCCGCACCACCGAGCCCAACGGGCTGCTGCTCTTCAGCCAGGGCCGGCGTGCTGGGGGCGGGGCTGGGGGCGGGGCCGGCAGCCACAGCCCTGCCCAGAGGGCTGACTACTTTGCCCTGGAGCTGTTGGATGGCTACCTCTATCTCCTACTGGACATGGGCTCTGGGGGCATCAAGCTGCGGGCGTCCAGCCGCAAGGTCAACGACGGCGAGTGGTGCCACGTGGACTTCCAGAGAGACGGGCGCAAAGGTCAGGAGGCCTCTGGACCCTTCCCCTCGCCCCCTGCACTGACAGCCCCTCCTCAGCTCTTCTGCATCCTTTCCGATGCTGCCCTCCTGCCTTTTCTCCTCCACTCCTCCTCTCAAGCCCTCACAGTTTCCCCCATCCACTCCGGTGCATCAGTAGGGAGAGTGCCGCATTTTGGAGTCAGACCCAGGAGCACACTTTGGTCCTTCCACTTGCTAGACCTGTTTAACCACAGTGGCCCTCTTCAAGAGGAGCAAAGAAGGAGGCTGCTGTAAAAGCATTAGCAGAGTGCCTGTTTTAGTTTGCAGGCTGCCAGAACACAATATACCAGAAACGGAATAGCTTTTAGAAAGGGGAATATATTAAGTTGCAAGTTTACAGTTTTAAGACTGTGAAAATGTCCAAATTAAAACAAGCCTATAGAAATGTCCAATCTAAGGCATGGCCGATGATGTTCAGGGTTTCTCTTTCAGGTGGAAAGGCACATGGTGAAATCTGCTAGCTTTCTCTTCAACAGCTTCCCCAGGGCTCTGTCTTTTCTGTTGGTTCTGTCGGTTCTGGTGGCTCTCGTGGCCCTAAAGCTTTTTCCAGAATGGTTCCCTCTTAAAGGGCTCCCCTTTAAGCAACCCCACTTTGAATGGGTGGAGACAGATCTCCATGGAAACCATATAATCAAAAGTTATCACCCACAGTTGGGAGGGTCGCATCTCCATGGAAACAATCAAAAAGGTCCCACCCAGCATCACTGAATGAGGATTAAAGGATATGGCTTTTCTGGGGTACATAATAGCTTCAAACCAGCACAATGCCTAACAGAGTAGTTGTCCTTTTCTAGCTTTCTTTAAAAAAAAAAATCTCCCCAACCACATCTCTCTTCTCTCTAGATCAATTAACTTTCTTTTATTAGCTCACTTAACAAATATTTATTGAGTACCCACATGTGCCAAGTGCTTTCCAGGTGCTGGGAATGCAGATGGCAGTGAACTACTCTCTGCTCTCCTGAAGCTCGAGTTCTGCTTGGGGATGACAGGCAGTAGACAGACAGACAGACACTCCTGCCTGGCAGTGAGGTCTCTGCAAAACCATAATGCACCAGGTCTGAGAGTGCTGGGGGCTGGCCGGTGCTAGTTCTTGGATTTTCCGTCACATCTAGCCACACTCTTCCACCTTTCTTTTCAGACTGCCCTTCTCATCTTCTTGTTTTCTCCCTACGAATTCCCTTCTCTTTACTCTTCTCCATCTTGTTGAACACAAGAGAATTCTCCAAGAAAGAGAGAATTGATATAAATGAAAAGTGACACATTATCCAATTTAGGCATTTATCTGCGTCAGCTAAAGCGCTGCGCTCCCCTGTCACCGTGCGGGGCTCGCAGGTCTGGTGGAGGGAATGCGCCTCTGCCCTCAGGAAGGATGGGGGCTGGCTGCTGAGGCTCCTGGAGGCATCAGCTTCTCATGGGTTTCTGGCTTTCTTCCCCTTCCCTCCTTAAGAGAGGCTGTCTGTCCCAGGCTTCATGCTCCGTGGCTTCCTTCCCTGGTTTTGTCTCACGATGGCCTCAGTGGGTCTTTGCAGGGGTCCACGCCACTTCCCAGGGTTTCCACACAGGTCTTCGATCGCTCTCCAGGTTCGAATCTGCCCAGGTCTTGCCGAGAGCTCCAGGGCCTCCCAGGCCTCCTTGCCTTCAGGTTCCTGGACCGCCATCCCCCTCAGCGCCTGCCACTCTTGGCGGCCCACCTTCACACGTGCACAGACGCACAGACTCGGGCTTTCATGCGGCAAAGCTCTCTCTGTCCTCTTCCCTGTTGTAGAGTGACCTTGGAACCAGAGGCCTGTACTCCACCCTCATTTCCTTTGCTGACTCTCCGTTATACACCTCCTTCCCCACCCCTTCTCCTCCCCCTCCCTCTACCTTCTCCAACATTTGGTTCAATTCAGCAAATACCGGTTGAGAGCCCAGTGTCAGGGAGGGCTGGCGGCAGGTGGGGTGAGCAGGCACCTGGGGAATCTGGCTGCCAGGGGAAGTGCGCAGGGCCAGGTGGCCTGAGGCCGGTGGCCCCAGTCCTGGGAGGTGGGTCTAGCAGCGGGACCCTGGGGCATCTGACTCTTTGTTGGGAGAGAACAAGCTAGGGACTCTGCTGATAAAGCGGGGCAAGGGGCATCGCTTTTCCGATTCAGATGAGGTTTTGAGCAGAGGACACTTAAGTGAGGGAGAAAGGGCCTGGATCCAGCTCCCCTTGTGTCACCCTCTGTGTGCTCGCACCCTGATCTCCTGCTGCCCGGAATCCTTCTCCCCAAAATACCCCAGCCACTTTCAGCCTGTGGTGGATTCAAAAACCCTCCTGGCTTCTCTTTAACCCCACTGAGCTAGGCTGACTTTAATTTCTTTCTAAATAATTCTTCCAAACTTGAGACAGGAGATGGGAAGGGAAACGTCTGGAATGAAAAAATACAAGCAGAATGAAGTAGACTTCTGCTTCTTAAAATCTCAGTAAAGGCTTTGCGGCTCCCACCTGATCCTCCATCTCTTTTCTAAGATCACCAGCCCCTCCTTTCAAAGATCTTTCACGACTCAGAGGTCTCCGCCGGCCTCTTTTCTTCCAGCTGTGCTCCGGGTTTCCAGGCCCTGGAAGACGGCCTGCCCGTCTCGTCCGGCAGCCACAGAGCAGTAGCGGGAGAATGCAGGTGCTGAGGCTCGTCCTGCAGCTGCATCTCACTCGCAGACCTCCAGGCTCTCCAGCCTTACCTCCCACCACCCGGTGGGATCTTAAAGGACCGATTTCCCAGGGTTATTGGGAGACGTGAATGAGATGATCTATGTCAAGAGCCACATGCCTGCCAGACAGTCATAAGGGCTCGTTGAACATCGTTAGGGAAAAGGAAAGCAACTCCAGTCAGACCTCCCGGCCTCCGTAGTGTTCTCTGCCTTCGCTTCCTGGTCTAAGGGACACGTGCACTACATGGAGTGATCTCATGAATGAGCCAGCCCTTTCTGGGCTCACATCCTCAGAGCCCTCACTCAGGTTGGGGAGAAGGGCCTTAGCAGAGCTCACCAGCTCCGGTCCCCAGCATGCTGTGGCTGGGCTAGGTGGGCTGCACCCAGTCTTGACCTTGGGGACCTTTGTCAAGCAGTAACTGCAGCCAGGCGGGCGGTGCTGAGTTTCCGGCCCAGGGCTGCTGCTCATCCTCCAGAGCCTGCCATGTGGGGCAGGGTGGGGAGGGCCCAGCTGTGATGGGAGGGCTTCCTCGGTAAGGCCAGGGCATGTCCTCTGACCTGTGGCCCCTTTGACCCCTGCCCTCCGCACTGAGGCCCACTCTCCCTTGGCCCCCAGGCTCCATCTCTGTGAACAGCCGCAGCACGCCGTTCCTGGCCAGTGGGGAGAGTGAGATTCTGGACCTGGAGAGCGAGCTGTACCTGGGCGGTCTCCCTGAGGGCGGACGGGCAGAGCTGTCCCTGCCCCCAGAGGTGTGGACGGCAGCGCTCCGGGCCGGCTACGTGGGCTGCGTGAGGGACCTCTTCATAGACGGCCGGAGCCGAGACCTTCGGGGACTGGCAGAGGCACAGGGGGCTGCGGGCGTCGCCCCCTTCTGCTCCCGCGAGACCCTGAAGCAGTGTACATCTGCCCCCTGCCACAACGGGGGCCTCTGTCGGGAGGGCTGGAACCGCTTCGTCTGTGACTGCATCGGGACCGGCTTTCTGGGGAGGGTCTGCGAGAGAGGTGAGACTGGCCGTCATTCTAGGTGCCCCTGCCCCGTCCTGTGACCCCCTCCTGTGTCATCTCCTCAGGGCCCCCCAGTCCCCACCCCCATGCCCCCCTCCTCAAGGCGCCCCCCACCCCCATCCCTATCCCCCAGTCTTGTCACGCCTGTAATGATCCTCTCGGTCTCCTCTCTCCTTCTGTCGGCCTCTGCCTGCCCATCCCTTCCCTCTTCCCCCACTCCTGGGACAGAGGCCACGGTCCTGAGTTACGACGGCTCCATGTACATGAAGATCATGCTCCCGAATGCCATGCACACAGAAGCAGAGGACGTGTCACTGCGTTTCATGTCCCAGCGGGCCTACGGCCTCATGATGGCCACCACCTCCAGGGAGTCCGCTGACACCCTGCGCCTCGAGCTGGACGGGGGACAGATGAAGCTCACTGTCAACCTCGGTAACCATCCCGCCCTGCGCCTCCTGATCCCCCACCCCTGGTCCTGCCTCTGCCCTCTGTCTGGAGAAGCCGGTGGTGGCACCAGTGCTGGGTGCCCTCTGCAGAGTCAGGAGATGGGAGGTGTCCGCACCGACCACAACCAAGGGCAGTGCTCCGTGCCCACCAGTGCTGTGAGCAGAGAGCTCCCGGAGCACGGCCTGAGGGGGCCAGGGGTGAGACCTCTCCTCCCAGGGCCCTCGTGGGGGAGGCTTGATGGGGTCTCCATGCATACATGGTGATACAGCCTATTCACAACTCAGCCACTTGCTCATTCACGGGCTCATTCGTTTGGGGAACACCCCTGATGTCTCCTGGGTCCTGACCTGAGCTCAGAATAGCAGCAGATCCAGAAATGAGAAAGACCCAACTGTTGCTTCAGCTCCTTCCCTCCTCTTTACCTCTGTAGCTTCAGCTCTGTGTCTGTACATGGGCACAGAGGGACATATTGTCTGCCCTCTGTCCAACCCTGGGTACCTTCATGTTTGGGTCACTTAGCTGCCCTGGGAAGATGTGAGACAGACTTTACAAATAAGTACTTTTTAAATGTGCTGCCTTGTCCCCACAACACAAAGCCAGTGACGGGGTTGTTCACCTAAAGGTTCAGTGTTTTTCCCATTGCCTGGCTGAGGCCTCACCCAGGGTTCTACATGGGAGCTGGGAGTGGCCGGCCCTTGCTGCTGGACTGTGCTGTGTCCCTGCCCAGATGTGAGAGCAGCTGCACCGGCAGGTCCCAAGGTGTTCAGGGGACAGACTGGGGGGTCTGTTAGGCATACTCAGTGGGCTTCAGCTCTCGTGGCCAGCGTAGAACTATGAGGCTTCACTCATTCGGCCAGTCTTGGTGGGAAACCTTGTAAATGCCAGGTACATTCTGAGCCTTGGGGCTTCAAAGGAGGGATAAGTCAAGGCCCCACCCCTGTGGAGTTAGAGACTCCAAGCTGTCCAGCCTGGGGTCATCTCTGTCTATCTCCCACCATTCATTAGGGTCACCTAATCACCTGCTGTGTTCTGAGCTAGAGAAGTAGGTCTCTTCTTAGCAGATTAGCATCTCAGTTGTAGAGAACACAGAGCGTTGAGTTTTTAAGTCTTTATCTGGAATCATCTAACATTGGTCTTCAGGGCCCTTATGGGCAGACCGTGGCCCTTTGGGGGCCTATTACCTCGTTTATAACTTTCCACTGTATCTTTTCCTTTTGGCCACCTGGCTTTTGTACTCCTAGGATTTACCAAGAGAGGTGGGCTCTGGGTCTGGGGAGCTGTGCAGGCAGCCAGAGCCTCCATTGGTTTGAAGCATTCCCTAAAGTGTTTCTGCTTCTATCTGTGATCACAGCCCATTGAGAGTAGATGGCTAGGGAAGCTCTGTGGGGAAAGCAGGCTGGGCCGCACCCTTCGGCCAACCCCTGACAGGTCTGCACAACACTTGCATCCCTGAAACTGTCACAGGAGGGAAGTACCAGCCCAGGATGCCATACTTGGTGGCCCTGTGCTTGTCAGACTGCCCTCTGTGCCCAGCACGAGACCCCTCCTAGGTGTGTGTGCTCTCTGAGGGGCTGCACACATGGCTTTCTGTGCTTGGTGGGGACACAACAGGGAAACTCCAGGGCCCTCTGTTTGCAGGGAAGGATCTAGAAGGCAAATGGCATCTTCCTGACTTCTACTGTTTGAGGTCCCCTGGGAAAAAACTTGGGCTTCTCTTGATCAGACAGCAGGCTTCTTGGATGGACAGCCTGTAGGACTGGCCTTCTGCCCGCACCTGTTGGTTCTACCCCATTCCAGAGGGCAATGAGCTGAGGTGCCATCTGCAATATAGCCCTTGGGGAGTCGTGACCAAATGCTTAGTGTGGATGCATCCATCTACATGTCCGGCTGATGTGTGTACACAGAGGTATGGTAGCTGCCACGTGGTTCCCGCAGACATACAGGTGGTTTGCACCCTGCCCCCAGCCTCAGGCTGTACTAGGAAGAGCACTCAGAGCGGGAAGACCTGGGTTCCTTGGTAAGGCATTTTCCCTCTCTGAGCCTCAGTTTTATCTGTAAAATGGGAATAAGAATCCTTACCCTGCCTACTTTGCCTGGTGGTTTTGAGGCTTCTGTGGAATAATGGGTATGAACACACTGTACAGATGCAAGACACAGATGTAGCGACCCACGCAGCCTTCACTGAAAGGGGGACCTGGGTTTGGAGACAGCTTCCATGCAGCACATCCCAGTCTGCCCCCTTCCTCAGGAGCCCCCCTTGGGGCCCCAACCTGCTTCCCATCCAGGCCTGCAGGGCCTCACAGTGGGCTCTGCTGATGGAACTCCGAGGCCCCAGTGTTGGGCTTGGCCCCTGGCCTCGCCTCATCTAGGGAGGGAAGCCAGGCCTCCAGGAGGCAGATGTGCAGCTAAGCAGGTGCTCCCTGGAATCATACAGACTGTGAGGCCATATCCTGGAGAGGCTGCTGAGGACTCAGTGGGGTGGCTGGAGGAGGTGACCAATGTCTGCCTCAAGAGATGGGGTTTTGCTAGGCAGAGAGGACCAAAAAGACACTTCTGCCTCCTTCCAGGTGCCTCCTGCCCCATCTCCAGCTTCTGCTGCCACTGCAGACACTGGGCAGGACAGTGGGTCTTGTCCCTAGAGGACCACAGACTCCCTGGATTCTTGACCCTCTTCCTGCATGGCCTGTGTCTGCTTCCTGCCCTGGTGTGTGGCCTCAGGGGCCAGTACCCAGCCTGGCCTGGCTGCTTCTCCCTCTCCCTGCAGTTGCCCCTACTACCCGTGCAGTTATGCACGGCTGTCCATGGGGCTGATAGGCGCATTGTAATGTAAGAACCTCCAAGCTGGAGAGGCCCTGAGAAGCCTCCCGAGTCCTCCCATCCCCTTGTGTGAGTGGCCCAGGCAGTCGCCACCAACACCAGGCTGCCCCGGCTCAGGCGCCTCCAGTGTCGGGGTTTCCACCTCTGAGACAGCCCTAATTGTGGGGTCTTTCTTCCCTAGTGTCAGCCCATCCTCTGCACTTCTCCTTTTGAGCCATACAGAGCCGGTCCTACCCTGGTTCCCGTGTGAAGCCATCACATTCCAAAGCCCTTTAACCCTGGAGGCCACACAAGGGGCACTGCATCCCACCCGAGGCCCCTTCATTCTTTCAGCAGTTCTGGTCCTCCTGCTCCTTCTCTGGGCTGGGCTGCTGGTGGGAGGCGCTGCTGCTCTGAGCCGAGGGTCGCCTTAGACGTGCCCAGGAACCTCGGGCCCACCACCTCCAACCCGGGGGCCCAGGGGAAGGGGCCAGAAGCCTGTGATCTTTTCCTGGAGTTCTTTTTAGCTCAGATTCCTTTCTCCCACCCATCTCATCATGCAGTCACACCCTGGCCTGGCCCCTCAGAAGGACTACTTCTACCTCACACATAGGGCCTGGCTTCCCCACCCAGGCCAGTGCTAGTTCCCTCTGGAGTGTGCTCCTTCTGTGGGTGCCCTCCCTCAGGGGTTACCCATCTTCAGGGCATGTTTCCTCTCCTCCGGCCTCACTGGAGCGGGGTTTATTGGGGGGCAGAGTCACTGTAGGGTGGGCCTTTTGCTAACACCTCTTCTCCGGACAGATGGACTGGCCTATTCCTGGCACTCCCCTGCCAGGGAAGGGGAAAGAACTGAGTTTCTACCCTAGGCCCTCTTCCCCATCAGGCAATCGGCCTGCTTTTCCAGCCCTTTTTTCTTTTTGGACCCTTCATTGGTGAAGACTCTGCTGGCCCTGAGCAAGCCCCCGTGACCTGATGCCAAGTCCTGGCGCCTTCCACACCCTCCCTCTGACACCCTCTGCCATCTGTCCAACCTTTCCTTCCCTCTGCTCCTCTTGCTGGCCATACTTTCCTCTTCCTCCTTTCTCTCTGCTTTCTCTGTCTCCTCCTCCTCATCAGCGGAACCTCTGCCTTCCTTCTGTGTCTGCTCCTTGGCCTCTCCCTGCGCCTTTCGTCTTCCCTTGGTGCCAGGCTGTGGCTCAGGGTCCCGGCTGCTCCCCCACTCTTCTGCTGCGGTTGACAACGCGTGTGGAGCTCAGCTGTACCACCCGAGGGGCCGATGACCCCCCAGAGCCACAGGGGGAATCTTTTTACCTCCACTCCAGGAACCTTCAGGGGCCAAGGATTATGTGGGCAGAGACTTTGCAGGGTGGAGTCACAGGATGCAGTAGATATTGCTGTTAACAGAGGGCTTGAAGCTGCCCCCCTGTCCAGAAGGCAAAGAGGAAGCCCACCTGCCCTCTTGTTTCCAGCTCAGGGTCCTCTTGTTCCAGCCCCTCAATTCTCAGGGGAAACTGAGGCTGGAAGAAGTGCAATTTGCTGGAGGCCCTACAGTGAGTTAGTGTCAGGGCCGAGCACAGGGCCCAACTCCCCCACCTCCAGCACAGACGTTTCTGTCACCCCAGGCAGCCCCCTCTCCCTCGGGCCATTTGGGTCTGTGTCTGCTGGAATGGCGTTCTGCCTCTGGAAGAGCTGGCTGACCATGTGGGGGCCTCCAGCCCTGAAGCTGAAAGATAGTAAATGCAAGGGCTGGAGCAGGTCTAGGAGACTGCTTAGGGGCCCTCCTTGTCCTCAACCTGCCGAGAGTCCTCAGAGAAGTCCTGTTCCATCTATTTTGTGTACTTGGGGCACAGGTTACTATTTAACGCTCCCCAAACTGTTCTGAGAAGGTATGCACACTTAAAGGGCCGAGTTTCTCCCACTCACTCTCCATTCCCATAAATATGATGGACAGTCACATTCAGTGTCCCGATTGTTGAGGCTTTTGCCCCTCCCTAGGAAAATGGATTAAGACTAGTTCCTCCCCAGGATGGAGGACCATCCCCGATTGTCAGTGGCAGCCGGGTAGCCTCCAGGATAGGGAGGGCTTTAAGGAAGGTTCCTGGAGGGGTGGTGCTGGCCCGCTGGACTTTGGGAGGTATATGGCCACGGGAAGGGGGCCCTGGGGCAGACCCCTCCATTTAGCTCAGAGCCTAGAGGGGCACAAGGAGTGATGTGTCCTTAGAACCTGGGCTCTAAGCGGGGAGTCGTCCCAGAGCAGGGGCTGCAGGGACCCTGGCCCACCCCACTAGTCTCCCTCCCAGTGACTGCGGAGATGTGGGGTTGGTCAGCCCTCAGTCCCCCGTGATCCCCTGTACGACTGGGATACCCAAGGTGCCCATCTCCCTCAGACACGAGAGGCCTGGGCCCCTCCAGGAAGGGGGATGCAAGCCCTCTTCCCATCACCTGTCTGCCCTTCCAGCTCTGGGGAGGGTTGGAGCCCTCTCGGGGGCAGAAGGGACAGGGGTCCAGGTATGGGAGAGGGCACCTGGGCACGCGTGGTCCCCGGAAAGTGGCCCCGGGGGGAACCCCGCCTGCAGAAACCCCTCCCTGTGAAGGATGTAAAAAAAAAAAAACAAAGCAAAAAAACCTTGTTCTGCCTTTTTGTCTCCCCTCCCCCTCTGCCCGCCCCATGGCCCCCCCAGACTGCCTGCGCGTCGGCTGCGCACCCAGTAAGTGGCTTCCCTCTTCTTCTGCAGAGACCCAAGGGGACTGGGACGCTGGACACTGGGCTTTGGGGTGGGGCAGGGGTGGGGTCGAGAAGCCTTGCTCTTTAGCTTCTTTGGGGGCTGGGTGGTGGGTGTGGGGAGGGGAGCAGGCGATGGGGGTGCTGTGGTTGTGGGGGTCTGAACTGACCAAATGGAGCAGAAGGCCTGTGGTCAGGAAGCTCAGTGGGTTCTGGAAGAGGAAGGCCAGGAAACGTCACCCCAAGTCAGTGGGAGGTGGGGAGGAGGCAAACGGGAGCAAAGACCCATGGCAGGACGGAGCCTCGAATGGGGCTGGGTATATGCTGCTGCATCTCCAGAAGTGGCCGCCAGGGGGAAGGCGAGGCACACGGGAAAGAAGATGAAGGCGGGTGTGTCCGGTGGGGGGCAAGTTTCTGCCAGATGGGTTGAGGGCTGTCAGCTGGGGCCAGTTGGAGAGTGTGCGTGGACATTTCTGAGCATCTGAGTGTGCCTGGGCCCAGTGTCCTGTCCCAGAGAGTGTGTTTCTGAGTAGTGTAATTGCCTGTTTTGAGAGCAAGGCAGGAGAGCAAGCAAGACCGTGTGTCCTGCTGTGTCTTGCCTTGTGTGTGTGTGGCTGCTCTGTGTCTGTGGTGGACTTGGTTTGGACAAGGAGTTCCTTTAATGCCAGCACCCTTGGCCCTGGCAGACGTGAGCCCTGAGGGAGTGATCTGGAGTGCTGCAAAGTCCAGCAAAGTTGGAAAGATAAGTATGTTTTACTTATCTTAGGCATTATCATACCTAAGAAACAGAACATTCCCCTCTCTGGCCATGCTGTCAGTATGTGTGTGTGTCGTCACAGAAAGGTCACCTCGGGTCCCACTATAGATGTGTATAGGTAGGAGCTGTTACTGCCAGTGATGACGCTGTGCTGCGTATTTACATTTGGGTCTTCCTTCAGGCTCTGCCTATTTGAAAGCTTTTATTCTGTGCACCTATGCTGAGATTTTGGCTGCTGGCGACACACACTGAAGGCCCTTAGGGGTCTTGGGGAAGAGTAGACTGAGTGTCTAGCGAGTCTCTGCGTAGGGCCTCAGGGCACAGCTCCAGGGGCATCCCCAGAAGTTGTATGGAGTGGCATTGCTGAGCATGTCTGTGCGTGCATGCACTCTGGGTGTGAGGTGAGGCTGTGAGTGTGTGTCTTGTGTGGGTGTGTGGCATGGCCGAATATGTGCCACGTTTGTGTGATGTCCATGTGTGCACACACGTGTGCAGAGGCAAGGCTGCCTGTGTGGCCAGGGTGGCACCTGAAACCTTTTTGTGAGTGACTGGGTGCCACGCTCACTCCCCCCTTGGTGCTTCAGGTAAAGGCCCCGAGACGCTGTTTGCGGGGCACAAGCTCAATGACAACGAGTGGCACACGGTGAGGGTGGTGCGGCGTGGCAAGAGCCTGCAGCTGTCTGTGGACAACGTGACTGTGGAGGGTAGGTAGTCTGGGACCAGGGAGGGGGACGCATCTTGAGTGACCTGTGTTAGGTCCCATTCTTCTTGGTGGCCACAGACTGGGCAGCTGCTTCTAGGGCATCTCTGCAGTTTCTCCCTCAGGGGTGGCATGTTATGCGGTGTCTGCGCCCCAGGGACCATTTGGGCCCACCTCAGGCAGCACCTGGAAACGTGTGAGCCCTCTGACTCAACAAGGCCCGCGACCCCTCCTTGACACCAGGCACTGTGCCTGGGGGTGGCCCTCACATGGAAGGGGTGCTCCTGGGAACCCGAGGTCTAGCCACAGGTGATCCTGCTGTCTGTGGGCCAGAGCCACCCCTTTCATCTCCGTCTCCCATCCCGAGCAGGACAGATGGCAGGAGCCCACACCCGGCTGGAGTTCCACAACATTGAGACGGGCATCATGACGGAGCGGCGGTTCATCTCCGTGGTGCCCTCCAACTTCATCGGGCACCTGAGCGGGCTGGTGTTCAACGGCCAGCCCTACATGGACCAGTGCAAGGACGGCGACATCACCTACTGCGAGCTCAACGCGCGCTTTGGCCTGCGGGCCATCGTGGCAGATCCCGTCACCTTCAAGAGCCGCAGTAGCTATCTGGCACTCGCCACGCTCCAAGCCTACGCCTCCATGCACCTCTTCTTCCAGTTCAAGACCACGGCCCCCGACGGGCTTCTTCTGTTCAACTCGGGCAATGGCAACGACTTCATTGTCATCGAGCTGGTCAAGGGGTGAGGTGCTGGGCATTGCATCACTGTCAAGGAGTTGACCCCCCGCCCCCTGCTGCCCGAGATACAGCTCCCCCAGGCCACTGGCTGAGATGTCCAGTCCCCCCAAACCACAAGATGCAGTTCCCCAACCAGCAGCCAAGAGGCTCCCTCAGCCAAGATGGAGACAAAGCACCCCTTTCTTCCACTCGTGACTCCCCAGTTGCTTGCCAAGGTTTTCCTAGTCGTGTCTGTCCTCTATTCACTGGCCTGGTGTGGACCCGCTGGCCTGTCTACAGGCAGAAGACAGAGCCTTGCCGCTGCAGCCTCTCTTGCCCTAGAGCAGCTCTGACCCTGCCTCCAGAGGCCTCCACAAGCCTCCCCCCACTACCAGCTCTTCTTCGGAGCCGGTGTCATAGGCGCCAGCTCCTCTCCGCCCCCCCAGCCCATTCTCCCCATGGTGGGACCTCACACCACACACTCTTGCTGTTGGTGTAGGTCCCTCTCCGATGGGGTGGGGGATGCTGTCCCCCCATCCCTTCTTCCAGTGACACCTAAGACCCCTGCCAGCCGTAGCTCCTCCTTACCCACCTTCCGACCCCATCCCCACCTTGACGCAGTGTCTCCTTCCTACTGTGGGGCAGGTACATCCACTACGTGTTTGACCTGGGGAATGGCCCATCCTTGATGAAGGGGAACTCAGACAAGCCAGTCAATGACAACCAGTGGCACAACGTGGTGGTGTCCCGGGACCCGGGCAACGTGCACACGCTCAAGATCGACTCCCGCACCGTCACGCAGCACTCCAACGGCGCCCGGAACCTCGATCTCAAAGGTGGGGCCTAGGGCCTCCGGAGAAGGCCTGGCTCCCGCCCTGAAACCCCTGTCTCCCAGCAAGGTCATTCCCTCCCTGGGGGTGCTGTCACTCCTCTTGCCGTTCTCCATCTGCCCCCGCCATAGTTGCTGGTTCTGCTTTCCCTTTCCCCACTGTGTCCAGCCTGAGAGTTCCCTGTCAGAGGTCTTCTCAGCTTTCCCGCATCTCCCCACTCAACATGCAAAGATTGGTTGCAGGAGCTGTCTCCTGAGATGCTTGGTGGCCTCTAGAAACAGGAGTGGGCCATCCAGGCCTTCCAAGGGCCTCTGGAACTTCCAAGGTCAAGAAGCCTCCCCTGGTTGAGGGTTGGCGAGAGGATGGGAACTCAACCTCTTGGGGTGGGAGGGTGTAATTGATGAGGGGAGGAGTGAGTAGCCAGACTTGGGGTCCCTGGATGCTGCCCTTGATCATATATCTTAGGCATTGTTTGGGCTACCTCCGGTGAGTTTTTGGACCTCATGCCATCCGTGGTGGGCATATTCCTAGGGCCTCTTCAGCAGTCAGTGGAGGCCCACACTTGCCTGTCCCCAGAATGGGTATTTGAGAGGACAGGGAAAAGGGGAATGAGCTGGGAGACCAGGCATTGGAACTAGAGTGAGGCCAAGGCCTGCAGTGCCACCAGACCTACCTTCTTGCACGTGCTCTGCCCCAGAGGGACCCCTTAGTGCCAGTGTGACTCAAACTGTCAGAACTGTAAGGGTCCTCAGAGACAATTGCATTTAACAGGCTCAGAGTACTAGATGGCTGCCTGAGGTTGCAAAGTGAACAGGTGGCCGAGATGGAAATAGATCTCCTTGCACAGGGCTGTAAATTCCCCCTGCTCCCAGCAGAGGGCAGTGTGTCCCAGCTTATCCAGAGTGGTCGCAAACCCAGGGGTCCTCTCCACTGGTCTTGCGTTTTATGTTGAGCTGCGGCCAAGGCAAGATTGACCAGCCTCTTGGCTGAAGCCAGCAATGAAGACAGGGCTCTTTGAGCTCTGCCACGGCCTGGCTAGTGCTTGCCGGGAGTCAGCCTCCATGTGCCCAGGCAGTGAGGTGGGGGAGCAGGTGGCCCCGATGAGGCTGGGAGAGACCTGGAGGAGTTCTGAGAATGGAAGATGGAGAGGGAGAGAGCGGGGGTGGGGGGATGTGGACTGCACATCTATGAAAGGCCCTGATTACAGGCCGGAACTGGAATCAAATGTGTGGGAGAGAGCATGGAGCAGGTTTCTCCAGCTGCTCCCTCTCCCCACCCCCAAGCATCTGGGCTTCTCCGGGAAGGGAGCAGACAGATGGCAAAGTGGGGAAGGAAAAAAGGAAGAGATTGGGGGGTGGTATGCAGGTTGCTGGATCCCTGAAAAAGAACGAGTCTGGGATGGGGCACCCCGAGCCAGGGAGTGCTGGGAATACCTGACAGCCAGACACCCACGTCTTGGGAAAAGGATGGAGACCTGGACGCCTAGGTTTTGACCCCACTCCCCTTGCAGGAGAGTTGTACATTGGCGGTCTGAGCAAGAATATGTTCAGCAACCTGCCCAAGCTGGTGGCCTCCCGGGATGGCTTTCAGGGCTGCCTGGCCTCCGTGGACCTCAATGGGCGCCTCCCAGACCTCATCGCCGACGCCCTGCACCGCATCGGGCAGGTGGAGAGGGGCTGTGACGGTGAGTGTAGGGTGGAGAAGTTAAGTGTGACCCTGTTGGCTGCAGGGAGGGCCAGCTTCAGAGAGACAGACCAGGGCAGGGTAGTCTGTGCTCCAAAGTGACCTCGGGCCTCTCTGGAGCCTGCCCCGTGGTGGGGAGGTGGGGGGAGGTGAAGGGTCACTTACCGTCTCTGTGGCCTCCCACCCTGGTCCCAGGCCAAGGCCAAGCCAAGAGGCCCTTAAGCCCACCCCACCTCCATGGCAAGCACTTGGCCCTTTCAGCTCAGCACAGACCTCTTCTGCCTGGTCCTGAAACCTCCACACCTCCTGGGGAGGGAAGGGGGGGTTGGCTGAGCCAGGGGTGTTCCTCCCTCCTGCCTCTTCCAGGCCCCAGCACCACCTGCACCGAAGAATCCTGTGCCAACCAGGGCGTCTGCTTGCAGCAGTGGGATGGCTTCACCTGCGACTGCACCATGACTTCCTATGGAGGCCCTATCTGCAATGACCGTGAGTGTCTGGGACGGGTGGTGGTGCCCGGGGCAGATCCAGGCCTTTGCCCAGCCCGTGGGCCTGCTGGGGAGGAGGGAGAGTCTTGAACTGCACTGCTTGCCCCTTCCTCATCCTGTCTTGTCACAAGAACCTAGGAGGAGCTGCTGACTGCTGGCCCCACTCAGAGTTTTTTCCCTTGGAGCTGTGCAGGATTGGCTTTCTCTCCCTGAAGCTCTGGGGTTGATCGGTGGATATGAGCCGCTCTCTATGAGAGCTGCTCCCCCAACCATGGTGTCAGCCTCTGTGGGGCTGAACTGTGTGACTCTGGCGACGGCCTTATTTATTGTACTCACAGTGCACATGGGCATGCGCTGTGCAGGTGGAGGCTGTTACCAGCCTGTGCACCCCCCTTCCTCCTGTCCTCAGAAGTATGCAGTGGAAGCCTGTTATTTCCTGCCCAGAATAGACCCACATCCCAGAGACCAGGCTCAGGAAATTCCCCCAAAGGCCAGGCCGTTGGACAGCTGGCTCGCCTGGATTCAGGCCTTGCTGCTCCCTCCTTCTCTCCCAAGAATCCCAGCTGCAGAGTGTCCCCTCAAGTCCGAAGGACACTCCCACGAGTCCTGCTTGGTGGGCTTCTGCCTGCCACCTTGCATATTGCTTGAGGCCCCTCTCCAGAGAGGGCGGCTGCAGCAGAATTTCCCAATCTCTGGTGCCTGGTGGCCAGCAGCTGGCTAGAGGTTGACAGAGGGAGGGCAGCTGGGGCAACAGGGGGAGGGGGCTATTTCCACCTTTGGAGGGAGGGGCTTTGAAGGGTTTGGGGGCTGTGGTGAGTGCACAGCTTCCTCAGGCTTTGGCTTGAATCCTCTTCCCTGGGGTAGCCCTGCTGAGAGTTGGCTACTGTGGGAAAAGAGACACACACTCACAGGAGGAAGGGGCTGTTCCATTTTCTACACATGGAGACTGAGGCCTGGAAAGGGACACTGGATTTCCGCAGGGAGGTACTGGGGTAGGCTCCGGAGCCATTGCCTTTTCCTTCCTACATCACTGCAGGAGACTTTCTCATCTGGGCATGAGTCTGGAGTTCCATACAAGACAAACGTACTGCTTCTGGGGGCTCGGGCTCTAGGGTGGGTCTTGGTTTTTCCTTTCCCTTTGGAAAAACGCCCAGTCTATCTTCCTCAGTGATTTCCTGGTGCTTGGGCATGGCTAACCCTTAGGTACCACCGCATTCCCCTCCCAGGAGTTTCCTTGCCTGAACTACTGTTCTCTATGCTTTCCAGAGCCTCTCAGACAATGGACAGCTCCAGGCTTTTTCAGCCCTGGCTGCCATAGGGTAAAGCAGGGCTCTCCCAGGTAACTCAGCAAGGTCCAGGACACCTGGAGAAGAGTCCTTTGTTACTCAATATTAGCAATCCCATTGATTGTTTAGTGTTTTGCAGTTGACAAAGTCCTTTACATTCATGACCCCATTTAATCTGATCCTCAGACAAGGCAGTGGCATGGAGGCCATCCTTCTTACTTAACTAAGGAGGAAAGCAGCTTCAGAAAGGGGCATCTAAGCCATAGGGTGTCATGATAGAACCTAGATGCCCTTGGTTCCCAATCTTGAGCCCTCTGTTTGTCATCCTCAGGCTGGAGGGGACCACTGTCAGGGCCAGGGAGCTGTGCTGCTGTCGTCACTGCTTTCCTCCTGGTGCAGTGGACTTTTGCCTCCTGGGAATGAGGCGAAAGAGGAACTGGGTTTTAGGGAGCTGTGCCACGCATCAGCAGTTGTGGGAAGAGAAGCCCGAGCAGGTTTTCTGATTTTGGGGTTGGAGGAATCCAACTGCCCTGGAAGACAGGGAGAGTTGGGGCAGGGGAGCAGGACATGTCTTAGGAAGCATCACTGTCCCAAAGTCTGTGTGCCCAGTGGCACAGGCTGGACAAAGCTGTGGACCTAAAGACAAGGTGGGTGCAACCTGAGAGCCCACGAGGGCCTTGAGAGAACACTGACTCTGGGGCAGCTCTGATGTCTCTACCCCTGGAAGGCAGGGGCAGGAATAGGGTGGGGCCAGGGTCTTTCAAACCACAACCCCCTCCTCTAGCGGGGTGGCTCCTCCTCTTGATTCTCCAGGCTTGTCTCTGCTATTTCCAGCTCCCTCTGCATGACTGGTCTTCTTGGGGCCCAGTGACACAGGAGGTCCTTCAGGAACCTAGCAGGAGAGCCCTTTCAGTTAACTCTGCCACTGAATATACGACCCTGGGAGGCCCTGGGGACACCAAGGGGTCCTGGGCCTGAGGACTGGGAGAGAGGTGGGGAGGGCCAGGGTGGAGGGTCAAGGACCCCAGTCTCAGGGACTCGGAGTTGGGGGCTAGAGCTTTCTGGAGTGGGGGTAGGGTGGGGAGGCTGGGGTGAGGAGCCCTCGGTTTCTCTCTCTGTGACCTGGGGATTTCCTCTCTGGGAAGGCTGGGGAGAGAAGATCAGAGAGAGAGAACACATCTCCGCCAGCGAGAGATAGGGAGGAAATGAAAAAGAGGATATGAAACGAGAGAGCGAAGGAAGATGAAAGGAGATGAAAGGAGGAAGGAACACTTCCTGATACCCCAGCATAACCCAGCCCTGAGGGCTTGGAATTGAGGTGCCCCTGGTGGGCTCGCTTGCTGCTGCCTCTCTAGAGCCCCTCCAGCTGCTCCCAGGCAGTTGATTCCTCACCATCGCTGCCTCGCTGGCTGCTTCTAGCCTCTCCACCTCTGCTCCTGGCTGCAGCTTCAGCTGGTCTCTTGCACACCCTCTGTCTCTCATTCTCTCTTCTTTTACTCCCTAGATTCCCCCTCCCCCTGGCCTGCATCACCCCCTCCAGCCCTCTCCAGTTCCCACTCACTGATATTGATTGGCCTCTAGGCGGTTTCCCTTCCTCTCCTCTAGCCACTGGCTCCTCCCTCTCTCCCCCGGGGGACCATACATTTTCTGCCTGCTCAGAGCTGTCAGTCTGTATTCCAGAGCCGGGGTGTAGGAATGGGACAGAGAGGGCAGGAGGACAAGCCTTCAGGGGGGCTCAGCCCTGCCCCCCAGCTGGCAGTCTCTTATCCCTCGTGGGGCCACACAACACCCTGAAGCCTCCTCTTGGCTTTTGGGTGCCTCAGAGGACCCCTTTCTCTATTTCGGAAGGGCTGAGGGCCAAATGGGGTGGGGGTGGGGTGGCGGCAGAGATAGAGGAGCTGTTCCGAGTGCTGACTGCATCCGGGAACTGGGGGCAGCTGGTTTGGGGCTCAGGGTGACAGTTTTTGCTCCGAAACAGAATTCACAATCAATAAGCAGGATCCAGGCCTCGTGCGTGATCTCCTGCCCTTCCCGACCCCGTCTCTGTGGGCCTTTCTCTCTCCTCTTTCTCATTTCATCTCCCCCTTCCTTTTGCCCTTTCTTTACCACCTCTCTTCCTCGCTCTGTTAAACTGTTCTTTTGGTGTCTTGCAGGTCCCCTCTCTCCACCTCACTCCCTCCTTTCCTCCTTCTCTACCCTCTGTCCGCCCCTCCCCCATCATAGCAGGTGGAGGTGGGTACTTAGATGGCCCCTGGTGTCCAGAGATCTGAAGGGAAGGCAACCTCCCTGCACTTACCTCTTGGTCTCCTAAGACCAGTGCTTCCTAAAGGCCCCCAAAAGTCTGAGGGGGAGCAGGGTGGGGGAGGCACCCTGAAGGGTAAGTGGTTCTCAGCTGGACATCAGTGGCCCAGCACAGAAAGGAAGGATCTTCTCCTATGTAGGATACTCAGTGACAGGTGTCTTCACAACCCCCTGGACCCCCCATGGAGGGAGAGGTTGAAGATGATTTGGTGGGGGCAGGGGAGGAGTGGAAAAGAAGGGCTGGAGGAGTCCAGGAGGAGCTTGTGCAGGAGGAGAGGAGCACCCTTTTTAGGGAGGTGGTGAGGAGGCTAGGTGACTGGGGGGGGGGGGGAGTGCTCTGGGTGCTTGTTTGTATGCAAGCAGAGCACGCTGTTGTGGAGGGTGTGCGGCCCAGAGTCTGTGCTCTGTGTGTCGTCGGCCATTCATCGCCTGTGACCAAGCATGTGTGCGGGCATGCATGCCTCTGTGAGCATGTGCACAGGCTCGGCCGAGTGTGATTTCGTGTGCCCGGGTCTAGGAGCACATGTGTGCATACGTGTCGGCGGAGCGATGTGTGCGTGCGCGCGCCCCGGTGCCTCTGTGGCACGTGTATGTCTCGGTACCCAAGTCCGTCCACCTCCCAGCGGGCACGTGTGTTCCGAGGGGTGCGTGCAGGGGTGGCGGTGATCACACTCTACACGCTGGACCAGCGAGCACTAATGGGGTTCGTCCAGGTGGGGTGGGGGGAGGAGGAGGAGAGCGGCCTCTCTCGCTGGCCTTAGTCCTGTTCAATTATTCAGCAGGGCCCCTTCTCTGGAGGGGGCGGGAGGAGGGCGCGCGCCCAGGCGCGGGGGAGGGGCAGGGCGCGAGCAGAGGAGAGGCGAGCGCCGAGCGGGCTAGCCAGGTGCCGCGCGCAGGAGCTGCCCAGCGCCGCCCGCAGATCGGGAGCCGCTTCGGTCCCTCCGCCCTGCCCCCCCCCCCCCGCCCCGCGCTCCCCCGCCCCTCCGCTCTCCACTCCCCTCCTTTTCTCCCTCCCTTCCTCCCTCTTCCATCCAGCCCTCTCAGCCTCTGCAGCAACACTCCGCTGCCTCCATCTCTCCGCCGGAATCTCGCAGGCTCGCGCCTTTCCTCTGCTCAGCCCCGCTCCCCTTCTCTCCTCTCCCCTCCTCTCCTCTCCTTCCAGTCTCCCCTCACCCGGATTTGCCTCCCTTCCCCCTTCTTCCCCCACCCCCTCCCTGGCCGCTCCCTCCTTTCCCCCGGCCTCCGTCGGGCAGCAGCGGCGCGGCCGGCTCTGGTCCCCGTCGCTCTCCCGCTTTCCGGGGAGCGGGGCCTCGGTCCTTCTTGGCTCCAGCCCCCTCCCCCTCCCCGGCCCGTTTTTTCCGCAGGATTTCCCCCGCTCTCCCTTCCCTCCCCTCCCTCTCTACCCGGAACCATGCCCCCTCCCCCGGGCGCTTCTCCGGGTTTCTGAAGGCCCTCTGCGCCGCCCCGACCCCGCCGGGATGCGGGGAGACCCCTAGCTCCTCGCGATGGACCCAGGCGTCCTGGACCTCGGCGCTGCCGCTCGGCGGACCCCGGATTCCCCGGCGGGATCCAGTTGATTTCATTGGCTCCGGACCGAGGCTCGGGCTCTGGTTTTTCCTTCTTCTGTTCACCCCTACCCCCCTCCCGGGGCTCGGAGCCGGAGGGGGGCTTCGCGGGGCTGCGCAGCCCCCCGTCCCCGCCCCCGGCCATGGGGCTGTGAGGCGGCCGCCCCCGGGCCGAAATGCCCCCCGGGGGGAGCGGGCCGGGGGGGTGCCCGCGCCGCCCCCCCGCCCTGGCCGGGCCCCTGCCGCCGCCGCCGCCGCCACCTCTGCTGCCGCTCCTGCTGCTGCTGCTGCTGCTGCTGGGGGCGGCCGAGGGGGCCCGAGTCTCCTCCAGCCTCAGCACCACCCACCACGTCCACCACTTCCACAGCAAGCACGGCACCGTGCCCATCGCCATCAACCGCATGCCCTTCCTCACCCGCGGCGGGCACGGTAAGTGGCGCCGCTGACGCCGGCCAGCCGACGGGCCCCCGGGGCCTCCGGTGTGCGCGGCCCTGGCCCCCACGGGCCGCACCCCAGCCTGTGCGCGCCGCGGCCCCTCGGCTTTGCGGCCGGCACCCCCTCACCTCCCATCTCCAGCTCCCTTCATCCCAGCCCCACCCTCTCCTCTCTCGCCATCACTCCCCTCCTCTCCATCTACCCCTCCATCTCTGTCTCCACCGCTTTCATTCCCTGCTTCACCTTCACCTCCTTAGCCTCCCCACTGGCTTGTTATCACTTTATTTCTGCACTCACATCCCCTCCCTATCTCTGTCCTTTCATCTTCTCTGTCAATTCCCACTTCCCCATTCCTCTGCTCCTTATAATTTCCCCACCCGTCTTACCCCCACCTCTGCCTCACCCTCACCTTCCCAATGCTGGCCCACTGCTCTGTGCCTCTTTATCTTCCTAGCTGTGGTCCTCCCACAGTCTCCGTCTCACCTGTGCCCCATCTATCATCTCTGCCTTTGACTTGTCCCATTTTTCATCTTTCACCTCCTCATATTTATTTTGCCACTGCACCTCCAGCAACCTTCTCATCTTTTCCCCATTACTGTCCTTTCATCACCTCCCAGTCACCTCACTCTGGTCTCCCATCATTGTTCCTTTCAGCTCCTGTCCCCCTGATCCCCCCACACTGCTCCACCCTGACCTACCTCCACCTCTGATCGCCATCGCCCCACAACCTCAGTTACACCCGCACTCCTAAGTTATGCTCCCCCATCACTCCCCATCACAAACTCCCCTTCACCTCCCAGGTCAGACCTCTGTCACTTTCCACTTACTGTCATCTCTTATCTCAGTCCCTCCTCACCTTCTGTCTCAACACCTACTTTATCTCCCCTTTCCGATCCATCACCCTCCATTTCTACTTCTTATTTCTGTCCTTCATCTCCCCCCACCCTAGGCCCCTCACCACTTCCTATCTTCAACCCCCCATGTTCTCTGTAGTCTATCTCTTCTCATCTCTGTACCCATCTGCCCCCTCTCTGTCCTCCATTCTGTCTGTGCTCCCATCACCTCCTATCACTGTTACTCCATAACTTTCAGTCTCTGTCCCACCCCTTACTCCCATATCTGTCCCTCTTCACATTTCTTCTCATTCTTTCTCAACCCCATCACTTCCCATCTAAGTCCCCCCTTCACATCCCATTTCAGAGCACCTATCACCTCCCATCCCAGAGACTCATCACCTCCACTCATCACTTCTCTTCTCTGTATTCAACACCTCTCATCTCTGTCCTCCTATCACCTTCCATCTCTGTGCCCTCCCTCTACACCCCCCGCCTTTCTGTACCAGTATCACCTCCCATCTTGGTACTCTAACATCTCCATGCTCCTCTCACCTTACATCATTGTACTTTCTTCAG
The DNA here is from genome assembly GCF_023851605.1 of Tamandua tetradactyla. NCBI lineage: Eukaryota > Metazoa > Chordata > Mammalia > Pilosa > Myrmecophagidae > Tamandua > Tamandua tetradactyla. The sequence goes on from NC_135335.1 coordinate 9,896,384, forward strand.
TTCTCACTCTGCCCTCTTGTTACCTCCATTTCTGAACTTAACCTTCCTCACTTCCCATGTCTGTCTAACCATCACCTCTCATTTTTCTAGCCCATGTTTGTTCCTCTGTCATCTTCCATGTCTACATTTTCATCTTCCCATCCACGCCCTCATTCCCTCCCATTTCTGCACTCAGTCTTTGCCTCCCCATCATTGTTCTCATCCGTCCATCCTTGTTTCTCAATTCTTATTCCTCCACATCACCTCCAATCTCGTTTTCCTTTTTCAATCCTCTTTCCTTTTCTCCAATTTCATCTTTACCTCCTTTTGCATGCCTCTATTCTCCTTTCCTCCAGTTCTCAGGAGCAGCCGCTTCAAACCCTTTTCCTCATCCCTTCCATCTCGCTTCTACATGTAATTTCTGTCCCAGCTGGGTGCTCTCCATGCACCCTCCAGCTTCTTTCTCTTCAACTCCTTCCTCACTTCACCCCACACCTTGCCCCTGATCTTAACTCCCTTTTCCTTCCCATAAACTTTCTGTCCTTCTTTACCTACCCCCCTTCATTGTCCTCTTCTGGCTCTCTTGAGGCCCAGTGTTGCTTCCACAGGGGCCCAATAGGACCTGGTCTTTTTGGGCCATGAGAAGAGGCATAAAGGTGTGAGATAGAAAAGGGGGGCAGGCACACTGGGGAGAGGCATGGCCAGGAGGGGAGAAGAGGAGGTGAAAGAGGAAAGGAAGGTGGGCATCAGTGGCTCAATGGCAGAGTGCATGCCTGAGCCAGGTTCGATTCCCAGAGCCTGCCCATGCAAAAAAAAAAAAAAAAAAAAAAAAAAAGAAGAAACAATGAAAGGAGAGAGGAACTTCCCAGGGAGGACAGATGGATTAGAAGGCAAGAAGGCCTGGTGGCTGGAGAGTCAGAGTAAGGTTCAGTGAAGGAGCTGGACTGAGGAATGCAAAGAGCTGAGGGCAAGGAAAAGAAATGGAGAGAGCATTGGATGGGGGCAGAACCTATGGAATTTTGGTGTTGGGACTGCCTCAGAGATGGCCAACCCCTTGTTGTGTGGAGGAGAATCACTGGCCAGTGATTGCCCAGTGGCACAGGGTGGGAGAGGAGGAACTGAAGGGTGCTGCAACAGGGGCAGCAGAAGGTGGGAGATGTGGTGGGGGAGCATGTGAAGGGGAGCAGTGGGGAGAGGAAGGAAGAGGGTCAAAGGAAAGATGGAAGAGTAGGGAGGAGGCCACCTGTCATGGCTGAGCTCTACCTCTGCTCACCTAATTCAGAGGAGGAGGGGAAAGAACAGACTCCTCTTGGGGTCGCCCATTTGGTTGGAGGATGAGGCGAGCTTGGGAGACTTTTCTGGACCAGGGCTTCCACTCTGCCAATCATCTCCCTAACATCTCCCTGGGTGAAGGGACCTCTCCTTGGGCACCTGCTTCCCCACTTCCCTTCCCTTGGGTTCTTGCTGTGTATCTCCTTGCTTTTGTCCCTACACCCTTCTCTTTTTCCTCCCCATTTCCCCTTCCATCCCCCAACCCCTCCTGTTACATAATGCCCCTACCAACCTGCCAGACACTGGTCTCAACACTCTTGCACCTGATGGCAGCCTGGCACTGGGAAGACCAGCACACCTGCGCCCTAAAAATGGGCTGAAGGGGTGACACCTTCCTGGTCCTTGATCCCAATCCCTGTTTCAGAGTCCTTGAGAATCCTTCACCATCCCCAGCCTTCATTCTGAATACCCTGGGAAGCCAGGAATGGTGGGGGAGGGGTCAGTCTCAGCCCAGTTCTGAGTCAGTAGCTTCCAGAGGTTCCAGGCTCATCCCTCCAGTGTTCAAAGGGGCCTGGTGTTTATTTTGATGCTGGATATGGGTGTGCTTACCTGCATTTTTTACTGGCTGGTTTATGGCCAAGTATGTTTGGGGTGAAGAATTGAGGGAATGTTGTTCTGGGCTTCTAGATCAAGAGAGAGCTGAGCCTGAGCTCTGGTACTGGTGACGGTCCCCCTTTGGGCAGTGAGGGTCCATATACAAAGAGCTTGTGTGGGCCGTGGGCTCCTGGGACCAGGTGTTGTTGGATTGTGCAGGGCGTTTTATCTAGAGTGACCAAGAGGATTTTATCATGACTTCTGACTCTGCAGGGACAGAGGCAGAGAGAGGGTCTGCACAGGTATTTTTAACCACAGGCCATCCACGCGTGGGTGCTGTTTTTACATGGGATGATTATTAGGCAGGTAACCGTTATTAACCATTGGTTCGGTTTTTTTTTCTCAAATGCAGGTGTGTGTGGACTGAATGGAAGATTCTTTATCATTTAGGGTGTTTTACTGGATCAGTGAATTTCTGGGTCTAGGAGGCTTTGAAGGGACTGTGAGGGCTGAGAGTGCCTCGGGGTGGTGGGCACCTGGAGCTGCAGGGTTTTGCACACCTCCTGAAATGTTATGCCCCATTTAGCTCATAAGCTTTTCCTAGGGAGGAAAAAAAACTGGTTTAGATCACTCTTGGGCAACCTCTTATTCTGGAACCTTTTCTGGAGCTTTTCAGAGGTTCCAGATGTGGTGTGGTGCCCTGGGCTCCATGTCTTCTAGAGAGCCAGCCCAGGCCTTCCCCTGCCAAGTCTGGTGGTCCCTGCAGAAAACTGCTCGCCCGGGTGAGAGGGGCCTCTGGGGCAGGGCAGGGCCTGGCGGAAGCTCCGCCCCCTCTGCCCCGCCGCGGTCCTCGCCTACTCGAGCCCTCTGCGCCCCCGGGGCGGGCGGGAGCGGTGATGCCGGGGAGAGATATGTCTCCCCAGGGTAATTACTGTCGCCCCAGTCCAATAAACCATTCATCCTTCACCTCTTCTGCCCAAGAATGGCTCTCCGGCCCGATCCCCCCCCCCCCCCACACACCCCAGCAGTATAATAAACGCCCTTCGGCTTTAACAGGCCCGCCCCAGCGTAATAAACTGGCTGCGATGTGAGAAGATCTGGGTAATAAATCCCAGGGGAGGCCCTGCTGAGCAGGCCGGGTGTTGGTGAGTGGGGCTGCGGCCATGTGTGCCGCGCACCTGGGGGCTGGGTGGGTGGGGTGTCGAGCACCTGTCCCGCGGTGCCAGCCGCTGCCCTTGCTCGCGGAGCGCCTGCGCCTGCCTGCAGGGCCGCCTTTGTGTGCTCTCCGCCGAGCTTCTGGACTGCTTTGCGCCTCCAGCCTGCGCGTCTGCCTCTCCACTCGGGCTCTTTGTGTGCAGCCGGGTGTGTCGGCTCCCGTGTGGGTGTGGGGTCTGGGCGTGCGTCACCGGGTGAGTGCGGCCAGGTGCGTGAGGCCGGCTTGGGATGTGTCTACCGGCCCTCTCTGGGCGGGACAGGGCTCTCTCTGGGAGGCTGTCCCTTCTGGGTTCCTGGCGTGGGAAAGTGAAAAACGGTCTTCTTTCCCGACCGACCTGGGAGGTCTGGAGAGGGCTCCAGGGCGAGGGCGTTTCCATCCACTGCTCTGGAGGCCGATCAAACCCCTCCTCTGACTGAGGGTCCCTGGAGCCAGGGGCCAAGAGGAAGCAGTTAGGGGAGGCACGGGAAGGGGTGTGCTTGGACGAAGGTCAGCAATTCAGCTCCCCTGGCCCTCCCCACCTCCCAGATTTGGACGTGCAGCTTGTAAGTGGAGGGGGAAGGGAGGACCCTGGGTATCACGGTAACCATGGCAACAGCCAGTTTTCCAGAGTGCTGCAGTGTTGGGAGTGAAGAGACTGTTAACCGGGAAGAGGCCTGCCGGCTCCTTCCTCCAGCCTGTCCTTTGTAGACAGGTGACCCAGTAGGGAGGGGGCAGGGTGCGCCGTGAGAGCACCCCCAGAGAAAGAGGGCCCCTGGGCCCAGAATGGGCAGAGCTCAGTTCCCTCTGCTGGGGGATGCTTTCCCAGCCACAGGCTGTTGGGAGATGCCCATTCTTGGACGTTTCGGTGGTTGTTTCCTGCCTGTCCTGCTTCCTGGGGGGGCTCCTCTTTCACTCTCTGGCCCTGCCAGGGAGGTGGAGGGCACCGATGGTGAGCCCTTTTGGGGACCAGCAAGTGGACTCATGGCCCCTCTTCCCACAGCCTCAACCCCACCGGCCTCAGCACCTCACTGGTACCCCCTTCAAGGCACTCAGGAGGACCTCTCTCCTTTAGGGGCTGAAGGGCTCCTTGGGGTAGTGCCCCCTTAGTCCTGATTGTCCTGAGTCCTTGGGGCAAAAGACCCCTGAGTGCTTGGGGGGACCCAGCCCCAGCTTGACCAGCTCTGTGGCTACCCTGGTGAGCACTTTTGTTCTTGCCCCCCAGCATCCGAGCTCCCCCATCCACGGCTCCTGACCCGCTCCAGGGCTCTTCCATCAGCCAGGCCTCCCCTTCCTCTCCACCTGCTTGAGGCTACTGTCCTTGGGCTCCATCTGCCTCTCTGTTTTTCTCTGGATAAGCCTGTCCTCAAGCCCCTCTCCCCTCCTGAAGTGCTTAGAGAGGAGTCATTAGAGGCTAATTATTTAATTAAACATTTTATGAATCTCATCTGCTCCATTTATGTTCTAAAGAATGGCAGATAGTTGTCTTCCTTCCCTTCTCTGAAGGCCCCAGAGTCCCAGTTCTCTAGCCCTCCCGGACAAGTCTCCCTTCCAGGAAACTGGGTGGCCGGCCTCCCACCCCCACCCCCACCCCCACCATTAATCTGCCCCCACTTCCCCCACCCCCAGGGAGTTCAGTCAGCCGCAGGAGGGAACATGGCGACTAATGGGGTTTATTTTGGGGCTGGATGGTTAGGGACCTCACACCCGCCCCCAGCAGCAGCCGGATCTCAAGGAGGAGAGGGAGATGGGGAGAGAGGGTGGGGTGGGGGAAGGTGAGGAGAGGGAGCCTTCATCTCTGGCTCCCACTCTCCTGCTTTCTCTCACCTACACCCTTCTCTGTCCCTATCTGTCCATCTGTCTCTGCCTCCTTCCTCCTCTGGCTGTCAATCTTTCTTGACCCAGCCCCCCACGTCTGTCTCTTCCTTCCCAGGCAGGGCTCCAGGACCCCCACTTTCAGACTGGCCTTGTAGTCTGGTGGAGCAGCCCCCTGGTTGGGGATGGAAGCAGGGAGTCTGGGCAGACCAGGACCAGGAAGATTTCCAAGGGCTTGGTTGGAGGCTGGGGGGCGGGGGGGGGGGGCAGTGTGCAGATGCTGGAGGGGTGCCAGCCTGTGGGCTATGTGAGTCAGAGCTGAGCACAGTTCCTGCTCATCTTCCCGCCATTGCCTGGGGCTTCTATTTTCTTTGGTGCCTGCTTAGTGCCAGCCCCAAAGAAGCACATGCCTTGAATTTGTCACTTCTGCCAGCCCCAGGAGAAGTCGATTTGGTCAGGACTAGTGCCCCTGGGTCTTTCCCATTTTCTCAGTCTCCCTGCAGCCTCTGGGCTCCCTCTCTGCCACTCTGTTACCTCTGTTTTGCTGTAATTAAGGCTGGAACTCCTTATGAGGCATCTACATCTGTCTGCGCGCGTGCGGGCCCTCACCCAGGCGCGCGTCTGCATACTCCCTAGGGTTGCAGGCCTGGTGGCTGCAGTGGGCCTCACACCCTAAGCCTGGTACCCCAGTGCTCTGAGGACCTGCTGGTCTGCCCTCCTGATGTCTTCTCTCCCCCTTTCCTTCTCTCGGCAGCTGGGACCACGTACATCTTTGGGAAGGGGGGAGCGCTCATCACCTACACGTGGCCTCCCAACGACAGGCCCAGCACGAGAATGGACCGCCTGGCCGTGGGCTTCAGTACCCACCAGCGGAGCGCCGTGCTAGTGCGGGTGGACAGCGCCTCCGGCCTCGGGGACTATCTGCAACTGCACATTGTAAGGACCCCAGCCGCCACACTGACCCTGCCCTGGTCCCCGGACCTCTCAGTCCCCTCACTGGCAGAGACCCATTGCCTCAAATCCTTCCTTCATGCAGAGCTCTCAGGATCTCTGTTCTCCCATTCCTGGAGTGTCCTCCTCAGTAGTTCTCTTCTGAGACCTACCCCACTCTGTTATGGAGATGCCCAGAGCTGTCCTATCAGCTGCCCACTCCTTGAGACCTGAGACCTCTCTTGTCTTCTGACTTTCTAGTCTAGTCAAGAACCTCCTTGGGCCACCTCAGCCATTCTCACGCAGCCATCAGGAATGTCCCCACCTTGGTGACTGCCCCTGGGCTGCTTACCCATTCATACCAGAACCTCCCAGGGCCACCTATTGGGTCCTAAGCATTTCCTCCACCCCAGAGCAGCCCACCTTGTTTTTCTACTTTGCCGTTGCATTCTGCCCCTGCCCTGCCTTGATCTCTTCCTGCGACTTCTGCCCCCGTAACCCTGCTGCCCTGACAGCTCATTGCTCCTCTGCTCCTCTACTCCTAATTGTTCACTGGCCTCTGGGCCTAGTCCTGCCGGTCTGATCTCCAGTCTAGTCCACCTTGACCGCTGGTCCCACCCAGTTCTGCCTCTGTCCCTTCGCTGCCTACCTCCTCACTGTGGACCTGGCCCTGACTGGGCCTGCTCCCATTCCTGACCCCTCTTCCTTCCCAGAGCTTCCCCTTTCAGGTCTCCCACCATACCCTCTGCTCCTAACTCTAGTCTCCAGATGGCCCCTTTTCTTCCCTAGCCCTTCCCAATCTTTTCTCCTCCCCTACCCACTTCCCCATGACCTCTAGCCTTGCCCAGTTTCATCTCAGGTATTGGCCTCTCTCCTGCCACCTCCCCATTACATGAACTCCTATGCCTCTGACTTCAAGCTCCACTTCCACATATACAGCCCTGTACAGCTGCTCCTTTCCTGCTTGAATAGACTGCCCAGGCTCTGTGTGCTGGGGACCCCTGGGCTTTAAGAAGAGTTGAGCCAGAATGGAAGGGAAGAAGCTCAGGAAAGGTTGGCGGGTCCAGGTTCTGGCCCTTCCCATCTTGTCTTCTGGGATGAAAATGTGGCTGCCAGTTCTTCTGTATGCAGAGCTTCTTAGCATCCCATGTCGGCACCCCTTCCCCCAGTATGGCTGGAGGTGGGGCAGGAAGATGTGAGGAGAGATATCCTGTGGGCAGAGCAGAGCTGGAGTGGAAGTGGCAGCTGGAGGCATGATGGGTGGTGGAGGCTGGGCAGGAAAGCGTATAAGAGAGGGATACTTGAGAAGGCCTGGAAGCTCCATGCCTGTGTGTGAGTGAGACAGACAGGGCCTCTAACTGAGTGACAGCCTGTGTGTGAGACAATATGTGGCTGTGCTAGCATCTAGAACCGCATGTATGGCAGCGTGGGGCTGGCATGCCATGACTGCGTGGCAGAGACCATGTCTTTCGATCTCTGAGTGTGTCTCTATTTGCATTTCCATGCAGAGTGGAGTTTGCTGTATGTCATCACCTTGCTCTGTGTGTCAGGGTCTGACCGTTGCAAGGTGTCCTCTTTCCACAGTTAAGGAAAGGGAGGCCAGGCATGGCTTGGAGCAGAGGGCCTGGGCCTGAACTCTAACTCTGCCATTGCCTTGGTTAGTCCTTGGGCAAGCCACCTCCTGTCTCAGTGCCTCAATTTCCTTGTCTGGGTTGGAGCACAGTAGGAGTGTGGTGCTGAGAGTGTCAAGTGAGATACTGTGTACCAGGCACTGGGGACACTGCCAGTCTGAGGGAGGCACATACTCAGCATTCGCGAATGTGGAGATAGGCTGTGATGAGCCAACCCAGATGGTATGTGTGTGTGTTGTCTGTCCACTGCTTTCTCTGTGCCTGTTGGTTTAGGAACCAGGTCCCCCGGTGCTAAGAAAGGGTAGGGGGCTCTGGGTGTAGGGTATGGAGGGATGAGGCCTGGTGTCTGGGTGCTGCAGAGGGCAGGGGAAGGTGAAGGCCTGGCTCCAGGATGGGGTGAGCCTGGCAAGGGTGGGGGGGGGGCTCTGGAGGAAGTGGGGAGCCCTGAGAGAGGCCAGCTTGGAGAGGAGAGCTGGGCACCAGATGGGCTGAAGCCCCGTGGGGGCAGCCCCTACACCCCCACCTCCCCTGGTGACACATCAGCTCCACCACGGCGTCATTAGCAGCTCTCAGAAAGTGGGGAGGCGGCAGCAAAATAAGAGAAAAGCAATTTGACGTTTCTAATAAAGCGTCGCTCCACTTTGCCAAATTAATTTTGACTCCCATAATTATTTGCTGTAGGAGCGGTCTCGTTCTCCCCACCGCCGCCTAATGAGGTAATTGGGGAATTAGGAATTAATGACTTTAGCAGAAGTGACAACTGACTTCACGTCTCCAGGAGCGGCTCTGGGGAGCTGCCTTCTCCCCCGGAGTGCACAGCACTGCTGCCTCTTAGGAAACCCAGGTGTCCTGCTCCTCAGCTCTCAGGCCCACCCGGCCTCTGCTGGCCCCTCTCCCAGACTGCATTGGTTCCTGGCCCAGCAGCACAGCCGTCCATCCAGGAGGCTGATGCTATTTTTGGGGGATATTATTACTAACAATAGCGAGGCGCAGGAGTGATTCTCTGCAGGCAGCAGACACCAGCCCGTCTCCCTGGGGATGTGCTCAGTCTGTGCCTGGCGGATGGGTGGGGCTTGCCAATACTCTGTGCTAGGCAAGCTCAGCCTCAGTTTCCCTTCTTTACTGCATCTGAGGAGGGACACTGCATACATGGTAGAATCTGCTTTCCCAAGTTCTAGGAGGGGGAAACTGGACCCACGGGAGGGCAAGAGATAGGGGTGGGTCTCCACGTGCCCCCCAACTCTTTCCTCAAAACTTGACTCCTCTCTGCAAAAGCCAGATCTATGTTGAGGCACACCAGCCCCCACCCCCGAAGCTACAAGCCTCTCCGCTCTGTTAGTTCTAAGAGAACCTGAATGGATTCTCTTCCCCTGGCTGGGCTGGGACCACCTTTCAGGAAGACCCCAGGGGTGTAGTTTGTTTCCTTGATGGGCTGGGTCCCTGTGGCTGTGTGATTGGGGGCGGGGGTGCGTGAGCCTGTGTAAATACCTGTCCTGAGTGTGTGTGTGGAGGGTGTGGGGGGGCGGCCTGGGAAGGAGGGCGTGTTACTAGGAATGGGAAGGGCAATAGAAGGGGCTCAAGTTCAGGACCCAGTGGTCCTTTGCTGGCTTCCGTAGACCACCCCCATGGTGGAGAAGGGGAGAGGCTTCTCTCAATGGCTTCTTGGATTACCTTCCCTACCTCTCCACCCCTCTAGTGTTTACCCCCAAGTTCTGAGAGTCAACATTTGCCCAGTCTCATGGACCGAGGTGGAGAGAGCAATGGTTTTGGAGTCAAGTCCACCCAGGGTTCAAATCTGGATTTCCCGTCATATGAATTGTGAGATTTTAAAATGTTCCTTGGCCTCTCTGAGCCTCACTTTCCTCCTCAATAAAATGGGGATGCTATGGGCTTCCTTGGAGGGTGGCTGTGGGGACTGAATGAGATCATGTGTATAGAGCATCCACCCTGGGTCTGGCCCATTTAGTGGTTCAGTGACCCTCTCCCTCTCACTCCAGCACCAACCATGGATGTCTTCCTGGGCTAGGTTCTGGGTGGCTTCTGTCTCCACAGAAGGGTTCTAACATGTAGGGTTTTCCCTCCTTCACCAGGCCCTAGCCATCCTCTGCCTCTCCCTTGTCAGCCCTATTCCATACCCTGATCCTCCATGCTCACCTTTCCTTAGTGAATCCAACATTGTTTACCCTGGGTCTCTTCCCATGCCCATCACCCTCATATACACACACAGACCAAAGCTCTTCCCCCATCCTGCAGAGGGGCCACCCCCACACTCAGAACCTGACCTACTTCTGGCCAATAAGCTGCCAGGAGAGGCAAGCTGATGCCTTGGTGAGGGAGCTCCAGGGGTCTGCTCACCGCTGAGTATGCAGGGGAGCAGAGGAGAGGCTGAGCATGCAGGGGAGAGGAGGCTGAGCATGCAAGGAAGTGGAGGGGAGGCTGAGTTTTCAGGGAAGGGGAGGGGTGGGGTGGGGAGGCTGAGCTTGCAGGGGAGGGGAGGCTGAGCTGGAGGACAGCGGAGGCTGAGATTCCTGGGGAGGAGAGGAGAGGGGAGGCTGAGTATGCAGAGGTGCCGAAGCTGAGCAAGCCGAGCAGGGGAGGCTGAGTATGCAGGGGAGGGGAGGAGAGGCTGAGCATTCAGAGGAGGGGAGGGGAGGCTGAGCATTCAGAGGAGGGGAGGGGAGGCTGAGCATCAGAGGAAGAGAGGCTGAGCTTGGAGGAGAGGGGAGGCTGAGCTTCCTGGGGTGGAGAGGAGAAGGGAGGCTGAGTATGCAGAGGTGGGGAGGCTGAGTATGCAGAGGTGGGGAGTTTGAGCATGCAGAGCAGGGGAGGCTGTGCATGCAGGGGAGGAGAGGGGAGGGAAGGGGAGGCTGAGCATGCAGAGCAGAGGAGGCTGAACTTGCTGGGAGAGATGAGGAGCTGGATTTTCTGGGAAGGGGAGCACTGAGCTTACAAGGTAGGGAGGGGGGATAGGAGTGGTCAGACACCAGGCTGTCTTCTCTATTGGTCTTCCCTTCGGCTCCCTCCCTGTCCCCCATGCAGGCCACTCTGTGGTCCTTCCTGTCGGTTCCCCAGTTTGGTCCTGGTTGTCTCTGGGGTCTGGCTCAGTGGTCCTTGCTCAGGCAAGTGTAAATATATGTGAATATTCTGGGCAAACCGAAAGGCAAGAGGCAGGTGTGGCGCGTGGAAAGGGCGCTGGGTCCAGACTTTGCACCTCTCGCCATGCTTCCCCTAATTTGAGCCTTAGATTATTCTTTTGTTTGCATATGAGAGTGCCAAGCCCTGCCTACCTCTTTGAGCAGTTGAGAGGTTCTAGCGAAGGGAAAGGGGAGTGGCAAAGCGGCAAAGTGCCGCGGAACTGGGCGGGTGGTGGTCCCAGGTGGAGTTCTAGAAGGAGGGACCGGTAGCCTGCGGGTGAGCGGCAGCTCCCTCGCGGCCGCTGACCTCCACCTCCCTGTCCCCAGGACCAGGGCACCGTGGGGGTGATCTTTAACGTGGGCACGGACGACATTACCATAGACGAGCCCAACGCCATCGTGAGCGACGGCAAGTACCACGTGGTGCGCTTCACTCGAAGTGGCGGCAACGCCACCCTGCAGGTGGACAGCTGGCCGGTCAACGAGCGGTACCCGGCAGGTAGGCGGCGCCGGCCTGCAGAGGATGCGCGGTGGGCGAGGTGGGACGGGCCGGGCCGCTGGCGGCGTCTGATAGGAGCGCTGCCTCGGCAGGGGCGGGGCTAAGGAGAGCTTCCGGCGGCTGGTGGGGCGGGGCTACGAGAAAAGCTTGTAGGGGCGGGGCCAAGGCGGGACCGGGGGTGGAAGGACCAGCACCCCGCAGAGCTGAAAGGAAAGGTCGGGATTTGCGCGTTGTGGGGGAATCTGTCAGCTGGGATGAGGGGGCGAACTGAGAGGAACCAGGGTGTAGTTTGGGGATGGAGGGAGAAGAGAAGTGGAGGCAAGAGAGTGATAGAGAGAGTCTGCGCCTTTGAGGAAAGGGTGATTGAGAAATGGGGGTCCAGTCGAAATTCCCAGGCCGCTGCAGAAACGGCGGAGGAAAGATCCAGAAGTAACAGAATCTGTCTTGGCAAAGAGGCTGTGCTGTTCTTAAGGACCAGGGTCTTTAAAAAGAGCAAGTCAAAGACCCATGTGTGGAGATTGAAATAAAGGCAGAGAAGTAGCCAAGGAGACCCAGAGAAAAAGGATTCAGTGTCTCAGGGAATAAGGCATATGGTGAAAGGGAGAGAGAGAGATGGATGACACAAGAGTGAAAAATAGGATCAAATGTGCACAACAAACCTTCATTGACCACCTCCTAGGTATCAGGTCCTGTTCTAGGACAGAGGTGGGCAGGACACAACTCCCACTTGCAGTGTCTCACAGTCAGGTGGGGGGCTGGAGCAATGCAGACAGGCAGACCTGCTTTAACAGTGGGCCAGCTGTGGTGAGGAATGGGTATGAGAACATGAGAGAAAGGAGGAGGTAGAGGTTTTGCAAAATACTGAGGGAAGCAGAGAAGAAGTGCCTCAGAGAGAGAGGAAACCAGAGGGGAATTGATGGGGAGATGTGAAAATAGTGCCTGAGACATTTGCAGAAACAGAGGCAGCTCCAGGAGAGATGCTGAGAGATAGATGGAGATGCTGACAGGCAGACCCAGCCAGGGAGAGGAGAGGTAGACAGAGCCTCAGGAGGAAGAGTAGAGAGCCCAACCAGGGAGCTAAAGACGGGGGTGGGGGATAGCCTAGACTGCAGGGGAGAACTACAGAAGCAGGTGCTAAGGTCCAGGCCAAGCCACACTGCAGTCTCACTCAGAGACTGGCTGAGAAGCAGAGAGAGCCCCTGCAGACTAGGCTGAGCAGGAGGAAGAGAAGCTGCCCCTGTTGACCCACAGGGGCATGGGCAGAAGGACAGTGAATGGTGCAAGTGTGCGAACCCACATGGGCCTTGTGATACAGGAAGAAATGTGGTAGTTCAGGCTCATAGCTCACAACCATACAGGCACCTAGGCATTCTCAGGCAGCTCAGGAGATGAAGAAATGCTCATGGCCTAGAAGAAACACAGAGGCTGAAATATACGTAGACCAACCCATTGCACAGAGAATTGCAGACATCCATGTGATCAGACAGACAGACACACATGGAAACAGCTCACAGAGGGATGCCAGCCGACACCAAGGACAAGGGCACGTGTGAGGTCACTCAGACACAAATGCCCCCTGTGCAGTCACCCCTACCCCTGCCCCACAGACATAGACAGACCAGGCTGTGTGGGTGTGACTGCCCTCTCTTAAATGCATACACCCCAGAGCCATCTCGGTGGCATGATAACATTAGCTTGTGCTGGTCAGGGCTGGGCCGAGAGGGCATAAAGAGCTTACCTTGTCAAGCCAGGACCTGGAGCCTTGCTGGCCAGATGCCAGGTTTGGGGAGTTACGCCTGCTCTCCTCTGCTCAGGGACCCCTGGCTGGGGGTGTGGATCTTGACTGTTCCCCCACCCCCACTACCTCCAAAAAGCAGGGCAGCCTAAGGGGCTGGTGGTTGCTGTATGCAGTGTGAGGGCAGATCTACAAAGGCCAGGTTAGCGGTGTGCATGGGCCAGAGATGGGGGGCCTCCAGAACCTCAGGGAGACACAGCTCAGGGATCTCCAATCCTTAGGGCTGGGGTTTTAATCCTGGATCTATTACTGACAAACTGTGTGACCTTGGATGAGTCGTTTAACCTCCCTGGATCTCAGTTTCCACCCCAGGAAGATGGGGAAAAATGCCTAGCTCACAGCCATACTGTGAGGATTCCATGAGACAATATAGGAAAGTGCTAGAAGAGCATGTGTAGTGGAGGCAGTCCAACCACAGAGTCTTTGAATGATTATATGTTCAGCCTCCAACCAACAATGCAGATGTATGCTCCTCCCTCCTCTCAGGACACACATGCAGACTATCCCACTGCACATGGTCCCTGGGGTGCCTCCTGCTCCCCTGCCTCTGGGGCCTCTGCAGGGCACTCCCCTTTCCTCACTTGACTCTCTCCTAGTCAATTCATTGCTCCAAGTGGGGTCATCTTTGACCCCCTCCCAACCCATCCCCTACAGTTGGGTGCTCGGGGCTTACCTGTAGCAGAACACATAACACCACTGGTCACGTGTCAGCCACCCCCTACTGGAGGGGGCTCCTCATGGGCCTAGCACCAGGAACAGAGCAGGTGCTTAAGGGACATTTATTGAGTGAATGACCCACTGAATAATCCATTTCAGCTTAAACACAAGGGTCCTGAATCTGATGGGATGTCAGGGTCTCGTTGACTCATAAGCACCTAAGGGGGGGCATGGTACATGCAAATGTGAGTATGCGGATGTGCACACTCACAGGGTATGGGCACAGACAGACCTGGGCTCAGATATCCCTGGGCAGGTGTGTTCACCACCATGCACATGCATTGACCAGTGCCTAGGTGGTTTAAATAGGAATAGTGTCCAGATTCCCAAAGGAGGCCATCTCCATGTCTACTGCTGGGGACAGGCGTCATCTGTGGCCCATGGACATTGGCAGGACACACAGATCCTCCCAGGGCCACCAACAAACCCCGTTTTGCACAGGCTTCACACACACACACACACACACACACACACACACACACATGCGCACGCACATCCTCCCTCCCCATGGGCTGGAGAATGGAGAGTGAGAGGAACAGGTGGGTGTCCAGATGGGTAGCTGAGGACTGAGAAGAGGGATATTGGGAGTGGGGAAAGGCTGAAGGAGAACGGCTATGGTGGGGCTGGTAAGGTGAGCAAGTTGGGGAGCGGGGTTGGGTCCTTAGGGCAGAAAGGATTTGAGAAAGAGGGGAATCTGGGTCTGGGAAGGGAGAAGTCTGAGGTCTTGAAATGGAGCTGAGATAGGTGTGGAGAGCATTTCGGAGTGGGGCCAAGGAGGGAGGAGGGGAGGCTGGGGGGTGACTGCGGGGAAGGGGCTCAGGGAGGAGGAGTGGGTGGAAGGGGAGGTGAGATAGGAGGCAACGCAAAGGGCCATGAGAATGCTGGAAAGCAGGTAGGGTTCTGAGGGCTGCTGGCCACGATCCCACACAGGCACTAAGTCCTTATATTACCTGTAAGTGTGGCAGGTGGAAAGGAGGGAGCTGGGGCCCTATGGAGTAGGCAGAAAGTGCCAGGGTCGGTTTGGGAGCAGGAGGTGTGGTGGTATAAAGCTGGGAGTGAGGATGGAGGATAAAGGGTTGAAGTGCCTTGGAGAAGAGGTTTAAATTTCACTGTTAAATGCGTGTGCCGGGTGACCCCCCCAAGCCCCTAAATGCCGCATAAACCCTGCTTAACCCATCCCTCCCCTCTAAACCACCCTCTAAACGCAGTAACCAGCTGGGCCAGCCCCTAACTTAAACCTGCTAAATGCCCCTCCCCTGCCCCAATACCCCACTTTGGGTTGGGGAAGTAAGGGGGGGCCTCAACAGCTTGACCACAGATAAACCTGTTAACCTCTGACCTTTGACCTTCCAGCTGCCTTTCTTTCATTCACTTTCCTTTTCTTCTTTTCCCCTCTATTTTTCTTTTGGTTGCTTCTGCCCCCAGGGTGGGGCTGCTCTGGATGGGGCGCCCAGGGTGGGGGGTGGGGGGTGGAAGGATGGGAAAGAAGAGGGGCCCGTGTTTCCTTTCCTGGCTTTGGTGGACCTCCCCCCTCTTTCCGTTGGATGTTGCTGCTTACTCTGAGTCTCCTAAGAAATGAATAATTACTTTTCTAACTCCTTTGGACTTCGCCGCCTGAGAAACCTACTGTCTTTCTAAACTTTTCCAAGGAAACTTTGATAACGAGCGCCTGGCGATTGCTAGACAGAGAATCCCCTACCGGCTTGGTCGAGTAGTAGATGAGTGGCTGCTCGACAAAGGTAATTAACCAGAATTAATTAATTAATTAATTAATTAACTTTTAAAACACTATCTTAAAGGTGCAGAGCTCTCTCTTTTCCCATCCATGCCTTCCCCACCCCCGAGGGAAGGGAAGAGTGGCCATCGGAAGTGTTCTCTTCCAGTTTATAGTCGAGGAGGGCCTGTGTATTTTCAGAGGGGTGGGTTTGGGGGGAGAGCGTTTATTTTCTGAGAGGAGGGAGAGTCTTCATTTCCAAACCTGGGATGAAGTAGGCTAACCCTGACATCCATGGCCCCAGAACCTCCCCTGCTCTTGCTAAGCTGGTAAATCACAACCAGGGTAGGGGTGCTGAGTGGGCAAGCAGGTTCCCCCACCTGAAGCCCATCCCAGGGGTTTTGTGAGGGGAGAGTTGAGGGCTGCTGCGCACTTAGAGGCTGGAAGTCTTCAAGGAAGCAGGGCACGCACTGCAAAGGATCCAAAGCAGGAAGCTTCCCCGGGCTCACCCAGGAGAGAAGGGAACAGCAGGGCCTCAGATCCTACTGGGAAGGCTCCAAGAGGGCCTGGGGGCTGCAGTCTGGAGTGGGCCGCTTTGTTCCAGAAGTTCCCTTAGAAGTGTGGTAGTACGAGGAGAGACTCGAGGGCATAGGGAAAGAGGAGATGGGGTTTCTGTGCCTGTTGGGCTGCCGAGAAAGAGTAGACTCAAGATAAGGTCCGCACATGGCCAGGTGCTGCTGGGGGTTGGAGAGAAGGCTTCTTGTCACCAAGGGAAGTTGGGGGCCAAGGGCAAGGCCATCTGCAGTCCTCCCATTCCCTTTGGAGGGGGGCGAGCTCTGTACCTCTAAGGCTAAACTCTAGGGGGGATTAGAACTGTTAAACCTCCACTTAACCAGCTGATAACTGTGCTTTTAAATGGCCACTGGGGCCTTCCCCAACTAAAACCCCCAAATGTAACTTCCAACCCCCAACATGGCCAGTGGGGAACTAAACATGTTGATAACCAGATGTGATAAATCCACAACAGGACAAAAAGTTAAAGGGACTGTAACAGACATCGCTAAAACCTACAGCCCCCAGCCATACTGGGCTGCTCTCTCCAGCAGGGCGAACTTTAACCCTTTGAGGAATTCATGGTAGGTGGGAGCAGGGCAGGGGCCGCAGAGTTTGCTAATTTGTGTGTGGCTCCATCGCCATTACCCTCCTCCCTCCCCGGAATCGTAGAGGCCAAGGGAGCAGCCTGGGCTGAGGCTGGGACAACTCTTGACCCCACAGAGTGGGGAAAGCTGGGCAGTCCCTTTTGGGGTGGGGGGTGGGGAGACGTGTGGTCTAGATGAGGCAAGAACTCAGGCTTGTGAGTTCACACCTTCTCTTCAGGCCTCAATTTCTTCTAGAAAATGAAGGATTGGGCTAGATCAGCATCTCCCAAAGCATGGAATGGGAATCGACTTTCGTGTGTCCTCCGTCAGCTGCTTTCCCTTCCAGAACCTCAGTTCCCTCCTTGATAAAACAGCCTCCACCCCCACCCCCCAGGAATGTTGTGAGAATCAGTTGAAACAAAGGGCGGAAAGCACTTGAAAACAAGCCCTGGACATTCTTGGAGGGGATTATTTTAACATCAGTGCCCAGCAGATGGTAAATGTTCAATAAATATTTATTGAATGAATCAATTACCCAGTTCCAAAACATGTTCTTTAAAACACAAGTCTCATGAGATGCTTCACAATAAAGGGTTTTATGGTAAAATAAGTTTGGGAAATGCTGAATTTTGTTTCTTCTTCCTGGAGATTCACATGCACATTAGTTTCATGAAGGCTCTGAGAAGTCCCATGAGAAACGTGTTTGTTTCCAAAACTCATTTGGGTCACTGCAAACCTTGTTCCGTGTATTTTTCTCATAATTCTTATGCCTTGGAACATGTTGCTTTGGGAAACTTTGGATATCGTGGTTCTCCAGGGCCTCTCCAGGGCTGGCATTTTGGGATTTTGCCCAAGGCAGCCGTTCACTAGTCCTGGCCTCTCTGGGCACCAGCTCACCCGCCTGTGACAGTGACGTTCCCCCTGGTCTGTGAGACACTGCCTGTGGGGGCCTGGGCATGCGAGACCCAGGGAGGTGACTGCAGTGAGTGTCCATCCCTGGTCGTCTCCTAGCCTGGATGAAGGAGGTCAGGGTCAGTGGGAACCTGGGCTTGTCCATGGTGGGATGGTGCTGGAGGAGGAGGTGAGGTGCTGAGGAGGAGAGTGGGGAGAGGCACCAGTGGCCGTTCCTTGTCCAGAGGCCACATGGAGGGCTGGAGCATGCAGGGACCTGGTGTCCCAGAGAACCCATGTTTCCAGCGAGGATGTGGGTTTCACGAGTTGGACTGTCCTCAGCCTGGGTTTGGGGGCAGGGCTCCAGTCACCTAACTCTAAACCAGATCTTTAACGAGGCACTAACCAGAGGCTAACAAGGGCTAAGCCAGGTCTTAAACCCCCCAGCGCCAGCAGCTCAAAGTCTGGGGGACAAAGGAGCAATGCAGGAGTCCCTCTGCCCAATCCCTCCCCTGCAAAAAAAAAAAAAAAAAAAAAAAAAAAAGCCGACACCAAAACCAAAGTTAAATCTAAACTTAAACATAATAAATCTCTTTTCTAAAAACCAAACCAAAGCAACAAACTCAGAGGGTTAAACCGACCCCCAGATCCACTAAAATCAAACAGCACAGCCAAACCCCACCCAGGTGGGAATTCTGAGGTGTCACTGCTGAGCCAAGAGCAAGATTGAGCTGGAGTGGATTATTTGGCTGTCAGCGAGCGAAGCAAGGTCCCTTTAACATTTTCCATCTTGGGGCTTGCACGTCCTGGTGGGGAGGCAGGCCTCTGTTCTCCAGGGCTTGAGCCATGGGCAGTGACTGGGCCTTGGCCAGGCGGGGAGAGAGGGGACTGGGGTGGGGGACCAAGGGAGCAGGCTAAGGTGGGGTTGGGGCGGCTGTGTGGGGCACCCACCCTCAAGCACTGTGGCGCCTGGCTCTGCCCTCCACTCTCTGCCCTGACTTGCACTGACTCCCCTTCTTGGCCTGCTGTCTCCATCTGTCTCTTTGTCTCTTGGTCGCCTCTGTCTGTTGCTTCCAAGGGCTCCTTGGCTTGGGGTCGGACAGTGGGAGTGGATGTTTGGGGAAGCAGAAGGGAGAAGAGGAGATGGGATCAAATCGAGGGAGAAAGAAGAGGGGCCTTGGCCCTGGGGGCAGGGGAGGAGGGGCTCCGGGTGGGGTGGGAGGCATGAGCATGGTGGGGAGAGGGGGCACCTGTCTCCCTTTCCCCAGCCCATGTGTGCCCTGAGGACTCTTGCCCTCTGGGGTACCCCCGGCTGGGGCTGGGGCTGACAAGGACTTTCCCTTTGGTTGTCTGTCCCTTCCTTATTTCTCCCTCCCTGTGCCCCACGCCCCTTCATCCCCACTTGCTGGCTTCTTGTCTGGCTCCTCTTTCGTCCTCTTGCTGGTCTCCCCCCCACTGCCTGTCCCTTCTCTGCCTGTCACCCCCTCCCCCCAGGCCGCCAGCTGACCATCTTCAACAGCCAGGCTGCTATCAAGATCGGGGGCCGGGATCAGGGCCGCCCCTTCCAGGGCCAGGTGTCCGGCCTCTACTACAATGGGCTCAAGGTGCTGGCGCTGGCCGCTGAGAGTGACCCCAATGTGCGGACCGAGGGCCACCTGCGCCTGGTGGGGGAGGGGCCGTCCGTGCTGCTCAGTGCAGAGACCACGGCCACCACCTTGCTGGCCGACATGGCCACCACCATCATGGAGACCACCACGACCATGGCCACCACCACCACGCGCCGGGGCCGCTCCCCTACGCTGAGGGACAGCACAACCCAGGTGAGCCCCTGGGGTTGGTGGGCAGGGGTGCAGGTGAGGGCCTCGGGCTGGCAGGTGGGGATGCAGGTGAGGGCCTTGGGCTGGCAGGTGGGGATGCAGGTGGGGGTTTTGGGCTGGCAGGTGGGGTGCAGGTAAGGGCCTTGGGCTGGCAGGTAGGGGTGCAGATGAGGGTTTTGGGCTGGTAGGCAGGGGTGCAGGTGAGGGTCTCAGGTTGGGCTGTAGGGATGGGGGTTGGCTGGGCATTGGGGCTGATATCTGCAAGCAGTTGGAGTGCCCAGGTGTTCTAGTTTGCTAGCTGCTGGAATGCAATATACCAGAAACGGAATGACTTTTAAAAAGGGGAATTTAATAAGTTTCTAATTTATAGTTCTAAGGCTGAGAAAATGTCCCAATTAAAACAAGTCTATAGAAATGTCCAATCAAAGGCATCGAGGGAAAGATACCTTGGTTCAAGAAGGCTGATGAAGTTCAGGGTTTCTTTCTCTGGAAAGGCACATGGTGAACACAGTCAGGGTTCCTCTCTCATCTGGAAGTGCACATGGTGAACACGGTGTCATCTGTTAGCTTCTTCTCCTGGCTTCCTGTTTCATGAAGCTCCCTGAGAGGCATTTTCCTTCTTCATCTCCAGAGGTCGCTGGCTGGTGAACTCTGCTTCTCGTGGCTATGTCGTTCTTCTCTGCTCTCTCTGAATCTCTTTCTCCAAAATGTTTCCCCTTTTGTAGGACTCCAGTAAACCAATCAAGACCCACCCAAATGGGTGGAGACATGTTGTTACCTAATCCGGTTTAACCTCTCTTGACTAAATCACATCATCCAGGGAGACGATCCAATCACAGTTTCAAGCATACAGTATTGAACAGGGATTATTCTACCTTTATGAAATGGGATTTTGGTTAAAACATGGATTTTCTAGGGAGCATACATCCTTTCAAACCAGCACACCAGGTGAGAGTCCAAGGGCTCTGGTGGCGTCCTAGAGGCCTCTGTCTGCATCCTTCTTGCTGTGGCAGTGGTGAGATGAGGGGGTAAGGTCACCTTTGAGGAGGTGGTGGTGTACTGGTGAACAAAGGTGCGGTGGATACACCACCATTTCCAGGGGGACTATTTCCAGAGTTGAGATGAATTTGTGCCCCTGCCAGACCAGGG
Source organism: Tamandua tetradactyla (assembly GCF_023851605.1). Taxonomy (NCBI): domain Eukaryota; kingdom Metazoa; phylum Chordata; class Mammalia; order Pilosa; family Myrmecophagidae; genus Tamandua; species Tamandua tetradactyla. Next base: position 9,916,652 of record NC_135335.1, read on the forward strand.
AGGACCACTCTACCTACTAGGGATGAAATCTGACTTGGGGGAAGGGAATGCCCCCCACCCAGTGAAGCCTGAGCCCAGAGCTCTTGGTGGCAAATGGGAGGTAGTGGGCACTGCTCTGGACAGGATGCAGAAGGAAGACTGGTGGGAGTCACCCTCGGTGGTGGGCAGCCCTTGTCTGGAGGCTGCTGGAGGCCAGGAGCTGCCTCTCCTTGTGGCTGGGATCCCTGCCGTGGGTCCCACCCTGCCGCCCCTTGGCCTTCACAAGGCCTCTGAGCAGCCACCACCACCTGCAGGCCCCATTGTCTCCTGGACTGGTGGTTCTAGGGGGACTGCGTGCCAGTGGCCCCCAGCTGTTTTATCCTTCCCTCGGGCTTGCCTCACTTGCTCAGGTGCTCTCCCTGGGTCAGGTCAAGCCAAGGGATTTGGGTTTATCTTCTTCACTTAGACCCAGGGGAGGCCTGGAGGGCACTGCCCCTGGGAGCTGTGCTTTTGCTGGGGCAGGGCAGGTGTAGAGCAGGTGTAGGTTTCCTGCTGGCCAAAGCCACTGTGTGCAACATACTGTGGCTGCCCCGAGCCAAGTTTTCTAGTTGCTGCCCCCAGGGTCTGCTCTGGCTTGTGAGTCCGGAGAGGCTCCCACCTGGCACCCGTGGGCAGTCTTAGGCTTTGTCCCCCATCCTGCCGCGGTATCACTGCCTGGGGCTGTTGGGCTCTAAGCCTGGAGCTACCACACTCCTCCCAGGCCTGGCTTCAGCGTCTCCCTCACTCCTCTCAGGCCTGGCTTCAGCGTCTCCCTCTGAATGAGGGGTGAGTTCCATGGGTCTGGGTTGGGACCTCTGTGGGAGGAGTGAGGTTTGGGACTGGACAGGCTTATCCAGGTGGCAGAGACAAGCTAGAGCCTATTTTAGTTTCCTCAGCTGCTCAAGCCGATTCCGTGCAGTGGGTCGGCTTAAACAGTGGGAATTTATTAGCTTACGGTTTTGAGGCTGGAATGAAGTCCAAATCAAGGTATCATCAAGGCGATACTTTCTCCCCAAAGACTGGGGTGTCCTGGGCTGGCTGCCGGTAATCCTGGGTCCCGGGCTCCCCTCTCACATGGCAGCCTCTCCCAGCTTCTCTCTTCCCTTCTGGGTTCCCTTAACCTTCAGCTTCTTGCTTCTCGTGGCCTTTTCTCTGAGTTTCCTTGTGCTTTTAAAGGACTCCAGTAATAGGATTAAACCCCATCCTGAGTGGGCTGGGCCACACCTTAACTGCAACAACCTCTTGCAAAGGTCCTCCTCACAATGGGTTCACACCCACAGGAATGGATTCAGTTTAAGAACTTGCATTTCTGGGGTACATACAGCTACAAACCACCACAGTCCGTCAGTTCTGCCTTTCCTGGCCTTGGCCCTAGGGAGGGGGGACCACGTGGGGAAGCGCCTGGTCTCCAGCTCCTGGGGGAGCAGGGCTGTGCAGGCCAGTTGGGGGGGGGGTTGTGGCGACTTTCCGGTTGGAAGGGGCGTCTGGGGGTCACAGCTATGGAGCGAACACCCGTGGCAGGAGGCGGTTGTTTATGTTGGAGGAAGAATGCAGAGGGAAGTCCATCCTCTGTGTCCATGTTCCCCTTGGGGAGGGCCTGCAGCGTGTGCGATCAGGGGTGGAAAGAGGCAGGCTGTGACCCCCTCACCCCACCGTCACCCCAGCTGCCCTCATCCTTACTCTTCAGCCTTGCCTGCCCTGCAGTCTCCCAGGCCCCGTTCTTACCTGGACTACACTGGGTCCCTTTTATGAACGCCCCTGAGGACCCCACCCCACTCACTCGTCTTGGGGACTGTCTCTTTGCAATCAGGAGAGAAAATGCTGACAAAGCCGACTCCTGTCGTCATGGCAACCATAGCCCTAATTATTATGTGAGGCGGGGTTCTCTCTGGCTGTGGGGAGGGGTTTGGGAGAGAGCAGGGGTGATGGGGTGGTGAAGCTGGAGCTGGGTAACCCCTGCAGGGCCGCTCCCCGTCTCAGCCTGTGCTGGCTCCAGAGCCCCTGAGCCTCAGCCTTCCCCGGTGCCCCTACCCTAGTGCATTCTTGGCCCCCTTACTGCGGCTGTGCAGTCCCTGGGCTGGCGTCCAGTCTCCTTCCCAGAAGTAAAATGCTCTACATGTGTGCTCTCATTGATCCTCAGGCCTGGGGTGGGGTGGGGGCGGGGGTGCAGGGATGGTGCTGTTTCTCTTTGCACTGGAGAAAATGGGAACCAAGGTCACCCAGGCAGTGATTAGATTTGTGACTGCAGCTAGGGTCGTCTGAGCCCAAGCCTCGGCCCTGTCGGCTGTGCCCCTCCCTGCTATCCTATGCATCAAGAGTGACTGTGGGGTCAGCTGACCTACCCTGGAATCCCCTCTGCCCCCACCCCTCTTCTCGCCACCCCCCCCCACCCAGAACACAGATGACCTCTTGGTGGCCTCGGCCGAGTGTCCAAGCGACGATGAGGACCTGGAGGAGTGTGAGCCCAGTACTGGTGAGTGCCTCTCCCCCCTCCCCTGCCCCGGGGCCCCCTGTAACACTGGGGGGGAGGGCGACTGTCACCTGGCCCATGCCCAAGGGCCTGCTGCCAGGACTTAGCTTTCCCTGACAGCTCCCTCCCTTCCTCACAGACTTCCCCACCAGGTCCCTCAGATGCCCTCTGGCGAGGCAGTTGTGACCTTTTAGTGGCCCATCTCAGCGGTAGTGAGGTCCCTAGACTTGGGGTTTTAGAGTCAGGGGATGCTGGGAAGAAAGGAAGGAGACTTTCCCTAGAAAGACGAGTAACTACAGCTCCCAGGAGTCCTGTTGTGGTGGGGGTGGGGGTGGGGGTAGACCTAGGAACTACAACTTCCATCAGCTCCTGGGTCCAGAACTACAACTCCCATCAGGCCCCAAGGCTTGGTGTTCTTGTTACTAGTAGAGCAGGGCTCTGCTGACCCTGACCCCCCTCATCCCTAGGCTCTGGGAGGTGGCTGGCGCTCTGGCTTGGAGGGTCTCCAGGCTGCCAGGGCAGTGACTGCACAGCAGCTCTGCGTGGACAGTGTGCTGGGGTGGGAGGTGTCCCCTGGGCCAAGCGCTTAATTTCCAGTGGCAGAGCTGCTATGAGAGGAACACAGGGCTGGGGTGGAAGGCTTCCAGGGATGGGGGGTTCTAGAGGGGCTGAAGGCCCCAGGGTGCAATTGCAGAGAGACCCGACTGGCAGAGTGGGGGTGAATCTTGAGTGCCGACTGGGGGAGTGGGGAGTGACATGGTGTGGGCAAGAAGTGCACTCCTGAGCAGACAGAGGGTGGGGTGGCTTTTAGGAGCTGGGGAAGGGGCAGGCTGGGAGGAACTGAGGTCTTGCTGGAGGCTGGCTGTGGGAATGGAAGAAGGACAGGATGTGTCACATGCCCCACTGTGGGAGTCTGGTGACGCCCCAGTGAGCCTGTGGGAGGGGAGGGTCCTCACATCTGTTATTTGGGGTGGCCCCTGGACCATGGGTATGGAAGGCTGGGGGTCAGGGTAGGTGCCAGGCAGGGGCGGGGGAGGCAGTGTGGTCGGCTGAGGTGGGCAGTGTGACCAGGCCATCCTGTGCAGCTGGCATGGTGGGTGGGCCTGCAGTAACAGCCAGCCCCAGAAAAGATGTTCAAGCTGAGGGTGTGGGTAGAACAAGAAGATTACAGGATCTAAGCAGTGACTATGAGACGTTAGGGGCAGAGGGGCAGATTCCAGAGACCATGGGCTGAGGGATTTCTGAGGTGCAGGCCACTGACCTCCCTCCTGCAGTCCCAGACCTAGAGGATGAAGCCTAACTATCCTCTGTGTCTCCCCAGTAGGCCAGAGCTGAGGGGCTGTCCCTGCAGTCCTGGGGGAGCTGTAGGCTGCTGGGCTGGAAAGGCCCCCCTTGACGGCAGGGGCCTATGCCTTCTGAAACAGGTGCTGCTCACAGTGGGAAGTCCCTCTGCTTGGCCCTCTGGGGCTGGGGGCTGTCCCTCCATCTCACTGGGTGACCTTGGCTCAGGGACTCCAAGCTCAAACCCCACCATTGCTCTGGGGAAGCTCTGGACATCTGGCAGCTTCCACCTGGGGCTTCCTCCCACAGCTCTCCTCACTTAATGGGGGCTCCTGTAGGCAGGCACAGTGCCTCTGGGCCAGGCCTGCCTAGAGTGGCTGTGAAGAATGGCCTGCTGAGAGCCCTGGTGTATGGCTTTGGACTGTCCTGGGGACAGAGGGTCACGGGAAAAGGGCTCCACTTGCCCCTGTTCACCCATGCCTGCCCCTATGCACGTGCTGGGAGTGGGCTCCCAGGCTGAGAGGGGTCTCTGGATGTTCTCCCTGATCCTGCAGAGGGGGTCCTGGGCCAGGTGCTTGCTGCAGAGGGACTTGCAGCACACCGGGACACACCAGGACACATAACCCTGTCTACCTAAGGGTCTCTCGCCTCCCAGCTGTGGCTCTGAGCCTCATCGGTGCATGTCTGGCTGATGTGAGCCCCTTTAGGCCATGTTAGGATAGGGGCGAGGTCACTGACCATTGGATTGATGCTCCTGGGAAAAGGCCCATGCACATATGGGGCAGATAGATGATGGAGAAGCAATGGAAGTCAGGGGATAGAGAGAGACTGGTGTGCCAGCCCAATGCCTAGCCAAAAAAGTAAGGTGGGGCAGGGAGGGCAGGATGCATACTTGAGCCCCTAGAGGAAACCAGCGGTGTCCTGGACTGGCTTTCCCCATCCCTGCATCACACTGTCATGTGTTCACATTTACACATACAGGCCCACACCACTCTGAAGTGTTTAAAGTGGATTCTTATCATCTGATGGGAGGCCAGGCAAGGACTGAGATGCCCCAAGCTGGTCTAGACTAAGTCCCCCTCAATACTCCAGAGGGGGAGGGGAGCTCCAGCCCACGCCTGTCCAGTCCCACAGTGCAGGGGGCTTTTTCCCCAGCAGCTGACTAGGCCTCCTTTAGGTCCAAGGTCAGTATTGGGAGGTGGAGGTAGCCTGGGTGGAGACAGTGGCTGCCCAGGAACAACCCCAGGGTGCTTGCACTCATTCCACCTTGGATCCGGGTGTAGGGTCTTGGATCATCCCCGTTCACCCCCTCCGAGCCCTGACCTGGGCCCCTGCACAGCCCCCAGGCCCCTTCCTCAGCCTGGTGAGACCATCACCTAACCTGGTCATTTGCTTACAGGCTGGCAGCCCAACTAAAGAAGGATATTGTTGGGATACAGTGCATGCACTTTTTTGAATGTCTCTAGGGGGCATGCATTGTATTGTTGGAAAGGTGACCCCTTGTTGTCTTAGCTGCCCCAACCTGCATGTTGTTACCTGCCCCGCAATTGAGTTTGCCATCGCTGGGTCATTAGGAAGAGCACACATGGGCTCCGACCCACAGAGGCACGTGTACCTCTGCCCCAACACATGCTCTGGACAGAGGCCTTCACAGATACGTCCATACACACGTTTGTGGACCTACCTGCACGTTCACATGTGCCAGTTCCATGGGCACACTTGTGCACAACCAGGAGAGCACGTGGCATTCTTGCTGAGACTCACCGAGGCACACATGCATGGACTCAGACCTCTGTGGTTTGTACACAGAAGCACACATGCACACGAGCACAGTCTCACAAACGCACTCACACGGAGTCTTGCGAATGTGTGCTTAGAGCTCTCCAGATACCCAGCTCAGACCTACAGAGATTCACACTTTCATATGCACAGTCTCACCTAGGTTCACACATGCAGGCCACATCAGCACACAGATGCTGAAACCCACCAAGGCACTTGCACGAGCTCAGAGGTACATACACATGGTGCTCAGACCCTCTGGGGCACACCTACACACACGCTCGGCTCTGTTGAGGTTCACACTAAATATTCAGAAGTACATGCACATAGTCAGACCTGTAGAAGCACTTACATATTTCAGACACTTGATGCATGTGTATATTTCAGATTTAAGCTTGTATACACATGTGCTTGGACACATTGAGGCATGTGTTTGTCAGACTCAAGGAACTCTACTTCCTTGATCGCTCACACACATGCATGTGTAGACTTATCTGTACACGATGCTCACACGTGCCCCGACCACAGGGTGTATCCAGTACACCCACATTCAGGCTTCTAGAAGCTCACCTGTCTTGCATGTACCTGTGCCCATGGAGTGCACCCTCCTGCCCAGACCCCTCAGGGGCCCACGTGAGTTCAGACCTACCGAGGCTCGTGCTGACATGCACACCTGGGGCCCCCAAGGCATGCTCAGACCTACCTAAGGGAGACAATGAAAAGTCTCCTTCAGAGAGGGTATTCATATCAAAGCTGAGGATCCCTGGGAGAGGTGGGGCCCAATCCATCAGGTCCCGTTCTCATTCCTCTGGACTTTGTCATCTGGAGACCCTTGTCTGGCCTAGATTCCTATGTTTGGTTGGTCTGGGGACCGTTGTCTGGTCTGAGTACCCATTTCACCATTCCCATATCCCAGCACACACCCAGAATACGATGGTGGTGCAGAGACAACACCCACAATAAACCCTCCCATTGAAAAAAGGGAAGGGTGGAAGACACCTAGAAGCTCCAAGTTCCTAGCAGCAAGGAAATCCAGCCAGCAGGTAGTGCAAGACCTTGGCTCGGTGATGGGAAATGTCTTCATTAAACCCTGCCTCTGTTTTCTGGGAGAAACTCCCCTCTTCTTTGTCTGGGGCCCCTGGCTCTACCCTCTGAGAGGCTCTTCCCAGTCCATTATCCTCTATGGCCACCTCAAAAGTGGGTGTTGGGACAAATGAACTTCTTGGGGCTCTTCACTTCCTGCTCATTCATATTTGGGTACCCAAAGGTTGTTTTAAGCCTCAAAGAATCACACCTAGTCTTTTTTTTCCTAGATATAATTCTCAAGCCTAAATTGTTTCCTTGTCTCTCTATCTCATGCCTATGGCTCTTAATTTCGTGGCAACTCTCTTGAGGGCATTTGAATCAGTAGGTGGGGTGTCTCGCCCCTAATCTGACCCTGCAACCCAAGTCCTGTGCCCAGGTGATAAATTTTATTGGGTCATTGCCTCTCAAAACCTTTTTTAATCTTCTCTCTTACTGTTTGGGTTTGGAAACAGTTGCCTTTTCTAACACTTGTTGGGCCCAGATTTCTGGATTTCCCCCTATCTCTGCTTGCACATCAGCCACTTCTTTCCTAAACTTGTCTCTTTCTTGTGATACTTTACTAAAAGCATAAAGTAAAAGCTAATGTGTCACTCCACAACTCTTATCCATCCCTTTCCCTGGGCACCTCAGTCTCCAGGTCATCACAAGCAACGGCTCTTACCCAAGGTTTTGCCCTGACCTCATTTGTGTCTTCATCTTTTGAGCCTCCAAATCCGTGTCTCTGGATTGTTACGTGCGCACCACAGGTTTCATTATTGCGATACCCATTTCTGTGCTGGTGTCTGTACTGATCAAGGTAAACTTCGTTTCTGTGACTGATAACCCCAAAACTCTGTGGTCACTTCCAGAGGAGTTTCTCAGTCAGGTAAAGCCTCACCTGGGTGCTGCGGGTCAGCAGGTGGCTCTCCCCCAGGGTGCTTTAGGAATCCAGACGTCTTTCGTTTTGTGGCTCCTCCATTTTCAAGGTCACTGCAAAAGGAGAACAAGCATGGAGGCTGGAACCCAGGAAGGCTCTTACAGGCCAGTGCTGGCAGGGTGAACACTTTGTCACATGGCCGCACCTAATTGCAAGGGATGCTGGGAAACGTAATCTAGCTGCCCAGGAGAAGATGGAAATGAGTTTGGTGAACTTTGTGGTAACCTCTGCTACGTAGAGGTACAGGATGTGTGCTCACCACCTCACTGGTGAACTCATGTGTTCTGAGTGCATGCTCGGACCCGGGCCCAGAGGCAAGCAGACATGTGAAAACGGAGCCAGAGATACCCTCACATGCACAGAGCCAGAGGTGTGCTTGCATGCACAGACATCTATTCAGACTCTCTGACATGTGTGCTCATCAACCTGGATCCATCAAGGTTCAGATACGCATACATACATGTGTGCTTAGAGGCATATGTCCAGTGGCACAGAGGGTATACACACATGACGCAGCTCATTTTCCTTGACCTTGAAGCTGTCCTGGCATCTGCCCTTGCTGAGGGCATTTCAAGATGGTGGAGAGACACCATCCTTCTGGCCACTGCCCACAGTTGCACAGGTTGTTTTCTGCTCTAACAGGTGAGTAAGGGCCGAAATCCAGCCAGTGCTCTGCCCACCAAGCAGTGCGCTGTGAGCCCTGGCACAGGGCTGTGTCCACTTTGAGTGTCTGCCCTTTGCCTGCTCCATGCAAAATGTCCTGTGGGTGGGTGGCCTTTCTTGGTTAGGTCCCCTAGCACTGGTTGGGGAGGCCTTGGTTGCCTGATCACTTAGACTCTCACACGGTCAACCTCAGTTCCATACTCCCCTTTGGGGGTGGGCATACCTTGCTTAGGTGGCAGCCCCAAAGGAAGGAGAGTTGGCTGGGGATGAGGGCCGTGGTGCTCAGGAATGGCTGGCGGTCTCCTTGGTTGGAATGGAATTTTCTTTAGTAAGTAGGAGTGGCAGACACTGAAATTCAATTGTTTCTTAAGATGCTGAAGACGGAGGGTAGGTGGCATCTGGGAGAAGTGTGCACCTGGGTTTCCAAATGTAGCTGCCTGAAGTGGGGGTAGAGGGGAAGGAGACTACCGTAGAGTCCTCACCAGCCTTTCCTGGTACATGCCATCCCAGTATGCACCCTTAGCATAGAGCTGGATCCAAGTCCTAGCCATCGTAGTCTGCCCCCCACCCCAAAAGCAGAGGGGAGGGTTGGCCCAGGAGCCCCAGGTTGGACTTCTCGCAGCAAGGGGTCTCAGGAGTGTCCTCCCCTCCCCCAGGCCCTGCCAAGTCCTCACCAGGGGATTCAGATCCTTTCTGGACCAGCTTCTGACCCCAGGAAAGCTCAGTACTTGTGTTGCGTGTGACTCGACTGCCAGAGAGCAGAGGGTTGAGGCAGTGTTGACATCCGAGGGGGTTCTCTGCAGCATTTTTCTGATGGGGAGTGGGAGCAGGGTGCAGGGAGAAGCTGATATTTGGGGGCACAAAGGGGCATGGTGGGAGGGGAGTCCTGATGGGCTGGGGGATGGAGTGAGGGAAAAATGCCCCCAGGGGACTTGTAATCAAAGCCCAGGGCAGAGAGAGCTCAGGGAAAACCACTAGGAGTTGAGTGAAGCAGGGACTGGGCAGAGACCCAGACATAGGGGTCAGGGAGTATGACCTGCATGGGAGGCCTCTGGGGGCTGGAGTGCCTGGAAACCTATGTGCTCCAAAGGCCTAAAGATCCAGCACGTGGGGCCAGTGGTCAGGGCACTCAGGCTGGGCAGGATTTGTCCGTGGGTGAAGGCCTGAACACCACTGCTGCTCCCCCACCTAAGCCTAGATAGGTGGGCAAAGAGACTAGAGGGCCAAGTCTGTGCCCTGGGGACTGGATCAGCTCCTCTAGAGCAGGACACACACCCCCTGCCCAGCAAGGGCCTCCTTGTTTTAGGTCCTGAGTCTGTCAGTCTGGGGTCAGCCTTTACTCTGAAACTTCTAGGAGCATCTGATGCCCCAGTTGACGATTGGAGGTGGAGCAGGCCGGGTGTGAGAACTGGGCACACCAAGCAAGGCTCCTGCCAGAATGAATGCTCAGCAGTGCTGCTGCCTGGAGGGGTGGGTGGCAGTTGGTGTCGAAGGCCAGCTTCTTGGGTGTGCAGGGGCTACCATCCCCCTTGCCCAGGTACTTAGCCTGGCCCGGCTCAGAGGAAATACTTGAGGGATAGTCCTCCCTTTCCCCTGGTGAAGAAATAATGAGAGCTAATGAGTCGCGGCTTTGTGCCAGGCTCAGTGCTGGGTGCTAGGGAGACAGACAAATGGGATTTGGGCCTCTGGTCCTTTTCTGACAATGGGTCCCAGTCTGCTGCTTCCAGGACAGGGTAGGGATATGGTGTCAGAGGCACTCAAGGCAGGAAGGATCCTTGGAAGTGTGCCTAGAAGAGCTGTTTGAATGGATTCTGAAGGACGAGTGAGAGATCATAATGGGGTAAGGGATGGTGTTCTTAATAGAAGGTAAGATCTCAAAGACGGCAGGTAGTGTGGGCCGGCAGTATGGCCTCCAGATGGCTGCAGAGAGGGGAGCCTGCCATAAGCGGGCCCAGGATGCTACCACCTGACTGCTGGCTGCTGAGCTTATTCCTTATTTAAGGGTCAGGGTACCAGGCCTCCCTTTGGTGAGGCAGGGGTCAGGTGAGGGCTGAGAGGGTATGTTATGTGTCTCCTTAGACTGAAGGGTCCAATATCCTGATTTTACAGATCAGGAAATTGAGGCCCAGGGTTTGAGCAAAACTTGCCCACAGTCATACAGTGATTTAGTGACAGAACAGGTGTCTGGCTCCAATGTTAGCTTCCAAGCCAAGAGTCAGCCTCGGCAGATTCCCGGAGGCCTGGGGAGGATGGTTCCGGCTTTCCTGGGCTCCACAGGAGTCCTGCCCTTTCCTTGCCTCTGCGAGCCACAAAGGGCCTGGACAGTCCATGCATACACCTGGCCTCGGCCCGACACCTGCTGGCTGGTAAGGCCCCTGCCTGGCTCAGGCCTCAGCGTCCTTATCCTTAAAAAAATGGATGCTGGGCACTTCCAGCTTTACAAAACATGCTTCTCTGCTGTTGGCTCAGCCTGCAGAGGGCCAGGAGCCCAGAGCCCTCGAGATCTGAGGTGCAGGGGAGCCCTTTTCAGGCAGGAGATTGGAGCCTGGTGGGGAGAACAGCCAAGGCTGACGCTTCAGTGGCTGACTGGGTGGCTAAGGATGGCACTGTGAGATGGAGCTGTGATCAGAAGGCTCAGCAGGGGGTCTGAATAGTAGTACCAAGAACAGAGGGCTTTGGGTGGGGGCAGCAGAAGATGCTCGAATACTTACAGGTGGAATGGGGCCACCCTGGCTGAAGGGGGAAGATGGGACCTGGCTATGGCAGCCCTGGGATGCTAGCCACAGAGCGGGAGGGAACTTGTAGATGGGATCTGTGAAGACTAGACCTGCAAGGCCAGGAAGGGCACTGGGTAGGGCCTGAGCCTTGCTGGTGGGAGAGCTAGATAGGAAGCCTCCAGCCCCACCAGGCCAGAGCGCCCCTGCAAGTGGAGTGAGCCCTCCCATCTGCCATCTAGAGCCGGGTTCCAGCTCCCTCCCCCTAGAGCCCAGGTTGAGTTGAGAGAGGGCCCAGGGGGGTTGGTGGGAATTGTAGTTGTTGCCCATGGGGGCTGATGGGGATTGTGGTCCACACCTGTCCAAGGGCTAATGGGAGTTGTAGTTCTCACCCTTTGGGGCTGATAGGAGCTGTAGTTTCTGTCATGGGGTCCCAAGTTATCAGACCTATGAAAGCCCTCTCCCCTAGTCGCCATGGGCCCTGTATTAGCAAGTGCATCCTCCCAGATGGCTGTGTATGTATTTTCTTTCCTTTTTTTGCTTTCTTCTTCTTTCCGTTGTTTTATTATTGTTTTAACAATAATAAGAGGGCCAGAGGCAGTCAAGCCCTGGTCAGGTCCTGGCGACCCCTGGGGGTTTTGGGGAGGGGGAGGGGGGAAGTCAGTGGGGGCTAGAGGTGGAGGGTGAAGGAGAACGTTGGGGAGTTAGTATTAGCTCAGGAATGATGTGTCCTTGCTCACTGCCCCCACTCACTCTGCGCCCCTCCCTACCTCCCTGCCTTGCCTTGGCACCTTGCCACCCCCTCCCAGAGTCCTATGGGACAGGACCCTGCCCTGGTGTGTCTGTAGAACCCTATCCCGGTGTGTCTGCCTCCTCCCTGCCCACTCTCAAGAGGGCCTTCTCTCTTGCACCCTCAACTTCTCTCTCCACACCAACTAGCAATTAGCTTCCAAAGCCCCTTTACTTGGTCATTCCCTCTCACATCCTCTCACCCATCACAGCAGTTCCAGCATAAATGTCTGTCATGTGCCTCCCGTCCAAATTCTCCTTCCCCCTGCTCCCTTTATCCACTCACCCCCCACGCTGACACCAAGTGGCGGCAACGGTTCCCCAGCTCCAGCCTGTACTGTGCAGATTTCAGGTTTGTGTTTAATGAGGGGGAGAGGGCACAAATAAGGGAGGAGAGAGAGGAGTCAGGAGGAAGCAAGATGTCCAGGGATAGAAGAGTGAGGGAGGGAAATACCTAACAGATAGACAGAAAACGTTGTACGGAAAAGTTGTTTTTTCTTATTTTTTTCCGGGAGAACCCGCTTACACAGCTCTGTTTGTAATTTTTTTCTTCATGCTAAAATCACACGGCCTATTTGTTGATGTAAGTTGCCTGAATTCCGTGGTATGCTATCTTCTTTTTTAAAAACAAAAGCAAAAAAAAAAAAAAAAGAAAAATCTAGAAAAAAAAAAAACCCTAAAAGATATCGTTGTTAGGTTTGTTTAAATGCTGCTGTTGTATCTGTTTTTAAAGTCTTAAACCGATAGATTTTTTTGTTTTTTTGTTTTTTTCCTTTTCTTTTCGATTTCCTTTCCTTTCTGTTCCTTTTGGTTTCTTAAGACAAACAAAAGACCAAAACCCAGAGAGCCTCAGAGCCCGAGCGTGGGGTGCCCAGGGCCTCCGGGCCCCGCCCGCTTAAAGCGCAGCGCTCCGGCCGGCTGGCGGGCGGGCGCAGCCCGCTCTAGTCTCCGCCAAAGCCAATTGGAACCGATTTGGGTGCTGTTTGGGTCAGGCTGTTGTTGCTCGCTGGCCGCCTGCGCCCCGGCCCGCGCTGACGCCCTGCCTTTTTTCTTCTCTCTCTTGTTCTAGGAGGAGAGTTAATATTGCCCATTATCACGGAGGACTCCTTAGACCCCCCTCCCGTGGCCACCCGGTCCCCCTTCGTGCCCCCACCCCCCACCTTCTACCCCTTTCTCACGGGCGTGGGCGCTACCCAAGACACCCTGCCCCCTCCCGCGGCCCGCCGCCCGCCCGCCGGCGGCCCGTGCCAGGCCGAGCAGGACGACAGCGACTGCGAGGAGCCCATCGAGGCCTCAGGCTTCGCCTCCGGGGAGGTCTTTGACTCCAGCCTCCCCCCCACGGACGACGAGGACTTTTACACCACCTTCCCCCTGGTCACGGACCGCACCACCCTCCTGTCGCCCCGCAAACCCGCTCCCCGGCCCAACCTCAGGACAGATGGGGCCACGGGCGCCCCCGGGGTGCTGCTGGCCCCCTCCGCCCCGGCCCCCAACCTGCCGGCGGGTAAAATGAACCATCGCGACCCGCTGCAGCCCCTGCTGGAGAACCCGCCCCCGGGGCCCGGGGCGCCCACCTCCTTCGAGCCGCGGAGGCCCCCGCCCCTGCGCCCCGGCGTGACCTCCGCGCCCGGCTTCCCCCATCTGCCCACAGCCTACCCCACAGGGCCCGGGGAGCGGGGCCCGCCCGGCGCGGTGGAGGTGATCCGGGAGTCCAGCAGCACCACGGGCATGGTGGTGGGCATCGTGGCGGCCGCGGCGCTCTGCATCCTCATCCTCCTCTACGCCATGTACAAGTACCGCAACCGCGACGAGGGCTCCTACCAGGTGGACCAGAGCCGGAACTACATCAGTAACTCGGCCCAGAGCAACGGGGCGGTGGTGAAAGAGAAGGTCCCGGCCGCCCCCAAGACGCCCAGCAAGGCCAAGAAGAACAAAGACAAGGAGTATTACGTCTGAGCCCCCGGCCTGCGCCCCACTGCCAGCTGCCCCTCCCGGGACGGCCCGGGAGGATGGCGCGCCGGGGGACCGCGCCCTGGCTGCCTCGGACTTCTCTCACAAAGAGGAAACGCAAAAAAAAAAAAAAGAAAAAAGGAAAACCCCGTGCTTGCCCCCTTCCTTCTGCCAGCCCGGCGCAGTGGCACCGTCTGTCCCGGGGCTGCCTGTCCCTCCTGGGGCTGCCTATCCGTCTTGGGGCTGCCTGCCCCTCGCGGCTCTGCGCCCCCGCCAGGCAGGGCACGTGCTCACAGCCCTGGGTTGATTTATTTTTTTAAGGGGAGGTAGTTTTATTTTGGTGGGGTTGGGCGGGAAGGAAGGCTGGGGGTTTTGTAAAGCGTCCACTACTCGTCCCGTTAATTTCCCTCAGTTTCTTTCTTCTCCCTCCCTCTGTCCCTCCTGCCTTCCTTCTCTTCCCAAGCCCTGCAGTCCCCACGCCAGGCTTGCTGTGTCACTGTCCCCTCCCTCCTTACCCTCTTCTCCCTTTTTCGTGTGTCTGGTTCCTTCCTTCCTTTCCTCCCTTTGGGTTTCCAGAGTTGGTGGGAGAAGGGCGGGAAGGTGGGCCGGGGGCAACCGTGTAGGTGGGCAGCGTGGGGCAGGGCAATGGGGCTGCCCCCAGAGTTGCCCAACTCCGCTTGCCAGGAGGAGGCCCCTGCCCGGTGCCACCCAGGAAAGGGGCTCAGGCCTGGCCGAAGGCCTGTTTTGTGCCGCCGGGCGACGTGCATTGATGGGAACCTGCCGGAGGTGCAGGGGTGGGGGGCGGGTGGGGGGGAAGGCAAATGCAGATATATATTAAAGACAAATAATCTAGATACCACGAGCAGCCGCCTGTGGCACCTGTCGGGCGCGGGCAACAGGGAAGAGAGGGAGCGAGGTGTTGTCCGCAGACTGCTGGGGTCACCCCTCTGCCCACGGGCTCCCTGCTCCCCCAGTTTTTTTTTCTCTCTTTGTTAACAAATGTGTCTGAGTCTTGGAAAACACCCCAACCCCGGAAATGTGTGGGAACAAGAAAACAAAAACTTTCCAAATCCCATCGGCCCTGTGCAGTTTGTTTGGGGCAGGTGCTGGCTTTGGGCTGGGGTCTCGGCCCGAATTTTGGCCCACGAGAGCCGGTAAGTTGTCCTTGAACTTTTGGGCCAAGCATTGCTTTGAGCTGCTCTGGGCAGCCTGTCTTTGTCTTAAACCCCATGTCCTCGCTGGCTGAGGATGGGGCAGGAAGCAGCCCCCATGCTTGTGGGTGGACAGCCCTGGCTCTGGCCCTCTTCGCGGTGTAGACCTCAGCTTCTCTGGCAGGCCGGGTCCCTGGAGGTAGGCGCACTGTGCTGCCCCCTAGTGGTGGAAGATGGCCTGCGCCCGTATACCAAGACCCTTGGTTCAGGGAAGGCGGAGACATTCTCTGGGCACCTGTGGGTACCAAGCTCTGACTTTGGAGGGGTGGGGTGGGGGGACAAGTGCTTCCTACGGCCTCCAGCAGTAGGAGGGGCGGCGGTGTCTATCTGGCCCACAAAACTTTCAGAAATGGGTCCAAGGTCTCCAGGTGAATTGGTGGCTAAGTCTGAACTTGCCTCCAACTTGCTCTGCTTACCTCTAGGCCACCCTGGGGTTGACTGGACACGTGAGCCCACAGCTCACATGCCTTGTCCACAGGTGCCCGCTCCTTTATGGAGACACTAGCAAGCAAACATGTCCAGGGGCCCAGCCCCTGGAAGAGGCAGGCGTGCATTGCAGTCACAAGGGACAGAGACTTGGGAGATGCGGATGGGACACAAAGACTCGTGTATGTGCCGACAGCCTTGGGAGGAACAGGGTCGGGGGGTGGATTGCCACACCCCTTGACACAGGACTGTGACTCAGCCACGTTTTGTTTCTCAGATCTTGATCACCTTGCTTGTCTGCCTTCCATCTTAACTCCTCCTTCTGGGCTGCTTCCTCATGCTTTTGGCTTGCCACCTCCCTCACTCCCTGGTTCTGCATCACAATCTCAAATCTGCAGCGGCTCTGGCTGCTGGCCAGCTCATTAGCAGGGTTTTTCAGCTCAAAGCTTGGTCCCTCTTTCCACTGGGACACCTCACGGGCCCTTCAGGCTTGAGGCTGCCTGTGGCCCAATGAGACCCACCCTTCAGCCAGAGAATATCCCTTAGCATGGTCAGGGGAACTGGCCGGCTCTGCCCAGCTCTAGAGGCCCAGGTGTCTTCATCACCCCCTCCTCCTTTCCTCCCTCCCCAGGAGAAGGCTTTTGTCCTGAGACCCTCCCCACCATGAGGTTTGTCCTCAGGAGCCCTTGGGAGCCCTCCCCCAACATCCTCCCAAGGGATCAGGTCCTCTCTGCCACCCCCCAGGTGTGGATCTCCATGGACTTGGCCTCTCCTGGCCTTCTTGAACAAGGCCATCACAGGAGTGGGTCTCCCGGCCCTGCTTTTCCCCACCACCGCTCCGTCTTGGAGCCGGGAGGTCGGCTCTAGCCACCCGCAGACTTGGGGCAGTCTTGCCAGGACATTCGGCTCCTGTGCTGGCGATGGCACTTTCCCTGGGGCTCTGCTGCTGCCCCTGCCATCCTAGGCACAGGGACTTAGCTGGTTGCTCCCTCTCCCCTGTATCACCAACCAGAGGAAACAAAGACTGGTGGGCAGGAGGTCCTTGGTGTCAAGAAGGGAAGGGACATCCTTCCTCCAGAAATTCCTAGAATGGCCCTGAGCAGTCTGTCAGGATAGAGGGGGCAGAAAGAGGGGTGGTCCAGCAGTTGGATGGACAGCCCCAGGCCTCCTGGCATCACATGACCACGGGACTTGGTGTTTTCCTCTTGGCACAAGGAGACTAAGAACTCCTGTCCCTCGAGGCCATGGTGGGCTCTGCCATCAACTCAGTTTGCCCATCTGGAAGAGCCAGTGGCCATGGTTTTGGCTCCACTGGCCCATGCATCTAGGCCTGAACTCAGCACCTGGAACTGAGCTGGGCTTCTTGGGGTCTGGCTGGCCTGGCAGTGACCCCCAGAGGAGGCCCAAACAGCACCATAGGGTGGCTGAAGTTCCAGGCACCTGGGATCCTTGACAATTGCTACTTGCAACTTGGTACCCCTGAGACTCCCCCTTGGGGGTACCAAGGACAGCGTTTGGGGAGAAAGGCTGGCAGTGAAGTCTGGTGGATGCCCTTTGACCCTGAAGACCTGCCCAGGTCACACTAGCCCCCAGGGGAGGAAACACCAGCCCGGCCAGCTGCTGGGGCTCTTTGGGAGGAGGCCTCACTTCTGGGGGCAGATAGGGAGGCCCCTGTTACCTGGAGCTGCGTCTCACCCCCCACCATCCTCCTGGGTGAGCTGTAGGTCTGGTGAGAGAATTGATAAAGTGGGTCCTGAACCACTTTCCTCAGTCCCCACTGCCTGGGATGAGAATGCTGGCGGGCAGGGAGGTGGGTGGGTACTTCTCCCCACCCCCCAGCTCCCTTGGCTCCCCCACTGAAGGTGCCCCAGCAGCTCCAGAGGTCAGAGCACCCCATGGTGGGCCACAAGAGAGAAGGGTATGTTCCAAGTGCAGGCCTGTCCTTTAGGATGCAGGTCTTTTGATGCTGTTGAGGGGGGCCCCATCTCCTTTCACAGGGTCCCCACTCAGCCTTGGCAATGGCACCTACTCCCCAGTGAGCCAGACACCATGCCCAGCACCCCAGAGGCTCAGGGCCCTGGGCTCTCCCAGCTAACAGATCCCATTGAGGGATGAGTCATTGGAAGCAGACAGACCCCAGGTCCTGGAAGGCTGGTGGAGTGAGGTCACTCTGAATGGGGGCAGAGGGGCAGCCTTGACCCACTTGGGGAGCTGGAGGGACACCCCAGGGGAGAGAAGGTACCATCTCCAGCCAGCTCTGGATTCAGCCTTATGGAAACTTCTGGATACCTGGGGCCTCAAGAATGCCAAGCAAGGTAAGAGCTGGTGCTCAGGTGGACAGCAGACAGACAGACAGATGGAAAGTCCAGGGAAGGCTGAGCCAACCTCATCTTTGGGCATCTTTATAAGCATGAACCCCACTCCCACTCCTCTTTGCCCTCGGGGCCTTCATTGAGGCACAGCCACAGGCAGGTGGCTGTAGGTGACCCAGAGGCCCTTTGGGAGACGGAAAAGGCAGAAAAGAGGCTGCAGCTGACAAGACCAGGCCAGGGAGTGAGCCCCGTCTCCTGGGGACAAGGAACTGCCTTCTGTTGTCCTGGACACACGCTCAGTGTGTGCACACGCTGTGTGGGAGTGAGTGTATATGTGCACGCGTGTGTACATGTCACTGATGTGTGACCAGGGAGTGGTGTGCAGCCTGCGCAGCAGGTGCCTGGAAGCAGTGATGCTGTGGCCCAGTGGCTCGGCAAGCTGCCTGCCTGGACTCAACTCCGGGCAGGCAGCTTGGGCCCTCTGGAAATGAAGGCATTTTAGTTTGCTTCCCTTCAAAGAAGTTTCTCCTTCAAATGTTCCATTGCAGGGTTCCCAGGAGCCTAAAACCAGGTGGATTTCAGCACCAGCTGCTTTCTTTACTGACCTGTTCAGGAAAAACAGAGCTGTTGTGTCCTGGAGTGTGTGTGTGTGGGGGAGTGGTATGCAGAGACCCCCGATCCATCCACCCTGGCACTCAGGAGATACTGCCCCTAAGCTCTGAGCACGCGATGGGGGGTGGGCAGTGACGGAGTTCTGTCAGCTCAATCTAGGGGTAGGGTCTGTGGCCTACAGGAACTCCCTAACTTGAGTCATCACAAAGGGCACTCTTCCCACTTCCCCTTGGCCCCTCTCCAGGTGGAGCTAGGGGTCGCTGGGTCACTTGGTGCCGCAAATGGTGGAATGGCGGGCACAGGACAAGCCCACGCTGTGAGCTGGAGCCCCAGGTCTTAGTTCAACTCTCCCAAAGATGTGCTGTGTGACTTTGGGTATGCCGTATCCCTCTCTGGGCCGTAGCTTCCCCCTCTGTCGGTGCTGGTCCTTCGCTCTGCAGTTCTCAGGAGGGACGGGAGGGGCAGGCCCACTCACTGGCTCCAGGTCCTGGATGGTGTCGGACAGAGCCAGGTTCTGGGTCTCCAGCAGCGCGACAATGCAGGCAGACCGCTCAGCACCGGCACCCTGGGGTCCACCAGTAGAGGCAGCAAGGGGTTGCGTGTGCCCAGCAGCCACACAAATGGACTCAGGATGGATCCCATGCAGGCCCCCAGCTGGGCCAGGTCCCCCGAAGTCATCCTACCGGCCCACGGCCTGAGTCGTGACCCCTGACCCTGGGTCAGGGGACGCAGAGCTCCGCCCCCACGTGGCACGGACTTCCGGGTCTGCGGAGGCCCCGCCCCTCGCCCAGGGGCCCTCCTCCTCTGAGCACTGGGGGAAAGAGCCGCGGCGTGGAAGGTCATGCAGGTCAAGGCGGCCCCCAGCCTCACGGGACAGCCGCCTTCGCTGTGGATGGAGGCGGGGTAGGTCCAGTGGTAGATGGGCGGCTCTCTCCAGCCCAGCCCTCGCCATGAGCTCCAGGCCGGTCTTTCCACCTGCCTGGGAATCACCTCCGCCTGGGTGACCTCATGACCCCTCCCGGCCACCTGCTCCTCATCCAGTGCCCCAGAGCCCGACCCTGGGGCTCCTCCTCCCTGACCCCCTCCCTCTCCTTCACCCCCACCCCCCCATAACCCATCACTATGATCTTCTCATTTTATGGCCACAGTTTTTCTTGGGGTGTCCCCTCCACTCCATCCCTGCTCCCGCTGCCAGAAGGCACCCCCCACCTTCTCCTTCTAGACAGCCAGGGCAGCCTCTGGTCCACGGCCTGGGGGGAGAGCTCAGGGGTCCCGCGGGATGCCCCTCCTGCCTGCCGTCCCTGGGGCACAGCATATTGGCCAGGAGGCAGAGGCCCGTCAGCAGCAGCGGGGTGGCCACCTTGGCCGGGACGCACACCATCCCGATGAGGGCCTGGAGCAGGAAGTTGTGGCTGTCCAGCGCCAGGCGATAGAAAGTGAAGCCCAAAGAGAACCTGGCGGGTTGTGGGTGGTGGTGTCAGGCTGGGTGGGGAGGTAGGGCTGGTCCTTTGTCCATTCCTGACCTGCTTCCCGAGCTAGCGTGGCCATCTTAGGTTTGGCCACTGGGAGATGCAAGGGAGAGGCCGGGGGCAGGGTGAGGGGAGAAGCTGGGGTGAGGGGAGAAGCTGGGGCGAGGGGAGAAGCTGGGGTGAAGGGAGAAGCTAGGGGATTTCTCCAGCGCCCTCTCTGCTTGGGTACTGGGGTCCCCAGGACCAGGGCCTGAACGTCCACCGGTGCTGCCCCCCAACCCTGGGTTACGATCTGGCCCCGTTTCACCTCCAGCCGCAGGGCCTCCCTGGCTGCCCTCTTCCCATTGATGCCAGCCACCCTCTGCAGCTCCCGCAGGCCGTGCCCCACCTTGCCCGCGATGGGGAGCCAGCAGGTCAACTCTGCCAGCCACTTGGGGAGGGGCAGAGGTCACTGCCTGTGGCCCACAGGGCCCAGCCTGGGCGAGCTCACAGAGCTCCGGGACCCATCTGCCCTCTCTGGACCTGAGTGTCCCCTGCCAAGGGGGTCAGCTGAGGGCAGTGGGCAGGGTCTGCAGGGCAATGTTCTCAACCACTCTCCATCCCCAGACCCTTTCTGACTCCTTCCTCCTTCCCTGGGGTGGGGTTGGATGTCCACGGCTCTCATCATCCCTGGCTTGGCTTCTGGGGTGGGCCTGGGGTTCCGTTCTCCCCTTCCTGCCCCCCTCTCTACCCTGTAGCCCTTCCCTGCTTCACCCAGGAGCCAGTCTGATACCAGGGTCCCCAGTGTCACATGTCTTCCCCCCACCACCAGTTCACCGCCTGAACTAAGCCGGCAGGACAGTTGTCTGATGCCCTTTTTACTGAAAGCAGCTTCACGCCCACTCAGGGGTTCAGATGGAAGCAGGATCCTGGGTCCCGACACCACCAGCCTCCAGTTAGCCATCAATTCCTGTTGCCACAGGCAGCCCTCCTTTCTGACTGTCCCCATGGCTCCTGCTCTATCTTGTGCTGGGACAACAGCTGCCACCTCCTCGATACCATTCTGTCCCATGTACTCCAGTCGCCCACCACCTGGCTAGCTCCCTGATGCCAACCTGGCTCCCAACACCCCAGCCTCAACCCTGCCTGCTGGATGAGCTCCTCTGGCTTCTACACTGCACCCTGGCTCCTGCCTCTGGGCTTCGCTCCTGCAGTCCCCCAACCAGGCAGTCCAGTGGGCCATCCATCCATCCATCCATCCATCCATTCATCCATCCTTCCCTCCATACATCCACTCAAACACATCCACCCAACCACTCATCCATCCATCCATCCATCCACCCTTCCACTGTCCTTCAGGCTTTACAGAGTGGGTGGGAGAAAATCAAAGGTGCCCATTAGAGGTAGAGCTGCCAAGACCTGGTGCTCTTCCAGACTTGGAGGGATGGGGCATGGAGACCCTAACTCAAGGACCTGGTGTGAGGGAGCTGCCCTTCCCCCCCGCCAATCCAAAGTTGGGGAGGCCTTGGGGAGGAGCAGGTAGAAAGAGATGCTGAGAGGCCAATATGGAGATGGCATGCAGCCAGGTGAGCCAATACCGGAAGTTGGCGAGAAGCAAAGCTGAAGTGGAGACCTGGGAGCTGTCAGCCTTTAGATGGAATTAGAACTACAGCCCAGGGCAAGATCCCCCCGGGGAGAGAGCACCATCTGTGCTGCATGCTGCGGGAGTGGGAAGAGGAGGCAATGGTGACCTGGAAGCCATGGAGGATTCTGGCAAGGACCGTTGTGTTGGGGAAGTGGGGGGATGCTGGATTGGAGTGGCTTCAAGGAGACAGGGAGAGAGAGGAAGTGGGACAGCAAAGGTGGGCCATTCTCCTATAGAGAAAATGGTTTGGAAGGGAAGCAAGGAAACTGGTGGGAGCTGCAGGGGCTGTGGGGATCCATGCTCAGAAATGCCCATGATCCTGGCTTACTCATCAAGCTCTAAGCACACTCTGGAATGGTGATGTGTGGGGTTTCCCACTAGACTGCAAGCACCAGGTGGGCCTGACACCATCTCGCTGGCTTATCACCTCCATTTCTGGTGTTGGCTGGTGCCTGGCACATGGTAGGTGCTTAGAAGTTATTTGTTGAGTGAATGAAATAATGAATGAATGAATGAATGAATGAATGAATGCCGGGCACTCCTACAACACCCTTGTAAGCACATTGGCTGAGGTTCACCTGCTGCTCAGCGCCAGCATAGGAGACCAGTACCAGGGAACCCACATCGCTGTCCTTCTCCCTCCACCCTCCAAACCTCCTTGGTGACAGGGTCCAACCTGCCATACTAGAGGGCCACTGTTACACATGATTATCCCCTCACTTGGTGAGAGGTCATTGTCTCCTCTGAGGAGTGACTGCAAATTAATTGTTGGAGGCTCCATTTTAGGAGTTTCTCTGCTCCCAGCTTTTGGGCTGGGAGAGATTTTTGGAGTCAGCCTTCCTTCTCTAGTGTGGGTGCAGGTGTCCCACCCCCACATTGAACCTCTGCTGTTCTTTTCTCTGCAGAGGCAGCAGTGGCTGGGTGACCTCCAAGGACCAGGTCTGTGCATGAATGAACCAGGCTTGCTGTGCTCCCAGGGTCTGGAGCACGATGGAGCACAGGGATGCAGCCTGGTGACAATTGGAACTTGGGGCAGTGGGGTCCAGAAGGGGATACCTGATCAGATAGACATGGTTAAGGAAGATTTTCTAAACAAGGTGGTGTTTAAGCTGAGTCCTGAAGAACGAGCAGAAGTTGGGAGAAGGGTGTTTCAGGCAGAGTCAACTGCGTGGCAGAGCCCTAGAGGTAGGACTGAAGGTGAAACACAGAAGAGGTTGGTGAGGTTGGCCCAGATTGTGGGAGGGAGTACTGGGTGAGGGGAGGCAAGAGGGGGAGGGAGGCAGCCAACGCAGCACCATGTGATCATTTTGAGGGAAATGGGAAGCTATTGAGGGGTTGTAGGAGGGAGTGACATGATCTGATTTATGACTTGAAAAGATTCCCCTTTATCCTTGGGCAAGGAATGCATGCTGGGGGCAAGGGTGAAGACAGGAGGTCAAATAAGAGAAGGTTGATGCCCAGATTCCTGAAAACCAGGAGGAATACCACTCTGGCCTTCCCTCTCCCTCCCCTTCTCTCATCCAATCAGCCACCAAGACCAGTCAAGTCCACATTTTAATTAACTTCTGAATCTGTTATCTAGCCATCCATCCACCCATCTACCTATATCTCCCTCCCTTCATTCTTCCCTCCCTGGCCATCCATCTATCTCTCCAACCACCCCACCCACCATCTACCACCCACCCACATACCAATCCATCTCTCATCTATCCGTCCACTCACTCATCCATCCACTCTCCCGTCTACCCATTCGCCCACCCACCCATCCATCATCCATTCAACCAACCACCCACCCACCCCTCCGTCCTTCCCTTTCTCCACTCACCCATCCACTCACCCATCTACCCCTCACCTACCCATCTACCCAATCATCCATCCATCCATCCATTCATCCACTGAACCATTTGTCCACCCCAGCACTCATTCATTCATCCACCTAGCCACACACGCATCCATCTACCAACTCATCCATCCATCCATCCATCCATCCATCCATCCATCCATCCATCCATCCATCCATTATCCACCCATTGAATCACCCATCCATCCACTCACTCTCCAAGCCACAAACCCATCTACTCACCTATCTTTCCATCCATCCACCCATCCGAATACTTATTCATCCACCTATCTAGCAATCCATTCATCCATACAACACTTAGTTTTTGCCAGATGGTTGGCAAGGACCATGCTTGATTTATTTCAGGGCAGTGTGATCTCTGACCTCCCATGCATGCCTTTCCTTTGGAGGAGTCTGTGGGGTCTCCTAAGATGACCAGACCGTGACCTCTGTTCTCTAACAGACAGCTATGTACATTGATAATGTCAGTCCATGGGGCAGTCTGTCACAGTGCCCTGGGAGTTGTGTGTGTATTTGTGTAATCTTTGCATCCCACCCCTAGTTTGGCCCAGTGCTGCCATGCCTTGCTTAGCTTAGGGGCTGAGAAAGCACGTCTGAAGGCATAGATGACAAGGCAGGCAGAGACAGGAGATGGGAAGGGATGAGAGGTGACAGAGAGGAGGGAAGGGGGAGAACAAAGGAGGTAGAGCAAGGCGCCTGGGAGCCACAGGGCAAGGGAGAGGTGCCCCGGGCACTCAGGCCTTGGTTGGAGGAAAAGAGTGGTAGACTTGAGGCTTCCTGCTGTGCCAGGCTCCTCTTCCCTCCTGCACCCCTGGCCCTGTATGCCCCACCCAAGGCCCCACCTTTGCTCCTGGGAAAGGAGAGTCTCCCATTCCTCCTCGGGGGAGGATGGACTGGGTGTCTTCTGAGCAGGGGATGGGGTGCAGTACTCACCATGGGTAGCCGAAGCTGAGAAAGAAGGCACTGGAGCTGGCCTGCTGCAGCATCTCCCAGTCCCACCAGGACCTGGCGAAAGCTGAAGCCCAGTGAATTCAAGGTCATGGACAAAGGTTGGGGTCCATGCCGAGGTCCGTTCCATCACTGCAAGGAGATCAGAGCAGGTTGGCTCTGGAGCCTACACAGAGCCTCTTGAGCCCAGCTACAGGTTCGAAAACTTAGGGAGAGTGTCTGCGTTCATTACGACACCGACTGAAGTGCAGGTCACCAGGAAGTGGAACAGGCAGTACAAGGGGACGATGGGGGTGAAGGCAGCCGTGTGCCCCACATGGCAACCTGAAGGTCACTCCAGGTCAGCACCGGCCTGCGACTGAACCTGTGTCACACATATCTGGGAGGGGGGCTGGGGTCTGTGGCCTGCCACAGAGCCAGCTCTGGGCCCGGACTGCTGAGAGCCTGCCCTGCCCCGACTACCGAGCTGAAGAGGATGCTAAAAGGACATCTGGGACTAAACTCATGTTCTCCACCCTGGAAACTTGTGCGTCTGAGGAGGTGTGTTCTGGAATGTGGGCTGCTGAAGAAGGCACTTTGATTAGGGAGTGAGTTTCCCGTCACCAGGAGGATTCAAGCAGGGATGTGTGGAGCGGGTTTCAGCAGCAAGTGCTGATGGGAAGCAGTCACCCTCCAGACCCTGAGAGGAGAGTGTCACCACGAGGTTGAGAGTGGGACAGCTTTGCTCAAGCCACCTGGCTGGAGGGTGGCAAGACCCGAGACATTGTGGCTGCGGGCAGAGAGCTTCCTTCCAGATTCAGCTGCAAGAAGCCAGTTCAGACACCAGTGGGGCCACAGGCCTGGGCAAGGGGAGAGGGACCCTGTCTGGGCAGGTGGCACCCACCTGTCTAAGGTGTAGCCATGCACGGCAGCAGCCACCAGGCTCCCAGCCAAGTAGATGACCAGGGCCTCTGAGCCGTACACCATCTCCCAGGGAGAGGCAAGTGGGGAGCTGAGCTCAGGAGGTGGGCAGGGCCGAGCGGGGGCCCCCAAGGGAGCCGGGTGTGGGTGACCTGGTGTGGGACAGCGACGGCACCCACAGGTGTCGCTTTGCCACATGAGGGTTCTCCTGTTCCCCCCTTACCGAATCCGCATGCCCCCTATTGCCCGTGGGCTCAAGGGTCAACACTCCATAGCCTCATCTGGCCCCCTCCCCAGCCTTGCCCACCCACCCGGCCAGCACCCTCCCCACCCCCCAGGGGCCGCCCTGCCCTGTTCTTTCCAAAGCACCCTGTACTGGCCGCTTGGGCCCTCCAGAAAGATTTGCGGGAGTCCCGGTGCCTAGCACCCCAGAATTTGCCCTTATTTGGAAATAAGCTCATTGCAGTTGGAATTAATTAAATTAAAATGATGTCATGCTGGAGAAGGGCGGGCCACTAATCCAACAGGCCTGGGGGCCTTTTCAGAAGAGGAGAAGAGACAGACAGAGAGAAGGCAGCCACAAGCCAAGGGGTGCCTGGGGGTGGGGTGGGAGTGGGGGTCAAGCCCCCAAAGCTGGAAGAGACCAGGGAGGACCCTCCCACTGCAGGTTTCAGAGGGAGCCTGGCCCCGACGACGCAGTGATTTTGGATTTCTGACCTCCAGAACCGAGACCATCAATTGCTGTTGTCGGGTTGGTCCCACTTGGCTACGACAGCCCGGAGAAATAGAGAAGAGCCCCACCTCCCACTCGCCCGAGCGAGTGGTGCCTCCCCGCTTCCCAGACTCGCCCGGTGCACCCCTCAGGACTCAGCCCAGTCGCCTCGCTTCTGGGGAGCCCCCGGAGCCGGCCTCAGACCCACCTCGGGCTTCGGCCACCAGGTCCCTTTAGACTGGACGTCCCATGGTGGAGCAAGACCACATGTCCCCAGCACCCAGCCCAGGGCCCCCCAGTTCCCAGTCTGTTCAACTGGGCTCCCCAAGGTGGAGAAAGCTGCCTGGAGTCACAGCTGAAGGGGGTCCCAGGTCGGGCCTGGGGAGGTCCAGTGGGTGCTTTTCAGGGTTAGGCATTAAGGAGCCGTCCCCAGCTGCGACCGGGCGCTTCCAGGAACCTGTGAGTGACAGTAACTCCTTGATGGGAGTGTCGTCCTCCTGCCTCCCACGCCAGCCCTGGGGGCCAGTAAGTGTCAGCACCATGGCTGGGGTCTCACCATCCACCCCCCCTGTAAGAGGATGGGCTAGGAGGGGCTGGGAGCCCACCTGCAGGGGATGGAGAGGCCCGGGGTCCGTGCAAGAATGCACAGGCCATTTTGAGTCCATCCCACCGTGACCTTGACCCCTGTGCACCTGGGGGACTCGCCCTTACCTGGGTCGCAATGGTGGAGGTGAGGGTGCCGCACAGGGCTTGGTGGCCGCCTCGTCCAGGGGTTGACGGACGCTTTGGGGCCCAGGAACTGCCACCACAGCTGGCGGAAGCGGCAACACCGCTGGCGTGAAGGGATGGAAAGGGTCGGGGGTGGGGGTGGGGGGCGCGGGCCGGGTGGGTGCCGTCCTCCGGGAGCGGCGGTGGGGCCCCCACGATAGGGATGGCCGGGGACAACCGGCTGGAGAGGCTGGAACCTACCCGGGGTGCCCACTCCACCGAGGCTGGTCCCCGGGCCCAGGGGCCTGCGACCGCCGCGGCAGATTGCACCCGCTTGGGGACGGCCGAAGACGCAGGCGCCGCGGGCCCCGGAGGAGGTGGAGGCTGGAGCTGCGCCGACGGGGCTTCAACCTTTCCCCGGTGGCATTTAGGGAACCGCGTTCTGTGATCGTTTCCTCGAAGTTGAACTGGGTTCCCAGGGGGGCCGCGGATGTGAAGTCTCTGCCCCGGGCTAGGCCGCTCCTCTGGTGCCCTAGGGGGGGGACCCTCCTTATCAGGGGCCGGCTGAACCCTGGAGCCACTCCCTGCGCGGGACCGCGTGGGGACCGCGGCACGGACGCCCGCGTGCGTGGCCCGGGTGGAGCCTCCGCCCGCCTGCTGGCCTCGACCGCCTTCTCCCTTCGCCCACTCCTGAGCCCTGGATGGAGCTTTCCAGCGTCCCCAGACACGCTGTCAGTGCCTTGGGCTCCGTGTGTCCAGGACCACTCCCCCCGCCCCCTCAGTGGCAGCCCCCCAGCATCGAGCTGCAAGTCCTTTGCCCGGTTCCTCCCAGCCCACCAGCCCCAGGCCCTGCTAGTTTGGCCTCGGGAAGGCTCTTCCCTCCGCCGGCACCTCCATCTCCAGGGCTGGCCTTGGGGTCGCTGACCCGGTTTTGGGGACTGTCCCCCACCCTGCTCTCGCTGCCTCTCTCTGCTCCTGCCCCTGCCCCTTCATCCCGCCTCCTACAGCACGAAACCCTCGGGTCAAAGCTGGGGCGCTCCCGCTCAGCAGAGGCTGGGGAGGGGAAGAAGCTGTATGGGGGCGGGGAGAGGGTCAGGAAAAATTTGAACGAAGACCTAGAGATTCCCCCCCCCCCCTGCTTGGGAAGGTTAATTCTACAGGTTAAAGGGCGGAGACCACAAGGGAGCTCAGAAGTGTGCTTGCGTGCCCGTGTGCGTGTGGCATGTAGAGGGCGGGCAGTGCAGCAGAGGTGGCCACCCAGCTGTTTGTCCTCAGGGGCTTTGGGGAACGAAGCTGCTTAATTTAGGAAGGACTCCCCCTCCCCACCCGCTTCTCCCCCGCTCTTCCCTCTGCTCCCCTCCCCGGCTCACCATCTACAGCCTCCTCCCCTCTGCTCTGCATGGTGCTCTCCTTGCTTCTTCCAGCTCGTGTCCCCTGCCGGCTGAAGGCCTGCCCCAGGCTGTCCCTTGGACACATCTGCATGGTCTGCAAGGGTCTCCAGCACTTTCTTTCCTTCCACACCTGAGGCTCAGAGCCGCCACTGCCAGCCTGACTTTACGGCGTCCTGCCCCTTCCATTATCGTCCTGTTGGTCTAATTTCCAGCCTGTCCCTGGGGGTCTGGAACCTTCTCTAGACCATCTTTGGAGCCCAACGCTGATTCGGACCCCAAAAGAAGCCGCTTCCTGAAACGCATGGCTGGTTTGAAAAGGAGCTCACGTTTTTTCCCTGATGATAAAACTAATATACCTATGTTCCAAAATTCAGAAAATATTGAAAGGTATGAAGAAAATAAAGGTCACTCTTAAATTCCCCATGCAGTCATCACCACTGTGAACATTTTGGGGTCAATACTCCCGGACTCTTCTTTATGAATGGATTGCATCAACCCCAGCTGGAAAACAAGCCTGCACCTCTCTGGCTTTTTCTCCCCCCTCCGCATCTCACCCTCAGGAGAAGGGAAAAAGAGCTACTGAAAACCAGCACTAGGTAACAGCCCTCTTCTCTGGGCTTATTCCTTTTTTTTGTCAGCTGCCAAAACTCAAGATATTAAGTGGGAATCCTGCGAGAAGTTTCTCTAATCATCAAATTAGCTTTGGCTAGGGGATGTAACTAATGTAGTTTTCTACAGCATTTTTTTTTTTTTTTTTTTTTTTTGCATGGGCAGGCACTGGGTATCGAACCTGGGTCTCCGGCATGGCAGGTGAGAACTCTGCCACTGAGCCACCGTGGTCCACCCTCTACAGCATTTTTAAATAGAATCTTTAGTATGAATGGTCAATGTCAAAAATGTGGAACAGATGAAGGCCATTGCTTGTGAAGTCATTTGTGTACTCTAGCTGCAAGATGCAACCTCTAGTTCATTGCTACATACAAGTATAGATTTTCTTCCTGGGCTGTATGATTTGGAGTTTGCTCTCTTTACCACAGTCATAATAGTGAAATCATACTGTATCTATCCTTTTGTGTCTGGCTTATTTCACTCAGCGTTGTGTCCTCAGGTTCATCCATGCTGTCATATGCTTTCGGACCTCATTTTGGCTTATTGCTGCATAATATTCCATCCTATGTATATTCTGCATTTTGTTTCTCCATGTGTCTGTTGATGGGCACTTGGATTGTTTGCATCTGTTCTAGTTTGCTAGCTGCCGGAATGCAGTATACCAGAGATGGGATGGCTTTTAACAAGGGGAATTTAATAAGTTGCTAGTTTACAGTTCTAAGGCTGTAGAGAAAATGTCCAATTAAAACAAGTCTATAGAAATGTCCAGTTAAAGGCATCCAGGGAAAGATACCTTCGTTCAAGAAGGCCGATGAAGTTCAGGGTTTCTCTCTCAAGTGAGAAGGCACATGGCGAACACAGTCAGGGCTTCTCTCTCAGCTGGAAGGGTACATGGTGATCATGGCATCATCTGCTAGCTTTCTCTCCTGGCTTCTGGTTTCATGAAGCTCCCCGGGAGGTGTTTTCCTTCTTCATCTCCAAAGGTCACTGGCTGATGAACTCTCTGCTTCGTGGTGCTACAGCATTCTCTGCTCTCTCTGAATCTCTTTCTCCAAAATGTTTCCTCTTTTATAGGACTCCAGTAAATCAATCAAGACCCAACCAAACAGGTGGAGACATGTCCTCACCTAAACCAGCTTAACAACCACTCTTGACTAAATCACATCATCCAGGGAGACGATCCAATCACAGTTTCAAACATACAGTATTGAACAGGGATGATTCTACCTTTATGAAATGGGATTTTGGTTAAAACATGGATTTTCTAGGGAGCATACATCCTTTCAAACTAGCACAGCATCTTTTGGTGATTGTGGATAATGCTGTCTTGAACATCGGTGTGCAAATGTCTGTTTGTGTCACTGCCCTTGGCTCTTCTGGGTATGTACCGAGTATTGGTATTGCCAGGTCACAGGGCAACTCAGAATTTAGTTTTCTAAGGAACCCCCAAACTGTCTCCCACAATGGCTGCACCATTATACATTCCCACCAGCAGCGCATAGCTGTTCAAATTTCTCCACATCTTCTCCAACATTTGTAGTTTTCTGTTTGTTTAAAAGCAGCCATTCTTTTTTAAAAAATTTTTATTAATAAAACCAATCAACATACACAGACGAACGTTCTTAACGTATGAATATTCCATACTTGGTGCACAATCAGTGGCTCATAATATCATCACATAGTTGTATATTCATCATCATGATCATTTCTCAGAACATTTACATCAGTCCAGAAAAAGAAATAAAAAGAAAAAAGAAAAAACTCATGCATACCGTAACCGTTACTCCTCCGTCTCATTGACCGCTAGTATTTCTCTCTACCCAATTTATTTTAACATTTGTTCCCCCTATTATTTATTTATTTTTAATCCATATGTTTTACTCATCTGTCCATATCGTAGATCAAAGGAGCATCAGACACAAGGTTTTCACAATCACACAGTCACATTGTGAAAGCTATATCATTATACAATCATCTTAAAGAAACATGGCTATTGGAACACAGCTCTACAGTTTCAGGCATTTCCCTCTAGCCTCTCTAATACACCTAAACTAAAAAGGGGATATCTATATAATGTGTAAGAATAACCTCCAGGATAACCTCTCGACTCTATTTGAAATCTCTCAGCCACTGACACTTTATTTTGTCTCATTTCTCTCTTCCCCCTTTCAGTTGAGAAGGTTTTCTCAATCCTTTGATGCTGAATTTCAGCTCATTCTAGGACATCTGTCCCACGTTGCCAGGGAGGTTTACATCCCTGGGGGTCATGTCCCATATAGAGAGGGGGACAGTGAGTTCGCTTGCTGTGTTGGCTGAGAGAGAGAGGCCACATCTGAGCAACAAAAGAGGTTCTCTGGGGGTGACTCCTAGGCCTAATTTTAAGTAGGCTTAGCCTATCCTATGCAGGGATAAGTTTCATATGAACAACCCCCAAGGTTGAGGGCTCAGCCTGTTGATTTGTTGTCCCCACTGCTTGCGAGAATATCAGGTCTTCTCTAAATGGGAAAGTTGAATTTCCCCCTTTCTTGCCATTCACCCAAGGAGACTGCAAATACTTCTTTATTCACTGTTCAAATCACTCTGGGATTTATCAGGGCATCACTCTGGATAAACCTACAAAATCTCATGTCCTACTCAAGGTTCCATGTAGTTATGGTGTTCAATTAAACTGTCCATATAAGTTATACTAGGAGATGCACTAGTTAAAATATAAATTTTGTACCAAATAAACATTTTTTGCTTTAGTCTCATGCATAAGTTAAAGTTTTAAAATATGAATTACCATTATTTTCAACACCCTGCAATATTGACATTCCTTTGTTCTTCCTCATGCAAAAACATTTTTTAATTTGTACATTTAGTCACCATCTTTATACATGCTAGGCATTCCTAGATTATGTCATCTCAGTATTTGTCATACACCTTTCCTTCTGATTTCATTTGTGCCCCCAGGCCTTCTCCATCTATAATTCTCATATTCAGCTTCATTCAGTGTTCTAACATTATTGTATTACAGTTAGGTGGTATTGTGCTGTCCATTTCCAAAATTTTACAATCAGTCCTCTTGCACAATCTGTATTCCTTCAGCTCCAATTACCCAATATCTACCCTATTTCTATCTCCTGTTGGTCTCTGTTCTTAACTGAAGTTCTCTGAGTTCATTCATTAATGTTAGTTCATATCAGTGAGACCATACAGTATTTGTTCTTTTGTTTCTGGCTGATCTCACTCAGCATAATGTCCTCAAGGTTGTTACATACTTCATCACTTTATTCTGTCTTACAACTGCATAATATTCCATCGTATGTGTATACCATAGCTTGTTTAGCCACTTATCTGTTGATGGTCATTTGGGCTGTTTCCATCTCTTTGCAATTGCAAATAATGCTGCTATAAACATTGGTGTGCAAATATCCGTTTGTGTTCTTGCCCTCATGTCCTCTGAGTAGACACCTAGCAATGGTATTGCCGGGTCATATGGCAATTCTATACTTAGCTTCCTGAAGAATTGCCACACTGCTTTCCACAGCAGTTGTACCATTTACATTTCCACCAACAGTGGATAAGTGTGCCTCTTTCTCCACATCCTCTCCAGCACTTGTTATTTTCTGTTTTATTGATAATGGCCATTCTGGTGAGTGTGAGATGATATCTCATTGTGGTTTTGATTTATATTTCCCTAATAGCCAGTGAAGTTGAGCATCTTTTCATATGCATTTTAGCCATTTGTTTTCCCTCTTCTGAGAAGTGTCTGTTCAAGTCTTTTGCCCATTTTGTAATTGGGTTGTCTGTCTTTTTGTTGTTGCGTTGAACAATCTCTTTATATATTCTGTATACTAGACCCTTATCTGGTATATCATTTCCAAGTATTGTCTCCCAATGTGTAGGCTGTCTTTTTACTTTGTTGACAAAATTCTTTGGTGCACAAAAGTGTTTAATTGTGAGGAGTTCCCATTTATCTATTTCTTTCTTCAATGCTTGTGCTTTGGGTGTAAGATCTAGGACACTGCCTCCTATTGCAAGTTTTATAAGATATTTCCCTACATTTTCTTCTAAAAGTTTTAAGGTCTTAGCTATAATGGTTAGGTCTTTGATCCATTTTGAGTTCATTTTTGTGTAGGGTGTGAGATAGGGATCCTCTTTCATTCTTTTGCATGTGGATATCCAGTTCTCTAGACACCAATTATTGAAGAGACTGTTCTGTCCCAGGTGAATTGAATTGGCTTGACTGTCTTGTCAAAGATCAATTGTTCATAGATGAGAGGGTCTATATCTGAACACTCTATTCGATTCCGTTGGTCAGTATATCTATCTTTATGCCAGTACCATGCTGTTTTGACCACTGTAGCTTTGTAATATGCCTTAGAGTCAAGTAGTGATAGCAGCCATTCTTATAGTTGTGAGGTGATATTTCATTGTAGTCTTGATTTGCATTTCCGCTATAGCAGCTCTTCAGGTGCTTTTTAGTCATTTGTGTTTGCTCTTCAGAAAAATGTCTGTTCATATCTTTTGCCCATTTTATAATTTATTTATTTTTTGTTGTTAGGTTGTATAATTTCTTTATATACACTTGATATCAAAATTTCATCCGATATATAGTAACCAAATATTTTCTTCCATTGAACTGGCTTCCTCTTCACCTTTTTGATAAATTCCTTTGATGCACAGAAGATTTTGATTCTGAGGAGTTCCTGTTTCTCTATTTTTTCTTTTATAGCTTGTGCTTTGGGTGTAAAGTTCAAGAAGCTACCTCCTGTCACTAGATCTTGAAGATGTTTCCATATATATTTATAGATGTTTCCATATATATATATTTATTTATTTTTAAATTGTGAAATAAAACATATATTCAAAAAAGCAATATGTTTCCAAGTAAGTTTTAGCAAGTAGTTATAGAACAGATTTTAAAGTTTGTTATCGGTTACAGTTCCACGAGTTTTCGTTTTTTCTTCTAGCTACTCCAAGACACTGGAGGCTAAAAGAAATATCAGTATAATGATTCAGCACTCAAACTCATTTGTTAAATCATCCCTTCTCTGTATAACTCCACACCTCACCTTTGATCTTTCTCCCACTCTTTAGGGGTATTTGGGCAATGCCCTTTCTAACTTTTTCGTATTGGAGGGGGCTGTTGATAATATGGGGTAGGGGGACAGAACTAGTTGATGTTCTGGAGAGGCTGGCCCCTTTGCATTTCAGGACTTATCTGGTCCGGGACCCATCTGGAAGTTGTAGGTTTCTGGAAAGTTACCCTAGTGCATGGAACCTTTCTAGAATCTTATATAATGCCCTAGGTATTCTTTAGGATTGGCAGGAATGGTTTTGGTTGGCATTTGGTAGCAACGTCTAACTGAAGCATGTGTAAGAGTGACATCCAGTGTAGCCTCTCGACTGTGTTTGTGCTCTCTCAGTCACTGACTCCCTATATTTTCTTCTAGGAGTTTCATGGTATTGGCTTTTTTTTTTTTTTTTTTTTTTTTTTAAAGACAGAGAGAAGGAAGGAAGGATAGAAGGAAGGAAAGGAGGAAGAAAGGGAAACATCTTTTAAACATTTTCTTGTTTTATTGTATTTTGTTTCTCCGTTTTTGTTACATGGGCTGGGGCCGGGAATCGAACCGAGGTCCTCCGGCATAGCAGGCAAGCACTTTGCCCGCTGAGCCACCGCGGCCCGCCCGGTATTGGCTTTTATATTTAGGTATTTGATCCATTTTGAGTTAATTTTTGTGTAGGGTATAAAATGGGGGTTCTCTGTCATTCTTTTGGCTATTGATATCTAGTTCTCCCAAGCCCATTTATTGAAAAGACTATTCTGTCCCAATTCAGTGGATTTGGGGGTCTTTTGAAAGATTATTTGACCATACATTTGATGGTCAATCTCTGTACTCTCAATTCTGTTCCATCAGTCTATACTTCTATCTTTGTGCCAGTACCATGCTGTTTTGACCAGTTTGGCTGTATAGTAAGCTCTAACAGGAAGTGTTAATTCTCCCACTTTGTTCTTCTTATTTAGAAAATCTGTAACTA
This sequence comes from Tamandua tetradactyla, assembly GCF_023851605.1. NCBI lineage: Eukaryota > Metazoa > Chordata > Mammalia > Pilosa > Myrmecophagidae > Tamandua > Tamandua tetradactyla. The sequence goes on from NC_135335.1 coordinate 9,951,125, forward strand.
TTTGAGGTTTCTTTCTCTTTCAAATAAATTTGAAAACTTGCTTTTCCAAGTTTTCTAAATAGGTTGTTGGAATTTTTTTTTTATTTGTATAACTTTATTCACAATAGCCAAAAGGTAGAAGCAACCAAAGTGTCCATCAATATAAGATTGGATAAACAAAATATTGTTGATACAAGCCATGATTATTCAACCATAAAAAAGAATGGAGTTCTAATTCTTGCTGCAACATGGATGAATCTTGGGAGATTTCATGTTGGGTGAAATAAGCCAGACACAAAAAGATAAACATTGTATGACTGTATGATCTCATTTATATGAAATGCACATAAGCAAACTTCATAGACAGATTACAGGTTACCAGGAGCCACGGTGGTGGGGAGAGGGTAGTAGGTGTTAGGGGAGTTATTGCTTAATAGAGTTTCTGCTTGAGGTGAAAAAGTTGAGGTATGGATGCTTGTGATGGTAGCACAATACTGTGAATAGAATTAATGCTACTGAATTGTGCACTTGAAAGTGGTAAAAATGAGAAATTGAGTTGTACATTTGGTACTACAAAAGTATAAGAAAAGAAAAAAGATTAATGTGGAAAAACAGTTCTATCTTCAACTTTCCACCTCTCTTCCCAGGAGGTAACTCATGTGAGATGAAGGTGTAACTGAGAAATTAGGATTTAACAAATGACTGTGAGTACTGCCTCATTATATAGATATTTCTTTCTAGTGTCGAGTATTTTAGAATAACCAAAAGGAAATACTTGAAGCTGTTGAACTGTAACCCAGTATCCCTGATCTTTAATAATGATTGTATAACTATATTGAGGAAAAGATTTCAATTGCCCATGTGGCTACGGAACTACTTCTGGATATTTTGTTCTGTTAATCAACACTGTCTTAGTTAACTCTATTGTAGTAGTAGTGGTCAATAAGAGGGAGGGGTAAGGGGTATGAGATGTTTGGGGTTTCTTTTTTATTTTTATTTCTTTTTCTGGAGTAATGCTAATGTTCCAAAAATGATCAGGTGATGAATGCACAACTATATGAACCAATGGCTGTATACTTTGGATGGATTGTATAGCGTATGAATATATCTCAATAAAATCACATTTATAAAAAAAAAAAAGAGGGAGATAATCAATGTTACCAGTTTCTTGAACATCTTTGGAGAGAAATTGTAAGCATAACAAGGTCTCTGAATATACGTCCATTCCCCACATAAATGGCAGCACATTCTACCTATAGAAGTTAGCTCTTCAGGAGGCTTCCTGAGTTGGCATACTATCTCTCCATCTTTATTGCAATTATTCAATCCATTGTCGAAAAGTACAGGTCTATTACTGTGTAGGATGTCACTTAGTTTTGCTTGTCTGGTGTTTCCTCATGATTAAATTAAGCATGTGCACTTTTGGCAGTAATACCACAGAAAGGATGTTTTGTCTTTCTTAGATGCTTCATATCAGGAGGCACCTCACCTCAGTCCGTGTTATTGCTGATAAAGCAAATTTCAAGCACTTGGTTAAGGTAGAGTCTGTCAGTTTTCTCCAATACAAATTTCCTTTTGTAATTAATAAGGAATCCATGGGTAAGATTCTCTGAGACAATGTATATCTCGTTTTTCAAAAAACATTCATTTCAAGAGTTTTGCATCCACTGATGATTTTTGTCTGAACCAATTCTTACTGTGATGATTAAAAATGTGCTAGTTTTATTTTCACTGTCCTCAAACTCTGCTGAACTCCAGATCCAAGCTGGGTGAGGAGTGCTGTGACATGCCTCTTGGACTTGTTTCTGCCTTCTGAAGTCTTGCTTACCATTTCCAGAATGCTCAACTTGCAATTTCAGAGGAAGAGTGCATTTTCAGGAAGAGTGAGATAGATTTGGGTCTCAGGATGATGACATCTGATACACTGAACTTGTTTCTATGACCCTTCATTCTGGCTCCAGAGAAATAAAACAGTTGTTAGCGAGGTTGGTGACATTTTGTGTAGCTTCTGTGGCTTGAACTCTCTCTTCTCAGAGACCTTGTGCCTTGTCTCTTATTTTTCCTCGAATCTCAGCAGGTTCTCTTTTTCTTTGGTCATAGAATCGAGATCTTCGGTTTTGAAACCAAATTTGGACTCTGGCCTCTGAAACCCCAATTTCTTTAGCGAGTCTTTTTCTGGAATCAATCCCAGGGTAAGGGTTTTTCTTGAAAGCCTTGATGAGAGCGCATAATTGGGAAGATGTATAGGTGGTCCGGCACCGCCTGGCTTCTCTAACTTGAGTCACTGCAGGGGCATCTGGTCTGTGGGTTTGGCTTGATTCCAAGGCCTGCTCAGGTTCTGTCCTCTGGAAGGAGTGTCTAGCTCTTCGATTCTGAAACCAAATCTGGATTCTAGACTCTTCAGTGTTAATTTCTAAAGCAAGTTTTTGTTTGGTAGCATAACCTGGGTAAGGTTTTTGGTTGAAAGTGTCTATGAGGATTTTCAGCTGATCTGGTGTGAATTTGGTGCGACTGCGCCTTTGACATGTAGAGATGGTCTCGTTTGCAGAGTCTTTCTGGGCCATGTTGAAAGAGATCCTTGGTGTCTCAAACATCTGAGTAGGAGTCGGTTGTTGGAATTTTAATTGGTATTATTACATTGATCAATTTGGTAGAATTGACATCTTAATGACATTCAACCTTCTTATGCATGAGCATGGAATATCTTTCCATTTGTTAAGACCTTTGATTTCTTTAAGCAATGTTTTACAGTTTTCTAGTATAGGCCCTTTACATCCCTGGTTAAGTTTATTCCTAAATATTTGATTCTTTTACTGGCTGTTTTGAATGGAATTTTTCCTTAATTGTCTCCTCAGTGAGGTCATTGCTTGTATATAGAAATATTTATTACTGATTTTTGTGTATTAATCTTGTATCATGCCACTGAGCTGAATTTGTCTATTAGCTCAAGAAGCTTTATCATAGATTTCTGAGGATTTTTGATGTATAGGATCATGTCATCTGCAAATAATGAAAATTTTACTTCTTGTTTTAAATTTTTTTATTGGCAAAAACAAAACAACATACAAACATGAACATTTTTAACATATGACCATTCCATACTTGGTGTACAATCAATGGCGAAAGTTTTGCTTCTTCCTTTCCTACTTGGATTCCTTTTCCTTCTTTCTCCTGTCTAATTGCCCCAGCTAGGACTTCTAGTACAATGCTGAATAATAGCGGTGATAGTGGGTATGCTTGTCTCATTCCTGATCTTAGGGGAAAGCTTATATTCATTAGGGAAATTGGTCTGTAATTTTCCTTTCCTGTAACATCTTTATCTGATGTTGGTATTAGAGTGATGTTAGCTTCATAAAATGAGTTTGGTCGTGTTCCTCTTTCCTCAATTCCTTTAGCTTTAGATTACTGATTTTAACCTATTCACACTTATTGTTACCACTGACTTACTTGGGCTTAGTATGTTTTCTTCTTTACCATATTTTTCCCTTTGAAATTTGTTTTTCTTGTTCCTATTTTCTATTGAACCCATTGGGTTTTCTTTGTTCTGTCTTTCTTCTGTCTTTTTATTTCCTTTATCCATGTCTTTGAACACACAACTAAGAGCTATTTCATATATCTACTCTCTTCAAACCTTCTACCCTCCATTCTCTCCCTCAACAGATGGCATCATCTGGGTTTTCCTCTCTACTGCATAATTACATCAATATACTAATATATTATTTTTCTTCGATCTTAAAAAAAGCCTCCTCTCTTTTAACCCCTTTCCCTTCTTCAGCTACTATGCCCTTCTCTGCTTCTATTTAAAGCAAAACTCCAGGAAAGCATCTACAGCTCATCTTTAATTTCTCTCTTCCCACTGTTTCTCTGAGTCATTCCATTCAAATCTTTGCCTTTGTCACTACATTGTCACCACTGGCCTCCATGCTGCTGAATTCAGTGGTCATTTCCAGTCCTCATCTCACTTGAGCCAAGGGCTGCCTCTGACCCTTCTCCTTCCAGGAGATACCTCTTCCCTGGGCCTTCAGGATTCCAGCTTTGCTTGCTTCTCCTCCAACTTCATCGCCTGGTCACATTTCCAGCCTGGACCTCTCCTTGGAATTCTGGACTTTAAATCCAGTTGCCTAATCTGAGCTGCCTAAGGGTCATCTCACAGTTACCACAGCCAAAACTGAGCTCCCCACAGGCTTCTCCTACAGCCTTCCCCACCTCAGCCTTTGGCAACTCCAAGCTCCCTGTCTCATCAATACTGAAGAGTTATTCCTGGCTCCTCTCTTCCTTTTGCACCCCAAAGTCCACTTGGTAGGAAGTCCTAGATTCAAAACATGGCCAGAATGTGCCCACATCTCATCTTCTCTAGGGCTACCACCTGGATCCCTGCAGTGGCTTCTGCATGGGCCCCCCTGCTTCCACCTTTGCACCTTTTCAGTTTGTTCTCCACCCACGGATAGAGAAGTTCTGATTTACATCATCAGATCATGTCACTGCTGTGGTCAAATTTGGCAGTGTCTTATCTGACTCTGAGGAAAGCTCAGAGTCCTCACAGCGATCTGCCCTCTTCTGCTTCTCTAAGCTCATCTCCTCTAGCCCCGCTGCCCTCCTTGCTGTTGTTTGAGTGTTTTGGTCACATCTCTGCCTCAGGGCCTTTGCACTTGCTGTTCCTTCTTCCAGGAAACCTCTTCCCCCGAAGACTCCCTTAGCTCAATTATTCAAGGCTTTGTTAGGAAGTCTCATTCTCTGCAAGGGCTTCCCAGTCACCCTATTTCAACTTTAACTCCTCCACCCTTGGCATTCCCTGGTCCCCTTTCCTGCTTTGCTTTTCTTCTTTACACTAACCACCAACCATCACACCACATAGTTTACTCATTGTCTTGTGTCCATCCATCTGCCTACCATTAGAATGTAAGCTCCTGGAAGGTGGGAATTTTTTCTATTTTTGCTCACCGCTGTATCCTCACCACCTCACCACCTTACCATCTGCAGCAACACCTAACACCTGACAGGTACACAGGAAATATGAATGGATTGAATGGGCAAATACTCAAATGTAGTACAAACACATCCCAGAATTCATTGCAATTTATATCCTCCTTGTGGGAGAGAGCTTCAGGTAATTTGCTTCCTAGTTGTGTTCATTCTGCTTTTTAACCCTTTTATTGAGGTTTGTTTTTTGTTTTTTGTTTTTTTTTTGCGTGGGCAGGCACCGGGAATTGAACCCGGGTCTCCGGCAGCAGGCGGGAATTCTGTCACTGAGCCACCATCACACAGCTCTCTACTGAGATTTTAATTTCTAAAATCCTCGGTATTTTAATTCCAGATTTTATAAGTTTCATTCCCAAATGAGCATTTCATTCTTTCCATAACCAACTTTATTTCCTAACTGTTCCTCTTCTGGAACAATATTTCCTCTATTTCTTAGAGGATAAAAAGTGTACTTGTCTTAACAATGCGGTGAGTCATTCATTCGTTCATTTAGCAAATTTTCCTGAGTGCCGATTATGCGCCAGCCACTGCTGTAGGCATTGGGGGTGCAGGGGTGGGGTAGATTGGATTATGTTACCCCCAAAGATTTGCTCTGAACCTTAATCTGTGTCCCTGGGAGTGTGTAAGAAGGCCCTCTCGAAGATGTTATTTGTAGTAGGTGTGGCCCAGCTGAAGGAGGGTGAGTTTTTTTTTTCTTTTTTTAACTTTTCTTTATTAATTAAAAAAAATTAACAAACAAAACATTTAGATATCATTCCATTCTACATATACAATCAGTAATTCTTAATATCATCACATAGTTGCATATTCATCATTTCTTAGTACATTTGCATCGATTTAGAAAAAGAAATAAAAAGACAACAGAAAAGGAAATAAAATGATAATAGAGAAAAAAAAGACTATACATACCATATCCCTTACCCCTCGCTTTCATTTACCACTAGCATTTCAAACTGAATTTATTGTAACATTTGTTCCCCCTATTATTTATTTTTATTCCATGTGTTCTACTCGTCTGTTGACAAGGTAGCTAAAAGGAGCATCAGACACAAGGTTTTCACAATCACACAGTCACATTGTGAAAGCTATATCATTATACAATCATCTTCAAGAAACATGGCTACTGGAACATAGCTCTACATTTTCAGGCAGTTCCCTCCAGCCTCTCCGCTACATCTTCAATAACAAGGTGATATGTACTTAATGCATCAGAATACCCTCCAGGATAACCTCTCGACTCTGTTTGGAATCTCTCGGCCATTGACACTTTGTAGGAGGGTGAGTTTTAATCCTCCTTCCAGGAGGCTTTATAAAGAGAAGAGACCGGAAGTCAACGGAGAGCAGGGCACAGCAAGGGACCAGAAGTCAACAGGAACCAGGACAGCAGAGAAGGAGAGGACATTGCCGTCGTGTGGGAGGCAGAAACACAAGCCAAGGAAGCCCAAGGCCCACCGGCAGCCAACCCTGGAATGCTCATCTCCTGGGAGAAAGCAGGCTTCACTGATATCTTGATTTGGGATTTCCAAACTTAAGGCTGAAAGCCAAGTCCCATTGTTTCAATCCAAACCCATATGTGGTATTGGTGACGGCAGCTCTGGCAAACAAAGATAAGAGTTTGGTTTGGGGACACATGAGCTAAGTCTGTGCCCTATTCTCATGCCTTGCAGCAGGCCATGCCAGTGGGGAGGGAACACCGACTAAGAAGGCAGTGACCCTAATCTAATGAGGAGTAGTGACATGCCAGGAAGAGAACAGGGCAGTGCAAGGGGGAAGGGGAGCTGTTCTAGATGGGGAGTCAGGAAACATCTCTTTGCGGAGGAGACGCTGGAAGAGATCTGAAGAAACTAGGGGATGAGACTCACAGATGTCTGGGGAGAGAACATTCCAGGAGAGGGAAGAGCTAGTGCAAAGGTCCTGGGGCAGGAGGGGGCCTGAGGTGCTTTGAGAGGCCACTGCATCTGCAGTAGAAAGAGCAAGGTAGAGTGGGAGGAAGTGAGGTCAGCATGGGCACAGGGCCAGAAGAAAACACATCCCTGTAGGGTTTTGAAGAGAAGAGGGACAGACCTGATATATGTTTGAAGAGAAGAGGGACGGACCTGGCTGCTAGGCTGTCACAGTGGTCCAAGAGAGCGACGATGGGGTGAAGTCTGGTGAAGTCTGTGATCTTGAGGAAGGCAGGGAGACATGCTCAGACTTAGGGTTATGGATTTGCTTTGACTGGATGTGGGGGCAGAGAGGGAAGCAAAAGGAAGACCCCGTGGTTTCGGTCTGAGTGTTGGGTGAATGGTGGGTGTGTTTACTGAAATGGAGAACGTTGCGGGAGAAGTGTTTAAGGGAGAAATGACTACCGGGAAACTTTGGAGCTAGTGCAGGTTCCGTTCCAGACCATGGTAATAAGGTGACTGTTGCACTGAAGAGAGTCATCCGGGTTTTTTGGTTTCCCAGTGCATATAAAAATGATGTTTCCCCTACACTACAGTCTATTAAGTGTGCAAGAAATAGCCTGCTCTCTAAAAAACAATTAAAACGTGACACAGCAACAAGGAGTGAGCCCATGCTGTTGGAAAAATGGCACCATAGACTGGCCTGAAACAACAGTTGCCCCAAACCTTCAGTTTGTAAAAACCACATTATCTGTGAAATGCAATACAACGAGGGTCATGTGTAGTTGGGGTTTGAATCTGATAAGATTGACGGGTCTGTTAGACCCCCAGGAGGTGGTGCCCTGGGGCAAGTTGGGGATTTGGGTCTGGGGTATGGACTTGGCATTTCAAGGCATAGGACCAGGCTGGGCTCATCTGGGGAGCGACCTGTCGTACCCAAGAGAAGAGGCCTGAGGCTGAGCGCACGGTCTCCAGGGTTCAGAGGAGAGAGCATGGAGGACCCAAGCACAGAAACTTGTGAAGGCAAAACCAGCGAGACAGGGAGACCAGGACAGCCTGCTGCCCTGGAAGCCAGAGTAGAAAAATGTTTGGCGGAGTCAGTCAACGTTGTCAGACACTGGGGTCGACGAAGAACTGACCCCCCGATTTGGCGGTGTGGACATCTTTGGCAACCTTGGCTGAAGGGCTTTCCGTGAGGGAGTGGAAGTGAAATCCAGACTGGCATAAGCTCATGAGAGGATTGGTGGTCAGGAAGTGGAGACAGTGAATACGGACAGCTCATTTAGGGAGTTCCACTCTAAGGGGACGCCAGAGAATGGAGCCACAACCCACAGGGATGTGGTTTGAATCCGTCAGCATGTGTTACACGCTAGCTGCTGTAACAAACATGCCCTGAAATGTATGATGGCGCAAACACGGCAGGTGTTTATTTCCTGCTGGTGTAAGAGCTCTTCCGGTTGCTTCTAATTTTCATTCGAGGCAAGCCCTGTAGTTGAGAGCGGGAGGTGCTGCAAATTAGAAGGGAGGGGGCTGCAGGTTGGGGGCGGCAAGGATAACGTTTTGTTAGTGGGACCAGTCAGTGCAGTTGTTTGTTTCGCCAGCTGCATTCCACTGTTCAGGGGCAGGCAGGGAGGAGGCTGAGCGTTGGGTGGGAACAGGCAGGAGACATGGCCAGGCCTCAGTGGTGGCAGGATCCGAGCTCCGGCGTGGCACTTGTGTAAGGCCCACGGATTCAGAGCAGGGGGGCAGTGCCAGTGGGTGCCCGAGCTGGTGGAGTCCACGCATCGTTACAGCCCAGGTTCTAGAAGGAATTAGCTGCAGGTGGGGAGTGATGGTAAGGGAGGGAGGTTGGCAGGGAGAACTTGGGGGCGGGCCACTTATGGACCTGGACGAGACTCCGGGAATGAGCGATGAGTAGATGGCAAGGTGGTAGGAGAGAAAGTCCCGGGGCAGAGAGGAGAGGTAATTGGACTCCAATACTCAGGGAGCTCACGATCCTGGAAGAAATAAGCACAGCCCCCTGCCCGGAGCAACCCCTGGTGGGTGTCAGCTGCTGCTGTCAGCGAGGTGGCGTGTGCAGTGGTTTGTCAGCATGTTTTGCTTCATTTGAACGCTGGGGCCATTTTCTTGGCCAGATTGTGTGGCAGAATTTTTGGGATGCCTCCCATCCCCTGTTGTCCTGTGGCGACAGCAGCTGCCCCTGGTCCTGGTCCAGGCAGGAGAAAGGGCAGGTCTGAGCCAGTGACTCAGCAAAGCCCAGGGGTGAGCGGTGCTGGCCAAATCCGGGCAGATGGCAGGAGGAGGCAGCAGCCAGACCTTGCGGGGTTGGTTTGGGGCCTGCTGGGGCTCTGTTCCCCTCGTGGGTCTTCAGAACCTGGGGTGCAGCATTTACGGAGGAGCAGGGTCCCCTTTCTCCTCCTTTCCCTCATCTCTGTGGGCTGGAGCCTCTGAGATGGAGCAGTGCTCCTGGCAGAAAGCTTGGTCCCTCTTCTGGAGGCAGTGACGAGGCTTTGGAACGTGTGAAGAGGTCTGCAGTCTCCAGCTCTTTCTGCTCAAAGCCTTAGATGGCTCCTTAGTCCTTCAGAGAGAAGGTGGAGGCGTTGGAACCTTCTCCTCCCCATCCCAACTTTGGAGTCCACCCCTCTTGCTGTCTCCTTTAAGGGTCTGGGCCCCAGCCCACCCGGACCACTGGCTCCTTCCTGACCCCTCCCTGCAGCCCCCCACCTTCCTTTCTTTGCTGTTTCTTCTACCCAGATGCCATTCCCACCAGCCCACCTGTCCGGACCCATCGCTCCCTCCAAGCTTCTTCCAGGACTGGGCACCAGCTCTTCTGTCCCTGAGCCCTCCAATTAGATAGGCACTTCTTACACCCATTTTACAGATGTACAGACTGAGGCTCAGAAAAATAAATCGAGGTGTGGCAACCTCTCTGTGGCAGAACTGGGGCTCCAACCTAGGTCGGCTCTGACGCCTGTGTTTGTTTTTTTTTTGCATGGGCAGGCACCGGGAATCGAACCTGGGTCTCTGGCATGGGAGGAGAGAACTCTGCCTGCTGAGCCACTGTGGCCCACCCTGATGCCTGCTTTTGTAACTGCTGAGTTCAGCCGAGGGCAGGCGGCAAAGGGGGTGCTGGGAAGCCACTGATAGGTGCTGGCAGGCATCCCTGCCTCAGGATACAGCTCCTTTCTCCCCTTCGCTGCGTCTGCTCCCCTCTGACCGGGCGCCCCTTCTCCTCAATCCTTTTTTTCCTTGTCTCTGAGGTCCTGAGAGGCAGCCCCCAAATCAGTTCCTGCCCAGGCAAGAGAGCCTTTCCTTCCTGATGCTTCCAGCGTGGCTCCTTCTGGGTCTGGACCAGATGCCAGTGGCTGCAGCATCACACAGCCCGAGGGTCCAGCCAAGGAAAGGTCCTTCTGGTCAGAAAAGCAAGCAGCCTTTGCCCCGGGCTAACTCCCGGGGTCCTCTCCGCCTCTCCCGTGCTGAGTGTGGCGCCCACCCGGTACCCCGCAGGCCCTCGCACAACCGTACCCCTGCTTCTGATCCCTGGCGTTCTTCCAGAACATTCCCGGATGTGGGTGGAATTGAAATGAATTTTCCTCTGGCCTGAACGCCGCGGCCTGTGGGGCGTGGGCCTGGCACCCCACGGAAGCTGGCGCAGTAGGGAGGTGGGTGGGGTGAGGGTGCAGCCTGGGTGGGGGTGCAGCCTGGGTGGGGGTGCAGCCTGGGTGCGGGGTGCAAGGGCAGCCGCCGTTTCCGGCAGACGGCAACACTAAACTTAGGGTTTTAATGGGCCCTGTCTGCAGACCCCACCCCACGTGGGGCAGAAACCTCTTCTCCCGCTTCCCGGGAGCCTCGGGCCCGTGGGCTTCCTCTTGTCCACTGGACAAATAAAGCGCTCTAAATAGGTCAAGGAGAGTGGCTGGGCGGCCGAGCCTCTGAGCTCCTTTCCCTTTTCATGTGCCCTGCAGCTCCTGAGAAGTCTGGTCTCCCCTCACCTAAGGGACTTCGCTCTCCTCGCCCCCACGTCAAAAAGATGTTGCATGTTAAAATCCAATGGAGAGATGTTAACCAGCCGTGCGAACCAGGCTTGTCAAAACGGGAGCTGCTTCTCCATAGATTGAACTTTGCACGGTTCAGCTCTGGGTCCTGTCCACAACTGTGTATACAATGCTGGTACAATTTTAACAAGGCTGGGGGGTGGGGGTGGGGGAGCCTTGTCTGCCCCTCCCCCCGTACCCCACATCATTTCTGGGTCTTCCTGAGTTTAGTTGAGCTTTTGGCCTTGACTGAGGGTTCAAACATCTTTATTGACGATGCTGTAGGCTGACTCAGCTGCATTTTGTAGGAACCCCTGGTCTCCCAGAAGACAGGCCTTTCTTTCTGGTTTTGTGAATTGGGACCCGATATTAAGAGGAGCAATTTTAAGTGGCGACAAGGATAAGTCCCAGCCAAGGTGGAGGGCAAGGGAAAGCAGGACGTGGATTTTGGCAAAATCCCTCTCATCTCACCGGAAAATACAGTGGTCGGATTTGGCTGGCAGCAGGTAGGCATCCTGCGTGACCAGGCGATTTCTTTTGCAGTTTCTGTTTGTGGGTGGAGGGCAGCCCCTTGGGCCAAGCAGAGAAAATGCCTCCCCTGTGGCTTGGGTGGAAGGAAGATCAGAGATGTGGAGGAATTTCTTCCTGAATGAGAGGCAGGCTGCCTGAATTTGGATCTCTGCTCTGCCCAAGCTGTGTGGCCTTGGGAAAGTTGCTGAACCTCTCTGTGCCTCAGTTTCTTCTGTAAAATGGGGGCGATAATAGTTCTTACCAACTGAGTTTATATAAATTACTTAGTATGGTGCCTGACTTGCAGCAACTGCCTTATATGCATATCCATTATTATTATTAACGTTTTTAAAATTTAAACTTTTCCCCCCATTTTTAAAACTTTTTTTTGTTGTAAAATATAACATATATACAAAACAAAGAAAGGAAAAAAACGCAATAATTTTTCAAAGCACACTTCAACAAGTAGTCACAGAACAGATCCCAGAGTTTGTCATGGGCTACCATTCCACCATCTCAGATTTTTCCTTCTAGCTGCTCCAAAACGCTAGAGGCTAGACGGAATATTAATATAGTGATTCAGCAGTCATGTTCATTTGTTAAATCCCATTTTCTCTGTTATGCTTCCTCCTTCTCCTCTAATCCTTCTCTTAATCGATAAGGATCTTTGGGCAATGCCCGTTCTGAGTTTTTCATGTTGAGAAGGGGTGTCACTAAAGCACTGGGAAATGAAAGTAATCGACAATCTTGGAAGGGTTGATTCTCTTCTGGGTTTCAGAATCTACTTACCTAAGAACCCTCTAGGAATTATAGGGCCAGGAAGGCAAACCTAGTGTATGAAACTTTTATAGAGTCTCAGTTCGAGCCCTAGGTGTTCTTAAAAGTCAAAAAGAGTGATGTTGGTTGAGGTTTTAGCAAACCATGGCGGTTAGCACTAACAGACATTTGCACAAGAGTTGCCTCCAGAGTAGTCTCTTGACTCCTTTTGATCACTCCTGGCCACTGATGCCTTATTTTTTTTTTTTTTTTTTTTTAAAGGAAAGACAGAGAGAAGGAAGGAAGGATAGAAGGAAGGAAGGAAGGAAGAAAGGGAAACATCTTTAAACATTTTCTTGTTTTATTGTATTTTGTTTTTCCGTTTTTTGTTACATGGGCTGGGGCCGGGAATCGAACCGAGGTCCTCCGGCATAGCAGGCAAGCACTTTGCCCGCTGAGCCACCGCGGCCCGCCCCAGATGCCTTATTTTATTACACTTCTTTCCCCCCTTTTTTGGTCAGGAAGGCATTGCCGATGCCAGGGTGCCAGGGCCAGTCTCACCGTGGGGAATCATAGCCCACATAGCAGGGAGGGTAATGATTTTCCTTGCAGAGCTGAGCTTAGAGAGAGAGGCAGCATCTGAACAACCAAAGAGGTTTCCCGGAAGCAACTTTTAGGCCTTGTTATAGGTAGCCTTAGCTTCTCCACTGCAAAAATAAGTTTCATAAAGGCAAGCCTCAAAACCCAGGGCTTGGCCTATTTCTTAGGAGTCCCCAGAAGTTGAGGGGATAACTGGGGTTTCCCAGATGGGAAAGTGCAATATTTAAAGTATTGGAAAAAAAAATTTCCCCCCTTTTTACCCCTTTGTACCCTCAAGGGACTCTACCAATACTCTTTAATTATCAGCCCACCATAATCTGAGATGTGTCCTGGTATTAAAGTCAGATATTCAAATTTAAAAGTTCATTCTCATTCTGGACTCCAAGAGTTTTGGTTGTTTAAATGAGCTTTCCAGACACACTGATTTAAATTGTGTGTTATGGAAAATTTAGTTCGAGACACAATAAACCTCTCTGCCTTTCGTCTCAAACAGTTGCTGCAAGTCTAGAGTACATACTGTCATCTTTTACCCTGTATTCTGACTTCCCTTAGCCCCAGCCAGGCTGGCTTCATTTTTATCTCTAATAAAGGTCTGAGCTCTTTTTGGTTTCTTTAGCTGTTATTGTACATAGTTATGCTAACTTTTAGGGCTGCAGCACTCCATTTCTGGGTCTTAGGTGTCACAGAAGTACTCGAAGTTCCAGGGAAATACCAGCTGATACAGACATAGCTCAGGGTCTCAGAATCATCTAGAAATACATTTACAACTCTAGACCAAACGTGGCTGCTATAAGGATTTACAATCTGGGCTCCCATTTTCTTATAAGTATTTTCTGAGGCAGACCTTAGCATATTTGTTCTTTTGTTTCTGGCTTATTTTGCACAGTATATTGTCCTCAAGGTTCATTCATTTCATTGCGTGCCTCTTGATGTCCTTCCTTTTTGTAGCCGCATCATATTCCATCCTATAAATCTATCACAGTTCGTCATTCTGCTTCTCAGTCGTTGAACCCTTCGCTCCCTTCCATCTATTGAGCATCAAGGATAATGTCCAAATAAACAAACCACATCTTGTGGTATCCTTGCTTTGTTGTACAATCATCAGCACTCTTAATTTTAGACAATTTGCACTGGTCCCTTGCAACAAAGAACTGGCAAACAGAACGTCACACATTAGCAAATCAAAACTACCCCTATCACTTGTCCTGCCCAATTTGTTGCCCCCTGGTAGTGCTGTGGCACTGTTGATGATTTCCTTTTAACTATTGGCCATAGCATGCATTTTTAGTCCCCTCCCCCCATATTCCTCTACTATTAATTCCTTGTCCACTATTTAGAACATGCAAGAACTTATTTATAACTGTGGATTTAATGAGTGGGATACATGACACAATACACCCCCTTTCAATCATATTCACCTTCATTCTGGCAATGTTATTTATAAACCTGCTATCTGGTTACCATCACTTCTAGCCGTTCCCTTGCATTTAGATCCTACCTCATTGGGTAGCCTTTTCCCCATCTCTGGCTTTTGTGTACCTCTAGGTCTGCTATACTTTACAGCATAACCTCTGAGATGACCTTTACCAGAGTCATAATAGCGAAATCACACAGTATCTGTCCTTTTGTGTCTGGCTTATCTCACTCAGAATTACACCCTCAAGTTTCATCCATATTGTCATATGCTTCGGGACCGCATTCGTCTTACTGCTGCATAATATTTCATCATATGTGTATACCACATTTTGTTTATTCACTCATCCGTTGATGGGCACCTGGATTGTTTCCATCTTTTGGCAATTGTGAATAGTGCTGCTATGAATATCGGTGTGCAGATGTCTGTTTGTGTCACTGCTTTCAGCTCTTCTGGGTATATACTGAGTATTGGTATTGCCAGGTCGTAGGAAAAGTCAATATTTAGTTTTGTGAGGAATCACCAAACTGTCTTCCACAGTGGCTGCACCATCATATGTTCTCTAACAATGAAAACATGTCCCAATTTCTCCACATCCTCTCCACCATTTGTAGTTTCCTGTTTGCTTAATAGCAGTCGTTCTTATAGGTATGAGATGAAAGTTCATCGTCATCTTGATTTGCATTTCCCTTATGGCTTATGAAAACAAGCATCTTCGTGTGCTTTTCAGCAAATTTAAACTTTTAAAAGAATTATTGTTATGGTTTTTTTTGGGGTGGGGGTGGGGGTGGGGTACATGGTCCGCATGGAAGACGAGCGTTCCACCACCGAGCCCAGCCGTGCACCCTTGATGGGTTTTGACAAGGAGGCGCAGCGTGAGAAGGGCTCATGCGGGGAAGGGGAACAGGGATGGAACCAGGGTCAGGCGTGGCAGGGATGATGTCATTTGAAGGACAAGGCACCTAAGTGGACACAGCATGGAGAGGTTTGCTTCAATCTGAGCCGAGATCTGATTTATCTTTTCACGTGTGGCTAATGCTTGCTTGACTGTCTTAATGAAGAACTCTTACTTTTCCAGAAGAAACATCTGTAAGGCAGATGCCTGGGGGATTGGAGCTTTGAAAACTCAGTGCAGTCGGCTCAGCTTGTTCTATGCTGTTTGAGCAGCTGCCGCTTGACGAGCCTTCTCTAGGTGGGATTTGGGGATGAGGGGAAGGTGGGGCTCCTGGCCACCTCCTCAACCCACTGCATCTTCCTTCCCGCCATGGGGCTTGTGACTCTTCCTATGTCTGAATGGGCTCCAAAACGAATGCCATCCCTGGTTTGAGGACACAGAGGGTGAGTTTGCCCTGCAGCTGTGAAAACCATTCATGATCGGGCATTGGCCCATCCTGCTTGCTGGGTGCTTCCAGCTGCCTTCTCTCTATCTGCTCTCTTCTCTGCTCCTCGCCATGGCCCCAAAGCCCTGCTCTTTCTAACAGGAGACCATGCTGTTTTCTTTTGCTGCTACCTCTCCTGCAAAACCAGGCATCCTCAGGGTCCCACTTTACCCCAAATGGTCTAGTCGAGGGATTTTCCTGAGCAGAGATAGTTCTATCCCTGGAAGAAATTTAATTTCTTAGCCATTGATTTAGCTTGCAAGCTGCTGGAATGCGATATGCCAGAAACAGAATGGCTTTTAAAAAGGAGAATGTAATAAGTTGCAAGTTTACAGTTCTAAGGCTGTGAAAATGTCCAAATTAAGGCAAGGCTATGAAAATGTCCAAACTAAGGCATCCAGGGAAAGCTACCTTGGTTCAAGAAGGCTGATGACATTTAGGGTTTCTTTCTCAGCTGGAAAGGCAAATGGTGAGATCTGCTAGCTTTCTCTTCAACAGCTTCCCGGGGGCTCTGTTCGTTCTGTTGGCTCTGTCAGTTCGATGGCTCTCGTGCCTCTAAAGCTTTTTCCAAAATGGTTCCATCTTAAAGGGCTCCAGTAAGCAACCCCACCTTGAATGGGTGGAGACACCTCTCCATGGAAGCCATCTAATCAAAAGTTATCACCCCACAGTTGGATGGGTCACATCTTCATGGGAACAGTCCCATTTATCTACTTTTTCTTTAGTTGCTCATGCTTTTGGGGTCAAGTCTAAGAAACCATTGCCAAACACAAGGTCCTGAAGAAACTTCCCTGTGTTTTCTTCTAGGAGTTTTAAAGTTTTGATTCCTGTATTTAAGCTTTTGATCCATTTTGAGTTGATTTTTGTATATGGTGTGAAGTAGGGATCTACCTTGATTCTTTTGCACATAGATATCCAGTTTTCCCAGCACTGCTTGTTGAAAACAGCTATTCTTTCCCTATTGAGCGGATTTGGCACCCTTGTGGAAATCAATTGGCCATAGATATGAGGGTTTATTTCTGAACTATTAGTTTGAATCCATCGGCCTATATGTCTATCCTGGTGCCAACACCATGCTGTTGCAACCGAGTGCTAGCAAATATAATTATAGCTCCTAAGTCACTATCTAAATGCTTTCTAACTTTACAATATATTGTGATGTAGTCAGAAGCAAGTATCTGTGACCGTTGTAATTCACTGAGCTATAACCCAGATAATTTGTTTTTCTGATGATGATGCTATGTTTTATAACTGTGTAATTTTCATCCTATAGTTGCACAATAACAGGATGACTTGGGATTGACCCAGTACGTATCCCCTTATCTTGTTTTGCAACCCTGAAGCCTGATACTCCTGCATGCAACCCCTCAATGTTTAATGAAGTAACTTGAATCAGCCCAGAACTTCCCGAGCAAGTTCTGATCTGAGTTGGTCAATGCCTGACATGTGCAATAGCCTAAACCTTAAACTTCAAATGAGCTAAGCATGTAATCAATCAGTGCATGCTCAGACATTAGACTATCTCTAACTCCTCACTTAAACCTGCCTACCTCTGAATGCTATAAAAGACTGAACGTTTCTTTAATTCTGGGAGACAATTTGAGGAATTGCCCTGTCTTCGCAAGGCTAGCTGTGCTGGTTTGAAAGGATTATGTATAACTCTACCATCACCTTTGATCTTTCTCCCACTCTTTATGGGTATTTTGAGTTAAGACCATGTTAAATAACCCTTCATGTTGGAAGGGGCTGCTGATAATATGGGATAAGGGGATGGAACTAGTTGATGTTCTGGAGAGGCTGGGCCCTCTGCATTTCAGGGAATTATCTGTCCAGGGACCCATCTGGAGGCTGTAGGTTCCTGAAACTTACCGCAGTGCATGGAACCTTTGTACAATCTTATATAATGCCAAGATATCTTGGTTCAAGAAGGCTGATGAAGTTCAGGATTTCTCACTCAACTGCAAAGGCACATGGTGAACTTGGCTAGCTTTCTCTCCAGGCTTCTCGTGTCACGAAGCTCCCCTGGGGGTGTTTTCCTTCATCTCGAATGCCTGTGGCTGCATGGACTCTCGTGGTTCTCGTGGCTCTGTCACCGCTCTGTCATGGCTCTCTCTCAAATGCTTCCTTTATTAAAGGATTCCAGTAAAATAATCAAGCCCCACCTGGAATGGGTGGAGTCACATCTCCACCTAATCCAGATTATACCCATAATTGGGTGTATCACATCTCCATGGAGATAATCCAATCAAACCCCCTATTGACTAGGGATTAAAAGAAACATTGTTCCTAACAAGACTGGATCAGGATTAAAGTGGTAGTAATGTCAACTGAAACTTGTGTAAGAGTGACCTCCAGAGTAGCCTCTTGACTACCTGAACTCTCTCAGCCACTGATATCTTATTTGTTATATTTCTTTTCCTTCTTTTGGTCAGTATGGCATTGTTGATCCCACGGTGCCAGGGCCAGGCTCATCCTTGGGAGGCATCTCCCACGCCCTTTGTAATTTCATTTTGAGCAGAGATACAAGTTTTGGGAACAGATGTCTCTTGGGTGAGTCACTTTGTATATGTGCCTACTCTTTTGCCAGTCAGTTAAGTTTACTTTTGGTTGTGGGTTAGAAGCCTGCTTTGGTCATTGGCTACTGGTTAACGCTGTGGGTTAGGGTCCCTCCTTAGTCTGGCCTTTTGTTTACTGGGTATAGACACAGAGGTTTAGGTCAGCCAGTGAAGTATTCACATTGTTCCTGAATTTGGTTGGTTGTAGATTCAAGTACCACTTTGGTTATTGGACCCTTATATTTATTGTCTTTAAAGTTAGGTTGCTTTAATATCTACCAGGCACCACAAGTAACACCTGTAGCTCTACTAAGAGGAATTGCAACCCTCTTAAGTGCATTTTAAACAACTGGTTAATGTTTACTTATGAACCTATAAAAAAGGAGAGAGTATTTCTGTGCAAAACTGCCCGGCCTCAATATGATTTAGAATCAGAAGTGTCCTGGAAATGGTTCTATAAAGAAAAGTACTGTATAAGAATTAGACTTGTGTCATAAAAGGGAAGAAAAATGGAATGCAATCCCATATATACAATCTTTTATGCCTTTTTTATCAGAATAAGAATTTGCAGAAAAGAGTGCAAAATTATAGTTCAAAACAGTGAGTTGTATATGTCTGTGTCTCTATGTTTTTGTGCTTGACTTTCTATTTGTTTGATGTGTACTTTCTTACTTTTGGATGGTGTTATAGTTTGCTAGCTGCCGGAATGCAATATATGAGAAACGGAATGGCTTTTTAAAGGGGGAATTTAATAAGTTGCTAGTTTACAGTTCTAAGGCCGAGAAAATGTCCCAATTAAAATAAGTCTATAGAAATGTCCAATCTAAGCTATCCAGGGAAAGATACCTTGGTTCAAGAAGGCTGATGAAGTTCAGGGTTTCTCTTTCAGCTGGAAGGGCACATGGTGAACACGGTGTCATCTGCTAGCTTCTTCTCCTGGCTTCCTGTTTCATGAAGTTCCCCAGGAGGCATTTTCTTTCTTCATTTTCAAAGGTCACTGGCTGGTGGACTCTCTGCTTTGTGGTACTGCAGCATTCTCTGCTCTCTCCGAATCTCTTATTCTCCCAAATGTTTTCTCTTTTATACGACCTCAGTAAACCAATCAAGACCCACCCAAAAGCGTGGAGAATGAGAAAGGAGAAAAATGTCGGACAAAACTTAAATAAACATCAAGTTGCAGAAGGTTTGTGGAAAAGGAAATTATGGCCAAAGTTGGGAAAGATTTGATGCGTCCGTCTATAAAATGTTTAAGAGCCTTAGTATCAAAATAATATACTGATGCAAGACTAAGATTAGATTTTCTCTCCATTAAAATGACAAAGTTTTCTTGAATTATTGGTGTGTTTTAGTAAGAGGTTATAGAGAGGTTTTTTTTTCCTGAATAATCAGTGTCCAAGGCAGAAAGACTGTGTTTTATCAAAATAACTTCCTGTACTTAATGTCAACTTTATCATGTCCTTGGTTGTTTAAGAAAAGCTTGTCTAATTTTAAGAAGTGCTAAGTCTTTTCTAAATTCATTTAAATAAATAACCCAATATTGTTTCACAATAACCCATTTTCCGGTTTAACAATGTTCAAACCTGACAACTTTGACATTGTGCTTTCTCAAGGTCAAACCCTAAAAGTATTTTTTTATTTCAAATTGTTGCAAAGAATTTCTTCCTTTCACCTTGTAAAAAAATGAAGTGGTAAAAATAATTATTTTTCCAATTTGGGGAGATAGATTTGAGGAACTGTCCTCCTGTCTTTGCCAGGAGAGTTTTTTTTTTTTTAAATAAGCTGTTTCTTTTCTAAAATCCCGGTGTAACTTAACTGACTGGTGTTCACCAAATAAGGACTTATTTTTGAGTGGCAATGCTGCCTTGATTTCTGAAACTTTGTAATAAGTTTTAAATTCAGCAAGTGAGTCCTTCAAAGTTATCATTCTTTTCCAAGATGGTTTTCGCTATTTAAGGCCCCTTACCCTTCCATATACATTTAAAAAATTTTTTATTAATAAAACCAATCAACATACAATATGAACATTCTTTTTTTCATCATATAGTTGTATATTCATCACGATCATTTCTTAGAACACTTGCATCCATTCAGAAAAAGAAACAAAAAGAAAACAGAAAAAAACCTCATACATCCCACACCCCTTACCCCTCCCTTTCATTGATCACTAGTATTTCAATCTACTAAATTTATTTTAACATTTGTTCCCCCTATTATTTATTTATTTTTAATCCATATGTTTTACTCATCGGTCCATAAGGTAGATAGAAGAAGCATCAGATACAAGGTTTTCACAATCACACAGTCACATTGTGAAAGCTATATCATTATACAATCATCTTCAAGAAACATGGCTACTGGAACACAGCTGTGTAGTTCCAGGCAGTTCCTTCCAAGCTCTCTGTTATGCCTTAAAAAAAAGGTGATATCTACTTAATGTGTAAGAATAACCTCCAGGATAACCTCTCGACTCTGTTTGGAATCTCTCAGCCATTGACACTTTATTTTGTCTCATTTCTCTCTTCCCCCTTTCAGTCATGAAGGTTTTCTCAATCTCTTGGTGCTGAGTCTCATTTCATTCTAAGATTTCTGTTCCACTTTGCCAGGAAGGTCCACACCCCTGGGAGTCATGTCTCAGTACACAGGGGGAGGGTAGTGAGTTTGCTTGTTGTGTTGGCTGGACAGAAAGGCCACATCTGAGCAACAAAAGAGATTCTCTTGGGGGTGACTCTTAGGCCTAATTTTAAGTAGGCTTAGCCTATCCTTTGCAGGGTTAAGTTCATATAAACAACCCCCAAGATTGGGGGCTCATCTTATTGCTTTGGTTGTTCCCACTGCTTGTGAGACAATCAAGAATGTATTTCTATCTCCTGATGACCTCTGTTCTTAACTGAAATTATCCAAGTTCATTCATTAATTCATATCAGTGAGACCATACAGTATTTGTCCTTTTGTTTCTGGCTAATCTCACTCAGCATAATGTCCTTAAGGTCCATCCATGTTGTTACATACTTCATAACCTTATTCTGTCTTACAGCTGCATAATATTCCATCATATGTATATATCACAGCTTGTTTAGGCAGTCATCTGTTGATGGACATTTGGGCTGTTTCCATCTCTTGGCAATTGCAAATGATACTGATATAAACATTGGTGTGCAAATGTCTGTTTGTGTCTTTTCCCTAACATCCTCTGAGTAGATACCTTAGCAATGGTATTATCGGGTCATATGGCAATTCTATACTTAGCTTCCTGAGAAACCACCACACTGCCTTCCACAGTGGTTGCACCATTTGACATTCCCACCAATGGTGGATAAGTGTGCTTCTTTCTCCACATCCTCTCTAGCACTTATCGTTTTCTGTTTTATTGATAATGGCCATTCTGGTGGGTGTGAGATGATAGCTCATTGTGATTTTGATTTGCATTTCCCTAATAGCTAGGGAAATTGAGTATCTTTTCATGTGCTTTTTGGCCATTTGTATTTCCTCTTCTGAGAAGTGTCTGTTCAAGTCTTTTGCCCATTTTGTAATTGGGTTGTCTGTCTCTTTGTTGTTGAATCGAACAATCTCTTTATATATTCTGGATACTAGAATTTATCTGATATATCGTTTCCAAATATTGTCTCCCATTGTGTAGGCTGTCTTTTTACTTTCTTGACAAAGTTCTTTGATGCACAAAAGTGTTTAATTTGAGGAGTTCTCATTTATTTCCTTCTTGCGTCAATGCTCGTGCTTTGGATGTAAGGTCTAGGAAACCACCTCCTATTATGAGATTTCTAAGATATTTCCCTACATTTTCTTCTAACAGTTTTAAGGTCTTAGCTCTAATGTTTAGGTCTTTGATCCATTTTGAGTTAATTTTTGTATAGTGTGTGAGATATGCATCTTTTTTCATTCTTTTGCATGTGGATATCCAGTTATCTAGGCACCATTTATTGAAGAGACTGTTCTGTCCCAGGTGAGTTGGCTTGACTGCCTTATCAAAGAACAATTGTCCATAGATGAGAGGGTCTTTATCTGAACACTCTATTTGATTCCATTGGTCAATATATCTATCTTTATGCCGGTACCATGCTGTTTTGACCATTGTAGCTTCATAATAGACCTTAAGTCGGGTAGCGTGAGACCTCCAACTTCAGTTTCCTTTCTCAGGATATTTTTAGCCATTCAGAGCACCCTGCCCCTCCAGATAAATTTGGTTATTGGTTTTTCTATTTCTGAAAAGTAAGTTTTTGGGATTTTAATTGGTATTTCATTGAATCTGTAAATCATTTTGGGTAGAATTAACATCTTAACTATATTTAGTCTTCTAGTCCATGAACATGGTATGCTCTTCCATTTACTTAGGTCTTCTGTGATTTCTTTTAATAATTTCTTATAATTTTCTCTGTATAGGTCTTTTGTCTCTTTAGTTAAATTTGTGCCTAAATATTTTATTCTTTTTTTGCAATTGTAAATGGATTTTTTTTCATTATTTCCCTCTCAGATTGTTCATTACCAGTGTGTAGAAACATGACAGATTTTTAAGTGTTGATCTTGCAACTTTGCTGTACTCGTTTATTAGCTCTACTAGTTTTGCTGTGGCTTTTTTTTGGGGGGGGTTTTTCTACATATAGTATCTTATCATCTGCAAACAGTGAGAGTTTTACTTTCTCCTTTCCAATTTTGATGCCTTGTATTTCTTTTTCTTGTCTAATTGCTCTGGCTAGAACTTCCAAAACAATGTTGAAGAACAGTGGTGATAGTGGACATCCTTATCTTGTTCCTGATCTTAAGGGGAACGTTTTCAGTTTTTCCCCATTGAGGATGATGTCAGCTGTGGGCTTTTCATACATTCCCTTTATAATGTTGAGAAAGTTCCCTTCTATTCCTATCCTTTGAAGTGTTTTCGACAAGAAAGGATGTTGAATTTTGTCAAATGCCTTCTCTGCATCAATCAAGATGATCATGTGGTTGTTCTGCTTTGATTTGTTGACATGGTGTATTACATTAATTGATTTTCTCATGTTGAACCATCCTTGCATACCTGGGATGAATCCTACTTTGTCATGGTGTATAATTCTTTTAATATGCTGTTGGATTCGATTTGCAAGAATTTTGTTGAGGATTTTTGCATCTATATACATAAGAGAGATCGGTCTGGAATTGTGGGCCAAGATGGTGGCTTAGCAATGTGTACGTTTTAGTTTGTCCTCCAGAACAACTTCTAAATAACCAGAAACAGTACAGAACAGCTCCTGGGACCATGTCAGTGACCGGACACACAGCATACCCCAGTCTGGACCAGCTGGACGGGCTGTGAGCTCCCCCAGAACCGTGAGTTCCCCAAGCCATTGCGGCCGGCACCCCTCCCCCACAGGCTGCTTCCTAGAGGGGAAAGGAAAGAGACTTTACCAGCAGCAGGGTCTGAGCAGAACCAAACGCCAATCACGGAATTAATTAACCAATTCTGACTATTAAAAATAGGCCCCCAGTTCAGGTGAACCTGGTCAAAGCAGAGGTCGCTGATTTTTGCCCTGGCACCAAGGAGGCAGGGCTGGAGGAAAAAGAAAAAAAAAGGAAACAGAGTTTTTTGTGGCTGTGTTTCTACAAATGCTTGACTGCCTTTTGGATACAGCAGCAGAGCTTCTCAGGCTGCAACTGCCCCAGGCATAGGCAGAAACAAGCTCGTTTCAAGGCTTGTCTGGAGCCTGTGCCTTCCCCAGTGGAGGGGTGAAGCCCAACTCAGGTGGAATCCCTCCCTCAAGGAATTCAGACATCAAGGTTTGGTAATTTGAAGCCATTAAAACCAGCCTACAACCTCTCTTCTGCCTCCACCACTCCCCAGCAGGGAGAGTCTGCCAAAGTTAAAGGTACTGCATCATCTAATACTGGTGGGACCTGCAGCAGACAAGCACCACATACTGGGCAGGATAAGAAAAGCAGAGTCCAGAGACTTCACAGGAAAGTCTTTCAACCTGATGAGTCTCACCCTCAGGGAAAACCAACACAGGTGACTCTTTCCTCCTGATAGGAGGTCAGTTTGGTCTGGGAAAATCTGGCTGGAGTCTATAATACCTACATAGACCCTCCTAAGGGTTGGGGGGAAAAGGCACCGTACAAGCAGGGCAAGAAACAAGAAAACAAGAATTGAAAAACTCTCTTCTGTTAAACAAAACTTAAGCTAAAGGTCCAGAAAAAGCTGAACTGAATGTCAAAGAACAGATAGACAACAAAGTCATCCAGCATGAAAACCCTAGGTAAAAAATGTGAAAACAATCTCCAGAATAAACTAATTAGGTAATTAAATGCCTAGACACTAGCAAAAAATAACAAATCACACTAGGAAAATTGAAGATATGGCCCAGTCAAAGGAAAAGACCAACATTTCAAATGAGATACAGGAGCTGAAACAATTAATTCAGAATATACGAACAGACATGGAAAACCTCATCAAAAACCAAATCAGTGAATTGAGGGAGGATATAAAGAAGGCAAGGAAAGAACAAAAAGAAGAAACCAAAAGTCTCAAGAAATGAATCAGAATTTATTGAAATGAAAGGCAAGGTAGAAGAGATGAAAAAACAATGGAAACCTACAATGGTAGATTTCGAGAGGCAGAAAATAGGATTAGTGAACTGGAGGATGGAACATCTGAAATCCAACAAGAAAAAGAAACTATAGGGAAAAAAAATGGAAAAATATGAGCAGCGACTCAGGGAATTGAATGACAATATGAAGTGCACAAATATACATGTTGTGGGTGTCCCAGAAGGAGAAGAGAAGGGAAAAGGAGGATGAAAACTAATGGAAGAAATTATCACTGTAAATTTCCCAACTCTTTTGAAAGACTTAAAATTACAGATCCAAGAAGTGCAGTGTACCCCAAAGAGAATAGATCCAAATAGACGTACTCCAAGATACTTACTAATCAGAATGTCAGAGGTCAAAGAGAAAGAGAGAATCTTGAAAGCAGCAAGAGAAAAGCAATCCATCACATGCAACAGTAGCCCAATAAGCCTCTCTGTAGATTTCTCAGCAGAAACCATGGAGGTGAGAAGAGTGGGATGATATATTTAAATTACTAAAAGAGAAAAACTGCCAACCAAGAATTCTATATCCAGCAAAATTGTCCTTCAAAAATGAGGGAGAAATTAAAACATTTTCAGACAAAAAATCTACTGAGAGAATTTGTGACCAAGAGACCAGCTCTGCAAGAAATACTAAAGGGAACACTAGAGACAGATATGAAAACAGAAGAGAGAGGTGTGGAGAAGAGTGTAGAAAGGAAGACTATGAGTAAAGGTAAAAAGAAGGAAAATCAGATATGACATATAAAATCAAAAAGGCAAAATGGTAGAAGAAACTGTTACCCATGCAGTAATAACACTAAATGTTAATGGATTAAACTCCCCAATCAAAAGACATAGACTGGCAGAATGGATTAAAAACAGAACCCAGGGAGAAGATGGCGGCTTAGTAAGACACGCGGGTCTTAGTTCCTCCTCCAGAACAGCAACTAAAGAAACAGAAACAATATGAAACAGCTCCTGGAGCCATGACAGAGACCAAAAAGACAGCGTACCCCATTCTGGAACGGCTGAACGGGCAGGGAGAATACGCTGCGGTGAGATACCTGAGGGGCGCGCGTTTTCCCGGCCGGGGCGGCTGGTGACTGGGGTCCCCTCCACGCACATGGCTTCCCGGTCTGACTGGGAACGTTGGATAGCGGGGCCCTCCCACCACGCTTGGCGTCTCGGGTCAGCTGGGCAATTTGGACCGGCACTCCCCCAAGCGACGGTGGCCGGCGACTCCGCCTCCACGCGTGGTTTCCCGGGCCAACTGCGAGATTCGGATTGGCAAGTTAAAGGAGCCACAGCATCTTTTACTGGTGGGACCCGCAGACAGATGAGCGCCACGAGCACCACCTACTGAGCAGGAGAAGAAAAACAGAGCCCAGAGATTTCACAGAAAAACCTTTCAACCAGCCGGGTCCCACACCCAGGGAAATCTGATCA
This sequence comes from Tamandua tetradactyla, assembly GCF_023851605.1. Classification (NCBI taxonomy): domain Eukaryota; kingdom Metazoa; phylum Chordata; class Mammalia; order Pilosa; family Myrmecophagidae; genus Tamandua; species Tamandua tetradactyla. The sequence continues at coordinate 9,977,212 of NC_135335.1, forward strand.
AATGCCCAGACACCAGCAGAAAATAATGGATGACACTTGGAAAATTGAAGATATGGCCCAGTCAAAGGAACAAACCAATAGTTCAAATGAGATACAGGAGCTGAGACAACTAATGCTGAATATACGAACAGAAATGGAAAAACTCTTCAAAAACCAAATCAATAAATTGAGGGAGGACATGAAGAAGACAGGGGCTGAACAAAAAGAAGAAATAGAAAATCTGAAAAAACAAATCACAGAACTTATGGGAGTGAAGGACAAAGAAGAAAAAATGGAAAAAACAATGGATACCTACGATGGTATATCTAAAGAGACAGAAGCTACAATTAGTGAACTGGAGGATGGAACATCTGAATTCCAAAAAGAAACAGAAACTATAGGGAAAAGAATGGAAAAACTTGAGCAGGGGATCAGGGAACTGAATGACAATATGAAGCACACAAATATACGTGTTGTGGGTGTCCCAGAAGGAGAAGAGAAGGGAAAAGAAGGAGAAAAACTAATGGAAGAAATTATCACTGAAAATTTCCCAACTCTTATGAAAGACCTAAATTTACAGATCCAAGAAGTGCAGCGCACCCCAAAGAGAATAGACCCAAATAGGCGTTCTCCAAGACACTTACTAGTTAGAATGTCAGAGGTCAAAGAGAAAGAGAGGATCTTGAAAGCAGCAAGAGAAAAACAATCTGTCACATACAAGGGAAACCCAATAAGACTATGTGTAGATTTCTCAGCAGAAACCATGGAAGCTAGAAGACAGTGGGATGATATATTTAAATTACTAAAAGAGAAAAACTGCCAACCAAGACTTCTATATTCAGCAAAATTGTCCTTCAAAAATGAAGGACAAATTAAAACATTTTCAGACAAAAAGTCACTGAGAGAATTTGTGACCAAGAGACCAGCTCTGCAAGAAATACTAAAGGGAGCACTAGAGTCAGATATGAAAAGACAGAAGAGAGAGGTATGGAGCAAAGTGTAGAAAGAAGGAAAATCAAATATGATATATATAATACAAAAGCCAAAATGGTAGAGGAAAATATTATCCAAACAGTAATAACACTAAAAGTTAACGGACTGAATTTCCCAATCAAAAGACATAGACTGACAGAATGGATTACGACCCAGCAATACCACTGCTAGGTATCTACTCAAAGGACTTAAGGGCAAAGACACAGATGGACATTTGCACACCAGTGTTTATAGCAGCATTATCTACAATTGCAAAGAGATGGAAACAGCCAAAATGTCCATCAACAGATGAGTGGCTAAACAAACTGTGGCGTATACCTACGATGGAATATTATGCAGCTTTAAGACAGACTAAACTTATGAAGCATGTAATAACATGGATGGACCTAGAGAACATTATGCTGAGTGAGTCTAGCCAAAAACTAAAGGACAAATACTGTATGGTCCCACTGATGTGAACCGACATTTGAGAATCAGCTTGGAATATATCATTGGTAACAGAGACCAGCAGGAGTTAGAAACAGGGTAAGATAATGGGTAATTGGAGCTGAAGGGATACAGACTGTGCAATAGGACTAGATACAAAAACTCAAAAATGGACAGCACAATAATACCTAAGTGTAATGTAACTATGTTGGAACACTGAATGAAGCTGCACCTGAAATATAGTTTTTTGTTTGTTTGTTTGTTTGTTTGTATCTTTTGTTTTTGTTTTTTCTTTTTCCTTTATATATATATATATTTTATTAGTATTATTATTTTAATTCTCTTCTCTATATTAACATTCTATATCTTTTTCTGCTGTTTTGCTAGTTCTTTTCCTAAATCGATGCAAATGTACTAAGAAATGAGGATCATACATCTATGTGATGATACTAAGAATTACTGAGTGCATGTGTAGAATGGAATGATTTCTAAATGTTGTGTTAATTTCTTTTCTTTTTTTTGATTAATAAAAAAAATTAAAAAAAAACAAAAACAGAACCCATCTATATGCTGTCTCTACTCAAAGGACATGAGGGCAAGGACACAAACAGACATTTGCACACCAATTGTTTATAGCAGCATTATTTACAATTACCAAAAGATGAAAATAGCCAAAATATCCATCAACAGATGGGTGGCTAAACAAACTGTGGCATTTACATAAGACAGAATATTATGCAGCTGTAAGACAGAATAAAGTTATGAAGTATGTAACAACATGGATGGACCTTAAGGACATTATGCTGAGTGAGACTAGCCAAAAACAAAAGGACAGATACTGTATGGTCTCGCTGATATGAACAACATTAGTGAATAAACTTGGAATATTTCATTGGTAACAGAGACCATCAGGAGACAGAAATAGGGTAAGATATTGGGTAATTGGAGCTGAAGGGAAACAGACTGTGCAACAGGACTGAATATAAGAACTCAGAAATGGACATCACAATACTACCTAACTGTAATACAATTGTGTTAAAACACTAAATGAAGCTGAATGTGAGAATGATAGAGGGAGGAGGGCTGGGAGCATAAATGAAATCACAAAGAAAGATAGACGATAAAGACTGAGATGGTATAATCTAGGAATGCCTAGTGTGTATAATGATAGTGACTAAATGTACAAATTTTAAAAATGTTTCTGCATGAGGAAGAATAAAGGAATGCCATTACTGCAGGGTGCTGAAAATAGATGGTAATTAATATTTTAAAATTTCAACTTATGACTGGAGTTCTGGGTCAAGATGGTGGCTTAACAACATGCGCATTTTACTTCATCCTCCAGAACAACTACTAAATAACCAAAAACAGTACAGAACAGCTCCCAGAGCCATGATAGTGACCAGACACACAGCGTACCCCAGTCTGGACCAGCTGGACCAGCTGCGAGCACCCCTCAGAACTGTGAGTCCCCAAAACTGCGGCGGCCAGTGCCCCTCCCCCACAGGCTGCTTCCCAGAGAGGAAAGAAAAGGACTTTACCAGCAGCAGGGACTGGGCACAATCAAACGCCAATTGTGGAACTAATTAACAAATTCTGACTATTAAAAATAGGCCCCCAGCTTAGGTGAACCTGATCAAAGCAGAGGTTGCTCAGTTTGCCCCGGCACCAAGGGGGCAGGACTGACAGAAAAAGAGGGGGAAAAAAAAAGAAGAGAACAGAGGTTTTTGTGGCTGTGTATCTACAAAGGCTTGACTGCCTCTGGATACAGTGGCAGGCCTCTTCAGGCTGCAACTGCCCCAGGCATAGGCAGAAGTGGGCTCTTTTGGGGGCTTGTCTGGAGCCTGTGCCTTCCCCAGGGGAGGGGTGAAGCCCCACCCAGGTGGAATCTCTCCATCAAGGAATTCAGACACCAGGGCTTGGTAATTTGAAGCCATTAAAACCAGCCTACAACCTCTCCTCTGTCTCCACCATGCCCCCAGCAGGGAGAGTCTGCCAAAGTTAAAGGTACCGCATCATCTTATGCTGGTGGGACCTGCAGTCAGACAAGCACCACATACTGGGCAGGATAAGAAAAACAGAGTCCAGAGACTTCACAGGAAAGTCTTTCAACCTGCTGGGTCTCACCCTCAGGGAAAACTGACAATGGTGACTCTTTCCTCCTGATAGGAGGCCAGTTTGGTCTGGGAAAATCTGGCTTGGGTCTATAATATCTAAGTAGACCCTCCTAAGTGTGTGTGGGAGAAAGGCACCACACAAGCAGGGCAAGAAACAAGAAAACAAGAACTGAAAAATTCTCCTCTGTTAAACAAAACTTAAGCTAGAGGTCCAGATAAAGCTGAACGGAATGTCAAAGAACAGATAGACAACAAATTCATCCAGCAAGAAAACCCTAGATAAAAGAAGTGAAAGCAATCTCCAGAATAAACTAATTAAGGTAATTAAATGCCTAGATGCCAGCAAAAAATAACAAATCACACTAGGAAAGTTGAAGATATGGCCCAATCAAAGGAAAAAACCAACAATTCAAATGACATACAGGAGCTGAAACAACTAATTCAGAATGTACGAACAGACATGGAAAACCTCATCAAAAACCAAATCAGTGAATTGAGGGAGGATATAAAGAAGGCAAGGAAAGAACAAAAAGAAGAAACTGAAAGTCTGAAAAAACAAATCACAAACTTATGGGAATGAAAGACACAGTAGAAGAGATGAAAAAAACAATGGAAATCTACAATGGTAGATTTCGAGAGACAGAACGTAGGATTTCTGAACTGGAGGACAGAACATCTGAAATCTGACAAGAAACAGAAACTATAAGAAAAAAATGGAAAAATATGAGCAGGGACTCAGGGAACTGAAAAACAATATGAAGCACATGAATATACGTGTTGTGGGCATCCCAGAAGGAGAAGAGAAGGGAAAAGGAGGAGAAAAACTAATGGAGGAAATTATTATTGAAAATTTCACAACTCTTATGCAAGACTTAAAATTACAGATCCAAGAAGTGCAGCATACCCCAAAGAGAACAGATCCAAATAGACATACTCCAAGACATTTAATAATCAGAATGTCAGAGGTCAAAGAGAAAGAGAGGATCTTGAAAGCAGCAAGAGAAAAGCAATCCATCACATACAAGGGAAGCCCAATAAGACTATGCGCAGATCTCTCAGCAGAAACCATGGAGGCGAGAAGACAGTGGGATAATATATTTAAATTATTAAAAGAGAAAAACTGCCAACCAAGAATTCTATATCCAGCAAAATTGTCCTTCAAAAATGAGGGAGAAATTAAAATATTTTCAGACAAAAAATTACTGAGAGAATTTGTGACCGAGGTACCAGCTCTGCAAGAAATACTAAAGGGAACACTAGAGACAGATACGAAGACAGAAGAGAGAGGTGTGGAGAAGAGTGTAGAAAGGAAGACTATGGGTAAAGGTAAAAAGAAGGAAAATTAGATATGACATATAAAATCCAGAAGGCAAAATAGTAGAAGAAAGTACTACCCATGCAGCAATAACACTGAATGTTAATGGATTAAACTCTCCAATCAAAAGACATAGTCTGGCAGAATGGATTAAAAAACAGAACCCATCTATATGCTGTCTCTACTCAAAGGTCATGAGGCCAAGGACACAAATGGACATTTACACACTAATGTTTATAGCAGCGTTATTAACAATTACCAAGAGATGGAAACAGCCAAAATGTCCATCAACAGACAGTTGGCTAAACAAACTGTGACATTTACATAAGATGGAATATTATGCAGCTGTAAGACAGAATAAAGTTATGACATATGTAACAACATGAATGGACCTTAAGGACATTATGTGGAGTGTGATTAGCCAGAAACAAAAGGACAAATACTGTGTGATCTCACTGATATGAACTGACATTAGTGAATAAACTTGGAATATTTCCTTGGTAACAGAGACCATCAGGTGATAGAAATAGGGTAAGATATTGGGTAATTGGAGCTGAAGGGATACAGATTGTGCTACAGGACTGAATATAAAAACTCAGAAATGGACAGCACAATATTACCTAACTGTAATACAATTATATTAAAACACTGAATGAAGCTGCATATGAGAATGACAGAGGGAGGAGGGCTGGGGCATAAATGAAATCACAAAGAAAGACGATAAAGATTGAGATGGTGTAATCTAGGAATGCCTAGAGTGTATAATGATAGTGACTAAATGTACAAATTTAAAAAATGTTTCTGCATGAGGAAGAACAAAAGAATGTCATTACTGCAGTGTGCTGAAAATAGATGGTACTTAATATTTTAAAATTTCAACTAATGTGTGAGACTAAAGCAAAAAATGTTTAGTTGGTACAAATTTATACTTTGACTAGTGCATCTCCTAATATAACTTATGTAAATAGTTGACTGAACACCTTAAGTACATGGAACTTTGTATAGGACATGAGATTTTGTTGGTTTGTCCAGGTGATGCCCTGATGAATCCCAGAGTGATTTGATCAGTGAGTGGAAAAGTATTTGCGAAGTCTCCTCTGGGGAATGGTGAGAATGGGGGGAAAACTCAACTTCCCCAAGTTGAATTCTTCATATTCTCACAAGCAGTGTGGACAACCAAAGCTGTAGGCTGAGCCCCCAGTCTTGGGGTTTGTTCATATGAAACTTGGCCCCATGGGGGATGGGTCAAGCCTACTTAAAATTAAGCCTAAGAGTCACCCCCAAGAGAACCTCTTTTGTTGCTCAGATGTGGCCTCTCTCTCCAGCCAACACAGCAAGCAGACTCACCACCCTCCCCCTGTCTACGTGGGACGTGACTACCAGGGGTGTGGGTCTTCCTGGCAGCGTGGGACGGAAATCCCAGAATGAGCTGAGACCCAGCATCAAGGGATTGAGGAGGCCTTCTCGACCAGAAGGCGGAGGAGTGAAATGGGACAGGGTGTCAATGGCTGAGAGATTCCGAGTGGAGTCGAGAGGTTGTCCTGGAGGTTATTCTTATGCATTAAGTAGATATCACCTTGTTATCCAAGATGTAGGGGAGAGGCTGGAGGGAACTGCCTGAAAATGTAGAGCTGTGTTCCAGTAGCCATGTTTCTTGATGATGATTGTATAATGATATAGCTTTCACAATGTGACTGTGTGATTGTGAAAACCTTGTGTCTGATGCTCCTTTTATCTACCTTGTCAACAGATGAGAGGAACATATGGAATAAAAATAAATAATAGGGGGAACAAATGTTAAAATAGATTTAGTTTGAAATGCTAGTGATCAATGAAAGGGATCAGTAAGGGGTATGGCCTGTAAATTTTTTTTTCTTTTTTTCTGTTTGTTATATTTTTCTGTTGTCTTTTTATTTCTTTTTCTGAGTTGATGCTAATGTTCTGGGAAATGATCATGATGATGGGTGTGCAACTATGTGATGATATTGTGAATTGCTGAATGTATGTGCTGGGAATGTTTGTTTCTTGTAATTTTTTTTAATTAATAAAAAAAAAAAGAAAAACCATGTTTCAATCCTAAAAAACAAAAATTTCAACTTATGTGTGAGACTAAAGCAAAAAATGTTTATTTGGTACAAAATTTATATTTTGACTAGTGCATCTACTAATATAACTTATGTAGATAGTTGGTTGAACAACATAAGTGCACAGAACCTTGGGTAGGATGTGAGATTTTGTTTGTTTGTCCAGAGTGATGCCCCAATGAATCCCAGAGTGATTTGATCAGTGAGTGGAAAAGTATTTGCAAAGTCCCCTTAGGGGAATGGTGAGAACAGGGAAAAATTCAACCTATCCAAGTTGAATTCTTGATATTCTCACAAGCAGTGGGGACAACCAAAGCAGTAGGCTGAGCCCCCAATCTTGGGGTTTGTTCATATGAAACTTACCCCCATAAAGAATAGGTCAATCCTGCTTAAAATTAGGCCAAGAGTCACCCCCAAGAGAGCCTCTTTTGTTGCTCAGATGTGGCCTTTCTCTCCAGTCAATGCAACAAGCAAACTCACCACTCTCCCCCTGTTTACGTGGGACACGACTTCCAGGGGTGTGGACCTTCCTGGCAACGTGGGACAGAAATCCTGGAATGAGCTGAGACCCAGCATCAAGGGATTGAGAAAACCTTCTCGACCAAAAAGGGAAAAAGTGAAATGAGACAAAGTGTTAATGGCTGAGAGATTCCAAACGGAGTCGAGAGGTTATCCTGGAGGTTATTCTTATGCATTAAGTAGATATCACCTTTGACAGGTTTAGGAGGCGAAAAGGTGAGAAAGGAGGAAGGGAGACCAGGAAATTTAAAGTGGGCGGGTTTATTTCTGTGCCCCTGGGCAGAGCTCACCAAACTCAAGATGGAGGGAGGTGAGTCTGCGTGCTGGCTTTGGCACGGGCAGCTTTTAAGGATGGAGGTCAGGTGATGTCCAGAAGGGGCGGTTCACCGGAAGTCATGCCATCCGGAAGGAGCGATTCATTAGTTCCGGAAGTCAGGTGTCCAGAAGGGGCGGTTCCAGAAGTCATGTTGGGAGGAGCGACACAGCCTCCTCAGTTCCAGTTGCAGTGCCCTTCCCTGTTCCCCCAACCTAACCTTCCAGCCTTTTTGTGATAAGAGGGCGTCGAGATTCTTCTGGCTACTTCCTACTGAACTGGGGTGACTTGGGGTGATAGGTTGGGGTTTTCATGGTCAGGGGAGGGAGGAGGTTAGCTATAGGAATCTGGTGAGGAGGGTAGGTGGCATTTGGTTGACTCCTACCATGAGAGTTCCTTTATGTGTCCCTGGCGGAAGTTGAAGAGACAGGGAGCTAGGAGGAAAAAGAGATGGATCAGGATAACTGGTCCTGGTAGCGGGAGGAGCCATGTCGCCAAGGGGGAAGAAAACCAGTCTAAGGCAGAGTTGGTTCCTTGTCTTTTGTGGTAGAGATCTTCTTTTAGTTGTTTAAGGTCTGAATATTTTGTTCCATACCTAGAATGTGCCCTCAATGGGGGTTAGGAGAATGAATAGCATGAGTGATGTGGACACGAGTGGGCCCAAGGGGCTGACAAGTTGTAGGAATTCTCATCCTGTTTGTATAGTTTGACCCATGATAGGTGATGCCAAGAGGAGTTGCCCAGTAGTTTTACCACCGTAGGAGTGGTGAGAATCACTGTGTGGGGGCCAGCCCACCACAGTTGGAGTGGTCTGGGCTAAAGCTGTTTAAGGAGTATTTAGTCTCCTGGTTGGAGGCCGTGAAACTGATCGGTGGGATCAGTTTCCTGGGTTGTGGCAGGTTTTGATTGGCGTGTTCCTGCAGCAAATGCCTGAGTAAGGAGAGATATGGTAAGTAAGAGCCCAAAGAAGGAGGCTGCCTGGCAGGTGGTGACTGAGTAGGAACGGGCAGCCGTATATGAGCTCAAAAGGACTTAAGAAAGTAGGTGCCCATGGGGCAGCGCATAGTCGGGCAAGGGTTAGAGGAATGAGGTCAACCCAGGATTGTCGTAGTTCAATGGCCAACTTGGTTAGTTGTGTCTTGATAAGACTGTTAGCCCGTTCTACTTTACCAGAGGATTGGGGTCGGTAAGGAACATGTAGTTTTCATTCTATTCCCAAGGCCGACAAGGTTTGATGGACCACCTGAGAAATAAAGACTGGGCCATTATTGGATTGGATGGAGGTGGGTAGTCCAAAGCGGGGAATGATTTGTTTCAGGAGGATGTCAGCCACCACATCAGCAGTCTCCCATGTAGTAAGGAAAGCTTCTATCCAGCCTGTTAAGGTGTCAATCATAGTAGGTATCATAATTTTTTGTGAGTGGGCATGTGTGTGAAATTGATTTGCCAGTCCTGCCCTGGAAGGTGGCCCCTCAGTTGATGGGTTGGGAAAGTGGGGCACAACCCTCCTTGTGGGTTTGTTATTTGGCAAGTGGGACGGGAGGAGCAGACCGATGTTATGAGGTGAGTCAGGGATGGGTGATGGAATAAAGGCTGGAGGAACCGTGTGAGGGCCCTGGGTCCGATATGAACTGATGAATGTACCTGAGAAAGAATATTGGGGGCCTGTTTGGTTGGGAGAGCCACCTTGTTATTGAGGAAGATCCAGCCCTCCGGTGTAGTAGAGCCTCCCTGTGCAAGGAGGTTTTCACGTTCCCTGGAAGAGTAGGCGGGTTGGAGGGAAGGAAGAGTAAAGAAAAGAATTGGTGCTGGAGGGTTGAAAGGTGAGGGCTCTTTGGTCAGTTCTCGCGCAACAGCATCGACCCGGTTATTTCTGCAGGTGATATCAGAGTTATCTGTTTGGTGCCCTTTGCAATGGATGATGGCCCCCTGTGAGGGCAATAGAAGTGCTTGAAGGAAGCATTGGATAAACTTTAGCATTAATTACAGGTGAGCCTTTGGTGGTAAGGAACCCTCCCTCCTTCCAGATGGCTGTGACAGTATGTGATTAGGAAAGCATATTTGGAGTCTGTGTAGATATTGGCGGATCTGTTCTTGGCTAGGTGTAATGCTATAGTGAGAGCAATTAATTCAGCTTTTTGGGATGTGGTTCCCTCTGGAAGCCATACAGCTGCAAGTATTTCAGTGGGAGAAACTATAGCGTATGAGGCCCTGCGCCATCCCTGTTGGTCTATAATTGAGCTGCCGTCTATAAAAAAGGGTGAGATCTTGCGATAGTGGCATGTCTGAGAGGTCCTGGCATGGGGACGCGAGCTCTTCCATGATTTCAGTGCAAAGGTGAGTGAACTGTGGAGAGAAGCTTGATAGGGGACCGTGAGGGAGGAGAGTAGTAGGGTTGAGGCTAGGCGAGACAGAGAGAGTGACATCTGGGTTTTCTAGGAAGAGCAAATGGAATTCCTGGAGATGAGAAGGGGTGAGCAGAGAGAGAGATTTATAGGATAAGAGGTCTTGTAGATGATGTGTTGACAGGACTTGGAGAGACCTACCCAGAGTAAGTTTAAGAGCTTCACGCATTAGGGTTGCAGCCACAGCCAGCGCTCGGAGACAGGGAAGCCATCCATGGGTGGTGGGGTCCATCTGTTTAGAGAGATAGGCTACTGGATTGTAAGTTGGTCCCAGAGGTTGGGTTAAGATTCCCACCGCTATTCCTTGCTTGTCATCGGTGAAAAGGAGGAAGGGTTTGTTAGAATTTGGGAGAGCGAGTGGAGGTGATTGAAGGAAGGCATCACGGAGAACCGAGAAAGTTTTGGGTCCAGTAGAGGGGTCGTCTAGGGGTCCCGCGGGTGTCGCCTTGGCCATGTCATAAAGAGGCTTCACCAGGAGGGAAAAGCCAGGGACCCAGTGTCAGAAGAACCCCACAAAACCTAGGAAGGATAAAATTTGTTCAGTGTTTTCTGGAGGTTGGAGCTCTTGGAGGGCTTACTGCCTGTCTACTGTTAGATGTCGGGATGTAAGAGTGAGGCAGAGCCCCAGGTAGGTGCCATTGGAGGAGGAAAATTGAGCTTTGGTGGGGGAGATGCGATATCCTTTGTTAGCTAAATAATTTAACAGGGTCACTCTAGCCTTTGTGGAAGTGTTTTCAGAAGGGCTGCAAATTAACAGGTCATCTACATATTGGAGAATGACACTGGGAGTTAGATTACATTCTATTAGGTCCCTGGCTAGAGCTTGGCCAAAGATATGGGGGCTATCGTGAAACCCCTGAGGTAATACCATCCATGTTAGTTGTTGGACCACTGAAGAGTCCGGGTCTTCCCAGGTAAAGGCGAATAAATTGTAACAGACAGGGTCTGGAAGGATTGTGAAGAAGGTATCTTTAAGGTCCAGGGCAGAATAATGAGTAGTGTGAGGAGGTATGTATGGGAGAAGAGCATATGGGTTGGGAACTACTGGGTGGATGGGGATGACAGCCTCATTGATCAGTTGGAGGTCTTGGACTAATTGGTAAGAACCATCAGGTTTCTTGACAGGCAAGATAGGGTGTTATAAGGCGAGTTAGTGGGTATGAGGAGTCCCTTTCCCTTGAGCCAGTTAATGATGGGTTGGAGTCCTTTCTGATGGGTTATGGAGATAGGAAATTGTGGCCGAGATGGGAATGAGGATGGATCTTATAGTTGGATGCAAACTGGTTTATGATGGGAAGCTAGGAGGGGAGTTGAGGTATTCCATACTTCTGGGTTTACTAGGTGAGATGGTAGGGGAGGAGTGGGAGGGGTGGAATCCCGAGTGGAGGTGGAGGCCACACATAAGGGTAGTAGTAAATTTGTTTGGGGTTTTTGTATCCAGTGAAGTGAGGCCCCTAATTTGGCAAGAAGATCTCGCTCCATTAGTGTGGTGGAGCAAGAAGGTATGACTAAGAAAGAGTGTGTAATGGGGTACCCTTCTATTAAACATGTAAGTGGTCCAGTAGTTAAGGGGCTCAAAGGATGGCCATCTATGCCCATAACCGTGACCTGGGAAGGAAGGAGTTGACCTGAGTAAGAGGGGAGGACAGAAAAGGTAGCCCCCGTGTCCACTAAAAAGGATGTGGACTTACCTGCTACCTTGATTGTTACCTTGGGCTCAATGAGGGTGATCGGGGTCACTGAGGCCGGGCATCGTCAGTTGTTGGTGGCCAGGCCCAGGACTGCTAGCCGTGGGTTAGGGGTTGGAAGGACGGCCCTTCCACGGCCAGGTGCCAAGGGGCAGTCACTTTTCCAATGTCCCTTTTTCCCACAGAGGGGGCATGGTCCCTTGGGCAGTCAAAGATTGCGGCACTGGCGGGACCAGTGTCCATCGAGGCCACATTTGAAGCACCTTCCTGGTGGTGGATTAGTCATAGCTGGCTTCTTCTCCATTGAAGTGAGCTGCAGAGCCGCAATCAGGGATTGGGTTTGTAAGTTTGCCCTTCGGCGGTCCTGGGATTCCTTCTCCACCCTCTCCAATTCGCCACGAGTATTAAAAATTTTAAAGGCCGTGTTTACCAGGTCACAAATAGGGGCCTGAGGACCATCCTCGATTTTTCTAAGTTTGTGCCTAATGTCTGGGGCTGACTGGGATATAAAGTGTGTGGGTAAAACGATTTTACCAGCCTCCGAGTTGGAGTCTAGGCGGGTATATTGGGAGAGGGCTTCTATGAGCCAGTGTAGAAAAGCGGCAGGATTTTCTTCAGGACTCTGAGTAATCTCCCTCATCTTATGGAAGTTTACAACTTTATTGAAAGCTTTCTGCATGATGGCTATGAAGCATGTAAGCATCTTGTCTCACCTAATTTGTCCGTTTCTCCCCGCTGGGGTGTCCATCTGATAGTCCCACCCTGGCTCTTGGTCTGGCACTGCCTCGGCCCCCACCGGCATGGTGTGGTCGGTTATTTATACCTGGTTAGCATGAGCCCTGGCTGTATTGATAATGCGGTCCATTTCATTGGTAGTGAGGGAAGAAGAGCAGATTACATGAATGTCACACCAGGTGAGGTCATAAGCGTTAGCCAGATACTGGAATTTTTTAGTATAAGTAGTTGGGTCGTTGGAAAAGGAGCCCAACCATTTCTCAGTGTGTGAGAGATCGGCCAGGGAGAAGGGAGTGTGTACTCGGATTAGCCCTTCAGGTCCTGCAACTTCCCGGAGGGGACAGAGTAAGGTACTTTTTGAGCGGGTGCAGGAGCTTACAGGTGAGGATGGCAGGACTGTTGAGGGTAGTGATGGAGAAGGTGGTGGTGGAGGAGCCGGTAAAGAGAGAAGAGGGCACGGTGATGGTTGGAGAGTCGCTGGAATAGAAATAGATGGCGGCTGGGGAGCTGCTAGAACAGAAGGGAAAAGATAAGGATAAGATGGTGGCGGGAGTGCTGCCCGAGTGGTGGTGAGGGAGGAGAAGGACAAGATGGTGGCGAGTGCGCTGGTGGCACAAGAGGAGAAAGAAGGGGACAAGATGGCGGCTGGAAGGCCGCTGGAGTAGGAGGAAGAAGCGACAGGCAAGATGGCGGCTGAGGTGTTGCCGGAGCAGAAGGAGGACGTGAAGGACAAGACGGAGACTGAGGTGTGGCCGGAAGGGAAGGAGGAAGAGGAGGACAAGATGGCAGCTGGAGCACCACCGGAGGGAGAGGAGGGTAGAGCCGGGGAGGAGAAGATAGTTTCCCTAAATTTGGTGGAGGCCCTGGTCATTTAAAGGAAGATGAATCAAGGGGGTCGGAAAAGGAGGAAGTTTCATTGGGTTGTTTGTTTAGAAGTGGGGATTTGGGAGTTTCCTTGGCTAGGAGTACCTGAGCTGTAGAGCAGGAGGTACAAAGGGCGGGGCGGGAGCGCAGAAGGAGAAAAGCCTGGACATAAGGAATTTCGGCCCATTTGTCGTTCCTCTGGCAAAAGTTGCGGAAGTTTGTAAGGATATTAACATCAAAAGTCCCATCCTCAGGCCAATGAGAACCATTATCCAATTGATATTGGGGCCAAGCCATTTTACAAAAGTAAGTGAGGCGTTTTTGCCCGATGTCTGGAAGTAAATCCAGTGTGGACAGGTTTGTCAGAAGACAACCCAGGGGCACATAAGGTTTGGTTTTTGAGGATTTATTGCCTGTACTGATGGGTCTCTGAGGACAAAGGACTGGCCCAGGGGGTGTCGGCATCCTAACGCCCTGAGAGAGTCCTCGGAGCTCTTATGAGCGGGGGGCTTGTCTCCCCAGGGAATGTCTCACCCTGGTTTGAGGCCCTTTCAGGTCCTGGACTTGAATTTGGGAGGGAAATGAGAAGTGGGGTGTTCCCAAGACTTTTCAAGTCCTGAGAAATGGAGTGAGGCTTGTGGGCGTCCCCATTCACCTCAGCCCTTGGAAGAGAACCTGATGTGAATTCATGGTTTTCGGGGAATAATTTACGAACAGGCTCTCTTGGAACGGTGAGACCCGGCAGCAGGTCTAGGAAGGAAGGGACTTACCCAATCCATGGTGGATGCAGCAGCCGAAGGATCCCTTGTCACTGGCTTTGTGGAGGAAGCCGGGGCGCCCCTGGTCAGGCGGGCAGCACCCGTGCTCCTCTCCCGGGTTTTGGCACCAAGATGAAAAGCTTAGGAGGCGAGAGGGTGAAAAAGAAGGAAGGTAGACCAGGAAATTTAAAGTGGGTGGGTTTATTTCTGTGAACCCCAGGCATAGCTCACCAAACCCAAGATGGAGAGAGGTGAGTCTACGCACAGGCTTTGGCACGGACAGCTTTTAAGGATGGAGGCCAAGTGAGGTCTGGAAGGGGTGGTTCCAGAAGCCATGTTGGGAGGGGCGACACAGCCTCTGCAGCTCCAGTTGCAGTGCCCTTCCCCGTTCCCCGACCTAACAACCTTGTTATCCAAGATGTAGTGGAGAGGCTGAAGGGAACTGTCTGAAAATGTGGAGCTGTGTTCCAGTAGCCATGTTTCTTGAGGATGATTGAATAATGATATAGCTTTCACAATGTGACTGTGTGATTTTGAAAATCTTGTGTCTGATGCTCCTTTTATCTATCTTGTCAACAGATGGGTAGAACATATGGAATAAAATTAAATAATAAGGGGAACAAATGTTAAAATAAATTTAGATTGAAATGCTAGTGATCAATGAAAGGGAGGGGTGAGGGGTATGGTATGCATAATTTTTTTTCTGTTTTCGTTTTACTTTTCTGTTGTCTTTTTATTTCTTTTTCTGAATTGATGCAAAAGTTCTAAGAAATGATCATGATGATGAATATGCAACTATGTGATGATATTGTGAATTGCTGATTATATATGTAGAATAGAATGAGCATATGTTAAGAATGTTTGTATTTCTTTCTTGTAATATTTTTAAAAAATTAATAATAAAAAGAACAGAAGGCCAAAAAAAAGAGGGAGATTGGCCTGTAGTTTTCTGTTTTTGTAATATCTTTTTCTGGCTTTGATATGAGCATGATGTTGGCTTTGTAGAATGAGTTAGGTAGCTTTCCCTCATCTTCAATCTTTTTGAAGAATTTGAGCAGGATTGGTATTAATTCTTACTTGAATGTTTGGTAGAATTCACATTGTCGAGTTTATTAGCATAAAGTTGTTCATAGTATCCTCTCATTACTTCCTTTATTTCTGTGGGGTCAGTGGTTATGTCTCCTCTTCCATTTCTGATTTTATTTATTTGCATCCTCTCTTCTTTTTGTCAACCTCGCTAAGGGCCCATCAATCTTACTGTTTTTCTCATAGAACCAACTTCTGGTTTTCTTGATTTTCTCAATTGTTTTCATGTTCTCAATTTCATTTATTTCTGCTCTAATCTTCATTATTTCTCTACTTTTGCTTGCTTTGGGGTTAGTTTGCTCTTCTTTCTCAAGTTCTTCCAAGTGGACTGTTAATTCCTCAATTTTTTGTTCTTTCTTCTTTTTAATATAGGCATTTAGGGCAATAAATTTCCCTCTTAGCACTGCCTTTGCTGCATCCATTAAATTTTGATATGTCATGTTTTCATTTTCATTTGCCTCGAAATACTTACTAATTTCTCTTGTAATTTCTTTCTTGACCCACTGGTTGTTTAAGAATGTGTTGTTGAGTCTCCATATATTCGTGAATTTTCTGGTACTCTGCTTATTATTGATTTCCTTCATTCTTTATGATCTGAGAAAGTGTTTTGTATGATTTCAATCCTTTTAAATTTGTTGAGACTTGCTTTGTGACCCAGCATGTGGTCTATCCTTGAGAATGATCCATGAGCATTTGAGAAAAAGATATATCCTGCTGTTGTGGGATGCAATGTTCTGTAAATCTGTTAAGTCTCTCTCATTTATTGTATTATTCAAATTCTCTGTTTCTTTATTGATTCTCTGTCTACATGTTCTGTCCATTGATGAGAGTGGGGAATTGAATTCTCCACTTATGGTAGATGTATCTATTTCTCTTTTCAGTGTTTGCCTCATGTATTTCGGAGCGTTCTGGCTCAGTGCATAAATATTTATGATTGTTATGTCTTCTTGTTGAATTTTTCCTTTTATTAATACACAATGTCCTTCTTTGTCTCTTTTAAGTGTTTTACATTTGAAGTCTAATTTGTTGGATATTAGTATAGCTACTCCTGCTCTTTTCTGATTGTTATTTGCATTAAATATCTTTTCCCAACCTTTCACTTTCAACCTATGTTTATCCTTGGGTCTAAGATGCATTTCCTGTAGACAGCATATAGATGGATCCTGTTTTTTAATCCATTCTGCCAGTCTATGTCTTTTGATTGGAGAGCTTAATCCATTAACATTTAGTGTTATTACTGTAAGGGCAGTACTTTCTTCTACCATTTTGCCTTTTGGATTTTATATGTCACACCTAATTTTCCTTCTTTTTACTTTTACTGACAGTCTTCATTTTTACAGTCTTCTCCACACCTCTCTCTCCTGTCTTTTTGTATCTGTCTCTAGTGCTCCCTTTAGTATTTCTTGCAGAGCCAGTCCCTTGCATGCAAATTCTCTCAGTGATTTTTTGTCTGAAAATGTTTTAATTTCCTCCTCATTTTTGAAGGATGGTTTTGCTAGATATAGAATTTTTTTTCATTATGAAAGCTATATTATTTATTATTTTTTATTAATTAAAAAAATAACAAACACAACATTTAGAAATCATTCCATTCTACATATACAATCAGTAATTCTTAATATCATCACATAGATGCATATTCATCATTTCTTAGTACATTTGCATCGATTTAGAAAAAGAAATAGAAAGACAACAGAAAAAGAAATAAAACGATAATAGAGAGAAAAAATTAAAAAAAAATAAAATATATAAAAATAAAAAAGAAAGAATAAAAAACTATACCTCAGATGCAGCTTCATTCAGTGTTTTAACCTAATTACATTACAATTAGGTAGTATTGTGCTGTCCATTTCTGAGTTTTTGTATCCAGTCTTGTTGCACAGTCTTATCCCTTCAGCTCCAATTACCCATTATCTTACCCTATTTCTATCTCCTGATGGTCTCTGTTACCAATGACATATTCCAAATTTATTCTCTAATGTTGGTTCACATCAGTGGGACCATACAGTATTTGTCCTTTAGTTTTTGGCTAGTCTCACTCAGCATAATGTTCTCTAGGTCCATCCATGTTATTACATGGAAAGCTATATTATTATACAATCATCATCAAGAAACATGGCTACTGGAACACAGCTCCACATTTTCAGGCAGTTCCCTCCAGCCTCTCCGTTACATCTTGGATAACAAGGTGATATTTACTTAATGCATAAAAAAAACCTCCAGGATGCCCTCTCAACTCTGTTTGGAATCTCTCAGCCATTGACACTTTGTCTCCTTTAACTCGTCCCCCTTTTGGTCGAGAAGGTTTTCTCAATCCCTTGATGCTGGGTCTCAGCTCATTCTAGGATTCTTGTCCCTCATAGCCAGGAAGGTCCACACCCCTGGGACTCATGCCCCATGTAGACAGGGGGAGTGTGGTGAGTTTGCTTGTTGTGTCTGCTGGAGAGGGAGGCCACATCTGAGCAACAAAAGAGGTCTCTCAGGGGTGACTCTTAGGTCTAATTTTAAATAGGCTTGACCTATCCTTTATGGGGTTAAGTTTCATATGAACAAACCCCAAGACTGGGGGCTCAGCCTATAGCTTTGGTTGTCCACACTGCTTGTGAGAATATCAAGGATTCAACTTGGGGAGGTTGAATTTTCCCCCATTTTCACCATTCCCCGAAGGGGACTTTGCAAATACTTTTCCACTCACTGATCAAATCACTCTGGGATTCATCGGGGCATCACTCTGGACAAGCCAAGAAAATCTCAAGTCCTACCCAAGGTTCTGTGTACTTATGTTGTTCAACCAACTATCTACATAAGCTATATTAAGAAATGCACTAGTCAAAATATAAATTTGTACCAAATAAACATTTTTTACTTTAGTCTCACACATAAGTTGAAATTTTAAAATATTAATTACCATCTATTTCATCACTCTGCAGTAATGACATTCCTTTGTTTTTCCTCATGCAAAAACATTTTTAAAATTTGTACATTTAGTCACTATCCTTATACATGCTAGGCATTCCTAGATTATACCATCTCAATCTTTATCATCTATCTTTCTTTGTGATTTCATTTATGCCCCCAGCCCTCCTCCCTCTATCATTCTCACATTCAGCTTCATTCAATGTTTTAACATAATTGTATTACAGTTAGGTAGTATTGTGATGTCCATTTATGAGTTCTTATATTCAGTCCTGTTGCACAGTCTGTATCCCTTCAGCTCCAATTACCCAATACCTTACCCTATTTCTCTCTCCTGATGGTCTCTGTTACAAATGAAATATTCCAAGTTTATTCACTAATGTCAGTTCATATCAGTGAGCCCATACAGTATTTGTCCTTTTGTTTTTGGCTAATCTCACTCAGCATAATGTCCTTAAGGTCCATCCATGTTGTTACATACTTCATAACTTTATTCTGTCTTACAGCTGTATAATATTCCATTGTATGCATATGCCACAGTTTGTTTAGCTACCCGTCTGTTGATGGACATTTTGGCTGTTTCCATCTTTTGGCAATTGTAAATAATGCTGCTATAAACATTGGTGTGCAAATGCCTGTTTGTGTTCTTGCTCTCATGTCCTTTGAGTAGAGACAGCATATAGGTGGGTCCTGTTTTTTAATCTATTCTGCCAGTCTATGCCGTTTGATTGGGGAGTTTAATCCATTAAAATTTAGTATTATTACTGCATGGGTAGCACTTTCTTCTGCCATTTTACCTTTTGGATTTTATGTCATGGATATAGAATTTTTGGTTGGCAGTTTTTCTCTTTTAGTAATTTAAATATGTCATCCCACTCTCTTCTCACCTCCATGGTTTCTGATAAATCTACAGAGTCTTATTGGGCTACTATTGTATGTGATGGATTGCTTTTCTCTTTCTGCTTTCAAGATTCTCTCTTTCTTTTTGACTTCTGACATTCTGATTAGTAAGTATCTTGAAGTACGTCTATTTGGATCTATTCTCTTTTGGGTACGCTGCACTTCTTGGATCTGTAATTTTAAGTCTTTCATAAGAGTTGGGAAATTTTCAGTGATAATTTCCTCCATTAGTTTTTCTTCTCCTTTTCCCTTCTCTTCTCCTTCTGGGATACCCACAACACATATTTGTGCACTTCATGCTGTCATTCAATTCCCTGAGTACTTGCTCATATTTTCCCATTTTTTCCCTATATTTTCTTTTGCTTCTTGGATTTCAGATGTCCTGTCCTCCAGTTCACTAATCTTATCTTCTGCCTCTTGAAATGTGACATCGTATGTTTCCACTGTTTTTTTTTTCCATCTCTTCTACTGTGCCTTTCATTCCCATAAGTTCTGTGATTTGTTTTTTCAGACTTTTGATTTCCTCTTTTTGTTCATTCCTTGCCTTCTTTATATCCTCCCTCAATTCATTGGTTTGGTTTTTGATGAGAGTTTCCATGTCTGTTTGTATATTCTGAATTAATTGTTTCAGCTCCTGTATCTCATTTGTATTGTTGGTTTGTTCCTTTGACTAGACCATATCTTCAATTTTCCTAGTATGATTCCCTATTTTTTTGCTGGCTTCTAGGCATTTAATTACCTTAATTAGTTTATTCTGGAGATTGTTTTCACTTCTTTTACCTAGGATTTTCTTGCTGGATGACTTTGTTGTCTATCTGTTCTTTGACATTCAGTTCACCTAATGTGGACCTCTAGCTTAGGTTTTCTTTAACAGAGCAGAATTTTTTGGTTCTTGTTTTCTTGTTTTTTGCCCTGCCTGTATGGTGCCTTTTTTTTAACCCCCACTTAGGAGGGTCTACTTATGTATTATAGACCCCAGCCAGATATTCCCAGACCAAACTGGCCTTGTGTCGGGAGGAAAGAGTCACCTGCATCAGTTTTCCTTGAGGGTGAGACCCAGTATGTTGAAAGACTCTCCTATGAAGCCTCTGGGCTCTGTTTTTCCTATCCTGCCCAGTATGTGACACTTGTCTGCCTGCAGGTGCCACCAGCATAAGGTGATCAGGTACATTTAATTAACTTCAGCAGACCTTCCGTGCTGGGGGCGTGGTGGAGACAGAGGAGAGGTTGTAGGCTGGTTTTAATTGCTCCACTTTTCCAGACCTGGGATCTGAACTCCTTGAGGGAGGGATTCCACCTGAGCTGGGCCCCACCCCTCCCCTGGGGAAAGCACAGGCTCCAGACAAACACTCAAACAAGCTTAATTCTGCCTATGCCTGGGGCAATGGAGCCTGAGAAGCCTTGTAGCTGTATCCAAAGAGCAGTCAAGCTATAGAAACAGAGCCACCAAAACAAAAGAGAAAAATCCTTTTCAGAGCAGGACCACCATTCCTCGCGTTTGCCAATCAAGAGGTAAAGTTGGTACGCTGCTCTGTGTATCTCCAGGTCCTATGTGCCCCTCCTTTCCTTCAGGGCCCAGAACTTTATAAATCTAAAAAAAAAACCCTCTGTTTTTTGTTTTTTTGTTTCTTTTTCCATCAGTCCTGCCCCCTCTGCACTGGGACAAAACCCAGCGACCTCCACTTTGACTCAAGGTTCAGCTGAGCTGGGGGCCTATTTTTATATATAATTAATTCCACAATTGGCGTTTGGTTGTGCTCAGCACCTGCTGCTGGTAAAGTCTCTTTCCTTTCCCCTCTGGGATGCAGCCTGTGGGGGAGGGGCGCCAGGCGCCATAGCTTGGGGAACTCACAGTTCTGGGGGGCTTGCAGCCAGTCCAGCTAGTCCAGACTGGGGTACGCTGTGTGTCTGGTCACTGACGTGGCCCCAGCAGGTGTTCTGTACTGTTCCTGCTATGTATTAGCTGCTCTGGAGGATGAACTAAACCCCACACGTAGCTAAGTCGCCATCCTGGGCCTCCTCCTAGACTTAAGCTTCCATATAAATTTGATGATTGTCTTTTCCATTTCCAAAATTCTGTTAGAATTTTGATTGGTATTGCTTTGAATTTGTAAATTTTTTTGAGTAGAATGGAAAACTTAACAATGTTTAGTTTTCCAATCCATGATTATGAGATGCCCTTTAATATATTTAGGCTACCTTTTATTTCTCTTGCAATGTTTTGTACAGGTCTTTTATAGTTCTGATTAATTTTATACCTTGATATTTGATTATTTTAGTCACTATTTGAAATGGATTTCAAAAAATTTCCTCTTCAGATTTTTTTTATTATTAGTGTAAAAGAAACACTACTAACTTTTTGTGTGTTCGTCTTTACCCAGCTCTGCTGAATTAGTTTATTTGCTCTTGTGGCTTTGTTATGCATTTTTCAGGAATCTCTCTAGATAGGCTCATGTCATGTGAAAATAGGGAACATTTAACTTCTTCCTTTCCAGTTTGGATGTCTTTTATTTATTTTTCTTGCCTAATCACTCTGGCTAGCACTTTCAGTACAACCTTGAATCTCTGTAGTGACAGTGGCCATCTTTTTCTTGTTCCTGATGATGATGAAAGCTTTTGGTCTTTCACCATGGAGTAGGATGTTAGCTGTGAGTTTTTCATATATGCCCTCTATCATGTTGAACATTTTTCCTTTTAGCCCTAGTTTTCTAAGTGCTTTTATCCAAAACTGGTGCTGGGTTTTGTCAAATGCCTTTTCTGCCTCACTTGAGATTATCATGTGTTTTTCTCCTTTGTTCTAGTAATGTGGTGTGCTATAGTCATCGATCTTCTTATGTTGAATCACCCTTTTACATAGGTAGAATAAATAACAACTTGATCATGGTATGTAGTGCTTGTAACATGTTGTTGGATTCGGCTTTTTTAGCATTTTGTTGAGGACTTTTGTATCTATATTCACAGAGATATACTGGTCTATAATTTTATTTCCTTTTGATACCTTTATCAGGCTTTGGTATTAGGGCAATTTTGGCCTCCTAGAATGAGTTAGGAAGTATTCCCTCCTCTTTGAATTGTTGAAAGTCTGAGCAGGATTGGTATTAATTCTTCTTGGAAGTTGATTTAAGTCACTAGTGAAGCCATCTGGTCCTGGGTTTTTGTTTGTTGGGAGGTTTTTGATTACTGACTCAGTGTCTTTCCTTGTTTTTAATGTGCTGAGATCTTCTATTTCTTCTTGAATCAGTGAGGTGGTTTGTGTGTTTCTAGGAATTTGTCCATTTCATCTGTGTTACCTAACTGTTGGTTTTCAGTTTTTCACAGTATCCTCTTATAATTCTTTTTTTATTTTTCGAGTGTTGGTTGTAATGTCCCCCATTTCATTTCTGATGCTATTTATTTGTGTCTTCTCACTTTTTCTTGTCGATCTAGATAAAGCTTTTTCAATTTTTTGATCTTTTCAAAGAACCAACTCTCATTTAGTGGTTCTATTATTTTCATTCTCTATTTAATTTATGTCCACACTAATCTTTATTTCCCTCCTGCTCACTTTAGTTTGTGCTTTTAGAGCCTCCAGTTGTGAAGTTACGTCTCTGATTTGACATCTTTCTTCTTTTTTAATGTAAGCATTCAGAGCTATAAATTTCCCTCTCAGCACTGCCTTTGCTGCATCCCATACATTGTGCATCCCACATTGGCATTTTCGTTTTCCTAATTTCCTACGAGATGTTGTTTAAGAGTGCATTTTTAAATTTCCACATATTTGTGAATTTTCTAGTTTCCTGTCTTGTCATTGGTGTCTGACTTCATTTCATTGTGGTTGGAGAAAATATGTTGTATGATTTCAATATTGTCAATTTATTGTGACTTGTTGGAGAATGATCCTGTGCTGGTTTTAAGGGATGTATGACCCCTAGAAAAGCCATGTTTTAATCAAAATTCCATTTCATAATGGCAGAATAATTCTTTTTCAATACTGTATGTTTCAAACTGTAATCAGATCATCTCTGAATGATATGGTTTAGTCAAGAGTGGTTGTTAAACTGGATTAGGTGATGACATGTCTCCACCCATTTGGATGGGTCTTGATTGGCTTACTGCAGTCGTATAAAAGAGGAAACATTTGGGAGAATAAGAGATTCAGAGAGAACAGAGAATGCTGCAGCACCACAAAGCAGAGAGTCCACCAGCCAGCAACCTTTGGAGATGAAGAAGGAAAACGCCTCCTGGGGAGGTTCATGAAACAGGAAGCCAGAAGAAGAAGCTAGCAGATGATGCTGTGTTCTCCATGTGCCCTTCCAGCTGAGAGAGAAACCCTGACTGTATTCGCCATGTGCCTTCTCACTTGAGAGAGAAACCCTGAACTTCATTGGCCTTCCTGAACCAAGGTATCTTTCCCTGGATGGATGCATTTGATTGGACATTTCTATAGACTTGTTTTAATTGGGACATTTTCTTGGCCTTAGAACTGTAAGCTAGCAACTTATTAAATTCCCCTTTTTAAAAGCCGTTAAGTTTCTGGTATATTCCATTCTGACAGCTAGCAAGCCAGAACAGATCCATATGCTCTAGAGCAGAATGTGCAATCTGCTGCTGTGGGGCAAAGTGTTCCATATATGCCTGTTAGGTCTAATCAGTTTAGAATATCACTCTGTTCCCTATATCTCCACTGATGCTCCGACTCTACTTGTCCCTTCCAATCTGTCAATATTTGCTTCACAATTTGGGGTTTTTCCATTAGATGTATATATGTATTTACATTTGCTATTTCTCCTTGTCGAATCAACCCCTTTATCAAGGTGCTAGTTTGAAGCTGTTATGTACCCCGGAAAAGCTTATGTTCTTTTATGCCATCCCTGTGGTTGCAGACCTATTGTAGGTGGGACATTTAGCTTAGGTTGTTTCCATGGAGACCTGACCCAGGCCATTGAAAGTGGGTCTTAATCCTCTTGCTGGAGTCCTCTGTAAGAGGACAAAAGGCATATGAAACTCAGAGATCCCAGAGAAGCTATGAGAGAGGGAAATGTCCAGAGATATTTGGGGAGAGCCATTGAAACCAGAGCTAGGAGAGAAGGGCCAGCAGGCATCACCATGTGCCTTCCATGTGCAGAAGGGCCCTGGATGCCAGCAGCTCTACCTCAGAGAAGGAGTCTTCCTCTTGATGCCTTAATTTGGGCATTTTCATGGCCTTAGAACTGTAAGTTTGTAACCTAATAAATCCCCTTTGTAAAAGCCAATCCATTTCTGGTATATTACATTCCAGCAGCTTTTGCAAACTGAAACATTCAGCATATAGTGATCTTCTTTGTTCTTGATAACACTGTTTGAATTAAAGTTTATTTCATCTGATAGTATGGCTACCCCAGCTCTCTTTTGGTTCTGATTTATATATTTGGTATATATATTTTCCCTACCCTTATACTTTCAATTTATATGTATCTTTGAATTTAAGATGAGTCTCTTTTAGACAGACCATAGTTGGGTCATGCTTTTAAATCTATGCTGTCAATCTCTGCCTTTTGACTGTACAGTTTGACCCATTTACATTTCAAGTTGGTATAATAATGTAAGACTTTCTTCTTCCATTTTGTTAGTCTTTGTAACTTTTATACCTTTTTTTACTCCTCAGTCTACTTTCATGTTTGTTTGATTTTTTAGTAGAGTACCATTTTGAGTCCCTTCTCATTTCTTTTTGTGTATGTCATGGTCAGGTTCATGTGCCAACTTGGCCAAGCGGTGGTTGGGCAAGTGCTGGCTTGTCTGTTGCGATGAGGACATTTCATAGAATTAAATCATGATCATGTCAGCTGCATCCACAGCTGATTCTATTTGTAATCAGCCAAGGGGCATGTCTTTTGCAATGAGTCATGCTTAATCTAATCACTGAAAGCCTTATAAGGAGGATTCAGAAGAGACAGGCGCTTCTTATTTCGGCTGGTGAGACTCTCCTGTGGATTTTGTCCAGACCCTCCATCGGAGTCATCAGCTTCACAGCCTACTGTGCAGATTTTGGACTCTGCGGTCCCGCGGTCACGTGAGACACTTTTATAAATTTTGTATTTGTGAGTGTTCCCTGTTGATTCTGTCTCTCTAGAGAACCCTAACTAATACAGTGTATTTTTCATATATTTTGGGGAGAGCCATTGAAACCAGAACCAGGAGAGAGAAGAGCAGGCATCACCATGTGCCTTCCCATGTGACATATTTTTCATATATTTTTATTGAGGTTATTATGGGGCTTAAATTTAACATCTTAAATCTATAATAAGCACATTTGATTTGGTATACCAACTTAGCTTTAATAGTATCACATGCAATTCCCATATCCCTCCACAACACCTCCTCCCATTTTTTTTGTTACTTTATTTATTTATTTTTTGTATGCTGTATGGCAGGGTCACATATTATTATTTTTCCCTGTGAGTATCCCATTATTGCAGCACCATTTGTTGATTTTTTTCCCACTGGTTTTTGTTTGTTTATTTGTTTTGGGAAGTGCATGGACTTGGAATTGAACCTGGGTCTCCCGCATGACAGGCAAGGATTCTACCACTGAATTGCCCTTGCATCCTGCTCCCCCTCCCCATTTTTGTGGTACCTGTTACATAGTGTATCTTTATACATTGTATGTCCAAAACTATAGATTTTTAAATTACTTCTTATGTACTTGTATTTTAGGTTATCTAATTGCTGCTATTCAGTTGTTTATAGTATCCTGTAAAAAGTAAAAGTGGAGTTATATACCAAAAAAAAAAAAAAAAAAAAACCCCACAAAAGCACTGGCATTTATAATTACTGAGTTCATTACCTTTACTGGAGGTCTTTATTGCTTTATATTTCTTCAACCCACTGTTTAGTGTCCTTCCTTTCAGAATGAAGAACTCCCTGTAGCATTGTTTGTAGGTCGGTCAGGTCTAACAGTGGTGACAAACTCCTTCAGCCTTTTTTATGTTTTAATCTAGGAATGTCTTAATCTCTCCCTCATTTTTGTAAGACAGTCTCACCAGATATAAAATTCTTATTTGGTAATTGTTATCTTTCAGCACTTTATTTCCTTCCACTGCCTTCTTGCCTCCATAATTTCTGAGGATAAATTGGCAGTCAGTCTTCTTAAGGTTTTGGGGGCACCCTTGCACATAAGTTATTGCTTTATTTCTTGGAACTCTCATCCTTGGCATTTGACAGTTTGACTACTATGTGACTGTGCACGGTTCTCTTTGAATTTATGTTCTGTGGAGTTCGTTGGGATTCTTGAATGTGTATATTCCTGTCTTTCATTAAATTTGGAAAGCTTTCTGCCATTATCTCTTCAAATATTCCTTCTTCCCTTTTCCCTCTTCTTCTGGGATTCCCGTAAGGTGCACATTATTATGCTTGGTTGTATCTCATGGTCTTTTAGACCCTCTTCTCTTTTTTCATTCTGTTCCTCAGCCTGAGTCATTTCCATAGTGTCACCTTGAGTTCCCTGATTCTTCCTTCTGCCAGCTCCAATCTGCTGTTGAAGCCTCTAAGAATTTTTCATTTCAGTTATTATGACCTTCTCCTCCAGTGTTTCTGCTTTGCTCCTTTTGAACATTTCTCCCTTTAATGAGCGTCTCCTTTTGTACATTCATCACTTTCCTGATGTCCTTTAGTTTTTTCTCTGTGTTTTCCTTTATCTTCTTAACCATACTGAAGATCCATTTTAAAAGTTTTTTCCTGGTTTGTCTAAAGTCTGATATTCTTCACTGATGGTTCTGAATTTCTGTCTTGTTCCTTTGGATGGGTTATCAGTTCCTGTTTGTTTGTTGTGTAAATTTTTTGTGTGCACACTTGTACATTTTAATGTATTAAGTCTGGGATTTAGTCCCTGAGCTGCCTGCTCTTTGAGTTTCTATCCTTATAGTGATATGACAGAAGTTTTCTTGCATGCCAGAGCTAAGAAAAACAAATAAATCAACATGTAAAATACCTTTCACATTTTTTTTTTTTTGCAAATTGGCCTTACATTAGCTGGTGTCCTCCTTTAGCCTTTACCCTTCCTATCAAGAAGATAAGCCCAAGGTAAAAGGAAAGTACAGGGTCATCTCTGTCTCTTCTGAACCTGTGTTTTGTCCTAGGCTTATGCTTGCACATGGCTTTAAGAATTCCCCCCTTTACACCTAGTTGATTCTTACAATGCTTTAGCTGTCTACAAGCTGCTTCTGCCTGAAGGGCAATTTCTGGGAGAGCGAGCCAGGGATGAGTGTCCTGGGTCCATGTTTAAAGGTAGCCACCCAACAGATTGACACTGACATGCAGACACCCCAGTGAGTGCAGGGTGACTCTGCTGCCTGCAGGACAGGGTTAGGGCACACAGTGGAAGGTCGGCTCCACACTGCGCTGGGGAGGAAACGAGTCGGGACCAACAAGGGTGCCAGGAGCTTCTGCCACCATTTTATAAGCTTCATGTTCTTGCGTCAGCACTCGCCCAATTACTTCAACCCTTTAGCGGTTTCCAGAGTTTCGAGGAAACTGGTTTTGACTGTTTTTGCTAGTTGTTCAAAGATTCTTTGCAGTAGCATCCTATGCCACCATCTGCCCAACTGGAGGCCTCTTTTCCCTTTAAATATTTTTGACCTTTGTTCTGGTTCACAGTTAAGCTACTTGGGCACAGTTTTAGATTTTAAGGTTTATGTATACACTTTGCTAGGTGGGACCAGAACAACCGTTATTCTAGGGCTAACTTGCTCTACTATTGAGGCAGTATTGGAATATTCTATCCAATACTCTGTTTATTTTGATGTTTCTCTAACTTGGCTTTTGGAAACCTGAGATGAGCTCTAGAAATTGTTGTTTTCCCCACCTCAGGTAGTTTCCCCACACTTGCACTGGTCAGTTCTCAAGTGAAAACTCAAGGGAAGCTGCACATCTCTGGAGCTCTCGCTCTGTGCAGTTTTCTCTTCTCCAGTGTCCTGTCCTGCAAAATCTCACCTCCATGTCTTCATGAAACCTCAACTCTGTCTCAGTAAATCAGCGAGTCCACAGGCTGAGTGGGATATCCCTTCTTTATGGGACAGCCTGGAAACTCTCCCCAGGCGGTCAGCTGGGACAACCGAACATCTCACCTCATTTATTTCCTTTCTCTCAGAGATCACTGTCCTGCATTGCCTGCTGTCCATTTCTGAAAACTACCTATGGTCAATGTTTTGTCCAAGGTTTTGGTGTTTTAATGTGCAAAGGTAAATCCAGTTCCGTTTACTCCATCATGTCTGAAACTGGCATAAGAAATATATGCTACATTTCAGATGAAAATAAAAATAAGAATGCATTTGTCCCTAAACAGCAGAGGTGATTCAAAACTCAATAGATTGGTGGCTGGTGGCTGCACTTTTCTCTTGCCGCTCAAAAGTATGTAGCATGGAAACTGGTGTTACTGTTTTATAATATTCTAGGTGATTACACTCAGCTGATTTCTCCTTTCTCTTATTGGTGCACTTTGATTTGCTTCCAGTATTTTGCCATCACTGACAGTACCACTATGAACTTTTCAGATCTAGTCCTCTGATGCTGTGTACAAGAGCTTCTCTGGGCAGCTTTTTTTCCTCTTGGCTTAAATAGTGGAAATTTGTTGGCTCACAGTTTTGAGGCTAGGAGAAGTCCAAAGTCAAGGCATCAGCCAGGGGGTATCCAGAAAGATTTTACTTTAATACCCCATTAGTGGGATCATGAAATCAACTCAGTGGGTCAGTTTTTAAAAAATGAAATAGAACAAAATACAGAATATCAGATTACCTAGCACACGGTAGGTGTAAGTATAAGTCCTTGAACCTTTCATTTCAATTGTCTGTTTGTGTAAGTAGGTATGTCCATGAGCACATGTGGCTGAGTGTACTGGATTTCTATGTAAATTATATTCCTCGTCATTGTGCGAAATTACAACATATTAAAATTTAAAAGCATCAGCATCAGAAACACTGCTCTGGAGTTTGTACTATAGGTAGAATTGCTGGGTCGTGGAGCATCTGATTTAAGGTCATGTTCACTTTATAAGAAAATGCCAAAAGGTTGTCCAAAGGCATTCTCCCCTCTAACCAACAATGTAAGACCATCCACTGATTCACAATTTTGTGAATTCACAATTCACTTGTTTTTATCAGACTTCTTAATTTTGTGAATCTAGTACGTATAAAATGATGTCTCTTTTCATTTGAATTTACATTTTAATTGCAATTTTTCTCGATTGCCAAAGGAGTCAGCTATTATTTCACATATTATAAGCCATCGTGTTCCTTCTTCTGTGAAATGCCTGTTCATACCTGTTGCCTATTTTTATATCTGTTTGCTTTTTTCTTAATTATTGGTTAGGAACTTTATATATTTTAGATACAGACTTTGTTAGTTGTATTTTAAAAACATCTCTTAATGTCTTACCTTTTTACTTTCTTTATAGTATTTTGGGATTAAAATGAGCTTTATTTATTTATTTATTAATTAAAAAAATTAACAACAAACAAAAACATGAACATATTCATTCTACATATATAATCAGTAATTCTTAATATCATCACATAGTTGCATATTCATCATTTCTTAGAACATTTGCATCGATTTAGAAAAATAAATAAAAAGACACCAGAAAAAGAAATAAAATGATAACAGAAAAAAAAAAGATTATACATACCATATCCCTTACCCCTCGCTTTTAAAATGAGCTTAATTTTAATATAATCAAACTGAACAATCTCTTCTTTTAAGGTTAATGTTTTCTTCCTTTCATTTAAGAATCCTTCCCTGTCCCCCAAAGTCATAAAGACAGTCTCCGACATTGTTTCATAAAAATTTTAAATATTTTCTTTTCACTTCAGAAGGCTTCTCTCCTTCACCCCCACCCCATCATAGGCTAGTCCTAAGAGCATGCAGCCAGGATCAGCTTTCCCTTTCTTTGTGTGCTCTGGGACGCTGAGCTTGACAGTTTGCTCTCACCATTATTTTTCCAGGTTTTCCATGTGTGTGTGAGGGCAGGCATTGCCCTCTGCCCACACTGGCACTCTCCCGTGGCCCACAGGCACACAAAGGCTGGGTGTGGAGGTAGGAAGCTGAGCTGAATGCTGGGGATGCCGAGCTGGAAAATACAAATTCTTTGCTCTCGGGAAGCTCCCAGCCAGGCCTTGCCCCTTTGTTCTAGTTTACCAGTTGCCGGAATGCAATATACCAGAAACAGAATGGCTTTTAAAAAGAGGAATTTAATAAGTTTCTAATTTGCAGTTCTAAGACCAAGAAAATTTCCCAATTAAAACAAGTCTATAGATATGTCCAATCAAAGGCATCCAGGGAAAGATACCTTGGTTCAAGAAGGCCGTTGATGTTCAGGGTTTCTCTCTCAGTTGGAAAGGCACATGGCAAACACGGCGTCATCTGCTAGCTTTCTCTCCTGGCTTCCGATTTCATGAAGCTTCCCGGGAGGCGTTTTCCTTCTTCATCTCCAAAGGTCACTGTCTCGTGGACTCTCTGCTTCATGGTGCTGCAGCATTCTCTGCTCTCTCCGAATCTCTTTGCTCCAAAATGTTTCCTCTCTTATAGGACTCCAGAAATTTACCAAGACCCACCCAAATGGGTGGAGACATGCCGTCACCTAATCCAGTTTAACAACCACTCTTGATTAAATCACACCTCCAGGGAGATGATCTGATGACAGTTTCAAACATACAGTATTGAATAGGGATTATTCTGCCTTTATGAAATGGGATTTAGATTAAAACATGGCTTTTCTAGGGGACATACATCCTTTCACACCAGCACACCCTTCTACAGGCCTCAGGCTCCTCCTATATAAAATGCAGATATGGCTTATGACCTACGAGAACCCACCAACTCCAGCTTACACATGTATACAAAGCGTCTCTGAAATGCTTTTGGGAAGAGGTGGAGGAAAGCAAGTGCCAGCACAGACATGGGGATAAATGACGGAGAAGGGGTGGAGTAGGAGAAACAGGGGTGGCTGGTCAGCAGGGAGGGGCTTTCAGACCAGGGAAGACTTGGGACCGAGCCAGAGGAGGCAATGAGGGCAGAAAGGGCCACAGGTCCAGTGTGGGGTGGAGCAGGGCAGATGCAGGAGAGCTTGCGGGTGAGGCAGGGCTGGGGTGGAGCAGGGCCCCTGGGACCCATCGGGTCAGGGCACAGCTCTGCATGGAAAGGTCATGGGAAAAACATCTTAGTATGGTCATTTTGACCTCAGACCATGTTGTGAGCCTAAGAAAAAGCTTTCTGATGAAAAATATTGACTACATAACATGTTTAGGAGTCACCGTTTTCCCACCCTGACCAGCCCAACTCCAAATGACAGGAACTCCAGAAAGAAAATGGAGAAAATGGAGGAAAGAAAATCATCAACAAAATGATTCAAGACAACTTCTCAGAACTGAAGGACATGAACCAACAGACTGAAATGTCCCACCAAGTGCCCGACCAATGGATGAGAAAGACCTGTTTCAGGCCCATCATCAAGTAATTTCAGCACACAAGATAAAGAAAAGATTCTATAAGTCTCCTGAGTGAAAAAAATAGACCCCATACAAAGGATGGATCTAGAAAATTGGTCATTTTAAATTTTTTAAAATTTTTAATTAATTTTTAAATTAAAAAATATGACAACAAAGAAACACAAACATTCATAACATATGATCATTCCGTTCTACATATATAATCAGTAATTCACAATATCACATAGTTGTATATTCATCATCATGATCATTTTGTAGAACATTTGCATCAATTCAGAAAGAGAAAAAGACAACAGAAAAAAATTCATACATACCATCCCCCTTACCCCTCCCTTTTGTTGATCACTAGCATTTCAATCTAAGTTTATTTTAACATTTGTTCCCCCTATTATTTATTTGCATTCCATATGTTCTACTCATCTGTTGACAAGGTAGATAAAAGGAGCATCAGACGCAAGGTTTTCACAATCACACAGTCACATTGTGAAAGCTATATCATTATTCAATCATCTTCAAGAAACACGGCTACTGGAACACAGCTTCACATTTTCAGGCAGTTCCCTCCAGCCTCTCTACTACATCTTGACTAACAAGGTGATATCTATTTAATGTGTAAGAGTAACCTCCAGGATACTCTGTTTGGAATCTCTCAGCCATTGACACTTTATTTTGGCTCATTTCACTCTTCCCCCTTTTGGTCAAGAAGGTTTTCTCAATTCCTCGATGCTGAGTCTCAGCTCATTCTAGGATTTCTGTGCCACGTTGCCAGGAAGGCCCACACCCCTGAGAGTCATGTCGCACGTAGAGAAGGGGAGGGCGGTGAGTATGCTTGTTGTGTTGGCTGGAGAGAGAGGCCACATCTGAGCAACAAGAGGTTCTCTTGGGGGTTACTCTTAGGTTTAATTTTAAGTAGGCTTGACCTATCCTTCGTGGGGTTAAGTTTCATATGAACAAACCCCAAGACTGGGTACTCAGCCTATAGCTTTGGTTGTCCGCACTGCTTATGAGAATATCAAGATTCAACTTGGGGAAGTTGAATTTTCCCCCTTTCTCACCATTCCCCGAAGGGGTCTTGCAAATACTTTTTTATTCACTGTTCAAATCACTCTGGGATTTACTGGGGCATCACTCTGGACAAACCAACAAAATCTCATGTCCTACCCAAGGTTCCACGTACTTATGGTGTTCAATTAACCTGTCTACATAAGTTATATTAGGAAATGCACTCGTCAAAATATAAATTTTGTAAATTGGTCATTTTTAAATCGTGCTTTTTGGCAACACTATTTCACAAGTATGGTGGATTTTACCATCAGAGACATATAATGACTAGGAGTTCCTCTTTGTGATGTTAGCACACACTGCTGACACTACTCAGATCCATGATTTCATTTGGGGTTATCACATCTGTGACCACGGGAACCTCTTCGAAACCTCTTTTTTTTTTTTTTTTTTTTTTAAGGAAAGACAGAGAGAAGGAAGGAAGGAAGGAAGAAAGGGAAACATTTTTAAACATTTTCTTGTTTTTTTATTGTATTCTGTTTCTCCGTTTTTGTTACATGGGCTGGGGCCGGGAATCGAACCGAGGTCCTCCGGCATAGCAGGCAAGCACTTTGCCCGCTGAGCCACCGCGGCCCGCCCGAAACCTCTTTTTGACGCAACCACAGTGGTCTCTGCTTTCTGGGTAGACAAAATGTTCCAGGCTCATCTTGTTCATTTCCTGTTTCAGGCCGGGAACCAGACATTTCCTAAGGAATCCATCCCCTCCGAATGATGAAACTATTGCTCCCTTGCCTTGCAGCTCCTAATGATGCTTTGAGAAGTCTGAAGTCGTTCTGCCCACTCAGCCACACGGCACCTTTGAGGCTGAGGGAGAGGTAGCACCCTGTCCAGGAAGCTTCAGCTGGAGAGGGCTCTGCAGGCAGTGTTCCTAGAGCCAGGTGCTTTGTGCAACGACCACCTCTCGTCGGGGTCCCCCGAATATAGGACGGGGCCTGGCGTGGAATAGGTATGCAACAAATATTAATGAGATAAAGAATAAATTAAATCTCAGCCTCCCCACTTCTTAGGCAGGCTCCGTAACGGCACTCAATTTCCTTGAGAAATTGGTTGATAA
Source organism: Tamandua tetradactyla (assembly GCF_023851605.1). NCBI lineage: Eukaryota > Metazoa > Chordata > Mammalia > Pilosa > Myrmecophagidae > Tamandua > Tamandua tetradactyla. The sequence goes on from NC_135335.1 coordinate 10,010,881, forward strand.
TAGCACCTTATATCAATTAAAAAGATGATATAATAAAACACTCAGAGTTCACTAAGTACAAAGCTGCTCCAATTTCTATTGTCATGCCCTCAGTTCCTGCCCAGCTCAGGGAGGATAGAAACATACCATCATCCAGGAAATGACAGCTGCCCTTAGGGAGCTCTGCTGAGGGGCAGACATTGTTTAAGTGCCTTAGTTTAACAATTCACTTAAACCTGAAATCAACTCTATTAGGGGGGCTGCTTTTTTTTTTTAGCACTCATCTTACAAATGAGGAAGCAGACACATAGAGAAGTGATTCTGGCTTCCGAGAATGAAGTTGGAGAGTGTTCCTAATTTCTGCTCTCTCAAAGAATCTTAGTGAGAGCAGAACTGTCAATTCTACTGTTAATATGTTACTCTGTCTGGGTCTGGAATTCTTTTTGGAAGATTTAACCACATCTACACCTATATAGACGATATAAACTTTCTATATCTTCTTGTGTCAGTTTTGGCAAGATAGATTAAGGAATTTGCCTGAGTAGACAGTGAATTCAGTTCCAGGCAACTTGGCTACAGCACCCAAAGCATTTTCCTGCTTCAGGCACAATCAATTTCTGGCTGTGAGACCTTGGGGAAGTCACTTCTCTCTGAGCCTCAGTTTTTCTACCTATATAAGGGGAAAATAAAAGTGCCTTCCTGAAAAGGTGGGTGTAAAGATGAAATGGTATCGGAAACACAAACCCAGATGGCCTCTGTGCCACCAACCTGGGCACGGTGCATGGAACACCACGAGTGCTGCAGTACTGTGAGGAGGACAAGCCCTGCCCCATTCCAGCACCCTCTGCCCCAGGACATCATCTTATGCCAGGATTGGGGGTGGACCCCCACCTGTACTCCCATCCCCAGCCCCTCTGTATCCTGGCTCAGGAGAAACCCCCAGCCCCACCCCCGAGGTGGCCATGGGTGACTCACTGTTTCTCCAGGTCCTGTATGGTGTCAGGGAGAGGAAGTCCCTGGGTCTCAGGCAGAAACAGCAGGATGATAAAGCTGGACACGATGGGGAGGACACTGTAGGAGATGGGGGGCAGCAGGGGCAGGACCTCTCTGGCCATCCTGATCAGGGGGCCCAGCACAGCTCCCACCTGGCTTGCCGAAAACAAGAGGCCATTTGCCGTCACCCTGCAGGCAGAGGGGAGACTGAGGGCCCATGTCACGGCTGCCATGGGACGGCTCTCCAGAGGTGCTGTGTCAGGGGATGCAAGGCCAGAGAGCACTGGCTGAGGGGCTTATCCCCCTGGAGGCCGCCCCTAATGCCACGTCCCCCAGGGAGCCCATGCAGTCTTCCACCCGGAGAGGGGCTCTGCCTCCTGGGCACATCCAGTGCCTTCCATGAGGCGCTCTCTGGGGCCGACTTCCTTCTCCCTGCTCTTGGGTGATTTGGGAGTTTGCCGCAAAGCTCCCGCTAGGCCACCAAGCTCCCAGCTTGGACTTTCCACGTACTATCAACAGTATCAATAAATATTCATTGTATAAATGGATGAAAAGAGTCAGCGAGTGAGTGAGCCCCAAAGATGTGGAAAGAGCACTGGGCTAGGGCTCTGGAGCATGGAGTCAGGTCCGACCTCTCCGTTGGGTACATCCATCTCTTCTTGCGTCTCACTCATTCAATGCACGTTTATTTTACGTTTATTTACATGTGGGCACGGAGTTCATGCTAGACCCCAGCTCTTCCATCTGTGCTCCATGGAGTCCTGGGTTCCAAGGAGGAGACGCGGGCACTCTTGGGAGTGGGGAGGGGGCACTGGGAAGTGGGTGTGGGCTCCTGGGTGCTCTCTTGGGGTTCATGTCAGGTTTCACCTGGACAGAAGGGTCTGTGGCTTGCATCGGATTCAAGACACATGCCTAGCCGCCTTCTGCCATCGCTGCCCTCTGAGTCGGGAGGTCTGGGCAGGGGAGGGGCGAGCCAAGGAAGGGGGACCTCCTGGCCAGTCCCCGTCAGCCGGCGGAGGTCTCCTCTCCCACTCTTCTGTGTGGCTCGGGGTGCCCAGCTCTTCTCTTCCTCCCCCCACCCCCCCCACTGGGCCTCCTGGGGGTGTCCTTTCCTCACCACCCCCCAGGGGCATGGCCCGCAGCCCCAGCCTACCTCAGCGAAGTCGGGAAGACTTCAGATGTGTAGGCCATGTGGCAGGTGAAGTTTATTGTAAAACATCCCATTCCCAGTACGGCGAAGGCTGCACGCAGGGTCTGCATATCTGGGGGGAGTGAGGGGGGAGGGTGGGATCCAGCCGGGAGGGCTCCCCAGGGCTGCTCCGCTCTGAGGCCGGCTCAGGGTGAAGGGCTTGGGTTTCCCCCAGGTTTTCTCTGGCCCAGGCAGGGGTTCAGCCAGGGATTCGCTATCACGGTGTTTGGGTGTGTGGGGCCCAGGGAGGGAGCCCAGCCAGGAGTGGGAGGGGGCAGCTGGGGCATCTCAGAGGCCAGGTTCTGGAAGCCTCCTCGTTGCCGCTCAGCCTTCCTGGGGGAGACCCGGCCTTCATGGGGCACCAGTGGGTGGGTGGAAAGAGGGGCCTGGCTGGGAAGCCGAGTCCCCCAGCCTCCCCCACCCTCCCTCCCAGTCCAGCCTGGAGCGTCTGTGCAAGCCCTGGCTTGTTCCCTCCTCGCTGGGGGATCTCGGTCATCAGGGAAATGGACGGGGTGCACTGGGTGGGGGATTCCCGAGACGGGGTGGGCAGGGCAGCCCCCACCCCCGTGCCCCCCTTGCATCACCTTGTGGCACCAGCGTGTTGGCCAGGATGGAGCAGCCGCATGTGAAGAGGGCGCCGGCCATGACCCCGCGGCGGCCCAAGCACCGGAGCACGAGGGGCACACAGGTCTGGCCCACGAAGTTCACCGCCCCGAGGAGAACCTGGAGGATGAAGATGTCGCCTCCCAGGCGCTGCAGATCCAGGGCCAGCCCGAAGTAGGAGAATAACATGGAGAAGCTGCAGGGCAAACACGGGAAGTCGGGTCCCCGCCCCACAGGACAGGGCACCCTTCAGCACCCCCAGCCCAGCGGCTGTCCCGAGAGGTGCAGTTTCTGCGTGGAGCGGGGCATGGCCAGAGCCCAGGAAGCCTGTGGGGTTGTGGGATGCAGGAAGGTCTCCCCAAGGTCAGGCTCACCCCAGGAAAGGGCAGGCAGGATGGGCTGGGGCGCTGGCCCTCAGGCTCCCTGGCCACTGACCAGCGAGAAGATTTGACCCTTTCTGGCCCTGAGCCAAGACCAACTGGGGGGTCTCTGTGATCCCTGCGCTGTCCCCTCTGTCCTGGCCGTGGCCCTCTCTGGTCTTCTTTCCTGGGCCGGGTCCTGCTTGACCAGCCGTGAAGCTGGGCACGTCTCTGACCACTCTCGGTATCAGGAAGACTGGGGGTCGCAGGAGTTCGGGGTGTCTGGGGGGTGCTGGACCGCACTGCCCCGAGTCTCTCCTGGGACCTTGCTCCAGCTGGGGTGACCCCGGCTTTTGGGGGCGGCGTCAAAGACCCGTCACCACTGGGCAGAGGCAGGGCCCAGAAGGGGCACCCCAGGTCCAAGCCCCCGGGGGTCAGCTGGGACCTGGCTGTCCATGCGTCTCCCCGGCGCCTCCTTCCCTCCCCCACCCGCATAGCTCCCAAGATCCCCCCCATCCCCAGTAAATGTCCTGCTCACTAATCTCCATCTCAGCGTCTGCTTCCCGGGGGACCCCTGTGACGCTCCCTGGTGGAGCTGAATTTCTGCAGTTGGGAGACTGAATTTGGATCCACACGCGGCCCCAACGTGCCATTCTTCCCGCCTGCTTTTAAAATCCGTCCGCACTCCCACAAGCATCCAGCTGAGCCTGGGGCCCAGCCTCGCCCTTCCGCAGGGCGTCCTCGCGGGCAGGAGGCTGAGCACGCACCGCCCAAGGCACGGGACCTGTGCCTGGCAGAAGCCCCGGGTGCTGTGAGGTTCTCGTGCTGACAGTGAGCCGGGAAACACTTTGCTTTGGGCTGAGTTTATTTTGAGGGGCACTCTTGGGTGCCGAGGCAGGGCCTAGGGGTGGGGCAGGGTCCGGGGGACAAATGCAGGGAGGACTCAGACCCCGGGTGTGGCTCAGCCCGCAGCGGCGCAGACCCTGCCCAGCTGCTCCTCCCACCTCGGGGACTTACCTCTCTCCTGCCTGCCAAGACCCCAGCTTACTGGGGATGCTTCTCGGACCAGCCGGAAATGCTCCTGCCACCCATAAGCCAGCAGACGCTGTTCTGCCCCTGGGCGCCCCCTCTCCCTGTCCGGGAACCCGACTCTGTCTCCAGGAGAGGCTGAGCTAGGATGGCTTACCTGACCACCAGCAAACTACAGGTTCTCAAGCGGAGCAGGGGCAGGCGGAACAGCGCCAACCCCGACGGGCGGGTCTTCGCGGTGGCCAGTTCCTCCTCCATGCAGGACATCAGCACCTCCGGAGATAACGGGTTCAGTGAATGGGGCAGCCAGGTAGGCAGAGAGGTGGGGGAGCTTGGCCTGCGCCTTGGCCTCTGAGATTGGACCCGTAGAGGTGGGGGTGGATGCAGATGGGGTTCTCTCTGGCCTCGTGGCTGAGCTCTCTTCTGCAGAGCTGCCCCACCTCCCTGGAGCCAAAGAGGGAGTGTCCGTGCTGGGGGCTGCGGGATGGTGCCCTTGACCGCCACCCTGCAAAGCCCAAACACCCTCTTTCTTGCCCAGTCAGGCTCCTTGCTGCTCCCAAGTTTCCTATGCAGTCCTCTCCAGTGCTCAGTGGAGCACTGCCCCCTGCCTCTGGGCCCTGCCTACACTGGACTCAGCTCTGTTCTGGTGATGTGGGTGGTGGTAGTGTTGGTGTGGGTACTGTGATATGTGGTGACTGGTGGTGGAGGTGCCAGTGGTGGTGATGGTGGAGGTGATGGTGGTGATGGTGGAGGTGATGGTGGTGATGGTGGAGGTGATAGTGGAGGTGCCAATGGTGGTGATGGTGGAGGTGATGGTGGAGGTGATGGTGGTGATGGTGGAGATGATAGTGGAGGTGCCAATGGTGATGATGGTGGAGGTGATGGTGGTGATGGTGGAGGTGATGGTGGAGGTGATGGTGGAGGTGTTGGTGTTGATGGTGGAGGTGATGGTGGAGGTGATGGTCATGGTGATGGTGGAGGTGCCAATGGTGGTGATGGTGGAGTTGATGGTGAAGGTGATGGTGGAGGTGATGGTGGAGGTGTTGGTGTTGATGGTGGAGCTGATGGCCGTGGTGATGGTGGAGGTGATGGTGGAGGTGCCAATGGTGGTGATGGTGGAGTTGATGGTGGAGGTGATGGTGGTGGTGATGGCTGTGATTGTGGAGTTTATGTAGAGATGGTGATGCTGTTGGTGATGGTGGTGTTTGTGTAGAGGTAGTGATGGTGGAGGTGACTATGGTGGTGCTGATGTTTTGTAGAGATGCTACTATTGGTTTTGGCGACGCTATTGGCAGCTAGATGGAGGTGATGCTAGAGTGGGTCATGGAGGTGGTGGTGATAGTACAGAAAATGCATCCATGGATGTCCTTGCCTGGGCCGGGTCTCACCCTCCAGGTCCCACATGGCAGTGTCTCACCTCCATGGTCAGCGTGTTTTTGGCGTCCTTGTGACCATTTATCCTGGCCACCTTTCTGAGTGCCCGCAGCCCTTGGTCTGGTTTGCCTGTAATAATGAGCCATTGGGCGGATTCTGGCAGCCACCTGTAGAAGGAGCAGGAGCTGGGCTGGGTCCTGGTTGTTTTGGTGTCTACTGTGACTCCCCTGGGTCGGGGAGGGTGGTGGGCAGCGGAGCCTCCAGCTGCAGAGGGAACGGAGAATGCAGGTGCCTCTCCCACTTTGCTGCAAATGCCAGGTGGGAGATGGTGGCTTGGGAATAAAGACGAGCTCCAGGGCCTGACTGCCCTCTGCTTCCCTGTGCCAGCCCACCTGGCTGCCCTGGGTACTGGGAGCCTGTGCACCCAGTCCTCTTACAGTCAGGAAATGGGCTGCTGGGCATGGGGTGTCCTAGAGGCGCCACCTCTCCTTGATTCTGGGGCCATTTCTCACAGCCAAGCGAGGGCCCAGCTCAGCCCCTCTCTCTTCTTGCCTCCCAGAGTCTGAGGACCTGGGGGCCAGCTAGGGTGGTGAGTGAGAGTCTCCCTCTCCACTCTGGGCCCCTTCCTGGGTTGCAGCGTTCACCCCAAGGAGAAAGACTCCCGACTGTGCCCACCAGGATGCCAGGAAGAGAGCAAAGTAGGGCAGCGCCACGGCCATCTGGAGGGCGTGCCAGTCCCGCAGGGCGAAGGCCAGGCCGGCCAGGACCACGTTCCCCGCGGCGAAGCAGCATCCCTGTGTTGCTATGGCGACAGCCCTCCTGCTGGTGGTGGTCCACTCTACCACTGGAAGGTGGGGAGGCCATGCAGTGAGGGCCACCCCCCAGCCCCGCGACCCCCACGTGGGAGCAGCCGAGGGAGAGACTCACAGAGCACACTTGTGATTATGGAGAGGCCAGAGATGGCAACAGCTTCAATACATCGGAGCGCGCAGTAGACGGGGAAGTTCGGGGAGAAGCTCACGGCCGTGCTGACCACGGCCACCTGCAGGCAGCACCAGCTCAGCATCGGCTTCCGTCCAACCCTGCCCGGAGGGAAGAGCGTTCTGGTGCCCGCAGAGCCTCCTCTGAGCTCTGGGGATACACGCGGGGCACTAGGGGATACACGTGGGGCACTAGGCGATCCACGCGGGGCACTAGGGGGTACACGCGGGGCACTGGGGGGCACACGTGGGGCACTAGGGGGTACACGCGGGGCACTAGGGGGTACACGCGGGGCACTGGGGGGCACACGTGGAGCACTGGTGTCTACACATGGGGCACTAGGGGTCACACTCGCGGCACTAGGGTGTACATTTGGGGCACTAGAGGGTACACGCAGGGCACTAGGGAATGCATGTGGGCACTAGGGGTTACAGTCAGGGCGCTCGAGGGCACACTCGAGTTCTGGGGGATACACGCAGGGCAATAGGGGGTACATTCGGGGAACTGGGGGGCACACATGGAGCACTGGGGTGTACACACTGGGCACTAGGGGTCACACTTGTGGCACTAGGGTGTACAGTCGGGGCACTAAGGTGTACACACGGGACATTAGGGTGTACACGCGGGGCACTAGGAGATACACACAGGGCACTAGTGGTTACACTGAGGGCACTAGAGGGCACACTCGAGCTCTAGGGATACATGCATGACACTATGGGGTACACTCGGGGCACTGGGGGGCACACGTGGAGCACTGGGGTGTACACACGGGGCACTAGGGGTCACACTTGTGGCACTATGTGTACACTCGGGGCACTGGGACTACACGTGGGAGATGCCATGCTCCGGGACGGCGGCTGGTCTCTGGGCCGTCGGGGTGGGGGTTCAGCTCTGGTCCTCCCAGGTGACCTGGAGACGTGGCTCGGTCTCTCTGAGCTCCACTCCCCCCACCTGCTGTGACTGGTGCTTCACCACGACTGCTGCTGCCCCAGACCAGGCGCCCCCAGGAGGCAGGGCACGTCCTGGACCCCGCAGGTGAGGCCAGAGACCCGGTGCCCCTTGGCTTCCTGGGGGCCAGCCTTGGGTACCAAGCGACCCCCACGGCCGCGTCGAGCTGCTCAGAGTTGCAGGCAGAGCTGGGCCCTCCCTGCTGCTGAGGAGGATATTTCCACGTGCAGAACCCAGAGGCCCAACCCCAGCCCGCAGCGCTGGCGCTCTGTCCAGGCCCTCTTCCAAGCTGCGGACGTGGATTAACTCGCTTAATCCTCACAAAGCCCCCGAGAGCAGATGCCAGGGTCCCCGCTTACACAAGGAAACTGAGGCACAGAGACGTGGAAGAGCCTGCCCTTTGGAGGCAAGGCCATGGCGGGCCTGGGACTCAGACCTCGGCGGGTCCACCCCGGGCCTGCACTGAAGGCCATTCGCGTCCCTGAATGTCTACTGAGAGTCTGCCACCTGTAGAGACCGACATGGGTCCTGGGACATGGCTCGGGTTTCCTGCCCGTGTGGAGTGTGCGACCTTGCAGGGACACAGACAGTCCGAGGGAGGCCGCGTGATGAGGGGGCGCGGCAAGGCCACATGGCCTTCGGTGCTGAGCCTGGGCAGGGTGCCTAGCCGGGAGGTCCAGGAAGGCTTCCTGGAGGCGGCGGCACTGGGTGAAGACTCTGTGGCCCAGAGACCCACGGAGGAGAGGCCCATGAGGCTGGGGAGCAGCGGCCAAGGGTGGGTGAGGCTGGGGCAGGGAGGGCTGCCGCTGTCAGCTCAGCTGGGCCTGGACATGTGGGGCCAGGGGAGGGCCAGGCTCACCCCCAGCTGACTGCAAAGTCACTGGCTGCAGGGAGTAGAGGCGTGGGGGGGGGCGTGGAGACCACAGGGTGGGGGCCGGGGCTGCGGTCCCTACGGGGCTGGAGGTGGCTGGGCTGGGGGTGAGGAAGAGCCCCTGTGTACTCAGGGGGGTGGAGGGGGATCCCCACAAGGACGGGGCTGGGCTGTGCCCCTGGGCGGGAGGAGCTCTCCTCTGGATGAGGGGCCCCAGATGGATTAGCCTGCGCCCTGGAGGGGCCTCGTGCACAACCACATGGAGACTCGAGTCTGCAGTTGGATTCACAAGCTTGGGCGGGGTGCAATTTAGGATTTGAAGACAGGATTAAGATGTGGCTAAACTGGACTGGGGACGGCCCTGTCCCAATGCAAGGCGTGTCTTTTAAGAAGGGAGAGAAGACACCCCGAGCAGCAGGCCAGCTGCTCAGCAGCCTCAGCGGTGGGGCGGCAGGGAGGGAGGAGCCCCCCCGCGGATTAGGGACCTCTGTTCTGCACCTGTGAGACACTGCCTTTCCCTCATTTCCAGCAACCCGGGCTGTGGGACCTTGTCACGGCAGCCCCAGAAATGAGAACGCCCTGGGCCTTTGCCCCCCTCTCCAGGCCCGTGTGGTCAGCGAGATGACATTCGTCCCTGACTGCCCGACGGCTAAGCCGTGGCCACACCTCACATGCTCTCTCCTGTCCCTACTTAGCTAAACTCAACTGGACCAGCCCCGAGGCCTCTGTCTCCATGTCCCTTCCTCCAAGAAGCCCTCCTGGGTTTCTACTTCTGGTGGTGTCCTGTAGTGGGGTGACAGCGCTGAGGTCAGACTCTCCCCTACCAGGCCGTACGCTACCTGGGGCCCGGCCGGGCTGCCTGAGCCCTGGCATACAGTAGGTGCTCAACAGAGGCTGGTGCACTAAGCGGAGGAGAGAATGTGGTGGGCAGAGGACGTGTGCGTCCCTGTCTCTTTCTTGTGGGGATGCTGACATGGCCTCGAGGCTCGGGAGTCAGTTCTGGGGTCACCTTGGGAGTGACCACTGCTTGGGGGCTCTGAGGGCGAGGGCCACGTCCCAGACCACGGCGTTCGCTTTTCCCAGGGCACCCTCTGACTCCCAGGGTGAGCGTGGATCTGACGTCTGTGCCTGTCTCCACAGTGCTGGGCTCCGTTCAGAGGGAGCCGGGCAGGGGACTCACTCACCGGGAGGAGAGGAGGCCCCACATGGCGGACCCCGCCAGGATCCCGGCCATGAAGATGGACTGGGCCAGGGGCTTCAGGCTCTGCGAGCCGCACACCAGGTCCCACTGGAAGAGAAGAGGGCACGGAGGCTGCTGACGGGCTGCAGCGCCAGGGAGGAGGGGCGCAGAGGGGTCCAGGTCGGGACTGCCCAGCCAGGATCACCTGGTCAGCCTGGATTCTGCTGCCACCCACAGGGGGAGATTTCTAGTACCAGGCCCCAGAGGCAGAAAGGGGTCCACTGGCAGTGGGGACCCCAGCTCTAGCTGCCGGGACACAGGATGGCCGTGCATGCGACAGTGTGACAGCTACTCTGGGTAGGTTGTGGTTGTCCAGTCATGCAGTGGCTGCAGTGGTAGGCAGCGGCTGGCAGTGGGGACAGTAGCTGGCATGGGGCAGTGAGGCAGTGATGAGTAGTGCCTGGCAGTGGGGACAATACCTGGCAGTGCCTGGTACTGGAGGGCAGTGGCTGGCAGTGAGTGGGGGCAGTGCCTGATAGATGCAGTTTGGTTAGTGACTGGCAGTGATGAGCAGTGTCTGGAAATGGGGGCAATAGCTGGCAGAGGAGGCAGTGGCTGGCCGAGGGGAGCAGTGGCTGGCAGTGGGGGCCGTGGCTGGCAGTGGGGGCAGTGGCTGGCAGGTACCTGCCGTGATTGGCAGGGAAGGGCAGTGGCTGGAAGCGGCAGGCAGGATGAATTCTAACCCTGCCCATTACTAGCCGGGTCAACCTGTTACTGCTGCCAAGTCCGTTTCCTAATCCAGATGGTGGGGCAATCACCCTGTTCCTCTCGTACAGATGGGGGTTGAATGGAGACGGCTCAGCACTTCCGCCCGTGATTCTTCCAGGGGCTCTGGCTGAGCACGGCCCACCCACGGTCCCAACGCGCCCAGCCCCATCCCTGTCAGGTCAGTCCTTGCCAAGACCTCGAACCTTCACCCATCTCTCCATTTCCTCCTCCAGCCGTTCTCTCGCCTGGTGGGGGAAGGGGGCGGGCTGCAAGGCTGGGTCTCCTCTTACTCCTACAGGACATTCTCCCCCCAGCAAAGTGATTTCTTAACAATGCAAATCTGTTCCTCTCACATCCCACCCCATACCTCCTAGCAGAGAACTGGGTCCCTTCCCACCGGCCCCCCGATGCTGTCCTCTCCCCATCCCCAGCTGCCGTGGCCACGGCCCCTCACCTCTGACACGCTGGCCTCACTCTGCCCCTACACCGGACCTTTGTCCTGCCCCAGCTCTCCTGATCTTCCCGTGGCCAATTCCATCTTACACCATTCAGACCTCAGCTGAAATGGCACGTGTGCTCAGAGAGGCCTCCCTGGCCCTGCCAGCGAAAGGACATTGTCCTTCACAGTCATTTATGACACGGAGCATCGAGGCAGGAGAATAGAGAGATTAGAAGCCTGGGCTCCAGATCCTGGCAGCCTGGGTTGAAGCCAGGTCCAGTCCATTTCAGGCCTGTGTGTCCTGGGGCAAGTTGCTTAGCCTCTCTGAGCTTCCATCTTCTCATGTATAAAATGGGCTGATAATAACAGTAAGCACCTCATATGATCTGGTGAGAGTGGGACAACCGGGTGGGTGTCTGCTCAATGCCAGGCCCCCAACGGGCTCTGTTTATTTCTGCCTAATGTTCTCAATGTTGACAGAGTCTGAATTCACCGTTAGAACGGAATGGAAGCTCCTAGAAGCCCCCCTGTGTACCTTGCAACCCCAGCCCCAGAACAGAATCCGGCATCATCAGCGCTCAGTAAGTGTGCATGGAGGGATAACATTTCCTGCATCAGCGGGGCCGGAGGGGACCCACCGTGTCCATCCATAGACTGTGCCTGCCACTCGGGGACGGGAGGGGAGCTGTGCACTGGGGACGCGCCCTTACCTGGGTCACGATGGTGGAGGTGAAGGTGCCGCGGTCATAGGCCCAGCCATCCACGCACGGCTCGGTGGCGGCCTCGCTCCAGTTGGCGGCCAAGGCGTTGGGGCCCAGCAGCTGCCACTGCGGCTCGCGGAAGCGGCCACACCGCTGGGGCCGCAGGTCGGGGCCCGGAGGGATGGAGACGGTCAGGAGGGCCTCAGGGTTCAGGGGCCCGGGGTGGGCGCCGGCCGTGGCGGTGCCGTTGTCCAGGAGGGGCGCCCAGCAGCGGTGGTCGGGCACGGCGGCCGAGAAGTTCTCCAGGATCATGTGGCAGGGGATCAAGAGGCAGACAGAGAGGATGGTGACCATCTGGAGAAGGTGGAAGCGGCCGACGCCCCCAGCTCGCTCCAGGAGCTCCGAGAACGCCATGGACCGGGCTGCAGCTGCGCACGGGCAGAGTCTCCTGGAAGCCGGCGAGCTGGGGGGCCCCCAGGCTGCTGCTGGGGCTCGCGGGTGGGGGTAGCGCCAGGGCCCAGGGCTCTCACCACCCCCTGCTGCCTGCCCAGAGCTGTCCTCCAATCCGAAGCCGCTTCACCCAGGCGATCTCTGGGGTCAGGGACAGCGAGGCCCCAACGCTCTGGGGCCGGGGGAGTGAGAGAGCAGGACCCCAGGAGGGCTGAGCTGCCAATTGGGCCCCCAGCAGGGAGAGGGAAGGTCGGGGGACTGGGCTGGTGCCAGGCCAGTGTGTGATGTTACTGACTACAGCGGTGGGGGAAACATCTCTCGGCCTTCGCCTCCGTTAAAGTTTAATCTCGGGGTGACTTCCTGGGTGGGGGAGGCAGAGCAGGCTCAGACTGCAGCGAGCTCCCCGCAGGCCGGCTGCTCTCAGGCTGTCATCTCAAACCTTCACTACTTCGTGTGGCCTTTTGCATCAGAAAACCGGTGGCCTCAGTGAAGCCCAGGTCCTGGGTTCATTTCTCCAAAGCGTGGATGGCAGGACCGGGCAGGGCCTTCGGGGGCTCTGCTGCCCTGAGGCTGCGGGGAGGAGGTGGTGGGTTCGGGGCTCTTTTCCAGGGCTCTTCCGTTGTCCCCTTTCTCCCCGGTCTCAATGCCACCTCCTGCCAGGCCATGCTGGGGGACCAGCCTGCAGGTTCTATTTCGAGGCTACGCGTTGCCTTTATTAGATTGTGAGCTCTGCCAGGGTGGAAATCATGCCTATGAGTTCCTGGCATTTGTTAGAAGCCCTTCGTGGGCCCCAGTCTGAGCAAGTGTGCAGGCCAGGAAAGTGAGAAGCCCCAGCTCTGACCCGGCCCCGGCCCCCCACCCCACCCCCGCATATCTACTGCCTGTGAGGGTATGAGGGGGGTCTGCCGTGTGCCTGGCTGTGCTCTCCATGCCACCTGCGCCCCTATTTCACTCCTCACCCCTCTTTAAATCCTCACAGCAGACTGGGAGACAGATGCTGCTGATCTGCCCAGACCACAAAACTGAGGCTCAGAGAGGGTGGGCAGCCTGCCTGAGGGCACACAGCAGAGTCGCCATTGGCACCGAAGCTTGAGTTTGCTGCAATGCCCCTGAGCAGCTGCGTGTGGCCCCCAGACTGGCACGGGCCATCCGCCAGGACGCTCGCCACATGGCAGTTGGGGACGTAGTTGGGGGACATGAGGCCCCTCCCGGGGTGTGGGAGAGGAGCGTCTGAGCCATTCTGGAGGACAGTTTTGAGAAATACTGGGAGGGGGTCCTGGGTCTGGGTGATTGGACGCTGAACTTTCCAGAAGCTCCCCAGGGGGCACCCAGCCAGGAGGCCAGAGTGGATTTCAGGACCAGCACTGGCTGCTCTGTCTATCAATCCGGGCAGGAACTCATCCAGAATTTTAAAATAACAGATGGAGATTGCTGGGAAGGAAAACCAGCTCACACTGCAGCCCAGGAGGCCTCGGGAAAGAGCTACTTGGGCCCCAAACAGCTGAAAGGAGGCACTTACACGGAAAAGAACCTTCCTCTATTGGTGTATTTGTGCAAACACCACCTGCTAGTGCTGTAACCGAGAAATTTGGACTTAAAGGATGTTTTTAATTGCTGAATCCTTATATAGCGGTTCATTTTTGCTTTCTGGTATATTGGAGTAGGCAGAGGGAAATACCTGACATCTTTGAACTGTCTTACAGCTGCCTTGATCGCTGGTCATGGTTGTAAAGTCTTTATTTGGTGCCCTTGTGATTGTAAAAACCTGTGACCAATCTTCACACATATCCATTTATCTAGTTTTTCACTTTAGACTTTGTGATCACTAAAGACAGCGCTTCATGTTTATTAATGAGGAGCCTTGGGTCAATCCAGAACTAATCACCCCAAGTCCAAAGTTATCTTGATAACCGAGACTGGATCTAATCAACGTGGGCCCACCTGACGTGCGCAGTCGCTTAATCTACAAATCTCCTATACCTCATTATAATACTGCAAATCATGCCCATCATTATCTTAAGGATTCTGCTTTCTTACATAAGTTCTGTGACTAAGCATGTCATCAGTCTGCGCATGTGCAATAATTAAAACCCCTCTAATTATGTCATCTGGGGCCACTGTGTTCCTTACCCTAAAACCTGCCCATCTTATGATGCTGTAAAATGATCAGAGTTACTGCATTGGGGGAGAGAGATCTGTCGACCAATAGGCCATCTGATCAACTGCAATGCACTTAGCAGGAAACTTTTTCTCCCTTTGAAACCCCAGTGTCTCAGGAATTGGTCATTTGGGCACATCGGGCAAAAGAATCCGCTGCCTTTGTCTGGTAATGGGGCCAGGTCTGGACTGAGACCCAAGAAAACCGGCTGAGGGTTCTTGACCTTGAACAGTGTCCTCTCCTCTCCGGACCCCAGGTTTCACATCTGTGAACCGAGAGCTGTGTTGTTCTCGTGTTTTCAAACCTTAGCGTGTGTCAGGACTCAACAGGAGTGCGGACTGGATGGGGCCCAGCAATCTGCATTTAAAAATAAGCCTCCAGGGTGATTGTGCGGCACTGGCCCAGGGCTTGCTGTGGCTCTTCAAGGCTGCAATCCCCGAGGAGGTGCTGTGTTCTTTCTCCTTCCTTCTTCCTCAGGCGTTTAAGCATTCTCTCTTCTTTTCTGCCCTTTGCCTGTCGTGGAGGCTTTGCTAACAGCAGAAGGTCAAACCTCCCAGATTTTCCAGGAGGCTCCCGGAATCTCCGACTGCCTTTCTGCTTCTAGGCCAAGGAATTTTTAATCGATATTTTCTGTTTTCCTGGGGCTGTTGGGGCAGGGCTCTCAGCAGCTGCTCTGCCACCTGGTGGCCGCACCTGGGACCGCAGCCTGGCCAGCATCCCTTGTCCTTACCCTCTCCCAAGTGACCACCTGCCGAGGGTACCTGGGCGAGGCAGGTGGGGGCAGGCAGGAACGCCAGGATGTCTCATTATTTTAAGCCATGTAAAGCAAACCCCTATTTCTCACAGGGCCAGAGTTGTCATCAGAGTTGACTTGACCAGCCAAGGGCTCCCACCAATTAAACTGCAGGCCAGCTGGCTACCAAATGACCTCTGAACTCCAATTTCCTCACCTCTAAAATGGGTGCCTTCCACTTACGATCATAAGAGTGAATGAGGTACAATCTGGGGGTTTGTTCCCATGAAACTTATCCCTGCAAAGGACAGGCTAAGCCTATTTAAAATTAGGCCTAAAAGTCACCCCCCAGAGAACCTCTTCTGTGGCTCAGATGTGGCCTCTCTCTCTCCAGCCAGCACAACAAGCAAACTCACTGCCCTCCCCCTGTCTACGTGGGACATGACTCCTAGGGGTGTGGACCTTCCTGGCAACGTAGCACAGAAATCCTAGAATGAGCTGAAATTCAGCACCAAGGGATTGAGAAAACCTCGAGCAAAAGCGGGAAGAGAGAAATGAGACAAAAATAAAGCATCAATGGCTGAGAGATTCCAAACAGAGTTGAGAGGTTATCCTGGAGGTTATTCTTGCATTAAGTAGATATCACCTTGTTATCCAAGATGTAACAGAGAGGCTGGAGGGACCTGCCTGAAAATGTAGAGCTGTGTTCCAGTAGCCATGTTTCTTGAGGATGATTGTATAATGATATAGCTTTCATGATGTGACTGTGTGATTGTGAAAACCTTGTGTCTAATATTCCTTTGATCTACAGTATGGCCAGATGAGTAAAACATATGGGTAAAAAATAAACAAATAATAGGGGGAACGAAGGTTCAAATAAATTGAGTAGACTGAAATACTAGTGGTCAGTGAAAGGGACGGGTAAGGGGTATGGCCTGTATGAGTTTTGTCTTTTTTCTTTCTTTTGCTGGAGTGATCGAAATGTTAAAAAAAATGATCATGGTGATGAATACACAACTATGTGATGCGATTGTGAGCCATTGATTGTACATCATGTCAAGAATGCTTGTTTGTTGTTTATAATAAAATATATATATATATATATATAAGAGTGAATGAGATAATGAATGCCCAGGACCCAATAATTAATAGCCTCCATCACCATCATCATCATCGCTGTATAGTCCCCCCTTGCTCTCCCTGCTTTTCTCTTCCAGTGCAAGTTATCGCGTTTCAGATGGAGCTAGGCTGATGGGGAGCCCCTCCCTTGCTTGGCCCCTCCCTGCCACCTGGAAAGATCCCGAGGTCTGGGGAAGGTGGGGCCTTTCCCAGGCTCACACAAGGGGCTGGGAGGGGGGTGGTGGGCAGCGTTCAGCCAGTTCTGGGTCCTGACTCCACGGTCCTGTGCAGTGCCCAGCGAGTCACCAGAACCCCAAAGAGGGAGGAGCCGTAAAACGTCGAATCATCTTCCTGTTCTAGAGAACAGACCTCACCCCCATGGGCACGTGGATTCCCAAGAGCTACAGTGGGGATAAAACCAGATCTTAAGTCGTGAGTCCCCTCCTTCCTCATTTTGGGAGACCGAACTTTGGGGATTTTTTTTCCCCCCAACATCACAAGTTTAGGTCACTTTTTCCCTCCCCTTTAAATTCCTCTTTGAGTCACTGCCCTGTGGCAACTCAGATCTCCTGGGTCTTACCTTATAAAGTCTCATCTGTAAAGCTTCCACAGTTCACTCCAGGCATTCTTTGGGGGGAAAGAAAGATGGAATGTAAGGAAAGCTCTTTCTCTGCCCCAGTGGCTGCAGCAATCCCACTTCCCAGTGAACCCACGTCAACGCTGTTTTCTACATATTAAGAAACACATCAATATAAATAATTTATCATTGGCTACTTCTAATTGAACAGTCATACCACTGCATGGTCTACAAGTGTGTAAAATGACAAGCAAGAGCCCTTTTCTCTACCTCCCCCCATTTCACTGCCTGGAAACAGCTGCCACCAATGGTGTATATTCTCCCAGAAAATCTGAATGCATCTTCAAATAAATGCATCAAGTTTAAAAATTTTTGCATAAGTAGTAAACTCGCACGGTTCAAAAACATCAAATGCTAAAGAAGTATGCAATGAAAAGTCTCTTTCTCACTCCCCCACCCCATTCACAGAGTTCCCACTTGCCGCTTCCCACCCCAGTAACCATTTTTAGTTTCTTGTGCTTCTTTTTAGATTTTCTTTCTGAAAACATAAGCAGGGATAACTGTGTATTCTTATTTTACTCCTTTTTACATAAATAGTGGTTTTGCAGTATGAGTTTATTTCACATAACAGTGTATCATGCATGCCTTCCACATCCTTGTACAGAGTACTCCCTCGTTCCTTTTCACAGCTGCATAGTACTCCACTGTATAAGAGCAGCATCAGTTATCTAACCAGTCTCCTGGCAATGGACATTCGGATTGCTTCTAATACACTGAAATTACAAAATGTGCTGTCACGGACAACTTTGCCCGTACGCTATTTTCAAATGTGTGCTAGTAAATCTGGAGTGTGCAATTCCAGGAGTGGAACGCCATGTCATCAAAGGGTAAATACGCTTGTGGCTTTGAGAAGCAGCCCCACTGCCCTCCACGGGTACACACCCCTTTACCCTCTCCCCAGTTGGAGCACCAGCACCTCTTACCAAACCTGCCAGTACCCATAGAGGAAAATAGTGCAGCTTTAATTTGCATTTATTTTCTCCTGAGTGAGGTTGAGCCTCTTTTAATATATTTATGATACATTTATATTTCTTTTTCTGTGAGCTGTCTCTTCAGCTCATTTGCCTGTTTTTCTATTGCAATTTGTGTTTCCTTATCAATTCTATGAGTCATTTACATATTAGGGGGTTGGCTGTTTGCCTGTGATATAAGTTGCAAATATGTTTTTTCCGGTTGTCTTTTGACTTTGTTATCATGCTGCTGTTATCATCGAGGTTTTTTGTTTTTTTTTAACATGGGCAGGCACCGGGAATCGAACCCAGGTCCTCTGGCATGGCAGGCAAGCACTCTTGCCTGCTGAGCCACCGTGGCCTGTCCATCATTGAGGTTTTTGCATGTGCTGTTGTTTTTTTTTTTTTTTGGTAATTGAATTTATCAGTCTTTTCTTTTTTGACTTTTGGATGGGGCCATAGTTAGAAAGGCCTTCTCCACGCCAAGGTGATAAAGGAATTCCTTCATGGCTTAGTACTTTTTTTTTTTTTAATTCAAGAATTGTTAGTGAATTAGCCATATGGCTTCTTTTGCATCTCCGGAGCTGATCCCATCACTTCCCTTTTTAAATCCATGCATACAAGGAATTATATTAGTGGATTTTCTGATGTCAAACCAACTTTTCGTTTCAGGAATGAATCTACTTAGACAAATTGTATTATTCCTTTGATGTTGTGCTAGATTCTTTTCATGTTTTGTTTACAGTCTCTCATTAGTCCTCACATGTGAGATTGGGCTGTAGTTCCCCCCTCCCTCCCCCTCCCCCACCACCCCCACCCTCCCTCTCCCTCTCCCTCCTCCCCCTCCCCTCCCTCCCTCCCTCCCCCCTCCCTCTCCCACCCCTCCCCCTCCCTTCCCCATCCCCTCCCTTCCTCTCCCCCTCCCTCCTCTTCCCTCCTCCCTCCCCCTCCCCCTCCCCCCTCTGTACCATTCTTGTCCGGTTTGGCATCAGTGTTACAGTCACTTTGTAGACAGGGACTGGATGTCATTCCTTCTGCTCCTCCCCCTTGTCCGCCTGCTGGACCTCCCTCCCACCGCCTGCTGCAGCTGAGCCCCGCAGCTGAGCCCCACACGGGGAAGCAGCAGTTTCCCGGGAAGGCCTGGACGCGAGGTGAGCGGGAAGCTCGGGAAGCTCCGGGAACGGGGCAGGGGAGGTGGCAGCAGAGGCTCTGGCCGAGCGGGCAGTGTCCGGGACAAGATGGTCAGCAGACCGCCCCGCGTGTGACGCGCTGCCCCGCGCGCATGGGGTGTGTCCCGTCCCCCAGGCTTGCCTTCACCACCGCGAGCGTGTCGGGGCCCCGGCTGGATGCAAAAGCTGCCGGTCTGGAAACTGAGGCCCCGCGGCCCTCCCCGTGTCCCGGCTGCCCCCCCCCCCCCCGCCCCCACCAGCTGGCCCTTGACTCTCAGCTTGTTTCCTCTGGTTTAGGGGGAACAGGCCCCTGAACCCTCATTCTTGGCGCCTTCTGAGGACTCCTGCTGTGAGGACCTGAGCCTTTCTCTGGTCACGGAGATGCCCCAAGTGGGGGTCACCCCCCATCAGTGGCCTGTGGAGCTGCTGATGCGAACCCCAGCTCACTCGCCCCCTCTGGGGGGCCACGAGTCCAGGCAGCGGCCGGAGGCCCCGTGTCCACGCGGACACCTGCTTCCCTGCTCTCCTCTTGGTGGCCTCTGTCCCTTCCCTGCCTCCGGTCCCCTCGCGGGACCCCAAGTAAACGATTCACCCTCACGTATTTGTTCCGCAGTCTGCTTTGGGGGGAACCCCACCTCAGCCGGAGTCCCCCCTCGCCTGTGAGGGGCAGCAGTTGGTGGCAGCCGGCTCTGGGCTGGGGGTCGGGCAGAGCTGAGGCCCCGGGGGCGGCCGTGGGTTCCGAGCTGGGAAGCGCCTTTTGCTCAGCACCTATCCCCCCCCAGTCCACCTCCCCCAGCCTGTCCCCCGCAACCCGTTCCCCCCAGCCCGTCCCTCCAGGTGGAGGCAGACCTCCCCGCCTCGTGGGGTGCAGACCTGTCCTGGTCCCCCGTGGGATTCACCTGGGAGCCCGTCAGCCAGGCCTCACCCCCTGCCCTGGAGGGGCCCCCGCAGCTCCTTGGCTGGAGGTGGTTTCCCCAGCTGCTCCCGAGCACAGCCCACCCTGGGTCTGCCCAGAGCCGGCCTCACGGTCCTGCAGTTGCATCTCCCCTGCCACAAACGACAAGTCCACAAACGACGGGGTCTGCCCCCGCTGGGCACGTTCCCTCGGGGAGGCTCGAAGCCCTGGGCAGTGGGCGCCGGGCAGTAGGGGACCTGAGACCAGTGTGATCCATAATTGAGCTTCAGGCACGCTGTGGGTCTGGGGTGTCACCAGGAGGCCAGGGGGGCAGCTCCGTCCCCAGAAGGGCCCCCCAATCCCCCACATCCCTCGCAGCCAGAAAGCAGGGGCGTGCCTGGAAGCCCCCCGACCTGCGGCTTCTGGGCATTTGGCAACTCCAGGTGTGGTCCTTGGACCAGCGGCACCGGCCTCACCTGGGCGTTCTGTAGAAATGCAGAATCCCAGGTGCCGTGTTCAACAAGGTCCCCGTGGGAAGTGGGAGAAGCCCCGGCCTGGGCGGCTCCACCTCCACGCGCCCCTTCACCGCTGGGCGCACGGCTGCCTCCCACCAATGAGCTCCTGAAGCGGGGAGCCCTACCTGGTCCTTCAACCCCTGCACCAAACCCTGCCTGCACTCTGGGGGCGCCTGGTCCGCGCTTGCCGAGTGAATGGAGGAACAGGGCATCTGAAAGCATGTCTGCAGAGCACCCGGCCACGGCCAGCTTTATTCTGGGCATCATCTGGCGCTGGTGTCAGGAGGCTCCGAGGCACTTGGGGACACCGAGGAGGCCGGCCCTGAGGGTGCTGTGCCAGGACATCTTCTGCAGATGTCTGCTCCCCACTGCCCATCTTCCCCCATCTTCCCCGCTCTGCCCCGACCGCAGGGAGAACCAAACTCTTCTGTTCCGTGATCCCAACCTCAGCCCCAGGCAGAGCTCACTCAGCTGCTGCTTGGCCAACCAGACTCCTGCCCTTAGGGGAGCCCCACAGAGCCCAGCCCAAGGGACACCGACGGTGGGTGCCCAGGCCACCCGCGGCTCCTGGAGGCCTGTTATCTGGTTTCCCATGCACGAAGGAGGCCTGCGGTGAGGGACAGAGCCCCCATTCCCCCGTTCCTCTTTCCTGAATTGTGAAAGGAAACAGTTTGAAAGATCCAGAGCAGCCCAGGAAAGGCAGGAAGTGGCAAACCCCAAAAGGAGTATGGGTGAGATACTGAGATCAGGTCAGCAAAGGAACTCACAGACCGAGGGGTCTGGGACCCCACGTGGGTGGAGGGAAAGGAGCTCAGTACCGAGAGCTTTCCCCAAAAAGGAACGTCCCCCAGGTGAGAGGCGGGGGGACTGGAGGACAGGCCAAGGGCAGGGGGTAAATGACATAAGGGGTGTCGGCAGATCAGCTGGCCAAGCACCCCTTAGCCTCTGACTTCAGTGTCTTCCCACAGGTTCAAGGCCCAGCGACAGCTAACTGGGGCGAAACTGGGTGTTGGGACCAGAAGAAAAGAGCAGTACCCCCAGGCAAATCAAGGGTTCCCCAAGGTTAGTGGGGGCCCTTCGCTGGGAAAATCCGATGCACACTCACCTGGCCACAGGTCCTGCCTGCCTCCACCTCACAACCTTGCAGCCATGGCTCCTGCCATCAGACCTGACATTCCCGGCCAGGACAACAAGAATTCCCACTTGACCTCATGAAGGACTTTCCAGCAACCAACCATGGTCGGTCCTCACGATTCGTCCCCCCAACATCCACGCTTGTGACACTTTTGGAGTCATTTGTGGATGTGCTCAGAGCGGGAAAATCTTGAGCTGCCCAAGACACACATTCCCAGCTGAGGGCGGACAACGTGATGCTCTGCTCCTGGTTTCAACTCTCGTTCTGAAAACCTGTCCTTTACGCGGAATATTTAGCACCATGTGTTTTGCATTTCTGTATTTTCTGTTAGTGGTTTTGCCACCTGAAGTGCCCCTAAGTGTGGAGCCTGCGTGCTGTCTAGTGCTCCTAAGCCCACCACGCTATCGTGTGCCTTACAGAGAAAATGCATGGGTTAGAGAAGCTCCGACCGGGCACGTGTTATAGCACTGCTGTCATGAGGTCAACACTAGTGCGTCAACAATAGATATTAAATAAGGTGTTTTTAACAGGAGCACACACAAAGCAAGGTTTTGCATTGATGGGTTGATGAAAATGCTGTGGCAGAGGCTTGCAGATCTCAGCCACCCATCCCCCGGAGCAGGGGCTCCGGATCTGCAAATCCCAAGTTTGTGGCAACTTTACAGATCGTAACGACCTCTGCATTCAACCCTGTATTTGGTCCTGACTCTCCTCATTTGCAAATATGAATAAGCAACTAAGAAACACCAAAAATACTAGGATTAACAACATACTGAAAGAGAGACCCCAAACTCAACAAAGATGAACCCACGTAGGAGAAAAGGAAGCCGTGCAGTAAGCTGGAGAAAGTGCTTAATTAACAATAATTTATACTTTCAGAGAATCTTAAATGGATGTCTATTTTTTTTTCTTAAAAATAGGCTGCTGTGAAAAGGAAACATTTTTTTTTTGAACACTTGACAGATTCTCAACCCATGAATTAATGGGTTGGATAATGAACTAGACACGGGTAGACCAGAAGTTCCTAGCAGGGACGTTTCCCAGGTCACTGCAAAAGGACACAATGATGAAAAATATGAACAAAGAGTGAAAAGACCTGGAAGTCACATCCAGAGACTTCAACATTTAATAGGATTTGGAGACATCAAATATAGGGGTTGAGATCATAGAAAAAATAAGAGAAGAAAATTTTCCCGAGCTAAAGAAAGAAGACTCGAGTCCCTAGACTTTCTTTTTGTTTGTTTGTTTGTTTTGTTTTTTCGTGTGGGCAGGCACCGGGAATTGAACCTGGGTCTCGGGTATGGCAGGCGAGAATTCTGCCTGCTGAGCCACTGTGGGCTGCCCAAGTCCCTAGACTTTCAGTCCCAACAATTGCTGTGGAAGAGAGATGCAAAAGACACACACCTGATGAATTGTCTAAACTCCGAGAACAGGGATGGGTCTATATGTTAAGTTGCCCCCCTCCTTTGTTTTTAATTAGAGAAGCTGTGGGTGTACAGAAAAGTTATGCATAAAATATGGGATTCCCACATATTAACACTTTGCATTGGTGTGGTATATCTGCTACAATCGATGTTAGGACTTTTTTTGTAGGCTGTGCGGTGGGGGTCACATTTCATTCTTTTTCCATGTGAATATCCCATTATCACAGCACCATTTGTTAAATGTTTTCTTTGGGTTTGTTTGTTTTGTTTTGGAGTGCATGGGCCGGGAATCAAACCCAGATCTCCTGCTTGGCAGCCAAGAATCCTACCAGCAAATTACCTGTGCATCCCCATGTTAGTATATTTTTGCAAAAGTACTATTAACTGCAGTTCCTGGTTTCCGTTATGCAGTTCAATGGATTTTTAAAAATTTTATTTTAGTAACTATATACGACCTAAAATTTCCCTTTTGAACCACATGCATGCATGTGGATGTTAATTACATTTACAATGTTGTGTTAACCATCATCACCATCCCTTGCCAACACTTTTCCATCATTCTGAATAGAAACTCTGTACATTTTAAGCTTTAACTCCCTATTCCTTACCCCTTCCCATCCCCTGGTAACCTGTATTCTAGATTCTGACTCTATGAGTTTGTTTATTCTAATTATTTCATATCAGTGACATATAGCAATATTTGTCCATCAGAGTCTGCCTTTTTACAATCAATGTGATTGTCATCAAGTTTCATCAATATTGTTGCATGTGTCAGAACTTCATTCTTCTTTATGGCTGAATAACATTCCACTGTATGTATATGTCATATTTTGTTCATCCATTCATTGGTTGATGGACAGTTGGGTTGTTTCCATCTTTGGGCAACTGTAAATAACACTGCATGAACTTGGGTGTGCAAATATCTGTTCAAGCCCCTGCTTTCAATTCTTTTGGACGTATACCTAGAATTGCTGAGTCAATGGTAATTCTATACTTGGCTTTCTGAGAAATTGCCAAACTGTCTTCCACAGTGACGGCACCATTTTACATTCCTACTTGCAAAGAACAAGTCTCCTTATTTCTCCACATCCCATCCGATACTTGTAGTTTGCCATTTTTAAATAGTAGCCATTTTAGTAAGTTTGAAATGGTATCTCATTGTGGTTTTTTTGTTTGTTTGTTTTTGCATGGGCAGGCACCGGGAATTGAACCCGGGTCTCTGGCATGGCAGGTGAGAACTCTGCCTGCTGAGCCACCATGGCCCGCCTCTCATTGTGGTTTTGATTTGCATTTCCCTAATGCTTAATGATGGTAAGCATCTTTTCATGTGTGGTGTTTTTGTTGTGTGTGGGTGCCATTTGTTTATTTTCTTTGGAAAAATGTCTAGTCTAGTCTTTTGCCCATTTAAAAAAACTTATGGAGAAATCTTCACACACATACAGTCTATACATAGTGTACAATCAGTGGCTCACAATATCATCACACAATTGTGTATTCATCACCATGATCATTTCTAGAACATTTCTTGCCCATTTTTAAAATGGGTTGCTTGTCTTTTTGTCATTGAGTTGAAGGATCTCTTTATATATTCTGGATATTAAGCCCTTTTGAAATATGTGGTTTCCAAATATTTTCTCCCAGTGTGTAGGCTGTCATTATACTTTCATGATAAAGCTCTTGGTGGCACAAAAGTTTTAAATTTTGATGAGGTGCTCTTTATCTACTATTTTTCTTTTGTTGTTTGTGCTTTGGTATAAAATCTGAGAGATGGCTGACTAGGACAAGGTCCTAAAGATGCTTTCCTATGTTGTCTTCTGGGAGTTTTATAGTTCTGGCTCTTATATTTAGGTCTTTGATCCATTTTGAGTTGGTTTTATATGTGATGTGAAGTAGGGGTCCACTTTCATTGTTTTGTAAATGGAGACCCAGTTTTCCCAGCACCATTTGTTGAAGAGACGTTCCTTTCCAGGTTGATTCATCTTTGTCCCTTGTCAAGAATCAATTGACAATAAACGTAAAGGTTGATTTCTGAGCTCTCAATTCAGGTCCATTGATCCACGTCTGTCCTGCTGCCAGTACCGTATGCTGTTTTGATTGCTGTAGCTTTGTAATACATTTTAAGTTCAGGAAGCATAAGTTCTTCAACCTCGTTCTTCTTTTTCAAGGTGGCTTTGGCTATTCAGGGCCCCTCACTCTTCTATAGAAATGTGGCGATTGGCATTTCCATTTCTGCAAAGAAAGCTTGGAATTTTTATTGGGACTGCATTGAATTCCTAAACCACTTTGGGTAGAATTGACATCTTAACAATGTTTAGGTGTGACTATTCCGAGAGTATGGAATGTTCTTCCATTCATTGAGGGGTTCTTTGATTTCTTTTAGTAATGTTTTATAGTTTTTCTGTGTACAAGTCCTTTATAGCCTCAGTTAGATGTGTTCCTAGATATTTGATTATTTTAGATGCTATCATAGGTGGAATTTTTTTTTCTTGATTTCTTCTTCTGATAGTTCAATACTAGTGTATAGAAACACTACTTATTTTTCAGCTTGTACCCTGCTACTTTGCTGAATTCTTTTATTAGCTCTAGTAGCTTTGCTGTGGATTATACAGGATCATGTAAGCTGCAAATAGGGAAAGCTTCACTTCTCCCTTACCAGTTCAGATGCCTTTTATTTCTTTCTCTTGCCTGATTGCTCTGGCTAGCCCTTCCAGTACAATGTTGAATCACTGTGGTGACAGTGGACATCCTTGTCTTTTCCCTGATCTTAGGGGAAAGCTTCCAGCCTTTCACCATTAAGAAAGATATTAGCTGTAGGGTTTTCATATATGCCTTTTATCATGTTGAGGAAGCTTCCTTCAATTCCTGGCTTACTGAGTGTTTTATCAAGAAAGAGGTGCTGGTTTTTAATCAATGCCTTTTCTGCATCAATTGAAATGATCATGTTTTTTTTTGTTTTTTTTTTGTCCCCCTTCATACTATTAATGTGGTGTATTACATTAATTGATTTTCTTTTGTTGAGCCAATATTGCATACCTGGGATAAATCCCACTTGATCATGGTGTGTAATTTTTTAAATGTACTATTAGATTTGGTGTGCTAGTATTCTGTTGGGGGGTATTCTTTTCCTGTAGTGTCCTCCATCAGGACTTTTGCAATATATAGGTAACCTTGGCCTTCATTCATCCTCTCATTTATTATTTCACTCAACTCATCTTTATTGAGCATCCTGGCCCTATGCCACTTCTATGGATGTAAAAGTGAATAAAATAAGCAGGGACTGTTAGTTTTACTCTTAAAGTTATTATCTGGCAGGGAGCACACAAACAAAACAAAAACCAGGCAACTACAACGGAGGGAGGCAGCAGAGCACAAGGGTTAGGGACGAGCTCTAGACCCAGACTGTCCGGGTTTGAAGCCAGCTGCGCAGTGACCTTGGACAAGGGACTGAGCTTCTCTGTGCCTTGATTTCCCCCTCTGTAAAATGGGGATTATCGTAACAGTGCCTGCCCTACAGGGCTGTTGTCAGGATCCTGTGTTCACATAAGTGACACACTTAGAACAGGGGCTGGCACATGGGCAAATATATAAGAATTTGATAAATGCATGTGGCACATGCTCAAGATAATGGATACATTGACTATAATGCATGTATTAAATATATACATGTATATTAACATACATTATAAATATAAAGTATTTTATATACAAAATATAAATATAGAAAATAAAATATTTTAAATGTTAAAATAAAGGTACTTCCCTCTAGCCACTGGGTGGGATCGGGGGGGGCCCTACGGTGACAGCTGCCACACAGGGCTGGGTGCAGCTTTGCTTGGGGAGGTGTCAGCCGCGTTATTCTCAGGAGTCGGGCCTCTGTGTCCACACAGCTCACGGCTGGCACGTCCGGCCTGCTCCCCAGGGCCCTCTGCCTGTCACACCCTGTCTGGGTGATGCTGATGGGATCGCATCGTCACCATTGCCTCAAGGCAGCAACTCTGGCACTCTAGATGTTTCACATTTTATTAGATATTGCTGCTCATTCGCAACCTGATGTCTTTTCAACTCATCATATTCCTTGGTCCCCAAGGCTGCGGGGACCGAGCAGATGAAGGGAGTGGGGTGCAGGAGGCTGTCACATCCTCCTGGAGGGGGGAGTGGGGGGGAGACATGGCTGCCGCACAGTCTCACGGGAGGGAAGCTGGAGCTGGGGTGGCGTGGCCAAGGGAAGGGGGCTCCAGCCTTGTTCTATCCTCTGGGTCCTGCCGCCCAGGGACAGGGGGTGAGTGGGGTGGGGGGGAGTGCCTCTCCGCAGCAGGGACCTTAAAAAGGGGGAAGCTTGAGTCTTGATCCCAAGAAGATGGCATACACTCAATGGCTCACAATATCATCACATAATTGTACATTCATCACCATGATCATTTTTAGAACATTTGCATCACTCCAGAAAAAGAAATAGAAAGAAAACATGCATACATCCCAGACCCCTTACCCCTCCCTCTCATTGACCACTAGTATTTCCATCGATTCCACTTTATTTTACCCTGTGTCCCACCTATTATTTTTAATTTTTATCTTTTATGCTGAATGGTGGTGGTGGGGGGTCACATTTCATTTTTTTTGCATGTGAGTATCCTGTTATTGCAGCACTATTTGTTGAATGTTGTTTGTTTGTTTGGTTGGTTTCTGTTTGTTTGTTTTGGGAAGTGCACAGATCAGGAGTTGAAATCAGGTCTCCTGCATGGCAGGCGAGAATTCTACCACTGAACTACCCTTGTACCCCCTTTATCCATGTTTTTTTTTTGCTCATCTGTCCATACCCTGCATAAAAGGAGCAACAGACACAAGGTTTTCACAATCACAGTCACATTGTCAAAGTCATATCTTTATACAATCATCTTCAAGAATCAAGGCTACTGGAATACAGCTCAGCAGTTTCAGGTACTTCCCTCTAGCCACTCCACTACACCATAAACTAAAAAGGGATATCTATATAATGTGTAAGAATAACCTCGAAGATAACCTCTTGACCCCGAAATCTTTCAGCCACCGACACTATTTTGTCTCATTTCTCTCTTCCCCCTTTCAGTCAAGAAGGTTTTCTCAATCCCTTGATGTTGGGTCCCAGCTCATCCTGAGAGTTCTGTCCCACGTTGCCAAGGAGAGTCACACCCCTGGGAGTCATGTCCCATGTAAAGAGGGGGAGGGCAGTGAGTTCCCCTCTCAGCTGACCTAGAAAGAGAGGCTACCTCTGAGCCACTAAAAAGGGTCTCTGAGGGTGACTCTTAGGCTTAATTTTAAGTAGGCTTAGCCTTATCTTTTGCAGGAATAAGTTTCAGAGGGGCAAGTGAGGGGTTCTACTTTTTTAAAATTCTTCCTACTTTGGGGACAATGAATTGAAAAAGACCAATATGCCTCTTGAGGGGGGTGGGTCAGGGGAACTGCAGCTCGGGTTTTGAGGCTCTGGGCCAGCAAAGGGTCATGCAGGCCTGTGAACCTAAGTACAGGTAACCCCTCATGCCACACTGCCAGTCCTTCTGGGGTGGCCTTGGTGGTGAGTTAATAATTGATGGCCAGTGACCCTGCAGCCCTCCTGGGTTCCCTGGGGTTGGGGCCTCTGGCTGCCCTCAAATGCTGGGACATCCCAGCCCAGGGGTACACTGATCGTTTTGGGTTTTCTCTGTGGCCCCTTCCCAAGCCCATGATTTTGTCACCAGGACCTTGGCTCTCTGTCTCCTCATCAGTATCCCTTTCCCCCTCACCCTCCTGCACATCCTAGAGATGGCTGGCAGCCGAAGGCCCCTTTGTTTTATGCAGAAGAAGTAAAAAGCCCCCCGACTGGCAGTAGGGGGAAGGACCCCAGAGATGAGGGTTTTATTGGGGAGCAGGGGGAGGTGAGGGGCTCTCCCATTAGTTTTTGGAACTGAGGCCAGGTGAGCACTGCTCTGGCCCGCTCCCTCCAACGTCATCCTGGAAGGAGGGAGTTAGAGCACTCCCCAAAGACCCTTTCCTGGAGGGGAGCCTGGCAGCACCCCTTTTATGCCTCACTGACCAGCCCTCCTTCACTGCCCACCACGCTTGGCATCACCAATTCCCCCTGCCGGGGGGACGGCAGCCAGGAAGTGGCTACCAAGCCAAGGGAGATGCTTTCTGCCCTTTGTCTGTCCCCAAACAGCAGGCCCCCTCTCAAGGCATCTCAGGATGGCAGGGAAGGTTCAAAGTTGCAAACGATGCAACCCTGCCTCTTAAGGTGCAGCCCTAAGAGGCTCCACGTCGCCAGCACCAGCTGTGGCAGAAGCCTGCAGAGTGAGGGGTTTCACTTCGAAAAGCTTATATGGAACAAAAAGTAAGCAGCAGGGCAAGGACCCAGGGGCCACTGTGGGAATTCACAAAACAGACTCCGAGCCAGGCAGCCTGGGTGCAAATCCAGTTCTGCCATTTACTGGCTGAGCGACCTTTGGGCAGACAGCTAACCTCAGTTTACTCATCTATGAAGTGGGGATAATGGTCCTGATGTCATGGTTTATAAGAATGAAATAAGATAACATCATAAGGCATTGGCCACACAGAAAACACCATGTGTACCCTTAGTATAAAAAAATGCACGTTCTAGGCTGCCAAAATCTACTTGGTCCAGGTGCAAGCGGCAAGAAAAGGTCAAAGAACAAGACACTGTACCAAGATAATTAATTCCTGGCCCCCAGGCGAGAATCATCTTGCCGGGCAGCTGCGTTTTCCAAACTCCTGTCACTTCCGTGCCTTCCTGACTTCTGTCTTATCTTCGGTCACAGGTGCTATTTTTTAATCCATGCTTTTCTTTCAGGCAGCTGACTTTTAAATCTAAATAACTTCTCTCCCGCAGAATGTTGATATCCTACCATCGTTGGAAAACCAGATCACTTACCACAAATACAAGGAAATTGTTAAATCAAGGCCCATGAGCTTTTGACTGGGAACCTTTTGCCCTTTGCCTGCTAAGACCCTGAGCCTGAGGCCAAGTTTCTCTTTCTTTTTAAGAAAAGAATAAGATATTAGCCAATGTTGGGAAGACTCTCCCCAGAGCTAATTAAAGTGGCTGAAAGAGAATTGAAAAGGGAATTCATTTCCAACCTAGCCTTGCAGTCACAAATATTTAATGCAGCGTCTGACACCACCTACAATCCTTGTGAGCTCTGGCAGCAGAGAGGAGTAGGCTTTTTTTGTGTGTGTGTGCAGGAGGTTTCCTTGCATTCTTTTGTTTGATGTGCCAAGGGCTTTAACCCGCCCTCTGCCCACCCCCTCCCCCACCAGACGGGGCCTGGAGAGGTGGGGGCTGCTAGTCAGGCTGGCTTTGTCCACGTGGCTGCTCCCCCACCCACACCCCGACTGCAGCCTTTGGGCAGGGGGATCATAGAGTGGGAAAGGATCTGGCAAAACAGAGCTGGGATGGGTGGGGGTGGGTGGGGGTTCCGGCCGCACCCCTAAGGCATACTAGGGTATAAAGTCACCCCCCTGAGGTCCCCGGCTCCGGGTCCTCGCCCTGGGAAGGACAGACCCCCGAGTGCAGGGCCCCCCACGACATTCTGGACACACCACGCCGGCTCAGTCGCCCCACGCGGTACAAGGGGCCGTGCTGGAGCATTTTGAGGACTTGGAGAAGGGGAAAGAACGGCGGTAAAACTCCGGAAACTAGCCCCAGGGGACGAAGCAGCCGCAGCTATTCGGGCGGTGGCCGCCAGGCGGCTCCAACGCGTCCCTACCCGGGGCCCCCAGGGAGCGACGCGCACGCTGGCTGGTGTCTGCGCGACACGGCGCGGGTTTCCCCGGGCGTGACAACTGCCCCGCGCGGACAGCGTCCCAGCAGGGGGACCTCGTAACCCCACCTCCTGCCCCGCCAGGACCTGGCCCAAAAGGCGCCCGCACACCCGGGGACCGTGCAGAGGGGGGCGCTGGACTCGCGTCCAGCACCCGCCACCTGACTCAGCTTAGCTCGAGTCGCCGCCCACGGGGCATCCTCGGAGAGCCCCAGCGCCACGTGCAAAGGGAGGGGCAGTGCACAGGCAAGCCCGGGAGAGCATGAAGGTACCCCCACAATGAGCCTTCTAAATAAAGACAGCATCTGTTGGCCTTTGACAAGGTGAGTGCTCTGTGTGCAGTAACCCATTTAATTCTCACTTTGCACGTGAAGAAACTGAGGCTCCGAGAGGGAAGAATTTGCCAGGGTCACACAATCCATAAATAATGAGCAAACCCAGCCCATAGTATTCCAGGTCCTGAGCTGAAGGCTTCTCTCTGCAGGCTTAACTTTCAGCAGTGGTAAGCCCTGGAGAGTGGAAGTGGGAAGAGAAGTCAGAGAGAACGTTAGAGTTTGCACTTTAGACTCTCAGCTACTATTTGAACTTTGTCCCCCCAAAGCACATTTTACTGTCTTAAAAAAATAAAAGCTCTGTCCCCGATCTTCTGTTTCAGTCCCTCCCAGTCCCTTTGGGACTCCGAGGACCAGAGCTTGGAGGATTGGCATCTTAACTATATTGAGCTTTCCTACCCCAAAACACCGTATTTCTCTCCATTTATTTAGGTCTTCTCTTCTTTCATTGCATTTTGTAGCTTTCAACATAAGGAACATTTGGTTAAAGTCATACCTTCATGTTTTGTGGTTTTAGGTTGTTGAACGTGATTTTTTTTTTAAAACTTCAGTTTCCAATTTTTTATCACTAATATAGAAGTATGATTGACTTTTGTATCATGGCCTTCTATCTGTAGCTTGCTAAACTTATTTCTTAGTTCAGTAGGCTTTTTGTAGATTCCTTGCAATTTTCTAAGCAGCCAATCATCTTGGCAGTGAATAGAGACAGTTTCATATCCTCCTTCTCAGTCTGGGTGCCTTCTATTTATTTTTCTTTCCTTATTGCACTAGCTAGAACCTCTAGTACCATGTTGAATAGGAGTGGTAAGAATGAATATCCTTGGTTTGTTTCCTGTTTTAGGGGTAAAATATTCCGTCTTTCACCATTAGGCATAGTGTTAGTTACAGATTTTTTTATAGATGACTTTTATCAGGTATGCTGGTTTGAATCTGTGGTGGACCCCAGAAAAGCTACATCCTTTAATCCTCATTCATTATTGCTGGGTGGGAGCATTTTGATTGTTCCCATGGAGATGTGACCCACCCAGTTGTGGGTGGTAACTTTTGATTGGATGATTTCCATGGAGGTGTGTCTCCACCCATTGAAGGTACAGTTGCTTACTAGAATCCTTTAAAAGAGGAAACATTTTGGAGAGAGTCCCTTTTGGTAGAGCCACGAGAAAGCCAGCAGATGCTGCCATGTTCACCATGTGCCCTTCCAGATGAGAGAGAAACATTGAACTTCAGGGGCCTTCTTGAACCAAGGTATCTTTCCCTGGATGCCTTAAATTGTACATTTTCTCAGCCTTCGAACTGTAAACTAGCAACTTATTAAATTCTCCCCCTTTTAAATTAATTTTAAATGTTTAAAAAATATATAACAACAAAGAGACACAAACATTCTTAACATATGATCATTCCATTCTACATATATAATCAGTAATTCACAATATCATCACATAGTTGCATATTCATCATCATGGCCATTTCTTAGAACATTTGCATCAATTCAGAAAAATAAAAAGAAAACAGAAAAAAATTCATACTTACCATACCCCTTACCCCTCCCTTTCATTGATTACCAGCATTTCAATCTACTAAATTTATTTTAACATTTGTTCCCCCTATTATTTATTTTTTACTCATCTGTGGATAAGGTAGATAAAAGGAGCATCAGACACAAGGTTTTCACAATCACACAGTCACATGGTGAAAGCTATATCATTATACAATCATCTTCAAGAAACATGGTTACTGGAACACAGCTCTACATTTTCAGGCAGTTCCCTCCAGCCTCTGTAACACACCTTAAACTAAAAAGGGGATATCTATATAATGCATATGTTCTAGTTTGCTAGCTGCTGGAATGCAACATACCAGAAATGGAATGGCTTTTAAAATGGGGAATTTAATAAGTTGCAAGTTTACAGTTCTAAGGCTGAGAAAATGTCCAATTTAAGGCATCCAGGGAAAGATACCTCGGTTCAAGAAGGCCGATGACATTCAACGTTCCTCTCTCAGCTGGAAGGGCACATGGCGAACATGGCAGCATCTGCTGGCTTTCTCGTGGCTCTACCAAAAAAAAAAAGGACTCTCTCCAAAATGTTTCCTCTTTTAAAGGATTCCAGCAAGCAACTCCACCTTCAGTGGGTGGAGACACACCTCCATGGAAATCATCTAATCAAGTTACCACCCACAATTGGGTGGGTCACGTCTCCATGGAAACAATCAAAATGCTCCCACCCAGCAATACTGAATGAGGATCAAAGGGCATGGCTTTTCTGGGGTCCACCACGGATTCAGACTGGCACAGCATATGAATAACCTCCAGGATCACCTCTCGACTCTGTTTGAAATCTCTCAGCCAGGGACACTTTATTTTGCTTCATTTCTCTCTTCCCCGTTTCGGTCGAAAAGATTTTCTCTATCCTTTGATGTTGAGTCTTGTTATTGTTAAATACGTTATATGTGAAAAAGAACATGTATACAAAAAAAAGCAATAAACAAATGTTATTTAATAAATATAAACATGATAAATAATCTAATGTATTAGATAATATAAATATAAATAAAATATATGAAGATATAATATAAAATTTACACTACATTTATAATATAAATATGTAATAAATGCTACACGTGAGCCGAGGTTTCTGAAGTCTGTTCTTTTAACATATTTTGCAATTGTTTAATTTTAAATTGTTTAAATTTAAATTTTTAAATCTCATACGCCTGCTACGGTTGCTACGGTTTCAAGTTCTTTCTCCTAAGAGGCTTTAAGAGCCATGTTGTTACTGGATTGGGTGCTGGGGTGCGCCACGAGGACCCGCCTTCAGGACCCAGGCACACATTCCTTGGCTGCCAGGAGGGGCTGCTCATGGGCCCACAGCAGAACCCTTCTGGAATGGCTCCAAGGGGAGAGGGTCTCCTTACCCAAGGTTCCTGCCCCTCCCTGGCCGAGGCAGGGGTGCAAAGGCTCGGCACCCCTCGCCTGGATTCAGGAAGGCCACCCCTTCCCCCAGCGTCCTCTGTAACGGCATCTCAGTTCAGCATGTCCCCTGCCCATCGTGCTCTCCACTCTTTCTCCTTGATGTCCTCCCTTGGGGACTTCCCAGTAACCCACCTGCACCCCCACCTCTGCCTCGCAGTCTGTTTCCCGGGGATTCCAACCTAAAGACCACAACCATGATCCTTCTTGGCCCTACTCAACAGAGCAGCTGGAAGCAACCAGAAAAAGAAGGAAGAGTGGAAGTTGCAAAAGGCCATGTTTGCAGAAAAATTATAAAATGATATAATCTGTTAGCCTTAATGGACTATTATTTTTGTTTGGTATATGGTCTTATTTTCATTTGTTTTTTTTTGGCATGGGTAGGCTCTGGGAATCGAACCCAGGTCTCCGACATGGCAGGTGAGAATTTTGACACTGAGCTACCATTGCCTGCCCAACAGGAATGGTTTAGATTGGGGTTTGGCAAGCTGTGGTAATTAGGAATATCTAGCTGAAACTTTTGTAAGAGTAGCCTCTAGAATAGCCTCTCGACTCCATTTGATCTCTCTTAGCCATCGATATCTTATTTGTTATTTACTTTCCCCCTTTGGTCAGGAAGGCATTGTTGACCCCATGATGCCAGGGCCAGGTTCATCCCTGGGAATCATGTCTCATGTTGTCTCCCTGGATGTCTCCAGGGGGAAGGTAATGATTTTCCTTGCAGAGCTGGGCTTAGAGAGAGGGAGAGAGGCCACATTTGAGCACCAAAAGAGGTTTCCTGGCAGTGACTCTTTGGCAAAACTTAGGTAGGCTTAGCTTCTATGCTACAGAAATAAACTTCACAAGAGCAAGCCTTAAGATCACTGACTTGGGTTTCCCTAATGGTATAGCTTAATAGTTTAGCTATATATATATATAAGCTATATATATATAATAGTTAAGATAAAAATGTTTTTTATCTCGTGCCTCAAGGGATTCTTCCAATACTTACTTCTTTTTTTTGTTTTGTTTTATTTTTTGGAATAAGGTGGAACCACTTTAATAAAATAAGGCTTAGTTACAAAATCAAAACAAAGAAAGGACTGGAAACATATTTATTATTTCTAGTGCTTTTCCTTCCTTTTTATGCATATGAGTTGTTCTAGTTTGCTAGCTGCCTGAATGCAATATACCAGAAACAGACTGTCTTTTAAAAAGGGGAATTTAATAAGTTGCTAGTTTACAGTCCTAAGGCCAAGATAATGTCTCAGTTAAAGCAAATCTATAGAAATGTCCAATCGAAGGCATCCAGGGAAACATACCTTGGTTCAAGAAGGCCGATGAAGTTCAGGATTTCTCTCTCAAGTGGGAAGGCACATGGTGAACACAGGGTTTCTCTCTGGGCTGGAAGGGCACATGGCGAACACGGCGTCATCTGCTAGCTTTCTCTCCTGGCTTCCTGTTTCATGAAGCTCCCCGGGAGGTGTTTTCCTTCTTCATCTCCAAAGGTCACTGGCTTGAGGGCTCTCTGCTTCTCGAGGCTATTTCATTCCTCTCTGCTCTCTCTGAATCACTTTCATTCTCCAAAATGTTTCCTCTCCATAGGAGTTCAGAAACTAATCAAGACCCACCCAAATGGGTGGAGACATGTCGTCACCTAATCCAGCTTAACAACCACTCTTGATTGGGATACATCACCAGGGAGATGATCCAATTACAGATTCAAACATACAGTATTGAGTAGGGATTATTCTGCCATTACGAAATGGGATTTTGATTAGAATATGGCTTTTCTAGGGTCCATACTTCCTTTCAAACCAGCACATGAGTCAATATCAGCTGTTATTTCCCCTCTGTCTGAAAGATTTTCTTTAGCATTTCTTGTACCACAGGTTCACTAGCATTGATTTCTCTCATTTTTTTGTTTATCTAGAAAGCCTTTATTTTGCTTTCATTCTTGAAGAATAGTTTCATTGGAAATAGAATTCTTGGTGGACAGTTTTTTTTTCTGTCTGCACTTTGAAAATGTCTTTTCAGTATTTTCTGATCTGATTTTTTTTTTTTATAAAAAGCCAACTGTGAATTGTTTCATTATTCTGCTATATATGATAGTCACTATTCTCTGCTGTTTTCAAGATGATCTCATTATCTTTGTCATTCAGCAGTTTAAGCATGATGTATTAGGTGTAATTTTCTTTGCGTTTTTACTACTGAGATTCATTGAGCATCTTGGATCTGTAAGTTAATGTTTTTCAAACTTTAGGAGGTTTTGTGTTATTATTTTTTCTAATTTTTTCTGCCTTTTTCTCTCTTTCTGTAACTCCAATTATATATATGTTGACATATTTGATATTGTCCTACAGATCTCTAGGTATCAGTTCATTTTACTTCCATCTTTTTATCTCTGTGTTCATTGGATTGGACAATCATTGATTCTTTCCTTTGCCATCTCAAGTTTGTTGTTAAGTCATTTAGAACATTTTTCACTTAATAGATGTGTTTTTCAACTCCAGAATTTCCACTTGATTCTTTTTTTTTTTTTAACTTTTCTGTTGTCAATATTTTTAAATTATCTGCCCAACATACTCCAGGTATTACCTTAAGCTATCTGGAATTCCAAGCTCTCAATCCCACTCTCGACTCCATATGTTTGGGTTTTTAAAGTAAGCAATCCAGATGGGTGGCTTTAGATTATGTGCTACAGAAAATTTAGGTTTTGGACAAAATAAACCTCTTCTCTTTAGGTCTCATTCAGTTGGTGAAGCTCTAAAATACAGACAATGTTATCTTTACCCCGTATTCTGATTTACCTTAGTCCTGACCTGACTTGCTTCCTTCTTATCTCTAATTGAAGCCTGATTTATATTTCAGTTTATTTAACAGTTGTTGTTTGTGGCAATGCTGACTTTCAGACCTGCAGAACTCTTACATTTAGTCTTAGGTGTCCCACAGGTAGCCAAAGTTCCAGGGAGATGCCAAGTTATACATTTATAGCAGAGTATCTCAAAATCTAGAAATAACACAGCTCCAGCCTAAATGTGACTGCTGTAAGAGTTTACAATCTAGGCCCCAATTTTCTTATAAGTATTTTCTAAAGGAGACCACACAATATTTATTCTTTTGTTTCTGGCTTATTTTGCACCATATAATGTCCCCATGGTCCATTCACCTCGATGTATGCCTCATGACTTTGATCCTTTCTGTAGCTGCACAATATTCCATCATATGTCCGCACCACAGTTGGCCATTCTACTTCGCGGTCAGTGCATACTTCAGCCACCTCCATCCATAGGGCATCATGGATAATGTCCACAGTCAACCATCCATTCTCACATTATCCACGCTTAGTCGTACAATTATCAACACTCAATTTTAGACCATTTTCCTTGCTCCAAAGAGAAAAATAACAGATAAACACCCTCACCCAAACAGAAAGTCCAAATCTCCCCTTAACTCTTGTCTCCACCCCCCTCTACCCAATTATTTACCCCTGGTATTGCTGTAGTACTGTTGATGTCTCCCTGTGAAATATAGACCATAGCATGCAAAAGTCGTTTTCTCCACAACGTCCTTTTACTATTGACTCTCTGTAGGAGATTCATACCTTTGAAGTAGTTCAGTAAAAACATTTATATTTGTAGTGTTAATCAGTGGTTCTATTCAACCCCTTTCAATCATGTTCACCTTCCACATGGCGATATTATTTATGAACCCTACTGAACTGCCTTCACGTCTAGCTATTCCCTTACATTTAAGTTCAACCTCATTAGCTTAACCACGATTATCACATTGTTTAAATTCTCTATTTCCTTATTGATCCTCTCTTCAGTTGTCCTATTGATAGAGTGTATATTGAAATTTCCCACTATTGTTGAAATTTCAATCGTTCCCTTGAATCTTGCCAGTATTTGCCTCATGTACCTTGGAACTCCTTGACTGGGAGCATAAACATTTAAGATTATTATTTCTTCTTGGTGAATTTTCCTTTTTGTTAATATATAATGTCTTTTCTTGTCTCTTATGACATCTTTACATTTAAAATCGATTTAATCTGATATTAATACAGTTACCCCTGCTTTCTTTTGTTTAGAGCTTGCGTAGAATGTCTTTTTCCATCCTTTCACTTTCAAGCTATTTATCCTTAGGTCTAAGATAAGTCTCTTGTAAGCAGCATATAAATGGATCATTTTTTTTTATCCATTATGCCAATCTAATCTATATCTTTTTTGTGGGGGAGGGGGAGTTACATGATCTGGGAACCGAACCCAGGTCTCCCACGTGGCAGGCGAACCACTGAACTACCCTTGCACCACCCCCAATCTATATTGATTAATTGGTAAATTTAGTCCATTAACATTCAGAGTTATTACGTAAAGGCAGTTCATGAATCTACCATCTAATTCTTTAGTGTTTATTTATCAGGTCTATATATTCCTTTCCCTCTCTCTCCTAATCTTTTAAGTTATCCCTGTTACTTTTCAAATCTGTACTCTCCTCCAGACCTCACTCTCCTGTTTGTTTTTTTCCAGTCAACAGAACACCCTTTAGTATTTCTTTTAGGGCCAGTGTCTTGTTGGCAAATTCTCTTAGTCTTTGTCAGTGAAGATTTTAATCTCTCCTTCAATTTTGAAGGACAGCTTGGCAAGATAAAGAATTTGTGGCTAGAAACTCTAACCAAAACCATTCCAGCCAATCCTAAAGAAGACCTAGGATGTTATATAAGATTCTACAAAGGTTCCATGCACTAGGGTAACTTTCAAGAAATCTACAGCCTCCAGATGGGTCCCTGGACCAGAGAAACCCTGAAATGCAGAGGGCCCAGCCTCTCCAGAACACTAGTTCTATTCCACTACCCCATATTATTTTTTTTCAAGTACTTTTTTTTAATTAATTTTTTTATGTTTTAAAAAATACCAAAAAACACCAAACAAATGCAAACGTTCTAACCTTTGATCATTACGGTCTACATATATAATCAGTAATTCACAGTATCATCACATACTTGCATATTCATCATCATGATCATTTCTTGGAACATCTGCATCAATTCAGAAAAAGCAGTAAAAAGAAAACAGAAAAAAATTCATACATACCATACCCCTTACCCCTCCCCTTCACCGATCACCAGCATTTCAATCTACTAAATTTATTTTAACATTTGTTCCCCCTATTGTTCATCTTTACTCCGTATGTTTTACTCATCTGTTGATAAGGTAGATAAAAGGAGCATCTGACACAAGGTTTTCACAATCACACAGTCAGTTTGTGAAAGCTGTATCATTATGCAATTATCTTCAAGAAACATGGCTACTGGAACACAGCTCCACATTTTCAGGCAGTTCCCTCCAGCCTCTCCACTACATCTTGACTAACAAGGTGTTATCTATTTAATGCGTAAGAATAACCTCCAGGATAACCTCTCGACTCTGTTTGGAATCTCTCAGCCATTGACACTTTATTTTGTCTCATTTCACTCTTCCCCCTTTTGGTCAAGAAGGTTTTCTCAATCCCCTGATGCTGAGTCTCTGTTCATTCTAAGGTTTTTGTCAATCTTTTGATGCTGAGTCTCAGCTCATTCCAGGATTTCTGTCCCACGTTGCCAGGAAGGTCCACACCCCTGGGAGTCATGTCCCACGTAGACAGGGGGAGGGCAGTGAGTTTGCTTGTTGTGTTGGCTGGAGAGAGAGGCTACATCTGAGTGACAAAAGAGGTTCTCTTGGGGGTGATTCTTAGGCCTAATTTTAAGTAGGCTTGACCTATCCTTTGTGGCCTACCCCATATTATTGACAGCCCCTTCCAACATGAAAAAGTTAGAATGGGCATGATTACATTTCTTAGGAAATCTATCATTTCCCTAAGATCTAGTTCCGTTTTTCCATCTTTCTTGACATTTGTTCAATTATGCATTCAAGTTCAATAATTTACTTATTCTTTCTTCTGCCTCTTTAAATCTACTATTGTGTGTCCCTAGTATACTTTTAGTTTGGTCTATATTATTTTTCATCTCTGTGAGAGCTGCTATTTTTCTGTTTATTCTTTATGCTCTTCCAATGTCTTCTTGATATCTTTTATTACTATGACATCCTTGATTAGTGGTCCCAAATTCTGTGTCCCCTCCAGTGACT
The DNA here is from genome assembly GCF_023851605.1 of Tamandua tetradactyla. NCBI lineage: Eukaryota > Metazoa > Chordata > Mammalia > Pilosa > Myrmecophagidae > Tamandua > Tamandua tetradactyla. The sequence goes on from NC_135335.1 coordinate 10,050,674, forward strand.
TAATTTGCTCATTTAACTGGGCCATATCTGAATGAGTCTCAATGTGTTTTCTGATTTTCTGTTGCACACGGGGCATCTAAATGTCTTAGTAAGATTATTTTGCAAGTTGATCTCCTTCATGAATCTGTGGCTTTGTATTTACTTAGATTTGCACTGAAAGTCCCCTTTTGGACTGGTCTGTCAGCCTGTCCCCTACCACCCAAGTCCCAGATCTCATGTGGGGATTGCAGTTCTACTTGAAGCTCTATTGAGAGCTAGGCAAATAGGCAATTTGCCAGACTGCACTTTCTACTTCTTTCCAGCAGATGGCACTCTTGAGCCACCTGTTTCCTTCAGGCCCACCTGTTCCTGACTACAGGTACCAGCTAAATTAATTAGAAACCAGATATAATTCCAGTTAGGGCCTACCACTGTGTGCCTGATGGGTCTGGTGACCCCTAAATTCTCACTTGGGATGATCTTGGGCTTTGGGTTTGAGTATTTCAGTTTCCCCTGCTGACAGCCAATCTGGAAATACCTTGGGCAGGTAGCCATCGCACACAGTTTGGCCAGCTTACTCAGCCTTGCCTCTCTGGCCATGTATGCCTGAGGTCTCCAGGCCTCCATGGGGGTACTTGAGGGATATCGGGACCCCAAACAATTCCCTTTCGTTGGACAGTATTCAGGCCAGCAGCACTCTGCATTTTCCCCTCCTCTTTGGGGGAAGGCCTATAGTCTCAGCTGAAATAAACTAGGCACCTACAGTAGCCTGTCTCAAGGGTAGGGAGCAAATACCATTCTCTAGGTAATTGGTCCTTGTCCCTCCTGAACTTCCAGCTTGCAGAGCTATAAGGGAAATCTCTCAAGCCAGCTATGGTGGTAATCTGGAATTGTTGCAGCACTCACTCACCTTGTTGCTTCTGTCTCCAATGTCTCCACTTTTTCATTCAGGTTCTTCCTAGAATGAAGACCCTCTCTCATCACTCACACCCTGGAACTGCCGTCCTGGTCATTTTTTATTTCCTTCTCTCATTGTTGCATGGAGCCAGGGTGAACTCGTCCTCTCTTGTTCCGCCATCTTGCCAGAAGTCAAGTAGGTAAGGAACTAAAGAAAGAGCAGCAAGCTAACCCCAAAGCAAATAGAAGAAGAGAAATAACAAATATTAAAGCAGAAATAAATGAATTGGAGAAGTAAAACAATAGAAAGAATCAACAAAACTAAAAGTTGGTTGCAGGAGTTAATGTTAACCATGATCTAGAAATGCTGTGGCGGCTTCTAGGAGGAAGTGCTGTGGTTGCAACCCTAGATTAAGACTGCTTGCTTTAATAGCTTGAGAGGAAGAGAACATCCTGGGACATAGCTGGGTGTTCTTTCTACCTATTTCTAAGTAGCAAACAAACTGTGCCACCGCCTGCTTTCTACATTGTATACTTGTTCCTGGTCACATATCTGTAGCCCTATATAACCTGTTGCTATCTGACAATAAACTTGCTTGTTGACGGATGTCTGCAGGACCCCTGATCCCAGTCTTTCTTTCTTTTCATTTCTTGGTACTTTGAGCCTCACCGCAGTAAACAATTGCAACAGTTGGTTTTTTGAGAAAATCAATAAAGTTGATGGACCCCTAGCTAGAGTGACAAAGAGAAAAAGAGAGAGGGTTCAAAAAACAAAATTAGAAATGAGAAGGGAGTTGTTACTATGGATTCTGAAAAAAATTTAAAAATCATAAGAGAATATTATGAACAACTATATGCCGACAAACTAGACAACTTAGATGAAATGGAAACATTTCTAGAAACAGATGAATTGTCAGCATTGTCTCGAGAAGAAATAGAAGGTTGTAGCAAACCAGTCAAATATCTTCCTACAAAGACGAGTCCAAGGCCAGATGGCTTCACAGGGGAATTTTATCAAACATTCTAGAAAGAACTAACACCAATTCTGCTCAAACTCTTTTAAAAATTTGAGGAAAAAAGATCACTACCTAACTCAATTTATGAAGCTAATGTCATTTTAATACCAAAATCAGATAGAGATATTACAATAAAAAAATACTACAGACCAATTTCCCCAATGAACATAGATGCAAAAGTTCTCAACAAAATTTTAGCAAGTTAAATCCAAGGATATTATACATCATTACCAAATGAGGTTTATACCAGGAATGCAAGGGTGGTTCAACATAAGAAAATCAGTTAATGTAATACAGCATATTAATAAATTAAGTGGGAAAATTATATGATCATATCAATTGATGCTGCAAAAGCATTTGACAAAATTCAGCACCCTTTTCTGGTAAAAACACTACAAAAGGAATCATAGGAAACTTCCTCAACATCAGAAAGGGCATATATGAAAAACCTATAACCAGCATCGTTCTCAATGGTGAGAGACTGAAAGCATTCTCCCTAAGATAGGGAGCAAGACAAGGGTATCCATTGTCACCACTATTATTCAACAGTGTACTAGAAGACCTACCTAGAGTGATTAGGCAGGAGAAAGAAATAAAAGGCATCCAAAGAAGTAAGGAAGAAGTAAAACTTTCATTATTTGCAGATGGCATGATCTTGTACTTGGAAAATCCTGAGAAATCCATGATAAAGCTACTTGAGTTAATAAACAAATTTAGGATACTGGCGGGATACAAGATTAATATACAAAAGTCATAGATATGTCTACATACAAATAATGACCTATGTATGGAGACAATTAAGGAAAAAATTCCATTCAAAATAGTCACTAAAAGAATCAAGTATCTAGGAATAAGCTTAACTAGGGAAGTAAAAAGCCTGTACATAGAAAATTACAAAATATTGCTAAAGATCTAAACAGATGGAAAGATAGTCCATGCTCATGGATAGGAAGGTTGAATGTTTTTAAGATGTCATTCTTACTTAAATTCATCTATAGATTCAATGCAATACCAATAAAAATTCCTAACATTTATTTTGAAGACTTGGAAAAGCTAGTTATCAAATTCATTTGTAAGGAAAAGAAACATTGAACAGCTAGAGATAATCTGAAAAAGAAGGACAAAGTGAGAGAATGAACACTTTTCAACTTTAAAGCTTACTGCAAAGCTGTAGTCATCGACACAGCATGGTATTGGCACCAAGATAGAAGTATTGATCAATGGAACCAAATCAAGAACGTGGAGATTGACCACCAAGTTTATGGTCAACTGATCTTCGACAAGGCTCCTAAATCTACTGAATTGGGACAGAATAATCTTTTCAATAAATGGACTCGAGAAAACTGGATGTCAAATGTCAAAAGAATGAAAGAGGACCCCTACCTTACACCCTATGCAAAAATTAACTCATAATGGATCAAAGACCGACATACAAGAGCCAGAATTATTAAACTCCTGGAAGAAAAAATAGGATAACATCTTCAAGACCTAGTAATTGGAGGTAGTTTCCTGACTTTTACACCCAAAGCGCAAGCAATGAAAGAAAAAATAGATAAATTCGAGCAGCTCAGACTCAATATCTTCTATGCCTCAAAGGGTTTTATCAAAAAGGTGAAAAGGCAGTCAACTCAATAGGAGAAAATATTGGGAAGCCATAGATCAGATAAAGGTTTGATGTCCCAGGCACGTAAAGAAATTACACAACTCAACAACAAAAGAATAAACAACCCAATTATAAAATGGGCAAAAGACATTAATAAACATTTTTTCTGAAGAGCAAATGCAAATGGTTAAAAAGCACTTGAAGAGCTGCTCATCTTCTTTAGCTGTGAAGGAAATGCAAATTAAAACCACAATGAGATATCATCTCACACCTATAAGAATGGCCACTATCAAACAAACAGGAAACTACAAATGTTGGAAAGAATGTGGGGAAATTAGAACACTTATTCACTGCTGTTGGGAATGTATAATGGGGCAGCCACTGTGGAAGACAGTTTGTCTGTTCCTCAGAAAACTAAATATCAAGTTGCCCAACAATCTGGCAATACCAATACTAGTTATATGCCCAGAAGAGCTGAAAGTAGTGACACAGACAGAAATCTGGACACTGATGTTCATGGAGGCACTATCCACAACCTCCAAAAGATGGAAGCAGTCCAAATGCCCATCAACAGACAAGTGGATTAACAAAATGTGGTATTTACATATGATGGACTAGTATGCAGCAGTAAGATGAATGAGGTCCTGAAGTAAAGACCAGATGGCTGGGCCCTGAGAACGAAATCTTCAATTAAATAAGCCAGACACAGAAGGACAGATACTGTATATTCTAGTTTGCTACCTGCCAGAATGCAATATACCAGAAACAGAATGGCTTTTACACTGGGGAATTTAATAAGTTGCTAGTTTACAGTTCTAAGGCCAAGAAAATATCCCAATTACAAGAAGTCTATAGAAATGTCCAATCAAAGGCATCCAGGGAGAGATACCTTGGTTCAAGAAGGCCGATGAAGTTCAGGGTTTCTCTCTTAAGTGGAAGGGCACATGGCAAACACAGTCAGAGTTTCTCTCTCATCTGGAAAGGCACATGGTGAACACAGTCAGCGTTCCTCTCTCATCTGGAAGAGCACATGGTGAACACAGCGTCAAATGCTAGCTTCTTCTCCTGGCTTCCTGTTTCATAACACTCCCCGGGAGGCATTTTCCTTCTTCATCACCAGAGGTCGATGGCTGGTGGACTCTGCTTCTCGTGGCTATGTCGTTCTCTGCTCTCTCTGAATATCTCTATCTCTGTGGCCTTCCTTATAAGGCGTGACCACAGGAACACAGAGTCCAAAATCCGCAGGGCAGGCTGTGAAGCTGATGATTCCGATGGAGGGTCTGGACGAACTCCACAGGAGAGGCTCACCAACCGAAGCAGGAAGCATGCCTGTCTCTTCTGAATCCTCCTTAAAAGGCTTCCAGTAATTACACTGAGCATCACTCATTGCAGAAGACCCTCCCCTTGGCTGATTACAAATGGAATCAGCTGTGGATGCAGCTGACGTGATCATGATTTAATTCTATGAAATGTCCTCATCGCAACAGACAGGCCAGCACTTACCCAACCAGACAAACAGGTACCACCACTTGGCCACGCTGACACATGAACCTGACCATGACACTGTATGATCTTGATATGATGACCTGGTAAAGGTGACAATGTGAAGGCACAGGGGAGCCTAATGTGTTCTAGATCACAGGCCAAGAAGTAAGCAGCTCCCAGACAGAAAGTCACTGCAATTTCCTCGGACATTTCTCTCTAGTGTGCTCTGGATGAAGATTTGGGGGACAGATGGGGAATGTGCTGCTGCCCTGCCCACATTACCCTCCCCCTCCCCACTCCTCTCCCTCCTGTCTTCCTTCTTTCCTCTTTTTTTTTTCTATCTCTCTTTCTCTATTTATTCCCTTAAAAAATAAAATAAAGAAAAATATGCTCAGAAGGCAAGGGCCTGCTGGCAAGGGGTAACTGTTAAATAATTAAAAACAAACAAACACAAAAAACCCACCGCATCTAGCATGGCATTATGCACACAGTAGGTGATCAATAAATGCTTGCTGATTACATTATGGTAGGAAAACTCTTTGCTTATCTTCTCTATAAGTAAAGATTTTCAAGCATGACCTCCACAATTCTTACATTTACTTATTGATTTAATTGATTATAACTTATTCATCTATAATAACCATATTTATTGATATATTGTTAGGAGTTGAACTAGGTTCCCCCAAAGACATGTTCGAGTCCTAACCCCTGGCCCTTGACTGTGACCTGATTTGGAAATAAGGCTTTGAAGATGGGATTAAATAAGCCAACTGGAGTTGGGTTAAGCCCTGATCTAGTATCGCTGGTGTCCTTATGAGAAGGGGAAATTTGGACACATAGAGATGGGTGCCGGGGGGGAAGGCCATGTTGAGACGGGGTTGGCAGAGGTTAAAGTGATGCATCTACAAGTCAAGGAACACCAGATACCAGAAGAGGCCAGGAACGAGCCTCCCCAATGGGTTTCAGAGGGAGCACGGCCTTGCCAGCACCAGGATTTCAGAGGTGTTGCCTCCAGAATGTTCAGACAATAAATCTCTGTGGTTAAAACCACAGAGTTTGGAGGACTTAGTTACTACAGTTCTGGAAAACCAAAGCATTCTTATACCCTCTTCTAATATGTTCGATAGAATAGAAAAGATTCTTGAGAAATGGAAATATAAGTGCACGAGCTAAAACTAAATAAATGGGAGTTCTGATATTTCTTCTCAAACCCCGAGAGATTGCCCTGTGCCTTCTCCCACCCAGCCCTCTCCCAAGAGTGCATGCACACACCCACTTTGGAGACATCTGGATCAAAGGCACGTGGGCACACCTGACTTGCTGAGAACTTACGCTCAGATGCAGTGAGCAAGGGCTTGGCCTCCTGGCCGGCCTCCATCAGTTCAATGCCAGGACTCGTTGGGCCATCCTAGAACCCAGATCACATCTCCCAAGGCTGCCCGGGGTGGAGATGGGAAGAAGCAGAAAGTGCAGTGTGGAGCACAGACACCCAGGGCCGTCCTGCAGTGACCGGCGATGATGGTCACCAGGGGTCCAGGGCTGGTTTGCAATGCCGGGAAGCCTGCGGGTGAGACCCACTTTAGGGAGAGATGGACAGAGAAACTGATGGTCAGCCCCAAGGTCAGGTCCAGCGTGTACCACCTGCAGACTTACAGGGAGGACCGAGCCACTATTGAGTGGCCGTAGCCATGCCCACCAGGAAGCCAGCAAGCAGTAGCTGGAGCAACCGCAGGGACCACTCAGCACCAACCTTTACTCAAACCTAGTCATGGAAATGGAATTCCTGCAAGCCAGATGCCTGGAACCAAGGGACTCACCTGTCAGACATCTAGTGACTTGCAAGGCTTCTGCCAATCTCCACCGCTCAGAAGCAGGGTCTGGGGCAGCTGCTTCAGGTCCTGGGAGCCATAGACCAGACCATATATGTGAGAATACGGGCCGTTTCTACCATTTTCCATCTCTGACGCTGTTCAGACAACGTTACAGCTTGTAGGACATGGTGGGGCCTCTCACCTTAGATGCAGCGGTAGCGGGAACAGTTCTCGGCCACACAGCCAACCATGCCCATGTGGCTCCATGTCCAGCTTGCCCATGCCAGGGCCTGACTCATTTGAGTCTAAAGGGTCCACTGTGGGCCTGGAAACTGGTAGTGTTGGTTTTGCTTCTGCTGTGGGTCCAAGCACCACGGAGACCCTCAGGAGGGCACTGAGACCATTGTCAAGGGCAGGGATGGGCTGCTGAGAAGTTCTCCACCAACTGCTGAGAAGTTCTCCACCAACTGGTGAGCTGCAGCAGGATGCTAGGAAAGATGTGGCAAGGACACAAAGGACCTGACATCTCTCCAGGTCCCGGAATTCGTCCAAGGGGTCATCAAAGGCCGCGGGGGACCCAACAGCAGGAGCTTGAGACTCAGCGTGAGCTCAAATCCATGTGTATTAGTTTCTTGTTGCTGCTGTAACAAATGACCAGAAACGTGAGGAGAGCCCATTTCCTTTCCTTTTCCAGCTTTTAGAGCTGCCTTCCTTGCATTCCTTGGCTCTTGGCCCCCTCCTCCATCTTCAAAGCCAGCAGCCTAGATCTTGGTTCCACTATCACATTGCCTTCTTCTTCCATCTTCTTTGCGTTCTTCTTCTAAGGACACTTGTGTTTACACTGGGTCCATTTGGATAACTCAGTGTCCTTCCCCAGCTCCAAAACCTTAACTTAATCACACCTGCAAGGTCTCTTTTGCCATAGAAGGTGAACAGATGCACAGCTTCCAGGGATTAGGACCTGGATATGCTTGGGGGTCATTTTTCTGCTGACCATAGTAGATAAGAGGCCCCCAAAAGTGGGGTGGCAGAGGGGGAGGGGTGGTCCATGCCTGTGTCCATGGAGGCTGCAAGGCACAGGGGCTGGGATGCTTCAGGGACTGGCTTGAGGGCTGCTTTGGGGACTCCCTCCAAATCCAAAATAAGACCCCAGCCTGCTGCTCAGCTGAAGGCAAATGCTTGATGGATGGAGCCAGGTGACACTCTGACAGATGGAAACATCAGCTGCAGAGTCTGAACCCAGCAGGAGCAATAACCTGAGAACTGTTGGTTCTGGTATAAAGTCCAAACCATTGATTAAAGCTTAATTTTCAGAGTAAGAAATGGGGGAAGTTGATCATTTCCAATAATGAGTGACAGGGTTGACTCACAAGCATCATAAATCTCCAAGTGTCCTATAGGGAAAGTCTCTTCTGCCTCTGGCAGCCATGGAAACTTGGACATCCAGGGCATGTGGACAGTGTCCCCCAGACAGCTCTCTGCCTGAGGGTCCTCTCCTCTGTCACAGGTCCTGACCCTCGGTGCAGAAGATGGCGCTGTCGGGGTACTGTTCTGTGTCCCCAGAAGCTCCCTGAGGTCCCAAGAGGGGCTTGGCAGTAGCTTACAATCACTCACCAGTTACTTATGTGTTCAGCCCCTATGGGGAACCAGGTGGTACAGGAGCCTTGTGGGGTGGGGGCCATGGGGGAGATGTCATTGATGGGGGTATCAAGACCCTCAAGTCAAGACTTGGTGATATATCCAGGCCTGGAAGGAGTCTGCTGGGCAAAAACACGTGTGTTTGGGAGACCAGGGAAGACATGGCCAGCAACTCTGCAGGCCTCAGGGTGGAGTTAAGGAGGACAATGTAGCAGGAAGGAGGAGGAGGAGGAGAAAAAGGGGGGAGGAAGAGGAAAAAGAGGAAGATGAGGAGGAGGAGGAGAAGGAAGAGGAGGGGAGGGGCAGGATGAGGCAAGGACGGGAAGAGGAGGACGGGGAAATAAAAAGGAAGAAAAACCAAAAGACTACACTCGATTTATTTATTTTTTTAAGGAAGTTTGGTATTCGCTCCCAATGCAGCGGCAGAGAGCTGCAGCCAGCCAGGCACCTTTCAAAGCCCCCCTTCTCAGTTCTACCTCTAGCCCTGGGAGGAAGCCAGGGGCGTGGGTATACTTCTCAGGCCATAACCTCAAGTGAGAAAGAAAGAGCGTCTCCTTCGTTTGTCTGATCGTTTCTATCCCTTGAGCTTCTCTCCCCGCTGAGGTCATCCAGACTTTCCCTGGATTTGGGGACTTTTTAGTGCCTTGGGGGAGGGGAGAGGACGCATGGCGCTGGCATCAGCTGCACACACACACCCCATGCCCCCCCCCCCAACTCCCACCCCGCCACCCCTCTCCTGGTCAGCATCATGGGAAGTCCCAGTGTTCCTGAGCTTAGCTTTTGAGCAGAGGAAAGATTTTTCAGAAGCACTCTGGTTTTTCAGGTTGGTTTGTAAGCCCTAATTCTCCCGTGAGCTTTTAAATGCAGCTTATAAATGTTATTCTATGAATAGATCTAGCAAATTTTAACAATCATTTTTAACGGGAACTTTGATTAATGTTGGTACCATTTACCCACTTAGTTAATTAAACTCCTTCAAACATTTTAGGCTGCAATCAGAGTTTATTATATTCAGTTTTCTAAGTTTTTCAATTAGCTGATCTTCCCAGGTCCTTCAGTGATTCTTGTAAATCAAATACATCAGACTTACGATTATGGTGATTTTTAAAGATTCAAGACCTGTTTACCAACTTTGGGAGATTTCGACTCACAATCACAGGATAAAGTCAGTCACTCAAAGCACATTTTAAATTAGAACCACAAATCTGATGCTAAAAGTTCTCTTAAACCTTACGAGTTCTTAAAAATGCCAAATACACAATTTCTGAACACAGCACTTTACTTTACTTAGTTCTACATTTCCCTGAGGTTAAAACTGTTCCCCAATCAAGGAAGCAGTTATGTCATCTCAAACAGTTTGGGGGTTTCCTTTTCAAGCACATTCATTCTCAGTTCTGCTGCTCAAATCCCTGGTTCGAGGGGGTGTCACTTAGAATGAGCTGGTCATCTCCTTGGCAACATGGGAGATGACTCCCAGGGATGAGCCTGACCCTGGCACCGTGGGATCAACAATTCCATCCTGACCAAAAGGGGAAAAAGAAGTGTAACTAATGAGGTGTCAGTGGCTGAGAGAGTTCAAATAGAGTCAAGAGGCTCCTCTAGAGGTCACTCTTACAAAGCTTCAGTTAGACCTTGCTACCTACCATAATTTGCCAACCCCCAACCAAAACCACTCCAGCCAATCCTAAAGAACACCTAGGGAATTATATAAGATTTTATAAAGGTCCCATGCACTAGGGTAACTTTCCAGAATCCTACAACCTCCAGATGGGTCCCTGGACCAGATAAGTCCTGAAATGCAGAGGGCCCAGCCTCTCCAGAACATCAACTAGTTCCATCCCCCCATCCCATATTATCGACAGCTCCTTCCAACATGAAAAGCTAGAATGGGCATAGCCCAAATACCCCTAAAGAGTGGGAGAAAGATCAAAAGTGATGGTGCAGTTATACACAGAAGATAGGGTTTAACAAATGAGTATGAGTGCTGAATCATTATATTGATAGTTCTTTTAGTCTCCAGTATCTTAGAGCAGCTGGAAATAAAAACCTAAAATGGTGGGATTATAACCTATACCAAATCCTGAAATCTGTTCTACAACTAATTGATGTGATGTGCTTTAAAATTTATCGCTTTTTTGTATACATGTTATTTCTCACAAAAAAGATATTTCTTCTAGCCACCAGTGTTTTGGAGCAGCTAGAAGGAAAAATCTGAAATAGTGGAATGGTAACCCATAACAAACTCTGAAATCTGTTCTATGTCTCCTTGTTGAAATGTACTTTGAAAATCATTGCTTTTTCTTTCTTTTTTTTGTATATATGTTATATTTAACTATATATATATTTTAATGAACTGGTCGTGGATGCCACGTCTCTGGTTTAACTAATGAATTGTCCCTTATCTTTTCAACTAAGATAGGAGTTACTGACCACACTTCCTTACTAGGCTCTGCAATTCTTTGGCACTAAGATGCTTAAATGTCTTCCAGTTGGGCTGTGCCTATTTCAAGGCTTTGTCTGACCCTGGGGTTACCGTTCCAAGATCACATCCCCTCAGACTTGGTCATCTGAGGTGGGGCAGCTACTTGCTTCCTCCATGCATCCCTCCACATTTTCCTTCTCCTTCCCACATGCTCCCCTGGGAGCTTCCCACATGCTCCCCATCGCTTCCTTCCGAGTCTCTTCCAATCCCCAGCCCAAGGAATCTACTTTGGAGGTGGGAAAGCCTTTCTCCCACTCATCCAGTTTCCTCTCAGATCTCTTTCTGTGCTTTGTGTCCTTCTTTCACCGCCCCCAGGCTCCCACTTCAGGCCTCACAGTCTATAATCACCCTCCTTCCTTGAGACAATCAACACAGAATGTCCAGGCTTCTGCATGGTTCAGGATGCATGGGTGGGTGGGTAGGGGGAGACAAAAGAGAGGAAAATTAGTTTAACGTTCCAAAACATTTTCTTACTGCATAAGAAATGCACTCTTCAAAGAGAAGACTGAAATTCCACTCCCCCATTTCTTTCTTTTTTCATTGAGAGGCAAGTCAGATGAAGTGTTCAAATTTTAGGTGTGCCGTTCATTGAATCGCAACACTTCTATAACACCCAGATCGAGATAGAGAACATGTCCAGTTCCCTTGTATTCCCTCTGGTCTGTATATGCACCCCCAGCCCCCACCCCCACTCATGAGTACTTACTATTTTGACTTCTCACACTATATCAGTTCTGCCTGGTTTTGTAACTTCATATATCTGGAATCGCCTGTGCTCTTGTATGTCTGGCTTCTTTCCCTCAACATTGTGTCTGTTCATCCATGTTGTTGTGTACCAGTAGTTCTTTTTCATTCCATCGTATGAATAAGCCACATTTATTCATCCATTCTCCTGCAGACGGGCATTTTAATTGTTTCCACTTTGGGATTATCTTGACAAACCTGCTCCATTTGCTTGTGTACATGTCTGGGGTGTGTGTGCCCATTTCTGCTGGGCAGACACCCAGGAATGGAATTGCTGGGTCAGAGAGTAAACATGTGTGGAGGGTTGGTAGAAATTGCCAAACATTTTCCCAAAGTGTGTGCCACCAATCTCCCATTTCTTGAGAGAGAAAGCCCTAAGCAGAGAAGGCTCAATAATGCCGCCCCAGTTTCCTTTATATCTGCCTTGCATTGGTGCCCTTCCCCAGCTCAGAAGTTGCTTACACTATACATTAAAATCAATTGAATAAAGAATGGGGAAAATTAAACCATAATAATCTGGAAGGAAATGAAACTCAATATAAATCAAAGTGATAAATACAGATAAAGCCTGAATCATGAGCAGATTATATTGGGGGCACAACAGTCTTGTATCCCCCCCATCACAGTGGGTTTTCACCCCACATTAGTATGACTATCACTCCCTTCAAGAATTAACACACTCCTCCCAAATAGCAAAACTCCTCCCAAAGCTCAGGAATTTGGGAAATAATGTGATTGTTTGAAACATGCCTAGAACATAAATCTAGGTCCTTTGCTTTAAACAGCCACCAATTGAGGATGGGAGAAAAGGCCTGGAGCCCATGAAAGTGGGGAGTTGAAACTAAGACCCCTCCCCCACATAAGTCTGGAACCCTTGAGTGGATAGAAACATTCCACCTGCAGCAAAGAGGTCATAGGGTATGGCCAAGCTTCAGCGTGACGAGCTGGTGAAGACACGTTCTCGCCACTGGAGAAGGAGGATCCCTCACAAAAGAATGACAAGCTTGGGTTGATTTGCACTAGCAGAAATTGGAAGGTTATATCCGGGAATGGATGGAGTGTGGGCTTCAGGTTGAGGGACAGAGTATAAGGCTGGATGGGGGAGAGTTTACTGATCTGGAGACATTCTCCAGTAACTCAGGAGTGTATATTCTGGCCAGTATACCTGGAGCTGGTCCTAATACTCTTCTGAATTGGCAACTTGAGGCTTGCAACAATGATGACCACGGTGGAAATGCTAGAATTGCTGTGGCTCAGAAGGTGCCCATGTTGGAATGAATTTATTATGGGAGACTAGAGAACCCACCCATTGACTGTGTTCCCAAGGAGAGCCCAGAGGACCTTTTGTTCATAAAGGCTGTAAGAAATACACCAGCACAGGAAGCACTGGTATCATTGACAAGCTCAGTGATGGCCATCAACTGTAGGACAGAATGGACAGTAGGTGATGCTGCTACGAAACTGGGCTCCTTAGTCTCAATGGGGATGATAGGATTCCAGAGCAGCAGAGGCCAAGTAGTAGCACTTAACTGTTAGGGGCAAGACGATGTAATTACCATAAAGGCAGCAAGATCGGAAAGATATCAGGGAGGCTTGACATGCCGGAATCTATAATGATGAATGATGAGCCATGGTCTTTCCATGGTAGATGGGCAGCCAATGGTAGTAGTTACTGATGTTGTCAAAACCAGAGAAGAGGGTTTTGAACAGGAGGCTGAGGCCAGCCAATCCAAAGGAAAAATCATGGTCTCCCATCCAATTGCCACATTTGAGCCAGTTCTCAGACCCAGAGCCCATGAATTGGAAGGAAGAAAGGTCTTCTTGAGGAAGGACCCTGAAAGTACATGCACTACAGTAGTGATGCTCCCAATCTTTCCCCCAAAGGGTCCTATGGTCATTTATCAAAACTACTTTTATACCAGAGTAGAAGACTACTCAGATCTTTCTAGGCTGTTGGGTATGGAGCTGAGCTCACAGCAATAGCTAGGTGTCGTGACTATCATGACCCCTGTTAGAATGGTGGCTATGCCTTAATCTTGGGGTTCACCCTTATGAAACTTATTCCTGCAAAGGACAGGCTAAGCCTACTTAAAATTAGGCCTGAGTCACCCCCAGAGAACCTCTTTTGTTGCTCAGATGTGGCCTCTTTAAGCTGACACGGCAGGTGAACTCACTGCCCTTCCCTGTCCCCGCCCCCGAGGTGGGACATGACTCCCAGGGGTGTAAATCTCCCTGGCAATGTGGAACAGAAATCCCAGGATGAACCAGGACCTGGCATCAAGGGATTGAGAAAGACTTCTTGGCCAAAAGGGGGAAGAGAGAAATGAGACAAAATAAAGTTTCAGTGGCTGAGAGATTTCAAACAGAGTCGAGAGGTTATCCTGGAGGTTTTACTTACACATTATTTTTAGTTTATGGTGTAATGGAGTGGCTGGAGGAAAGTACCTGAAACTGTTGAGCTGTGTCCCCGTAGCTTTGTTTCTTGAAGATGAGTGTATAACAATAAAGCTTTTACAGTGTGACTGTGTGATTGTGAAAATCTTGTGTCTGATGCTCCCTTTATCTAGGGTATGGATAGATGAGTGAAAAATATGGAATAAAGGTAATCAAATAATAGAAGAAACAAAGGTTAAAATAAAGTGGGTAGGTGGAAGTACTAGTGGTCAATGAGAGTGAGGGGAAGGGGCGTGGTATGTATGAGTTTTTTCTTTTTTCTTTTTATTTCTTTTTCTGAAGTGATGCAAATGTTCTAAAAAATGATCATGGTGATGAATACACAACTATGTGATGATATTGTGAGCCACTGATTGCACACCATGTATGGAATATTTATGTGTTAAGATTTACCAATAAAATATTAAAAAAAAAAAAAGAATGGTGACTATGGAATAAATGAAGTTCTGGACCACATTTATCTTACAGGGGCCCAGTGGGTCTGCAAAACCACCTTTGGTCACTTCTTCAGGCCTGGAGTGCATGATCAGGTGGATTCACCCACCAGATGAAAATCAGAAACTGTGCTAAATCTAAGTATCATGGCAGAGATCAGTTCTGCCTTTAAAGGATGCAGAGAAGGTGGGCCCGGTTCTATCCCTGTTTAATTCACCAGCACGGTCCTTGCAAAGACCACTTGAATTGTAACAGATAATGATGGACTAAAGTTAATCTAATGAAATGCTAGCCCCAAGTGATATTGCTGGGCCATCTGTGGCATCTTTGGTAGGACACATTAACACAGCCTCTGGCATTTAATATAAGCTGTTAATCTGCAAATGATCTTTTTTCCATCCTTATTGGGGAGAGGTATTGGAAGTTATTTGCATCCACCTGGAATAGACAGCAGTACACATTCACAAGGATCTAGCTCATTAGGGTATTCTGCAGCACATCACACTGGTAACGATACTGATGATTTCATGTTCATCAGCCCTGGTAAGAAGGAGGTGCAAAATACTTAAGATGCCTTCATAAGACATCTTCACATTTCAAAAGATGGATAGTTAACCCTACTAAGATTCAAGGGCCTGCTTCCTCAGTGAAGTTTTTAGGGATCCAGTGGTCTGAGTCATTCTGGGTCATTCCCTTTGAGTTAAAGGACAAGTTATTGCAACCTGCATCTTATACCACTAAGAAAAAGATACAGCACTTAGCTTAATAAGCTTCTTTGGATTTTTAAGACAACACAGGACATACTTGGGAATGTTGCTCTGAATTATTTATCATATTACTTTGAAAGTGCCAGTTTTTGTTTGATCTAAGAGCAAGAAAGGGCGTTCTTTATCGAAGGTTCATTTGCCAGATCAATAACTCTGCTACTTGCGCCATATGACCTGCAGCTCCCTTGGTAGCCATGCAGATAAGGAAGCTGTTTGAAGTATCTGGAAAGTTTGTAGTGTAGACACCTCAGATTGGAACAAAGCAATACTATCTGCAGCAGAGAACTATTCACCATTTGAGTGGCAGCTCATGCATGGTTACTGAACTCCTGTAGAGACCGACGGCCTAATCATGGGATTTCAGGTGATTCTGTGACCAGAATGGTCCATCATCAGCTGGATATTGTCAGACTCACCAAGCCATAATGTCTGGTGATTATAGCAGCAATCTATTGAATGATGAAAATAAAACATGCTTGAACAGGTCTGAAAGGCACAAATAGGTTATGCAACTCCATGTCTCCCAACTGTGATGCTCATACTTCAACCAGTTGATAAAGGAGGAAAAACCCGGTTCATGGATGGGTTGGTTTGATATGTTGGGGCAGATAGAAAATGGGTTGCTGCCACAATACAGCCCAACCCAGACAGTGCTGAGACTGTCTGAACCAGTAGACAGAGCTTTAGGCAGAACCCCTGGGCATCAGCTTAGCGTGGGAAGGGGAGGTAAGGATATGCACAGTGTCTGGACAGTGGCGTATGACTTGGCTGATTGGTCAGGGACCTGGAAGGAACAAGATTAGAAGGTCAGAAATGGTCTGGGAAGGGGTCATGAGAATGACTATATGGGAGTGAGCACGTTTTTCTCACGTCAGTGCCCACCAGAAATCATCAACAGCAGATGGAAGCA
This sequence comes from Tamandua tetradactyla, assembly GCF_023851605.1. Classification (NCBI taxonomy): domain Eukaryota; kingdom Metazoa; phylum Chordata; class Mammalia; order Pilosa; family Myrmecophagidae; genus Tamandua; species Tamandua tetradactyla. Next base: position 10,066,895 of record NC_135335.1, read on the forward strand.
CTGCCCTCAGCCACATCTGTGCTTGCACAAAGGACTTGTGAATGGGGTAGTTGTGGTGGCAAGGTTGGAGGTATGGGCCCAACAGCATGGAGTCTCATTCACAAATACTGATCTAGCTCCCGCTAAATATCTCTGCAGCAGAGACTAACCTTAAGCCCCTAATGTGGTTTTACCCTTCTAGAAGACCAACTGGTCACTCAGTAGCAGTTGTACTAAAGGGAGCAATGATTCAGCATCACTGCACACCATCCAGGTATGAGTTTTCCTTTCTTGGCTACAGTACTTCAGCTAGCACCACTACTGCTCAAGGGCTCACAAAGTGTCCAGTTTGGATCATCATGGCCTCGGACCGAGAGACTACTATTAAAGTAAAGAGGTGTGACGATGGATACTGACCATGGGGCCCACCAGAGTTTCCATATGTGGCATCTGCTGACATGCCAGAATGCTGGAACAAACCCTTAAAGTCTCAGCTGGAGCCCCAACTTGGGAGTGATACCTTAGGGCATTGGGACACTGGGCTCCAGGTGGTGATATGAACTTTGAATGGTCATGATATGGTGTTGAGTCCCTAATAGTGAGAATACAGGTAGCCAAGAATGAAGAAAGTAGGAGTGACACGTCTTATCATCATCCCCAGGGACTCACTTGCAAATCTGTGCTTCTTGTCCCCACAGCTTTGGGGTCTGTTGGACTTGAAATTCTGTCTCCTGTTGGGGGGAGGGGAATCCTTCTACCAGGAGCAGATTAGTGCTCCAGTAAACCTAAAGCAACAGATACGGGTGGTTATTTTTGCTTCTTCGTAAGAGGCAGATAAAGGAATTACCCTATTGGCAGATAGTTGACTCTGATTATCATGAGGAGGTAGGGCTACTGCTACATAATTGGAGCAGGAAGGAATTTGTTTGTAAATCAGAGGATTCACCAGGACACCTCTTGGTGCTTTCACATCTGGCAATAACTCTGTTCAGGCAATTGCAGCAACCAAAACCTGACAAAATATTGTCACCAGGGTCTCAGTACCCTCAAAGATGAAGGTATGGCTTACCCAACTACACAAGCCAGCCAGACCATCAGAAATTCTTGCCAAGGATGGAAGGTCTCTGGAATGGTTGGTAGAATAAGGAAATCATGAATATCAGCTGTGGCCCTGGGACCCACTGAAGCAGTGAGGACTGTGCTTTGTCCCCATAACTCTCCTGATGTATGTTATTTTTTTTAGAAATTCTGACAGGTCACCTCCATGAGGAAGGAGAGATGGAGCAGAGTAAATGCTAAGAAGTTCGAGGGGTGGACTGTGTCCGACATTATAAGCACCTACTCATGTCTCCTCAGCCATCACTGTTCCTGTACGTGCTGGTAATATCCTGTTCTAGTATCTGCCTAAAAGTTATTTCCTGGTGCACAGGAGAAATACTGGAAGTGGCCGGGAGTTAATTATCCAGAGGACATTCTTCAGCTGATGATGAATGGAGTTTGGAGATAAATACCCCGGGCTTGTATGTTTCTTGATCAGGATAACACTGATGTATATTCTATACTGTCTCCAGAGTTCCCCAGTGGGATTGAGCTCCAATTACCCACATTGAGACTTGCTCAGTAAGGCAAGTTAATTGCTTCTTTTTCCTGCCTCATCTACAAGCTAGGCTGTATCTGTCCTGCTCCAGCCCCAAGCTGGACCTCTGACTTTATACCCCACTCCTTCCTCTGGCTCAGCCCCAAGTCTTCCCTCATCTGAAAGCACCTCCCTGCTGACCAGCCACCCCAGTTTCTCCTACTCCACCCCTTTTCACTTATCCTCAGATTTGTGCTGGCACTTGCTTTCCTCCACCTCTGACCAAAGGCATTTCAGAGACACTTTGTATACATGTGTAGGTTGGAGTTGGCAGGTTCTCATAGGTCATAAGCCATATCTTCATTTTATATAGGAGGAGCCTGAGGCCTATAGAATGGACAGGGTCTGGCTGGGAGCTTCCTGAGGGCAAAGAATTTGTATTTTCCAGCTCTGCATCCCCAGCATTCAGCTCAGCTTCCTGCCTCCACACCCAGCCTTTGTGTGCCTGTGGGCCAGGGGAGAGTGCCAGTGTGGGCAGAGGGCAATGCCTGCCCTCACACACACATGGAAAACCTGGAAAAATAATGGTGAACAAAAACTGTCAAGCTCAGCGTCCCAGAGCACACAAAGAAAGGGAAAGCTGATCCTGGCTGCATGCTCTTAGGACTAGCCTATGATGGGGTGGGGTGAAAGAGAGAAGCCTTCTGGAGCGAAAAGATAATATTTATAATTTTTACAAAACAATGTCAGAGACTGTCTTTTTGACTTTGGGGGACAGGGAAGGATTCTTAAATGAGAGGCAGAAAACACTAACCTTAAACGAAGAGACTGTTCAATTTGATATATTAAAATTAAAACAACTATAAATAAAGTTAAAAAGGCAAGCCATAATTGAGAGATGATATTTCCAACATACAACCAACAAAGTCAGTATCCAGAATATATAAAGTTCCTAACCAATAACTAAGAAAAAGACAAACAGATATATAAAAAAAATAGGCAACAGGTATGAACAGGCATTTCACAGAAGAAGAAACAGGATGGCTTATAATATATGAAAAGACAGTTGACCCCTTTGGTAATCGAGAAAAACTGCAATTAAAATTTAAATTTAAAATACAAATTAAAATGACAAGAGATACCATTTCATGCCTTCTAGATTCACAAAATTAAGAAGTCTGATGATATCAAGTGAAGACCAAACTCTGAATGAATGGAAGGTCTTACATTGTTGGTTAGAGGGTAGAATGCCTTCGGAAAACCTTTTGGCATTTTCTTACAAAGCAAACATGCCCTTAGATCAGATGCACTAAAACTCATCAATTCTACTTATAGTCACAAACTCCAGAGCAGTGTTTCTGATGCTGATGCTTTTTAAATGGAATACATCATAATTTCCCACAATTATAAAGAATGCAATTTACATAGTACACATATGCATATACATACCCAGTGTTTCATTTTTTCAATTTTTAATTTTATTTTTTTAATTAATTTATTTTTTATTTATGATATATAACCACATACAAACACATTCTTAATATATGATCATTCCATTCTTGTTATATAATCAATAACTCACGCTATCATCACATGGTTGTATATTCATCATCATGATCATTTCTTAGAACATCTGCATCAATTCAGAAAAAGCAGTAAAAAGAAAACAGAAAAAAATTCATACATACCATACCCCTTACCCCTCCCCTTCACCGATCACCAGCATTTCAATCTACTAAATTTATTTTAACATTTGGTCCCCCTATTATTTACTTTTAATCCATATATTTTACTTGCCCATCGATTAGGTAGGCAAAAGGAACATCAGACACAAGGCTCTCACAACCACACAATCACACTGCGACAGCTATATCTTCACACAATCATCTTCAAGAAACATGGCCACCGGAGCACAGCTCCACATTTTCAGGCAGTTCCCTCCAACCTCTCCATTACATCTTAGCTAAACAGGTGATAATCTATTTAATGCATAAGAATAACCTCCAGGGTAACCTCTCGACTCTGTTTGGAATCCCTCAGCCATTAACATTTTATTTTGTCTCATTTCACTCTTCCCCCTTTTGGTCGAGAAGATTTTCTCAATCCCTTGATGCTGAGTCTCAGCTCATCCTGGGATTTCTGTCCCACGTTGCCAGGAAGGTCCACACCCCTGGGAGTCATGTCCCACGTAGAGAGGGGGAGGGCAGTGAGTTTGCTTGTCGTGTTGACTGGAGAGAGAGGCCACATCTGAGCAACAAAAGAGGTTCTCTTGGGGGTGACTCTTAGGCCTAATTTTAAGTAGGCTTGACCTATCCTTTGTGGGGTTAAGTTTCATATGAACAAACCCTAAGATTGGAGGCTCAGCCTATTGCTTTGGTTGTCCCCACTGCTTGTGAGAATATCAAGAATTCTCCACTTGGGGAAGTTGAATTTTCCCCCTTTCTCACCACTCCCCCTAGGGGACACTGCAAATACTTCCCTATTCACTGTTCAAATCACTCTGGGATTTATTGGGGCATCACTCTGGACAAACCTACAAAATTTCATGCCCTACACAAGGTTCCAAGAACTATGGTGTTCGATTAAGCTGTCCACATAAGTTATTTTAGGAGATACACTAGTCAAAATATAAATTTGTACCAAATAAACATTTTTTGATTGTTTCACACAAATGTTAAAGTTTTAAAATATTAATTAACATCTATTTTCAACACCCTGCATTGTTGACATTCTTTTGTTCTTCCTCATGCAAAACATTCTTAAATTTGTATATTTAGTCACTGTCGTTATACACTCTAGGCATTCCTAGATTATACCATCTCAGTCTTTATCGTATATCTTTCCTTCTGATTTCATTTGTGCCCCCAGCCCTCCTCCCTCTATCATTCTCACATTCAGCTTCATTCAGTGTTCTAACATTATTGTATTACAGTTAGGTCGTATTTTGCTATCCATTTCTGAATTTTTACAATCAGTCCTGTGCAAAATCTGTATCTTTTCAGCTCCAATCACCCAATACTTACCACATTTCTATCCCCGATGGTCTCTGTTACCAACCAAAATTCTCCAAATTCATTCACTAATATCAGTTCATACCAGTGAGACCATACAGTATTTGTCCTTTTGTTTCTGGCTAATCTCATTCAGCATAATGTTCTTCACGTCTATCCATGTTGTTCCATGCTTCATGACTTTATTTGTCTTACAGCTGTATAATATTCCATCGTATGTATATACCACAGCTTGCTTAGGCACTTGTCTGTTGATGGACATTTGGGCTGTTTCCATCTCTTGGCAGTTATAAATAATGCTGCTATAAACATTGGTGTGCAAATGTCCATTTGTGTTCTTGCCCTCATGTCCTCTGAGTAGATATCTAGCAATGGTATTGCCGGGTCATGTAATTCTATACTTAGCTTCCTGAGGAACTGCCACACTGCCTTACACAGCAGTTGTACCATTTGACATTCCCACCAACAGTGGATAAGTGTGCCTCTTTCTCCACATCCTCTCCAGCACTTGTTGTTCTCTGTTTTATTGATAATGGCCATTCTGGTGGGTGTGAGATGATATCTCATTGTGGTTTTGATTTGCATTTCTCTAATAGCCAGGGAAGTTGAGCATCTTTTCATGTGCCTTTGGCCATTTGTATTTCCTCTTCTGAGAAGTGTCTGTTCATTTCATTTGCCCATTTTGTACTTGAGTTGTCTTTTTGTTATTGAATTGAATAATCTCTTTATATATTCTGTATATTAGATCTTCATCTGATATATCATTTCCAAGTATTGTCTCCCATTGTGTAGGCTGTGTTTTTACCTTCTTGACAAAGATCTTTGATGCACAAAAGTGTTCAATTTTGAGGAGTTCCCATTTATTTATTTATGTCTTCAATGCTCATACTTTGGGTGTAAGGCCTAGGAAACCACCTCCTATTACACCATTGATAAGATATTTCCCTGCATTCCATTCTAAAAGTTTTATGGTTTTAGATCTAATGTTTAGGTCTTTGATCCATTTTGAGTTAACTTTTGTATAGGGTGTGAGATATGGATCCTCTTTCATTCTTTTGCATGTGGATATCCAGTTCTCTAGGCACCATTTATTGAAGAGACTGTTCTGTCCCAGGTGAGTTGGATTGACTGCCTTATCAAAGATCAATTGTCCATAGATGAGAGGGTCTATATCTGAACACTCTATTTGATTCCATTGGTCAATATATCTATCTTTATGCCGGTAGCATGCTGTTTTGACCATTGTAGCTTCATAATAGACCTTAAGTCGGGTAGCATGAGACCTCCAACTTCAGTTTCCTTTCTCAGGATATTTTTAGCTATTCAGAGCACCCTGCCCCTCCAGATAAATTTGGTTATTGGTTTTTCTATTTCTGAAAAGTAAGTTTTTGGGATTTTAATTGGTATTGCATTGAATCAGTAAATCAATTTCGGTAGAATTGACATCTTAACTAAATTTAGTCTTCCAATCCATGAACACGGTATGCCCTTCCATTTATTTAGGTCTTCTGTGATTTCTTTTAACAATTTCTTGCAGTTTTCTTTGTACAGGTCTTTTGTATCTTTAGTTAAGTTTATTTCTAAATATTTTATTCTTTTGGTTGCAATTGTAAATGGAATTTTTTTCTTGATTTCCCCCTCAGATTGTTCATTACTAGTGTATAGAAACACTACAGATTTTTGAGGTTTCATCTTGTAATCTACCACTTTGCTGTACTCGTTTATTAGCTCTAATAGTTTTGCTGTAGATTTTTCAGGGTTTTGACATATAGTATCATATCATCTGCAAACAGTGAGAGTTGTACTTCTTCCTTTCCAATTTTGATGCCTTGTATTTCTTTTTCTTGTCTAATTGCTCTGGTTAGAACTTCCAACACAAATGTTGAATAACAGTGGTAATAGTGGACATCCTTGTCTTGTTCCTGATCTTAGGGGGAAAGTTTTCAGTTTTCCCCCATTGAGGATGATGTTAGCTGTGGGATTTTCATAAATTCCTTTTATTATGTTCAGGAAGTTCCCTTCTATTCCTATCCTTTGAAGTGTTTTCAACAGGAAAGGATGTTGAATTTTGTCAAATGCCTTTTCTGCATCAATCAAGATGATCATGTGGTTTTTCTGATTTGATTTGCTGATATGGTGTATTACATTAGTTGATTTTCTTATGTTGAACCATCCTTGCATACCTGGGATGAATCCTACTTGGTCATGGTGTATAATTTTTTAAACGTGCTGCTGGATTCAATTTGCAAGAATATTGCTGAGGATTTTTGCATCTATATTCATTAAAGAGATTGGCCTGTAGTTTTCTTTTCTTGTAATATCTTTGTCTGGCTTTGGTATGAGGGTGATATTGGCTTTGTAGAATGACTTAGGTAGCTTTCCCTCCTCTTCAATTTTTTTTGAAGAGTTTGAGCAGGACTCGTACTAATTCTTTCTTGAATGTTTGGTAGAATTCACATGTGAAGCCATCTGGTCCTGGGCTTTTCTTTTTGGGGAGCTTCTTAATGACTGATTCAATTTCTTTACTTGTGATTGGTTTGTTGAGGTCATCTATTTCTTCTTGAGTCAACGTTGGTTGTTCATGCCTTTCCAGGAAGTTGTCCATTTCATCTACATTGTCTAGTTTATTAGCATAAAGTTGTTCATAATATCCTCTCATTACTTCCTTTATTTTGGTGGGGTCAGTGCTTATGTCTCCTCTTCCATTTCTGATTTTATTTATTTGCATCCTCTCTTCTTTTTGTCAACCTCGCTAAGGGTCCATCAATCTTATTGATTTTCTCATAGAACCAACTTTGGTTTTCTTGATTTTCTTGATTGTTTTCATGTTCTCAATTTCATTTATTTCTGCTCCAATCTTCATTCTTTCTTTCTTATTGCTTGCTTTAGGGTTAATTTGCTGTTCTTTCTCTAGTTCTTCCAAGTGAACAATTAATTCCTCAATTTTTGTTCTTTCTTCTTTTTTGATATAGGTATTTAGGGCAATAAATTTCCCTCTTAGCACTGCTTTGGCTATATCCCATTTTTTTATATATGTCATGTTTTCATTTTCATTTGCCTCGAGATATTTACTGATTTCTCTTGTAATTTCTTCCTTGACCCACTGGTTGTTTAAGAATGTGTTGTTCAGCCTCAATATATTTATGAATTTTCTCACATTCTGACTATTATCGATTTCCAGCTTCATTCCTTTATGATCTGAGAAAGTGTTTGGTACAATTTCAATCTTTTAAAATTTATTGGGACTTGCTTTGTGACCCAGCATTGGTCTATCTTTGAGAATGATCCATGAGCACTTGAGAAAAAGGTGTATCCTGCTGTTGTGGGGTGTAATGTTCTATAAATGTCTGTTAAGTCTAGCTCATTTATTGTATTATTCAAATTCTCTGTTTCTTTATTGATCCCCTGTCTAGATATTGTCCATTGATGAGAGTGGGGACTTGAAGTCTCCAAATATTATGGTACATGTGTCTATTTCTCTTTTCAGTATTTGCCTCATGTATTTTGGAGCATTCTGACTCGGTGCATAAATATTTATGATTGTTCTGTCTTCTTGTTGAAATGTTCCTTTTATTAACACATAGTGTCCTTCTTTGTCTCTTTTAAGCATTCTAAATTTGAAGTCTAATTTGTTGATATTAGTATATCTACTCCTGCTCTTTTCTGCTTGTTATTTGCATGGAATATGTTTTCCCAACCTTTCACTTTCAAAATATGTTTATACTAGGGTCTAAGATGCGTTTCCTGTAGACAGCATATAGATGGTCCTGTTTTTCAATCCATTCTGCAGTCTATAGCTTTTGATTAGAGAGTTTAATCCATTAACATTTAGTGTTACATTTAGTACATTAGTACTGTAAGGGCAGTACGTTCTTCTACCATTTTGCCTTTTAGATTTTATATGTCATATCTAATTTTTCTTCTTTTCACCTTTACTGATAGCCTTCATTTCTATACTCTTCTCCACATCTCTCTCTTCTGCCTTTTCTTATCTATTTCTAGTGTTTCCTTTAGTATTTCTTACAGAGCTGGTCTCTTGCTCACAAATTCTCTCAGTAAATTTTTGTCTGAAAATGTTTTAATTTCCCTCCCATTTTTGAAGGACAGTTTTGCTGTATATAGGTTTCTTGTTTGGCAGTTTTTCTCTTTTAGTATCTTAAATATATAATTCCACTATCTTCTCACCTCCAGGGATTCTGCTGAAAAATCTATGCATAGTCTTATTGGGCTTCCCTTGTACGTGATGGATTGTTTTTCTCTTGCTCCTTTCAAGATTCTCTCTTTCTCTTTGACATCTAACATTCTGATTAGTGTCTTGGAGTACATCTATTTGGATCTATTCTCTTTGGGGTATGCTGCACTTCTTGTATCCGTAATTTTAAGTCTTTCGTAAGAGTTGGGACATTTTCAGTGATAATTTCCTCCATTAGTTTTTCTCCTCCTTTTCCCTTCTCTTCTCCTTCTGGGACACCCACAGCATGTATATTCATGTGCTTCATATTGTCATTCAATTCCCTGAGTCCCTGCTCATATTTTTCCATTCTTTTCCCTATATTTTCTTTTGCTTGTCAAATTTCAGATGTCCCATCCTCCAGTTCACTAATCCTATCTTCTGCCTCTTGAAATCTGACATTGTAGTTTTCCACTGTTTTTTTTCATCTCTTCTATTGTGCCTTTCATTCCATAAGTTCTCTGATTTGTTTTTTCAGACTTTCGATTTCTTCTTTTTATTCATTCCTTACATTCTTCATATCCTCCCTCAATTCATTGATTTGATTTTTAATGAGGTTTTCCATGTCTGTTTGAACATTCTGAATTAATTGTTTCAACTCCTGTATCTCATTTGAATTGTTGGTTTGTTCCTTTGGGCCATTTCTTCAATTTTCCTAGTATGGTTTTTCTAGTTATTTTTTGCTGGCATCTAGGCATTTAATTACCTTAATTAGTTCATTCTGGAGATTGTTTTCACTTTTTTTTCCCTAGGATTTTCTTGCTGGATGGTTTTGTTGTCTATCTGTTCTTTGACATTCAGTTCAGTTTATTCTAGTCCTCTAGCTTAGGTTTTAATAGATCAGAATTTTTCAGTTCTTGTTTTTTTGTTTCTTGCCCTACCTGTATGGTGCCTCTCCCCCACCCCTTAGGAGGGCCTCCTTAGGTATTATAGACCCCAGCCAGATTTTCCCAGGCAAACTGGTCTCCTCTCAGGAGGAAAGAGTCACCTGCATCAGTTTTCCCTGAGGGTGAGATTAAAAGACTTTCCTATGAAGCCTCTGGACTCTGTGTTTTCCTTCCCTGCCCAGTGTGTTTCACTTTTCTGACTGCAGGTCCCACCAGCATAAGGTGGGATGTGGTACCTTTAACTTCAGCAGACTCTCCCTGCTGGAGGCGTGGTGGAGACTGAGCAGAGGTTGTAGACTGCCTTTAATTGCTTCCCTTTTCCAGACTCTGGGGTCTGAATTCCTTGAGGTAGGGAGTCCACCTGAGCTGGGCCCCACCCCTCTCCTGGGGAAGGCACAGGCTCCAGACATACACTCAAACAAACTTAATTCTGCCCATGCCTGGGGCAGTGGGGCCGGAGAATCCATGCAGCTGCATCCAAAGAGTAATGAATCCGTAGAAACACAGCCACAAAAGAGAAAAAGAAAAATCCTTTTCAGAGCAGAACCCCGTTACTCGGGTTTGCCAATCAAGAGTTTAAGTTGGTACATTGCTCTGTGTATCTCCTTTCCTGCAGGGCCCAGACCTTTTCAGATCCCCCCCAAAGCCCTGTTTTTTTTCTCTTTTCTTTTTCGGTCAGCCCTGCCTCCTCTGCGCCAGGGCAAAAACCAGCGACCTCCGCTTTTACTCGAGGTTCAGCTGAAGTGGGGGCCTATTTTTAGTAGTCAGAGTTTGTGGATTAATGCCACAATTGGTGTTTTGTTGGGCTCAGCCCCTGCTGCTGGTAAAGTCCCTTTCCTGTCCCCTCTGGGGAGCAGCCTGTGGGGGAGGGCCGCCAGCCACCGCGGTTTGGGGAACTCACGGTTCTGGGGATGCTCACAGCCGGTCCAGCTGGTCCAGACTAGGATATGCTGTGTGTCTGATCACTGACGTGGACCCGGCAGTTGTTCTGTACTGTTCCTGGCTATTTACTAGCTGCTCTGGAGGATGAACTAAACCCCACACCTCGCTAAGCCCCATCTCAGCTCGCACTCCCATACCCAGTGTTTTAGTTCATAAACTGCCAGAATGTGATATACCAGAAATGGAGTGGCTTTATAAAGGGAGAGTTTACTAAGTTGCAATTTTATAGTTCTAAGGTCATGAAAATGTCCAAATTAAGGCATCCAGGAAAAGATATCTTTACTCCCAAGAAAGGGCTGAAGGCATTTGGGGTTTATCTCTCAGCTGGGAAGGCACCTGGCGACCCATCTCCTCATTTCATAAGGCTTCCCAGGGACGTTTTCCTTCTGTCCCAAAGGTCTCTGGCTGTGTGGGCTCTGTTGATTTTAAGGTTTTTCCAAACTGGTTCCCTCTTAAAGGGCTCCAGTAAGCAGCCCACCTTGAATAGGTGGAGACATCTCCATGGAAACCAAAAGTTTCCACCCAAATTGGATGGTTCACATCTCCATGGAAACAATTTTAAAAAAAAAATCCCACCCAGCAACATTCAATGAGGATTAAAGGACATGGCTTTTCTGAGGTACATAATAGCTTCCAACCAGCACACTCCCTTACACACGTACACAACTGAAATAAAAGTTTCAAAGAATAATACTTATGCTTATCATGTGCTGTGTAATCTCATATTCTATATTCCATTTTATTTCATCATTTTTTATGAAGGAAACAAACTGAATGACCCACTACATTGATTTCATGTTTCCACTAATAGTTTGCCTCCAATTCCTTCTTCAAGGTAAAAAAAAAAAAAAAGCAAAAACAAAACAAAAAGAACCCTGCCTGGAGATACCTTCCAACACCTTGATTTTGGACTTCTTCTTGCCTTAAAACTGTGAGCCAAGAAATTCCCATTGTTTTAAGCCAAAAGAAAAAAAAACTGCCCAGAGAAGCTCTTACACAGAGCATCAGAGGATAATAACAGCAAAATACTGGGAGTAAATTAGAGTGCACCAATAAGAGAAAGGAGAAATCAGCTGAGTGTAATCACCTAGAATATTATAAAACAGTAACACCAGTTTCCATGCTACATACTGTTGAGTGGCAAGAGAAAAGTACAGCCACCAGCCACCAATCTGTCGAGTTTGGGCTACCTCTGCTGTCTAGGGACAAATGCATTCTTATTTTTATTTTCATCTGAAATGTAGCATTTATTTCTTATGCCAGTTTCAGCCATGATGGGGTAAATGCAACTGAATTTACCTTTGCACATTAAAACACTAAAACCTTGGACAAAACATCGACCATAGGTAGTTTTCAGAAATGGACAGCAGGCAATGCAGGACAGTGATCTCTGAGAGAAAGGAAATAAATGAGGTGAGATGTTCAGTTGTCCCAGCTGACCGCCTAGGGAGAGTTTCCAGGCTGTCCCATAAAGAAGGGACATCCCACCCAGCCTGTGGACTCGCTGATTTACTGAGACAGAGTTGAGGTTTCATGAAGACATGGAGGTGAGATTTTGCAGGACAGGACACTGGAGAAGAGAAAACTGCACAGAGCGAGAGCTCCAGAGATGTGCAGGGAGTTTCCTTTGAGTTTTCACTTGAGAACTGACCAGTGCAAGTGTGGGGAAACTACCTGAGGTGGGGAAAAGAACAATTTCTGGAGCTCATCTCAGGTTCCCAAAAGCCAAGTAGAGAAACATCAAAATAAACAGAGCATTGGATAGAATATTCCAATACTGCCTCAATAGTACAGCAAATTAGCCCTAGAATAAAGGCTGTTTCTGTCCCATTAGCAAAGCTTATAAATAAACCTTAAAATCTCAAACTGTGTCCAAGTAGCTGAACTGTAAACCAGGACAAAGGCCAAAAATATTTAAAAGGAAAAGAGGCATCCAGTTGAGCAGATGGTGTCATAGGATGCTATGGGGTGCTATTTCCCCAAAGAATCTTCGAACAACTAGCAAAAACAGTCCGAGCCATCTTCCTCAAAGCTCTGGAAACAGTTGAAAGGTTGAAGTAATTGGGCGAGTGCTGATGCAAGAAAATGAAGCTTATAAAATGGTGGCAGAAACTCCATTCACCCTTGCTGGTCCCGACTCGTTTCCTCCCCAGCGCAGTGTGGAGCCAGCCTTCCACTGTGTGCCCTGACCCTGTCCTGCAGGCAGCAGAGTCACCCTGCACTCACTGGGGTGTCTGCATGTCAGTGTCAATCTGTTGGGTGGCTACCTTTAAACATGGACTCAGGACACTCATCCCTGGCTCGCTCTCCCAGAAATTGCCCTTCAGGCAGAAGCAGCTTGCAGACAGCTAAAGCAGTGTAAGCATCAGTTAAATCAACGTAACCTGCATCAAAGGATGACCAACGATAATACATACAGTAAAGAACCTGGGAGTGGGAGAAAGTTCATTCATAGGGAGTTGAGGGAACATACAGATTCCTATAAATGGGAGAATTCCTAAAGCCACATATAAGCATAAGCCTAGAACAAAACACAAGTTCAAAAAAGATGGAGAGGAACTGGCACTTCACATTTGCTTTGGGCTGATCTTCTTGATAGGAGGAATAAATTTTAAAGGACATCACCAGCCAGTGCAGCACCAATTTGCAAAGATTGTGAAAAGTGTTTTTGTAATGACTTATTTGTTTATCTTACCTCCTGGCACCCAAGGAAATCTCTGTCCTATCATTATCAGGATACAAACTTCAGAAGCAGACAGCTCAGGGACTTAATCCCAAAGTTAACACATTAAAATATTAAAATGTACAATGTGCAAACAAAGATTACAAAACAAGAAACAGGAAATGATGGCCCATCCAAAAGAATAAGATAGAAATTCAGAAATTATCAATGAAGAACTTATACATACCAGGAAAAGACTTCTTAAAAAGCTCTTTAATATGCTTAAGAAGATAAAGGAAAACAGAGAAAAAAAACCTGAAAGGAAGGGTAGCAGGAAAATGATGAATGAACAATGTGAGAATCTTATGAAAGAGATAGAAATTTTCAAAAGGAAAGTTTTGGTTTGCTAATGTTCCTGGAATGCAATATTTCAAAAATGATTGACTTTTACAGAGGATATTAAGTAGGTTAAAAATTTACAGTTCTGGGGGGGGGGGGGGGCATGAGACCTGGTTTGATTCCCAGTGCCTGCCCATGCAAAAAAAAGAAAAAAAAATTTACAGTTCTAAGGTTGTGAAAATGTCTGAATTAGGGTTTTAACAAATGATACTTGGACTCCAAGGAAAGGCATTTGGAGCACCTCTGTCAGCTAGGAAGGCACATGGTGACGTCTTCTGTACTCTCCAGGCCTCCAGTTTCAAATGGCTCTCTCAACTTCTTTGAGCCTTTTTGGCTTCTGGAGCATTTCCTTTCTGCATCTCCAAACGTCTGTATCTTGGTTTCATCTCTCTGCTCTTTGTGTCTACTCTAAGCTCTCTCTCTGTGAGCTCTTCTAAGGACTCCAGTAAATTAATTAAGACCCACCCTGAAAGGGCGGGGTCATATCTCCATGGAAACAACCAAATCAAAAGATCCCACCCACAATAAATCTGCAATCACATGACTGGATTATAGCCGTGTGGGCTTGGGAAAGCAGACAGCAAGCAGGCTCCATGCTTAGGAGCATCTCAGATGGTGAAACCACGAACAGAAGGTCAGAAATGCAAAACACGTGGCACTACATACGCCGCGAAAAGGACAGGTTTTCAGAACGAGAGTTGAAACCAGGAGCAGAGCGTCACGTTGTCCGCCCTCAGCTGGGAATGTGTGTCTTCGGCAGCTCAAGATTTTCCCGCTCTGAGCACATCCATGAATGATCCCAAAAGTGTCGCAAACGTTGATGTTGGGGAGACGAATCGTGAGGACAAACCATGGTTGGTTGCTGGAAAGTCCTTCATGAGGCCAAGTGGGAATTCTTGTTTTCCTGGCCGGGAATGTCAGGTCTGATGGCAGGAGCCATGGCTGCAAGGTTGTGAAGTGGAGGCAGGCAGGACCTGTGGCCAGGTGAGTGTGCATCGGATTTTCCCAGTGAAGGGCCCCCACTAACCTTGGGGAGCCCTTGATTTGCCTGGGGGTACTGCCCTTTTCCTCTGGCCCCAACACCCAGTTTCGCCCCAGTTAGCTGTCCCTGGGCCTTGAACCTGTGGGAAGACACTGGAGTCAGAGGCTAAGGGGTGCTTGGCCAGCTGATCTGCCGACACCCCTTATGTCATTTTCCCCCTGCCCTTGGCCTTTCCTCCAGTCCCCCCGCCTCTCACCTGGGGGACGTTCCTTTTTGGGGAAAGCTCTCGGTACTGAGCTCCTTTCCCTCCACCCACGTGGGGTCCCAGACCCCTCGGTCTGTGAGTTCCTTTGCTGACCTGATCTCAGTATCTCACCCATACTCCTTTTGGGGTTTGCCACTTCCTGCCTTTCCTGGGCTGCTCTGGATCTTTCAAACTGTTTCCTTTCACAATTCAGGAAAGAGGAATGGGGGCTCTGTCCCTCACCGCAGGCCTCCTTCGTGCATGGGAAACCAGATAACAGGCCTCCAGGAGCCGCGGGTGGCCTGGGCCCCCACCGTGGGTGTCCCTTGGGCTGGGCTCTGTGGGGCTCCCCTAAGGGCAGGAGTCTGGTTGGCCAAGCAGCAGCTGAGTGAGCTCTGCCTGGGGCTGAGGTTGGGATCACGGAAGAGAAGAGTTTGTTTCTCCCTGCGGGTCGGGGCAGAGCGGGGAAGATGGGGGAAGATGGGCAGCGGGGAGCAGACATCTCCAGAAGATGTCCTGGCACAGCGGCCTCAGGGCCGGCTGCCTCGGTGCCCCCACGTGCCTCGGAGCCTCCTGACACCAGCACCAGATGATGCCCAGAATAAAGCTGGCCGTGGCCGGGTGCTCTGCAGACATGCTTTCAGATGCCCTGTTCCTCCATTCACTCGGGAAGCGCGGACCAGGCGCCCCCAGAGTGCAGGCAGGGTTTGGTGCAGGGGTTGAAGGACCAGGTAGGGCTCCCCGCTTCAGGAGCTCATTGGTGGGAGGCAGCCGTGCGCCCAGCGCCCAGCGGTGAAGGGGCGCGTGGAGGTGGAGCCGCCCAGGCCGGGGCTTCTCCCACTTCCCACAGGGACCTTGTTGAACACGGCTCCGGGGCAGTAGGTCTGGGGCGGCACCTGGGATTCTGCATTTCTACAGAACGCCCAGGTGAGGCCGGTGCCGCTGGTCCAAGGACCACACCTGGAGTTGCCAGATGCCTAGAAGCCACAGGTCGGGGGGCTTCCAGGCACGCCCCTGCTTTCTGGCTGCGAGGGATGTGGGGGATTGGGGGGCCCTTCTGGGGATGGAGCTGCCCCCCTGGCCTCCTGGTGACACCCCAGACCCACAGCGCACCTGAAGCTCATTTGTGGATCACACTGGTCTCGGGTCCCCTAATGCCCGGCGCCCACTGCCCAGGGCTTTGAGCCTCCCCGAGGGAGCATGCCCGGCGCGGGCAGACCCTGTCGTTTGTGGACTCGGGCAGGGGAGACGCAGCTGCTGCTGCACCGTGAGGCCGGCTCTGGGCCAGGACGGGGCAGGCTGTGCTCGGGAGCAGCTGGGGAAACCGCCCCCAGCCAGGGAGCTGCGGGGGCCCCTCCAGGGCAGGGGTGAGGCCTGGCTGACGGGCTCCCAGGTGAATCCCACGGGGGACCAGGACAGGTCTGCACCCCACGAGGTGGGGGAGAGGTCTGCCTCTGCCTGGGGGGATGGGCTGGGGGGGATGGGTTGGGGGGATGGATGATGAGCAAAACCCACTTCCCAGCTAGGAAGCCACAGCTGCCCCCAGGGCTGCAGCTCTGCCTGGCCCCCAGCCCAGGGGCCCCTGCCACCAGCTGCTGCTCCTCACAGGAGAGGGGGAACCCGTCCAAGTTTGCGTTCCCCGGAAAGCAGACTGCAGAACAAATACGTGAGGGTGAATCGTTTACTTGGGGTCCCGCGAGGGGACGGGAGGCAGGGAAGGGACAGAGGCCACCAAGAGGAGAGCAGAGAAGCAGGTGTCCGCGTGGACACGGGGCCTCCAGCCGCTGCCTGGACTCGCGGCCCTCCACAGGGGGCAAGTGAGCTGGGGTTCGCATCAGCAGCTCCACCGGCCGCTGTTGGGGGGTGCCCCCCACTTGGGGCGTCTCCGTGGCCAGAAGACTCAGGTCCTCACAGCAGGAGCCCTCAGAAGACGCCAGGAACGAGGGCTCAGGGGCCTGTCTCCCCCAAACCAGGGGAAACAAGCTGAGAGCCAAGGGCGAGCTGGTGAGGTGGGGGTCGGGGGGGGCAGCCGGGACACGGGGAGGGCCGCGGGGCCTCAGTTTCCAGACCGGCAGCTTTTGCATCCAGCTGGGGCCCAGACATGCTCACGGTGGTGAAGGCAGGCTTGGGGGACGGGACACTCCCCATGCGTGCGGGGCAGCGCGTCACACGCGGGGCGGTCTGCTGACCATCCTGCCCCAGACAACTGCCAGCTCGGCCAGAGCCTCTGCTGCCACCTCCCCTGCCCCGTTCCCGGAGCTTCCCGCTCACCTCGCGTCTGGGCCTTCCCGGGAAACTGCTGCTTCCTCGTGTGGGGAGGAGCAGCAGGCAGTGGGAGGGAGGTCCAGCAGGCGGACAAGGAGGAGGAGCAGAAGGAATGACATCCAGTCCCTGTCCCCAAAGTGGCTGTAACACTGATGCCAAACCGGACAAGAATGGTACAGAGGGGAGGGGAGAGGGAGGGGGAGGGGGAGGGGAAAGGGAGGGGGAGGAAGAAGGAGGGAGAGGGGAAGGGAGGGGAGGGGGAGGGGAGAGAGAGGAAGGGGGAGAGGAGGGAAAGGGAGGGGGAGGGAGGGGGGAACTACAGCCCAATCTCACATGTGAGGACTAATGAGAGACTGTAAACAAAACCTGGAAAGAATCTAGCACAATGTCAAAGGAATAATACAATTTGTCTAAGTAGATTGATTCCTGGAATGAAAAGTTGGTTTGACATCAGGAAATCCACTAGCATAATTCCTTGTATGCATGGATTTAAAAAGGAAAGTCATGGGATCAGCTCCTGAGATGCTGAAGAAACGTGGCTGTGTTAGTTAGATTCAGTTGTCAACTTGGCCAGGTGAGCATACCTAATCTTGTTGCTGCGGACATAGGCCAACGGTATGTGAACCTCATCTGTTGCCAATTACATTGGCAGTCGGCTAGGAGGCGTGTCTGCTGCAATGAGTGACGTTTGACTTAATTGGCTGGTGCTTAAATGAGAGATCACAACGTAGCACAGCCTAGCAGCTTGGCATTCCTCATCTCAGCACTAGCAGCTCAGCCCGGGCCCTTGGAGATGGAGAAAGAAATCACCCCGGGGAAAGTTGTTGGAACCCAGGGGCCTGGAGAGAAGACCAGCAGAGACCATCCTGTGCCTTCCACGTAAGAACCTCAGTGGAAAGTTAGCTGCCTTTCCTCTGAAGAACCAACAAAATAAATCCCCTTTTATTAAAAGCCAATCCGTCTCTGGTGTGTCGCATTCCGGCAGCTAGCAAACTAGAACTGTGGCAAACCCAACAGCTATCCTTTTTTTTTTTTAATTTAGCTTTTCATTGTCCATTTTTATTCCATCTTCTTCTTTTTCAAGAAAGTATTTTTATTGGCAAATCTTCCCACAGATACAGTCCACACGTGGTGTACAATCAATGGCTTATAAACTGTGGAACCATCACCATGATCATTTTTTAGGGCATTTGCATCATTCCAGAAAAAGAAATAAAAAGAAAAAACTCACACATACCACAGCTCTTACCGCTCCCTCTTGTTGACTTCTACTATTTCCATCTACCCAATTTACCCCCCCAAATTTATTTATTTTTATTCATATTTTTTTACTCCTCTGTCCATACCTTGGATAGAAGGAGCATTAGACCCAAGGTTCTCACAATCACACAGTCACATTGCAAGTGCTCTATCTTTATACAATCATCTTCAAGAATCTAGGCTACTGGAACACAGCTCAACATTTTCTGGTACATCCCTCCAGCCACACCAATACACTCTAAACTAAAAAGGGATATCTATATAATGCATAAGAATAACCTCCAGGATAACCTCTCAACTCTGCTTGAGATCTCTCAGCCACTGAACTTTATTTTGGCTCATCTCTCTCTTCCCCCTTTTGGTCAAGAAGACTTTCTCAATTCTTTGAAGCTGGGTCCCAGTTCATCCTGGGATTTCTGTCCCACATTGCGAGGGAGATTTTTTACCCCTGGGAGTCATGTCCCACATAGTGGGGAGGGCAGTGAGAGCACCTGCTGTGTTGGCTTAGACAGAGAGGCCACATCTGAGCAACAAAAGAAGTTCTCCAGGAGTGACTCTTAGGCCTAATTTTAAGTGGTCTTAGCCTGTTCTCTGCAGGAATAAGTTTCATACGGGCGAACCCAAAGATTGAGGGCTCAAGCTATTAATTTGGTTATCCCCACTGCTTGCGAGAATATCAGACATTCTGCAAATGGGGAAGGTGAATGTTTCCTCCTTTCTCCCTGGTCCCCCAAGGGGACTTTGTAGATATTTCTTTACTCACTGCACAAATTATTCTGGGATGCAACAGGGTATCACTCTAACCTGGACAAGCCAATAAGAGCTCATACCCTATTCAAGATTCCATGTACCCGTGGTTTTCAACTAAACTGACCATACAAGTTAAATTAGGTAATGCATTACTCAAAATATAAATTTTGCACTAAATAAACCCATCTCCCTTTGGTGTCACATAGAAGTTGAAGCTCTAAAATACAGACCGTATCATCCTTTACCCTGCATTTTGATTTACCTTAGTCCTATCCAGATCAGCTTACTTCATATCTCTATTTTCTTCTGTCCTTTTTTTTTATTAATTAAAGAAAAAAAAGAAATTAACACAACATTTAGAAATCATTCCATTCTACATATGCAATCAGTAATTCTTAACATCATCACATAGATGCATGATCATCATTTCTTAGTACATTTGCATCGATTTAGGAAAAGAACTAGCAAAACAACAGAAAAAGATATAGAATGTTAATATAGAGAAAAAAATAAAAATAATAATAGTAAAAAAAAAGACACAAACAGACAGATAAGCAAAAAAAAAACCTATAGCTCAGATGCAGCTTCATTCAGAGTTTTAACATGATTACTTTACAATTAGGTATTATTGTGCTGTCCATTTTTTTTTATTAATTAACGGAAAAAAACAAATTAACCCAACATTTAGAAATCATACCATTCTACATATGCAAGCAGTAATTCTTAACATCATCACATAGATGCATGATCATCGTTTCTTAGTACATTTGCATCGGTTTAGAGGAACTAGCAACACAACAGAGAAAGATATAGAATGTTAATATAGAGAAAAGAAATAAAAGTAATAATAATAAAAAAACAAAACAAAACAAAACAAAAAAAACCTATAGCTCAGATGCAGCTTCATTCAGTGTTTTAACATGATTACTTTACACTTAGGTATTATTGTGCTGTCCATTTTTGAGTTTTTGTATCTAGTCCTGTTGCACAGTCTGTATTCCTTCAGCTCCAATTACCCATTATCTTACCCTGTTTCTACCTCCTGCTGGACTCTGTTACCAATGACATATTCCAAGTTTATTCTCGAGTGTCGATTCACATCATTGGGACCATACAGTATTTGTCTTTTAGTTTTTGGCTAGACTCACTCAGCATAATGTTTTCTAGGTCCATCCATGTTATTACATGCTTCATAAGTTTATCTTGTCTTAAAGCTGCATAATATTCCATCGTATGTATATACCACAGTTTGTTTAGCCACTCGTCTGTTGATGGAGATTTTGGCTGTTTCCATCTCTTTGCAATTGTAAATAACGCTGCTATAAACATTGGTGTGCAAATGTCCGTTTGTGTCTTTGCCCTCAAGTCCTTTGAGTAGATACCTAGCAATGGTATTGCTGGGTCATATGGCAATTCTATATTCAGCTTTTTGAGGAACCGCCAAACTGCCTTCCACAGGGGTTGCACCATTTGACATTCCCACCAACAGTGGATAAGTGTGCCTCTTTCTCCGCATCCTCTCCAGCACTTGTCATTTTCTGTTTTGTTGATAATGGCCATTCTGGTGGGTGTGAGATGATATCTCATTGTGGTTTTGATGCATTTCTCTAATGGCCAGGGACATTGAGCATCTCTTCATGTGCCTCTTGGCCATCCATATTTCCTCTTCTGGTAGGTGTCTGTTCAAGTCTTTTTCCCATTTTGTAATTGGGTTGGCTGTCTTTTTGTTGTTGAGTTGAACAATCTCTTTATAAATTCTGGATACTAGACCTTTATCTGATATGTCATTTCCAAATATTATCTCCCATTGTGTAGGCTGTCTTTCTACTTTCTTGATGAATTTCTTTGATGCACAAAAGTGTTTAATTTTGAGGAGCTCCCATTTATTTATTTCCTTCTTCAGTGCTCTTGCTTTAGGTTTAAGGTCCATAAAACCGCCTCCAATTGTAAGTTCCATAAGATATCTCCCTACATTTTCCTCTAACTGTTTTATGATCTTAGACCTAATGTTTAGATCTTTGATCCATTTTCAGTTAACTTTTGTATAAGGTGTGAGATATGGGTCTTCTTTCATTCTTTTGCATATGGATATCCAGTTCTCTAGGCACCATTTATTGAAGAGACTGTTCTGTCCCAGGTGAGTTGGCTTGACTGCCTTATCAAAGATCAAATGTCCATAGATGAGAGGGTGTATATCTGAGCACTCTATTCGATTCCATTGGTCAATATATCTATCTTTATGCCAATACCATGCTGTTTTGACCACTGTGGCTTCATAATATGCCTTAAAGTCCGGCAGCACGAGACCTCCAGCTTCGTTTTTTTTCCTCAAGATGTTTTTAGCAATTCGGGGCACCCTGCCCTTCCAGATAAATTTGCTTATTGGTTTTTCTATTTCTGAAAAATAAGTTGTTGGGATTTTTATTTATTTTAATTTTTTTTATTAATTAATGGGAAAAAAAATTAACCCAACATTTAGAAATCATACCATTCTACATATGCAATCAGTAATTCTTAACATCATCACATAGATGCATGATCATCGTTTCTTAGTACATTTGCATTGGTTTAGAAGAACTGGCAACACAACCGAAAAAGATATAGAATGTTAATATAAAGAAAAAAAT
The DNA here is from genome assembly GCF_023851605.1 of Tamandua tetradactyla. Lineage (NCBI taxonomy): Eukaryota > Metazoa > Chordata > Mammalia > Pilosa > Myrmecophagidae > Tamandua > Tamandua tetradactyla. Next base: position 10,088,710 of record NC_135335.1, read on the forward strand.
AAAAGTAATAATAGTAAAAACAAAACAAAACAAAACAAAAACCTATAGCTCAGATGCAGCTTCATTCAGTATTTTAACATGATTACTTTACACTTAGGTATTATTGTGCTGTCCATTTTTGAGTTTTTGTATCCTAGTCCTGTTGCACAGTCTGTATCCCATCAGCTCCAATTACCCATTATCTTACCCTGTTTCTACCTCCTGCTGGACTCTGTTACCAATGACATATTCCAAGTTTATTCTCGAATGTCCGTTCACATCAGTGGGACCATACAGTATTTGTCTTTTAGTTTTTGGCTCGACTCACTCAGCATAATGTTCTCTAGGTCCATCCATGTCATTACATGCTTCATAAGTTTATCCTGTCTTAAAGCTGCATAATATTCCATCGTATGTATATACCACAGTTTGTTTAGCCACTCGTCTGTTGATGGACATTTTGGCTGTTTCCATCTCTTTGCAATTGTAAATAACGCTGCTATAAACATTGGTGTGCAAATGTCCGTTTGAGTTTTTGCCCTTAAGTCCTTTGAGTAGATACCTAGCAATGGTATTGCTGGGTCGTATGGCAGTTTTATATTCAGCTTTTTGAGGAACCGCCAAACTGCCTTCCACAGTGGTTGCACTATTTGACATTCCCACCAACAGTGGATAAGTGTGCCTCTTTCTCCACATCCTCTCCAGCACTTGTCATTTTCTGTTTTGTTGATAATGGCCATTCTGGTGGGTGTGAGATGATATCTCATTGTGGTTTTGATTTGCATTTCTCTAATGGCCAGGGACATTGAGCATCTCTTCATGTGCCTCTTGGCCATCCGTATTTCCTCTTCTGGTAGGTGTCTGTTCAAGTCTTTTTCCCATTTTGTAATTGGGTTGGCTGTCTTTTTGTTGTTGAGTTGAACAATCTCTTTATAAATTCTGGATACTAGACCTTTATCTGATATGTCATTTCCAAATATTGTCTCCCATTGTGTAGGCTGTCTTTCTACTTTCTTGATGAAGTTCTTTGATGCACAAAAGTGTTTAATTTTGAGGAGCTCCCATTTATTTATTTCCTTCTTCAGTGCTCTTGCTTTAGGTTTAAGGTCCATAAAACCGCCTCCAATTGTAAGATTCATAAGATATCTCCCTACATTTTCCTCTAACTGTTTTATGGTCTTAGACCTAATGTTTAGATCTTTGATCCATTTTGAGTTAACTTTTGTATAGGGTGTGAGATATGGGTCTTCTTTCATTCTTTTGCATATGGATATCCAGTTCTCTAGGCACCATTTATTGAAGAGACTGTTCTGTCCCAGGTGAGCTGGCTTGACTGCCTTATCAAAGATCAAATGTCCATAGATGAGAGGGTCTATATCTGAGCACTCTATTCGATTCCATTGGTCAATATATCTATCTTTATGCCAATACCATGCTGTTTTGACCACTGTGGCTTCATAATATGCCTTAAAGTCCGGCAGCGCGTGACCTCCAGCTTCATTTTTTTTCCTTGAGATGTTTTTAGCAATTCGGGGCACCCTGCCCTTCCAGATAAATTTACTTATTGGTTTTTCTATTTCTGAAAAATAAGTTGTTGGGATTTTGATTGGTATTGCATTGAATCTGTAAATCAATTTAGGTAGGATTGACATCTTAACTATATTTAGTCTTCCAATCCATGAACACGGTATGCCCTTCCATCTATTTAGGTCTTCTGTGATTCTTTTAACAGTTTTTTGTAGTTTTCTTTATATAGGTTTTTTGTCTCTTTAGTTAAATTTATTCCTAGGTATTTTATTCTTTTAGTTGCAATTGTAAATGGGATTCGTTTCTTGATTTCCCCCTCCACTTGTTCATTACTAGTGTATAGAAATGCTACAGATTTTTGAGTGTTGATCTTGTAACCTGCTACTTTGCTATACTCATTTATTAGCTCTAGTAGTTTTGTTGTGGATTTTTTTGGGTTTTCGACGTATAGTATCATATCGTCTGCAAACAGTGATAGTTTTACTTCTTCCTTTCCAATTTTGATGCCTTGTATTTCTTTTTCTTGTCTAATTGCTCTGGCTAGAACCTCCAACACAATGTTGAATAATAGTGGTGATAGTGGACATCCTTGTCTTGTTCCTGATCTTAGGGGGAAAGTTTTCAATTTTTCCCCATTGAGGATGATATTAGCTGTGGGTTTTTCATATATTCCCTCTATCATTTTAAGGAAGTTCCCTTGTACTCCTATCTTTTGAAGTGTTTTCATCAGGAAAGGATGTTAAATCTTGTCAAATGCCTTCTCTGCATCAATTGAGATGATCATGTGATTTTTCTGCTTTGATTTGTTGATATGGTGTATTACATTAATTGATTTTCTTATGTTGAACCATCCTTGCATACCTGGGATGAATCTTACTTGGTCATGATGTATAATTCTTTTAATGTGTTGTTGGATACAATTTGCTAGAATTTTATTGAGGATTTTTGCATCTATATTCATTAGAGAGATTGGTCTGTAGTTTTCTTTTTTTGTAATATCTTTGCCTGGTTTTGGTATGAGGGTGATGTTGGCTTCATAGAATGAATTAGGTAGTTTTCCCTCCACTTCGATTTTTTTGAAGAGTTTGAGGAGAGTTGGTATTAATTCTTTCTGGAATGTTTGATAGAATTCACATGTGAAGCCGTCTTGTCCTGGACTTTTCTTTTTAGGGAGCTTTTGAATGACTAATTCAATTTCTTTACTTGTGATTGGTTTGTTGAGGTCATCTATTTCTTCTTGAGTCAAAGTTGGTTGTTCATGTCTTTCCAGGAACCCGTCCATTTCCTCTAAATTGTTGTATTTATTAGCGTAAAGTTGTTCATAGTATCCTGTTATTACCTCCTTTATTTCTGTGAGGTCAGTAGTTATGTCTCCTCTTCCATTTCTGATCTTATTTATTTGCATCCTCTCTCTTCTTCTTTTTGTCAATCTTGCTAAGGGCCCATCAATCTTATTGATTTTCTCATAGAACCAACTTCTGGCCTTATTGATTTTCTCTATTATTTTCATGTTTTCAATTTCATTTATTTCTGCTCTAATCTTTGTTATTTCTTTCCTTTTGCTTGTGTTGGGATTAGTTTGCTGTTCTTTCTCCAGTTCTTCCAAGTGGACAGTTAATTCCTGCATTTTTGCCTTTTCTTCTTTTCTGATATAGGCATTTAGGGCAATAAATTTCCCTCTTAGCACTGCCTTTGCTGCATCCCATAAGTTTTGATATGTTGTGTTTTCATTTACATTTGCCTCGAGGTATTTACTAATTTCTCTTGCAATTTCTTCTTTGACCCACTTGTTGTTTAAGAGTGTGTTGTTGAGCCTCCACGTATTTGTGAATTTTCTGGCCCTCCGCCTATTATTGATTTCCAACTTCATTCCTTTATGATCCGAGAAAGTGTTGTGTATGATTTCAATCTTTTTAAATTTGTTAAGACTTGCTTTGTGACCCAGCATATGGTCTATCTTTGAGAATGATCCATGAGCACTTGAGAAAAAGGTGTATCCTGCTGTTGTGGGATGTAATGTCCTATAAATGTCTGTTAAGTCTAGCTCATTTATAGTAATATTCAGATTCTCTATTTCTTTATTGATCCTCTGTCTAGATGTTCTGTCCATTGATGAGAGTGGTGAATTGAAGTCTCCAACTATTATGGTATATATGTCTATTTCCCTTTTCAGTGTTTGCAGTGTATTCCTCACGTATTTTGGGGCATTCTGGTTCGGTGCATAAATATTTATGATTGTTATGTCTTCTTGTTTAATTGTTCCTTTTATTAGTATATAGTGTCCTTCTTTGTCTCTTTTAACTGTTTCACATTTGAAGTCTAATTTGTTGGATATTAGTATAGCCACTCCTGCTCTTTTCTGGTTGTTATTTGCATGAAATATCTTTTCCCAACCTTTCACTTTCAACCTATGTTTATCTTTGGGTCTAAGATGTGTTTCCTGTAGACAGCATATAGAAGGATCCTGTTTTTTAATCCATTCTGCCAGTCTATATCTTTTGATTGGGGAATTCAATCCATTAACATTTAGAGTTATTACTGTTTGGATAATATTTTCCTCTGCCATTTTGCCTTTTGTATTATATATATCATATCTGACTTTCCTTCTTTCTACACTCTTTTCCATATCTCTCTCTTCTGTCTTTTTGTATCTGACTCTAGTGCTCCCTTTAGTATTTCTTGCAGAGCTGGTCTCTTGGTCACAAATTCTCTCAGTGACTTTTTGTCTGAGAATGTTTTAATTTCTCCCTCATTTTTGAAGGACAATTTTGCTGGATATAGGAGTCTTGGTTGTCAGTTTTTCTCTTCTAGTAATTTAAATATATCATCCCACTGTCTTCTAGACTCCATGGTTTCTGCTGAGAAATCTACACATAGTCTTATTTGGTTTCCCTTGTATGTGATGGATTGTTTTTCTCTTGCTGCTTTCAAGATCCTCTCTTTCTCTTTCACCTCTGACATTCTAACTAGTAAGTGTCTTGGAGAACGCCTATTTGGGTCTAATCTCTTTGGGGTGCGCTGTACTTCTTGGATCTGTAATTTTAGGTCTTTCATAAGAGTTGGGAAATTTTCAGTGATAATTTCTTCCATTAGTTTTTTTTTTTATTAATTAAAAAAAGAATTAACAAAACAATTAGAAATCATTCCAATCTACATGTACAATCAGTAATTCTTAATAACATCACATAGCTGCATATTCATCATTTCTTAGTATATTTGCATCGATTTAGAAAAAGAAATAAAAAGACAACAGAATAAGAATTAAAACAATAATAGAAAGAAAAAAAACAAAAACAAAAAACCTATACCTCACATGCAGCTTCATTCAGTGTTTTAACATAATTGCATTACAATTGGGTAGTATTGTGCTGTCCATTTCTGAGTTTTTATATCCAGTCCCGTTGTACAGTCTGTATCCCTTCATCTCCAATTATCCCTTCTCTTTTTTTTTTTTGTAATTAACGGAAAAAAAGAAATTAACCCAACATTTAGAGATCATACCATTCTACACATGCAATCATTAATTCTTAACATCATCACATAGATGCATGATCATCATTTCTTAGTACATTTGCATTGGTTTAGAAGAACTAGCAACATAACCGAAAAAGATATAGAATGTTAATATAGAGAAAAAAATAAAAGTAATAATAGTAAAATCAAAACAAAACAACACAAAACAAAACAAAAACCTATAGCTCAGATGCAGCTTCATTCAGTGTTTTAACATGATTACTTTACACTTAGGTATTATTGTGCTGTCCATTTTTGAGTTTTTGTATCTAGTCCTGTTGCACAGTCTGTATCCCTTCAGCTTCAATTACCCATTGCCTTACCCTGTTTCTAACTCCTGCTGAACTCTGTTACCAATGACATATTTCAAGTTTATTCTCAAATGTCCGTTCACATCAGTGGGACCATACAGTATTTGTCCTTTAGTTTTTGGCTGGATTCACTCAGCATAATATTCTCTAGGTCCATCCATGTTATTACATGGTTCATAAGTTTATCTTGTCTTAAAGCTGCATAATATTCCATTGTATGTATATACCACAGTTTGTTTAGCCACTCTTCTGTTGATGGAGATTTTGGCTGTTTCCATCTCTTTGCAATTGTAAATAATGCTGCTATAAACATTGGTGTGCAAATGTCCGTTTGTGTCTTTGCCCTTAAGTCCTTTGAGTAGATACCTAGCAATGGTATTGCTGGGTCGTATGGCAGTTCTATATTCAGCTTTTTGAGGAACCGCCAAACTGCCTTCCACAGTGGTTGCACCCTTTGACATTCCCACCAACAGTGGATAAGTGTGCCTCTTTCTCCGCATCCTCTCCAGCACTTGTCATTTTCTGTTTTGTTGATAATGGCCATTCTGGTGGGTGTGAGATGATATCTCATTGTGGTTTTGATTTGCATTTCTCTAATGGCCAGGGACATTGAGCATCTCTTCATGTGCCTCTTGGCCATCCGTATTTCCTCTTCTGAGAGGTGTCTGTTCAAGTCTTTTTCCCATTTTGTAATTGGGTTGGCTGTCTTTTTGTTGTTGAGATGAACAATCTCTTTATAAATTCTGGATACTAGACCTTTATCTGATATATCATTTCCAAATATTGTCTCCCATTGTGAAGGCTGTCTTTCTACTTTCTTGATGAAGTTCTTTGATGCACAAAAGTGTTTAATTTTGAGGAGTTCCCATTTATTTATTTCCTTCTTCAGTGCTCTTGCTTTAGGTTTAAGGTCCATAAAACCGCCTCCAGTTGTAAGATCCATAAGATATCTCCCAACATTTTCCTCTAACTGTTTTATGGTCTTAGACCTAATGTTTAGATCTTTGATCCATTTTGAGTTAACTTTTGTATAGGGTGTGAGATATGGGTCTTCTTTCATTCTTTTGCATATGGATATCCAGTTCTCTAGGCACCATTTATTGAAGAGACTGCTCTGTCCCAGGTGAGTTGGCTTGACTGCCTTATCAAAGATCAAATGTCCATAGATGAGAGGGTCTATATCTGAGCACTCTATTCGATTCCATTGGTCGATATATCTATCTTTATGCCAATACCATGCTGTTTTGACCACTGTGGCTTCATAATATGCCTTAAAGTCAGGCAGCGCGAGACCTCCAGCTTCGTTTCTTTTCCTCATGATGTTTTTAGCAATTCGGGGCACCCTGCCCTTCCAGATAAATTTGCTTATTGGTTTTTCTATTTCTGAAAAATAAGTTGTTGGGATTTTGATTGGTATTGCATTGAATCTGTAAATCAATTTAGGTAGGATTGACATCTTAACTATATTTAGTCTTCCAATCCATGAACACGGTATGCCCTTCCATCTATTTAGGTCTTCTGTGATTTCTTTTAGCAGTTTTTTGTAGTTTTCTTTATATAGGTTTTTTGTCTCTTTAGTTAAATTTATTCCTAGGTATTTTATTCTTTTAGTTGCAATTGTAAATGGGATTCGTTTCTTGATTTCCCCCTCAGCTTGTTCATTACTAGTGTATAGAAATGCTACAGATTTTTGAATGTTGATCTTGTAACCTGCTACTTTGCTGTACTCATTTATTAGCTCTAGTAGTTTTGTTGTGGATTTTTCCGGGTTTTCGACGTATAGTATCATATCGTCTGCAAACAGTGATAGTTTTACTTCTTCCTTTCCAATTTTGATGCCTTGTATTTCTTTTTCTTGTCTAATTGCTCTGGCTAGAACCTCCAACACAATGTTGAATAATAGTGGTGATAGTGGACATCCTTGTCTTGTTCCTGATCTTAGGGGGAAAGTTTTCAATTTTTCCCCATTGAGGATGATATTAGCTGTGGGTTTTTCATATATTCCCTCTATCATTTTAAGGAAGTTCCCTTGTATTCCTATCTTTTGAAGTGTTTTCAACAGGAAAGGATGTTGAATCTTGTCGAATGCCTTCTCTGCATCAATTGAGATGATCATGTGATTTTTCTGCTTTGATTTGTTGATATGGTGTATTACATTAATTGATTTTCTTATGTTGAACCAGTCTTGCATACCTGGGATGAATCCTACTTGGTCATGATGTATAATTCTTTTAATGTGCTGTTGGATACGATTTGCTAGAATTTTATTGAGGATTTTTGCATCTGTATTCATTAGAGAGATTGGTCTGTAGTTTTCTTTTTTTGTAATATCTTTGCCTGGTTTTGGTATGAGGGTGATGTTGGCTTCATAGAATGAATTAGGTAGTTTTCCCTCCACTTCGATTTTTTTGAAGAGTTTGAAGAGAATTGGTACTAATTCTTTCTGGAACGTTTGGTAGAATTCACATGTGAAGCCATCTGGTCCTGGACTTTTCTTTTTAGGAAGCTTTTGAATGACTAATTCAATTTCTTTACTTGTGATTGGTTTGTTGAGGTCATCTATGTCTTCTTGAGTCAAAGTTGGTTGTTCATGTCTTTCCGGGAACCCGTCCATTTCCTCTAAATTGTTGTATTTATTAGCGTAAAGTTGTTCATAGTATCCTGTTATTACCTCCTTTATTTCTGTGAGGTCAGTAGTTATGTCTCCTCTTCCATTTCTGATCTTATTTATTTGCATCCTCTCTCTTCTTCTTTTTGTCAATCTTGCTAAGGGCCCATCAATCTTATTGATTTTCTCATAGAACCAACTTCTGGCCTTATTGATATTCTCTATTGTTTTCATGTTTTCAATTTCATTTATTTGTGCTCTAATCTTTGTTATTTCTTTCCTTTTGCTTGCTTTGGGGTTAGCTTGCTGTTCTTTCTCCAGTTCTTCCAAATGGATAGTTAATTCTTGAATTTTTGCCTTTTCTTCTTTTCTGATATAGGCATTTAGAGCAATAAATTTCCCTCTTAGCACTGCCTTTGCTGCGTCCCATAAGTTTTGATATGTTGTGTTTTCATTTTCATTCGCCTCGAGGTATTTGCTAATTTCCCTTGCAATTTCTTCTTTGACCCAGTCGTTGTTTAGGAGTGTGTTATTGAGCCTCCACGTATTTGTGAATTTTCTGGCACTCTGCCTATTATTGATTTCCAACATCATTCCTTTATGGTCCGAGAAAGTGTTTTGTAAGATTTTAATCTTTTTAAATTTGTTAAGACTTGCTTTGTGACCCAGCATATGGTCTATCTTTGAGAATGATCCATGAGCACTTGAGAAAAAGGTGTATCCTGCTGTTGTGGGATGTAATGTCCTATAAATGTCTATTAAGTCTAGTTCATTTATAGTAATATTCAGATTCTCTATTTCTTTGTTGATCCTCTGTCTAGATGTTCTGTCCCTTGATGAGAGTGGTGAGTTGAAGTCTCCAACTATTATGGTATATGAGTCTATTTCCCTTTTCAATGTTTCCAGTATATTCCTCACGTATTTTGGGGCATTCTGATTCGGTGCGTAAATATTTATGATTGTTATGTCTTCTTGTTTAATTGTTCCTTTTATTAGTATATAGTGTCCTTCTTTGTCTCTTTTAACTGTTTCACATTTGAAGTCTAATTTGTTGGATATTAGTATAGCCACTCCTGCTCTTTTCTGGTTGTTATTTGCATGAAATATCTTTTCCCAACCTTTCACTTTCAACCTATGTTTATCTTTGGGTCTAAGATGTGTTTCCTGTAGACAGCATATCGAAGGATCCTGTTTTTTAATCCATTCTGCCAATCTATGTCTTTTGATTGGGGAATTCAGTCCATTGACATTTAGTGTTATTACTGTTTGGGTAATATTTTCCTCTAACATTTTGCCTTTTGTATTATATATATCATATCTGATTTTCCTTCTTTCTACACTCTTTTCCATATCTCTCTCTTCTGTCTTTTTGTATCTGACTCTAGTGCTCCCTTTAGTATTTCTTGCAGAGCTGGTCTCTTGGTCACAAATTCTTTCAGTGACTTTTTGTCTGAGAATGTTTTAATTTCTCCCTCATTTTTGAAGGACAATTTTGCTGGATATAGGAGTCTTGGTTGGCAGTTTTTCTCTTTTAGTATTTTAAATATATCATCCCACTGTCTTCTAGCTTCCATGGTTTCTGCTGAGAAATCTACACAAAATCTTATTGGGTTTCCCTTGTATGTAATGGATTGTTTTTCTCTTGCTGCTTTCAAGATCTTCTCTTTCTCTTTGACCTCTGACATTCTAACTAGTAAGTGTCTTGGAGAACGTCTATTTGGGTCTAATCTCTTTGGGGTGCGCTGCACTTCTTGGATCTGTAATTTTAGGTCTTTCATAAGAGTTGGGAAATTTTCAGTGATAATTTCTTCCATTAGTTTTTCTCCTCCTTTTCCCTTCTCTTCTCCTTCTGGGACACCCACAACACGTATATTTGTGCGGTTCATATTGTCCTTGAGTTCCCTGATACCCTGTTCAAATTTTTCCATTCTTTTCCCTATAGTTTCTGTTTCTTTCTGGAATTCAGATGTTCCATCCTCCAAATCACTAATTCTATCTTCTGTCTCTTTAAATCTATCATTGTAGCTATCCATTATTTTTTCTATGTTTGCTACTTTATCCTTCACTTCCATAAGTTCTGCGATTTGTTTTTTCAGTTTTTCTATTTCTTCTTTATGTTCAGCCCATGTCCTCTTCATGTCCTCCCTCAATTTATCGATTTCATTTTTGAAGAGGTTTTCCATTTCTGTTCGTATATTCAGCATTAGTTGTCTCAGCTCTTGTGTCTCATTTGAGCTATTGGTTTGTTCCTTTGACTGGGCCATATTCTCAATCTTTTGAGCGTGGACAGTTATCTTCTGCTGCTGGCGTCTGGGCATTTATTCAGATTTCTCTTGGTGTTGGACCCAGCAAGGTTGTAATATTTTTCTGTGAAATCTCTGGGTTCTGTTTTTCTTATCCTGCCCAGTAGGTGACGCTCGTGGCACCCGTTTGTCTGCGGGTCCCACCAGTAAAAGGTACTGTGGGACCTTAAACTTTGGAAAACTCTCGCCGTCCTGGGGGTTCACTAGCCGAAACGGCTTGAGCCGGCCCGGGGTCCGAACACAGGGAGGATTGCTGGTCGCCGCAGCCAGGGAAAGAGCCCGTCCGAATTTCCTAGTCGACCCTGGGCAACAAGCGTGGCGGGAGGGCGCCAGCGGCAGCGGCCCGCCCGAGAGAGTGCACGTTCCCCGGGAGTCACGAGTTTGGAAGGGGCCTCCCCCACCCGTCACCGTTCTCCGCGGCCTGGGGGTTTCCGATCCAATTCTCTCAGTTGGTCCGGGCGCTGCGCGTGGTGTGGGCGCCAGCTGTCTTTGTTTCAGGGGACCACCTCTCCAATTCTCCCAGCCGGCCCGGGAAGGGGGAAGGGAGTAACTCCGGCCGCTTGCCACCCCGCCCGGTAAGGCCCGCGCGCCTCGGCGATCTCACCTGAGCTGCTTCTCTCAGCCAGCCAGCCGTTCCAGGATGGGGTACGCTGTCTTTTTTATCTCTGTTGTGGCTTTGGGCGCTTTCTGTATCGTTTCTACTCCCCTAGTAGGTGTCCTGGAGAAGAAACTAAGATCCGCGCGTCTTACTAAGCCGCCATCTTCCAGGAAGTCCTTTCCATTAGTTTTTCTCCTCCTTTTCCCTTCTCTTCTCCTTCTGGGACACCCACAACACGTATATTTGTGCAGGTCATATTGTCCTTGAGTTCCCTGATACCCTGTTCAAATTTGTCCATTCTTTTCCCGATAGTTTCTGTTTCTTTTTGGAATTCAGATGTTCCATCCTCCAAATCACTACTTCTATCTTCTGTCTCTTTAAATCTATCATTGTAGATATCCATTGTTTTTTCCATCTTTTCTACTTTGTCCTTCACTTCCATAAGTTCTGTGATTTGTTTTTTCAGATTTTCTATTTCTTCTTTTTGTTCAGCCCATGTCTTCTTCATGTCCTCCCTCAATTTATCAATTTCGTTTTTGAAGAGGTTTTCCATTTCTGTTCGTATATTCAGCATTAGTTGTCTCAGCTCCTGTATCTCATTTGAACTATTGGTTTGTTCCTTTGACTGGGCCATATTTTCAATTTTCTGAGTGTGATCCGTTATCTTCTGCTGGCGTCTGGGCATTTAGTCAGATTTCCCTGGGTGTTGGACCCAACAGGTTGGAAGATTTTTCTGTGAAATCTCTGGGTTCTGTTTTTCTTATCCTGCCCAGTAGGTGGTGCTCGTGGCATACGTTTGTCTGCGGGTTCCACCAGTAAAAGGTGCTGTGGGTACTTTAACTTTGGAAAACTCTCGCCGTGGGGGAGGTTCGCCAGCCGAAGCGGCTTGGAAGAGTGCCAGCCAGCCCGAGGTTCCGAACGTGGGGAGGGTCGCCGGCCGCCGCAGCCCGGGAGAGCACCCGACCGAATTTCCTAGTCGGCCTGGGCCGCCAAGTGTGGTGGGAGGGCACCAGCCGCCGCAGCCCGGGAGCGTGCACCGTTCCCAGCCGGACCGGGGAGTCACATGTTTGGAAGGGCCCCCCCGGTCACCGTTCTCCGTGGTCTGGGGATTTCCGACCCAACTCTCTCAGTTGGTCTGGGGGGCCTCGCGTGGTGGGGGCACCAGCCGCCATGGTCCGAGGGGACCGCCTGCCCAATTCTGCCAGCTGGCCCGGGAAGGAGGAAGGGAGGGACTCCGGCCGCTTGCCGTCCCACCCAGGAAAGCCCGCGCCCCTCGGTGATCTCACCGGAGCTGGTTCTCCCAGACAGTCAGCCGTTCCAGGATGCGGTACACCGTCCCTTTGATCTCCGTTGTGGCTCCAGGAGCTGCTCTGTATTGTCTCCACTCCCCCAGTAGCTGTTCTGGAGGAGGAAAGGTGAGGGTGGCAAGGCTGTCGAGGCCGGTGGCGGAGGAGCCGGTGAAGGTGGAAGAGGGCACGGTGGTGGTTGGAGAGCCGCCGGAGCAGGAGGAGAAAGGGCCATATCTCTATTTAAGGTCAGATCCCTTTTTCAACTTTTAAACAGTTCCTGTATGGGGTAGTGCTGACTTTCATTGCTTCAGAGCTCTTACTCAGTTGTCACATAAATACCCAAAGTTTCTGAGAGTGACCAGTTTATATATAAACAGCTCAGTATCTCAGTATTTAGAAATAACAGTTTCACCTCCTGAATATATGACTGCTGTAGGCGCTTACAACCTAGGACCCTTTACAATGAGCCCTGTGCTGGTTTGGAACGATGTATGCACCTTAGAAAAGCCATGTTTTCATCCTAATCCCACTTTGTAAAGGCAGCCTTTTCTTCTAATCCATATTCAGCATTCTATGTTTGAAACTGTAATCAGATCATCTCCCTGGAGATGTGATTTAATCAAGAGTGGTTGTTAAACTGGATTAGGTGATGACATGTCTCCACCCATTTGGGTGGGTCTTGATTAGTTTCTGGAGTCCTATAAAAGAGGAGACATTTTGGAGAATAAGAGAGATTCAGAGAGAGCAGAGAACGACGTAGCCATGAGAAGCAGAGTCCATGAGCCAGCAACCTTTGGAGATGAAGAAGGAAAACACTTCCCGGGGAGCTTCATGAAACAGGAAGCCAGGAGAGAAAGCTAGCAGATGATGCCGTGTTCGCCACGTGCCCTTCCAGATGAGAGAGAAGCTCTGACTGTGTTCGCCATGTGCCTTCTCACTTGAGAGAGAAACCCTGAACTTCATCGACCTTCTTGAACCAAGGTATCTTTCCCTGGATGCCTTAGATTGGACATTTCTATAGACTTGTTTTAATTGGGACACTTTCTCTGCCTTAGAATTGTAAACTAGCAACTTATTAAATTCCCCTTTTTAAAAACCATTCTTTTTCTGGTATATTGCATTCTGACAGTTAGCAAACTAGAATAAGCCCCAATCTGATAACCCATCATCTCGACTTCAATTCTCTGAGTGTGTATATTATAGTTAGTCCACATGAGTGAGGCATGATAATATTTGCCTGTTTGGTTTCTGACATTTCATTCAACATACTGTCCTTAAAGTTCATTCGCCTAGTTGCATCCCTCATGATGTCATTCCTTCTTACTTTCTTTGAAAGTTTTTTAAATTTTAAAAAAATTTTCATTCCTTCTCTCAGCTGCTCAGTAGTCTGTCGCATGTCTACACCATGAGTCAACCTTCCATCCCTCAGTCGTTGTACCCTTAGGCCACCACCATCCATGACGGATCATGAACAGTGCCATCATAAACACTAGTCAACAAACATCCTTGATTAAAAAAAAAACAAAAAACTGTGCCATGAAGGAATTCCTTTATCACCTTGGAGTGGAGAAGGCCTTGCAAATTATGGTGCCATCCAAAAGTCAAAAAATGAAAAAGCACGATAAATTCAATTACAAAAAAAAAAAAAAACAAAAAACTGTGCTAGCAAAAACCTTGACAATTATAACAGTAGCCTGACAGTCAAAAGACAAACTGGGAAAACATATTTGCAACCTATATCACAGGCAAAGAGCCTAATATATAAATGACTCATAGAATTGAAAAGGAAACACAAATTGCAATAGAAAAACAGGCAAAGGATCTGAGGAAACAGTTCACAGAAAAAACTACAAAAATGTATCTTAAATATAGTAAAAGAGGCTCAACCTCACTCAGGAGAAAACAAATGCAAATTAAAGCTGCACTACTTTCCCCCACGGCTACGGGCAGGTTTGGTAAGAGACGCTGGTGCCCGAGCCGGGGAGAGTATAAAGGGGTGTGTCCCTGTGGAGGGCAGTGGGGCTGCTTCTTAAAGCCACAAGCGTATTTACCCTTTGACCACATGGTGTTCGAATCCTGGAATTGGACGCTCCAGATTTACTAGCACACATTTGAAACTGGGTATGGGCAAAGTTGTCCATGCCAGCATATTTTGTAAATATCAGTATATTAGAAGCAATCCAAATGCCCATTGTCAGGAGACTGGTTGGATAACTGATGCTATGGGTTCACGGTGGAGTACTATGCAGCTGTGAAAAGGAGCGAAGGAGAGCTCTAAGCAGGGATGTGGAAGGCGTGCACAATACACTGTTTTGTGAAATAAACTCGTAGTGCAAAACCACTATTTACATAAAACAGAGTAAAATAAGAATACACGTTGACACTTGCTTATGTTTTCAGAAAGGAAACCTAAAAGGAAGCACAAAAAAAACTAAAGGGTGGGAGGTGGCAAGGGAGAACTCTGTGAATGGGATGGGGGAGTGAGAAAGAACCTTTTTCATTGTATATTTTTTTGGCATTTCCTGTTTTTGAACCATGTATATTTACTCCTTATGCAAAAATTTTAGAAGGCAACCTGAAGCCTTGAGTTAGAACCTGTGGCCTGTTCCCCCCAACACGGCCTGGCAGGAGGTGGCATTGAGGCTGGGGAGAAAGGGGACAGCGGGGGAGACCCACCACCTCCTCCCCACAGCCTCAGGGCAGCAGAGCCTCCGAAGGCCCTGCCCAGTCCTGCCATCCGCGCTTTAGAGAAATGCACCCAGGACTACTGAGGCCACCAGTTTTCTGATGGAAAAGGCCACGTGAAGTGGTGAAGGTTTGAGATGACAGCCTGAGAGCAGCCGACCTGCGGGAAGCTCGCTGCAGTCTGAGCCTGCTCTGCCTCCCCGACCCAGGAACAAACTCCGAGATTAAACTTTAACGGAGGCGAAGGCCGAGAGATGTTTCCCCCACCGCTGTAGTCAGTAACATCACACACTGGCCTGGCACAAGCCCAGCCTTCCGACCCTCCCTCTTGCTGCTGGAGGCCCAATTGGCAGTTCAGCCCTCCTGGGGTCCTGCTCTCTCACTCCTACCACCCCAGAGTGTTGGGGCCTTGCTGCCCTGTTCCCCCAGGGCCTCTCGGAGCTGTCCAGAGACTGATCAAACCGGTTACTCCACCCGCACCCCTCTCTGGCCAGGCAGCAGGGGGTGGTGAGAGCCCTGGGCCCTGGTGCTACCCCCACCCGCGAGCCCCAGCAGCAGCCTGGGGGCCCCCCAGCTCGCCAGCTTCCAGGAAACCCCGCCCGTGTGCAGCTGCAGCCCTGTCCATGGCATTCTCGGAGCTCCTGGAGCGAGCTGGGGGCATCGGGCGCTTCCACCTTCTCCAGATGGTCACCGTCCTCTCTGTCTGCCTCTTGATCCCCTGCCACATGATCCTGGAGAACTTCTCGGCCGCCCTGCCAGACCACCGGGCGCCCCTCCTGGACAACGGCACCGCCCTGGCCAGCGCCCACCCCGGGCCCCTGGGCCCCGAGGCCCTCCTGACCGTCTCCATCCCTCCGGGCCCCGACCTGCGGCCCCAGCGGTGTCGCCGCTTCCGCGAGCCACAGTGGCAGCTGCTGGGCCCCAACGCCTTGGCCGCCAACTGGAGCGAGGCCGCCACCGAGTCGTGCGGGGACGGCTGGGCCTATGACCGCGGCACCTTCACCTCCACCATCGTGACCCAGGTAAGGGCGCGTCCCCCAGTGCACAGCTCCCCTCCCGTCCCTGAGTGGCAGGCACAGTCTATGGATGGACGCGGTGGGTCCCCTCCGGCCCCGCTGATGCAGGAAATGTTATCCCTCCATGCACACTTACTGAGCGCTGATGATGCCGGATTCTGGTCTGGGGCTGGGGTTGCAAGGTACACAGGGGGGCTTCTAGGAGCTTCCATTCCGTTCTAACGGTGAATTCAGACTCTGTCAACATTGAGAACATTAGGCAGAAATAAACAGAGCCCATTGGGGGCCTGGCACTGAGCAGACACCTGCCCGGTGGTCATTCTCACCAGATCTTATGAGGTGCTTACTGTTATTATCAGCCCGTTTTATACGTGAGAAAACAAAATCTCAGAGAGGTTAAGCAACTTGCCCCAGGACACACAGCTGAAATGGACTGGACCTGGCTTCAACCCAGGCTGCCAGGATCTGGAGCCCAGGCTTCTCATCTCTCTATTCTCCTGCCTCGATGCTCCGTGTCATAAATGACTGTGAAGGACAATATCCTTTCACTGGCAGGGCCAGGGAGGCCTCTCTGAGCACGTACCATTTCAGCTGAGGTCTGAATGGTGTAAGATGGAATTGGCCACGGGAAGATCAGGAGAGCTGGGGCAGGACAAAGGTCCGGTGTAGGGGCAGAATGAGGCCAGCGTGTCAGAAGTGAGGGGCCGTGGCCACGGCAGCTGGGGATGGGGAGAGGACAGCATCGGGGGGCCGGTGGGAAGGGACCCAGTTCTCTGCTAGGAGGTGTGGGGTGGGATGTGAGAGGAACTGATTTGCATTGTTAAGAAATCACTTTGCTGGGGGGAGAATGTCCTGTAGGAGTAAGAGGAGACCCAGCCTTGCAGCCCGCCCCCTTCCCCCACCAGGCGAGAGAACGGCTGGAGGGGGAAATGGAGAGACGGGTGAAGGTTCGAGGTCTTAGCAAGGACTGACCTGACAGGGATGGGGCTGGGCGCGTTGGGACCGTGGGTGAGCTGTGCTCAGCCAGAGCCCCTGGAAGAATCACGGGCGGAAGTGCTGAGCCGTCTCCTTTCAACCCCCATCTGTACGAGAGGAACAGGGTGATTGCCCCACCATCTGGATTAGGAAACGGACTTGGTAGCAGTAACAGGTTGACCCGGCTAATAATGGGCAGGGTTAGAATTCAACCTGCCTGCCGCTTCCAGCCACTGCCCTTCACTGCCAATCACGGCAGGTACCTGCCAGCCACTGCCCCCACTGCCAGCCACTGCTCCCCACTGCCAGCCACAGCCCCCACTGCCAGCCACTGCTCTCCTCGGCCAGCCACTGCCTCCTCTGCCAGCTATTGCCCCATTTCCAGACACTGCTCATCACTGCCAGTCACTAACCAAACTGCATCTATCAGGCACTGCCCCCACTCACTGCCAGCCACTGCCCTCCATTACCAGGCACTGGCAGGCATTGTCCCCACTGCCAGGCACTACTCATCATTGCCTCACTGCCCCATGCCAGCTACTGTCCCCACTGCCAGCCACTGCCTACCACTGCAGCCACTGCATGATTGGACAACCACAACCTACCCAGAGCAGCTGTCACACTGTCACATGCACGGCCATCCTGTGTCCCAGCAGCTAGAGCCGAGGTCCCCACTGCCAGTGGACCCCTTTCTGCCTCTAGAGCCTGGTACTAGGAATCTCCCCCTGTGGGTGGCGGCAGGACCCAGGCTGACCAGGTGATGCTGGCTGGGCAGTCCCGACCTGGACCCCTCTGCGCCCCTCCTCCCTGGCACTGCAGCCCCTCAGCAGCCTCCGTGCCCTCTTCTCTTCCAGTGGGACCTGTTGTGCGGCTCACAGAGCCTGAAGCCCCTGGCCCAGTCCATCTTCATGGCCGGGATCCTGGCGGGGTCCGCCATGTGGGGCCTCCTCTTCTCCCGGTGAGTGAGTCCCCTGCCCGGCTCCCTCTGAATGGAGCCCAGCACTGTGGAGACAGGCACAGACGTCAGATCCACGCTCACCCTGGGAGTCAGAGGGTGCCCTGGGAAAAGCGAACGCCGTGGTCTGGGACGTGGCCCTCCCCCTTATAGCCCCTGAGCAGTGGTCACTCCCAAGGTGACCCCAGAACTGATGCCAGAGCCTCGAGGCCATGTCAGCATCCCAAGAAAGAGACAGGGACGCACACGTCCTCTGCCCACCACATTCTCTCCTCCGCTTAGTGCACCAGCCTCTGTTGAGCACCTACTGTATGCCAGGGCTCAGGCAGCCCGACCGGGCCCCAGGAAGCGTACGGCCTGGTAGGGGAGAGTCTGACCTCAGCGCTGTCAGCCCACTACAGGACACCACCAGAAGTAGAAACCCAGGAAGGCTTCTTGGAGGAAGGGACATGGAGACAGAGGCCTCGGGGCTGGCCCAGTTGAGTTTAGCCAAGTGGGGAGAGGGGAGAGCATGTGAGGTGTGGCCACAGCTTAGCCGTCGGGCAGTCGGGGACGAATGTCATCTCGCTGACCACACGGGCCTGGAGAGGGGAGCAGAGGCCCAGGGCGTTCTCATTTCTGGGGCTGCTGTGACAAGGTCCCACAGCCCGAGTGGCTGGAAATGAGGGAAAGGCTGTGTCTCACAGGTGCAGAACAGAGGTCCCTAATCCGCGGGGGTGGGCTCCTCCCTCCCTGCCGCCCCACCGCTGAGGCTGCTGAGCAGCTGGCCTGCTGCCCGGGCTGTCTTCTCTCCCTTCTTACAAGACACGCCTTGCATTGGGACAGGGCTGTCCCCAGTTCAGTTTAAGCACATCTTAATCCTGTCTTCAAATCCTAAATTGCACCCCTGCCCAAGCTTGCGAATCCAACTGCAGACTCGAGTCTCCATGCGGTTGTACACGAGGCCCCTCCAGGGCGCAGGCTAATCCAGGGCACCTCATCCAGAGGAGAGCTCCTTCTGCCCAGGGGCGTGGCCCAGCCCCGTCCTTGTGGGGATTCCCCTCCACCCCCCTGAGTACACACAGGCTCTTCCTCACCCCTAGTCCAGCCACCTCCAGCCCCGCAGGGACCGCAGCCCCAGCCCCCACCCCGCGGTCCCCACGCCCCCCCCCATGCCTCTACTCCTTGCAGCCAGTGACTTTGCAGTCAGCTGGGGGTGAGCCTGGCCCTCCCCTGGCCCCACATGTCCAGGCCCCGCTGAGCTGACAGCAGCAGCCCTCCCTGCCCCAGCCTCACCCACCCTTGGCCGCTGCTCCCCAGCCTCGTGGGCCTCTCCTCCATGGGTCTCTGGGCCACAGAGTCTTCACCCAGTGCCGCCACCTCCAGGAAGCCTTCCTGGACCTCCCAGCTAGGCACCCTGCCCAGGCTCAGCACCGAAGGCCATGTGACCTTGCCGCGCCCCCTCATCACGCGGCCTCCCTCGGACAGTCTGTGTCCCTGCGAGGTCATACACTCCACACGGCAGGAAACCCGAGCCATGTCCCAGGACCCGTGACAGTCCCTACAGGTGGCAGACTCTCAGTAGACATTCAGGGGTGCTAATGGCCTCCAGCGCAGGCCCGAGGTGGACCCCCCGAGGTCTGAGTCCCAGGCCCGCCATGGCCTTGCCTCCAAAAGGCAGGCTCCTCCACGTCTCTGTGCCTCAGTTTCCTTGTGTAAGCGGGGACCCTGGCATCTGCTCTGGGGGGCTTTGTGAGGATTAAGCGAGTTAATCCGCGTCCGCAGCTTGGAAGAGGGCCTGGACAGAGCACCAGTGCTGCGGGCTGGGGTTGGGGCCTCTGGGTTCTGCACGTGGGAATATCCTCCCCAGCAGCAGGGAGGGCCCGGCTCTGCCTGCAACTCTGAGCAGCTCCAGGCGGCCGTGGGGGTCGCTTGGTCCCCAAGGCTGGCCCCCAGGAAGCCAAGGAGCACCGGGTCTCTGGCCTCACCTGCGGGATCCGGGACGTGCCCTGCCTCCTGGGGGTGCCTGGTCTGGGGCAGCAGCGGTGGTGGGGAAGCACCGGTCACAGCAGGTGGGGGGAGTGGAGCTCAGAGAGACCGAGCCACGTCTCCAGGTCACCTGGGAGGACCAGAGCTGGACCCCCACCCCGACGGCCCAGAGACCAGCCGCCGTCCCGGAGCATGGCATCTCCCAAGTGTAGTCCCAGTGCCCCGAGTGTACACCCTAGTGCCACAAGTGTGCTCCCCAGTGCCCCGAATGTACCCCCTATTGCCCTACGTGTATCCCCCAGAACTCGAGTGTGCCCTCGAGTGCCCTGACTGTAACCCCTAGTGCCCACATGTATTCCCTAGTGCCCTGCGTGTACCCTCTAGTGCCCCAAATGTACACCCTAATGCCGCGAGTGTGCCCCCCAGTGCCCTGAGTGTAACCCCTAGTGCCCCGAGTGTACCCCCAGTGCCCCGAGTGTACCCCCTAGTGTTCCGCATGTACCCCTTAGTGCCCTGCTTATATCCCTTAGTGCCCTAAGTGTACCCTCTAGTGTCCCACGTGTGCCCCCCAGTGCCCCGAATGTACCCCCTATTGCCCTGCGTGTATCCCCCAGAACTCGAGTGTGCCCTCGAGTGCCCTGACTGTAACCCCTAGTGCCCACATGTATTCCCTAGTGCCCTGTGTGTACCCTCTAGTGCCCCAAATGTACACCCTAGTGCCGCGAGTGTGCCCCCCAGTGCCCTGAGTGTAACCCCTAGTGCCCCGAGTGTACCCCCAATGCCCCGAGTGTACCCCATAGTGCCACGCGTGTATCCCTAGAGCTCGAGTGTGCCCTCTAGTGCTCTCAGTGTAACCACTAGTGCCCTGCCTGTACCCTCTAGTGCCCCAAATGTACACCCTAGTGCCGCGAGTGTGCCCCCCAGTGCCCTGAGTGTAACCCCTAGTGCCCCGAGTGTACCCCCAGTGCCCCGAGTGTACCCCATAGTGCCACACGTATCCCTAGAGCTCGAGTGTGCCCTCTAGTGCTCTCAGTGTAACCACTAGTGCCCTGCATGTATCTCCTAGTGCCCCACGTGTACACCCTAGTGCCCTGCGTGTATACCCTAGTGCCCCGAGTATACCCCTAGTGCCCCGCGTGTGCCCCCCAGTGCCCCGAGTGTACCCCCTAGTGTTCCGCATGTACCCCCTAGTGCCCTGCTTATATCCCTTAGTGCCCTAAGTGTACCCTCTAGTGTCCCACGTGTACCCCCTAGTGCCCCGCGTGTACCCCCTAGTGCCCCGCGTGAATCGTCTAGTGCCCCGCGTGTATCCCCTAGTGCCCCGCGTTTACCCCCTGGTGCCCTGTGTGAATCATCTAGTGCCCCACGTGTATCCCCTAGTGCCCTGCGTGTACCCCCTAGTGCCCACATGTACCCCCTAGTGCCCCGCGTGTATCCCCAGAGCTCAGAGGAGGCTCTGCAGGCACCAGAACGCTCTTCCCTCCGGGCAGGGTTGGACGGAAGCCGATGCTGAGCTGGTGCTGCCTGCAGGTGGCCGTGGTCAGCACGGCCGTGAGCTTCTCCCCGAACTTCCCCGTCTACTGCGTGCTCCGATTTATTGAAGCTGTTGCCATCTCTGGCCTCTCCATAATCACAAGTGTGCTCTGTGAGTGTCTCCCTCGGCTGCTCCCACGTGGGGGTCGCGGGGCTGGTGGGTGGCCCTCACTGCATGGCCTCCCCACCTTCCAGTGGTAGAGTGGACCACCACCAGCAGGAGGGCTGTCGCCATAGCAACACAGGGATGCTGCTTCGCCGCGGGGAACGTGGTCCTGGCCGGCCTGGCCTTCGCCCTGCGGGACTGGCACGCCCTCCAGATGGCCGTGGCGCTGCCCTACTTTGCTCTCTTCCTGGCATCCTGGTGGGCACAGTCGGGAGTCTTTCCCCTTGGGGTGAACGCTGCAACCCAGGAAGGGGCCCAGAGTGGAGAGGGGGACTCTCACTCACCACCCTAGCTGGCCCCCAGGTCCCCAGACTCTGGGAGGCAAGAAAAGAGAGGGGCTGAGCTGGGCCCTCACTTGGCAGTGAGAAATGGGGTCACAATCAAGGAGAGGTGGCGCCTCTAGGACGCCCCATGCCCAGCAGCCCATTTCCTGACTGTAAGAGGACTGGGTGCACAGGCTCCCAGCACCCAAGGCAGCCAGGTGGGCTGGCACAGGGAAGCAGAGGGCGGTCAGGCCCTGGAGTTCGTCTTTATTCCCAAGCCACCATCTCCCACCTGGCATTTGCAGCAAAGTGGGAGAGGCACCTACATTCTCCGTTCCCTCTGCAGCTGGAGGCTCCGCTGCCCACCACCCTCCCCGACCCAGGGGAGTCACAGTAGACACCAAAACAACCAGGACCCAGCCCAGCTCCTGCTCCTTCTACAGGTGGCTGTCAGAATCCGCCCAATGGCTCATTATTACAGGCAAACCAGACCAAGGGCTGCGGGAACTCAGAAAGGTGGCCAGGATAAATGGTCACAAGGACGCCAAAAACACGCTGACCATGGAGGTGAGACACTGCCATGTGGGACCCGGAGAGTGAGACCCGGCCCAGGCAAGGACATCCACGGATGCATTTTCTGTACTATCACCACCACCTCCATGACCCACTCTAGCATTACTTCCATTCTCAGAGCCACTAGCGTTGCCAGCACCACACCAGCATCTCTACAAAACATCAGCACCACCACAGTCACCTCCACCATCACCATCTCTACAGAAACACCAACCATCACCACCACCATCACCTCCACCATCACCACCATCACATCCACTATCACCAACACCACCTCCACCACCATCACCTCCACCATCACCTCCACCATCACCACCACCACCTCCACCATCACCTCCACCACCACCTCCACCATCACCTCCACCATCACCACCACCACCTCCACCATCACCTCCACCATCACCACCACCATCACCTCCACCATCACCACCATCACATCCACTATCACCAACACCACCTCCACCACCATCACCTCCACCATCACCACCACCACCTCCACCATCACCTCCACCATCACCACCATCACCTCCACCATCACCACCACTGGCACCTCCACCACCAGTCACCACATATCACAGTACCCACACCAACACTACCACCACCCACATCACCAGAACGGAGCTGAGTCCAGTGTAGGCAGGGCCCAGAGGCAGGGGGCAGTGCTCCACTGAGCACTGGAGAGGACGGCATAGGAAACTTGGGAGCAGCAAGGAGTCTGATTGGGCAAGAAAGAGGGTGTTTGGGCTTTGCAGGGTGGCGGTCAAGGGCACCATCCCGCAGCCTCCAGCACGGACACTCCCTCTTTGGCTCCAGGGAGGTGGGCCAGCTCTGCAGAAGAGAGCTCAGCCACGAGGCCAGAGAGAACCCCATCTGTATCCACCCCCACCTCTACAGGTCCAATCTCAGAGGCCAAGGCGCAGGCCAAGCTCCCCCACCTCTCTGCCTACCTGGCTGCCCCATTCACTGAACCCATTGTCTCCGGAAGTGCTGATGTCCTGCATGGAGGAGGAACTGGCCACCGCGAAGACCCGCCCATCTGGGCTGGCGCTGTTCCGCCTGCCCCTGCTCCGCTTGAGAACCTGTAGTTTGCTGGTGGTCAGGTAAGCCATCCTAGCTCAGCCTCTCCTCGAGACAGGGTCCGGTTCCCGGACAGGGAGAGGGGGCGCCCAGGGGCAGAACAGCGTCTGCTGGCTTATGGGTGGCAGGAGCATTTCCGGCTGGTCCGAGAAGCATCCCCAGCAAACTGGGGTCCTGGCAGGTAGGAGAGAGGTAAGTCCCCGAGGTGGAAGGGGCAGCTGGGCAGGGTCTGCGCCGCTGTGAGCTAAGCCGCACCCCGGGGCTGAGTCCTCCCTGCATTTGTCCCCCGGACCCTGCCCCACCCCTAGGCCCTGCCTCGGCACCCAAGGGCGCCCCTCAAAATAAACTCAGCCCAAAGCAAAGTGTTTCCCGGCTCACTGTCCGCACGGTCGGTGCCAGCCCCGCCCTCCCACGCCCCTGCCGTGAACCTCGCGGCACCCCGGGGCTTCTGCCAGGCGCAGGTCCCATGCCGTGGGCGGTGCGTGCTCAGCCTCCTGCCCGCGAGGACGCCCCGCGGAAGGGCGAGGCTGGGCCCCGGGCTCAGCTGGATGCTTGTGGGAGTGCAGACGGATTTTAAAAGCAGGCGGGAAGAATGGCACATTGGGGCCGCGTATGGATCCAAATTCAGTCTCCCAACTGCAGAAATTCAGCTCCACCAGGGAGCGTCACAGGGGTCCCCCGGGAAGCGGAGGCTGAGATGGAGATTAGTGAGCAGGACATTTACTGGGGATGGGGGGGCTCTTGGGAGCTACGCGGGTGGGGGAGGGGAGGAAGGCGCCGGGGAGACGCATGGACAGCCAGGTCCCAACCGACCCCCGGGGGCCTTGGACCTGGGGTGCCCCTTCTGAGCCCTGCCTCTGTCCACTGGTGACGGGTCTTTGACGCCGCCCCCAAAAGCCGGGGTCACCCCAGCTGGAGCAAGTCCCAGGAGAGACTCGGGGCAGTGAGGTCCAGCGCCCCCCAGACACCCCGAACTCCTGCGACCCCCAGTCTTCCTGATACCGAGAGTGGTCAGAGACGTGCCCAGCTTCACGGCTGGTCAGGCAGGACCCGGCCCAGGAAAGAAGGACAGAGAGGGCCACGGCCAGGACAGAGGGGACAGTGCAGGGACCACAGAGACCCCCCCAGCTGGTCTTGGCTCAGGGCCAGAAAGAGTCAAATCTTCTCGCTGGTCAGTGGCCAGGGAGCCTGAGGGCCAGCGCCCCAGCCCATCCTGCCTGCCCTTTCCTGGGGTGAGCCTGACCTTGGGGAGACCTTCCTGCATCCCACCACCCCACAGGTTTCCTGGGCTCTGGCCGTGCCCCACCCAGCGCGGGCAGCCTCCCCACAGGAGGCTGCACCTCTCGGGACAGCCGCTGGGCTGGGGGTGCTGAAGGGTGCCCTGTCCTGTGGGGCGGGGACCCGACTCCCCGTGTTTGCCCTGCAGCTTCTCCATGTTATTCTCCTACTTCGGGCTGGTCCTGGATCTGCAGCGCCTGGGAGGCGACATCTTCATCCTCCAGGTTCTCCTCGGGGCCGTGAACTTCGTGGGCCAGACCTGTGTGCCCCTCGTGCTCCGGTGCTTAGGCCGCCGCGGGGTCATGGCCGGCGCCCTCTTCACATGCGGCTGCTCCATCCTGGCCAACACGCTGGTGCCACAAGGTGATGCAAGGGGGGCACGGGGGTGGGGGCTGCCCTGCCCACCCCGTCTCGGGAATCCCCCACCCAGTGCACCCCGTCCATTTCCCTGATGACCGAGATCCCCCAGCGAGGAGGGAACAAGCCAGGGCTTGCACAGACGCTCCAGGCTGGACTGGGAGGGAGGGTGGGGGAGGCTGGGGGACTCGGCTTCCCCGCCAGGCCCCTCTTTCCACCCACCCACTGGTGCCCCATGAAGGCCGGGTCTCCCCCAGGAAGGCTGAGCGGCAACGAGGAGGCTTCTAGAACCTGGCCTCTGAGATGCCCCAGCTGCCCCCTCCCACTCCTGGCTGGGCTCCCTCCCTGGGCCCCACACACCCAAACACCGTGATAGCGAATCCCTGGCTGAACCCCTGCCTGGGCCAGAGAAAACCTGGGGGAAACCCAAGCCCTTCACCCTGAGCCGGCCTCAGAGCGGAGCAGCCCTGGGAGCCCTCCCGGCTGGATCCCACCCTCCCCCCTCACTCCCCAGATATGCAGACCCTGCGTGCAGCCTTCGCCGTACTGGGAATGGGATGTTTTACAATAAACTTCACCTGCCACATGGCCTACACATCTGAAGTCTTCCCGACTTCGCTGAGGTAGGCTGGGGCTGCGGGCCATGCCCCTGGGGGGTGGTGAGGAAAGGACACCCCCAGGAGGCCCAGTGGGGGGGTGGGGGGAGGAAGAGAAGAGCTGGGCACCCTGAGCCACACAGAAGAGTGGGAGAGGAGACCTCCGCCGGCTGACGGGGACTGGCCAGGAGGTCCCCCTTCCTTGGCTCGCCCCTCCCCTGCCCAGACCTCCCGACTCAGAGGGCAGCGATGGCAGAAAGCAGCTAGGCGTGTGTCTTGAGTCCGATGCAAGCCACAGACCCTTCTGTCCAGGTGAAACCTGACACGAACCCCAAGAGAGCACCCAGGAGCCCACACCCACTTCCCAGTGACCCTCCCCACTCCCAAGAGTGCCCGTGTCACATCCTTGGAACCCAGGACTCCATGGAGCACAGGTGGAAAAGCTGGGGTCTAGCATGAACTCCGTGCCCACATGTAAGTAAACATAAAATAAACGTGCATTGAATGAGTGAGACGCAAGAAGAGATGGATGTACCCAACGGAGAGGTCGGACCTGACTCCATACTCCAGAGCCCTAGCCCAGTGCTCTTTCCACATCTTTGGGGCTCACTCACTCGCTGACTCTTTTCATCCATTTATCCAATGAATATTTATTGATACTGTTGATATTACGTGGAAAGTCCAAGCTGGGAGCTTGGTGGCCTAGCGGGAGCTTTGCGGCAAACTCCCAAATCACCCAAGAGCAGGGAGAAGGAAGTCGGCCCCAGAGAGCGCCTCATGGAAGGCACTGGATGTGCCCAGGAGGCAGAGCCCCTCTCCGGGTGGAAGACTGCATGGGCTCCCTGGGGGACGTGGCATTAGGGGCGGCCTCCAAGGGGATAAACCCCTCAGCCCGGCGCTCCCTGGCCTTGCATCCCCTGACACAGCTCCTCTGGAGAGCCGTCCCATTGCAACCATGACATGGGCCCTCAGTCTCCCTTCTGCCTGCAGGGTGACGGCAAATGGCCTCCTGTCTTCGGCAAGCCAGGTGGGAGCTGTGCTGGGTCCCCTGATCAGGATGGCCAGCCAGGCCCTGCCCCTGCTGCCCCCACCCCCCGCAGTGTCCTCCCCATCGTGTCCAGCTTTATCATCCTGCTGTTTCTGCCTGAGACCCAGGGACTTCCCCTCCCCGACACCATACAGGACCTGGAGAAACAGTGAGTCACCCATGGCCACCTCGGGGGTGGGGCTGGGGTTTCTCCTGAGCCAGAATACAGAGGGGCTGGGGATGGGAGTACAGGTGGGGGTCCACTCCCAATCCTGGCATAAGATGATGTCCTGGGGCAGAGGGTGCTGGAATGGGGCAGGGCTTGTCCTCCTCACGGTACGGCAGCACTCGTGGTGTTCCATGCACCGTGCCCAGGTCGGTGGCACAGAGGCCATCTGGGTTTGTGTTTCCGATACCATTTCATCTTTACACCCACCTTCTCAGGAAGGCACTTTTATTTTCCCCTTTTGTAGGTAGAAAAATTGAGGCTCAGAGAGCAGTGCCTTCCTCAAGGTCTCACAGGTAGAAAATGATTGTGCCTGAGGCAGGAAAATGCTTTGGGTGCTGTAGCCAGGTTGCCTGGAATTGAATTCATTGCCTACTCAGGCAAATTGCTTAATCTGTCTTGCCAAAACTGACACAAGAAGATATAGAAAGTTTATATCGTCTATATAGGTGTAGATGTGGTTAAATCTTCCAAAAAGAATTCCAGACCCAGACAGAGTAACATATTAACAGTAGAATTGACAGTTCTCTCACTAAGATTCTTTGAGAGAGCAGAAATTAGGAACACTCTCCAACTTCATTCTCAGAAGCCAGAATCATTTCTCTATGTGTCTGCTTCCTCATTTGTAAGATGAGTGTTAAAAAAAAGCAGCCCCCCTAATAGAGTTGATTTCAGGTTTAATTGAATTGTTTAACTAAGGCACTTAAACAATGTCTGCCCCTCATCAGTGCCCCCTAAGTGCAGCTGTCGCTTCCTGGATGAGAGTATGTTTCTATCCTCCCTGAACTGGGCAGGAACCGAGGCCATGACAATAGAAATTGGAACAGCTTGTACTTAGTGAATTCTAAGTGTTTTATTTTATCATCTTATTTATTTTGTACAAGGTGCTGTTATCAACCAATTTCACTGCAAGGAAATTGACAGGCAGAGCGATTACATAGCTTGCCTAAGAAACAGGGAAGCTGAGATTTGATTTATTCTTTATCTCACTGATATTTATTGCATACCTACTCCAAACCAGGCCCCATTCTTTACTCAGGGGACACCAGCAGGAGGTGGACATTACACAAAGCATCTGGCTCGAGGAACACTGCTTGCAGAGCCGCCTCCAGCTGAGGCTCCCTGGAGCTTCCTCCGGGGACAACAGACTGGTTTCTGAAACCTGAAGCAGTTGAACAAAGCAGGATACATTTTTCAACCACTGAACGTGGACCAATCACAATAAACCATTTGCAATCCTAAATTTGAATATTTATTTAACCAATTGCAGTAGCTTACTTACAATTCTTAACTTGCATGTTTACTAACTAATCATAAGAATATATAGAAAAAAATCACTGCCTTCCCTCCTACATGGAACATGATTCCCAGGGGTGTAAATCTCCCTCGCAATGTGGGACAAAAGACCTAGGATAAGCCAGGACCTGGCATCAAGAGATGGAAATACCCTACTTGACCAACAGAGGGAAGGGAGAAATGAGACAAAATAAAGTTTCAGTGGCTAAGAGATTTCAAACAGACTCAAGAGGTTATCCTGGAGGTTATTCTTATGCATTAAATAGATATCCCTTTTCGTTTATGGTGTCATGGAGTGGCTGGAGGGAAGTACCTGAAACTGTTGTGCTGTGTTCAGGAGCCCAGATTCTGGAAGATGATTGTAAAAAGATTGACGATTGTGTGATTGTGTGAACCTTGTGTCTGATGCTCCTTATACCCAGGTATGGCCAGATGAGGAAAAATGTGGATAAAAATGAATAAATACATACATAAGCAGAAGAAAATTAAAGGTGATGGTGGAGTTATGCAGAGATGGTAGGGTTTAACAAATGCGTATGATTGCTGAATGATTATATTGATATTTCTTTGAGTCTTCTGTATCTTAGAGCAGCTTTAAGTAAAAACTTAAAATTGTGGAATTGTGTAACCCATACCAAACTCTGAAATCTGTTCTACAATGAATTGTTGCAATGTGCTTTGAAATTTATTGCTTTTTTCTGTATATGTTATTTTACACAAAAAATAGTTAAAAATCAATTGTGATGATAAATGCACAGCTATATGATGATATTGTCAACCCCTGATTGCATATTTTGAATGATTACATGGTGTGTGAATATATATCAATAAAAATTTTAAAAAATTTTTAACTTAAAAAAATAGCATATATAGACAGATAATTCCTAATAGATAGAAGCAATCCAAGTGCCCATCAGCAGACAAATGGATAAACAATATGTGATATATACATACAATGGAATATTATGCGGCAATAAGATGAAATGAAGTCCCAAAGCATATGACAAAGTGTTGAAACCTGAGGATTTAATCCTCAGTGAAATAAGCCAGATGCAAAACGATAGAGTATCGTCTCAATATTATGACTCTGGTAAAGATGACAATGTCAGGGCTCAGTGAGCGGAATGGGCTGCTCTGAACAATAGACCAGGAAGTGAACAGCTCTCAGAAGCAAAATCAATACATCACAAATGTTCAAAAAAATGATCATGGTGACGCATATACAACTATGTGATGATATTATGAGACACTGATTGTGCACCATGCATGGCATGTTTGTATGCTAGGAATGTCTGTATTGTATGTTTATCAATAAGAATATTTTTTTAAAAATCAGTACATCTTCCTCTGACATTTTTCTCTAGTATGATCTGAATAAAGACTTGGAGGACAGATGGGGAATGTGGTGCTGTCTTCTTTCCCCCTTCTTCTCTCTCTCTTTTCTCCCTTTACCATTCCTCTCTGTTTCTTTCTTTTTCTTTTTCTTCCCTCTTTCCTTCCCTAAATATAAAAATATATATATATAAGTGAATATTGTATTAGCTAGGGTTCTCTAGAGAAACAGAATAGGCAGGAAATATCAGTAGATGCAAAATTTATAAAAGTGTCTCATGTAACCATGGGAATGTAGAGTCTAAAATCCATAGGGCATCTGAAGCTGATGACACTGATGGAGGGTCTGGACGAAATCCACAGGAGAGGCTCACTGGCCGAAGAAGGAAGAGGGCCTGTCTCTCCTGAATCTTCCTTATAGGGCTTCCCGTGATTAGATTAAGCATCAACCATTGTAGAAGACACTCCCCTTGGCTGATGACAAATGGAATCAGTTGCGAATGCAGCCAATGTGATCATGATTTAATTCTCTGAAATGTCCTCACAGCAAAAGACAGGCCAGCACTTGCCCAAATAGACAAACAGGCCCCACCACCTGGCCAAGTTGACACATGAACCTGACCATGACAGTCCACCCCTTGTCAACTTGGCAGTTATACATATCACCTTAAAGCATCCTTAATTTCTAAACAGGAAACAATAAAAGACACATTTTTTTTCTTGCCTAATAATACTCAACTGTCCTGCATACAACTGGAAACACATTAAATCTCCCCAGAATAGGGTGCAAGTCCTTGGGTAATATTCATTCTTAAACTTGATACCTTACAACGTAAATACTATAACATGAACAAAACAGCATTACAGTCCTCATTTCTGTAACTGATCACGTGGTCGCAGTTCATATTTATCACTACCTTCTCCCACTACCCATGCCATATTCCCTTTACCCTCAGCAAGCCCTTCAACTGGCCGTGGCTCTTTGCCTGGTGGGGTGACCCAAATCTTCATTCGTGAAGTTTCAGAACCATTGGTAGCCCTGCCTGGATTGTGTTGTTGCAGTTTTCTATTGATTTTAATCACAGGGCATGGTAGTACTAAAAGATGTCGTAGGGATCTCCTATATTCCAGGAAAACTCTTCTTTACCTCCATTGTGTAGTTGCAGTCCTACTTCCTCCTGATAGTCAAGGTCAATCACCCCAACCAGTAATGTAATCCCTTGGCTTGTTGATCCAGGGGCATGAGTAGCCCAAAGTGACCAGGTGGCCATCTTAGATCCCAGTTCAAAGGAATCATTGTTGTTTCTCCTAGTGAAAGTACTTTCCCTTTTGGTACTAAAACCTGCAGACTAGCAAAACTCAAGGTTGCAAGGACAGGAAGCAAAAATTTTCCTAGTGGATCACTAGGGGTAATAGTGAGTGGTAACACTCCCATTTCCATCCCTTGGTTCCTGGACCCATGGGTCCTGGCTATGGGAGAAACAGCACCATACAGTGGACGCAATTCAGAGCATACACAGCTTCCTGGAGGACATTACCCCAGACTTTCAAGGTTTTGCCACCTAGATGGCATGGTAATTGAGTTTTCAAAAGGCCATTCCAACATTCTATCAATCCAGTTGCTTCTGGATGATGGGGAACATGGTAAGACCAGAGAATTCCATGAGCATGTGCCCATTCCCACACTTCATTTACTGTGAAGTGTGTTCCTTGATCAGAAGCAGTGCTAAGTGGAATACCAGGATGATGGATAAGGCATTCTGTAAGCCCACGGATGGTCATTTTTGCAGAAGCATTGCATGCAGGGAAAGAAAACCCATATCCAGAGTATGTGTCTATTTAGTTAGAACAAATCACTGCCCCTTCCATGAAGGGAGTGGCTCAATGTCATCAACCTGCCACCATGTAGTTGGCTGGTCACCTCAGGTAATGGTGCCATATCAGGGGCTGAGTGTGGGTCTCTGCTTCTGGCAGATTGGGCACTCAGCAGTGGCTGTAGCAAGGTCAGCCTTGGTGAGTGGAAGCCCATGTTGCTGAGCCCATGCATAACCTCCATCCCTACCACCATGGCCACTTTGTTCATGAGCCCATTGGGCAGTGACAGGAGTTGCTGGGGAAAGAGGCTGACTGATATCCACAGAACAGGTCATTTTATTCACTGGATTATTAAAACCTTCCTCTGCCGAAGTCACCTTCTGATGTGCATTCACATGGGACACAAATATCTTCATGTTTTTAGCCCACTCAGAAAGGACTAGCCACATACTTCTTCCCCAGACCTCTTTGTCACCAATTTTCCAATTACAGTCATTCCAAGCCCACAACCATCCAGCCAAACCATTAGCAACAGCCCACAAATCAGTATACAAATGGACCTCTGGCCAGTTCTCCTTCCAAGCAAAATGAACAACCTGGAGCACTGCTCAAAGTTCTGCCCACTGGGAGGATTTCCCCTCACCACTGTCCCCCAAGAACACCCCAGAAAGGGGTTGCAGTGCTGCATATTGTGCTGAACCATCTGCAAACCAGGCCTGAGTTTTCTCTTCCTCAATCAATTCACTGTAAGGAATTCCCGAAGAAGCCATAGCTCTGGTCTTGGAAAGAACGTAATGTGGCAGGAGTGGAGACCATGGGCATTTGAGACACTTCCTCATGTAACTTACTCGTGCCTTCAGGACCTGCTCTGGCTCTATCTTGTATATACCGTTTCCATTTTACGATAGAGTGCTGCTGTGCACGCCCAACTTTATGGCTTGGTGGGTCAGACCTCACCCAGTTCATGATAGGCAACTCAGGTCTCATGGTAACTCGGTGGCCCATGGTTAAGCGTTCAGTCTTTACTAAGGCCCAGTAGCAGGCCAAAAGCTGTTTCTCAAGAGAAGAGTAGTTATCTGCAGCAGATGGTAAGGCTTTGCTCCAACACCCTAAGGGTCTGCGTTGTGATTCTCCTATAAGGGCCTGCCTAAGGCTCCAGACAGCATCCCTCTTTGCCACTGACACATCCAGCACCATTGGATCTGCTGGATCATACGGCCCAAGTAGCAGAGCAGCTTGTACAGCAGCCTGGACCTGTGGCAGAGCCTCCTCTTGTTCAGGTCCCCACTCAAAATTAGCAGTTTTTCTGGTCACTTGATAAATGGGTTGGAGTAGCACACCCACATGAGGAGTATGTGGTCGCCAGAATCCAAAGAGACCAACTAGGCATTGTACCTCTTTTTTAGTCATAGGAGGGGTCAGAAGCAGCAACTTATCCTTCACCTTAGAAGGGATATCTCGACATGCCCCACACCACTGGACACCTAGAAATTTCATTGAGGTGGAAGGCCCCTGTATTTTTTTGGATTTATCTCCCATCCTCTGACACGCAAATGCCTTACCAGTAAATCTAGAGTAGTTGCTACTTCTTGCTCACTAGTTCCAATCAACATGATATCATCAATATAATAGACCAGGGTGATATCTTGTGGGAGGGAGAAATGATTACGGCCCATGCAGAGAAGATAATAACATAAGGCTAGAGTTGATATATCCCTGAGGTAAGACAGGGAAAGTATACTGCTGGCCTTGCCAGCTGAAAGCAAACTGTTTCTGGTGGTCCTTGAGAAAAAAGCATTTGCCAGATCAATAGCTGCATACCAGGTACCAGGGGATGTATTGATTTGCTGAAGCAATGACACCACATCCAGAACAGCAGCTGCAATCTGAGGTACCACCTGGTTGAGTTTATGATAATCCACTGTCATCCTCCAAGACCCATCTGTTTTCTGCACAGGCCAAATAGGAGTTGAATGGGGATGCGGTGGGAATCACCACCCCTGCATCCTTCAAGTCCTTAAGAGTGGCAGCAATCTCTACAATCCCTCCAGGAATACGATATTGCTTCTGATGTACTATTTTGCTAGGTAGGGGCAGTTCTAGTGGCTTCCGCTTGGCCTTTCCTGCCATAATAGCCCTCACTGCATGAGTTAGAGAGCCAATGTAGAGATTCTGCCGGTTGCTCAGTATGTCTATTACAACTACGCTTTCTGGAACTGGGGGAATAACTACAGAATGCATCTGGGGGGCCCACTGAACCCACTATGAGTTGGACCTGGCTTCTGCTAACTCTGGATCCAGTCATCTGCATTGTGTTTAAGGATTCCAGCTCAGTGACAGCAGTTTCCACTGTATTATCTGACCTACAGAGAAGTGCAACTTCAGAGCTCTTCAGGAATGATGACACTACTATCACAAGTTGATTTCTCTGAGTTCTGGTAAAAGGTGTATCCTCCGGACATTCCTGGGGTGAAGAGCAGGCTTTGCATGATAAATCCACTCTAACATTCCAATCTCTCTAAGCCTCTGGATCCCCTCATCTGCATTATACCAGGGCAGTTCTGGCATTTCAACCTCAGGTAATGTCGGCCACCTTATGATACATGGTTCAGCAAGCCATCTAAACAAACTCTTAATGCCTTTTCTTACCCTTTGAGCTATAACATTGAATGCAGAATCTCTGCTTAGTGGGCCCATATCCATAAACTCAGTCAGTCTGATCCAGCCTTATATTCCTCCACCATTATCCCACACCCTTAAAATCCATTGCCACACTTATTCCCCTGATTTCTGTTCACATAAATTGAAAAACTCACACAATTCTTTATTAGTATAATGTACCTCCTCGTGTGTGATACTTTGTACCTCACCTTTTGGGGTCTTTTTGGACATTAGTCTACTTATAGAATAAGTCTTCCAGACTTATAGGTCTGGAAGAAATGAGGGGTGGTGGGGGTGGGTCATGAAAACAATCAGAAGTATCTGATTGCTTCAGGGCACTCATGCAGTTTCATCTGGTGAAACAAGATTAATCACTCTAGGGCTAATCCCTTCAGGTGGCAGTTGGGTGGCAACTCCTCAGGGCAGGCTGGAGGTGGGGCAGTTATGTCCTCAGGGCAGACTATTACAGGGTTATCTAGAGAAGACTCAGCATGGCCTAGGGTTTCAACCTCGCCCCCAACATCATTATCAATCCATATGTGACAATCCCATCTTTCAGGGTCCCACTGCTTTTCAATCAATGCCCTCACTTTAACTGCAGACACCATGCAAGACTGAGATTTCAGTTTACGTTGTAAAGTTGCTACTCTAACAATAAGATTTTGAGTCTGATTTTCGGGGATCTCAAGTCTATGGCTACAGGAAATAAGATTTTCCTTCAGGACACTCATAGATGTGTTTATATCTGTCATAAACTGCATAAGCTTCTAATTTGAAGCCTTAAGCCCATCCCTTTCACTCATTAATGTATACAGTGTATCTAACAACAACTAACCAGTATCTCTAAACTTCCTATTTCCACAAAACTCCATAAAGTGTCCAAAACATTATCCCCCAGAGCCTGGCTTCATACAAGTAAAGCATTAGAAGAATCCAATGGTGATATTTTGACTTCTCTTTTGCCAGCTCACCCCATGGGTTGTCAGTGTCGTTCTGATTATGGGAATCAGAGTCCTTAGTGCCTTTGAGTCCAGTCAGAGTAGAAAACCAATCATAAAAACCCATTTTTAAGATTCCGTTTCTTCAGAATCACTCCCAGTACCAAGCTGTATCAGCTTGGGTTTTTAGAGAAACAGGATCAGCAGGAAATATCCCTAGATATAAAATTTATAAAAGTGTTTCATGTAACCGTGGGAATGTAGAAGCCAACATCTGTAGGGCAAGTTGCAAGCTGGTAACTCTGATGGAGGGTCTGGATGAACTCCACAGGAACAGCTGCTGGCTGAAGCAGGAAGAGAGACAGTCTCTTATGTATCCTCCTTAAAAGCTTTCCAGTGATTAGTTTAAGCATCACTCATTGCAGAAGACACTCCCCTTAGCAGATTACAAATGAGATCAACTGTGCATGCAGCCAATGTGGTCATGATTTAAGTGCATGAAATGTCCTCATAGCAAGACCTATGCCAGTGCTTGCCCGACCAGATAAACAGGCACCACCACCTGGCCAAGTTGACACATAAGCCTGACCATGACATAACCTTTCACCAACAGTCTATTTTCAACCCTGTCATGTAAATGTTTACTAACCAGTTACAATGTAGCAACATCTCAAACCCCACCCTCCTTGGTTTGACTTAATAAAAACCCATGTGCCAATCATCCTGAGTATATCACTTCCTTAAATATGCCCGGGCTCACCCTTTAAGTGTGTACTTTCTTTTCAATAAACTTTTCTCACTTGCTTAAACCTGCTTAAATTTATCCTTGAACTCCTCCTAGCAACAAGATGTCAAGCCTTGAAGGAGGCTGTGGTAACAAGGTAGCAAGAGCAAAAGAGCTCCAGTAACAAGACTGCTGTGGTTGTGTCAAAAAAAAAGGGCTTGAAGAGGCTTCCATGGTCACAGGTGGGATAACCCCTATTGAGATAATGGATCGGGCAGCATTAGCAATGACTGCTAACATCACAAAGAAAAGAATTCCTAGTCATTATATGTCTTTGGCGATGGTACCCACCAATACTTTGAAGTAGCGTAGCCAAAAAAATACGATTTAAATAGGACCTATTTTCCAGATCCATACTTTGTATGGAAACTATTTTTTTTCACTCAAGAGGCATATGGATCTTCTCTTTGTCCCTGTATGTCAATATTTCTTGAAGACATGCCTGAAGAGGGTCTTTTTTCATCCATTGGCTGGGCAATTGGTGGAGCATTTCAATCTGCTGGCTCACATCCTTCGGTTCTGAGACATTGTCTTGAATCATTTTATTGATGATTTCATTTCCTCCATTTCCTCTATTCTCTTCCTGGAGTTTCCATTATTTGAAATTGGACTGGTCATGGTGGGGTACCGTTGACTATTGAACACATTATGTTTCATTGGAAAGCTTTTTCTTAGGCTCACAACATGTGGTCAGTTCAAAATGGCCACGTAAAATGTCCTTCCTGTGACCTTCCCATTAAGAGCTGTGCCTTGGCCCAACTGGTGCCAGGACCCCTGCTCCACCCCAACCCTGCCTCGCACCCAAGCTCTAATGCATCTGCCCTGGTCCACCCCAAAGTGGGTCTCTGGGCATTTCTGCCCCAAGACTTCCTTGGTTTGAAAACACCTCCCCGCTGACCCCTCAGGTCCTGTTTTCATCTGAAAGATTGAGGTTGGCCTAGTAATGAAACCAGGTTTCAGCTGAGAAAAAGGGGGAGAGGGAAGGAAGGGGAGGAGAAAGATTCATGGTTGAAGACCCTGGCTTGAAGTTTGCATGAAACTGCTCCCCTTACATGCATACAGAGCTGCAAGGCATGCTAGAGCCACAGCACTATGATTTTGGAAGAAAAGATGAATGGATTTTGATGGACAGCTGGCAGTGTCCCCTTAGCATTAAACGAATTACCCAGAATGCAGTATAGAGGAACATTATTGATGGAAAACATGAATAAAAGTTGAAGGAACATGGAAAACAGGGTGAGATGGTCTAATATAGGTTCATTGAAGTTCCAGAAATGACAGGCTCAGTGAAAGGCAAGACTCCTCAGATTGAGAAGACACAATCTATCCCAAGAAGGATGGTTTCTTTAATAATCCACACCTAGACATACAACAGTGAAATTGCAAAACAAAACAAAACAAAATGTCTTAAATGTATGCATAGAGAAAGACAGATCATCAATAAAAGAATGATAATTAGGCTGATGAGTTAGTCAGGGTTCTGTAGAGAAACAGAACCAACAGGAGAGACCTGTAAACATACACACACTTCTTAAGTAAAAGCATTTGAGTAAACCATGGGAGAATTATTTTAAAATATTGAAAGCAGAAGGTCTTTTCAACTGTAACACAAAAGTTAAACGACATTAAAAAATGAATAAAATGATTATATAAATTCAAACACTTCTGAATGAAAAAAAATTACTGTCAGTAAAATCAAAAGACAAAGTCACCTGGAGGAAATATGTCTAACTCATATTGTAGCTGATGACTATTCTCTAAATATATAAAGAGCATCTGCAAATCAGCAAGAAAGAGACTAACAGC
The DNA here is from genome assembly GCF_023851605.1 of Tamandua tetradactyla. Classification (NCBI taxonomy): domain Eukaryota; kingdom Metazoa; phylum Chordata; class Mammalia; order Pilosa; family Myrmecophagidae; genus Tamandua; species Tamandua tetradactyla. Next base: position 10,126,165 of record NC_135335.1, read on the forward strand.
CAAAATAAATAAATAAATGGGCAAACGAGGTGACATGACTCAATTATTCATCAAGGGAAAGAGGGAGGAAGGAAGGAAAGAAGGAAGGAAGGAATAAAAGAGGGCAGGAAAGCAGACACCTTTTTTAAAATAAGCTTTTCACTCTGGAATAATATTGGTTCATAGGAAAGTTGCGAAGATACCACAGAAAGTTCCCATATACCCGTCTCCCAGTTTCCCCTCTCTGTTAGCAGCTTACATAACCACAATACCTTTGTCTAAACTAAGATTTTAACCTTGTCACATCCCCATTAAGTAACCTACAGATTTCACCAGCTTTTCCCCAAATGTGCCTTTTCTGTTCCAGGAGTCAACCTAGCACCTACCTTGCCCTTAGTTCCCCCATGCCCTTGGTGTCCTCATGTCTGTTTCTTATGACCTTGAGAGTTGCAGGAGGGCCATGCAGGTGTCTTGTGAAAAGTCCCTTGAGTTGTATTTGCTGATGTTTTCCCCATGATTACACTGAGGTGTGGGTTTGGAGCAGATTGCGTGGTGTTGACAGCATGCATCAGTGATTTTAAACTTGGTTGCTTGGTGAAGTGGGTGACTGTCAGGTCTCTCCATCCTAAAGTTAGTATTTTCCCCTAAATTCCCTCCTTTGTTCTTTGGAAGCTTGTCACTAAGCCCAGCCCACATGCAAGGGAGGGGACTCCAACTTCACCTTCTGGAAGGTGGGGTGGGGCATATCTAATTCTTCTACAAGGAAGAGTGTTTCCCTTGTCCCCATTTGTTTCTATCTCCGTATGGACTTCAGGATATTTATTTCCTATTTTGGGTTATAGTCCAATGTCTTGTTATTTATTGTGCTGCTCAAACTGTTACAGCTTTGGCCAGCGGGAGCTTTTTTAGCTGGCCCTCTGACATACACCCATCATTGTGTTGGGTTTTTAAGGCCCTCCTTACTTCGGTTGCTACAGGGTGCTCCAGGCTCAGCGTGGTATTTTCCCTACCCCAACCTTAGAATCAGCCATTTCTCCAAGGACCCCCGGTGTGCTGGTTTGAAAGGATGTATGGACCCTAGAAAAGCCATGTTTTAATCAAAATTCCATTTTATAGAGGCAGAATAACCCCTATTCCATACTGTATGTAATTAGATAATCTCCCTGGGGAGGTAACCTAATCAACAGTGGTTGCTACGCTGGATTAGGGGAGATGTGTCTCCACCCATTTGGGTGAGTCGTGATTAGTTTCTGAGGTCCTATAAAAGAGCAAACGTTATGGAGAATGAGAGGTTGGGAGAGAGCAGAGAATGCTGTAGCACCATGAAGCAGAGTCCACCAGCCAGCAACCTTTGGAGATGAAGAAAGAAAACGCCTTCCGGGGAGCTTTTTTTTTTCTTTTTTTTTTATAGTTCAGGTGCAGCTTCATTCAGTGTTTTAACATAGTTACATTACAATTAGGTATTATTGTGCTGTCCATTTTTGAGTTTTTGTGTTTAGTCCTGTTGCAAAGTCTGTATCCCTTCAGCTCCAATTACCCATTATCTTACCCAGTTTCTAACTCCTGCTGGTCTCTGTTACCAATGACATATTCCAAGTTGATTCTCGAATGTTGGTTCACATCAGTGGGACCATACAGTATTTGTCCTTTAGTTTTTGGCTAGACTCACTCAGAATAATGTTCTCTAGGTCCATCCATGTTATTACATGCTTCATAAGTTTAGTCTGTCTTAAAGCTGCATAATATTCCATCATAGGTATACGCCACAGTTTGTTTAGCCACTCGTCTGTTGATGGACATTTTGGCTGTTTCCATCTCTTTGCAATTGTAAATAATGCTGCTATAAACACTGGTGTGCAAATGTCCATCTGTGTCTTTGCCCTTAAGTCCTTTGAGTAGATACCTAGCAGTGGTATTGCTGGGTCGTAATCCATTCTGCCAGTCTATGTCTTTTGATTGGGGAATTCAGTCCATTAACTTTTAGTGTTATTACTGTTTGGATAATATTTTCCTCTACCATTTTGCCTTTTGTATTATATATATCATATCTGATTTTCCTTCTTTCTACACTTTACTCCATACCTCTCTTTTCTGTCTTTTCGTCTGACTCTAGTGCTCCCTTTAGTATTTTTTGCAGAGCTGGTCTCTTGGTCACAAATTCTCTTAGTGACTTTTTGTCTATAAATGTTTTAATTTCTCCTTCATTTTTGAAGGACAATTTTGCTGGATATAGAAGTCTTGGTTGGCAGTTTTTCTCTTTTAGTGATTTAAATATATCATCCCACTGTCTTCTAGCTTCCATGGTTTCTGCTGAGAAATCTACACATAGTCTTATTGGGTTTCCCTTGTATGTGACAGATTGTTTTTCTCTTGCTGCTTTCAAGATCCTCTCTTTCTCTTTGACCTCTGACATTCTAACTAGTAAGTGTCTTGGAGAACGCCTATTTGGGTCTATTCTCTTTGGGGTGCGCTGCACTTCTTGGATCTGTAAATTTAGGTCTTTCATAAGAGTTGGGAAATTTTCAGTGATAATTTCTTCCATTAGTTTTTCTCCTCCTTTTCCCTTCTCTTCTCCTTCTGGGACACCCACAACACGTATATTTGTGCGCTTCATATTGTCATTCAGTTCCCTGATCCCCTGCTCAAGTTTTTCCATTCTTTTCCCTATAGTTTCTGTTTCTTTTTGGAATTCAGATGTTCCATCCTCCAGTTCACTAATTGTAGCTTCTGTCTCTTTAAATCTACCATTGTAGGTATCCATTGTTTTTTTCCATCTTTTCTACTTTGTCCTTCGCTCCCATAAGTTCTGTGATTTGGTTTTTTTTCAGATTTTCTATTTCTTCTTTTTGTTCAGCCCATGTCTTCTTCATGTCCTCCCTCAATTTATTGATTTGGTTTTTGAAGAGGTTTTCCATTTCTGTTCGTATATTCAGCATTAATTGTCTCAGCTCCTGTATCTCATTTGAACTATTGGTTTGTTCCTTTGACTGGGCCATATCTTCAATTTTCTGAGCGTGATCCGTTATTCCGTTATTTTCTGCTGGTGTCTGGGCATTTGATCAGATTTCCCTGGGTGTGGGACCTGGCTGGTTGAAAGGTTTTTCTGTGAAATCTCTGGGCTCTTTTTTTCTTTTCCTGACCAGCAGATGGCGCTCGTGGCACTCGTCTGTCTGCGGGGCCCACCAGTAAAAGATGCTGTGGCTCCTTTAACTTGCCAATCCAAATCTCGCAGTTGGCCCGGGAAACCGCGCATGGAGGCGGGGTCGCCGGCCACCACGGCTTGGAGGAGTGCCGGTCCAAATTGCCCAGCTGACCTGAGACACCAAGCGTGGCAGGAGGGCCCCGCTATCCAACGTTCCCAGTCAGACCGGGGAGCCACGTGCATGGAGGGGACCCCAGTCGCCAGCCGCCCCGGCCCGGGAAAACACGCGCCCCTCGGGTATCTCACCGCAGCGGATTCTCCCTGCCCGTTCAGCCGTTCCAGAATGGGGTACGCTGTCTTTTTGGTCTCTGTCGTGGCTCCGAGAGCTGTTTCGTATTGTTTCTGTTTCTTTAGTTGCTGTTCTGGAGGAGGAACTAAGACCCGCGCGTCTTACTAAGCCGCCATCTTCTCCCGGGGAGCTTTATGAATCAAGAAGCCAGGAGAGAAAACTAGCAGATGATGCTGTGTTCCCCATGTGCCCTTCCAGCTGAGAGAGAAGCCCTGACTGTGTTCGCCATGTGCCTTCTCACTTGAGAGAGAAACCCTGAACTTCATCGGTCTTCTTGAACCAAGGTATCTTTCCCTGGATGCCCTTAGATTGGACATATCTATAGACTTGTTTTAACTGAGACATTTTCTAGGTCTTAGAACTGTAAAGCTAGCAGCTTATTAAATTCCCCTTTTTAAAAGCCATTCCATTTCTGGTATATTGCATTCCAGCAGCTAGCAAACTAGGACACCTGGTTCCTCTTTTTGTCATTTAGACCAGTAACTGTATAAATGACTTTGAAAGTCCATCAGAAGATGGTCAGTCTCACTTATAATAAGAGAAATGCAAATACAAATGAGATATCATCATCCACTAAAGGATTGACAAGGACCCAAAATTTCACAGGACTCTCTGTTCGCAAAGTACTAAAAGCTGGCACAGACTCGAAAGAGGACATTTTACAACAGCTATCAAAATTCACATTTGGGTGGTACAATGGTGGCTCAATGGCAGAATTCTCACCTGCCATCCAGAGACCTGGGTTTGATTCCTGGAGCCTGCCCATGCAAAAAAAAAAAAAAAAAAATTCAGATTTATGTAAGTTCTGACCTAGCAATCCTACTTCTAATGATATGGCTGCTTAGTTATGAAATGGCATGTGAACTAGGTTTTTTTTTCAATTGCTATGTTGGTTATCAATTTAAAAACTTTCAGCAACATAAATGTACATCAATAGAGAGCTGGCTAAGCAGATTGTTGTCCATGCATTCAGTAGAATACTACACAGTTATAAAAACAAACAAGGAAGCTCTTTACACAATAATGTGAAATGAACTCTGAGATATGTTGTAGGGACAAACTAAACATAATTCAGAAAAACGGGAATAGGATTTTTCCCTAAGATAGGGGAAAGAGATATATGCATATTTACCTATACTTATATGTTTAGTGTTTATATATACATATTTTTGCTCTATATGCATGAACTATGTCATCTGGAAGGACATGGTGAACAGATAATATTGTTGCCAATGGGTGGCTGCCTGGGTAAGAAGAGAAGGCAGAATAGTTTTCCTTGTGCACTTTTTATGTCTTCTGAATTCAAAGTTTTTGTATGTATCACCTACCCCACCCTCTCGAAAAAAGTTAAAATGCCTCTAAATCATTTATGAGTCAAGTGAGAAGTCATCTGGAAATTTAAAGATAAAACTGAATGAAGTTAAATTGAATGAAGAACTGAATGATAGGTATAAATACTACCTATCAAACTCGTGGGATGCAGTTAAAGCAGTCCTTGTAGGGAAATTCATAGCCATAAATGAATATAGTAACAAAGAAGAAAGGCTGAAAGCAAATGAGCATTTAAAACAAGGCCACCAAAAAAGAGAGATGTCTCAGATGTTCATCAAATCAATCCACTACCACTGCTTTAAAATAATAATTATTAAAATAATACTTAATAAACACTGATTGTGAATGGGTTAAAGAGTTTAAAATGTCCTTAGAAGTTATGTTGGATTGAACTATGTACCTTAATAAAAGACACACTCTCCATCTCAATCCACTTTCCTGTGGGTGTGAAGCCACTTGTCCTTTTTGGACCCTTTGGAGATGCATTATAAGTTAAGATGTAGACTCATTTGTGAATACGATCTTCAAAGATCCTATCTAGGCGTGGCCAAACTGAATCAGGGTGGGCTTTAATTTGTATTCCTGGTTTTATAAAGAAGAGCCAGAGGTCAGAGAAAGTCACAAGAGGAGACCAAGGACAACGCCAGGTGATGGAGTTGGAGATGCCAGCCAAAGAAACCCAAGGCTTGTGCAAGCCAGCACACGTCAGAGAGAAAGCTTGGCCTCGCCGCCACCTTGCCTTTGGACTTCTACCCAAAGTGTGAGCCAATAAATTCCTGTTGTTCAGCCAGGTAGTGTGTGGCATTTGTCCCAGGAGCATGGCAAACCGAGACACAGGTCAACTAGTAGAATCTGAGGTCTGGAGACACACCAGGTCCTGGGGAAACCCCTGCCTATCTCCTCTCCTCCTTCGCTGATGCTCAGAAGACGTTCCTCGTGGCACATTCCATGCTCAACTGCACCCAACGCTAAAGCAGCATTAGAAGATGCTTCCTGGGAAGACCCTGAGTCCCCCATATGTGGGCTCGGCATGAATGAGGTCCACATCTGGAGGAAGCCTTGGATTCTGGGTGCAGTGCCCAAGCTCAGGATGCAGGCAGCACTTTCTGGAACATGGTGAGGTCCCCAGGAGGTCTGCTTCCTCGAGGGAATGGGAGTGGAAGCACGCAAGGGAGGACAACCCATTCATGAGTGATCTGCAAAGAGCCCTTGGCGGGGTACACTAGACAGGGGCTAGTCTGGGACATATCTGGGTCCTACAAAGGACCTTAAAGTGAAACACAAAAGAGCTGTTAAAGTGAAACACAAAAGAACTGTTCTTGGAGACTCGGCAGCACGCCTTCTCCCTGGCTTGCAACCTGGGGCACTCAGAAGGCAGAAGGCAAGGAGGCTTGGCTGGGGCGGGGATGGCTTCACCCAGCAGAGACAAGTGCTGTTGCATCAAGTGTCAGCAGTGTGGGTGCAAGCAGAGACCACCTGTCACCTGCCAGGGCATGAAGATAAGGGTGAGGCCCCAGGGATGCCCAGGAAAATTTGGGAAGGATTGAGAGGACTTTGCAGGGAGCTGAAACCCCAAACAAGGAGGAGGGACAAGAACAAATATATTGGAGTATCACTGCACCTGTGACCCCCTTTCTGCCTACAGCCTGGCAAGGATGGCTACACCCGTAAATATGATAGATAAAGAACAAAAAGCAACTTTTGAGCCCATCTCAACCCCCACAACCAGCAATTCTAATCTCATGAAAACATGGGGCAATTGAGACATCATAAAAGAATAGAAAAGAATACACTTTGTAGTTGCAGTACAGACAAGATCACACATAAAAGGTTCCTTTCATCCTGAATTTAAAAATTACGCTTGTTTGGAAAGAGGACACATTTGCAAGCAGCTTCAGTTTAGGTTATTATAAGAACAATTTTCCAAAGAACTTAAAGATTCTTATTCTGAATTACAGACGGTAAAGTGGGAGAAGTTGCTATCTGGAAATTGGAATAAGTGTCAAATGAATGGTGCTAAAAGCAGAACCATGATTTTATGAGCAAAACAGATTTCCTAAAGCACCATCAAAAGGCCTGAGTTGAGTAGTTACTTTGAATATCCTAATTTCAAAGAAATTTGCCTCCTCTTTGAGGAAATACTTTGCACTGTCAGAGCGCACGAGCACAAAAACACTCTACAGCACACATGTTCTTTAGCAAATACATATTTATATTTGTTTGTTTGTTTGATGGCCATAATTCTGCCAAGCCAGGCCACCAGTAAATTGACAGGGCAATTCTCACCTGGTCCCAGCAGGACATGGAGACTCCGGGCTCATCACATGGCTGTCACATGCAGGCACAGGGGTACACATCCATGGGGGGCCCATGGGGGGTGCAAGGAGGAGACCCTGAGAATCTTCTTGCAGGCAGAAGCAATGTGCTGGGCATCCCAGCCTCCCCCTGACCGCTTTCACCCACCCCTCGGACTCCCTGCAGCACAAAGAAAGGCTTCCCCTCTAGAGCACCCAGGCCAAAAGATGCCACTTCCAAAGGCAAAAGAAGCCCTGGGAACTCACTCTCTTCCCTTATGGGTTAAATATGTCCCTTAAAAAATCCATGTCCTGGGTGCATGGGTGGTTCAGTGGTAGAATGCTCGCCTTCCATGCGGGAGACTCAGGTTCGATTCCCAGACCACGCACCCTTAAAAAAAATTGGAAAAAAAAAAGCCATGTCTACCTGGAACTTCAGAATGTGACCTGTTTGAAAATAGGGCTTTTACAGATAGAATGAGTTAAGCGTGGAGGTGAAAGTGTACTGAATTGACTGGGCCCTATATCCCCTGGCTGATGTCCTTATAAGGAGAGGAGAGGACACCCAGAGACATAGGAGAGAAGGCCATGGGAAGGTGGAGGCAGAGATTGGAAGGATGGGGCCACAAGCCAAGGAGTGCCCGGACACAGAAGCTGGAAGGAGCAATGAAGGACTCTCCTCTAGAGCCTTTAGGGAGAAGGCAGGCCTGAGACACCCCGATTAAGGCTTCTTGCCTCCAGACCCACGAGAGAATAAGTTTTCATGGTTTTATGCCATTCCAGAAAGCAATACCTCCTACCACCAAAACCACCCTCCAAGGATGAGATTCCTGAGACAACAGCCGTGAGCAAGATGGTGTCTTGCTTGGGGGTAAATCTGAGGGTTGGCTTTGGTTCCTCTGCCTCAACACAAATCCCTACACCCTGCCAGTCTGAATGCATGCTGCATATCGGTTTGGAGAATGGTCTGGCCACATCAGGGAAAATGCCATCTCTCAGTCCCACGCCCAGTCTCTCATACATGCAAGGATGTTCACCACGGCATGGTCTGTTTCAGTGAAAACATGGAAACATTGGCATGTCCATCTGTAGGAGGAGAGTCTGTAAGAGGTGGAGCATTCCAAGAGTGGAATACTACGCAGCCAGTCAAAATGCAGAAGGAAAGGTGCGTGCGCCCATGTGGGGGATAGAGCTCAGATGCGTGATGCTGCACGGAAACGCACACCACTAAAGGGAAAGTGTCCTGGGATGCCATATCTATAGAGTGCAGAAGCAGGCCAAACCATACTATTTCTTGTTGCTCAAGAGGACATTTCTGTGCAGCCGAGGTATGCCTGGGGCTGAGGACACGAACGCAGGAGGGCGAATCACCCAGGGAGGGAGGCACCACCAGTCAGAAGTACCAGGGGCCTCGGGAGCTGGACTCACGCATGAGTGGGGAGGTACGTGGCTATTCCTCAGCTCGCTCTCGACAATTGCGTGCCCAAAATAGTTCATCAAAAACTAGGGGTTTAAAAGGGGCGGGGGAGAGAAATGAGACAAAATAAAGTGTCAGTGGCTGAGAGATTTCAGAGTCGAGAGGTTATCCTGGAGGTTATTCTTATGCATTATATAGAGATCCCCTTTTTAGTTTAAGGTGTATTGGAGAGGCTGGAGGGAAGTACCTGAAACTGTGGAGCTGTGTTCTAGTAGCCTTGATTCTTGAAGATGATTGTATAATGATACGGCTTTTACAATGTGACTGTGTGATTGTGAAAACCTTGTGTCTGGTGCTGTTTTTAGCCAGGGTTGCCACTCCTCTAAGCAGCCTTCTCCTGGCTGCAGCCACCAGCCACCCCCTTAGGACGCCGAGTAGACATCCAGCCCAACCACCCCACCCAGATCCCCAGACTCACGCCAACCACCCATTTGACCTTGTCACTTGGGTGTCTAGTGGGCACCTCCAGTTTAAATAGACAAGAACTAAGTCCAAATCTCTCCCAGGCCCCACCCCGAGCTCAGAAACCGGGGCATACTCTGGCCTTAAATAATCTGGGTGTCAGCCCCAATTCCTCCCCTCTCCTCTTTCCCTCGTAGATGCTCATCCTTGAATCCCTTTTACTGGTTCTCTGTATCCCTCCCGGAGCTATTGCAAACTACACTCCCAGGCTGGCGCCTGCCGCTTTCTTGAGCTACTGGAGCCACTTTGACCCGAGTCCCCCAAAAGCCAGAAGTGCCAGGGAGTTCACCTCTTCTCCAGGGCAGCCTTGGCCAATGTCTGGCTGGAGCTGAAGTGGGAAAGCCTGGCTTCTGTGCATCCAGGTCAGATCAGCTCTGTGATGTAAATTAGGCTCTGGGGCACTTGGTTTTCTCAGCTGCGTCCCATCCCGAGAAGGCTAGGATCTGAAACTGCACCTTGGCTTGGCTTCTTTTTCCTTATCCTGCTCTTCATCCCCCACCCCGCCTCGTGCCCTGTCTCCTGGGATCTCTCCCTCATTAAATCCTTTGCACACGTGTCCCTGTCTCATGGCCGGCCCCCGTGGGAACCCAGTCCAAATGCCCCCATCCAATCCATGACCAGCAGCTCTGGTCCATCTCTAAAGTACCCTGGCACCGAGAAAGCTCAAAGGTGACGGTGGGGTTATGCAGAGAAGGTCGGGTTTAACCAATGAGTATGAGTGTGGATCATTATACTGCTATTTCTTTTAGCCTCCAGTACCTTAGAGCAGCTAGAAGTAAAAACCTAAAATGGTGGAACTGTAACCCATACCAAACTCCCAAATCTGTTCTGCAACTGATTGTTGCAAGGTGCTTTGAAATGTATTGCTATTATGTATATACATCATTTAAAGAGAAGGAGGAGTGGAACAGAGAAGATAGGATTTAACCAATGAGTGTGACTGCTGAATCATCATACTGATATTTCTGTTGATCTCCAGTGTCTTGGAGCAGCTAGAAGAAAAAACGAAAAATCGTGGAATTGTAACCCATACTAAACTTTGAAATCTGCTCTATAACTGCTTGTTAAAATGTACTTGGAAATTTATTGCTTTTTTGTATACATGCTATATTTCACAATTTTTTTAAAAAGTTAAAAACAAAACAAAACACTGAGGCCCACATCCCACCTCCCAAAAAAAAAAAACTTTTTTGATACACTTACTGCAATATATATATATATATATATATTTGTTAAAAAAAAAAAAAATGAAAGTACCCTGGCGCCACTCCTGGTAGGACACAGTCTTCCCCTCAGCCCAGCATCTGGCTCCACTTCAAATCCACCCAAAAAGGATGGGGCCAAGCCCAAGTATAACTGTCATGGTCAGGTTCATGTGTCAACGTGGCCAAGTGGCGGTACCTGTTTGTCTGGTTGGGCAAGTGCCGCCCTGTCTGTTGCGATGAGGACATTTCATAGAATTAGATCACGATCACATCAGCTGCATCCACAGTTGATTCCATTTGTAATCAGCCAAGGGGCGTGTCTTCTGCAATGAGTGATGCTTAATCTAATCACTGGAGGCCTTTTAAGGAGGATTCAGAAGAGACAGGAAGAATTACCACACTCTTAAACCAGCCGGACTTGGGATCCTTGTTCCTTGTGCTGGTCTGAAAGGTTTTATGTACCCTAGAAAAGCCATGTGTTAATCCTAATCCATCCTGTGTGAACAATGGTTGCTCTTAATTCCTACTCAATAACGTGGGTTGGAAACTTGATTAGGTTATCTCCATGGAGATGTGACTCACCCACTTGTGGGTATGAACTTCTGAGTAAATGGAGGTTCCATTTACTCCACCCATTCCAGATGGGCCTTGATTACTTTATTAGAATCCTTTAAAAGAGGAAGCCTGTTGGAGAAAGCTGGAAAGTGAGGAGAGCAGCAGAGACACCACAAGAACTAGAGTCCAGCAGCCAGCAACCTTTGGAGATGAAGAAGGAAAACGTCCCCGGGGGAGCTTCTTGAAACAAGAAGCCTGGTGAGAAAGCTAGCAGATGTCGCCATGTTCACCACATGCCTTTCCAGCTGAGAGAGGAAACCTGAACTTCATCGGCCTTTCTTGAGTGAAGGTAACCTCTTGTTGGTGCCTTAATTTGGACATTTTTATAGACTTGCTTTAACTGGGATGTTTTCTTGGACTTAGAACTGTAAACTAGCAACTTATTAAATCCCCCTCTTTAAAAGTCATTCTGTTTCTTGTATATTGCATTCTGGCAGCTAGAAAACTAGAGCAGTACTCCTGCCAAAATCATGTTGTAGGAGGAGGGTGGGAAGGTCCGTGAAGCCTGGGAATGGTGGATGATATTTCATCTGTATTTTCTACCGTCCAGCTTTCCCATCCAATTCTCTAGGGGATCCACAATGCTTCTGTGTAAAGGTAAGCAATGCATACTCATGGAGAAGGTCCCCCTTTCATTTCCCCATCTGAGGGGACTCTAGAATGTCTTTCAGAGCATTTGTTTGCTTTCTGGCTATTCATTCATTTGCTCAACTAAAATGTAACAAGCACCCACCAATTGCCTAGTGCTGTGGTGTTCACTGTGACTATGGGAAGCAGATGTGGTGTTGTGCTGAGATCACAGGCTCTGGCGTCAGCACCCACAGATCCATCCTGGCACTGATGTTTACTAGCTGTGTGTTCTCAGGCAGGTTGCTTAACCCCTCTGTGCCTGGGGTTAATCATCTGTAAATTGGTTTATTGAAACCTGCTTCAAGGGTGGTTGGAAGAACGTAAAGCACTTGGAGCAGTGCTTGGTACCGGGTAGTTACTCAGTAAATATTAACCAGTCTTCATTTAATTCATCAAGCATCACAGATGCTCCTGGATGCTCAGAATGTATCGATGGACAAAGTAGTGTTGGTGCTTGCCCTCCTATGGCTGATGGTCTAGCGGGAAAAGACCAGCAAGAAACAATAAGCATAATAAATAAATATCTTATCAAATATGCTAGAAGGTGATGAGAAGGGATTAAGACAAAGTACAGCAGAAAAGGGGGTTTAGGGACAATTTTTAAGTAGAGCGGACAAGGTCAGCATCATCAAGAAGGTGGCATATGAGCAAAGACACAGAGGTGAGGGAATAAGCCATGCAGATGTCTGGGAAAGAGTATCCAGGCAGAGGGAGCAGCCGTGCAAAGGCCCTGGGGTGGGAGTCCTGACTGAAGAACAGAAGGTGATGAGGCAGCCGGGGGAAGTGCGGGAAATGAGATCTTGGAGTCTACACTCTAGTAGGACAGACAGATAAGAAAAAGGAAACAAATACATCCTCAACATTTTTCCTTTCTAAAATTTTTCAGATTTTCTTATCCTTACTAACATTTTCCAAATACTCTCGGGCATTTTTTGGTTGTTTTTTAAATCATACATTTCAAATTTTGAAAATTCGCCAACCCTGAGACTTTGTCCAAATTTGTCCAAATTTGAAAAAAGGAAATTCTTTTACAATAAAGAAAGCTCTAAAGATGTGGGGAAGGAAGTAGCACAACTTAGAGCAACCTCAAAAATCTTCCTTTTCTTTGGCACTTTCCAGAAGTGACGATCTGGGACACTTGGGGCAGTGTGGTACTGGGGTATGGTCTCCTTGGCTTGGCTAGGTGGGCTTCTGTGCTCCCTTCTCCCACTCCACAAGCAAGTCCAGCCTTTGGGTGCCATTTGAGAGCCTCACAATGGACAATGTCATTCATTAAGAACCAAATGGGGTCATTTGACCCTTGTCCTGCAATCAGAGGGTTGGGTCCTTGGCGCCATTTTGGATGAGTGATTCATTCCATTCCCCTGCCAACAGGGGTCAGTATGGGGGGAGCTGATCGGGCCATTATTTGATTGAGGTCATGACATTTGGTCAAACATAAAAGTTGGCCAATTCTTTAACTTTTTCACATCTTCTCTGGTTCACTTCCATGATGCTCTGTCACCAAAGGGGAGGCCTTAAGAGGGGGAGGGTCCCCTCAACAAGATGCTGTATTTTGCTGGAGTTATCTTCGATAATTAACTAACCCACTTTTCCCTCCATCTGCATTGTGAAGCTCTTCCGCCAGCTTTCCACCCTATTCCAATTATAATCCCAACTTCTTCTGCGTGAAAAGACTTTTAGCAGTTTGTTCTCCCCAGACAGCTGTCATTGTTAGAGTTGGCAGGAAACCAGTAGCCTCAGGGGTGAGCTGAGTTTGGACCCCCCCCAAAAGCCCCTTCCCCTACCCAGCCCACCCCTGGGAAATAGCTCTGAGAAGAGAACGGGGACTTGGGATGGTGCCTCCCCAGGCTTCCTCCCTGGTTTTAAATGGCCTCTGAATCCTTCTCTGTCACACTCTCAAGACACAGCAGCTTATGCTTCCCCACAATTTGCCAATAGTCAAGTGTGTGTTTATTTTCTCTTGTATCATCTGTGTCCTCCCCAGCTCAGGAGGCTCAGGCACCCTCTGCAGAGATCAGGCTCCACCATCTATCTGCCTGTCAGATGGACGGTACACATTTGTGTTAGGATGATCAAACGGTACCTTCTCTTGCTGGAGCAGGGTGAGAAGGTGAGTCATCTGGGCTCTTACCAGGTGTTCGTAAGCGTTTCTCTGCTTTACGCTCTTCTTTAGCCAGCTGGGAAGGAAGCACAAGTGTAGACAAGACCAAGATTCCCCCATCTCAAGAGCTGCCAGAGCATTCCCAGGGCTTTGTCTGAAGAAGACAGCCACCCAGGACTGGTCTTTCCAAGGCTCTGACCCCTTCGCTCCCCTGCACAGAGCCACAGTTGCATAATGTAACTGAGAAATGAGGATTTAAGGAATCATTGTGATGACTGCATCACACTCCTTTTTTGCTTTCTGGTATATTGGAGTAGACAGAGGAGAATACCTGAAATCCTTAAACTAATTCAGCTGCCCTGATACCTGAAATGATTGCAAAAGCCTTTTATCTTGTGCCATTGTGACTGTAAGAGCTGTTACCCTCTATTATCTGGTCATCTTCTTGTAGGGCAGAAGCCCTACTGCTACTGAAGAATTTGAAGTCAGCCATTAATTAGCTTTAGCCCTGGACATTTGTAAATCTTATCAGCCAGATTCCGCTATCGAAAGATAACTTGTCTCCCTTCTTTTCGGCTTACACTTTAGTACTGAAGTGATAGTTCTGCCTCTCCTCCTTTCAGTTTATGCTCTCCTATTGAAGTGATAATGGTAACACGCTCTCCTTTTCGGTTTTGAACTTGCTATCCAAAATGACCTCCTCTCCCCTTGCTAAAATCCTTAAAAACCTTGAACCCCCTAAACTCAGGGAGATAGATTTGGGGCCGCTAGGTCATCTGCTCTCCTACTACGCGCCTAGTAATAAACCCTCTCTTTGAAACCCTGGGTGTCTCAGGAATTGGTTATGAAGCATGTTGGGCAAAAGAATCCAAGGCCTTTGTCTGGTAACAGTCACACAAAGTGGCCAGGGCAGCAGACGACTGTGGGGGAGCTGGTGCCCCACTCTGCAGTGCCAGCCTTGGCTGGGGCTCAAACCAGAAGTTCTCCACGGGGGCAAACCAGAAAAAAGGGCAGCTTGGGCACTTGTGGAGGCATTTTTGTATTGTCACTGTGATTGTTTGGGGGTTACCGCTGGCATCTTCAGAGGGAGGAACAGGAGCTGTTAAATGTCCTACCATGGGTGAGCCCATCCCATAAAAGCAGGAGTCATCCTATTTCCTGCATGACTTTTTTTTCATTATTATTAATTTTTAAATTTCTTTTAAAATACCAAAAAACACCAAACAAACGCAAACATTCTTAACTTTTGATCATTCCATTCTACATATATAATCAGTAATTCACAATATCATCACATAGTTGTATGTTCACCATCATGATCACTTCTTGGAACATTTGCATCTATTCAGAAAAAGAAATAAAAAGAAAACAGAAAAAAATTATTACATACCATACCCCTTACTCCTCCCTTTCATTGATCACTACCATTTCAATCTAAATTTATTTTAACATTTGTTCCCCCTATTATTTATTTTTATTCCATATGTTCTACTCGTCTGTTGACAAGGTAGATAAAAGGAGCATCAGACACAAGGTTTTCACAATCACACAGTCACATTGTGAAAGCTATATCATTATTCAATCATCTTTAAGAAACATGGCTACTGGAACACATCTCTCCATTTTCAGGCAGTTCCCTCCAGCCTCTCCACTGCATCTTGAATAACAAGGTGTTATCTATTTAATAACCTCCAGGATAACCTCTCGACTCTGTTTGGAATCTCTCAGGCATTGACACTTTATTTTGTCTCATTTCACTCTTCCCCTTTTTGGTCGAGAAGGTTTTCTCAATCCCTTAATGCTGAGTCCCAGCTCATTCTAGGATTTCTGTCCCACGTTGCCAGAAAGGTCCACACCCCTGGGAGTCATGTCCCACGTAGACAGGGGGAGGGCGGTGAGTTTGCTTGTTGTGTTAGCTGGAGAGAGAGGCCACATCTGAGCAACAAAGGAGGTTTTATTGGGGGTGACTCTTGGCCACATGACTTTTTTTTTTGCATGGGCAGGCACCAGGAATCAAACCCGGGTCTCCGGCATGGCAGACGAGAACTCTGCCACTGAGCCACTGTTGCACCACCACCACCACCCCCAACCCCACATGACCTTCACATGTCCACTGGACCAGCGTTAAAATAATTTTAGATCATTCATAGAATTACCATCGTTTAAAAATTGTAAAGCATTATGACAATCTCCATTTTTATTATAAAGGGCCCTATTTATAATCATTCAGCACCCAGAACCTAACATTGTTGACGCTCGATTTTATTGACTTACTTTGCTAAACCCTGAGTGGTTTGGGGAAGATTGTTTTGCTCTGTTCCAGTGTTTATTGGGAACCGTCCCTAGTCTGGAAAACCTTGCCAGCGGCTGCACTTCTGATGGTTGAGTCACTAATCCAGCACACCTGTGTCAAGGACCATTTGTAGGATTCCCAGAGCTGGCTTCTCATTACTTCAGTGATCTTCCAATAGAGTTGTGCCCAAGCCTTTATATATTAAAACATAGGTTATTTTATTGGATGGTCTTTAATTTATTTCTCTCTTATGTGACTGTTAGGGAATTACTCTGAGGCTTAAGAATGTATCTCTGGGTTTTATTTCAGGACAGTAAAGGAGGAGTTGCGCAATCTCTGTTATAAAATGAGTCATTGGGGGCTGATCACATTGAGGATGTTGATTTTTGCAACCCCGAGGCAGGTCCTGGAAGAATTTTCTTTCTGGTCCTGATGGGCTCCCCCCCCCCAGCCCACCCCACCCCCCAGGCCTTCTCTCTGGTTCCACTCACCTCTCTAGACCAACCCCCACCGTCTGCCTCCAACCCCACTGGTGCTCACCTCTGCTGCCAAGATGGTATCCGACTTGAATGCCTTCCCCCTCGTCTCCTTTCCTTTCCTCCCAAACAGACCCAGAAGCACACAGAGGCAAGAACGAGACAACTTCACTTTCCAAGTAAAGATTCTGAGGTGGCCCTTGGGTAGTGACCAAGGTATGGGTGCCCGAGATAAGACAGAGATTCCTTGATCCAAAATGGTCTGGGGGTGGGGCGGTGCTGCAAGGGCCACTGTGGGGACACTTGTAATTTCACCATCGTGGCATTTGCTGCTCTGTGTGGCACCTCAAATCTGTGACTGCTCCTCCTTCTCTTTATTTACGTACTTGGTCTTTGGTTGGGGGAAGGGTGTTTCTGGAATATACGAGTCAAGGTTTTTCATCAAATCTGGAAAAACCCCAGCCATAAGTTCTTTTTTATTCATTTATTTATTTTGCATGGGCAGGCACCAGGAATCGAACCCAGGTTTCCAGCATGGCAGGCGAGAACTCTGCGTGCTGAGCCACCATGGCCCGCCCCCAGCTATAAATTATTTAAATACTGCCTCTGCACCCTTTATTCTAGCCTCCCTTTCTGGAGCTCTAATTCGACAGCTAGTACCTCCATGTGTCTTACCTCTGTTCTGTGTTTTAGATCTTTTCATTTACCTGGGCTTCATTTTGTCTGATTTACTCTTACCTATTGTTCTGGTTTGCTAGCTGCCAAAATGCAATATACTAGAAACGGAACAGCTTTTAAAAAGGGGAATTTAATAAGTTGCTAGTTTACAGTTCTAAGGCCGAGAAAATGTCCCAATTAAAACAAGTCTATAGAAATGTCCAATCTAAGGTATGCAGGGAAAGATACCTTGGTTCAAGAAGGTTGATGAAGTTCAGGGTTTCTCTCTCAAGTGAGAAGGCACATGGTGAACACAGTCAGGGCTTCTCTCTCATCTGGAAAGGCACATGGTGAACACGGCATCATCTGCTAGCTTTCTCTCCTGGCTTCCTGTTTCATGAAGCTCCCCAGGAAGCATTTTCCTTCTTCATCTCCAAAGGTCGCTGGCTGGTGGACTCTGCTTCTCGTGGCTATGTCATCCTGCTCTGCTCTCTCTGAATTGCTCTTTCTCCTAAATGTTTCCTCTTTTATAGGATTTCAGAAACTAATCAAGACCCACCCAAATGGGTGGAGACATGTCGTGACCTAATCCAGTTTAACAACCACTCTCGATTACATCACATCTCCAGGGAGAAGATCCAATTACAGTTTCAAACATATAATGCTGAATAGGGATTAGAAGAAATGGCTGCCTTTACAAAATGGGATTAGGATTAAAATATGGCTTTTCTAGGGGACATACATCCTTTCAAACCAGCACAGGAACCTAACCATCACAACTACATATTAAAAAATAACTAAACATTTGAGGAGACAAGATACTTTGAACCGGCATTGTAAATACTATGAAAACTTTAGACGGTAAAAGAATTGTACTTACTATTTCAAGGAGACATATGTTATGCTTGAAACTTTGGGCAGGCAGAAGAAGCAACAGCAAAAAATGACAAAGCAGCTTTGATAAAGAATCAAATAGGAATTCTAGAACTGAAACAGAAACAACCAAAATTAGGAATTTAGTCAATGGGTTATCAGCTTATTAGATGTAGATGAAGAAAGAATCAGTGAATTGTAAGATAGGAGTGCTGGTTCGAAAGGATGTATGTTCCCTAGAAAAGCAGGAAGCCAAGAGAAGAAGCTAGCAGATGACATTGTGTTCACCATGTGCCCTTCCAGCTGAGAGAGAAACCGTGAATTTCATTGGCCTTCTTGAACCAAAGTATCTTTCCCTGGATGGATGCCTTAGATTGGACATTTCTATAGACTTGTTTTAATTGGGACATTTTCTCGGCCTTAGAACTGTAAATTCGCAACTTATTAAATTCATTCTGTTTCTGGTATATTGCATTCTGGCAGCTAGCAAACTAGAGCAGTTCTGGTGTCAACTTGGCCAAGCAATGAGGCCCAGTTGTCTGGTCAGGCAAGCACTGGCCTGACCGTTGCTGCAAGGATATTCCTTGGCTGGTGGATAAACCGGAAGGCTGGTGCATTAAATCATCAGTCAGTTGATTGCATTTGTGGCTGATTACATCTGCAATGAACTAGGCGTGTCTCCCACCATGAGATAATCCAATCAGCTGATGGCTTTTAAGGGAGAAGAGAGATTCCCTGCTTCTTCAACCAGTGAGCGCTCCTGTGGAGTTCGTCCAGCTCCCTTATCAGAGTCGCCTGCTTCACAGGCTGCCCTAAGGATTTTGGACTCTTTCCTTTCCATGGTCACATGAGACACCTTTATAAATCTCATACTTACAGATCTCTCCTGTTGGTTCTGTTTCTCTAGGAAACTGTGACTAACAAAATAGCTGACACCATATCTGAAAAATGGTCAAAAACACAAGACCTAAGATGATATAATTCTCCTTTTAAAAGGTTTTTCTTTTCCTTTTGTTTTTCATAAGGACCTGAGGATAATAACAATCTGGATTCATCTTAATACAAGTTCAGGACTTAAGGTTTCTGTGACACCAGGATGACCCAAGGCTAAGATGATCTTCTTTCCTAGTGTGTAGCCTTCGTGTCTACACAAAGTGGATGAGGTTCTCAGATCCTCAGCCTTCCCAAGCACACTGACTCTGGTCCTCTTAGCCTCAAGAGGCTATGAAAAGGAAGGTTCGTCTTCTTGGCTGCCTCTTTGGGACAAAAATATATCCCTAAAGTCAGCCTGTGAGCATTGGCTCATCTTTCTGGATTTCCATCATCTTCCTTGTCTCAATCTTAAAACTCTTGCCAACTCTTTGATGCTTGGGGAAGGCATTTTTAATATGCCAGATCTTCACAATTGTCTTTGCTGAGATCATTGGCCCAAATAGGATAGTTGATTTTTACTAGGAGTAGACACTCACTGCCTAGTGACAGGGGGACGTTGCAGCCACTTTCCCCAGGTCACTCTAGGCTCTGTATTATCTGGTGGCCAAGGCGGTGAAAAGCTATAGATTCTGACTGGGTGTCATGGTCAGGTTCATGTGTCAACATGGCCAAGTTGTGGTACCTGTTTGTCTGGTTGGGCAACTGCTGGCCTGTCTGTTGTGATGAGGACATTTCATAGAATTAAATCATGATCACATCAGCTGCACCCACAGCTGATTCCATTTGTAATCAGCCAAGGGGAGTGTCTTCTGCAATGAGTGATGCTTAATCTGATCACTGGAAGCCTTTTAAGGAGGGTTCAGAAGAGACAGGCTCTCTTCCTGCTTCGGCTGGCGAGCCTCTCCTGTGGAGTTCGTCCAGACCCTCCATCGGAATCATCAGCTTCACAGCTGCCCTGCAGATTTGGGACTCTGCGTTCCCGCGGTTGCATGAGACACTTTTATAAATTTTATATTTGCGAGTGTTCCCTGTTGACTCTGTTTCTCTAGAGAACCCTAACTAATACACTAGGTATCAGAGCCACTCACTCAAGTCAACAATATGTATTGAGCACCTACCACACACTGATAGACAAAATAACTTATGAAGTAGTGGGGAAGATTGACAGTATTCAAAGCGACACAACAATCAACGTATAGATGCAATGATACATGCCATTTTAAAAAGATCCCACAGTTCCCACTTCGTTGGGCAAGAGTTGATGGAGCTGAAAGCTAAGTAATGAGTAGGAGCTACGGAAGTGGTGATGAATGAGAGGGAATGCTAGCAGAGTGGATGGCATCTAAAAAGGCCCTGGGAAGCAGGGAAAGCTTGGAGAGTACAGGGACAGAGGTGGCTTTAGCTCAGAGAATGTGGGGGAAGGTAGTCAAATCTATGCTGAAGAGGTAAGCAGGAAATGACAAAGTATAATAAAATGCAGTAACTGCATTTTCCCTTTAAAGGACAAAACTGAGAGTTGGGGCTAAAAGCAAACTCCAGCTATGTGCTAGTATACTTAAAGTGAAAAACAGCATCTGAAAATAAAGGAATAGGCAAAGAGATACCTGGCAAAAGCAGACTTCCATTTCTACCGGTGTGGCAGTCTCCATCTTCTAAATGATCCCTGCAATCAAAATAACTAATAAAACAGTATAAAATGAAAAAATTGAATGCAAATTAATGCATCATCATGCTGGCAAGAAAATAGGGAATCCTCAGAGACCAAAATAAAGGGAAAGCAAGAATCATGGGAGGTGAACAAATACCCATGCTAGTTTTTGCTTTGTGGTATCTGCTGAAACCTAGTGATTTTTGAGCTTCTATTTCAATGACTGCAAAAAAAAAAAAGATAGAAACTGAAACCCAGGACCAGCCCAAAGTGGAGAGTCTGATTAGACCCTTGCATGAGGCCCAGACCCCAAAGGAATACGGGGGAATGACAAAGAAGCCTGCTGAACTCAAGACGACAGGTAAGAAATTCATCTATCCTGGCCTGACCACTGGTGTAGGGGGGGGAACCTCCCCAGAGGATTCAACCTGAAATGTCAGACTTTTTGCTAATTTGCTACCCCTAAAGTCTGACAAACCTCAAGACGAGAATTTCATTACTCTAACCAACCAGGCTGATAGTACCGTCAGGCAAATGGCAGTAACAAATACAACTCCTATCTGGAAAAAAATAACAGGACTCAGAGGAAAACATATTACTTTAAATGCTTTTGTTATTAAAGGAGAAAGAGGATGAATAACAGAATTAAGTATTCATCTTGAGAAATTGCAAAAGGAAAATTAAGTTACTCAAAAGAAACCAAGAAGAGGAGATAAACAAAGGTGGAATGTGAGGGAAGGGAGGTGTTGGCAGTGAGGGAAGGAAGACTGGCGAGGCCCCTTTAGAATATTTGCCTCCAGCCTTTGAGCCTGGAGAAGCCATTGAATGGAGCGATGTTGAGTGCATTTCCTAAAAGATTGCTCTGACCGCAGTGTGGCAAGTGGACAGAAGAGAGGGTGGAATGGACAGGGGAGGCCTGAGGCTAAAGCAAGACCTGATGATCGAGGTGGAGAGGCAGAGCAGATGGCGGCTCTGAAGCCCTGTGCGGACTTCCTGTAAGGAAGGCTCCTGGAGAATCAGAATCGGCAGGAGTTGGGAAGGACCCAGATTTTTGCTCATTGTTTAACCCCACGTACAATCGCATCAGGACCACACAAACGTACAGGCTATTACCGATTGGAACAGAGGTGATTGTAACACAGAACAGATTAATTGGAAGAATTACAAGGACAGAAGCCGGTGGTTTGTTTAGGCATATGAGTGTGTGTGTGTGTGTGTGTGTGTGTGCATGCTCCTAGAAGATGCTCAAAGAATGCAACATTCCAGCAAGCACTTTGGAAGGTCATCAGAGATGTAATGAACATTTATTTGAAAACACAGTTCTGTGGGATGCATTGATTAGATACCTGGAATGTGACTTCAGATCTCTCCAATAACCTGTCAGCGTGAAGAAAAAAAAGAAAGACAATGAACCCTGACCCCAGCATAGAGACACCAAGGTCAGTTGACAGGTAAGGAAGAAAGGAAGAGGAAAAAGAGACTTCTCGGTAAGTCCTGAAACCTGGAGGACCACCGGTTCACTCTTAATCCCTCTGACCAGGGAATTGACCCTTATGCTTGGGTGAGTATGGGGAACCCTTGGGTGTGCCAGGGAACCCCTGAGTAAGAGTGGCTTATCCAGATGAACGCAGGGAAAGTTTGCCAGGGTGGGTAGGTGTCTCCACTGAGGCTGTCTCCTCCCCTTTAACATCTGGCTGGTTCCTTTTCCATCACACAGAGCTGTCCCCACCTCCTCCAGGATTCTAGTTATTAATAAACGACTGAAGCTCCACTGATGGCCTGAAACCAGCAAAGCCCCTCAGCCCTGGGACCCTGCTCAGGCTGGGAACTATAAAGTATTCATGGCAACCGTGGCTGATCAGAGAAGAGGGTGCAGATACAGGAAACAAGACCACATCTGAGTAAAATCCAAAAAAAAAATGTGGCTCCAGCCGCGTGTGCCTGCCCCCTGGTGGTCAGTCATGGTAAAGGCACATGCGTGTCCTGGAGACCAAGACAGGATTTCGTAGACTTCCAAAGCTGGACTTTTCCTGAGGATGACGCCACGGGAAAGTAGGTTTGCCGTGCTGTAGACGCCCCTAGTCTCCTCCCTCCCTCGCATCCCAACAATGAGTCATGAAATGCACACGTTCGCCCTACGTACGTCCTGAGTCCTTCTATGCTGTGGTGTGCTGGGGACTCCACGATCTCTGCCTGCAGAGAATATGCATGAGTTCAGGCTATGTTTAGTTAGTTGGTGTTAAACCATTTAACTAGTGGTTTAAACTAGCACTTTTATAGTAAAACAAAAGCTGATCATCTGTGGAGTAGAATGATCGATGTACAGGAATTTTTAAGGTAAGGAATTTTTAAAGTCTCCAAAGCACAGGAGACTTTTCAGGAATTTTTACACTTGGATGGGTCACCTCCACCTATACCTTTGTACTGCCAGGGGTGCATATTACTCTTTGATGCTGAGGATGCTTCGGTGGAAATATTTGAAAAGCGTGACCCCGGCTGCAGAATCAGAATTTTTAGTGCAAGGCTCAGCTCAGCCTGTAACCAAGAAATTAGGATTTAAGGGGTGATTTTAGTTGCTGAATCATTATAGTGATATCCCTTTTTGCTCTCTAGTACGTTGGAGTAGACAGAGGGAAATACCAGACATCTTTGAACTGCAATCCAACTGCCTTGATCTCTGATAATGATTGTATAGCCTTTATCTTGTTCCCTTGTGATTGTAAAAATCTTATGACTGACCCTCACTTGTACCCGTTTTATCTGGTTTTTTGACTCTCGGGTCTTGTGATCACTAAAGACAGCCCCTAATGTTTATTAATGAAGGGTCTTGGGTCAGCCCAGAACTAACCCACCCCAAGTCCAAAGTTGTATTGCTAATCAAAGCTGGATCTAACTAAAATGTGTGCGCCTGATAAGGGCAGTGGCTTGGACTCTAACCTATAAGTCACTCTATCTCATTATAATACTAAAATTCACACCTATCATCATATTAAGGCTGCCATTTCCTTACATATGTTCATGACCTCAGTCTGCACATGCAATAATTAAATCATCTCTAATTACATCATCTGGGGCCACTGTGCTCATAATCCTAAAACCTGCCCATCTTCTTTTTTTTTTTTTTTTTTTGCATGGGCAGGCACTGGGAATTGAACCTGGGTCTCCGGCATGGCATGGCAAGAACTCTACCTGCTAAGCCACCGTGGCCCACCCAAACTGCCCATCTTTTGATACTATCACACTAAGACAGATTTTGGGAGCCGATAAGCCATCTGATCTCCTGCCATGCACCTAGTAATACTTTTTCTCTCTTTGAAACCCCAGTGCCTCAGGAATTGGTCATTTGAGGATATTGGACAAAAGAATCTACCAGCTTTGTCCAATAACAAGCCTACAGCCGGCCATGTGGCCCTGGGCAAATGGCTAAACCACTCTGACCCTCAGTTTCTTCATCTATAAAATGGATATTATATCTATTCCCAAAGGCATCAACTAGCTGTTTGGATCACAGAACCAACCCTTTGAAATTCTTAGCAAGTTTTTAACAAGGGACCCCACATTTTCATTTGGCACTGGGTTCCACAAATTTCATTTTGCAGTGGACCTAATCCCATTTAAGGAAATGGCAGAACTAACTCTTTGAAATCCTTAGCAAGTTGGATATTGTTGAATATTGTAGGTAAAGGTTAAGATTGGGGGAGTGCCTGAGTCAAACCCTTCAGAGACAACTCACTGGGCTCACTCAGGAGTTTTATAACAACCATGGCAAAACCATGGTAGAACACAAAAAAAAATCAATTTGCCTTTTCTCTGGAAAAAACAAAGTTCTACATTGGGTGCCCTTCCATCTCCAAGTCTTCATACTTCAATGTCCTCTCATTTATTTTAAGGAAAAAAGTTTAAAAATGAGAACAGTTTTCACCTTTGGGGATTGGCACTGGGTTCAATGGGTTCAATTTCCCCCTATGAGTGGAACCAATACTGCTCATTTTTTGCAGTATTGCAAAATGAGAAAAATGAGCAGTACTGGTTCCACTCACAGGGGGAAATTGCTCCTTGCTCCAGGACAGAAGGAAGTATAATAAGCCAGTCTTATACCCCCCCCCCCATTTGCTGTCCCTGACCCAACTTCCAGCCATTACCGGGCTCTGAGGATACACCAGAGCCTTTTCTCAACAGCTCATTGCCCCTGGCTTCTCCTGACCCTCTTCTGCCATTTCCTTAAATGGGGTCAGGGCCACCGCAAAATGAAATTTGTGGAACCCAGAGCCAAATGAAAATGTGGGGTCCCTTGTTAAAAACTTGCTAAGAATTTCAAGATAGCAAGAACAGAGCCTTAAATCAAGCATGGAGACCCTCCAACAAGAGGGACCCTGTGCAATTGCACAGAGCCTTGACTCAAAACCCTAAACCCTATGTCCCTGATGGTCCTTGCAGCCGTGGCTGGGGCTGGACATCCATTCCCCAGGACAGCCACCAGTTCACGCAGGGCAGTATAATGGGATGAATTGTGCATCTCCCTAAAGATAAGTTGAAGAACTTCCAGATGACCAAGCCTGAAGGACTGAACCAGAAAACTCATCTCCGGCTGACCCTCCAAAAACTTGTCCTGGAGGCAGAAGCAGCTTGTGGGAAGCTAAGGCATTATAAGAAACAATCAAATTGAAGTGGCCTGGGGCAAAGGATTGCCTGCTTTAAGTCAGACAACAGAGCACTCAGGAGGGGCAGGTGGCTAGTTCGTAGGGAGTAGAGAGGCCATTCAAATCCCTATAACTGTGATATCCTTAAGGTCACAATCAAACAGAAACCCAGGACAAAACCCAGGCTTAGAAAAAACCAGAGAGGATCCTCACTTCACTCTCATCGGGCTCAACTTTACAGGAGTGATGACCTCTGGAGGAGAGAACCAGCCAAAGAAAATGCAGTTTGCAAAGACTGTGAAAAGTGTTTTCTGCATTAGTTTGCTTGTTTTTATTAGTTCTTGGCACTCAAGGAAACCCCTGTCATGTCACTAGCTGGATACAAAGTTAAGGAACAGAGTGAGTTCTGGGACAAAATACCAGAGTTCACACTTTAATTATCAAAATAGACAGTGTGCAATAAAAGATGACAAGACAAGCAAAGTGTTTTAGTTTGGTAACGCTGTTTGAAATGCAACATACCAGAAATGGAATGGCTTTTATAAAGGGGAGTTACAAGCTTACAGTTGTAAAGCTTTAAAAATGTCCAAACTAAGGCATCCACAGAAAGGTACTTTGACTCCAAATAAAGACCAAATGGCATCTGGGATTTCTCCGGCAGCTGGGAAGGCATGTGGCTGGAGGCTGAGGCCCTTGTTCCTGTTTGTTGCTTTGTGCTTCTGATCCCAGTGGCTTCCTCCTTAGGCGTGTGTGGGCCCTCGCTTAGCTTCTCGGGGGTCGGACTCTGGACCTGGCTGGCTTAGTATCTCATGGGATGGTACATGGCAATGTCTGCTGGGCTTCTCTCCCAGTTTCTGATTTCAACTAGCTCTCACAGATCACGTAGGTCCTTTTGGCATTTTCCTCTGCATCTCCACATGTCTGCCTCAGTTCTTTTAAGGACTCCAGTAAAATAATCAAGAGCCACGTTGTATGGGGAGCTACATCTCCATCTAATCCAAAGGCCACACACACAATCGGGTGTGACACATCTCCATGGAAACAACCTAAGCAGGTGGCCCCACCCTACGATATTGGATCAGGATTAAAAGAACATGACTGCCATCTCCTTATGCCTTATTATTGACAGCCCCTTCCAACATGAAAGAGTTAGAAAGGGCATAGCCCAAATACCGCTAGGGAGTGGGAGAAAAATCAAAGGTGATGGTGGAGTTATACAGAGGTTGGGTTTAACAAATGAGTATGACTGATGAATCATAATTGCTTTTTTGTATATATGTTATTTTTCACAAAAAAGAAAAAAGTGATGACAAAAAATATATATATATATATATTCCTTCTAGCCTCCAATGTTCTGGAGTTGCTAGAAGGAAAAATCTGAGAGGATGATATGGTAGCTGTCATGGTTAAATTCATGTGTCAACTTGGCCAAGTGGTGGTACCTGTTTGTTTGGTTGGGCAAGTGCTGGCCTGTCTGTTGCGATGAGGACATTTCATAGAACTAAATCATTATCACGTCAGCTGCATCCACAGCTGATTCCATTCATAAGCAGCCAAGGGGCGTGTCTTCTGCAATGAGTGATGCTTAATTTGATCACGGGAAGCCTTTTAAGGACGATTCAGAAGAGACAGGCTCTTCCTGCTTCGGCTGGCGAGCCTCTCCTGTGGAGTTCGTCCAGACCCTCCATCGGAATCATTGGCTTCACAGCCTGCCCTGCGGATTTTTGGGCTCTGCATTCCTGAGGTCACATGAGACACTTTTATAAATTTTATATTTGCGAGTGTTTCCTGTTGATTCTGTTTCTCTAGAGACACTTAACTAATACAGTAGTCCATGACAAACTTTGGGATCTATCCTATAACTACTTGTTGAAGAGTGCTTTGAAAACTATTGCTTTTTTCTTTCTTTGCTTTGTATATATGTTATATTATCCAATAAAAATTTTTTAAATATGTGTAAGCCAGGAGGCAATGAAATCATATATGAAAAACATGGCTGCCCCCACAAGACAGCATGACTTTTCTGGGGTAATAACAGTTTCAAACCAGCACACAAAGAAACAGGAAATAATGACCCATCCAAAGGAATGAGATAAAAATCCAGAAATAATAAATGAACAAGACCAGATTTTTTACATATTGGGCATAGATTTTTTTTTCAATGATCCTCCATATGCTGAAGGAGATAAAAGAAAATGCAGAAGAAGAACTAAACAATATCAGGAAAACAATGAATGAACACATGAATATCTCCTAGAGATAGGAATTTTAAAAAAGAAACCAAATAGAAATAATGGAGTTGAAGACCACAATAACTGAAATGAAAAATTCCCAGGAGGGTTTCGATAGCAGTTTGGAGCTGGCCGAAGAAAGATTTCATGAACTCAGTGACAATTGAAATGATTCAGGCTGAGGAGCAGGAAGCAAAAAGAATGAAAAAAAGAGGTGAACAGAGCCGAAGAGACCTGTGGGACTCCATCAAGAATCCAACATATTCATTATGGGAGCCAGAAAGAGAAGAGAGAAAAGGGCAGAAGAAACATTAAAAGAAATGATGGCAGAAAATGTCCCAAATTTAATTAAAGACATGAGTATGCACATCCGGGAAGCTCAGAGAACACCAAACAAGGACAAACTTGAAGAGAACTTTGCCCCAAAACACGATAGTCCAACTGCTGAATGCCAAGGACAAGGAGAGAATTCTGAAAGTTGCAAGAGAAAAAGCAATGTGTTATGTACAAGGGAGTCCCAATTAGATCAAGTGCAAATTTCTCATCAGAAACTATGGAGAAAAGAAGGCAGTGGGTTGAAATACTTAAAGTACTGAAAGAAAACAATTTCCAACCAAGGATTTTATATCAGGTAAGAATATCTTTCAAAAACGAGGGAGAGAGGGCAGGCCACGGTGGCTCAGCAGGCAGAGTTTTTGCCTGCGATGCTGGAGACCCGGGTTCAATTCCCAGTGCCTGCCTATGGGAAAAAAATAATAGGAAAAAAAATGAGGGAGGGAGATAGAGAAATAAGACAAAATAAAGTGTCAGTGGCTGAGAGATTTCAAACAGAATTAAGAGGTTATGCTGGAGGTTATTCTTATGCATTATATGGATATCTCTTCTTAGTTGATGGTGTATTAGAGTGGCTAAAGGGAAGTACCTGAAACTGTAGAGCTGTGTTCCAGTAGCCATGTTTCTTGAAGATGATTGTATAATGATATAGCTTTCGCAATGTGACTGCGTGATTGTGAAAACCTTGTGTCTGATGCTCCTTTTGTCTAGGTTATGGACAGATGAGTAAAAAATTTGGATAAAACATAAACAAATAATAGGGGGGACAAAGGGTAAAATAAATTTGGTACATGGAAATAATGGTCAATGAGAGGGAGGGGTAAGGGGTATGGTATGTATGAAGTTTTTTTCTTGTTTCTTGTTATTTCTTTTTCTGGAGTGATGCAAATGTTCTAAAAAAATGATTATGGGTGATGAATACACAACTATGTGATGATTTTGTGAGTCACTGATTATACACGATATGGAATGTTTGTATGTTAAGGATGTTTTTATGTTAAGATTTATCAATAAAAATTGTTTTAAATGAGAGAGAGATTAAGTCATTCCCAAATAAATAAAAGGTGTGAGTTCTTTACCAGTAGATCTGTCCTACAAGCAGTGCTAAAGGGAGCACTTCAAAATGAAACAAGAGAACACGAGACATAAAGAAATGAAGCCCTCTGGTAGATGGAGTCACGTGGGTAGTTATAAGTAACAGGACAATTACATTGTGTTTATTGGCATATGTGCTGGTTTGAATCTGTGGGGGACCCCAGAAAAGCCATGCCCTTTGATCCTCATTCAATATTGCTGGGTGGGAGCATTTTGATTGTTTCCATGAAGATGTGACCCACCCAATTGTGGGTGGTAACTTCTGATTAGATGATTTCCATGGAGGTGTGTCTTCACCCACTGAAGGTGGAGTTGCTTGCTGGAATCCCTTAAAACAGGAAACATTTTGGAGAGAGTCCCTTTTTGGTAGAGCCACGGGAAAGCCAGCAGACGCTGCCATGTTTGCCATGTGCCCTTCCAGCTGAGAGAGAAACGTTGAACATCGTTGGCCTTCCTGATCCAAGGTATCTTTCCCAGGATGCTTTAAATTTGACATTTCTATAGATTGTTTTAATTGGGACATTTTCTCAGCCTTAGAACTGTAAACTAGCAGGTTATTAAATTCCCCTTGTTAAAAGCCATTCCATTTCTGGTATATTGCATTCCGGCAGCTAGCAGACTAGAGCGGCATGTAACCCCACTTTTACTTCTAACACGTGCTAAAATGCAAATGTGTAAAAAGTAATAATAAATCTAAGGTTTTGGTTATATCATGTACAAAGATATAATTTGTCACAAATACAAAAGGGGAATGGAGGGTGTGCCAGCTGGAAACTATCACTCCAGAAAAGGTATGTTTTAATTCTGATACAATCTTTCAGGGGCAGCCATTTCTTTTAATCCAGATTCAATATTGTGAGGTGGAAACCTCTGATTAAATGATCACTATGAAGATGATGGCGCCAATTGTGGGTGTGACCTTTTGATTAGATGGAAGTGTGATGCCATCTATTCAAGGTGGGTTTTGATTAGTTTACTAGAGTTCCTTTGAAAGGGGAAATGTTTTTGAGAAACCTGAGATGCAGATGCTTGGAGAACAGTTGCTTCAAAGCTGATGGAGACAAGGCTGTTTGGAGATGCTTGGAATGCCAACAGAGAGAGAGAGATGTGTAGACCTGGGAAGAGCCCAGAAGATGTTGCCATGAAATGCTAACAAAGGAAGAACACATCCTTCAAAGCTGACAGAGACACAGATGTTTGGAGATGCTCTGAGTGCCAACAGATGCCTAGATATGGGTAGAGCCCAGCAAACTTTACCATGAGCCTTCTCATGAGATGCCAGAAGCCAGAACTCAGTGTTGTGTCCCCATATCCCCATGTCTCCAAGGAACTAAGTGAAGACCCACAGATGCTTAAAGGAAACCACCAGCATCAGAAGCTGGAAGCAATGTAACTGGGAACAAGGACCAGTCAGCACCAGCCACATGCCTTTCCAGCTAACAGAGGTGTAATGGACAGCATCATCCTCTCCTGAGTGAAGGTAACTTTATGTTGGTGCCTTAATTTGGACATTTTCATGGCCTTAGAACTGTAA
Organism: Tamandua tetradactyla; assembly: GCF_023851605.1. Classification (NCBI taxonomy): domain Eukaryota; kingdom Metazoa; phylum Chordata; class Mammalia; order Pilosa; family Myrmecophagidae; genus Tamandua; species Tamandua tetradactyla. The sequence continues at coordinate 10,156,467 of NC_135335.1, forward strand.
ACTTGTAACATAATAAATTCCCTTTTTAAAAGCTGTTCCATTGCTGGTATATTGTGTTCCAGCATCTTTAGCAAAGTAATACAGATTTGGTACCAAGAGTGGAGTGTTGCTGCAGTTTACAAACACCAACAATGATGGAATGGCTTTTTAAATGAATAAGGGGAAGATTTGGGAAGAATTGTGAGGGTCTTGTTAGAGAAGGCCTAGAAGGCTTTGAAGAGACTTTTGGTAGAAATGTGGACTCTAAAGATACTTTCGACAAGGCTTTAGATAGAAATGATGATGTCTTTGCAAACTGGAAAGTAGATGTTGTTTGTGGATGGAAGGCAGAATTTGAGATTAATGAACTTGTATATTTAGCAGAAGAAATTTCCAAGCTAAATGTGGAAAATGCAGTCTGGCTGCTCCTTGCAGCTTACAGTAAAATGCAAGAGGAAAGAGATAAGTTAAAAACTAAAATCTTGGGTAAAAGAAAACAGAAATTGATGGTCTGGGAAATTTTGGGCTTCCAGGAGAGGAGACCTCAGTGAACAGGGCTCCACATGAGGATTTAATCAAACATCGAACCACTCAGGCATTTCAGGAAAATCCAGGATTGGAAATGGAGTTATCCAGAAAGGATTTGTGAAAAATCCTATTGTCTAATGGTTATGATCCCTGCATAGAAAACCAACAAGAGTATGGCAGGATCTGTATAAACAGAGCTACCATCAGTCTGGACAAAAGGGGACCAAAAAGGGAAAAATTGAAGGAAAACTGACTTGAGAGGCAGAATAATGCAAGCAGTCTTTCAGGGGTAGCCGTTTCTTTTAATACTGATTCAATACTGTGGGGTGGAAACCTTTTATTAGATTATCTCCATGGAGATGTGGCATGCCCAATGGCAGGTGTGGCCTTTGATTAGATGGAGATGTGACCCCACCCATTCAAGGTGGGTCTTGGTTAGTTTACTAGAGTATTTTAAAAGAGGAAACATTTTGGAGAAACCTGAGATGCAGATACTTGAAGAACACATCCTTCAAAGCTGACAGAGACACAGATGGTTGGAGATGTTCTGAGTGCCAACAGATGCCTAGATATGGGTAGAGCCCAGCAAACTTCACCATGAGCCTTCTCATGAGATTCTAAGCAAGCTAGAACTCAGTGTTGTGTCCCCATATCCTCATATGTGAGCTAAGTGAAGGATCACAGATGCTTAGAGAAGAAACTACCAGCATCAGAAGCTGGAAGCAGTGAAACCAGGAAGAAGGACCAGTAGATACCAACCACATGCCTTCCTAGCTGCAGAGGTGTTATGGACAGCATCCACTTTTCTTGAGTGAAGGTAACCTCTTCTTGATGTCTTAATCTGGACATTTTCATGGCCTTAGAACTGTAAACTTGTAACATAATAAATTCCCTTTTTAAAAGCTGCTCCACTGCTGGTATATTGCATGCCAGCAGATTTAGCAAACTAATACAAAGGGGTATAAGAACAGTGTATGTATATGTTATTGAAGTCAGGTTGGTATGAAATAGAAAATGATTGTTATGTATTTACAATGTTAAATTTTGACCCCATGGTAACCACAAAGAAAACATATGAAAAATATATGGAGATAAAAATGAGAAGGAACTCAATATGGTACAATACAAAACAAAACATATAAGCTGGTATTAAGGAAGAATTGGGGAAAAAAAGGTATGCGATTTACAAACACTGGCAGAAGAAAGTCCTGCATTCTCAGAAGTCACTTTTAAATGTAAATGGAATAAATTCTTTAGTCAAAAGGCAGAGACTGGCAGAATGGATATAAAAGCATGACCTGACTATATGCTGTCTACAAGGGACACATCGTAAATTCTAAGTCACAAATAGGTTAAAAGTGAAAGATTGGAAATAAATATACCATGCAAGTAGTAACCAAAAGAGAGGTGGGGTTGCTATACAAATATCAGATAAAATAGGCTGTGAGTCCAAAACTATCATGAGGGACCAAGACAGTCACTGTACACTGATAAAGGGGTCAATTCAACAAGAACATGTAACAATTATAAATATACATGCACTTAATAGCACAGACCCAAAATATATGAAGCAAATACTCACATATTTGAAGGGAGAAATGGGTGATTCTACATAAATAATTGGAGACTTTAATACATTATTTTCAATATAGCTCTTACAAAAAATGGACAGGGCTAGTTACATCCACCATTCCATATTATTGACAACCCTTTCCAACATGAAAAAGTTAGTATAGGGGGTGCAAGTGTAGTTCAGTGGTAGAATTCTCACCTGCGATGCATATCTGGGTTCAATTCCCAGTCCATGCTCTTCCCCAAAAACAAACAAACAAGCAAGAAAACCAACCAAAACAATCTAACAAATGGTGCTGCAATAAAATGATACTCACATGGAATGATAATGAAATGTGACTCTGCCATACAGCATACAAAAAAAAAGACTGTATAGGCTTAGCCCAAATACCCCTAAAGACTGGGGAGAAGTATCAAAGGAGAAGGTGGAGTTATAACAAAGAAGATAGGATTTAACAAATGAGTATGAGTATTGAATCATTATATTGAGATTTCTTTTAGTCTCCATTGTCTTAGAGCAGCTAAAAAATTGTGGTATTGTAACGCTACTAAAGTCTGAAATCTGTTCCACAACTATTTGTTGCAGTGTGCTTTGAAATTTATTGCTTTTTTGTATATAAGTATTTTTCACAATAAAATAATGGATAGGGGTGGCACGATGGTGGCTCAGTGGCAGAATTCTTGCCTGCCATGCCAGAGACCCGGGTTCAATTCCCGGTGCCTGCCCATGCAAAAAAAAAAAAAAATGGATAGGACACCTAGAGAGAAGATGAATAAGGAAATACAAGACTTGAACAATACTCTAAACCAACTAGACCTAACAGACATGTATAGAACACTTCATCCGATAGCAGTAGAATACACATTCTTCCTAGGGCACATGCGTCATTCTCCAGGATAAACCACATATTAGGTCGCAAAACAAATCTCAATAAATTTAAAAATATTGAAACCATGCAATGTACCTTCTCCAACCACAATGAAATGAAGCTAGAAATCAATAACAGAGGGAGAAATGGAAAATTCACACACAAAAAAATGTGGAAATTAAGCAATATGCTCTTCAGCAACCAATGGGTTAAAGAGGAAATCACAAGGGAAAGTAAGAAATATCTTGAGGTCAATTAAAATGGAAATACAACATACCAACGCTTATGAGATGCAACAAAGGCCATGCAGAGAGGGAAATATATAGCTCTAAATGCTTGCATTAAAAAAGAGGAAAGAAGATGGTGGCTTAACAACGTGCGCATTTTAGTTCGTCCTCCAGAACAACTACTAAATAACCAGAAACAGTACAGAACAGCTCCTGTGGCCACGTCAGTGACCAGACACACAGCGTACCCCAGTCTGGACCAGCTGGACTGGCTGCGAGCACCCCCCAGAACCGTGAGTTCCCAAAGCTGTGGTGGCCAGCGCCCCTCCCCCACAGGCCGCTTTCCAGAGGAGAAAGGAAAGGACTTTACCAGCAGCAGGGACTGGGCACAATCAAACGCCAACTGTGGAACTAATTAACAAATTCTGACTACTAAAAATAGGCCCCCAGCTTAGGTGAACCTGACCAAAGCGGAGGGTGCTCATAATTTTGCCCAGGCGCCAAGGGGGCAGGACTGACAGAAAAAGGGGGGGGAAAAAAGAAGGAAACAGAGGTTTTTCTGGCTGTGTATCTACAAAGGCTTGACTGCCTCTGGATACAGCGGCAGGACTTTTCAGGCTGCAACTGCCCCAGGCATAGGCAGAAGTGAGCTCTTTTGGGGGCTTGTCTGGAGCCTGTGCCTTCCCCAGGGGAGGGGTGAAGCCCCACCCAGGTGGAATCACTCCATCAAGGAATTCAAACACCAGGGCTTGGTAATTTGAAGCCATTAAAACCAGCCTACAACCTCTCCTCTGTCTCCACCATGCCCCCAGCAGGGAGAGTCTGCCAAAGTTAAAGGTACCGCATCATCTCATGCTGGTGGGACCTGCAGTCAGACAAGCACCACATACTGGGCAGGATAAGAAAAACAGAGTCCAGAGACTTCACAGGAAAGTCTTTCAACCTGCTGGGTCTCACCCTCAGGGAAAACCAATGCGGGTGACTCTTTCCTCCTGATAAGAGGCCAGTTTGGTCTGGGAAAATCTGGCTGGGGTCTATAATATCTAAGTAGACCCTCCTAAGTGTGTGTGTGGGGGAAGGTACCACACAAGCAGGGCAAGAAACAAGAAAACAAGAACTGAAAAATTCTCCTCTGCTAAACAAAACTTGAGCTAGAGGTCCAGATAAAGCTGAACGGAATGTCAAAGAACAGATAGACAACAAATTCATCTAGCAAGAAAACCCTAGATAAAAGAAGTGAAAGCAATCTCCAGAATAAACTAATTAAGGTAATTAAATGCCTAGATGCCAGCAAAAAATAACAAACCACACTAGGAAAATTGAAGATATGGCCCAATCAAAGGAACAAACCAATAATTCAAATGACATACAGGAGCCGAAACAATTAATTCAGAATGTATGAACAGACATGGAAAACCTCATCAAAAAGCAAATCAATGAATTGAGGGAGGATATAAAGAAGGCAAGGAAAGAACAAACAGAAGAAACTGAAAGTCTGAAAAAACAAATCACAGAACTTATGGGAATGAAAGACACAGTAGAAGAGATGAAAAAAACAATGGAAACCTACAATGGTAGATTTCAAGAGACAGAACATAGGATTTCTGAACTGGAGGATGGAACATCTGAAATCCGACAAGAAACAGAAACTATAGGAAGAAAAATGGAAAAATATGAGCAGGGATTCAGGGAATTGAAAGACAATATGAAGCGCATGAATATATGCATTGTGGGTGTCCCAGTAGGAGAAGAGAAGGGAAAAGGAGGAGAAAAACTAATGGAGGAAATTATCACTGAAAATTTCCCAACTCTTATGAAAGACTTAAAATTACAGATCCAAGAAGTGCAGCATACCCCAAAGAGAATAGATCCAAATAGACACACTCCAAGATATTTAATAATCAGAATGTCAGAGGTCAAAGAGAAAGAAAGGATCTTGAAAGCAGCAAGAGAAAAGCAATCCATTACATACAAGGGAAGCCCAATAAGACTATGCGCAGATCTCTCAGCAGAAACCATGGAGGCGAGAAGACAGTGGGATAATATATTTAAATTACTAAAAGAGAAAAACTGCCAACCAAGAATTCTATATCCAGCAAAATTGTCCTTCAAAAATGAGGGAGAAATTAAAACATTTTCAGACAAAAAAATCACTGAGAGAATTTGTGACCCAGAGACCAGCTCTGCAAGAAATACTAAAGGGAACACTAGAGACAGATACGAAGACAGAAGAGAGAGGTGTGGAGAAGAGTGTAGAAAGGAAGACTATGAGTAAAGGTAAAAAGAAGGAAAATTAGATATGACATATAAAATCCAGAAGGCAAAATAGTAGAAGAAAGTACTACCCATTCAGTAATAACACTGAATGTTAATGGATTAAACTCTCCAATCAAAAAACATAGTCTGGCAGAATGGATTAAAAAACAGGACCCATCTATATGCTGTCTCTACTTAAAGGACATGAGGGCAAGGACACAAATGGACATTTACACACCAATGTTTATAGCAGCATTATTAACAATTACCAAGAGATGGAAACAGCCAAAATGTTCATCAACAGACAGTTGGTTAAACAAACTGTGCCATTTACATAACGTGGAATATTATGCAGCTGTAAAACAGAATAAAGTTATGATGTAACAACATGGATGGACCTTAAGGACATTATGCTGAGTGTGATTAGCCAGAAACAAAAGAACAAATACTGTGTGGTCTCACTGATATGAACTGACATTAGTGAATAAACTTGGAATATTTCCTTGGTAATGGAGACCATCAGGAGATAGAAATAGGGTAAGATATTGGGTAATTGGAGCTGAAGGGATACAGATTGTGCAACAGGACTGAATGTAAAAACTCAGAAATGGACAGCACAATATTACCTAACTGTAATACAATTATGTTAAAACACTGAATGAAGCTGCATATGAGAATGATAGAGGGAGGAGGGCTGGGGCATAAATGAAATCAGAAAGAAAGATAGACAATAAAGATTGAGATGGTGTAGTCTAGGAATGCCTAGAGTGTATAATGATAATGACTAAATGTACAATTTTTAAAAATGTTTTTGCATGAGGAAGAACAAAAGAATGTCATTACTGCAGTGTGCTGAAAACAGATGGTACTTAATATTTTAAAATGTCAACTAATGTGTGCGACTAAAGCAAAAAATGTATATTTGGTACAAATTTATACTTTGACTAGTGCATCTCCTAATATAACTTATGTAGATAGTTGATTGAACACCTTAAGTACATGGAACTTTGTATAGGACATGAGATTTTGTTGGTTTGTCCAGGTGATGCCCTGATGAATCCCAGAGTGATTTGATCAGTGAGTGGAAAAGTATTTGCAAAGCCCCCTTCGGGGAATAGTGAGAACAGGGGGAAAACTCAACTTCCCCAAGTTGAATTCTTGATATTCTCACAAGCAGTGTTGACAACCAAAGCTGTAGGCTGAGCCCCCAGTCTTGGGGTTTGTTCATATGAAATTTAACCCCACAGGGGATGGGTCAAGCCTACTTAAAATTAAGCCTAAGAGTCACCCCCAAGAGAACCTCTTTTGTTGCTCAGATGTGGCCTCTCTCTCCAGCCAACACAGCAAGCAGACTCACCACCCTCCCCCTGTCTACGTGGGACGTGACTACCAGGGGTGTGGACTTTCCTGGCAGTGTGGGACAGAAATCCCAGAATGAGCTGAGATTCAGCATCAAGGGATTGAGAAAAACTCTAGAATGAGCTGAGACCCAGCATCAAGGGCTTGAGAAAACCTTCTCGACCAAAAGGGGGAAGAGTGAAATGAGACGAAGTGTCAATGGCTGAGAGATTCCAAACAGAGTCGGGAGGTTATACTGGAGGTTATTCTTATGCATTAAGTAGATATCTCTTTGTTATCCAAGATGTAATGGAGAGGCTGGAGGGAACTGCCTGAAAATGTAGAGCTGTGTTCCAGTAGCCATGTTTCTTGATGATTATTGTATAATGATATAGCTTTCAGAATGTGACTGTGCAATTGTGAAAACCTTGTGTCTGATGCTCCCTTTATCTACCTTGTCAACAGATGAGAAGAACATATGGAATAAAAATAAATAATAGGGGAAACAAATGTTAAAATAGATTTAGTTTGAAATGCTAGTGATCAATGAAAGGGATCAGTAAGGGGTATGGCCTGTAAAATTTTTTTTTTCTGTTTGTTATATTTTCCTGTTGTCTTTTTATTTCTTTTTCTGAATTGATGTTAATGTTCTGGGAAATGATCATGATGATGAATATGCAGCTATGTGATAATATTGTGAATTGCTGAGTGTATGTGTTGGGAATGTTTGTGTTACTTGTAATTTTTTTAATTAATAAAAAAATTTTTTTAAGTGACTGCAAAAAAAAAAAAAGAAGAAGAAAGGGCTGCACAGGTTGTTCAGTGGTAGAATGTTCACCTGCCATACAGGAGACCTGGGTTTGATTCTTCGCCCAAGCACCAAAAATTAATTAATTAATTAAAAAGAGGAAAGATTTCAAATCAGAGGGCTATCTTCAAAATTGGAACAACTAAAAGCGAGGGGTAAGGAGTATGGTATGTATAGTCTTTTTTTTCTCTATTGTCATTTTATTTCTTTTTCTGTTGTCTTTTTATTTCTTTTTCTAAATTGATGCAAATGTACTAAGAAATGATGAATATGCAACTATGTGATGATATTAAGAATTACTGATTGTATATGTAGAATGGAATGATATCTAAATGTTTTGTTTGTTAATTTTTTATTAATAAAAAAAGTTTAAAAAAAATTGGAACAACTAGAAAAAGAGGAGCAAACTAAACCCAAAGTGAGCAGAAGGAAAAAAAAAAACAAAGATTAGAGCAGATATAAATGAAATACAGAATAAAGAAAACAATAGAAAGAATCAACAAAACCAAAAGTTGGTTCTTTGAAAAGATCAATAAAATTGACAAACCTTTAGCTAACCTGATGAAGGAAAAAGAGAGAGGGCACATACTATGAACAACTGTACACCAACAAATTACATAATCTACATGAAATAGACAAATTCCTAGAAACACACAAACTACCTACATTGACTCAAGTCAATGAAGAAATGGAGATCTCAACAAACCAATAACTAGTAAAGAGATGGAATCAGTAATCAAAAACCTCCCAACAAAGAAAAGCCCAGGGCCAGATTGCTTCACAAGGGAATTTTACCAAACATTCCAAGAAGAATGAGCAGAAATCCCACTCAAACTCTTCCTGAAAATTGAAGAGGAGGGAACACTCCCTAATTCATTCTACAAGGCTAACATCACCCTCATACCAAAGCCAGATAAAGATACCACAAGAAAAGAAATTTTCAGATCCATATCTCTTATGAATATAGATGCAAAAATCCTCCACAAAATGCCAGCAAACCAATCCATTGAAAGAATTACGCACCACGATCGTGTTATTTATTCCAGGTATGCAGGGGTGGTTCAACGTAAGAAAATCAAGTAATACAATACATTGCACTAATAGGACAAAGGGGGAAAAACACACGATCATCTCAGTTGGTGCAGAAAAAGTATTTGACAAAATCCAGTGGCACTTTTTTTATAAAAAAAAGACTTAGAAAACTAGGAATAGAAGGAAACTGCCTCAGCATGATAAAGGGCATGTATGAAAACCCCACAGTCAACTTTATACTTGATAGTAGAAGATGGAAAGCTTTCCCTCTAAGATCAGAGACAAGACACAAAGATGCCCACTGTCATCACTGTGATTCAAAACTGTCCTGGAAATGCTAGCCAGAGTGATCAGGCAAGAAAAAGAAATAAAAGATACCCAAATTGGAAAGGAAGAAGTTTTACCATCTCTATTCACAGATGACACGATTCAATGTATAGAAAATCCTGAAAAATCCACAACAAAGCTCCTAGAGCTAATAAATGAATTCAGCAAAGTAGTGGGGAACAAGATCCACATCCAAAAATCACTAGCATTTCTATAAACTAGTAATGAACAATCAGAAGAAGAAATTAAGGAAAAATACATTTACAATATCATCTAAAATAATCATATGTCTAGGAATAAATCTAACCAGGGATGTAAAGACCTCATACACAGGAAACTATAAAACACTGCGAAAAGAAATCAAAGAAGACCTAAGTGAACGGAAGGACATGCCTTGTTTATGGATTGGAAGACTAAAAACAATGCCATTTCTACCCAAAGTGATTTACAGATTCAATGCAATCTCAATAAAAATTCCAACAATCTTCTTTGCAGAAATTGAAAAGCCAATCACCAAGTTTATATGGAAAGGTAAGGGGCCCCAAATAGCCAAAGCCACCTTGAAAAAGAAAAACAAAGTTGGAGGATGTTTTTAGACTTCCCAATCTTGAAACTTATTACAAAACCGCAGTCATCAAAACAGCACTATCCTGGCACAAAGACAGACACAAAGACCAATGGAACTGAACTGAGAGCTCAGAAATCAACCCTCACATTTATGGCCAATTGATTTGTTGACAAGGAGGCAAAGACCACTTGTGATGGTCAGGTTCATGTGTCAACTTGGCCAGGTGGTGGGGCACGGTTGTCTGGTCAGGCAAGTGCTGTCCTGTCTATCGCTGTGAGGACATTTCATGGACTTAGATCATGACCATGTTGGCTACATCCACAGCTGATTCCATTTGTAATCAGCCAAGGGGAGTGTCTTCTGCAATGAGCGATGCTTAATCTAATCATCAGAAGGCTTTTAAGGTGGATTCAGAAAAGAAAATCAATCTTCCTGCTTCAGCCAGCCAGCCTCTCCTGAGAGTGAGGACCTTCATTGAAACTTCCAGCCCATGGGCTGCCCTCAGACCTTGGACTCTTACATCCCCATGGTTGTGTGAGACACTTTTATAAATTTTGTGTTTACAGATATCTCATCCTGATTCTGTTTCTCTGGAGAATCCTAGCTAATACACCACTCAATTGAGAAAGAAAAGCCTCTTCAACAAATGGTGGTGGGAAAAACAGATGTTGATTTGCAAAAGAATGAAGGTGGACCCCTACCTCACACCATAAACAAAACCAAATAAAAATGGATCAAAGACCTAAATATAAGAACCAAGACTATAAAATTCCTAAAAGACAACGTAGGGATGCATTTCGGGACCTTGTTTTAGGCAATTGTCTCCCAGACTTCACACCCAAAGCACAAGCAACAAAAGAAAAAAATAGATAAATGGTAGCTCATTAAAATTTAAAACTTTTGTGCCTCAAAGGATTTTATCATGAAAATATAATGAAAACCCACACACTGGGAGAAAATATTTGGAAACCACATATCTCATAAGGGTTTAATATCCAACATATATAAAGAAACCCTTCAACTCAACAACAAAAAGACAAACAACCCATTTTTTCTCTTTTTTAAAAAACCCATTTTTAAACTAGGCAAAAGTCTTGGCATCTATGGTCTTCACTTAGCTCCATGGAGATGTGGCATGCCCGTTTGTGGGTGTGGCCTTTTGATTAGAAGGAGATGTGACTCCACCCATTCAAGGTGAGTCTTGATTATTTTACTGGAGTCCATTTTGGAGAGAAACTAGAACCCAAGCAGATGCAGATGCTTGGAGAGCAGTTGCTTCAGAGCTAACAGAGCCAACCTGAGACCCAGACATTTTGAGATGCAGGGCCCAGCAGACATTGCTTATGCCTTCCCATGACATGCTAAGCAAGCCAGAACCCAGAATTGTTTCCCAGCATTGCTAAATGAAGGCCCACACATGCCAAATGAGAAACCCCTGCAGGAAACAGAGGCTTAAAGCAATGGAGCCCAGGAGCAAGGGACCAGTAGATACCAGCCACATGCCTTCCCAGCTGACAGAGGTGTTCCAGATGGCACCAGCCTTTCTTGAGTAAAGGTAACCTCTTGTTGGCCCTTAGTTTGGATATGTTCTCAGCACTAAAACTGTACACTTGTAACTTATTAAATTCCTTTTATAAGAACTGTTCCATTTCTGGTATAGTGCATGCTGGCAGCTTTAACAAACTAATACAGGGTCCAGTTTCATTCTTCTGCATATGGATATCCAGTTTTTCCCAAAACTATTTGTTGAAGAGACTATTCTTTCCCCCACTCCATGTGTATTAGTCAGGGTTCTCTAGGGAAACAGAACCAACAGGATGTGATATGTAATGAGATTTTTATAACAATCATCTCACGTGACTGTGAGGAGGGGCAAGTCCAAATTCTATAGGGCAGCCTGCAAGCTGGGGACTCTGATGAAGGTTTTTGATGGACTCCCCAAGAGAAGCTGGCTGGCTGAAGTAGAGATGGAAATTCTCCCTTCTGACTGCTGACACCACTTCTCTTTTTAAGGTCTTCAACTGCCTGGATGAGACTTCTCTCACTATTGATGTAATCAATCATAGATGCAATCAACTTACCGATTATTGAAATCTGCAAAATCACCTCACAGTAACAACCAGGCCAGGGCTTGCTTGACCAAACAACTGGACACCATCATCTGGCCAAGTCAACACCCGGACTTAACCGTCACGGCAGGTTCTTGGCACCTTTGTCAAAAATCAATTGGCCATAGATATGAGGTTATAGTTTGGGGCTTTCAATTCTGTCCTATCCTAGACAAGTGTCGAATTGTCTTGATTTCTGTAGTTCTGAAATCAGCAAGTTTGTATGATTCTCCCAACTTCGTTTCTTTTTATAAATTGTAGCTATTTCCGAGTAACTGGCTTTATTCTTTATAGCCCAAACATGGATAAATCTCACAGATATTGTGCCAAGCAAAAGAAACAAATAACTGTATAACACATGATTACATGTATACAAAATTGTAAAAAGGGCAAAACTAATCAATAGAGACAGAAAACACTGATGGTTCCCTGGGGCCAGAGGTGGATGTGGAGCAGGAACTGTGAAGAAACACAAGGGAACTTGGAGAAGTGAAAACATCGAACTGTAAATTTAACATAAGCACATTTCATTGTAGGCAAATCATTTCCCAGTAAAGATTATTTTATAAAATCCTACTATCATTAACTGTATGATGTACCTTAACAAAGTCATGCTCTTAATCTTTAAGTCCTGTGGGCATGAACCTATTTATAAATAGGACCTTTTGGAGAAATTATTTTTCGCTTAAGGGCTGGCCAAACTGAGTCAGAGTGGGTGTGAATTTGTATTACTACAACTTTTTATAAGCAGAAAAAATTTAGACACAGTGAGTCAGAGAAGATCACACGGAAAGAAGCCAGAAGTCAGCATAAACCAGAGAAATAAACACAAGGAGAAAGAGGTAGCCATGTGATAGCAGCAAGACTCTGAGGATTATATTAAGCAAGCAAAAGAATGTTACAGACTTCCTGGAGAAAGAATCGCCTTGCTGACACCTTGATTTTTGGATGTTAGCCTCCAAAACCATGAGACAATAAATGCTTGCTGTGTAAGCCAACCCCCTTGGTGGTATCCATCATAGCAGCCTGAAAACTACAATATCCAAGTACATATTGTACTTCAATAACACCTAGGCGGATGAATGTGTGATGTTAGGAGCTGTGGCAGCTGAAGTGAGACTGTGAGGAAAGAGATTGTGATAGTCAGATACAGTTGTCAACTTGGCCAGGTGAAGGTACCTAGTTCTGTTGCTGTGGACTTGAGCCAATGGTACGTGAACCTCATCTGTTGCTGATCACATCTGCAGTCGGCTAGGAGGCATGCCTGCTGCAATGAATGATGTTTGATTTAATTGGCTGGTGCTTAAATGAGAAAGTGCAATGTAGCACAGCCCAAGCAGCTCAGCATACCTCATCTCAGCACTTGCAGCTCAGCCCAGGCCTTTGGAGATGCAGAAAGAAATCACCCTGGGGAAAGTTGTTGGAACCCAAAGGCCTGGAGAGAAGGCGAGCAGAGACCATCCTGTGCCTTCCCACGTAAGAAAGAACCTCAGATAAAAGTTAGCTGCCTTTCCTCTGAAGAACTAATAAAATAAATCCCTTTTTAGTAAAAGCCAATCCATCTCTGGTGTGTTGCATTCTGGCAGCTAGCAAACTAGAACAGAGGTCAAGAGAATCCCAGAGAAGCTAACACAAAGGCTTGTCCATGTCGAAATGACAAATTGATCAACCTTGGGGCCTCTTGCCTCTGAACTTCTTGTTAATGAGATCACAATCACGTGTTCAAGTCACTTTGGGCCATGTTCTCTGTTACAGGAAGCTGAAGGGATCTTAACTGATTCAGCACTCAATGAATTTTATTGTATGCAAATTATAACCCAGTAAATTAATTTTATAAAATCTCATCTCTGGAGTGCTTCGATGTTAACACAGTAAAAAATAAACAATCCAAATAAAAAATGGGCAAAAGACAGAAGAGACATCTCACCAAGGAGGATTTCAGATGGCAAATAAGCACATGATAAGACGTTCAACGTCACTAGCTATCGGGGAAATGCAAATGAAAACCTCGATGAGCTGTCACTGCACACCTATCAGAAGGACTAAGATAATGTAGTGACAACCCCAAATGGTGCTAAGCATACAGAGAAACTGGATCACTCACACACTGTTGGTGGGAAGGTGAAATGATGCCATCACTGTTAAAACAGTTTGAGAGGGTGGGCCATGGTGGCTCAGCAGGCAGGAATGCTTGCCTGCAATGCCAGAGGACGTGGGTTCAATTCCCAGTGCCTGCCCATGTAAAAAAAAAAAAAAAAAAAAACAGTTTGAGAGGTTTTTTGGAAACTAAGCATGCACTTATCATACGATCCAGCAATAGCACTCCTGGGAACTTTATCCCAGAGAAATTAAAATGTGTTTACTAAAAAAAAAAAAAAAAAAAAAAACAGCAAAAAAAAACCTGTATGCAAATGTTCATCTTAGTTTTGTAACAGGAAAAAAAAAAGACACTAGAAATAACCAAAATGTCTCTCAATAGGTGAATGGATGGACAAACTGATACAGTAGTGGAAATATTACTTGGCAGTAAAAAAGAAAGAACTATCGATATACACTACAACTGATGCATCCCCAGAGAATTATGATGAATTAGAACAAAAGTCTGCAAAGGTCACTTATTGTTCGGTTCCATTTATTATTGAAATGACAAAATCATAGAGAAAGACAACAGATTAGAGATTGCTAAAGGTAGGTGTGGAGGGGTCCGGGGGGATGTGAGACTACAAAGAAGTAGAATAATTTGGGGTGAGAGAAGAGTTTTGTACCAGGATCGTGGTGGTGGTTACATGAATATACATGTGACAAAGTGACACAGAACTCACACTCACATTGTGTCAATGCCAGTTTCCTGGTTTTGATAACTTACAGCTATGCAAGAGGTGACCTGTTCTAGTTTGCTAGCTGCCGGAATGCAATATACTGGAAACAGAATGGCTTTTAAAAAGGGGAAATTAATGAGTTGCTAGTTTACAGTTCTAAGGCCAAGAAAATGTCCCAATTAAAACAAGTCTATAGAAATGTCCAATCAAAGGCATCGAGGGAAAGATACCTTGGTTCAAGAAGGCCGATGAAGTTCAGGTTCCTCTCATGGAAGCGCACATGGCGAACACGGTGTCATCTGCTAGCTTCTTCTCTCCTGGCTTCTGGTTTCATGAAGCTCCCCCGGAGGTGTTTTCCTTCTTCATCTCCAAAGGTCGCTGGCTCGTGGACTCTGCTTTGTGGTGCTGCAGCATTCTCTGCTTTCTCCGAATTTCCATTCTCTAAAATGTTTTCTCTTTTATAGGACTCCAATAAACCAATCAAGACCTACCCAAATGAGTGGAAACATGTCGTCACCTAATCCAACTTAACAGCCACTCTTGATCACATCACATCATCCAGGGAGATGATCTGATGACAGTTTCAAACATACAATAATTGAATACAGATTATTCTACCTTTATGAAATGGGATTTTGATTAAAACATGGCTTTTCTAGGGTGCGTACATCCTTTCAAACCAGCACATGACCGTTGGGGAAACTACATGAAGGACACATGGGACCTCTCTGCACTATCTTTGCAGCTTTTTGGGCATCTATAATTAGTTTGGATAACAGCTTTTAAATAGAGAGAGAGCAATGCCAATCAAGATGATGGCATGAGATGCTTCAAGACTCAGTCCCCCAACAGAGGCTTAGAACAACCAGCAAGAACTGGCAGAAACATCTTTCTCAGAGCCCCAGGAAACAAGCAAAGGACTGTAGGGACAGGGCAAGCACGGAATCAAGAAAAAGACCACTTGAAAGCAGTCGGGTCTTCTGGCACCCTGGCTGGCCCCTCTCCCACCCCCTCATTGGCTCTGCATAGAGCTGCCCACACTTTCACTGTGGATCCCAGGTCCTGGTGCCAGAGGGAACACAAAACCCTTGTGCACATCCTGGGGGCACGTATGCCTGCCCCAACCTGTCTGGTGGTGAGCTGAGGGACTTGCCAGCCCAGAACTTGTCCTGCGTGTACAAGGTGGCTCACCCAGCTCTCCTATAGAATGATAGGGGAGAGCGGTCAAGTCGTGGCTGCCTGGGGCAAAGGATTGCGGGCTGTAGGGCATGCAGTGCAGGTGCTGGTACTGCGAGGAAACTGCATCATATCCATGTAAACATTTAAGTGGTGGAATTCCCAGGGCCACCTATGCAAGCACAAGATCTGCACGGAAAGGACCTGGAAGGCGCCTACACATTGGCCTGGAGTTATTCTACAAATTGATTGTATGGATAAGCCCTGAAGGAGAGCCTTCACCTAGGTCAGTCTGCAGGGATGGGGAGAGGTGCCTGCTCGCTGCTTTTTGCTTTTGCTGTAGTTGTTAGCTCCTGGCATTCAAGGGAAGCTCTGTCATAACACTAGCTGGATACAAGTTTAAGGAACAGATTGCTCGGAGTCTAAGCCCCAGTGATAATACATTAAAGTTGCAAAATGTCCAGATTTCAACGAAATATTACAAAGCATACAGGCAATGATGGCCAAGGCCAAGGGGCAGATTCAAGCATCAGAAAATATCAGTGAGGAGGGTCAGACCCAGGACATTACAAAGACTTTTTAAAAATGGTCCTAAAAATAAAAATAAATTATAAGGGGAACAAATGCTAAAATAAATTTAGTTTGAAATGCTAGTGATCAATGAAAGCGAGGGGTAAGGGGTATGGTAGGTATAAACTTTTTTTTTCTTTCCTGTGTTTGTTTTATTTCTTTTTCTGTTGTCTTTTTATTTCTTTTTCTGAATTAAGGCGAATATTCTAAAAAATGATGAATATGCAACTAAGTGATGATACTGTGAATTACTGATTATATATGTTGATGTTTTATTTGGTTTCTTAATTTTTTTAATTAATAAATTTTTTAAAAATGGTCCTAACTATGCTCAAAGAACTAAAGAAAAACATGGGAAAAGAACTTTAAAAATGGAGAAATGATCAATGAATGCAATGAGAATATCAACAGAGAGCTGGAAATTATGAAAGGAATCCAACAGAGCTGAAGATCACAATTACAGAAATTTAAAATTCCCTTGAGGCATTCAACAGCAGGAACTGGCAGAAGAAAGAATCAGTGGACTTGAAGATAAGGAAATTAAAAATATCCAGTGTGAGGAACAGAAAGAAGAAAGAATGAAGAAAAGTGAACAGAGCCTGAGGAACCTGTGGGAAACCATCAAGTGTGCTAACATACACACTGTGGGAGTCTCAGAGGAAGAAAGAGAGAAAAGGGCAGAGAGAATATTCAAAGAAACCATCACTAAGAACTCCCTCAGTTGAACAGAAGGCATGACATCCAAGATGTTCAATAAGCTCCAAACAGGATAACACAAAACAAAACAAAAAAACCCACGCAGCAGCATATTATAATCAAACTGACAAATGCCAAGGATAAAGAGAATTCTGAAAGCCACAAGAAAGCAGCAACATACAAGGGAGCCTCGATAACATGAAGTGTTGATTTCTCCTCGGAAGCCATGGAGGCAAAAAGGCAGTAAGATGACCTATTTAAAGTGCTGAAAACAAGCAAACAAAAAATTGTCATCCAAGAACTCTATATCCGGAAGCTGTCTTTCAAAAATGAGGGAGAGGGTGGGCCATGATGGCTCAGCAGGCAGAGTTCTCACCTGCCATGCTGAAGAGCCAGGTTCAATTCCCAGTGGGGGGTGGTGGGGGGAGATTAAGACCTTTCCAAGTAAACACATGAGATTTTGTCACCACCAAACCAGCCCTAAAGAGAGCTCTGCTGGTTGAAAAGAAAGGATATTAGATAATAGGTCGAAGCTGCATAAAGAAATAAATATCACCAGAGAAGGTAATGTCATGGGTAAGCAGAAATGCCAGTACTGTTGCATTTTGGTTTATAACCCCAGTTTCTACTTTCTTCTGGTTCTAAAAGGCAAATGCATAAAATGTAGTGATAAATCAGTGGTTTTAGAAGTTGTGATAAGAACTACATAGAGGGAGGGAAGAGAGGTACAAGAACGTAGTTCTTATTGGACATTGGCGTTAAGTTCATATCGAAACAAATGAGATTGTTATAGATTTAGGATCTGAAATTTAAGACCCATGGTCACTACAAAGAAAATATTGGACAGAGAGATAGAAACTAGAGTACATGTTGTCAGGGTTGGGGTAGAGTGAATAGGGAACTAACACATAATCATGTAGGTTTTTGTTAAGGAAGATGGAAGGTGGTGAAGATATTGCAATATTGTGAATGTGTTTAATCCCATTGAATGATGTTCTCAGGGGAGGTTGAGACGGGAAAGTAAATGTTGTATATATTTCCCACAATTTTTAAAGAAAGAAGAAGAAAGAGCAACTAAAGAGACAATTAAGTGATGGTCTTGGCTAAGATGGCGGCTTAGCGAGGTGTGGAATTTAGTTTGCCCTCCAGAGCAGCTAATAAATAGCCAAGAACAGTACAGAACAGATCCTGGGGCCACGTCAGTGATGAGACACACAGTATACCCCAGTCTGGACCAATTGGACTGACTGCAAGCCCCCCCAGAACCGTGAGTTCACCAACCTGCAGTGGCCGGCACCCCTCCCCCACAGGCTGCTTCCCAGAGGGGAAAGCAAAGAGACTTTACCAGCAGCAGGGGCTGAGCGCAACCAAGCTCCAACTGTGGAATTAATTAATAAATTCTGACTACTAAAAATAGGTCCCCAACTCAGCTGAACCGTGAGTAAAAGCAGAGATTGCTGGTTTTGCCCTCGTGCAGAGGGGGCAGGGCTGACAGAAAAAGAAAAAGAAAAAAAAACAGAGTTTTTTTGGATTTGGAAAGGTCTGGGCCCTGAAGGAAAGGAGGGGCACACAGGACCTGGAAATACACAGAGCAGCGTACCAAATTAAGCTCTTGATTGGCAAACCCTAGCAATGGCAGGGATTTGAAAACTCTGAAAAGGAGTTTTCTATTTTGTTTCGGTGGCTGTGTTTCTACAGCTTGACTTCTCTTTGGATACAGCTGCAAGGCTTCTCGGGCTCCACTGCCCCAGACATAGGCAGAATTAAGATTGTTTGAGTGTTTGTCTGGAGCCTGTGCCTTCCCCAGGAGAGGGGTGGGGCCCAGCTCAGGTGGAAACCCTCCCTCAAGGAGTTCAGACACCAGAGTCTGGAAAAGTGGGGCGATTAAAAACAGTGTACAACCTCTCCTCTGTCTCCACCACGCCACCAGCAGGGAGAGTCCACTGAAGTTAAAGACACTGCATCATTTTATGCTGGTGGGACCTGCAGGCAGACAAGCACCACATACTGGGCAGGGTAGGAAAACACAAAGTCCAGAGGCTTCATAGAGGAGCCTTTCAAACTGCTGGGTCTCACGTCAAGGAAAACCTGTGCAGGTGACTCTTTACTCCTGACAGGAGGCCAGTTTGGTCTGGGAAAGTCTGGCTGTGGTCTATAATACCTAAGTAGACCTTCCTAAGGGGGGAAAAAAGCACCATACAGGCAGGGCAAGAAACAAGAAAACAAGAACTGAAAAATTCTCCTCTGTTTAACAAAACCTAAGCTAGAGGTCCAGAATAAGCTGAACTGAATGTCAAAGAACAGATAGACAACAAATCATTCAGTAAGAAAACCCTAGGTAAAAGAAGTAAAAGCAATCTCCAGAATAAACTAATTAAGGTAATTAAATGCCTAGATGCCTGCTAAAAATAATGACATACTAGGAAAATTGAAGATATGGCCCAGTCAAAGGAACAAACCAGCAATTCAAATGACACACAGGAGCTGAAACAATTAATTCAGAATGTTCGAACAGTCATGGAAAACCTCATCAAAAATCAAATCAGTGAATTGAGGGAGGATATAAAGAAGACAAGGTGAACAAAAAGAAAACATTGAAAGTCTGAAAAAACAAATCACAGAACTTATGAGAATGAAAGGCACAATAGAAGAGATGAAAAAAAAAAACAATGGAAACCTACAATGTCAAATTTCAAGAGGGAGAAGATAGGATTAGTGAACTGGAGGATGGGACATCTGAAATCCAACAAGCAAAAGAAAATATAGGGAAAAGAATGGAAAAATATGAGCAGGGACTCAGGGAATTGAATGACAACAGGAAGTGCATGAATATATGTGTTGTGGGTGTTCCAGAAGGAGAACAGCAGGGAAAAGGAGGAGAAAAACTAATGGAGGAAATAATCACTGAAAATGTCCCAACTCTTATGAAAGACTTAAAATTACAGATCCAAGAAGTGCAGTATACCCCAAACAGAAGAGATCCAAATAGACGTACTCCAAGACACTTACTAATCAGAATGTCAGATGTCAAAGAGAAAGAGAGAATCTTGAAAGCAGCAAGAGAAAAGTAATCCATCACACACATGGGAAGCCCAATAAGACTATGTGTAGATTTCTCAGCAGAAACCATGGAGGCGAGATGACAGTGGGATGGTATACTTAAATTACTAAAAGAGAAAAACTGCCAACCAAGAATTCTATATCCAGCAAAATTGTCCTTCAAAAATGAAGGAGAAATTAAAACATTTTCAGACAAAAAAATCACTGAGAGAATTTGTGACCAAGAGACCACCTCTGCAAGAAATACTAAAGGGGGCACTAGAGGCAGATAGGAAAAGACAGGAGAGAGATGTGTGGAGAAAAATGTAGAAAAGAAGACTATCAGTAAAGGTAAAAAGAAGGAAAATTAGATATGACATATAAAACCCAAAAGGCAAAATGGTAGAAGAAAGTAGTGCCCTTACAGTAATAACACTAAATGTTAATGGATTAAACTCCCCAATCAAAAGACATAGACTGGCAGAATGGATTAAAAAACAGAACCCATCTATATGCTGTCTACAGGAAACACATCTTAGACCCAAAGATAAACATAGGTTGAAAGTGAAAGGTTGGGAAAAGATATTTCACACAAATAACAATCAGAAAAGGGTAGGAGTAGCTATACTAATATCCAACAAATTAGACTTCAAATGTAAAACAGTTAAAAGAGACAAAGAAGGACACTATGTATTAATAAAAGGAACAATTCAACAAGAAGACATAACAATCATAAATATTTATGCACCGAGCCAGAATGCTCCAAAATACATGAGGCAAACATTGAAAACACTGAAAAGAGAAAAGACACATCTACCATAATAGTTGGAGACTTCAATTCTCCACTCTCATCAATGGATAGAAGATCTAGACAGAGGATCAATAAAGAAACAGAGAATTTGAATAATACAATAAATGAGCTAGACTTAACAGACAGTTATAGAACATTACACCCCACAACAGCAGGATACACCTTTTTTTCTAGTGCTCATGGATCATTCTCAAAGATAGACCATACGCTGGGTCACAAAGCAAGTTTCAACGAATTTAAAAATATTGAAATCATACAAAACACTTTCTCAGATCATAAAGGAATGAAGTTGGAAATCAATAATAGGCAGAGGGCCAGAAAATTCACAAAAATACAGAGGCTCAGCAACACACTCTTAAACAACCAGTGGGTCAAAGAAGAAATTACAAGAGAAATCAGTAAATATCTCGAGGCAGATGAAAATGAAAACACGACATATCAAAACTTATGGGACACAGCAAAGGCAATGCTAAGAGGGAAATTTATTGCCCTAAATGCCTATATCAAAAGAGAAGAAAGGGCAAAAATCGAGGAATTAACTGTCCACTTGGAAGAACAAGAGAAAGAACAGCAAACTAAACCCAAAGTAAGCAAAAGGAAAGAAATAATGGAGATTGGAGCAGAAATAAATGAAATTGAGAACATGAAAACAATTGAGAAAATCAACAAAACCAGAAGTTGGTTCTATGAGAAAATCAATAAGATTGATGGACCCTTAGCAAGATTGACAAAAAGAAGAAGAGAGAGGTTGCAAATAAATAAAATCAGAAATGGAAGAGGAGACATAACCACTGACCCCACAGAAATAAAGGAAGTAATGAGAAGATACTATGAACAACTTTATGCTAATAAACTCGACAATTAGATGAAATGGACAACTTTCTAGAAAGACATGAGCAACCAATATTGATGCGAGAAGAAATAGACGACCTCAACAAACCAATCACAAGTAAAGAAATTGAATCAGTCTTTAAGAAGCTTCCCCAAAAGAAAAGCCCAGGACCAGATGGCTTCAAGTGTGAATTCTACTAAACATTCAAGAAAGAATTAGTACCAGTTCTGCTCAAACTGTTCAAAAAAATTGAATAGGAAGGAAATCTACCTAACTCATTCTATGAAGCCAACATCACCCTCATACCAAAGCCAGACAAAGATAATACCAAAAAAAAAAAGAAAACTACAGACCAATCTCTCTAATGAATACAGATGCAAAAATCCTCAACAAAATTCTAGCAAATCGAATCCAGCAGTACATTAAAAGAATTATACACCATGACCAAGTAGGATTTATCCCAGGTATGCAAGGATGGTTCAACATAAGAAAATCAATTAATGTAATACATCAAATCATCAAATCAAATCAGAAAAACCACATGATCATCTCGATTGATGCAGAAAAGGCATGTGACAAAATTCAACATCCTTTCCTGTTGAAAACACTTCAAAGGATAGGAATAGAAGGGAACTTCCTCAACATGATAAAGGGAATATATGAGAAACCCACAGCTAACATCATCCTCAATGGGGAAAAACTGAAAACTTTCCCCCTAAGATCAGGAACAAGACAAGGATGTCCATTACCACCACTTTTATTCAACATTGCATTGGAAGTTCTAGCCAGAGCAATTAGACAAGAAAAAGAAATACAAGGCATCAAAATTGGAAAGGAAGAAGTAAAACTCACTGTTTGCAGATTATATGATACTATATGTCTAAAACCCTGAAAAATCCACAGCAAAACTTCTAGAGCTAATAGATGAGTACAGCAAAGTGGCAGGTTATAGGATTGACACTCAAAAATCTGTAGTGTTTCTATACACTAGTAATGAACAATCTGAGGGGGAAATCAAGAAAACAATTCCATTTACGATTGCAACCAAAAGAATAAAAAATTTAGGAATAAATTTAACTAAAGAGATAAAAGACCTATTCAAAGAAAACAACAAGAAATTGTTAAAAGAAATCACAGAAGACCTAAATAAATGGAAGGGCATACTGTGTTCATGGATTGTAGACTAAATATAGTTAAGATGTCAATTCTACCTAAATTGATTTACAGATTCAATGCAATACCAATTAAAATCCCAAAAACTTACTTTTCAGAAATAGAAAAACCAATAACCAAATTTATCTGGAAGGGCAGGGTGCCCCAAATTGCTAAAAGTATCTTGAGGGAAAAAAAAAACGAAGCTGGAGGTCTCATGCTGCCTGACTTTAAGGTATATTATGAAGCTATAGTGATCAAAACATCGTGGTACTGGCATAAAGATAGATATACTGACCAATGGAATCTAATAGAGTGTTCAAATATAGATCCTCTCATCTATGGACTTGATCTTTGATAAGGCAGTCAAGCCAACTCACCTGGGACAGAACAGTCTGTTCGATAAATGGTGCCTAGAGAACTGGATATCCATATGCAAAAAAATGAAAAAGGATCCATATCTCACACCCTATACAAAAATTAATTCAAAATGGATCAAAGACTTAATAGCTCTAAGACCATAAAACTGTTAGATAAGAAAATGTAGGGAAATATCTTATAAATCTTATAATAGGAGGCGGTTTTCTAGACCTTACACCCAAAGATGAGCACTGAAGAAAGAAAGAAAGAAATGGGAATACCTCAAAATTAAACACTTTTGTGCAGCAAAGAACTTTGCCGAGAAAGTAAAAAGGCAGCCTACACAATGGGAGACAATATTTGGAAATGATATATCAGATAAAAGTCGAGTATCCAGAATATATAAAGAGATTGTTCAACTCAACAACAAAAAAAGCAGACAACCCAATTACAAAACAGGCAAAAGACTTGAACAGACACTTCTGAGAAGAGGAAATACAAATGGCCAAAAGGCACATGAAGAGATGCTCAACGTCCCTGGCCATTAGAGAAATGCAAATCAAAATCACAATGAGATATCATCTCACACCCACCAGAATGGCCATTATCAATAAAACAGAAAATGACAAGTGTTGTAGAGGATGTGGAGAAAGAGGCACACTTATCCACTGTGGTGGGAATGTCAAATGGTACAACTGCTGTGGAAAGCAGTTTGGCAGTTCCTCAGGAAGCTAAGTATAGAATTGCCATATGATCCAGCAATACCATTGCTAGGTATCTACTCAGAGGACATGAGGGCAAGGACACAAATAGACATTTGCACACCAATGTTTATAGCAGCATTATTTACAATTGCCAAGGGATGGAAACAGCCCAAATGTCCATCAACAGACGAGTGGCTAAGAAGCTGTGGTATATACATACAATGGAATATTATGCAGCTGTAAGACAGACTAAAGTTATGAAGTATGTAACAACATGGAAGGACCTTAAGGACATTATGCTGGGTGAGATTAGCCAGAAACAAAAAGACAAATACTGTATGGTCTCACTGATATGAACTAACATTAATGAATGAACCTGGATAATTTCAGTTAAGAACAGAAGTCATCAGGAGATAGAAATACGGTAGATATCAGGTAATTGGAACTGAAGGGATACAGTTTGTGCAACAGGACTGATTGTAAAAATTCAGAAATAGATAGCACAATATGACCTAACTGTAATACAATCATGTTAGAACACTGAATGAAGCTGAATGTGAGAATGATAGAGGGAGGAGGGCTGGGGGCACAAATGAAATCAGAAGGAAAGATGGACGATAAAAACTGAGATGGTATAATCTAGGAATGCCTAGAGTGTATAATGATAGTGACTAAATGTACAAATTTAAGAATGTTTTGCATGAGAAGGAACAAAGGAATGCCAATAATGCAGGGTGCTTGTTCTAGCTTGCTAGCTGCCGGAATGCAACACACCAGAGACTAATTGGCTTTTAATAAAAGGGGATTTATTTTGTTAGTACTTCAGAGGAAAGGCAGCTAACTTTTATCTGAGGTTCTTTCTTACGTGAGAAGGCACAGGGTGGTCTCTGCTGGCCTTCTCTCCAGGCCTCTGGGTTCCAACAACTTTCCCCGGGGTGATTCCTTTCTGCATCTCCAAAGGCCTGGGCAGAGCTGCGAGTTCTGAGAGGAGGTATGCTGAGCTGCTTGGGCTGTGCTACGTTGAGTCTCTCATTTAAGCACCAGCCAATTAAGTCAAACATCAGGCCCGCCTCCTAGCCGACTGCCGATGTAATCAGCAACAGATGAGGTTCACGTACCATCGGCTCATGTCCACAGCAACAGAACTAGTGCCTTCACCTGGCCAAGCTGACAACTGAATCTAACTACCACAGTGCTAAAAATAGATGGTAATAAATATTTTAAAACTTTAGCTTATGTGTGAGACTGAAGCAAAAAATATTTATTTGGTACAAATTTATATTTTGACTAGTGCATTTCCTATAAAACTTATGTGGACACCTTAACTGAACACCATAAGCACATGGAACCTTAAGTAGGGCATGAGATTTTGTAGGTTTGTCCAGAGTGATGCCCTGATAAATCCCAGAGTGATTTGAACAGTGAATAAAAAAGTATTTGCAAAGTCTCCTTCAGGGAATGGTGAGAAGAGGGGGAAATTCAACTTCCTCAAATTGAATTCTTGGTGTTCTCACAAGCTGTGTGGACAACCAAAGCAACAGGCTGAGCCCCCAATCTTGGGGTTTGTTCATATGAAACTTAACCCCACAAAGGATATAGGTCAAGTCTACTTAAAATTTAGTCCTAAGAGTCACCCCCAAGAGAGCCTCTTTTGTTGCTCAGATGTGGCCTCTCTCTCTCAGCCAACACAACAAGCAACCTCACTGCATCCCCCCTGTCTACGTGGGACATGACTCCCAGGGGTGTGGACCTTCCTGGCAATGTAGGACAGAAATCCTGGAATGAGCTGAGACTCAGCATCAAGGGATTGAGAAAACCTTCTCGACTGAGAGGGGGAAGAGAGAAAGGAGACAAAATAAAGTGTCAATGGCTGAGAGATTCCAGAGTCGAGAAGTTATCCTGGAGGTTATTCTTAACATTAAATAGATCTCACCTTGTTAGTCAAGATGTAATGGAGAGCCTGGAGGGAACTGCCTGAAAATGTAGAGCTGTGTTCCAGCAGCCATGTTTCTTGAAGATGATTGTATAATGATATAGCTTTTGCAATGTGACTGTGTGATTGTGAAAACCGTGTGTCTGATGCTTCTTTTCTCTTCCTTATGGACAGATGAGTAAAACATATGGATTAAAAATAAATAAATAATAAGGGGAACAAATGTTAAAATAAATTTAGTAGATTGAAATGCTAGGATCAATGAAAGGGAGGGTTAAGGGGTATGGTATGTATGAATTTTTTTTCTATTTTCTTTTTATTTCTTTTTCTGAATTGATGCAAATGTTCTAAGAAATGATCATGATGATGAATATACAACTATGTGATGAAAAAAAAGAATGTTCCTATTGTATGTTGATTGGTTTTATTAACAAAAATTTTTTAATAAAGAGAGAAATTAAGTGCAATAAATGATCCTGGATGGGATCTAGCAAGGTAGGAGAAAAAGCTCAAAGGGACATTATTGGGACATATGCAAAAAACTGGAATATAAACTTTATCAATGTTAAATTTCTCAAACTTGACAACTACAGTTAAAGTGGTTGAATATCCCATTCTTAGGAAGTATACAAGGCTGTATTAAGTGTTCGAAGAACATGATGTGTATAACCTACACTCAAATATTCAGAAAATGGATTGACAGAGAGAAAGATAGAATGATAAAAGCAAATGTGGTCAAATGTTAAAATTGGTGGGTCTGGGCAGGGATGGGGGAGGTGGGGGTATCTTGGAGTTCTCTAAATATTCAGGGCATATATTTTCCTGCAAGTTTGAAAGTATTTCAAAATTAAAAGTTTAATATATATATATATATATTAATAATATATTTAAGTGCAGTATCTATCAACAGGTCGCCATCCAGCTTCTCAAAGCAGCCTTCCCACCTGGCTCCCGGGAACTCAGAGCCGCCCTGTGGGGCCCCAGGTGACCCCAGACATGGGAACTTGGAGCAGCAGGTGAGGCGGCAGGTAGGAGACCTGTCAGAGGCAGGAGGAGGTGTGGAGGACACAAATACTGGCCTGTGGCAGCCTGTGATAGAGAGGTACCGAGAAGGCCAGGGGTCAGGGGTCAGAGGTTAGAGACAGGCTGAGGCAATACACATCAGAGCCCTCTCCTCAGGGACCTAGGTCATACACCCTCGGGAAGGAAGGGGCCAGGAGAAGGAACCATCTCTCCATGCCCAGACATCCCTCCCTGCCTGCTCTCCTGACCTGGCATCTGGCCTTTACCAGCCCCCTGCCCTCCCTGTGGGTGGGTCACAATGCCCCCTCCCTGGGACCCCTTCTGACTCCCGCTTGCCCCAAACCACTCACCCAACATTCCTGGTGGAGTCAGGAGCTGTCCACATTTTACAGATGCAGGAATTGAGGTGCTGTCCCACTAACAGCAAGCAGTGCGGGCCCCCTCCCCAACCCGGGTTCTTAGCCCCTTCCTGCCTCCAAGAGGCTGATGTCCCAGGACCCAGGGTGCATGGTGAGCAGGGGGCTGAGCACTGATCAGGAGGAGATGACTTGGTATCACTGTGTGGGGAATCATAGCTGAGCTCACCCTGCGCCTCTGACCTGAGCCCCTCAGGACCTTGTCCGGTACAGGCGCCGGGGGGTGTCCCACCCACAAGAAATGAGTAGAAATGCTGCCTCTGCCCCCATGGTCACATGTCACGCAGGGTCCTGGAAGGACGGACAGCCCAGAGGTCCAGAGGTAAGAAATGGAGCTGTCCCACCTTCTTCAGATTTTCACCAAATGTCTCTCCTTCTACTGCACCCCCCACCCTCCTTCTCTTCCCTTCCTCGTGGTCCCCAAGCCACCCGGCCGCCATCTGACACTGCCACATTGGACCACCGGGTATTGGTCACTCTGGTCCTCAGTTCCCAGGTTCTCCCCTTGACCAGCAGCCCCTGAAACGGCTCAGACACTGTCCATCTTTAAAAAGACACAAAACCTTCCCTTTTTGCCAAAGCCCCTCTCAAGCTCCCATCCCCGGCAGTCACCTCGTTCCCCCCAAACTTGCCTTTCTGGCTTTTTCTCCTCGACTGGCACACGGTCCCTCACCCCAGATTTGCCTCTGAGCCCCAGGAGCACCCATCTCCCCTGGGATCCCCGCCTGGACGCTCCCGGGGCAGGTCCAATCCCACAGGTCCCCTCATTAAACCCCTTTCTCCCTGAAGCTCATAGGCCAGCATCCAGGAGGGGAGCAAGCCAGACATTTTGACCTCTCGTCCCCCACACCCCATGTCCCGAAAGCAGCTACTGCCCTCCACATCCTCAGCCACCAGCGTCAATCCCAGATGCCTGCAAAGGTCTCTTCTCTGCTCCTCCTGCTTTCTCCTTCTGTAACTGGTGCCTGGCAGGCAGTGGTGCCAACAGAGCTCTGATCAGGTTCGGGGCGGGGTTCTCGCCGATAAAGGAATTTAGACAAAGGAGAGAGCCAGTATGAATAAGCAGTAAAGTTTATTCCAAAGAGAGAGAGTGCATGTTAAAGAGGCTAATGCGGATGTGCCCATGGGAGGGATGCCCACGGGAAGGATACACACCAAGTGGAATGGGTTAGCTTGTTTTACAGGAAAGTTTGGCAGGTTTCCATGGTAACCTTTGCACACCAGGTGTTTTCTTTGTGCAGGTTCCCATGGTGACCTTTGAACACTAGGGGCTTACACAGTTTGTATCAACCAGGTGCCAACAGGGTTAGCATTGTTTCAGGAAGAGATAACCATTGATGCCTGTGGACCAGAATTTGTTCGGGGCAGATATCTGACAATTTTTGTGATGCCAGGCTTTGGGCCCGTGATTTTATGAGCTTTTATGGTTTTAGGATTTTTTTGATGGTTTGGGGAGATTTGGGGACTTTAGGGGAAATATAGGTCCCAGAAAGTTTGCAGCTGAATTTCGCAGTTTACATTAGTTTCCCCGATGCTAGATAAGAAACAAGAGACTTGCAGTTTTCTGTTAACCCTTTCAGAGCTGAATAGGAAAACAGGGACTTACTGTCCTATTTTATCCCACTTCAATTCCATCCGTTCTCCCCAGAGTGGGCCTCTGTCTCCGTCCCAGGTAACATCCTCCTACACCTCCCCTGGCCCTGCAAAAACAGCCAATCATCCCAATTTCCCCTTTGGCTACCCTGCCCCACCCCCGCTCTCCCCCAGCCACAGTGAAGTCTCTCCAGGGTCACCTCTGGCTCCCAGAGCCTCCAAGAGACCTCCTTCCACCTTGTTCTTATCCACATCACCTCACCAAAGCCCTGCAACTGCAAGGCCTGACCCTGCTACTGCAAGCCAGAGCGAAGACCTCCCTTGCCATCCCCTCTGACCTCCGCCTGGACTCCAGGACAGGCTTGAAAATCCAGCTGCAAAATGAGCTGGTGCAGAAATCAGAAGGTGCCAACAGCTCTGGAGTCCATGGGGTGGGAATGGAGTGGGCAGAGTTTTGCACCACAGAGACTGGATCCAAACCCAAATCTTGCCACAGACTAACTGTGAGGTCTCGGGAAAGATACCAAGAAATGGTTCATGGAGATAAGCATGTGTGCTAAAACTCTGCTCCTGATCTTTTTTCCATCTGTCATAACAGCACCTAGCTCACTGGCTCGCTGGGGGGTTTAAATGAGACCCGCTATGCGACACGTTTAGGACGAGGACGGATGATTTGGGCTCAGCGTCAGCTCTCTGCAGTTTACCAGCTGCTGAGATGCTGAGTAAGAGAATTTCTCAGAGCCTCGCTGATTCCAGCCCACTTAATGACACTGAGGGTCAGCTTAAGACAATGGTCACGTCAAGCCCCTTCAGCTGGGAAATGAGAGAACTCGGACTCACTTTCCAGCCAGTGGATGTGCTCAAGAGGTTGCCGCCACCAGCTGCGCATCAGAATTACTAGGCGGGGTGGAGGGCTTCTTTTTAATTCCAACAAAAATATTTCTTTAAAACCCTTCAATAGGGCGGTGCAACGGTGGCTCAGTGGCAGAATTCTTGCTTGTTATGCCGGAGACCGGATTCAATTCCCGGACCCCGCTCTTGCCAAAAAAATAAAAAATAAACTCTTAAACGGATCATAAAAGTTCAAGGCCACCTCTGACCTTGGAGGAGGTCCCTCCATGGTCTAGATCCCCTGGAGGCAGGGATGTGTAGGGATTTCGCCCTTCCGACCACGAAGATGTGATGAGGAAACCACAGCTTCCAGGTCTGACTCTAATTTACCGCAGTAATCATTCAGCTCACAGACCCTCCCGTCCCAACCCCTCCACGGTCTCCTCCAGCCTCCTGCGCTCAGCCAGTGACTCCTCTCTGCCCCACATGGATAAACTCGGGCCCAGGTTTCCTCTCAAGCTCGTCTACAATTCCCGTTATCATCTCCTAACGTGTCCAGAGAAAGTTGGTTTGCAGGGATGGACCTTAAACCCTGTCCTTTCTGGGTCACCAAGTTGAGAAGTCATTTTCTGCAGCCTTAGCTTTCCACTTCAAGCAATCACAGCGCATCCCCTAGCTCAGATGCATCCTTGGGGAGACTATCTTTAATACTCATGGCTGCTTTCAAAGTTGTAAGTTTTTCTTCACATCCCAGCAAAGTTTCACCTCCAAGGGTCATCACCCTGGACAATTCTCCCACCTCACCCTGACCTTATCATCTTTTGCTCTGGCATGTGACTCTGGTGGTCCCTTCAACCCTGTTTCTGGACCTCCCATTTGCCTTATGCCTTGGGCAGTGTGATGAGTCCTTCCCTTGCTAGTTGCTGGGCACCACAGGGGACCAGGGATACGGTCAAGGTCACCAGTGGAGACCACCTGAGGCCACCCTCCTCCTCTCACCGCACCCTCCCGTTCAGGGGTCTGGCCAGCAGGGTGGCTGTGGGGCCCCCACTGAAGGGAGGAGGCATTTCTCTCTTCCTAAGTAACAGCCACCTCGGTCCAGCTACCTGCACCAGACCAGGGGACGGACCACCCCAGGAAGACCGTGACTCGGGGCCATGGGACAACTCTGGGACCCACACCTGGTCCAAAGGCAGGCTCTGTAGCCTCAGGGACAGCGAGTGCAGATGCGCAGGTGGCCGCGGGTCCAGCGCACTCTGAATGGGGACGAGGGGGTCCGATGAGGATGCCTTGGCTGGAGGAGTCAACGGGAAGCTGAGCAGGGGTTTGCAGCGGGGAGAGGCCGGGACAGCCATGGGAGAGCTGGGTTGTAGGGTTCGCGGGTGGGTGGGGACGGATCGGGCGTGGGACGGTGCGCCCTGAGCCGGAGTGCGTGCGTGATTGTGACTGCCTGAGCGCAACTGAACACCGAGACCGTGGACCAAGGGACCCCAAGGCCGAGGCGGGGGTGCGGACAGCGGCGCTGGGGGAAGGCGGGCGAGGTGGGGGGAGTGGAGATCCTCCGTGACCAAGGGTGGAGTTAAGGTGATAAGCTCGGGTGGCGGGCTTGGAGGTGGCAGGGGGTGTGCTAAACTCAGGGTGGGGGGGGGGGGTCAACGTGTGACCTCAGAGGGAGAGCTGGCGTGGCGGGAGGGCAGGGCCCTTCCCCACCTCACCCTCTGAGTTGGAGTGTGCGGGGGCCGAGGGGCCCATCGTGGCGTGCAATCCACGCCGCCCTCGCGTTCGCAGGCTAATCAGCAAACGGGTCACACCTCCGTCCCCGTGACGCCACCGCCCCTCCTCCCCATCCCCATGGACCCCGACCCCCCTCCGCCCTTCCCTCGTGGCACTCCCCCACCCCCACCCTCGCCACACCAGCTCGACCTTGCCCGAGCGCCCGCTGCCTCCGGGGACCCGCGGAGGTCTGCGAGGTCACCAGCGGGGAGGGGAAAGGGCTTCTAGTCACTTGGGGCGGGGGTGGGCCCGCACGGAGCCCCGCCCTCCCCCCGAAGCCCCGCCCTCCCCCCGAAGCCCCGCCCAGCGCTCTGCCGGCGCGGGCCCGTGGTTTCCATGGTGACGGTACCAGCCCGCGGGGCGCGGTGCAGCAGCCGCGGTTCCGTTTGCTGCCGCAGCCTCTGGGCGGTCACCCGGGGTGGGGGGCTGCAGGCGGCCGGGGGCTCCGGACCGTGCGAGCGTGCAAGCGGCCCCTTCCCCACCCACTGCCGCGGGAGGAGCCCAGGGCCCTGGCTCGCTGGGACACCCCATAAAGTCCCGTCCCCAGTCTCGGTGACAATGCGAGGGCCTGGGGGGGCCTCGACCGCCATGCCTCCTGTTGCAGACGTTGTTGGCGTGTTCCCTCTCAGTCTTCTGCACTAAATAACAACACTAAGAGTAAATATGCATTGTTCCAGGAGGCTGGGCCAGGGGCTCGGAGAAGGTAGGCGCGGGCTGGGGCGTGGGACCCAGTTCTGCCAACAGGACCCGAAAGGCAGTCGGCTGTCTGCAGCGCGTGGGGTCTGCTGAAGTGTTGCCTCTTTTACCAAAGAAAGGCTCGAGGTAGGAATGAGTCGCCATCCTCTACCTTTGACCTGGTGGATGATTTACCGCTCATGAGCCTGTCCCTCTCCCAAGGACTGGGCCCTAATGCCACCCTCCACATTTGGATTCAGCTCACTGGTGGGTACAGAGCCTGAGATTCCCAGGCTTTAACAAGAGCCCTGGGCTCTTAATTAAAATCACACCAGCCGCGAACCCTGGGAAACTTCCCGAGGCCACGTGCTTCTCCGGCTGCCCCTGTGTCTGCAGCTTCTTTTCTCCCCCATTCATTCCCCCGTTTGTCCACGTGTTTTGAAAGCCAGATCTAATTTGCCGGAGGTGATCAGCCGGCTGGGAGATTCTTCCAGCTACCTGTTTGGACCCAGGTTTCCCCAAGAAACATGCAATGTGCTTTGCCAACACCAGCCACGACCAAATAACGCCTCAAGCAAGAAAACATCAGGGGCAGCTCGGCTTATTAGTGCCCTGTACACACAGCCTCTTGTTGGGCTCGAGTGCACAGTTCTTTCTAAGTCAGAAGTTTGTCTTTTGATAATGCCCTGAGCAAAGGAAAATGGATCTGAATTTTGCAGTTCAGTTTGAAGGGCACCCTTTTTCAATTTCTGTCTACGCTGATGTTTCCTTTATAGGTATCAATGATTCAGACTCTCCATCTATTTCTTTTTCATTTCGTTTTATTTTTATTATTCATGTTGATGATACCTTTTCGGGACAGCTTACAAAAGGCTTCCTCAGACTGGGGGATTTTTTTTTTTTTTTTTTTTTTTTGATGAGGCTCTGCAGCTACTGATTGGGGAAACCAAACTTCAAAAACCTCTGGGTTATCTTAAATTCAGTGCTTTCCTTCTTGCATTAGCTGATGAATGTAGCCTCATAGTAAAAGAAGCAAGAGTCCACTCACTGGAATCACTTTGGAAAATTGGTCAGATTGTACGACTCGGGAGATTCCTTCCATTGACGGCTGGTAAAAAACTATCTACAGGCAATTCCCCCTTCTTCACTCAGGTGTGGGACTCTGGAGAGGAACTTCCCTTGTGACACCTGTCAGGTCTCCCAAACCAAATAAGCAGAAGCACGGCCTACCTTGTGACTTGCCAGCTCTTGGTGTTTTCATGGTGTGGCTATGCCTGGGAAGGCTGGCTTTGCATTCCCAGCTCTAAGGAAAAGGAGGGTCTCTAGAAATCTGCATCTCCCTAGTTCTCCCAAGTCATTTGATCTTCCGTGGCCTCAGGTTTCCCATCTGCCACGTGTGGGTTCCTGCCCGCTCCCTCTCACAAGATCAACCTGAGGGCCCACTGTGCTTACCAAACTCCTTTGTAACACACAAAGGACCCGATGCCCCTGAGATGGATGACTTGTTACCAGCCTGTGCCTGGGGTAGAGAGCTGGGACCTGACCCTTCAAAAGCATCTTCCTCAGGTAATGCGATGGTGGCTCAGTGGCAGAATTCTCTCCTGCCATGCCGGAGACCTGAGTTCGATTCTTCAAGCCTGCCAATGCCCAAAAAAAAAAGCATCTGCCTCTGATAAGTCCTGAAATCTCGAGGGGCCAGTCTTTCCAGAACATCAGCTAGTTCCATCCCCTTACCCCTTATTATTGACAGCCCCTTCCAACATGAAAAAGGTAGAATAGGTGTAACCCAAATACCCCTAAAGAGTGGCATAGGAAGATGGTGGAGTTATACAGAGACGTAAGGTTTAACAAATGAATATGACTGCTGAATCATTATATTGATATTTCTTTTAGTCTCCAGTATCTTAGAGCAGCTAGAAGTAAAAACCGAAAATTGTAGAATTGTAACCCCATACCAAACTCTGAAATCTGTTCCATAACTAATTGTGGTACTGTGCTTTGAAATTTATTGCTTTTTTGTATAAATGTTATTTTTCACAAAAAAGAAAAAAAAAGTTGATTGTGATGATAAAAAATTATATTTATTCCTTCTAGCCTCTAATGTTCTGGAGCAGCTAAAAGGAAAAAATCTGAGATGATGGTATGGTAGCCCGTGACAAACTCGGGGATCTGTCCTGTAACTACTTGTTGAAGAGTGCTTTGAAAACTATTGCTTATTTCTTGCTTTGCTTTGTATATATGTTATACTATACAATAAAAAAAAGTTTAAAAAAAAGCATCTGCTTGTGGATTGAAATGAGTCACTGAAGCCTGTGATGGCCCAGGGTAGCCAAAGACCCTTTTAGCAGTTTGTGTCAAATACCCTAATAAATGTGCTTTCCCTGGTGCTCTCTAGGAGACAAGTGGACAGTGAGCTGACACCACGTAAAAAAAAATGTTCGTCCTGATGTTGGTTTTATAGTAACGACAAAAGTCCAACTGGTTCAGGAAAAGTCATTTGATATTATCACATATATATCCTTTAAAAAACATGGGGTACAAAAAAATATTATCAGCATGAAAAGATCTTCATAATACATTGCCAATGGGGGAAGAAAAAGAACTGTATGTAGAAAACAAATGCCATCTTTGTAAGACTGTATCTGTATCTAACTGAATATATACATAAAGAAAAAAAAACGAAAGAAAAGCATCAAGCTGCTAACAAAGGATGGTGTGAATGTAGATTGGAAGGTGTGCTTTTCTTGACCTTTATTGTGTCCAGCTTTTCTGCGTTGAATAAGCATCACTTTCCTTAAAAAAGAAAGAAAAGCAATGCTCGTGGCCATTAAAGAAAGAAACAAACAAACTACCGATCTTATGATTAAATCAATTGCTTTTACATGTGATAACATAGAAGCGGTTTGGGTAGAAATTAAAAAGACTGATGACACATAGTCCTGGAGAAGGTGTGGGGCAAAGAACTTCTCACAAACTGCCGATGGAAAGTGATTCAATGAAATCTATTAAAATTTAATGTTAATGTGCTCACCCTTTTGCAGTGATTGCATCCTTGGGATTTGAGCCCGTGGAAACAGAAGCAGTAGCACATAAAGATATGTGGACCTGGGTGACAGCAGTGGAAGTGGCATCATGAATGACATCCTACCGGAAGAGTGGCAGGCAGTGCATCTACATCGCCGGCTCCTAAGCGACCACGAAGGAGAAGTGGGTTAGTCGGTGACCTAGAGGATTCCTGTGACACATGACATGAAAAATTCCAGAGGCAGAGAAGTTTGCATGATATGATTCCATTGCCAAAGACAACACTGTCTTTTGTGGTGGTGGTTTTAAGCCCCTGTAACATACATGTGTGGGGATTTTGTGCCACGATTGCAAGAGCCTGAAGAAATGGGGCTATCACTGATTACCTGGGATGGGGGGGAAGAGAGATTTAGGGAAAAATCTACTAAAAAAGAAAAAAATAAAAGAGGTCCCAACAAAAAACGTGTTTACTATGATCCCATTTATGCAAAATAATGCTTGGGGTGAACAGAGTCTAGAGAAATGTGTGAAAGGATGACCTCCAAAATGTCAACGGGGTGATGTCAAGGCAGTAGGATTTCACTCGGTTTTTACTTTCTTCTTTATACTTATTATGCTACTTTTATATTATATTATATTCTGTAATGTTTGACATTTATGCAATAGCTGTGTATTCTTAACAAAATAAAAAATGCAATAAAGCTAATTCATTGTAGAAAAAACACAAAACTTACTCCCACCTCTCCAACTAAGTTTGGGAGTTAGGCCGTAGGGCATTTCAGGATCTGGAAGGCTACAACCTCTCCATTTCCTCCTGGTCCCACCAGTTACCAGGAAACAGGATTTATTTTCAACCCAAATATACTTTTAACTGATTTATGAAGCAACGCCTTTACATTTTCTCAAAATGAATACTGTTTTCATACTGCCTAGATATATTTGTGTTCTTGGGAAATTTTTAAATGTTAATGAAAAGACTGCTCCCTGAGAATTGATAATACTATGTTCTCGAATCAATGAGTCCCCCCCACCTTGGGTCACACATGCCTGAAGTGGGAGCAACGTGTTTCTGAGATCCAACATTTAGGCCAGGGCAGGAAGGGAAAGGATTCTGTGCCCCGTCTTCATCTATTTGCTCTTGACCCTCAGCCCTTAGCTGAATCTTGGCCACACCTGCCCTGACCTGGAAATCACAAAAAAAAAATGGCAAAGAAGGATCCAGATGTGATCAGCGGGAACGTGAACCAGTCTGGAGGGCACCACTTCTGGCCCTCCGTCAGGCTTGGCTGTGTGAGGGTCACCATCTTAGTGTGAACTCGGTTTGTTGTCCATCACTGAAAGGAAGAAATCCAGCCATGAATCAAGGAGCCTGTCCAAGGAACAGAAGAGATTTCAGGATGAGAGGCAGCCCTGAGGAAATCCCTGAGTGTGGGGTGATGGTAGACACTGTCCCTGGCTATGGCAAAGCAGGAAGCAGAAGGTATTGAGATGTGAAGGTGGCAGCAAAGGAGCAGGGTGTCTGACAGGGCGACAGCAGGTAACTGGAGTAAAACATGTTCTTCCACCCATTCCTAGGTCATGAGACAGAGTTACCCCTGCCAGAGTTTGCCATGACACCAGATTGCCCCAAGTCCACTCACCTGTGGGGAGACTTCCTCCCACCTCCCCACCATGCTGGGGGCAGGGTGGTATAGGGTGACGGTGGCATGAAATTCCCCACTCAGCTGTGTTAGCGTGAAGTGGTAAGAATCAAGTCATAAGGATGGAGTAATTGTACCACTCTGCATGCTTGTTTCCTACTAGATGCAAAGGGATCTTTGATATCGGTATCAAATAATTATCTGTGTGCTAGACATTGTATCAACAAAGTGAAGGGCCTGATACTGCTAAGGAACACCCGTGCTGGTTTGAAACTATGATGTACCCCAGAAAAGCCATGTTTTCATCCTGATCCAATCCTGAAGAGAAAGCTAGCAGACATTGCCCTGTTCACCATGTGCCTTTTCAGTTGAGAAAGAAACCCTGATCGTCATCAGCCTTTCTTGAGTGAAGGCAACCTCTTGTTGGTGCCTTAATTGGGCCATTTTTATAGCTTCCTTTAATTGGGACATTTTCATGGCCTTAGAACCGTAAACTTGCAACTTAATTTCCCTTTTTAAAAACCACTTTGTTTCTGATAATATCACATTCCGGCAGCTTGCACATTAGAACACCGTCTTTGTGTCATTCCCTCCCATTTCTGTGTGATCCAAAGCACACAGAAAAAACGAAGGTGTGCCAGTTCCAAGCTTAGATGGAAAAGACACTGTGGGTTCTGTCTTGGGCTGCCTCTTGCTCTCTCTTTCTCAGATCACTTTCTCTAGGGGAAGCTACACTGTGAACAGCCCTATAGAGAGGTTCATATGGTGAGGAACTGAAGCTTCCTGTCAAAAGCCCTGTGGCTGAGCTTGGAAGCAGCTCCTCCAGCCCCCTTCAAGTCTTTGGATGATTCCAGCCCCAGCCAAAAACTGCGTTGCAGCTCACAAGAGACCCCGAAGCAGAAGCACCCAGGTAAACTGCTCCCGGGATTCCTGTCTCTCAGAAACTGTGTGAGCTTTTGAAAATTGTTTATTGCTCTAAGCTGCTAAATTTGGGGGCAACTTGTTATGCAGCTGAAATGACTAATACAGGTTCAGATTTGTCAAAGAATAAGTAGAGCTCCCCTGAGCACCAATTCAGAAACCAAGCCTCTTGTGTTGCAGGTCTGTCATTTTCAACAAGTTCTTTCCAATCTCGCATGTGTGCAGCACCAAGTTTGTGGAAAGAAAGAGCACGGAGGCTGGTGCATAGGAGGAGTTGATAGACCCCCATCGTCAATTCCCCTGGCTACAGCTCATCAGATGGATGCAGGTGTGAGAGGTCTGGGACTGTAGACTAGCTGTGTGCACAGGGGGAAGAGGAAATGGGTTTAGTGGTGGACTAACTAGTCTCTGCCTAAACCACATCACGCCAGCATCGCTCTGCGCTGCCTCTTAGTGTCCTCAGCTCCCCTTCTGCGCCAGCCACTGAGTGAGAGTGTCTCAGTTCTGTCCACTCTCACTGCTGCTGAGCAGGGCCTGGGAGAAGTCTTGAGAGCATGGAAGTTGGGGGGAGCTTCAAGGATTCACCTGCTGCTTGCATTTCCCCCCGAACCAGGGTGTGTCTATAGGGCCAGGGTCCCGTCAGGCTAAAGCTGGGAAATCGAAGGAGTGGTGAAAGAGAGTGGAAGGAAGGAAGTATGCGGGAGTGCTGAGTAGGGTTAAGGTGAACCAAAAAGAGGGGGAGTAGCCACTGGACAATCACCACCTGCAGCCTGGCTGGGGAAGGAAAGGGGGCAATTCCCAGGCCCCAGTGAGGGTCGCCCCTGCCCAGCCCCAGCTCAGCAGGGAGGGAGCCAGGATTACAAATACCCCAACTCCCCTGGTAGTGTCTCCTACTCGTCAAGTTCAGCCAGAAGCCAAAGGGCCCAGGGCCCAGGTCATGCTGTCCAAGGGGTCAGCCTCCTGAGTGCTGGCCAGGGCAGGGAAAGGTGGAGAGAAGAGTCTGGAAGGCAAATGAGGACTTCTAACCCAGCTCTGTCCCAACCTAGAACCACATTACAAAAGGCCTCCTTGTGGCATCTCAGCTTGGTTAGGTACCAGACTCCAGGAAGGAAACACCATCCTGCCACAACTACCATATGCCGAGAAAATAAAATGGCTTGGCTAAAGAAAAAGAAGTGGGAGGAGGAGAGGAAGGGAAGTGTGGTAGTTAGAGTCAGTTGTCAACTTGGCCAGGTGAAGGCACCTAATTCTGTTGCTGAGCCAATGGTACATGAACCTCATCTGTTGCTGATTATATCTGTAGTCAGCTAAGAGGCGTGCCTGCTGCAATGAATGATGTTTGACTTAATTGGCTGGTGCTTAAATGAGAGAGAGCTCAACATAGCACAGCCCAAGCAGCTCAGCATACCTCATCTCAGCAATTGCAGCTTGGCCCAGGCCTTTGGAGATGCAGAAAGAAATCACCCTGGGGAAAGTTGTTGGAACCCAGAGGCCGGGAGAGAAGGCCAGTAGAGATCACCCTGTGCCTTCCCATGTAAGAAAGAACCTAAGTGGAAAGTTAGCTGCCTTTCCTCTGAAGAACTAACGAAATAAATCCCCTTTTATTAAAAGCCAGTCCACTGGTGTGTTGCATTCCAGCAGCTAGCAAACTAGAACAGGAAGGAAAAAGAAAGAAAGGGAAAAAGAGGAAGCAAGGAAGGAAGGGAGGAAAGAAGGAAGGAAGGGGAAGGTGTGCCGGTTTGAAAGGCTTATGTACCCTAGAAAAGCCATGTTTTAATCCTGACCCATCGTGTGGAGACAGCTGTTTCTTTTCATCCCTATTCAGTACTGTAGGTTGGAAACTTGATTAAAGATATGACACACCCAATTGTAGGTGTTAACCTTTGATTAGAGGGTGATGTGACTCCACCCACTCCAGGGGGTCTTGCATAGCTTACTGGAATCCTTTAAAAGAGGAAATGTTTTGGAGAGAGCCACGACAGAATCAGGAGACTACAGAGCCAGGAGAACCGCGAGAGCCCATGCAGCCAGAGACCTTTGGAGATGAGGAAGGAAAACACCCCTGGGGGAGTTTTATGAAACAAGAAGCCTGGAGAGAAAGCTAGCAGAGGTCACCGTGTTTGCCATGTGCCTTTCCAGTTGAGAGAGAAACCCTGAACTTCATTGACCTTTCTTGAACCAAGGTATCTTTCCCTGGATGCCTTAGATTGGACATTTCTGTAGAATTGCTTTGATTTGGACATTTTCACAGCCTAGAGCCATAAACATGTAACTTATTAAATTTCCATTTTTAAAGGCCATTCTATTTCTGGTATATTGCATTCTGGCAACTAGCAAACTTGAACAGAAGGGAAGAAAGAAAAATAAAAGATTTTGGTAAGGTAACCAGATATAAAATAATAGTTTAAAATGAAATTTTCTTAGGACCAGCAGGAACCATTCAAATATAAAATGAAAATAAAAGATCCCATTAACAATAAAAATCAATTAAAGCCTAGAAATAAATTTAATAAAAAAAATAAGGTCTTTATGAATAAAAAAAAATTTTTTTAAAGTTTACCAACTTAAAAAAATGAAAGACATACAATATTCCTGGAAGGGAAGAACTAACATAAAGATGTCAACCTACCTAAATTAAGCATACTTTTCTAAATGCCATTGCACACTGAATGGTAATAGGGTGGGTTGGTCGGGAAGTTCGCTGGCAGCTGTTCCTGTTTGGTTTTGTTAAGGGTGTTAAGGGTTGGGATACAGATAGGTCAAATCTGACAATTAGATTCCAAAATTCTTCTGGAAAAATAAGTGTGGGGAAATGGCCAAGAATATTTTAAGGAACAATAACAATGAAGGAAACAAACTCAACCAGAATTTAAAGCTGATATAATTCCATCAACACAGTACTGGCAAAAGGATGGAACAAGGGAACAGGGTCAGATAGAAACAAATGCATGAGTCTATGCGAAAAAATGACGTTCCTGAATTTTGGCCTGGTCATCTGTAATTCCTTAGTGAAAAACTAAGGGATGAATTTTCACCAAAATTAGAGGGTGGGTGTCTATCTTAGTTTCCAGGCTGCTGAGAACAATGTCCACACAATGAGATAGGTGAGCTACAGGAATATTCTGGCTCCGGGTTTTGAAAGCAAAAAGCTTGCCTCCTCCAGTCGTGGTAGAGTTCTCTCTGGCCGTCAATCCTTGGGTTCCTTGGCTTTCCTGCCACATGCCAGCGCCCTCTCCTTTTTCTTCTGTGTTCCATTGGCTTCCGG
The DNA here is from genome assembly GCF_023851605.1 of Tamandua tetradactyla. Classification (NCBI taxonomy): domain Eukaryota; kingdom Metazoa; phylum Chordata; class Mammalia; order Pilosa; family Myrmecophagidae; genus Tamandua; species Tamandua tetradactyla. The sequence goes on from NC_135335.1 coordinate 10,197,332, forward strand.
CTACTCACTCCTCCCTGTGATTTTCTCCCTTATAAGGCCTCAAGGTCACCCTGATTCAGCTGGCCCCATCCCAACCATAAATACCATCTTCCAAAGGTCCTCTTTACAATAGGTTCATACCTTCCAGAATGAGATTAAGAACATGGGTATTTTTTGGAGTATGTAATTCAGCCTATCACTGATAGCTGTGTTTTGGAGGCACGGATTTAAAAGACCATGTGACCTTTCTACAAACGTTCCATGCACTAGTGTAACTTTCCAGAAACTACAACCTCCAAATGGGTCCCTGGACCAGATGAGTCCTGAAATGTAGAGGGCCCAGCCTCTCCAGAACATCAGCTAATTCCACCATCCTATGCCTTATTATCAACAGCCCCTTCCTACATGAAAAAGTTAGAATGGCCATAGCCCAAATGCCCCTAAAAAGTGGGAGCAAGATCAAAGGTGATGGTGGAGTTTTACAGAGAAGGTAGGGTTTAACAAATGAATATGACTGCTGAATCATTAAATTGATATTTCTTTTAGTCTCCAGTATCTTAAAGCAGCTAGAAGTGGAACTTAAAATTGTGGTACTGTAACCCATACCAAACTCTGAAATCTGTTCTACAACTAATTGCTGGGCTGTGCTTTGGAATTTATTGCTTTTTTGTATATATGTTATTTTTCGCAAAAAAAGAAGGAAAAAAGTCGATTTTGATAACAAAAAAACAGTTATGCCTTTAGCCTCATATTCTGGAACAGCTAGAAGGAAAAATCTGAGATGATGGTATGATGGCCTAAGACAAACTCTGAGATCTGTCCTGTAACTACTTGTTGAAGAGTGCTTTGAAAACTATTGCTTTTTTTCTTTCTTTGCTTTGTATATATGTCACATTATACAATCAAAAAAAAAGAAGGGTGCACAGGTGGTTCAGTGGTAGAATGATCGCCTTCCATGTGGGAAACCAGGGTTTGATTCCTGGACCATGCACACCACCCCCCCCCAAAAAAAAAAGAAAAGACCATGTGGCATATGTAAAATCCACTTGTGGTTGGGGAGCCTGGGGACCCCTCAAAGAGGCAGGCAGCCACCCCCTTGAGCAGCTTACCAAAGGGTCCAGCCCAGCCCCAAGGAACTGCTGTGCAGGTAGGACACAACATATACACCCCATTCAGGCTGAGAAACAAAAACGAGCCTTAGATGAGAACCCAAAGGAAAACACTCCAAACTGAAGACCTGAATTTGCAGCCAAGTAAATTGTTTCATACGTGGGTGAATTTTATAGTGTACTCCAGGGAGTGCTGAGTGGAGAATTTGTCGATTTTTAAATGGTTACTGGTTCTCCCAAGCTAAACACGAAGGAAGCCAGCTGGTCTAATTTCTAATAAAATTCAACTCATTCGTAAAAGGATGGATTATTCAATGTAGATTTTGTGTAACTGGCTATCCATTTAAAAGGAGACAAAGTTAGAGGTCTACCTCCCATCACACAATCCTAATAAATTAACTATTTATACACATATTTATTCATATATAGTGTGCTATATAAAATAAAAGGGAATGCCCAATCCCATATAATTGACAGCCCCTCCCAACATGAAAAAGTTAGAACGGCCATAGCACAAATGTCCCTAAAGAGTGGAAGAAAGATCAAAGGTGATGGTGGAGTTATACAGAGAAGATAGGGTCTAATATATGAGTTTGATTGCTAACTCATTATATTGACATTTATTTTAATCTCCAGTGTCTTGGAGCAGCCAGTAATAAAAACCTAAAATTCTGGAATTGTAACCCATACCAAACTGTGAAATCTGTTCTACAACTAATGGTTGAAGTGTGCTTTGAAATTTATTGCTTTTTTATATATATGTTATTTTTCACAAAAAAAGGCGATTGTGATGAATGCACAACTATACGATACTGTGAACCACTGTACGCTTTGGATGATTTCATGGGTATGTGAACATATATCAATACAATTGCATTAAAATTAAACTGTATCTCTATAAGAGGATGTATTTACTACTTGGGGGTGAGTAAGACTTCTTTAAGCATCACACACAAGCCCAGAAACCACAAAGGAAAAAGCCCATTTACTTGACTAAATAAAATTTGAATTACAGTACAGCAAAAGATGTTATAAAAACAGTTAAAAGATAACTGAACAGTTAAAAGATGGGAGAAAATATTTGTAATTCATCATTCAAAAAAATATTTACTGAGCACCTACTACTGTGTCCCAGACACAATGTTAGATGCTCACAAAATAACTCAGAGAATGTTCACAAATTTGCATGTTTTAGTCCAATTTTTAACATGTATGTGACCAAATGAAGGGTTTATATCCAAAATATGTGAACAGAAATACTTTTAGAAAACACCAAAAAAAATGAAAAGAAATACACACGTAAAAAGACACATCACATTTATGCTTGGGTTTATTGGGGCTGCATATAAAAATTTAAAAAGCAGAGGCTTAAATACAATAGAAGTGTATTTCTTTCTCATAAAAAGATATGGAGGTAGGACATCCAGATATGCTACAGCAGTTCCACTATCAACAGGGACCTGGCATAATTCTACTTTCTGCTCTACTATTCTAATACTTCGTCTCATTCTCAAGGCAATTTCATAGTCCAAGATGGCTGCTAAAGCTCCAGCCATCGTATTAGCATTCCAGGCAGCAAAAGGGAAAAAGGAAGACACAACCCTCCCCACTCAGTTAACTCTCTTCAAGCAATCTTCCCATCCTTCAGCTAACATCTCATGCCTAGGCTAGAATCTGGCCACAGGGTCACACATCACTCTTGGTTGCGGGGAGGGAGGGTGCTGTTTTTATTTAATCTTTTAGCCAGGTGCATTTTCACCACAAATACAACTTGGATTCTGTTCCCAAGAAAGAAGGGGAAAATTAACCCTGAGTGGCAACCAGAAGCCTCTGCCACATCAGGCAAACATGAACCAATGAAATCTGTCCTGACGATAATATAATCAGAATTTATGGCAGAAAGCATTATCAGGCATAAATAAAAGTACCACATAATGATAGAGCATTCTATCCTCCCAAGCACGAATTTGCATGACCTGACAATATACCTGTAATGTACACAAAGCAAAAACGGGCTCACTGGGCGGGCCACGATGGCTTAGCAGGCAGAGCTCTCGCCTGCCATGCCAGAGACCCAGGTTCGATTCCCGGTGCCTGCCCATGCAAAAAAAAACTGGCTCACTTACAAGTAGAAGTTGAAAAGTCCACAGGCATGGAAGGAGATTTTGATGCTTATCTACCAGAAACTAATAGATTCTACAGATAAAATTTTATAATGATTTACAATGTCTGAACAAACTCTGGATCCAAAAAACAGACAATACTCATTATTTTCACACACTGAAAATGCACACACTGAACATATATAAAAATTGACCATTTACGAGGTCCCAGAGCAAGTGCCCAGAAATGTCAAAGAGTTCACATCTTATAGGTCAAATATAAGATATGGACTATACAGCTTATAGGTCACAACTTCTGATCACAACACAATTAAATTGGAGATCCACATTGATTAAGTACTCTTTTTAAAACCCCATTCATCTAGAAGTGAGAAATTAGTCTTAGCTAACCAGTAGATTACAGAGGAAACTACAAGTAAATGACAAAACATTTAGAACTGAATGTCTATGAAAGTACTACTTTTCAAAACTTGTGGGTCGTAAAGTATATAGACATTTTATTCTAAATTTATAGCCAGAAATAAATTGCCTTCATTTGCAGTATGTTTCAAAATAAAAACAAAACAGTGAAGACAGCGTTGATAAATTTTAGCCAAGCCCTGTGATTCTGAAAAACAGCAAAGGGTAAGCAAAGGGATTTCCTCTCCTGGTGGTGATAATAGCACAATATTCTGCATTTGATGCAAATTACTGAATTGTATACTTGAAAGCAATCAAAATGGGAAAATTTAGGTTGGACATATGCTACCAGAATAAAACTTTTTAAAACCCATAGCACTGTGGAACACAATAACCCCTACTGTAAACTATGTACTACCTTATAGCATAATTATAATAATATTATTTCATCAATTGTAAAACATACCACGCTAATGAAAAGTGTGAATAATAGGGAAAACTGTGATGGGATGGAGAGGGGGTTATGGGAGCTCTATTTCCTGTATGGTTTCTCTATCAACCTACAATTCTCTAATTAAAAAAAAAAAAATTACAGGGCAGGCCACGGTGGCTCAGCGGCAGAGTTCTTGCCTGCCACGCCGGAGACCCGGGTTCGATTCCTGGGGTCTGCCCATACAAAAAAAAAAAATCAATTACAGTGCCAAATGCTAACTGGGGGAAAAAAAAAAAGACACCTCCCCCCATAGCGTTGCTGGTAGCACAACACTGTGCATGTAATTTACACCACTGAATTGTGTACTTGAAAGCGGTTAAAATGTTCTACTGACCCTTCATACTATGGAAAATGGCTTACTGCAAAGAACCCCCTTCCTGAGAGAAATGAGGCAAAATGAAGTGTCAGTGGCTGAGAGATTCTAGACAGAGACAAGAGGTTATCCTGGAGGTTATTCTTATGCATTATATAGATATCCCTTTTTAGTTTCAGGTGTATTAGAGAGGCTGGAGGAAGTACCTGAAAATGTAGAGCTGTGTTCCAGTGATCTTGATTCTTGAAGATGATTGTATAATGATAGAGCTTTCCCAATGTGACTGTGATTGTGAAAACCTTGTGTCTGACGCTCCTTTTATCTACGATATGGACAGATGAGTAAAACATATGGATTAAAAATAAATAAATAATAGGGGGAATAAATGTAAAAATAAATTGAGTAGATTGAAATACTAGTGAGCAGTGAAAGGGAGGGATAAGGGGTATAGGAAAAAAATAGGGGGAACAAAAGCTAAAAGAGATTGGATGGAAATACGAGTGGTCAATGAGAGGGAGGGGTGAAGGGTATGGTATATATGAGGTTTTTTTCTTTTTTCTTTTTATTTCTTTTTCTGGAATGATGCAAATGTTCTAAAAAATGATCCTGGTGATGAACGAGCCATTGATTGTATACCATATATGGAATGTTTGTATGTATGGTCATCATTTCTTAGTACATTTGCATCAATTTAGAAAAAGAAGTAGCAAGACAACAGAAAAAGAAATAAAATGATAATATAGAGAAAAAAATAAAAATTAAAAATACAAAAAATATATATATATATAAAAGAATGTTTGTGTTCATATGTTGCTATTTTAATAAAAAATAAATAGATTAAAAAAGAAAAGAACCTGCTTCCTCATGTGACTTTAGCCTCACCGATATCTGCCCCCCACCCCCACCCCACCGGGGTAGACCTAGGACAAGTCCAGCTACAGACCTTCCAAAGTCCCGTTCTTTGCCTCGTAAATGATGAGCCTAGCCACATGTTCTCACTGATCAAACGGAACAAAAAGCTTGTTAACCCAACTTTGGTTAAGTTTCTCTCCTTCCTCCAGGAAGGAACTTTAAAAAGCACCTTCCGGAAAACGGGTCGCTCCAGCATAAAATAATAACAGATAGACTCTCTGATCACCACCTTTCATTCCACTTCCCCACAACCGATTCTTTCCTATCAAAGAAAACCCCTTATTGCCTCCCTTTCTGCCTCACCATACAGTAAGCCCTTTCCTCTATTGCATTGGCCCCTTTCCCCTCTTCAATAATCCTTCCAAATAAAGTCCTTCCTTTCCAAGTCCGGATTTGCTTTCTATTTGACAATGGAAAACAATGATTAAATAATATTTAACTCAACGGAGCTCTGACGCTATGCAAGTCAGCAGTAACCCCATTCAGGAACTGTTTAAAAAGTCGAAAAGGGGGTCAGACTTCTTGTAGAGATGTGAATGAAGCTGATCTGGACAGGACTAAGGTCAATCAGAATACAGGATAAAGGATGATATGACCTGTATTTTAAAACTTCAACTCCTGTGTAAGACCAAGGGGAGAGATAGTTATTTGTATGGTCAGTTTAGTTGAACAGCATAAGTACATGGAATGTTGAATAAGGTGTGATATTGTCATGGTCAGGTTCATGTGTCAACTTGGCCAAGTGGTGGTACCTGTTTGTCTGGTTGGGCAAGTGCTGGCCTGTCTGTTGCGATGAGGACATTTCATAGAATTAAATCATGATCACGTCAGCTGCATCCACAGCTGATTCCATTTGTAATCAGCCAAGGGGCGTGTCTTCTGCAATGAGTGATGCTTAATCTGATCACTGGAAGCCTTGTAAGGAGGATTCAGAAGAGACGGGCTCCCTTCCTGCTTTGGCTGGTGAGCCTCTCCTGTGGAGTCCGTCCAGACCCTCCATCGGAATCGTCAGCTTCACAGCCTGCCCTGCGGATTTTGGACTCTGCGTTCCTGCGGTCACATGAGACACTTTTATAAATTTTATATTTGTGAGTATTCCCTGTTGATTTTGTTTCTCCATAGAACCCTAACTAATGCAGTTGTTTTGTTGGTTTGTCCAGGTTAGTGTGATGCCCTGATATACTCCAGAGTAATCTGGGCAATGAATAAAGTATTTGCAAGGTCCCCTTGGGGACTGGGGAGAAAGGAGGAAATATTCAACTTCCCCATTTGGAGAATTTCTGATATTCTCGCAAGCAGTGGAGACAACCAAATCAATAGGCTGGGCTCTCGATCTTGGGATTTGTCCCATGAAACTTATAGGATAGGCTAAGCATGCTTAAAATTTGGCCTGAGTGAATCCCAGAGAACCTCTTTTGTTGCTCAGATGTGGCCTCTCTCTCTAAACCAACTCATCAGATGAACTCACTGCCCTCCCTCCTATGTGTGACATGACTCCCAGGGGTGTCAATCTGTCTAGCAACGCGGGACAGAACTGCCAGGATGAACCGGGAGGGATTGTCAATGGCGAAAAGATTTAAAACAGAGTTGAGAGGTTATCCTGGATGTTATTCTTATGCATTATATAGATATCTCTTATTAGTTCATGGTGTATTGGAGTGACTGGAGGGAAATACCTGAAACTGTTGAGCTGTGTTAAAGAAGCCTTGATTCTTGAAGATGACTGTATAAAGATAAATAGGGGAACAAAGGGTAAAATAAATTGGCTAGATGGAAAATACTAGTGGTCAATGAGAGGGAGGGGTAAGGGGTATGATATGTATGATTTTTTTCATTTTTCTTTTTTATTTCTTTTTCTGGAGTGATGCAAATGTTCTAAAAAATGATCATGGTGATGAAGACACAACTATGTGATGATATTGTGAGCCACTGATTGCACACTATATGGAATGTACGCATATGAAGATTTATCAATAAAAATATTTTTTTTAAGTATTCGATTCAAGAAGCGAGAAATACATTAAAGAGTAAGCCAAAGAAAGTAGAAGGAATAAAGTTTTTTAAAGGGGGGAAAAATTTTTCCCCAGAATTTTTAAAAATTCCAGAATTTTTAAATACTGGAGATTATCAGAGTCTAGGAAACTGCTTATTCCCTGGTCCTTAGGCTCCCTTCCAAGAGGAGGGTGGAATTGGGGTGGCTGTCTCTCCTCCACCCCATATCACCTCCCCCCACCATAGGTCCAAGCACATGCCTTTTCCCCAGACCTCCTTGTCCCATTCTTGGTCCTTCCAGCTTTGGAAGGACCCCCCGCTCACTAAGCCACATGTGTCCTAACCTCAGGCTGCGTCTCCCTTCACCCAAAGTAGGTGACAGGTGTATCTTCTGAAGGTCAAACCTGCCCAGGAAGGAAGGGGGCTACAGGGTAGCAGCGATTCATTTTCAGCTCACATTAGCATCTCCAGCAGATCCAGGTGTGAACCAACCTCAGCTGTTTTCCTCCTCTCAGCAGGTCATAGGGAAACCAACCCCCCCGGCCCAAGGTGTGAGCTGAGGGAGAGGTATCTGGGCCCCTCCGTCATGCAGCTCGTTTGCGCTTTTGGAGCCTTGTGAGCCCAGTCCCTGCTGAGCCACGTCCACGTCATGATGGACGCCTGGCCTTATGACTTGACAGGTCTTATGACTCATCCACTCGTGATGAAAAGAGTGGCCACCCGACATCTCCTGGCCAGATGCTCAGTTTTTATCAGGGCCCTAGGGGCACATCAGAGTTCATCTGTTGCAGATGGCATGGCCTTCTTACATCGCCGTAGGGGTCTGGACCAAAACTTTCTTGTTGACGCTTCCCAGAGACTCCACATGGTGACATAGGTTCTACCGGGTCATTCCCAAGCACGGCTGCTTACCTCACTTATGTTCCAAGTTAGCAGCCCCTGCATCACCCAAGGAATGGTCCAAAGCAATATTGCTATTGCTGAGTGTGCTGCCCCCAAACCCCAAAGAGGGCCAGCAGGAGCTGAGTTTCCTTTCTGGTGGCGGAAGGAACTAGCTACAATAACCCACCCATTACTTGGGAACAGATGACCCACCATACTCAGACCACTGGACCTTTGAAAGCTCCCCCAATGTGGCAGATCACTGAATCTTTCAGTTTCTCTCCCACCTTCTGGAGGACACATGTTCTACCAAGGCAACCACTGAACCTGTTCCTCCTTGCTCATCGGGTCTGATTAGCATGATAGAGTGGACCGATGTGACGCTCTGTGGGTTGTCCGGATGGACCAGAGCTCTTTGGAGTATATTATGACAGAGAACAGGAAAATTGACTCTGCCCTAGGGTGAGGCCATGAATGCATATATTTGCCAGATCAATAGCCACACATCCAAGATGATATTAGCCAGCTCTGGCAGATACCACTTCCCTCATAGAAGCTTCACCTGGGACCACTACTTGGTTGCATTTGTAATTGTGCAATGTCACTTGCCATGATCCATCTGGTTTTTTGCAGGGACCATCCTGGTGAATCCACTACCCCTGATCCTTTAAGTCTTTGAGGATGGCACTAATCTCAGTCATTCCTCCAGGGATGCAAGATTGGTTCTGATTGACTACCCTGGCTGGGGAGGTGGAGGAGGAAAGCCTATTTGATGGGCTTCCACTTGGCCTTTCCTAATACAATAAGTCATACTCTAAAGGTCAAGGAACCACGCAAAGGCTCTGCCAACTTCTAAGTATCTTTAGTTCACATAACTAGAGACCAGGTACATCCCTTGACACAAAGGACCCATTGTGAGATGGACCCAAGCCAAAGCTCCATTGATTACCTGAACTTCATACACCCTTACTCCACCGAAACATGATAACATTTGGATCCCTGGGTATCCTACAGCCCATATCCTACAGCCTTCGAAAGATATGGATAATCCTCGTGGGAGCCATGGAGATGTACCACACAGCTGTCCCTTCAAGAGAGAGCCTGCAACAAGGAGTGCAGTGAACCAACAACCTCCAGCTGTGGTGCCTTCAAGACCTGCCCCAGTGTTTGAGCCAAAGCCTTGCTCTCCCAGCCAATAACTGTACCCAGCAGGGAGACATGGGCCCGGCATTTCCTTCCCCATGTGGGACTCCTCTAATGGGCAACCTTTCCTCTGGAATCCCCTCTTGGGCTGGCCAAGGCTCCCTCAGAGTCATACTGCCCTGGAAGTCTTTTCCTACACAATCCTCATTCCTTTCCAGTGATATCCATGTTTCATTATACTCCTAACATCTTTCCCCAGTGTCAAATCATCTTTGCAGCCTGGAGGCTTTCCCACCTACCCCTGCTCCATTTCCCACTGCGGTTACTTCCACTACATCTCTCACACTTCTAACCCCATCAGTTATCTGCTTCCCAGAGGACCTGCGCTGACACGTACCCCTCTTCCCAATGCTTGCCGATTAGATTAAGTGGCTGAAGGTCGCCATGGGGAAGGCTTGGGGGAATCACTACCATATATGCTTGTGGTGGTGCTAAGGCCGTCTGTCCTCGTGGGACAAGCTCCTCTTTCAGTGGGTGGATTCTGAGTTGGAGAATTGCTTCTGGTCTGCAAATTAGGCACAGGCTCATGACTTTTCATTAGGATGCCTAGACATTGGAGCCTTCTGACTCTTGGGTTTTAATTGGTGGGCAATTGTCCTGAGCCTGTCGTTTTCTCTCTTTGAAGCATGCATGGCATGCAACAGCCCTGTACTGCTGCCCCAAGCCAGTGGCGGCCAGCAAGAGGCCCAGCTGCAGGAACCCATCCTCTGAATCTGCTTCCTAGGGGCTCTCCTGACACTGTCTCAGGCTGGGTCTTCTAGAAGCAGAGCTACGACAGTTTGGGGAGCAAGGGTGGACTGCAGGGAAGCTCTGCAGGACAAGCCCCTAAAGAAGTGAAGGAAGCAGGACAGGGAAGGGGAAAGGGCAGAGGGAGGACAGGACCGCACTGAAGGCAGCTTGGGCTGTTCCACTGGGGACGCCAGAGTGTCAATTGTATCGCGCACTTATCCCCATCTTGAAGGCCCCGAGCAGCTTTTTGTCCCCTTGCATCCCTTAGTCTTTGGCCAGGGGCTGTCCCCTGACACCTCCGGGTGTTGTGGCCCCTACTGGCAGAGGACATCTCTCTGGAGCAGGGGGGCAGGGCGCGCCAGCCCAGGGAAGGGGGTCCGATCAGGGAAGGGGTGGGGCACGGATTTCTGAACCACAGACCGCCCCACCCCCCGCACCACCCACGGTGTCCCCCACGCTGCAGGGGACACTCACCAAGGCCCTGGGTTCTCCGTTGTTGCCTCCGCCTGCTGACTGGAGGTCACTGTCAGGGGCATGTGCAGCCACCGTCCACGCTCTCCAAAGAAAACCTGACAAATTCCCACTTCCCCGGCGGCCGCTCCCACCTCGCTGAGGAGGGGGCGGCCATCTGGGGGCTCCAAAGCCTGCCCTCTGGGACCAAACGTGCACATTCCTTCTGGTTGTGGGATTTGTACCTGTTTTCTTGAAGCATCGGCCTAATAGGTGCCAGAAAGAGTCCGAGGTTGTCCCCCTGTTCCCCGGGGTGTGAGCTGCCTCGGACTCGGGCTTTCCGCCCCCAGGGCTTAGTTCCGGCCCCCGCCCCCCGATTTGAGCAGAACGGAGAGGTCAGAGTTCCCGCCCTCCCTCTTGCTCTTCCCCCACCCACAGCGAGGCGGTGGGGAGCTGAGTGGAGCGCGCCACCTAGCGGCCACCCAGTGCAGCGGCCTCTGCGATGCCCTCAAGGGAATGGAGGAGCTGGGCGGGGTGCAGTGCAGGACGTCCCGGGGAGGGTGCGGGCCAAGGGGCGGGATTGCAGACAGCAGAAAAAAAAATAAGAAAATAAGAGGGAGCTTCCGTGGGGGGCTGGAGGAGGGACGCCTGAGCTCCGCCCCAGCCTGCCTCCCTCTGCCCTGCCTAAAGCAGCGAGTCTCTCCCGTCTGCTGACCTTTGGGGGAATTTCCCGAACACTCCAAGAAAGGATCACTTAAAATCCACGTGGGTCTAGTGTTTCTTTTATTCCCGGAAGAGGGGTAGGGACGTGGTGCCTCCCGCAGCGAGGATTAGGAGGGAGCCGCTGTCACCCAGCGGTGGAGACTGCAGGTCCGTTGCTTCAGCTTTCACCTCCCCAGGCACACCTGATGGAGGAGAAAGGAGATGCTTCCGCAGGACGCAAGAACCACGCACCTACGTGTAGAAATATGCTCTCCTAAGTACTGTAAAACGCCTGCTCTCTGGGGAGGGGAAGGGAGCAGAAGAGGGGAGCTTTCACTTCTTAATTTACATACTTCCCCAAAAATGTGGTGGAATCAGAGGTGAACTTCGTTTTCATTTTTGACCTATTTTTGTATTTTTCGAGTTAAAAAGCTGTCGGGGATGGGCCACAATGGCTCAGTGGCAGAGTTCTTGCTTGCCATGCCAGAGACCCCGGTTCGATTCCTGGTGCTTGCCCATTAAAAAAAAAAAGGAAAAAGCTATCAGGAGTCAGTGGTAATGATAAAAATATATACTTAAAAAAATGCAGATTAGAAAGAAAAAGTAAAAATGCCTTCCTTTGCAAATGACATGATTGTCTATGTATTAAATTTGACCAAATCTATAATAAAGCTTCTAAACTCAAAAAATAAAATAAAAGCTAATGGGAACAACAGGACATAAAATGCCTTCAAATGGGAGGATTCACAACCATGAAGCAAGCAGTCTTGTCAAAAGGAATCAGGTTCGACAAATGTTAAAATAAATTTAGTTTGAAAAGCTAGTGATAAATGAAAGAGAGGGGTAAGGGGTATAGTATGTATAATCTTTTTTTTTCCTCTGTTATCGTTTTATTTCTTTTTCTGTTGTCTTTTTATTTCTTTTTCTGAATTGATGCAAATGTTCTAAGAAATGATGAATATGCAACTATGTGATGATTTTGAGAATTACTTATTATGTATGTAGAACGGAATGATATGTTAATGTTTTGTTTGTTTTTAATTAATAAATAAATTTTTTTAAAAAAAGAAATCAGGTTCGAACTGAGTCAAGTCTCTAGATTGGAGGTCTACAAAGTAGGCGTAACATGAAGTTTTATTGGAGCAGGTCCCTGCTCGTTTGTTTGCATGCTGTCTGTTACTGCTTTTGCACCACAAAACAGCTGAGGTGAGTGATTGCGACAGAGGCCTGGTGGCCCACAGAGCTTAAAACGTTCACTATCTAACCATTTCCAGAAGAATTTTGACAACCCCTACCCTAGATCCAACTTACAGGATATACGAGAGACGGAGAACCATGTTTAATGATGACAAAGGAAAAAATGTTTATTTGGTACAAAATTTATATTTTTACTAGTGCATTTCCTAATATAACTTATGTAGACAGCTTAATTGAACACCATAAGTACATGGAACCTTGGGTAGGACATGAGATTTTGTAGGTTTGTCCAGAGTGATACCCCGATAAATCCCAGAGTGATTTGAACAGTAAATAAAAAAGTATTTGCAAAGTCTCCTTCGGGGAATAGTGAGAAGGGGGGGAAATTCAACTTCCTCAAATTGAATTCTTGGTATTCTCACAAGCTGTGCAGACAACCAAAGCTGTAGGCTGAGCCCCCAATCTTGGGGTTTGTTCACATGAAACTTAACCCCACAAAGGATAGGTCAAGCCTACTTAAAATTAGGCCTAAGAGTCACCCCCAAGAGAGCCTCTTTTGTTGCTCAGATGTGGCCTCTCTCTCCAGCCAACATGACGAGCAGTCTCACCACCCTCCCCCTCTCTGCGTGGGACATGACTCCCAGGGGTGTGGACCTTCCTGGCAACATGGGACAGAAATCCTAGAATGAGCTGAGACTCAGCATTAAGGGATTGAGAAAACCTTCTTGACCAAAAGGGGGAAGAGTGAAATGAGACAAAATAAAGTGTCAATGGCTGAGAGATTTAAAACAGAGTCAAGAGGTTATCATGGAGGTTATTCTTATGGATTAAACAGATATCACCTTGTTAGTCAAGATGTAATGGAGAGGCTGGAGGGAACTGTCTGAAAATGTGGAGCTGTGTTCCAGTAGCCATGTTTCTTGAAGATGATTGAATAATGATATAGCTTTCGCAATGTGACTGTGTGATTGTGAAAACCTTGTGTCTGATGCTCCTTTTATCTACCTTATCAACAGACAAATAAAACATATGGAATAGAAATAAATAATAGGGGGAATAAATGTTAAAATAAATTTAGATTGAAATACTGGTGATCAATGAAAGGGAGAGGTAAAGGGTACGGTATGTGTGAATTTTTTTCTGTCTTCTTTTTATTTCTTTTTTTGAATAGATGCAAATGTTCCAAGAAATGATCATGATGATGACTATGCAACTATGTGATGATATTGTGAATTACTGATTATATATGTAGAACGGAACAATCGAAAGTTAAGAATGTTTGCATTTGTTTGGTGTTTTTTGTCTGAAAATGTTTTAATTTCTCCCTCATTTTTGAAGGACAGTTTTGCTGGATATAGAATTCTTGGTTGGCAGTTTTTCTCTTTTAATAATTTAAATATATCATCCCACTGTCTTCTCGCCTCCATAGTTTCTGCTGAGAGATCTGCGCATAGTCTTATTGGGCTTCCCTTGTATGTGATGGATTGCTTTTCTCTTGCTGCTTTCAAGATCCTTTCTTTCTCTTTGACCTCTGACATTCTGATTATTAAATGTCTTAGAGTATGTCTATTTGGATCTGTTCTCTTTGGGGTACGCTGCACTTCTTGGATCTGTAATTTTAAGTCTTTCATAAGAGTTGGGAAATTTTCAGTGATAATTTCCTCCATTAGTTTTTCTCCTCCTTTTCCCTTCTCTTCTCCTTCTGAGACACCCACAACACGTATATTCATGCGCTTCATATTGTCTTTCAATTCCCCGAGTCCCTGCTCATATTTTTCCATTTTTTCCCTATAGTTTCTGTTTCTTGTCGGATTTCAGATGTTCTGTTCTCCAGTTCAGAAATCCTATGTTCTGTCTCTTGAAATCTACCATTGTAGGTTTCCATTGTTTTTTTCATCTCTTCTACTGTGTCTTTCATTCCCATAAGTTTGTGATTTGTTTTTTCAGACTTTTCAGTTTCTTCTTTTCGTTCTTTCCTTGCCTTCTTTATATCCTCCCTCAATTCATTGATTTGGTTTTTGATGAGGTTTTCCATGTCTGTTCGTACATTCTGAATTAATTGTTTCAGCTCCTGTATGTCATTTGAATTGTTGGTTTGTTCCTTTGACTGGGCCATATCTTCAATTTTCCTAGTGTGATTTGTTTTTTTTGCTGGCATCCAGGCATTTAATTACCTTAATTAGTTTATTCTGGAAATTGCTTTCACTTCTTTTATTTAGGGTTTTCTTGCTGGATGAATTTGTTGTCTATCTGTTCTTTGACATTCCGTTCAGCTTTATCTGGACCTCTAGCTTAAGTTTTGTTTAACAGAGGAGAATTTTTCAGTTCTTGTTTTCTTGTTTCTTGCCCTGCTTGTGTGGTGCCTTCCCCCACACACACACTTAAGAGGGTCTACTTAGATATTATAGACCCCAGCCAGATTTTCCCAGACCAAACTGGCCTCCTATCAGGAGGAAAGAGTCACCTGCGTCGGTTTTCCCTGAGGGTGAGACCCAGCAGGTTGAAAGACTTTCCTGTGAAGTCTCTGGGTTCTGTTTTTCTTATCCTGCCCAGTATGTGGTGCTTGTCTGACTGCAGGTCCCACCAGCATAAGATGATGCGGTACCTTTAACTTTGGCAGACTCTCCCTGCTGGGGGCATGGTGGAGACAGAGGAGAGGTTGTAGGCTGGTTTTAATGGCTTCAAATTACCAAGCCCTGGTGTCTGAATTCCTTGATTGAGGGATTCCACCTGGGTGGGGCTTCACCCCTCCCCTGGGGAAGGCACAGGCTCCAGACAAGCCCCCAAAAGAGCTCACTTTTGCCTATGCCTGGGGCAGTTGCAGCCTGAAAAGTCCTGCCACTGTATCCAGAGGAAGTCAAGCCTTTGTAGATACACAGCCACAAAAACCTCTGCTTCCTTCTCCCCCCCCCCCCCTTTTTCTGTCAGTCCTGCCCCCTTGGCGCCTGGGCAAAAATGAGCAATCTCCGCTTTGATCAGGTTCACCTAAGCTGGGGGCCTATTTTTAGTAGTCAGAATTTGTTAATTAGTTCCACAATTGGCATTTGATTGTGCCCAGTCCCTGCTGCTGGTAAAGTCCTTTCCTTTCCCCTCTGGGAAGTGGCCTGTGGGGGAGGGGCACTGGCCGCCGCAGCAGTTTTGGGAACTCACGGTTTGGGGGGTGCTCGCAGCCGGTCCACCTGGTCCAGACTGGGGTACGCTGTGTGTCTGATCACTGACGTGACCCCAGGAGCTGTTCTGTACTGTTTCTCTGGTTTTTTTGATATTTTAAAAAATAAATTAATTTTTTTAAAAATGATGCTAAAGGGGTGCAACCAGCAAAATCCAGGTTATGGGAAATTCTACAGTACAAACCATCAAGTTCATCAACATGTAAATTGACAAAAATGGAGAGGGCCTCTAGATTAAGAGTTTTAAATAATATCAACCAGTCAGAACCCGTGTGCCTTATTTGGACTCTGAATCAAACAAACAAACCATAAAATGTTGTTATTAAACATTTATGACTTACATGAGATCATTGGAAATTTGAATACTGACTGGATCTTTGATAATTGTTTTAGCTTGCTAAGCTGCTGACAGCACAGGCCATAAACAGGCCGGTTTTTAACAATGGGAATGTATTAGCTTATAGGTTTGAGGCTGAGAAAAATGTCCAAACCAAGGCATCAAGAAGGCAATGCTTTCTTCCTGGAAATCGGCGGCCGGAGAGCCTTGGCAGAAAGAAAATGGACCAATTTCAGTGAATGCCCGGCACTGCACCCCTGGGTACCACGTATGCATTTGGCTCTTTCTGGAATTCCCTGATGGACCCTGATGTCCTCTCCACAGAGCTCCATCTCCCTTCCTCTCTGTGCCCCAGGGCCTTTGCACAGACCTCTCTGGTCACATCTGAAGTATGTGTTGAACTTCTAGCTTTTCTCAGGGTCTGTTCAGCCTTTGCCACAGGGCTCCTGCTCCATCCATCGAGGCCTGAGAGTGTAAATTTCCCCCCACAGCATCCCTCAGTGAAGGATCCCAGTGGATTGCTTCTAGACCTTCTCTCAGCCACTGCAGATTTGCACCCAGCCACAAGACCCCTCCCGAGAGGTCTATCTAGATAGATGCCAAGGGAACTGCCTCTTTGGATGAGTAAAGAAAAGTGGCAATCCCAGCAGGACCAGGGACTCCTCCACTCTCAACAGGAATGGAAAGAATCTTGCCATACAAATGGGGGCCATCGGGGGATGCAGACAGGACACAGAGAAAAGGCTTCCACACATGCACGCACACATGATTTCCAGAATTAAAAATTCAATAGAGGAAGTGAAAAGAAGAAGTTCCTCTGAGAGCAAAAGCTGCATTCCGCAAGGTCAGACGGAAGGGCTGGCTCCCGCAGAGCAGGAACACAAAGAAGTGAAATCACAAAAAGACAAGAGTCCTTTTGTGGGTCTAGGACCTTAAATTGGAAGTAACAGTATTTCTAAAAAGAAAAAAAAAAGAATGAAATGAGATGTAGTAATTTAAGAAATAATAGAGTAGAATGAGACATGAATCTTCCTATTTGAAAGGGGTCTAGGTAAGAGTGATGTATTAAAAAAAAAAAAAAAAAAAAAAAAAACATGCCTGGATGCAGCCTGAACTCTAGATAAAGACAAAATGCTAGGAGCTTCTAGGCAGAAAGGCCCTCAAAGACAGAGAAGCAGACTTTTCATTTGTATCCCTGGAAGTGAAAGGGGAAGAAACCAATTTACAGACTCATAAGAGCAAGTGGTTAGCCAGGAAAGAAACGGTCGTTCGTGTCTGGAGAAATCAGAGAGAATCCCACACATACTGGATGGAGGAAAACACACTTGAAAGCATCCTAGTAAGTGGAAAATCAAATCAGAACAAAAATCTTCAGAAAGTAGGAAGCTGAGAGTACAAATAATGGAAGTGAGTGATAAAATGCTTTGATAGTTACATTAAATGTATGCCAGTGTGCCTGAAAATTATAATGCAATTATTAAGCGGAGATTATTGAGACACAGGAAACACAGTATAAAACTCAGTGGCAAACAGCCTGCAACTGGAACTAAAAATGCTAAATGACATCAGCCAAATCCAGGAGTTGAGGTGCAGGAGAGGGAGGAAGTAAAATGTTCGCACACACTCTTTTGAGGACAGTGCGGGCAGAATGGACAAGTGTAGCATTAAAGGGTGGAATATGTTTAATATTTAACTTGGATATGGTAATGGGTAAGTAGATATTTAAATAAGGTTATTTAACTATATAGCTGTGACCTTGTGAATGTGAAAACCTTGTGTCTGATGTTCCTTTGATCCAGGCTATAGACAGATGAGTAAAAAGAACTAAGGACAAAAATTAAATAAATAATAGGGAGGCTGGATGAGAGGTAAAAAAAAAAAAAAAGTCAGTAGAATGCGATACTAGCGGTCAGTGAGAGAGAGGGGTAAGGGATATTGGATGCATGGGTTTTTTTCTTTTTTCTTTTATTTCTTTTTCTGGAGTGATGCAAATGTTTTGAAAATGATCATGGTGGTGAATACACAACTACGGGATGGCATTGTGAGTCATTGTATACTTTGGATGGACTGTGTGTATGTGACGATATCTCAATAAAAAGTATTTAAAATAAATGCAAAGGTTATTTAGGATAGAAAGTTAACTTTTCATAGAATCTGGTTGTACAGTGGAACTTCCATAATGGGGGTGGGGAAGGCTAGAAATAAAAATGGAGTTGTCCAGTCCAGAGAAAGGGGGTGAAAAGAAAAAACAACGAAGTAAAAGTATTGGGAAAACTATAGCATTTCAAGCCTTTGCTGAGCTCCCCTCTGCTCTGCACAATGTTTCCCAGGTGTCGGTCACAGCTCAGTTCTGCAAGTGTCCTAGCTTCCACCAACCAGCCTCACCTGGGTGAGCAAAAGAACAGATCTGCTTCTGTGGGCAAATGTGGTTGGTGGTGGTGGTTGAGGCACAGATATTTTGCAGCAGCAGGACCAGAGGTCCCAGGAGTCAGACTAGATACAAGGCAGGCACACAGCATCCACCTTGGCATGGATCATGGCCCCCAGCTGTGGCAGCTGTATCCTGGCCCCGTGTCCCAGGAAAGATGATGTGGCCCTGGGGCAGTGGTGGGTTTAGTCTTCAACTTTCTGGTTGTGCCAGAAGGAACAGCTGCTTCCCAGGCCAGTTTTGCACTGCTGCTGCAGAAGATATGGGCCACTCCTGAAAGCTCAGCCTAAATCCTGCTTCTCCAGCCACTCCAACAACTTTATAAGTACCTAATGCTTTGTACTTATAAATTTCTAATGCCTTGTAGAAATTTCTGTCTGCTTGAAACTAGATGATTTCTGTTACTTGCAGCTGAACTGTTAATTCAATAAAAACAGTAAACATAACATGAGAGGGAAAAAATAAAAACAAGTATGTCAATTCTCACAATAAATGTAAATGGACTAAATTCTCCTATTAACTTTGAAGGCCCAATTGGAAGGATCTCACCTTTGAAAATACATTTTGCTTTGATTGCTTGACCCCCTCCCTCAGTGATGCCTCTTCCTAGGGTCACACAGACATTAAGGGAGGGTCCTGGCCCCAAGAGTTAGCCAGGGCAAAGAGGCACTCAACCAAAGGATACTGTGCCCTTTCTCTCATGGTAGACTGAGATGTTGACCCTGACTTTTTACCACTTACTATAGCCACAGCAAGGAGGGAGAGGTCAATGTGGACAGAAGCATCAAAAAGCTTCCCAGATTCATCTGTAAGGGAAAGAGATCCAGAATAGCTAAAAGCATCCTACAAAAGAACAAAGTGGGAAGAGTAACACGCCCTGATTTTAAGACTTATTGTAAAGCCACAGTGGTCAAAACAGCATAGTAGTGGCACAAAGATAGAAGTATTGACCAATGGAATTGAATCAAGAGTGTAGAAATAGACCATATGCTCAACTGATATTTGACAAGGCCCCCAAATCCACTGACTAGGACAAAATAATCTTTTCAATAAATGGGCATGGGAGAACTGGTTATCAATAGCCAAAAGAATGAAAGAGGACCCTTACCTTATACCCTATACAAAAATTAACTCAAAATGGATCAAACACCTAAATATAAGAACTAGCACCATAAAAGTTTCTAAAAGAAAATGTAGAGAAACATCTACAAGACCTAATAATGGGAAGTTTCTTCCTAAACTTTATACCCAAAACACAAGCAACAAAAGAAAAAATAGATAAATGGGAACTCCTCAAAACCAAATGCTTCTGCACCTCAAAAGACTTTGTCAAAAAGGTGAAGAGGCAGCTAACCCAATGGGAGAAAATATTTGGAAATCACACATTGGACAAAAGTTTGATATCCTATATACATAAAGAAATCATACAACTCAACAACAAAAGAATGAACAACCCAATTATAAAATGGGCTAAAGATATGAATAGGCATTTTTCTGAAGAGCAAGTACAGATGACTCAAAAGCACATGAAGAGATGCTAATTTTCACCGGCTGTAAGGGAAATGCAGATCAAGACTACAACGAGATACCACCTCACACGTAAAAGAATGGCTGTTATTAAACACACAAACTACAAATGTTGAAGAGGATGTGGAGAAATTGGGACACTTATGCACTGCTGGTGGGAATGTACAATGGTGCAGCCACTTTGGAAGACAGTTTGGTGGTTCCTTAGGAAACTAAGTATCGAGTTGCCCCATGACCCAGCAATAGCACTACATGGTATATACCCAAAAGAGCTAACAACAGTGACACGAACAGACATTTGCACACCGGTGTTCATAGCAGCATTATTCATAATCAACAAGAGATAGAAACAAATCAAATGTCCAGCAACAGATGAACGAATTAACAAAAGGTGGTATATACATACAATGGAATACTCTGCAGCAGTAAGACAAAATGGCGTCCGGAAGCACATGACAAGATGGGTGAGCCTTGAGGACATAATGCTGAGTGAAATGAGCCAGACATAAAAGGATAGATGCTGTATGACCCCACTTTTATGACCATGGTAAAGGTAAAATCAGAGGCTTATAATACAGAATATAAAGGACTTAGAGATGGGAAGCTAGAGATGGGCGAACAATTAGCTAATGAGGTTGAACACAAATGTAAAGGAATAGATAGGAGTGATGGTGGTTCTCTAGTGGGTCTATGAGTAATATTACCATATGGAAGGTAAACATGATTGAAAGGGGTTGTAAGGACCTATGGATCCCACTGATTAACACTAGAAATATAAATGTGTTCTCGCAAGAACTACTTCAAAGATATGATTTGTGTCCAAAGAGTGTTTAAGTCCAGGGAACAGGGGGAAGCTGCTATTGCATGCTATGGGCTACGTTTAACAGGAAACCATCAGCACTACCACAGCAACAGCAGAGGTGAATAATGGAGGGAGGGACAAGAGTTAAGGGGAGGGTTCGATTTCCTATTAGGCGAGGGTGTGTTCTCCTGGGACCAATGAAATGATCTAAAATTGAGAGTGTGGATGGACTGTGGACTTTGGGCCTTCCACGTGATGCCTAATGTATGCAGGTGGCTGAAGGATGCACTGACTGAGAAGTAGATTGGTGAACGATGGTGTGTACATACGACCAGATATCGTGCTGCTACAAAAAGGAATGAAGTCGTGAGGCATACAATATCATATTCATATCAAAAATGAACCTGTGGGACAATTGGTGAGGCAAAGGAAGACAGAGACAAAAGAACAATTATCATATGGTCTCCATTTAAAAAATGCTTATAATGAACCAGGAATCTAGACTGTACATGTTATAGCAGACACATTTAGTGTGGAGTGGTGATTATTATTTCTGGATTTTGTATAACTATAACCTGGTATTTAGAGGCAAGAACGAAGCTGATCAGGTCAGGATTAAGGTAATTCAGAACACAGGGGTAAGGAAGACAGTGTCTATGTTAGAAACACACCTACTCTTTGAGACCAAAGGAAGAAAGGTTTATTTTGTCCAGAGCCTATATTTTCTGTAACATATAATCTAAGTCAATCTGTCTGGGTAACTCATTTGAACAACTGAAACACAGGGAGCCCAGAAAAAGATTAAGGGCATTTAATCCTGTATGGCTTAATGCAATGCCTGGATACATCCTAGAATATATTAAACAGATAACCAAAAACTATTGGTAAAGTCCCTTGAGGGATGGGAGAAAATATATGGAACTATTAAACTTTATCATCAGGGAATCCCTTAATACTGTGTCAAACATTAGGGACACCCAAACCAATGGGCCAAGCCCTCTATCTTCAGACTTGTTCTTGTGAAGCTTATGTATGTAGCAGAGAAGCTTAGCCTACCTATAGGCATCCCTAAGAGTTACTTCTGGAGGACCTCTGTTGTTGCGCAGATATGGCCTCAGTCTCTCAAGCCCAACTCTGCAAGTGACATCATGGCCCTTCCCCCTTATGTGGGACATGACATCCAGGGGTGAAAGTCTCCCTGGTAACGTGGGAGATGACTCCCAGGAATGCATCCAGACCTGGCACCATGGGATCAACAATTCCATCCTGACCAAAAGGAGGAAAAGAAGTGTCACTAATGAAGTGTCAGTGCCTGAGAGAGTTCAAGTAGAGTCGAGAGGTTACATTGGAGGTCACTCTTATGCAAGCTTCAGTTAGACATTGCTACCTATCATGACTTGCCAAACCCCAACCAAAACCATTCCCACCAATCCTAAAGAACGCCTAGGGAAATATGTAAGATTCTACAAAGGTTCCATGCACTAGGGTAACCTCCAGATAACCCTGGACCAGATAAGTCCTGAAACCTAGAGGGCCCAGTCTCTCCAGAACATCAGCTAGTTCCATCCCCCTACCACATATTATTGACAGCCCCTTCCAACATGAAAAAGTTCAAATGGGCATAGCCCAAATACCCCTAAAGAGTGGAGACAGAAAGATCAAAGGTGATGGTGGAGTTTTATAGAGAAGGTAGGGTTTAATAAACGAATATGATTGCTGAATCATTAAATTGATTTTTGTTGATGTTGTTTCTTTTTTATTTCTTTTTCTGGAGTGATGCAAATGCTCAAAAAATGATCATGGTGATGAATACACAACTATGTGATGATATTGTGAGCCATTGATTGTACACCCTGTATGGAATGTTTGTATGTTGGTTAAGTTTTTACAATAAAAACATTTTTTAAATTAAATTAAAAATAAAATAAATTAAAATCTTCCTAGAGGAGGTGGGTGCATTTATTGGTGCCCTGCTGTGCATCAGGTACTGTGTATACAGTTTCTCATTTAATCCTCATCAATATCCCTGCAAGGTAAATGTCATTTTTGGGGGAAAAGCTGGGCCTCTTCATTCCCACATGGCAAGTGTCAGTGAGAGCTGAGCCATCCCTTG
Organism: Tamandua tetradactyla; assembly: GCF_023851605.1. Lineage (NCBI taxonomy): Eukaryota > Metazoa > Chordata > Mammalia > Pilosa > Myrmecophagidae > Tamandua > Tamandua tetradactyla. The sequence continues at coordinate 10,220,192 of NC_135335.1, forward strand.
TCCTGCCCATGGGGCACCCTTTGCCTCTCACTACAACCCCCCTCCCCCTTCCCAGTCACCTTATACCTGCTCCAGGCCACACCTCTTTCTAACCTGCATCCTCTTCTGGAATCAGAGCTCGAGGTCCCCGTTTTGCAGGGTCCCTAAATCTCTCCCAGCCCTGTAACGCGTAGCCATCTGCCCTTTTTATTAGTATTATATTTTTAGCGGTTCCAGTGTTGGAAAACTCACAGCCTCCCACAACTGCCTGCCTTCCTTCCAGAGAGAGGTGAGAGCTGAAGACAGGGAAAAAGGTGAAATGGCTGTGGAAACACATGCAGAAAACAAGAGAGCTAATGTCGGGACCTAGGTGGGGGAGCCTTCACGGAGAAGAGCAGCCCCCAGGCAAGACACAGAGAAGGAGCTGGAGATCAGAGAGGCCCAGAGGTGGGAAATGGGGCAGCAGATGCTGACGAGGGGACCAGGGGAGAAGAGGCGCCCCAAGGCCCCTGCATTCGGCAGCCAGCAGAGCCAATGCGTCCTCTGAGAAAACTGCTTCAGCAGCACAATAGGGACAGAAGCCAGGTTGCAAAGGGTTTTTGTGATTGTTGTTTTAAGACCAGAAACCACTGCTGAAGGCTCAAAGGGAGCTGCGTGAAGGCTGATTAGATGTGCTTCCCGGCTTTGTCCGAAGCCTCTGATTTGTGTCCACCTTCATACAAAATACAGAAAACCGTTCCCCAGTCCTTCCAGAAATGTTCCTGAAATTGGGTTGTTTCCTACATTTTTCCCAGGTCGCTGCATTCTGGTTTGTGCCACATTATCTGGTACAAAGGAGACCAAAGCACATGAATAAGGTGGGGAGAGGTCTCAGAAGAATAACGCGGTTGGGTTTCCACAGCTGTGGAAATAGCTGGGGCCATCATTTCTTTTCTGAGAAAATCCAGGAGAACAAGCAAAATCCTGCTCAGACTCATCTGATCTCACCTCTGCCCCAGAGCTCTGAGCCCCTGGGGCAACTGGGACATCAGGGGAACCCAAATGTAAGCCAAGAAATAGCTCTTCCATTCTGGTCTGCGCCTGGCACTTTCCGGAAGTCATTAAAATTTCCCCCAGTAATGGGTCTCAGAAAATGACGAAGGAGCTCCGGTTACACTGAATGAAACCTCCTCTCCTCCTCTCTCCCAGCCTGCCTGCGTGCCAGGCGTCTGTCCTTCCTGTCCCCTCCAACCATCCCGAGCAACTCCTGCCCTTTCCTGGTAGCTCTTTCCCACCCTCCCAGTTTTGCATCTAAGAGTCCAGGAACCCACATGGCAAAGACAGGCTCAGTGCAAAGGGCGTGGTAGGCAGGGAAGCTGCTGCTCCAGGACAGAATTCTCCCCAGGAGGCAAGCACGAGGGAGAAGGGCCAACCATCCACACTCACAGGCTAGAGAATTTTGCTCTTTTTCATTGTTCTACTGTTTTAGTTCGCTAGCTGCCAGAATGCAATATACCAGAAACAGAATGGCTTTTAAAAAGGGGAATTTAATAAGTTGCTAGTTTACAGTTCTAAGGCTGAGAAAATGTCCCAATTACAACAAGTCTATAGAAATGTCCAATCTAAGGCATCCAGAGAAAGATATCTTGGCTCAAGAAGGCCGATGAAGTTCAGGGTTTCTCTCTCAACTGGAAGGGCACATGGCGAACACAGAGTTTCTCTCTCATCTGGAAAGGCACATGGTGAACACGGTCAGGGTTCCTCTCTCATCTGGAAGGGCACATGGCAAACATGGCATCATCTGCTAGCTTCGTCTCTTGGCTTCCAGTTTCATGAAGCTCCCCGGGAGGCATTTTCCTTCTTCATCTCCAAAAGTCGCTGGCTGGTGGACTCTGCTTCTCGTGGCTATGTCTTTCTGCTCTGATCTCTCTGAACCTCTCATTCTCCAAAATGTTTGCTCTTTAATAGGACTTCAGAAACTAATCAAGACCCACCCAAATGGGTGGAGACACGTCATCACCTAATCCAGTTTAACAACCACTCTCAGTTACATCACATCTCCGGGGAGATGACCTAATTACAGTTTCAAACATACTATGCTGAATAGGGATTAGAAGAAACGGCTGCCTTTACAAAATGGGATTAGGATTAAAACATGGCTTTTCTAGGGTACATTCATCATTTCAAGCCAGCACATGTACCTTGGCCTGGAGACTGGAGGTCCTGACCTGGTTCTTGGGTGAGCCTCCATCGTCCCGTGCCAGCTGTCAAGCTGTGTCACTTAGGATGCTCTCAAGAAAATGGAAATGTGTAACTGAGAAGCGAGATCCTATGATGTCTTCAAAACCCATGTCCTCTCCATCTCTCCACCCTGTCCTACAAGGCTTCAGTTCATCCTTCAATCAGCCCATCTCATGGTCACAGGTCGGCCACCAGCACACTGGGGCTGCCTGGCGTCATGATCACAGTTAGTGGGAGAGGGTTGGCAGCATTAGGGTAAGCCAGCTTTGTGGATGGGGCAGCAGGTCAGAAAGAGATGCCTGTGATGGGTTCTGGTGAGCCAGTTATGACCAGCTCCAGTACTGCTGAGGGTGGACTGAGCATCCTTCTCTATATCAACTAAAATTCTCATGGAACAGAAGTTGGGATAGCAAGGATTGGCTTAGACATATCAGAGTCTTCCTAGAGCCAGGAGCAGGGGCAATTCCACCCAGGACATTTGGCAACTGCATAGCAGGGCAGGAGGAGGGAGCAGTAGACATCAGGAGATGCAGCTGTGAAAGACACAACACAGACGCTCTCACCTCCCCAGCATTCCCTACCCAAATTTCCTTCCTGACCAGCATCTTGCAGCTTCCAGCAGCAACCCCAAGGCTGGCAGCAGTCCAAAGAGCAGACCCCACTCAGGGTGGTGCTGGGCAGTGGCTGCTTCTTGGTTTGGGTGACAGCAAAGAACAAGACGGTCAGAGAGGATCTCAGGGATAACCACAGATAGCAAAAGCTAGTGTTTTAATTTTCTGAAGCTTCCAGAATGTATGCCAGAAATGGATTGGTTTTTACAAGGAGGATTTATTAGGCTACAGGTTTACAGTTCTAAGGTTATGAAAATGTCCAAATGAAGGCACCAATAAGAGGATACCTTCACTCAAGAAAGGATGATCACGTCTGGGATCCCTCTGTTACATGGAAAGCACATGGTGATGTCTGCTGGCCCTTCTCTCTTGGGTTGGTTTCAAAATGGCGCTCTCAGCTCCTGTGGGTCCTTATGGCTTTGGCTTGGATGTTTTCTTTCTTAGCTTCTTGAAAGCTCTCTGGACTCTCTTAAAGGACTCAAGCAAGTAGATCAAGGACCCCTCTTCAATGGGAGGGGTCACATCTCCATGGAAGCAACCTAATCAAAAGGTCCCGCCCATTGTATATGTAGAATGGAATGATCAAAGTAGGAATGTTTGCTTTCATTTGGTGGTTTTTTTGGTATTTAAAAAAAAGTTTTTAAAAAGTTCCCACCCAACAAATGGTCTATCCCATGATTAGATTAAAATGGCCTTGTGATGATATTGTGAGTGAGTGGTTGTATACTTTGGATGGGCTATACGGTACATGATGATATCAGAATTAAAATTTTAAAAAAAAAAATTTTTTTTTTAAATTTTTTAAAAAAAGAACATGGCTTTTCTGAGATATTTGACAGTTTCCAACCAGCACATTCCACCCTTTGGGCCCCAAAAAGACATGTTCTTTCCATATACAAAATGCATTCATTCCATCACAAAATCATAAAAGCTTACATCATTTCAGTGACAATAAATAAGTACAAAGTCTTATCAAAATCAGTTACAGGCATGGTCTGTCCCCTAAGGCAAAATTCCCCTCTGGCTGTGGATGGGTATAACTTAGAACAAGTAAGTTATCTGCTTCTGATATACAAAGAAGGGACAGTCGTAGGATAAACGTTCCCGTTGCCACAAGGAGAAATTGAAAGGAAAACAGGAATCTCCAGACTCAGACAGTTCAAAAACCTTCAGGGCAAATTTTATTAGATTTTAAAGTCTGAGAATCATTTAGAGAATAACATTTTATCTTCAGGGTATAAGAGAGCTGCAGTCCCATTCTCTCCAAGGGCTTAGGCAGTGTCCCTGCTCTCTCCAAACACTGGGGTGAGGTTTTAAACTTCTCCAAGCATTGGGGAGACACTTTGCTCTCAGTCTCACCTTCCTTATGCATCTGGATGGCACCTGGACTCTCTGCCATCTGTGGGGCACGTGCTCAACCACTTCAGAACAGTGGAAAGGTAGCCAGCGTCTCCCCAATCCCTGGGGAATGTGCTCTGCCCTCTCTGGGGCCTGAGGACAAATTCTCCATTTCTACGTGCATGGGAATGTCTACTCTCCTGGCCTGAGCTACAGATCTTGGTTTCCATGATTTTGCTTTTGAAGTCATTTTTCCTTCAATATATCCCTTTTCTGTCTCTTAGTCCAGACTGGCAGTGGTTTCTTTAATACAGATCTCTCTCTCTCTCTCTCTCTCTCTCTCTCTCTCTCTCTCTCTCTCTCTCTCTCTCTCTCTCTCTCTCACACACACACACACACACACACACACACACACACACACAAATTGTTGGCTTGGCATGCAGCATACAGGGGTCAAAATCATCAGACAATAGGACTTTTCACAAATCCTTTCTCTATAGCTCCATCTCCAATTCTGGCTGGTACTGAAATGGCTGGCTGGTTCCATGTTTGGTTAAATCTTCATGTTGGATACTATTCTCTGGAGACTCATTTTCCAAAAGCTTAGAATTTTCCAAACCATCAATTTCTGGTTTCTTTGTATCCAAGAGTTCAGTTCTCAGTTTTTCCCTGTCAGGTCACATTTTACTATAAGCTGCAAGAAGACTGGCTGCATTTTACACATTTAGTTTGTGGTTTGGTCTGCTAAAGCTGCCAGAATGCAATATACCAGAAATGCATTGGCTTTTAAAAAGGGTATTTATTAAGTTACACGTGACAATTCTAAGGCCATAAAATGTCCAAATTAAGGCACCAACAAGAAGACACCTTCTTGGAGGAAATGCAGCACCCAGATTTCTCTGTCACAGGGGAAAGCACATAGTGATACATGCTGGCCCCCTGGTCAGGATTCAAAGTGGCTCTCAGCTCCTGTGAGTCCTTCTGACTTCTGCCAGGGGGTTTTCCTTCTGCATCTCCAAACATCTGTGTCTAGGTTTCATCTTTCTGTATCAGTTCTGTGCCAGTTAGAAAATATTATGTACCAAAAAAATCCATGCTTTAATCCTGATTCAATATTGTAGGGTGATAACCTTCATTTAGACTATCACCATGGAGATGTGATGCCCAATTGTGGGTGTGACCTTTGATCAGATGGAGATGTGACTCCACCCATTCCAGGCGGGTCTTGATGAGTTTACTGGAATCCTTTTAAAAAAGGAAACATTTTGGAGAGAGCCAGAAATGACAGAAACCTCCGAACTAACAAAGAGAGCAGATGTAGATGCTTGGAGAGCAATTGCTTCAGAGACAGAGACATGGATATTTGCAGATGGTTGGAGCCCAGCAGACATCTCCATGAGATGTTAAGCAAGCCAGAAGCTGGAGAGAGCCAAGGGAAGCCAAGAGATGAAAGTCAGCCCTGGAGAAGCAAAGTGAGGAACCCCACAGGAACAGGGGTTGAAAGCAATGGAGCCCAGGAACAAGGGACTAGCAGATGCCAGCCATGTGACTTCCCAGCTGACAGGGGTGTTCCTGATCCATCTGCCTTCCTTGAATTAAGGTATCTCTCCCTCAGTGCCTTAGTTTGGACATTTTTATAAGCTTAGAACCGTAAACTTATAATGTATTAAATTCCCCTTTTTAAAAGCCATTCCAGTTCTTGTATATTGCATTCCAGCAGCTTACAAACTGAAACAAGTTCTGAATTCTTTCTCTCTATATGAACTCCTTTAAGACTCCAGTAAACTTATTGAGTCCCACCTTGAATGGGAGGGGCCACAACTCCATGGAAATAATCTAATCATAAAATTGGATTAGGATTAGAAGATCATGGATTTTAAAGAACACCTAGAGCTCTAACTGAGATTCTACAAAAGTGTCATGCACTAAGTCGACTCCCCAGAAACCCATAACCTCCACAGGATTCCTAGGCCAGATAAGTCCTGAAACCCAGAGGGACCAGCCTCTCCAAAATCATTAACTAGTTCCATCCCTCTATCCCATATCGTTGATACCCCATTTCAACATGAAAAAGTTAGAATGGGATAGCCCAAAGACCCCTATAGATTGGGAAAAGAATCTAAGAAGAAGGAGGTGTTAGAACAGAAATTTATAGGATTTAACTGATGAATCACTCTATAGTTCATATTGATATTGATATTTGTAAGACATCAACATGCCTCCAAAGCTGGGGGTCCCGTTTCTGCCCCATTTGAGGAACTTCCTGGCTAAGAGTTCCTTGTAGGTTCAACGTGATGCTTCCCACATAATCTGTGCAGAAAACCTGTTTCTCATTGCTGCCAGCAGAGCTAATTGCTGAGTTAATTGGCAATGTGTTGATAGGTGAAAAAGAACAAGTTATAAAACTGTGTTTAAAGTTTGACATTATTCGCAAGGATAAGGAAACGTGCACGTCTGTGAGAGTATATCTCTGGGTTTACAGGGGACAGGGGTCTCTGCGTGAACATAAATATAAATAGGAGACATATCTAGGCCAGTGGTTTCCAACTGGGGGCAATTTTGCCCACCCCCGCCCCCAGTGGACACCTGGCAGTGTCTGGAAACATTTTTGGGTGTCAGAACTGGTGGCAGAAAGTAGGTGCTACTGGCATCTCATGGGTAGAGGCCAACATCTTACATACACAGGATGGCCTCTGCCCCCCAGTAAGAATTCTCTGGTTCCAGACGTCGGTCATGCCAAGAAGGAAAAACCCCAGCCTAGAGCAGTTGTTCTCAAAGTGGGGTTCCCAGACCTGGTAGCAGCACTTAAACTCATTAGAAATGCAGACTCTTAGCCCTCCCGACCCCGAGACCTACTGTATCAGAAACTCTGGGAGGGGGGCCCCGAAATCTTATTTTTAAGATGCCTTAGAATGATGCTGATGCCTGTTCGTGTTTGAGATGCATATTTAGACCAGTTTTATCTGCTCTAAAATTTTACCTTGGATGACAGGTTAGGGGCTTTATGTTCTTCTTTTTATCCATATTTTCTAAAATCTCTATATTTAAGTATTACTTTTGTGATCAGACAAATTATAAAGTCTCAGTTAATCAGTGAGGGTAGTATGGAATGAATTGTATTCTCCAAAAAAAAAGATATCAAGTCTGTGCTGATTTGAAAGGATGTACAGACCCTAGAAAAGCCATGTTTTAATCAAAATCCCATTTCATAAAGGCAGAATAATCCCTATTCAATACTGTATGTTTGAAACTGTAATCAGGTCATCTCCCTGGAGATGTGATTTAATCAAGAGTGGTTGCTAAACTGGATTAGGTGATGACATGTCTCCACCCATTTGGGTGGGTCTTGATTAGTTTCTGGAGTCCTATAAAAGAGGAAACATTTTGGAGAATGAGAGAGATTTTCAGAGAGAGCAGAGAAGAACGATATACCCATGAGAAGCAGAGAGCCCACAAACCAGCGACCTTTGGAGATAAAAAAGGAAAACGCCTCCCGGGGAGCTTCATGAAACAGGAAGCTAGCAGATGACCCTGTGCTCGCCATGGGCCCTTCCAGCTGAGGGAGAAACCGTGACTGTGTTCACAATGTGCCTTCTCAGATGAGAGAGAAACCTTGAACTTCATCGTCCTTCTTGAACCAAGGTATCTTTCCCTGGATGCCTTAGATTGGACATTTCTATAGACTTGTTTTAATTGGGACATTTTCTCAGCCTTAGAACTGTAAACTAGCAACTTATTAAACTCTCCTTTTTAAAAGCCATTCCATTTCTGATAGCCATTTCTGAAAGCCATTCCGGCAGCTAACAAACCAGAACAAAGTCCTAACCTCCAGTCTCTTGAATGTGATTTTATTTGGAAACAGGATCTCCGAAGACATAATTAAGATGAGAGCAAACCAGATTTGGGTGGGTCTTAAATCCAATAAGACCAGTGTCCTTACAAGGAGTGGAGATGTGGACGTGGTCATTAAGAGGCACAGAGAATACACCAATCCTAAAGAACGTCTACAGCAGTATAAGATTCTCCAAAGGTTCCATGCACTAGGGTAACTTTCCAGAAACCTGCAACCTCCAGATGGGTCCCTGGACCAGATAAGTCCTGAAACCTAGAGGGCCCAGCCTCTCCAGAACATCAGCTGGTTTCATCTCCCTACCCCATAGTATCGACAGTCCCTTCCAATATGAAAAAGTTAGAATGGCCGTAGCCCAAATACCCCTAAAGAGTGGGATAGAAAGATCAAAGGCGATGGTGGAGTTATACAGAGAAGATAGGGTTTAACAAACGAGTGATTGCTGAATCATTAAACTGATACCTCTTTTAGTCTCTAGTATTTTCAAGCAGCTAGAAGTAAAAACCTAAAATTGTGGAATTGTAACCCATACCGAACTCTGAAATCTGTCCCACAACTCATTGTTGTGTTGTGCTGTGCTTTGAAATTTATTGCTTTTTTTGTATATACGTTATTTTTCACAAAAAGAAAAAGAAAAGTTGATTGTGATGATAAAAATAAATATTTACTCCCTCTAACCTCCTATATTCTGGGGCAGCTAGAAGGAGAAATCTGAGATGAGGGTATGGTAGCCCATGACACACTCTGGGATCTGCCCTGCAACTACTTGTTGAAGAGTGCTTTGAAAATGATTACTTTTTTCCTTCTTTGCTCTGTATATATATTATATTATATAATAAAAAGTTTTTTAAAATGGAAAAAAACCCACAATGATTAAAAAAAATTTGGTCATTTAAAATTAAATAAAGAGAGAGAGAGAGAGAGAGAGGCAGGAACAGAAGCAGAGATTGAACTGTGCAGCCACAGACCAAGGGGTGTCAGCCTCCCAGCAGCAGCTGGGAACAGGCATGGAGTGGAGACCCCCGCTCCAAGCAGGAGTGCGGCTCAGAGCACACCCTGAATTTGAACGTCAGGCCCTCAGGCCTGCGGGATGATAGATTTCTGTTAGTTAAGTCAACTGGTTCACAGTGCTTTGTTACAGCAGCTCTGGCAAACTAAGACAGTCAGTTTTCTTTGTCAGTTGGGAAGACAAGAGAAGGTTCCTTGTGCGATTAATGGAACATAGGCTTTGGAGCCAGACCAGACCAGAACATAAATCCAATTTAGGAAAACAACTGTGTGACTCTGGAGGAACAATGGGCTCTGTGCCTTGGCTTCCTCATCTTGTAAATGGGCATTATAACAGTCTCTTCCTCTCTAGTTTATTGGGGGATTGAAATGAAATAGCCCAGGCAATGTCTATGGTTAAACTAACTAAGATATCTATTTTTGGTGGTTTTAAGGTGTTCTAGTTTGCCAGCTGCAAGAATGCAATATACCAGAAACAGAATGGCTTTTTAAAAGGGGAATTTAATAAGTTGCAGGTTAACAGTTTTTAGGCCATGGAAATATCCCAAATAAAACAAGTCTATAAAAATGTCCAATCTAAGGCATCCAGGGAACGATACCTTGATTCAAGAAGGCTGATGACGTTCAGGGTTTCTCTCCCAGCTGGAAAGGCACATGGCGAACACAGTCAGGGTTTCTCTCTCGGCTAGAAGGGCACATGGCGAACACAGTGTCATCTGCTAGCTTCCTCTCCAGCTGCCCGGGAGGCGTTTTCCTTCTTCATCTCCAAAAGTTGCTCGTGGGTAGACTCTTTGCTTTGCGGTTCTGCAGCATTCTCTCATCCTTCTCTGCTCTCTCTGAATCTCCTCCTTTCTCCAAAATGTTTCCTCTTTTTCAGGATTCCAGTAAAGTAATCAAGACCCACCTAGAATGGGTGGAAACACGTCTCCACCTAAACCAGTTTAATACCCACACTTGATTGAGTCACATCCCCGTGGAGATGATTTAATGAAAGTTTCCAACATACAGTACTGAATAGGGATTAGAAGAAATGGCTGCCTTTACAAAATGGGATTAGGATTAAAGCATGGCATTTCAAGGGTACATGCATCCTTTCAAACTGGCACCTAAGGGTATTGTTTGTTTTCTTAAATTAAAAAAAGCTGATATCAAAAAAAGAAGAACTATCCCATGCAAAGACACCAGCACTGCTCTGGGCTCCTGGGTGGGGACTGGGAGGGGCCTGGCTCCTTGCTGCCCCTCCTGCCCAGCAGGTGGCTGGGGATGGGAAAAGTCTGAGAGAAAGAGGAAGGCAGCTCCCAAGGAGGCTGAGCGCAGGAGGGAGTCCCCGGCTGGGGGAAGGGGATAGCTTTGGCAGGTCTAGAACCCCACGGAGACTGTGAGAACTGTGACCCTCATGGGTGAAAGCTGGTGGAAACGGGGGGGTGTCAGAACCCCACCTTGAAGGCTGAGCTTTGCAGCTGACTTGAGCCCCCAATGCTGGAGCCCCTGGAAGTCCAGCCCAGCTGGATGCACTCACTGCACGAGTCCTGGAGTTCAAACTCAGGGTGAGCACTAAGGAAAGGGGGGTCAGCTAAATTAGGCTCTCTGCTGGTTTAAAACTGTTATGGACCCCAGAAAAGCCATATGCTTCTAATCCAATCTCGTGGACACAGACCTATTATGGGTGGCACCTTTTCATTAGGTTGTGTCCATGGAGATGTAACCCGCCCAATTCCAGATGGGTCTTAATCCTTTCACTGGAATCCTCTACGAAGAGAATAAAAGGCGGAAAACAGAGAAAGAGCTCTCAGACACAGAGGGCAGAGAAATGAAACCAAGTGAAGGACACCTGAAGAAAGTAAACACCCAGTAGAAGCCAGAAGGACCCGCAGGAGCTGAGAGAGCCATTTTGGACACCAACCAGCAGGCGTCACCACGTGCCTTCCCATGTGACAGAAGAGCTCCGGACGTGATCAGTCTTTCTTGAGTGAAGGTATTCTCTTGTTGATGCCTTCATTTGGACGTTTTCATGGCCTTAGATCTGTAAACGTGTAGCCTAATACATCCCCTTTGTAAAATCCAATCCATTTCTGGTATATCGGAATCTGGCAGCTTTTGCAAACTGAAACAGGCGCTCCTGTGTTTCCAGCTTCCCCAGGCAGGGCAGGGAGCTGGGTATTAGCACTCCTGCCTCTGAGAGGCCACTGTGATTGGGCCACAGCTCAAGGTTCCTCCAAAATGGTCTCTTTCCCCATCTTCTGTAAAAGCCCGAATGCATGGAGAGGACCTTGCTGGGAGACCTGGAGGGGAGGGGGGAAGTGGGTGCCTCTGAGCAAGGAGAGGAAGCGGAGGCCCCACGAGATCCTGCCCCACTGAGCCCGAGGAAGGGGAAGGCTGTGGTGCCCAGGGAGAGGCTGGCCCCTGGCCCCAAGGGTAGTAGACATGACAGGACTCCAGGTGACCACAGCCCAGGGCAAGGGCATCTCCACGGTGCCTGGTGCAGATGGGGACTGGTCCCCAAAGCTGGAGCTGAACGAGGTCCCTGGGGCCGGGATGGGATGGAGAACCCGTTGTCAGCTGGGACTAGGTTCCCCTCCAAGCCAGAGTCAGACCTCATTTAAAGGCCCGTGAGAGCTGACGCCAACCAGAGTTTGCACGTCTGTGGTAGGAATTATCATTCCCATTTTACAGGTGAGGAAGGGAAGCACCGAGGCTGGCACCTGGGCCAGGGTCACACACTGAGCAGGCAAGTGTCTCCGAGCCTCAAGGGAGCCACAGTGGGGTGATACTTTGCACCCCAGCTCCCTCCACAGCATCCTTGGAAGCCCCTCGCCCACCAAGGGTGCCCCAAGCACCAGCCCAGAGAAGAGCGCAGCTGCAGAGACATGAAGACAAATGGAAATGGCTCCACCCCGGCAAGGCCACTCTCAGGGTCCTGATTCCCCCGGGGCGTGTCCTCTGGGGATCTGGCGGACCAGATGTGGTCAGATACCAGCCTGGAACAAACAAAGTCTGTCCTGCTGTGGGAAACATGTCAAAGCTCAGCCCCCCACTCCACAGGCCACGCATGGCACAGGGGGTTGCGTGATGTGCCCTGCAGACCATGTCTGAAGCAATCAGATCCCGAGCAAATCCAGCCAAGGAGAATCCAGAAACGCCCTGAGCCGCACAGACATCCTGTCCTACCTCTTTAAGCCACAATCAGAATTCAGCACCACCCTGGGGGCACGACTCAATTGACCCATTAGACACATCGTGGGTTCTTGCTCGTTATAGTGGGTCAACTGAAGAAGCCAGAGACACGTAATTCGAGGTTTAAAAATATATATAACAAGGTCATTCCCAGAGACAGAAAGTCTCCCAGCAAGAAGGGGCCTCATAAGGACAGAAAGTAGACATCAGATTCTACAAGTAGACAGCAGAGGTCGTTTGAGTGACCTTGGGCCAGGGCTCAGCCTTGCTGGATCTCTGTTCCTCCATCTGTAAAGCGAGAGTAATGGGAGCGTCCACCTCCAGGTGAGTACCTGCGACGGCAGCGCTTTGAGACATGTCCAGCATGTAGTACATGCTCAATAAATGGTGGCTCCAGGCAGCTCTTTCATGGCAGCTCAGCTCACTCCGGCATTCCCACCCCCACCCCCCCAGGTCTCTGGATACAGAGACATCACTTATGTCTTTCTAGAGGATTCCGGACTCAGGCCCAGGACACGGCAGCATCTTCCCTCTAGATATTCTCATGAAGGGAGGCCTAGGCAGCTCTGAGCAAAGCCATCCTGGTCCCTTGGAGCTCCAGGAGAGAGAAGTTTCCATGAAACCCTCACCCCAGAACCGGGCACCCCTGAGGATATTTGGGGGATGGAGTCTGCCTTCAGGAGGACACACCCACCCTGGAAAGGGGAGAGGGCATAAAGCCACACATAGGAAGCAGTCTGTCCCACAGGCTCTCCAAGCCCCACCGTCTCCTTCCCTCGGAAACCATCTTTCTGATCGTTCCAGCCTCTGAGCTGGCTGAGAAGGTGACAGCATCTGGCTTTTAAGCAGAACAAAGAAACAGTGAGTCTCAGAGGGCCTGATGATTACCTTGTGGTTTCCTTGGAAACCAAGTCCCCTGCTCACCTTCCTCAGGCATCTTCTTATCTCTCTCCATCTTCCATCTCCCTCCATCCAAGAAAGGCCAGATCAGAGCTGATTTTCCTGCCTTTGTTCTAAGGTTTACACTTCAGGGTGACCAAGGAGTTCCAGTGGCTGAGAGTAAATTCTTCTTCCCATACGAATCCCTGCAAATAAATGTAAGAGGGATCCTAGAATGAGAAAAACGTTATAACTTCTAAGAAAATAATCGATTCGGGCAATGGTACTGTATTAGTTAGGGTTCTCTAGAGAAACAGAAGCAACAGGAAACATTCACGAATATAAAATTTATAAAAGTGTCACACATAACCATGGGAACACAGAGTCCAAAATCTGCAGGGCAGGCTGTGAAGCTGACGATTCTGATGGAGGGTCTGGATGAACTCCACAGGAGAGGCTTGCCAGCCGAAGCAGGAAGAGAGCCTGTCTCTTTTGAATCCTCCTTAAAAGGCTCCCAATGATTAGACTGAGCATCACTCATTACAGAAGACACTCCCCTTAGCTGATTACAAATAGAATCAGCTGTGGATGCAGCTGACGTGATCATGATTTAATTCTACAAAATGTCCTCATCACAACAGACAGGCCAGCATTTGCCTAACCAGACAAACGGGTACCACAATTTGGCCAAGTTGTCACATGAACCTGATCATGACAGGCACCAATGGTTGGGTCATGTAGAGGGAAGGATGATGGAGCTCAGTTAATAAACAATTTAGTATTCTTTCTCACACACAGGGTTGAGAGGGCACCTCTCCCTGGAGTCTCTCTACAGTTGTCACCAGATGGCACCTGGGCCTGGGGTCATTGGAAGACGCAACCGCTATGAATATTTATCCAATTTCTGTCTCTTCCTCGCCATTGGGCATCTACTCTTTATATGTAAATAAGATAAAGTAATTTGGAGCGTTATTCAAACATCATCATTTTCACCCATCAAAGATTGTTCCTATGAATTCTGATATCCTCACAAGCAGTGGGGACAACCAAAGCAGTAGGCTGAGCTCCCAATCTTGGGGGTTGTTCTATGAAACTTAACCCCACAAAGGATAGACTGAGCCTACTTAAAATTACGCCTAAGAGTGACCCCTAAGAGAACCTCTTTTGTTGCTCAGATGTGGCCTCTCTTTCCAGCCAACACAACAAGCAAACTCACCACCCTCCCCCTGTCTACATGGGACATGACTCCCAGGGGTGTGGACCTTCCTGGCAATGTGGGACAGAAATCCTAGAATGAACTGAGACTCAGCATCAAGAGATTGAGAAAACCTTCTTGACCAAAAGGGGGAAGAGCAAAATGAGACAAAATAAAATGTCAGTGGCTGAGAGATTCCAAACAGAGTCGAGAGGTTATCCTGGAGGTTATTCTTACACATTATATAGATATCACCTTTTTAGATTAAGGTGTACTAGGCTAGAGGGAACTGCCTGAACCTGTAGAGCTGTGTTCCAGTAGCCATGTTTCTTGAAGATGATGGTATAATGATATAACTTTCACAATGTGACTGTGTGGTTGTGAAAACCTTGTGTCTGATGCTCCCTTTATCTGCCTTATCAACGGATGAATAAAACATATGGATTAAAAATAAATAAAAAATAGGGAGACAAATGCTAAAACAAATTTAGTAGATTGAAATGCTAGTGATCAATGAAAGGGAAGGGTAAGGGGTGTGGTATGTTTGAATTTTTTTCAGTTTTCTTTTTATTTCTTTTTCTGAATTGATGCACATGTTCTAAGAAATGATCATGATGATGAATATGCAACTATGTGATGATATTGTGAGTTATTGATTATAAATCAAGAATGGAATGATCATATGGTAAGAATGTGTGTGTTTGTATGTTGTTCTATTTAATAAATTAAATAATAATAATAATAAATAAAATCTCCCGGTAACCCCACAGCTTAGAGAAACAGGTGTGGCTCTTCACAGGCTTGGCCCCAAGTTCATGGGAGATATTTTTAGACAACTAATCTCTAGGCGTCGTACAGGTTAGATTGAAGAGAGGATGTAGTGTGACAGAGAAGACAGTAAATAGTGTTTTAAAATCTTTATCATCACGAATATAGAACTTCTGAGTTAAAAAAAAAATAAAAGAGAGAGAATGCTCCTATGAAGACTGGACATATATTGTAGCACCACATAACTGATTTAAAAATCTGTAACTAAATTAGCACTTTCATATGGAAACAAGCCTGCTAGCCTATGTATAAATTAGCAAAATATTTTGTTGTTTATTAAAAAAGAGAGGGTATAACAAGGTGGGGGTCAAGTTAATTTTAAAGTTCATTTTAAAATGAGCTAGCAATTTCGTACCTGACGACTTCGTGGTAAACTCATGTCTGAGAGTGATTTGGATTTGGTATGTAAAAGCGGTTAAGGATATTTCATTGCTGCTAAAAAAAAAAATGACAACATCCTCTCTGTCCTACGTTTTTTTCTTAGCTCTCAGTGTACAAGTGGAAATTTGGATACAAGAGCATACTGTAGCATGACTCCCAGGGGTGACTCTCCCTGGCAATGTGGGCAGAAATCCAGGGATGAGCTGGGACCCGGCATCAAGGGATTGAGAAAGCCTCCTGGACCAAAAGAGGGAAAAGAGAAATGAGACAAAAATAAAGTATCAGTAGCTGAGAGATTTCAAACAGAGCAGAGAGATTATCCTGGAGGTTATTCTTATAATTATATAGATATCCTTTTTAGTTTATAGTACATTGGAGTGGCTGGAGGGAAGTGCCTGCAATTGTAGAGCTGTGTTCCAATAGCCTTGATTCTTTAAGACAATTGTATAAAGATCTAACTTTTACAATGTGACTTTGTGATTGTGAAAACCTTGTGTCTGATGGTCCTTTTATCTAGGGTATGGACAGATGAGTTAAAAAATGGACTAAATAAATAGATAAATAATGGAAGGACAAATGGTAAAATAAATTTGGTGGATGGAAGTACTAGTAGGCAATGAGAGGGAGGGGTAAGGGATATAGTATGTATGAGTTTTTTTCTTTTTTTAATTTCTTTTTCTGGAGTGATGCAAATGTTCTAAAAAATCATCATGGTGATGACTACACAACTGTGTGATGATACTGTGAGCCCCTGATTGTGCATCATGTACGGAATGTATATATGTGAAGATTTCTCAATAAAAATATATTTTTTAGTGGGGACAATGGTGGCTCAGTGGCAGAGTTCTCGCCTGCCATGTCAGAGACCCGGGTTCAATTCCCAGAGCCTGCCACGTAAAAAAAAAAAAAAAAAAAAAAAAAGACATACTATAATAAATAAGGAGAGTTCTTTTATCTGAAGCATGTAAATTGGATATAAAGTTCTACTCTTAAAAGAGTAGATAGATGAGTGTGGCTAAGAAGTTTATATGAAACCTATTAAAAGAGTTTAGTTTAAAAAAAGAAAAAGAAGTCACCAGGCAGGATGCCTGAGAAGGCTTCTTCATTCAGGGGTCCAAAGCTCGATTGTGTCAGCAGACATGACGGGCACTGGCGGGCTCCTCTCTCTTCCCATGCCATCTTTCCACATGGCCAGCTTGGGCTTCCTAACAGCATGGCAGACTTCTTACCAGGTACCCAGAGCGAGTGCTCCAGAGCTGGGAGAGAAGGCAACAACGATCCTTCAGAGAGGAGCTTCTCCCACCACGT
Organism: Tamandua tetradactyla; assembly: GCF_023851605.1. Taxonomy (NCBI): domain Eukaryota; kingdom Metazoa; phylum Chordata; class Mammalia; order Pilosa; family Myrmecophagidae; genus Tamandua; species Tamandua tetradactyla. Next base: position 10,236,963 of record NC_135335.1, read on the forward strand.
TCCAATGGTCGAAAGCAAGTCCCAAGGGTGGTGCAACAGTGACTCGGTGGCAGAATTCTTGCCTGCCAGGCCAGAAATGCAGAGACCTGGGTTCAGTTCCCAGAGCCTGTCTATACTAGTTTGCGAGCTGCCGGAATGCAATATACCAGAAATGGAATGGCTTTTAAAAAGGGGGATTTAATAAGTTGCTAGTTTACAGTTCTAAGGCCAAGAAAATGTCCCAATTAAAGCAAGTCCATAGAAATGTCCAATCTAAGGCATCCAGGGAAAGATACCTTGGTTCAAGGCCCATGAAGTTCAGGGTTTCTCTCTCCAGTGAAAGGGCACATAGTGAACACAGAGTTTCTCTCTCATCTGGAAAGGCACATGGTGAATATGGCGACATCTGCTAGCTTCTTCTCCTGGCTTCCTGTTTCCTGAAGCTCCCCGGGAGGCATTTTCCTTCTTTATCTCCAAAGGTCGCTGGCTGGTGGACTCTGCTTCTCGTGGCTATGTCGTTCTGCTCTGCTCTCTCTGAATGTCCTCATTCTCCAAAATGTTTTCTATCTTATAGGACTCCAGAAACTTATCAAGACCCACCCAAATGGGTGGTGACATGTCATCAGCCAATCCAGCTTAACAACCACTCTTGATTAAATCACATCTCCAGGGAGATGATCTGATTACAGTTTCAAATATACAGTATTGAATAAGGACTATTCTACCTTTATGAAATGGGATTTTGATTAAAACATGGCTTTTCTAGGGTCCATACATCCTTTCAAACCAGCACACCGCCCATGCCGAAAAAAAAGCATGTCCCCAAAAACATCAGCTAGTTCCATCCCCCATCCCATATTATCAACAGCACCTTCCAACATGAAAAAGTTAGAATGGGCATAGGCCAAATACCCCTAAAGAGTGGGAGAAGGATCAAAGGTGATGGTGGAGGTATACAGAGAAGGTCGGGTTTAACAAACAGATGTGATTGCCAAATCATTACACTGATATTTCTTTTAGTCTCCAGTATCTTAGAACAGGTAGAAGGAAAAACCTAAAATTGTGGAATTATAACCCATACCAAACTCTGAAATCCGTTCTACAGCTAATTGTTGCAATGTGCTTTGAAATTGATTACATTTCATATATAGGTTCTTTTTCACCAAAAAAAAAAATCGATTGTGATGATTAAAAAATACATATTTATTCCTTCTAGCCTCCAATGTTCTAGAGCAGCTAGAAGGAAAAATCTGAGAGGATGGTACGGTAGCCCATGACAAACTCTGGGATCTGTCCTGTAACAACTTGTTGAAGAGTGCTTTGAAAACTATTGCTTTTTTCTTTCTTTGCTTTGTATATATGTTATATTATACAATGAAATAGTTTTTTTTTTAAGTGAAACTAAAAAAATACTTGGAAATTTATTGGGGTTTTTTGTATAAATGTTATATTTCACAACAAAAAAAAAAGTTAAAAATAAAAGCAAGTCCCAGAGTCAGCCAGATTCTAGGGAGGGGACTACGTAAGCCTGGAAAATGGAGACACGATTCTCAGGCTCCCATCTTCAGAGGCTATCAAAGGAGTATTGCATGGAGGGGTCAGGCTTTCTCCACCTGAGCCCATTCGTCAGTTCTTTTTTCTTTTTTTTTTTTTTTTTTTTTTGCATGGGCAGGCACCACCCGTCACTTTTATCACCACCACATAGGGACGCACGGACCACCTGTACCCCCTGCCGTGATGCAACACACTCATGGAAGAAGTTCAAATTGAACCCAATTCTAACTGAACCTCTAAATCCTAACTTGCATTTACAGTAAGCAAAGGGGAGAGAGATAAGCAATAATCCAAGGAAGCAAATGGAAGAGTCCAGAATGAACAACGGTTCTCAGGAGATGTGACCAGGTTTCTGCAGTAAGTCGGTGGCTCTTAAAAAAAGAAAAGAAAGGAGGGGGGACCAGGTCTTAAGAGATCTAATGACAAAACGCCATATGCGAAACTTTAGGGTCCAGATTTCAACAGACCAACGGTAGCCTAAAAAAGCATTTTTAGTGGCAAACAGGAAAATTCGATTACAGGCTGGGTATTAGTGGATCCCAAGGAATTGTTTCTTCTCTTACTGGGTGTGATAAGGGTTTTGTGATTATGTAAGAAAATGTCTCATTTCGTAGAGAGAAAAACATATACAGATGAAGTCACAGTATGATTGTGATTTGATTTAAAATACTTGTATGAAAGAGAGGGGTAGACAATGAATCCCAGAGTGATTCAATCAGTGAGTGGAAAAGTATTTGCAAAGCCCCCTTCGGAGAATGGTGAGAACGAGGAGAAATTCAACTTCCCCAAGTTGAATTCTTGATATTCTCACAAGCAGTGTGGACAACCAAAGCTATAGGCAGAGCCCCCAGTCTTGGGGTTTGTTCATATGAAACTTAACCCCACAAAGGATATAGGTCAAGTCTACTTAAAATCTAAGCCTAAGAGTCACCCCCAAGAGAGCCTCTTTTGTTGCGCAGATGTGACCTCTCTCTCCAGCCAACACAACAAGCAATCTCACCACCCTACTCCTCTCTACGTGGGACATGACTCCCAGGGGGTGTGGACCTTCCTGGCAACGTGGGACAGAAATCCTAGAATGAGCTGAGACTCAGCATCAACGGACTGAGAAAAACCCTAGAATGAGCTGAGACTCGGCATCAAGGGATTGAGAAAACCTTCTTGATCAAAAGGGGGAAGAGTGAAATGAGACAAAGTGTCAATGGCTAAGAAATTCCAGAGTCGAGAGGTTATCCTGGAGGTTATTCTTACACATTAAGTAGATATCACCTTGTTATTCAAGATGTAATGGAGAGGCTGGAGGGAACTGCCTGAAAATGGAGAGCTGTGTTCCAGTAGCCATGTTTCTTGAGGATGATTGTATAATGATATAGCTTTCACAATGTGACTGTGTGATTGTGAAAACCTTGTGTCTGATGCTCCTTTTATCTACCTTGTCAACAAAGGAGTAGAACATATGGAATAAAAATAAATAATAGGGGGAACAAATGCTAAAATAAATTTGGTTTGAAATGCTAGTGATCAATGAAAGTGAGGAGTGGGGGGTATGGTAGGTATAATCTTTTTTTTTCTTTTCTGTTTTCATTTTATTTCTTTTTCTATTGTCTTTTTGTCTCTTTTCTGAATTGATGCAAATGTTCTAAGAAATGATGAATGTGCAACTAAGTGATGATATTGTGAGTTGCTGATTATATATGTTGGTGTTTTATTTGGTTTGTTAAATTTCTTTTAATTAATAAATAATTTTTTTTTAAAAAGAGAGGGGGAGAGAGGGGAAAAGAAAGAGAGAGGAAGGGAGGGAGGGAGGATAATGAAGCAAATATGGCAAAATCTTGCTAATTATTAAATCTGGGCGATTGGGCAGATTTGTCCTATTCTCTGTGCTATTGTAAATGTTTGAAATTGCTCATTACAAAAAAGAACATTTTTTTAAAGGGGAGCCATTGAGAGGGAGTCTTTTATCCCCCACTGCTCCTGACAGCATGGCCTGGCTCTGAATCATTCGTCACAGTGCAGTTCAGCTGCCCAGACCTTGTCAACAGCAAACACGGCCTTTCAAAGTCACCTTTCCTGGAGCCAGAGGCCTCTTTTCTAAGCTGTCGGTGTCTACACCTGCTATTGTGAACCAGGAGCTCTGCTCAGTGAGCTGGCAGAGCTCAGCTCCCCAAGAACAGCTGCCCCCCACCCCACCCCAGGACAGGTGTCCTGTCCCCTCCATAGGGGTGGCACTGGCATCGGCAGTGGACTCAGACGAAGGAAGGAGGTCAAAATCACGACACGTACCTGCCCACACGTGCACCCCACGGACACACACGAGCGCGCGTGCGTGGTTAAGAGAGAAACACAGAGAGTGAGAGAGAAAACACGTGCCAACCATCCCTAATTCAACACGATAGCCAAGAGCGATTGGGGGATGAAATAGCCAGTTGTCCTTCAGGCTGGACATGAGCTTCTCCCTCTGTAAAAAGCCCCCACTCCTACAGCTGAATTGAACACCACAAGTCCATGGAACCTTGAATAGTGTGTAAGATTTTGTAGCTTTGTCCAGAGTGATGCCCCAATAAATCCCAGAGTGATTTGAACAGTGAGTAAAAAAGTATTTGCAAAATCCCCTTGGGGGAATGGTGAGAAAGGGGGAAAATCCAACTTTCCCAAGTGGAGAATTCTTGATATTCTCACAAACAGTGGGAACAACCAAACAATGGACTGAGCCCCCAATCTTGGGGTTTGTTCATATGAAACGTAACCCCTCAAAGGATAGGTCAAGCCTACTTAAAATTAGGCCTAAGAGTCACCCCCAAGAGAACCTCTTTTGTTGCTCAGATGTGGCCTCTCTCTCCAGCCAACACACAGCAAGCAACCTCACTGCCCTCCCTCTGTCTATGTGGGACATGACTCCCAGGGGTGTGGACCTTCCCGGCAATGTGGGACAGAAATCCTAGAATGAGCTGGGACTCAGCATCAAGGGACTGAGAAAACCTTCTCGACCGAAAGGGGAAGAGAGAAATGAGACAATGTAAAGTGTCAATGGCTGAGAGATTCCAAACAGAGTCGAGAGGTTGTCCTGGAGGTTATTCTTATGCATTAAATAGATATCACCTTGTTAGTCAAGATGTAATGGAGAGGCTGGAGGGAACTGCCTGAAAATGTAGAGCTGTGTTCCAGTAGCCATGTTTCTTGAAGATGATTGTATAATGATATAGCTTTCACAGTGTGACTGTGTGATTGTGAAAACCTTGTGTCTGATGCTCCTCTTATCTACCTTATCAACATATGAATAAAACATATGGAATAAAAATAAATAATGGGGAACAAAATGTTAAAATAAGTTTAGTAGATTGAAATGGTAGTATTCAATGAAAGGGAGGCGTAAGGGGTATGGTATGTATGAATTTTTCTCTGTTTTCATTTTATTTCTTTTTCTGAATAGATGCAAATGTTCCAAGAAATGATCATGATGATGAATATGCAACTATGTGATGATATTGTGAATTACTGATTATATATGTAGAATGGAATGATCCTATGTAAAGAATGTTTGTGTTTGTCTGTTGTTATATTTTTTAAAAATTAAAAAATTAATAATAAAAAAGCCCCCACTCCCGGTCCAACTCCAAGAGATTTCTTTTCCCCAAATTGGGAACCTGCTTGGAATTTGACGTTCCCTGGTGAGTCTGAGTTCTTGGATCTCAGATCAGATTGGCATTTGGAATCCCTGGGTCTGAGTGCATGGAAACTGTGGCCCCCCATGAGTTTCAGACATGCTAACTCAGGGTCTCCTGGGAGGGAAAGGAGTGTCCAAGGAAGACTTCTTGGCCTGGGAACCAGGAGCATTGGGCTCAGCCCCCAGCTCAGCAGGGCTTGGAGAGTCACCTCTTGTCAGGGCCTTGTCTGCAACCAGGCAGGAGGTCCTGGGCCTTGGCCAGGTTCCCAACTCTGACATCCTGATACCTGTGAAAGGGTGGGGAGTGAAGTATTTATTGAACACCTGTTCACCTGGCCAAGGCTGGTCCTTAGCACCTTTGAATGGTGGCTTGACCTGGACGTACACCAATGCACAGCAACCAAGGCTAGGTCTGATTTCTCACAGGCAAGTCCAAATGTTACATCTGCTACATTTCCAAGGAGAACCCCCAGGACAAGGCAGGACTTACCTGGAGAGATGTCATCAGAGCTCTGTGTTTCACCTGAGTCCATGAAAGATGGTGCTTTACAATGAAGGTAGATAGATGGGAAGTGTGATAAGCACTTAGGGGACAAGTGGTGGGTGTGTTCACCCAGAGGAAGACAACATACCCAGCGTGGGAAGCCCGTGGCCCCAGCAAAACTCTTCAGAATCACTGGGTCATCAAAGAAGTCAACCAAAGTGAATCTACCAGAATTAACCCAAGTTTTATTCTTTCCCGTAATTAACAAGGCTCTAGAATCTGAAGTATAGATGCCTCATTTACAACTGGGTGGTAACACCAGAAAACACACACACTCAGGCACACACAGATTTAATGTTAAGATATCAAGCCACCTGGGGAATGAGTTTTTAATATTAAGAAAATGTGTCCATGAAAACCAAGAGGGGAGAGTTTCAAAAAGAAAGGAGCCAACAGCAGTCAAAGACTATGAAGAGACTTCCGGAGAAGATGGCGGCTTAGTAAGACGCGCGGGTCTTAGTTCCTCCTCCAGAAAAGCAACTAAAGAAACAGAAACAATACGAAACAGCTCCTGGAGCCACAACAGAGACCAAAAAGACAGCGTACCCCATTCTGGAACGGCTGAACGGGCAGGGAGAATCCACTGCGGTGAGATACCCGAGGGGCGCGCGTTTTCCCGGCCGGGGTGGCTGGTGACTGGGGTCCCCTCCACGCACGTGGCTTCCCGGTCTGACTGGGAACGTTGGATAGCGGGGCCCTCCCGCCACGCTTGGTGTCTCGGGCCAGCTGGGCAATTTGGACTGGCACTTCCCCAAGCCACGGCGGCTGGCGACCCCCCCTCCACGCGCACGGTTTCCCAGGCCGACTGCGAGATTCGGGACCCGCAGACAGACGAGCGCCACGAGCGCCACCTACTGGGCAGGAAAAGAGAAACAGAGCCCAGAGATTACACAGAAAAACCTTTCAACCAGCTGGGTCCCACACCCAGGGAAATCTGATCAAATGCCCAGACACCAGCAGAAAATAATGGATGACGCTCGGAAAAGTGAAGATATGGCCCAGTCAAAGGAACAAACCAATAGTTCAAATGAGATACAGGAGCTGAGACAACTAATGCTGAATATACGAACAGAAATGGAAAAACTCTTCAAAAACCAAATCAATAAATTGAGGGAGGACATGAAGAAGACATGGGCTGAACAAAAAGAAGAAATAGAAAATCTGAAAAAACAAATCACAGAACTTATGGGAGTGAAGGACAAAGAAGAAAAAATTGAAAAAACAATGGATACCTAAAATGGTAGATCTAAAGAGACAGAAGCTACAATTAGTGAACTGGAGGATGGAACATCTGAATTCCAAAAAGAAACAGAAACTATAGGGAAAAGAATGGAAAAACTTGAGCAGGGGATCAGGGAACTGAATGACAATATGAAGCGCACAAATATACATGTTGTGGGGGTCCCAGAAGGAGAAGAGAAGGGAAAAGGAGGAGAAAAACTAATGGAAGAAATTATCACTGAAAATTTCCCAACTCTTATGAAAGACCTAAATTTACAGATCCAAGAAGTACAGCGCACCCCAAAGAGAATAGACCCAAATAGGCGTTCTCCAAGACACTTACTAGTTAGAATGTCAGAGGTCAAAGAGAAAGAGAGAATCTTGAAAGCAGCAAGAGAAAAACAATCTGTCACATACAAGGGAAACCCAATAAGACTATGTGTAGATTTCTCAGCAGAAACCATGGAAGCTAGAAGACAGTGGGATGATATATTTAAATTACTAAAAGAGAAAAACTGCCAACCAAGACTTCTATATCCAGCAAAGTTGTCCTTCAAAAATGAAGGAGAAATTAAAACATTTATAGACAAAAAGTCACTGAGAGAATTTGTGACCAAGAGACCAGCTCTGCAAGAAATACTAAAGGGAGCACTAGAGTCAGATACGAAAAGACAGAAGAGAGAGATATGGAGTAAAGTGTAGAAAGAAGGAAAATCAGATATGATATATATAATACAAAAGCCAAAATGGTAGAGGAAAATATTATCCAAACAGTAATAATACTAAAAGTTAATGGACTGAATTTCCCAATCAAAAGACATAGTCTGGCAGAATGGATTACGACCCAGCAATACCACTGCTAGGTATCTACTCAAAGGACTTAAGGGCAAAGACACAGACGGACATTTGCACACCAGTGTTTATAGCAGCATTATCTACAATTCCAAAGAGATGGAAACAGCCAAAATGTCCATCAACAGAAGAGTGGCTAAACAAACTGTGGCGTATACCTACGATGGAATATTATGCAGCTTTAAGACAGGATAAACTTATGAAGCATGTAATAACATGGATGGACCTAGAGAACATTATGCTGAGTGAGTCTAGCCAAAAACTAAAGGACAAATACTGTATGGTCCCACTGATGTGAACCGACATTCGAGAATCAGCTTGGAATATATCATTGGTAACAGAGACCAGCAGAAGTTAGAAACAGGGTAAGATAATGGGTAATTGGAGCTGAAGGGATACAGACTGTGCAACAGGACTAGATACAAAAACTCAAAAATGGACAGCACAATAATACCTAAGTGTAATGTAACTATGTTGGAACACTGAATGAAGCTGCACCTGAAATATAGTTTTTTGTTTGTTTGTTTGTAAAAAAAAAAAAAAAAAAAAAAAGACTATGAAGAGCTCTTAAATACAAGTATAAATGGTATACAAACAAATTAGGTAACTTAGATAGAATAGAATTTCCAGAAAGACACACACTACCAAACCTGACTCAAAAGGAACAAAAAAAATCCAGATCTATAACAAGTAAAGAGATTGAATCATAATTTAAAAAATGGTCTACAAAGAAAAGCCTGGGGCCAGGTAGTTTCATTGGTGAATTCTACTAAACTTCAAAGAAGGATTAAAACAAATTCTTCATAAACTGTCACCCCATAAAAAAAAACATAAGAGAAGAGGAAATATTTCCCAACTCATTCTGTGAGGCCAATATTACCCTGATATCAAAACAGTGCAAAGACATCACAAGAACAAAATCTCTCATGAATACAGACATAAAAATCCTCAACCAAAGAATGTATTTTGTATATGGGGAAAACATGCCTTTTTTAGGGTCCAGAGGGTGGAATATGCTGGTTTGAAAGGGTGTATGTCCCCTAGAAAAGACATTTTAATCTAAATCCCATTTCGTAAAGGCAGAATAATCCCTATTCAATTCCGTATGTTTGAATCTGTAGTTAGATCATCTCCCTGGAGATGTGATTTAATCAAGAGTGGTTCTTAAGCTGGATTAGGTGATGACATGTCTCCACCAATTTGGGTGGGTCTTGATTAGTTTCTGAAGTCCTATAAAAGAGGAAATATTTTGGAGAAGGAGAGATTCAGAGAGAGCAGAGCAGAACGACATAGCCACACGAAGCAGAGTCCACCAGCCAGTGACCTTTGGAGATGAAGAAGGAAAATGCATCCCAGGGAGTTTCATGAAACAGGAAGCCAGGAGAAGAAGCTAGCAGATGACGCTGTGCTCACCATGTGCCCTTCCAGATGAGAGAGAAACTCTGTGTTCACCTTGTGCCCTTCCACTTGAGAGAGAAACCCTGAACTTCACCAGCCTTCTTGAACCAAGCTATCTTTGCCTGGATGCCTCAGATTGAACATTTCTATAGACTTGTTTTAATTGGAACATTTTCTTGGCCTTAGAACTATAAACTAGTAATTTATTAAATTCCCCCTTTTAAAAGCCAAAACAAAACAAAACAAAATCCTCAACAAAATCCAGCAACTTACAAAACAGCAACATATAAAAATATATACATGCACCATATCAGGTGATATATATCCCAAGAATACAAGATTCATTTAACATCCAGAAATCTATTAATGCAATATACAACATCAATAGAATAAAGAATCACAACCACACGATCAACACAGTAGATGCAGAAAAGTCCAAAGGCGAAGTTCAATACCCATTCATGATGATAAAAAGAAAAAAACACAAGGCAATGGGGTTCTGGCATAAAGATAGACATCTAAATCAATGGAAAAGAATTTGAGTCCAGAAACAAACCTTCACATTTATGATCAACTAATTTTCCAACAATGGTGACAACACAGTTAAAAGAGGAAAGGATAGTTTTTTCAACAAGCGGTGCTAAGGAAACTGGCTATCCATAAGCAAAAGAAGGAGGTGGGCTCCTACTCTACATCATATACAAAAATGTACTCAAAAGGGATCAAAAAACTGTAGGAGCTGAAACTATTAAATATTTAGAAGAAAATAGGTGTAAATCTTCTGGCTTTGGATTAGGCGATAGTTAGTTTCTTAGCTATAACATCAAAAGCATACATGACAAAAGAAAAAATGATAAATTGGAATCTATCAAAATTTAAAGCATCTGGTCTTCAAAGAACACCATCAAGAAAGTAAAAAGGTAACCTACACAATGGAAGAAAAATTTCGCAAACATTATATCTGATAAGGGACTTGTATCTAGAATATATAAAGAACTCTTACCACTCAATAACAAAAGGGCAAATAACCCAATTGTAAAATGGGCGGAAAATGTGAATATGCATTTTTGCAAAGAAAACATACAAATGGCCCAATGAGCACATGGAAGGAGGCTGTGGTGATTTGGAGCCACGTACACCAGAAAAACATTCTTAAGTTTTAATGAACATTAAGTTCTTAAACTTAATCCATTCCTGTGGGTACGAGCCCTTATAAATAGGACCTTCTGATGAGGTTACTTCAGACAAGGTATGGCCTAGGATGGGTCTTAATCCTGTTACTAGAGGCTTAATGGGAAAGTCACAGAAAGAGGGGAAAAAATACACACACATACACAGAGAGCAGCTAGAAGCCAAAAGTCAATGGAACCCAGAAAAGAAGAGATAGATAGAAAGGGCTACCACGTGCATTGCCATACGACAAAACAGCCAAGGTCCAAGGGTGACAGAAGCCAACCACACTCTTCCTGGAGAAAGTGTCTCTCTGTTGATGACTCAGTTTGGGACTTCTCCTAACCTCAAAACTGAGAGCCAAGAAATTCGCATTGTCTACGCCAACCCATTGTTTGCATTTGTTTTCACTAAGACAGATGGCTATAATCAAAAAGAGTGACAATAAGTATTGGCAAGTGTGTCAAGAAATTGAAAGCCTCAGATACTGCTGGTGGAAATGCAAATTGATGCAGCCGCTTTGGAAAACACTCTGGCAATTCCTCAAAAGATTAAACGTAGAATTATTCCACTTCTACGAGTTAGCCAAGAAAATTGAAAACACGTGTCCAAGCAAAACCTTGTGCACGAATGTTCATCGCAGCATTATTTATAAAAACCAAAAAGTGGAAATAACCCAAAAGCCCATCAACTGATGAATGGATAAAGTGCAGTATATCCACAAATGGATATTATTCGGCAATAAAAAGAAATGAAGTACTCATGCTACAACATGATGCTAATGAAATATTATGCTAATAAAAGAAGGCTGTCACCAAAGACCACTTGGTATATGATTCCATTTATGAGAAATAGGCAAATCCATAGAGACAGAAAATAGATTAGTGGTTGCCTAAGGCTGGGAGTTGCAGAGGAAATGGAGCAAACGCTAATGGGAATTGTGTCTCTCTTGGGGGTGATGAAAATGTCCAAAAATTGATTGCAGTGATAGTTGCACAGCTCTGAGAATATATGGAAAAGCATTGAATTGTACACTTTAAATGGGTGAAATTGTATGATGTACGAATTATATCTCAATAAAGTTGCTCTGAAAATGAACACGAAGATAAAAGTTCAGTAATAAAAAGGTAAGTAAAGAATGCGATTAAAAATTTACTCAAGAAATGTATGCAGCGGAGAGACACATGGAAAGGTTGTCAATTTCAATAGAACACCAAAAAATCTAAAATGAGATGGCAGAGGGCTCCTATCTTTAATCTATCAGATTAGACAATTTGGAGACAATTTTTTTTAAAAAAAAAAAAGGAAAAAAAAACAATGTTGGGATGGCTGTGGGGAAATGGGCACTCCCCACCCCCGCCTGCGCTGCTGATGAGATGGAAGTCAGCTCTTTCGGTAGGGAAAGCCACGTGGCCGCTGCATCGGAGCCTTTATGTTCAATGAGATATCATCTCATATCCACTAGAACAACCGCTATCAAACAAACAGGCAACTACAAGTGTTGGAGAGGATGTGGAGAAATTGGAACACTTATTCACTGCTGGTGGGAATGTAAAACGGTGCAGCCGCTGTGGAGGACGGTTTGGCGTTTTCTCAGGAAGCTAAGAACACAGTTGCCCCATGACCCAGCAATCCCACTCCTCGGAATACACCCGGAAGAGCTGAAAACTGGGATGCAAAGAGACACTTGCACACCAATGTTCCTAGCGGCATTATGCACAATTGCTAAAAGATGGAAACAAACCAAACATACGATGGCATATTAGTTGAAAGAAGAAATGAAGTCTTGCAGCACATGACAACACGCATGGAAACTGAGGGCATTATGTTGAGTGAAATAAGCTGGACACAAAAGGACGCATACTGTATGAGCTCACTGATGGGAGCTAATTATAATACGTAAACGCATACACATAAAATATAGCATCGAGGTTACCAGGAGATAGAATGAGGCTAAAGAATGGGGAGCAGTTGCTTAATAAGCGCAAAACTTAAAGGTTTGGAAATGTACAGAGGTGACAGTAGCATGTTATTGTGAGAATAATTAACGATGTTGCATGATGCATGAGTGTGATGGAAAGGGGAAGTTTAGAGTCGTGTGTGTCATCGGAAGGAAAGCTGGAGGTTAAAACATGGGAATCTTGTAGTGGACAATATGATTAATTGTACAACTATAAAAAAGTTTTCTTTCATGAACAGGAACAGATAGATGACACTATTCTAAGGAGTCAGTAATAGAGGGGTATATCGGAAAAAATGTACCTATTGCAAACTATGGAATATAGTTAAATAGCAATGTTTTAATACGTTTTCATCACTTGTTACAAATGTACCACACCACCACTGTGGGTCAATAATGGGAAAGGGTTAGAGGGTATGAGAGGATTAGAGTTTTCTTTTCTATTTTCATTTTTTTTCTGGAATAATGAAAATATTCTAAATTTTGATCATGGGGCCAAATGCACAGCCATGGATGATACTGAAGAGCCAGTAATTGCACACTTTGGATGGTTTCTACACTGTATGAATCTATCTCAATAAAACTGCATTTGAAAAAAAAAAAAACAGGGCGGGCCCCAGTGGCTCAGCAAGCAGAGTTCTCTCCTGCCATGCCAGAGACGCGGGTTCGAGTCCTGCTGCCTGCCCATGCAACAAACAGACAAACAAACCCCTGTGCCTCCCTCGCACAGGACACTTTGTCAGTCAACCTTATAAACGCCTCAAGTAAAACCAAGTATTTGAGAACTCTGTTTTTCCTTAGAAATTCAGAAGAAAGTGAATCAAGTGAAAGAACCCATAATTTTTTTTTTAAGGTACGTGTTCTCGGAGGGCAGGCCCCTTACCAGCCTCAGCTGGCACCAAACCCAGAGGCTAGCTCAGCAGCCAGCACTGCTAGGTTTTCACTAAACTTTCCAAGAATGAAAAGAATGAATGCACTCCCTTTTTTCCAAGGGTTGCACTTCTAGGAATTACCCTAAAGAAATCCCTGGAAGCACGTGGATGGCTGTTTGACCAGAGAGGCCCAGTGCAGAGCCAGTGATGGCAGGGGACAGTGCTGTGCCCCTGGCCCACGGGGGGTCGTGGACAAGTGGGCGGTAAGGAGCCCCCACTGTGGGCATCTCAGCAGGACTGATATTGATCCACCAGGATTGACCTGGAAATGTGCTGGCCGTAAGCTCTGAGAGAGACAGGCAACAATTTATACAATGTGATGCCATTCAAGTGTATACACGTAAATGTACAGATATATTAAACATAGGTGTATATTTGTGTAAGAAAAATAATGGACCCATAGACACCTAAGGATGTCTGCATGGTGAGGTTTCAGACATTTTTCCTAATTTTGTTACAAGTGCAAAAAAAAATTATAAAGCCCCCCACCCCTTTTCTTTCTTTCTTTTTTTTTGTATGCTATATGGTGGGGGTCACATTTCATTCGCTTTCCATGTGACTATTCTGTTATTGCAGCGCCATTTGTTGAATTTGGGGGCGTTGGGAGTGGGGGGGAGTGCATGGGCCGGGAATAGAAGCCGGGTCTCCTGCAGGGCAGGCGAGAATTCCACCACTGAGCCACCCTTGCACCCTCTGTCCCCTTTTCTTTTTAATACACCTCCTAGGGTCTAGAAACCTCACAGGCCTGTGGAGGGCACTAAAGAGACACTGCCCTGTGCTTTCTGGGCAGCTGTCACTTCCTGGGGAGCAGTCACCCCCAATGCAGCACAATTGGCTCGCGCCCCGTCCAACACACAGTTGTCACATTCTCGTCCTTAGTTGTGTCGTTCTGACTTCCTCGGCATTCCCATGAGCCATCTCTGGGGTGGCCACCCTGTCCCACCCAGTTCCCAGATTCTGAGATACAGCCTCATGCCCTCGAACCTCCCAAAGGCCAGAGATGGTCTGCAGAGCCAGCTCAGAGCTGCCACGGGGAAGAGACTGGCTCTTCCAGGAACATAACAGGTGCCTTCTTTTCTCCTTGGCTTCCAAGTGAGAAGACCATCCATTCTTTGAGAAAGAACCCCTGGGCACCTGGAGCCTTGCGGAGCCTGACCCCTTTTCCTTCCATCCCCAGTCATCATGGCAGTCTTTCCCTCTGACTTAGCGTGGGGAGCATGCCACTGCTCTCTCCTAGGAGTCAAGGTGTCAATGCATCGTAACAGGTCACAATTCCCACGAGGGCCCCAGTACCACGCATGTCATCTGGCCTGCATCCTCTCCTTCAGTGCTCACGGCAACCCACAGCCGTTTCACCAAAAGCTCTGGACCAGATCAATTTCTGAAAGGAGATTTCTTCACATCTTGCAAAGATAATGTGGTACCTACATTGTGTATTCTGTAACTCCCCCGTTGGGCCTGGGGCAGCACCCTGTAATCAGACATATTAATATTTCTGCGGTGAAATGAATGAAAATTCATGCAGAGAGAAACGAAGGAGGCTATAAATAGCCTCGTAACAGTTCAGATCACGTTTTGCAGAAACAGGGTCTCTAGGCAGGTGCTTTTCTCTGCCCTCAACCCATTCACTGACCCTTCCCTATGCCCACTCATGAAACTTCAGCCACATCACTTTCCCACTTTCACCTTTCCATTCAAAGGCTGTCTTTGCCATATTGTGTGGTCCCAACCCATGTGCCTTTTAGCCCAGCCTTGGGGTGGAGGGCTGAAGAAATTTGGAGCCTGGAGCCCACCCCTAACCTTGCAGCCAACCCCCTGCCTCGGAAAACTCTTGGTGTCACAAACCCAGTATAGGCTGAGCCACGGACCCAATGGGCACCAATATGATGTTTTGGATGTGGGAATATCCCCATTCTCCCGGCCTCAGGAAGAAGGCTTAGATTCCCTGGCACTGCTTGAGGTTTTGCCACTTCTAGGAAAACAGGAGGCCAGACTTGGCAGGGCAGACCCCATTTTGAGTCCCAGGCCTACCATCAACAGCCCTGCTCCAGAATCTTCTGTGACTCCCCAAGGCCTGTGTCATGGTCAGGTTCACGTGTCACCTTGGCCAGGTGGTGGTGCCTGGTTGTCTGGTCAGGCAAGCGCTGGCCTGTCTGTTAATGTGAGGACATTTCATGGACTTAAATCATGATCACGTTGGCTGCATCCATAGCTGATTGCATTTGCAGTAAGGGGTGTGTCCTCTGCAACGAGTGACACTTAATCTAATCACCCGAGGGCTTTAAGGAGGATTCAGAAGAGAAATCACTCTTCCTGCTTCAGCCGGCCAGCCTCTCCTGAGAGTTCGTTGAGAACCTTCACTGGAGCTGCCAGCTCGCGGCCTGCCCTATAGATCTTGGTCTCTACATCCCCACGGTTACATGAGACACTTTTATAAGCCTTATATTTACAATTATCTCCTGCTGATTCTGTTTCTCTAGAGAACCCTAGCTAACACAGCCTCTTATTTCCAAAGACCTCTTCCTCAGACTGGCCTTAAGGGAAGTGGCTTCTGAATCCCATGAAAAGCCTCACTTATACCTATGCTACATGACTCTGTAGAGGCTGCGTAGTTCATGCATTCAACAAACATTTAGTGGACACCTACTTATGTGCCAGGCTGTGTCTTAGGGACTAGGATTTTAGCAGTGAATGGAAAAGACAAGATCCTGCTCACAGACACTCACATTCCAATCAGGATGACAGATAATAAACAAACAAAGAGCTGCATAATATAACGTCAGGTGGTGGAAAGTGCTGTGGCAAAAAGTAAAGCGGTAAGTAAAGGGGTAAAGAGAGAATGGGGATGCTACTTTAGAAAGCTCTCTGAAGAGTACTGAAGGTGCCACCTCATTTCTTCTTGCTTGTTTCAGTAAAATGAGATAGGAAAGAAATAAGCTAAAGGAAGGGCTGTTAAACATAAAGTAGCCAGAACTTTCTGGTTTTGAAATCTTCCAACTTCTCCAAATGGTAAATAATGCTAAAATTAAGAAATAGTTTCGAGACAAAGATCAAATCTGGGACACTATCATGAAACATGGCCTAATGAGGAAGCTGAGAGCATGAGTGCTAACTCTTTTATTAAGCCCTCAGAAAATTTAAAAAGGTGCTTCAGAGAACCGTTCAAGTAAGTAAGGACCCTAAGAAACTTCAAGATGTTATCTCTTAGCAATCTGTGCAGAATCCCAAGGTAGAGAAGGGCTTATCGCAAAGAGATACGTACTCTAGAGCAAGGTCCAATAAGATTCATAGGAGATCCACAGATGTTTTTACAAGAATTGCATTGACAGAAACACTGCCATCTTGGACTAAAAGGGTCAGATGCAATATGGATTACCAAATTCTATAGGCAGGAAGAAGTCTTAGAAAGCCAACAAGTTGCTAGCATAAGCTAATTTTCATGGAAAAGAAAAGGTGACTCAGAAAACAAAATCAAAAATAATTCCCAAGCCCTTAATCCAACTCTTCATGAAGGAACTTCCAACATGTGCCCTGATAGATTTCAGAATTGCTATTGACTGATGACATTTATGTGTTACTTTTTGTGAATGGTGAGAGTCTATAAAGGTTATTTTATGCCTCTTCTATTATTTTATTTTGGGGGGAGGGGATAATAGTCTTTTTTGTGCACGAGTTCTTAGATCAAGAAGACCTATAGCTCTGTACTCGAGCTATACCTAAAGAATCTTACCCAAGAAATCTCACCTACACATAGACCTGATTTAGGTGATGGGATTTTGAACTCTGAACTATAATAAGATGGGGCTTCGGGGAACCTTAGGAAGAAGTATCAACAGGTGTGAGTCTGTCCCCTAAGTCATGTCCCTCTTAGATAATCCACTGTGCTGGTTTGAAAGGATTATGTGCCCGAGAAAAGCCATGTTTTAATCCTAATCCATCTTGTGGGAGCAACTGTTTCTTTTAATCTTTATTCAATAATGTAGGTTGGAATCTTCTGGTTAGATTATCACCATAGAGATTTGACATGCCCAATGTGGGTATTAACATTTGATTAGAAGGAGCTGTGACTCCACCCGTTCCAGGTGGGTCTTGATTAGTTTACTGGAATCCTTTAAAAGAGTAAACATTTTAGCGACAGCCACCAGAAGCAGTGAGCTACGAGAACCATGAGAGCCCACGCAGCCAGAGACCTTTGGAGATGAAGAAGGAAAACGCCCCTGGGGGAGCTTCATGAAACAGGAAGCCAGGAGAAGAAGCTAGCAGATGTCGCCATGTTCGCCACGTGCCTTTCCAGCTGAGAGAGAAACCCTGAACTTCGTCGGCCTTTCTTGAGTGAAGGTAACCTCTTGTTGGTGCGTTCATTTGGACATTTTTATAGACTTGCCTTAATTTGGACATTTTTGCAGGCTTAGAACTATAAACTAGCAATTTCATAAACTCCCCCTTATAAAAGCCATTCCATTTCTAGCATATCACATTCCGGCAGCTTGCAAACTAGAACATCCTCAACACTCCTTACCAACTGGTGTTGACTCTCTTGGGTAGTCCTCTCCTGCACTGATAAGGGAAGGTCTGCACGACCAATAGGATACTGGAAAAATGATGATGTGTGACTTCTGAGACTACATCATAAAAGATATTATGGCTTCTGCCTCACTCTCTCTTGGATCCTTTGCTCCGGTGGAAGACAGCACCACGTTTTGAGGACATTCCCAGGCATGTGGAGACGTCCACATGGTGAGGAACGGAGGCTTCTTGCCTACTGCCAGCACCAATTCATCTCCATGTTAGTGTCCCATCCTGGAAGCAGATTCTCCAGCCCCATCTAGCCTACAGATGACCACATACCTGGGTGGCATTTTGGCCACAATCTCATGAGAAATCCCAAATCTGAGCCATCCAGCTAAGTTTTTCCTTAATCCCAGACTCACAGAAGCTGTCTGAAATAATCATTTTTTTGTTGCTTTAAGCAACTGAGCTGTTGAATAACTTGTTATGCAACAACAGATAACGAATACCGATGGGCAGCTATCCTTATTTAAATCCTTCCCGAATCAGAGGATTCATTCATTCATTCATTCAGTAAGCAGTTACTGAGCATCTACTTGTGCCAGCCATGTGGTCAGCATCCCTCCCTCTGGGACCATGTCTCCCCTCCCCCACTGAGGCCAGGCTTGGTCAGTGGACTTGCTTTGAACAATAAGATGCATTCAAACGTGACATCCACCTCTTCTGAGCAAAGGCCTTTGAACTACCGTGTGATTCTGAATTACTCCTTTTCCTAGGCCTCAAGATCAGCAATATTCTACCAGCTTCTTCAGCCTGAATCTTGAAATAAAGAGGATATGGAGCTGGGTCACAGCCACTGCAGGCAACACGAGAACATTAGCAAGGACAAAGTGCCAAGTTTTGGCGGTTGTTTGTTACTCGGCATAACCCAGCCAAAGCTGACTGATACAGTCACACTGAATCTGTGCCTTGTGGGATGCTGTTTTCTGAGACTTTTTTATCTTGGTTTCCTGCCTTGGAATGCTTCTTGGCTCGTCACTGTTCCCCAAAACTGGGCTCCCATGGCTCAATATGCTGGATCGGACCAGTCTAGAGCACAATAGCCTTGTCCCTCCCAGATCGGGGGTCACACAATCATGCCACAGCTCCCTGAAACTTGGAAAATTGGTCTCTCTGGCAACACCATCTGGGCACATAGAAATCAGTTTTCCCTCCAATTATTGACAACTCCATCCTCCCACTCACCCAGGCCAAGCACCCTGGCTCCTCCCCTGTCCCCTACCCACCCCCTCCTCCTCCTCCCACACCCCACATGCAGCCGATGGGCAAATCCATCCAAATACGCACAGATAGGTACCCTGCCCAGCACCTTGCTGCCACCGTCACCCCCACCATGCTGGGCGGTCCTCCACGGCCTGTAAGGCCCAATGAGGGGAGCTCCCCTCCCTGTTCCACCCCATCTCCAACATCTACCCCTAGTTCCTGCCGTTCGCCCTGCCCACCTCCTGCTGTCCCTCCATCCAACCGGGTGTCACCTTCCCAGCGCTCTGTGCTTGCTCTCCCTCCTCCCAGATGCTCCTCCCCCCAATGGCTGCCAGGCTCTCGTCTCCCTTCCTGCACCCCGGAACCTCCCTCAGCCCCCTCTCCCAATGTCCTCTCATTCTGCCACTTACTAGTGTCTAACAGACTATACTCTACTTATTAATCTTTTAAAATTAATTTATTTATTAATTTAAAAAATAACAACAAATGAACATAAACATTAACATATGATCATCCCATTCTACATATATAATCAGTGATTCACAATAGCATCACATAGTTGCATATTCATCATTGCTTAGAACATTTGCATCAATTCAGAAAAAGAAATAAAAAGACAACAGAAAAAGAAATAAAACGAATACAGAAAAAAAAACAGATTACACATACCATACCCCTTACCCCTCACTTTCATTGATCACCAGCATTTCAAACTAAATTATTTTAACATTTGTTCCTCCTACTATTTATTTTTATTCCATACGTTCTACTCGTCTGTTGACGAGGTAGATAAAAGGAGCATCAGACACAAGGTTTTCACAATCACACAGTCACATTGTGAAAGCTATATCATTATCAATCATCATCAAGAAACATGGCTACTGTAACACAGCTCTACATTTTCAGGCACTTCCCTCCAGCCTCTCCGTTACATCTTGAACAACAAGGTGATATCTACTTAACATGTAAGAATAACCTCCAGTCTACTTATTAATCTTGTATACAGTTTGTCTCCTCCTCTAAAATATAAGCTCCATGAGGGCAGGGATTTTCCCCCTTTTTGTTCCTTGCTGTACCCTCAATACCTGGGACTGGAGAACATATCCAGTAAATCTCTGTTGAATGATTGGATTGAAATTCATCCAAGCCCATAAGTTTGCTTTGCAGCGGTGTGTGTGTGTGTGTGTGTGTGTGTGTGTGTGTGTGTGTGTGTGTTTTGGTTCTTTGGATCACACAGTTGCCTGTGAAGATTAAGAAACTAAGAATGCAAAGACAACTCAAAAGAGTTGCCCTAGGAGGAAAGCTGGGTAAAAGGGACTGGACTGGAGTAGCCCATTTGGGGTGAAAGCAGATAACCTGTGCCCTCTGATGAGTGTCTTGTTGGCTTACACCTGTGAAGGGGGTGGGTGTCCTCCCTCCTGGCCATCCTGGGACAGCCCGCTCATCTGGGGTGAGTGGAGCCCCGACCAGGGCTGTGGGAGTTGGGGGGAGGGAGGGGCATACTGGGTGACCCCCCATGGGACAGGGCCATGAGTGTCACCTTTGCCCTTGCCTGACCCCGGGGGGTGGGTGCTTCTAGAGTTTCACACCCTGTGCACCCCCCTCGCCTCGCCCTAGCCCCACTGGTCGGGCGTGCCATATGCATGGGGTCAGCTCAGCTACGTGCCCAGCTCTTTCCAGAGCAGCATGACAATCTCCCAGTGAAACACGTCTTTATGGACAGACATCTCACAGCGGCCGCTTGCCAAAGGCTCCCATTTCCCAGGCCACTGGTCCTCTGTGCACTCTCCCTCTCGGGGCACGTGTGGGACCCCGAGGTCCCGTCACCAGATCTGGCAGTCCAAGGAAGCGAGCAAAGGACATCTTTGTGGACCACACCGGACATTGTTAGAACAGAGTCACCTGTTCCCTCATTTACCCCATCCCAGGTGGGATGGAAGAAGGATTAATGAGGAAACATAAAACCCAGCAAGAGAATATAAACTGGAAAAAGGGTGTGAAAGAAGAAATAAAATGAATGGGAAATACATGGAATGAGCTGGGTGGCGTTGGGGGTGGGGGGAGGCTGTAAGGATGGGGCTGGGGTTGCCTAACCCAGCTTGGAGGGGGTGTAACGCTTCCCAGGGGGTGGTGCCTGAGAAGGATCTGGAAGGAGGAAGAGGGGTTGAATGGGCCAGGCACCAGCATAACTAAGAAATTAGGATTTAAGGCACGATTTTGATTACTGAATCATTATATAGATATTCCTTTTTTGCTTTCTGGTATACTGGAGTAGACATAGGGAAACTCCTAAAATCTCTGAATTGTAACCCAGCTGCCTTGATCTCTGATAATGATTGGATAGCCCTTATCGTCTGTCCCTGTGATTGTGAAAACCTTGTGACCAACCTTCATCTGTACCCAGTTATCCAGTTTTCAACTTGAGAGTCTTGTAATCGCTAAAGACAGCCCCTGATATTTATGAATGAAGGGTCTTGGCTCAGCTCAGAACTAACCCACCCCAAGCCTAAAGCTATCTTGATAACCGAGGCCGGATCTAACCAAAATGGGCCCACCTGACATGCGCAGTAGCTTAGACTTTCACCTGCAAGTCACCTGACCTCATTCTGCCATTTTCTTTCATACATTCCGTGACTAAGCATGGAATCGATTTGCACGGGCTCAATAATCAGATCACCTCTAATCCCATCATCCGGGGCCACTCTGCTTATTGGCTTAAACCCTGCCCAACTTTTCTCTAATAAAACTATTTGAATGACTGCAGTTTGAGGAGACAGATTCTGGGCCGCTAGACCATCGGCTCTCCTACTAGGCACCTAGCAATGAACTTTTTCTCTCTTTGAAACTCCAGCGTCTCAGGAATTGGTATTGAGCACATCAGGCAAAAGAATCCACAGCCTTTGCCCGGTAAGGCTGGAAGAGCCTTCCAGGCTATTCAAAGGGCGAGGAGGGAAACAGAAAGAGAAAACACAGCAGGTAAGGGGTGGTGGGGTTAGGGGAGTGGGTTTGGGGTGGGGACGGGCAGCGAGCAGGAGTTACCTTTTTCCTCCAAATATCTCAGCTCATCATTGAGAGGATACCCCCACCCTCCCTCACCCCTCTGGCCTTCCTTCTCAGCTCCTCCATCCCTCTACCCCAGAGAGAAGCAGTGATGGAGCTGACGGCAGCACTGGGGTCTGGCTGTGCTGGCTCCAGTCCCCAGTGGCAGGACCATTGCACTGAAAGCCAGGGGGTCAGCTGCTACCTCTCCTTGGACCTGCCCGAGCTCCGGGGATGCAGCCTGCAACCCTCTGCCTGGGAATGGGAGAGCTCAACTCAGGGGGACCAGCAGACACCCGAGGCAACAGCCGGCCCTAGAGAAGCCCCGAGCTCCTATTTATTAATATGGAGCCTCGTTGGGTCCTTGTACCTGTTCTCAGATGACCATGGAAAGGAGTCGCTGGGTGCCCGCCACCCCGGACCTGCAGCTCAGCACAGGGGCTGAGAAGCACCATGTACCAGGCGGCAGGAGCGACATTTCTGGCCATCTGAGCCTTGAGTCTGTGCAGGTCGTGACTTGTTTTCTAGTGCAGTTACCTCTGGTGTTGGCAGGTATGCCACAGCACACACGGCATTGGAGGCGGTGGTGTTTTTTGCCAAAAAAAGGGTTTTAGAAACACACACAAAGGAAGGGTTTCAGTTAGGACAAGCTGGAACTTTCCAGGAGCTCAAATTATGCAGGCACAGGCAGGACCCTGAGCTAAGGCAGAGCTCCTCTCTAGGAGCAAAGCTTTAAGGAGTGCTGAGCCCTAGGGGGCCGCTGGAATAAGGTGGCATTTTGTGCTTGCCTGCTTGTCTGTTTGTTTGCCCACTTTGCTTCATTTCTAAGCCAGCGCAGCAAACCTGGAATTTAAATTGCAAACGCTCCAGGGGTCTGACTTTGGCCTTTGGCAGGGGCGGGACTGACCATGAGGCTGATGGGGTTAGGGGGACAGGAAGCAGGATGGAGCCAGAGTTCATGGTTCCTGAACCTTCTGCAATGTCGGGGAGGAGCAGGCTCATTAGAAAAAAGAATGTAGACGTATGAGCACAAATTAGTAGGGTTTGGACCTAAGTATTTGGCTACCCCATTGTGCTGCTCTCTCCACCAAGGCCAAGGAGGACAGGGGTTTCAGGCACTGTCCTTTTCACACGGGCTCTGGGCCATTTATGCATAAACCGTGGTCACGATGGTGGATTTCTAAAACTCAATCTGGGTGCAACCATGAACTGGGTGGGTTTTTTTCAATGCACTGATAAAAAAGAATGGAGCTCCCTCTGGGATCTGTCCTCTAACTACGTGTTGAAGAGTGCTCTGAAAACTATTGCTTTTTCCTTTCTTTGCTTTTGTTTTAGTCTGCCAAAGCTGCCAGAATGCAACACACCAGAGATGGATTGGCTTTTAATAAAAGGGGATTTTTTTAGTTAAAAATGTGTAGTTCTACAGAGGAAAGGCAGATAACTTTCAACTGAGGTATTTTCTTACATGGGAAGGCACAGGGCGATCTCTGCTGGTCTTCTTTCCGGGACTCTGGGTTCCAGCAGCTTTTCCTGGGGTGATTCCTTTCTGCATCTCCAAAAGCCTGGGCTGAGCTGCGAGTGCTGAGATGAGGTATGCTGAGCTGCTAGGGCTGTGCTACGTTGCGCTCTCTCATTTAAGCACCAGCCAGTTAAGTCAAACATCATTCATTACAGCAGGCACACCTCCTAGCCGACTGCAGATGTAATCAGCAACAGATGAGGTTCACGTACCATTGGCTTTTGTCTGCAGCAACAGAACTAGGTGACTTCACCTGGCCAAGTTGACACCTGAACCTAACTACCACAGCTTTCTATATATGTTATATTATACAATAAAAAAAGGTTTAAAAAGAAAGAAAAAGAATGGGGCTCCCTTCTAAGATGAAAAAGTTCGAATGGCCATAGCTCAAATACCCTTAAAGAGTGGGATTGAAAGATCAAAGGTAATAGTGGATTTAAATAGAGAAGGTCAGGTTTAACAAATGTATATGATTGCTGAGTCATTATACTGATATTTCTTTTAATCTCCAATGTTTTGTAGTAACAAACAGCTAGCAGTAAAAACTTAAAATTGTGGAATTGTAACCCATACCAAACTCTGAAATCTGTTTTTGCAACTAATGGTTGCGGTGTGCCTTGAATGCATTGACTTTTCATATATATGTTTTTTTTCACAAAAAAGAAAAAAAAAGTCGATTGTGATGATAAATGCACAGCTTATGATGATACCATGAACCACTGATTGTACACTTTGAGTGATTACATGGTATGTGAATATATAATATATATATCAATAAAAATTTTAAAAGAAGGAATGGGGCTCAAAATGTACAGGGTTTCTATCTGGAATGTTGGAAATGTCTTGGTATCAGGTGGTGGTGATGGGAGCACAACATTGTGGATGCAATTAACAGCCCTGAAATATACATCTGAATGTGATTTAAAGGGAAAAATGTTAGATGGTATATATGGCGTCATGGTCAGGTTCATGCATCAACTTGGCCAAGTGGTGGTACCTGTTCGTCTGGTTGGGCAAGTGCTGGCCTGTCTGTTGTGATGAGGGCATTTCATAGAATTAAATCATGATCATGTCAGTTGCACCCAAGGTGATTCCATTTGTAATCAGCCAAGGGGACTGTCTTCTGCAATGAGTGATGCTTAATCTAATTACGGGAAGCCTTTCAAGGAGGATTTAGAAGAGACAGTCTCTTCCTGCTTTGGTTGGTGAGCCTCTCCTTGGGAGTCCATCCAGACCCTCCATCAGAATCATCGGCTTCACAGCCTGCCCTGCGGATTTTGGACTCTGCATTCCCACGGTCACGTGAGACGCTTTTATAAATTTTATATTTGCGAGTGTTCCCTGTTGATTCTGTTTCTCTAGAGAACCCTAACTAATACATATGGTAACAGAATAAAATTTAAAAACATGGAACCACACTACACAAACGGGGCACCCTAAATTAAACCACGGACTTTAACTAGCAGCACAATTATAAAAATGTGCAGTCATCAATTGTAACAAATGTTCCACACCAGTGCAAGGAGCTGGTGGTGGGGTGGTGTATGGAAATCCTGTATTTTTATGTGATTGGTCTGTAAACCCACAACTTCTCTAATAAAGGAAAGAAAAATAAAAGGAATGGGGCCTGGGTTGGGGGTCCTCAAGGCCACCTCATTTTTGATGATTCTCTAGAAGGATTCACAGAATTCAGGACAACTATCCTGCCATGCTTTTGGCTTATTATAGCAAAAAGATACAGGGTGGGTGCAAGGGTGGGTCAGTGGTAGAATTCTCACCCACGATGCAGGAGACCCGGGTTCGATTCCCAGCCCGTGCACTTCCCCCCAGAAAAAAAAAATTTTTCAACAAATGGTGCAGCAATAGCAGGTAGCCACATGGGAAAAGAATGAAATGTGACCCCCCCCCCCACCATACAGCATACCAAAAAAAGGGGGTACAGATTAAAACCAGTGAAAGAAAAACCCAACGGAAGCTTCCAGCTGTCCTCTCCCAGGGCGTCCCATGGACAGGGCTGAATTCTCCAATTCGTGGTGGATGACAAGACGTGCAAAGTATTGCCAACCAAGGAAGCTCATCCCAGCCTCATGCAGGGTTTTTAGTGGGGGTCAGTCACGTAGGCATGGAGCGCCCCTCCGACCAACCTCAGCTACTCAGCCTCCAGTCCCCCAGGGTCAAACAAAAAAGCAGGGACATAAAAGCAGGCATTCGAGAGAAATGAGGCAAAATCAAGTGTCAGTGGCTAAGAGATTTCAAACAGTCAAGAGGTTATCCTGGAGGTTATTCTTACACATGATATAAATATCCCTTTTTTAGTTTACAGTGTATTGTAGAGGCTGGACGGAACTGCCTGAAAATGTAGAACTGTGTTCCAGTAGCCGTGTTTCTTGATGATGATTGAACAATGATATAGCTTTCACAATGAGACTCTGTGATTGTGAAAACCTTGTGTCTGATGCTCCTTTTATCTACGGTATGAACAGACGAGTAAAACACGCGGATTAAAAGTAAATAAATAATGGGGGAACAAATGTGAAAATAAACTGAGTAGATTGAAATATCAGCGGTCAATGAGGGTGGCATAAGGGGTATGGCATGCATGAGTTTTTTTCTCTTGTCCTTTTTTTCTTTCTTTTGCTGGAGTGATGTAAATGTTCAAAAAAATGATCATGGTGATGAATACACAACTATGTGATGATATCGTGAGCCATCGCATGCACCCGTGTCAAGAATGTTTGTTTGTTGTTCATAATAAATATATATGTATATTTATTTTAAAAAGAGGCATCCACCATAAGTTACAGAGTCACATAACTACCTGGTGGGGCCCCAGGCCCCAGGTAAGACAGTCTTATCAGGCAGAATACTCTGGGAGCTCAGAAGGAACTCCCAGGAGCCAGCAAGGGGCCAGTCTTGTCATTGGCATGTGCAGAGTTTGAGCTCCCCAAGCCTGCAGCTTTAACCCTTGACTGCACAGAGACCCTGCTGTAACCGTGGAGTTACTTGGAGGCAAAAATCAGATGGAATCAGTCATCCTTGAAAAGTCCTCTAGAAGAGAAGGCATCTTGCAGAGATCCAGCACAGCCAGTCTTCTCTCCAGGGCTAATGTTGGCTTACTCTGAGGCCACATTCATGTGGAAAATGCAGGTCTATAAACCCTAGACTGGCCTCATCAGGGAGACACGAGCTCCAGGGACATCTTTGGAAGCTCCATCCCCAGAAAGGCCTCTTGTGCCCACTCCAGCACCTGTTCTCCTCAAGAAATTGCCTCAGATGGGCTCATCAGCAATGTGTCAATTATTCTTTCTTCCTTTGTACGTATAATATAATTTACATAAGTCAAATGCATTTGGGGTTCAACTCTCCCCACCCCTCACCCCCCCACCCCAGAGAATGCATCCACTTCTTGGGTGGAAGGAAAGATGCTTATAACAAGTTAACCCTTAGTAGGTGGTTACCTGGTGCTGGCACAGCTCTTGGATTTACGCTCATTAGCCCACTTAATTCTCACACTAACTCTCCGAAATAGGGTCCGCTGTCATCCGCTGCTTTCTCCTGCCTCTCAGAAAAACAAAGTAATGGGATTATTATAAGCCCCGAGGTGAAGAAGGCCACATAAATGCCCCTCTGCAGGATTCTGTCGCTAGCTACGTGCCATGCATGCAGACTGCAGGAACAATGGAGCTGGCTCAAAAGTAGAACTTACAACCAGAACAGGAGCTGTGAGGAAGCAGCCGAAAAAATAAAGGGAGCCTGGTTGAACCAGAGGAGCTGAATTCCTGGGGTCTCCTTGGGGAGGACTGTTGAGGCTAGAGAGACCAGGGGAGGCAGATTTGAAAAGGAAATGGAATTCTGCTCTCCCACCCGCTTACATGCTCTGAGGGATGCACTGACAGACGGGACCAGGACAGCAGGACTTTTTTATGTTGTCACTCTTGAAGGGAGGTGGCTTGGAGAAGAGGGCAACCAGGGACAACCTCCAGAGTGAACTGGGATGGCCTGGTGACCAGGCAAGTCATCCTCGAGAGGCTTCCTCTTCCTGAAGCCACAGCTAGGGGGCGGCCTTTAAGAAGATGGAGACTCCACGGGGAGTTACAGACAACTGGACTGATGGGAAAGGTCAGGAGAAGATGACCAGAAGACCAGGGGTGGACCCTTCAGGGTTGTCCCCGAGTCTCACTGTGACCCCATAGCTGTTGGTGGAAGCGCTGGCATGCCCTGAGCCTTGGGGCAATGGGCCCAGACCATCCTTGGAGTTGGGGTCCTGCAGCCAAGCAGGACAGCCACGGATGGAGCCACGATGGCTCAGATGTTGGACGAGAAGAAGCACTGGACTGAGGGTGGAAACAACACGTTCGGCAAAATCAGACCTTAGTGATTTCCCATCCCTCACTCTGGGATACCCACAAGGCACAATCTGAAGATGTGTTGCAGGTCAGTATGAGTCAAGGTCCCATCAGGAGAGAGAAACCACGTCTTATTCCAACAGAAGACATTTAATTTAATATAAAGAATCATTACCGAGGTATTGAAGAACTGAAAAGGCAAAGAGCCTAAGACTCACTCCCAAGAGAGCCTCTTTTGTTGCTCAGATGTGGCCTCTCTCTCCAGCCAACGCAACAAGCGAACTCACCACCCTCCCCCTGTCTACGTGGGACATGACTCCCAGGGGTGTGGACCTTCCTGGCAACAGGAGACAGAC
This sequence comes from Tamandua tetradactyla, assembly GCF_023851605.1. Classification (NCBI taxonomy): domain Eukaryota; kingdom Metazoa; phylum Chordata; class Mammalia; order Pilosa; family Myrmecophagidae; genus Tamandua; species Tamandua tetradactyla. Next base: position 10,265,269 of record NC_135335.1, read on the forward strand.
ATCCTAGAATGAGCTGGGACTCAGTATCAAAAGACTGAGAAAACCTTCCCGACCAAAAAGGGGAAGAGAGAAATGAGACAAAGTGTCAATGGCTGAGAGATTCCAAACAGAGTCGAGAGGTTATCCTGGAGGTTATTCTTACTCATGAAATAGATATCACCTTGTTATTCAGGATGTAGTGGAGAGGCTGGAGGGAACTGCGTGAAAATGTAGAGCTGTGTTCCAGTAGCCATGTTTCTTGATGATGATTGAATAATGATATAGCTTTCACAATGTGATTGTGTGATTGTGAAAACCTTGTGTCTGATTTTATCTACCTTGTCAACAGACGAGTAGAACATATGGAATAAAAATAAATAATAGGGGAAACAAATGTTAAAAAAAAGACTACTTCTTAGTTTTGCTTTTGTTCTTTCTCAACTTGCTAATTTTCTTTTTCAAGTATCCTATGGTGGTTTGTAACTGCATGTACTCCAAAAATCATGTTCTGAAATTTAATCCATTCCTGTCCCTGATTCAGATAAAAGCCCTGAAACCTAGAAGACCCAGCTTTCCAGAACATCAGTTAGTTCCGTCTCCCTACGCCTTATTATCGACAGCCCCTTTGAACATGAAAAAGTTAGAATGACTATAGCCCAAATACCCCTAAAGAGTGAGACAGAAAGAGCAAAAGTGATGGTGGAGTTATACAGAACAGATAGGATTTAACAAATGAATATGCTTGCTGAGTCATTAAATTGATATTTCTTTTAGTCTCTAGTATCTTAGAGCAGCTAGAAGTAAAAACCTAAAATGGTGGAATTGTAACACACGCCAAACTCTGAAATATGCTCTACAACTAATTGTTGTGCTGTGCTTTGAAATTTATTGCTTTTTTCTTTCTTTGCTTTGTATATATGTTATATTATACAATTTAAAAAGTTTTTTTAAAAAAAGGCAAAGAGACAACTCTAAGGTATCAAGGAGATAACATGGCAGGAAGCAGCACACACTCCTAAGAAGAGGTTGGAATTATTTTTGTAAAACCCCTAAAGCTTAGAAGAGGGACCCAGTAAGCCAAGGATGCAGACCTCTAAGGAGCAGACTCTACTGGCCAGTGCTGGCATCTCCAAGGGGGTGGATGCAGCTGGTTTTGCCTGCTGAGAAAGGTGCAAGCTGGATCCAGATGCTACCCCAGGAAGGAACTGAGGCTGTTGGAGTAGAGAAGCTTTGTGGGGTGATGGCCACTGGGACAGAAAGGGACCCTTCCTCCCCTGCCCCAGCCTCACAGTGTCTCCCTCTAGCATCCCCTATGGTCAGAGTCCACCAAAGAGACAGCAGGCAAAGCAGAAACATGGCTTGTGGAGTCCCAACTCCAACACCCAGGGCAGAGTGTAGAAGGATGGATTTGAAGTTTTAAGACTGTTCTAATTTGCTAACTGCCGGAATGCAATACACCCGAAACGGAATGGCTTTTAAAAGGGGGAATTTAATAAGTTGCTAGTTTATAGTTTTAAGGCCATGGAAATGTCCAAATCAAAGCAAGTCTATAAAAATGTCCAAATGAACGCACCAACAAGAGGTTACCTTCACTCAAGAAAAGCCGATGAAATTCAGGGTTCCTCTCTCAACTGCAAAGGCACATGGCGAACATGGTGACATCTGCTAGCTTTCTCTCCAGGCTTCTTGTTTCATGAAGCTCCCCCAGGGATATTTTCCTTCTTCATCTCCAAAGATCTCTGGCTGAGGTAGGCTCTCATGGGTCTCGCGGCTCTCTCGTCGCTCTGAGGTGCTCTCCAAAATGTTTCCTCTTTTAAAGGATTCCAGTAAACTAATCAAGACCCCCCTGGAACAGGTGAAGTCACATCTCCATCTAATCAGTTAATACCCTGATTAGATGTATTACCAACGGGGTAAGCCACATCTCCAGGAGATACTCTAATCAAATTTCCGACCTCTAGTACTGAATAGGGATTAAAAGAAAGTTGCTCCCACAAGATTGGATCAGCATTAAAACATGGCTTTTCCAAGGTACATAATCCTTTCAAACCAGCACAAAGACCATAACCTGAAAACTGCTCAAGTTCCACCTTTGGCTACTCAACATCCGTATACCCTTCTACTATACATGTGAACTTCTCGACAACAATGAAAATAGCTGTTTCTACATAGCAAGTTGAAACCAACCTTCATGCAAAGGAAGACGCGCTCGCCCTCTCCCCGCAAAGTGAGAAGAAGCAAAGTTGCAGCAGTCATTGCATCCATCCTCGGAGAAAAAATACCACCCATCTCCAAGTCCTGTTCATTACCCCTTAAATTCGATCACCAAACCATCTGAAAATTCTGCCACCTAAAGAACTAAGTTAACCTACAGTTTGTATGAAATAATGTAAGGATGATACAAAAGGCGAAAGAGGAGAGAAGAAAGGAAGAAAATATGCATTACAAAGCAGGAGCCCAATTTGAAATCCTTGGTAATTTGTATCGATAGGGTTCCAGTCCACAGAATGACCCCCTTTCTTGCCTGTCGCTCTGATGGTTTGAGGTCCCCAAAAGAGCCAGGTGGTATTCTCAGCTTCCAATTCTATTGAACACATGTTGTGCCCCTTAGAAACAAATGTCTTCACATTCTGTGCCAATTCTGAGAGCTGCAACCACTCATTTCTTTCCCACATATCTTTGTCACCCATCTTCCAACTCTGTTCTTTCCAAATCCCTGACCACTCCGCTAAACCAGGCATCAGCAAAACTTTTCCATAAAGTAAGTACCTAAATATTTTAGGCTTTGCAAACCATATGGTTTTTTTTTCGTTTGTTCTTATTATTTTTTCAAGCCATATGTTTTTCATTGCAACTCAGTTCTACTGCTGTAGCACGAAATCAGCATAGACAATAAGTAAACGACTAGGTGTGTCTATGCTCCAATAATATTTTAGTTACAAAAAGCAGATGGTGGCCAGATTTGGCCTGGGGGCCATGGTTTGCAACTGCCTGTGAATTACTATAGATCCGTAGCTCTGGTCTTCTGCCAGTCGAAGCAACGTGGGAAACCAAATGTTTCGCTTGAGCATCTACCCACTGGAAAAATTCCCCTTCTGCAGTATCTTTCGAGGCAAGCCCTGGATAGGGCTGTGTGGCTAAAGGTATCTGCTTCCACTCAACGCCAGCATACTACTTTATCTGTTAGCCAGCTCTGAGTTTTTTGTGTTTTTTTTTTTCTACTCCTGAATCAAATGCTTGGAAGGAATTCCCCATGAGGTCATAGGCATAGATCAAAGGAAAGGAGACTCTGCTCATGCAACATTGTCATGCCCAAGCTCATGCCCACTTGATGAGCAATTGCTGCCACACCTGTTGACCTATGGTTGGCTGAATCCTGTAACACCCAACTTCTCACCAGATGCTTAGGTGTTCGGCAAGGGCCCCACCTTCAAGGCTCAGGTACGCCTTCCCCAGCAGCTGAGGGCATTGCCTGCTGATGGCTCACAGCTGAATCACTCCCCGAGCCCTGCCCTCAGCAGCCGGGGGTCACCTCCCACAAAGATGTGACCCTGCCCTGAGGGACTCCTGCACCCAATGACTAGTCAATGAAGGGGTGCAATGACTGGACTCCCTTGCCTCAAATTGGGACATCAGTGAAGGGCTGACTGCATTCCAGAGCTCCCCATGGGATTGGCTATGACCTCTGTTGCGACTTCTTCGTAGTTTGTTGTCTCCCTCTGCCTAATTCTTCCTCCTTCATTCCCTTACAGGGGTTATTTCCAAGAGTATTCTCCAATAGAGCTCCTGCATACAAATTGCTCTAACTTGCAAAAGCTGCTGGAATGTGATATACCAGAAACAGAATGGCTTTTAGAAAGGGGAGTTTATTAAGTTGCAAGTTTACAGTTCTAAGGCTGTGAAAATGTCCAAATGAAGGCACCAACAAGAGGTTACCTTCACTCAAGAAAGGCGGATGAGGTTCGGGATTTCTTGCTCAGCTGTGAGGGCACATGGTGGTGTCTGCTAGCTTTCTCTCCTGGCTTCTTGTTTCTAGAAGCTCCGGCAAGGGTATTTTTCTTCTTCATCTCCAAAGGTCTTGGCTTTGTGGATTCTGTTGGTTCTGGTGGGTCTGAAGTTTTTTCCAAAATGGTTCCCTCTGAAAGGGATCCAGTAAGCAACCCCACCTTGAATGGGTAGGGACGCATCTCCATGGAAACCATCTAATCAAAAGTTATCACCCACAGGAATGGCGAGAAAGGGGGAAAATTCAACTTCCCCATTTGGAGAACACCTGATATTCTCGCAAGCACTGGGGACAGAAAAATCAAAAGGCCGAGCCCTCAGTTTTGGAGTTCGTTCATATGAAACATATCCCTGGAAAGGATAGACTAAGGTACTTAAAATTAGGCCTAAGAGTCACCCCCAAGAGAACCTCTTTTGTTGCTCAGATGTGACCTCTCTCTCTCAGTCAACATGGCAGGTAAACTCACTGCCCTCCCCCTCTCTATGTGGGACATGACTCCCAGGGGTGCAAACCTCCCTGGCAACTTGGGACAGAAATTGTAGAATGAGCTGGGACTCAGCATCAAGGGATTGAGAAAACCTTCTCTACCAAAAGGGGGAAGAGTGAAATGAGACAAAATAAAGTGTCAGTGGCTGAGAGATTTCAAGCAGAGTTGAGAGGTTATCCTGGAGGTTATTCTTACACATTAAATAGATATCACCTTGTTAGTCAAGATGTAATGGAGAGCCTGGGGGAAACTGCCTGAACCTGTGGAGCTGTGTTCCAATAGCCATGTTTCTTGAAGATGATTGTATAATGATATAGCTTTTGCAATGTGACTGTGTGATTGTGAAAACCTTGCGTCTGATGCTCCTTTTATCTATGGTATGGACAGATGGAAAAAACATATGGATTAAAAATAAATAAATAGTAGGGGGAACAAATGTTAAAATAAATTTAGTAAATTGAAATGCTAGTGATCAATGAAAGGGAAGGGTAAGGGGTATGGTATGTATGAATTTTTTTCTGTTTCCTTTTTATTTCTTTTTCTGAATTGATACAAATGTTCTAAGAAATAATCATAATGATGAATATACAACTATGTGATTAAAAAGTTCGTATTGTATGTTGATTGGTTTTATTAATAAAATTTTGCAAAAGAAAAAAATTAAAATATATATATTGGATAGATGGAAATACTAGTGGTCAATGAGAGGGAGGAGTAAGGGGCATGGTATATATGAGTTTTTTCTTTTTATTTCTTTTTCTGGAGTGATGCAAATGTTCTCAAAAATGATCATGGTAACGAGCATACAACTATGTGATGATATTGTGAGCCATTGATTGTACACCATGCACGGGATATTTGTATGTTAAGAATGATCAGGTTTGTGTGTTGTTTTGGTGCGATAATAAAAAATAAATTTAAAAAAAAGAATGTATGTGTTTGTACATTGTTGTATCAATAAAAATTTAAAAAGAAAATTTACCACCCACAATTGGGTGGGGCACATCTCCATGGAAGCAATCCAAAAAGTCCCACCCAGCAATATTGAATGAGGATTAAAGGACGTGGTTTTTCTGGGGTACATAATAGCTTCAAACCGGCACACAAGTCTCCACCCTGCAGTCTTTACGTGGGAATTCCATCTGGGACTGATGCTAGACCAAAGCCAGACCATCTCAGACATTCAACGTTCAGTCTCTACCAGGGCGCAACAACAAGCCGGGAGATGTTTCTTAGAAAGAAAATAGTCTACTGCAGAATAGGACATGGATTTGCTCTGAAATCCTAGTGGGCTGCCCCGTGCTTCTCCCCTGGAAGCTGGCCAGCAGCTCCGTGCACCATTCGTCCCTGCACAGACCCTCTGAGTAGGATGGGTCAGTTGAGTCAGGAGGCCCAAATGATGAGCATCTTACACTGCCATCTGGACCAGCTGCAGTCTTCTCTTGATCTGGTCACCACTCAAAATTGGCACTTTCTGGGTTATCCAATAAGTGGGTGGGAGTAACTCATTCAAATGGGGTGTATATTGCTTCCAAAATTGAAGAAAAGAAAACCTACGTCCTTTTTGTGGTAGGCGGTGCAAGGGCCGTGCAATTTATTTGCACCTTACAGGTGATATGTTGACGTGCTCCAGACCCCTGGACTCCTAGAAACCTCACGGAGGTGGCAGACCCTGAATTTTTATGAAGTCACGCTCCCCATCTCATTTGCATATGTTTTACTAAAACCTTGCTACTTCCTGCTCCTCTGGTTCAATCAGCATGATGTCATCAAGGTACTGGGCCAGTGGGATGGTCAGAGTCTCTGCTGAGTGTGTGCTCGCACCCATCACGGCCTGCAGCTTTGGGGTGACCTGCACCATCCTAGCCACACAGGTGTCTGGTCTGCTCTAGAAGACTGACACTGCCCTAGAAACTGACTTTAGGGACCCAGGAAGTTGGCCCCTTGGAGGGGAGAAAGCACGCTTCGCTTTGCATCGACACTTCTCCTACAAATACAACTTAATGAACCTGGAATGAATTTCAGCCTTCTATTAAATCATCAGCCATTCCTCTCACACATGCGTGCGCAGAGGAATAAAAAAATCCAAACACAAGCCCTACTTATGCTGGTTCAAGAACATCCTGGCTTCCCACACTCTGCTTTGGAAAGAACTTCACCCTTGCAGTCCCAGAAGCCCGTTTCCAGAGATCCAGCTGTCAGCTTTCAAGGGAAAGCATCTCCGCTGCCAGCTGCTAGCTCCAAAGTGTTAAAAATAAATAAATAAATAAATAAGCCTTGCACCTCCAGACAATAAATATTATTCAGCCATTTTAAACAAATAAAGTTCTGGGACCTGCTGCAACATAGAAGACCCTTAAATACATTATGCTCAGTGCAATAAGCAAAGCATATAAGGACAAATGGTATATGATGTCACTTTTAAGAAATGTCTAGAAATAGCAAATCTGCAGAGACAAGAGGTTACCAGGGGAGGAGGGTGGGGAAGGGGAGTGCATGTTTGGTGGATGTGAGCTGTGTATAAACACAACTGATGGGGGGAAAATGTCTCTGCTGATTATACTGTGGCAGAAAGCAGGAGAGTTGACATGGCCCTGGGGCTCAACCGCGAAGATGTCAGGTAAAAGCAAGCTCCTTCTAGCAGTCCTAACAATTGGGTATAGAGAAAAAAAGCACTGGGCAGGTCAATAGCTGCCTACCAGGTGCCAGGGTTTGCTGCTTTGCTCCAGCAAAAATGCTACACCTAGAATAACAGGTGCAATTGTAATCACCACCTGACTCAGTTTATAGTAACACCCAGTCGTTCTCCAAGATGCCTTCACCTTCTGCACAGAACAAACAGGCAAGATAAATGGAGATGTGACAGGTGTCAACTCCCCTGCAACCTTCAAATCTTCGATGGCGGTGCATTCTCTGAAAACCTGTCCAGGGATCGGGTTCACTATGCCACAGGGAAGGAAAGCTCCAGGCGCCCCCCGTAGCCCTCCCTATTATATAACCCTGAAGGTCAGAGAGCTGAAGTGAGATCCCGCCCCTCACCAAGAACATCTATTCCAATTGTACATTCGGGACCTGGAGAAATAGCCACAGGGTAAGCCCACAGACCTACTGGGCCCGTAGAGATTTGAACTTGGGTCAAAACTCCATTTATCACTTAACCATCATAAATTCTACTTTAACTGGTAGACTACAATAAAGTAAAAAATAAAGAAAAGCTGAAAAGGTGTGTCCTGTTTTGAAAGGATGTATGCCCCCTAGAAAAGCCATGTTTTAATCAAAATCCCATTTCATAGAGGTAGAATAATCCCCATTCAATTACTGTATGTTTGAAACTGTGATCAGATCATCTCCCTGGAGGTGTGATTTAATCAAGAGTGGTTGTTAAATTGGATTAGGTGACAACATGTCTCCACCCATTTGGGTGGGTCTTGATTGGTTTATTGGAGTCCTACAAAAGAGGAGACATTTTGGAGAATGGAGATTCAGAGAGAGCAGAGAATGACATAGCCATGAGAAGCAGAGTCCACGAGCCAGCGACCTTCAGAGACGAAGAAGGAAAATGCCTCCTGGGGGGCTTCATGAAACAGGAAGCCAGGAGAAGAAGCTAGCAGATGATGCTGTGTTCGCCATGTGCCCTTCCTGATGAGAGAGCAACTCTGACTGTGTTTGCCAGGTGCCTTCTCACTTGAGAGAGAGACCCTGAGCATCGTTGGCCTTCTTGAACCAAGGTATCTTTCCCTGGATGCCTTTGATTGGACATTTCTGCAGACTTGTTTTAATTGGGACATTTTCTCAGCCTTAGAACCGTAGACTAGCAACTTATTAAATTCTCCTTTTTGAAAGCCATTCTCTGCTTCTGGTATATTGCATTCCAGCAGCTAGCAAACTAGAACAGGGAGAAAGCGTCCATAAAATAGCAAACAACATAAGACCGTGTATAGAAGAAAAAGGACCAATATGGGTTCGCTGTTAAAACCTGAACTGAACCCACAGAAAAGCTCGAGTTCTCCATCCTGACTGCTAGAATTATCTCCCCCATGCCCCTTCCCCACTCCAGATCGATTTCCCAGATCGATTTCATCAGAATCCCTGGGAGCGGGGTCTGAGCAGCACGTATTCCAGAAGCCCCCTGGGAAATTCCACTGTGGCCGGTAGCATTTATTTTAAATGGAAATAAAACCGTGGAAGCACAGCCCGCGGCTGTAGAGACAGAAGTAGCAGAAAGGAACGCGCCTGCTTCCACTGTAGATATAACACGTATTACTCAGGTCCTAGGAAATTCAAAAGCCCATGGAAAAAGACACACTGCTATTCCCGGGCTTCTGGGAATCCAGGCTCCGGAAACATCAGCAGCTGCTTTGGCTCGGGAAAATTCCATGGTGATTCTGCAGCCCTGGGACGTGTGTGTGTGTGTGTGTGTGTGTGTGTGTGTGTGTGTGTGTGTGTGTGTGATTTCGGAAGCCGGAGGCTCAGGCTTGGGGAGTCCCCGAGCCAGCAGCAGCTGCTGGAGACTCCGTGACCCAGAACTAAAGCCTCCCCACGGATCTTGCTGAGGATGGAGAATCTCCCAGGGAAACGCAAGACGCTAGGTCTGCAGAGAACAAGGCCACAGCTGAGAGAGGAGTCTGCTAAGCGTGTGGGGAGTCTTTTCACAAGAACGTAAGAGGTTTTGAATGCACAGAATGAGCACAAGGCCAGGCTGGGAGACTCGGGTAAGTTCTGGAGTCTGAGAGTGTCCTCACAGCCGATTGTAATTTCCCCAAGAAGCCGGAGGCTGTGACCCCAAGCGGATACGGGGAAGCAGGCGACACTGTTTGCCTTTCATTGGGCAAGTCCTCCAGTGGAGTTTAGAGTCACAGGATACAGGCCCAAGACGAGCGGGTCAGGTTGATCCATTTCCAGTGACGCTGAAGTATGCTTTCTGTTTGCTTACACGCACTCCTTCTCCTTTCTCTAGTGAACGCTAAGTCTCAGCTACAGCCAGTGGCTGTTGACGGCCATGTGCTCTGGATTGCATCCTGGGAACATGCATTGCTTGGTTTGCTGCTGTAATGATTGAGGGGCTCCTTTAGTCCTTATGTTTTTGGCTTTTTTATATTTGGGGGGCTGGGGGCAGATGCTGGCATCATCTTATGTGTCCCAGGGACTTTGTATGAAACTTAGAGTGCATACAGCGAAGTGAGAGCCGGTCTGAAAACTGATTCCAACTGTATGAAATCCTGGAAAAGGGAAAAATGATAGAGACAGTGAAAAGATCAGAGGGCGCCGTGGAATTCAGGATGAATAAGCAGAACCCAGGGCATTTTTAGGGCAGGGAAACGCTTCTGAATGATGCTATAAGTGGTGGGTCCATGACATTATGCATCTGTGAACCATACAACACAAAGAGTGGGCCTAATGTGAACTATGGACTTTAATTAATAATTGCCCATCCAAAACCTACAACCTCCAGATGGGTCCCTGGACCAGATAAGCCCTGAAACCTAGAGGGCCCAGACTCTCCAGAACATCAGCTAGTTCCATCTCCCTACCCCATAGTATTCCAGCTCCTTTCTACTTGAAAAAGTTGGAATGGGCATCGCCCAAATACCCCTAAAGAGTGGGAGAAAGATCAAAGGTGATGGCGGAGTTATACAGAGAAGGTCGGGTTTAACAAATGAGTATCATTATATTGCTATTTCTTTTAGTGTCTTAGAGCAGCTAGAAGGAAACACCTAAAATGGTGGAATTGTACCCCATACCAAACTCTGAAATCTGTTCCACAACTAATTGTTGCACTGTGCTTCGAAATTTATCGCTTTTTTGTATATATGTTATTTTTCACAATAAAGACAAAAAAGGTCGATGTGATGATAAAACAGTGTATTTATTCTTTCTAGCCTTCAATGTTCTGGAGAAGCTAGAAGGAAAAATCTGAGAGGATGGTATGGAAGCCCATGACAAACTCTGGGATCTGTCCTGTAACACTTGTTGAAAATTGCTTTGAAAACTATTATTGGCTTTTTTTTCCCTTGCTTTGTATATATATTATACAATTTTTAAAAAGTAGCCCATCTATATTGGCTCATCAATTGAAACAAATGTACTATGCAGGGGGGGGGGAGGGGGGATATATGGGAACTCTCTCTATTTTCACCAGTTTTCTATAAACCTAAAACTCCTTTGAAAAATAAAGGCTAAAGGGTGCGTGGGGCGTTCAGTGGTAGAATTCTCACCCGCCCTGAGGGAGACCCGGGTTGAATTCCTGACCCAGGCACCCAAAATTTTTTAAAAATAAAGGCTATTAAAAAGTAAATAAAGATAATACATGCTTCTCAAAAAGCTTGCAATATGTTGAGGCACTAAGGTGAAAACACACAAAATAACATGAAATAGGATCATGAGATGATTTTACAGTGTGGACAGTAGCTGTGCCGTAAAACTTAGTTCAATAAGTGTTGATAAAAGAAAAGAAACAGAATCAGATTAGCTTCAAGGTGGCTGTACAGAAGGAGCCATGTCCACCCCACGGAAAGAAGGCCCAGCTTATGGCTCCTGCCGAGGGACGTCAAACTATCTGAGTGGGACCCTCCAGCCAGATACAGTAAGAAACCAAACAGGGAAGGATTTTCAACTCTAATTCACATGGGTTTTAATGTAGATGGAGAAAGAGTCGTCATCTGTGGACACTACTAATGAGGGTTCTTCGTCACATCTGAGATACTTGACATTGCCAGTTTTTATGTGGTTTTCAACGTGCAAAGCCCACTGGGAACTCTATTGGACCATGTTGCACATCCTAATTTCAACAGGAAATGAATTATCTTCCAAGGGTGTCACATGGCTGTACCGGTTAGGAATGCTTTCGGCTGCAGGTAACAGAAACTCCACCTAGCAGGGACCTAAGCAATAAGAAGCGTAGATACGGGCAGTTCCAGGTTTGGGGAAGCAGTTCAGAGATGTCACCCAGTCTTTCTGCTCTGCCATTCTCAGCTTGTTGGCTTTTATCAGGAAGGAAAGAACGTTCCTCTTCTCGGGAAGGAAATTATTTCTCAGAAGTCCCCCACCTCCTGGCAGATGTTTCCTTACATCCATTTGGCTAGAACCTCATCACATGGCCACATGTGATATGCGTCAAGGGGGATTGGGACAGTGAATATCTGGCAAATGGAAATTATATTGTCATGATTGGGTGCTGGACATGTTGCTTCCCTGAACAAAATCAGAGTTCTGCTGGCAAGAAAGAAAGGAACATATCTGCCAGTCTGCTTATTAATGTCTGTTGTTGTCATCCTTCAAAAGCATATGAGGAACTCAATGGCAAAGAAATAATATATAAATGTATATAATTTAAATAAAAATAAATATAAAAAATAACCCAATTAAAAAATAGGCAAAGTCTCTCTCTCCAGCCAACACAACGGCAACCTCACTGCCCTCCCCGTGTCTACGTGGGACATGACTCCCAGGGGTGTGAACCTTCCTGGCAAAGTGGGACAGAAATCCTAGAATGAGCTGAGACTAAGCATCAAGCGATTGAGAAAACCCCTAGAATGAGCTGAGACTCAGCATCCAGGGATTGAGAAAACCTTCTCCACCAAAACGGGGAAGAGTGAAATGAGACAAAGTGTCAATAGCTGAGAGATTCCAAACAGAGTCAAGAGGTTATCCTGGAGGTTGTTCTTATGCATTAAGTAGATATCACCTTGTTAGTCAAGATGTAGTGGAGAGGCTGGAGGGAACTGCCTGAAAATGTAGAGCTGTGTTCCAGTAGCCATGTTTCTTGAAGATGATTGTATAATGATATAGCTTTCACAATGTGACTGTCTGATTGTGAAAACCTTGTGTCTGATGCTCCTTTTATCTACCTTATCAACAGACGAGTAAAACATATGGAATAAAAATAAATTATAGGGGGAACAAATGTTAAAATAAATTTAGTAGATTGAAATGCTGGTGATCAATGAAAGGGAGGGGTAAGGGGTATCTAGGAGGTATTAAATATCTCCTATTGGTTCTGTTTCTCTAAGAACCTTGACTAATACATTCATAGAGTTAAAAAATAGATTCATGGTTGCCTAGAACTGAAGAAATGAAGGAATTGGAGGGCGACCACCAGCGGGCATGGGGTTTTTAATGGGAATATTCTGGAATTAGAAAGTGGTGATGGTTGCACAATATTGTGCATATATTAAAACCATGTAATTGTATATTTCAAAGGGTGATTTGATGGAATGTGAGTTCTATCTCATTAAAAAAGAAGAACCTATGACAAAAGCTGAGCTACTTGGAGAACCTGTGTCGACCTAAAGTTATGCCTAAGAGTTACTTCCAGAGCACCTCTTTTGTTGCTCAGATGTGGCCCCTCTCTCTCTAAGCCCAACTCAGCAAGTGAAATCATTACCCTCCCTCTTACGTGGGACATGACATCCAGGGGTGAAAGTCTCCCTGGCAACATAAGATATGACTCCCAGGAATGAGCCTGGCCCTGGCACCATGGGATTGACAATTCCATCCTGACCAAAGGGGAATAAATAAATGCAACAAATAAAGTATCAGTGGCTAAGAGAGTTCAGAGAGACTACTCTGGAGGCTGCTCTTATGCAAGCTTTAGCTAGGCATTGCTACCTATCATGGTTTGTCAACCCCCAACCAAAACCATTCCTGCCAACCCTGAAGAACACCTAGGGCTCTATCTGAGATTCTACAAAGTTTCCATGCATTATGATTACTTTCCAGAAACCTACAACCTCCAGATGGGTCCTTGCTCCAGATAAGTCCTGAAACCCAGAGGGCCCAGCCTCTCCAGAACATCAACTAGTTTTGTCATCCTATTCCATATCATCAACAGTCCCTTCCAACATGAAAAAGTTAGAATGGCCATAGCCCAAATACCCCTAAAGAGTAGGATAGAAAGATTAAAAGTGATGGTGGAGTTATACAGAGAAGGTAGGGTTTAACAAATGAGAATGATTGCTGAATCATTATACTGATATTTCTTTTAGTCTGCAATGGCTTAAAGCAGCTAGATATAAAAATCTTAAATTGTGGAACTGTAACCCATACCCAACTCTGAAATCTGCTCTACAACTAATTGCTGCGGTGTGCTTTGAGCTTTATTGCTTTTTTGCATATATATTATTTTTCGCAATAAAATAAAGGTAAAAAAATTTTAAAGCTGAGCTCCCAACCACGGTCCCAGTAAACCACACAAAGGATCGGAGATAGTTACAAAGCTTCTTTTGGTCCCAGAGGTAGGTTCTCCAAATGAGATTGACCGGGGAGTCCTGTCCTATGGAAATTATTTTTTAAAATATCGTTTTAAAAATATTGATATTATGCTACCATCACCACTTTGCAAATTAACAGAACTTTTCCATCGCCTCAAACAGAGCCCCCATCTGGCATCTCTTGTGTGTTCCCCACTGGTCAGAAGACGGAAGGGGAAGAAATAAGGGCCAGGTATGTCTGGGGGAGTGACGAGATCAAACTGTTGAGGAGGGGAGGTGGATGTGGTCGGCTCACTCAGCCCTTTTCCCCCCAACTTCCTCTCCCACACAGCCTGGAAAGATAAGCACTGGCCTTCCCAGACTCCCCTGCAGCCAAGGAGGCCACATGGCCCAAGTGGCTCAGGAAATGTAAGAAGTCATTCCCCAGGGGATTTATAGGAAAATCTTTGCTTTCCAAATCAAAGAGCCTCCCGGGGGTCAGGGGGTCACGTTTGAGGCCCAGGCACTGACCAATCAGGCCATTCGGGCAGAGCCTTAGAAACCCTGCTGGGTCAGGCATTAACCCTACCCCTTGCTGGACTGTGGGGAAACGGGGGGTGGGGGTTCCAGAGAAGTATCCTGGAAGCAGGGAGCACCGGGAGCAGCAGCTCTTTACCAACTGCTCAGAGGCACTTCAACGTTGTGACAACGTTGAAGGCCATCCCAGGAGGGGCTTGCCCTGTCTCAGCCTTGGCCCTACTTCTTCTGTCATTGGCCCTCTCCCTTTTTTTGCCTTAAATGCAGATGCAATGGCAAGAGCTGCAGCTGCATCTTGGAAACATGGGGGAAAAGCCAAGGGAATCACAGAGACCTGGGCTCAGAGGTACTTCAGCCTTTGAAAACAGCTCCAGCAACTGACAGCCTCCAAAGGTTGAAGGGGAACTAAAACTGTTACACGTTTCCATCATTGCTAAACAGGCTCTCTGTTCCTTGCAGACAAAAGCAATCCCTAATGGATGCAGTAGTAGGGATCTGCTGGTAGAAGGTCTTGCACTGCCTGCTAAGGAGCTTGGGTTTCTGTCTGAGGACAAGCAGAGGTTGTTGAAGGATCTTGGGCGGGAATGTACAGGACCAGACCAGCCGATAAGATCTCTCTGACCACAGTGCAGAGAAGCAAGACGAGGGGTAAGGCTGGCATGGAGAGGCTAGTTAATGGATTTGGCATTGAACCAGGACAAAAGAAGAGAGCCCAGTGGCAATAAGGATATAGAGAAGTGGACACACTCAAGAGATATTCCAATAGTCGGAAGCCCATTGTCCAAGATGGTGGCATAAACGCTCCAGGGTGCCATTGCCCCACAGAACCTTTGAACAACTAACCAAACCTGGCAGAACCAACTTCCTCAAAGTTCCAAAATCAGTTAAAGGGTTGCAGTAACTGGGCATGTGCCAATTCAAGAAAACAGATTACAAACAGTAGGAGAAGCTGATGTTCATAGCGGCACTATTCACAATTGCCAAAAGATGGAAAAATAACCCAAGTGTTCATCAACAGATGAAAGGAAAAATAATATGTTGTATAGTCACTCGGTGGAATATTATTCAGCCAAGAAAAATGAATGGCGTTCTAATACATGTGACAACATGGATGAGCCTTGAAGACATCCTGTTGGATGAAATAAACCATATACAAAAGGACAAATATTACAAAATATCGCTGAAATGAAATAATTAGAATAAGCAGGGGCAGGGGTGGGGGTCGGGAATGGGGAGCTAACGCTTAACTGATATAGAGGCTCTGTTTGAGGTGACGGAAAAGTTCTGTTAATTTGCAAAGTGGTGATGGTTGTACAATATAATTAACGCCACTGAATTATGTGTTAGAATGTGGTCAAAGTGGGAAATTTTAGGTTGGAGGTACTAGTTACTATAATAAAAATTTAAAGAAAAAAACATAGGACTGTGCAACACTAACAGTGAGCCCTAATGTTAAAGCATGGTCTGTAACTAATAATATCACAATAATAACATCATTTCATCAATTGTAACAGTGGGACCACACTAATGGGAAGTGTTAATAATAGGGAAACTGTGTGAGGGGGATATATAGGAACTCCCTATTTTCTGCATGACTCTTTTATAAGCTCACAACTTTTCTCATAAAAAAAAAAATTAAGAGATATGCAGTCTCTCACCTGTTTAATTAAAGTTTGATGGAGAGGTTGGAGGGAACTGCCTGAAAATGCAGAGCTGTGTTCCAGTAGCCATGTTTCTTGATGATGATTGTATAATGATACAGCTGTCACAATGTGACTGTGTGATTGTGAAAACCTTGTGTCTGATGCTCCTTTTATCTACCTTGTCAACAGACGAGTAAAACATACGGAATAAAAATAAATAATAGGGGGAACAAATGTTAAAATAAATTTAGTAGATTGAAATGCTGGTGATCAATGAAAGGGAGGGGTAAGGCGTATGGTACATATTAATTTTTTTCTGTTTTCTTTTTATTTCTTTTTCTGAATTGATGCAAATGTTCTAAGAAATTATCATGATGATGAATATGCAACTATGTGATGATATTGTGAGTTATTGATTATATAACAAGAAAGGAATGATTGTATGATAAGAATGTTTGTGTTTGTATATGGTTATGCATCATAAATAAAAAATAAATTTTAAAAAGAGAGATGTGCAGTCTACAGAGAGGATAGGACTCGGTGACCTTTTAAAGGTAGGGGTGGACACGCCTCGATTCCACCTGCACAACTGCAGGTAGAGAGAGACATCCTCCGAGAAAGGAGGTGGGGGCCTGGGGTAGACGCTGGTTCCTTTTGGGGTGATCAAGGTGGAGGTACGTGTGGGACATTTCAGGGGAGCTGTCCAGCAACAAGGATGCCCAGCTCTGAAGTCCATTCCCAGGCGCTGGGCTGGAGATACGGGTTGAGGCGGCGTCATACCGAGGTGACATCGAAACGAAGAGGACGGGACCTGCCGTGGTCGAACAAGGCTGGATTTCTCACTGCACGGGACAGAGCCCGTGCTGGGGAGGGGACAGTTCTGCTAGTGACTCTGGGAGCAGTGGCACAGGCAGACGCCGGTCATTTTGAGGCACCCCTTCCCGTATCTGGGGCGTTCCTTGCCGTAAAAGGCCTGGTAAGAGGCCGAACCACCTCCCCACGCTTGGGAGGCAGAGAGGGCCAGCGCTCGCTTTTCCAGCCTCCCTGGCCACAAGGGGCCCGGCACGTGACACAGGCCCAGCCAGTCATGCCCCTGCCCCAGATTCAACCAGAGGCTGGTGACACAAGATCCAGGAAGAGGGGAGAGCCCACTCTGGCCACAGCGTCCAACTGCAGGGACAGCAGAAGCTGCAGTGTCGGCGGTGGCACCAGGGCACTGAGGTGGAGGCCGCGGCAGGGCCAGATGCAGTGTCGTGATCAACGGCGGCGGCAGCACACAGGGTCTGTGGCACGCACTCGCCTGGGGAAATCAGCAACCCGACCAGGGCTGGACCCGCCCCCACCCCCAAGGCCTGCCTGAGACTCAGGCCTCTTCATCCTCTCTCTGTCCCGTCCCTGTCCCCCCGCCCCGGTGACCATCGCTTGTCCCCACAAGTGATGCGGGAAGTAGGATGGACAACCGTGAGGGTTGCAAAGAAGGGGGGTTTTGGGACAACAGAGACTGTCTCTAAGAAACGGCAGGGGTGTTCAAGGAGAAGCCTCTCTGGACCTCAGTTTTCTCATCTGTAAACGGGGCTGCTGTGGGACCCACCCAGAAGGCTGTCTCGAGGCTTTCAGAAGATGGTACTTAGATGGTGCTCGCACATAGTAGGTCCTCTTGCTCCTTTTGTGCTAGCAGGGTGCCGTGAGATGGAGACAGATGTGAAGAAACATACCCCGCCAAGGATGGTCTCTTTGGCCCCTGCCCGGCTCGGGGCAAACGGGCTTTACCGAGAAGCCTGACCCCCTATCCCCGTCTTGGGCTCACTCGTCAACCTCTGAGCAATCACTGGCCTCCTGATTCCATTCCCTGCCAGGAGAGGCCGCCTTGGGGAAACTCCTGCTGTCAACTAGGCTGGCCGAGATGGCTTCCCTGCAAATTAACGAGTCTGCTCTCCAGCTCGTAAATCACCTCCTGCGACAAGCCTGGACGGTCCCCAAGCGAATGTCCAGGCTCATAGCAGGCCACATCGAGTGCAGCGTTTCCCAAACCACACTCCACAGAACCCCTGGCACCGCACAGGGGGAACCCCTGTATCCAACAAACCTCGTCACGCAGAACTTCTCCAGGCCTTCGATGCTCGAATAGGCTTTGGAACTTTTCTTCCAGGAGGTGACAAAATAGACGGCTGATCACAAGATCTTTTTTTTTTTTTTTGCAGAGTGTCTATTATACACTCCTGGAGCTCCAAGGAGCACAGTTTGCAAAATGTGGATTTAGGTCAGTCCCCCCACTACTTTCCAGCTAAGGAAACTTACGCCCCACCTCCTAAATAACTCTCATCAATCACGGTCCTGGGAAAGATGGGGAACTCAGTCTACTCTCTCCACATAAAGCCTCTCTCCATGCACCGCTCAACACACCTCCCTCCAGGGGAAATCATGGCATGAATTTCTGGGCTCACTGAGCTGACTTGGAGCATTAAGTGCCGAGTCTCTGCCTCCTCCTTGGGGCCCCCTCTGCTCGGCACCTCCTTTGCTCCAGCAAGCCCACCTTGGCCGAGAGGCTCAGGCTTCATGGCTACTGTTCTAGTTTGCTAGCTGCCGGGATGCAATATGCCAGCAACACAATGGCTTTCAAAAAGGAGAATTCATTAAGCTGCAAGTTTACATGCTCTAAGGCCGTGAAAATGTCCAAATTAAATTAAGTCTATAGAAATGCCCAACCTAAGCATCAAGGGATTGAGAAAAAACCTAGAATGAGCTGAGACCCGGCATCAAAGGATTGAGAAAGCCTTCTCGACCAAAAGGGGGAAGAGTGAAATGAGACAAAATGAAGTGTCACAATGAGACTCTGTGATTGTGAAAACCTTATGTCTGATGATCCTTTTAGCTACTATATCAACAGAAGAGTAGAACATATGGAATAAAAATAAATCATAGGGGGAAAAAATGTTAAAATAAATTCTGTTTGAAATGCTAGTGGTAAATTAAAGCGAGGGGTAAGGGGTATGGTAGGTATAGTCTTTTTTTTCTTTATTATCATTTTATTTCTTTTTCTGTTGTCTTTTTATTTCTTTTTCTAAATCGATGCAAATGTACTAAGAAATGATGAATATGCAACTATGTGATGATATTAAGAATTACTGATTGTATATGTAGAATGGAATGATATGTAAATGTTTTGTTTGTTAATTTTTTTTAATTAATAAAAAAGAGTTAAAAAAAAAAAAAAGATTGAAGTGTCAATGGCTGAGAGATTCCAAACAAAGTCGAGAGGTTATCCTAGAGGTCATTCTTACACATTAAATAATATCACCTTGTTAGTCAAGATGTAATGGAGAGGCTGGAGGGAGCTGCCAAAAAATATAGAGCTGTGTTCCAGTAGCCATGTCTCTTGAAGATGATTGCATAACGATAGAGCTTTCACAATGTGACTGTGTGATTGTGAAAACCTTGCGTCTGATGCTCCTTTTATCTACCTTGTCAACAGCCGAGTAAAATATATGGGATAAAAATAAATAATAGGGGAACAAATGTTAAAATAAATTTGGATTGAAATGCTAGTGATCAATGAAAGGGAGGGGCAAGGGGTATGGTATGTATGAATTTTTGTCTGTTGTCTTTTTATTTTTTTTTCTGAATTGATGCAAATGTACAAGGAATGATCATCATGATGAATATGCAACTATGGGATGATATTGTGAATTACTGATTATATATGTAGAATGGAATGATCATTGTTATATTTTTTAAAAAATTAAAAAATTAATAAAAAAAAATAAAGACACGGCTTTTCTGAGGTCCACGAGATTCCAACCAGCCACCAACGCTCACCCTCATTCCAACTAACCCGCTCTCCCTTCCTTGCCCACCCTGCCCCCTGCGGGCCACGGGAAAGCCGGCCAACGGCACCCCACTCTTCGGCCACCGAAGGCTGCTAAGTGACCCAGAACCTCAGCTCCCCCCGGGAAGTCCCGAGGAAGTCCTGACACCCTCCTCTGACTTACCCAGGGGCAGCCCGGGTGGGGAGAAGGAGCACAGACCCTCCAGCCACATTAGCTCTCAGTCGTGTGTTCCCCCTCGTGGGAATCCTGGGCCTCTCGGCCTGGCGGTGGCCACACCCCGTCCCTCAGGTGGGCCAGGCTCCCGGGAAAACTCCTTCTTCACAAAACCTGCCCCTTCCCCAGCCACATACAGCCACCCAGACGGCACCATCACTCACAGCACACTTTTTTGTGAATTGACATAAACACGCTCCTGGGCGCTTCTGATGATGTGGGCTCTCCTGGCCATGGGACTTGGCGTCCCTCCGACCTTCCCATCAGACCTCAGTTGTGATGGGAGAAGCCCAGACACGGCCAAGAATCCCAACCCCACCTCCACGAGCTGTGGCCCCCGGGGACGCCCGGAGCTGGCTGCTGGTACCAGGTGGGGATGCCTTACGCTGCAAGGGGAGAAAGGAGGGAAGCTAAGGCGTGGTGCAAGGACAGTCACAGCAGTGGGGTGGCCCTCAAGGTAGGTCGATCCAGCAGCTCAGCTGTGTCATCAATGATTTCATTTCCTTCCCCCGTCCTCGGCCAGCGGCAGCCTCGTGGTCCCAGGTTGGCGGCCAGCTGCCTTCGGGTCACCTGCGTCCTTGTCCCCAGCCAGAGGAAACGAAGGGACCTCTCCCCCAGCATTCCACGCGGTCCAGGAACTCTGGCCAAAGGTGGTGACCTGACATGTGCCCGCTTACAAGACAACCCAGGGGTTTTCACGAGGGCATACACGGGAGGCAGGGAGGGAGGGCCCCAGGCCTCTGTCCGTCCTGGCAGTGTGCCTTCCCCACGCCGACCGGGGAGCTGCCTGCCGCCGCACACCGTCCTGTTACTTCCCACAGTCCCAAGAATGGCCGCTTTGTGGGGAACAAAGAGGCCTTGTTGGTGTGCGGTCAGATCTCCAGCCCTTGGCACCTGGAAGAAGAGGCGGCTCAGAGCACAGGGCTGGAAGAGACCCAGGTTTGAGTCCCAGCTCTGCTCGCTGCCAGCTGAATGGCCTTGGGCTATGTAGCCAAACACGCTGAGTCTCATTTGTCTCATCTGTAAAATGGGTAGGGTGTATAGGGTTTTTTCTTTTTATTTCTTTTTCTGGAGTGATGCAAATGTTCTCAAAAAGGATCGTGGGGATAAATACACAACTGTGTGATGGTATTGTGAGCCATTGATTGTGTATTTTGGATTGACTGGATGTGCGTGAAGATATCACAACATAAATATAAACAATTTTTTTAAAGTTTTTTTTAAATGGGGAGAGTGACCAGTCACCTCACCAGCGGTACAGGGTAAATGACATCATGATTGGAAGGCACTTGGTGTAGGGGCAGGCTCGGTGTCGACACTCAAATAACAGCCAGTCACTTTATTCTACTTGAGCAAATGTCTTGGCTAACTTGAGTCCATCTTCCTTGGAGGCTGAAAGTTTGAGTGACTCGAAAACAGCGCTGGCTTCTCCCTTGCGCCCCCATCTATCACAGGTCTCATTGCCAAGATCAAAACATCACCTTAGAGTCCCCATGTCTGTAAAAGGAGAGTTCAAAAATCTCCCCACCTGGGCCATGGTGGCTCAGCAGGCAAGAATGCTTGCCTGCCATGCCAGAGGACCCGGGTTCGATTCCCAGTGCCTGCCCATGTAATTAAAAAAAAAAATCTCCCCACCTGCCAGCCGCAGACACGTGGCCTGTTTTGCTCCCAGTTCCTGCTGCATGCTGCAGAGCTGTTAGGAACACGAGTTGGCATAGGGTCGTTTCTGAGAACTGGGCCCTCTGGCAAAATGGGAGACGATTTTGCTTAAAGGAAAAAAGAAAAATTGGCTATGCCTTGAATCCATTGGGCTGGGCTGCCTATTCAATAAGCAAATATGGAACAGACAGAAAACTTGGAATGAGCCACAAGGCAGCAAAGAGGGCTGTGAACTTCCAAAATGTGCATGGAGCAGTTGCTGAAAGCAGCTCTCCAAGGAGGTGAGTCTCCACCAGATAATAAGGCTTTACAATGATTATGATTTATTTAATATGCCATTGGGTGGGCTAACCAAGATATCCATTTTTTGATGGTTAAGATTTTCATGTATTAACTGTAAAAGAAAATGTGTATCTTTATATTCTCTTGAAATCCAAAACTTGAAATTGTTCAGCAATATAGGTCATTTTATAGCAAAGTTATATTTGTAATAACTTTCTAGTTGATGTTTTGAGAACCCTCACAGATCTGAAAGCTAATCAAATGGTATTTAAGTTAGTTATTTAATATTTAGAAGTTAAGAAACTCTGATATCTGTATTTATAGATACAGGATAAGATGCTAAACCCAAGATCTTCTTTCATGATAATAATGTTAAATGTTAGTGGACTAAACTCACGAATTAAAAGACACAGATTGGCAAAAAAAAGTTAAATAATATGATCTGCCTATATGCTGCTTATAAAAGATTTATCTTAGACCCAAGGATATAGACAGGTTGAAGTGAAAAGGTGGAAATAGATATTCTGTGGAAGCTGCAACCCAAAAAAACACAAGCAGCTATAGTGATATTAGATGAAGCAGATATTAAATGTTACGATATCATAAAAGATAAGAGTCCCATACGTTAATTGTAGAAGCATTTCTATCTTTATATTTTCTCAAAGCCAAAAACTTGAAAATGTGTTCAGTAACATAGGTCATTACTATAGCAAATTTGATTTTTCTAACAACTTTCTACTTGGTATTCTGATAATGAATACAGCTTCGATAGCTAATTGAATGGTATTTAACTTAGCGTTTCATATTTAGAATTTTTTAAATGCTGATATCTGTCTCTGTAGATTTTTCCTTGTTTGCCTTAGTTTTAAATTGTTTTATGTAACCTTACAAACACAGGCTTTACATGGTAAGTTACAAACATTTATTTTAGATGCCAAAAATAAAATGTGCCATTCAAAATAAAAAATAATAATAACATTTTTTTAAAAAAAAGAAGGCTGGGGCATCAGGAGCGCTGCAGGATTTAGGTTGTCAGTCAAGCTCATACCCTGTGGACTGCTGAGACCGCTCAGCCCCCTGGGGTGCCAATGACCAGACATGCATCTCCATCACCAAGGCCCTGAGCACCCAGCCGCACCCCTG
Source organism: Tamandua tetradactyla (assembly GCF_023851605.1). Taxonomy (NCBI): domain Eukaryota; kingdom Metazoa; phylum Chordata; class Mammalia; order Pilosa; family Myrmecophagidae; genus Tamandua; species Tamandua tetradactyla. Next base: position 10,288,233 of record NC_135335.1, read on the forward strand.
CATGGCCGTGGCCCACCCTGCCACCCAACCCCCCGGGGTTCTCAGTCCCCACCCTGTGACTCCCCACCCCACCCCATTCCCCAGGCTGTGATCCCCAAGAGTCAAGGCCAGGCTAGGATTGGGGCAGAAGCCCCAGGCTCTCTGCAGTTCCCAGACCTCTGCTGTCCTTTGTCAGCCAGACCTACCTCTCACGGCTACAGCTTCATAGGCCTCCAGCCCCGGGTCCTCTCTCCGGGTGGCCCCCTCCACTGCGCTTTAGTCCCTCCCTCTCCCTGAGCACCTCTGCTCCAAAACCTTACTTTGCTCCTGCAGTGCCAAGAGGTAAAGCTGCTGTTGCATGTCCACTTCTGCAAATAGGACCAGGCTGGCATGAGGCCTCCAGGGCTACAAACAGGACACTCTGCCACCACCACGTCAAGTTCCTCTTTATTCGTGAATGCAGGTAGGAAACGGTGTGCAGGTTATGCCCAAAAGCCTTTGGAATAGGGTGTGATATAAGATTCTACAATGGTTCCACACACTAGAGTAAATTTTCAGAAACCTGCAACCTCCGGATGGGTCCCTAGACCAGATAAACCCTGAAACCTAGAGGGCCCAGCCTCTCCAGAACATCAGATAGTTCCATCTCCCTACCCCATATTATCAACAGTCCCTTCCAACATGAAAAAGTTAGAATGGGCATAGCCCAAATACCCCTAAAGAGTGGGAGAAGGATCAAAAGAGATGGTGGAGTTATACACACAAGGTAGGGTTTAACAGACAAGTATGATTGCTGAATCATTATACTGATATTTCTTTTAGTCTTCAGTATCTTAGAGCAGCTGGAAGTAAAAACCTAAAACTGTGGAATTGTAACCCATACCAAATTCTGAAATCTGTTCTACAACTGATTGTTGCAATGTGCTTTGAAATGTATTGCTTTTTTGTATATAGGTTATTTTTCACAAAAAAAAGAAAAATAAATATTTCTTCTAGCCTCCACTATCTTGGAGCAGCTAGAAGGAAAAATCTGAAATACTGAAATGGTAGCCCATAACAAACTCTGAAATCTGTTCTGTATCTACTTGTTGAAGTGTACTTTGAAAATCATTGCTTTTTCTGTCTTTTCTTTGTATATATATATTTTACAATAAAAAATGTTTAAAAATAATTTTAAAAATTTAAGCAAAAAGAGGGCAGGCCACGGTGGCTCATCAGGTAAGAATGCTTGCTTATCATGCCCAAGGACCTGGGTTCGATTCCCGGTGCCTGCCCATGTTAAAATAAAAAAAAAAAAAAAGAAGTGCTCTACCACTCTAAAACCTTTAAAAAAAAAAAAAAGAAAAAAAAAATTTAAGCAAAAAGAAAAAGCCTCTGGTATCTGTTAGGAATTGCAAAATAACACTGAGTATAAAAAAGAAGTGAGATGTTTCTCTCATGTAAAAACAAGTCTAGAGGTAAACAATCTAAGGTGATACAGCAGCTCCACGGCCAACAGCAACCCAAACAGATCCTCTTATCTTGCTCTCTGTTATTCTTAACATGAGGCTCTCATTCTTGAGGTCACCTCATGGTCCCAAAATAGCTACTGTAGCTCCATACATCACATCCACATCCCAACATCAGGGAAGAGAAAGGGGCAAGTACAGGAGTTCATGCCTCCCAGCTGTGTCAGTCTCTTTGAAGAGCTTTACCAGAAACCCCACCCAATAGCTTTTGCTTACTACTGGCCTGTTTCTGAAAGGTCACAAAATGAGGTATCATAAAAAGCCCACTGACACACCTGGCACTATAGGCTTTTGCTGTTAAAGAAGACAGAAGGTATGGATATTACGTAAGTACAGAACCACCTTAGCCACCCTTTCTTGAAAGCTGAATTAAAGTGAGAGAATTGTTTTTTATTTCCCTTGGCTACTCAAGCAAATACCATGCAGTGGGTCAGCTTAAACCATGGCAATTTAATGGTTCACAGTCTAAATCCAGGCATCACCAAGGTGCAGGTTTTTCCCCAAAGACTGTGCAGTTCTGGGGCTGGCCGCTGGCCGTTTGCGCTAGTTTGAAAGGATGTGCGTACTCTAGAAAAGCCATGTTTTAATCCTAATCCCATTTTGTAAATCTAGCCATTTCTTCTAATCCCTATTCAGTACTATAGGTGTGACTCTGTAATCAGATCATCTCCCTGGAGATGTGACTCAATCAAGAGTGGTTGTTAAACTGGATTAGGTAGAGATGTGTCTCCACCCATTCGGGTGGGTCTTGATTAGTTTATTGGAGTCCTATAAAAGAGGATTTTGGAGAATGAGAGACTCAGAGAGAGCAGAGAATGCTGCAGCACCACAAAGCAGAGAGTCCACGAGCCAGCAACCTTTGGAGATGAAGAAGGAAAATGCCTCCTGGGGAGTTTCATGAAACCAGAAGCCAGGAGGGAAAGCTAGTAGATGACTCTGTGTTCACCATGTGCCCTTCCAGATGAGAGAGAAACCCTGACTGTGTTCGCCATGTGCCTTCTCACTTGAGAGAGAAACCCTGAACTTCATTGGCCTTCTTGAACCAAGGTATCTTTCCCAGGATGCCTTTGATTGGACATTTCTATAGACTTGTTTTAATTGGGACATGTTCTCAGCCTTGGAACTGTAAACTTGTAACTTATTAAATTCCCCTTTTAAAAGCCATTCTGTTTCTAGTATATTGCATTCCGGCAGCTAGCAAACTAGAACACTATGTTTGGTCTTGGGCTCTTCCGTCACATGTGTACATGGTGGCCTCGCCTTCTTCTCCCTTCTCTTCCGGATTCTGTTGAAGTTCAGCTTCTGGCCGCTCCCTCTATGGCTTGCTCTCTGTGTGTCTGAATTTCATCCTGCTTATAAAGGACTCTAGTAGTAAGATTAGGACCCATTCTGATTGAGAAGGGCAGTAACTTCATCTGAAGGCCCTACTTACAATGGGTTCACACCCACAGGAATGGAATACATTCAAGTCCATGCTTTTCTGGGGTATGTACAACTCCAAACCACCACAGGAACAGAGCCTCAAACTAGTTTGTCACCTAGTTGCTTATGGGGGTCCTAACGACTGTGAATGATACAAGTCCAAAAGCAATGATAATGGCATCAAAGGAGAAAAGGCAGAGATTTGGGTGTTCTCTGCCTGTTCTATGCCTGAGATGTGGCAATGTTTTATGTTGTTCACCTTAAGTCTACTAAAATATTCCATTGCTAAGCAGGTATTTAAAACAGCAGCTGATTCATACTCAGCTGGTGGTCCACTGAGACCTCAGGGTCTTTGTCTCCTGAGTTTTCACATGGTCTGTTCCTCCACATCCATCTTTCCTTTGTGTTTTCTTTCTCCTTGAATCAGTTTGTTCTGGAACCCTGTTCTAGCTTCTCTGGCATCACAGTCTTCATATTGTGGTATCAAATTGTTGATCAGAATGAAATGCTGAGCTAAGATGAGGGACACCGCAATGTCATATGAGAACCAATGTGATTTATTTCAAAAAGGCAGCAGACTGAGCTGGCAACCTCCAACAAACAGAGCACAGAGCTGGCTTTTAGGGCAAGTTCAGACTCTACGGAATCAGCATGAGAACGAGACCCAAGTTGCAGAGCAAACTAAAATTCATAACAGAATAAAGCAGATAAGCAGGTATCTGGTAGGGAGAGATATCTCGAAGGAAGGAGTTTACTCTGAGAGGCAGCCTAACATCATGGTTAAGAGCTTGGGGTCTAGAGTCAAGAGCTCTGGATCTTGGCACCGGCATCACCGCGAGTCATTGTGTGATTTTTGGACAATTTACTTTATCTCTTTGGGCCACGCTTTCCTCACCCATAAAATGGGAGCAATAACAGATGATAACAGCGTAGAAACTACTCCTGAAATGAAATCATCCACAGGCGGAATGGGACCAGTATCTGGCTCCTGAATGGGACAAGTGTCCCATATAATAGCAATTAGCATTATTAGAATCATAAGCAATTATTATTGTCACTGTGACAACAACAGTGTTAATAGAGGTATTAAGTCGCATCTGTGCAGCAAGGAAAGGGCTTAACACAAGGCCCTGGCACATGGTCAAGAATGAACAAATGTGTTCAAAGACATTATCATCATTACTGTTGAAGGAAAAATCCAGTGGGCTATGCGACGGCGGCTCAGTGGCAGAGTTCTCACCTGCCATGCTGGAGACCCGAGTTCAATTCCTGGTGCCTGCCCACGCAAAAAAAAAAAAAAAAATTAAAATCCTGCAAGCGTTCCCTCTTTCTAAAGGCAGCCAAAAACCTCCTAGGGATCTGGCTGTGTGGATAAGTCTGACTTCCCAGCCTCAGCAGAGGAAGATGCAGCACATAGAAACCGCTCTTGGGGAAAACTGACAAGTTCCAACCTGCCTAGTCCACTGGGCAATTGCAACGCCCTCGGTGGAGAAATTCCTCCCTCCCTGCCTCCCTGGTCAGAGCCCAGCTGGTTTTTGCCAGCACAGAAGCGGCTTCTCCTGCATCCTTTCTGTGCTGCACTTCTTCCCGGCAGCCTGCCCTGACACAGGTTTGCAGGGACATCTGTCGGTGAGCAAGCCCTGTCAGCCACTTGTTAACCACCCCCTGCCCCCGCCCTCCACTGGACAAGAAAAATAACACACAGAGGCTTTGGGGGGATCCAGGTATGGGGTTTGGCGGGGGAGGGCAGAGCAGATGCCCCTTACTCTATCAGCTGTTCACCTTTCACTCCAGCGGGCTGTAGCCTACCTACATTTTTTGGCAGGGAATACTGGTTTCTGAGAGCTCCCACTGTAAAACCGGATCTGCGTCCCCATGGAAAATTCCACATTGCAGAAAGCATGGCCTGATGAGGTAGAAAACCTGAGCTGCTGGTGGGGGGGGGTCAGGAGACTTTGCATCTGGGAAGCTTCTTAAAAACGCAGCCTCCGGACCCCGCCCCAGAAATTCTGATTCAGCTGGACACGAAGGCACAGAAACCTATATTTTTCTAAACTTCGAGGAAGTTCCATGCACTTCCAGGCTTGGGATTAAAGGAGCCTCTAAACAGTCATCCTGGTTGAAAAGTGGGGAGTAGCTCCCTCTTAGCCTCTCCCTCCCTCTCTCTGCCCCGAGATCGCCTCAGTTCGGCTCTGCAGGGCTTGCTCTGAAAGTTAATGACTGCCTCCCAGCCTATTTTACAGATAAGACCACAGAGGCCCAGAGAGGGAGGGTGACTAGCCCGAGGCCACACAGCATCCCTAACCTTGGGATTAAAGAATAGGAGAACAGTTCAGCCGGGAGCATGCTGGAAGCTGCAGCCCTCGAGGGACCGGGTGAGAGGGTGGGGAGCCCCCAAAAGTGGGTTCATTTTCTTCTGCAATCCTCTTGCAAAGCCTCCCAGACTTGCACGGTGTCACCTGCATACCCAGGGCAGGGCAGCATCATGGGGATATATGGGGGCATGGTCGCTGGCCCAGGGGGGACCCCCCCATGCCTCCTCCCAGGAGATGCAGCACCCCAGCTGTCACTCAACCAACAGTTTCATGGAATTCCAGGGGCTTATCCTGGGCCACGACTATCTCCCAGGTCCCAGGGAGAGTGAGAAGAAGTCAGGGTTGAAAAGGGAAGCAGGTGGGAGGTGGGGACCCCCAGAGGCCCTTGCCTGGTGGCTGCTGTCCCGCCTACCCTCACTGGTGTCAGCTGGGGAGCTGTCAAATGCAGGAACCAGTGTGAGATGTACCTTAAGGAAATTGGTCTCCTTGCTTTTCCTGCTGAAAACTCCTTACCTTTGAGTTTTCAGAGAAATCTGGAAGAAATAGCTATCTGGACTCCCTGGTCCTTTAAGCAAGGAAGCCGCAGTGGTTTTCTTTGTATGAAAATGTGGGTGAAGGGCACAGGTACTGCCGTGGGGGAGCCAGCTCAGGCTTGGAGGGACAGTGACTTCCTTGCCTCCCCCGCCATACGGGCTCACACGTCCCCTCCCTGCCCTCCGCCACCTCCTACACCCCACCCCAAGCCCACTCTGCTCCACCGCCAGGTTTTCGGGAACACCTCGGAGGGGATCCAACGTTTCTCTCACATGTATTATCCCATCTAATCCTCACAAAGGCCCAGGAGGTAGCCAGTATCACTGCTCTTCTTTTATGGAAAAGGTTACTGAGGTACAGAGAGGTTACGTGATTTACCCAAGGTCACCCAGCTAAGAACTGGTGGAGCCAGCCTGCTAACTCAGGCAGGGAGGCTCCAGCGGCCAACCTCTCGCCACTCTGAGCAGAGGGTCAAGGCTAAAGAGACCCGCCTCTTCTAGCTTAGGGATTTGTTAACTCCTGTCCAAAGGGAAACTTGTTTTCAAACCCAGTGGTTAGAACTAGATAAAGCCTTTGTAGTTGAAGATTGGGGGTTATCTCCAATCATTCTGCCTCCACTTATTGTGCTCCCCTGGCCTGGCTCAGCAGAATTCCATCTGAGAGCCAATACTCTCCTCCCAGCCCATTTACAGATAAGGAAGCAGAGGCCCAGAGAGGGAGCGTGGCTTGCCGAAAGTTACACAGCAAGTAGGTGACAGAGCTACTATGATATGGAGCAGCATCCAGATAAAAGTGGGGCCTGCTGGAACAGCTTTAAGGATGGACCCTGCTCCTCTGGCCTGTCCCCCATCCTGAGCACCTGGTTGAGGACAGCAGTTATGGCCTGGGCTTACCCCAAGCAGGAGCTTAACTGAGGCCTTCAGGAATTTCAGTGAAGGGTTGCTAGGGATTGGTTGTATACGTCTGTCACTCAACAAACCATGTGCTGGGTATGATGCCAGGCCTTAAAGTTAGAGTAGTGAGCAGTGGGGACAGACCTGCCCCCCAACCCCAGCCTGTGCTACCAGTCCAGAGGGGGAGACAATTAAACAATAGCTGTAACACAGAGAGCTGGCTGCTTGGATGGGGACTGCTGCCTGCTCTGCAGGCACAAAGCAGAACCTGCTGGCTAGTTGAGGGGTCAGTGAGAGGCTAACCTGAGAAAGCAAGTTTTGGCTGAGCACCAAAGGATGGCTTTACATCAGCCTTGGCCAAGAGCAGGGAACAGTGTGCCCAGCTGAGGGAACAGCATGTGCAAAAACCTGGAATTAAGAATGCACATGGTGACTTTGAGAACCAGGCTGCAGGTTCAGTGCGGCAGGAGATGGTGAGAAACGAGGCGAGGCAGGCTACGTGGAACCAAGGGACATGGACAGGGCATGGCTTTTTCCTTGAGTTAAATGTTTCAGTTTCTGCTGCTGGTCTTGCGTTCATTCCCCTGGCTTCCGTATGGCTTCTAAATTGGAGGAGGGGTCGGAGACGCTGGGAGACCACGGCGGATATCATGGTGTCCAGGAAAGAGACAACAGGGACAGACATACCATAGCAGGACAGAGAATGGACCTTGCACCGCTATCCAACATCACCGATCTCGCCTTGGGGGCCGGGCTCTGTCCATTCGCCAGCATTCTCTGTGCCCAGGGGCCATGTGGTAAGCAGTGATGTCCATCACCTTTCAGGCCCTGCTCCAGGTCTCCAGAATATTCCCCCACTTACTCCCGTTCGGTCTCACCACCCCTAGATGGGAAGACCAGAGTGAGCCCAGGAAGTTCACGGTCAGGATGGAGGAAAACCTTCAGCATCAGTCCCTGAGCCCCACTGGCCAGGGACTCACTATGACCCCCGACTCTCCAGCTGCCCTGAGGCATCTCCTTTCCCCCCACCCCTTCCACCAGCCCTCCCCACACCCAGCCCCCGGCTGTGTCTCCTCCTCTCTGCACACACCCTCCCCCTCCATCTCAGTCTTTGATTACCTAGATCCGCCCAGTCCCTCTCCAATAGGAACCCTTTCCCTGGAGGAGGTGGGAGAAGAAGGAAGCAGGCTGGGGCACAGGGGTCTGTAATGCCTCCTCATTAATATTTATGCAGCACTTTTGTGCCTGATGGTTTTGGGAGCTACAGATCTGGGGTTTTCCTCTCTTTATTTCTCCCCTTCCCCACTTCCTTGACCCACCCCTCATTCGAGCAGGTAACACTTGTCTCCGGAGAGGCACGTAGTAAGGGTAAAAACACCTACAGATCTTCTTGACTTTTGTTTTCCAAAAGCCTGTGTCTTAATTAAATGCAACACATGACCTTGGACTGGCAATAATAACGGAGGAGAAAATGCCTAAAAGAAAATTATTGCAACAACTGAAAAAACTGAATATGGACTGTGCGCTTTATGTCAGTGTGAGATTTCTTGAACTTCACAGGTGTATTTACGGAGGTTCCATGAGTGAGTGTCCTTATTCTTAGGAGATGTACGTGGAACGGTTAAGTGTTAGAGACAGAGGTGAATGGCTGATAGATGATAAATAGAATGATTGATGGATTGATGGAGAGATATTTCAAAATAGAACTTAAAATTTAAAAAGGAAAAAGGAGAAAGAGAAGAGCCTGGGGGTCCCAAGAGCAGGGGGTCCCCCTCCTCCCTCACAGTCACACTTCACAGCCGCCTGCCAAGGAAAGAGACGACACCCCAGGAAGGGACAGATGCCTGGGGCCTCTCAACAGGGGTGAAAGCTGGAGGCTCCCCCGAGTGCCCCTTGCCCCGAGTGTGCCCTGGAGGAGATGGGGGCTTTGAGGCTGAGGCTTAGGTGGGTCAGCAGGGCCCACCAGGCCCCCAGTGGGACACCCGCCCCCACCCACTGCCTGCACCCCGGCTTGGGCAGGAGTTTCCCCATGAAAGACGGAAGCTATTCCTCTCTGCCACCTCAACCAAACGGAGGCCTGACGTCAGAAATCCAGCTAAAGGCTGTGCTAAAAAGTGACTGTCCGTGCACACCTGAGGCTGTGCCCTGAGATTCTTCTACTTTACACGTTTAATTCGGACCATTCCCCTGGGGACACTGAGAGCAGCTGTGGGAGGGCAGCAGAGGAGGGAGCCCCCCCCCGGGAAGATTCTGGATCGATCCACAGTAGGGGGGGCTTCAGGGAGGAGGCACAGCTCCTTCCCGATTAGACCAGGGTCCCCACCCCACCCACAGTCACAGACCCATCTGCCCAGAGGTGACACCCCGGCGCCAGCCTCGGTGTCACCTCCTGGCTCCCCAGCCTGGGCTGGTCTGAACCCCACTGTCCCCCTGTTATTAATAAGTTTTGTTGCCGGGATCCTGGTCTTCCTATGGGGAGAGAGAAGGAACTAGAAGAATACATCCTGGTAGCAATGCTCCTGCCCAGTGCTCCGTGCCTCCCGGGGTGAGGGCGTACTCACATTCACACTCACATATACTCAAACACAAATACACACACACACATGCACTCACACACTCGTGTGCATTCACACACACACGTCTCTGACACAGTCACATACACACTCCCACATCTTCACATTCACCCATGCTGACACACGCTCTCACATGCACTCACATCTCACACCCTCACAAGCACAGATGCTCACACTCATTCTCACACACACACCCTCACATACTCATACACATCCTCACACGCGCTTGTCCACCCTAACCCACTCATGCGCACACACATACTCCCACCCCCACCCGCGTTTTCATGTACTCACATCCACGCAGGTGTGCTCCCATCATCACCACCCACTCCCAGGTGATGTGTTTGTTCTTAAGCTCCAGGCAGCTTTGGGGACCAACCACATCAGGGAGGGAAAGGATGAGAAGCAGAGTCACACTCGAGGGTGAGAACAGGAGGGACAGGGCATTGCGGGGGGAAGGTTCCAGAACACTCTCGGCTCGGGCCGACATCCTGGAAGAAGGGCCCTGCACACTGCCCTGGCACCGGGTGGGCACAGGGAGCTGGAGGGCCGGCAGGGCCTCCCTCCCCCTTGCCTGGACTGGGTCCCTGCCCCAAGAAGCACACCGGTTCTCTTAATTCTTTTCATTTATTTAAGCTGCCATTTGTGGGGGGCTCAGCGCGCCAGGCGCTTGACCAGGGCCTCTGTGCAAGGTGGGTACTGCTCTACCCCCACTCCACTAGAGAGACAACGCAGCCTCGGGTGCAGGTGGCTTTGGTCACAATTGCCCAGCTGGGGGTGGGTGGGGGGCGGACAGAGCCAGGGTGTGACCCCACCCCGCTGTTCGGCTCACAGGTCTGCGAGCTCCCAGGGGACTTTCCAGCTGCCCAGGCCCTCCTGCCCTTACCCCACACCCACTCCCTGGAGAGCCAGGGCCAGATGCACGGGAGTTCACGCTCCACCTTCTCCACACAAGCGCCCCAGCCCACCCCGACTTCGCGGGGAGGTGTCAGGTCCGGGCCAGCTGTGGCGATGAACGAGTTTCCCATCAGCCTCTGCTCACGGTCCACACTGTGCCCCAGCCCCGCCCCCATCAAGGGACCAGCCAGACCCAGGAGCTCTCCAGGAGCTCTGCCAAGAAAAAGACGATGGGGGGAGGGGGGTTGGGGGGGGAGGGCCGGCCAGGACACACTCAGCTTTCATTTTAAAGGAGGCAGCATCTTTGATCTCACCCACGCTTCTCCAAATGTTGGGCTCTTTCTATACTCTTTCTGAAGGGCATCTCGATCAGACATCAGAAGTCTTTATAACGTACACGCACGGCCGCCTCCGTTAGCTCATTGACTCCACTTCTAAAGAAAAAAAGTATCCTAAGGAAATGTTGAGACCGGTGAATAAAGATGAAGGTGCAAGGATGTTCACTACAGCACTGTTTAAAATAACAAGGGATTGAAGCAAGCACAAGTGTCCGAAAATAAGGAACAGAAAAGTATATGCCCACAGTGGAATATTAGGCAGCTACAAAAAATGACCTTAAAATATAGTCATCGGCATAGAAAGATACTCATAATATATTTCTGAGTTTAAAAACAGTTAGAATAACCTATTAGGATTTTGATACCAAGTCAATTAAAAATCTGCATTAATAAAGAAAAATCTGGACGTAAATATGTTAAAATGTTGACAGTGATTATCTATGGCAGGTAATACCGCAGATGACTTTAGAATTTTTCCCTTACTTTGTATTTTCTGATGGTTTTTTAAAAATGAGCTTTCAATTAATATACTTTTTTCAAAACAAAATTTCTCTGAATATGCATAAAATACACTGGAAGACTCCACAAGTACTGATGACAAAGGGAAATTGGCTGAGGGTCAGGACATTTGTATGCAATAAATTTTGAATCGCGTTGGATTGATTACCTTTTCAAAAATATGTTAAATTTACATTTTGAAACAAAAAGACATAAGAGCCATCTTTGAACTTTGACGTTTCACAAATCCCATTACGTGCAGCAGTAAATGTGGAGAGAGACCGTTTATATCAGAGTCACAAACTCAAATGCCTAGAGGGGTTGGGTATAAATGAGGGACAGAGCCAGGGAAGTTATAGGGAGTGGTGGGGACTGTGGAAAACTGGGTAGCAGAGGCCCTGCCTGTGGAGATGACAGGATTCTGCCCCGGCTATTTACACCCTGCAGGAAGGACAAGTTAAAACATCCGACTTTCATCGGCAGTGCATTTTCTCACTTTAATATATGTGTCGGACCCGAGGCACAAGAGTCTTGGGCCAGGCAAAGGCAGCCCAGTTTGCAGTACTACTCAGCCCCCTTGAAAGAGACAGCCTGCTTCTGAGGCTGGTCTGGGCAGAGGCCAAACGTGTGACAGCAGATGTGTGAATCTGAGTGGTCACTTGCTTCTGGCCCCCACCCCCAGCCCCACTGCTGACCACCCCCAAGTCGCATCTGTTTCCGCCGGCAGGAGCCCTGACCACAAGGCAGGGGCTGGATTCGAATCCAGGGCTGGCTCATTCCTCTAAGCCACTGCTTTTTCCACTCCATTGAGCTCCCCGCTCGGGGTGCTTGTGAGCACGGGATAAAATGGGACTTTTCCAATCTGGCTGCTGGGAGTGGACCTCAGCACAGTATTCGGGGGGAGGAGGGAAGGCGGTATTTAAAAAGTACGTAGGTAGGGCGGTGCAATGGTGGCTCAGTGGCAGAATTCTCGCCTGCCATGCCCAAAACCCAGGTTTGATTCCGAGGGTCTGCCAATGTAAAAAAAAAAAAAAATAGTATATAGGTAAATCCACAGAGATAGAAGGTGGATTAGTGGCTCGCTAGGGCTGGAGATTTGGGGGGAAATGGAGAGTGACTGCCAGCGGGTGCAGGGATTCTTGTTGGAGTGGCAAAATGTTCTACAATTAGATCATGGGGATGGCTGCACAACTGTGAATATACCAAAAACCAGGGAATTGTACACTTTAAAGGAGTGTGTTGTACGGTGTGTGAATTATGTCTCAACGAAGCCATTATTTTTAATGCACAGATTTATGTACAAACTTGTCTCAGCATCATATACAAAAGAAACAATCCAAACATCCAGCAACTGGGATAAATCAGACTGCCGCGCTCGAAGGTGCTTCTGTCTGAGTGATTGTGGACAAGGTATTTAACTTCTGTTTTTGCTTTTTCTCTTCTAAACTTTTGGCATCCCTAAAATGGACATGACACTTTTCCCCTAACCTCGTCGGGAGGATTAAATAACATCACCTCGTGTGTTTAGGACAGTTCCAGGCACATCAGAAGAGCAAAGTAAATCTCAACAAATATTTGCTGATAAAGCGGCCACCCACTTACACCTCCTAAGAGCCCCGAGACCCCCAGCTGGCAAATGGGGGAACCCAAGACTATTAGGTAACTTGCTCAAGTTCACAGTCCAGGAAACAGGAGTAGGAATTAGAGGTGCTTTTCCTCCCTGCTTCCTCCTGGGCCCCTCCTTCCCCCTCGAACCACCAAGATAGGACACAGTTGGGTGCCCCACTGCACCCAAATGTCTTTGACCCACCCCTGTGAGATCCCACCTGGCCAGGAGGTCTGCTTAGACTTCAGCACCAAGAGGTGGCCCTACCTGGTAACTGGAGGGGGAAGGGGTGCAAGTGCCTGGCATGGTATCTAGGAACTCTGTGGACAAAATGTCCCTGATCTCAGGGGTCAGCAAGGGCGCTCAGGTCACAGCTGTCCCACGACCGCCACCACCCAGCAAACTTCGCACAGGGAAGAGTCCCAGACATCCCCTGCGATGGGTGCCAATATTGCCTGCCTCACTCTCTCCGTCACAGACAGCACTGCCCAGCGGACCCCCGGCTCTAGGAGACCATCCCTTCCCCTAATCTTCACCCCGGAAGCTTCCAGAAGGGGAGCTTGGGATCCATCCAACGAACACATTGCTTGGCCACACGGCCCAAGTGGACCGAATCAGAGTACATCTCAGGGTTTCCATTGGGGATGCCAAAACAAAGACTGTCCCCTTTATCACCAGATTCCAACCTGGAGCCCATGCAGCACCTGGCACCCAGCTTGGAGCCCTATGGGGAGCCTCCAGCCTCGGACAACACCAAGGGACCAGAAAAAGAGCTGCAGACTGGGAAAGTGAGTCCTGACTTTGGAGCCCAAATCAGGCCTCACCTGAAGCTACCCTTGGACTGGGTATTCACAGGAGCCTTAATTTCGCTTAAACGAGTTTAGGTTGGCTTTTGTATTTTGTTACAATCAAGAGATTCCTAAAATGATAATATTGCAGGGCTGTCCAGACACACCGCCAAGAGTCTGATCCCTCCAAAAGCCAAGGACAAAGGAACTTTCTCAGCCCAGAAGCAATCTGCCCTGTCATTTCCCTCTGAGGTTCCCCAGTGGCAGGCAATCTGCCTGCCCCAGGAAATCTGGTTCCCCACACACAAACCTGCGGGTACACGCGCGCACGCACGCACACACACACACACAGATGCCACATGCGGCACAGGGTGGACTTTTATTTAAAATCAAAGGCACGGCCTGGATGGCTGAGGCAGAAGCCGAGGACGCCTGCCCCAGCTCCCCACGGCCCTGCCCTCCAGCCAGGGCAGCTGTGCCAAAGGGGAAGAGGTGGGTGACAAGAGGGCCTCCCCTTTGGAGAAGGGGGCCTGCCTTGTTCCTTCGCCTGGATAGGGGAAACAGGTCTCAGAACATGAGGCAGAAATGCTCCGGGGGTCCGCCAGGGCCTCTCCCTCAAGCCCCTCAACAAAGGTCTTTGGTGGATGCAATTGCACAGTCCGTAAAGTGACAGCTGGAGGGATGCCCCCTCCCAGGGGCTGGGCCTAAGGGAAAGCGGAGGGGAGGAGTCCCAGCTTCTCCCTGTAGCAACTCAGTGCTTAGAAACGAGGAGGAGCCCTTCCCTGCTGGGGCAGCACCCTGGGGAGAAGGGCCTCCGCCCTGATGGGGCAGTGTCCCCCCACCCCCAGCCCACTCTCCAGCAGGCCCCTCCCTCCCTGCATCTCTAACTCTACCTGGTAGGACATAAAAAATTCTCTGCTTATAAAAATACTTCTGCTCTGTCTGGGAGTGGGGGGATGGAGGGACGGCCGGGCAGTCCCTGGGGGTCAGGGCTGAGCCGCTGGCCGAGGCCTGGTGACACAGGGCCGGCTCCCAGGTCGCTGCTCCGGAGAGGGAAGGAGAAAGACATCACGGGGGACGGGGGTGGGCTAGGAGGGGGGCAGGGGGCCGTTGGGGCGGCGAGGGTTCCCCTTGGCGGCGGGGGCCCGACCGGGGGCGGCGGGGGCCGGGGAGCCGCGGCGGGAGGCGGCCGCGCTCCGCAGCTTCTGCTTCCGCCGCTTGGCCAGGGGCGCGTTCTCCACGCTCTTCAGGAAGAAGCCCTCGCGCTTGCCCCGGTTGAACGCCTGGGGGGAGGGAGGCAGTGCAGCCCCGGCCCCAACCCCGCCTTCCAGAAGCCAGTCTGGCCGCGCACCCCGGACCCTCCTCCCACCCCGCCGGGTCCAGCCAAAAGGTCATTGGCTTCCGGGCTCACCTTCCCGGGCTCCGAGGCCCCGCCCCCCGAGACCCCTGCGCACCCCCCCAGGCCCTGCCCCCCCTCCAGAGGCCCCGCCCCTCACCATGAACGTGGCGTTGAGGCCCGAGCGCACCGCCTGCCCGGAGGACTCGAGCACGTCGGGCGTCCGCAGCGGGGGCGAGGAGCGCGCGCTGCCGTCCTGCAGCCACGAGCTGCCCCGCAGCCCCTCCAGCTTCAGCCGCTTGCTAGGGTCCACGGTCAGGAGCCCTGGAGGCGAGGAGGTGCTGGGGACCGGTTTCGTGGGGAAGCTGCGCCGCGGAGAGGTCCTAACAGCCCCGCACATTTCTCCTGTACCGGTCCCCTCGACCCAAGCCTCCTGACCCTGGGCCGATCCCTGCCCCACTCGTGACCCGGTGCCCTCGCCCCTCCCAACCATGGCCCGCGACCTCCGCACCTCGGACCAGCTCCTTGGCCTCCTCGGACACGCCCTGCCAGGCCTCTCCGTCGAGGGAGAAGCGCCCCTCGCGGATCTTGCACATGATCTCGGCCGCCTGGCTCTGCCCGCCCTGGCCAGAGGCCCCCTGGAAGGGGACCTGTCCCGAGAGCATCATGTACTGGGGGGAATGAGGGGAGAAGTGAGATCAACTCCGGCTGCGGGGCCGAGGGAGGCCAGAAAGCTGCGCCCATTCCGCCCTCGCTAACTCCTGGGGCCCAAGGCCGATGAAGCTCTGGGGCCCTAGTGCGAGGCTGCCTCCGACCCCAGCACCAGAGCGACCCTGTCCCTCGGGCACAGCACCTCTCGGCTGCAACCCCAGACCAAGCCCGGCCACCCCCACCAAGATGCCCAGTGCAGGGCAGGATGATGCTGCCCCGTACCAGAATGACGCCGAGGCTCCAGAGATCGCAGGACTCGTCGTAGCCCTGCTGCGCCAGCAGCTCGGGGGCCGCGTACTGCAGCGTGAAGCAGGGCGTCTGCATGGGCCCCGCGGGGCTCTGCGGCCGCAGCCGCGCAAACCCGAAATCGATGATCTTCACGGGGGCCCCGGGCGTCTCGTCGGCATACAGGACATTCTGTGAGACAGACGGCGGCGCGGGGACGAACGGTCAGAGACAGGCCCACCCACCCGCCCCCCCCCCCACCCTGCGCCGCAGCCCGGCTCCTGCCGCCCGGGCATCCGCGCCCACCTCGGGCTTGAGGTCACGGTGCACCACGCCCGCTTCCTCATGCATGAAGCTCACGGCCGACACGAGGCTGCGCAGGATCTGGCTGGCCTCCGACTCGCTGAAGTGCCGCTTCTTGCGGATGTGCTCCAGCAGCTCCCCGCCCCGCAGCAGCTCCAGGACCAGGTACGTGTGCAGCTGCGGGTGGCGCGACGGGGCCAAGGTCACCGCCCGCCAGCCCCGCCCCCAGGCTCCAGGCCCCGCCCCTCGAGTCCCACTTCCCGGGCCTCGCGCCAGACCCAAGCTCAAGCCCCGCCTCCAGGGCCGCCCCAACAACCTCCTTAGGACCTCCTAGCCCTCAGATGCTGCCCCCACGACCTTCCAGTCCCCCACCGCTTTGGCCATCTTCAAGCCCCGCCCCCCACAAGGCTTACCCAGCCCCCACCCCATGCCGTCAAATTGCAGCCTCAGCTCCGCCTGGGACCCTCAGGCCCTACTCCCGTCCAAGTCCAGCCTTCTTGACCTCTCCTGGCCCTCGCAGGCCCCGCCTCCTGGGCCCACCAAGCACGCAGGCCCCGCCCCCTGGCCATCCCCTCGCGCCCCGCCCACTCGCCGCCACTGCCGGCCCCGCGCTCCGCCCCAGCCCTGTTGAAGGCCTCACCTGGTCGTGATGGACCTCGTGCAATTTCACCACATTGGGGTGTGACTGGCACAGCCGCAGGGCGGTCACCTCGCGCTGTGTGTTCGCCTCCAGTCTGGGGCGGGTGGGGGGGCGGGGCAGGCAGGGTCAGGGCCGCTGACCTCCGGCCCCGCCCGCCCACCCGGACCCCGCCCACCCCAGCCCCACCCACCTGCGGCTGAGGATCTTCACCGCGAACTCCTGGCCGCTCTGGCGCTGGCGGCAGCGGCGACACACCGAGAAGCTGCCCTGGCCCAGCGCGGGCTCCCGCAGGTCCAGCTCGTACTGCTGGAAGAAGGGCGAGTCCTGGAGGCGAAGAGGGCGCGAGTCAGGGCTCCCATCCCGGAGCGCGGGACCTCACCCCTGGAGACCCCAGGCTCGGACCTCCCCATCCCGACCCCATCTCCCCCACCCCTTCCCAGCCCACCTGCATCATGGCGCTCCTGGCCACCGCCGCCCGGCCGGGCCTGTCCCCAGCACCGGACGCTTCCAGCACATCAGTCATCACGGCATTGTTACGGTCAAACAGGATGGACGGCGCCACAAAGGAGTAGCCCTGCGGGGGGGGGGGGGGGGGCGGATGAGCAACTGGGGTCTGGGGGTGCAGGAAAGGAGTGCCTGGGAGGCCCTGACGTGGGGGGAGCCTGGCAGGAGGGCGGGGTGGACCGTGGGCAAGGAGAGGTGCACCCAGGATGCCTGGACACGTTTTACTCCGTCTTGTTTTGTCATCACTTGGAGCCATGTCTGTCCCCTCCACCAGGCGGTGACCCCATTTTTCTCATCAGTGACCCCTGCCGACCCCCACCCCCACCCCCGCCAAAGCAAGGGCAGCACCTGGCACAGTATAGAGGTTCAGATAAGGACGGGCTGAAGTCCGGGGCTGGCCATCACACAGGGTTAGACTCCACCCTAAAACCTACTCCTCCCTTTCAAAGCAGACTTTAGCCTCCTCTGCAAGGCAGCTACTGAGGAAATGCAGAGAGAAACCAAAGCTAACCCTCTGCCTTTCCTAAACACCCCTGTCCTGGCAATAGGACATTTTCAAGGGTCATCTTAATGTGTGACTTTCTCCTAAAAATGCAGCCCCACCGGGCACGGGAATGCAAGCTCGGCATGGTGGGATTTTTTGCCAATTAGATCCTCTGATATGTCCCCAATACCCAGATCAGTGCCTCATTATATGGGGATGTATAATTAGTGTTGGCGCTCAGAATACATTTTTAACCCAAATGAGTGAAAGTAAGCATCAGCCCATAAGAAAGAACTTTCTCATTAGGACTGAGACAGTGGAACAAGGGGCCTTCAAGCAGAGAATTGTCGCTACTTCCAAGAGCTTTAGAGAGGAAACTGAGCCATCCATTATTGATATTGGTCTGTTTTCATTTAATATTTATGGAGCATCTCCTTACAGGCCAGGCCCTGTGCTGGGCTTAGGGACAGAGAAATTAATCACACGGTCCCCACTCTCCAGAAGCTCCCAGGCCAGGGGGGAGGCAGGCAGTCTCGCTCAGGCTGTCAGGATTCGACATGACAAACTGTGCGGAAGGAAGTGCTGTCTGCAAAAGGGCGACCCGGTGGGCACAGGAACAGGGAAAGTGCAGGCACCAATGGCTGCACTGGGCAACAAGATTTGAAGGATGGATGTGAGCTTGCCAAGGGGATACCCGTGGGGAAGGCATGCCAGGTTGCACGAACGGCCTGGGCAAATGCACGTAGGTATGTTTTGGTGCATCAAGGGGGATGATAGGGAGCTCTGAGGCTAGGGCACTAAGCAAGGTCCCCACCGTGCAGGGCCTCGAGTGCCAAGCAAAGGAGCTTGCACTTGATTTCTATAACTGGACGAAAAAGGCCTGTGCCCCCAGGAATGTGAGGTGGGGTCTCAAGGGACATGCAAAGCCAAAGTATAGACATAGCATGGCTTCCTAGGTATCCCCTTAAGCAAGTAAAATAACTTAAAAGTGATTTTTATGTAATAAGGGTATAATGGAGTAGAAAGGAACATTCCACAAAGTTTAAACATAAGCCATGAACCATCAAAGATGTGTCCTGCTGTGGTGGTCTCCATGGCTGACAACTCCAGGGGCCCCGCAAGTATTGAGTCGTTCCCTGTCTTTTGGGAAATCTCAAGGGACAAGCTTGAGAAGGAAAATCATATGGTCCACCGAGCCACCAAAGAGGACAGGGCAGGCATGGAACCAGGGGACTGGAATGTTCAGTTGGGAAGCTACAGAAGGGAAAGTGGAGGAAGGAAGGGCCAGGAACACTGAACAGGGGGTGCAGTGAGGTTGGGAGAAGAAATGCTGTAGGCAGTGGAGTGGAAGCAGGGGCAAGCAAGGACTTGCAGAGTGAAACTCAGAGCAAGATGAGGGGGAGGCCTGATCAGGACGAAGGGTCTTTTCAGCATCCACAGCTCAGCCAGGTCGAAGCAGGCAGCAGAGACCTGCCTCCCCTGCATCAGGGGGTCTGTGCGCTCTCACTCACCTGGAAGATGCGAGGGTCCCCAGATGGGGGGCTGCCAGGGGGCGAGTAGACGGGCTCCAGCCGGGTAAACTCCTCTGCAAAATTGCCCACATCCAGCTCTGAGCGGATCTGGGGTTGGAAGGGGGCTGGAATCTTCCTGGCGGCCAGAGCAGCCCAATCCAGACCCTGAGGAAAAGGGTTCAGAGGTTAGGGTCAAAGGGCAGGAACTGAAAGTCCCTTTCCGCTCAGGCCCACCTTAGCGAAGTGAGAGCCTCTCTGGCATTTGGGGTGAGCAGCTGTTTTTCCTGCCTCCCCAGCTTCCATTCCCATACCTTTGGCAACAGAATCCATTTCCCTTGGAGAACCACCTCTTCACCCTGCTCAGTTAAAATTCTGGGATTTTTAATATAATTGGTTTGAATACCAAACAAATCTCCTCCTACTGGACTTAAGTTTGGGAGTATGTGAGCCTAGAATTGCTGGAGACACCTCTCAAGGTCTAATGATGAAGTCCCCTTGCAGAAAAACAGAACCAAGAAACAAAGAAAGAGATTCCTAATGATACAGTCTGAGCCCCTGGATGCAGCCTTGCCTGAAAGCAGTACGCTTTTCCTTGGACTTTTCACTATGGGAGTTAAAATATGCCCTTTTATGGCTAAGCCAGTGTAACGGAGTCTGTTAACTGTCTGCTCAACATCTTCCTTAGTACCATAGCCTCAATTTTATCCCAGGCAGAAATGTACACAACTAAAAGATAATATTTTACAAATTTCTTTGCAGCTGGAAGTGACCAAAACCTTGTAAGCCAAAATTGCGAGGTAGGACTCCAGGGTAAGATCCTCAAGAGAAGGGTAGACAATTTACAAGGGTCTTTTTTGCCCCTCCCTTCCTTCTTCTTCCTGCCTGGAGAGCAGATTAGATGGCAAGAGCTCCAGCAGCCATACTGGATCATGAGGCAACCCTGGGGATGGACACTGGGTGCTAGGAATGGGAAAGCACATTTTTAAAAAGAAGCTTAGATTCTTGAAGGTACCATGGAGACACGGCACAGCCCTGGCCTGCCAAACTGTGGACCTTTCTGATGTGAGAACAATAATAATAAACCTTTAAGAAAAAAGAATAATAAACCTTTATCCTATTTAGGCCACCATTCATACTGATCTCCATGACTAGCAGCCAAATTCTATTCCAGTGGCTACCACCTTCTGAGTAGGACTTTTTGTCACTTGCAGCCAAGAAACCTGATTCTTGAAGGCTCTAGTTCCACACCAAAAATCTCAGTATTGCTATGGCCAAAGTGCTAAGACCATAAGGAAGGAGGGATGAGGAAAACACCTCTCCCAAATGTCAGGCATCAAAGACATCGGGGCCTCTCCTGTGTGATGCATCAACCCACCTCCAGCACCGTGCCTGGCATGCGTGCAAGGGGTGTTGAGCAATTCTCTAAAGGAAACCAACACTGCCCAGCCACTCCCTCAAGGAAGGGACCTCTTCACCATGGAGACTTAAACTCTGAGAAAGCATCTCCATGGGCTCTTCTAGGCTGGTGCTTGCTGGGAAGGTTCAGGGGAAGGTGACACTCATAACATAGGTAACAGAGTGCCTGGCTCGCCGGAAGTGCCCCTAAATGGGTGCTTTCATTACAAAGTCAGACAAGTGGCCAATATGATACCCACCCGTCATCAGAAGATAGGGGTCAAAAGCACAGGCCTTGGACTCATCAGACCTGGCTTTGACCCTGAGCTCCACTGCTTCCTGGGTAGGAGACCATGGGCAAATTGCTTAACTTCTCTGAACCTCAGTATCCTCCTTTACAGAGATGAGGATAATCAGGGTAGTTCTGAGGGTTATGTGAGACAGTACAAGCAAAGGGCCGGCACACGGTGGGCATCTGCTGTTTTGGGGCGCTGCAAGGCACTGACAATGGTTGTGCATGGCACCTGGGTCAGTGAGTTCTCAAAACAAGGTGAAACTCACTCTGCCCTGGACTCCAACATGCTTGTGCTCTCAGCAAGTGAGCAAAGTCTCTGCATGAGCCCGTCAGCCATCCACCTGAATTACAGCCACACAGGCTGTCCAGCAGTGGCAGAGAACACAGCGCCTGGTGGATGCTAAGAGCCAGAAGCGTGATATTTTATTACCAGTTTGGACCCAGAGGACACCTGGGTTCCATTCCCAGCTCTACACCAATAACTGTGCAATCTTAGGCAGGTCACCTCCCCTCTCTGGGCCTGTGTGATGAAAGGACAGGACTAATTCACCTGGAGTCCCTGCCAGCCCTGTCAGTCGATGAACCTAGGATTCTTCCAGGAACCCAACCGCCCAGCTCCAGTGGAGAGAACCCAACCGCCCAGCTCCAGTGGAGGTGGCTATGAAGGTAAGCCTCGACCTACACATCCGTGCTTTATCTGGCCGCAGTTTCTGGATAAAGTGAAATGCGCCAGGCTCAGACCAGGCCTCCAGTGTCCCCAGCCCAGTGCGGCAGCCCGGCTTGGGTGGGTGTAGGGAGGGATGGGGACCCCAGAGTTGAGCGCCTCACCTGGAAGAAGGGGTGGCTCTTGACTTCCTGTGCCCTCTGGGGCCCCGCACCCAGTCGCTTCTTGGGGTCCTTGCAAAGCAGCCGCTGCAGCAGGTCCTGCGCCACGGGCCCAATCCGGGGGGGGAAGGGAGGGGAGCACTTCAGGATCCGTCTGGGAGGATTGGGGGGGCGTCAGGGGCAGCGAGCCCCCCACCCCACAGTCCTGCCCAGGCAGGCCCTGAGGCCCCTCAGGCGCCCCCTGTGTCCAGCCCTACTCACCGGGACACCTCGGCCTGCGTGTTCCTCTCGCCCTCCAGAGTGAAGGGTGAGGCCCCCGTAAGCAGCTCGAAGAGCAGGATACCCAGACTCCACCAGTCCACAGCCTGCCGAGGCGGGGCCGGGTGAAGGCCTGCAGCTGCACCCCTACCCCCTACCCTGCTGTGCCCCCCACTACCCGCCCCCCTCCACCAACCCACCTTGCCATGCCCCGACTTGCTGCGGATGATTTCGGGGGCCATGTACTCAATAGTGCCACAGAAGGAGAAGGTCCGTTCTTTCTGGAAGGGCGAGAGGACCCTGTCGGTCTCAGAGGCCTCTCTCGTGCCACCCCCCAAGGACCCGATCGGCTCGTGGGGGGCTGGAGCCGTTGGGGGCTTCCTGACATCAGGGCCTGGATCTGATCGCCTCTGCCAGGGAGGCCAGGCACAGAAAAGGAAGAGGCAGGAAGGAGATGCCACGACCGGGGAGGGGGCCGGCAGTACGCAGAGATGCCGTCCACTCACCTCCTCTGTCAGGAACTCCTTGCTAAGCCCGAAATCCGTGAGGACGATGTGGCCCTCGGAGTCGAGCAGCACGTTCTCCAGCTTCAGGTCTCGGTAAACGATGCCCAGCTGCCAGGGGCAAGCGGGGCGCTGAGGCTTCCTCCCCCGAGGTCCTACCCAGCTCCGGATCCCCAGATGCCAACAACCCCTCCCCACCTCCCAGCTCCTCCAGCCTGGGTCCCTGCTTTGGACAAGGAAACACCACTACCGCCACCACCAGAAGTTCCTGAGCAACAACATCTGGATTCAGAGGGATCCCCAGGAACGTGTGGCCAGGGCACAGCCAGGCCGCTGGGTAAGAAGGGCCATTTTAAGGGACAGAAGTCCCCAGAGAGAGAGCCTGTGCACAGGGCCCCATTTCAAGAAGGCCTTTGGAGCTACGACAAGAGGTCTCTATTTGAGGAAGTTCTATGAGAGGCAGCCCCAAGTTCCCTGTAAGAGGAAAGCCCCTTTCAGGAAGCACGAGGAGAGGAGACCCCACGAAGCAATGCTGAGCCTGTGGAAGCAGCTGGAGTCCCCACCAAGTTTACGACCGCCCCCTCCGTCCCAGGCGGAGACCCAGTTGGAGAACTGAGGCTGCCACGCTGGGAGGCCCCTCAAAAGGCCCAGACCCATCCCCAGGTGAAGCCTCTTGGCCAGGCCCTCGCCCACCTTGTGCAGGTATTCCAGGGCCAGCACGATCTCGCCCCCATACACGCGCACCTCTGCCTCCTTGAAGTACTGGCGCTGGTAGAGGTGGGTGAACATCTCGCCGCCGTTCACATAGTCTGGGGGACGGGGTGCAGGTTGCAGGGCAGCCCCCATGGGGGAGGCTCATCCACCCCCGGCCCCCCCGACCAGGGTCGGCTTGCGGCCTGGTCCTCACCCAGGATGAGGTGCAGCTTGGCATCGGTCTGGAAGGCGTAGTGCAGCGTGACCAGGAAGGGCGCCTGGCGCACCAGCTCCAGCACCGAGCGCTCCGTGCGCGTGTGCTCCTGAGTCTTGGCGCGCTGTACCAGCGCCGCCTTGCGCAGCACCTTCATGGCGTACAGCTTCCCCGCGTCGTGCCCGCCCGCCTTCCGCACCAGGAACACCTTCCCGTAGGCTGTGGGGGCAGCGAGTTGGGGAGATGGGAGAGGCTGTGAGGGGGGTGGTGGGTGGCTGGTGCAGACTGTTGGCGGTTGGGGTATTGCCAACCCAGGAGGGTGTGCAACTCGGGGGAAGGCGCTGGGGCGAGAGGCAGATGTGCAAAGGGCTGGAAGAACCTTCTAAGGAAAAGGCGTGCAAACCCCAGGAGGGTGCTTTCCAAAACCAGAGAGGGGATGTGCAGCCTGGGCTGGGGAGCAAGCAACTCCTGGAGGTCTGCAGCGAGAGGTGGGGGCGGGGCATGCGCAAACCTGCCAGAGGATGCAAACCCAAGGAAGAGAGGCAGAGGAGCAGCCACCTCCCGCCACCGGGGGAGGGATGTGCAAACCAGGACTGGGGAGTTTTACAGAGCGGGGGAAGGGGTTCTCATTCGGGGGGAGGAGGGGAGCTGTGCAAATCACTTGGGTGGGGTGCAAGCCCCCGAGGGTGTCTGCAGATCCGGGATGGGGTCATGCACACGCGGGAGCTTACAGGGAGGAACGAGGTCAGCGTGGCGCCCGCCCTGGGAGTGGGCCTGCAATCCCTGGCAGGGCAAGGGAGGGGGCAGGCAAAGCGGGATGTGCCGGGAAAGGGTGGGGGCCCTTCCCCGGGGCTGGTGCCGAGCCCAGGCAGGTTTGCAGCCCGGGAGCGTGCCGGGAACACCTGCCCGTTGGACGGTGGTCCTCACCTCCCGTGCCCAGCACCTTGAGCAGCTCGAAGTTCTCCACGCTCACCTTCTCCTCGTGCCCGGTCAAGTTGGCTGGGAGCACAGGGCGGAATGAGCCCAGCCGGTCCATGACCCCTCCCGGCCCCGCGGCCCGGCGGCCCTCACCCGCCCCCGCCCCCCAGCCCGGCCGCCCCCCGTCCCACCTTCGGTGATCCGCAGCTCCACCGCGCAGCTCTCGTCGTCGTCCTCGTCCCCCATGGCGGGCGGGTCGCTTGGGCCCGCGCGGGTCGGGCTCCGGGCGGCGCCGGTTACATGGCGGCTCCAGCCGGGGCGGGCGCTTCCTGGTGCCGCCTCCGGGGCCGAGGCGGGCGCCGGCGCCGCCTCCCGGCTCCCCGCCCCGCGCGGCCTGAGTCAGGCGGCTGGAACGTGACAGCGCCCGGCTGGGTGGGCGAAGGGCGGGCGTCAGGGCGGTGCGCTCCGGAACCCCACGCCACCCTCCCGAGGAGCTGAGAACCCACCCGGGGCCCGGGCCTCGGGTGCCTGGACAACCTCTCTGTCCCCTCTGGGGAGCGCACCCCTGGCCCTCTGAAGCCGGCTGGGTGGGCGTGGAGAAGGCTAGGAGCGGGGGGTGCAAGTGGGCGGGGAGAGGGGGGCACACAACAGGTATTATAGAACCCACCCCTTTCCCAGGGCGGGCACTTAGGGCGGCCAAGTATCCCTGCTCCTTTCCTTAGCCACCGGCCAAAGGGAGAGATTTAATAAAAATTATAACCAGAATTACAACCTACCGGCCTCACTTCTGATCCCCTCAGCACATAGGGGAGGGGACCTCTATGACCCCTTGACATCCAGCCCGCGAGTCCTGGGCCCAAGGGCAGGCCCAGCCCACAGTCCCATCACCGCCCTGCACGGCTCCCAGCTGCACCCCCGGGGTGGCTGGCAGAGCCTCCTTTCTCGTGGACTTCACTGTCTCCAGGGTCCCACCACCCAGGCCTCTCGGCAGGGAGGGGAGTCCGGGAATTCTGACATCTTTAGAGCAGTTTTGCAGAAACCCTTCAGCCTGCAGCCGCCCTTCGAGGTGCTGTTCCCCAATGCCCCCCAGCCTGGCCCAGTTCCCAGTCCAGAGCAGGCCTCAGAGAGGATGTCACGTCAGAGTCCCACGGGGCGGCCCCCTCTGCCCGGGGAGCCCGGAGACCCAGGCCCGCCCTCCAAAGCCTCTGCTGCCTCCTCTGGGCAGATAACCACCCACCCCCCACCTCCCCTGCCCTGGCATCTGGCAGGGGCCCCCAAGCGGGGTAGGACGGCCATTAGAGCCCCCGGTCTGAGGCTGCCCAAGCCTGCTGGAGCCCGGGGTCTCCACCCCCACCCCACAGCCCCTCACGGCTCTGGCTACAAGGAGGAAGGCAGAGCTGTGGATCACCTCCAGGGAGCCCGGCTGCCGCAGGTCACCCCGCTGGGGCTGGACTGGCCGCCCCTTCCAGCTCTGCTCACCCCAGTTTCAGGAGCAGCCAGAAGGCCAGGCTGCCTCATCTCAGCCCTGGGCAGCCCCACCCTCCCCTGGGCAGCCCCAGGTACCCTGACTCACATCCTGTTACCCAGCCTAACTGCCCCCCTTTCCAGGCTTCCTCCTAGAGGCCCCTGTCCCTCTGTGGCGGCCCCAGGCCCTAACATCCCACCAGGCCATGAGCTCCCCAGGGGCATGGGAGGTGGTGGAAGGGTGTGACCAGGAAGGAAGATGTAGAGAGAAAGAAGAGGGGGACCTGGGAGAGGGGATCTGAGAAAGGGTTGGGGGCATGGCCTCACGGGCTTCTCTGCCCCACACCCCTGAGTCCGGATCTCAGGCCCCCGCCGTGGCTACCCAGAATGCCCTCCCCCTCCCCACCCCGCTGGACACCCAGGCTCTGGCAAGCCCAACTGGTCCCTCCCCTGAAGAAAGCCCCCTGCTGCCTGTCCAGCCCTTCCGGGAAGCCTCGGGCTGCCCAGTGTCCCCGGCACCCCACAGCTCCCGAACACAGCCATGGACACAGGACGCGGCTCTGGGTGGTTGTGGCCTGCTTTATTCTCGCATCCCTCACATCCCCGCTGAGGCTCAGAGGGGGGCCCAGGCCCCGGGCCCCAGGGAATGGGCCTTGGCTCCCCACCTACACCAGGTGGGGGGCTCTCTCGCCCGCTCTGGCCAGTCCTTCTCTACTGGGGGTCCCCCCAGAGTCCACCTCCTTAGCGGGGGCCGTGCAGCAGAGTCAGGGTTTGGGCAGGGAGCTGATCCTGGGGTCCAGTTTGCCCCCTTGCGCAGAAGTTCATCCCGGTCCCATGTGGGGGTCCCCAGGCTGGCGGTGTGGGGCCCTGGGGCCCAGGTCTCTTTGCTCCAGGCCTGTGCTCGGGCATCCTGACCCCCCGGGCTCAGGGGCTGGCAGGGGCCCCCACTGAGGCTCCAGCGACGAAAGGGCGGAACTCCCAAGCCCCCCGTGCACGGAGAGTCACTGGCTGAGGGAAGGGGCGAGGCGGGGTTTCTCCGGTTCCTGAACGGCATCGTGGTCTAGGGGAAAAGGCTCAGTCAGGCCACCTCACTCAGGACCCCCAGCCCGCCCTCGAAGTAGCCCACAGGCCTGACACCTTTGGTGTGCCTTCAACCCTCTGACCTCTGACCTCTGACCTCTGACCTCCAGTCCCTCCCTCCTCCACTCCCCTTGCACTGCCCTCCTTGCCTGTCCCCCAGGACTTTGCCCCAGCTGTTAACCTCCGCCTGGGATGCTGTTCCCTCCACCTGGGATGCTGTTTCCATATATCCGGGTGACAAATTCTCACCTCCAAGCCTCAACTCCAACTTCAGAGGCCGACCCCAAGCACCCCAATTAGAATGCAACTTGCCTCCCAACGCTTTCCATCCCTCTCCCTCTGCCCACTCTTTTTCCAGAGCGCTATCACCTCCTAACATCCTAGAGCTGGGCCACAAGCCATGCGTGGCTACTGGGCACATGGAATAGGGCTCGGTGGGCCTTAAGATGCCCTGTAAGCACCTCTGGATATCAAAGACTCAGCATGAAAAAATAACAGAAAATATCAGTAATTGTTTATATACACTGCATGTTGAAATGGTGACAGGCTAGACAAACTGAATTAGCAAATTGTTATTAAAATTAATTACACCTGTTTCTTTTTTACTTTTTTTTGGATGAGGCTGCGAGAAAGTTTAAAATTACACCTGTGGCTCACATTCGATTTCTATTGGACAATCCGTTGCAGATAATTATTTTATGCATACTGTTTACTGTCTGCCTTCTCCTGCCAGAACGTTCCCTGCCCTGTCTCCAGCTAGCACAGGGTCTGGCCCTCGGGAGAGACACAATACTCATTCACTGCATGAGCAAATGAATGAAGGAGGTCTGCCGAGGCCGCAGGTAGAGCAAATGCCCCCTCTCCCTGCCCTGGCCCCTGCCTGCTCACCTTCTCTGCTGGCACCTGCTTCGTGTTCTGCCAAGGTCTCAACAGAGCCATCCCATTCCACGCTGTGTCCTGGCCAGGGAGAGGGGAGCAAGGCAGCCGCTGGGCCCCAGGGACCAGCGCCCGGGCGGACAGGGCTCATGGGGAAACACAGGGGACAGGAGGGAAGCCCCTCCCCCAGGAGAGGGTAGGGTCACAGGGAGGTGGGGGCTTCGGGGGGGTATGGTCCCCTCGTCTCTCACCTTTGCTATGGAAACTGGGTGCTCCCAGGGGCCCTGGGCCGCGCTGGCGGAATCGCTGTCGGGGGGTGTCTCCGGGGCTGAACGACTCAGAGCTTCGCCCCACAGGGAACCGGGAGCTGAGTTTCCGCCGCTGCCCCCCTGCCAGGGTCTCATCCCGCAGGCAAAGGGAACTTCGGGCCCGGCGCATGGGTGCTGGTGAGGGGGGCCCTGCCAGAGGCACATGCGAGGAGGGGGTCAGAGAAATGCAGGGAGGGGCTCAGGCTGAGTGGAGGAACCAGCAGGGTAAGGCCTCGTGGGAGGGGGTCCGTTTGAAGGGTTAAATGAATGAGCATGGGGTCGGGAGGCAGGGCCCTGTGCTGGCTGACACTCACTCCCTGTGTGACCTTGGGCAAGGTGCTTCCCCTCTCTGGGCCTCAGATTCCTTCTCTGTTGACTGGGACAAATGGAATCTCACACTGACCTCCCCTGCTGCTCTGAGGCCCAGGTACCCCTGTGGATAGGGTAGGACTGCATGGGTGCGCAGCACAGGTAGAAAGGAGATGCTGCCAAGAGGGACCCTCAGGGGCCCAGGGCAGAGAGTCACAAGAAGCGTCTGGGCAGGTGGGGGCAGGGGGCGGGGAAGGCTGCGCTGGGTGCAGGAAGGGAGCCACCAGAGGTGTCGGCAGGAGCCAGGGTGGGGCCAGGGGACGAGGGGTAGGGACCTGCCTGGTCACCTGGCCCCCAGACCCACCTGTCCCATCTGCCTCCCTGCCCTTGGGGAGCTCCATCTCCGGGGGGCCCCCCAGGCTCTCCGTGCTGCCAGCCCCATCGGCCCCCAGGCGTGGCACCCCGAGGGGGCCCCCCTCCCGCCGGGGCCGCATCAGCCTCTTCACCTTGTCTGCCAGCCAGCTGCCCTTCCTGGGGGCAAGAGGGCACAAGAGGGAGTAAAGACCGGAGGACGGAGGGAGAAGAGGGCCATGTGGGGGTGGCAAAGGCCGGGGAGACCCCCGCTGGGGCCTGGGCCGGAGCTGGGCCAGGGATCGTGGTGGGGGGTAGGGGGTGCAGGGCCGGGCAGGGTGGAGCATCGGCCCAGCAGGGTGGGAGGGGCCGCTCACTTGGTCCGGGGCAGGGGCCCGGGCTCCAGCACGCGGTACTGGTCCATTATTTTCTCCACCAGCTTCTGCTTCTCACGACGCAGGGCGTTCAACTGGGTCCTGAAGGGACGGGGAGGGGGAGGGGGCCCGAGGCCCAGGGGGGTCAGGGCAGGTGCCAGGCACAGGTTTCGGCAGGGACGCACTGGTACAGCCTCTCAGTGACAGATCGAAACACTCTGTACGGGTCGACACAGGGCTGCTGGCCCCAGCCCCCAGGGGCCCCCTCGGCAGCCCCAGCCCTTTCCTTGGACCTCCTGAGGGAGGGGGGTTCTCCCCATGAACCACCCCGGGGCCTCTGGGACCTGCCCACCCGCAGCCTGCTCACAGGTACTCGCGCTGCTCGCGGTGCAGGTGGTCCCGGCTCTCCAGGCTGCGCTCCAGGAGCCCCCGATTCTCCCGGCTCAGGGCCTGCACCTCGGCCAGCAGCTGCCGGTTCTCCTCCTCCTGGGCACTGCGCAGCTGAGTCAGCAGCTGACAGGGGGCAGGACGGGGCAGGGGATGGAACCCAGCTCGGGGCGGCCTGGGTCTGCCCTCCCCACCACCACCCTGGCCGCCACCGCGCCCCACCACGCACCTCGCACTGCGTGCTCAGCCGGCAGGCACTCAGGTCCAGCTGCTGGTTAGACTCGCGCAGCCGCTGGCTCTGCGCCTCCAGCTGTGCCCGTTCCAGCTCCAGTCGTGCCAGCCGGCCCCGCAGCTCCCCGCGTTCGCCCTGCAGCTCCCCGCGCTCCCGGGACACCTCGGCCAGCAGCATCTGAGCTCTGCAGAGGGCAGGTGAGGAGCTCTCCCAGGGACCTTCCTCCCCCACCACCCCTGGCCGCTCATGAGGGCCAAAGCGGGACCCACAGGGACAGAGACTCATCCGCCACCAACCCACTTCCTTGCCGGGAACACTGAGAAGTGGCCGAGTGGGGGGAGGGGCCCCACCAGGGCTGGTACCTGTCGTGCTCACTCTGCAGCCTCCGCAGCTCCTCCTCCAGCCCCCGCTGCCGATGCCCGTCCTGCAACAGGCGCTCGCGCTCTGCCAGCAAGGCCGTTTCCTGGGCCTCCACGCTGGCCCGCTGGGCCTGCAGCTGCTCATGCCTGGGATGGGCAAGGGGCTGAGGGGGCTGCCCGGACCCCGGGCCAGGGGAAGCAGGCACCGGGACTATCTGGAAGTAGGGGTCTGCTGTCTCCTGAGCCCACAAGGACCCCCACCAGGCAAAGCCAAAGAGTGGAATCCCATGCCTGGCATCCCCATTGCTGACAGGTGAGCCCCAGGGTGAGCCCGCCCACGTGCCCAGCAGCACAGCTGGGTGGTGCCTTGTCTCCAAGCAGCCGGGAATCTGCTGGGCAATTGTTTTCCCGGTGCAATCAGACAGTATTGAGTGAGCCCCAGGTGAAGGGTAGGTACGGAGTGGAGGAGCTCGGTGTTTGGGGGAGGCTCACCGGCCCTGCAGCTCCCGGTGGGCCAGCTCCAGCGCCCGCATGTTGGCCTTGAGGTCGCGGTGCCGCATCAGCAGTCCTTCGAGCTCGGCCTCCTGCCGCCGTTGCAGCTGAGCCAGGGCCTCGTGGTCCCGCAGCAGGGCCTGCTGCTGCCCGCGGGTCTCCTCTTGGGCTTTGCGGGCCGCGTCTACCTCCTCCTCCAGCACCCCCAGTTTCCTGTGCAGCTCCTGGCCTTGCAGCTCCAGCACAGCCTTCTCGGCCTAGGGCAAAAGAGGGAGGCAGGGGCCATCGGGGTGGCATACCAGGCCGGGAGAGGGGCGAGGGAAAGGGGGGTAGGGGCAGAAGACAATGCGAGCTGTGGTAGGAACAGCGAAGAGGTAAAGGCAGAGGTAGAGGTGCCTGGGACAGGGGGACAGGTCGTGGAGGCTAGCGCTGGTGCCAGGCTGTAGAGGGGAGCGCGAGAGGCAAAAGGCAGGGATGGGACAGATGGGGCTGGGGGCAGGGGACAGGGAGAAGGGTAGGGACTATTGGCAGCTATGGAAGGGAAGGCTGGTGATGGGGCAAAAATGGATACAGATGTCAGGGCAGTCAGAGGGGGTAGGAACAGGGAAGGAGGCAGGGACAGGGGGAGGAGCAGATGGAAGTGGACAGGGGTGGGGAGAAGGGGTGCAGGACGGGATGGCTGGGCTTCGAATGCAAAGTTGAATGTGTCTAGGGGACAGAGGAAGGGGCTGCTGGCTGCGAGCTAGGGCAAAGAAAGGGCAAAACACCATAAATTAGAAGCAGGGGCAGGGATGGGGCAGGGGAGAGGACGCCTTTGGCCGCCACCCACCTGCAAGCGGCTGCTGTACTCCTGCGCCTGCTGACTCTGCAGCAGCAGCTCCTGGGCGCGCCCCTGCAGGCCCCCCAGCTGCCCCTCTAGCTGCTGCAGTTGCCCTTGCAGAGCCGCCTTCTCAGCTTCCAGGGTGGCATTCTGCCGGGAAGAGCGGGGTTTGGAGTGGCCAGGAGGCTGGGGCCCCGCTCCACCCCCACCCCACCCCCGTCGGACACTCACACTGCGCTCCACCTCGATGAGCCGCCCGCTCTGGGACTCCAGCGTCCTGGGCCCAGTGTTGTCCTCGGGCATAGGGCCCTGGCGCAGCTGCAAGGAGAGGTCCCCAGAGGTCACACAGGAGCACGGAGGGGGGCATGGGGACCTGGGCCAGCAGACTCTTGCCCCTGCAGTAGCAGCAGCTGACACCGTCTGCCCGCCTCTATCACACACCCCTTTCCTTAAACCTACAACCCCACGCTCTGGGTTCCTGCCACTCCATGGAGGTCCCCATGCTGCTGTCTTCCGTGCCCTCAGTTCTGCAGAAGGGCCATGCAGCGTCTTCTGTATAGAACACTCTCTCCATCCCCCCTTCCTCTGGGTCCCAGGAAGCCCTCTCTGAGCGACCCCACCACACACTGGCACATGGCATCATCTTCGCATCTTTGCCTTTATCCCAACTATGAGCTCTGAGGCCGGGAGCTTTGGACTCCTGCACCACACAGCAGGTGCCCAGTAAACAATTACTGACCTACTGTGACAGTCACCGAGCTCACGAGGGAGTGTTGGGGTCAGAGCAGGAGAAGCAAGGCTGACACGTCTCAGCAGAGCCGTCGGGGTTCTGCCCATCAAAGCATGGGGGAAACAAGGCCCCCAGAGGGCCTCACGGCCTCGGCAGAGTCCAGCCTGTACAGCAGCCTCCTGATTCCCAGCCCAGTGCTCCCTCCAGCAGGGGCAGGAGGTGGGCTGCTGGCCAAGAATCGATGGGCCAGACCCCAAGTGGGGACTCTGGGCCCAGGAGCCCACGCAGCCCTGGATGTCAGCTGGTGGCATCCGGGGACCCCTCACCTGCAGCAGCTCCTCTTCCAGCTGCTGGGCCTTCAACCTGAGCGCCGCCAGCGCCTCCTCCTTGGAGATCTCCGCCGCCTGCCGCTCAGCTTCCAGCCTCTGCTCCAGGTTCCGGTACCTGCCAGGAAAAGCCTTGGCACACGGGCCCAGGGCACCACACCGCTCCCCACTGAGCCCCAGCCGGCCCCACCCCCACCCCCCACCCCAGGCACCCTCCCCACCTCTGCTGCTGGGACTCCTGTTCCAGCTGCCATTCCTGGCGCTCCAGGGACGCCTGCTCCAGTTCGCGCTGCAGGCCCTCCAGCCGTGACCCCAGCTCCTGGCTCCGCACCACAGCCTTGTCGAGCTCCTGGGGGCAGGCAGGGCAGGCTCAGGCCTGGAAGGATGGACCCCCCACCCTCCGCCCCCCGTCACCCAGAGGGACAGGGCAGGACAAGAGCCTGAGGCCCGACAGTGGGGAGACCTGGCTCTCTGTCCCAGCTCTGCCACCAGGGCAAAGGCCTCTCACCCTTAGGCCTCTACTCCCCGATCTGTAAAATGGGCTGGAAAGACCCAGGGGTGGTAGGTAGGGGGTGTGGGGGAGGCCCCTGGCCGGGCAAGGGGCTTCACCTCGCGGAGCCTGCGTTTTCTCATGCACACACTGAGAGGGGGGCGCGGTGGGCGTGCTCTCCGGGCCGCGGGGCCATACCAGCCCAATGAGGCCATGATGGCCCATGGAGGTGGCTCAAGAGAGGACCCTCGGCCACAGGGGACGGGATCTTGGGGATGGTCTGTCCTAAACCCAGCGGGGCCCGGGGTGGGGAGGATGGGCCCGCCCGCGGCGGTTGGGCCACACCATTGTGGGAGGCTGGTGGGAGGCACGCTGGGGCCTGTGGCCAGAGAGGGAGCTGGGCCAGACCATTCTGAGGCTTGGGGGGGCCCTGACGGGGAGTTGGGGGGAAGCCAAGGGAAGGGCAGGCTCTGGCCAGCCGCGGGCAAATGCTGCCTCTGGCAGCCAAGGCCGCGAGCCTCTGCCCCTGAGGAGGGTCCTCCGGCATTATAACCCCACCCCTGGCCTTGCTCCTGGGGCGCTGAACTTCCCGCCGCCCTTGGCTACAGCCTCCCCTGAAAAACTACAAGTCCCATGAGCCCTTGCAGCTCAGCCACCAGAGCCTGAGGGATGGCTGGGGGAGGTTAGTTAGAATGGGAGGGGAGCGGGCAGGTGAAGGACAAGATTTGAGTCCCGGGGCCCCGCCCTGCCCACCACCCCCACCATGTCCCCCTGAACTACTCCTCCTGGCCTCCGCCCAGCCCCCTAGCCAGCCACAGCCTGGATACCACACCCAGTTATAACCAGGAAATTGCACAAAATTCCCCTCTCTGTTCTCAGAGCTGGCTACCCTCACCATCACTACCCACCTGCCAGCCCCATCCTCTCCCCTGCCACAGGTTAAGCCTCTTCTAGGTCACAGATGCTATCCGAAGCTTCACTATCTTATAGGATTCTGTGAGGCAGGGACTGTTTTTATTCCAGTTTTAGAGGTGAAGAAACCGAGACTCAGAGGTTAGGTAACTTGTCCTAAGCCACATAGCTAAAAAATGGGGGACCTGGGATATTACTCAGTTCTGCATCTCAGTCACACTCAATCTCTCAACTTCACCCTCTCACCCACACCCCCAGTTCTCGCCTTCCCCAGAACTTCCCCACCCCTAGGCCTGCGCTGCCCAAAGCCTGACCCCAGGTCCACCCACCAGCATGCTCCCTCGTCATCTCCTGCCCTCCCATGGCACCTGAGCAAATTATTCTCTCCCGCTTGGAGTCTCAGTGTCCTCATCTGTCACCCGAGGATGCCACTGAAAACTGCTCAGGATGGATGGTTGGATTTCTTGCCCCACGACACACTCTCCCCCACGTGCCTATCCCACTGTCCCTCCACTTCCCCTGAAGTACCTCGCAACACACAGACCTGACTGCTTTGCTCGTGTCAGCCCCTCCAAGACCTCCCATTTCCCTCATGAGAAAGTCCCAACTCCTTCTTGAATTTGACATTCTGGGTCCTGCCTAGTAGGAACCCTACTTAATTCTCAGCCTTGCCTTTCTCCATCCCCTGCCTCACACTCTGCAGGATTCTCTCCCATCCCTGTCCTATCTCCTTCTGGAAGACGCAGAGGCTTCCTCCTCCAGGAAGCCTTCCTAGATAAGCCCCAGCTGAAGTCTAGTGTGCTTCCTGGGCTCCCATGGCTCCTGACATTCCACCCAAGACAGAGACCCAGTCCTGTCTCCGCTCTGGACTATGAGCACCTCCCTGAGAGTGGGGAGCCTGGTACAGGGCCTGACACCAAGGAGATGCCCATAAACATGTTCAAATTCATGAATAAAGGTGCTTCAGTCCCTTTCTCCCCGACCTAGCCCCAGCTACACCCCTACTACCTGGATCCCTGCCACTGCCTCCTGATGGTCTCCAGACTTCCCCATCCACCCTTCAATGCCTTCAAGCCCTTTCCATGCAAGTCTGCCCACACACCTTCCCTCCCATGCTTTCCCTGCCTGGGTGGGATCCTAACACCTTCAAAGCTGGCACAACTCCAGCCCCCAGGGCCCCCACTTCCTCCTGGGCCCCTGAGCATCGTGAACACCTTAAAGTTTTTGCACATGCTGTTCCCTCTGCCTGAAATGCCCTTCCCACTTAGTGAAATCCTGGTCATCCCTCAAAACTCTCTCTGAAACCTCCTGGGCATCAGCTCCCTCTCCCGCGGCTCCCGCAGCACTTTGCCTTAATAACGGACATTTCTTAAGTACTTTTGGAACCAGGCTCTTAACACCATTAGCTCCCCAGTCTTTCGAAACACCAGGGAGGGTGGAGGGGAGGCATGAATAGTACCCCCATTGTACAGAAAAGAGGAACTGAGGCCAGGGTAGAGCAAACTGCCCTTGGGCAGCGAGCCAGAATTTGCACGTGAGCAATCTGGCTCCAGAGCCCACACTCTCGGCCCCTCCTTACAGCCCACTACACATGGCCTTCCACCTGCTCCGTGGTCCAGGCCAGGCAAGCACCTGGAGGGCAGGGGTAGACTTGGCCTTTCTATCTCCAGCCCCAGGCTGCTGCTGGACACTCAGTGGCTCCTGATGGAACTAACAGCTCCAAAGCCCCAGCAACGGAGTGTAAAGGTTGGCCCCAAGCCCCGTTCCCTGACTCCAGCTGTGTGCCCCCGACATACCTCCCCGAGGGCCCGCTTCTCCCGGCGTTCCCTCTCGGCCTCCTCCGTGAGCTGGCGGCGCTCGCTCTCCAGCCCCTGCAGCCGTTCCTCGGCAGCCTCAGCCTTGGCCCGCAGTCGGGGTCCCTCGCGTTCCCACTGCCTCCGCTCCCGGCCTGCAGCCGCCAGCGCCTCCCCCAGGGCCTCCCGCTCCCGTGCTGCGGCCTCCAGCTCCCGGCCCGCTGCCTCCAAGGCTTCTTGCAGCCGGGCCTGCTCTGCAGCCTGGGCCCCCGCCGCCTGCTGGGCCTCGGCCTCTGCCCTCCGTGCCTCAGCCAGCTCCTTGGAGAGGCGGGCGGCCTCCATGCCTTGGGCCTCCAGCTCAGAGCGCAGGGCCTCAGCCTCTCCCCTCAGCTGGGCCACCTCCTCCCTCAGGGTCTCTTGCTCTGGAGCCCCACTGGCCAGGCTCTCCCCTGGGATGGGCCCCCCCAAGGCCTGGCTCTCAGGAACCTCGAAAGACCCCTGTGGTGGATTTGGCCGGGCCAGTTCCCGGACGGTCCCCTCCAGCCTCAGTTCATGCTCTCTGGCTTCTGTCTGGCCCTTGGACAGGCCCAGCCCCTGGACTAGGGTCAGCTGCTCCCCATACTGGAGCCCAGGACCCCCCTGTTTCAGCTCCCGAGATGCAGGTTCCACCCCGCCTTGGGGAGATTCTCTCTCCCGAGTCTCTTCTCCCTGCAACAGCTGGGCCTGAATTTTGATCCCTGGACTCTGAGGTCGGGCCACAGCAGAGGCCGTGGTCTGAAGAAGTTCTCCATGGTCAGGCTTCTCCAGGGACATCCCTGTTTCCACAGCAAGACCTGATATCTGGGGGGTGGTGTCTGAAATTTGGGGGGCGCTGGCAGTCTCCTGTCCAGGAGAATCAGGTGCCTGGAGACACTCATCTGATCCCTGGAGGGCTGAGTCTGATGCCCCGGGGGCCGGGTCCAAGGCCTGGGGGTCTCCATTCCCGGCCTGGGGGACCGAGCCCTGGAACCCGTGGTCTAGGACCGGGGCAGCCTGGGGAGTCCCGTCCAGCTCTGGAACTGTGGAGTCCTCGCTCTGCTCCTCCAGCAGGGGGTGCTGAGGGCACACGAGAGGCTGTGTCAGGTTTCCGGAAGGAGGGGAGGGGCCTGCTAGGGTGGGGGGGGGACTCACCTGGCCAGCTGGCTGCACCTGCAGCCCCTGCAGCAAGCTGCGCAGCTCCAGATTCTCCCGCTCCAGGGTCCGCAGCCGCCCAGCCTCTGCCTCCCTCACCTCATCCTGCAGCGAGGGGGCTGCTCCCGGCAGGGGTGCTGGAGGGTGTAAGCATGCATTCAGGACCCCTCCCCATCCTGAGCCTCTGCACCTTCCTTGGCTCCTCACAGACACCCCACACAGGCCTGGGGTAGGGGGTGAGGTCAGAAGCCCTTCCTGCCACTGCTGCAGGAACACACAGGCAGCCCCCACTCCCAGCCCCTCCTCTGGGACTCCCACTCACCCTCCCCGGGAGAGCTCAGGGGGGGCTCCAGGCTCCTCTGAAGCTCCAACTCCAGCTCCACGTTTTCCTCTGCCAGCTGGTCCACCTGATGCCTTAAGGAGTCCAATTCCTGGGGAAGGGAAGGGCAGGGTCAGACCCGCCAGGCCAAGTGTGCGGGCATGAGGGTCACTAGGGGCCACCAGGGGATCAGTGGGGTCGCCGCGGGTCATGGGTTGACCCCGCTGGGGTCACTCCGGTGACCTCACCGCGTGGGCCTCCCCCAGCCGGGTCCGCAGCAGGAGGTTCTCACGCTGGGTCTCGTGCAACCGAGCACATCGTTCGCGGGCCGCCTCCAGCTGCTCCTCCAGCAGCGCTTTGGAGGCTTCCAGAGTCCCCGAGAGTTCCCGCTCCTCCTGGGGGGAGAGCAGAGGGAACCCCAGAGTAGGCGCAGCCCGCGCGGCTCCAGGCCCTGCGAGTCCCAAACCGCTTCCCCGGGGCCAGACACCACCCTGCCTCCTCTCTCGCATCTGACCCCGCAGCGCCGTCAGTGGGGCCCACCTTTCCCCTCTATCAGCCGCTCTTGTTCAAGGGTCTCTCCAGGTACCCTCATCCTAGCACCTGGCCACGCCCAGCTCATGTCGAGGCCACGCCCCTTCTCCCCGGGAACCGCCTTCAGACCCTAATTTTCCTCACCATCAGCCCCCACTCCCTAGAGACATCCCTCCGTGCATTGTCCCCATATTTCTCCAAGCTGTGACTTTTCCCCCCATGTGGCTCCGCTGTCTCCTCTGGACCCCATCTCGCACCTCCTCATGGCCCGCCCCCTGGCCTGCAAGCCCCGCCCATTTCATACCTTGCCCCGCCCCCCGCAGGCTCCGCCTCACCTCCAGCTGGCCCTGGCACCTCTCGGCCGCCTGCAGCCGCTCCCGGCAGCGCCGCAGCTCGTCCTGCAGGCGGGGCAGGCGGGCGGCGCGTTCCCGCAGCGCCTCCGCCTCCTCGCGGTACAGCTCGGCGCGCTTGGCCTGTCCGGACAGGGCCTGGGTCTGGGGCAGGCGGTGCGGGGTTAGGAACGACGGGCCGCGGGCCGGAGGGCTTGGGGACCGACAGGAGCCGGGTTGGGGTAGGCAGTGGGCCGGGAGGAGGGACGGATGGGGGATTGGGGTGTGCCAGTGCCTGGGAGCAGGTGGGCGCACCTCCTGGCGGAGCCTCCGGACTTCGGCCTCCAAGCCCTGCATCTCCGCCTGCGAGTCCAGCAGCAACTCGGCCTTCTCCTCCCTGGAGCGAAGGGGCGCTGGAAGCTGGAACCGGGCCCCAGCCCTTCCCAGGCCCCATCCAGCCCGTGCCCACCCGAGCTCGGCCCCCAGCCGGCCTCATCCGCCTCTCCCGGGGCCTTCCCGCACTCACAGCTCCTGCCGCAGGCTTCGCAGCTGGGCCTTGGCGTTGGCCAGCTGCAGCGCCAGGTGGTGCGAGGGGCCGGGGGGAGCCCTAGCCGGAGCCTCAGGCGGAACAGGGACCGGCTCCCGCTCCAGCAGCAATTCAGCCAGCCGCTGTGGGTAACCGGGTGTCTGAGGTCAGAAATGACCCATCCTATGCCCCCCGACCCCAGCCACCCCAAGATGAAGTGGCCTTGACAGCCCCAGCTGGCCCAAGACCTGTCCCTACACCTGGGGTCCAAACCCTCATCTCTGCCATCATCTGTGTCCCAGACCTCCCATTCCTCTAGCTGAGACCTCCGTGCCCTTGGCACCCCCTACCTGGGCGCCCAGGTCCCGCTCCCATGCCAGCCTCGACAGTGACCCCATCAGGCTCCGGGAGAGCATCTCCGCCTCGGGAGGTGCCAGCTCGCCAGGCTCCAGCCCTGCCAGCGCCAGCACCACGCCTGCCCCAGGCTGGGTCACCTGGGGGCACCGAGAGCCGCTCGGTGAGGAAAGGGGGGCACGCGGCAACGGTGTACCTGGGCAGTGCGGGTCCCAGGCCCCTCGACCCGCCCCAGTACCTCCTGGATGGCAGCGGCCAGCTCGCTCTGGACCTCAAGGCTGAGGCCTTGGATGTGGCGGATGAAGAGTTCCCGGTGCTCGCACTGCAGGAAGGGGGGACAGGGGAGGCTGGGGCAGGAGCCCCCCCACCCGCTGCCACCCTCCTGGCTCGGCCCCACCCACTCACCTGCACCGACGCCCCCAACATCAGCCGCAGGATGCCCTCCAGCTCCTCCACCGCCTCCTCTGGGGGGCGCAAGCCACAGGGGGTTAGTGGGAGGGTGGGGGGGATGAGCAAGGAAGGGGGCAGAAGTGGGTGGTAGGGAGCGCACCTGAGAGGGGATCAAACCCCAGTGTCTGGAGGTCTGGGGGTGATGACAGGATAAGCAGCTGTAGCTCCTCCTGGGGGGCAAAAGAGGACGGGAGCGATGAGTGGGGACTGCCCGCAGGGGGCCCCTCACCCCGGCCTTGGCCCCCTCCCCCCGACCGACCCCTCACCTGGTAGAAGCCCCTCAGCCGGCCCCACAGGTGGCTCAGGTTCCGCACCCGCCTGGCCGCGGGACCCTCGTGGCCACTGACCATCCGAGGTCCCCCTCGGGAGCTGGGGGCTCTATGGGCACAGAGAGCAAGGGGTGGGAGGGGAAATAGAGACCCAACCCCCCAAACGCAGCCAAGCCCCACCCCCACCCCTTGGGCTCCTCCCAGCAGCCTGTCCCACCCACCCCCTGCTGCCCCTTACATGATACCCAGAACCCGGAGGAGCAGGGCCCCATCGCACAGACGCAAGAACCTCTTCTGGGAGCAAAGGGGCCCCTCCTCCTCCTCCTCTTCCTCCTCCTCTCTGCCCTCGGGCTCCTCCGCCTCCCCCACCAGCCCCGCCAGCCCCAGCGCCTGTGGGAAGCCAAGAGGGGTCAGCTGGACCAGACCCCCCAACACCACCACCCGCCGCGTGAATCCCGAACCCCCACTCCCCACCTGCCCCCGTGAGCCCACACCACTCCTCCCCACCAATTCCCTGAATGCCTCTGGCTCCCACTGTGTACCCCCTCCCTGCCCCCCCAGCCCCCTGGCCTTCTCCACCCCGCCCCCAACATTTGAGCCCTCCACACGCACACCCACCCCCGGCTCCGGCCAGGCGTTGCCCCCCCCCGCCAGCCCCCCCCTTGCAGACCTCCCTGCTGCTCACTCCCCCCCCCCCCCCCCCCCCGCAGCCCGGCTCCCACCTGACCCCCTCACCCAGGTGGCCAGGCTCCCGCTCAGGAAGTCTCTGAGTCTGGGCCCCTTGCCCCCCTCCATGCTGGGGTTGGGGTGTGGGTCCCGCGGCGGCAGCTACACCTGCCCTGAGAGGAAGAGGAAGTCCCCGAGTGGGGGATCCCGGGGCCCAGCCACAGACACCCGGTACAGCTTCCTCCTTCCGGGGGCGGGCAGGCCTCTGCACCCCAGGAGTCTTGCCTTGGCCCCCACGTCCCCACCCCAGCTGGGCAAGGCCTACTGTGCCTACCCAGAACCCCCACTCCCCACCCGGGTCAGGAAGGCCTGTATCCTCTGGCATCTGGGCAGAGCTGGCCCCAAGGGGAGCGGGGAAGGCGAGTCAGAGGCACCTGGGAGCAAGGCTTGGCGCTCTCCTGGCTGGATGTGCCAGGAGTGGGGGCATCCTTCACTTATCTGGGCCTCGTTTCTCCAGTTGGAACCAAAGAGGGTGACCTCGGTTCCCCACCCTCTGGGGCCTTAAAGGTGAGTCTGGGTCCCCACCCCCACTTCTGCTGATATGTCTCCATCCCTTTCCCTTTGATGTTTCTCAAATGTATCTACTCTGTGCCCCCAACCTGGGAGACCTGGTCCAGCTGCCACCTCCCCCAGAAAGCCTTCTCTGAAACCCAGCCAGAAGTGATTACCTCTTCTCTGACATGCAATTCCCCACCCACCCACCCCATACTCTATACCTAATGGCGTGAGCGTCCAATCCTGCCCGGGTCTTGGGCAAGTGACCTCACCTGGCCAGGTTGCAGTTTCACATCTCTACAGCAAATGGGCTGGACTCCAGCCTCTGAGGGAAACGGCACAGCACAGCAAGTGTCCAGGAGAGAAGCTGGCTGGGAGGACACTCCAGTCCCCCTGCTGCTCACCATGGCTTTGGGGAGTTCCTTTCTTTCATGCACTGTTGCTGGGTGCTGGGATAAAGTAAAAATCCACACCAGGGAGACAGCTACGGAAACATAACGTGCACAAGATGTAATATTCCGGTGGTACTGAAGATTGTTAAGAGGAGGGGATGACCTTGGCGGGAAGATCAGGGAAAATGTTCTAGAAGAGGTTCCAGCTAAGATCAGAGGGGCAAGGAACAGAGGGTATTGCAGGGAGCGGGAACAGAATGTGCAAAGGCCCTGTGATAGCTGGAAGCAAGGCCAGCAAAAAGTTCAGAAATTATTTGGGTTTCATCATTTCTGGAACACTTTATATTTCACATTTAGCCTTTCTGAAGTCAGGGCATTATTCTGAAGATACAGTTACTATCTGGCTGTCTGATTGCAGATTTGACATAGTTGTCACGGCCTGCTCATGCCCACGCTTCAAAAGCCCCAGCCTCAAATCCCACAGAAGGGGTGGCAGCAGCCTGGAGTAAAATCCCAGAGGCACGAGCAGAACGCTCTTAACCTGGGACCCAAACAGTAGGAGCCCCCAGGAAAGGGGGAAATGGGCTTATTGACCACACTTCTAAAGCAGGAGGCACAAACCCGAGCTCAAACCAGTGACTCCTGGTTGTTTCATGGTTTTATGGATTGCTTTAAGGGGCACAGCTCTTGCGAGCACTCATTAGGGCTCAGAGGAGAAGGGGGCAGGAAAAGACACATCAAAACTCTGCGATGAAAAGTGATTCATGGAATAAAAATAAAATAAAATAAAATAAGTGCTTCATGGGAGGCGGCCTCTAAATGCGAAGGGAGATTTTGGAACTTTCTAACCAATTTATTTGGCTTATTTTTTCCCTTTTATGTGTGCATCAGGATTATAGATGACGAAAATCCCCATTTAAGTCAAACGGAGCTTTTTCTGAAGTGTGAAATTAAAATTCTAGTGATGAAAGAGCCTTGGGTCTTGAGTGGCATCTTTTACAATCTACATCTTAGATTTGGCAAAATATGGTGTAATAATAAACAATGATAGTCAACTTAGGCGTAGCATGAACCAGGTATGTTTATAAAGACCTTACATTTGACAGCTTCCTTACCCTGAACTAGTCTATGAGATCAGGACTACGGGCAATCTCCATTCTACAGAGGAGGAAGCTGAGGCTCAGAGAGGGTAAGTCAGTTGTCCAAGGTCACACAGCTATTAAGGTGGGACCATGTGAAAGAAGGCAGGGGACCAAGGTGCAAAGAGCGAGGGGCTCAACGGTCAAAGTGAGCTGAGTGGGAGCCAGGCTGGTTAGCCGAAGAGCCCATCTAGTGGTTTAACTCTCTAGAGACTCATGTGGAAACAGGGATAACCCATGAGCCAGTGCCCAGCCTAAGTGCTCATTAAAGGATACCAAATGTGATTCTCATCATTAGCATTAATAATATCAGGGGCTGTCCAGCTTTGCCTCTCCCAAGGACCTCCAGCCCAAGAATCCCTCTGGG
The DNA here is from genome assembly GCF_023851605.1 of Tamandua tetradactyla. Taxonomy (NCBI): domain Eukaryota; kingdom Metazoa; phylum Chordata; class Mammalia; order Pilosa; family Myrmecophagidae; genus Tamandua; species Tamandua tetradactyla. The sequence goes on from NC_135335.1 coordinate 10,330,769, forward strand.
GTGCCTGCTCTGTGCTGGCTCCAGCAGGCCCTCCTGGCTGCAGAGGGCCTCTGCCTTGCTCAACACCTCTGAGTCACACCCCCGGGCCCAAAAACAGAGACCGTGTCGCTGATTGCTTTCACTTCCGTCACTCCCGACAAGCTTGGCTGCACCTCAGTCTGATTCTTTGATTTGGCTCAGCTAAATCAGGCTAGAGGAGGCTGCAAGAAGTGGAGGGACCCTGGGGAGGGGCTCCCTCTCCAACTGACCCTGAGATCCTGGAATTTCAAGGTCAGTTAGGTGTTGGGGGTGTTTGTTAGGAAGTAGCAGGCTGGCAGAGATCATTTACCTTCAGCTACATTTTTCTTTAAAAAAAAGACAAGTCTTTTTTCAGATACATGCACAAGATCAAAAATGTAAAGAGTACATAAGGATATAGAGGAAAGAACCAACTCTCCCCCTCATCATTACCAAGCCCCTGTCCCCATGCCCAGAAGCCTCCGCTGTTACCATTTTCTTGTGTCCCTCCTGAGACACAGTTACATGTCAGCGGGTAACAAGTGATTGCATATCACACACATACACACACACACAGCCACGCGCCTTTCTCGCTCTACCTTGCAATGTATTTTGCAATCAGCTTCATTTCTGTGCAAAACCATTGGCCTTGACCTTTCTAACAGTTACATTGTATTCCATCACACTGGTATCTCATCATCACTTAAACAGTCTCGTGTTGATAAATGTTTCAGATATTTACATATGTTGCTATTGCCGTAAAGATTGCTTCTCAGATATTTTTTTCCTGGCCAATTTTAGGAGGTCCCGCGCCCTGCCCATGGCTGCCAGGCTGGGGACCCAGGAAGTGGTAGAGAAGCAAAGAAACACAGACAGATGAGTGAATGGCATAGTTGACCATCCCTGTCTCCCTGTGCCATCATCATCTGCCCTCAGTTTCCCCATCTGAACACAGGGGCAGCTGGGGGAGTCAGGAGGATTCATCTCCCAGTTTTCTTCTGGTTTTCAATTATCTAGATAATCCTGGTCAGACCCCAGGGGTCAGGGTCAGGGGGGCTCTGGGGCTCTGGGGCTCTGGGGCTCAGGAGGGACATGGGGGCAGATGGGGGGGTTGGGGCCAATCAGGGCTGCATTGGAATGAGATTTTTTTTCCTCCCTCCCTGTGGTGGCTTTACAGACCTGCCTGGCACCCCAGAGGCCTGGCAGGGACCTAGGAGCAGTCTAACCAGGTGATTCAGGGCCCCAGGCTCAAAAACAAAAATAGGGAAACCAGAGTCTCAGGGTACTTGCCCCTTTGGTGTTTGGTCTTCAGGGGCCCTTTCCTCCCCACCCAAGTGTCTGAGAAAGAGTCGCTTCCCCACTGTTCTAGTTTGCTAGCTGCCAGAATGCAATATATCAGAAACAAATGGCTTTTAAAAAGGGGAATTTAATAAATTGCTAGTGTACAGTTCTAAGGCCGAGAAAATGTCCCAATTAAAACAAGTCTATAGAAATGTCCAATCACAGGCATCCAGGGAAAGATACCTTGGTTCAAGAAGGCCGATGAAGTTCAGGGTTTCTCTCTCATCTGGAAGGGCACATGGCGAACAAGGCGTCATCTGCTAGCTTCTTCTCCTGGCTTCCTGTTTCATGAAGCTCCCCAGGAGGCATTTTCCTTCTTCATCTCCAAATGTCGCTGGCTCGTGGACTCTGCTTCTCTTGGCTATGTCATTCTCTGCTCTCTCTGAATCTCTCTCATCCTCCAAAATGTTTCCTCTTTTATAGGACTTCAGAAACTAATCAAGACCCACCAAAATGGGTGGAGACACACCTCTACCTAATCCAGTTGAACAACCACTCTTGACTGGGTTACATCTCCAGGGAGATGATCTAATTATAGATTCAAACATACAATGCTGAATAGGGATTAGAAGCAGCCGCTGCCTTTACAAAATGGGATTAAGATTAAAACATGGCTTTTCTAGGGTACATACATCCTTTCAAACCAGCGTACCCACCCACCATTTTGAGGTGGGAATGGTGGGGCCAGAGCCAGACATGAGCAGAAATGCCCAGCAGAGGGGCCCAAAGAGCTGCCCAGGTGGGAGGAGGTACCGGGAAGCTGGAGCCCTGGAGGGGAGGCCATCTGCCCAGAGCCGAGCGAGGTGCCCTGCCACTCGGAGTGTGGATTGCAGGCCCAGGCCCAGGCAGCTGCTCCTGCTCCCTGACACCAGGTGGGCACCCCCTTCCTGCTTTCTCCTGGGGTGCCCCTCTCTGCTGTATCCCTCGGGCTCTAAGGGACCAGGACACAGGAGCCACTCATCCTCCAGGCTGGCCTCCCTGCAGCAGGGGTCGATTGAAAACACTAACTGACTCACAACAGATGGCAGCTTTTGAATAAATGAATTCCTATTTCAGAGAGAAGGGGGGCCGTAGGAGTAAGCAGGGTGGCCAAGATAAAACCCACATCCTCAGCCTGAGGGCCATGTGGTCTCTCCCCTCTGCCTATGGCCGGGGAGCTGCCTGGTGGCAGAGCAAGGCTGGAGCCCAGTGCCCAGTTAGCAAGCAGGATGAGACCTTGCACAAGTCCTGTGGCTACCAGCCTCCCTCAAAATGTGACACACATTAAAGACAGCTGTAAGGTACCCTTGTACATTCACCAAACTAACAAAAATAAATCCACATAGGCTAAGCCTACTTAAAATGAGGCCTAAGAGTCACCCCCTAGAGAACCTCTTTTGTTGCTCAGATGTGGCCTCTCTCTCCAGCCAACACAACAAGCAATCTCACCACCCTCCCCCTGTCTGTGTGGGACATGACTTCCAGGGGTGTGGACCTTCCTGGCAACGTGGGACAGAGATCTTGGAATGAGCTGAGACTCAGCATCAAAGGATTGAGAAAAACCCTAGAATGAGCTGAGACTTAGCATCAAGGGATTGAGAAAACCTTCTCCACCAAAAGGGGGAAGAGGGAGAGGGAAATGAGACAAAGTGTCAATGGCTGAGAGATTCCAAACAGAGTTAAGAGGTTATCCTGGAGGTTATTCTTATGCATCAAGTAGATATCACCTTGTTATTCAAGATGTAATGGAGAGGTTAGAGGGAACTGCCTGAAAATGTAGAGCTGTGTTCCAGTAGCCATGTTTCTTGAAGATGATTGATAACGATAAAGCTTTCACAATGTGACTGTGTGATTGTGAAAACCTTGTGTCTGATGCTCCTTTTATCTACCTTGTCAACAGATGAGAGGAACATATGGAATAAAAATAAATAATAGGGGGAACAAATGTTAAAATAAATTTAGTTTGAAATGCTAGTGATCAGTGAAGGCTAGGGGTAAGGGGTACGGTATGTATAATCTTTTCTTTTTCTGTTTTCGTTTTATTTCTTTTTCTGTTGTCTTTATTTCTTTTTCTGAATTGATGCAAATGTTCTAAGAAATTATGAATATGCAACTAAGTGATGATACTGTGAATTACTGATTATATATGCAGAATGGAATGATCACATATTAATGTTTTAGTTCGTTTGTTAAATTTTTTTTAATAATAAATAAATAAATTTAAAAAAAAAGACATCCTGATAAGGGCCTTTAATCTCCTATTCCTCATTTCCCCCTTCCTGCTTGCTGGACTGTGGATGTGATGGCTGGCACTCAAGCAGCTACAGTGGATCGTGAGGCAGAAGCCACATGTTTAAAATGGCAGAGCAACAAGATAGAAGCGGCCAGGGTCCCTGATAGTCACTGAACTGCTGCCATACCAGCCCTAGGTTGTCAGCCTTCATACTGCATATACATGAGTTACGCCTCTGTCTTGTTTAAGTCACTGGTATTTAATATTTCACATCAATCCCAAGAAAATCTAGTCCTAATTCAAACCTGCTAGGGTCAAGTTTATGCTAAAACAATGGGAGGTAATGTCCAGGAAGCTGGGGAAAGGTTAGCTTCTTCCTTCCGTCTCTTCTCTCACTTTCCATTCCTTTCCAAAACATATGTGGAATATTTCCTGAGTTCCTAGCCCTAAGTGGGGCACCTAACCTGCGTTAAGTACAAACACATAAATCCTAGCTCAAGCTGGGAGAATTGAAACAAATATAAAGTAGCAGACCAATATGCATGGATATTGACAGCAAGATGCTACCCAAACTCCTTCAGAAATTACACAAACATACACATGCACATTTTCTCCTCTCTCTGCTGTCACTACTCAATGCCTGTGTGCCCAATTCTAACTGTGACTGGCCGAGCACACCTCCCTGGGGCTGGCAGCCTCCAGCGCTTGCCACCATGGCATTGGCGTGACTGCATTGCATAACCAAAGTAGACCAGGAATAATGGCACAGCTCCGAGCCTCTCTTTCTTGAGTTCAGCTGTGACTTTCTAGGGCCTGGTGAAGATTTTCCCTGGAGAGGTCTTCCCAGCTTCTTAACCTGTGAGGCTTCAGGGCCTGAACAGGTATGGGGAATTCCAGGGCCTGTGGACAACAGGTAACAGGTAGGGTCATAATCCCAATTATACTGATGAGGACACAAGCCCAGAGACGGATGGTCACAGGACACGTTAATCCCAGGACTGGGTGCCCAGCTCCCCACTAACTCCCAACTGTTTCCCTATGGACACACAGCTGTGTGATGGACGACAGGGCTCTTTCCATTCATTTATTTATTTTTAATTTAAAAAAACAAACAGTACACTTAGAACCACCAACAATGGCAATGTATCTTAGCTTAACCACAGGCATATTTAAATAAAGTACCCAAATAATTATGTAAAGTCTGAATCTGCACAGTAAGTTTCATAAACCAATTTAAAAACTGAGGCAATGAGGAAAAAATCTACATATTCAGCTCAGAAAGTTCTTAAATTCTAAGTATTAAAAACGAACTTAGAGGCGGGCCGCGGTGGCTCAGCGGGCAAGGTGCTTGCCTGCTATGCCGGAGGACCTCGGTTCGATTCCCGGCCCCAGCCCATGTAACAAAAAAACGGAGAAACAGAATACAATAAAAACAAGAAAATGTTTCCCTTTCTTCCTTCCTTCCTTCCTTCTATCCTTCCTTCCTTCTCTCTAAAAAAAAAAAAAAAAAAAAAAAAAACGAACTTAGATACCATTTGATCAGCTGTCAAAACTGTGAATGTTCTCAAAATTTCAAGTAGAAAATTCTGACAAATATATGCATTGTTATAGTGATGACCTATATTACTGAATATTTTCCTTATTTCAGGAAAATGTGAAGATAGTAATACTTTCTTAACCACCTAAAATGGATATCTTAGCTTATCCATAGGCAATTTTTTCAAAAAATGTAAGTAATCATCGTAAAGCCTGTTTGTACAATATGTTTCATAACTCAATTTACAATCAAAGCGAGAAAGGAAAAGAATCTATCAATACAGGTGTCAGAGTTACTTGAATTCTAAATTTTAAACAGTATCTTAAATACCATTTGATTATCAAAACTGCGTGCGTTCTCAAAATATCAAGTAAAAAGTTATTACAAATATCAACTTGGCTATAGTAGTGAATTATGTTACTGAATATTTTCAAATTTTTTATTTCAGGAATTTATTTTATTTAATATTACTATAACTGCCTATAGTTTGTCTTTTAACTATTTTTTAGTTGTAAAATATAACATATATATATATATATACACACACAAAGGAAAGAAAGAAAAAAAAGCCATAATTTCAAAGCACACTACAATAGTTACAGAACAGTTCTCAGAGTTTGTCATGGGCTGCCATGCCCTCAACTCAGATTTTTTCTTCTAGCTGCTCCAGAACACTGGCGGCTTTATCAGAGTCATAATAATAGATTCATACAGTATCTGTCCTTTTATGTCTGACTTACTTCACTCAGCATTATGTCCTTAAGGTTCCTCCACATTGTCGTATGTTTCAAGAGATCATTTTGTCTAAATACTGCAGAACATTCCATCGTGTGTATCCACCACATTTTGTTCATCCACTCGTCTGTTGATGGGTACCTGGACTGTTTCCACCTCTTGGCAATTGTGAATAGTGCTGCTATGAACATCGGTGTGCAAATGTCTGTTCGTGTCACTGCCCTCAACCTCTTCTGGGTATATACCGAGTGTTGGTATCGCCGGGTCATAGGGCAACTCAATATTTATTTTCCTTAGCGTTTATTTATTTTATAGCCATTCACTGAGCAGTCACTATGTGCTAGGCAGTACGCTAAATGCTTTACATACATTGTCTCACTTGTACCCCACAACCACACCATGAGGTGGGTTGTATTATTACCACTTTGGAGATGAGGGAAGTGGGGTCAAGGAAAGTGAAACAGCCTGCCCTTGGCCCTCGAGCTTCTAGGTAGCAGGTCAGGACTCACCATCAGTAGGATCTGCACCCCACTGGGTTGTCCTAGGAGGTCCCCGAGGCCCTAGAAGTCTCCTCCTACCCTTCTCCTCTTGGTCCAGAGGCCTAGCCAATGGCACCACGACCTGGAGGCGAACACTTCAGCTCAGAGGCCTTGCTGGGTGGCAGCCAGCCTGCACAGAGCCCAGGAATAGAGGAAACGGGGGTGGCTGGGTGGCAGAGATGGGGACTGGACATCCTCTGGTAACGGGGAGGCCTGCAGGGAAAAGGCGGAAGGAACTCAGCAACTGGGGGGTTGGCAGAGGAAGAGAGGTGGGCAGGTTAGAAAGGCACAGGGAGCTGCCCTGCCCAGGTCAAGGGCACCTGGAAGACAGCAGGGGGTGAGAGGGACACAGGTCAGTGGGTGGGACGACACGGGCACACTGAGCACCTGGGACCCCCAAAAGGGAAGCCGACCCACCCTCCTCCTGAGTGCTCTGACCCCCCCCCCCTCAGCCCCTTGGGCCCCCACCCAGGTGGCTCCTGGACTCTCACATCCTAAAGACCTCTAAATCCTGGTGCCCTCATTTTGTCACACCTTCCCTACGCTGCCCACTTCATACCTCTCCCCACCTCCCAGCTCAGACCACCCCAACACTGCATCCAATGTCAGGCTAAGTGCCAACTGGACCTGCCATTGCCCAGCTTAAGACCCTTCAGTAGCCTCAGGCGCCCTAAGGATGAAAGGCAAGCCGCTTACCAGGGCCTGAAGGGTCCCGCTGACCTCCAGCAGCCTCTCTCCTCCCAGCTCACACGCCTACATCCACGCTGCGCCCTCTACCTGGAGCTGCATTCCTACCATCTGCCCAGCTCTCCATACAGTACCTGCGGAGGAGCCCCGGCCCCTCCCTGTGAGCACTGGGCCCGCCCCATGAGCATCTCCACTCTTGCACAGCTCACCTCCAGATTCCTCTCCCAGGGAGCCCTCCTGGACTGGACGAGCCCTGCCTCCAAGAAGGAATCCTTCCTGTCAGTCACTCTCCCAGAGTGCAAGGGGCCCCTCCTGGAAAGACGGTGCTTTCAGAAGGTATGTAACAGTCTGAAAGGTTGGCGGGGTGGGGCTCGGCCCAGATGGGAGACCCAGAGCTGAGGTTCTTTCCCTACAGTTTATAGACCCAAATGACACCAGCGAGCACCCTGAGATGCACATCCAACGTTAAGGGTGTGCACCCAACTTATGCACACAAGCCTTTCCCTGTGGCTTCTCTCTGCATGGAACGTTCCTGCCCTTGCTTTTCGGACCACTGGCTCTTTTTTAGCTTCTAGATCGATGCTTCGTAACACCTTCTTTCAGAGGCTTTCCCTGACAACCTCCTTATTTAAATGGGAATCCAGTTGTTTTCTCCTTCCACACCTGCCCACTGTCATTCCAGCTCTCAATTGTAGTCATGAAGTCAGGCTCTCAGTACAGCAGAGATTCAAAAACAAGGAAGTGGATGTGACCCAGAAGTGTTTATTGCACAAATCTGGCCAAGGTTCCAATTGGGTAGCCCCAGCTGCAGCTAAGTAGATAAGTCAAGGAAAGGGTAAAGAGGGTGTATCTGGGCCGGGGGGGCCTCAGAGCTGCGAGAGGATATTGGGGGCCAGGCTGCAGGTGAGGCCTGTGCCATCCGGCTCCACGTTTAGGACCTTCACCACGCCATCCTCTATCACCATGGAGAACCTGCCGGAAGGGAGGCCAAAAAAGTCAGGCCCAGAGACCGGAATAGGAGGAGAGGGCCCCAATGAACCCCACAGAACACCCTCTCACTTTTACCTCTTGAGCCGACGATTCCCAAAGAGTGGCACCAACGTATCATCTAGTAACAAATCCGTCTCCTGGGAGGGAAGATAGAGAAAAGGATCAGGAAGCCCCAAGGGGGCTGCTCCCCACACTGGTCAAGTCCCTCCAAATCTCTGCTTCCAAGACCTGGCAGAGGAACCACGCTGTAGTGGGGGGACGGCGTGTACTCACCTTCCCAAAGGCCCCAGAAGGGTCAGCCAGGAGACGAACCTGGGGAGACAGAAAATAAAGGTCACCAGAAAAATCTCCTGCTTGGGCCCTGAGCCCCTTCAGGACCCCTGCACCTTACCTTGCCATCCACGTTGTGGGCTCGCCCCCACTCGCCAGTCACAAAGACATCATTGACACTCAGACATGCCACCACTTGGATGCCCTTGGCCTTCATAGCCCCAGCCTGCTCCACAAACCCCGGCAGGTGCGTCTGGGGAGGAGAAACTAAGGGTCAACAAGGAATGATCTTCAGGCCCCCCTAACTTCCCTGCTTTGACTCCTTTAATCAACGAAAACTATGTAAACCAACCTATTTCCTTGTTTGCCTTGGCCACAAGGAAGCTCAGATCCAAACTTAAGGTTGTGGGGTCAGGACCACGGATTTTTTTTTCAATTTTTTAATTTAAAAAAATATATGTAACAACAAACAAATGCAAACGTTCTTAATTTATGATTATTCCATTCTACATATATAATCAGTAATTCACAATATCATCACATAGTTGCATATTCATCATCATGATCATTTCTTAGAACATCTGCATTAATTCAGAAAAAGAAATAAAAAGGCAACAGAAAAAAAATCATACATACCATACCCCTTACCCCTCCCTTTCACTGATCACTAGCATTTCAATCTAAATTTATTTTAACATTTGTTCCCCCTATTACTTATCTTTATTCCACATGTTTTTTACTCTTCTGTTGATAAGTTAGATAAACGGAGCATCAGATAAAGGTTTTCACAATCACACAGTCACATTGCGAAAGCTATATCATTATACAATCATCCTCAAGAAACATGGCTACTGGAACACAGCTCTACATTTTCAGGCAGGTTCCTCCAGCCTCTCTGTTACATCTTGGATAACAAGGTGATATCTACTTAATGCAAGAATAACCTCCAGGATAACCTCTCAACTCTGTTTGGAATCTCTCAGCCATTGACACTTTATTTTGTCTCATTTCACTCTTCCCCCTTTTGGTTGAGAAGATTTTCTCAGTCCCTTGATGCTGAGTTCCAGCTCATTCTGGGATTTCTGTGTCACGTTGCCAGGAAGGTCCACACCCCTGGGAGTCATAGAAACATGGATTATTTACCTGGATTATTTGCCTTTCAGAGTACCTGCCACTCAGCAGGGTCAACAAGGGGGTATTGAGCTTAATCACAATAATTCCTTTCTCCTACATTCCTTGTGGTTACCTTTCTGCAGCCTCCACTTACTTTCTGAACACTCTAAACATAGCTTTTTTTTACTCTCAGGCTACCTAGGTTCCTTGGTGGCAAGCCGCCTCAGGCCTTTGGAGGGATATGTGAAGGACTTAAAAGCAATGCAAACATTTTCAAAAGATCCAGATTCCTAATCTCAAGAAGGGCAGGGCCTCACCTTGGAGCAGCCCGGGGTAAATGCCCCGGGGACTCCAAACAGCACTCCCTTCTTGCCTCTGTACAGCTCCGCCAGGTTCACCTTGTTCCCAGGCTCCCCTTCAAACACCTCCACCGGTGGGATGGCATCGCCCACCTAGAGGGAAGGGCTCCAAGGTTAGGAGTTGAGAGGTGGGGGGAGGCCCAAGGAGGGACAGCAGCAAACCAGAGCCAGGAGGGAATGGGGGGAGGTCTGGTGGCTGTGCTTGGCAGAGCCCGGGGGGAAAAAAAGTCCAGCCCTGTCAGAGTTTCCAGAGGTCCCTCCCTGCTGCCCTCCCCTTCCCCCCGACTCTCACCCGCCTGGTTGCCCCATATCCTCCAGGGGTCAGTGAGGCCCTGTCCCCTCATAAGGATCCATTGGTGACACCAAAGAAAGGGAGAGAAGGCCTTGCACGGTGTCGCAAGGGATTGAGTCAACAAGTTGTAAGGGTTATGGGAGAAGAGTGGGGCCAAACCCGCAAGGGGAGGAGAAGCAGGGGGGAAGGGGGTTGTTGGGTTGGAAGGAATACTGGACAACAGGGAAAGCATGGATCCTGGCCAGCCATGGAGAAAAGGAAGGAAGGCAGGAGGGCAGTAACAAGGTGGGAAGGGGAAGATCCCGGCCCTATGCAAGGGGGGTAAAATGAAAGGAATCTCTTAAGGGGGAGGGATCAGTGCATCTGGGAATGTGAGAGGGCTCCATGGGGATGGAGGAGGTAAAGATAGGAGGAAGGGAGGCTGAGAGATGGAGGATCTCTCAGTAGGTTGGAGGATGGTGAAACAAGGCGAAGGGCCTCGGAAGGGTGTGGGAGGGGAAGAGGGGGTTGAGTTCCAAGGAGTGGGGGACAGCTCCAGAAGATGGGCGGGAGGAGAGACTCAACTGAAGTGTGGGGGATCGCCTCGGGAGGAGGAGGAGGGGAAATCGGAGTGGCATGGGGAGACAAAACGAGGGCTCAAAGGGCTGACAGCTGTTCCATACGATTAAGAGTGATCCAAGCAATATGACAAAAGGGAGGGGAGGGTGGCGCGGCGGGGTAAAGAGGGTTCTGGGGCAACGGAGATGGTTGGTTTCCAGAAGGTGGGAAAGGCCACGGCATTCAAACAGCGGAAAATGGCGGAGACCACAGCAGTGTCGCAGTCGACACGCAGCGGGAATCGAGGGGGGAGGGTCCAGAGCCCGGAGGCTGTTCCAGGAGATCCTGCACGAGGTCCCAAAACTTGGCGAGAGGGGGTGGCAGTCACGGGTGTCTCGATGAGGGGGTGAAGGGGCTGGACCGCGGGAGGGACCTCTGGGGCGGCGGAGAGGGCTCCGGAGGGCGGGAGAGAGGACCCCACCTTCCCCACCGGAGCGGGACGAGGGACGGCCTCGGGAAGATGGGGGGGTCAGGTCTGACGGGGCCGACGGTCACCTTAATCGGCGCCATGGCTGCGGCGGCGCTGCTGAAACCGCACGTGCACCCTCCTCCTCCTTCCAGGCGTAGGCCCGTTCCCACCGCTACCGCTCGGGTAAACTCGACGGCGGTCGCCCGAGGGAGCGCGGAGTTCGCGCGGCGCCCCACAAGGCGCAGCATACGCAGCCACTCGCCGGGCGCCACGGCCGCGACCGCCCCTTCGACCCCGGCGGGGGCGGAGCCGCGCCGGCCGCAGAAGGCGGAGCCTCGGCCGCGCCCGGCCCCCAGCGAAACGCCCTCACTGCGCAGGCGTGGACGGCCGCGCTGCGGGCCGGGCTTCCGGGATTCAGGGCTTGTTTGCATTAGGGGCTGGGTCGCTGATACCTTCTCCCCCTCTCAGTGGGCGTAGCTCGCGACGATCCTGCAGGTTCTTTGCAGACAAGGATGGGGTGCCGCTTTATTTTGAGGGGCCTCATTTATAGTTGGGGCAATAGCGCACCTCATTAGAAGGGGAGGGCTGGTGTCAGGAGCCCGTGCACAAGCAAAACGCATGTCTATCTGACATTTAACGAGGTTCCCTGCACTGCAGCTGTTTTACATATAATTTGCATCCCGATAGCGGGTGAAGGTTTGGCTTCAACCAAACCACTAGGCGGCGTGCGACATAACGATCTCCCGCGGAGCCGCTTCCGGGAGCAGCGCGTGACTGAACCAGGTCTTCCCTATGTCTCTGCTTGGCCGAGCACGAGCCCTGACAGCAGTTTCGCTGCTTCCGGTCTTTTGGCCGCCCGATAGGCTAGCTAGCGGCACCGTCCCGGAAGTGACGTTTTGGCGGGGCGGTATATTTCCGGTTCCTGCCTGGGTAGGACGTTTAGCCGCGACATGAAGCTGCTCACTCACAACCTGCTAAGCTCTCACGTGCGGGGGGTGGGGCCCCGTGGCTTCCCCCTGCGTCTCCAGGTACCGATCCGCGCAGACCCACGCCCCTCTCCCGGGTGAGCTGCGGATATCAGAGTCCGATCCCCTTTCTAACTAATCTCTTCCCACTGCAGGCCACCGAGGTCCGCATCAACCCGGTGGAGTTCAACCCGGACTTCGTAGCGCGTATGATACCCAAGGTGGAGTGGGCAGCGCTTCTGGAGGCGGCCGATACTGTGAGGACCCTCCCCCCACCCCGCCTGTGCCTAGCGGGGGAGGTGGTCTCACCGCACCCTCTCACACCCGGCCCGGGAGCTCGGCCTGATGGGGAGGGTCGGGGATGGCCGGAGATGATTTAGGCTTCTTGCCCACAGTTGCATCTGGTCGAGGTGCCCAAGGGACCAGTTGAGGGGTATGAGCGAGATGAGACATTTTTGAGGAAGATGCACCACGTGTTGCTAGAGGTGAGAACCGGCTCACACTTTGCTTTCCCGGCCATGCCACCCCTCCCTTAGGGCCCAGGTGTTCAGCTGTTTTCCCTCTGCCCACAGGTGGATGTGTTGGAGGGCACTCTGCAATGCCCAGAATCTGGACGTCTGTTCCCCATCAGTCGCGGGATCCCCAACATGCTGCTGAGTGAGGAGGAAACCTAGACCTAGCCATGCCAGGCACGGACCAGCTGATCATTCTGTGACATTCTTTATGTCTGTACATTGTTAACTGTCATGTTCATGTCCAGCCCTCGACCCAATGACACACTGAACACACTGTGTTCTTGAGCTTGATATTATATATATTTTTTCTCATTAAAGGTTCAAAACCAAAAGCGGTTTCTCTTTGCAGCAAATATACATTAAAATAGAGTCTCTGTACAGCCAAGGGCACTGGGCCCTGGCTTGCCCCATGTCCCTGCGCCTCCCTGGCCAAACCCAAAAATAAATATAGTGTTATTGCTCTGCAGGGCATCGAGGCAGTGCTCTCCCTCCCCCTGAGGAGGCTGGGTGGGAGCTGATGGGGGACCCTGGCCACCCTAGGGGGTCCAGGGGCTGGAGCCTGCTTGGAGTTATTGCTTCAAGGGGGGTGGGCAACAGTGCCCAACGCAAATGATGAGGAGAGGAGCGAAGGGGGCAGGGGCCTTTGCTCTCCAAGTCCCACTCTGCTCTGTAGAGGGGGTTGGATTAAGTAGCAGCAAAAGCATCACCCACTGGGAGACTGTGGCCTCCACCCCCTTCCCTCCCTGAGATCAGGCTTCTGCCCCCCACAATTCCCCTGCACCCCCTATGGCTTCCGCAAGGCCCCCGACAGTCTGGGGGCACATTATGGCTTGCAAGGGGCAGCACTGTGCCCAGAGCCCGGGCACACACATCCCCAGCTTCTGACGCCCCCTGGGAGTGGGGAGGGGAGGGCGTGGGGCCTGCTCCCAGGGGCTGATGGCATTGCCCTGGCCCTGCCAGCAGGCTGTGGCACTGCCCAGACCCCAGCTCTGCCCCCTTGGGGTTGAACCCATGCTGGGCGGGTCCTGCCAGCACCCCCACCCACCCACACCCTCCCCCTGCCTCAGTCCATCATGGCCTCGAGCATCTCCAAGAACAGCTTGTGCATGGGCACCTTGCCCTCCAGCTTCACCCCATAGAAATGGGCCAGCACTTTGCCCGCGGTCTGGCGAAGGAGCGGTAGGGTGAGCAGCAGTCTGCCTGCCCGTCGCCGCTCAGCACCCCCTCCAGGGCCTGCCCGGCCAGCTTCATACTCCAGCAGGGCCTCATGCAGGGCTTCTCGCAGCTGCTCCACAGCCTCAGCGTCCTCGATGTGCACAGAGTCTGTAAGCAGAGGGGAGAGAACTGTTGACTTGCACCATCTCCAGAAAGAGCAGGGGCCATCTGTCCTCACCTATAGCTGCCTCCAGTCCTCCCCACTTCACCTCCCACTAAACTGTACTCCCTTCCAAGTGAGCACAGTACTAAGGCTCAGATTCTTGGCCTTGCCCTTGGCTTACTTCGTGACCTTCAGGAAGTCACTGTTCCCTGAGCTGCAGTTTCCTTTATCTGCAGAACGGGCTGTGCTATCAGAGTTAAAGACCAGAGGGCCCAATGGAGAGACCTATCAGTGCCTGCTCCAGACTCTCACCCGAGTTGGCCAGGGCCAGGGCCTTCAGCAGAACGTATTCCTCCCGCTCGAGCCTCAGGGCCTGTAGCCGCCGCACCAGTTGCAGGAGGGCAGCCCCCAGCTCCCCCAGGCCAGCTGCCCGTGCTCCCTCTTCATCCAGGACCAAGTCCTCCGCGAAGGCCAGCTCATCCTGCAGCGGCAGCGAGCGCTGGGCCACGCCCAGCACCAGCACCTCCATCCACACGCTCTGCAGTACTGACATCTGGTCGGACAGCGACAGAGACGAAAAGCCTGGAGGGTGGGGGTGGGCAGCCAGGCTGAGCAAGCGTGCCTGGGGCCAAGCATGGCCTGCACAGGGGAGCCCTCAGACCACCTGAGCTCTTTACCTGGGATGCTCTTGGCCCAGCTGATGGTGACCACAATCTCTCGATCGAAGAGGTCACAGAGGGTAGCCACAGCTGGGAGGTGTCCGTCAGGACCCACTGGGTCGGGCATGGCATACAACTTCTCGGGCTCAACCACCAGCAAGTGAGACACCAGTGCATTCACTGGGGCTGCAGTGACAAGTCGGAGGACGAGGGTCAGGGGCACTCAAATTCATCAGACATCACAGTCCCTTCAGAGTCAAGCCTCTTGTTCATTCTCCTAGTGGCCTTCCCTGATAGCCGTTGGGCAGCCTGGCTCAAATCCATCCCCCAAAGGCAAGGCTCTCACTACTTCCCAGGGAAAGGCTGGGGACTGGCTCTATGAGTATTAGAAAACCCTTCCCAGTTCCCTCCTATGTTTCTCTGTGCCTGAGGCAGGAAAGGCCTTTAAATAAATATTTCTTGGAGAAATGAATAAATGAATGAAGGCGAAATGTGGGTCCTAGGGCCCAAGGTAATAACTCTCCTGGGTAGATGATGCCAGACAGGCTTCTCATGCCCCAGCCCGATCCTAACCCTAGAGCTCCAGGTACCCACAGCGCTCTCACCTGTCTTCCGGGGACCCCCAGCTACTGCCAGTGGTCCAGCAGGGAAGGGACCCGGGAAAGGCAGCGGGTCCACCTCTGGTCGCCGCTTGTACTTCTGTCGTCCGCCCCGCACACGGTCCAGACGCACCCCTAAAGTGTAAAATGGGACCGTGTCTGTAGGGTGGCTCTGCAGAGCCCTCCTCCTTAGTCCCTTGGCCACCAGCCCTTCCTAAGCCTTGCCCAGCAAGGGCCCTGCAAGCCCAGCTCCCCCCAAGCCTGGCCCAGGCCCCCCCTGCCCCGTGCTCACCCTCCTTGAGCATGCCTACGCGCAGGCACTTGGTGAAGCGGCAGGCCTGGCAGGCCTTGCGTCTCCGCTTGGTGATCTCGCACTCATTGGAGGCCGGACAGCTGTACTCGATGCTCCCTGCCAGGAAGAGGCAGGGCTCCAGTGGCGGCCTCCCAAGGCCTGGAGGGGGCCCAGCTGACAGGAGAGCCCTGACTCGCCCCGGCCAAGCACAGGTCTGGGGGGTATGGGGAGGAAAGGGAGAGCAGGAGTGCTGTGAGTGGGGCGGGGAAGTCCGGGGAGCGAGGGGAAGGGCCGCTGTGCTGGGGTGGGGGGGTCCTGCCTGGGCAAGGGAGGATCTGGGACCTAGGGAGTCAGCTGGCACTTCTGCCGCAAGCCGCGGGGCCAGCCACGCCTCTGGGACACACTGCCCTCATCTGCTCTCGTCAATGTCCCAACTGACCTCCACGCCGCTTAAGCCAACAGTCAATTCTGTCCTCATCTCACCTGGCCTAAAAGGAGTATCCAACACCTACTCCTAGAAACACTTAAACACTTTCTTCTTTTGCTTCTAGGACACCACACTCTCCTGGTTTCCTCCTACCTCATTGGCTGCTTCTGGTTTCTGTGCATCTGCCCAACCTTGGGCCATTGGAGGACCCCAGGGCTTTATCCTTGGACGTTTTCACTTTCGCACTCCCATGGTGGTCTTATACCATAATGGTGCTTCCAGAGTCTAAATTCAAGCCCATACCTGCCTTGAACTCTAGACTCAAATGTCCACCTGCCTCCTCAACGTCAAAGGCATCTCAAGCCCTTGGTAACATCCACCACCCCAAGCCTGCAGATCCATTCTTCCGGTTGCTCAAGCCAGCATCCTAGAAGGTATCCTTATTTTTTCATACCCCACACCCAGCCCCGTCAATAATTTTGGCAGGCTTTGCCTCCAAATATGTCCAGAATCTGACCCCTTTCTTCCCCCATCCACTACTTCCATCCTTGAGCTCAGCCATGTTCTCTTCTCACCTCCTCACTGGCCTATCTTCTCCATGCCTCTGTCTGTCTGTTCTCAACACAGCAGCCACAGGGATCCTGGCCAGCCTAAGTCAGCTCCACCCTACTCAAAGCCCTCCTATGATTCTCCTCCCCAGAGTACAAGCATCAAAGTCAAAGGGAGCCCAGTGGCCTACGAAGTCTCCAATTCCTGCACCCGTCTGCCTTCCAACCTCATCCCATGTGTGCACCCTGCTCGGGGCTCCACCGGCCTCCTCGTTGTCCCTGCAACAGAGCATGCTGGTCCCTCTGCCCAGAGCTCTTCCTGCTATCCACACACATACTCCCTTAGCTCCTACAGGTCTTGGCTTAATTGTCACCATGGGGAGCCTTCCCTGGCCACCCTGTGAGAATGCCAAGGCCCTTCTGCAGATACTGCCTGTCCTCTTACTCTGTTTAGCTTCATCTCTTTGCCCCATCTAATATGCTCCATACTGAACTTATCTGTGTGACCTGTCTCCCCACTTCCATGTCAGCACCACAAGGGCCAAGAGTATTCCCGGCACAAGGAAATGGCCAAGCACACAGTAGGCTCACGTAATCACTGGCTGAATAAATGCATGGAGGCTCTCCCAGCCTCACAGGGCTTCCACAAATGCTGAATGATACAACCAGCCAACAGTCATTAGTTTGCATTCTCTTCACAGGTGTTTTCTCAGCCCTAAGCCCAAGATGCCTCCTCCAGGAAGCCCTCCAGGGCCCTAACCCCAGCAAGACACCTTGGTACATGCCCTGCACCTCTCCCTCCAGCATGTACCACAGCTGTAATAGAACGGTTGTGTACAATTTGTGGTTTCCTATCCTTCCCCTCTGCTAAGATGCAAACTGCTTGAGGGTGGGAGTTGTCCTGCCTTGGTCCCAGCTGTGTCCCCAGTTCCTACGTGGGGAGCAGCACAGCAAAGCAGGGGCTCTAGTGGCTGCTGGGGTCATCCTGATGCTATCACTTATCCACTGTGTGCTCTTGGGCTAGTTCCATATCTAACCTCTTGAAACCTCAGTTTTCCCATCTGTAAAATGGGTTAATAAAACATTACTTCTGTCAAAGGCAGGGGTGAGAATCAAGGGAGTCAATAGAGGTAAAATGTCTGTATGGCACATGGCACCTAAGTGCTCAATAAATGATTAATATTTATATAGCTGCAGTTCAATAAATATTTGTCAACGGAGTAAACAGAGAACAAAGGGTACAAGGTGGGTCAGAGATACCTGGTCCTGGCTCCGGAGGCTCACAGGCCATCAGAGCCAGAAGGGTGCATAAAGGATTTTATAGACCAGAGGGTCCTGGCCAAGGCAAAACTTGCTAGAATGTCACAATCAGTTGTGCGGCATCTGTCCAAAGTTCAGTTATTAGTAATCAACAGAGGCAGTGGTCTGGGCTTTAATTGCTCACTGAACTCCAACACCCAGATCAGCCCAGGTTCAGATCCCGGGTCTAACATTTCCCACCTGTGTGACTTGAACAAAATTTCCACAACAAACAAACAAACAAACAAATTACCCATTCAGCAAAGTGGGGATTATCTTTGCCCTGACACCTTATAGATTCGCTGTGGGGGGCTCCCTGAGATGCTGAGATTATAAACAAAAGGAGGTACAATGCCTGGCACAGGTGAGCACTTGAGCCCAGGGGGTGCAAGGCAAAGGGCATAGGAATGGGGTAGGGGCAAAGGGCATAGGAGTGGGGTGGGGGCTCACCCTGGATGGTCCTCTTGAAGAAGGCTTTGCAGGCCTCGCAGGATGCCACACCATAGTGGTAGCCAGAGGCCACGTCCCCACACACCAGACAGAGGCGTTTGGGCAGGGAACTGAGCACCAGCTTCCCGCCACCCTGCTCGCCGGGCCCAGCCCCCTCCCCATCCTCCTCCTCCTTGTGGCCTGAGAGGCAGCGAGTAGGGGCTGGACCGGGGGCCAGGGCGGCAGGGGGCTCAGTCTCGGTCTCCGAAGAGCCCTTTGGGCTGTCGGGGCTGGCTGGCTCTGCCTTGATGTAGAGAGGCTCGATCCCCACCACCTGGCTGGACATGGCGCTGGTCACCTGTTGGGAGAGGTGGCGTCAGGTCCCAGGGAGGTGGCGGGGATGGGGGCTGGGGAGACACGCTGCCACCTGAGGTTGCCCAACCCCGGGCCTGGGGCCAGGCTACCAGGCTCAGCAAAGGGGGGAAGGAGGGCAGAGTCCAGGGAAGGCTGCTCTGAAGAGGGCCCCCCAGCTGTTGCCATGGGAACAGAATCTCTAGAGCCTTGGGGCCAGTAACTGACAGCAGATTTCCTACTTGGAAACCTGGGGGGGATGCATGCAAACTCCCCACTCCCACCCAGGTTATGCTAACGCAGCATAACCTGAGCCCCTGTTGACCTTCCCGGGTGGAACCCCAGAAGCAGGATCCTTCCCAATTTTCTCCAGATCTTGGGGGGGTGCTGATGCTCTCTCTCCCTTTCACCTGGGTGTCTTCTATTCAAGGCGACACACCGAGGCACACAGACCTGAGTGCTGTCGGTAGGCTCGCACTCCTGCACACCTGGGTTCTTAAGGGTCCCCACATGCTCACACATGCCCAGACTCTCTTGGGGGATTTTCACACTCACACATGGCCTTTCCCAAACCCCAGCCCTCACTCATGCTCACACTTGTCCTTCGTCCTCCCGAAGTGCGCACTTCTTAAACACGAACTCACACTCAAGGCTCATAATCACACACCCGCCCCACGCTTACACCTGCATAGACTCTCGGGAAAAACACACTCAGGCCCCTTCCCACCTGACACAGCGCTCCCTTCCCTCCCGCCCGGCGGGCGGGGCTCCACCTCCTTGCACCCCGGGCCTGCACGCCGCTCCGCTCTCCCTCGGCGGCCCCAGAGCCCCCACCTCCCTGATCGCGATGCCCACCCCCACCCCACAACCTGCGCACCTCCACGGGAAGTTGCTCAAAGTTGCTGCGCCTCCCTTCCCCCTCCGCCCGCGGGGGACTTCTATCAGGTTATCAGGAAGTAAATGGGGAGAGCCAAGGAGGAGGAAGTTCTCCCCAGCCGGTGCGGTGACCTTTGACCCAGAGAGGAGGGTGGCCCACGGCCCCAGCGAGCGCCCCCACGTGGTCCTCGGAGCCCCTTCCCGGACAGGGAACCCTCTCATCTCCCACCCCGGCCGGCCCCTGGGACTTCGGCTTGCCCCAGGTACGGGACTGAACCCTGCCCCCGGGCTAGATCCGAGGCCCATGCCGGGCGGGTGACCCGACCCGCAGGCAGAGCCAGAGCCGAACCCTGACCCAGGCCGGCCCACCCCGGACCTGGACACCGGACCCCGCCTGAGCCCTGCCCCCGCCTGGCTCTCGACCAGGTCCGGACCGTGACCCGGGGCCAGTCCCGTGGCCGGACCCCGCCCGCAGCCCGCCCCCCTCCCGCCTCCCTGCCGCGCTCGCACATGGCCCCGTGCCCCGCCCGCCCCCCTCCCCCCAGCGGCGCTCCCCTCCGCCCCCAGACCTGGGGCTCCGGCAGGGCTGGCGGGCGGGCATGGGGGCCGAGCGGCCCGGAGCGCCGGGGTGAGCCGGAGACCGCGGGCGGCCCCTCCTCCGCCGCCTCCTCGGGCCGCGCCGCCCCGCCGCGCCGCGTCCCCTCACTCCGCGGCGC
The DNA here is from genome assembly GCF_023851605.1 of Tamandua tetradactyla. NCBI lineage: Eukaryota > Metazoa > Chordata > Mammalia > Pilosa > Myrmecophagidae > Tamandua > Tamandua tetradactyla. The sequence continues at coordinate 10,350,841 of NC_135335.1, forward strand.
CGCCGGCGGCTTGTAGGACACAAAAGGACATCGCGGCCGCTTCCTACTCCGCTTCCTCCAGCTGACAGCGGGGGCGGGGCCGGCCGTGCGCATGCAAAGCAGGGGGCGGAGCCCGGCGCCCTATGCTAATCAGACCCGTGGGGCGGGCAGCGCCTGCGTACCTGGATGAGACGAGGCGGAGTCGGCAAGGCCGGTGGGCGGGCCTACATGAAGTCCCCGCCCAGTCGCCGCCGAGCCCCAGTGGCGCGCAGGCATACGCAGCAGCTGGGGGGCGGGGCCAGAGGAGAGACGCGAGGATGCGCAGGGAATAAGAACCGGGAGGGGGTGGGATGAGGAGCGCTGTTACGAAACGGAGGAGGCTGGGCGCGCTGCGCGCGAAGCGAGGGGGCGAGGTTCGTTCATTGGCGGTGGCCGCTAGAGAGGACATGCATATGCAAATGAGAGGGCGGGACCAGAGAGAAGACGCGCATATGCATGAGGGGCGGGGCCTAGCGCGTCCAAGCGCTCGAGGAGGCGCTGCCCCTTTCTCTTCTTTTCCCTCCTCCCCCAAGGTAACACGATCGGGGCACCTGGACCCGACCCAATATCCCCGCAGAGCTACCGAAGCCGGGGCAGGCGAAGCAGAGCTAAAAACACGCAAAAGCCCTGGATGTCGAGTCCTTGGAAGGCGGGGCCGATAGGGTTTAGACGGAGAAGGCTCAAGGTCACTGCGGTGACCGAGTGAAGGTCACGGCGAAGGGCGGAGCCAAGGCGTCCACCTCCCGCGGGCAACCACGGACTGACTCACGGACCATGCAGAGTCTCTTTTATTTCTCTAGGGTTCAGATTCCACGCGGACGGGGTCGGGTGTGGGGTCTGGGGACCAGACAGGGATCCGAGCTGGGGTCGGACCGCTCGAGCCGGAGGCGACGCTCTCAGGGCAGTAAGACGTTCAGCCTCTTGTTCTGGCGCCTCTTGAGCCCCTCGATGTGTCGCTGCAGCTGCTTGGTCAGCATGTGGTCCCAGCCGATCCCGACCCGGTAGCCTACGAAGAAGGCAGAGCCCTGCTCAGGACCGCGAGACGGGGTGGGGGGGATGGGGGGGTCGGGCAAGGAGGGATTGGCCTCTAGGACAGCGGGAGCTACGAATGTGATTCGAGAGGATTCGAGGAACGGCAGGGTGATTTGGGATGAGGAAAGAGCTGGATGCTCCAATCTGTTAGTCTGGGGAACTTTCCATTTCCAAGTCGGGCCACTGTCGGTTTTGTTTTGAATTGGCAAGACTTAAACCTGTGCTCCAAAGGGATGAGGAGGGGAGGGGTAGGAGGCAAGGATTAAGGTGCAGAATGCATGTGGGCCAGGCTAGAGAAGATGTTGCAAGCCCAAAGTAGGGCAGTGGTAGCAGGCAGCTTAGCGGACATCCCCTGGACCATCCACTCTAAGCCATTAACTGGCCGTTTCTAGCTCCTGACATTCACACATTAGCAGGACAAACCAGAAGATATTTATCCCAATAATCCGATTGCTGTCTAAAAAGCTGTCACTCCCATTGGGCAAGTGGAGAGAGGCCTCAGAGAAGCCACATCAGCTAGAGAGGGGCTGTACTAAGGCTAAGGCCCAGGTCCCTGCTGGCCACCTCACGCACAGGATCCCACAACTTTTTTTTCCCAAATATATATATATATATATATTAGAGAATTTGTGGGTTTACAGAACAATTATGCATAAAATACAAGATTCCCATATACCATCCTATTAGTAACCCCTTGCATTGGTTTGGTACCATGATTTCAGTTGATGAGAGCCCACTTTTATTATTGTACCATTAACTATAATCCGTATTAACTTAAGGTTCACTGTTTGTAGTGCAGTTCCATGGATTTATGATTTTTTTTTTTTTTACTTTCTATTCTATCAACCTTTTACTTTTGCATGGAGCCCCTCCAATGTCTGTGGGGTAAGGAGATCTGACATGGCATACACATCCTTAAAAACTCAGCCCCATGCAAAGGATACCCCCAGGATCTCTTATGGAAGCTGCCGGGGCAGGGGGGCGGTCACTCACTGTGGAGGGCCTTGGTGAGGATATCCAGAGCTTCATCCTCCATGAGTTCCCTCAGGGGCAGTGGCAGCTGGAGAGGCAGCAAGGAACTCAGGTGTCCAGGGGATATTAGCTCAGCTCACAGCTGAAAATGCCCCACCTGCTCCCTCCAGCCTCAGGACCCTCCAACCACCCTTCCTGCCTCTCCCATCTGCAAACCACCCCACCCCTTCACCTCTGCAACCTCCAACTTGCCCATCCCCCATCCCCAGTAAACCCCCCCCCCCCAGTCTCCCTGGGACCCTCCAACCCTGTTCTGCTGTTCTGCCCAGTAGGCTCGATGGGGTGTGTACTTCGAAAGACTGAGTGATGTCACTGAAGCCCTTTCTGGAGGAAAAGAAAAGAGGGATTGGTCACCTGCAGGCTCCCTAGAGCAGAAGAGATGGGGCACTGGGTTCAGAGGGGGTGGGGCAGAGTGGCCTTCAAAGACCAGCTCTCCCGTTCTACCTTAATGGAGACAATATGGGACAGTGGTGACAGTTCCTGGGCTCTAGAGAGCCACCCACCGGGGCCCAAGTCTGACTGTCCCACTATGTGAGACTTAGGGCCAGTGGCCAAGCCCTGCTGAGCCTCAAGCTCCTCATCTGCAAAATGGGGTAGTAATAGTGGCCCCTTATCCAGATGGTGAAGTTTAAAGGTTCTAACACATGGGAGGCCCTATGCCTGGCACATAGTAGGTGCTCAGCAAATGGCAGTTGTCACACTATTAGCGGTTCCAAATCCCTGATAAACCTTTGAACTTGGGGGTAGCGGGTAGGGAGAGGAAGCCAATCTTGCTACAAAGGGAGGCAGGCACATAGTAGCTACTGGAACACTAATCAATAACCGAATGAAAGAGACACCTCCCCACTGCCACTATCCGCAGACAGGGAATTGCCTCCCTCCTCCCGGCCGGCGCCGATCCTACCACGCTGTCTTTGCACATTTTGGTGCAAGTCCTCTCCCTTCTAGGACCTGAGGGCCCTAAGCCCGGGACCTCATATCACGCCTGCCCGGTAGAGGGCGCACCAAGAATGCCTGAGTTGATTTCGAGCGTGAGAGATTTTGCTCTGGGGCCCATCCCCGGGCTCCTAGCAACCTGGGTCCTATCAGCCTCACCCCCACCACCCTCATTTTACAGCGATCGAAATTGAGGCCCCGGCCAGCCCCCTGTCCCGTGGACAACACTGACCGGCCTCGGTCTTGGCACCGTCGTCCCCTTCGCCTAAATCGCTCCCCGCAGAGGCGGCGCGGGGCAGCTCCATCCCCAGCGCGACGTGCTCTTCCACCACTTCTTGGGTGAAGCTGTCCTTGTCTTTCGCAGCACTGTCCGCTCCGTCCTCTAGTTCATCCCAGGCGGCGGTGGCGATGAGAGTGGCCTTCCGATGCTGCACTGTCGGGGCCTTGGGGTCAGCGCCTTCGCCCTCCGAGTCGGAGCACTCCGAGAGCGTGGGCAGCGGCCGGGGCAGCTGCTGCAGGGACAGCGTGTCCGTGGTCCACAGATTCCGGACGTCGCTCGTCCGTCTCGACTTGCCTGGGCCTTGGCTATCCGAAAACTTGACCGATTCCTGTGGGCCACACACAAGGAGGGGAGCCAAGGGCCACGGAGGAGAGCTGGGAGTGGGGGTGGGGTGGGGGCGGGGGTCCCGAGCCAGCCCCGGAGGGAGAGGTCACACCCTGGGCCCAAGTGGGACCTAGGATGACTCTCTAGGGGCTTGCCCGGATGCGGGGTTGGGCAGTCGGCCGGGATACCTAAAAGGCCTTGGCCTCGGGAAGATTCTTACTTGCGACGCCTTTTCCTCCATGGTCGCGCCCTAACGGACCCAATCGCCACTGGCCTGGGGCGAGGAGGAGAGGGTCACGCTCCGTGAGGGGGGAGGGGCGGGGCCTCGCTCTAGAATGGCTGGGCGGGTCTGCTTACAGCCCCCCCCCCACTTAGAGGCCGTTGTCCCTTTCTCATACCCACCCACCCCCCCCAAAATATATATACATTGAGAGGTTGGAAGCGCACAGCCAACCGGTCTTGGCAGATTCAGGCGGCGGACCCTACCCGGCAGTTCCCACAACAGAGACACGCACCCGAGCACAGAGGATGGGGGGGGGGGCGCCGTGTCCGACGTGGGTGCCCAAGGGGACCTCATCGTGTCCCCGCGATGGCCCGACGCCAGCGCGCCCGCCCTCGCTCGCGTCCCCGGAGCGCGCACGCCCGCAGAGGTACCCAACGTTTTTGTTTATTGACCCGGGCTTTGAGGCACACTTGTGAGGCTTTGTGAGGGACAGACCCGGCCGGGGCAGCAAGACAGAAAACCTTGGTGGTGGGGGGGTGGGGGCTGGAAAGGGATGGATGTGTGGGGGTGAGGGTGGGGGTGGGGGCGGCGGACGGGCAACCATTGCCTCCTCCCCAGGTTTCAGTCCCGTGGGGAAGAGGAGTCTTTGGTCAGACAAGCTGGGCATGCCAGGGAGAGAGCAGGAGCGAGGCCCTTTGGCGAGGCCCGGCCCGGGGGTCCTGCCCCTACAAGGACTCGCTTTTGTCCCGGGGACGCCCGGGACCCCGGGGCCGCGAGGGCTTCCTGGGGGGGTTGGGGCGGCGGCGGCCCCGGGGCGCACGGGGCAGGGCGCAGCCGCGCTCGCTCTGTGTGTCCGAGGACTCGTCGATAAAGGCCAGATTCTCGCTGGGGTAATCCAGGGCGGAGGCCGTGGGTGGAGAGGGCGGCTCGGGCTTTTTGGGGGGCGTAGGGGGTCGGGGCTGATCGGCCGGCTGCGCTGAAGGTCGCAGGGGAGGCAAAAGCGGCCTCTCTTTCTCCTGCGGCGGTGCCGAGGGCCCGGCTCGCTGGGTCACCCGCGCTGTCACCGTGCCGGTCCAGCTGGCGGCTTGCGCCGTGAGACCACCCATCTGCGCGGGGAGGAAAGGCGACTTCGAGCGCGCGGGGCGCCGGGGGTTCCTGACCTCCACCTCTATCCTCTTGGCTCTTCTGTACCCCCCTGCTTCAGCGCGTGCACGGAAGGAGAGGAGAGGAGAGCGCCTCACCTGGGCCGCAGGTTCTCCCCTTCCTCACCCATACCAAAGCAACCCCTTCTCCAGGTCTTTCTAGAATGCCACTGTTTTATTTCAGCTCCCCAACCCATGTCCCCAGAGGCCTTCGTGCCTCCATCTGCTTTCTTTGCTGGGCGCTTCGAGTAGGGCAGCAAGACCAGGGATCCCAGTTACATATGAATTACGCATAAACAACAAATAAAATTTGAGTATAAGTATGTCTCAAGCCAACAAATAAAATTTGAGTATAAGTATGTCTCAAGCACTATTTGAGACGTATTCGATTGTTATCCCTTAATTATCCAAAATTCACATCCTGCATTTTGATTTGCTAAATCTGGGAACCCAAACCATTAGGGAAGAGGTAGCAGCGGCACCCACTAACCTGCGCCGCGTCTACCCGGCCCCGAGTCCTCCACTCTCTGGAAGGGAGTCAGGCTAGTCCACCGGGCACCAGCGGCTGAGGCCCACGGCCCGGTGGTCCCTTGCACAGCGCACGCTTGACGCCGACCCCGGGAGGTGGGGGAGCCTACCTCCGCCCGAGTGCGGCGGGACACCACTCGCAGCCAGTTCCCGATGGTGGTGAGCACCGAAGCGAAGTAGGCCAGGCCGAGCAGGATCCAGAACCACACCAGCGGCTGGTAGGCTGGAGAGTCGTGATGGGGGTCGGCGCCTGAAGTGCCACCAGGGAGGGTGGAAAGGAATCGATTGTGGCACAGGCACGGCACCGGTTCCCAACCCCTCTCCCCAGCTCCTTAAAGAGGATCCTCCCTTCCCAGGGCAATGAATATGAGGCTAGAAAGTGGGTGTGCATGTGATGAAGATGTGCAAAAGTATGCAAGAGACAGCTCTCACGTGCAGCGGTGCACTTATGCCTGGGCTGCAGGCGCGAAAGAATGCAAGTGTGCACGACGTGTTACATGCATGCAAGAATGTGTGCCTTCCATCCGGGGAGGTAGGTGTTGGAGCCATGACGTGTGACCGCCCAGACACCGCGTGGAATTTAGAGGGAGAGGCCCCTGGCAGGAGAAGCTGGGAAGAGCGCCTTGGCAGGGCTGGAAGAAAGCAGCTTCACCCGCCACATAGTCGCCGAAGCCCACGGTGGTGAGAGTCACTATGACGAAATAGATGGCCTCCAGCTTGCTCCAGCCTTCCACGTAGCAGAACACGAACATGGGCGTGAGGACAAACAGCAGGCAGCCGACCAGCAGGAAGAGCACCGCGGACAGAATTCGCACCAGCTCCGGTGGCACGTGCCACTTCTGCGGGGAAGGGCGGTGGACAGGAGCGCGCGGAGACCCCGACACCCTCGGCCTCCCTCGAGCCTGGCGGGCGAACTAGGGCCGCGCGCTCACGTGCTGGGGACGCCAGGGGAGGGGGGCGCGCGGGGCGCGTGGAGCAGCTCACCAGGAAGACGGCTTCGATGTGGCCGATGCCGCGGCGCAGGGAGGAGCCCAACCGGTCCCCGACCCCCGCCAGCAGGATCCCAAACAGCGGGATGCCCACAAGCGCGTAAAAGATGCAGAAGAGGCGCCCCGCGTCGGTGCGCAGGGCGGCGTTGCCATAGCCTGGGCAGAGAGGCCGTGCAGGAACGTCTAGGGGGCCCCCCCGCCTCGCACATTTTACCTCCCGCTGCGCCTACCCCACCTCGTCCACCCCCATCCCCCCCCCCCCCACATGAGGAAGTCCCTCCAGTCCTGGGCCCCTGCCTCCACCTGCCCCGCCCCTCCCGCACCTATGGTGGTGATAATGGTGCCGGAGAAAAAGAAGGCGCTGCCTAGATCCCAGGCTGAGCGGCTGCTGTTAGTGGTCGAGTTGGTTTCTGGATCGGCGCCCCCTCCCAATGCATCAGCCACCTCCTGCAGGAGAAGGCGCGGAAGCAGGAACCTTAGTTCTCCCTCCTGTCCTCTAGCCAACCCCTTGCCCCTCTGGCCTCCAGCATGGTTCCTTTCCTCCCCTCTCAGGCCTCCCCCATGCCTCTGGCCTCCCCAGAGACAGTCCCTTAGAGCAGAAGTTGCATATGGCCTGGCCCCATCCACCTGCGTGCGAGTCTGTTGGACCTACCTCCTTATCTGCCCCCTAATTTCACACAACACATTTCCAGCTTTACAGTGATCAGGAGCGAAAATGCTGGGACGAGACTCCCTGCGTTCAAATCTGGGTGGCCTCACTCACTAGCTGCATGGCCTGGGTTGGGTGAGTTAACTCTCTGTGCCTCAGTTTTGGCATCTAGCCAGTGGGGATGATGATAATAGTATGCATCTCATAGAGTTGTCCAGAAGACTTAAAGCCCTTACGACAGTGTCAGCATGATGTGTTTGTTAAATCAGTATATTTCCACGTGGTGTCCATGCCCAGGGATTTCCAGCTTTCCACAGACCCCACCACTCCCTATTGCCCCTCCTGGAAGCTGAGCTTGAGTCCCTTGCCTTAGAAAATCTACGGAAACGCTGGGACCTTCTCTCCAGGAAGGTATATATACCCTCAAAATTTGCATCCAATTTTAGGAGGTTCATGGACACCCCAAACCCCACCCTTCCCCACTGAAGTCCAAGAAAAAAACCCTACACCATAAGATAGATGCTCAAATATCCATTAAATACGTCTGCTTCTCAAGGGCAGGCCCTTCAGGGGTGGGTCTCTATTTTGAGGATGCTCCAGGTGATAGGAGATCACAGCAGAGTGAGGAGGGGGTACAGAGCCCTTCCCCAAGGTGCACAACACCAAGATACAAAACAGTGTGTGGGGAGGGGGTGGGGGATAATAAACCATCTCCTCGCTCGCTGACTGCAAGCCTCACTAGCAAGATCCATTCCAAACTCATCTTCTAAAAGTGACGGCTCGAAATTCTCTTTGGCTATCTGTTAGCTGCAGAATAAAGTCCAAATTTCCCAGTTCAACATCCAAGCCCCACCCCTACCCTTTTTTATCCGATCTGTTCCCAACCCCCTTTTCTCCATGCTTCTCTACTGAATCTCCCCTCTGAGGCCCCAAAGCGTGGTGACCTTACCCCGAGATTTTCTATGAGGATCCCATTTCCTGAAGTAATACGTTTTAAATAAAGCCAAGAGGTGACAATGTCTGAATAAATGTGACTTCATTTTTATTTTGCAGAACTTTTCCAACAAATTCACTACTTTGGAAAAAAAAATCCTTTGTCATCCTGTATGTTCTAATTTTTGCTTCAAATGACTAGGCGTCTGCTAAATCTGGGTTCTATAAAAACACTCTGAGCTTTCCAGCTTCTCCACCTTTGCTCCTGCTGCTCCTCTGCCTGGGAATCTGTTGCCCCCAATTACACATCCCTAATGTACCCATCTCACCTGGCTCCTTCCAATTACCAGCTCTTCCCCCAAGCCCCTCCTGGCTTCTCCCTCCTTACCTCCAGCACCCAGCCCAGGGCCCAGCACGCTATACTATATGGGCTCAATAAAAAGGCAAGCAGCAAAGGCTTCCTCTCCATTGCATCCTACAGTAACCTGTCGGTCCCCTTGCCTGGATAAAGAAATTCTCCAAAACACAGCGTACAGCTGCTCCCCTGTCCGCCCCGTGGCATAGGGCACAGCACCTAGCACACAGTAGGTGCATATTTGCTGCACGATTGACTAAATTAAGGAGTAAATCTTACTGTGAAAGAGAAATAAAACAGCTGCCATCCACCCCTCCTCCCCTCTTCTAGACCCTTCTCCTTTTTCTGCTCCTTTCTTGTTCAGGAAAAAAGCAATTCCATTGTGAAGATAAAATAGGTCAGATTCCCTCCCTCCCCAGGCCCTGTGGTCTGGCCAGACACAGGCTCCTGCCCAGGTCTCTCAGGGATTCGCACAGCCTACTGGATGCATCAGAGACAGACGATGTCAGGCTGCCTGGCCCCTGGCCCCTCCCCACCCTTAGCTCGGCCCCGGGTCCTGCTGTCTGGGAACATGCTGGAACACTGAGGCTTCCATGCCAATTAGCTCCTCCATCAGCAAAGGACAGGCAGGGAAAGAGAGAACTCTTCGATGAAGGAATACACGTTAATTTATTAAATCTTAATTCTTTACATGACAATGACTCAGAAATCAGAGAAGGCAGCAGAGGTGCTTACCTGACTGTACCCCAGAAGGCTGAGTCCAGAACTTTATTGAGCCATTGAGCCAAGGCTGATGGGGAGTGTCCCAGGCAAGTCTGGGGTTGCCCCATCCCGCCCTTGCCCTCCCTCCTGCCTCTGCTGGGTAAGCACGAGTCCTGGGGGAACAGGGCACTTAGCCTGGCATCTATGAGGATCCTATAACCTTCTGAAATTATCATCTGCACATGTTTATATCGCCCTTGTCTTCAGATGGGGCAAGTATTGGCAGTATTTCTTGGGCTTCTCTAAGGTACCCGTGACTCCAAAAAAACAGTGTAGGAACCAGTGTACATTTGCCAGACTCAGTGAGTAAAAATACTGTATGGGATATACTTATAATCAAAAGGCATTCACTGTTTATCTGAAATTCAGCTTTAACTGGGCTTCCTGGATTTTATCTGGCAACCCTAGCCCGCAAGTTAGACCTGCGAAAATGTAACATTATCCCAAGTGCTCCAGCCATGTGTTCATTCCTTCATTCATCATTTCGCCAATCAACCAGTGTCACACACCGAAGGAGACCTGCAAGGAGCACAGCCCTTTGGCGGACACCCAAAGGGAACCAGATGACCCCTCGGGCCACCAGATCCAAGGTACAGAGGCCTGGCTGGGCGTCTCTGCCCTACCCCTTCCCTGCAGCACCTTGCCTCCGGGGGCACCGTCTTGGACGCAGCACCCTGGCACACACCTCCCATGACATGCACCTGGGGCCGGGAGCTCCCGGGTGACCCACCCACCTTGATGAAGCTCCCCAGCGCCTGGTCGTTCACGCACGGATAGGCCCTCAGGAACTTCTCTCGGACCTCCCGCAGCTCCCGCTGGGCCTGCTGCTCGTGGGGTTGCTCCAGGGCCTGGAACACCAGGGCACCGGACACCAAGTAGAGCAGGACCAGCGCCAGCAACGCCAGGAGCGTGGTGCCCCGCATGGCGCGGCCCGGGGCCCGGCCACTTCCACTGCCCGCCTGCTGGGGGCGGGCAGGGGGCTCCTGGGGAGCTGTGGTCACTGCGGGCGGAACCAGGGATGCTGGGATCAATACCTGGCCTGACATCCCAACACACACACATACACACATACATACACACACACACACACACACACACACACACACACACACACCCCTCCATCCTAGACACAGCCAAAGGTCCTTGGAGTCCCCAGTCCCACTGCACCAAGATGCCCCCTCCTCCAATCCCTCTGGCTGGACATTTGGTGCCAAGGCACACCCAGAACTCACTGCATAGACTTGCCTCCCCTCCCTCCCCCCGGCCCACCTCCGATCTTCCCCTTATCCTCCGGTCCATCCCTCAGCCCCTGTCCAGGGACTCCAGAGGGTAAGAGAGGAGACCACCGAGAGGGGAAAGGAAAAGGAGTAAATGGGTGAAAGACAGTCTGAGCCTTCGGAGGGAGGGTCCCGGCGAGCAAGGAAACGCTGCGGGTGTGGAGGGGGCGTGGGGACCCGGCAGCAGCCCGCCGCGGAGGAGGAGGCTGAGCCCGCGGAGGCGCGCGGAGAGGCCGGACCGCGCAGGGCGGGGACAGAGGACGGCGGGTCCCGGCACTCCCGGTGCCGCAGCATCTTCGCGGCTTCCCGCTCCTGCCGGGCTGCCAGCCGCGCCGGGACCCGCTAGCCGGCGCCGGGCTTTCGAGGAACCCAGGGGAGGGTCCCCCGCAGCGGCGACGAGGTGCGGGGGGAGGGGGGAGGGCACGGGGTTCCGGGAAGGAGCGGGCGGGGACGGGCCGCGCGCGCGACCCACGCGGCAGCCCCCGGGACGGCTGTCGGCCCCCGGGGAGAGCGAGCGGCCGCGCCCACTCGCCCACGCGCGTGGACACGCTCCGCCACATGCGGCTGCGGGGACCCGCGCGGCCCCGCGCCGCTGCCCAGACTGCGCGCACGCCCTCCACCTGCACACTCCGCGCACTCACCGGCACGCCCGGAACCCCATGGGTGCGCAGGCTCCCCCCCCCCTCCCCGAAGCACCCCAGAGGTCCGTGCACACACGGCCAGCCCGCCCAGGCACCGCACACACGCCGCTGGTTCCCACCGCCACCCCCGCGTCCTCACGCCAACGCCTCGGAGCGTGACGGGGGGCGGGACGCGCGGCCGCACGGCTCCCCGCGCCGCCCACGCGCGCTGCATGGGGGCGCCCCGCCCTGCCCGCCGCCCCCGGGAGCCCCTGTCCTCCGCCCTCCTCACCCCACCCGGGACCTAACCGCGCTCCCTCCCGGCGCCCGCGCGCCCCGCACTCACTGTCGGCCGCGCTGCGGCTGCCGCCCGGGCTCCCTGTGCCCGCTGGGCCGCGGAGGCGGTGGCGGCGGCGGCGGCGGCGGCGGCGGCAGCAGGGGCGGAGCGGGCAGCCGCCGGGCTGGGACCCCCTCCCGCCGCCAGAAGCCCCCCTCCTCCCGCACTTAACCCCTCCCGCGCCACGCCTCCCTCAGTGCCGCGCCCTCGCCGCCGGCGCCGTCCCCGGAGGCCCTTTACCTGGGACCACCCGGCCCTCCGACCCTGGCCTGTCGGGGACGGTAAAACAAGGAGGGGTCCGGGGAGGGGTCGTCGCTGGGAGTTTCGGGGAGAAACCCCTGGTGCTGTCCCGCCAGCCGACGATGGCTGTGGCCAGGGGCACGGCCCTGGGCTGGGCATCAGCGTACCCACCTCTCCGGACAGGCACCACGCTTATCTCTGGGCATTTCCCAGGCCCATTACCGGACTGGGATGGGCCCTCATTTCCCGATCCCTGGAGACAGCCGGGTCCTTGGGCTCAGCACTTTGCCCGCCAGGAACTGAGGGAACAAAGGGGGTGGGGGGACCTCGAACTGGGCTGTCACTGCTGCTGCACCTCTTGTTCCAACTTCTATTTCCCCAGCCGGTGATCCTCACCTCCATGGCCAGGGGTCAGCCCCAGGGGTCAGGCTGGAGCTGCCTGCTGGACTTGGAGCGTGCCCCCCGCCCCTGCGCACCCCTCTTCTTTGTGTGCCCTGTCTCTCCAAAGATCACCCCCTCCCGGCCCTTTAAAGCTGAGGCTTTAAGGCTGATCACCCCCTACCAGTAGGGGACCTGGAGGTCACTATAACCCAAGGATTCTCTCTCCCCAACAGAAAAGGGACCGCTGTTCTGGGTTTTAAAGAGGCCAGCGTTCCTCAAGGTTCAAAATAGAGCCTGGGGTGGTAAAGAGTCCTGTAAACGTTAGCAATGTTCATCCCAACAAAGTGATCACCCAGCTTCGAGCCCATTCTCCGTGATCCTTGGTTACCCTCTCTGGAGGCTCCCCAGCCCTGGTGCCCAGGGGAGTCCCAGGGAGGGGTTGCTAGGCAGGCTCAGTGCTAGGCCCGGGGAATTCTGAGGAGCTGGGACAGCCAAATAGGTGGACAGGGAACAGACCCTCCAGTAAACAGCTCCCAGCAGTGGGACAGATCTGTGTCAGGTTGACAGGGCTATGGGAGCAGAGGGCAGTGACCATGCTATTAGGAGCAGAGAAAGAAGGGGACCCCAAGACCACCAGGCAGACGCGGGGTGGGGGGCAGCCAGCCCACCTAGCCAAATGCATGCCCTGATAGACACAAGCTGCTCGGTCACCATGCTAACACCTCCATAGGCCCTGGGCTAACTCCTGGCAACTGGACGCCAGGTTGAGGGTGGTGAGAAGGAAACAGGGTATCCCCAAGTTCCCATTTATTGGGGGTAAGAGGCATAATAGCCACATAATCACCATGCTACAGGCCCTAGGGGATGAGCCACCATTCCCTGACCAGGAGATGGCAGGCTTCAAAAAGGAGGTGACATCTGAAGCAAGTCTTGGGGAAAGGAGCCTGGGAGAACAAAGACCTGTCTCTCTTCCCTCCTTGGCACCCTCTCCTTGCCCACCAGCCACAGCAGAGGGCAGCAGCCCTTCTCAGCCCAGGAGCCCTCTTCAGGCCAAGGCTGACCAAACAGGCAGAGATGAGAGAAGAATACAAAGCAGTCAAGAGAAGACGGACAGAAGAACAGACACAGGAGACAGACGCTGTTTATTGAGTGGTTGATGCAGGAGAGGTAGCTGGCTCCGGCGTGGACGCGGAGGCAGCAGCTCATGCCGGCGTGTTGTGGGCATGTGGCAGCTACGGCCAGGCCCCCATCCTAAGTGGGGGGGACGGCACAAGCTCACTACGACAGGAGCAGCCAGGGAGCCCGCTGGGGAGCAGGCAGCCACAGCCCCCGGGACCCCAGGCAAGAAGCTGCAGATGAACTTGGCCCAGGGGCCTGGGTGAAGGGGGACTGGGGTCTGGGCATCCTGGGGAGCAGGAGGGGAGTGGGGGTTCACGTCTGTGGGGTGGAATAGAGACAGTGGTGGTGGCCGCCGGGTCCCGGCACCTGGGAGAAGAGCAGAGGAGAGGTCCGCGTCTGGCTGCCTCCGCACCAGCCCGGCTCACGCCCGATGGCGCCGTACCAGCTGCCTGAGCCTAGGCTGCCTGACATGCTGCAGACAGAGAAATAGGGTCAGTCCCAGGACAGTGACTGGGGCCACATGCATGGGAGCTGGGGGAGAGACCGAGGCTTAGAACAGAGCATGCTGGGAGGAGCTCCCGGGGAGCAGCCCCATGCCCCAGACCTCCAGGGCCCAAGGCTTGAGCCCCCGAGACCATTGCAAACTGCACCTTGGGATGGGGCGGGGCATGGGGTCAGCAATAGAAAAACCAGAGGTAGAACCCAGCCAGGGCCAGCGATGGGGGGACAAGACCAGGCTGTAGGTGCCCAAGGCTCCCGAGGCAGGGCGGGGACTCCTACCTGGTGCTCTCACCCCTGCTGTGCTCCCAGGAGCAGCCGTCGTCCTCACAGTGCCCAGCTCGATCGAAGAAGTAGGAACGGGAGCCAAAGACATGCCCACTGAGGATGCGGCTGGTGCTCTAGGGGGAGGAGACCACCCTCAGCACCTTCTCCCGGCTGCCACTGGCCTCCCATAAATCCCCCTGCCCCTGGCACTGCCACATCTGGCCCTCTCTCCACCGGCCCTGCAGCGGGGGGTGGTGGTGGGGTGGACTGGAGGCCCTCACCAGGTCCTGTGCCGGCCGGTGCACCCGGAAAAAGCCCACCAGCAGCGTGGTGGGCAACAGCTCCCACACAAAGAGGATGAGGCCGAACACCAGGTACCCTTTGTCCCCCAGGTCATTCACCAGGTCCGCCTGGGGGAAGGAAGGAAGGTACAGGGCTTGTTCCCATCTGCAATGGTGCCAATGGACCAGCGGGCCAGCCGGGAGCTGCGGCTGCTCCAGGATGCCCACCTGATCGGACACGTTGTACCAGTCGTAGTCGAAGGCGTCCAGCCGGCTCCGCGGGGCCAAGGCCAGGGCTGCCAAGTTGTAGCAGGCCCGGCTAGCATAGAGTAGGACCATGGCGCCACCCATGGCAGCTGCCTGGCACACACTGGTCCCCTGGCAAAGGTTTGTGACAGCTCAGGGAGAGGCAGCGCCCGGCTCCCTCTCTACCCTGAGGACCGCGGTTCCATACACGGGGCATCCGAGCCTCGGGGCCTACCTTGGTTTCCAGGTAGATGCTGGTGGAGGGGGCCCGCCGGGCCACCAGGCAGAGGCAGGCAGCAAGAGAGAGCGCGCAGATGACGAAGAGGGAGTCGCTCACCAGGACTCGTACCAGCAGCAGGGCCCAGGGCTGTGCCCGGCGCCGGTGGGACAGCACAGCGCACAGCACGTTCACCAGCAGAAAGAGCAGGGAGGCTCCCACAAAGGCCCCGCGCACAGCCAGCCTGCAGCCCACAGCACGGTCGGCTCCAGGTAGAGGCCCCCCGGCTCCCACCGCCCACCCCACCTCCCCACGGAGACCCCGGAGACCCCAGAGCCCGTCGGGACCTGCTCCTCCCCTTTGACAGATGGGGAAACTGAGGCCCAAAGAGGTCGGTAGGCGATCTGACAGCTGTGATACCGGGAATCAGACACCTGGGTTTGAGCCCTGGCTCTGCTTCCCGCCAGCTCTGTGACCTTGAACCTGCTGCTTTACCTGGCTGGGCTTCGGTTTCTTCATCTCCCGGATGGGGATAATAAGGACCTCACAGGCTAATTGTAAAACTTAAAGGTTTGTGACGGCTCTGTTATAAACTCTAAGATATTCTTACAAACCACAGGGGCATTGCTGCCCAGTGTCACCCAGAGGTGCAGTCTGACTCTGGAGCACCCATGGGCTGGTGCTTCCTGCCTTTCCTCAGACAATGAGACCCTCATCGCGCACACCCCCCTCCGCCGCCCCTGGCCCTTACAGGCTCACAGCTGCTTCCATTATTGTTGCCCTTCACACACGCAACGCCTCTAGTCCCGCCACCTGTGCCAGGTGCTTTAACTTTTCCAAGCTCGTTCACACACATTCCCTGAAGGTCTTCGTCTCAGCCCAGCAAGGTGAGGAGGGGTGGGAGGTGGCCCAAGCCCCCCCGGTGCCCTGAGTACTTACAAGCCTCGGCTCATCTCTGGCCGACGCTTCGCCTTGGCCTTGAACACCACCTGGGAGCAGAGATGCCCATCAGTCTTTGCAGCCCTTGGGGGCCCCTCACTACACACACACACACACACACACACACACACACACACACACACACACACACACACACACACACACCCTCCAACACCACCCGTTCCGACAGTTACCTGGGCAAAGTAGAGGTTCATGAGGGTCAGAGTGAAGAATTGCAGGCAGACGGGGCAGCAGTAGAGAAGCCAAAAGGGCAGGGGCCCCAGGCGGTTGGCTCGCGGGGTATCTCGGAAGTAGAAGGAAAAGAGGGTGGTACGCAAGGCAGCCCACAGCAGACAGAGTGCCAGGAACACCGTCTGATAGCTGAGACGCTTGTGCCCATACAGGAGCACCAGCCAGAGCTGGGCATAGACGGAGAAGAAGAGCAGGGCGTACAGGGTGGTGTAGGCTGCAGTGAGTCCCAGGGTCACGGCGGGCGGCAGCGCAGGCACCAGCCCAGCAGCAGGCACCAGGCCAGACAGGTTACTCTCCATGGCAGGGACGGCGGCCCGAATCCCGGAGACAGAGATGGAGGGGCTGGCCGGCAGCCAGGGAAATAAATACAGAGGGGAGAGGATCACAGGGTGCTGAGACAGAGAGATGGGGGAGTTCAGGAGGAAAGAAGTTGTGGCTGGCGCAGGCCCTTCTTCCGTGCCAGAGAGACCCTTTGCACCTGGGGGGCACCGACAGCCTGGGCCCTGAGCCGGAGCTCCTCACGCAGGGACATACGCTCCTCTCCAGAGCAGACGGGGGTCTCCTCCTTGGGCCACCCCCAGAACCCTGGGTGTGGGGGTGCAGATGCTGAAGGAGAGGGGTCCCAGGCCTTGGTCGCTCGGGAGGGTCCCAGCAGGAGGGGGAGAGCTGGCCTATGTCCGTTTGCTCAGGACAGCGGCCACTGCAGGGGTGCCCCAACGTCCCGCTCTCCCCCTCCCCAGGCTGGGAGGGAACTCGCTCCCTTCCAGTAATCGGGGTGGGGGGAGCGCCTCTGCCCTCTCGGGATTCCGGACGCCGCCCCCACCCCACCCCCCACCGCGTCCGCTCTCTGGTCGCGGGGGGCGGGAAGAGGCCGACACCGGGTGCCCGCGGCCGCCGCTGGGGAGCCGGCTCCGGTCGCCGGGACCCGGAGCTCCAGCTCCCCGGCTCCCGCTGTTCCGCCCCCTCCTGAGCCTGCGCCTGCGCCGTTCGCTACGCAAATTGCGCAGGGGCCGGCCCTGGCTCCGCAGCCCCGCGCCGCGCCCGCCGTGGGGCGGTTCGAGAATCGGCGCGAGCTGCGCTGCGGGCGGGTGCCAGGGGTTACGCGAGGTGGCGGGCGGCAGGGACGCGGGGAGGGCGCCGCACCCGCCCGTACGCCCTGGGGGGGCGCCGTGGCCTGGACCACTGCGCGGGCTCCCACGTTTCCCTCCCCTATTCCCGATTTGGATCGCGCCGCCCGCACGGGGGCGGGGACTTCGCCTCTGAAGGACACTTCCGCCCACAGTCAAGATGGCTCCCCGGGCCCCGCCCCCGGGCCCTTAACCCGCGGGGTCCCACCGCGGCTCCCGCTCACCTGGTCAGAGCCTTGCACGCCGCCCCACCAGCCCTACGGTTCGCCCTCACAGGGGCCCCTGTCCTTTCTCCTGAGCCCGGGCGGCCATCCTGCCAGGGCGAGGCTCCCTCTCTTATCTCGAGCGCACCCGAGACGGCGCCGGGAGTGGTGCCCCAGCTGCGGGAGGCGCGGGGTTTCCACGCTGGGGAGGAGGAGGGCGCGGGACTTCCCGACCGGGTCACCCAGTGCAGACCGAGCAGTAACAGTAATTGGAGCCGCGGCTGGACATCAAGTACGGCCTCGGCTGGTGCTTTCGCCCCCAGCAATCACTGCTCGGTTTACAAAGTTTTCACTGGCTGCTGAGGGAGGTGTCATTATCCCCAATCCAGACGGGTGGAAACTAAGGCCCAGAGGGGCGGAAGGACTTGTCAGCAGAAGCAGGTCTCCAGGCTCCAAACGGGGACTCCAGAGAATCCCTCACCTGCTTCCGCACACACCCCAGGCGTGAGGAAGCTGGGAGCTGAGCATCCAGGGACCAGCCCGGGACCCGAGAAGAAGGCGAGGGGCAGGACGGGCGGTGGGGCGGGGCCCGGTTTGGCCACGCCTCGCGGCCGGCCCGAGTGACATTGCAAAAGCCTATTGGGTCCGGTCAGTGACAGTTCCCGTTGCCCAGGTAACTAGGGCCGGGCGCCCTGAGTACTGCAGGGAGGCGGCGGGCCCGGGTCAGGGGCCTCGAGATTGGGCTTAGGGTGAGACCTGTGGGCCGTTGCCTTGGCCGGGAACGAGCCGGGGACTGCCTCACAGCCCCAGGGCCCGATGGTAGAGTTGGGTACTGAGTGGATAGGCTGAGCTCCTCCTATCCGGGCCAGACTCTGAGGATAGATGGGGGGCCTGGGAGGCAGGCCGGATCTGCGGGTTCCACGGGTAGGGAGGGAGCCAGGGGTACCTGCCCCCCACCCGCAGCGGCCCCAGCTGTCTGCCCTGACCACCCACTCTCTTGTCCCCACAGCCCGGAGCATGTTCCAGATCCCAGAGTTTGAGCGGGAAGATTCCAGCCTTGCAGATAGGGATCTGGGCCCCAGAGCCTCAGGGGACCAGCCTTCAGGCCTGTGCAAGCACCACCACACGGTTCCAGGCCTCCTGGGAGACGACAGCGGTCATCAGGGGCAGCCAGCTGGCAGCAGCCACCATGGAGGTAGGCAATCTCTTCAACCACCTGGCCCTCATAGCCCCCTGTACCCCAGCCACATTGACACTCACTGACTGGCTTTGGATAAGTCCATAACCTTTCTGAGCCTCGGTTTTCCTCTTCTGTAAAACAGAACACTCATCACCACTCAAAGGCTGTTGGGTATTAGCAGCAATATATAGGAAGCACTAAATTATAGAGTACTGATGCAGAGTACTTGCTCGGAAGAAAACATAGCTGTTATTGTAGGGCCAGGACAAATCAAAAGAACAGGCAGGGAGAAAGGGGAAGTGACTTGCCTAAGGCCACACTTGCTTGATGGAGGTTCCTTTGGTAGGTGGGGCTGGGAGACTCCTTGGTGCCCTGCCCCTAGGCTATGCCCTGCCGCAGACTATACCCCACCCCCAGGCTGCCTTCTTTCCCTGGGACTGGGCTTTCTAGCTTCCTTCCAGCTCCTGCCCACTCCAGGGCTAACCTCAGCTGCCAGGGGCAGGTGACCCCAAGTGGTAGACAGCTCTCCCAGGCAGCGGGGCCTGTGGGGGTTTGAGAAAGATGCTAGTAGAAGTACCCCTGCAACCTGGGCTGTCCTTGCATCCACTGAGGCCCACTGCTGGGGACATTTCTCAGTAGTCCCCCGTGCTCAGCACAGGCCTAGGTCCCTGCCCTGGGACAATCCCAGAGGCCTTCTGGAAAACAAAAACATGATCCCAGTCCCTGTTTTCTTCAGGAGCATGAAAGCTTATGCAGCCTCTATCTCAACCCCCCCAACCCCTCGCTCACACACACACTCTAATAATTTCCAGATCTTTTTATTTGTTGTTTCACCCCCAACACACACACACACCTAGCAATAGTACTCATCCTTTGGTTCCCCTGGCAGCATTCACATGCTCCACCGATTGAGTGCTTGACGTGGGCCACGCACTGTTCAGTTACATCTGTGAGCAAAAGAAATAAAAATCCTGGCCTTGTGGAGCTCACATCTCTAGTGGGATGGGGAGAGACAGGCCATAAACAAACAAGCCGACAAAGGAAATTACAGAATGTGATAGAGGTTTGTATTGCTGCTGGGTGGGTGGAGGGAAAGCTGCAGAGAAAAGAGAATGTGGAGCCCTAGGGCATGGGGTGGTCAACCTAGCTAAGAAGCAAGAGGTTCCGGCAGATACCTGTGGGAAAGCCTTCCAGGTGGCGGGAACAGCAAATGCTAAGGCCCTGGGGGCAAGGTAGTGACTGCATTGTCCCGGGCTTCTATGGCTGGAGGGGACAGTGAGGGGAAACAAAGTTGGAGAGGAGAGTAAAAGAGTTAAGGGACAAGGGACAGGGACGGGCACAGGCAATCTGGGCTGGGTCTGGAAGGCCATTGGAAGGAAGGGCTTTGGCTTTAACCCCGAATGCAAACGCTGGAAGGCCTTTGAGCTGAGAGGGTGTGATGGGATTGGGGCATTACCATCACCAGGGTTGAGGGGAGACTGTAACTGGCAAAAACAGAAGCAGAGATAATCCTGTCGCAATAATCCAGGAAAGAAAAGAGGGGGGGTTGGGCCAGGGTGGTGACAGCGGCGGGTGGTGAGAAGAAGCTGGATTCCAGGTCTGTTTGAAAGGTCCAGCTGGTGTGATTTGCTGGCGACTGGGTGAAGGTTGAGAAGGAGGAGTCAAGGGGAGGGGGCGCCCCCAAATTTTTGGCCTGAGCCCCTGCAGGGATGGAGTAGCCCTTAACTGAGGTGGCAGAGGGTGGGGTACGGGTGGCAGTCAGGAGCCCTGTTTGGTCCATGTGAGGTCAGAGGACGCTTCTAGAAGGGCACACATCCAGGCGGGGAGTTGTCAGCTTTCAATGCACACGTGGCCAGGAGCCTGCAGATCACCAAGCAGTGGGTAGTCAGGAGGAGAGGACCCAGGGTGGGCTCCAACCCTGGGAAGACGCGAAGAACCAGCAAAGGAGCCTGAGAAGGAGCAGGCAGCGAGGGGTGGTGGTGGGGTGAGGGGAGAGAGGGGCCGAGCTGAAACGGCTGTCCAGGAACAGGAGTGTGGAAAGGGTGGTGGACCCTCTGAAGGTGTGACTGGATTTTAGAGTGAGACCAGGTGGCCTGGCAGAGCGTTTCTCCAGCCACATGGGCTGTTGGGGCCATGCTGCCAGCAGGGAGCTGATTTTGTTTGCGCCCAGAGTCCAGGGGCGAGGGCTGGAGGGGGTATGCAAGGGAGGGAGGTGCTGCCGATGGCTGTGGGGTGTAAGGTGGCTAAGCTGGGAGGAGGGCATGAGGAAGGCGGCCAGTGACATGGGGATGGCCCCAGGAAGTGGCAGGATCCTTGGATGAGGTCCCAGGGGAGGTGGGTTAGACAGGTAGGGAGTCTGATCAGCACCGGGCAGCTAGGGATGGTGATGACAGAGGGTTGCTGGCATTGGCTGTGACAAGGTCTGGGTGACCAGGCAGGGAACAGAGGGGCTGGGAGGTCAGAGGAACTGTTTATGGATATATCAAAATCCCTAGGAGCAGGGAGCGACCCCAGGCAGAAACGAGGGGCATGAGCTGGGGTTGGAGGATGCCAGGCTGGGGGCAGGGTGCACAGTCCGGGAAACTTGACCTTGGAAGCAGCAAGAAGGAACAAGGGAGGCCGATCCCAGTTCCAAGTGAGCTGCGGGAGAGTGGAAAGTAACCACCCTCTGAGAGCGCTGCCCAGCATTTCTTAAACTTTTGGTTTGGTTTTCAATGCCTAAAACGGAAGTGATTTCCCAGAGAAGATCCCGCAAGGGCCCGTGACCTCAGATGCACCCGGCCTGGCCCCTGCTGGGTTGTAAGCATCTCCCGGGTGCTCTTACAGCCCCAGCCTGCAGCTCAGGGGCCCAGAGGGTGCACGGAGGGGAAGAAGGGCAGGCAGTGGGAGAAGCAGCCCAGCATGGGCCTCTGAGCCAAACTGCAGGGTTCAAACCCACGGTTCCACCCTTTTTCAGCTGGCTGAGCTTCATCAAATGAGTTAACTCACACTGGGCTTAGTTTCTTTCTCCGTCAGATGAGAATAGAACTTGTTCTGCCTCATCGGTTTGTGGCGAGGATCTGATGGTTCATTGTAGGAAAAGTGCCTAGAGTGGTGGCTGGCAGGGGACGCGCTTCATCTTTGCCCTTTCTGTCCCTGTGCCTCTTGTTGTCACTGTGGGTTGGCCTGGGCTCCAAGCAGACTTGGCCCAGGCTCCGAGCCGACTTGCCCAACTTTCTGGGCACCTACGATGCAATGCAGACCGTATCACCAGTGTGCCCGTGAGGGCGGGTAACTGAGAGCAGATCCAAAACAAGAGGGCCTTGAGGCCACTCCAAGGTATTTGGACTTTATCTCACAGGCAGTAGGGAACCATTGAAAGCTCTAAAGGACAGACACAGTAGGGGTTTTAGAGCTGGGTTTGGCCAACCTCAGTCCTGGGCTAAATGCCTCTGTTTTTGTACAGCCCATGAGCTAAGTATGTTTTTTTTTTACATCTTCAAGTGGTTGAGAAACATCAAATGAAGACTCATGTTTCAGGATGTGAAAATTAGATGACATTCATGTTTTGGTATATATCATATAAATAAGGTTTTAGGGGCACCCAGCCAGTCCCACTCAAACACGTGTTGTCCAGGGCTGTTTTTGCACTCTGACGGTGAAGTTGAGTCGTTGCAACAGAGCTTACACAGCCTAAAATATTTACTCTCTGGTCCTTTATAGAAAATGTTTGCCAACTCCTGCCGAGTGTTTTCCCAACACTTTGTAGAGTGTTTTCAGACTTCAAGCTAGGTCCTGTATGGGTACTTTCTTTGTAGGCCTAGGGCTGAGCAGTGCTTTTGCACTTCAAATGGCTTTAGGACCCAAGGGGAGTGCCTGCTCAGGGCGGGGCAGGTCTCACAGACCACCTCTGGGCTGGCAGTGAGTGTACATGCGTGTGTATACATGTGTGTGTGTGTTGGAGAGTGGCTGGAGATATGGAAGGTGAAAAAATTCACCAGAGCTAGCACAGACAAGTGGTAGAGGCAGGATCCAAACCTGGCTCTGCGTGATGATAAAGCTTCACTGCCTGGAATTTTCTAGAACACGGCTGTTTTACTAAAACAGTGTACAGAGGTGACCTCACCCCACTCACTTACCCGGAAGCCCAATGGGTAAAGGGCTAGAGCTGGAGGTGCATGGCTGGGGGTTGTGGCAAGGGCTCTGCCTACTCTCCCACCCACACCCCGTTCCAAACCAGATACTGGAAAGGAAGTTGTGAGCAGGCAGGCCCGGGCACCCACCCAGGCTGGTGTCCACAGCGGAGCCACATTCCTTCCCTTTCCCAGAGCAGGGCGGAAGGTGGGAGCTGATTCAGGTGGGCTGGTTCCCCCAGTTTTTTTTTTTTCCCAGTAAATAGAAAGATACTTTTAAAACCTCAGTTTACCCAAAGGGTGATGGTGGCTGGTTTGACATGACCAATTTGTGGCTTTGGTGACACTTCTCCCCATCCCATAGGGCAGGCTCCTGGTAGAGCGGGCACCAGCAGAAGACCTAGGGGTCCTTCCCCAACCTAAGGTGGTCCCGCTGGGGCTGGGGGAAGCCTAGGGGGTGAGAATTAAGCACACAGCCCCTGGAGCCACACTGGCTGGCTTAGTTTCCTAACTGGTGGCCTTGGGCAAGTCACATACCCTCCTTAGTGCCTTAGTTTCCTTTTCTATAAAATGGGGACAAGAGTCACCTTCCTCCTGGGGTCTGGTGAGGACTAAATGAAACTGAGACACGTGAAGCACTTCCAAAGTGGTTCTGCATCCTGGGCGAGGGGGCAGCTGCTAGCTCTCTCCTACCTCTTGGGCCTTGCTTCTGTTAAGTGCGAGGATTGTGTGGATTTTCAAGGCTCTTAGGGGAGACGTTTCTTGCACACTTATGAGGCCAGGCAAGTTCTTAACCGTTCATTGACTCTGCCCCCTCCTCTCTTAAATGGGGAGAACTGGGCATCTCCCTCCCTGGGAGGCTGGGAGGCTTCAGGATGTACAAGGGGGCAGGACAGGGTGCTCTCCTTGTCTCATCTGTTCTCAGTGATCTCAGAAGTCAGGGACTGCTCCCATTTCCCGAAGGAGGACATTGAGACCTCGAGGGCTTGGGGAACTGGGCCAAGGTCACTCAGTAGGCCCACCAAGCTGCTGACCTTCACTTTGCCATCTGTGCCCTGTGGACCGGGCAAGTGTTTAGGTCTGAGCAGGGGTCTTTCTATTCTGGGTCTTGTCCCCAAGTCGAATCAGCCCATTTCCCCCACCACCACCTTGCTCCTTGCAGGTCTTGAGGTCCCCACCTGACCTTGGACCGGACTTTAGGGAAGTTCAGGATGGCCATGTGCTCCCACTACACCCTCTGAGGTTAAGCCTGTCTGGATCCAGCCCCCCCCCATTCCATTCCTGGCCGTCTCAGCAACAACATATCTGGAGCTGAGACTCTTGGAGGTCCTGTACTCCCCAGAGCTGAGTTGCAGGGCTCTGCTCAAAGTCCCCTGGAAGAGGCTGAGATCCAGTATCAAAATCTGGCTAAATCTTACCTCTTCCAAATAGCCTTCCCTGACAGGCGTGCTGTGGGACGAACGCAAAGTGTGCTCCCCGCGCTTGCTTAGCAATGGGTTTTTGGCTCCTGGGAGTGGTTCTAGGTCTTTGATGGCCTGGAGCTGGGGGTGGGGGTAGCAGGAGCGTGGGGGATGATACACAGTGCCCAGGTCAGATGAGCCTCAGACCCCAGCAGAGGCTCCTCTTTCACCAATGACCTAGAGTGTACTTTTTATCTTACAAAGCACTTTTAACACTATTTTATGGGAGCTTTACTAGCAAAAGGTAAAAACAGGCCCAGAACGTCAAAGGCTGGTAGGACAAGAGGTGCACCTCAATGGAGTCTAACAAACCTCTAGCGATCTCCAGCCTCAAGACTTCACAGCTGTGTGACCCTGGGCAAGATCTTAACCTCTCTGAGCTTCTGTCTCCTCATCGGTAAAGGATGGCTAGGCGGATTTAAGGGCCCAGCACATAGTAATTGCTCTGTAGATGTTATCTAAAAAGTCAACAGACAGTTCTGGACATTTTCTCACAGGTGCTGAGGTGGGGGGAATGTGTGTAGACATGCTGCTGACAGGTCTTTGTTCTGCAGGGGTCTAAAGTCTTATGACCCTGCAGGTCAGATACTGAGCAGAACTGTCCCTGATCCCCCAAGGATTTGGCTCACTCTCCTGTGGAATGGATGTGATAAAAGAGCTACGAACCGCGAACATTGGGAGGCCCTAGAAAGGGCTAGCCAAAATAATCACAACTGCTACTCCTTATGTCCTTACTCTGTGCAGGGCACAGGGGAAGGCCATTTTATACGCTAAGAGCTTCACCCGTTATTGGCGCTCGATCAAGACTTCTGAGGGATGAACGAAAAGTTATACGAATCTAAACAAAAACCCCATCAGCCGGCTAGGTTTTCACTTAGACTGGCTTACGAGGGAACGGGGGCCCTTGAGAGTAGGTGGTGATGTGCACCAACAGTGAGGCATCAGCTGGCTGCAGAAACAAAGGGTGAGGGTTTCGGCTAGGCTGGGTCGCAGAGAAGTTGGGGTTCCCATCCGCTCACCCCCAGCCCCAACTCCATGACCCATTTTGCAGGCGCTGGAGCTATGGAGGCCCGGAGTCGCCACAGCTCGTACCCCGCGGGGTCCGAAGAGGATGAAGGGATGGAGGACGAGGAGCCAAGTCCGTTCCGGGGCCGCTCGAGCTCAGCGCCCCCCAACCTCTGGGCGGCACAGCGCTATGGCCGCGAGCTCCGCAGGATGAGCGATGAGTTCGAGGGCTCCTTCAAGGTGAGCGCGTGCGTGTGGGGTCGGGGGTCGCAGAGCCCCTCCCACTGGCCCGTCCCTCCCTGAGACCCAGGGCATGATGAGGTTTGTAGTCCAGGCCGCCCACCCAGTTGCTGTCACTGGCCCGTCCCTCCCCGAGTCCCAGGGCCTGATGGGACCTGTAGTCCAGGCCGTCCACCCAGGGCGCTCCCTCTTGTCCACCCCTCCCCGAATCCCAGGGCACGATGGGCCCTGTAGTCCAGGCTGCGCTCCCAGTGTGTCCCACTGGCCTGTCCCTCCCGAGTCCCAGGGCACGATGGAACCTGCAGTCCAGGTCGCGCTCCCAGTGTGCTGCCTCTGGCCTACCGCTCCCGAGTCCCAAGGCACGATGGGATCCGTAGTCCAGGCGTCGCTCCCAGTGTTCTTCCACTGGCCCGCCGCTCCCCGAGTCCCAGGGCACGATGGGGCCTGTAGTCCAAGCCGCCCTCCCACTGAGTCCACTGGCCCGCTGCTCCCCGAGTCCAAGGGCATGATGGGATCTGTAGTCCAGGTGGTGCTCCCACTGTGCCCCTACTGGTCCGCAGCTCCTCCCAGGGCACGATGGGACTTGTAGTCCAGGCCGTCCACCTAGTGTGCTGCCTCTGACCCGCCCCTCCCCGAGTCCTAGGGCATGATGGGATCCGTGGTCCAGGCTGCCCATTCAGTGCATCCCTGAACCCCAGAAGCACGCTGGTACTGAAGTTCCTGTCTGGAAAGCCAAAGCGCCCCGGACCCCGCTTTTCCTTCAGAGTTCTTGGGTTCCCCCGAACCTTGGAGCACGAGGCCTGCTGTTCCCGGCCGGTCCCTTTTGGGTGTCCGAGTTCTTTGGCTCCCTCTTTGGAACCACTTATTTGAATGCTTTAAGGCGGCCCCAGCTTCTGGGTGGCAGGTCTCTGGCTCTGCGGCGACCAAATGAGGTCCTAGGCAGGGTACCCACACCGCTCCCTTCATGAAATTCCTCGGATCTGTAGTGCAGTCCCCATTCCCAAGGGCCCAGGAATCCTCGTACCTTTCTGATTAGGTGCACAGGGCATGCTAGAAGCTGGGATTTCTATTATCTCCCCCAACCCCAGGATCTCGGAAATTGGATTCCGGGGGAAACTGGGCTGGGGGCCGGCTCTAGACTCCCGGGCGTGCTAACGCATTTAACCCTTTTCTCCTCCCGCCCCGAAGGGACTTCCTCGCCCGAGGAGCGCGGGCACAGCGACACAGATGCGGCAAAGCCCCAGCTGGACGCGGGTCATCCAATCCTGGTGGGATCGGAACTTGGGGAGAGGCGGCTCCGCCCCCTCCCAGTGACCGGCCGTCTCGCCTTCCCGACACCACCCGCTCCCACCGTCGGCCATCTTGGGTGAGGGCGGAAGTCTTCCGCAGGCCTTCAGCAAAAAAGTGGCTCAACTGTGCCTTGTGGAGGGCGGCTGTCCGACCCCGAGCCCGAGTCCCTTCCGGCGCGTGCGAGGGCCACGGAGGGATAGGCCCCATCGGAAGTTTTGAATATTTCCGCCCACAGCCGCCGGAAGTGACTCCTAGTTCCCCTACCCTCTCACTACCACCAGCAGGCGCCTGCGCCCAGCTGCGAGCCGGGATTAACCCTTACTTCACCGGGATCCGCTACGCGTCCCCCCCTCCCCACCGCCCCCCTTCCCCCAGTTCCGTCGCGGGTAGGCGCTCGCCACTAATTGTGAGAATAAAGCCCGGGTCTGTGCCGCCGAGTCTCCTCTTTGTGTCCCTGGGGGCCTCGCGGGCAGGTCCCCGAGGAAAGCTGAAGACTCTTCTTGGAGTGACTTGTCCGGGGCCGAGACCAGGGAGGGGTCGAAGGCGGGCGGAGCCGCAGCTCCTGCTCCCTGACCCCCGGATCGTTATCTCTAATGTGGTAATTGGGGACCGCAGCCCGGCCGGCTGCCGGAATTCCGCGCCCTGCCAGCCGTGCCGCGGCCCCCCAGGGAGGGTCATTTGTTCCTATTTAGGTCAGTCCTTGTGAGCTGCTACTGTGTGGCCGGCTGGAGGCCAGCGCTGCTCGGGGCACAGGCAGGACGCGAGCGGAGCGGTCACTGGGGAGCTGCGGGGGTGGGGGTGGGGGCGGTTCACGAGGACCCAGGACCAGAGCTCGGAACTCAATTTCCAGAAAGATTTATTGGCGTCCCCTGTAGACCGGGCCGGTTCGGTATGGGGTAAACAGCGATGAATCATGCCACAGCCCCTGCTGCGGTTTCCTGTCCAGGGGAGACCCCGCCTAGCAGAGTTCTCTCGCAGGGGCACCCAGAACTGGGGTGAGGGCGGCTCCCTCCCGCAGCCGGCAGTCAGGGAGGGCTTCCAGGAGAAGGTGGGTTGGGGGCTAGAACTCAACAGGTGGAAATAGGGTGGGGGCGGGGAGAGTGGGCCCACGGGAGGGTGGGGGTGGCGGCAGGGGCCAAGCTTCCTTGGGACACCAGTGTCACGTCCTGGAGTCTAGATTGTAGCCTGGCTTTTGAGGCTCCTAGTTCCGACATGATCAGGTAGTGTTTGTTCACTGAAGTGGAGACAGACTTGGATGGAAGCTAGAGGAGCAAGCAGCCTGGCCATGGAATAGAGGAGAATGGGCAGGCTTTGGGAAAGGTCAGGTCCAAGCTTGGGAAGGCCCAACTCTGCCCACCTCGCCCCATTTCTCTGGCCTCCCCAGCCCATCTCTTTGCCTCAGGCTGCTGCAAAAAACAAAGGACAGAAAACACCAAGTGGGCAGGAGATAAGCCCAGATAAGAAGCTGCCTTCCTCTGGAGGAGAGAGGCAGTCAGCCCGGAAGCTCCAGGAAGCTGGGGAGAGACCTTGAAGAAGTGGCAGCCTGACCCTGCCACAGCACCCAGCCGCACCCTCGCCGCAGGCTCCTGCCACTCCATGCTGTTCCAAGGGCAGGAGTGGGGGGGAGGCCGTGGGGACAGATCTCCAGGCCGGCCGCAGACAGTCTGCCAAGCCTCCAGGTCAGCTCATCTGGACTTGGCTGTGGCCCGGGACACGTGACTTCTGCTCTGGGCCTCAGTTTCCTTATCTGTAAAACAGGTATAATATCTCCCTCACAGGGATGAGAGGGATGCTGGGCCCCCCGGCCCCTGCTGGTGTCTGGGACGTCAGCTCCCCTTCTCCCAGGGGTCACGGCCTGGCCTGCTCCCCACCCATAGCCGAGAGCCCAGGTCCCTAGTGCTGGGCAGCTTCTGAGCCGTCCACCCCACTCCTAGCCAGTTCACCCCCCCGCCCCAAACAGAATCCACGACCTGTGTGGGGCCTGAGCTGGCCTGGCGGAAGATGCTGGGCTCTTGGGTCATATCAGGCAGCAGGAAGGGAGGAGGGGTTGGAGAAAGCTTCCTGGATAGAGGCCTGAAACCTCTGGGAAGGGTGACTGGGTGGAAACGGGGGCAAAGGTGGCAGAGGCAGGGGAGCCTCTGATGAAAGGTCTCTGGGAGGGTTTGCAGGCCCTGGACAAAGGAGGCCAGCAAGATGCAGACTCGAACCCTTCCCTGGGGGCCTGACCACCTCCCACCCAATGGCCATAAGCCTATTTTATAGAGGAGGACGCTCAGTACCCACCCCCCCACCCCACTCCAAGAGCCAGACCTAGAATCCTGGGTCCTTTCCAGCTCTGCCCCACCCCAAACCACGCTGCACACGGCGGGGGTCCCTGAAAGCCATTTTTATTCACATAAAAAAAAAAAAAAACACAAACAAAACAAAACAACCACCCAGGAATAGAGAACGAACGTGACCCCTACTTCCCAGAGCTCAAAGTCCCCACCCACCATTCCCTGGGGAAGTGGGAAAACGACTCCCTCTCTGAGCGGGGGTGCCATAGCCCTGGTCCAGGCCCTCCAGCCTGAGGTGACCCAGCACCTTTCCCAGGACCGGGGCGGGGCAGAGAGGAGGAGGGTCCGGGAAACAACAGGGCCTGGGAGGGTGAAAGGACTTACGGTGGGGTACTCACCCCAGGTTTAAAAAAATAAAATTTCTAAAGATTAAAAAGTTAAAAACAAGAAATTAGTGTCTTAGCCTCCTTGCCCTCCTCCTGGTCCCGCCCTGGCAACCTCTTGCCCAGCCGGCTCAGAGCTGCGTGTTCTCCTCCTGGCTCTCCAGATCAGCGCCAGACAGGTGCCCGCTGCTCCCAAGGGCGTGGCCGTTGCTGGCACAGGCCACCCGCTGCCCGTCCCCCAGCCCCTCTGGCGTCTCGCCCAGCAGGCTCCGGCGGATCTCCTGGGGCAGCCTCGCCCGCTGCTCCTGACACTCCTGGACCAGCGTGGCCAGCAGCTGCGGGAGAGAAGGCGGGTGTCGCAGCTGAGGCCACCTGGCAATGCCGGCCTGCCACTCGCCTCCCCGCTGCACCCACGGCCTCACCTTGGGTTCCTCTTCCGCCAGCTGCTGTAGGACCTGCTGCTGCCCAGCCACAAGGCGGTCATGTCGCTGCTTCTGGGCCTCCTCCAGCTGTGGGGAGAGTGCACGGGCTCAGCGGGGGTGGGGGTGGGGCCTGGACGTCAGGCAGGCCAAGGACCCCTGGGTTCCAAGATGACCTTTATAGCAAATGTTCCTGGTCCACAGATACTGAGGCCATAGGGCATTATTGCAAACAGCTGGCTTTGGATGTAATGTGGGGCCCAAGGGGAGCTGGGGGAGCCAAGGGGAAAGGCCCCAAAAGCCCCTCTTGGACAAAAACTGAGTCTCGTCCAAGTGGCACCAGGCCAGGGACCAAGGAGACAGGCATCTGATGCATGGAGGAAGAGGGATGGGGCCAGGGTGGCACGTGTGCCCCACTCACCCGGCGGATGGAGTTGACTGACTCAGTGATGTGCCGACGGTTTATCTCTGTGAGTTCCCTGCACAGGAGCAAGGCAGGATGGGCTCAGTGCCAGGCCCCCGGCTTCGCCTCCCCAGCCCCCAAATGGCTCCTGGCCCTGACGCCCTTACGCCTCTTTCTTGTGCTTCTCCCTCGTTTTGGCCTCCGAGATACTGTTGTGGCGCTTCCTGTCTAGGATCTTCTGCAGTTCCTTCTTCTCCCTGGAGGAGCCGATGGGGGGAAAGGGAGGGTCAGGGGAGGAACTGGAGGCTCTGCCCTCCTCCCGGCACCACCCCCCATCCCCAGCACACAAGATCCTGCCTGCACCTCTCGTTTGTCTCCTTCAACCTCTTGAACTGAGTGGTGTGGGCATCCAGGACAATCTCCCTGAGCCGATGCTGAGCCTGTAGATGCAGGTGGCCGGCAGGTGACGCAGGGCAGGGTGGGAAGTCTCCCAGGAGGTGGGCAGCCCCCTGGCCACTGCAGGCCTTCTCACCTGCTTCAGGTGCTCCAGCCTCTTCTCGGCCTCTGCGTCCGCTTGGGCCTCCCTCAGCTCCAGCAGGCTCTGCACCTGTCTCTTCTGGAGCTCTTGGTACCGCTTTGCCTCCTCCTCCTCCACCTTGTCATTCTCCGCATCAGCGGCCCCGGCCCTGGGGGAGAACCCCTCTGCGTGAGGCTTAGGGGCCGGTCCCAGCAGGCCCCAGCCCTGGGCTGTGTTGTATCAATGAGCGTCACCCAACTGATGGGAGCTCCAAGTGATAAGGCACCCCTCGTGGGGGCTCTCCTCTTTCCTCCTTGTACCACATCTTTCTCCCTGGGAGGGGCCAAGGAGCAGTCCTTGACCTCCCCTCTGTGCCCACATAGCACAGAAACCCCCCAGGCAGAGCCCCCCCCATGCACACACCACCACCCACAGCACACATGCAAACACACACATACACACACACACACACACACACACAGGGGTGGAACACTCACAGGACACCTGAACGGCGCCTGCCCTCAGTCCGGGCCTGGGCCAGGCTGTCCAGCAAGCGGCGAGTGAGTGCAATTGCCTTCCGCTGATGCTTCTTGCGCAGCTCCCGCAGGTCTCGCTCCTGCCGGCTCTGAAGCTTCACCAGTGCCTTCTGACCTCGGAGCTCCTCCAGCGAGGCCACGGCCACCTCTGGGATGGACAGAGCAGGGTGGGCTGGGCTGTGGGGACAGCTGGGTCGAGCAGGTCCACCCTGGAGGGCAGCCGGGCCTCCCACGGTGTCCCGCTCCCACAGCAGTCCCCACTCCCTACCTGAGAGGATGCTGGCAATGAGATCGTCCCGCTGTCCTGGGGAGCAGAGGCGGCAGGACTGAGAGGCTTAGGGAAGGGCAGGGAGCTGCTCCCTCGGCCCACCCCAGGCCTGGACTGCCCCTTACCTGGGCTACTGAGGGATGGGCTGGTGGAGGAGGTGGAAGAGCCCGGGGGCCGGCGAGGCGAGGTGTCCAGGGGACTGGGTGTGGGGTTTGGGGACAGCTGGGACCCAGGCTGCTGAGGCTGGGCCTCCTGGGATGTGTCCGGGCCAGTCTGGGCCTTGGGGGAAAAGGTTCCAGGAATGCTCCTCTCTCTGAGCACATCTGTCCTTCACCACCCCTCGGGGTTCCCCACCATCCCTTCTCCAGCCTCCCTTAGCTCATCTACCTGCTGGACTCCTCATGTTTGTACAACACATGTGAAATAAAAGGGATGAAATAAGCAGTTGCTAAAACCTCTATTCCGTTCAGGGGATCATCTGAGATTGTGTCTCAGCGATGCCGGGCCCACTGAATAGGCTCAGGAACTTCCAGATTGTTCTGGAAAGGCCTTGGCCCAGCCACAAGTTTCCTCCCCTTTCTGTGTCCCTCCACCCTTGCCTGCAGTTGCTCATCTTCCTTGTTCTTAGCTCTTGATTAAATCAACGAAGGAAATGACCACAGAGTGGGCACCAGCCTTTCCCGCTAACAGTTCCAAACAGCTCTAATTGCAGCCATCTCTTCCCGGGCAGCCACAGGCCCCACGGGGACTGGGTTGAGCTTTGCGGGCAAAGCCTCTGCTCCTGACCCCTCCCTATGCAAGCCACTGCCCTCCTCGTGGCTCCCAGGACCCCGTACTCTGAAAGCATCTGTGGCTTCAAGCTGCCCTGCCTGAGCAGTTGGAGCCCTGATTTCCCTGGCTCTGACCTCTCAAAGGCTGCAACCCTGCTTGGAGCTGGAGGAGTTCCAGCCCGGGTCTGAGCTGTTGGGCCTCTCACCCGCAAAAGGGATGGTTTCTATCTCACCCCTTAAAACCAGAGAGTAACCAAAGGCCTCCAAGCTTCCTGAGAGACACCAGAAGCCCCTGCCCGGTGCACGCTGCAAAGGCAGAGGCCCAAGCCAGGCTGTTTGGAGCTGAGACCACCGGGCTGGAAGCTTGGATGGGTCTGGGTAGGGGTGGTGGACGGAACCCAGAGGTCAGTCCTCACCTCCCCACACACACTCACAGCGGTTCTGTCCACCTGTCCCCAAGATCAAGGTGAGCCCGGGACGCCCTGCCTGCCTCCCAGGACCCACTACCCAGCCCCAGGCCTGGCAGCCCCAGCCTGACTCACCTCACTCTCCCCAATGAGGGCAGCCAGCTGCTTGGCCCTCTGGTCCATCAGGCTGACGTGCTTGATGGGGTTGATCAGGGCTTCTGCGTAGTCTGTGGTTAGGGGGTGGGGGGCAAAGGTCGCAGAGACAGCAGGCCACACCTACCCTGTGGACTCAGCTCTGGTCTGGCCTCTCCCAGGGACCTGCAGGCCCGTCTCCTCTCCGAGGTCTTCCCCCCTGCCCCTCCCGGCCCGGCCTGCCTGCCCAGGGCCCGGCTCACCCTGGTGGTCATCGGGGATGTAGTCGGAGGCGTCCGTGTAGATGAGCAGGGCAGGCAGGCACAGCGGCTGGTTGGCTTCGTTCCGCAGGCAGACGTAGTGGTAGCCTGGGCAGGCAGGAGGGTGAGGCGGGCCTCACACCCATGGACCCCCCCGACCCACCCACCCAGGGTAGCCCCGAGCCCGGCTAGGGCCCCCACCTGAGCGGATCGCAGAGACGGGCAGGATGCGGTGCCCGACGAATTTGCCGCCCTCCTCAAACGCCGCGATGCGCAGCGAAGCCAGCGTGGGCAGCACCACCTGCGGGCCCAAGCCAGCGCCGAGCTGACCCACGGCCCCCACGGCCTGACCCCCTGGGCGACAGCGGCCATCGGAGCCCTGAGCCAGGAGGCTGGGTGGGCCGGCCCCTCGGGAACCCACCCCCGGCCGTCGCCAGGTTTGAAAGTGGGTGGGGGGTGGTTGGGGGGCAGGAAAGCCAGGAGTCCGGGGCCGAGGCCTGCACCCCACCCCACCCCCAGTCTGCTCGGGACCATGGGAGGCAGGAGAGAGCTGGGCACGGGGCTGGGATCTGGGGCAGGTCCTTCCTGCCTCGGGGATGGAGCGGGCTCCTCACGGGAGCTCCGGGACCTCCTGCCACACTCCCTCGGTGGTCACCCTGGCCAGAGCCAGTCCCTGGGGCGTGCAGGGCCTGGGGTGGAGGGCGGGGGGGGCGGGGGACGGCCTTAGCACCCCCCTCCAGCCTCCGACCCCCACCTGCGTGCACAGGGTGGGTGCCGGCCAGACTCACCTTGGGGAAGTCGAAGGGCTCCTCGTCCCACACGGGGTTGAGTGAGTTGCCCTGTGACGTCCGCGTACGGTACTTGCGCCGCGTGTCCACGGGGAGGCCAAACATATCCACCTCCACATAGATGCCCACCTTCCTGTCAGACAGGAACTGCCCCGAGATCACCTGGGGGGTGCAGAGGGGCGGCCGGGAGGGCTGAGGCAGCTGCCAAGGGGGTCCTGCACCCCGGGACACCCTGTCCCTGAGCGCCCTGGGACACCCTGTCCCTGAGCGCCCCAAACTCTGGCCCAGGGCCCCACCTTGACCCGCAGGGCGTTGGCCACAATGCCATCCACGATGACCTCGGTGAAGGGGTCAAAGGACTTGTCCGGCCGCCGCATGAACTCAGGCTTGAGCAGGTACCCGCTGCGCCCGTTGTACTCGAAAACACCGGCATTGAGCTGCATTGGCACATCTGGGGTGACACGGGGTGGGGGGCAGGGGGCAGCAGGTCAGACGGGGGCAGAGGTTGGACAGGACAGCAGCATGCTGGGCTGGGCGCAGGACCACAGGGGGCCAGGCGGAGGAGTCCCAGGCCCAGGAACAGGGGTGCGGAGCGGGTGGACAGCATTAGGTGCCCAGGTGAAGGTTCTAGAAGTGGCTCAGGACAGGCCAGGAGCTGGGGTTAACCAGGATCTGAGGGTTCAGTTTAGGGGTCTGGGATCAGACAGGGTCAGGGGTACATTCAGGCCAACTTAGCAGGGTCGGAGGTCAGGCTGGAGGGCAGAGGTCAAGGGTCACGGTGGGCCAGGGCTCACCCAGGGTCTGGAAGTTGAGCGCCACGAGCTGGCAGCCCACGTTCCAGAAGAGCTGGGGCATGTAGTTGGACGAGTCCACGCGGGTGCCCTTGGGATAGATGCGGCTGAGCTGCTGCTTGTTGTATCTGAGGTTGGCATTCAGGGGCCACACAGGAACGGCTACCCGCCTAGGCCCACCCGTCGGCCTCCAACCTTGAGCCCGGCATTCAAGGCCTGTCCTCTGCTCCCCTGAACCCCACGAATCCCACTCCTGGCTATGGCTACTGCTGTCCCTTCCACCTCCCATTTTCTCGCCTCTATGCTGCCTCACAGGCGCCAGGCCCACCCAGCCCCCAGCCATCGGTGACAGGTCAAACCCCAGACCCAGGGGCTGGAGGCCCAGGGCCCATGAAGGCTGCACAAGTGCTGTCCCAGGCATCTCCCCACGGTGACCCCCACCCACGCCCCAAGCACCCCCGGAGGATACTCCACAAACTCCATGGGGCTCTTGGTCAACTGCTCCAGCGCCTTGGTTTCCACGAAAGATGACATCTCAAAGCATTTGTTCCTTTCTGCGGGGTGGGCAGACGCGGGGGGTCAGGCCTGGCAGGGCTGGGTGGGGTTCGCGCCCACCCCCGCCGCCTCCCACCTCACTCACTTCGAGCAGCCTCGAAGGACTTGAACTTCACGGGCTCCGTATAGTTGACCAGCGTCGACATTTCCTCGGTGGCATTGACCTCACTGCTGGCGGTGCCCTGTGGCCCCCAAACCCGGGGTCAGCGGGGTCATGACCTCAAGCCCAAGTCCTGGGCCCGGACTCCAAGGAAGTTTCACCCCCTCCTCATCGGCGTCCTCCCCACGGGCCCTTGCACCAGCTCCAGACCCCCGAGCCAGCCTCATGTCCCCCTTTCAGGCGACCCTTCCAGAAGAGGCCATCCAGGCTACAGCCACACACCCACCCATCCCCTCCCCGGTCCCCATCGGTCCTGGGCCCCCTGCCCTGGCAGCCTTCTCCCCGGGTCCCTCGCCACTGGGTCCTGGTTTGCCCTCCGCCACCTCCCTGGCCACCCCCCTCTCCCTGACCCTCGGAAGCTGGGACTTCTCACCCAAGTCCAGGGGTTCAGTAATTCAAGTGCTAAGGAGCCTCAAATCTCCACCCCCAGCCATTATTTCTGGCCACTAGCTCGCCATCTCCTCTCCAGTGGTGCACAAGTCCAGTGCTTCAGCCATCCTTGTCCATAGACTCACCTACTCTGGGTCCCTCCCCCAAATGACCTCATATGACAGCCAGATGGACCTTTACTAAAG
Organism: Tamandua tetradactyla; assembly: GCF_023851605.1. Lineage (NCBI taxonomy): Eukaryota > Metazoa > Chordata > Mammalia > Pilosa > Myrmecophagidae > Tamandua > Tamandua tetradactyla. The sequence continues at coordinate 10,386,575 of NC_135335.1, forward strand.
GCAGGTCGGATGCTGTCACTCCATTCCTCATAACTCAGCCCCATGACCCCACACCCTCATCTCGCACTGCCCCCTCCTCCTGCACATTCTCGGGCCCTGCCACAGGACCTTTGCACGAGCCATTCCTGTATCCTCAGGGCTGCCTGCCCCAACCTCCCTGTCCAGGTCAGATCCTCTCTTTCCGCAATTCTGCACCCTCACTCACCCCAGCCCCGGGACAGGTCATGAATGTAATTTTACACTTGTTTCCAAGCCTGTTCACTTAAGATTGGCACACGCATGCGCGCGTGCACACACACACACACACACACACACACACACACACACACACACACACGCTGAATTCCAGGAGGGCGGGGATAATGGCTGGCTGGCTCCTGACCATACCCACCACCCAGTGCCGTGCCTGGCACACGGCAGACGTTCAGTAAATGTTTAGGGAGTGACTGCATGCCCCCTGCCCCGGCCTCCCTGCCCCCGGGCCTGACCTCATCCGTGGTCGGCTTTTTGGGGTCCTGTTCCTCCTCTTCCTCATCTTCCTCCTCATCCTCGCGATCGGCAGGCCCAAGCATATCGGAGCCGCGGCGCAGCCCATCCTCGCCCAGAGACTTCCGGGGCTCCAGGGTGGGCTTCTCGGGCCCTACCTCCTCCCCATTGCTCAGGCCCGGGCAGCTTTCGGAGCTGGGGGAGCCTGCAGAGGAAGGAGCCACAGGGATCAGGGGTTGGGGGGTCACAGGTGATCAGGAAGCCAGGTGGGGTTGTGGCCAGGGTGCGTGCAGCTGACTCAAGGGTAAAATCAGGGCAGTCTGGGGGAGAGGGCAGAGGTCAAGGGTCATATGGCATTAAACCCAGTGATCATCAGAGGTCAGACATCCAGGGTGAGCATCTGGAGCTGTAACCAAGAGGGAGGCAGGCAGGGTGGCCCAGGGGAGTGAGAAGTTGGGAACTGGGGTACAACAGCCTCACCCAAGGAGGTAAAGGGTGACAGGTGGGGGTGCAGGAACAAGGTCAGTTAGAGCCACACCCAAGAGGGCTGCGGTGAGCGGTCAGGGTGAGACACCACTATGCCCAGCCGGGCGCCCTTGAGGTCCCTCATTTCACTGACGTGAGAGGTCAAGGGTCGGCTGACAATAGGGGTCAGGGATCTGACAGCTGTAACCACAGTGTTGGGGTACAGTTCCCTGAGGTCAGAGGTCAAAGTTCTGAGCCATCACTTGGCTGTGGGGGTGGGGTCCGTGAAGTGGAAGGTTGAAGCTGAGGGGTCAGGCGGTGAGCGGAGCCAAATCCAAGTGTATGTGCCTGGGGTCAGGGGTCAGAGGCCCTACACCCGGCTGAGGGGAGGCCAGAGGCCCGGTGATCGGGGTGGGGGGGGCCAGGGGCCGGGAGCAGACGGAGTGTCCCCCAAGGAGGGCCGGGCTCTAGGAGGTCAAGGGATCAGGGACCGGTGCCCAGCGTGGCAGGCATGGGGTGTGAGGCCGGGGTCGGACAGGAGGTCTCAGGCCGGGCCCAGGGCCATACCGAGCTGGGGCGAGGAGGGCTCGGTGGCGGCGGAGCTCTCGCTCAAGGCCGAGCTGCTGTGCTCCAGCGGCCGCTTGCGCACCGAGCTGTCGGCGACCCCAGGGTTGGGCTGGTGCCGCTTCTTGTTCTTCACCAGGATGCGACCCATCAGGTCCTGGGGGCTGGGCAGGGGGACGCCCGGGGCCAGCTGGGGGCGTAGGCACGGGCAGATCAGGGCCTGCCGAGGCGCCCCGGTCCCCACCCCTCCCTATCCCCACCCCGGCTGCCACCCGGTCCCCGCGCCCCCGTGCCCCGGCTCCGAGCGCCCGTACCGGGTACTTGTCCAGCGGGTCGATGAGCAGCGCGTCCCCGAAGATGGAGCGGCAGTACTCGGCCATCTTGGCCTGCTGCTTCGCCCTGCGGGGGCCCAGGTCACAGGTCAGAGGTCCCCGGGGCGTGGAGCCGAGGTCCCATAGGGCGGGTCAGAGGCAGTTCCCAGGGTCGGAGGTCACAGGAGACCCCGGCGTCGGCTCAGGGGCGCCCACTTACGAGTCCACGTGGTTCTCGAAGGAGAGGATGACGGGGTACGGGGAGGTCTTGAAGGCCGTCTCGGCGATGGCCTCGAGCACGTCCCGGAGAGGCACCTCGGTGGTCATGGTGAAGCCGTGGGTGATGAAGGGTTCCTCCTCGGGCGGCCGCCCCTTCCACACGTCCAGCTCCACGCAGCGGCAGCCCCACAGCAGCGCCTGCCGGTACATCTCCACCGACGACGTCCCGGCCAGCTGCCCCGCTGGGGGGCCAGGCTCCGTCACCGCGGCCACCCGGGGCCCCCGGTGGCTCTCCCTATCCCCCGAGGCCCATGCCCAGCCAGGCCGTGCTGGGACGCAGCAGCCCCCCGCGGCCCCCCAGCCTGGCCCCATTACCGGCACCAGGATCACACCTCAATCTCTTGTCAAACAAGCACTGTCCCCCCACCCTGCCCCCACCACTGCAAAGCCATCAGGACAGGGTCTGGGGACCCCCGCACCCCAGGCACCCACCCCAAGCTGGGGTCTTGATCGCAGCTCAGTCCCTCCTCGTGGGCTCACTCCCCAGTAAGCACACCCGCCGCCTGCTTGAACCCCAGAAGGCATCCCTGACACCCCTAGCTCCTTACAGCCCTCGTGGTCCCTCACTTCTCTTCCCCACCTCTGGCATCCCACTGGGACCCCAAAACAACGCTCCATCACCTCCCACCCCGGGGAGCATAGGCCCCCCACTGCCTCCAATCCAGCTGCCATACAGCACCCAGCATCCCTCTAAAACCAATTCTAGAACCATCTCAGGTCTCGCCACCTGCCCTGCACTCGACACTCTCTAGAGCCTTCCCCTCCCACTTAGGAAGAACCCAGATTCTGTCCGCGCCCTGGGATCCGGCCCTGCCTTCCTCTCAGGGACCCCCCTCACCATGCATCTGTCCATGGCCCATTCGCTGCACCCCCACCCCCACCCAGCGTCCCTTCTACTTCCTGAGAGCACCAAGTGATCTCCTCTCCACGCCTTACACCCAGGCCGTGCCCTCGCCTGGCCAGCTGTGACTCAGGTGCCAGGCTCAGCCCTTTCCTGGGGGAGCCCTCCTGACACCCCCAGGACCCTCCCGTGCAGACAGGCCCAGCTCCCCAAGGCACAGGCCATCCGTTCCCCGCCTGCCTCCCCAGCACGGACCGACAGATGCGTGCCAGAGCTGAAAGAGCGGCACCCCAAGAGAGAGGGCAGGGCCAGGGCTGGGAGTCAAAGGTCATGGGGGGGCAGGGCAGGAGCAACTGGCTCACCGGTGAGATAGGTGTTGTGCGAAGAGTTGATGAAATAGGCGCTCAGGGGTTGAGTCATGTCGGCGCTCAGGTCAAGAGCCTCCAGGGGCAGGATGCAGTTCTCCTCCCCCCCCAGGTAGCGGCTGAAGCCATCCATAGACATCTGGTCTGGGCGCGGCGTGGGGTCAGTGGGCTCCTGGGTGGCTGACACCGCCCGCCACCCAGCGGCCCCGGTGCCTCACCTCGCTCCAGGAACTGCTGGTTGGGCTCATACTTCTCGATGAGCTGCCGGGCCTGGGAGGGCCGCAGGGGCGGGTACAGCACCTCGTTGAGCCTCGGATCACGCTGCTTCTGGTTGATGAAGTCCATGAGCTGCTCCAGCGTCAGGTAGGGCTTGCCCTTGGCACCTCTGGAAGGGGGAGGGGGAGGGGTCAGCCAGGGCAGGCTTATCCTGGGAGTCCCACGCATTGGGACTCCAGGGCACGTCGCTGCACCCTCCGGGCCTTGGTTTCCCCATCTGCACTCCTGACCACTTGGCCTCAGTGAGGCAGCAGATGAGGAAGCCAAGGCTTCCCCCCCCTGCCCTGCCCCTGCCACGTGGGACATAACTCCCAGGGGTGTGAATCTCCCAGGCAACGTGGGACAGGACTCCGGGATGAGCCAGGACCCGGCGTGAAGGGATTAAGAAAGACTTCCTGACCAAAAGGGGGAAGAGTGAAATGAGACAAAATAAAGTGTTAGTGGCTGAGAGATTCCAAACAGAGACAAGAGTTATCCTGGAGGTTATTCTTATGCATTACATAGATATCCTTTTTCAGTTTAGGGTGTATTGGAGTGGTTAAAGGGAAGTACCTGAAACTATAGAGCTGTGCTCCAGTAGCCATGTTTCTTAAAGATGATTGTATGAAGATATAACATTCCCATATGTGACTGTGTGATTGGGAAAACCTTGTGTCTGATGCTCCCTTTATCTAGGGTATGGTCAGATGAGTAAAAGGAATGGATAAAAAATATATATATAAACAAATAACAGAGAGAATAAAGGTTAAAATATATTGGGTAGATGGGAATCCTAGTGGTCGATGAGAGGGAGGGGTGAGGGGTATGGTGTATATGAGTTTTTTCCTTTTTCTTTTTCTGGAGTGATGCAAATGTTCCAAGAAATGCTCATGGTGATGAATACACAACTATGTGATGATATCACGAGCCACTGATTGTACACCACACATGGAATGTTTGTATGTTAAGGATGTTTGTGTTTGTACGGTGTTTATCAATAAAAATATTTTTAAAAAAAGGGGGGGGGCAAGCACTCGGTCCACCGCTTCCTGCTTCTAGACCGCAGACCCTGAATGCAGACCCAGCGCCAGCCGCCACACGCTGTGTAAGATCAGGCAGGCTCCACGTGTGTTCTCATGCACAAAGTGGGGTGAATAAACTAACCCTGGCAAAGCATCAGCACAGAGCTGTCCCCGTAAGGGACTTGCCAGAGACATCAACACGCTGTCCACTTGTCCCACCCCAGCGCTCGGGGACCCAGCCTGACAGCTCCCCTTTGCCATGCTGGGCTAGAAGGAACCCTGGGCAGACGCCGGGGTGGGAGCGCACAGGGCTAGGTCGGGGGCGGGGCGGCCCACCCTAGGGGAGAGTGAAGCCCCGAGGCCCAGCCCCACCCTGCTCACATCTCCAGCAGGATCTTGTCAATGTCCGGCCGCAGACACAGCTTGTTCAGGAACCGCTCGAAGATCTCCAAGGAAAACTCGTCAGGCCGGATGGACTCACTCTGGAGGCCCGAGGAGCACAGGGGTGAGAACTCAGGGGCGACCAGCCCCAGAGGCCTGGGGGAGGGGGGCCTCCCCCACGCTGTCCCGACCCCCACCCCACACACCCGATTGAAATTGAGGCCACAGGATTCCAGCGCGGTCTCCACCCGCTTCTTGTCCGCCGAGAACATCTTCAGGATGCTGCGGCAAGTGAAGGGGGGAGGGCTCAGGGTGAGGGTTAGTGGAGGCGGGGGAGGGGAGGGGAGGGCAAAGGTCACCCAGGTCAAGGCGGGAGGCGGGAGGCGGGGAGGACACCCACTTTTTGACTGGGATCCGCCCGTCCTGATTCACTTGCAGCTTCAGCTTCGTGTACCTGGGGAGGGAGGGAGGTGGAGGGGGTCACAGCCTGGGGACGGTCACCTGCCACCCCCCCCACCCCCCCCCGCCACCTGACCACCCTGCCACGTGGCCCAGCTCTCACGCTTTGCGCAGGAAGGTGTTCCTGGAAGCATTCTGAGCCAGAATGTTCATGGCCAGCTTGAAGAGCTCCTCGGTCCAGACCTGGGGCGCGAGCAGAAGAGGGAGGGGAGGGCGAGAGTGGTGGGCAGTGGGGGGGGAGGATCCAACCCCAGCGCCAAACCCAGGTGGCATGCAGTGCGGGTTTAAATACTGCTTTTCCAGGGGGGGAGAGTGAAATGAAACAAAATAAAGCGTCAGTGGCTGAGGGATTCCAAACAGAGTCGAGGGGTGATCCTGGAGGTTATTCTTACGCATTAAACAGATACCACCTTGTTAGGCAAGATGTAGTGGAGAGGCTGGAGGGAAGTGCCTGAAAATGTAGAGCTGTGTTCCAGTAGCCATGTCTCTTGAAGATGATTGTATAATAATATAGCTTTCACAGTGTGACTGTGTGATTGTGAAAACCTTGTGTCTGATGCTCCTTTTATCTACCTTATCCACAGACAAGTAAAACATATGGAATAAAGATGAATAATAGGGGGAACAAATGTTAAAATAAATTTAGAGTGAAATGCTGGTGATCGGTGAGGGGAAGGGGTAAGGGGTGTGGTATGTATGAATTTTTTTCTGTTTTCTTTTTATTTCTTTTTCTGAATAGACGCAAATGCTCTAAGAAATGATGATGATGATGAATATGCAACTATGTGATGGTATTGTGAATTACTGATTATATATGTAAAACGGAATGATCCCAAATTCTGAATGTTTGCATGTGTTCGGTGTTTTTTGGTATTTAAAAAAAAATTAAAAATTAATAGAAAGAAAATAAAACAAAATAAAGACTGTCAAAAAAAAAACTGAAATGAAAATAAATTGTCGAAAACCTGAAAAAATAAATAAATAAATACGGCTTTTCCAGAGGACGATTATAAATGCGGTCAGAGAACTGCCTAGTATACACTAAGTGCTCAACAAATGATAGCGGGCTTGAACAAATGAGACAGTGAGTCCCCGGGGCCCCTGCCTTCACCCCCAGCCCACCTTGGCCGTGTCATCCTGTACAGCCATGAAGTTCAAGAAAGTTGTGTTCACCGGGTCTGGCCCAGCCACCACCGTCATCAGCTTCTCCTCCAGCCGGGCATCAGGGCCCCCGAAACCCAGCACCTCTCGGATCTTGGGGTCCTAAGGAGGCGAGGGCCAAGGGCTAAGGAGGGGTGCCCTACTCTCCCTCCCCGGTGGCCTCCCTCTCATCCTTTGACCCCAGGCATCCATCACTCACCTTGGGCAGGCGGGCGTAGCGGCCCGTCCGTGTGTCCCTGATGGAGCTGATGTCCAGTGTATCCACCTCCTGGGGAGAAAACCAGATGCCCAGGTGGGGCCGACGGACAGCAGGGAGAGAGCGGGGAGCCCCCCGAGCTCCACACCCCTCGGCCAGGGAGCGGCCACCCCCCCTTGGCTGGAGCCCCAGCCTCAGTCACCGCCCTTTAGCACTTCCTGTCCAGGAAACCATGGGAGAGGTCAGCCAGCAGCTGGGCCCCAGCCCCGTGGGCGGGTGGGGGGCCAGCCTGGGGGTCCGGCGCTACTAGCCGCCCTCACCATGTTAGGTCCCGTCCAGTACAGGAAGAAGCCATTGGAGTCCACGCGCAGGGTTACCAGGTTCCGACTGGAAGCCTCCTGGGAGTGGGATGGGACAGGGGTCAGCAAGGAGGGCTGGGATTTGGTCTCTGGCCCCCTCCTGCCATCCACCCTACTATTTCTGCCAGTGAGCTAAGACCAAGCCTCTTCCAGCCCCGAGGTCCTCCCTGGGTCCCTACAGCCCTCAAGACGAGGCCAACGTCCTCGATGTGACCCTCAGGGGGTCCCCAAGCCACCCCCCAGCTCACCCCTTGCCTTTGGATACTGTTCCACAAACCACTAACTACTCTTTCCCCACCGCCCAGGTCAAGTTCCCTTTCCTTCCTTCTCTATCCATGAGATCAACCCACATCCTGGGGGAGGCCTACCCTGATCCTCCACCCCCCCCACCCCAGACTCAGTTTCCCCAAAGCTCCAAGAGCTCCTCAATGGAGTCCCTCGGCTTCCCCCTTAGTTCAGCCCACTCCAGAGTGTTTATGGGATGAAAGCAGAGCGAACAGATGTTTCACTTTCACGGCCCTTCTACGTCCCCTAAATGACCGGTCACCCTTTATATCTGCTTCACAGCCCATTCATGGCACCCCTCACAGCCGCAAGGGACCAGACACTGAACTCCGTCCTCCCTCAAACAGCCCTGCAGCTGGTGGGGGCAGGGTAGGGCACACTGGCCCCATTTTCTAAGGAGGGCCCGGTCCCTGGCACGCTCCCAGGGTCACCCTGTGCTGCTTGGGGACACTGGCCAAAGGGGTTGTCATCAAGGCCTGGACTCGGACTCGGCCAGAAGTCAGAGGTAGAACTCTCCAGCAGGCTCTTCCGGCCAGAAGAGGGTCCCACCTCACCCTGGGGGCCACTCCCAAACTGCAGCTCACTGCCTGGGGGGATCATTACATCATCATGTACAGCAGCTCCGGCTGCAGCTACCACTGCCCTACTGCGTGCCACATACCCAGGAGTTCAGTCCTCTAACACACCCAAGAGGTACATGCCACGGTTACTTTCATTTTAGAGAGGGGGAAACTGAGGCACAGGGAGCCTCCCGCCAAAGTCAGGCAGAGGAATCAGCATTTGCACGTAGCCAGAAGCACTCTAGCCTCAGCCACAACCCCACTGGGGGCCCAGGGATAAGTTTCCACTTTCCGAACCTCAGTTTCCCCTTCCGGAGAATGGGGATGCTACTGACCCCGCCCATCTCAGGCCTTGCTAACAATGGGCAGGAGGTGGCAGAGGGGACAGCAGGCCCTAGAACTTCTGGGGTGCTTGGCCCCCTCACCCCAGGGCACTGTCTCCCAGCCCCAGCTCCACTCCAGGATTCCCAACCCTGCCCTCGAGCTGAGTCCTCCCCACCCCAAAGAGGGTGGGGAGGGGGAAGTCCTGTGGGCGCTGCCCCTATGCTTTCTCCTGCCCCTCCCCAGAGCCACAGCCTTCAGAGGTAGCCCAGGCTGCCCCCCCTCCAGCCTCAAGCCCTTGTCAGCACCCCCCACCCCACCCCCCAGGGCCCTTTCCCAGTTCCCACTTCCTTATTTGGGTTTATCACACTGGAAGGAAAGGGAGAAACTTTTCCCTTCAGTATGGCCTGGATGTAGGGGTCTCCCCAGCTCCTAGGGTGCCCAGGCACCCTCTGTGGCACACCTGCTGCCTCAGGCCACGCCCCCAACCCCTCCCCCCAGCTCCCACGCCTATCCGCCCCACCCAGCCGGAAAGGAGCCCAGAGACTTCCAGGCCTCTGGCCTGACTGGGAATGAGCAGCGAGGAAGCTCAGGCAGGCCGGCTGGAGGCCCTGGGGAGGGAGGGGCTGGGGGCCGAGAAGTGGGGGGCTGAGGGCACAGGATGGGCTGAGGCACATGGGAAGCACAGGGGCAGGGCAAGGAGGAGAGAGGGCCAGGATTATTGAGGTCCAAAGTCCCCAGATCAAGGAATGGGGATCAAAGCTTCCCAGGGGTAGAGGAACTCGGAGGACAAAGTCTCCAACGGTGGGGGGGGGGGGTGACTTGGTGCTCCCACCTGAGCAGGGAACTGGCTGGGATCCAGAAGCAGGGCCAAAGGGGGGCTGGGCAGAATGAGGAGAAAAAGTGATGAATGGAAGAGGAATGTTTGGGCTATGACACTGGGGAGTGTAGGGTCCCAGAGGCGCCCACCCTGAACGGGGGTGCCTAGAACCAGAGAGGAAGCCCAGCGCCGGGCAGTGGTCTGGGGGGACCAGGCCAGGATGGGGAGCAGCAGAATTAGCCTAGCAGGGAGAGGGGTAGGAAGGACAAGTGAAAAGGGGGCCGGGATTTATTGGGGTTCGGAGACTCTGCATCAAAAAATGGGGAGCCACATTTTCCAAAGCGTAAGGACTTGGCGGGGGTGGGGGTGGGGGGGTGAGAAGCGGGGGACAAAGTCTTCATTCCGGGGACAACTCGGGGACTCAAGTTTCCGGAGCGGAGCCCAACTGGGAAGGGGTGCAGTGGGGACGATGATTGGCCTGGCGGGGTGGGGGGTGGGGGGTCCCCGGCATTTGGCCGAGCTATAGAAAGGGAGTCCCGGGACATCTGGGCGGAGCAGCGGAGCCCCCCCCGAGGGCACCCCCCCGAGGGCACCCGCCCCCCCGGCTTACCTCGTCCCATTTGATGAACTTACTCCCGCGCCGCAGGGTCTCCACCACGGTGGGCGGCTCCAGCTGCAGCGCGTGGACGCCGGGCCTGGCGCCCGCCATGGCCGGGCCGGGGGGGGTGGGGTGGGGGCGTCGGGGGCCCCGCGGGCACCGACGGCGCCGCTGCTGCCTCCGCGCGGCTTCCGCGCCGTCCGCTCCGGCCCCGCGCGGCGTCAGCGCCCGCCCGCCCGCCAGTCCGTCCGGGACCGACCAGAGGCGGCGGGACCGGGGCGGGGCGGGGCGGGGCGGGCCGGGGGCGGGGCCGGAGCGGAGCCGCCCCCCTCCTACCGGCGTCGGGCCCGCCCGCCCCGCCCCGCCCCGCCCCGCATCGGCGCCCCCTGGCGGCGGGGGGCGGCGCCGATAGCCTGAGAAGCGCTTGGGGCGAGGCAGTTCCAGGCCCGGGGCGCCAGCTGCGCTGGGGTGGGCTCACTTTGGGCCCGAGGCTTGGGGTCCCGGTGGGGTTGGGGGGCTGCTGGGGGCGCAGCTCGGGAAACTCCAGTAGAGAGGGCGCGGCTAAAGACGAGTAGGGGTTTTTTGAGGGACGGTCTGGGGGTGGGGGTGGGGCGCAGAGCCCTGCCTCTCCCCTTCCCTCACCCCCCCACTTTCCCGCGGCACTGGGCTGAGTGCAGGAAAAGCCATTCCTCTCTCCACCTCCCACCCACCCACCCCCTCCCTCACGTGGCCTCGCCCCCCTCCCGCCGCGGCTCTGTCCCCTCCCCTCCCTCCTCGGGAGCACTTAGCCAGCTAATGGGCCTCCCGCCGGCAGGCGCCCTCCCCATTGCCTGGTCCTGGGAGGCCCCGGGGCGCTGCCGCCTCCGGTGAGGACCCAGGCGGCCCGGCCTTCCAGAGCGCACCCCCGAATAGCCCCCTTCTTATGCCCCAGCCCCTCCTGACCTAACCTGGAGCCTGTCCATGTGGACCTACTGGACGCAGGCTGCCAAGAGGGAGCCGGTTGTATGGCCAGAGGGGTCAGGAGCCTCCTGGGTGTCCCCTGAAGAGGGGATGGGAGGGGCGAGGAGGGGCCGCAGCAGGTGCCCTGAAATCTGTGATCCAGAGATGGGAGGAGGGGCAGGAGCTGTGGGCACACGGATAGGGCGGGGGCTGCCGCCCCTCCCGCAGGGCTTGGCTGGGGGGGCTCCTGCCTGAGGGCCCCTGTGGGAGCCCCCCCAATACGGAGGCAGTAGCAGCAGCAGGTTTAAAGTAGAACTCATCCAGAGGGGCCAGCCAAGTCACCTAGAAACCCAGAAAGAGATGGAGCTGGTTCTAGGGGGGGTGGTGGGGGTGGGAGGGTCAATGAAGACAGAGCAAGCTGTGTAGGCCCCATTGCCCAGGGCTCTGGGGGACCCCCACGGGTGCCCTGCCCAGCCCTGGCCATCCTCAGGTCCCCACCACGTTGGGTGCCAGTGCTAGTCTAGCATATCTCCTTGCCCTTGGCCATGGCCCCGTAGGGTGTCATAGACTCTCCACTTGAGGCCTAAAGAAGGAAAGGGACCTGCCCAAGGTCACACAGTTCTGGGAGATTTCAACCCTCTGGCTTGAAGCTCAGTTCCCTTTGTGCCTCTATACCTTACCCTTGAGGGGACAAAGAAAGGGAAACGGCACCTGCCAACCTTATCTTCTCTCCCAGGGCAGCAGAGCCAGGTCCCACAGAAACCCAAAGGGCCCACCAGCCCCTGTGCGGGGTGTAGGTCGGCCTTTGCTCCCGCAAAACTGGGTTCAAGGCCAGCTCTGCCTTTTCTACCCACAGAGCCTGGTCTCTCTTGTGCCTCAGTCACCTTTCCCAGAAGCTAGAGGTTTTTGGAGAATTAAACAAATGAATGGGAGGGGGTAACATCTGGCCATATGCACCTTAATATCTAAGGGGTGGATGAAAGGCTGCGGGGGCATCAGAGAGGAAAGAGGGACCAGAGAGCAAGAGGGAAGAGTTTGGATCAGGACTGGGGCAGGGTGCCCTGGCAGCCAGGGCCAGGACTAACAGAACTTAGGGACCCAGCATCTGTGCTTGGGGGAGCAGGACAGCAGCTCCTTGGAAAACAGGCTGGGAGCCTGTTTCCTGGGCCAGAGCCTCTCCTCCTTGTCTCCTGAGGCCAGGGCAGCCCCCATTAGAAGGCTCCTTTCCTCCTCAGATGCCGGCTTCCAGCCTCGGTGATTACTCTGCAAGGAGTAACGGTGGAAAACAGCCCTTCCGGCTTCCACCCTTGATTAAGGGAGTGGGATCCTCCCCAGGGCTTCTGTCTCGGGGAAGCGGGCTGAAAGCAGCGTCTGTTAGCGGCTCTCTGGGGGAGGGGTGCCAGACAGCCCGAAGCTGGAAGGATGAGGGAGCAGCAGGCACACCCCAGTCCCAGGAGGATTCAGGGAGCTGGCACTGAGCAGCACCCGATCCTTTCCCCTCCGCAGTCACCGGGAGTTCAGGATAATTCCCCGCTGAAGAGGCTCAGGGCAGATAAGGGAATTGTCCTTTGCTTCTCTGCTTATGGGGCAAAGCTGGGGTTTGAACCCTCTCCAAAAGTAAGGTTCTGCTTGGTGCCGCTGCAGCAAAGTAAGCTGCAGGCCAGCAGGCCAGGCCCCTTTGCAAAAACTGCTCTCGAGGTGGGTGGCCTTGGGAAAAGAGGGGACAGACAGGGAGTTAGTCCCAGCAATCTGGGAGTGCCCTGGAGGTGGCACGGGGTTGGGGGGGTGGAGGCAGGAAGGGCATCCCCAGCTCCTCCCTGGCCTGCCCTGAGAACCCCAGAGGCCCATTGCTGACGTGGACATGCCAGGAGGCCTTCACGCCAGCCCCGAAGACAGGAGGAACAGGGCAGTCGTTGCTCAGGATCTCAGCATCTTGGGGGCAGAGCTGGGCCTGGCATCCACAGCAAGCTGTTGGGCATTAGGGACCGTTTGGGTATGCCAAGCCCCGCCCCCCACCTGTGAGAGCCCCAAAGCCTTGAATCTGTGCTCAGGTTCAGAGAGCACCCAGATAGCTGACTGCCCTCATGGGGTGAAGTGGGGAATTTGGACTTGGGTAAAGTGCCCCTCCCATTGGGCCAGCCTCCAAGCCAGACGCCAGGCTGGGATGGGGTTCCCAGCGGAGAAGGTGGGTCCTGTCTAATCAACAAGAGCAAGGGTCGGCCCTTTCCTGCAAACCACACCCCCCCACCCCCACCCCCGTCCCAATTCAGGGAAGGCTAAGGCCAGAAGGAGGGGGTGGACTGAGGCCTGGAAGCCTCATCCCACTCCCAGCTCTTCCGGAAGAAGCCCACGCCTCCAAACACCATTCCTAGCCTTTGCCTCCTCTTTGGCGCTTCTCCCCAATCTCAGAGTAAGACCAGCAGCTTGAAATCCTGGCTTCAAGTTTGGGTGCTGCACCAGCTCGGAGTGCCTAGGCCAAGTCCAATCCCTCTCTAAACCCCCATCTGTACCCACAGGGAGAATGTCTGTGGGGGTATCTGTAAAGGACTAGGGCAGAAACACTTAGCACCTTTCAGAGCCTGAAACCCTGCTTGGGAAGGCGGGGGTTAAGCCAGCCCTCCTTGGAAGCCTCCTTGGCCCATGTCTTTGGGAAGGCAAGGGGAAGAGCAGAGACTGGGAGACAGGGTTGGATCACGCAGCCTGGGTTCAAATTTGAGCTCCATCTAGCCGTGTGACTTAAGCTCAGTGGTGCAATAATTGAACCTGGGTTGCATTTTATTATTTAATTGTCACCATACCCTTCTGATGAAAATGAGGCACAGAGGAAGCCATTCATTCATTCACTTGTTCTACCAATAGTTAGCAAGCCCCTAGTGTAAGTCTGACATAGTTCTAGGTGCTGGGGATCCAGCAGGGATCAGGTGCTTTGCCCAGTACATGTGGGTTTGGAGCCTAGCAGGCCGACTCATCCCTGGGCAACTGCAGGGAACAAGATCTGGACAGGCCTCTGTTCCACGGTGCCTGCAGCTGGAAAGAAGGGGGGAGACAGACAATAAACAAATGAGTAAGAAAGGCAACTTAAAGAGACAGAAAATCAAACTGGGTGAGTGAATGGTAGGCGGGATTATGACGGATGGAGGAGTCTTAGGGCAAGGATTTGAGGAAGAACTGAAACCCGCTGGCCAAGGGGTGGGTCTCCATAAACGCTCACTAAGTGTCAGCTGTTAATATCTTCATTATTACGAGTCCCGGCTCCCTCACTTTCCAGCTCTTTGCGCCTGAGTTTTCTTGTTTGTACACACAGAGACTGTGGGGTGCGGAGGGCCGTGTCCTGCCGAGGCCGGTCCTAGGAGGGCGCCCCAAGCAAGTTCTGCTCTTCCTAATCTGGGCTCTGCGCGGGGGAGGGGCGGCCACGCGGGGCTGCACCCGTGAACTACATTTCCCATCAGTCCGCGTTCCGCCGCCGTCTTGGCCGGTGGGCGGTGGCTACTGGGGTCCGGCCTTTCGGCTGTCTGCCCACTTCCTAGGGTCATGGGGGCGTGGGGCTGCGCCCGGTGGGGACGCCCGGGGCCCGGGCAGCTTCTGCCTGCCTTCTCCCCTCGCCCACCCGCCAGGACCCGGCTCACGGGTGGGTCCGCGCGGACAAGTCACCCGTCCCCGGCTTGCCCAGCTGCGTCTCCTCCCCGGCCCCCTGCCCCCCCGCCCCCACAGTGCCCACTCCTCTCCATCCCAGATGGCCCCAGGTCCTGCCTCGGTGGGGACAGCACACCTGGGGCCCGGTGCGGGCGCAAGTCATGGTGACTGGGACTCAGAACGCCTGGGTCTGGAGTGGGAAGGTTAAAAGGAAGTACGGAGAGCCAGGCCAAAGCCCCTGACGTCCAAATCGTCCCTTGTCCCCTGCCCGGGGGAGGGGTGGGGAGAGAGGGACGCGCGAAGGGGCTGGCCCTTTAAGGGGGTGTGGTCGGGGGGCGGGGGAAGCAAGCGAGACAGAGAAAGCGGCAGCGGCGGCGGCTGCTCGGGCGGCGGCCGCGGGGGACAAAGGGCGGGCGGATCGGCGGGGAGGGGGCGGGGCGCGGCCAGGCCAGGCCCGGGGGCTCCGCATGCTGCAGCTGCCCCCGGGCGCCCCCGCCGCCGCCCTTGCCGCGGAGCCTAGCGGAACCGAGCCGGGGAGCTAACCCGAGCCAGCGGCCCGGAGCCAGCCGGCGGGCGTCCGGGAGGCGGCGGCGCAGGGAGGGGCCCGACGCGCGCACGTGGCCCCGGCGGCCGCCATGGCGGACAGCGGCCCCGCAGGGGGCGCGGCATTGGCTGCCCCGGCCCCCGGGCCGGGCAGTGGCGGCCCAGGGCCCCGTGTCTACTTTCAGAGTCCCCCTGGGGCGGCGGGTGAGGGCCCGGGCAGCGCGGATGACGAGGGCCCAGTGAGGCGCCAAGGGAAGGTCACCGTCAAGTACGACCGCAAGGAGCTACGGAAACGCCTCAACCTGGAGGAGTGGATCCTGGAGCAGCTCACACGCCTCTACGACTGCCAGGTGTGTCCCCCACACCCTAAAATCAATCCCCAATCGGGTCGCCGGGGAACCCTGCCGTAAACGCGCCTGTCACCCGAAGTCAATGGGCGCTTCGCTTGCCCGTGCAGCCCCCCCTCCCTGCATGCCCGCCCCAGTGTGTGTGCTCTTTCTTATCCGACCTAAGTCACTTCTATCATCTCCGCTGCCTCAGACCCTGCTTTCGTCGCCCCACCCCTGAAGTCAAGCACGGGGTCTTCTAGAAGCCTCAAGGGCTAGCCTGGGCTGGCAGTGGAAGGTCTAGGTACCTAGTGCGAGCTACCCCAGACCGTGGCTAGGAAAGCGCTGTCCCGGTTGATCGGGGGCGGACAGGCTTTGAAGGGTCTGGACTTGTTTTAATGGCCTAGCCTAGAACTCCATGTTGGTGTGGAGACCGGCTTGCCTGCTCTCCGGGATCTGGTTTCTCCACCCCATGACTCCCCTTTGCTCAGGCAGTGACTCAGACCCCGGGGGGCAGGGTGGGCCTGCCCCTTGCTGCCTACCCTAGCCCAGCCCTGGAATGCAGCTGGCTCCAGGCTGGATAGCTGCTTCCTGGGGACGGGGGAGGGGAGGTGGGCACCCCTCCCTCAGCACAGCATGGGCTCTTTGTTTCCCCTTTCCCAGGCCTGGGTCCTTCCCAATGACCCCTTACCCTTCACTTCCTCCTCCCTCCTTGGAGGCTGTGACAGGTGTTTGGGGGAAGGGCAGTGGGCCGTGATGGCCTGGGACAGCTGGTCCCACCTGTGCTCTGGTGAAATGGGGGGCCGGGAAGTTGGGGAGACACATCTGCTGGGTTTACAGCCCACGGGGGGGGGGCCCAGCCGGGTCTTTCTGGCCCTGTCTGGCACCCGGGGTGCCTGCTGGCAGGGACCGGGAGCTGTCCTTCCGCTGCCCTATTGGGCAGTTTGCCTTGGCACGGGCCTGATCTGTTTTCTTCCTTGGAGCAGCTGCTGCTGTCGGCTCAGCAGAGAGGGCTGGACTCCCCACTACAGTGGGAAGGGGCCTCGGCCCAGGAGAGCCCCTCTCACATCCTCCACCTCAATTCAAGCCCCTCTGTCTCTCCTGCCTTCCCCACCCCCACCCCAGGAAGAAGAGATCCCGGAGCTGGAAATTGATGTGGACGAGCTCCTGGACATGGAGAGTGATGATACCCGTGCTGCCAGGGTCAAGGTGAGAGGGGTGGGGGGCAGTCAGCAGTGCCAGGTCAGTCTTGGAAGGCTGCCTGGAGGCACTGTCCCCTGGGGGAGCAAGGCTCTGGAGTCAGAGCTCTGATCTTTGTCAGCCAGTTCTGTGACCTTGGGCCTCAGCTCCTGCTTCTATACAAATGGGGACAGGAGTACTTGCCTTGCTGTGGAGTAGCTGTGGCCCAAGCCCCTTGGAAGTGGGTATAGGTGAACTCTCTGTCCCCAATCCTAAGAACTCACTGTTGTACTTGCCCCTCCTCTCCCACCGCCCCCAGGAGCTGCTGGTTGACTGTTACAAACCCACTGAGGTAAGTGGTTTCCCTAGAGGCTGGGCTGAGAGGAGCCCGGGCTTCCGTGGTTTGGGGGTCTGGTCACCCTAATGCGCTCTCCTCTGCCTAGGCCTTCATCTCTGGCCTGCTGGACAAGATCCGGGGCATGCAGAAGCTGAGCACACCCCAGAAGAAGTAAGGGTCCCGGACCCGGGTGAACGGTGGCGCCCACAGGACAATCGCTGCCCCCCGACCTCGTAGCAACAGCAATACCCGGGGGGCCCTGCGGCCAGGCCTGGTGCCATGAGCAGGGCTCCCTGTGCCCCTGGCCCAGGGGCCTCTTCCCCTGCCCCCTCAGTTTTCCATTTTTGGGGTTTTTTATTGTTATTAAACTGATGGGACTTTTTGTGTTTTTATATTGACTCTGCGGCGCGGGCCCTTTAATAAAGCTAGGATATACCTTTGGTGCAGCTCACAGGCTTGCCTGGTCTCTTTTCGGGGGGACACACCGTTCCCACTGCTGCCAGCTCAGCTTCTCCCCAGGTGGCCGCACGCTTTCCTGAGGGCCACGTAGCCATGGTGATAGCCCAGTGCTGGCTCCCAGACCAGGAGGTGAAATGGCTGGGGAGCGGTGCCAATGCTGTCTGCAGGCAAGAAACCTGCCTCTCCCTCTGGGCAAGGGCTACCATGCCACCCAGGGCTGGCCATCCTGACTCCCGTGCCATTTACCCTAGACCCCTAGGTTCTGCTGCCTGGAAGAGAGAAGGGGGGAGTAGCTGAGGGAAAGGAGAAGCTGAGGCTGTGGTCTCGAGTCAGGGCCCACAAAGAAACACAGGCTCACTCCTTGGGCTTTAAGGTTTTTGTTTTGTTTTGAAACAGTCTGGTCCCTGATGGGGGGCCTCCCCCAGCTGCCCCTCCCCAGATGGGCTACAGTTCTGAACGTCGCTCTATCTTGAGCAGCTCCACCTCGAACACCAGAGTTGCACCGCCTGTAGGGGAGAAGTGGGGTCAGAAACAAGGCTACAGGGAGAAGGGATGGCAGCATGGGGGAGGGGGCGGGGGGGTGGACATAGGAAGGTATGTTACCTGGAATCTTTGGGGGAGCGCCCCGCTCTCCATATCCTGTTGAAGATACACAAAGAAACAAAGTGAGCTGTGGCCAGGCCCTCTTCCAGCTCGACAAGATGGTCAGAAAAGAAGGTGTGATGGAGAAAGCAAGAAGAGAGGGCAGAAAGTGGACACCAGAACTGAGTGTCTAAAGGATACTGCCCTATTCTCACTGCTGGACCCAGGCCAGTCTGGGCAGAGGCAAGTGCTGGAATGAAAGGATGGGGTGGAGACCAGCACAGAGGCTGAACCAGCCTTCCCCCTTCCTCCTACCCCCTTCCCCAGACATACCCCCAGATCGTCCCCATTCCTCCCTGGGGAAGTCTCTCACCTAGCTCTGATGGGATCACCAGCTTCCGCTTTTCCCCCTCACACATCCTGCGGGAAGACACATGTTCAACACATGGCAGGCCCCAGGCGCCCTACCCCCACCCTTGGGGCCCTCCTCCCATGGCTCATCTGGACCACAGCCGTGGACCCGACTCACCCCAGCAGCCCCTGGTCCCAGCCCTTGATGACCTGGCCGGTGCCAAGAGAGAAGACAAAGGGCTGGTTCTGTGGCAGGCTGCTGTCAAATTCCGTCCCATCCTCCAGCTTCCCCTGTGGGATGGTGGGAGGGCCAGTGAGGGGGAGGGGACCGCTCTGAGTCCCCTCTCCCCCCAGCTGCCCCCCCATCAAGCTGGCCCCCACAGCACTGGTGGCCACAGTCCCTGAAGGACGCAAAGCCTTGGGCAGCTCACAGCGCGCTGTGGTCACTTGCTGGTGCCAACCTGGGGAGTAGACAGTCCAGGGCAGGATTTAATCAAGAAAACTGGCTTCCAGGGGAGAGGGAGCTTGCCCAAGGTTCTCCACGTGGTTAGTGGAAGAACCTGGCTCCCAAGTCCTTTCTGGTTCCCAGAAGCCCCACCCACCCCACAAAGCTCCGCCTCCCACACCCACCGTGTAGTGCATGTGCAGGACGTCACCCTTTCGCGATTTGATGGGACAGTGGTCCACCCGCTTCTTGACCCCGATCTGCAGCTTGCGCTTGCCCTCGGCACCCGCGACCGTGGCCAGGGCACTCAGGCAGACGGACAGTACTGCCAGGACCCAGTTCAGCCTCATGTCTCTGCAGGCACAGATCCCGCCGGACCGGGAAGAGGGCAGAGAAGGCATGGAACACAGGCAGGTGCCTGGAGGATTCTACCCCGCTCCCGCTGTATCATGCCTGCCCCTGCTGATTCCCTTGTCCCGGGTCACCGCCCCTCCCCCGGACTCCGCGGCCACACTTACCAGTCCAGGGAGAAGGGGGCTTGGCCGAGGACCCCAGCAGCGGGGGGAGGGGGTCAGGGGAGGCCACAGCTGCCAGGGCCCCGCCCCTTTGCTCTCCCCCAGACCTTCCCTCCCTCCCATTCCCCGGTCCCACTCTTCAGTTTCCACCCGTCCCTTTGCGTAAAGTCCAAACTCTCTCCGGCTGCACAGCGGACGCCCCGACGGGGCGGTCCCACTCACGCCACACCCAGCTGCCCCCGACCCAGCACACCCACACCTCTGCGGCTGCTGCAGGAGGCCGACCCCGAGGCACCCACACATCGCCGCTGGGAGGCTCCGGAGAGCCCCGGTCCTCCGGAGGGGCTCCCCAGCCGGGCTGTTTGTCTCCTCCCGGGGCGCCGCCCCAACTCTGGGCCCTCGGGGGTCTCCGGGGCACCCACACTGGCCCCGTGTCCGGTGGCCGTCGAGCCCGCTCCACCCACACCACCTCTCCTGGGGGAGTTCTTGGTCTATCACGTCCCCAGGCCCGGCCTCCACGCAGCCCACCCGCGCATGGACGCCCCGAGCCATTACCCGGGGCTAGGCCCTCGGTGGGCTCCTTAGCCCCACCTTTCACCGACAGTGGCTCCGCCCCCTGCCCTGGAGCCCCGCCTTCGGCAGAACTAGACCCCTTTTCCTGAACCGTAGCCACGCCTCTCACTGCCTGAGGCCCCACCCCCAGAACCTGGCCTCCGTCCCCCTCCGCCTCCAAACCCCAGGCTCCGCCTTCCACTGGTTCCAGCTCCTCCTCCAAGCGCCAGACCCCGCCCCCCACCGGCCCTGGCTCCGCCACCCGTCGCGTAGCTCCGCCTCCCCCTGGCACCGGCTCCGAGGTCCCACCCGTTTCGGCTCCCCCGGCCGCCCCAAGTCCCGGGGCTCCACCCCTAGAAGCGTGCGGTCCCGCCCCCTGCGGCATCCCCAGGCAGCTCCGACCCCAAACCCCAATTTCCTCTTAACTTATCCGTCGTTAACACTCGGAGCCCCGGCCCGCTCCTGCCCGGCCTGGCCAAGCTGCCCTCCTGCACCCCGGCTTCCCCCAGCCTGGGCTGTGGCCCCCGCTCACCTCCTTGCCGCGCCCCCGGACTCAACCCCAGTTGTGCGGCTGCCTTTGCGCAGGCGCGTTGTCGCCGCTACCAGACCGGGCCACGCCGCCCTCCCTCATTGGACCGTGCGAAACCCGCGGCCCCAAGCCCGCTGGGGCGGCTTCCTCCCTGGCTCCGCCTCCCCCGCCACCGCGTGACCCCTGCGTCACTTCCGGTGGGCGGCAGTGAGTAAGGTTAGATGAAAGTGACTTCCGAAAGGCCCGAGGGCACTTCCGGCAGAGGTGAAGTTGAGGTCACGCTGTCTTGGGTTCCCCGCGGGGGTCTTGAGACGCCATTTTCTGTCGCCCCCAGCCTCTCCCCGGTCGCCCTGTTTGCCCATGAGCTGCTTCATAATGTACAGTCCTTAATTGCTGTAGAAACAGCCGGGTCTTCAGAGTTAGGCTGGGGTTTGAATTCGGATTCTACCACTCACTGATTGGCTGTGTGACCTTGAGCAAGGTCCTTGGGCTGCTAGAATGAAGCTCCCCTGGGAACACGGGCCTTGTAACATAGGACTTCTGTAGGATTGGTGTGGAGCACTGGGCCCAGGCCCCAGCCTACAACGAACGTTCTTTACCTTTCTCTCCCTCAGTGCTCGGGCTGACTTATACTTGCTGCTAACTGACCACCGAGTCATCACTGAGTCTGCCTGGGCCTGTTTCCCCCATCAGACTGTCGTTTTCAAGTACCCCAGCACCTACCAGTGCCCAGTGAACATGTGTCAATTGGAGTAAAGAACCACAGCGGGAGGCAGTCAATCCTAAATGGTATGTCAGGGAGCACTTTGGGGTCAAAGCGCCAGGTCCGTTAGCTTTGCTGAGTTCGGTTACTCAAATATAAAAAGAAAATGCCAGGACCAACCTCACTGAGAATTAAAGTGCATTGGCTGTCTGGCAGGCTAAGTGGGTTGAGGAGATGGTAGCTCTAGGGCCCCTAACCCTCATGTGATTCACTCTGGCAGGTGGCATGATGAGTAACATCAGGGCTGAGAAAATGATTTGAAAATAGTAATCAATGTCTCCTGAAACTGTCTTCTTCCTTTTAATTCCCCTCCCGCTTCCAGCCCACCGAAATCATTACCACCCCCTCCAATGTCACACCCCAGAAAAGCTTCTGTTGGGGTAGCAGCTTTGGGGTAACCTCTGCCCCTGAAGTCATAGTGAATGTCCCCTCTGCAGAGAGAACACAACTTCTGCCTCTTGAAGGCAATGTGATGCATATTCATGCCGAATCAGCCAGCCTGGACAGTGACAAACGACACAGGCAGGGACAGCTCCTTCCATCTTTTTTTTTTTTTTTCTTTTATCGGAGTTGGGGGATCACAGCCCTTGTACCAAAACCCAAATCTCATTACTTGCAGAGGATTGGTGTCTTCTTAGCGGGGCAGGGAGGAGCTAGGTGTAAGATGCTTACTTGCACAGGATGGTTAAAATAGAAGGAATCTTATTTTCCTCCAAATTGGTACATGATTCCTCTGGATGCCCTCATGTCTCCTCATTCAACTGTGCCCACCATGTTGGATGTCAGTCTTGGGGGTACAAGGGATGGCAGGAGAGGCCTCTGAGAGACCCAGGTCCTGGAGCAGCTTGCACCCCAGCTGAGGTCTTGGGGGCTAGGCTGTCCTCACCAGGCTCCCCTCTTGTCCCCCTCTCGGGTATGGCCTGTGAGGGAAGTATCCCTGCTGAGTCTGAAAAGCAATGTGTCACCTTCGCAGCTTCCGGCACCTAAGGAGGGAAGAAGGGAGTCTGTTCACTGTAGCTGCACCCAAGCTCCTCTGGTTTACCCTCTTACTACCTTCTGTGAACCCCATTCTCTCCTAAGAATCCTAATAAGCCCCACCTGACTTGAAAACACCCTGTCCTGTGGCCTTGGTGTGGAGTAGAGGGGTGAGAAACGCCTCGGGTAGGGGTGGTAAACTGGATTCCACACATCCCCTGGACTCTCAGAGCCCATAAAGTGGGATCAGTGTCTGTCTTAAAGGCTTCTGGGAAGGTTCACAGCTTTGCAAATTAGGACACTGTCTCCCTCATTCTACATCTACAGTCAGATGGCACCTCCTCCAGGGTACCTTCTCTGACCTCTTGCAGGAGTGGTCAGACGTCCCCCATGCAGCGTGCGCCATCTGCGGCCGGCATCATTTGCCCTCGGATCCCCCTCCCGCACCAGAATGCGATCCCTCTTACACTGTCCTAGTGCCAGCAGGCGCCTGGTAAATATTTGTTCAACACATTCAACAACTTCCCATTCCCCTGGCTGCTTTCCCACTGGCAGGTTTGCCCTGAACTTGCTCCAGGGCAAAGCCTTGATGCCTCCCCAACACCCATTCGCAAACCCCTCACCTGCACGTGTCTGGGTTGAGCTCTAAGCCCCGCCCTTGGCAACGGAGGAAGCTGCGGCGTCGGCAGCGGCAGCGGCAGGTCCGGGGGTCAGGGCGCTGGCGGCGCTGGGAGCAGCGTGGGCAGAGGGGCCTGAGGCTGGAGTGGGATGGGTGATGTCAACTGGGGAGGGTGCTCCGGGGACGGAGTCCCAGCCCGGAACAGAGCGGGGCTGGGGGCGGTGGTGGGGAGTGGAAGCCCTAGGAGGAGAAGCAACATGTCCAGGGTGGGAAGGCAGCGTCTTCCCGGGAGCTGGGGTTGGGTCAGACCACAGTGGATTCGGGGAACAGAGGGAAGAAGGGAAAAGGGAGATGGATGGGAGGAGAAAAAGGGGAGGGGACCACAGGTTCCTGAAACATTCATATACCCCTGCCCTGCCCCCATGGGACATCCTGGGGGCTGGGGCTGAGCTCCAACCCCACCTTAGTGGGAGCCAAGACGCTTACCTGTCTGGCTTCGCAGCATTCTCTTTTTTTTTTGGTCTGAAAATTTAAGAGAGACGGACACACAGAAAGAGAGGGAGGATCAGGAAATCCAAGCATCCCACTCTCTTCTCCCAGATCCCAGGCCTACCCCTGGCTCTACTCCCAGAAACCTGGTTTCCACCCCCAGGTGCCATCACACCCAGCACCCCAAGCCTGGTCTTTGTGAGTGCAGAAGCTGGGCCTGGCTGGCACCTGCATTCACACTGATTGTGCTCTTCCAGCGACATCTCCCCCAGCTGACTGCTCGGGTACCGGATCATGAGGATCTGTGCTCAGGAGGACAGGAAGACAAGATGGTGAGACAAAGAGGACCTTGGCTGCCAACACACCAACCTTCTAGGCCCCCAGTCTTAACCCCAGAGTGCTGGCATTCCCCCCCCTCCTGCACCGAGGGTGCATTCCCGGGGCCCCAGTACCTGCATTCGGACTTGGTGCTGCCCAGTGGGCACACACTCCAGGCCGTCGTCAGGGCAGCAGCCACCACAGCGGTGCACGGTCACACAGCTGGGCACCAGCTGCTTGGCCACTGTGCCCATGAGCTCCACGGTCAAGGGCACAACCACCTCCCGCGGCTGGCAGGTGGCGCGGGCATACACGTCTATCCATGACACCACTGGGGGCAGACCGGGCGGGAGGGGTTAAGTTTCCACTGGGTTTCCTGCAGCTGCTCCCTGGTTCCCCTACTCTCCCCTCCCAGCAGCTGTTCTCCCTAGTCCCATGTCACCACCATCCTCTCCCTGTCTTCTGTCCTCCCTGCCCTGCTGATGCAGACCCCAGGAATCCCACTGCCTTGCCTCAATTCCCCCTTCTGTGAAATGGGCAGAGTAACAGTTTGCATCTCATAAGTGAGTTGTGATTACACAGTATGATGGGATAATGAAACCCGGAGCCCGGGCAGGTGGCAGACCCTCAGTGTTGGCAGTTACTATTACTGCCATCACTGTTACCTTTCTTCTGGTGGCTGGGGATCTCAGGCTGGCCATCAGGAGCCTGTGGGAGAGGAGAGACCAGAGGTGAGAGGGGAATACCTCCCTGAACCTGGAGCACCCTCTAGGACAGGCTGTCCAGGGTGCTGTTCCAGGGCTGCCCTTGTGCTCAGGAGGCTTCACCTCTCTGATGTCTTCCCAGATTGATCTGTTCCTGGGGCCACTGCTCTAGCCTTACCTGTCCTCTACCGGCCACCTGGGACCTGTCCTGGCCCATGACCCGCCTGGGGAGCTCTGCAGGCAAGCCTCGAGGAATCTCCAAGCCTCGAGGCTGGGCTTGTTCTGGAGGCCGCAGGTTGGGAGGGGGCACCGTGGGCGCCAAACCGGGTCCTGCGGGCACAGAGGTGGCCCCGCCTCCGGCTGCGCCCTAGGGACGGGGTGGGACTGGGTGGGGCTGGGTGGGGCGAGGGAGTGGCCCCATGGCTGGGCGGACGGGTAGGCGGGGAGGGGCCCCTCCGGGAGATGCCCGGACCGAGCCCCCGCGATGCCCGGCTCCTTGGCTGGGCCCCGCGGGTCCCCTCGGCCGAGGGCGCGCCGCGCCTCCCCACTTCCGCCAACCTTGAGAGAGGGCACGGCGCGAGGGCGGGATGGCGGGGACGGTCGTACCTGGGCGGGAGCCAGCTGCAGGAGCGCGGCGAGCAGCAGGCGTCGGAGCAGGGGGCTCATGGTGCCCGCGGGGGCCGCGCGCCGAGGGCGCCCGCATCGTCCTAGCCCGGCGGCGCCGGGGGCGGTGGCAGCCAAAGCCCCATGGCGCGGGTCCGGGCGCGGCGGGCGGGGGCCGGGCGCGGGGGGCGGCTCCTCCGCGGCCCCCTCCCGAGCCCTGGGTGCAGGCAGCGCAGCGCAGCGCAGCGGCGGCGGCCGGAGGAGCCGGGCGGGCGGGCGGCCGGCGGCGGCGGGAGGCAGCGGGAACGGCGGGGGCAGCGGGGGGCCGGGCCCGGGCTGGCGGGCGGGCGGCTCATGTGACCCAGACACGCGTTCCCCACCGGGCCGCGGGGCGGGGGCGGGGCGGGGGCTGCGGGGAAGTGGGGGGGGGAGGCCGCTGGCGGGGACCGCCCCCTCCATACACCCCCCCACCTCCCGCCGCGGCCGGGGAAAGGGGACGCACCGCCCAGGGGGCCGGACTCCCGTCCCGGGTTGCGGCCTCCAGAACCCGGAGGGCGGAGCGCTGCTCCCATGGTGAGGCCCTGGGTGGGGGGCACCGGGCCTGAAGGAGGGAGTCAGACGGGCGCTCTAAAAATCACTTTATTGCACGCGTTTGGGGGTGGGGGTGGGCTCCGGGAGTGGAGCCAGAGGAGGACACACGACAGGCGCCATCCGGGCGAGCCCCTCAGGGGCTGGCGCCTGGGGACACGATCCCGGGGTCTTGAGGAGGCCGGGGAGGCGGCGTTGGCGACTGCTGCCGCCTCTGCTGTCGCTCCTGCTGGAGCTTTGCTCTTTTGGCTCTGGCGGAGAGAGCAGTTGGGTGGTTGGGGAAGCCATCCCGCAGGACCGTGCCAGGACAGTAAGGTGGGGGCAGGAAAGAACAGGGACAGACCTGGCCTGGGCCCGCGAGTCATTGTAGATGGCTGTGATGACCCGGTCCTTTTCATCCATGAAGTTTCGGTGCATCTGCTCCAGCTTCCTGCAAGGGGACTGTTATTAACCCTGGGCTCCCCATCCCTGGTGCCCCCCAAGTCCTGCCCTCCCTGCTTCCCCAGGACTTCAAAGTTTTACACCTATGGGTACTGCAGCCTAACTTTGCCTGTGATAGGTGGAGAGAGGGGCAGAGTGGGCCAGGGTTTGTCGAGGGTCGAGCGGCAACCACATCCCTAGCTGTGACATTGAAGGTGCTGACAGTGACACTGGACATCAGGGTGCTGCATTAGAAGACTGGAAAGGGTTGTGCATCTAACCCCATCTCTGAACTGGGCAGGCTGCTAGCAGCGGGCACTGGGCCTTATATATCTTTGCTTTAGAAAATCACTGCCTGGCACGCCTGGAAGGGAGAGTGGTAGGGAGACTCCCGGGTGAGTGAGGACAGTTGCTGGCAAGACCATATTTAAAAGGCATTTGCTTGTTGTTGATGATTTCTTTGGCTCCAGTGCTTCCTGGCAGCTGGCGCCAAAGGTTTACGTTCAAATAAAGAAAAACTAGAAGTGACAGCATTAGCTATGAGCACCCATGCCTCTGCCAAGTGCTGCAAAGGCTGGACTGCATGCAATTTTCAGCTTGAAGAATACAAAGGTGGGAGCCACAGGGGCTCCCCATGCTAGCTTCTCTCTCCCTCCTGCCCTCTGCCCATCCTCCCAGGGAGAGCAGGGACACACCTGAAGGCGGCGTAGTGCAGGCCCATGCCTGCCAGCATCAGCAGGAGGCAGTACCCCAGCACCCGCTGGTTGTGTTTGTGCTGCTGCTGTCTCGACTCAGGCCCCTGCGGCCTCACGCCATGGAACTGGGCCCAGTAGTGTGCGTTGGGAGGCTCCCAGGAGCTGCTGGGAGGGAGCAAGAAGAATAATGTGGGGATGAGGTCTCCCTGGGGGGGGGAGGGGGGCAAGCTGGGGGCGGGACTGCTGTACCTGTGTGTGTGGCTGGCTGGCCTAGGGTGGGCTGTGGTTCCTGGAGACTTCGGGGGGCTTGCCCAACGGAGCTGGTGGTCGTAGCTGTGGCGGCTTTGCTCGCGACTGAGGACCCGGTATGCTTCATTGAGCTCCACAAAGCGGCTGTGCAGGGCCGGGTTCCTGGGGTCTCGGTCAGGGTGCAGCTGGGGTAGGGCAGGGCTACCCTCATTTCCCTTGCCATGCTCACAATGTCCACCCACAAGGGCTCAAATCACTCCCAGAGGCCCTGGCTGGTCGGTGACCTTTTTATTCAGGTCCGCCTACCCTTCTGGAAGGCCAGAGGGTCAGGAAGCTCAGACGCCTGCCCCCTGCCCTTGTTCAAGCCCTCCCTGCCTGCTAGGTCTCCTCCAATACCCTCTCTCACTGTGTGCTCTGCTCTAGGCCTTCTCAATCAAGAGCAGACAAGCAGGTCAAGAGAACCTAGCCCAACCCAGGCAGGACCCCCGGCTCCTGCCCAAGCCTTTCCTCCTGCCTGGCCCAGGACTCTCTATTCTTAAGGCACCTCCCACTCCGTATCTTGCAGGTTGAGGGAATGTGGCACCAGCTCAGCTCTATCTCAGTCTCACTGCTGGGAACTCCAATCCACTACATCTGGCTCAGATTCCCCTGGCCCCACATAGAGCGACTGGTACCTCTTTGGACTTGGTGAAGAAAGCTCGTTTCACTTCTTCAGCGCTGGCTCCAGGATGTACCCCCAGCAGCTCATAGTAGTTAGTGGGGCCAGACCTGTGGAGAGAGGCCCTAACCTGCAGGAGCTGAGGGAACCCAGGGGATATTCCTCTCCCCATTCTACCCCACCTCTTTGGGCCACACTCTTCGACTCAGTAGCCAGGAGCTGTAGGGGCTGAGGAAGGCACCCAGGCAGAGCTATCCCCAAAACACGCCTCCTTTTTAAGATGTCAGGCATGGTGCAGATCAACACTTCTCAGTCTGTGGTTCTCTGACCCCTTGCATCAGAAACATCTGAAAAGCTTGTTAAAGGAACTGATTCCTGAGCTCCACCTCGTTCCTCCAGACCAGAATATCCAGGTCAGGCCTTAGGTGCCTGCATTTTTGCAGCTCTCCCCCTTCCCCAGGTGGGTTATGCAGTGACGTTTGACAACCACTAGTGTTGGGGAAAGCGTACTGGGTTTGAACGACACCGGGGCTCGAATTCCAGGTCTGCCACTGAACTTGCTGGATGTCTTTGGGGTCATCCCTTAATCACAGAAGGTGAGGGTTACCTGAGACCAAGCCCGTAAGGCACCTGGCTCAGGGGAGAGAGACCACAACTAACTCAGCACAGAAGGCAGGGACTAGAGCTCAGCAGGTCCTCCACGAACACCCAGCGAACGACCGGGCCCGGGCCCCCGACGCCCGACTCACCGCTGCCCGGCAGCCTCTCCGAGGAGCCGGGAGGGAGGGCCGCGGGGCCACAGCCGGCACAGGTGCAGGGGCCGCAGGGGCGGCATGGCGGCGGGCGGGCAGCTGGGGGAATGGAGACCGCAAAGAGGTGTGCATTGGGACCGGAATGGGGCGAGACAGCAGGCACCCCGGGGGCAGAGGGAAGAGATCTTGCGAAAGAAGGCTGAGGGCCTCCTTGCTCCGGGGCCCTTCCCCTCGCTGGTCCTTTGGTGTCCCGACCACCAGCTCCGGACGCCGCTGAGACCCACCCACCCCTGCTACTCGCCCAGGGAGTTTGGGGGTGGGGGCGGGCAAGGGAGGAGTCGCAGCTAAGCCCCGCCCCTGCCCCACTCACGGACTCCACGGCCACCGCCATTTCCTGCGCTTATTCGGAGGCCCCGCCCCTACGCCCTCATTGGTTTAGACGCCAGGGCCACGCCCACCGGCCGGAAGGAGTAGGTGTGCGGGGAAGGCCCCGTCCCTGCACGCCCATTGGCCCTTGATGCCTCGGCCCCGCCTGCGAGGCCGCGGCCCCCGGACGTGCTGACAGGCGCGGGCCGGCCTGGTGGGAAGCGGGCGGGGCCCAGCCTGGGTCCAGCCGACGCGGCTCCGCGGTGACCCAGCAGTGGGGCCCGGGGCCTGAAGAAGCGGACACAGCCCTCGGCCTCAGCTTGCAGCGGGGCTGGGTTTGTTTGTGTGTTGTTGTTTTTTTCCCCCAAGTCATTTGCCCTGTCTCGCTCAGTCACTCCCAGTGGGCGCCTGTATCTCGTGGAAGTTGCAGACACCAACAGAATCCAAGAATAAAGTCCTTTATTGTCTTCAGAGCCGTGGTGACTGGGCTGGGGATCGTGGGGCGACTGAGGCAGGTCCTCCCTGGACCCGGTTGTAGAGGAGGACCGCGCCTTTGGCTGAGGGGCAGAGTTCGGCCCAGCCCTGGGTCTCCTGCAGCCTCCACAGGCTCTGTGGGGGAGAAAGTGGTGAAGGCCACTGGGCAGGCAGGGAGACCCAGACATCCAGCCCTCACCTCTGCCTGAGCTGCAGAGCTCTCGGGAATGCACCCTCCAGAGGAAGACATGTCAGGGGCTGGAGCAGGTGAGCTCGCCCTCACCCTTGGCCAAAGGCATTCCCAAGTGGAAGCCTTGAGGCTTCGGAGGAAAGCTCCGTGAGATCTGGGGGACTCAGTCTAGCCCAGGCAAAACGCAGCCGACCCGCACCTCTGTCTCCACAAAGATGATGTCTGTGGACTCGTGGGCCTCGGGTCCCCCATTCAAGTAGTGCTTTCTCACCTGCTCGGAAGTCAGACTGCACCTGGGAAAGGACATATGGGTGTCTCAGCCCTGCCCCACAGCCACCTACCCCAGGACCCAGCATCCTGTCCCCCAGAGCCCACTCACTGTATGAAGAACTCGGCACTGGCCCGGCCGGCACTGGTCTCGTTGCAAGCAATGCCCAACAGCAGGGGCCGGCTCAGGGTGGGCAGCGGCAGGTTTACCTGGGGCCAGGGGTCCCACTTGTCAGTTTCCACCCCAACCCCCCACCCCCAGAAAGAAGACAGCCCCTTACCTTTGTGCAGCATTTTACAGTTTATAGATCAAGTGCCCAGTATGGTATTATTCATTTTACAGACGGGAAAATCAAGATCAGAAAGACTGAACAATTTGCGTGGGGTCACCCAAGGAAAGTGGATTTAGTAACTAGGACTCCCATTTACTCTTCTTTCACAAACCTAAGGTCCCAGTCCAAGTGTGCTCAGCAGCAGAGCCAAGTTCTTCCTTTGATGCCAGCCAAATGCCTGCAGACCCACCCCCCGGCCCGGATCTGTGGAATTCTGACATGTTCTACCCTCTCCCTTCATGCCCACCTCCCTGCCTGGGCTGCCTCTCACTCACCTCATCACAGATCTCCTGCAGGACACTGGAGAAGAGCTCCTGTACCACCAGCTCCCCGGGGAGGTTGTCATGCCTGGGTCTGTCACCAGCGCACAGGGCCTGTGAGAGGTCAGGCTCAGACCCTGCTCCCCACCTTTTACCAGCCTGTCCTGCCAGTATTCACTGGCCCTGAGGGCCTGGGGTGACATGGTGTAAGTCTTGGTGATTCCCCTGCCCCGGGCCCTCTTTTCCAGATGGACAACCAGAGGCTTAGGTACAAAGGGGACTCACAGGGCCAGGGGTGTGTGAAGTAGGGTATCTGCTTCCTCTACCCCCACAATCCCCCATTCTCCAGCTTCTCACAGGGCTGAGGCAGGGGTCAGTGGGGAGGCTGAGGGGCTGCCCTGAGCAGAAGTATACCAGGCCAGCCCAGCATGTACCTCTTTCCAAACAGCCAGGACAGGCTTTACTGCCACATTAAGGAATGCAGAAACCAAAGCTGGGAGGGCTTGGAGCTCCAGATCTCTGGAGCTGTCCAGGTCTTTGTGCCCAGCTGAGTGCTCACCTGAGGCTCAGGATGCCCCCCAGGCACGTCCACCAACCCAGGAGCCTCCGCCACCTGCCGAGAGCGGCGCAGGAAGACGAGGAAGCCATCTGCAGTGGCCAATGCAGCACCCACCCCTAGCGGGTCCGCCAGGTAGGCTTGCCTGTCACCCCAATCGGCAGCCCCCTGCTGTCGCAGCCAAGCAGCCGAATTGGCCCAGTTCGTGCCCAGGAATTCTCGGTAGGAAGTGAGGCCCAGGCACAGGAGGAGCTGTGGGCCTGGAGAATCAATGGGTGCCAGGGTGGCAGAGTGCAGACGGAATTTGGGGGCGTCGAAGAGCCAGGGCTGGGCCTGGAGCCGGGCCTCCCAGATGGCAGCGATGTCCTTGTCCCCTCCTGGCAGTGGGTGACGGTCAAAGGCTGGGCTCAGCTCTGCCCGCACCTGCTCCTCAGGAAGCCCACCCTGGGGGCACTGCAGCAGCAGGGACACCTCGGGGTCCATGGTCTGAGCAGGGCGGCTCTGGGGGAGGACACAGCCGGTCCTGTTACCTCCAGGGTCTCCTGGCCACCCCTGGGCCCGGCAGCAGGCCCCCTCTGCCCCAGTCTTCCTGAGGGAATCCCCAGCCCCTTGACCACTGCTTGGGCAGTAAGGTGTCCTGCCATCCTCGCCAGGTCCCAGCTGGATACCTGGGCAGGCTTCCCTGGAACTCTGGGGCACCCCTACAACCCTGGGGTCCTGGGTCCAGTCACCCCCAAATACCCAGGTCCCCCAAACCCAGGGGTCCTGCCTCCAAGCCCTGACGCGCTGACAGCCCTCCCGGGTCCGGAAGCGTCGGCCTTCTCCCGGCGCTCACGCGCAGGCGCAGGCGCGGCCCACAGTCCCCGCCCCCTTCCGGAACGGAAGTGCCCGCCCCCTACTTCTGCGGCCTCTCATTGGCCCGACCTGGAGCTCCAGGCCCCTGCTGGGGGCGGCCGCCTGACCCCCTGCAGACCGTGCGCCTGTAGGTCTTGATTCCGTCTCGCTGATGTTTGTGCGTCTGTCTGTCCTAGGCCGGCCTTGACGCCTCCGCCCTGCCAGGCCCGACGCCAGCCTTCCCTCCCCACGCCGCTCGGGCTTCGGAGTCGCCAGCCCGGAGCGCGGGGACTTGGCTTCCGTGGGCCCCGAGGCTGGCGTACAGTGTGATTTTAGGCAAGTCTTGCCTTCGGCACCTCAGTTTCCCTGTCTGGAGACGGGATAGAGGTGGGGTGCTGGGAAGTAAATTTAATGAGCTGAATGTTCCCTTTAGCCCTAGCTGTCTCATCCTGGGGTTTTGTGACTTTTGAGCAAGGGGGGCACGTGGGAGAGAGTCCTCAAAGCAGCTCTCACATGTCACTGCTCTCCACAGGCCTTGGCCATGAACTCTGGTGGAGGGAGGCAAGAAGCAGCAGAACACAGGGGGAGAAGGGCTTCCAGGCCCCGAGAACAGGTGTGTGCCTCCCGTATCTGGCCCCAATGGTGGGAAGGTAGGGGAGAAGGGCTCTGAGCCCTGGCTTCCTGGGAAATGCAGGTAGAGTGGGGTGGTCCTACTGATGGGGACATGCTCTTCCCAGACACCACAGAGACTCGTCTCCCTCTTCAACAGGTCACTCAGGGTTCAGGGTGCAGCAGGGCAAGGTTACTGTGGGACTGAGGGCCAGCCCTGGGCTTTTTCAGGACCCAGATGTGCGACTGTCCAAGGCTCTATCCTATGCCCTGCGCCACGGGGCCCTGAAGCTGGGGCTTCCCATGGGGGCAGGTAAGTGAGGATGTTGAAGGCCTGGGCAGGGAGGAGTGGCTGGGCCCGTGGAGCATTGTGAGCCTGTGACTCCCCTCCCCCGTGTCTCCCCAACACTACCTTTAGGGAAGGCACAGCAGGGCAAATCCTCCCCATGTCCTCAGAACCCAAATCAAGTCTGGGCTAACTGGGAGAGGAGCCCCGTCTGGGCCAGGCTGGTTGATGCCCCCTCCAGCCAAGTGGCCCAATAAACAGTTTTCCCAAGACTGGACACTGGGAGGTGTTGGGACCGTGGGCCAGATACTGGATTAATCATTTTATCTTCATGACTAGCCTCCATGAGGCAGGTTCATGTCCCCATATAAGTCGAACAAACTGAGGTCCAGAAAGAGAGACTTTCCCAAGGTCACACATCCTAGGACAGATGAGGCCCATGATACCCTTGTGACCTAGCCCAGCACAGTCGGTCCCTGAGCATGTGCCTGCCCGCAGATGGCTTTGTGCCCCTGGGTGCTGTCCTGCAGTTGCCCCAGTTCCGCAGTTTCTCAGCTGAAGATGTGCAGCGTGTGGTGAACACCAATGAGAAGCAGCGATTCGCCCTGCAGCCCGGGGACCCCAGCACTGGCCCTCTCATCCGGGCCAATCAGGGCCACTCCTTGCAGGTGTGTGGCCTTGGGGCAGGTGGGAGTGCCAGGTGAGCCTCCTGTCCGGAGGGTGGATGGATTTCTCTGCTGCCCATTCACCTCCTCCCAGGTACCCGAGTTGGAACTGATGGCCCTGGATGTGCCACAGGCCCTGCCCGCCGTGTTGGTCCATGGCACATTCTGGAAGCACTGGCCATCCATCCTTCTCAAGGGCCTGTCCTGCCAGGGAAGGACACACATCCACCTGGCCCCAGGACTACCTGGGGATCCCGGTGTCATCAGTGGTCAGTGCCTTACACCCACCCCCACCCCAACCTAGCAATTCCCACCCACTCTGTCCTCTCAGATCCCTCTCCAAGGGTCACAGCTTCCATTGTCCAAGGCCACCCCATGCCCTGCATGCAGCAGCAATCCCCCAGTGAGCCTAGGACACCAGACTGTTGGAGGTACCCCAGGCCCCAGTGCTGGTTGTCTTTGCAGGCATGAGGCTGAATTGCCAAGTGGCTGTGTTCATTGACGGACCCAAGGCCCTTGCAGGTGAGTCTGGACGAATAGGGACCACCCTAAGCCTTCAGGAAGGGCCTGCATCACATCCCTGCCTCTCATTTTCAGATGGAATCCCCTTTTTCTGCTCTGCCAATGGGGTGATCCTGACTCCAGGGAATGCTGATGGCTTCCTGCCTCCCAAGTACTTCAAGAAGGCCTTGCAGCTACGTCCTACCCGTGAGGACCTGCCCTCCCCCTCCCCCCAATTTGTTGTGCTTGAAGCCTGTGTCCTTTGGCCCTCACCTCTATTCCCAGCCCCCAGCCTCCTGGCCCAGCCCCAGGCTGACTTCAGTCTCCTTCTCTAATCAATTCTTATTTCTATCTCAGGAAAAACCCTCTCCCTGGCTGGTGTTGAAGAGACAGAGTGTGGCAGTGGCTCCAAGCACGGTCCCAGAGGAAGAGGGATGGTCCAGCAATAAAATATTTATAAAAAAAGAACTAATAAAAAAACAAAAACAGAAATGAAGCTCCAGTTTGAAACCACGGATCATGATACCCATAGCTACATCTGATCTTCTTTGTGGGCTCAGGAGTTTCAGACAGATTGGGAGCCTTGGTCTTGGCCCCTTGGTGGTGGCCGTCTCCAGCCCAGTGAGGCCCCTGGGCTGCACAAATCCAGTGACAGCGGGTGAGCGTGTCCAGCTCAGTGCACGTCTGGAGGGGGCGTGTGGGCAGTGAGTCCCAGTGGGTGCGCGGGTGGCTGTGGCAGGAGGTGAACAGGGCGGGGGCAGGGGGGCGACCCTCAGAAGGCCTCGTGGCCCCCGGTGAGCTGCAGGAAGAGGTCCTCATCCAGCTCCTCCCCGCGGGACCGCTCCCGCGTGGACAGGAATATGTAGCCGCCGATGTACTCGTGTACAATGCGGCAGCTGGCAGACACACAGGAGAAGGCCACGTTGATGTGCTCGTCGAACTCGATGGCCACCTGCAGGGCGGGGCCGACAGAGGGGCTGGAAAGGGTGGCAGCAGGGGGCAGCCCCCACTCTGCCCTGGCTGGGCCTGGCCCCACCCCTGCCCCGCCCCGTCTCAGTCCCGACGGGCACTGGCTCCGCCCCCGCCCCGCCCCTTCTCAGCCCTGGCTGACACTGGCCCCGCCCATCCGGCCCCGCCCTGGCCCCACCTGCCGGATGTCCCAGTTGACATTCCACTGGCGCATGTTGCTGAAGCGCCAGGTCTTGACCACGTCGCCCACAGCTAGGTCGATGCGGATCAGTCGGTTGTTGGCGATGCCCAGAATCTCGTCCTTCCTGCTGCCCTTGAACCTGCTCCGGAGCGGGGGGCGGGGGTGTTGAGCCGGGGCCCCACCTTGCCTGGCCATGGAGGCCAGCTCAGTGGAGCCGGGCAGAGCTGCGTTCGTTGCTAGACTCTGCTGCTTCCCAGCCCGTGAGGCCCTGAGCCAGTGATTAGGGTTCCCTGGGCCTCGCTGGAGGTCTTTATCCGGCAATGGGGGTTAATTGATGTAATCATTGTAGCAGCATTTCACAGCATCAGGCCATTAGCCCATGCGTTTAAATAAACTGTTTGCTTGGGGGTTGGGGATACAGTTGCCATCATCTGTTGCTTCACTAGCCCTTTGGGATTGGGAAACCTGGACAATAGGGGGCCACGTCCTGTAACAGTGCCCAGCTTAGCCCTGTCCCGCAGGGAAGCGGTTACGGGTAGAACCACATCCCCCAAAAGGAAATGTTGAAGTCGTACTCTCCACTACCTTGGAATGTGACCTTATTTGGGAATAGGGTCATTACAGCTGGAATTAAGCAAATTAAAATGAGGTCATACTGGAGTAGGGTGCACCCGAATCCCATACGACCAGTGTCCTTATAAGAAGAGGAACTTTGGACATAGACAGACAAAGGAGAGAACACCATGGGTTGTGGGCAAACTACCTCCAGAAGCTACAACAGGCATGGAACGGATTCTTGCCTGTAAACTTCAGAGCGAGCACGGCCCTGCCAACACCTGAATTTCGGACTTCCGGCCTCCAGCACCGTGAGACAATAAATTTCTCTTGTTTTAACCCACCCTCTTTGGCACCTTGCTATAGCCAGCAGCCTTAGGACACTAGAAACAAGCTAAGTGAGGCCCAGAGAAGGAACTGTCCAAGCAGAGCTGGGACCGGAGCTGGTCCCCTGCTTTCCTGGCCTAAGCTCCGTCTCCTGGGTCTGCTGCAGGGGCAGCGGTCCTCGGCCGGGTCTGCCCCCGGAGAGCAGGGGAAGGGAGGGCATGGAGACTGCCTGCCCAGGACCCACTCTTGGGATGGGGGTCCCGAAGCAGGCCCAGGTGGCAGGTGAAGGCAGAGAGCACTTTTGATAGGCTGGGGCTGGGGTGGCGACCGTACCGGACCACGACGTAGGAGATGCCAAAGTCAGGCAGGGACTGCCAGGCCTGGATGAAGCGCAGCTGGGCCTCGCACAGAGAGAGCTGGGCCACGTTCTGGTGAGCTTCCAGGATGCGCGGGGTGAGCTGCAGGACCACAGTGTGAGGGCTCTTGCCTACCCCGGGTCCCCAAGACACCCTGCCTGCCCCTAGTCAGGAGGCAGGATGCTGCACCTGGGGAAGGGGCAGTGCCTACCGCGTGGGCCACCAACGGGCAGTCTGTCCCCACTCGGCACGTGTGAGCAGGGCCAGGCCCGAGGAGGGCAATGGCCCGGGGACCAGGCCTCTCTGGGACTTGCGTGAGCGGGTGAGAATGTGACAGACTGTCTGCCCTGGACCGCGTCACACAGGCTCAGGGACACCCGGAAGCAAAGAAGCCAGCACCGGATTGGCCCAAGCAGACCCAGAGGTGGCCAGGCAATCGCTCTGGTCGTTGCCACCCCGACCCCAGGCACTCCCACCCTGTCTGGCACCTGCTTGGCCTTGAACTTGCGCTGGAAGCGGGGGGCCACGAGGCCGTAGGGGTTCAGGCCCTCGGTGGAGGTGTCGGGGCCCTGGGGGTGGCTGCCCGAGCCCCCGCCGCCCGCCCGCTGCAGGCTGAGGAAGGCCAGGATGGCCTGCACCTCGCTGGAGTAGCTGCTGTCCGCCATGGTGCGGCCCTTGGAGGCCAGTCGGCAGCCGGCCATCCAGCGGGCGTACTGCTGCTCCTGGGGGGCGGGGAGAGGGGCGGGGCTAGCCAAGCTCCGGCTCAGAGCCCAGCCCCCGCCTTACCCACTGTGCTGGTTGGAAAGGATGTATGTCCCCTAGAAAAGCCATGTTTTAATCTAAATCCCATTTCGTAAAGGCAGCATAATCCCTATTCAATACTGTATGTTTGAATCTGTAATCAGATCATCTCCCTGGAGATGTGATTTAATCAAGAGTGGTTGTTAAACTGGATTAGGTGACGACATGTCTCCCCCCATTTAGGTCGGTTTTTGATGAGTTTCTGGAGTCCTATCAAAGAGGAAACATTTTGGAAATGAGAGATTCAGAGAGAGCAGAGCAGAACGACATAGCCACGAGAAGCAGAGTCCACCAGCCAGCGACCTTTGGAGATGAAGAAGGAAAACACCTCCCAGGGAGTCATGAAACAGGAAGCCAGGAGAAGAAGCTAGCAGATGACGCCATGTTCGCCATGTGCCCTTCCAGCCCAGAGAGAAACCCTGACTGTGTTCGCCATGTACATTTCCACTTGAGAGAGAAACCCTGAACTTCATCGGCCTTCTTGAACCAAGGTATGTTTCCCTGGATGCCTTTGATTAGACATTTCTATAACTTGTTGTAATTGGGACATTTTCTCGGCCTTAGAACTGTAAACTAGCAACTTATTAAATTCCCCCTTCAAAAGTCATTCCGTTCCTGGTATATTGCATTCCGGCAGCTAGCAAACTAGAACACCCAGCCAGCCCCCCACCCCCACCCCCAGTCTACCCGACTAGATCCCACCCCCTGCCCCCCACCCTCACTCACATCCTGGCACCGCAGGTAGATCTCACTCATGCCTTCAGGTGAGGGCACCAGAAGTTTGATGCAGAACTTCTGGCCTGAGATGTTGACATCTGGGACTACTTCACAGCCTGGAGGGAGAAATCGGGGTGGCGGGAGCCCTGGCTGAGAAGCCCCTGTGTGACTGCCAAGCCCTGCGCAGTCGCCTCGGGACACAGAGCATCTTCCCTGGTCCCCACGGGGAAACTGGGTGAGTGCATTTACCTGCACGGCCCGAGAGAGCCAGCGGGGGGGACCCCTGCCAGCCCCCACCTGGGCCTTGCCCTCACTCACCCTTGAGGTTGAGCTGCTGAATGGGGTCCCCGGGGGCCTCGTCCTGGCTTTTGTAGTAGGACAGCGTGGTCTCCTTGAACACCACCCAGTGCTGGCGGTAACCCTTCAGGGTCAGCTTTCGGGGCCTGGGGCCGAGGTGGGAGGTTGGTGGGGGGCCGCCTCCCTCCCCCTCTCCCCAGCCTGGGTGCCCCCGGCAGGGCTACCTGCTCTGGGCCCGAACTCACCGGAAGATTCGGAGATGGTCCTTGAGCTCCGGGATGGTGGTGAGGCTGTCCTGTGGCAGGGAGGGTGTCAGAGGCCCCCCCCCTCCCCGCGGCCCCCTGGGGCTTGACCCCGACTCCCACCCCCGGCCTGAGCCCCTGCTCACCAGCACGTCCGTGGGGGCCGACCCCTCCAGCTTCACCTCCAGGTTGCTCAGAGCTGCATCCAGGTCGTCCAGCCCCGGGTCTGTGCTCACCAGCTCGCCCACCTCCCCGCTCTGCGACAGCTTGTTGATGTGGTACTGGGTGGGGGCACACGGCCAGAGAGGCCGGAGTCGGCCACCCGTTTGCCCAGTGGGGGCCCCTAAGCGAGGCTTCCCCGGAGACACCGTCCCTGCCCAGGGCCTACCCCACGGCCCGCCGCCCGGGGCCCCCAGGCCAGTGGGACACCTGCAGGGCCGCGAACACCATCATCTCCTCCTCGGTGCAGTCCATCTCCTCCAGGAGCAGGTCCCACCGAGCCTGCTCATACAGCTGGGTCAGCCGCACGGGGTCCGTCTGCAGTGGCGGGAGGGGGCCGCTCGGTCAGACGCCAGCTGCCCCGGGCACCCAGGGCAAGCAGCCCTGCCCTCCTTGCTGGCAAGCTTGGGGGCAGCTGACCCCAGCCCCAGCCTTACAGCCTGCCAGCGCCCCTAGCCCCAGCCTTACAGCCTGCCAGCCCCCCCAGCCCCAACCTTACAGCCTGCCAGTCCCCCCAGCCCCAGCCTTACAGCCTGCCAGTCCCCCCAGCCCCAGCCTTACAGCCTTCCAGCCCCACCAGCCCCAGCCTTACGGCCTTACAGCCTTCCAGCCCCCCCAGCCCCAGCCTTACAGCCTTACAGCACCCCCAGACGAAGCCTTACAGCCTGCCGGTACCCCCAACCCCAGCCTTACAGCATGCCAGCACCTCCAACCCCAGCCTTATAGCCTGTCAATGCCCACCCCACCACACACACCTTCTATGGTGACACTTCACTCATTCCCCAGGCCAGGGCATCCTGAATTTGATGGTGATGAAAGAGAATGGAACCAGATGGTGAGGGCTATACTATATAGGGAATCAGTCAGGGAAGGCTTCTCTGAGGAGGTGACATGTTAGCAGGAGCTGAGACAGGAAGGATGGCAATGGGCCACCAGTGGGAAGAGTGACAGGAAGAGCATTCTGGAAAGCAGGAGCAGGGAGTGCAAAGGCCCAAAGGGGATCTCAGTTACCCACAGAACAACCCCAGGCTCCCTCTGAAACCCAACCAAAATTGATAGCAAAGACATAAAAAAAAAAAAGGGAAATACAAAATGACAAAGAAGAGAGGGAGCTACAGCATCTGAGAGCTGGCAATACAATTTTGAAAGATGGAAAGCAAACACATGGATGGGAACTGAGTTACAAGACAGAGAGAGCTGGAATCCCCAGCCTTTCTTCCTCCTCTCTTCCCTAGTAAAGGTACGAACGAGCAGACAGAAAGCAAACATCAAAAAGAACGAAGTTTCAAACAAAGCCATCCAGGTCACACAGCAGACCCCTGGGCAGACTCTGGACTCGCCTCCTGGCACGGAGGGGGCAAGGAAGGGTGAGATGGAGCTAGGAGAACTGGTAGGAAGTCCAAAAAAGGAGCTGGTTTCTCTGCCAGTCCCTGCAGCCCAGTGGCAGCCAGCTGGCATCTGGCAGAAACTCAGAGATTTATTCCCCAGAGATTGTGCGCCACAGGGCGTCTGCACGTGGTACCCCAGGAACATAATTATAAAGTTCTAGTAATTAAGACTGGGTGGCAAGGTGAGATACCCTGACCAAGGGCACCAAAGAGAGTCAGGGAGAGACTCCCACACGCATGCTTACCAGATTTAGGACAAAGGGGATGCTGCAGCTCAGTGGGGGAAGGATGCTCTTTTTAATAAATGGCTCTGGGTCAACTGGATACCATATGTAAAAAAAGAAAGTATTTGGACCCTACCCCATGCTACATACCAATATCCATTCCAGATGGATTGCAGATCTAAATATGAAAGTTAAAACAATGAAGACTTCAGTGGAAAACATAGGACTACATCTTGGTGATCGTGGAGTAGGAAAAAGTTCTTAGAACACAAAAAGTGTTTACTCATTAAAGAAGCAATTCTAAATTGCATTATATTAATGTTAAGAATTTCCATTTATTAAAAGAAACCATTAAAAGAATGAAAAGACAAAGCACATAGTAGGAAAATATCGTCACAATAATTTTTTCTGAGTCAACACACATAAGGAACTCCTGCAAATAAATAAGGAAAAGACAAACAACTCCATGTAAAAATTGGCGAGAGACTTGAACAGAAACTTTACGAGAGGATATTCAAATGGCGAATAACCACACAGAAAAGGGGCTTAACTTCATTAGTCACCAGGGAAATGTCAATTAAAATCATATAAATAGCAGATCAGTGGTTGTGGGATAGGGAATGACTGCAAATGGGTCCTAAATAACTCCCGAGAGCCATGGCAATGTTCTAAAATTGGCTTGTGGTGAGGGCTGCACAATTGTGTAACTTTTTAAAAAATCATCAAGCCAAACCCTTACAATGAGTAATTTTTATGATACGTAAATTATAAATCCGTAACGCTG
This sequence comes from Tamandua tetradactyla, assembly GCF_023851605.1. Taxonomy (NCBI): domain Eukaryota; kingdom Metazoa; phylum Chordata; class Mammalia; order Pilosa; family Myrmecophagidae; genus Tamandua; species Tamandua tetradactyla. The sequence continues at coordinate 10,426,926 of NC_135335.1, forward strand.
TTAGGGGGGAAACACAGGAGATCGCATTGCACACCTCCAGAATAAAAACGAGAAACAAGCAAGGCCCAGTGTTGGTGAAGTTATGAAACAAATGCAATTCTCCTACACTGCTGATGGGTGTAGAAATTGATACAACTACTTTGGAAGGCTCTTTAGCAGTTATCTACTTAAGCTAAACTAATGTCTACCCTATAACCCAGCAGTGGCACTTCTGGGTATATGCTCTATGGAAACGTACGTGTATATTCGCCAAAAAGCATATACTAAAACAGTTCTGCATCTCTATTCAAAATAGTCTTGATCTGGAAATTGCGCCATGCTCATCGGCAGGAGAATGGATAAATTAATTGTGGCATATTGATATCATGAAATGCTACACGGCAATGAGAAAGAATAAACAACTATAGACAACCACATGGGTGAATCTTACAATGCTGAGTGAAAGAAGGCAGACACTAAAAAACATACAGACTGCATGATTCCATTTCTGTAATTTTTTAAACACAGGCAAAACTAATCTATGATATTAGAAGTAAGTGGTAACCCCTGTAGGAAGTATTGCTTCCTCAGGCTATTAAATTCTGGTGCTTGAGGTTACATGTGTGCATTTTTCTAAAAATGTGTCACACGCACACACAAAAAACTTTAAAAAGAAACATTCTAAAAGCAAGAGCTCTTAGAAACTAAAAGTAGTTACAGAAATGACAAATTCAGTAGATATTTTGGAAGATACGTCAAAGAACTCTCCAGAAAAGAAAACTAAAAGAGTCAAAAAATAGGAAAGAAAAGATAATATGTTTAATTTTTTCTTTGAAGGCTCGATTCAGGAAATTTAACATCTACTAAGTAGAGTTTCAGAAAAAAAGGGACAGTGAAATGGAAGGGAGGAAATTATTAAAGGGAATATATAGGTCATTTTTTCTGCAGAACTGAGGGACCCAGTTTTCTGATTTGAAAGGACCAGCAAGTGCCCAGATCAATGAATGAAAAAAGATCCATACTAGGACATATTATTAAGAGATGTAGGAACACCACAGGATATGGAGACTGTCCTAAAAGTTTTTGTTACCTTCCCCATCCCACTCCCAATTTATAAAAAGGGTTCATATGTGAAAGGATTGGAAATGAAAAGAGTATCAGATTTAACTGCAATACTGGAAGCTAGGAGATAATGGAAATGTGGCTTGAAAATTTTGAGGAAAATGTTTCCAACCTAGAATTCTATATTTAGTCAAACCTTCACGTGAGCGAAGATAGAATAGTGATCTTTTCAGACATGCAGGCTTTCAAAACATTTATGTCTCATGCACCCTTTTAAAATAGGTTATTTAAAATATGTGCTCCATCAACATGAGAGAGTCTGTCAAGAAAGAGGAACACAAGAGATCCAAGAAGCCAGAAGTCCAATGTAGGAATTCCCAGGAAAACGGTGAAGGGAAGTTCAAGGACATCAGTCTCGCAGAGGTCTAAAGTGCCACCACTCCACGTTTCCACGAAGGAGACAACGCTAATGGAAAGCCTGATGCAACTGACCATTTTGAAAGGAGTTTTGTGGTTGGGTTGCAAAATTGGAGGTTACTGGATTAAGGGACATCCCTGCCTGAACATTGTGAAAAACCCCAATGACAAATCATAGCTTAAATATGGAAGATGGACAATTAATAGAAAAATACATAAATTAAAATACAGCAACTATGAATTTCAAAACAAAAAAAAATTGACCCAGAAAGGAAATGTAATCACCGGACATTCTGTGGCTTAGGTAAGAACATACTGACATGTGTTACTATTTACAGCTATAATCATGTTGTTTTAACCAAAACTATACCCAAATCTTTCGGAAAGATGCAAGGAAATGTGTATGTTGCAAAGGAGGGAGAGGCAGTGTGAGGCAGCTAACACTTCATCTTTTATGCCAAGTCAATAGACAATGTCTGAAATGGAAACAGTCAAGAAATACAAATATAATCATGTCATATAGAATTAAACACTAAAATAAACAGCTAAACAGTTAAAATCTGTAGGCTCCAGGGATTACAAATTTGACTTGAAGTGAGGCAGGGAACTGCTTTCTAAATTATTATTATAAGAAACTGCTAGGACTATTTAACTCTTTAAACCATCACATGTTACCAACAATAAAAATTAATAATAATGAAAAAAAAAGCATAAAGACCAAATGGTTCCTAGACACTGGACCGCACAGCACCCAGGCTAGTGATCCCTGAGAGAAGGGAAACAAGTACGGTGAATCCTAAGATTGTCCCAGTTTACTTCCTAGAGCGAGTTTCCAGGGTGCAGGGCAGGGAGGAGGAATCCAAACAGAATCCAGTCTGTTCTCTGAGTTGAGGAGATGGAATTGAGAATTCAGGAAGTCCGAGACAGCTAGAATTATAGGGTAGACAGCTGGAGAGGAGAGAGCTGCTCAGAAAGTTCTGGACATCTGCAGAACTTTCCTCTTGAGTCAAGCTGAGTTCTGATCAGTGCATGCACGTGGGGAAACCACTAAAGCTGGGGAAATAAAACACTGGAAAGGTGCAGGTGCAACAATTACCAGAACCCACACAAGGTGGGAAGCAGTTCACATTCCTAACAGTCAGAAAAGAGAAATCTCATAATACATGGGGCATTAGATAGGCCACTTAGTATCATATTGCGTCAATAGTGGGGAAAATTAGCTCTCAATTAAAGGCCTAACAAAGGTTAAAAACAGGTATTGGAAGTATCTTCACTGCAGTCCAAAACAAAGTTTAAAACTATTTATAGGACCACAAAAAAAACCCAGCCCCAAGAATCTACAATTTGTAATATCTGGCTGGCATCAAATAAAAAATTTCCAGGCATGAAAAAGAGCAGAAAATACATTATCTCTGTAATGAGTAGATAAATCAATCTACAGAAATAGACTCAGAAGTGGCATAGGTGATAGAATTTTTAGCTGAAAACACTAAAATTAGTTATTATAAATATATCAGTACATTCAAGATGGTAGAGAAAAGCACGAGCATGGTAAAAGAGATATGGAAAATATTTTTAAAAGTCAACACTTAACTTCTAGAGATGAGTTAAATGGCAGATTAGACATGGCAGGAAAAAAGATCGGTAAACTTGAATATATAACAACGGAAAACGTCCAAAATGAAATACATTAAGAAATAAGACCAAAAATAAAAATGAACGGCACATCAGTGGGTTGTGAGACTGCAAGGCCATAAGACAAAGAAGCCATAAATTCCTACATAAAGCAAAAATAAAAGCAAAAAACCTCCGTAGGAGCATTATAAAGCACGTGCACATTTCTAAGCATGAAAGCCATCCATACGAAAACTAGCCCTGCCACACATCAGTAACTTAAAAGAGACATATTTGCAATCTTGCAAATCCTGACTTGGCCCTGTACCCTCTTTGTTGTTACCCTGTATAACCCTCTGTGATCCTTGGGCGGGGCCGAGCGCCACTCTAAACATCCTGCAGCCGCCCAGGACCAGCCTTCCGGTCTGTAAGTTCCCTAATAAATGGTTATTTATTACTACTATACGGAGTGGACTCCTTTGTTTTTTTCATCTTCAGTGTCCATCGAAGTTTGATGGAACCTATTCTGTGGGTTCACAGCCAGACACAGACAGTTTTATGGAGTCTAATATGCATATACTTGGTGACCCAGGAAAGCAGAAAAATATTTGAAGAAATATTTTCTAAATTTGATGAAACGATATACTTGCAGATCCAAGAAGCTCAGCAGACTCCACACATAAAAAACCTGCAACAAACTATACTCGGCATGTAATAATCAAAATGCTTAAAATCAGCGCTACAAAGAAAATCTTAAAGGCAACTAAAAAAAAAAAAAAAGACACATTATATAAAAATGGCAGCAGGCATCTCACTGGAAATAATGCAAACCAGAAGGCTGGCAAGCAACATCGTTTCAGCACCGAAAGGAAAAAAATGTCAATCTAGGATCCTATATTCGGTGAAAATATTTTTCAAAATCAAACACAAAACAGAGACATCTACAGACATTCAAAAGCTGGAAGAATTCATCACAAGAAAGAAAGAGTAGAAGATGGAAATCTGGATCAACACACAAGAAGGAAGGGCACAGTATCTCTATTATTTCTTACTCCTGTCTCTAAGTCGACAATCACTCAAAATTAAAAGTTTCATTAAAATAGGATTATCTTGGATGGGATCTAAGAATGGAGGAGAAAATGTTCAAAAGGACACTACTGGGACATAAGAAAAAATTGGAATATAGTACATCAGCTTTATATCAGTGTGAAATTTCTTGAATTTGAGAATTGCACTTAACGGTGATTATACAAGCCAATACTCTTATTCATAGGAAACGTTCATGTGTGTGTTATGTGTTCAAGGAGTATGATGTAGGCAATCTGTTCTCAAATGTTCAGAAAATGGATGAAGACAGATAGAGAGATGTTAGATAGATAGATACAATGATATGGCAAAGGGGGCAGACTCTTAAAATTGGATATTGGGGAGTGGGGAGCATATTGGAGTTCTCCAAATGGGGTTTGTATTATTTTTGCAACTCTCCTGTAAATTTGAAATTATTACTGGCTGGTTAAAGTACTCAAGAGAAATGGAAACGTGTATCCCAGAAAAACTGGTGCACGAGTGTTCTTAGCATTATTCATAATAGCCCAAAAGTGAAAAAAAAAAAGGACAAAAACAAATGCCCTCCCACTGATGATTGTGTCATGTCTATACAATGGAATATTATTTAGCAATCCAAAAGAAATGAAGTACTAATACCTGCTATAACATGTATGAAGCTCAAAACCATACTAAGGGAAAGAAGCCAGTCATAAAAGACCATATATGGTATGATTCTTTTTATATGAAATGTGCGGAATAGGCAAATCTATAGAGACAAGAAAATAGATGAGTGGTTGCCTGCGACTGGGGAGTTTGAGGGGAATGGAGAGAAACTGCTAATGGGTACAAGGTTTCTTTTCGAGGTGGTGAAACTGTTCTAAAATTGATAGTGGTGACGGTTGTACAACTGTGCATATACTAAAAGCCAATGAATTGGATCCTTTAAATGGGGGAATTGTATGGTTTGTGAATTATGTCTCAATAGAGCTGTCATAAAAATAATAATAGTGCATCATGGGGTTTCTGGCATGGGGAGAAGCCAAGCGCCTGATGACAAGAGCAGAGGCTGGGGAGGTGGAAAGGAAGTATGCTGTGGCGAGGTCTTTACATGAGATGTGAAATGACATCGTATCACATGACAATAATATCAACCCTAAAGCAACCCCTTACAAAAAAATAAAAGTGTAGCTAATAAGCTGATATAGAGGAGAGAAAATGGAATCATAAAAATTACTCAAACCAAAAGAAGGCAGGAAAAGAGGGAAAAAAGGAACAACCAAGTCCCAAGGAGGGAAAAGGCACGGAACACTGGGGGACCAGAAAGGGGGCCAGTGCGGATGGAAACGAGTGATGGGAGGGCAGGAGGCAAAGACAGCATCAGGAGAGGCCTTGCGGGCCATGGAAGGGGAAGTAGCCACAGGAGACTCTTAAGCAGAGAGTGATGTGATCAAATTCACGTTTCCAAACGCTCGTTGCAGACGCCGTGAAGAGGTTGAGGGGGTCCCGAGAGTGGGACGGTCCATTAGGAGGAGGCTGCATTAGCCCACCCACGAGATACAAGGCTGCGACCAGGATAGAGGCAGCAGAGGCAGAGTAGACGGGATGATTTGGGATTTATGTTCCCGGAAGAATCAACAGGATGCAATGAGGGATGGGGTATGACGGAAGGGTCAAGAATCACTGAAGTGTGGGGCTTTAGAAATGAATGAATGAATTGATGGTTGGTGGGAGGATGATCTGGGCAGGTTTGGGTACTGGGGAATTGAGAGCTCCTTTTCAGTCATAAGAATGTGGGGGGAGTGGCCAGGGGACTCTTGAGCCTAGAGCTTAGGGAAGAGATGCCTGGGCTGGAGATGGTAAATTTAGGAGAGAGAACTAGCATGGGACAAACTTTAAATCCACAAGGCTGGAGATTACCGGGAGAAAGGGTGGTGGGAGAAGGCAGCCCAGGATGAGCCCTGAGCTAGTGGACCACTGGAGCTGAGAGAGGAGAATATTTCCAGAAGGAGGGTGATCGCTTTGGTCTACGTCACCAAATGGCCACATGCACAGACGTGGCTAAGGAGAGGGAGGGAGCCAAGGAGCTGGTTGGGGCAGTGTCCAGTGTTCCCAGAGGAAAGACCTAGAAACGGGGAGCAAGGACATTGGACAGCAAGTCTTCTGTAGGCAATGATGTTCAAGATGTTTTACAGTGAAGGAGAGCTGAGAAATGGGGTCCCAGGAGGGCTTATGTTGGCTGCAGACAGGGACAGAGAGGCAGGTGGGAGGGATGACCCATACACAGTGGCCTCTACCTCCAGGCCCCCTCTCTCACGCACCCCATGTCCTACAGACCCAAGCATTACTCTGCCTCCAGGAAGCCTTCCCTGAGCTCCAGGGAAGCCCCAGACTTCCCAAGGGCACCCACCACTACACTGATCCTTGGTCATTTATTTCTCTGGTGGCTCCTTAAGAAACAGGGACAGAGACTTATTTGTCTCTATCTGCCTTGGCATCAGCCCAGCACCCAGCACCATGTGTGCAGAGTTAACAGAGGCGCAGACTGTCAGAGGGACCAATGGACAGAGTCCTGCAATTCTCTACTCCCAGATCCTGGTGCCCTGACCCCGAAGTCCTGATGTGGCATTGGACTCAAACCCCGATTTCGTCCTGACCCCCTGACCCGGCACACCTTGGGATCCAGGTCGAAGAAGCTGTAATACTTAAAGCGCAGCCAGAGCACGTCCCCGGCCTTGATGCCCTGTTGCATGAGGCACCGCGACGAGTCCAGCCACCTGGGCCGCAGCAGAGGCGGGAGTTAGGGTGACGCCGGGTACAGAGTGGGGGTGAGGGGTGGGGGCACAAGCACATACAGAGGAAAGGCCTGGAAACAGGAGGTGTGGATTTGGGGTGAGCAAGGACTCAGTGCGGACATGACCCTGGGAGGGGACACACGCACACACACACACAGGGGGACATGGTTCCGGGGCGGTGTCCCCCCGGGGCGGGCGGCCGTGCACCTGCTATGGAGCTGGGTCTTGTCCAACAGGGAGCCGGGCCTCGGCAGGCGCTGCAGCAGCAGGGGGTCGGGCGGCGGCTGGGGCCGGCTCAGCATGTGGTAGCAGGCCTCGGTCTGGGGGCTGTCGGAGAAGTGTGCCGGCATCCCCCGGAACAACGCCGGCGCCACGCCTGGGACGCGGGCTGGGGGTCAGCGGGGGCCCCGGGTCCCGCCCCGCCCCTCCAGCCCCTGGCCCCGCCCCTCCAGCCCCTGGCCCCGCCCCTCCAGCCCCTGGCCCCGCCCCTCCAGCCCCTGGCCCCGCCCCTCCAGCCCCTGGCCCCGCCCCCCGCCCTGGTCCAGCCTTCGCGCACCTCCAGCCAGGATGACTTTTGACAGGTCATACACCTCTTCCTCCGGCTCCTTCTCCTTCTTCTTCTTCTCCTTCTTCTCAGGAGCCCGGAGCAGAGACAGCTCCTCAGGGTGCCGGATACCTGAGGGGTGCTGGCGCCTCAGCGGGGCATCTAGGGTCCCGCCCGGGCCTCCCCGCCCCACGCACGGGCGCTCTGGGGCCAGCCACAACCCCGCAGGCAGCATGGGGGCCGGGACAATGTGATAACGGCTGGGCTGGAAGAAGGCCAGGACCTGCCCCCGGGACGCGGCGACTCACTGAGGAGGCGGCAGATGGCCGCCACGGCCTGGAAGAGGGGCTGGGAGAAGCTGGCGCGCAGGCGCAGCGCGCGGCGATTCGGCAGCCGCAGGACCACCGGCCGGTGCTGGGGCCCGAAGAAGAGGCGGGCGTCGGCCAGGATGCCGTACTTGTCCAGCGTCCAGTGGGTCTGCAGCAGCCATTGTCTTTTCTGCTCCCACCAGATGGCGTGGTCTGACCAGTCCTGCTTGCGCTCTGGGTGGGATGGGGGAGCAGGGGTCAGGATGGGTGGGCATGGGCCAGTCTTCCACACCGCTGCCCCTGGCGCTGAGCGCAGACCCAGGATGCAGCCCAGGGCAGGGTCAGAATGATTTGGCTTGGGGTCTAAGTCCCAGGCTATAGCAGAATGGCTCCCTGCTTGGCCTTCTGGGCCCAGGAGCCACATCACTTCTTGGGGAGACCGTCTCCAGATCCAGAATCTGGGTGTCTCCATCTTAGGTGCCCCCTGCATACACTCCAGCCCTTTGGGCTCCCCCCATCCCACCCCTCCCATACTCCCCTGTGATTCCTGGTTTAATGGCCTCTCTCGTGCATTCCCTGGAGCTCCCTGAGGGCAGAGACTGTGTAGTCTTGCTCCCACCACATCTTCAGGTTCTGCGATTGTGCCTGGCACAAAGCAGGCACTCTAAATATTTATCGGTTACCAGCTCTGTGACCTTGGGCAAGGCACTTAACCTCTCTGGGCCTCTGTTTTCTTGTTTGTAAGATGAGGGTAATAACTGACCCCATTGGTGGTTGTGAAGGCTAAACGAGTTTATATTTACTGAACAATGCCTGCTACAGGTCAGAGAGTGCAGAGTTTTTGACATCCTTATAAACAAGTTCAAATACATGCGTGAGCTTCTGGTCAAAAACATCACTACTTCATTTACCCGGCTAGGAATTGGGGACACAGATGACAGTCACAGAGATAAATCAAGAAAAACTGCTGCTCCTGGGGGCACAACCTTCTAGAGTTTGCAAAGCCCTTTCTTACTTGGTTACTTCCCAGGCCTTCATTGTGAGCTGTCTACTTCTCTGTTTCCACCTCCTAATCATGCCGCACCCGCTCCGGCCTGAATTTTGCACTCTACCCACCCACTCCACCCTTCCCCATGTCACCAGTGTTGCTAAACTGAGGGAAGCATCTCCGTCTTTATCTCATCTGACCTTTCTGGGGCTTTTGACCTTCTCTTGACTCTTGTTCTTTTTTTTTGACCCTCTTTGCCCGTTCTCCTAACCTATCCCTTACATGTCCTTTTCTCTTGGTCATTGGGGGAACCTCTTCTCCCCCTTGCAGCCACACTCTTTTCCGGGGTGTCTCATTTATTTTAGAGGTTTCAGTTGCCACCTTCCTGCTACGAGCTCAGACCCTGCCTTGACCCCAACCAAGAAACCCACACCATTGGCCATGGAGCCCATCCATGCCCACAGGCTTCATTCATTCCAGAAACCTTTGTTCATAGGCCATGTGCCACTCTGGGAACTTACAGGCAGTGACTCCAGGCACTCAGCACTCTGTCCCTGTCTGAGTCTGGACAGAGACGCCCCTCTCTCTCCTTACCACCTCCTCTGGGCTCATCTCAGGGCAAGGTGAGGACAACTCTCCTGCTTTTGCTTCGAGCCACCAGATTTAATCCATGCCAGCTTCACCTTCAAAACCCACCATCCTCCGCATCCTCACTGCCTGATTTAGGAGGCCCTGGGGCCTCTGAGCAGGCCAATTGCATCAGCCTTCCCCCCCGCTTCTGTGCCACCAGCCCACCCCCCACCCCTGCCAAAGGGGTCTGTGCTGATGTGAGCCTTAGCAGGCAGGTTCCTGCTGGAGACCCTCTGCTGCTCCTCTCAGCTTCCAGGAGAGGCCTCAAGGCCCCTAGCCAGCTGACCAGGGTTCCACCCAACCTCGATTTTTGTCACACTCCAGGCATCCTCCCCAGTCCCCCAACATCACTGCCCTGCACCTCCCTACTGCTCACATATTAAGGAGCTAATATTAAGTCTTACTTCTCCTGGGAAGGCTCCCTCTTCTGTCCTCAGGCCCCCAGGACAGCTTTCCCTCTATAGCACCCAGCACTGAGCTCTGGGTGTCACCCATCTGGCCACATTCCAGAAGGTTGGGAATGGGCCTGGCTTGGCTGGCTTTAGTAGGCACCTGAAGCCCTTAGAAATGGCTAGGAGGACCGAGGGGGTGGGACATTACACCCCCACAGGGGATATGAGCTGAAGGGACTTGGCACCAGGGGACTGGGGCATGGATGGTGGAGCGGGGTCTGTCGCCTGACTCCACATCGGCCTCTTGCCATGTCTGGGGGCCAGCCAGATCTCCTTCTACTGGTCTTCATCCCCTCTGCCCTGGCCTCAGCCTCTCGGCCGGATGCCCAGCCTCCTGAGAGACGCTCTGCTCCCCACTTCTGCTTTCACAGCCTCCATGGGTCCTGTCTTCTGGAACCCGCCACCCCCCTCCTCCCACCGCCACCTCAGCCTTGTGACTTGGCTATCCAGGCACCTCTACCTATCCACAAGCAGACCGCCGTCTCTCCCAGGCTACACGTGGTGGGTGCCTGGGTCTGAGGCATCTTTCCTGCCTGCCACCCACCGGTGTCCTGGGACCCGGCTCCTGGCTGGGACTATATTCGGTCTGCCTTCCGGTTCCGGCTATCGGGTGGGCCTGCTGGCCTCCCAGGAAGGGACAACACCCCCCAGCCCCAGCAGGGAAGGGTGAGGAGAAGCCCCCTGCCCCTGGGCCTGGGCCTCTCCATGGTTTGATACCACAGGCTGCTCTGCTGTAACTTCCTGTGGGGGCAGGGCCTTCCCACCCAGGCTGGGCCTGTCACCAGCCTGTGAAGCCTTCAGCCCCCGGGAGGGAGTGTGGGAGCAGGCCCCCAGGAGCCCCCTCTGGCCTTGCCTCAGACCCCAGGAATGTGGCCCCAGCCTCAGCCCAGGCTCAGCCTCCAAGAAGTGGGTGAGCGGAGGATGGTGGCTGGGCCTGCTCCTCGGAGGCTTGGCAGAACCAGCCGGAGGGGGAGGAAGGGAGGTGAAGCCAGTGGGAGGGAGGGGAAGTGGGGGAAATGTCTTTTTTGGAACCAAATGATTAAGCTGGTGCCTGAGTCAATGTGACATGGTTATCGTGAGCTGCCCAGCAGGGGTGGCCCGGAAATTGCCAGGGGACACTGTGGCAGCTGCCCCATGGTGCTGAGCTTGGGGGTGGGGAGCCGCGGGGCACTCACTGATCTCCTCCACAGTCTTCAGGAGCACCCCACCGATGTGTGACTCCCCCGTGACCCGGAGGGTGACTGACTCCGCCTCGGGGTCCTCCTCTCCCACAAACACCCGCAGTTCCCAGGACGAGTCAATGTAGTCCCCGGAGGCTGTCTTCATCCCCGCCATGGCTGCGTCTGCAGAGGAGAGGGTGGTTAGGGCGCTGGGGTCTGGCAGGCTGTCTGTGTCTAAGCAGAAGGAAGCCCAGGGTTCCCAGGACAGGCAGGAAACAGGGAGCAAGCCCCCCAGGCTAGCGTGCCCGTGACAGCAGTGAGAAGCAGCTCTGGGCAGTTCCAGGCCAGCCTGACACCCTCCCGCCATCAGATTGTTAAACAGAAAGGCCCCGCAGAGACCATGTTGTCCCACCCACTCCCATCGTACAGATGGGAAGACCAAGGCCCAGCGAGAGGAGGCTCGCTCAACGTCATCCAGTTCAGTGCCACACTGGCAGCTGCCCAGGCTGGACAGGGTTGTGAACTCAAGTTGGAAATTAGTTCCATCCCAGCCCGTATCTTAGATCCAAACATCCCAATCAGGCAGAGGCCTCTCTAGGGCAGCGGAAAGTTCAAGCTGCCCGCGTGGAGAGACGCATGCTGGGTGGAGATCTGCAGGAACGTGAGGAGGGTCCTTGGGCCTTCGGCAGGTGGACCAAGCTTACCTTGGCTGCAAAGGGTTTGGGGGCTGCAGGTAGGACCGACAGGAGCAGTTTCAGCCACTCCTGGCTTCAGCCTATACACCTGCGGCCATTCGGTGCTTCCGTACCCCTCTGCTTTCTGTTTGGAGTTTGCTTTGGCTTTATCACGGGAGGGGCGGGCCTGGTTCCGCCTCTCACCCGGGGAGGGCAGAGGCGCAGGGTGCAGGAAGCCATGGGGCGTGCTCACTGGCGGTAAGCTGAGGGTTCCGTGGGTGCCCCCCACCACTCCCCAGAGCCGGAAGCAAAGGAGGCGCCAGCCCTAGTCTGGAAGGGCTTGCAGGCCTCCACAGAGGATCACCCCTCAAAGGAGAGACGCCTCAAATCATGCTCAGTGCTAGGCCCTCCTCTGTAGGACCCAGCTTCCCTTTCCAGCCTGTCTTGAGAGTAAGGCCTTTGGGGGCCATGAAAACTCTGGGCTGCCAGAGTTAAGAGCCTGGAGCTTAAAGGACTGGATACAGGGTTATTCAAAGCTAGCGATAAAATCCATGCAGGTCCAGGCCATCCCTCAATGCTACGGAGGAGACCTTTGAAGACCCTGGGGAAAAAGTTCCTTCCAAGAGGCTTCCCTACCCCCAACAAGAGCCTCTATTTCCAAACTTCTCAGAGCAGTCCAGGTGGTTTGACCATAAACATTCTTAATCTCCCATCTCTGGGTCTTTTAAAACGTGACAACAACCCTGTCCTGCCTTGTGACATTTTCCCCCAAGGTACCTGTGAGGATCATTCCTATCAAGTCCCTGCTGAAGAGTCACTTGGGCTTCTAGCCTACCGTGTAGCCTAACACCTCTACAGCTCAGAGACATCTGCTGTAGGACAGCAGGTAGGAAACCAGCCTTTCCAGAAGTTTGGGGGTGAAGCGGAATAGAGCTCAAAAAGCCGGAAGAACCACAGGTGGAGAGGCCCCAGGGCATCGGTGCCCCAGTGGAGGGCAAACTTCCTGGATTTGGTGCCATCAAGGTGGGGGGAGGAGACTTGCCGGGGGATTCCCAGGGGAGAAGACACTTATGCAAACTGGAAGGGCAGCAGGAAGTACAGCCAGCTGCTAGTCTCAGCATCTTTGGAGCCCAGAAGGTAGTACCCTGGGAGTGAATGAGGAAGTTGTATGCCTGTTTCAGAAACTGCCCGGGCCAAGAAGAGGGTTTTAGAAAATGCAGTTTGTTGCAGTCATATTTAAGACCTAGAACTTATAAGTTCTCTGACCAGGGAAGTGAGCGGTTTTATTTTAATAAAAATGTGATTCAATTCTTAAAACTGACATCTAACAGCAGACAGACGCAAGTGGATTGCTCCAGATGGGGGGGCACAGTGTCCCTTACAAGGGGGGTCTTTACTGGTTCTCGCCGGTTTTTGATTCTGAGGTTAGAGTACAGACAACATACAGCAAGAGAGCCACACGATTTTGTTCAGCTGAACCTCTTTGGATTAAGAGCCACTCTGGAAAGAGGCACCTGCCACGGTCCCTTCCAGCTGCTGAGCAACAGCACCACCTAGTGACCACCCGGGCAAAGCTGCGGTGACCAGCCAAGTTCACACCAAGCCCATGAGGGAAAAGAAAAGGGAAACGAGGAATTTCTCTTCTGCTCAAGTCTAGACAGTTCACATTCACTCTTCTTTCAGTACAAGGCACGGCCCTTGCAGGACAGTACTTCAAATATTCTTGGCAAAAAATAACTCCAGGTCATAGCAACATGTAACCACACCTGACTGGCTTGTTTTATTGGAGAAGAGGACGTGGAGTTAACAATGTGAAGACAGTCGGGACTGGAGGTCGGGAAGAACACCCTCCCCTCCCCGTACATGCCCACTGCCCCAAATAAAAAATAACCAACTATGGGGAGCAGCTGAGACAGCAATTGAGTGGGAAGGGAGGAGACACGGAACTTGAGGGCAGCAGTGAAGAGACCATGCGCGTGCTGGGAAGGCCCGGAGGCAGCGGCTGCTGAGCACCGTGAGTGCAAGCCTCTGTAACTTCCACACAGGTATGTATAAATATATAGAGATAAGTTGTTCTTTCTTCCCCCCTTCTTTCCCTTCTGCTCCGTGCCACTTGCCGCGGTCCCCAGCTCCTCAGTCCGCGTGAGGGTGAAGGGAAGGGGAAGGAACAAGTCATCACCGGATGGCGATCAGACCCACATCCATCAGCTTCTGTATCTTCTGAGCTATTACAGGATTCTTTAAGTGTCTAATGAAAAGGCAGAAAAGTTACTCAAAATGAAACTCAACCTTAAAATAATCTTTGTTGCTCTTACAACCCCCAATTCAACCCCCTCGGGGTACTGGCGGAGGGGTGGGAGGTGGGGGAGGGTGGTGCGGGGGACTTAGGAGTCCCCATGAGGACTGCCACATGGAAGACCTTCTTTCTCTACCTGCAGTCAGGAGTCCCTGGATACAGCTTTAAGCCAAGACCTTTCTCCCAGCAAAATGGACATTTTCACTGACAGCTCAAGCAATCATGACTAAAATAAACAAGACCCCCCCCACCCCAACTCACCCTTCTCTTCCTTCCAGATAGGAATTATTACATTTAATAAGCATCTGACCCTGACAGGTCATGTTTCCAACCCCTCACGCCTTCTCATCTAACTACTCTTGTTCACCTTTTTTAAAAGGCTGTCTCCCACAACTCTACTTACTCGCTGAGTGCCTGGGGGTCCTTCTGCATCTGCTCCAAGATGAGCCGCATGGCTGGGTCACTCATTATCTGCTGCACCTCAGGGTCAGCCATGGCCCGACGCTTCACATCCTCAGGGCTGTCATGGCGGTTATACTGGGCCATTACACAGCGTTGGTAACCGTCTGCGGCCTCCTGCATCCCAGCAAAGATAAAGGAGAAAGTGTCTTAGGTTTGGGATAACAGAAGTAATTGAGAAGGGGAGAGAGAGAAATGAACATTCAGTTACAGAAACCGAGGCGTGAGGGAAAAACCAGCAAATGACCACTGCAAAAACCAAAGGAGAAATGGAGAGGGGAGAGTCCACTGAGGGCCAGAGGCAGCCCTACCTTACAGTTGGAGTCCAGTTCTAGCGCCTTCTGGTAGACATCCATGGCTTTTGTGTAGTCCTTCATTGCTTCCAGGGCAGCTGCTTTCCGTGTATAACCCTTGACTACAGACAAAAGAAAGATGAAGCATCAACCCAAAACGCTTCTTTCCCCATCTTCCCCTGAACATCAACATCCTTTACGCCTACTGCAGCTAAGTCCCGAGTGCTGCAGGCCCTGAGGACACACGGTACACAGGGAACATGCCCTTTCCTTCTCTTTCAATCTCGACCACAGTTACAAGACAAGAGGAAATGCAGCAGAAAGCACTTACTGAAGGTTGGCTCTAGTTGAATACACTCCTCACAGTCCTAGAAGAGGCAAAAGAGAATTAGGCTCTACAAGGCTCAAGTCAGAGGTCTTTACCGCACCCTCTCTACAAAGCAAACCTTCCGGTTGATGCCCAGGGCCCCTTACTTGGTGGTGGCTCAATCGATCCTTGTTGAAACTGGCCTTCCTCTAGTTCAAGGAAGATATTCAAAGTGGCCCAAGGAAGGGAGTTTTTCCAGGCACCTGCAACCCTGGGGAATGGAGCTGGAGACAGCTGCTGGTGCCTTCTGTGGCCTCCTGCCCAAATGCAGTAATACCCCCACAAAGACTGAAGGCATAATGAGAAAGCAATATCTCTCCTGGCTCTTGCTACATAACATGTGCAGTTAACTGAGAAGCCACAAAATTGCCAGGCCAATTAAACAATCAGCTAACCATCCTCCCACCCTAAAGGAGGTTCACTCCTTTAGATAAAAGCTGAGGTAGCAGATCATTTACAATCATAACTCTTTCATCCAGAGGCATTACAAAGCATTCACTTTCATCTCTGGTGTTTCTGCTAGTCCTACCATCTGCGTTACTTAGCAGTAGGCTCAGCAAAAGAAGAGCAAATCAAGCGACACCACAGGGAAAGACAAATCCAGATTACAGACCATCTCATATAAAAAGGGTAACGTTACAGGGTGGGTGGAGAAGGCAGGGAAAATGTTCTAATTTGAGAAACCAGAGAACATGACAAATGGAAGTATTTTGGGGGGCAGCCGGAGAAATCTGATTATGGACAAAGAACAGATGGCCTCTGTCTTGGCAGCATTAGGTGTGCTCAAAGTAGTGTGGGGAAAAGACATCTCGGAAGACGCAAGCTCAAGAATTTAGAGGTCAAGTGCCACAATGTGTGCAATGCCTCTCAGAAATGGCTCAGCAAAAATGTGTCAATGTGTCAATCACTGATTTGAGAAGGAGAACACAGGTATCCGTTTGTTCTTTTTATTTGCCTTGCATGACTGGGAAAATATCTCCCCCACTTGGCAGTAACGTACTCTAAGTCAGACACAGATCCAGAAGATGGCGGCACTGAAAACAAAACCCAACACGGACCCAGATACTGGTGGGCTCTAGATAAATCCCATCTTGACACCCACCCACAAGATGGCCCAGGTATGTCTGTTGGAGAACAAGGAATCACTGATAGAAGCATAGAACAGATCACATTCAGGAGAATCAGGCGAAACAAGTTCCTGGGATCAAGAAATCATACATGACCAACCTTGATGTGATGAGAGAAGCAGACCTACCTAGCTGAGTTAAACAAAAAGTAAAGAGTAATAAGAGGTGGAGTGTGGAATCACAGTCCCCAGAAAAAGTGGAAAAGGATCACTTTTCCAATTACTCCCAACCACGATAACTACACAGGCCAGGGCTGGGCAGAGGTCCCCTATTTTATAAACATACACACCACCGTAAGTCCATACTCGAAAGAACAAAAACCCAATGTTGATGAAAACACAGAAAGAGGGAAGACAACCTATCCCTCCTGTACAGGTGACAATCAGTGTTCACATCTTCTAGATCTTCTCACCTTGAGCGCCAGCTGAAACTCAAGGAGTTTGGTGTAGCAGGCAGCTCGGTTGCTGTATAATTTGGCGTCTCGAGGGTTCCGTTTGATGGCTTCTGTATAATGCTTCATGGCCTGGGGATAATCCCCTGGGTGGGGAAAAACAATTTTTAAAAAAGTAAACTCCACCGTGTCCAATCAGGCCGTATTTACTCTGCAGTGAAGGCACAGAAAGGACGTCCACACCATCTTATCCAGAAAGACCCCTGACCTAACCTTTCTGGAAACACTCATTGCCCTTGTTCTTCTCCTCCAGAGCCAGGTCAGGGTTAATGTAGGCCAGCCGCTCCTGCTCCTTCAGGATTTTCTCTGCCTAAGAAAAAATAACTCTTCAAATATTAATTTAAAGCCCCATAAAATTTCACATACAGGGTTAAGAAGTCTGATTAGGTTTCCAATTTTTAAAGACTACTGCTGGTAAGATTTAACGCTCTTTAAAAATAACGTTATGCTTCTCACTATCAATGTACATCCAACAGAATAAACAGTAGGGATGTGCACTCGGGACAACGATACACCCCAAATGAAAACCACCAGGCACTGACACCACAATTCATTTTCTGACCTTTGGCTATACAAAATAAGAAAGTCTTAAATTACAGTAAGAACCATAACACTGTTAGTACACTGACCCTCAACACTAACACATTTAAAATTCAAATCTTGGCCAATAAAAAAAAACACTGCAAAAAAGAATATTTCCAACATGCTATCATGAAGCACCAGGGGAGGAATTGCATAAAATGACCAAAGCCACTATTTAAAAAACGTTAACAATAACAATTACTAAGAAATTAAAAACAAACAAATACTAGTAATAATAAAGTTAGTAATACTCTCCTATTCTCTCTATACCCACCTGCTGGCATTTCTTGAGCACATCTGGGGTCCGGTGTTCTGCCAAAGATTTGTTGTAGAAATGGATGGCATCTTTATACTTTTCTTCTTTGAAGTAAGAGTTCCCAATCCGGGCATAAGCTCTGATAAAGGCAAGAGGAAAAAGTATTCAGTAGGGGCAGGGCCAGAGACTCCCTGTCCCTGCAGACACAATACAGCTGCAATGGGAAACGAGGCTCACTTTAACCCTAGGGACTAAGGCCCTTTCAATACCCTTGTTGCACTCCTGTGACCTCTTTTCCAGTCCGCCCTTCACAAAGCAGGCTCTGCAGCCAGCCAAGTCCCCTCCCCAAACAAGGCAAACCCTCCACACTACTTGAGGTATTCCAGAACGTACTTGGCGATCTGTCGATAGTCTTCTCGGTTTTCTCTTCCCACTTCAATGGCCTTCTCACACAGCTCCCGGCATTTATTGTAATCGCCCTTTTCAAAGTACACCGCTGCCAGGCAGGAAGGACAGTTACGAAGGGGACAGTGAGTCTTCACTACTTCCCTCCAGTGTGGAAGAGCTCATCTGTCCCTCGTTTCTGGGCCTTACCTGCCTGATTGGTAATGTAAGTCATATTGGTGGGGTCCAGCTCCTTGGCTCTGTCATAATGCCCCAAGGCTGTGTCAAAGTCTTTCTTCTTGTAGGCGTCATTCCCCAGTTCCTTTTCTTTCAGTGCCTAGAGGAGGGTGGGAAGAAGTGAGTGCTGAGTACATCCCATTCAGAGAGCAAAGAAAACCATCTCTGACCTGTCAGAAGTACTGAAATAGCACATGCAACTAACATGTCTACGGAACCAAGTTCCTCCATATCCAAGGCCTGCTGACGCACCATCAGCTAGGTGTTAAAACAGTGTAGTGCTAGGAGTGAGAAATTAAACTCGTAACTCCCCCCTTTTCCACTTACTCTCTGGATCTTTGTCAGGGAGTAGAGGGTTTCTTTAAGGTGAGAGAGGAAATCCCTTCAACTAAAAGCAAGTGGGGAGGACAGCATAGTTTTATACCAGGTTTTATTTTGAGAGCTGGCAGTAAGTTGTTTTTCTGTCACATGGCTCCCTCGGGGTCTTAGTTGCCAGAGAACAAGAGCAGGGGGGCGGTGAGAGGATTAGAAGGGGCCATACCCATGCCAGCAGTCTTGAGTATAGCTCACTGCCACCCACATTATAGAGCCTTTTTCCAGCATCAAGATACCCTGAACAACCAACGCTCAGCCATTTACAGGTGCTAAATTTGGCAACAATCTGTGGTTCCAAAGGGAAACAAACGCCTTTAGGAGGGGGATAACTAATATGGCATGCTATGGTCTATAGTCAACACGAAGACAGCAAACAGTACCACCGTAATACCAGGGGTAAATAACTGGGGGAGAGGGACAAGAGAAGAGGAAAAGTTTTGATTTGTACTTGGTGAAGCTATGTTTATTGCTTCTCTGTCTCTTTGGACCAATGAAAACTGTCTAAAATGGGAAGTGCTGCTGACTGCGGAAACAAGTCAGGACACTGTAAGATACTGTTTATTGTGGAAATTATCCACGATGCCCAAAGGATGGAGGGGGCCAAAGGCAAACTATACAAAATCATTATATATATATATTTACATATATATAAAATGGAATACTCTGCAGCTACAAAAAGGAATAACGTCAGGAGGCACACGAGGAACTGAATGAACCCTGGGGACAATGCATTATGCAAAATAAGACAGAAACAAAAGAGCAAACATGCTATGGTCTCTTTCAGAAACTACATGTAAGAGAATCAGAGTCTGGATGGTAAGCTCTTATAGGTGCCATACTTAGTCTGAAATTTTAAGTGTATTTCTAGATTCTGAGACGCTGAGCTGTATGTGTATAGGCTGCTATTTTCCTGGAACTGTGAATACCCCTGTGACACCTAAGATTCAGAGCTGGAGTTCTACAGCTCTGGAAGTCAGCACTGCTACCTACAATAATAGTTACAGAAACCGAAAAAGAGATCAGGCTTCAAGTAGAGATAATATAATGAAGCCAATCTGGTTGGGACTAAGCTAAGTCAGAACACAGGGCAGAAGAAAAGTGTATGTACTCTACAGCATCATCTATTACATGAGACCAAAGGCAGAAAGGTTTATTGTGTCTAGAACCTAAATTTTCTGTAAAATGCAATCTTATCACAACCTGTTTGGATGGCTCATTTAAACAATCCAAACACATGGAGCCCAGAATGGGAATGAAGCCCTGTAACACTATATAGTTTAATGTAAAACCTGGAGACATCCCAGACTATGGTGGGCTGATAAAAGTATTGGCAGAGTACCCTGAGGGACTGGAAAAATGTATACAGAAATACTAAATTTTCCCATTTGGGAACCCTCTGGTACTTCTCTCAAACATTAAGGACTATCAAGAAAATAGGCCAATCCCTTGATTTTGAGGCTTGCCCTTACAAAACTTAATTTTGTAGTGGAGAAGCTAAGACTCTCTATAATTATGCCTAATAGTTGTTTTCAGAAAACCTCTTTGGTTGCTCAGATGTGGGCTCTTTCTCTAAACCCAACTCCGCAAGGAAAATCATTACCTTCCCCCTGCATGCGACATAACATTTAGGGGTGAAAGTCTCTCTGATGACAGAGGACATGACTCCCAGGGTTGAGTCTGGCCCTGGCACCAAGGGACTGACAATGCCTTCTGGACTAAGAGAGGGTAAAGAAATGTAAAAAATTAAGGTATCAGCAGCTAAAGGAGTTCAAAGGGAGGCAAGAGATTATTCCGGAGGCTACTCTTATGTAAGCTTTAGTCAGATACTGCTAATTGCCATGGCTGGCCATACCCCAACTAACATCATCCCTGTCAACCCTACAGAACACCTAGGGCTCCAAGATTCTGTAAAAGTTTCACGTACTAAGTTTACTTTCCTGAAACCTATAACCTCCAGAGGGTTCATAGCTCAGGTAAGTCCTGAAACTCAAAGGGACCAGCCTCTCCAAGCATATCAACTAATGCCATCCTCTTATCCTATATTGTTGATACCCCTCTTCAACACGAAAAAGTTATAACCCAAAGATCCCTATGGTTAGGAGGAGGATCAATGGAGGAGGAGTTATAAAAGAGAAGATAGGATATAACAAATGAATTATGACTGCTAAATCACTATAACGATATTTCTTTTAGCTTCCAGAGTTTTGGAGTAGCTAGAAGGAAAAACCTGAAAATGCAGAATGGTAACCCATACCAAATTTTGATATCTGTTCTGTAATTACTTGATGAAATATATTCTGAAAATTATTGCTTTTTGTATATATATATATTTCACAAAAAAAAAACACAAAAAAAGTATTTAGGCTCTGCAAGACACTGTTGCGAAGTGTACAACTTTTAAGACATGTCATCTACTCAGGAAGCAGAAACCTATAGACAGATGGGACAACATTCTCCTGGACCATGGCAGGGTCAGGACTACTCGTTGCTTCTTTATTTTCTTGCCCTAACAGGAAATTTGCTGGCAACACCATAGTGGCTGCTTGTTTTTAAAAGATATGATTCCCATGAAATTTCTCGTGCAGCAGTTTTTTTGATATATTGACCATTTAAAATAAAAAAACAAACAATAATAATGATAGAGAAGAACAGAAAGAGGATATCTCCTACCCTACAGGCCATCTGTTCCAGATTGGTGGTTTTAACAAAACTGCAAAAAACTAGTCAGCCCCAGTTATCAGTCATTTACCTGACCCCTACCTCCACCCCAGTACCTCCAACTTCCTTGTGAAGGGGGGGGGGGAAGACTGCAAGAGGTTTAAAAACCAAGGCTTAGTGCTCACTACCTAAAATCAACCCCATCCACAAGCAAAAATGGCATTCATTTTGCAAGTGCAGAGTTAAATCTGATTCAAGTCAGTAATTCAACACTGGTTCTATAACCTTTGGGAAGACACTGAGTCTCTCTGGGCCTCTCAAAAATATCACTCTCAAGAGTAAACAAAATCACTCACAGAGCAATAGAATACAGTGCCTGGCACATACTAAACCCTCAAAACATAATTACGGTCATCCAAGACTTGGCGATACCCCCATCTGAGATATGTTATTTATTTCTAGTTGACTGAGTTGTTTATAAATGCTATGAAAATGAAAAGCACACGAGACCTGCTTCTTATTCTCTGGAAGGTCTTCTTCCATTGGCTCTGGTTTGGTCTCCTTTTTGGGGGGAGGTGGTGGTGGAGGCGTGGCAGCCTCGTCTTCCTCATCCACACCGCCCAGATCAACTCCAAGGAGGACACTGAGAGTGGTCATGATCCGTGGGTCTTGTAGTTTCCTAAAATATTGATGAGAAAGAAAACTGACAAATACACCTACTCACAACCTATCTTAAACACCACTTACTGCTGAAATTAAGGTTCCTATACATAGAAGCTTTTTACCCACCAAAAGATCACTAGATTCTGTACTACCCATGTGTTTTCACTGGGGACTACTCAACCCTTCAAAGCCCCATCTAAAACACGATAGGAGAAGTCAGGTATTTCTTGAAGCCTGCAGAAAGAGGGAGGAATTAACTACTGCAGGTGTCCTTCACGATCTGATCTCAGGAGCCAGTGAGATTCAGATAGCAATGGATATCAATTTGAGATTGGAGACACATCAGTATATCCAAGATTCTTTGTTAACTTTTTCCCTTGTCCAATATACACAGTGTGGGGCCTGTGTGTATGGGGAGAACGGCAGTGGTACTGGATCAGAGTCACAGGGAGCAGGGAAGAAGAATGTGTCGATTAGAGAGAACATTCTAGATTTTGATACATGCTACCCCTGACCCTCTCAATCAATACAAATAAAAAACCAACCCCTCCACTGCTCTGTGGAGACGAAGCACAGGCAGAAACCCTGCAACTGGAACCAGGAAATACTCTGCTATACGGTCCTAGCAAGAAGAGCACAATGCTCACAGGCCAGTCCCCGAGACACCATGTGCTGCCCCTACTTACGTGCCCAGGTCAGATGGCTTATTTCGCAGTTGCTCTATCAGGTCCCGGTAGGTTGGATCACTGAGGAGCGTCCTTGTCTTGGGGTCACTTTCCAACTTCTGATACAGATTAGGCATACTGAAAGGGTTCATGAATTTCCTCTCTGTTTAAACAAAGGAAAGTGCATCTGTGAAAATAGCTCACTCTAGCTACTGTGTCCCCACAGACTAAACAGGGTGATATTGCAGAGAAAAACAGTCTCAAAATTAAAACGCAATTAAAAGATAGTTACTAAAAACAAAAAAGACAGTGTACATAGTACCTACCTGCCAATCGGGCCTCCATATTCTGTAAACCCTCTTTGAGCTGAAGGTTATTTGCTTCATGTTTTAAACCCTCCTCATAGGTTCGTTTGGCTTCTTCAAACCGGTTTAAGAACTCAAGAGCTGCTGCTTTTCGCGAATAGCCCTTAAACCAGTGAAGAAAGACACAAAACAAAAATAAAGGACCCCTAGATGTATCCAGAAGATGAACTCAAAAGAATCTACTTTACACTTCATGGAACAAAGTGGGTATTCACGTGAAAGTCAAAGAGAAAATAGAAAGAAAAGCAGGATGCCAAGATTGATACTGTAAGAACCCAGCCAAACATCAAAGACACACACATACCTTTCCCATTCATTTACAACTAACAGTGTTTGTCAGTTTCTTTGGCAGCACTTCTTAGTAGTACAAAAAACAAGGGATGTCTTACAACAAATAGTTTCTAAGATTTGACGAAATATTCTATCACCCCAAGGAAAACACTCGAACAGGGAAGAGGGTGGGTAGGTAAAAATGAACACAACTAGAGAAGTCAGGTGGGCTTGAGATTTAAAAACTGCATGCTTGAGAGTATTAAAAGGCGCTTCTGGGAAAAGTCTGAGGCCCCACTCACCCACAGCTTACCTTGCCCCAGTCAGGCTTTAAGTCAACAGTTTTGCACCCATCCTCATAAGCCTTCTGGTAGTCTCCTTTCTTGGCATAGGCTGCCGACCGATTGCTGTAGAGCACATGGTTCTGGGGATCTAATTTGATGGCCTCAGAGTAGCACTGTAACGCGTCATCAATGTTACCCGCACTCAGGGCCTTATTGCCCTTCTCTTTGAGCTCATTTACCTGAAATAATGAAAAGATGTTTTAAAACACATGGAAAAGGAAGTACAAGGAA
Organism: Tamandua tetradactyla; assembly: GCF_023851605.1. Lineage (NCBI taxonomy): Eukaryota > Metazoa > Chordata > Mammalia > Pilosa > Myrmecophagidae > Tamandua > Tamandua tetradactyla. The sequence continues at coordinate 10,450,616 of NC_135335.1, forward strand.
TGGTGTTAGTCCAGTCTCTATCATATGCTTCTTTTGACCAAGTTTTTAGGTGACACTCATTCTTTTCTGAAGTTATCAACAAATAGGTTACTTTACAGATCAGAGGCAAAATCTTAGATTATTTCATTTACATTTCTCACACCTTTGGGAACCAACAGGGAAAAAAATTACCAGGAAAAAGAAGCCCAAGTCTCTCTGTTTTCCACTGACTCATCTGTAGATTAGCAAATTATCAAGCTAATCTCTCAAAAGTCTCCACCTTGAGCAGATGAAGCCTCTGTAGGACATAACCCATGAGATCCTTTCATGGAAAAGCAGATTTGTCATAGATTTCCAAAGAGTCCCAAAGATAAAACTGAGCACAGGCCTAATTACTCCTCAAGAGAGCAGCAATCAGGACAAGGTGGTTAGAACATAACATTGATAACATGGTCCAGTGACCTGGCTTACGATGGCAAGGGAAGTTTTCCCTTCCTCTGGAGCAAAAAGATGCCCACCCTGTGGCACGCAATTGTTTCCTCATACCAGAAAAGAACTTTCTTCTATTTACTGGTGTGGTCATATGTCACCATATGGTAAATTAATGCTGTTTCTTAATGGATAAAGGAAAGCTAGCTACCCCCCCCCACCCCGCCAAATGACTTGGTTCTTGCCCCATTTAAAAAAAATTATTATAAAGGTGTGGGGAAGATAAAGAAACACTTCAGTGGTTTAGTTCCTGTGGTGGTTTGAAACTGTATGCACCCCTGAAAGTATGTTCTTAAAGTTAATCCATTCCTATGGGTGGGGACCCAATTTATGTAGGATATTTTCATGAAGCTACTTTAAGGTGAAACCCACCTCATTCAGGACAGGTCTTAATCTGCTTACTGGAGTCCTTCATAAATGGAATAAATAAGAGACAGAGAGAAAGAGAAAGAGGAGGGAGAGGAGGGAAAAAGAAAGCCATAGAAGCAAGAAACTGAAATTAAGGAAACCCAGAGGAGCAGAGGAGGAAGAGACCAGCAGGTGCTGCCAGGTACCTTGCTATGTAACAGACGACTCCAGGGTCTCGCAGAAAGCATCCCCTTGATGATGTCTTGATTTGGATATTTTCACGGCCTCAAAACTGTAAGTTTGTAAGCTAATACATTCCCATCGTTAAAAGCTAGCCCACCTGGTATTTGTTTTAAGTAGACTAGTAAAGGAAAATGGTCCCCTATCCTCTCAAACACACTGGAATAAGATGCCACACCCCAAAAGCTCTCTTAAAAATGCAAACACATTTGGTGAGATCAAGCTGTCATTCAAACTACTCAATTGCTGTACTTTCTTTGCTTCAACCACTGTGACTGGAGTAAGGTGCTGCCAAAAAGAATTCTGTTATATTTTGGAACCTCTGACGCATACCAATTGAGACTCCATCACCTAGAGAGATTCTAGAGAGTCAAGGGAGAAGGAGAGAGGGTGGGAGACTGCCACATTTAGCAAGCAAGAGATGAAACTTTTAGGACCCAGGATGAAGGTTAGAAGGCAAGAAGTTACAAAAACTCAACTGATATTAAGAGACAGCTGAAGTTCCGGGTGCCTGCCCATGTGAAAAAAAAAAAAAAAAAAGAGACAGCTGAAGAACACCTTAAGTTCTAGCTTATCCTATGAAACAGCATTTTACAAACTGAGTAGCCACCTGCAGTGGGCCAGGAAATCAATTTTGTAGGTCATGACCAGCATTTTAAAAGGTCCAGTAAAAAATACCAGCACGCAGTACATGTAACAATAAGTATTAACAGTGTCATGGTAAACAGTTATAGATCAGCATTAGGTCAAATGTAAAAAAAGTGTATCACTCTGGGATCTGAAAAGTGCCTATAAAGAAAATACAACTTTCAACACAAACTAGGTCAATCTGATTGTTTCCCAAATGGAAGTATGTATTTCACAGAACTGAAATTGGAAACAAAGGCAGAGAGGTCACAAGGTTTTCAGGAATAGCTTCAAGACTGCAGGTTCTAACACACCTAGAGTTAAAATATCAGGTTCATTACTGGTAAGGACGTTTACCATTTAAGTTTGCAGCCCTCAGTTTAGTCAAACAATCCATTTCGAACTTGGTAAGGACAGGAAGCGACCTTTTCTATTTTTTCTTGCCTATACCAAAGTCGATTAATTCCTGACACAATCTAGTTATCCCAAGGAAGCAAAAAGTTTACGGACTTCCCCATCTTCACACTTTTATTTTTAGTTTGACAAAGTGGCTCCAGGTATGGCTAAAGATAAACTGGGGCATATTAGTGTTCACCTTTGTTGATCAAAGACAAAAAAAAAAAAAACGAAGGAAAAGGGAGTTCAGCTTTCTTTTTCTTCACCAATCATTATCCTTCAATGACAGCTTCCAACTAAAACAAACCTCACAACCTCTCACGACCTACAGACCACTGAGGACATAACCACCTTTACGGAAAGCAGCCACAGCTTGGAATTCCACCCCCCCCAAAAATGCTGGGCAAAAGCAAATCTTTGACTTCTGGCTCATCGATAGGGTCTAAATTTCCTAGCGCAACGAATTCCTCCTTGTCTAACCAGAAACCGACGTTTCAAGTGTCAGTCCTCAATCAATCACTCGAGAATCACAAAACAACGTGGGGGGGAGGAGGGGCCACATGCACATTCGTGCAACAACAGTAAATCTGAAACTCGTTCCAAGGACTTTTGCTGCACCCTCCCCTTTCCTGCATCAGGCAAAGTCGGTTCGCTGCTACCCAGGCCTTCGCTCAACACTCCCCCCACCAGGGTCTTCTGAGAGGCTCCATTTTTCTCCAACTGGGTCCCAGTTTGAGAAGCTCCCCAACTACTTTCAACTGATCTCCGTCTCCGCTCCCTCGGTCCCCCAAGTTCATCATGGCCAAGGGCTGGGTGGCGTCCCCGTCGGCAGCCTCGGGGCTCCCGGATCGCGCATCCCCCGAGATTGGCGCCGCTCCTTCCCGCCTCCCGAGGTCCCTCGCCCGCCTCCACCCCCAGTCCCGCCGCCGCGGCCACCTCCCCTCCCCTCCCCCCCGCTTAGCCTACAGCCACCTCCCGCAGGCCTCCCGGGCCTGGCTACGACCCCTTTTCCCGCCGCCGAGTCGGGGGGCGATGAGAGCGGAGGGGACCCGGCCCTGCCCACGGCCAGGAGTGGACAGGGCCTCGCACCATCCCCCCCGTCCGGCCCGGCGCCCGCAGCCCTCACGCCCTCTCTTCCCCGCCGCCGCCGCCCGCTCCTCAACGCCACTGCTTGGCCCGGCCAGGACCGCCCGCCGCGTCCCTCCTCCCGTGGCTCGGCTAAACCCCGAGCGACCCCCAGGCCTCAACTCGCCCCTCCCCCTTCACCTGCTCCATAGCCCGGCCCGGAACCCGGTTGAATCGAATCCGTCCGCTCCGCGTTCCCAACCGCACGCGCCGCCTTCTGGAACCTACTAGAAGCTGCCGGGACCCCCGGCTCCCGCCCCTTCCTTGGCTGCTCACTGGTCCAACTCCTCCGAGGGGCGGGGAGCTCCCTGCGCTCCTCCACTATTGGCTTGAAGTTCCGCCCATCATCTTCGTTTCCACTCATTGGGCAGTTGGAGCGTAATCTCCTCAGCCTGCCTCCTCCGCGTCTCGGGATTGGCCTCTCCTCGAAAGCCCCTCCCATTTTAAGGCTTAGCGATCGAAGGAGGGGCACGTTTCCGCGACAGCGATTGGTCGTATGGTTCGCCAATCGCGACCACGCCAGGAGCTCCCATTGGTTCCGTTCTTTCTGGAGCCCGGGACGCACCCGCCTTCAAAGTAAAAAACATTTTAATTGGGCGGAGGATTGCCAGCACCTTGCGTTGATAGGTTTAAGTTGCTGTCCATCACAGGGTAGTTCTGGTTTCGGCTGTCTGGTGGCTTTTCGGAGTCGGAGACCGCTGTCGCCTTCTGTCGCTGGGCAGGCGATGACTGTGGGCTTCGCGGGCCATCGGAGCCTCCCGGCCCGGCCCGCTTCTCTCTACAGTGGGTTCCCACCGAGAACCCACGGTCGAGGGCCTTTCTGTCTGTGCGTCGGGCTTGGGGTCTAGGCTAATGGGGCTGACGATCCGGGTCCGCCGCGGGAGAGGCGCCGGCGATTCTTTCTCCCTGGCTGCCATGTGCCCGCTTGTCCAGCTCTTCGGCCCCGGGCACTGGCCCTTCCGGGGATCCCAGATTGTTAGGTTCTGAGTGCCCCGAAAGTCCGGCGTGGCGGTGAAGCGCCCCGGGGCTTGGGTCCGGACACACCCGAACCTCTCACCCTGGCGGTTCCCGTAGGCCTGCTGGGTGTCCTTGCTGGAGCCGCACACCCTCTCTGAACTTCTCGGGTAAAGGGTTCGGTCATCTAGGGCCCTGGGAGGATCCGTGCACGCGGGAAGTACTTAACGAAACGGTGCTGTCTCCAGTCCGATGTAAAGGTGTGAAGGACCCAAACACAAGAATGAGTTCCGTGACTGCCTCCTGGCCAGTGAGGGCCTGTACGGCCTTAAATCCCAGTCTCGAAAGGGAGAGGGAGGGTGGGCACCCGGAGAGAGGCTAAAGGGCTTAGAGTGTGGAAGAGATGGGCCTGCAGGACCCTTATTTGATGGTTGGAAAGCTGCTTTTATTTTATTAAAAAAAATATTTGTTATCGTCAGACTTTAACATAGAAACGTTCTATACGTGGAGTGTAATCAGTGGCTCACAATATCATCATATGGTTGTGTATTCATCACCATGATCAATTTTTTGAACATTTGCTTCTCTCCAGCAAAAGAAAGAAAAAGGAAAAAACTCAAACCTACCATACCTACCCCTTACCACTCCCTCTCATTGGCCACTAGTATTTCAATGTACTCAATATATTTTAACAATTGTTCCCCCATTACTTATTTTTTGTCCATATTTTTTACTCATCTGTCCATCCCCTAGATAAAAGGAGCATCAGACAGAAGGTTTTCACAATCACACAGTCACATTGTAAAAACTTTATCATTATACAATCATCTTTAAGAAACAAGGCTACTGGAACACAGCTCTACAGTTTCAGGCACTTCCCTCCAGTCACTCTAATACACCATAAACTAAAAAGGGATATTTATGTAATGCATAAGAATAATCTCCAGGATAAACTCTCCACTCTGAAATCTCTCAGCAGCCGATTGATTTGTCTCGTTTCTCTCTTCCCCCTTTTGGTCAAGAAGGTTTTCTCAATACCTTGATGCCGAGTTCTAGCTCATCCCAGGATTTCTGTCCCATGTTGCCAGAGCGGTTTACACCCCTGGGAGTCATGTCCTACGTAGAGAGAGGGAGGCAGTGAGTTTGCTTGTCCTGTTGGCTTAGAGAGAGGCCACATCTGAGCAACAAAAGAGGATCTTTGAGGGTGACTCTTAGGCCTAATTTTAAGTAGGCTTAGCCTGTCCTTTGTAGGAATAAGTTTCACAGGGGTGAACTCCAAGATCGAGGGCTCAGCCTATTGATTTGGTTGTCCCCATTGCTTGCAAGGATATCAGGAATTCTCTAAATGCGGAAGTTGAATATTTCTACCTTTCTGGGAGACTGCTTTTGCTTCCCCCGTCAGCATATGGGTCATGGAACGAAGCATGGCATGACCGAGGGCTGGAGTGAAGGTCTGGAGCCCTGCCATATTTTCATTCTTTTCCCTCCTTGGGTTATGCCATCCCTTCCCAGGGTTTTAAGCCCCCCGTATGCTAGTAGCTTGACTCTACAGCTTCTTGCATCTCAGCCGGCCTCTTATCCGTTCTCCATACTTCAACCAACGTGACAGTACATCTCTTGGAGGCTTTAGGATGGCATCAAGGTTTATCTAAACTTGAAGGTCTCCTATTTTTCCCACCTCTTCTTTGCTTTGTTCAACCTCAAGCCCCAAGCGCACTGATGGTTCTGTTCCTTGAATTAGGCTGGTTCCTTCACTCTTTCCTTGAATTATCCCTCTGCTAGGATAATTATTTTATTTTGTGGTAGCACATATGCAACGTAACATTTCCTATTTTAACCACTTTCAAGTATGCAATTCAGTGGTGTTAATACATTCACACCAGTTGTGCTACTATCACTTCCATCCATCAGCAAAAGATCCATTACCCCATTATGTGTTAACTCCCCATTCCCCAGCCCCATTACTGATACCCTGTAATCCACTTTCTGTCTCTGAATTTGCATATTCCTGGTTATTTCATATAAGTGAGATCATACATTTGTCTTCTTATGACTGGCTTATTTCACTCAACATGATGTCTTCAAGATTCATCTGTGTTGTATCAGAACTTCATTCCTTTTTATGGCTGAATAATATTCCATTGTATGTGTATACTACATTTTATTTATGCATTCATCCACTGCTGGACTCCGATTGCTTCCACCTTTTGGCTTTTGTGAATAACAACGAATATTGGTGTATGGATATCTCATTCCCTGTCTTCAGTTCTTTGGGAGTATATGCCTAGAAGTGGGATTGCCAGGTCATAATTCCATACTTAACTTTCTGAGGAATTGTCAAACTTTTCTACAGTGGCTGCACCATTTTACATTCCTATCAACAATGCAGGAAGGTTCTGATTTCTCTGCATCCTCATAAATACTTGCTATTTTCTGCCTTTTTAAAAATTATTTTAATATAATTTTAGAGTGAAATACTGGTGATCGGTAAGGGGAAGGGGTGGGAGGTATGTTATATATGAATTTTTTTCTTTTTATTTCTTTTTCTGAATAGATGCAAATGTTCCAAGAAATGATCATGATGATGAATATGCAACTATGTGATGATATTGTGAATTACTGATTATATATGTAGACTGGAATGATCATAAGTTAAGAATGTTTGCATTTGTTTGGTGTTTTTGGAATTTTTAAAAAAATTAATAAAAAAAAAATCGGTTTCTGAGCACGACGGGCAGAAGACTCCATGGCCTTTGTCCAATAACACAGACAAAGTCTGTTTTTAATTTGTTTATTTACTATAAATAAAACCAAATAAACCAAAAAAATTTTTTATTTTAATAATAGCCTGTCTAGTCGGTATGCAATGGTCTCTCATTGTGATTTTGATTTGCATTTCCCTAATAGCTCATGGTGTTGAGCATCTTTTTCATATGCTTATTTAAGGCTGTGGTGGCTTGGAGTTGTGTTCTCCAGAAAAACATGTTCTTCATCTTAATCTATTCCTGTGGGTCTGAACCTGTATTAGGGTTCTCTAGAGAAACAGAATCCACAGGAAATATTTGTAAATATAAAATTCATAAAAGTGTCTCATGTAACTGTGGGAACATAGAGTTTATAATCCGCAAGACAGGCTGTGAAGCTGACAATTCCGATGGAGGGTCTGCCGAACTCCACAGGAGAGGCTCGCCAACCAAAGCAGGAAGAGAGCCTGTCTCTTCTGCATCTTCCTTAAACGGTTCCAATGATTAGATGAAACACCACTCATTGCAGAAGACACTCCCCTTGGCTGATTACAAATGGAATCAGTTGTGGATGCAGCTGACGTGATCATGATTTAATTCTATGAAATGTCCTCATTGCAACAGACAGGCCAGCACTTGCCCAACCAGACAAACAGGTACCAACACCTGGCCAAGTTGACACATGAAACTGACCATGACAGAACCCATTATAAATAGGACTTTTTGATGAGATTACTTCAATTAAAGTGTGGTCCAACTGAATCAGGATTAGCTACCAGTAGCCTAATAGGGAAGGTCACACAGAGAGAAACCACAGCAGCCAGAAGCTGGAAGCCAATGGAACCCAGAAGAGAAAGAGAAGATGCCACTGTGATAGTTAGGTTAAGTTGTCAACTTGGCCAGGTGAAGGCACCTATTTCTGTTGCTGTGGACATGAGCCAATGGTACGTGAATCTCATCTGTTGCTGTTACATCTGCAGTCGGCTAGGAGGCGTGCCTGCTGCAATGAATGACGTTTGACTTAATTGGCTGGTGCTTATATGAGAGAACCCAACGTAGCACAGCCTAAGCAGCTTGGCATACCTCATCTCAGCACTCGCAGCTCAGCCCAGACCTTTGGAGATGCAGAAAGAAATCACCCCGGGGAAAGATGTTGGAACCCAGAGGCCTGGAGAGAAGGCCAGGAGAGACCATCCTGTGCCTTCCCACGTAAGAAAGAACTTCATTGGAAAGTTAACTGCCTTTCCTCTGAAGAGGAAATCTGGTGTGTTGCATTCCAGCAGCTAGCAAACTAGAACAGCCACCATGTGCATTGCCATGTCATGGAAAAGCCAAGGCACCCCAAAGATTGCTGGCTGGCTAGAAATACCTACTCCAGAAGGAAGCAAGCCTTCTAGCCTTTGAAACTATGAGCCAATGAATTCCTGTTAAGCCAACCCATTGTATAGTATTTGTTTTAACTACTAGTAAACTAAAACATTGGCCATTTGTGTGTGTGTGTGTGTGTGTGTATACACACACATACATATATATGTATGTATTTGTGTGTGTGTGTGTGTGTATCTTCTTTGGAGAAATATCTATTCAAGTCCTTGGCCCATTTTTCAGTAGGGTTATTTGTTTTCTTGTTGTTGAACTGTAAGCATTATCTGTATATTCTAGATATAAAACTGTATCGGATGAATGGTATCCAAATATCCTCTCCCATTCTGTAGGATGTCTTTTTCAGTTTCTTCATAATGTTCTTTGATCCACAAAAGTTTTAAATTTTGAAAAAGTCGAATTGATCAATTTTTTTCTTTTGTTCCTTGTGCTTTTAGTGTTAAGTGTAAGAATCTTTTGCCTAATACAAGGTCCAGAAGATATTCCCCTATGTTTTCTTCTAGGAGTTTTGTAGTTTTAGTTCTTATATTTAAGTCTGATCCATTTTGAGTTAATTTGTGTATATGGTGTGAGGTAGGGGTCCACTTTCAATCTTTTGCACGTGGATATCCCATTTTCTCAGCACCATTTGTGGAAAGACGATTTCTTCCCCATCAAATGGACTTGGTACCTTTGTCAAAAAGGTACCATAGCACCGTGGGATCAACAACGCCTTCCGAACTAAAAGGGGGAAAAGAAATGTAACAAAATAAGGTGTCAGTGGTTATGCGGGAGCCTGAGGGAACAGGAAAGCAGGGCAGAGGGAAGCAGTGACTATGGTTTTTGCTGAGTGAGGTGGGAGCATGTTGGCATGTTTCAGCAGGAGAGTGATGGGATCTGCCTGACTTTTATTAAGATCCCTCTCTACTGTCTGGGGAATGGATGAGGAAATCAAAGACGAATGCGGGGAGTTCCCTGAAGTGGCTTTGCAGTAATCCAGGAGAGCCCTGATGGTGGCTTGGGCAGGGATAGTGAGAAGCGCTGGATTCTGGAATCACTGTGGAGGAGGACCCCACAACATTTGGCTCAGAATGTGAAAGAATGTTAGAGAAGTCCTCAAGAGCATCTCCAAGGCTTTTGGCCTCCCTTATTCATCTGCTAAATCAAATGTGCCAACAGGACCTTTCATTTCTTCTTTTTTTTTAATTAATTTTTTTAACTCTAATGATTTTATTTCTGTATATCAAGACTACAAATAGTATTTAAACAATTTATTATTCAAATTAAGAATTATACATTTTGTTTTGATAATGGTGATTGCCATTCGGCATTCCTGCATTTAAAAGTATATTGCTGATTATAGTCAATTAAATGCAATATCCAACGGAGTGTCAGGTGACAGTAAAATACCTGACATTTAAGAGATGAATAACGATTCCTCCTCCCCCCAACATTAGCAAAGGGTCACTCTGTTTTCATATCTTTTGCTTTGACATGCTTTCCATTTTTTTCCAACTTGACAGTTTTTATTAAATAGCATATGTATATTTAATAAAATTCTGAGAAACTTACATTTTTTATTAACTTATAACTTTTTCTTAAACTATAACAACAACCACAAACACTGTTTTTAAAAAATTTTTAATTAATTTTTAAATTAAAAAAAATGCCAAGAAAGAAATACACTCTTAACATATGATCATTCCGTTGTACATATATAATCAATAATTCACAATATTATCACATAGTTGCATATTCATCATCATGATCATTTCTTAGAATATTTGCATCAATTCAGAACAAGAAATAAAAAGATAACAAAAAAATTCATACATACCATCCTCCTCACCCCTCCCTTTCATTGATCACTAGCATTTCAAACTAAATTTATTTTAACATTTGTTCCCCCTATTATTTATTTTTATTCCATATGTTCTAGTCCTTTGTTGACAAGGTAGATTGAAAGGAGCATCAGACACAAGGTTTTCACAATCACACAGTCCCATTGTGAAAGCTTTATCATTATTCAATCATCATCAAGAAACATGGCTACTGGAACACAGCTCTACATTTTCAGGCAGTTCCCTCCATCCTCTCCATTACATCTTGAATAGCAAGGTGATATCTACTTAATGCGTAAGAATAACCTCCAGGATAACCTCTCGACTCTGTTTGAAATCTGTCAGCCATGGACACTTTGTCTCATTTCCCTCTTCCCCCTTTTGGTTGAGAAGGTTTTCTCAATCCCTTGATGCTGAGTCTCAGCTCATTCTAGGATTTCTGTCCCACATTGTCAGGAAGTCACACCCCTGGGAGTCATGCCCCACGTAGAGAGGGGGAGGGTGGTGAGTTTGCTTGTTGTGTTGGCTCATTTCTTCTTTGAAAGCCTTCTGTGTCTCCCTTACAGCCTCTCTCCAGGTTTTTCTTCCTGTTCTTCCTTATCTCCCACCCATCTTTTTTATGATCCAACCCATGTGCATCCTTGGGCTCCATCTGAACCAGACAACCCACAGGAGCTCGGCTTCTGGTGCAGGAGACTGATAACGCTTAAACTCATCCACTGTGTGACTTCAGACGACCTGCTTAACCTCTCTGTGCCTCGGTTGCTTTGTATTTAAAAAGGGGACAAAAGAGTTTTTTTGTTTTGTTTTTGCATGGACAGGCACTGGGAACTGAACCTGGGTCTCTGGCATGGCAGGCAAGAATTCTGCCACGGAGCCACTGTGCCAGTTTGAATCTGTGGTGGACCCTAGAAAAGCCATGCCCTTTAATCCTCATTCAGTATTGCTGGGTGGGAGCATTTTGATTGTTCCCATGGAGATGTGACCCACCCAATTGTGGGCAGTAACTTTTGATTAGATGATTTCCATGGACGTATGTCTCCACCCATTGAAGATGGAGTTGCTTACTGGAATCCTTTAAAAGAAGAAACATTTTGGAGAGAGTCCTTTTTGTAGATCCACGAGAAAGCCAGCAGATGCCGCCATGTTCGCCATGTGCCCTTCCAGTTGAGAGCGAAACATTGAATTTCATCGGCCTTCTTGAACCAAGGTATCTTTCCCTGGATGCTTTACTAGGGACATTTCGATAGACTTGCTTTAATTGGGCCATTTTCTCAGCCTTAGAACTGTTAACTAGCAACTTATTAAATTCCCTTTTTAAAAAGCCTTTCTTATAGGCAGAGCCCCCAGTCTTGGGATTTGTTCATATGAAACTTAACCCCACAAAGGATAGGTCAAGCCTACTTAAAATTTAGGCTTAAGAGTCACCCCCAAGAGAGCCTCTTTTGTTGCTCAGATGTGGCCCCTCTCTCCAGCCAACACAATGAGCAGTCTCACCACCCTCCCCCTGTCTACATGGGACACGACTCCCAGGGGTGTGGACCTTCCTGGCAATGTGGGACAGAGATCTTGGAATGAACGGAGACTCAGCATCAATGGATTGAGAAAACCTTCTCAACCAAAAGGGGGAAGAGGGAAATGAGGCAAAGTGTCCATGGCTGAGAGATTCCAAACAGAGTCGAGAGGTTATCCTGGAGTTATTCTTGTGCATCAAGTAGGTATCATCTTGTTATTCAAGATGTAATGGAGAGGCTGGAGGGAACTGCCTGAAAATGTAGAGCTGTGTTCCAGTGGCCATGTTTCTTGATGATGATTGAATAATGATATAGCTGTCACAATGTGACTGTGTGATTGTGAAAACCTTGTGTCTGATGCTCCTTTTATCTACCTGGTCAACAAAGGAGTAGAACATATGGAATAAAAATAAATAATAGGGGGAACAAATGCTAAAATAAATTTAGTTTAAATGCTAGTGATCAATGAAAGCAAGGGGTAAGGGGTATAGTAGGTATAATCTTTTTTTTTTTCTTCCCTGTGTTCATTTTATTTCATTTTCTGTTGTCTTTTTATTTCTATTTCTGAATTAATGCAAATATTCTAAGAAATGATGAATATGCATCTAAGTGATGCTATTGTGAATTACTGATTATGTATGTTGTTTTATTTTGTTTCTTTATTTTTTTAATTAATAAATTAAAAAAAAAAGCCTTTCTGTTTCTGGTATATTGCATTCCGGCAGTGAGCAAACTAGAATAGCCACCATCGCACCACCCAAGAATTCTGCCACCAAGCCACGGAGCTATGGAGTTTGTGAGGATTAAATGAGTTGATATTTGTAAAGCACTTAGAACAGTGCCTGGCTACAGAGTAGCAATTACTTAGCAGGGTAAATATGCTATGCATCTGTTAAATGAAAATCAATGCACAAAAGAAGATACATCTAGAGACAGGTGAGTGCTACAAGGAAGATGGGAAGGGAAGGCTTAGAGAGTAGCTGTGTGCGGAGGCAGGGAGGGAAGGAACTCCCAGAGGTGGGGTGATGGGTGAAGGTCCTTAGAGCTGCAGTGATGGGACAGACAAGTTTCCAGAAAGCAACCGAAGTTGCAGAAAATTCCAGCTGGAGCAAGGCTGGAATTTTCAAGGAATCCAAATGTGCCAGTTTGAATCTATTGTGAACCCCAGAAAAGCCGTGTCCTTTAATCCACATTCAACACTGCTGGGTGGGAGCTTTTTGATCGTTTCCATTCAAGGTGGGGTTGCTTATTGTAGCCCTTTAAGAGGGAACCTTTTTGAAAAAAACTTGAGAGCCACTAGAGCCACCAGAGCCACCAGAACCGACAGAGCCAACCAAATGGACAGAGCCCTGGGGAAGTCACTGAAGAGAAAGCTAGCAGATCTTGCCATGTGCCTTTCCAGCTGAGAGAGAAAAATCCTGAACATCATCGGCCTTCTTGAACCAAGGTATCTTTCCCTGGATGCCTTAGATTGGACGTTTCTATAGTCTTGCCCTAATTTGGACATTTTCACAGCCTTAGAACTGTAAACTTGCAACTTAATAAATCCCCCCCTTTTTAAAAGCCGTTCCACTTCTGGTATATTGCATTCCAGCAGCTTACCAACTGGAACACCAAAGAAGGCTTTTTCTATGCTATCACTTCCTCCACTAAAGGATGGGGGTGATGAAATATCAATGACTTTTCCCGGATTGCTATGAGGACTAAAAAATTTAAGCCATATAGGCGGACTCAGGCCTTGAAAAATTTGAGAGCTCTCTTTGAGCAAAGAAAAAGACAAATGAAAAAATGAGGTATGGGGCTTTAAAAGGGGGACAGATGGGGGACCTGGAAACGTAGGCTGCTCCAGCCTCACGGTAAAGCCACTTCTGAACTCGTAGAAATGTTAGCACTCATTAAAATTTCCATCAAACCTCTCGGCAAACTCAGAGCCCTCCTGACAAGCCCAAGGGAAGCCGCGACACGGGCTGGCCAGCGTCCCACTCCCTCGTCCCGGGTCCCTGGAACAGAAGTTCCACCACAGGAGCCACCTGCCCGGGCACTGCATGACAGCCCCAGAGTGATTCATGCTGCTATTTTTGGTGCCGCTGTCGCAAAGGGTGGGGAGAGAAATGGTGAGGGCCTCTTCCAAACCATCGCTGAGGCTGCAGATCCTGCAGCAAATGAGAGCAAATCGGTCACACGAATAGTAGTTCTCTGCAGGCCAGCTCCACATTTGAAAATTCTCCCAATGTCAGACCAAATTATAATGGCAGGAGCTCAACATGTGGAGAGGGCGATGAAGGCATTTTGACCTGTTGGGGTGGGAATCGAAGACAATCCTGAGTTCCCTTCACCAAGTTAGAGCGAAGTTCTACTTTGGGACCCACTCTTAAAGAATATTTTAACTTCCCATCTAAGAACTGAGTGATTGTAACTTCTGGCTATCCTGCTAAGGCAGAGCCTCACCCTTGATTCTAGGGGGACACAGGGGGTGGGGTGGGGTTGGATGGCAAAAGGTGCCACAGGGTTCTCTCCAATTCAGTGAACTATATCCCCAGACGCTGTGCCAGGTGCTCCAAGGACTAAAAAGATGGCCATTGTCGTCTAATAATTATTCGTCACAGCCCAGTCCTGGATCTCGCTGTCCACGCTCCCTTCCTGCGTGATTTAATCAGTCTTGTAGCTATAAATACCCTCTCGGATGACTCCCACATTTCTATCTTTGGCTCAGATGGCACACCCAAATTCCAGACTCATCTATCCAATGACCTTCTTCTTTTTTTTTTTAATGTTCAATTATATTTTTTATTAAAGACAATATACACATTCATTGAAATAAATCTTGAAAATACAAAGAAGCACAAAAAAGAAAAATCATCCATATGCTTACCACCCAGACAAGCCTGGTTAACAGCTTAAAATACAACATCCACGGATTATTTCTAATGTCTCTGACATCACATCTCTCTGCCTGTGTTCACGTTGACTCAATATGGAAAGGTCTGCTCATCTTTTAAGCCCACCTAAAATATCAGCTTCTCAGTGAAGGCTTTACCAGGCAGAATTAATAACACCTTCCTCCATTTTTCCATTGCCTTTATTTGGCTCGACTGTGAAACTTAGCATACTACATTACACTATAATTATTTATTTGCTTCTTTTTCTCCTTAGCATTTTTTTTAAAACTTATTTTGTATTATCAAACCAAAACAGCATACAAACATGAGCATTCTTAACACACAAACATTCCATGTATGATATACAATCAGTGGCTCACAATATCATCACATAGTTGTGTATTCATCACCATGATCATTTTTTAGAACATTTGCATCTCTCCAGAAAAAGAAATAAAAAGAAAAAAGAAAAAGCTCACACATACCATACCCTTACCCCCCCATCACTGACCACTAGTATTTCCATCTACTCAATAGATTTTAACCTTTGTTCCCCCTATTTTCTTTATACCCCTTACCACTCCCTTTCATTGTTCACTAGTATTTCAATTTACTCAATTTATTTTAACACTTGTTCCCTCTATTATTTATTTATTTGTAATCCATATGTTTTACTCGTCTGTCCGTATCATAGGTAAAAGGAGCATC
Source organism: Tamandua tetradactyla (assembly GCF_023851605.1). Classification (NCBI taxonomy): domain Eukaryota; kingdom Metazoa; phylum Chordata; class Mammalia; order Pilosa; family Myrmecophagidae; genus Tamandua; species Tamandua tetradactyla. Next base: position 10,465,822 of record NC_135335.1, read on the forward strand.
AGACACAAAGTTTTCACAATGACACAGTCGCATTGTGAAAACTATGCCATTATACAATCATCTTCAAGAAACATGGCTACTGGAACACAGCTCCACATTTTCAGGCAGTTCCCTCGAGCTTCTCTAATATACCTTAAACTAAAAAGGTGGTATCTATATAACGCGTAAGAATAACCTCTAGGATAACCTCTCGAGTCTGTTTGGAATCTCTCAGCCATTGACATTTTATTTTGTCTCATTTCACTCTTCCCCCTTTTGGTCGAGAAGGTTTTCTCAATCCCCCGATGCTGAATCTCAACTCATTCTAGGGTTTTTCTCAATCCCTTGATGCTGAGTCTCAGCTCATTCTAGGATTTCTGTCCCACATTGCCAGGAAGGTCCACACCCCTGGGAGTCATGTCCCACGTAGATGGAGGGCGGTGAGTTTGCATGCCATCCAATGACCTTCTTGCTGTCTCCACCCACACCTCTAATGGCTGAACTCTGTGGCTGGCTATAGGCCCCTCCATGCCCCATGTACCACCCCCTGCCTCGTACCAGGCTCCAGGTGTGTGAGGGACAGCATCTTGGACCACCCCAGCCCTGCCTTCAGCTAAATAACCACTGAGGCACCCTAATCAAAGCCACATGGAGGGTGGGCCACAGTGGCTCAGTGGCAGAGTTCTCACCTGCCATGCTGGAGACCCGGGTTCGATTCCTGATGCCTGCCCCTGCAAAAAAAAGAGATATAATTAAATGGCCGTTGCTTTTAGCTGTTCACACGAGATAGTTTGTTATACACAGCAAAAAATAACCAGATCAGCGACCTCCAAGGGCTTTTCTCCTTCTCTGTGTTTTCTCCTTCTCGGCTGCTCCTGGCTGCCCATCTCTCCCTCATAGCCCACACCCCAGCAGCGGCCACAGGCAGCTTTTAAAAATCAGGTCATCCATTCCCTCACCTAGAAGCCTCCAGGGATACCCCACTCCAGGGATGCCCCGCTGTACTTTAGAATTAAGGATATTTCCTAAGAGGCATGACGGCCCTGCCTCCTTCTCTGGGGTTTCTCTGTCCCCCTCAACTTCAGAAGGTATCTCAATTAGAAATAGGGACTCTGCGGTTGTCATCTGCTAAGATGGGGTTATTCAGGGTTAGGGTGAGCCCGAAATCCAAGGACAGCTGTCCTTATAAGAAGAAGAAGAGGCACTAAGACATGCAAAGGAAGGCGAAGAAAGAAGCAGAGACTGGAGTGAAGCAGCTACAAGTCAAGGAACCCCTGAGGTTGCCGGGAGCCCCAGAAAGACAGCGTGTCCTGCCAGCACCTGATTTTCACAGGTCTAGCCTCCAGCACTGGGGGAGGGTACGTTTCTGTTCTGGCAACCCCGAAACACCAAGACACCCCCTTTCTCTCCGCCTGCCCGTGCTCCAGCCTCTTCACCTCTTTCTGCCCTTGGAACTCATTCGCCCGCAGGGCCCTTTTCTGGAATGTTCTTTCCTCAGCGGTGCTGCACCAGAGGACTCCTTCCGGCCGGCCAGTCCTGGCCTGACTCCATCCGAGAGTCCTTTCCTGGCCACTCAAACCAAAATAGCCCCCACCCCTGCCCGGACCCCACCCCAAAGCCGGTTGTGTTCTCCGCAGGGGTGTTAGCACCCTCTGACGACGTGACTTGTGTCTGTGGATTTGTTCACTGCGGGTTTCCCACACCAGATACTGCCTCCCACGGGGCACGGACCCCAGTGCAGGGTCTGGGGTGCAGGTAGTGCTTAGGGAGGGTTTGTTAAAGGCCAAATGACACCGATCACCCTGGATGCCCCCCGAGGGGCCCCAGCTTCCCACGGGGCCACCTTCCAGCCCTCTTCCCTCCTGGATTTCTTACTCCCTATTCTGCTTATATTTCTTCGGGCCAGAGGGCGGATTCCTTCAGATTCAAATGTCCCAACCCCACTGTCTCCCTTTTAGCATCTATTTATTGAGAAATACCAAGTGTGTGTGTGTGCGCACGCGTGTTCATGTGTATCTGTGTGTGTCTGTGTGTGTGCATGTGTGTGTGTAAACAGGCCCCCTCTCATATGCTGTCCGCCTGGAACACACACTTACCAATATCTACTTAAAATACCACAGCCCAGTGGTGCCGGCTGAAGGAATGGAAGCCATCTAGCCCTGCAGCCACGGGGGCCCCTGGAAAACGTGGAGGTGCCTCCAGGAGAGGAGGGAACTTTGGTGACCCTCTAATAACGACCCTCCAGTTAGCTACTGATGTAGAAACAGGGCCCCGGCATATCGTGGAATGAACAAAGTTAGCTATGGAGAAGTTGCGTGCGGCTGATTCTGTTTTTTTGCAAAAAACAAAGATAAATAAATAGTGTGCCTTTAGCGTCGTATACGATGGCATATGAGCGGAAAAGTTCGAGAAGGATGTACAGCTGTGGATTCAGAATGGGGAGGGGGGCCTTTTGCTTTTCATTTTTATGTTCTTAAAAATTGTCACATCATGATGATGAATATGCAACTATGTGATGATATCGTGAATTACTGATTATATATGTAGAACGGAATGAGCATATATTAAGAATGTTTGTGTTTCATTCTTGTAATTTTTTTAATTAATAAAAAAATTTTTTTAAAAATGTCACAATACATTATGCTGAGTGAGATGAGCCAGAAACAAAAGGACAAATACTGTATGGTCTCACGGATATGAACTAACATTAATGAATGAACTTGGAGAATTTCAGTTAAGAGCAGAGGTCATCAGGAGATAGAAATGGGGTAGATATTGGGTGATTGGAGCTGAAGGGATACAGATTGTGCAACAGGACTGATTGTAAAAATTCAGTAATGGACAGTACAATATTACCTAACTGTAATACAATTATTCTAAAACACTGAATGAAGCTGAATGTGAGAATGATAGAGGGAGGAGGGCTGGGGGCACATATGAAACCAGAAGGAAAGTTAAAACTATAAAGACTGAGATGATATAATCTAGGAATGCCTAGAGTGTACAATGATAGAGATTAAATATACAAATTAAAAAATGTTTTTGCAGGAGGAAGAACAAAGGAATGTCAATATTGCAGGGTGTTGAAAATAGATGGTCATTCATATTTTAAAACTTCAACTTCTGCATGAGACTAAAGCAAAAAATGTTTATTTGGTACAAAATTTATATTTTGACCAGTACATTTCATAATATAACTTATATGGACAGGTTAATTGAACATCACAAGTACATGGAACCTTGAATAGAGCATGAGATTTTGTAGGTTTGCCCAGAGTGATGCTCCATAAATCCCAGAGTGATTTGAACAGTGAATAAAGAACTATTTGCAAAGTTCCCTTGGGGGAATGGCAAGAAAGGGGAATTCCTGATATCCTCACAAGCAGCGGATAACTAAAGCAATAGGCTGAGCCCTCAATCTCCGGGTTTGATCATATGAAACTCAACCCTGCAAAGGATAGACTGAGCCTACTTAAAATTAGGCCCAAGAGCCACCCCCAAAGAACCTCTTTTGTTGCTCAGATGTGGCTTCTCTCTCTCAGGCAACACTCAAGCAAACTCACCACCCTCCCCCTGTCTACATGGGACATGACTCCCAGGGGCGGGGCGTAAACCTCCTTAGCAACGTGGGACAGAAATCCTAGAATGAGCTGAGACTCAGCATCAAGGGATTGAGAAAACCTCGACCAAAAGGGGGAAGAGAGAAATGAGACAAAACAAAGTGTCAATGGCTGAGAGATTTCAAACAGAGTCAAGAGGTTGTCCTGGAGGTTATTCTTATGCATTATATAGATATCCCTTTTTTAAGTTTAAGGTGTATTGTAGAGGCTGGACGGAAGTGCCTGAAAATGTAGAGCTGTGTTCCAATAGCCATGTTTCTTGAAGATGATTGTATAATGATATAGCTTTCACAATGTGACTGTGTGATTGTGAAAACCTTGTGTCTGATGCGCCTTTTATCTACCTTATCAACAGATGGATTAAAAATAAATAAATAGGACCTTAAACCTAAAGCAAGAGCACTGAAGAAAGAAATAAATAAATGGGAGCTCCACAAAATTAAACACTTTTGTGCATCAGAGAACTTCATCAAGAAAGTAGAAAGACAGCCTACACAATGGGAGACAATATTTGGAAACGACATATCAGATAAAGGTCTAGTATCCAGAATTTATAAAGAGATCGTTCAACTCAACAACAAAAAGACAGTCAACCCAATTACAAAATGGGAAAAAGACTTGAACAGACACCTCTCAGAAGAGGAAATACAAATGGCCAAAAGGCACATGAAGAGATGCTCAATGTCCCTGGCCATTAGAGAAATGCAAATCAAAACCACAATGAGATATCATCTCACACTCACCAGAATGGCCATTATCAACAAAACAGAAAATGACAAGTGCTGGAGAGGATGTGGAGAAAGAGGCACACTTATCCACTGTTGGTGGGAATGTCAAATGGTTCAACCACTGTGGAAGGCAGTTTGGCGGTTTCTCAAAAAACTGAATATAGAATTGCCATACGACCCAGCAATACCATTGCTAGGTATCTACTCAAAGGACTTAAGGGCAAAGACACAAACGGACATTTGCACACCAATGTTTATAGCAGCGTTATTTACAATTGCAAAGAGATGGAAACAGCCAAAATGTCCATCAACAGACGAGTGGCTAAACAAACTGTGGTATATACATACGATGGAATATTATGCAGCTTTAAGACAGAATAAACTTATGAAGCATGTAATAACATGGATGAACCTAGAGAACATTATGCTGAGTGAGTCTAGCCAAAAACTAAAGGACAAATACTGTATGGTCCCACTGATGTGAACCGACATTCGAGAATAAACTTGGAATATGTCATTGGCAACAGAGACCAGCAGGAGTTAGAAACAGTGTAAGATAATGGGTAATTGGAGCTGAAGGGATACAGACTGTGCAACAGGACTAGATACAAAAACTCAAAAATGGACAGCACAATACTACCTAATTGTAATGCAATTATGTTAAAACACTGAATGAAGCTGCATCTGAGCTATAGTTTTTGTTTGTTTGTTTGTTTGTGTCTTTTGTTTTTTTCTTTTTCCTTTTTTTATATATATATTTTTTTTATTATTATTTTTTTTCTCTATATTAACATTCTATATCTTTTTCTGTTGTTTTGCTAGTTCTTTTCCTAAATCGATGCAAATGTACTAAGAAATGATGATCATACATCTATGTGATGATATTAAGAATTACTGATTGCATATGTAGAATGAAATGATTTCTAAATGTTGTGTTAATTTCTTTTTTATTTAATTAATAAAAAAATAAAAATAAAAATAAAAAGAATTAATGATCCTAGTAACAAACTAACATTTAAGTGAAATGTCATGACCTGTTCTAAGCATTTTACAACATTAATTTTTTTTTTGCTTTTTTTCTGGGGGGGATGCATTGGCTAGGATTTGAACCTGAACCTCCCACATGATAGAGAGCATTCTACCACTGAAAAACACACACACCTCAAATATTACTTTTCTTATGAATTCTCTGAGCTGGGCACCATTACAATCAATCCACTTTCTGAAGAGGAAATGGAGAGACAGATGGGATAAGCAAGTTACCCAAATGGGCCATCTAAGAATGGACAGACTTGGCATTGAAATCGAGGTCATGCAGATGATATCACTGAGTTGTGAAACATAATGCCAGGAAAAGCCTTCCCAGCTATTCCCAGGAGGACCCTTGTAAGAAAGTTCCAGGCATGACTTGGGTGGTCCAGCTATCTTCAGTTACACTTGGAGGCTGAATATTTCAAATCCCTCTGTAACATCAATGGAAGAGATCTTGCATATATTCTTCATCTTATAGAGGTAAATATTCCTGTTACACAAATTCTTCACACACTTTGGTTTCAAAATACTTATACATGTGCTCATTTATGCACATATATTTATACATTTATTTATTTTTAATTGATTTACACATGAAATAAACACATGTATATACAAATGCAAAAAAAATAATAAATAAATAAATAATAGGGGGAACAAATGTTAAAATAAATTTAGTAGATTGAAATACTAGTGATCAAAGAAAGGGAGTGGTAAGGGTATAGAAAAAATAAGAGAAACAAAGACTAAAATATATTGAGTAGGTGGAAATGCTAGTGGTCAACGAAAGGGAGGGGTAGGGGTTATGGTATGTATGAGTTTTTTCTTTTTATTTTTTTTTCTGGAGTGATGCACATATTCTAAGAAATGATCATGGTGATGAATATACAACTATGTGATGATATTGTGAGTCATTGATTATATACCAAGAATGGAATGCTCATATGTTAAGAATGTTTGTGTTTGTATGCTGTTATGCTTAAAAAAAAAAAGAATTGATGCACCAATAACTTGGAAATTGCCATTTTAAAAACAGCTGGGTAAGTTTTTAACTTGACAAAGTGCGTCATAAAATGAAAGTATAAAACAAAATAAAATTGTCACAATATACCTTACTTTTAAATATGTTGTGAGGTGGGCCACGTGGCCCAGCAGGCAGAGTTCTCGCCTGCCATGCTGGAGACCCGGGTTCGATTCCCGGTGCCTGCCCATGCAAAAAAAAAAATAATAATAATAATAATAATAAATATGTCGTGCACTTCAAACTAAATGTCCCCTGAGCATCCACCTCGTTCCCAGGTCCTCTCTGGAATGCCTTCCCCAGCCGGTTCCAGGGACCACCCGACCCCTACCCACAAGGAAGGCAGCACGAGATTAGGACTTCCAGAAACTGCCTGGCCCTCTCCAGATACCTAAGAGTTTTTTGCAAGGAATCAGATGGAGAGTTCTGCCATCCAGGTTTATAGCTACATGCTCTGGACATTTAATACTTTATAATCCACCCTTCCCTCACACACCTCTCAATATAACGATGACAGTATCAGGCAATGAAACAGATAATAAAAATGAACATAGGTAGGTAATAAAATTAAATATGAAGACAGCATTAAAACCAGACCTTAGGGGGTCCCGGGAAGGAGAGGGGCAAATGTGCATCTCCCCGAATCTGAATGATGCAACAAAAAATAGAAAGATGGCAGGATACCAAAGGGGTAGAGGTGAAGCTTGAATGGCACTCAGGAGACAGTGATGCATTGGACTTTAAAATGACACCCTTCGATTATATATAATAACCAGATTATAATATATATGTATAATATATAATATATAATAACCAAATAATAATAACCACAGGACCATACCATAGAGCGAACCCTAATGTAAACCATGACATATAGATAATAATACAATTATAAAAATGTTCTTTTTTCAGTTGTAACAGATGAACTGCCCTATGCTAGGTGCTAATATAATAATAGGGTGTAACATGGGAACTCTGTATTTTTATGCATGATTTTTCTGTAAAGCCACAATTGTGCTAATTAAAAAAATAAATAAATCCCCAGCGAGAGAGGTGGGATTTGAGGTCCCTGAAGACAAGGTAGAATTCTCCTGGGTTCTGCTCTAGTCTTAAATCTCAGACCAATAGCGGGAAACCAGGACTGTTCTGGGATCCCAAATCTCTCTCTGCTGAGCTGGTGAAGCCACTCCTTTGGGTGTCTTTGCAACCCTGAAAGGAGTGGAAGCCAGAAAATCAAACACAGGGCCCGCCTACGAATTTAGAATCAGTTTTGTCATCATTATGCTTCTGAGTGCTTATTTATGGTTTTGAACCTTTTAGGACAATCGCATCTTGTGACTTGGGGTTTTTCATTTGGTTTTGTTTTTTTTGTTTTGTTTTTTTGCACGGGCAGGCACCGGGAAGTGACTTGAAGTTTTAACTAGAAAAGCGTAAGCGGTAGACAGCCTGCAAAGACAGCTGCAATAATTCCTCCCATCCCTTTGCACTGCTCCTCCCAGCGCGGGGTGGAGGCTATTTCCCCCACCCCCTTTGAATCTGGGCTGTCCTCGTGACATGCATGGACTTGAGATGGCCGTGCAAGTCATGGAGTGTGACTTCCAAGCCGTACCTCCAGAAGCCCCGCAGCCTCGGCGGTCACGTTTCCTGGAGCAGGAGCATGAGAACATCCTACCCTGGAAATGCTCAATTGTGGAGAAGACCCAAGGGGTCCCGGCTGACAGCCACACCCACCACCAGCCACGTGCACAAGCCAAGCTGGTGCATCTCAGCTCCGGGTGTCAGGTGACTGCAGCTGTGGAGGGACCGAGGCGAGACCAGGAGACGGAAAACCGTGGAGCTCAACACAACCCAAATTAATTCAGAATCTGCGATTTTTAAGCCAACTTGTTTTCAGGGGGGTGATTACACAGCAAAGATAACCGAGATTGTGTCAGAGGATCGGAGGAGCTAAGCTCAATGAACAGTATTATTTGAATATTTAAGAAAATCAATCTACCACATTTAGCAAATTGATCTACTAGTGCACAAGCCGTTGTTAATATGATTAGAAAAAAAAATGGGTATATGTCTCTTTCATAGGAAATTTGAGAGGATCAGCTGTTTCAGCTCTGTAAAATGTAGTTTAAATGTACTAGGGGACTTTAATTACCTAAGTTTGTAATTGGTATTCATTTTTTGAAGAATTGAATCTGTGGAACTCATGGGTTAATTAACTATTAATCAAAAATAAGGGAAAGCAATTGTGCTTATTTTTAGACAAAAAAAAAAATACTCGATGTATACACAGAAAACAAGATTTGCAAGTTGCACGCAGATGCATAAGAAAAACTAGCATTAAAAAAAAATGTATCCTTAAGAAATACGGTATTCATTTAAACCCAAGCAGCAGTAGGTAGCTTTTCTCTGCATGAAAGCCTCTCTCCACATTAAAAAACCTCAAATGACAACAATGTAAACTCCAGCCTCACTACAAAATTCAGCATGCCACAGGTTTCCATGCCCTGCCTGGAAGGTCCACACTCCGCCACCTTCCATACCTGGAAAAATCCTACCTTCTCCAAAAGGTGCAGTTCAGATTCTGGGGGAGCCCCCAAATCGTGCTTCCCTATCCAGGACCTCCTGCATTGGAGCAGACCACAGAGGGGTCCCAGCTGGGACTTTCTCTATCCCAGCAGCCTTGAGAGAACCGAGCTGAGTTCCAGCCAAAGAAACAGAAGGGCTGGGACCCTCCTGATGGGCTAGGACCCCTCCTGATGGGGTAGGGCCCTCCTGATGGGGTAAGGTCCCTCCTGATGGGGTAAGGCCCCTCCTGATGAGGTAAGGCCCCTCCTGATGGGGTAGGACCCTCCTGATGGGGTAGGGCCCTCCTGATGAGGTAAGGCCCCTCCTGATGGGGTAGGACCCTCCTGATGGGGTAGGGCCCTCCTGATGGGGTAAGGCCCTCCTGATGGGGTAGGACCCTCCTGATGGGGTAGGGCCCTCCTGATGGGGTAGGGTCCTCCTGATGGGGTAAGGCCCCTCCTGATTTCCTCCTGGCCAGAGGAAATACCCAGGACCCCCAGGGTGCTTCAGGCTCTGAGGGAAAGGTCCTCCAGGCTAGACGCCAAGACTTTCTCTGAGTTGAGGCCCTTTGCTGCTCTCTGCATCTTCCTCCCAGGCCTTAAGATGTGCAAGGCAGAATGACAATGCCCCGGAGACGTTCACACCCTAATCCCTGGAGCGTACGACTGTGCTATGTTCTGTGGCAAATAAGGATTAAAGTAGGGAGAGGAGTATGAGTTATCCAGGTGTGCACGAGGTAATCACAAGGGTTCTGAAAAGCGGAAGAGGGGGGCAAAGAAGAGGGTCAGAGGGAAACGCCACACTAGGGAAGAGGAGCCAGTGAGACAGAACATTGTTGACTTTGAAAAAGGAGGAAGGGGGTGTACGAGCCAAGGAAGGTGGGTCTCTGCAACCTGGAAAAGGGAAGGAAACGGATTCTCCCCTGGAGCCTGCAGAGAGGAAGGCAGCCACCTTGACTTCAGCCCTGTGACACCCGTGCCGGACTCCTACCCTACAGAGTTTTAAGATAATAGATGTATGCGGTTTAAGCTACTAAGTTTGTGACCCTTTGTTACAGCAGTAATAGGACATGTACACAGGGGTCACCCATGGGCTTCGTGTTCTGAATCAGTGACCTCTGCATAGCTGCCTTCCAGGCCACAGGTGGGAGCCCAACAGACATGGATGCAAGGCTGGGCTCTGACCCTCACAAGCTGTGTGGCGTCTGGCCAGTTCAGTCTGCTTACCTGCACCATGATGGTGTAAGGCCCCTCCCGATGGGGTAGGACCCTCCTGATGAGGTAGGACCCTCCTGATGGGATAAGACCCTCCTGATGGGGTAGGACCCCTCAATGGGGTAGGGCCCTTTACTGGGCTCTTGGGAGTGTTACTGGACAAACGCTGTGGGTTCTTTTGCAGGACGCACTCAATAACCAATTCCCGAGACATCGGGGTTTCAAAGAGAAAGTTAAATACTAGGTGTGCAGTCTCCATAACTGCAGTAGTTTGGATTCTTTTACTAGAGAAAAGATGGGCAGGGTTTAGGATAATGAGCTCAGTGGCCCCCAGATGATGGAATTAGGGGTGATATGATTATTGAGCATGCACAGATTGATTCCATGCTTAGTCACAGAATGTTTGCATGAAAATGATGGAATGAGGTCTAGGTAACTGGTAGGTGAAAGTCTAAGCTACTGCGCACGTCAGGTGGGCCCACTTTGGTGAGATCCAGCCGTGGTTATCAAGATAACTTTAGACTTGGGGTGGGTTAGCACTGGGCTGACCCAAGACCCTTCATTAATATACATCAGGGGCTGTCTTTAGCGATTACAAGACTCTAAAGTTAAAAAACTGGACAACTGGGTACAAATGAAGGTTAGTCACGAGGTTTTTACAATCCCAGGAGCAGAAGATAAGGGCTGTACAATCATTGTCAGAGATCAAGGGAGCTGGGTTACAATGCAGAGATTTCAGGAACTTCCCTCTGTTGCCTCACTCCAACACACCAGCAAGCTAAAAGGAATAGCTATATAAGGATTCAGCAATCAAAATCATGCCTTAACCCCCGATTTCTCAGTGACAGAAGCATGCAGTGAGTGAATGGACATGCAGCGTTTAGATCAGAGCCCAGCTCAGGTGCAGCTGGCAAGGCCCTTTGTACCCTGCTGTGGGACTGGAGAAGAGGCGAATGGTGAGCCAAGGGTGTGGCCAAGACAGGCCAGCCCAGGGAGCCAAAACTCAGGTCTGACTTCTGCATCTTGCCTGCTGCCCTTTGGGGGGACAGGGTGCAGGCCTGGCTGATGGTCCCGGCATGGTGGGGACCATGGCGGGTGACTGATGTCCCCCGCCATCCACCATCAGACCGTGACCCTGACATCACAGCCCTGTGGGGTCGTTATTGCCACCCTTGTCACCAGAGGGCCTGGAGCAGCCCCTTGGTTTGCCAGCAGCCTGACCTGAACCCTATTTCATTTACAATTTAAAACTCACAGTGGGGCGGTGCAACGGTGGCTCAGTGGCAGTGTTCTTGACTGCCATGCCGGAGACCCGGGTTCGGTTCCCGGTGCCTGTCCATGCAAAAAAAAAAAACAGAAAACCTCAAGGTGCCACTGTGTTCCAGGTTCCAAAGCCACCACTGAGGCTGGCACCTTGCCAGAGCTGGGCTCGTTCCCCCTGTATTAAAAAAAAAATACTTTGTTATAGTTATCTGATAATATTAATAGCATAGATAAATTTAAAAATAATTATATAAAAAATTCCATGCCCAGACTTTGTTTAAAATTAGGGAAACCATTTTAAAACAATGACAATATGATCTTGAGGCTCCCTCTTATGAAACTTATTTCTGTAGCAGAGAAGCTAAGCCAATCTATAGTTATGCCTAAGAGTTACTTCCAGAAAACTTCTTGTGGCTCAGATGTGGCCTCTCTCTCTCTCTCTCTCTCTCTCTAAGCCAAACTCTACAAGGAAAATCATTGCCCTCCCTGCTATGTGATTATGATATCCAGGGGTGAGGGTCTCCCAGGCAATGGGGGACATGACTCCCAGGGATGAGCCTGACACCTTGGGATGGACAAGGCTTTCCTGACCAAAAGGGGGGAAATAAAAGTAACAAAATAAGGTATCAGTGGCTGACGGAGTTCAAATAGAGTCGAGAGGCTACTCTGGAGGTCACTCTTACGCAAACTTCAGTTATACATTGCTATTTTTACCACAGTTTGGTAAACCCCAACCAAAATCATCCCTGTTAACCCTAAAAGAATACCTAGGGCTCTTTCTGAGAGTCTACAAAAGTTTCAGTCACTACGATTACTTTCCAGAAATCTACAACCTCCAGATAGGTCCCAGGCCAGATAAATCCTGGAATCCAGAGGGGCCAGCCTCTCCAGAACATCAACTAGTTCCGCCCTCCAACCCCATATTATCGACACCCCTTTCTAACATGAAAAGCTTAGAAAGGGCATAGTCCAAATACCCCTAACGATTGGGAGAAGGATCAAAGGAGAAGTTATAACAGAGAAGATAGGATTTAACAAATGAGTATGAGTGCTGAATCATTATATTGACACTTCTTTTAGTGTCCAGTGCCTTGGAGCAGCTGGAAGGAAAAACCTCAAATTCTGCAACAGTAACCCATGCCAAACCCTGAAATCTGTTCTATAACTACTTGTTACAATGTCCTTTCGAAATGTATTGCTTTATTCGTATATATATTATTTTTCACAATTAAAAAAAAAGCATTTTAAAACAACAACGACAACAAAAATCACTTCAATTTCACCCCCTGAGAAAACCACACCAGGAAAGGGAGTGTTCTGCCTTCCAATTCTACTCTTTGCACCCTTGGCTCCCCAGCTGCTCTACCTTCGGTTCCAGCCGCGCCTCCTCGGGGCTGCCTGGGGCCGGTCACCGAAACGGAGGTACCAAGTTTGTGTCGTTTGTCACCTCCCAGCCCCCCGCCCGCCGGGACCCGCGCGGGTTCCTGGGGATGGGCCAACGGGATGGGGGTACGGCGTGGACACAAGTCGGGGCCCTGGAGGGACAGCCCCAGAGTCCGATCCGCGCGGACAGCCCCGGGACTCCCAGCCCGCCCGGAGGAACGGGATACGCCACTGGCCGGGAAGGCGGCGGCGGCCCAGCGGAGCAACCCCTTCCGGCGCCTGAATGGAGAAGGGCGGGCCCTGGCGGGGCGCGCACGTGTGCATACGAGTGTGGGGGCGCCCATCCGGCGGGCCCGGACTACAAGTTCCAGGGTGCCCAGCGGCGCGCCCGCCCGGGCTTTCTGGCCGCGCGGCCCGCTGGCTCCGAGCAGGTCCCCGCGGGCTGGCACGCGCCACCGGGTCCCCGAGTAAATAAGGGAGAGACTCTCCTGAGCACCGTAAATAGAGTTCAAGTGGGCGGGGAGCCGCCCCGCGCCGCCTGCTCATGTCCCTGCAGAGCCGAGTGTCCGGCCGCCTGGCACAGCTGCGCACGGCGTGGCAGCTGTTGGGTGCCCGGCGCCCCTGCCCGACCAGGTCGGCGGGTGTCACGCGGGCCCCCAGCAGCGCGGGCAGCCTCCGGGCGTCCCTGGGCGCCTGCGGTCCCCGCGCGGGGACCCCAGCGGGAGTTGGGTCTTGGGGGGCAGCGGCGGTGGGGCAGAGAGCCGGGGTGCGCACCTGGGCCCCCCTGGCCATGGCGGCGAAGGTGGACCTCAGCACCTCCACCGACTGGAAGGAGGCAAAATGTAAGTGTGAGCAGGAGGGGGCGTGAGGGGCAAAGGTGACCCTGCCTGGGCCTTCCCTGGCTGGATAGCGCCTCATGGGGCAGCCTGGGCCACCCAGGAGACCTGGGAAAGTTGAGGACCCATCCAGCCTGGTCAGGGATCCCCCCCCCCTTCACAGCCACGCCCCTCGTGTGCCCAGCTCTGCAAACCAGTACACCCCTGGCCAAGTCCAGGCCTTCAGTCAGAGGTCAGTGTGACCAGAGTGGCCCTAATCTGCCTGGTATGGGTCCCCGGCACCCCTAGAGCTCACCCAGGGGAGCTGGCATTCTGCACTGTGCAGGAGGGGAACTGAACCCAGTGTCCACTCTGGCTGACTCAAGGTCACGCAGGGAGTTTGTAAAAGAGCCGAAGATTTCAGGTCCTGAACTCGTGAAGCTTTGCTGAGTGTGATTTGTCCAATCGTGAGGCATTGTAGGCAGAGTGGCAGGGAAGGGGCTGAGAGGCAGCCCTGGGGTAGGAGCCCCACGGTGCTGGGGCCAGGTGTCCCTTTGCAGTGGTCTCCGCTCCACCCCCGGGGCACCCAGCCTGGCGCCCTCTTGCCTTCACTGCTGGCAGGCTTCAGGCCACTCGGGAGCAGTCTCTCCCCCATCTTTGGGGGACACAGGGCAAAGGAGGAGGAAGAAACTGGGGGGGGCTCTTGCACCTGTGCTAACCTGCGAACCCCACACCCACCCCACAGAGTCTTCTGAATCAAAACTGCCTCCTCCCTCTCCTGGACTTGACCTGAGTCTGGGGGGCAGGGAGTGAGTCCCAGGACTGGGCCTGGGCCCTGCAGGGAAGAGAGGAGCAGAGTCCCAAATAATCCCCTCTGGCCCTGGGCCCCTCTGGCCACCCAGCTGCCCCTGCCCTTCAGTCCTTGCTCCCTGGCTTCTTGTTGGGTCCCTTCCCAGCTGGATCCTGTGCCAGGAGTGCAGGGAAGGCCACTCATTGGCCGGGCCTGTGTGGCAGAGTAGGAGTGGCCTCGGGGGCCCAGGAAGGCGTATCTGGGGTGGGGGGAGGAGGATCTTTGAACTGGCTTCAAAGTTCCTCAGGTGATTTATTCCCATCGTGAACTGCCTTACCTGTGCTGGGACGGAGCAAGGGCTAAAGAAAGCACTTGACTTGACTGCGAGCAAATGGAGGGTCAGTCATGCCCTCAGCCCTGGCTCCAGAACAGTGATCGGGGTGGAAGGTGGGGTGCTGGCAGAGACCCCTGCCAGGGGAGTCACTGCCCTTACGGGGAGCCCTGCTTTCCCTCTCTCTGGTTGGAGAATAGCAACTCAGGGTGGTAGAAAAGAGAGCTGGGGAGGGCAGGCACCTGTTCTCGGATCGGCCACTATTTCTGAAATCCAACTCCCCTTCCTCCTTTCACTCCATTCCCTGGTGAAACTGAAAGTGGCCAGACTTCACCAATTGACCGCTGGGCATTGTCAGGCTACCGTGGTGTCATGCGATGTCTCCTTCTCTGCTTGGAACCGGGGTTTCCGTTCATTCATCCATTCAACAAAGGTTTATTGAGCGCCTTCTGTATGGCCAGCCCTGTTCTAATACTGGGGCTTTGGCCCTGACCCAGGACGGCAAGGACCCTGGCCTTGTGGAGCTTCTAGTCTTAAAGGGAGACACAAGGAAATACAGGAAGACTCAAGAAAATTGTGATCAAGTAAATGGTACGTTGCCAGGTCAAGTCAGTTCTCGTGCAGAAACCAATACAAAGTAATGGCAGGTGGAGGCGTGAGCTGGCGGGGTCAGAGGAGACCTCGTGGGGAAGGTGGCCTTGAATTGAGACCTCACAAGAAGGAGCTGGCTGGGGAAGGGCTGCGGGAAAGCACCTTCCGGGCCCGTTATTGAATGACCGCTGGCCAGCAGGCTCCAGCTGTTGCCACCTCCACGTCCCTTACCCCAGGAACCAACTGTGATTCTAATCGTTATCACCAGTGCCAGCCCAGATGTGAAGTTCCTCTGCAGAAGGCAGATGGCAGCTTGTGGGACAGAGGCACAGAGAACTCAGGTGGGTCTCGGTTATCTATTGCCACCTAACAAATTACTCCCAAACTTGCAACGGCAGACATTTATCTTCTCACGGTTTCTAAGAGCCGGGAATCCCAGAGTAGCTTAGCTGAGTGGTTCTGCTGAGGGCCTCTCACTAGGGCACCTGGGGCTCAGTTAGGGCTGGAGAATTTGCTTCCACGATGGCTCGTTCCCTTGAGAAGGCTGTCAGGTGTGGGGGGGGTCTCAGCTCCTCACCCCAGGTGTGTCTCCCCGGGACTGCTTGAGCTCCCTTAGGACATGGCAGCTGGATCCAAGAGAGGGAGGGTGAGGAGAGCAAAACAGAAGCCTTTTTCATGACCCAGTCTTCAGAGTTACGGACTGCCACTTCCACTTTATTCCAGGACTTAGTGGTGCATCCTGGAGCCCACGGTAAAGGGGAGAGGAATTAGGCTCCATCTTTTGATGGGAGACGCATCCAAGAATTTGCCCGCACCTTTGTGAAAGCATCACACCGTGGGAAGCCTGGGGTGGGGGTGGGGTCTGCCTCAGCCAGACTGCATTTTGCTGGGGTCTGAGCCTCAGTCCTTGTAGGCTCGCCTTTTCCTTTTTAATTAAATTGACATCTTGAGCTGAGTTATACAGTGAAGTGTATTTTGTGTGCAGACCCCAAGTGCCCAGTCGATAACTTGTGCGTTTAAGCGTCTGACCGTGTGAACACACGCCCCTGATCACTCTGTAGAACATTTCCGTTACCCCGGAAGGTTC
Organism: Tamandua tetradactyla; assembly: GCF_023851605.1. Taxonomy (NCBI): domain Eukaryota; kingdom Metazoa; phylum Chordata; class Mammalia; order Pilosa; family Myrmecophagidae; genus Tamandua; species Tamandua tetradactyla. The sequence goes on from NC_135335.1 coordinate 10,482,238, forward strand.
CTTTGAGCTCCTCTTTCCAATCAATACCCCACTGCCCCCAGAGGTAATCACTGTTCTGACTATCCATTTTGTCTCTTTTCGAGCTTCTTATCATTGAAGCACAGCAGTGCATGCTCTGTTGGGTCTGTCATTCCAGGCCTGTTATTGAATTATTAGTTTTCTCGACGTAATATCTGTGAAATTCATCTTTATTATTGGGTATACCAGTAAGCTGCTCTTTTTTTTTTTTTAATTGCTTTGTGATAGTCCATTGTACGAATGTACCAGCGCGTGTCCACGCTTTCTCCTGTCAGTGTGCATTTGGGTTTCCAGTTTGGGGCTTTGGTGAATAGAACTGTCTGGAGCATTCTGTGCATGTCTTTAATGGACGTGGGCTCTCATTCCTTTTGGGTGGATACTTAGACAAACTCCCAATGTTTGTCTCTGCTTGAGACAAGCATCTCTCAAAGACTGGCCCACAGTAACCATTTTAGTTGTGTTGGCTACACAAGCAAATGCTGTGCAATGGGTTGGCTTGAACGGTGGAAATTCATTGGCTCACGGTTTTGAGGTTAGGAGATATCCACAGCAAAGACTCATCAGGTGGTGCTTCCTTCCTGCAGACTGGCCTGCTGGAGCTGGCTGCTGGAACCTTGGCCCCAGGGTTCTCCATCCAATGGCAGAGCACGCAGCAGCCTCTCCTGGCCTCTCTAACTTCTGTTGAATTTCACCTTCCTCCTTCCTAAGGCTTTCTCTCTCTCCATCTGAATTGCATTCTGTTTGTAAAGGACTCCAGTGATAGGATTGAACCCCATCCTGATTGGGCTGGGGCATTCCTTCACTGCAGTTACCTCATTAAAAGCTCCTACTCACCATGGGTCCCCACCCATAGGAATGGATTAAGTCAAGAATGTGCTTTCCTGGGCTACATAGCTCTAAACCACAGTAACCAAACTCACAGGAGCCTGATGGATGGATCAGAGGCGGATGTGACGGCTCGGGGAGGGGAAATGGAGCAGCAGTGGAAAGTCACACTAGCTGGATGTAGCTGGACGGGACATCTTCTTGTGGGAAACCAAATTGTGGTCTTGGGATTATTCGGCAATGGTGTTCTCAACCAGGAGGCCGGCTGAATAATTCTGGAAGCCAGATCTGCTTCCAAATCCTTCCCCTTACCTGGGCAACCACTCTGTATTTCAGTTTCCACTCAGGGTTTGCCTGCTCTGGGTATGGGTGCGGGTGCCCCAGCCCCAAACCCCGAACTGCCCCCGGACAGAGGGCCGAATTCTAATTCCGCCTTGCTCTGGGCGCTCCTTTTCTCTGACTCTAAGCTGATTGCCCCACGTCCCTGGACCCATTCTCTGTCTAGGTAAGCAAATACCATCAGGCTGGATCTTCCTGGCTAGAAGTTTTTTGGGGGAGACTTCTGCAGTATCTGATTTCACTGGCTGGGGGTTATTTCCCTGACTTAATTCCCTCCTTTCTGGAGTCCCTTGTTATCCTGCCAAGTAGCATTTCATCAAAAGACAGTGGAAACAGAGTTGTGCTGTAAAGGCAGTTGGGTGTGATGGGACCAAGGTGGGGTCTGGGGTCTTGTGTCCCTGCTGGAGGGACAGGCCTCCAGGAGAAGGGACCCTGGATCCACGTTTCGCCCCACACAGTGTGTGTGTGGGGGGGAGGGGGGCGGGCAGAGCATGTCCTGAGACGAGAACAGGCATTGGTGTCATCTGGCACAGGCAGGCCCCAGCGCCACTGCTTCCATGCCCCAAGACTCAGTCTCCTCATCTGTAAAATGGGACCAATGGCGCCTGATCTGTAGGTTGTGCTGGGTTGTGTAGGTTGTCACCCGACTGCTCGATGCTGCCAATGGGCGACGCTGGGCTTGTGTTAACGTGTCTTCCTGACCCCAAACCTGCGGGTCCTCAATCAGGGGTCCCCTCCCCCCGAGCTTAACACAGGGCTCAGTGGGTCTGGCCTCAAATTGTACTGAGCAGAGGTGAGTACTCGCTCCAACACCGCCGTGGGATTTCTTCCCGAGTAGATGATTTATCTGATCCGATGGCTGGACCCCCACATTTTCCAGGCACCCCTGGCATCAGGAGGGGGAAGCCTCTCCCTCCTGTCTCCTGGGGAAACATCTGGGGAGGTCGAACGAACTCCGAGAGGCCTCCTGCTCTGTTCCCCATTGCTTTAGCTGCAGTCGAGGGGTGACCAAGAGAGGGGCCGTCTCAACAGCCCTCCTCGGCCCTACCCACCCAACTCTCTCCACGAGAGGCGCGTCCGCCCCTCTCTGCACCCCAGCCTGCCCTCCCCTCCCTGACCACCATCTTGCTAAGTGCCATAAAGACACTTCTTAAAACACATCATTGAATTGCCGTTCGCCCACTGTATTTTATGGCTCTGGCAGAGGCTGCATCCTCCCCTCTCTGCTTTCGTGCCCCGGAGCTTCTGGAAGCTTCTGTCTGGGGTCAGGCCTCCCCATCAAAATTGACTGCGAACATCTTTTTATAACACCTGTCTCACTGAGCTGTAAAATACCCTCGCCTCTCCAAAAAAGAACGAAAATTAAAACGTATGTTTTACATCTTTTATATGTATTAAAAAAAATAATAAAAGTCACTTGTGCTTTAAGTCTGCATCTGTCCTTCTGGCAGAAGGAGGTAGAAAATGTTATAAATGCAACGCATGTGTGCTCAGCTTAAGGTTTCTGCTTCTCTCCCTTCCACAGGGAATGAGGAAGGGTCTGGGGGCAAGAGTCCCCCCTCTCCAACCCCCCAATGTTGACAGATGAAGCTGAGGCCACAGCATGGCTTCTCAGGGTTCTGCCCAGCCCTGCTCCCCAGTTGATTTTTTCGTCCCCCGTCAATCGGGGACTAGAGCCGGGTGGAGCCTTCAGAGGCCAGGCAGCCCATGGCCCTGTCCTGGGGATGAGGAGAAGGTGCCTGTCACTCTGTCCCCTGTGGGGTGTGTGCTGGGGGACCGGGGGGCCGGAAGGGAAAGGCTGGCGGAGGGGCCCACGGTGGACACCCGGTCGGCGGGTGGTGGACCTGGGAGCTCTGGCAATCTCCTGTGCTGTCTCTGGGAAGTGTAGCATCTTTGGGCTTTGCGGGGAAGCAGGGGCCGTGCAGACCGGGGGTCACTCCAAGAAGACTGCAATTACTGGGGAGCACAGTGGTGGGGAGAGCCCCGCTGGATCCTGCTAGGTTTCCTCGTACTTGCGTGTGTGCCTCTGCCGCTCTCGCCCTCGCTTTCTCTTCCATTAAGGGAGGCAGGGGTGGCATTGGCAAAGGTGGCTGCCAGGGGACCCGAGGAGTCTCTGGGCACCCCCTCGGGGTCAGACGACAAGTGGGATTCAGCGTGTGGGAGTCACTGCCTGGGTCACTGCCAAGGCCTGGGCGTGCAGGGAGCCTCTGTTCACGACTGAGCAGAATGACACCTGGGGACTTAAAAATGCCCTTTACACACACACACACACACACACACACACACACACACACACACACACACACACACACACACACACACACGACCATGTCTCCGAGTTGAGGAAAAACCTTCTCTCCCCAGATTTTGTTTTGTTTTGCTTTGTTCTCTCCGGGGCTTCTTAGCAGGGCCGGTTCACAGGAAGGAAGGAGCTGATCTGATGTGTGCATTTGCACCTTACAGCTTACAGAATGTTTTCACAGCCACCTCCTCGTTTGATTGTCACAGCGAGGCTGGGATCTGGGGATGGACTGCCTTGTCCCTGTTTTAGGGACAAGATGACCGAGACTCAAAAGGGAGGGATTTGTCCATGAACCTGATGTCAGGAGGCCAGGAGGCCAGACCCAATGGGACCAAGGGCAAAAGAGGGGTAGAAGCCCCAGCCGCGGGCTGGAACTGGGCCTCACGGCATCTGTCCATTCTGCACATGGGGAGACAAACCTGGGCAGGCTGACGCCACCTTGCTGTTTGCCCTCTGGTCCAGCTGTTCCAGATTTCTCTCAATTTCTCCACCCAAATGCGCTCTCTCCTATCACAGGGCCTTTGCACACTCCATTCCCTCTGTCCTTAGCAAACTCACCCCCAGCCTCCAGGTCTCGGCTCCTTCATCCGTTGCCCCAGCCCGCTGAAGCCCACAGCTGCTCACTCATGCCGTGGGCCAGGTGGTGGAAGTCCAACTGCAAACACAAAAACCAGATCCCTGCGTGGAATTTACAGGCGAGATGGGCAATGTCAAGTCAGAAATAAACCAACAAAGGTGAACTGTCACATGTCTCTGCAGGGAGCATGAGGCTAGGGAAGGGGGCTACTCTGGGTGAGGGGACAGCGGTGAGAAGGGGCCTTCCCGGAGGAAGTAGCATTCCAGGGAGGAGGGGTGTGGCGGGGGCAAAGGCCCTGAGGCAGGAAAGTGCCCTGGGGCCTTTGAGGAATCGAAGGTGAGCTGCGTGGCCAAAGAGCGGAGTTGGGGAGAGAGCGAAGCTCCTGGGGAGGGTCTCACTGGAAGAGGTTGGGGAGCGAGAGGTGGGGGCTGGCCAGATCCATGGGCTGCAGTGAGGACTCAGGGTTTGATCTGGGTTTTAAACAGAAGACGGCATCTGATTCAAATTCCTGTGGAGGTCTCTGGGCTGCTGTGCCAAGACCAGACGATGGTGGGTGGCGAGGATGGGTGCAGGAAGTCAGTGTGAATTGGAAGCTTCTGGAAAGGTCTGGGGAGCCCTGATGGCTGCTTGGGCTTTCTGGGGCATTGTGGGGATAAGACTAAAAGGACCTGCAAATGCTGGGGTATGGGGGAGTAGGAGAGAGGGAGGGAGCTCACTCCCTGAGAGTGAGGAGGGCTAAGGCTGGGGAGGTGAACGAAGCACGTCTTTGGGGAAGGAGGCAAGAGTTCCGTTTTGCAGGGTGAAGTCTGAGGGACGTGGAGGCGGTGGGCTGTGGGAACTGGCCACTTGTTGGGGTTGGAGGTGCAGCCTCGGGAGTCATCAGCACCAAGAAGGCTTTTCAATCCGAGGGAACCGACACGACGTGGAAACCTAAGGAGGGTGGCGGGACCTAAAAGAGAGAGATCCCGGCCCAGAGGTGCGGGCAGGGCCACTGTCTTGGCCCTTGACCGCAGCCCAGTAGAGGAGAGGTGGAGGCAGTGACCAGACTGGCGGGGGCTCAAGATGCATGGAAAGGAGGAGGTGTAGACAGCTAGCTGGTATAGACAGGGAAGGAAGGAAGTGCGGGGTCGAGGGAGGGAAGAGGAGTGGGGGGGGGCCCCCGAAGGGGAGGGGCAGCTGGAGTGGCTGGGCAGGTGGGTCCCCAGGGGGAGACCAGGAATTTAGCGGGAGCCTTTTGCTTGGTGGCAGGACTCTTTTTCTCCAGAAGTTTGCTGCTACTGGGGCAGACCAGAGAAAGTTTCGGTCACCTCCTCCAGGAAGCTTTCCCAGCTCTCTCCTGCTCGGTCAGGTCCGGAGACCTCATCTCGCTTTAACCTCTCACCCCTAGGCCTGGCATGTGGTGGGTGCTTAATAAATATTAGTTGATTGGCTGATCCGCATTCAAACCACTGGTGATTCAAACCATTCAATCCCGGATCCAATCTGGGATTGCCAGGAGGGGAATCCCAGGTACTAGCTGTGGCCAGCGGAGCGCTTTGCTGTGTACGGAACTAAGCCTGCTCCTCTTCTTACTGCATGCAGGAGGTGGGTTTCGTAGCCTCATTTTACAGAAGACAATTGAGATTTAGAGAGGCTCCTTCTAAATAGCAGCCCCACCCACCCACCCAAACACACACACAAAGAAGGAGCCTTTGAGGGGGTGCCCTTGGTCTGCTCCTGTGGGGAGGGTGGCTCTTGAGAAGGGGGTGCACGGAAATGGCTACTAGCGGCAAGGAGCACCAGTGACGGAGGGAAAGTGTGGGAAGTTCTCAGACCATTTAAAATCTGATTGTTTTGCCCCTGGGATGAAGTCCCGTTCTTAACAGGCCTTGGAGGCTCCACGGTTGGTGCCGCGTCCTCTCGGGGTCATTCTCCCCACCCTCATGCTTCCCCCACCCCCACCCACTCACTGAATTTCATTCACTCAGGGCTTCACACATGCTGTTCCTGCTGGCGGGACACCGTTCCCTGCACTGGCCACCTCCCCCTCCTCTTCTGAGTCTCACTTAAACATCTCTTGTCCGGGAGGCCTCTCCCACTCCTCGCCTTCCCCCTGGGCTTAGGGTCCCAGCTACCTTCTCTCCCAACTCCCTGCATGTCCCTTTTGCACGTATCAGAACATGACTCACACACGTGATCGATGCCAGGGTCAGCCTTTTTTCCCTGCAGGATTGTAGGCTCCCGAGGCCAGGACCACACCTGCCTGGTTCACACCTGCAGCCCCCCCAGCTGCAAATGCAGCCTCTGAACCTCGTGGATGCTCAATAATGTGGAAGGAGAGTGGAGAGCAGCGGGCAGAAAGCCTGGCTCTGGCTGAAGTGGTAGCTGAAGCAGATTTGGGGTATTACTAGTCTTTTAGGAACTGGGGCCTTTCCATGGATTAGGTTGTGCCGTGTCTCAGCAGCCTTGTCAGGGGGTGGGGTAGCAGAAGGGCACATGTTGGGAGCCCTCTGGTTGGCTGTTTCCATAGAAGTTTCTAGAAGGCAAACCCTTTTTCTCCCACCCCCTCCTCTAATTGCCCTCCTCTTCCTACGCATTTCATTTCGGATACTTTCTGAATTCCTTGGTGGTGACCTTTGGTCAGTGGTGGCACGCCCCGCCCCGTTGGTAGTTGGGGGCAGGGCGGGGTGGGGATGCTCAGACAGCCGCAAACCAGCAGGGGGAGTCCGTGAGCTGTGAGCCTGGACTGCAGCTCTGGCAGGAGGCAAGAAATCTCCCGGTGGAGGTGGGTGGGAGTGGGGGTGGAGGCTCAGCATTTCTCTGCCTGGAGCCATCCCAGGGGACAGGGCAGGGTCGGAGCAGGGCCCAAGGAGGACCTGGATCCCCTGCTCCTAACCTCCTGCCTGCCCTGAGCCCCTGTCTCCTCATCTGTAAAATGGGTACAGTTCCAGCCACATCTGGGGGAAGCGCTCGGCCGGTGCTGGGGCTGTTGAAACAGGCCCCAGACTTGCCTGCTTCTGTCCTACTTGGAAAAGACAGTTGTCCTGGATCCCTGTGTTCTGCCACCATCTAGTAAAGACAGTGTGATGCAACTGATCAGTGATTAACTGATGTAACCGATGGAGTGTCACCTGCCTGGCATCAGCACCCACATACGAGCAAGCTCTTAACTGCCCTGCGAGGGGCCTCCTAATCCACCTGCTATAAAGGAGAAAACGGGGCTGTGGCAGGAGAGTGGCAGAGCCAAAATCAGAACCCAGCTCTGTGTAGCCTGAGTCCCTCTGCCTCCCTGGGCCTCAGTTTCCCCTCCTGGACAAAGAGGGCTGGCCGAGCTGTTTTGGGGGCCACTGGGGCTCTAAAGCCTGAGGGTGCCTGGCCCCTCCCCCGTGCCCCTCCCCCACCTGGAGGCGTGCGCGTGGGTCTTCCCGACTCCCCTGGCCGCCCCCCTTCCTTCCACACTGATTCTCCTCCTGCCCTCCCCACCTTGCCCCTGCAGCCTTTCTGAAGGGCCTAAGTGACAAGCAGCGGGAGGAACACTATTTCTGCCGGGATTTCATCAGGCTGAAGAAGGTCCCGACGTGGAAAGAGATGGCAAAAGGTAGGTCCTGGTCCGGGGCTGGGGGTGGGACGGAGGGGGTCGTACCTGGCTATTTGGACGCCTGGCTTGGGAGAGCCATATAGAGGATGACAAGAAAAATAGCTATTCAGCATTTATTGAGTGCTTACTGTATACCAGACACTTTGAGTGCCTCACTTCATTTAATTATTAAAATAGCCTGAGGCAGGTTCAATTTTTACCTCTATTCTAGATTGGGAAAGGGAGTCTTAGGCTGGTTAAGCCACTTGCCTGGAATTTTTACAGGGTGAGCGGGGATATGAAGCTGGGGTGTAGTCAGCTCGCAGTGGGACAGGCTGGTGAGCCGTGTAGGCCTGGTACCCTGGCCAAGCCTCAGTTTGTAAAATGGGGATGGCTGCATTCGTACCGGACCTGTGCTGCCGTGGGGGAACACAGTAGGTGCCTAATCAGCGTGGGCTGGCATTATACCATCCTCAGCCGCCATGCAGCAGGCTGCCTCTGCCAGTGGTGGAGGGCAGGGTCTGGGTCACCCTGCAGTGTGGGGGGGCAGGGGGGGACTCTCTGTGACGCCCCCTCCCCGATACCCTCTTGCGCCAGGGGTGGCCGTCAAGGTGGAGGAGCCCAAGTACAAGAAGGACAAACATCTCAACGAGAAGATCTCCCTGTTTCGCGGTGACATCACCAAGTTGGAAGTGGACGCCATCGTCAACGCTGGTAAGTGGGGGCTGCCGGTGGCGCGCCCCCCCGGTGGCCGCCGCGTTGACTTCGTTTTGCTCTGCCGAGCTGGCCGGCCGGCCGCAGCGGGCGCCACCTGGCTCCAGCCGGGCTTTCGGTGGCCGCCGGCGCCACCGGACCGCGGCGAATGGGCCCCACGGCCGCGCTTCCCTTCCAAGCCTGACCTGCCAGCGGCCGGGGGGCGCCGCGGCTGAGCTGCTTGCAGCGCCCGAGACCATTAGCGGCCGGAGAAGGGGGAGCGCCGGGCTGGTGGCGTCGCGCGCCGGGACGCACAGGCCAGCACGGGGGGCCCAGCCTCGGGGGCTGCAGGCGGCTCTGCCCGCCCCCCACCCCCACCCCCACCCCCGCCGCCCCACTTCCTTCCTGCCCACCCTGCCCCTCGCAGACCTGGGAGAGGGGGGGAGGGAGCTCGTCGAGGCAGCGGAGGGGGAGGGAGGACTCCTGCGGCCCCCTGGCAGCTCTCCAGCGCCTGCAAATGGGGCCTGCTTGGCTTCCCGCGCGCCTGGCTCTTGCTGGCTGGGCAGTTAATCGTGATGAGTCCCGGCGTCCCGGCTCCTTCCCCTCTTGGGGGAGGGAGGAAGGTGCCTTTCTCCTCCTCTCCAGCTGCGGTTGTCTGATCAAGGTCAAAAGGCTCTAGTTAAGTGCTTTGGAGCGCTCAGGAGGTGGGGATGAGAGGCGACCCTGTCCAGCCGCTCTGCAGGTGGCTCATGAAGAAAACTAGTGGAATGGAGTCCCAGCCGTCGCTGGCTACCTCCCTTACCAAGGTCTGCTCAGACGAAGGGGTGCCCGGTTCATAGACGCCCTGAAGGCTGGCGGTACCCCAGCCTGAGCCAATCCTCTTGTCTTGGGCTCCGACTCATGGGGAGAATTGTGCAGTGCCGCCATCTCCACCCCCCAAAACTTGTGCAAGGTAGGGCTCCCCCAGCGGCTTCTCATCTCCACATTGAGCTTGCAGAGATTGCCTGATGCCCGTGCAGGCAAGGGAGTGAGTCCCCGAGTGCCCCTGGGACATGGTAGGGCCGGTGCCATCTGTGTCTCCACCGACCTCGCTAAGTGGCTAGACTCGCAGGACCCAGGGAAAAGTGGCCACTTCTTTGGGCTTTGCCCTGTGAATGTTTGCAGGGATGGACAGTCACAGGGGGTGTCCCTTCTACCCCCTGTCTCAGGCATGCAGGTGACAAGGTCAGTGGAGACAGGCACCCTGACTTGGAATGGCTGGTTGAGGGAGCTCGTGGTCGCCTCTGGGTGTCCCCTGGTAGGCAGGTGGCTGGGAGCGGGTCTGCAAGTCCACCAGGGGAGACGTGGAGTTAAGACAGACCACTTCTGGGTTGGCAGGTGTCCCAGCAGCCTGGTTGAGGGGTGGTGGGGGAGGGTCTTCTTGCCTCCTGTGCCCAGAAAGAGGCTGGCCTGGAGCAAAAGGACCCAGGAGGTCTCGGCGCCAGGGCAGAGTGGGGCCACTTCCTTTCCTTCTGCCTGGGGCCGTGGCTGGGGGGCAGCCACGCAGGCCCTGGTGCCCGCAGCCTTGTCGGACACAGGCCGGGGTGTGGGAGGTGCCCAGCTGGTGCTTTCCTGGCTGAGCTGCAGAGAGGCAAGCAGGAAAAAGCAGGGTGGGGGGTGTCAGGGGCCCTAGCCGCTGCTGCCCAGCCCGGGTTGGTGGCTGGCTGCAGCGCGGGCTGCCAGGCAGGGCGCGGAACCAGCGCAGGGTGTCGGCAGGACGCAGATGGAGTGGGTGGGCACTTGGCGGCTGCACTCGGGCTGCGGTGTGATTAATGGCTCTTCCTAAGTGCCCTTGTGACTCGCCCGACGCTGAGAGCCGGCTTTGTCAGCTCCTCGCGCTCCCTGAAAAGCACTTTCATCCTAGCCTTGTTTGATTGCAGCCGAGCTTGGGGGGTGGGTGAGGCAGAACCCCCTTTGATGCGTTTCTCCTGGGACAGCCCCCTTCGCCGAGAACCCACCTGGAACCCCGTCTCCTTTCCGTACAACGGGGATGGCTGAGGCCCACCCGTCGGACTGTTGGGGCATTAAGGAGACGGTGCCCCGGACGTGTGAGGTTCATTCTGCACCTGGTGAAAGCCCGGGGAGCCCAGTCCCTGCTGCTGTCGCTGATGTCACGGAGGCCATCACCGAACGCTGAGTGTCAACCCCGTCCTGGGGGTGTTGAGGGATGCCGGTGCCTCCGCAGCAAAGCAGCTTTCCCCTCTTCCTCTGGCTTGCCTCAGTTTACCCTTGGTGCATTTTCCTAGAATCTCCTTTTCTTCTGGAAAGAGACTCTCAGTTGGGAAGTGCAGGACTTAGAACCCCCCTGGAGCCCCAGGGAATGCCCGAGGCAGGCCCTGGACTTGGGGCTCCCATGCAGAGCTGGTGTCCCCTCCGAGCCCTCTGGCCCTTGTGTTCGGGGTGGCCTTGGCAGTGGTGTGACCTCAGGGGTCCTTGGAACCTTTGCTCTGGCCCCATCCCCCAAGGTCCCTAGAGCCTTTGCTCTGACTGCACCCTTGGGGTCCCCGGAGATTTTGCTGTGGCTGCACCCTGGGGGTCCCTGGAACTTTGCTCTGATTGCACCCTGGGGTTCCCCGGAGACTTGGCTGTGGCTGCACCCTGGGGGTCCCCGGAGACCTTGCTCTGGCTGCACCCTGGGGGTCCCCGGAGACTTTGGCTCTGGCCGCACCCCTGGGGGACGCTGGTGGCCTTGGCCCTGTCTCTGGAGCATGCGTGGGGTCTGTGGCAGCCCTGGGGTCCCCAATGGCTTTGGTCTGGCCCCCTAGGGTCCCAGCGGGTTTGCCTCCACCCGGCCCCGCTGGCCACCAGGAGGCAGCAGAGATCACGTTTTCGGGCGCCCAACCATCCCGTAAATCAGCCTGTTTATTAGCAGAATAAAAGTCGTGGGTAACGCAGGGCTTTTCGGGCTGCATAAATCTGCGTCTGTGCCTCATGAAACCCATATGTGCTTAATTCATATGTAAAGTTTCAAGCAGGAAGAGAATACGTGTCCATTAAATTCTATTTGACTTGATTATAATCATTAGGCGTGAATAATTGCTCCTTAGCTCCGACCGCCGAGCCTCCACAATAGGCAAAAGGAGAGAGCAATTATCTCGGGGTGGGAATTTTTAAATTTTATTTTTGGAGCCAAGGACGGGGCTGGCTGGCCCTGGGGGTTTCGGGGGGCCTGTGGGGACAGTGTTGGCTCAGCCTGGATCTGGGGGCTTGAGGCCCGGCTGCCAGAGTGGGTTTTGTGGGGTGGGGATGGGGTCTCTTTGGGTTCCTGCTGCCACATGGGGAGGGCACGAGGAAAATGCTGTCGCTGCCTCAGTTTCCTCCAGCTGCAGGGGAGGGGGCTGGGGGGCTGCGCGGGGCCTGGAGGGGCTGGGACCCCCAGACTCTCCTCCATCCTGCAGAGCCACAGGTGGGGGGGGCCTCCCTGTGTCCAGCCCCGTCCCCTCTCCTTGCCACAGCAGACTCCACCCTTGGCCTCTCTCAGAACCTTGGAAAATCCGATTGTTTCCCAGCGTTTGAAATCCAGGGAGCGCCTTTACCCCACTTTGCTGGTACCTGAATGCAACTGCGGTGTGTGGTGGTGTGGGAGTGTGTGTGTGCGGCTAAGGGCCGGTGGGTGTGCCTGTGCTTGTTGTGTGTGTGGGTGTGTTGTGTGTTTTTTGTGTTTATGATGCTGGATGCGAGGAGAGTGTATGTGAGATGTCAGGTGTGTGTGTGTGATGTGGGGTGTCTGTGTGTGTTGTGTGTGATGTGTGACATGTGTTGTGTGTGTGTGTGCATCATGTGGGGTGTCTGTGTGTGATGTGTGATATGTGATGTGGGGTGGGTTGTGTGATATGGGAGTCTGTGTGTGATGTGTGTGATATGTGAGTCATGTGTGTTGTGTATGTTCTGTGCGATATGTTGTATGTGTGTGTGTGATGTGTAGTCTATGTGTGATGTGTGATATGGGATGTGTTGTGTGATGTGGGTGTCTGTGTGTCTTGTGTGTGATGTGTGTGATGTGGGGCGTCTTTGTGTGTTGTGTGTGAGGTGTCTGTGTTGTATGTGTTGTGTGTGTGATGTGGGGTGTCTTTGTGTGATGTGTGTGTTGTGTGTGATATGGGGTGTCTGTGTGTTTTGTGTGATGTGAGGTGTCTGTCTGTGTGTGAGATGTGTGTGTTGTGTGTGATGGGGCGTCTGTGTGTGTTGTGTGTGATGTGTGATGTGGGGTGTCTGTGTGTTGTGTGTGATATGGGGTGTCTGTGTGTGATGTGTGTGATGTGTGTGTGTTGTGTGTGTGATGTGAGACGTCTGTGTGTTGTGTGTGATATGGGGTGCCTGTGTGTTTTGTGTGGTGTGGGGTGTCTGTGTGTGATGTGTGTGATATGTGTGTGTTGTGTGTGTGATGTGGGGTGTCTGTGTGTGTTGTGTGTGATGTGTGTGTGTTGTGTGTGATGTGGGACGTCTGTGTGTGTTGTATGTGATGTGTGATGTGGGGTGTCTGTGTGTTGTGTGTGATATGGGGTGTCTGTGTGTGATGTGTGTGTGTTGTGTGTGATGGGGCGTCTGTGTGTGTTGTGTGTGATGTGTGGTGTGGGGTGTCTGTGTGTGATATGTGTGTGTTGTGTGTGATGGGGCGTCTGTGTGTGTTATGTGTGAGGTGTCTGTGTGTTGTATGTGTTGTGTGTGTGATGTGGGGTGTCTTTGTGTGATGTGTGTGATGTGTGTGTGTTGTGTGTGTGATGTGAGACGTCTGTGTGTTGTGTGTGATATGGGGTGCCTGTGTGTTTTGTGTGATGTGGGGTGTCTGTGTGTGATGTGTGTGTGTTGTGTGTGATGGGGCGTCTGTGTGTGTTGTGTGTGATGTGTGTGGTGACGTGTGCAGGGTGCCATGTGCGTTGTGGGGCTGTGGCATGTGGGGAAGGGGGCTGGCGCAGGGGGTAGAAGCGCCTCCTACCCCATGGGTGGTGGGGCCCGAGGACGCAGGGGGCACGACCACCCCCCGCCCCCAGGCTGTCCCAGGCCCTCCTCAGGCCCCTTCGCCCAGCCCAGGCCTCTTGTGCTGACAGCGCCCATGGCAGCTGGGGCTCCCGCCATCTGTGCCGGCCACGGCTCCTGCCCACAGGGGCAGGCCGCATCCATCTTAATTAAATTGGGCTGCCATGCCAGGGAGATAAGCCAGGGAGCCCCGGCGGCCCCCCGTGCTGGGGCGGAGTGTCCGGGCACAGTGCCTGCCTGTCCCATGTGGCGACCAGTGTCAGGAGACAGCTGTGCCGGAGCCACCTCTGCAGAGCGTTGGGCCAGGGTCTCCACCCGGGTGGGCCACAGGGGCTGCTGCAGCTCCCCCAGTGCCCGTGACCTTGACTGCTTGGCTTCCTTGGGTTTTTCCACCTTTCCAGCCTGCCCTGTAGGGTCCCTCGTTCCTGATGACAGCCAAGTCCCAGGCAGGAAATACCCCAGGCCCAGAGAAAGACCCCCATTCTTGGCCAACCCTAGGGTCCGGCCACCCGGCCTTGGCCTTCGGGGCCCAGGGGACGGCTTATTGATGAATGCAATGCTCTATGCAGGGACAAAAGGTCCCTTTCACTTCAAAGTGGCCCAAGCCAGCGAGCGAGGCCGAGGCGGAGGGGCCGGGGACCCGGTGGGCAGCCCCGCTCTGCTCCGGCCGACATCTCCGAGCCTCCGTGTGCTCGTGGGACCCACCCCAGGGTGGGCTGAGAACGGGAGCCCTGGAAATCACGTGGGGAGCCATGCTTCGCAGCGACAAACCGGCCTCACAGGGACTTTTCTAAGCAGCTTATTTGCTTAAACTGAGGCAGGCGGTGGTGTTCCATGGCCTGAAGCCCTGGGGCTTGGATTTGTGCAGATCTTGTCGGGCGCTTTCGGCCCTTGGCCTTCCAGAGCCTCCGGAGCCAGCCTTTACCCCTTCCTGCCGGGTGCCCCGATCACAGCCTGGTTTGGGGTGTAGGCCACCCACCCTGCTCCCAGCTGTTCCCCGGCCGCTGGCCGCTTGCCTGGAGTCATGATTTAGACACCACCCGGATGGACTAGCAGGCAGGGGGGCTTGGAGGGGCGCGGACTGCCTTGTGGGACGTGAGCTGATGCCAACCTGTCACCGTGAATCGCCTCATCTGTCGCTTGGAATTTAAATGCATTTGCCGAGGCTGCAGGTCATTGCCAATAACAGAAACTGCTTTGCGGGGGTCTCGGCTCCTGGGAGGGTGAAAGGGTCTGCTCCCTTTGTCCCTGGAGGGGACAGGCCACTTGCCCTGTTATCTCAGAGTCCCCCTTCCAGTGAGCAGACAGAGGCCAGAGGAGACAGACAGACATGCTGCCCAGCTCAGCAGGTGGCTGAGACAGAATTTGAACTCGGGGCCTTTCATGCATTCCACAAACGTACATGTCCGGCCTACTGTGCACCAGGCATTGGGCCTCGAGATATGGTCTGTCATTCAAATATGGGCATGGGGCAGTGAGACACGTGCATGCCAAGGGGCGTGGTGGGAGTGCTGCCTGCAGGAGGCCACCGGAAGGCTGCCTGGAGGAGGGTGCCAGGAGGTCAGCAGGAGGAGGAAGGGAGAGAGCTGGCAGGCAGGGGGGATGTGGGTGGACACGGGCTCCTGAGCTGGGGGTGGGGGGCTTGATCACACTGAGGTATAGATAGGCTTGGGCTGCTGTATGGGAAATGGGGTGGGGAATAGGCTGGGGTCTGCAGAAGGAGGGGCCACTGGGGTGAGTGCCACGGCCCACCCAGGGTGACAGGTGACAGGCAAGGACAGGGGAAGCCCAAAACTCGGGGGCCTCCCTCCAGGTCTCCTGGCCCCCTGGTATTATTAAATCAGCCCCATTATGCCAGTGGGGAATCAGGCTCAGAGACATGAGCTCCTTAAGGTCACACAGCTGTCATTGGAACCCAGGTTCGCTGCCCCAGAACCATCAGAAAATCAGTTATTTTGGAGACAAGATGGAGTGTCTGAGCCAACATGTGGGTTCAGGCCCATTGGCCTCTGGGGAGCTCCAGCTCCCGGGACCTGCCCAGTCAACCTGGGTCCCAGCCCCGGTGCCCAGCCCACCCCAGGGAGCTCCTGCTCTGGGCTGGGGGCTGACTCCATGCCAGGACGTCCCCCACCCTGTGCCCAAAGCAGGCCCCGTATCTGCCCCACGTCCTTTGCATTTTACCAACAAGGCACGGATGGGTCCCCGGCCCTGGCATGAGCAAAACCAGAAGTATGACTCCGTCTCGGATACGCGTGGTTTAAGAGTGACGCGATCAGATTTGCTTTCCCAGAAGCTCGCTCTGGGTTCAGTCTAGGGGGCCACGGACTGGGCTGGGAAGGCCAGTTGGGAGGTCTGGAGTCTGGGCATCCCCCTCTCCCTGTCAGAAACCCCAGGACACCCCGAGAGGGTGCCAGTGCAAAATTTCCACCGCCACGAGAGGAGGGCAGCTTGTTTCCAGAAGGTCGAGAAGCAGTTACATAAATTCATAAATGATGGATCCCTCCTGAATTACTGAGTTTCCCTCATGGGCTCCCAGGGTCTGGTCCAGTGAGCTGAGCTATGGCCAGCGGGCAGGACACGGGGGACCTGGAAGGCCCTTTCACTCCAAGATCTTACACTGAACTGGAGCCTTCCTGTCATTTCCAAAGGGAATGTCAGGGTGGACCCTGGACCCTGTGCTCTGGACCCAATGTCCCTTTGTCCTGGGCCTCAATGAATGTTTGTTGAATGAATAAATGACTGAATGTTCTTGAGAGTTGGTTAGTGGGCTCTCTCCAGCCACCCATCCAGGGCCAGGAGAAGCAGATCCCTTTTACAGGCCTAGGAGGTAGACGTTTAGCTGTGGGGTTCAGGGCTCCAGACAGGCATTTACAGTCCTGTAGTGGAGGGTAAGGAGTGGAGAAGCCCAGCGAGGGCTAGCAACCAGCTCAGGGCCACACAGCAGGAAAGGGGCAAAGCAGGCGCTCATCCCCAGGCTTCCTGCCTCCCATCTCGGGATCCTTTCTTCTTGGTCCTTTGCTCCCTCTCACGACTGACATGTGGTTAGAAAACACCCGTTAGGTGTCCCACCCTGGGAAAGGCTGCCCCCGTGTGAGCGGCCCCAGAGGGCGTCTGTGTGTCCAGCTCTCCCTGTCCTTGAGGCTGTCTGGCTTCCATGCTCGCACCTGTGTGCCTGCCTGCCTGTGTCCCGACATGCTCTCCGCTGAGCGCTGAGCTGAAGAGGCCGGAGCTGGTGGGAATGTGTGTGTTTGGAAATTAATGGGGACCATTAAATTGGCCAAGCATGAAAAGGGCTGGATCTGCAGCCCTTGGCTTGCTCTCCCAGAGTCATCCGCCAGCGCCTTGGCCAAGGCTACTGGGCTGGCTCCAGGACTCCCCAGCAGGTTATTTAACACCAGGGCACCCTGTGGCCCTAGGAGAGGTGGCACATAAAAGCCTCAGAACCCCCACCTCCCTGGGGTCCAGGATTCCCTTTCCAGCCTCCTCACCCCCAACCCAGCCTTTAAGGATGGAGGGTGGGCTCACACCCTCTCCAGGTCCTGGGGCCTGGCCTCTTCTCAGCTCCTGGTGGCCTCTGGGCAGGCTGGTGGACCTAAAAAAAAACGATCGAAGCCTCCAGCCCCTGTCTCCTCACCTCCCACTCCACCCCCCCAAAACGGTCCGATCTGCTCTGGAGTCACCCTAACGGGGACCCCTTGTAGTTGGGAGAGGAGTCCTGGGTATAGGGCCTGACTCCACTGCATAGCGAGTCACTCAGCCTCTCGAGCCTCAGTTTCCTTGTCTATAAAATGGGGACACACATGCGTTAGGACCCCACCTCCTCCCAGTAGAGCTGTTGTGAGTTTGAAAGGAGATACTTTGTGTAAAATGCTTGGCCCGAGGTCTGGGTCAGAGTAAAACCTTCAAGAGATGTCAGCTCCTGCTACTTTGCCCTGCTTCTCTGGGAGGTTGCTTGGACCCGCTGAATGGGGCATTCGATCGGCCAGTGCCTGCTGTGTCCCCAGCTTGGGTGGGCTAGGGACAGGGGAATGATCCCTTCCCTCAAAGAGCCTGGGGAGCCAGAGGCAACAGCCCCAGGCGGTGGGCAGCTGAAAGGAGGAAGAGAAGGACTGTCCTGTGGGCAGGCGGGGGCACCCCCTCTGCTTTTCCATGCGGTGAATTGAAGTCCCCGGGACCTGGGTGGCTGAGGGGCTGAGCTCTTCCTGACCACCCGTCTTTTGGGATTTGGGGTCCCCTGGCCACGAGGGTGCAGGCAGGAGGGCTGCCCTTCCCAGTTCACCAGCAGAGCTGTCTGGGTCTCCTCTGCCCTCTGTCTGGAAGGATGTGTGCTCACATGGAACAGCCCATGCGGGCGACGGGAGGTGGAGCAGGACGGGGGATGTTCCCAAGGGAAGCTGGGTGCTTGGAAAAGTCCTTCCTGTCAGGGCTCTGCTGAGGCCTGAGCTGGTGGAACCGAAGCTCCCGTGCCAGCCCTTGTGCTCCCCTCCTCTCCGTTATCACACATTGCAGAAGCTCACCTATTGAGCCCATTTATTTATTTTGATATTTCCGCAGGCCCTGGCGGTGTCTGGCTCCCATCAGCTGCTCAGTCTCCTGTCCCCCCTCCCTGCAGTCTTGTATGCTCACTTTAGCAAGAGGGTGTGTGGCTGGCCTGGGGCCTCTGGTGACAGGGGCTGTGGCTGCTTAAGAGGCCAACAAGGCTAGAATCCTCTTGTTCCCCTAACTCGGGCAGGTCCCTGCTTCCCTGGTCCTTAGTTTCCACGCATCTGCCTTGTGGGGGGACTAAGAGGAAAAATGCATGCGGGAGACAGGTTCGATTCCCAGGCCATGCAGCAAAAAAAAAAAAAAAAAAAAAAAAAAAAACAGAGAGGAAAAATGCGTTTGCCGCAGGTGCTGCCCAGCCCTCTGTGGGTGAATGCTAACCATTGATTTTATTAGTTTCTTGGGGCCCTCGAGGGCAGGGCTGGTGTCCATTTCCTGTGGATGGCCAGCCCTGGATGGTGGTTGGCTCTATCCCCTGGAAGGACACAAACCTGGAGGGACTGCCCCAGTGGGCACGGCTGCTGGGGCACCGGGCAGGGGAGGGACCTCAGCTATTTGCATCCGTGTGGGGGTGTCAGGAGGCAGAAGCCAGTGAAGACTCGGGAGCTTGGCGGGGCTGTGGCTGGGGGGTGGGAGGCAGTGAGCAGAGGTGGGTGGGGAGGGTGGAGGGGGTGGCAGACGCAGCCTGCCCCCCTCCACCGAGCCCCGGGGGGGGCATCCCCTCCCCCCTTTGTTCATTCTAACCCCAGCAACCCCACTCCCGAAGGCAACAAGTGGTAGGTCTTTATGCAGCGGCCCCCCACCCCACCCCCACCCCGCGTCCCCATCACGGCTCCCTCTCCCTCTTCGGACACTGTAATTGCCATAAAAATAGGAGCCGAGCTGCGCGGGCGGCGTGGCAGGTGGGAGAGAGCGGCCGCCTGCCAGCCATTCCCCTGCCAGCAGGGCTCGCGTCTGTTTTATTACTGCCGCCTGGCTGTATTTCACATTCGGTTTAAACATCATCAAACGCCACGTCCCTTTTGAAAAGCGGGAGCTACCTTGCTGAGGATGGCGAGGAGAAACAGGGACATTAAAATCTACAAGCAAGTGGCCCGGAATTGACATTGACCACAGGAGCCGGGCAGCTTCAGCCGTCACAGGAGTTGATTCTTGTCCTAGCAGCTGGCCGGGGAGGTTTCCCCATCAGGGACCCCGGGAAGTGGGGCGGGTGGCAGGCTGAAGCCCTGGGTGGGGGGGGGTTGGCAGGGAGGGTACCGGAGGGAAGCAACCTCCCGACACTCAGTCAGATGGGACAGAGCTGGGTTCAAGCCCTGCTGTGGCCACTTAGGATCTCTGGTGATGTTGGCTAAGATACACCACCCCTCTGAGCCTCAGTTTCCTCACTGGCGAACCCAGAGAGTGCCACCCCTCTGGAGGTAGCTAGGAGGATGGAGATGATGCGCACAAATGCCTGACATGTCCTCAGAACTCAATAAACGGCTGTTATCACCAAAGAAGTGGGTCTTTGAGTTGGAATGTTTTTTTTAATAAAAAAAATTTGACCCACCTGTTTCTACTGAGAAATAAGTGCAGTGACGCTGGGAACTGGTAAAGCAGGAATAAAAAGAATCAGGTCACTAGGGGAGATGCCAACCCTTGGCGTCTAATAATGGGCCCTGTGCTCTCAGCCACACCTGGAGCCAGTGAATGACCTGGACCCTCTGGGCATGTGTTTGCCAGCTCAGCAGCCCTGCTTTGTTCCTGGTCACATCCTCTCCACAGTTCATGCCTGCCCCTTGTATTTTGTCTTTTGGGACAGCTTGGCTCCTGGGGCCCTACCCTGGCCTCACCCAGATAGCATCTCATAACCAGGCTGCATGAATCTACTGAAGCTGAATATAAAATGTAGGTTTGAGCTTCCTGGCAGCCATAGCAAAATAGGAAACAGGATTTTAGTTTCCGTAACTCCAACCCTGGAAGTCAATTTAAATATCAGCTTAACGCCTCTTTCTTTCCACTCCCCCATCTTTTTGCTCCATTCTTCCCCTTATCAACTGCTCTTTATTTCCCCTATAGGTGTTTTTGGCCCTTTCTCTGGAACTCCCTCCAGTCTCACTCTCTAAGAGCACCTCTCTCACAAGGCTCTGTCCCCAGCGTGGGGGGCAAGCTGCCCCCTCTGTCCTCTTGTTTGTTACTGTGGACCCCTGCCATCCCATGCTCCTGTTGGCCAGCCTGGCCCCGGGGTCTCCCACCGCTGTTGCTCTCAGATGAGCCTGTGACTAATAAGGGTTGCCCCCGGGAGGCTGGCAAAACCTTTCCCTCCTTAATATGAGAGTTTAAAAATGTGTCACCATCGATTTAAAGAAAAGACTTGTTCCTGCTGAGAAAAGCGGCTTGGAGATTCGTCTCGCCTTAGGAGTCACTCGGGCAGCTGCATAAATTCCAGCGCCATGCAAATGCCAGCCCGCCACCAGCTCCCTCCCATGCCCGTGGACTGGCACCCCCCATCCCACCTCGGTTCCCACAGAGACCCAGAGGCCCCTTTCTCTCTGTGTGTGTGTGTGTGTGTGTGTGTGTGTGTGTGTGTGTGTGTGTGTGTGTGTGTGTGTGTGTGTGTGTGTATAGCTGTTCCTGATTTCCTGATTGGAAGAGCTTCTCTCCTCCCCTTCTATGTTCAGTGGGAGGCTGAGCCCGTGGCTAATTCTGGGTGGTGAAGTGTTTTAATCCAGGAAAAGAAATAAGATGAGTGACTTCTGAGCTGGGGCTCCTGAGAGCCACCTGAGTGTCCCCCTACCAGGTCCCGGCGGTCCCTTCCGGGCCCGTGGCTGTGGATTTGTTGGCTGCCTTGTGGACCCGCCCTGTGAGCAGTTTTAGATTCAGGATGCCCTGTCTTCCGACCTCGTCTCATCCCTGGCTGGGAGGGAGTCTTGGGGTCATTTGGTCCATCCTCCTGCCTCCAGCCCGGAGGGGTCAGCCCTCTGCTCTGTGCTCTCCTGCCTAGCCCAGCCTCCTGCCCCTGCTTGTAGGTCCAGGATGGTTCCATCCGCCCTTACAACTCTCCTAATCTAGGATGCCAATAATAACAATATTGACCTGGAAAGGTGGCTGTTATTAATCCCACTTCTCAGATGGGGAAACTGTTATCTTGGGATGTTAAATGACTTGTCTGGGATCCAGGAAGCTTGAACTCAGGTCTTCTCAGGAAGACCCAGGAACTCTGCAGCGTGTCACGTCACCCTTGAACAATGAGTGAATGAATGAACCGTAGCTCACCACTCCTGGCTGTAGATGTTGTTCTAATAAAGGGGCTTGGTGTCAGCCCAGGATGTGGGTGTTTGGAGAACCTGGGAGAAAGACAGTGAACTTCCCAGGCCCCGGTAAGACAGCCCCCCCCACCCCCCACCCCCGTCCCCGCCTGGCCTCCCCAACTCCCGCCAGCAGGGGCGACCTTGACCTGCCTTCTGGGTCTGGCAATTGCTCCCAGGGCTGGCTCTTCAGGCCTCTTGCCTTGAGGATCTCCGAGAAGCTTAGTGGGGGGGGGTGGCATGGGGTGAGTGGGTGGGCACGGGGTTTGCACCGAGCCCCCCAACCCCGGTTCTTGGAGGAACCGTGGGCAGGGGGGTCAGGGGAGAGGCTAAGCAGGCAGTTTGCAGTTTCGCCGGCAGCCGTGGGTCCCCAGAAAGTGTGGGGCTTCCATTTACCTCCTGGCACGTGGAAGTCTGCAGGCTGGCTTGCTCCACGCCACCTCTCCCCCCCCCCCCCCTCACTGCAGCCGCTGCCTTGCTGCCCGCCCCCCCCCCCCCCCCCGCAGCCATTACTCGGGGAAAGGAGGGGCTCTATTTTTCCAGTCTCTCTAAATGTTATTGCCTTTATGGGCTTTGGAAATCAGTTTTATGGCCTGTGTTTGTCCGCTTGCAATATGGGAAGCGCTGGAGGGAAAACAATCGGTGGGGAGGACTCTGGCTCTGAAAGGTCCCGGGGAGGGTGGGGGTGGAGTGGAGGGTGGGGGGGTGATGCAAGGCCCAGACGTGGGTTCCCAGGCCAGCTTCACTCTTTGGGGACAACTGTAGCCTACAGGGAGCCAGGGAAGGTGGGTGCCAGGACTCGGAGACGGGGCCCTGGAATTCTGGTGGGAGGGTCAGCCGGGCACTTCAGGGTCTGTCCCTTTTGTTGGATGTTTCCCACTGGACTGAGCCTGGGATGGTGAAAGTCATCGTGTACTCCCAGAACATTGGTACGCCGGCCAGCTCCCCTCGTGTGCCATCTGGGCCACCCCACCAGCCCTGGCAATGAAGACTTCTCAATATAAGTAATAAAAGATTAAGCAGGCTGGGTTTTGCCAGCTGGGCTGCAGGCCCGGCTGGGGCTGTCACCTGCAGAACGTGGCTTCATCCTCCTGCAGCTGGCCTGTCCGGAGCCAGGTGGAGGGCAGAGATTTGGCCAGAGAATCTAGAAACCCACGCAGACCCCCCAGCCCCCTTTCCTGGGACCCTAGAGGGAAGGCCGATGGGCTCTGCCTCAGGAGACGCTTTGCTTTTTTAACTCCGCTCTTAATATATGAAGAGCTCCTACAAATCAATAAGAAAAATGGGCGAAAGCTGTGGACAGGCAATTCCCGGTAGGAGGGAAAACAAATGGGCAGTAAACATGCGAAAAGATGCAGCTCTTCGCTAGTGATCAAGAAAATGTTAATTGAAATAAGAGACATCATCCTTCACAGCCTGGAAGTGTCTGTTCTGTGCAGGTGTGGCCGGGCAGCAGGTGGGGAGGGGGCAGGCCCTTTGCACACCCAGCCTGCACATAGTAGGTGCTCAGATATATTTATCTTCAGCCAGGTAGAACACCTCTCCGCTCACAGCAAGACTCAGCAGTGGAGCTGTCATAGACTCTGGGTTGCTCGCTCCTTGGGGCCATGCCCCCCCTCAACCCTGGGAGATGCTCCAGGAGGCGTTGGCTCCCAGCCTCAGCCCCCTCGCCCTGGGGGTCTGCACGCTTCCTTGGCCAGGGTCTTTCTGACCTTGCCTCCTGTAGAACTGATACTGCATCCTGCTGCTTTCTCTACAGCCTTGGGGCTGTCACCAGGGAACCATAGGGACTCCGTGGAGGTGGGGGTGGGGTAGGGATACATAAGAGACCAACGATGTAAGCAGGGACCCCGGGGTTGGGTAGGGCGGCGTCCTTTTCTGATACCGCTGGGGAGCCCTCGCCTCGATTTTGGGGGAAGGTCTTGCCTGAGGAGTGACCTCAGCTCTCTGGCCATCCCGGCGGGGTCCCTGCAACATCTGGCCCTAGACCCTCTCCTGCCCTCTCCTTTCCAGCCAGAGAGACGAATTTGGGTTTCCTAGCTGCATGTTCTCTCACCTCCCGGCCTTTGCACAGCCTCTCTCCCCTGCCAGGAACACCGTTTCCCCCCGTTGTCACTTGACTGCATCTGCGCATCCTCTGGGTCTTGGCTGAGACATCACTTACTCCAGGAACATGCCCTGACCTGGGTGAGGCATCCCTGCTCCCCATGCACAGTCATCTGTGCAGCTGCGTCTTCATTTGTTCAGCAGCAGCGGAAGGAGAGCCCCAGGGTCCCAGGCGCTGCGCTGGGGGCTGGGTCTGCACTGGGGAGCGGGGTGAGGGTGGGGGCCGTGCAGCTGGCATGCTGGGAAGCCACAGGGTCACATGCAATGGCCCCACCCCGGGGGCCGAACCTGTCTTGGGGGGTGGACATCCCAGACAGAGAGACCGAGGCTGCCCTGGGGGTGGGTGGCTCAGCTTGGCATGCTGGTGGGCATCATGCCCTAAAGGGGGGCTGGGGATAGGGACAGCTCTTATCTGCAGAGCTCAGGGGAGCTACCTTTGATGCAGAGCTCCAAGGGGATTGAGCAGAAATCAGACTTCTAAGTGCTGCAATCCCAGGAAATCTGGGTCTCCTGCGTGCACCTCTGGGGGTCCCCAGTAGCTTCCTCTCTCGGCTCCCTCCTTCCTGTCCTTCTGCCCCTGCACCCCCAGCCTCTTGCCAGGTCCCTCCTGAGTGTTTGTCACATAGTGGAGGGCAATGGAGTTACAGCTCAGGGGGCTATGTTCTTTGATGGGGGATCCCAGGGTGCTGGGGACAGATCCTGGAGGGCTTCCTGGAGGAAGCTGTGCCCAGGTAGGGTCTACTCCTTGCAGGGATCGAGGGGTCGGCTCACCAGCGGCCTCCCTGACACTCAGCCAGGCCTCCTCACGCAGCAGCCTCAGGACTCAGGGCCCTGGGAGGGCTTGGACAGACTGGCCAGGCTCCCTACGACTGGGCCGTGGGGTCCCATGCTTTCCGACAGGCAGAGGCGAGCCGTGCGCGGCACGACAGCCACCCAGCGCCTGGCACCATTGGGAAGTCCCCCCAAATTACGAAGTCACGGATCTGGGCGGTCACTTGGGCCAGACGCCCATCCACTGGGACACCTAGCTTCCAGCGTGTTCCGGCAGCACGTCCCATCCGCCGGGCGCCTGGGGACACGGCTGTCCCCGCCGACTGCCCTGCAACCCTTCAACCCTGGGCTTGCAATCTCAGCTTCAGGAGAGGAATCCCGTCCTTTCCTACTGCCCCTGCCTCCACGACTAATCCCTTTGCCAGGACCCCGTTCGAGAGAAAGCGAATGAAAGCCTTTCTGCTCCGGGATCAGCCTGGACTTTGCCCATTTCCCTGGGTCTTGCTGGGGTAGCTGAGATCGGGTGGGGAGAAGGGGTGTCAGGGCGGACATCGGCACCCCCTGGCGCCCCTGTAACCCCCTCCGAGCCCAAAGCATCAAATGGGCCTGAGGCCTGCACCTTGAGAAAGGCCTCAGAGGATGGGGGTGAGCCATTCCTGACCCTGTGTCCCCAAGCTCCAGGGCTCCCTCCGCCCTCACTGTCTGTGAATGGGGGGGCCGTGCATTCCCCAAGGGTTTGGGGGATGGTAGGTTGGAAAGGACAGGGTGTCTGCCCCTGGCCTCGTAGTTCTCCAGAGTAGGGGAGGGCACAGATGGGGACATGGAGACGGTCCCTGCTCCCCGAGAGCTTTTGGGGTGATCGGCTGGTGGCAGATGCTCAGTGACGTTGGTCTCTCTCTCTGCCCCGTTCCCCCATGGCCCCTCACCCCAACACCTTTCTTTCCAAGAGCTTGTGCGCCTCTCAATCTCAGTCAACCAACTGCATATACTTACTCAGTACCTACCACCAGCGCGTGGGCTCCAGGGGGCCAGGGATCCCTTGTCCTGGTCACTGCTGGGTTCCATCTCCAAACAGGGCCTAGTACACAGTAGATGCTCAGGAAAATAGAGCACCTGACTGCATGCTTGGCAGTCGGGTCCCTAGACACAGGCGTCTCTGTCCCCTGCGGAAAAAACCGCCACCGTGGCTGAGATTTGGGGGACAGCTCCCTGGTGGGGGGCCGCCGCCAGGCCCCCAGCCCCACCCACTTCCAGGACCCCGGCCCCCCACCCCCACCCCATGTCTCTCCAGGGTGCCTTGGGAGTTTGGGGGTGGGGGGAGAGGGCAGGGCAGCCTTTAGACCCCCAGTTCCTTGGGCAGGCAGGCACCTTTCAGGCGCTCGCCCGCGTCACGGAAATAAAAATGATAAAAACCTGCCACTGAATTCCGGGTGACAGTAAATTACTTAACACCTGAAACAGGTTGAAATGTGGCCACTGTGGCTTTTAATAAGCCCATCTCCGATGCAGCCGCTGCCTCCAGGAACCAGCCCAGTCTTCTCTCGAGGCATAATTTCATCGCATCCCAAGCTTGGCAGCAGTGCAAATAAGATTTCACTCCCCCGGTAAAGCTCCGAGGGGGAGCGGCGGGATTTCATTTGTGCTGTCAGTTAGCGGCTCAAGAAAGCCTATTTACTTTGCCGCAGGAGGGGAGGGTCCTTCGGAGGTGGGGGTCGGTGGAGAAGCCGCTGGGTCAGGGGTGATGGGGAGAAGCGGGCAGTGGAGGAGGGAAGAGGGACATACTTGATTTTGGGTGCCTGGAAGTGGACGAGTGAGCCCCGCTCTGACCTGTTGAGAGAGAATTTGGAGGGGGAGGGGATTCAGGGAGGGGGTGACTTTAGATCCATTTGGGGTCCTCCCACGTAGGATGTTGAGATCAGCCACCAAACTTGGGTGTGAGGCTGTGGCTTGGGGTGTTAGATCCCTCTGGGTTTGAAATGCCTCTTCTCTGGCATCATTATTTATTTATTTATTTATTTATTTATTTATTTATTTTTGGCATGGGCAGGCACCGGGAATCGAACCCGAGTCTTGGGCATGGCAGGCAAGAACTCTGCCACTGAGCCACCATCGCACTGCCCTTCTCTAGCATTCCTGATGAGGCCAGAGACCCCTGCCGGGAAGTGGGGACAGGAGGAAAGGGAAGCTTCTGAGACTTGGGCGGTAGAAGCAGAGGGGAAAGCAGCCATGGTGGGTGATGCCCACACCTTCAAGGGGCATTTGAACTGCAACTTTTAGATAAACCAGATGAAGTTGGATACCAGAAGCCGGGGTCCCAGGTTTGGGGGTGCCTCTTGAGCACAGAGCAGCCATTGCAGGTTCTTACCCCACACTCTTGTCCTGAACCTCTGGGGATATCTGAGTCCCAAGACTTTTTTGGAAAGGGAAGGGCCGGAAGCCGCTTAGCTGGAGAGAGGGAGAATGGTTGGTGCTGCAGCAGTTGTGGGGCCCTAGGTTTGTAGGGGGATCATTCCATCTCCCGGAGTCAACCTCAAAACATATTAGGGAGATGGTAAGGCTCTTAGGGGTCATCCAGTCCCCTCCACTGCCCAGTGCTCACAACCCCTTGAGGGGCCTGACGAACTTCCTCTTGCATGCCTCAGAGGATGGGGAGCTTACTACCTGTCAGTCCATGGTCTACTTATTCTTCTTCAAAAATATCAGTTGCATTTGGAGATTTTTCATTCTAGTGACTTGTATTACACGCCCTAGAAGTCCCCCGTCCCCCCACTGGTCCTGGTGATTTCTTCTATGGGGCCCAACGCTAGCTGCGCCTCAGATCCCACAAGGGCACTGCCTAAAACCTAATATGCTTCTCTACACCCTGTTGTCCCGAAGCCGGAGGTTTGGGTCAGCCTGAGATTCTCTGGGAGGGTTCGGCCAAGACCCCTGGGCTCCTCGCAAGAAATGCTGGACTTTTGGGGTTCTGTGCAAGGCACCTGGGTTGCAGGTAAAACCCTGTGGGGGGTGTGCCCAGGGAGAGGGACCTACATGTCCTAGCCAAGCCATGGGAAACTCAGCCTCCTGCATCCCAGCACACACTGGCAGGGCCGGTGTCCTAGTGATGATAAAAATAACAGCTGTAATGGTTTCCAAGTACTTAATCACGGGCCAGGCACCTTGCTAAGTGCCTGATTTATCCCACTTGACCCTCCAACAACTCTATGGGGCCTGGTCCTATTGTGATGCACACGTCTTGCAGAGGTGGAAACTGAGGTACAGAGTGGATGAGTAATTCAGCTGGTAAGTGGTAGAGCCTGGGAGTCTGGCCAGGTCCCTAGGCCCACCACAGGAGGCTGCTTTCAGCCGAGGAGCCCTCCTGGAGGGAAATGGCATTAATCCAACGGTTCCCAAACCCATTGGACCAGGAACCCTTTTCTGGTTAGAACCCCCATGAGTTCTAGGGTCTGAGGACCACAGTTTGGGAACACAGTAGCTCTGCCCCAGTTTGAAGAGAGCTCCATGGGTACCCTGGTTTGTGGTGCTGCTGGGGGAGGGAGTGGGGGACTGCTGTGCCTCCCCTCCTTCCCTCCCCCTGTAGACCTGGACGGAGGAGAGGAGAGGTAGGAAGGGAAAGTAAGACTGTTCTTGGTTGTCAGATTCCTGGGATGCTGGAGTGCCACGGGCTGCCACTCTTGGAAGGTTGTCCTCCTTTTACCTAGCATTAACCAGTCAGTTGATCAATGGTTGACGATTGATTGATCGATTGGTGTTCATCGACTCGTTGCTTTGCTTAAAGCTTATGGGGGTGTCTGCAGGCATCTGAAAGAGTGTGTGTAGTGTGTGTGTGTGTGTGTGTGTGTGTGTGTGTGTCGGCCTGTGTGCATGTGACCATGTGAAAGGCCAGCAGGGGTGCAGGACCCCACAAGAGGGACAGGAGGGGAGAGCCTCACTCGGGGATGCCTGAGTTAAATCCTCGAGGGTCTTTAGAGGGGAGGATGGAGGCTGGGGAAATCAGCAGTGCACAGCCCTGGGGCCTGAGGCAGGGCAGGGCCTGTCCGCATGGGTGTGGCCAGGAGCCCTGTGTTCTGGGGAGGGTGGAGATGGGCTGGGGCCTGGGCTCGGGGGCTCCAATCTGCTGCATGCGTGCCTCATCCCAGCACATGCACGTAGTAGGCCCTCAGGAAATATCTAGTGACTTAGCTGTCTGACCGTGTTCTAGAAGTTTCACCCGGTGGGCTTGGAGAATGGGTTTCAGGTGAGAGAGTTTGGGGGGGACCTTCTGAGCAGCTACTTTGCGCTTGGGGTGGACTCTGAGCACCTACTGTGCGCTGTGCCCAAGGGAGAAGCTGGAAGAACAGACTTGGCCCTATCTCCCGACATGCCTTGCTTTGCTTTTGGCAGGGGGCTTCCCAGGCCGTTGCAGGCTCCCTCTTGGTTGGCTCCTGCCCCCAGTAGGAATGGGAGGTGAGCACCCCGAGTCGCCCCAGCTGGGGCTTACCAACCCCCAGGGCACATTGAGCAATAACTTTGCTTCCTTGGAATCTAAGGAAAATCTCATTTACCCACAGCCAGATAGGAAATAGGATCGAAGGCCAAAGTAATGAGTTCATACTTTTATGTTAAGTTTAGCAGAAACTGCTTTCGTTTGTTCCCTAGAAAATCATATTTTCCCCTTCTTTGAGATATGCAGATAAGGCTGGGACAGCAGGGGGTGCAGTCGGCGACTCTGATGGGCAAGGGGCATCTGGGGTGGGGGGAGAACTTAGGACTCCACCATTCTGGGCCAGAGGGCTAAACCGGCTCCCCCACGCCTGTGCATTTCAGCTCCACGTCCGCACAATTGCCGAGGCCTCCTACACCAAAATCCACAGCTCCTGTTAACACGTCTCCACGTGGAGACCCTTGCCAGGGCTGCCCTCAGCTGCCTGTGCCCCTCGCATGGCTGGTTCAATATATCCCTGCTCAACAAACTCCCATGAGGCCCAGGGGCTGGGATCAGAGTCCTTTTTTGGAGAAAATCATTTCTGCAGCAGAATCATTTTTGGGGGTTCTGATGGCGCCCCAAGGGGACTTATTCACCCCAGAGCCTCCATCCCTATGCCAGCAGCCATGTCGCTGCATGTGGGACGGAGATCAGGGCCCTGGCATGCCCCGGTACCACGCCGAGAATCAGCAGCCGAGATGACCGTAAAAGTTAAATCTATTTTATTTTTCAAGAAAGGACAAGGCAAGTGGACTTGGACATTTTTATATGAAAAAACAGACGAACAAAAAAATCAGACCGAAAGTCACATTCATCTTCGACATTGAAATTTCAAGGCACCTACAGAAAGGAGGCCAGAGGGCGGTTCGCAGTGCACTTTGGTTTGTGTGGTTGTCGTCTGTGTGTGTGTGTGTGTGTGTGTGTGTGTGTTGGTCGGAAGCCCCCGTGGGGTGGCGAGCCGGGGCGTGGGGCAGGAGGGTACCAGGTCCGGCGTGGTGGCAGGCGGTGCTGGGACGGGTCCTAACCCTAACCGCCCCCCTCCCTCCCCCGACTGCTTCGCTCTTCGAAGAAGACCACAGACCAGGGGCGTGCAGCTGAGCTGATTCTGCAGGCGAGGAAGGGGCGGGGGGGGGGGGGGGGTGTCCAGGACAGAAGGGACCTGCTCTGCCCAGGCCCGCTGCAGAGAGCTGCCCTCTTCAGTGGGGCCTGGTCCTGGCCACCGCCACCTCGGCAGGCCACCAGAAAGGACTATACTGGGGAGGATGCTTTCCAAATATCAGACGAGATACAGACAGGTGTTTTAACATCGGGAGAGGGAACTGATTGCTGTCCGTGGTTTTTAAGACATCCACTCTGCAGCGCTCATTTGGGGGGCGGTTTCTTCGGGTTGATTTCCCCCCCCCCACTTCGCCATTCACACCCACCTCGTGAGCCTCCCTGTCCGTGGGCGTTCACTCCAGTGGAAAGAGTCACACCACCCCGCCAGCCTTCTGGTCAGCTTGTGTGGACAGCCCTGAGACCTCCCCGAACTTTCCAGCACCATCTCTCGCCCCCTCTCTTCGCATCCTTCCCAGATGACAAACTCCAAGCGCTGGGTGAGTGGCTTCCTTTCTGCAGCTCTCAGCATCTCTTTATGGGCTGCAAGGGATCGGGGTCCATCGTTTAAAGGCTCCCCCTCCCCCCACCCCATGCTGCAACCTGGTGGTCGCCCTGGAAGCCACTGGCCCGCTGGCAGGTGGCTGTGCTGCGTCAGGTAGAAAAATCTAAGGCTCGTCTCAGGATTTTGTGGATACGTTGTCTTCTCTCTCTGCACCCAGAATTATTTGCAAACAGGACTAGCCAGGCGTGGGGTTGGTCTGCGCATGTGACCCCCGCCCAGGGCAGGCGAGCGGCACCCCTGGATCGCCAGCAACTGGTTGATGAGTGCATGGCAGCTCCGTGTTGCCATGGCGTTGACTGTCAGTTCACGCGGCGTTTGCCTTCCCCCATCTTGAGAGGAGAGACAGCCTGATCCGTTCCTCTGGGCGGGTGGCTCAGGGCGTGGGAGCTTCGGTTCCCTGCAAAACCTCCGTGAGCGCGCTCCTCCAGCTGGCGAGTCATGACAACCTCTCTCTGCTCCCCTTTTGTCAACCTGCACCGGCCGAAACTCAGAGAGGGGAAACTGAGTCACCGCGCCCATCTCCAGGATCTCACTGAGTGGTTCACTGCTGGCGAGGTGGCAGATCCAAGGGGGAGAGGAGCTTTGGTGAGAGAACGCTACGGAGATGAGCCCCTCTCCATGACGGGCTGCAGCGGGGGCGGGCGCCAGGGTGAGCGCGGAGGCCCAGTGCACCCACCTGGGCCTTTTGCATGGAGTGGGCAGGCGGCAAGCTGGAGGTCGAGAGGAGGAGGTGGAGGAGAGCAGCCCCATTCTGGTGTTGGGGAAGAGAAGAGAGTGCACCTCTGTATGCCAGCCATGGCCTTGGGTCTCCGCGACCCCACGGGGCCTGGGCTTGGCAATTTGACTTTCTGCTGGGGGTGGGGGCTGGGAAGAAGGGTGGGGACACACGTGCCTCCTGTGTCTCGGGGGTCTGACTTTGTTAGGAAGTGGGGGGGTGGCCAGCCTCCCCACAGGGCACCACGCCCTCAGGAAGCCCACACTTCCCTCCTGGGCATAAGCAGGTATTTCAGTCATGGGAAGTAGGGGCCATGCATTGTGATCTCAAGACCCCAGCCCCCACCCCCGCCCCCCCACCTGGGCTCTCCAGGGGCGACCAGAGGCAGAAGCTGCCTCCCAAGCTGCTGCAGAGAAAACGCCAGCTGCCCACGGGCGACGCCACCCGCAAATCACATTTGTGATGATGCCCCCAGCCACAATGGGATTTTCCGAAGCCAGAGGAAAAAAAAAAAAAACAATCCAGGGGAAAGCACAGGGAGTGCGGAGAGAGCAACGGGGAATAGGGATGGAGAGCAAAGCGAATCTTTTTGTGAGTTGTTTTTTTTAAAGAAGCGAGTGGGGATATTTCAGGCAACTCCTTGGAACATTTCAAAAGAAAGGGTAAATGCTCAAAAAGCACAGAGTCAAAAATGCCCCAGGCAGCTGTCAACCTGGCCCCTGGCTGGGATGGATGGATGGAGCTGGCAGCGAGTTGAAGATTCGGAGCTGTGGGAGCTGGGGGGGGGGGGGGTGCCTCCTCGATCTGCCCCACATGCGCCCCATTTTCCAAAGGGAAGGCTGGGGCAGTCGCTGGGTGGGGCCCTCCATGCTCCCTGCTGAGCTATGACTCAGGCATAGGGTGGCTCTGTCTGCACTTCCTCTTCCGGAGCCTTTTGGCTACTGAGGGTTGGAATTTTGCAGCATCCTTGCCAGGGCAAAGCAGCTCTTTGAGGGGTCTCGGTGCAGGATGGTCCTGTCTTGGGATTTTCCGGTGAACTGGTCAGGCTGAGCACAGGGCACTTAATAGCTGCCTCCTTACAGGATCCTGGAGGATGATAAAGCAAGGATGGGAGGCAGGGTCTTCTAGTCAGAGAACCAGGTCTTGGCTTACACAGCCACGTCTGCACCATGGGCTTGAATGCTCCTGGTGATGGGAAACTCACTGCCTATTTCATTTGCTGGACGAGAGTCTCTCTTCCCTCATCTTCAATTTTCCCTTTACAGTTGGCCCCATTCCCCTTTCACCAGCCCCAGGAAGTGGACCAGAGACAGACCCCACCCTAGAACAGACTAGAAATGGAGAAGCTCCTGGTGCTAGAGTTCTGCTCTGCAAGTGACTGATCTGATCAGGCCACTTCACCTCTGCAGGGAGCTGGAACCTGTAGAAAGGATGCAATCGCTGCCTGGGGACTGGGACAGTTTCTGGGTGACAGCAGGAGCCACAGCAGCCCCTCTGGTCCCAGAGGCATAGGCACAAGGTACTGGCTCCTGGACCAAAGCCCAGGCCTATGTTTCACCTAGCGGGCCCCCTTAGAGACCCCCAGCCCCCCCGGAGCCAGGCCTGGAGAACCAACCCCTGCTTTACATCCAGCCACTCAGAGCAGGTTCACGGAACGTGAAAAATCCCTCTTTCCCTTTCCCTCCAAGGAGTCTGATCTCTTCTAATCAATTTAGCAGGCTCACTTGGTTGTAAACGGTAATGATTTGCATTTTTGAGCCTTTTATCCCTCTTTAAGGAAAAAAAAGTGCCTCCTCTCTCTGGGCTATGGCAGGCCCGTGCAGGAGTGATGGGGCCCTGCATTGTTTGTTAGCAGTCACCCTGGCACCAGCCCAGCTGCCGGGCGTCATCTGCCCCGACTGGGTGTGGGGATTGGACACGGGTGATGGGAGCCCTCAGCCTGGCAGGGCTCAGGCCACCGTGGCCGGAGAGGGTCCCTCCTTTAGCAAACGTCCCCAGTTCTCTCTCCGTTGCCTGCCCAGCTCTACCACTCCCTGTGTGCCACACCCAGTTTCCCTTTTTGTAATTTCATAAGCACGAGGCTCGGAAGCCCTGTCCTGCCCAGCACGTTGAGCATTTTGCAGATTTCTGGAGAGAGTTGGCTTTGGGACGATAGGTGCCGTTGTTGGGGGGGTCGAGATTTGAACTCAGTGCTCTTCCAACTTTTGCTCTTTCCCCGCCCCTCCTGCTGAACAAGACCTCCCAGCCTCTTTGCCCAAGGCTAGGCAGCCCCAGCAGATGATTTGGGTCGTGCACCTGGGCTGGGCCTCCTGCCACCTGCCTTGGACCGCCTAGAATCTTCCAGAATCCGTGGGGCATAGGAGCTTGCATTCGGCCTCTGGTGCACCCAGCTTTCATGGGTGCAGCCAAAGCCTTCGCCAGCCTCACCCCTGCTTTACAGAGAAGAAACAGGCCATAGAGTCCCTGCTCAGCCTCTGCATGCCCTGGTCAGCGTGGGTGGGAGTCTCTGTGTCCCCAGGGGAAGCAGAAGGCCCAGCATCTGTGTCTGCAGGGAGAAGGCAAGCGTGGGCCTCGGTGTGTCTGGCTGGACCTTTCCTAGTGGCTGGCAAGTCCCCCCCCACCGCCACCGCCAGCATCTATCTCCCAGGGGCAGGAGTGGGGTCCCCGGCTCCTATCCCCAAACCTGGTATCCTGACCCCAGTGGCAACAGCTGTCCTGGTCAGCCAAGGGGGCTGCCACCTGAACATGGAAGCAGCCCAGGAGAGCTGGAGCCGATTTAGAAAAGAAGATGGAGGCTGCAGGAAGGGGGAAGGAAAAAAAGGGGAAGAAAAGAAGCTTTTGATGCACGTCGTGTCTGCAGAATTGAGTATGACTAATTAATAGATTTTATTCTTAGTAATCTCTTAAGCATTCCATACGTTGGGCCCCACGCCTGAGCTGAGCTTACAAGAGTCCTCATTCGCAAAATGCAAATGATTCCCCGGCCTTGCTGCTTTCTCTCCTTCCTTGCCTTTTTTTTTTTTTTTTTAAGGGGAAATTTAAAGGAAAATTGCCATGTAACAGGAAAGAGGTTCCACTCACTACATCTAATTACCATGAAGGGTAAACCACTTAACCAGAGAAGTGACATGGGCTTTTTTTTTTCTCTCTCTCCTGAACTTTAAACCTGCCTATAAACGCCACAAAATATACTTTTCAGTGCAGAGGGTCTTAGGGACCCCGGACGGAGCCCCTTCTTTCGATCTCATTATCTGTCATGTGGCCATGTCGGAGGAGGTGGGCCAGGGGGTGATGGCTTCTCAGAGCGGACCTGACCTCAGGCCCCCACCTTGGTTTGGGGTTCCATGGCTGTGAGGCGGGTTTGCACCCAGAGAGAAAGCTGGGAAGATGTAATAGGGATGCAGAACAGATGGAAAAGCCGGGGGGCCTGGGGTGGGGGCTGGGGAGGGCCAGGATCTGGCTGGAACTAAGGCATGCGGAAATTCCTCTCCTGATCTCATCGCATGAGAGAGAATGACTCAGGGGAGAAAAGGTGGGGGCTCGTGGGGAGGGGCCCTCGTTTCGCCGGGTTGGGGAGCTGCGAGTCCCCGTTTGGCGAGTGCATCTCTTGGGCCAGCCCATGGAAGCACCGTGCCTCTTCTGTGTCACACAGCCCCTGTGTCCAGCTCTTTTAACCCCGGCCTCTTCGCTCAAGGGGCTCACTGGATCTTTTGTTGTCTGAGAAGTGGGGGCACGTCCGCGGGTAGCCCGATGAGCTCCAATCGGTTTCCTCTTCCAGCGTTTGGTTTTTGTCAAAGCACAAGCCTTTTGAACATGCCACGCCAGGAGCACAAGCCCCTTCTCATCCTCCCTGCCCTCGGACCAGCGTCTCAGCTTTGACAGGGACTTTTCCCGGGGGCAGGACGTTGACAGCTGATGACCCGAGTCCCCGGAACGCCGGGATGCAGGAAATATCCGCACCGCAGGCTCTGCGCTTCAACTTCTTTCCAGGTTTGCTGTCGTGATTTCATCATCCTTTTAATCTTGCGGCTCGCCAAACTGTACTGTCAGTTGATAAATGATGGCGACGTGTATTCCAGAGGGAGGAAATCAAACCTCAGCTCTTCTGAAGATCCCCGCTCAGGACCCTTTTTCGAGGCTGGCGTTTTTCGAAAGAGACCGCCTCTCTCCCTCTGAGACACCAGAACCCCTAGTTTTCTGCATTCTGGAGGTACTGCCTCCCAGGATTTTTTTTTTCTGAGAATTTTCATGTCTTTTTCTGGGCTTTGTTAGAGCAGCCATGGAAACCATTAAGTCAAATCAGCTAATGTTATATATATATATATATATATAAAACAACAACCCATCCCTGCACCAATTACCCATCCCAGGAGGAAGCAGGCAGCACAGAGCAAGTTATCAGAAAGTAGCTGTTGAAGGGGTTGTATCTGTGGGAAGGAAAGAGAGAGAGAGAGGGACCCTGGCAGTCAAAGAAAGCTTTTTTTTTTTTTTTTTTGTATCAAAAAAGGAGAGTGGCCCAACTCTGGCCAACCTGAGATTTTTTTCAATCTGAAAGCAGCCCTCGCCCGGCCCTTCCTTAAGCCACCCAGCCCGGACAGACACGCCTCCACCTCTAAAAACAGCAGTAGCCCCTCCAGGAAACCGCAATTCCCCCCTCCACCCGCTCCCACCCCAACACACTTGGTCTACTTACTCAGTTATTTCTAGGAGGAAGCGCCTGTTTTTTTTTTCATGATTCTACGGTTTCAGGAAATGGCAAGAACCGACCCAGGGAGTGCTGTGAGGACGGTTCTCGTGACTCTACCTACCCATCTGTACTTAGCTAAGGGACACCGAGAGACAGGTAGACGGCTGCACCTCCAGCTGGCGGGACAAGCCACGGCTTCCCTTGGGGCTTCTACGGAGGCCGGCGCACAGAACTGGAGAGGGTTTCGGTATAGAAAAAAGAAAGTTTTCTCTTTTTTTAATTGACTACCTCAGTACTCGAAGAATGTAGAGAAAAAAGCGCTATTTCTGCAAATCTGTAAGGGAAACGGCATGGAAAGAACCAGAAGGGAGAAACTTCAGGACAATATCTCCATAGCAAAAGAAAGATCTTTTCCTCCCCCTCTCCCTTGTGAGGCGTCTCAACGCCCTCTGCAGGATCACGGCCGAGGGGGGGGTCTCGCGTGGCAGCCCGTCCTTCCGCGACTGCCCCCCCAAATGGAGGACGAAGCGGTTGTGTACGTGGTACAGGTAAGTAAGGTCTCTGCAGTTCAGGAAGAAAACACCCCCCAGCCCAACCCCTCCTGCGATTTTACGCTGAAGTCTTCTTTCCCTCCCCAACTGGCAGAATTCGGTATAAATTCCATCGGATCCCCACTTCTCTTCTTTAAAAAAAAAAAAAAAGAGCCAACGTGTTTTTCCACCGTGGTTTTTCTCCAATTTTGGAGAAATTGGGCACGCCCCCCCCCCCCCCCAGACTTTGCTCTGTGCAGGGAAAGGCATCCGTGGGGCTTCTCTTCTTTCGCTCTTGGCCGGCTGGGGGGGGGGGCTGGGGAGGAGGGAGGGGGCCCCCGGGCTGGGGGGGGGGAGGGGGACGGACGAGCAGGACCAGTATCATGTGTAGTAGTCGATATCGGGGATCCCGCCGTCCCTGTAGCCCCGCGTGGTGCCGTAGCCGATGGCGTGCGCCCCCTTGCACAGGCTGCTGCCGTTGGGCGGGAAGATGGTATGGACCACGTATTCCTCCTTGGCGCGGTACGGGTTGACGGGCAGCATCTGCAGCCCGGGCCCGCGGATCTCCAGGATGGAGTTGTCCTTCTTGGTCCCCGACTCCATATAGTCGTCCTTTTTCCGGCCGCCCCGGCCGCAAGCCCCGTCCCGCGTCAGCAGCTCGCCGGCCCGGTGCACGTACCAACAGACGGCTCCCAGGCCCAGGCAGAGGAAGACAAGGGCCACGGCGCCACCCACGATGCCGGCCAGGGGCAGGCCCCCCAGGGGCTCGGCGTTCTGCTCCCGGTTGAGCGCGGTGGTGGGGCCGTGGCCGGCGGCCGTCTCCGCCTTGGCGCACACGGGGGTCTCGTCGGCCGCGTGGGCGTTGCCCGTCTCCAGGGTGACCATGCAGATGACGTAGGTGGACCGGGGCTCCAGCGCGGTCAGCAGGTACTCCGTCTTGTCCCCCTGCACCAGGGTCTCGGTGATGGAGCCCACGGCCGGGCTGTGGCCCAGGCGCAGCCAGCTGAGCCGGAACGAGGCGGCGGGCAACGTGGCCTTCCACGTGATGCGGATGGCGTCGGCCGCCACGGGCTTCACGTGGAGGACCAGGGCCTTGGCCCCCGCGCCCGTGGCCGCGGGATAGTCGAGGTTGGAGGAGGGCAGGCGCAGCCCCGGCCTCCTGGCCTTGAGGGTGAACAGCGAGCCCTGGGGCGTGGTGGCCGGGGGCGTGGCCTTGGCCGCCCCGCCCGGCGGCCCCGCCTCGAAGCACTCGTCCATCTCGCTGGTGATGTCCTTGATGGCCATGCCGCGCACCTTCTCGGGCCCCTGGCACATGAGGCCCCGCACGTTGACCACGGCCGCCCGCGCCTTCACCCAGTCCCGCAGCCACATGAGGTTGCAGCCGCAGAACCAGGGGTTGTTGCGCAGCAGCAGCTGGGCCAGGCTCTCGAGGTCGTCGAAGAGGCCGCGGGGCAGCGTCGTGAGGTTGTTGTTGGACAGGTCCAGCCGCTCCAGCTCCCGCATCCGGGCCAGCGTGTTGGGGGGCACGTGGCTGATGGCGTTGTCCTGCAGATACAGCTTCTGCAGGTGGGCGCTGGGCAGGTGCAGGGGCGGCGCCGCCAGCGAGTTGCGCACCAGCGACAGCTCGGTGAGGTTCTGCAGGCGGCTGAAGGTGTCGTCGGCGATGCGCTGGTTGGCCAGCAGGTTCCCGTCCAGCACCAGGCGCCGCAGGCTGTGCAGGCCCTTGAAAGCGTGCAGCGGGATGGTGGAGATGCGGTTGTCGTCAAGCCGCAGCTCCTCCAGCGTACGCGGCAGCCCCGACGGGATGCTGCTGAGGTGGTTGCGGCTCAGGAAGAGCAGCTTGAGCCGGCCGCTGTCGGCGAACGCGTCCTCCTCGATGCTGACCGTGGACACGGAGTTGTCATCCAGGTGCAGCTTCTCCAGCAGCGGCAGGCGGGCCAGCGAGTCCCGGGCGATGGCGCGGACGTTGTTGTCCTGCAGGTGCAGTTCCCGCAGCGAGCGGGGCAGGTTGACCGGGAAGGCGTCCAGGTCGTTTTCGTACAAGTAGATGACCCGCACGTTGACCTTGGCCCGGAGGTCCTGGGGGATGCCGGCGTTGTTGATCTGGTTGTTCTGCAGGTACAGGGTGGTGGCGTCGTCGGGGATGTCGGCGGGGATGGAGGTGAGGCCACGGTCGTTGCAGTAGATGAAGCCGTGGTCGCAGCGGCACACGGAGGGGCACGTGGTGCTGTCGATGACGCCCGTCAGGAAGGCGATGAGCCCGTAGCACAGGAACATCCAGTCCCGCAGGTCCATGGTGGCTGTCGTGATCACGACGGGGGCCGGGACGGCGGCGGTGGCGGGCGAGGGGGCGGGGGTGGCGGCCTCAGGCTGTGCCGCCACCATGGTGCAGGGCTGGGGAGGCCGCGACACCTGCGGGGGCGGGGGGGCACAGGACACGCTTGATGAGAGCCAGGCTGCAGCCCCAGGGTCAGGGCGGGGGTGGGATGCCCACCTGCCCCATGCCCGCCCACCTTCCCACCTGCCCGGGTGCCAGGAGGTCAGTGGTGGCTGCTTCCCACAGGGCAGGGGTTGAGCCGCTGGGCACCTGGCCCTGTGGGGTGCCAAGTTTACACCCCAGCTGATGAATGGCCCTGGGGGAACTAAGGTCAGACTCTAACGACATCTGGCTAATGCTACATCTCATCCGGAGCAAAGACACTGCACTTAATTAAATGCACACAGTGCACCCTGGAGCGTAACCGGGAGCCTCGGGGAGGTGAATTTAGGGACAGCGACGCTGCAGTTTGGGCTTCTCCTTTGGAGATTTTGCAGGAAGCCAATCTCCAGGGTGAGCACTAGAAGCCCCGGCCGATCGTGGGAACATTTTATGGGTTCGGAGCCACGGCCGGGGAACGCACAGAGCTGCCTGGCCCCGGGTGCAGGGTGAGGAAACCTTGGCCTGTGTCCACCAGACCTGCAAACCCAAGAGGGGGGCACGTCATGAGAGCCTGGAAAAAAAGAACCTGCCAGCCTCGGTGGTGGCAAGCAGGGGAAGGCGCGGCGCTGCGTTGTTTGATGTTAGAACGACGCATCCTGTTTGACACACGTTAGAGAAATAAGGTGGCAGCAGAAGCGTTTTCTCGTGTATTTACAGAAACTTCTTTTTTTAAATCCGTGGTGTCTTCCCTGGCTCTGTGTTCTGTGTTTGGTGGGAAATTATCCCACACCTCGCCCCCTTTGCAAACCATGAAACTTTCAGCTCTTTTGAAATATATATATATATATGTTTCTTGCACTTATGGAAAATGAAACAAATAAAAGGAAGGCGGGGGTCCGTGCTTTGAGGGAATTGTCTGCAAGGTGTAATTTTGTTTTTCACAAATGGAAAAATTGCAAATTAGGTTTTTCTCATACTATTTTACTGTTCATAGTGGGAAAGAAATCAATTAAAGGTAAATTATCTTTCAGCCTCAGTGGGGGAAGGTGTCTCCATGCAGCTGGCAAAAGATCTGCTACCCAATTCTGACTTCATAAAGTCTTTCGATGGCAGGGCACGGTGGCTTCTCGGACCCTGAGCTGAGGCCCCTGTCCAAGAAGCCAGCCCTGGTGTATGGGGCAGAGTCGTGGCCCAATGAAGGAGCCAGTGGGGAGTCCCACATTCCAGCCTCAGGGCCCGAGCATCTCCATGTCTCCACCGTGTCAAACCCTTCTCCTTTCTCTGTCCCTCTCTATTCCTGGACTGCTCCATCTGCAAACTGTTCTTCACCCCTATGGGACCAACTCAAGTGTTCTCTCTTCTGCTGTGGCTTCCTGATGCCCCAGATAGAACTTCCCTGAACTCCACCCATCCACCCATCAATGCACTCACCCATATATATATATATAACATCTCTCTACCTACCAACCCTCCACCCATCCATCGTTTACTCATTCATCTAACCCTTCACCTGATCATTATTGAGTGTCTACTACATGCAATCCCTGTCCTAGCTGTCTGGAATTACGTGCTGGTGGGACAGTAGCTTCCACTATAATGAAGGCCTTGCCTGGAGCTTTGTGAATAGTGAAGTCATTTACTCTTCCCAGCAAGCATGAGACCAGTACCCTTCTCATGCCCATTTTACAGATGAGGAAACTGAGGCTGGCCAATGTTGCATTGAACTTGTTCAAGGCCACGTGAGCAGTGGCAGGGGGTGCTGCACCCAGGCCGGGAGGGTCAAGACCAGAATCCTGACTTCCAGCCTGCAGCACCACATTTCTGTGGGCTGCAGGTCACACCGGTGACTGGAGTTTCAATGTCCCTGACCAACCCGTGGCGGGGGGGGGGCTCAAGGGCGGCGACTGTGGCCTGTGTGGGGCCCGAGTAGCTTGGCACCAAGGACCACCCAGTGACAGAATGAGCAAGCGTCCCTCTGGATCTGCTTCCGGCTGCCGCGTCCTGCGGAGGCCTGCCATTTGTCCCCGGGCCTGGCTGTCACACACGCGGGTCACCCCGGTCCTCCTCCCTATTTCACAGCTGAGCTGGAGGGGACGGGTTGGCCCTGGTTTCCAGCTGCACATCTGTCCCTTTCCCTGCACCCAGCCAGAGCCACGAAAGGTAGCGGAGCTCACAGGCAAAGCGGCAGGGGCAGGGCAGGAGGTGACGGGGACGGGAAGACTCGGACCAGCTTCAAGGCCACTGTGCTGCACTCTCTGGGACCCCCAGCCTCTGGCCAGGGGACGCGCATCCTCCCCTGGCTACCAGCCACCGAGGCCCGCCACGGGACGCGGGTGGCCTCTGGGCGTGCGGTTCGGGGGCAGCGCCCTGAGCAGCGGGCAGACTTGTTAAGGCCAAAGCCAAGGCCGGCTGCCGCGTGCTCTGGCATGGCCATCCGTTCCCGGTGCCCTCCCAGCTCACGGCCGCGGTCCCCAGCCTCTGGAGGCCTCGGCTTCATAATAGAGTCTAAATTGCACCTTTCAGAGATGCTTGATGGATAACCAAGCAGCACTTGGGAGGCAGACCCAAGGCCTTTGCTCTCCCCTGTGGGTGTGAGCCTCATCCATCTTGGGCCCAAATCTCCCCTGCGGCCCCCTTGCCCCAAGGCCACCCCCTGAGGCTGAGCCCGCTGATTCCAGGAAAGCAGAATGGGGCCTGGGGCTGGGGGCACGGGAGGGGGGCGAGGAGAGCACGCCTCGCTGGAGGAGCCCTTTAATTGCCCGGGAGTCTGGCGGCCTTTTCATTCCCTTGTTGTGTGTTGGATGGTTTATGTGGCCATCAAATTAAACCCGGTAAATCGCCCGGCTTTTACGGGATCACTTGTCATTGTTGCGTGGATCCCGCAGACTTCAGCTTGGTGTGAGTTACGACCCGCCAGTTCCATGACTGACAGCTGAATCCCTGGCGTGCCATGGGGAGGGGAGCAGTGGGGGGTGGGGGTGGGGGTCTGGAGCCACAGAAGCTCTGGCTGGAGGGATCCAGGACCCTGCAAGAGCCGGGAGGGGGGTGGATTTCCAGGGACATCATTACTGGCCTTATCCAATACGTTGGCTCCTGCCTGCTTCCAGGACGGAGGAACCTAGGTTTGAGTCTTACCTCTGCCACTTTCAGGCTATGTGACCTTGAGCAAGTTGCTTGCCCTCTCTGAGCTTCCGTTTCCTCATCTGTAAATGTGGTAATAATAGTTCCCCATCCAGGGTTGTTCTGGAGATTCAACCCTGCTTGTATACCACCTGTATGTATGCACCCCCGCTTGTGTGCCACCTGTATGCACTCGATGAATAAGGTTTAGGAAGCTTGTCTACTTCTCTGACTGCCCCAGGCCCGGGTATGGCCTCTGGGCTCACTTGTTTTCCTGCCGGATCTCCAGTGGTCCCTTCTTCATCTCCCAGCCCCCACGTCACACCTAGACCGGGTGACCTAGGCCATAGCTGCTTCTCAGCACGAGCCCTCCCCCTCCACCAGGCCTTTGGCCTGGAGAAACTGAGGAACGGAAGGCAGAGGGCTCTAGTTCTCACGGCACTGCCATGCTCGGTTCCCCCCCAGCCTCCCCCTCCCCTCGCCTCACCTTGTGCATCCCCGGGACCCCTAACCTTGAGCTGGACGGCTCGGGGGACATCAGTGCAGAGGCAGACGCATTGACTCAAAATCTGGGCCAAACAGAGCTGGGCGTGGGGGTGGGGGTTCAGTGCCAGCTGCCCCTGGGTGGCCCCGGCAGGTCCAGCCCCTCAGGAGAGAGACCCCTAGGCCCAGGTCAGCTCCGCCGCTCCCAGCCCTGGCTTCCCTTCCTGAATGCAGGTCCCTCAAAGGGGCAGGCGATCTCAGCACCCCCCCCACTCCCCCCAGTTTAGGGAGCAGAGAATTCCAGACAGCGCTGCTCCCAGGAGGCGGTGGCGCAAACTAGGATGGGTGAGAGACCCCCAAAGCAGGGTCTTGGGGTCCAGCCTCACCAGCCACCAGCGGGGTGACCTGGGGCCTGTTTTCTCACCTGCAAAGTGCTACCGAGAAACCCCTCTTCCAGGTGCGGGACTCAAGAGGGGCTCTGGAGTGGGGGGGCCCATGCCGGCCACAGGTGGTGCTGGAAAGGGGAGGGGGCTGAGGTCCCCCTATGAGCCCCACTTGGGGGTGGCTGCTCCCTCCTTTCCTTGTGCCTCTTTCTTGTGGGGGTGGGGGACAGAGGAGGTGCTGGAAGTCTCCCCAGAATGTCACTAATCACTGTTACCCACCCCACCACGTGGGGGTGCAGGGACCACCAGCCCCTAAGTCCACCCTCCCAGCAGGGCCTCAGCCAGGCCTTTCCCCCCAGAGGACCTGGGGGAGCCTCTGGCTGATACAAGGGTGGGCTGGGCAGCTAGGGGCGAGCAGAGGGGCCCTGGCTACAAAGCACCCCCTCTTTCCAGGTGTGGTGCCAGGCACACAGCCCCCCCCCTCCACTGCCTGTCCGCAGGAAGCCTGACTTGAGCCCCCCCCCCCCCCCGTACACTTGGCCTTGGCGGATGCTGCTCCCCCCTCCCCCCCTTCACATGGCCAGCCCCTCCCTTCCCTCCAGGTCCCTGCCTGCCCTGAGCCCCCTGCAATTCCCGCACATCCAGGGTCCCTGGGGCCGGGGAGGGCTGGGGGAGGGGGCCTCTAGCTCTCCCCCCCGGGGCAGGCCTGGGCTCTCCCAGCCTGACTCTGTGAATAAATGATCAGAGCTAGTGAGTCCACTCTCCAAGACACACAGACCCACCCCCGAGCCCCCCCAATCCTACTGCTTCCTTCCCTCTCCACTCTCCACCCCACTTTGTCAGCCTTTCCCCAGAAGATGCATGCGCTGGGCATAAAACTCTGCAGAGAAGGTAGCTCAGCGTCTCCTTCAGTGTCTCAGATCTTGGGGGACACTGGGGAGGGGACAGCGAGCTGAGTGGGACGGGGGGGCACTGCTTTCCTGTGTGTGGTGGCTCCACAGGTCGGTGAGACTTTATGGCAGTTTTGGGGAGCTTTTTCCCCTGAGTGGCTTAGGGGCACCTGGAGCGCCCCCGTGCCTGCCCCTGGGCCCCTGGCTGCTTCTCCCCCGCCCCCCCCACCTCATTCATCTCCCTGGGGTGTAAACTCTCTATCCAAGGCCCCAGCTTTGCAGGTCCTGGGAAATCTGGCTGCCCACGTGGGCATCGCCTGGGGCCTCCAGTTTCTCCCCTTGTTCCCAGCATCACCCCCCTCCCTCCACCAAGGTGGGGGCTCCTGCAGGTATCGTCCCCTCTCCAGGCCCTTCTCTCCAGCAGAAATAATCCACGGTACATTCCATAAATGGAAGGGGCCCCACGTGCCACATGTGTCTGCTTGCGAGCCTCGAGCCCTGCAGTGCAGGACACCGGGCTAGGAGTGAGGGGCCCAGGACTGAACAAGTGGGGGGGTCTGTTTCTCGGTGCGGGGAGGGGAAAGGCAGGTGGGAGCCAAGCCCCACACGGAGCTGCAGCTGAGGCCCACGAAAGCAGAGTTCTCGGCCACCTCCACACCCTGGCTGGGACCGCAGCAGACCTTGGTTTAAATTATTGGATGAGAAATGCGGCCCCGGCCCCTGGCCCCGCTCTGTCTTCCCGTCCAGCTGGACGGCTCCTTCTAGGGCTCAGCTACAGACACGATGAATGGAAGGGGGGGCAAAGCCTCTACCTCCTGGTGCCTCCTCCCCTCAGCTCTGTCCCACCGACCGCGGGGCGGTCTTGGGCCTCAGTTTGCCATCTGTAAAGTGGGGCAGTAAACTGGCTCCCTGGGTGCTTGGCGGGGGCCTCGGATGAGGGGTGTTCCGTTGCGGAATTGCCAGTTATGAATATGGCAGCGCTTCCCAGCAGGTTGGGGAGACAGAGGCAGAGGGGGGAACTTGAGACACTAGTCTGAGTTGGGTTTTTCCCACCTGGGCCCGCCTCTGGCACCTAATGAGGACA
This sequence comes from Tamandua tetradactyla, assembly GCF_023851605.1. Taxonomy (NCBI): domain Eukaryota; kingdom Metazoa; phylum Chordata; class Mammalia; order Pilosa; family Myrmecophagidae; genus Tamandua; species Tamandua tetradactyla. The sequence goes on from NC_135335.1 coordinate 10,526,706, forward strand.
GAGCACTGGGTGCCAGCTCCCTAACTCCCGGGGGAAGGTGGACAGCTGCCTCCATACCTCTACTGCCCCCAATCTGGTGTGCGGTGTCATTTAGAACTTGTAACACATGGGGTCGGGGGGTGAGGGAGGGGAACAGGGATTCTTTAAAACCTACCCCTAATTACTTTTCTAACTGCATGCTGCATGCATTATGCATCAGCCGTTATCACTAGCTGCGATTGCAGACAGGTATGCAAATCCCCCACAAGTGTGCCACGAGCTCACCTACCCGCGTGGGCCGGCTGGGTGGCGCCAGGCCGAAGTAAGCCGTGAACCTCAGCGACTGCAAATCGCTTTTAAAAAACAAGACTTAAAAATGTTGTCTCGGGAGGTTAATTATATTGATAACGGTGTTCGATATTAAACGTACACAGGGCCAGCGCAGGGTTGGGGGGATGAAAGGAGACACGTGTAATTTTGTTTCTCTCTCCCCCAGCATTATTTAATCAGATGTTCCTGCATCTGATGGCTCCCTCCATCTGTGTCCATTTTTAGCAGAGCTGCCTAGACTGGAGATGGCATTCCTTTGGGGGAAGGAATAAAGAAAGCCCAGTGCAGTTTCGGTGGGGGGCAGGGGGGCAGGGGCTTAAGGTCCTTTATTCTGGGGAGCCAGAGCAGGGTTGGGGGGGTGAGGGGATGGGCAAGAAGGACAGTGCACAGGCCAGGAGGGGAGCAGCGTTCCCAGGCAGGGCTGGTCACGCGTGAAGTTCAGTGATCATAAATCAGGGGCTTGGAGCTGAGCCCGGGAGGGGCGGGCCTCCCAGGAGCTGGCAGCATCCGGGACAGAAGGCTGGGGCAGGCCCCGGAGGCCCCTAGTTATTTATCTTGAGTTTATTGGTTGCCAGTTGGTTGTCTGACTCCTTTCCCGCTCCCCGCTCCACAAGGTGGGATGTGGCCTGTCTTGTCCACTTATCAATAAGGGAGGCTGGCACAGGTGTTCGTTAAACACCTGTTGAATGAATGGATGGATGGATGAATGAATGAATGAATGAATGGAGAAGCCGAAAGGGAAGACCCAGGAGGGAAACCCAGGGCGGGGCAGGGGGAGAGACGAGGGAGGCGGCACCTCCTTGAGCCCCACCCACTGCAGGTGATAATTCACGCTGCTCTCTCCCCAGCAGCTCGAAGTGGGAGACAGAGAAGCCACGTGCCACCCCGGACCTGGGACTCACAGTCCAGTGCTCTTCCCTTCCCGGGTGCCCAGGGGGAGCCCACGCAGGCTGTCCCTTCCCCTCTCCTCTGATGTGGGGTGGCCGGCCTGGCACTGCCCAATGGCAGGGGCTGACTCCAGGCCTCAGCTGGGAGAGCTGCGGGCACCCCACTCTCAGGGATCCATCCAAAGAGGGAACCCAGCCCTCAGGACCCTGGGACTGGGGGAAGTAAAGGACCTCGAGATTGTCTGCTTTGTAAAGAGGGAAAGAAGAGAGCTAGGAATAGACAACTCCCTCTCTGCCCTCCTTCTCTTGCCTTGACCCTGGACTTGTAGTCCATCTCCCAGCGCCTTGGCCTGGAGAGAGACCGGCGACCACGGCAGACAGTGTCCCACCTCCAGCACGTCTAATGGTGCCACTGCAAGGTGCCCACGAACCAGCCCGCCCAGTGGCGCTAGGTCTGTTCCCGCCGCGGTAGCTGCCCCCACCCGGTGCTGAGCCCTTCTCACGATCCTCACCTTTCTAGCTGGCAACAGCCCTGCAGAGTCTGTGACCCCCACCCCCAGTGCAGAAAGAAAGCACCTGGGGAGAGGAAGGGAAAGGGACATGCCCAAGGTCACGCTGCTCCCAACTGGAGGTCCCACCGCCCCCGCCCTTTGCTTGCCTGCCTTGGGGTGGGGGGGTGGGGTCTCTGCACAGCTCAGAGAGGCCCAGAGCCCCGCGCTGAGCCGTATTTTGGGCACCAGCCCCCCTGGGGCTTGGCCTCAGCTCTAGGAGTGACCGGGACAAGGCAGGGGGTGGGGAGGTGGGGAGGGGCCCTGCTGGGGCTGAGCTAGGCCTCCAGCATGCTCCCCGTGGCTCGCGGCCCTGCTGCCCGCTGGCGCGCCTTTCTAATAAATAACAGCAAATAGCCGATCCACAAAGCATCTTTCACGCCGGTGGCTAATAACACGGCTATTAATGCCCCCGCCGTCGGCGTGCGCGCTGCGCCGTGCTGACAAATGTCCCGGGCCCTGGCGCAGTCATAAATCAGCCCCTCTCCTGGGGAGGAGCGCGGGGAGGTGTCATTTTCCATCTGGGTAATGAATTGGGGCTTCCCTGCCCTGCCCTGGGCACCGCAGGCTCGAGGTTGCCTGGGATTTGTGTTTGGGGAGGCACAGCTGCTCCCTCCTGCCCCTGGGACCCAGACGCCATCTGGCCCAGACGCCGTCCTATGACGACGGGGATGGGGAAGAGGGAAGGCACCGGTAGCTGCTGTGTGACCTTGGGGCGCTAATGCCCGTCTCTGGGCCGCAGTTCACACCTTTCACCAACAAAGAAGCTGCACTAGAAGCCTTCGATGCCCAATGGCTAGCAGTGGTGGCTCTGGATCAGGCCCACCCTGGGTCCTCCAGAGCAGGGCAGGGGCAGGACAGGGTGGAAGGAAACGTGTGGCACTTTCTCTAGTTGGAGGGCAGCAGGTACCATGCATGGCCCGGGCTGGCAAAGGTCCCCGCCCCCCATCCCCACCCCAAGCCTTGGTGCTGCCTTTTTTTGGGCAGAACTCCCAGCCCTATCATCCTGGCAGGCAGAGGCTGAAAAGGAGACAGCCCCACCCCCACCCCCAAGGGGCAGCCTGAGTGGAGGGGGGGTACCCCAGGAGGTGGCCATCCCCTTATACTTCAGGTCCCCCCAACCTGGAGCAGAGCCTAGGTAGCGGACGATGCACCGCGTAGGTAGGTGGGCCGGGGCTGCACACCAGCCTGGAGAGTAGGCCTTGGGAGAGGAGGGACTGTTCCCTCCTGCGCAGGCTCAGCCTTCTCTGGCCCATTAGGAGCCCTTGGCCACCCCGTTGCCCCCCCACCCCCACCCCCTGAGCCCTTTCTGCATCCGGGTCCTCGGCCTTACCCGCTTGGTCGCTGCAGCCCTGGAGCCTGCAGGGTCCGCCTGGGGTCACAGCTTCTGCTCCAACGTCGCACCTGGCACGTGGGAAGGCCCCGGGGCATGGGCCAGGGGTGCCCCGGGGCTCAGGGAGGGAGGGGGTCCTTGCTTGGCTCTCCTGGGCTTGGCGTGCTCAGACGGTCCCCAGCAGCATCCTCCGCGCCCTGGGCCCTGGGCGCCGCCGCCGCCGCCGCCGCCGGCCTCTCCTCCTGGAGTGAGGGGCGGGCACGCCCCCCGCGGCCTCAGGGTGTCCCGGCCGGAGCTCCCAGGGCATGCCCTACGGCCCGGCGCCCATCCCGGCCTGTTGCCACTTGCAACTTCCAACGGCCTCTTGCAACTTTCCCCCTTTTTGTCTGCTGGCGGCCTCCACCTCCCCCCACCCCTCGATAGGCGTAGCTCTTTCCCCCTTTTTCTTTACCGAGGCTTTTTGGTTTTTTTTAATCCCTTTAAGTCACTTGCAGAATGGGCTGGGTGCAGAGAGGTTCTTGCATGACCGAGCTGAGAGGGAGCCACTCTCCGAAGACTTGGTGCTCCTACCTCTCAGGCTGTGTCTCCGGGGGTCTGGGGGGTAGCGGTGAGGGGGGGGGGGTCCAGGACCCTGCTGAGGAGTTCCAGCGGTCACCGTGGAGCTGAGGTTGCCTGCATGCGCTGCTGAGCTGTCAGCCCCCCAGCACCCTTCTTTGGGGGTGGAGGGAGCTCGGTGCTGCTTGGCTGCTCCTGTTTGCAGAGGAGATCTCCTCGCTGTGGCGGGGCTGGGGGGTGGGGGCGGGATCGTGTCTGTCCAAAAAGGATGCCTTCTTTTCACCCACGCCCTGCCGCCTCACCTGCCGAAAACAATACAAGTGATTAAGTCCCAGGAAATTAGGACACGCGAGGCAGGCTGGCAAAGAGCCGATCCTGCGGGGACCTCTGGTTTGCTCAAAATGCCACTTTCCACCCGCCCCACCCCGAGCCAGGGCTGGGGGCTGGATTATCCCCCCACCCCCACCCTCCACCCTAACTTTGCAGATTTTGAGCTGACTTGCCCTTCTCCCAGAGAACAAACAGTTAGCCTTGCTTGCACCTCCCTCATTTCCCTCTGCCAGGGGTGGAAGGTCTGGGAAGAGAAAAATGAAGTTCTGAGAGCTGTGGCTGTACCCGGCCCAGAGCTGTCTCAACTCCCCCCACACCATCCCCCCCCCCCAGCACCTGCTCCTCTCACTAAATGTCATTCAAAGGCTCCAATTGGGCCACCGTGGCCTGGGATTCCAAAACAGGCACTGCCCTTCCCGCCGTGGGAAGCAGGGGCATCCGGGAACTGGGAAGCTGGGTCGCGGTGTCGCTGACCTCCCTCCTGCAACTGCCCCACTTCCTAAGCCCGGCCCGTGCTCCAAAGCCCCCCCCCAGGGGGCGGTGGGCAGGGTAGGCCGGGGGCCCCGAATCCACAGCAAAACCAGAGCCCCCCACCGGCCGCCTCTCATTAGCACGGCATGCAGCAGTTCCCGCGGAGCTCCTGTGTCCGCGTTTCCCCTGCAGGAGAAGGGCTTTTATTACACATCTGAGGGTGTCAGCTCTGGTTTGAAATCGGATCCAGATGGGCTCGGCTGCATCTGGGCACTTTGCTTTGTCGGGCTGCAAAGGTGGCGGGTTGTTGTCTGGGGCCCTTCCAGATAAAATCGGGATATTTAGGGTGCCCGTTTTAATAAGCGTGGACCCCAGGCTGCCCACTGAACTCACAGACGGGCAGGGAATGATGTGGGAAGAGGGGGTGCTGGCCAGGTGGTATGAGGCTGGTGGGGGGCAGGGTTTGGGACAAGCGTCCCCAGGGGAAGGAGGTGGAAAAGCCAGGCAATCCCCATGGAACATCAATTCAGAATGACCAGATCTGACAAATTTGGGGGTGGCAGGCCGCTGGGACATAGCCCCCCAGGCGTGGGGCTTCCCCCCAGGAGAGGCGAAGGCTGGGCTCCAGTGCCAGCCTGTATGGCTACCACCACCCGTGTGATTTCATCCAATTATAAATTGTAATTTCTCTATGAAAGCGAGAGATGGAAAGAGTCCACTGAGGTCACCTGCCTCCCTGGCCCCGGCGAGAAAATTGTTTTGTACCGCAGGGGGCTGGGGACGGAGACACTGAGAGAGGATGGCAGGGGTGTCCTCGGAGGTCAGAGGCTTCCCCGCGGGGGAGAGAAGCTGCCTGAGTTCTGCCCCAGCCCCACCCCACCCCCAAATTCTGAATCCAGGAAGGGGGTGTTCACTGCACCGGCATGTTTGTGCCAGGTCCTTCCCGGGGATCTCCAGATAAAAGGCAACACCTGCAAGGCACCCCGACACTGCTCCCTGCCGGTCCCGCCAGCTGTGCCTCCCCCGCCTCCCTCAAAGGCACGCTCGGAGCTGGCTCCCATCCGGGCCCTTCCCTGTGCAGGCCCACCCCCGTGGGTGCACTCCAGCACCCACCCACACCTCCTTTTCCTCTAGTTATCCGCGGTTGCACGTCCCCTGATAGCAACGATGTGATATCCTTCAAGGAATTCTGCCCTGGCTCAGGACCTTGCAAACAGTAGGTGCTTAATACACCCTTTCTCCACTTCCTCATTTAGAGAACGAGTCAGGCTTATGGTGGCTGCATCCGGCTTTGCTCGTCCCGGTCCACGCCCATCCCCCCGGTCCACGCCTTCCCTAATGTCCTCCAAAGCCTCCTTGCAACCGCAGGGGCTGGCCGGGGTGGGGGGCACGATGTGGGGTCTCGAGGCCATTGGCTGCCCTATAATGGGCTCTGGATATTGGGCACCTCAGGTGTCTCCACCTCGGGCGAGTGGGGCATGTGTGCATTTTCCGTCTGAGCCTGGCTGTCCATGTTTGGCAGGTGTGAGCCCCCATGGGCTGTGGCCCTTCCCATAAGGAGTGTACCGGTGAGCATCTGTTGCCTGCGTCCTCTGAACCAAACGAGGCCTAGGAATGAGCCTGCAATTGGGCCTTCTTGCAGGCACCCACTGTCAGAGCAGTGGAATCCAGCGGGCGTGCTCCCGGATCGAGACGGCAAGACCACACAAGGGAAACACTTCCATGTATCCATCCACCTCTCCATCCATCCACCCAGCCACCCAGCAAACATGTACCAAATCCAGTCATGTGCCGGGCACCACGCAAGACACTGGAGGAAACTCCGCCCCCCAGGAGCTCACGGTCCAATGGGGAGGCCACTGCTTTTCCGAGGGTTACAATGTGGGACACCGACAAGGCACTGTCCAAGCAAAGGGCTCCGCCCCACCATCCTGGGTGCAGGAGGCTTCCTGGGGAGGGTGACCCTGTGCTGTGGCTCCGGGCCCTCTAGACTCCTATGCCGTGACAATCACTATGAGCAGGGCAGCTGCAGTCACGTTTCCTCCTTGACCCCCACCTCGTCTTCCAGAACCCCCGCCCCACCCCTGGCCTTTAGGGCTCCCATCTCAACTGGAAGTGTCCCCTCAGTTTCACAGTTCACTGTGGCCTTTTAGATCGGGGGCTCACCGACAGTAATTCCTATATTAGCAATTAGCCGTCCTGTCTCATTTTAGCCTATGGCTCTGAGGGATGGGTTTTATGTGCACGTCAGCCATCAGACGCGCTGGATGTGCGGCCGGAAACCCAGGTGGGCTTTATGGCTGGTGACTTAGCCGCGTGGCGTTTTAAATGAACATCACTGCCACCCCTCTTGCTGGGCAGAGCTGCCTGTGGCAAAGAGGACAGGGTTTAGATAATTGTAAGCAGGTCACCCCTGATGGGAGCTAGGAGACCCGGGGTTTTCTTTCATTCTGGATTTCCAGGCTGGGGTCAGCATCCGTATCCGACCTTCATAGATGAAAAGGCTCTTGGTGACTCCAACCCGGAGTTTTGTTCTGTGGCTGCTCACTTCTCCCTCCAGGATGCCTATCGGCCATCCTCGCGGTCCGTTCCCTTCTCTCCCCTCACAGCGTGTGTCCCCTCTCTCCTGATCCAGCTCAGACCTCTCCCGTGAGGGGACTGGGCTGGGGCTGCAGGGCAAAGAGAGCTTTTCCACTCGGGGCCAAGGACTGCTGTTAAGGGGTCAGAGTGGTCCTGGGTGGGGCGGGAAGAGCATTTGAGGCAGAGGGAACAGCATGTGCAAAGGCTCAGAGGCGGAAGAGCTCAGTGACGCTAGAAGGTTGCTGTCCCCAGAGCTCTGAGTTAGTGGATAACTGGGAGCCAAACTGGAGTAGGGGCCAGGACCCTGGTCTGGGGGTGGCTTTGAACACTGCTGAGGTCCTGGTCTTCAGACAGAGGGCTGTAGGGAGCCAGAGAGGGTGTTTGGGTCACTCCAGCCTGCTGCATGGAGAATGGGAGGGGGACATGTCACAGAAGGGAATGAACTCACGTGAGGCTGGAATAGCATCTTTGGGAGCAGGGGGCGGGGGTCTCGGCTTGGAGGGAGCCGTGGGGTTGAGAGGAATGGGCTGACACAGAAAGGCCTCCCAGACTCTTCTCTCATTCTCCTCCTCCCTAGAGGGCAGTGGAGTGCTCCCGTGAGCACTGCCGAGGAGCACCAAAGGGTAGCCAGCTGTCTCTGGGGTGTGGATTCTACGTGCTCAGCCTTGGTCTGCTGGGAGGGTCCCTCCACTTGACCACCCTGTCCTCTTTGGAGGGGGGGGCATCTGGAGGTTCCAGCTCCTCCGAGGCGTGGCCCCTGCCCTGCCCCCTTCTCACTCGGGCCCCCCAGCTCCTGCAGCACCCGAGGAACAGGGGAGCAGGGTGAGAAGGGGCGGGAGGTGAGAGCCCCTGCTTCTGCACTGCAAAGCCTCCCAGCCTCCGCTCTGCTAATTAAACAGCTTCCCGACAGCACCCAGACTTTCGGAGACGGGTGTGCCTCTGAGTGTGTGAGCCAGTCTGTGGGTGGCTGCAGGGCGCCCCGCCAGCCGCCCACCCTCAGAGACAGACCACCCGGGAGAAGCTGCCAGCCCCGGGCCCGGAGGGGCAGCTCTCCTGGGACTGAGCTAGGGAGAAAAACCGCAGGACTCCACCAAAGGACATCTCCTCCCTCTCCATCTTCTCCCCTGCCTTCACGGGTGGGATGGCGGGAGAGGCTGGGAATGCACACCCGTCCCCCCGGGGGCAGGCTGGCTGGGCGACCCGGCAGGTGTCCCCGCTGCCCACCCACACCCCACCACCCCGGCCAGCTGCCCCTCGCCTGCACGGTCTGGGGGCACTGGAGGTCTGGCCCGACCGGGTTCAGGGTGTTAGAGGACAGCGGGGTTTCTAGGCATGAGGTGCTGCCCCACCCTTGCTCCCGAGTGACGACAGGTGAACACAGTTTTCTGGGTGGCAGGTGAACCCTGAAGTGGCCTCCTCTCCCTGGAAAGCCCGTGTGCCTTCGAAATTTCTTCCAAGCAGGGGTAGGAAGGTGGAACGCCTGTGCCCGTGGGAGCCCGCGAGAGTGGGCAAGGGGGGAAGAGGCCTGCAGGGGCGGCTCCAGGACCGGTGCCAGGAGGACCCTCGAGGGGGGACCGCAGGTGGCCCTGTGCTTAAGAGGGGCGGGGGGCATGACAGCCCTCGCCAGGCCTGCCCCCCTGCCGAGACTCAGAGGCATGAGAGAGGGGACAGGCCCCGGCCTGCCAGCTCCCAGGAGGGATGCTGCTGGCTGGGCCACCGCCTGCAGGCCTTGCACTCACACAGCCCCTCCGTGCACGAAGGGCTGCAGCCTGCCCGGGGGAAGCTCATGGGAGCTGAGTGTGGTGCCATCAGCGAGAGCCTGGGACGCCCTCTCACCCCACCCTGGTGTTCCCAGCTCGTCCCAGCTACCTGCCTCTCATGATCTCCTCTGGGTGCACACCTGGCTCTGGGCTGGATGTCCGAAGCAGGCTCACGAGCCCCTGGGGGTCCCAGGCGGAGGGTCCCCAAGCTTCGCTCAAGGGGTGTCAGCTCCCTTCTTTCCTGGCTGCCCCTGCCTCCAGCTCCCTCCCCATCCCCAGACCCCTCCATCTGTCCATTTGTCCATTCGGTCCCTGCCTCCTGACTTGGAGCAGACTTCCTCAACCCCTTTAGGAGCTCTACGCCCTGGGGCCCACCAGCCCCCTCCCCAGACCTTTGCCACCAACCACGCTTTCCGAAGCCACACACCGGGGATTCCAGGCCACGCACCTGCCGCCATCTCAATCACCCGGGCACGGCATGACAAAAGCTGCCTTTTCTTGCTGGAGGACCCCCTGACAGCCTGGGTTCTCCGCTCCCCACCCTCCAGCCGCCAGCCCCCAGGGACAGGCACCCCCTCGCCCGGCTCCCCCAGCCGTCTGCTTTCCCTCCACCAGCAGAAGCTGGTGCCAAGGGATTTTCGCCTCTGTGTTGGAAATCTCCGACCCCCTCCCTTCCTTCCCGTAAACACGCTCTCCAGCCTAAAGCATCGCAGGCGCTGGGGCTCCGCTGGCCAGGCTTTGTTAATATTTACAGCGAATGGCTCAGGAAGCTATTAGCTTCCTTTTCTTGTTGTTAATTGAAAGGGGAGAAAATGGTTGTAACACTTCAAAGGGACTTAGAGTGCAGCCTGTGAGACCCGCCTGAATTGGGAGGAAGGGGAAAAAAGGAGAGAGAGAGAGAGAAAGAGACCATCTTAAATAAATATATAAAGGGAGCCCACGCCCCGCTCTGGGGCGCAGTGACATCTGCTCCTCGTCTGTGCAGACGCCTGGCTTTCCTCTGAGGTTTCCTTATTGCCTTTCATTGTATATTTTCCTTTTCATTTGGGAGCCCGCCTCCAGGAGAGGAGGGGAAGGGAAAGGATCCGCAGTGCACTTTTGCTAACAGCGAAGCGCTTTGCAGCTGCGGCTCACGAGGCCTCTCGTGGCTTCTGGAGCTCTCGGGGCGTGGACCCGCGCGGCAGCTGCCAGTCCTCGACCCGTGGCCACCAAATCACGGGCACCTCCCTGTGAAGGAGATTCCTGGGTGTGACCTCGGGGTCACGCTCGGGCTTCTGTCCCCTGGGAGACCCCGGGACAGACAAGGTCTGGGTCGTAGTGGGGGTCTGGAGGTGGCGTTCTGAATCCTTGCAGATAAGAAGCTGGGGGTCCAGGCCGGAGAAGCCTCAGGCTTCTGTGGTCAGCCTCCCTGAGCCACTTTTCCTAGAGATAAATGATTCTTCCGTCAAACGGGCGGGACTGGGTGACTCAAAGATCCCTTCCTTCTGAGACCCCGCCATTCAGTTCTGGCTGACAACTGTCCCCTTGCAGGAAGCTTTCCCTGGCTCTCCCCTGACCCTGGCACCCCACTTTCTATCACCCTGACCTTCTCTGGGTATGCGGAGCAAGGTGGTAGACCATTCCCAGCTCTCCGCTGCTGGATGGGCTGCATTAAAAGGAGAATAGACTCCAAAATGGAGGAGGTGATTCCCAACCACCTCTTCCCTGCTTCCGCCCCAGCCAGACTGAACGGGAAAATGGTCTCATTCGGCACCTCACAAAATGCACAGCAGAAGGATAAGAAGTCTCCGGGGCAGTGACGGAGGGGAGATGAGGCTGTTCCACCTGGAAACGGGAGGCAGGTGGTCCCCTGTCCTTGATTAGCTGGACAGCCGGCCCAGAGAAGGAACCATCACCGGGGGGCATCCAAGCCCGGGCTGGACAGCCACTCGGCAGTGAGGCTGGATAATGACAGCAAGCTGGGGGTCTGGCCTAGGTAACCCCATTCCTTCCCTCGAGGCTTGGCTGTGCAGCCAAGAAGCCATTTCTTCCTGGCTAAGTCCTGCGCAGCTTCAGCTAAGGCTTGGCTCCTCCTTCTCCTCCTCCCGCGGGGTCCCCCACCCCGACTCTGGCACCCTGTATCTTGGATGAAAATGGTTTTGTCCTCTTGGGCCATGAGTTCTTCGGGGCAAGGACCTGTTGGCAGCAGCAGTCACTAACCTGAAGGCACACGGTGCTAAGTGCTTTCTGTGGATATTGATACAACAGCCATCACCGAGTCTGAGGCAGGTGCTGTTAATACATCACATTACTGCATCTGTGAAGCACCAGCAGGACGGGTCCTATCCCAACCACTCCAATTTTCCTGAGGATCCTGGGACACTGAGGGGCTGCCCCAGGTCGCCCCTTGAGCCCGCTGCTGCCTCCGCTCTGTCTCTCCCCACCGCACCGTTTCCTTCCTCCTGCTCCCGATTCCCAGGGCACATGAGCATATTAAAGGCTCTGAGAAGTCCTGCTGCAAAAATGCCAGTTGAACTTTGCTCACTCCTGCGGTCACCAAACTTCGCTTTTTCCCAATGCCCGTTAGCTTCCCGGGAGCCACGTCTTCCCCAAAACCTGCTCTGGGAAATGCCATACCATGTCCACGCGTTCATTTATCCAGTCTTTGGGCAGTGCCTGGAGACGTGCACTGGGGAGGGGGACACATGTATCTCCGCCTTCTGCCTCCCGGCTGCCTGGCTTGATACCTGGATGAGCTGTGCTGGGACCAGGGGTCCTTGCCAAACGGTCTGCGCCCCGAACCGGGCCACCTCCTCCTCCCGCCGCGACACGGTGCCAGCCACCACCCCCCCACGCAGCCATACCCGGCTCAACCTTCCTGACGGCTTAAAGCAGCCTGTCCCTTGGAGGACCCCCAGGTCCCCCCCTTGGCGGGTCAGGGTCCTTTCCCCTCACCCAAGGGCCCCTGCCAGGCGCAGCAACATCTTCCCTTCCCTTCCGTCTCCGAGGCTCCAGCCTTCATATTCTCATCACAACCCCGGGTCCTGCCTGGAATACTAATTCTCCCAAGATGAAACCATCCGTGCTTAATTTCTTTCTTTCTTTTTTTTTTTATAAGAGCCAGGCAGGAAAAAAAGGCAAAAAAAACGGGAAGCATTAGTGGGTGGAAGTTGGAGCCCTCCAAGCTCTTTTCAGAGCTGTCTCGCTGGGCGGCCAGCCCTGAGGACATGCTGTGCCACGGGCCACCCCAGGACCGTCACGCCGCCCGGGAGGGTGGGGGCAGGCGAGGGGACCCGGCTCCATCAGGCTGGCCTTCCCCACATGGGGGTGGGGGGGACGTGCTCTGGGCTGGGAAGGGAGCGGGGCCCGCAGGAGGGTGGCAGCTGGGGACCCCTCTCCTCTGTCCCCCAAGCCATCTGCAGACCTGGCCAGCACTAGTCAGGAAGGGGCATCTCGGAGCCTCTCCAGATGGGCCTGGGAGACAAGCCCCCGCCCCCCACCCTGTCCCTAGGGCCCACCATGGCGAGATGGGGGGAGCCCAGAAATGGGCTGGCCCTGACCCCAGTGCCCTCAGCCTGCTGCAGGCAGCCCCAGGGAGAGGCTGCGGGCACGGGGAAGAAGGTGGCTGGATGCTGGGGTCAGTCTGGGTCACCCACACGCTGGCCGACCTTGAACCAGCCTTTGGCATCCCTGCAGCACGGGGGTCAGACCCTCACCAGCAAGGAGGATGACTGAGCCAGCCCTTTGGAGGCAGCATGAAGTGGGAAGGTCCGGCACCCTTTAAATGCACCACTCAGCTACTAATATTGGAGCCCACGAGACAAGCGCCCTCGGTAACCCCTGCTCACCCCAGCTGGACTGCTTGGGAACCCCTCGCCCCGCGTCTTGGCCGTGCCTCCCCCTCCCCCGGCCTTCCGCCGCGCAGCCCCCTCCTGGCATCTGCCTCCCCCGTCACCAGCCTGGCCCCGGGGCGTGAGTGTAACTTCGCACCACCACCACCCCCACCCCGCCCCCACCATCCCAGTTTAACATCCTGATGTCCCCGGAGGGAAGAATGAAATTGTAGCGGCAGGAAACACGACAGAACGTGAAAAAAGCTATGTAAATTATGAAACCGAAATCACAACCCCATGCGTTCTGCAGCAGGGGAAATGTTGTCAGAAGCACCCTGGGTGGGACACCCCAGGTGGAGGCTGTGGTGCCCGGCCCGGGAACCCCAATCACAGCCACCCCCAGCCCACCAGGGCCGGGAGTCTGGGCTGCAGCCCCGACGCTTCCCTCCGCAGCACGGCTGGGTCTGGAGCCCCCCACCCCACGGATGAGACTGCACCCCACCTCCTCCCATCCCTGTCCCCTGCCCTCTCCTCGGTCACTTCCCCCCTTACAGGTGTTTCCCGAGAGCTTGGGCAACACCTGAGACAAACCCCAAGCTGCCTGGGGGAAGAGACCGACTGCCACCCCCACCCCCCACACCCCCATTTTAGTTTTGCTCTGCCTCTGCCGCAGAGCACGGGCCTGGCTGGGGTTCGAGAAAAGGTGCGGGACTGTCCCCTGCCCCTGGCCTCCCACCGCGGCAGCCCTGGCCCTGCCCCCCGCCTCCACTTTCTCCCTCCTCTTTCGCGCACCCCGAACCCCCGGCCTCCCTGCCCCCCCATCCCCACCCCGGGGCCCACCCCGGGGCCACCCCAGCCACCTGTGAGCATGCAGAGCGACAGGGAGCAGGATTAGAAGCCAACGTGGTCCCTTGGCCACCTCTCCCTCCACTGCGGTCCCTGCACTATAAATCGTTATCGACCACTGCCGGCCCAGGTTGGAGACTAGTTGGGGAAATAAAGCACCGGGCTCAATAATTGTGCCCTGCCGCCTGCATTTACTTATTTGTGGCTTTCCTGCCCACTAGGAAACGCGACGATAAATAACTGCTGACTATTAGGCTCCCGGACAGGAAAAACACCGCGTAGATCCATTTCCCGAGGATGGACCAGCCCTTGAGCCGCCTCTGCTGGGCTGGGTCTGATTTTCCCAGCGCCCTCACGCCCTCTGGACTCAACCCTTTTGGGGTGTGAGACCCTGGACTTGTGGAGACAGGCAGGAGTTGAAGGTGGGGGCGGGGGAGTGGGGTGTACAGTCTCACCTCCTGCTGGCCCCATTCTAGAAGGTTCTGGGCTCAGGATGCTGGGACTGGTTTGGGCCCAGATACAAGGCTCATCATCCGTTCCCTTTGGTTGGATTTCCTGGACAGGGTGGATTGTCATAACTGCTGAGGAGCTGTGAAGACACCGCCCAATTCAACCCTCTCCCCTTACAGAGGGACAAACGCAGGCTCAGAGAGGTTGAGTGACCTGACCAAGGTCACCCAGCACAGAGCAGGGTCTCGCCTCCAGCATCGCCTCCGTCCTGTCCTTCTCACAATGGCAGGGCCACCTGAGTGGGTTCAGAGACCTGAGTAAGGGACCCCTTCCCCTCCCATCAGCGCTGCATCTGAGCCGGACTGGCTGCTTTGTCAGGCAATGTCATTCACAGTCACCATATACAAGGCCAGCACCCTGTGGCACAGGCACAGCCCCTCCATGTGTCCCAGGAGGGGGGGCGCTGGGGCCAGGGCTGGGGGGAGCAATTACCTATTCCAAGAACGTTCTCCCAATGTGGCATCTTGGCAACCATTTTCAAAAATACTTGGCTGCCTGTGCAGCCGTTGGGAAGCTTGGGGTGGAAAAGACTCTGGAGGAGGCAGGGGACAGAAAGTTCCACCAGGAGATAGGAAACTCCATGGCTCGGGGACCTTCCACGCCATGCCAGGTCTCAGGTGGCTCCTGGGTTACCCGCGACGTGCCCAATCGTGAGTTCCAGGCAAACCAGGACAGTGCGTCACCCTAGCTTGGCCTCAACCGCTGTGAAATGCCACCCCTCGCCCCTCCACCAGCCTGCACCCTGCCCTCCTCCCGCCACCGACTGCTTGTTGCACACCTGCCCCGCAGGTCCGCTGCTCTCCAGCCCCTGGGCCTCTGGTTTTAGCTGGGTTTGGCCCCGGGGAGCCAAAGCAGCACATCAGAGGGAGGGAGCAGAGCAGGGGCGGGATCCCTGCTGTGTCCCTCTCATGTCGGGTGCTTCTCTCGATGGCTGTGCTGCTCTCTTGGGCTCTGCTATTCACCGCCCCCTCCTCGGGTCGGGTGGTGACAGCCAGCCCAGGGAACATCACTTGCTGGTTTACCCAGCCTTGCCCATGGCTTTGGGAACCACCCCTCGGATACACTCTCTGATGTCCCCTGTGGTCCTGCCCGATGCCCCCTGCCAAGGAGTAACAGAATAATTGCGACCATCTGCGGAGATCCTACTGCAGGCCAGGCACTGCTCCGAGTCTCTAACCGTCTGTGCTGACTTATTCCATGCCCTAACAAGCCTATGAGGAAGTGTCCCCATTCCCCAGACAAGGTAACTGAAGCCCAGAGAGGTTAAGCAACTTGCCCTGGGCCACACAGCCATAAGGGCAGGCGGGCTCTGAGGCCCGGGGAGGAGGGATCTGCCTGAGGCCGCGGAAGACAAACTGTAAAGAGCCATGGACTCTGGTGCCACGGGGACAGGGTGCTGTTGGGAGCTGCCAGGCAGGTGGTGTGCAGGGAGCTGCCCATGTGTGTGACATGAGCTGCGTCCCGTGAGTGCAGGACTGGACCCACTAGAGGGATGCTGGAGATGGAGTGCAGAGGCTGGCACAGGGGTGCAGGGGCTGCACCTGGAAAGCTGTGTCATGCAAATGACACATCCAAGGCTCAGATGGCTCCTGCCCCCTGCCACCCTCACGGCAGAGAACACGTGCAGAGAACACCGTCCACCTGCTCCCCTGCCCTAGGTGAGCAGGGGCTGGCGAGGCTGGCAGCTGCCCCATCCGCAGGGTCAGGTCTAAGGCATCAGGGCCTCGAGGCTGAGAGCTGGGGTTGGCTCTGCTCCCACGTCCCCGCCCTGGTCCCCGCCCTGGCAGTGGAGCCTCCTGATCACTGCCCCCTCAGTCTCCTGGCGATGGCTCCCACAGGGGAGCCGCTAACTTTTTCCAACTTCCCTGGAGGAGGCGGGCCACGCCCCGTCCTCAGGGGGCTAGACTTTATTTTTGCTGAGCACTCTCTGAGTAACAGGGTCCCCAGGGCTCAGGCTGGAGGGAAGCCCTCCCCAGCTCTAAGCCACTTTCCTTGGCATTAAGGGGCATGAAGGGCCCTCCTCCAGCAGCCAACAGGGGTGGACTCCCCCCACCCCGACACAACCCCGACCTCTGTACCCCCCTCTCCTTGCCCGCCCCGAGGGAGGGGTGGAGAGACTGCTGTGGCCGAGGGCAGGGGTGCTGGGCAGGGGTCCGGCCTCCAGCCACCCAACCAGATGCAAACACTCACCCCGTCCTGGATGACAGGTGGGGGGGAAGGTGGGGGGGGATGGGAGGGGGGAGCAGGCAAAGCCCCTGTCCTCAGAGTGGGGGGGCCTCGTGGGGCACAGAGAGCGGAAAATCCCACTGAGAGCATGGAAAGAATGTTCTAGATCTTGGGGGGCTAATATGACGGAACGTGACCCATGGCCACACATCCCACGGGGGCGGCTGGGTGGGGGGAGAGCTGCCCACCTGGTCACCAGGAGCCCTGATGTCAGTACATGGGCAAGGGGTGGGGACAGGGTGGTGGCGGGGGGACCTGGCTTGACCCTCCTTGTTTGAGCTCCTAGCGGACACAGTTTTCTCTGTGGGAGCCAGACACTCCGCGGTTCCTTCCTCCAGCCTGGCCCCCCCACCCCTGTCACCTGAGCAGGTAGCTGGCCTGTGGTGGGGACTGATAGGAGGATGGGCAGAGCCTGCGTCCATTACCTGCAGCACAGGTGGCTGGGGCAGGGGGCAGCAGGGGTTGGGGGGGAAGAGAAGGGAGGTCCAGTGTGGAGGGGGGAGCTGGGCGACCGACCCCCTGCTCAAAATCTGCCCCCACTTTCCCTTCCCCAGCAGCAGGCAGCAGCAACCCCCACCCAGCCCTGCTTGCAGAGAGGGATGGACTGAGTAGGTTTATTCCCACCTTATTTCCCAGGAACCTTCCAGAAGGCCGAATCCCCTGCACTGAGATGGGACCGGGCCCCAGGGGAGCACAGGGAAGGGCCCGTGGGGGTGTCTGCCAGCCACACACGCCTCGGACTCACCTAACTGCGCCATCGTTTATTTTAACATCTCTGGGGCCCACGTTTGGGTGCGGTGAAATACGGCCCCGTGTCTCTGGCGGGGATGTTAATTGTGCGCCGCTGGCAGAGGACAAATGTGCATTTGGGGAACGTAGATCACGCTGGCAGCCACCCACCCCGGTGGGGGCAGGCGCTGGGGAGGGGACAGGCCAGAGGGAGGGCTCTGCATGGGCCCGAGGGCGGGGCTGGGGCCGTGGAGAGTCTGGACTGGTAGGGCCCCCTGCTTCAGGACCCAGCAGCAAGCTTGCCAGGAGGCGTGGGGGCCCAGGGACCTGGGGGGTTGTGGCGCTCCCTCCTTGGAAAAGCCTCCTCTGGTTTTCCTCTTTGTGCCCCTGTCTGTTGTCGCATGTCTGAGGTCAGGGCCGGGTGGTCAGGGCAGGGCTGGCAGGCTCCCTCCCTCCTTCCACCATCCCTGCAGAAGTCCCTGCCTGGGCGACCTGGGCTTGTCACAAACCACTGCAACCTTATCATCTGGGCATCGGGCATGCTCATTGCCCACCGCCCTCTCTCCCTCCTTTCCTCCACCTCTTTCTCTCTCTCTCTTCCCTAAACATGAATTGAGCACATACAATATGATATCTTAAGCATGAACAGGAGTCAGCAGGCCAAAGTGGGGTTCAAGGAGAGGGCAGAAGCATCCCGAGCAGAGATAACAGCACGTGCAAAGGCCTGGAGGCACAGGGGTGGCTGGCTTGGGACTTCACCCTGAGAGCAGTGCCATGCCACAGAAAAGTGGGGAGAAAAAGATGTGACCGGACTTGAGAGTACAAAGCTCCCTTGGGTGAGGAGGTGGGGTGGGTGGGGCGTCTCTGAGAAGCCAATAAGGGGGGCCGTGTAGGAATGTCTTCTCCTCTGAGCTGGGAATATGCACAAGCGCCTGTAGGCACCTATAAACTTCACTGAGCTGTGCATTTGAGTTTGCGTGGTTGGCTGTACGAACCCTAGACCTCAATAAAAATGCAAAAAAATAAAATAAAATAGACAACTAAAGGAAAACTTAAAACACAGAGGGCCTGGGCAGGGTGGGGGGATTGGCTGAGCCCCCTCCTCTCTCACTCCAGCTCTGCGGGCTCACACTGCTGAGTCTTGGCCTCAGAGTGGCCCCCTGCAGCACCCCCAGGCCGAGTGCCCCACCACTAGCACCCCAGGGCCGGGTACCCAAACCTTGCCCAGCTCCCTGCAGACTGGCCCCATGCCACACGCCCTGCACGTCCAGCCCCAGAGCTCTGGCAGGCATCGCGTGTGTGTGTGTGTGTATGTGTGTCTGTGTGTGGAAACTGAGGCACGGAGCAGTTAGGAAGTGCCCCTGAGTTGTCTGGGCTGGGACGGGGCGGAGTTGTGATTCGAACCCAGCACTTTCAGACGGCCGGCCAAGCCCACCCACAGCTGCTGAGAGCCTGGCCTCAGGCACAGAACGTCTCCCCTCACCCCAAGCCCTGCAGGCCCCTGGCTGCGGCGGGGCCACTTCTGTCCCTCCTCCCCGAGGCAGGCAGGCGCAGTGGAAGATTTATGAGTGGGGTGAAAATTGAATTTGGGTGGAAGATCCCGGCCAGCTGAGCCGGCCGCCCCAGACGAAAGGCCCCGGGCTCGGCCAGCTCTTGCCTGCCCGCCCACCCCGGAAGGCAGGCGGCCGCCTGCAGAGAAATCAGAACAGCGAATTCGATTTGGGGCGGGAGCAGCGGCGCTGGGCCTTGTTTGCACTTCAGCTCCAAATTGAACAGGACAGAACGGGCTTTGGGCGGGAACTGCCCCAGCCGGGGCCTCCCTGCGGTGCCCACTTACCTCCACAGGGACCCCCCCACAACCCCTGCTCAGCCCGCCAGCCCCCCTCACCGGGCCCTGTGCACCCCACCTGTCTCCCCAGACGTGCCCTGCCCCCATCTTCTGGCCGGCACCCCGATCCTCAAATCCCACTGCCACACCAATGGCAAGTGACTATACCTCTCTCTGAGCCTCAGTTTCCCCTTCTGTAAGGCAGGGACAACAGTCAGTGGATGATTTAATCAATGCAAAGCATTAGAATGGCAGCTGCCCATGGTCTTCAGTAAAAGAAGCCCCTCCCGGTCGAGGGGCAGGGCTGTGGCTCGGCGGGGTGGGGGTGGTTTGCACGGCGGGGAAGGCTCTTTGTTCCCCCTGATAATGCTGTGGGCTTGCTCCCCATTGGGCCCAGGCACCCCTCTTTGGACTTGTGGGTGCAGCGTTTGCTCTGCCCATTTCGAGGCTGGTTGGTTGAGGAGCAACGTGGAGACCCCAAATCAGCACAAGGCAGGGTGGCTTCCTCCCAGCAGGTCCCATTGCCACAGCGGCCCCTGTCACCGGTTCCACCCCACTGCCACGTGCCGGGACCCTCCGAGGTACTTTCCCCAGTGGGCACTGTCACCCCATTTTACCGGAAAGGAAAGTAAGGCTTAGAGAGGCGCAGAAACTGTCCGGGGCCTACGGAGGGTCAGGGGGGATGACCCAAGTCCAGCCCCCTGGCCCCCCCCCCCGCCCCCGCTGGCATCAACAGCTCTTGTCTGAGGCAGGATAGGGAAGCCACAGTGACACCAGCTCAGGCAGGAAGGGGCAGGGCATGGGGTGATTGTGGGAGGAGCACGTGCAGAGTGGGCTCTGCACGACCAGGGACAGGAGTGCCACCTGCCTTCCCCAACATTCTCGCACGCACACACGCACACGCTCATGCCACTGCTGGCAGGAATCCAAGCCTAGAAATAGCCGTGTCACCTTCGGAGGCTGAGCCTCTGTGGCTGCTCTACCCTGGCCCTGATGGGGAGGCTGAGAGAAGGGGGAGGCAGCATCTTTCCAGGACAGCAAAAGTCACCCACACCCATGCACACGCACACCCATGCACACCAGCATACTCACCTGTGCACACCAGCACACACACCCATGCAATGTACACCCGTGCACGCCAGCATGCACAGGCACCGATGCACACCAGCATACTCACCCATGTGCGTGCACACCAGCACACACACCATGCACACGCACATGCATGCACACCAGCACACACATCATGCATGTGCACATCTGTGCACACTAGCACACACACTCGTGTAATGTATACCTGGGCACACCAACACACCCATGTGTGTGCATACCAGCATACGCTCATGCACATGCACATCCGTGCACACCAGCACACACTCGTGCACACTCACATACACGTGTGCACCCACACCTACACCCTCGTGTGTGCACACACACTCACATGGGCACAGACACTTGTGCACACAGGATAAGGATGAGCCTCACCAGCAGCCTCCTGAGGGGTCAGTGGAAGTTCCCCTGAACCCAGCTGGGTTTCTGACGTGTCAATTAGCCTCTTCACACCCCCCACAGCAGAGCTCCCGGACGGGCAAGGAGTGGGCAGCTCCCGGCCAGGCCATCGCGAGACCTCAGGGGGCCAGCCCTGTGCTCTCACATGTGGGGACGGGGCACCCTTGGGGCCCTTCGTCTCCCCCCTGGGGGTCTCTCTTTGCCCCGCAGTCACCCTCAGGGAATCTGAGGTTCTTCCAGACCCCACTGAGTCTGGGAGCCTGGACTCGCCACCCCCCCTGCCACTGCCCTGGCCCTGGATCAAGGCTGGCAGGCCCGGTGTCCCATTTGCTCGGGGACTCAGCTCTGTCCCTTCCAAGAGCTGAGCTAATCCTCTCAGTGCACGCACAAGGGTGAGGGATTCATGTGTCAACATATTTGCCTTGTAACAGGAGCGTCAGGGTCTCAGCTGGAAGACAACGCCGCAGAGTGGGGAGAGGGCGTGGCCCCTGCCCCCTGCCCCCGCCCCCGGGGCTGGCCACACTCCTGCCTGTGCGCAGGGCTCACCCTCAGCTCCCCTGCTGACTCACTTTGACCTTGGGGCTCGGAGTTGGGCTACCTTGGGAGACCCCCACCCACTAGCACAAGGGTCTCCCACTCCCATTGGGATCCCAGGTCCTCCCAGCTCTGACCTGGGGTCAGCATCTCGCTGCAGCCTCTCATTATTTACTTATGCATTTATTTATGTATTCCCCTCTCGTTCCCTAAAGGATTTGCAGCAGCTTACAGAAATGCAACATAATACAGGGGGACGGAGCGAGGCAGTGAGTGGGGTGGGAAAAGCCCAGTCTCTAAAGCAGGCTCCACCCCTGTTCTGTCCATTTGCCTTTACAGCCCTGTCCCCTCTCTGAGCCTCAGTTTCCTCGCCTGTAAAATGGGGATAATGATGCTCACCTGGTGGGTTTCCGGGATGATGAGACAATGCTAGGGCAGACCAAACAGGACACCTGGCACATGGGAAGGGCCCTGCTCCCGGGAGCTATTGAGATGAGGAGAGAAATCTAGGGGAGGTGGGGAGAGGTGGCCTTGGGGTGGCAATTCCCTGGTGCCTGCTGGCTTGTGGGGGAAATCCGTGCTGGTGGCAACAGGCCTGGGGGGCAGGTAAGACGTTCAGCAGCCCGGGCAGGTCCCAACCTCCACAGATGCCCCCCGATTGCTTTCAGAGGGGCACCCCATCAATGACACCCCAATATCCCGCCTGTCCCATGTGGATTCCAGAGCCCCAGCCCCTCTGCCCCGGCATGGTGGGGGAAAGAGCGGGGGTCTGGGTTTCCAGGCTGGGGAGACCCACCCTCCTGCCTGTTACCCAGCTCCCTGAGCCTCACCCCGAATCTGAACCCCACTTTGCTTTGTGCTCTGGCTCCCATGATGACCACTGCCCAGCCCCCAAATGCTCGGTGACCACCCTCCCCATCACCAGGACGAATTCCCAGCCCACCCTGACTGTGGCCTGGCTGCCCCCCACTTCCAGTCTGCTTTTAGTCTTCCCTCCCTCTAGTGGGGTTCTGGCCCCCCATCCTGCCATTCTCCAGCCCTCCTAAATCCTCCTCCACCCAGAGTCCCCCTAAGGCGGCACGATTTCTTTCAACTCCCAGGGGGGCACCCCGGAGTGTCCATATTTAATGGATGTCTGTGGACGAGGTCTCCTGCCTCTGGCCCCCAACCAGGGGCTCCAAGCCTGGTGGCCAGGAGGGACCAAGGGAGACAGGCCACAGTCATGTCCCCACCCCCACCCCTTCCTGGAGGCACTGTGAACAGGTAGAATTTTCCACCCTTCCCCGCTAGAACCCTTTGTCCCAGGCTGAGCTCCCACGGGCTCTGTAAATGGCTGGTTTATTGACACTGGGTGCAGAGCAAAGCCGAGAGAGCTGGGGGGAGGGGGGGGGCTCAGCGGGGCCCAGAATCCCCCTGAACCCCAGCTCTAGCACTGAGCAGCTCCCTGAGCCATGGCCTCAGTCTTGGTGTCTGTGAATTGGGGAGAATGGTTCCCGCGCCTCTCCTTGGCTGCTGTGCAGCTGGGGGCAGAGGCCCAGCCCTGGTCACTTAGCTCGGGGCCTTGAGGGTGGGGTGCCCTGCAGCCAGCCCCAGTAGGAACCGGCTCCCCAGCCACACCTCACCTGCTGGGTTCAAATGGAGAAGGATTTTTGGGGTGCGGACTGAGCAGCCGGCATAGCCTATATATGGAAGGTTACAGCCGCCCCTCCGATGAGGGGTGTGTGTCATTTGGGGGGTTATGTCAATGCTTACAGAGCCCCCACGGTCCAGGCAGAGCCCCTGGGAAGGCCAGGGCCCACCCCCCTCACTCCCAACTCCGAGGGGCAGGGCCAGGGCAGGCTCAGACCACAGTAGGGGGTGCTTCCTGGGTGGCCCAACCGTCTGGATGACTCAGGATAAATCAATTCATGGTCGTTGATTTTTTTAAATCATCAAGAAGTGGAGCCTTTGGGGGGGACATGGCAGAGGGTCCCCACGACCATGTGACATCATTCTGACAGGCTAAGGGGACATCAGCAGATTTGGGGAGCCCCTCACGGTCTCACCCAGCTGCAGTCCTGGGTGCCAGATACGTTGCTGGAAGGCTGCCTGCCCTGACCAAAGACAAACCTGAGGCTTCTTTTTGGGGTATTGCAAAAAAAAAAGTTTGGAATTTGATAGTAGCGATGGTTGCACAACTTTTGTGGATATATAAAAAAAACCACTGATTTCTACACTTTAAAATGGTAGATGTGATAGGGATGTGAATTATATCTCAATTAAAAACATGGATTTGAACTAAGCTTAAATAAACAAACCTGAGGCTCAGAGAAGAGAAGTCCCTTGCTCAAGATCGCAAGTGAACGAACAGCACAGAAAATGCTTGAACCAGGTCAGTTTAGCTCTTCCTGGGACACAACCCAGCCATCCCTCATTGAAGACAAGATTTACTCTCATGACTCTCTCACTCAAGAACTTTCACTGGCTCCCTACTACTTCTTCCTTGGCTCCAGATGCTCCTCTAGGCCTGGCTCTACCTCCTGATGCTTCTCCTTCTTCAGCCCCCTTCAAAATTGCCCAAGGGCATATCCCTTCCCTCCCTGTACCCGCCACCCAGTCCTGCCCAGTCCTGGCTGTGCCAGCCCCATCCACTCTACTCCCTTCCCCCAGGGGGCTGGGCTCCCACAGGCTTTGAGTGAGGCGTACAAGGCACGCGATGCTGCCGCCCTGTCCAGCCCACCTCCCGCCTCAGCCCCCTCCATCTCTCTGTTCCTTTTGACGGCTGCAATCTCTCTGTCACCTCCCAGTCTTTGCACTTGCTGGTTCCTCAGCTTGGGACATACTTACATGCCCAATTTCATGGCTCTGATATCCAATGCATACCCACCTGGTAACAAGCCAGGTAAGAAGGTAACCAGTCCTTCTTGCTCCCAGTTTGTCTACTGCCTTACTATAGAGGACAGGCCCCTGTGTGATTCCCCGAGGCGTCCCCCGGGCCACTTCGGAGGCACAGAAGTGGGAGCCTACTCAGCGGGGAGCAAGGAGAGGCCACGGGGCCACCCGACCCCTTCTTCCTTCACCTCCACATGCAGCCCCTCAGCCAGCCCTTCCTTCAGAAGCACCCCAAATCTGCATCTCTCCCCCTCAAAACACCCCTGGCCTCCCAGCTGCCCCCGGCCCAGCTCTCACCGTGCAGCGGGCAGGAGCCGAGAACCTGAGATCCGATCACACCCCCTCCCGCTCACACCGGGCCCAGGTTCTCTACCGTGGGCTCTGCCCGGCCTCCTTCTCCCCCACCTGCCACCCACACCGGCTTTCCTTTCTGTTCTGGAACCTGCCACATCCCCCCCGCCACTGCCACCCCCCTGCCTGGGCATTCTCCCTGGCTGTTCCCTCTGCCAGAAACTTCTCCCACGGCCGGCTCTGTGTCACCTCCCCTGGGAGGCCTCCCTCCTTGCCATCGCCGCTTTTATGTTGTCCCCGATCGGTAACGACGTTTAGGATGGAGCGGTGGCCTGTCCCCAGCTCAGCAGAGCCCCGGCTCTCCTGTCATCGCTGGGCCCCCTGGCCCGCACAGGTGCTGGGCAAACGCCTACCAAGGGGGTGGGGGCGGGAAAGCGTCTCTCCAGCGGCCCTGGGAGGTGGCGGGTCAGTCCCGCCCGGGTCTCCGGGGCCCCTCCCGCCCACCCAGACAGCTGCCCCCCCTGGGCTTCCCTGCGCGGCTGCAAAGGGGAGGCCGGGGCAGAGTAACCAGATTAGCCTAAACGGCTCCTCTTGTTTCCCGGTGTAATTGGATTGAGGCCATGTTTCGGTGCAGCTGCATTTAATATTGTAATTCTGCAGCCGCCTCGCCCCCCGGAGAGGGCCGGTGGGGGCGGGCGGAGCGGGGCGGTGGGCTAGGCTGGCTCGGCTGGCCTCGGGGGGTGGTAGGGGGACTTCGGGGGGCTCTCCCTCGACTCCCAGCGCTCCCACAGCCAAGTTTACCCTGGGGGTGCTCGGATGTATCTGGGGACTGAGGGAAGGCATGTGGGGGGTGGGGGGGAGCAGGAAGGAGCAGGGCGTTTTGCAGAGCCCACGCGACAAGAGCCCCTGGGACCCCGGCTGAGGAAGGGGCAGCGCAGGGAGGCCAGGCTGGGCAAGGGGCCCGGTGACCCACAGCTCCTTCCTGAGACACGTGAGCATAAATCCGCCACTTCTGGGGGCCCTGGGTCCCTGGAGGCCCATGGCCTGGCAGGGGTAGTGGAGAGCTGGAGGCCCAGCCGGAGCCTGGCCTGACTGTGGCGTGGGGGAGGTGAGGGGGACTCCTCCTTGGGCTCTACCAGCCCCACATCCAACACCCAGGGACCATGCAATGCTGAGCAGTGACCCCAGCCAGAGCCCCCCACCACTGCACCCTGCACTCAGGAGCTAGGGCCTCCAGGAGCCCAGGGGGAGAGGCGGCCAGTGTGTTGTGCTGAGTGCATGTGTACCTGTACAGGCAGGGGGGAGACCCGCCCCTGTGGCCCCACCCTCCCATTCTCAGCCCCACAGCTCAGCCGTGTCTCTACATGTCCTTGCCAGTATTGGGATCCTGCGGCCAGGCTGATGGTTCTTTAAAAACCAGGAAGCTGTCAAAACATTCGGGGGCACGGCTGGGAAGGGGGAGAAGGCAGGACAGCTCCAGGACAGCACCTTTTGCTTCCCTGACCACCCCCCCCCCACACACACACACACACAAGGCAGGTCCCCTGAATTCTCGTATGTAGCCAAGGGACCTGAATCACTCGGTACCTGGCCAGCCTCAGATGCAGCTCTTAAGACCTCAGGCAGGGGGCAGCTTCTCCCATCAGCGGCTGGGGAGGGGCACCCGGGGGCCGGTGGTGCTGGGCTGGGGTCTGTGGACCCACCTCCTAGCTCCCACCACCCTCCCGCGGCTGGAGGGTCTGGCGACAGCTCCCATCCATCACTCAGCCCTATTTTTAGGAGGTGATAATCCAGCTGTGAAAATTCACTCCAGGCGGATCTTTCATGTGAGGAAGTCTTAGCCCCAAGCCCAAGACACAGCGCGCATGGAGGGAAAGGGGTGCTGGGGTGGGGGGAGAGGAGGGGAGCCGAGGGGGGTTCCCAGTGGGTTTTGGCTTGCAGTGGGCACTGGGCAGAGGGGCCTGGGGTGGGATGGGGCAAGGCTTAGGGCCTTGGCTCTCTTAATAAGCCCCTGCCTGCTCTGGGACTCAGTTTCCCTGACTGTAAAAAGGAGCTATAATCTCACATTATAACCTGGCTCTCACACCCCAAGGAGCCTTCCCATCTCTTGTAGGGTTGCCAGGCAAAACACAGAGCGCCCAGCGACATGTTGTTCAGACAAAGAATAATTTTTTTAGACTATGTCCCAAACATTGCACAGGATATGAGTACACTAAAGAAAATATTGGTTGTTTACCTGAAATCACATTTCACTGGGTATCCAGTATTTTTATTTGCTAAATCTGGCAACCCTACTGTGTTGGAATAAGTGTCTGTCTACCTCCCTACCCCCTGGGACCCACCCCCCCCGCCTCACCCCCATCCCAGAGCAGCTGTCACCCTCATCTACAGTTATCCCAGTGTCTGCCTGGCCCAGGCTTCCAGCCCCTGGAGGCAGGGAGGGCCCCACTTCTTGCCGGCCGTGTGACCTGAGTTCACTTCCCCTCTCTGTGCCTCAGTTTCCTCCTCTGGAAAATGGAGAGAATACAGGGTGTCCACCGCACGAGCTGATCCCGGCAATGACATAAAAGCCAGCTGTCTCCAGAGCTCCAGGGCCAGCAATTCATTCATTCATCCATCCATCCATTCATTCATTCCACACCCACACATGACGGCCTGTGGTATGCACTGGGGGGGCGGGTCTCCAGCCCTGTTCCTGCCCTGCAGAGCTGCTCGCCCAGCAGTCAGGGGGCCATCGGCAGGGCCTCCTGGCCCAGGAGGTGGGGGTCCTGGGAGCAGATCAGGTGGAGGGAGCCTCACTGAGGAAATCTGCAGGGTGAGATGCAGGAGGCAGGGGGTACAGGGAGAATTGGGGAGGCGGAGACAGGGTCAGAGCTGGGAGGTCAAAGGTTGCTGGGGTCAGAGGTGGAGCAGGTGACTAGCAGAGTCAGACTGTGTTTCCGCTGCAGAGAGGCCCCGGGGCAGGAAGAGCGGCCTTGGGAGAGGGGGGCCGAGAGTGCTCCCCTCCACCCAGCCCTGACAGCAGCATCCGAGGAGGCCGGAGCACACTCGGGGGTCTCCCCTGCGCCCTGGTCAGGAGCTGTGTAGGAGGGGGAGAAGCAGCAGGGCCAGATAATCCACCCACCTCCGCTGCACCCTCCGTCTGTTAGCTGTGTGGCTTTGGGCAAGTGCCTCAGCCTCACTGAGCCTCAGTTTCCCTACCCATAAAATGGGAACGATAAGGCCCACCTGTCTAGCCATGGCCTGGAGTGCCTGGGGCCGACAGAGCAGGCACACCTCGACCAGGCTGGTCAAATGCTTGCAGCCGCTGTGCGGGGCCGGCCTCCTTCCCCACGTTCTCGTACAATACAGGGGAAGGTGCTTCCCAGGCCACGATGGAACCAGGTCTGCCTCCAACAAGACCCTCTGCCCCCCCACACACCCCCTCTCTTCTGTGCCCCCAAGCAACTGGGTCGGGGTCTTGAACCCCCAGGCCCCCCTCATCAGGGGGAGGGGTGCTAAGAGCCCAGTGGGTGTAACGGTTAAGAGACCCCTTTGGTGGTGGCTTCTCTGTCTAAGCCAACTTGGCACGTGAACTCACTGCTCTCCCCCGCTACGTGGGACATGACTCCCAGGGGCAGAAACCTTCTTGGCAACGTGGGACAGAACTGCTGGGATGAGCAGGGACCTGGCATCATGGGATCGAGAAAGCCTTCTTGACCCAAAGGGGGAAGAGAGAAATGAGACAAAATAAAATCTCAGTGGGTGAGAGATTTCAGAGTCGAGAGATTATCCTGAAGGTTTTTCTTATGCATTATATAGATAACCCTTTCTAGTGTATGGTGTATTGGAGTGGCTGGAGGGAAGTATCTGAAACTGTGGCTGTGTTCCAGTAACCTTGATTCTTAAAGACGTTTGTATAATTATACAGTTTTGCAATGTGACCGTGTGATTGTGAAAACCTTGTATCTGATGCTCCTTTTATCCAGGGTATGGACAGATGAGTAAGATATGTGGGTAAAATAAATAAATAAATAAATAATAGGGGGTCAAAGGGTAAAATAAATTGGGTAGAGGGAAATATGAGTGGTCAATGCAAGGGAGGGGTGAGGTGTATGGTATGTATGAGTTTTTTTTCTTTTTTCTTTTTATTTCTTTTTCTGGAGTGATGCAAATGTTCTTAAAAATGATTATGGTGATGAATACACAACTACATGATGATATTGTGAGCCACTGATTGTGCACCATGTATGGAATGTATGTGTGTGAAAACCTGTCAATAAAAGTATTAAAAAAAAGAAAGAAAAAGAGAGACCCTTTGGGCCCAGGTGGCTTTCCCTGACCATGCAGAGGTGATGGAAAGGGGGGCAACTCCACATCCCAGAGTGAGACCACAGATCACTGGGGCAGCCAAAGCCTTCCATGGGTGTTGTTCCATCTGACAACTGTGCTTGCTGTGAGTGAGGTGCTGGGCCGGGCACCCCTGGGCCCCTGGGACAACAGCGCAGGAGGCCATAGGGCAGTTTAGTGGTATCTGGTTCCTGGGACAGAGGCAATCTGTCTATCTGGATGTGCTGGAATGGCTTGGCCCTAACCCTCCAGGAAAGCCCAGTTCAGCCACGGGAAAGGTTGCAATGGAGGCTGAGGATGCAGAGGTGATGTTGGGATAGATTGTGCCCCCGTTATTTGCTGTGTGACTTTGGGCCAGAAACTCAACCTCTCTGAGCTCCCATGCGGCCAGGTCTTCCCTCCCAGGGTTCTTGTGTGCGGGGCACAATGCTAGGGGTCAGCACTGGAAGTCACTGTTAAACCTCAGAGGGCTTCGGGAGAGGTCAGGAGAGTCTCCCAGAGCTGGGGCCTTGAAGGATGCATAGGAGTTCGACAGGAAGAAAAGGTGGGAGAACCTCCTTCACAAGCCTCACACCCTGGTAGAGAGAGGGAATAACCCCACAAACTGGATCCTGGGGCCTTGCAGAAGTTTTTCCTTTCTCTGTGCTGCGGTTTCCCCATCATAACATGAGACCGTTGGCCTGGACCAGGTTCATGTCCAGCTGTGACATGCTAGATGGCTCTTCCTTAGGGGGAGAAGTGGGGTACCCCCCACTCCCACTGCTGGGCTGACAGGCTGGGAATGTGGGAGTGAGGTGAGGGGTTGGGAGACCACACCCCCTCTCCCCTGTGCCTGCCGAGCTGGCCCCTGCAAGGTTCTGGGGGCCGTGGGGTCCCCCCTTTCCCGGCCCAGGGTCCTGCACCAGTGGTTGGGTTTCTCCATGTGTTTACCCTGCAGCAGTCCAGCTCTTACTCCCCAAGGAGCGCGTTTAGGAGGCGAGAACTCACACGCACACACACACACTCACACGCCATCTGATGTACCAAAGCACACTCGCCCACGGCCTAGCCACAGACATGCGCCCGCGGCGCGCTGGGCCGTGAGTTAGTGGATGCCTCCTGGGAGCCCAGTGGATCCGTCCAAAAGCCTCGTGCTTCCTTTCCCTCCATCTCAAGATGTCAAGACTGAGGCTGTGGGCGGTGGAGTAACCGAGCCCCAAACCCGGAAGTGGCTGTTGAGGTTCAAAGGTTGATCACTGGGACCCCAGGTCTGGCCTGCGCTGCCCCAGAGAGGGGTGAGGGTGGGCATGGGGGCCATGGGGGTCTGCAGAGCCCACGGGACAACAGCTGGTTGGCAGCTCATTGGTCACAAGTGGATCCCCAACTGTACACACAGCTCAGGGTGAGGGGGTAAACCGAGGCAGGAGCAGGCAGCTGTGAATGGGGTGGGGCGTGGGGCCCCCTGGCTCTCAGAAACCGGTGGTAGGGGTCTCTGACTGGGCAGGGTAAATGGTTCTGAGCCATCAGGAGCTGGGCCAGGCTGATAGAGCACCAATGGGGGTGGGGGTGGGGGTGGGGGATGGGGGGTGGGTCTCTACCCTTCTTTAGAGCACGAGACCCTTTATAAAATGGGACAGTCAGAGCGGAACGCAAGTTTTCCATTTTGGGGAGTTACTTGGCAAACATGACCCTCTTCTGGGACTATGAACACCCCCTTCCCCAGATACTCACGTTTGCAAGGCACAGAGAGGCAAAGTAATATGCCCAGAGCCACACAGCAGAGAGCAGCGCAGCCGATATTTTAACTCCCAGCAGTCTGAGCGTTTAACCGCCCAGGCTTAATTCGCCCATGGGTCCACAAATGTTCAGTTTATCATTTTGCTTCATAACCTACACAGATGCCTTGTGTAATTTTTTCCCCATATGTACCTAATGCCATGTAATTCATTTAATTCAATTTTTTTTTAAAAAAAAGAGCTCCGGAGTTGAGCTTTCTGGGATTCCTGCACCAGGATTCCCAAAGCCTCTGCCCCGGGGCCTCCCCTGACTGCCCCCTCCCCTGGCGGCCGGCCAGCAGGGGCAGGGCCGAGCGGATTCTGAGTTCAGCAGTCGATTCGGGGCTCACATCATCTTGTCTGCCGGGAGGATTTAGTGCGCGGCGGCGGGTCGATAGAGCGTTTGTTTTGCTATTGACCCACGGCGCAGCGGCTGGGAAGCCGGCTGGACCCCGTCGGCCACTCTGGCCTCTTCAGGCTGCAGAGCCTGGACCAGGAAACAGTGCCGAGGTCCCCTTTCCCGGGCTTCCCGCCACCCCCAGCCCCTGCCCGCAGCCTGGGCCCCCTAAAAAAAAACCCAGACACGTGCCCCTCCCCCCAGCCTTGGGCGGCACCTGACCCTTGGGTCTCCCTTTTGACAAAGGATCCTCATTCCATGGGTGACCCCACAGCCACCCAGCAGGGAAGGCTCTGGGGTACCCACTCCACAAAGGGGGAAACTGAGGCCCAGAGAGGCGAAGTGACACACGCTGCAGCGGGGGGAGCAGGGGTTGTTCCCAGTCTGGAGTGGGCCCCTACCCAGTCCAGCCCAGGAACAACGGCCTGGGGAGCTGGGCAAGGGGACCCTCTCATCAGCCTCAGCCTAGCCCCGGCCCGCAGCCACAGCAGGTTAAGGGGAACGGTAGAGACACAGGGACTCCAGCTATGACTTTTCCCTCACTTATTCACTCAACAAACGTTGCTGGAGCGCAGAGACTGAGGCTGGAACCTGGGGTTTCTGGGAGCACCTAGCACCCCACCCAGCCAGGCCCATGGTTCCGTGAGAGAGGGGAGAGGCTGGGAACGGTGAAGGAGTGCTTGGGGGAGGCCCCTGGGGGGACACTGAGGGATGGATGGGGTTTTGACAAGGGTAGAAATGCACCCCAGGCTGAGAGCCCAAGCAGAGGTAAAGTCCAAACGGGCACACAGAGAAGAAGAAAGCGTTGCATGTGGTCAGCTCATGAAATTTGAGGGTCAGAAGGATTTTATGGACTGTTCCTTTGGAGCAATGAATAAAAACAGCTGCAGCCCCTCCTCAGTTTACTTAACCGATCCCAGAGGACTTGGGGTGAAAGACCCTTTCCCCGCCATCGCCCCCCATGACAGTGTCCCAGAGGGGACGCCCCACCCCCACCCCCACCCCACTCCTCCTTCTTCTTCTCCCCCTTCCAAAAATGAGAAAGAGCCCCCCCCCAAAATAAACCCAACTATTATTGTTCACGCCTCATCTCCCACCAAAGTTATTAAATTTCATTCCACGAACAAATAAATCCATTTTTATTGCAGCGGGAGGAGCAGGCAGCGGTTTGCTGTTTTACCATTTTTATTTTTCAAAGTCCTGTTAAATCCGCCCCAATCGGCCGGGAGGCCCCGTGGCCCCAGCACACCCGCCTAAGTTACTATGGGGCTTTCTCTCCTTGGCTGCGACTGCGCTGGGGATCCCCGGA
The DNA here is from genome assembly GCF_023851605.1 of Tamandua tetradactyla. Classification (NCBI taxonomy): domain Eukaryota; kingdom Metazoa; phylum Chordata; class Mammalia; order Pilosa; family Myrmecophagidae; genus Tamandua; species Tamandua tetradactyla. The sequence continues at coordinate 10,558,421 of NC_135335.1, forward strand.
GCTGGGGGGTCGGCTCTGGGAGGGGGCTGGCTCCCACCCAGCCTGCACCCGCAGCCCATCGCCCGCCGGGGGGGGGGGGGCCGGGAGAGCATTTGATGGTTTTGTAGATGCGTCCCCCACGTCTCCTTCCTGAGGCTTCTGTACCGCCCTGCCTCCGAAAGGCACAGCCATGCTTCCAAGCCAGGAGAGTCAAATGGTTTTGCAAACGCTTCCCCTGATCAGCCACCCCAGCAGCCCCACTTGGGATTCAGCTCTCAACTCGGTCACCCGCCAGCTGTCGTGTGGCCCTGAGCACCGTGCTCTCGCCTCTCTGGGCCTCAGTTTCCCCATCTGTAAAAGGGGCATATAATAATAGCATCTCCTCTTAAGGCTGCCGAGAGGATTGAGTGAGATGAGGCAGGGAGCGGCTTAGAACCAAGCTTGGAACTTCCCCATGTGTCCACACCCTGTCCACCCTCCGCCCCCACCCCACCCCAGCTTCCAGCAGAAGCCCTCCTGGGCACCCCCTGCTCTGCTCCCCAGCCAGAGGGGCCGAAATCCAGCCCGGGAGGCCGGCATAGCCCACGCCTTCGCAGCTGAGGTCCGGGATGGACGCCCGAGATAAATCCTCATCATGACTATTTTTTCTCCCTAAACCATTTGCTAAAGACTTAATGAATGTCAATAAGAAGCCTGTTGCGTCCGCCGTGGCAGGCCGCTCGCGGAGGCTTCCCAGCGAAGCATTTCGGAGACACAGCTGCCCAGGCCAGACCCAGGACTGTCACTGGGCACCCCACACCCTGACACTGTGGGGAGCCGGCTCTGCATGTGTCCCTGCAGGGAAACTCGGTGGGGGGGAGTGCCTCCCCCATGCCTGGGACAGGACAGAGCCAGCAGACCCTCCCACTCCCCCAACTGGCCCCGCATGTAGGGGAACTGCCTCGCTGCAGGGGGAGGGGGCAGAGCTCCTCACCTCCTGTGTTTATCCCACTCCAACCCCAGGACCTTTGATCAAAGGAGGCAGAGGGCAGCCAGCAGCTGTTCATTGGGGGGGCAGGGGCTCCAAGGTCCCCAGGGTCCCTGAGGCCAGACTGGGGGTTTGGGGGGGTGTACAGGGAGGCCCCGGTTTCACTCGGCCTACAGCCTCCCGAGGTCCCTCAGCTGACAGCCAGGCCTGGCAGCGCCTGCCCCTCCAGTTCCAGAGCTGTCTCGGGTGTCAGATGGGATCGTGGTTCCGGATGAAGATGTGCACACCCCCCCCCAAACACACACACACACACACAGACACACACGCGCAGCTGCCCCCCCCCCCCCCGGGACGCCCTCTCCTCGCCTTGCCCAGGCTGATTAGCACATGACAGGATCAGGAAACAGCTCCACACAGCAGCCCCAAGCCCGGGAAGTGGGAGTGGGGGAGGGGCATCACGGAGCCGCCCACCACCCATCAACGAAGCCCAGAGGCCGACCCGGCCAGGGCAGGCGGGGGTGGGGGGTGCATTGGCCCACAGTGCAGGGAGTGGGGGGCACGTAGGGTTACAGCCCGGTTCTGAGCCCCCTCTCTGGACACCCAGCCTGACCTTGCTTCTCTTTCTTTGCCAGGGGTGGGCAGGGAGGGAAAGACGGAGGAAGACACCATTGGCCTGAGAAGGCAGAGGCAAAGGCCCCTCAGCACTTTGCACCCCTTTTCTGCCTGTGGGTACTGGCCTCCATTCACTTGTCAATCAAATGCAAGCGCCGGCCCTGCCAGCATTGCAGGGAGGCCTGGAAGGTACAGTAAATACGTGCAGCTGTGATAACCATCATCCTCATCATCTTACAATCTGAGCCAGCCCCTAAGGCGCACAATCCCCTTCTCTTCTTGCTGCCCCCACCCCGTGAGGTCAGTGCAGCGGGCACACCCATTTTGCAGCTGCTGGGCAGGAGGCAGGGGACGAGACAAGCCATATGATCCCCACCCTGGGCAGCCCCTGGCTTAAGCCTGCCGGGAGCTGTAGACAGCAGAGTCAGTGCCCAGGGGAGGGGGAGGCAGGTGGTCTCGCCCCCCAGCTCCCCGCTCCGTGGTCCAAAGGGGTTCCTGGCACTTGCCTGGAGGCACCACGTCACCTGAACAGAAGACACAACCTTGGCCAACCCTCTCCCGGAACAACCCCTGCTGCCGATTCCAAAGCTGTATCGCGCCGCCATTACTTTACATTTTGATTCGACTTTCTTAATTTTACTTTCAACTTCACATGGCTCCGGTTTGAGGATCATTTTCACGTATTTATCCATGAGGCAATTTGTTAAATAAGCCCCAAGACTCAGGCGGTTTTCCGTACTGTGCTTCTTCTTCTTCTTTTTTTTTTTTTATTGCAAGGCTGTTTTAAATTAAATTAGTTGTCACGGTCCCCGAGTGCCATGTAGCAGGGATGAGTACGCCGCTGTCCCACTCGTAAAAGTTGAGTGAATCCCTGGCCGAATGGCCGGCAGCGTGCCACCCGCTTCCTCCGGGGACCCCAGTCCCCACCCCCACCCCCGGTGCCCACCTTAGGATCATGAGGGTGGCACAGCTGCCTACTGTCAGAGAACCAAACACCTCTCGGAGCCACCACCCCCAGTTTGCAAGCTGGGACAGCAGCCTGCCAGGCACCCCCTACACACACACACACACACACACACACACACACACTCCATGAGTGGGTTCAGGGTTGCCAAAGGCTGGGGCAGCCCCTTTCCTGAACACCCCAACTCTCCAGCAGCCCTCCTGGGGTAGGGGGATAAGGGAGAGGACACAGGTGGTGCAGGGTGACGAGGCCACGGGCAGCAGGGAGGTGGAGCCTGGGTCCCCGTCTCGGCTCTAGGTCCCAGGGTCCAGGGAGAAAGGCTGGGGGGAGGGGGCAGGCGGAGGTTTGCAGCCCCCACCCACGCCAGATCTGTCCCCCACCCCACCCCCACCTGCACCCCCAACTTCAGTTATCTGAGCCGGGCGTCTGGGCCCGACTGTCACCTGGGCCGGATCCATGATTTGTGAGGCGAAAGGCGCAGGTATCGAATCTATATTTCATTTTCACGTCAGCAGCTGCTATTTTGCCCGATAATGGATTCCCCCCTCGCCACTCTCCGGGAGACACTGAAGCAGCCAGGAGGCCAGAGCATCCTGCTAATGAGGCCCCCTCCCTCCCTCCTGCGCGCCACGGGCAGGACGGGTGGCTCCGAGCAAGGCCTCTTCCCGCACGCCCCCCACTCGCCACCTCCAAACCCCTTGGATGGGTGCTGGGCCCCCCACTGCCCACGTGGCCCCCAGCAGCGCTCAGCCAAGCCGCCCCGGCCTGGAGGGAAATGCAGCCAGATCTCAGTGCACCTGTCCTTCAGTCCTCACGTCTCCCAGGAAGCTGCCCAACCCCTGGTAAATGGACAGACGACACTGGTCACTGCGAGTCACGGGACGCCTCCTGCAATCGGCCCTGTGACCACTGAGCATGAGGGTGGAGGGCTTGATGCCCTGAGACACAGCAGGCATTAGGGGTGGAGCTCTCCGAGCCAAATCCTGGCTCTGGCACTTTGCAGCTGTGACCTTAGCCCAGCTGCCTTCTATCTCTGTGCCCAAGTCTCTCCTCCACGAAATGGGGTCCTCAGAGGATCACGGGGAGGATTAAATGGGCCAGGGTTCTCAGAAGCGTCTGGAAGGTAGCAAGCCTCACCCATTGGCTCTTGTCATGTTCTCACCTTGGAGGCAAAGTTTCTTAAGAAGAGTGACTTTTTAAATCAAATGAACTCCTATTCATCCGGCAATACCTGCCCAAAGGTCACCTGCCTGGAAAGCCTTCTGTGAGGCAGGAAGCACTGTATTCTCTTCAGTGTTACCCTAGCCCACTCCGTACCACGGTGAACCCCTAATGTGTCCTTTCCTACCCAGGTTGGCTGCATGTCGAGGGAGAACAGGTTCTCTCTTTTTCATCATCTGCACCTTCTCCAGCTCAGGGCAGGCATGCCCTCTGCCACATTCACTGGGGCCTCAGTAAAAGTTGGTGTTGGAGGGAACAAGAGAGGGAGGGAGGGAATTCTTCCTAAAAGGCAGGTCTGACCATGTCAGAAGGAAACACAGACTCTTGCACACAGCTGGGGACAGGCCAGCCCAGCCATCCCCACCTAGCCTAACCTGCCCGCGCTTACCTCTCCCCTTCGCTCAGCACTCCTCCTCCTTCTCTTCATTTCTGGGGCCCTCTCTGACCCCAGGATCATTTTCTGAAACGTTCTCCCATACCCCCTTCCTTGGCCAACCCCACCTCATCCTCCAGGCCAATGTCCAGGGCATTTACGCTTAGGGAAGGCTTGTTTCCCTTGGTCCCAAGTCTGGGGTCAGGGTCAGGGTTAGGTTTCTGGCCTGGGCTCCAGCCCCTTCCAGGCTTCTGTCGTCACAGCACATGTTCCCAGCACCACCACCGCCCCCTGTCTGCCTGCCCCCCCCACTCCAGACTGTGCTCCGAAGTGTGTGGCGGGGGGAGTGTTGGTCACCGTGGCATCCCTATTGCTTTGCTCTCTGCCTGGCCCACTGCAGGTGGGCTCTGAGAGTCCTGGGCGAATGAATCAATGAATGAATGAGTAAACAGATGAATCATCAAGGTCCCTGTGAGACTCCAGGCTTCGGGCCCTTGCCCCAAGATGTCGGCTGGCAGCCCCCTCCCGCCAGCCTTTGCCGGGCAGCAGGTGCCAGGTCCGCCCGCCCGCCCTGTCCACCCAGGCAGGGGTGAAGGTGAGAACTTGGAGAAAAGTCCGTTTTACTCTCCCTGCCATTTTAATGTCTTGCCAGGGGCCCTGCACTCTGCATCCTGCGTCCTGCTGTACTGTTGTCAGGACACGCTCTGGGTTTTAATAGGGTCTGCGAGGAGAAGCCAGACCCCGCGTCAGCCGGCAGGCAGGTATCAGGCGAGTGCCCACATCACACACACACACACACACACACACACACACACACACACACACACACACACGCACACACTCTCTCTCTCTCTCTTCGGCAGAGAGAAAACAGAAAATGCCCTCAGCCCTGGGCTCCTTAGAGGGTGGATGGCTCGAGACCCCAGGGCCCCGGCCCCTGCTCAACCTGCCCCCCCACCCTACATCCTTCTCCCTGGGGGGTCGGGGGTGGTCATCTGATGGGGCCAGCCAGAAAAGCAGACTCGCCCTCAGATGACACACCCACCCCTGGCCCCTCCCCCTATAGGAGCCGGCAACCCGGCTTCCTTGCTCTTTGTGTCCATTCCCAGGCCATGCAATTTGGAATGTTTTTCCCCCTTTGCTGATGTTTTATTCATGGAAACCCAGCCTGCATCTGTCCTCAGAACAGGAGAGGGAAGACGCAGAGAGAGAGGGAGAGGGGCTCACAGAGATAGAAGGAGCCAGAGAGAAAGAGACCTTGTGTGTGTGTGTGTGTGCGCGCGCGCGTGTGAGTGCGTGTATGTGTGTGTGTGCGCGTGTGAGTGCATGTGTGTGTGTGCGTTTAAAGCCAGCTAACCTAGAATGATCCAGCGAAGATGCACTCTCTCCCTGGGCTGCCTGACAGGGAGAGGACCCGTCGTTTCGGATGCGATTCATTGTCACCTCTGCGTCTATCACCGGTTCCTTTTCAAACCTCTCCACAGCTCGCTGGGGAGGGCCCGGCTCAGCGCCCTCCACCCTCCGCCACCCTCTCTGGGACCAGGGAGGAAGCGGGAGGCATTGTCTGTGCTAATTGCATTGTTAGACCGAAGGTGCTCATGTTCGGCTGTCTAATTTGGAATCTTTATTAAACATGATTGCTGGCTGACAGCCGGGCGGGAAGCAGCCATGGCTGTCCATGTCGGGCTGAGAGGAGGGTTTCGGCATATGCCAGTGCGCGCGGGTTGTGTCCCCCGAAATCCACAGGCCCGCCCCTCCTTCTTGCTGCCCTCCAACACACACAGCTGCCACCACCCATGCCTTACATGTGCTTCGAAGAGCAGGGCTGGGGGGGGGGGGGGAAGAGCCCCAAGGTGAGGGCTGATGGGGCATAAGAGAGGCTGCTGGGAGTGTCTGGGACTTTGTCCATGTGCCCCTCCTCCACCCCTTGACAAACTCCTATGCATCCTTCAAGAAACGCATACTGTCACCTCCTTGGGAAGTCTTCCGCCTCCCCCTCTGTCCTGCCTTTGACTTCCTGCACTTGGCATCAATCTCTGCTGTGTTTTCATGTGCGGTGTCTTGAGTACCACTTCCTACGAGGCCATCCTCTAAAAGTTGTAAAGGATGCACTCGTTTAACCAACATTTAAGCCGGTGAGGAAGGAGGGTTGCTCAGAGGAGAGGACTGAGGCACAGAGAGGTTAGGTGACCTGCCAGATGGCACACAGCACCAGAACAAACAGCACTGAGCTGGCGATGTGGAAGGGAAGGGAGCTCCTTCCTGCGGGGCTGGGATTCTGTCCATTTGGCCTGCTGCACCCACCTCCCCTGCAGCCCCTGCCTGGGGGCCTAGAACTGTGCCGGCACCTCGGTGAGTACTGGCGGTACTCTTCCGAGAATCTCACACTGGCCCCGTGTGGGGTGCCAGGGTGCAGAGGGATGCTGGGCTGAACTGGCTGAAATCGGTACATCTCCCTCTGCTTCATGTCAGGTGGGGTGGTGCCCTCTGCCCGCCAGGATGCCCGAGGGAATGGGCAGGAGACTTGGCAGGCCTTCGGGAGAGCTCTGCCTGAGTCCAAGTAAGCCGGCAAACTTAGAGCTCCCTTTAGGAGGTATCCAAGGGTCACCATTCATTCACTGAGCCACTCAGTTCACGTTTATTGAGCACCTACAGTGTGCCGGGCCCTGTGCAAGGTGCAGGGACTGCATAAAGGAGCAAAGGGGAGGCAGCACTTTGCGGGGGGGGCGGGGGGCAGGACCAGCCCCTGTGTTAACAGGTCATGTACACAGGTCCCGGGAGTGCAGAAAGAGGGACAGTTCAGGAACCTAGGGAAGTTCAGGAAAGCTTCATGGAGGAGGGTACATTTGAGCTGTAAAAGACCAGCATGCAGCCACCAGGTGGGGAAGGCAGAGAACTTGGACAAAGTTCCAGAGGTGTGAAAATGACAGGATCTGTTTGAAAAAGTACCAGAGAGAAGGAAGTGGAGGGGTGGGGAGACCCCCAGGTCCAAAAGGGTCCCATTTACTCCTCTGAAAGGTACAGCTGGGACATGATACTCCCTTCACTCCAGGCATGTTCCCCAAAGTGCCCAGGCTGCCTAAGTTGGGGCCAGAAGGAGGCTTTTTTTTTTTTTAACACTTTAAAACTTACAGGACAATTACAAAAGTAATACAAATTCCCATACAGGGGAACCCCAACGTATGCCTATCCCCCAGATACACAGATCCACCGATATTAGAGAGAGAGGCATTTTAAAGCACAGATTCGGGGACCCCCCACCGTACAGATAACCCAGTCGTGGAAGCCGGCAGCAGCACCCAGGACGGCCAGAGGCTGTGGAGGGAACCTGCAGGATCAGAAGCAGGCGACTGGGGAAGCTACAACGGTCCGGAGCAGTTGGGACCCCAAAGTCCCCGAGGCCCCAGACTCGGGCACGGGTAGCCCAGGCGCGCTGCTCAGCCCCCCACACCCCAGAAGGGCCCCCGATCTCCAGGCTGGGGTGGGGAGCCCAGGCGCAGTGTGAAGGAAGGGCGGACGGCGGCAAAGGCAGAGCGCAGCGCATCCATCTGCCCTGACAGCCAGCAATTACACCGCGTGATCGTCAGATTACTCCAAATGCATTTATTACAGGGGTTAGAAGCGGGGGACTTATTTACTGGCAAATCCATACTCATTACAAGACTCAGCCTAGCCTAGACTGAAAACAGCTCAACTGAAACAAATAATTACCAAAGTCCTTCCAGCGCGAGGCTCTCAGGTGGTTGGGGTGGGGGGCGGGGAAGGACGTCTGGCCCTTTCCATGAAGGGAGCAGGGGAGGAGGCCGCGGCGGGGTGCGCCTGAGCCGGGGGGAGGCGGGGGAGACCCCGCTGGCCCGCCCGCCCGCCCCGTCGCGGGCGCCCTCCGCCGCTACAGTGCGCATGTGCGCCTGGGTCATGAATATGCAAATGAACCTCGCGGGGAAGGCGGGGCTGAGACGCCCCGCCCGCCGGGAAGGTTCTGACCACGCCCCGCACCTGCGGGCTGAGGGAGCCCGGCCAGGGGAAAGGGGGCGCGGTCTGGAGCCCGGAAGATTGGGCCAGCCCAAGTCCCTCATTTTCCAGGGAAAGGCGAACGCCCCCCAGATTGCTGAATGAATAAATGAGCGAGTGGATGGGAGGTGGGGGGTGGGGCGGATGAATTCAAGTGAAGCCCAGATAGGTCATGCAGCCTCAGTCATCGGGGTGGGGGTGGGAGGGGGTGCATGAGAGGGCGGGGCCACGGTCCAGAGTATCCCCTTTTAGTGAGGGGAGGGACTCACCTCCCCAAAGGTGGGGCTGGGGTCTTCTCCAGTTACCCTCTCCCAGGCACTCACGGCTCCAACTTGTAGCCACAGAGCTGTCAGGTAACTGGGGAGGGGTGTCCAGGGTTGGGGGACACGTGCTCCGAATGCCCCCCTGGGGCTCCCAAAACAATCGATCTGAGGTCTTTATGGGACTGGCAGAAACGTTGGCGCTTGCCTGGCTCTTCTGCCCGTTTTACAGATGGGGAGACTGAGGCCCAGGCAGGCGTAGGGTCAGCCACCCTCAGTCTACACCGAGGGAGAGTTCCCCGCTGTGTCTGGGGCCGTCGGGCCTTCTGGGTGGCGGCAGCAGGGATCCCTGGCCGCGTGGGAAGCTGTCAGGGCGATTGAAATGTGGGCCCGGCCTCTGCCCGCTGGGCAGATGCTGGCACCGCCACCCGCGCCTTAAATATTCATTCACTTGACAGAACACTAATTAAACAAAGTAAGGTGCATTATTACTTGATTAAATTTTTTATTGGCAGCTTAATTGGTCTGTTAGTTGCCCCTTAGGGAGTTGTTCGCCCACCACTGCCCCCGCCATGCCGGAGGGGGCCTGTCGCTGTCCCTGCACTGCCCTTCCCTTGCACGCGGTGCCACCCGGCAGCCGCGACACGGGGCCGCACCGTTCCTCCGCTCTGGGGTCTGCTGGGGAGTGGCACCCAGTCAGCACCGAGGGGTGGGTCTAGTGCCCCCAGGCTCCTTCCTGGGGAGGGAATGGATCCAAAACTGGAGGGAAAGGCCTGGCTTTGATTCGGCCCTCGGGGCCTCAGTTTCCCCCTCAACACCAAGGCAGGGCCTACTATCCACCCCAGCCTCCAACCTCCCACCCCCACCCCCCAGACGCCTCGCTGGGCACTTGGCCTCTGTGCTGCATGTTTCCCAAGTAAGAGTGGAGGCCCCTGGCAGGCATAGAGTGGCCTGGGAATTGCCCTCAGAGGGAGGACCCAGCCTCCTATTCTGGGGGCACCTCCTCCCACCCACCCCACCCTCAGGCAGACAGGCAGCCCTCCCCACTGCATCCCTCCCAGGAGAGGGCCGTCACTGCCTCCCCATGCCGGCGCTGGACACAACCTCCCTCCGTGGAGCTGGAAAACTGCAAGCTTTCTCTTGACACGCCCTGGTCCCGCTCCCCAAACCATCTGGAGCCAGCCTTGGTCTACTTCAGACAGGTTGCCCTTTCCCCTCTCCCCATACAAGCCTGACCTCTAGAGGGGGGTCACAGGGGAAGAGGAGAAAACCCAAGAGTTGTTTCAGCCCTTTCAGCCCTGACTTAACCTCTGTGTGAGCCTCAGTTTCCCCCCCAGTGCAAACGGGTTTGTATCTTCATCCCACCCAGTTAGCAGAATTGGAAGGGCCCTAAGTTGCAAGCCAAAGCTTGGCTGGGGGAGGGGAATGGGGAGGGAGGACAGGGCCAGGACAGCTGCTGGAAACCCTGAGGCGGGCGGTGGGCACAGCTCAGTTTGTCCGTCCTGTCCCCACCCGCCCACCCACCAGCCCACCAGCCCATTCAGCAAATAACCCCTTTTGGGGGCCAGGAGCCCGGGTCCATGTGTCACTGACCCCCACCCCCGGCCATGCCCAGCGCGGTGCAGGCCAGACCCCAGATCACGAGCCCCCACCGCCACCCCCACCTCCCTCCACCGCCACCGCCACCCGCCGCCCTCCGGAGAGGATCCAGACCCGGGCCGATGACAGAGGAATCGTCTGGCAGCCCGAGAAGCCGCCGCTGGCGAGCAGGAGGCGAGGTAATTGGCATCGCCGGCCGCGGGAGCAGGAAATGAGCGGCCGCAGCCGACGTGGGAGCGGGAAGCTGTTCAGTGTCATTAGCCTTATCTGGGAACAGGCTGCCCAATTACAGGGCCGTGCCCGCTGCACCCAGCAGCTGGCGGCTCCTCTGCTGCCCCCCTCCCCGGTGTCCTCGCAGCATCTCCTGGGCTGGGGGCATCTGCTGCCCCTTCTGGAAGGCACGAGGCAGCTGCCCGCGGAGAGGCCAAGCCCCATTCTAGGCTGCCTCTTCTCCTAAGGATCCCTTCGGGCTGGGGGCTGAGACGGGCAGCTGAGAGTATGTCTGTCGCGGTCTCCCAAGTGCCCCACCTCAGGGCACCTTTGGGGAAGAGGAGTGAGTCACCTCCTCTCCCTCTACCCCCTGCCGAACGAGAGGATCAATCACTCCGATTAATAATTCCATTGATGGTCAATGTTCCTTCGTGTCTATCTCAGAAATGCAGTCCCTGGGGGCCGCGATGGGATGCCAAATATTAGGAAAACAGGGTTGCGATGGGTTGGCCTTCATCCCTAAGGCAGCCCGCTATGACAAGACGACACTGTGCATTCTTAGGGGGCTCACAGATGGGGGGGGTGCGACTGGCAGCCGCCACCCGGGTGGCACGGTAGAAAGAGAACGGTTTTGGAGTGGGGCCTGCCTGTGACTTCTCCAATTCGTGCCTCCGTCTCCACGCCTCCGACGTGGGGGGTGCGGCTCTCTGCTCGCCGGGCTGCATGAAATACAGCTCACCCACAAACGTATGACACCCAGCTCGCACAGAACACAACACAGGGCATGTGCTCCATCCGCGACCGTCCCCTTCCTTCTCCCGTGAAGGCAGCAAGTCTGGGCCCTGCCAGGCACCCCTTTCTGAGAAGGGGTCCCCCGGGAATATGGATGGATAGAGGGAGAGCAGAGACCTGGGGAGCCCGCCCGAGGGACGCCCCCTCTCTGCAGCCCCATCTCCTGACCTTGCCCTCTGCTGTGGCCTGAGCGGGGTGGCAGGGGCTGGCCATCCCCACTGCACACACTTGCTATGGTACGCCCTCTGCTTTCCCCATCCCCCACCCATCCACCTGCCTTTGGGGCCCACAGGGGCTAGCCAGAGTCTCGGGCCTGTTGGAAGACCACTTCCGCATAGTTGAAGGTCTTGCTAGGGCAGTTACCTGCCAAATGACCCCTGCCACCCTCTCCTTGTCTGCAGAAAGGGCCCTGACCGCCGTCTCCACCCAGCTCCCCTGCTGGCTGGAAGCTTCCTGAGGGTAGGGAACCCCCCCTCCTCCTTGGAACTGGTCATTTTCTCTCCCCGTGCTTCAATGCCACCTCGCTGGGTGGAACTGCCCGAGCAGAAGCTGTCCCTCTTCTCAGCCAGCCGAGCTTGCCCTGGTGACCTCACCTCCAGCCTCATAAATCAGGGGTTCGCTGAGGCCCAGAGAGGATCAGGGTCAGCACGCTGGACGCCCTCTCCAGGTGAAGGCCTGTGTGGCACGGGTGGCCCTGCTGGGACAGGCCCCCAGGTTGGCCAGGGCAGGGCCCTGGCGGTGCAGGGATGCACGAGGGACGGGAAGGAGGGGAGCGTCCACGCGGCCATGAACCTGGTTTATTGGACAGACTGGGTTTCTCCTGGGGGCCGAGGTGGGCAGGCCTGAAACCAGGTACCTTGGACTTGACGTTGACCCTGAGCTTGCAACGCCCCCTGCCCCCTATCGCTAAGACCCCAGGACACCCCAGGAGTGGCCGACCACCCCACCCAGGCTTCCAGCTGTCCCCAGTGGGCGCCACTCATGGGTAAAGCCTGCCCGCTGCTCCCCAGGCCCAGGACCCACGTCCCCACCCCTACAGTTTGGGCTGCAGGGGCTGGGGGGGTTTGGGAGGGGTGGGGGCCGCCCACCGGGCCCCAGACTGTCGCCTCCAGATGGACACTTCGGCTCTGTCTCACCGTCCGTCTGTCCATTGTCTCGTCGAGCCTCCTGTTTCTGCAGCTGCTTCCCATCCCTCTCCGCCCTCCGCCCCCCCCCCCCCCCGGCAGACAGCTTGGTGGGTGTGAATTTCCACTTGCAGGGAGGACCCGTTTCTCCTGGCACCGAAGCGGAGTCTCGGGGGTGGGGGTGAGGACAGGAAGCAGGGAGGTGGGGGTGTCCACAGCTCTCCAGCGATGCTGGTCGGGCAAGGACAGCCAGGCGTTTCTCCCTGGATGGCCCTGAAGTCTTAGGACAAGGTGCACTGGGGTCTCTGGGGATCTGAAAAACTGCCCTGGCTCCTGCCCAGGGCCTGGATACTGACAACCGACCTTGGGGTCATCTCTCCTGTGGAGCTTAGTCACCAGCAGCGGCCACTGTGGCCTCTGTCCTCACCCCACTGTGCCCTCCCTGCCCGTTCCAGCAGCTCCAGGGGGACAACAGCATGGCCCAGTGGTCACGAGCGAGGCCTGGCGCTGAGAATGGTACTCGGATGGAGACGTGCCTCACCCGTGCCCTCTGTACAAAGGGGGAAACTGAGGCAGTGCAGAGGAACAGGGATTCTAGCTGGCACTCCACCCCACCAGCCTCACCCATCACCCAACTATCCCCCCACGGACATTTACTGCCTGTCTGACATGTGCGAGGCCCTGGGGATTATAATTAAGAGAGGCAAGTTTCCGGCCTCCGCAGAGCTCGCTGCCCGGCGGGGAAGCAGTCTCAGAGCAGGTGCTGCTCTGTAGATGACATCATGTGGCGCCCCGTGCTGGGAAAGGACAGGTGACAGCCCCTCCTGGACCCTAAAGTGGGGGGGGGGGGGAGGCAGCCAGGTAGAGATGGGGCAGGCAGACTCTGAGCCCCTGAGCCCCAGAAGACACCCAGGTCCCAGCCCCCACCTCTGGCCCTGCTGTGTCGCCCACCCTGGCCTGCACACAAAGCTTGTCCCCTTGTCCCCTGTGGTTCCTGCTAATGAAGGGCAACTTCACTCACCCCGAAACCCGGCTGCTGCCAGCTGGTATTTAAAGAGGTGTGTCTGAGCGCAGTGAGGGCCTTTGTTTCCACCCCCAGAGTCCCTCTCAAGGTAAATCAGAGAGGCAGAGCCATCAGAGAGGCTGTCTCCTGCTCCTGCTTGTCAAGGCCATTCCCTCTGCTGGGCAGGGTAGATCTGGGGACAGCTGAAGCCCAGGCATGCTGTCAGGACACACTTGGTCTGATGGGGGCGATGGCAGGCAGTGATAAGGGTCACCTCCTGGCCCAGACTGGGGGAAAGTAGGGAAGGCTTCCTGGAGGCGGGGGTGTCGGCAGGGAAAAAAGTAAGAACCAGGGAGCAGAAGCCCTGTGGCAACAGGTTGAGAAATGGCAAGCGGGAGGTACATCGATGGTATTGAGAGTTCTCTCCCTGCGAAGGGAGGAGAGGAAAAGACGGAAAAGGTGTGGGGCAGGGAGGGGGGTTCCAGGAAAGTTGTTTTTAACAGGAGATCAGACTGTCCTGCCAAGCTACAGGGAAGGCTCCACCCGAGAAGGGGCGACCACTCGAGAACACAGAGGCTGAGTGACGGAGGGAGGGCCCTGGTATGGGAAGAGGCTTGCTAGGTGCGGGGAGAACTGGAAGCAGGCAGGTTGGGGGGTTTGGTGGCACGATTGGGGGACACTACATTTTCTCTGCGCCTTGAGAGGTGAGACCGTCTCTATGCCCATTGAAAAGACGAGCAAACGAGCCTCCAGAAGGTTCCAGGTACGCTAGCTGGTTGCCATGCCCCTGGGCAGAAAGGAGGTGAAAGGGGCGTCACTTTTGGGGGAACCCTGAGTCCCCTCTGTTGAGATTTACGGGGTCGCCACCCGGGACTTATACAGCAGCGGTTCGGGCCTGCTACCCAGCCCGCGGTCTCCTGGGGAGACGGCCGCTTTCTTCCCTCCCAAACTTGTTAGAGATCCTTGCTGTCAGGCAGTTCTTCCTCTGTCTAACTTAAATTCCTCCTGCTGTGGCCTGAGCAGGCTGGAGCAAGGCTGACACCCCGGGAAGACCTGCCTCCCTCCCACTGCCCTTTGCTAAGGGACTCAGGCACAGCAGCACGTCCCAGGGCTTGCCTTCTTGATGGCACTGGGGGGGCCCCCAGCCCATAAGGACCGTCTCTAGGGAGGGGGGCCTCCTCAGAACCTCCCCCCCATATCCCCCCACCTCCGGGGGGGCACCAGGGCCCTTCTGTCCTCGGTGCCGTGATCTGACCTTTCAGCCTGGTACCCCGGCTCCCCAGTGACCTTGAGCAGCCCCGTCCCCTCTGGGGGTCTCGTTTCTGATCCGCAGGCCAGCAAGGGCACTGGGCTGCTGCTGCACGGAGCTCTGGGGCGGCCGGTTCCCAGAGCCAAGGAAGCCACCCAGAAGGGAGCTGAGCCCCAGGGTCCTGCCCAGTGCACTGTGAGACCCAGGAGCCCGGAGAGGGGAAGGCAAAAGAGGCAAAGGCCAGGGACTCCGGGCCGCCCAATGCCCCCTCCTCCCTGCAAACACACTGAGCAAAATGTCCCGAGGGGGTCCCCAGGGCAGGGTCCCCGAGTTCCTCCTGCCACCTGCTCCAGCTCTGGCCTGTCTGTGCTGAGGTTTGGAGGTATCCCTGCAGACCTCGGCCTAGCCCTGCCTCCCCACCCAGGCCTGGGTTCCTGAGCCACCCTTCCATGGGAGATACAGCCACCCCTCACCCAGCCTGGCCCAGCACCCCCAGAACCCCGGAGAGCAGGCCTGGCCTAGCAGGGGGTGGCAGGGGTGAGGCCCGGCTTAGCAGCCACCGGCAGAAAACTGTGGGCTGCCCCTATTTGCAGGGCCCGGCCTGGTTAATCTGCTTCATTAAAGGCACTAATTAATTGGCTTAATTAAAAGAGTGACCTCGAAGCCAGCAGAACTACCTCTTAAGGAGACACAGGGGTTGTGCTGAGGCAGCTTGGGAGCCAAAGAGGGGCGCCTCGCCCCACCCCTGCTCCCCCACAGTGTGCCCAGGCCCAGCCCTCAGTTTCCAGCCTGGGACCCCAGGTGGCCCCCCAGCCTGCAGAGGCCTGACATCCACTGAGCCTCTCACCCACCCCCAAACCCTCCAGGCTGGCAGGGAAGGTAGACCCCTCCTCCCCCCCATCACATGCCACCCGATGTGCCACTTGGCTGCAGTCAAGGACGCAAGATGTAAGAGGCTGAGGTTCACAGGCCTGAGCCCAGGTGGGTTGCATGTGCCAAAGGTTAATAGGTCAGGAGATAACAAGGGCCTCATTGCGTCTGTCTGGCAGGGAGCTGGCCAAGGCAGGCAGCAACACTGCTGGCACTGTTCAGGACCCCACGTGGGCTGGGGGGCCCTGGACCACCAGCTTCCACAAAGCCCTGGAGTTGGGAGAACCAGGTTTCAAATTCCCAACTCCACCTCTTAGAGGCTAGGATTGTGACAAGCTGTTTCGCCTCTCTGAGCTCCAGCCTCCCTGTTTGCAAAACGGCTGCCAGGGGTGCCAGGCAAGTTCCATTTCCCGGGCGGGTCCTCCCTGGGCTCAGCAGGAGGATGTGCTGGGATTGATTAGCCATGTCTGCCAAGGGCAGGGGTCTGGCAGTGGAGGCTCATTAGCCACGCTGAGCACCAACCCCCAACCCACCACCCCCCTGAAGAGGCCGAGTCTGCATCTCAGTGTGTGAAACCTTTCCCACAGCCAGAGGGAGATAATACCCACACTCCTAACATCTTTATGAGGCTTCACAGCTCAAAAAACGGTGTTTTTCAGACGATTCTCGTTTGCACTTCCTGCCACCCTTTACGGTTTAGAGCTGAGGCTTCTGGTCGACTTGTCTGGAACCATCTGCTGGCCCTGAGCCCACTCTTTCTCACTGGAGGGAAGAAGGCAGGGGGGTCTTCTAAGAGATTTGCTCTGGTATGGGGATCCTGCCCTCTTCCTCCACCCCCCAAAAGCTGCCCCAGCTGCCAGCCAGATTCACAAGCAGCTGCCACCTCTGTACTCAGAAATGACATAAACACTTAAGATGGCACGTGGGGACCAGGCAGCCTCAGGCAATTCGCTCACCTTTCCATTACCACCGACCCGTCCCCCCAGAGGGAAAAGCTGGGGTGGGCTGGGGAGCCCAGAAAGACACCCCGCTGTGTCCTCACGGTGGGGGAGGGGCACAGAGCAAGGGACCAGAGGCCACAGGTCCTGGTTGGTTCAGGTAACAAAGCTCTTCATGAGACCCCGCCGGCCTCGGCCTCTGCTCCCACGAGCCCAGAGAGGCTCCTGTCGCAGCCAAGGACCCATCGCACACCCCCAGCCCTGGCGACACTGAGATCGCGGCGGTGGCACGCAGCCGTCTGTCAGTCCCGGACAGATGTAGTCCCCGCATGAACAGCTGTTAGCCTGCTTGCCCGACAGCTCTGCCGGCTGCCCCTGAGCCCGAGCGAGATTCCAGCAAGAGGCCCCTACCCCCGCCCTGTAATAACGAGACTCAATCAGTGCCGGGCCCTGGGGAAGGCTGGGGGGTGGGACACTGCCAGGGGCTGTCACCACCGACATAGGTGGCAGGCCAGGCCTCCAGAGTCCCCTCCGCCTCCTGGCTTCTTCCCGGCTCCCGCGGACCCATGCACCCACCCTGCCACCCACTGCAGCGTCCAGAGCTGCTTCCCACAAGGGGATCGGCCCCATCCTTCCCTGAGCAGAGCGCCCGGCCCGGATGAGTGTCCATTCGGGGTTGAGGCTTCTGCCCACATCATCTCGTCTCATGTTAAAAGATGGGGAAACTGAGGCCTTGACAGGTGTCTAAGTGAGTGGCCGGGGGTCTCGAGCCCAGGGCTGCACCTGAAGGACCCTTGGGGTTGGCACCTCCCCAGGGCAGGTGGCCATGGTACTTGGGCCCCCAGAGCACAGGGTCACGGACGTCAGGCTGGCGGAGCCCCTCGGCAAGGCTGAGTTGGAGGGGCTCGGGAGCAGGGGTCGAGGGGACGGAAGCCAGTGCACGAGGCCCCGGCCAGCAAAGGGCTTTAGGACAACCGGGCTCGGTCCCCCACCCTGAGAGGTCAGCACCCTGCTGGGGATCCCACACTGAGCTCAAAGCCCTGACCTCTCCCTTAGCCTGTCCAAGAGTGTGTGGCACTCCCAGGGCCACATGCACTCACCTGGGTTCCCCAGTGGAATCATCCGGGCTGGAACCTCACCGGGTGACCCACAGAGACAGAGGCACAGACGTCCAGCTCCCAGTCCCTGGGTTACAGGGAGGGCCGGCCAAACTGACCACAGGACAGCAAGCAAGCAAGCCAGCTGCAGAGGGGAGACCCTGACGCTGGCTGTGGCCAGACACCTTGGGGCAACCTCACATTCTCTTGGGACAGCGGGAGGAGCACTGGACTCGGAGTCCAGCTCTGGGTCGGAGCCCCGGCTGTGCCCACGGGTTGCTGTGAGCCCTCGGGGAGCCAGTTTGATCTCTCCAGCCCCTCGGGTGAGAGATGGGGTCTTCAGCCTCCATGCACATCCCCAGGCCACTGTGAGGAACAAGGGGGGGAGGAGCCATCGGGAGAGAGGGGGCAGCTTTGCAAAAGTCACACAGCAGAATCTTCCTTCCCCGTTGGGGAGAAGCCAAGACGGGTCTGTCCTCTCTGCGGAAAACAGCCATCACACCCGGCCTGGCTCTGTCCCAGTGCTCCTCCATCCTTGTCCTGGGCCGAACCCAGCAGGCCAGGTCTCTGCGGTCCAATCCATCGAGGCTTCCGGAAGCTGGCCCTCTGCCTGCACCGTGCTCAGAGGCTGGAGTGGGGCCGCTGCCTCCCCTCGCCCGGCAGCTTTGTCTCCTCGGCCCCCCAGCACCCTCCAGCCAGGGGCAGGGTCGAGGAGGGGAGCTGGACGCCCCGCACCTGGCTTCCTTGCGGGGGTCAGCTGTGCCCTGGCCAGGGGCCACCGAAACATCAGGGCCCAAAGGTCTCATCTCCCATCCTCTGGAGAGAGCCCAAGGGAAGAGCATCTGCCCTTGCCGTCATTTCTCCAGACCGCCGCTTATTCATATCAGGGGCGATATTATTTATAATTCGGCATCCAGGCCCAGGCTGGCCGTGCGCGATCCCCAGGCCACAACGGGGCTGAGGCTAGCCTGGCTCTTCTCCCCAGGGCTCTGGGGTCCTTTGGGGGGAGACCTGGAGGTGGGAAGGGAAGGTGGGGGAGGGAGGCCCAGCCCCGCCTCAGCCCCAATGGGCTCCATCCATGGGTCCCCCCCCACACGAGGGGGCCACGCCAGCTCAGCGCCCACTTCACAGATGGGGAAACTGATCCAGCTGAGGATGCAAAGGTAACCTCAGCAGCAGGACCCCACTGTTTCGAGACCCACGGACCTGTCCCTCTGTCCCTTGGTAGGCACGTCTGACCCTGAATCACCAGGAGGTGAGGGGGTGCTATGGGGGTACCCTGGTAGAACCAGCCAAGCTAGGAGACCAGCGCTGCTCAGGAGGACTGACCATGGAGATAGAGCCTGGAGGAACGGACCTCCCTCCCTCCCTCCCTCTCGCTCTGTGCCTCAGTTTCCTCATTTGTATCATAAGGATAATAATAGCATCTCCCTTCTACAGTGGTTGTGAGGAGTAAATTAATCGGTGCAGCTAAATGCTCACACCTGGGCCCAGCCCCCCAGGACGCTCTCACACTCAGCCATCAGCACACATGCCCTGCACCCCAGTAAAGAGCTCCGCCTCTGGGGGCCGGCGATCCCCAAGGCTGTGGGATCCTGGGAGTGGTGCCGTCTGGGTAGGGGAGGGGGCTCGACCCAGGAACCCCCTCCGTCTCTTCCGGGGGCTCCATCGCATTGTCTCCCACCCACAACCCCAGTGCTTCACCCACAAAGTGCAGGCACCCATCCCACGTGCCCCAAAGGGTGGGACTGAGGACAGACCCAGGCGGGGAAGCAGCATGTGACCTGCCACCCGCCACCCGCCGCATGCGTCCCAGCTCTGCCACGTAGGGGGACAGGAGGCGCCAGGCACCCCACCCCATCCGCCTCTGCGTGTCGCTGCTTTCCTCTGCTGTAAGTGGGGGGTGGCAAGCCTGCAGGGAGGAGCAGAGGAGGTGGCGGGGAGCGCCTCGGGGACAGGCTGGCGCCCGGCCCGGCGTCCCACTCACAGCAGGCGCTTGGCAGGGTCCCCAGTGCGTGGCGCTTAGGGGAACAGGCTTGGGAGTGGGGTGGGGGGAGGTCCCAGCTTCACCCTGACAGTTGTGTCCCTTGGGGCAAATTTCTGAACCCCACATCTCCAAAATGGGGCACGCAAAACCCGCATCAGCATTTGCAGAAAGAGTTGCACGCGTGGCAGCCACTGCGGTTCCTGCTATTGTTCCTACTATTATTATTATTACTATTTGGAAACTTCCGGCTCACACATTCCCACCCCCCACCCCCACCCCCCCCACCCCCCCGCCCAAACCTGAGACAGCCCCCGGGGCCAGTCCCTCTGCACCAGAGCTGGGGGTGGGGCTGGGAGGGCTTCCTGGGCCCCTGGCATGCCTGTCCTGGGCCTGTGTCCACACACAGGGGCCTGTGTCCCGCTGTCCACCCTCCCAGGTCAGGGCAGGGGCAGTGCGCTGGCAGAGTCGGGGGGGGGCAGCTGCCCGCTGCCAGCTCTAGTGCCACAATGAGGCCTTTGAGCTCCGCCCTGCCCACGGGCTCCCCCCACCCCCCGCCTCTCACAAGCCCTGTCTGTCCGCGCGGCCACAGGCCCAGGGAGGCAGCTGCCGTGGGGGCAGGGCCCCCACCCCGCTCCTGGACCCACTGCCTCCCCTAACCCCCTCTGACCCCAGGGGATGTTTCGCCAGGGTCAGCTGCAGGCCTGAGGGGTGGACGGCGCCCCGGAAAATCCTCGATTGCACCCCCCCCACCCCCATCCCACCCCGCTTTGTCCCTGCTGCCTGCCTGCTTCTTTCACTCGCTCAGCCTCAGTTTCCCCATCTGTAAAATGGAGCCGCCGCTGGTGAGGATAAATGAGACCCCGAATCGCAGGCCTGCCACCGCGCCTGGTACACGGGGAGGGTTCAGTGGATGCCAGGCTGGTCCCTGTTCCTACTGGCGTCACCGCTGCCCCCCCCGAGCCCTCCCCACTCCAATCCCTGGCTCCAGCCCAGCCTCCGCCCCTGGCTCTGCCTGGGGCTTGCTGGGTGACCGTGACCCTGAGTCTCGGTCTCTCTTTATAAAATGTGCTAATGAGGGTGCAGGGTGGTTCAGTGGGAGCATGCTCGCCTTCCATGCAACAGACCCGGGCTCGATTCCTGGACCATGCACCCCCTTCCTCCCCCCCCAAAATGCCACCCCATCATTCCCAAGGCCACTGTGAAGACAGAAGGGGCAGCCACGCACAGGCCCGATAAGCTTTGGGTGGATTAATCAATGAATCCCGGAGCCGACTCCACTGAGGTCAGGGGAGGGGAAGGGGGGGGAGTAAAGGCTGGTGTGGGGAGAGGTGTCCACTGCAGCGCCCTACATGGCGAGGCGTGCCAGGTGCTGGGGTAGGGGTGGGGGGACAGGGTGGGGCTGGGGGCTGGGAGGGCTTCACGCAGGAGGCGGAAGAGGCGAAGGCAAGGACCGCCTTCCAGACCCAGGGGACAGCACGGAGGAGGGCGTGAGCTGGGGCACCCGAGGTTAAGGGGAGAAAGGGACGGAGAAGGAGCTGGTGGGGGGTGGCAGCCAGGGACAGGCTGGGAAGGGTCTGAAATGCCAGGCCAGGACCTGTGGATTCCGTTTTTTTTTTTTCAGGAAATAGGGAGCCCCCGATGGTCTTAGAGCCAGCGAGTGCCTCGAGCAAACGTGCCCTTGTTTAAAATGCCCGGCATGATCTGGGCTGGAGAATGGAAGGGTGGAGTTGGGGTGACTTCTGCGTGGCATCCGTGACTTTCAGGCTGCTCGGTTTAGAGAGTGTGCGGTGAATGGGGGGCCTGACCTCGCTGAGGTCCCTGTCCCAGGGCTGGCCCTGCCTGGGGTGACCCTGACATTGGGACTGTGCTCCCGGGGAGGCGCTGAGGGCAGGGGCTAGTTCCCACCGGTCCCCTTGGGCGGCCCAGCCCGGGGCAGAGCGAGGGAGATCCTTCTGGAACCCAGAGTCCCTGGATCTGGGCCTGGGCTGCCGCTCTGGAATCAAATCCTGCTCCACCGTGCATCTGTGCAAACGGGCGTCACCTTTCCTCACCTCTTTCCTCACCTGTAAAGGGGCAGGTAAGGAAGCTCGGCCATCACGATTAAGGGGATGAAATGCAATGGTAGAAACTGCTGGAGGAGGAGACCCTGCTTTTTCTTCTGGGGCTTCCTCAGGCGGAAGGAAAAGGGGGCTGGAGACTAAGGGGGTGCGGGTGCTGGGCTGCCCCAGGGGTCAGGGAGCCCCTGCCTGGGGCAGTAATTGTGCTAAGAGAGGCCAGAGTTCAAATCCCACCCCTGTCACTTAGAAGCACAGTGAATTTGACCTCTGTGCCACGGTTTCCCCACCTGTAAAAAGATACTACTTGGATATCCATATTACTGCATGGAGAGTAAACGAGACCCCGTGTGTGAACATGAGCAAGGCTGCACCCAGGGAGGAGCGGGGAAACTGTGGCTGACTTTATCGTTACTTTAATTGCTGCTGTTATTTCTCAATTCCTTCCCACCCCCCAGCTCCCGGTGTTAAAAAGAGAGGAGAGGGGCCAGGACCTTCTCTTTCTCACTCCCTATGGGTATCCACATAGCTGGCAAAGTGGGGATGTAGAGCCGGTCCCCCAGAACCCTCATACTGGCAGCCAGCTCCCCCTTACCCTGCCCCAGAGACCCCAGACTCAGTCCCCGGGCTCTGCCTAAGGAGTCCCTCAGGACCCAGTGAGGCTGCCAACCCCCTGCCCTCACAACACACACCACTCACCTTCCAGGTGGGGCTGTTAGGCTCCTGGGAGTCCCCACCCCCTCCTCAACATCCCCAGGGGCTGAGGGGGCCTCCAGTGCAGGCCTGGGTCTTGAGCCCCTCAAACTGTCAGGGCCTGGCCAACACTGCGGACCCCCACTACCATCAGAGCCCCCAGGGGATGTGTCCCTTTACCGCCCCAAAGCTTCCTGTTATAGCAGATGCTCCCTCCTATCCTGGCCTGGTCATATCAGCTGCACCCCCAGCAGAGCCTAGCCCCCAGGGCCCCCAAAAGAGACCCAGAGGCCGGGGTGGAGGGCTGGCATGGTATACGCCCTCCTCTGCACCCCCCTCCCCAACTCCAGCTGCCCCATGGAAGGGCCCGGGCTGCAAAAACCTGGCTGAGTAAATAATGACATTTCCTCTTTTCTCCTGTGCTCTTCGCCCCCTTTCCCTTCCACAAATAAATTATCAACATGCCCGGGTCCCGGCGGAGTGGAGCATATCACGGGGAACAATGAAAAAGCTTTTAATAGGATTCCAGGAGCCGCAGCCACTTGCTCACGGGCCCTAATGGAGATTGCTCCATGACCGCAGGCCGCTGGCGCCCTCCTGGGCCCTCGCTGCCCACCCAGCTCCCCCCAACCCGCCCCTGAGGGCAGCAGCGGGCAGAGAGGCCCGGCTGGGCCACCTGCTGACGTCATGAGGCAGAGGCTGGGCCCAGAGGGGGCTGCTCGGCCCAGCCCTCAGCCCAGACAGGCCAGACCCACTCACGCCCCCTCACCCCAGCACAGGCTGTTCCACCGCCACAATGCCCTTCCGGCTGAATTCGAGTGCTACCTCTGCTGTGAGGCCCTCCCAGATTCTTCCCCCTCCCCCACCCACCACCACCCACTTGTTAAGTGACATCACATGTCGTCCACACCGGCAGCTTCCGGGGCACACAGGGAGCCTCAGGAGATGTGGGCTGAATGTGGGGGCAAGGAGGGGCCCTCCAGGAGGCACAAGGCTCTGTGACCAGGGGCCTGCACAGGTCCCCATCTCGGGAAGGGGACGTGAGAGGCCCATGAGTAACCAACACTCAGGCTCTGGGGCACCGCGGGCAGTTACCCACCATCTCAGCTACCCACACCAATCTGGCCTCAGTTTCCCCATCTGTGCAGCAGTGTTTGTAACAGACCCAGCTGGGGCTGGAACCAAATGTCTTGCTATGCAAGCCCCCCCCCCCCACTTCTCTGTGTGACCTTGGGCAAATCACACCCCCTCTCTGTTTCCTGAAGTGAAATTGAGGTAATCATAGGGCCTACCTCTGAGGCTCCTTGGGAGAATTAATCTCGTTAATATGAGGAAGCAATTAGGAAAACTCTGGCACGTGAGGGACAATGTCAGCGTCGGCCACTCTGATGACAATGACAATGATGACAATTCTCCTCATCCCATCGTGGTAGGGAGTTAGGTGCAGGCACTGAAAGATGCCACGTCCTGCCGCGTGACCTTGGTCCAGTCATTTGACCTGTCTGACCCTCGGTTTTCTCTTCTGTACAATCGGGCTCTATTGGGGCTTCGGTAAGATTCTGCACAGGTAGAAGCCACAGATGGTGCTCAATGAAATATGTGCTGTATACAGTAAGTGCTCAATAACGACAGTTGACAGCCCATTCTCCTACCTCCCGTGATGGCAGGAATCAAGCCCCACTGATCCCCTCGCCCTGGCACACAGCAGGTGCCCACTAAATACACCTGGCCCCATTCCAGGACAGAAGGTGACTTTTGAGCCCCTTTCCTTTCCATGGCTCGCCTCTAACCCATCCCTCCTGCCACCTCCCAGATCTCAGGGGCTCACTTCTCCCGAATGACCCCGTCTGGGGCTCCCCACGTCCCACTTGCCCCTTCAGCACAACTGAGCAATGTGGCATTGCCCCCCCCACGCCCCCCCGAGCCATGCCACCTACTGCCCGTGCAGGCCCCACACCTCGGGGACCAGCCCCTGCCCATGAAGGCTGGTCATGAGCTCGGCAGATGCCCCGGAGAGGCTGCCTGGCAGGGAGCGGGGGTCTCCCAAGGCGTAGTCCCAGGGCAGAGTCACTGTCCTGGGCCCAGGTGGCTGCCTGCAGTGTCCGTCCCTGTCCCTGCCCCAAGTGCCGGTACCCGGTCACTGTCAGCTCCTACAAAGCCCGTGCACGGACACTGCCACTTCTCGGCTTCACAGAACCCCAGGAAGTGTCTCGTCAGCCTGTTTCACAGAGCGGAGGCGGCGGCACAGAGAGGGACGGCGAGGCATCCAGGGGCACAGAGCCGATAAATAACAGAGTGAGGACTCAAACCCAGGTCCACCAGACTCCAGAGCCCAGACACTTTTAGTCCACAGCCCAGCAGCCTCAGGAAGGACCCTGGCTTTTGCGTGACCTAGCTCAAGGCATTTCTTTCCCTCCATGCCTCAGTCTCCCCACTCTCACGGTGGGAAGAAGACAAGGCCAGACTGAGCTTGCGGGTCCAGCCCCCTCTGCTAGCCGGAGCCTGGGAGGTCCCGGGGCTCAGAGTCCCCAAGCCATGGTGCTGCCAGGCCTTCAGGGACCTTGTGGTCTACCTGTCAGCCAGTAGTGGGGAAACTGAGGCACCGCGAGCCCATCTCACTGTAAGCATGATTGTGTGGGTGCAGAGGGGGTGGTAAGGATGTGTGGTCTGCCTCCCTAGGAAAGTGGGTGGTCGATAGAACAGAAAGGGCTTCTGAGACCCGCCAACCCTTCTAGGATGCTTCTCCCTCTTCCCAGGGGGAGCAGTGCAGTTCTGAGCACCGGGCCAGTCCCCCAGCCCCCAGAGGGGGCTAGGAAGACCACCCGGGAGCAGATGACCCTGCTGGGAAGACAGGACAGGTGGGGGGCCTCAGGTTTGGGGCATCTTTCAAGTCTCTTCTTGGAAGGGCTTCCTGGAGGTAGAAGCGGGACTGGGATCCATTCATCTCAGAGCCTTGCTCATGTCAGCTCAGGGAAGGCAGGTTAGGCCAAGGGTTGGGTGTGAGCCTGGGTGTGCAAAACTGTGAGTGTGGAAGCGGGTGTGGATATGTGATCACAGTGTGAACCTGTCCCCCCATCCTGCCCTGCCCTGCCACGACTGGGGCTGCAAATACTCGCCTGTGGCCAGCTCTGAGCCCAGCTCAGCAGGGCCAGCCCCTCGAAGAGACCAAGTGAGCAAGGGAGCCCCGCTTTTCCACCCAAGCCCCCTCACCAGGAGCGGGGGCCAGCCAGCTCAGACTAGGGGCCTGTGACTCTGGCCCAACTGTACCCCAACCCACGCCTGGGCTGGAATGGGGCCCTCGGGTCATGGCAAAACTCCCATCAGCCTCTGCTGCTTGCCGCTCCCCGGACTCTCTCAGCCCCTCGGCAGCCACATTCCCAAACCAAAATCGGGCCCCTTTGTCTGCCAACAGAAGTTTAAAATGGGGATCTTTCCAGAAAAGCCAGCAGGGAGCTGCCGGGCAGGCCATGCCGGGAACCTGAGTCCCTTATTTGAACGCAGGGCCCAGGTTGGCACATTCTAGAAGGGCATCTCAACCCAGCAGATTTTGTCCCCAGGAGTCCCAGCAGGCAGGCTGCACCCTCTACTCTCACCCACGCCAGCCCCAGAGGTGGGAGGTCAGTCGGTCACAATGCCATTCATTCATTCATTCATTCATTCACTCAGCCTACAATTGACTGAGGACCTACTACATGCTAGCTGCCAGACCCTACCCTGGGCTACCCCTGCCTCCCGCCCGGGTCTCCCACTAACCAGCCACCACTGGTATCAAGCCGGTATCTGCCCCATATACCCCCAGAGTGGTCCTTGGACACCTACATGATTGTCTTGGACGCCTCAGCCCTTTTCACTCCCAAAGTTCATCTCTCCACCAGACCATCCCTGGGAGGAGCCCATCCTGGCGTTTTCAGGACATTTCCCCCCAGCAGCATTTGCCAGACCTCTTCGCAGGGGGCAGAGAGCAGAGGGGCCCTGGGGACGGCTTCGAAAAGAGTAGTTTGCATCTGTAGATAAATGCCAGGCTCCTCTCCTTATCCATCCCCCCTTCCCTTTTCTTTTCTCTCTCTCTCTCTCTTTTTTTTTTTTTTAACAGTTTGCTAAATCTGTTGTAATCTGGTGCCAGCGATAATTCAGGCAGGAGGGAAAGGGGAGAGCAAAAGCCCACTGCACACGGAGCTGCCTCTCAGGAGCAAAGGAGGCAGATACAGAACAAGCACCTCAGCAGCCCCAGTTTTGCTCCCACTTTGAAATAAGGATAAAGCTGTCACCGAAACAACCCAGCCACCACCTCCAGACCCCGCGGCCTCCCACCAGCGGGCCCCTGGCGCCCTCCCCAAGCCCAGGCTGCAGCCCCTGGGCCCGGCCGGGTGCCTGGGTCCTGCGCTCTGCTGGGAGGCAGCGTCCCCTAGTGGTTAGCAGAACCCCATACAGCTGGGTCCCGAAGCCTCCAGGAGCCCTGGCTCTCCCCGTCCCTCCTCCCTGCAGCCCCCTGCTCCCAAACACCCTTTTTGTGACCGGTGTCCCTTCCTTCTCTGCACCAGGGCACGTTCAGAGTCAGGGAGGGTGTCGGAGCGACCCCGTTTGTCGCTAACAGCTCTTGGCCCACGCCAGGGCTGCCCCACCATCCATAGGCCCACTCCAGGCTCATGGGGTCCCCCCGCCCACGCAGGCCAGTGCATGTGGGAAACACCCACCCACCCACGCGCCCACTCAGGAGCCCGCCTTGGGGTGCTGGGCCAGCCAGAGCGTCGGGGGGCAGTGGAAAAGGCCGGACCATGAGCTCTCAGTGGGCCCGCGGCTGATCGGCCTGCAGGGACCACCGCTCCCCCCCACTCCCACTCCCCACAGCCCTGCAAAGGCTGCAGCCCTTCTGCCCTCGCTTGCTCTTTGCCTGCTTTTTCAAGCACCCCTCCCCCCCCCGGAAGCCTTCCTCCAGCCCCGGCCCCCAGCAGGCGGCACTGTCACCCCCCTTCTGACCCCAAGACTTCATGTGGGGTGGGGGAGCAGAGTCTGCTCAAAGTCTCACCGCGCCCCCCACCCGACTGGAAGCCCCAGGAGGGCAGGACTTAAGGCTGCTCTTGTTTGCTCCTTACTCTCCAACCTCTGTTCAGCAATTGTCTGATGATGAATGGATGCATGAATGAATGAACGAGAGAGGGGGAAAGGGAAGGAGACAAGGAGACAGGGAAGGAATGAAGGAAGAGCCGGGGAATCAGGGCTGCCCAGCAGGTCACCTCGCTGTCCTGGACCCCAAACCCTGGCCGCAAGGCCTATGGCTGACCCCAGTGGGGGTCACAGGTGATAAGACAGACACCCCCCCCACCCCTGCCACCCACCTGCCCCCCCACGCTCATCGAGGCCCCCCAAGCCCACAGTGGGAGTTTAAAAACCCAGGGCTGCAGTGAATCCAGCAAACACCGTCCATCGAGCAAGGCGAGGCCCCCTAATCCTGACATCATCTGCTGAGCTGCCGACCCGAGGGAGCGGCCGGGCTCGGGGGGCCACGGGCGGCGGTCAGCACGCATCACTGGGCGCTCAGGCGAATGCAGGCCTGCACAGACACGGCGCCCTCTCTCTGAGACCCACTCGGCCCCAGCTGCTGCTCGGGAACTGCCAGGCTGGCTGTGGGGGTGGGGGGAGCCGGGCGGAGGCACTCAGGTGTGTGTGTGGGGGGGCACTCAGTCCCGGCCGCTGTCCCCTCCGCCATCCACTCAACACCCCCTGGCCGTCTCGGGGTAACAGAACGCAGCTGTCTCGGGTCCTGACCCCCGCGAAGCCGGCCTGGACTTGACTGCAGGGAGAACCACGGAGGCTCTGGGGAGGGGACCCCCGAGCACAGAGGGACGTGCATTGGGGGCAGGAACCAGGGTCCACTCTGGGAGCCTGTGGAGGTGGGGTGGGGGATCGCTGTCTGAGCCCGCCCCACCCACCCGACGCGGGCACCAGGACTTCTGGGCATGCCTCTACCCCTTGTGGGCCGGTCACACTCACACACACCCACGCGCCGCACACACCCCGTCCAGTGAGGGACCCTCCAGCCCTCATCCTGGCAGTGGTTGAGGGGTGGGTCTCAGCACCCCCACTGGCCCTTGATACCCCACCAGGGAATGGGCTTTGGCCGCTGGGTGGGGGGGTAGGGGGGTGTCAGCCCTTCCACTTGAAGAAGCTGGAAGTCTTTGGCTCAGACGGAACCAGGTTTGGGGGTGACGGGGACGCGCCATCGCCAGGCGCGGATGCTGCTGGAAGCTTTGAGCACATCGTCTCTTGGTGGGTCGCCATGTTACAGATGACGATGCCAAGGCCCAGGGAGGGCTGGTCACCTGCCCAAGCCCCCCCGGGAACCACAAGCCCCCAGGATTTGGGGGAAGCCCCCCCCAGCATCCCAGGGACACACTCAAAGGAACGAAGTGCCAGCATCATTTCCAAAGCCTGGGGCAGGTCCCCGAACAGCCCGGTCAGGCCACATCTTAGAGACCAGATCGGGTTCCAGCCCTGCTCAGGGACAGCTTGGCCAGCTAGGGAGGGACGCACAGTGGGGCTGCCCCCCTGCAGGACAGTGCTTTCATCTGCTCTCCATGGCTCCTGAGCCATTGGCCCTGCCTCTGGCTGGGAACAAGCTGTCCCATGAGGCCCGGGGCCTGCCCAAGCATACCCTCCTTACCACCTGGCTGGGCAGAGGTGACACTGTCCAGAGGCCCCAGGGACATCCCCCTGTGCTGTACCAGGCAGCCATTCCTTGACAACTGCTGCTGTGCTGGGCCTCTTGAGCATCCTGGCCAGCTCCATGCCCGCCTCTCTGTCCCTCAGCACCCGCCGTCCCAGGTCTGCCCGAGTGCCAGTCCATCTTTCAGCTAACTTGGAAGCAAGCATAGATGCCACCCGCCCATTCTTCCCTGCCGTCTCACCCACGGGGTACAAGCCATCCCTGTGGGGTGGGGCAGCGACCATATCCCCTTGCATGGGGAAGGAAGCGGGGTCCCCAGAGGGTGGCATGACTAGGCCACCAAATGCAGCTCATCTGTGTGGTCCTCGTGAAGGGGGGGCAGCACCACCTCCCTGCCACCTCCTTAGAAACCAACTGCGGGGGATCTCTCAGGGGGGCTTCCTATGGGGGACTCAGAGCAGGTGAGCTAAGTATCAGTACCAGCAAACACACACAGGCTGGAGGGAGCACTGGCCCCCCAACTCTCCAAGGCCTCTGCAGGCACCCTCGGCGCTGGGCGAAGCCTTCAGCCCAGGGATGGGTGCATCAATGCCAGGTGACATGGGCCCAGCTCATCGTGGTATACAGAGCACTTTCCCACCCTGAGCTCGCCCTCAGGAGGTGGCTTGGTCAACCCCACTTTACCCATAAGAGAAACTGAGGCTCAGGGAGCTGAGGGACGTGCCCAAGGTCACAGACCAACAAGGGGTGAGGAGAGCTGGGACACAGAGACCCAGACTTGGGTGCCAGCGTGAAGTGGCTGCAGGCCGAAGCCGCCTCGGGGACGTGGGACCGCCCAGTCGCTGGGCTGCCTGGCTGCAAAGGCTCCTTACAGAGGAGCATCCGGTGTCTTAGTGTGTGAGAGCACGGAGCCCAGGGCACACGCGTGTGCACACCACACACACACCCACACACATGCACACATGCGGTCTCCCAGGCAGACAGAGCCCAGGGTGCCTGCCCTCCTCTCTGCTAGTCTCGGATCTGCCCCCCGCCAGCCCTTCAGCCAAGATGTGACAGCCCCTTTCTGCTCCCAGACCCACCAGGGGCCCCCTTACCGCCCGCCCAGCTGGGCCTCCCCCTCTCCTGGGCACTGGCCCTGGCTGCCCACACTCGGGCCATTTCCATTTTAAACCTTCCAAGGGAGCCCTGAACGGTCGCCCATGGAGCCGGCACAGCTGACAGGTGATGTTTGCGCCTCTCCTCCTGGGGCTGGCAGGAAGCAATGCACTTGGCTTTGGACTCCAGAAACCAGAGCCTGGAGCCCCTGAGCTCTGCCCAGGGGCAGTGGGCAGAGGGGAGAATGCCCAAGCCCACTTTCTCTACCAGCAGCATCCCCGGTCCCCTCTCCCCCCCGCCAAAGGCAGCCCCCCCCCCAGCTCCTAAGCGACCTGGGGCGGGGGAGGGGGCAGAGGACACGGAGGAACCTGGCCTCTGGCCTCCCTAAGGGGACAGGTGGGGCAGGGCTGGACCCAGTTGCCCCTCTCCTCTGCTCCCCCCCCCCCCCCCGCCTTGACTTTATTGACATCAGGGCCCTGGCTTGGGGCCGCAGGGGCCTGGCACGCCCCAGCTGGACTGTATTCTCTCAAAACCACACACCCCAGAGGGCCTCGTCGCCCCCGGGGGGCCGCCGGGAAGCCTGGGGCAGCTCCCTGACGTCTTCCGCTCCACAACTTTCTCCTCCTCGGAGAGCTCTGATCAGCCCCGGCTCCCTGCAGCTGGGCAACAACCCTCCCCAGCCTTCCGCCCCGGGGCCTCCTGTCGCCGCGCCGAGGGGCGTGCGCCGTCCGCCCGGTCCTAAGAGCCCTGGGGCGCAGCCCCCGTCCCTGGACCCCAGTCTGATCGTCCCACGGTCCCAGTCGCCAGGTGCACCGTTCCAGTCCCCTGCCCGGCACGGCACAGGGCTGGCATCCCCAATGCGCGCAGGGAGGGAAGTTGGAGGCTGCCTATGCCCCCCTCTAAGTCGTTTTAAAAATAAAACCCGGCTCCAGCCGTGACTCACGCGGCTGGTGGGGACCGGAGCGCGGCGCCCGGTCGGGCCGGCTGCCCCTCGCCTGCGCACCCCGAGAACCTCCGGTTCCCGGGTGCGAGGCCGGAGACGAGACCCACCGGCCCAGCCCGTCTCCCCCGGGGGCTCAGCAAGCGCTCGGGCAGGGGCTCCGGCCGAGCCCCCGCCCTTCCCAGCTTCTGCTCGGAGGAGCGGAGCCGAGGGCCGCGCACCCCGCGCCTCCCGGCGGCTGGGCCGGCGCCCCCAGCGCGCGGCTCTCGGCTCGGGGGCCCCCACCCTAAATCCCAAAGGCTGCGCGTCTCCCGCCGCGCCCTGGCATAGCCGGGCGGTCCGAGCCCGCGGCGCCTTCGCGCGCGTCGCCACCCTCCCCCCTCGCGCCCCGCCGGCCCCACCGCCCCCGGCAGCCCCGTCCCGCCGCGCAGCCCCCGCGGCCCCCGCCGGGTGCAGCCTGCCTTACCTGCGCAGCGGCCGGGGAGGCGGGTCTCCTCGGGAAACTTTGCGGCGACAGCTGGAGCCTCAGGGGTTATTCCAAGGAGCGGGCGGGAACCCGAGCCGGAGGGCGCCCAGGGGGGCCCGGGAGAGGAGCCCCCGGCGGGCGGCGGAGCGCGGTGGCGGGCCCGGGGCGGGGGGCGCGCGGCGGCGCATCTGCCCGGCTTGGGCGCCCGGCGGGGCCGCGGGGGGGAGGGGGGCGTGTGCGGGGGGTGCGCCCGGCGGCCGGGGTGCGTGTGGGCCGGAGGCTGCGCTCGGCGGGGCGAGGGCCGGCAGCGGGGTCCGCGCGAGCGGCGGCGGCGGCGGCGGCGGCGAGCAGGGCGCGGGGAACCAGGCTGTGCGGCCGCCTCTTCCCTCGCGGCGGCGGCGGCGGCGGCGGGGGCCGTGCGTGCAGGCGCGGAGGAGCGGAGCGGGAGGGGAGGAGAGGGGAGGGGGAGGGGGGAGGCAGCGGGCGGGGTTGGGGGGAGGGCGGGGAGGCGGCGGCGGGGGCGGGGGCGCCGCGCTGCGCACTGGCCGGCGGGACCCGACGCGGGAGGCTGTGCCGCGGCGCGGGGCCTGGGGCCCAGCCGGGGAGAGGCGGCCTCCGGGTCCCCCCACCTCCCCCTGCCCTCAGCAAAAATGGCTGGGGCTGGGGGAGGGAGCCCTCCTCCCTGGGGGAGGGGGGAGGGCAAGGGGAGGGAGGCTCCCAAAGCCGGCCTCCAAGCGCGGAGGCGGGGGTGGGAGGGTGGGGGGAGCGAATGGGGTTCTCGCTCATGCGCCTCCTCTCCCTACACCCCTCCTCTCTGCACCCACTCATTCATCCATCCTTCCAACAGTCCATTCATTCATTCGGCCATCCACCCATGCATTCATTCACAAACAGGTACCCACCGTTTACCGTCTATTCTCCATGCCAAGGTAACCCCTTCCTCACTTCCTGGCGCCCCCCCCCCGTCCCCCCCGTGGACCTCTGAGATCCCGGGCCCCCTCAGCTGGCGCTCCCCCTTTCCTGCACTTGCTGTAAGTGCCCTGACTTGTCAGGCCGCCTCCACAAGCCCTGTTCCATCCAGGTGGCCAGGGCGGGGAGGGGGAGTACAGAGCCCAATCCCGCCCCTCACCGCCAGAATTGCCTGTGATCTTGGGCAAGTTGGTTCACTTCTCCAGACCTCAGTGTTCTTAACTGAAAAATGGAAGCATTATATCCCCTACTTCCAAGGGTTGTTTTGAGAGTCCAGAAAGAGCTTGAATGGGAAAGTGGCTGGGCAGTGCCTTAGGGACTTAGAAAAGGTGGGTGGGTGCCTGTTGTATGGGGACAGGGTCTGATGGGGGCAGGGGTGGTTAGACCAGACCTTGGCCTCCTCTCCTGGAAAGTCCAGTTGCACTTGGCCTTCTTGGATCTGAACTGTCCCATTTGCCCATCCTCACTCTGATCTCTCATCCAGCTGGATTGCCTCTTCCTGGCCTCCTTTCCCCTGGAGAGCTGCTCTGGGTCCCCACTTCTGCCCCAGAAGCCCCCAGGGCCCCCCACTGCTCCCAGGTCCATGCCCTGACTCCCCACAATCTGGCTCAGCTCCCCCATTCTGCAGACCCACCCACTGTCCTAACTCCAGGCCAGGGTTAGAGCCTTCCCGGGGCCAAGCAACTCCCCCTTCTTTGTCCTTCAGGACCTGCCAGGCCACCTCCCCTCCGGGATGCTGTCCCAGATCCCCATTTGGGGGGAGGGTGGCCTGAATGGGACAGGACCCCTCCCCGCCCCCCCTTTTCCTGCCGCACTCTCTCTCTCTCTCTGCCTCTGGCTTTGCCTCTACTGCCACCTCTGTCCCCACTGCAAGGACCCATCCGGCTCCTTCCTCACCTCTCCCTTATTGATCCCCCCTCCTTAACTCCCTTTCTACTCAGTTCGCCAAACACCCATTTTTTTCCTCCCGATTTTTATTTATTGCCCAAACAGCATTATACCAACAATAAATGAAAGAAAAATCACCCACAATCCTACCACCCTGTGGCGTCAACAGCCTCCGCTGCCCCGCTCCCTTCCAGGCTGGGCCATCCACAGACGGCTGTAATTTTCACAGAGTGTGGTTCTCCGTTCCGCCTCCCCAGCCCCCCAGATGGACATGGGGGCCCCGGGGCTCCATCCGTCCTCCATGGCGGCCCTTACCGTGTGGCTCAGGAGCTATGCAGGCATCTGTCTTCCCCCTTGTCTAAACTGAACCCCTTGAAGGGGGGACCCCTGTCCATCCCTGCCGCCCTTCGCCAAGCATAAAAGCCATGAAAGGGGCCAGAGTGGAAAAAGCAGGATGGATGTAGTTCTGTTTGTCGTGCTGAGCTCAGATATCAAAATATCATCTTGGTAATTGTGGTTTTATGAATTGTGGCTGCGTGATATTCCATTGAGCTGTTGCGCCGTAACCCGCTCATCCGTGCCTGGTGGCGGGATGTGGTTGACAAAATGTTTAGAGAGACCCATGGTGCACCAGAGGCCAAGGGTGAATTGGGCCCTGCTGGGCCCCACCCTAGCCAGGGTGGGGCTGGGGGTTCTCCCAAACCGGGACCAGCACTGCTCTAGCTGCAACAACTCAAGGACCGGTCGGTTGGGACATCCAGGAAGGTTTCCCGGGGGAGGTGGCACTCGAGCTGGGTCTTACAGGATGCAGAGAAATGTTTAGGGCAAACAGTGGGAGAGGCTCACTCCAGGCCAAGGAACAGCCCATTTGTCAACAGCTCCAAGAAGTGAAAGAGCCTGGGGTTGAGGGAT
This sequence comes from Tamandua tetradactyla, assembly GCF_023851605.1. Lineage (NCBI taxonomy): Eukaryota > Metazoa > Chordata > Mammalia > Pilosa > Myrmecophagidae > Tamandua > Tamandua tetradactyla. Next base: position 10,592,361 of record NC_135335.1, read on the forward strand.
CAAGAATTGTTGATTGAGATTGAGAGGTTGGGCGCAGGGGGGCTTGGTGAAAGATGAAGTGGGTGGTGTGTGGGGGGGTGGTGGGCAAGGCTGGGGAGCCCCGCCCTCATCCTGAAAGCCATAGGAAGTCGAGAAGGGAGTACTTGTACAGGAAAGGCACAGTCGGCTGAGATTCAGAACCATCACTTATTCATTCAACAAACACTTGCTGAGTCTCGCGTGTGAGGTGGGACCCCATGAGGGCACAGGATCAGTGTCAGTAGGGAAGGCAGTGAGGCCGTACTTCCAGAAAGTCTCAGCTCGCCCTGGAAGCTGAGCACCCATGAGGCTGCTGTCAGTGACAAGGGCAGCAGAAGTCACCCGCGAAGATTTGTGGCTTCGACCTTGTGCTCGCCAAGCCCCAGCTCCCCTGCTCCCAGGGCGGCAGTGACCCACGCCGTATCCGGCAGCCAGGTGTGGCGTGTTCTACCCCAGGGCCACCAAGGTCACCCCTGGCCCTGCCCACAGCACCTGTGCCTCCCCAGCCACCCGCCTGCCCTCCAAGGAATCCCCAGATGGAGATTCTGCAGCCACTGCAGCACTGGCCAGCCAGTGACCCCCAGGCGCTGGCCCAGCCTCCCTGCCCCTCACTTTTCTTATCTTTAGGGGGCCACCCCAGGCCTCCTAAGGCTGGTGTGACAGTCTGATGAAGTCCCAATGGGAAAGTGCTTTGTAAACTGTGAAGTGTTGTGACAATGTGACTCACCATAATGGACCACGATTGGTGGCCTCCCTGGGCCTGTTTGGGGCTGGGGCAGGAGAGGGATGCAAGCTGGCTCAAGGGAGGGGCAGAATTTGTCTCCTGGGTTCTCAGTGGGCGTTGCCAGCGGTCAGTGCCATCTCCATTGCAAGGACCGAGAGCAGACCTTCAGGGGACACCGGCCCCAGTTGGGCATCATCTCCAGGGTGGGGTGGACCCCTGGCCTCCCAGCACCCACCTGGAACCAGAGGATCCCCATGTCTGGGTTCTCAGCCTTGGAGAACACTGTCCTCCCACATCCCCAGGGTTCTCTAAGTCTGGGGGGAGGGGGGGCTCTGAGGGAAGACCTCTACTGAGTCATGGCCACTGAACATGTGCCTGACCCGACACCCCATGGAAGTTTCCATGACTCCACGGACATGTGGCCCGTGGGTCAGCTGGCCATGCCTAGCGCCTCCGAGATGCCGGGCTGCACACACTGACCCTCTCCAGGAGGTCCCAGCAGCTTCTCTGATGCAAGTCCCAACTGCCGTGGTCCCCCTCCCACCGATATGTACTCAGCTTTCCCATCGTACATAACGCAGAGGGAGCTTTTCCCCTAATAAACAGAGGAGCCAAGGAATGGGGCCCCAGGACAGAGTTCCAGGGAAAGCAAGGGAACCGGGCCTGCAGCTCAGGGTGCTGGTCCAAAGGCAGGCCAGGTGAACCCAGCAACAACTCCCGAGCCCGGGTGCGGGGTGAGGGAGGGCCGCGAGAGGGATGGGGGACACACGTTGTGGGCCTGTCCCAGCCCCCCGCCTCCATGCACCCTCCTGCCCCGAGCCCCGACGCAAGGGCACTCCTGTCCCCTCCGCTCGCTTGGCTTCCCATCGGTCGTTCTCAGCTCAGCTTGGCGATGACGTGCGATTTCTGTGACAATTTTTTTTTTATCTCATGGACATTTTAATGTCTCTGAAATCAGGGCGTGGCTGTCGGTGATCATCAGCCGTGTATTTTCCTTCTTGGCAAGATATGAAATAGTGGCTGGGATGCATGGATGGTTTGGTGGTAGAATGCTCGCCTTGCATGCAGGAGACCCGGGTTGGATTCCCAGACCATGCATCCCCGCGCCCCCCCCCAAAAAAAGTGGCATGACTTAGAATCGATCGAAACTGTATTCAGTGGTGCGTTTTGCTAACACCAGGCTTCCCAGACTGTGAGCAGCTGGAGGGCACAGCCTGGGCCTGTCACGGTCCTTGCGTGCCGCGGCACCCGCCACAGTGCCCGGTACATGGGGAGTGTGCAGCCAGGCGTTGGTGAATGAATGAGTGGATAGAACATTAAAGTAAGAGCGTCGGGCCGAAACAGCCTTCAAAGCTCCGCTCTCCCGAGGCCGGCTGTGATTTGCACAACTGTGATTTGCCCAGAGATGAGGGTTCCAGGAGTTCAAAGTGGGGGCAAGACATACTTCTGGCTACTGAGGAGTGGACAAGGTGGGGGTCTGTGGGGGGGTGCGGCTGATGGGGAGGTGAAGGGGGTGGGGGGGGGATCAAACTGGGCTGAGGCTGTGCGGTTTCCTGGATGGGTGGGAGAAAGACACCAGAGGTCAGAAGCCAGGCCTGGGAGAGGCCAAACGAGGCCAGGCAAGGGCTCCACGTCAGCCCGCCTGCCCCAGCCCTGGCCGCTGCCCGAGCTTGTCCCTGATGGACCCCTTCTTCTCCTTGGGGCCTCCTCTTCTCCCCACCTTGCCCACCCCCATCTCCTCCGGACCTCCAGGCTGCCTGTCACCCACCCACTCGCTGGCTCACCCGCTCCCCAGCCATTGTTCCCAGCACAGGTGATGCTTTTTTTTTTCCAGTGATTTAAACATTTCTTGACCCTGGCCATCACTCACCTGTCACGTGTACTCATTCCCAGTGCAGGGAGCCAGGTGCCTTCCAGGTGGAAGGAGCAGAATGCTCAGGCATGGGGTGACTGGTCAGCACGGGTGGGGAGCGAGGGAGAAGGGAGCAAGGTGAGGCTGGAGGTGCCAGCAGGGGCCTGACCCGGAAGGTCCTCAAATGCCAGGCGAGACAGGGTGAGCCCTCTCCGGGCCGGCGTGCCAGTGCACGGGAGGAAGTGGGGGGGTGGGGGGGAGAATAGAGACAGAGGCGCTGCCCCGTGGCAGTTGGGGGCAGGGGGGGTCCTAAACCGAGAGGGCACAAGCCAAGATATTTGGGAGCCCGAAGGTCATGGGGCTCCCTGAGTGCCCAAGGAGGGAAGAGGGGAGCAGGCTCAAGGATGCCCAGTCTCACCCAGGACTGTAAATCTCCCTGGCAACGTGGGACAGGACTCTCGGGATGAGCCAGGACCCAGCATCGAGAGATTGAGAAAACCTTCTTGACCAAAAGAGGAAAGAGAAAAATGAGACAAAATAAAGTTCAGTGGCTGAGAGATTTCAGAGTCGAGAGGTTATCCTGGAGGTTATTCTTATGCATTATATAGATATCCCTTTTTAGTTTATGGTGTATTGGAGAGGCTGGAGGGAAGTGCCTGAAAATGTAGAGCTGTGTTCCAGTAGCCTTGATTCTTTAAGATGATTGTATAATGATATAGCTTTCACAGTGTGGCTGTGTGATTGTGAAGCCTTGTGTCTGATGTTCCTTTTGTCAAGGGTATGGACAGATGAGTAAAAAATATGAATAAAATAATAGGGGAGGTAAGGGGTAAAATAAATAAGGTAGGTGGAAATACTAGTGGTCAATGAGAGGGAGGGGTGAGGGGTATGAGATGTATGAGTTTTTTCTTTTTCCTTTTCATTTCTTTATCTGGAGGGATGCAAATGTTCTAAAAATGATGATGGGGATGAATATACTGCTATGTGATGACATTGTGAGCCATTGATTGTACACCATGTATGGACTGTGTGTGTGCAAAGATGTCCGTAAAAATATTTTTAAAAAAATAAGGTTTCGGTGGCTGAGGGATTTCAGTTAGAGTCGAGAGGTTATTCTGGAGGTTATTCCTATGTATTATAAGGATATCCCTTTTTAGTGCGTGGTGTATTGGAATAGCTAGAAGGAGATCCCTGAAACTATTTAACTGTACTCCAGTAGCCTTGATTCTTGAAGATGTTTGTATAATGATATAGCTTTCACACTGTGGCTGTGTGATTGTGAAAAGCTACTGGCTGATGGTCTCTTTGTCCAGGGTATGGACAGATGAGTAAAAAAATAAGGACAAAAAAAATAAATAAATATGGAGGGGGGAGGATAAGTGGTAAAAAAAAAAATTGGGTAGATGGCAATACTAGTGGTCAATGAGAGGGAGGGGTGAGAGGTAGGGGGTGTATGGGTTTTTTTTTTCTTTTTTCTTTTTCTTATTCTGGAGAGATGCAGATGTTCTAAAAATGATTGTGGTGATGAATACGCAACTATGGGGTGATATTGTGAGCCACTGATTGTACGCCATGTATGGGCTGTATGGTGAGGGAAGATATCTCAATAAAAATATTTAAAAAAAAAAAAAAAAAGAAAGGGAGCCTGGTGTCCAGATTGGAGCTCAGAGACCTCTGTTGGGGTCTCGGCCTCCAGTGACCCCCCTCCTCCACCCCTGGTCACTGAGCCCCTTCTGACCTGCAGCCTCCTTTGTAGGGGGCTCAGACCCCTGAGATCATCCTCCGCTCCTCCCTCCTCCCGAGTTTGCTTACTGCCTCGGTCTCCCCGCCATGACCAAATCCCGGCACCAGCACCCGCAGCCAGGGCCCCACTGACCCGGGGTGGGGGGGCCACCCTTCTTGCCTCCTGGGAGATTTGGGTCATTTCCTGGGCCCTTCCCCACCCCCCAGTGGGCTCCAACACCCCAGGGCAGCCGGAGCCACTGAAGATGGCACCCAGGAAGCAGTGGGAGTTGGAGGATGGGGTGTCCCAAACTCGGGCTCCCCCCTCCAAGAGTCCTGGAGTTGCAGAGCTGTGGAGGTGGGGACAGATGGCATTTCCTGGGGCTCCTCACCTGCCCTCACCTGCCGGGCCCAGGTACTCCAGGGGCAGGAGTGAGGAGGGAGGCTCTCCTTAGCTGGCCCCACCCCACTCTGAGTCCTGGGGGTGCAGAGCTGTGGCCCAAGGGCTGGGTTGGGTGGGGCCCCTCAAGACCCCTCACCTGCCGGGCACAGGATACCCCAGGGGGCTGGGCCTGGCAGGTTCTGGGCTAAGTCCCCGCTGAGGCAGGCGTGCGGCACCTGGGAGAAGCCACAGGAGGACGGGAAGAGGGTGAGAGCAGCAGGATTGGCGGAAGGGGGAGGGTGGGGGCTGGACGGGGTTGCCTGGCAACCGGCACGCAGAGGGGAAGGGGGGAAGGAGGAGGGATTCTTAAGGAGCTGAGCAGAGCCGCGGAGGGGCTGAGGCAGGGCTCGGCATACCAATGGCGATAGCAGCGCTGCTCCTCCCTCCCCCTCCCCCTCCTCCCCTCTCCCCCCAGCTGGGAGGGGCAGAGAGCAGAGGGTGCCCAGCCCCGTGGAGACTTTGCAGCAGTCAGGGCGGGGCCCAGGCTGGGGACCGGGAACGGGGTACGATGGCCCACCCTGGGGCACCTTCAGCCCCGGGGACCCTCAGCACAGCCCCCTACCCCACCTCCCCCTCCAGGGTCAGTGGCAGGAAGGAACCGGGGCACCTTTTCCCGACCTCCCCTGGCCTCCCCCGGCACCTGCAGCTGCAGGAGCACTGGTTTTAGAGTCCAACGCAACTCTGACTCCTGGCTGAGTGCCCTGGAGCAAACCACTGCCCCTGTGTCCCTAGAGAGCCCTGGGCCTCGCCCGGGGAGCACTCGGCCCCAGGGCCGCACAGAGGAGGGGGGTGCCCAACAAGACTGGGCCTGCTGTGCAATTTCAGGGGAAGTTCTTCCTGGTGGCTAACTTAAATTCCTTGGACAGCAAGCGGCTGCTGCCTTTTTCCCCCTCCTTATCAAGAAGAAAAGAAGCTCCTGTTAGCTGCAGTACACCGCCCCACGCTCCAGGAATGAAGTGGGTGAGAAGCCCCTTTCCCTCTGGGTCCTCGGTTTCCCCTCTGTGCAAGGAGGAGGTTGGACTAGACCCGGGGTGCCTGGCTGGGGCTCCAGGGAGGACCCCCTGGGCATCTGCGCCCCGGAAGTTGTGGGCAGCACTGGTAGATGGTGGCAGAACTGGGGAGATGTGCCCAGCTGCACAGGGAGGGACGGTGTGAGACTCCCCAAAAGGCCTAAGATGACTCATCGTGGACCTCCTGCAGACGGTGGCGGAAGGGAAGGGGCTGCAGAGCCCCTGCTGCTTCCTTCCATGCAAAGGACAACTTCCACTGACTGTCCAGGGCCACATTTGGAGGCCATACCCCACCCCAACCCCTGATTCTCTAATTAATTGTTTCCTGTGGACCCAGAAGTGCCTGCCTGACTCCCCACGCCAGCCTTTCCTCAACCGTCCTCAGCCACTGCCATCCCCTGGTGCCCACCTCCAAGTCCACCTCTGCCCCTTTAATCCTCTCTGCCCCTCAGCTCTAAGCTGTCTCTTTCTCAAATGCAAGACTGACTGCTGCTCCCCAGCTCAGGGATCTGCCATGACGCCCCATGGCTGTGGGAGAAGGAGCAGGGCCCGTGGGCCTGGTCACCCCCTCTGGCCTCCCCTCTGCTGCTCCACACACTCACAGCTGCCCTCCAATCAGTGACTGTTGAGTGAATGAATGATCCTAAGAGCAGCTCTTGTGCCAGGCCTGTGCGGGCCGCTGGAATGTAGCAGTGAACAAAGCAGATAAAGGCCTCTCCTCCCACGCTGCCATGCTGCTAATAAACCAGCAAACAAAGGAAAAGATGGGATCCTTGTGGGACTGTGGTGTGGGCACTGAAGGAAACAAGCGGGGTGATAAGATAAGATGGGGGCTCTTTATTGGAGGTGATTGGGGGGGTGCTTCTCGGAGAAGGTGACATTTTCTCTGAAGTCCAAAGGAAAGAGCTGGAGGACGAGTGCGCCAGGCAGAGGGGCTGCAGTTCGTGCAAAGGCCCTGGGGCATGAAAGGGCCAGACTTGTTGAAGAAGGAGAAAGGAGACCAGGAAACCACCGGTGGGGTTTGGGGAGGGGGGGGGGGAGCAGGGCAGGGGTTATATGCGATCACGGAGGGAATGTGGATTTCATTCTAAGCATAACAGGAGTTTTAAGCAGGGAGGAAGTGGCGTGATCTAACTTATAGTTTAAAACCATCATCTGATCAACCACTTTGGAGGGCAGTTTGGCAATACCTAGTCAAGTTAAAGATGTGCATATACCACAACCCAGTATTTCCTCCCCTAGCACGTACCCAAGAGAAATTCAGGCACGTGTGCGACCAAGATGTGGGTACAGTGCTACAGCAGCTGTGCTTGCAAGGGACAAAACTGGACACGCTTGACTGTGGGTCAGCAGGAGAGTGGCTAAGTGAGCTGTGGGTGCCCTGGAATATTCCACAGCAATGAAGCTGGATGGACAGGGGTCTCCCAGGGTGGATCTCCCATGCATCGCGTGGGTGGGGCCGCAGCAGCTCGTCACAGCAGCCTCCAGTTTATATAAAGCTCAAAGACACACAGTCCTGGGGAATATCTTTTTTAGGGGCATATGTAGTAAAACTCTAAAGAAAATCAAGGACTGCTGAAAAATGCCAAATCTGGGGGAGAGGGTACCTCTGTAGGGGTACTTGACTCGTGCTGCTGTATTTGTTAGGCTGGGCGTGAGTCAAGGGGCCGTGTCTGTACACGCCTTTGAAATAAAATAAACATGAAATAAACACACTGAAAAGCTCACCGCTTGTTGGGAGAGGATGGAGTGGAGATGCTGAGAGCTTAAAATCCAGCCCAAGCCCTGGCCCACTGCTCCCGGGCCAGCCATTTCTCTTTCTAACCCATGGTTTGTTTCCTCCTCAAATAGCCCCTGGGTTTCTCCTTTTGAAAAGAAGATTGAAGCTCAGGAGAGGGTCGGGGGTGCTGCCCGGAGCCCCCCAAGCGAGCCAGAGGCAGAGGAACCTGTGCCCTTCCTTGGAGCTGGTGGGATCTGTCCAGCTGGGGCTGAGCAGAGGGAGTCAAGCTGCCTTAAGGGACCCACCCTACCACCCACCCCGAGATGTGGACAAGGGGTCTGCGGCCGCTGCCCCGGCCCTCCCCTGCCCGCCCCCGCCCTCCCCCGCAAAGCCTTCCCCAGCTCCCTGCACCCTCTAGAGCATTTTCCCCGTGGGTCTGCACTCTCCCACCCTACCAAGGCTCGCTCCTGCAGTGATGGAGGCTGCCCCCGGCTGGCTGGGGCCCAAGCCATCGCAGCCTAATTGGGTTTCAGGAATGCTTATGGTTATGCTAATGGGGGGACTGTCAGCTCTGTGCCGCCAGCCCAGGAATGGCTCCTGGGGGAGGGGAGACCCAGGCAGCAGCCAGGGGTCCCCCAGAGCCCAGTGCAGCCTTGGCAATCAGACTGCCTGATTCAAACCCCGGCTCCCCCTACTTCCCAGCTGTGTGACCTTGGGCAAGTCACTCCACCTCTCTGAGCCCCCCCTCCCCTTTTTCCTCACCTGTAAAGTGGGACATAAACACTGGGCCCTCCATCACAGGGCTCTTGGGGCGGGGAGGTAACATGAAATAATCCACCGGAAATCCTTGGCCCAATGCCTGGCATAGAGCATTTGCTGGATAAATGTGTTATTAACTATTTTTTGTTTCAGGTTAAAATCTAAAAGGTCCTAGAGCGATATGCGAGCAGGGGCTGGCTGAGACTGCCTGCTGAGCGGAGGGTGACTCACTTTTGTTTTGCTTTTTTGGTTTACCAACCCAGTTTGGGGCAAGGAACATGACTTTCTGGCATCATAACAAAATACGAATAAATGGAAGGAGCAGGGGGCGGGCTTGGAATGTGAATACTAGGGAATCTGGGTGTCTGCGGAAGGTTTGGGGTCCAGCCTGGGGGCAGCTGGCTGGGAGATTGGGTATCCAAAGGCCTGGGTGGGGCTGTTTAGGGGCAGAACCCAAGGACCCCCAGGCAGGAGGGAGAGGCTCAGGTGGGCTTTTGTAGGGAGCAGGCAGGTATGGACAGCGTGAGCAGAACTGGGGGTGATGGCTGCAGGAGGGCTGGCAGCCAAGAAATGCTGGACTGGAGTGAGGCTGGAGGGTCACCGGAGATTCAGAGGGACAGAGGAAGCGGATTCTGGCATGGGGTGGGATGAGAAGGAAGAGCCGAGGGGGAAACCCTCGATGGGGGAGGTCCAGCTCCCCCCGGATTTGGGGGATGCCATGGCTCGGCTGGGAAAAGGCGGAATGAGCAGCTCGATCCCTGAGGCAAACAAGCAGCTTCCGGCTCAGCAGCATGCTCAGCGGTCCAGACCCTGAGTTCAAATCCTATCCCCCCCCAACCCTAACTGTACAGCCTTGGGCCAGTTGCTGAGCCTCAGTTTCCCCACCTGTAAAATGGAACCGTGCCTTCAACAGGTCCCCGCAGCCCTCATTTGGGTGCACAGGTTGCGGCTGTTATTTCTCACCTGTTGTCAGCTGGCTGATCCGGCTCACCTGGGCGGGGCTGGGGACCCCTCCCCCTGCACCCAGCAGTCCCCTGCCCTGCACTCATCACCACAGTCACGCCAGGTTTATAAGTCACTTTAATTTGATCCTCTAGGCCTCCCAAAGTGACTGTGATGGGGAATCTGGGGCCCCGGAGGGCAAAGCCACTGGCCCAAGACCCCAGCTGGGGGTTTCGTGGCCAGGCCTTGCAAAGCACGATGATTTGCATCTCCCTGCTAAGGACTGTGGCCTGAGACAAGTCATTTCTCCCCTCTGGGCCTCAGTTTCCCCCTCTGTGAATGGGACAGAACACGCTGTGTGTATCTGTTAAGATGATTGGCCGAGGTCTGATGTGAAAGCCTGCTTGGGACGCAGTTGGTGCCAATACCTGGGACCCCCACCCCTCCTCAACTCCTCTAAGCTGAACCCCGGGCCTGGGGGCGATGTCACGGGGCAGCCCACCCCGGAGAACGGTGACCCTGGGCCGGCCTGAAGCTTGTCAAACTCAGCAACTGCTCCCACGGCAGGAGGTAGCTTTGAAGTCTCTTGTTTTATCTTCAAAAAATTCAGTACAGTTCACATTTTGTTCCTTCTGAGGGGCATTTCTAATCTCAAACAGGTTTTAAACGCCTCACCCTCGAGTAACGCAGATACCGCCCGCCTGGAATCCCCAAGAACAAAACCCATTCCTCGAAGCCCCCTGTGGGCCTGGAGCCGCCACCCACCGGGTCAGGCTAACAGGTGGCAGGCTCTCTCTGGGGGAGTGTGAGTGAGCAGTGGCGGGGGTGGGGTGGGGTGTCAGCTGAGGGGGGAGGGTGAGGCTGGGAAGGGCAGGGAGGGATGCTGGGGGCCTCCTAATGCAACAAGTGACCCTCCGGCTGTCCTCGTCACTTCCCTGTCTAAACCCCCGGAGGCTCCCATCTCTCACTGGGCCCCGCCCCGGGCTGCTGCCAACCCACTAGGCCCGCTCCTGCCTCAGGGCCTTTGCACAGCTGTCCCCTCTGCCTCGGGTGTGCTCCTCCCTCTATTCAGCAGGTCTCTTGCCCATGGGCGCTTCTACATCGGGCGGGGCCCACCAGCCCCTCTCTCCCCTCTTTTCCCTTTTATCACCTTACAACCTCTGGCACTAACCGTAATTCTTCCTCTGTCTTCCCTGCAAGATTTGAGCTCTGGGCGAGCCGGAGGGGCCAGGCACCTGGCTCCCCAGAAGGAGCTCGGCGTGGATCTGTCGGGTGAGAGAAAGCTGAGGTCCAGGCTTGCAGGGAAGTCACAGGATGTGGCCCGGGGAAGGGGCCGGGTGACTGGGGAGAGCAGCCCCCAGCCCCCTAAGCTTGCCTGGTGGCCTCTGTCCGACATTTGAGACCGCGGGCTGGGGGACACAGCGGCCTCCGGGAGCACGGCAGGGTGGGGTGGGGAGGGTGGGGGGTCTGGGCCTGCCTCAAAGTCACCGCAGCGCCCAGCCTCCCCCACCCTCCCCCCCACCCTCCCCCACCCCCGGCCCCGGAAACCTGCTCAGCGCTTTGCTCGGGTCAACGAGTCTCCTCTGGTGGCCCAGCCCCCGCACGCCCCCATCGACTCCCTCAGCACCCCCCATCCTGCCCACCCCCCCCCCCCGCTCCACCCCCCGCCCCCGGGCCAAAGGATTTCGTTGCTGTCAGGGAAAAGCCGCAGCAGCAGCTCCTACACCTGAGAGGGGACGCAGTCCCACCTCCCAGCATTGCCCTTGGACGCCCGGCCTGCCCCACCCCCACCCCCACCTCCTGCACCGCAGCCGGACCGAGACCCAGAGCCGCGGGCCTGCAGGTCAAATCCAGGCCCCGTGCAGCCTGGCTGGGAGACACGGGGCACAGCCCACCAAGTGCTCGCCTGCTGTGTGCGAGGCTCGGTGCAGGGGGGTGGGTCGGGCTGGGACCCACCTGTACCCCACCCCCACCCCCGGCCCTCATGCAGGAGGTGCGGGGGCGGGGGTGTAAGGGCAGGGCAGTGATGCTGGGGGCAGCGACTCAGGCCCCACAAGAGGGCAGGGCCAGGGTCCAGCTCTGGAACCGCATGGGGACCTGGGGGTACGCTGCCCCGAGGCTGGCTCCTGGTGGGGGCAGGGGAGGGTCTCCCCCCAGAGGAGGTGGCTGTTGACCTGAGATAGGAATGGAGAGCCTGAGTAACCAGGCCGGGAACCCGAGCCTTCCGGAGAGCGGTAGCAGCCTGTGCAAAGGCCCTGGGGCTGCTGAGAGGATCAGGAGTGTGGACAGGGAAAGAGGGGAAAAGAGACGAGGTGATGAGTTCGTAAGCCCATGGGGCCTGGGCCCTGTTAGAAGGGGGCTTTTTATCCTGAGATCAAAAGCTTTGCAAGGCTTTTTTTTTTTTTAAATCTTTATCCATAGTTCTTTACTCATCTATCCATACCCTGGATAAAAGGAGCATCAGACACAGAGTTTTCACAATCACATGGTCATATTATAAACATTATATCATTATACAGTTATCTTCAAGAATCAAGGCTACTGGGACACAGTTCAACAGTTTCAGATACTTCCCTCCAGCCACTCCAACACACCTTAAACTAAAAAGGGATAGCTATGTGATGCATAAGAATAACCTCCAGGATAACCTCTTGACTCTGAAATCTCTCAGCCACTGACACTTTATTTTGCCTCGTTTCTCTCTTCCCCTCTTTTGGACAAGAAGGCTTTCTTGATGCCAGGTCCCGGCTCATTCCAGCAGTTCTGTTTTGAGAGGATTTTGCTCCAGGAGCTGGCAGTAGAATAGGACATGTTCTGCTTTGCATGGTGAGAAGACCGTCTTCTGCCGCTCAGTTTCCTCATCTGTAAAATGGGTTAAGAATAGTGTCTTCTAATGTTAAAATAAATTGGGTAGAGAGAAACACTAGTGGTCAATGACAGGGAGAGGGGAGGGGTATGGTATGTATGAGTTTTTTCTTTTTTCTTTTTATTTATTTTTCTGGAGTGATGCAAATGTTCTAAGAAATGATCCTGATGGTGAATACGCAGCTACGTGATGATGTTGTGAGCTGTTGGTTGTACACCACGCATGGAATGTTATGTTAAGAATGTTTGTGTTTGTATGTTGTTTGATTTTATATATAAAAAAAAAGAAGTGTTCTCTGCCCAAGGTAATGAGCTTGAGGCGCTTCTGCATTCCCCCATCACAAAAAATGTATATTTAAAATGATATGCTATGACTTTGTGGCATAGACAAATAGATTAATATCATGTATTAAAACATCCCCTTCTGGGCGGGCTACGGTGGCTCAGTGGCAGAGTTCTCACCTGCCATTCCCGGGACCTGGGTTCGATTCCCGGTGCCTGCCCATGCAAACACACAAACAAACAATAAAACATTAGCTTCGACCTAGAAGTCCATTCTTTTGCCTTCTGAATTTAAAAGAATTGCAATGTTATGGGGGCCCCCAAAAGTCTTACGGGGGCCCAGGTAGGTAAGTGGGCCCTGCTGTCCTCTCAATGAGGTGTGGCCTGGCAGGGCCAGGAGGGAATGGCAGCTCAGGATCTCAGAGGGGCTACTCTGCACCCCTGCCAGGCTGCGGACCGGGCCCCCTCCCTGGCATGCCTCTCCCTCCTCTCCCCGCTCCCGATGCCACCTCCCCTGTGAAGCCTTGGCTATCTCCAGGCCTCTTGGAGTCACCCCTCCTGCCATCGTGGCGTGGATCAGGCGCGTGGCAGCTCTCGGTCCTGCCCCTTTCCCCCAGAAGACCCCAAGGTCCAGGGGACTGTGCCTCGTGCATTTCTGTACCCCCAGTGCCCAGCACAGCCCCTGGCACAAGGCTGGCACTGGGCTCAGACATTTTGCACAGAGAGTGAAGGAGAGTGCTCCAGACCCCTTGGCCCCACTGTGCCAAGCTCAGAGGGCCTGTCCCTCTCCCTCTCCCTTTCACTAGGCCCAGGGGGCCAGAGACCCTCAGGAGAGAATCTGGCCAGGGGCTGCAGCCCAAACTGGGGGGACTCCACCGTGCCCACCCATCCTTCCAGAGGGTAGAGGGGCACTTGGGGAGGGTGCTGCATGAGCAAAGGAGGGGGGGCAGGGAGTGGACAGAATGTGTGGGAGGTGGGGTCCCTCAGCTCCTTGCCTGGCCGGTGGCCATCAGAAGACAGTCGACTTGGCAGAGACTGGCATTGAGGGGTGTGGACCTCGTCTCCCAGCCAAGGTCAAGGCCCCAGCACGGAGGCTTGCAGCCAGATGCTCACACGCAGTGGAGCATGGCCAGGCACCTCCACGGCAGGGGGGCACGGAGGGGGGCTGGGCCACCTCACCCCGCGGTGGCAGCAGCCCACCCACCATGAGAGAGCAGCTCATGGAGCCCACCCTGGCCCCGGAAACTGCACCCCCACCCAGAGGGAAAATGAGACCCCCGGACCCTCCTTCCAGCCCCCAGGGCGAGGCCTGGGCTCCCTCAGCCCTCGGGGAGGACAAAGATCCCCCCACTTGGCTGGGGGTAGGTGTAGGACCTCTGGGTGGGGCCAGATGCTGCACCCCCAGCTTGGACTCAAAAGCCAGTGCTTGTCCCCCGCTGCTTGTCCATCACGCCCACCCTCGGCCAGGGACCCAGCAGATGGAAGGAGTGCATGGGGCTTAAGAAAATGGGCAGTCACGTTTCCCCTTGTCCCCATTCACCCCAGGGGCCTCAGTTTCCTCTTCTGGAAAATGGGCTCATGATTGGTTGTGACTTAGAGCCTCGAACCAAACTGAGGGGAGCATACAGGTGGGCGGGGCACTGGGAGGGGGGCACTGGGTGGGAGGGGTGCAGTGGGATGGGGGGCATGGGGAGGAGAGGAGATGGGACTTGGCCCAGTGTCCAAGGGTCCAACCAGGAGGGAGGGGGCAGAGAGGGGCCGGCTTGCAGGAAGGCCTGGGCATCTGCATCCCGAGGGACTGCCTAATGGGGTCTTTTTCTCTCCTCCCCCAGCCCCGACTCCGTTCCCCTCCAACGTCCTGGGCCAGCAGTGGGGGTCTCGCTGCAGACTCATGGGGGCACCATGTGGCCAGGTGTTGAGACCCCTGGGGAGGGGCCCAGAGTAGAGGCCCAGGGGAGAGACGAGCTGGAGCTGCAGCCAGCCTGAGGGGACCGCCAGACATGGGGGATTGGGAGAAGGGGACACTGCGGGTCGGCTTCCCAGGGTGCTGAGGAAGGGACAGGCCTGTGACCAGTCTGAGCCCCCAGGGCTGGGCCTCACCTGCCCGTTCCTACTTGTGGCAGGTACCTCCACCTGGCCTGGCTTCCCCCCCACCCCCCACCCCGGCTCGACCTGGCCAAATCCCTCTTCATCCCCAGGCCACCTCCCTCCCCAGTCTCTGGATGTCCCTGGCCACATGACCCTGGGACGGGGTCACCCAGGACCCTTGCCCAGGCAGATCCGCACACAGTGGGGTTTGGGGGTGCTGGGCAGGCGGCGGGCACGGGGGGGGGTGGCATCTCCTTCCAACTGGGGCCTGCAGGACAGCAGGTCCGTGCCCCCTCCCCTGCCCGCCCCTTCCAGGCTCACCGCCAGCCCATTTGGCACCGCGCAGTCTGAGTGGGTGCCAGCTCATTTGCGGCCGGTGTTAATTAAGAGAGAGAGGTGAGGGGGGAGATGGGGGGTGCCACAGAGGGCAGCTTCCGACAGCCGCCAGGACTGACCCCAGCCCTACCTGAGATGCCCTGTCCCTCCCCACTGGCTCAGGGGCAGAGCTGTCCTGATGCTCAGTCCCTTCCCTGCTGTGGGGGGGGTCAGAGCGGGGGAGGGGGTAAGACTGCATCCGAGGCAGGCTTCTGTGTCCTCTGCTTTGGAGAAGGCAGGGGGTCCCTGTGACAGTCCCTCTGGCGGTCTGCCCTGAGGTCTGCATGCTGCATGGTCTGGCTTTGGAGTCAGACAGACCAGCTCCCAGCCGGCTCAGCCTCTCTGCGCCTGGGTTTCCACCTCTGCAAAGGGAGACCAGCGGCACCTCCCCTGGCTGCAGCTGTTGCTAATAAACAGGCTCCTCTGTGCGAGCCCGGAAAATGGGCCCCCTTGGTAGGTACTGATGTGTCTTCCAGGGCGCCCGGGCCACGTGCATCCCAAGCCTTTGGGGGCCCAGCCCTCCGGCCGCAATCACCGTGCCCCCCGCATCTGCCTGCCCGACCCCCCCTCCTTGGCTGGCTCCAGGCTCTCGGCTCTCAGCCCCAGCTCAGGCTTCCTGCTGCAGGGCCCCTGGACTCAGCCCACCTTGCCCCCCGCCTTGCCCCGGGCTGCCCCCCACCCCCCAGCCCCTGCTCGGGGAGCATGCACGCCGCCGCTCCTCACCTCTCCATCTTAATTAGCTGCTTGTATTAATCTCGCAAGCAATGTGGCAACTTGCAGCCCTGGGTTTTCGGGCTGTGGAATTAATTATTCCCCAAGCAAAGAGCTGTCAGCTCCGGGAGAGCAGCCGCCCAGCGCCGCCCGCCACCACTTAGCAGGGTCCACGGCGGCCGCCTGGCTGGCCCCAAGGTGGCCCCCCACCCCCACCCCCACTCCCTGGTCCCGGCCCCAGGCCCTGTCCCCCCCACCCCATGCCCTCACCCTCATCTCGGGGGCTGCAGCCGGCCCTGGGAAGGTGGAGTGGGGAGCCAGGGCTGGGGGTCCAGAGGGGCTGCACCTGGCCTGGGGAATGTACCTGCCTAGTCCCGCTGCTCCCCCACTCTTCCCGAGAGCAGAAGCTGGGGCCCAGGAGCAGCTGGGGTGGGGTGGGGTGGGGACCGGAGCTGCCAACCTCACTTTGTCCCATGGGGGGTAGGGGGGCAGAAGGGGGCAGCCAGCCAGGCGGGGCGAGATGGACGGGGTGGCTCGGAGCTGTCTGCCACCGCGGCTGGCTGTCGGTCCGGCTCTGACTGGGGTCATGCCTCCGGCCTGGGGAGGGAGTCGGGTGGGGGGTCCAAGCCCTTCTTGGGGCCAGATTCACGACCTTGCCTTTTAATCTCCTCCTCAACGGTCCGGTCACAACACCCCTGTGAGGCAGGGCTCTTTATCCACCCCATTTTCCATAAGGGGAAACTGAGGCGCGGCGTGAGATAGCCCGAACCTCCCACGTGCAGGACCCGGCTTTGTCTGGTCCGGGGCCCAGTGTGCGCAGCCCCTCATGGGGCCTGTCCCCCGACAGGTGCCCCCAGCCCTGGCTCGTGCCCCTCGTGGTCCCTGCTCCTTCCCTGCACAGCTTGGAGCTCCCTGGGGCAGGAGCTGAGTTGAAAGAATGAATGAAGGAGGGGACACAGCATGACGCCTGCCCTCCAGGCCACCCCACACACCCCAGGCCCATTAGGAGCTGCGGCAGGACCCCCCTCCCCTCATTATCTGCTCCTGCCCCAGGGGACCCAGAGACCCTGGGCCCAGAGTCTGAAAGCTCCCCCGACTCCCACTCAAACTGACCACCCTTCAATCTCCAAGTCGCCTGTGCCCCAGCTGGCCCCCTCCTCACTGACCTGCCTTTGTCTCTCTCTTCCTGCAGCCAACAGCTCCCTGCTCGGAGGCGGCGGAGGTGAGTGGACATTTCCTTACTGTCTCAGGGGGGTGGTGGATGAGGGCATGGGGGCTTGGAGGGTGGGCTCTCTCCTCCTTTCTGCTTCTCCTTCCATACCAGCTGCTCTCCTCCTGCCCTCCCTGACCCCTGTCCCCAGCTTGTCACCCGCCAGCCTCCCCCTGCAGGTCCCCACCCCATCCTCACGGCATTCCCCTCCCCCAACCTCCCACCGGTTTCCCTTCTTTCCTGCCCCCACCCTCTCGCCCTTGCTCAGCCTGTTGTCACTTTAGAAAAAGTCAAGACCTGAATGGCAGGCCGGGCCCCTTGGCCTGTCCCCACCCGTTGAACCTTGGAAAGCAGGTCTTCTGGCCCGTAATGGGGGAGTGAGGTGGGGGTGGCACGTGGGGTGTAGATGGGCCTGGGCCCAGCCCTGACCCTGACCCCCCACCTGACCCTGGGAGGCCCCGTGCCCCGCTGGCCTCGGTTTCCCCATCTGTGAACGTGTAATTATTGTCCCCGCCCTGCCCCCTCGCAGGGCGGTTCTGCAGACAGGACAAGGTCTCGGGAAGGCAGGGAGAGACACCTGGGAACTGTGACAGCCCTGCAGACACGTCTGTGTCCTGCAAACATGGTCGTTAATGTCCCCCACAAAGCGGTGGGCCTGGCCGGGCCAGGTGGGCGGCGAGTCGGAGGTCAGGGTGGACGGGCCCCATGGATGCAGGCCAGGGTCAGCAGATGGGCTGCCGCCGAGGTGGGCAGGGAGGGGGGCAGCCCCTATTTGGCCCCCAACGCCTGCCGCCCCCTGGCCAACCTGCCCAGGCCCTTGCCCCACCCCACCCCCAGCCCCCCAGCTGGCCAGGCCACCCACTCCCTGTGCAGACAGCGGGATGATTGGTGAGCCACTGGGCAGGGGTTAATGTGCCGTTGGATAAATCCCGGGGGCCGTGTTTACGGCAGCGGTGGCGGAACCCAGGCCAGGTTTTAAAAGGGGGAAAAATAAAAGGGGCAGTGAAGGTCAGGAATAAATAAAAGCAGCATTAAGAGCTGTCGGTGACCAGCCAGGAGGCGGGATGGGGCGGCAGGGGGGGTTGTGCTGTTTGTGGATGGAGATGTTTTCCTTTCCTCCCCCCACCTTCTCCGCCAGCTGTCCCTGTGGAGGTCACAGCTCCCCTGGGAGCCTCACGGGATGAGGAGGAGGCTGTGCTGGAACCTGGGGACCCCCGGGGTTCCTTCCTTTGACTGCAAGCACCAGCGGGTCCATCCGGGACCCCTGCTGCCTGAAGCCTGTCTTTTGGAGCTCCTAAAGCCATTGCCCATTTGACCCCTGGGTGCTCAGCCCTCAGCCACCCCTTTCCTTTGACATGCATTCACCGTGCATGGATTGAGCACCTACTGTATGCTGAGCTCTGGGCTGGGCACTGGGTCAGATACTTCCAGCGCAGGACAAGGGCTGGCCTCCACCCTGCCAGAGCCCACAGTCCAATAGTCAGGGTGTGCTGGGGACCCTGTGATATGATGGGGGGCCGCCCAGCCACTGTGGGAGCTCAGCCAGGAGCACCTGTCTCAGGCTCGGGCATCAGGAAGGTTCTGGAAGAAAGTGGGGCCTTCAAGGAGATCCAAGGAATGTGTAGGAGTGAGCGCCGTGAAGAGGGCTGGGGAGGGTGTCCCTGGCAAAGGAGCCTCATGGGGGAAGGGCTGGAGGTGTGGACAGCATGAGACTTTGGGAAACACTCAGAGGACCAGAGTGGTGGGACCCCAGCAAGAAGAGGGGGGCAGCAGGAGCCTCAGAGACCACGGCAAGGAGCTGGAGTTTTAGCCATTCAGTTCTGGAAGACACGATCACAAAAATGTTCTAAAACTTAAACAGGTCATTGGCCCCGTTTGGCTCAAAAGCCTACCAGGGCTCCCACCTCACTCAGAGCCAAGACCAGTGTCCTTGCCGTGGTCTCTAGGTCCACAGCCACCTCCCAGGCTTGCCTCCAGACACCTGCGCCTGCCCACTCTGCTCCCACCTCCCCTGGGGCCTCTGGAACATATCAGGTCTGCTCCTGCCTCAGGACCTTTGCACGGACTATCCCCTGTGCCGGAAAAGCGCTTTCTCCAAATAGCCACGTGGGACCTCCCTTCACCTCTTCTAAGTCTTTGCCCAGATGCCCCCTTCTCAATGAGGCCTACCAGACACTCATGTAAACTGTAAATGCCCACCCCTGCCTCGGCCCCAGCACAGCCCATCCCCTCACCTTGCTTTAATTTTTCTTTTCTCCAGAGCACCTCTCTCCTTCTAACAGGCTATGTAATCTGCTCGTTTATTATGTTCGTTGTTTATTATCTGTCTCCCCCCCTGAGAATGTAAGCTCCCCAAAGGCAGGACAGTATCCCCAAAACCTAGAACTGGGTTTGGCACATATTGTGCATGCTCGGTAAATGTTTGTTGATTGAATGAATAAATGACAGGTAGAGGCAGGTCAGCCTTACCCTTCAGGGGCAGCCAGTGCCCTGAGGTTTTCGGCAAGACAGGGGTGGGGGGTGGTCTTTTGGATGGCTTGGTGACCTCATGTTGGGAAGTGGAAGGGTGACTGCGCTGGCCAGATTTGGGGTCGGGGACGCAGTGAGGAGCCCTCTTACACCCTTTGCTGTGGCTTTCGGGGTGAGGAAGAGGCTGGAGCTGGCCTCACAGCCTGGCTGACGGCAGAGATGGATGGGGTGGGGCTGGGACCCGGGAGGAAGTGGGGCCTGCAGTCCAGCCTTTTAACGCCGGCCGAGATTTATGGAGCCGCCGCAAGTGCTCGCAGGGACTGTCACTCCGCTAATGTGATTGGAACAAGGTAGAGGTGGTGGGGAGGGGACTGCAGTAGGGACGATGCTGGGGCTGGGAAGGAGCCGGCAGGGACCCCAGGAGCCGGCAGGGACCATCACCCCCTAATCCATCCTGGCCCTAACCCCCTGGCCTGCCTGAACAGGGGGCATAGGCAGGGGTAGCCTGGGATTGGGGGAGCATGGGGTCCACTGAGATCCCTCCCTCTTCTTCTGAGCCCAACCACCAGGGGTTCAGGCCTTCACCTGCCATCCCACCTCCCATCCATCACCACCCATCTAGCCATCCACCCATTCCACCTGCCCTCCTGTCCATCCGCCACCTTCCCACGACCCCCCACCCAACCCCCACCCATCCATGCATTTAACAAGCTCTGACCCCATCCGGCCCTCCCTGGCCACTCTATTTAAAACTGCAACAGCCTGACCCCTGGAGCCCAGCGTCCTGACCCTGCTCTACTACTTAGGCCACAGCACTTGTCCCCATTTCATATGCCTGTCTTTTATGTTTGTTTATGGCCTGCCTCCCCCCACCCCTACCCCGCTAGAATGTACGCTACCCCAGGGTAGGGTTCTAGAACATTCCAAGACCCTCCAACACACCCTGCTATTCTTAGTAGAGGTTTGTGGAAGGGGTACGTTGCACCACCTGGGAGCTGGGCCATGCCCTAGGAACTGGTGCCCCAGATCTCCCAGCCTTGCCCTCCAACGAGGCAGCAGGCGACAAACCAGCCGATAGTTTGGCTTGTGTGTCACCTCCAGCGTTCCCAAGGAGAAGGGAACTAAGGTAGCCATGGACTCAAAGGGTGACTTGGGGCCACAGCCTGGGTTTTGTACAGCAAGTGCTTGGTGGTACAGAGTGAGAGGGCTCTGGGGAGAAAGAAAGGAGTCTGCCAGACACCCCCAAACTCAGCGATGGGCCCCCCGGGGCTGCTAGATTGAAGGGGCTAAACCAAGATGGTCCCCTGGGCCTGCCTCACTCTGGGGTTCAGCCCTGCCATTCCCTGAGATCAACCCAGGCGATACTGGCAACCCAGTGAGTCTGAGGGGAAGGACCCTGCCCCTAGTCCTTCCTGAACTTTCTCTCAATGTATATGTGTGTGTGTGGGGGGGGGGGACCTGTGCCAGGTACTGGGACTCAGGACTCAGCGCTGTTCTCAAGGAGATCCGGTTTGGTAGGAGGTTTCCCAGCAGAGGGGATATTTCACTTGGGCTCTGAAGGCTGAATAGGAGTTCACCAGATACAGAAGGCTTGAGAGGGCTGCAGTGGGGAGGTCTGACGGGACTGGGACAGCCATCCAGACTCCCTGCCAGACCCACAGGCCTGGAACTGCCAGGTCTACCGCTGCACTCAGGCTCCCTCCAGAGAGCCTTTTACTGGCGCAATAAAAATTAAAAACAACAAAACAGGGAGTGGGGAGGGGGTGGAATGCTCTTCTATTGTATGGTAAGAAGGGAGGCAGGCCCTAAATCAGGAAGGGAATCGACAGGGCCCTGACACCCGTCTCTCCTGTTTATTAGGACTGAAATGTTTACTCGGTGATAAGGAGCTGGCTTTTTCACAGAGATTTGTGCGCTCTTTTTCAATTACCCCTCGTCTTTCTCTGCCACTTTTGCACTAAAGGGATAATAAATGTATCAGAGCGTTTCAATTATTCATCTAAATCATGACTGCGCCTGCCATGGCCAAGCTTTAGTGACAGATTAATTCAGGGCCTCTTTGCGCGGTGGTCACCGTCTCGTCTCTGGCCCGCCCAGCAACCCGGGAGGATGGACTGCAGGGGTAGGTGGGCTGGAGTCAGGCAGGGCCCTGGCAGGGGTTCAGGACAGGATGGCTCCCGCCCCCCACCCACACACACACACCCAGTGCCCGATCCCCACATGACAGCGCCCTGCCCGGGGCCCTCCTGAGGTCAGCACACACCTGTGAGGGTGCAGCCACCCTGTCCCCCCCTCACGTTGGCTTCAGCACACCCCGCTCTCTGTGCCCATGTTGCAAGGCCAGGTATGTGCGCGTCCCGGTGTCCTGAGTGTCTCACCTACTGCCCCAGCGCCCCACTGACCCCAGCCCAGTAGCTGTGCATATGCATGCATGTGTGTGCCTATGAGCGTGTGCGTGTGCATGTGTGAGTGTGCATGTGTGCGTGTGTGTGTGTGCGTGCGCTTCTCTCCCCCAGACCCCACCACAGTGGTGCCCCCGCCAGGTGGGCAACCTGCCATGGGCAGTGTTTCTTCCTCCCCATGCAGACCTCTCAAGCCTTCTGTATCTGGCAAACTCCTATTCAGCCTTCAGAGCCCAAGTGAAATATCCCCTCTGCTGGGAAACCTCCTATCAAACCGGATCTCTTTGTGAACAGTGCTGAGTCCTGAGTCCCAGTACCTGGCACAGGTCCCCAACCCCCAACCCCACACACACACATTGAGAGAAAGCTCAGGAAGGAATAGGGGTAGGGTCCTTCCCCTCAGATGCACTGGGTTGCCAGTATCGCCTGGGTTGATCTTAGGGAATGGCAGGGCTGAACCCCAGAGCAAGGCAGGCCCAGGGGACCATCTAGGTTTAGCCCCTTCAATCTAGCAGCCCTGGGGGGGCCCATCGCTGAGTTTGGGGGTGTCTGGCAGACTCCCTTCCTTCTCCCCAGAGCCCTCTCACTCTGCACCTCTCTCCAGAGGTGCCTGGATGGAGAGAGGTCCAGAGCTGCTCTACCGGTGGCTCAGTTTCCCTCAAAACCCCCACCGGGCACAGGGCCTTTGCACGTGCTGCTTCTGTGCTTGGACCGAGAGCTCCTCCCGCACCCCCCCGCCACCATATCCCACCCAGGCCGCCTCCCCACCACTGCTCTGCTCCGTTCAGCTCATCGAGGACCTGCCTGGGACCGGTCCCCGCGCAGGGGCACAGCAGCCCCTGTGGGCTGGCACCTGCCACCCTTGAAAATCAGATGTCGGTTTGGGCTGTTGTCTTAAGTTCCAACGGCCTCCTCCATCATGTTAGACCCTGAGGGCAGGCACCAGGCGTCTATCTGTCCACTGCGCTGCCCGCTGACCTACTGCCCCCATCAGCGATGGGCCCCCCGCTGCTATGGGGAACCTGCCCGGGACCCCCCCTCTCCTCTCCCAGCTCACTGCCAGGACCCGGGGCCGGGCTTCACCCCCTTTCCTCTCCTCCATCTGTCTGTCTCCTTCTCCGAGTCTCTGTCTTTCCTTCTCAGTCCCTCCCTCTTCCTGTCACTTTCCGTCCCCTTCTGCCTTCCCGTCCTCTCTTCCTTGCTGCCCTGTGCACATCTTTCGGGCTCGCCTTCTCGCTCTCTGTGTGTCTTTCTCTTGCTACCACCTTCTCACTGTTCCCCCATTTCTCTTTTTGGGCTCCGTCTCAGTTTCTCATTCTCTCGCCCTCTTCTCTCTCACTCTCGTTCTGTCTCTCTGTGTCTCTCCCTGGCTCTTGCTCGCTCTCTCTCCTCTGTTCACAGGGCCCAGAGGCCTGAATACTCGGTGCCCTCAGCTTTTTGCCTGGTCCCCTGGCCACCCTGCCTGCCCCGGCGCCACTGACCCCGCTCATTGCCCGTGGCCACCAGGAAAAGGCTCAGTTCGGGCCGCTGCGATCAGCCGTGGCCAGGCACAGTGGCCAGACAATGTGGCTTCCGTGGCCCCGTGGCCTGTCCCTCCCTGGGCCGGGCTGGGCTCAGAGGAAGCCGGTGGGCCCCGAGGAGTTCGCCCAGCCAGTTTGCAAACATGGCTTGCGCACCTACTGTGTGCCAGGCTCGGGGCTGGTGGGCAGACGGGAGCCCAGCACAGGCAGGGGGCGCCCCTTGGGATGGGGAGTCATCAGTCCACGGTGGGCAGATGGGACCCTCTGACCTGGAGAAGCCAGGCGAGGTGTGGGGTAGGGGATGGGGCTTCGGCAGGAGGGATCAGAGGATCCCTGATCAGAGGACATCTCTGACCCCTTCCCTCCCCAGCTCAAAGCCTTGGAAGGTTCCTTTCCATGCAATAGAATAAATTCCAGATTCCTCATCGCTGTCCAGCAGGTCCTATGGGCTGTATCCCCTCACTTCCTGCCTCCCTCCCTGGGCTCTTGGGCTCCCTGCTGTCCTGCAGGCCAAGCTCTCTCCTGCTGCAGGTCTTCTGTGCCGGTGGAGCCCTCTGCCCAGAATTCTCCTCCCCCAGATCTTCCCGCAGCCAGTTCTGCCTTGCCACTCAGAGCTCTGCTCAAATGCCACCTCCTCCAGGGGGCCTTCCCAGCATTCCCCGCTCCTTGCTGGGATGGCACCTACCCTCCCACCTCTCTGCCCTCTTGCCCGGCCCTATGTTCTCCTCCTCTCATTTCACCGCCTGCCCTGATGTCGGAGGGTCTCAGCCCTGGCACACGTTGTTTGAAAGTGTGCATAATTCAGAGCCAGGAGGTGGGACCCTAATCTGCGGGGCAGGCCAGAGAGAGCCCCGGAGTGTCCTTGAAGGCCTGGCTTGGAATTGGAGATTGTCTTTCGTGGACTCTAGGAGCAGGGGAGTGACGTCCCCTCCCTGCCTCCACTGCCAGGCCCGGTAGCTGCAGCTGGTGCTGTTGGTGGCCAGATGTACCCAACTGGGGCCTTGCCAGCCCCTCCCTGCCCTACTGCATGGACCCTCCCCCTGTGCCGTGTGGAATGGGCTGTTAGCATCTCCATTTTGCAGAGAAACTGAGGCACTAAGGTCCCAGAGCTGAACTGCCCTCCCACTCCGTTCCAGCCAGCGTCCTGGCTAAGAAGGGTGATGGGACCTGGATCCCCCCCATGGGGACTGGCCCCTGCCACATGGCCGCATCCTAAGCCAGGCAGGCCTGGGGGACCCGTGCCCCACACCCCCGCGGGCAGGATGCCACCCAGCCCCTGCCTGCAGCTGCCGCGGGGATTTTTAATAACGGGAGTGATTTTTGCATGATGAATGAGGCACCGCCGTTGTGTACATAATGAAGCCCTAATGTTTTCAAATCCCCATTTAAGGAGCTGATCTCACCCCGTGATGAATTTCAGATCACACCGCGGAGCTAGCGTCCATCCATCTTCTCCCTGGGGCGCCCACCCGCCTGGTGAGGGTGGGTTCTGCATCCCCTGGTGGGTCAAGCCCAAGCCTGGCACAGAGCAGGTGGCCCGGCGCATGTTTGTTGATTGAACAAGTGAACGGCGCGTGTGGGCAGAGACCACGGGTCCTTGGTTTCCAAGGACCCCCCGCCATGGCCGGGGAGGTGAATCGAAGTCAGAGGTGGAAGGCATGGGGTGGGTGGGGAGAGAAGAGGGAGCAAGGTCCAGGCTTTGTCGGGGGGAGCCCGCCCTCTGCAAGGTCAGGGGCCTTGGGCTGCAAACAGCTCAGACATCTGCCCCCGACCCGGCTGGCACTCTCCTGGGGACTCAGTTTCCCATCTGTCCCACCAGGATCGCAGGTGGCTGAGCCGGGGCAGCCGCTGCAGAGACTCCTTGGCGTGGCTGGGCAGGCTCTCCTGGGGCAGGCGCTGGCTCCTGAGCCAGCGGGGGCAGGACCTCTAGTGGCTCTGGCAAGGTGTCTGGGCGGGGACCCCCAATGGTCTTACACTCACTGCTCTGCCCTCCCTCAGGCTCTCTCCCTGCACCCCAGCTGCCTGCTCCCTTTTCCCTGCCAGGGCCTGGTGGGGCAAGGGTGCCAAGCCAGAAGTCCCTGTCAGGGCTTTCCTCGTGACATCCCCACCTGGTGGTGGGGTCCCTCGGGTAAAGGCCAGTGGCTGAGCCTCAGTCACCCCATCTGTAAAATGGGGGTGTGGATATGATCAAGCACAGGACACTTTGGTGCCGTCTCTCATCCCTGGCAGGAAAAGAAGGGGTGCTTTTACTGCCCGGGGGTACAGATGAGGAAACTGAGGCACTGAGAAGTGAAGGTGACCAGATGAGGGGCTGAGAAGTGGCTGGGGGACTCGGTGTGGCCACCTCCAGCGCCCCCTAGTTGGCTCATTTCAGAGGCAGGAAGTTGAGCCAGAGAAGGTGTGGGGCCAGGGAAGTCACCCAGGCAGCCCCCACCTCCTGCATGCCCCACACGCCAACCAAGCCTGGCCCCAGGTCCCCTGCCCTGCTCAGGGAGCCTGCAGGGGCCCAGGAAAGTCCGGGAAGTGGGTGGGGGCTGCCCAGGTATGGCCTCACAGTTCCCACCCGGCTGTGTGATTCTGGAAAAGTGGCTTTGCCTCTCTGAGCCTTAGGCTCTACTTCTGTAAAATGGGGGTTAGTGATATAGGGCTT
The DNA here is from genome assembly GCF_023851605.1 of Tamandua tetradactyla. Classification (NCBI taxonomy): domain Eukaryota; kingdom Metazoa; phylum Chordata; class Mammalia; order Pilosa; family Myrmecophagidae; genus Tamandua; species Tamandua tetradactyla. The sequence goes on from NC_135335.1 coordinate 10,618,122, forward strand.
TCTGATCCCCCTCTAACTGGCTGTGTGACCTTGGACAAGCCCTCTAGACTTCGGCCACCTTGACTTTGTAACAGATATTGGATATGGCGAGTTTGGGAGCATGGAGCTGGGTTGGGGGTGGTGTGACAACAGAAATGACAAGAGAATAACAATGATGATGCCAATGGTCACCCCAATTCCATTTGCCAAGCGGCCCCCCCATCACCACTACCCTCCAGAATATCTCAGCCCTCCCCTTAACCCTTTGAGACCCCTTCTGAGGCTCAGAGAGGTTAAGTGACTTGCCTAAAGTAACCGGCATGCTTGCAGCCCGGATTCCTAGGAAAAGAAGTTCCCGGAAGAGGTGACCCAGGGGGCCAGACCCATGGGACAGTGGAGGGTGGGAGAGGAGGGGGAGCGGGCCCAGGCTGGCCAGGGTCACCTGCCCTGTGGCAGGAGCGCAGCCATGAGGGGGTGGGGGTGGGGAGCCCTCGTGCCCCCCCAGGCCACAGGCCTCCACGTGCTCCTGTAAATAATTAATTAGCCCCTGCTTGCTTGTTTGTTTAGCATGAGGAATGCTCCCCCACTGAGACGCATTTATTGCTGAATAAATTTAAATATCTAATCTTCCCTTCATGAATATTACAGCACCGTAAATAGCGGCCAACACATCCTGAGCCCTTTGGGGAGATGGGGGGGATCCCCCCCCCCCCCCCCCCGCAGGCGCCTCCGGCCTCCTGCTGGCTGCAGCACCCCCCCCCCCACCGCACTGCTCGGCCACCCCCCACCCCCCACTGGACCTGCCCAGGACCCACTTAGACAGTCAATCCCCCCACCTGCCTGTCTTTCTCCCCCAGCCTCAAAATGTCTGGGGAGGAAAGGAGGCTCGGCACAGTGGGGGGTCTGGGGGGTGGGCGGGGAGCTTCCGCGGGGCGGGGCTGCAAGGCCCAGCGCTCCGCCCACGCCCAGGCAGGAGGGCAGAGTGGGCCGCAGGGTTCCCGGAGCCGAGGTGGCGAGGCGGGTCCCCGCGAGGGCCAGGACCAGGTCAGAGGGCAGAGTTCTCAGGTGAAGGGTCAGGGGCTGGCACCGAGGCCAGGGCTGGGGCAGACGGAGCTCGGGCTGCAAGTGGGGGGCGGAGAGGGTCAGCCGCGGAGGAGTGGTCCCAGGAAGAGGACGTCCCGAAGGAGAGAGACGAGGAGGGTTCCTGGAGGCAGGACGAGAACGGGAGGGAGGGGTGCAGAGGGGTAGGCTGGCTGCTGGGGGGCTAGGGGCAGGAGGGGGCAGCGGGCAGCTGTGGGGGGAGCCGAACAGTGGAGAAGGTCGAGGACAAGAGAAATGGCTTCAATTAGAGATAGAAGGTCCTTAGCAATTTCTTTTTATTTATCCATAGCAATGGATAAAAGTAGAGTTGCTCCAAAGTACAGAGCCGGAGTTTGGGAGAGTAGCCCCGTCGGCTTATCCTTAATCCTATTTTAGAGATTTGGGTCCCTGGCCTAGAGAGGAGAGATGGGTAGCTTGGGGTCGGAACAGGACATCCTGAATCCAGCCCATTGTTCTTTCCTTGAATGTGAGTTGCCTCCCTCAACATGGTAAGAGCATTTAAAAGGCTGAGATTGTCAGCAGATACTTAAGTCCCCAAAGGAAAAATGGATAAAGGACAGGGACAGGCAATTCACAGAGCAAAAACAATGGGATAGGTCAGAGAGGATAGGACGATAAAACTGAAAAACGAAAGCAGCATACAATTTTTAAATCTCCAAATTTGCAAAGATTGTTGACGTGCAACGTTTGTACTTATCACATTGGGAAAGTGTGCAGAAATGTTCATCGGCAAAGCTTACCGTGTGCAAGATGTGGTCAACCCGGAAATACAGAGAAATGAACAGAGAGCCTTTGGCAAAATTAAAAATAATAAAAACCAGGGTTCCCGAAAGGCTCCTCTATTGGGAGGGGATGTGTGAAGGCACAGGGGGACAGAAGTCAGGCTGCAGGCTGGTAGTGGGGAGGGGCCAAGGTGGGGAGACAGCGGGTATAGACAGTGCCTTCCCAAAGCATTTGGATGAGGAGGGGCCAAATGTGAGCCAAACAGCCAAAAGGGGAGGGGGAGGGCCAAGTGGAGGAGGGAGAGGTTCGGGGTTCGAGGTTCAGGGACAGTTGAGACCTCGTATGGTCCTAGGGGAAGCACAGTGGCTGGGCTCCGAAGCCCAACCTCTAGCTTCCAGCTGTGTGACCTTGGGCAAGTTTCTCACCCTCTCTGGGCCCTCAGTTTCTTCCTTGATAAAACAAAAATAGTAGTACCTCCTAAGGGAAGTGTCGGATCAAATAAGATAAGGGATGTAAATCTCTCAGGCTGGACTGGCAGGGGCTCAGCAAAAGAGTTGCTGGTGGCTACTGTTAAGGAGCCAGTTCAGACCTTAGAGGTCGAGGGAGGAGCTTAGAAAGGGCTTAGGGGAGTCCTGTGGCCACAGGTGGGAGGCGGTTCAGCCTTGACCTGGTGGAGAGTTATCTGAGGATGGTCCCACCTCCCCCGTGGCCTCAGTCTCCCCAGGAAAGACCCCAGGCTTTCTGCTGAATCAGGGGTGGACTGGGGGTTGAGTTGGGAGGTTTGAGGTTTGTTTAGATGTGGTTGAGGGGCCTGGAGGGGGATCAATGGGCAGCTCGGTGTGAATTTGCACACGCACACGCAGAGTAGGCAGCCCAGGGACCAGGGTTGTAGGGCGCTTTGCAGCTGCCCCAGGGTCGGGGGAAGGGGTGCACCGCTCCCTCGGAGAGGTCCCCAGGGCTCGGTTTAGCCCAAAGTAAGAGCCAGGACAGGGCGTAGGGGTCAGAGCTAAGGGAGAGGCCAGGAGAGACAAGGTGGCCCTTTGAGCTAAGGACAGGCAGGCACGAGGACCCCCTGGTGCTCAGCTGGTGTGTGAGCAGGGATGGGGCAGGCGGCCAGGAGGGAAGCAGGCTGCTGAGACCCTGAATTCCTGTCTAGCCTTTGGCTTGTTGGGGAAGATGGGGCAGGGGTGGTACCCAGGACCCATCTCTCATCTCTGCATGGGGGGGCAGCTACCCTCCTCAGCCTGTACTGCGGAGGAGCGCCCTATTCCGGTACTGCAGGGGAGGAGGGGGGGCTCCATGCAGGAGCCCAAAGCATCTTGCTAGCATGAATCCACCCCCACCCCATGCCATGCACCCAGGTCAGCCCCAAAGACCTGGCTGCAGGCCCAGCCACTTCTGCAGGAAACATTAAGTCCCTGGAACACAGATCTCACCGAGCTCCACTTCCGTTCGCCCCCCTGCCCCCACCTCAGCAGTCCAAGGTCGCCTGCGGGGCGGTTAGCACCAGGAGACAGCCGGCAATGGGTGCCAGGTGGCTGCGCCCATTGGAGCAGGGCTGGAAGGGCCCTCAGGGAGAGCCGGCTCAGATGCATCCCCCAACACATCCCCAGTGCCCTGCACACACCTTGCCTGGACACGCACCTCTGATATACACACAGGCCCACACCCAAGCGCCCTAAGTGCACATCGCCTGCACACGTTCCTCCCATCACACCCCACGCTTGCCTGCCCTGTCACCGACAGCCATCCCTCAAGTCACCTTCACTCAGCACCTTACAGGAATTAACTCTCTCAAGCCTTCCAACATCCTTATTAGGTGATCACCATTGCCCCATTTTACAAATGGTCAACTGAGGCTCAGAGGGCTTAAGTGAGGTGTGCCCTGAACTGGAACCCAGGGTGCCCAGCTCCACAGCCCTGCTGTGGTTCATCAGGCTGGGTGGTCCCCTGCCTCCCCCACCCCCAGCTGCTGTCCAGAGCAGACACTGCACAGGTGCTGTGCGCTCCCGGCTAGACCCACAGGTGCAATATTTAGCTCAGGGGCCCTCCGTGGGCTGCAGCTGCCCCTATCCTTGCTTAAGTGGGGCCCAGTCCCAGAGCCCCTCACCAGGGTCCCCAAAACCTCCCCACCGGCGGCACCCCTCCTCTCCATGCTCTGGGAAATCACCTAGTGCCAGCTCCAAGTGAAGTTGCAAAATTAGGTTTAATTGGGCCCCATAGGGCAGGAGAGAAAACTGCAGAGAAGAGAGAGGGAGGTGGGCCAGCTGGTGACCCTGGATCCGTGCCAAGACGTGGGGGAAGGGGCGCGGTAGGTTTGCGCATCTGTAAAATGGGGGAAATGATGGTCTTTTCCTGGGCCTGGGTTGCTTTTGAGGTAGCCCTGGGGTGCAGTGGGAGCCGGGGAGCGAGCTGGAGATGGGCCATGTTCTCCTGGCCGGGACGCCTGCTCCTTCCCTGGGTTGAGGTCACTGTCGCCACTTTCCAGATGGGGCGGTGGGCGCTCAGAGTGGGGAAAGGCCATGCCAGGGTCTGCAACTGAGGAGGGGCGGGGCTCGAACTTGAACCCAGGCCGAGCCCCGCCTCTCGGGCGCCGGGCGGCGCGGCGCCCCCGCGAGCCTCCCGCCGCGCGCCGAGTTGTTTATCTGGGCCCGGGTCCCCAGGGGAGCCCGCGAGGCCCCGGAGCCAGCTTCGGATAAACAACCCCAAGCCGGGCCCCAATTAAGCCGGATGCGCTAACAAGGAGGCTTGTTAAGGAGCAGGGGCGGCCGCGCCCCGAGCCACCTGCGCGGCCCACCCGCCCGTGCGGCGCAGGGAAGGGGCTGGAAGACTCAGGCTCAAGCCCCGGGTCTGCCACCGGGAACTGGGTGGCCTCAGTTTCCTCGTCTGTAAAGGGGATCCTAGAGTTTGCGAGGACCCAGTGGGGCGGGCGGCGGTCTTCGGGACCCGGGAGTCGCGCCCGCCGAGGGAGCTCCCAGCTCCGCCCCGGTCCCTGCGGCACCGCGGGGAAGGGCAGGATGGGCCGGGCGCGCCCCCTGCCGGCCGCCCCGCGCAGCTTCCCTCCTGGACCGGGTGCGGCACCACCACCCCCCCCACCGCGCCTGCCTCAGTTTACCCAAATGTGAAACAAATGTGTGGGGAGAGGGGCAGGAGCGGCTGGAGAGAAGGAGACGAGAAGGGGACGGGGCCACACAATCAGGGGCCCCTCGGGATGGGGAGTCATCAGTCCGTGGGCTCAGCCTTCTCGTCTGTAGAATGGGATCGGTCACGCCCCGGCCCGTTAGGGACGCGGGGAGCCGCGTGGCTCACCCCACACCCCACCCCCGCAGTGGACGGCTGCATCCACCGGGCCGCCGGGCCCCTGCTCACCGACGAGTGCCGGACCCTGCAGAGCTGCGAGACGGGCAAGGCCAAGATCACCTGTGGCTACCGGCTGCCCGCCAAGTGTGAGTCCCCGACACCCCCCACTGGAGGGACACAGACAGGAGCGCCCCTGCCCCACAGCACCCAAGGGCCTGGGGCCGCGCAGACACGACAGGGGAGTTGCTGGAGGCCTCCTCAGGGCGCTTCTTAACCTTAAGTGGCAGGCCCGGGACTCTCCTCGCACAGCCCGGGAGGGGGCCCGAGGGGCCTGGGGCTGGGGCCGGGGTGGGGCTGGGGGAAGTGGAGGCTGAGGAGGGCGTGGGTACTGAAGGGACGTGGAGGCTGGCCGGGGGTGGGGAGAGGCTGAGGGAGGAGGGGACGCACTAAGCCGGGAGTGCCTTTCGCGCCCCCACTCGCGCCCCAAGTCCCAGCCGAGTGCGTCCAGCTGGTGGGGTGCTCCCCACGGCCTGCCTGTGTCCGAGAAGCGTGGGCATGCGGGTGGGCCGGCACGTGTGTAGTCAGGTCCGAGCGCACACCCATGTGCCCACGCTCGGAAGGGGACCCCCGGGGAGCCTCAGGGCTTAGCGGGTGGTGGCGGGAAGGGGAGGGCTGGTTTCTTGCTCCTTCCAGAGCCCAGGCCGCCAGGGGGAGGAGGGGCCGAGGACGGCGTGGAGGCCCCGGCCGTTCTGACCCCGTCGCCCCCCGCAGACGTCATCCACACGGTGGGACCCATCGCCTACGGCGAGCCGAGCGCCAGCCAGGCCGCCGAGCTCCGCAGCTGCTACCTGAGCAGCCTCGACCTGCTGCTGGAGCACCGGCTCCGCTCGGCGGTGAGGGCGCGGGGGTGGGGGGCGGGGGCGGCCTGCAGCCGGAGGCCGGGCGGGGAGTGACGACGCCCCCATCCCCTCTCGCCCACCCGCCCCAGGCGTTCCCTTGCATCTCCACCGGCGTGTTCGGTGAGTGGGGCCTGGGAGAGGGGGAGGGCCAGCAGAGGGCGGGGCGAGCTGGGCGGGTCCTAGCGCGGCGAGGGGCGGGTCAGAGCCGCGGACCCCGCCCCGCCCCCAGGCTATCCCAACGAGGCGGCGGCCGAGGTGGTGCTGGCGGTGCTGCGCGAGTGGCTGGAGCAGCACAAGGACAAGGTGGGGCCCGGGCCCGGGAGAGGTAACCCGACTGGGGTGGGAGGCGGGGCGCGGCGCGTCAGCCATCGCCGGGGCAACAAGGCTGCTAGTGGCGGCCCTCTGCACCCCTCGTCATCCCTGGGGGCCTGTTTGCTCTTTCTTGTGACACTGGGCACCTGCAATAAGAAGGTGGGACGCACAACCATGACCCCATTCTGTGAAGGGTGCAGTGTGCGCTCTAAGCTCAGGGCCGAGGGCAAGGCAGGTCAAGAAGGGTTGTGGGTGGCGGCCGCCCAGGCTGAGCAGCCCCTGGCGCAGGTGGACCGGCTGATCATCTGCGTCTTCCTCGAGAAGGACGAGGACATCTATCGGCAACGTCTTCCCCACTACTTCCCCGCAGGTACGTGCCTACGGGGCTCCCCCATTGTGCCCACCCCCAGCGGGCCCCTACCCCCCAACCCCAGCCCCACTCCCACCCTCGGGGCAGGTCCTCACTGTCCTCTGCCTTCCAGCCTGACGGCGGGGCGCTGCCCACCCTGACCTGGACGGTAAGCAGGGCCTGGCCCTGTGTGCCCACTAACAAACCTGCTGGCTCACTCACCCACGTGGCCCACCCACAGAGGCTCGGGAAGCCAGGGAGGCAGCCTGGGAGGCTGGGGTAGACCCACAACTTCCTGCCCCCTGACCTCTCTGCTCTGCCCTCAGACCTGGCCACGCCCACAGGACCTCACTCCCAACTCTGAGGACAGGTTGCTGACACGTGCAGCTTGGCCTGGGTGTGGCCACCCGCCCTTTCCCTCAGTCCCTGCCCCTCAGGAGCCTCCTAATAAAAAAAATCACCCCTACTGCAGCTCCTGTCTCAGCTCCGACTGGCTTGCAGCAGAGGCGGGGTGGGGGTGGGGTGGGGGAAGCAGCCCACAGAGGAGTTGGAGTCTGGGGGCAGATGCTTTGGCATAAAGGGACTGGCAAGGCTTTTTGGCGAGCCAGGCAGGTGGAGGTATGGGCCAGACGGCAGAGGCGGGCAGTAGCACTTCACATTTATTGAAGGCCTGTCCCCAAGGAGCTCACAGCCTGGGGGTTGAGACCCTGCATGTGCTGGGAGTGGGGGAAGAAAAGAGGTGAAGGCAATGCAGAGACACAGGGGCCCAAGCGAGGGGGTGTGTGTGCAAAGCAGGCACAGGCAGGCGGTGGAGAGTTGGGGTGGAAGAACAGAGCACTGGAGCAAGACCTGTCTAACTTGGGACTGGGGGACCACTCACAGGCTTGAAGGCTCCTCCCCACACCCTAGGCTGGCACCACATGGGGGTACACTGGAGGTGCCCTGGCTCCCCCACCTCCCCTGAGCCAGGCCCTCCATCATGCCACTCCTCTCCACCTGGGATTCCCCAACTATGCAGACCTCTGGTGGAGGACAGGAAGCTGGGCTCTGGGCCTGTGAAGCAGCAGCTAGAACTGTTGGTAGTACTGGGTCCCTGGACAAGTCTCCAAAGAACTTCCAGGATTCCCATGGAAGCCCTTGGGCCAGATTCCAGCTAAAGTGGGAAGGTGGGAAGCCTTGAAGGAAGGAAGTAGAACCCCAAGTCATCAGGAAGGATTCCCAAGAGGCCTGGCCCCCTCAAAACTGCTCATGGTGGGGAAGCTTGGGGCAGACAGGTGGAAGGCAAGGAAGGACCCCCTGGGGAGGGGATGGGGATGAGGGGACAGCCAGACACACAGCAGCCAGGCAGGCGGCAGGGACAACCACACATATGGCTCACCACCAGCATCCCCTTTAATAAAACATGGAGGGTCATGTGACAGGAAAAGGGGCGGGGGAGCGAAATATGACCATTTACAACCACAAAAAACCTCTGTACATGTCTAACGCCTGGCGGCGGGGAGGGCAGGCGGAGCGGCGCAGGCGGGGCCGGCCCTATTTGTAGAGGATGTCGTAGTGTCCAGGCCGGTAGAGCAGGTAGACCTTGGGCTCAGAGCCCTCAGGGAAGACGTGCGGGTTGGTGGTGCCGCCCTCGCCGCGGTCCATGTACTCCACCTGGATGGAGACGCTGAGGGCCTGGGCCAGCGCGATGATGTGGATGTGGTCGCTCTCTTTGCACATGGGCTCCACCTCCTATGGCACAGGCGTGCGGTCAGGGCCCGAGGCGCAATGCTCCCGCCCCCAGGCCCACACAGACCCCCGTGCACACCTCGCTCCCCCAGGCCCTGGTGTTCCCCACCCCGAGGCAAGAGAAAAGAGGAGAGTCCTGAGTCAGGGAGGTGGGGAGTGGGCAGCACCTGCTGGCAGAACTCCTTGACGGTCCGCCCACCCTCGATGAAGTGCTCGAAAAACTTGCTCTCGCGCTGCAAGTAGCCAGAGGTGAGCAGCCGCAGGTAGACCACCAGGTAGTCCGAGGTGCTCTGGTCATTGAAGGAGGCCAGCAGGTCGGCTACCGACGTCTGCTTCTCCACCTGCTCAATCAGGTCCATGAACTGCCGCCCGCAGAACACAGAGGGAGGGAAGGGAACAGGAGGGTCAACCCCCACGGCCATGCAACCCTCCCTCCACCTTGGCTGAAACCGCACCGGGGGTGGCAGGGCTCACCGTGTTGTGGAAATCCTCAATTGTGAACTCAGTAAAGCCCTGGGACACGAGGTCCTCTTTGCTCTTAGCAGACACAGCTTTGAACCTGTGGGTGGGAAGGAAAGAGGGGCCCTCACGGGGTCCTCAGCCAGCAGAGCAGGGGCCCAGCCAGCACTGTCCACCAGCAGAGAAGGCTGGCCTCTATCCCGGCTCAGAACAGAAGCCCCTCGCAAGAGCCCACCCATCCATCTGGCCTAAGGTGAAACTACACCCTCTATTCACGATGAAGGAGGACGGAGCCCCAGGAGCCCTTCTGGCGAGCCCTCATCCACCTCCTTCCGGCCCGCCTGCCTCACCGTTGCAATTCCTTGCTGTCATCCAGCAGCGCCTCCAAGTGGGAGAATCCAAAAGCTCGATAGAAGCAATTCCCATCAGGCCTGGTCTTCCGGATGTAGGAGTACTTTTTGTGGAGGTCCTGCAGAGAGGCAGCCCCCACCCGCGTAGCCCATCATCAATACTCAGCCAGAACCAGGGCTGGCCAAGGGGGATCCTGCCCCCAACATCAGACCCAGCAGGTAGCAACTGAGCTCCAAGCAGCCACGTGCCATCCTGCACTCCTGACCCCCAGGTAGCTGGATGTGCCAATGGCAATCTACTTACTGACCTGCTCCCCAGAGTCCCCAAAGCCTCAGGACACTGTGCAGTTATGTACAAGCTGATTATATGGGTCCCTAAAGCACTCACTGGCCACTGGCCATGCCATCGTGCTGCACCTGCAGTACTGTTTGGTCATCAAAGCAAGTGGATCTGTCCCCGACAACAGAGCGTTGCCAGCGAGTAGTCTTTCAAATTCAAGGACCCGGGGCCCAGGCCCCACGCCTCAGCCAGGTGTCCAAGGCCCCCTCACTGCTCAGCCTGCTCGGCCTTACTCCTTCGAGACTGAAAGGACCGACCTCCAGGCCTCTGCCCTCAGTACTCCCTGGACTGGAAACAGCCTCCCTGGTCCACTTCTAAATTCTACCTCACCGTCACAAGCCCTGCTCCCAGCCACCATCTCCATTTAATCTTGTCCAGTTTCCTCCTCAAACTCAAATAAGTTTCTTCTGGTGAACCTCCCCTCTTCACACCATTAACCCCAGGTAGGACATTAGTAGTACCTGGCAAGCAGCCCCCACTCCCTGGCCTGCACCCCATCGTACCTCCTCTACTCCCCTAGACCCCTTCCCCACCCAAACCCAGACCCTTGCTTCTTTTTCTCTTTATCCCCAAGCAGCACATCCACCCACATGGCTCTGCCCTGATCCTCAGCCATCTCTCCAACCCTGCAGACAGCCTGTTCCGGCTCCTCTCTCACCCTCCACTCACACACCAGGACCCTCCCTCCCTGGACTCTAGGACATTGCTCCAGGAAGTGCCCCCATAACCCACATCACCACGCTTTCTCTCCCTACTGGTTATACACACATGGCTAGCTCCCGCATTACAATGAACCCTGGACCTCACGTTCCTTTCCAGCTACCACCCAATTTCCCTGCCCCCCTTAGAGCAAAACTCCCCAGAAAGTTCTCGTGCTATTTCCACTGCTCTTGTGCACTCACTGCAAGCAGGATTTTGCTCTGGCAAGGTCACCAAGGCCCGGTTTGTAAGTAATGCCAAGTCCCTGCACACCGGCCCCTCGGCAGCTCCTCCTGGATACTTGTTAGGGATTGACTCGTGCCCTCCCCCCAACAAAGACGTGTTCAGGTCCTAGCCCCTGCCCCTGTAGATGTGAACCCACCTGTAAACAGGGTCTCTCAAGACGTTTTACGTGGGGACAGACTGAATCAGGAGGGGCCTTAATCCAACAGGACTGGAGTCCTTAGAAGCAGAGGAAATTTGGACAGAGCAGGAGAAGACAGTTGGGAACAGAGGTGGCCTTGTGACGGTGACAAAGGTCAAGTTACGGTTGCTGGCAGACTTCAAAAAAAAAAAGCATGATCCTGACAGCACCGTGATTTTGGACTTTTAATCTCCAAAACTGAGACGATAATTGTTGTTGTTAAAGCCAACCAGTCTGTGGTGTTGGGTATGGAAGCCCCTGGATACTCTTTCTTCACTTGGCTTGCAGACCCTGAGCACCCTTCCTCAAAGCACCCTGCTGCCATCTGCCCGTAGGTGGTCATGTCACGTACATCTGCGGTGCATACCACATGCCATATACACCACTCCTCGTGCATACTAAGTGTACGGCACACCCTTGGGTGTACAGCCAGCACAACCCTGTTCAGGCCCTGGGACAGCTTCCACTTTTAACTTGTACTCAGTCTTTTGATATCATTTGGTCAAGAGGATTTAAAGAGCCTAAATGTAAATCTTCGCCCATCGTTTCAGCTCTTAACTCCAATGTCTCATCTATCCAAGTGCTTCTGCCATACCTCCCCTAACTTCAATTTCAACAGGTATCTCAACACAGCCAAGCCTTGATCTCACTGTTAACCCTGTTCCTCGCACAGGCTCCCCCATGTCAGTTTAAGGCAACTCCAGCTTCTTGGCTGTTCAGGCCCAGAGCCTTACAGTAGCTTCTGACTCTTCCCTCACACGCACTGTAAAAGCAAATCCTTCCGGCTCTCTCTTCGAGATAGTAGCATGCAACTGCTCCCCAATGCTTCCCCTCACCCTCTGGTCCCTGCCAAGATCACCTCCTGCCTGTAAAAGCCTTCTCACCTGGCCCCTCAGTCTATTCTTAACCCAGCGGCCAGCCTAATGAGAGTAACCTGTTAAACCGCAACCACTGCACTCAAGAGTAAAAGCCAGGCTCCAGCCATGTCGGTCTCTGTGCTGTCCCTGCCTGGGGACCCTCTGCCTGCCCTGTCACCAGATGGCCCCATGACCTGCTCCTTTGCTTCTTTCGATTTGTTACTCAGATACTACCTTCTCGGGGAGGCCTCAGCCAACTACCCTATTTAAAACTGCAAATCCTCCCCAACTCCCATCTCTTCTTCATTTTCCTCCATAGCACTGAACACAGTGTTCACTGACATATCATATACTGTAGTTCTATCCTTTGCTCATGGTCTCTCCACTACGGAATGGAAGCTTCATGAGTGCAGGAGTTTGTCAGTTTGTCATTACTTATCTCCAGTACCTAAAACAATACCTGAACCCCAGTATCTGCTCAGTAAATATCGGTGAAATGGACAGCACACAACTGGTATCAAGAACCCAAATCACTGTTGCTACAAACAAAAGCTAAAAGAATTCTGAGCACTTACTTTGTACCAGGCACTTCACTAAGGCTGCTACCCACCGTCCTACTGGGTCTTACAGACGAGGAGTTTGTGTGGGGCTCTGCAGCCAGGCTGAGGCTCCTCGTAGCCCTGTCTCTCCTCACAGGAAGGAAAGGTGGGCTCAGACCCAGCACATGCAGCGGGGATGTGGGCAGCACCAAGGCAGCTTTCCCACACCAACACGCAGTGGAGAATCAAACATGCTGTGAGTGAACCAATGGGAGGCGTCTGAGAGGCCCACCCTGCCAGGGGCGGTGGGTCTAGTGTGATGGGTAGGCCTTGAAATGGGGGTCTCATGCCACCGACCCATCACACGGGGAAGGGGGTAACCCACAGCTGAATTGAGCCATGGCTGTGCGCCGGACACTGAACTCACCATTGCCAGGACCACCACCATCGCCCTCAAGCTTCACACCAGCCCTGTGAGGGAAAAGACCTCTCCACCCAGAGATAAGAGAACCACCGCGGCTGCAAGGTCTGTGTCTGCCCAAGCTCACACCCAGGCCTGTCCAGCTTCAAGGCCAGGGCCTCCACCTCTCCATAAGCCTCCCGGGTACGTCACACACACTCTGAGCAAGGGATTCAAGAGGATCAGAGGCACATTCGGCTGGCTCCCGTCTGCAGGTATATTTTACCTGCATGGTGTGTTTTACCCACACACCATTTTAAATTAGAATTAGTTGCCCACTGTTAGAAGTCAGAAGATTTCACATAAAAATCATTATTTCTGGCTTCTCTTTGAAAACAGATCTGGCAACGACAGAAAGGCAGGTGAGAACATTCCAGTTTGCCCCAGCGGCCTTCACTCTGTCTGGCTGCTACTGAGGCTGTGATGCCCGGTGTTCACCACCCCAAATCTTCTGGTTACCTGCCTGGTCCCCAAAATGGATAATCTGAAGGTCCCTCCTTCCTGGTGGGATATTCTAAGCATCTCCGATTTTGGGGGTGGCAGTGGGAGAAGTAACTTTCATTAAGCCCTATTCTGTGCCTACTGGATACTGTTTACATATAGTCCCATTGTCACATTTAAGAGCTTCTTGATAAAGGAGCTGAGAGTTTAAGTGACTTCCTTCAGTTTGTAAATAATGCAGCAGGGCCTTGGACAAAGGTCTGTGGGCCCCCTCTCCCCCTGCTGCCTGCCTCTCCATTAAGATCCAGGAGGTAGGCTGTGGAATACACCCCTGCTACCACACCCTGTGTGTCCCACCCCATCCCTGGCCTGGTGGGCACCACACGATTAGCATCTCCCTTAAACCTCACACAACTATTTTGTGGGCAGGTGCTTTCATTGTCCCTATTTTATAGACAAGGACCCCTGAGCTCAGAAACATTAAAGGATTTGCCAAGGATACAGCTGCTGAGTGCAGAGTCAGGATTTGAACCGACATCTTTTTATACCAGACCCTGCCACTTAAGAAAAAGCAACCAGAGGTCTCCTCTAAAACCGTACCCTCTCAGGAGCCAGGGCCAGCAAGGCACAGTCTGGAGGAACCACCCTCCAGCCCCCAGCCCCAGTGTTCTTGTTGCTCCCTCTGGGCAGCCCCCACCTTGATCTTCTGTTGATAGATGTTGTCATCCTCGGCATACTCCTTATATAGGACCGAGAGCTCCAGGCGCTCTGAGACCAGAGGGTTTTGCACAGCAATCTGCAGGGGGTGGGAAATCCATCAAGCTCTGGCAGTCAGGTGGAGGGGATCCATGCCTAACAGCCAGGGCACCTAAACAAAGGGTGCTGGCTGGTCACCCAATGGCATAGTAACCTCCATAACCACCTAAGACCTAGCACAACATGAAGAGAAGAGAGCTTCCAAGTGGAGACAGACAACAGACCTGTGGTGGCCTGGAGCTGTGTACCCCCAGAAAAACATGTTTGCATTCTTAATCCACCCCTGTGGGAGTGAACCCATTGTCAACAGGAACTTTTGATCAGGTTTCTTTAGTCAAGGTGGAGCCCACTGAAAGAGGATGGGTCTTAATCCTATTACTAGAAGCCTTATAGAGAGGCCACAAAAAGAGAAACCAGAAGAAACGGCCAGAAGCTACAAGTCAACAGAACCCAGAAGAGGAAGGAGAAGATGCCACCATGTGTACTGCCATGAACCCAAGACTGCCGGCCAGCCAGAAGATACTGACCCGGGAGGAAGCAAACTTTCTAGGATCTGAAATGATGAGCCAATAAATTCCTGTTGTTACGCCAACCCACTGGCTGGTATTTGTTTCAGCAGCAGGAAATTAAAACCGTGCCCAGCCTGGGCATTCACGCAAAGGGGCACAAAGGGCCACTGCCTCACAGACCCTCACCTCTTGCTGAATGCGGTCCTGCTGAGCCATAATGGCTTCATCATAGGCCAGACAGTTCACACCTGGAAGAAAAAAAAGATTACAGTGGGTCTTGGCCACCTCCACTCTGGACAGCTGGGGCCAGAGGAGGAGGAGAAGCCTGAAGTATAGAGGCATGCTTCTTACACCCTGCTCCACTCCAACTCTGTCCTATTATAACATTGGTGATGCTGCTTCTCCTCCTGGGCCCCAGTCTCATCTTTAAAATAAGACAGAACTGATTGTTCTCAAGGTTAGTTTGTCCAGACCTGGCACCCCCTCCCTCTCTAATTTCTAACATCACTTCCCTGCAGCATGAGAATGCTCTTGGGGCCAGACACGGTCTCTTGGGGAAAGTAAAATGGGAGAAGGAGGCAGAGTCTGAGGCTAGATTACTGCTTCTTATGAGCCTGCATTCTACCTGGTCACACCCTTCCCCCTTCTGCAGCCTGAGTAGCTTTAACAGTGCCCATTTTACAGATAACAAAACAGATGCAGAGGGGTGAAGTAACCTGCCCAAGATCACAACTAGTAAAAACCTGTGTTGGTCAAACCCAGGTTTAATTCCCAAAGTCTGATTTCTTCACCAGAATGACCCCATTACCTCACTGCAGAATCAACTGCCTCACCTGTAAAATGGGGCTAATACCACCACCTTCTCCCCTCACTGAATTGTCATAAGGAGTACATGGGACCTCAGAAGTTCCCGTTAAGTGTGATCAAGTTGGGCAGGTCCATCCTGTGGACCCCACTCTGTGGAGCCAGCAGACCTGAATTTCTTCTTCTCAGTCTCTCAAGTGTTTGGTTAGGATGGGCGTGTGCCTGCTGAATGACTTGGGGGCCCCTCTGGGGCCTGACCATTATGCATTCTCAGCTGGTCACTGGCCTGCAACACTGCTGCCCTCCCA
Organism: Tamandua tetradactyla; assembly: GCF_023851605.1. Taxonomy (NCBI): domain Eukaryota; kingdom Metazoa; phylum Chordata; class Mammalia; order Pilosa; family Myrmecophagidae; genus Tamandua; species Tamandua tetradactyla. The sequence goes on from NC_135335.1 coordinate 10,633,459, forward strand.
TCCAAGTGAGCTGGCTACTCAGTTCCCAGAGCCCAACTCCTAGGTGGAAAAGGGAAAGGGAGAGGTGCGAAATGCTGCCCCCACCTCCTCAGGAGTCGGAGAAAACAATGCCTTGGCAGGCGGCAGGAGGCTACAAAGCCAGAAAAGGGTCTCTGCAGAAAACGAAGGTCGGGGCCCTAAGAGACAGACACCGCGGCAGGCCCTTCCAACCCCAGGTTCCCGCCTGGTCCTTTGGGCTCTGCAGCTCAGCCCTCCCCGGGATAACCTGACACCCTCCGGGCCGCGTAGGCTGCCTTAGAAGAAGGCGGGCGGCTCCGCCGGTCCTAGGCCTCTGCCGGACGGCCAAGACCTGGGCGGGAGGGCTCAGGCAGTGTACAGTTGAGGCCCGCCGCGGGGGGAGGGGGAGGGGCGGGGGCGGGGCGGCGGAGGCCCCGCCCCGGGTTGCGTGACGGGGAAGGGCCGCTGGCCTGACCCGCCCGCCCACCCGGGGGTCGCAGCAGCGGCTTCTTCCATTGTGAAGGGGAGGGGGGAGGGCAGCACAGAAGGGGGCAATCTGCGCGCTCCGCCCCCGGCCAGCGGCGGCCTCATCCGCTCCGACCTACTCGGGAACGGCTGGCCCACGGTTGCCCCCGCCGGCTCGGGACGGACATCCTTCCCTCCGTCGTTACCTTCAGAGTCGCTGCCCAGCGGCTCCTGCTTCTGCTGCTGAGGCTCCTCCGCCGCCATCTTTAAACAGCGCCGCACTGGCGACCGCTTCCGGGTTATCTATCGCCCTCCTCCCGGAAGTGAGCCTCTCTCGGTAGCCCCTCCTTGGCAACACTCCTAGCAACGAGGTCCCTTCGGGCGTTGTCAAGTGATGGCGTCCAGGTCCTGCGTGGCAACCGCAGGCGTGCAGGCCCGAAGCCCTGCAAAAGAAAGACCGCCTCCTGCCCGTACCGCCACCCCGTATGTTTGCTTGTACCATCTTTCCCAGGCTAAGTTTCCGATGGTGATAAGAGCCTCCTGGAACCAATTCAGTTTGCTTTTCACTGGAGTTTGAAACGCGGACTGTTACTGAGATAAGGAAGAAGATGACATTTAAATCACTGAAGACGAGATTCCTACTGCGGGTGCCAGCATGCGATTGTAGCTGCAGAGGGAGCATGTGGACGGGGAGATGGGAAGTCACGCTAATCCTGGGACGCCCCTCAGAGCCCCAGGACGTCAGCGGTGTGTCTGCCCCTCACCGCGCCTCCCTTTCTATGCCGGCTTTGGTGTCCTGCTCTCGGCCCTTGGTATCGAGGCCAGAGCCCGGGGACCTAATTTAGGGCTCCCGTACCTTTCCGGTTGGAGAGAAAACAAGGTCGTTTTAAAGGCAAAGTTTGGAGAACAAATTAATGGCCAGTGGTTAAGGAGGGGGGAGGGGGCGGGAGGGAAGTGGGTGTGGCTACAAAAAGGAACTGGAAGGATCTTTGTGAAGATGGGAATGTTCCCTTCCTTAACTGTATCAGAAAAATATCCTGGTATATCCTATACTATAGTTTTGCAAGATACAAGATGTTACCAGTGGGGGTAAAGGGTACATGAGATCTTCTTGTCTTATTTCTTACAATAGCCTGTGAATTATTTCAAAATTTCAAAATAAGGCAATGCTGGAGGTGCACAGCTGAGTCCCTCCCCAGCATTGCCCTCCAGGGAAGGAATTTGCTCCCCCATGATCCTGCCTCCTGATACCTGCCCTGTGATAGTGATTGAAGACCTGGTCCCCTGGCCTCATTTTAGGATCTCTCTGAAGGCCTATCCCCGCTTCAGAGCTCCCCATGGTACTAAGGCCTGTTTCAATTATATTCCAGTTCAGTTTCTCTCTCTACCCCATCCTGTTCCCTTCACTTCCTTACCTACACTGTTCCTGTGTGCCCAATAAACCTCCTGAATGAAAAAATAAATAAGTAAATAAGCAAGGCCTTGAATGCTGAAGATGCTCTTATTTAGAAAGGTTGCAATCTGGGGCTCTGGTTCCTAACTTTTCACTACCAAGGGGAGTGACAGTGGTCTTTTAGTGCTCAAGGAGGCCTCAGTCCCAGTCAGATCCGTAGATCCATGGATTACAGTAGTGGAATGTAACTAAAGATTTCCTGAATGATGGCTGGCCTTGGAGGAGGTGCCTTTGGTGCCTGGCTCACTGCTTACCCAGCCCAACCGTGTCCTTCTCACAGCTGTGTTTCAAATGCCAAATGTGTGTCCCAGCAACATCATAAATTACTGTTTATTAATTGGGCCTTGGGGATTGCTTCCAAAGTCAAGAAAGCAGAAGGTCCACTCTATTTGGATCCCATGCCTATCATCTGTCAATGCCTTTTCACTGTTTGAACCATGGAATATGTAACTGCCTATCAGACCTGTAGATCAGAAGAGAAAGCAGTATTAACAAAATAAGAGCAAAGATGCTTGATGAAAAAACATGATTTCTATTTGGCTCTTTTAAAATCTTGAAAAGAGTAATAAGACAACCTTCCCTCTCCCTTACCTTGATGATGGAGTCCACAGGGGTAGGAGTGGGGCTGGGACTAATTGTGGGCACCTGGACCACAGCTGCTTTGAAGAGTGAAAAGGATTCCCAGCTGCGGCTCAGGGCTGGCGTGCAGCCAGGCTGCCAGTACAAGTTAAAGCCTCCTTCCCACCCCTGTGGGCCTGGGGCTTGAAGAACGGACACACACCCTCAATGTACAAAGGGCCCATAAATGAGGGTCCTCTCTCCCATCTACTCCCCAGCCCTCCCCCTCCTTGTCAGGCAGAATGGAAAGAAAATGGCCAGAGAAAAGTTTTGGTTTTTTCATCCAGCCCCAAGACTGTCAACTTTTGCCCAGTGCCAATTTATTTGGTGGTTAAGAACTGTTCTCTTACACCCACCCCAACTCCCCTGTAACTTTTACCATGTTTTAGGCTATTGATTCTCTATCCTCAAGAATCTGAAACCCAACGGCAGATCTGCCAGGAGTCACTGACACAGCTCCAGGAGTCTATTCTGCCTCCCAAAGTGCCAATCCAGAAATGGTCAAATGTTGCTGGCCATGGCTGCTGAGGGTATGTACTGAATGAAACAGGCAGTGCTGGGGCTTGGGTTCAGCCTGCTGTCGGGTATGGTCACAAAGCTGACAGGCTGCAGCCAAGGACTTTATTTTCCACTGTACCTACATAGGCATGCCTATGGTGTAGGACAGAGGGCCCTGCCCTGATGTCCTAGGAGGCTACCTCAAAGTCCCCGAGGAGAGGGGAGGAGCTCGAAGCATCCGTGCCTGAGAGCAAGGCTGGGAAGAGGGAGACCCCTCCACATCCCATCTGGGGACCCAGCCACAAAGGAGTTTACAGGATGGCACAGAGTCACATGGCTTCCAGACCCATCCCACCTCTTCCCCCTCCCAGGAGAGGGGCCAAGCTGGGGGGACCAAGGCACCCAGAGACACCATGGACTCTAGGACGGCCACAGTCCTCACAGGAAGGCCGTGGCTAGGAGAAAGCCTCAAAGGGTAAGGGGCTAGGCAGTCCTCGCCAGGGCAGGCGTGGGAGTCACACGCTGCTCGGACAGCTGGAGTGGGGACATGCCCAGCCTACAGACGAACCTCTGGAGCTGCTGCTGCAGGGACTCGCGATTGTTCACATGGCAGACGGCCCCCAAATCACAGCCTAGGGAGGGTGTGATGGCTGCAGAGGCCGGGATGATGAGGCTGAGCAGGCTGTGTACTTTGGGGCCGCCGCTGGGCTGTGAGGCTATCCTGCCAGATCCAAGGTGGCAGAGGCAGGAAACAGAGGAGGGGCAGAGGCAGCAAAGGGAGAGGCCCCTACCCAAACTCCTTGCTGGGACACCCATCTCAGTGTCTTACATTCCAGTTCACATGACCACCTGCTGAGTCTCCATGGGGGGTCTCTGTGCAGGAGCCTCAGGGCACCAGGAGAAAGATGAGTTCATTTCCTGGTCGTTGCTGTAACAAGTCACCACACACCTAGTGGCTTAAAACTACACAAATTTATTACCTTACTCTTCTGGAGGTCAGAAGTGAGATATGGGTCTCATTGGACGAAAATCAAGGTGTTGGCAGGCTGTGTTTCTTTATGGAGACCCTAGGGGAGAATCCGCTTCCTGGTCGTCAGGTTGGTGGCAGAATTCAGTTCCTTGCAGCGCTCCTTTTCTTGCTGGCTGTCAGCTCAGGGCTGTTCCCAGCTTCTGGAGGCAGGGCATTCCTCCATCTTCAAAATCAGCAGTGGTGGGTCATGTCCCTCTCAGATCACATCTCTGACCCAGTCTTCAGGCCTCCTCTTCCACTTTAAAGGACTTGTGTGATTAGATTGGCTCACCCAGATAATCCAGGATAATCTCCCCATTTCAAAATCTGGGGATTAGGGCATGGACATTTTCGGGTGGGGGTGCCACACTTTTCTGCCAACCATACTATCTTCATTTTACAGTCATGAAAACTGAAGCTCAGAAGAACTATGTGGCTTGGCCAGGAGGGCAATGAATTTACCATAGAAATTCAAGACACATTCCTCTCCTGGTTTCACATTCTTGCTGTGGCAGCCCCATGGCTGTGAGAGCAATGCTTGATCTGTGCCCACAGCCTGAGTAAAACAACCCTGGGCCAACCCAGGGCCAAGTTCAGGGGCCTCTGCTCCAAAAGTGGAGGCTTGGGCATGGTGGTCCCCACCCCCCACCCCTTGACAGCCAGGGGCTGCCAGGCCAGGGTCAAGCATGGGAAGAAGGGCAGGGGGCACTCAGGGGCTAACATGAACAGGCAAGCCCCCCAGAGTGAAGCATAGAACAAAGGGTACCCTGTAGTCTGGGAGGCAGGTGTGAGGTGGCTCCTTTCCCCAGAGACAAGGGAGCTGCAGAAGGACCCTGCAGGTGGCAGGGAGATACCTCAAGCTCAGGCCCAGCCAGGCTCAGCCTGCCCCAGACTCAACACAGGCTTTCCCTCTACACTGACCAACCTTCCAACCTGTGCACACCTCCCAGCATCCAGCCCCCTTCCTGCCTCAAGCAGTCTCTCACCTCTCCTCCAACTAGGCCCTGTCCATTCAGCCTCCGAAATAGAGGTCTGTTTGTATGAAGACTGAAGTCACCTAGGAGGCGGAGGACCAGCTCCTTACCCTCAGAGAAGCAGAGCTAGGCAGGAGCTGGACTTGCCACAATACTAGGCACTGGGTCTCAAGGGCATCCCTGGGTCCCAGAGGCTTCACCACTGGGTACCACACAGAGGCCAGGAGAGATTGGACAAAGGGAAGGTAAGCAAGGTCCATATGCAGCTCTGTTGACACATAGCAGGGGCAAGACCTCTGCAGAAAAGGAAGTAGGAAGACATGTATTCTGACACCCAAGGCCTGGAGCTAACCATGTCCTAAACCATGTTTGGCAGCTCTCACCTGCCAAATTTGTCTGCTGTCCTGGCCCCCGCTGTCTAGCAGCCTTAAGTGTCACAGGACAAAGAATCTCTGTTCAGAAACCAACCAAGTCACCCCTACAAAGAGGATGCAAAGGAGAGCTAAAACCTGTCCTCTACCAGGGGTGGGGCCTGGCAATCTGAGGGTTCCTTCTGGACACTGGTGGCCAGGAATCCAGCTCAGCTAGGAGTACTTCACATGCACCATCCTAGCTAAGGAGGCACCCCCAGACCCCTAGAAACCACTCAGTAAGAATCACTGAGGAAGCGTCTCTGGGGATGAAGAAGCAGCAAACTCCCCAAGCCAAGGAGGGGAAGGAAAAGGGAAGCAGGCAGGGAGGACAATGAAGACCAGTCAGTCCATAGCATTTATGGCGACAGCACTAAAAGGAAAGGGACCCTGGAGCTGACATTAAAACAAAAGCAAGATACTGCCATTGATTCTTGAGTACCAACAAAGAGGGCTAGAGAGGATGAACAAGAAGATCAACAAGAAAGGTCGCCCTATGACAAATGCCAGAAAACGTTTAATTGATGGGAAGCGTGCAAAAGCAGGCACCACTTCCAGGCAGCAGGGAGAATGACTGGGGCGCACACGACAGACACGGGGCAGACGCACCCCCACCCAACACCATCCTCAGCGCAAGTCTGGAGGCAGGAGCCCAGACAGAAGGCAAGAGAAGTTTCTGAAGCAAGGTTTAAATAGACTTTATTGTTACAATCGGGGACCCCACCAAGCAGGGCCTTCTAAACTGATATATATATGGTCCCAGATGTCCCCATGGAGACATTGAGAGGTCGTGGTTGCAGAAGAGGCCACTGCAACTGAAGGACATGATATGATCCAGGGAAGGTCAGCCAGGAATGCAGGAGACAGGATCAGAATGGGCAGGGGGGTGGTCAGGTCACAGGATGAGGAGAGGATGGCCCCCTTCACTCCCGCTTCTTGTAGTTCTCCAGGTGTGACAGGACCCAGCCCGACGGCACGAAGAAACACAGGAAACAGGAGATGAGCCCAATGGCATTATCCTGCACAGAGCACAAAAGAGGAACCCCCAGAGTAAGGAATCCCCCGAAGCTCTCAGAAGTCCAAGGAGCCTTCCCAGGTAGCTGAAAGCACTCCCTCAGAGAACCAGCCGAGAGTTCCAATGCCCCCATGGTAAAGGCAACCACGCTTCTGAGGGGGGATATAGCAGATCAAGACCCACTCTAGGTCCCAAGTTCAAATATTTGAGAGGAGAAAGTGACAGGAAGGAAGGGCAGAAAAGGCAGCCTGGGTCAGGAGCTATGGAGAAATCCACCATCAGATGAAAAAGTGAAGCGACAGGAAAAGAATTTTAAAACTGATTTAGGCTGATTTATTGGGACATGAACCCAGTAACCCTAAAAATGCAACTTCTCTTTGTTGCCTTAAAAACCCCTCCTTTCCCCCATCCTCGACAGGGCTTTAACTAACCTCCAGGGCTGTGATAACAGACTTTGACTCGCCACTACCATATTCCCTATAGCAGTTAAGATCACAGCAAAACCTGGAATTCAAATCCCGTCTTTGCCGTTGAAGGCGTGCCCTTGTACAAATACTCCTACATTTCAGCTCCCTTAGCCATGAAATGGAGAGAATTGTCCTTTCTTCTCAGGGTCACTGGGTAGACTGAAAGGGGCACAGCAGGCATTCTATGCATGCTAGTTTCCTAGCCCGCAATGCTCTCCCAGCTTTGCTACTTCCTCAAGACCCACTAACCTGGATTCTAAAACGTGCCTTCAAAGCCGAGTTCTGCCACTGAGGTGAAGGGACAGAAGCTTTAAACAGGTGAAAGCTGTCATTAAGGGCTAAACCCTCCCCCCTTCCCGTGAATTCCAAACACCTGTTAGGGTCCTCTTAGCCCCACCCTCACCCCGTCCTTCCCTGATAATTAATAATAATAAATAGCGGTAATGTCATTATCGTAGCCAACAGTCTCAGACACTGCCCAGAGAACGGATGAAGAAAAGGGCTAAGGGAACGCGAAGGAAATTCGCTCGAGGTTGCACGGTAAGACCGAGCTGGGATTGATGGGGTCTGACCCCAAGTCCCGGCGCTGAGGGGAAAGGCCCAACCCTCACTGGGCGCCGACCGTCGCCCAGGCGCTGTCCCCTCGGTCGCACCCTCCAGGCACGGCCGCCTCCCTGCCGCGAGGTGCAGGGCACTCTCCTGGCCGCCCGAGGTCCAGCGCCAGCGGTGCCTCCCGCGTCCTTCTCGGCCCGCTCCTCACCAAGGGCCCGAGCTGCTCCCGCGGCGGTTTGGAATAGATCTGGGCGCGCGGCACAAGAAGCCGCCGGCCGGGAGCCGTGAGGCCCCGGAGCAGCGGCGTCAGCGCAGACATGACGGCAGGGTGGTAGCAAGCCGCAGACAGCAGCCTGCTGGAGCCCAAGGTCGGAAAGTCGGAAAGTCAAAATGGCGGCGACAAGCCGGAGTTCCGGAGCTGGAGGGGGCGGTGAAGCGGCAGCCCGGAAGGTTCCCGGAAATGACGCATATACGCCTCCCCTACCCGCCCCCGGCAGCTTTTGGCGCGCTCCTAGAAACAGCCAATCGATGCTGTCCTACCGCCGAGGGGCGGGACGCGAAGTGGTGTTCTTTCCCGCTATGCCCGGCCTCTAAGGCAGCCTATCTTCGTGAGTGACACCTATGGCCATCCAATCACGTCAGCGTGAAACCTAGATTACATTCTTGGCCCCTCCCTCCATTCAAACTCTTAAATCTCTCTCTATTCAGCCATTCTGTCCTTTCCGCCGTGCCTCCGTCATTTCTCGTTCGAACTCTTGATAGTAGCCTTGGGAGTGGACTCCCATCATTTACTTTTCTCTTCTTTTTCTTTCTTTTTTTTTTGCATGGACAGACCCCGGGAATCGAACCCGAGACTCCAGCGAGAACTCTGCCTGCTGAGGCACCTTGGCCCGCCCCCATCATTTACTTTCACCGCCTGCAATTCCAGTTTCTACACAGCAGCAGTTCATTTTCTCTTTCTTTCTTCCTTTTTTACACCTACTTAAAAAACCTTCAGTGGCTCTCCATTGCTTTCTAGACAAAGTTCCAGTTCCTGGATGTCAACTCTCCAGCCTTATCTCTCAATATTCCGCACCATACTCTTTGACCTGTAGGTCCTGTCACAGCATTGTCATGAAGGTAATGCCATTATTTCAAATTGTTTCCAAATGAGGAAATAGTCTTGAAGAGCTGGATGACTTCAAGGTCACAAATCTACAAGGCTGCCAAGCCAGGATTCCAGCAGTTTTATCTGCAACAAGACCCATGTTTTTAACCAGCCACACGAGCTGCCTCTGAAAGGGAGTTTCCAGAAGTTCCAGTTTTAACTCTGTGGTCAAGAGTATCAAAGGTTGCCACAGGGCAAACCACAAGCTTTGGGGGAGAAACCTCAGGCCCATGGTGGGGAGGAGTAGGGGTGGCTCAGAGAAAGATGCATTGGACCTGGCGTGCCCGAGAGTGGGCTGTGTGAGCCTGAGATTCCTCTGGAGGGTTGGGGCACCCGGGGCCAGAGCTATTCCAAGTCCCTCCCTTTCCTTCCCCCTTCTCTCCCACTCCATTCTTGGCATTTTTAAATTTCCAGCAGTCTCAGCCCAGCTCCACTCCACCTACCAGGCCCGCTGCCCACCTCCTACCCAGGGCTCTGCAAATCAGCCCAAGGCAGATGTTTCTAAATTCCCTTCCCCCTCTCAAGGGGCACAGAGCTGGGAGGCCCAGGTTACATCTGCCTGCTAAGGGGAAGAGAGAGGCACAGGGACCTCCCCCACTGCCAGAGGAAAAGGAGGGAGCATTTATCAAGCAGGTGCGTCTGTGCTGTCTTATATAGGGCTTTCCAACCAGCTCCTGTGAAGTGGCTTCTCTCAGCACCCCGAAGGGAGAGGATGAAAGGGGCTGGCCAGGAGATTAACCCTCAATTCATAAATGCCAGGGCAGGATTTGCACTTAGGTCTGTGTGTTGGATTAGCAACCACATTTCTGCTCTTCCCCCAACCCTCCAGCAACCCACCCCTCCCCAAATCCAGGCACAGTCCATCAACAGGAGAGCAGTGAAACCGTTGTTGTGGTGCATTTATACCACGGAGCATTAGACAGCAGTGAAAATGAACCAAATTCTGCTACCACACTGATGGCTTCCAAAAACATAATGGTGAGTGGAAGAGGCCAGACATAAAGGAGCAGACTGTGTGGTCCTATTTCTCTCGGTTGCAGCAGCGGACAGAACTAAGCCCTGGGGCTGGAAGGCAGTCAGTGGGACCAGAGGAAAAGGGAAAGTATAGGGCATACTATCAGGAGGACATCTGGAGACCTCATTCAGCTGGACACCCAAGACTTGTTCACTCTTCTGTATGTCTGTTACATTTCAATTGGAAACATGTTTTAAAAGGTCAAGAAAAATCAGAGAAAAACATAATACACAACGTGACCCTGTTTTTCTAAAAGAGACAGTATCTACAGAAATAAATGTACCCAGATAAAAATCTCAAAAGACACACACACTTTGTGAACAATCATGTTCTCCAGATGGTGGTGGGAAAAGAGGGGAATTGGGATCTTTTTTTTTCTGCTGGGTTTTCCAAGATTCCACATTGTATAATGGCATTATTCTCACGGCATTAATGAATATACAAGCAAGGAGAGGGATGTTTGTCCTATGAGCAGACAGATTCTTGGAGAGGCTCCCACGGGACAGGGATTCCCTCTAAATATCCTGGTCAATTGCTGCACTGCCCATAAGGATGGGGAGCTCACTCCCACTCCGGGACTGCCCACCATGCCGATTACAGGGGAGGGGAGGCATCAAGCTCCCAGAGCCCAAGGTATTACCCTTGCTCCTTCCCAGAACGAGGACACTAGGGTTAGATCTCAAAACTTGGGGACCAGTAGGGGAACCCAGCATCACACCCCTGCTCCCCAATCCCTGATGGCCATATACGGGCCAGGCAGACCCCAGCTATCCCATCCTGAGCTGGCCCCCAGACCCCGGTGGTCATATATGAACTGGAGGGACACTGCATGCCCCTCAGTCCAGGCCTGGCCCGCTTCCACAAAAGGCTCCAGCTCCAAAGCTGTTCTGAACCACGTCCAAATATGGAGTTTGTAAGGTCTGGAGAGGGAGCCACACCCAGCCCTTTGGGGCCCGGCAGTCAGCTGCCCTCCCCTGCACACCTCCTGGAGTTTGCCACCTCCTGGAGCCTCTGCCCAGAGCTGGCAAGAACAGTTTTAATGTTCAAATTAAAAAAACATACATATTGGATAGACGGAAATACTAGTGGTCAATGAGAGGGAGGGGTAAGGCGTGTGGTATGTATGAGTTTTTTCTTTTTTCTTTTTCTGTATATGCAAATATATTTTTAAATGATCATGGTGACAAATATACAACCATATTGAGCCACTGATTGTACACCAGGTATGGAATGGAATGTTTGTATGTTAAGAGTGTATGTACTTGTACATTGTTGTTGTCAAAAAAAAAAAACAAACAAAAAACAGTTTTCCTACTTAGAAGTTTCCCCACCTGGCCTGGGCCCTGGTCTTGGCGTATGGAGCTGGGTGCCCGGCCTTGGCCCCAGGGCTGGCCTGGGAACTGAGGAGCCCACCCCACGGCTCTCAGTGAGGGCAGCTGGGTCCCCTCTGGAAGCCTGCAAGGGAATGTCTCCCTTGGGTGGGGGTAGCACCAGGTCCTGCTGGAGCCCCAGGATGGAAACAGTATCCAATGGATAAAGGTTCGAGAAGGGCCCAGGGGGAAGGTCAAGGGGGCCCCAGGTCCGGATCAACACTGATTTGCTGGGCGGCCTGGAGATGCCCCTTCTCCATCCGGGCCTGTTTCTCCATCTGCAAAATGGGAATTAAACGCAAAGCCCCAGAGGAGAAAGGGATAGGAGAGGCCTGTCTCTGGAAGAAAAGGCTGTTTGGGGAAACCTGAGCAGGCCACATGCCAGCAGAACGAAGGGCCACCCTCGCAGAGCAAGTGGGGGTGTCTGCTCTTGGAGGCACAGCTGTCGCCAGATGCCAGATGTCCAAGGGGCAGCCAGGTCACAGCTGTTGGGGAAGGAGCAACTTGGGGCTGTGGTGGGGAGTGGCCTGGGCACCCAGGGTGGGGTGGGTGTGGCGGGCAGCCACGCCCTGGCGGCAGTTAACTTCTTCAGGCTCACAGCCCATAGCTAGCGGCCATGGACAAGAGCAGGCATTCATGTGACAACGGCCTGGCCTGGTGACAGCGGGCTTCGTGGATGATGATGCACATGGGCTGTGTTTGCCTCCACTGTGGGTCAGCCCGGCCACCAGGTGCTCTGGGTCAGGAGGTCCACAGACATCGGGCAGGACATCATGTATGGAATGTTTGTATGTTGAGAGTGTATGTACTTGTCCCCGAGGTACAGAGGAGGAAACTGAGGCCTGTGGAGGGGCGGGGCTGCCAGGCAGGCTGCCCTCCCGTCTCCGTGGGGGGTCACCGTGGGCATGGGTAGGAGCATGCTCCCACATCGAGCACAGCATCATTCCGAAGATCTGAAACCACAGCTTCCACCTGGGCCCCGGCCCCACTAACCCCAAGTCTGCCTGCACGTCCTATTTGAGAACCTCAAATTCCCTCCATCCAGGCTACCTCTGGCTGTACTGTGGGTTTGGACGGGAGCCCCCAGCCTCACCGCCCCCTGTGGTGACCCCATATCCAGACCCCTCTGCCTCCTGAGCCCCCAGCTCAGGCCCATCACTGCAACCCCTCAGGCCTTTCTCTGCCTCCACACCCTCCACCTGTTCTCGGATCTTCCTGCCCAGGGCAGGACACCCACGCCTTTTCACTGCTCCCCAACACCCCGCCTTGCTGCCAGGACCCACAGAGGGTCCGAAGGCCCTGCAACTGAGCACCACATCCCTGGGCCCCTACCCTCAGCCCTACTCCCCTCCTTACATCCAACACCAGAGAAAAGGCTGCCCCGGGGATGGCAGGCCCATCCCTTATTTCCCGACTCCCAGCTCTGAAGTCCCTCTGTAACCCACCCCGCAGGCACTGTGCTGGACCTCAGGGAGGGTGTCACCCACAACACGCCCATTCCGAGGGTTCTGTGCTGCCCCACACCACCCAGCACCTGGGCATGGTGGGACCTCGCTGACTCCCCCAGTCTCATGGAATGCAGTGAGGGGATGGGGCAAACGGCCCGAGAGGGGTCCCCAGTGTCTAGGTCACCCCCCATCCCCACCCTCAATCCGCCTCTGCAGCAGCACCCTCCTGAGTCTGGGCCGGACCACACAGAGGCACAGGGCCTGGTGCACAGCCTCATCCTTCCAGGGCCCTGGGAGGAGAGCTGGACCTGACACTTCCGAGGACAGCTGCAGCCAGCTCGGGTCCTGCTCCCTCGCCTCTGCTCACGGCTGCGAGCCTGTTCTAGCCCTTCTCAGCCCAGCCCCATCCCTTCGGGGCCTCCTCCCTCTGACTCTGGGTTAGCCTGTGCTGAGCAGATTTGGTGTGGCCTGACCCTGCCCCAGGGGTGCTGGCCCTCTCATGGGCCAGCTCCCAGCAAACGCTCCTGTAATTAAGCCAGGACCCCACACAAGGGCATCCCAAAGGCCCAGTACAGATTCGCTTTGACCGATTCTCGCAAGCAGAGTCCAGGGAGTGTAGAACCATTTCCTGAAACCAACTGCACGCATGTGCATGCCACTCCCTGCCCATTCCCCCAGAGCACCAGCCCCAGACAGGTGGACGGGGCGCAGAGGGCCTGGGTCGGAAGGAGCTGGCTGGCAGGCTCTGGAGTCATGGCACCAGGCAAGTGGGGGATACAGGTCTGTGTCGCTTCTAACCCACCACCCTCTCCTCCCCACCCAGCCGGATGTGTGGGACATCAAAGAAAAGCTGGGGTACGTGGCCCTGGACTTGGAGAATGAGCTGGCCAAGGCTGCCTTCCCTGTCCTCCCAGGAGAAGAGTTACAGGCTGCCCGATGCACAATTCCCTGCCACCTGCAAAGGGTGCTTCCACTGTCCAGAGACTCCTTCCAGTCCCCCTTTGTAGGTGAAGCTCTGTCCCTGCGTGGCAACCGCTCCACACTCCTAACCTCCTCAACTCCAGAGCCCGTTTTTCTCAGCAGCCCCCTCTACCCCGTCCGGCACAAAAGAAAGCCCCTCTCGGGAGAGAGCGCCCCTCTGGTCGGCTGAGGTCCTGCCTCCAGAGATTCCCCAGGAAGCCTGCGGCGGATGAGCCCGGAGACCAACAGGCATGGAGTCCACTGAATCCATGAGATGACGACAACTGCATCATGGAGTGTAACAAGGACAGCCGCAAAGTCCCGTAGGCCAACACCTTGCTGGGGGCACCACCAGGAACCCGGTATTGCAGACTGGACCACAAGGACCTCGCCCCCTATCCCCCCCACCAACCGGCCCTCAGCACCACGATCAAGGTGGGAGGCTGCTGGGCAAACAGCTTTCTCAGAAAGCAGAAACTGGCCTCTCTCAGCACCCAGGGCAGAGGGCAGCTGGGGGAGGGAAGGGCCCCAGAGCCAGACAGATAACCGTGTCCTCCACATGCTGCCATGCGCCTCAGCTCCATCTCCACTTTAGGCTGTTTATTTGTTACATGGGAATAATACCCCCTACCCCAGATTAAAATCTTGGTTCTGCCACTTACTACTAGGAGGTAAGCTACTTTAAGGCTGTGGGACTCTCCACTGCTCTTGGAGTTGAGGATACCACCATCACTCTATAGACAGGGCTGTTGTAAGATTACACAAGGCAATGCCCAGGAAACTTTGGGTGCCCGGAGCACAGGAAGCACTACGTGTGGTTGTCACTGGAGTAGACAAGGCTCACCAAATGCCAGTTCCCTTCCACCTCACAGCCCAGACAGCTCATCACCAGGCTCCTCAGCAATGCCTTCCCACCTGCCCCGGACCATCCTGTTGCACATGGGGGAAAACCAACAACCAGAATAAATCTGCACCCTGGTTTTAACTGCTGACCTACAAACCGGCGTCCTCTCTCACTGCGGAGGTCAGTTCCCTTTAAAGCTAGCTCAGGCTTTGACGGAAAGAGACCACTCATCTAGCAATTGTTTCTCTATATGCCCTGCAAGGTGTACAGTTGTTTCTGCAAGTAGCACTTGAGTGCAGAACCCTGAGCTGCAGCTAGAGGACAGGCTGGAGGCTACAGCAAGAGGCAGCTTCGAGGAATCACCCCACTGAGGAAGAGCACAGCTCCCCCATGCAGCGGCTGAGGACCAGAGAGACAGCCTGCCCAGGCCACTCAGGAAGGTGGTAGGGCAGGTGGGTACAGCCCTTAGCCCTCCTGGAACCCTCTACTGGTGATGAAGGAAGGGCTCCACGTTATTTCAACTTTGGCCATTTACCCTGCAGCAAAGGGAAAATCCTGTCTGGGATTTTAAAAACAGCTTTTAAAGAACAAAGAACTGGGGGTTTAGGGGCACAGTTCTGTCACGAGAGAATTATGTTGTACATGTGCAGCAAAATGCTCTCCTTTCCCAGAGTTGTGATGCCTTTCTTTGCACCTCAAAGATAAGGTAGCTGCACAAACAGCTCCCTGGGTGTGCCCCACCCACAGGGCAGAGGCCAGTCATGCCAACCGGTACCGCCCTAACAGCTATTCACCCTGCTACTCTCCCCAACTCATCTCCGCCTGTGAGGACCAGGGGTTCCTTGCTGGCCTTCCCTTCCCCTCACAGCAGATCTGGACCACCAAGCAGAGGCGTGAGGTTGGCTCCTTCTCAGCCCAGCTCCCCACCTCTCTGCCCAGCCAACATGGCACCACCTGCCACACTAGGGTCGCAACCTCCCCCAGCTCATAACTTTCCTGCCCCGAGTTACCCTTCCTTTGGGTCTGTTTCTTACAAGAGAACACTCCGACCTCTACCCAAGGCTTCTGGGAGGTGGCACAAACCCAGATTTGGTCTCAGTTCCCACCTCTGGGTGGTGGCTCCAGGCACCCCGAGATTGCCTCAGGCCCTAGGCCTCCTTCCCACGTTCAGACGCCGCCATCCAGACTGAACGACAGAACAGTCTGAGGGGAACCTCACCGTGCCAAGGTCTGGTTTTTTCTGAGCCCATGGCACCCCAGCATCAGGAAGCCATCCCAGCAGCTGAACAAAGTGTCTTTTATTTGTGACATACAAATACAACCAATGAAAAAAAGAGATCACTTCCTCTCTTTGATTCCAGTGATAAGTTGCTAAAGAAAAAATAATATATATCAAGGGGGAGTTTATCTTCCGAGTTTCTTCTACAAAACCAGAAAGGGTTAAAAAAAGAACCATACAGATGTCATATACACATACCCACCAACAAAAACAACCTGAAATAGGGTGGATACAACTAAAAAGGTATCTTAACAAATATTTTAACATGCCCCAAACAAAAAGCAAAAAGCCTGGTGCAAAAGGCCTGCTTTGGTTCTCAAAACCAAGAGCTAGGGGAAGTGGAGAAAGCCTGGTGCTTGGGGACTCCACAGGGTCAGCGTCAACCAGAGAGCGATGTGCTTGCTGGTCGCAGGCAGCTCCTCCCCCACCCCAGCCCTGGCCCTGAGAGGGGCTCTGGGCACAGGCCCCGAGCACCCTGCTGACCTGTGGGCTTGGTACCACGCATCCAATCACTGGAAAGAGAACGTACACTGAACTCACCTTACATGGGATTTACACTGCGGGTTCCTTTTGGTCCCCTTGAGAGGGAGGTATCAGAAATCCATGATCAATGTTTATTGATACTGAGAGAATATTTATCATTCTGTGTCCTTTGAGAGACAAGAATCAGAAGAAACCTCCTCTTAAACATGCTTCTTCCTTTTCATGATTTGTGGAAGTTGACCAATCCTCTCCCAGAAATTTAAGATCTCACCCTCTGGTAAAACTGCTGGGGAGCCGGTGGGATACGGGAGAGATGGGCTGACCCCAGCGCCAAGCCGTGAGGCCCTCTCCAGGGGAGTGCCCAGCCCCACTGCTGGTGGGGTCAAGAGCAGCATAGGCACTCAGCAGAGGGGCCAGGCTGGCGAGGAGGCCCACGGGCACTGGTCCCTGCCCAGGCAGGAATCTGGGTGGAGAAGCCAGAACAGTGCTGGGGAGATCCTGTCAGGACAGACAGCCACAGGAGTCGGGGCAGAGGGTGGGGAAGTGAACAGATGTCAAAGTCAGAGGGACCAACAGACCTTTCACGAGAGCAACTTCACAAAGGCTAGAACCTTTAAGACATGCCCTAGAGCAGAGCTCAGGAATGTCCAAGGAGAGGTGTTGGGTGTTTTTCCTGGATAAGGATTTGTTTTTGCTTCCCTGGAACGGGAACAAGGCCTAGAGGTCAGGATGTGTACAAGTTCTAACACACAACCCCTCTGATGAAGACAAAACCTTTGCCTTCATCCCACAAGGGAAGAGGAAGGACTTCTACTCCTGGCTCCAGCCCACTGCCACAGGGTAACACCAGAGAGAAGCAGCTGCTTTGCCTACGGAGAGGCATTCCTGCTGCGGCCTGAGCTGTGGCCCGGCCAAGGCAGAGCCAATAGTGCCTCACTGAGGCAAGGGGCAAGGCTGGGGAGAGCAGGCAGAGCAGGCCTGCGCTGGCTGGGGGCTCTCGAAGGCAAGGGAGAGTAAAGGGTGGGATGTCCCACCTTCAGAGAGCTATCAGCACCAAGACATGAGAAGAATGGCAAGGAATATACCGGGAGCAAGAGCTCCTTCTGGGGAAAGACAAGGGACTCCCTGACGTACTCCCCCCTTGAGAATGAGAGCAGAGGTATACGGGGCGGGAGTAAGAAGTGGGGGAAAGAGTGCAAAGGACGATGGGGAGGAACAGGTAGGGTCTCTGGCTTTCTTCTATGAATGAAAACCTTGAGTCACTGCTGTACTGTCACTGCGTGACACCAAGAAGGTAAACGTAGAATGAAGTAACGTCCAAAAGTCAGAAAAGTGATTGCCCCACAGGGCGTCCAGGTGATACCTTGTCCCTGGTCCTCCCAGCCCCTCTGACAGCAATGGAGCAAGATGGAACCTTCCTCCCCGAGGTGGCTGGTCCCCTGGGGCAATTCCACTTTAACTGCAGATCCACGAAAGCACAGTTAGAAAGAGCTCCCTCACTTCCCTGTGTCTTGGCAGAGCACGGCTTCTCTTAAGTCTCTTTACATCCAAATCACACACCATGTCCACTCCTCTTTCAGGACCACCAGACCCCAGACTAGGACTTCAGACTCTCGTAAAAATGGGCACAAACACTCCATTTGTCCACGTAGGGGGCAGGGGGGCCACCAAGAATCCAGCTGCAGAGAAGTGGGGGAACCTTATGCATGAGGACCCAAGTGCCAAGTGAGGAGGCAGCCACTGTGTGAGAAACGCTTCAGCCTGGCCTCTGCCCACTCCCATTCAGTATCTCCTCCTCTCTGGTCTTCCAGGAGAAAAGAGGAGGAGTGGAGCATCTCCGCAACTTAGACCACTCCTCCCCCAGGATTCTGTGCTTTTAGAGTACAGCCTGCCACGTGCAGGCTGAGGGAGCCACAGCCCTAAGGGTGCCTGGCAGGCAGCGTGAGACCAGGGAGAGGACAGGCCTTAGCACAGAGCATTCTGACTTGCGAGCAGCTTGAGTTGTTCAGTGGCAGCAGCCACCACAGTGTCCGCCGGCATGGGAATGCTGGCTGTCCCCAAACTTGGTTCTCCGGCTCAGGATCTCATAAGAGCAGTCCTCCCCACAGCAGCCAGACATGCTGGGGGAAGAGTCATCAATTTCAAATCTGCAAGGCAGGCGGAGAAAAGGGTGGGTTGGGGGTAGCTGGTCGCTCTCCTCCCTAGCTTGAAACCTTTCCCACCAGCCTGCTTACGAGACCTCTAGGAGTAAGGGCAGGTGAGGCAACCAAATCAGAGGACATCGCCGTGCCATCTCACCCATCCCTGCCTCAGGCTCAGGAGGGACGGGGACAAGGACAAGGACAAGGTCAAGGAAACGGCCCATCCACCACCCCGAGGGCCCCGGGTCAGGCCCAGTCCCTTACTGTAGCGCTTCTCTGAAGAACTGGTAGGCTCCATGATTGTGTTTAAATACTGTTAACATAACTTTCTTCATTTGTGTGCTGAAAAGGAAGTTGAAAGGACACCTTTTAGGAAAAGAAGCAGAGACCGAGTCCTCTCCTGCCATCCTCCATCTGCTCCCATGAGAAATGTTTCTGCGCCTTGACCCCAGCTTCGTGGCATCCATCATGCTTGCCACTTTCCTTTATCACAAGCTTCTCAGGGTGCATGGGCATCGGGCACCCCCACCTGACTCTGCCTGCTTCCGGAGCAGGACTCTTTCCCACTTCCTCTCTGCATCCCCACTCCTTAGGCACAGAGCGCAGCACAGATAAGGTACTCAAAAGCTGCCACAGCGCTGCATCTGGAGTCCTGGCAAGGCAGGGAGTATCGCATCCTTCTGAACCTCAAGGAAGAGCACAGCCTCCGAGGCAGCTCCCTCCGAGGACGAGCACGTGGGTGTCCAGGAAGGCGGCCCTTACCTGTTGGCCATGAGCTGCAGGATCTGGATGAGGAACTTCCCCAGGCCTTTCCGCCGCACCTTGCTTTCCAACTGCACCTCGTAACTGGAGGAAGCATCAGAGAGGGGAGTGTAAAGGGTGGTGCCTGAAGAGACTACGGTCAGGCCCACTGGAGACATGCAGCCCTGTCAGCCCCTAGGGTATGTCTCATGGCTGGAGTGCCCGGAGCAAGGTCAATGTCTACTCACCCACCATCCCAGCCCCATGCTGCAGTTCCTACCAGTACAGGACTTCATCCCCGCACTCCACATCAAATCGGAAGTGAGAAAAGGCAACCGGGATGGAATTCTCTTCCCAAGCAATGAGGTACCAGGCACGGTCATCTGTCATTTCCTCTCGTTTTTCTCGGTCCTTCCAGCCCCACTCACTTTGCTCATACCTGGGAAATTTGGGGAAAGTCGGCTTGGGAACTCTGGGAGAGAAAAGCTGGGCAGGGAATGACAAGCCCTGCGGGGCACCCTTACATGGTTTGCATATTGGTTTTGGTGAGGTCAAAGGCCCACTCCACCGTGGCTGGCTCCAGTCCAGACACTCGCTTACACTCAATGGAGACATTTAACCTGCAAAGAAGAAAAGGAGGACTTTGGAGCCAGGGCACAGTTGAGGACCCAAGCTTTTGATGCACAGGATGGTCACTTAGGGCTGAGATTAACAGCTGTGGTCACCTGGCCCTCCACCCCAACCACAGGTGGGATTTCCTGCCTCCCCTCAGCTGTCCTCACCAGACTCAACACAGGGTGAACTACGTCCCTTTCTCCTACCTGCTCTTTTCCTAACCCTTGCAGTGTCTTCAGGTACTTCAG
Organism: Tamandua tetradactyla; assembly: GCF_023851605.1. Lineage (NCBI taxonomy): Eukaryota > Metazoa > Chordata > Mammalia > Pilosa > Myrmecophagidae > Tamandua > Tamandua tetradactyla. The sequence goes on from NC_135335.1 coordinate 10,653,208, forward strand.
GTACTTTGTCAGAAACACTCTGGCCTCCTTTGTTCCCACAACCATTGCCCTTAGGCGCTCCTCCCATTGCTTTAGATTTCTGAATTGAATCCTCCCCAGAGACGTCTCCCTTTCTTATCTACCAACCTTCCAAACGCACAGGGCAATCTCAGTCCTTCAAGACCACCAGGGCCAACACAAACACACCTCTGAGGGGTCCAGCTAGCCTCATCTTCTGAGCATGCAACTGGCACAAACAGGGCAGAGTAGTGTCCAACCCAGCCTTCTGCTTACTAACAAATGCTGTAGGCATCAAGGTATCAATTTCTAGAGGAAACTTAAGCAAAACACGGTTCAAGCTGTTAGCCAGACTGTGAAACCACACGCTTTAGGTAGCACCACATCCTGAAACGACTGACGTCAGCAGGCTTGAGGTCCTTAACAAGCCCGTTTCAAATTCCTTCCATAGCCTTTCACAAGGTCTGTCAGAAGATGCTTCATTTGGAATACATGGTGCCGTCTGCTGACAGGACACCATGGAAGCGGCAAATGGGCTCAGCCTTGTAAATTCGCAACTTCTTCTTCCTCGAGAGTCTTCCTTTCTTTGTAAGTACCGCACAGCACTGCCTGTGCCTTATCCATAAATTTTCCAAAGGCCTGTCTGCAGGTCTAACTTCTCCATTAATCTGAATTCTTTAAGTATGTGGAAGTAGGACCACTGCCACGTGAATCACACAGGATTCCAAGCACCAAAGGAGCCCAGAATCAGCTGGCAATGCCTGCTTCAGAGTCATTTTGTATTTCTGGAAGTTAGGAGGCATGTGTAAAGTGGAAACATTAAGAGATATCTTAGCAAGGGAAATCTAAACTCTCCCAAAGGACTTCCCGGAAGTTAAATGATAAAAGGAACAGTAAGTAGCATGTCTGATAACAGGAAGGAAGAAATAATAATAAACTGATGTGATACTGTGAAATTCAGATATACCTATAAAAGGCAGATCTATTTCTACCTGCTACAATCTTTATTTCCTATTTCACTTATTTCCATTTGTCTGTCTTATTCATTAACATATTCATACCAGCGGTTACATATGGAGTTGGACAGATTCTCTTCCCTCCTTAAAACAACCTTGCAAGTTTGGCATCATCACCCCATTTAACCGATCACAAAATGAAGCCTGAGGAGGATGAGTGGCCTGTCGGGGGCACACATCAAGCTAATAAGAGGCAGAGCTATGATTTAAATCCAGGTTTCACTAAAGCCACAAAGTCTGTTTTTTCCTCTAAACCAAAAAGTTACATTATAGAAAAGAGACTCATCAACAGCATTGCAGGCAGGACAGATTATGCCTCCTATTTTACCAACAGAAAGAAGATAGTTTTAATTAATGCAGACCGTATACTAAATTGGATTAGTAATAATAACAGTGAAAATAATAGCTAACACTTAAATAGCTTATAGTATGCTCCAGACACAAACACTTTACATCTAACCTTCCCAACAACTCTACGAAGAAGGCACCTAGAATATTTCTAATTAGAAAATGCAAACACTGAGAGGTCAGGCCAATTTGTCTGCAGCCACAAAACCTTTTCACAATTAAGTATTACTCATCAGCTGGATTGGGAATTAAAAGACCCCTTAGCTGTCAGGGGGAGACACCAAAGTTCGGAATCTCCTCCAACTTCTCTGAGCCTCAGACCAGGTGATTTTCCAAATTTGTTTCGGCTCTATGCACAGAGAGAAGACAAAGTCCTAAACAGTTTGCAATTAAGTATACTCTTTGCTCGTGCACAAATTTCTTAACTAGGGGATTCTCCATCAACAGAGGGCACTAGCCAGTTTCTGCTTCTTTTCAAGAAAGAAGAATGAGGAAGCCTACTTTGGAAACGTGAATTCCTGAAGACACTTAGAGACAACAGTTAGGATTGCTAAATATGACTCACCCATTTCGATCGTATTTCTTGAACACGGGGAAAGCCTCCAAGGGATCTCCAAGCTGAGGAAGGAAAGAGAGGAGTAGCACAAACACACGTGCAGCAGCCGGGCTGCCCTGCAGACCCCCACTACCTGGAAGTTCAGTGCCGTGCAGACCCTTGTAGGGAGGCTTGGTTCCTGGCCCCAGGAGCCCTGACACTAACCCTCCCTTCAAGCCTCAGTTCACAAATTGCATGGAGGAAGGCAGCTTTGGTAAGGAGGCCCAAGAGAGCTCCAGTAGCTTCATTTTATAGGAAAGAGGCTTTTCTGGCATAATACCCATGGGCATAATACCCGCTCCTGGCTCAGCTAACCCAAGGAAGGCAGACCACAGACCCACTGGCACACTTCTGAGAAGCAGCTCCTGGCCTACCTAGTCAAAGCTCCAACCACGTCCTGTATGAATGGCACATGCTTAAGAGGGTGGGCTAGCACAGCAAGGGAGGAGGATGGGGGCAAGAAGGATGGCCAGACCCTGCCAGGCTGGGTCCATCTGGCACTCAGGTTCATGGCTACGCCTCCCCTGGCCATGGCCCTAGAGGACCAGGCTGCTGCAGCTTTTGGTCCCCAGCACAGCCTTCAGTATCTCATGGGCAGCCAATAAGTCCCAAAGGAATGAATGAGAAAACTGTACACTCCTCTCCAAAATCCTAACAAGAAATCCTCTAGTGGTAAGGAAGGAGACTCCGAGAGAGAAAAGCAGCAAGTTCTGTCTGAAGCCACATCCCTGCACACCTGGGCCAGTCACTGGCACTTCCTTCCAGCTCTCAGAGCCAGCCCGTGCTTGCATCCCTCTGCATGAGCAAGGAGGCCAAGGGAGAGATTTGGGTGGGTAGTAACACAATTCTGCCACAGAGTGGCGCCAAAAGAAGTCAAATTAAAAAGCAAGTTCCAGGAGGCAGGGGACAGATAAGGACGGGAGAGTCACCCTGTTGGCAGCGTCCACTTTGGCACAGACGGCATCCATGGCTGCTCGCTCCTCCAACCGCTTCTGCTTCTTCTCCTTTGCTCTGCTTGACTTTCTCTGTAACAGGGAAAAGCAAAGTTTGAGCTGGAAGGGCTGCGGCCAACCAAAGACTTGACTTTCCCCTTTGAGGGGATTTCCTTCTGCAAGGGTGCCTGCATTTGCAGGTTTGGCCTCAGTGGCAGGAAACTTCCCACCCTTGTCGCTGCACATGTGGTGGGTTGGGTGAGATCCAGGCTCTGGAAAGGTTCCACCATTTCCTAGTCACGAGACCTTGGGAACCTCACCAGACTTCCCGGCTTCCTTGCTGAGAGAAGAACACTGACCCTTCTGACCCTCGCGTTGCTATAAGGCCCCAGTGAGATAATCTGATGGTTCCTGCAGCAGAGGCTAGTGCCTGGCAGGTATCTAATCCACTCCCTCCAGAGGAGGGAGCAACTAATTTTAAACATATCCAGGGCAGGTTTCAGGAAGGAGACAGCAGCTGAGGTACATGCTGATGGCTGTTCCTAAGCAGAAATCTCTTCAAAGCCTTTTCAGTGTCTTATGACTTCAGGAGCTAAAGGTGGGTGTGGGGGCAGCCCTCCTGGAGAGCTGAGTCCCGATTCCAAGCTAGCACCAGGAGATTCTGTCTACAGGTATAGGGCCACATCCCAGAAGCCCTGCTCAGCCAAGGCCAACACATGGCAGGCACAAGCACATCTAGCAAAACGGTGAAGGGAGGGCCTGAGGGGTCACCCCAGGAAGCGGGGAAGCTGACATGGGCCCAGCAAGCCCAAATTGCCGGGCACACAGGCAGCAGAGGAGGGGCAAAGGGAAACTTTCCTTGCACAGGGAAAAACAGCAAATCACCCACAACTGCATCTACATCAGATCTGGTTTGGGCCTCATGCAGGCTTTTCTTGGGCCTAAATGGACCCCTTATCTTCTGATAAAAAGCTGGGGAACATAGGCAAAGAGCCTAGGCTCTGGAGTTGGACAGAACTAGTCCAAAGTTCTGCTCTTCACTCCCTATGGATCCTAGGGCAAAATACCATCCTCCTCCAAGCATTCTTTCTCTCGTCTGATGAGTAGGGATTTGAATCCCTCCCAAACCCGCGAGAGTGGCAACAGCACATAGCACACACTCAATAAAGGACAGTTATATCATTTTCACTGCCAAGGAATAATGCAGCACATGCCTCAAGTGGTGTTCACTCATCTGGCCTGGGCCCCCAAAAAGGCACCTCAAAGGCACCGTTAAGACAGTTCTGCTTTTTACCAATGGCAGCGCTTCATACAACCCCCACCCTCAGCTCCCTTAGTGCCACCTTCTAAGCCCAAAGACAGGTTTTATTCCCCCAATTCCATCTTAGCCGTGCACTGATTGGACCCACAAAAGGATACACAGTGTGAATAATATTCTGGATGAGTTGAAAAACCAGCTGCTGGGAAAGTTTCTTGGGGTAAATTCTGCCTTCTATTTCCCAAGGAATGAGACTGCTTAACTCCTGCTGCAAACAATGAGGCAAAAGAGTTCAGATGCCATGAACTCCCAGGGATTGCTCCTGTAAGTACAAACTCCACCAGCACCAGCTATTTGCTATCTTCAGGTTCACTGCTGTGCTGGAAGCCAGGCCAGATCCCATTTCTTACCTTCCTATAGGAAGGAGCAAAGAGAAGAGAACAGACTGTTGCCACATGCACATGCTGGATAACTATCCCCTTTCTACAATGTGTAGGTTTTATAGCAAACATTTTTTGCTCTGGGAATTTGGGTATCAGGATAAGAGGAGATACCACAGCTTGTAATGAACTTTCAAAACATTATCTTGTTCAATTCTCAGAGCAGAATCCATCACCTCCCCTGACACATTAGGAAACTGAGGCATGAGGGGATGACAGGACGGAGTTCCTCAGAGAGGAAGTGGCAGAAGGGAGGTGCAACCTGAGGTTTGGGCTGCAGGCTGTGCTTGTTCCACCAGCTGTGCTGCTCCCACCGCTAGAGGCTACACTCAGTGTAATGAACTTCCATCCTACCATCTAGTGACCTTGTGAGCTTGCCAAGATAAGGCCCAGGGTTCAGGGGCCCTCAAACAACCGCTCAGCAGCTCATTTCTCATTGCCCTTCTTGCTTGGTACCAGCTGACTTGACAATACAATGCTACTCCAGGCCTGCCTGCCATGCCAAGGTAGGCTTAAGGAAAAGGGAAACCTCGAGATGGAAGGTTTCTGGGACTGCCCAACGAGGCAGAAAGAGCATCAGCTTCAGCATCAACTGGACTGGGCTAACACTCCCCCCTGCCATTCCCTGCATGACTTCTGAAGGCAACATGCTCTCTAGGGAGACGGGGGTACGAATGCTGGTCTCAGAGACCAGCCGTAAGGTTGGATCAGAAGCTAGCACACCATTACAGTAAAGGCACACTCCCTCCCTCCACTCTGCAGGCTGGCTCTCTCTCAACCTAACACAGAGCTGAAGATCAAGGTGCTGGAAGGGAAGTGTGACTCCCACTGAAACTGTTTCGTTTCCAAGCATATGAAGTAAGTAATTCCTGAGCACATGCAGCAGGAGGGTCAGCCCTGAGCATCCAGATTTATGGGCTTATTTATACACTGAAAAAGCAAGCCAGGGGATCCCCAGAGACTTAGGGCTACCATGGTCTGAGAATGCAGTTTGATGACAGAGCCCCCGGACGGTTTCGCTGCCTGCACACAGGGTGTGAGGGAGGCTGCAGTGGGCTGGGCCAGCAACAGGTCAGGCCTTTGCCTCAGACCTAATGAACATTAGGTAAGGAGGTCTCCTGCTCCAATTAACTTTGCCCCTGCCTTGTGGAAGTGAGACTGCCCTGCAGGGACACAGGAAAATTATTCTAATTAAAATAGGAAATCGGCACAATGAACAGAAGCTCATTGTAGTAAAGGCTCTTTCCCAAGTGAGCTTTATATTAATAACAGCGTAGGATTTTGAGACAAGGTCTGGATTTGATTCTCAGCTCTTCTACTTCATAGCCGTGTGATTTTGGGCATCTTACATAATCTCTTTGGAGCAAGTTATCGGAACCTCAATTTCCTCATCTGTAAAATGGGGCTAATGATGTCACACACCTCACAGGTCTTTTGTGAGGATAAAATGTTAGACTGGACTTTTGTGAGGAAAGAAAACTCTTTATAGTAACACCCTGTGTTTACGAGGACCCTCTAGGTTCAGGTACTCTGCAGAGCTTGACTACAGATGATCTATTTCTAATCCTTACAACTCAGCAAGGTCTGCATTCCCACTTCTCTAATGAGAAAAATCAAGGCACAAAGAGGTAAATAACTTCCAGGGCCGCAATGCCAGTCAGCAGAGTTCTTGGCTTCACTGTCACATTCTCAGTCTTCCTACCGCCCCTCCCCTCATCCCCACCAGAATGTACTCCACGAGGCAGAAGCCACAGCTGCTTCATTCACCAGTGTATTCCATGTTCAGCAGACTGGGGGTATTCCATTCATAAGCTGCAGAACGAATCATCCAACATTCAAATCCAGTTACAAGCCAAAAGTTCACGCGCTCTCCACGCTGTCACAATTACATTTATAAGGCAGGCCTTGTGAAAAGAGTTATATGGATGTCATTTTTGAATGCAGCTGTAAAACTCCTATTCCTATCAAGACTTGTGTCTCCATGCGCCGTGCTCCAACTGCCAGGGGTCACACAGAGAAAATAAAAAACACCAGAAGTGGGCCAGAGACACCTTTCAGAAAAGTACACTGGGAGTCTTGAGATTCTCAGGGTCAATGCTTCCATCCCACATGACATCCAGGACCTGGAAAACACTTGTTCTGAGAGAAGGAAGACAGGCAGCGAGATCCTAATTCTTAATAGGCCATATGTATGTGTGGCAGCCAGGGCAAAAGACCTCTGCAGAGAACAGTACTCATCAGTGGCAACACTGTCCCCTCGGCCTGAGGTCAGGCTGGGGCAGAGCCTCTACCAGCTGGTGACCACTAGGAGCAATAACCTTTCTGATACCAAGGTGAGGGGGCTGATGAGGAGTGAGGGAGATGAGAGAATTCCAGCTCTGCTTCTGGGAAGACAACTCAAGTCTCTCAGTTGTTGCAAAAAGTTCTAGGCCAGAAGAGCTTTATAGGGGCTGTTCTGAAAAACACAACTGAAAAGTGTGAAGGTAAAAAGACTGGAGTCCAAAAGGAAGCAAGGTTCGCTGTGTCTCTGGGATCTGTCATTTCAAATGAACCTACGAGGAAGTGCTGACCCAGACACCATTTTGGGCTTCTTGTTTTCTGCTCAGTCTGGAGAGGCTAATACTGGCTACATAACTGCTAAGCAATTCTGGGGACATATGCTTCATCTCAATTCAACAAGAGTTAGGGTCTGGGACTCTTCACCACAATCTAAGTAAATACACCCAAGGTCTCTAAACTTGAGATTTCCTACAGATGAAGCACATGGTATCCCAAATTCCTTGTTGAAACATGATAAATGGTGATGTGTTTTGACATAGATTGGAAAACTATTTTCATCTAAGAGCTGATTTGTTCAGTCAATAAGTATTTAGGTGGGAAAAAAATCTAGGTTAATAACAGTAGGGACAAACCCAATGGGTTAAAAATAGCACAAATCTATTTTAGAAAACCAATAGAAAGGCTAAGATAATTCTTAGCAAAAATAGCAGTCGCGATTTAAGAGGCACTGACCTGGTGGTTACATCCATTATCTCATTCAATTCTTACAAGAACCCTATAGGGCAGGTGTCTTTATCCCTATTACACAAAAGAGGAAATTTAAAGTCAGAAGGGCTTGTCACTGGCATAAGCAAAGATGGGGCTGGAACCAAGGAGTCTTTGACTCCAAAATCAGGGTTCCCTGAGGGTGGAGGAAATTCCATGTAAGTACTAATACAGACAATACCAAGGAGGGTCAATTACATTTTTAGGAGAGTGACTGATAGGCGCCTGATTGAACTTTTAGTATGGTGAACTTGCAGAGAAAACATGTAACTTATTCCTGACCCTATATCAGCACAGGCTTGTGTGCCGGGAAAGACACCAAAATGCATCTCCTGGCTGTCTGGCACAGAGCAGGGGCCAATAATCATCCCCACCTGAGCAATTACCATGGACCTCTATCTCCCCCCTGCAAAGCCACCTGCAGTAATAAGGCTACTAACAACCCAAGTAATAGTACGGAACACTTTGCTGCATCTAGGAGGCTGTGAAAGCAGGCCTCTGCTGGAAGGGAAGAGAATGCTTTAGGAGGAGGAGGAAACTGGAGGAGAGGTTTCCAAGGAAGGTTAGGGGAACAGGCATCGCGGGATGTCGGAGTAGCGGGAAGTGCAGCGGCCTGGGGTCGGGTTCCCCAGTAACCGTCTGAGTGACCTTGGATATGTGCCTATTTCTCTCTGGGCCTCAGTCCCCTCCAAGCCAGGGTTGGTCTAGGATGTGGGAAGCCCCGAAGCCGGTGACAGCCCGGTGATGGGTGAGCCCCGGGGGCGAGGGGACTGAACTCTGGGAGCGCGGGGTGGGGGGAGGGGAGGCCAAGAAGATAACAGGTCAGCGAGGAAGGAAGGGCCGGCTTGACGCAAGGGGTGGGGGGCACTCCAGGAGGTGGGGCCCCGGAGAAGGGGGACTCCCAGGAGATTCTCGCGCTAGGCCAAGCGTGGGGATACTTAGAATGGGGGAGTCGGGTCATGTGGGGACTGGGGGGGGGTCACGTGAGGCCGAAGGGGGTCAGGGTCACGTGAGAGGGGGGTTGAGGAACAATGGGGAGAAGGGGGCGAGGGGGGTGAGGAGCTCTCCTGGACGTCTTGTCCCCTCTCCCGGCCTCACTCACCCCCATGGCGGCGGCGGCGACCCTCGGCTCCTCCTTTACACACTCGCCGGCAGGGAGGCGGCAACGGCGGCGGCGGCGGCGACACGAGAGCGGCAGCAAACCCCGCACTGCGCATGCGTCTCGCGGACTCCTCTGCGCGCCCTCGCGGGCACCGCGCCGGCGCAGAACCCGGGGGCGCAACGAGCTGGTGGCAAGGGAAGGCGCGCAGGTGGAGAGCCCGGGAGGCGGGCCCGAGGGTTGCGGACCAGAAAGAGGCGCGAGGCGCGGAGGAGCGTCGCGCTGGGAATGACGTGCAACCCGGGCCCCGCCCCCTCCTCGCCAGGCTGTGTCTGTAGCTATGGCAACGGCCGCGCCGGGCCTGGGTCCGCGCCCCAGCTCGCTGAAGCGCGCTTCGGGCTGCCGGGTGGGTGGCGGCCCCGCCTCTGCGCTCGGCTTCTCCGCGGTCCGGGAGCTTCCCTTCTCTTCACCGAAGACCAGTCGCATTACGGCCTCCTACAATCCTCTCGGGGGAGATTTCTAGAAACCGTCCCACCTTCTAAGATCTTGAACCCTTGGAATTCCTTTTCTAACCACAGCCGTGTTATTCATTCATCCGTCTTCTACCCATTCATTCACCTTCCATTCATTCATTCGCTCTCGCAGTAAACATTTACTAACACCTACTCGGGGCTGACCCCAGGGGACACAGAGAGGAGCAAGATGCTATCGCCTTCCAAAACACCAGTTAGTTTAGAGAAGGCATGTGACCGCTGAATACAGAGTGAACGGTGCTTTTAAAATGAGACGACGGGTATGGTCATTTCAGTCTATCCCAGCACACTAGAGTGTGACCCCGCAAAACCGGCCTCAAGATCACCTGGGGAGCTTGCGCAGCCTGCAACATCCTGAGTCCTACCCCACCCCCCACCCCCGAAATCTCCAGGGGATGGAGACAAAGTCTTCGCTTCTAAAAGCTCCCTAATTGGGTCCTGCACAGGAAAATCAGAGAAAGGCTGCCCAAGTTTTAAGCTTCAGGGACTTTGTCAGGTAGTGTTCCTTATATACTCTTTAGTGCACAGCACAATGCACGCCCCCCAAACAGGCAATCAACAATTTATTGAGTCTCATGTGAGGCGCTGTTCCAGGTAGCACACCACACCAAAAAAAGATAAAGCACTGCCCTTAGAACGTGAATGCTAGGAGGAGGCAGGTAATTAGATAAACAGCTAAAATTCATAGTTTGTTAGATGATATTGGTGCGATGGAGAGAAATGGAGCAGGGAAGGGGGTTGGGTCCGGCTTTTATCTAGGGTGCAAAGAGAAGGCGAACATGAGAAAGTGAAGTGACATTTGAGTTAAGATCTGAAGGAGGCAAGGGAGCAGAGTGAGTCCTGTGGATATGTGGGGGAAAGGCATTCCGGACAGAGGGGGAGAGCAAATGCAAAATCCCCAAGATGAAGTATGCCTGGAATGTTTGAGGAACTGCATGAAATACAGAGTGGCTGGGGCAGGGTGGGGCAGCTGGAGAAGAGACGGAAGTGAAATCAGAGAGTTAAGGGGAGGAGGGATCCCTTAGGGTATGTAGGTTTTGAAAGACTGTGATTGAGCAAGTGAGAAGTTCCAGTGGAGGAGCAATCGGACAGATTTCTGTGTTAATCGGAAAACTTTGGCTGCTGGGTTGAGAAGAAAGTGTTGGGATCTCGGTAAAAGGAAGAAGCGGGCCAGTGCCGAAGCCACTGCTATAATCCAAGATGGTGAGTAAGGATGGAGGTGGGAAAAGGAGTTGGGTTCTGGATACACGTTGAAGGTGCTGGTGGGTTAACATGTGGTGGGTGAGGGAAAAAAAGGAGTGAAGATGCCTTCAAGGTTTCTAGCTTGAGCTACTGAAAAAATGGAGTGGCTTCCACCAAAGTGTGGATGGGTCTGGAGGGGCAGGTTTGGGGCAGGGGCAGATCAGGAATTTCGATTTGGGCCAGGTCAGATTTGAACTGTCTTTCATTATTATTTTTTTCTTATTTATTCTATTTGAGCGGCCTTTTAGATGCTCATGTGGAAATGGGGAGTAGGAAGAGTCTGGGGCTCAGGGGAGAGGCAAATTTCAGTGCCGAGAGGGCATACTGATGGTATTGAAAGCCATGAGACTGGATGAGGTCACAGAGGGGAGGCAGGTAGTCCCATCTGGCTGTCTGAAAATCTGGTTGCTAGCACTCTGGGGACACAAGAGGGAGCTAAGTAAGGGTGGGAGGAGGGTGGCCCAGGTAAGAAGAGGGGGGATTTGAGCTTGTCCTTGAGGGAAAAGGAGGCAAGGAGATTGCAACAGAAGAAATAGCATGTGCAGGGCTAGGGAGGTGTGAGGGGACGGGGAGGGAAGCAGGCTCCACTTCTCAACACAGCGTCCCCACCCTATTTTGGCTTCTCTGTCTCCTTAGCGACACTGAACTTCTGGTCCACTGTTTTCTGTGTGAACAGGTGGTTGCCACCATGATCCTCCCGGACCCGACACTTCGGCCTCATTCGTCCCCAAGACCACTGGAATTTGCTGGAGACCAGACAAGTCCTGGGAAGTGAGTCCAGTAGTGCCTTGGACAGGTGACATGCCTCAGGGCATTGAGACGCCTGAGGAGGCCCATTTTCCTCTCTCTGTGTGTCCCACAGCATGCGTCCTTCTCCTGGGGGGCTGCCTGCCGTGGTGGGCCCTCTCCTGGTCTGTACGGTGGTAGATAGAGCCCGCTCTGAAGTCAGATGCGCCTGGGTTTAAACCCCTCTCTGCCCTTTTCTGGTTCAGTGACCTTAAGCAAGGCACCTAAGCTAAGCACTCAGATTCAGTTCCCTTGTTGATCAAATGAGAACACCAGGGATAGTCATCCTCACCATCAGCATCCTCTTCCTCATCAGCATCATCTTCCAAGTGCTTGTGAGAATTGAATGAGATGGTGTGGTACTTAGGTTCAGGTGTCCACGTGGCCAGGTGAAGGTGCCTAGTTCTGTTGCTGCGGGCATGAGCCAATGGCATGTGAACCTCATCTGTTGCTGATTACATCGGCAGTCAGCTAGGAGGTGTGCCTGCTGCAACGAATGATGTTTGATTTAATTGGCTGGTGCTTAAATGAGAGAGCTCAACATAGCACAGCCCAAGGAGCTCAGCATACCTCATCTCAGCACTTGCAGCTCAGCCCAGGCCTTTGGAGATCCAGAAAGGAATCACCCTGGGGAAAACTGTTGGAACCCAGAGGCCTGGAGAAAAGGCCAGCAGAGATTGCCCTGTGCCTTCCTGTGTAAGAAAGAACCTCAATTGAAAGTTAGCTGTCTTTCCTCTGAAGAACTATATGTTAACTAAATAAAGCCCCTTTTTATTAAAAGCCAACCCATCTCTCGTGTGTTGCATTCTGGCAGCTAGTGAACTAGAACAGAGTGGGGGATGTAAAATATCTGGGATGGGAAAGGGGTGCCTCCCCCACCTTACAAAAGCATACCCCCCACCCAGACTCAGCCTCACTGGGACCCCACCACCCCACCTCCCTCCCTCCATCCCCTACCAAGCACCTGGCTGTCCGTTCTGCCTCATCAACCACTCCCTCTGATCCCCAGGGTCCCCAGGGCCCAGCATGGTCCCTGGTGCCTTTTCTCCACCCTCCTCTCTGACCTCTCCCAACTTGGTCACCCTCTTCTCTCCCAGGCCCCTTCCCCCACCTCCTTGCTGGACTCCTCTTATGCCCCATCCCCCAACACAGCCACTCCCCCAAATACTGACCTCTACCCTCCTCTTTCTGCAGTCTCCAACTGCTCCCAAATAGTCATTCATTCATTCACCCACTGAGGCCTGGGGAACTGCCACGTGCTCCCTGTTGTCTTCTGCACTGAGACTGGGGTGCCCAAGGGGACGTCACAGCTGTTGGGAAGTGGCAGTCCTTGCACTATGTGATCAGCTAACCAATGAGAGTCCTCTGGCTTTCCCCAAGAATCTGAATCTACCCCATCTCTCCTCCTGCCACGCTGAGCTCCCTCCAGGGCCAGCACCCGCTCCCAAACCCCACCATCCACCCCGTACCATCCCACCCCAATCCTGCTCAGGTCCCATAACTTTTTTGGGGGGTGGAGGTGGTGCATGGTCCTGGAGTAGAACCCGGGTCTCCTGCATGGAAGGCGCGCATTCTACCACTGAACCACCCGTGCACTCCAGGTCCCCTGACTTTTGACAGAACCTTCCCCAGCCCTGCCCTTTTGGGAAAGACGGCCTTTTCGAACTGTGCTTACTTCCTTCTTTCCCATTCCACTCACTCTCCAACTAGCTGCAGTCTGCTTCTGCTCCCACCTCCCCACTGATGCTTCCTGCAGATGCTATCAGCAGGTTTGCTAAATCCAATGGATCTGAGTCCTTATCTTTTTGGACCTCCCGGCAACATCTGGCCCTGTCATTCACTCATTCTTCCATGAAAGCCTATTCTTTCCTTGGTTCCTGCAACTCCACATACCTGCTTTTCAAAAATGCACATTGGAGCCTCTTAAAGCCCTTGGTGATTCCAGACTCAGAGGACTCTTTCTCTCTCCATACCCCACCCAGAGCTCCAGGTACTGGCCAACTGAACCTTTTCCTTCTCTTCCAACACCAAGTTCTCTTTCTTCCTCCTTATTGACTCCTCCTTGCCTTGTCCTTCATGAAGGCCCCAGCTTACCTGTTACTTCCTAATGGAAACTTCTCTCACTCCACATGGCTGGCCTGGGTACCCCTTCTGGAATCTCCCAATATCTTGTTCTTTCCCTGTCCCAGAACCTCAGAATCGCCCACTTCCTTGCCATCTCCCCAACTAGTAGGATCCTTGCAGTCAGGGACTGTGCACTGTCCTCCTCCATGACTGTTAAAGCTGCCAGATAAAACACACGAACACATTTATACCCACAGTTGATCTGAAGTTGAAATTTAACTGGGTGTCCTGCATTTTGATTTGCTAAATCTGACAACCCCCATTGCCTTAGCTCTAGGACCAGGCTGAATTCCTGGCTTAGAGCAGGTGCTCAGTAAGTATTTGCTGAAGGAATAACAGGCAATGATGGGGGAAGGCTCAGGAGCTGTGGGGTCACAAAGTAGAGGCAGCAGGCTCCCTACAGGAGGTGACCCCTGAGCCAGGGCAGATGGAGATATCAGGTCAGGAGCCCTTCCCATGGCTCTTTCTTTTCCAAGCTCAATCTAGAAGACTCTTCCTTTGAGTCCTCTGGTTCCCAGAAACCCCTGTTGTACTAGATCAAGTCTTATCCAGCCACCAAGATGGCCCCACATAAGCCACACCTACTGGCATTCACATATTCGCATGTGGAATAGGGCTGACCTGTGTGATAATAAAATGCTGCAGAAGTGACAGTGTGTGACTTCCAAGCCTAGGTTATGAAGGGTGTGGAAGCCAGCCATCGTGCCATGAGGACAAGCAGCTCCCTGGACAAGTCCACATGGCAGGGAGCTGAGGCTTCTCCCCAACAGCATCAACTTGCTAACCAAGCGCATTGGGCATCATAAGGGGAAAGCTTGTGCGTGAAAGAGGCACAGCCGAGAAGCCCCCAAAGCCATGATGACCCACCTAAGACTAGTACCAGGGAAGCCTTCTGATGACCAAAGCCACATCTGACAGCTTGATGGTAATCTTACGGAGACCCCCAAGTCACAACCACCCAGCTAAGTCATTGCCAAGTTCCCAACTCACAGAAACTTCCAAAGATAATACATATTTATTGTGGTCTTAAGCCACTCCGTCATTTGTTACCCCTCAACAGATAGGAGGCCCCAATGAAAGCTTTGTGCTCTTTTTTCTCAATCATGATGTCCTTGGCCCCACCCTTGCCCCTGGAAGCCAACAGGAGGCAACAACTGGTGGCTGGATGGAATGGTGACAGCTGCTTGCTAGACTCGGGAAGATGAGAAGCTGCTAGAAGGTCAGGGCTGGAAGGAGGGTGGTCATCTAGTCTGTTCCCTCCTTGACAATGGGGGAAGCCAAGGCCCAAAGAGGGGCATTTGCTTCCCAAGGGCAAGACAGGGATGAGATGCCCTCAGCCTTTGCAAGTCCATGCCCAGGAAACTCATGCTAGGCCTGGTCTGGCTGCCTGTGCATGAGGCCAATGCCCTGGACTCCCTTCGGTTTTCCCAATCTCTTTCCTTCTTTCAGTCCAGCCCTGCTGCCTTCCTGCCACCCCATCCTGTGACGGCAGACATTACTAATCCCTCCCGGCATCCTTTTTCTGCTGAGGCAAGGTGCAAACTCAGACTCCTCATCAGCCATCTCCAGGCATCCTGCCAACCCATATCCACTGATTTAAGACTTCGGGGAGGAGAGCAAGGAGACATTGAATAATGAATTCTTGCTGAATGAATGAATGAATGAATGAATGAATCTTCAGAAAACTTGAAATCCATCAACTTGTTTGTCCCAGGTTATCTGACCCTGCAGATTGATCATTGGGTCCCTAAGAGCTTGTTTTCCACCAGCAGCTGAAGCCCTTGTTGCTGGGTCCCATGTCAGGAAAGGGGGGTTCTCTGGGAGCATGATTCCAGGTCAGAGTCCAGGTCTGCCTGGGAAGGTGCCCTCCCACACTTTACCTATTTGTAGTTCAGCCAACAAATATGAATGCTCTAATGGAAGGAGAGTGCTGGGGTAGGGGGTCAGAGTAGACACCAGGGGAGTGGCATTGCGGTGAGAGCAATCACTATTGCCTGTCTACCTGACAGCCATGCTGTCTTCTTTCATGCTAACAGAACCCTAGCTCTGCTCAGGTAATGGGTGGACATCCCCGGATGTCATGGCAGGTGCACTTGGCCTGGAGCACCAACGCAACGGGTTCAACCCAAGTATGAGATCCCATTTCCCCTTTGCTAGGGATTGGCTTAAGGGGCATGGGAACTCCCAGGGATTTTGGGGAAATATTTTTTTCCCTGATGAAAAGAGAGATGCTAAGGAGAAAGGTTCTGCTCCATGCCCATCCCTTCCCACTCAGGAAATCATCTGTCCTTTGAGGACGCGGTGCTTAGAGCAGCTGCAGCCACCTAATCATCATGAGGGAGGATCGAATGCGTGAAGGAGGGATTGCTGAGAGATGAGAAGCACCTGCAGCCTTGATGACCCACCTGAGCCTCTGTCAACTACAACCTTCACAGTTTTTTTTTTCTTTTTCAATTCCCGTTTATTTTTGGCTCTTGGGGCAATGTCATCTTTTCAATATGAAAAAAAGCAGCAAGTTCAACACAAAAAAAGAAATCTGAATTGTAGAATATGAAGAAAACTAAAGATGGACACGGGGGAAGGCAGTCTCAAAAAATGTTACAAAAAGATGGAGGGTGTCCTATCACCTCTTCCAGGAAATTAACTCAACCACTTAGGTGGTAGCAAGCACCTTTCCATGTCAGGGCTGCAATTCCTTTTTTGGGGTAAGAGAAGGTAGGGACAGCGGGGATAAGCCTTCTGGAGGATTAGGGATCAAGGTCAATCTCTTCCCTCTTGGTGGCCCACGTAAAGGAAGGAATCCAATGGCAGAGTAGGGCAGACCCTTTGTAAGGGCACTGAGAGCTTAGGATACAGCCTGGAAGGAAACTGAAAGTGGGGATAATACTGTTAATACCGTCCCTGCAGCTGACACAGGAAACAGGAAATACCTGGAAATCATGACGTAATCATTGAAGAACCTGGATTCCTGTCCTCAAAATTGCTCTAGAATGTAAAATCCCACCCTCTTTCCTTGTTCTAAATGGGATCTGCATTAGACCCAGCATTTTGGAGAAATGACTTAAGAGCAGAGAAAGTATCATTAACTAGACAGATGGGAGAAGTAGGTACCAGAAGAAAATACAGGGTTACCCAGAATGGCAGAAATCTAGGTTTCTCAGAGTGGAAAGAGAGAAGAGACATTCAACAAACAGCAAATTATTTATTGAGTGCCTACTATATGTCAGGCACTGTTCAAGAACCACCCCCCTGCAAAAGGGAAAAAAAAAGAAAAAAAAAAAAAAACCAGGCAGAAAATGCAAATTCTGAGGGAGAGGAAAGGGGCAGCAGACAAGGAAGAAGGCTGAAGAAACTAAGCCTGAGGTGATGGGGTTCTGCCTTATGCCTCTTCTTCGGCCTCTTCACCGAAATCCTCTTCCTCTTCTGCGGTGGCATCCTGGTACTGCTGGTACTCGGAGACGAGGTCGTTCATGTTGCTCTCAGCCTCGGTGAACTCCATCTCGTCCATGCCCTCACCTGTGTACCAGTGGAGGAAGGCCTTTCGGCGGAACATGGCAGTGAACTGCTCCGAGATGCGCTTGAAGAGCTCCTGGATGGCAGTGCTATTGCCAATGAAGGTGACTGCCATCTTGAGGCCACGGGGTGGGATATCGCAGACAGCCGTCTTGACATTGTTGGGAATCCATTCCACAAAGTAGCTGCTATTCTTGTTCTGCACATTGAGCATCTGCTCATCCACCTCCTTCATGGACATCCGCCCGCGGAAGACAGCAGCCACAGTGAGGTACCGGCCACGGCGGGGGTCACAGGCAGCCATCATGTTCTTGGCGTCGAAGACCTGCTGGGTGAGTTCGGGCACAGTGAGAGCCCGGTACTGCTGGCTGCCACGGCTGTGTCAGAGGGGCAAAGCCAGGCATGAAAAAGTGGAGACGGGGGAAGGGCACCATATTGACTGCCAGCTTACGGAGGTCAGCACTGAGCTGGCCAGGGAAGCGAAGGCAAGTGGTGACACCGCTCATGGTGGCTGAGACGAGGTGGTTCAGGTCTCCATAGGTTGGTGTGGTCAGCTTGAGGGTGCGGAAGCAGATGTCGTAGAGGGCTTCGTTGTCAATGCAGTAGGTCTCATCTGTGTTCTCTACCAACTGGTGGACCGAGAGGGTGGCATTGTAGGGCTCAACCACTGTGTCAGACACTTTGGGTGAGGGAACCACGCTGAAGGTGTTCATGATACGGTCAGGATACTCTTCACGGATCTTGCTGATGAGCAAGGTGCCCATTCCAGAGCCCGTGCCCCCGCCCAGCAAGTGGGTCAGCTGGAAGCCTTGCAGGCAGTCACAGCTCTCGGCCTCCTTCCTCACCACATCCAGGACCGAATCGACCAGCTCGGCCCCCTCTGTATAGTGGCCCTTGGCCCAGTTGTTGCCTGCCCCAGACTGACCAAAAACAAAGTTGTCTGGTCTGAAGATCTGGCCAAAAGGACCTGAGCGAACAGAGTCCATAGTCCCAGGTTCTAGATCCACCAAGATAGCACGAGGAACATATTTGCCACCTGTGGCTTCATTGTAGTACACAGAGATGCGATCCAGCTGCAGGTCGCTGTCCCCATGGTAGGTGCCGGTAGGGTCGATGCCGTGTTCATCGCTGATGACCTCCCAGAACTTGGCACCGATCTGGTTGCCACACTGACCAGCCTGGATGTGCACGATTTCCCTCATGGTTAAAATTTATTTTAACTTTTTGCTCGCCTCAAAGTGTGTGCGGGGCAAGAGAATGCTATGGAATCTTTCCCTCCGCGGGTCGCAAGCTGGCAGGATGGCTCGTAGCCCGGAGGCTGGAGCAGCAAGGTCCGAACGCGGCAGCAGGAAGGCTTTGAGAGCCCTTCACAGCTTTTACGAGAGAGAATGCACATCTCAAGTCACCATTATTTAGCTGTCCCTTTACTTGCAGCCCAATGAATCCTAACTGAGAGTGTACACACAAGGATATGAAAAGTAGGGTTCTAGAATTAGCTGCCTTGGGTTCAGATCCCAGCTCCACCACTTCCAAGCTGTGATCTTAGGTCACCTTCTATTCTTACCTTCCTCGAGTGTAAAATGAAGACAGTTCAATACCTACCTCTTAGGACTACCATGTAGGAGAAATGAGATTGTCCAGGTAAAGCATTCTGCACGCAGTGATGGGAACTCGAAGCATTCAATTCATTTGTTCTTCTTCCACTCATTTATTCAACAATGATTATGGAGCACCTACTATGTACTGGCACCACTCAAGGCTCGGGGGAAGTAGCTATGAAAAAATAAATAATGGGCACTCAAAGATGGTGGCTATTATTTCTATTATTATTATTATAAATCTTTGCCCTCAAGGAGCTCCTAATCTGTGGATAAAATCAGGGTCAGCTTGGAAGAAGTGATCTTCTCAAACTTGGCAGTGTAGGTATCTGCAGAGGGCCTGGGGGCAGCTAAGGAGGGACGGGC
This sequence comes from Tamandua tetradactyla, assembly GCF_023851605.1. Taxonomy (NCBI): domain Eukaryota; kingdom Metazoa; phylum Chordata; class Mammalia; order Pilosa; family Myrmecophagidae; genus Tamandua; species Tamandua tetradactyla. The sequence goes on from NC_135335.1 coordinate 10,672,100, forward strand.
TTTATGGAGGGCTTCCTGAGTAGGCGGAACTTCGGGAGACCTCAAGCTGATTATGCAATAGCCATTTGTTGTGCACCTACTGTATACCAGCAGCTGGGGGTACCCACATGAGGAAGACAGATGCCCCACCCTGTGTGGGCTCACAGCCTCAGGGAAGGAGCAGGTAACCAGGTGGTTACATTAGAGGGTAATCCATCTGAGATGGGGAGGGGGCAGATGTCAAGTGTCAGATGATATCTGAGCTTCCTTTTTTTTTGGTGCATGGTCCAGGAATCGAACCTGGGTCTTCCCACATGGAAGGCGAGCATTCTACCACAGAACAACCTGTGCTCCCCGAGCTTCCTTTTGAAAAGCAAATAAGAACTTGTGGGCAAAGAAAGGAGAAACAGACATTCCAGTATCAGGAACCAGATGTATAAAGACTCCAAGGCAAGAAAGAGAACTGGGAATCATAGATGGTGGAGTGTGGCTAAAGCATAAGTTCAAGTAGGGTAGTGTTGAGAGCTGCACTGTTTTAGTACAGGCTGTGGTTGCAAATGACGGAGACTGGAGGTCAACCAGGCTCAAACAATAAAGGAAATGCATTGGCTCGTTCAACTGAAAAGTTCAGAAGTTCAGTGGCTTCAGGTGAGGCCTGATCAAGTGGCTCAAGATGTCTGCAGGAAGCCAGCTTTGTTTTTTTTTGTCCATCTTTTCCTTCATCCATGCCCTCCACAACGTGGCCTTCTACCGAGTTGGCTGAACTTGTGGGTCAAATGATGGCAGCCAGCACTCCCAGGTTCAGCTTCCCGGCCTTTGTCCCACATTCGCCGCCCGCTGATTGGGCTGGTGTCGGTCTCTGGTCCAGTTATGACTCCATCGTGGTATCCAGGGCCTTGGGAAAAAGGCTGACAGTGAGGAGGGATCAACCCCACCATACCATACGGATCCCCAAATGGGACAGCGGAAGAGGACGTGGATGTCAGGGAGCCAGTTTTTGGAAGAGATAAGACATGCTAAGGAGCTTGAATGTAATCCAAGGATAAGGAGAAGCACAGGACTGATAATCAGATTGGGTTTCAAAGATCTGCCCTGGCTGTTGGATAAAGAACAGATTAGAGGAGGGCAAGAGAAGAGGCAGGGAGCCAGTTGGGGCGGGGGGGGGGGGGGGGCGCTGCGTCAGTAATGGGGTGCAGCAGGAGGGTGGCAATGTGTGTGTGTGTGTGGAGAAGTGACAGGAATTGGAGACTGATGGAGATGGAAGTGAAGAAGAGGGAGGAGTCGAGGCTGGCTCCCAAGTTCTCATTTCGGGACTGGCTGGAGGGGGAAATGGGGGGAGAGCAGGCAGAGGGGGTAGGACTGTGCCCTGGATGTACCTGAGAGACGCCAAGTACAGATGTCCAGAGGTGCTGGCTGAATAGGGGCATCTGGAGCCCAGGGTTGGGGGGTTCTGGGCTGAGGATGGAGTTAAGGTGTCTCAGGCCGGTGTCTGACAGCAGAACCGGGGACTTTGTGGGATAAGAACTGAACCCCAAAGACCAGCATGAAGGGGCTGGAGGCCAGCCAGGAGCAGGGGGTGGTCCCCGGGGTCCCATCTTGCAGAGAGGAGAGCGAGAGAATGCTCACCAAGGGTCCTTCGGGCTTAGAGATAGCAAAGTGACCGGTGACACTGGCAAGGACAGTTTCCGTCGAGGGGCAGCGGGTGAAGTGGCACTACAGTGGGTAGGGAGGGAGAGGGAGGTGAGGACATGGAGAGAGGGGTGTGGACTAACTCTCTTAAGAAGTCCAGCTTAAAAAAGAAAAATTAAATAAATAAAAAGGCAGCAGTTGCTTAGCTGAAAGTCGTAGCTGAGGGGAACATGGGATGGAGGTGGGGGTGTGTGTGTCTATGTGCTTGGTGGGTGGGGAAGACTGAGGATGGAGGGACTCGCGGGGTTATGTGCTGGGTTATGTGAGGGAGGGGCAGGGGATCTGGACCGTTTGGGAGTGAGTTTGGCCTTTAATGGGGAAGGTGCATCTACGCTGGAGATTAGAGGGAAGGAGCCGCATCTGTGGGGATGGGTGGGGTGGGGGAGGGAGGGGTAGGCCATAGTGGGGGTGAGGATGGGGGGCAACCAGAAAGGGGCTCGTTGCCAGGCCGGGAGCTCAACAGGACTGGGAGCTTGTTGGCAGGACCCAGCAGTCCTGAGGGAGGGGCTGAGCACGGGGCATGCAGACAGGTGGGCCAGGCCAGAGTTTGTGGGTTTTCTGGGGGACCAGGTGGGGCTCAGCTGATGGTGAGCAGACCTACTGGGCTGGATCAGACACAGGCTGGAAAGCCTTTGAGTACTGGGCTGGGAGTGGAGAAGGAACTGCTACTTTGTTCAAAAGATAATAGGGAACCATGAAAGGTTATTGAGCAGGAGATTGGATATGATCAAAGCAGAATTTAAGAATATTTGATAATTCATATCCACGAGTGCAGGATGGATTAGAGGGGTCAGGCTGAAAGCAGGAACCTGGGGCTGTCAGTAAAAGTCTGAAGGGAGGATGTCAAGTGTCAAATGTCATGGTGGAGGAACTTCTGCGCTCCAGTGGTCAGACCCAGGAACCTGGCATGGCCCTAAGCTGGCCCGCAGGCTCTCACACAGCAGTGGGCTCTGGGCAGAGGAGCATTCCAACCCTGCTGGGGGTGCTGGAAGGAAACAGCATCAATTGACTCTCTGCTGCATTCTGAGTCAGGAGGTTTGTTCCCTTTTAGAGGTGAAGGGACTGAACCTCAGAGAAGCCAAGTAATTTGCCCAAGGCCACACAGCATGCAAAACTCCCTGAGCTCGCACTGGTCCTGGACGCCCCTTCCTGTCCCCAGGTTGCCTCTGCAATTCCCCTAGGGGCCTCTGCCCTCTCTGACTTTGCCCCGGCTGCCTCGCCCCAAGGTTCTGGATGGTTGTGGGAAATAGATCTTAGGCTCAGTAACCCCGTATGGCCCATGGCTGTCCTTGATCCAGGCACTCACCCCAGAAGAATGGACTCCCCAGAACACCAGGGGGGACGTTTGTGCCCTGGCTCAGGTGGGACCCAGCACCCTCGCACCCTCCCACCCTCCGCCGCCACCGGGGTCTAAGCCGTCACCGCCAGAGGGCGCTGACTGGCTCAGAAGCCCGCGTTACCCAGGTGAGGGTGAGGGGAGGCCACCTTCCCAGCTTCCCTTGAGGAGGGAGGAGGCAAGAAACCCGGGAAGCCGGCTTCTGGGCTTGGAAGCTCCCCACTCCCGTCTCTCCCAGCTGAGTCTCGCTGCCCCTGCCTCCCCCCTGACCCCACGCCTGGTCCTTCCCCCGGCACCACTCACAGACCGGCCTGCCTTGCCTCTGTCCGCCCCCTTTGCATACAGGCGTGGTGCAGAGGCGATGCACAGCACTCGAGATGTCACCTCTGTCACCTTCTCTCGGCCTCTTCCCAGACCCGGTGGAAGCACGGGCCAGGAGATCAGCTCCAGCACCCAGGGCCCACAGCCTGCCAGAGGGCCCCCCACCCCCACCCCCAGTGTGCAAGGAGGGGAGCGATGCATGGAATTCCTGTCTGGGCAGGATTGAGAGGGTGGGAGCCCGGGAGGGAGCTCCCCAGGCTCCTTCCACCCTGCAGCCCACCCCCTCCATTTCCCCAGTTTAGGGGAGCACCTCCCCCCCTCCCCCACTCCCCCCAATTACACAGCCAGGTTTCTGCTCAGATCCTGCCGCCCGCCCTACCTCCCCCACCCCACGGCCGGCCCCCCTGCCTTCCTCCTCAAGCTTAGCCCCTTGGCTGTGACCACTGGGCCTGGCCGGGGTCCCGGGCACCACACCACAGCAGCCAGCCTCGGCTGGGCCAGGGCTTGGGACAGTCCCGGGTCTGTCTCGCAGGGCCGGCGGGGCTGGGATTGGCTGCAGCTGCCCCCGCCTTTGGGAGGAGGGAGCGGCGAGGGGAGGCCCGGTGGCTGGCTCAAGGTCACTCTGCTTTGCATTCCCAGCATCCCTGTCCGACCTTTGTCCCCTCTGCCTCACCTTGAGAAGGGAGGAGGCAAGATGCCCTGCCCACGGGAGGGCAGAGGGACCCTGGGGGGAACAGCTCCTTGAGCTCCTCACATTCCACTCACTCAACCCATCTTGAGCGCCTGCTTTATGCTGGCACTGGGGCCACGGCAAGGAGTAAGGTGGACACATTCCCGGCCCCTCCCGGAGCGCACAGCCCGCCAAACAGACAAGACATAAACAGTCACTCAAACGACGTGAACTTACAGCTGGGCGCAGTGTGGCAGAGGCCCCTCCGAGGGGGCGGGCATCTGAGGGAGGCGACTCCTGCAGAGGGCACTGTGTGCCGAGGTCTGGGGGTGGTGGTGGGCTTAACCGAGCCTCAGTTTCCTCATCTGTAAACTGCAGGAAATGAATGTGCCCAAACACGGGCAGCCTCGAAGAGCCTGAGCTGCCATCGTTTACTGTGGAGGGCCAGGAGTGAACTCATCCGCAAAAATAGCAGGGAGAGCCTTCCTCGGACACCCGCCGCTCCCACAGAGCGCAGAGGGGGCCTCGGGAGGTGCCACAGGGCTTCCTTGGCTCCTGCAGCCACCTCAGGCTGGAGGAGAGGAGGGGCTGGTCTCCCGGGGCTTGCCTCTCCCACTCTCCCCACCCCCCACCCCACCCCCACACCCACAGTTCCTGGTCACGTGGCACCTTGGTGCCCCAGGCCTGGGGGAGGATGATTCCTGCTCCGGGGGCTCGGGGAGTTAGGGAAAGGAGGGTGGGATTTGGGGTACCGCTGAGACTGTCCTGTGGAGCAGCGGCTCTGCTTAGCCCTAGGGTGGCAGGGAGGGGGTGCTGTCCCTTTAAGAGCCTTCAGGCTGCTGGGAGCAGATGGCCAGGCCGGCCGGGGCCCCTTGTCCTTTGTGTGGCTTCGCACAAAAGAGGGGGCCAGCTGGGGAGGGGGCGGCTGCAGCAGGTGGGAGGGGTGGGGCCTTGCCCCTCCCCCTTCTAACCCAGAGCAATTGTCCCCTGGGGAGGGGGGCTGCTCGCTGGGAATGCTCCTTCTCTCTGCACGCTGTGGCCCCCCAAAACTCCTAGGACACCCCTCCTGTGTCCCACCTCCTAGGAAGAAGCCTCAATACACCAGGGCCCCACCCCCTACCCCAAGGAATAAACCTTCCCTCCCTGCCCCCACTTCCAGAGCAGAAAGAATCTTTTCCTGGCCCTGGGGACCCGGCTCTGGAGAGAAGGCAGAGTTAGGGTCTTACGAGGGGGGGGTGGGTTGGTGGTGGTGCTGGAGTGAGGGGGAAGCCGGAGGCTGAGGGTTCTTGCTAAAGAGGCTGCGGGGTGCTGGGGCAGTGCTGGAGGAGGGAGGCCAGAAATAAGCTTGATGCTGAGGCCTGGGGGAGTGGCGGCAGGGGGAAGTGGGGGCCATGGACCCTGGACCCCAGGTCTGAACTGGGAAAGTAAGCAAGGGCTGGGGGGGGGGCCCAAGTGGGGCCCTACCAAAAGAGGGGCTGGCTGCGGGGCAAGATGGAAGACTGCACCCAAGAAGAGGGGCGGTGGTGCAGTGGATGGCTGCCTGCCAGGCAGGAGGGAGCTGTGATGAGTCTCCCTAAAGGTTGGAGGGGTGGGGTGGGGGTGGGGGGCAGGCATGGCACGGGGCCACTGAGGAGGGGGTCGGAATGGGGAGACTTTTCACCCTGGAGCAGACCCCCTTAGCTCAGACTTGCCCTTGGCCCATTCATTCTCCTCTTTGTCCAGACCTCTCCGCCCTGGGGCTTGGTGCCCAGTCCATGATTTACAAAGAGGGAAAAGGCCGGTAGGCCTGGCTCGCGGTGTGGCGGCAACGTGGCCGCGGGCTGGGTGGCCCGAGTTGTGGTCCCACGCGGCCCGACAGCCCCGCCGCTGGGTGGGGTCGGGCACACACCGGAGCCCCCGGGGACAGGCGACCTCTCAGCCGGGTCGCGGCCGGACCGCAGGTCCCTTCCACCCCCGGCGGCCGCAGGCAGCGGGTGGGGGCGGGGAACCCTGGCTGGGTCCAGGGCTGCTTCTAAATTTAGGAATCTGATTACAGAGTGGCCGGGGAAGGGCTGGGAGAGGAGGGCGCGCGTGTGCGGGCTCGGCTCCGTCTGGGCACAGCGGGGTGTGCCCGGGCGGAGGTGTGTCCAGGAGTCTCGGGGCTCCGGGGTGGGAGGGGCGGCGGGCGGGGGCTCCGGCCTGTGTGTGCGCGGCCGCACGTGCCCTGGGCGGCGGGGACAGGCACGGGCGCAGCTCGCGGGCTCCGAGCCGCCGCCGGTGTGTGCGAGCTGGCTCTTTGTGTGCCTGGCAGGGTGGCTGGGGCTGGCTTTGAGAGTCTCTGCCCACCCCCTCCCCCATCTCCGTCTGTGCCGCTCTACCCCGCTTCCCTGTCTGTCACTCTGCCCGTGCTTGTCGTGGGGAAGGGGGCGCGGGTGGGGTGGGGGTGGGGGGAGTGAGGCGGAGGATGCTGCTTCCCAGCAGGGGTGACAGTGAACCCAGTTCACCCCCTCCCTTGGCCGTCCAGGCCCTCCCTTACACCTCCCACTCCCCATCCCTCGGCCCATGCAGTCACTGGTTTTGGGGTGCAGACTGCAGCAGTTAAAAGGAATTGGGGTGCCCCTTGGGAACATCCATCCAAAGCCAGGCTTTGGCCCGGGAACTCTTGGAGGAATTCACCCCTCGCCCTGTCCGGCCTCCCATCCGCCCTGGCCCCCAAGGGCGCATGAAGGGGGGTCCCCCCCTGCGGAAGGGGGGGGCGGGGAATTCCTTGGCAGGAAGGGAAATGGAAGGAAAAGCTGGGCTCCACCCGGGCGGGCGGGCAGGCGGCCTCAGGGCCCCCGGGGCAGGCGGCAGTAACCCGAGCCCACTGGTTTGGGGGCGGGTGTGCGCGTGGGTGGGGATGACCCCCCCGGGCTACACCTGGGGGCAGCGGGGGTCTCCCCCAGGGGCCTGTCTGGGAGCCGGGGGACGCACGGGGGTCCGCCGAGGGAAGCGCTCCCTACCCTCGTCCTGACCCCACCCCCTGGAGGTCTAGCCCCGGCCCCCAGGCCCCGCCCCCCGGGCCTTCCCTCCCACCCCAGGGCCAGATGTTCAGCTGGCGGAGGCATCGGCTGGGGGAGGGGTGCTGAGGCCGCAGCCGGCACTACTTCCCTGCCAGCAGCTTCATTGTGTGCGCGAGGAGCGAGCGGCGACGGAGAGCGGGCGAGCTAGCCGCAGCCCGAGCGCGGCCGGGGGAGAACGAGCGCGCCGGGGAGGGTGCGAGGCGGCGCCCGCGGCTGCGCTCCGCCCGCCTCCCGGCAACTCTGCCCCCAGCGCCGCGCGCCGTGCGCGCCGTCCCGCCACCGCGCCACCGCTGGAGCCCCGCGGGCTGCCGTCGCGGGCAGGGGTCCGGCTGGCGACAGGGGTCCTCGCCTGGGGTCTTGGGCATCCCGGGCGCAGCCGAGAAGCGCGGAGCCCGCGGGGGACGCAGGTTGCGCTGCAGCTCCCCACCCGCTTGAACGGCGTGGGCCGGCGGGCCGTGGGGGCTCCGGGGCGCCCCGAGGGCAGGGCACCCCGACTTCTCCGCGGGAGCCCCGACCCCGCGTGGCGGGCCCGGGGCGAGCGCACCCCAGCCGCACCGGACCTTGCGCTCAGCCCCCGCGCACCCCACTTCTGTACAAACTTTTCTGACGGCCCACGCCCGTGGGGGGCGCCGAGCGTGCTGGGGCCACCCGCCGGGCTCCCGCCCCGCCGGACCCTAGTCACGCTGACCTCCGGCCTCTGGTAGCCTCAGTGGCGACCCCTCCAGGCCGGGCCGGGCGCGGCAGTCGGGGCGAGCGCGGCAACCACCGGCGCTCTCCGAAGGCACCCGCGCCCCCCGGGGCAGCTGGGAAGGGTAATGCCTTCGGTGATGGAGAAGCCGAGCGCGGGCTCCGGGATCCTGTCCCGCAGCCGGGCCAAGACGGCGCCCAACGGCGGACAGCCCCACTCGGAGGATGACAGCAGCGAGGAGGAGCACTCGCACGGTGAGCCCGGCGGCGCGGGGTGCGCCGGGGGTGGACGGGGGCGGAGAGTTGCAGTCCACGGGCTTATTATACTGATGGTTTCTGGCCCGCCTACCCCTGGGCTGGAGCCTCCGCCTCGCTACTTCCCCCAAGCCTGGAGCCGCCGCGGGCACGGGGAATCTGGAGGCCGGGCCCCTAGCTTTGCCCGGGAGGCCGCCCTGCCCTCGGCCCCTGCAGTTGCTCCTGGGAGGTGGAGGGACCCAGGCGGTCTTCCTTTCCGGATTGTGTCCCTCAGACCTTGCCACCTTGCAGGGGACCGAAGTCTGGCTGGGGGCTTATGTGGTGGGGAGGACCCTTGGGTTTCCCTGCAGGGCCGTGGCCCAGGTTGTGGGGGGGGGTGCAGCCTTCCAGCCCCCCCCCCCCCACTAGAACAAAGGGCTTTGGCCTGGGCTCTACCACTGTCCCCTGGCCCCCCTCCCCCCCATGGCCATGACTGGGCAAGGTCTTCCATTCCCTTCTGGGGCTGAAGGTGGCGGAGGGCAAAGATTGGGGAAAAGTGAGCTTCCTGGAAGGTGGGGGCCCTGGGTGGTCAGGGAGGAGAACTCCAGGCCAGCCACATCCTCCCGCCCTCCTCCCATCCCGGTGTCCTCACTGCCTCCCTGGGCTCCACAGACAGCATGATCCGCGTTGGAACCAATTACCAGGCCGTCATTCCTGAGTGCAAGCCTGGTGAGTGCAGGACAAGCCGCCATTGCCATGGGAGGGGAGCGCAGGGTCCAGAGCTTGGCCCGCGGCCCCACCTGGGGGAGCCCTTGGCTGGCTCCCGCTCACCGGGCAGGCGGGGGCGGGCGGACGGGCGGGCGGCCCCGTGGCATGGTTGGCTTTCCTGCTCTGCCTTCCGGTCTGGGTTTCTGCCCCTTCTTCCCTGTGGGCCTCACCTCCCAGGCTGCCCCCCGCCCCCCCCCCATTCCCACTGCTCACTCTGGCCAGGCAGGCACCGAGTGGCTGATCTTGAGTGGCCCCCCTCCTGTGCACCTCGGCCTTTACTTTCAGAGAGCCCCGCACGCTACAGCAACAAGGAGCTGAAAGGGATGCTGGTGTGGTCACCCAACCACTGTGTGTCAGATGCCAAGCGTGAGTGTGGCCAAGCCGTGGGTTCAAGCCCATCCCCGGGGAGCCGGGTGGCCTGGGTTCGTGCCAGCCAGTGGCCAGCTCTTCTCAGAAGTGGGTTGGAGGCGGGGGGGTGTGGGTTTAGCCCATGCCCTGGGGCTTGTCTCAGGGGGGCTCCCCCTTTCTGGGCATGGCCCAGGTTAGAAGCTTTAATCCCCTCTTTCAAGACCTGGCCCCCCTCTCTCTCCCTTCTCCAGTGGACAAGTACATTGCCATGGCCAAGGAGAAACATGGTTACAATATCGAGCAGGTGAGCATTGGCCCAGCGGGGGCTCCGAGGTGGGGACGGGACAGTGCTGGGGGTAGCTGAACCCGAGTTGCCCCCCGCCCCCCCTGTCCCGCGCCAGGCACTGGGCATGCTCCTGTGGCATAAGCATGATGTAGAGAAGTCGCTGGCCGATCTGGCCAACTTCACCCCGTTCCCAGATGAGTGGACGGTAGAGGACAAGGTGCTGTTTGAGCAGGCCTTTGGCTTCCATGGCAAGTGCTTCCAGCGTATCCAGCAGATGGTAAAGCCACCCCCTCCCCAGCCAGCGCACCTTAGCCTGTCCTCTCCGACGCGCCTGCCCATGGCCCAGACTCGCGGGCGGGCTCTGACCTCTGGTGTTGCTGCTTCTAGCTGCCCGACAAGCTGATCCCCAGCCTGGTGAAGTATTACTACTCCTGGAAAAAGACCCGCAGCCGGACCAGTGTGATGGACAGGCAGGCACGACGACTGGGGGGCCGCAAGGACAAAGAAGACAGGTGGGGGCGTGGGTGAGCATTGGGTGGGGGTGAGCATGTTCCGGCTGGGCCCTGGCTCCTGCCTCATTCCCTCCCGGGCCCTTATCAGCAGTGATGAGCTCGAAGAGGGACGAGGAGCTGTGAGTGAGGGTGAGCCAGAGGCTGGAGACCCCAAGCGAGAGGTGAGTCCCGTAACCGGCCCCGGCCCTGCCCACCTGCTTTGCCCATTTGCCTCTCCTTGGGCTCTGCATCACCCATCCTTTCTCCTTCTCTTGCAGCCTCTGCCCTCTCGGCCTCTGAATGCCCGCCCAGGGCCCGGGAAGAAGGAAGTCCAGGTGTCCCAGTACCGCCACCACCCGCTGCGTACCCGGCGACGCCCACCCAAGGGCATGTACTTGAGCCCCGAGGGCCTCACAGCTGTGTCAGGGAGCCCGGACCTTGCTAACCTCACCCTTCGAGGCCTGGACTCCCAGCTCATTTCCCTCAAGCGCCAGGTGTGGGGGCTGAGAAAAAAAGGGAGTAGGCAGCACCTGGGAGCTAAGTTCAGGGGACAGCTGCAGTGTAAGGGGGATGGCCCAGCTCTGCCCTGTCCTTTGGGGTTCTGGGAAATTTGCTGTTCTCTGGGCTTCTAAAAAAAAAAACAACTGATAGGTGAAAAGCAGCAAAACCCTGTCATCTCCCCAACTGAGTGGTTGTGAGGGAGGAGTGAGCGAGATGGGGGGTGGCAGTGAGCTTTGCTGGGGAAAGGAGGGGTGGTGCTTGCAGGAGGAACTCAGGCCTTGTTGAGGGTGCTGAGGGGCCTTCCTGGAAGACAGAGTTTGATGATCCTTCATTTCCTGGCTCCCCCAGGTGCAAAGCATGAAGCAAACTAATAGCAGCCTTCGCCAGGCCCTGGAGGGGGGCATTGACCCTCTCCGCCCCCCGGAGGTAAGGCTGCTCTTCAGGTTTGGGTGCAGATGAGCTGGATTCTCCTTGGGGAGCCGGGCCTCCGTTTCCTCTCTTTTTTCCAAGTCTAAAGGACATGTTCCTTGCTGTCCAGGCCAACACCAAGTTTAACTCCCGCTGGACCACGGACGAGCAGCTTTTGGCTGTACAAGGTGGGTTAGACCCTGGGGAGAATAGAGGATCTCCAGAAATCTCTTTCCCCACCCTCCAAGGAGCTGGGGCTAGAGGGAACGGGTCAGGGAAGTAACTGGCTCCAGGGGTGTTCACACTGTGCCCTCTTGACCCTTGCAGCCATCCGTAGGTATGGCAAAGACTTTGGGGCTATTGCAGAGGTGATTGGGAACAAGACTCTGACCCAGGTGAAGACCTTCTTTGTGAGCTACCGGCGCCGCTTCAACCTGGAGGAGGTGCTGCAGGAGTGGGAGGCTGAGCAAGATGGGGCCCCTGGAGTGCCTGTCCCCATGGAGGAGGCCAGGAGAGGGGTTCCCTTGCCAGCCCCAGCCCTGGAGGAAGATGATGAGGTGAGAAGGGGTGAGAGGAACCCCCTGAGGAGAGGGTCGGCTTGGGATGAGGGTGCAAAAGGGCCTGTTCCCCCCCCAGGTGCAGATAACATCTGTCTCAGCATCTGTGCCCCGAGCTGTGCCGCCTGCACCACCCCCGCCTCCACCTCCCACCTCACTGTCCCAGCCGCCCCCGCTGCTGAGGCCGCCTCTGCCCACGGCTCCTACTCTGCTCCGCCAGCCACCCCCCCTACAACAGGGCCGCTTCCTCCAGCCCCGGCTGGCCCCCAACCAGCCTCCCCCGCCTCTCATCCGCCCTGCTTTGGCTGCCTCCCGTCACAGCGCCCGCTCCGGCCCTCAGCCCCCACCCACCCTGATTGGAGCCCCTCTGGAGCCCCCAGCACCCTCACTCTGAGCCCTGAGGTCCTCCACCGACCAGAGGCTCCAGAACCCCTTTGATGGACATCCCTGGGCACTTCCGACTTTGCCGAGGACAGGAGGGATTAGGGCTCCTGCCAGGTCTTTCAAAGACGCAGAGCGGCTGATAGGCACAGCCTGGACATGTGGGTTCTGCAGGTGTTCCCGACAGCTGAGCCCGTCTCCCCCCCAGCCAGGGCCTGGGGCTCGGAGCCCTTCGTGCTGGCCTGAGGATCCTCTGCTTCCTGGCTGGGACTGGAATGGCTGCCTCCCCTTGGCTGGGGCTTGGCCTCTGGGCCCTGCCCTTTGTGTGTAGGGGGTAGTGACCGTAGCGCGGGGAGTGAGGGAGAGGACAGTTTGGAGTGTTAGCTGTTCTCCTTCCTCTTCCCCCTTCTTTTAGCAATAAGTCTAGGGTGAGATGGGGAGGGAGTCTTGAGGTGGGAGGTGGGCAGTGAGGTTCCTCGGGACCTGAGAGCAGCAGAAGCTGCGGGGAAAGGCTCTTGTCTTCAGGGCTGGGTTGGAAATGCTGAGGCACTCTGAGGATACCCACTCTGCCCACCGCCCAAGCCTAGAGGAAAGGGGGGTTGGGAACTTATGCAGACCTGGATTTATTTTTCAACATTTTTTTAAAATAAATAAATAAAAATTCCCAAACTCGTGGAGTTCTCTTTCCCTTTGGGTGTAAGGGCCCTGGGGAGGGGAGGAGCTGAGCCTGCCAGCCCTGGGCCTCTTTCCCAGACCTCAGACAGGATCAGTTCTCTCCTGCAAGGCAGGTGGGCTGGGCCCCATCTTGCCCACGGGGACTGGGTCCCTGCCCTCCCTGCCGGCCTGGGAGAAGAAATGGGAGGCAGCAGCTCAGATTCCAAACATTCTCTTTATTACGTGTTTGATCCAGAGGAGAAACTAAGTGCGGGGGGGGGGGGGGGGGCTGGGTAGGGAGGAGCCACCTTGCCACGGTGCCCCTGGCCCCCACCCCCTCTGGGAGCCAAGCCATGCCCTCCTGGCTCCCTCGGAGCACCCGGGCTGTTCCATAGGGCACGATGGGGGGGGAGGGGAGGGGAGGGGAGGGAGGGAGGGAGGGGGAGCCCTTGGTCTGAGCTGGAGCCCACAGTGGGGGCGTGGGGTAGGAGGGCTGAGGTCAGCTAGGCCCCTTCCTGGGACCCAAGGGCTCAACTTGCCACTGAGCCTGGCCTGGGAGCAGGGGTGATGAACAGGGGTGGAGTCATTATAAATCAAAAAAATAAAATAATAAAATAGAAAATAAAACCCATCACAAAAAAATGTACAACTCAGGTGAGGTTAGAGACTGCCTCTGCAGGACTCCCTCCCCCAATTTCTCAAGAACAGAAACAGCAGAGAAATAAATTAAGGGATGCAGCGGCTGCCACCAGCCAAGCGCCCACAACCGCCTGCACCCACGCTGGCCGTGGAGGTTGGCAAGCTGGGAGCCTCTTGGCCCATCTGTCCCCCATGCCCTGGAGGGCGGGTGCTCCCAGCCCTGCTGCCTCCCGCCAGGCGGCAGTGGAGGCCCAGGGCAGTGTCTCCTGAGAGGAGGGGCGACAGTGTCAGGAAGGGAAGGCAAGGCCGAGAGGAGACGGTGATGAGGGAAGTCACTGCTATGGAAGTAGCTGGTGCCCAGATTAATGCCAATGAAGCTCCGGAAGAAGGGGGAGGGGGGGCGCTGTGCTTTCAGACAAAAGCTCTCCCACAACGGAGAATGCCCAGCGTCCCTGCTCTGGAGACAAGCAGCCCGGATGGTCCCCTGGGGATTGCCCCCTAGGTACCTGGTGATCTGCCTGCAGCCCCCTCTCCTCTCCCAGCCTGGGGTCAGTCCCTCCTTCTACCCGGGAGGGGGTGGGAGGAGATGGCACAGACTTTTGAGGAAGGGGAACAAATGCCCCCACAGCAGCTTGTGGAAAGAAATGCCCAGCTCTGGGGAGGGGGAGAGGGCAGAGGATACAGTGTGGAGGGAGGCCAGTGCTCCTTGCCCTCGCATCACATCGGCAGCCCCAGAGCAGTCGCCAGCCCCCTCCTTCTGGGCTGCGCAGCACCCCCCACCCCCAGCTGCCCAGGCCTCAAGCCCAGGGGCCTGAGGTCTGGGGAAGGCCACCTCTGGTGGTTTGCTTGGAGGGGAAGGAGGGAAGGAGAGGGGAGAAGCCCGAGTGGGCCGGGCGGAGGGACTGACAGGGAACTCCACCACTCTTGCCTGAGAGTGTTCCAGCCCTGAACCACCCTCCCAGGAAACCCCAGAGGATCCAGTCTCGACTGTCCCAATGGGGCAGGGAGGAGAGGTGGCCGCTGGGTTATTTTTTTTTTTCTTTTTATCTTTTTGGTAATAAAAAATTTCTTGGTTTAGGCGAAATACTCTGTGCAACCGCAGTACCAAGGGGGAGCCCTGCCCCCCCGCCCCTCCCTCCCTCCCCTTCCTTTGCCTCCTGTGGGGGAGGGGGGAGGGGTGATTTCTGGGCAGGGGTGACTGTGTGGGGGGAAAAGAACCATCTCCCCTCTCCCACAAACATGGAAGAAAAAACAGGGCAGGGGAGGGCAGAAGTGCCAACAAGGGGAGACACACCAATCCAGTCTCTGCAGTCTTGCCCAGGTGGAGCAGAGTGGCCGGCCCCAGAAGCTAGGTCCAGCCGGCCTGCCTCAGTCTCCCCCTACTCCTGGCAGCCTGTTAAAGCTTAAGTTCGTTGGCTATTTTGGAGGCAATGTTTTTGAAGGCTATGGAGGTGCCCGATATCCGCTTAAATCGAACGCCATTGAGAGACAGCCGCGGCAGTTTGCACACCTCCATCTCCCACTGCACGAAGTCCTCGTGGCCCGGTGTGCCGTGCATGCACAGCAGCATGTATTTCTCGTGCAGCTCGCTCTGGCAGCTGTTTGCGTCCAGCACCTTGCGGATCTCCCGCATCATCTCATTGGGTTCCATGGAGCTCGTGGTCTTCATACTCCATGTGAAGCGTAGTGAGCGTGGTTTGGCCTCTCGGAAATCTTCCTTTTCTTTCTCACTGCCTCCACTACCCACCACATGAGGTCTGTGGAGAGGGCAGAGACGGCCATCAGGCAGGGGCTGAGACTCCCCCGCCAACAGCCCCTGAGATCAGAGAGGAGAGTGGGAGGGTGTGCAGGAGGCAGCCAATGCTGGAAGAGGGAGCAGTTGGAACCTGGTAGGGGGAAGCAGAAAGAGGGCGAGAGAGGGGTGGGCACTCCTCCGACTCTCCATTTCTCAGGTGGAGACCAGCGAGAAGAAGGCAGCCCCCTGGGTATCTGACTGTTCCATGCAGTTTACCAGCTTTTTTCTGTGAAAGGGGGAGACTCAGGGAAGAGAAGGGAATATGTGAGTGCTCACTAGCACTCAGCAGCTGATTAGCAGTCTATGTGGAGAGAACAAACTAAGAGGCACAATGGTGAGCGAAGCCACGGGCAGGAATCTGCAGCCCCAACCACCCAGCCCAAGGTGCCTACTTCCAGAATGCACTACACTTGAGAAGGGCCCAGAGCTACTGCAGCTGGGGACTGGGGTTGTCTGACGAAAGGAAGGCCCCCAAGAAGGGTCGGTGGGACAGGGCAGAGCATTGGAGGAAGAGCCCAGTGGCAGAAGGAAGAGAGGAGCAGGTGGCTTGTGGCAAGCCCGGTGGCCCAGGCAGGGCCGGTGCTGGCTCCAGCCCTCTCACCTGAGCGTCTCCACTCGGTCTTTGCTTTCAGGTTCATTCAGGTTCCTCAAAAAACAGAGCGAGGGAGAGTTTAGTGCTGGGGCCTCTCGCTCCTTCCACCGCCGCAGACCCAGGTGAGGGTGGGTAGAGGCAGGTGCCACCGGTAGTGGGCAGGACCCAAGCCCAAGCCCAAGCCCAAGCCCATCACCTGGCAGGGCACTGTGGCCCTGTGGCACCTCCCACTGGCAGCTCAACTGTCCCTCCCCGCACTCCTTCAGCTCCTGGCCTCTGTCCCAGGAGGGGGAGGGGAGCATGGGTGCGCACCCAGATTTGAGGCCCATAGCTCAGCTTGAAGTGGCCTAGTGGCCAAGGCTCACGTTCTGTACTGGGGGAGGGCTCTGAGTGGGTTTCTGCACCAGTATACCAGGGTCTCAGAACTGCAGTCCTCTTGGAGGGAAGGGGCTGCAATGTTTTAGATCTCTGTGGAGAAGAAGAATGATGCAGAAGCCTCTCTCAGGAGGCCCAGAGGGCCAAGATCTGGAACTGCTCAGAGTGTGTCTGGGGATGGGCAGGGGAGGAGAAGGGCACCAAGGCCTGGCTGTGGAGGAGGCCTCCTCCCCCATGCTTTGGAGACCCACTGCCAGCCTGCCAGGATATCTGCTTGCACAGAAAGGAAGACGGAGGGCAGGGCAGGGTAGATACTTTGGAAGGGTGGGTGGGGAAAAGGTCTGGCCCCGCTGAGCGGCTTCTCCAGCTCCTGGCTGGAAGACCAGTGCTTGGAGCCGGGAAATTGGGAACTGCTGAGGAGGCAGTGATGTGAGGAGCAAGAGAGGAGCAGCAGCCGCACATGTAAAAGGAATACAAAGACACCACAGACACACAAATGCAACAAGCGCACTGTGAGCTGGGAACCCAGGCTAAGTGCAGGAGGAAGCCTGGCTCCCACATGTGGGTGGCAGCCCCCTGCAGGGCCCTGTGCAGCAGCAGGCAGCCTTGCGATGAAGAGCTGGGTGGGGAGCAGCGAGTGGAAGAGGCAGAGCCTGAAGGCCTGTCTTGACAGGTTTGCCATCGGTGGGGGCACCCATGTGACTGCCTGGCATCCCAGCCCCCACGCAGGGCCTGGGCTGACTTGGCCTTGGGGATCCAGTGCTCCCCAGAAGGGCCTGGCCTTGGTCTTCAGCTTGGTGTTCTTCCCATCTGAGCCCCCAGAGAGGACGACCGTGGGGTCAGGGGTCGAAGAGCCAGGGTCTGGCCTGGAAACAGAGACGCTTGAGGGCAGGGCCTCAAACTCTTTCTCAGGGCTTGGGGGCAGAACCACCCCTGCTGTAGATATCCCAGCTCCAGACTCTTTGGAAGCTACGGGGGAGAAGAGACTTGATTCTATCCAGATACTGCTGGAGGCAGGAGGTGTGCTGCGCAGGGTGCTGCAGGAGCTGCCAGATGGGGGTGCTGTACCCCATTAGTAAGGCAAAGACTCCTTGGGCTTGGAGAAATCGGACTGAAACCTGGTAACTGGGTGTTCCTGAGTTACCTCCAAAGTTCTGCCATCCCGTAGAACAGGGGGAACAGGTCAAAAGCATTTGACATTCTGGGGCCCAGAGGAGGGGAAGACCAGGAGAACCCCAAATGAAAGACCATCCCAGATGCACTTTTAACACCAGTGGAGCCTCCTCATAGTGCATGCACACAGTAAGGGAAAGGGACAGAAAATGAACCCAATATTGTGACCCACACCTTGAACGGGGGGAGGGGAGGGAGGAAGACAATCTTAAAGGGAGAATTCCCTGCTGCAGGCCCCGGGCCCATCATCTGCAAAGCCATTTGTCCTGAGTGGGCAAACGTGCCCTCTTAGGGGCCAGGTGCTCCTGAGCCCTGCCCGTCTATAAGGAGGCAGAGAAGGCAGGCCCCTGTGGATGCCCAATCAGAGGCCATCTTCATCCCTTTAAGATGGCAGAGGGAGGAGGCCACACAGACCTGGTTAGCAGACGGAGGAGGGAGCGAGAGCCAGAAAAGGGGAGTTAGTGATGGAGGCAGGACACAGGACACCGACACACACACACACACAGCGGGCTCAACGCCTACCTTCTGGCAAACCTGAAAGACAGATTTCTAAAAAAACAAACAAAAAAAGACAAAATAAAAAAAGAAATAAAAAAAAAAAAACCAACAAGACGGTATGTGGATAAGCAGGTGGGGGAGTGGGCTTTACAGGTTCAAGAGATACCCTATTTTTGGAAGAGCCGCTCAGCGAGACTAGAGTCCGAGACATCCAGACCTGCTCACACCCCTCCCTGCAGCTACCCTGGCACCTGCACTCCCGGGCTCGGGAGGGGCAGTGGTTTTGGCCAGTCCAGCTGAGTAGAGGGAAACGCAGGAGGAAAAGCCCCCTATCGCTTCCCCTACTCCAAGGTGGGTAGAGGAAAGTGGGATGGAAACAGGGAGCATAACAGGAGGCAGAACTCCCAGGTACACCGCAAGAGTCAAATTTATCCCCTTGAGGTTGCAGGGGCTAAGGTGTGAGAAACCCCGTGAAGAGAATCCTCACCCTCATCCCAACAGGAAAGCAGCAGAGCCTTGGTGCTCCAGAGGAAGAGGGTGCCAAGGGCCTTCACCAGCTATGTCATTTATGGGTTTCACTCTGGGGAGTGAGAGGGGAGCAGCTGCAGCCAGCCCCTACCCTTGTCTTAAATAACAATAACCAGCTTGGTGGGAGAGAAGGAGGTCAAAGGGGCTGAAGCAAGAGATCAGGAAAAGGCTTATTTTCCTTGCTGGCCCAGCCTGGCTCATGCCTCATGACTTTGCAGCTGCGTCACCAAATATAAGTTTCCATGGGAACCCAAGAGAGAAGAGGGGGGCTTTTATTTTAGTATCTGAGTTCACACCCTCCTAGAGGAGGCGGCATGGGCCATCTGCTGGGGGCCACAGAATGAGGGATGTGTGTAAGGAGGTGGGGAGGGGCCTAAGAAGGGTCAGGTCTGGGCACAGGTGTTGACAAAGACCACTCCCACTCCCAGGTTGGGCCCAAGGTCTTTGCTCACCCCAGGGCCCATGCCCAGTTCTGGCTGTCCCCAACCCCACCCTCAGGCAGGCAGGAAGCCCTGGCCTCAGTCTCCTCTGTCACCCTGAACTTCCTACTCACCTGCGTACAAACTTGGAGGTGAATTTGCTGAAGATGCTCCCAGAGGCCCCCCGCCGGCCCTGGCTATTGCCAGAGGGTGAGGCTGGCGTCACACCATAGGGCAAATTCTGCTGGTCCCGCACCTGTCGGAGCTGCCCAGCGTGGAAGGTGCTTCGACTGGACACACCCCGGGGAAAATTGGTTCGGTCTGGGGCTCCGCCGCTGCTGCTGATGTTGTGGGCGGAGGGGGAGGCGACAGGGACACGCTGGGGGGCTGTGCTGTGGGACAAGAGGTAGGGTGGGGGAATAGCATCAAGATACAGAAAAGCCATCACCACCGAGCCCCTGGAATGCCCTGTGGTAGGAACAGGGAAGGGGCATGCTAGGTCAGAGGCAGCCATCACAGAGGACACAGAAGGAATGGGTGGACCACTGAGGACACCAGTAAGGAGGAAGTCCAGGTGAAGGGTGGATACAGATGGTTTGGGTGTGGGAGGGAGGCAACGAAGGTTAAATGTGTGGGAGAGCAATACAGGCTGAAGAGAACGGCTCCTTTGGAGTGAGGCAGACTGGAATCTCAAGGGGACAATGCTGACCAGCCCTCAAGGATTGAGTTTCGGTGATGCTGACTGTTCCTGGGGTCCTAAGGGAGTCCAGGAAGGCTCAGAACAAAAAGGCTTCTTTCTGGAGCCTAGGACCACTTCCTGCAAATCTGTTTAGAGAGTAGAGCTGGAGGAAAACAGGGGCATCGAAGCCATTGTTTTTTTTCTCTCCCCTTCCTGGCTGCAGGGGATCGAACCACTTCTTGTGGCTAAGATGACAAGAAAAGAGCAGGACCCCCAGGTGGGAAGAAGAAATTGTTGGGGGCAGGCTGAAGGCAGCGAATGCACCAGCTGCCCCAGCACACTTGCCTGGGCCGTGGCACCTCACAGTTACTCTCCGTGGGGGGCAGCCCAGAGGCCTTGTTGGGGTGCATGGAGGCCGACATGGATTTCTGGTGCTGGCGGGGCCGGGCCGCAGAGACTGCGGCAGAAGCAGAAGCCGTGGAGGCCCGGGACCCTGGCATGGTTAGGCTAGGAGACAAAAGCAGCGGAGAGGCCTGGGTTAGGGGGTGGGGGTGAGGGACAGGAGGCCTGGGTTAGAAAGCAAGGGCCGGGGAAGAGCCAGAGCTGAAGCGCATCAGCAGGACACAGGTCAAGTTCAGGAAGCTGCAATGAGATGCAAGTCACAGCTGAGCAACGTGGGGATGGGAAGCGGAGGGCAGGAGGAGGAAGCAGCAAGGTAGGCCAGAGCCTGGGAAGAGGAAACCAAAACGAAACCAAGGAAAGCCGGCAGTAGGCAACTACCTCCCGGCTGCACTGGTCTCCTAGGAAATCTGAAAAACAAGGATGCTTCCTACAGAAAGGAGTAGGGTGTTGCTAAGGGAAAACCTTCATTAAGTCAGAAGAGGTGGAGCCAGGAACTCCACCCACCAGGAAATGCTGTCAGGGTAAGGGGCCCTGCGCTCCCAGGCAGAGGTAGGGAACTTGGCTGGTATTGCCCTTGAAGTTGAAACCTCAGACGGGCATCTCTTGGTTCTGCCCTGAGCTAGAGCCCAAAAGGCTAATTCTCTGGTGCTCATGCCCGGAGGAGGGCAGCACTCTGCTCTGGATGCGGGAGAGAAGCAAGAAGGCAGCTGAGATGGTCACTGAGGGGAAAAGAAGGGGATGGAGCAGGGCCAGGGGAAGGTGCTGATGTGAGGAGAGCTGGACTGAACTGAGCCACGGCTGAGCTCCAGGGAGCAGGGAGGAAGGCTCTGGCTGGAAGAAGGGAGGGTGCTGCTGACAGACATCACAGCGGTGGGAGGCAGCTGGCGGCCCACTCCTGGGGAGTGTGGCAGGCCAGGGCCTGATCTGCTCACCTGTCTTTGCCATTCTGGATGGAGGCCTGGCCGAGGCTGGATCTCTCCAAAAGTGGGGAATTTCGGCTTCGATTTGTGCTGGTGGAGAGGACACTGTTCTGTGGGGGCATAAAGAGTGAGAGTTGTATCATAGAAAACCAAAGATTTCTACTGTCAGGTAGAAGCTTCCCCCCAATCAAGTAGACAGAGGTAGGGGAGAAGGACTTTGCCTTTTTTCCTGCTGTAAGCAAAAGCGGCCCAGGAGGAAAGGCAGGGTAGGGTGGAGGCAGTCAAAAGGAGCCAGGCCTGGAATAGAGGCAGAGCTGCCTGGAGAGGGCAGGTCCCACAGCAGGGAGGGAAGGAGGAGGAGAGGGGAGGGGCTGGACAGGAGGGGATAGGTGTGGCTCACCGTGGAGGGGGTAGGGGTGGTCTTCTTCCTTTCCAGGCCAGGCAGGGGGCTGGCAGGCACTTTGGCTGTGCTGCTGGCCTTCCGCCCCACCTCCCGGTCCTCCTCAGGCCGCTTGTTCTCTGCGTTGTTACTCTGGGTCTTCTTAGAGTAGGAATTAGAGGTGGGAATGGCAGGACCAGCTGCTGAGCCAGAGGGACGATGGGAATGGGTGAGGCCAGGGCCTACTGTGTGCCCACCAGGTATGTGGTAATTTCCTACAATCCTGCCAGCAACCCAGCAAACCCGTTTCACAGGGGCTGAGGGAAGGTAAGTGACCTGCCCAAGGTCATGCAGCAATTAACAAGTGGCTGAACTGAGGCTGAAATATAGCTGCATCACCCAAAGTCCCCAGAGCCTCTGACCTCTGGTGTCCCACTTGCAACTCCCCAAAGCATTTACCCTGATCGCTGAAGCGCCGCTGTTTGGGGTTGGCGGAGACACTGCGCTGTACCTTGTGGGATGGGGAAGGGGCACTGCTGTTTGTCAGATCAGCTGAAGGCCGGGGCTTCAAGGTGATAGTGTCACCCTCCAGCTGCAAGGACAGAAAACTTGGCATCATGGGCAGGCAGAGGTCACACAAGGATGCCTATGGATAGACACACTCACTGCCCAACCTTGTCATGATATACCACCTCAAGACCAACACACAGCTGACATATTCCAATACACACCAGCAAATGTAGCCTTCCTGCCCTAGAAAGATCCCTCCAGAGACCCAAATACTCATAACAGCACACATTCAGACTTTAGATCACATCCCTCTCCCTGCCACACACACACCAACAGAGGCCCACAGCAACCACCACTCGACGCCTGTTGAGTAGGCTAAGGCAAGGACCTGGAGAGAAAACACAACACTGCCAGGGAGAGCAGGATGCAGAGGCTACATGCATATGCGGGGATGCTCAGTGATTGGAAAAAAAAGCCCACTCCCAGAGATACTCAGGACTCAGACACGGTTACCCTAATAGCAGAACAATCACAAATCCTCTAGAGCCATACATATACACAGACACCCAGATCAGACACAAGCACCAGACAGAAATAACACACACACCCAGATTCCTTTAAGAAAGATGAGGCGGTACCCAGATCCCTCACCCCGTCCCTCCACCCAGATCCAAACACTTGGAAACACGTAAAGATACCTACACATCAACAGAGACAACAAGTGGCTGACTAGCCCAGACAGGCTGACCCAGACCCAGTCTAAACCATACAAATCAAGCCAGAGCAACTCCCCTACAATGAAACCCAGACCCAGACCCAGATCCTCCCACCAGCTTTCTTATTCATTCACTGATTGAGATAAGGGAAAGCCAGCCAACTGAGCCTTACAATTGGTCAGCAGAGGGCAAGCCTTCGGGGAGATGGGCTTCTGCCCCTAAAGGATACAAGAAGCCTGGGTACCACTGACAGTGGCTGGCTAGACCAGGGAACAGAGCAGGGAGTACGCACCTCGGAGCTCTTATAGCCCAGGAGGAGATAGGTGGCCATCACCTCATTGTACCTCTGGCCCACCAGAGAGTCCTGGATCTCTTCCCTTGTGTAACCCATGGACACCATCAACTCTGTACAGGGTGGAGAGACAGTTAAGGCTGGTTCTAACCTCTAGGCAGGCCCAACCCCATGGCCCAGCACGACCTCACCTGTCCTTCGGGGGTCCTTGTAGTCCGGGAGTGGCTCCACGTAAGGCTTTAGTTCATCATCTTCGTGACCCACGTTCATCCATCGATCTTTCATGATTTGCTGGTGAGCAAAGGCAAGGGAAAAGGGCAGAGGCATCTCAGCTTGGAGGTCTGCTTGGGGACCCGAGGACCTGCAAGCCAGTTAGGCGCAAGGATGCTCACCTCTAAAGTGCCTCTCTTACTGGGATTGAGAATAAGAAATTTCTTCAGCAAGTTTTCACAGTCCGTAGACATGTAGAACGGAATACGGTATTTCCCCCTCAGCACACGCTCTCGCAGCTCCTATAGGGGGGTCCAGGGTTAAGACATTTAAATCACCCCAAGGCCAAGGAAAGAAACTTAACATGCAGGACTCCTTAGAGCTGACTAGCCAGGCAGACAAAAATGAAATCTGGCAGGAGGCAGACAGCCTGGGACAAGAGACCTCACTAGAGAGGCAGTGAATTATCAGTTATCCTTGTGCCCTCTAGTCAAAGCCCAGTAATCCCAGAGTGCCAGGGTGGTGGGGGCAGGGGGTGGTGAGGCTATACAATTACCCCAACCCTCAGAAAAGGACATTACATTGGGTGTAGAAGACCTTCTAATGCTACTACCTTTAGCAAGCCCTTCTCCGAAGCTCTGGCTTGGGAGAAAGGTAGAAGGGTGGCAAAGGTGAGAGGTAAGGGATCAGAGCAGAGGCTAAGAGAGAAAATGAGAACTAATAAAAATTATCTAAGCCTGCACTTCACCCCACCTTGAGGTTCTGTCCATCAAAAGGCAGGGACCCGCTGACTAGTGTGTAGAGGATAACTCCCAAGCTCCACACATCCACCTCAGGTCCATCGTACTTTTTGCCCTGGAAGAGTTCTGGGGCAGCGTATGGGGGACTGCCACAGAAGGTATCTAGCTTGTTTCCAAATGTGAACTCATTGCTGAAGCCGAAGTCGGCAATCTTGATGTTCATATCAGCATCCAAGAGTAGGTTTTCAGCCTGGGAAGTAAGATGGAAACTCTCACAGAACCAAGCAAACGACACTAAGGCAATGGGACAGAAAGGAGCTGAGGGGAACGGAGAACAAATGAGAAGTCTCAGAACTTTTCCCACCAACCCCAGGGCAGTACTTCAATCAAGTGTGGACAGGTTGGAGTGAGAAGGGCAGTAGAGGCACTGCCACACACAGGCAGCAGGTGAGGGCTAGGATCTGAAGGCTCCAGGAGCCTCGGAGCTACACAAGGCATCAGTGTTGGGCCCTGCTTAATCAATGGCCAGATCTGAGAAGACTGGGATAGTCTCGGTGAAAGAGATGGTGCAGGCATGTGTGCACACTTGCAAAACTCGAGTTATGCAACTGTGGGGACCAATATTCTTCTGTCTGAAGAACAAAAAGCCTGGAGTGCCCAAGCTGTCTGAAGAACAAAAAGCCTGGAGTGCTCCTGCCATGCCTGGTTGCCCCAAGAGGTGATGTGCCAAGAGCTGAAATGGCAGAGACGCTTTGCTCTCCTGTTGGAATGGAATCCTAAGTCCAGTCTCAAGGCCTGTATCAGAAGCAGCCCTAAGGCTTCCTTGTCAGCACAAAAAAATTCAAGGCTAGAGTTTCCTGAACATTCAGGGCCTGATGATTCATTATGGTGAACGGAGGGTGGACAACCCAGCCGACATGCAAAGACAGGGGATAACGGCACACCTTACCTTTAAGTCTCTATGAACAATGAACTTCTGGTGACAGTACTGCACAGCAGACACTATCTGAAAGGAAGCAAGAAGGGTCAGTCCAGGGCACTTGAGGGTGGGCTCTAGGAACCAGCTGAACTGGGACCCCGTGACCTAGTACTAAGCTGCCACACAGATAAACTACAGCCAAAGGACCCTCCGAAGGCCACTAACAGGCAGCTTTTCAATCTATACCAAATCCCAAATGGCAGAGGTCAGGCCCACACTCCATGCAGAGAGTCACACCCACCTGGCGGAATTTAGCTCGAGCCTCTTTTTCTTTCATCCTGCCATGAGCCACGAGGTAATCAAACACCTCTCCTGAAAGAGACAGGGACAGGGAACTAGGTCAGAGCTTGCTGGTGTTGGGGGGTAGCAGGGACACAACAGGAAGAGGCAGTTTCACACCTACCTCCACTAGCATATTCCATGACAAGGTACAGTGTTTTCTCAGTCTCAATTACTTCAAATAATTTAACTAAAAGAGAAAGGCCAAGCCATGAGTCAAAGCAGCAGCAGGGGCCATACACCGAGTCCCAACATGTACAGGGGGGGCATCCTAAGGATGCAAATTCCCTCCCTATCACATCCGCTTCCCAAGGACAAGTTCCTCTTACACCAGCCCAACTATTAAGGATAGCCCAGTATGCCAGAGGGAGAGCAGGATTGGAGCTCAACCTCCCCAGAGGCATCTCTGAAGACTACAAACTCCAGGAGGCAATGTGCCTTGGAGAGGACCATGTGCTGGAAAGTTTAGCCCTGCTGTGGGGAAAGGAAGAAAGGAATGACAACCGGTTCTCACCTATGTTGGGATGATTCAAAACTTTCATTATTCGTACTTCACGGAATAGCTGGAAAATAAAATGCCAGGGGTCATGCTTGTTTTACTTGCTCCTCTCAGTTCCCCTCCAAAGAGAGTCACTGCTAGGATTCTTTTTCAGAAATATAGGCAAGAAAAAGACACAGGGCAGCTATCCACATCATCCAACCCTATCCCCAGCCCTCACCCCAACAGATGGCTGAGAAGGGCGGGGAGGGTAAGCTGGGGAAAGCTGGGCTGGAAACCCTCTTCCAAGGGCTTGCTTCTCTCCCCTTAGGTTGAGGCCAACTTTGCCCTCTCTACAGTGTACCCAAATCCAGCCCCCGAAGGCAGACACGTTTTGGTTGGGTACCCCTGAAGGAGGGAGAGTGAGCCCACGTACATGAATATTCAGACCTGAGCTGCTTCTAAAGTTGAGTGAATAAACAGACTACAGCTTGGTCTGTGCAAAGGAGTGGTAGGGCTCTGAAAGGGAACTCCACAATTTTCAGATTTATAGAAGTCAGAGGGCTCGGAACTTAGTGGATAGGTCTTTCTTTCCCGGACCTCTGGGGAAGTGGCAGAAGAAACTACTTCTATATATAGCTGATGCCAATTTTAATCAAATCCACCTCCACACACTCACGCTCTCTTTGTGAAACAAATTCAGGGGCTCCAAACCATACATTTCCATAAAGAAAGATGACAGAAATGAACTTCCCCTCTGTGGGGGCCAGAGAACTGGAGGTGGGATTTTTGTAACTTCCAGGTCTTACCACCTGCACAAAGAGCAAAGGGCTTTTGTTTCTGTTTTTGTGGGGGAAAGAAGGGGTAGGGACTCTGGTGCCCAATTTCAGGATATAGCTTATGGAAAATGGAAAATTTTTTTGCCCCGTTAATAAGCCCCCAGAACTTCTGTGAGTTAGAAAGGAAAAGAAGAGGCAGGCTTTTCAGTATTTAGGAACCTTGGCTCCCTTTTCTTGTTAGAGCCCAGGCTTTTTTGTGCTTTCTTCCCTGGCCCAGAGATTTTCTTGGATGAAGAGGCAAAAAATCCCAGATATCAGCTCAGGAATAATAATAATAGGTGACAGCACTGAAATGGGGCCCAGAGGCAGCTGTGACTATGGCAATACGCAGGGTTCTTCCTCTGAGGGTGCCTGCTTAGCCTGGAAGCGGCATTTTCCTGAGAGAATCTGGCGTTTCTGGGGCTGGTTTAGAACTCTGAGGTTGCTAACTTCTTCCATGTCCTTCCTATAGGAATCATTGCTGGGATCAAATTTAACCAAAGTGGTATGGTCACAATCCAAGTGGCCTTAGTAACAGGCTTTCAGAGTGGCTGCATTTGTCAGGTGCTAGTGCCTTCCAGCCAGTTGGGAAGAGGTAAGGAGAAAAAAGCAGTAAGAAATATGATGGTTTGGTTGGCTCTAGAGACAACTCCAACAGCAGGCTGGATGGCTCCAAAGACTAAATGACCCATACCAAGCTGGCTTCTAATTCTTTGGGGAGCCAACATGCCAAAAATAGTCCTCCTTCTCTTCCTCCTAGAAAAGTTCCAAGCAGGGATGCCTTGGTCATAACAGCAGTTTCCTTTTAACCAAAGAATTCTTGAGGGGATCCCCCCAAAATAGGAAACACCTTGGTTCTGGCCATCAGCATGTTGAGGAAATTCGATCCATCACACACCAATTCTAAGAGTCTTTCTTTCACAACAACCCCTAGCCCCTCGCCACATGCCACCCAGCCTCACCAGGTTTGATTCTGTTAGCCTGGGTGATGCCCCTCTCCTAACTCAGATGCCACAATCTGCTTGTGAAGAGAAAAATTCAATCTGCCACAAGATGAAAAGAACTAGAAGGCTCATCAAAGTCAGAAAATTTGGGCTGGGGTCAGCTGGAGTATGACGGTATAAAGAAAATTTGTCTGACCTGAACAGGGGCAGCTTTTTTTGGGATCACACAAGGGAACTTCCTCCTTTCCCTAAATGCTGGAGCCCATGAGGTAAGGAGAGAGCAGATGAGTTTTCAACTCTGTAACAACTAGTCAGTGGCAAACTTTCCCCCTTCTGCAAATAAATATCTACCTTCTTTCTTTTCTCATTACTACCAGCTTTCCACAGTTTCTTGGGTAGAGACATGTGTGTGTGTGTTCCTACATGGAAGATTCTCCCTACCAGCTAAGTAAACCCAGTTTACCACTGCAAGTCCAGAAGGAAAGAAAGAGTCCTGCCTAATTTAGTGAAGATTCTGTGCTCATGACTGGTACTCTAGCTAACAGCAGCCTAGAAGTGAGAAGGAAAACTGGGAGTGTCTGTCCCTAATTTGCCCACATTGTCAGAAGTTTGGTAGTGGAGGTTAGTTTCTAAAGGCCCTAGTTTTGATACTCTAAAGCTGGCACAGTATCCAGCTGCTACTTCCTTGCCTCCTCTCATCCCTGAACTTCCAGAGCCACTTTCCTGCATCACTCCAGACTTCAGAGGTTGCTGCATGTGTTTCTAGGAATGACTACAAGCATGTGTTGTTGCACAGGGCTGGCCAAAGGCCAGAGGATATGGAGATGCAGGAAGTAGGTCAGATAGGGAAGCTAAGTGGCTGGGATGGGGCAAAATGACTCTAAAAGAGACGGTGCCCGGGGCATGGAAACCCACCCAGGAGAAGTCTCCACAGGCCTCTAGCCAAAGCCCTAAGGGGAACAGAGCCAGAGGGAGGAATGCTGCGGACAGTGAAGTGGCCAGCCACATTACACTAGGGACTCAAAAGAAGGTCCTTGAAGTCAGTAGCTCTCTGAACCATGAAGAGAGGTGCTATGTGCTTACTTTTTGGAGGCTGGAAGAATTCAGTTGTGTCTTGTCAATAATCTTCACAGCTACCTGAATGTGAGACAAAAAGCCTGGGATTACCTCTTTGATCGAGTTAAACTCAGACTCTAATCTACTTCTTTCTTTTTATTTCCTACTCCTTTTTATCTCATCCCTTTTAGCAACGCCATATGCTCAGACCTCATTTCTGCCTGATAAACGACAGGTTGGTTTGATGTGGTAGCAATCCCACTACCTGCTGCCTACATGATTAGGCGATGCTCCATGTCCCCCATGCAGCACTCACCTCTTTCCCTGTCAGGATGTGCCGAGCCAACTTAACCTTGGCAAAGTTACCTTTGCCAATGGTCTTGAGGAGCCGGTAGTTGCCAATGTGGGGCTGCTCGTCAGCAGAAGTGGCTGAGTTGCGGCCCCGCAGCATGTTGGACTTACTGCTGGGCTTGGAGTCCAGGTGTCCCAAGGTGGGCTGCGGGGTGGAAACAGAAACACTTTTAGGTACACTGCCCTTCTAGTTCCCCACACCCTCGCCCTTAGTGGTCTGTGAAAACATTAAGAGGCTGAGGAACAGGGATAGACACGAGGGGGCTGGTAGTCATGCAAGGAGCATAAGGCAGGAGGGAAAAAAGGAGAAGGGAATGAGAAGAGACAGCCACACTTTCCTCCAAAAGAGCATAGCACAAAGTCAGTGACAACAGACGGTGGGCCTCCGAGCTCAGGACCTGGGCTGTCCCACCACTGGCTCCACCACCTGGCAATACAACTCCCTAACAATAACCTCATAGCCCCTGCACCCCCTGTGGGAGACCCAGTCTCCTACTGCCCTCCTGTTTACATCCGGAGAAGGCTGCATCTCAAAGTCTCAGGAGCAACACAGTCAGAATTGCTTCAGAGCCTTTGTTGCCACTTGACACTTTATATTTGCCTTTTTTTTTTTTTTTTTTAACATGGGCAGGCATCGGGAATCGAACCCAGGTCCTCTGGCATGGCAGGCAAGCATCCTTGCCTGCTGAGCCACTGTGGCCCGCCCCATATATTTGCCTTTTTAATTTATTATTTTACATTTATTTGTTGTCTGTCTATCCCAATGTGAATGGAAGCTTCACGACGGCAGGCATATATTACTTATTTATTAATACACTCAAGCACTGCAGAGACTGGCTTACGGTGGTAGGGAGATGCCTAATAAATACACTGAGCAACAAATGAACAGAATGACTGAGTCTGAGCAAGGCAGCAGCCTGTCCTGTTCTGTCTTCCTTAGACATCATGCAGCTCAAATAAGGGTGTAAGGAAGCAGAAGTTACAGCTACAACTGGCACTTAATAGTGAATAAACATACAAAAATGGGGGCCTAGTCCAAACAAACCATATATATCCATACAAAGACTAAATTACTATATGATCCAGCATTTCTACTCCTAGATGTTTACCTGAGAGAAATGAAAATTCACAGCAGCATTATTCATAATAGACAAAAAGTAGAATGCCGAATGTCCATCAACTGATGGATATACTAATGGGATATATCCATACAGTGGAATATCACTCAGCAGTAAAAAGTAATGACATGCTACAATGTAGATGAACCTTGAGAACATTATCTAAGGAAAAGAAACCAGTCACAAAGGACCACATATTATATGAAGCCAATACATGAAATGTCCAAAATAGGCAAATCTAAGGAGATAGAAAGTAGATTAATGGTTGTTCAGAGTTAAGAGGGATGAGAGGATTTGGGGGTGATGTCTAAAGGGGTGCAGGGTTTCTTTTTGGGGAAATGAAAAAGTCCAAAAAGTTGATTGAGTTAATAGATACACAACTGTGAATTTACTAAAAACCACTAAATTGTATGTATACCTTAAATAAGTGAATTGCATGGCATGTGAATTATATCTCAATAAAGCTATTAAAAAAAGATCTGAATGCAAGTATTCATTGCAGTTTTATTCATAATAGTCCCAAACTGGAAACAATCTAAATATCCATCACTGTTGGTGAATGAATAAATCAAATCCATACAACAGACAGTCACACTATGGACTACTATGTGGCAATAAAAAGGAACCAACTATTAATACATGCAACAACATGGAAGAACCTCAAAAGTGCTATGTTAAATGAAAGAAGTTATTTAACCAAAGAGATGAAAGATTTGTACATGGAAAACTATAAAACACTGCTGAAAGAAATTAAAGTAGACCTAAATAAATCCTGTTTTCCTAGAAACCAATATTGTTTGAAGCATTCTATAAATTCAATGCAATTTCTATCAAAGTTTCAGCAGCCTTTTTTTTTTTCAGAAATTGAAAAACTGATCCTCAAATCCATATGGAATTGCAGTGGGCCCTTAAGAGACAAAACAATTTTGTAAAGAGAAGAAGAAATCGGAGGACTCACACTTCCTGATTTCAAAGCTTACTACAAAGCTACTAAAGGAGCTCAATTAGAGTAGTACCAGCGTGAGGATAAATATGTAAGCAAATGGAATAGAATTGCGAGTTCAGAGATAATTCACACATCTATGGCAGTTAATTTTTTTTTTCAGTATACCCATAATTTTATTAATTCACTGAAGAAAGGTTGAAAACACAGTATGCTCATATTACATATTCAGTTTACTACTTGGGTGGGAACGGAGTCATCTCTTTTTTGGGGATGGCAGTTAATTTTTGACAAGGGGGCCAGTTCTATTCAATGGGGGGAAAGAATGATCTCTTCAACAAATGGTGCTGTGACAACTGGAAATTCACATGCAAAAGAATAAATGTGGGTCCTGCTCCTCACCATATGCAAAAAATTAATTCAAAATGGATCAACAAACTAAATATAAGAGCTAATACCATAAAATTTCAATAAGAAAACAGGGGGAAATATCTTCAGGAACTTGTAGTGGGCAATGGATATCTCAATTTTACATCAACAGCACAAGCAGTAAAAGAAAATACAGATAAAATTAATTTCAATGAAATTAAAAACTTTTGCTCATCAAAGGACACTATCAAGAAAGTGAAAAGAAAATCAATTAATGTAATACACCATATCAACAAATTAAAGCAGAAAAATCACATGATCATCTCAATTGATGCAGAGAAGGCATTTGACAAGATTCAACATCCTTTCCTGTTGAAAACACTTCAAAAGATAGGAATACAAGGGAACTTCCTTAAAATGATAGAGGGAATATATGAAAAACCCACAGCTAATATCATCCTCAATGGGGAAAAATTGAAAACTTTCCCCCTAAGATCAGGAACAAGACAAGGATGTCCACTATCACCACTATTATTCAACATTGTGTTGGAAGTTCTAGCCAAAGCAATTAGACAAGAAAAAGAAATACAAGGCATCAAAATTGGAAAGGAAGAAGTAAAACTATCACTGTTTGCAGACGATATGATACTATACGTCGAAAACCCGGAAAAATCCACAACAAAATTACTAGAGCTAATAAATGAGTACAGCAAAGTAGCAGGTTACAAGATCAACATTCAAAAATCTGTAGCATTTCTATACACTAGTAATGAACAAGCTGAGGGGGAAATCAAGAAACGAATCCCATTTACAATTGCAACTAAAAGAATAAAATACCTAGGAATAAATTTAACTAAAGAGACAAAAAACCTACATAAAGAAAACTACAAAAAACTGCTAAAAGAAATCACAGAAGACCTAAATAGATGGAAGGGCATACCGTGTTCATGGATTGGAAGACTAAATATAATTAAGATGTCAATCCTACCTAAACTGATCTACAGATTCAATGCAATACCAATAAAAATCCCAACAACTTATTTTTCAGAATTAGAAAAACCAATAAGCAAATTTATCTGGAAGGGCAGGGTGCCCCGAATTGCTAAAAACATCTTGAGGAAAAAAAACGAAGCTGGAGGTCTCGCGATGCCGGACTTTAAGGCATATTATGAAGCCACAGTGGTCAAAACAGCATGGTATTGGCATAAAGATAGATATATCGACCAATGGAATCGAATAGAGTGCTCAGATTTGACCCTCTCATCTATGAACATTTGATCTTTGATAAGGCAGTCAAGCCAACTCACCTGGGACAGAACAGTCTCTTCAATAAATGGTGCCTAGAGAACTGGATATCCATATGTAAAAGAATGAAAGAAGACCCGTATCTCACACCTTATACAAAAGTTAACTCAAAATGGATCAAAGATCTAAACATTAGGTCTAAGACCATAAAACAGTTAGAGGAAAATGTAGGGAGATATCTTATGAATCTTACAACTGGAGGCGGTTTTATGGACCTTAAACCTAAAGCAAGAGCACTGAAGAAATAAATAAATAAAGGGGAGCTCCTCAAAATTAAACACTTTTGTGCATCAAAGAACTTCATCAAGAAAGTAGAAAGACAGCCTACACAATGGGGGACAATATTTGGAAATGACATATCAGATAAAGGTCTAGTATCCAGAATTTATAAAGAGATTGTTCAACTCAACAACAAAAAGACAGCCAACCCAATTACAAAATGGGAAAAAGACTTGAACAGACACCTACCAGAAGAGGAAATACGGATGGCCAAGAGGCACATGAAAAGATGCTCAATGTCCCTGGCCATTAGAGAAATGCAAATCAAAACCACAATGAGATATCATCTCACACCCACCAGAATGGCCATTATCAACAAAACAGAAAATGACAAGTGCTGGAGAGGATGCGGAGAAAGAGGCACACTTATCCACTGTTGGTGGGAATGTCAAATGGTTCAACCACTGTGGAAGGCAGTTTGGCGGTTCCTCAAAAAGCTGAATATAGAATTGCCATACGACCCAGCAATACCATTGCTAGGTATCTACTCAAAGGACTTAAGGGCAAAGACACAAACGGACATTTGCACACCAATGTTTATAGCAGCGTTATTTACAATTGCAAAGAGATGGAAACAGCCAAAATGTCCATCAACAGAAGAATGGCTAAACAAACTGTGGTATATACATACGATGGAATATTATGCAGCTTTAAGACAAGATAAACTTATGAAGCATGTAATAACATGGATGGACCTAGAGAATATTATGCTGAGTGAGTCCAGCCAAAAATTAAAGGACAAATACTGTATGGCCCCACTGATGTGAACGGACATTCGAGAATAAACTTGGAATATGTCATTGGTAACAGAGTCCAGCAGGAGTTAGAAACAGGGTAAGATAATGGGTAATTGGAGCTGAAGGTATACAGACTGTGCAACAGGACTAGATACAAAAACTCAAAAATGGACAGCACAATAATACCTAATTGTAAAGTAATCATGTTAAAACACTGAATGAAGCTGCATCTGAGCTATAGGGTTTTTTTTGTTTTTGTTTGCTTGTTGGTTTGTTTGTTGTTGTTGTTTTTTACTATTATTACTACTTTTATTTCTTTTCTTTATATTAACATTTTATATCTTTTTCTGTTGTGTTGCTAGTTCCTCTAAACCGATGCAAATGTACTAAGAAACAATGATCATGCATCTATGTGATGATGTTAAGAATTACTGAGTGCATATGTAGAACGGTATGATTTCTAAATGTTGTGTTAATTTCTTTTTTTTTTTCTTTCCGTTAATAAAAAAAATAAAAAATAAAAAATAAAACAACAACAAAAAAATATATACAGAATAGTAACTTCATAAATACAGATAATAACCACTGAGCTGAATTTCTGATATATTAATTTCAAGACTGCACAAAAAATAAAAATTATCTAATAAATAGCAAAAAAAAAAACAGAAAGTGAAAAGTATGCAATGAGAAAATATTTGGGAACCATTTATCTGATAAGGATTTAATATTCAGAATATATAAAGAAATCCTACAATCCAACAACAAAAAGATAATCTGATGAGAAAAAAAAATGGGCCAAGGATTTGAATGGACATTTCTCCAAAGAAAGTATTCAAATGGGCAATAAGTATATGAAATGACGCTCAGCATCATTAGCCATAAGAGAAATGCACATCAAAATGACAATGAGATATCACTTCATACCCCTAGGTTGGTTACTAATAAAAAAACTGAAAATAACAAGTGTTGACGATGACGTGGAGAAACAGGGGCACTCGTACATTGCTGATGGGAATGTAAAATGGTATAGCAGCTGTGGAAGACAGTTTGGCAGTTCCTTAGAAAGTTAAAAATAGAAGTACCATTTGACCTGAAAGTTAAATCCTAGGTATACACACAAAAGAATTGAAAGCAGCGACTAACCAATGTTCATTGCAGCATTATTCACAACAGCCAAAAGGTAGAAGCAACCCAAGAGTCCATCAGCAGTGAATAGATAAACAAAACGTGGTTGATCTATAACCATGGAGTGTTATTCAGTTGCAAAAAAAAGTAGATAACATGGATAAAATTTGAAGACATCATGTTCAGTGAACTAAGCTCAGACATAAAATGGCAAATATTGTATGATTTCTTTTATATGAAATACTCAGAATAAGCAAATGCATAGAGACAGAAAGCAGACTAGTGGTTAGATACTGGTGACAGTTACAACGTCTCTTGCCAATGGATTTAATGTCAAAGAATTGTGCACTTAAAGTTATTAACATTAAAATATGCATATTTTACCACACACACACACACACACAAAAGTTAGGAGCAAGACGACTTATTGTATGATTCCATTTTAAGTACAGAAAAACCCAAATTACAGAGACAAAGCAAATTAATGATTGCTCATGGGGCAGGGGGTAGGAGTGGAGACTGACTATAAAGGAACTTTGGGGTGATGGAAGTGTTCTAAAGCTGCATTGTGGTGATGACTGTACAATAATATAAATTTACTAAAACTCATCCAACTGTAACTTAAAACGGGGAAATTTTATGATATCTAAATTATGCTTCAATAAAGCTTTTAGAGTCTGGCCTAACTCTTGTGTAGAGCCCTGATTTCTCAAAGAACACCTGGTGCCACTACTTCAACATCCTGGGATGAAGCTGCTGCCAGAATCTCATTCCAGAACCATCCACAGTTACCATGGAAAGGAGAGTCTGGAGGGCAGTAGGATGGCCAGAGGAATGTGAGTCAAAGGTCTTCCTTTCACAGCCCCTCCTGGGTTAAGTCAAGTCCTCAAAAATTAAGAGAAAAGGAATGACTTGCTACCATCCAAGAAACTGTTCACACTTCTCTGGCAAGAAGCTTGGTTAACCAACGAGAAACTTTTCAGGCAAAACGACGACAAAAAGTATCCCGCCACAAGTATTTTTCTTCTTCCTTGGGTCAAGTCTTCCTTTCTTTTTGCATGGCAGCTGCAGGCATTTCTTGGTAATCCACTTTCCCCAGAGAAAGATCCCATGAATATGGTAGACTCTGAATGGGGAAGTTCCCAAAATCTCAGAAAAATTTCCTTTCATGTCAAGAAAAGTTCTCTCATTTCCAAGCCCTCACCAAGCTCCACGTCCACCTATGTCCCTAAAGCTTTGCTGTCCATTCCAGCCCATAGAGCTCTCTTCCCCTATGTTCTCCATATAGCCTGTAGCTCACCTAAATCTGACTGATTCTCAGTGTTTTTTTTTAGACAAGTAGATTTTCAAATACTTGCCCTTTTCTCTCCAAAAAGAGCTCTGGGGTTCACACCCCTTGGAGCAAAGGGCATTTCCAGGTCCTGCTGGTACCTGCATTTGGGTCAGTCTACTGAAGGGCATCCTGAGGCCCTTCTGGCAAACTCCCGAAGGCCTGGCCTTCATGGCCTATCTATCTTCCCAAAGCACTGAGAGGCTGCTTCCCACCTTACCTGGCTTGCTTAAAGGGCCACGGACACAGAAAATCTTCCCTCTACCCCAACTTTCATGAGAGGAAGATGGGTGGAAAAGCGTCTCCAAAGTTTCTCACCACTCCCTTCTTCTGGGGACATACCAAGGCAAGCCCAAAGCAGCAGGAGCATGGCAGTCTCCAAATCTTTGAAGTCTGGAATTCTGTGTCTTCCTAGAATTAGGGCCCTTGGCCTTGCTGAAGTTGGGAATTCTACTACCCATTCTGATCTCTGCTGTGATCTCTTGAGGTTTCTGGACCCGCAACTGGACTGTGAGGCACGCATGGAAGAACAGCATTCCATGCCAGACTCAGCTGCACGTTGGACTCCAAGGAACACCACCACCACCAAGAGAAGCTCCGTTATTCACCCTCTTTCTTTACCATGGTAGAGAGGTCTGAAGAGTGTGGAAGTTAGAGACAAAATGCCAAGTTTCAAAACCTGAATCTACCCCTTACCTAACACACATTGACTTTACTATTATCATCATTATCTTGAAGAGGGAAGAGGGATTATTACCAAAGGAATAAGGAACCACCCAAAAGATGGCCAGTGAGGATGTCCTCACATTTCTGTGCCAAGAGATAGCTAGTGTGTGAAGAGCTCTATAGTCCACCAGAACTAAATCCAAGTCCTGGATCTCTATTTAATAGCTTTGGCAAGTCCCTCAACTTTATTTGTAAAATATTCCCTATTTCACATAGGAAGATGAGAGAATGCATGTACAATGCTTTATCCAAAGCTCAATAAAAGGCAACCATTATTGTTATTGCTTTTAGTCCCTAAATACTAATGTCCGCAAAGCCAGAAGTTCCACTGTCAGCAATCTTCTGCATCTAAGCCAAACCTCTTAAGCCAGCTGCAGCCCAGATGGAAACCAACAAAAGAGATGCTATGGGAGCCTGCCCCACCAGAGAGAGGCTCAGGCTGAGCTCCTGCCGACAGGCCTGAAGAAATTTTACCGCAGGCCCATGTTGCTAGCCCACACCAGCACCTCTAGCTTTCAAGAGCGAAAGATGGGAACCAGGAACACAGAGCAGCTGTGGAGGGCTGGTCCCAATTGGACTTCCAGGACAATAAAGGAGAGATGGTTCCGCTTGCTCAGGCCCAGACAACAAGAACAATGGTGATTTAATCCTCAATCCTTTGTTCTAAAAGACACCAAATTCCCCTTCAAGACTGGACTGTACAACTCTCAGGACTCAATGCACTCAGACCTCTTTTTTAAACTTTTTTATTAATTAAAAAAAAATTAACAAACAAAACATTAAGATATCATTCCATTCTACATATACAATCAGTAATTCTTAATATCATCACATAGTTGCATATTCATCATTTCTTAGAACATTTGCATCAATTTAGAAAAATAAATAAAAAGACAACAGAAAAAGAAATAAAACGATAACAGAGAAAAAAAAAAGATTATACATACCATACCCCTTACCCCTCGCTTTCATTTACCACTAGCATTTCAAACTAAATTTATTTTAACATTTGTTCCCCCTATTATTTATTTTTATTCCATATGTTCTACTCTTCTGTTGATATAGTAGCTAAAAGGAGCATCAGACACAAGGTTTTCACATTCACAGAGTCTCATTGTGAAAGCTATATCATTGTTCAATCATCATCAAGAAACATGGCTACTGGAACACAGCTCTACATTTTCAGGCAATTCCCTCCAGCCTCTCCACTACATCTCTTGAACAACAAGGTGATATCTACTTAATGCGTAAGAATAACCTCCAGGATAATCTCTCGACTCTGTTTGGAATCTCTCAGCCATTGACACTTAGTCTCATTTCACTCTTCCCCCTTTGGTTGGGAAGGTTCTCCCAATCCCTTGATGTTAATTCTCAGCTCATTCTAGGGTTTTTCTCAGTCCCCTGATGCTGAGTCTCAGCTCATTCCAGGATCTCTGTCCCAAGTTGCCAGAAAGGTCCACATCCCTGGGAGTCATGTCCCACGCAGAGGGGGAGGGTGGTGAGAATGCTCGACTCAGACCTCCTCTTACCTCCCTATCTCTTTTTGCCTTTTCTATGTTGTAAGATGTTTCCCACAGCAGGGATGTGGGGCAGGGTGTGAAGTCAGAGACTATAGAAAGAAGGTCTCTAACAGAAAATGTTTCTGGGCTATAGCCCCACCTAAGTCAAGTTCTTCCCCTGCTGCATCCCTGAAGGATGAAGTAGAGGTAAGGGTGCGGGTGGCTATTATGAGAGCCCTGGGGATGTGTAGTGTTCTCTCCCCAGCATCCATACCTTACTGTGAGAAAGCAAGACAGGGGTGGAAAGGAGAGTATGACTTTGGCCAAATCCTGTTTAACAGATCTGGAAGGGTAGCCAGTCATCGCCCCCACCCTGTTGGTGTGATCTAGGCCAAAATGAATGGGCCTGGTCAGAAATACCAAAAGGAAAGACTTCAAAGCTCCCAGTCAGATCCCAAAGGAGATTTGGGGAAATCTGCTGAAAGCAGACCCCATGGTTCTCAGGCAGCATTCAAAAAGAATAAGGGGGTCACCCTGCAAGGCAGTATTTAGAACCAAATGGCAGACTAAGCCAGGTTACTAAGCAGGCTTGATTCAGAAGAACCTAAATGGCTCTGGGGTCCTTGACAGAGAGGAGAGATTGTAGGATGTAGAGGATAAAAGAGAGAGTCTCGTATCCAGTGGGTCCCACCAGGTCCTACAGCCTGGGAATTCAGCACTCAGCCCAGGCATGGTGCCAGGCTCGCCCGGAAGACAGCCTCCACCCAAGAGGCCTGGCGCTGACTCAGGTAGGCAGGGCCCCTTCCCTAATGTTAAGGCTCCCACAAACAGCTCTCCCCTAGAAAACCTCACACTTTGGGGCTTTGCAGTCAGGCAGGCACTCCCTGGCCAGAGGCAGAGGAAGCCTGGGTCCTGTGCAGTGGAGGGAGACAAGGATCCCTTAGACACCAGCCTTCGGGATGGCCCCAGATCCCAGGCCTCCCTTACCATAACCTCAGAGCCCTACCTATTCACAACCTACCTTACCTCCCGGACTTCTGACTACACTAGTCTCTCTCCCTCTTCTGTGGAGTCTGCTAACCAGTTCTAAGGGAGAATCTCCTGGCATTTGTCCTTCTTTTTTTCCTGGTCAATGCCCATTCAACATTTGGAAACTCTTCCCATGAATTTTAACGTCCCCTGCTAGTGCCTGGCTCTATTCAGCAAGTCTTTAAAAATCCTGTGTTTGGGGTAGGAGGGAAGAAAGGGGAGGGGGCAATCCCAGAATAAAAAAAGGAGGAAACATACCCGACTGGAGAAAGGGACAAGGACTACCAGCGACTTCCATTCAGCAGAGCCCACAGCAGATCCTGT
This sequence comes from Tamandua tetradactyla, assembly GCF_023851605.1. NCBI lineage: Eukaryota > Metazoa > Chordata > Mammalia > Pilosa > Myrmecophagidae > Tamandua > Tamandua tetradactyla. Next base: position 10,711,007 of record NC_135335.1, read on the forward strand.
CAGGCAGTGAGGGCAAAGTACAGAGGCTGGCAAAGCTGGGCCCACAGAGGGCTGCCGGCTCAGCCAGCCACCCCTACTCAGCCGAAGCAGGAGATACCATCCACCACCTCCTCAGTGAAAAGTAGTAGTGAACACAGCCAGGCCGAGCAGCTCCTGCCTGGGAACCTGGACTGTGTCGCAACCGAAACCACCACTAACAGAAAGAGACTGGGTTTGGCAAGGAGAGAAAAGGGGACAAAGCCCAGAGGCTTTAAGTGGGCAAAGAGGGGCCTGGTGGCCAGGAAGCACAGACAGTTCCAGGACACTAAACCAGGAGTAAGGTGGGAGAAAGGGTACAGGAGCAAACCTGGGAAGGAAGGGAGACAGAGAGAGAGGCGGGTTTAGATAGACTTCCTTCTTCCCTCCCCCTCTCCCCTCCCCGGAAGTGGGCTGCCCCACCCTCTCCAAGGTGTTTTACTGGGTAACAGCTGGTGAGAGGGCCAGGAGACTGCTTCCAGTCAGAACTGTCATAAAGTCTTTATCTCACCTGCAGTAGGTGGGACCTGGGTAGAGGCAGATCATTTCAACAAGGGCTCAGACAGGGCTGGGGTGGATTAGGTGCAAATCAAACTGGCCAACCCAGAGAGTGGCAGCCTTGCAAAGAACAGCAACAACCCTCTCCACCTACCCCACCCCCAAAGAATAAAGGCTGGGGGTGAGGCAGAAGGTGAGCAGAAACCAGTGGTCCGCTAAAAAGCAGTTTAACCTTAGAAAAATGCATATACCACTCACACACAAAATTTTGGGGGCATCATTTCACGGGGGTTGGGGAATGAAATTCCTTAGAGGTCCATGGGTTTCAGATGAAGAACCTTTGCCACTGATAGAGAATGAGCTGTTTTAATACTAAATTTCACCCAAAGGCTGGGGAACAAGCCTAATGTTCCTTCTAAGTCCCTTCCAGTCCTGATTCTGCAAGTATATCCCTTGGTTCCTGTCTAACTCCAGGTTTCCAACTGTGCTCACCAGCTCTGAAACAACCCTACTTTCTTTAGGAACCTGAGGGCTTGGGGGCAATGGATCCCTCCCACCTCCCACTTGCAAAGATCCTACCAATGGGCGGCTGTCGGCCCGAGACCATGGCCTGCTCTTCTGTCTTGAGGCAGGTTGGTGCTCCTGCTCTCATTCTCCCTCTCTTTTATTATTGCGGTAACATACATGCAACATAAAATTTCCACTTTAACTACTTTCAAGCATACGATTCAGTGGCATTAGTCACATCCACAATGTTGTGCCACCCTCAAAACACCGTCCCTTTTCATAACTCGTCCATCACCCCTAACAGAGACTCTGCACCCATTAAGCGATAACTCTCAGGGTGGCTAGCTCGTCGGGAGCATGTGCCTTCTAGGCCACTATTCCCCTGTCCATGTTCTGGTCACAAGCTTTCTTCTGGCTCAATCTAATTCTCATTCGTTTCACCTCCCTAGGCCAGATCTTGCTCATTTAGCAACTCTTTAAAGATCTCATGTTGGTAGACCTTATCTCCTAGAGAAGGGCAAAGCTTCCGCTGTGCCCTCACAGCATCTAAGCCTGCACATCCTGAGACAGTATCACTCAGAGCCAGCCAGTAAGTGTCTGCTTTCCCTCTTTGGTCCCCAGCTCAGCATTCTGTTGTTTCCTACCCTTCTTGATGCCTAACTGGCTCTCATTTCTGCCCAAAAAAGATAAGCCCCTGGCTCTTCCCGCACAGCCTAGAATGGAGAAGATGTGAAGTCTCAGGACATCATGCTTGGACAACAAGAATGGCAGGGTTTGGTTAGGGCCAGTGGTAGAGGGGTTTTATCTAGGGGTCCTGCAGCAGCCCTCTTTCTCAACTCTCCCCAAAGTGCTGAGACTTTGATCTCAGTTGGAAGAGGTCATGTTTTATTCTGGAACCTGGGTTCAGGCTCGCCCATGACCACCTGCCACTTTACTAACAGGGTCAAACTCCAGAACAGAATCAAACAGCTTCATTTTTCCAGTACCCAGTGCTTTGCAATGTGACAGGATTGTTTCCTTAACCCTATTTGTGGGAGACAGTGAAAGGTTTTGTAAACTGAGGAAGTGCCGAGCCCTGACCTCAAACAAACAGGCTAAGGAGAGATAGGAAGGACTCCATTTGAAAGTCATGTGGCTGTGGAAAGTCCTTATTTAACCCTTCCTCCTTCACTGCATCCAAGAGCTTTACTTTGCATTCTTTCATCCTAAGTAACTGTCATTCCCAACTGCCTAGAACCAATTAACCAGAGAAGTATTCTGGGCCAGAGAGATTTTATAAAACTTTGGTAAGCACCAAGTGGCAGAGGCCAGATGTACCCCCACCCCAAAAATGAACTGTAATGGCCCCTCCTGGGGATGTTCACATTCCTTTATGCTCTTGTTGCAGGGAAGGCTGGGGCTGTACAAAGCCGCCAAAGGGATGCTCCCTTTTCCAGCCAGAGAAGGTGGATCCTTGATAAAGGAGACCAGTAGAGCCTGCTACTTAACCACAGAGTCAAAAGTAAGGTGCTTGGCTTCCCTTCTGCTGTCAACTGGCCCCCACTGGCATGTTCTCTGAGCTGCAACCCTCATCCCAAAGCAGGGAGTCCAGCCCTGAAGCCCAGGTCATGAGGGGAGCCTGCAAGCCTCAAAGCAACCGCAGCAGAAGCCAGAATCTCCCTGGGGGAAGATGAGTAGGCAAGAACTGACCTGGAGTGAGATCAGAACAAACCGCCTACTCCAGCTCACTCCTCTTCAAGCATGGAAGCCACAGAGCAATGCGTACCACACAAAAACCTTCCTTTTTAGAGCCACTTGAAATGCCTGGCTCCTCTGTGACCAGGGCAACCATGGCTCCAGCAGCCTCCACCACCACTTCATCTCTGAGGATCTGCTCACTGGGCTCTGAGCTCTGTCTCAAATCCCAACTACTGCCGCCATTTCATCAAACCTTTTTTGAGCACCTATTTCTGGAGCCAGGGCCAGATGTAAAGTTCAGTGAGACTGATTTCTGCATTCTAGAAACTTAGAGGGAAGCTGTATAGAGAGACTTATTATAGCAGCTCTAGCTCACTTTGTTAAGGGAGACTAGAGAGCAGAGCTCTGGAGTCAGGTGGACCTGGCTTTAAGCCCCATCTTTGCTAGCTATTTCACAAGCAAGATTACTTCTCTAGTCTGTTTCCTTTTTGGAACACAAGGACATTAAAAGCTAGTAACTGTACCCATTTCACAGGATTTATGTGAGGACTAAATGAGAGAATCTATGTCAGTGCTTGGCATACACAGCAAGGACTTGTTAATGTTTCCCATCTCAAGGGGTTCTCTGGGCCCTGAAAGAGCTATAACCTCTAAGCATTTGACTACAAGTACCTAGGTTCTTGCCATCCTGATACGCCTTCTAAAATAAGGGAAAGGCACCCTTATGCTCTGGCTGGGCTGTCAGGCAAAGATGACCCTCTTTCCTAACATAAAAGCATTCTTGCTGGGAAGAGTGGGTGAATGGAAAGGGAGCCATGCCTCTGTCTTCTGCAGCTACCCAGAGGAGGATGAAGGTGGTCCTTCCAGGCCCTGACTGGACCCTTCCCTTTCTGACCAGCTCCTTAACTCTTTCCTCCCAGGAAAGGTCAAAGAAACAGCCGATATACCAGTACCACGTGGTGCCAAGGACTGGGGGAAGCTCACACTGCTAGCGTTGCACTCCATTCGGCTCCTCTTGTACCAGTGGGTTACTGTAACCATGGAGACCAGCAAGTTCCTCCATATCACAGGAGAGCCAGCCTGCCAGCAGCCCAAGGCCCTGGGGAATGGGGGTGGAGGGGGTAGGGAGAAGTCAGCCTGCAGCACAAAGGTTTGGCTCCCTTTACAGAAGATTGTGGGAAGTGGAGTTGAGGTGCCTGGGCTTCCCTCTAACCCCCTTTTTTTTTTTTGCCTAACAGCTTATGTTTTAGCACATTCTCAGGACTCTGGGCTTCTACACCCAGCTTACACTGCTGGCTCCCTCCAGCACACTTCCGGGAAGCTGCATATGGTATGGTAGTGAAGGGTGTCATCCTGGGGTCAAGTCCCAGCTCTACCTCTCTGGCTGCCTTGGAGGGAATGGAATGGAATTGTGGATGAAGAGTTCCATCAACCACATGCTTTCTTTAAGTAATTCAGGTAAGTAAATCTTCTATCCCTTGTTTTACCTAAATCCTTGTGTTCAAAGAACTATCTAGACACTTCTTAACTGGGAGTAACTGCTCCCTTTTCTGGACTCTCAAAGCACTTTATCTACACTGGCTTATCTTTTTTACTCTGTGTCTCCATGTCTTTCCTCTCTCAAGCCCTGAGAGGCCAGAGATGGTAGCCTGCTTGCTTTGTGTGCCCCCAATGCCTACCAGTGCACATGTTACTTACATATGGAATAAAAGAGGTACAACTCTGTGAACCCTAAAGCCCCCCAGGACAGAGTGGCCTTCATTTTCTAAGGAGAAGAAGGTCTGAGGAAGCAAGACCAAAACCTCTTGCCATGAGACCTGCTTCCCCTTTCCAGACATTCATCACCCTTGAAATTGGTTGGATACCATCTCTCCTTCCCACCAGCCTACACTGCAAAAGAGGGACACAGGCCCATCTTATTCATGGCCCAGAACAATGTCTAGCACAGCAGACGTATTCAAAATGTACTGAGAGAACATATATGTAAGAGTGAATAAATAGGAAAATGTGGTGGGGCATCTTCATGAAAATCTCTGTGATCCCCCAAATCATAGCACTCTGCAGACAACCAGCAGAGCAGTAGGCCACAAGATTCCCTGGATGACACCGATGGAAATCTAATTCCACTAGCGAGCTTTCTCAGGTGGGAAAAGGCTCAGGTGCTCTCTCCTGACACAAAGCATCAGGTAAAGGGGTCACCAAGGTGAAGTGCAGAGGAACTCAGAACACAAAGCTTAGCCAAGGACCAGCAGGGCAGACTCCCTGGCCACCCTCCATTAAGCCCAAGCCCTCCTTTCATCTCAGAGGGGGAAACCTCTCCTCTGAACTTCCTGTTGCCTGTGACAACTACCAGCCACTCCCACTTAAGACAATTCTTCTCTCTGCCTCTTTACGTTCAATTTTTCCACTGATATGCTAAAAAAACATTGTATCTTACTACAACAATGCAATGCAACTTTAACACTATTGATTTGGGGAAGTGACAGTGACTTGCAGCAGAGCCTAACTATAGGCTCTGTTTTGGTATCTTCTGTTTGAACCAATACACTGATCATAAGGCCCTGTCAACCCCAGGGTGCCACCTACCAAAAGAAAATCACCCATACACATACACACCTGCCTCCTGTCTTGATGCATAAACCAGCATTCCCCACCCTACCCCCCACCACTCCCCAAACAGCCTCCTGTTACAGAAAAGCAAAGGAACTAAAAACGGCAGCTGGGGAGCTCAGTTGACTCACCCAGCATAATCATCTCCTCCCAGAATCTCCCATCTTCTCCTGGGTTTTTTGCCAACACAAAGTAAAAAAGAAGCATGAGATCATTTTTTTTTTAAACAAATAAAACAAACAAACAAAAAACTACCTTGCTATTTATGCAACAGCCTTTCTACCTGGATGTAGATTTATTTCTTTGTCTCTGCCCTTTTGCAATGTGATTTCTTTAAAATGTCTTTATGCTGCAGAATAGATCCAGTGCTGGGCGGGAAACAGGCCTTCTGGGTCCCATCTGGTTCCAGCCCTACCACTGGAAGGTGCTGAACAAGACACTGCTTCTCTTTCCATTTCATCTTTATCTGGAAATGGAAAACATACTGCTTTCTTACTCCTCCAGTTTCAAAAGGGGAGTTGAAGGAAGAGGAAATGTCAGAAAAAAACACTGGGGCAAAGTCTGCTTGCCTTAGAAGTAACCATGGCTAGAGGTCAAAGCTCAAGCAGAAGAAGTAACAAAAATCACCTAAGGCTGTCACTGCCACCCTGGCCTCAGAACTATTCCCCACAGGGCCATGCTGTGATGCAGCTGCTCCAGTTAAGTGACCATTAAAAATCCAACTGGCTGCTGTTTCTAAAAGCAAAACCCCCTGCTGGGCCGTTCCTGTTCATAGGCTGAGATGTTATCTTTCTCATACAGCAGATCATTAAGAACCCAAGCAGGTGAACAGACATCTGAGCCGTAGGGGTGGGCTGGGGGTGGGGGTGGAGTGCCCCATTTCTGGTGCTACCTAAGTACGGGTCAGTGAGCTGATATTGAGAATCACACAACTGCCCCGCAGAGCAATCAGAGAGAATCAGCATAGCTTTGTGGCAAACTTCAGCTGGGGGTGTGGGGAGTGGGGTGGGGTGTCAGGGAAGTGTTTTTTTTATTTTATTTTATTTTATTTAATGCTCATTCAGCATCCAAAAGGACAACTTATTTCTGTGATAGATGGTGCTATGTCTGCAAAGTAATGAGAACACTTCCACAAGGGCACAAGCAAATCTGCTGCAGCATATTAGTCAAGAAATCCCCAACTTACCAACAGTTCCTTCCTGTGTTAAGTAGGAACTATTTTTCCATAAAGACATGCCACAAACGGTGGTTGTGTTCTCAAAACCAGCCCATGAGGGCCCACCATTGGATCAAAAGTAAAATATTAACTGTACTTCAGCTCTAAAGCATAGTTCAGAACAGGAAAAGGACTTCAGAGTTCCAACGTGGGATCCAGGAACTATCTTTGCTCTCTATACATCATGGGCAGCAGAAACTGGGCTTGAAACAAGAGCTGGGGGTGGTGGTGGTGGAGATGATAGGGACTTAAAAACCACGGTGGTAAAGAATCGGGCATTTGGAGGTGATTGGAGCATAAGGTTGGATAAGGAGATACTGACCCAGACAGAGACCAGGAATAAGGCTGGAGGAAAGGAATGCTGAAAGGTACTGCCTTACAGGAGAAGGGATGGATGGGTTAAGAAGACCAGGTAGGAAAGCTTGCAGCTAGAGAAGAGAAACGGGATCCTAAGACAGTACACTGGCACATCAGGTCAAACACTCTGTCTCTCCTACAAGGCTATGAGGCAACTAAAGCAAGGAATGGGCCTCATTCTACCTCGCTGGGCTTGCCACCCCTGCTGCTGCAACCCTGGGCTGAGGGCAGAGACTGCTGGATTCTAAGTGGCCATGACCTGGGCAGGTGCCCTGACTAGCTTGCCAGATAAATGGAAAAGGTTTCTTCTGTCAAAAGTGGCGGAAAATACTAAAGAGTGCAAGCCTCTCAGCGAGACCAAATATATGTCAGCTTGTGACTTTAGGCCTAGGGTGCTCCCAAAGCCAAACACCGTGGTTCACTTGCTGGCAGCAATGACAGTTCCACTCCAGGGTGCCCTAGCTACTTGTGTATTTGGCCTAGGAGCAGAGTACAGTAAACCAGATGATAGCCATTTACCATTACAAGTACCTTCTTAAAAAGTATATTTCATAATTAATTCATCTTTTCAGAGTCCTAGAAGAGAGCCTGTTTGCACGATTTCTAAGAGAATGAAAAGGCCCAGAGAACAGCCAGCTTAGCTATGGCTAAGGCAGCAAAGACCTGGGTTCACGTTTCACAGCTGAGTGTTGGAGGCTCTGTGCTTTCTAACCACTGTGACAGGGGTCTGGGGGTGGGCTCTTTGATACAGATTAGCTCATGTGCTGGTGGAAGCCCTGAGGAACTAGAACCACCAGTTAACAGGTGGTATTGGGGAGAAAGGGGGGCGGGGTTGAGCACTGTTGGATGTACTATTACAAAGACTGCAGACAAGAGAATAATCGTTATTTTGAAGGAGGCAAGCAACCAAATCCATAGCTCTCCAGCTCCAAATGCACAGAAAGGGCAGAATACAAAAGGAATACAGGACCCTCCCTCCCTCCAACAAATTCTAAAGGGCAGCTGTAACTACCAACAGGCATAGAAGCTTAAATAAAGTCCTGAAGACTGAGAAGAAACCCACCTAGGACACCTCTAGTGAAAGAATTTAGCTGGGCTGTACAAGGTCACTGATATCCATCCTATCCTGTCTATGTTGACTACCAAGGACAAAGAACTTTCCAGGCACGAAGTGGTCTCTACCAAGCCTTGAAACAAAAGGTGTAAGATCAGACATGCCAAATATCCAACACCATCCAAACACATAGAATAGTGCCTGGTATATTCTAAATGCAAATGGAACTCACTATTGTTATAATTCCATATAACAACTTGTGGTGGAACTTGTGCTCACCATAAATGCTCTGCATCTCCAGATGAGACGGAACTTTTCAAACTGATCTAGGAAAGCTCTGCAGTTGAAAGCCAAGTTCTGGTCGTCTACTCTCAAGGCTCAGACTTGAACTTGGGTAGAGCCAGCTCAATCGTTCTCTCTTTTCCATAAAACGCCCCTGCCACTATAGTCTCCCCTGATAAAAAGCACTTTAAACATCTACATCCCAACGTAGGAAAATCCAGAGGATATACCACAGCTCTTGAGATCCAAATGTCAGCAATTTTGCCAAGACCTTCTAGATATAGGACCATGGAGTCTTTGCAAACCAATAGTCACGATGGGAAATGTGACTAGTGATTAAGAAACACACACACACAGTCTGGTGGGAGACCCTAATTCTTATGTTATGTACTCTCTAAAGCTAAGCTCTGCCTCTTCTGCTATGATGAGGAAAACCTGTGTGTGTGGTGGGAGGAGTGGGGCAGTGGGGGTGAAAATTTAGCTGTAGTTCACGCTCCTGAGTCTCTCTGGCTTGGAGACTTGGCAGCCTTGTGTGGAGCCAGGCTCCCATCACCAGCTGTCCTTCACACAATATAACAGGCTCACTATTTGAGAAGATGGGATTTTTGGTACTGGGTTTAGTATCCCATGAACTAGTGTCTGTCTCAGGGCAGTTTCCTGTAACAGCTGCATGTCCTGCAGACAGGATTTCAGATATAAGAGAAAGATAAATGAGATACAAAAATTAGGAATTCACGGTAATAAAGGCAGTGCAAGAAAGAATGAAAAGTGATTATCCATCTTCTTCTCAGAGCTGAAAGTCCTAACTCTGCCCCACACTCCCCAGGAGAGGCTGACCTCCCCTAGATGGTCCTCGCAAAGGAACCAGACACACTCCCGTCTACCCTCACGGGCAGGCCCCGGCTTCCTCCTGGTATCTGCACCTCTTTGTCCTGACAGCTCTACCATGTCAAGTGACTGCGGTATCTACCATTGATGCCTGCCATCCCATGACCAGACAGCCAAGGTCATGGGAGTGGACCAGCATGTTCTGCTGCACTTGTTTATAGGTGAGAGGATTAAGACAACTTGTCAGGGGAGGGACGGAGGCAAATCTTGTGCACAGGGCAAGCACTGGGAACACAGCATAGAGGTCCCCCGCCAAGAAGTTTTTTGCTCAAATATAAAGTAGAAATCTCTCAGCAAACGCCAAACCAGCAAACTGTGCCAAATACCACTTAGGATCAAGTGACCTTGGGGCACTGCTCAATTTCTCCAGTGTTCTCTGTATGGAAGGTTAATGTTTGGGTTTTTTAATACCTGAGCAAATCCTCTCTGGCCCACTGAGAAATTTGTGCACAGGGCATAAGAAAGAGGGAGAGGATGTTTCAAGGGTACATGTGGATAAGGAAAGCATTCGTTCTTAGATGCCTAAACTCCCAATCAGAAGCCAAACTAGTAAAACAGAACTTCTTGTGACCACTTCCTGCTATAATCAGTAACAGAGGTAGGAGAAAAAAAAAAATTATCACCCTCAGGTACAACTCCAGGGAAGAAGGAATCAGGAGCAGGGAGACTGGAGACCAGGTCAGGCTCATTCCTCTTTGATCAGAGGGTCAACCTGACAATGACACAGTGACAGTCACTCGCCACAGAAACAGAGGAAGGAAGAAGGGGAGGTGGTCAGCACCCGAACCTTTGGCTCCAGGCAGTCTAGGCCCTTCAGAGCTATGCTGCAGAGGCTGGCCCCTGGCTCTGCAAATTAGACTCTTCCTCCCCTACTCCTCTGCAAAGCCATTTGTCACAGCCCCTAAATAACCAATCCTCCCTACTCGGCAAGATCGGGCTGCTATGGTCTGCTCTCTGCCTTAGGCATCATTTGGGTCTCGGCAGCAAGAGTTTTCCATTGTGGTGTTCCTTTGGCTGAGAAGGTCAGCAGAGGAGCGCTAGGCTGGTGGTCTTCCCTAGCCAGCCAAAGGGAGAACACAGAATCACCTGCTAACAACCTGTGCTATTCTCTAACATCCTCTTTCTAGCAAAGACGCAACTACTAGTTTCCTAACCTTTCACCCACAGTCTTGCCAAGGCCAGGGAAGATGCGCCATCCTAAGAAAATTGAACGTATTAAGTTAGGAATGAAAGGGACTGGCTTAGGAACTAAAGAACCTGGCTTAGGGAAAACAAAAATAGGGATATTGTGCTGCAAGGGATTCCAAGAATAAACTCCCCAAACCACCCACCCAGCTCTTCTGAAGAACAGGGGTATTTACAGGCGCTCTTCATTTCCACAAGCATTAGAGAATGGGTAGCCTTGAGCAGACACACCTAGCTGAATCCTGAGGAGCTCTGGTCTCCACTAACACCAGGGTGAGTCCACTGCTGCACAGAGGGTCAGCCCAAGATGGCAATGTGCTCCAGAGTTCAGATACTCACGCGTCCATTAATCTTCCTCCAGATTGCGGCTGTCATGCAGAGCAGTAAGGCGGGCTAAGTCCCGCTCTGAGCTGGTCACTCCAGTTTGCTTGGCAGGGGGGACGGGGAGGAGGGAGATTATGATTCTCTATTTTCAAGCCCCGCCTCAAACCAGGGAGGGAAGCAGCTGGGTTCACGTTGCAGGAGAGCTCCAATCTCTGGGCACTAAAGAGCCAACCAGCTGCATGAGGAGAAATCTGGGGAACTTGCAAATCCAACAAGCTGAGAAAAGGAGGGGAAAACCCGCCCAGGGCAGAAGTGGGTTGGTCCTCTGCCTGGAGCTCTGAATGGTACTCTGACCAGAACTAGAACCTAACAGGAGATGGGCAGATTTATGGTTTCTGGGAGAAGGAGGGGAAATAGAACCTAACAGGAGATGGGCAGATTTATGGTTTCTGGGAGAAGGAGGGGAAATAGTAAAAGCCAGACAAGCATGGAAAGAAAACTTTCTCCCTGGCAGGAGAGGGGACAGTCCAGCTGTCTGCAGAGCAGTGTCCGTACGTAGTCAGAGGTGAAACAGTTTCCTGTTAAGCCCCTTCTCGGTCAGATAGTCCACAACCTCGGGTCAATTTCCACACGCTCTGCCTGGTGTGCCGTGAGCCCTGTTGGAGCAGGGGCATTTCCACTACCCTGCAATCAAGGTCTGCCGCTCAGAGTACTTGTGCCACCAACTACCAATGACAGGAGGAAGGGGAATTTCATTGGCTGTGTTGCACAATCCAGTCCGTGACCAAGGGCAAAGCAGAAGCCAGGGACGATGGCTCCTCCCACAAGAACTCCTCCTTTTCCAGAGCAGAGCCCAAGGCTGCCACACAGAGGTGCTGTTTAGCGACAGAAATGTATGCCAGGGGTGGCAGGAGCCATGGCCACCAGGTACTTCCTCTTTCTCACCAACTCCTCCCCTCAGCCTTCACACCGGCTGCCTCTGAAAAGCAGGCAAATCCTCCAGTGACAGCAGCAGCCCGTGATTCACTCTCCAAAAGGGAAGGGAAAGTGGTGCTGGCCCCCCAGACCTGAAGAGGCCCACAGCCAGACCTTTTCCAAAGCTACAGCCAGAGACCATGACTAGGCCCAAAACTTTGGTCTACTCTCTGCCTCCCACCTACAAATAGAAACCTGCTCCCTTACCCTACAACACGGGGGAGAGGGGATGCATGGACAGTCAGCAGGAGCCCAGCACATATTTATGAAACTGATTTCTAGACTAGACCTACATGTTTTGTTTTTATTCCTGCAACTGCATTATGAGTTGGCTACCTACTTTTCCCTGCCTGTAGTTCCACCCTCACTCCCTATCCCTCCAAGAGCCTCACTCTAGGCTCTAGCCACCTGTCTTCAAATGTCGAATGCTCTCTCAGACCTCCAGACCTTTGATTCACCCCTCCATCATCTGAAACACTGTCCTTCCATCATTCACTCCCAGCCTTCTTCCAAGTTAGCTTCAGCGCACCCATCACTTTCCCCAAGAAGCTGTCCATGGCTCATGCCTGTGACTTCATAGGGTCCCTGACAGTTCACTCCAGACATTTTGGAGGTCCTATCTTCTTGCACTGGGTCTTCACTGAATGACCTATCTTCTTCGCAACTCTTTGGTGGCTGTTTTGTTCATCATTACGCAGGACTGGGAGTGGCCTAAGGGACATTTCCAAGACTTAAAAGTCATCTCTGTGTCCTCAGTACCTGTCAGTTATCAGGCTTTCAAAAACTGTTTTCCTAATACAAAATCATTGAGTCAGGTCTCCCTGCTTTTCTCTGAGTGGACCCCTTTTCCAAAAGCTCTTAGTCCTAGTTGGCTCCAAGCCACCCTTCAACCCTGGCCTGGGTTAGAATGCTGGTGTCCAGAGCTTTAAATTCATTCCCTAGGGCCTTCTGGTATCTCTCTGGGCACAGTTTCTGCCAAGATTTCATAACTCCTATCTGGTGTTGGAGCTGGGGTCTGCTGCCCTTTCACCTGTCCTTTCCTAGCTTTCCTTCTGCCTTGAGGTCTGGCAGGTAGCCTCCATTCAGGTCTTCTAAGCAAAAGGACTGCCCCTGAAGTAAGAGCAGCTGAGGTACAGTACAAAGGATTCCAAGAGAGATCTATTCTAGCCCCAACTTGGCCCTAACAAGTTACATAACCTTCAGCAAGTCATTCACCTTCTTGGGACCTTCATTCCCCAACTTGTAAAATGAGGGGTTGGAAATGAGCTCTGTTTGGGTATGGGAGTGAGGGCTCTCAGTGGCCTTCTGGACCTGTCCCTAAGACAACTGAAGGAAGTGGCGAATGTGTGCATGTCCAAAAGACTACTCCTGGCCTTAGCTTCTACTGGGTCAACCCACCCTAAGTATACCTCACCTAGCATGGCCTGGACACTTGGCTCCCACACAGGAAAACCTTTTCTGCCTAGGGCTGGAAAAATTAAAGGTAACCTAGGTGACAGCTCCAGAGCAAAGGTACTAAACAGCAGCTCAACTTAGAAACATTATAGCCCTGAACTCCAAAGGATCTTCTCCTCCCTAAACTTCATTTCCCGGCAATTTACAAGTTCCTCACCCCTCCCAGCCTCTCACAAACCAGGAACATGGCCACAAGGTGCAGGGAAAGGCACCATGACAGGGTATTTCCAGCAGGCCCCAGGGATTCTGAGTTTGTGGCACACCCAGCGCCTGGCACCTGCTCCCACCCACATCACGATGGTCACAGAAGCAGGTCTCCTGCGTACTCCTGGGTGGGGAGCTGCCCGCCTGCCTCCCATAGGGTAGGTCACCCATGAGAAGAAACTGCTTTGGCAAAGCTGGGCAAGTAGCAGTTTCAGTCTTCCTGTGGGGGGGGGGGGCAGGGAGGGGGGGAGGAGAGGAAGGTACAGATAGACCAGTCTAACAGGTCCTTATTTCCACCACCCTACAGAGCTGGTGCCTTCTTTGTTGGTTCAGCAGCAGGAGATTTGCAAGTCAAGTGGAGCTTTCATACCCAAGAACCACAGAGTTCTCAATTCAGGAACCATCAGATCAGGCAGTCAAGAAGAAAGGAGATCACTGCCCTCCCCACTACATAGGACATGCCTCCCAGGGGTGTAAATCTCCCCTGGCAATGTAGGACAGAAATCCTGGGATGAGCCGGAACCCGGCATCACCTGGCTCAGAAAGCCTTACTTGTCCAAATGGGGAAAGCGAGAAATGAGACAAAATAAAGTTTCAGTAGTTGAGAGATTTGAAACAGAGTCAAGAGGTTATTATTATGCATTATATAGACATTTCTTTTTAATTTATGGTGTATTGGAGTGGCTGGAGGGAAGGAAGCAACTGAAACTGTTGAGTCGTGTCCAGTAGCCTTGATTCTTGAAGATGATTGTATACCAATATAGCTTTTACAATGTGACTGTGTGATTATGAAAACCTTGTGTCTGACGCTCCTTTTATCCAGGGTATGGACACATAAGTAACAAAATAAGGATAAAAAATAAATAAATGATAGGGGGGCATAAAGGGTTAAAAGTTAGGTAGACTGAAATACTGGTGGTCAATGAGAGGGAGGGATAAGGGGTATTAGATGTATAAGTCTTTTCTTTTTTTTTATTTATTTTTCTGGAGTGTTGCAAATATTGCAAAAATGATCATGGTGATGAATACACAACTATGTGATGATAGTGTGAGTCACTGATTTTAAACCATGTATGGATTACATGTGTGTGAAGATTTTTCCAATAAAAATATTTTTTTAAAAAAGGAGAAAATGGTGCTCTTTCCCATTTTCGCCCTACCCACGATGGTCCTGGAAAACATGATCCTGACCTCACAGCTCTTGGTTAACTCAGAGAAGCAACTGATGTCCCCTGAGATGCTCAAGGAAAAATCTGGATCCTTGCTATCCCCAGGCAATGAGGTAGTGTAAAATCAGTTCTTCCTGTGCCATGTTCCTGAGCTTTTCTCCCCCTATAAATAACTCCAGACTTCTGACACAGACCACATGATCTCCAGCTCTGGACAAAATTCCCAACACTCAGTGTACTTCTGTTCGCCCAGTGTCAAACAGAGGGAAGGAGGAGGCCAATTTAACTAGCAGCAGCAATGCTGGCCAGAGATGCTTAGTCTAAGTGGCAGAAACAGAACTCAGGAAAGCAGGAGGGCTTGGCTTTCTGGCTCTAGTACCTACTTTGGGAAGCCAGTCAGGGTTTCCTCAGCAGCTAATTCTCCCCCTGTGGTTTCCTCTTTCTTATGAGTTCTTAACACAATGCAGTAATAGCGTAAACCCCCCTCATTCTCTCACTCTGAATAAGTTGGTCTTTTTAGTCATTATTGCACCTAATTAAGACTTGTGACTTACATGGCCAAATAACTGGATAGATATAAATGACTGATCTACAAATCAATACGGAAAAACATCCCAAAATGGCTGTTAACAGTAGAGAAAAATACCCATATTACAATTTTTATTTTTATTTCACAAATAATTGAGAGATGACCACATATAAAGTAGGCTCTGGGGGAGGAAGATAAAACAGAGTTCAGCCTTCAAAGGAGCTGATAGTCCAGGAGGAGATAAGCACAAATCACACAATCCAGCGCTGCATCAAATCCATTAGTGTGTCTACTTCCCCCCTCCAACTTACTGGAAGTCTACGGCATTTGTTATGTTTCAGAGGAACCAAAGGCAAAGAGAGAGCTGAGGACCATGAGTTCTGTCAGGACCTATCAGGACCTATTTTCTCTGGGGCTTCAATTAACAGGGATGTTCTCGTCTCCCTTCCCCACCCCCCCCTAACTGAGTCCACCATGGTGGGGAATAGCACAGGTAGAACAAAAGGAAACCAGAGTTCAGGAAGCCAACTGTAGGAGACTCACTGAAGAATAAACCATTTAGCCTTCCTCATCTCTCAATCTCATCTGGGAAATATGGACAGGTCCCATATACAAGCAAAGATGAAACAGAAAAACTAAAAAGTCAATGTCAAAACTGTTACTCAGGACTCCTGATCATTTAAATGAAGTCAGAAAAAGCCTAGCAACAGGAACAGAAGAGGGCTATCTTAAGAAAGATTTGGAAGGGATTATGAAGAACCCCTAACTCAGTGCAGGCTATTACAGGAAGGCATATTTATATATTTTCCTTTTTATTTACCAATTGTTAGTTGTAAAGCCTCGTCTCCTTCCTTTCCTATTCAATCAGTGCCACAACTCAGTTCACACTGATACTAGTTTTTAAATTGTACCCTCGCCCATCGGGCTATCAGCAGTTTCAGAGCTCTCCAGAAATATGGTAGGAAAAGAATATTCTTTCCTGAAAGAGACTGGAAATAAATAGAATTTTCTAAACAGAGAAGATTCTATGCCAGTTAATTCAAATTCTGGGGATAAAGACTAAGACCCAAGACATCTCCTGAGAGAAAGACCCAGTTCTGAAGCTAGTTTCTCTTCAGTCGTAAAAATGGGAAAAGTCGATTGAGAGGCTTGGTCCAAATCATCTCAAAAGGAAATTGCTTCCGGAATTTTTTTTTAAAAAGTAGGTAAGGGGGAATGGGCATTGGTTTGTTTAAAACGTTTCCTGTACAAATAAGCATATGAAAAAGATACTCAACATCATTGGCCCTATTAGGGAAATGTAAATCAAAACCATAGTGAGATACCATTTCACACCTATGGCTACTATTAAAAAAACAGAAACTAAAACACAGAAACCAAGGAGTGTTGGAAAGGATATGGAAAACTATGAATACTTGTTCATTGGTGATGGGAATGTAAAACAGTGCAGCTGCTATGGAAAACAGTTTGGTGGTTCCTCAGAAAGTATAGAACAATCACATGACTCAGCAATTTCTTGGTATATACCCAAAGAACTCAAAGCAAGAACTCAAACAGATATTTGCACACTGATGGTCACAGTGGCATTATTCACAATTGCCAAAACATGGAAGCAACCCAGTGTCCATGAACAGACAAATGGAAAACAAAATGTTGTATGTACATACAATGGAATATTATTCAATGGTAAAAAGGAATGAAATTCTGTTACATGTGACATGGATGAACCTTGAAAACATCATGATTGAGTGAAATATGCCAGACAGGAAAAGACTAATACTGTATGATATCACTGACAGGAAATAATTAAAATAAGCAAATTCATAGAGCCAGAAACTAGGATTCAGATTACCAGAGGCTGGGGTGGGGGTAAGGATTGAGGAGTTACTGCTTAATTGGTAGAGTTTGTTTGGCATAATGGAAAAGTTTTGGTTTTGGATGGTGGTGATGGTAGCACAAATTGTGAATACAATTAATTCCACTGAATTATGTATTAGAATCTGGTTAAAAGAGGGAAATTTTAGGTTGTAAATATATTACTAGATAAAATTTTTAAGAATCATAGGGCTGCATAACACAGTAAACCCTAAGTAAACTATGGACTGTAGTTAATAGCATAATTATAGTAACATTGTCTCATCAATTGTGACAAAGGTACAACTCTAACGCAAAACTGTAATAATAGGGAAAACTGTGAGGTGGGGATTATATAGGAATTCTATTTTCTGCATGACTATTCTGTATACGTACAACTTCTCTCATTTCAAAAGTGTTCTTAAAAAGCTTTTTCTGTACAGTCGATATTGGATTTGCTACATGAGATTTCTGGAATGGCTTACTATGAAGAATTTTATAACGTAAGCATTCTGAATGTGAAACTGGGAATTCAGTACCTAAACACACTGACAAAAATCCTCATGCCACAATCATAATGAAGGTTTAGCATCAGTGTTTGAAACTGTGTCATTATGGGATTGGTTTTAACAGTCTAGATTTGGCAACTTGCCCTATCGGCTGTTTCACAAGCAGTTTCTGTGGTTTCAAGAAAGGCAGAGTGTTTGCTTTTAAACATTATCTTAAATATATATTTCAGAACAGGATTCAAACCATTCTAAGACGGACGGAATGATAACCAAACTAAATAAAGAATCTGGTGCTATTAAACAAAAAGGGTGTACAACGGAGCTGCAGGGTAGGAAAGGACATTATTAGCTTCCTGAACCAAGATGACATTTTAGAAGTCAGCCTAGTGCTTCTTACTACCAAGTGAGAAAACCGGGACACTGAAAAGGCACTAAAGACATGACATTAATAAAGGGAAACCCACACACACATCTTCACCTCTCCAAAACAAGCTTACCTGGCCCAAATGTATTTATTAGAAGAAAAACAAAAACAATAGTTACACATCAACACAAAGGACTGTCGTCTAATCAATTAGCAGCTACACTTCTCTGCCAAACTGATGACAGTAATTAAGGTAGAGATTTTCCTCCCTGGGAATACACATAGAGAAGGACAGAGCCTCTGTGGACCGAACCCATTATGACAGCCTTTTTATTAGCAGGGAAAATGCTGCCATGCACTCTCCATGGAAGCTGTGGCCTGCTCATTGCATGTGGGCTACATTTTCCAGGGCAGCCCCTCTGCTGAGAAGTAAATGTGTGTGTTGGAGATGGGTGTGAGGAGGACAAGACCACTCATACGAAAGCCTATGTGCCTCTGAATAATTTAGGTGGACTTTGGTTTTTCCATCTCTTAACAAAAAGAAAGAAGTTCTAAAGTAATTTAGAAATGGCATACAACCATTATCCTGGAGAAGTGAATCAGCTCTGAACACAAACACAAACAAACATACAGTCAAATAATCCCTCTTCCTCTGCTGGAGCAGCAAGAGGGCCACAAGGGCTTGAATGAAGGGCAGCAGCTCACCCCTTTATCCTCACTCAGGCTGGCATCTTGAAGTAGACTCAAAATTTGACACCTTCACTAATAAAACACAAAACCTCAGCTAATAGAATTTTTTTTTAAATACTGTCGTCAAGTTTAGAAAAGCAAGTAAATCAAACCATAAACTCAAGTTCAAATTCTGTAGAGGGGCCACAGCAACCAATCTCAGTAAGAAAAAACTGCAGGTGTCTAGGAGGAAATAGCTATGGGGACAGGCTTCCGAAGAGAGAGGTGAACCAAAAGAAAGACTGAACAAATACGCAGTGGGATAAAGGGACATAGCAGGATGGCCAGAGTTCAGCAACCAGTGTTGAACTGGCATGTCGCAAGGGCACACCCAAGCCTGGCAGAAGCCTGGCACTACCAGCTGCAGTGCTCAGTGCTCTTGGCAATGAAGGCTAAAAGCAAGAAGTATGTCTGTGTCTCTGAGTGTGTAAGTGGCACATAAGAGGGCTGTAAAGAGAAAACGTCAGTTTGTTCACAGGTTTCACAGGGGTAAAATGCAGAGTTAAGAACTATGCACAAAAGGTTTCTTTGCTTGACCTGGGGGTGGGGATGGGGATGCTTACCAAAAACAGTTCTAGAATCCCAGCATTTCATAGATGCCAGAGGACAGTCAAACATAGGAATCCAGACTGTCTTACGCTGTGCAATGCTTACTTGTTGGATGCTAATTTTAGGTCTCAGGGCTCTGGTTTTTCTAGAGGCATTCTTGAAATTCCCGAAGATGGGAACAGGTAAGGAGAATCAGAAGCCAGGATTAAATAATAAAATTTAAAGTGTTTCCCAAAGCTCTTGTATGGAGCACTGAATACCAGGGAAATAAGACCAGAGAGCTGGGTCTACCTGTATCTGCACAATCTCTACCGCTTTTACAATAGGCTATAGAGGACAGAAAGAACATCAGAGGGCAGAGGAAACCCATGCCCAACTCTAAATTCAACCTGTGAGACATTTACTGTCCCACCAGCTGGGGGCTAATCCACAAGGGGCTCTCTATCTTCTACTGCCTGGATACAACTTAAGCCAGGGGTTCCAGGCTCTCCACAGCCAAGAAAGCCTAGTTCTGACACTGAACACGCTCTGGAGACCACCTGGATTTGTAACATTAAACAAAGTACTCAAATTTCTGGGCCTGTTACCTCATCTATAGAGTGGGGAAAATAATAAGATCTATTATTGTGAAAATTAAGCATATTAATGACTATAAAGCCCCTAAAACAAATGCCTGGGACACAGTAAACCCTCAAGAACTGTTTCTATGTTTAAATTGTATCTATAGCTAAAGATATATAGCCTCAGAGGCAAACCATGCAAAGCAAGTGAGAATGAGTGGGGGCATCTCCTAACCTTTAAGTATTCAGTCTTCCCAGGACCAGAAAGTTTCCCAATGAATGGAGGGAAGGCACTGCTACTGAGTAGTTGTCTTAAAGCTAACAGAGCAAACAAATTTCTTTTAAAAGCAAAAGTCTTTATTTTCAATTCATACCAGTGGCCGAAGAGAGAAAATAGCACAAGTTCAATTCTGGGACTAAAATGAAAGCCACATGTGAATCTGAAAGGAAATATGCTTTGCTTAAAAAAAAAAAAAAAGGCAGAGGTTTATGGGAAATGGAACTAGAATCTATATGCAGAATCAAGCTGTTATTAGGTAAGCACTTGAAAGTGTTTTTTGTGTTGTTTTTTAAATCATCCCAATGAGAAGTAAATCTGAACAAATGACATGAGTTTAAAAAGATATGCTTAAAGCTGGTCCAGGTGATTATTGAGAGGAAGCCAATGCCTACCATTTGTGGTACTATGGGAAGCTTTTAAAAACCAGAGATGTTGGGTGCATGGGTGGTTCAGTGGTAGAATGCTCACCTACCATGTGGGACACAAAAAGTTAATGAGGTGCTACAGAAATTGGAGGATGAGGAGACGCAAAAAGACAAGGTCAAGAATTAGACAGTAGTTTAGAAAGTGAATCTACCACAATTTTACCTGCCTCTTACAGATATATCAAGCAGAGACAATTTCAGATGCTGCTTCCGACATACACAATTAATTATCTGCCCATCTCTTATGCAAGATAACTTGTAGCCATATAAATGTGGAATTTGGCAGGCACGCTTTAGTAAGAAACGGGCTAAAAAGAATAAAATGTAGGTTCAGCAGCCACCCAGTGAGCAGACTATCTGCTGGGTCTTCTGGCCTTAATGCTTTCAGCTGTTGTAGGCACCAAGGTTCTTCAAGGATAAGAGGCTAAGCACACTTTGCAGTTTTCAAATTTGGAATTGACCAATAGCCAAGATACAAGCTTTAAAAAAAACACCTACTGTCATAACGAAATCCAAGTAAGCCAAATGATCTTTTTAATGGAATACTAAAAAAAAAGGTAAATGCTAACATATTAGAAGGAGGAAACATGCCAACTTTGGTCAAAGTCCCTTGGGTCATTGAGAACCATTCTCCTCAGCTAGAAGGACTGCAAACCAAGGCGGCAAGTACCTTCCTGGTGCCCAGCCAAGGCTAAATAGGGTCTAGGAATAGAAAACAAAGGCTCATTAGCAGGTCATAACAAGTTCCAACCAATGAAGGATAGAGATGATCAACCCTATATTTGTCCACAAGGACAGTTCTCACATTTCTGTCTGGAAACCCTCTACTCTCTTAAATACTGAGGACTTCAAATAGCTTTCAGTTACATGGGTTATAGCTATTGATATTTACTGTATTAGAAATGAAAACTGAGAAAATGTTAAACGACCTATATAATTTATATTACTAAACCCATTACAAGTCAACATGACACTCTTTTAAAAATAAAATTACTATATTTTCCAGATTATCAACTTAATGCATACAGTCATAGTGAAATCCAAGTAAGCTAACCTTTAAAATGGAATTAAAGCATAAGGCCATGAGAAAATTTCAGACCACATGACTAAGAACAATCTATAAAATAACTAACCAATATTCTATAAAATTGTCAAGGTCATGAAAAACATGGACAGACTAAGAAACAGTCACAGACTGGAGGAAACCATGGCGACATGACAACTAAATGCAATGTGCGACACTGGACTGGATACCGGAAGAGAAAAAGCACATCAGTGGAAAAATTGATGAAATCTAAGTTCTATACTTTGTTTAATAGTATTATACTAAGATTAATTCTTAGTTTTGATACACATTCATGGCTATGTAAGGTTTTAGCATAAGGGGAAGCTGGTTGAAAAATGTACAGAAACTCTTTTGACTATTTACGCAACTCCGCTGCAATTTAAAAACTCAAAATTAAAAAATAAAAAATAACTGTAAAACAAAAAAAAAACAACAACTCACAAGGTTCAATGCTATGTATTAGGAGAATACAAGCTAACTTTGGTTCTGACTTTGTCCTGGGTCACTGAGAACCAGCTTCCTCAGATAGAAGGACTTCAAACAAGTGTCTTCCTGACAGCAAGTCCCTTCCTGAGGCATACCAGGACGAAACAGGCTGGGAATTGCAATACAAAAGTTTCTTATGATGTTATCAAGAAATCTATCAACCAGAGCCAAGAAGATCAACTCAAGTTCTGTCTACAGTAGTTTTTCTTAGACTTTTTAGTTTCAGGAACACTTAGGACTCAGAAATAACTGAGTCCCTCAAAAGCTTTTGTTCATATAGATTATTTTCTATCAATATTTATTATATTATAAATTAAATGGGAAAACATTTAGATATATAGTGTTCTTTAAAGAAAAAAACACTAAAAAACCAATTATAGGTGGGCAACGGTGACTCAGTGGCAGAGTTCTCGCCTGCCATGCCAGAGACCTGGGTTTGATTCCAGTGCCTGCCCATGTAAAAAAATAAACAAAAATACAACAAGAATTACATGTAAACATAAATAACCTATTTTTAGTAAAAAAAAAACTATTATTTTCCAAACCACAACTTCATACATACCAAAGGAAGTCTTCTTGACAAATCAGCAAAACACAACACCAGACAAAAAAACTAAAAAACAAGAACAAACTAAATTTTTTAAAAGAATGAAAAAGGAAAACAGGAGAAAGAATAAAGTAAAAAGGAATAATGAGAAAAAAGAAAAAAAAATTAAAGAATAAAGAAAAAAGAAACCACAGATTAAAAACAACAAACTAACAAAAACAAATACCCATAAGATCAATGCTCTATGTATTAGAAGGGAATATGCTATCTTTGGCCCAAGTCCTTCAGGTGACAGAACAAGCCACCTGAATCAGAGGAAACCAAAGCATCAAGTGTCTCCCTGAGGCCCACACAGGGATTATATAGGGGCTAGAACTGTAAAACAAAGGCTCCTTATGAAGTCACAGCAAGTAAACAACCAATCAAGAAAGGGGATGAGGGCGGGCCACAGTGGCTCAGCAGGCAAGGACGCTTGCCTGCCATGCCAGAGGACCCGGGTTCAATTCCCGGTGCCTGCTCATGTAAAAAAAAAAAGAAAGGGGATGAGCAACCCAAGTTTCATCTCTAACAGCATTCTCCTCACTTTCTGGTAAGGAGAACCCGTGACATTCTTAAAAATTTTTGTGGATCCCAAAGATCTTTTATGTGGGTTATACTTATTGGTAGTTACCACATTAGTCAAAGTGATCATAAAAAAAAAAAGTATTCATTAATTCAAAATAATAAACCTATTACATGTTTAGACAACCTATTTTTTATGAAAAAAATTTTCACCAAAACGAACAGAAATCTCATGACAAGAACTGCAGTCTTTCACATTCTTGCATGTCTATGTTAGACAGCTAACTTCTCACATCTGCTTCTGCATTCAATGTGTTTTAATATTTTGTTTTGTTTTCAAGTATATGAAGAAAATCCCACTTCACACAGACCTGTAGTTGGAAAATGGAGTTTAATAGCTTTACAAACGCTGAGAAGTTTCTTCTTTGATACTAAACCAAAACTCAACAAGTGGTAGTTTATAAAGATTAGTTGCCATGTGGAATCTGGAATTTTTTCCAAAGAACTTTTTCTTACTTTTATATCAAAATCCATTGATCATCTTGTACTATGAATGGCTCTTTTACCCACAGGTAATTAGGAAAACATTCTTTCACTGAATTATCCAGAATTTCCATATAGTGACATACCATAAAATATTTTAAAAAATCACATTCATTAATTTCACCACCAATCTCATCAGAAAAGTTGTTATATATTCAGAAGGTATTAAGCTCACTGTGACAAATACAAGTTTTCCAGAATTCTAATTTTTGAAAACTTAAATTTTATCACCGGCAACAGTGATAGGCACACTTTGTTCATTTCCAAGAAAATGTCGGCTAAATACTCAACTCTGACTATGCATCATTTGTCTGCCAGTCATTCTTTCATTGAAAAACTGATGTTCCATGCAACTGGTTGAGCCCAATCACACAAGTGCTTTTCCTTAGGGCAACTTCATACTCCGGTATGTAGGAGCAATGCTTAGTGGATAATCTTGCATTTCATCACTCTAATAAGGAGATATTTATTAGATAGATAAAATTTAACAAAATTACAAGATAACTAATAAAATGTTTAGAGCTTCATCCTGGACAGTCTTGAGTGAAATTGGCTCTTGTGTTTTCGATTGCAAGTGTGTGGAAGGAAAGAAGACTGCAACTACACCTGCTTGGGATTTGGTGCCACTGCCTTGATCTGTGCTTTGGTGTCATCCATCTTCTCTGCCATTGTTCTGGCACCAATGGTGCAAACATTAACAAGGTTGCTCCAGGATAAACCATGAGATTCAAAAAAGTTTTCAACTCTTTGAATATTTATCACTACTTGCATGTGTTGCCAAAGCATTCCCATAAAAGAAAATATCCTTCAAAGAGTAGTTGGTGCTGATGCAGCAAGTCCAGCCACAACTGTAGAGCTGCTCGTTTGAAAGGCAAAAGTAATATTCCGTAAGCAAGATATTAACTCAGTCTTCAAGTGAGCAGCTAAATCTTTAATTCCACAGGTCACAGTGACACTGGAAATGCCACTGCCTGACTTTTTACTAACTATTCATCCAGTGGGCATTTAACAATGTCAGTTTTTCAGGACTTTATTGGTCTCTCAGGTACTGTGTGAGCTTCTCCAGCAAAGGAGGATGATAACTTATCCCGTAAGAGGCTTCAGTGGCTTTTTCTTTAAAAACAAAAACTACATTTTTAAAATTATGAAATATATATACAAAAAAGCAAAAAAATTCAAAGTACATTGTAATAAGTAGTTATACAACAGATTTCAGAGTTTGGTATGGGTAACAGTTCTATCATTTCAGGTTTTTCCTTCTAGCTGCTCCAAGACATTTAGCGACTTTTTTTATTTCTAGACTGAAAACCTAGAGAAATTTTTGGCTTTTAAAGAGGTCACAGTGTATACACTTAAAATGTTCAATTGACTGGTCTCAAAATGATACCACAACTTCACAGTAGTATACAAAATGCTATGCTGCCTTAAGACATGGTAAGGTATTATCAACATCTACAAAGCTGAGAGGAAGATAGCTTCGTTATTTTCATTTATTTTATTTTTTCCATTTCTTACAAGTTTCAGTATCTTTAACCATAAAGTTTGCAGTTGTGCGGTGAGAAAGTAAGCCTTTTTTTAAAGCCAGCAATCCACCCTTAAATATAAGAGAAATAATATAAATTTTCATTTATTTTAGAATATAGAATTAAATGCTAAAATAAGCTGTAATAAAAATTTAAAATTTAGACGTTTTCCCAAAAGTTTTTATAAGTAAGTTACAAGCTGTACCTCTTGTTGGGTTTCCTGGAAGGCACCAAGAAAATGCTGGGATTTCAAAATAACGGTTCAATGGGCAATAATGAGGTTACAGAGATTACAGCAGGTATAACTAAAGACGACTACTAACAGCGCAGTATATGTATTGAAAACAAACTGAGTTCATCGCTGAAAATTTCCATATTAATAACTTAAAAATTCTAGAAAACAAGAAGACATACACATTTCAACAGGTGGAAAAGCGATATCATCACAAACCCCACTGTATACTTATTATAGATTGAGAGTGAAAAAGGCAAATAATGTGTTAGTGTTATGGTGAAAATAATTTTGACCTTGTATACCACCTGAAAGGAGCTTTAGGAAACCCCAGGGTCCCCAGACCAAACTGTGAAAACCAAATTTGATACTGTACTGTCCAAAATTAACAAGCACCTGCCCGGATCTCTCCCAAGACAGGGCCTGGACTTAGCGCATTCCTGACAGGTCAGAGGAAGCAGCCCAGAACTAGCTTAGACTCTGTCACCAGGGAAATTGGGATGCTGTCCCTAACAACTGTCAGGTTGCCAAACCTAGCTATACTGAGGGAGATGGCTCCAGAGACATAAAAAGAGAATGTTTCTAAAGCAGCACATCCTCAATTTTACAGAAATCAGGAGAATGGGAGAAAGAAAACACTTGGTTCTGGGACTCTATACATGGAGGAAATTTCAGTCTACCAAAATTCCTCTTGTGAGCTGTGCCACAAAAGGGGCATGGAAAAGGTAAGAGAGTGGAACAAGATGGAAAACTGAGATGGACAGGAACATGGTCGGTGATAATGAAGGGAGCTCAAACAAGACAAGCAACAACAACAAAAAGAAAGTGAAACAACCAGGGAGTGGTTAAAAGGAAGAGGAAAATATGGTAAAAGCCACACTGCCCCACGCACTGGACACTTTTACCTTTCTCCCTGATCACCGTTTCAATGTGAAAAAACTGAGCAACTGAATTGCTATTCTGAAAGGGCATTCAAGCTCTGGAAGTGGCAAGAGATAAACACAACAAGGAGTCAGAAGAGACCAAAATCTCTGCCTAAGATTCAGAGTTCACAAATTCACAGCAACAGCTGAGAAATGACGGCCTTCCTCCAAGCCAACAGAGGTTAACAAGAACCTACTTGAAGGGCCCTCTGCAAGTGAAAAAGGAACCTAAAATCATTTTGCTGCTAAATTCCCAAGCAGTCTTTAGGAGAAACAGGGAGCCTTCTCCTGTTGCCAAAGGGTAAATAATGTACTTGAAGAAAGAATTATGATGAAAGAAATGGGTTTTTCGGGAGATGGGATTTTAAGGAGAATTCCTGCATTGTCTTATAGAGAAAAGCCTCGGGTTCCTCTAACACCCAGACACAACACTAGAAATCCACTGGCTCTAGTGACTTTGGATGGCCTTCTTGTCATTGACAAGGCTGCACATCCATCACCATCAACATTCAGGACCTAGAACATGGCCAGGCAGCGGGTGGTATGGCTTGCTTCTTTAATCAACAAAACTTCCTAATATCGATGTCTTGTAAACAAATGATTTTTTTTTTAAATATCCTCAAGCTGTATCCTCTTCAACAGTATTCTATTTTCTTTCAGGTAGCTGACTGGTAAACAAACAGAGAAACAAAACAAAAGACACAAATAAAACAAAACGAGAAAGCCTAGAAAAAACACCAATGGGCCCCCAATGGCTGGAAGAGGTCAGGGAGAACAACATTCTTTCAACCGATTACAGAGAAATTATGACCTGTATCCCTTTCTACTGACCTGGAGCTGTGCTGGTACTGTGAGAAAATTCACTAAGTTGCTCAACTGGAACAATGATGATGACATCACTACACTGTACTTACTAACCGCCAGGCACTTTTCTAAGTGCTTTATCTTTATTCACTCTGTAAATCCTCACAGCAGCTACCCCTACAAGACACCTACTATCATTACTCCCATTTCACAGATGAGCAATATGCACAGATTAGATAAACCCATGGTCAGAGTAGAGGCAGAGCCGGCATTCCAATACAGGAATTCAGCTGCCAAACTTGTTCTTAACCCCAACGCCATATTGGAAATCAAAAAGTGCTGGGATCTCTTCTCGAGTCTGCTATAAGCTGAGTTCAATAAGAACGCTAGGCTAGACCGAGTTAGCCTAAGAGGCCCCACTTCCTCTTGCTGAAGAATCAGTAATTCAAACTCTTGTGGGCAAAAAGACAAAAGCAACAAGCCACAAGAGCCTCCAAGCAACTACATGCAAAGACAGCCCAGTGATGGCCACCTGCGGCGGGGTTGGGGTGGGGGTGGGGGGTGGGGGGGGGTGGGGGAGTGGGGAAGTGGGGGAGTGGCAGGAGAAGGGAAGGTCAGCAGACTTTTGGGTCTAAAGAGGGTGGAGACACCCTGCACATGGGATGTCAGCAACCAAAACCCTTAGAGGAAGGATGCTCAGAAGCAATGAGTAGGTCATTGTGGGGGCAAGAGGAACAGCCTGCCCCCAAGGACAAGGGAACAGTCTGCAGGTAACTTCACCCACTAATCACCGAACTTTTAACTTTTCTGATTACTGGGGAGACGGGAAAAAATTCGGCTACACTAGCAAGCACTGACGGTCACATGAGCTTCAGAATCCTGCTATGTCCCACCTCTGAGAAATAGTCTCACTAGGTCTATTCAAGGAAGTGACAAGGTGGCGATCACCCTCATCTCCCCTACAGGTACCTCAATCAAACTGTTCCACCACCGAAGCACCTGCTGAGCAGCAGAAGACCAAAATCAATTGTTTTTTTTTCTCTCAGCAGATCTGGAAGACTGTCCCATACCAAGCCTGGCGTCACTTTGAATTTAGCAGCCAGTTCACAGCCGCTAGGACTGAGAAGCCCCGATTCCCTTCCAGATCCACACATGGGAAGCCGACTGAAGACCCAGTCCCTTCCTCCCCGGCCAGGCTGAGCGCCTTTTGTCAAGCTAGGACTTGGGAAAGGGGCCTAAGAAAAGGCAGCTTATTTTAGAGCTTCAAGTGCAAATCAGACAAAACTGCCTTGAGGTTCAGTACCGGATACAGAGAAAGATAACTTGGTTGGAGAGGCCAGGTTCAGAGACCCATTCAGTACCGGGGTGGGGTTGGGGGGCAGGGGGTTCACAAACATCTTTCAAACTCACGCCTCAATGAGCACAGCCCCAGAGGAGGCAGACCTTTGTGCTGCCAACTTCCCAAAGAGCACAGAAAATAGGTCTTGGCTGCTCAAAACCAGCTGGACTGGTTCTGCAGAAAAGCCCCTGGCCTGCTCCGCCTTCCTTATGTTAAAAGAAAAAGGCCAAAAGGGTGGCTTGGAGCCAGTCACTGAACACACCCCTTCACTCTCTCACCCGGGTGTCCCTCAGGACTCATGTAACCACTAACATGAATGTCCATTTCATCCTTTCTCCTATCACAACTTGTGATTTATAAGGCTAAAATGAACTACTTGATGCACAAGAGAAAGAGGACTTATTTTTGGCCCCTTCTGCCATTTTCTACTGTGAATATAACAAATAATCAAAGTAGGGGGAAATGAGTGACAACCCGAAGACAGACATCTGTTGAGAGAATTCCCACAGGAACCAAGAAACGTGAAACACTCTAGACAGACATTCAGAAAGATATTTAGCCTATTTATACCCCCAAAGGAGGAGCTGCTATTGTAGGCAAGAGGAGGAGCTAGGAGTTCAGACTCCTAAAGCTCCCTCTTTTGTTGCTCAGATGTGGCCTCTCTCGCTAAGCCAACTCAGTAGGTGAACTCACTGCCCTTCCCCTTTGTGGGACATGACTCCCAGGTGTGTAAATCCCCCTGGTAACGTGGGAAAGGACTCATGGGGATAAACTGGGACCCAACATCATGGGATTGAGAAAGCCTTCTTGACCAAAACAGGGAGAGAGAAATGAGACAAAATAAAGTCTCAGTGACTGAGAGATTTCAAACAGAGTTGAGAGGATATTCTTTTGTTTTTCAAATTTCATTTATTAAACATAACATACAAACACCAACATTCTTACCATATGATCATTCCATTCTTGATATATAATCAATAACTCACAATATCATCACAGTTGTATATTCATCATGATTTCTTAGAACATTTGCATCAATTCAGAAAGACAACAGAAAAAAAATTCATACATACCATGCCCCTTACCCTCCCTTTCATTATCACTAGCATTTCAATCTACTAAATTTATTTTAACATCTGTTCCCCCCTATTATTTATTTATTTATTTTTAATCTGTATGTTTTACTCGTCTGTTGATAAGGTAGATAAAAGGTGCATCCAACACAAGGTTTTCACAATCACATAGTCATACTGCGCAAGCTATATCATTACACAATCATCTTCAAGAAACATGGCTACTGGAACACAATTCTCCATGTTCAGGCAGTTACCTCCAGCCTCTCCACACCTTAACTAAAAAGGTGATATCTATAATATGTAAGAATAACCACCAGGACAATCTCTCGACTCTGTTTGGAATCTCTCAGCCATTGACACTTTATTTTGTCTCATTTCGCTCTTCCCTCTTTTGGTGAAGGTTTTCTTAATCCCTTGATGCTGAGTCCCAGCTCATTCTAGGATTTCTGTCCCCACGTTGCCAGGAAGGTCCACACCCCTGGGAGTCATGTCCCACTGTGGGGGGAGGGGGGCAGTGAGTTCGCTTGTCATGTTAGCTCAGAGAAAGAGGCCACATCTGAGCAACAAAAGAGGTTCTCTTAGGGGTGACTCTTAGGTCTAATTTTAAGTAGGCTTAGCCTATCCTTTGCGGGGTTAAGTTTCATACATACAAACCCCCAAATTGGGGGCTCAGCCTATTGCTTTGGTTGTCCCCACTGCTTGTGAGAATATCAAGAATTCTCCACTTGGGGAAGCTGAATTTTCCCCCTTTCTCACCATTCCCCCAAGAGGACTTTGCAAGCACTTTTTTATTCACTCTTCAAGTCACTCTGGGATTTATCAGGGCATCACTCTGGACAAACCTACAAAATCTCATGTACTATTCAAGGTCTGGAGGCTATTCTTAAGCATTATAAAGATATCCCTTTTCAGTTTATAGTGTATTGGAGTGGCTGGAGGGAAATACCTGAAATTGTTAGTGTTCCAGTAGCCTTGATTCTTGAAGATTGTATAACAATAAGCTTTTACAATGTGACTGTGTGATTGTGAAAACTTTGTAGCTGAAGCTTCCTTTATCCCGGGGATGGACAGATAAGTAAAAAAATAATGGGGGGGGGGGTGTAAGGGGTAAAAAAAAAAATGGGGTAGATTAAAAAACTAGTGAACAATGAGAAGGAGGGGTAAGAAGCATGATATGTATGAGTTTTTTCTTTTTATTTCTTTTTCTGGAGTGATATAAATATTCTAAAAATGTTCATGGTGAACGCACAACTATGTGATGATACTGTGAGCCACTGATTGTATACTTTGGATGAACTGTATATATGTGACAATACCTCAACAAAAATATTAAAGAAAAAAAAAAGACTCCTTGGGTTCCACCTCCTGAGACATAACTGGAAACCAAGAGGCCAGATTTTACCCTTGGTGTTATTTCAGAATCAGAAGTACTACTTCAAAGTCTAAAAGATGAGCAATGACATCCAATGGCCCAAAGTAAAGCAGCTATGGCGCAAAAGCGACATTCTGCTCCACAAGTCAGAACTTTCAGAGTTAACGTGGACATAGACTTCACCTCTTCCTGTACCTGCAGAAGGAAATGGGTGATTTCCTCCCCTATGAGGTTTATTAAGGTTTGCTCTTCCCTTTGCTGAGACCAAAGGGGAAAAAGGCATAGGTAACACTTCAGTGACTCATTCATGTTTGATGAAACCTAAGAGAAAACCTTGCAAACTCAAGTTTCAAATGCAAAATGTACAAATCCTGGAATCACCCATCAAGAGAAGGAAATTCAGACACCTTTCTAGTTAGTCATTTTGCTGAACTTCTGCTGAAGGAGGAAGGACAAGGTTTAAGCTCCACCCACCTTTTCCATATCCCTCCCAATTTGTGCTCAGATGGGAAAGCAGCAAACCTTGGCTGCACCACCACAGTTAAAACAGAAGTGAAGCCTTTCCACATCTCCTCTCAAAACAGAAGCCTGGGAGACAATGTCTACAGCTTAACCAAGGGGCTTGTCCTGGTTACTGCAGAAAAGCCTCCTCAAGCAGTCTCAGGGAAGAAAGAATGATGGACCAACCACCTTGTCCTTTCTATCTGCTGAGGTTACTGCATTCCAGTCCATTAATGGGCTTCAAAGTGCTGCTGGGGAGAGTCCATTTAGCAGAGCCACTACCATGGGGCCAAAGGTGGCACCTAGCCCCCACCCTGCTGGTCGATAATGGGCCACAAAGCCGGAGGCACAGCAGCACTCTAGGCATAAAATATTCATTCAAGTCAACATAATACATATGTAGGAACGTCATGGAAGCTCCTGGGAGAAGAGAAATGCCAGCCAGGAGACTAAGTGCTCAATGGGAAAGAGTTCAGGAAGGTGTGAGTTAGTCCTGGTCAAATGCTCACTGAGAACTGGGCTGTTCTGTCCAAAGGGGAAAACAGTTTAGTCTGAAGAGTTTCTGACTCCCAAAGAGATTTAGCCATGCAAACCTCTTGGGCAAACAAACTCTTTATATTTTCCTACTGCACAAGTATCAACCCTGCTTAGGATATTTACACCGAAAAAAAAAAATTTCCAGCCCAATCTTTGGTCACAATCTGAAAGATTCAGTTATCCCTGTGAAACCTTTATTTTAACCTGAACTAGGCCAAGTTTTGACGACTGCCTTGTATACACCTATTTAGAGGCTTCCCAAAGTCCACAGATCGGAGAAAAATTATTACGATTTACTCGGTGTTTCTTTCAGTTACTTTAACCAGGTCCAGAGGTTATAAAATGGCAACTCTATGAAGTCCAGAGACCCCCTAGAGCCCATGCTCTAACACCTCATTCCTGATCTCTATGGCTAAGCAGAAAGTGAGAATACGTGGCTGACATTCACCCACATCCCTGATCAGAAGGCAGGCCAGAGTCAAAGGGCACTCAACAGCCAGCACTCAGAGCCCGGCACCAAACAACTCACAGAACCTCACACAGTGGGTAGTGAAGTGATACTAATGAAGGCAATACACCTAGAAGATATCAAAAGCAAATTATGCAGTACACCATTTGGCCAGAATCAACTCTAAATCTTGAGATGGACCCACCACCACCTCCCTTGTTACTGGGGTCCAAGGGATATGTGTTTGGAGCAGCTCCGATATTCTTTCCAGGAGCCTATAAGTTAGATTTGCTCTTTCCCCCAAGACTTCCAAACTCCTCTCCCCAGAACTGAGAGAATAAACAATGCCACTTACTTCCTACAAGAGTGACAACAATCCCCTCCCTGGTTCACTGCAACAGAAGCAGGGTGGGTAGTAGCAAGCTCCCGGTTTCTCTTAGGAGCCCTCTCTCACGGTTTGAGGCCCAAAGGAGGGGGTGTGAAGCCATGCAGCCCCTCTCCCAGGTATTATATAAAGCTTTAGCCAGCAGTAAGCAAAAGTTGGACTGCTCTCCATGCTTGCCTGTTATTGCTGCTGCTGGCTGGAAGACAAACAGTCATCTTGCTGATTGCTTTCACCACTGCCAAGCCTCCCGTCCAACAGAGCCATTTGGAAAAGAAGTGAACAGAAAGCTCAGCTCACAGACTAAGAATCCCCCAAACCACCAGCCTTGGGTCACAAATCTCTTCTGCAAAAGACAGAACAAGTCGATGGCTGTGAAAAAGTACATCTGATAATAGGTGTGTCAAAAATCATCTAAAGACAGGGCTTCACTTTCATCTCATACTTAGAAGCAGAGTCAGACAGCAAACAGGCAATCTTCCCACAGCACAAGGCTTATTTTCATGCTTCAACATTTTCAGTGTGTGTGTGTGTGTGTTTAATTCAGATGTGATCAAAGAGCTGAGAAAAAGCTTCTTATCAGACACATTTTTTAAAGGAAGAGAAATTGGAGTTTCATCGAAGATAACCAGTGGAGTATGTTTACCTGTTTCTGAAGAAACCAGCTTAGGTAATTTAAATCTAAATAAAGTGATAGAGGACCTTTGGGGAGAAGGTATCAGTTCTTGCTTTTCATTTTGTAACATTAAGGCGAAGGATGGGAAGCCATCTGACTGCAATGACTGAGCTCCCATGACTTGACTTAAGCTAGAATCACCACAGGACCATAAGGAGGGTTCTCGCTCTCACCTGGTGGCGTGATCTTTCTACTATTCTACATGAGGTCAATGCTCCTGGCAACCTTGGCCTTGTGGTTTTTTTCTTTCTTTCTTATTTTAAAGAATCCAGGCACTTGCCTATAATAGATGCATCCAAAGTTTCCCAAAGTCCATGCTTTTACTGAGATGAGACATATTTTGAGTCAGTTGTGTAATCAGCTACCTTGAGTTCTATAGTAGGAACTATAAAGTGGCTCGCTCAGTAGCCTAAGTCCAGAAAGGTGAGTAATTATTCATTCAAAACAGGATGACAACGTATGCAGCCACAGCTTCAGACAAAGTTATTGAAGATCAGCTTGTATTCCAAAACGGCTCACCGATGAGTGCTATCATGAACTCAGTGGATGTGCACTCAGTCCCTAAGTGCTCAGCAGTTGGCAAGGAAGGTAGGAAAAGAAGAAATCAATGCACACATGGCAAGAAAAAGACCAAACCGATGATACACTTCCAATTGGTAAACAATACAAAGAAACCACGAGGCATCTTTTCCCACCCCCCCCCCCGCCCCCCACACGCAGCCTCACAGAGAGCAGGTCCTCCACCGCCACTCCTCACAGACCTGAGGGTGCCAGTCACTCACTTGGCTTCATCTTACCAACTCATAATCAACAGTCAGAAAGCTGTCTGGTTAAGCAGGGCCTACCTGCCAAGACAAAGGTTGTGAAAGGAAAAGGCACGGAATAGGCAACTTTAAGAGTGCCCAGAGAAAGTGGTTTCTTGTAGGGAGAGAGAAACAGCTGGCAAGCCAGGGGAGGCACCCCAAGGTGCAGATCATGCCCCACTGTTTCTAAAGGCCTCAGTCCCATGAAAAACCAGCTGCCAAAACCAGTGATGGAATGGAAATGAACCACTCTGCTCTCACAAACCCCTATTTCACCCCAAAAGCAATCAATCCATCAGTAATAAGAGTCAACCACTGCAGAGATAAACCCTGTCCAGAACTCAGAACTCCTCGAGTTCCTAACTGCCCAGATAACAAGACAGTGAGGAGGTAACAAAACAAAAAATATAAAAAAAAACTTTAAAAAGGTAAGATTTTCCAGAGAAGAATATTAACACACAAGAGGATATAACAATGGCTCCATTTGGTTACGAGAAGGGAACAAGAGGCAAACATAGAGGATAAAATGAAGGAAAAAGATGCAAAAAGGACTGCAGGCCTAGAGGAGAAGAGCTCCTCTTTTAATCATTTGTGTTTTTTTTTTGCCTAAAAAAGTTCTCCACCTAGATGGGTGCAACAGGCAGGGGACTCGCCACAGAGCACTGAGCAAAGGCAACTGGAAATGGTGAAAGAAAGGGGAGGGGTGGAATGTGGAAACCTCTCTGCTCAGAGGTGAGATGACACAGAAAAGGCTAAGGCTTGGGTGACACATGAGAACAGTGATTGCCAGGATGGGG
Organism: Tamandua tetradactyla; assembly: GCF_023851605.1. Classification (NCBI taxonomy): domain Eukaryota; kingdom Metazoa; phylum Chordata; class Mammalia; order Pilosa; family Myrmecophagidae; genus Tamandua; species Tamandua tetradactyla. The sequence goes on from NC_135335.1 coordinate 10,745,838, forward strand.
GCGGGGGGAGTGGTACATATAGGGTCCTGAGGCTAGAGAGTAGCTCAAAAAACTAGCAAGCATAATTCCCGGACTGGGAGTTACAAATATTAGCTAAATGAGAAGAACGCTGGAAACTAACATGGAGATGAAAAACTGACTGAGGCATAGTAACAAAGATGGGGTGACGGTAAAGAAAAAGCAAGGCAGCAGCAAGGACGAAGACACTATAAGTGACAGTTAGGGGACTGAGATGACAGGAAGGCATCGTGGTTTGTGCTGCAGTGTAAGAAAAAGAAAAGCAACGACAGTGTTGCAGCAAGGCACGGAACAGGACTCAGCAACAGGTTATGGATACTTTGGGTCGGGAACAGTGAGTCTTTTCCTTCGGTAGCAAGAGTCCAAGGAGAAAATTGGTAAAGCACTCGGTGGGAAACGGGGAGGCCCAGGGGGGTAACAGACAACCCCGGGGGAGGAGAACGTGAGGGGTCCAAAGACGCACAAGGGAGTGATGACTGGAACCCCAAAGACAACCTGTGGGAAATCTATGCGCATGACAGCTGTATGAGAAACGCGGAAGCAACAAATGCCAGTGCCAGGAACCAGGGAGCTCCCGGGGAAAAGAAGGGAAAGTGATGAGCAAAGAGTAGGCGAGCGATTTGGAAAGGTGATGAGGGTGGAGCTGGTGGGTTGCAAGCAAGAGAGTGCACAATTTGGAAAAGGAAGAAGCAAGGCAGAAAAAAGCTGGGGAACCAAAAGGGGAAAGGGCTCGGGACACACTCCAGAGCAAGGACCCTAAGGGTGATAACGAGGGACTGGGAGAACCGGTGCGGGCGGGCAGAAGGAAAGCAAGGCTAGAGAGACGAGGGAGAGGTGGACAACAATCTGTGACAAATCGCAGGGTGCTATTTGAGGCGCAGGAGGGTGGCTGCTTTAAGCGTGGGTGGAAGAAGACCAAAAAGGGCCCCGAGAGAAAAAGGGAAGAGAAGGGGAAGCCGGGGAGGTAATACGGAAGAGCGCAGGAGGGCGGTGAGGGGATAAGGGAGGGGGGGGTTGGCAGAAGGACAAGTGTGCAGCCTGGAGTCACGACAAGGTGGGTCCCAGGACAGAACTCAGAAGGGGATGTAGAGGGCTGGGAGCCAAATGACAGGGCAGCCGAGGCTTGCAGGATGGCAGCAGGGGCACGAGGACAGCAGAGGAGGGAGGAGGCTCCGCAAGGTGCCGGGGCCCAGCCAGAGAATTCGGGGAGCCCTCAGGGCTCCTTACCTGCTCCGTGTCCCTCTCGTTCAGCGTGGGTAGGGGGGTCCGAGCGCTGGACATGGCGCCGGTATCTCAGGGGAGGGAACCGAGAAGCTTGGAGAAAGGGAGGGAAGGGAAGGCGCGGAGCCCAGCCGGGCGGGGCTTCTCACAGCAGGGGCACCCGCCTCATGGGCCCCGGCCGGGGGTGCGGGGAGGCCGGGCAGCCGCTCACGCCAGCCCGGGGATTCGCCGCTCGGGCTAGGCCGCGCCGGCTCCGAGCGGCTCCGGACCGCACCCCCCCGACCCCCGGCTGGGCTGTGCCGCCTTTCGGCCCGGCCGCGCCGCTCCGCCTACTCTCTGCCGCAGCAGCCGGCCGCCTGCCTCGCTCCTCCCCTGCCCTCAGCGGCACTGCTCGGCGCCCGGCACACAGGCAGCCGCCGCCGGACCTGCTGCTCCCAACATGGCCGCCACCACCGCCGGCTCTCGGCTCTTTCCGCCGGCAGTAGCCGGAAACATCCGAAGCGTCTAGGAATGGGAGGGGGGGGCGCGCCTCCTCCTCCCGGCCACTGAGTACCGGTGAATTCCGGAAACACCCGAAGAGGGTAAACCCCGGGGGCGCGCGCGCGTCTTCTCTATTCCGAAGACCAAGCTTCGGCTCTGTTTACGGAAACCCACGAAGCGACTCCGGGTACTCCAGAGCCATCCAGCCACGCCCACCAATCTTTCCCCGCCCACTTCAAGCTGGTTCTCGGTAGTTTCCGGAAACACCCGAAGCATCTCCGCGTGCTGTAAATCGGCCCCGCCCCCGCCCCGCCCCGTCCCGCCTCCGAGGGCGGTGGTCGGCCATTTCCGGCAACACCCCGCGCCCGGTGGGCCCCCAGTCGTTCCCCCTGGGTGGTACCCATTGTCCGACTCTTCGTTTCTTTCCGTCAGTTTTAGGGTATTTTAAAGCCTGAATGGGGAGCGTGAGTCACAAGTCCGCGTTTATTATTTGACTAAAAAGAAAATAAGGTTGTGAACCTTCCCTGCAGTTGGCATCCGTTGGTTCCAGAATGACTGTCCCGCTGCGTGGTCAGCTCGAAAAAGCCGTCTTCTTTCATCCGACCGCTCTGTCAACGTGCCTGTCAAATGCAGCGTAATCTGTTTTTACCTACCTGCCATCCGTCTTTTGGCCTTTGTTTACCCACCCGTCGGTCCCCACACCTATGCCGGACTCATCAGGTCCCGGGTAGACAACGTCAGCGGCCTTCGCTCCCGGGGTTTGGAGGCTCCAGAGGTCCCCCCGACCTTCAGAAACGAGGAGTCCTGCATTCCGGCCCCAGCTCTGACGAGTGAAACTGCTGTGTGATCTTGGAAAAACCACATCACATCTCTGAGCTTAGGTTCTGCTGCCCTATCTGGAGAGAACCCAGGTCTCTGTTGCATGTTGCCCTTCTAAAGAGTATCTTTGCATTCCGTTTAGCTTTTAAGATGTCCCTATAAGCTAAGGGAGAAGAAACATTCTTATCTTAACTCACAAAGTCTGAGACAAAGAGGCTCACGGAAAAGAAAAGGGAAACTGGTGAACATGAGAAATTCTCAGAATGGCACAAAGAATGGGCCCCAGGAGAGGTTCCTTTTCTTCTCTGGGCCTCAGTTTCCCCATCGGTTCATGAGCCCCTGAAAGCTCTCCCAGCTTTGGAGAACCCCTGCCTCTTAACAGGAAGTCGATGTGGGCCGTCCACGCCTCGTTTCTTCCTAGACCTTCTCACCAGGGAGAGGGCAGTAGGCTGGGTCTGATTTCTCTGGCTCCAAGGTTCCCCCGACCTGTTATACCCCAGACATGTTGGAACTTGTCCCCTAGGACTCAACAGAAGCTTAAGGTGGGTAGGAGCCAGAGATCAGGCTCAGGCAACGAGTCCCCAAAGCAACGGAGCAGAGAAGGCCCTGGCAGTTACAGGGAAAACTGCTGATTGCACTCAGACCTTTGACTTCCCACCCAGTTACAGCAAAAGAAATTGACAGCTGAGCAGAGGCCAGGAGAGGGGTGTGAAAGTATTTCCTAAGGCGGCAGGTATGAGCTACAGTCTTAGTAAGTGCACGAGGCTCTTGGACACCTCCTCACCCCAGCTCTGTCATTGAGGAACAAGTTGATGAAGGAACACAGAAGGAGGCCAGGGAAAAAGAGGAAGAGGTGTGAACAGAGTATCTTCCACTCCCCAGCGCCACCTCAACCTCTGATTCCTCCCGAAAAATCCATGAGAGTGATCTGCCCTCTGGTGGCCAAAGGGGCATGATGCTCCCTTGCCTGATACTATATTAAGGTTGAGAAATCCGGGAAAAGAGGGGAAAGGGTTGGAGGGGCAAAGAAGTTGGACTCACTGGTCTGTCCCTGGCCCCTGCTCTCCTCTAAGCAAACTCCACCTTGTCCATGCGTTTTCTCGCCTGCCCTCTTACTGTCAGCTCTCCCACCTGCCCCACCTCATCTGGGCTCCAGCCTTGGTCTCAGCTCAGGGCTGCCTAACCAGTTTCAGGCCTGGAATTCCGACTCCATCCAGTTTATGTCGCCAGACATGCCAGAATAATCTACCTGAAGTCCAGCTCCAAACACATCTCTGCCCTCTTTGAAGGCCATCTACAGTTTGCAGGGCTGGCTTCCTGACCATGTGACACGTGCAGTCACTCAGAAGGGCCCTGTGCTCCTCTAACGCTCTGCTGTCATTACCTTGAAAATTTTTAACAAAGGGGTCCTGCATTTTCAGTTTGCACTGGGTCCCACAAATTATGTGACTGGTCCTGGCTGTTAGGATAAAACATTTAACTTGCATTTCAAGTTTTGCACGATTTGGCCTCAATTTACGTTGCTCCTCTCCGACAGGGTACCGCTGATTGACACCTCACCCTTACTCCTGCCATGCCACCTCCATGACTTTGTTCAGTTTATATCTCCACTGATTTCCCATCACCTATCCCAGCTTCCAGATACACGTGAAGATCTAGTTCAAACGATACTGTCTCAAATCGCTGAACCTACCTAGCTAGCTCGGCTCAGAAGATTATGGCCACACACTTACCCCCTCTCTAATTTGCATATAATTCATTTATTCAACAAATCTTTATTGAGCACTTGCTACATTCTAGGCGCTGTTGTAGGCTCCTCAGGTATATCATTGAACAAAGTGGACAAAATCTTTGCCCTTGGTGAGATTACATTTTAATGGGGGGAGAGAGACAATAAACATAATAGTAAGTACCACTATGGGAATAAAGTAGAGTCAGCTAAGGGTTGCAAGAGTGAGAGGGCAGAAAACGGAGTGCAGTATTAAGGAGGTCATCATAGGCCTCCTTGAGTTGACATTTGAAAAAAAGACTTGAAGGAGGTGAGGGAGTGAGCCCTGCAGATAACTGGGGGAAAAGCAATCCAGACAGAGGGACTGGCCAGTGCAAAGGCCCTGACCCAAGCGTGTGCTTGGCCTGATGGAGGAAAAAGGAACAGAGTGCGTGAGGGGTATGTGTGATAGGGGATGAGGGCAGAAAGGTGACGAGGAGCGAGGCTGGTGGATCTTGGCTTTGGCTGTCCCTGGAAGTGAGATAGGCTGGAATGACATAGTCAGACTGGCTGCTGGGTTGAGAATAGAGTGAAGGGCAGAAGCAGAAGCCTTGAGGCCAGGAAGGAGGTGGGCTGGTGTGAATCGGTTGTGCATCCCAGAAAAGCCATGTTCTTTAATTGACTGATTAATTAATTAATTATATTTATTGAACATACCAACATACAAACACATTCTTACCATACGATCATTCCATTCTGCATATATAATCAGTAACTCACGATATCGTCGCATAGTTGTATAGTGATCATCATGATCAATTCTTAGAAAAAGTCATGTTCTTGAATCCTCATTCAGTATTGCTGGGTGGGATCTCTTTGATTGTTTCCATGGAGCTGTGACCCACCCTGTTGTGAGTGGGACCTGGATTAGGTGGTTTCCACGGAGGTGTGTCTCCATCCATTCAAGGTGGGGTTCCTTACCAGAACCCCAGGGGGAGCCATTTTGGAAAAAGCTTCAGAGCCAACAGAGCCCACATAGCCAGGGGTCTTTGGAGATGAAGAAGGAAAACACCCCCAGAGGAGCTTCATAAAGCAAGAAGCCTGCAGACATCCCCATGTGCTTTCCCATATGAGAGAGAAACCCTGTACTACATCAGCTCTTTCTTTGAAGTTAAGGTATTCTGTTCCTGGATGCCTTAGTTTGGACATTTTCATAGGTTTAGAACTGTAAATTTGTAACTTATTAAATTTCCTTTTTAAAAATCATCTTATTTCTGGTATATTGCATTCCAGCAACTTACAAACTAATACAGGAGGCTTTTGCAGTAATTCAAGTGAGAGGTAAGGTGACTTGGACAGGGTGGGGAGCAGTGGAAGTAGCAAGAAGGGGACAGACTCGGCATATATTTGGAAGTTGGAGCAAAAAGGAGTTCTTGATGGATTGGGTTCAGGGGTACGTGAGATGGGATTTAAGGATGATACCCAGCTTTCCAGTCTGAACAAACTCAAAGCATAAACGCAAAGGCATTACAATACTACCTAACTGCAATACAATAATGTTAGAACACTGAATGAAGCCGAATGTGAGAATGATGGAGGGAGGAGGGCTGGGGGCACAAATGAAATCAGAAGGAAAGATAGACGATAAAGACTGAGATGGTATAATCTAGGAATGCCTACTGTGTATAATGATAGTGACTAAATGTACAAATTTAAAAATGTTTTGTGTAAGGAAGAACGAAGGAATGTCAATAATGCAGGGTGTTGAAAATAGATGGTAATTAATATTTTAAAACTTTAACTTATGTGTGAGACTAAAGCAAAAAATGCTTATTTGGTACAAAATTTATATTTTGACTAGTGCATTTCCTAATATAACTTATATGGACAGCTTAATTGAACACCGTAAGTACATGGAACCTTGAGTAGGCCATGAGATTTTGTAAGTTTGTCCAGAATGATGCCTCGATAAATCCCAGAAGGATTTGAATAGTGAATAAAAAAGTATTTGCAAAGTCCCCTTGGGGGAATGATGAGAAAGGAGAAAAATTCAACTTCCCCAAGTGGAAAATTCTTGATATTCTCACAAGCAGTGGGGACAACCAAAGCAATAGGCTGAGCCCCCAATCTTGGGGTTTGTTCATATGAAACTTAACCCCACAAAGGATAGGCTAAGCCTACTTAAAATTAAGCCTAAGAGTCACCCCCAAGAGAACCTCTTTTGTTGCTCAGATGTGGCCCCTCTCTCTCTCAGCCATCACGGCAAGGAAACTCACTGCCCTCCCCCTCTCTATGAGGGACATGACTCCCAGGAGTGTGGACCTTCCTGGCAACGGGGGACAGAAATCCTAGAATGAGCTGAGACTCAGCATCAAGGGATTGCGAAAACCCCTAGAATGAGCTGAGACCCAGCATCAAGGGATTGAGAAAACCTTCTCAACGAAAAGGGGGAAGAGTGAAATGAGACAAAGCATCAATGGCTGAGAGATTCCAAACAGAGTTGAGAGGTGATCCTGGAGGTTATTCTTACACATTAAGTAGATATCACCTTGTTAGTCAAGATGTAATGGTGAGGCTGGAGGGAACTGCCTGAAAACATAGAGCTGTGTTCCAGAGCCATGTTTCTTGAAGATGATTGTATAATGATATAGCTTTCGCAATGTGACTGTGTGATTGTGAAAACCTTGTGTCTGATGCTCCTTTTATCTACCTTGTCAACAGACGAGTAAAACATGTGGAATAAAGATGAATAATAGGGGGAACAAATGTTAAAATAAATTTAGTTTGAAATGCTAGTGATCAATGAAAGGGAGGGGTAAGGGGTACGGTATGTATAAATTTTTTTTTCTGTTTTTGTTTTATTTCTTTTTCTGAATAGCTGCAAATGTTCCAAGAAATGATCATGATGATGAATATGCAACTATGTGATGATATTGTGAATTACTGATTATATGCGTAGAATGGAATGATCAAAATAGGAATGTTTGTGTTTGTTAGGTGTTTTTTGGTATTTAAAAAAATAAAATACAATAAAAATTTTTAAAAAAAGTAAAAAAGTGGGGGAAAAAAAAAAAAAAGCAAAGGCATTTACCGGAACAGATAGAGACCAACTGTCTTAGTTTCGTGAGGCTAACTAATGTAACAAAGTACTGCAAACCGGGTGGCTCGAAACAGCAGAAATGTATTCTCTTGCAATTCTGGAGGCTAGAATTCTAAAATCAAGGTATCAGCAGGACCACAATCTCTTGGAAGTTTCTAGGGAAGAATCCTTCCTTGCCTCTTCCAGCTTCTGCTGGACCCAGGCATTCCTGCCGCTTCTGACAGCTTCACTTCAGCCTCTGCCTCCTCTTCACATGACTGCCTTCTCCCTCTGTTTCTCTGTTTGTTCTCTCTTCTTCTGAGGACACCAGTCATTGGGTTTAGGGCCCACCTTAAAACAACATGACCTCATCTTACATAATTACCTCTGCAAAGACCTTATTACACACAAGGACACATTCTGAGGTTCCAGGTAGACAGACAGGAGTTTGGGGGGGGATTTTATTCAACTTTGCCAACCAATAGGACCAGTCCTCCAGGGCAGCCCAGCAATGTCCACTGGGGCTGGGGAAGGCAGGGGTTACAGGCTCCCCCGCTGTAGCAGGCACAAAGGGCCTTAGGGTGGCTCTCTCCCGGCCAGGGCAGACAAAGGAAAGAAGCCAGCGAAGAGAAGACATCCTTATTCTCACCCCTCTGACAAACTGTAAAGCTTCTTCCCCTTCCTATCAGAGGAGCCAGACAGCATGCTCATTCCCGGCAGGCCCACCATTCTGGGGAGCAGGGTGTAGAACAGTCTGGAATTGCCCTGCAATCAGAGGCTTGGGATGAGGCCTCTTACTCACCAGAGCCCTTCTCATCTCACACAGCTCTCTCCCCTTTTTTCTTTTCTTTTTCATTTTTTTAAATTATTTTTTCATTTTTTATTAGATAAGATGTAGGCTTAAGGAAAAATCATGTATAAAATATAGAGTTCCCGTATGCCATACTATTATTAACACTTTGCATTAGTCTGGCATATTTGTTACAATTGATGAAAGAACATTTTTAAAATTGTACTATTAACTATAGTCCATGGCTTCCGTTAAGGCTCACTATTTTTTTGTTTTACAGTTCTATTTTTTGTTGTTGTTGGCATCTCTGAATTTCCATCACGCACTTTATTTATTTTCATCATGCTCTTGATTATTGCTGACACATGGCATGTTTCACTGAGTTTAGGATATCATGGAGTATAAGACTTTATTGGATGATTCCACATATATGAAATATTTTGAATAAGCAAGTTCATAGAGACGGAACATAGATTAGAGGTTACCAAGCGTGCTAGTTTGCAACTGTTGTATAACCCAGAAGAGCCATGTTTAATCCTCATTCAGTATTGTTAGATGAGGTCTTTTTGATTAAGTTGTTTCCATGGAGATGTGACTCACCAAACCGTGGGTGGGACTTTTTGATTAGGTGGTTTCAATGCAGATGTGTCTCCACCCAATCAATGTGGGTCACTTTACTAGAGTTCTTTAAGAGGGAACCATTTTGGAAAATGCTTCAGAGCTGACACAGTCAAGAGACCTTCGGAGATGCAGAAGGAAAACGTGCCTGGGGAAGCGTTTTGAAATGAGAAGCTAGGAGAGAAAGCTAGCAGACATCCGCCATGTGCCTTCCCAGCTGACATAGAAAACCCGAACGGCATCAACCCTTTCTTGAGACCAGATATCTTTCCCTGGATGCCTTAGTTTGAACATTTTTCTGGACTTAGAAGTATAAATTTATAATTCAATAAATTCCCTTTTTAAAAGCCATTCCACTTCTGATATACTGCATTCCTGCAGCAATTAGCAAACCAATACATCAAGGTCCAGGGTGAGGGGAAAAGGGGGAATTATTGCTTACTGGGTAAAGAATTCCCATTGTGGGTGATGAAAAAATGTTGGTAATGGCCAGTTGTGGTTGTAGCACAACATTATAAATGTAGTTAATGCCATTAATTGTACAATTAAAAATGGCTACAATGGCGAATTTTATTATATGTTTCTACAATTTAAAAAAAAATGTGGTTCTTAGAGCTGATGAAATAGAGTATGTTTATTATGCCCCAACTGGTCCCAACCATCACTTGGATGTATATTACGCAAGGGCAGGAACTTGGGGGCCAGCTCTCCTTGATTTGTTTTGGCTAACACATACTGAGAACTGGGTGCTGGATGCACAGTATCACTTTTAATTCTCAAACCATGAATGGAGAGGCACTGTGATTTTCCCTAGTTTACCAATAAGGAAATTGAAGTTAAGAGACGTCCAGTCTTTTGCACGTGGGAGCGGGAAGAGGGTGGGAAGAGGCCTCCCTGCTCGGATTTCCAGCCCTGATCCTGAATCTCTCTGCACCATAGTTTCCCCATCTGTTAAATGGGGACAGTGAATACTGCCTGCTGCATGGGGCTGCTTTGTGAGCAGCCAAGGAGCTAATATGTGATACAAGCCTAGATAGGTCCTGGGACAGTGCCTGTGCTTTGTGGGGGCTGTCATTATTATGAGGCTCACCAGCCTCTCTGAGCCTCCATTTTAATCTCCTGGCTGTATCCTCTCTACTTCTCAGAACAACAGTGGAACAGAAGAAGTAACAGAGCTGTATCTGGTCTCAGCTCTGTCGCTAAAGGGACATGTGACTTAGGTAATTCCCTTCCCCTCTTGGGACTTCAGGCTCCTTTTCTGTATAAGGAAGCGGGCTGGACTGTTCGCTCTGTTGGGGTCTTCCATCTCTAAAGTCCTATCTCAGCAATAGCATCCCTCTCCCCCTTTCCTCGCCCATGACCTTGGCACTGCGCTTTTGATGGAGAAGATGGTGTCCCTGCTTGCCTTGCTCCTATGAGCCTACTGTGCAGCAGCAAGGTCCAGCTGCCCAAGGAGGTTACTGCAAGCTGACATGCGGGGGAGGGGGAGGGGTACCAGGCAGAGATGGCCACCTTCCAATGCTGGGAGGAGGTGCCCTTTGGAACAGCCCATACTTGGGCACTGTCCAAGGGCGAGGGTTCTGCTGTTCCCACTGCTGAGAAGGCCACGCATCCTGGGTGGAGGGCCCTTTTACCTCCCGGCAGAGGTCCTGTGAGGACAAAGGAGAAAGCAGAACTATGCAGCTTGCAGGAGAATACCAAGAGCTGAGGTTCAGGGCTGATGAGTTAAGCCCATCCAGGGGCCCAGGGGAGCATGGGGACTGCAGGGAGCAGCAAGGAAGGTTTCCTAGAGAAGGTGCAGCAAGGAAGGTTTCCTAGAGAAGGCGATGCTGGGTGGGATCAAAGGATGAGGAAAGGGCTGGAAGGAAGGGCTTGTGGAAACAGGAGCCCCTCGTGGAGGGATGGAGGAGGCTGACGCTCAAGGGGTTCCCATCTAGTGGGGATGTCAGAGCAACCCACAGCAGTCTCAGATTCAGAGCTGGCAGAGGGGAGTTGGTATTGGCTGGTGATCAGGGCACTAACCCACTTCTTGGAAGTGGAGGGTGGGGTGGCCGGCAGGGGGGCAACTTATCAAGTTGATGTACCTAAAGCTGTACAGTGGCTCCAGGAGCCACAGGCAGGGTGCCCCTGGCAGTCCACACCCTCTCTCCTTACTTGCCATCCTCCCTAGGAGATCAGTGCCCGAGGTCCCCTCCCTAGGGAGGTTGGGCAACAGCTCTATCCCCTGTATACCCCTCTGGCTCCAGGATCCCAGGTTCCTCTTTCTAACAGTGCCCTCCTCCCTTCAGATGAGGCTGAAGGGGATGGGCATAAACACTTGGTGCATATCTGGTGTGCCTTGGCTTGGCCGAGCAGGGATGCAGGGGGCTGGAGTGGCCCCTGGGAGCTTCCCAGGGGATGCTGACCTTCAGGGGGCCAGCGCCATGGAGAGCACTGTCCTCTGTGCCTAGGACAGTGCCTGGCACATTGCAGTGAACCTCTGTGAATCTCGGGGAGATGGAAGCCTTGGGGCTTTGGCTCTTGCCATTTCCTTGGCCTGGAATTCCCTTTCCCTGTTCAACTGCAGGGTTTATTCCTCACTTCACTGGGGTCTCTGCTTAGAGGTCTCCTGGGGAAAAACCCTCTCCAACATCCGTCTCAAAATTGCACCCCTCGACTGCAGAACACGCTAAACGATACCGTGGGAGTGGAATTAGCAGAATCCAGAATGTAGAAAATTCTGTCTACAGAACAACCCAGCTCTTAAAAAAGAAAAAAAAAACCAAGGGGGAAAAAGAAGAGGAAACATATCAACCAAATGGCAATGTATGGATGTAACTTAGATCCTGAGTCAAACAAACCAGCTGAAAAAGATATTTTAGACCAACTGGGGATTGCGAACACTGATTTCACATGAGATGATATTAAGGAATTATTGTCTTTTTTAAAACTTTTTATTTTGAAATAATTTCAAACTTCAGAAAAGTTGCAAAAATAATATAAAAACAATACATAGAACTCCAATGCATCCCGCCCCCACATACCTGAATTTACTTACTAGTCACATTTTGCCACATTTATTATATCATTCTATCTATTGATCAATCTATCTAAACATCTGAGAGTAGGTGGCATACATCATGCCCCTCTAATACTGAACACTTCTAGGTATGTTTTCTGACAACAAGTACACTCACTATGTAACCACCTTAAGTACAGCTATCAAGTCCAATAAACGTAACACTGATATAAAGCACATAGTCCATATTCCAATTTCCCCTATTATCACAATAATGTCTGTGATGGTTAATTTCATGTGCTAACTTGGCTAGGTTGTGGCTTCAAGTTGTTTGAGCAAGCTAGCACTAGTCCAATTGTTACACTAATTGGTATTTACTGGATGCATTTGCATCTATAGTCAGTTAATTCAGTCTAAGGCTGACTGCATCTACACTCGACAAAGGAGATTGCTCTCAGTAATGAGGGGTGTCTCCTCAACCAATCAGTTGGAGGTCTTAAAGCTAAAAGTGAGGATTTCAGAAGTCAGATAGAAGAATTTCTGCCTCTCCTTTAGCTAACCAGCTTCTCCTTGAGGGAGCTCAACTTTACAGGCACTGGAGTTTCCAACTTATTGCCTGCCCTACACAATTCAGACTTACCAATGCTATGGTTGCATAAGACAATTCTTATCTGTCTATCTACCTATCTGTCTGTCTATCTATCTATCTATCTATCTATCTAATCTATCACCAGTTGATTCTGATTCGCTGAAGAACCCTAACTAATTCAATGTCCTTTGGGGCATTTTCTCTTCCATTATTAGATCCAGTCCAAGATCATGTAATGCATTTAATTGTCATTGTTTGAGTTCCCTTGGCTGCCCAAGCAAAAACTATGCAAACAATGAGTTAGCTTAAACAATGGGAATTTATGAGCTCACAATTTTGAGGCTAACAAAGTCCAAATCTAGGCATCATCAAGGTGATGCTTTCTTCCTGAAGTCTGGTGTTCTGGGGCTGGGCGCCAGGAATCCTCGGCCTTGGGCTCCACTGTCACATGGCAGTGTACATGGTGGCCTCCCCTGGCCTCTTATTTCTCTTCAAGGTTCTGTCGACCTTCAGCTTCTTGTTTACTGTGCCTTTCTCTCTAACTATCTGAATTTCATTCCAAAGGATTCTAGCAATAAGATTAAAACCCATCCTGATTGAGATGGGCCACATCTTAACTGAAGTCACCTCAATAAAAGTTCTACTTACTAGGGGTTCACACCCAGAACCCCTAGTAAGTATAACTTTTATTAAGTTTAAAAATATACTTTTCTGGGGGGCATACAAGCTCCAAACCCCACCACAGTCCTTCATCTCTTTAGTCTCATTTTAAAATTGTGGTAACACATACACAACATAAAATTTTGCAACCCAGCCTTTCCCAAACACACAATTCAGTGGCATTAATCACATTTGCCATGTTGTGCTACCAATGCCACCATCCATTACCTAAATTTTCCCATCACCCCAAATATAGACCCTGCACCCTTTATGTTATAATTTCCCATTTCCCCTCCCCTTGGCAGCCTGTACTCAGCTTTCAAGTCTCTGTGGATTTGCATATTCTAGTTATTTCATATAACAGTATCTGTCCTTTTGGATCTGGCTTATTTCCTTCAACATGATGTCTTCAGGGTTCATCCATGTTGTAGCATGTGTCAGGAACTTCATTCCTTTCTACAACTTCTAAAGGTATCAAAAACTTCTATAACTTCGTTAACTTCCAACAGCTTCTATGGGGCTGAGAAGTTCAGTCAGTGACTGCAGGAATGTATTTGTTTAAACCCTGACTAGTTGGAGTCAGGCCAGACACCACAGCTTAAGGACAATCCTCTACAAAGGTGTCCCCAGGCTCCAGTTGCAAGTTCAAGGGTCCACTTCTGCCAACTGTCTACAAATCTGGGGGTTCCCATCATCCCTTCAGGTCCTGTAATTCACTATAATGTTTCCCAGGACTCCCTGAAAGTACAATATTCACAATTTTAGTTTTATTGTGGTAAATGGATACAAATGAGAAGCCAAAAGAAGAGATGCAAAGGACGAGGGCTTGAAGGCTCCCAAGCAAGTGTCAATGTCCTCTTCACATGGAGTCAGGATTCGTCACTCTCCAGGCACAGCTATGCATATTATCTACATGGAAGCTCTCCGGAGCTGGGTTCTGAATTTATATGGGGTCTCATTATGCAGGCAGGATTGGTGACCATGTGGTTGAGCTGGAGCTCCAGTCCTCTCCTCCCAAATATCAGGAAACTGATTGTGAGCTGACAGCCTTGGCTCAAAGTCCTAACCCTTTAATCACAAGATTGGAGTTTCTGGTGTGGCCCATCCCAAGGCTATACCAGTGAAGCTGGCCCCACCCTGGCATCTTTATTTATTTATTTTAAATTTATGATACATAACCACATACAAACACAAACATTCTTATCCTATGATCATTCTGTTCTTGTTATATAATCAATAACACATACTATCATCACATAGTTGTATGTTCATCATCATGATCATTTCTTAGAACATCTGCATCAATTCAGAAAAAGCAATAGAAAGAAAACAGAAAAAAAATTCATACATACCATACCCCTTACCCCTCCCCTTCACCGATCACCAGCATTTCAATTTACTAAATTTATTTTAACATCTGTTCCCCCTATTATTTATTTATTTAATCCATATGTTTTACTTGTTCATCCATCAAAAAGGTAGATAAAAGGAGCATCAGACACAAGGCTCTCACAACCACACAGTCACACTGCGACAACCATATCATACAATTATCTTCAAGAAACATGGCCACCAGAGCACAGCTCCACATTTTCAGGCAGTTCCCTCCAGCCTCTCCATGACACCTTAACTAAACAGGTGATATCTATTTAATGCATAAAAATAACCTCCAGGATAACCTCTCGATTCTGTTTGGAATCTCTCAGCCACTGACACCTTATTTTGTCTCATTTTGCTCCTCTCCCTTTCGGTTGAGAGGATTTTCTCAATCCCTTGATGCTGAGCTCCAGCTCATTCTAGGATTTCTGTCCCATGTTGCCAGAAATATCCACACCCCTTGGAGTCATGTCCTACGTAGAGAGAGGGAGGGCAGTGAGTTTGCTTGCTGTGTCGACCGAGAGAGAGAGGCCACATCTGAGCAACAGAAGAGGTTCTCTTGGGGGTGACTCTTAGGCCTAATTTTTTTTTATTAATTAAAAAAATTAACAAACAAAACATTAGATATCATTCCATTCTACATATACAATCAGTAATTCTTAATATCATCACATAGTTGCATATTCATCATTTCTTAGTACATTTGCATCGATTTAGAAAAAGAAATAAAAAGACAACAGAAAAAGAAATAAAATGATAATAGAGAAAAAAAAACTATACGTACCATATCCCTTACCCCTTGCTTTCATTTACCATTATTTCAAACTGAATTTATTTTAACATTTGTTCCCTCTATTATTTATTTTTATTCCACATGTTCTACTCTTCTGTTGATATAGTAGCTAAAAGGAGCATCAGACATAAGGTTTTCACATTCATAGAGTCTCATTGTGAAAGCTATATCATTGTTCAATCATCATCAAGAAACATGGCTACTGGAACACAGCTCTACATTTTCAGGCAATTCCCTCCAGCCTCTCCACTACATCTTGAACAACAAGGTGATATCTACTTAATGCGTAAGAATAACCTCCAGGATAACCTCTCACTTAGTCTCATTTTACTCTTCCCCCTTTTGGTTGAGAAGGTTCTCTCAATCCCTTGATGTTAATTCTCAGCTCATTCTAGGGTTTTTCTGTCCTTTGATGCTGAGTCTCAGCTCATTCTAGGATCTTTGTCCCACGTTGCCAGGAAGGTCCACACCCCTGGGAGTCATGTCCCACGCAGAGAGGGGGAGGGTGGTGAGACTGCTCATCATATTGGCTGGAGAGAGAGGTCTTAGGCCTAATTTTAAGTAGCCTTAGCCTATCCTTTGCGGGATTGAGTTTCATATGAACAAACCCCAAGATTGGATGCTCGGCCTATTGCTTTGTCTGTCCCCACTGCCTATGAGAATATCAAGAATTCTCCACTTGGGGAAGTTGAATTTTCCCCCTTTCTCACCATTCCTCACTCAAGAAAGTGAAGGTAATCTCTTGGTGAAGTTTAGGGTTTCTCTGTCAACTGGAAAGGCACATGGCAAATATCATGATGTCTGCTACTTTTCCCTCAAGGCCTCTTGCTTCATGAAGCTCCCCAGGGTTCGTATTCCTTCTTCATCTCCAAAGGTCTCTGGTGCTGTAGACTTTGGCTCTCCTCATTTTCATGGGTCTAAAAAGGGACTCCCTCCAAAAGGTTTCCTCTTTTAAAGGATTCCAGTCAAGGCCCACCTGGAATAGGTGGAGTCACAACATCTCCCTCTACTCAAAAGTTAATACACACAATTGGATGAGTCATATCTCCATGGGAACAATCAAAAAGCTCCCAGCCAGCAATACTGAATGAGGATTAAAGAACATGGCTTTTGTGGGATCCACAAATTCAAACCAGCACATCTGTGATAGGCTCATCTTGGTTATTTACAGTGGGCCCAGGACTTTCTTGAGTGAAGGTAACCTCTTGTTGGTGCTTTAATTTGGACATCTTTATAGACTTGCTTTAATTGGGACATTTTCATGGCCTTAGAATTGTGAACTAGCAACTTATTGAATTCCCCTTCTTAAAAAGCTATTTCGTTTCTGGTATATTGCATTCCGGCTGTTAGCAAGCTAGAATGGGAAATTACAAAGATTGTAGGGGTTCCCTCCTCTAGAACTGGGGACAAAGACCAACCAAGTTTTTCATTATGCTACGGGCTAAATAATATTTTCATTGCATGTATATACCACCATTAATTTATCTGTTCATCTGCTGGACTTTTGGGTTGCTTTCAACTTTTTGGCTACTGTGAATAATGCTGCTGTGAACATTGGTGAACAAATATCTATTTGAGTACCTGCTTTCAATTTTTTTGGGTCTATATCTAGAGATTGGTCTCTATCTAGAAGTGAGATTGCTGGGTCATGTGGAAGTTGAATGTTTAACTTTTGAGGAACTGCTAAACGTTTTCCACAGCAGCTGTACCATCTTACAGTCCCATTAACAATGAACAAGTGTTCCTATTTCTCCGTATCCTCTCCAGTGCTTGTTATTTTCCGATTTTTAAATAATAGCCATTCTAGTGGGTGTGAAGTGGTATCTCATCGTGCTTTTGATTTGCATTTCCCTAATGGCTAATGTCATGTTTAAGTTCCTGGGTTAACTTGGCCAGGTTATAATGTCCAGTTGTTTAGTCAAACAAGCTCTGGCCTGATTGTTACTGTGAGGATATTTTGTAGACATAAATCAGTAGTCAGTTGAGCGCACCTATGGCTGATTACATCTACAATCAACAAAAGAGACTGCCTTCAGCAATGACAGAAGTCTCATCCAAGCAGGTGAAGGGCTTAAAGGGAGAACTGATGTTGTCAGCCAGCTTCCCCCGGGAAATTCATTGAACCCTAACCTTCATTGGACTTCCCAGTCTGTGACCTGCCCTGTGGAATTAGAACTTGCCAATTCACATGGTTGCGTGAGCCAATTCCTATAATGGATTTCATAATATTTACATATGTATGTATCTCCTGTCTGTTCAGTGAGACTAATACAACTAGTGATGTTGAGAATCTTTTCATGTACTCATTGGCCATTTCTTTGGAGAAATGTCTATTCTAGTTCTCTGTCCATTTTCAAATGGGGTTGTTTGTCTTTTTGTTGTTCAGTTATATGATTCCTTTACATACTTTGGATATTAAACCCTTATGAAATATGTGATTTCCAAATATTTTCTCCCATTCTTTTTATTTTCATGGTAAAGTCCTCTGATGCATAGCTTTAAAATTTTGATGAAGTTCCATTTATTTACTTTTCTTTCGTTGCTTGTGCAGTGAGGTCCCCCTCCATGCCCTCCCTCTACTGTGGTCCAACCCATGTGGATGCTGCTGTGCTAGTTACTGCTTTTGTAGACTCCAAATACTCAGACCTAGCCTGAGCCAGGGCGAAAGGTCACTGAGTAAGGCCCAGGATCAGCAGGCAAGGTGTACTCAGGAGCTGTCTTCTGGAGGAAGGGGAGAATAAGGACTTTCTGCATCCTCAAAGCTTGGTTCCCAGCCACTGTCACCTGGGACAGGTGAGACGAGCATCCTCCCACTTCCGCAGTGAGCCTCTCCCGTCAGCACTGCCAGGCACAGGGCATGCCCAGCAGGTGCAAGAAAGTGAGGGACTCCTGAAATTAGCATGGTGAGGGCACTGGGGCACCACTGTCATCATACTGCACAATCTGTTATTGTGAATGGCCCTCCCCACTCCCACCTGAGTCCACTCCCATCTCCGAGCTCTCCTGGAAAGATCTGTCATGGTCTTCCTAAATCAAAAACAGATCATGCAGCACAACAGGTAACACTCAGGCTCTGGAGACATAAACAGACCCAAGCTCGAGACCAGATCTGCTCCTTTGTGAGCTCTGGGATGGTAGGCAAGTCACCAAGTTCATTTCGCCACACCTAGGTTTTGTCACCTGTAAAATGGGCACGAGGCTGACCCTTCCTTGGACTGAGGACTGCATAATGCACATAAAGGGCTGGCTCAGTGCCTGGCATACAGTAAGCATGTGATAAATGTGGAATAGCATCATAACTCGAAGCCTTCCATTGTTCTGTCCCTGCAGGCCTGAGTGCTGATCTTGGCCTGTGTACTACTCTCCTTTTGCACCCACACTGCCTTACATACCCTACCTTTACACGTTCGCAGCCTGGAGACCAGAGCTAGTCCTGTCTGCACCCTGTAGTTCCCAGCACAGAAGTAGATCCAAGGAGATCTGAGGCACTGGCTTTTTTATTGGGAAAGCCAAAAGTCTACTCCTCATCCTTCCTGGTGGCTGGGATCACCCTCTGAGGGTGTCTACTCTAAAGGAAAAAAGAGATGACCCGATTTGGGGGTGTGATGGCTCTGGACTGAGGCCTAGGCACCTGGTTTCAGGGAGGCTGGTAAAACAGACCTACAGGTACTGCAGGAGCCACCTTATCTGTCACCACACCTGCAAGCAGCAGCCTCCTCTTCATCAGACATGGTGGGCAGGGGCAGCCACAAGCCCATTAGAGACCCCTTCCCACTCCCAGAGCCCGCCTCCCCGCTACCACACCTGAGGGTTGTGCAAGACTTTGCAGTTTACACAGGGTCCCAAATGCACCGAGTGTTTTCTGAGCCACACGGCAGCCCACCTGTTTGAGGGTTGGAGTGGGTTAACCACTGTATTTTCTGCAGAGGAAAGGGAGGCTCAGATTGGAGGAGCATCATTTCAGGAGCTGTGGGGCCTGAAGCAGACCAGAGAGACAACCAGGGTCCTGCAAAAGGGCCCAGCCAGTGTCCCTCTTTCCTACCCACCCCTCAGCACCCTTATGCAGGCCAGTCTCAAGGACGGAAGGGGATGCTTCTTTCCTTGTCTCCAACTGGCTCAGCCCACAGGAGATAGCCTATTACTGGTATCCAAAAAGATGTGACTCAAGGAGGTGTGCCAATATGAAGCTATTATATACCCCAAAAAGCCATGTCCTTTAATCTTGATCCAATATTGCTGGGTGGGATCTTTTTTACTGTTTCCATGGAGATGTGGCCCACCCAGTTCTGGGAGGTAACTGTTGATTAGATGGTTTCAATGAAGATGTGTCTACCCATTCAAGGTGGGTTTGCTTACTTAAACCCTTTAAGAGGGAACCATTTTGGAAAAAGCTACAGAACCAACAGAGCCCACACAGCCAGACACCTTTGGAAATGCAGAAAAGAAAATGCCCCTGGGGGAGCAGTTGAAGAAAACTGGAGAGAAAGGTAGCAGAAGTCACCATGTGCCTTTCCAGGTGAAAGAAACCTCAAAAGTCATTGGACTGCTTGAGACAATGTATCTAACCCTGGATGCCTTAGTTTGGACATTTTTATAGTCTTGCCTTAATTTGGACATTTTCATGGCCTTAGAATTGTAAACTTGTAATTTATTAAATTCTCCTTTTTAAAAGTCATTCCACTTCTGGCAGCTTTGACAAATTAAAACAGGTGGGAAGGTGGGAGTGGGTAGGGGGCAGTCTGCTTCCAAGTAAAGGAGTTCTGGGGGCAGGGAATGGTGTGCAGTTTGGGAGCCAGCCACCAGGAAAGCAGTGCTCCCGGCCTGGCCAGTGGCACACAGTGGGGCTGGGCCTCAGAGCACAGGGAGCAAGTTGCCACTACTGGCCCCAGGGGACACCAATGTTGGTCTGGGAAGCTTCCCTGGTGTTGCCGGCAAACTGGCAGGGCTCCAGGGTGGCAGGATTGAAGCGGGGGGCTGCTAAGCAGCATGCAAAGCAGGGGCTGGTGCTGGAGGATGCCTGCCTCTGCCATAGCTCTTAACGGCCAATCATCTGTGCCCAGAAACTTCTTTACCCATGGGATGGGGTCCTGTCTCTGGCCCCACCCTCTCCACCACCCACTGGAATCCAGAGGTTCCCACAGGTAGCCAACCCCTGGCCACACATGCTCAGGTAGTCCCTAGGGTCCTAGCCAAGGCTGGACAGATGTCTGTCAGCTGGGACTTGGGTCTGAAGTCTGGGGACAAGCACACCACCCAAGTCTCCACGGCAGCCACCCCATGCACAGAGTGCATCCCAGACACCAGCGGGTGGTAGAAAACTCTCGCACAGGAGGAATGCACACTGAGAGGGAGCTTGACAAACATTTATTGAGCACCTACTGTGTGGCAGGCCCCCTGCAGGGCTCTAGGAACACAAAGTTAACACGACCTGGTCCCTGCTCAAAGGAGCTCACAGTCTAGTGGGCCAAGCATCAACCAGATCACGAGCAGCGAAGGCGCACTTAGTGTCAAGATTTTACAATGAGCTTTTATATATGCTTTCTCAATTGTGAAACACAGTCATTTGTTTTAAAAGCACATTGGCATAAATGTAAACACAGTCACACCATTGAAAGGATGAACAGAAATCACCTGCAATAATCTTTGGGCTTTTAGAACCAGATTTTCAACATTTTTCACTCCTTCCTATTAGGCAGGATATGAGTTTGGGCAATTTGCAGAAATGGTAGTAGAGACACAAGGAAATTCCATGGCCTGCCTGACATCAGGAAGGCAGGGTCACTCTAGGGGCAAAGAATACTGAACCTTTGGCTACTGCCTTTCTTCCCCACACCTCACTGTCTCCTAACTCCCTCTGGACAAGGGCCCCACACATTCCTGTGATCCTTTTCCTGAGCTTGTCAGACAGGGAAGGACCACGCCACATGCGTCACTGAGCTGCGGATGGCCCATGGGTGGTGTCAATGCAGCCAAGCACACAGCATGCCTTTTGCCCACGGCCCTTCCTGATTTAGAGATTGTCTGGTCAGTCTCAGAAATCTGGCTGAGAGTCAGGGCTGCACAGGAATGACTGCCTTCGAGCCCCACCCCTCCTGTCTCCTTCCCTAAACACATAGTATTCACCAGGGGCAGGACAGCAGCCCAGGTGCAGAGGGCACACTGCCCTATTCGTCACACCAGCTCCGGGACCCTCGATGGGACAGTGGAGTTTGGGGTCTGAGAAGGAAGCCCCCCATCTTCCTCCTCAGAGCTCTGTAGCTCTGAAGTGGGGGTGGGGGAACCCCACAGGTTTGGCTGGTGATGGATCAGTGGAGGAGGGTAAGAAATTGAGGGAAGAGACCCAAAGTGGGCCAGCTTGTGGTCTGGGGAATGGGGAAAAACCGGGTCAAGACACAGGTTTAATTAAGCCAAGGCTGGGGTGAAGTTGTGCAGCTGAGTGTACAGCAGAAGGCCAGCCAAGGCAGGACAGGGGTAGGCAAAGCTCCCACCTGCAGGCTGGCCCCAAACATTTCACCTTAAAAAGGTCCTGTTCATTCTCAGCATCTTGGGTGTGAGCAGCCCCAGGCCCCCACGGCCACCCCTACCCCCTCTGTGGCCTCTCGTGGACAGAGAAGTCCAACAAATGAAAGTGAGAAGGTATCTTGTGACCCAGCCTTGAGAGCAGGGCCATGGGGAGAGGGGAGGGGCCCTTCCTGTGTCTGGCATCAAGCCAGCCCCAGTCCACCATCCTGGCAAAGTTGTCCGCTGGAGCCGGCTGCCCTCCAGCTCCTATCCAGGGAGCCCCACAAGATCCCTCCAGGAGGCCAGCCATCCCGCTAGCACAACTCTCCCCCAATAACGGCCCAGACGGAACTCTCTTAATAAAAAAAAATAATTTATTGTCAACAAAGGAGATATATACAACCGGAAAAGAGGTGAGAAGGAGTGGGGAGCAAGTGGAGCCCCCAGGGTGGCTGGTTCAGCCCCCTGCAGGGATGGAGCGGGTGGAGGTAATGGAGGCTTCCTGGTCCAGAAGCCCGAACGAGTGGGGGAGGATAGGTGTCCCCCGAGGTAGTGGGACTCAGCTAAAACCCCTATGACCACCTCTGGTGTAAGGCACTGTGCCAAGGGAGAATGGTGGGAGACTGTGGGTGGAAGGAGGTTGTGGGTACAAAGGGAGGTCTGGGTCAGCCAAAGGATCGGGGTAGGTGTTCTCCGCAGGCCCAACGCCCTACTGCGTGGCAGTCACCCTTGCCTACCTCAGGGCCTGGCCCAGGCCTTTCCAGGGGGAGACATTTCCCAGTGCCCCAAAGTAACAGCAAATGCTGCCCCCTTCCTTCCTCCATCCTGCCCCAGCACCTGGTTTTGCTCTCTCCGTCAGGTGGCAGAGCGGGGCAGCTCTGAGTTATAAGCCAAAGGGGGATGCTGCCTCTCCCGTCCCCCCCACCCCGCCCCAGGAAAGGAAGAACTTACACACCACTCCCTGCCTCTGGCTCCCCTCCCACAGCGGCGCTGGATTCCGACAGAACTGCTGGCCAATCTGCGGGGTCACCTGTCCCCATCCCGCCCTTGGTGCCCTGGGGGTGCTTGGACCAGTCCTGCAGGAGGCTGACTGCTGGCGGCTCCTCCATCCGCACGCGGATAACCTGGAGATCCAGTGTCCCACGAAGCCCCGGAGGGGGAGCTGGGCAGGGATGGGAGCAGAGAGCAGAGTCAGGGCCCTCCACACACCCCACCATGAGGGTATTCCCTGAAAGCCTCTGCAAACTGCACCCCTATTTCCAGGGCCATCATTTCTATAGCTGAGCGCTGCTATGAGAGGAACCCAACAACAGGAGGCTCGACTTTGCTGACTCAGTGACTGCTACCAACCAGAAGGCAAGGCTCACACGCCTCCTCCCCAGACAGATACGAAGCCTTCCGCCCTCACTCATTTTGGTACACAGATACTTAGTGCTGCACTCCCCCCTGCTCCCACTCTTACCTTCACTGACTCCATTTCATCTACAACACACTGGGCACCTATCATCATGGGTTCTCCCCTATGTTGGGCAGAAGTGGCAGGGATGGGAAACACCCCAGAACAGAGTAAGACATGGCCTTCCCCACTAAGGAGCTCCTCAGTGAATAGATGGGTCAGAGCAAAGAACACTTGGCTGAGAGTCCCAGAACACTGCCCCTTTACCTGGAATCTTCCTATCTTGAGAGTCAATAACCTGGGTGACAGGGATCAATGTCACCTTAGTAGGGGAGAAACTCCTTATAATGGATAAGACCAAAGTCGAGGAAGCAGACCACTGATGGCTACTATGCAGCCATAAAAATGTGCCCCATGTTACAAGAATGTGCAAATTACCTTATAATGAAAAGCAAAATCAGAAAATGGGGATTGCAATTGTTTTGATGTCTGTTTTGAGGACTGATTTTTTTTTTCTCTATAGTGCTTTAAAAGACGTAATTATTTCAAATGTGGCAGAGATAGTAAGTATGATTTTGTAGTGCAGTTTGCTGGGGTTCAAAATGGCACTGCCACTGGGTTGTAAAATTTAGCAAATGCTGCCCTTCTGTGTTACTGTGCCTTCTATGCTTACTCCTCTTACTTTCTAGAAATGGGAATAAGACAAAAGTGTGAGAAGTTCCCGGATAAGCCATAAACTCCTTGAGGGAAAACTAAATTCTATTCATTTGCACATTAAGTTAATAATACTTTACTGAACACCTACTACATGCTCAAAACTGTTCCAGCTGCTAGGGACGTTAGGAGCAGATGGAGCAGGCCAGGGGGCCTTCTTGGAATTGAATTCTAATGGGCATTAGCCAATAGATACATAAGCGAAAGATGAAAACTTTTACATATAGCCTGAAACAAAGTCGAAAATGCAGTAGGGAAAAGGAATAGGGACAGCTGATGGGCATGGGCGGTCTTTGCATTTTTAGACAGGGCAGTGGCGTGGGGCTCAGAGCTGACATGTGAGCAGAGAAGTCAAGGAAGTGAGAAAGTCGGCTGGGGGAATGGCCAGGGGAACAGGATTCTGGGTGGAGGGAGGAGCAAGTACAGACACTCTGTGGAACACAACTGGTCCTCAAGCAACAGCGAGGCCAGTGTGCAGCAGGCGGGGTAAGGGAAACAGGTGAAGTCCTGGGGTGACGGTCACTGGTCACCGTGAAGACTGGTTTTTATTTGGAGTGCGATGGAGGCAGCTCTGGAGGGTTCTGAGCAAAGGAGTGATGGGGTCTGACTCGTGTTTTCACAGGGAAACTGGCTGCTGTGCTGAGATCAGACTAGAGAGGGCCCAGATTAGAAGCTGGGAGACCTTTAGAAGGGTGTAACCGGACCACGACAGACAGCCTGGACTGGAGCAGTGGCAGTGGAGGTGGAGACAGGAGCTTAAATTGTGAGCATATCTGGAAGGTGGGTTTACAGTATTTGCTGTGGGTTGATGTGGAGTTTGTTGGAGACAAGAAGATGAGTCCGAGAGCTGTGGCCCAAGCAAATGAAGGATAGTGTTGCCAGTTTCCCTGGAATGGGAAGACTGGGGAGTAGTAGATTGGCAGGGGGAAGACTGGGAGATGCTGAGTGTGAGAGATCTTCCAAGACAACCAAGTAGAGATGTCCAGTTGGAAGCTGTAGGAGAGGCTGGGACCAAGGGGAGGGGGTGGGTCGGAAGAATCAAGTGGGAGTTGTGGGCACGCAGATGGCAGTTAAAGTGATGAACCCGGCTGAGATCATCCAGGGAGGGAACACAGACCCAGGTCCACAGCTGGGGACTCAGCCATCCACTCATTTACCAACTATGGAAGCAGCACTTCCTCTGTACCCAGAGCACTGGGGACACTGCCATGAACAAAAGAGACAAACATCCCTTCCTGAAAGGAGCTTATTTTCTAGAAAGGGGAGTAAGGCAGCAGTGTGACACGTTTCCAACTTGGGGAACTGAGAATGAACAAGCAAGAGAAATTGGGAAGTGAGGTAGGAAGACAGACAGGGAGGGAGGTGCTGGAGAAGCCAAGGGAAGAAAGTGTCTCCAGGAAGGAGCGGCGGGTCCATGGATACTGCCAGATCAAGAAAGTAAGGACTGGAAGCTGACCACCGGATTTAGTTTTATGGAAGTCAATGGCAACCTTAACACAAGCTATTTTATTGTGGGGTCGTGAGGATGAAAGGAAAAAGGACTAAAGTAGACTCCAGAAACGGGAGGCAGTAAGTCAAGAAAATACTTTCCAGCTTTGCTGAAAAGATTAAGGGACAAATTGGACAACGGTTAGAGAGGGATAAGAGGTCAAAAGCTTTGTGTAGGCAAATGGGAAAGATCCAGAAGAGAGGGTAAAACTGATTGTGCCACAGAGAGGAGAGAACTTGACCACAGTTGTTCTTGGCAGGAGAGGGGCAGGTTCTAGCAAGTGAGTAGAGGGACATCGTCGCTAGGAGCAGTGCAGGTACAGTAGTAGCACAGAAGGGAGAGAAGAGGATCTGGTGCTGGGAGGTGGGGGCAGGCAGCCACGCTGCTTGGTGTCCCCCGAGTGTCTGTGGGGGCAGAGTGGGCATGCACACGGGCTACAGCTTACTAGGGGAGTGGCCCTGATCCCTGCTTCCTCCTACTGTAAAATGGAAACCACATCACCGTGGTTGTGTGGATTTAATGAGATAATGTCTTAAAGAATTCAGTAAGGGCTCAACAGGTGACAGCTACTAGCTTTGGTAGGGACTTCACAAACCAGTGGAATTAACTGCCATTTTTTTTCTGTGGCAAGGAGGACACAGGTATATGGGGGTGGGCGACATCAGGAGACTGAGCCCTGAAATATGGTAGAGATGATCTCTTGTCCAAAACCGTGCATGATCAGAGGCCCAGGACCAGAAAAAGCAAGCCAGGAGGGTTTGTCAGTCACTGGGACAAGCGGCACCCGTTTACATCCTTACCCCAGTGTCCCTGCCCACAAACCCTCTGCTTCCCCAAGCTTCATTTCCTCCTTTTCCTCCACATTTGTGCATACGCACTCACACACGTTCCTGACATATCGGTTCCTTCTCCCAGGGCTGGGGACTGAATCTATTTCTCATCAAGGCTTGCCTCTGTCTGAACAGAGACTCCGGAAACATCACCACCAAAACGACAACTGAAGGAAGCCATCATCTACCCATCTTTCCGTAAGCGTCTACTGAGACTTTCTCTGTGTCAAGCACTGGTCTAGAACAGAGCAGTGACCAAAACAAAGATGCTGTCCTTTGTGAAGCGCACACACATGCATGCTCTCTCTCTCTCACACACACATACACACACACACTCTACCCTTTTTTCCTCAACCCAGTCTTGAAACACACTTGGTCTGGCCAAGGTATCCTAAGCCAGATCTCTTAAGACACCAGTGAGAGAAAAACACTCTTTTTACTTATTTGTGAGTGGGCCTGCAGAGCTCCCCTTCTCTCCTGACCCGGACAACCCTCCCTACCCCATTCTGCAGGTTCTTAGAAAGTCTTTCCTAACAGTCTCACACTCATAACCATCAGTCTACCTGGCCTAACTACACCAACCTTTCCAACATATAAATTTATAATTTCTTAAACTTTTTTTTTGAAAGTGGCAAAATCTTTCTTCAAAGAATTCCCATACATAAAGCAACTCAAATCAAAGACACTCTGGTTGAAGCCTCACAGGTTTCTGAGAAACTCTCAAACTAGTGGTCCCAACCCCGTGCTCTGGCTGGGGTGTCCCACTCTTCTCTGCTTCACTGCCTCCAACCTGCCCCTACCCCACCAGAGTTCCTTAGAGTGAAACCTGCCTTTTTCATGTCATTTCCCAGAGTGCTCCCTTCAGGGCTGGGCTCCGGGCACACTTGCTGCTGCTGCCTTAACGTCCTCTGTGGTTTCTGGGCCCTCTCCGACCTCTGTAAATCCTGACCCTGCTGAGAACACCCCTCAATCTCCTTCGATCGCTCACGTCATTCAACCAGCTTCTCAAACTCCATTCCCCTCAGACTCTGCTCACTCACCCCAAATGAAGCAAGAATCTTGAGGATTCCCTTCTCATCTACTCACCACCCCATTCACATGGAGTTTGAGCACAGGGCACCTCAGGACTTGAAATGAAGGCTCCCTGCTGGGAACGAAACCGGAAGACCCAAACAGTGGAAGAAGTTAGCCACCAACAGTGATGATCTGCCGAAGGCCATAAGAAGACCTGAACACACTCAGGTCCAGGCAAAGAGCACGGCTCAGGGAGGCAGGGCGGGAATGTGACTTATGCTGACACTGGAGATAGTTGCAATTGGGATCTCTGTGAGGAGCAAGACCTGCCTCAAGCTTATAAAAGAGGAGCCCATTTTGGCAATCTCATACACACACACACATGCACATGCACGCACACACACGCACACACAGACTTTGTAAAAAGCCTGAGGCATATAGGCCAAATTGCTAATAGTGGTTACTGGCGAGGAGGGGCCAGAGGGGTAACAATTTGCTTTTTCCTTCATGCATAAAGCACACCTTTTTTTCCCCCAATATACAGATAATTGATTATCTCCAATTGATGTTGGAGAAAACACTATGAAGTGCTATGAGCACATCTGGGGACGGGGAGGACCTGGTGAAGCACACCTTCCTTTTGAGAGCCCTATTCTAGGGAGCCTCCAGCCATGCGGCGTGCCATCTTTCTCTGGGCTCTGACTCCAAATGCACGTTTCAGACAAGCTGGGACACAGGCACTCTCTGGGTCACTCAAATACTTCTTCAAGAAGCATTTCCTGAGCCTCTAAGATGCTGCAACCATGCTCGGCATGGAGAGACAGAGAGAGAACTGGCCCTGCCTCTGCCCGACTGTCATGCATTCCAATCTCATCTTGATTTTGTCACCGCTTAGTTCCGTGACTGCGTAGGCAGTGCAAAGGCAGGCTACCCCCGCCCCCCAAAGATAGCCGCACCCTAATCCCCTGAACCTGTGGAGATGCCATGTTACAAGGGGAAGTCAGGCTGCAGATGGAATTATGGTTGCTAATCAGATGACCTTAAGATAAGGAAATGACCCTGGATTATCTGGTGGGTCCACAAGGGTCCTTAAATAGGAAAGAGGGAGGCAGAAGAGTCAGAAGCACAGATGGCCTCCTGAGAAAGACGCAACTGGCCACTGCTGGCTTTGAAGATGGAAGGAGGCCATGAGCCAAAGAAGTGGGCAAACTCTGGAAGGTGGAAAATGTAGGAAAATGGACTTTCCTACAAAGCTTTGAGAAAGAAATGCAGCCCTGCAATCCCTTGATTTTAGCCCAGTCAGACCCATGTCGGGCTTTTGACCACCAGAACCGTAAAATAAATGTGCACTGCTTTAAGCCACTAGGTGTCTGGCAATTTGTTACAGCAGCCAATGGAAATGAAGAAATGACCACTGGGAAGAAGGAACCATTCCTCTGGGATTTGGACTCTTCACCTGGAAAAGCGGATAGACACCTGCCCCTTTCACTGCCAGGTATCTCTGTAAGGACCAAATGAACACCATATATATACATTACTTAACATCAGCAGAAGATGATACCAACACAGTTCCTGCTCTTAGGTGATTTACTGAGCTGGTTTTCCCAGAGGTGTTTGTACAGCCTTCAACAGGAGTATGCTGTCTTGAGACCTGCCAACTGGACTGCTGAGTGGCCCCATTTGGGCCCATGCTCCACCAGGCTGAGGTGCCTCTCAGGATCCAGCTGGAACACTGGCCTTGCCCAACCTGACAACCGATTCCAGGAAACGCTCAAGGAAATCTTAGAAAAGCTCAGCATCCTGACCAGCCACTTTGATCACTCAAATCCCCCTGCCTTTAGCCCTGTCTCCCAGGGTACCTCAGTATCAACCGTCTCCCTGCTGGGCTCTGCGGTCGAGCAGCCTCACTGAGGTCAAAACCCAGGGATGCTGCTTGCCCAATCTCCTCTTGTCAACCCTTCCCAGAGAGCTCACCTGGGGAGGGGCTTTCTCCTGCCGCTTTACCCTCATTGGGTGAATCCTTGCTCTCTGAGGATCTAAACTGGGTGTGGGAAAAGAGTTGGAGGACGAAGCCAGGGGGGAAGGTGCCATCAGTGAAATGTCGGACTTCAGCTGGGGCTGCGAAAGTCTCTGTGGGCGAGTCGGGTGATGGGGGATCTGGGAAGGGAGAAGAGAAGGAAACTATGAGTTCAGGCAGCCAGACTTATTAGCCCCGTCCAGGCCAGAACCCAAAAGCCTGCATCTCGAGGCCCCAGGTGAGCTGCCAGGTGCCCTCTGCCTGGGCTCCACCCTATCCTCACTGGCTCAGCTGTCTTCCTGGAGCACTGCAGCCAGAACCTGTGCCCACACCTCTGGGGCCTCTCCTTCACCTGGGTCGGGGTCCAGAGTTTTGGTCATAGGTCTGCCTCTTTTCTTTCGGACTGGCTCTTCCCCAGGGGGCTCCTTCCATTTCTGACCACGGGGCTTCTTATTTCCTGGCTCTGTAGCAGGGGCAGCTGCAAAAAGAAAAGACCTTATGCCTTTTTAAGAGCCCATGCCTGAACCCTGATGCCCCCTCCCAGGACTCCTCAAGATACCTGCACGCCAGCAGCCTTTCCCCACCCCAGAACACAGGTTTTGTGTCTTACCCAGCCCCCACTTAGCCTTAGATACACCGGCTTCCCAGATGACTGACCAGGAAGCTCCAGTGGACGGAGGCCCCTGGGCCGGCTCCTCTTAGGGAGAGATGGATTGTCCTCAGAGTCAAGGAGGACGACAATCTCCGCTGGCATTTTGGTAGGGTCTGGGTCAGAGTCCAGGTCTTGATCCACAAACCGGCCTGAGTCTGAAGGGGGCAAATACCCAGTGAGCCCCAAACGCTCCACTAGGGCTCATTTTTTCCCTCTGCCTCCCACCCGAGACCCAACTACCTGAGCTGGGTGGGGACGGCTGCTCAGCTCTGATGTCCTGCAAAAGGGCCACCCCTTCGCTCCAGGCCTCCAAGATGTTGCTCTTCTCAGAAGGGCTCAGGTCCAGGGTGTGAGGATGCTGTTCCAGGATGTGCAGGCGAGCCGTGTCGGCCGAGGGGGCCCGGATCTCGGCGCCACACACCATGCACAGCGCCCGCCCGCTGCCTCCTGGGCTGCTCCCCACCAAGAACTCCTGCTCCCAAGACACTTGCTGCTTGGGCTCCTCACAGCCATCACCACCTGCCTCTAGCAGGTTGGGTCTAGGTGGTGGGGTCTTCTCCTGTTGGGTCACTGTGGAGGAGGAGGGGAGATGTTTATCAGGTGCCCACAGCCAACGGTACTTAGAACACGCGATTCCTCAAACTTGATGGTGAGTGTATGTGTGTGTGTGTGAGATCCCTATCCAAAGTCTTTCTCTCCCTTCTCCTGGAGTCCATGAAGCACAAGTCACATGGAACAAAGCCTGTGTGTTTGGTATCCTGCTACGCACACTCCTACACCTTCTTCCAATCAAGTCTTAACATAGGTCTACAGGTTTTTCCCCCATCAGCTGTGCTCATGCATGTCTTCAGCTTCTGCACACCTGTCCAGACTGCCTCGGAAAAATTCCCAGGTTCCTTCATGGCCTTGTTCAACCCATCATCTGTGAAGCCTTCCTGGCCTCCCACTCTGGCAGCTGACTGTATCCACTTCTGACTTCCAGGCCATAATGTACGTTTCTGGACAGCCTGGTACGTAGGAGAGGAGCTACTCAGTGAGCTTTCTGTCACCAAATGATGTACCTGCCTGTTCTACCTGGTGAGAACCCTTTGCCCGTCTCTGATCTCTACCCCTTCCCAGATATCTGCACGGCTCCCTTACTTCCTCCAGGTTGTTACTAAAGGACCACCCTCCCGACTGAGGCCCTCTGGGCCACTCTGTTAGAAAGCTGCCATCCCACCACCCGAGCACCCCAACCCCTGCACTGCTTCGCTTTCTTCCATAGCACTTATCACCCCCTGACCTAACACATCTTACTTGTTTACTGCATCTCTCCACGATACTGTAGGTTCCACGACAGCATAAACATATGACTGTTCAGGCCTGGCACACAGTGGCGCTCAGTAAGTTTTGAAGAGGGAATGGCTCTACCTCCATCTTTTCATCACTGGAATACTCCAGACTCAGTCCCTGGACCCCTCCTCTGTCTACCTCCTTCCTCTGATGGTCTCATCCAATTGTTGGCCTGACAACTTACATATATGCAAATCCAGCAGGACTCTCCCATGCAATCCAGTTAGAGCTCCTGGATCTAACTCTAACTGACCAGTGGTCTTCTCCACTTGGATGGATAAAGACATCTTCAACTTAACACCTGCAAATCCTAACCCCATTCTTATAAACCTCCATCTCCCAGTCATCCCAATCTCAGTAAATGGAAATCCATCCTTCCAGCTGCTCTTGAATTCATCCTCACTTTCCCTTATACTATAATTTTTTCAAGAAGCTTCTGCTTCAGGACCTTTGCACTTGTTATTTTCTCTGCCTGAAATGCTCTTCCTCAACTATCTACCAGGTCCCCCACCACGCTTTGCTTCAATTCTGTGCTCAAAACTCACTGTATCAGACACCTTCCCTGACTACCTGACAACATACCAAATAAAATACTCCAGACACTCTTTTCTCCTTACCCTACTTTAGTGTTGTCTGCATCACTTATCGCCACCTGAGATACTATACTTTTATATTCCTGCTTGACTTCTTCAGCCATTGGAATGCATGTTCCACAAGAACAGGGTTTTGTCTTTGTTTACAGCTGTTGGCATCCCAAGCCTAAGAGACAGCCTGGCATGTAGTGGCTGCTCAACAAATATTTGTTGAATGAATTACCCTCTCTGATCTCCGATTTCCTATCCCTCACAGTGGGGAGAAGGTCTCCCTTGCAGGGCTGTGGAGAGCATTATACGTGACAGTCTGACAATGGCCAGGAATGCAAAACCTCAATAAATATCAGGGGAGGTGGGGAAATAACCTCTTTTGGATTGAAGGCTCAATTATATTTTATAATCCTCCTGATTCTGAAAATGATGAGACAGTCCACATAGACATCATTATGTTCTGTTAAGGTTAAAAGAGCAAGCCGGTTCCCTCCCCTCTCCCATTTTCACAAGGTCTAGATCCCCATCTCTTCTGGATACTGTCCCCAGCTGTGGGAAGAAATACTGGAGAATCTAATGACATTTGTACTCTCATGAACATTAAGTCTTCCACGAAGGTGGCCTTTTCTTATGATTTTCAAGATCCTGTGTATTTGGCATAGGGGGAGGGGAAAGCGAGTTTTCCAGATTGTTCCTCAAATCCCCTCTCCAGGTCAATCTCGTTTTAGGGCGGGTAGACGACCCGACAAGCACTTCCTTTCCAAAACTGGGTGCTGTGTGCAGTCCCATTCACCCCTGGCGCTCTAGAAACTGACACCTGTGGCTTATGCAAGTGGAAGGTCTGGGAAAGGGGAATTATCTCCGGGGCCAGAAAAACCCCGCGCATGGCGCGCCCTTAAGATCCTCCTCTTCGAAGGGCTGCAGCCCAGCCTACCCCCATCCTCCGACTGCCTCCGGACACCCAGCTGTCCGGCCTGGAGGCCTCGCGGCCCCTCGGCCTAGAACACGGCCTCGCGCCGGTCTCGGGGCCGGGAGACGGCGGCCGCAGATACCCAGCGTCGCCCGGGATCCGGCCTCCCGCGCTGGGCCCGGGAGAGGGGGCGCTCGGGCACCGGAAGATCCGGAGCGCGCGGGGCGTGGATCGAATGCTCCAGACCCGGGGCCGGGAGGGGGAGGGGGCGGGGGGGACGGATTCGGGGAGGCCGGAGATTCCAAACCCCGGTGGGGGCGGAGCCAGAGGGCGCCGGGGCCTCAGACCCGAGGGGGAGGTGGGGGTACCCCGGCCCCGACTGGGGGAGGGGAAGCCCGAGCCCTGGACCCTGACGCGGAAGTGGGGGGGGGGTTCCCTCCCATCCTCACCTCTGAGCATCGGCTCGGGCCGCGGGATCACGGCCACCACCGTGGCCTCCGCCTCGTCCTCCCCTTCCTCACACTTGAGCGTCACCTCGAAGCAGTCGAGCGCGGAACCCTCGGCCTTCAGGGCCATGGTGAGGCCCGGGAGGGTTGCGGTCACCGGCCCCGGGAGGACGGGCGCGCAGGCCTCGGCGCCGCAGACAGCTGCCACCTCCCGCCTGGACAGCGCCGGGCCCGCGGCCCGCCCCGCGCTGCCCCCTCCCCGCCGCTCGCTCGCTCGCCGGCCGGGCCTGCGACGGGCGAGTCCAGACCTCCCCGACACCACAGAGCGTCGGGACCCCGGACGGGGAGGGCTCAATCCGGGGCCCCAGCCCCCCGCCGCTCCCTTTTATGGAGGCTCATTGTCCGCGTCCGCCCGGCCGCCCGCATGGGCCCCGCCCCCCGAGCCCCGCGCAGCCAATCGCACGCGGCCCTGCCCTGTCCCCGCCCCCGGGCGCTCGGCTCCTGTTAGAATCCCGGGGACCTGCGGGGAGGCGCGAAAGGCCGCGCGCAGGCTCTCGGCCGCCCCCCAGCGTGGAGGCGGGGTTCGCCCGCGTGGCGTCTAGGCCCCCAAAGTTCCCCCCTGGCGCGTGGGGGGTGGGAGACCCGGTGGCGCGTCGTGAGGCGGCCGGCGGAGGCCGGTGGGTAGCTCAACGCTGGGATGCCAGTCGGGCGTTTTTGCTGCCATCCTACCAGGTGCCCCAGGATTTTGCCCTGCCTCCTCCAAAAGATGCCCAGGGCGGGAAAAAAGCCGGTGGAGGAGTGCAAAGGCTTTGGCACGGAAGAACGGTGACTGAATTCCTGCTGCTTTGCCAGCTCGGCGACCTTGGGCACGTTATGTGTTTTCCTAGGCCCTTAGGCCGCCTCAGACAGCATTTCAGAAAAACATTCGTGGAACCTTCTGGACAAGGGAATGCAAAGATGCAGAGGAGCTCAGTGTAGCGTGGGCACGCACAAACCATCCCCGATGATTACGATTTCCTTGTTCCAAATGTGAGCGCAGAGCTTCCATGAGCTACCCAAGGTCACGCGGCAATCCTTTGAGCGCCCCAAGACCGGAATCCAATTCCCATGACACTGCCGCATCATAATCCTATCCTATTCTGACTTTCACCTCTGGAAGTGGAATGTGCATGTCCCTCTGTTGTATAAACCCTCGTGAGATTTCAACTGGGAAAAAGCAATATATCTGACGCGGAAAAATCCATCTTAAAATGCCATGCCGTAGTAATTCAGAAAATATAGAGGGATGGCTGGAGATCGAGTGGGCTGGGGTGATAAAGCATGTGAAGGTACTGGTTTATCAATATATATTTTTAAGGAAATAACTGTTGACTTGCAAATGCATCCAGTACTTTACAAGTTTTGCAAGTAAAGGTATTAGTTAGCCTGTTTCATTTCTGCTTAATAGTTGCTTTCTGCCTTTTACCTGGAATCTAGGTGTCGCTTGCCCTCCTGGTCTACTATATTGCTGCAGGTGGCAGTTTCTCAGGCGTCTGGGCCAGCTGGCTACTGGCCTGGGTTTGGCCGATGGGAGACAGTGACAGGAGACTGGAAAGCAGGAGGAAGAAAAAGGCTAGGGTATTTCATCCTTCTCACTAACTTTCAGCCTCTGGCAAGTCTCCAGCAGCAGCAGTGGCAGCAGATAAAGCTACTCTGTGGTTCAGGTCTTGCTGGAGAGGCCTCCTGTGATTCCAACTTCTGCAGGGTGACTCATGCTGGTAGCTCCAATAATTCCTCTATTTGCTTTTCCACTTTAGGGGTAGGGAGCAGCTTCCTGTTTTCGGTCATCTCTGGGTTGCCTCGCTGTGCCACCAATACCCTGCATTAAATTCCATTTTAAATAGATGGTAATTAATATTTAAAAAATTTAGCTTATGTGTGAGACTAAAGCAAAAAATGTTTATTTGGTACAAAATTTATATATATATATATATATATATATATATATTTTACTTTTAAAAAGGGCAATTTATTAAGTTGCAAATTTACTGTTCCAAAGCTGTGAAAATGTACAAATTGAGGCAAGGTTATGAAAATGCCTAAATTAAAGCACCAACAATTTGGTACTATCACTCAAGGAAGGTCAATGAGTTGGGAGTTTCTCTCTCAGCTGGAAGGGCATATAATGAAGTCTGATAGCTTTCTCTCCTGGCCTCTAGTTTCATGAAGCTCCAGCAGGGGCATTTTCCTTCTTCATCTCCAAAGTTCTCTGGTTGCATGGGCTCTAAGGTTTTTTAAGAGTGGTTCCCTCTTTTTTTTTTTTTTGAAAATTAAAACTGCCTTTAATGAAATTGGGTAAACAAGAAAAAGTCTGCAAAGGAAAATGAAAGCATATAGTTTTAAAGTCCTCACCTAAAATATGAATATTTCAAAGTTAAACTTGTTTGATAATGTTCTGGGGAAAAAGAAATTTTACAAAAGCAAGAGGACTACAAAATTTATATTTTGGCTAGTGCATTTCCTAATATAATTTATGCAGACGGCTTAATTGAACACCATAAGTACATGGAACCCAGAGTAGGGCATGAGATTTTGCTGGTTTGTCCAGAGTGATGCCCCGATAAATCCCAGAAGGATTTGAACGGTGAATAAAAAAGTATTTGCAAAAAAAAAAAAAAAAGTGAGAAAGGGGGAAAATTCAACTTCCCCAGGTTGAATTCGTGATATTCTCATAAAGAGTGGGGACAACCAAAGCTATAGGCTGAGCCCCCAATCTTGGGGTTAGGTTATATGAAACTTAACCCCACAAAGGATAGGTCAAGCCTACTTAAAATTAGGCCTAAGAGTCACTCCCAAGAGAACCTCTTTTGTTGTTCAGATGTGTTTTCTCTCTCTCTCTCTCCAGCCAACACAACAAGCAAACTTACTGCCCTCCCCCTGTCTATGTGGGACATGGCTCCCAGGGGTGTGGACCTTCCTGAGAGTCACCCCCAAGAGAACCTCTTTTGTTGTTCAGATGTGTCCTCTCTGTCTCTCTCTCCAGCCAACACAACAAGCAAACTTACTGCCCTCCCCCTGTCTATGTGGGACATGACTCCCAGGGGTGTGGACCTTCCTGGCAATGTGGGACAGAAATTCTAGAATGACCTGAGACTCAGCATCAAGAGATTGTGAAAACTCCTAGAATGAGCCGAGACTCAGCATCGAGGGATTGAGAAAACCTCGACCAAAAGGGGGAAGAGCGAAATGAGACAAAATAAAGTGTCAATGGCGGAGAGATTCCAAACAAGAGTCGAGAGGTTATCCCGGAGGTTATTCTTACACATTAAGTAGGTATCACCTTGTTAGTCAAGATGTAATGGAGAGGCTGGAGGGAACTGCCTGAAAATGTACAGCTGTGTTCCAGTAGCCATGTTTCTTGAGGATGATTGTGTAATGATAGAGCTTTCACAATGTAGCTGTGTGATTGTGAAAACCTTGTGTCTGATGCTCCTTTTATCTACCTTATCAACAGACAAGTGAAACATATGGAATAAAAATAAATAATGGGGGAACAAATGTTAAAATAAATTTAGATTGAAATGCTAGTGATCAATGAAAGGGAGGGGTAAAGGGTATGGTATGTATGAATTTTTTTCTGTTGTCTTTTTATTTCTTTTTCTAAATTGATCCAAATGTTCTAAGAAATGATCGTGATGATGAATAAGCAACTATGTGATGATATTGTGAATTATTGATTATATAGATGTAGAACTGAATGATCCTAAGTTAAGAATGTTGGCGTTTGTTATTATTTTTTTAATTAAAAAAATTCTATTTTAAATACATAGAGTGGGTCCTATTTCCTGGATGGCCCTTGTGTGTTACCCAAGACTGTACCTGTCACTTTGTATGCATTCTTTTAAAAATCTAATTTATTTATTAATTTATATTTTTTTACATGGGCAGGCACTGGGAATTGAACCCGGGTCTCTGACATGGCAGAAGAGAATTCTGCACTGAGCCACGTTTGCACCACCCTCTAATTAATTTATTTTTAAATGGGGTGACACATATGTAAGACAAAAATCATTTTAAGTAATCATTTAAATAATTTGACATTAAGTACGTTGACAATACTGAGGTAAATTTTATCGGCTCCATTTTATGGAGCACAAAGTTGAGCTTTAGACGGTTAAATTATTTGCCCAAGGTAATACAGCAAGAATCACATTTCATCAAATCTAGGATGAACAGGGTTTTTTTTTGTTTTTTGTTTTCATATTTTAATATCCCTAAAATGGGATACATACTATAATTGAAAGCAAAGTGAAGTTTTAGGAATACCCCAAGAAAGTAAGAGATAGACCTTCTGAGAAACAGACCATGATGTTCCCAAGAGAGCATAAAAAATGAGATTTAGACAAGACCACAAAAATGGGTTTGACTTTCTGAGTGATTGCTGCTTCTAGTAAATGACAACTCCAGTCTTGCACTAACCCTCCTGGATAAACATTATAAAGACACCCAGCCTCTGAATTTTCCCTGCTTTTCAGAAACGTCCGATTCCGAACTGGTCTTGGTTTCCCTAAATCCTCTGCAGAATCATCTGACACAAGCCCAAATCCTTATAGAGACACCCCTGAGGGTTTCCCTAGGGTGCATTTTCCTTTACTGCGACAAGCTAAATAAAGCTAACCTACTTTTATCTACAAGTGTGTGCTGGGTAATCTTTAGTCACAGGGCTTTAATAACTCTAGCCAATTTGTTTTGCTCACATTCTCATTTTTATACATAAAAGAGTGACATATAATAAAAATCTATGTCAGAATGAGTAAGTCTAAAAGGACTCTTTTACTAATGATAAAACTATGCTTTTCACTATAGTATCATGCTATCTCTTAGTGAGCTTTAAATTAGTTGTTAAATGAAAGGTAGGTATCATTAGCTCTCATATATATGGATGAAGAAACTGAAAAAAGTAAGTCGCTCAAATCAAACAACTACAGCCAGTGACATATGCAAGACTCTGATTGCAAAGCCTCTTTTCCATTACTCTGAGAAAACTCTCTCTGCACCCAGGGTATGAGGGGAAAGTTCCAGATTATCTTAGATGGAATTATTATGAATTCCCATCCACTGGTTACATAGGCAGTGCTTAGTGAGTAATTGCTAAAGGAAATAGAATCTTAATTGTTGGTATATCCCCATGTGGAGGAGAGAGGGACAAAGGAGCTTTACCAAACAAATTATGTTTGGCAACTTGTCTTTTGACCTAGTGAACTTGGCCTTGGGGTATGAGATTCCTCAAACAGCAGCAGGACAGGGATGCGAGTGGATTGCCTCTGTCTCAGCAATAGCTGCTCCAGGCCATTCCCCAGATGTCCTGAGCTGGGATGAAGCATTTCTGCGTGGTACAGGTTTTACTGGTGGTGACGAGACGGGACAGAGAGTAGGCACTACAGGAAAAAAAGCTAAATGAAGCACTAGGTGGGAGGAAGACTGTTCCAAGACTAAGAGAGGGAGCTTCGTTCCTACCTCACTTGGCATTGCGTAGTGGTCTTCAGCAAAAGCCATACAAAGAGTATGTTCTTTGGCTTGGCAATCCTATCACCAAGCGTTATCCTGAAGAAGTCATTCAGAGAAGAGAAATAACGGCTTAAAGATGTCGATCGCAGTATTCACCACACTTGAACTCTTCATTATTTAAAACGGAGCAGCTTATCCTTCCTGACTGAAGTTTTATTCTGTTCTCACGAGTAGTCAGAGGTCCCCTTTTTTCCTGTTCCCAGCCTCAGCCGGAACCCCTCTACTGTGAAACTCATCCAAACCGCACTGTAATTATGTTGGCGTATCTCTGTCCTTCACAGCCTGGGAGTACATGGAAGGCAGGCCCATCTCTTGTCCATCTTTGTAGTCTCAGCATTGGTCCAGGGCGTATGATCTTACGACCAGCTCAGTGCCTACACCTCTGAGGTCTTCTTGCAGAGACCTCAACTCAAAACTAGCTTGAGCAAAATGGGGGGATTTATTGGCTCATGGAATTCAAGGAAGGTTTGAATGCCTGATCGTGGAAGGACAGGGATACAGGCAGGCTTTAGGGATAACAGGCCACCAGGGAATTTTTGCCATCTCCTTGTCTTTGCTCTTCTCTGGGATTCAGACTTATTCTCTCCTGGCTCCCACACCTTACCCCACCGGCCAGGAGATGTGGCTACTATTTCTCAAAGACTAGCTTCTAGCTGTGTCCATTTCAAACTTCATTTCTCCTTGAGTATCCACATGTACATCTGGTGCTGGGCACGGTGGGACAGGCTTATATCACCAAATGACTTCTAACCCTGCATCTCAGTACCAAGAAGTGAGGAGAGGCAGCTTGGTGAGCAGAAAGAAAATTCCCAGAACCACTCCTCCTTAGGGACAGACAGCTATTAACTGGATAGGGAAGTGACTATGAACTACTTAGCTCTATACCATTTCACCCAAGTTAAAATGTGCTAAACTTAGCTTCCCCTTATTGGAAAATGCCAACTACCCTTCCAGCTCTGCCTAGCATGAAGGGAAGACTTGTGGAAAGGAAAGCAGGGAAAAAACTCAGCCAATCAAATGCAGTCAGAAAATTTGCAATGAATGAATATGAACATAAAAAGCATTAGAAATAACCACAATATCTGAACACTGGAACTGGCTAATTAAATAATGGTGTATTAGGCTGTACCGAAAAAGATAATTACAAAGATTAAAGCAACATGGAAAAACAATTGTGAAATAATGTTAAGTGTGAAAACCCACAAACATTTATATGCTATGATTATGCAAGCATAATTTATGGGGGCAGATCATTGGTAAAGAAAATGTGTACAAATACTTCAAAATGTAGTAAGTACCGAGTGGGAGAAAGATCAAAGGTGATGGTGGAATTATACAGAGAAGGTCAGGTTTAACAGACAAGTATGACTGCTGAATCATTATATTGATATTTCTTTTAGTCTTCAGTACCTTAGAGCAGCTAGAAGTAAAAACCTAAAATTGTAGAATTATAACCCATACCAAACTCTGAAATCTATTCCATAACTAATTGTTGGGATGTATTTTGAAATTTATTGCTTTGATGTACATATGTTATTTAAAGAGAAGGAGGAGTATAACAGAGAAGATGGGATTTAATAAATGAATAGGACTGTTGAATCATTATAGCTCCAGTGTCCTGGAGCAGCTAGAAGAAAAACAAAACAATTGTGGGACTGCAACCCATACCAAACTTTAAAATCTGTTCTATCACTACTTGTTAAAATGTACTTGGAAATTTATTGCTTTTTTGTATGTATGTTATATTTCACAATAAAAGAAATTTTAAAAATGTAGTACCATAAAAATTCATGCAAACTTTTAAAATGATAACACAGACCTATATAGAAAGGTATCCCTGATATATTAACTGACAAGAGATTACAAAATAATGTTTAACATAATCCTACTTTTGTTAAACATAGCGTCTGTGTGTTTTTATATACGTAAGAAATTCTATAAGAATAAACTTAAACTGCAGATGATGACATTAGGACTAACCTTTACATTTTGAATGTCATCATTCCTTAATATCCTTCGAGCTCTGTTTCTGTTGAAAACATTTCTGTACCGCCTGATGTTTTTACTTTTATAATCAGAATGTAAAATATAGTCGTTTCTATTAAAAAAAAATAAAAGATCCGTTTGCAACAGACAGTCAAAACAGGCAAATCCTTCCTGAGCAGGAATGGTTACCATTTGGCCCAAATAGCTTAGTGTTTCCACTGACTCCACTCCCTCCTGTAACAGGATTGCATGCTTGCAGCCTTGTTACCTTGAGGCTTTTTAGTGCCTCTCATCAGGCAGGGAAGACCTTCCCACCTCACGGACTCTGGACTCAACCACGTGATTTCCCATGGCCATGGAATGTGAGCACACAAAGTAAGCTGTGTCTTTGATGAGTCTTTACATCTACTTGTTTGGTCTCTGGGGTCTTGCCATCTGCCGCCAGAAGACCATGCCCCAGATGAATGGCTGCTTCTTCAGCAGGTGTCCTGGAATGAGAGACACACGGAGAACTGGAACAGACTCAACCCAACTGGAAGCCAGTGAGCAAGAAATCAATATCTACTGTTGTAAATGAGTGAGTTTCTGGGCTGTCTGCAAAATTGCCACAGCAGAAAACTGACTAATACTCTAGATGCTACATTCTGCCCCAGAGTCCCTCGTTGTTGTTCTTTTAATGTGTGTGTGTGTGTGTGTGTGTGTGTGTGTGTGTGTGTGTGTGTGTGGAGGGTGGCATTAAGGGGACAAACTGTTTTGGATTGCCAGTGATTGAGTTTTCCAAGACATGGGACTTTCAGGTTTATTTTAATTCACGTGGTATTTTAATCATCATATAACCTACCTATTTAAAGCTTACGAGTCAATGTTTTTATTTATTTTTTTGTATATTTATGAGGTTGTGGGACCATCACCAAAATCTAATTTTAGAACATTTTTGTCTCTTATAAAAGAAACCCCGCATCCATTAGTAGCCAATCCCATTCCCGCTACATTCCCCCAAGCTTCTAGCTCTAATTGACCACCCATCTACTTTCTGTTTCTACACATGTCCCTATTCTGTACATTTGACATAAATGGAATAAATCAATATGTGTTTTTTTGTGTGACTGGCTCCTTTCACATATAATAATGTTCACAAGTTTCAACCACATTGTAGTAGCACCTCAATTCTTCTTGTCAAATAATATTTCATTTAATGGATAATCCACATTCTATTTATTCACTTATGAGTTAAGGGACATTTAAGTTGGTTCCACTTTTTAGCCATTAATTAAATAAGGTTGCTATGAACATTTGTGTACAAGTTTTTGTGTGGTTGTATGTTTTCAATTCTCTTGAGTGCATACTTAAGAGTGGAATTGCTAGATCATGTGGCCACTCTATGCATGACATTTTGAGCAACTGCCAAATTGTTTTCCATAAGAGTTGAACCATCTTTACAATCCCATCAGCAATGTGTGGGGGTTCCAATTTTTCCTCATCCTCACCAACACTTTTTTTCTTTTTTGCATGGGCAGGCACCAGGAATCAAACCCGATTCTCCAGCACAGTAGGCGGGAACACTGCCGCTTAGCTACATTGGCCCGCCCTTTTTTTCTTTTCCTTTTTTTTCCTCACCAACACTTTTTATTGTTTGTCTTTTTTATTATAGCCATTCTAGTAAGTGTAAAATGGTATCTCATTGTGGTTTTGATTTGAATTTTCTTAATGACAAATGATTTTGAATGATGTCTTATGTGCTTGTTGGCCGCTTGTGTATCTTCTATAGAGAAATGTCTATTAAAATATTTTCCCAAAGCCCCCTTCGGGGAATGGTGAGAGTGGGGAGAAATTCAAATTCCCCAAGTTGAGTTCTTGATGTTCTCACGGGCAGTATGGACAGCCGGGGCTGTGGGCTGGGCCCCCAGTCTTGGGGTTTGTTCATATGAAACTTAACCCCACAAAGGATAGGTCAAGTCTACTTAAAATTTAGGCCTAAGAGTCTCCCCCAAGAGAGCCTCTTTTGTTGCTCAGATATGGCCTCTCTCTCCAGCCAACATGACGAGCAGTCTCACCACCCTCCCCCTCTCTGCATGGGACATGACTCCCAGGGGTGTGGACCTTCCTGGCAACGTGGGACAAAGATCCTGGAGTGAGCTGAGGCTCAGCATCAAGGGACTGAGGGGAACCCTAGAATGAGCTGAGAATTAACATCAGGGGATTGGGAGAACCTTCTCGACCAAAAGGGGGAAAAGTAAAATGAGACAAAGTGTCAATGGCTGAGAGATTCCAAACAGAGTCGAGAGGTTATCCTGGAGGTTATTCTTACTCATTAAGTAGATATCACCTTGTTGTTCAAGATGTAGTGGAGAGGCTGGAGGGAATTGCCTGAAAATGTAGTGCTGTGTTCCAGTAGCCATGTTTCTTGATGACGATTGAACAATGATATAGCATTCACAATGAGACTCTGTGAATGTGAAAACCTTATGTCTGATGCTCCTTTTAGCTACTATATCAACAGAAGAGTAGAACATATGGAATAAAAATAAATAATAGGGGGAACAAATGTTAAAATAAATTCAGTTTGAAATAGTGGTAAATGAAAGCGAGGGGTAAGGGGTATGGTACGTATAGTTTTTTTTTTCTCTATTATCATTTTATTTCTTTTTCTGTTGTCCTTTTATTTCTTTTTCTAAATCGATGCAAATGTACTAAGAAATGATGAATATGCAATTATGTGATGATATTAAGAATTACTGATTGTATATGTAGAATGGAATGATATCTAAATGTTTTGTTTGTTAATTTTTTTTAATTAATAAAAAAATATTTTTCCCATCTTTAACTTTGATTTTTTGTCTTTTTTTTATTGTATGCTGTATGGCAGGGGTCACATGTCATTCTATTTCCATGTGAGTATCCCGTTATTGCAGCACTATTTGTTGAATTTTTGTTTGTTTGCTTGTTTACTTATTTGTTTTTGTTTTGAGGAAGTACATGGACTGGGAATCAAACCCGGGTCTTCCTCATGGCAGGCGAGAATTCTACTACTGAACTACCCTTGCTTCCCTTATTCATCTTTTTTAATTGAGGTAAAATTCACATAAAAGTATTCAATAACTGTTTTATAGTGCACAATGCAGGGCCATGTAGTACATTGACAAAGTTTTGTAACCATCATCTCTGTGCCGGTTTGAAATGATGTATGTACCCTAGAAAAGCCATGTTTTAATCCTAATCCCATTTTGTAAAGGCAGCTGTTTATTCTAATCCTTATTCAGTACTGTATGTTTGAAACTGTAATTAGATCATCTCCCTGGAGATGTGACTCAATCAGGAGTGGTTGTTAAACTGGATTAGGTAGAGATGTGCCTCCACCTATTCTACGTGGTCTTGATTACTTTACTGGAATCCTATAAAAGAGGAAACATTTTGGAGAAAGCTTGAGAATCTGAGAGAACAGAGAACACTACAGCACCACGAAGCAGAGAGTCCACCAGCCAGTGACTTTTGGAGATGAAGAAGGAAAATGCCTTCCAGGGAGCTGGAGAGGAAGCTAGCAGATGATGCCATGTTTACCATGTGTCCTTCCAGATGAGAGAGAAACCCTGACTGTGTTCACCTCGTGCCTTTCCAGATGAGAGAGAAATTCTGAACATGTTTGCCATGTGTCTTTCCACTTGAGAGAGAAACCTTGAACTTTATCAGCCTTCTTGAATCAAGGTATCTTTTACTGAATGCCTTAGATTGGACGTTTCTATAGACTTGCTTTAATTGGGACATTTCCATGGCCTAAAAACTGTTAACATGCAACTTATTAAGTTTCCCCTTTTAAAAGCCATTCTGTTTCTGGTATATTGCATTCTGGCAGCTAGCAAACTAGAACAACCTCTAACTAGTTCCAGAATATTTTCATCACTTCAAAAGTAAACCCCACATTGGGATCAACAATGCCATCCTGACTAAAAGGGGGAAAAGGAGTATTGCAAATAAGTTACCAGTGGCTGAGAGAGTTCAAATAGAGTCTAGAGGCCACTCTGGGGGTCACTCTTATGCAAGTTTCAGTTAGACATTGCTACCTATCATAACTTGCCAAACTCCAACCAAAACCATTCCAGCCAACCCTAAAGAACACGTAGGGCATTATATAAGATTCCACAAGGGTTCCATGCACTAAGGTAACTTTCCAGAAACCTACAACCTCCAGATGGGTCCCTGGACCAGATAAGTCCTGAAGTGCAGAGGGACCAACCTCTCCAGAACATCAACTAGTTTCATTCCCCCTATCCCATATTATCAACAGTCCCTTCCAACATGAAAAAGCTAGAATGGGC
Organism: Tamandua tetradactyla; assembly: GCF_023851605.1. Classification (NCBI taxonomy): domain Eukaryota; kingdom Metazoa; phylum Chordata; class Mammalia; order Pilosa; family Myrmecophagidae; genus Tamandua; species Tamandua tetradactyla. The sequence continues at coordinate 10,790,719 of NC_135335.1, forward strand.
ATAGCCCAAATACCCCTAAAGATTGGGAGAAAGATCAAAGGTGATGGTGGAGTAATACAGAGAAGGTCGGGTTTTACAAATGAGTACGATTGCTGAATCATTATAGTGATATTTTTTTGAGCATCCAGTATCTTAGAGCAGCCAGAAGTAAAAATCTAAAATTGTGGAATTGAAATCCATACCAAATTCTGAAATCTGTTCAACAACTAATTGTTGTGATGCACCTTGAAATTTATTGCTTTTTTGTATATATGTCATTTTTCACAAAAAAGGAAAAAAAGTCAATAGTGATGATAAATGCACAATTATATGATGATATTGTAAACCATTGATTGTACGCTTTGGATAATCGCATAATATGTGAATATATAATATATATCAATAAAATATTTTTTTAATTAAAAAAAAAAAACCCAACCCTGCAATAATTAAGCAATCACTCCTTGTCTCGGATTTCCTCGAGGCCCTGACAACCACTAGCCTGCTTTCCGTCTATATGGATTTACCTATTCTGGATGTTTCATATAAACAGGATTATACATGATGTGGCTTTTGTGTCTGGCTTCTATCAGGTTTCATCTATGTAACATATATCAGTGTTCATTTGTTTTTATGGCTGAATAATATTACACTGTTTAGAAATACCAGAATTCATTTATCCATTCATCAGTTGATAGACATTTGGGTTGAACTTACAGCACTTTAAATATGTCAGCCCATTGCCTGTTTGCCTCCATGGTTTCTGATGAGAGATTGGTTGTAAATCTTATTGACGATCCTTCAATGAGAGGGATATTGAGTTGCATCTGTCATGCTACTTTAAAGATTCTGTCTTTGACTCTTTTTTTTTTTTTTTTTTTTTTTTTTTAAAGGGAGACATCTTTAAACATTTTCTTGTTTTATTATATTCTGTTTGTTTGTTTGTTTCTTACATGGGCTGGGGCCGGGAATCGAACCGGGGTCCTCCGGCATAGCAGGCAAGCACTCTTGCCCGCTGAGCCACCGCGGCCCGCCCCTGTCTTTGACTCTTGCTTTCAACAATTTGGTTATAATGTGAGTCCATGTGGATCTCTTTGGGTTTTTCCTACTTGGAGTTCCGTGAGCCTCTTGGATGTGTAGATAGAGTCATGCCTTCTATCAAATTTGGGAAGTTTTCTACCACAATTTCTTCAAATATTCTTTTTCACCTCTTCCTCTCTCTCTTCTCCTTTTTGGGCTCCTTTTATGCATATGCTGCTCTATTTGAGAGGGCCCACAGATCTCTTAAGCTCCACTCATTTTATTTCACTCTTTTTCCCCTGCTCCTCAGATTGGATAATTTAATTACATTAATCTTCAAGTACACTGATTTTTTTTCTTCTCCTGCACAAACCCGCTGTTGAACTCTTTAATGAAGTTTTCATTTTGATTATTGTGCTTTTCAGCTCCAAAATTTTTATTCAGTTCCTTTTCATAATTTCAGTCTCTTTATTGATATTTTCTATTTGTAGAAACATGATTTGCCTTGTTGCCTTTAGCCCTTTGTCATTAGTTTCCTTTAGCTCTTTGTGTATGTTTAAGACAATTGATTTCAAGTCTTTGTCTAGTAAATCTAATGTCTGTGCTTCTTCAGGGAACTTTTCTGTTAATTTCTTTTTTTCTCCTGTGAGTGGGCCATACTTTCTTGTTTCTTTGCATGAAACATTTCTCATTTTAAATTATTTTTTTGGTTGAAAACTGGCTATGCTTAGTATTTTTGTAAACACTGCATTTTCTGTTGTATGTGGCCTCTGAAAGCTCTGCTTTTTTGTTTTATTAGCTTAGTGTTCTGTCAGTAGTTTGAAATTTTGGATATTATATGGTGGCATTTCTGAAAATCAGACTCTCCCTTCACTCCAAAGATTGCTGTTGTTGGGTTTTTTTTCCTTCTGGTGAGCTCTACTCATCCATTTGTTTCTTAGCTTTTCCAAATGGCTTTTTGCAAAGACTGTATTCCTTATTGTGTGTGGTCACTAAGGTTTCTGTTCCATTATCTCACTGTGACCTGACATAGATTTCCTTAGACACCTGTAGCCAATAAAAATAAAAGAAGAAGAAGAAGAAAGAAGAAATAAAAGGAAAAATAAGAAAAAATAAAATAAAAACTCTCTATGTTTTTACAAATTGAGTCTGTGCTTGCTCACTCCTTCTATGCTTAGCGAGACTATTTGCAACTCTGCATTAGTCTTCACTTCCTGCTTGCATTGAGCTTGAAAAAACAGCCAGAGGTGAAAACTTATGGTCTTTTCAAGTCTTTTCTGATCATGTGTCCCACCCTATGCTTGTGTGTGTATACATGAGAACTGGTGGTATACATGACAACTTTTCAAATCCCTATTCCTCCTCAGATCTCACTCCCTGGCTTTTCACATGTCTATTATTTGTTCCAACTGTTTTTCCCCCCCCAGTGTGATGGTTAAGTTGGCTAGTAACCTAGCCAACTTGGCTAGGTTATGGTATCCTGTCAGTTGGTCAGACAAGCACTGGCCATGAGGACATTTTATGGATTTAAATTATCAGTCAGTTAATTACATTTATGTCTGATTACATCTGCAATCAACAAAGGAGATTGCTTTTAGAAATAACAGAAGTCTCAGGCAATCAGTTGAAGGGCTTAAAGGGAGAACTGATCATTTTAGCATTCAGAAAGAATAATTTCTATCTCTACTTCAACCAGCCAGCTTCTCCTGGGGGATTCATCGAAACTTTCATTGAAGTTTCCAGCTTGTGGTCTGCCGTATAAAATTTGGAGACCCATCTCCACAATGCCGATTCCTATAATAAATCTCATAATATTTACATAATATATAGCCTGTCAGTTTCGTTTCCCTGGAGAACCCTAACTAATACAACCAGGTGTCACCACCATTTTCATTTGTTTTTCTATGTAATTGGAAATCCTCTACATAGTTGCTCTACTCTGAGTTTCACAAAACAAAGGGTAGCCCCTTGCATCAGTCCTTCAGGGAAATCCCAGTCAGGTCAAAACAGAGAAATACAGTCCTTGGAATCAGGTCTGCTCTGCTCCCTCCAGAATTAGGAACCCATACTAGAAATGCCAGCTGCTCTCTTCAAGGCTGTCTCTATGCTGAGAGGTGTTGGGTTAAGTTAAAATGCTGCAAAGATCCCTTAATATGTTGAAGTTGCCTTTTTTCTAGTTAAAGTGTCCACTTGGTTGTTGTAAATATTTGATTCTTTTTCAGAATTCCAGAAAGGTTGACTCTGACAGTTTTTGCCAATATTTTCAGTGTGTCTGGGCAGGGACAGACCCTAGAATTCTCTGCTCTACCATTTTCACTGACATCTTCAGTCATCTTGGATTATGTGTCTTTTTATTATTGAATTGAAAAGTTCTTTATATATTCTGGATACAAATCTCTTATCAGATATTTGGCTTGCAAATATTTTCTTCCATCTTGTGGATTGTCTATTTATTTCCTTGATGGTACAGTTTGTAGCACAAAAGTTAAATTTTTCTGTAGTCCAATTTATCTATTTTTTCTTTTGTCATTTGAACTTTTTGCTTCGTATCTACTGAATTCCTTACTCTGAGTAGACATGTCTATTCAGTTATTGCATTCTTTCTCACTGAACTTAGATGCTGTCTATGATGAAAGTTTTTGTACCACTGTGCTACAGGAATTTTAGTGGTTAAGAGCATAGACTCTGGAAACCAACTGTATGGGTTCAAATTCCAACTAACTCTACCACTTATCAGTGGTGTTTTCTTCACTTCAGGTATAAAAGTCTGGGTCACTCCATCAGACAAGCATAAAGTTGTCTGTAGGTGACAGATATTGAGAATGGGGACAAAGAAGAACGATAATAAATATAGCTTGTTCCATGAATCCTTTTATTATGTAATGGGTTGAATGAAGGGCACAAGCAGATTTAACAGTTCTGCAGCTATATAGACGTGGACTATATAGGAAACCTCAAATCTTCTTGGTTATAGCACTTTCTTTAGACATTGCTGCTGCAACCACTTCTAGTCAGATTTGAATAACCTGATAGCACCTTGTCCAACCTTGTACCTCCTGCTTCTTGATCTGGGGCTTCCTTGTCATCTCAGAATGGGACACTTATGGGAACCTGCTCAGCACTAATACATGTGCATCCTAGAACTGGAGGGAGTTGATGCCATGAGGCCATCGTTGACCAATGGGGCAGGAGCTATAGAATAAATGCTTACATATTTCATTCCTGTATTAGTTTCCTGTAGATGCGATAACAAATTACCACAAACTAGGTTACTTAAAACAACAGAAATTTATTCTTCCACAATTCTGTAGACCTGAAGTCTGAAACCAAGGTATCAGCAGGCCCATGCTCTCCAAAGACTCCAGGGGAGAATCTGTCCCTTGCCTCTTGCAGCTTCTGGTGGCTACAGGTTTTCCTTGGCTTATGGTTGCATCACTTCAATCTCTGATTCCATGGTCACATTGCCTTCTCCTCTTCTGTTTCAAAACTCCTGCTGCCTCTCTCTTATGAGAATATGTGTTGCATGTAGGGCACACCCAGGTAGTTCAAGATAATTTCCTCCTCTCAAGATACTTACTATCATCTTTGCCATAGACAGCAAGATTCACAGGTTCCAGAGATTAGATGTGAACATATGATCAACTTGTTCCCAAAAGGACACCAAACGAAGGGGTGAAGTTTGCTGAGCGGGTGTGAACAACAGTTGTCCACTTTTTCTACTGAACCAGACTCTCTAGAAGAGTTCCAGGAATCTGTATTTGTAACAAGAACTGTAGATTTTTATGCACACTAGGTTGTGAAACACCAAATTAGGGCATATTCAGAAGGAATTTACAGTATATGAAGAACAGAGATTACAATTCTGGATCATATGGACATGTCCTTTGTTACACAAGGAGAAATACTCCCCGACTCTGCGTGAATCCTCAGATTCATGCAGCACATGCACATGGACTTCCTTCGTTAAGACTCTAAAAAAGACAACTTATCTTCCTGAGGAAGACTCCACCCCTTTCCACAGGAGGAGGTTTTGCTTCTTGGCTCCTTCCTGCATCCTGCTGCTTAGAGCCGGATCTTACGTTTCAGCCGGGGTGGCACTGATGTTCACTTTCGGAGAGCGACAAAGCTCCTGGTGATGAATGGTCTCTAGGACCCTGAGCAAGGATGAACGGGGTAGACCCCCCAACTTAAACAAAAAAAATTATTTTGAAACGCTTTCAAACTTATAGGACAATTACAAAAATGAACCCTATACAGAGAATGCCAACATATCCCCCCACCCTAGTACCCCCAGATCCATCCATTGTAATGTTTTGCCACATTGGTCATATCTTCCATCATTCATCTATCTATCGATTTTCTGAACCGTTGAGAGTAGGTTGTATACATTATACTCTTTGAGCACTTATTACTGCCACGTATAATTCCTAAGAGCATGAAAGTTCACTTACGTCATCACCTTTAGTGCAGTTATCAAGTTCAAGAAATATGACATTAATATAAACTTACAGTCCAAGGTTTTCATATGTCCCAATAATGTCCCTTTGAGCCTTTCCTCCTCAATCTCTGATTCCATGGTCACATTGCCTTCTCCTCTTCTGTTTCAAAACTCCTGCTGCCTCTCTCTTATGAAAATAGGTGTTGCATGTACGGCACACTCAGATAATTCAAGATAACTTCCTCTTCTCAAGATACTTACTATCATCTTTGCCATAGACAAGATGAATACAAGCTACACTTCAAACCCACTAGGATTGTTTTTATTAAAAAGAAATGAAAATAACAAGGTTGACAAGCATGAAGAGAAATGGGAACACTCACACGTTGGTGGTGGAAATGTAAAATGGTGCAACCACTGTGGAAAACCATTTGCCAGTTCCTCAGAAAGTTAAACAAAGAATTACCATATGACCTGGCAATTGCACTCCTAGGTCTATTGTACTCAGAAAGAATTGAAAGCAGGGACTCTAGCAGATATCTGCATATGGTGTTACTCACAATAGCTAAAAGTTCTATCAGCCAAAAGGTGATGAATGGTCTCTAAGACCCCATTTTAGATCCCATCTGGAATCATGGACTGTATTAATTATCATTGTCTCTTTAGTGGCTCTCTTTTTTTTAAATAGAGGGAATATATATATACACATATGTATATATACACACAGCATAAGCTTTCCCACCTCAATCACTCCTAAGCATATCATTTAGTGGGATTACTCATATTTATACTGTTGCAGTATCCTCACAACCTTCCATTACTAAAACATGCCCATCTCCTCAAACAGAAACCCAACATCCATTACGCATTAACTCCCCAGTTCCCCTGTCCCCCACCCCTGGAACCTGTACCCCAATTTCTGTCCCTATGAGTTTTAATATTCTCTGATATTTCAGAGAATATATTATCATGGGGCTTAAAATTCAGTATACTAAATGCATAATGCTCTCATTTGCTTAGATACCTACCTAACTTCAATCATAGCACAAACTATGTCCCCCTAAGCGTGCATCTCCCTCACAGGTATGTAGTACTTGACACAAGTTACATATTTACACATTATGAGTCCCAAACCACTGGTTTATTGTGACATTTTATGCATTTGTCTTTTAGATCTGATAGGAAGTAAATAAGTGTAGATACAAACCAAAAATACAATAGTACCACATTTCTATTTACCCATGTTGTTACACTCACCAGAATCTTTATTTATTCATCTTTTTTTAAATATATTACCTATTGTCCTTTCTTTTCAGCCTGCAGAACTCTGTTTAGTGTCTTTTGTAGGCCAGTCCAGAGATGACAAACTCCTTCAGCTTTTGTCTATCTGGGAATGTCTTCATCTCTCCATTTAAAAACTTTTATAAGTTATTTATTTTTGATTCTTGTAAAACATAACATAACAAAAAATCCTTTTAACCATCAATGTGGACAATTCTTTGACATTAAGCACATTAACAATACTGTGTAATGTTGACCAGTGCTTTCAGACTATTTTCATTATCTCAAACCAAAATTCAGACTCATTTACCAACAACTTCCCTTTCCCCTTCCTGCCACCTATGGTAACCACTATTTTGCTTTCTATCTATATGAATTTCTTAGTCTAAGCATTTCATAAAAGAAAAATCGTGAATAATATTTGTCTTTTTGTATCTGGCTTATTTCACTCAACATGATGTTTTCAAGGCTCATCCATGTTGTAGCATGTACAAGAACTTCTGTTTTTACAGCTGAATAATAGTCCATTATACGAATATCCCATATTTTGTGTATCCATTCATCTGTTGATGCCCCTTGTGTTATTTCCACCTTTTGGCTATTGTGAATAATGCTGCATATGCAGATATCTGCTAGAGTCCCTGCTTTCAATTCTTTCTGAGTACAATATACCTAGGAGTAGAATTGCCAGGTCGTATGGTAATTCTATGTTTAATTTTCTGAGGAACTGGCAAATGGTTTTCCACAGTGGTTGCACCATTTTACATTCCCACCAGCAATGTGTGAGTGTTCCCATTTCTCTTCATGCTTGTCAACCTTGTTATTTTCAGTTCTTTTTAATAAAAGCAATCCTAGTGGGTTTGAAGTGGTATCTCGTGATTTTTTGTTTGCTTGTTTGTTTTTAAGTGTATGGTCCCAGAATTGAACCCGGGTCTCCTGCATGGAAGACAAGCATTCTACCACTGAGCCACCTGTGCACCCTTCTCATTGTGGTTTTAATTCATGTCTTCTATGGCTAATGATGTTGAGCAGCTTTTCAGATAGTTATTTGTCATTTGAATAACTTCTTTAGAAAATACCTATTCAAATCCTTGGCTCAGTTATTTTTTATTTTTATTATTATTTTTTAACTTTTTAAATTGTGTAATGTAACATATATACAAAGCAAAGAAAGAAAAAAGCAATAGTTTTCAAAGCACTCTTCAACAAGTAGTTACATAAAAGATCCCAGAGTTTGTCATGGGCTACCATTTGATCCTCTCAGAATTTTTCCTTCTAGCTGCTCCACAATATAGGAGGCTAGAAGGAATAAATATTTTTTATCATCGCAATCAACTTTTTTCTTTTTTGTGAAAAATAACATACATACAAAAAAGCAATAAATTCCAAAGCACAGCACAACAATTAGTTGTAGAACAGATTTCAGAGTTTGGCATGGGTTACAATTCCACAATTTTAGGTTTTTACTTGTAGCTGCTCTAAGATACTGGAGACCTAAATAAATATCAACATGATTCAGCCATCGTACTCGTTTGTTAAACACGACCTTCTCTGTATTACTCCACCATCACCTTTGATCTTTCTATCCCACTGTTTAGGGGTATTTGGGCTATGGCCATTCAAACTTTTTCATGTTGGAAAGGGCTGCCACTAATACGGGGTAGGGGGATTGAACTAGTTGATGTTCTGGAGAGGCTGGGCCCTCTGCATTTCAGGATTTATCTGGTCCAGGGAACCAGCTGGAGATTGTAGGTTTCTGAAAAGTTACCCCAGTGCATGGAACCCTTGTAGAATCTTATATATTGCCCTAGGTGTTCTTTAGGATTGGGTGGAATGGTTTTGGTTGGGATTTGGCAAGTTATGATAGGTCGTAATGTCTCGCAAGCTTGTGTATGAGTAACCTCTCAACTCTATTTGAGCTCTCCCAACCACTGATACTTTATTAGTAACACTCGTTTTCCCCCGTTTTGGTCAAGATGGAATTGTTGATCCCATGATGCCATGGCCAGACTCATCCCTGGGAATCATCTCCCACACCGCCAGAGAGACTTTCACCCTGGATGTCATGTCCCATGTAAAGGGGAGGGCAATTATTTCACTTGCAGAGTTGTGCTTAGAGAGAGTGTTGGCTCATTTTTTAATTGGATTGTATGTCTTTTTATTGTTGAGTCATAGGAGTTGTAAAATATTCTGAATATTAAACTTTTGTCAAGTATATGGTTTTCAAATATTTTATCCCATTCATTTTTGCTTTCTTGATAATGTCTTTGATGCACAAAAGTTTTCAACTTTGATAAAGTCCATTTTATGCATTTTTTTTCTTTTGTGGCTTGAGCTTTTGGAAATCTAAATTCCATTTTGACCAATGGAGATTGCCGAGTCCAGCTCAAGCAACTGTTCAAACAGGGTCAAAAGGGGCAGTGGGAGATTGAGAAAAAACACAACACAGAATTTAAGAGAAAGCAGGGACTAGGGGGTTCATTGCCTGACTAAACACAAATGACCATAAGAAGCCAGCACAAGTTTATTTTATACTGTTAAACAAGAAAAATCTAGATAAGGCAGTGCAGTAACCTGGGCCCCAATAGGAAATCTAAAAGTCCATTGCAGTTACCCCACTGTTATCCTTTTTCTGTATTTAGTTGCTTTTTGTAGTTTACCATTTTGATTCCCTTCTTCTTTACTTTTCTTTATATTAAGTTATTTTCTTGGTGGTTAACTTGGTAGCTACAATTTGCATCTTAAAATAATAACAACCTAGTTTGATGAGTACCAACCTAACCTCAGTAGTATCCAATTTCTCTATTCCTATATATTTCCTTCTGTCCACCTTTATATTATTATTGAATCAGATTATATCTTTATACACTGTATGCCTGTTAACATCAATTTTAAATGTTTTTTTTATACATTTGTCTAAGTCATTTAGGAGAAGAAAAAAGTGATTAACAAGTCAAAAGTACAATACTACAAGCTTTTGTATTTACCTATATAGTTACTTTACCTATGTTTTTCATGACTTCTCATGGATTTGAGTGACTGTCTAGTGTCCTTTTCCTTTTATTTTAGTCTGAAGGATTTCCTTTATTTATTTTTCATTTTTTAAAATATTTTTGTTGTAAACAACAAACATACAAACATTCTATACATGCTGTAGAATCAATGGCTCACAATAGCATCACATAGTTGTGTATCCATCACAATGATCATTTCTTTGAACATTTGCATCTCTCCAGAAAAAAAAAGAAAAAAGAAAACACTCATACATACCATAACTCTCACCCCTCCCTCTCATTGACCACTAGTATTTCAAACTACTCAATTTATTTTAACCTTTGTTCCCCTTATTATTTGTTTATTTCCTATCCATATTTTTTACTCATCTGTCCATACCATAGATAAAAGGAACATCAGACACAAGGTTTTCACAATCACACAGTCACATTGCAAAAGCTATATCATTATACAATTGTCTTCAAGAAACATGGCTACCAGAACACAGCTCTACAGTTTCGGGTATGTCCCTCGAATACACCATAAACTAAAAAGGGGATATCTATATAATATGTAAGAACAACTTCCAGGATAACCTCTTGACTCTGTTTGAAATCTCTCAGCCACTGACACTTTATTTTGTCTCATTTCTCTCTTCCTCCCTTTGGTTAAGGTTTTCTCAATCCCTTGTTGCCAAGTTCCAGCTCATCCTAGGATTTCTGTTCCACATTGCCAGGGAGGTTTACACTCCTGGGAGTCATGTCCCATGTAGACGGGGAGGGCAATGAGTTCGCTTGCTGTGTCAGCTTAGAGAGAGAGAGAGAGAGGCAACATCTTAGCAACAAAAGAGGTTCTCTGGGGTGACTCTTAGGCGTACTTTTTTTTTTTTAATACAGGATCATTCCATTCTACATATATAATCAATAATTGACAATATCATCACATAATTGCATATTCATCATCATGATCATTTCTTAGAACATTTGCATCAATTCAGAAAAAGAAACAAAAAGACAACAGAAAAAGAAATAAAACAAAAACAGAAAAAATAATTATACATACCATACCCCTTACCCCTCTCTTTCATTGATCACTAGCATTTCAAACAAAATTTATTTCAACATTTGTTCCCCCATTATTTATTTTTATTCTATAGAGTCTACTCATCTGTTGACCAGGTAGATAACAGGAGCATCAGATGCAAGGTTTTCACAATCACACAGTCACATTGTGAAAGCTATATCATTAAACAATCATCATTAAGAAACATGGCTACTGGAACACAGTTCTACATTTTCAGGCAGTTCCCTCCAGTCTCTCCATTACATGTCGACTAACAACGTGATATCTACTTAATGCATAAGAATAACCTCCACGATAACCTCTCGATTCTGTTTGGAATCTCTCAGCCATTGACACTTTGTCTCATTTCACTCTTCCCCCTTTTGGTTGAGAAGGTTTTCTCAATCCCTTGATGCTGAGTCTCAGCTCTTTCTAGGATTTCTGTCCCATGTTGCCAGGAAGGCCCACACCTCTGGGAGTCATGTCCCACGTAGACAGGGGGAGGGTGGTGAGACTGCTCGTTGTGTTGGCTGGAGAGACAGGCCACATCTGAGTAACAAAAGAGGTTCTTTTGGGGGTGACTTGTAGGCCTAATTTTAAGTAGACTTGACCTATCCTTTGTGGGGTTAAGTTTCATATGAACAAACCCCAAGACTGGGGGCTTAGCCTATAGCTTTGATTGTCTACACTGCTTGTGAGAATATCAAGAATTCAACCTGGGGAGGTTGAATTTTCCCCCGTTCTCACCATTCCCCTAAGGGGACTTTGCAAATACTTAAAAAAAAATTTTTTTTATTAATTAAAAAAAATTACAAGAAAGAAACACAAACATTCCCAACACATGCTCATTCTGCTCTACACATGCACTCAGCAGTTCACAATATCATCACATAATTGCATATTCATCATCATGACCATTTCCCAGAACATTTGCATCAATTCAGAAAAAGAAATAAAAAGACAACAGAAAAATAAAACGAAAACAGAAACAAAAGGAAATGTTACATACCATACCCCTTACCCCTCCCTTTCATTGATCACTAGCATTTTAAACTAAATTTATTTTAGCATTTGTTCCCCCTATTATTTATTTTTATTCCATATGTTCTACTCATCTGTCAACAAGGTAGATAAAAGGAGCATCAGACACAAGGTTTTCACAATCACACAGTCACATTGTGAAAGCTATATCATCATACAATCATCATCAAGAAACATGGCTATTGGAACACAGCTCTACATTTTCAGGCAATTCCCTCCAGCCTCTCCATTACATCTTGGATAACAAAGTGATATCTATTTAATGCGTAAGAATAACCTCCAGGATAACCTCTCAACTCTGTTTGGAATCTCTCAGCCATTGACACTTTGTCTCATTTCACTCTTCCCCCTTTTGGTCGAGAAGCTTTTCTCAATTCTTGATGCTGGGTCTCAGCTCAATCTGGGATTTCTGTCCCATGTTACCAGGAAGATCCACACCCCTGGGAGTCATGTCCCATATAGACGGGGGGTGGGGTGGGGGTGGAGGGTGATGAATCTGCTTGCTGTGTTGGCTGGAGAGAGAGGCCACATCTGAGTAACAAGAGGTTCTTTTGGGGGTGACTCTTAGGCCTAATTTTAAGTAGACTTGACCTATCCCCTGTGGGGTTAAGTTTCATATGAACAAACCCCAAGACTGGGGGCTCAGCCTATAGCTTTGGTTGTCAACACTGCTTGTGAGAATATCAAGAATTCAACCTAGGAAAGTTGAGTTTTTCCCCATTCTCACAATTCCCTGAAGTTTGCAAATACTTTTATTCACTGATCAAATCACTCTGGGATTCATCGGGGCATCTCTCTGGACAAACCAACAAGATCTCATGTCCTACTCAAGGTTCCATGTACTTATGGTGTTCAATTAAGCTGTCTACATAAGTTATATTAGGAAATGCACTAGTCAAAATAAAAATTTTGTACCAAATAAACATTTTTTGCTTTAGTCTCACACATAAGTTGAAATTTTGAAATATTTATTACCATCTATTTTCAGCACCCTGCAGTAATGACATTGCTTTGTTCTTCCACATGCAAAAACATTTTTAAAATTTGTAGATTTAGTCACTATCATTATACACTCTAAGCATTCCTAGATTATACCATCTCAATCTTTATCGTCTATCTTTTTTATTTCATTTTTGTGTTTTAGGCATACTTTTAAGTAGGCTTATTTTTGCACGGATTAGTTTCATAGGGGTGAACCCCTAGCTCAAGAGCTCTGCCTAGTGATTTGGGTGTCTCCACTGCTTGCATGAATATCTGGAATTCTCCAAATGAGGAAGTTGAATTTTCCCCTTTTCTCCCCATTCCTTCAAAGGGATTTACATATACTTTTTATTTCACTGTTCAAATCACTCTGGGATTTACCAGGGAATCATACAAACCTGGACAAACCAACAAAATCCCATACCCTATTCTAGGTTCCATGTACTTATGGTGTTCAACTAAACTAACTATACAAGTTAAATTAGGAAATGCACTATTCAAAATACAAATTTTGCACCAAATAAACAGTTCTCCCTTTGTCTCACGTAGAAGTTGAAGTTTTAAAATACAAATGACCATCTATTTTCAACACCCTGCAATACTGACATTCCTTTGTTCTTCCTCATGAAAAAACATTTTTAAATTTGTACATTTAGTCACTATCATTGTACATTCTAGGCATTCCTAAACTATGCCATCTCAGTTTTTATCATATGTGAAGGACTTCCTTTAGCATTTTTTCTAAGGTATGTCTTCTAGTAATGAACTCTTTCAGCTTTTGTTTATCTGTAAATGTTTTAATTTCTCCTTTATTTTATTTTTTAACTTATTTATTAATTAAAAAAATTAACAAACCAAATGAAACATCAACATATATAATCAGTAATTCACAATATCATCACTTAGTTGCATATTCATAATTTCTTAGAACATTTGCATTAATTCAGAAAAAGAAATAAAAAGACAGTAGAAAAATAAATAAAATGAACACAGAAAAAAAAAGATTATACCAACCATACCTGTTACCCGTCGCTTTCATTGATCACTAGCATTTCAAACTAAATTTATTTTAGCGTTTGTTCCCACTATTATTTATTTTTATTCCATATGTTCTACTCGTCTGTTGACGAGGTAGAGAAAAGGAGCATCAGACACAAGGTTTTCACAATCACACAGTCACGTTGTGAAAGCTGTATCGTTATACAATCATCATCAAGAAACATGGCCACTGGAACACAGCTCCACATTTTCAGGCAGTTCCCTCTAGCCTCTCCATTACATCTTGACTAACAAGATATCTACTTGATGCATAAGAATAACCTCCAGGATAACCTCCCAACTCTGCCCGGAATCTCTCAGCCATTGACATTTTGTCTCATTTCACTCTTCCCCTTCCCCACCACCCCTCCCCCCCCCGCCCCGTTGAGAAGGCCCCCTCAATCCCTTGATGCTAAGCCTCAGCTCATTCTATGGTTTTTCTCAATCCCTTGATGCTGAGTCTCAGCTCATTCCAAAATCTCTGTCCCACACTGCCAGGAAGGTCCACATCCCTGGGAGTCATGTCCCATGTAGAGAGGGGGAGGGTGGTGAGTTTGCTTGTTGTGTTGGCTGGAGAGAGAGGCCACATCTGAGCAACAAAAGAGGCTCTCTTGTGGGTGACTCTTAGGCCTAAATTTTAAGTAGACTTGACCCATCCTTTGTGGGGGTAAGTTTCATATGAACAAACCCCAAGACTGGGGGCTCAGCCTATAGCTTTGGTTGTCCACACTGCTTGTGAGAATATCAAGAATTCAACTTGGAGAAGTTGAATTTCTCCCCATTCTCACCATTCCCCAAAGTGGGTTTTGCAAATACTTTTCCACTCACTGATCGAATCACTCTGGGATTCATTGGGGCATCACTCTGGACAAACCAACAAAATCTCATGTCCTACCTGAGATTCCAAATACTTATGGTGTTCAATCAAACTCTTCTTTATTTTTGAAAGATAATTTTTTTAAAATAACAGTATTTCATTTATCTTGTATCAGGTTTAAAGTATTTCTGGCTAGCCATCTGTGGCAACCCATGATTGGTTTCTCCAAAGACAGAGACAGTTTTATCATATTTGTTCTTAAATCAACATTCTCATTCTCTTGACAAGTGAGTTTTCTCACTTCTTTAAGCATTTTTACCTTACCTTTTTAAAAAAAATTTATTAATAAAACCAATCAACATGCAATATGAACATTTTTCTTTTTTCATCACATAGTTGTATATTCATCATCATGATTTCTTAGAATATTTGCATCAATTCAGAAAAAGAAATAAAAAGAAAACAGTAACAAAAAATTCATACATACCATATCTTCCCTTTCATTGATCACTAGCATGAAAGATATTTTGATGGGCTATAGAATACTTGGTTGTTATTTTTTAAAAGGATTTTACATATGCCACCCTATTGTCTTCTTGTCTCCACAGTTTCTGATGAGAAATTCACTGTTAATCTTACTGGGAATCTGTCACATATGACTACTCCCTCATAGGTTCATTTTTCTTCATTATTATTTCTTTCTGTTCCTCAATTGACTTGTCTTCAAATTTGCTGCCCCTTCCTTCTGCTTGATCAAATCTGTTGTTGAATCTGCACAATGAGTTTTCATTTTCAATTACTGTTCTTTTCAGCTCCAAAATTTCTGTTTGGTTCCTTTTATAATCTATGTCTCTTTTGTTCATAGAGCATTTCCTAATTTTCCTTAATTCTTTGTATATGGATTCCTTTAGCTCATTTAGCATATTTAAGGCAGTTGATTTAAAGTCTTTGGCTAGTAGTTTCATTGTATGAGCTTCCTCAGGGATGGTTTCTGGCAAGTTCTTTTTTTTCCCCTGTGAATTGGCCATATCATCCTGCTTTTTGTGTTTTGTAATTTTTGTTGTTGTTGTTGAGAACTGGACAAAGTATTATTTGGGATAATAAAAAATAAATAAATCTGGAAATTTAGTTCTCCCACTACTTTGGGATTGCTAGTTTTTTTTTGTTGTTGAGGGCTGGATCTGTCAATTTGTGACTTTTCCAAGTGACTTTTGCTTCTATTTTGGGAATGGAATGAGAAAAGAGAGGAAAATATGTACTGACTATTTAAGACTCCTCTGCCACTTTGCCCTGGACATTTGGAACAATGGCCACCTTCAGAGGTGGCCCATAGTGATTTGAAGTAGCTAATCTAAAACAGTGAGCAGTAATTAGACCATACCTCCCTGGATTTTGCAGAACTAGGTCCTTATAGCTCACTCTGGCATCAAATAGCTGCGCCAGGAGCCTGGGCTACAGACCCTGCTTCTGCAGGATGCTACCATCCCTGCTACTCTGGGATGGTAGATGGTAGCCACCACTTGGAGGGTGGAATTCACTGATACTCACTGCAATTTATCAGCCTCTTCCTCCAGCTTTTCCCTGGGTACTGCACAGTGTTCCTAGATACCAGGGTTTCTAAATCGTTGATTCAGACAGTTTCTGCCAATTCAACAGTTGTTTTCATGGAGAGACTGATTCCCGGAGACCCCTACTTCACCATCTTCCCACACTCTTCCGGTCTCCCTCATTTTTTTTTTTAAACCGAAATGTATTATATATTCATGTACCATTATAGTCATCTAAAGGGTACAATCAATGGCTCACAACATCATATAGCTTTGTATTTGTGATTGCAATAGACTTTTTTTTTCCTTTTTGGTGAAAAATAACACATATACAGAAAAAGCAATAAATTTCAAAGCACATCCCAACAATTGGTTGTAGAACAGATTTCAGAGTTTGGTATGGGTTACGATTCCACAGTTTTAAATTTTTGCTTCTAGCTGCTCTAAGATACTGGAGACTAAAAGAAATATCAATATAATGACTCAGCAATCATACTCATTTGTTAGACCAACCTTCTCTGTGTTACTCCACAATCACCTTTGATCTTTCACCTCCTCTTTAGGGGTATTTGGGCTATGCCCATTCTAGCTTTTTCATGTTGGAAAGGGCTGTTGATAATAGGTCTCCCTCATTTTTGAAATACAGTTTGGCTGGATAAAGAATTCTTTGTTGGCAATTTTTTTGTTTTCTATACTTTAAATATGTCATTGCTGTTTTTGCATGAGGAAGAACAAAGAATGCCATTACTGCAGGGTGCTGAAAATAGATAGTAATTAATATTTAAAATTTTTACCTTATGTGTGAGACTAAAGCAAAAAATGTTTATTTGGTACAAAATTTATATTTTGACTAATGCATTTCCTAATATAACTTATGTATACAGCTTAATTGAACACCATGAGTACATGGAAACTTGGATAGGACATGAGATTTTGTTGGTTTGTCCAGAGTGATTTGAATAGTGAATAAAAGAGTATTTGCAAAGTCCCCTTGGGAGAATGGTGAGAATGGGGGAAAATTCAACTTCCCCAAGTTGAATTCCTGATATTCTCGCAAGCAGTGCAGACAATCAAAGCTATAGACTGAGCCACCAATCTTGGGGTTTGTTTATATGAAACTTAACCCCACAAAGGATAGGTCAGGCCTACTTAGGATTGGGCCTAAGAGTCTCGCCCCAAGAGGGCCTCTTTTGCTGCTCAGATGTGGCTGCTTTCTCCAGCCAACACAACAAGCAAACTCACCACTCTCCCCCTGTCTGCGTGGGGCATGACTCCTGGAGGTGTGGACCTTCCTGGCCACATGGGACAGAAATCCTGGAATGAGCTGAGACTCAGCATCAGGGGATTGAGAAAACCTTCTCAACCAAAAGGGGGAAGAGTGAAATGAGACTAAGTAGAGTGTCAATGGCTGAGAGATTCCAAACAGAGTCAAGAGGTTATCCTGGAGGTTATTCTTACACATGAAGTAGATATCACCTTGTTAGTCAAGATGTAGTGGAGAGGCTGGAGGGAACTGCCTGAAAATGTACAGCCGTGTTCTAGTAGCCGTGTTTCTTGAAGATGATTGAATAATGATATAGCTTTCACAATGAGACTGTGTGATTGTGAAAACCTTGTGTCTGATGCTCCCTTTATCTACCTTATCAACAGATGAGTAAAACATATGGAATAAAGATGAATAATAGGGGGAACAAATGTTAAAATAAATTTAGAGTGAAATGCTGGCGATTGGTGAGGGGGAGGGGTGGAGGGTATGGTATATGTGAATTTTTTTCTGTTTTCTTTTTATTTCTTCTTCTGAATAGATGCAAATGTTCCAAGAAATGATCATGATGATGAATATGCAAGTATGTGATAATATTGTGAATTACTGATTATGTATGTAGAACAGAATGATCAAAAATTAAAAAAAACCCATAAAGACAGTAATGCAACCATATGGATATTTATAAATATCAGTACTATTGCATTGTATTTTTCAGTATGTGACTCCATTTCTCACTGCTTAAGAATGCTAAAATGCAAATGCATAAAAATTAATAAAATACCTATGATTGTGGACATACAAAAAAAATAAGTATGTCATTACACTGCTGTCTTGTCTCCATGGTTTCTGATGAGAAATCAGCACTTAATCTTATTGAGACCTTCTTGTACATGACATGTTGCTTCTGTCTTGTAGGTTTCAGAATTCTCTATCTTTGGCATTCAAAAGTTTGATTGCAATATGCCAAAGTATGGGTACATTTGGGTTTATTTATCCTGTTCAACATTTGTTGAGCTTCTTGGGTGCACATTTTTGTGTTGTTTGTTAAAATTGGGAAGTTTTCAGCCATTATTCATTTAAATGGTCTCTCTGCCCCTTTTTCCCTTTCTTTCCCTTCTGGGATTCCCATAATGCATTTAATGGTACTCTTAATGGTGTCTTACTGGTTCCTCAGGCTCCATTCACTTTTCTTCATTCTTCCTTCTTTCTGTTTCTCAGACTGGATGATTTCAATAGTCTAGTATTCAAGTTCAAGGATTCTTTCTACTGTTAGCTCCAAAATCTGCTGTTGAAACACTCTAGGGAATTTTCAATTTCTGTACTGTGGCCTGCAGCTCTGTTTGTTGCTTTTCATATTTTCCATCTCTCTATTGATGTTCTCTTTGTGTTCATCTATTGTTTCCCTTCAGCTCTTTGAGCATATTTAGGACCATTAACAAAAAGTCTTTGTCTGGTAAGTTCCAGGTCTTATTCACCTCACTGATGGTTTCTAATGCTTTAATTTTGTCCTTTGCCTGGGCCATTACTTCTTTTTTCTTTGTACATTTGTAATTTTTGTTGAAACCTAGACATTTTGATATTTTAATGTGCTAGCATTGGAATTTAGACTCTGAGGTGTCTGTTCCTTATGTTTGTATCCAGCTAGTATTATGAAAGAGATTTCCTTGACTGCCAGGGGCTAACAACAACAACAACAAAAAAAACCTTAAGGAAAAAATAGAAACACTTTTCCCAGTCTTTGCAGATTGACCTGTGTAAGTGCTCTCCTTCAGGGCTTATCCATACAATGAGTTTAAAGATTAGCTCCAGGCCAAATCATAGGGGGCTTCCATGATCCTTTTTGTGCATGTATTTTGTGTTGCACAAGGATTTCTGCCATTCACACAGTTATGAATGTCTTCTCTTCCACAGGAAAGTTTCTTCATGATCCCAGGCACTGCAAAGTATTTGACAGCCAGCAATTCCTTGTCCCATGCAACACAACGTGACTTCTCTCTCACAGTCATCTGTAGGACAGTTCTGTGAACTGCCTTCTACACACAGGTTCTGGGATGGTGAGCCCTCCAGGCCACCACCAGACAGATTGGGCCAGACAGACATGCTCACAGTATGTGCAATGAGAGTTACTCTTCTCCCGCTGGAACCGGGACCAGAGACCCACAATGGTAAAGGAGGTCAATTCTGCACCAAGGCAGTGAGGGGGTAGCAAACGGGCCAGCCAGCATACCACAAGATCCAACTGTTTTTAAATAGCCTTTTCCTTGCTTTGGGACTTGTCATGTTACTGCAGTCTTTTGAACATTTTCTGTAGTTTTGAGAAAGATGTTTCTGCTAGTTCTTTCCAGTTGTTCAAAACTTCTCTAGGGACTGGGAACCCTGGATGTCTCACTCTGCCATCTCAATCCTGGATCCTCCAATTTTAATTTAGTTGGAAGAGTGAAAGCTGTTGGGCATGCTGTTTCCCTTATTAGGTGACTTATTAATTAAATATGCTTTTCGAAACCAACAAAAATGTTTTTGGAATAATAAATATAAATATATGTCTTAAAAGAATGTTCCCCCTTTGCATGGCTCAAGAGTTATCTTAGCAGATAGAATTTCTTCCTGCATTGCCTGGAGCTTGGAGGCATCATAAATCCATACCTGCTTTCAATGGCTGCCCTTTCTATTATTCAGGGAGTGGTACAAGCTTTCATTAAGTTATTTGGATTTTAGAGTTTTTCTCTCTCTGATAAGTTGAAAATGTTGGGATAATTCATCCTGCTTCAAGCAGAAGATCTGACATTGGCCTATCTAAGGACAGAGGGATGGGCTCCCAAATTTCTATAACAGGGACTTTGTCTCTTATATCTGGTTATGTCTTTCCCCTGTTTAAAACTCATCCATAGCTCTCAGTTGCCCCAGGATGAAATCTAAATGTTTTAGCCTCATATTGAAGTCCTTCAAGATCTGGCCTCTTATCTCAGGTATTATTCAAGATTCAATTACCGATGATAGAAGCCAAATGCAAAATGGAAAAGTAAAAAAAAAAAAAAGAACATATTAGTCCATATGTCTGAGCCACACTGGCTTCAGGATCAGCTAGATTCAGGAGTGTACTTGGTATTATCAGGAATACTATTTCTCTTCATCTCCTGGCTATGTTTCCCGCATTGATTTCACTTTCAGGCAAAATCCACTATGTGGTAGCACAGATGAACTTCAGGCTTATAATTAAGTAGTTTAGCAAGCTCAACTGAGAGTGAGGGCATCTTGTCCAGTCAATTCCAGAAACGCTCAGTGTTCCTCTTTTTAGTTAAGCTTGGGTCATATACCCATCTCTGAACCATCACTGTCACACCGATTGGTCATATTTGTGTCACTTGCTCACATCTGGAGCCTGGAGGGTGGGGTCACCCTCACTTGAACTACTTATTCTGAAAGTGATGTATGGGAATTTCCATAGTAAATTTGGGGTGATATTACCATAGAATGATGTGGTGTAAACCTTTACATGTCTATCACATAGCTATGTCTTTTTTCTTCCTTGCTAACAGAGTCATAATTTTGTTTGGTTACCAGGTGGGAATTTCCTAAGGGAAGAGGAGCCTCTAGCTAGCCCCATTGGATGATCTGTAATTGGTCTAACCCAAGCACCAGAACTTCGTTCCTTTGTTTGGTTTATGTGTCAGCATGTGACTCAGCTCTGACCAATGAGAATCTGAAGGGTAGTTTTCTGGGAGCTCCTTGGAAAGGATTTTCTTCCCTCAGAAAATGGACGACACCATTAAGGAAAAACCTCTGCCCTTTCTTTCCTTCCTTTTCCATGAGAAGATGGGAAGCCTAAGGCTGTGGCAGCCATCTTGAATCCATGAGGGGAAGCTAAAAATTTCACACAGAATGCCATCACATTGATCAGTCTTTGTTGAGCTGCCAAATTAACAAACGTTAGCATCCCCTCTCCAGAATTCCTCTACTTTTTGATGGCAAAACACACGTAACAGAAACCAACCATTTTAACCATTTTAAGGTGTGTAGTTCAGTAGCATTTAGTTATGTCATTATCACCTGTGTTTATTAAGCCATTAACTCCCCTTTCCCTACTTCCCAACCTTCAGCAACCACGAATCTACTTTCATCTGTAAGGGTTCACCTACTCTAGGCATATAATTTAAATGGAATGATAAAATATATGACCTTTTGAGTCTGGCTTATTTTGCTTAGCACAATGTTTTCAAGTTTCATCCATATTGTAGCATGTTTCAGAACTTTATACCTTTTTGTGTCTGAAAAATATCCTCTATTAGTTAGGGTTCTCTAGAGAAACAGAAACAGCAGGAGATACTTGTAAATATAAGTTTTTTTTTTTTAATCATCATGGATTTCATATAGTAAATATAAGTTTTATACAAGTGTCTCATGCAACCATGGGAAGTCAGGAATCCTAAATCCATAGGGTAGCCTGCAAGGCTGGTAATTCCGTTGAAGTATCTTGATCTGTAAATATGAGATTTATAAAGGTGTCACACACAATTATGGGAATGGAAGAGTCCAAAATCCATAGGGCAGACTGTGAAGCTAGTGGCTCCAATGAAAGGTCTGGATGAACTCCACAGGAGAGGCTCACCAGCTGAAGAAGCAGTGAGAGAGTCTCTCTTCTCCATAAAAGCTGTCTGCAGATTGGATTATCTCATTGTGGGAGACATGCCTTAGTTGATTGCAGATGTAATCAGCCACAAATGCAATCAACTGACTGATGATTTAATACACCAACCTTCTGTTTTATCAACCACGTGCAAAATATCTTTGCAGTACTGGTCAAGCCAGTGCTTGCTTGTCCAGACAACTGGGTATCACTTGGCAAAGTAGACACTAGAACCTAACCATCACAGTCCACCCCCTGTCAACTTGGCAGCTATATAAATCACCTTGAAACATGCTTAATTTCCAAATAGAACACAAAAATAGACACACATTTCACCTAACAATACACAACTGTCCTACGTACAATAGGAAATACATTATATCTCTCTGGAAGAGAGTGCAAGACCTTAGGTAGCATTCACTCTTAAACTTCATATCCTATGGCTTAAATACTATAACATGAACAATACAACTTATATCATATGATATGAGGAAAACAAGATATTTGCTTATGTACAAATGCAAGCATACTTATAACAAAACAGGGAAGAAATATTCATGCAATGACAGTCCTCGTTTCTGTAACCAGTCACATGGTGGTAGCTCATATTTATCACTATCTTCTTCTGTTACCCATTCCATGTTCACTTTACCCTCAGCAAGCACTTCAGTTGGTCATGGTCCTTTGCCAGGTGGGGTGACCCATACCTTCATTCCTGAAGTTTCTGGGCCATTGATAGTCATGACTGGATTGGTTGTTGCAGTTTTCCATTGACTTTAATCATAGGGTATGGTAGTACTAAGATATACCCTAGGGGATCTCCTATATTCCAGGAAAACTCTTCATTACCTCCATTGTGTAGTTACAGTCCTATTTCCCCTTGATAGTTAGGATCAATCACCCCAGCCAGAATAGTAATTCCCTTTCATGCCTGTTGATTCAGTGGCATGAGAAACCCAAAGTGGCCAGGTGACAGTTTTAACTTCCGGTTCAATGGAATAATTATTGTATCTCCTGGAAGGAGCACTCTTCCTTCTGGAACTAAGATCTGTAGACCAGCAGAGCTTAAGGATTAGGGGACTGGAAGCAAAGATTTTCCTAGTGGATCACTAATGGTGATAGTGAGTGGTGCTACTCCCATTTCCACCCCTTGATTCCCGTACCCATGAATCCTGGCTATGGGAGAAAAAGCACCATAGAGTGGATATTGATTCAGAGCCTACACAGCCTCCCGGAGAACATTGTCCAAGCCTGCAAGATATTGCCACCTGGTTGGCACATAATTAGGTCTTCAAAAGGCCATTCACCTTTCTATTAACCCCGCTGCCTCTGAATGATGGGGAACATGGTAAGACCAGAGAATTCCATGTGTGTGTGCCCAATCCCACACTTCATTTGCAGTGAAGTGGGTTCCTTGAATAGAAGCAATGCTGTGTGAATTATCCTGATGGTGGGTAAGGCATTCCATGAGTCTATGGATGGTAGTTTTTGTGGAAGCATTGCATGTAGGGAATGCAAACCCATATCCAGAGTATGTGTCTGTTCCAGTTAGAACAAATTGCTGCCCCTTCCATGATAGAACTGGTCCAATGTCATCAACCTGCCACTAGGTAGCCCGCTGATCACCTCGGGGAATGGGGTCATATCAGGGATTGAAGGTGGTTCTCTCACAATAAACACATATAACAGATATATGTTTCACAAAAGATGGCAGATTGGGCACTCAGTAGTGGCCACAGCCAGGTCAGCCTTGGTGAGTGGAAGTCCATGTTGCTGAGCACATGCATAATATCCATTCCTATCACCATGCCCACTTTGTTCATGAGTCCATTGGACAAAGGCAGAAATGTCTGAGGAAAGAGGATGACCTGTATCACAGGATGGGCCATTTTATCCACTTGATTATTAAAACCTTTCTCTGCTCAAGTCACCCTCTGGTGAGCATGCACATGTGACAAAAATATCTTCATGTTCTTTGCCCACTCAGAAAGGTCTAGCCACATACTTCTTCCCCAGACCTCTTTATCATCAATTTTCCAATTATGGTCTTTCCAAGTCCCTGACCATCCAGCCAAACCATTAGTAACAGCCCATGAGTCGGTATACAAATGCACCTCTGGCCAGTTCTTCTTCCAAACAAAATGAACAACCAGGTGCAATGCTTGAAGTTCTGCCCACTGGAAGGATTTCCCCTCACCACTATCCCTCAATAACATCTCAGAATGGGGTTGTAGTGTTGCAGCTCTCTACTTCTGGGTGGTCCCTGCATATCATGCAAAATCATCTGTAACCCAGGCCTTTGTTTTCTCTTCCTCAGTCAACTGGCTGTAAGAAACTCCCCAGAAGGTCATAGCTCTGGGCTGGGAAAGAGAAAGTAATGTGACAAGAGTGGAGACCATTGGCATTTGGGCCACTTCCTCATGTAACTTCTTATGCCTTCAGGACCTGCTCTGGCCCTATCTTATATATCTTATATATCTTATATATACCATTTCCATTTTATGATGGAGTGCTGCTGTGCACACCCAACTTTGTGGCTTGGTGGGTCAGACAACACCCAGCTCATTAGGCAACTCAGGTCTCATGGAAGCTTGGTGGCCCATGGTTAAGCATTCAGTTTCTACTAAGGTCCAGTAGTAGGCTAAAAGCTGTTTCTCAAAAGGAGAGTAGTTATCTGCAGCAGATGGTAAGGCTTTGCTCCAAAATCCTAAGGGCCTGCATGGTGATTCTCTAGAGGGAGCTGCCAAAGGCTCCAGACAACATCTCTGTCACTGACATTTCCAGCACCACTGGGTCTGCTGGATCATATGGCCCATGTGGCAAAACAGCTTCACAGCAGCCTAGACATGTCACAGAGACCCCTCTTGTTCTGGTCCCCACTCAAACTCAGGAGATTTTCTGGTCACTTGGCAAATGGGCCAGAGAAGCACACCCAAATGAGGAATATGTTGTCTTCAAAATCCAAAGAGGCCAACCTGGCATTGTGCCTCTCTTTTGGTCATAAGAGGAGCCAGATGCAACAGCTTATCCTTAACCTTATAAGGGATATTTTGACATACTCCATGTGCTAGTTTGAAAGGATGTCTGTCTCCTAGAAAAGCCATGTTTTAATCTACATTCCATTTTGTAAAGGCAGAATAATCCCTATTCAATACTGTATGTTTGAAACTGTAATCAGATCATCTCCCTGGAAATGTGATTTAATCAAGAGTGGTTGCACAAAGTTGGGTGTGCACAGCAGCACTCCATCATAAAATGGAAATGGTATATATAAGATATATAAGATATATAAGATAGGGCCAGAGCAGGTCCTGAAGGCATAAGAAGTTACATGAGGAAGTGGCCCAAATGCCAATGGTCTCCACTCTTGTCACATTACTTTCTCTTTCCCAGCCCAGAGCTATGACCTTCTGGGGAGTTTCTTACAGCCAGTTGACTGAGGAAGAGAAAACAAAGGCCTGGGTTACAGATGATTTTGCATGATATGCAGGGACCACCCAGAAGTAGAGATTAGGTGATGGATTAGGTGATGACATGTCTCCACCCATTTGGGTGGGTCATGATAAGTTTCTGGAGTCCTGTAGAAGAGGAAGCATTTTGGAGAATGAAAGAGATTCGGAGAGAGCAGAGAATGCTGCTGCACCATGAAGCAGAGTCCATCAGCCAGCGCTTTGAAGATGAAGAAGGAAAACGCCTCCCGGGGAGCTTCATGAAACAGGAAGCTAGGAGAAGAAGCTAGCAGATGACGCCATGTTCACCATGTGCCCTTTCAGATGAGAGAGGAAACCTGACTGCATTCGCCATGTGCCCTTCTCACTTGAGAGAGAAACCCTGAACTTCATCGGCCTTCTTGAACCAAGGTATCTTTCCTTGGATGCCTTTGATTGGACATTTCTATAGACGTGTTTTAATTGGGACAGTTCTCTTAGAACTGTAAACTAGCAACTTATTAAGTTCCCCTTTTTAAAAGCCATTCTGTTTCTGGTATTTTGCATTCTGGCAGCTAGCAAACTAGAACACTCCACATCACTGGACACCTAGAAATTTCACTGAGGTGGCAGGCCCCAGCATTTTTGATGGATTTATCTCCCATCCTCTGACATGTAAAATGCCGTACCAATAAGTCTAGAATAGTTGCTACTTCTTGCTCAGTAGGTCCAATCAGCATGATATCATCAATATAATGGACCAGTGTGATGTCCTGGTGGAGGGAGAAACGATCAAGTTCCTTGCAAACAAGATGTGACATAGGGCTAAAGAGTTGCTATACCCCTGAGGTACATCAGCAAAGGTATACTGCTGGTCTTGCCAGCTGAATGCAAACTGTTTCTGGTGGTCCTTACTAATAGCTGTTGAGAAACAAGCATTTGCCAGATCAATAGCAGCATTGCATATAGTTAACCAGGCAATGTATTGATATGCTCAAGCAATGATACCACATCTGAAACAGCAGCTACAATTGGAGTCACCGCTTGGTTAAGGTTATGATAGTCCACTGTCATCCTTCCAGTCCCATCTGTTTTCTGCACAGCCCAAATAGGAGAGTTGAATGGGGATGTGGTGGGAATCACCACCCCTGCATGCTTCAAGTCCTTAAGAGTGGCACTAATCTCTGCAATCACTCCAGGAATCCAGTATTGCTTCTGATTCACTATTTTGCTAGCTAGGGGCAGTTCTAGTGGCTTCCACTTGGCCTTTCCTACCATAATAGCCCTTACTCCATGAGTTAGAGAGTGTGGGGTTCTACCAGTTCCTGAGTATGTTGATTCCAATTACGCATTCTGGAACTGGGGAAATAACTACAGAATGGGTGCGGGGACCTACCTACTGGACCCACTGTGAGATGGACCTGAACTAAAACTCCATCAATCACCTGACCTCCATTAGCCCTTGCTCTGACTGGTGGACCAGAGTGACATTTTGGATCTCCTGGAATTAGTATCACTTCTGAGCCAGTGTCTAAAAATCCCCCAAATATCTGATCATTTCCTTTTCCCCAGTGCACAGTCACCCTCGTAAAAGGCTGTAGGTCTCCTTGGGGAAGGCTAGGGAGGCAGGTTAGCAGTGTAAATTTTGGGCAGTGCCAAAGGGCTCTTCCCCAAGGATACCTAGCCCTCCACCCATTTGAAGGGCTCTGGGTCTGAAGTCTGGGTATTGATTAAGAGACCATGACTCTCTGTTTTGGTAATTCAAATTAGACTTCTGTTCACTTGACCTAGAATTCTACTTATACAGCTCAAAGAAGAATTTAGTAGACTGCCCATCTATTTTACTTCTAGGTACCCCATGTTCTACTAGCCAATACCACAAGTCTCCATGAGTCAGATTATTTTGACTGCTGCTTTGAGTCTGCTGTCCATTATGGTGACCATGCCCACCTTGTCTATGGTGATTAACTGTCTCCACCTGGCTTCTGACAACACAGGATTTGGTCATCCCCGTTGTGTTTAAGGATTCCAGCTCAGTGACAGCAGTTCCCATAGTAATATAAGACCTACAAAGAAGGGGAACTGAAGAGCTCTTCAGGGTCGATGGAGCTAGTTTCATGAATTTATTTCTCAAGGTTCTGGTGAAAGCTGTGTCCTCTGGACATTCCTGGGGTGTGTGAGCAGGTCTTCCATGATAAATCCACTCTAACATTCTTATCTCCCTAAACCTCTGGATCCCCTCATCCACAAATGCAATTTTGGCATTTTGACCGTAGGTATTGTTGGCCACTTTTTGATCCACGTTTCAGCCAACCATCCACACTGCTAATGCCCTTTCTAACCCCTTAAGCTACAATATTGCATGCAGAATCTCTGCTTAGTGGGCCCATATCAATAAATTCAGCTTGAAACAACTTTATATGCCTTCCACTATTATCCTATATCCTTAATATACATTCCCACACATAGTCCCCTGATTTCTTTCTATATAGATTGGAAAACTCTTGCAGTTCTTTTGCAGTACAGTGTATCTCTTCATGGGTCACCTTTAGGGACCTGTTGGGATGTTAGTCTAGTTACAGGTCTTAAAGAAAAGAGCAGTGGTTGGGGTGGGTCATGAAAAGAATTAGAAATGTCTTTCAAGCTGATTACTTCAGAGCATTCTATCATAGTTTCATGTGGTGAACAGCATTAATTGCTCCAGCCAGAGGAGTGAGGAATGTTTCCCCAGGGGAAGTGGCTACAGGTTTGGCAGGCACTGAAGGGTCAGTCTTTAGGTGGAGATTGGAGGCTGGGAAGTTGTTTCCTCAAGGCAGGCTGGAGGTAGAGAATCTCTTTCCTCAGGACAAGCTGAAAGTGGGGCAGCTGTTTTCTCAGGACAGTCCATTACAGTTCTATCTAGCAAAGACTCAGAGGAATCCAGGGTTATTAGCAACACAAATGTCCCCATCCCAAGTTCTGGGATCCCATTCTCTTCCAATCAAAGCCCTTACTTTGATAGCAGACAGCTTGCAAAGTTGAGAATTTAGTTTGCATTGTAAATCCACCCCTTGCAGGATAAGACTCTGGGTCTGGTTTTCAGAGATCTCAAGTCTTTCACTACAAGAAATAGGATTTTCTTTCAAGGCAACCACAGAAACTTTTACATCTTTCATACAGTGTGTAAGTTGCAAATTTGAAGCCTTCAGCTCATCCCTTTCCCTCATAAGTGTATCCAGTGTATCTAGGCATAATCAGCCAACATCATTACGCCTCTTAACTCCAAAATTTTAAGGTGTCAAAAACATCCTCACTTACCTCTTTTATTGCTCAGATGTGGCTGCTTTCTCTCCAGTCAACATGACAGCAAACTCACTGCCCTCCCCTCTCTACGTGGGACAGGACTCCCAGGGGTGTGGACTTTCCTGGCAACGTGGGACAGAAATCCTAGAATGAGCTGGGACTCAGCATCAAGGCTGAGAGATTTCAAAGAGTGTCAAGAGGTTATCTTGGAGGTTATTCTTACGCATTATGTAGATAACCCCTTTTTCGTATATTTGAGAGGCTAGAGGGAAGTGCCTGAAACTGTACAGCTGTGTTCCAGTAGCCATGTTTATAACAAAGCTTTCACAAAGTGACTGTGATTGTGAAAACCTTGTGTCTGATGCTCCTTTTATCTATAATATGGACAGATGAGTAAAACATATGGATTAAAAATAAATAAATAATAGGGGGAACAAATGTTGAAATAAATTCAGTAGATTGAAATGTTAGTGATCAACAAAAGGGAGAGGTAAGGGGTATAGAAAAGAAATAGGGGAAACAAAGGCTAAAATATATTAAGTAAATGGAAATACTAGCAGTCAATGGAGAGGGAGGGGTAAGGGGTATGATATGTATGAGTTTTTTCTTTTTTCCTTTTTTTTTTCTTTTTCTGAACTGCTGCAAATGTTCTAAGAAATGATCATGGTATGAATATACAACTATGTGATGATATGTGAGTTTTTGATTATACACCACGAATGGAATGATCATATGGTAAGAATGTTTGTGTTTGTATGTTACGCTTAAAAAAAAAAACAGCAAAAAACAAAAAACACCCTCACTTGCAAAAATGGGATACTTAAACAGAAAAAGAACGAAATATGGCCCCCACCATACAGCATACAAAAAAATTTAAAAAATTAAAAATTAAGAACTTTATATTAAATCTAAGTTTAATTTAAATATAAAACTATGAAAAACCTATTTTACAATTCCATCCTGACCAAAAGGGGGAAAAGAAGTGTAACTAATAAAGTATCAGTGGCAGAGAGTGTTCAAATTGAGTTGAGCGGCTACTCTGGAGGTTGCTCGTATGCAAGCTTCAATTAGGCGTTGCTACCTATCATAACCTGCTAACCCCCAACCAGGACCATTCCAGCCAATCCTAAAGAACACCTAGGGCAATATATAAGATTCCACAAGGGTTCCATGCACTAGAGTAACTTGCCAGAAACCTACAACCTCCAGATGGGTCCCTGGTCCAGATAAGTCCTGAAACCTCTCTGGAGAAAGCCCAGCCTCTCCAGAACATCAGATAGTTCCATCTCCCTACTCCATATTAGTGACAGACCCTTTAAACATGAAAGAGTGGGAATGGCTTTGCCCCAAACACCCCTAAAGAGAGGGATGAAAAGATCAAAGGTGATGGTGGAGTTATACAGAGAAGGTAGGATTAACAAATGAATATGAGTACTGAATCATTAAATTGATATCTCTTTTAGTGTTCAGTACCTTAGAGCAACTAGAAGTAAAATCCTAAAATTGTGGAATTGTAACCCATAAAAACACACACACATGTACACACACACACACACATACCCCATTACCCAAAGCCTTGCCTCGTAAAACATGCAATTAGCAGATGACATTTTATATCAATTAGATGATGATATTTTGCATATTTCTATTGCAACTCACCCATGCACTGTCAGTGCCATCTTGATTATTGGAAACAGTCATGAGTAGCTTTGAGTCAAATAAGAGTAGAAAACCAACTGTAAAATCCACCCCCCCTTTTTTTTTGGATATGGGCAAGTTCTGGGAAATGAACCCAGATCTCCAGCATGGCAGGCAAGAATTCTGTCACTGAGCCACCATTGTACCCCCCAAAAGCCATTTTTAAGATTCTGTTTCTCAAGAACCACTCCTGGAACCAAAGTGTATTAGTCAGGGTTCTCTAGAGAAACAGGACCAACAGGAGATACCTGTAAATATAAGTTTTATAAAAGTGTCTCACGCAACCACGGGAATGCAGAGCCCCAAATCCATAGGGCAGCCTGTGAAGTTGGGAAGTCCAATGAAGTCTCTCAATGAACTCTACAGAAGAGGCTCGCTGGCTGAAGAAAAAGTGAAAATTTCCTCTTCTCCCTTAAAAGTCTTCAACTGATTGGATCAAATCCAGCTGATTGTATTATCTCATTTGTGGGAGGTACTCCCTTAGTTGATTCTGTGTGTAACCAACCACAGCTGCAATCAACTGACTGAGGATTTATAAACCAGCTTTCTGGTTTGTCAACCAGGCATGAAATATCTTTACATTAATGGTTGGGCCAGTGCTTGTCTGAACAGACAACTGGGCATCATCACCTGGTCAAGTTGACACCAAAACCTAACCATCGCATGCCCCATTGTATATGTATATATATACCACACTGTGCTTTTCTATTCATTGGTGGATTGCCATTTGGGATGTTTCTAACTTTTGCCTGTTGTATTGTTATGAACATTCATGTACAAGCTTTTGCTGGAACACCTGCTTTCAATTCTTTTGGGGATATGCTGAGTCATATTATAACTCTGCATATAATTTTTTGAGGAACTGCCAAACTATTTTCCACAGCAGCTGTACCATTTTACATTCCCCCGGGAATGTATAAGAGTTCTGATTTCACCACATCCTCACCAAGACTTATTTTCCATCTTTTAAATATTGTCACCCCAGTGGGTGGGAAGTGGTAGCTCATTGTAGTTTTTGTTGTTTTTTAGGTCATAAATGGAAAGGTTTACTTTTTTTGCTTGTTTGTTTGTTTTTTTCTTGGAACATTTGCATCTATTCAGAAAAAGAAATAAAACAAAAACAGAAAAAAATTCATACATACCATACCCCTTACCCCTCCCTTTCATTGATCACTAGCATTTCAAACTAAATTTATTTTAACATTTGTTCCCCCTATTATTTATTTTTATTCCATATGTTCTACTTCTCTGTTGACAAGGTAGATAAAAGGAGCATCAGACACAAGGTTTTCACAATCACACAGTCACACTGTGAAAGCTATATCATTATACAATCATCTTCAAGAAACATGGCTACTGGAACACAGCTCTACGTTTTCAGGCAGTTCCCTTCAGCCTCTCCATTACATCTTGACTAACAAGGTGATATCTACTTAATGCGTAAGAATAACCTCCAGGATAACCTCTTGACTCTGTTTGGAATCTCTCAGCCATTGACACCTTGTTTCATTTCACTCTTCCCCCTTTTGGTTGAGAAGGCTTTCTCAATCCCTTGATGCTGAGTTTCAGCTCATTCTAGGGTTTTGCTCAATCCCTTGGTGCTGAGTCTCAGCTCATTCTAGGATTTCTGTCCCACGCTGCCAGGAAGATCCACACCCCTGGGAGTCATGTCCCACGTAGACAGGGGGAGGGTGGTGAATTTGCTTGTGTTGGCTGGAGAGAGAGACCACATCTGAGCAACAAAAGAGGGTCTATCTGCATTTTAACACACCTAGTGATCTTCTGTTGCCTTCATGGCATGTAAATATCTTGATAGTGTTATTTTGGAAGTTGCTTTCTTTCAGAGGTTTAAAGCTTTGCAATTCTGGGATGGATGTGGAGCAGGATGCAGGGTGTGGGGCAGGGCACAACAGTGCAGTGATGGGTTACAGTGCAGGGATAGGCATGGTTCAGGGACACTACTCTGATGCCTGTGAGCATGGGGTTCAGGGCGCAGGGTTGTGGAGGTGCAGTGTGGAGGTCATGGGGACAGGGCGCATCTCAGGCAGGCCTTGAAGTGCAGGAGCAGGGCAGGGACGTGGGGGGTGGGGTGGCAGTTCTCCTGTGCTTGGAACACAGGAGAACGGGTGAGGGGGTTCAGGTGTATTGGGTGTGGGGGGAGTCACAGGGCAGGGAGGCATGCATGAAGGTAGCATTTTCGAGGAATGTGTTTGGCTTACTTCCTTGTCCCCTCTCCCTGTCTGTGCACTCCTAAGGGTTCTGGTCTTCTGTAAGGTGGACCTTCCTGGCAACATGGGACAGAAATCCTAGAATGAGCTGAGACTCAGCATCAAGTGATTGAGAAAACCTTCTCGACCAAAAGGGGGAAGATTGAAATGAGACAAAGTGTCAATGGCTGAGACACTCCAGAGTCGAGAGGTTATCCTGGAGGTTATTCTTACCCATTAAGTAGATATCAGCTTGTTATTCAAGATGTAATGGAGAGGCTGAAAGAAACTGCCTGAAAATGTAGAGCTGCGTTCCAGTAACCATGTTTCTTGAAGATGATTGTATGATGATATAGCTTTCACAATGTGACTGTGTGATTGTGAAAACCCTGTGTCTGATGCTCCTTTTATCTACCTTGTCAACAGACGAGTAGAACATATGGAATAAAAATAAATAATAGGGGGAACAAATGTTAAAATAAATTTAGTTTGAAATGCTAGTGATCAATGAAAGGGAGGGGTAAGGGGTATGGTATGTATAATCTTTTTTCTCTGTTTTCATTTTATTTCTTTTTCTGTGGTCTTTTTATTTCTTTTTCTGAATTGATGCAAATGTTGTAAGAAATGATCATGATGATGAATATGCAGCTATGTGATGATATTGTGAATTACTGATTATATATGTAGAACGGAATGATCAAAATAGGAATGCTTGCGCTTGTTTGGTGTTTTTTGGCATTAAAAAAAATAAAATAAAAAATTTAAAAACAACAAAAAAAAAAAGAAAAAAAAAATGCAGCAGATATAGCCTAGCATAATGACCAAACTAAAACCCTGGAAGAGACAGACTTTGGAACAACTAATCAAAGATGTTCATATAACTCTACTAAATAAAATCAATGGGATGGCTAAGGACATAAAGAAGATCAAGAAGACACCAGAAGAGCATAAAGAGGACTTTGAAAGAATAAATAGAAAAATAGCAGATATCACACAGATTAATGATGCTATAGACCTAATAAAAAATATACTAGAGGCATTAGGCACTCCACACGTGGCGAGATGCCTGGCCCGCACGTTTCCCGCGTCCGGACCTTGTATCCTCATCGCATCTTGCTGCTACACTGAGTTCTGCCCCCTGGGGGACCAGTACATGGAAGATGAATTTAGGAGACACAAAACCGTTGGTTCTGCAGAGGCCCAGCGCTTTTTGCAGGAACAGGGGGCATACTCAACAGTGCTATGGCAACAAGCTAACGAAAGCAGCTTGTTGCTTCAAAATTCAAATGAAGAATCATGTTTTGGAACTACCCTCCCAGCAGAAAGATGGAATAACTTTCATGATGAACAGACTGGACAGTTGCATGAGCTAATGCAAGAAGCCTTTAAGCCCAATAGGCAATTTAGTATTTCTGAGTTTACCAAACCAGAATTTTAGTTTATACAGAAAGTTTAGCAAAGCATTTTAAAGCTCAGGCCCCTTATTTTAAATATCACTGTTTATTTTTAAATTTTGTCAGCTTTTAGCCTTTAAGGATGTCGGTGTTCATAAGAACTTGGAACCTTGGGTAGGACATGAGATTTTCTTGGTTTGCCCAGAGTGATGCCCCGATGAATCCCAGAGTGATTTGATCAGTGAGTGGAAAAGTATTTGCTAAGTCCCCTCGGGGAATGGTGAGAACGGGGAGAAATTCAACTTCCCCAAGTTGAATTCTTGATATTCTCACAAGCAGTGGGGACAACGAAAGCTATAGGCTGGGCCCCCAGTCTTGGGGTTTGTTCATATGAAACTTAACCCCACAAAGGATAGGTCAAGCCTACTTAAAATCTAGGCCTAAGAGTCACCCCCAAGAGAGCCTATTTTGTTGCTCAGATGTGGCCTCTCTCTCCAGCCAACAGGGCGAGCAGTCTCACCACCCTCCCCCTCTCTGCATGGGACATGGCTCCCAGGGGTGTGGACTTTCCTGGCAACATGGGACAGAAATCCTAGAATGAGCTGAGACTCAGCATAAAGGGATTGAGAAAACCTTCTTGACCAAAAGGGGGAAGAGTGAAATGAGACAAAGTATCAGTGGCTGAGAGATTCCAAACAGAGTCAAGAGGTTATCCTGGAGGTTATTTTTAGTTTGAAATGCCAGTAATCAATGAAAGGGAGGGGTAAGGAGTATGGCATGTATAATCTTTTTTTTTCTGTTTTCGTTTTATTTCTTTTTCTGTTGTCTTTTTGTTTCTTTTTCTGAATTGATGCAAATGTTCTAAGAAATTATGAATATGCCACTAAGTGATGATATTGTGAGTTACTGATTATATATGTAGAACGAAATGATCACATGTTAATGTTTTAGTGTGTTTGTTAAATTTTTTTTACTTAATAAATAAATTTAAAAAAAAGGAATGGCAGGTGTTAATGAAATATTCTTATATTTTTGAATGTTAAGAATGCCCTGCTCTATTGGGTTAGTATCACTAGTAGACATTTGAAAAACTTTACAACATTGTTGGAATAACAGTACTTGCTGGATGGGATTTGTTTTTGAACTAGATAAGAAAGAATGGCTCTAAATGGACAAATTTCTGGAATTTTGCTGATAAATTTTTAATATAAATTTATTTTTAATGTTACTCTTGTATTAGCTATATGATTTTTCTGTAGCTTTGTCAGATAAGCCTATCATAATGATAGATAGGGAATTCTAAGAAGATTATTATTTAAATCCATTGTCATTCTAAAAGTTTCATCATTTCTACTCTAATAATAAATACATGTTTTGTTTTGTTTTTTAAATATATATATATATATATATTTTTTACATGGGCAGGCACCGGTAATCGAACCCGGGTCCTCTGGCATGGCAGGCAAGCATTCTTGCCTGCTGAGCCACTGTGGCCCACCCAATATATATATATTCTAGAGACACAAAACAGCAGACTTGAAGAGGCAAAAGAAAGAACAAGTGAACCAGAGGACAGGACAACTGATTTCAAACACACAAAATAGCAAACAGCAAAATAGATGGGAAATTTTGAATTGGATCTCAGTGAAAAGTTGGACAAAACAAAGCACAGAAATATAAGAATTATTGGTGTTCCAGAAGGAGAAGAGAAGGGTAAAAGGCTAGGAAGAGTAGTTGAGGATATAATGGGTGAAAACTTCCCAACCCTTAAAGACATAAATATACAAATCAAAAAAGCCTAACAAACTCCAAATAGAATAAATCCAAATAGGCCTACGTCAAGGCATACGTTAATCAGTCTGTCAAATGTTGAAGAGGAGCAGAAAATCCTGAAAGCAACAAGAGAAAAACAATCTACTACATACAAGGTGTCATGGTCAGGTTCATGTGTCAACTTGGCCAAGTGGTGGTACCTGTTTATCTGGATGGGCAAGTGCTGGCCTGTCTGATGCAATGAGGACATTTCATAGAATTAGATCATGATCACATCAGCTGCATCCACAGCTGATTCCATTTGTAATCAGCCAAAGGGGCGTGTCTTCTGCAATGAGTGATACTTAATCTAATCACGGGAAGGTTTTTAAGGAGATTCAGAAGAGACAGGCTCTCTTCCTGCTTAGGCTGGTGAGCCTCTCCTGTGGAGTTCATCCAGACCTTCCATCGGAATTGTCGGCTTCACAGCCTGCCCTGCGGATTTTGGACTCTGTGTTCCTGCGGTCGCATGAGACACTTTTATAAATTTTATATTTGCGAGTGTTCCCTGTTGATTTTGCTTCTCTAGAGAACCCTAACTAATACACAAGGGAAACCGCATGGGACTGAGTTTAGACTCCTCAGCTGGCACTATGGAGGCAAGAAGGCAGTGGTATGATAAAGAGAAAGAGTTCTAGCCAAGAATTCTGTATGCAGCCAAATCGTCCTTCCAAACTGAGGGAGAGATTAAAATTTTCCCAGACAAACACATGCTGAAAGAATTTGTCAACAAGAGACTGGCCCTACAAAAAATACAAAAGGGAGTTCTGCCAGCTGAAAAAAAAAAAAAAAAGAAGACAGGAGAGGGAAGTCGAGGAGGGAACAGAATTGAAGAATATGAGTAAAGGTAACTAAAAGAATAAAAAGAGATAGAGGGAAAAAGATTATTTAGATTTGACAAAATCCAAAGGACAAGAAGGGGTGCAAGGGTACTTCAGTGGTAAAATTCTCACCTGCCAGGCTGGAGATCCAGGTATGATTCCTGGCAAATGCACTTCCCCAAACAAACTAGCAGACAAACAAAAAACAAGCAAAAATTCCTCAAATGATGCTGCAATAATGGGATACTCACATGGAAAAAGAATGAAATGTGACCCCGACATATAGCGCACACACACACACACACAAATAATAAAAATAAAAAATCCAAAGGATAAGATGGTGGATTCAAGAAGTGCCTTTTCATTAATAACCTTGAATATTAACAGACTAAATTTACCAATTAAAAGATACAGACTGGCAGAATGGATTAAGAAATATAACCCAGCTATGTGCTGCTTACAAGAGACTCAGATACAAGGATACAAATAGATTGAAAGAGAAAAGATGAAAAAAGTTGTTCCATGCAAGCTGTAACCAAAAGAAAGCAAAAGTTGCTATACTAATATTGGACAAAATAGACTTTAAATGTAAAGACATCATAAAAGACAAAGGAGGACACTATATATTAATAAAAGGGACAATTCACCAAGAAGATATAACAATCATCTTTTTTATGCTCCCAATCAAGGAGCTTCAAAGTACGTGAGACAAATATTAGCAAAACTGAAGGGAGCAATAGATATTTCAACAATAATAATAGGAGACTTCAATACACCATTCTCCTCTACAGATAGAACAACCAGACAGAGGATCAATGAGGAAGTAGAGAACTTAAACAATTTAATAAATGAATTAGACCTATCAGATATATATGTGTTGTTACACCCCAAAATACCAGGATATACATTCTTCTCTAGTGCTCACAGAACATTCTCCAGGGAAAAGAGGTCTTTATAAATTTAAAAACATTGAAATTATTCGAAGCACTTTCTTCGATCACAATGGAATGAAGCTGGAAATCAATAACCACCAAAGAATGAGAACTTTCACAAATATATGGAGTTTAAATAACACACTCTTAAATAGCCAATGGGTTAAAGAAGAAATTTCTAGAGAAATCAGTAGCTATCTGGAGATGAATGAAAATGAGAATACAACATATCAGAACTTATGGGATGTGGCAAAGGCTGTGCCGAAAGGGAAATTTATTGCCCTAAATGCCTACATTAAAAAAGAAGAAAGAGCAAAAATCAAGGACTTAGCTGCTCACCTGGAGGAACATAAGAAAGAACAGTAAACTAACCTCAAAGCAAATAGAAGAGAAATAACAAAGATTAAAGCAGATTTAAATGAATGGGAGAATAAAAGAATAATAGAAAGAATAAATAAAACCAATAGTTGGTTCTTTGAGAAAATTGATAAAACTGATGAACCACTAGCAAAGCTGACAAAGAAAAAAAGGGAGATGATACTGTTCTAGCAAAAAAATGGAGATGTTTGCTAGCTGCCAGAATCCAATATACCAGAAACAGAATGGCTTTTAAATAGGGGAATTTAATCAGATGCTAGTTTACAGTTCCCAGACCAAGAAAATGTCCCAATTAAACCGAGTCTATAGAAATGTCCAATCTAAGGCATCCAGGGAAAGATACCTTGGTTCAAGAAGGTCAATGAAGTTCAGGGTTTCTCTCCCATCTGAGAAGGCACATGGCAAACACAGTCAGGGTTCCTCTCTCATCTGGAAGGGCACATGGCGAACACGGCGTCATCTGCTGGCTTCTTCTCCTGGTTTCCTGTTCCATGAAGCTCCCCAGGAGGCATTTCCCTTCTTCATCTTCAAAGGTCGCTGGCTGGACTTCGGCTTCTCCTGGCTATGTCGTTCTGCTCTGCTCTCTCTAAATCTCTCTCTGAATCTCCTACTTGTTTCCTCTTTTATAGGACTCCAGTAAACCAATCAAGATCCACCCAAATGGGTGGAGACACATCGTCACCTAATCCAGCTTAACAACCACTCTTGACTAAATCAGATTATCCAGGGAGATGATTTGATTACAGTTTCAAACATACAGTATTGAATAGGGATTATTCTGCCTTTATGAAGTGGGATTATGATTAAAACATGGCTTTTCTCAGGGGCATACATCCTTTCAAACCAGCACAGATGCAAATAAACAAAATCAGAAATGAGAGGGGGGTCATTACCACAGACCCTGAAGAAATAAAAAATGTCGTTAGAGGATGCCCTCTGTCACCACTATTATTCACCACTGTAGTAAAAATTCTAGTGAGAGGAATCAGGCACGAAAAATAAATAAAATCACCTAAATTTGAGAGGAAGAAGTAAAACTTTCATTACTTGCAGATGAGACAATATTATACTTGGAAAATCCTGTGAAATCTACAACAAAGTTACTTGAACTAATAAACAAATTCAGCAAGCAATAGGATATAAAATTAATGTGCAAAAATTAGGAGTGTTTCTATACATTTTCTAGTTTGCTAGCTGCCTGAATGCAATATACCAGAAATGGAATGGCTTTTAAAAGGGGGATTTTTTTTAATAATTAATAAATAGATCAAATTTATGTATTTCAAATATATATCACATCATGATTCCTCAAAAAAAGGCAATAATCTTTTTAAATGATCATGGACTGTTCATAAAAATGGCATATACTTGTACAGAGAGCCTGTGATCACAATGCAAAAACACCTGTCAATAAGGAGTTTTTTATTGTAGTAATATATATATAAATGACATTAATTATATCTACAGTGTTGTGCTACAACACCATAATCCATTACCAAAATTTTGTCATTGCCCAAAACAGAAACTCTGTACCTGCCTCCCACGTTAAGTAATAAATCCCCATTTTTCCTGCCTTCAACCCTTGGTAACCTTTACTATACTATCTGACTATGAATTTGTCTATTGTAGATATTTCATATAAATGGTATCATACAACATGTCCTTTTGTATCAGTCTTATTTCACTTAGCATACTATTTTTAAGGCTCAACCATATTGTAGCATATATCAGGACTTCATTCCTTTTTATGGCGGAATAATATTCCATTTTATGCTTATGCCACATTTTATTTATCCATTTGTCTATTGTTGGACCCTTGGGCTGTTTCCGTCTTTTGGCTGTTGTGAATAATGCTGCTATGAACATCAATGAGCAAGTATCTCAGTACCTACCTGCTTTAAAAAAAAATTCTTTGGGGTATATAACAAGCAGTGGAATTACTGGGTCATGTGATAATTCTAGGATTAATTCTTTCAGAAACTGCAAACTTGTTTTCCACAGCAGCTGCACCATTTTGCACTTCCACCAACAATGCATGAGGGTTCTAATTTCTCCAAATACTTGGCAACACATACTGTCTTTTTTTATATATATATATATAGTAATCTTGTCATGGGTGTGAAATGGTATCTCATAGTGGTTTTGATTTGCATTCCCCTAATGGCTAATGATGTCGAGCATCTTTTCATATGCTTATTGTCCATTTGCATACTATCTTTGGAGAAACGTCTATTCAAGTCTTTTTTTTCTCATTTTATTAAAAAATATTTTTTAAATACAAAAAACACCAAACAAATGCAAACATTCATAATTTTTTATCATTCCATTCTACATATATAATCAGTAATTCATAATATCATCACATAGTTGCATATTCATCATCATGATCATTTCTTAGAACATTTGCATCAATTCAGAAAAAGAAATAAAAAGACAACAGAAAAAAATTCATACATACCATACCCCACCCCTCTCCCTCACCAATCACCAGCATTTCACTCTAAATTTCTTTTAACATTTGTTCCCCTTATTATTCATTCTTATTCCATATGTTTTACTCATCTGCTGATAAGGTAGATAAAAGAAGCATCAGACACAAGGTTTTCACAATCACACAGCCACATTGTGAAAGCTATATCATTATACAATCATCTTTAAGAAACATGGCTACTGGAACACAGCGCTACATTTTCAGGCAGTTCCCTCCAGCCTCTCCATTACATCTTGAATACCAAGATGATATCTACTCAATGTGTAAGACTAACCTCCAGGATAACCTCTCGACTCTGTTTGGAATCTCTCAGCCGTTGACACTTTACTTGGTCTCATTTCACTTTTCCCCCTTTTGATCAAGAAGGTTTTCTCAATCCCTTGATGCTGAGTCTCAGCTCATTCTGGGGTTTTTCTCAATTCCTTGATGCTGAGTCTCAGCTCATTCCAGGATTTCTGTCCCACATTACCAGGAAGGTCCACACCCCTGGGAGTCATGTCCCAAGTAGATGGGGAGGGTGGTGAGATTGCTTGTTGTGTTGGCTAGAGAGAGAGGTCACATCTGAGCAACAAAAGAGGCTCTCTTGGGGGTGATTCTTAGGCCTAATTTTAAGTAGTCTTGACCTATCCTTTGTGGGATTAAGTTCCAAATGAACAAACCCCAAGATTGGGGGCTCAGCCTATAGCTCTGATTGTCCGCACTGCTTGTGAGAATATCAAGAATTCAACTTGGGGAAGTTGAATTTTCCCCCCTTTCTCATCATTCCCCGAAGGGGACTTTGCAAATATTTTTTTACTCACTGTTCAAATCACTCTGGGATTTATCGGGGCATCACTCTGGACAAACCAACAAAATCTCAGGTCCTACTCAAGGTTTCGTGTACTTATGGTGTTCAATTAAGCTATCTACATAAGTTATATTAGGAAATGCATTAGTCAAAATATAAATCTTGTACCAAATAAATATTTTTTGCTTTAGTCTCACACATAAGGTAAAATTTTAAAATATTAATTACCATCCATTTTCAGCACCCTGCAGTAATGACATTCCTTTGTTCTTCCTCATGCAAAAACATTTTTAAAATTTGTACATTTAGTTACTATCATTGTACACTCTAGGAATTCCTAGATTATACCATCTAAAAGGGAGAATTTAAAAAGTTGCTAGTTTACAGTTCCAAACCAAGAAAATGTCCCAATTAAAACAAATCTATAGAAATGCCCAAGTTAAGGCATCCAGGGAAAGATATATTGGGTCAAGAAGGCGGATGATGCTCAACGTTTCTCTCTCAGCTGGAAAGGCACATGGTGAACATGGCGGCCTCTACTGGCTTTCTCATGTCTCTACAAAAGGGACTCTCTCCAAAAAGCTTCCTCTTTTAAAGGATTCCAATAAGCAACTCCACCTTCAATGGATGGAGACACAGCTCCATGGAAATCATCTAATTAAAAGTTACCACCCACAATTGGGTGGGTCACATCTCCATGGGAACAATCAAAATGCTCCCACTCAGCAATATTGAATGAGGATTAAAGGACATGGCTTTTCTGGGGTGTACCGCAGATTCAAACCAGCACAATATACAAGCAATGATCTAACTGAGGTATCAATTGAGGAAATAATTCCATTCAAAATAGCAACTAAAAGAATCAAGTACCGGGCGGGCCGCGGTGGCTCAGCGGGCAAAGTGCTTGCCTGCTATGCCGGAGGACCTCGGTTCGATTCCCGGCCCCAGCCCATGTAACAAAAAACGGAAAAACAAAATACAATAAAACAAGAAAATGAAAAAAAAAAAAAAAAAAAAAAAAAAAAAAAAAAAAAAAGAATCAAGTACCTAAGAATGAACTTAACTTGGGACATAAAGAACTTGTATACAGAAAACTATATAACCTTGCTAAAAGAAATCAAAGAAGATCTAAATAGGTGGCAAGACATTCCCTGCTCCTGGATAGAAAGGTTAAGTGTAGTTAAGATGCCAATTCTACCCAAATTGATCTACAGATTCAATGCAGTTCCAATAAAAATTCCAACAACCTACTTTGAAGACTTGGAAAAGCTAGTTACCAAATTCTTCTGGAAAGGAAAGAAACCCTGAATAGCTAAAAGCATCCTAAAAATGAAGAACAACGTGGGAGGATTAACAATTTCTGATTTTAAAACTTATTATAAAGCCATAGTGGTCAAAACAGCATGGTACTAGTGCAAAGTATTGACCATTGGAATTGAATCGAGAGCTCAGAAATAGACCACAAAATCTATGGTCAACTGCTCAATAAGGCCCCCAAAATCCACTGAACTGGGACAAAATAGTCTTTTCAATAAATATATTGAACTGGATATCAATAGCCAAAAGAATGAAAGAGGACCCTAACCTTACACCCTATATGAAAATTAACTCAAGGTAGATCAAACACCTAAACATAAGAACTGGTACCATAAAGGCTCCTAGAAGAAAATGTAGAGAAACATCTCCAAGACCTAGTAATAGGAGGCAGCTTCCTAAACTTTACACCCAAAGTACAAGCAACAAAAGAAAAAATAGATAAATAGGAACTCCTCAAAATCAAATGCTTTTGTGCCTCAGAAGACTTTGTCAAAAAGGTGAAGAGGCAGCCAACTTAAAAATGGGAGATAATTGGAAATCACACATCAGATAAAGCTTTGATATCCCGTATACATGAAGAAATCATACAACCCAACAGAAACAACCCAATTATCAAATAGGCTAAAGATATGAATAGGCATTTTTCTGAAAAGCAAATACAGATGACTGAAAAGCACATAAAGAGATGCTCATCTTCATTAGCTATAAGGGAAATGCAGATCAAGACTACAATGAGATACCACCTCACACCTATAAGAATGACTGCTATTAAACAAACAGGAAACTAAAAGTGTTGGAGAGGATGTGGAGAAACTGGGACACTTATGCACTGCTGGCGGGAATGTATCATGGTACAGCCACTGTGGAAGACAGATT
Source organism: Tamandua tetradactyla (assembly GCF_023851605.1). NCBI lineage: Eukaryota > Metazoa > Chordata > Mammalia > Pilosa > Myrmecophagidae > Tamandua > Tamandua tetradactyla. The sequence goes on from NC_135335.1 coordinate 10,834,231, forward strand.
GGAAGTTAGGAAACTAAATATTGAGTTAAGAAAGTGAATATTGAGTTGTCCGTGACCTGGCAATACCACTACTTGATATTTACCCAAAAGAGCTGAAAGCAGTGACGCAAACAGACATTTGCACACTGATGTTCATGGCAGCATTATTCACAATCGCCAAAAGATGGAAACAATGCCCATCAACAGAAGAATGATTAACAAAATGTGGTATATACATAGGATGGAATATTATGCAGCAGTAAGATGAAATGACATTCTAAAGCATGTGATGAGATGGAGGAGCCTTGAGGACACAATGCTGAGTGAAATAAGTCAGACGCTAAAGGATAGATACGATATGATTCCACTTTTATGACCGTGGTAAAGGTAAAATCAGAGGCTTATAATACAGAATATAGGGGACCTAGAGATACATGGAAGCTAGAGATGGGTGAACCGTTAGCTAATGAGGTTGAACTCCAATGTAAGGGAATAGATAGAAGTGAAGGTGGTTCACTAATGAGTCTATAAGTAATATTACCATATTGAAGGTAAATATGATTGAAAGGGGTTGTATAGACTTATGTGTCCCATGGATTAACACTGGAAATATAAATAAGTTGTTGCATGAACTACTGCAAAGGTATGAATCTTGTACAAAGAGTGTGTAAGTTTGGGGTATAGGGGGAAAATTGCTATTGCATGCTATGTACTGTTTACCAGGAAAACATCGGCACTACCACAGCAACCCCAGGGGTAAACAATGGGGGAAGGGACAAGAGTTAAAGGAAAGGTTTAGATTTTCCATTCGGTGAGGGTGTGTTATTGGTTCTCTTCCTCTTGGGGACAATGAAATTATCTAAAATTGAAGGTGTTGATGGACTGTGGACCTTGGGCATTATACATGATGCCTAATGAATGCAGGTGGCTGAAGGATGCAAGACTGAGAAGTAGCTGGGCAAATGGTGGCGTATACATATGACCGAATACTGTGCTGCAACAAAAAGGTGCAACGTCGTGCATGAGGCATGCAACATTGTCAATGCACCTGTGGGACATTTGGTGAGGCAAAATAAGCCAGAAACAAAAGAGCAATTATTGTATGGTCTCATTTAGAAAATACTTATAAGGAAACTTGGGCCTAGATGTAAGCTCCTATAGCAGTCACATTTAGCCTAGAGTAGTAATTATTATTTCTGGATTTTGAGAGACTGTTTTAAATATGTATAACATGGTATTTAGAGCTAAGAATGGAGCTGATCAGGTCAGGATTTAGGTAATTCAGAATATAGGTGTAAAGAAGACAGTGTCTATATTTTAGAACCTCATCCACTCTTTGAGACCAAAGGAAGAAAGATTTGTTTTGTCCAGAACCTAAATTTTCTGTAACACATAATCTAACTCAACCTGTCTGGATAGATCATTTAAACCATCCAAACACAGGGAACCCAGAATAAGAATGAGGACTTTTAATCCTGTATATCTTAATGTGATGCCTGGATACATCCCAGAATATATTAAGCAGATAATCAAAAAGTATTGGCAAAGCCCCCTGAGGGATGGGAGAAAAAATGCAGAACTATTAAACTTTACCACCAGGGAAACCCTGTATACTATGTCAAACATTAGGGACACCCAAATCAATAGGCCAAGCCCTTGATCTTGAGGCTTACTCTTATGAAGCTTATGTATGTAGCAGAGAAACTTAGCCTACTGTTCTAGTTTGCTAGCTGCTGGAATGCAATATACCAGAAACGGAATGGCTTTTAAAAAGGGGTGATTTAATGAGTTGCTAGTTTACAGTTCTAAGGCCGAGAAAATGTTCCCATTACAACAAGTCTATAGTAATGTCCAATCAAAGGCATCCAGGGAAAGATACCTTGGTTCAAGAAGGCCGATGAAGTTCAGGGTTTCTCTCTCATCTGGAAAGGCACATGGTGAACGCAGTCAGGGCTTCTCTCTCGGCTGGAAGGGCACATGGCAGACACGGCGTCATCTGCTAGCTTACTCTCCTGGCTTCTGGTTTCATGAAGCTCCCCGGGAGGCATTTCCCTTCTTCATCTCCAAAGGTTGCTGGCTGGTGGACTCTGCTTCATGGTGCTGCAGCATTCTCTGCTCTCTCTGAGTCTCTCATTCTCCAAAATGTTTCCTCTTTATAGGACTCCAATAAACCAATCAAGACCCACTCAAATGGGTGGAGACATTTCATCCCCTAATCCAGTTTAACAACCATTCTTAACTAAATCACATCAACCAGGGAGATGATCTCATTACAGTTTCAAATATACAATATTGAATAGGGATGATTCTACCTTTATGAAATGGGATTTATATTAAAGCATGGCTTTTCTTAGGGGGCATACTTCCTTTCAAACCAGCACACCTACCTATAGGTATACTTAAGAGTCACCTCCAGAAGACATCTTTTGTTGCTCAGGTGTGGCCTCACTCCCTGTAAGCCCATCTCTGCAAATGAAATCATTGCCCTCCCCCTATGCAGGACATGACATCCAAGGGTGAATGCCTCCCTGGCATCATGGGAGATGACTCCCAGAGGTGAGGCTGGTCCTGGCACCGTGGGATCAACAATGCCAACCTGACCAAAAGGGGAAAAAGGAGTATAACAAATAAGTTACCAGTGGCTAAGAGAGTTCAAATAGAGTCGAGAGGCTACTCTGGAGGTCATTGTTATGCAAACTTCAGTTAGACATTGCTACCTACCATAACTTGCCAAACCCCAATCAAAACTATTCTAGCCAATCCTAAAGAACACCTAGGGCATTATATAAGATTCCACAAGGGTTCCATGCACTAGGGTAACTTTCCTGAAATCTAAAACCTCTAGATGGGTCCCTGGACCAGATAAGTCCTGAAATGCAGAGGGGCCAGTTTTCCAGAATATCAGCTAGTTCCATCCCCCTATCCCATATTATCGACAGCCCCTTCCAACATGAAAAGGTCAGAATGGGCATAGGCCAAATACCCCTAAAGAAGGAGAGAAAATTCAAAGGTGATGGTGGAGTTATACAGAGATGATAGGGCTTAACAAATGAGTATGATTGCTGAATCTTTATACTGATATTTCTTTTAGTCTCCAGTACCTTAGAGCAGCTAGAAGTAAAAACCTAAAATTGTGGAATTGTAACCCATACCAAACTCTGAAATCTGTTCTACAGCTCATTGTTGTGATGTGCTTTGAAATGCATTGCTTTTTTGTACATAGGTTATTTTTCACAAAAAAAGGGAAAAAAAGTTGATTGCGATGATTAAAAAAGAGAAGAACGAATGCTTTCCCCTAATAATCAGGAACAAGGCAAGAATGTCCACTCTCATTATTTCTGGTCAGCGTTGTTCTAGGGGTTCCAGTCACGGCAACTAGGCAAGAAAAATAAAAGGCATCTAGATTGGAAAGGAAGAATTGAGACCGACTCTATTTGCAGATGGCATGATCTTGCATACACAAAATCCTAAGGAATCCACTAAAATGAGAAGAATTTTATGGTGTCCTGAAGAAGCCATATTATCTGGATTTAGAAATTCAGTGGTTTGTTTTTTACTGCCTCTTACTCTCTTTTCACTTCGTTCCTCTGCACCTGACATAGCTCCACCCACCCCACCCCCCACCCCTCCACCCCCACCCTCCCCCCTATGATCCCCCACCCTCCCCCCACCCTCCCCTCTACTAAAATAAATATATAGTGAAACATTCAACACTTTCCTCTACTATTAGGAATAAGTCAAGGATGTAAATAACCACTTCCATTTAACATTATAGTAGAATCCTTCGCCAGTGCAAAAGGCATGAAAAAGATTGGAAAGGAAGAAGTAAATTTTTCATATTCATATTTGAGTACATAGAAAAATGTACAGAATATACAGAAAAAATTTATATAGTTTAACTTATAATAAGTAAACCCAGCAATATTATGGAACCAAAATTAATATGAACAATCAGTTGAATTACTATACATTAGTAGCAGCGATTGAAAATGAAGTAAAAATAATAGTTATAATAACATGACAAAAACGTCAAATAGGTAAGAATCAATCTAGGAAAAGATGTGTAAAACTTCTATACTGAAAACAATAAGACATTGTTGAGAGAAATTAAAGAAGACCTAATAAATAGAGGCATCCTGTGCTAGTTTGAAATGATGTATGTCCCCTAGAAAAGACATGTTTTACTCAAAATCCCATTTCATAAAGGTAGAATAATCCCTATTCAATACCGTATGTTTGAAACTGTAATCAGATCATCTCCCTGGATGATGTGATTTAGTCAAGAGTGGTTGCTAAACTGGATTAGGTGACGACATGTCTCCACCCATTTGGGTGGGTCTTGAGAAGTTTCTGGAGTCCTATAAAAGAGGAAACACTTTAGTGAATGGGAGATTCAGAAGGAGCAGCACCACAAAGCAGAGAGTCCATGAGCCAGCGACCTTTGGAGATGAAGAAGGAAATGCCTCCCCGGGAGCTTCATGAAACAGGAAGCCAGGAGAGAAAGTAGCAGAAGACGCCGTGTTCACCATGTGCCCTTCCAGATGACAGAGAAACCCTGAATATCATCAGCCTTCTGGAACCAAGGTATCAGCCCCTGGATGCCTTTGATTGGACATTTCTGTAGACTTGTTTTAATTGGGACATTTTCTCGGCCTTAGAACTGTAAACTAGCAACTTATTAAATTCCCCTTTTTAAAAGCCATTCTGTTTCTGGTATGTTGCATTCTGGCAGCTAGCAAATTAGAACACATACCATCAATATTGTTAAATATACACTTCCCCAAAATTTATCTCTCAATTCAGCCTAGACACAATCAAAATGCCAAAAGATACTCTCACAGAAGTTGACAAGCTGGTTCTAAAATTTATAGGGACATACAAAGAGCCTAGAATAGCCAACATGATACTGAAAAAGAAATTTGGAAGACTAATGCCACCTGAGTTTAAAACTTACAACAAAGCTACGATCATCAAGACACATTGCTTAGTGTAGGCATAGATGTAAAGATAAACAGAAGGAGTAGAGTCCAGAAAAAGTCCCATACTTATGTGGTCAAATGATTTTCAACAAATATTCCCAGATAGTTCAATATGAAAAGAATAGTCTTTGCAACAACTGAATAACTGAATGGAGAAAAATGAACCTCAACCCTTGCCTCACACTGTACACAAAATTAACGAAAATGGTTTAAGTCTAAAAGCTAAAATTATAAACCTTCTAGAAAGAACCACAAGATAGAAAATCTTTATTACTCTGGTTTTAGCAAAGAATTCTTGGACAGGATGCAGTAAACACTACCCGTGAAAGAAAACGCGTCTTCCCTCCTGATGCATCACTCTTCTCTTCCCTCCTGCTTTTTATTTTCTTCCCTTATGGTCTAAAGATGCCCTAAGCCTCCTGCCACTCTGGGAGAGAGGCAGGGGACAGGGAAGCTGCGTCATTGTAGTTTTGATTTTCGTTTTTCTAGTGATGTTGAGCATCTATTCATATACTTTTTGGCCATTTGGATATCTTCTTTGAAGAAATGTCTATTCAAGCCCTTTGCCCATTCTTTAAAATAGCTTGTTTGTCTTTTCATTGTTACGGGTGTCCTTTTTATATTCTGGATACTAGACCCTTATTAGATATGTGATTTGCATGCATTTTCTCCTATTCTGTTGGTTATCTTTTCACTCTCTTGAGAATGTCATTTTTTTTTTTTTAAACATGGGCAGGCACCAGGAATCGAACCCGGGTCCTCTGGCATGGCAGGCAACCATTCTTGCCTGCTGAGCCACCGTGGCCCGCCCGAGAATGTCATTTTTTATTTTGATAGATTCCAATTTATATATTTTTTCTTTTGTTGCTCATGCAACAAATGGGCATTCTAGTTAAGAATCCATTACCAAATCGGAGGTCATGAGGTTTTACCTGCATGCATTATCCTAAAAGTTGTATAGCCTTATCTCTTATATTTAGTTTTTTTAAATCCATTTTGAGTTACAGTTTGCATATAGTGTAAAGTAATGATCCAACTCCAGTCATTTACATGCGGCTATCCAGTTGTCCCAGCCACATTTAAAAAAAAATTTTTTTAATTTTATTTTTTTAAATACCAAAAAACACCAAACAAAAACAAACATTCCTATTTTGATCATTCTGTTCTACGTTATAATCAGTAATTCACATTATCATCACATAGTTGCATATTCATCATCATGATCATTTCTTGGAACATTTGCATCTATTCAGACAAAGATATAAAACAAAAACAGAAAAAAAATGTACACATACCATACCCCTTACCCCTCCCTTTCATTGATCACTAGCATTTCAAACTAAATTTATTTTAACATTTGTTCCCCCTATTATTTATTTTTATTCCATGTGTTCTACTCGTCTGTTGACAAGGTAGATAAAAGGAGCACCAGACACAAGGTTTTCACAATCACACAGTCACATTGTGAAAGCTATATCATTATTCAATCTTCTTCAAGAAACATGGCTCTGGAACACAGCTCTACATTTTCAGGCAGTTCCCTCCAGCCTCTCCATTACATCTTGACTAACAAGGTGATATCTACTTAATGCATAAGAATAACCTCCAGGATAACCTCTCGACTCTGTAATCTCTCAGCCATTGACACTTTGTCTCATTTCACTCTTCCCCCTTTTGGTTGAGAAGGTTTTCTCAATCTTTTGATGCTGAGTCTCAGCTCATTTTAGGATTTCTGTCCCACGTTTCCAGGAAGGTCCACACCCCTGGGAATCATGTCCCACACAGGGGGAGGGTGGTGAGTTTGCTTGCTGTGTTCCAGCCACATTTTTTTGAAGGAACTATTCTTCTCATTGAATGGTGTTTTATTTGTTAAGCTGATTGTCATGGTTAGGGACAGGTGTCAACTTGGCCAAGTTGTGGTACCTGTTCATCTGATTGGGCAAGCACTGGCCTGTCTGTTGCAATGAGGACATTTCATAGGATTAGGTCATGATCACGTCAGCTACATCCACAGCTGATTCCATTTGTAATCAGCCAAAGGGGAGTGTCTTCTGCAATTAGTGATGCTAAATCCAATCATGGGATGCCTAGAAATACAATAGAAGGGCAGTCTACTAAATTCTTGTTGGAGCTGTATAAACAAAAGAGTTCTAGGTCAAGGGAACAGAAGTCTAACCGGAATTACAAAAACACAGAGTCACGGCCCCTTAACCAATTTCCAGACTTGAAACAGTTTACAGACCCTGAGCCCCTTGAATGAAGGGGAGGCCAGGTCCCTATGGGGAAGAAACCTGTTACACTGCCACAAATTTATACTGTTAACCTTCCTCTAAGTCTTCCCCAAGGAGACCGACGGCCTTTTACCAGGGTAACTGTGCATTGGGGAAAAGGAAATGATCAGATATTTCGGGGATTATTAGACACTGGTTCAGAAGTGACATTAATTCCAGGGGACCCAAAACGTCACTCTGGACCACCAGTCAGAGTGGGGGCTTATGGAGGCCAGGTGATCAATGGAGTTTTAGCTCAGGTCCGTCTCACAGTGGGTCCAGTGGGCCCCCGGACCCATCCTGTAGTTATTTCCCCAGTTCCGGAATGTATAATTGGCATAGACATACTGAGAAACTGGCAGAATCCCCACGTTGGTTCTCCAACTCGTGCAGTGAGGGCTATTATGGTGGGAAAGGCCAAGTGGAAGCCACTAGAACTGCCCCTACCAAGCAAAATAGTAAATCAAAAGCAATACCGTATCCCTGGAGGGATTGCAGAGATTACTGCCACTCTTAAGGACTTGAAAGATGCAGGGGTGGTGATTCCCACCACATCCCCATTCAACTCTCCTATTTGGCCTGTGCAGAAAACAGATGGGTCTTGGAGAATGACAGTGGATTATCGTAAACTCAACCAGGTGGTAACTCCAATTGCAGCTGCTGTTCCAGATGTAGTATCATTGCTTGAGCAAATCAATACATCCCCTGGTACCTGGTATGCAGCTATTGATCTGGCAAATGCTTTTTTCTCAATAGCTATTAGTAAGGACCACCAGAAACAGTTTGCTTTCAGCTGGCAAGGTCAGCAATATACTTTCACTGTCCTACCTCAGGGGTATATCAACTCTCCAGCCCTATGTCATAATCTTGTTCGCAGAGACCTTGATCGTTTCTCCCTCCCACAAGACATCACACTGGTTCATTATATTGATGATATCATGTTGATTGGACCTAGTGAGCAAGAAGTAGCGACTACTCTAGATTTACTGGTAAGGCATTTGCGTGTCAGAGGATGGGAGATAAATCCAACAAAAATACAGGGGCCTTCCACCTCAGTAAAATTTTTAGGTGTCCAGTGGTGTGGGGCATGTCGAGATATCCCTTCTAAGGTGAAGGATAAATTGCTGCATCTGGCCCCTCCCACATCCAAAAAAGAGGCACAACGCCTAGTGGGTCTTTTTGGATTTTGGCGACAACATATTCCTCATTTGGGTGTGCTACTCCGGCCCATTTATCGAGTGACCAGAAAAGCTGCTAATTTTGAGTGGGGACCTGAACAAGAGGAGGCTCTGCGACAGGTCCAGGCTGCTGTGCAAGCTGCTCTGCCACTTGGGCCATATGAGCCAGCAGATCCAATGGTGCTAGAAGTGTCAGTGGCAAATAGAGATGCTGTCTGGAGCCTTTGGCAGGCCCCCATAGGAGAATCACAGCGCAGACCCTTAGGATTTTGGAGCAAAGCCTTACCATCTGCTGCAGATAACTACTCTCCTTTTGAGAAACAGCTTTTGGCCTGCTACTGGGCCTTAGTAGAGACTGAACGCTTAACCATGGGCCACAAAGTTACCATGAGACCTGAGTTGCCTATCATGAGTTGGGTGTTGTCTGACCCACCAAGCCATCAAGTTGGGCGTGCACAGCAGCACTCTATTGTGAAGTGGAAATGGTATATACGAGATAGAGCCAGAGCAGGTCCTGAAGGCACAAGTAAGTTACATGAAGAAGTGGCCCAAATGCCCATGGTTTCCACTCCTGCTGCCACATTACCTTCTCTTTCCCAGACCAGAGCTATGGCCTCTTGGGGTGCTCCTTACAGTGAATTGACTGAGGAAGAGAAAACTCGGGCCTGGTTTACAGATGGTTCAGCACGATATGCAGGTACCACCCAAAAGTGGACAGCTGCAGCATTACAACCCCTTTCTGGGGTGTCCTTGAAGGACAGTGGTGAGGGAAAATCCTCCCAGTGGGCAGAACTTCAAGCAGTGCACCTGGTTGTTCGTTTTGCTTGGAAGGAAAACTGGCCAGAGGTGCGTTTGTATACTGACTCATGGGCTGTTGCTAATGGTTTGGCTGGATGGTCAGGGACTTGGAAAGACCATAATTGGAAAATTGGTGACAAAGAGGTCTGGGGAAGAAGTATGTGGATAGACCTTTCTGAGTGGGCTAAAAACCTGAAGATATTTGTGTCCCATGTGAATGCACACCAGAGGGTGACTTCAGCAGAGGAAGATTTTAATAATCAAGTGGATAAGATGACCCGTTCTATGGATACCAGTCAGCCTCTTTCCTCAGCAACTCCTGTTATTGCCCAATGGGCTCATGAACAAAGTGGTCATGGTGGTAGGGATGGAGGTTATGCATGGGCTCAGCAACATGGACTTCCATTCACCAAGGCTGACCTGGCTACAGCCACTGCTGAGTGCCCAATCTGCCAGCAGCAGAGACCCACACTCAGCCCCCGATATGGCACCATTCCCCGAGGTGACCAGCCAGCTACATGGTGGCAGGTTGATTACATTGGACCACTCCCTTCATGGAAGGGGCAGCAATTTATTCTAACTGGAATAGACACATACTCTGATGGGTTTGCTTTCCCTGCTCGCAATGCTTCTGCTAAAACTACTATCCGTGGGCTTACAGAATGCCTTATCCATCGTCATGGTATTCCACATAGCATTGCTTCAGATCAAGGAACACACTTCACAGCAAATGAAGTGCGGGAATGGGCACATGCTCATGGAATTCTCTGGTCTTACCCTGTTCCCCATCATCCAGAAGCTGCTGGATTGATAGAACGGTGGAATGGCCTTTTGAAAACTCAATTACGGTGCCAACTAGGTGGCAAAAACTTGAAAGGCTGGGGTAATGTTCTCCAGGAAGCTGTGTATGCTCTGAATCAGCGTCCGCTGTATGGTGCTGTTTCTCCCATAGCCAGGATCCATGGGTCCAGGAACCAAGGGGTGGAAATGGGTGTGGTGCCACTAACTATTACTCCTAGTGATCCACTAGGAAAATTTTTGCTTCCTGTCCCTGCTACCCTGAGTTCTGCTGGTCTACAGGTTTTAGTTCCAAAACGGGGTGTGCTTTCTCCAGGAGAAACAACAGTGATACCACTGAACTGGAAGTTAAGATTGCCACCTGGCCACTTTGGGCTACTTATGCCTCTGGATCAACACACCAAGAAGGGGATTACAATATTGTCTGGGGTAATTGACCCTGACTATCAGAAGGAAGTAGGACTGCAACTACATAATGGAGGTAAAGAAGAGTTTTCTTGGAATACAGGAGATCCCCTGGGGCGTCTATTAGTACTACCATGCCCTGTGATTAAAATCAATGGAAAACTGCAACAACACAATCCAGGCAGGACCACTAATGGCTCTGAGACTTCAGGAATGAAGGTTTGGGTCACCCACCAGGCAAAGAACCACGGCCAGCTGAAGTGCTTGCTGAGGGGAAAGGGAACATGGAATGGGTAGTGGAAGAAGGTAGTGATAAATATGAACTTCGACCACGTGATCAGTTACAGAAATGAGGACTGTAATGCTGTTTTGTTTGTGTTATACTATTTAAGTTGTAAGATATCAAGTTTAAGAATGAATGTTGCCCAAGGATTTGCACCCTATTCTGGAGAGATTTAATGTGTTTCCGGTTATATGCAGGACAGTTGAGTATTGTCAGGTAAAAGAAAAAATGTGTGCTTATTTGTTTTCATTTGGAAATTAAGTATGGTCTAAGGTGATATATATATATATATGCCAAGTTGACAAGGGGTGGACTGTCATGGTTAGGGACAGGTGTCAACTTGGCCAAGTTGTGGTACCTGTTCATCTGATTGGGCAAGTGCTGGCCTGTCTGTTGCAATGAGGACATTTCATAGGATTAGGTCATGATCACGTCAGCTACATCCACAGCTGATTCCATTTGTAATCAGCCAAAGGGGAGTGTCTTCTACAATTAGTGATGCTAAATCCAATCATGGGAAGCCTTTTAAGGAGGACTCAGAGGAGACAGGTTGCATTCCTGCTTTGGCTGGTGAGCCTCTCCTGTGGAGTTCATCCAGGCCATCCATTGGAGTCATCGGCTTCGCAGCCTGCCCTGTGGATTTTGGACTCTGCGTTCCTACGGTCACGTGAGACACTTTCATAAATTTTATATTTGCAAGCGTTCCCTGTTGATTCTGTTTCTCTAGAGAACTCTAACTAAAACACTGATGGATGCGATATCCCAGAAATGGAACAGCTTTTAAAAAGGGAATTTATGAAGTTACAAGTTTACCATTCTAAGGCCATAAAAATGTCCAAATGAAGGCACCAACAAGAGGTTACCTTCACTTAAGAATGGCTGATGCCATCCGGAACACCTCTGTCAGCTGGGAAGTCATGTGGCGATGTCTGCTAGCTTTCTCTCCTGGCTTCTCATTTCATAAGAATTCTCCAGGGTTGTTCTCCTTCTGTACCTCCAAAGTTCCCTGGTTGTTTGGGCTCTGTCAGCACTGAAGCATTTTCCAAAACAAATTCTTCTTTTAAAGGACTCCAGTAAACTCCACCTCAAATGGGTGGAGAGACACCATGGAAAACACCTAATCGAAAATTGCCACCCCAAATTGGGTGAGGCACATCTCCTTGGTTTTTGCACCATTGTCTGCAAACTATTGCTCATATATGTGAGGATTTATTTCTGTATTCTCAATTTTATTCCTTTGATGGATGTGTCTATCCTTTTCCAGTACCACACTGTCTTGATTATTATATCTTTAGTTAGTTTTGAAATCAGGAAGGGTATTTCCTCCAATTTTGTTCTTCTTTTCCAAGGTTGTTTTGACTTTTTGGAGTCCCTTGAAATTCCATATGAATTTTAGAATCTGCTTTTCCATAGTTGCAGGACCTCTTGCTGTGTGAGATAATCGAATGTCTTCATTTTAAAAATCACTTTTAGTTGAGTATTCTGTTACCTGCAGCCAAAACTATCCTTTGCCAAATAAAGACGGAATAAATAGTGAGTGGGCATAAAAAACACAGCTGTGCAATATGCCTCTACAGTCTCCTGGCTCTCTAATCTCTCCCTTCAACTCTATGCTGGACCTTCACTAATTTCTTGGAATTCCCCACCTGTACCATGCTCTTTCTCCATTCTGGGACTTTGCACATTTAACTTCTTTTGCCTTGAGTGAGCTTCTCTTTTATCTGTTGCCCTTTCTCCAAATGTCAGGGACCCCCTCTTCCCAGAAGCTCCTTTGACCTTGGACTGGGTTCTGTTCCTGTGTGTTCTGGCACACGCTATGATAGTGCTTCCCCACTTTACTTATTCCTTTTTTCCTCTCTGCAGTTAGACCAGGCTCCCTGAGAGTTAGGAACTAGTCTTACTCACCTGTAGAGCCCCAGCTCCTGTAGCAGTGCCAGGTCTGCCGAAGATGCTTGCTTAGTAAATGTGCACTAAATGAATGACCGTGGGTTTTGGTTGCATGTTTTGCATCATTCCTCAGCATCTATCACACTGTCTGGCACGTGTCAGGCAATCCTCAAAAAAGAGAAGTAGTCTATGAGTGAATCAAATAAAAAAGAAAGAAAATGCTTGGTGCCATGGGATTTTTTATTTTTCCAATAGAAACTACCACAGGCAACTTTTCTCTTTTAATTCAAACTTTTAAAATTTAGGACCACAAGCAGTTGTAAGAAATTATACAGAGAGATCCTAGGCACACTTTACCTGGTTTCCCAGCTTGCAAAAAATGGTGCAATATCACAACCGGGATACGGAGATGGATAGAGAAAGCACCCAGAACATTCCATCACCACAAGGTTCCATCATTTTGCTCATTCATAGCCACACGCACCTCCTTTCCCCACCACCTCCCTGAGAGCAAATGCAGGACCATACACTGCATTTGTTTGTCATGAGTCTTTAGTCTCCTTTTATCTGGAACTCTTCAGACTTTCCTCGTCTCTTGTGACCTTGACATTTAAAAAAATGTTTTATTGAGAAATATTCACGTGTACAGTCTGACCATTTTACATAATCAGTGGCTCACAATATTATCACACAGCTGTGCATTCTCCGCCATGACCATTTTCAGAACATTTGCATCAGTCCAGAAAAGGGAAACAAGCAAACAAACAAACAAAACCTCATTCATCTCATACCCCTTATCCTTCCCTCTCACTGACCCATAGTATTTCAATCTACCCAATTATTACCCTTTATCTCCCCCTCTATAATTTATTTTTTTTCTTCGTCGTCTTCTTTTTTTTTTTTTTTAACTTATCTTGTCCATACCCTGGATATAAGGAGATTCAGACACAAAGTTTTCACAATCACACAGGCACATTGTAAAAGTGATATTGCTATACAGTCTCCTTCAAGAATCAAGGGTACACTTATGTCTGATGCTCCTTGTAGCTACTATATCAACAGAAGAGTAGAACATGTGGAATAAAAATAAATAATAGAGGGAACAAATGTTAAAATAAATTCAGTTTGAAATGCCAGTGGTAAATGAAAGCAAGGGGTAAGGGGTATGGTATGTATATTCTTTTTTTTCTCATTTTATTTCTTTCTCTGTTGTCTTTTTATTTCTTTTTCTAAATCGATGCAAATGTACTAAGAAATGATGAATATGCAACTATGTGATGATATTAAGAATTACTGGTTGTATATGTAGAATGGAATGATATCTAAATGTTTTGTTTGTTAATTTTTTTAATTAATAAAAAAAAGTTAAAAAAAAAGAATCAAGGGTACAGGAACACAGTTGAGCAGTTTCAGTGACTTGGCATTTCTTAGGAGCACAGGCCAGATGCTTTGGAGAACGTCTTCCCACTTGGGTTTGCTCATGAATTATGAATAGGGGCAGAAATGCCTAAGAAGTGATGCTGTCTCTTCTCCCTGCATTACAGGGCACAACGTCCACTCGCATTGTTACTAGTGATGGGACTTTTATCACTTAGTTAAGATAGTGATTTATCAGATTTATCCATTGGCAAGTTGAATAATCAGCATTTTGCATCCATTCATTAACGAATACTTCATATTTTGTGGGGCAATACTTTGAGACTTCTACTGTAAGGTAGAACTTAAATTTCTCGCCCATTCATGCATTTATTTATGTATTTGTAGTATATCCATGAATGCATGGATTCCTATTTTGCTCAAAAGGTTTCAATCTGTAACTGCCATTATTTGTTTTAATGCTCAAATTTCCGAAGATTTGGACAATGGAAACCCTTTTGAGTTGGCTTAGGTGAACTTTTGACTTGTTTCTGTCATTCTACGTTTTCTCCCGTCATTCTAAGTTTCCTTCTATAACTTTTTGGTACAAAAAGTAATATTCATTGGGGGAGCAAAGGTAGTTCAGTGGTAAAATTCTCACCTGCCATGCAGAAGACCCGGGTTCGATTCCCAGCCCCTGCACTTCCCAAACAAGCAAGCAAGCAAGCAAGCAAACAAACAAAAGACCAAACAACAAAAATTCCATAAATGGTGCTGCAATAAGGGAATACTCACATGGAAAAAGAACGAAATGTGACCCCTGCCATACAGCATACCAAAAAAAAAAAAAAGAAAAGAAAAGTAATAGGGCATCTCTGCCTATGTAGCTTAAGAACCATATCTGCAAACCCTAATACTCTAGTTCCAGCCCATCACCGCGGGGAGTATTCTAGATTTTTCCCTTTCCATAATTGTAACTCTGCAGCCAGAAACCCGGTACCTGTCATGTCATCTGTGCTGGTTTGAAAGGATGTATGCCCCCTAGAAAAGCCATGTTATAATCAAAATCCCATTTCATAAAAGTAGAATAATCCCTGTTCAACACTGTATGTTTGAAACTGTGACTGGATCATCTTCCTGGATGATGTGATTTAGTCAAAGCAGTTGTTAAACTGGATTAGGTGATGACATGTCTCCACCCATTTGGGTGGGTCTCGATTGGTTTACTGGAGTCCTATAAAAGAGGAAACATTTTGGAGAAAGAGATTCGGAGAGAGCAGAGAATGCTGCAGCACCAGGAAGTAGAGAGTCCATGAGCCAGTAACATTTGGAGATGAAGAAGGAAAATGCCTCCCAGGGAACTTCATGAAACAGGAAGCCAGGAGAGAAAGCTAGCAGATGACGCCATGTTCGCCATGTGCCCTTCCAGATGAAAGAGAAGCCCTGACTGTGTTCGCCATGTGCCTTCTCACTTGAGAGAGAAACCCTGAACTTCACTGTCCTTCTTGAACCAAGGTATCTTTCCCTGGATGCCTTTGATTGGACATTTCTATAGACTTGTTTTAACTGGGACATTTTAAATTCCCCTTTTAAAAAGCTACTCTGTTTCTAGTATATTGCATTCTGGCAGCTAGCAAACTAGAACATCATCTTTTACTTGTATTCACTTATTTCCTCTTTCTCCCTCGTTATGGTATGACCCAGTCCAGCAAGGTTAGGTGGGACATGCTGTCCCCTCCTCCTGCTAGGTAAGTAGCAGATACCCTTGGAAGGAGAGAAGGAGGAGAAAGGAAGAGAAAGGAGGAGAACTAAAATTTTTTCAGTCTCATTTAGGAAAGTTTTCTCTGCTCCAAGATTAAAAACAACAACAACGACTCATATCCATGTTCTACTAAGTTTAAATTTTTTTGTTATGTCAGTATATGGCTATGCATGAAATTTGTCATTTTAACCATTTTTAAGTGTACAATTCAGTGGCATTTATTACATTTACAATGTTGCATTACCACCACCCCCACCCATTGCTGGAACTTAGTCATCAACCCAATCAGAAATTCTGTTCCCATTAATAATCCCCATTCCCCATTCTTCCCAGCTCCTGGTAATTTGTAATCAACTTTCTACATCTAGGAATTTGCTTATTCTAGATATTTCAGTTAAGTGGAATCATGCAATATTTGCCCTTGGGCATCTGGCTTCTTTCACTTAGCACAAAGTTTCCAAAATTCATCCAATTGTTGCACATAGGAGAATTTCATTCTGTTTTATGACTGAATAATATTCCATTGTATATATACGCCACATTGTGTTTATTCATTCATGTGTTGATGGATATTTGGGTTGATTCTACCTTTTGGCTGCAATGAATGTTGGTGGACAAGTATTCATTTGAGTCCTGTTTTCAATTATTTGGGGGGATGTACGCAGGAGTGGAATTAACTGGTCATCTGATCTTTTTTTTTTAACTTTTTGAGGACCTATAAATTGATTTGCCAGCACTTATTATTTTCACTTTTTAAAATAATAGCCATCTATTAAGGTTTTTTTCTTTGTTTTTATTTTTTTATTTATGGATTTGTTTATCACTCCTTTTAAAAATATTTTTAATTGAAAAATCTTCACACACACACAGAGTATATTTGACATACAATCAGTGGTACACAATATAATCATGTAGTTGTGTATTGCTCACTATGATCATTTTTAGAACATTTCCATCACTCCAGAAAAAGAAGAAAAAAACCTCATACATCCCATACCCCTTACCCCTACCTCTCATTGACCACCAGTATTTCAATCCACTCAATTTTTTTTTTACCCTTTACGCCCCTTTATTATTTGTTTATTTTCCATCCTTATTTTTTTACTCATCTGTCCACACCCCAGATAAGAGGAACATCAGACACAAGTTTTTCACAATCATATGGTCACATTGTAAAAGCTATATAGTTATACAATCATCTTCATGAATCAAGGCTACTGGAACACAGCTCAACAGTTTCAGGTACTTCTCTCCAGTCACTCCACCATAAACTAAAAAGGTGATATCTAAATAATGCATAAGAATAATTCCAGGATAGCCTCTCGACTCTGTTTGGAATCTCTCAGCCATTGACATTTATTTTGTCTCATTTCGCTCTTCCCCCTTTTGGCCCAGAAGGCTTTCTCAATCCCTTGATGCTGGGTCCCAGCAAATCCCCAGGAGTCATGGTTAGACTTGCTCCTTTTTTTGGGGGGGGGGGGATACATGGTCTGGAACTTGAACCCGGGTCTCCTGCATACAAGGCGAGCATTCTACCACTGAACAACCCCTGCACCCTAGACTTGTTCTTGGTGCGCTATAAAAACCACTGCACATGACATCTTTTAAAAGTTACATCTGCAGAAGCTGAAAGTGAGAATGACAGGGGGAGGAGGCCTGGGGGCACAAATAAAATCAGAAGGAAAGATAGATGACAAATATTGAGATGGTGTAATCTAAGAATGCCTAGAGTGTATAATGATTGTGACTAAATGTACAAATTTTAAAATATTTTTGCATGAGGAAGGACAAAGGACTGTCAATACTGCAGGGTGTTGAAAATAGATGGCAATTAATATATTTTTTTAAATAATTTTTTTTAAAGTTTTAAGGAAATTTATTACTGCCTATGAATTAAAAAACATACAGCTTGAATTTTATGATGTAAACACCCTCAATGAATTCAGTTTTATCCCACAACTTCAAGGCTTGCTCCCAGGTATGTCTCTAATTGAAAGCGAGTCTCAGGTAAACCTTCCATGAAAAGGAAGCTTTTCTGTGTAGTGCAAGACAAGGGAACAAACTAGCCATTGGAAGGTTTGTCTTTAGATGACACAGAAAAAAATCCATGGGGGAAGAGAATCCAACCAATGAAGGTGTCCACTTATTGGAACCCACAAAGTAATGGGGGGCCTTTCCTGTGGATTCTCATCCCTGCGCTTATTTGCTGGAAACACAGGCCCATTTCCTTAGGTGAAGTCATGGAGGAGTATGTGTGTTTGCAGCTGAAATGTGGTACAGATGCTCATATCTCTAACCAGCAGTGGGAAGCCTGCTCCCTGCCTTGGTCCACAGTTGATGTCCTTGACATTGAGCTGGATGTGTGGAGCGCCAAGTGCAGTTTGTCTACAAGTGGGACTGGGACCCAGGGAAAGCTTTGGATCCTCACCGGGATGTGGCCCCACCTACCAACCCTGAGGAGGAGGCCAGGAGGGTGGCAGGGCAGACATGGGCCAGGGCTGTGCGGCCAGCAGGGCATCCACCATCACCACAGCCCAGTGCATGGCCGCCCCCGCATGGGCTGGCTGCCAGGACAGCCAGGCACGCTGTGACGCCGAGGGTTCCACCATACCCCTGGTGAACACTGGCAGGTGGTGAACACCCCTGGTGCCTGCAGTTCACCCAGGGCCATATCCAATGAGCCAAGGTGAGTGAAGAGCCTGGAGATTAGGTGGGAGACTGGCCCATGGGATTCTGGTGGCACATGTTGGCAGTTCTTCAGGGAGGTGGACTGGGTATTCTGGCTTTCTCGGCGGCGCCTCCTGCCAGTGGATCTCACGGATGCTCTGGGTTTGGTTCTTGAATCCTTGAGGTGCTGGGTGATGTCTGCAGAACCTGCTGCTTGTTCCCACTGACAGCCATCCTGGGTGCCTGAGGATTCTTTCTTGGTATGTCTTCCGTTGGGTGGATGCTCAACTCCCTCACCTTCAAAAGGCTGGTCTTCCTTGGAGGAAGTGTCTTCATTTGCCTTGTGGGGGCAACCTTGCCTCTCTGAGTTCTCATGACTGGGAAATCTGCTGCCTGGAGCCTCTTCCATTGCATGCACTTCTCCCAATAGATCCACACATCTGGATACCCAGGGAGCTGACCTATGAATCTAAATAATTTTTTATTAATTAAAAAAAATTACAAGAAATGCAAACATCCTTAATATATGCTCATTCTGCTCTACATATACAATCAGTAATTCACAATATCATCACATAGTTGCATATTCTTCATCATGATCATTTCTTAGAACATTTGCATCAATTCAGAAAAAGAAATAAAAAGACAACAGAAAAATAAAACAAAAACAGAAAAAGAAAAAGAGAATTTTACATACCATACCCCTTACCCCTCCCTTTCATTGATCACTAGCATTTCAAACTGAATTTATTTTAACATTTGTTCCCCCATTATTTATTTTTATTCCATATGTTCTACTCGTCTGTTGACAAGGTAGATAAAAGGAGCATCAGACACAAGGTTTTCACAATCACACAGTCACATTGTGAAAGCTATATGACAATTAATATTTTAAAACTTTAACTTATGTGTGAGACTAAAGCAAAAAATGTTTATTTGTTACAAAATTTATATTTTGACTAGTGCATTTCCTAATATAATTAATGTAAACAGCTTAATTAAACACCATGGTACATGGAACCTTGAGTAGGACATGAGATTTTGTAGGTTTGTCCAGAGTGATGCCCCCATAAATCCCAGAGTGATTTGAACAGTGAATAAAAAAGTATTTGCAAAGTCCCCTTGGGGGAATGATGAGAAAGGGGGAAAAGTCAACTTCCCCAAATGGAGAATTCTTGATATTCTCACAAGCAGTGCGGACAAAGTTATAGGCTGAGCCCCCAGTCTTGGGGTTTGTTCATATGAAACTTAACCTTGCAAAGTATAGGCTAAGCCTACTTAAAAGTAGGCCTAAGAGTCACTCCCAAGAGAACCTCTTTTGTTGCTCAGATGTGGCCTCTCTCTCTCAGCCAACACAACAAGCAAACTCACTGCCCTCCCCTCTCTACTTGGGACATGACTGCCAAGAGTGTGGACCTTCCTGGCAATGTGGGACAGAAACCCTAGAATGAGCTGGGACTCAGCATCAAGGGATTGAGAAAACCTTCTCGACCAAAAGGGGGAAGAGTGAAACGAGACCAAGTGTCAATGTCTGAGAGATTCCGAACAGAGTCGAGAGGCTATCCTGGAGGTTATTCTTATGTGTTTAATAGATATCACTTTAAGGTGTAATGGAGAGGCTGGAGGGAACTGCCTGAAAATGTAGAGCTGTGTTCCAGTAGCCATGTTTCTTGAAGATGATTGTATAATGATATAGCTTTCACAATGTGACTGTGTGATTGTGAAAACCTTGTGTCTGATGCTCCTTTTATCTACCTTGTCAACAGACGAGTAGAACACATGGAATAAAAATAAATAATAGGGGGAACAAATGTTAAAATAAATTTAGTAGGGCGGGCCACGGTGGCTCAGCAGGCAAGAATGCTTGCCTGCCATGCCAGAGGACCTGGGTTCAATTCACGGTGCCTGCCTATGTAAAAAAATAAGTAAATAAATAAATAAATTTAGTAGATTGAAATGCTAGTGGTCAATGAAAGGGAGGGAACGTGCATTTTTAAAAAATTTCTTTTTCTGAATTGATGCAAATGTTCTAAGAAATTATCATGATAATGAATATACAACTATGTGATGATATTGTGAGTTATTGATTATATAACTAGAATGGAATGGTCATAAAGTAAGAATGTTTATGTTTGTATGTGGATACGTTTCATAAATTAAAAAATAAAAAGTTACATTTGCAAATAAGAACAGTTTTAAAATTCTTTTTATTATAGAAGTTGTGGGTTTACAGAATAATCAAGCATAAAATATAGGATTCCTAAACACCACTGCACCACAGCCTGCACTGGTGTGGAACATTTGTCATAAATGATGATAGCACTTTTATATAATTGTACTATATATATATTTTTTTTTTATTAATTAACAGAAAAAAAGAAATTAACCCAACATTTAGAAATCATACCATTCTACATATGCAATCAGTAATTCTTAACATCATCACATAGATGCATGATCATCGTTTCTTAGTACCTTTGCATCAGTTTAGAAGAACTAGCAACACAACCGAAAAAGATATAGAATGTTAATATAGAGAAAAAAATAAAAGTAATAATAGTATGTACTATATTTTTAACAGTAGAAGCTAGCATTTATTGAGAGCTTCTATGTTCTAGGCAATGTGTGATGCAACTATCATAGATTACTCCATTTAAAACACTCAACACACAGACCTGTGAAATATATTCTATTACTATTTTTTAAAAATTTTTATTAGAGAAGTTGTAGCTTTATAGAAAAATCATGTAAAAAATAGTGTTCCCATTTACCCCCCATTGTTGACTTTCCAACAATGTAGTACCTTTGTTACAACTGATGAAATATTAAAATTGTACTATTAACTGTAGCCCATAGTTTACATTAAGTGTATTTCCCCTATATACCATCCTCTTATTAATGCTTTGTATTAATGTCATATATTTGTTATAGTTCATGAAAGAACATTCTTGTACTATTTCTATAGTACATCATCTATATTACAGCTCATTGTGTTATATATAGTCCTGTTTTATCTTTTAATTTTTACTCTAGTAATATATATGACTTAATATTTCCATTTTTAACCATTCACCTACGTAATTTAGTGCTGTTAATTACACTCACAGTAATGTCCTACCATCGCTGCCATCCATTTCCATAACTTTACAATCAACCTAAATAGAAATTCTGAACAAAGTAATCATCAACTCCCCATTCTCTGCCTCTAATCCATCTCCTGGTAACCTATATTCTAGATTCTAACTCTATGAATTTGCTTATTATAATCAGCTCATATCAGTGAGATCATCTAATATTTATTGTTGCTTTCTGTAGAAACAGAGCTCGAAGGATATTAAGGAATGATGAGAAAAAAGAAAGGAAGAAAGAAAGAAAGACACAGACGGGCTCAGAGGGTC
Organism: Tamandua tetradactyla; assembly: GCF_023851605.1. Lineage (NCBI taxonomy): Eukaryota > Metazoa > Chordata > Mammalia > Pilosa > Myrmecophagidae > Tamandua > Tamandua tetradactyla. The sequence continues at coordinate 10,855,991 of NC_135335.1, forward strand.
TGAAGCTTGAGTTTACTTCAGACAGACTTCAGACAATTTTATTCTCAACCAGATCCTAGTTATATACCACAGGATGTCAATAGATATGCAGGCATTTCCCGAGGGAGCAAGATTCTTATCTCACAGTGTTCTTCATACTTAACATAACTGTTTGGGGTAAACATTCTCTTCCTCCCAGACTGCTCTACATAACAATCGCCACAGTTTACCGCTGCCATCCCGAGGCCAGCAGCTTGCAACAAATTCTGTAGGTCTTGCTTTAAACTCTTGGCTTCTACATTTCCCCCTTTTTATTTTATAAGCCGAGGAAAACAAGAATCACCTTTTTTAGGGTGACTATAAGCAGAGGTGACCGCGCCTGTCTTAGGTTGCCCTTGGGCTCTGAAGGGTCTTACCTGTCATTGGCTGCCAGTCAAGCTCTCTGACTTTGATTCACAAGAATCACATTGTTATAAGCAGAGGTGACCGCGCCTGTCTTAGGTTGCCCTTAGGCTCTGAAGGGTCTTACCCATCATTGGCTGCCAGTCAAGCTCTCTGACTTTGATTCAGGAGGGAGCCAACGAGTTTTTGCAAGAATCACCTTTTTCTTTGTTGTTAAACACAGCTGAGGAGGAAGCGAAGTATAAACAGCCCCAAACCTAAGATTTTTTAGCTCTTGGGTAAGTGATTGTGTAACATTACTTCCATAGGCTATATGTAGATTATTCTAATTTACATTCTAATACCCCTTTTTTGTAATTCTAAGATATCAGTACTTAAACTATCTGAAAGCCTTAAAAAATGCCTATTCCCTTTTCCCATTCTATTTCAAACAAGCCATATGTTAAAAGAGGGTAATACAAAAACTGCTCTTATTCCTTTTACACTTTAAACTTTGTAAAAAATTTAAATTATACATTTGATCTCCAATATGAACCAATGTCATTTCTATATTATTTAGTCCATTATTAGTTTGCTCATCAATGAGATTGTCTATGCCACAGTTCATCGGTGTTTTTCTAACAATGCTGCATCTGTATAGTTTGTTGCAATGCGGTTTCAGCGACTGCAGCCACTGTGATGCTTCCAATGATTCCAATGACAGATGCAATAATGAATCCAATTAGTCTATTAGTCCTTTTTAGATATTCTTTTGCCAAATGGATCAGTATATGTGTTTCTGGAGAGGATTGCAAAGATCTTGACATCTGCACCGGCAGCCAAATACCTCTTCTCCTTGCTGCTATAATCGTCTCATTTTCCTGCAACATAAATGCTTGGGGACAAGTGAATAGAGAATAATTTTCACAATTAGAAGTTTGATTTCTTATATGCATATGAACTTTAACAAGTATATATGGATCTCTAATACATATTTGTATATAGTGTTTATGGCTGCTAAAGAGAAGTTATAGTTACTAGAATTCACTATGAAAATTGGTCCCAGTCCTAGGAAAATTCCCCATAAATTTCTCTGAATAATGTATTTATCATCCCAAATCATGGCGCAAATCATCCTCTATGTAATAACTCTGGTTTAGCTTGCCTATCCATATAGTCTCAGTTATCTTCAACCCCACAGGGGAATCTTACAATTCCATAGGAATCATTAATTATGATAACTGCTCGATCCATATGACATGACTGCCATCCATTCCAACTTTCTTTCCCACCTAACAGGCAAGTATCCTTTGTATCCAGAGTTAAGCATATAGGTCTTTCTAAAAATAGAATTAAATTTGACACCAGTTTTCTTCTTACTGGACCTGGGAATCCTAAACTTGCATTTAGGTTATTTTGGTAAAGTTGGATTGGCCCATGTTAGGGCTCACAGATAATCCCAGTAAGTATAAATATGTCCCTGTCCTTCAGCAATCAAAATTGTATGTCCTATAGTATACATTACCCATTTAGTTATTTTTTGTCCAGGTCGATATGTCTGGGTTTTATTCTCTTCGAGGGAATCCAAACTGAAGTTCCGTCATCTGCAATGACAAGAGCAAATCCCCTACCCCACACCTTTACCATTCCTGGTTTCCATAAATCATCTTTAACGTCTTTCCAATAGATTGGCTGCAGCTGCAGTTCTGTTTGGGATATATCACTTTTCTTTTCCAAATTGCTAAAATGTTGTTCTGCTGGAGTCTGTGATGAATTATCATAAATGTTTAAAAAATTTAGAGTAAACAATGCCTTTGCTAATTGATCTTTAGGAGTACTTATTTTCATAACATCATCCTCCTGATCATCGTCTCCCCCTTTTTGTTTTAAAAGCATAGACTTTAGCGTCTGGTTTGCTCATTCAATAATTCCTTGCCCTGAGGGATTGTGTGGAATTCCTGTGATATGAGTAATATTAAAAGTAGTACAACATTTATGAAATTGTTTTCCTGTATAAACATGACCATTGTCCGTTTTAATAGATTGAGGGCATCCCACAACAACAAAAGCATTAAGTAAATGTGATTGAACATGGCAAAAACGATCTCCAGATTGTGCGGTAGCCCAGATGAAATGAGAACAAGTGTCTATGATAACATGTACATATTGCATTTTACTAAAATGTGAAATATGAGTAACATCCATTTGCTATAATTCATTTGCTTTTTGACCTCTAGGATTAATCCCTGATGCAAATGAGGGTACATTTAAAGGCCCACAGGTTTGACAAGTCCTAACAATGTCCTGAGCTTGCTGTTTAAAAAAGATGGAAATCTCTCTCACAGCCCTTTGCTATTGATATGAGTCAATTTGTGAAATGTTGTGGGATTTTGCATTACCCCCATAAGAGTATCTGCTTGCTGATTTTGTAATGATAAAGGACCTGGAAGATTGGTTTGAGCTCTTTATATGAATGATAAAAAGGGGAGTAATTCAGCTTTTGACTAATGTTTGTGAATGTAAAAACATTCAGGACAATTCATTTCTTTTAAACAAAGAAGCCGTCTCAATGTGAGTAACTGTTTGGTACACATATTCAAAATCAGAAACAATATCAAGAGATTGTGGAAAACTTTGCAATACTTGAATTACAGCTGCTAATTCAGTACGCTGGGCTGAGGTATAAGGCATTTTCTAACTTGTTTTCCACTGGGGTGACATATGCAGCCTTCCCATTAATATTATCATTGGTAAAGACAGTAATAGCTAGCGGGGAAGCTGGAACCATTTTAGGCAAAATCCATTGCGTTCATTTTTAAAAATTGTAAAAGTTTTTTTTTTTTTTTATTAATTAAAAAAAGAATTAACAAAACAATTAGAAATCATTCCAATCTACATGTACAATCAGTAATTCTTAATAACATCACATAGTTGCATATTCATCATTTCTTAGTACATTTGCATCGATTTAGAAAAAGAAATAAAAAGACAACAGAATAAGAATTAAAGCAATAATAGAAAGAAAAAAAAACAAAAAAAACAAAAACAAAAAACCTATACCTCACATGCAGCTTCATTCAGTGTTTTAACATAATTGCATTACAATTGGGTAGTATTGTGCTGTCCATTTCTGAGTTTTTATATCCAGTCCCGTTGTACAGTCTGTATCCCTTCATCTCCAATTATCCCTTCTCTTTTAAAAATTGTAAAAGTTTTGACATAGCAAATGATTATTCATTTGTCCTTTAAAGTCACTTAATGCTATTTGCCAAAAGGTATTGAAAATATATAGACTTTGAACTTCTTCCTTTGTGAGATTACACACTATGCGATTAAGATTATGACTTCTTAATTGATAATATTTTTGGTGACTTTTGGCTATTAAAGAAATAATTTTTTGCAAATATGTATTTAAACATTTTTGTCAATTGGTAAAAAAAATCCATTTTAAAACACCGTCTTGCTAAAATAGGCCTGTGGGAGATTGCAAGGTAAAGAAAATAATAAAATCAACAGGCTTTTTTAGATCTATTTGAACAAGCTGTCCTTTTTGAATGCATTGTTCAATTAATTGTAACTCTCATTCAGCTGCAGCTGTTAACTGCCTTTTGCTTAATAAATCAGAATCTCCTTGTAAAATATCAAACAAGTTTTGTAATATATAATTAGGAATCCCTAAAGTGGCAGGTAGCAAAAATGAAAGCAGAGTGTCAATAGTGATGTGTACCCATAGTAAATGACCAGATTTTTAAAATTGAATTCATTGGATTGATTAAAAAAGGAATGCAAGAATGTGGATTCTTTATAATTGGTTGTGCGTTTTTGCTAATTTTAAATTTATTTCATGCAGTTTTTATGATATTTTCTCACAATAGTGGCCAAATTCTGATTTGCTTACATGACCGGGCCCAGTTGGGTCCTCTGGGAACTGGCTAGGGACCAAGAGGAGCTTCCTGGGACCTAGATATCTTTATTAAAGTATACCTCTTTCTGGGGGGATAGCCAGTCCTCCCAGCTAGAGTGTACATTTTAACTATTTCTTACCAAGGTCATGTGATAGCAATATCAGTTGCATGTAATGGCAACATCAGGTGAACAAAAAAGACTCCACAAGCATATTTTTTCCTTGCATTCAACCCTCAAATCTGATCTGCTTCCAATATAAGCCATGGTTATCTTGGGATAAATTTAGTTTATACATATATAGTTTATATAAACACTGGAGAAAGCATTAAAGTATTTTGGCTTAAAAGAATTTGGGTATTTAAATGATTTGAATATTATTTAGTCAGTAATAGATTCATTTATAGTAATGGTACTTAGATTAATAGATTAAGCCACCTGGTTTAGGGCAAGAAGCAGTTTTTGCCAGTATAATGATACCCAGGAGAAAATCAGTATTTTTTATACAGATAATAACATGATAAAAGTTAACATAAGTTATTTTGATAAAACACAGACTCTTTGCTTTCTAACTAATTATTTAGAATTTTTTTTTATATCCTTTCATTAGAACAGGCTAAAAGTCCAAGAAAACATTGTCATTTTAGACTCATTAAATCTTTCTTGATTTTAACCAGAATTTCCATTTTTACAAACCCTCAGCACTTATTATATTAGTTTAGGCTTTGTCCCATATTTTTCTCATTTAGTAACAGTTATTCATTTTAGGATAAAACTATTCTATTTTCCTATTAATAAAAATACATCTTTCATATTTTTCATACTTAAATCATTACTTTGAACAAATATTTTACCACATATGTAATTACCATCAAAATTAAATTTATTAGAATAATGTTAAATATTTAAAATCCTTTAATGTTTCAAATATGCATTAACTATCAATATATAGTTTTTAACAAGAATTTTTAGTTTTAAAGTTCTTAAAATATATTTCTCTTTTCAAACATGAATAGGAGCTAAACTCATGGCCAGTTTCCAAATTGCTGTTTATTGAGGATTTAAGTTAACAAAAGGAGATGGGGTTGCCGTTCCCATTCTGAGTCATAGGACTTTACCTGTAGTATTGGTATAAATCTCATAGAATAATCATTCAGACTAAACAAAGGTAACCTAACAGAATACCTTGAGTCAGAACTACAATCCCAAACTGCACACCCTGCAGGTTGGGGACCAACCTGCCACAGGAACCATCAATGAGCACTGACCCCCGTTTGGTATGGCACCTTTCTCACTGAATACTTTCTAACTCAGGTGTACATGAATCCCTATATAAAAGCAGCCCATCAAGAACAAGCCCAGAAACCAATCTTTCTTTATCCTGCTCTGCCAAAGGCACAGCAAAGAAGCAATTTTTAAAATCTATCATAATATCAGTTCTTAGAAATTACAACTGGTGTGGGCAAGCCAGGCTGCAATGACTCCATAGGCTGAACCACAGTATCAACTTTTATCAAATCAGTCAACATTCTCCATTTTCCTGACCTCCCTCCTGCAATAAATATTGGAGAATTCCAAGAACCACGAGACTCCTCTAAACATTCTGCTCCAAACTGTTCCCAAATCAACTGAGTCAGAGCCTCCAACCTCTCTACAGATAAGGGCCACTGCTCAACCCAAAAAGGCCCGCCTGTAGTATTTGTAGTGGATGCCCCTGGAGCATCTCCTTACTTTATGCTTTAAGAGTTCCCTTATTAGATCCCTGTTCGGGCACCAATTGCCGAGTCCGGCTCAAGCAACTGTCGAAACGGGGTAAGAAGTGGTAGTGGGAGATTGAGAAGAAACACAACTTAGAGTTTAAGACAAAGCATGAGCCAGGTAGTTCATTGCCTGACTGAACACAATAACTAAATAGAAACAGGAATATTTTCCCCGTCGTATATTCACTGCAAAGCCTTCATAATGAATTTCCATTACTTAAGATTTAAAACATTATGGCCTTAAGGCTGAAACCAACAACAATGTTTTTGAATGAGATCAAATAAGCTTACTAATTCAGATGTTTTAACAGGCACCCCAGTAGCTTTAACACACACACATACTCCTCCAGCCGCCTATTATGATTACCCGTTACCCTGATGATCCAAGGAAAATGCTTACTTTACCAATATGACTCGAGTCCTTTTCTATCGGCTGGACACACGTGCCTCTAATGAGACTTTTCCTTGGTTCCTTAATATTGATTTGGAGTCTTCTTCTTCCAGCCCCACGTTTGGGCGCCAAATGTTGCTTTCTGTAGAAACAGAGCTCGAAGGATATTAAGGAATGATGAGAAAAAAGAAAGGAAGAAAGAAAGAAAGACACAGACGGGCTCAGGGGGTCTGAAGCTTGAGTTTACTTCAGACAGACTTCAGACAATTTTATTCTCAACCAGATCCTAGTTATATACCACAGGATGTCAATAGATATGCAGGCATTTCCTGAGGGAGCAAGATTCTTATCTCACAGTGTTCTTCATACTTAACATAACTGTTTGGGGTAAATATTCTCTTCCTCCCAGACTGCTCTACATAACAATCGCCACAGTTTACCGCTGCCATCCCGAGGCCAGCAGCTTGCAACAAATTCTGTAGGTCTTGCTTTAAACTCTTGGCTTCTACAATTTATTGTTGTTTTCACTCAGCATAATGTCCTCAAGTTTCATCCACGTTGTTGCATGTTCCTTCATACCGACGAATAGTATTTCACTGTGTGTATATATTCCACATTTTGTTTATCTGTTCATTGGTTAATGGACACTTGAGTTATCTCCATCTTTTGGCTATTGGGAATAATGAAAACGTCTGTTCACAGTGTTGCTTTCAGTTCTTCTGGGTATATACTGAGTGGTGGGATTGCTGGATCATAGGGTAACGCTATACTTAGCTTTCTGAAGAACTGCGAAATCATCTTCCACAGCGCTGTACCATTCTACATTCCCATCAGCAATGAATAACTCTTGCTATTTCTTGTTAGGAGGTTTTTGATGACTGGATCGATCTCTATTTGTAATTGGTCTTGTGATGGTTGGGTTCTGGTGCTAACGTGGCCAGGTGATGGTGCCCAGTTGTCTGGGCAGGCAAACACTGACTGGCCTAATCATTACTGTAAGGATATTTGGGGGTTTATTAAATCATCAGTCAGTTGATTGTGGCTGTAGGTAATTACATGTACGACCAACTAAGGGTGGTCTCATGGAAATGAGATAATCTAATCATTTGCATTTGAGCCAGTTTTCTTTTAAGGGAGAAAAGAGCATTTCACTTTTTCTTCAGCCAGTGAGCCATTCCTGTGGAGTTCATCATAGTTGCCAGCTTTGCAGCTTGCTCTGTGGATTTAGGACTCTTGCATTCCCATGGTTGTGTGAGACACTTTTTTTTTTTTAACTTTCTTTTATTAATTAAAAAAAATTAACAAACAAAACATTTAGAAATCATTCCATTCTACATATACAATCAGTAATTCTTAATATCATCACATAGTTGCATATTCATCATTTCTTAGAACATTTGCATCGATTTAGAAAAAGAAATAAAAAGACAACAGAAAAAGAAATAAAACGATAACAGAGAAAAAAAGATTATACATACCATACCCCTTACCCCTCGCTTTCATTTACCACTAGCATTTCAAACTAAATTTATTTTAACATTTGTTTCCCCTATTATTTATTTTTATTCCATGTGTTCTACTCGTCTGTTGACAAGGTAGATAAAAGGAGCACCAGACACAAGGTTTTCACAATCACACAGTCACATTGTGAAAGCTTTATCGTTATCAATCATCTTCAAGAAACATGGCTACTGGAACACAGCTCTACATTTTCAGGCAGTTCCCTCCAGCCTCTCCACTTCATCTTGAACAACAAGGTGATATCTACTTAATGCATAAGAATAACCTCCAGGATAACCTCTCAACTCTGGTTGGAATCTCTCAGCCATTGAAACTTAGTCTCATTTCACTCTTCCCTCTTTGGTCGAGAAGGTTCTCTCAATCCCTTGATGTTAATTCTCAGCTCATTCTAGGATTTCTGTCCCACGTTGCCAGGAAGGTCCACACCCCTGGGAGTCATGTCCCATGCAGACAGGGGGAGGGTGGTGAGACTGCTCGTCCGTCATGTTGGCTGGAGAGAGAGGCCACATCTGAGCAACAAAAGAGGCTCTCTTGGGGGTGACTCTTAGGTATAAATTTTAAGTAGACTTGACCTATCCTTTGTGGGGTTAAGTTTCATATGAACAAACCCCAAGACTGGGGTGTGTGAGACACTTTTTTTTTTACATGGGCAGGCACCAGAAATCGAACCCGGGTCCTCTGGCATGGCAGGCAAGCACCCTTGCCTGCTGAGCCACCGTGGTCTGCCCAGAGACTCTTTTATAAACCTTATATTTACAGATTACCTCCTGTTGGTTTGGTTTTTCTAGAGAACCCTGACAAATAGAGTCCTGTTTAGGTCTACTGTTTCTTCTAGGGTCAGTGTTAGGTTGTTCGTGTGTTTCTAGGAATTTGTCCATTTCATTTAGCTTCTCTAATTCATCGGTCAGCAGTTGTTCATACCATTCTCTTAGGACCCATTTATTTCTGTGGGGTCAGTAGTAATGTAATTACTACTATCTCATTTCTGGTTTTATTTGTTTGTGACTTCTCTCTCTTTCTCTTTGTCAGTCTAACTAGGGGTTGTCAATTTTATTGATCTACTCAAAGTACCAATTCTTGGTTTTCTTACTTCTCTCTATTGTATTTTTTGTTGGTTTGTTAGTTTTCTCTCTATTGTATTTTATTCTCAGTTTCATTTATTTCTCCTCTGATCTTTTTAATTTCTTTCTTTCTGCTTGCTTCGGGATTAGTTTGTTATTTTTTTCTAGTTCTTGCAGGTGTGCAGTTAGGTCTTAGATTTTGGCTCTTTATTCTTTTTTAATGTTAAGTGTTTAGGGCTATAAATTGCCCTCTGAGCACTGCCTTTGGGGCATCCCATAAGTTTTGATATATTCTCATTTTCATTAATTTCATTTCAAGATATTTAGTGATTTCCCTTGCAATTTCTTTGACCTACTGCTTGTTTGTGTTTTTAGCTGCCATGTATTTGTGACTTTTCCAGTCCTCCACCTGTTATGGATTTTCAGCTTATTCCATTATGGTTAGAGAATATCCTTTCGATAATTTCAATCTTTTCAAATTTATTGAGACTTGTTTTGTGACCAAGCATGTTGTCTGTCCTGGAGAATGATCTAGATGCACTTGAGAAGAATGCAATTCCTGCTGTTTTGGGGTGCAATGTTCTGAATATGTCTGTTAGACCTATTCAAGTTCTCTGCTTCCTTATTGATCTTCTGTCTAGATGTTCTATCTATAGACAAGAGTGGTGTGTTGAAATCCCCAACTATTATTTTGGGGCCCTGTGGTTAGGTGCATAAATATTATAATTGCTATTTCTTCTTGGTGGATTGTCCTTTTTATTAATATATAGTGTCCTTCTTTGTCTCTTATAAAAGCTTTTGACTTAAAGTCGAATTTGTTCTATATTAGTATAGCTATCTCAGCTCTTTTTTTTTGTTACAATTTGCGTGGAATATCTTTTTCTAACCTTACACTTTCAATCTATTTGTGTCTTTAGGTCTAAGATGATTCTCTTGTAAACAACATATAGTTGCATCAGGTATTTTTATCCATTCTGCCAAACTGTCTTTCGATTGGGGAGTTTAATCCATTAACATTCAATGTTATTCTGTAAAGACAGTACTTATCTCAGCTATTTTGTTCTCTGGTTTTTGTATGTCATGTCATTTTTTCCCTTGTCTCGCTTTTCCTTTATTGCAATCTCCTTTTATGCATAGTTGATAGTTTTGTGATGTATCTGATTCCGTTCTCATTTCTACTTCTGTACATTTTTTAAACACTTTCTTTGGTTTTATTCTGGGGTTTACCCTGGGGTTATTCCTGCATCTATAACCTACTAATTTGAAAAAACACGCCTTTGGTTTGCTAGGCTGCTGAAAGCAGATACTGTGAAATCCAACGGCTTTAACAAAGGGAATTTATTGGTTTACAAGTTTTCAGTTTTGAGGCTGAAAAAAAAGTACAAATCATGGCATCAGCAGGAAATACTTTATTCCTGAAGACCAGCTGCTGGTAATCCTTGGCTCCTCTACCACGTGGCAAGGCACATGGCAGTGTCGGCTCATGTCTCCCTTCTCTCCCAGGTTTTGTTGCTGTTCTGGTTTAAAACTGTTATGCACCCCAGAAAAGCCAAGTTCTTCCAATAAAATCTTGTGGGGGCAGACCTATTGTCGGGTGGGCCCTTTTTATTAGGCTACCTCTGTGGAGATGTGACCCACCCATTCAAAGTGGGACTGGATCCACTTAACTGAGTCCTTTAAAAGGGAGAATTTTGGAGAAAGCACCGATGCTTGAAGAAAGAAAACATCCCAGCAGAGGCCAGAAGGACCCACAAGAACTAAGAGATCCATTTTGAAACCCTTCTCTCCTGGGATCTACCTTTCCATGTGACAGAAGAATCTGGACTCAATCAGCCTTTTTTTCAGTGAAGATGTCCTCTTGTTGGTGCCTTAATTTGGACATTTCCATGTTCTTAGAATTGTAACCTGCAACCCAGTAAATCCCCTTTGCAAAAGCCAATCCATTTTTGGTATATTATATTCAGGCAGCTTTAGCAAACCAGAACAGTCATTTTCAGCTTCTCATTTCTGTGACTTTTTTTTTCTCTATATTCACCCCAATTATAAAGGACTCCAGGAAGAGGATTAAGATCCACCCTGAATGGTGGGTCACACCTTAAGTGAAGTAGCCTTATGTTCTAGTTTGCTAGCTGCCAGAATACAACACACCAGAGATGGATTGGCTTTTAATAAAAGGGGATTTATTTTGTTAGTTTTTCAGAGGAAAGGCAGCTAACTTTCCACTGAGGTTCTTTCTTATGTGGGAAGGGTCAGAGTGATCTCTGCTGGCCTTCCCTCTACGCCTCTGGGTTCCAACAACTTTCCCTGGGGTGATTCGTTTCTGCATCTCCAAAGGCCTGGGCTGAGCTGTGAGTGCTGAGATGAGGTATGCTGAGCTGCTTGGGCTGTGCTACATTGAACTCTCTCATTTAAGCACCAGCCAATGAAGTCAAACATCATTTATTGCAGCAGGCACACCTCCTAGCTGACTGCAGACGTAAATCAGCAACAGATGAGGTTCACGTACCATTGGCTCATGTCCACAGCAACAGAACTAAGTGCCTTCACCTGGACAAGTTGACAACTGAATCTAACTACCACACATTATCAAAAGATCTACTCACAATGGTGACCCACAGGAATGGATTAACTTTAAGAACATGCTTTTCTGGGATACATACAGATTCAAATCACCACAGATACCAACTTAGCTACAATAGAATAGATGTTCCATGTTCCCACATCACTCTGTTTCTCCTCTTTAAGTAGTTTTTATCCTACTGTACCACTTTATATTTTGTACACTCATTATCAGCAATTATGCCTTCTTGTTTATTTGTATTCTGATTCTTATATGAATTAAAGAGTTTTATATTGAAAATACAGTACTATTGGGTTTTGCATTTACCCTTTTATTTATCCTTACTAATCATCTTCGTTTCTTCACACCACTCCAAACCACTCTCTGTCTTTTCCTTTCAACCTGCAGGGCTCCTTTTAACAATTCTTGTACAGCAGGTCTTTTGTTGATCAACTCTCTCCATTTCTATTTATCTGTGAATATTTTAAACTCTCCCTCACTTTGGAAACCACAGTTTCGTTTGATAGACAATTTTTGGTTGGCAGTTTTTTCTCTTTCTGTACCTTAACTATATCACACCACTACTTTCTTGTCTCCATGGCTTCTGATGAGAAATTGGCACTTACAAGGGTTTGAGGATCCCTTGTATGTGATGAATCATTTTTCTCTTGTTGCTTTCAGAATTCTGTCTATATCTTTGACATTTGACATTCTGACTATGTGTTTCAGAGTAGGTCTACTAGGATATATTCTGTTTGGAGTATATTATGGTTTCTTGGGTATGTATATTCATGTCTTTCTCATAAGGCTTGGGAAATTTTCAGCCATTGTTTCCTCAAATATTCTTTCTGTCCCCCTTTCCTTCTCTTCTCCTTCTGGGACACCCATGATACATATGTTTGCATGCTTTGTTCTGTCACTCAAATTCCTGAGGCACTGGTCAATTATATCCAATCTTTTCTCTCTCTCTTCTTCAGACTGAATGACTTAGATTGTCCTGTCTTCTAGCTTACTGATTCTCTCTTTGACCTGTTCAAATCTGCTATTATATGTTTCTAGTATATTTTAAATCTCTATTTTGGGCCATTCATCCCTATCATTACTGTTATGTTTCTTTTTACATTTTTAAATTCTTCTTTATGCTCATGCATCATCTTCTTTTTTTGATGTGCTTGATTTTACTTAACATATTTTCATTTTAATTCCTTTCTCAAATTTGAAGGGAGTATAAAAGAGGAGTTCTTATATACCATAAGTTTCTACTTCTAAACTGTATTTATCCATGCTTGTTTTCATCTTTGCCATGAGCATATACAATACTAAAATAATAGTTAAGAATCATAATTTCTTATTCTAAATGTTTGAGTTAAATTTCAAAGTTATTTTCTGATTGATTCAACTCTTTCTGTATAGAACTGCACAAAAACAAAACTAGAATGTGGCCAGCATATTAGATTTTAAGCAACAGTATTTGCTGCCTACAAATATGCAAGCACTTATCTATTGAATTAATCTGACTTCATATTACTTCTAAAAAATTCAGCATTCAATATAATATCCATGTCACTTCACAATACTTACATTCTTATACTACATAAGTTGAATAAAAGTCTTGTACAAAATTCTTGACTCCTTGCTGACCAGATAAAGTATTTTATCCAACACTCTGAATTTTCTGATGTGAAATGCAGCCAAAACTTTTCAGAAATTGACTTTTGGTGTAGTGTTCCCTTATCATAAGAATATTAATGCTAAGGAATGAATGATCACTGTGGAAAGCCTTCATTCACGACATCAGTAAAAGTTTTATACAGCATGAATTACAGTTGCCTTATAAGTGTTGCTGTATGAATAAATGATTTTGGATGACTTTTCATGAATAAAATCTCCAGCATAAATTATCTGGCACTTTCTCAAGGGGCTTCATTCTCCAATAAAGACTTGTCTCTCTATCAGTTTGAGCAATGGATGCAGACTCTTCAACTTTCATTACATGTATATTATGTGTTCTCTCATGTTGTATGTCACCATATCATCTACTAAAAGCTTTTATATATGTGACATTCACATCAATTCTCTCCAATATACATTGGCTTATATTGACATGGCAATCAGGATGACTAAAAGCTCTATCAAATTGATTACAAACAGTGTTTTTTCTGTGTGTACATTCTCTAGTTCTTTTAATGGCTCATTCAAGGACTGGAATCTCTTCCATATACAAAGCATTTATAGTATGAGTTCTCTCATGTCATCTCATGTCAGAACTTTGACTGAAGCATTTCACACACATGACATTTATAAAGTTTCTCTCCACTTTGGGTTTTGTCATATTGTCTAAGTTTACAAAATTAAACTAAGGTTTCCCCACATAGATGACATTCTTATGGTATCTCTACAGAGGCAGTTTTCTCAAGTTTTTTAAAGACAGAATGACAAGTGAAAGCTTTCTCACAAAGATGGCATTCATAGGGTACCTCTTCAGTGTGAGTTCTCTCATATACTCTAAAAGAACAATACCTAGTGAAGGCTTTCCCAGCATAAAAGATATTCACAGGGTTTCTCTCCAGTGTGAGTTCTCTCATGTCATGTAAAGCTAGAATGATGAGCAAGGGCTTTCCCAAACAGGTGACATTCAGAGGGTCTCTCTCCATTGTGAGTTCTCTCCTGTTGACCCAGGGAAGAACATTGAGTGAAAGTTTTCTTACATAGATGGCATTCATACTTTTTTCTCCAGTCTGAGTTCTCTCATGTGCTCTAAGAGAAAAACAGTGAGTGCAGGCTTGCTCATATAGACGGCAATCACATGCTTTTTCTCCAGGGGGAGTTTTCTCTCATGTTGTCTCAGGGTAGAATACTGAGTGAAGGGTTTCCTACATAGATGACATCCAAAGGGTCTCTCTCCACTGTGAGTTCTCTCAAGTTGTCTAAGAATAGAAGAATAGATGAAAACTGTTCCACATAGATGACATTCATATGGTTTCTCTCCAGTGTGAGTTCCATTATAATGTTTAAGGTCAGAGCCTTAAATAAAGGATTTACTAAGTAGGTGACATTCATATGAATTATTTCTAGTGCAAATTTGCTTTTGTTTTTAAAAAGATGACTGGTCACTTAGGGCTATCCCAAAGATATAGCTGAAGTAGGGTTTCTTTCCCCTGTGTGTTAACACATGTTGAGTCACTCTGGATCATTGAGTAAAATCTTCCAGAAATTTACTGTATGAAATGTCATTATTTTTAATATGAGAATTCTGCTTCAATGACATGATGATAGATGTGACTTTCCTGAAGATATGTGGCATGGACAGCATTTCTTGTTCTTCGAGACCACTTTCCCAGACTGAATACTGGTTTTAGAAAAACCCACTTCCTTCTTCCCACAGTTCCTCTTCCTGCTCCACTTGGAACATACATCGGATTTGAAGACCAGATTACTGATATTCTCTACCATCACATCTCTGAAACAACTTTCTCTTGGATTTATCCAGCAGGGACCACTCTTCCTGGTGAAGTCTATAACTACATCTTTCAAGTTCAGTAACTCCTTTTCCACTTTTCACCATCCTACAGAGGGGGGTAGAGTGGTGTCATTTATTGTTTTCCTCAAATTGCAGACTGGTGAGGTATCCCAGAGTTGTGGGTACCTCCTCCATGTGGGTCCTGTGGTGACAAAGCTTGATCCTAACTGTTGAGACAACATCAAAGCCGGGGAAGTGAACCCTGAGATGTTTCTGCGGTGGTCTGAGTCATCATGGGTTCAGCTGCCAGCTGGAGGGTGCACCTCTCCCTGTCCCTCTGGCTGAATCCCTGAGACTGGGCTGAGATTCTTAAATTCCAGTGACCCAGGGGGGTGATGTGGATTCCTCATCACAGTCAACAGGGAAGGTGTTAAGGACGGATCCGTAGAAGGAACAGGAGTAGGGGAGTGCCTGCTCTGGGCCCATTGTCCTCAGTTCTTATCAGGCCCAAGCACTACACATCGTCTTCTGAGTACCCTTTATCTCTTTGTGCATATTTTCTTTCATCTCCTTGAATTGATTTAGGATATTTGTTTGAACATCTTTGGTTAGTTCCAAATTCTGTCTTCTCTTAAATTGTAATTTGTCCCTTTCAGCTAAAATTTCCTGTTTCTTAGTATGGCTTATAATATTTTGTTGATGTCTAGGCACCTGATTATCTTGATGAGCTAACTCTGAAAGCCAGTTTTTCCCTCTTGTCTAGAGTTTTATTGTTGATTGGCTTTGTGTTAAGGCTCTTCTTTGACACTTGATCCAAGTTATTCTAGACATTTAGAATAGCTCATGTTTAACTGTCAGATTTTCTCAGTCCTTCCTTATCCAATTTTTGCCCTGAATATGTGGTACAATTTTTAAGGCTGCACTTTTTTGTGCAATTGTTTCATCTCCAAGAGAAACTTCCTTTCCTCTGTTCCTTCTCCAGCTGCCTTGATATGCTCTGTTTCTTTTTATGCACAGTTTTCTTCCCAGTCCCTATGATTTGTTTAAATTCTCTCCCTCACTCAGTGCCCCCTTTTTCCTTACACTTTTCAATGCCAGGACCCATCCTATTTTAAAGCAGTTCCATGTAACCTCTTCTCCCTTTTTTTCAGAGAGGCTTTTCTGCCTCAGGTTTCTTCCCTGTTAGGGATCCCACTCCAAGGAGCCAGATGGGGTCAATCCAGAAAGGTGGGTCACTCCAGAGAATTCTGTTTTGCATTTAGGTGGTCCACCAACAGAAACAGGATTGTTTTAGTGTGCCTCTTGCCAAAAGATTTGCTGCAATCTCTCTCCAGTTCCCTAGGGAGTCTTGTATGTACAATGACTTAGAGCTTGTGTTCTGCCTTGGACCTCTGCAGACTTGGGTAGGTCCCTGTGCCTGCATAGATGTGAAGTTCTAACTTACTGTGTGAGTGGTGCTACAGTCAGTGTCCATGGTGTACATGGACCGCTGTCTCTGCGTGACTCCCTAGCTGTGCAAGACCAGGTGAAGGGGAGGGGAATGGACCAGCGGGTGTAGGATGGAAATTCCCTATCTGATATATTTTTGTTTTGGTTCAGCGTTTGTGGAGTCATTCTCTAGTCTCTACCGTCCTCCAGAATTCTAAGCAACTGGGATTGCTCCTTTTATTTGCTGACTCTTTGGGGAGGTTTTTTCAGGGGATGTTTCATGTTGCCATGTTGCTGATGTCACTCTACAGTGACAGTTTTATTTCCTCCTTTCTAATTTCTACACATCTAATTTCTTTTTCTTGTCTTATTGTGCTGTCTAGGACCTCTAATATAATGTTAAATAGAAAGGGTGATAAAGCACATTCTTGTTTCACTCCTGAGTTCATGGGGAATGATACTAATGGTTCTCCCTTTAAGATGATGTGTGTTGAAGGGCTTTAATTTAATTTAAAAAATTAAAAAAAAATTTGTGGTTAATTTTACATATACTAAAGTCCACAATCCCTAAGCATATAGTGTGATTAATTTCTACACATCTGTACAGCTATGTAATCAAATCATATTAAGAGACAGACATTTCCAGGTTTTCAAAAGGTGCTGTCATGTCTCTCCAACCAGTCCATACATAAAGAATAACCATTATTCTAACTTTTATCTCCACAGATTACTTTTGCATGTCTTTAAATTTTATATAAATTAAATCATGAGTGTGTACTCTTTTGCATCTGACTTTTCACTCAAATCAACATTTTGCATTTGAAATTCATCCATATTATTGTGTGTAGCAGTATTTTGTTCTTGTTCATTGCTAAGTAGTATTCCATTTAACAAATATAGCAAAATTTATTTATCATTCCATTTTTGCTGGAAATTTGCTTTGTTTCTAGTTTAGAATTATTTGTATAAAGCTGCTTTAAACAATCCATACAAGTCTTTTATGGAAATATGTGCTTATGTTTAATTCATACCCAATAGTGGAATTTCTGGGTCATAGAGGAGAAGTATTTTAGCTCTAGTAGACCATTCTAAACATTTTCTCAAAGTGGTTATAGTAATTTACACTCCCACTAGTATGTAAGAGAGTTCCCAATTACTCATTACCATCAATGCTTCTTTTGCCAGTCTATTCAACTCAAGTCTTTCTGACCAGTGTATACTGGTATCTCATTATGCTTTCATTTGTGTTTCTCTGATGACTAATGATTTTGAATACGTTTTCATATAGTTATTGGCTGTTTGAATATCCTGTTCTTCGAAGAATGTGTTCTTTTGCCCATTTTTAGCGGGTTGTTTGTCTTTTCGGTAAGCATTCACATAGAGCGAAATATCTTCTCACTCAGTGCTTATTCAGAGTGGTTCATCCACAGATTTCTTTCTTAGACCTCCTTTTTTTCACCAATTTTCCAATCACGTCTCTTCCAAGTCCCTGACCACCTACCCTAAGTATTAGTGACTGTTCAGGAATGAGTGCAATCTGTGCCTCTGGCATCTCTCTAGGTGAAATGAGCCACCAGGAGCCGTTCTCACCGTTCTGCCCACGGGGAGGATTTCCCGCCATCACGTTTTCTTCCCAGCACTGAAGTGCTGCAGCTGTGTATATTCAGACAGTGCCAGCGTATGCAAAATCATTTGCAGACAAGGTCTAAAGATGTTCTTCCTCAGCTAGCTGGTCCTAGGAATGTCCTATGAGGCTACAGGGACAGGTTGAAAGAGAAGTATTAGTGTAGGTGCATTAGGAATTTGGGGAGTCAGGCTCATCCAGCTGCCCGAGTGGGACCTGAAAGGATAGGTGGGGCAGGTGTCTAGGGAAGGCTGTTATTGTCCCTACTTAGGGCCAGAAGTTGAAAAGTAGGGAAGGCTGTTATTGTCCCTACTTAGGGCCAGAAGTTGAAAAGAAGAGCTGGACAATCTGGAATCTGTTGGCACTTTTAACCAGAATGTAATAACTTCAATCCTGCCTTCCCAAGCTCTCACAACTGAGTCTTTGGGCCAACTCTGACCCAGAAACTTATAGGAAAGGAGATTTTGGGAAATGTAGTGTCTAACCAAGTATACACTATAAAACCACCACATTCATCCAATGAATTCTTTTCTTTTCATCATCACATAGTTGTATATTCATCATCATGATCATTTCTTAGAACATCTGCATCAATCCAGAAAAAGCAATAAAAAGAAGACAGAAAAAAATTCATACATACCATACCCCTTCCCCTTCCCCTTCACCGATCACCAGCATTTCAGTCTACTAAATTTATTTTAACATTTGTTCCCCTTATTATTTATTTATTTTCAATCCATATGTTTTACTTGTCTATCGATAAGGTAGAGAAAAGGAGCATCAGACACAAGGCTCTCACAACCACACAGTCACACTGCAACAGCCATATCATCATACAATTATCTTCAAGAAACATGGCCACCGGAGCACAGCTCCACATTTTCAGACAGTTCCCTTCAGCTTCTCCATTGCATCTTTTTTTTAAATTAATTTTTAAATCTTTTTTAAAATACCAAAAAAAAAATCACTAAACAAGCACAAACATTCTTGACTTTTGATCATTCCGTTCTACATACGTAATCAGTAATTCACAATATCATCACATAGTTGCATATTCATCATCATGATCATTTCTTGGAACATTTGCATCTATTCAGAAAAAGAAATAAGAAGACAACAAAAAAAAATTCATACATACCATACCCCTTATTCCTCCCTTTCCTTGATCACCAGCATTTCAATCTAAATTTATTTTAACTTTTGTTTCCCCTATTATTCATTTTTATTCCATATGTTTTACTCATCTGTTGATAAGGTATTTAAAGGAGCATCAGACACAAGGTTTTCACAATCACACAGTGACATTGTGAAAGTTATATCATTGTTCAATCATCTTCAAGAAACATGGCTACTGGAACACAGCTCTACATTTTCAGGCAGTTCACTCCAGCCTCTCCATTACATCTTGACTAACAAGGTGATACCTACTTAATGCATAAGAATAACCTCCAGGATAACCTCTCAACTCTGTTTGGAATCTCTCAGCCATTGACACTTGGTCTCATTTCACTCTTTTCCCTTTTGGTCGAGAAGGTTTTCTCAATCCCTTGATGCTGAGTCTCAGCTCATTCTAGGATTTCTGTCCCATGTTGCCAGGAAGGTCCACACCCCTGGGAGTCATGTCCCACGTAGACAGGGGGAGGGTGGTGAGTTTGCTTGTTGTATTGGCTGGAGAGAGAGGCCACATCTGAGCAACAAAAGAGGTTCTCTTGGGGGTGACTCTTAGGCCTAATTTTATGTAGACTTGATCTATCCTTTGTGGGGTTAAGTTTCATATGAACAAACCCCAAAACTGGGGGCTCTGCCTATAGCTTTGGTTGTCCACACTGTTTGTGAGAATATCAAGAATTCAGCTGGGGGAAGTTGAATTTTCCCCCTTTCTCACCATTCCCTGAAGGGGACTTTGCAAATACTTTTTTATTCACTGTTCAAATCACTTTCAGATTTACTGGGGCATCACTCTGGACAAACCAACAAAATCTCATGTCCTACTCAAGGTTCCATGTATTTATGGTGTTCAATTAAGCTGTGTACATAAGTTATATTAGGAAATGCACTGGTTAAAATATAAACTTTGTACCAAATAAACATTTTTTGCTTTAGTCTCACACGTAAGTTGAAATTTTAAAATATTTATTGCCATCTATTTTCAGCACCCTGCAGTAATGACAGTCCTTTGTTCTTCCTCATGCAAAAACATTTTTTTAAATTTGTACATTTAGTCACTATCATTATACACTCTAGGCATTCCTACATTATACCATCTCAGTTTTTATCATATGTCTTTCCTTCTGATTTCATTTGTGCCCCCAGCCCTCCTCCCTCTATCATTCTCACATTCAGCTTCATTCAGTGTTTTAACATAACTGTATTACAGTTAGGTAGTATTGTGCTATCCATTTCTGAGTTTTTATATTCAGTCCTGTTGCACAATCTGAATCCCTTCAGCTCCAATTACCCCATATCTTACCCTATTTCTATCTCCTGATGGTCTCTGTTACCAACGAAATTCTCCAAATATATTCACTGGTGTCAGTTCATATCAGTGAGACCATACAGTATTTGTCCTTTTGTTTCTGGCTAATCTCACTCAGCATAATGTCTTTAAGGTCCATCCATGTTGTTACATACTTCATAACTTTATTCTGTTTTATGGCTGCATAATATTCTATCGTATGTATATACCACAGTGTGTTTAGCCACTCATCTGTTGATGGACCAATGAATTCTTAATTGCAGACTTATTTAAGTTCTAGCAAACCCACTTACCTTTTAAAATAGATTTAGATTCTCTATGGAAATTCTGCTGTATCTTTTTTTAATCCATTTTCTCTATTATTTAAAAACATTAATGATAAAATCCACATCTTACTACGTATTATAATAAAATGTTATCTGGTTATCTGTGAGTCTGTTTTTACTTTCTTTTTTTTCTTGTTTATTGGTCATTTTTTCTTGCCTCTTTGCATGCTTATTAAATGTTGACTGCTTTGGCACTACGGTAACTCTCCAAAACCTACAAACTCCAGACGGGTCCCTGAATCAGATAAGTCCTGAAACGTAGAGGGGCCAGCCTCTCCAGAACATCAGCTAATTCTATTCCCCTGTCCCACATGATCAACAGCCCCTTTCAACATGAAAAAGTTAGAATGGGCATAGCCCAAATACCCCTAAAGAGTGGGACAGAAAGATGAAAGATGATGGTGGAGTTATACAGAGAAGTTCAGGTTTAACAAATGAGTTTGAGTCTTGAGTGCTTATACTGATATTTCTTTTCACCTCCAGCACCTTAGAGCACCTAGAAATAAAAACCTAAAATTGTGGAATTATAATCCATACCAAACCCTGAAATCTGTTCTACAACTACTTTTATGATGTATTTTGAAATTTATTGCTTTTATGTACATATGTTATTTAAAGAGAAGGAGGAGTGTAACAGATAGGATTTAACAAATGAATATGTCATGGTCAGGTTCATGTGTCAATGTGGCCAAGTGGTGGTACCTGTTTGTCTGGTTGAGCAAGTGCTGGCCTGTCTGTTGTGATGAGGACATTTCATAGAATTAAATCATGAGCATGTCAGCTGCACGCACAGCTGATTCCATTTATAATCAGTCAAGGGGCGTGTCTTCTGCAATGAGTGATGCTTAATTTAATCACTGAAAGCCTTATAAGGAGGATTCAGAGGAGACAGGCTCTCTTCCTGCTTCAGCTGGTGAGCCTCTCCTGTGGAGTTCGTCCAGACCCTCCATCGGAGTCTGCGACTTCACAGCCTGCCCTGCGGATTTTGGACTCTGTGTTCCCATGGTCATGTGAGACACTTTTATAAATTTTATATTCGCGAGTGTTCCCTGTTGATTCTGTTTCTCTAGAGAACCCTAACTAATACAGCGTATGACTGCTGAATCATTATATGGTTATTTGTACTGGTCTCCAGTGTCTTGGAGCAGCTAGAAGAAAAAAACAAAAAAATTGTGGAGCTGTAACCCACCCCAAACTTAAAATCTGTTCTATAACTACTTGTTAAGATGTACGTGGAAATTTATGGCTTTTTTGTATATATATTTCACAATATTAAAAACAAAGTGCAGAAAAAAATGTGAACGGCTTTGAACATTTCATATAAAAGACTCATTAACTTTTTACCCCTTGATTATTGCAGTATATCACTTTCGGTTTTGGTGACCTAGTTGTCAGGGCTAGTTACAGTTTCTTGATTAAAAAATTGAGGTAAAATTCACATAACATAAAATTAACCACTGTAGAGAGAATGATTCAGTGACATTTAGTGTCTTCACAATGTAGTCACTAGTCTATCTAGTTCCAAAGCATTTTCATCACCCCAAAGAGAAACCCTGGCATTATTAGGTGGGTCCCACTGTTCAGCCCTGTCCCTGCCCCCTGGCAACCTCACTGTCTTTTTTTTTTTTTGATGGGGGGGAAGCACACGGCTGGGAATTGAGCCCGGTGTCCTGCATGGCAGGTGAGAATTCTACCCTGAGCTGCTGTTGCTCCCCCCTCACTATCTTTTTTGCTTGTTTGTTTGCATGGACAAGCATCAGAAATCGAATGAGATGAATTCGATTTGAATGAGAACCTGACCGTCTCTGTCTCCTAAGTCCCTAATGCCTGTGGGAGATTCTGCTCTGACTCCTGGAGGGTTTGACTTGACCTCCTGCCCCATGCATCTTCAAAATCTTGATCAAACATCACATGTTCGAGATCAGCCCAGTCCCTCTAGTGGGACTTTGTCTCCCAAATGCCATGAGACTGTAGACAATTTCATTCTCCCTTTCAGGAGCTTTGAGGAGCTTCCAACCTCTCAGGACCGCCAAAAGCTCTTTACCCCAGTAGAGTTCCTTTGCCTTGGCCAAGTGAGATCTCAGCATCGGCAAGTGCTCCCAGGGCAAAAAAAAAAAAAAAAGGAAAAAAAAATTGGCCTGTGCTATTCAGCTCATTCAGGAAGGAAGGGCTTGTCCCTCTGGAATTTTAGTTGATCTCATCCCCATTCCATCCACAGCTGTCTGCTGTCTGAAAAAAAAAAAGATGATTTTTTCCCCCAATTCTTCTGTTTTTTATTTTTCTTTTCTAATTTTTGCAATGAGAGCGTTGGCCTATTGAAAACTACTATGTCCTGGTTGGAGATGGAAGACTTTTTGCTCTTCTCTTAAATTCTAGTAAATTTATCTTCATTATTTCTTCAAATAGTTTCTCTTCTCCATTTTTATGTTTCTCTTTCTGAAATCTTATTTTCTGAATGTTTTCATTTTCGCTTCTCTCCTTTCTATCTTAAATATTTTTCTTTCTTTGTTTTCTAATCTTTGTTCTTTGATTCCTTATTCCAGGAAAGTTATGCAGTTTGGTCTCCCAATTCTCTAGTGTTTTCCTCAGCTGTATTTGTTCTATTTATCCCATCTTCCTGG
This sequence comes from Tamandua tetradactyla, assembly GCF_023851605.1. Classification (NCBI taxonomy): domain Eukaryota; kingdom Metazoa; phylum Chordata; class Mammalia; order Pilosa; family Myrmecophagidae; genus Tamandua; species Tamandua tetradactyla. Next base: position 10,879,482 of record NC_135335.1, read on the forward strand.
ACTGGTGGGACTTTTTGATGTAAAGGAGTACTTCAAAATGATGAGACTTCTGTATTCATTCATTCATTCATTCATCCACCCATTCATTCATTCCTCCATTCATCAAGTCCCTACCAGGTACTACTTTAGACACTGGACATTTTTTTTTTTATTTAAATTTTTTTTTATTAATCTTCAAATTTTTAAAAAAATTACAAGAAAGAAACACAAACATTGTTAACATATGATCATTCCATTCTACATATATAATCAGTAATTCACAATATCATCACATAGTTGCATATTCATCATCATGATCATTTCTTAGAACATTTGAATCAATCCAGAAAAAGAAATAAAAAGACAACAGAAAAATAAAATGAGAGCAGAAAAAAAAATTATACGTACCATACCCCTTACCCCTCCCTTTCATTGATCACTAGCATTTCAAACTAAATTTATTTTAACATTTGTTCCACCTATTATTTCCTTTTTATTCCATATGTTTTACTCGTCTGTTGACAAGGTAGATAAAAGGAGCATCAGACACAAGTTTTCCACAATCACACAGTCACACTGTGACAGCTATATCATTATTCAACCATCATCAAGAAACATGGCTACTGGAACACAGCTCTACATTTTCAGGCAGTTCCCTCCAGCCTCTCCACTCCATCTTGGATAACAAGGTGATGTCTACTTAATGGGTAAGAATAGCCTCCAGGATAACCTCTTGACTCTGTTTGGAATCTCTCAGCCATTGACACTTTATTTTGTCTCATTTCACTCTTCCCCATTTTGGTCGAGAAGGTTTTCTCAATCCCTTGATGCCGAGTCTCAGCTCATTCTAGGATTTCTGTCCCACGTTGCCAGGAAGGTCCACACCCCTGGGAGTCATGTCCCACGTAGAGATGGGGAGGGTGGTGAGTTTGCTTGTTGTGTTGGCTGAAGAGAGAGGCCACATCTGAGCAACAAAAGAAGTTTTCTTGGGGGTGACTCTTAGGCCTAATTTTAAGGAGGCTTGACCTTAAATTGAACTAGGGATCTTCTCCTAATGAGGACTCCTTGGTGTCAGGTGACAGAACCCCAACTCAAACTGGTTTAAGCCATAAAAGAAGTTACTGGTTCAGTTAACTTAAAGGCCCAGGAGTAGGGTAACTTTAGGCCTTGCTGATTTTAGGGGCTCAAATGATATTGACAAGACCTGGCATCTGCCTCTCCAATGCTTGTTTCTGCTGTTCTCTGTGCTGACCTCACTCTTAGGTCGCTTCTCCTTGCGTGGAGGTGAGATAACCACTAGCAACTCAGCAACTCTGGCAGACAGAGATTTCCCCTTCCCCCACATTCCGTCACCAGCTCCTTGTTTGCGTCCTGCTGAATGGTTTGGGTTATGTGTCCAGCTATGAACCAGTCATTGCAATGAATCAGGGAAAGGAGCATGCTGGTGGGCCAGGTTTGCATCTTGGGCCCACCCCTTAGCTGATCTCATGTTCTGTGAGCTTTGCAACCCCAACGGAATGAGAGAACCTCCTTCCTGAGAAATCCAGCAAATATCTGAAGGATGATTCTCATCAACTATCTCAGGACTCATGCCCTTTCCAGTCTCCTATCATGCCATACTGGTAGGCCTAGGTCTAGAGTTGCCAGATGGATCAAATAAAAATATGGGATGCCCAATTATGTTTGAATTCCAGAAAAACGATGGATAAATGTTTAGGATAAGTATGTCCCAAGTGTGCATCCTGTATTTTATTTGGCAATCCTACCTCCATATGCAAACCCCTCAATGTCGGAGATGAGATCAACCACATGCAAACCACTTGATCTGAGTATGAGAAGTAAGGTAATTCCACAGGAAGAAAGGAGTTGCTGCTTCCAGAAGGAAACAAATGATAGAGGCCCTCAGCAATCTCTAGGTACGTCTAGTTCATTGCAACCCACCAGCCCTTCCCTGCTACTTTATCCCTGCCAACAGATCTCTGGTGAAAGTAGGTGAGGTCCCCCGATTTTAAGACATAGGCTCCCCTCTCAGTCCGAGGGGATAAATTATGATTAATATAAATTACCAACGATAATCCCTTCTCCTTTTGTCAAATGCCTCATGTTCCTAGCTTTCTTTGTAGTGAGGGGTGATCATGCAATCATTTCTGGCCGGTGAAAGGTAAGGGAAAACTTACTGGGGGGGTTTCTGGTGAAAGATTTTGCTTCCCAGATAAAAAGACAGAGCCTCAGGTGGTCGTCATCCACCATTACATTTTCTCAGAGCACCTCAAACTTCTCCTTGAGAAAAGTCCACAGAGCCCCTCCGCATTGCTCTCAAGTCCTAGGAACATCTCCTCCCTCCACAGGAGTCCTGCCTGGTTCTTCCTTCAATTCCTGGAACACTTTGTCTCTGAAACAATCCTACTGCTTTACCTCCATTAACCCAGGCTTTCAAAATCAGGCCTTCTAATCCTCCCACAGCCCTGAGCACAAAAGACAAATAACCATTTCAGTAGAAAATGTTTACATAATAAGAAAGCAATTGCATTCTTGTGTTTCTCTGAATAGGGGACCACCAACCTCAGATCTGAGAGGCCAGAAAAATGGCTAATCCAAGACCTAAAGAATGATGTCCCTTAAATCAGGAGCAGAGGGAGAAATGTATCCTTGGCAGGGGGAGCCGTGCACACAAATCAAAGCATTGGTGGTGAGAGACCAGGCTGGAGGAGCAAGTGAGGCAATGAAGGACTGGAGGCTTTAAACTAGGGAAAGACAGCAAAGCTTCAGATTTGCTTTAGAAAGATTCTAGGTGCTGTGTGGATTAGAGGGGACAAGATGGAAGCAAGGGAGAAACAAAAGGAGGCTGATGCTTTAGTGCTGGATTTTAGTGCAGTTGGGGCGAAAAGGACAGGAGTTAGCCTCCGAGAGGTCTTTGTGGTTGACTGGATGTGGTTGGAATCATTTGCATCCCCGAGCAGACAGAAAGCTGGTCCAGTCTCAGAGAGGAAGGCAGGCTCTCAGGGCTTCCTATGCTGCTGCCAACCTTGGGAGTCCTGGGTGAGACCTTGATTGCTGAGAACCTGACATTTGAGGGCTGTGATCCCACAGAAGAGCTTCCTGAAGGACAATTGCAAGTGAAAAGCAATTGGGTGTTTATTGTGTAAATGAGTGGTAAGAGAAATATTTCTTTTATTCAGAAAAACATCTGCCGTACCCTAAAAATTGGGCAAATGCAACCTAATGCAATATGGTAGTGTTTTTTTTTAGATGTACCTAATAGTTTTTTTTTTTATTGACAAAGCAAAACAACATACAAACATGAACATTCTTAACATATGAACATTCCATTCATGGTGTATGATTAATGACTCACAATAACATCACATAGTTGTATATTCATCACCATGGTCATTTCTTAGAACATTTGCATCACTCCGGAAAAAGAAATTAAAAAAAAAACAACTCATACATACTGTATTAGTTAGGGTTTTCTAGAGCATAGAATCAACAGGAAATAATTGTAAATATAAAATTTATAAAAGTGTCTCAAGTAACTGTGGGAACGTAGAGTCCAAAGTCTGTAGGGCAGGCTGTGAAGCTCACAATTCCAGTGGAGAGTCTGAACGAACTCCATAGGAGAGGTTCACTGGCTGAAGGAGGAAGAGAGCCTGTCTCTTCTGAATTCTCCTTAAAAGCCTTCCGGTGATTAGATTACGCATCATTCATTAAAGAAGACACTCCCCTTGGCTGATTACAAATGGAATCAGCTGCGGATGTGGCCAGTGTGATCATGATATAATTCTATGAAATGTCCTCATAGCGAAAGACAGGCCAGCACTTGCCCAACCGGACAAACAGGAACCTGGCCAAGTTGACACGTGAACCTGACCATGACAGTCCACCCCTTGTCAACTTGGCAGCTATACACATCACTTTAATTTCTAAATAGAAAACAGTAAAAGACACATTTTTGTTTCTCACCTAACAATACTCAACTGTCCTGCAAACAACCAGAAATGCATTAAACCTCCCCAGAATAGGGGGCAAGTCCTTCGGTAATATTCTTAAACTCGATATCTTACAACTTAAATAGTATAATAGTATAGTAGTATACTATAGTATAATAATACTATAATATGAACAAAACAGCATTACAGTCCTCCTTTCTGTAATTGATCACGTGGTTGTAGTTCATATTTATCACTACCTTCTTACACTATCCATTTCATGTTCCCTTTGCCCTCAGGAAGCACTTCAGCTGGCTGTGGTTCTTTGCCTGGTAGGGTGACCCAAACCTTCATTCCTGAAGTTTCGGAACCATTGGTAGCCCTATCTGGACTGGGTTGTTGCAGTTTTCCATTGATTTTAATCACAGGGCACGGAAATACTAAAAGACGCCCTAGGGGATCTCCTATATTCCAGGAAAACTCTTCTTTACCTCCATTGTGTAGTTGCAGTCCTATTTCTCCCTGATAGTCAGGGTCAATCACCCCAGCCAATAATGTAATCCCTTGGCTTGTTGATCCAGGGGCATGAGTTGCCCAAAGTGACCAGGTGGCAGTCTTAGATTCCAGTTCAATGGTATCATTGTTGTTTCTCCTGCTGGAAGCACTCCCCCTTTTGGAACCAAAACCTGTAAAAAACCAGCAGAACTCAGGTTCGCAGGGCAACCTGATGCAAAAATTTTCCTAGTGGATCACTAGGGGTATTAGGGAGTGGTGCCAGTCCCATTTCCACTCCTTGGTTCCTGAACACATGGATCCTGGCTATGGGAGAAGCAGTACCATACAGCAGATGCTGATTCAGAGCATACACAACTTCCTGGAGAACATTACGGCAGCCCTTCAAGGTACTGCCACCTAGTTGGTACTGTAATTGAGTTTTCAAAAAGCCATTCCACTGTTCTATCAATCAGCTGCTTCTGGATGATGGGGAACATGGTAAGACCAGAAAATTCCATGAGCATGTGCCCATTCCTGCACTTCATTTGCTGTGAAGTGTGTTTCCTGATCAGAAGCAGTGCTATGTGGAATACCATGACAATAGATAAGGCATTCTGTAAGCCCATGGATGGTAGTATTTGGCAGAAGCATTGCGTGCAGGGAAAGTAAACCCATATCCAGAATATGTATCTATTCCAGTTAGAACAAATCACTGCCCCTTCCATGAAGGGAATGGTCCAATGTAATCAACCTGCCACCATGTAGCTGGCTGGTCACCTTGGGGAATGGTGCCATATTGGGGGCTGAGTGTGGGTCTCTGCTGCTGGCAGATTGGGCACTCAGCAGTGGCTGTAGCCAGGTCAGCCTTGGTGAATGGAAGTCCATGTTGCTGAGCCCATGCGTAACCTCCATCCCTACCACCATGGCCACTTCGTTCATGAGCCCATTGGGCAATGACAAGAGTTTCTGGGGAAAGAGGCTGACTGGCATCCACAGAATGGGTCATCTTATCCACTTGATTACTCTGCTGAAGTCACCCTCTGGTGCTCATTCACATGGGGCACAAATATCTTCATGTTTTTAGCCCACTCAGAAAGATCTATACACATACCTCTTCCCCAGACCTCTTTGTCACTGATTTTCCAATTATGGTCTTTCCAAGTCCCTGACCATCCAGCCTAACCATTAGCAACAGCTCATGAGTCAGTATATAAATGCACCTCTGGCCAGTTCTCCTTCCAAGCAAAATGAACGAGCAGGTGTACTGCTCGATATTCTGCCCACTAGGAGGATTTCCCCTCACCACTGTCCTTCAAGGACACCCCAGAAAGGGGTTTCAGTGCTGCCACTGTCCACTTTCGGGTGGTACCTGCATATCCTGCTGAACCATCTGTAAACCAGGCCTGAATTTTCTCTTCCTCAGTCCTCTGTAAGGAATCCCCAAGAGGCTATAACTCTGGTCTGGGAAAGAGAACGTAATGTGGCAGGAGTGGAGACCATGGGCATTTGGGCCACTTCCTCATGTACCTTACTTGTGCCTTCAGGACCTGCTCTGGCTCTGTCTCGTATATACCATTTCCATTTTACAATAGAGTGCTGCTGCGCATGCCCAACTTTATGACTTGGTGGGTCAGACAACACCCAGCTCATGATAAGCAACTCAGGTCTCATGGTAACTTTGTGGCCCATGGTTAAGCGTTCGGTCTTCACTAATGCCCAGTAGCAGGCCAAAAGCTGTGTCGCAAAAGGAGAGTAGCTATCTGCAGCAGAAGTAAGGCTTTGCTCCAAAATTCTAAGGGTCTACTTTGTGATTCTCCTATAGGGGCCTGCCTAAGGCTCCAGATAGCATATCTATTTGCCACTGATACTTCCAGCACCATTGGATCTGCTGGATCATACGGCCCAAGTGGCAGAGCAGCTCGTACAGCAGCCTGGACTTGTCGCAGAGCCTCCTCTTGTTCAGGTCCCCACTCAAAATTAGCAGCTTTTCTGGTCACTCGATAAATGGGCTGGAGTAGCACACCAAATGAGGTATATATTGTCGCCAAAATCTGAAGAGACCAACTAGGCATTGTGCCTCTTTTTTCATTGTAGGAGGGGTCAGATGCAGCAACTTGTCCTTCACCTTAGAAGGGATATTTCGACATGCCCCACACCACTGGACACCTAGAAATTTCAGAGGCGGAAGGCCCCTGTATTTTTGTTGGATTTATCTCCCATCCTCTGACATGCAAATGCCTTACCAGTAAGTCTAGAGTAGTTGCTACTTCTTGCTCACTAGGTCCAATCAACATGGTATCATCAATATAATGAACCAGTGTGATGTCTTTTGGGAGGCAGAAAGATCAAGTTCCCTGTAGACAAGATTATGACATAAGGCTGGAGAGTTGATATACCCCTGAGGTAGCACAGTGAAAGTATATTGCTGGCCTTGCCAGTTGAAAGCAAACTGTTTCTGGAGGTCCTTACTTATAGCTATTGAGAAAAAAGAATCTGCCAGATCAATAGCTGCATTCCAGGTACCAGGGGATGTATTGATTTGCTCAATTAATGATATCACATCCAGAACAGCAGCTGCAATTGGAGTTACCACCTGGTTGATCTTACAATAATCCACTGTCATCCTCCAAGACCCATCTGTTTTCTGCACAGGCCAAATAGGAGAGTTGAATGGGGATGTGGTGGGAATCACCACCCCTGCATCCTTCAAGTCCTTAAGAGTGGCAATAATCTCTGCAATTGCCCCAGGAATCTGGTATTGCTTCTGATTTACTATTTTGTTAGGTAGGGGAAGTTCTAGTGGCTTCCACTGGGCCTTTCCCACCATAATAGCCCTCACTGCATAAGTTAGAGAGCCAATGTGGGGATTCTGTCAGTTGCTCAGTATGTCTATTCCAATTATGCATTCTGGAACTGGGGAAATAACTACAGAATGGGTCCAGGGGCCCCATTGGACCCACTATGAGACAGATCTGAACTAAAAGTCCATTGACCACCTGACCTCCCTAAGCGCCTACTCTAACTGGTGGACCAGAGTGATGTTTTGGGTCCCCTGGAATTAATGTCACTTCTGAACCAGTGTCTAATAACCCCCAGAATATCTGATCATTTCCTTTTCCCCAATGCACAGTTACCCTGGTAAAAGGCTGTTGATCTCCTTGGGAAAGGCTTGCAGGAAGATTAACAGTATAGATTTGTGGCAGTATAACAGGGTTTTCCCCATAGGGACCTGGCCTCCCCTTCATTCAAGGGGCTCTGGGTCTGTAAACTGTCTCAAGTCTGGAAATTGATTCTGTGTTTTTGTAATTCAAGTTAGACTTCTGTTCACTTGACCTAGAATTCATTTGTTTATACAGCTCAAATAAGAATTTAGTAGACTGCCCTTCTATTGTATTTCTAGTTACCCCATGATTTACTAGTCAATGCCACAAACCTCTGTAAATCAGATTATTTTGGCTCCTGCTTTGAGTTTGTTGTCTATTATAATAGCCACCTCCTCCCTGTCTTTGGCGATTAAGTGCTGCCACCTGGCTTCTGCCAACTCGGGATCCTGTCATCCCCATTGTGTTTAAGGATTCCAGTTCAGTGACAGCAGTTCCCAAAGTAATATCTGACCTACAGAGAAGTGCAACCACAGAGCTCCTCAGGGATGATGGTGCTAGTTTCACAAATTTATTTCTCACTGTTCTGGTAAAAGGTGCATCCTCCAGACATTCCTGGGGTATAAGAGCAGGCTTTGCATGATAAATCCACTCTAACATTCCAATCTCTCTAAGCCTCTGGATCCCCTCATCTACATTATACCAGGGCAGTTCTAGCATTAGAACCTCAGGTAATGTCAGCCACCTTTTGATCCATGCTTCAGCCAACCATCCAAGCAAACTGTTAATACCTTTTCTAACCCCTCGAGCTATAACATTAAATGCAGAATCTCTGCTTAGTGGGCCCATATCAATAAATTCAGCCTGATTCAGCCTTATATTTCTCCCACCATTATCTCACACCCTTAAAATCCATCGCCACACATATTCCCTTAATTTCTGTCTATATAAATTGGAAAACTCACACAGTTCTTTTGGAGTATAATGTACCTCCTCATGTGTGATACTTTGTACCTCACTTTTAGGGGCCTAGTTATAGGTCTGGAAGAAATGAGGGGTGGTGGGGGTGGGTCATGAAAACAATCAGAAGTATCTGATTGCTTCAGGGCACTCATGCAATTTCTTCTGATGAAACAGGATTAATCACTCTAGGGCTAATCCCTTCAGGTGGAGGTTGGGTGGCCAACTCCTCAGGGCAGGCTAGAGGTGGGGCGGCTATGTCCTCAGGGCAGACTATTACAGGGTTATCTAGAGAAGGCTCAGCATGGTCTAGGGTTTCAACCTCACCCCCGACATCATTATCAATTCATATGTCACCATCCCATTTTTCAGGATCCCACTCCTTTCCAATCAATGCCCTCACTTTAATGGCAGACACCATGCAAGATTGAAATTTCAGGTTACGTTGTAAAGTTGCTACTCTAACAATAAGATTCAGAGTCTGATTTTCAGAGATCTCAAGTCTATGGCTACAGGAAATAAAATTTTCCTTCAGGACGCTCACAGAAATGTCTATATCTGTTAGGCGGCACTTAAGCTTCTTTTTTGAAGCCTTAAGCCCTTCCCTTTCACTGATTAATGTATCCAGTATATCTAACAACAACCAGCCAACATCGCTATACTTACTATTTCCACAAAACTTTGTAAAGGTGTCAAAAACATTATCCCCCAGAGCCTGGCTTCATAAAAGCGAAACATTAGAAGAATTGAATGGTGATTTAACTATCTCTTTTGCCAACTCATTCCATGGATTGGGCGTGTCATTCTGATTATGGGAATCAGAGTCCTTAGTGCCTTTGAGTCCAGTTCTTTTTTTATTAATTAAAAAAAATTAAGAACAAACAAAAACATTAACATATCATCCTATTCTACATATATAATCAGTAATTCTCAATATCATCACATAGTTGCATATTTATCATTTCTTAGAACATTTGCATCAATTCAGAAAAAGAAATAAAAAGACAACCGAAAAAGAAATAAAACAATAACAGAAAAAAAAAAGATTATACATACCATACCCCTTACCCCTCGCTTTCATTTATCGCTAGCATTTCAAACTAAATTTATTTTAACATTTGTTCCCCCTATTATTTATTTTTATTCCATATGTTCTACTCATCTGTTGACATGGTAGATAAAAGGAGCATCAGACACAAGGTTTTCACAATCACACTGTCACATTGTGAAAGCTATATCATTATACAATCATCATCAAGAAACATGGCTACTGGAACACAGCTCCACATTTTCAGGCAGTTCCCTCCAGCCTCTCAATTGTATCTTGACTAACAAGTCTACCCCAGTTTTGATTCAGCATTTCCCTAGTGAAGGACATACAGAGGTAATTTTCAGGTTTTCACCATTACCCACTGTCTTAGTTTTCTAGGACTTGCTGGTGTAAATAAATACAGTTTTGGAGGCTAGAAGTGCACAATGAAGGAGGCAGCAGGACCATGTTTTCTCTGGTGGTGGCTTGCCAGCAATCCGTAAACTCAATCTCTGCTTCCATCATACGGGCATCTGTCTCCTACTCACATGTCGAAATCTTCTCTGCTTATAAAGACTCCAGTCATAGTCGATGAAGACCCATCCTGCTTTTGTCAGGCTGCATCTTAACAGAGTCTTGCAAGATCCTATTTACAAATGGAATCACATCCACAAGACTCAGGGTCAGCACTTGAACATGTCTTTGTGGCGGCATGATGAAGTCCATAACATCCGCCACAGGATAAGGATGAATTGCTGGATCCCAGGGTGTGCTGGTGTGAAAGTACTATGCACCCCAGAAAAGCCATGTGTTTGTTTTTGTTTTTAATACAGTTTTATTGAGGTACATTCACACACCATACACACCGTCTGAAGTATACAATCCCTGGCTCCCAGTATCATCACGTAGTTGTGCATAGAACCCCATGATCAATTTTGGGACATTTTCATTACTCCAGAAAGGAAATAAAAATAAAAAATAACCCCCAAATCCTCCCAAACCCGTTATCCTTCCCTCTTCCACCCACCCATTGACCGATAGTATTGGTGTGGTACATTTGTTAACTGTGCATGAAAGAATATTAAAATATTACTGTTACCCATAGTCCATAGTTTGCAATAGGTGCATTTTTCCCCATGTATCCATCTGTTATTTTTTTTAACATTTGTTCCCCCTACTATTTATTTATTTTTAATCCATATGCTTTACTCATCTGTCCATACCATAGATAAAAGGAATACCAGACACAAGGTTTTCACAATCACACAGTCACATTGCAAAAGCTCTATCATTATACAATTATCTTCAAGAATCAAGGCTACTGGAACACAGCTCTACAGTTTCAGGCACTTCCTTCTAGTCTCTCTAATACACCTTAGACTAAAACGGTGATATCTATATAACACATAAGAATAACCTCCAGGATACCCTCTCGACTCTGTTTGAAATCTCTCAGCCATTGACACTTTCTTTTTTCTTATTTCTCATTTCTCTCTTCCCCCTTTCAGTCGAGAAGTTTTTCTCAATCCCATGATGCTGAGTCTCAGCTCATTCTAGGATTTCTGTCCCACGTTGCCAGGAAGGTCTGCACCCCTGGGAGTCATGTCCCACGTAGAGAGGGGGAGGGCAGTGAGTTTGCTTGTTGTGTTGGCTGAGAGAGGCCATATCTGAGCAACAAAAGAGGTTCTCTAGGGATGACTCTTAGGCCTAATTTTAATAGGCTTAGCCTATCCTAGGTGGGGATAAGTTTCATATGAACAAAATCCAAGAGTGAGGGCTTGGTGTATTGATTTGGTTGTCCCCACTGCTTGCAAGAATATCAGGAATTCTCCACTTGGGGAAGTTGAAACTTCCCCCTTTCTCGCCATTCCCCCAAGGGGAAAACGCCATGTTTTACTCCTGATTCCATCTTGTGAAGGCAGCCGTTTCTTTTAATCCTGATTTAATAATGTAGGTTGGAATCATTGATTAGATTATCTCCATGGAGATGTGGCATGCCCAGTTGTGGGTGTTAACTTTTGATTAGATGGAGATGTGATTCCACCCATTCCAGGTGGATCTTGATTAGCTTACTGGAATCCTTTAAAAGAGGAAACATTTTTGGAGAGAAATTTCAGAGCTGACAGAAATGAGAAATGCTTCAGAGCTGACAGAAACTTTACAGCAGAGGTGACATGGACGTGGACATGTGGAGAACAGAGACACAGATGTTTGGAGATGCTTGGAGCCAAGTAGATGTTGCCTTGAAATGTTAAGCAAGTCAGAACCTGTAGAGAGCCAAGGGAAACCAAGAGATGAAAGTCAGCCCTGGAGAAGCAAAGTGAGGAACCCCCACAGGAAGAGACTGAAAGTAACAGAACCCAGGAGCAAGAGGCCACCAGATGCCAGACACGAGATTCCCAGTTGTCAGACGTTTTCCTGACCCATCAGCCTTTCTTGAGTGAAGGTAACCTCGCTGGTGCCTTAATTTGGACACTTTCATGTCCTTAGAACTCTAAACTTGTAACTTATTAAATTCTCCTTTTGTAAAAGCCTTTCCAGTTTTGGTATATCGCGTTCTGGCATCTTGCAAGCTAACACACAGGGAATGTGCATTTTGTAAATAAACTTATTTTGGAAAAATTTTAGATTTACAGAAAACTTGCAAAGATAATAGAGAGAATTTCCATATCTCCCCCTCCCTCAGTTTAGCCTAATGTTAACATTAACATCTTATTTGGCCATGGGACATTTGTCAAAATAAGAACCAAACATTCATACCTTATCATTAACTGAACCCATGGCTTTATTCTAATTTCACTTTAGTCTGAGGAAGTGAAAAAGGGAATGTGCTGGAAAGCCTCTTCAGGGTTTGGACGCAGGAGGAGAAGGTGGGCAGGTGCCCTCTGAGGTTCTCAGCTCCTCTTCTTTCCAGAGTCCGGGTCTCCGGGCTTTTGCTCTCCCCGTAGAAGAGGCTGGTCCTGATCTCCGAAGTTTCAACCACCTGCGGAGACCACCTGGTGGCCTCTCAGAAGAGAGAGTCTGATTGGCTCACGCCAGCCACGTGACCAAACCCACTGGACTAATCAACGTTCAGCTCCCCAGAGGGCGCGTGGAGGAAAGATGGCGGCCGAAGGCCCCGCCATGGTGAAGGTAGGAGAGGCGGATCTCTGGGGAGTCCTGGAGGGCTGTGATGGAAGCGAATGGAAGTGCCCACCCTAAGGGCTTCACTGCAGGCATTTCTTGTGTCTTGCTGTCATTGGAACGGAAGTATGTTCTCAACATCTGTCGTCTCTGTGTTCAACATTCATCTTTTGTTAACCTCACCCAACGTTTTCTCCTAGAAACCACCCTTCTTGGTCCCCATGGCTTGGGTGCGCTGACCCCTTCAGGGGCGGCCATCAGACCCCAGGCTCTCGTGAATGAGTAGTAGTCGAAACGTGCGTTGATGATAATGACAGTCAGTCCCAGGATTTTGTTCAAGGTGCTGGAGGAGAGACATCTATCTTTTCTCATGGCCTTGGAGAGGTGAAGTTGTGAGCCTGAATGTGCTGGGGGGGCTATGCTATGGGGACACCTGTCTGTGAGGGGAACGGGGCCGTCCTAGGGGGACACCTGTCTGTGAGGGGAACGGGGCCATCCTATGGGGACACCTGTCTGTGAGGGGAACAGGGCCATCCTGGGGGACACCTGTCTGAGAGGGGAATGGGGCCGTCCTGGGGGACACCTGTCTGAGAGGGGAACGGGGCCGTCCTAGGGGGACACCTGTCTGAGAGGGGAACGGGGCCGTCCTAGGGGGACACCTGTCTGAGAGGAGAATGGAGCCGTCCTGGGGTACACCTGTCTGAGAGGGGAACGGGGCCATCCTGGGGGACATCTGTCTGAGAGGGGAACGGGGCCATCCTGGGGGACACCTGTCTGAGAGGGGAATGGGGCCATCCTGGGGGACACCTGTCTGAGAGGGGAATGGGGCCATCCTGTGGGGACACCTGTCTGAGAGGGGAACGGGGCCATCCTGGGGGACACCTGTCTGAGAGGGGAATGGGGCCATCCTATGGGGACACCTGTCTGTGAGGGGAATAGGGCCATCCTGGGGGACACCTGTCTGAGAGGGGAATGGGGCCATCCTATGGGGACACCTGTCTGTGAGGGGAATGGGGCCGTCCTGGGGGGACACCTGTCTGTGAGGGGATCGGGTCCATCCTAGGGGGACACCTGTCTGTGAGGGGGACGGGGCCATCCTAGGGGGACACCTGTCTGAGAGGGGAATGGGGCCATCCTGTGGGGACACCTGTCTGAGAGGGGAATGGGGCCATCCTGGGGGACACCTGTCTGAGAGGGGAATGGGGCCATCCTATGGGGACACCTGTCTGTGAGGGGAATAGGGCCATCCTGGGGGACACCTGTCTGAGAGGGGAATGGGGCCGTCCTGGGGGACACCTGTCTGAGAGGGGAACGGGGCCGTCCTAGGGGGACACCTGTCTGTGAGGGGAATAGGGCCATCCTGGGGGACACCTGTCTGTGAGGGGAATAGGGCCATCCTGGGGGACACCTGTCTGAGAGGGGAATGGGGCCATCCTATGGGGACACCTGTCTGTGAGGGGAATGGGGCCGTCCTGGGGGGACACCTGTCTGTGAGGGGATCGGGTCCATCCTAGGGGGACACCTGTCTGTGAGGGGGACGGGGCCATCCTAGGGGGACACCTGTCTGAGAGGGGAATAGGGCCGTCCTGGGGGACACCTGTCTGAGAGGGGAACGGGGCCAAGATGGATAAAGACAGACAAACAAGACACTGTGACCACGGCAACACTGCCTGAGCCTTTGATTAAGCCACATCTGAAGATGAAGCTCTTCTCTTGTATTTTTGTCTTGGAGCCAGTACATCCCTCCCTTTTCAAAATTTAAGCCAGCTTGGGTTGAGTTTTCTATCATTTACCACTCATACTAAGAGACCGGAATAGTGAAACATTAAGCAACCATCAGCATGGTTGTGGTGGATGACAGGTTATGGAAAAGGGACAGCAAAATCCTAAATATCCAGTGTTGGCCCATTTGAAGAGGGGCAGGAGTGAAGGACTTGCTGGCTGGTTCCTACTTGTGCCCCATCTTTGTTCAAGAACTGGTTAAGGAGTTGGTCCATTGTGGGACTGTTCTTCCTTAGTGGGATAGAAGGGGAAGACTAAAACCCTAAAATGTTTATGACACATCAGGGGGCTGGATGGTAGGGCTGGGGCTTCTTAACTGTCTTGGAGATGTCCACACAAACAGGAGCTGGGAACCCAGCAGCAGGCCAGCAGCCAAGGCTGATTCCAAGTGCCATCTTCTGATACATCTATGGCTTCTACATCTGAGGAACCTAAGGCCTCTCTGCCCTGGCCCCAAGCATCATTCTTTCTTTGGCACTAACAGACACAGGCAGAAAGGTTATTGTGCCGGTTTGAGAGGATGCATGTACCCTAGAAAAGCCATGTTTCAAACCCAATTCCGTTTTATAAAGGCAGCCGTTTCTTCTAATCCTTTTCCAGTTTACTGTATGTTGGAAACTTTAATTAGCTTATCACCATGGAGATGTGACTCAATCAGTGTGGGTATTAAACTTGATTAGATAGAGACGTGTCTCCATCCATTCTATGTGGGCCTTGACTGGTTTTACTGGAATCCTTTAAAAGAAGAAGCACTTTGGAAAAAGCTAGAGAACAACAAGAGAGAAAGCCAGGAGATTCTGAGAGAGCAGAGAATGCCGCAGAATCACTAAGCAGGGAGTCTACCAGCCAGTAACTTTTGGAGATGAAGAAGGAAAACACCTCTGGGGGAGCTGGAGAGGAAGCTAGCAGATGACATTGTGTTTGCCAGGTACCCTTCAAGCTGAGAGAGAAACCCTGACCGTGTTCGCCATGTGCCTTTCCAGTTGAGAGAAAAACCGTGAACTTCATTGGCCTTCTTGAACGAAGGTACCTTTCCCTGTATGGCTTAGATTGGACATTTCTATAGACTTGTTTTAATTGGGACATTTTCTTCGCCTTAGAACTGTAACTTAGCAACTTATTACATTCCCCTTTTAAAAAAGCCATTCCATTTCTGATATATTGCATTCCAGCAGCTAGCAAACTAGAACAGTTATCCTCTATTTTCTGATTGATCATGTCACCCCAAGAAATGCTGTGCACAGCCTGGGAATTGGAAGGGTGTTTCATCAAACCCGCTTCTCCTGGGGAAGGAAGGAATCAGAAATCAGAGTGTGAGAGCTAGAGCTTTTATCTGAGTTAACCTCAGCGGAAGTCTCTATAACAAGGGCTTAATAAACATGAGTTGAATAAAAGAATGACTGAATGAATTAGTGTATTGAAAGCAAGAGATTGGAAATTTCCATATGTATAAGTCTAAAGAGACATCCTTTATTTAAAGTTTAAAAACACGGAAGTCATTGATTAATATTGTTTGTGGATATACGAACAGTGAAAGAATAAGAGTTTGTATGGGAATAACAACACTAGCTTCAGGAAATACGAATTTGGAAAGGAGGCACTTGGAGCAAGAAGCTATGCTCAGGGGGCTTCAACGCCCCCTGTGATGTCTTATTTGTCAAAAGAAAAAGTTCTGTAACTAGTATGTTAAATGATGGTATTTGTTCAAGCTGAGAGATATGTGCATACATATATGTACATACATAGAATGTATCTTTTCTGTGTTTGAAATATTTTATAATAAAAAGAATGTTTTAAAATAAGATATTTGGGGCTGAGAGAGTTCAAATAGAGTCGAGAGGCTCTTCTGGAAGTTACTCTTAGGCAAGCTTCAGTTAGATATTGCTAATTACCACTGTTTGCCAACCCCCAACCAACCCCATTCTTGTTAACCCTAAAGAACACCTAGGGCTCTATCTGAGACTCTACAGAAGTTGCATATACTAAGA
This sequence comes from Tamandua tetradactyla, assembly GCF_023851605.1. Taxonomy (NCBI): domain Eukaryota; kingdom Metazoa; phylum Chordata; class Mammalia; order Pilosa; family Myrmecophagidae; genus Tamandua; species Tamandua tetradactyla. Next base: position 10,895,869 of record NC_135335.1, read on the forward strand.
TTACTTTCCAGAAACCTACAACCTTCAGATGGTTCCCAGGCCAGATAAGTCCTGAAATCTAGAGAGACCAGCCTCTGCGGAACATCAGCTAGTTCCACCCCCCCAACCCATACTATTGACACCCCTTTCCAACATGTAAAAGTTTGAATGGGCATAGCCCAAATACCCCTAAAAATTGGCAGAAGGATCAAAGGAAGAGAGGTTATAACAGAGAAGAAAGGATTTAACAAATGAGTATGACTGCTGAATCATTATATTGATATTTCTTTTAGTGTTCATTATCTTGGAGCAGCTAGAAGGAAAAACCTGAAATTATGGAACTGAAAAACTCTGAAATCTGTCTATAACTACTTGTTATGATGGACTTTAAAATGTATTGTGTATACATATATATATATATATGTTATATTCACAATAAAAAATATAAAAAAGAAAATAGAAGAAAGAAAAAAAAAGGATGTTTTATAAATGCCAGGGTGGGTGAACTGAATTGTGTACTCCCAGTCTGGACATGTTTTTGGTCTCATTTTGTATCCCGGTGAGTTTGGACGCACTGTAAATAAGGTCTCTTCAAGATGTCATTTCAGTTAAGGTATGGCCCCACTAAACCAGGCTGGGCTTTAATCCGGATTACTGGAGTTGCTTATAGACAGAGTAAAAGTCAGAGGAAGTCAGAAGTTGCCCGGAGAAGCAAGGAGAAGACATTGTCTCATGTGCATTTCCATGTGACAGAAAAGCCAAGGAACCCCAAAGATTACCAGCCAGCCAGAAGATACCAACTGGGAAGAGCAAGCCTTCTACCCTCTGAAACCATAAGCCAAAAAAACCCCTGGCCTTACACCAACCCATTGTATAGTATTTGTTTTGGTGGCCTGGAAACTAGAGCTATGGGGCCTGGCAGGCTCAGGGTTAAGTCTTCTCTTCACCAATTACTAGTTGTCTTTTCGGACAAGTCACTTCATTTCTCATCTGTAACCGTCCCTGGTGGGATGTCACTTCCTCTCCACCTGCACTCGATTGAGTTAGAGTTGGAAAACAGCTTGTCTATTTTCTCTTTTCTTAAACAAAAACTTTACTGGCCACTTCGTTTTCAAATGTGAGTGTGTGGTTGGAGTTTCATCCCTCCTTCCCAAACACACACATAGAAAGCCTGAAGTTTTGGCTTACACTTGGATAAAATCTTTACGTTTGGAATTTTACATGGGACAATTTAATTTGCAGTGTACACTGAAAGTCCCTCTGCTATTCCCAGGCCATATGACTGGCTGCTATTTATTTTATATTTGTTTTAAAGTCCTGAGACATAATGAAAAGTAGAATCCAGATTTGGGGGCAGATTTAGTTCTAGTGGTATCTGTTTGTCAGGGCTGCTATGACAAATATCACACATTAGTTAGCTTAAGCAACAGGAGTTTATTGACTCATGGTTTAGGGATTAAAACTCCAAAATCAAGGTCTTGACAGGCCAGGCTTTCTCCTGGAGTCTGTAGAGTTCTGGTGCTGGCTTGCTGCAAGCCTTGTGGCTCCTTTGCTTGCATCTCTGCTTCCATCACATGGCCACCCACCTCTCCTTGTGTCTGGTCATCTTGTTTCCACTGACTTCAGGCTTCTTCTCACTTCTGGCTTCGTCTGACTGATTGCATGTGCATTTCCTTTGCTTATAAGACCTCCAGTCATATGGATTAAAACCCATCTTGATTCAGTGTGGCCTAAGTTAAAGCAGATCCTCAAAGATCCTATTAGAAATGAGTCCACACCTTGACAAATAGCAATATCTTAAAAGTCCTTGTGCTGTTTTGAAAGGATGTATGTCCCTTAGGAAAGCTATGTTTTAATCCAAATCCCATTTCATAAAGGTAGCATAATCGCTATTCAATACTGTATGTTTGAAACTATAATCAGATCATCTCCCTGGAGATGAGATTTAATCAAGAGTGGTTCTTAACTGGCAATATGGGACAGAAATCCCAGAATGAGCTGAGATTCAGCATCAAGGGATTGAGAAAAACTCTAGAATGAGCTGAGACCCAGCATCAAGGGATTGAGAAAACCTTCTTGACCAAAAGGGGGAACAGTGAAATGAGACAAAGTGTCAATGGCTGAGAGATTCCAAACAGAGTCGAGAGGTTATCCTGGAGGTTATTCTTATGCATTAAGTAGATATCACCTTGTTATCCAAGATGTAACAGAGAGGCTGGAGGGAACTGCCTGAAAATGTAGAGCTGTGTTCCAGTAGCCATGTTTCTTGAAGATGATTGTATAATGATACAGCTTTCAGAATGTGACTGTGTGATTGTGAAAACCTTGTGTCTGATGCTCCTTTATCTACCTTGTCAACAGACGAGTAGAACATATGGAATAAAAATAAATAATAGGGGGAACAAATGTTAAAATAAATTTAGTTTGAAATGCTAGTGATCAATGAAAGGGAGGGATGAGGGGTATGGTATATATAAGTTTTTTTTCTGTTGTCTTTTTACTTCTTTTTCTGAACAGATGCAAATGTTCCAAGAAATGATCATGATGATGAATATGCAACTATGTGATGATATTGTGAATTGCTGATTATATATGTAGAACAGAATGATCAAAATAGTAATGTTTGCGTTTGTTTGGTGGTTTTTGGTATTTAAAAAAAATAAAATAAAAAAGTTAAAAAAAAAAGACAGATTGGTAAAAAGAAAAAAAAAAGAAAAAAAAAAAAAGAGTGGTTCCTAAACTGGATTAGCTAGAGGTATCTCTCCATCCATTTGGGTAGGTCTTGATAGGTTTCTGAAGTCCTATAAAAGAGGAAACATTTTGGAGAATGAAGGAGATTCGGAGAGAGCAGAGAATGCTGCAGCACCATGAAGCAGAGATCCACGAACCAGTGACCTTTGGAGATGAAGAAGGAAAACGCTTCCTGGGGAGCTTCATGAAACCGGAAGCCAGGAGAGAAAGCTAGCAGATGATGCTGTGTTCACCATGTGCCCTTCCAGCCGAGAGAGAAGCTCTGACTATGTTCACCATGTGCCTTTTCACTTGAGAGTGAAACCCTAAACTTCATCAGACTTCCTGAACCAAGGTATCTTTCTCTGGATGCCTTAGATTGGACATTTCTATACACTTGTTTTAACTGGGACATTTTCTTGGCCTTAGAACTGTACACTAGCAACTTATTAAATCCCCCTTTAAAAAAACCATTCTGTTTCTGGTATATTGCATTCCAGCAGCTAGCAAACTAGAACAGTCCTATTTACAAATATGGTCATAGGCATGCAAATTAAGACCTGAAGATGTCCTTTATGAAAGCCAGGGGGTAGGTGGGTAGGGGGATTAGTGTATTTCTCTACCTCCTGAAAAACCTCGTTTAGGAACGTTATTCATGAAGAGTCATTTAATTTGTCCCTGGGCGAGGTCTTCCCACGGTGGGGCCACCAAGGAGCCATGGGAACCCAAGCCCTGGGAAGCTGACCTCCAGGTCACTCCGTGGCGAGGGGTCTCTGCCCCTGTAGGCTTGAATCAGTGACCCTGAGAAGGCCACAGTTCTGTGGCTGGAGACATAAGACAGACAGTGGACTAAGAATTTGAGTCAGACAATGGAAAGGAAGAGAAAAGGTGAGGTGTAAAAAATGAGGAGTTCTGGGTTTGAGTCCAGCTTGTGACCGCATTCTGTTCTCCAACCTCCTTCCCCCAATCTATTTTTTTTTTCCTGTATCTGGCCCTCTGATCTAGATATTTGGAAGTTGGCCTGGCATTTCTCCAATCATGGCAGTCAATAAGGAACCCTTAATGTGGCTCAAACCAAGACCACTGCTAACCTCTAAGGGGTCTTTGTTGAAGTTAAAAGAATGGCATCTGGGCTAATGAATTAGGAAAATGTGTCCTCTCTGTGCAAAGAAAGCTCTCAGGTATATAGCTTTGCTAACAGATAGGTCTTTAGTGAGGAGAGGTGTCCTGTCCTTTGGGCAGACTCCTGGGTGCAGGGTTTAGCGGGGATACAGGAAGCATCATGCCCTCATTCTTGATACCTGTGTGCAGTGAAGCTTGCAGCACAATGTACCCTGGCCCCGGTCATGTCTTCTGCCTCCTCGCCACTGGCCCTGCTGCTGCTGCTGCCGCCGCCTTCATGACGGCTGTGGTTGCTTGTGTGGCCTGCTCTACCAGCCTCACCGTCTTTTTCTCAGTCACTTCTTCCACCATTGAGATAGGTTCAGGTGTCCACCTGGCCAGGTGATGATGCCCCATTGTTCCGTTTCTGTGGACTTCAATCATCAGTACGTGAAATTCATCTATGGCTGATTACATTTGCAGTTGGTTAAGGGAAGTGCCTTCCCTAATGAGTGAGGGTTAATTTAATCAGCTGGAGACTTAAAAGAGAGAGGTTGAAGAGAGCATAGCAGCTCAGCATACCTCACTCAGCACTCAGACATTTGGATATGCAGAAAGGAATTGCCCTGGAGAAAGCCGCTGGAACCCAGAAGCCAGAAAAGAAGGCCAGCAGATGTCACTGTGTGCTTTCCCATGTGACAGATAACTCAGAAGAAAGCTAGCTGCCTCTCCTCTGAGGAACTATAAATTTTTAACTAAATAAATCCCCTTATTAAAAGCCGATCCATTTCTGGTGTGCTGCATTCTGGTTTTTGGCAAACTAAAATAGCCTTCTCAGAGCTGCCTTCTAAGTGCCCGATAAATTGGTCCTAAGGCATTCCCCAACATCTTGCCTCTGCTAATTCCCATTTCTTTTTTGTATGCTGTATTGTGGGGGCTGCATTTCATTCTTTTTCCACGTGGGTATCCCCTGTTGCCACACCATTTGCTGAATTTTAATTTGGTTCATTTTTCATTTGCTTGTTTGTGAAGTACATGGGCCGGGAATTGAACTGGGGTCTCCCACATGTCAGGTAAGAATTCTGCCCCTGAACTACCCTTGTACCCCCTAATTCCCATTTCTTCTTCTGCTTCTCTCACCTGATGCTCTCCTTCATCTGGCACTTCCCTGGCCACTACTGGAAAAGCCCTTGCTCTCTTTCTCCTGCTGGAAACAACCTCCTGATCTTCCAAGACTTGGCTCAAACAATCCCCTCCCTGGGGAGTCTTCCTAGATTGGGTGACCCTTCCTGGGCTTCCCTCGCCCTTGCCACTTATCACCACCTGTTGCAGTCAGGGCTGACATCCCTTGGGAGGCTTAGAGTGCAATGTCCATGGTACTTTTAGGGGTATAAACATATTGTCCTTTTAAAATCAGAAGAAGAAAAAAGAAATTCAAGGCTCAAAAAAAAAAAATATTTTTCTACCTCTCTCTCTCACACACAATGGAATTTGTAGGGTTCACAGAAATCTATTCAGTTATTTCATTTTATTTTTTATAGAGGAAGTCAACCACAAAGGCAAAAGTGCCTGGGACTCATGAAAGTCCTATCCTGGCCTCTTTTGCAATAATTTTTCCTTTTTCCCAGTAGCCTGCGAGCTTCTTAAAGGTGGTGCATGGATAGGGGCGTTCTATATTATATAATATAATATGATATGATATAATAAATACAAATAATAAAATTATTGCATTTCCTGCCCACTGCTTGGCACTGAAGATAGGCTCAGTAAATGCTTTCTGAATAAATAATTGAGTAAATGAATGAATGAATGGCCTTGGGCCAGACACCTGAGTCCCCCATTTCTTCATCTGAAAGGTGAAGGTAGTTCAGGTCAAATGATGTGTGGGAAAACCTTAGAAATTTGTGGAACTTGGAGTATTCATGGACTGTGCTGGTGCTGGGAGAGGAGGGAAGGGTCAGAGGCATGGAAATAGCTCCAGGTGACTTTTTTTGCCTTTCTTTTGATCACAAACAAAATATACCCTATTTGTGCACATACAGAGAAGGAGACACCAAAGTGTCTGGGTTCCCTTTGGAAGTAGAAACGAAACTAAAATAAAGCACAAGGCCCCTTAGTTCTAGAGGAACAGCTTCTTTCACTTTAGGTCACTGGCTCCTTCAGCCTTTTTGGTTTTTTTGTTTTAAGCTGTACTTAGAAGCATGTGCAGGCCAGGACTATGTTTTATTTTACCTTTGTGTCCCTGCCTGGTACAGGCGGAGGACACAATGAATGAATGAATGAATGAATGAATGCATGAATGAATCTCCCATTTCACGACTTTGGCTACAAACTCCCCCTGGGGACCCCACTCTCACCCCAGCAGCATTGGGGCCGGTTCCCCCAGGGACCTCAAGGTGGGTGAAAGGAAGTGCAGCCCATTCCTGAGAGCAAGTGGAGAGAGCACAGCTATGGGGCGGGAGACTCAGTTTACCGAATGTGCTGTCGGTTATCGCGGCAACCGAGGGTGAGATGGGAAAAATATCTTCGAAGGTGACAGACATCAGAAAGCGCTTAAGAAATCTGAGTTCCCATCCCCTGCTCACGAACACTTTGGGCAGAGGCTTTCCGTATCCCAAGTAATTTAACATTTTCATGGTACCCCAAGGGGCTGGAATTGCTTCCTTTTTATAAACCGTGGGTGCCTAACTCACTAAAACAATCAGCATCAGTCTTGGCTGCCTTGTTCTCCGCTGTACGCCGGCTTCCTAAAAGAACACTGGCACGTAGCAGGTGGTGAGTGAGTGAATAGATCTGTCGGCCGCGACATGAACGGATTGCCGGTACCTCCCCAGAGAAGAGAATAAAATCCGCCTCCAGATAATAGGACTCCGCGTGGCCTCCCGCACCCTGTCATTTGGGTCTCCACGATTCGCCTCGCCTTTGTGTGTGGCAAAGCAAGCACCTGCTCCTCCAGCCATACCCCTCGGCTGTCTCTCGGGCTCCCTTCCTCTCCCATTTCTGCAAACTGGGGGCCCCGAGGCACCCCGGGGCTCGCGGCCAGATACCGCTCCAGCGTCTCCCAGTCGTGGAGCCGCGCGTCCCCAGTTGCCCAGCACCCCGCCGGGGCCCGGCTGTCCTCCGTCTCCCCGGGCCGGGCGGGGGTCTGGGGCTGCGTCCGGGGCCTCGTCTGGCGTCTCCAGGCCTGCGGCGGCCGGAGCCTGAGTCACGGCCGCGCACGCCGCCTCCTCCCGGCTCCCATCCCGGGGCCACCGCCTCGCCGCAGCCTCGGGCCCCGGCGCAGCCTGCTCTCCGCGGGGGTTCGGCGTGTGCCCGGCCCCCGCCCCGTGCCGGCTCCCGGGGAGCTTCGCCTGTCCGCCCCTCCAATGGAGAAGCCCGAAGCTCCCAGCGCTCCCGGGCGGTTCCCGAGGGAGGGGGCGCGGCCGCCCCCGCGGCTCCACCCTCTCGGCGGGGCCGCGGCCATCTGGGGCCCCTGCCAGTCGCGTCCGCTCCGGGGCCCGCGCCGAGCTCGCGGCCGGCTCGCGCGGGAGGAGGCAGCCCCCCGGCCGGGACCCCGGGGCCCCCCACCGGGAGGTGCCCCGCCTGCACCGGTGCGGGGAGCCGGGCGCTGAGATGCCCCGAGGGGGCGGCGGCTGCGAGCCCAGCCTGGGTGGAAGCGCGTCGCTGCGGACGCGGGCGTCCCCGGCCACCTCGGCGACCCTTTGCGAGCCGGGAGCGCAGCCCCGGAGGCGGCAGTGCGGGCCTGCGAGGGCGGCGAGGTGCGGGCTCCTCGCGTCCGGGGCGGGCGCCGGCTGCGGAGCCCCGGTCGGGCTCGGCGCCTCCCGCCTCTCCCCCCCGCAGCCCCCCGCGAGCTGGCAGGAGGAAATAGCGCGCGGCCCCTTTAAATTTACCCAGGAGCCCTTAAAGGAGCCCCAGGGGCCCCAGACAGGAATCCCCACCCCGGTCCAGCCCGCGCCGCCGAGCGAGCAGCCAGCCGTCCGTGCGGCCGGCCGCCCCGTGCATGCGCCCGGCGCCCCGCGGCCCCGCGCACCCAGCGCTCCGCGCGGGCGGCCGCCGGCCCCGCGGCCCCGCGCGCCGCCGCCCCGGGGCCCCGCTCCGCAGCGCAGCGCATGGAGCCCGGCGGGGACCACCGGAGCCGGAGTAGCGGCGGCAAGGGCGGCCCCGGGCCAGCAGCGGCTTCGGTCCGGAGCCGACGGCTGCCGCCCGCCGGGTCGGGCGGCGGCGCGGAGCCCGAAGAGGACGACGGCGGTAAGAGTTGGGGCCGGCGGTCGCCCCGGCTGGGGCCCCGGCGTGGGGGAGGGGAGGGCTGCGGCTCGGGGCCCCTCTCCGCCGCCGAACAAAGGGGGGGACGCGGGCAGGGCGGTCGGGGGCGCCACCTGGCGGGCGCGGACCGCGCCTGCAGCGCCAGCGGGAGCGCCCCCCGCCCGGCTCCCCGGGGCCGGCCCTCGGGGCTCGGGCGGCTCCCCTCCGGGTGAGAGGGCCCCGCCGCCCTCCGTGGCGCCCCGCTGTGCGGGGGGTGCCCGACCGGGAGGGGCCCAGAAGGACCGGGTTCCGCGTGACGGCGTGCGCTCGAGGCCCGCGGACTGGCGGCCCCCGCCCCTTTCTCTTTCAGACTCCCCGGTGGTCTTCCTTAGCCCACTTGTCTCGTAAAAGTCTGCCCAGACCGTGGATCCCCTCCGGGGCTCTCCCCCGGGGGGGCAGAGCCCGGAACCCCGTCCTGTGGCCTTGCTTAGGGACAGGAACCCTTTTTTTCGTTTTGCTCGCGTTCTCCCGTGGAGAGCGCCCAGCTGGCGCTTCGGGGGCCCGCCACCCCCTTCCCTCGCCGCGGACAGTTTTGAAAGCGCTGGGCTCGCCCCCAAAGGCAGACACCCCACCTCCTGCTTGCGTGTTACCTCCTCCCCTCCTTCCCGATTTTTTTTTTTTTCCTTTTTCTTTTTTGGCCCCGATTTGCCAACCAGAGTGGGACCAGCCAGCCCTCGTTCGCTCTCCGAGGAGGCTGTTTTCTCATTTCACTGCTGCAAAGGTCAACGCCTTAAGGCCGGGGACGGTTCTGCCCGGGCTGGGGAGACTCCTGCCCGCAGCCCTCGAGCTGCTCTCCCCTTCCTCTCGCTGGAGCGCCCCAGCCCCTTTTGTTTTTAAAGAATCTCAGCTCCTCCCCCTTTTTTCGGCTCTTAAAGGGCCAGTCCGCCTTAGCCTAGCCTGGATCCAGCGCTGGTAGGATGCTTAGAGACCAACTAGCTATCCAGTGCCTTTTTCAGACAAAGACACCCCAGCCTGGAGAGCGGACATGACCCTCGAAAGGTCACAGAGCAAGACACTAGGGAAACCAGGACTCCAGGTCTCTAACTAGAAAGCCAGTGCTTTTTCCCCTTATAGATCTTTAAAAAAAAAAAAAAAGAGCCCTCTCTGGTTTTCTGGTGGCGTCTTTTGTCTCCCTGACCCTAGGATTCTCCACTCGGAGAATGCCCAGAACCTGGCATTCAGGCTACGTGGCCAAGAGACCATTTTCTAAATTAAAATAGGGTCCGATCTCAGTGAACATGCAGGGTTAGCTGGACGTCTGTATATCAGAAGGAAACAGCACTGGGTTCATAGGCTTAGGGGTTCGTGGCCTTTGTTGGGGTCTCTGTGGTGTCCGCCCTTCTGCTTACTGGGCAGTGGCCAAAAAAAAAAAAAAAAAGAAAAAAAAATTAAATCCCCAGAAAGCCTTAGTGGGCTTCAGTGGGGTGGTGGCCACTCCCTGTTGCAGTATCTTCCAGCAGCCACGCTGGTGGCCCTGCTGCCAGCCCCCTTCCAGAGTCCTTGGCTCCCGATGGGGAACTCCTTTCCCTTGGAGATGTTGACAGCTTGGACAACCATGGGTTGCTATATTTGGGGAACTGACATTGCTGAGCCCCACCGAATATGGGACTCTCAGGAGGCTGTATATAGGCATTATTGGAGAAAGGGAGACGACCTTTGGGTGGGGCCCCTGGCGGGTGGGTCCTCCGTGCAGTTGGATGCAGACAGATGCCCCCTTTGTTCTACCCCCGCCCGCTCTGCTGCCCTGGAAGTGCCTGGCTTGCTGCTTTCCTGGCTTTGACCCCTGCAGCTCTCTTCCCCAAAGGCACCTCCTTGGTCCTCCCTCACATTATTTCTTAAAAAGTCCCTCAGTTCCCTGTATCTTCTTTTGTTCTTGAGCCTCTCTTAAAGGGGCCGCGCTCTTTGCAAAGGACCAACGTTTTGACTCCCTGCTTCCCCTACATCCCCTTTATTACTGTTTCTCATCCCTTTCTGGCCCCTGAGCCAGCCCCTCCCCCACCGCCCTTGCTCAAGCTGCAAAATCAAAGCCCTGGGTGCTCTGCCTGGAATTCGTTCTGAGACTGAAAAACTGTCTCCCTTTCCCCCCTCTTCAGGGCCAGATCTGCAGCTGGAAGGGGGTGCCTTGGGGTCCTGGGGGAGTGCCCCCCTGCCCTCCTCCAGGGCCCGGGGAACGGCAGCATCAGGCAGGAAATACTCAGACCACTGTGAGGCCCGGGCCTCCAGGCCTGGAAAGAGCCGCATCCCTGGGCGCGACCACCGGCGCTACTACCACGACCACTGGAGGCTGGAGTACCTGATGGACTTCAACCCTGCCCGGCACGGCATGGTGTGCATGGTGTGTGGGAGCTCCCTGGCCACCCTCAAGCTCAGCACCATCAAGCGGCACATCCGCCAGAAGCACCCCTACTCCCTGCACTGGAGTCCCCGGGAGAAAGAAGTCATCAGCCACAGCTGGGATGCCCACCTGGGACTGGGGGCCTGTGGAGAGGCGGAGGGCCTGGGGGCCCAGGGAGCCGAGGAGGAAGAGGAAGAGGAGGAGGAGGAGGAGGAGGAGGGGGCCAGCCTCCCAGCGTGCCCGCCCAAGGGCCCAGGTAACACGGGACCTGGAGAGGCAGGGACCCAGGTGGTGTCGGGAGTTTCTGATTTTCCTGAGCAAGTCATTGCTCCTTCTCTAGGGAGGGGGGGTGGTCTGCTTACTGCGCTGTGCGATGGTGGGCGATGGACAGTGCAGCCAGGGGGTCTCCAGTCTCCCTGGCAGCATTGATATTCTGTGGTTTTAGAAGCATCAAGTTGGTATAGAGATGGGGGGGCGATGGACCCGGGAAGGCTTGGGAGTGGGGCAGCTGGGCTGGGCTCAGTGAGGAGGGGGGAAGGTGCTGGAAACATGGCAGAAGAAGTTGGAGGGGGTGCCTAGAGTCTAGGTCTGGGGGATGAATATGGGGGGAAAATCAGCGTCTGTCTGAGATGAGGGTGATAAAGGGGTGGGGAGAGAGGAGAGAAAGAGGAGGGCGGAGAAGCGTGAGGTTAGGCCTGGAACTCAGAGTCAGAGAGCAAGGAGAGAGGTTTGCAGAGGACCTGGCTGTGGTGGGGGGGGGTCCCCGAGAGGGCCAGCGTCTCAGTTCCTTCCCCCTCCCCCCCCAACCCTTTCAGGCAAAGCCCCAGCTGGTGGGGGCGGCCGGCGCCCACGGCGAGGGGGCCCAGTGGCACCCCGGGCTCGGCGTCGGAGCCTCTCCGCTTCCCGGAGGGCCGGGGGCAGCAGGGGGCTGGGGGCCCGGCGCCTGGAGCGGAGGCTGAAGGAGTCCCTGCAGAACTGGTTCCGGGCCGAGTGCCTCATGGACTATGACCCGCGGGGGAACCGGCTGGTGTGCATGGCCTGTGGCCGGGCACTGCCCAGCCTGCACCTGGATGACATCCGTGCCCACGTGCTGGAGGTGCACCCCAGCTCCCTGGGGCTCAGCGGCCCCCAGCGCAGCGCCCTGCTGCAGGCCTGGGGTGGCCAGCCGGAGGCACTGCCTGAGCTTGCCCGGCCCCCACCAGGTGCGAGGCTGACACCCCTTCACGTTAGGACTGCCCCCATGGGGTCTGTGGCCCCAACTGGGAGGCAGGGACTCCTGGCTGAGGGCTGAAGGCCAGCACGACCTCTCCCTCGCCCCACCAAACACGCGCACACACACACACACACACACACAGGCCGGGGCTGTGCACTTGGGGTTGGGGTGAGGTGCAAGGGAAACCCTCTGCGTGGGTAAGGGCAACCCAGCCAGCAGGCTGAGCCCCTCTCCCTCACCCCTTCCCCAACAGAAGATGACCTCGCCCCCCAGGACCTGACCAGAAAGAGCCGGGACTTGGCTCCCACTGCCGGAGCCCCCTCCTCTCAGGATCTCAGCCCCCCAGACGTAAAGGAAGAGGCTGGCTGGGCCCCTGAGAGGCCCGGGCCCGCAGAGCAGGAGCTGGAGGAGGGCAAGGGCGAGAGGGCAGGGGTCCCGGGCCGGCCGCCGCGGGGTCGCGACCACCGCCGCCACTACCAGGAGCGCTGGCGGCTGGAGTACCTCATGGAGTTCGACGGCGGCCGCCGCGGCCTGGTGTGCATGGTGTGCGGGGGCGCGCTGGCCTCGCTCAAGACCAGCACCATCAAGCGGCACATCCGCCAGCGCCACCCGGGCTCCACGCGGCTCAGCGGGCCCGTCAAGGCGCTCATCGCCCAGGAGTGGACCGAGAAGGCCGCGCACCTGCTGGCCCTGGGACTGCCCTGCCCCGAGTCCCCCCGGGGCCCAGCAGCCCCCAGCACAGCCGCAGCTTCGGAGGAGGGGGGAGGGGAGGAGGAGGAGGAGCCAGAGGAGGAGGAGGAGGAGTGGTGGGGTGAGCTGGAGGAGGGGCAGAGGCAGCGGAGGCGGAGCGCGGTGGGCAGGACCCCGGGGTTAGGCAGGGAGAACTTTGCGGGTGGTGAGAGCGGAAGGTTGAAGGGGAGACGGGGGGATGCGGGTGGGCTGAGGAATGGGGCTGGCGGGCCAAGGCGGGTGGGGGGAGGGGGCTATGACACGAGGGCTGGGTCCGGCCTGCTTCCAATCCGCACCTTGTTCCTTCCCCAGGCGACATCCCACTCTCCCCCGGGGAGCCGTCGGAGCGGCCGGCCGAGGAAGAGGAGGAAGATGAGGACGGGCCGGAGCCCGGGGGGCTCGCCTTCCCGCCGCTGCCCCCGCCGCCGCCGCCGCCACCTCCCCCGCCGCCGCCTCGCAGCCGCGAGCAGCGGCGAAACTACCAGCCGCGCTGGCGGGGCGAGTACCTGATGGACTACGACGGCAGCCGGCGCGGCCTGGTGTGCATGGTGTGCGGGGGCGCGCTGGCCACGCTCAAGGTGAGCACCATCAAGCGGCACATCCTGCAGGTGCACCCCTTCTCCATGGACTTCACGCCCGAGGAGCGCCAGACCATCCTGGAGGCCTACGAGGAGGCTGCCCTGCGCTGCTACGGCCACGAGGGCTTCGGGCCGCCCGCCCCCGCGCCGCGCGACGGGGGCGCCGACCTCAAGCCCGGCGCCGTGTGCCGCGCGTAGCGCGCTCTCCACCGTACGGCTGGGGGCCGCCCCGGGGCGCCCCGTGCTCCCGCCGACCCTCGGGCGCCGCTGTCCCCCGCTGGCGGGCCGGGCGCGGAGGGCAGAGGCGGCCTCGGGGACTGAGTGGGGTCACCAGCTTCCCTCCCTAACCTCGGAGGGCGCGCGCCGCCCGCTCGGTGCCAAATGGGTATGGGTCCCTGAGCTAGACCTACTCCCGAAGCGCCCTCTCCCCTGCGCCTCCCCGCGCAGGGCTCCCACGTTTGCCGAGAAGCCAAAGCGGCCTCAATGTGTTAGCACCGAGGGCCCCCTGTCCCCTGCCAGGCCGGGGCGGGCGGCCACTGTCTGTCAGTATTAGGACCCGGAGAGGTGGCCAGGCGGGACGCGCCGCCCTTGCCGGGGGCCCAGTTCCCTGCAGAGAGGCCCGCAGGCCGTGGCATGCCCAGGGGCCGGCGGGGACTGGACTGCGGCGGGAGGCGGGGCCCGCGGCGGGGCGTGGTCCGGGCTCCTGCGCGCGGGGCTCCCCGGCGGCCTCCCCAGCTTCTCCCAGCCGCGGGCACCGCCCTTTGCTCCTCCTGCTCCATAGGCTTTCACCCTTCTCCCCGCAGCTGTTGCTTGGGCCTCCCGGTCGGTCCGAGCCCGGGACCCTGGCGGTCCGGCAGTTGGCGTTATGTCCCCGCCCCTCCTGTTCCCGTTTGACCGCGGTGGACACGCCACCCGTTCTCAGTCCCCAGGGCCTGGGGCCCGGCCCTTCCCTCCCGCGGTGGCGCAGCCCTGTGGGGTGGGAAGGGGCCCCAGCCATCTCCCAGGCAGGTCCGAGAGGGATGTGTAGATTCGTTCTCCTGTGGAGAACAGGTGGCCCCGAGATCACGCCCTTTTGGCTCTTTGTATTTTATTTTGAAACTGTATTTAATGCTTTTATATGAAAGGGGGGAGGGACAGGAAGAGCTGTCCCAATCACCCTTATGTGCAAATGTCTTATTTATTATGCGTGTATCAGAGATAAGCTGTGAGGTACCAGAAGGACCTAAAAGGGAAGGAGATAAGGACTGGACACGGGTGGGGGTGAGGTGGATGTAAGGCAGGGGAGGAAGACCCCCCCCCCCCACAGCCCCTACTATTATGTGACTCTCCAGGCCCCTTCCGGACTCTGGGCCCCAGTGTCTGCTCTTCACAAAGGGAGGCCACTGCAGGACTGCTTCCCTTGGTCTAAATTCAGAACTAGCAGCAAAGTCAGAGGGTGGGACTTGAGGGCTGGGTCTGGAGGGTGAGGGGCTGTTCTGTTGATGGGAAAGCAGATGGCATCAAGGAAGTCCCCCCACCTAACTCCCTAGGCCAGAGCCCAAGGTTCAAGTGCCTCGAGGCCCAGACTCTTTGACTTCCTGATTGGGAGTTAAATTTTATATATGGATTTTATATCATTTTTATATAATTCAAGATTGTAGGAGTTGGAAGGGAGTCTGGAGATCAACTAATAACTGCACTCCTTCCCTGTCACAGATAGGTAAAATAAAGGCCAGAGAAGGAAATTAATCACACAGCCAGATAGAACAGTAAAAGCACTAGAATAAAAACCTCAACTCCGAATTCAGTGTTCTTTGCACTATACCACACTGCCTCCTGATCTCTGGTAAGTTATTAACGTTTCTGTCACCCTTAGGCCTGCAAAGGTTAGCTTGTGCTGGGTGTTGCAGGTCATCCCGATGGTGATCTCCTGGGAGAGAGAAAAAGCTGCACAATTCTTGGAATGAGCATGCGGAGCTTGACAGGGCAGCTCTTGGCACTATAGGATAGGCCTTAGCTGGCAAAGTCCCATCAGAACTCCAGAAGTGGGGCGGACTGGCCCATGGCCTCCGTAGCAGGTCAGGGGCCCTGGCATTGTGTTCTTTGCTGTCAGGGATTCAGGAAGATACTGAATGGCCGGTCAGTTGACTGAAAAGTCAATTCCCAGTGTTTGGACCTCCAGGGTTTTTGAGACAGTATTAAAAGCTTGTGAGCAGGGATTATGGATGGCATTAGGCTGGGC
The DNA here is from genome assembly GCF_023851605.1 of Tamandua tetradactyla. NCBI lineage: Eukaryota > Metazoa > Chordata > Mammalia > Pilosa > Myrmecophagidae > Tamandua > Tamandua tetradactyla. Next base: position 10,911,057 of record NC_135335.1, read on the forward strand.
ACTGCCATCCTTTTTCTTTCCTTCATGCATGTTGTTTTCAGTTCCAGGATGAGTGTTCTGCCAGGTCAAAACAGTAGGCAAAGTGGGGCAACCAATTATAATCACCCATGCCCACTGCCGAAGTTCAGGTATGCCAGGACAGAATGGGTTAGGAAAAGTTGAATGTTAGGACAGGAGCGGATGTCTTCACTGAATACCAAGCATTCCAGTGGTTCTCAAATTGTAGCTCCCAGATCAGCAGCATCACCTTAGGAACTTGCTAGAAATTCAAATTATTGAATCCCGCCCCACACCTTCTGAAGCAAATTGGGCTGGGGTGCGGCCATCTGCTTTGGTGAGCCCTCTAGTGATCACCATGGGTGAAGTTCTGAGCACCAGTGATCTAGCAAGTGCCACTGTAGTGATTCCTAGTATTTTGACCGAAGATATGGTTTCATGGGTTAGGGGTCAGGGTTAGGTGGGTCTCATCTCTAGGTGTGCCTCCTTCCCACCTCAGTAGTCTAATATGAACAGGTTAAGTTTCTTCATGAAAATTCTTTTTTGTTAACAGTATGCTTGCTATTATGGCCAATATGTATGTTACTCTGAATACATATTTATATACCATGTTACTTAGTGACATTATTTGAACATTTGTATGCATATTTGTGAAGTTGTTTGCCTCAGTCATTAAAAAAAATCCAACCTAAGTTTTTTTAAGAGGTATGTTGAATAAAATTTTAAAATCCAGCTCAAAGGTCACAGCAGCCTTAGTTTTCAGGAAGAGAACATCAGAGGTGACAAGTTTTTCAGCACAGACCCAATATACTTAATTTCCATTTCTCAAGGCGACTGACTCTCCCAGTTTAAGTGCATTATATGGCTATGTGTGGTTTACAGGCTGCTTGTTGCAGATGGGGAAACTCTTGCCAAGTTGGTGTGAGGCTGAGCTGGGACAACAGACCCCTCTGGTTCCTTCCACTCTTCATCTTTCTTTAAGAAAACAAATGCACAGCTTTGTTCTCCTATGAAAATTTTGCAATCTTGAAATCCTTGCCAGTATCAACTATTAGTTACTTCTTAAAGATTCAAAAGTGGAGTGCAGATAGGGGTACTGGAAGCCTTGTTTGGTTCTTACTTTACCCAAGCTATGTATAGAGAATAAAGTTAGCAGAATGACATCACAGTTCTTGTGTATTTTTTTAAAATTTTATTAATATCACATCAATTTGCAGTTTTACAGGAACCAAGATTTAAGCTCCTTAGGTGCTACTGGATTTTTATGTTGCACGCACATACACGCACACAGTTTCATTAGTCATTTTTCATCTATAGTTTAAAAAAAAATCCTGCATGGCACAATTATCTGTCCAATTATCTACACACAGCAGTAGCAAAACAAGAAAGCTAGGGGTGGAGGCTTCCAGTGCAGCAGGAAGTCCTTTGGAGGGGAAGCCCAAAAAGACGATCAGTACACTGACTTCCTGGTAGGGTAAAGAATGAAGATGGTGAATGTATTTTCTACTATGACATGAAATCAATTGAAAAACTCAAAAGAAGAGGGAACTAAGAAGATGGAATAAGGCAAAAGTACCTTTTTCTTATTTAAAACCCTAAGTAATTTGCAAAAAAAAAAAAGTGAAAGAAAATGTCCTTCCACAGTGAGCTTCTACAGAGTTGCAGTGCTTTGGGACTGTCAAATATTGTAGCCCTTACTTTGAAGTCACCAATGCATATTTCCTCTGGATTACGACTTTCACTTACAACCTGAAGGAATTCAGAGACGACTTTTCCAAGTTTACTGAATTTTCATGTAGAAGGGGTGGAAGACGCTAAGTCTTAAACAGGAATCAAAAATTCCCAATTGCTCTCCATTTGATGTCAATGAGATGTTCTGCTGTCTTTGTTGTACACAGAGCTCATCAACAGAATCTGGCCCTGTTTGGTCATCCTTACCTAAGATTTCTTGGGAAACTCTCAAAAGGGGCCACAACAAAGGTGTCAAGGCATTTTATCTGTCTGAAAATGAAAAGAATCCTAGAAACATAATACATATCCATAAGCTAGTCTCAAAGCAGTTAAAATGCCATATGACCCATAACATGTACTTCCTAAACTAATTTGTGATCTCTTAAGCACAAACACAGTATTTCCTCTCAAGCCAGCTTAGCTTTGGTCCTTAGGGTAAAGGATGAACACAGGTTAAAGATGTAGCATGTAAGGAGAAGTTGTAGGGAAAAGATTAAAAAAAAAAAAAACTTTTTTGTGTTTCTACAGTTCACCTCTAAAGAATGTCCCCCCACCACCACGGACTGATATAAATTTACAATAACTCAATGACTGAGAAGCCCACATGCAGATTTTTTTTTCTATAACAAGTTTACAGCAGTTACAGACATTTTATAATAAGAAAAGTACAACCATATTTATTAAACTTGAAGTGGATAGGGAAGAGGGAGGAAAGCACATCTCAGGAATGAGTTCTCAAACCAAAGCTCAGAAATGGCATCCGAAAGAAACGAAGCCGACACCACCTTCCCAAACGGCGGAGCTTTTTATTTCCTAGGGATAAATGGGAGGAGTGGCCTTCATAGCACTCCCTATCTAGTCCCACTTCCTGTTTCCAATCTTAATCATATGGCCTTCGGGGAATCAAGAATGATTACTTTACCTATAAGTTCTTATCTAAGTTGAAAGATATATAATTAAGTAAAGAGGAGGCATATTAGGAGTAGCTGCTCACACTGTGGGCTGGAAGATGGGATCAGAAGGCTCAAAAAACCTGTAGGAAGGAATCCCATTCCTGTCCTCAAATAATTTCTTCATAAGTTAATCATTATATCAACTTAAAAATAAGGGTAAAACTGTGGTGGGAAACTTATGTACAACTAATACTAGGAAACTGGATAGAAGAACTGAAGAGATGTGTTTTATCTTCCATTTTCCCCTTTATCTTCATTTAATCTTTTCCTTTTCAAGCTACAGGCAAAAGCTCCACCACCGTTAGAGGTATTGATTTATTCTGTTAATCTGATTCTTTCTTTATTCTTTTGGGTTCTAAGACATCCTTCTTCTTTTTTTTTTTTTTTTGTCCAAAAATCCTTTGCTTGATACTGAGGGTAAAGGGAAAGGAGGGGAGAAAACACCAAATTAAAAACAAAGCTTGGAATGCAGGCTGAAGCTGACAAGGAGCATGTTCCTTCATAGTAACAACGTTATAACTATTAAATGGTGTTTTAGTAACTGTTGTGGTTTCTCATTTCCATTTGCTTATTCTGCCTTTTTTTTGGCAATTCCGGGGAGTTTTGCTTGGATCCTATTAAAGAAAGAAAAAAAAAAATGAAGGTGAAAACATACACACTGTTTTAGGTTATTTTTTTTTCTTTAAACAGGGATTAAGGAGGCAGTCCTTGACTTTTTGGAGCAACGTGAAAAACATTCTCCCATTTTCTTAGGGCTTACGCTGTATGAAAAGAGGCAGGGGCTGAGCCTGGGATAATCGTCTGAGGGGCCCACAAAGCTGCGACCCCACCAGGCCTGCTGCCTGTCCTCTTCCACTGCCAGAACAATCTCGATCCTTCACCGGGAGTTCCAAAGGATAAGGGGGTACCTGAGCCTAATTACTATGTTCTACCCACTGGCAGTGATCAGGAGAGCAGTTGATGTTGACTCCCATTTCTCTGACTCTGTGATGTACAGAGAAAGAAATGTCAGGACAATTGCTAGGGCCACAAAGGAAACTAGGAGTCAAAGGTCAAGGAGACACACCCCCTGCTTTCTACAAATGGCATATACCAGAGCAGGGGACATGAGTCAGCTAACATTGGTTAATCAAATATTAGGTCTAAATGGAGACCATCTTTCACAAATTGGGATAAAAAGAGATATATTGTACATGGTTTTAGCTCCAATGTATACCTAAAAAAGTAAAAAAGCAGGCAAAGATCCTAGCATCAAGCCAGAGCTCTCTGGATGTAGTGATAGTTCCCTCTTGATAAAGTTGGGAAAAGCAGTAAATCTTGGGTATGAAAAGGGACCCGAGAAGCACAAAGGGGGTTCAACTGTTTGTGAAGTTTTGTTTCTTAAGGAATATCGGAAGAAAATTAGGGAAAATGTTAACATTTTACTTCTAGGTGTTGGGTTCATAAGTGTTTGCCATAATAATTCAAAAGTAAAAAACTGAACAGTTCATTATATAGGGAGTCATACAAGTGTGTATCAATGTTTTATTACTTGATTTAAATGCTAAATTTAACCAGTTAAAGAAAGGAAAAGAGAGAGAGAGATTTGGTGGTCTGAAGTAAGAGGTGGCTTTGAAGCTTAAATAATTAATTTACTAAAACTTCTACTTCTGAAAATGGTGGGAACAGTTTGGCTTAAAACTGATACATTTAAAAATCAATGATGGTGGGGAGGCAACCAAGAACATTTAAAGGGCAGTTCAAACAGAAGAGTGGTGCTGATTCATTGATCCTTTTGCAATCTAAGATACAAAGGATGCTTTTCTAAGAAGCAGTTCAAACAATTTCTAGTAAAATCAAACTCCATTAACCAAGATTTGTTTCAAGGGAATAATTACTTTCTTTGGCATCAGCATTTTATATAGGGGATTAAAAACATTCAGGGCAAAAGATTCCGTCATGATAAAATATGGTTCTTAAACATACTTACTTCTCAACAATTGCCTTGGTCTGCTCTCGGGCGATGCCCACATAGTGATCAATCTGGGTCTTTAAGGAAGAAAAGTAAATTCAGTTGTGGTAACATTCACACTTTTTTTTTTTTGGGCGCATGGTCTGGGAATCGAACCTGGGTCTCGGGCATGGAAGGCGAGCATCCTACCACTGAACCAGCTGTGCACCCACAGTTGTGGTAACATTTAGATTAACAATATTTTTAAAGGCAGTAGTTCTTTTGTCTAGTTTAGTCATTTTTTAACACTACTGAATATTCTGGAAAAAGAAAAGAATACCTGTTTTTAAAGTCTTTAAAAATTTCAAGATGATAACTAATACTTTAAAATGTCACCTTACGTGTGAGACTAAAGCAAAAAATGTTTATTTGTTACAAAATTTATATTTTGACTAGAGCATTTTCTAATATAACTCATGTAGATAGTTTGATTGAATGTCATAAGTACTTGGAATCTCAGGTAGCACATGAGATTTTGTTGGTTTGTCCAGAGTGATCCCCTGATGAATCCCAGAATGATTTGATCAGTGACTGGAAAAGTATTTGCAAGCCCCCTTCGGGGAATGGTGAGAGTGGGGAGAAATTCAAATTCACCAAGTTGAATTCTTGATATTCTCACAAGCAGTGTGGACAACCAAAGCTATAGGCTGAGCCCGCAGGCTTGGGGTTTGTTCACATGAAACTTAACCCCACAAAGGATAGGTCAAGTCTACTTAAAATTTAGGCCTAAGAGTCACCCCCAAGAGAGCCTCTTTTGTTGCTCAGATGTGGCCCCTCTCTCCAGCCAACACGACGAACAGTCTCACCACCCTCCCCCTCTCTGCGTGGGACATGACTCCCAGGGGTGTGGACCTTCCTGGAAACGTGGGACAGAAATCCTGGAATGAGCTGAGACTCAGCATCGAGGGACTGAGGGGAACCCTAGAACGAGCTGAGAATTAACATCGGGGGATTGGGAGAAACTTCTCGACCAAAAGGGGGAAGAGTAAAATGAGACAAAGTGTCAACGGCTGAGAGATTCCAAACAGAGTGGAGAGGTTATCCTGGAGGTTATTCTTACTCATTAAGTAGATATCACCTTGCTGTTCAAGATGTAGTGGAGAGGCTGGAGGGAATTGCCTGAAAATGTAGTGCTGTGTTCCAGTAGCCATGTGTCTTGATGATGATTGAACAATGATATAGCTTTCACAATGAGACTCTGTGAATGTGAAAACCTTGGTCTGATGCTCCTTTTAGCTACTGTATCAACAGAAGAGTAGAACATACGGAATAAAAATAAATAATAGGGGGAACAAATGTTAAATTAATTTGAAATGCTAGTGGTAAATGAAAGCGAGGGGTAAGGGGCATGGTATGTATAGTTTTTTTTTCTCTATTATCGTTTTATTTCTTTTTCTGTTGTCTTTTTATTTCTTTTTCTAAATCGATGCAAATGTACTAAGAAATGATGAACATGCAACTATGTGATGATATTAAGAATTACTGATTGTATATGTAGAATGGAATGATATCTAAATGTTCTGTTAATTTTTTAAATAAAAAAAAGTTAAAAAAAAAATTTCAGATGCCAAATTATCCCATAAATGTCCCACACCCTGTTGTAGTTAAAAATCACTCATTTCCTTTTGCAAAGGTAATTCTTATTTTCTAGGTATTTCCTTTAGAGCCAGTTGATTTCCTCCAGTGCCTTAGCATTCTCTGAATATTAGAAACTGTGTGTCTAATACATATTCTGTAAATTATAAATGTGTTATGACTCCTGAGTAAGGCTAATTCATTTAATGTCAAAAAGTCATAAATAAAATCTGTTGTTGATGGATGACTTAATCCACAAAGAATAACATCATAGCACACCCAGTATACTTTGTATACACCATTTCAGAATACAAGCATCTGGGTAAACTGACAGATTCCCATAATACACTACAGTTTACATTCCTTAGACATTCAGCTTTTACTTAATTTTTTTCAACTTATTTTTCTGAATAGATAATATATCCATGTGATAACAATTCAGAAGGTACACAACAAGGTATAAAATCAAGTCTCCTTCCTATCCTTCTCCCAGAAAGAAAAAGTTTCTCTCCCTGGAGGGAACTACTCTTATTAAGTTTCTTCTAGGCACTTGATTTATAAAATTATAGAAATGACTGTTTTATAACAATCCACTTTCAGACTGCTCTGAACTTTCAATGCCTTAAAAAATGAAACCAGTCATACATCTCGTGGCATATCTAATTCAGAAAAGACAATGCTTACCTTGTACTTCTCATAGACAATCGGAACACTGAAAATGAGCAGTTCGGCTATAAGACAGAAACATGGGACATGGTAAGTGTAAATGTGAGACAGTCACAAAAGCAGATGCAATTTTCCTAGTGAAATATACGGAAACATCGACATTCCTCAAAATGAAAACTCCTGGCTACAGTTCTCAGTTAAAGACAGTTATATAAAGAGACTTAATTTAGGGTGGTATAAAAAAGCTGCCCCAGGGCGGGCCGCGGTGGCTCAGCGGGCAAAGTGCTTGCCTGCCATGCCGGAGGACCTCGGTTCGATTCCCGGCCCCAGCCCATGTAAAAAACAAACAAACAAACAAAATACAATAAAACAAGAAAATGTTTAAAGATGTTTCCCTTTCTTCCTTCCTTCCTTCCTTCTCTCTGTCTTTCCTTCCCTTCCTCCCTCTTTCTTTAAAAAAAAAAAAAAAAAAAAAAAAAAAGCTGCCCCAGGTACAAAAGACTGCCTTCTTTGTACCATGAACAATAGTTTCCAAATTATGAAAATACTACATATTTGTAGATACGGGATCTACAAATAAGATCACATATTTAAACTAGATTTAGAAAACTCTCCTTTACTTCTAGCTATTTCTTTATAGTTAGGACTGTTCAGTAATCAAAAACAAGTCCCTTCAGTATCTAATACAAAGTCTCTAAGACTATTACAGATAGGGTCATATGGAAGGAGCGGAGCCAAGCTGGGCACTCTCTTCAGTCATATTCTTACCAATTACTTCAATGAGCACAGAGACCATTTCCTTGCCACCTTACCAAGAATCAGAAGGGTGATTCCATTGAAAACTGCACCAACATAAGTCATCAGCCACATGAAGACAGCCAACTGTGAATATGAAAGTCAGAGAGTTAAGCAGGAATAACCAAAATGCAAGATTAAAGTTAACTGATTCCATTCTCCTCTGGTTAATTAAATCTGCATAACTCTAATAATAAATGCCATAAATAATTTCAAAATGAAGGTTCCCTCACTATACATTTGAGGATATATAAAGAGAATTCTGTAGTTCTCTTAGACCCAAAGACAAATTATAATTGCATTTCTGTGAATTACATTACCGATGTTTTGGTGTCAGTCCTCCAGTAGGAGGAAGAGATACCCCTTTTTTACTGACTCATTCTCATTTTTACAGGTGGAATGAAATAAGCATACTTTTTTTTTGTCTGACGAAACCCCATTTCTGCTTTTCTTTTTTGACTTATAACTCAGTCCCTTGGTTTTTTCCCAGCCTTACCATCAGAAGCTACAGAAGCAACTAACCTTCAAGGAATCAACCAGATCTTCTACAAGAAAGAGGCGAATAATGAGTTTCAGGGCCCTGTTGATGTGCACCATAGCAGCGTTCACGTAATTATGGAAAGCTTCCGAGGACAGAGTAATGTCTACATCCAAGTAGGCTCTTCCGGAAGAAGAAACAACAGTCACATATTTGACATGGAAAGAGATGTCTTTCAGTTAGCAAATGCAGCACTTTAGGGTGTGAAAGGGGACATTCTGGAAATCTGTAGGAGCATTTTTGGTTGTCATGGTGTGAGTTAGAGAGGGGCCATCCCTACCATTTAGTCGGCAGAGGCAAGGATGCTGTACGTCTGCAAAGCGTGGGATAGCTCTTTATAAAGAAGTGTAATATATCCTACCTAACTTTTCCTGCCCCATCTGATATTCATGAAGGTGAAAAACCTATTCATAATTATCAAGAGCCCAAAACATAAAAACGCAATGTATTTTTTTACGTGATTTTTAATTTATCCTGACTATCTAAAAATGTATTTGTTTATACTGAAACTTTAAAAATCACATCTGTATTGGTGATTATACATGATGGTCTAAGTATATGGCTTCTTAAAAAAATTTTTTTTTGGTGTAGTTATGTCTCAACAATGAAGTAGTGACTGAAATATATATTATTTTATTATAAATGGCTTTCTGTTTTATTACTCCTTTATAGTACAATTAGAATCTAATTTGGGCGGAAACCATATTTGTAGATAGACTGTATTATCTATGAATTTCACTTCAAAATGATAAAGGAAGCATTATAAAATATTTATTAAGAAAAAACAAAAACAAACAGGAGGGTTGGGAAATTGAGTTTGATAGGGTTGAAAACCATGAGTCATTCACCTGAAAAAAAGAGAAAGGTCTCCATTCTCTTCCCTGCTGCACTACAGAATTGGGATTTAACTATGTGCTCACAACATGTCCCTTACTCAGTATTTACTGAGTACCTACTGTGTAACAGACGCCCGCAAGGTGCTGGGGATATCAGGAATCATAGGACCACTTTTGCTTTAAGGAGCCTACAGTCTTGTAGGGGAAACAGAAGAGTTAACAGGCATGTTTTTCTTTTGTGCTTATTAAGAAATATTTACTACCACACATAAAAGTTACAAGAATTAGATATTTGAAACTATTAATGATCCTAGTAAAATACATTTTATGAATTTACAATGGTGTCATGCAAAAGGGGGAAAATGTTACAATACCTAAGCTTGCTGGAAAACAGCAAAATTTACGCACTCATTCAACTAACGATTTGTTAAAATTAGTTTGGAATAATTTTTTAATGCCAGCATATATGTAGTTTAAACTATTTCTTCTAATTTCACCAAGAGGAAATACAAGGACCAGAACTGCAGTCAGATTATCCTGTTGTAGCTCTGAGAGAACACAGCAGGGCTTCTTTCCCTATGAGAAAGGGTTTTTAAAAAAACTAAAAAAAAAATTGAAGGCTGAAGCAGATATGAAAAGCAAAAAAACAAAAAAAAAACCCTATCATTTGCTGATGATAGTTAAAATGATACATAAAAATGTTTTATGAGTAAAAAGAAAAGTGTGAGGAAAATACTTGTTAAAAGTACAGCACAATCAGAAAAGCTAGAAATTGGATTCTAGAAAGTCCATGACCTGCTGACTTCATCAAGGGCTGCCCCTGGTATTATGAAAGAGGAGATCAGGAAGAAATCGGTAATAAAACTTAGAGCAAACACTTCTGAGTTCTGATATAAAATATTATCCAAAAAAGAGCCTCAAAATCAAGATTTCAAAGTCATTTCAAAACTTAAATATGTTCTTGGGATCCAATCTAGATGCTCTTCTTTCTTTATTCTGCCTAGGAATTTAGAGAAATCCTATTTGGTATTGAAGTACCAATCTCTAGTCTGTCAAAAAGTTCTTGGCTTGTAACCTGGTTGCTTTTTAAGGTGATCTCAAGTTCTCCAGTTGATGGTTCATGCCAATCAGCTCATTAAGTCCCATAATTCACTGAGGCTCCAGCTTCAGTAAACCCCTTTACTAAAACGTTTAGGATTATTTCTGTTATTTCTACTCACTTAAATGGATGGCCTTCCTCTGACTTCTGGACAGCTTGGATGACAGACTTGTAGACCCTGAAGCTGATGGTGACAGAGAGAAGAGCCAGGATGAGATAAGACACCACACTGATGACACTGAAAGCTGCCAGGGAAAGCAGCATGATCAGTGTTGTGCCAAAGACAAAACCAGTCTTCTTCACGTCTCGCCAGAAAATCAGGTCATGCACTGCCAAAAGAAAAGGGCACATAAGTTGTAAGGACGTCCACAAGTCACAAAGCCAGTACTACTCTCTGGCTGTGTCTTGCATACTTGTGAAGCATTATACTAGCACACAATTACAGGTGTACCCTCACTTAAGAGAACCAGGTAAAAAAAAAAAAGAAATTATGTCAGCAATGATGATTCACACTGCAAAAAAGATCCTTTACAACACAGTCCGGTTTTCAGGATAGGTTTTCAAAAATGTATGGGCTTATATTTTAGAGATGGCTACTGAAGTACATCAGGGTAAAATATTTATTTTAAATGTTTCAGCAGAAATGATGATAAAGTGTGGCAAAAACTCAATAACTGTTGACTGAATTAAAGAAAACATGCTCATAAATTAATTGGATCAAAAGACTATAAAATTAAAGCTAACTTTATTTTAAAACTTCAGTTTCTGTGTGAAACCAAAGAAAGAGACACTTACTTGGTGCAAAATTTATATTTTGGGTAGCACATTTTCTAATTTAATTTGTATGGTCAGTTTGTTCAACACCATAACTACCATAATTACATAATAATTGAATAGGACATGAAATCTTGTTAGTTTGTATAGGTTAGTATGATTTGGGTAGGGAATAAAAAGTATTTGCCAAGTCCCCTTGGGGGACTGCAGAGAAAGGAGGAAATATCAAACTTCCCCATTTGGGGAATTCCTGACATTCTTGCAGGCAGCAGGGACAACAAATTCAATAGGCTGAGCCCTCAATCTTGGGGCTTGCCCCTATGAAACTTATTCCCGCAAAGGAGAAGGTAAGCCTACTGATAATTATGCCTAAGAGTCACCCCCAGAGAACCTCTTTGTTGCTTAGATGTGGCCTCTCTCTAAGCCAACTCAGCAGGTGAACTTACACTGCCCTTCCCCTATGTGGGACATGACTCCCAGGGATGAGCCAGGACTTGACATCAGGGGATTGGGAAATCCTCTTTTTTTTAATACCAAAAAACACCAAACAAACGCAAACATTCTTGACTTTTGATCATTCCGTTCTACATATATAATTAGGAATTCACAATATCATCACATAGTTGCATATTCATCATCACGATCATTTCTTGGAACATTTGCATCTATTCAGAAAAAGAAATAAAAAGACAACAGAAAACAATTCATACATACCATAACCCCACCCCTCCCCTCACCGATCACCAGCATTTCACTCTAAATTTATTTTAACATCTATTCCCTATATTATTCATCTTTATTCCATATGTTTTACTCGTCTGTTGATAAAGGTAGATAAAAGTAGCATCAGACACAAGGTTCTCACAATCACACAGTCTCATTGTGAAAGCTATATCATTATACAATCTTCTTGAAGAAACATGGCTACTGGAACACAGTTCTACATTTTCAGGCAGTTTCCTCCAACCTCTCCACCACATCTTGACTAACAAGATGATATCTATTTAATGCGTAAGAATAACCTCCAGGATGACCTCTCGACTCTGTTTGGAATCTCTCAGCCATTGACACTTATTTTGTCTCATTTCACTCTTCCCCCTTTTGGTCGAGAAGGTTGAGAAAGCCTCTTGACCAGAGAGAAATGAGACAAAATAAAGTTTCAGTGGGAGAGAAATTTCAACCAGAGTCAAAAGGTTATCCTGAAGGTTATTCTTATGCATTATACAGATATCCCTTTTTAGTTTATGGTGTACTGGAGTGGGTAGAAGGAAGAACCTGATTCTTGAAGATGACTGTATATAGCTTTTACAATGTGAATGTGTGATTGTGAAAACTTTGTGACTGATGCTCCCTTTATGCTGGGGTAAGGACAGATGAGTAAAAAATAAGGACAACAAATAAATAAATAAGTAAATAAATAATAGAGGGAGATAAAGGGTAAAAAAAAAGGGTAGGCAGCAATACTAGTGGTCACTGAGAGGGAAGCATAAGGGGTATGGGATGTATGTTTTTTTTCTTTTTATTTCTTTTTTCTGGAGTGATACAAATGTTCTAAATATGATCATGAAGATAAAAACACAACCATGTGATGATACTGTGAGCTAGTGATTTTATACTTTGGATGGACTATATGGTACATAAAGATATCTCAGTAAAAATATTTAAAAAAAAATTAGATTACTGGTTGCCAGGGGCCAGAGCAGGGGAGGAATGGGTAAGGAAGGAGGTTCCTTCAGAGGTGATAAAAACATTCTGGAATTAGATAGTGGTGATGGTTATAAAACTTTGGGAATATACTAAAATCCACTGAATTGTATATCTTAAAGGGATGGATTTTATGGTATGTGAATTATAACTCAACAAAAAGGAGATTAAACAAAAAAATTAAAGCTAAATTGAAATGTATAAATTGGGGTGGAGCGCACAGAGTGAAACACCAGTCCTTATGTTAATCTGAACAGAACTGACGAAGGATGTTTGGTAAGGTGATCATATAATTATCTAGTAGACAAATGAAAATAGAAGAGAACAAAAAATAAAATTTCATGGAAGCAAATCATTGCAACTTCTGGCTGGTTTACTGGTTATGAAATAAGTATCAAAACTAAGTCTATGTTTCAGATTTTAAACTTTTGGCAAATGCCCCATTTCTTGCCTTTTCTCATGTTTTTTTCATCCTCATAACTCTTTCCCCAAGAGATCAAACAAGAAAAAGTTTCCAAAGACCATGTCAGTTTCCTTTCTTTGGCTTTCTATATACAACATCCTCAGTCTGCTACACTTGATAGCATTCGTGTGTATAAACTCGATAGTTTGAGGGAGGTTATCAGGAAGCAAATGAAAATTGTGGTTATGTTGTCTCTCAGCTTGATCCATGTTTACGAATAACAGATTGGAAGAGCCTGTTTGCTACCTTTGTGCAATTAGAAAAAGCCATTGATGACACTTTGATGTCACCTGCTGGAAAACTGCCATACAAAATATTCAAACCCGCAATGAAAACACATGCAAATGGTGGCCGTTAGACGTGTGTAGTACACACCCTGCATAATAGTGCAGAAGGATCTGGACTAGAAGAGTTAGAAGGGGTGTAGCACACCCCCATACTGAATGTAATGGGGATAACAGGGAGATGGCCTGGAAAAGATAGTTCAAAACATCAAACCTTTGTCTGGAATGCTATTCCCCTACAACTTGCCATGGCTTGCTCCTTTGTTTCATTCAAGCCCTGGTTCATGGGCTACTTCCTAAGAGACTCTGCCCACCCTATCTAACATATCCTCTTTTCATCACTCTATTCCCTCTTTCTGCTTTAATCTCCCTCTGAGCATTTATTGCTTAACCTGGCTCTAGCAAGGACAGACTTCAGAGGAGAGTTTTATAGCTGATTATGGGGAAGAACTAGGACCATTAGGTTGACTTGAATCAGATTCAAGCTTACTCTACCCCCAAACACAGTCTTCCAGACTAACCTTATATTGATTACAGTTAAAAAAAATTTGAGTGTTGACTGAATGTTGTGCATAATGCTAAGCACTCTACATGCATTAGCTTCATGCATTCCTTAAAACAACTGCAGGAAGTAGATACTGTTTTCTTTCTTTTACATCTGAGAAAAAGAATGCCAAGTAGGGGAGTAACATGATGTGCTATATTAAAAAACAACAACAGAGGAACATATGATGTAGATATTTGGTCAAGCAAGCTCTGGCCTGATTGTTACTGTGAGGGTATTTCATAGATGGATTTGCACCTATAGTCAGTTGACTGCACCTACAGATGATTGCATCTAAAACCAACAAAGGAGATTGCCCTCAGCAATGAGGGGAGTCCCCTAATCCAATCAGTTGAAGGTCTTAAACGGTGGAACTGAAGATTTCAGAAGAAAGAAAGAACTTCTGCTTCAACTTTAGCGAGCCAGGTTCTCCTGGGGAATTCAACTTCAGCTTCAGTTTTCAATTTGTGGCCTGCTCTATGGAATTCTGACTTGCCAATCCCCACAGTCACCTAAGCCAATTTCTATACTAAAGCTCCTAATATTTATACATATATACCGTTGGTTCTGCTTCTCTGGAGAACCTAAATTAACAAAGAACACTTTTACTGCAGTATAAAAAAATGGACTAGGATGGAACAAGAGTGCAGGTAGAAAGGCTTCTGTAGGAGATTAATAGGAGGTTTAAATGAGAGATGAGTTATTTAGATTAGGATGGGGGAAGTCAGGACGGAAATGAATGGGCAGATTAGAGCTGTATTTTGGAGGTAGAAAAGACAGAACTTGGTGAAAGATAGGATGTGGGAAGAGACAGAAGGGAAGAAGTATGGATCACACCTAGGTTTGTGGCCTGAGGAAATAGGTGGATATGTTGCTGTATACTGAGACAAGGAAGAAAAGAATGCAAACATCTCAACTTTGGAGTAGATACCTAGACCTATCTACCATTAAAGAAGGCCGTTGGATAAACTAGTGTGGAACCAGTGTGGTCAAATCTGAATTGGAGATACAGACTTGAAAGTCACCAAGACACAGTAATTTAAAGTCATGGAAATGGATGAATTTTCCTAGTACTGATAGAGAAGTAGGCCCAAGTCTTGTTCTGGGGTACCCTGGTAATATAGTATAGATAAGTAAGAGAGTAGGAATTAGTGAAAAGAAACTGTGAAGAAATATTCAAGGAAGTAGGGGATAGCTGGGAAAGTGTGGTATCATAGAAAGAAGAGAGGTGTCATAGGAATGTAAGCCAACTGGAGATAGCTGAAGAGGAATGAGTGGTGAGGAAGTGGAGGTAATCTGAGAGAAAAATGCCTGAGAAGTCTGCCTATAAAAAAGAATAGATACTGATTGCATATGTAGAATGGAATGATTTCTAAATGTTGGGTTAATTTCTTTTTTTTCTTTAATTAATAAAAAAAAAAAGAATAGAGACATTTGGAGCCAAGGGATGGCTTTTCAAAATGGGAAATACAGAGGCATACTTACATGCAGAAATAAACAGGAGAGACTAAAGACTGGGAGCTGGGGACCTGGGGTTGGAGGAGATAGCAGAAGCAGTGAAGCCCAGGAGAAGGGAGGGATGGAAATTCAGAGTCCAGGTGGAGGGGCTGACCCTTACTAGAGTAACAGCAGTGAAAAGGATGAGAAAAGACACACCCAATTCATAGATCTGACAATGAAAGATGAAGGCTTTCTTTCTGAATGTTTCTATTTTCTTAACAAAAAGGACCAAAGGTGGTTGAGGGAAGTGTGTGTGCGAAGAAGTTTGAGAAGAGAAAAAGATATGGAAATAGTTGCTTCTGAAACTGAGAAAGTGTCTTAATCTCTGTGTTCTTGAAGAGTCATGTGCTTTGGCTTTCATGGGAGGATTTACATCTTCTGTCTTTTGATTGCTAATAAATGCCACAATCAAGATAAGAATCTAAATCTTCTGATGCTCAGTAAAGTGCTGTAAAAAAAAATACGGAGTCATGCCAAGAGCCATTCATCAAAATGTCAGAATTAAAAACTTTAGAGAACCTGAGAAAGGTTGGCTGATCTGTCAACCATTTTCAATCATTCTAACTACAACTCAAATATTTTTGAATTTTGTATAATTAAAAATTATGTCCACTGCATCAGTTTCTTTTTCTTTCTTGGAACATTTGCATCTATTCAGAAAAAGAAATAAAAAGAAAACAGAAAAAAATTCATACATACCATACCTCCCACCTCTCCCCCTCACCGATCACCAGCATTTCAATCTAAATTTATTTTAACATTTGTTCCCCTATTATTCACCTTTATTCCATATGTTTTATTTGTCTGTTGATAAGGTAGATAAAAAGGAGCATCAGACACAAGGTTTTCACAATCACACAGTCACACTGTGAAAGCTATATCATTATACAATCACCTTCAAGAAACATGGCTACTGGAACATAGCTCCACATTTTCAGGCAGTTCCCTCCAGCCTCTCCACTACATCTTGACTAACAAGGTGATATCTATTTAATGCATAAGAATAACCTCTAGGATAACCTCTCGACTCTGGAATCTCTCAGCCATTGACACTTTGTCTCATTTCACTCTTCCCCCTTTTGGTCGAGAAGGTTTTCTCAATCCCCTGATGCTGAGTCTCAACTCATTCTAGGGTTTTTCTCAATCCCTTGATGCTGAGTCTCAGCTCATTCTAGGATTTCTGTCCCACATTGCCAGGAAGGTCCACACCCCTGGGAGTCATGTCCCACGTAGACAGGGGGAGGGTGGTGAGTTTGCTTGTTGTGTTGGCTGGAGAGAGAGGCCACATCTGAGCAACACAAGCGGTTCTCTTGGGGGTGACTCTTAGGCCCAATTTTAAGTAGGCTTGACCTATCCTTTGTGGGGTTAAATTTCATACCATTGGATCAGTTTTTAAAAAAACTTGCAGCATTTGAAAAACTTATTCCCAATAATCACTTTGTTAAGTGAGACCTCTGCTTCTGGCTAAGATGATGTGACAGGGCCTGGATTTACCTTTCATCTTAAACAACTGAAAAAACTGGGCAAAATATATAAACAGTGGTTTTTCAAAACAATAGAAATCAGACAACGAAGTAATGGGAAACAAATGAGATGACACTGTAACTGCGTGACTGTAGCATAAGAAGGTAGAGCCCAGCAGACTCCATGAGGTATTAGGCTTGGGGAAATCAAGATGACTATACAGAGAGAGAATTGGAGAGATCTGTACAAGTATCCAGTAGAATACTAATCAGTGCATGCATGTGATGGAACTAACTGAAGCCAGGGGAAGAACTAAGTGAAAGGAACAAAGGTAAATATCATAGCAGGTAACCGTGCCTGTTTCCACAAAAGACTGGGAAATTTCTTAATATGTAAGATACTGGAGGAAGTACTGAGAAGGGTTTGTTCCAGTAGTGGGGACTAATTACACACGAAGACTAAATGCTGCTGGCATTGCACCTAACAAATTTTAAGAGCAAGACCTGAAAATACCAAATTATTTTCAAATAACCTCAAAGCATCCTAAAATGGCTCAAGGATATTTAGAGGAATAGGAAAATATTCAGCACCAACAAGGTAAGAGTCACATGTTTGGAATCCAATAAAAAACTGCCAGGCATGCAAAGATGCAGGAAAATACAACCCCCAATAGAAACAGACTCAGAAATGACATGGATGATAGGATTAGCAGTCAAGGACACTAAAAGCTATAACCATATTTTATAGGTTCAAAAAGCTAGAAGAAAGCTGATGAACCTTGAAAACATTATGCTAAGTTAAAGACACAAAGAAAGAATTCATCACAGCACACCCATACTAACCAGAAAATATTAAAAGATGTTCTTCAGGTAGAAGGAAAATTATGCTAGAAAAAAATGTAAAACTACACAAAGGAATGAAGAGTACTCCTAGTTACTACTATGTGAGTAAATATGTAAGACTTTTTTCTTTTGATTGCCCTTTGATGTCTTTTTTAAAAAATATTTTTACTGATGAAACTTAAACATTCCATACATGGTATACAATCAATGGCTCACAATATCATTACATAGTTGTGTATTCATCACCATGATCTTTTTTTTAGCATTTGTATCACTCCAGAAAAAGAAATTAAAAAAAAACCCCTCATATATCCCATACACCTTACCCCTCCATCTTACTGACCACTAGCATTTCCATCTACTCAATTCATTTTAACTTTTTCCCCCTATTGTGTATTTTTTATTCATATTTTTTACTCATCTGTCCATACGCTAGATAAAAGCATCAGATACAAGGTTTTCACAATCACACAGTCACACTGTAAAAGCGATATCATTATAACAATCATCTTCAAGAAACAAGGCTACCAGAACACAGCTCTCAAAAGTTTCAAGTACATCCCTCTAGCCACTCCAATGCACCATAAATTAAAAAGGGGATATCTATCCAATGTTTAACAATAACCAACCTCCAGGATAACCTCTTGACTCTTTTTGAGATCTCACAGTCATTGACACTTTATTTTTTCTCATTTCTCTCTTCCCCCTTTTGGTCAAGAAGGTTTTCTCAATCCCTTGATGCCAGGTCCCGGATCATCCTGGGATTTCTATCCCATGTTGCCAGGGAGATTTACACCCCTGGGAGTCACGTCCCACATGGCAGGAGGGAGGGCAGTGAGTTTACATGCCCTGTCAGCTTAGAGAGAGAGAGGTAAAATCTGAGTAACAAAAGAGGTTCTCTGGGGGTGACTCTTATGCCTAATTTTAAGTAGGCTTAGCTTATCCTTTGCGGGAATAAGTTTCAAAGGGGCAACCACCAAGATCGAAGGCTCAGTGCTATTGATTTGGTTGTCCCCACTGCTTGCGAGAATATCAGAAATTCTCCAAATGGGGAAGTTGAATATTTACCCCTTTCTCCACATTCCCCAAGGGAGCTTTGCAAATACTTCTTTATTCACTGTCCAAAGCATTCTGGGATTTATCAGGGTATCACATTAACCTGGACAAACCAACAAAATCTCATCCCATTCAAGATTTCATGTACTTATGGTGTTCAACTAAATGACCATATAAGTTAAATTAGGAAATGCATTACCCAAAATATAAATTTTGCACCAAACAAACATTTCTTGCTTTAGTCTCACCCAGAAGTTGAAAAAATATGTAAGACTTAAAAAAATTCTTTTGTCTAAAGAGAGGGGGAGAAATGAAAGTATACTATTGTAGGGTTTTATACAATCTGTGAACTGGTATATTATCACTTTAAAGGTAAGACTGTGATGATGAGTTAGGTATACTATAAATCCCAAGGCAACTATTACAATAACAAATCAAAAAAGTTGCAACTATCAGAAACCTACAACTTCCAGATGGGTTCCTAGCCAGATAATTCCTGAAACCCAGAGAGGCTAGCGTCTCCAGAACATCAACTAGTTTTATCCTCCATCCCACATTATTGACAGCCCTTTCTAACATAAAAAAGTTAAAATGGGCAAAGCCCAAATATCCCTAAAGAATGGGAGAAAAATCAAAGGAGAAAGTATAATTATAATAGAGAAAACAGGATTTAACAAATGAGTATGACTGCTGAATCATTATATTTTTTTTAGTCTCCAGTGTCTGAAAGAAGCTAGAAGTAAAAACCTAAAATTGTGGAATTGTAACCCATACCAAATCTGAAATCTGTTCTACAAGTAATTGCTGCAGTGTGCTTTGAAATATATTGCTCTTTTGTATGTTAAATTTTTCACACAGACACACACACACACAGTTGTAGCTAATAAGCCAACAAAGGAGATAAAACAGAAAAGTAAAAAATAATCCAAAGGAAGGCAGAAAAAAGAGGAAAAGGTGGAACAAAGATCAGACAGGATAAACAGAAAAAAGAAAGAACATGGTAGATTTAATGCTAATCATATGGATAATTTCATTAATTATCAATAGGGTAAATGCTTCAGAGAGGTAGAGATTGTCAGATTAGATAGAAAAGCAAGAATCAAGTATACTCAGCTTAAAAGAAAGCCACTTTATACATAGAGATACAAATAGATTAAAAAATAAAAGGACAGAAAAAGACACACCATGTTAACACTAATGAATAGAAGCTGTAGTGACTATATTAATATAAAACAAAGTAGATTTCATAGCAAAGAATATTACCAGATATAGAGGTCATTTTATAACAACGAAAGGATTAATTCATAAAGAGGACATAATTGCAAATAATTTACAACTGACAGCAGAACCTAAGAAGCAAAAGACAGAACGAAAGAATAAACAGACAGGCACAGTAATAGACATGAATAATGGAATACAATTGAGAGTCCCAAAATGAACCCTTACATTTAAGGTCAAACGATTTTTTTTAAAAAGATGCCAAAACAATTTAATGGTAGATAACAGACTATCAAAAAATGGTGCTGAAAAAAAAATGTTTATTTGGTACAAAATTTATATTTTGACTAGTGCATTTTCTAATATAACTTATGTGGACATTTTAATTGAACACCATAGTACTTGGAACCTTGAGTAGGGCATGAGATTTTGGAGGCTTGTCCAGAGTGATGCCCCGATAAATCCCAGAGTGATTTGAACAGTGAATAAAAAAAGCATTTGCAAAGTCCCATAGGGGGAATGGTGAGAAAGGGGGAAATTTCAACTTCCCCAAGTGGAGAATTCTTGATATTCTCAGAAGCAGCGGGGACAACCAAGCAATAGGCCGAGCCTCCAATCTTGGGGTTTGTTCATATGAAACTGAACCCCACAAAGGAAAGGCTAAGCCTACTTAAAATTAGGCCTAAGAGTCACCCCCAAGAAAACCTCTTTTGTTGCTCAGCTGTGGCTTCTCTCTCTCTGCCAACACCGCAAGCAAACTTATTGCCCTCGCCCTCTCTACGTGGACATGACTCCCAGGGGTGTGGACCTTCTTGGCAACATGGGATAGAAATCCTAGAATGAGCTGGAACTCGGCATCAAGGGATTGAGAAAAACTTCTCGATGTAAAGGGGGAAGAGTGAAATGAGACTAAATAAAGTGTCAATGGCTGAGAGATTCCACACAGAGCCAAGAGGTTATCCTGGAGGTTATTCTTACGCATTAAATAGAAATCATCTGCTTAGTTAGAGTGTAATGGAGAGGCTGGAAGGAACTGCCTGAAAACGTAGAGTTGTGCTCCAGTAGCCATATTTCTTGAAGATGATTATATAATGATATAGCTTTCACAATGTGACTGTGTGATTGTGAAAACCTTGTGTCTGATGCTCCTTTTATCTCCTTATCGACAGATGAATAAAACATATGGATTAAAAATAAACAATGGGGGAACAAATGTTAAAATAAATTTCATAGATGAAATACTAGTGATCAAGGAAACGGGGTAAGGGGTATGGTATGTATGAAATTTTTTCTGTTTTTATTTCTTTTTCTGAATTGATGCAAATGTTCTAAGAAATGATTATGATGATGAGTATACAACTATATGATGATACTGTGAGTTACTGATTATATAACAAGAACATAATGATTACATGGTAAGAATGTTTGTGTTTCGTATGTTCCTATGTATCATAAATAAACATAAATAAGAAAAAAATTAAAAAAAAATGATGCTGAAAACAATCTGATGGAATCTACAAAAAGTACCAAAACTCATAAGTTTTAGCAATGTTGCAGGATACCAAGATGAATACATGAAATCAATTGCATTTCCATTCATTTGTATAAAACAATAAAAAACTGAATTAAAAATAGCATAAAAATATGAAATACTTAGGTATAAATCTGATAAAAGTGTGCAAGATTAGTACATTAAAATCTATATAACGTTGTTGAGAGAAACTAATAAAGACCTAAGATAATGGAAAAAATATATACCATTTTCACAGGGTAGAATATTCAGTGTCGCTAAAATATCAACAGTTCTCAAATTAATCTCTACTTCTATGCAACACCAGTCACAATCTTAGAAGACATTTTTGCAGTAATGGATAGGCAGATTTAAAACAACTATGGATGTAAACTGGACTTCATCAAAATTAAAAATGTCCTTCTGTCAAAGAACATTATCAAGTAAGTGAAATACAACCTACAGAATGGAAGAAAATATTTGGAAATCATATATCTGAGAAGTGTTTAATATCTACAATCTAAAAAGAACTGCTACAACTCAACAACAAAATGACAAACAACTCAGTCAAAAAAAAAAAAAAAGGGCACAGTATTTGAATAGAAATTTATCCAAAGACACACAAATGACCCAAGAGATGTAAAAAGATTCTCAACATCATTAAGCCATTAGAGAAATGCCAGTCAAAACTACAACAAGAAACTACTGCACACTCACCAGAATGGATATTACTTTTAAAATAGAAAGTAACAAGTTTTGGTGAGGATTCAGAGAAAGAGGAATTGTCAGCGCATTGTTGCATGCCAAGGTTGTTCCCATTGTGGGTGAGAAGGTGAAACCAGGAAGCCACTGTGGGAAACAGTTGCTCCTCAGAAAGCAATCTCACTTCTAGGTATATACCTTCAAAAATTGAAAGCAGGGACTCCAACAGAGCTTTGTACACCAGTGTTCATGCAGCATTATTCACAACAGCCAAAAGGTGGAAGCAATCGAAGTGCTCATTAACTTATAAACGGATAAAGAAAATGTGATATAGGCATACAATCAATGTTTATTCATTCAAAAGGAATGAAGCTCTGGTACATGCTACAGCATGGATGAACCTTGAAGGCATTATGTTGCATGAAACGAGCCAGACACAAATGGACAAATGTTGTATGATTTCACTAATATGGGATAATGTGAATATTCCAATTCAGAGTCACAAATCAGAAGACAGGTTTCCAGGGGCAGGTGTAGGGAGGGGAATACAGGATCAACATTTAATTGGATACAGAGTTCCTGTTTGGGATGAAAGAAAAATGTTGGTAATGGGTGGTGGTGTTAGCAGTACATCATTGTGAATGAAATTAACATGACTGAATTGGATACTTTAAGTGATTAAAATTGGGAAATTGTATATTATATATTTGTTAAGAGAATAAAATTTTTTTTAAAAAACAGACAAAAATGAAATCAAAACTGCAAAAAAAAACCACCTATGGAAATACAAAGGATCTAGAAGATGAAAAACAACTCTGAAAATGAATAAAGTTGGAAGACTAACACTGCTTGATTTGAACACTCCTTATAAAGTGAAAATTATCAAGATGGTATCACTGGTGTTTATGGTGGCAGTGTTCAGTGATTCCCAATGGATGGAGGTGGCCTAAGTGATTCTCAATAGATAGAGGAATGGAAGGGGGAACTGTGGTGTTTAAATACAAAGGATTACTGAGTGGATGCAAGAAGGAACGAAGTTGTGAGACACGCAACTAGGTGAATGAACCTTAAGGACAGTATGTCAAATAAAATTCCAGAAACAAAAAGATAAATATTATCAGGCCTCACTCATACAGATTAAGTATAATATATTAACTTGGAGAACTGAAGTCAAGAGCATGGGTTATTACGTTTTACAATGTGACTGTGTGATTGTGAAAACCCTGTGTCGGATGCTCCTTATATCCAGGGTATGGACACAAGAGTAAAAAAATGTGTAAAAAAATAAATAATAGGAAGTAGAGGTGGGGTGGCAGATTCCTAAGGGCAAACTGGAAGTCCTCGGCTGATTCCTCTGGGCAGACCATTCTAGGTTTACCCGGCAAAAACAGCAGAGTCTAGGGTTTCAGTATCCCCTCTACCATCATTATCAACCCATATATCTCATTCAGACTGTCAGGGTCCTATCCCTTTCAATTTCTCACTTTAAAAGCAGACACCCTGAAGATGGCGACTTAGCAAGGTGCACATTTTAGTTCGTCCTCCAGAACAACTACTAAATAACCAGAAACAGTGCAGAACAGCTCCCGGAGCCACGTCAGTGACTGGACACACAGCGTACCCCAGTCTGGACCAGCTGGACCGGCTGCGAGCTCCCCCAGAACCGTGAGTTCCCCAAACCACGGTGCCCGGCGCCCCTCCCCCACAGGTGGCTTCCCAGAGGGAAAGGAAAGACACTCTAACAGTAGCAGGGACTGAGTCCAACCAAACACCAATTGTGGCATTAATTAACAAATTCTGGCTACTAAAAATAGGCTCCCAATCAGGCGAACCTGGTCAAGGTGGAAGTAGCTTATTGGGCTACCCGAAAAAGAGGAAAGGGGACGAAATGGAGGTTTTTGTGGCTGTCTCTACGGAAGCTGGCTGCCTCTGGATTCAGCGGCAGGACTACTCAGGCTGCAATTGCCCCAGCCATAGGCAGAAACGGACTGCTTTCAGGGCTGTCTCCCACCTGTGCCTTCCCCCAGGGGAGAGGTGAAGCCCAACTCAGGTGGAATCCCTCTCTCAAGGAATTCAGAACCCAGGGCTCAGCAATTTGAAGCCATTAAAACCAGCCTACAACCTCTCCTCTGTCTCCACCATGCCTCCCACAGGGAGAGCCTTCCAAACTTAAAAGGTGCCACAAGATCTTTTGCTGGTGGGACCCGTAGGCAAACAAGTGCCACATACTGGGCAGGACAAGAAAAACAGAGCCCAGAGACTTCACAGGAAAGTCTTTCAGCCTGCTGGGTCTCACCCTCAGGGAAAACTGCCGCAGTTGACTCCTTCCCCCTTACAGGAGTCCAATTTAGTCTGGGAAAACCTGGCTGGAGTCTATATTACCTACGTAGACACTCCTAAGGGTGGGGAGGGAAGAGGCACCTTACAAGCAGGGCAAGAAACAAGAAAACAAGAACTGAAAAATTATCCTCTGTTAAACAAAACCTAAGCTAGAAGTTCAGAAAAAGCTGAACTGAAGGTCAAAGAACAGATATACAACAAACTCATCTAGCAAGAAAACCCTAGGTAAGATAAGTGAAAACAATCTCCAGAATAAACTAATTAAGGTTAATTAAAATGTCTAGATGCCAGCAAAAAATAATAAATCACACCAGGAAAATTGAAGATATGGCCCAGTCAAAGGAACAAATCAACAGTTCAAATGAGATACAGGAGCCGAAACAATTAATTCAGAATATACAAACAGACATGGAAAACCTCATCAAAAACCAAATCAATGAATTGAGGGAGGATATGAAGAAGGCAAGGAATGAACAAAAAGAAGAAATGGAAAGTCTGAAAAAACAAATCACAGAACTTATGGGAATGAAAGGTACAGTAGAAGAGATGAAAAAAACAATGGAAACCTACAATGGTAGATTTCAAGAGACAGAGGTTAGGATTAGTGAACTGGAGGATGGAACATCTGAAATCCAAAAAGAAACAGAAACTATAGGGAAAAGAATGGAAAAATATGAGCAGGGACTCAGGGAATTGAATGATAATATGAAGCGCACAAATATACGTGTTGTGGGTGTCCCGGAAGGAGAAGAGAAGGGAAAAAACTAATGGAAGAAATTATCACTGAAAATTTCCCAACACTTACAAAAGACCTAAAATTACAGATCCAAGAAGTGCAGCGCACCCCAAAGAGAATAGATCCAAACAGACGTTCTCCAAGACACTTACTAGTCAGAATGTCAGAGGTCAAAGAGAAAGAGAGGATCTTGAAAACAGCAAGAGAAAAGCAATCCATCACATACAAGGGAAACCCAGTAAGACTATGTGTAGATTTCTCAGCAGAAACCATGGAGGCAAGAAGACAGTGGGATGATATACTTTAATTACTAAAAGAGAAAAACTGCCAACCAAGAATTCTATACCCAGCAAAATTGTCCTTCAAAAATGAGGGAGAAATTAAAACATTTTCAGACAAAAAGTCACTGAGAGAATTTGTGACCAAGAGACCAGGTCTGCAAGAAATACTAAAGGGAGCACTAGAGACAGATACAAAAAGACAGAAGAGAGAGGTGTGGAGAAGAGTGTAGAAAGAAGGAAAATTAGATATGACATATAAAATACAAAAGGCAAAATGGTAGTAGAAAGTACTACCCATACAGTAATAACACTAAATTTTAATGGATTAAACTCCTCAATCAAAAGACACAGACTGGCAGAATGGATTAAAAAACAGGATCCTTCTATATGCTGTCTACAGGAAACACATCTTAGACCCAAAGATAAACACAGGTTGAAAGTGAAAGGTTGGAAAAAGATATTCAATGCAAATAACAACCAGAAAAGAGCAGGAGGAGCTATACTAATATCCAACAAATTAGAATTCAAATGTAAAACAGTGAAAAGAGACAAAGAAGGATACTATGTACTAATAAAAGCAACAATTCAGTAAGAAGACATAACAATCATAAATATTTATGCACCGAACCAGAATGCCCCAAAATACAAGAGGCAAACACTGCAAACACTGAAAAGGGAAATAGACACATCTACCATAATAGTTGGAGACTTCAATTCCCCACTCTCATCAATGGACAGAACATCTAGACAGAGGATCAATAAAGAAACAGAATTTGAATATTATAATAAATGAGCTAGACATAACAGACATTTACAGGACATTACACCCCACAACAGCAGGATACACCTTTTTTTCAAGTGTTCATGGATCATTCTCAAAGACAGACCACATGCTGGGTCATAAAGCAAGTCTCAACAAACTTAAAAAGACTGAAATCATACATAACACTTTCTCAGATCATAAAGGAATGAAATTGGAAATCAATAATAGGCAGAGCGCCAGAAAATTCACAAATATGTGGAGGCTCAACAACACACTCTTAAACTACCAGTGGGTCAAGGAAGAAATTACAAGAGAAATCAGTAAATACCTTGAGGCGAATGAAAATGAAAACATGACATATCAAAACTTATGGGATGCAGCAAAGGCAGTGCTAAGACGGAATTTATTGCCCTAAATGCCTATATCAAAAAAGAAGAAAGGGCAAAAATTCAGGAATTAACTGTCCATTTGGAAGAACTGGAGAAAGAACAGCAAACCAACCCCAAAGCAAGCAAAAGGAAAGAAATAAAGATTAGAGCAGAAATAAATGAAATTGAGAACATGAAAACAATAGAGAAAATCAATAAGACCAGAAGTTGGTTCTATGAGAAAATCAATAAGATAGATGGGCCCTTAGCAAGACTGACAAAAAGAAGAAGAGAGAGGATGCAAATAAATAAGATCAGAAATGGAAGAGGAGACATAACCACTGACCCCACAGAAATAAAGGAGGTAATAACAGGATACTATGAACAACTTTATGCTAATAAATACAACAATGTAGATGAAATGGACAACTTCCTAGAAAGGTATGAACAACCAACTTTGACTTGAGAAGAAATAGATGACCTTAGCAAACCAATCACAAGTAAAGAAACTGAATTAGTCATTAAAAAGCTTCCCAAAAAGAAAAGTCCAGGACCAGATGGCTTCACATGTGAATTCTACCAAACATTCCAGAAAGAATTAGTACCAATCCTGCTCAAACTCTTCAAAAAAATTGAAGAGGAGGGAAAGCTACCTAATTCATTCTATGAAGCCAACATCACCCTCATACCAAAACCAGGCAAAGATATTACAAAAAAAGAAAACGACAGACCAATATCTCTAATGAATATAGATGCAAAAATCCTCAACAAAATTCTAGCAAATCGAATCCAGCAACACATTAAAAGAATTATACATCATGACCAAGTAGGATTCATCCCAGGTATGCCAGGATGGTTCAACATAAGAAAATCAATTAATGGAATACACCATATCAACAAATCAAAGCAGAAAAATCACATGATCATCTCAATTGATGCAGAGAAGGCATTTGACAAAATTCAACATCCTTTCCTGTTGAAAACACTTCAAAGGATAGGAATACAAGGAAACTTCCTTAAAATGATAAAGGGAATATATGAAAAACCCACAGCTAATATCATCCTCAATGGGGAAAAACTGAAAACATCCCCCCTGAGGTCAGGAACAAGACAAGGATGTCCACTATCACCACTGTTACTCAACATCGTGTGGGAAGTTCTAGCCAGAGCAATTAGACAAGAAAAAGAAATACAAGGCATCAAAATTGGAAAGGAAGAAGTAAAACTCTGTTTGCAGATGATATAATACTATATGTCGAAAACCCTGAAAAACCCACAGCAAAACTACTAGAGCTAACAAACGAGTACAGCAAAGTGGCAGGTTACAAAATCAACATTCAAAAATCTGTAGTGTTTCTATACACTAGTAATGAACAAGCTGAGGGGGATATCAAGAAATGAATTCCATTTCCAATTGCCACTAAAAGAATAAAATTCTTAGGAATAAATTTAACTAAAGAGACAAAATACCTATACAAAGAAACTACAAGAAACTGTTAAAAGAAATCACAGAAGACCTAAATAGATGGAAGGGCATACCATGTTCATGGGTTGGAAGACTAAATATAGTTAAGATGTTGTCATGGTTAGGGAAAGGTATCAACTTGGCCAAGTTGTGGTACCTGTTCATCTGATTGGGCAAGCGCTGGCCTGTCTGTTGCAATGAGGACATTTCATAGGATTAGGTCATGATCACGTCAGCTACATCCACAGCTGATTCCATTTGTAATCAGCCAAAGGGGAGTGTCTTCTGCAATTAGTCATGCTAAATCCAATCATGGGAAGCCTTTTAAGGAGGACTCAGAGGAGACAGGTTCCATTCCTGCTTTGGCTGGTGAGCCTCTCCTGTGGAGTTCGTCCAGGCCATCCATTGGAGTCATCGGCTTCGCAGCCTGCCCTGTGGATTTTGAACTCTGCATTCCTACGGTCACGTGAGACACTTTCATAAATTTTATATTTGCAAGTGTTCCCTGTTGGTTCTGTTTCTCTAGAGAACCCTAACTAATACATCTTGGTATCGGGAGTGGTTCTTAAGGAACAGAATCTTAAAAATGGGTTTTTATGAATGGTTTTCTACTCTGACTGGGCTCAGAGACACTAAGGACTCTGATTCCCGTTATCAGAATGACACTCCCAATCCATGGACTGAGTTGGCAAAGGAGATAGTCAAAATATCATCATTCGATTCTCCTAATGCTTCGCTTGTACGAAGCCAGACTCTGGGGGATAATGTTTTTGACACCTTTACAGAGTTTTGTAGGAATAAGAGTTATAGAGATGTTGGTTGGTTGTTGTTAGATACACTGTCTACATTAAAGGGTGAAAGGGATGGGCTTAAGGCTTCAAACAAGAAGCTTAAGTGCCGTCTGAAAGATGTAGAGGTTTCTATGAGTATCCTGAAGGAAAATTTTATTTCCTGTAGCCGTAGACTTGAGATCTCTGAAAATCAGACTCAGAATCTTATTGTTAGAGTAGCAACTTTACAACATAAACTGAAATCTCAGTCTTGCATGGTGTCTGCCGTTAAAGTGAGGGCATTAATTGGAAAGGAGTGGGACCCTGAAAAATGGGATGGTGACATATGGATTGATAATGATGTTGGGGGTGAGGTTGAAACCCTAGACCATGCTGAGCCTTCTTTAGATAACCCTGTAATAGTCTGCCCTGAGGACATAGCCACCCCACCTCCAGCCTGCCTTGAGGAATTGGCCACCCAACCTCCTCCTGAAGGGATTAGCCCTAGAGTTATTAATCCTGTTTCACCAGATGAAACTGCAAATGAAAGCCCTGAAGCAAATGGCTTGGAAGATATTTCTAATTCTTTTCATGACCCACCCCCACCACCCCTCATTTCTTCTAGACCTATAACTAGACTAAAGTCCCAACAGGCCCCTAAAGGTGAGGTACAAAGTATCACACATGAGGAGGTATGTTATACTCCAAAAGAACTGTGTGAGTTTTCCAATTTATATAGACAGAAATCAGGGGAATATGTGTGGCAATGGATTTTAAGAGTGTGGGATAATGGTAGGAGGAATATAAGGCTGGATCAGGCTGAATTTATTGATATGGGCCCACTAAGCAGAGATTCTGCATTCAATGTTATAGCTCGAGCAGTTAGAAAAGGTGTTAACAGCTTGTTTGGGTGGTTGGTTGAAACATGGATCAAAAGGTGGCCAACATTACCTGAGGTTGAAATGCCAGAACTGCCCTGGTATAATGTAGATGAGGGGATCCAGAGGCTTAGAGAGATTGGGATGTTAGAGTGGATTTATCATGCAAAGCCTGCTCTTACACCCCAGGAATGTCCAGAGGATGCACCTTTTACCAGAACAGTGAGAAATAAATTTGTGAGACTAGCACCATCATCCCTCAAGAGCTCTGTGGTTGCACTTCTCTGTAGGCCAGATATTACTGTAGGAACTGCTGTCACTGAGCTGGAATCCTTAAACACAATGGGGATGACAGGATCCCGAGTTGGCAGAAGCCAGGTGGGAGCACTTAATCACCAAAGACAGGGTAGACGTGGATATTATAACAGACAACAAACTCAAAGGAGGCATCAAAATTATATGACACGCAGAGATTTGTGGCATTGGCTAGTAAATCATGGGGTGCCTAGAAATACAATAGAAGGGCAGCCTACTAAATTCTTGTTGGAGCTGTATAAACAAAAGAGTTCTAGGTCAAGGGAACAGAAATCTAACCTGAATTACAAAAACACAGAGTCACGGCCCCTTAACCAATTTCCAGACTTGAAACAATTTACAGACCCTGAGCCCCTTGAATGAAGGGGAGGCCAGGTCCCTATGGGGAAGGAACCTGTTACACTGCCACAAATTTATACTGTTAACCTTCCTCTAAGTCTTCCCCAAGGAGACCGACGGCCTTTTACCAGGGTAACTGTGCATTGGGGAAAAGGAAATGATCAGATATTTCGGGGATTATTAGACACTGGTTCAGAAGTGACATTAATTCCAGGGGACCCAAAACGTCACTCTGGACCACCAGTCAGAGTGGGGGCTTATGGAGACCAGGTGATCAATGGAGTTTTAGCTCAGGTCCGTCTCACAGTGGGTCCAGTGGACCCCCGGACCCATCCTGTAGTTATTTCCCCAGTTCCGGAATGTATAATTGGCATAGACATACTGAGCAACTGGCAGAATCCCCACGTTGGTTCTCTAACTCGTGCAGTGAGGGCTATTATGGTGGGAAAGGCCAAGTGGAAGCCACTAGAACTGCCCCTACCAAGCAAAATAGTAAATCAAAAGCAATACCGTATTTCTGGAGGGATTGCAGAGATTACTGCCACTCTTAAGGACTTGAAAGATGCAGGGGTGGTGATTCCCACCACATCCCCGTTCAACTCTCCTATTTGGCCTGTGCAGAAAACAGATGGGTCTTGGAGAATGACAGTGGATTATCGTAAACTCAACCAGGTGGTAACTCCAATTGCAGCTGCTGTTCCAGATGTAGTATCATTGCTTGAGCAAATCAATACATCCCCTGGTACCTGGTATGCAGCTATTGATCTGGCAAATGCTTTTTTCTCAATAGCTATTAGTAAGGACCACCAGAAACAGTTTGCTTTCAGCTGGCAAGGTCAGCAATATACTTTCACTGTCCTACCTCAGGGGTATATCAACTCTCCAGCCCTATGTCATAATCTTGTTCGCAGAGACCTTGATCGTTTCTCCCTCCCACAAGACATCACACTGGTCCATTATATTGATGATATCATGTTGATTGGACCTAGTGAGCAAGAAGTAGCAACTACTCTAGATTTACTGGTAAGGCATTTGCGTGTCAGAGGATGGGAGACAAATCCAACAAAAATACAGGGGCCTTCCACCTCAGTAAAATTTTTAGGTGTCCAGTGGTGTGGGGCATGTCAAGATATCCCTTCTAAGGTGAAGGATAAATTGCTGCATCTGGCCCCTCCCACAACCAAAAAAGAGGCACAACGCCTAGTGGGTCTTTTTGGATTTTGGCGACAACATATTCCTCATTTGGGTGTGCTACTCCGGCCCATTTATTGAGTGACCAGAAAAGCTGCTAATTTTGAGTGGGGACCTGAACAAGAGGAGGCTCTGCGACAGGTCCAGGCTGCTGTGCAAGCTGCTCTGCCACTTGGGCCATATGATCCAGCAGATCCAATGGTGCTGGAAGTGTCAGTGGCAAATAGAGATGCTGTCTGGAGCCTTTGGCAGGCCCCTATAGGAAAATCACA
The DNA here is from genome assembly GCF_023851605.1 of Tamandua tetradactyla. Classification (NCBI taxonomy): domain Eukaryota; kingdom Metazoa; phylum Chordata; class Mammalia; order Pilosa; family Myrmecophagidae; genus Tamandua; species Tamandua tetradactyla. Next base: position 10,943,016 of record NC_135335.1, read on the forward strand.
ATGCAGACCCTTAGGATTTTGGAGCAAAGCCTTACCATCTGCTGCAGATAACTACTCTCCTTTTGAGAAACAGCTTTTGGCCTGCTACCGGGCCTTAGTAGAGACTGAACGCTTAACCATGGGCCACCAAGTTACCATGAGATTTGAGTTGCCTATCATGAGTTGGGTGTTGTCTGACCCACCAAGCCATAAAGTTGGGCGTGCACAGCAGCACTCTATTGTAAAGTGGAAATGGTATATACGAGATAGAGCCAGAGCAGGTCCTGAAGGCACAAGTAAGTTACATGAAGAAGTGGCACAAATGCCCATGGTTTCCACTCCTGCTGCCACATTACCTTCTCTTTCCCAGACCAGAGCTATGGCCTCTTGGGGTGTTCCTTACAGTGAATTGACTGCGGAAGAGAAAACTCGGGCCTGGTTTACAGATGGTTCAGCACGATATGCAGGGACCACCCGAAAGTGGACAGCTGCAGCATTACAACCCCTTTCTGGGGTGTCCTTGAAGGACAGTGGTGAGGGGAAATCCTCCCAGTGGGCAGAACTTCGAGCAGTGCACCTGGTTGTTCATTTTGCTTGGAAGGAAAACTGGCCAGAGGTGCGTTTGTATACTGACTCATGGGCTGTTGCTAATGGTTTGGCTGGATGGTCAGGGACTTGGAAAGACCATAATTGGAAAATTGGTGACAAAGAGGTCTGGGGAAGAAGTATGTGGATAGACCTTTCCGAGTGGGCTAAAAACATGAAGATATTTGTGTCCCATGTGAATGCACACCAGAGGGTGACTTCAGCAGAGGAAGATTTTAATAATCAAGTGGATAAGATGACCCGTTCTATGGATACCAGTCAGCCTCTTTCCCCAGCAACTCCTGTTATTGCCCAATGGGCTCATGAACAAAGTGGTCATGGTGGTAGGGATGGAGGTTATGCATGGGCTCAGCAACATGGACTTCCACTCACCAAGGCTGACCTGGCTACAGCCACTGCTGAGTGCCCAATCTGCCAGCAGCAGAGACCCACACTCAGCCCCCGATATGGCACCATTCCCCAAGGTGACCAGCCAGCTACATGGTGGCAGGTTGATTACATTGGACCACTCCCTTCATGGAAGGGGCAGCGATTTGTTCTAACTGGAATAGACACATACTCTGGATATAGGTTTGCTTTCCCTGCACGCAATGCTTCTGCCAAAACTACTATCCGTGGGCTTACAGAATGCCTTATCCATCGTCATGGTATTCCACATAGCATTGCTTCGGATCAAGGAACACACTTCACAGCAAATGAAGTGCGGGAATGGGCACATGCTCATGGAATTCTCTGGTCTTACCATGTTCCCCATCATCCAGAAGCTGCTGGATTGATAGAATGGTGGAATGGCCTTTTGAAAACTCAATTATGGTGCCAACTAGGTGGCAAAAACTTGAAAGGCTGGGGTAATGTTCTCCAGGAAGCTGTGTATGCTCTGAATCAGCCTCCGCTGTATGGTGCTGTTTCTCCCATAGCCAGGATCCATGGGTCCAGGAACCAAGGGGTGGAAATGGGTGTGGTGCCACTCACTATTACTCCTAGTGATCCACTAGGAAAAGTTTTGCTTCCTATCCCTGCTACCCTGAGTTCTGCTGGTCTACAGGTTTTAGTTTCAAAACAGGGTGTGCTTTCTCCAGGAGAAACAACAGTGATACCACTGAACTGGAAGTTAAGATTGCCACCTGGCCACTTTGGGCTACTTATGCCTCTGGATCAACACACCAAGAAGGGGATTACATTATTGTCTGGGGTAATTGACCCTGACTATCAGAAGGAAGTAGGACTGCAACTACATAATGGAGGTAAAGAAGAGTTTTCTTGGAATATAGGAGATCCCCTGGGGCGTCTATTAGTACTACCATGCCCTGTGATTAAAATCAATGGAAAACTGCAACAACACAATCCAGGCAGGACCACTAATGGCTCTGAGACTTCAGGAATGAAGGTTTGGGTCACCCCACCAGGCAAAGAACCACGGCCAGCTGAAGTGCTTGCTGAGGGGAAAGGGAACTTGGAATGGGTAGTGGAAGAAGGTAGTGATAAATATGAACTTCGACCACGTGATCAGTTACAGAAACGAGGACTGTAATGCTGTTTTGTTTGTGTTATACTATTTAAGTTGTAAGATATCAAGTTTAAGAATGAATGTTGTCCAAGGATTTGCACGCTATTCTGGAGAGATTTAACGTGCTTCCAGTTATATGCAGGACAGTTGAGTATTGTCAGGTAAAAGAAAAAATGTGTGCTTATTTGTTTTCATTTGGAAATTAAGTATGGTCTAAGGTGATATATATATATATATATATATGTGCCAAGTTGACAAGGGGTGGACTGTCATGGTTAGGGAAAGGTGTCAACTTGGCCAAGTTGTGGTACCTGTTCATCTGATTGGGCAAGCGCTGGCCTGTCTGTTGCAATGAGGACATTTCATAGGATTAGGTCATGATCACGTCAGCTACATCCACAGCTGATTCCATTTGTAATCAGCCAAAGGGGAGTGTCTTCTGCAATTAGTCATGCTAAATCCAATCATGGGAAGCCTTTTAAGGAGGACTCAGAGGAGACAGGTTCCATTCCTGCTTTGGCTGGTGAGCCTCTCCTGTGGAGTTCGTCCAGGCCATCCATTGGAGTCATCGGCTTCGCAGCCTGCCCTGTGGATTTTGGACTCTGCGTTCCTACGGTCATGTGAGACACTTTCATAAATTTTATATTTGCAAGTGTTCCCTGTTGGTTCTGTTTCTCTAGAGAACCCTAAGTAATACAGATGTCAATTCTACCTAAAGTGATTTACAGATTTAACGAAATACCAATCAAAATCTCAACAACTTACTTTTCAGAAATAGAAAAACCAATAAACACATTTATCTGGAAGGGCAGGGTGCCCCGAATTGCTAAAAGTATCTTGAGGAAAAAAAACAAAGCTGGAGGTCTCACACTGCCTGACTTTAAGGCATATTATGAAGCCACAATGGTCAAAACAGCATGGTACTGGCATAAAGATAGATATATTGACCAATGGAATCGAATAGAGTGCTCAGATATAGACCCTCTCATCTATGGACATTTGATCTTTGATAAGGCAGTGAAGCCATTCACCTTGGACAGAACAGTCTCTTCAATAAATGGTGCCTAGAGAACTGGATATTCATATGCAAAAGAATGAAAGAGGACCCGTATCTCACACCCTATACAAAAGCTAACTCAAAATGGATCAAAGATCTAAACATTAGGTCTAAGACCATAAAACAGAGGAAAATGTAGGGAGATATCTTATGAATCTTATAATTGGAGGCCGGTTTATGGACCTTTCTTCAGTGCAAGAGCACTGAAGAAATAAATAAATAAATGGGAGCTCCTCAAAATTAAACACTTTTGTGCATCAAAGAACTTCATCAGGAAAGTAAAAAGACAGCCTACACAATGGGAGACAATATTTGGAAACGACATATCAGATAAAGGTCTAGTATCCAGAATTTATAAAGAGATTGTTCAACTCAACAACAAAAAGACAGCCAATCCAATTATAAAATGGGAAAAAGACTTGAACAGACACTTCTCAAAAGAGGAAATACAAATGGCCAAAAGGCACACGAAGAGATGCTCAACGTCCCTGGCCATTAGAGAAATGCAAATCAAAACCACAATGAGATATCATCTCACACCCACCAGAATGGCCATTATCAACAAAACAGAAAATGACAAGTGCTGGAGAGGATGTGGAGAAAGAGGCACACTTATTCACTGTTGGTGGGAATGTCAAATGGTGCAACCACTCTGGAAGGCAGTTTGGCGGTTCCTCAAAAAGCTGAATATAGAATTGCCATATGACCCAGCAATACCACTGCTAGGTATCTACTCAGAGGACATACGGGCAAAGACACAAACGGACATTTGCACACCAATGTTTATAGCAGCATTATTTACAATTGCAAAGAGATGGAAACAGCCAAAATGTCCATCAACAGACGAGTGGCTAAACAAACTGTGGTATATACATACAATGGAATATTATGCAGCTTTAAGACAGAATAAACTCATGAAGTATGTAACAACATGAATGGACCTTGAGAACATTATGCTGAGTGAGACTAGCCAAAAACTAAAGGACAAATACTTTATGGTCTCATTGATATGAACTGACATTAGTGAATGAACATGGAATATTTTGTTCGTAACAGAGACCATAAGAAGATAGAAATAGGGTAAGATATTGGGGAATTGGAGCTGAAGGGATACAGACTGTGCAAAAGGACTGGATACAAAAACTGAGAAATGGACAGCACAATACTACCTAACTGTAATATAATCATGTTAAAACACTGAATGAAGCTGCAAATGAGAATGATAGAGGGAGGAGGGCTGGGGACATAAATGAAATCAGAAAGAAAGATAGATGTTAAAGATTGAGATGGTATAATCTAGGAATGCCTAGAGTTGTATAACAATAGTGAAATGTAGAATGCACAAATTTTAAAAATGTTTTTGCATGAAGAAGAATAAAGGAATGTCATTGCAGGGTGCTGAAAAAAAAAAAAGGACGGACAAAGGGTAAAATGAACTGGTTAGATGGAAATACTAGTGGTCAATGAGAGGGAGGGGTAAGGTGTATGGTATATATGAGTTTTCTCCTTCTTTCTTTTTCTGTACAGATGCAAATGTTCTAAAAAAATGATCATGGTGATGAAACAGAACTATGTGACTATATTGAGAGCCACTGCTTGTAAACTACGTATGTGTGTAAAGATTTCTCAATTAAAAAAAAAAAAAGAGCATGGGTTATCAGGATGGGGCCTAATGTAAGGGATCCTAGATTGTCAGCTCTTACAGAGTCATATAATTAGGAATCGTAACTGATGTTCCTAAATTCTGAGATACTGAACTATCTGTATATAACCTGGTCGTTTTCTGAAACTTCAGGTTTTTATGTGACACCTGAGACTCAGAATTTGAATACTGAAGCCATGAGAAGTCAACATTACTCCATTTAGCTGTTGTTTTAAGCTGAAAAAGTGATGAGGCTATGTCTAGAAATATGAATGAAGCTGATCTGGATAGGGATAAGGTATATCAGAGTATTGGGTAAAAGAAGATATGGCCCATATTTTCAAACTCAACCTCTGTGCGAAACCAAAGGGAGAGATATTTGGTGCAAAAATTTATATTCTGGGTAGCACACTGTCTAACTAAATTGGTATAGTCAGTTTACTTGCACACCATAACTACAAGGAATCTTGAACAGGATGGGAGAGCTTGTTGGATTTTTACAGGTTAGTGTGATACTCTGACATATTGCAGAGTAATTTGGGCAGATAATAAAACGTTTTTGCAAAGTTCCCTTGGGGAACTGGGGAGAAAGGAGGAAATACTAAACTTCCATATCTGGGGAATTCCTGATATTCTTGCAAGAAGTGGGGACAACAAATTCAATAGGCTGAGCCCTTAATCTTGGGGTTTGCCCCTATGATACTTATTCCTGCAAAGAAGAAGCTAAGCCTACTGATAATTATGTTTAAGTCACCCCCAGAGAACATGTTTTGTTGTTTTGTTGCTCAGATGTGGCCTCTCTAACTCGGCAGTGAACTCACTGCCCTCCCCACTATGTGGGACATGACTCCCAGGGTGTAAATCTTCCTGGTTATGTGGGACCTGACTCCCAGGAATGAGCCAAGACCTGGCATCATGGGGTTGAGAAAGCCTTCTTGACCAAAAAGGGGGAGAGAGAAATGAGACACAATAACTTTCAGTGGTGCAGATATTTCAACTAGAGTCAAGAGGTTATCCTGGAGGTTATTTTAATGCATTATATAGATATACCTCTTTATTTTAATTTAGTTTAGTGTATTAGAGTGGCTAGAGGGAAGAACCTGAAACTGTTGAACTGTGTTCCAGTAACCTTGATTCTTGAAGATGACTGTAAAATGATGCAGCTTTTACAATGCGACTGTGTGATTGTGAAAACCTTGTGTGTGATGCTCCTTTCATTCAGGGTATGGACAGGTTTAAAGAAAAAAAGGATTAAAAAAATAAACAATAGGGGGAGATAAAGGGTAAAAACTGAGTAGACTGAAAAACTGTGGGTTGATGAGAAGGAGGGTAAGGGGTATGGGATGTATGAGTTCTTTTTTTTCCTTTTTATTTCTTTTTCTGGAGTGATGCAAATGTTCTAAACATGATCATGGTGAAGAATACACAACTATGTGATAATATTGTGAGCCACTGATTGTATAATATGGATGGACTTGCATGAGTGGATATTTCTCAATAAAAATATATTTAAAAAAAAGATGGTGTGGTATTAGCTTAAAGACAGGTATTAGATCAATGGAATGCTACTGAGAGCCCCATAACAGAGCTGCACATATAAGGACAAACTGTTTTCTGACAAAGTCAGCAAAGGCAATTCAGAGAACTGAAGATAAACTTTTCAACAAATGATGCTAGAATAACCATATCCATATACAAAAAGAAAAAAGAACTTTGATCAATACTTTGCATAATATGTAAAAACTAACTCAAAAAGGATTACAGATTTAAAACTACTTAACCTCTAGAGAAAACTAAGAGAAAGATCTATGTGACCTTGGATAAGGAAAGATTTCTTATAAATATGTGTCTCATACATAACAGAACAAATTAATAGGCTAGACTTCATCAAAAAGACAAGCCATAGACTGGGAGAAAGTATTTACCGAAGCTCGTATCTGATACAGGACTTGTATCTAGAATACATATTTCTAAAAAGTCTCAACAAACCCAGTAGGAACTGATAAAAAAAATTATTAAGGGACACTTCACCAAAGATATATAGACAGCAAGGTAAACTCATGAAAAGATGCTTAACACCATTAGTCTTTAGGGAAATGCAAATTAATACCACAAGGAGATATTGTATACCTAGAACATCTAAAATACCATATGTTGGTGAGGAAATGGAGGAACCAGAACTCTCATACACAGCTAGTATATCTACTTTACAAAGTTGTTATTAGGATCAAATGGCTTAATGTGTAGAACTGCTGAGGACGCTGGTTCGTTAGGTAGCAATATAATGTTAGCTACTGTTAGTCACCTGACCACCATGCTCTGTTACAATTATAAAAGAAAACTGAAGAACTAAAATTAAAATTTGCTAGAGAAATGAATATAGATGTAAAAATTCTCAACAAAATTCTAGCAAGTTGAATCTAGCAACACATTAAACCAATTATACATCATGACCAAGTAGGATTCATCCCAGGTATGCAAGGATGGTTCAACATAAGAAAATCAATTAATGGAATACACCATATCAACAAATCAAAGCAGAAAAACCACATGATCATCTCGATTGATGCACAAAAGGCATTTGACAAAATTTAACATTCTTTCCTGTTGAAAACTTTTCAAAGGATAGGAATAGAAGGGAACTTCTTAAAATGATAAAGGGAATATATGAAAAACCCACAGCTAACATCATCCGCAAAGGGGAAAAACTGAAAACTTTCCCCCTGAGATCAGGAACAAGACAAGGATGTCCACTATCACCAGTGTTATTCATCATTGTGTTGGAAGTTCTAGACAGAGCAATTAGACAAGAAAAAGAAATACAAGGCATCAAAATTGGAAAGGAAGAAGTAAAATTCTCACTGTTTGCAGATGATATGATACTCTATGTCGAAAACCCTGAAAAATCCACAGCAAAACTACTAGAGCTAATAAACGAGTACAGCAAAGTGGCAGGTTACAAGATCAACACTCAAAAATCTATAGTGTTTCTATACACTAGTAATGAACAATCTGAGGGGGAAAGGAAGAAAAGAATTCCATTTACAAGTGCAACCAAAAGAATAAATTATTTAGGAACAAATTTAACTAAAGAGACAAAAGACTTATACAAAGAAAACTACAAGAAATTGTTAAAAGAAACCACAGAAGACCTAAATAAATGGAAGGGCATACCATGTTCATGGACTGGAAGACTAAATATAGTTAAGATGTCAATTCTACCTAAATTGATTTACAGATTCAATGCAATACCAATTAAAATCCCAAAAACTTACCTTTCAGAAATAGAAACACCAATAACCAAATTTATCTGGAAGGGTAGGGTGCCCCGAATAGCTATAAGCATCCTGAGAAAGAAAAATGAAGTAGGATGTCTCACATTATCTAACTTTAAGGAGTATTATGAAGCTACAGTGATCAAAACAGCATAGTACTGGCATAACGATAGATATACTGACCAATGGAATAGAACAGTGTTCAGATATAGACCCTCTCATCTATGGACAACTGATCTTTGATAAGGCAGTCAAGCCAACTCACCTGGGACAGAAGAGCCTCCTCAACAAATGGTGCTTAGAGAACTGAATATCCATACGCAAAAGAATAAAAGAAGACCCATATCTCACATCCTATACAAAAATTAACTCAAAATGGATCAAAGACCTAAACATTATATTTAAGACCATAAAACCATTTGAAGAAATGTAGGGAAATATCTTATAAATCTTGTACTAGGAGGCAGTTTTCTAGACCTTACACCCACAGCAAAAGCATTGAATAAATAAATAAATAAATAAATAAATAAATGGGAACTCCTCAAAATCCAACACTTTTGCGCATCATAGAATTCCGCCAAGAAAGTAAAAAGACAACCTACACAATGGGAGACAATATTTGGAAATGATATATCAGATAAAGGTCTAGTATTCAGAATTTATAAAGAGACTGTTCAACTCAACAACAAAAAGTCAGCCAATCCAATTACAAAATGGGAAAAAAACTTGAACAGACACTTCTCAGTAGAGGAAATACAAATGGCCAAAAGGCACATGAAGAGATGCTCAACTTCCCTGGCCATTAGAGAAATGCAAATCAAAACCACAATGAGATATCATCTCACACCCACCAGAATGGCCATTATCAACAAAACAGAAAATGACAAGTGCTGGAGAGGATGTGGAGAAAGAGGCACACTTATTCACTGTTGGTGGGAATGTCAAATGGTGCAACCACTGTGGAAGGCAGTTTGGCGGTTCCTCAAAAAGCTAAATATAGAATTGCCATATGACTCAGCAATACCATTGCTAGGTCTCTACTCAGAGGACATGAGGGCAAGGACACAAATGGACATTTGTACACCAATGTTTATAGCAGCATTATTTACAATTGCGAAGAGATGGAAACGGCCAAAATGTCCATCAACAGATGAGTAGCTAAACAAACTGTGGTACACACACGATGGAATATTATGCAGCTGTAAGACAGAATAAAGTTTTGAAGTATGTAGCAACATGGGTGGACCTTAAGGACAGTATGCTAAGTGAGATTAGCCAGAAACAAAAGGGCAAATACTGGATGGTCTCACTGATATGAACTGACATTAGTGAATAAGCTTGGAGAATTTCATTGGTAACAGAGACCATCAGGAGATAGATAATAGGGTAAGATATGGGGTAATTGGAACTGAAGGGATACAGATTGTGCAACAGGACTGAATGTAAAAACTCAGAAATGGACAGCACAATACTACTTAACTGTAATACAATTATGTTAAAACACTGAGTGAAGCTGAATGTGAGAATGATAGAGGGAGGAGGGCTGGGGGCACAAATGAAATCAGAAAGAAAGACGATAAAGACTGAGATGGTATAATCTAGGAATGCCTAGAGTGTATAATGATTGTGACTAAATGTACAAGTTTAATTAGTTTTTGCATGAAGAAGAACAAAGGAATGTCATTACCGCAGGATGTTGAAAATAGATGGCAATTAATACTTTAAAATTTTACCTTATGTGTGAGACTAAAGCAAAAATGTTTATTTGGTACAAAATTTATATTTTGACTAGTGCATTTCTTAATATAATTTACATAGACAGCTTAATTGAACACCATAAGTACAAGGAACCTTGAGTAGGACATGAGATTTTGTTGGTTAGTCCAGAGTGATGCTCCGATAAATCTCAGAGTGATTTGAACAGTGAATAAAGAAGTACTTGCAAAGTCCCCTTCGGGGAATGGTGAGAAAGGGGGGAAATTCAACTTTCCCCAGCTGAATTTCTGATGTTCTCATAAGCAGTGGGGACAACCAAAGCTATAGGCGGAGCCCCCAATTTTGGGGTTTGTTCATATGAAACTTGACCCCACAAACGATATGTCAATTGTACTTAAAACTAGGCCTAAGAGTCACCCCCCAAGAGAACCTCTTTTGTTGCTCAGATGTGGCCTCTCTCTCCAGCCAACACAACAAGCAAACTCACCACCATCCCCCTGCCTACGTGGGACACGACTCCCAGGGGTGTGGACCTCCCTGGCAATGTGGGACAGGAATTATAGAATGAGCTGAGACTTAGCATCAAGGAATTGAGAAAACCTTCTCGACCAAAAGAGGGAAGAGTGAAATGAGACAAAGTGTAATGGCTGAGAGATTCCAAACAGAGTCTAGATGTTATCCTGGAGGTTATTCTTACACATTAAATAGCTATCACCTTCTTAGTCAAAATGCAATGGAGAGGCTGGAGGGACCTTTCTGAAAATGTACAGCTGTGTTCCAGTAGCAATGTTTCTTGAAGATGACTGTATAATGATATAGCTTTCACAATGTGACTGTGATTGTGAAAACCTCGTGACTGATGCTCCTTTTATCTACCGTATCAACAGACGAGTAAAACATATGGAATAAAAATGAGTAATAAGGGGAACAGATGTTAAAATAAATTTAGATTGAAATGCTAGTGATTAATGAAAGGGAGGGGTAGGGGGTAGGGTATGCATGAATTTTTTTCTGTTGTCTTTTTATTTCTTTTCCTGAATAGATGCAAATGTTCCAAGAAATGATCATGATGATGAATATGCAATTATGTGATGATATTGTGAATTCCTGATTATATATGTAGAACAGAATAATCAAAAGTTAAGAATGTTTGCATTTTTTTGGTATTTAAAAACATTTAAAAATTAATTAAGAAAACTTCCTAGAGAAAAATAAAGAATTTTCTCTTTTGTTTGTTGCTAAGAGAATACTAAGAGATTAAGACTGAGGGATAGAATGGGCCCTTTCACCTAGAACTGCTCCTTTCACCTATTTTGTATATCAAGCTTCCACATAAAACTTCCTGTGAAAAAAAAGTCGCACTGCCGACATTAAGGAGAGTGGTGCATAAAAAGGGAGACTGAGGGCGGGGAGGTGAAAGCAGTAAGATATATGGACTTTAGGGCAGACTAGATTAGCACATAATACAGATTTGGGAGTCATCAACATGTAGGTGGTAATATAATACCTCCAACTCCACACATTAAAAAAAAAAATCACCTTCTGCCTCTGTTACCTGATCAGAAAATTGCTCTACAATCCACCCAGTAACCCAAGACAGAAACACAAAAACACGAAATAGGGGCCCCTCTTCCTTTTCCCTCATCTCCTGTACTCACACACCAAGACCTAGAGAAGACTACCTTCTTGAATCTATTTAAGGAAAATAAGATCTTAATTTTGATTAATTTTCAATGAAGACTCATAATAATTTATTTTATATGGGCAAACAGACAATTTAGAGAAGACTGACAAACTAGTGACTTTCATTTGGAGGTGGGTTGGGGGACAGGTGATTAGTTCTGACATCTGCAATGATGTAAGTATATGACCTTGTTTCAAACCTCTGAACACAACTGTTACTCTCTACAGACTCTCATATACCTCAAATTGCACTGGTATAGCCAGGGAATATCCTTTTCCTTGTGTATACTATGTATACTTTGGGTGTTCTGACACAGAACAATTGAAATGGACTAGTAAACTGCCACAATAATACACAATTTTATACAGACAGAATGAAGTCTTGGCTAGCCTCCTCCTAAAGTCCTAAAGGTTACAGATCCAAGTAAGACCCATGGGTACTAGAGAAATGAAAAACCCAACTGTCATCATAAAAGCAAAGTCAATGTTTCATTTTCAGGTCTTTATCTTTAATATCACACTACCTAAAATTTATGTTCACTTAAAAGACCCTAACTTCTTTCCAGTTGAGTCTCAGTAAATTTAAAGTCTTGTGATAAATTAGTGCTGTACTAATCTTACAATCCACTTCAATACATAATATAGCTTATTTTATGAATTTATATAAGTAAAATCTATTATTTCTCAGCTATTTATAAACATTTGACAAAGAATGTCTATATTCACCAAGAGTGCTTATGCTGCTGGTGGAGTTAAAAATGATCATTTTCTTTCATTTTCCAAATCTTCTGTAATGTGGTTATGTTTCTGTTATTTTAACTAATGTAAAGATGTCTACCTCTTTCTTGCCCATATTACTATTTAGGGATGCCAGCGGCAGTACTGCTTTACACCAAAAGAGGGCATTGATGCATCCAGTGGCAATCTAAGGAAAAAGAAACTGCACTGGGGCCAATACAAGAAAGAACAGGAGAAAACCTTGTTGATTCCCTACTTATTTAATTTTTTACTGTTTGGGGAAAAGTTCTTGGTTTGACTACAACTCCAGCATTCCTAAAGGTAAAATGACTTTAGTCTACTCTCCCAAGTATGCATCTCAAAAGTAGAAAACAGAAAAGTTGCTTAAATACTTATTCTGAAAAATGGGAAAAATTTCAAAGTTTAGTAGTTAATCAGCTTTCACTTCATTTTTAAGAGAAACAAATCTCCAATTCAAGAAGATTGTATTCCAATACAATACATTCTATCTTATTATATATATATATATATATATATATATATATATATATATAAAACGTATCTCTAAGAAAATTTAAATATGCCTGAGATTAAAACAAACAAACAAACCAGGCATTATGAACACAAAAGAGAACTGTTCAATGAAAAAGGGAAAATAAAATAGGCAGCTAAGTTTTTCATATGAACATCTACCTAAAGAAGATGCTGACATTTTCACACTGGTTATTTTTCTTCAGTTACTTTTACATTAACAGCTCATGACAAATGGAATCACTTTCTGAGTTGCAAGACTCTCTGATCAAAGGATATATTTAGGAACCTAGATCCAAATTCTGTGGCCAGTGAAATGGGTTCATAGTCTGATCTACTACAGATTTATCCTTAACCTCCTCCCCCTCCAAAAATAATCCTCTAAACGGCACAAAAGGATCACTGACAAAAAAAAGGGGAGAGGTAGGAACCCCCCTTTTTACTAGCATTCCTCTCAGGCTTTCTAAAAAAATAGTTTTCGTTCATTAAAATAAATGTTTCCTTTGCCCTCAATTTTAGATGTATAAAGCACAGAAAACAAAACAGCATTGACTGCCGCTCCCCAACTAAAAAAAGCTGAATGGATCTGAAAATGAATGTGAACTTTTGAATTTAGTCATCTAAAAACCATAACGAAAATATAAAATGTAATACTGAATCATAATAGAATGAAAACATAAAACCTTGGCTTTAGTTTTCTCTTTTCTCCTACCAGGTCTGGCTGGCTCAGTACATGCTGTACAGAATCCTCCAATTAAGAAATAGTCTACTCTTGATGCCCCGATGAATCCAAGAGTGATTCGATCAGTGAATGGAAAAGTATTTGCAAAGCCCCCTTTGGGAACAGTGAGAATAGGGAGAAATTCAACTTTTCCAAGTTGAATTCTTGATATTCTCACAAGCAGTGTGGACAACCAAAGCTATAGGCTGAGCCCCCAGTCTTGGGGTTTGTTCATATGAAACTTAACCCCACAAAGGATAGGTCAAGTCTACTTAAAATTTAGGCCTAAGAGTCACCCCGAAGAGAGCCTCTTTTGTTGCTCAGTTGTGGCCTCTCTCTCCAGCCAACACAACAAGCAGTCTCACCACCCTACCCCTCTCTACGTGGGACATGACTCCCAGGGGTGTGGACCTTCCTGGCAATGTGGAACAGAAATCCTAGAATGAACTTAGACTCAGCATCAAGGGATTGAGAAAAACCCTAGAATGAGCTGAGATTCAGCATCAAGGGATTGAGAAAACCTTCTGGACCAAAAGGGGGAAGAATGAAATGAGACAAAGTGTCAATGGCTGAGAGATTCCAAACAGAGTCGAGAGATTATCCTGGAGGTTATTCTTATGCATTAAGTAGATAACATCTTGTTATTCAAGATGTAATGGAGAGGCTGGAGGGAACTGCCTGAAAATGTAGAGCTGTGTTCCAGTAGCCATGTTTCTTGAGGATGATTGAATAATGATATAGCTGTCACAATGTGACTGCGTGATTGTGAAAACCTTGTGTCTGATGCTCCTTATCTACCTTGTCAACAAAGGAGTAGAACATATGGAATAAAAATAAATAATGGGGGGGGGGGAAGAAATAGTCTACTCTTAAGCCTGCAGAAGGCATCAGACCCAATCTAAACTTAAAACACTAGTTAATTGCTAATGATAGTGAAAATGCAAATTTAAAAAGTAGTTTATGCCCTTTAAATCCATTTATTTCTGCTTCAACACTCTATACTAGTCATTTTATGCCTACATGGCTATCATAATCATCTTACGATATACTTGGATTTTTAGTTTCTTTAACAGTTTAAGTAATGCAAGTCAAGTGACATGGTTTTAGACTATAACAATAGATGACATAAAATTATTTCTTTTCTTCTAAAAAAGCTAAGTCTCTAAAACCTTTTAATGATACCTCTCTGCATTATTTACTGGTTGTTTTACAGATTACAATATACATCCTTAACTTTTCTGTCTATTTAAAGTTAATATTGTGCCTTGCACATTTACCATGTAAAAAATGTAGGAACCTTGCTATAGTATAGGTCCATACACTCTTGTCCTATTATAATAATCATATGAAATATGCATTATAATCTCCACACATATGTTATAACTTGTGCTTTAAACAGTCCTATTAGTTTAAAGAAATCAAGAGGAAAAAGTCAGCTCATTTAATATTCCTAATGTTCTTAAAATTCTGAGTTTCTCTCTGGTATAATTTTCCTTTAACCTGAAATAGCATTTCTCGTTGTGCAGGTCTTTCAGCAATGAATTCTCTCAGTATCCTGAAAGTATCTTTATTTTGTCTTTGTTCCTGCAGGGTATTTTTGCTGAATATTATAGATTGCTGGGTTGATAGCTTATTCCCCCTTCACACTTTAAAAGTTATTATTCCAGGGCGAGCCACAATAGCTTAGCAGGCAGAGTTGTTGCCTGCCATGCTGGAGACCCGGGTTTGATTCCCGGTGCCTGCCTGTGCAAAAAAAAAAAAAAATTATTGTTCCATTATCTTCTGGCATCCATAGATTTTGATAAGTCAGTTCTGATTCTAATTATTATTCCCCTGAATCATTTTGTTCTAGCCCCTTAGAAGATTCTCTTTTTGTTTTTTTGGCAATTCGACTAAATGTACTATACAGGAAAGGAATAAATCAAAAGGCCTGGGTTTCTCAAACCCTGCACATTCCAAAGAAAGGCTGGCAGCCCTTAGCTGGTTCCTGGGAGACAATCTAAGACCCCTTGGAATACTCTGTCTAATAAAATTGTTTTTGCATGCTCAAGGCCTTGGCCCATGCTGCACCACTGTGGTCAAATAAGCTTATCCTAACAATGTGATGAGTTATGGTCAAAAGTGCCTGTTCCTGTTGGGTGGGGGGGTGGAAAAGAGGAGGCATGCCTGGGTGAACTTTTCCAATTGGCAACAATTTTCACCTGTTTGTCACACATGACTGCTGGGATATTAGGCAAGTCCCTGTGTGACTCCACTGGGAGGGGATAACTGAAAGCTTATTTCTGGTTTCTCCTGCCCTGTCCCTGTAACAAATGATAACCATGAATGTAACAGCTTCTGGGTCCTATGAATCTTTCTAGTGAATGACTGAGCCTAAGGGGACCTCTGAACACAGTACCAAGGCATAGTTTTCTTTGTATTTATTCTAGTAGATGTTTGCTGAGATTTTTTTAATCTGTAACTTTCATCAAATTTGAGACATTTTTGGCCATTGTATCTTGATATACACTCTTTTCCATTCTCTCACAATCTTCTCTTTCCGGGACAACAATTACACAAGTTAGATGTTTTGATATTGTTCCACAGATTCCTAAGGCTTTGATAATATTTTTAAAAAGTATTCTTTTTTCTTCTTTAGACTGGATATCATCAAGTTCACTGACTCTTTCCTCTGTTATCTCCATTCTGCTGATAAGGACACCAAGTAAATTTTAACTTTAGCTATTGTATTTTACACTTCTAGAATTTTCTTTCGGATCTTTTTTTCTACTTCTCAGTTAAAATTTCCATTCATTTCATTTAATGCCAGCATATGTTCCCACCCAGCAGTTATAAAGGCTTCTTTAAAACACCTGTCTCCTAATTTCAACATGTGGAAATTAATTTCTGTTGTCTTTTCTCTTCAGACTGGTTCATTATTTCCCTGGTTCTTAAAATACTGTATAGTTTTGGATTTTATCTTGGACATTGTGACTATATTGTACAGACTCTGGACTCTGTTATACTCCTCTGAAGAGTACTGTTATTTTTCTTTTAGCATGCAACTAAATTTGGTTGGACCTGAACTGTAAACTTTTGACTCTTAGGCAGCAGCTCAAATGTCAGCTTACTTCTTTTATTTTTAGCTGGGCTGAAATGTACAAGGTCTTCCTTGTACATGTGTGGTTCAGGCATCAAACAATGAGAGGTTTGGGCAGAGTTTATATCACAGACATTCTCATTCTCTAGATTCCCCCATCCCACCCTTCACTTTCCAGTAGTTGACTGGTTGTGGTTGACCTGAACTCTGTCCTCCAGTTCTTCAGGTTAGAGTCCAATTTTCTACCAGAATTCTGGTCAACCTGGTTCTAACATCAGCCTGTTCTATGGGATAGAGCAGTAAAATGGGAAATAATTCTATGCTGTGTCTTCTTTCAACTGTAATCCTCTTTCAGAATCTGCTTGCTTTTGTTCTCTCTCCAATTTTGTCTAGAGTTCTTAGATTATCTGTGGGAATGCTGGGTCCAGTAAAAGCTTATTTAGCTATAACAAAAGCAAAACCCTTGCATTCCTATTTTTAACTTACTTTAGATTCATTTTTTTTCAAACTTTTAAAAATTGTGTGTAGTATAACATATATACAAAGCCAAGAAATAAAAAAGCACTCTTCAACAAGTAGTTACAGGACACATCCCAGAGTTTGTCATAGGTTACCATCTGATCCTCTCATATTTTTCTTTTCTAGCTGCTCCAGAATATAGGAGGCTAGAGGGCTTCAATATTTTTATCATCACAGTCTACTTTTTTCCTTCTTTTTTTTTGTGAAAAATAACATATACACAAAAAAGTTATAAATTTCAAAGTACAGTACCACAATTAGTTGTAGAACATATTTCAGACTTTGACATGGGTTACAATTTCACAATTTTAGGTTTTACTTCTAGCTGCTCCAAAATACTGGAAACTAAAAGAGATGTCAATTTAATGATTCAGCATTCATACTCATTTGTTAAATCCTATCTTCTATGTATAACTCCACCATCACCTTTGATCTTTCCATCCCTCTCTTCAGGGGTATTTGGGCTATGGCAATTCTATATTTTTCATATTGGAAGGGTCAGTACTGATTCACTTTTATGATACCAAAATAGGTATATACTGTATATACTATTTTGTAACCCACTTTCCCCCCACTTTAAACACTTATCATATAACAAAGACTCTGCTAGATGTTCAATATTGCTTTTATTAATAAATTATGAACATTTTCTAATACCAATGGACATTCCGACTTTGAGAGCAAACTGACAATAACTAGAAAAAACTTATAAGGCACATACTTAGTGATACACTGACCTAACAAATGTTTACATATGTGTAAAAAAAGACAAGTACAAATTAACATCAAGGGATTGAGAGAACCTTCTCGACCAAAGGGGGAAGAGTGAAATGAGACTAAGTGTCAATGGCTGAGAGATTTCAAACAGAGTTGAGAGGTTATCCTGGCGGTTATTCTTATGCATTGAGTAGATATCACCTTGTTGTTCAAGATATAGCAGAGAGGCTGGAGGGAACTGCCTGAAAATGTGGAGCTGTGTTCCAGTAGCCATGTTTCTTGATGATGATTGAACAATGATATAGCTTTCACAATGAGACTCTGTGAATGTGAAAACCTTTGTGTCTGATGCTCCTTTTAGCTACTATATCAACAGAAGAGTAGAACATATGGAATAAAAACAAACAATAGGGGGAACAAATGTTAAAATAAATTTAGTTTGAAATGCTAGTGGTAAATGAGAGCGAGGGGTAAGGGGTATGGTATGTATAATCTTTTTTTTCTCTTTTATCGTTTTATTTCTTTTTCTGTTGTCTTTTTATTTCTTTTTCTAAATCGATGCAAATGTTCTAAGAAATGATGAATATGCAACTATGTGATGATATTAAGAATTACTGATTGTATATGTAGAATGGAATGATATCTTAATGTTTTGTTTGTTATTTTAATTAATAAAAAAAGTTAAAAAAAAAGACAAGTACGATGTTAATAATTTCAGTGCTGCATAATAGTAAAAAATTGAAAAAATCTAAAGCCTCATCAAAAGGAAAATAATTATATATTCATACAACAGATATAGCTATTAAATAAACTATATATATTTCAACATGCAAAGAGTTAAAAAACCTAATGTTGAATGAAAAAAGTTGCTTTACAAACACAAAAATATTAAAAAGCACTCATAGTGAGAAAGCCTTCTTGACGAAAAGGGGGAAGAGAAATGAAACAAAATGAAGTTTCAGTGGCTGAGAGATTTTAAATAAAGTTCAGAGATCATTCCTATGCAGAATATAGATATTCCTTTTCAGTTTCTGGTGTACTGGAGTAGCTACAGGGATTCTTGAAGATGATTGTACAACTAACTATATAGTTTTTAAGGTGTGATTGTGAAAACCTTGTGACTGACATTCCCTTTATCCAGTGTATGGCAGATGAGTAAGAAACAAAGACAAAAAGTAACTAAATAATAGGAGGGGTATGGGATATTTTCAGTGTACTCTTTTGCCTTTACATTTATTCTTATTTTTACTTTTTTTTGGAATAATGAAAATATTCAAAAATCAATTGTGATAATGAATGCACAGCTATATGATGGAAATAAAGGCTGAGATGCCATTAAAAATGATAGTTACAATTTAAAAAATATAAATATACAGTTGCTAGCCTCAAAAAACAAACAAAAAACACCAACAAAACAATACTATACACACACACGATAATTTAAAATAAACGGAAGGATATACCAGACCTATGACGGTACCTGCCTCTGGGGAAAGAGTGACAGGATTAAGTTGGCTGGTAATCAAATAGGACCAAACGTTAACAATTTTAAAAAGTTAATTTTATATACAGAAATATAGGTGTATGTCTTTGTACTTTTCCATTTCTTAAACATACACACATACACACACACACACACACACACATACCCTTTTATAGTAATTTCAGTAGCTGCCACAGTATTCTATTGTATGGATATGTGCTAACATATTCAAACAATCTCCAATTGTTAAGACACTGCAATGGTACCCACTTTTGCCACTATGATAAACAGTGCTACAACACACTGTGGCTATTTTTGTGCATAAATTATTTTTTCCTTAGAATAAAATTCCTAGAAACAAAATTGCTAGGTTAATTCTAGGCATTTGTTACAGAAGGCCAAACTGCCTCCCAGAAAGGTTATTACAATTTACATGCCTATCACCAAGCTCTGTGCCTTCCTGTTTCTTTGCATCCTTGGCAATACGGATACTAAAACTGAAATACTATATTCATCCAATTAGATATGTGAGCCCCGGATCCAATTTTACTTTATTTGCCCAAATAATTATAGTTGATCATATTAGAATTATGAAAAAGTAATTTTATCTTAAAATTAATTTAGACAGTCAAGCCAACTCACCTGGGACAGAACAGTGTCTTCAATAAACGGTGCCTAGAGAACTGGATGTCCATATGCAAAAGAATGAAAGAGGACCCGTATCTCACACCCTATACAAAAGTTAACTCAAAATGAATCAAAGATCTAAACATTAGGTCTAAGACCATAAAACAGAGGAAAATGTAGGGAAATATCTTATAAATCTTATAATTGGAGGCGGTTTCATAGACCTTACACCTAAAGCAAGAGCACTGAAGAAAGAAATAAATAAATGGGAATTCCTCAAAATTAAACACTTTTGTGCATCAAAGATCTTCATCAAGAAAGTAAAAAGACAACCTACACAATGGGAGACAATATTTGGAAACGACATATCAGATAAAGGTCTAGTATCCAGAATTTATAAAGAGATGGTTCAACTCAACAACAAAAAGACAGCCAATCCAATTACAAAATGGGAAAAAGACTTGAACAGACACCTACCAGAAGAGGAAATACAAATGGCCAAAAGGCACATGAAGAGATGCTCAATGTCCCTGGCCATTAGAGAAATGCAAATCAAAACCACAATGAGATATCATCTCACACCCACCAGAATGGCCATTATCAACAAAACAGAAAATGACAAGTGCTGGAGAGGATGTGGAGAAAGAGGCACACTTATTCACTGTTGGTGGGAATGTCAAATGGTGCAACCACTGTGGAAGGCAGTTTGGCGGTTCCTCAAAAAGCTGAATATAGAATTGCCATATGACCCAGCAATACCACTGCTAGGTATCTACTCAGAGGACATACGGGCAAAGACACAAATGGACATTTGCACACCAATGTTTATAGCAGCATTATTTACAATTGCAAAGAGATGGAAACAGCCAAAATGTCCATCAACAGACGAGTGGCTAAACAAACTGTGGTATATACATACGATGGAATATTATGCAGCTTTAAGACAGAATAAACTCATGAAGTATGTAACAACATGAATGGACCTTGAGAACATTATGCTGAGTGAGACTAGCCAAAAACTAAAGGACAAATACTTTATGGTCTCATTGATATGAACTGACATTAGTGAATGAACTTGGAATATTTTGTTCGTAACAGAAACCATAAGGAGATAGAAATAGGGTAAGATATTGGGGAATTGGAGCTGAAGGGATACAGACTGTGCAACAGGACTGGATATAAACACTCAGAAATGGACAGCACAATACTACCTAACTGTAATATAAGTATGTTAAAACACTGAATGAAGCTGCATGTGAGAATGATAGAGGGAGGAGGGCTGGGGACATAAATGAAATCAGAAAGAAAGATAGATGTTAAAGATTGAGATGGTATAATCTAGGAATGCCTAGAGTGTATAACAATAGTGAAATGTAGAATGTACAAATTTTAAAAACGTTTTTGCATGAGGAAGAACAAAGGAATGTCATTATTGCAGGGTACTGAAAATAGATGGTTAATATTTTAAAATTTTAACTTATGTGTGAGACTAAAGCAAAAAATGTTTATTTGGTAGAAAATTAATATTTTGAGTAGTGCATTTCCTAATATAACTTATGTAGATAGTTTGATTGAACGATAAAGTACTTGGAATCTCAGGTAGGACATGAGATTTTGTTGGTTTGTCCAGAGTGATGCCCCCCGATGAATCCCAGAGTGATTCGATCAGTGAGTGGAAAAGTATCTGCAAAGCCCCCTTCGGAGAGTGGTGAGAACGGGGAGAAATTCAATTTCCCCACGTTGAATTCTTGATATTCTCACAAACAGTGTGGACAACCAAAGCTATAGGCAGAGCCCCCAGTCTTGGTGTTTGTTCATATGAAACTTAACCCCACAAAGGATAGGTCAAGCCTGCTTAAAATTAGGCCTAAGAGTCACCCCCAAGAGAGCCTCTTTTGTTGCTCAGATGTGGCCCCTCTCTCCAGCCAACACAACAAGCAGTCTCACCACCCTACCCCTCTCTACGTGGGACGTGACTCCCAGGGGTGTGGACCTTCCTGGCAATGTGGGACAGAGATCTTGGAATGAGCTGAGACTCAGCATCAAGGGATTGAGAAAACCTTCTTGACCAAAAGAGGGAAGAGGGAAATGAGACAAAGTGTCAATGGCTGAGAGATTCCAAACAGAGTCGAGAGATTATCCTGGAGGTTATTCTTATGTATCAAGTAGATATCATCTTGTTATTCAAGATGTAATGGGGAGGCTGGAGGGAACTGCCTGAAAATGTAGAGCTGTGTTCCAGTAGCCATGTTTCTTGAAGATGATTGAATAATGATGTAGCTTTCACAATGTGACTGTGTGATTGTGAAAGCCTTGTGTCGGATGCTCCTTTTATCTACCTTGTCAACAGACCAGTAGAACATATGGAATAAAAATGAATAACGGGGGGAAGAAATGTTAAAATAAATTTAGTTTGAAATGCTAGTGATCAATGAAGGCAAGGGGTAAGGGGTATGATAGGTATAATCTTTTTTTTTTTTCCTTCCTGTGTTCGTTTCATTTCTTTTTCTATTGTCTTTTTGTTTCTTTTTCTGAATTAATGCAAATGTTCTAAGAAATGATGAATATGCAACCAGGTGATGATATTGTGAATTACTGATTATGTATGTTTTATTTTGTTTATTTTTAAATTAATAAATAAATTAAAAAATTAATTTAGGCTTCATTAGGAATTTGTGTACAATATATCATAAATAACAAAAGAAAAATAAATTTAAAAAAATTTAAAAAATTTTTTCCAACAGCTTCAGGAAGAACATAACTGCAGAACTGTTTTTATGTTAGAAAGGAAAATTATTCAGATATACTTTTTAAAATAAAAGATTGATACATTTTTATGAGTTGGTCTCCATTTGAAAAGATTTATTCATAAAGTAAGACAATTTTAAAAAGTTTCCAATTTTAAAATCTGCAATCAGATCTTTCAGCTTCTTAGTCTTAGTATACCGGTCTTCTTTAATTATCATCTAAAAAAAATCTACTAATTATTAAATTTTGACTGGTGAGAAATATCCTGAACTTCCATGGCCGTTTCCTCCTCTTACATATTGTCAATAACCCAGCTGAGAATGCATAATAGTTAGAATTTACAGAGTACTTTATTTTCTATAAGCCTATAAGAACAGGGTAAAATAACTATCCTAACTCATGTGAACCTGGTGTAGTTTTTTTAATGACAGTTTTTTTTGGGGGGAGAGTTACTATTGCTGATTTAGTGATGAGACTGCTCCCATTAATAGAACATATGGTAATTTTATGATAAGTGTTACTTTTAAGGTTTACAGTCGGAATTTCTAAATCTACTCATGTTCAATCTTATAGTTTCTAAATAAGTACCTCTATTTAGACAAGGTACTTCCCCCTTGTCTAAAGAGGACAAGGAGAAATACCATCCAATGAGTTTTGACCTGAAGAATTATATAAGGTTCAAAGTAAAATGATACATATGGTCTCTTAAGTATTACTCACAAAACTGTTCTATAGTGTGGTTACCTACTTTCAGAGCATAAAATCTCTGTGGTATAGGGCTAAATTAATTAAAAGTTCCATTTACTGTGTCTTTTCCTACAGGAATTCCTTTATCTTTGATTGCTAAATAGATTTCACAAGGTTCACATTAAAAAAAAAAAAAAACAAGAATAAACTTGAAATATGTCATTGGTAATAGAGTTCAGCAGGAGTTAGAAACAGGGTAAGACAATGGGTAATTGAAGCTGAAGGGATACAGACTGTGCAACAGGACTAGATATAAAAACTCAAAAATGGACAGCACAATAATACCTAATTGTAAAGTAATCATGTTAAAACACTGAATGAAGCTGCATCTGAGCTATAGGTTTTTGTTTTGTTTTGTTTTGTTTTGTTTTGATTTTACTATTATTACTTTTATTTTTTTCTCTATATTAACATTCTATATCTTTTTCGGTTATGTTGCTAGTTCTTCTAAACCAATGCAAATGTACTAAGAAATGATGATCATGCATCTATGTGATGATGTTAAGAATTAATGATTGCATGTGTAGAATGGTATGATCTCTAAATGTTGGGTTAATTTCCTTTTTTCCGTTAATTAAAAAAAAAAAAAAAAAGAGAAGGAATAATTGGAGATGAAGGGATACAGACTGTACAACGGGACTGGATATAAAAACTCAGAAATGGACAGCACAATACTACCCAATTGTAATGCAATTGTGTTAAAACACTGAATGAAGCTGCATGTGAGGTATAGGTTTTTTGTTTTTGTTTTTTTTGTTTTTTTTTCTTTCTATTATTGTTTTAATTCTTATTCTGTTGTCTTTTTATTTCTTTTTCTAAATCGATGCAAATGTACTAAGAAATGATGAATATGCAACTATGTGATGTTATTAAGAATTACTGATTGTACATGTAGATTGGAATGATTTCTAATTGTTTTGTTAATTCTTTTTTTAATTAATAAAGAAAAATAAATAAAAAATAAAAATAAAAATAAAAAAAAAAAACAACTTGACGATCAGCAGTGCTACTATCATGGAAATTTTCAAACATGCTTTATAAACAAATAAGAGCCTGATATTCTTAAAAGTAGCAATCATTATATTGTTTAGATACCTATAGGTATCTAACTATATTAGGAAAGGAAAACTTTAAAATATAACTGGACCTCAAAAAAAAATTTTTTTTAAAGGAAAGATCAATTTTACCAAGTGGTCTACTGTTCAGGTAAATAATTGATTTAGGGAAACCAAATCAAGCACCCATTTGAAAAAAAAAAAAGAATAACCTATCTTTTCCCTACATACAATGTGTTTCTACTTGAGCTCTAGTTTTGTAACTCTATTATCAGAGACTAAGAAAAATAGCACTCTGATAAGTAATCAATCAGCAGAATTAACCATATGTAGTATTTCTAATGTAAATGGTTACCTGAGAAGTCTGTCAGAAGTCTTGCTAGGATATGCTTGTTTACCAGTTCAGTCTTGCTAAGGCTGGGAATAACACCTACTCTAGTTGTTTCTTTGATAACAGTGGGCTTTTTGGAAATCTCAAGATTAGATTCAGTTTTGACGTTTGTATGTTCTAGGATGACATATGATCTCTGCGACCAAGAAGTCTCTGGAGCAAATGATAAAGTTTGTTTGAGTATTTCTTCAGAAGGAGATTCTACTTTATCTTGTGCAGGAACTGACTTCTTGACTGGTCTTTCACCTAATTCTTTAAGGGCTCTGATGGTGAGCTTTTCCTGTTCTAAATCAAGAGATGCTATTGAAGTACCTTGGATAAGGAAAAAATCCCGATGCTCACTTCCATTTGTTACTTTGCTTTGTTCAGAGTATTTGTATTTTATGTCTTTAACTTCAGAACCATCTGAATTGCTTTCATGCCAGATACCTACAGGAAGAGTTGTTTTCAAGTCTGCCTTCTCTGATACTTCTTCAAAGGCACTTCCTTTACCTTTAACCAATATTCCTTTCTCTCTGTTTTCTGTAAAGGGTGCTACCAGGTCCTCTGGGGAAGAATCATCTACATCTTTAACAATTTTCTTCCCATGTAATGACTCCAAACAGGCAGAAGTTGTCATGTTCAGTGAGAATTCTGTCTCATTAAAGACATTTGGAGATGCTACTGAAGAAAGTTTTGGGTCCTTAGTTACAACAGGCTTTTCAGGAGCGACTTCACTCATATTAGCTGATTGCTTCACATTTTCTGAAGGGATATTCACATCAGATACTTGTGAAAATTCCCCCTCACCAACTGGATTCCTTCCAAGGATATCAGGCTGAACTTGTGGTCTAGAGACACTGATGGACTCTTCAAAGCTTTTATATGTTTTATTTTCCCTGTTACAACTGGGAATTTCTTTGATTTTTCTTTCACCTGTTTTCAAAATAGCACTTGGAATGGAAACAGGTTTTTCAGTCTGAATTTTGTTACTTTCAAATGACACATCTGCTGTGATATCCTCTATTACTGTGTCATCGGACTCACCAGAACTATCAGCCTCTGTTATTTCTCCCAACATGGAGCTCTGCCAGTTCATGTCATCTTTTAGGTGGTCATTAGGTAAAACCACTTTCACCATGGCCACCCTAGAACTCAAAGGCACACACTTCTCCAATGGAGACCCAGATAATTCTGATAGTATGTCATCTTGTTTCTGCATATTGCCTTGCATTCCCTTGGTACTGACTTCCTTTGTGGAATGAAGATAATCCAGTGTAGTTTTTTCAATGATAGCATTTTCTTGTGGGAGAGATGCTTCTGTCCAATCATTTGCTGATTTAGTGATGGGACTGCTCCCATTAACAGAACATATGGGAATTTTCTGATGAGTGTTATTTTTAAGATTTACAATTGGAATTTCTAAATCATATCTACTCATGTCCAATCCTACAGTTTCTGTGATGTAGTCAGAAGATTTATCACACTGTTGTTTCACTTGAGGTGCCAGATCCCAAGTCAATATTTCATTAGTAAAGTTATGCATATCATTCACACATCTAGACACCTCTTCCAAGGCTGCAGTTGTGTGTGAAAACTGTCTAGTGAGCAATGCAGAGGTTGGGTAAAGCCCTATTTCTTTATTTCTCAGTGGATATACTTTGTCATTAGTTTCTGTAATGTCTGCAGAAGATTCTCCATCAGTGTTCACTGCCCAGCTACCAAAATCATTTATGCTCTCCTTATATGACTCCTTAAACTCTTCATCAAATGCTGCTTTGTCAGTAATTACTTCAAATGGTGATTCAGGGGAATCTTTTTCAATACCACCTCCTGAAATTTCAGATGGGGATAAGGAATATGTATGAATGCCTTCAGCCTTAGACTGCTCAGGGCGTGGTTTCTGGGCTGTTAGAAAAGTGAACCCGTCATCAGCATCCAAGGCAGTTTTATCATTTTTACTTGGTTCCTCATTTGGGTCTTTGGACTCTTGATCTTTATTTACTTGCTGTTTCATCTGGCCAAATTCCTTTGAGAAGGAAGCAGGATGCTCTGAGAAACTGGCTGGAATGGAAGGCTGGTTACAACGAACTCCTGCTTCAGTAGAAACTGGGGGATTGGCTATGTCTTTACTTGCTGCTTGAGGCTTTTCCATCTTTTTCATATCTAGAAGAGCCAAGCAGTCTTTCCCTTCTTTGGCTAAAATAGGCTGGCTGTTTAACGCTTTGCTTTTTTCTCCATGTAGTGTTGTAAGGTCAATATTTTCTATTTCAGAAGATGAAAAAAAGGAGGAAGTCATAATTTCTGAAGGTGCCTCATCAGAGCAAAGAGAGCTCAATCCTTCTATGGTCAGAATTTGAAAGAAAACAATTGTTTACTGCATACAGTTACACATTAGCTAGTCAGGCCAAGCAGCATGCTTTCGTTTTTTAAAATTATATATAAATAAATATATACACACACACAGGATGTATATATAGACACAAATATGTAACAAAACAATGATCAACAGCTGCCCTACAAGACATGCATAACATTGCCAACAGTGAAACAGAAAGCCATTATCATGCTATAAATTGCAAATGACGAAAAATTTTCACAGCAAATACTTTTCAATCTGTATAATTGTTTTCACTGTTGAGTTAAAGCATAAACAAGATTAGTGAGACTGGGAGATGTGGGGAAGTTGTTTTGTCTTTTGTTATTGGGGTGGGGGGAGAACTATTAAGAAACAACATAATCCATACAAAAATAAACATTTTGATAATATGAAGAACTGATACAGTCATCTGAAGTTGAACCTTTCAGAACCATTCAGAAAACACATTCTGTCTGTAACTCTACTGTCATAGTTTGACAGTAATCTAAGAAAAAAGTAAGTGGCCAAAAGATCTCTAGGCAGTACAGAGAACCCTTCTTGAGCCTAAAAGTGAGACTAGAATGATCCTAATTGATCCACAGGGACAATTCATCGCATGCACAGATGACTTAAATGGTAAGGAAAAACTGGTCTGCTCCAAAACCTGCCACATTAACCAAAACCGAACCATTCAATTTGGTTTCTTTGGTTAAGATAATCTTAACTTCAAAAATTCTTTTAAAATATCCTTCTAAAAGTAATACCTTAATTAGGCCTTATCAGTTATTAATACCACAGTAACTATTTATTTACCACATTATTTTCCAACTTTTCAAACCAGCAACTTTTTATTGGGAAAAGATAAAAACAATCATCCCAAGGGCAGGCACTGTCTTTCTTGCACATTGCATATCTTTGGAACTTGGAACAAACTAGGTCTTAAATAAATAGTTCCAAATGAATGAATCAAAGATTCAGGCTGGTCAAGTGAGATCCATGTGGAATCAGGGCAGCAATATCCTAAGCATGTATGAAGGATTGGAACCATGTAAAAGGAAAATTCCTTTGAGAACACCATTATTCAGCTTCTGTTTTCTTTTGCTGGTAAGAGGCTGAATAATAATATTAAACAAGAGCAAAATTATGACTATTCAAAATTATTTTATTAAAGATGAAAATAATTACCTTATTGCAATATAAAAAATTTCACTATTATAAAAATGTTTTGAAATGCCAGATAAAGTTTCCCCCTTTTTGATACATCAATGTAATTTGATATAATACAGTTTGACCTTTAGAACTGTGTAATTATAATCTTGGGTATTGGGGGCGGACAAAGTTTTCATAATTGAGGAAAAACTGTTAAAAGTTTGGTGGTACAAATTGGACAGTGGGATAGAAAATATTTTAAGTAAGCTACAAATCCTAGTAAGTTCTAACATAGTAAACAGGTTTTATATCCATCATAATATAGTGTGGAATACTCAGAATGGTTGGATTAAAGGTATAATATAAATGAAGCCCTATTATAGCTTTAAAAACCTCAAGTTTAAATACTATAGGCTACATTTAAATAAGAAATATCCCGTAATCTAAGCTACATATTGTTATTAATCTTGCTGATCACGGACACGTTCAATGGATTAGATTTGGGTTAAGGTAACCATTTGGGAATGCCTCCCTCTGAACAGGAATGGAACTTTGAGGTGAGCAAAACTGACTCCATTCCACAGTGAAAGATCAGCCTGTATGTTTTATAGAGACAGATTTCAGATGCTCCAAACTTGCCATCTTACAGACAAAAATCAACAAAATGAATTAGTAATAATTCAACAAATATTTACTGAGTACCTACAATGGGCCAGACACTGTTTTAGAAATTGGGTTTAGAACAGTGAACAAAAGAGAAAAAATACTTGCCTACCTGCCTTTGTGGAACTTACAATACAGAAGGAGAGACAGACAATAAGCAATACCAATATATATAAAATGATGATGATGATGGGGTGGTGCTTGATGAAATAAAAAGGAAAGGAACCTAAATTGAATGTTAATCAAAGAATGCACACATCACCAAAACAAAAGCATGGTAAAATGTTCTAAGCTTTGCCAGAAGACAAATCTGTCAGTTTACTAAGTCTTGCATCCTTCTTATCTTCCTTGAATTCTAAATACTCCTCCCCAGTAAGGTATATAATAATCTGAGATAAAACTAGATTAGGTTAGAAGCCCTAATACCAGAGTTCCTATAAGTCCTGTACTAAATGCCATGATTTCCTGATAAGACTTCAAACATTTTATTAAAGATTCTTTAATATGGAATATCTATAATATATACCAAAATAATTTTAATCATGCCCTAATATTTGGGGTAGATAGTGTTTTTCTGGGGGGCAAATTCAAAGGTAAAGAGCATGATGTTGCATTAGTTCCTCAATGACTGTAAATGCAGGTGCTAGCTCTCATTATGGTCAATTAAGCTTTCCAATATGTAGCCAAAAAGTTACCATCCATCTATACTTGAATTTTAGCGATCTTGTTTAGAATTTCAGCAAAAGAAATTTCTTTGGCTAACTGGAAGTCAAACAAATTTGGATAGCACTGATTTGTACTAAGACAACGGAAAAAATTGGGCTGGAATTAGTTTATAAAGCCGTGAAAATATTAAACATAAAAAGAAGTCCAGAATTCAATAAGTCTTTTGCACAACTTCCATAAAGAAAGACTCTCCCAATTAGCCTGGCAAAATGGCAGAGCACTCCAGAGAGTTTAAAGGTTATTTTTAAAATACCACCTACCATAAAACTGCCTGGTAGAATAACCCTGGATTATTTTGTATCTTGGAAAATGTCTACCATCTTTCCTTTTTCATAATTTTATAGCTCACTCCAAGAGATTTTCAATACTACTCAAAACAAACCTTCATCAAAAATCTCATTAAGAACACTAAAGATAAAATTTCAACTTATGTGTGAGACTAAAGCAAAAAATGTTTATTTGGTACAAAATTTATACTTTGACTAGTGCAAGTCCTAATATAACTTATGTAGATAGTTGGTTGAACAATGTAAGTACATGGAAAGGACATGAGATTTTGTTGGTTTGTCCAGAGTGATGCCCCGATGAATCCCAGAGTGATTTGATCAGAGAGTGGAAAAGTATTTGCAAAGTATTCCCCTTTGGGGAATGGTGAGAATGGGGGAAAATTCAACACCCACCCCAGGTGAATTCTTGATATTCTCACAAGCAGTGTGGACAACCAAAGCTATAGGCTGAGCCCCCAGTCTTGGGGTTTGTTCATATGAAACTTAACCCCGCTAAGGATAGGTCAAGCCTACTTAAAATTAGGCCTAAGAGTCACCCCCAAGAGAGTCTCTTTTGTTGCTCAGATGTGGCCTCTCTCTCCAGCCAACACAACAAGCACACCCACCACCCTCCCTTGTCTACGTGGGACATGACTCCAAGGAGTGTGGACCTTCCTGGCAACATGGGACAGAAATCCTAGAATGAGTAGAGACTCAGCATGAAGGGACTGAGAAAAACCCTAGAATGAGCTGAGACTCAGCATCAAGGGATTGAGAAAAACCCTAGAATGAGCTGAGATTTAGCATCAAGGGATTGAGAAAACCTTCTCAATCAAAAGGGGGAAGAGTGAAAGGAGACAAAATATCAATGGCTGAGAGATTCCAGAGTCGAGAGGCTATCCTGGAGGTTATTCTTATGCATTAAGTAGATATCATCTTGTTATTCAAAATGTAATGGAGAGGCTGAAGGGAACTGCCTGAATGTAGAGCTGTGTTCCAGTAGACATGTTTCTTATGATGATTGTATAATGATATAGCTTTCACAATGTGACTGTGTGATTGTGAAAACCTTGTGTCTGATGCTCCTTTTATCTATCTTGTCAACAGATGGGTAGAACATATGAAATAAAATTAAATAATAAGGGGAACAAATGTTAAAATAAATTTAGTTTGAAATGCTAGTGATCAATGAAAGGGAGGGGTAAGGGGTATGGTATGTATAATTTTTTTTCTGTTTTCATTTTATTTCTTTTTATGTTATCTTTTATTTCTTTTTCTGAATTGATGCAAATGTTCTAAGAAATGATCATGATGATGAATATGCAACTATGTGATGATATTTTGAATCACTAATTATATATGTAGAACAGAATGATTATATATTAAGAATGCTTGTGTTTCTTTGTTGTCATATTTTTTAAATTTAAAATTAATAAAAAAATTAAAAAAGAACACAAGAATTATATAATGGAAATAACTGAACATATTCGCTATTAAGAGTTCTAATCACTTAAAAATATGGTGCTACTTTAATTATTAACAAACAAGACTTATACATCTAGTAGATTTGTTAAAAAAGAAACCAAAGTATGGTGGGGTAAGGGGTAAAAAAAAAGTTAAAACCCTACAATGATGTTGTGAGCATGCTCCCAATCTTATCAAGTACTAAGCTCCAAGCTTATACATAGTTTATTAAACTCTAAATATTCAGAAGTCTCCATGTAAGTATATCACCTGAAATAAGGCTAGGAAATTAAGTTGGCAGTCCTATCCTAAATCTCTAGAACTCTCCAAGCCCAAAATTTCTATTAAAAATACAAAATCTTCTCATAACACTTAATAATTATGTGGCCTTGGGCAACTTGCTTAATCTCATCTAAAAGATGGGGATTACTAAAGGACCTAACTTTAACAAAAGAGTTGTTGTGAGGACTGGATAAGTTAATACATGTAAAATGCTTAGAACAGTATCTGGCACTTAGTAAATGCTCAATAAATGTCCCCAAATACCACATTCTCAAAAAAATCTCTCTTCTTATACAGACTCCAAACTATATGCCTCTTTTTACTGGGAGAGAGAAAGAAAGCATATTGTCAAATCATAATCACCTCCATCTAGTAACAATACAGAAAATCCTCATTCAGAGTTTAGGTACTTTTTTTCCTACCACTCATAAATAAAGAAAAGTATAGTTTAATTAGTTACACAATTTTCGAATCAGTTAGTACAAGCCAGATACCTATTATACCTCAAGAATTGCGCTAGGTTCTCCCTTTAGGTTCAAACTTTAAAACTACTACTAATATTTCATGGGCTTTCTCTGACTTACTCAATTTCATGGAAGGGTGGAGAGCTCAGGAATCTGTATTACAAGTTTCCAGGTATTAAACCTGATATGAGAATCTAAGCTTTACTCTCTTTTATTAGTTTTAGAAGCCTAGAAAAATCAAAGCTGAACTTCAGAACTCCAGTCCTATAAAATCCCCACTTAAGATGAGTGCCACTCTTCAATGCCATTCCTCTCTACAGATTATCTTGTCTGGGAGCACAACTCAGAGCTTGTAGGGCATAGAGCGGTAGTGATCCTTTTGTGCCTGCTTTAAATACTTCTATATGTATATATACTAATTTTAAAGCAGTTCTAAATTCTGATTGGAATAAAGTAAGGACTCCCCTTGACTACAAAATTTGATATGGGAATAGAGGAAGAATGTTTTCTCTTCTATGGTTACAGTATCTTATCTCACAGAGTAAGGCTGGAGGTTAAAATGACAACATGGAAAGACAACTTCCAAGTGAATACTGTGCATGTACCAAATAAATACATGTGATATTAAGAATTACTGATTGCATATGTAGAATGGAATGATTTCTAAATGTTGTGTTAATTTTTTTTAATTAATAAAAATAAATAAATAAATAAATACATGTGAATTTTTAAAACTTGCATATAGTCTATCCTTGAAAATATCTTCTCTTTACTTTGTTTTTTACTCCCCAACTGTAACTTAGAAATTTATTTGTTCAGGTGTGAATAATTTAACTACTGAATACATAATCTGATCTAGAAACAGGTAAACAATAATGAATGTTATATCCTTTATCAAAGCATTTTTTCTAAAAAGAACAAATAGCTTAAGAATGTAATAGCTACTACTTGGTTACTGCCCACACCTCCCCCTTAGGAAATCTGTTACTTTTAATTAAAAGGACAGGTTACATGGAAATACAATGCACCTTGGTAAAAGGGTGCCATCCTGTAGTAGCCACTAAGTTACTTTTTCACACATACTATGCATATTTATAAGAGGCTTGAAATATTCAGGTATAGGTTTTCCTACACTTGAATTTTCTCATGTTCACAAAACAAGAAAAGACAAGTTATCGTGCAAAACAGTATCAGCAACTTTCAGCCACAGCATCAAAATAGGAAGTTAGCCAGCAGACACTTTGCAGCCAAGCTAGATCCTAAACAAAAAGTATCTTTTGTACAAAGAAAAATGTTTTGCTTTTTCTCTTTTTTAAAAAAGGCTGTAACTGGCAAATTTTCTTCCCCAATGCTTGCCCCAAAGTTCAGTGTTGTTAACTTCCTATTCCAGATGCCTACCATATTAAGTCAAAGTGGTCAAAATGAAATGCAAACGTTCATGAGTGCAAATGTGCTTCCAATTCTTCCAAATTCACCACTGTGGATGTATCCTCTCTTTTCACCTACTTTTCTTCTTCCAATTTTTCTAAAGAAAATCATAGCATTTTCTGGCCTCAATTTTATCAAAGCTTTCAAAAGTGGAAACCAAATTTCAGTTTGATTTTGTATCTGATGGAGGGAGCACATCCTCCAGATAAAACTAAATTACATCATTAATAGTGGTAGTGTGGTTAAGATGACAACTTCAGTCCCTTTTGCTCTCATGATTTTAATATTAACCTCAAAATGTTATCTCTAAACAAATTTCTAAACTCCAAAATGCAACTATTTTATTTAATCATTTTCATTGTAGGTACAGTGGTTATGAGCACGGACTTTAGACTCCTACTCTATCACGTATTTGCTCTATGACCTGAGCAAGTTAAAAACGTCTTTAAATTTGCTCTATTTTGAAATTCTCAGGGATAGATGAAATTTAACACTGCTAAATGGAAAAAAGAATCAGTAAGTAAAACTGCAATGATGACCTACTCAGGAATACAACTCATTTATGAAGGAATGGATCATTCCATTAATATTCTAACCATAAATCTATTCATTAGTTATCAAAAAGCTTAATTTTCTAGTTTATGAAGCTGTATACTTCAAAGTAGTACAATTTAATAAATATCACATAATTTACCCTTGAAAACTTAATTGATGTTTACTCAGTCTAAATTAATGACAGTTTTTTGTATATTCATCTCCCTGAAACCCAATAATGATGAATATATATTTCAGGAATAAAATACATCATTCTATTTAAAACATTTTTATAATGGTAACATGTATAAAAAAAATTTCCCATTTTAACCACTTTCAAGTATACAATTCAGTGGTGTTAATTACATTCACCATGTTGTGCCACTGTCACTACCAACCATTATAAGAGCTCTTATATCTAAAAATGCACTATTTAATTATTGCTACATATTGCTTAACATGGTTTAGGTATATAAAAAGAAAACACAATTTCCCCAAGGCTAAATGGCCAAAGGATACAGAAGTCAGAGGAAGATATTGAGTTGATGTCAATGTGGACTTGTGGTGTCTGCTGGTGGTGGCAGTCACTCTGAAGGGTCAATGGGGGACAAAACAGGCCCCAGGGATGCTGCAGTGGTTTTACCGCAGTAGACCAAGTACATTAAGAATTCCCTGCTCCCTTCCTTTTATTAAGGCACACTGAAACTACCAGTCTTGGCTACCCTAGAGCCCACTTAATCATTTGCCAAACCATCTATCAAACTCGTCTCTAGACCACCAAGGATGTGGAGCACCAATTGGCCTACTTTCCATGACTTTTTGCAGGGGAAAATGCTACTAATAGAGGCTAGTTTACAACACCTTCAGGGATAAAGCATTTGCAACTGCCTCTTTACAATGCCCTTTTAACAACAGCATTCGCCTGAATCTGCATTGCTCAAAATAATTTTTATAAAGCAAAAAGTTAGGACAAATGTATATTCATTTATACTCTACTTATTGTGAAACCAAAGCCTATTTATTTAGTTTTAATTAGAAATATCCTATGTATTATTTCCATTCTACTTGAGTACACATGTAATTTTTCCTAATGTGGATTAAAATAATGTTAAGCCTTGACAGTTATCTTCTCAGCATTTTATACCTTAGTTATGTTCTGTTTGGGTTGTGTTACTGCACTATATTTAAGATTTCAATTATCCCAATTTTGTATGAAAAAAGTGATTTAAAGTTTAGCTATGAGGAATGTATTTTTAAATATCAGAAATATATACAATAGGGACAATAAAATTTTTTATTTACACTGTATATTTTTATCACTTTATCTTTCAGAGTAGAATAAATGTTATATCTATTTGTTTAAATTATTAAATTTCTCATCGGAGGAAAAAAAATACCTTAAAAATATAAATCTGGATCCCAGATGTCAAAAAAAAATAACAAAACCCCTTTGTATGTTGGAATTAATTTCTAACATTTACAAAGTATCTATTTTTTTAATGCAAACAAGT
The DNA here is from genome assembly GCF_023851605.1 of Tamandua tetradactyla. Taxonomy (NCBI): domain Eukaryota; kingdom Metazoa; phylum Chordata; class Mammalia; order Pilosa; family Myrmecophagidae; genus Tamandua; species Tamandua tetradactyla. The sequence continues at coordinate 10,978,662 of NC_135335.1, forward strand.
TAACTTCCAAGGTCTTGATTCCACCCACACAATATCCAAATTTACACAAACGAGATACACTATAAAGGGGTGGGGAGAGCTAATGTCACCAGTCATCCGACTGAATTAAAAGCAAATTGTCTACCATTTTCCTAAGAAGCAGATTAAACCAAGTAAAGATTTTCCTATGTTCATTTTATCCCATTATGTCTCTATTCCTAAATCAAAATCTTCATAACAAACCAGCATCCAGATTTTGCAGTTAAAAAATTCTGGCTGGGACAATAAAATGTTATCAATGGGGCTCCTTAAACCTATCTTTAATAACTTAAATCACCTATTTTTCTTTTTATAATTTTTTATCTTTTTAAAATTTTTCTTATTTTTCATAAGGGTTTTCCAGTACATCAAGCACAAATGAAGGAGTACTTTTTATTATTAGTATCAATTAATGATGAGCACAGTTCCCTTTCCTCCAGATTCTTAGCAGTGTAACCTGCCCCCACTTACCGAAACATATAGCTATCACTCTCCCATTCCCTTTGCATTGCCTGGTAGAATGAAAAAACAAAGCCAAAACTTAATCTCTGGGACAACAAATCTTGCTTGCCAAAAAAGTCAAGTGACTTGTTCAATATTTGTAAGTAATGTGGAACTAGCCTAGCTCTTGGGACAAATCTCAGATAAGTTTGTGCTAAAGGAATTGCATGAGGTTGGTATTTTAGTAGTTCAGTTCTCCAAATGTATAACTGCAAATCAATAAGTTAAGTGGATCCTGGAGGTGGGGTTATTTTCTGAACTACAATTTTGTCTGCTCCAAATTTGTGGGCAACGTTTGCTTGTGTGTGTGTGTGTGTGTGTGTGCAGGGTCTGGGAATCGTGCACCCGAGGTTTTACTTTTTAAGAAATACTTTCCATTACACCTAAAGCTAATGCTATTTGTTAAGGATCCACCCAGTCTCATTCTACTTAACCTTCAGAGGAAACCCACTGGAAACTGCTAAATATAAAGGAGTGGTTGTCACTGATTTTTATTTTAAGGGATTTAGGGGGAAACAGAAAACTTATGCTCATATTCCCAGTTACAGCCTCTTTCTCAACATTTTTCTTTATTAATGCACAAAAAACGACAGACTTGCCTTGTGAGGTCGAAAATAGAGATACAGGCTGAGAGGAAGAGGAAGAAACAAAGGAATCTGAAAGAAAATATACAGCATGAGAATTTGACAACCTCACACAGGAATTTTAACTTGAATTTTTTTCTGAGGGGGGGCAAGCATCATGATTTCATTGATTTTAACAAGAGCGGGAAAAACCCCAATTTTAATTTCCAATTACTGTTTTCACTCACCTGGCAGAAAAACCTTATTTCATTTTCAAGAAGCATTTCTAAAAGTTAATTCAATTTTTGGAGGGTCAAATACCCTCATCTTCAAAAGAAGAAAAAAGGAATCTCTAGCACTTTTAAACAAAAATACCTTCAAGAACAGATGATGCTTCTCTGCTAGTCTGTGTGGAAAGGGAAAATACATATTTTAATACTAATATTTGCTTTTAACTGTTTCCAACTGCATTTTCACCACTAACGCAAATAATTAAAAATTTATAGTTGGTAAATATGTAAAGTTAATCCTGACTACTTGAAAAATAAAAACACAATTAATTCACTGGGAAAATAGGATTATATGAAAAATCTTCATCTTCTAAAATTATACACTTATAAATTTGGCAACATATATTAAGACTCTAAAATGCACAAGTTATACTTCTTGTATAAATTCTAGGAATTTATCCTACAGACATATTTGCCTACATGTACAAAGACATGTGTTTAGGGATATGCATAACAGCACCTGCTATAAATACTAGAAATAATATAAACATCCATCAACTGAGGACTAGTTAAATAAACTGTTATATCCATACAATGGAATACCTGTTGCCATGAAAAAGAATGAGTTATAGCTAGAGATGCTGATGTGGAACAAAAGCTTACAAATTAAAAAAGCAAAGGGCAAAAGTATGTCCCCAAATAAGTGTTAACTGGCATCAATGCCTAGCTTTTCAAAAAGGACTACAAGGGGTGGGGCTTAGTTTACTCTTCTTGGGCTTGTTAACAAACCATGAATATAAATTACATTTTCAGTTCAAATGGCACAAAGTCAATAAAAATAGCCATATGTAAAACAAAATCTTCCAGAAATACTCCCAGGTTTACTGATCTTTATGGCTTAACTCTTTTTTTCCCACAATTACAAAAATGTATTCACAAATGTTAGAAATATACGTAAAACTGAAGACTGCTTTAAAGAATTGGGCCATAACTACATCTACAAGCACTAATTTTAAAAAAGCTATCTAGTAAACAAATATAGAGCATATTAACAGAGACAGAATTTAATGGATAAGAGTAATTTCCTAAATCAAGACCAGATTTTTAAAATTCACTGCTTCCTAATCATCTTAAAGTGAATCATCACATTTATTTCTACAAATGAAAAGCATCTTTTCTTTCCTTTCCTTTTTTAAAATAAGCACGTTTACCTATTTCTTTAAAATGTTTCCAGATGGCTTCATTTCTATATGCATTAAATCTCTGCCAACTGCTGAGTTTAAATCTGAATAAATCTGAAAAATCAAATGGCAGTCCAATGCCAAAAATTAAAATAGACTCATATAATGCAATGAGATCCTACTAACCTGCCAGCTGTCTTGCCTTTTCACCTCCACCTAACAACCTTTCCTAGTGGAAAATTTCAACATGCAAATTTTTATGTCTAACATCTATTCTGATAAAGAATACAGATAACCAGTTACAGTTTGCAACACCCATTGCATGAGGTCCTCTAATTAAAAAAAAAAACAAAACACAAACACACATTATATTTATACATCATTATGCCACATGGACCTGAACCTGAAAATGGCGATCCTAATCCTCAAATGCTATTAACTAAGTCAAACATTTTCTTAAGTAGGTAAACCCAAGGCACTGTATCTGTGCCCACAAGAGAGAACGGTGCACTTACAGAACAATTTAGAGAGTGGTTTACAGTCAAGAGTTATTGCTTGGTCAAGTTGAAAGACTTTGAAAAGGATCACTGACTGGAATTTAGCAATCTGGCAAATTGGCACTGATGACAACAGAGTGACAAAGGGGAGGGGCCAGACACAGAAGACTTTGAGGAGTGACTGCAAGTTTTAAAAAACACCAATATTAAGAAGTATGGGGAAGGGGTGGTGTGATGGTGGCTCTGTGGCACAATTCTCGCCTGCCATGCCAGAGACCTGGGTTCGATTCCCGGTGCCTGCCAATGCTAAAATAAATAAATAATAAAGTAAAAAAAAAAAATTAAAAAAGAAGTATGGGAAGGATGGCTGATTAAGGGAAGGACTAAAATTGGGCAGCAGTTAGTGGGAAAGGCAGGGTTGAGGGAATCTTTAGAGAATGGAAATGATTTAAGCAGTTATGGAGAGAAAGGTAGGAGCCAGTAGAGGAAAAAAGTACGATGATACATAAGAAACAAAATGTGTTGGAACAAAAGCACAGGAAGATGCTAGAAGACATGGGATAAACACAGGTGGACTGGCTGAAGGTCTAATCCCAATAAAAAAACAGCCACCTGGGCAAATATGTAGTTATAAGATTGCTCACCACAGAATTTTTTTTTTAAAGGAAACAATTTAACAGAGGTCTAGTAATTAGGGACTGGTTAAATAAGCTTTGATTCCATACAATAGGATACTATTAATTAAAATTGTTTTGTAGATGAGATCGTACTGCCACTAAAAGATGTTCATAGTATACTGAATGGTAAAAAAAAGAATATTACAAAAGTAATTTAATACGATCCCATTTTGGTTAAAATACATATAATACACAAAGTAAAAGGGATAATCATAATCTATGTGTATAATGATTAAGATAATTTAAAAAATTTGCTTATCTATATTTGATTTTTTAAAAATAATGTACATGTATTACTTATTTCTAAGAATAGTTTGTTTTTTATTACAAACTAAAAGAATATATATGAAATATTAGCCATGGTTACATCTCTAGGTGGTAGTACTTGGTGATTTTTAATTTTCTTTTTATTTTTGTTTTTCCAAATTTTTCTATTATGAATATGTATTTCTATTATATATCTGAACACACATTCACTCCTCTCATCTAGATGGAAAGTGTTAGCAACTTCAGAGAAGAAAGACGCCTAAGATGGGATTTCTACCAGGTCCTTCAATAAAACTATCTAGTGAGTATTCTTAGTCTTTGTATCACTGGATTTTCAATCTTCATAATACCTTAAGATGAAAACAACCGTCAAAACTACAAGAAACAAAGGAAAAACAACAAAACCACCTTTTAAAATTACTGTGTACTGGGCTATGTGACAGTGGCTCAGTGGTAGAATTCTCACCTGCCATGCGAGAGACCCAGGTTTGATTCCTGGAGCCTGCCCACGCCAAAAATAAATAAATAAATAATAAAAATTACTGAGTACTGAATGTGTCTGATAGACGCTGAGCTATATACTTTATCTCCATATTAAATCAAATCCTTACAACCAGTGGGAAGATAGTAGAATAAGCCCCATTTTACAGAGAAGAAATCTAAAGTTTGGTAAGTAAAGTGTCAGTATCAAGATTCATCCTGAGATTTTTGTGAAAGCTTATGCCTTTCCTTTCTGTATTACCTTACCTACCAGTTAGATAATACGTCTTCATAGCTGTCTGAAATGTATGTGCTACTCACCTGAAAATTTACTAGTTAAGCTCACATTTTTTTTTTTGTATAGGCAGGCACCAGGAATCGAACCCGGGTCTCTGGCATGGCAGGAGAAAACTCTACTTGCTGAGCCACTGTGGCCTGCCCTAGTTAAGCTCACATTTTAAAACTCCATACCATACCAGTGAGATAATATATGTGTATCAATGAATTGTTCATTTTGTTGATAACTATCCTTCTAAAGCATCAGAATACAGGATTTGGAGAAGCAAATTATTTTTAGGAACTGTTTCATAGAATGACTTCTATATTTAGCCCCAAAGCCTTTTCTTTGTGTAATTTCTTTAGGTTATTAAAGCATTTTCCAATGCCCAAGGAAAAATAAATTTGCTTCAAAATTTTTTCCTAAAATCAGCAATGAAAATCAGAAATTAACCAGCTCTCTTAACATCTTTTCTAATATTAAACCACAAAATAATTTATATTTTTCCTTTCTGCTTGATAGCTAAGAATAAAAAAAAAAGCAGCAGCAGTCTTTCCACTTTTCCTCACAGCCACAATTCTTAATGGCAACTCATTATCATCAGCACAAGTTGATAAACAAAACCAATTACCATTCCTTCCTGCAACAGCTCCAGGGATGGCAGATGGATCCCTCCTCCCCCAAACTTTATGCTATTTCTTTCTTTTTTCTTACCTACTTGTACTGGCTAGGACTTCCCTTATATTTCTGAACTAGAAGTGGTAAAAGTGAACTTCCTTGAGTCTCCCAATTTTATGGGGAAAGCAATTCCTATTTTTTTTCACCACATAGTTGTATATTCATCATCATGATCATTTCTTAGAACATTTGCATCAATTCAGAAAAAAAATAAAAAGAAAACAGAAAAAAATTCATACATACTATACCCCTTACTCCTCCCTTTCATTGATTACCAGCATTTCAATCTACTAAATTTATTTTAACATTTGTTCTCCCATTATTTATTTATTTTTAATCCATACGTTTTACTCATCTGTCCATAAGGTAGGTAAAAAAAGCATCAGACACAAGGTTTTCACAATCACACAGTCACATTGCAAAAGCTGTATCATTATACAATCATCTTCAAGAAACACAGCTACAGTAACACAGTTCTACATTTTCAATCAGCTTCCTGCAGCCTCTCTGTTACTCCTTAACTAAAAAGGTGAGATCTATTTAAGGCATAAGAATAACCTCCAGGATAACCTCTTGACTCTGACTGGAATCTCTTAACATTGACACTATATTTTGTCTCATTTCGCTCTTCCCACTTTTGCTAGAGAAGGCTTCCTCAATCCCTTGATGCTGAGTCCCAGCTCATTCTAGGATTTCTGTCCCATGTTGCCAGGAAGGTCCACACCCCTGGGAGTCATGACCCACGTAGAGAGAGGGGAGGGCAGTGAGTTTGCTTGTCGTGTTGGCTGAGAGAGACAGGCCACACCTGAGCAACAAAAGAGGTTCTCTTGAGGGTTACTCTTAGGCCTAATTTTAAGTAGGCTTAGCCTATCCTTTGCGGGGTTAAGTCCATATGAACAACCCCCAAGATTGGGGGCTCAGCCTATTGCTTTGGTTGTCCCCACTGCTGGTGAGAATATCAAGAATTCTTCACTTGGGGAAGTTGAATTTTTCCCCTTTCTCACCATTCTCCCAAGGGGACTTTGCAAATACTTTTTTATTCACTGTTCAAATCCTTCTGGGATTTATCGAGGTATCACTCTGGACAAACCTCCAAGATCTCATGCCCTACTCAAGGTACCAGGTACTTATGGTGCTCAGTTAAGCTGTCTATAAGTTATATTAGGAAATGCACTAGTCAAATACAAATTTTGTGCCAAATAAACATTTTTTGCTTTAGTCTCATACATAAGCTAAAGCTTTAAAATATTAATTACCATCTATTTTCAACAAGCAATTCCTGTTTCATGATTCGAGTTCTTTTTTCTTTTAAAAAATTATCTTGGAAGTTTTAGACTTACAGAAAAATTTCAAAAATAATACAGAGTTGCCTATACTCAGTTTCCTCTATTGTTAACATCTTACATTACTGTGGTATATGTGTCATAACTAATGAGCCAACATTGATAAACTATTATTTTAAACTAAACTCCATACTTTATTCAGATTGCATTAATTTTTTCTTATATCTTTTTTCTGTCCCAAAATCTTATCCAGGGGATGCCACATCACACTTAGTTGTCATGTCTGCTTAGTCTCTTCTGGACTTTCAGTTTCTCAGATTTTCCTTGTTTCTGATGATCTTGGTGGTTTTGAAGAGTACTGGTCAGATGTCCCTCAATTTGGGTTTGTCTGATGTTTTTCTCATAGTTAAACTGGAATTATGGGTTTGGGGGAAGAATACCACTGAGGTGAACAGTCATCCTTATCATATCATATCGAGGATATATACTCTCAATATGACTTATCACTGATGATATTAACCTGACTCCCTGGCTGAGGCAGTGTTTCTCTACTGCAGTCAATCTTCCTCCACCTTTCCATTCCGTACTCTTTGGAAGCAAGTCACTAAGTGCAACTGACACTTAAGGGGTGGGGGGTTAAGCTCCACCTCAGCAAGGGGGGAAAATCTACATAAAGTAAAAATAAACCAATTACTATTGTTTTTAGTCCCACTAGAACAAGTAAACCCAGATAAGATTTTAATATTTAGTTAAATAAATGCAGCTTATTTGCTGTTAATGCTTATCTGAAGCACTCTCTGGTTAAGGATCATCTTAGTTATCCTTGTATCCTTTCTTTATAAGGCAGGGAACAGAAAAGTGGCCAGCATATAGAACGCATGGAATATGGAGGCCTGGATATTAAAGAAAACTGAACTAATGAGATTTTTAAATTTGGCTTATCTCAAAACAGAATAAGTGGTTGACTGGATTTTAGTTGTAGTAATGTGGTAATTACTAAAGCAGTAGTTCTCTCTAGAATAAGTCAAGATGATACTCATTACCACTATGTTTACTCTTTTGTTAGAACACTAAAAAAATTGGAATGATTTCCTTATACCCTTTGTATTAAGTAAACGTATATGAAATTTAAGAAGTAGATTTTGCTTGTTGTTTTGCAAGGCTTTTTGCAAAAGAAACAAAATTAAAAAGTTTTACAGGGCCAGATACCATAGCCCCTGGCCACGCCACCCCCAGGCATGGTCAACCCCACTGTGTTCTTCGATATTGCCATCAACAGTAAGCCTTTGGGCTGCATATCATTTGAGCTGTTTGCAGATAAAAAAGTTCCAAAGACAGTAGAAAAATGTCATGCTCTGAGCACTTGGGAGAAAATATTTGGTTTTAAGGGTTCTTGCTGTCACAGAATTATTCCTGGGTTTATGCACAACGGTGGTGACTTCACATGTCATAAATGCACTGGCAACAAGTCCATCTATGGGGAGAAGTTTGATGATAAGAACTTCATCCTGAAGCATATGGATTCCGGCATCTTGTCCATGGCCAATGCTGGACCCAACACAAGTGGTTTCCAGTTTTTCATCTGCACTGCTAAAACCGAGTGGTTTGTTGGAAAGCATGTCATCTTTGGCAAGGTGAAAGAGGCATGAGCATTATGGAAGCCACAGAACACTCTGGGTCCAGGAATGGCAAGACCAGCAAGAAGACCACATTGCCAACTGTGGACAAGTCTAATAAAACTTGTGTTTTGTCTGAAACACCAGACATTCCTTCTATGTAGCTCAGGAAAGCATTCTACCTCCCCTGGTCTGCTCTCAGTATCTTACCATCTTTGTGCTCTTGCGGCAGTTCTTTGGGTTCTACATTATCCTTCCCTTTCAACTCTAGCTGGATTGCAGAGCTAACTTATATGATTATCAAATAAAAATTTATACAACCAGAAATTAAAAAATAAAACGTTATAGAAAGACATAAAATGGACTGTGCAAACAGGAAAAATCTGTTACAAGTATTTTAATAACTGAACCCTTAAAATACACATCCCCAAATACTGTTACATTTGTATTTAAACAAAATCTAACTAAAAGCTCAGATTTTGTCAAGAATAAGACTGAAATCAATTTTTTGGGGGGTGGGATGGGGGGGTGCAGGGTACGTGTGTACATGGGCCAGTAATCAAACCTAGGCCTCCTTCAAGGCAAGCAAGCATTCTAACTTATTTTAACATATTTTAAAATCCTGACCTATCAGACTAGCTTACTATTGATTCCTTATTATAAGCAAGTCTCTAATATGGCAAAATGTGGCATTCATGTGGTTATTAAGACACATTAGTGGAAAATATCTAGAGTCCAGAACTAAAGACAGTAATAAAAGAAGTGAACCTTAAACCTATATTCTAGTGGGGAAGATGGACAAGAAACAGATTAACAAATTAATTTTTAGTAATAATTATTAATAATAGTAAAATGGATGATGACACGTGGTAAGAAAAATCAAGTAAGGGAGGTCAACGGGGGTGTTTTTTTTTTCCCTGTGCAAATTTAGATAGGGTGGCTAGGCAAAAGTGATATTTAAACCATGACCTAAATGAGGTAAGGCAGTGAACAGCATGGATATAAAAGGAAAGAGCATTTTGGACAGAGTAAATTGCAAAAGATAAGACTATGAGGTAGGGGGGTGTTCATGGTGTGAAGAACAGCTAGCAGAATGAACAGGGGGGATGTTGGGACCAGATGTAACATAAGCCCTTCAAGGATTTTGGTATTTGCTCTAAGTGAAATGGGAAGCCACTGGAGCATTTTGCCTACAGGAGGGACATGATCTGACTTACATTTTCACAGGCTTATACCACCTGCTGTGTGAAGAAGAATCTGAAGACAGGCAAGGGAGAAAGCAGGGAGATCAGTTAGGGGGCAACTACAATAATCCTAAAGCGGGACGACAGTAGACTGGAATGGGGTGATAGCAGTGGAGGTTGAGAGAACTGGTCAGATACAGTACATTTTCTGAAGACAGAATCAACGGAATTTGCTGATGGATGTGTGCGGAAAAGAGAGGAGTCAAGGATGATTTCCAGATTTTCTGACTTAGGCAAAAGATGGTCAGAACTGCTATATACTGAGATGGGGAATACTGAGGGAAGAACAGATTTAAAAGAAAGATTAGGAGTTCAGGTTTAGATATAGTTAAGTTCAACATGCCTATTAGACATGAAGACTTAAGATAAACATTTGAAAGTCATCAGTTTATAGATAGTATTTTTTTCTTTCTTTGTTTTTTTTTTGGTGCATGGTCTGGGAATCAAACCCAGGTCTCCTGCATGGAAGGTGAGCACTGGTTCTACCACTGAACCACCTGTGTAACTGTACAGATAGTATTTCAAAGCCAAAGAACGGATGGTCATAAATGAAATCAATGAGAACAGATACAGAAAAGTTCTAAGAATGAATCAAGTAGCACTATAATGTTTAGAAGTTGTGAAGTTAAAAGAGAACTAGCAATATGAAATCTCCAGAATAGGCAAATCTATAGAGTCAGAAAGTAAACTAGTGGTCATGAGGAGATGGAGGGGGTAGGTAGGAGTGACGGCTAGCAGGTATGGAGTTTCTTTTGAGGTTATATGGTATTAAACCGTGGTGATTGTTGTGCAACTTTGTGAATATACTGAAGGTCATAGAATTGTATACTTCAAATTGGTAAATTTTACAGCATATGAATTATACCTTAATTAAAAAAAAAAAAAGGGTAAAGAAGACCGAAGAAGAGCAACAAGTGAGAGAGGAGGAAAACTAAGAGAATGTTGTGTCATGGAAGACAAATGAAATCTGTATTTCAAGGAAAAGGGAGTAATCAATTATGCAAAAGCTGTTGATAGGGCAAGAAAATAAGGACCAAGAACTGACTAGTGGATTTGACAACGTGGAAAATAATTTGTGAACTTAACAAGAGAAGTTTCAGTAGAGTAGCAGAGCAAAGGGCACTGGGTTTAGGAACTAAAAGACCAGAAATTAAGGTTTTTAAGTTCAAGTGATCACTGAATTCAAGAGGGTGACAACCAGTTTTGTTTTTTTTTTTTAAATCACATGTTGCTTCAAATTTTAAAGAGACCAGATGCACATTGGAAAGAGAACTGGAATGGGCCCTCGTCCCTTAATTCTGTCCCCACCCTCAATTCCATAGCCATGAAGGCACATCACTTAACTGTAAGAGCCTGGTTTCTCATTGGTAATAAGAAGCGATTTATATGGCTACCTCATAGATAGTAGGCTTAAGAGTTCACATAGGATTAACACAAGGCTTTCTCCAACTGAATACAGCCTCTTGAGGGATGATCTATATTTTATTTACCTTCCTATCCCGCACCTAGCAAAAAGCTTTAATGTACATTCAAACATCTGTTAAGTTAATGTGTGGGCACAATTTAAATCATAAATCAGTATACAAATGAAAGTATTATAAAAATCAATTATTTCTATCTCAATTGTAAAATGAAGACATGACATATTCAATGTTGAAATACTTTTAGGTAACAGGAGGAAAGGGAGGTTGTATCAATTTTTAATTAAAAAAAAAGAGTTGTCTAGTTTGTCTAGTATATCCTTCAATATATCCTGAAGGGCAAGATAATCAATCTGCCAAACAACAATGTGTCAAAAAGCTTACCTTTCCCTTCTTTGTTAGGTTATGATGATGTGCTTCCTGGGAAAAATGAATCAGATAATTGAAGAAAATAGGTAAGGATATTTCTTTGAAATTTAAAAAGACCATCGCAAGAGAAGGACTACTTACTGACAAATAACTGACTTCCCTAAAAGGAAAATGGAACTGCAAACCCTACACAATATTTAAAGAGGTTGTTCTCTCTGAAGTTGCAATATCATATATCTTATGTAAGTCACAGATATGTAGTAAAAGACTTAAATGATGCAATCACAAGCAATATTGATATTTTACTTCTTTCAAAACATCTATAACATACCAATGACCCAAAATAATTCTAAAATCAACAGCTGCTATAAATGAGCAGAATAAATGGTAAGTCAGTTTCCTGGGTAACTTCAGAATGATATGAATAAAACATCAACTTGGTAATTTTTATCTATAAAGTTTGACTTGAAATTGTTATATTTTTCACAAGTATGTATTATTAGGTGGCTAAATTAATCATTAACAATAAAGCAGAACACAAATAATAAGTGAAGAGCATACAAAAAATAAGCATAGGTAATGTTTTATATTACAAATCTACCTATTTAGAACCTTTGTAAATACTGCTCAGAATTTAGAACCTTTGTAAATTCTAGGATTACACTACAGAGAAATGCCTTTCTATAGAGCAACTCCTCAGCTTAAAAAAAATAATAGGAGGGCCACAGTGGCTCAGCAGGCAGGAATGCTTGCCTGCGATGCCAGAGGACCCGGGTTTGATTCCCGGTGCCTGCCCATGTAAAAAAAAAAAAAAAAAAAAAAAAATAGGAAAGTTAAACTTTCCCTTCTGTCTTCAATGACATGTCACCAATTTCTTCACAACCAAACTTTGTTTTACAAGTGCTTGAAACCTGCATAGGATTAGACAGGTGACTACTATATCAAGACTATTCTATAATCTCTCCAGTGACAATACAAAATAACAGCAATACTAGAACAAACTCATAAGGTATGAAAAAAAGTGAATGAATCATGAGGACATTATGTTGAGCAAAGTAAGCCAGAAACAAAAGAAAAAATATTGCATGGTCTCTTTTAGAAAATAATTATAAGAAAATTGGGACCTAGATAGTAAGCTCTTATCAATGTCACATTTATTTCTGAGTTTTAAGTGTTATTTCTAAATTCTGAAATGCTGTACTGTGTGTGTATAACATGGTATTTTCTTGGAACTTTGGGTACATGTGTAACACCTGAGACTCAGTGTAGGCGTTCTGCAGCTCTGAAAGTCAGCATGCCTACACAGAACAACTGTTAAAGAAGCCAAAAAAAGAGATTAGGCTTCAATTAGAGATATGAACAAAGACAATATAGTTGGGACTAAGGTAAATCGGAATATAAGGTCAAGAATGATATTGTCTGTATTTTAGAACTTCACCTACTATATGAGACCAAAGGAGGAGAGGTTTATATTATTCACAACCTAAATTTTCTGTAACACACAAACTAACTTAACCTGTCTGGCTAGTTCAGTTAAACAACCTAAACACATGGAACCTAGAATTGGGAATGAGGTCTTGCAATTCTGTATAGCTTAATATAATACCTGGGATACATTCCAGATTATGTTGGGCAGGTAATTTAAAAGCACTGGCATAAACTCTGCAAGTAAAATCATTAACCTCCTCCCACTACGTAGGACATGACGTCCAGGGGTGTGAATTTCTCTGGCAACATGGGACATGACTCCTAGTGATAAGCCTAGCCCTGGCCCTGGCCCTGTGGGATCGACAATGCCTTCATGACCAAAAGGGGGGAAAGAAATGTAATAGAATAAGGTATCAGTAATCAGTTAAAAGATTTCAAATAGAATTGAGAGGCCATTCTGGAGGGTACTCTTATGCAAGCTTCAGCTAGATATTACTAATTGCCATGGTTTGCCAGGCCCCAACTAACAGTATTCCTGTAAACCCCAAAGAATACCCAGGACTCAAGACTCTATATGAGTATCATTCGCTAAGTTTATTTCTCAGAAACCTAAAACCTCAAGACAGTTCCGAGGTCATATAAGTCCTGAAATCCAGAGTTACCAGTCTCTCCAACAGCATCAACTAATTCCATTCCCCATAATGCTGACACCCCTTTTCAACATGAAGTTAGAATGGTCATTGCCCAAATATCCCCAACGGATGGGAGAAGGATCAAAGGAGAAGTAACAAAGAAGACAGAATTTAACAAACGATGACTGCTAAATCATTATACTATAAAAAGATATTTCTTTTTAGTTTCCAATGTCTTGGAGCAGCTAGAAAGAGATATCTGAAACTGCAGAATTGTTACCCTACCATACTCTGAAATTTGTTCTAAAACTACCTGTTAAAATGTACTTTGAAATTTTTTGGTTTTTTGTATATAATGTTATATTTCATAACAAAAAAGCACTATTAGTTACACTGTGTTTTCACACCATCTCTAACATACGAATAACAAAAACACTGACGCCTTACTAGTAACTTAATAATCCTCTACAAGATGTCAATATAGGGTTAAGTTGCGACTGTTAAATATATGGGCACTGGTTGCTTAATGTGACTGGAGTAGTTTAATTACTTGTGAATTTGACTCTAAAAGGAACCTTCAGCATTGAAAGGAACTTTTTATTTTGGGGGAATAAATCCAAGTCAATGAACATTGGTGGACATACTGACCCGACCATTCTTGCTGTTTTTTCTATTCTTCTTTCCTTTCACAGGGGCATTATTTACTATGGCCAGAATGCTGTGGGAAAATGTAAGCATACTGATGAATCATGCCAAGCCATCTCTGAGGTATCCTGGCTCTTGTCCCTACCTCTTTAACAGACCAGCTGAGTGGAAGGGATGGCAGTTTTAATCATTAATGTGAGAAATCACAGCTGGAACAACAGACTAACTTTTGGAAATAAGAAAGAGGTATAAAAATCTTCCTTCATTGTGAGGAAGATTATTTCTCACTTGTAATTTAATCTGCTGTTTTGTATCTATGTGCAAGAAGTCTATAGCCTACAAACAGAAGTAGCAAATGTTAGGCATTGTTAGTCAATAAAAGTTAGGGTTTTAGAGCACAAAGCAGATGTGTCTAAGTCACAATGCTGATCTATAATTTATTTCTTCACATTAATGGTATTATTTACTAAGCACTTCCTGTGGGCAAGGTGCTGTGCTCAGTCTTTTACATGTGTTATCTTATTTAATTCTCACATGAAATTAGAGGTAGGAACTACTATCATCCCCATTTTAAAGTTAAGGAATCTTTACTGGTACAAGGTCACACAATTATTAAGAGACAGAGCTGGAATTTAAATCTAGGTGCCTCTGGAGCTCAAATCTGTGCTGCTTATCATGTTATGCTACTACTGATAATTTGATGTGAATGTAATACATAGATCATGTCAATGCTGAACAGGTGGTCAGATTTGTTTTATTAAGATTGAAAATGGAAATTATGTACTCTCATTTGATAGACATGCTAGGAAAAAAGTGTGAAAAGGATGCCACAAAAAGTACACAGGACAGCAAAATTTCATGAGTGAGGAAAGAGGAATTCAAGCAAAAACTTTTTTAATTACCAAAGTTGTTCGGCTCTGAGCCATTTTCCATGAACAGATACAAGAAATGTGGCTTTATTTTATTATGCTTTTCATGAGAGTAATAAAGAGTAAGTCTCAAGTTATAGAATTTCAAAGTTAGGTAAACAGTATGATATTCAGGCACTGTTAAAGTTTAGACAATAGGCATATATCTGTACCTAACGTCTAGTCAAGTCAACTTCCATTCTGAAAGAACACTAAATATTTAAGTCTCTTTTACCTCAATCTCAAATTTCTGCCTAAGTCTTCTGCTTTCTTCAAAGACAGAAGTCTGAGAAGCCATCCTGGCCCCTTGGCCTGCTTCTCTAAGCATACTACATAGTTGGCAGTATCAGTACCCGAGGCACTGGATCAAAGGGTACAATCACTTATTCCCTTTAGGTAGAAACTAATATTTCTAAAATTCATTGTTGGACAGGTCAGTCAAAACTGTTTCCTGCAGGACACTAATAAGAGACCACTTAATTTTTGAAGTCTCTAAAATCAAGAAGGGCTTGGCAAAAGAATATGAAGTTAAAGGCTGACAGCAACATTTGGTAAATTTCTTTTACAATCAAGGAAGATTTGGCTTTTGTTTTAAATGAGTTAAATTTTGTAATAACAAACCTCATCTTATTTTCATAGTACAGAAGCTTGAGACATTTTCTCTGAGAGATGGAGAAACCATTTTGAAAGGAGGAAGAGCTTCTGCAATGAAACGATGACTATACACTGCAGGTATCTTAACTTTTTATGACAAATGAAGATCTTGCACCCGGCCCACCAAGATTGTATTAATGGTTTGCAGACAAACTAATAAACATTTGCACTGGAAAAAAGTTTAAGACAGAGAGCGCATCTTTCTAGTTCATTTTCTAGGTGTTCCTTTCTAGTTTGTACGTTTGATGATTCATTCAACAAATACTTCCCAAGAACGACTACATATCAGAAACTGTTTTAAGTGCCTACAGCTGACCTAAGAAATACAATTTTGTAATAAAATTTTAACTAAGAAATAATAAGTAAAGATTGGGTCATTTAATAGTATTAAGAAAATGTAAAATAAAATTCGTGTAGTTGGAATAACATACCAGAATATAAATTTCATTATTTCTGCAGACATAATTTCAGTGTCTTTTCCATCATCATAGCAACAAGTGCAGAAACAAGTAAGTAAATAAATAAAGCAAAGTAAAGCCAATCATAAATAAAAGTTGTGACAAGGATAAATGGTATCAGAACTATAAGCCAAGTGGAAATATGTCATCAAATTTGTATTTCCATCTTAGTCTGCATGGTGGTATGGTATGTGTGCACCTATGAAAAAAAAGAATTTTCTATTTTATTGTCTTATTAATTTGTCCATAACACTGCATTAAAACAAAAAATAAGTTGATTTTCAAATGATTTCTCCATTTGGTTGCAAATGTTAGAACTACATTTTAAAGCTTGCTACCTAGAATGACTTTTAATTGGTCTAATCTTGAACATAGAGGGCCTATTCTTAAAACTTAGACCTGAATCAAAAACTGAAGATTTTTTGACTGTACTTAACGTCCAGTCAAGTCAACTTCCATTCTGAAAGAACACTAAATATTTAAGTCTCTTTTACCTCAATCTCAAATTTCTGCCTAAGTCTTCTGCTTTCTTCAAAGACAGAAGTCTGAGAAGCCATCCTGGCCCCTTGGCCTGCTTCTCTAATCATACTACATAGTTGGCTGTATCAGTACCCGAGGCACTGGACCAAAGGGTACAATCATATTCCCTTTAGGTAGAAAAGGCTAAACAGTAAGCAGTGACAAGCGATTAAAGCCAAATGCCAAGTTGCTAAGTTATAGGGAAGCTGCTGTTCATCTGGACCTTCGCCCAGAACACAAAAATTTGGAGGAGAAATGCTGGTGGTTTAAAGGAAACAAGGGTTCCAAATTAGCCGCCTCATTCCTTTATCAGAACAGCTAATTCTGACCCGCAGAAGCTTCCTCTGTTTCAACTGACCATAACTACACTGTAAAATCCAACAGGGTACCACCGGGTGGGCCATGGTGGTTCAATAGTCAGGGTTCTCATGTGCCACGCTAGAGACCTGGGTTCGATTCTCGGTGGTTGCCCACGCAAAATAAAAAATAAATAAATAAATAAATAAAAAGGAAACTGGAAAATCCAACAGGGTACCAAAGCTCTTAAACAGGTGGAAATCCAGTATTAACACAGAGAATATATTTAAAGCTAAGATCAGAAATATTTTGTTCTTTAGAAAGATCAGTTCAAGATGCTGGCGAAGGAGACAATTAAGCATTTTAAAACCTCTCAAATCATTTGACATAACTCAACGGGCAAAAACGGTATTGTCCCAATCTCTAGACCTTCCTTTACAACATGTTTTTTGGTTTTTTTCACTTTCACAGGCTCAGTTCCTTTAAGATCCACCACCTGCCCATGCTGCATTTTTTTTCTTCAAGAAAGCATCTGCACTGCAGATCTTTGTACGAGGGGAGTTTGCCAGCCAGCTCCCACCAGCAGGCAGACGCCTATACAATGGAAACTAAAGGCGGCTTTGCAGCTTCCCTAGTTGTCTTTCAGAGATGGAAAGAGAAGGGGGTTCAACCAGTCCCTGGCTTTGTCTGAATTTTCTCCTCCCTCCCCCCATACTGCAGTAAACACCCTCTTTTGTTACACTGCGGTCAATAACAGCCCAAAGAAAATATGAAATCAAAACATATTGGTGGCTTGACATTACTCCCTATTTATTATCTTCTGGAACATTAAGCGACGGATCGCAAGCTCCCACCCCCAAGCCGCGCCGGAGAAGAGCAGGTTGTGCTGCAGATGCAGCCACGGATCCATCATGGACGGACCATCAACAGCTCCCTCCCAAATCTTCCCTGAGCCATTCTCATCACGCTTTCTCCTACCTTGGAGCCTCGGGGAAAAAATCAGACTCTGTATTACAGAGTCCATAAAAATTAAAAAAAGCAGATAAAAACAGCAAAGAAACGTTACAATGTTCCTATTGAACGCCTTCATCCACCCCACAGGCGACCAAAAAGAAAAAAAAAAGATCGAAGACTACAATGAATGCCTGATTATGTCAACACCTGCCCGCAAATCTGCAGTGCAACCCTTTCACCACCACCTGCGTCAAAATCATGCCTAATTATTTCTCCTATAGTCAATCCGCCCGCCCCAATCCTCTTCATACCCCCTTAGTCTCTTTAACCCTCCTGGACAAAATCACCCCCGTTCCGTAGATCGCTCTATCGCCCTCCATAATCCCACCCCCACCTGCCAGGCCTTTGCGTTAACGCCCACTTTCTAGACTACCTCCCCGCCCCCAACCTGTTTTCCACACACCCCGTTATTTCCTCACCGCTTGCACGACCTAACTCTCCCCTCCCCCCGGGCCCATTTTCCCAAACGCTTATCCTCGGGGGCTAAATCCACCAGTAGCCGAGGGTGAGTTGCCTTTTCCCTACTGAGGGAAACCGCCACGGTCCCCGCTCTAGGGCCCCCGGTCCCAGCTCGCTCACCCTCCCCAAGGCGTGGGCTCCCCCAGGGTCTCCTTACCCGCACAGGAGGATCCGCAGCTCCTCGCCCCCAGGGCGGGGCAGGCTCCCGGGCTCCCGCCGCCGCTGGGCGCGGAGGGCTCGGCCCCGGAGGACGACGAGGAGACGGACGGGGACTGGGTGGCCGCCGACAGCTCCGCCATGGCTGCGTGAGCAAGGACCGGAGGGGATAAAGAGAGATGTGGGGCGGGAGATAGGGAGGGGAAATAAGATTATCGGGTGGCTGGCTGTCCGAAGTCCCTTCACTGCTACTGCTCCGGGGAAAAGACTCCGACTGACTGACTGACTGACTCAGCCGAGGAACAGGAGGGCGGGAGCGCGAGCGCGCAGGCGCACAAAGGACCCGCGAGCGTGCGGCGGGGGAGGGCAGTGGCCGAGCCGAGGCGCCCAACGGCGCAGGGCGCAAGCGCAAGAACTGCTCCTCCGCGCTCCCACAGGAAAGGAAGGGCAGAACCGGCTTCACGCGGCGCCCTGCCGGGGCGACCGGAGTGGGGAGCGCCGCTCCGGGACCAGGCGCAAGGGGCGTGGTCAAACTCAAGCCCCGCCCACTGCCGCAGCCCAAGCCGGTGAGGGGTGGCCTTCGGGTGTTTTTCCTCATGTCTATGTAAATGTTTTAGGGGCGACTGTTTTTGTATTTTGTAGGGCAGAAGTTTCTTTTTGCTTACACTAGCTGCAAAATATATTTTCCATAAATTCCAGAGACGATGCCTCTTGTCACAGCGAATCCCTCCTGGGACGCCTATGAAAACTGACCCACACTGTTGAGTAGGCCCAGGCTGCAAGGTGTTTTATGAATTTATCTGCATGTGTCGTAATATCGGATCACCATGAGAGAGGAGGCACGGTCTCTCATTTGGTAGGTGGGAAATGATGCCGTACAGAGTGAAGAATGATTTCTCATTCCAATCACATTACATTGCAGCCTCAGAACCAGCTTCTTACCCTTATCTTGTTACTATTTCAAAGAGGGGTTCATTGTAGATGTTAAGTTGCCCTCTTCTCCCAATAGCTTCTCAGATAGGGCATATTTCGAAGGAAGAAAAAGGTGAGCTGGGTTGGTTGGCTTGTCAAATTCAAATCCTTCTCCTTACATCTGGACAAAATATTTGAAAGGTACATAATCCTTTAAATCAGGGGAATGTGTCCTGGAAATAATAAAATTCAAGGCTGTAGGTTTTGTTATTGCTCAAGCAGCAATCAATGATCTGAAGGATAATTGCAGAATCAGCAGATCCTGTAAAGATGCAAGCTCATGGTGGGGTGGGGGTGGGAGCCCTGTTGTCAGCTGGGAGGGAAAAGCATCTGACTGGTGGAAATCTTCTAGAACAGGTAGTGGACTATGTCTGCCCTTGATAATATTTAAGGTTAGGTAAAATCCAGAGAGAAAACAATAACAACAAAAAAAATTCCTGGCCATTGCAACATTCTGAAAAAGGCACAGAAGAAAATTTCCCAAAATAACTTCGTGGCAAACATCTTAGTCTGGCACTTACAGTAGCAGCTGATAATGCAGCAAGCTGTCCTTTAGATGACAAAGGGAAATATAAACCGATCTGATAATCAAGGCTGCTGTATATCCACTGGGATAAACGCATAAAAAAAAGAAATCTATGTCATTAGGTGCTTGATAAAGAAATGAATGATGCTGGTCCCTAATCCTTACTACAACTGCTAGAATCTGGAGACCTGGCCTGGCAAGGAAGCCCATTTCCATGGGATCTAGAAGCAGAGAGAAGAAGCCAAAATACACATTAATGTGGTCTTGGTGATCTCTTCCCACCCTTCAGAGGCCTTTGTGAAAGGTTCAATTGCTGAAGCTGACTTTCCTTCCTGTTCTTTATTGCTGTACCAGTCAACTTCCCCAAAACCTGATTCCTGCTTGGGAGGTTTGCATATTTGTATATATAATTTGTTCCACTAATGTTTACTGACCACATGCTGTGAGTATAACACTATGCTGGGCACTTTGGAAGGATCCAAAATATGTATGTTGTCCTGTCTTCAATGAGCTTACAAGCTAGTTGGGGCTTACAACTTACTCACATAAAATTAAATCATACAAATTAAGTAGCAACCCAAAACAGCCTCAAATAACACAAAACCACAGTGCTATGATTAGGTGGCAAGTGAATGGTATTAGTTTAAAAGGGGATGGATCACCATGGAGTTGTAGTGGCTTGGGAAGGTTTTATGAAGAAGCTCAAGCTTAAAAGATGGATAGGAGTTTGTAATAGTGAAGGGGTCATCAAAGGCAGGAGAGGATGGTGTGGACCAGAAGGAGGGGCTGCTTTTGTGCAAATATACGATAAAGGCACTTCACTGGGCAGATGAATTACAAAAAAAAAAAATGCATCCCTTTCACCCAGCAGATGCAGTTCTATGCTGACTTGTCTGGAATAACCTAGGTTCCATCCACTCCTGTTCCTCTCCTCCCCTCCTCCAAGGTATAATTTGTCCCTTGGTGGTACAGACTACACAGTCGTATGGTGGTGGCTGGAGGCTCAGAAATGTGAACAGTGTGTAGGAGGTTTGGGGTGTGGTCAGACCAGATTTGCTAAAGCTGGGGGCTTGAATCAGGACAAGAGGGAGATAAAATGGGGACAATTTGTTGGGGTCAGAATCTGCAGAAGCATTCACAGTGCATTAAGGAAGTGAGGTTTTGTCTTAGAGCTAATGGGGATTCAGTAAAAGGTTTTGGGCAGGGGACGCTCAGAAAGGATTTTTAAAGTATTCATTGGAGCATCCACTTCTCAGGAATTCAACTAAACAACTTGTATAGATTAAGCACTGTGCTAGGCCTCTTCTTCCTTGGCTTTGTCCTTACAGGACTCGTATTTACTCAGTTAATTTCCCACCTCAACTTCTAGGCCATCTCGTTACCCTATTTTATACATAAGTAAAGTAAGGCACAGATATTTCAATGATGCTCAGGAATGCCAGTTCATCCCTTATGAATGCCCAGACTATTGCTTGAACACCGATTCTGCAAGTAGGAGATAGGAGAGATGGTGAACTGAGCCCCAGCATAGTCACAGCGAGTGGTAATCCTTTGTTTACTTGACTGTTTACCCCACCAGACCATGAACCCTGGAGGACAGGGATGTGTCTTATGCATTGTTGCAGCATTACTGCCCAGCACCCATGCCTGGCCTATAACAAATGCCCTATTTTTGGAAAGCTTTGAAACCTGAGTCATTGTGTATGTTTATTGCAGAAAATAAGCTTGCTATTCTTGTACATCATAAAATACTTTGAGTGTCTTGAATATTTATGACTTTGTTTTGCTTTTCCATAAAGAATGACCATCAATTTTTGAGCACTAACCACACATCGGTCATCATTTACATCACTTATAACTCATTTAACTGACAACTCTGAATCATTTTGCAGCTGATGAAATAGGTTCAGAGAGGCCAAGTAACTTGCCCAAGATTGCACAGCCCGTGAGTATTAGAGCCAGAATTCAATGCCAAGTCAGTCTGACTTCAATGCCTGTGTCCTTAACCACTCAAACATGTCTCAACGTTACCTACTTCTGAACAACAGAGAAGGTTCAGCCTCCTAGTCAGACTACATGATTCAATTCAGAGTGAAACTGCTTAAGGCAGAAAGGCTGCAATCAGTATCATCAATATTTAGCATTTTGCATGTTCATTGTTTTGATGTCCTTGGGTGATTGAGAAGGAAATAAGAGAAACAACAACAAACAAACCCCACATTTCCTGTTTATAAGGTTTACTTTCTAAGCTGTGACTAATCTAAAGTCCACCACCTATAATTTGTACCATGTTGTTCTAAATGCTGGGAAGCTTGTATCAGGTATGGGGAAGGCTGATGCAGTGCTAACATTGACCCTGAGGATGTCTTCATATTGAGAGAGATATAATGTCAGTATTTGCTTTCACCTCCTGACAGGATGGACTGAGAGCCTTCAAAATAGAACAGGGCATTTTGTTCAGAGGTAAAAGGTACTTAATAGTAAAGGAATAAGGAAGTGAATGAGCCACGTTAGGTGTAACATATACCTTCTACTTCTTCATTCATTCATTCATTCAGCAGATACTTGAGTTTCCACTATCTCCCTGGCAATGTCTGAGGTATTGGGGAGGAAGGAAAAAAATCCTCTTTTTAGAATTTACATTCAAGTAGAAAGAGACATACAAAACACTAAGTAAGTAAATTAGATGGTAAGAAGTCTTATTGGAGAAAAGTAAAGCAGGGAAGGTGAATAGGGAATCCAACGGTGAGTGTGCAATATTAAATTCTTGCACAGTGTGCTGCAATTGTGACAAGTCATTGACCTTTGACCCCTCCTTTCTCTTTCTCAGCATGCCACATAAAGCCCTGGATGTGTGTCACAACCTACAGGTCCTACCTTCTGCATGCCAGTGTGAATCCTCAGTAACCATTTGCCCTGATACACACTTCTAGTTGTTTGCTGGCCCTAGTTGGTCTAGATCTGATCTAGACTTTTAAATCTAAAGCCCAGAAGAGGGTATTCAGATAATCGAGAGTTTGAGAAAATCCTAAGGTTCAGGGGTACAGAAATCAAAGAAGGATCTCCTTAGGTAGGATTAAGTAGAATTGTTTACTTCACCTTTGTCCTAACCACTCAGGAATAAAAAATATTTCAAGGGCATGGGAAGGCCTACAGTTGGCTGAATACAGCTCCTGGGTAGGTTATAATAGTCGAGGCAGAGGGAGAAGTAAGTGGAATAATCTGTCCAATGAATGAGGCAAAGTTAAGCGAAGAGGGTGACTGGGAATGGATGCTTTAGTCTCCCATAAGCGCCAACTATTTAGCCCCGAGCTACCCCCACCCAACAAACCCAAAAAACAATATTGTTCAATAGTGCCAACTAACGTTTTCTTAATCACAGGTAAAGTGTGAATTTTAGCATCTTCGGAGAACCTTGTTCAAAATTTGTGCTTGCAAAAGTCCCTGGAAACTTCAGGTTTACAAAAGACAGCCGTGGCTTGGGCTGGGCAAAGCCGGAGGAAGGGGTCGCACTGGAAGTTGTTCCGGGCCCTATTAGAGTGCTTACGATACAACATAGGCTCGGTCAGGGCAGTAATATGGGCTGCAGCTGATGGTGGTAATGAAGTCATCAGCTCCTCTCCTTGTGAAGTCAAAATCATTAAAAATTCAATGCCATTCACGTCACCCAGGGCTGAGACCTCTGTCCGGTCCTTAGGGCAGGGTGCCGCCTACCTGTGACCCGGGCCAGTGTCACACACAGAAACAGCTCCAAACGCCGCCAGCAGGGACCAGAGGCTGCTGGGTGGATGGGTGGGGGCGCCGGCCCGCCCTTCCACGCCTCCGCACAGCCTGCTGGGAGTTGTAGTTCAGTCATGGAAAGACCGCTCCGAGTCCTGCCTTCTCTTCCGCTTCCTTCCCACCCCAGATGAGGGGGCCAACCTGGGATCCAGAGA
The DNA here is from genome assembly GCF_023851605.1 of Tamandua tetradactyla. Lineage (NCBI taxonomy): Eukaryota > Metazoa > Chordata > Mammalia > Pilosa > Myrmecophagidae > Tamandua > Tamandua tetradactyla. Next base: position 11,002,567 of record NC_135335.1, read on the forward strand.
GTGCGGGACTACAATTCCCGAAGGACCGTCGCCTCCAGCGCCCAGCTCCAGGTAGTCGGCGGCGGGCTCCGCAATCTCGCGCACGCGCATCCGCACCCGCACCCGCGTAGCGGGAGTTGGCGGGACCCGCCCAGCACTCGCCTCTCCTCGCGCTCCGGGTTGGGCTTTGCAGACCCATTCTGGCGGCTCGGCGCGCGCCTCGGTCTCCCCAGTTTCTTCTAGAGCCCAGGCCCCGCCCAATTCCCGCCCCAGCCCGCCCCTCTCCTCTGCGCCCCTGCTGCCTCTGCTTAAGGCGGAGGATCCATGTTGTCCCCTCAGCGAGCGGTAGCGGCTGCCTCGGGAGGAGCAGGTGAGGCGCCCAGTTTCCCCCCCCCGGACTCTTTCCGTGGTCACCCCCGTCGCCTTTCCTGGCGCAGCTCCCGGGGAACCGCCCGCGCCGCCGCGTTTGCTTGTCACGGGGCTGAGCCCGCGCGTCCCTCGCCGGGAGTCCCTCGGCTAGAAGTCGGTGCCGCGGCTCCTCGCGGGATTCGGCCAGATGGCGCGCGGGCGGCGCCTTCCTCAGCTTCGGGGCTCGGGCGGGCCGCTGCGGGGAGGCCGCCAGCGCTGCTCCGGACCGCCGCTGCCCACCTGGGGTCCCCGGTGCCCGCCCGGGGACAGCGCCGAGGGCCGGTGGTCCCCGGGGGCGGCGCCCTGGGCAGGGCCGGCGCTCCGGGGCTCCGCACGCTCTCGGGTCGGGAAATTTGGGCCTTAACGGCCCAGGATGGAGCGGGAAGGCAGATGCTTTATTGTTCAGCATTTATTGAAGTGTTGAAAGGCTGCGAAGTGTCTCACAGTTGAGAGCTTTATTTTTATCCCAACGACCTTGGGAAAAGTATTCGGAAACTTGTTTTTCAACCCGCATGTATAAGGAGATTAAAGAACGTGGCCTTAAATGGGTTTTGAGTATGTTCTTTTAGTTCAGTGCTTCCCACCCCCCCCTTTCTTGAAGACATTAGCGTAGGAAAAGTATCGAATAAAAACCAAAAAGGGAGTCGGCACAAATTCCTGGATGTGACTTCGGCTGTCCTTTTACCAGGCTTTAGTTTTGCTTAATCTGCTGTGCGCTGTTGAAATTGGCAGCGGGTTCATTTGGGAAATAAATCTAAAAGAAAAAAAAGAAAGTGTTTGAAGAGTCTTTTAATGAGTAGATCCCAGTCCTCAGACCTGACTAGGAAGTTGGGGGAGATATTTTGTGAAAGCCCGAAAAATTCTAAACAGGAGTCCCCACTCCCGACCCCCCCTCCCCCCGGCAGACGACAACAACAAAAATCCGTGCCACTGCACATCACTTTCTTCTGGGTGAGAGACAGAACCTTCGTAGTTATTCTATCTTATGTATCCAGTATTCGGCACTGCAGGGTAGTCCTGAAATAAACGAATTTTTCCTTATTCCCAGCCGTACAGAAACTAGTTTATAGTGTAGAAAAGCCCTTTAGTGCTTTAACACCTGTAAGGGAAAGCATTTGCTGAAGCATCGTACTAGTAAACATTATTTTACTAACTACTGTTTACTCTGTAATAATGTAATTAAGAAAAATATCAATAGAGGATCACTGATGGATAACATAGTTTTCTTAATTTACACTAAATAGGGCTTATTCGGAATAGGCCTTTTAAAAGAGCTATTAAAAAATGGGTTTTATATGGTGCAGCACACATGTTTTTGGTTTCAATAATAGACTAAAGAATATGCCCACCCTCATTATTTGAAATAATAGAGAATGGCATGAAGCAAGAAATAAAAGTCCCCTCCAACTCCCCAGTTCTCCTGTGTAGCCATTTTCAACAGTTTGACCACAGATTCTTTTAAGATTCCCATGAAGTCCCTTAGAGAACAAAAGGTGTGTGAATTTGTTTCAGAACTGGGTTAGAATTTACCTATTAATGCAGGCATGCCTGTTGAAGTTCTTTATGGCTTTGTGTTTGATATTGAGAAAGTGTTCAAGTAACACAACGACGTTTTAGTTTGAATTTTAAAACATTTTCCTGAGTTATCTTTGAAGCTGTAGGAGGTATTAGCTAATACACACTAAGGGGGAAAAGTAAGACGAAAGCTTTCTTTGGGAAAAAAAGGCTTTCAGTCCTTTCAGGCCAATCCGTTTAGAGCAGTGATTCTCCTTGCTACTTTACATTAGAATCACCTAGAGACTTCTGCCAGTGCCACTCACATTTTCTGATTTAATTCATTCTGGGGCCCAGCAACAGTTAAGAAAAAAAAAGCCCTAAGTAATTCTAATTTGCATATTAGTACATAGTCAAATTTCCTCGTAGGTAGTTAATTAAATCTGAGTGTGTTTACTTCAATAAAGTATAATTTGTAATGATCAATATTTTTTCCTCTTAAAATTATTTTGAAATAATTTCAAACTTTATCAATATTGTATTGAGAATTTGATGCTCTTATGTATACATTTCTAAAAATTGTTTTTTATTGACATGCATTTTGATACCAGTAAACATGTCATGTTTATTTCCCAGCTAAAATATATTATGAATAAGGAAAAAAGCTTTAATGATATAGTAGGTGAATATGCAAAGAAGTAAGAGTAAGTGTATTTATACGCTGAAGGGGAAACAAAGCCAAATAAATATTGCCAACTGAGAAACCCTTATTTAACTAGAACGCAGCTAATTATAACTTTCAGGTAGCCAGATTGATTTTGATGATGTCCTCACTTTTGAGAAAGAGGCAAATAATATCACTTGTTGAACTCATTCTTTAAAATTTTTTTTTCTGTAGTAGGCCTGCAAGCATTTTTATATTCCTCTCAGTTTCTGCATTTTCAGAATCTTTAATACTGTTTAGTCATAACTTACCTTCATAAACCCATGAACCATAGCAGAATTCTCAGTCAACAAAGAAAATGTGTTTTTTTCCAGTACTGTGTTGTGGCGCAAGCTTTTCCAGCAAGTTAAGATAAAGCTTCCTTTTAAACTCTCCAATTATTTTTAGTATACAAATTTTCCCCAATATTCTTTTTAGTTGGGCTTGACTAGTAGTTTCACTGAAACAAGCTTACAGATACATGTGTAAGCACGTTCACTGCTGTAAGACAAACTAGAGTATATAACTTCCCCTTCCTTCCCCTCCAGGAAAAGAATCACTCCCAACAGATCTTGAGTTGGCTGAGAACTTAGTATACTTAACCTTGCACATATGGTGATGTGTTTTCTTTGGCTTTGTGAATTAAAAAGTTTAAAGACTGCCAGCAAGAAGAAGGCATGAAAATGGTATGCCTCTGTTTTTTGGGTTTGTTGTTCTTGCTTTTTAGAGAATGTGGTATTTCAAACGGAGAGTGGAAAACTGAAGTCATAACTTTGCCCTGAGTCATGCACGCCACTCAGTGTTCCTTTAACTTTAGTTAGTTTGGTTTTTGGAACTTGCTGGACAGAGTATTGAGCCTGGCTCTACCCTAGTAGTTCTCAATGCAGGGGAATTTTGCTATCACCACCCACTCCCTCAGGTGATGTCCAGAGACATTTTTGGTTGTCACGACCTGGGGGGTGGGGTGGGTGGTTATGTGCCACAAATGTCAAGCTGATAGAGGCTAGGGATGCTGCTAAATATCCTACAGTGCGTAGGATAGCCCCCTAATAAAGAGTTTTCTGGTCCAAAATGTCAGTAGTGCCAGAGTTAAGAAATCCTGGTCTACACTGATGAATTGATTAAGTTCTGTATTAATTTCTAAAATAGCAATTGTAACTGCTTCCAGTTGGCTAGTTTCATCGAATTTATCACTGTTCAGTCTTCTCAAATATTTGAGGGACATTTAAACCTTTGCCCAATAATGCTTTTCTGATAGAATTTATTTCTTAGAATTTATGTTATTCTACAGGCTCTAAAGACCAAGGATGATTCAGTAATCTCATCCAGTTTGATTCAATATGTGCAGATTTACAGAATCACACAAACCTGCTTTTCTCCTTGTGTGCAACTACTATATATTTGTTAGGCCTCTAAAAATTTAGAGTTGAGTTAATTTTAGGAAGAGTCATTGATATGGTATGTGCATATCTCTGCAAGTTCTTCCCTAAAATAATTTCACCTTTTAGTCTTTTAACTCTGTCCTACCTACTTGTGGTTTCCTTGTCATTTTATTGTAGAACTAGTTTATCAACTGTAATTGCTATAGAGATTATCTGCAGGAATAGTTCAGCCTCTTGATCAACTAGGTTAAAGTGTGTTTTGCCAAAGGTTAAAGACAAACCAGCACATTATAAGTAATAAAAGATGTGATTCATATAAGCTCTTGGAATGCTTTAAATTATTATCTAAGGATTTTCAACATTTCTGTATACTTAAAATGATGGACTTTTACAGCAGTACCATGAGCTATCATAACAATTATCAGAACTAGCAGTCTAATGTAGTATTTTTATCATTCACCTTTTAGTTACATAAGTTTTAAAGTCACTTACATGTGTGGATAATGCATGTAAATTATAGTCACGTCATGTCTGAGTACGTACAAAAATGTCACAGCTGTAATTCATATTCATGCAAGTGAATGTAATGTAGCATTAATTACTGTTGTCTCAGTATGCAGATCTGTCCTTTGCAAAATAATTGTTTCTCGAAGAGGCATGTATGGCTGTCACTTAAAGGTATTTCCAGTACTATTCCTCAAGGCTTGATCTCCAGGGTTTAAGATTCTTAAGAAGTGGGAGAAATTTTACTGCAATTGGAGGAGATGAAAGAAAGCACCAGCACCTAATCTCCCCTGCCCCCCCGCTCCCCACCAAAACAAAACAAAACAAAACACCAAAACGTCAAAACATTTTAGATAGATCCTTACTGAGCAAGTTACTTAAATCTTTTTATGGTTGTAGATTTTTTTTTCTCAGTCATTTTTGATTCACTTACAGAGTTAGGCTTAGAGGGAGGCCACATCTGAGCCACAGAAGAGGTCCTCCAGAAGTAACTCTTAGGTTACCTATGGGTAGGCTAAGCTTCTCTGCTACATACATAAGCTTCACGAGAACAAGCCTCATGAAGGGCTTGGCCTACTGATTTGGGAGTCCTTATGTTTGACACAGTGTCAGGGGTTTCCCCGGTGGTAAAGTTTAATAGTTTCATGTTTTTTTCTCTTATCCCTCAAGGGACTTGGCCAATATTTTTTGATTATCTGCTTAATATACTCTGGGTGTATCCAGGCTTTACATTAAACTGTACAGGATTAAAGGCCCTCATTCTAATTCTAGGCTCCCTGTATTTGGATTGTTTAAATGATCTATTCAGACAGGTCGAGTTAGATTATGTGCTTCAGAAAATTTAGGTTCTAACAAAATAAACCTTTCTTCCTTTGGTTTCTGAATAGATGAGGTTCTAAAATACAGTGTCTTCCTTACCCCTGTATTCTGAGTTACCTTAATCCCGGTCTGATTGGCTTGTTGTTATCTGTAAATACTAGGTTATACATATATAATACAACCTCTCAAAATGCAGAAATAACAATTAACGGTCCAGACTAAATGTGACTGCTGTAAGAGCTTACTGTTTTTTAAAAGTATTTTCTAAATGAGACCATAAAATATTTGCTCTTTTGTTTCTGGCTTATTTTATATGGTCATAGATTTTGATCTGCTTTTCAGCCAGATCTGTATACTTTAAGTTAAGCCAAGGGATGAATAAATTACTTAGCAAATTTGATGGGAAAATTTTCATTTTGTTCGAGTCATTGAATTTCAGAACTAGAAACAGCTTAATCCAACTACCTGATTTAATGGAGGCAGAGAAGTGACATGGTTTACTTACACTGTGCAGTCAGGGCAAAACTGGGTCCAGAACTCTGCCTTTCCTGAATGTTAGTGAGGCTCTTTCTCCTATATATACTCCCTTGTTGGTGTAATAGCTTTTGCCCAAACAGGAACTTAAATCATGGAAGGACAGAATTATAGGATTTGGTGATATAGTTCATAGAGAAGATGGAGTTGGGGAAAAGGTTTAGCCATGGAGACAGAAAGGTGGGAAATGAGAAAAATGGGGTAACTGAGAGGATCTATTCTGAAGAATACTAAATATAGGCTTGTAAAATGTTAGTACTGGAAGAGTTTTACTACTTGAAATCTTGACTCATTTTATTGATGGGACTAAAGACTAGACATGCCTAGAATCACACATGTTAGTGCCAGGACTAGAATAGGAACTTGTCTCTGATTCTTAGGCCCATTTATTTGTATATGTTATTCCTGAGAGTGAGGCAATGGTGGGGCATTTAGGTGAATCTGTGCCTTAGGCAGTGGTGTGTTTAGAGCCTGATTGCAGGTGAGAGATTGAATGAAGTTGTGTTATCAATATAGAGGGTATAAAGTTGAGATTATAAGAATAAAGGGTTCATTGAGGGAGTGAATGAAAACTGGAAAAGGCTTAAGCAAAGCATTGATTTGTATCCATAGGGGCTAAGAGAGGAAAAGAACTAGTAAATAGAGGTGAGAAAGAAGTGAGAAGAGAAGTATTCGTGAATTGTCCCAGAATCCAAGGATTTTAAGACGTTTTGAAAGTGAGTGGCACTTGTGTTATGTCACAGAGAGGTAATATTGAATGAGAACTGAGAAAGGGCCTTTGAATTTGGCAAGAGAGGTCATTGATAAACTAAGAATAGTTTCAACAGAGATACTGAGATGAAATCTAGGTTGCAATGAGGTAAGAGAATGAGTAGATAGCAAGTAGAGGCAGTGAATGAAGACATTCCTTCAAGGATTTTTTTTGGGCAGGCTCTGGGAATCGAACCCAGGTCTCCGGCATGGAAAATGAGAATTCTGCCACTGAACCACCATTGCCCACCCCCTTCAAGGATTTTTTTTCTCTTTTTTATAATTAATTAATTTTTTTTAATTCAACATACAAACACAAACATTCTTACCATATAATTGTTCCATTCTTATTATATAATCAGTAACTCACAATATCATCACATAGTTGTATGTTCATTATCATGCTCATTTCTTAGAATGTCCCTTCAAGGATTTTAAAAAGAGGAGAGGGTTGGGAAGAAACTGATATTTTTTTAAGATTTTATATTCTTTATTCATTGATGCAGTACATGATAACATTAACTTTTTCATCATAAGCTGTGCATTTATCATCACAATTGAGTTTTTTTGTGTGAAAAATAACACGTATACAAAACAATAAATTTTAAAGCACAGCACAATTAGTTGTAGAACAGATTTCAGAGTTAGGTATGGATTACAGTTCTACAATTTTAGGTTTTTACTTCTATCTGCGCTAAGGTACTGGAAACTAAAAGAAATATCAATATAATGATTCAGCAATCATACTCATTTGTTAAACCTGACCTCTGTATAGCTCCACCACCACCTTTGATCTTTCTCCCACTCTTTAGAGGCATTTGGGCTATTCGCATTTTAACTTTTTCATCTTGGAAGGGGTTGTTATTATGGGGTAGGGGAATGGAACTAGTTGATATTCTAGAGCCTGGCCCCTCAGCATTTCAGAACATATCTGGTCCAGGGACCTATCTGGAAGTTGTTGGTTTCTGGAAAGTTACTTTAGTGCATGGAACCTTTATAAAATTTTATATAATGCCCTAGATGTTCTTCAGGATTGTCAGGAATGGTTTTGGTTGGGGTTTGGCAAGCTATGATAGGTAGCAATGTCTAACTGGAGCTTGCGTAAGAGTGGCTTCCAGAGCAGCCTCTCGACTCTGTTTGAACTTTCTCAGCCACTGATACCTTAAACTGATTTTTTACCTCTCTTTTTTAAATTGTGAAATATAACACATGTACAAAAAAGCAATAAATTTGCAAGTACATTTTAACAAATAGTTATAGAACAGGTTTTAAAGTTTGTTATGAGTTACATTTCCATGATTTTTCATTTTTTCTTCTAGCTTTTCCAAGATGCTGGAGAACAACAGAAATATCAATATAATGATTCAGCAGTCATACTCATTTGTTGATTCCTGTCTTCTCTGTTATATATCTTCTCTTTAAATAACATATATACATAAAAGCAATAAATTTCAAAGTACATCACAACAATTAGTTGTAGAACAGATTTCAGAGTTTGGTATGGGTTGCAGTTCCACAATGTTAGGTTTTTATTCCTAACTGCTCTAAGGTACTGGAGACTAAAAGAAATATCAGTATAATGATTCAGCAATCATACTTCACTTGTTAAACCCGACCTTCTGTGTTTAACTTCACCATCACTTTTGATCTTTTTCCCACTCTTTAGAGGCATTTGGCCTGTTCTCATTCTGACTTTTTCATATTGGAAGGGCCTGTTGATAATATGGGATAGGGGAATGGAGCTAGTTGATGTTCTGGAGAGGCTGGCCCTCCGCATTTCAGGACCTATCTGGTCCAGGGACCCATCTGCAAGTTGTAGGTTTCTGGAAAGTTACCCTAGCACATGGAACTTTGTAGAATCTTATATAATGCCCTAAGTGTTCTTTAGGATTGGCAGGAATGGTTTTGTTTTGGGTTTGGCAACTATGATAGGTAGGAATGTCTAACTGGAGTTTGCGAAAGACTGGCTTCCAGAGTAGTCTCTTGACTCTATTTGAACTCTCTCAGCCATTGATACTGTTCTAGTTTGCTAGTTGCCAGAATGCAATATACCAGAAACAGAATGGCTTTTAAAAAGGGGAATTTAGTAAGTTGCTAGTTTACAATTCTAAGGCTGAGAAAATGTCCCAGTTAAAACAAGTCTGTAGAAATGTCCAATCAAAGGCATCCAGGGAAAGATACCTTGGTTCAAGAAGGCTGATGAAGTTCAGAGTTTCTCTCTCATCTGAGAAGGTACATGGTGAACACAGTCATGGTTTCTCTCTCAGCTGGAAGGGCACATGGTGAGCAAGGCATCATCTGCTAGCTTCTTTGCCTCTGGCTTCCAGTTTCATGAAGCTCCGGGGGAGGCATTCTCGTTCATCTCCAAAGGTCGCTGGCTCGTGGACTCTCTGCTTCCTGGTGCTGCAGCATTCTCTGCTCTCTCTGAATCTACTTCATTCTCCAAAATGTTTCCTCTTTTATAGGACTCTAGAAACTTATCAAGACCCACCCAAATGGGTGGAGACATGTCATCACCTAATGCAGCTTAACAACCACTCTTGATTGCATCACATCTCCAGAGAGATGATCTGATTACAGTTGCAAACATACAGTATTGAATAGGGATTATTCTACCTTTATGAAATGGGATTTTGATTAAAACATGGCTTTTCTAGTGGATATACATCTTTTCAAACCAGCACAGATAATTTAACAGACTTATTTTTACTGAGGTGTTATTGAGTTTTAGTCTTTACAATACTGGGAAAGTATTCTCACTGTATTAAATTCTGGGGCTGAATGTGGCAGTTTCCCTCCTCCCCAGGCACTCCCAGTCAGGGTGACAATATATAATGGCTTATGTTATGTACAAGGTTTCATTGGAAACAGGAAAATAGAAAGGAGAGACTCCTACTTATTGAGTCCCCTTTATATGCCAGATACTATGCTTATAGTTCTTTGAGAAGAATATTAGAATTATAAGGTAGTTAGAAATTTATCCAGAGTCGCATTGTGAGTTAAGTGATGTTCTATTCCATAAATGTTTATTGGATACCTACTGTGTTTGGTGGGATACAACATTGAAAAAGAGAAAAATTCCTGCCCTCATGGAGCTTACATTCTAGAGGAGAAAAGAAAGGATTCATGCCGCACTGTGACTTGATGTGTGCCAGAGCCTGTTTTCAGCAGTCATAGAATTCTGAGAGATTGGGGCAGGATGAACAGGACAAAGAGAGGACTTTATCTGAAGGTGAGTTTTGAAGGATGAGTTGGTGTTTGCCTAGAGTCAAGGGGGAAGAAGCAGTGGGAACAAATGGATGAGTAGGTTGTAAATTCAAAATTTTAGAATCAAGATAAGGCAGTACTTAGATCCTAACTTTTCTCCAAGTAGAAAGAACAATGAGAATAAATGTACCTGGAAGCATGAGGAAAGTAAGCAGTTGGAAGAAATAAGACAGAAGGAAGAATGGGTGAAAGGCTTTGATTCATCAAGCCAGAGAATGTTTTTGAGAGCCTTTTATGTAGTTGCTGTCATGATTCATGCTTATGTGCTGTGATGAGGTAGAAAAGTTCAGCTAGAAGGGATGAAGTAATATCAAAGCAATACCTGGGGATGGTGACTTGGATAATCAGCCTGACAAGGCAAGAGAGGTTGGAAGGTGACCTGCTCTTTAGGAAGCAACAAGAGATTGTAAGGAATGGTAGACTCTTCCCACCCAGATAAGGAAGTATGGAAGCCCCTCTGTTTAAGTCTCAATCTCCTAACCTGGCCCGCATTCCCCCCAAATTACATCAGTATATGAGGGATTAAGTTTACTAGAATATGATGGGTACTTAAACCATAAAGCTTATTCAGTTGATCCCCTCCATATAAGGGCAGTCAGATATGCAAATTAAGGATTCAACCTACCCTAATCTGTGGTTGGTTAAGAATTAAATGAATAATTATGATAATAAGGTGTAGAAAACTCATTTATTACTTTGCACGTTTCCGAGACTAGATTCTAACTCCTAAGAAGCCAGTTAATGGTGAGCAAGGTATGGGGGGATGGGGGAGGTAGGGACTTTGTGATAAGGACTAAGATAAAAGAAATCCGTGTGCTCCCATACTCTGTACTTGCCTGCTGCTTGTTCCTGTTAGTGCCCTTTCTCATGAGAAAGAAATAAAAGAGCTTCCACCATATTGCGTGAGTGTCTGAAAAGCTCATTTGAGCTGTTAACACTGAGCCGGTAACACTGCTCCATACAAGATAAACATGTGAGGTGAAAAGTGAGCTGCTCTGTTTAAATAGAATTGTTGGCGATGTGTACAGTTCAAAATATTTTTTTCCCTTAAGCAGACCCAAATAAAGGGACAACATCTTTAATCTAGTGGATGTAAGTAACAGTACTCATCCCACTGTTGTGAGGAGAAATGCAGGATTTCTCCAGCCCTCCACACCTGAAGAGCGACTAGTTTTCTTCCTTTATTCTTGGGTACCGCCTTAGTTTCCAGGCTGCTGAAAAAATACCACATAATGTTTGGCTTAACAATAGGAGTTTTTTTTTATTTTTAAATTTTTAAAAAATATATCAAAAAACAAACGAATGCAAACATCCTTAACTTTTGATCATTCCGTTCTACATATATAATCAGTAATTCATAGTATCATCACATAGTTGCATATTCATCATCATGTTCATTTCTTAGAACATTTGCATCCATTCAGAAAAAGAAACAAAGACAACAGAAAAAAACTCATACATACCATACTCCTTACCCCTCCCTTTCATTGATCACCAGCATTTCAGTCTAAATTTATTTTAACATTTGTTCCCCCTATTATTTTTATTCCATGTTTTACTTGTCTGTTGATAAGGTAGATAAAAGGAGCATCAGACACAAAGTTTTCACAATCACACAGTCATATTGTGAAAGTTATATCATTATACAATCATCTTCAAGAAACATGGCTACTGGAACACAGCTCTGCATTTTCAGGCAGTTCCCTTCAGCTTCTCTGTTACGCCTTAACTAACAAGGTGATATCTATTTAATGCAAAAGAATAACCTCCAGGATAACCTCTTGACTCTGTTTGGAATCTCTCAGCCATTGACACTTTATTTTGTCTCATTTCATTCTTCCCCCTTTTGGTCGAGAAGGGTTTCTCAGTCCCTTGGTGCTGAGTCCCAGCTCATTCTAGGGTTTCTGTCCCACAATGCCAGGAAGGTCCACACCCCTAGGGGTTGTGTCCCATGTAGAGGAGGGCAGTGAGTTTGCTTGTCGTGTTGTCTGAGAGAGAGGCTGATATGAGCAACAAAAGAGATTCTCTTGGGGGTGACCCTTAGGTCTAATTTTAAATAGTTTTAACCTATCCTTTGCGGGGATAGGTTTGTTCATGTGAACAAACCCCAAGATTGGGGGCTCAGCCTATTGCTTTGGTTGTCCCTACTGCTGGTGAGAATATAAAAAATTCTCCACTTGGGGAAGTTGAATTTCCCCCCTTCTTACCATTCCCCCAAGGGGACCTTGCAAATACTTTTTTATTCACCGTTCAGCTCCTTCTGGGATTTATCAGGGCATCACTCTGGACAAACTTAGAAAATCTCACGCCGTACTCAAGGTTCCATGTACTTATTGTTCAATTTTGCTGTTCACATAAGCTATATTAGGATATACACTAGTTGAATTATAAATTTTGTGCCAAGTAAACGTGTTTTGCTTTAGTCTGACATATAAGTTAAAGTTTTAAAATATTAATTACTGTCTATTTTTTTATTTTTTAATTTATTTTTTATTTTTTTACATGGGCAGGCACCGGGAATCGAACCTGGGTCCTTTGGCATGGCAGGCGAGCATTCTTGCCTGCTGAGCCACAGCGGCCTGCCCACCATCTATTTTTAAATACCCTGCTGTATTGACATTCCTTTGTTCTTCCTCATGCAAAACATTTTTAAATTTGTACATTTAGTCACTGTCATTATACACTCTAGGCATTCTTAGATTATACCATCTCAGTCTTTATTGTGTATCTTTCCTTCTGATTTCATTTGTGCCCCCAGGCCTCCTCCCTCTATCATTCTCAGATTCAGCTTCATTCAGTATTCTAACATTATTGTATTACAGTTAGGTAGTATTGTGCTATCCATTTCTGAATTTTTACAGTCAGTCCCGTTACACCATCTGTATCCCCTCAGTTCCAGTTACCCAATATGTACCTGTTTCTATCTGCTGATGACCTCTGTTCTTAAATTATCCAAGTTCATTCATTAATGTCAGTTCATATCAGTGAAACCATACAATATTTGTTCTTTTGTTTTTGGCTAATGTCACTCACCATAATGTCCTTAAGGTCCATCTGTGCTGTTACATACTTCATAACTTTATTCTTTCAGTTGCATAATATTCCATCGTATGTATTTACCACAGCTTGTTTAGCCACTCCTCTGTTGATAGACATTTGGGCTGTTTCCATCTCTTGGCAGTTGTAAATAATGCTTCTATAAACATTGGTGAGCAAATGTCCGTTTGTGTTTTTGCCCTCATGTCCTCTGAGTAGATACGTAGCAATGGTATTGCCGGGTCATATCGCAATTCTATACTTAACATATGAACATTCCCTCCAATCAGTGAATCACAGTACATTCACATATTTGTATATTCATCACGATGATCATTTCTTAGAACATTTGCATCACTCCAGAAAAAGAAATAAAAATAAAAAATAAAAAACTCCTACATACCATACCCCTTATCCCTCCCTCTTATTGACCCCTAGTATTTCCATATACCCAGTATTTTTTAACCTTTGTTCCCATTTTTTTATACCCCTTACCACTCCCTTTCATTGATCACTAGTATTTTAATCTACTCAATTTATTTGAACATTTATTCTCCCTATTATTTGTTTATTTTTCATCTATATGTTTTACTCATCTGTCTTTACCATAGATAAAAGGAACATCAGACACAAGGTTTTCACAATCACACAGTCACAGTTACGAAAACTATATCATTATACAAGCATCTTCAGAAAACATGGCTGTTGGAACACAGATCTACAGTTTCAGACATTTCCCTCTAGCCTAATAGACCTTAAACTAAAAAGGGGCTATCTATATAATACATAAGAATAACCTCTGGAATAACCTCTCAACTCTGGAATCTCTCAGCCACTGATACTTTGTTTCACTGCACTCTTCCCCCTTTCAGTCGAGAAGGTTTTCTCAATCCCTTGATGCTGAGTCTCAGCTCATTCTAGGATTTCTGCCCCACGTTGCCAGGGAGGTTTACACCCCTGGGAGTCATGTCCCATGTAGAAAGGGGAGGACGGTGAGTTTGCTTGCCATGTTGGCTGAGAGAGAGAGAGGCCACATCTGAGCAACAAAAGAGGTTCTTTGGGGGTGACTCTTAGGCCTAATTTTAAGTAGACTTAGCCTGCCCTTTGTGGGGATAAGTTTCATATGAACGAACCCCAAGATTGAGGGCTCGGTCTTTAATAGTGTCTTGTCTTAATGAACCATAATTATTAATATTAATGGGATCTAATTTCTCATTTTTTTCTTTAATGGTTAGTGCTTCTGTATCCTGTTTAAGCAGTTTTTGCTCTTCCCATGTTCAAAAGTATGTATTTTAAAAAATTGAAATTATTTTTTTGTTCCACACGAACGTAGGTGATGCCATGGAGAGCAGAAAGCCTGGCCCAGTGCAAGTTGTTCTGGTTCACAAAGACCAACATTCCTTTGAACTAGAAGAGAAAGCCTTGGCCAGTATCCTCTTGCAGGACAGTATCCGAGATCTTGATGTGGTGGTCGTATCGGTGGCTGGTGCTTTCCGAAAGGGCAAGTCCTTCCTTCTGGATTTTATGCTACGATATTTACATTTTCAGGTAAGGTAGCATTATTTCATTTCAAAATAGAAAATGAACTTTTTATGTCCAAAAGAGAAAAATAACTTATGGGCTATCCTTGAAGTATAAAATGACTCATGTAAAATTTAATGGGAATTTCTTATTTCTTCTGTAGAAGGAAGGTGGCCATTCAAATTGGTTGGGTGACCCAGAAGAACCATTAACAGGGTTTTCATGGCGAGGGGGTTCTGACCCAGAAACCACTGGGATTCAGATCTGGAGTGAAGTTTTCACCGTGGAGAAGCCAGGTGGAAAGAAGGTATGGAAAAAAAAAGAATTACAAATTAACAATAACAAAATTAGAATTTTTATGTGTACTCTGCTAATCCAATTAAAAATAATTTTTATCAGTGCATATATCATTAAATATATTAATAATAAGAATATAAATATATTTAAAATATACATAAATATAGTTTAAGAGGTCAAGTAGTTCTTTAAGGCTTACAACAAAAAAAGCTATTATGTGCCCTATTATTTCCTTTGCCAGATTTCACTCTGGTCTAGGTGACATAGGCCTGGCTGCCAGTGTTCTGGTTGCTGAGCAGGGAATGGGCATGATGGGGAGGGGTCTCATTGTTTGGAAGGCAGGTATTCACTTTCCCCCACAACTGTCTACAGGGCGTCTTTCCCCATGCTGGCATCTGAGCCTATACGCTACAATCTCAGAGCCTCTTGGGTTCAGCCTCTCTGTACACTTCTTTGTAAGGATCAGGAGGGGTAAGTCTTGTTTCCTAAAATGTAGGAGGGAATTTGGGGTTATAACTGTTTCTTATACAGACTTGAACCTATTCCTTCTGTTTTTAGCCTGCCCTACCAGCATGCCTTAACAGCTATTTGTGCCTCTTTTTCTGAGTCTTTCTAGGCATGTCTTGAAGTTTCAGATTCGTTTTCAAGCCGTGCAGTTTTA
The DNA here is from genome assembly GCF_023851605.1 of Tamandua tetradactyla. Classification (NCBI taxonomy): domain Eukaryota; kingdom Metazoa; phylum Chordata; class Mammalia; order Pilosa; family Myrmecophagidae; genus Tamandua; species Tamandua tetradactyla. Next base: position 11,017,922 of record NC_135335.1, read on the forward strand.
ACCTTTTTCTGAATGCCGTCATTAAATATTTTGGAAGCTGGAGAATGGGTGCTGTTTTCACAACTCCTGCTCTTTTTCCTTATGAATGTGTGTCTTTAAATATCTTTTTCATTTCGTTTTTCTTAGTTTTTGGTGAGGTTTCATGAGGAAGGTATGTTGGAAGAAACTCTGGATTTTTTTGGTGTATAAAAATATATGTCACAAAGTGGGAATGTTAATCCATTTAAAAAATAAAGTCTAGGAGAATAAGGAGTTATAATATTTAAATATAACACTTTTTTATGGAGGGATCTTTAGATATATTTTTATCCAACCTTTTAATAAAAAAAAATTTGTAGAATAGTTGTAGATTTACAGAAAAATCATGCAGAAAGTACAGAGTTCCCTTATACCCTCCCCTCACACATACAGTTTTCTCAGTTATTGATATTTTGCATAATGTTGTAGTTTTGTTACAATTGATGAAACAATATTATTGTAATTATCCTTTAGCCCACTGTTGACATTAGAGTTCATTCTTTGTATTATACTGTTCTACATTTTTTTTGTGTGTATGTGTATGGTAACTTATATACAACCCAAAAATACCCTTTTTATCCCTTTTCAAATATAAAATTCAGTTGTGTTAATTACATTCACAATGTTGTGCATCTAAGCCGTTATCCATTGCCAAAACTTAACTGTCACCCTAAACAGAAACTCTGTACTGATTAAACGTGACTCCCCATTCCCCTTTCCCACCTGGCCCCTGGTAACCTGTGTTCTAGTTTCTGACTTTATGAATTTGCATATTCTGCTTGTTTCAAGTGAGATCATATAGGAAATTTTTAGTTTTAATTCTTTTATTTAGATCTTTGATCCATTTTGAGTTAATTTTTGTATATGGTGTGAGGTAGGAAAATCACCTTCGTTCTTTTTCCGGTTCTCCGTAGCATCGTTTGTTGAAGTGACTATTTTTTTCCCCATTGAGTGGAGTTACTAGTCTTGTAAGATGAATTAGTCAAAGGTGTGAGCGTTTATTCCTGAACTCTTAATTTTTATTCCCATGATCTTCATGTCTGTCCTTTGCCACTAACCTGGTGTTTTGATTACTGTAATTTTAAAGAAGGTTTTAAAACCAAGAAGGGTGAAACCTCCAAATTCGTTCTTTTTCAAGATGTTTTTGGCTATTTGGTGCTGCTTACGCTTCCACATGAATTTGGTGATTGACTTTTCCATTTTTGCAAAGAAGTCTGTTGGAACTTCGATTGGGATTGCAGTGAATCTATCTATTGCTTTGGGTAGAATTGACATCTTAACAAGGACATGGATTGACCTTCCATTTATTTAGGTCTTTAATTTCTTTCAGCAGTGTTTTTTTTTTTGTTTAATTTTTATTAATAAAACCAATCAACATACAATATGAACATTCTTTTTTTTCATCACGTAGTTGTATTTTCATCATCATGATCATTTCTTAGAACATTTGCATCAGTTCAGAAAAAGAAATAAAAAGAAAACAGAAAAAAATTCATACATACCATACCCTTTACCCCTTCATTTCTTTGATTACTAGCATTTCAGTCTACTAAATTTATTTTAACATTTGTCCCCTCCATTATTTATTTATTTTTAATCCATATGTTGTACTCATCTGTCCATAAGGTAGATAAAAGAAGCATCAGACACAAGGTTTTCATAATCACACAGTCACATTGCGAAAGCTATATCATTATACGTCATCTTTAAGAAACATGGCTACTGGAACACAGCTCTACATTTTCAAGTAGTTCCCTCCAGCCTCTCTGTTCCTCCTTCACTAAAAGGTGATATCTATTAGTGCGTAAGAATAATCTCCAGGGTAACCTCTTGACTCTGTGTGGAATCTCTTAGCCATTGACACTTTATTTTGTCTCATTTCGCTCTTCCCCCTTTTGATCAAGAACGTTTTCACTATCCCTTGGTGCTGAGTCCCAGCTCATTGTAGGATTTCTGTCCCACATTGCCAGGAAGGTCCACACCCCTGGGAGTCATATCCCATACAGAGAGGCGGAGGGCAGTGAGTTTGCTTGTCGCGTTGGCTGAGAGAGAGGCCGGCCAATCTGAGCAACAAAAGAGGTTTTCTTGGGGGTGACTCTTAGGCCTAATTTTAAATAGGCTTAGCCTGTCCTTTGTGGGGTTAATTCTATATGAACAGACCCCAAGATTGGGGGCTCAGCCTATTGCTTTGGTTGCCCCCACTGCTTGCAAGAATATCAGAAATTCTCGAAATAGGGAAGTTGAATATTTCCCCCTTTCTCCCCATTCCCCTAAGGGGACTTTGGAAATACTTCTTTAATCATGGCCCAGATTACTCTGGGATATATTGGAGTATCACACTAACCTGGACAAACCAACAAAATCTCACTCCCCGTTCAAGATTCCATGTATTTATGGTGTTCAACTGAACTGACCATACAAGTTAAATTAGATAATACACTACCCAAAATATAATATTGCATCAAATAAACATCTCTCCCTTTGGTCTCACACAGAAGTTGGAGTTTTAAAATATGGATGGTATCATCCTTTACCCTGTATTTTGATTTACCCTACTTCTATGCAGATCAGCTTCTTTCATATCTCTGCTTGAAGTCTCATCACTTTTCCAACTTTTTAAACAGTTCTTGTTTGGGATACTGCTGACTTTTATAGCTTCAGAGCTCTAATTCTGAGTCTCAGGTGTCATGTAAATATCCGATGTTTCTGGGAATGACCAGGTTATAAACAAACAGCTCAGTATCTCAGAATGTAGAAATAACAGTTAAAATTCATGCATATATGTGACTAGGATCCTTTACGATAGGCCCCAACCTGATAACCCATGTTCTTGACTTTAGTTCACTGAGTTTTTATATTATAGTTAGTCCATATGATTGAGGCATAATATTTGTCTTTTTGTTCCTAACATCTCATTCAACATATATATAGTCTCTAAGGTTCATACACCTAGTTGCATACCTCACAACTTCGTTCCTTCTTCTGGCTGCTCAGTGTTCCATTGTATGTATATACCATAGTTCCTTCCCCTTTCCATTCCTCAGTCATTGTAGCCTTAGGCCACCTCCATCTGTTGTGGATCACGAACACTGTCCCCATAAACACCAGTGTGCAAATGTCCATTCGTGTCTCTACACTCAGTTCCTGCAAGTATATGTATTGAGCAATAGCCATTCAGGATCATGTGGCAACCCCATCCCTAGCCTCCTGCAGAATCATCAAACTGTCCTCCGAGGGGCTGTACCTCACATTTCCCTGCTGACAGTGAATAGGTACATCTTGCCCCATTGCCCTCTTGCCTCCATGGTTTTTGATGAGAAATTGGCATTTAATCTTACTGGGTCTCCCTTTAATGTGACATGTTGCTGTTCTCTTGCAGTTTTCAGTACTCTCGTCTTGTCCTTCGATTTGACAGTTTGACTGCTATTTGTCTGGGTGTGGTTCTCTTCAAGTTTATCCTGTTTGGAGTTTGTTGTACTTCTTGAATGTACACATTCATGTCTTTTATTATATTTGGGAAGTTTTGTGCCATTATTTCTTTGAATATTCCTTCTACCCTTTTTCTCCTTCTCAGACTCATATAATGCACATATTGATGTAGTTGATGGTCTATTAGGTTGTGTTCACTTTCTCCCCCTCCCTGCTGCTTGTTGTATGATTTAAAGCAAGTAATCGTTTGCCCAAGGTTGCTTTGACTGGCTTGTCATGGCAGGAGGAGCCTGGGCTGGAGCGCTGCCTCCCCATGTTTCTTAAAGTCCGTGGGACTGAGCATGCAGGAGGGTCCAGACAGTAGGTCTGAGCTGCTCACGTACCTTTTTTTGTTTTTTTTGTGGTGTTTTTTTAAAATTTTTGAATCACTATTTGTGGAGTCTTTATCCAGTCTCTGTTGTCCTCCAGAGTTCCAAATGAATTTATAAAGGGAAATGCTCCCAGGGATGTCTTATGCCGCGATCTTGGTGACATGATTCCCAACCTTTTAATTTTTGAACAGCTTTTTTGAGTTGTGATTGACATTCCATTTCTTTCCTTCCAAATTTTATGATAGCTTGTCTTGTCTCACCTTTTACACTGATAACATTTTTTTTTCTTTTAAAGATATTTAAATAATAAGAAAAAAGTCTCACATATTGTTCTAGTTTGCTAGCTGCTGGAATGCAACACACCAGAGATGGATTGGCTTTTAATAAAAGGGGACTTATTTCATTAGTTCTTCAGAGGAAAGGCAGCTGCTAACTTTTATCTGAGGTTCTTTCTTATGTGGGAAGGCACAGGGTGATCTCTGCTGGCCTTCTCTCTAGGCCTCTGGGTTCCAACAACTTTTCCCAGGGTGTTTTCTTCCTGCATCTCCAAAGGCCTGGGCTGAGCTGCAAGTGCTGAGATGAGGTATGCTGAGCTGCTTGGGCTGTGCTACAGTTGACCTTTCTCATTTAAGCACCAGCCAGTTGAATCAAACATCATTCATTGCAGCACGCATGCCTCCTAGCTGATTGCGGATGTAATGAGCAACAGATGAGGTTCATGTATCATTGGCTTATGTCCGCAGCAGCATAAATAGGCACCTTCACCTGGCCAAGTTGACAACTGAGTCTAACTACCACATGTCCACCCCTTGTCAACTTGGCAACTACACGTATCACCTTAAACAATATTAAGGTGCAAAAAAAAATCTCTTCTAGCTGTGGACCTATGAATCTCAAAACAAGTTATCTGGAGCCAATATGTGAAGGAGGACTATCACAGGATCCACAGGGAGAACCTGGAAGGAAAACCTGCAGGACAAACACCATTGGATTTCAAAGTCTGAAAGTCATTTATCCTTAGGCTTTAGAAAGTGGCAGCCCCACCCTTTCCAAGGGCCTATGCAGTGGCCTGCCTCTTTCCAAATCAACCTTGGGGAACATTGAGGAGACCTCTTTTTTCTCAGCTCCACTCTCTCCAGGCATCAGGGCTCTCTGCCATTTCCGGGGCACGAGCTCAGCCCCTCCATATGGTGGCAGCGAGGCTCTCCCCAGTCCCCCAGGGAGTGTGCTGTATCTTCTCCAAGGTCGGAGGCTGCATGACTCTTCCACTGCAGTGAGGTGGGAGACTCATCCTCTCCATATATATGGGTGGGTCCATTCTCCTGGCTGAGGTTTCTTGGCTTCAGACCCAAGCTTCCATGGTTCTCACTCTGAACTCTTTTGTGTCCATGTATGTCCAGATTGGCAGTGATTCCGTTTACACCAACAGTCTCTTTAAGAACTCCAGGACTTCTCCATCATTACAGTTCTTCCAAAATCTTCCCCTTAGCCATCCAAAAAACTGTTCCAGCATATCTGGTATTTGCAAACTGCAGCAGCACCCCACTCCTGGTACTAAAATCTGTTGTAGTTTGCTAGCTGCCAGAATGCAGCACATCAGAGACGGATTGGCTTTTAATAAAAGGGGACTTATTTCATTAGTTCTTCAGAGGAAAGGCAGCTAACTTTCATCTGAGGTTCTTTCTTATGTGAGAAGGTTCAGGGTGATCTCTGCTGGCCTTCTCTCCAGGCCTGGGTTCCAACAACTTTCCCTGTGGTGATTCCTTTCTGCATCTTCAAAGGCCTGGGCTGAGCTGCAAGTGCTGAGATGAGGTATGCTGAGCTGCTTGGGCTGTGTTACGTTGACCTCTCTCATTTAAGCACTAGCCAGTTGAATCAAAGATTCATTGCAGCAGGCATGCCTCCTAGCTGACTGCAGATATAATGAGCAACAGAGTAGGTTCACATATTGTTGGCTCATGTCTGCAGCAGCATAACTAGGCACCTTCACCTGGCCAAGTTGACAACTGAATCTAACTACCACACATATTTACTCACGTAGTTACTGTTAACCATGCTTTTCAATCCTCTGTGTCTATCTCTATTTCCATCTGACCTCATTTTTCCTTCCTCCTTCCCTCTTCTTCCTTTCTTCCTTCCTTCCTTCCTTCCTTTGACAGCAGATTGCACACGTCGTACTCCTTGAACCCATAATACTTCTGTGTACATTACCTATGGACCAGGATATTCACTTTTATAATCACTAAAGTGCAGTTATCGAGTTCAAAAAATTTAACATTGATGTAAAGCTTATATTCTGTATTCTTCTTTTCCTTTTGTCCCAGTAATGTCCTTTTGAGCCTTTTCTTTTCCGTTCTTAGATCCCATCCAGTATCATGTATTACATTTAATTGTCATTGTCTCTAGTTTGTCTTTCCTTAACAATTTTTTTTTATTTTAGAAACATATATTACATAAATCTTCCCATCCCAGCTTCTCCCAAGCCTACCATTCCCTGGGATTAATCAGAGTTACAGTGTTGCAGTACCCTTACCACCATCCATTGCCATCCACTCATCCCAAACAGATACCCTGCACTTATTTTACATTAATTCTGCATTGCTCCTGTCTCCCACCCTGGTCACCTGTACTCTGCTTTCTCTATGTTTTGCGTATTCTCTGATATTTTCTTTGTGATTATAGTGGAACTTAAATTTAATATCCTACATCTATAACAGTCTCATGTTTCCTTGCTTTGATACCAACCTAACAACTTTAATAGCATGCATAAACTATGTTCCTATGCCCTTCTGTCCCCCAACTTTATGTAGAGCATCACAAATTACACACTTATACATTGAGTCTCAGACCATTAATTTATCATTATATTGATGCATTTGCCTTTTAGATCTTATAGGAAGTAAAACATGGAGTTACAAATAAAATTACCTTGGTACTAGCATTCATATTTACCCATATCATTATCTTTAATGGAGGTCTTTACTGTTTGATATGATGTCAGTCAATTTTCTAGCATCCTTTCCCTTCAATCTGTAGAACTCCTCTTGGCATTTCTTATAGGACTGGTTCAGTGGTAATAAACTCCCTTAGCTTTTGTTTATCTTGGAATGTCTTAATTCCTCCCCCCCTTTTTTTTCCCCTCTTCTTTTTTTTTCCATAGGGAGAAAGGGTTTATTACTAGGCATGTAGTAGGAAAACTGATGGCCTAGTGGCCAAAAATCTGTCTCCTGGAGTTTAGGCGGTTCAAAGTGTTTAAATATCTTAGCAAGGAAAGAGGAGATAATTTTGGATAGCAAGTTCATAGCAGAAAAGCAAAGTGTTACCATTGTCATTTCAATAGGGGAACATAAGTTGAGAGGGGAGGCAGAGCTATCACTTCAGTACTAACGGTGTAAGCTGAAAGGAAGAGAGACAGGTTATCTTTCAATAGCAGAGTTGAGCTCATAAGATTTACAAATGTCCAGGGTTGAAACTTGTTAATAGCTGACAAGTTTCAAATTCTTCATTAGCATTAGGGCTGTTAAGAGTAGTGATGTTGGTTGAGTTTTAGCAAACCATGGTATCCTAGTTTGCTAGCTCCTGGAGTGCAATATACCAGAAATGGAATGTATTTTTTTTAAAGGGGGAATTTAATAAATTACGAGTTTACAGTTCTAAGGCCATGAAAATGTCCCAATTAAAACAAGTCTGTAGAAATGTGCAATCTATGGCATGCAGGGAAAGATACCCTGAGTTAAGAAGGCTGATGAAGTTCAGGGTTTCTCTCTCAAGTGGAAAGGCACATGGTGAACACGGTCAGGGTTTGTCTCTCATCTGGAAAGGCACATGGTGAGCACTGCCACCTGCTAGCTTTCTCTCCAGGCCTCTTGCTTCATGAAGCTCCCCCAGGGGCATTCTCCTTCATCTCCAAAGGTCACTGGCTGGTGGACTCTCCTTTGTGACTCGTTATTCTTTCATCCTCTATTCTCTCAGAATCTCCAAAGGTCACTGCCTGGTGGACTCCGGTTCTCTTGGCCTTGTGGCTCTGTTAGACTCTGCTGTGACTTTCTTGTCATTCTCAAAAGGGACTTTTCTCCAGAATGTCTCCTCTTTTTGTAGGATTCCAGTAAACTAATCAAGACCCACATAGAATGGATGGAGACATACCTGTTTTCATCCAGTAAAGTTTCATACCCACAATTGATTGAGTCACATTTCTGTGGAGATAACCTAATCAACTTTCCAACCTGGAATATTGAATAGGGATTAGAATAAACCGATCCTCCCACAAGATTGATTAGTATTAAAACATGGCTTTTCTAGGGTACATAAATCCTTTCAAACCAGCACATGTGGCAGTTAGCACTGTCTAACTGAAGCTTACATGAGAATACCCTCCAGAATAGCCTCTTGATTCTTTGATCTCTCTTAGCCATTGATGCCTTATTTTATCACACTTCTTTTCCTCCTTTTTGTCAGGAAGGTGTAATCAATCCCATCGTACCAGGGCTGACTGATTCCTGGCAGTTGTGGCCCACATTGTCAGGAAGACCTTGACCTCTGAATGTCATGTCCCACATAGTAGGGATGGTAATGATTTTCCTTGCAGAGTTGGGCTTAGAAAGAAAGACACCACATCTAAGCAACAAAAGAGGTTTCCTGGAAGCAGCGCTTAAGCCTTGTTATAGATAGTATTAGCATCTCCACTACAGAAATAAATTTCCTAAGGGCAATCCTCAAAATCAAGGGCTTAGCCCATTTTTTTGAGAGGCCCCAGTGGTTGAGAGTATATCTGGGATTTTCTAGATAGGAAAGTTTAATAGTTCCATTTTTTCCCCCTTCAGATACCCTATGGACTCTTATACCAATACTTTTTTTTAAAATGCAACTTTATTGAGATATATTCACATAGCATACAATCCATCCAAAGTATACAGTTGAAGGCTTACAGTATCATCACATAGTTCCTCACAACTTTTCAACTTTTTTTTGTTATCACATCATTGTGTATTCATCACCATGATGTTTTTTAGAACATTTGTTATCACTCCAGAAAAAGAAATAAAAATAAAAAACCCATACATCCCATATTACTTATGTCGCCCTCTCATTGACTACTAGTATTGCAATCTACTCAATTTTTTTATTCCTTATCCTCCCCCATTTGAAAATTATTTTTGTCCTTATTTTTAATTCATCTTTTCATATCCTGGATAAAGGGAGCGTCAGCCGCAAGCTTTTCACAATCACATATCTACTAATACATTTTAATTATCAGCCCACTAATACATTTTAATTATAGTCTGAGATATATGTGGGTATTCCATTAAGCTTTGCAGAATTACAGGGCCTCATTCCTGTTCTGGACTCCAGGAGTTTGGGTCTTTTAAATGCGGTATCCAGACAGGTTGATTGTGTGTTACAGAAAATTTAGGTTCTAGACATAATAAACCTCTGCCTTTGGTATCATACATTAGATGGAGGTCTAGAGTACAAACACTGTCATGTTTTACTCTGTGTTCTGATTTATCTTAGTCCCAGCCAGATTGGCTTCGCTTTTGATTGAGGCCTGATCTCTTGGTTACTTTAACTGTTATTGTATTTAGCTATGAGGTGTCACTGAATTACTCAGAGTTCCAGGGAAATACCAGCTGATATGCGTTTAACTCAGTGTCTCAGAATCTAGAGATTAACTTACAACTTCACACTAAGTGTAGCTGCTTAAGGGTTTACAATCTAGGTGCTGATTTTCTTATAAGCATTTTCTGAAAGAGACTTTAGCATATTTGTTCTTTTGTTTCTGGCTTATTTTGTACAACTCATTGTCTCCAAGATTTTTCAGTTTTTTATATGCCTCTCAATGTCCTTGCTTTTTGTAGCTGCCCTTTGGCTCCCTCCATCTACTGAGCATCATGAATAATGTCCAAAATAAACAAACCATGCCTTATAGTATCTCACTTGGTTGTACAATCAGTAGCACTCTCAATTTTGGACAATTTTCATTGGTCCATCGAGACAAAGAACTGACAAACATAGCCTCTTTAAATATCAAATCAAAACTATTCCTTATTTCTTGTCTCCCCCCCCCCCCCACAGTTAGTTGCCCTTGGTAGTGCTGTGGTACCATTGATTTCTTCCTGCTAACTATTGTCCTTAGCATGCAATTTTAGTTTCTCCCCTATATACTTTTAGTATTATTTACTCTTTGTTGGATGTGTATTTTTGTGTCATTTGTTAAATTTGGGAGGGTTTCATCCATTATGTATTTGAATATTCTCCCTGCTCCTTTCTCTCTTCCTTCTGGCATTCCCACAATACATATATTCGTACTCTTTAAGATGTACCCTTGGTTCCTTAGGCTCTGTTCACTTTTCATTTTTTTCTTCCTTCTGCTCCTCAGACTGGATTATTTCAAGGTCAGTGATTTTTTTTTTTCACCTGCTCCAGACTACTGTTGAGTGCTTTAGTGAATTTTTTGTTTCTGTTCCTGTGATCTTCAGCTCTGTGTTTCTTTTCAATTTCTGTCTGTTTATTGATACTCTCTTCGTGTTCATTGATTATTTTTATGATTTCTGTTGCTTTTTTTGGTCCATGTTTTTCTTTAGCTCTTAGAGCATATTTAGGACCAATTTTAAAAGTTTTTGTCTGGAGTGTCCCAGATCTGATCCTTTTTATTTGTGATTTCTCATGCTTTAATATTCTCCTTTGCCTGGGCCATCATTTCCTTTTCTTTGTATATTTTGCAGTTTTTGTGGAAATGTAAATATTTTGTCATTTTAATGTGTTATTGTTGGAATTTAGAGTCTAAGAAGTCTGTTCCTTAAGGTTGTATGTAGCTAGTGTTATGTCAGAGCTTTCCCTGAATGCTAGGAGCTAACAAAAAAAAGAAGTGGAAAAAAAGAAAATACCTTTCTTAGTCTTTACAGATTGACTGGTGTGAGTCCTTAACACACTCATCCACAGAAAGAGTTTAGAGAATAATTCCAGGCCAAGGAGTAAGGGCTTTCCTGGTCCTTTGTCTTAGCCATGTGTGTTCGGCCCTTACGTTTCTCCCATTCACACTGATATGAATATCCTTTCTTCCCTAGGAAGCAGTTTCCTCGTGGTCCCAGGGACTGCTCTCTATGTCCTAAAACCAGCATTGCCTTACCCATGGTAGTTACTTGACTGCTCTCCCATAGTTTTCTGAAGGAGAGCTAAGCTAGCCCTTTTCTACACATAGGACAGTGTTAGTGATAGTGAGTCCCTTAGGCCACTTCCAGACAGATTGGGCCATGCATACTCCTGGTGTGTGTACAAGGGCTATTCTGCTTCCTCTGAAACTGGGATAGATATCTGTCTTGGGAGTGTGAACCATTTCCGTGCCAAGCTGGGAAGGGGTGGGGAGAGGTACCAGCCAAGGTGCCAAAAAGATCCTACAAATTTTAAGTGCCTGTTTTCTTGATTTGGCAGTCACCCTTCTTACTGCAGTCCCCACACTTTTCTGGAGCTTTTAAAAAGATGTTTTTTTATCATTTATGGCTGATTGTTCAAAGCTTTTATGGTGGTATGGAGCCCTGAATCTTCTCATTCCACCATCTTGATCTGGCCCTCACCTTTTTTTTAAATATAATTTTATTGAGATAAATATTCATATACTATATAATCATCCAGATTGTAAAATCAGTGTCACCTTTGTTTTTGAACATATTTTTGCTGGGTATAGACCTTTTAGTTGACAAATTTTTCTTTCATTACTTTCAAGATGTTGCTCCAATCTCTTTTCACTGACATGGCCTCTTTCTAGAAATCTGCTACCTTTAACTTTGTTTTGTGTATACACATCTGTTTTGTCTGGCAGTTTTTAAGATTTTCTCTTTATTACTGTTTTTCAATACTTAGATTATGATGTGTCTTGGTATAGTTCTTTTTATGTTTGTTGTGTTTGGGGTTTTTTTTAATACAGTTTTATTGAGATACACTTACACACCATACAAACCATCTGAAGTATGCAATCACTGCTCACAGTATCATCATATAGTTGTGCATACATCCCCATGATCAATTTTGGAACATTTTCATTACTCCAGAAAGGAAATAAAAATAAAAATTAAAACCCAAATCTTCCTGTACATTTTATCCCTCCCCTACCACCCACCGTTTGACCCATAGTATAGGTGTGGTACATTTGTTAACTGTTAATGAAAGAATATTAAAATATACTGTTAACCATAGTACATAGGTACATTTTCCCCCATGTATCCATCTATTTTTTTTTTAACATTTGTTCCCCCTATTATTTATTTTTAATCCATATGTTTTACTCATTTGCCCATACCATAAATAAAAGGAGCATCAGACACAAGGTTTTCATAATTACACAGTCACATTGCAAAAGCTATATCATTCTACAATCATCTTCAAGAAACATGGCTACTGGAACACAGCTCTGTGGTTTCAGGCACATCCCTCTAGCCTCTCTAATACACCTTAGACTAAAAAAGGGGTTATTTAGGCATAAGAATAACCTCCAGGAAACTTCTCGACTCTGTTTGAACTCTCTCAGCTCCTGATGCTTTTTTGTCTCATTTCTCTCTCCCCACTTTCAGTTGAAAAGGTTTTCTCAATCTCTTTATGCTGAGTCCCAGCTCATTCTAGGATTTCTGTCCCACGTTGCCAGGGAGGTTTCCACCCCTGGGAGTCAAGTCCCATGTAGAGAAGGATAGGGCTGTGAGTTTGCTTGCCGTGTTGGCTGAGAGAGAGAGATAGGCCACATCTGAGCAACAAAAGAGGCTCTCTGTGAGTGACTCATAGGCCTTTTTTTCTCATGCAAAACCAATTCTTTAAATTTGTACATGTAGTCACTATCATTATACACTCTAGGCATTCCTAGATTATAACATCTCCGTCTTTATTGTCTTTTTTCTGATTTCATTTGTGCCCCCAGCCCTCCTCCCTCTGTCATTCTCACATTCAGCTTCATTCAGTGTTTTAACATAGTTGTTTTACAGTTAGGTAGTATTGTGCTATCTATTTCTGAGTTTTTGCAATCAGTCCTGTTGTACAATGTGTATCCCTTCAGCTCCATTTACCCAATATCTTACCCTATTTCTGTCTCCTGATGGTCTCTGTTACCAAGGAAATTCTCCAAGTTTATTCACTAATGTTAGTTATATCAGTGAGACCATACAGTATTTGTCCTTTTGTTTCTGGCTAATCTCATTCACTCCTTAAGGTCCATCCATGTTGTTGTTACATAATTCATAACTTTATTCTGTCTTACGGCTGCATAATATTCCATTGAATGTATATACCACAGTTGGTTTAGCCACTCATCTGTTGATGGACATTTTGACTGTTTCCATCTCTTCACAATTGTGAATAATGCTGCTGTAAACATTGATGTGCAAATGTCTGCTTGTGTCCTTGCCCTCATGTTCTCTGAGTAGATACCTAACAATGGTATTGCTGGATCATATGGCAATTCTATATTTAGCTTCCTGAGAAACCGCCAAACTGCCTTCCACAGGAGTTGTACCATTTGACATTCCCACTAACAATGGATAACATTTTTTGGCCCTTAATAATTCTTTAATTTTTTTGGCCTCTATCCCCTTTGGAAACTCCTGTTACATGTTTATTAGGGTACTTGGTATTGTCTCACAGCTATTTGATATCCATTAAGCTATTTAAGTCTTTTATTTTCCTTTTTAAACAGTTTCTATTGCTTGGTCCTCAAGTTCACTGATCTTTTCTTCTGCTATGTCTAATCTGTTTTTAATCCAATCCAGTACATTTTTCATTTCAGATTTTGAAATTCTCCTCTTTAGAACTTCATTTTGTTTTTATGTCTTTTGTTTTGCTACTTTTTGGGCATACAGAGTACGGTTATACTGTATTACGGTTGCATGTTAATTGTAAAATCTGTGTCAGTTGTGGGTCTGTTTTGATTGATTTATATTTTTTCTTCAACTCCATCATATTTTTCTGTCTTTGTATATGTACAGATTTTTGATTGGTTGCCTGACATGTGAATTTGAATTTGACCTTGTTGGGTGTTGATTATTTGTTTTCCTATAAATACTGTGCTTTTTCTGTGACATAATTATTTGGAAATAGATATTTTCTAATCTTGCTTTTAAGTTTTTTAGATGGGATCAGGGCAGTATTTAATCCAGGACCATTTATTTCCCACTACTGAGGCAAGAGTCTTGAGTAGTCTCCAGTGCCTGATGAGCTGTGAGATTTTCCAGTCTGCATGGAGGAAATAGGCACTTTTCCTGGCCTATCTGAGCGCTGGGTACTGCTCTCTCTAAACTTTCTGGATGTATTTTGCCTCAGGAGCTTCCTTACATGCTTAGCTGAAGATCTTTGGTGTGCTTTCTGTCTAAAGCTCTTAGGTACCCTGCTTGTGAGTTCCAGTTTCCTTTGTCTCCTTGACTCTTAGCAGTATTTCCTCATCTAAAGGTGTATGCAGGATTTTTCTTGGGGTACCCCCTGCCCTGTACCTTTAGCAGTAAGTTGGGACATTTGAAGGACTCGCTTCATTTGTTCCCTTATCTTAAGGATGGCTAGCTATCCTTACCTGATATCCAGTGTCTTAAAAAGTGTTTATGTGTTGTTGTTTTTTTTCTTTTCTTTTTTTTTTTTTTTTAACATGGGCAGGCACCGGAAATCAAACCCGGGTCCTTGGGCATGGCAGGCAAGCATTCTTACCTGCTGAGCCACTGTGGCCCGCCCTTGTTGTTTTTTTTTAATTTCTTTTATTAGTTTTTTTAAATTTTTCTTATTAATTAAAAAAATTAACAAACAAAACATTAAGATATCATTCCATTCTACATATACAATCAGTAATTCTTAATATCATCACATAGTTGCATATTCATCATTTCTTAGAACATTTGCATCGATTTAGAAAAGGAAATAAAAAGACAATAAAAAAGAAATAAAATGATAATAGAGAAAAAAAAGATTATACATACCATACCCCTTACCCTTCGCTTTCATTTACTACTTGCATTTCAAATTAATTTAGCATTTGTTCCCCCTATTATTTATTTTTATTCCATATGTTCTACTCTTCTGTTGATACAGTAGCTAAAAGGAGCATCAGACACAAGGTTTTCACATTCACAGAGTCTCACTGTGAAAGCTTTATCATTGTTCAATCATCATCAAGACACATGGCTACTGGAACACAGCTCTACGTTTTCAGGCAGTTCCCTCCAACCTCTCCACTACATCTTGAAGAATAGGGTGATATCTACTTAATGCATAAGAATAACCTCCAGAATAACCTCTCGACTCTGGTTGGAATCTCTCAGCCATTGACACTTAGTCTCATTTCACTCTTCCCCCTTTGGTCGAGAACGTTCTCTCAATCCCTTGTTGTTAATTCTCAGCTCATTCTAGGGTTTCTCTCAGTCCCTTGATGCTGAGTCTCATCTCATTCCAGGAATTCTGTCCCAAGTTGTTAGGAAGGGCCACATCCCTGGGAGTCATGTCCCACGCAGAGAGGGGTAGGGTGGTGAGACTGCTCGTCATGTTGGCTGGAGAGAGAGGCCACATCTGAGCAACAAAAGAGGCTCTCTTGGGGGTGACTCTTAGGCCTAAATTGTAAGTAGACTTGACCTATCCTTTGTGCGGTTAAGTTATATATGAACAAACCCCAAGACTGGGGGCTCAGCCTATAGCTTTGGTTGTCCACACTGCTTGTGAGAATATCAAGAATTCAACTTGGGGAAGTTGAATTTCTCCCCACTCTCACCATTCCCCGAAGGGGGCTTGCAAATACTTTTCCAGTCACTGATCAAATCACTCTGGGATTCATCGGGGTATCAGTCTGGACAAACCAACAAAATCTCATGTCCTATCTGAGATTCCAAGTACTTATGACGTTCAATCAAACTATCTACATGAGTTATATTCGGAAATGCTCTAGTCAAAATATAAATTTTGTAACAAACATTTTTTGCTTTAGTCTCACACATAAGGTGACATTTTAAAGTATTAATTATCATCTGTTTTCAGCACCCTGCAATAATGACATTCCTTTGTTCTTCCTCATGCAAAAACATTTTTAAAATTTGTACATTGTACATTTCACTATTATTATACACTCTAGGCATTCCTAGATTATACCATCTCGATCTTTAACATCTATCTTTCTTTCTGATTTCATTTATGTCCCCAACCCTCCTCCCTCTATCATTCTCACATGCAGCTTCATTCAGTGTTTTAACATAATTACATTACAGTTAGGTAGTATTGTGCTGTCCATTTCTGAGTTTTTGTATCCAGTCCTGCTGCACAGTCTGTATCCCTTCAGCTCCAGTTACCCAATATCTTACCCTATTTCTATTTCCTGATGGTCTCTGTTATGAACAAAATATTCCAAGTTTATTCTCTAATGTCAGTTCATATCAGTGAGACCATACAGTATTTGTTCTTTAGTTTTTGGCTAGTCTCACTCAGCATAGTGTTCTCTAGATCCATCCATGTTGTTACGTACTTCAAAAGTTTATTCTGTCTTAGAGCTGCATAATATTCCATCGTATGTATATGCCACAGTTTGTTTAGCCACTCATTTGTTGATGGATATTTTGGCTGTTTCCATTTCTTTGCAATTGTAATTAATGCTGCTATAAATATTGGTGTGCAAGTGCCCGTTTGTGTCTTTGCCCTTAAGTCCTCTGAGTAGATACCTAACAATGGTATTGCTGGGTCATATGGCAATTCTATATTAAGCTTTTTGAGGAACCGCCAAACTGCCTTTCACAGTTTGACATTCCCACCAACAGTGAATAAGTGTGCCTCTTTCTCCGCATCCTCTCCAGCACTTGTCATTTTCTGTTTTGTTGATAATGGCCATTCTGGTGGGTGTGAGATGATATCTCATTGTGGTTTTGATTTGCATTTCTCTAATGGCCAGGGACATTGAGCATCTCTTCATGTGCCTTTTGGCCATTTGTATTTCTTCTTCTGAGAAGTGTCTGTTCAAGTCTTTTTCCCATTTTGTGATTGGATTGGCTGTCTTTTTGTTGTTCAGTTGAACAATCTCTTTATAAATTCTGGATACTAGAACTTTATCTGATATGTCGCTTCCAAATATTGTCTCCCATTGTGTAGACTGTCTTTTTATTTTCTTTTTCTTTTTCTTTTTTTTATTAATTAAAGAAAAAAAAACAAATTAACCCAACATTTAGAAATCATTCCATTCTACATATGCAATCAGTAATTCTTAACATCATCACATAGATGCATGATCATCGTTTCTTAGTACATTTGCATCGGTTTAGAAGAACTAGCAACACAACAGAAAAAGATATAGAATGTTAATATAGAGAAAAAATAATGATAATAATAATTGTACAAAAAAAAGACAAACAAACAAAAAGACAGACAAAAAAAAAAACCTATAGCTCAGATGCAGTTTCATTCAGTGTTTTAACATGATTGCTTTACAATTAGGTATTATTGTGCTGTCCATTTTTGAGTTTTTGTATCTACTCCTGTTGCACAGTCTGTATCCCTTCAGCTCCAATTACCCATTATCTTACCCTGTTTCTAACTCCTGCTGGACTCTGTTACCAATGACATATTCCAAGTTTATTCTCGAGTGTCGATTCACATCATTGGGACCATACAGTATTTGTCCTTTAGTTTTTGGCTAGACTCACTCAGCATAATGTTCTCTAGGTCCATCCATGTTAT
Organism: Tamandua tetradactyla; assembly: GCF_023851605.1. NCBI lineage: Eukaryota > Metazoa > Chordata > Mammalia > Pilosa > Myrmecophagidae > Tamandua > Tamandua tetradactyla. The sequence continues at coordinate 11,035,411 of NC_135335.1, forward strand.
TACAGGCTTCATAAGTTTATCCTGTCTTAAAGCTGCATAATATTCCATTGTATGTATATACCACAGTTTGTGTAGCCACTCGTCTGTGGATGGACATTTTGGCTGTTTCCATCTCTTTGCAATTGTAAATAACGCTGCTATAAACATTGGTGTGCAAATGTCCGTTTGTGTCTTTGCCCTTAAGTCCTTTGAGTAGATACCCAGCAATGGTATTGCTGGGTCGTATGGCAATTCTATATTCAGCTTTTTGAGGAACCGCCAAACTGCCTTCCACAGTGGTTGCACCATTTGACATTCCCACCAAGAGTGGATAAGTGTGCCTCTTTCTCCGCATCCTCTCCAGCACTTGTCATTTTCTGTTTTGTTGATAATGGCCATTCTGGTGGGTGTGAGATGATATCTCATTGTGGTTTTGATTTGCATTTCTCTAATGGCCAGGGACATTGAGCATCTCTTCATGTGCCTTTTGGCCATTTGTATTTCCTCTTCTGAGAGGTGTCTGTTCAAGTCTTTTTCCCATTTTGTAATTGGGTTGGTTGCCTTTTTGTTGTTGTTGAGTTGGACAATCTCTTTATAAATTCTGGATACTAGACCTTTATCTGATATGTCGTTTCCAAATATTGTCTCCCATTGTGTAGGCTGTCTTTCTACTTTCTTGATGAAGTTCTTTGATGCACAAAAGTGTTTAATTTTGAGGAGCTCCCATTTATTTATTTCCTACTTCAGTGCTCTTGCTTTAGGTTTAAGGTCCATAAAACCGCCTCCAATTGTAAGTTTCATAAGATATCTCCCTACATTTTCTTCTAACTGTTTTATGGTCTTAGACCTAATGTTTAGATCTTGGATCCATTTTGAGTTAACTTTTGTATAGGTTGTGAGATATGGGTCTTCTTTCATTCTTTTGCATATGGATATCCAGTTCTCTAGGCACCATTTATTGAAGAGACTGTTCTGTCCCAGGTGAGTTGACTTGACTGCCTTATCAAAGATCAAATGTCCATAGATGAGAGGGTCTATATCTGAGTACTCTATTCGATTCCATTGGTCAATATATCTGTCTTTATGCCAATACCATGCTGTTTTGACCACTGTGGCTTCATAATATGCCTTAAAGTCAGGCAGCGCGAGACCTCCAGCTTCGTTTTTTTCCCTCAAGATGTGTTTAGCAATTCGGGGCACCCTGCCCTTCCAGATAAATTTGCTTATTGGTTTTTCTATTTCTGAAAAATAAGTTGTTGGGATTTTGATTGGTATTGCATTGAATCTGTAAATCAGTTTAGGTAGGATTGACATCTTAACTGTATTTAGTCTTCCAATCCATGAACACGATATGCCCTTCCATCTATTTATGTCTTCTGTGATTTCTTTTAGCAGTTTTTTGTAGTTTTCTTTATATAGGTTTTTTGTCTCTTTAGTAAAATTTATTCCTAGGTATTTTATTCTTTTAGTTGCAATTGTAAATGGGATTCGTTTCTTGATTTCCCCCTCAGCTTGTTCATTACTAGTGTATAGAAATGCTACAGATTTTTGAATGTTGATCTTGTAACCTGCTACTTTGCTATACTCATTTATTAGCTCTAGTAGTTTTGTTGTGGATTTTTCCGGGTTTTCGACATATAGTATCATATCGTCTGCAAGCAGTGATAGTTTTATTTCTTCCTTTCCAATTTTGATGCCTTGTATTTCTTTTTCTTGTCTAATTGCTCTGGCTAGAACCTCCAACACAATGTTGAATAATAGTGGTGATAGTGGACATCCTTGTCTTGTTCCTGATCTTAGGGGGAAAGTTTTCAATTTTTCCCCATTGAGGATGATATTAGCTGTGGGTTTTTCATATATTCTCTCTATCATTTTAAGGAAGTTCCCTTGTATTCCTATCTTTTGAAGTGTTTTCAACAGGAAAGGATGTTGAATCTTGTCAGATACCTTCTCTGCATCAATTGAGATGATCATGTGATTTTTCTGCTTTGATTTGTTGATATGGTGTATTACATTAATTGATTTTCTTATGTTGAACCATCCTTGCATACCTGGGATGAATCCTACTTGGTCATGATGTATAATTCTTTTAATGTGTTGTTGGATACGATTTGCTAGAATTTTATTGAGGGTTTTTGCATCTATATTCATTAGAGAGATTGGTCTGTAGTTTTCTTTTTTTGTAATATCTTTGCCTGGTTTTGGTATGGGGGTGATGTTGGCTTCATAGAATGAATTAGGTAGTTTTCCCTCCACTTCGATTTTTTCGAAGAGTTTGAGGAGCGTTGGTAGTAATTCTTTCTGGAATGTTTGATAGACTTCACATGTGAAGCCGTCTGGTCCTGGACTTTTCTTTTTAGGAAGCTTTTGAATGACTAATTCAATTTCTTTACTTGTTATTGGTTTGTTGAGGTCATCTATTTCTTCTTGAGTCAAAGTTGGTTGTTCATGTCTTTCCAGGAACCCGTCCATTTCATCTAAATTGTTGTATTTATTAACGTAAAGTTGTTTATAGTATCCTGTTATTACCTCCTTTATTTCTGTGAGATCAGTAGTTATGTCTCCTCTTCCATTTCTGATCTTATTTATTTGCATCCTCTCTCTTCTTCTTTTTTTCAGTCTTGCTAAGGGCCCATCAATCTTATTGATTTTCTCATAGAACCAACTTCTGGTCTTATTGATTTTCTCTATTGTTTTCATGTTTTCAATTTCATTTATTTCTGCTCTAATCTTTGTTATTTCTTTCCTTTTGCTTGCTTTGGGATTAGTTTGCTGTTCTTTCTCCAGTTCTTCCAAGTGGACAGTTAATTCCTGCATTTTTGCCTTTTCTTCTTTTCTGATATAGGCATTTAGGGCAATAAATTTCCCTCTTAGCACTGCCTTTGCTGCGTCCCATAAGTTTTGATATGTTGTGTTTTCGTTTTCATTCGCCTCGAGGTATTTACTAATTTCTCTAGCAATTTCTTCTTTGACCCACTCGTTGTTTAAGAGTGTGTTGCTGAGCCTCCACGTGTGAATTTTCTGGCACTCCGCCTATTATTGATTTCCAACTTCATTCCTTTATGATCCGAGAAAGTATCGTGTATGATTTCAATCTTTTTAAATTTGTTAAGACTTGCTTTGTGACCCAGCATATGGTCTATCTTTGAGAATGATCCATGAGCACTTGAGAAAAAGGTGTATCCTGCTGTTGTGGGATGTAATGTCCTATAAATGTCTGTTAAGTCTAGCTCATTTATAGTAATATTCAGATTCTCTATTTCTTTATTGATCCTCTGTCCTATGTTCTGTCCATTGATGAGAGTGGTGAATTGAAGTCTCCAACTATTATGGTATATGTGTCTATTTCCCTTTTCAGTGTTTGCAGTGTATTCCTCACGTATTTTGGGGCATTCCGGTTCGGTGCATAAATATTTATGATTGTTATGTCTTCTTGTTTAATTGTTCCTTTTATTAGTAGATAGTGTCCTTCTTTGTCTCTTTTAACTGTTTTACATTTGAAGTCTAATTTGTTGGATATTAGGATAGCTATTCCTGCTCTTTTCTGGTTGTTATTTGCATGAAATGTCTTTTCCCAACCTTTCACTTTCAACCTATGTTTATCTTTGGGTCTAAGATGTGTTTCCTGTAGACAGCATATAGAAGGATCCTGTTTTTTAATCCATTCTGCCAGTCTATATCTTTTGATTGGGGAATTCAGTCCATTAACATTTAGTGTTATTACTGTTTGGATAATATTTTCCTCTACCATTTTGCCTTTTGTATTATTTATATCATATCTGACTTTCCTTCTTTCTACACTCTTCTCCATACTTTTCTCTTCTGTCTTTTTGTATCTGACTCTAGTACTCCCTTTAGTATTTCTTGCAGAGGTGGTCTCTTGGTCACAAATTCTCTCAGTGACTTTTTGTCTGAGAATGTTTTAATTTCTCCCTCATTTTTGAAGGACAATTTTGCTGGATATAGGAGTCTTGGTTGGCAGTTTTTCTCTTTTAGTAATTTAAATATATCATCCCACTGTCTTCTAGCTTCCATGGTTTCTGGTGAGAAATCTACATATAGTCTTATTGGGTTTCCCTTGTATGTGATGGATTGGTTTTCTCTTGATCCTTTCAAGATCCTCTCTTTCTCTTTGACCTCTGACATTCTAACTAGTAAATGTCTTGGAGAACACCTATTTGGGTCTATTCTCTTTGGGGTGCGCTGCAGTTCTTGGATGTGTAATTTTAGGTTTTTCATAAGAGTTGGGAAATTTTCAGTGATAATTTCTTCCATTAGTTTTTCTCCTCCTTTTCCCTTCTCTTCTCCTTCTGGGACACCCACAACACGTATATTTGTGCGCTTCATATTGTCCTTCAGTTCCCTGATCCCCTGTTCAAATTTTTCCATTCTTTTCCAGATAGTTTCTGTTTCTTTTTGGAATTCAGATGTTCCATCCTCCAAATCACTAATTCTATCTTCTGTCTCTTTAAATCTATCATTGTAGGTATCCATTATTTTTCCATCTTTTCTCCTTTTCCTTCACTTCCATAAGTTCTGTGATTTGTTTTTTCAGTTTTTCTGTTTCTTCTTTTTGTTCAGCCCATGTCTTCTTCATGTCCTCCCTCAATTTATCAGTTTCGTTTTTGAAGAGGTTTTCCATTTCTGTTCGTATATTCAGCGTTAATTGTCTCAGCTCCTGTATCTCATTTGAACTATTGGTTTGCTCCTTTGACTGGGCCATATTTTCAATTTTCTGAGCGTGATCCGTTATCTTCTCCTGGCGTCTGGGCAGTTAGTCATTTTTTCCCTGGGTGTTGGACCCAACAGTTTGAAAGATTTTTCTGTGAAATCTCTGGGTTCTGTTTTTCTTATCCTGCCCAGTAGGTGGCGCTCGTGGCACACGTTTGTCTGCGGGGCCCACCAGTAAAAAGTGCTGTGGGTCCTTTAAGTTTGGAAAACTCTCGCCGTAGGGGAGGTTCGCCAGCCGAAGCGGCTTGGAAGAATGCCAGCCGTCCTGGGGGTCTGAACGCGGGGAGGGTCGCCGGCCGCCGCAGCCCGGCCTGGGAGAGTGCACCGTTCCCAGCCGAATCAGGAAATCATGTGTCTGGAAGGGACCCTGGTCACCGTCCTCCGCGGCCTGGGGATCTCCAATCCAATTCTCCCAGTTGGTCCGGGGGGCTGCGCGTTGGGTGGTCGCCAGCCGCCATGGCTTGAGAGGATCGCCTGTCCACTTCTCCCAGCTGGCCCGGGAAGGAGGAAGGGAGGGACTCCGGCCGCTTGCCGCCCCGGCCTGTGGAAGCCCGCGCCCCTCGGCAATCTCACCGGAGAAGGTTCTCCCAGCCAGTCAGCCATTCCAGGATGGGGTACGCTGTCTTTTTGATCTCTGTTGTGGCTCCAGGAGCTGTTCTGTATCGTTTCTACTCCCCTAGTAGCTGTTCTGGATGAGGAACTAAGATCCGCGCGTCTCACTAAGCCGCCATCTACTCCGGAAGACCTCTTTTTACTTTCTTGATGAAGTTCTTCGATGCACAAAAGTGTTTAATTTTGAGGAGCTCCTATTTCTTTCTTTCTTTCTTCAGTGCTGTTGCTTTAGGTGTAAGGTCCATAAAACCACCTCCAATTATAAGATTTATAAGATATCTCCCTACATTTTCCTCTAACTGTTTTATGGTCTTAGACCTAATGTTTAGATCTTGGATCCATTTTGAGTTAACTTTTGTATAAGGTGTGAGATACGGGTCCTCTTTCATTCTTTTGCATATGGATGTCCAGTTCTGTAGGCACCATTTATTGAAGACACTGTTCTGTCCCAAATGAGTTGGCTTGACTGTCTTATCAAAGATCAAATGTCCATAGATGAGAGGGTCTATATCTGAGCACTCTGTTCGATTCCATTGGTTATATATCTATCTTTATGCCAGTATCGTGCTGTTTTGACCACTGCGGCTTCATAATATGCCTTAAAGTCAGGCAGCGTGAGACCTCCAGCTTCGTTTTTTTCCCTCAGTATACTTTTAGCAATTCGGGGCACCCTGCCCTTGCAGATAAATTTTATTATTGGGTTTTCTATTTCTGAGAAGTAAGTTTTTGGGATTTTGATTGGTATTGCATTGAATCTGTATATCAATTTAGGTAGAATTGACATCTTAACTATATTTAGTCTTCCAATCCATGAACATGGTATGCCCTTCCATCTATTTAGGTCTTCTGTGATTTCTTTCAACAATTTCTTGTAGTTTTCTTTGTATAGGTCTTTTGTCTCTTTAGTTAAATTTATTCCTAAGTATTTTATTCTTTTAGTTGCAATTGTAAATGGGATTCTTGATTTCCCCCTCAGATTGTTCATTACTAGTGTATAGAAACACTACAGAGTTTTGAATGTTGATCTTGTAACCTGCCACTTTACTGTACTTATTTATTAGCTGTAGTCGTTTTGCTGTGGATTTTTCAGGGTTTTCGACGTATAGTATCATATCATCTGTAAACAGTGAGAGTTTTACTTCTTCCTTTCCAATTTTGATGCCTTGTATTTCTTTTTCTTGTCTAATTGCTCTGGCTAGAACTTCCAGCATGATGTTGAATAGCAGTTGTGATAGTGCAGATCTTTGTCTTGTTCCTGATCTTAGGGGGAAAGTTTTCAGTTTTTCCCCATTGAGGATGATATTAGCTGTGGGTTTTTCATATATTCCCTTTGTCATTTTAAGGAAATTCCCTTGTATTCCTATCTTTTGAAGTGTTTTCAACAGGAAAGGATACTGAATCTTGTCAAATGCCTTCTCTGCATCAATTGAGATGATCATGTGATTTTTCTGCTTTGATTTGTTGATATGGTGTATTCCATTAATTGATTTTCTTATGTCGAACCATCCTTGCATACCTGGGATGAATCCTACTAGGTCATGATGTATAATTCTTTTAATGTGTTGCTGGATTCGATTTGCTAGAACTTAATTGAGGATTTTTGCATCTGTATTTATTAGAGAGATTGGTCTGTAGTTTTCTTTTTTTGTAATATCTTTGCCTGGTTTTGGTATGAGGGTGATGTTGGCTTCATAGAATGAATCAGGTAGCTTTCCCTCCACTTCAATTTTTTTGAAAAGTTTGAGCAGGGTTGGTACTAATTCTTTCTGGAATGTTTGGTAGAATTCAAATGTGAAGCCGTCTGGTCCTGGACTTTTCTTTTTGGGAAGCTTTTTAATGACTGATTAAATTTCTTTACTTGTGATTGGTTTGTTGAGGTCATGTATTTCTTCTTGAGTCAAAGTTGGTTGTTCATGTCTTTCTAGGAAGTTGTCCATTTCATCTACATTGTTGTATTTATTAGTATAAAGTTGTTCATAGTATTCTGTCATTATCTCCTTTATTTCTGTGAGGTCAGTGGTTATGTCTCCTCTTTCATTTCTGATCTTATTTATTTGCATCCTCTCTCTTCTTCTTTTTGTCAATCTTGCTAAGGGCCCATCTATCTTATTGATTTTCTCATAGAATCAACTTCTGGTCTTACTGATTTTCTCAGTTGTTTTCATGTTCTCAATTTCATTTATTTCTGCTCTAATCTTAGTTATTTCTTTCCTTTTGCTTGCTTTGGGGTTGGTTTGCTGTTCTTTCTCCAGTTCTTCCAAGTGATGTGTGTTTTGTTTTAAGTGAGGGGTTAATCCAGTCTCTGTTCCATCTTTACTGGATGTGGAAGTCCAGCTTCTTCAGTTTTGGGATGATGAAGAGATCCAGTGAAGTTAAGGTCCTTGCAGTGGCCATAATGAGAGGTGGCATTACTACGTGGGCTCTGTGACTCAGTGCTCTTTTTCCTGTATCACAATCTCTTTTTATTTTTAATAATGTGTATTAGATGCTTTCATAGTTCTTTTTAGATATATAAGATTTTTGACAGTGTAATCCCTGTGAATAGAACTAGTGGGGACTAAGTAATTTATTTTTATCTTTATTAATTATATTTTTTCTTTGACCATCTGACATGTTAATTCTTCATAGGAAATCCCTACAATGCTAGTTGTAATGAAGCATTGATTTTATGTATGTAATATTTATAGCCTTTTGTTTCGTGCTGTTGAGTTAACTCCTCTAGGAACCTCCATGTATTTTGTCATTTAGATTTTCTATCCTTTTAAAAACCATTGTGTTCAGACATCTTGCAAGATCTAGCGTGTTTTAAAAACTCAGTGTAATTTTGGATAAATCTCAGATTGATAAGCAATTCTATACATGTTAGCCAAAAAGAAGTTCACCATAAATGACTTATTATATATATTTTATTTATTTATTTATTTATTTATTTATTCATTTATTCATTTATTTATTTTTTGATGTGGGCATGCTCCGGGAATTGAACCCAGGTCTCCAGCACAGCAGGCGAGAATTCTGCCACTGTGCCACTCATGCACCGCCCTATATTTTCATTTGTTTTGACTTTTTAATATTTTTTCAGTATTCTTAAATTTATAGATGCAATTTATTCTGTTTAAATATTATGCAATAGCCATAATATACCACATTTTATTTTATCCATTTTCCTACTGGTGAATATTTAGAAGGTTTCCACGTTGTTTTTTACAATCCTAGTTGCAGTGAACATGCAGATAAATGTGTCCTTGAACAAGAGTGCTAACATTTCAGGTTGGAGTTCTTTACTCATGGGGGTAGAGAAATTGATTAATTTATCGGATTGTAGCCAGTATTTAGAATAGAAAAAATCAGGGAGCAGTGCATATACAAATTTAGTTTCCATTTTATGTTTTAGTATATTTGGTCCTGATGTAAAATGTATCTCATTGTGGGTTTCAGTAAAAAATGAAAGATATTTAGACGTAGAATTGCTGGGTCTAGGAATGTCATTTCTGCCTCTTTCTGTTTTTGAAAGGGTTTCGGCAATTTGCTGTCCTGTCACAGGGCATGAGAATATCATTTGCCCCTAATATCCATCCCTTGATCTAAATATACATGTGATTCCCATTCTTAAAAGAACTGCGTTTTAGTATTTTCCCTTGTTTCTTTTATTTAGCTTTAATTTTTTAGTTAAAAAATATAATTTCCATACCACAATTTTCACCCTTTTAAATTGTATTCACTGATTTTTAATATATTCACAAAGCTGTCCAGCAGTTACCACCATCTATTCCAGAACATTTTTATCGCTCCAGAAAGAAACTCTTCATTTCCTTCTTCCCCTAGCCCATGGCAACGTCTAATCTCTCCTTCCTCAATGAACTGTATACCCATTATGGACAGTTGATATAAGCGGAGTCATAAAATATGTGGTCTTCTGTGTCTGGCTCCTTACCACCCCTCCATCCAAAGTCCTTAAGTTTTATCCATGTAGCATGTTAGTACTTTACTCTCTTCCATGGTTGAATGATATTTCATGGTTGGGATATTACATTTTGTTTATCCATTTATCAGTTGATGGACATTTGGGTTGTTTCCACTTGGCTATTATGAATAATTCTGCCATGCACATTTGTGTATACTTCTCTTGAGTATATATATGGGAGTAGAATTTCTGGGTCTAACCTCTCGAGGGATTGCCAAACTGCTCCTCAGAGCGGCTTTACTACCCTTCATTCTCACCAGCAATGCACAAGACTCCAGTCTGTCTACATCCTTGCCGACCCTTGTTGTACATCTTTCTTTTTTTTAAATTTTATTATTTTGTGTTTTTTAAATACCAAGAACATCAACAAATGCAAACATTCCCATTTTGATCATCCCGCTTTACATATATAATCAGTAATTCACAATATTGTCACATAGTTGCATACTCATAGTCGTGATCATTTCTTGGAACATTTGCATCTATTCAGAAAAAGAAATAAAAACAGAAACAAAATTCATACATACCATACTTCTTACCCCTCCCTTTCATTGATCACTAGCATTTCAATCTACTAAATTTATTTTAACATTTGTTCCCCATTATTCTATTTATTTATTTAAAATTTATTTATTAGTTAAATAAACTTTAACAACAAACACACTAAAACATTAACATATGTTCATTCCATTCTACATATATTATCAGTAATTCACAATATCACCACATAGTTGCATATTCATCCTGATCATTTCTTAGAACATTTGCATCAATTCAGAAAAAGAAAGAAAAAGACACAGAAAAAGAAATAAAACGAAAACAGAAAAAAAACAGATTATACATACCATACCCCTTACCCCTCGCTTTCACTGATCACTAGCATTTCAAACTAAATTTATTTTAACATTTGTTCCCCCTATTTTTTATTGTTATTCCATATATTCTACTGGTCTGTTGACAAGGTAGAATATAAAGGATGCTAAAGGAGCATCAGACACAAGGTTTTCACAATCACAGTCACATTGTGAAAGCTATGTCATTATTCAGTCATCATCATGAAACATGGCTACTGGAACACAGCCCTACACTTTCAGGCAGTTCCCTCCAGCCTCTCCATTACATCTTGAATAACAAGGTGATATATACTTAATGCGTAAGAATAACCTCCAGGATAACCTCTCGACTCTGTTTGGAATCTCTCAGCCATTGACACTTTGTCTCATTTCACTGTTCCCCCTTTTGGTCGAGAAGGTTCTCTCAATCCCTTGATGCTAAGTCTCAGCTCATTCTAGGTTTTTTCTCAATCCCTTAATGCTGAGTCTCAGCTCATTCTAGGATTTCTGTCCCACATTCCCAGGAAGGTCCACACCTCTGGGATTCATGTCCCACGTAAACAGGGGGAGAGTGGTGAGTTTGCTTGTTGTGTTGACTGGAGAGAGAGGCCACATTTGAGCAACAAAAGAGACTCTCTTGGGGGTGACTCTTAGGCCTAAATTTTAAGTAGACTTGACCTATCCTTTGTGGGGTTGAGTTTCATATGAAGAAACCCCAAGTCTGGGGGCTCAGCCGATAGCTTTGGTTGTCCACACTGCTTGTGAGAATATCAAGAATTCAACTAGGGTAAGTTGAATTTCTCCCCACTCTCACCATTCCCCAAAGGGGACTTTGCAAATATTTTTCCACTCACTGATCAAATGACTCTGGGATTCATCGGGGCATCACTCTGGACAAACCAACAAAATCTCATGTCCTATGTGAGATTCCAAGTACTTATGACGTTCAATCAAACTATCTACATGGGTTATATTACGAAATGCTCTAGTCAAAATATAAATTTTGTACCAAATAAATGTTTTTTGCTTTGGTCTCATACATAAGGTGAAATTTTAAAATATTAATTACCATCTATTTTCAGCACCCTGCAGTAATGACATTCCTTTGTTCTTCCTCATGCAAAAACATTTTTTAAATTTGTACATTTAGTTGCTATTGTTAAACACACTAGGCATTCCTAGATTATACCATCTCAGTCTTTATCATCTCAGATTACTCACATTTGCTAACTTCTAACATTTTGCCAAATTTTTATTTGTATGTTTCTTTCTTCATTTTTATCTGTCTATCATTCAATCAGTTAATCTGTTCATTGTCTTGGATCCATTTTGCTTGCACTTTGGGTATAGTAAGATCTAAGACACCAGCTCCTATCACACAATATATAAGATATTTCCCTACATTTTCTTCTAAAAGTTTTATGGTCTTGAATGGTAACGCATGACAAACTCTGAAATCTCTTCTGTATTTGCTTTTGAAGTGTACTTTGAAAATCATTGCTTTTTTTTCTTTTCTTTGTATATATGTTATATTTAGCAATAAAAAAAGTTAAAAAAAGATTTATGGTCTTAACTCTAACATTTAGGTCTTTGATGCATTTTGAGTTAGTTTTTGTATATGGTGGTGAGGTAGAGGCCCACCATCATTCTTGTGCATGTGTAGATCCAGTTGTCCCAGTCATGTTTAGTTTTGATTGCTCATTTGATGTGATCGTATCCTCATTACAAAATAGATAAAATATGGATAGGATAAAGCTTTCTATGCCTATCATTAGGTTTCATTGAATTCAGGCTAGAAACTGTGTTTGTTTTGGATTTATCTTTGTTTTCTGTATAGTACTCTTTTGTGCTTGAATTAATATCATAATATCTATTGGTTGACAGTAGTCGGTTAGGTATATGGAAATAAATTCAAAATATTTGTTGGCTTAATGGGACTGGAATATAAACTACTGATAATTACATTATTATTTCTAAGAATAAAAATACATTATTTTTATTTATATTTACCATAAATTTCATCCAAACTTTTTTTTGTTTTTTTTGCTGTGTGGGTTTAATTTAGGGCATTTCTCTTGGATTCAGTAGAGCTTCATAGAAAGTTTCTCTGCTGGCTATTGCAGTAATCCAAATGTTGATGAAGACTCAGACACTCAATAATAAATTTTCTTGCCTTTTTGAACATGTTATACTCTGTCCTCTCTTGGAACCAGTTAAATTGTGCACAGATTTGGAAAAAAAAATTTAATTGTATGATTGAAAATCTTAGTAAGTTGTTTAGGGATAGTAAGGAACTATATCTTATTTAACATCTTGCATGAATCTTGCTTTTAATATGGGAACAGATGGGGTCATTAGCTATTTTGAAAAGCATTAGGTTTCACGAAGCCTAGTTATATAGAGCACATCGATAGCCTAGAATCTCCTAGATTTCCTTTTGTCTTTGGCGTGGTCTGTCTTTTGGAAAGGTTGTGATAAGTGTTAGATTTCTTTTGTCAAGCAATCAGAAAACCTCAGAAATTTTTTAGATGAATGCAGCCTTGCTATAGATATAAAAGATAACCCAGCCCATATGTGTCATTATTATTATTTTTTAAGAGTGTTTTGTTATTTCAAAAATAAATTTAGTCAATTTTCAGTAACAAAACAGTTGCATTACTGGTTTCTTTTTCTCCCAATCTGCCTCCAAAGAAAACCACCCTAAAGAAGAGTACATTTTAATCCAGTATTCTGCAGGATGCATACCTAACAGACCTCACAGAAACCTCACCAAAAAGGAAGAACTAGGTGGGAAAAAAATTGTAAAAAATCAGCATATCACCAACCCAGACTGTAGAGATGGGGTGGTTAGTGCTTCCCAACCTTAGAGAAGCAAAGTTTCAAAATAATATAAAATTTTAAAAAGGTTTTGTATATAAACTATTCAGGATTTCTCCAGCACTGGCTAATAAAAAGCATGAGATGGCACTTTTAGAGACAGCAGCTTCATACCCAGAAAAGTGTAATAAAATGTTCCATATGGCTAAATTAGTGGCAAAAACGTAATTTTCTTTGTTTCCTTTTTAAAAAGGAGGAGAGTAAACACATTAGTGGTAATCCCAACATAAGGGGCACATGTTTCATTCTGTAGCAGTTGGGAAGGGGGAAGAGAAAGGACCAGGCCAAGATTTGGTTTCAGAGGTATCACCATATTAATTTGGTCTCTTCTGAAGACAAAAAGTTAAAATAATAAATTTGCCCTTAGGTAACTTAAAGCTGAAAACTTCAATAGTCCTCTTTCTTTTTCTTTTTTTTAGGCTAACTCCTAGAATCACCTTTCTTGTTTAGCTGGTGCTTTGTATACAGCAATGAGATTTCTCTCAGTAGAGTCTTTCCCTGGGCTGTGTTTGGTTTTCAGTGAAGCAGGCCATACCACTTTCCCTCCTCTTTGGAGAGAGCAATATGTATTAGGCTGAAAAATTACCTTTCAAAAATGAGAAAGAGATTAGATTGCTGCTTCAGAGCTGTGGAATTATTTGGAATGTTTTATAAATGGCTGCTGCAACAACAAAAGGGGGTAATTACAAAAGTTATACATCACAACATGCTTTATTTATTTATTTATTTTTTTGTTTTTTGTACTTTTTAAAAATTTTTTTTTTTTGTTTTTTGTACAACATGCTTTCAAAAACACTTGCGTTGTGCTCACATTCCCTTAAATGTGGTTCTTAAAGATGCTCAGCCCATAGCCCAGCTCCAGTTTCTGGGAGAGGCAGAGAGTTTGGTGAAAAAGACACAGAGCCAGGGGTAGGTGGGTGGATGGATAAGAGGGTATATGGTGAGAGGAGAAAGCAACCTTCCAGTTAAAGATCAGCCCTCAGTTTAACGGTCAGCTTTGGGCAGGCTGGCCTTAGGTGGAGTCAGGACTAAAGGAAGGTGTGGAGGCAGAGCGGGACAGTATTTCATTCAGGTCAAGCAGAGTCTGGTCCAGCATTCTTTGCGTACACAGGTGTTCCTCTTAGGTGCATTTCAGTTTTTATTCCAAGTCATCAGTTGTCTTTTCCAGCTTGGCTACCAATTTCTCAGCAGACTTGGCACGGGTCTCTACTTCCTTGAGTTTATCAATAAGAATCTTTATCTCTTCTTCATATTCATCTTCTTTTTGAGGGTACTTTTTCTCCAGCAGCATTCAGACACTTCAGATTCTGATCCATCTGTCTGATCTGCTCGTCCATCTCTCGGCAGTGAGACTCTGGCAGCCCAGCTTGTTCTTCACTATTTTTCAAGTCCCTTCAATAATCACCAATTTACAAACCTTGCACTTCTGATTTGCCTCTTCTGTGATGCGCTTAGTTTCTTTGAGTTAGATCTCCTTTAGTTCCATCTTTTCTTAATCTTTTAAAGCCTGGTTTCAAGTAACCTTTGTATCTCTCTTGCTCTCATCAACAGCTCTCTCTGCTTCCTCCAGCTTTTTCAGGGCACTGGCCAGGCGCTCCTGAGCTCCGTCCAGTTCCTCTTCAAGCAGCTGGATCCCATGGTTCAAGGAGGCCACCTCAGCCTTATCCTGTTCCTGGGACCCCCTTTCTCTCTCAACTTCCTGCTGCAGGTGTTGACTCTCTCCTCAGCATCCTTGGCCTGCTGCTGTAGAACCTGGAGCTTGCGCTTCACAGCCTCAGTGGTGGTGATCCCGGCCATGGTGCCCACCCAGCAACTGCTCACGCTTGACTTCCTGCCTCCTACACTTGGCTTTGCAGCCGTTTCTCACCATATGTATTATTTTTTTATTGGATTATTCTTAAGTTTAAACTAAGATCAATTCATATTTAAAAATATTTTTAACAAAAAATAGTAATCTGAAACGATTGGCTGGTGAATGAGCTAATTGAGTGAATGAGCTTCAGTATTTGGCTGTTTTGTTTAGCAGGTCAATTTCCCCTCCTTCTATATTGCTCTGTACCCCTCTGCTTTGTAACAACACACCAGACCAGAGCAAATAATTCTTCTTTAGCAAAGGCTTAATTGGTCAAAGCAAGGCACATAAATAATTGTACTTTTTTCATAGAACCTACAAGCAGGTGCTTATGGTTTGTTTAAATGTTAACTGTAATTTTCAAATTCTTGTTTCCTTTTTTTCCCTTCTCACTTTAATGTATTTTGCTTTTATTTTCCTTTTTTTTTTAGGTTGCAGTTGTTCTGATGGATACCCAGGGGGCATTTGACAGCCAGTCCACTGTGAAAGATTGTGCTACCATCTTTGCTCTAAGCACCATGACTAGTTCTGTTCAGGTAAAACCTCTTTACTAGGAAGAAAGTTTGTAGAGGAAATCAGATAAAGGGGGGACGTCTAATTTCAGTTATTTTTCTGTTATCATAATACCTATAATAGTATGTAAATGTCCTTTTTAAAATTTAATATAAGTTAATTTCTTACAGGTTCAAGAAGGAGCTAAACTATTTTTTCTATTTAGATAATAATTTTATGTAAAATGCTCCAAGAAGCATCTGATAATGGAAATTATATCAGTTGCATCATATAGAAAATATAGATTTGGTAAGAACATAGGAATAATAGATCTAAAACTGTAAAGGGGGAATTTTGTGATTTTAATTTTATATGCACAGTTTTCCAGAAGAGATACTACTACTGTTTGAACAGGTCTCATATTTTTATATGCAGATCTTTAATTGTACAAAGCTTCTGTTCAGTGCTTTAGGCTTATTTGGGATTTGTTTGAAGAGTAGTATCAATGCAGATTTTTGTTTTGTAGATTTATAATTTGTCCCAGAACATTCAGGAGGATGACCTTCAACAGCTGCAGGTATATATATTCCTCATAAAAGTTTTTAACATCATGCCCTGCCGATACACCTGGGAGGAAGAGTGTTGAAAGAAGAGGGTACGGCAAGAACAAAGACCCTGAGGTCTGGAGTGTGCTTGGCAGGTTCAAGAAATAGCACGGTGGCTAGTAGGTAGGGTTGGAGGGTGTGATGGGGAGGAGGCTCAGTGATGAAGTCAGAAAGGCAGTGAGGTCCTGAGGACCTGGGCCTTTGTGGCTTTTTAAGCACTTGGACTCTTTTTCCAAGTGAGATGGGAGCTATGGGAGAATTTGGAGCAGAGGAATGATATCAAAAGGATCACTACCATGTTCAGAATAGATTTTAGGGGGTCAGTGATGTACTCTGTGTGACTGTTTATGACGCTATTGCAATAATCTAGGTGAATTAATAGACTAATATTTGTAAGATGTATAGAACTATGTGCCCAGCAGATAGTATGTGCTTAAAAATGCTAGCTACTTTATATCTACTAGTACTATCATCATTCTTATTCAGAAACTTACCTTCTCCACAGCAGCAATTCTTATCTATTTTTTCCATCAAAACATTCTCCTGTAGGTTCCATGATTGGATGCTCCTCAAACTCCACTCCCCCCTACCCTTGACATTCAAGAAAGTATATCAGAATGTGACTGAATAAGGGTGTCATTAATTTAGAGATTACCTTGAATTCTAATTTATATTGTCTTTTCAAAAATCAAAATCATTCCTATACTTAATGTTACTAATAGCAGTTACTTATACTTCATAATTAGTGGTTCTATACCAGTGCCATGATTCGGTGGTTGAGAGCTTTTGCTTTGTGAAACATCTCCCTCAAAACATGAGCTTGTCGTCATTTCCCCTGAAACTTATTCCTTCCTAAGCATCTTACTTTCACACAGGTTTTGGAATGGCTACCTTGTGTGGGGCTGTGTCGAGTGCTATTAAAACAGGAGTGATTAAAGTAGATGTGGTGGTTCTGATCTTCATGGATTTTATAGTTTAGTCAGTGAGAAATATACATAAATAAACAGGTGTGGGTGGTAAGGAAATTACAGTGCAATGACATATTCTTCTTAGATACTGTTCTCATCCTCTCATAAATTTATCAAACCCAAGATAAATTCAAGTACATCTTTCTCATAATCTTTTCAACATCAAATTTTCCAGATTCTTTTAATTTTGTCCTCCATTTCCTGCACTGATTTTATTTACATTGTCTCGGGTCTTGTAACAACTCTCCAGCTTAACTTCCCTGTTTCGGTTTCCCTTATCTTCAAACTGTCTTAACTGTCTTATACTCAGCTGAATCATCCTTTTAAGGTGTTGCCAGGATCATGCAACTGTCCTTCTCTAAATTGTATTGATTTTCACATTACCCTTGCATTAAATCCAAGCCTTGGTTTATTCTTCAGGAAAGTCCATTATATATGGCTCTGGTTTCCTTTCCATTATCATTTCATTTCATTCTAGCTTGAGCACTCTTCCAGTAAAGCAAACATGCATTTTTTTTTTGCACAGAATTTAACTTGCTTAATTCTTTTAACTTTTGAAATATGTTGTGTGTTTTCTCTACTATCCTTTGTACTTTCATTTAGGCTATATTCTTTCTTTGAACTCAATTCAAAACCACATTTTCCATAAGAATTTCCTGAACTAATGTTTTGTAGCTCTAATGCTTCCTATATTCTTGAAATCCCATTAACTTACTGAATGTAGTTCTAAGTATTTGGAAACAGTTATTAAGATAATATATATTTAAGTTTGGAGATTATTCCCAATGAAAATGAGTTGTTGGTTTTCTCTTGTGGTAAGTAATCTAGTAAAAATACTCTTTTAGGTTTATACAACTTTGACATGGGTTACAATTTCACAATTTTAGATTTTTACTTCTAGCTGCTCTAAAATACTGGAGACTAAAAGAGATCAATTTAATGATTCAGCATTCATACTCATTTGTTAAGTCCTTTCTTCTGTGTATAACTCCACCATCACCTTTGAGCTTTCCATACCTCTCTTTGGGGTTGTTTGGGTTATGACAATTCTAAATTTTTGATATTGGAAGGGTCTGTCACTAATATGGGGTAGGGAGATGAAATTATCTGATGTTCTGGAGAGGCTGGGCTAGGTTTCAGGACTTATCTGGACCAGGGGCCCATCTGGAGGTAGTAGGTTTCTTACAAGTTACTCTAGTGCCTGGGGCACTTGTGGAATCTTATATATTGCCCTAGGTGTTCTTTAGGATTGGCTGGAATGGTCCTGGTTGGGGGCTGGCATGTTATGATAGGTAGCAAGGTCTAACTGAAGCTTGCGCAAGAGCAACCCCCGGAGTAGCCTCTCGGCTCTACTTGAACTCTCTCTGCCACTGATACTTTATTAATTACATTTCTTTTCCCTGTTTTCATCAGGATGTAATTGTTGATCCCACGGTGCCAGGTCTGTATTCATCCCTGGGAGTCATCTCCCACATCGTCAGGGAGACTTTTACCCCTGGATGTCATGTCCCATGTGGGGTGGTGGGCAATGATTTCACTTGCAGAGATGGGCTTAAAGAGAGTGAGGCCACATCTTGGCAACAAAAGAGGACCTCCAGAAGTAACTCTTAGACATGCCTATAGGTAGTCTAAGCTTTTCCACTACCTACATAAACTTCACTAGAGTAAGCCTCATGCTCGAGAGCATGGTCTATTGATTTGGATGTCCCTAAAGGGATTCCCTAATCGTAAGGTTTAATAGTTCCATATTCTTTCTCCCCTCTCTCAGGGGTCTTTGCCAATACTTTTTGCTTATCTGCTTAATATACTCTACGATGTTTCCAGGCATTACAATAATCTATACAGAATTAAAGGACCTCTTTCTTATTCTGTGCTCCCTGTGTTTCAGTTGTTCAAATGAGCTATACAGATAGGTTGAATTAGATTATGCACTACAGAAAATTTCAGTTCTAGATCAAATAAACCTTTGTTCCATTGGTCTCAAAGAATATGTGTGATTCTAAATATAGACACTGTCTTCCTTATCTGAAGTACTTTAACTCCAACCTGTTCGGCTTCATTCTTTTCTCTGAATGTCAGGTTATATATAAAAAAGAGCCTCTCAAAATCCAGAGATAATAACTACCACTCCCGACTTAATGTATCTGCTCTAAAAGCTTACAATCTAGGCTCCTGTTTCTTATAAGCATTTACAAAAGGTGACCATACCATTGTTGTTCTTTTGTTTCTGGCTTATTCTGTCTCGTCCCACATGTTCATTCACATCGTTGCATGCCTCACGACTTTGTTCCTTTTTGTAGCAGCACAACCTTCATTCATAAGTATACACCATTGTTTGCCATTCTACTTCTCCGTTAGTGCATCCTTCAGCCACCTGCATTCATTGGGCATCATGTGGAAGGCTCAATGTCCACAGTCCATCAGTATTCTCAATTTTGGATAATTTCATTGTTTCCAAATGACAGAAAACCAATGAACACATCCTTGCCAAACAGGAAATCTAAACCTCCTCTTAACTCTTGTCCGTCACCCCATTATTTACCTCTGCTGTTTCTGTGGTAGTGCTGATGGTTTCCTTTTGAACACAGCTCACAGCATGCAATAGCAGTTTTCCCCCTATACTCTGGACTTAAACACTCTTTATGCAAGATTCCAATCTTTGAAGTAATTCTAGCGAGAACTAATTCATATTTCTAGTGTGAATCAGTGGGGCACGTAGGTCTATACAACCCGTTTCAATCTTGTTCATCTTCAATATGGTAATATTACTTCTAGACCCACTAGAGAATCACCTTCATGCCTATCTATTCTCTTACATTGAAGTTTAACCTCATTAGCTGACGGTTCACCCATCTCTAGCTTCTATGTATCTGTAAATCGACCCCTATATTCTGTATTATAAGGCTCCGATTATACCTTTATGCTGGTCATACAAGTGGAATCATACAGTATCTATCCTTTGTGTCTGGCTAATTTTGCTCATTGTTATGTCCTCAAGGCTCATCCATCTTGTCATGTGCTTCAGGACGTTATTTTGTCTTAATGCTGCATAGTATTCCAACGTATGTATAGACTACATTTTGTTGATCCACTCGTCTGTTATTGGCATTTGGTTTGTTTCCATCTTTTGGTGATTGTGGATAATGCTGCTTTGAACATTGGTGTGCAAATGTCTGTCTGTGGTGTTGTTTCAGCTCTTCTGGGTATATACCAAGTATGCTATGGCTGGGTCATAAGGCAACTTGACATTTAGTTTCCTAAGGAATCACCAAACAGTCTTCCATAGCAGCCACACCATTATACATTACCACCAGCAGTGCATAAGTGTCCCAGTTTCTCCACATCCTCCCCAACATTTATAGTTTCCTGTTACTTTAATAGCAGCAGTTCTTATAGGTGTGAAGTGGTATCTCATTGTAGCCTTGATCTGCATTTCCCTTATAGCCAATGAAAATGAGCATCTATTCATGTGCTTTTGAGCCATCTATATTTGCTGTTCAGAAGAATGCCTATTCATATCTTTAGCCCATTTTATAATTGGGTTGTTTGTTCTTTTGTTGTTGAGTTGTGTGATTTCTTTGTATATACAGGAAATCAAACCTTTATTCGATCTGTGATTTCCAAATATTTTCTTCCATTGAGTTGGCTGGCTCTTCACCTTTTTGACAAAGTCTTTTGAGGTGCAGAAGCATTTGATTGTGAGGAGTTCCCATTTATCTATTTTTCTCTTTTATTGCTTTTGCTTTGGGTGTAAAGTTTAGGAAGCTGCCTCCTATTACTAGGTCTTGAAGATGTTTCCCTACATTTTCTTCTAGAAGCTTAATGGTGCTAGTTCTTATATTTAGGTCTTTGATCTACTTTGAGTTAATTTTTGGGTAGGGTGTAAGATAGGGGTCTTCTTTCATTCTCTTGGCTATTGATAACCATTTCTTCCATGCCCAATTATTGAGAAGACTATTTTGTTCTAGTTCAGAGGATTTGGGGGCCTTGTCAGAAATCAGTTGACCATAGATTTGGTGGTCTATTTTTGCACTCTTGATTCCATTCCATTGGTCAATGCCTCTGTCTTTGTGCCAATACCATGCTGTTTTGACCACTGTGGCTTTATGATAGGTTTTAAAGTCGGAGTGTTAATCCTTGTGAGTGTATAACTTTTAAACCTAAAGAATTGGTTCCTTCAGTCATTTGAGTGGCATGATTACTATGGACCCAGTACTCTTCTTGTTGGTTGAGATATGGTAGTACACAAAACAGACAAATGTTCCTGCCTCCAAAGTGTTTAAATCCTAGCGGTGAGGACAGGCACTATTCGAGATGAATAAACAAGTAAATGTACTGTATGTTAGATAGTGGTAAGTGTTTAGGAGAAAAATTTAAAAGGGACGTGGGATCCAGAAGTATTGTAATGCAGAGTTGTAAGTTTTTTAGTAGGTGGCCTTGGAAGGCTTCATGGAGAAGGAGCTGTTTAAATAAAGATCTTAAGAAGTGAGAGAACAGGTCAACAAATAATTTTGGGAAAAGCACTACACTACAAGCAGAGGGAGGACCCCAGTTTGCCCAGCATATTTGAGGAACAACAAGGAACGCCAGTATACTTCAGCAAGTAGATAGAGCATGGAGTTTAGAGTTTGTTACCATTCCACTATTTCAGATTTTTCCTTCTAGCTGATCTAAAACATTGGAGGCTAGAAGAAATATATATTTTTCTTTTTTGTGAAAGGTAACATATATAAAAAACGCAATAAATTTCAAAGCATATCATAATAATTAGTTGTAGAATAGATTTCAGAGTTTGGTATGGGTTAAATTCCACCATGTTAGGTTTTTACTTCCAGCTGCTCTAAGATACAGGAGACTAAAAGAAATATCAGTATAATGATTCAGCAATCATACTCATTTGTTAAACCCTACCTTCTCTGTAAAACTTCAGCATCACCTTTGATCTTTCTCCCACTCTCTAAGGAGCTATGTCCATTCTAACTTTTTCATGTTAGAAGGGGCTATCGATAATATGGGATAGGGGGGATGGGACTGGTTGATGTTCTGGAAATGCTGCCCCCTCTGCATTTCAGGATTTATCTGGTCCAGGGATCCGTCTGGAGGTTGTAGGTTTCTGCAGTGTTACTGTAGTGCATGGAACTTTTGTAGAATCTTAGCTCCCTAGGTATTCTTTAGGATTGGCCGGAATGGTTTTGGTTGGGGTTTGGCAGGTTTTGGTAGGTAGCAATGTCTAATTTAAGCTTGTGTAAGAGTGACCTCCAGAGTAGCCTCTTGACTGTGTTTGAACTCTCTCAGCCACTGATTCCTTATTTGTTATGCTTCTTTTCCCCCTTTTGGTCAGGATGGTGTCGTTGATCCCATGGTGCCAGGGCCAGACTCATGTAATGATTGAGTTTTATAGTGAATGAGGTTGGAGAATTTTGAACAGAGTCCCAAACTTATAACAGATCTACTCTAGTTGCTATATTGAGAATAGTCTGTAGGGAGGCAAGGGCTGAGGTACAGATACCAGTGAGAAAACTTTTCAGTATTCCAAGCCACAGGGAGGTAGTATGGTTGGATTTGGGATTTACTGAAAGATTGGGATGTGGGATGTGAGAGACGGGAATAACCAGGATTATTTGGTTCATTGCCCCTGTGGGCTTTTGAAACTGTAGAATTTTGGTCTCTACTTAAGTACTGTTCAATGTGTTAAAGAATAAACCATAGAAATATTTGAAGTAACTTTGCCTTATAAACCATAACTCTTCCCTTTTAAAGCTCTTCACAGAATATGGTCGTCTGGCAATGGATGAAATTTTCCAGAAACCTTTCCAGGTAGAATGTTAACTGTGATTGTAATTCATGTCTTTGTTTTAGTGCGGAGATTAGCAAACATGGCTAAACGTGGGCTAAATCCAGCCCGCTGCCTCTTTTTGTTTGACCCCCTAGCCAAGAATGTTTTTTATATTTTTCAATGGTTGAAAAGATAATAAAAGAATATTTTTTAACCTGTAAATTATATGAAGTTCAAATTTCAGTGTCCATAACTTAAATTTTATTGGAACACAGCTATAATACTCATTTGTAATGTCTGTGGTTGTTTTCTATCACAGCAAAAAGGAGTAGTTACAATAGCCTGTGGCCAAACCGGAAGTATTTACTCTCTGGCCCTTTACACAAGTTTGCTGACTCCTGCTTTAGCTAATTGTTTCTTGAGGATGAGAATATACAATAACCTTGATAAGATTAGAGGTGCTTTAAGTATTTGAGTAGTATGCAATTGAGTTTTCTTTTCTAATGTTAAAAGTAGATCTGATTTATGATTACTTAGTCTTATGTGTTGTTTTTCTGTCTTGTCATTTACCACATTCCCCATACTTGCTTTTCGGGTCGAACCCTGAGTTTAATTTTTCCCACCAATCTCTTCTAACCTGTGGGAACCAAAACTACAGATGGAATATGATGACTTCATGTTTGGCTTATACATGCCCTTGTAGTGTTTATAAGGTTTCTAAGACATTACGGAATGGGTAGATCCTTTGGATTGTTTCCTTGTTTCCTTTGAAGAAGCTTTGGCATTGTGAAAAGAAGCATTGCAATTGTTGCCTTGAAAATGCATTTATGCGATGTTACAGTATGTTCTACTCTTTTTCTAAATAGACACTGATGTTTTTGGTTCGAGACTGGAGTTTCCCTTATGAATACAACTATGGGCAACAAGGAGGAATGGCATTTTTGGATAAACGTTTACAGGTAAGTGGTACTATAACCTTCTGAGGCATTACTTAAAAGTAGGTGATGATGTTTCTCATTAGGTAAAGTAGTTAGAGCTAATTATTGAAAATTATATTAAATATGTTAAGTACTTACACAGAATCTTAGCCGAAACTAATTTATTTGTGGCTAGATTAAAGGACCTGGGTGTATAATAATAAGGACTGTAGAGAACCTTGAACAAGGATGGTTATTAACAGGCCTAGCCTGTTCTCCAAAATCATAACACCACAAATCCTTTGTCATTCATACTAATTGGTTTGATCCTCCTCCATGCCCAAATACCTTCCCTTGCTCTTCCTAAGTATTGTGCAATGCTCTTTCTCAGAAACTCTTTAGTCTTGTCCTTTATTAGCTAAAGAAGCCAAGCCATGGCTAATAAACTTTATGCATTTCTTGCTTATTAGGGTTCTGAGTTTCTCATTGAACAAACATAGGCCACTGTTATCCATTGAAATTAAGAAGCTTTGTTTCCTTTACTCTACATTAGTGGTTCCTAGTGAAGAAAAAGAAATGGGCTTTGATAAATTGTTCTTCATTGGCAGGTGAAGGAACACCAGCATGAAGAAATTCAGAATGTCCGGAATCACATTCACTCATGTTTCTCCAATGTCAGCTGTTTTCTCCTACCACATCCAGGACTCCAGGTGGCCACAAGCCCTGACTTTGATGGGAAATTAAAAGGTGTGTTACAGATGATGTTATTTTAAACATGTGATTTGATCTTTGGAATTAAGAATTATCAGAAAATGTCAATTATGAATCTAGTGAATGCTTAAGAGAAATAATGTGGTCTTTTGGAAAGGGCAGTATTTAAAATCTAGTTCAAGCTTTGCTCTTGCTTTACTGTGACCTTCAAAATTATTTTCTTGGTTTCTCCATCTGAGATGGTAGTGTTAATATCCGTTAATGATCTTTCTAAGAGACAAGTTATGATAATTGGTTTACAAAGAGATAAAAATGCTAAATAAGGGAAGATGAAACATAAATCAGCTAATATTTAGCAAATAATATTTGCTTTCCAAGGAAAGGTGATGGGATGTATGGTCTAACTATTGTTTTCATCTTATTTGTGCTTATAGCATTATCTGATGCTGGATCATGAATTAATATCAGGAAATGCTGACTAGATGGTAGGTTATAGGAGTCAGTGTTGGCACCTTTGGATCTCATCTTACTTTTATTCCTTATTCATCTAGGTCTAGGGTCATTTAATGGCTGGTCCTCAGTTTACCCATGTCTTAAACTGAGCACTTTTGTTTATAAATTTCTCTTAACTTACTTTTCAGGTTCCCAGTAAAGTAGTAGTAATAATAATAGCTGCCATTTTTAGAGGTCCAGCGGAATTTCCAATACTGCATTAGACACTTTCATATTTAATGTTCCCAGTAATTCCATGAGGTTGGTTCCTTTATCTTACAGATGAAGGAATGGCTTAGGAAAATTAAGTAACTTGTTGAAAGTACTCAGCTATTTCAGTCATAGGGCAGAGAGTCACATCCATGTCCTTCTTGCCCCAAAGCCAAACTGGGTTAGCATAGAATTTCTTCTCTTGTATTGGGGAAGTCATTTAGAGGATATGTGTGTTTGGAAAATACTTGCGCTTTGAAGTGAAAGTTTTTAGATTTCATATTAAACATAATATAATTTTCAGTTTGATTCAGTTGATCTGAGAAAGTTTATGTAACTGTTCAGTTCAAGATTTACGTTCCAAAAAACCCCAGAAGATTTACATTCCAGCTGGTCTTAATATTGCAAAAGAAACCGAGTTTGAGAGACTTACCTTTACCTTCTTTCTAATTTGTGCTATATTTTTACATGGTTGGCAGCTTTCTCAAGCAGGAGACTACAGAGGCCTGTTGTATATGGCAGTTCAAAAATCAAAGATTGAGGCCTGGCTTTGGGAGAGAACTCTGTTTAGGCAGATACTGACGCTAGATAGAACCTTGCACCTCAAGAACAGTTGTGAGTGAGTTTTTTAGTTGAATATGGAGAGAAAGTAGTATATATTTGTATGTGTATGTGTGTGAGTGATATATTCTTTTGGGGCTCTTCTCCATGATATATTTTTTGAGGGTTCTGCTTCATGACCAGGCGGACACTTTTATTAAACCTAAACTGGTTTGTACCTCGGTGGAAGGGGAGACATCTGTTGGGAATTTTAAAGGAGGGTATTTAGGAGAGGATGCTTTAGAGTGGGTTCTCACTCCCTTCCTCTTGCCACAGCGTGGTTCCAGGTTATCTGGCATAAGTACACTGACCACTTTTCAAGTTTTTTAGTATTTCAAAGCATTCTGTTCTTAAATTCAGCTTCATGTTTAAGGAGAGCTTTTTTTAAGTTCTAAACCCTGATTATTGTATTTCATATCACTTTTGGTATAAATGTTTACAGGTAATGAATGGTTTATCACTAAGTAATGTGCTAGGTTTCATATTTATTCTATTTACAAAATAAGGAACAAATTCTGTATTAATAACCTTTAATCTCATAATTTTGAACTGTTTGGTTCCCTCATCCATGATGGAACTATAATGAGTTACATTTAAAGTGTTAAAATCTTCTTTTCTTATTTGAACAGGCAAATGCAAAAATAGGAAATATAAATGGTCAGTATATACCTGTATGCTACATTAGAGCATTTATACAATACATGACCTGTAGCATCACAGATATATAAATATATATATATTTATATACAAATATATAAATTTATATTATATATTATATAGTATAAAATATATTATATATTTATATTTTTTATATTATATAATATATATTATATATTATAATATATATTAATATATATATTATAAATTTATAAATATATTTATATATTTATATATAGGCAAATATACTGGCATAAATTTGTAGTCTTTATGGATAATAATGTGACAGTATCAAAATTTCAGATGTTCACATCCTTTGACTCAGCATTCTACTTTTAGGAATTTTTCCTAAGAAGCCATCTGAATGAGTGGACAAAAATATTTGCACAAGGATGTATGGTACTGCAGCATTGTTATAATAGGGGTCAATTGGAAACAACCCAAATGTGTGTTTGGGGGGATTGTTTAATCATGGTATATTTTGCACAAAAGAATGAAAGCAACCATTAAAAAGGATAAGGTAGATAGATGGATCTATATGTATTTACATGGAAAGATACCTGTATTAGAGTTCTGTAGGGAATCAACCAACAGGAGATATATGTAAATATTGTGAGATTTTATAATAAAAATATCTCATGCAACTGTAGGGATACATGAGTACAAACTCTGATAAAGGTTTTCAGTGAATTCTGTAGGAGAAGCTGTCTGGCTAAAATAGAGAGGAAAGTTCTCTCTTCTGACTGCTGAAGTCATCACTTCTACATCTGAATCGATTTAATGTTTTACCTCGAGAAGAACGCTCTCCTTGATTGTAGATGTTATCAGCCAAAAATGCAATCAATTCACTGATAATTTAAGTCCATGAAATGCCCTCACAGCAGCAGGCTATTTCTTCTGTATCGGGGAGGTCATTTAGAAGGATATGTGTTATTTAGTTACTAGGGGAAAACACATCTGTGACCAGACAGCTGGGCACCATTACCTGGCCAAGTTGACATATAAGCCTAACTTTTATAATACCCATTATATGTTATTATATGTAAAAAGATTACTGAGTATCATATGTTTTATAATACTATTTATTTTAAAAATTTTTATTTATAAGTAAGCTTTTAAATGTAAAGATTTGGGGAAAAATCCTTTTTTTGGCCTCACTTTAAAAATGTCAGTAGTCTGCCCTTGTGTGTCTACTTAAGGTACTACAGTTAGGAGCTACAGTTATTGTGAGGATTGTTCATGAAAAATTCTCATGAGCTCTGCAAGGTTATATACCTTTTGGCTTTGAGGATTGATATTTTTAGTTTTAGAGAACCTTTTAGATAAGATTTTGAAGGTTTCTCAGTGAAGAGTAAATTGGATGCTGAATTTCAAATAGCAGATGAGTAGTGTGTATTTGGCAGGTGGTAGAGAACTACACATACTTTATTGTGTGGGGCCTGTAAGTAGAGCTGATGTATTTTTTCAGAGTTAAAAAAAAGCAAAATCTAGACATTGTATCTTCTGGGTATGTACTTGTACATACTGAGTGGTTGAGATCCTGCCCTTCTGTTCTGTAAAACATGTCAGAGACTATGCAAATCCATAAAAAGTCCTTAGTGTAGAACATTTAAATACAAACTACATTCTGAAGTTATTCTTGCAAAATATTCCTTCAGGTGGTTTAGGAATTGTTTTTTTGTTTTTGTTTTTTAAAGATTGACCATTTAGTTAGAGGTGAGCATCTGCTAAACCTGATGATGTTAATGTTGGTGTAATCAGTACTGCTTCTTGAAGTAATTAACTAGGAGATTAGTTGCGTTTTGAGACCCCTTTTCATCAGATACAAGATGACCGTGTTAGCAGCATAAAGAAAACAGTCTTCTTTCTATGTACTATAGCAGGGGGACCTAATACAGTAACTATACTGAGTTGTTTAGCTGGAAACTAAGCAGAAAGGTTTTGTAGGACAGTTTTCTTTGACATCATGAAAGACTGGATTGTGTCTGTCATGAAACAGTTCTTGTCCATTCTGATTTTAAAGCTAATTGTATTAGTTAGGGTTCTCTAGATAAACAGAATGAACAGGGAACACTTGCAAATATAAAATTTATAAAAGTGTCTCACGTGACCGCAGGAACACAGAGCCCAAATCTGCAGGGCAGGCTGTGAAGCTGACGACTCCGATGGAGGGTCTGGATGAACTCCACAGGAGAGGCTTACCAGCCGAAGCAGGAATGGGGCCTGTCTCCTCTGAGACCTCCTTAAAAGGCTTCCCGTGATTAGATGTAGCATCACTAATTGTAGAAGATACTCCCCTTTGGCTGATTACAAATGGAATCAGCTGTGGATGTAGCTGACGTGATCATGACCTAATCCTATGAAATGTCCTCATTGCAACAGACAGGCCAGTACTTGCCCAATCAGATAAACGGCTACCACAACTTGGCCGAGTTGACACACGTCCCTAACCATGACACTAATATTAGTGCAGGCTGGGAAGAAGCATTAGTAGCCTAGGATCTGAGGGACTGGGTGAAAGAACAGTCCATAGTATCTGGATCCTGCTAGTCCCTCTTGTAAAATATTTTTGAACTTTCAGTGGGATGAAAGTTAAAACCTTAAAAATATAAGAAACATCTTTTTGAATAATTAATATGTTCACATTTGAAAACCTAAAAAAAATGAAAAGGTATTCAGTGAAAATTTTTTCTTCTATTTTTTTGTGAGTATGCAAAGTTTCTTTATATACACACAAATATGAATATACACATATTAGAATAGCATATTATGTACACTATTTTTTTTTACTTTTTCCATTCCAAGATTATAAAGAAATTACTGGGGGTTTTTTTTTTTCTGAAAATTTTATAGTTTCATTTTTTGCATTTAAATTTGTGATCCAGCTTAACTCCAACTTTACTTTCCAAATGGCTGTCCATTTGCCCAGCAGTAGGTATTGAATAGTTTAATTTTTCCCCACTGGTTGAGATGCCACCTTTTATCATATATCAAGCCATTCATCAATGTATAATATGGGAAATAATCCCTTTTAAGAAGTTGATGTAGATTATACTTTGGTGCCATCCTCAGGAGTGATGGTAGATAAAGATATTTAGATAAATAAATATTTATTTATCTATCTACAATTTATGACCAATTTCAAAAATTTTCTCTTGCCATCAAGAGAGTTTATGATTATTCAGTTATTTAAGATGGGATAGATATCAGTGGAGAAGAGAAGTACAGAATATTACTATTAGAGAAAATCTCCTAGATCTCACCCTATTAGCCATAAAAAATTACAGGTGAATTAGAGAGTTAAATTATAAAAAAAAAAGTCTGGGATAAATGTTAATTTTATTAGACCTCCGGAATTAGGGAAGAATTTTTTAATATTAAAAGGAATAAAAGAAATTTAAGGAAAAGCACAATACGTTTGACCACATAATAATTAATCTTACACAAATTTTTAGATAAACGCAGACAGGCTGAGAAAGATATTTCAGTAATCATAGTGTATTTACATCCTGAAGAGTGAGTATATTCTAAGATAAAGGTCCCTAATAGATGATTCACAGGAGAAGAAAATCAACTGATACACAAATATGTGAGAAAATTTGGTGTCGCTAGTAATAAAAGAGATGAAAGCAAATTATAGCAACGAGCTACCATTAAAATTTTTAATATGCTATTAAATATCCAAAAGAATATTATGTGTACAAAATAGTGCATGTAACATACACAGGTAAGACCTAAAGCATAATGTAATGAGGATATCATTAACATACTACCTAATTTAATATCTAGAATAGGGATTGGAAAGTTTCTGTAATAGACTAGAGAGTAAATATTTTAGGTATTGAGGGCCACATGGTCTTTCTTATGACATATCAACTCTGCTGTTTTAGCAAGAAAGCAGCCATAGACAATATGTAAATGAGTGGACAAATAATGATGTGAATGTATTTCAATAAAACTTTATTTACAAAATAGATGGCAGGCCAGATTTGGCTCATATGCAAAAGTTTGCCAGTCCTTCACACACATACAGTCCATACATGGTATACAATCAGTGGCTCACAATATCATCACATAGTTTTGTATTCGTCACCATGATCATTTTTTTTAGAACATTTACACACTCCAGAAAAAGAATAAAAAGAAAAAAGAAAAAAACTCATCCATCCCATAACCCTTAGCCCTCCTGCTCATTGACCACTGGTAGTTCCATCTACCCAATTTGTTTTACACCTTGTGTTTGTCAAGATAACCTGTGTTTGTCAAGGTTATCTAGGGAAACAGAACCAATAGGAGGGATCTGTAAAAATGAGGTTTATAAAGGTGTCTCATGCAGTTGTGGCAATGGAAGAGTCCACAATCTGTAGGGCAGGCTGTGAAGCTGGTGGCTCTGATGAACAGTCTGGATGAACTCCACAGGAGAGGTTAGCTGGCTGAGGAAGCATTGAGAGAATCTCTCTTCCCCCTTGAAAGCCTTCAGCTGATTGGATCATCTCATTGTGGGAGCTGCCTCTTAGTTGATCGCAGATGTAATCAGCCACAAATGCAATCAACTGACTGCTGATTTAAAATACACGTGCCTTCTGGTTTATCCATTAGTAATGAAATATCCTTGCAGCAATGGTCAAGCCAGGACTTTCCTGATCAGACAGCTATGCATCATCACTTGGCCAAGTTGATACCAGAACCTAACCATCACAGCCCTGTCTCCCCTATTATTTATTTACTTTTTATCCATTTTTTTAAAAACTTATTTGTCCATACCCTGGATAAAAGAAATATCAGACACAAGGTTTTCACAATCACACAGTCACATTGTAAAAGTTTTATCTTGTCTTCAAGAATCAAGGCTGCTGGAACACAGTTCAACAGTTTCAGATACTTCCCTCCAGCCTTTCCAGTACACCATAATCTAAAAAGGGATATCTGTATGATGCATAAGAATGACCTTCAGTTGAAGTCTGATCCCTTTTCAACTTTTTAAAGAGTTCTTGAATGGAGTAGTGCAGACTTTCAAAGCTTCAGAGCTCTAATTCTGAGTCTCAGGTACCAGATAAATACCTGAAGTTTCTGGGAGTGACTAGGTTATATACAAACAGCTCAGTAGCTCAGAATTTAGAAATAACAGTTATAACTCCTGAATATATATGCCTGCTGTAAGAGCTTATAGTTTAGGACCCTTTACAGTAGGCCCCAACCTGATAACCCAAGCTCTTGACTTCAGTTCGAGTATTTATAGTATAGTTAGGAGTGAGGCATATGGACTTTTGACTTTTTGTTTCTGACATTTCATCCAACATATTGTAGTCCTCAAGGTTCATTCACCTAGTTGCATGCCTTACAACTTCATTCCTTCTTGTGGCTGCTCAGTAGTCTATTGTATGTATGCACCACAGTTCCGGCTTCCATTCGTCAGTTGTTGTACTCTTATGCCACCGCCATCCATTGTGAATCATGAACTCTGCTGCCATAAACACCAGGTTGCGAATGTCCATTTGTCTCCACACTCAGTTCCTCCAGGTATATGTGAGCAGCGGGTTTCAGGATCATATGGCAAATTTACCCCTAGCCTCGCATCATCGCACTGCCCTCCAAGGGGCTACACCTCTCAGTTTCCCTACCAACAGTGAATAGGTACATCTGTTTCCACATTTTCTCTAGCACTTGTTTCTCTCTGTTCATTTTTAAAGAGTTTTATTCACTGTGTGTTTCTTCCCTACCTCATCTTTCTTTTCACAAAATTAACCACTATTTTAAAATTTACTGTGTATTTCTTTGAATTTAAAAAATTACTTATGTTTAATCACAGTCTATTGTTTAGTTTTCCTTAATTTTGAACTTTATAGAAATATGTGTCCAACTTGCATTTTTACTGTTTATTTCTAAGATTATTTATGTTATGGCATATAGTTCATTCAGCACCACTGTAATCTAATAGTCCCTTCTGGTAATAGAACACAATTCACAGTTTGTTCTCTCATTGGCATGTGGGCTTGTCCAGATGGGATATCTGGACATTTTTGCTATTATGAACAATGTTGCTATGAGCATCTTTGTGTTTGTCTTCTGGTGTATATATGAGTTTCTCAGGAGTGTGTTTAAAATTGAAATTGCTGATTGATGGACACTTGAGTTGCTTCCACTTTTTGGCTGTTGTGAATAATGCAACAGAAGAATGGATAAACAAAATGTGGTATAAACATGCAGTAAGATGTTTAGTCAGCTGTAAAAGAAATGCCATAACATGAATGACCCTTGAAGACATCACTTTTAGAGAAATAAGCCAGACACAAAAAGACATTGGGAGCTTTCACATATATCAAATACCTAGAAAAAGCAAATTCATCCAGACAGATAGTAGATTACAGGTTATCATTAGCAAGGGGTGGGGTGGGGCTGGTAAGGATAATGGGAAGTTACTGCTTGATGGGTGCAAAGTTTTTGTTTGTGGTAATGAAAAAGTTTTGGTAAAGGATGTCGGTGCTGGTAGCATAATATTGTCTGTGTAATATATACTATTGAAGTATACATTTGAAGGTTGTTAAAATGGGAAATTTTGAGTTGTATGTGTTACTGCAATAAGAGTTAAAAAAAATTTGTTACAGGAACTGCATTCTAACTTTAAAATGTTGAAAAAATGATCAGACTTCATTTAGAGATATGAATGAAGCTGATCCAGTAGGACTAAGGTAAATCAGAATACTGGGTAAAGGATGATATGGCCCATGTTTTCAAACTTCAACCTCTGTGCAAGATCAAAATGGAGAGATGTTTATTTGGTGCAAAATTTATATTTTTGGTAGCACATTATCTGATTTAACTTGTATGGTCAGTTTACTTGAACACCATAATTACATGGATTCTTGTATAGGGTGTGAGATCTAGTTGGTTAATACAGGTCAGTGTGATGTCCTTATATATCCCAGAGTAATTTGGGCAGAAATTGAAAAAGTATTTGCAAAGTCCCTTTGGGGGACTGGGGAAAAAGGAGGAAATATTAAACTTCCCCAACTGGGGAATTTCTGATATTCTCACAAGCAGTGGGGACAACCAGTTCAATAGACTGAGCCCTCTATCTTGGGACTTGCCCCTATGAAATTTATTCCTACAAAGGAAAGGCTAAGCCCACTGATAATTATGCCTAAGAGTCACCCCCGGAGAGCCTCTTTTGTTGCTCAGATGTAGCCTCTCTCTCGAAGCCAATTTGGCAGGTGAACTCATTGCCCTCCCTGATGCGTGGGACATGGCTCCCAGGGGTGTAAATCTCTCTGGCGATGTGAGAGAGAACTCCTGGATGAGCTGAGACTGACATCATGGGAATGAGAAAGCCTTCTTGACCAAAAGGGGAAAGAGAGATATGAGACAAAAATAAAGTTTTAACAGAGTTGGGAGGTTATCCTGGAAATTATTCTTATGCATTATATGGATATACCCTTTTTAGTTTATGGTGTATTGGAGTGGCTAGAGGGAAGTACCTGAAACTTTTGAGCAGTGTTTTAGTAGTCTTGATTCTTGAAGATGACTTTATAACTACATAGCTCTTACAGTGTGATTGTGAAAACCTTGTGTCTGATGCTCCTTTTATCTAAGATATGAACAGATGAGTAAAAAAAAAAAATTAGGATAAAAAATAAGTAAATAATAGGGGGAGATAAAAGGTAAAAATTGGGTAGATTGAAATACTGTGGGTCAAAGGGAGGGATGGAAGGGGTAAGGGGTAGGAATATTTGTGAGTTTTCTTTTTTTTCTTTTTTATTTCTTTTTCTGGAGTAAGGCAAATGTCTAAAAGTGATCATGGTGAAGAATATACAACTGTGTATGATACTGTGATTCATTGATTGTATGATATGGTTGGACTGTACATGTGTGGAGTTTTTCAATAAATATATTTAAAAAGAAAACTGTATTTTAGATGGAAAAAACACAAATAAAATGGAATTGCTAGATTTTAGAATATGTATATCTTAACCTTTAAGTAGCGCGAAATTGTTTTCCAATTATACTCCATCATTGTATATAAAAATTCCTATTGCTCTATATTCTTGGAAACACTTGGTGTTATTAGGCATATTAGTTTTGCCAAATTGGTGATATAAAGTAGTATCTTGTAGTTTTAAGTAGCATTTCCTTGTTCATTAATGTACTTATCTTTTTCATATATTTATTTCTACCCATGCTTCCTTGCCTGTGAAATTCCTATTTATGTTTATTGTTCAGTTTTTTTTTATTAGATTGTTTATTTTTCTCTGAAATCTGAAGATCCTATACATCTGGCTGTTTTTACAATTTAATTTGTTTTGTATTATCAGACCGAAATAGCATACAAACATGAACGTTCTTAACGTACAAGCATTTCATGTATAGTGTACAATCAGTGGCTCACAGTATCATCACATAGTGGTATATTCATCACCATAATCATTTTTTAGAACATTTTCATCACTCCAGTAAAAGAAATAAAAAGAAAAAAGAAAAAACTCATACATACCATACCCCTTACCCCCCCCTCTCATTAACCACTAATATTTCCATCTACTCAGTTGATTTTAACCTTTGTTCCCCGTTTTTTTCTATGCCCCTTAACACTCCCCTTCATTGTTCACTAGTATTTCAGTCTCCTCAATTTATTTTAACATTTATCCCCCTATTATTTATTTTTATTCCATATTTTTTACTCGTCTGTCAATATCGTAGATAAAAAGAGCATCAGACACAGGTTTTCTTTTTTTTTTTAACACAACATTTAGAAATCATTCCATTCTACATATGCAATCAGTAATTCTTAACATCATCATATAGATGAATGATCATCATTTCTTAGTACATTTGCATCGATTTAGGAAAAGAACTAGCAAAACAACAGAAAAAGATATAGAATGTTAATATAGAGAAAAAAAGACACAGGTTTTCACTATCACATAGTTATATTGTGAAAGCTGTATCATTATACATTCATCTTCAAGAAACATGGCTTCTGGAAAACAGCTCTGCAGTTTCAGGCAGTTCCCTCTAGTCTCTCTAATACATCTTAAACTAAAAATGGGATATCTTTAAAAATGCATAAGAATAACGTCCAGGATAACCTCTTGACTGATATCTCTCAGCCACTGACATTTTATTTTGTCTCATTTCTCTCTTCACCCTTTCTGTTAAGATTTTCTCAGTCCCTTGATACTGAGTCCCAGGTCATTCTAGAATTTCTGCCTACGTTGCCAGGGAGGTTTACGCCCCTGGGAGTCATGTCCCACATAGAGAGGGGGAGGGTGGTGAGTTTGTTTGCTGTGTTGGCTGAGAGAGAGAGAGAGAGAGAGAGAGAGAGAGGCCACATCTGAGCAACAAAAGAGATTCTCTGGGGGTAACTCTTAGGCGTAATTTTTTTATTTTTATTAAAAAAATTTTTTTTGAAGTCCATTTTGTATTAGGTATCAGTTATCTTTTTTTAAAAATTTTTAAAAATATAACAACATAACAACACAAACATTCTTGCCATATGATCATTCCATTCTTGGTATATAATCAATAACTCACCATATCATCACAAAGTTGCACATTCATCACCATGATCATTTCTTAGAACATTTACATCAATTCAGAAAAAGAAATAAAAAGAAGAAAAACTCATACATCCCATACCTCTTACCCCTCCCTCTCATTGACTGCTAGTATTTCCATCTACCCAATATATTTTAGCCCTTGTTTCCCCTATTTTTTCTTTCTCCCTTACCACTTCCTTTCACTGATCACTAGCATTTCAATCTACTAAATTTATTTTAACATTTGTTCTCCCTATTATTTATTATTTTTAATCCATTTGTTTTACTCATCTGTCCATACCATAGAAAAAAGGAGTATCAGACACAAGATTTTCACAATCACACAGTCACATTGCGAAAGCTATATCATTATATAATCATCTTCAAGAAACATGGCTCCTGGAACACAGCTCTACATTTTCAGGCACTTCCCTCCAGCCTCTCCAATATACCTTAACTAAAAAGGTGACATCAATATAATGCATAAATATAACCCCCAGCATAACCTCTCGACTCTGTTTGAAATCTCTCAGCCATTGACACTTTATTTTTTCTCATTCCTCTCTTCTGCCTTTTTGTCGAGAAGGTTTTCTCAATCCCTTAATGCTGAGTCCCAACCCATTCTAGGATTTCTGTCCCACTATACCAGGAAGGTTTATACCCCTGGGAGTCATGTCCCATGTAGAGAGGGGGAGGGCAGTGAGTTTGCTTGTTGTGTTGTCAGAGAATGAGAGGCCACATCTGAGCAACAGAGAGGTTCTCTGGGGGTGACTCTTAGGCCTCATTTTAAGTAGGCTTAGCCTGTCATTTGCGGGAATAAGTTTCATATGAACAAAACCCAAGATTGAGGGCTTGGCGTATTGATTTGGTTGTCCCCACTGCTTGCGAGAGTAACAGGAATACTCCAAATGGGGAAGTTGAATTTTCCCCCCTTCTTGCTATTCTACCAAGGGGACTTTGCAAATATACTTTTTTATTCACTGTTCAAATCACTCTGGGATTTATCGGGGTATCACACTGGACAAACGTACAAAATCTTATGCCCTATTCAAGGGCAAAATGATAACAATTTTTTGGTAATTCTACTATTTTTAACATTGGTTACATTTGTTACAATTGATGAAAGATTATTAAAGTAGTATGTCTATTGTTCATAGTTTACATAGGGTCATTTTTCCCTCATATAACCCAATCTATTATTATTATTTTCGTGCATGTTGTTATTTCTCATCTACCCATATACTGGATAAAGGCACAGGGTTACATGATAAAAGCTGTATACTTGTACAGTCATTATTAAAGATCAGGGTTACTGGATTACAGTTCAGTAATTTCAGGTATTTCCTTCCCGTTATTCTAGTACACTAGAAACTAAAAAGAGATACCTACATAATATGTCAGAAGTTGTACTCATTTATTAAATCCTAATTTCTTAGTTAACACCTCTTCTCTCTCATTTGATCATTCTCTCAGTTTTCAAAGATATCTGGCCAGTGGCCATTCTTAACTTCATCATACTGGAAAAGGGTGCTGACTTTATGGGGTAGAAGAATGAAACTGGTTGGTGTTCTTGGACAGAATGGTACCTCTTGGTTTCAGTGCTTATCTGGCATAGGAACAATCTGAAGGCCTTAAGTTTCTGAAAAAAATTAACTTACTAAGTAAAACTTTTTACAGAGAGTCTTATACAGAGCTCAGGGTATTCTTTAGGGTTTTCAGGAATGCTCTTGGTTGGGGCTTAGTATACTGTGGCAGTTTGCAATATCTGACTGAAGCTTGCGTAAGAATAGCTTCCAGAATGACCTCTCACCTCTGTTTCAAATCCCTTCGTCTGAAACTTTATTTTGGTTCATTTTTTTTCCTCCTATTGGTCAAGAAGGCTTTCTCAATCCCTTGATGCCAAGGGCAGGCTCACCTGTAGGAGTCTGTCCCACATTGCCAGGGAGACTTCAATCCCTGGACGTCATATCCCACAGAGGGGGGGCCCAGTTTGTTCTTGACTTTTTCTTTATGGTGCCTTAGTTTTAATGTAGTTGAATTCATTCATCTTTGATTTTATGTCGTGCTTTTAAGTTCTGTTTAAGAAAATCCTTTAACAACTAGTATTTTAGTTCTTTCTTCTTTTTAACTATACTAATTAACTAGTATTATTACTCTCATATAATAATTTCTTTAGCTTTCCTTACATGATCATTGATTTCTCTTCTCTTGTTTTCTTCTAGCATTGCAGACCTTTCTTTGGGAACATTTTCCTTCTTCCTGAAGGTTTTTCCTGTACTGCAGTTTAATTGTTATAAGTGTATTTCTTTTTATTTAATCTACTTATTACTGGCCATGGTTTCTAAAGCTGTGGATTATTGTATGTCATCAGTTCTAGAGAATTCTCAGTCATAATTCCTTCAACTATTGCCTCCTCTTCAGTCCCTTCATCAATTCCTAGGACTTCAGTTAGGATGTGTTGTTCCTTCTTATTCTCCCTTTCATTTATTTCTTTCTTATTTTCCATTATCATGTTGCTGGCCATTTTGACTGTATTCTTCACATCTGTTTTTGAACTAAGTTTCTTTTCAACCATTTATAATCTGCTGTTCAGTCCACCTGCTGTGGATGCATTCTTTACTTCCTGGATATCTCCTTCAGGAATGATAGTGGGGATGGAATTACCCTCAGTTGAAGGGAGCACCTTGCCTAAGGTCATGTCCACTTTCTGGGGCAGTTGCATTCAGTGATTGGTAGAGGGAAGGATATAAAGGTCTGGCCCCCTTACCTCCACTTGAGACGATTCTGAGGGGCTGTTTCAGCTTCATACCACTTTCTGGAGTCAGCTGATGTCTTATTTTTACTGCATCATAGCTCAATTCTTTCTCTTCCCAGTTGTCTTCCACCATGTATAGTCCCCAATAAACTTTTTGCACACAAATTTAAAAAAATTATTGTGATGACATATATATAACATAACATTTCCCATTTTAACCACTTTAAAGTGTACAATTCAGTGGTGTTAATTACATTAACAATATTGTGTTACCATCATCAGCATCCATTACCAAAACTTTCTCATCAGCCCAAACAAACTGTACCCATTAAGCATTAAGTTTCTGTTCCCCGTCCCCATTTCTACCCCTAGTACCCTGTAATCTACCTTCTGTCTCTATGAATTTGCATATTCTAGTTATTTCATTTAAGTACAGTCGTACAATATTTGTCCTTTTGTGCACCGAAATCTTTATCTCTGTCTGCATCCTGGGACATCTGATCTGCAATATCTCCCATTGTTGTTGTCCCCCCCCCCCCACCATTGTTTTTGATTTGAACAAATTTTTCATTGCTGAACGTTTTGTATGTTTTTGTTATAAATCTGTTTACTTGTTCTGGATATTCTTATTGCTTGTTTTATGATTTTATTTTTTAAAATCTGTTTGCTTGTGATATCTGAAGCCCTTGGAGCCTAAATTTGTTTCTTTTTCTGCCTACTCTCATTTTTGATAGATTGGTTTCCATGGGTGGTTATGGTCTTTAGGAGCTCATATTTGCTTGATCTCAGCCTGTGGAAAATCTGGGAGGTAGGGGCTTACTAACCTGGATGATTCCAGCTCCCTTCCAGGATCTAGCTTAATTAGGGGTTAATTTAGTTCTAAGTTTAATCT
Source organism: Tamandua tetradactyla (assembly GCF_023851605.1). NCBI lineage: Eukaryota > Metazoa > Chordata > Mammalia > Pilosa > Myrmecophagidae > Tamandua > Tamandua tetradactyla. The sequence continues at coordinate 11,074,867 of NC_135335.1, forward strand.
CCCCATTGCAGCATATGTCTGCACAACAGCCACTGCTTCACATGTACTTAGCTTACTGCTCTGGGTTCAGCTCACTCCTCCTACCACCTGCTCAACCCCTTGCAGATAGATCTCTTACTTCCAAGCCAGCATTGTAATAAAATATATTTCTTGTAGGATATTGTTAGGAAGAAAGAGGTTCAGATTCTGTAGTCTGAAATACTAGTAGAAGCAGAATCTTAAGATACCATTTTTTATCAATCAAGTCAGTAAAGATTTTTCAAAACAAAAAATGTCTCTAGTGCTATTGAGAGTACAGTAAGCAGGCCTTCTCATGCATTGGTGTGGGAATATAAATTGGTATAGTCTTTTGCAAAAATAATTTAGCAATATATAAAAGCCTTAATGAAGGGGAATATTTGTAAATGTTAATAGATGTAATCTGTTGTATCTATTGTGAATGTTAGTAGTTGTTATCTGGTAATGGGCTTTATAGGTGATTATTTTTTACAATGTTTATATTTTCCCACAGTATACATTGTCATTATAACCTGGAAAGAAATGTTGAATACCTTTAATTTAGCAATTCCTCTTAGTGGACCATATAATGTAAGGAAATAAAAGCAACTGAAGTTTTTTTCTGTAGATTTTTTTGTGGTAATATTTGTCATTGGGAAAATTTAGAAACCAATTAAATAACCAGTGATATTAAAATGGTTAAAAAATTGTGGTAGAAACAAGCACAGTAAAAAGAAAAGGAGAAAAAGATAAAAAATAAAAACAAACAAAAATTATGGTGGAGTATTTTTATATGGTTAATAATAACAACAATAATAGCAAACACCTTTGTAGCACTCACAATGTGCCAGATAATTGGTTTAAGTGCTATTTCTATATATATATATTAAGTCATTCAAACAGCCCTATGAGTTATTTAACTATTATTGTCATCTGTTTAACTGATGAGGAAACTGAGGCACAGTGAAGGTTAACTTGTTCAGTGTCATCGCATAGCTTGTATGTGGCAGAGCCAGCATTGAATTCAGGCAGTTGGACACTAGAATTCATTTTCTTAACCACTGCATCATCATGCTTTTAAAATGCTGCCATTAAGATGTTTGTGAAGACAGTGTTAATTAAGAACATGGAAAATGCCCTTTTTTTAATTTAAAGAGGATATTTATTGAAGATCTGAAAAAAAATTCCTAAAAGATTGGCTTTTCCAGAAAACAGTAGCTACGAAATGCATTGTGTCTATTATGTTAAAACATGCATTAGACACAAATACAGAAACCATGAGATGAGCCACTATTCTTTAACAGTTTGAGCAGATAAAATGCCTAAGGTTGATTTGAATAAAATGGGCTCTTTACTGTAAGCACTATAAAAAATAATAATAATAATAACATAAGAGACACAAATGGATGAGTGTGTGCAGTTATATACACTGAATTGAACTTTGACACTAATCAGAACATTTTGTGATGTACTATTAACACATATTATCAAAGTACATAGTGTCAAAGAAATAGAACCACCAGTATTCAAAAGCAGCTTTGTCAGGTGATAAAACATTCTACAACATGACTTTCTATTGCCCATCATTGAATATACTGGTAGCAATTTTAAAATGAAAAAGACAAGAAATAAGGAGTGTAACCCTTTTTATTTTTTGTGTTTAAAATTAAACAAGAAACAAACATACATCAATTCTGTTATATGCTAACATTTTCAAACTGCATCATTTGTACAAGAGAAGGACTAGTAACAAAACTTGTTTTAACAGAGGCAAACATAAGTGGGTGTCAGCAGTCTCCCGTAGCTTTCTGATGGTGCTCAGGAGGAGCCACTTCATAGTCACTGGCACTAAACAAAGTCACAGAATTATTTGCCAGATGCTTTAGGAAGACACGAAGATAGTTCAGTAATAAAGCAGTACACCTCATCCAGAGGTGTATTGGCCAGCATTGCTGCGATTTGTACAAATCATCTCAGTGGATTTGGTGGACCATACACTAGGGACGTGGGTGCAGCAAGGTGATCTGCAGGGATGTCAGCACCCTGCCATCTCTCAAACTTAGAGTAGCTGAGTGCCCAACATTACAGTGCAGTGTTCTGTTATCCCTGCCACTACTTCGTTAGCATATTACTTATCTGTGGTTTTTAAGTGAAATTCACATTTTATTTAGGTTGAAATAAACTATACAAAACTGGTTTTCCTCCCTAAAAATCACTGCAGTTTGTTTTCTCTAATGCTTCTAGATAAACTGTGAAAAACTTATTTTTGTAAGCTTTCTAAATTTGGCTTATGAAGCAAGATGAGGCAGTGGATGTAGTTGTGGTAAAAGACAACAGAAAACAGACAAGTCATTTGTCAGTATCCATGACTTCTGCGGCCATCTTTTTTTTTTTTTTTTTTTTTTGCTTTCATTTTTTTTTATTAATTAGAAAAAGAATTAACAAAACAATTAGAAATCATTCCAATCTACATGTACAATCAGTAATTCTTAATAACATCACATAGTTGCATATTCATCATTTCTTAGTACATTTGCATCGATTCAGAAAAAGAAACAAAAAGACAACAGAATAAGAATTAAAACAATAATAGAAAGAAAAAAAAACAAAAAAAACAAAAACAAAAAACCTATACCTCACATGCAGCTTCATTCAGTGTTTTAACATAATTGCATTACAATTGGGTAGTATTGTGCTGTCCATTTCTGAGTTTTTATATCCAGTCCCGTTGTACAGTCTGTATCCCTTCAGCTCCAATTATCTCTTCTCTTTTTTTTTTTTTTTTAATTAACGGAAAAAAAGAAATTAACCCAACATTTAGAGATCATACCATTCTACATATGCAATCATTAATTCTTAACATCATCACATAGATGCATGATCATCATTTCTTAGTACATTTGCATTGGTTTAGAAGAACTAGCAACATAACCGAAAAAGATATAGAATGTTAATATAGAGAAAAAAATAAAAGTAATAATAGTAAAATCAAAACAAAACAAAACAAAACAAAAACCTATAGCTCAGATGCAGCTTCATTCAGTGTTTTAACATGATTACTTTACAATTAGGTATTATTGTGCTGTCCATTTTTGAGTTTTTGTATCTAGTCCTGTTGCACAGTCTGTATCCCTTCAGCTTCAATTACCCATTGTCTTACCCTGTTTCTAACTCCTGCTGAACTCTGTTACCAATGACATATTTCAAGTTTATTCTCGAATGTCCGTTCACATCAGTGGGACCATACAGTATTTGTCCTTTAGTTTTTGGCTGGATTCACTCAGCATAATATTCTCTAGGTCCATCCATGTTATTACATGGTTCATAAGTTTATCTTGTCTTAAAGCTGCATAATATTCCATCGTATGTATATACCACAGTTTGTTTAGCCACTCTTCTGTTGATGGAGATTTTGGCTGTTTCCATCTCCTTGCAATTGTAAATAACGCTGCTATAAACATTGGTGTGCAAATGTCCGTTTGTGTCTTTGCCCTTAAGTCCTTTGAGTAGATACCTAGCAATGGTATTGCTGGGTCGTATGGCAATTCTATATTCAGCTTTTTGAGGAACCGCCAAACTGCCTTCCACAGTGGTTGCACCCTTTGACATTCCCACCAACAGTGGATAAGTGTGCCTCTTTCTCCGCATCCTCTCCAGCACTTGTCATTTTCTGTTTTGTTGATAATGGCCATTCTGGTGGGTGTGAGATGATATCTCATTGTGGTTTTGATTTGCATTTCTCTAATGGCCAGGGACATTGAGCATCTCTTCATGTGCCTCTTGGCCATCCGTATTTCCTCTTCTGAGAGGTGTCTGTTCAAGTCTTTTTCCCATTTTGTAATTGGGTTGGCTGTCTTTTTGTTGTTGAGATGAACAATCTCTTTATAAATTCTGGATACTAGACCTTTATCTGATATATCATTTCCAAATATTGTCTCCCATTGTGGAGGCTGTCTTTCTACTTTCTTGATGAAGTTCTTTGATGCACAAAAGTGTTTAATTTTGAGGAGTTCCCATTTATTTATTTCCTTCTTCAGTGCTCTTGCTTTAGGTTTAAGGTCCATAAAACCGCCTCCAGTTGTAAGATCCATAAGATATCTCCCAACATTTTCCTCTAACTGTTTTATGGTCTTAGACCTAATGTTTAGATCTTTGATCCATTTTGAGTTAACTTTTGTATAGGGTGTGAGAGATGGGTCTTCTTTCATTCTTTTGCATATGGATATCCAGTTCTCTAGGCACCATTTATTGAAGAGACTGCTCTGTCCCAGGTGAGTTGGCTTGACTGCCTTATCAAAGATCAAATGTCCATAGATGAGAGGGTCTATATCTGAGCACTCTATTCAATTCCATTGGTCGATATATCTATCTTTATGCCAATACCATGCTGTTTTGACCACTGTGGCTTCATAATATGCCTTAAAGTCAGGCAGCGCGAGACCTCCAGCTTCGTTTTTTTTCCTCAAGATGTTTTTAGCAATTCGGGGCACCCTGCCCTTCCAGATAAATTTGCTTATTGGTTTTTCTATTTCTGAAAAATAAGTTGTTGGGATTTTGATTGGTATTGCATTGAATCTGTAAATCAATTTAGGTAGGATTGACATCTTAACTATATTTAGTCTTCCAATCCATGAACACGGTATGCCCTTCCATCTATTTAGGTCTTCTGTGATTTCTTTTAGCAGTTTTTTGTAGTTTTCTTTGTATAGGTTTTTTGTCTCTTTAGTTAAATTTATTCCTAGGTATTTTATTCTTTTAGTTGCAATTGTAAATGGGATTCGTTTCTTGATTTCCCCCTCAGCTTGTTCATTACTAGTGTATAGAAATGCTACAGATTTTTGAATGTTGATCTTGTAACCTGCTACTTTGCTGTACTCATTTATTAGCTCTAGTAGTTTTGTTGTGGATTTTTCCGGGTTTTCGACGTATAGTATCATATCGTCTGCAAACAGTGATAGTTTTACTTCTTCCTTTCCAATTTTGATGCCTTGTATTTCTTTTTCTTGTCTAATTGCTCTGGCTAGAACCTCCAACACAATGTTGAATAATAGTGGTGATAGTGGACATCCTTGTCTTGTTCCTGATCTTAGGGGGAAAGTTTTCAATTTTTCCCCATTGAGGATGATATTAGCTGTGGGTTTTTCATATATTCCCTCTATCATTTTAAGGAAGTTCCCTTGTATTCCTATCTTTTGAAGTGTTTTCAACAGGAAAGGATGTTGAATCTTGTCGAATGCCTTCTCTGCATCAATTGAGATGATCATGTGATTTTTCTGCTTTGATTTGTTGATATGGTGTATTACATTAATTGATTTTCTTATGTTGAACCATCCTTGCATACCTGGGATGAATCCTACTTGGTCATGATGTATAATTCTTTTAATGTGTTGTTGGATACGATTTGCTAGAATTTTATTGAGGATTTTTGCATCTGTATTCATTAGAGAGATTGGTCTGTAGTTTTCTTTTTTTGTAATATCTTTGCCTGGTTTTGGTATGAGGGTGATGTTGGCTTCATAGAATGAATTAGGTAGTTTTCCCTCCACTTCGATTTTTTTGAAGAGTTTGAAGAGAATTGGTACTAATTCTTTCTGGAACGTTTGGTAGAATTCACATGTGAAGCCATCTGGTCCTGGACTTTTCTTTTTAGGAAGCTTTTGAATGACTAATTCAATTTCTTTACTTGTGATCGGTTTGTTGAGGTCATCTATGTCTTCTTGAGTCAAAGTTGGTTGTTCATGTCTTTCCAGGAACCCGTCCATTTCCTCTAAATTGTTGTATTTATTAGCGTAAAGTTGTTCATAGTGTCCTGTTATTACCTCCTTTATTTCTGTGAGGTCAGTAGTTATGTCTCCTCTTCCATTTCTGATCTTATTTATTTGCATCCTCTCTCTTCTTCTTTTTGTCAATCTTGATAGGGGCCCATCAATCTTATTGATTTTCTCATAGAACCAACTTCTGGTCTTATTGATTTTCTCTACTGTTTTCATATTTTCAATTTCATTTATTTCTGCTCTGATCTTTGTTATTTCTTTCCTTTTGCTTGCTTTGGGATTAGTTTGCTGTTCTTTCACCAGTTCTTCCAATTGAACAGTTAATTCCTGCATTTTTGCTTTTTCTTCTTTTCTGATATAGGCATTTAGGGCAATAAATTTCCCTCTTAGCACTGCCTTTGCTGCATCCCATAAGTTTTGATATGTTGTGTTTTCATTTTCATTCGCCTCGAGGTATTTACTAATTTCTCTAGCAATTTCTTCTTTGACCCACTCGTTGTTTAAGAGTGTGTTGTTGAGCCTCCAGGTATTTGTGAATTTTCTGGCATTCTGCCTATTATTGATTTCCAACTTCATTCCTTTATGATCCGAGAAAGTGTTGTGTATGATTTCAATCTTTTTAAATTTGTTAAGACTTGCTTTGTGACCCAGCATATGGTCTATCTTTGAGAATGATCCATGAGCACTTGAGAAAAAGGTGTATCCTGCTGTTGTGGGATGTAATGTCCTATAAATGTCTGTTAAGTCTAGCTCATTTATGGTAATGTTCAGATTCTCTATTTCTTTATTGATCCTCTGTCTAGATGTTCTGTCCATTGATGAGAGTGGGGAATTGAAGTCTCCAACTATTATGGTATTTGTGTCTATTTCCCTTTTCAGTGTTTGCAGTGTATTCCTCACGTATTTTGGGGCATTCTGGTTCGGTGCATAAATATTTATGATTGTTATGTCTTCTTGTTTAATTGTTCCTTTTATTAGTATATAGTGTCCTTCTTTGTCTCTTTTAACTGTTTTACATTTGAAGTCTAACTTGTTGGATATTAGTATAGCCACTCCTGCTCTTTTCTGGTTGTTATTTGCATGAAATATCTTTTCCAAACCTTTCACTTTCAACCTATGTTTATCTTTGGGTCTAAGATGTGTTTCCTGTAGACAGCATATAGAAGGATCCTGTTTTTTAATCCATTCTGCCAATCTATGTCTTTTGATTGGGGAATTCAGTCCATTAACATTTAGTGTTATTACTGTTTGGATAATATTTTCCTCTGCCATTTTGCCTTTTGTATTATATATATATCATATCTGACTTTCCTTCTTTCTACACTCTTCTCCATACCTCTCTCTTCTGTCTTTTTGGTTCTGACTCTAGTGCTCCCTTTAGTATTTCTTGCAGAGCTGGTCTCTTGGTCACAAATTCTCTCAGTGACTTTTTGTCTGAGAATGTTTTAATTTCTCCCTCATTTTTGAAGGACAATTTTGCTGGATATAGGAGTCTTGGTTGGCAGTTTTTCTCTTTTAGTAATTTAAATATATCATCCCACTGTCTTCTAGCCTCCATGGTTTCTGCTGAGAAATCTACACATAGTCTTATTGGGTTTCCCTTGTATGTGATGGATTGTTTTTCTCTTGCTGCTTTCAAGATCCTCTCTTTTCTTTGACCTCTGACATTCTAACTAGTACGTGTCTTGGAGAACGCCTATTTGGGTCTAATCTCTTTGGGGTGCGCTGCACTTCTTGGATCTGTAATTTTAGGTCTTTCATAAGAGTTGGGAAATTTTCAGTGAAAATTTCTTCCATTAGTTTTTCTCCTCCTTTTCCCTTCTCTTCTCCTTCTGGGACACCCACAACACGTATATTTGTGCAGTTCATATTGTCCTTGAGTTCCCTGATACCCTGTTCAAATTTTTCCATTCTTTTCCCGATAGATTCTGTTTCTTTTTGGAATTCAGATGTTCCATCCTCCAAATCACTAATTCTATCTTCTGTCTCTTTGAATCTATCATTGTAGGTATCCATTGTTTTTTCTATCTTTTCTACTTTGTCCTTCACTTCCATAAGTTCTGTGATTTGCTTTTTCAGTTTTTCTATTTCTTCTTTATGTTCAGCCCATGTCTTCTTCATGTCCTCCCTCAATTTATCGATTTCGTTTTTGAAGAGGTTTTCCATTTCTGTTCGTATATTTAGCATTAGTTGTCTCAGCTCCTGTATCTCATTTGAACTATTGGTTTGTTCCTTTGACTGGGCCATATTTTCAATTATTTGAGCGTGATCCGTTATCTTCTGTTGGCGTCTGCGCATTTAGACAGATTTCCCTGGGTATTCGATCCAAAAGTTTGGAAGATTTTTCTGTGAAATCTCTGGGTTCTGTTTTTCTTATCCTGCCCAGTAGGTGGCGCTCGTGGCACACGTTTGTCTGCGGGTCCCACCAGTAAAAGGTGCTGTGGGACCTTAAACTTTGGAAAACTCTCGCCGTCCTGGGGGTTCGCTAGCCGAAGCGGCTTGAGCCGGCCCGGGGTCCAAACGCAGGGAGGGTTGCTGGTCGCCGCAGCCAGGGAAAGAGCCTGTCCGAATTTCCTAGTCGGCCCTGGGCAACAAGCGTGGCGGGAGGGCGCCAGCGGCAGCGGCCCGCCCGAGAGAGTGCACGTTCCCCGGGAGTCACGGGTTTGGAAGGGGCCTCCCCCACCCGTCACCGTTCTCCGCGGCCTGGGGGTTTCCAATCCAGTTCTCTCAGTTGGTCCGGGAGCTGCACGTGGTGTGGGCGCCAGCCGCCTTGGTTTCAGGGGACCACCTCTCCAATTCTCCCAGCTGGCCTGGGAAGGGGGAAGGGAGTAACTCCGGCCGCTTGCCACCCCGCCCGGTAAGGCCCGCGCGCCTCGGCGATCTCACCCGAGCTGCTTCTCTCAGCCAGCCAGCCGTTCCAGGATGGGGTACGCTGTCTTTTTTATCTCTGTTGTGGTTTTGGGCGCTTTCTGTATCGTTTCTACTCCCCTAGTAGGTGTCCTGGAGAAGAAACTAAGATCCGTGCGTCTTACTAAGCCGCCATCTTCCAGGAAGTCTCTCTGCGGCCATCTTGACTATGAAATAGAAGTGTTCAGTGTGAGCCTGCTAAAAAATGTATACTGTTGCCTGATGTAGGTTCAACAAGGGACAGACACAGCCACAACTAGATTTGGAACAGCAATGTTTGGCTCTTCCACTTGAGTTTTTTTTGTTTTTTTTTTTTGGCATAGGCGGGTTCTGGGAATTGAACCCAGGTTTCTGGCATGGCAGGTGAGAATTCTGCCACTGAGCCACTATTGCACTGCCCTCCACTTGAGTTTTAACTGCGATATGTCCCTTTACGTTCCCTCCCAGACTTTTAAAATAAGTTTTTAATTGTAAAAAAAAAAAAGCTAATTGTTAAAAAAAGGTACAGAATTGTCTGAATTAGAAAGTTTCCGTTCTCTAGGTTGTCATTCCACCCTCTTTCCTGTGTCAGTTAATTCGCTCCTTAGAGGTAGTTACTATCAGCAAATATTTGTATTCTATGGAATGATGCTCGTCATATTATTCTGGACTTTTTTTTACTAAACACACACACATGCATATTAAATATATTTATTTTTCTTTATTTTTTTTACACAGGCAGGCACTGGGAATCGAACCCAGGTCCTCTGGCATGGCAGGCAAGCATTCTACCTGCTGAGCCACCGTCGCCCGCCCTTATTAAATATATTTATAACCAATAACTAAGTCTGTATATTTTCTAAACTTTAAGTGTCTGACTATAAAATAGTAACTTTTTCCCTTGGTTATAAATAGAGGTAGAATTCTCCCTAGATTTCTCTGGGAGATGCTATTTTAACATGTAAAAATTTCAAAATAAGTGAATCTAACCATGTGCTGTTCTCTTTATTTCAAACATTATCTCTGGAGAGAGCTCATGGGGAAGTTGTCTTTCTAGTCCAGAGTGTCTAAAGGTGGTAAAGCCTCGATCTAGCATGGAGTTCATTTTCCTCAGACATAAACCCGCTGATGATTAATTCAAGAAGAAAATGTTCAGGAAATATAAAACTTTTCTCTGCCTATTGAATGATCAGTGCATCTCTTAAACTGTTATTTAGGGATTGGTCTTTCCAAAGCTTATAGAATAGTCCATGACACAGTATGGACCTAGGATATAATTGTTGAGTGAGGAAATGTCTAAGTATATAGAGGCATACAGTTAGGCCTTACCTGGAAGCTAAATCACAAATGGAAAAATAGTTTTGTTTTGAGGATCAGACATTGAAGAGGTTGATTCTCTGAAGTTTTGAAAAAAAGACTACTCTTGACCTGCTGCTGCTTAAGTTACTTCCCTAAGGAGCTCCTCTGTCTGAGGGTTTGCTCTTCATTGCTCTCTCTGCCTGGGATGCTCTTGCCTCAAATAGCCACATGGCTACGTCTCTTATTTCATCTAGATCTTTGCTAAAATGTCACCTCTTACTAGTTGCCCTCTGACCACCCTGTTTAAAATTGTGACCCCTGCCAACAGTAGTCATCACCCCCCTTCTTTGCTGTTTGTATATAGCATTTATCATCTAATACGTTAGACAATAAACAAGATAAACAGGTACATCTCCCTTTCCTAGAATTTAAGCACTGTAATGGCATAAATTTTTGTTTTATCCACTGTTCTCCCCAACTCTTAGAACAATGCCTACCACAAAAAGATGCTCAAATGCTGTGAAAGAATAAGTGGAATAAAGCTGTCTTAATTTTTTTAATTAGGTTTATGAAGGAATTACACTGAAGAGTTCCTCCCTACCTACTTTCTTTTCAACTGATAGTTTGAGTTGGTTGGGAGCCCAGGAAGATGTTTGATGATTAAATAAATCAGATTCTTTGGATTTTTATTCCCCCGTTTCTTCATAGTTGGACTAGCTAGTTCTCACTATGAAGAAATACATTGCTCTACTTAATAGCTCTCCTGAATCTTATGTGGCAACTTTGAAGATTTTGCAAACCATCTGACATGTTTCCTGAAATGGTAGTTTTCTCAGTTAAAGGGGCCTTGGTGTGGCCCAGAGGACCCCTGAGCAGATGACAGGAAATAAATATGGCGAGACACAGATGCTGCTACTTCGAACATTAACAAATTAACAAAAATAAAGCTACAGGATAGTGATTTCTAATTGATTAAGGTGTGAGGTGAGGCAACGGCCTGAGACAATTTGAGAGGTTGATGATTGATCTTTTTGAAGTCCTTGTTTATGTAATTCTTTATCAGATGAAATTTCTCTAAAGGCTGGGGAATAGACTGAATGTACCAGAATGCAAACCAGGATAAGCAGCCCTTGGCATATTTATTCTGCGGACTTTATCCTGCAGAAGGGATGAAGAGAAATAAAGTCACTTTATAGAGATGCATCAGCAAACTGATGATGAACAGAAAGTATCAAACACAGTCTCTCCCCACTTTGAACTAGCAAATATTAAAATAGAGTTTTATGCTCACCAAGGTTGAACAAGGCTGTTTGACTTACTGTTTCCTTTTTCTTCCTTCTGTGAACAGATATTGCCAGTGAGTTCAAAGAACAGTTACAGTCACTGATACCATTTATATTAGACCCATCTAATTTAATGGAAAAGGAGATCAATGGTTCAAAAGTTACCTGCCGGGGACTACTGGAGTATTTTAAGGTAAAAATGGGTTTTAATTATTAAAATATTTCCTTGTGGTGAAACTGATACAGATTGTAAACGAACTTGAATTTCTGTATTTTAAAGCGTGGGGCTGGGTGGGTAAAATTTCTGGGGGAGAAGGTGTTACTTTGAGACCTCAGTGTCTTCTCAGGAATGAGCCACTGGGTGGCAGTGTGAGTCTAAGAACCAAATGGTTGTTCTTTGCACTCTTAGAAGAGTAGTTATCGTGGCTAAAGGAAGATTGCTCCTCAACGAAGCTGGTGTGAACAGGAGGTGGTTAGGAAGTTGCTGTGAGTAGGAGGACATGGCACCTAGATGTGACAAGGCAGATGGTCACTCTGCCCACAGGTAGTGGTGAGGTTGGTGTGCACGGGGCAGTTTGATGGACATCCCAGCCTTCGTGGGCTTGTGCTACTTGAGAACATTTGTAGTTACCTAAAAATGCTAACATTGCACTCAGAAGTGTGCTGTGATTTTGCTAATTCCTGGTTGTTGCTCTAGGTCTTTTGGAAAATGCAGTTATCATGGTCACTGTTTCTAAAAATTAAAATATGAATAAAATATAAAAGGATGCCCTTTTCAATAATTGTTATGTTTACATTATCAGGCATATATTAAAATTTACCAAGGGGAAGATCTGCCTCACCCCAAATCCATGCTTCAGGTAAGCAGGTCTTTAATGTCCTAAATGATATTCTTTGATTACTCAATAAGCATAGTCTTTTAGGAAGAGAATGATGTTGTTTTCCTTTCCCATTAGGCTAAGAGAAGCCTGAGATCTGTTTGTTTTTAGCGTGTTTTGCAGTAGTATGGCTCCTCCAGCTTTTCTTGTTTGTATTCACGGTGGTGCATTTGATACAGAATGACCTCTCCTCACTGGGTCTGGTCTTTCCACCACACATACTTTAGAAATGCTGTTTTATTTCACACACCTAGGTAAAACATGCCCATTGTTAGGTCATTTTCCTAATCAGATAATTTTCCTATTATCTGATTTGTTATCTACTTTAGTAGAACATTACCTGACATTTTTATTTATTAACCATAATTTTTTTTTTCCAATTAGAAAATTTCATTTTTTTAAAACATGTAACATCTCACTTTCTTATGCTGAATATATCAAGTGATTTCTTTAAACCATTTCACAAAGGAAATTAGGACCTGGAATTAACATTGCAAAGATAATTTTTTTCCTTCTTTTTTGGTTCACATCTATTTCTTGTATTTAGAATTGAAGCAAAGAAAATTATGCTTTCAGTGATTTTTGGAGGTTTAATATATGCTAGAGATTTTTATGTGTAAGAATAGCTATTTCTTCAGAAATTTTGGCAGAAAAGACGTCTATTTCATAAGTTGGACTATATGGAAACCAGAAAAAATAGCAGAGGGATAATTAAAAAGGAATAATGGGTTATATAGTGAGAGAAAATTTCACTTGGTTATTTGTGGAAAATGTTAAAAGAGGAAGAATTTATAGTTCATGCTTTCCTTTCTTACAAGGCCACTGCTGAAGCCAACAATTTAGCAGCTGCAGCTTCTGCAAAGGACATTTATTATAACAACATGGAGGAGGTATGTGGGTCGTATGTCTTGTTCTGAAATATCTGTAACTTGGGCATCGTTGTTGACTTGAAAAGACCAAACATGATCTTATTTGTAATGTATCTTAAGATGATGCGGTATCAAAGCTGTTTAGGTCATCCTGATAATTGGGGCCTGTGCTAGTTTGAAAGCTCCCGGAATGCAATATATCAGAACTGGAATGGCTTTTAAAAAGAGTTTATTAAGTTGTAAGTTTACAGTTCTAAGGCCATGAAGATATCCAGATTAAGGCACCAACAAGAGGTTACCTTCACTCAAGAAAATGCCGATGAATTTTGGGGTTTCTTTCTCAGCTGGGAGGGCACATGGTGATTGATATCTGATGGTTTTCTCTCCTGGCTTGTTTGCTGAAGCTCCCCCAGGGGTATTTTCCTTCTTTATCTCCAGAGGTCTCTGGCTTTGTGAACTCTGTTGATTCTGGTGGCTCTAAAGCTTTTTTCCAAAATGGTTCCCTCTTAAAGGGCTCCAGTAAACAACCCCATCTTGCATGGGTGGAAACACATCTCCATGGAAACAATAGAAAAGATACCACCCAGCAATATTGAATGAGGATTAAAGGACATTGCTTTCTGGGAGACACAGTAGATTCATACTAGCACAGGGCCTTCTAATCATTATCGTTTCTAACCAAGGCTTTCTTATATAGTACTACTGCTCTCTGATCAGTTTCACCCTGGTTATTATTATTTTTTTAATACTTTTATTGAGAAATATCCACATACGTACAGTCCAACCATATTATACAGACAGTGGCTCACAATATCATCACATAGTTGTCTATTTTTCACCATGATCATTTTTAGAACATTTACATCACTCCAAAAAGAGAAAAGAAAAAGAACTCATATATCCTTTACCCCTTTCCCCTCACTCTGGTTGACCTGCCATATTTCAATTTACCCAAGTTTTACCCTTTATCTCCCCATCAGACACAAATTTTAATAAATGCAATTTTATTGTGATATATTAACACACCATGCAATCCTTCCAAAGTCTATAATCAGTAGTTCACAGTATCATCACACTGTTGTGCATTCATCACCATGATCATTTTCTGAGCAATTGCATTACTACAGAAAAATAAATAAAAATAAAAAAGAAAACCCCCAGTATCCCATACCCCTTGCCCTTCCCTCTTATTGACCACCAATATTGCACTCTGTCCAATTTTCAGACTTAGAATAGAGGTAGGTTAACAGAGACATTATAGTATTGTTAGAAGATAGATATATATTTATCTATATAAACAGAACAGAACAGAACATCCAGAAGTAGAGCCATACAAACAATATGTAGTTGTATAATCATCAAAGATCAGGGCTACTGGATTAGAGTTCAACAACTTCAGGTATTTCCTTCTGGCATTATAAAATACTAGACACTGAAAAGAAATAATTATATTAACGAGTCAGTAGTCACAGTCATTTGTTAAATTGTAATTTCTCAGTTACACCTCCTCCATCTCATTTGATCTTTCTCTCAATTTTCAGGGATATCTGGGAAATGACCATTTTAACTTCTTTATTCTGGAAAGGGGTTGACTGTGTGGGGTGGAGGAATGAAATTGCTTGGTGTTCTTAGAACAACAGATAGTGTCCAGGTTTCACTGATGTTGTAGTGTACATCAAAAATTCATTTACTTTTATGGCTGAAAAATTTCCATTGTTGGATATACACCATATTGTGTTTATCCATTCATCTCTTGATGGGCACTTGGGTTGTTTCTAGTGTTGGTTATTGTGAGTAAAGCTGCTGTGAACGCTGATGTACAAGTATCAGTTTGAGTTCCAGGTTTCAGTTCTTTGGATGTATAGCTAGGTACTGGGATTGCTAGGTGATTTGGTAATTCTATGCTTAATTTTTTGAGAACTGCCAAACTGTTTTTCCACTGTAGCTGCATAATTTTACATTTCTACCAGCAGTGCATGAAGGTTCCAGTTTCTCTGCATCCTCGTCACCCTTGTTATTTTCTGGTTTTTTTTTTGTTTGTTTGTTTTGTTTTTATGATAGCCATCTACTGGGCATGAAGTGGTGTATCAGTGTGGTTTTGATTTGCATTTCACTAAGAACTAATAGTGCTGATCATCTTTTCATGAGCTTTGAGCTTTTTGGCCACTGTTATATCTTTGGAGAAACGTCTATTCAAGTCTTTTGCCCATATATATATATATTTTAATTTATTTATTAATTAAAAAATAAGAAACAAAACAACATACATAATCAGTAATTCACAATATCATCACCTAGTTGCATATTCATCATTTCTTAGAACATTTGCGTTAATTCAGAAAAAGAAACAAAAAGACAATAGAAAAAGAAATAAAACGAACACAGGAAAGAAAAAAACAAACAAAAAAAAGATTATACCTATCATACCCCTTACCCCTTGCCTTCATTGATCACTAGCATTTCAAACTAAATTTATTTTAACATTTGTTCCCCCTATTATTTATTTTTATTCCATATGTTCTACTCATCTGTTGACAAGGTAGATAAAATGAGCATCAGACACAAGGTTTTCATGATCACACAGTCACATTGTTACAGCTGTATCATTATTCAATCATCCTCAAGAAACATGGCTACTGGAACACAGCTCTACATTTTCAGGCTGTTCCCTCTAGCCTCTCCATTACATCTTGACTAACAAGATGATATCTACTTGATGCATAAGAGTAACCTCCAGGATAACCTCTTGGCTCTGTTTGGAATCTCTCAGCCATTGACACTTTGTCTCATTTCCCTCTTCCCCTTTTTGGTTGAGAAGGTTTTCTCAATCCCTTGATGCTAAGTCTCAGCTCATTCTAGGGTTTTTCTCAATCCCTTGATGCTGAGTCTCAGCTCATTCCAGGATCTCTGTCCCACATTACCAGGAAGGTCCACACCCCTGGGAGTCATGTCCCAGGTAGAGAGGGGGAGGGTGGTGAGACTGCTCGTCGTGTTTCCTGGAGAGAGGGGCCACATCTGAGCAACAAAAGAGGCTCTCTTGGGGGTGACTCTTAGGCCCAAATTTTAAGTAGACTTGACCTATCCTTTGCGGGGTTAAGTTTCATATGAACAAACCCCAAGACTGAGGGCTCTGCCTATAGCCTTGGTTGTCCACACTGTGAGAATATCAAGAATTCAACTTGGGGAAGTTGAATTCTTTTGCCCATATTTTAGTTGTTGTTTTTTGTTTTTTGTTTCTTTTTGCTGTTTTTTCTATAATATGAATCATATGAATGATTTGGAACTGTTTTATCCCATTCTGTAGGTTATTCCATTCTTTTTCACTTTCTTGATAATGTCCTTTAATATATAACATTTTAAATTTTTTGATGATCAGTTTGTCTTTTTTTTCATTTGTTGCTCATTCTTTTGGTGTCAAATCTAAGAATCCATTGTCAAATCCATAGTCATGAGAATTTACCTGTTATGTTTTCATTTAAGGGTTTTGTAGTTTTAGCTGTTATATTTAGGTCATATATATATATATAAGTCAGTTTTTCCAGTTTATGTTTTTCTAGAAATTTGTCTAGTTGATCTAGGTTGTCTCATTTATAGATATAATGTTCCACTTTCATTTCTGATTTTAGTAATTTGAAAATCAGAAGTAATTCTGATCCACTTTGAAGTAATTATTGTATATTGTGTGAAGTAGGGGCCCATCTTCATTCTTTTGTATATGGAAGTCCAGTTTTCCCAGCCCTGTTTGTTGAAGAGCTTCCTCATTGAATGGACTTAGCATCTGTGTCAAAAATCAGTTGACTGTTCATGTTAACTCCTTTTACTTTCAAACTTTTATGTCACCTTGATTAAATAAAGAACAACAACAACAAAAATCACTTGACCATAAATGTATGGGTTTATTTCTGAAGTCTCTTTGATTGACCTGTATGTCTAGCATTATTCCAGTACTGGCATTTGTTTTTTGTTTATTTGTTTGTTTGTTTTTCACATTCTTGATAGAGATTTTTATTGGGAGCAGTTAGATAAAATGAGTGAGATGCTTCAAAGTAAGCACATAACACTGTAGCTGGCGTATGAAAAAGCTTCAATAAACAAATACAAACTGGTATGACACAATTGTTCTTTTTTCACAAGGCCATCATTAGCCTTACATCCATAGAATTCATTTTTAGGGAGCCAGAATTGTATCAGAATTTATGGTAGCTAGTGCGGTCGTCTCCCAGCAGGGAAGTTCGAGCGTCGGCCTCAGCCGTCTTCCTGCGGGGCGACCGCCTGGGGGCAACTCTCTGACTGCTAGGGTTTAGTTCAGAGCTCTGTAATGGGGTTCTAAGGTAACGCCGAGGCTCAGCAGCAAGGCCGCGTGGAGGGCAGGCCGCTGAGGGACCCAAAAGACTTGAACCAAATACCAATTGTTGGCACAAAGCTTCTTTATTGTTACATGGCAAGAGCTTAGGTGCTCGGGGGCTCAAGAGCTAAAAGGACCCCGAAGCTTGGTGAGCTTCAGGTTATATACCGTTTGGGGAAGGGTGGAGCTAGGACATAGACTCCAGGGGAGGGTAGCCAATCACACATGCATGGGGACAGTTGCTAGGCTTAGGGCAGAAGTTAGGTATAGAGATAGAGTTGAACATAACAGGAAAGATCTTGAGCATAACAGGAAAGGTTTGAGGTTTAGTGGTGGGCTACGGCAATGGGCGGTCTACGACAAGAGGGGGAGAGGACAGCATGTAAGAAGAATAGGGAGTGAAATTTTAAAATTTTTAAAGACTGTTAGGCTCCAATCCCAAATAATATGCCACAGCTAGAAGTGTAAAGGTGGGGGGTGGTTATTACTTGATGTTCCCTGTTGCAGTGAACAAGGAGATTAGTGGGAACTAGTGGAAAAAAATTCCGGATGCCACTGAATATAACAAAACAACATTAATTCGATAAAAGTTATAGTACAATGTAAGAGCACATTTGTTTGGGTGCCTTAAAATAAAGTATGAATCAGAGACTTCAAGTACAGAATAAGAAACACCGCAAAGTTATTATCGCATATATAGCAATATTCATATGTGTAGAAAAAGTTTGGAGTACAATTTGAGAATATAAATATGTATTCTAACTTCTTTAAAAACTTGAAAGTATAGGTATGTTTTTTAATTATGAAAGGACCATTTCTGAATTAAAATTTAAAGGAGAGAGTCCTGGCCCCTGTACTTCCCCCAAAAACAAACAAACAAAAAACCAACCAAACAAAAATTCAGCAAATGGTGCTGCAATAATGGGATACTCACATGGAAAAGCAATGAAATATGACCCTCCCTACAGCATACAAAAAAAAAAAAATTAATGAAGAATTGGAGTTAAGTAGAATATAGGTCACTGTAGTTCAGAGGTTGTTAAGTTTGAATGCCTATCTGAATCATGTGAAAAAGCTGAAAAAATATATGTGCTTGGGGGTCTTTTTGAAAATGCTGCAATAATGGGCAGTATTTCTCTTTTAGATGAAAGAATGATTTCCAAGTTTATTTTCAAAATGAAAGTAGTAAAAATCCTTTTGAGAAAAGGTGCGTCTCCTAGTGCTAAAGCAATTAGCTTCCAATTATGAGTGAATAAGGATGACTGTACTTTTGCTTTGTACAAGGAAAATAGGGAATTGCAACTTGGGAACTATGTGACAAGTCAGTGCAGTTCATATACGTATATAACAATCATTATACTATAAATTTAATATTAATCTTATTACAGTGTAAGCTATCATTGGAAACATGGAGGAATAAATTTAATTAGATTTCCAACAGTTTATAGAAGGTAAGTTAGCAAATCCAAAGAAAGGAAAATATGGTGATAGAATTGGGAAAAATTAATTTAAAAAATGGTCATTTCCTTCTCACATCCCCATGTGCAGTAAGTATAAATTGGTATATCTTTGAAAGGGTGATTTGAAATATCTAGCAAATTTTTAAGTGTCTGATACCATTTAACCCAGTAATTCTACTTTGAGAAATCAAGCAGTTACACAAAAATATGTATAAAATAATAGTTGTTGCTGCACTGTTTATAATAGAAAAAATTACTTGATATATCCATACTATGGAATATCATATAACTATTCAAAATAGATAGAGATAAAACTAGACAAAGGCATATGGAAAGTGATATAAGATATACTATTAAATGAAAAACATTGCAAACCATATTATATATTATTCAATTTTTTTGAAAGATGTATACACATATACGCAAAATCACACATATGGTTGCAAATAAATGAAAATGTCTGGAAAAATACACAAGACACTCTCCAAATTGTAACTTCTACAGAGTGGGACTAAGAGAGGCACTAAGAGAGATTTTATTTTTGAACAATGAAATGGTATTACTTTAAAATAAACTACCTTTAAAATTTTTAACTCCCCGTCAGGATGGTATCCTGGCCCAGGTTTAGCATGGCTCATTTTACTTAATATCTTCAATTCTTTCTTCTCTGACTTAAAGCTTTAAAATTCAGTAGAATCTAATCTGCATAATGTAGTTAGCTGTCCATCTGACAAGCTAACCTAAATTTAAACTGCAAAACAGTAAAGCCCTTTAAAAATTAAAGGGCGGTCCACGGTGGCTCAGCAGGCAAGAATGCTTGCCTGCCATGCCAGAGGACCCGGGTTCAATTACCGGTGCCTGCCCATGTAAAAAAAAAAATTAAAGCTGTTCTCATTAGCTATCTCCTTTATCACACATTCCCACTGCCCAACAACTGCATCTCGAAAAAAAATGTTGAGAACATGTAAACATGTGTAAACATTCTCAGATGTTCTATCACACTCGTCTGTCCATTACTACACTCTCGATGTCCAGGCATCTGGTCTACTTGTCTTAAGTTCCAGCTGGTGTTCTGTAAAGCACTTGTACTAGTGTTGACCTTTCTGATGACGTCTGCAGTGGTATGGTTTTGCGTTCCCCTGTGAGTTAATCTGGCAACCCATTGACTCAAACAGTCATGATAGCAGAAGTTGTCTGAATCACTAAAGATTCCACCATTGATGTACACAAATCAAAGCACAACCCTCAAACTCCGTGTTGCTATTCTCTGAGCTCAGTGCTCTCCTTATGCTCACACGTCTGCCTCCTATCATTTGTTCGTGAGAGTCAGGGAAAAGGGCCTAGTCAGTACGTGTGATCTTTGGTAGCTTCTTTACTTTCCCCAAATCACCTGAAATAGAAGAGGCCCCAAGGTCCTTAATACTGGAGCATCGCTGAGGGCCCACCTGGCTCCTGCAGCTACCAGTGACCAGAAGGTGCAACTGACCAGATGCTGCAGCACAACTGATGCTGCTTTCCTTAGACTCACGACTCTGGCAACTTGAACCAGCCGCTCAGCTACTGCACCTGTGGAGCAATAATGGGCAGCATCGTTATTATTGTTTTTAATTCTTTAATTGTGTAGTATAACATATATTCAAAGCAAAGAAATAAAAAAGCAATAGTTTTCAAAGCACTCTTCAACAAGTGGTTATAGGACAGGTCCCAGAGTTTGTCATGGGCTACGATACCATCCTCTCAGATTTTTCCTTCTAGCTACTCCAGGATATAGGAGGTTAGAGGACTTAAATATTGTTTTGTCATCACAATCGACTTTTTTTCCTTCTTTTTTTTTGTGGAAAATAACATATATACAAAAAAAAGCTACAAATTTCAAAGCACAGCACCACAATTAGTTGTAGAACATATTTCAGACTTTCACATGGGTTACAGTTTCACAATTTTAGGTTTTTACTTCTAGCTGCTCTAAAATACTGGAGACTAAAAGAGATATCAGTTTAATGATTCAGCATTCATATTCATTTGTTAAGTCCTATCTTCTATGTATAATTCAACTATCAACTTTGAGCATTTCCTTCCCTCTCTTTAGGGGTGTTTGGGCTATGGCAATTCTGAAGTTTTGATATTGGAAGGGTCTGTCACTAATATGGGGTAGGGAGATGAAACTCTCTGATGTTCTGGAGAGGCTGGGCTAGGTTTTAGGACTTATCTGGATCAGAGACCCATCTGGAGGTTGTAGGTTTCTGGAAAGTTATTCTAGTGCCTGGAACCCTTGTGGAATCTTATTTATTGCCGTAGATGTTCTTTAGGATTGGCTGGAATGGTCTTGTTTGGGGCCTGGCACGTATGATAGGTAGCAAGGTCTGCCTGAACCTTGTGTAAGAGCAACCCCCAGTGTAGCTTCTTGACTCTTTGAACTCTCTCTGCCATTGATACTTTATTAATTATACTTCTTTTCCCCATTTTGGTCAGGATGTAATTGTTGATCCCACGGTGCCAGGTCTGCATTCATCTGGAGTCATCTCCCACGTCGCCAGGGAGACTGTCATCCCTGGATGTCCTGTCCCACGTAGTGGGGGAGTGCAATGATTTTACTTGCAGAGTTGGGCTTAGAGAGACTGAGGCCATACCTGAGCAACAACAGAGGTCCTCCAGAAGTAACTCTTAGGCATGCCTATAGGTAGTCTAAGCTTCTCCATTACCTACATAAGCTTCACTAGAGTAAGCCTCATGCTCAAGGGCATGGCCTATTGATTTGGGTATCCCTAAAGTTTGACACAGTATCAGGGGATTCCCTGATGGTAAGGTTTAATAGTTCCATATTCTTTCTCCCCTCCCTCAGGGAACTTTGCCAATACTTTTTTATTATCTGCTTAATATACTCTAGAACGTATCCAGGCCTTACAATACTCTGTACAGGATTAAAGGATCTTTCTTATTCTGTGCTTCCTGTGTTTCAGTTGTTCAAATGAGCCATACAGATAGGTTGAATTAGATTATGCACTACAGAAAATTTCATTCCAGATCAAATAAATCTTTCTTCCATTGGTCTCAAAGAGTATATGTGGTTCTAAAATATAGACAATGTCTTCCTTACCCCTATGTTCTAAATTACTTTAACCCCAACTTGTTCGGCTTCATTCTTATCTCTAAATATCAGGTTATATATATAAAAGAGCCTCTCAAAATCCAGAAATAAAAACCACCACTCCAGACTAAATGTGTCCGCTCTAAAAGCTTACAATCTAGGCCCCTGTTTTCTTATAAGCATTTACAAAAGGTGACCATACCATGGTTGTTCTTTTGTTTCTGGCTTATTTTGTCTCACCAAATGTCCCACATGTTCATTCACATCGTTGGATGCCTCATGACATTGTTCCTTTTTTGTAGCAGCACAATCTTCGTTTGTAAGTATACACCATTGTTCGCCTATCTACTTCTTCTTTAGTGCATCCTTCAGCCACCTGCATTCATCAGGTATCATGTGGAAGGTCCAGAGTCCACAATATTCTCAATATTGGATAATTTTGAGTCTATCAGTATTCTCAATTTTGGATAATTTCATTGTTTCCAAGAGACAGAGAAAACCAATAAAATACCCTTGCCAAATAGAAAATCTAAACCTCCTCTTAACTCTTGTCCCTCACCCCGTTATTTATCTCTGCTGTTGCTGTGGTAGTGCTGATGGTTTCCTTTTGAACATAGCTCATAACATGCAATAGCAGTTTTCCTCCTGTACCCTGAACTTAAACACTCTTTATACAAGAATGCAATCTTTGTAGTAATTTTCATGAGAATGCAGTCATATTTCTAGTGTGAATCAGTGGGACACGTAGGTCTATATAACCCCTTTCAATCTTGTTCATCTTCAATATGCTAACATTACTTCTAGACCCATTAGAGAATTACCTTTGCTCCTATCTATTCCCTTACATTGGAGTTCAACCTCATTAGCTAACGGTTTACCCATCTCTAGCTTCTATGTATCTCTAAGTTCCCCTATATTCTGTATTATAAACTCTGATTATACCTTTATGCTGGTCATAAAAGTGGAATCATATAATATCTATCCTTTGTGTCTGGCTAATTTCGCTCAGCATTATGTTCTCAAGGCTCATCCATCTTGTCATGTGCTTCAGGATGTCATTTTGTCTTAATGCTGCATAATAATCCATCGTATGTATATACTACATTTTGTTGATCCACTCGTCTGTTGATGGGCATTTGATCTGTTTCCATCTTTTGGCGATTGTGGATAATGCTGCTTTGAACATTGGTGTGCAAGTGTCTGTTTGTGTTGTTGTTTCAGCTCTTCTGGGTATATACCAAGTATGCTATGCCTGGGTCATAGCATAGGGCAATTTGACATTTAGTTTCCTAAGGAACCACCAAACAGTCTTCCATAGCAGCTGCACCATTATACATTACCCCCAGCAGTGCATAAGTTTCCCAGTTTCTCCACATCCTCTATAAAAATTTATGGTTTCCTGTTTGTTTAATAGCAGCTGTTCTTATAGGTGTGAGGTGGTATCTCATTGTAGTCTTGATCTGCATTTCCCTTATAGCCAGTGAAAATAGCATCTCTTCATGTGCTCTTGAGCCATCTGTATTTGCTTTTCAGAAGAAAGCCTATTCATATTTTTAGCCCATTTTATAATTGGGTTGTTTATTCTTTTGTTGTTGAGTTGTATGATTTCTTTGTATATACAGGAAATCAAACCTTTGTCTGATATGTGTTTCCAAATATTTCCTCCATTGTGTTGGCTGGCTCTTCACCTTTTTGACAAAGTCTTTTTAGGTGCAGAAGCATTAAATTTCGAGCAGTTCCTATTTATATATATATATATTTTTTATATTTTATTTTTTTTAATTAATTTATTTATTTTTATTTTTTTAACTTTTTTTATTAATTAAAAAAATTAACAAACAACATTAAGATATCATTCCATTCTACATATACAATCAGTAATTCTTAATATCATCACATAGTTGCATATTCATCATTTCTTAGAACATTTGCATCGATTTAGAAAAAGAAATAAAAAGACAACAGAAAAAGAAATAAAACGATAACAGAGAAAAAAAAGATTATACATACCATACTCCTTACCCCTCGCTTTCATTTACCACTAGCATTTCAAACTAAATTTATTTTAACATTTGTTCCCCCTATTATTTATTTTTATTCCATATGTTCTACTCTTCTGTTGATACAGTAGCTAAAAGGAGCATCAGACACAAGGTTTTCACATTCACAGAGTCTCACTGTGAAAGCTTTATCATTGTTCAATCATCATCAAGAAACATGGCTACTGGAACACAGCTCCACATTTTCAGGCAGTTCCCTCCAGCCTCTCTGCTACATCTTGAACAACAAGGTGATATCTACTTAATGCATAAGAATAACCTCCAGGATAACCTCTCAACTCTGTTTGGAATCTCTCAGCCATTGACACTTAGTCTCATTTCATTCTTCCCCCTTTGGTCGAGAACGTTCTCTCAATCCCTTGATGTTAATTCTCAGCTCATTCTAGGGTTTTTCTCAGTCCCTTGATGCTGAGTCTCAGCTCATTCCAGAATCTCTGTCCCACGTTGCCAGGAAGGTCCACACCCCTGGGAGTCATGTCCTATGCAGAGAAGGGGAGGGTGGTGAGACTGCTCGTCATGTTGGCTAGAGAGAGAGGCAACATCTGAGCAACAAAAGAGGCTCTCTTGGGGGTGATTCTTAGGCATAAATTTTAAGTAGACTTGACATATCCTTTGTGGGGTTAAGTTTCATATGAACAACCCCCAAGACTGGGGGGTCAGCCTATAGCTTTGGTTGTCTACACTGCTTGTGAGAATATCAGGAATTCAACTTGAGAAGTTGAATTTCTCCCCACTCTCACCATTCCCCGAAGGGGGCTTGCAAACACTTTTCTAGTCACTGATCAAATCACTCTGGGATTCATCGGGGCATCACTTTGGACAAACTGACAAAATCTCATGTCCTACCTGAGATTCCAAGTACTTATGACATTCAATCAAACTATCTACATGAGTTATATTAGGAAATGCTCTAGTCAAAATCTAAATTTTGTAACAAACATTTTTTGCTTTAGTCTCACACATAAGGTGACATTTTAAAGTATTAATTATCATCTATTTTCAGCACCCTGCAGTAATGACATTCCTTTGTTCTTCCTCATGCAAAAACATTTTTAAAATTTGTACATTGTACATTTCACTATTATTATACATGCTAGGCATTCCTAGTGCGGTTTGGCCCAACCGCTAAACTATCGGGGACCCTCTACTCCTCAGCTTCTCACTGCTTGCTAGACGACACTGCCGCACGCAGAAAAGGGGCTCGAGCCAGGGGTCTAGGTCCAAGGGGCGCGCGCAGGAGACCTTGCTGCGGGTCTAAAGGACTGGAGGCTGAGCCAATTAAGGCATGAAGCGAGGTAGCTTTATTGTAGGTAGACACTTAACGCCAGGGCCGTCAGTAGCTAAAGACCAGGACGCTCGGAGAGCCCTGGATTATATACAGTTTGAGGAGAGGCGGAGTTAGGGCGTGGCCTCCAGGGGAGGGTAGGCAATCACACAGGGAGGACGGATGAGTGACTGTGACCATAGAGATGCTGTTCCTGAGTGTACCCGTAGCAGAGGATGTTGGGTAGGTGGAGGACTAAGGAGAAGACCAATAGGGTTAGAGAGACAAGACTGCATCATCACTAGTCGCTGGCAAGGCCTGTAATTTAGAGGTCTAGAAGAACCGGAGGTGCCAAAATGGCGAGGGAGGGAGAGAAAGAGACTAAGCCACCAGGCCAAGAATAAAATTATGCCACATCCTAGATTATATCATCTTGATCTTTACTATCTATCTTTCTGATTTCATTTATGTCCCCAGCCCTCCTCCCTCTATCATTCTCACATGCAGCTTCATTCAGTGTTTTAACATAATTACATTACAGTTAGGTAGTATTGTACTGTCCATTTCTGAGTTTTTATATTCAGTCCTGTTGCACAATCTGTATCCCTTCAGCTCCAATTACCCAATATCTCACACTATTTCTATCTCCTGATGGTCTCTGTTACCAAGGAAGTATTCCAAGTTTATTCACTAATGTCAGTTCATATCAGTGAGACCATACAGTATTTGTCCTTTTGTTCCTGGCTAATCACACTCAGCATAATGTCCTTAAGGTCCATTCATGTTGTTACATACTTCATAACTTTCTTCTGTCTTACAGCTGCATAATATTCCATCTTATGTAAATGTCACAGATTGTTTAGTCAGCTGTCTGTTGATGGACATTTTGGCTGTTTCCATCTCTTGGTAATTGTTAATAACGCTGCTATAAACATTGATGTGTGAAATGTCCATTTGTGTCCTTGGCCTCATGTCCTTTGAGTAGAGACAGCATATAGATGGGTCCTGTTTTTTATTCCATTCTGCCAGACTATGTCTTTTGACTGGAGAGTTTAATCCATTAACATTCAGTGTTATTACTGCATGGGTAGTACTTTCTTCTGCTATTTTGCCTTCTGGATTTTATATGTCATATCTAATTTTTCTTCCTTTTACCTTTACTCATAGTCTTCCTTTCTACACTCTTCTCCACACCTCTCTCTTCTGTCTTCGTATCTGTCTCTAGTGTTCCCTTTAGTATTTCTTGCAGAGCTGGTCTCTGGGTCACAAATTCTCTCAGTGATTTTTTGTCTGAAAATGTTTTAATTTCTCCCTCATTTTTGAAGGACAGTTTTGCTGGATATAGAATTCTTGGTTGGCAGTTTTTCTCTTTTAATAATTTAAATATATTATCCCACTGTCTTCTTGCCTCCATGGTTTCTGCTGAGAGATCTGCGCATAGTCTTATTGTGCTTCCCTTGTATGTGATGGGTTGCTTTTCTCTTGCTGCTTTCAAGATCCTCTCTTTCTCTTTGACCTCTGACATTCTGATTATTAAATGTCTTGGAGTATGTCTATTTGGATCTATTCTCTTTGGGGTACGCTGCACTTCTTGGATCTGTAATTTTAAGTCTTTCATAAGAGTTGGGAAATTTTCAGTGATAATTTCCTCCATTAGTTTTTCTCCTCCTTTTCCCTTCTCATCTCCTTCTGGGACACCCACAACAGGTATATTCATGCACTTCATATTGTCTTTCAATTCCCTGAGTCCCTGCTCATATTTTTCCATTTTTTTTCCTATAGTTTCTGTTTCTTGTCGGATTTCAGATGTTCCATCCTCCAGTTTTGAAATCCTATTTTCTGTCTCTCGAAATCTACCATTGCAGGTTTCCATTGTTTTTTTCATCTCTTCTACTGTGTCTTTCATTCCCATAAGTTCTGTGATTTGTTTTTTCAGACTTTCAGTTTCTTCTTTTTGTTCTTTCCTTGCCTTCTTTATATCCTCCCTCAATTCATTGATTTGGTTTTTGATGAGGTTTTCCGTGTCTTTTCGTACATTCTGAAGTAATTGTTTCAGCTCCTGTATGTCATTTGAATTGTTGGTTTGTTCCTTTGACTGGGCCATATCTTCAATTTTCCTAGTGTGATTTGTTATTTTTTGCTGGCATCTAGGCATTTAATTACCTTAATTAGTTTATTCTGGAGGTTGCTTTCACTTCTTTTATCTAGGGTTTTCTTGCTGGATGAATTTGTTGTCTATCTGTTCTTTGACATTCCATTTAGCTTTATCTGGACCTTTAGCTTAAGTTTTGTTTAACAGAGGAGAATTTTCCAGTTCTTGTTTTCTTGTTTCTTGCCCTGCTTGTGTGGTTCCTTTCACCCACACACATTTAGGAGGGTCTACTTAGATATTATAGACCCCAGCCAGATTTTCCCAGACCAAACTGGCCTCCTATCAGGAGGAAAGAGTCACCTGCGTCAGTTTTCCCTGAGGTGAGACCCAGCAGGTTGAAAGACTTTCTTGTGAAGTCTCTGGACTCTGTTTTTCTTATCCTGCCCAGTATGTGGTGCTTGTCTGACTGCAGGTCCCGCCAGCATAAGATGATGTGGTACCTTTAACTTTGGCAGACTCACCCTGCTGGGGGCGTGGTGGAGACAGAGGAGAGGTTGTAGGCTGGTTTTAATGGCTTCAAATTACCAAGACCTGGTTTCTGAATTCCTTGATGGAGGGATTCCACCTGAGTTGGGCTTCACCCCTCCCCTGGGGAAGGCACAGGCTCCAGACAAGCCCCCAAAAGAGCTCACTTCTGCCTATGTCTGGGGCAGTTGCAGCCTGAAAAGTCTTGCTGCTGTATCCAGAGGCAGTCAAGCCTTTATAGATACACAGCCACAAAAACCTATGCTTCCTTCCTTTTTTTCCCCCTTTTTCTGTCAGTCCTGCCCCCTTGGCGCTGGGGCAAAAATGAGCAACCTCCGCTTTGATCAGGTTCACCTAAGCTGGGGGCCTATTTTTAGTAGTCAGAATTAGTTAATTAGTTCCACAATTGGTGTTTGATTGTGCCCAGTCTCTGCTGCTGGTAAAGTCCTTTCCTTTCCCCTCTGGAAAGCAGCCTGTGGGGGAGGGGCACTGGCTGCCGCAGCTTTGGGAACTCACGGTTTGGTGCGGGGGTGCTCGCAGCTGGTTCAGCTGGTCCAGACTCGGGTACGCTGTGTGTCTGGTCACTGACGTGGCCCCAGGAGCTGTTCTGTACTGTTTCTGGTTATTTAGTAGTTGTTCTGGAGGACGAACTAAAACACGCACGTTGTTAAGCTGCCATCTTGACCCGGAACCAAAACAGTTTTTGATCTATTTATATATTTTTGTTGCTTGTGCTTTAGGTGTAAAGTTTAGGAAGCTACCTCCTTTTACTAGGTCTTGAAGATGTTTCCCTCCATTTTCTTCTAGAAGTTTTATGGTGCTAGTTCTTATATTCAGGCGTTTGATCCATTTTGAGTTAATTTTTGTGTAGGGTGTAAGATAGGAGTCCTCCTTCATTCTCTTGGCTATTGATATTCAGTTCTTCCATGCCCAATTACTGAAAAGACTATTTTGTCTCAGTTCAAAGGATTTGGGGGCCTTGTCAAAAATCAGTTGACCGGGTGGGCATCGATTACTCAGTGGCAGAGTTCTTGCCTTCCATTCCGGAGACCCAGGTTCGTTTCCTGGTGCCTGCTCATGTTAAAAAAAAAAAAAAAATCAGTTGACCATGGATTTGGTGGTGTATTTCTGCACTCTTGATTTGATTCCATTGGTCTATTGCCTCTGTCTTTGTGCCAGTACCATGCCGTTTTGACCACTGTGGCTTTATAATAGGTTTTAAAGTCAGGGAATCTTAGTCCTCCCACTTCATTCTTTATTAGGATGCTTTTAGCTGTCTGGTGTCTCTCTCTCTTCCAGATGAATTTGGTAGTTAGCTTTTCCAAATCGTCAAAGTAGATTGTTGGAATTTTGATTGGTACTGTGTTAAATCTGTAGATCAACTTGGGAAGAATTGACATCTTAACTATATTTAGCCTTCCTATCGATGAGCAGGGAATGTCTTTCCACCTATTTAGATCTCCTTTGATTTATTTTAGCAATGTTATGTCGTGTTCTGTATACTGTTCTGTGTACAAGTCCTTTACTTCCCTAGTTAAGTTCATTCCTAAGTATTTGATTCTTTCAGTTGCTATTTTGAGTGGGATTTGTTCCTTAACTGACTCCTCAGCTGGGTCGTTGCTTGTGTATAGAAACGGTACTGATTTTTGCACATTAATTTTTTATCCCCCCACCTTGCTCAATTTATTAGCTCAAGTAACTTTGCTGTAGATTTCTCAGGATCTTCCAAGTATAGTATCATATCATCTGCAAATAATGAGGGTTTTACTACTTCCTTTCCAATTTGGATGCCTTTTATTTCTTTGTCTTGCCTGATTGCTCTAGCTAGAACTTCTAGCACAATGTTGAATAATTGTGGTGACAGTAAGTATCCTTGTCTTGTACCTTATCTTAGGGGGAGGGCTTTCAATCTCTCCATTGAGTACAATGCTGGCTATCGGTTTTTCATATATTCCCTTTATCATTGAGGTAGTTACCTTTAATTCCTATCTTTTGAAGTATTTTTATCAGAAAAGGATACTGACGTTTGTCAAATGGTTCTTCCGCATCAATCAAGATGATCATGTGATTTTTCCTTTTTTGTTTTAATTTTTAATTTATTTTTTATAAACATAACATACAAGCATGAACATTCTTACCAATGATCATTTCATTCTTGGTATATAATCAATAACTCACAGTATCATCACATAGTTGTATATTCATCACCAAGATAATTTCTTAGAGCATTTGCATCAATTCAGAAAAAGAAATAAAAAGAAAAGAACTCATACATACCATACCCCTTACCCTCCCTCTCATTGATTGCTAATATTTCCATCTACCCAATATATTTTAGCTTTTGTTTCCCTTATTTTTTTCTATACCCCTTACCGCTCCTTTCATTGATCCACTAGCATTTCAATCTACTATATTCATTTTGACATTTGTTCCCCTATTTATTTCTTTATTTTTAAAAAATTTTCATTAATAAAACCAATCAACATGGAAAATGAACATTCTTTGTTTTTCATCACATAGTTGTATATTCATCGTCATGATCATTTCTTAGAATGTTTGCATCAATTCAGAAAAAGAAATAATAAGAAAACAAAAAAATTCACACATACCATATCCCTTACCCCTCCCTTTCATTGATCACTAGCATTTCACTCCACTAAATTTATTTTAAATTTGTTCCCCCTATTATTTATTTATTTTTAGTCCATATGTTTTACTCATCTGTCCATAAGGTAGATAGAAGAAGCACCAGACACAAGGTTTTCACAATCACACAATCACATTACGAAAGCTATATCATTATATAATCATCTACAAGAAACATGGCTACTGGAACACAGCTCTACATTTTCAGACAGTTCCCTCCAGCTTCTCTGTTATGCCTTAACTAAAAAGGTGATATCTGTTTAATGCCTCCAGGATAACCTCTTGACTCTGTTTGGAATCTCTCAGCCATTGACACTTCATTTTGCTCTTCCTCTTTCAGTTGAGAAGGTTTTCTCAATCCCTTGATGCTGAGTCCCAGCTCATTCTAGGATTTGTGTCTCACGTTGCAAGAAAGATCCACACCCCTGGGAGTCATGTCCCATGCAGAGAGGGGGAGGGTGGTGAGTTTGCTTGTGTTGTTGGCCACATCTGAGCAATAAAAGAGGTTCTCTTAGGGGTGACTCTAAGGCCTAATTTTAAGTAGGCTTAGCCTGTCCTTTGTGGGGTTAAGTCCAAATGAACAACTCCCAAAATTGGGGACTCAACCTATTGCTTTGGTTGTACCCATTGCTTGTGAGAATATCAGTAATTCTCCACTTAGGGAAATTGAATCTTCCATCTTTCTCACCATTCCCCAAAGGGGACTTTCAAATACTTTTTTATTCACTGTTCCAATCCTTCTGGGATATATCAAGGCATCATTCTGGACAAACTTACAAAATCTCATGGCCTACTCAAGGTTCCATGTACTTACGGTGTTCAATTAAGCTGTCTACGTAAGTTATGCTAGGAAATGCACTAGTTTGAAATATAAATTTTGTACCAAATAAACATTTTTTGCTTTAGTCTCACATATAAGTTAAAGTTGTAAAACGTTAAGTATCGTCTAATTTCAACACCCTGCATTATTGACATTCCTTTGTTCTTCCTCATGCAAAACATTTAAAAATTTGTACATTTTGTCACTGTTATTATACACTAGGCATTTCTAGATTACACCATCTCAGTCTTTATCATATATCTTTCCTTCTGATTTCATTTGTGCCCCCAGGCCTCCTTCCTCTATTATTCTCACATTCAGCTTCATTCAGTGTTCTAACATTATTGTATTACAGCTAGGATAGTATTGTGCTATCCATTTCTGAATTTTTGCAATCAGTACCGTTGCACAATCTGTATCCCTTCAGATCCAGTTACCCAATATCTACCCTATTTCTATCTGCTGATGACCTCTGTTCTTTACTGAAATTATTCAAGTTCATTCATTAATGTTAGTTCATATCAGTGAGACTATACAGTATTTGTCCTTTTGTTTCTGGCTAATCTCACTCAGCATAATGTCCTTAAGGGCCATCCGTGTTGTTACATACTTCATGACTTTATTCTGTCTTACAGCTGCATAGTATTCCATCGTGTGTATATACCACAGGTTGTTTAGCCACTTGTCTGTTGATGGACATTTGAGCTGTTTTCATCTCTTGGCAATTGTAAATAATGCTGCTATAAACATTGGTGTGCAAATGTCCATTTGTGTCTTTGCCCTCATGTCCTCTGAGTAGATAACTATCAGTGGTATTGCTGGGTCATATGGCAATTCTATATTTAGCTTTTTGAGCAACCGCCAAACTGCATTCCAGAGCGGTTGTACCATTTGACATTCCCACCAACACTGGATAAGTGTACCTCTTTCTCCACATCCTTTCCAGCACTTGTCGTTTTCTGTTTTATTGATAATGGCCATTCTGATGGGTGTGAGATGATGTCTCATTGTGGTTTTGATTTGCATTTCCCCAGTAGCTGGGAAAGTTGAGCATCATTTCATGTGCCTTTTGGCCATTTGTATTTCCTCTTCTGAGAAGTGTCTGTTCAAGTCTTTTGCTCATTTTGTAGATGGGTTATCTGTCCTTTTGCTGTTGAGTTGAACAATCCCTTTATATATTCTGGATACTAGACCTTTATCTGAAATATCATTTCCAAATATTGTCTCCCATTGTATAGGCTGTCTCTTTTAGTTTCTTGACGATGTTCTTTGATGCACAAAAGTGTTTAATTTGAGGAGTTCCTATTTCTTTCTTTCTTACTTCGACGCTTGTGCTTTGGGTGTAAGGTCTAGGAAGCCGCCTCCTATTACAAGATTTATAAGATATTTTCTTCTAACAGTTTTGTGTTCTTAGACCTAATGTTTAGGTCTTTGAGCTATTTTGAGTTAATTTTTTTATGGGGTGTGAGATATGGGTCCTCTTTCATTCTTTTGCTTGTGGATATCCAGTTCCCTGGGCACTATTATTGAAGAGACTGTTCTGTCCCAGGTAAGTTGACTTGGCTGATCTAATGTTTAGGTCTTTGATCCATTTTGAGTTAATTTTTGTATGGGGTGTGAGATATGGATCCTCTTTCATTCTTTTGCATGTGGATATCCAGTTCTCTAGGCACCATTTATCGAAGAGACTGTTCTGTCCCAGGTGAGTTGGCTTGACTGCTTTATCAAAAATCAATTGTCCGTAGATGAGAGGGTCTATATCTGAACACTCTATTTAATTCCATTGGTCAATATATCTGTCTTTATGCCAGTACCATGCTGCTTTGACCACTGCAGCTTCGTAATATGCCTTAAAGTCAGGTAGCCTGAGACCTCCGACTTTACTTTCCTTTCTCAGGAAACTTTTAGCTATTCAGGACACCCTACCCTTCCAGATAAATTTGGTTATTGGTTTTTCTATTTCTGAAAAGTAAGTTGTTGGGATTTTAATTGGTATTGCATTGAATCTGTAAATCAATTTAGATAGAATTGACATCTTAACTATATTTAGTCTTCCAATTCATGAACACGATGTACCGTTCTATTTATTTAGGTCTTCTTGTGATTTCTTTCAACAGTTTCTTGGTAGTTTTCTCTGCATAGGTCTTTTGTCTCTTTAGCTAAATTTATTCCTAAATATTTATTTTTTTAGGAATTTTTTTGCAATTGTAAATGGAATTTTTTTCATGATTTTCTCCTCAGATTGTTTATTCCTAGGGTATAGAAACACTACAGATTTTTGAGTGTTGATCTTGTATCCTGCCAGTTTGTTGTACTTGTTTATTAGCTCTAGTAGTTTTGCTGTGGATTTTTCGGGTTTTTCGACATACAGTAGCATACCATCTGCAAGCAGTGAGAGTTTTACTTCTTCCAATTTTGATGCCTTGTATTTCTTTTTTTGTCTAATTGCTCTGGCTAGAACTTCCAACACAATGTTGAATAACAGTGGTGATACTGGACATCCTCGTCTTGTTCCTGATCTTAGGGATTTAGTTGTTCCCCATTGAGGATGATGTTAGCTGTGGGTTTTTCATATATTCCCTTTATCATGTTGAAGAAGTTTCCTTCTATTCTTATCCTTTAAAGTGTTTTCAACAGGAAAGGATTTTGAATTTTGTCAAATGCCTTTCCTGCATCAATTATGTGGTTTTTCTGCTTTGATTTGTTGATATGGTATATTACAGTAATTGATTTTCTTAATGTTGAGGCATCCTTGCATACCTGGCATGAATCCTACTTGGTCACGGTGCATTATTCTTTTAATGTGGTACTGGATTCTATTTGCAAGAATTTTGTTGAGGATTTTTGCATCTATATTCATTAGAGAGATTGGTCTGTAATTTTCTTTTTTGGAACATCTTTGTCTGGCTTTGGTATGAGGGTGATGTTTCCTTCATAGAATGAGTTAGGTAGCCTTCCCTCCTCTTCAATGTTTTTGAACCGTTTGAGCAAGATTTTTACTAATTCTTTCTTGAATGTTTGGTAGAATTCACATGTAAAGCCATCTGGTCCTGAATTTTCTTTTTGGAGCTTCTTAATGACTTATTCAATTTCTTTACTTGAGATTAGTTTGTTGAGGTCATCTGTTTCTTCTCAGGTCAGTGTTGGTTGTTCACGCCTTCCTAGGAAGTTGTTCATTTCATCTATGTTGTCTAATTTATTAGCATAAAGTTGTTCATAGTATCCTCTCATTACTTCCTTTATTTCTGCAGGGTCAGTGGTTATGTCTCCTCTTCCATTACTGATTTTATTTATTTGCATCCTCTCTCTTCTTATTTTTGTCAACCTCACTAAGGGTCCATCAATTTTTTTGATTTTCTCATAGAACCAACTTCTGGTTTTCTTGATTTTCTTGATTGTTTTCATGTTCTCAATTTTATTTATTTCTGCTCTAATCTTTGCCATTTCTTTCCTTTTGCTTGCTTTGGGGTTAGTTTGCTGTTCTTTCTCTAGTTCTTCCAAGTGGACAGTTAATTCCTCAATTTTTGCTTGCTCTTCGTTTTTGAAATAGGCATTTAGAGCAATAAATTTTCCTCTTAGCACTGCCTTTGCTGCATCCCATAAATTTTTTTTTTTAATTTTTTTTTAATTTTTTTATTAATCAAAAAAAAGAAAAGAAATTAACACAACATTTAGAAATCATTCCATTCTACAAATGCACTCAGTAATTCTTAGTATCATCACATAGATGTATGATCATCATTTCTTAGTACTTTTGCATCGATTTAGGAAAAGAACTAGCAAAACAGCAGAAAAAGATATAGAATGTTAATATAGAGAAGAGAATTAAAATAATAATACTAATAATATATATATATAAAAAGGAAAAAGAAAAAAACAAAAACAAAAGATACAAACACACAAACAAACAAACAAAAAACCATATTTCAGGTGCAGCTTCATTCAGTGTTCCAACCTAGTTACATTACACTTAGGTATTATTGTGCTGTCCATTTTTGAGTTTTTGTATCTAGTCCTGTTGCACAGTCTGTATCCCTTCAGCTCCAATTACCTATTATCTTACCCTGTTTCTAACTCCTGCTGGTCTCTGTTACCAATGATATATTCCAAGCTGATTCTCGAATGTCAGTTCATATCAGTGGGACCTTACAGTATTTGTCCTTTAGTTTTGGGCTAGACTCACTCAGCATAATGTTCTCTAGGTCCATCCATGTTATTACATGCTTCATAAGTTTAGTCTGTCTTAAAGCTGCATAATATTCCATCGTAGGTATACGCCACAGTTTGTTTAGCCACTCGTCTGTTGATGAACATTTTGGCTGTTTCCATCTCTTTGCAATTGTAGATAATGCTGCTATAAACACTGGTGTGCAAATGTCCGTCTGTGTCTTTGCCCTTAAGTCCCTTGAGTAGATACCTAGCAGCGGTATTGCTGGGTCGTAATCCATTCTGCCATTCTATGTCTTTTGATTGGGAAATTCAGTCCATTAACTTTTAGTATTATTACTGTTTGGATAATATTTTCCTCTACCATTTTGGCTTTTGTATTATATATATCATATCTGATTTTCCTTCTTTCTACACTTTACTCCATACCTCTCTCTTCTGTCTTTTCGTATCTGACTCTAGTGCTCCCTTTAGTATTTCTTGCAGAGCTGGTCTCTTGGTCACAAATTCTCTCAGTGACTTTTTGTCTATAAATGTTTTAATTTCTCCTTCATTTTTGAAGGACAATTTTGCTGGATATAGGAGTCTTGGTTGGCAGTTTTTCTCTTTTAGTAATTTAAATATATCATCCCACTGTCTTCTAGCTTCCATGGTTTCTGCTGAGAAATCTACACATAGTCTTATTGGGTTTCCCTTGTATGTGACAGATTGTTTTTCTCTTGCTGCTTTCAAGATCCTCTCTTTCTCTTTGACCTCTGACATTCTAACTAGTAAGTGTCTTGGAGAACGCCTATTTGGGTCTATTCTCTTTGGGGTGCGCTGCACTTCTTGGATCTGCAAATTTAGGTCTTTCATAAGAGTTGGGAAATTTTCAGTGATAATTTCTTCCATTAGTTTTTCTCCTCCTTTTCCCTTCTCTTCTCCTTCTGGGACACCCACAACACGTATATTTGTGCGCTTCATATTGTCATTCAGTTCCCTGATCCCCTGCTCAAGTTTTTCCATTCTTTTCCCTATAGTTTCTGTTTCTTTTTGGAATTCAGATGTTCCATCCTCCAGTTCACTAATTGTAGCTTCTGTCTCTTTAGATCTACCATTGTAGGTATCCATTGTTTTTTCCATTTTTTCTTCTTTGTCCTTCACTCCCATAAGTTCTGTGATTTGTTTTTTCAGATTTTCTATTTCTTCTTTTTGTTCAGCCCATGTCTTCTTCATGTCCTCCCTCAATTTATTGATTTGGTTTTTGAAGAGTTTTTCCATTTCTGTTCGTATATTCAGCATTAGTTGTCTCAGCTCCTGTATCTCATTTGAACTATTGGTTTGTTCCTTTGACTGGGCCATATCTTCAATTTTCCGAGCGTCTTCCATTATTTTCTGCTGGTGTCTGGGCATTTGATCAGATTTCCCTGGGTGTGGGACCCAGCTGGTTGAAAGCTTTTTCTGTGAAATCTCTGGGCTCTGTTTTTCTTTTCCTGCCCAGTAGGTGGCGCTCGTGGCGCTCGTTTGTCTGCACGGCAGTCGGCCTGGGAAACCGCGCGTGGAGGCGGGGGTCGCTGGCCACCGCGGCTTGGGAAAGTGCCGGTCCTAATTGCCCAGCTGGCCTGAAACGCCAAGCGTGACGGGAGGGCCCCGCTATCCAACGTTCCCAGTCAGACCGGGGAGCCACGTGCGTGGAGGGGACCCCAGTCGCCAGCCACCCCGGCCGGGAAAACGCGCGCCCCTTGGGTATCTCACCGCAGCAGATTCTCCCTGCCCGTTCAGCTGTTCCAGAATGGGGTACGCTGTCTTTTTGGTCTCTGTCGTGACTCCGGGAGCTGTTTCGTATTGTTTCTGTTTCTTTAGTTGCTTTTCTGGAGGAGGAACTAAGACCCGCGCGTCTTACTCAGCCGCCATCTTCTCCGGAAGTCCCTGCATCCCATAAATTTTGATATTGTTGTTGTGTTTTCATTTTCATTTGCCTCGAGATATATTACTGATTTCTCCCTTAACCCACCAGTTGTTTAAGAGTGTGTTGTTGAACCTCCATGTATTTGTGAATTTTCTGGCCTCTGCCTGTTATTGATTTCCAACTTCATTCCTTTATGATCTAAGATAGTATTGTTCTAGTTTTCTAGCTGCCAGAATGCAATATACCAGAAACAGAATGGCTTTTAAAAAGGGAAATTTAATAAGTTGCTAGTTTACAGTTCTAAGGCCAAGAAAATGTCCCAATTAAAACACGTCTCTAGAAATGTGCAGTCTAAGGCATTCAGGGAAAGATACCTTGGTTCAAGAAGGCTGATGAAGTTCATGGTTTCTCTCTCAAGTGGAAGGGCACATGGCAAGCACATTCAGAGTTTCTCTCTCATCTGGAAAGGCACATGGTGAACATGGTCAGGGTTCCTCTCTCATCTGGAAGGGCACATGGTGAACATGATGTCATCTGCTAGCTTCTCCTGGCTTCCAGTTTCATGAAGCTGTCCGGGAGGCATTTTCCTTCTTCATCTCCAAAGGTCACTGGCTGGTGAACTCTGCTTCTTGTGGCTATGTTGTTCTGCTCTGCTCTCTCTGAATTGCTTTCATTCTCGTAAATGTTTCCTCTTTTATAGGACCTCAGAAACTTAACAAGACCCACCCAGTGAGTGGAGACATGTCATCACCTAATCCAGCTTAACAACTACTCTTGATTAAATCACATCTCCAAGGAGATGATCTGATTACAGTTTCAAACATACAGTATTGAATAGGGATTATTTTGCCTTTATGAAATGGAATTTAGATTAAAACATGGCTTTTCTAGGGGATATAATTCCTTTCAGATCAGCACAAGTGTTTTGTATGATTTCAATGTTTTGAATTTATTGAGACTTGCTTTGTGACCCAGCATATGGTCTATCTTTGAGAATGATCCATGAGCACTTGAGGAAAAGGTGTATCCTGCTGTTGTGGGGTGTAATGTTCTATAAATGTCTGTTAAGTCTAGCTTATTTATTGTATTATTCAAATTCTCTGTTTCTTTATTGATCCTGTGTCTAGATGTTCTGTCCATTGATGAAATTGGGGAATTGAAGTCTCCAACTATTATGGTAGATGTGTCTATTTCTCTTTTCAGTGTTTGCCTCATGTATTTTGGAGCACTGTAGCTTTGTGCATACATATTTATGATTGTTAAGTCTTGTTGAATTGTTCTTTTTATTAATTCGTAGTGTCCTTCTTTGTCTATTTTAATTGTTTACATTTGAAGTCTAATTTGTTGGATATTATTATAGCTACTGCTCCTCTTTTCTGTTTGCTTGAAATATCTTTTTCCAACCTTTCAATTTCAACCTATATTTATGCTTGGGTCTAAGATGCATCTCCTGTAGACAGCATGTAGATGAGTCCGTTTGTTTAATCCATTCTGCCTGTCTGTGTCTTTTGATTGGGGAGTTTAATCCATTAACATTTAGTGTTATTATTATAAGGGCTGTACTTTCTTCTACCATTTTCCCTTTTGGATTTTATATGTCATATCTAATTTTCCTTCTTTTTACCTTTACTGATAGTCTTCACTTCTACACTCTTCTCCACACCTTTCTCTCCTGTCTTTTCGTATCTGTCTCTAGTGCTCCCTTTAGTATTTCTTGCAGAGCTGTCTCTCGGTCACAAATTCTCTCAATGATTTTTGTGTGAAAATGTTTTAATTTCCCCCTTATTTTTGAAGGACAGTTTTGCTGGATATAGAATTCTTGGTTGACAGTTTTTCTCTTTTAGTCTCTTAATATGTCATACCACTGTCTTCTCACCTCCATGGTTTCTGCTGAGAAATCTATGCATAGTCTTATTGGGCTTCTCTTGTATGTGATGGATTGCTTTTCTCTTGCTGCTTTCAAGATTCTCTTTTCTGACATTCTGATTGTAAGTGCCTTGGAGTATGTCTATTTGGATCTATTCTGTTTGGGGTACTTCTTGGATCTGTAATTTTATGTTTTTTGTAAGAGTTGGAAAATTTTCAATGATAATTTCCTCCATTAGTTTTTCTCCTCCTTTTCCCTTCCCTTCTCCTTTTGGGACACCCACAACACGTATATTTGTGTGCTTCATGTTGTCATTCAGTTCCCCGAATCCCTGCTCATATTTTTTCATTCTTTTCCCAGTGTTTTCTTTTGCTTGTTGGATTTCAGATGTCCCATCCTCCAGTTCACTAATCCTACCTTCTGCCTCTTGAAATCTGACACTGTAGGTTTCCATTTTTCCCCCCATCTCTTCTACTGTGTCTTTCATTCCCATAAGTTCTGTGATTTGTTTTTTCAGACTTTCGATTTCTTCTTTTTGTTCATTCCTTGTTTTCTTTGTATCTTCCCTGAATTCATTGATTTGATTTTTTTGATGAGGTTTTCTATGTTCGAACATTCTGAATTATTTCGGCTCCTGTATATCATTTGAATTGTCAGTTTGTTCCTTTGACTGGGCCATATCTTCAGTTTTCCTAGTATAATTCGTTATTTTTTGCTGGCATCTAAGCATTTAATTTCCTTAATTATTTTATTCTGGAGATTGTTTTCACTTCTTTTTAGCTAGGATTTTCTTGCTGGATGACTTTGCTGTCTATCTGTTCTTTGACATTCAGTTCAGCTTATTCTAGACCTCTAGCTTAGGTTATGTTCAACAGATCAGAATTTTTCAGTTCTCGTTTTCTTGTTTCTTGCCCTGCTTGTATGGTGCCTTTTTTTCCTCCTTAGAAGAGTCTCCTTATGTGTTATAGACCCCAGTTAGATTTTCCCAGACCAAATTGGCCTCCTCTTAGGAGGAAAGAGTCACCTGCATCAGTTTTCCCTGAGGGTGAGACCCAGCAGGTTGAAAGACTTTACTGTGAAGCCTCTGGGCTCTGTGTTTTTCCTGTCCTACCTGTGTGTGGTGCTTGTCTGCCTGTGGGTCCCGCCAGCATAAGGTGATGTGGTATCTTTAACTTCAGCACATTCTCCCTGTTAGGGGCATGGTGGAGTCAGAGGAGTGGTTGTGGGCTGGCTTTAATTGCTTCAGTTTTCCAGACCCTGGGGATTCCACCTTAGCTGGGCCCCATCCCTCTCCTGGGGAAGGCACAGCCTCCAGACAAACTCTCGCACAAGCTTAATTCTGCCCATGCCTGGAGCAGCTGGAGCCTGGGAAGCCTCTGTGCCAGGCTCTACCTTTCTGTCTCTCAATTCCTCGGCCTCTGCAACCAGGGCTGCCGCATATGGTGCAGAATGCTTTCCCAGGTCAGCTCTGCTCCCTCATTGCTGCCTGGGTCACCCTCCTGTCTGTTCTCTAACTTTCGCATGGGACAGGACTAATCTCGAGCTACACTAGTCTGCTGTCTTCCCAGAAGAGCATTATTTTTTAAAGAGTAATTAAAAAAATGTTGACCAGGATATTGTGGCTTGAACAATCAATAAAAGCAAACAGGAAATTTATAAGTAAGTATAAAGTCTATCTTTATATAAACTAAGAGAGATCTGGAGTGCTATATGTAAATTATTGGTATAAATTGAACATAGATGAGTGTGGAAGAAGATGCAGGAGGAAGCAGTTCTCAGTACAGCCTGGAAGTGCATTTTTCCAAGAGGAAGATGACAGCCTGAATTCCTGAATTGTACAGCCACAGCCATTTCCTTAAAAGAGTGGCAACAGGTTGCACCAGTTGGAGGTGGAGATTCTTTGGACTTTACCCTTTTAAAAAACAAGAGGAATAGAAATACAGGAGTCACACATTCAATCTGTAGAAGTAGGACATATATGCAAGAAAATGTATGATGCAGGGAAAGGGAGAAACTGCTCATCATTATTGACCGGGTTAAAATTAAAGACTAAAACATAACGTCTTGGCTGCATTTGCAAGGCTGTAGAGTAAAGGGGGCGCTCTTACACTAAAATAAATGGTGTTCAGTGCTTCAAGCACATTGGATTTCAGTTTGATGTTATCTAGTAACTGGCACTTGTTTTTGAAGGGATCTTAAATGTAACATGTTTTTATTCTTTTTTAGGTTTGTGGGGGAGAGAAGCCTTATTTATCTCCAGACATCTTAGAGGAAAAGCACTGTGAATTCAAACAGCTGGCTCTGGACCACTTTAAGAAGATAAAGAAGATGGGTGGGAAGAACTTCAGCCTTCGCTATGAGCAGGAGCTGGAGGAGGAGATTCAGGAGCTCTATGAGAACTTCAGCAAGCACAATGGCAGCAAGAACGTCTTCAGCACCTTCCGCACCCCGGCGGTGCTCTTCACGGGCATCGCCGCCTTGTATGTGGCCTCAGGCCTCACGGGCTTTCTGGGTCTCGAGGTCGTGGCCCAGCTGTTCAACTGTCTGGTTGGGCTGCTGCTGATCGCGCTCCTCACCTGGGGGTACATCAGGTATTCTGGGCAGTACCGCGAGCTGGGTGGAGCCATCGATTCTGGCGCAGCCTATTTGTTAGAGCAGGTAAGTGGTGCCGGCTGCGGAGGTTGAAGGTTGGTCATGGACAGATGGTGCTGGTATTGTCACTCTCGGTTCGGAAATGTTTCATAGGAAAGAAGGAATGAGAAAGAATAATTTTTCTTGGCTGTGTGTTTCTGTCAGATGTTGTTTTATTACCCTTCTTTAGGATATTGATATTTATTTCTAATATTTTGTTTCCTTTGTTTTTTGTGTGTGTGGGCAGGCACCGGGAATCAAACCCAGGTGTCTGGCATGGCAGGCCAGAATTTTGCCTGCTGAGCCATCGTGGCCTACCCGGGACTGCCTTTTAATATAGAAAAAGTTCCAACTTAAATATATTTTACTCCTTACAGGAAACCTCTAATTACTGTGCTTCTGTGTGATTCCTACCCCCCCTTCCCCCAAGATGAATTTATTTCACTGAAAATCAAGAGCTTCGAAAAAATATGAACTTAACAAAGGTTTTGTTTGAGACCTATTAGGTTAGAAAATGGATGGCATCTTCTTTGTTTAAAATCTTAAAAAAACAAAAAAAATACAATGGCTTTTTTTTTTTGGCAGCGGCGGGGAAGGGGGGTTGTACATGGTCCGGGACTTGAACCTGGGTCTCCCACATGAAAGGCAAGCATTCTACCACTGAACCACCCATGCACCCTAACCAATAGTTTTTGACATTGTAATGATCTCCAGTTTTATAGATCTTTGTGACACTGATTTATATCTTTTTCTGAATGGCATAAACAGATTAGTTAGGTCAGAAGCTGGTGGAGCCAAGATTGCTGTCTACCCCACCGTAAGGACTGCAGATGCTCAACTTATTCCCTTGGGCATTAGCTGGTGCCACTGCCTTCCCTCTTCCCTATGTTTTCTTCCCTATATTTTTCCCTCTACTTTTCTGTGACATGCTGATGGCAGAAACAGATTTATTTATTTTATTTATTTTTTTGTATGCTGTATGGTAGGGTCACATTTCATTATTTTTCCATGTGAGTATCCTGTTATTGCAGCATCATTTGTTGAATTTTTGTTTGGTTGTTTGATTTGCTTGTTTGTTTTTTGGGAAGTGCATGGACTGGGAATTGAACCTGGGTCTCCCACATGACAGGTGAAAATTCTACCAGTGAACTACCCTTGCATCCCCTCAGAGACAGATTTTTGAAAGTTATTTCCAAGGACTTAGACTCTCCCTTTTTTTAAAATTTTTTCTTATTGAGAAAAATTTTCATACACATACTTTATACATGGTGCACAATCAGTGGCTCACAATATCATCACGTAGCTGTGTATTCATCACCATGATCATTTTTTAGAACATTTGCATCACTCCAGAAAAAAAATAAAAACTCATACATACCATACACCTTACCCCTCCTCATTGACTGCTAGTATTTCCATCTACCCAATTTATTTTACCCTTTCTCCCCCCTATTATTTATTTATTTTTATCCTTTTTTTGCTTTTTAAAATATTTTTATTGAGAAATCTTTACACATATACAGTCCATACATGATATACAGTATGTCAGTGGCTCACAATATCATTATCCATATTTTTTACTCATCTGGTCCATACCCTGGATGAAAGGAGCATCAGACACAAGGTTCTCACAATCACACAGTCACATTGTAAATGTTTTATCTTTATACAGTTGTCTTCAAGAATCTAGGCTACTGGAATACATACAGCTCAACAGTTTCAGGTACTTGCCTCTAGCTACTCCAATACACCATAAAAAGGGATATCTATATAATGTATAAGAATAACCTCCAGGATAACTTCTCAACTCTGTTTGAAATCCCTCAGCCACTGACACTTTATTTTTTCTCATTTTTCTCTTCCCCCTTTTGGTAAAGAAGGTTTTCTCAATCTCTTGATGCCGGGTCCTGGTTTGTACCAGGCTTTTTGTCCCATGTTGCCAGGGAGATTTATACCCCTGGGAGTCATATTCCACATAGGAGGCAAGGCAGTGAGTTCACATGCTGAGTTAGCTTAGTGAGAGAGGCCAAATCTGAGCACAAAATAGAATCTCTGGGGGTGACCCTTAGGCATAATTTTAAGTAGGCTTAGCCTATCCTTTGTAGGACTCAAGATCAGGGGCTCGGCCCATTGATTTGGTTGTCCCCACTGCTTGTGAGAATATTAGAACTTAAATATTTCCTCCTTTTTCCCCAATCCCCCAATGGGACTTTGCAAATACTTCTTTATTCATTGCCCAGATCACTCTGGGATTTATCAGAGCATCACACTAACCTGGACAAACCAACAAATCACCCCTGTTTAAGATTCCATGTACTTATGGTGTTCAGCTAAACTGACCATAAAAGTTGAATTAGGAAATGCACTACCCAAAATATAAATTTTGCACCAAGTAACCATCTCATCCTTTTTTTTTTTGTTTTTTGTTTTACATGGGCAGGCACCGGGAACCAAACCCTGGTCCTCTGGCATGGCAGGCAAGCATTCTTGCGGCTGAGCCACCGTGGCCTGCCCCCATCTCATCCTTAAGTCTCACCCAGAGTTGAGGTTTTAAAATATGGATGATATCATCCTTTACCCAGTCTTCTAGTATACCTTAAGGACTTAGATTCTTGGTAATTATGTATTTTATTAACTTATATGTGGAATAAATGGACTTTTGCAGGCTACCTCTCATGTTGGTAATTCCACTCAGGCTGCTGTGAGGGATGCAGTTGTTGGGAAACCACCTGTGGATAAAAAAGCTCAATAGCATCTTAACATGAGGATCCAGCAAGAACTTGACCAGCCCCTACTGATTTCTGGATGTATGCCACAGCCACAGGTCCAGGTACAGAGGAGACGGCAGATCTGAGACCATCCAGGAAGAGCTCAAACATGGCGCT
Source organism: Tamandua tetradactyla (assembly GCF_023851605.1). NCBI lineage: Eukaryota > Metazoa > Chordata > Mammalia > Pilosa > Myrmecophagidae > Tamandua > Tamandua tetradactyla. Next base: position 11,119,591 of record NC_135335.1, read on the forward strand.
GTAATAAATGAAACAGCCTCTTCTGTGTTTTTAAATTCTTAAACACACTTCCATTTCTGTTGGAAGCATTTCTTTCCTTGCTGATATAAATCCAAGCCTTTGTCTGTTTTCTAATTCTTCTCTGCTTTGTGCACTTTATGGGGGAAAAATTAAATGAAAAAAAAGCAAACACAGCTTTAATTCCTTTATGTGCCACTTAGTGCCTTTTAAGATTGAATCCATGTTTTTGTGGACATGATGGGGAGAGGAGATGAGGGATAACCTCACGAAAGATGCTGTCGGGGGGAGGGGGGAAACTTGTCAGTTCTTCTATGCCTTACTTTTTTGAGTAGGATTTCTTTTTTAAGTTTATCAAACTTGCAAAAGCTTGAGAACTAAAGACTGGCTGAAAAAAATACCATTATACTTTAAAATGTTTATTTATAAAATTAAGGAATTCTATTTGCCATATAGTGTGGGAAATCATATCATATTTTAAAGTAAACCATACTTTGAAATTTAAGGTCTTTTACCTGACAAGCTAACAGTTTTGTTGCAGCATACTCTCTTTTTTATTGTTTCTGACTAGAAAAGAATGCATACAGGCTTGAAACAGCCAGAGTATCTCATAATAAAAGGAATGAGCTGGATATTTTAAGAGAAAAGCCTGAGTTTAAATGAACCATGTGACTTGAACTTGTGCCTTGTTCAGAATCACTGTTGTAGATTTATGTATATTATACACAACTCCCATATACAATTGTCATTTGAGAGTGCTGCCTAAGGACCGAACTTTATTAACAATTAGAGGGAAAATATTTCTGCCTTTAGTTAATGTCCTTTTTCATGTGGCCTAGCAGTAACTCAGGACTTTGTCCAGAACGTTTATTTGCATTCTCCTATGCACTGTCTAATGTTTTTAATGATGAAGCTACAGTTGTCAATTTTATTTAGTAAATCCTTATTTAATTTTACTTGCCACTAGTCTGGTTGTTTTAAAATAGCTTTGGCTTGGTAAGGACCAAAGTCCTACCCAAATATAGACAGTAAATACACATTTCTAAGAATTCTTTTTATTTACCTTGATTGTTTGATAAATTTTTTTATCTGATTAGTTGTCTTCTTTGATTTGTAATGGTGAATTATTGAGGATTTTAAAACTCTTAAAACTTTCCTGTAAGTATTTATACAAACATTCAGATGTGAGCCTTACTTTTTCAACTTAATTTTTGTTATGGGAAATGGGTAGGAAAGCTTAGGCGAAATCTGAATGTAAGATCTGAATGTACGTAAAAAGTATGTGTGGAAGATGGGAACAGTCCTTTAGCATGTAATCTCTTTATCAAATAATTTTCTTTTGACTACTTTACCCTTTTACCACTCAAGTATTTTTACAAGTCCTGAATTAATTCTAAGCATTCTCTGTTTTTTTTGCATATCTACATATAATCTTGCCCTGTAGTTCATGCTATTTTATTCATTTGCCAAATTTTGGCTTATTCTAAAAATTGCTTGCTTATCAGTGATGATAAGTTTTGACTTAAATTTAAAGTTTGCTTCAGAAAATTTTGATGTATTTTCAGGGCCTTTCATCTTCCTGAAGGTACATACATTTTAGCAGACCTTACAGATGTTGAGATATTTAGCTTTAGCGTTTCACTTTTTCTTTTAAGATACTTAGCTCTTTTAATGCATTTTATAAGCATATTTAGAAGTTTCAGAATAATTAAATATCAAATGTAGTCCTACTTTTAATAATGAGAAAGTATGATGTGTCCAAAGCTTATTCTAATATTCAGGTATTGCCCCTCCCCCATTTTTTTAATGCGTGGTAGTGTATGATTTCGTTAAATCTTAAGACTTAATTACTGCTTAAATTTACCATTTCTGTTTTGATCTTTTTACCTTGGGTTAATTACTCTGGGTAAACATTACTATTATTATTTTATCTATTAGTTAATTTTTTTTCTGCCTCTGGAAAGTGTTTACAAAGTTTTTTTTCAGTGAGGGTTCTTTTAAGTTTTCTTTGGTCTTTTTTCTCTTTTGATAGTAAATTGAAGATTTTATATAAACTTTTTTGATAATAGATGCATTCTCAGTGCTGGCCATAAATAGTCATAGGGAGATTTATAACCAGGTTTAAAAGAATGTCTTTTACCTCTTAATTCTCCTCTACCTTTAGTTTGTAAGGCAGGGACATTACTTAGGAGCTCAGACTCTGAGTATTTGTCAGTGTTTGCTGCTCTGGCTGGCCTTTCCATGTAAACATTTTTAATTTGCACATTCCTAGCAACATATAAAGCACATACCTATTAACATGTAAAAAAGAGGTATCCCAAATTTTCATTTCTAGAGAAGTTCATTGTTGTGAACTTTTTGTATGTGCTTTTTTTTTTACTTCCTGTTAACTTCTTATACTAAAAATAACAGAATCAAAGTGATACTGAGAAGTCTTTCTAGATTGGTTTGTAGACAAAATATAAGGGCAAAATTATCATGTATGCTGATAAAGCATCTACAGAATCATTCTTATGTTAGCAGTATACTAAGAAATCTGTATGATGGATGTTTACGTATTTATACCAACTATATGCTTTATAAAATTACACAAGAATGTTGATTGTGCTTTACCTGTTCCTCTTTTCTCTTATATGAAATAAAATGCTTTGGGCAAACAAAAAAATAACTGCCTTCTACTGGCAGTCTGTTTCTTTAGTAGATCATACCTAATGTTCTACATGGCTTATAAAAATAGTGCCTTGCCTAGAGTGAGTTTGGATGAGTATGTATGAGTTATAGAGAAATTAAGTAGAGTTGACTGAAGTCCAGGCAAAAGCTATAAAACACAAATAGTTTACTTTTTCCTCGGCTTCTTTTTTTTCAAACGAACTTAATGTGAAAGTCTTCATAGAACTAGTATTGAAATGTAATTTTGAGGATGATTTGGTGTTTCCATCAAAGGTAGTCAACATGGGTTACATCATTCTGACATAGTTTTTTTTCTTTTTAAATTTTATTAATAAAATCAATCAACCTACAATACAAACATTCTTAATGTATGGACATTCCATACGTGGTGTGTGGTCAGTGGCTCACAGTATCATCACATAGTTGTATGTTCATCACCATGATCATTTCCCAGAACATTTATATCACTCCAGAAAAAGAAAGAAAAAGAAAAAAAAGAAAAAACTCATACATACCATACCCTTTACCCCTTCCTCTAATTGACCACTAGTATTTCCCTCTACCCAATTTATTTTAACATGTGTTACCCCTATTATTTATTTTTAATCCATATTTTTTACTCATCTGTCCATACCATAGATAAAAGGAGCATTAGAACAAGGTGTTCACAATCACAGTCACTTGAAAGCTGAATCATTATATAATCATCTTAAAGACGCATGGCTATTGAAACACAGCTCTACATTTTCAGACATTTCCTCTAGCCTCTCTAATGCACCTTAAACTAAAAAGGGGTACCTATATAATACATAAGAACAACCTGCAGGATAACCTCTCAACTCTGTTTGAAACTCGCAGCCACTGTCACTTTATTTTGTCTCATTCCTCTCTTCCCCCTTTTAGTCGAGAAGGGTTTTCTCAATCCCTTTATGTTGAATCCCACCTCGTTCTAAGATTTCTGTCCCACACTGCCAGGGAGGTTTACACCCCTGGGAGTCATGTTCCATGTGAGAGGGGGAGGGCAGTGAGTTTGCTTTCCTTGTTGCCTGAGAGAGAGAGGCCACATCTGAGCAACAAGAGAGGTTCTCTGGGGGAGACTCTTAGGCCTAGTTTTAAGTAGGCTCAGCCTATCCTTTGCGGGGATAAGTTTCATATGAACAAATCCCAAGGTTGAGGGTTCAGCTTATTGATTTTGTTGTCACTGCTTACAAGAATATCAGGCCTTCTCCATATGGGGAAGTTGAGTTTTCCCTCTTTCTCACCATTCCCCAAGGAGACTTTGCAAATACTTTTTTATTCACTGTTCAAATCAATCTGGAATTTATTAGGGCATCATTCTGGACAAACCTACAAAATCTCATGCCCTAACTCAAGGTTCCATATACTTACGTTATTCAATTAAACTGTCCATATAATTATATTAGGAGATGCACTATTCAAACTAGAAATTTTGTACCAAATATTTTTTGCTTTAGTCTCACATATAAGTTGAAGTTTTAAAATATGAATTACCAATCTATTTGCAATATTGCAATATTGATGTTCCTTTGTTCTTCCTCATACAAAAACATTTTTTAATTTGTACATTTAGTCACTATCCTTGTACACTCTAGGCATTTCTAGATTATACCATCTCAGTCTTCATTGTCTATCTTTCCTTCTAATTTCATTTGTGCCCCCAGCCCTCCCTCAATCATCATGTTCAGTTTCATTCAGTGTACTAACATTATTGTATTGCAGTTAGGTAGTATTGTGCTATATCCATTTCCGAATTTTTATTTTATTTTTTGTTTTTTTCCATTTCTGAATTTTTATAATCAGTCCTGTTGCACAATCTGTATCCCTTCATGTCCAATTACCTAAAATCTACCCTATTTCTGTCTCCTGATGGTCTCTGTTCTTAACTGAAATTCTCCAAGTTCTGACATAATTTTGATCCAACAAAATTTTAGTCAAGGGATAAGGGTATTATGAAAACAAATGTCAGTTATGAAAATGTAAACTATTTGTGTGAATTTCTTATATGGCATATTGTAAAAGACGATTTGTAATCGAATAGTTTTCCTTATGTTATGGCAGGCCATATTATAGCTCTGTTTTGGATGGTGGTACTCAACTCTCTTGGAGTGTGTAAGACTTAACTGGGAGGCTTGATTAGAAATTAAGATTCCCAGCTTATGCCCACAGGTTGTCCCAGTTGGTCTGGACTGTGGCCCTGGAATCACCACTTTTATAAACAGTATTGCAGCTGGTTCAGAGATCACTGTGAGTCTGCTCCATGCAATGGGAAGTATTAATGAGAAAATACAGTTAGTTCAGTGTTGTTGGAGAACAAGTGGATAGCTTTTAACTGGGATTCAGAATAGGGTGATCTACTACCAGGTACAATCACTGAGAGTATGCTCTGTGCAGAGTAATGAGACAGCAGGCAGTGGAGGAACTTTAATCCAGAGGATTACATAAACTCCTCAAAGCTGTTTCTCTAAATTAAGATGTCGTTGTGCCTTCTCTGAAAACTGAATGTATAAGTATCCTGCTTGCTAACAGATGTAATTAGGATTAAATATATATTTGTTGATAGTTATTTTTCTTTTAAAAACCAAAGTCAGCACTGTGACTTGAAACCCTAAATGGTCTTTCACACATATAAAACCTTAAGCTGCAAGTAGAAATAATGAACAAAAGGAAAGGAACAGGACAAAAGTACCCCATATCAGGAATTTTTCAAAATAGATCCAGGGCAGAAAGGTTTTGAATGGAATTTTTTTTTTCCTTGGGAAGGAATTTAATGTGCCAGAACTAAGATTTGAATGTGATATTTTAATGACCAAGGAAAGGTTTCATTCGATTTCCAAAGCTTTCTAATTTAGATGAGTAAATGCTATCATGGACTTGAGCCTTAAAAGGAGTTAATATTAATCTTGAACATTTAGATATTTTCCTCTCAGATTTCTTTTGTCCTTTTGATTTCTGTTAAAAGTACTCTGCTAGACCCTTGCCTTTGAATGACTTTAAAATTTAATATAGTTTTAAAAAGTGCAATGGGATGAGATTATGCTGTAATACTCTGTTAAAAGCTCGTTTTTGTTTCACTCTTACATGTATGGTCATTTAATGGAATAAAGATCACAATACCAAGTTTTCAGTGTTTTAAATTTTCTTTGTTAATAAGGGAAGGTCTGTGGAATAAATTGAATTGGGTTTAGCAAAGTGAATAGTAGGATCCCTGAGGGGATGGGTAACTGGGTGTCATGGTATTGTGGTTTGACTTAGCTTTCTCTCTCCTTAAAAACGACACTGAATTAGCTTTTTGCTAAAGTGTTGTAGAAAGCTGTGCTATTGCCAATGTGCTTTAAAAACAACAGAAATTGTATTTATAATAACGTGGATCTTGTAAGGACCCTTGTATTTGTAGCATTTTCATTTGGCTTTCCCATCTAGAGCCATCTGGTTAAATGGTTCCTGTTTTAGTTTGCCAGAGCTGCTATGACAAATCACAGTGGGGTTGGTTTAAACAAGAAATTTTTTGGCTCTTGGCTGTAGAGCCAGAAGTCCCAAATCAAGGAATTGGTGAGGCCATGATGCTTTCTCTTTGAGTCTGTAGTGTTTGGGTGATGGCTTGCCACACTCTTTGACTTGCATCTCTGCCTCCGACACATGGCCAGGCCTTTGGTCTCTTCTTGTGTTTTTCTTTGACTTCAGGATTCTCTCTTTAAGGCCTCCAGTAAAACAGATTCAGGCCCATTCTTAGGAGATCCTATTCACAAATGAGTCCATACTGTACCTGATAAATCATCTTTGAAGGGTCTTCACAAAAGGATTCACATTCACAGGACACAGACAGATTAAGAACATGTCTTTGTTGTGGTACATGATTCGATCTCCCATAGCTCCTTTTCTTGGGCAGGGGCCAGGGGAAGGTGGGAAGCAAAGCACTCCTGAGAGCTTTCCCTTCCACTAGTGACCCTGGAGGCAATGGGGAGGTTGTATGGAACTTTCCAATACGGATGGATGGTTTGGCATACCCCACAGTAAGGATATTACTTCCCTGGTTTCAAACATACTGGGTGCATCGGCAGCTTCATCCTTCCAGCCATTCACCCGTCCCTGATGGTGAGCATATGTCAGACTCCGGGTGGGATGCTGCACTTGGGCTCCATCACAGTCTTAATAGGGGATGAGCAAACTCACAGGTTAATAGGATGTGAAGAGAACCCTGAGAATAGAGATTGCTTACTTGAGTGTATCAATAAAGTGTTGATTCATCAGCATAAACTGGGGAGAAGGAAGGGCTAGGGTGGGGAAAGTGGTCATGTATTGAGAAGTTAAGCAGACTATGGCTTGCCTTCAGTGTCTCGACATTCCTTCCTTTGGTAATCGTGGATCAATTTGCAAAAGACAAATCCAACCCTTAAGTAGCTTAAGCAAAAATAAAATGACTGGAAAAGGGTCATGTAACTTGACGCCTGGGGGCAAAGCTGACAGCAGGCAATGGAGGAACTCAAATGTTATCAGTGCTCTTTTCTCTGGTTTGCAGTGACCACAGTATCTCCTCTTGCAAATTGGTTTACTCCATGCTGCAGAGTAAGGCAAGTACGAATAGTTTCACACTTACATCATCCCACTTTAATGTCCCCAGAGGGCAGAGACTTTTGTATATTTGTGAATTCACTATTAAAAACAACAAAGGCATTTGTGTATGTGTGTGTGTCTGTGTGCATATGTGCGCTCCATCCCAGAGAGGCTTCTGATTGGTCTGGCTTGGGTAATATGCCTCTGCCAGGAGCATCACTATACTGAGGGCTGGGCTAGTGATGGGACACTGACTGGCAGCTCCATCCAGACCACATGGAGACATCAAATGAAGACTGCTGGGCAGACAGAAATGAATGTCCACTACTTCAGTTCCCAGACCATATGACTATTTAACAAACATGGAGTCTTGGAATGAGAGAGCCTGGGATTTTTCCCAGGTTAGAGGTCCTAGAATGTTCTTTTAAGGGGAAATAGAGATGGTTTTACTGCAGATTTAAGCCATGGAAGCCCTTCCGAGCCTTTTGACAGGAATTTGTTCTCTAGTAGGGCATCTTGAAGGGTTTCAGTGATGGGGGTTCCTTTCATAAAAGCCTGATTTCTCTGGTCAGAACAATCGAAAGGTGTAGTATAGTCACAAAGTCTCACCCACGTGGCCGGGACACGTGAAAAGCCAGTGTCGGTGGATGGAGCACTTTTCCCCTGAAGAGTGCTCAAATTCTGAGAATCGCTGTTAAGCAACAGAAACCCTCATATTCTTGTGAAATGTTTTTATGGATACTGCCCCCTGTGTGTAAATAACATGGCAAACAGCCTCTCCTTAAATGTGGTTTGCCTACTCCGTTTCCTCACTCTCTCCCCCTTCTCCTGCTCTGGCCTTGCTTCCCCTCATACTCCATCCTCCCTGCTCAGATTCCGCACAGTCTCTAAAGGTAAAGCACATCAATCTACCTTTGTGCCGTTTTCTCCTTGTTAGCGGGGTTGCCCTTTCCTCAGGGACTCAGCAGAAGAGTGGATTCTCCTTGAGGATCCATTATCCTTAGAAGGCAGCAGACGGTGAGAGATTGTAAATACTCAAAAATTAATATACTTTCCCATCATGGAACGAAGAATGGGACTTCTGGGCTGTGGTATATGGAAAAGAGTGATGGCTTTGGGGTCAGGTACGGTGGTGCTGGAGGAGTTGGTGTGGGATAGTGTCCTGTTGGAGCTCAGTAAGTCCTGGGGCCTTTCCCACATGACTCCTGAGAGCTGTGTGGAAGGATATACGTGGAGCCCTGACACCCCACACATGTTTTTTTTTTTTTCTGGCACAGAAGAAAAAATTAAGGGAGATAATATCTGGGCAGTTCTGAAAGCAGAGGATACTGAGGGGTAGAAATCAGTCCAGTTTCCTCAAAACCAAACCTTACTTCATCCTGGGTTTGGACTGCCTTACTCATCTGATCAACAGTATATTGGGTGAGCCATACTGCACATGGGGCACTGGTCTTATTTACATTGCCTCTCACTCTCCTCATAGGGAAGTTGGTGAGTATTTTGTGGTGTGGCCAGACACATGCCAATCAATCCTCTTGTTAATAATAATAACAGCAAACATATCCTTCCTGCCAGGCATCCGGCCCAGCATTTTATAAATGCAATTTCATTCACTCCCCTCCCTTTGGGAAATATGCTCTTATTAATATCACCATCACCCCATTTTATGGATGAACAAACTGAGGCTCAGGGAGGAATACGCACTAGGGGCCATGACTCTCTTAAGAGATAGGGTTGCCCCAGATTTGGCCCTGGGCAGCCTTGGAGGATAAAAGCTGGTTCCATTCTTGTGGAGATGTTTGGTCATTTATTCATTCATGGAACGCCTGGTTTGTGCCAGGTTTTGTGCAAAGTTCTGGGGACACCTGATGGCTTAAGAGCTCGTCTCTGATTCCTAAAAACGCACTCTGGAGTGGAGGAGATAAATAGACGATCCAGGACAGATGCATGTACAGAAAGCAAGAACGTAACAACATGTTCTGAAGTACAGGGGTGCACACACAGCTCCGCGAGTGCAGAGGAAGATGGGGAGGAGGTGGCCTGGGCTGCAGGGGCGCCCGCAGGCAGCGGGGAGAAGAGGCCCTGGTTGAGCACGAAACATCCTGGCTTGTCGGTACCCCCCCCAAGAGGAGGCCGGAGCGGGCAGTGCCTATCGCCGGGTCAGGGCGCTCTGCGAAGCTGCCATTAGCGGATTCCGCGGGGAGGGGCGAGGTGACCTCACGCCGGCCAGGGCCGGGCTCTGCGGCCATTTAAATAACCCGTGCCCAGTGCCGCGGCGCCTACGCTGCGCCCCGAGTCCGCCAGGTGCGAGCAGGGCTTCTTGCAGGGGTTTAAGGAAGGGTGAAACGCCGGGGCGTGCCTTTCTCCTCTCCGGGGGCCGTCTTGGAGATGGAGAAGCTGGGCCAGGTGGGAAGTAAACAAGTCAGGCCGGGAGCCCGCAGGCCGCGGATGCCTCCTGGGCACCCAGAGGGGCTGGGAGGAAGGGCGAGGCCCCCCAGCCCCGGCCGGACCCCCACCCCCCGCCTTTCTGGGGCGGGGAGCGGTGCGTGCGGGAGGCAGACAGCGGGCCGACCTCTCCCGCAGCTGCCCTCACCTGCCTCCCAGGTATCGGGTACCGCTGCCCCCACTCCGCGAGGTTCGTTCGTAGGTGGCCAGGTGCAAGATGCAGGGGCGCGCGGGTGAGAAACTTGAAGGAAGGGAGGTCAGACCTGGAGGCGCCGGAGTCCAGGGTACGGGGGTTTCCCGTTAATGTGTAAGAAATCCCTGCTCTCACCGTCTCAGGTATTCTGCTGAGAAATATCTCAGGTATTCTGCTGAGAAAGCGAAATCCAGCCTGAAATCGGGGATCCACGCTGGGAAAGAAGATGCGCGCGCCCATCGTAAGTGTGGGAGCGAAAGTGGGGAGAGGGGTGGGGCCGTGTTTTGTTTTTTTAAGGTTTAATTTGACTTTATTTATGAAGATAGTTATTTATTCATTCTACACTGAGAATCTAGATAATTGCAAAAGTTTATGCTAATCTCTTTTTTAACATTTTTTATTGTTAAATATAACATATATACAAAAAAGCAGTGAAGTTCCAAGTACATTTTTTGTATATTCACATCATCTTGATTATTTCTGAGAATATTTGCATTGATTCAGAAAAAGAAATAAGAAAACAGAAAAAAATTGATACATACCATATCCCTTACCCCTCCCTTTCATTGATCACTAGCATTTCAATCTACTAAATTTATTTTAACATTTGTTCCCTCTATTATTTATTTATTTTTAATCCATATGTTTTACTTGTCTGTTGATAAGGTAGATAAAAGAAGCATCAGACACAAGGTTTTCACAATCACACGGTCACATTGCGAAAGCTATATCATCATACAATCATCTTCAAGAAACATGGCTACTGGAACACAGCTGTACATTTTCAGGCAATTACCTCCAGACTCTCCATTACATCTTAACTAAAAAGCTGATATCTATATAATGTGTAAGAATAACTCCAGGATACCCTCTCCACTCTGTTTGGAATCTCTCAGCTCTTCCCCCTTTTGGTCGAGAAGGTTTTCTCAATCCTTTGATGCTGAGTCCCAGCTCATTCTAGGATTTCTGTCCCATGTTGCCAGAAAGGTCAACACCCCTGTGAGTCATGTCCTATGTAGAGAGGGGGAGGGCAGTGAGTTTGCTTGTCGTGTTGGCTGGAGAGAGAGGTGGAGCCGTATTTTAATGGTGACTGAACTTGTCCTAGATTCTGATCCTCCTGGAGGAAGCGAGGACCACGTCCCCATCAACTGGTGGGCATCAGGTCCGAGGTGTCCGTGGCCACCTGTTAGGGGTGTTTCCTCTGTGCGCATGTGTGGGCTGCAAGTTCAGGAGGAGGGAGGCAGGAAGGGGCGAGCCCCTGAGTCAAACCAGGACACCTGGACATGCTCCTGGGGCCTAGTGTGTGGCACTGGCACTGCTGCCCCAGCCCCGTCCGGGTCTGACCCCAGAGGCCTTTTCTGGTCTCAGCTAACTCACCCCATGATCAGCCTAGGCCTGCAAATCCCCAGCCTTGGCTTTTCCTTTTTCTAGCCTGTGATGTGACTCAGAAAGCGTTTAACAGCCTTAGCAGACTCTTCCCTTGGACATAGCAGGACCTGCCGCAGAGAGGTTCCGAGCACGGGCTTTTGGGTTAAACCCACCTGGGGTTGTGTTTCCCGCTTTAACTCCTGCAAACTGTGGAAGTTCCATCAGATTTTCAGTCCACTCTACTTCGGAGAGAAGAGTATGTGATTTAATCTTTAGGAAGGGCTCAGAACCGTGCCTGGTACTCATATTAACAGCTCATCCATATTCACTATTATTATTTCAATCCATCTAAAGTACTTTGCATCAGGACACATCTGGCCAATTTAATACCTGGAGTTGCCATTTAAAAATATCCTTTTCTATCTGAGACTATTATATTCAGTCATAATCATGAATAATAATAATGGCCAGAAAAGAAATGCAGGCAGCGAAAATTTTCTTTTCTTAAAGTTTGTATATGTAATCATGCCAGTAAAATAATAAAAAATAAGTAAAATAAATTTTACAGTATGAAACCAGAAAAAAGTAATGGATTTAATAGTTTGGATTTTTTGTTTGTTTGTTTGTTTGTTTTAGCTGAACACAAGTATTTTATTAGCTGCTGCTGTTTTTCAGCAGCTCACAGCCGTGTCCCATTTTTAAAAAGTGGTGTTACTTCACATCCTTGGAGGCTTTTGTCTATGTTTCCATTTTGGGGTTTTCTCTGCTCCAACTTATGATGCTGTAGCTGTCCTGACAGCCAATTTCCCATATGTACCTCACAATACAATTATAATGATGGGAGAATAATTCAGTGTTTCCATTCTGACTGTGTGTGCAAGGACCTTCTAATTAGAGGATACTGCTTTTATAAATTAAGTCCAGTAGTGCCTTTTTCTTAATCTCTCTGAATGTGGGAACTTTAATAACATATTCAGGGATTTAAATTCTGACTCTTCTAGTTAGTAGCTGTGTGATCCTGGATAAATGACTTAACCTCCTTCTAAGTTTATTTTCTTGTCTATAAAGTGCAAATAATAATTCTTCCTCTCTTATGGTGCAATAGAGAGCGTTGTCGTCCTTCAGCATGCTCAGGCACATAGTGGGCAATCAATAATTGTTAGCAAAATAATGACCAAGGAGGACTGTGAAAGTTGATAATCTATACATATCGCTTAGAACCTGGTACAGAATACACTCTAAACAGATAGTAGGTAAAATAATAATGATGATGTTTATGATTATACTGGTGATAGTAATGACAAATAATAATAATGAAAACCTTACTAATTTTCATTTTGAAAAGATTCTTTCACATGAAATGACAGATATACAAAGAGTTAGGAAAAGCCTTAAACATTAGGACAAGTTTGGCAAAGATTCGTAAAAATTCCAGAAAGTGCCATATTCCCCACGTCCCTTTTTAAAAAAAAATCAGTTCTAGTGGCTTTTAAATATCTCCACATTTGAAACATTTCTACTAAAATATCTTCACCAGAAAATTCAACAAATTTTCATTGTATGTGGTAAAACGCCCAGTTTTTCTTCTGCAAAAGTCAGAGAAAATGGCTGGAATAATAGTGAACATTGACATTTATTTGATCCATTGTTCCAGCACACGTGTCTAGTTCTTGATGAAAATGACCCAAGCTTTCAAATATTGTTCTGTTACTTTCTTCTGGCACTGAAAGACCAGAGTCCTTTGTGTTCTGTTTAGATGCAGGAAAGTAGTACCATGGGGACAGTAGATACCCTGCCCAAAGTGGGCTCGAGCGATTAGGAACTTATTATTATTATTTAAAAAATATTTTTATAGGAAACAAACATACAAACATTAAAAAAAATTTTTAATTAATTTTTAAATTAAAAAATATGACAAGAAAGAAACACAAACATTCTTAACAGAATCATTCCATTCTACATATATAATCAGTAATTCACAATATCATCACATAGTTGCATATTCATCATCATGATCATTTCTTAGAACATTCATACAAACATTTTTGACACACAAACATTCCATACATGGTGTACAATCAGGGGTTTTTACAATATCATCACATAGTTGCCTATTCATCACCATGATCATTTTTTTGAACATTTGCATCTCTGCAGCAACAGAAAGAAAAAAAAAAAAACTCATATGTACCATACCCTTTACCCCTCCTTCTCACTGACCACTAGTATTTCCATCTACTCAATTTATTTTAACCTTTGAGGAACTTCTTGAAACAAACACGTGTAGCAGAGTCTCTGTGTGTCTGGGTGGTCTCTTCTGAATGGACTTCCTGAAATAAAATAAGAATAGGAAATTAAAATGTGCTAATTTGAGGCTCCTATATATATAACATTATGCGATCCTATTGATTGTAGACCAATAAAATGTCTTTTGGGGAGTAGCGTTTTATCACTGATGCTTAAAACTGCTGGCACATGGTGAAATATAAAACAGACTGACTGCTGGTTGGTGATGTTAGTTTTAAATTCCCTGTAGACAACTCACCCCTTTTTGCCAGCGTCCCGCAGGCCTTCAGCCTCACTCTGGAGGGATCTTGGGCAGGGAGGGGTTTCCGGAGGTTTTGCACGCAGCTCACGTTTAGCTGGCGGGGTGGGCTTGGAAATTCATTACTCCTTCCCATGGGCTCAGGTCAACAATAATATCAGGGGAAGCATCCAGGTGGCGGAGACATTGAGTCCACCCATATAACCAGGTGAAGAGTATCTTAGTCCTAGAGTACAGTGATGCAAGGGGCGGGGGGGAGGGCAAGGTCGTTATCGAATTTAGTACTTTAGTGTGAATGATTTGGTGTCCTGGGAAGAACCTGGCCTTTGGATTTAGGCAGACCTGCAGTGGCATCCTGGCACTGCTTTTCAGGGGTTCTGAGACCTTGGGCAAGTTGTTTCCCATCATTAAGCTCAGTTTCTTGGTCAGCAAAATGGGACTGTTGTAAGGATTTGGGGCCACTTGTAAAAACCCCTAATGGTGCCTTCGTGGTGGTGTTTTGTTTTTTTTTTTCCAGTTTTGTTTCATGCAGGGTGAGGTCTGCTGTGCAGGAGAGCAGACCTGGGGACTGGAAGTCAGCTAAAAGTCAAGGAGGGTGGAGGAGGATTGCCTCCGTTTTGCAGGATATCTTTGCCCTTTGTGCTGCTGAGGGTGGGGCCAGTGCCTGCTGGAGCTGTCACTGTCCCTGCCCCACAGACTGGGCTCGGGAGCACTCAGCTCAGGGCCCCAGTAAGGGAAGGGGTGATGCAATGCGTCCCCTCAGCCCCTCCTCCACCTCCTCTCTGGGCCTGAGGCTGGGCTGGCGGGCAGACAGGCCTCTACCTCCCTCCTCGGTAGCCCCACTCAGTCTGGGGTCTCAACCCCTCCCAGACATAAGTGGTTTTACCCTTATCATCTCATTTATTTTCACCCTCATCATCTCATTTATTCCCCACAAACCCTCAAGGGCTGTTCTTAACAGCCCTGTTTTACCGGACAAGCTCAGAGACCTTAAGGGATTCTCAAAGGTCACACAGCACAGAGGAGCTCCCATCGAATGCTCCGGGAGAAAGAGAGATCTGTGGAGGTCCCTCTTGGTGGATTCTCGAGCTGCCACCTTAGATCGATGCCTAGTTCCACACAGGTTTTTTCTCTTCCTAAAACCTTGGCACTGAAACTCCCAGCTCCCAGCTGGGGAAATCCCTGTTCTCAACCCTCACCCCAGATTTTGGTTTTTCGTTTTGTAACAGCTTCTAGACATTTTCCCCAGTGTGTCAGAGCAGAGGAAGTGAGCTTAGGGATTTCCACACTTAACCGTGTCATGTGGTTTCTGGGAACACAGTGGGAAGCGCTTGTTCTCAGTTTTCCTTTCACAACCTCCCCAGTGCCTCCAGCTGGTCCTGTGACCTTTCCAGAAAAAAACCTACACCCACCGAGTAGTCGTGCCGGGTGCTGAATGCTTCCCGGGTGGCAGGCCCTAATTGCTGAGTGTTTTCTTGGTATTAACTCACTGGATCCTCAGGATAATTGAAGGAATCATCAGGTAGCATAATGATCCCCATTTTACAACTCAGGAAACTGAGGCAAGCAATGCACTTAGCAGGTAGCAAGGCCAGGTTTGAACCCCGTCTCTGTGGCTCTGAAGGGTGTCACCACTATATGCTGTTTCTGAAAATTAAATCCATTTTGATTTAAAAACCGCAGCACTCATTTCATTATCCTACTCTGTTTTTTTTTTTTTTTTTTTTTGCATGCCTGAAATGTTTCATGAAAAGAAGCAAAACCCAAAAGCTCCCAAGAGACAAACTGGACCAAGCTTGGGTAGACTGGAATGCTTCTGGAAAGGTCTTAAATGAGAAGAAAAGCCCTTTCTTTGTTGTGATTCAACCCTCACATGGAAAATTGCTCTAAAGGTGCTCTCGTTTTCCTGCCTGGTTCTTTGAGGCGCCGAGAGCTCAAGGTCTTACACTGCCTCAGAGTTGCTGATGGGAATATGGGTTTATCGCAGGGGTGAGGGGGTGAAGTCTCCCCTGGAGCTGGGCTTGCCCTCCTTCCTTCTTGCTGGGGAAGGGGGGTGAGGTTCAAGTTTTCCCTTTGCCACTGTCTTCATAAGATTCTGAGTCTGATTTTCAGAGATCTCAAGTCTACGGCTACAGGAAATAAGATTTTCCTTCAGGACACTCATAGAAACTTCTACATCTGTCAGATGGTGCTTAAGCTTCTTGTTTGAAGCCTTAAGCCCATCCCTTTCACTCCTTAATGTAGCCAGTGTATCTAACAACAACCAGCCAACATCTCTATACCTCTTATTTCCACAAAACTCTGTAAAGGTGTCAAAAACATCATCCCTCAGAGCCTGGCTTCGTACAAGTGAAGCATTAGAGAATCGAATGGTGATATTTTGACTATTTCTTTTGCCAACTCACTCCATGGATTGGGAGTGTCATTCTGATTATGGGAATAAGAGTCCTTAGTGCCTTTGAGTGCAGTCAGAGTAGAAAAAACCATTTTTTTTTTTTAACATGGGCAGGCACGGGAATCGAACCCGGGTCCTTGGGTATGGCAGGTAAGCATTCTTACGTGCTGAGCCACTGTGGCCCATCCGAAAACCATTTTTAAGATTCTGTTTCTTAAGAACCATTCCTGGTACCAAGTTGTATTAGTTAGGGTTCTCTAGAGAAACAGAATCAACAGGAAACACTCACAAATATAAAATTTATAAAAGTGTCTCACGTAACCATGGGAACGCAGAGTCCAAAACCTGCAGGGCAGGCTGTGAAGCCGACGATTCCGATGGAGGGTCTGGATGAACTCCACAGGAGAGGCTCGCCGGCCGAAGCAGGAAGAGACTATCTCTTCTGAATCCTCCTTAAAAGGCTCCCAGTGATCAGATTAAGCATCACTCATTGCAGAAGACACTCCCCTTTGGCTGATTACAAATGGAATCAGCTGTGGATGCAGCTGACATGATCATGATTTAACTCTATGAAATGTCCTCATTGCAACAGACAGGCCAGTACTTGCCCAACCAGACAAACAGGTACCACCAGTTGGCCAAATTGACACATGAACCTGACCATGACACTCCCCATACCCATACCTGCTCAAGTTGTCTGTGCCTCTGTCCAAGGGAACAAGTCTTCCTGACTTAAGGGTGACCCTGATTCAATTCGGACTCACCTAAATAGGATCTTTGAAGAATCCTATTTGCAAATGAGTCCACACCCACAAACCGGGGCTTAGGACTTGGACATGCCTTTGTTGGGGGGCCTGACTCAGTCCCCAGCGGCCACTTTCTGGCTGACCCTGCTACATGACCTCGGCTCCCTTAGCCTCAGTTTTCTCACCTGCAAAATGAGGCATTACTGCCCATCTCAACCTAGCATTTCAATCTTCCTTTCCTCTCTCCCCTTCAGATACCACCTATGATTCTTTGGGCTGCACAGTAGCAACACCTCGGAATCTTAAAAACAAAACAAAATAGAACAAAAACAATCCAGAGATCCTGGTCTGGCCAAACCCAAATTCACCCCGAGATCCCCACATACGTCTGGGCATTAGCTTCCCTAGAACCCTCTGCCCCACATACCCTCTTGGCCCCTTCTCTGCTTCCCTATCTCTGCCTCTTCTCTGATTGCAGTAGGGTGTTAGGGTGTCCTTAGACTCGGGCTTGAATCCCATCTTGTCTTTTAAGACAAACACAATTCTCAGGTGCCACCTCTTGGAGCATCACCTCCAATTCCTCTTTTCTCATTCTCTCCTAAACCCACTCCAGCCAGGTTGCCTCCCAATGCCATTGGGAGCTGTGCTCTTTGTCTCGGTCACTAATGACCACCCTCCCCTGAGCTCTAGACTCAAGTCCCCAGACCCTGCCCGCCTCACCTCTCCACCTGGCTGTGGAATAGGCACTTCAGCCCAGCTGCCCAGGCATGAGTGTCCCATCCTGTCCCAGCCAGCTGTGTCTGCAGCTTGCCCCCAGCTCAATGGTGGGTGTGGGTCCTGCCTTCCAGCTGCTCTGGTTAGAAACCTTGGGATCACCTGTGACTCCTCTTCCCTTCACACCCCACATGATTTCATCAGCAAATCCTATTGCTGGATCTAGAACCCATCACTTCTCATCATGCCCTGTGCCCCACCTTGTATGAGCTATCACCCCCGCACTCTCTGTTGCTTCAGTTGCCTCCTATTCTAGTTTGCTGGTTGGCGGAATGCAATATACCAGAAATGGAATAAAAAAGGGGAATTTAATAAGTTACAAGTTTACAGTTCTAAGGTCATGAAAATGTCCCAAGGAAAGCAAGTCTATAGAAACGTCCAATCAAAGGCATCCAGGGAAAGATACCTTGGTTCAAGAACGCTGATGAAGTTCACGGTTTCTCTCTCAAGTGAGAAGGCACATGGTGAACAAGGTCAGGGTTTCTCTCTCATCTGGAAAGGAACGTGGCAAACATGGCATTGTCTGCTGGCTTTCCAGTTTCATGAAGCTCCCCAGGAGGCGTTTTCCTTCTTCATCTCCCAGCTGGCTGGTGGACTCTCTGCTTCTTGTTGCTGTGTCGTTCTCTAGCTTCTTCCAAAGTGCTTCTTCTTTTAAAGGATTCCAATAAAACCAGTCAAGACTTACCTGGAATGAGTGGAGACATGTCTTCACCCAATCAAGTTTAATCGATTGAGTCACATCTCCATGGAGATAATCTAACTAATATTTCCAACATACAGTACTGAGTGGGGATTAGAAGAAACAGCTGTCTTTACAAAATGGGACTAGGATTAAAACATGGCTTTTCTAGGGTACATAAGTCCTTTCAAACCAGCATACCTTGCAACAGGTCTTAAACGTCTTCCATGGTCCCTGTGTACATAGGATCTCTTCTCAACATAGTGGCTGGAGAGACAGATCACATCTCTTCTCCATTGGGAACCTTGTGTTGACCCCATTTCGATCATAGTCAGAGGACAGACCTTAGAGTGACCGTCAGGACTCTCCATCACCTGTCTTCCCACTTGGGGCCTCATTAGCTCTCCCTTCTACCATGCTCCTCCTGGCACTGGCCACTCCACCATGCTGGCCTCCTGCTGTTCCTCAAACACCTTCTTCCTTGGCACCTCTGCCTGGATGTTCTCAGTATCCGCAGGGCTCCATTGTTGTCTTTCTCAGGTTGCTGCTCAGTGAGATCTCCCCTAAGTCCCTATTTAATATTGCAGCCCCCCTGCCCCGACCACCAGCACTCTAGCTCCTTTACCGTGCTCTATTCTTTCTTTATTTTGATAATATTATTATTTACTATTGTTAAAAATTGTCTGTTTCCCCACTATTCTCTGCTCCCTCAGAAACATATACACCCCAGGTGCCTGGGTCTGTGCCAGCTCGTAGCAGGCACTCAACAAGTGTCTGTTGAGCAAACAAATGAATGAATGAGTTCCTTGACCCTCTGAGGCAGAGGTGGACAGCCCCACAGAGAAGGAGTTCTCAAGGGGTGCCACCGGCCACTTCCATCATTTCCTTGGGTTGTGTATAGGGAGAGCTTGTTAAAAATGCACATTCCTAGGTCTACCCCAGACCCAACAGATCAAGATCTTTTGGGCTGGGATCTGTGGTTCTGTATGTCAGCAGTTTCCTCCCCCATAATTTATATGCCAGCTCGAGTTTGAGAACCAGAGCTGGGAATAGTGGCCTTGGAGGCAGGGACCCAAGAGATGTCCAAAAGACAGAGCACAAGGCACGCTAGTTCTGTTGATGTCATTGCTTCGTTATCACCCTGGGTTTCCATAGTGCTTTACCTGTGTCTCTCTTAGGACACTGATCACTGACATTAAAAAAAAAAGTTTAAAAATACTAGACTAGAGAAATGGATAAATGGACAGATTTGTGATAAAGAAAGTATGGCGACGTTAATGGTAGCTTCTAGGTGGTAGGTATATAGCTGTCCATGAGAAAATTCTTACAACATTAAACGTTGGAAGTTCAAACCACATGTTTGAAAAATTTTCAGGATGAGATGTTGGGAAGGACGCTCTAAATTTAAAACATGCTTAATGCAGACAAGCTGGAAAATGCCAAAAAAGTAGAAGGAAGCAAAACCATCACAATCACCGTCATCATGCTTAGCGCCACACCCAGAGGGAAGCTCCCTTAGGATGCTTTCCAGTCTTTTTTTTATTTTAACTTTTTTTTTTAATCGTATAGTATAACATATATACAAAGCAAAGAAATAAAAAAAGCAGTAGTTTTCAAAGCACTCTTCAAAGTAGTTACAGGACAGATCCCAGAGTTTGTCATGGGCTACTATACCATCTTCTCAGATTTTTCCTTCTAGCTGCTCCAGAATATAGGAGGCTAGAGGGCTTAAATATTTTTTATCATCACAATCGACTTTTTTCCTTCTTTTTTTGTGAAAAAGAACATATAAACACAAAAGCAGTAAATTTCAAAGCACAGTGCAATAATTAGTTGTAAAACAGATTTTAGAGCGTGGTATGGGTTACAATTGCACAATTTTAGCTTTTCACCTCTAGCTGCTCTAATACACTGGAGACTAAAAGAGAAATCAATATAATGAATGATTCAGCAATCATACTCGTTTGTTAAACCCGACCTTCTCTGTATAACTCCACCATCACCTTTGATCTTTCTCCCACTCTTTAGAGGTATTTGGGCTATGCCCATTCTAACTTTTTCATGTTAGAAGAGGCTGTCAATAATGTGGGATAGGGGGAGTGAACTAGTTGATGTTCTGGAGAGGCTGGACCCTCTAGGTTTCAGGACTTATCTGGACCAGGGACCCATCTGGAGGTTGTAGGTTTCTGGAAAGTTACTCTAGTTCATGGAACCTTTGTAGAATCTTATGTATTGCCCTAGGTGTTCTTTAGGATTGGCTGGAATGGTTTTGGTTGGGGCTTGGCAGGTTATGATAGGTAACAAGGTCTAACTGAAGCCTGCATAAGAGCAACCTCCAGAGTAGCTCTTGACTATTTGAACTCTCTCTGCCACTGATACTTTATTAGTGACACTTCTTTTCCCCCTTTTGGTTAGGATGGAACTTGTTGGTCCCACGGTGCCAGGGCCAGCCTCATCCTGGGAATCACATGCCATATTGCCAGGGAGACCTTCACCCCTGGATGTCATGTCCCACATAGTAGGGGGGACAATAGTTTCACTTGCAGAGTTGGAATTAGAGAGGGAGAGAACACATCTGAGCAACAAAAGAGGAGGTAACTCTTGGCATTACTATAAGTAGGCTAAGCTTCTCTGCTAAGGAAATCAGCTTCACAAGCCTCGAGATCAAGAGCTTGACCTACTGACTTGGGAGTCCCTAATGTTTGAAACTCAGTATCTGGGTTTCCCCGGTGGTAAAGTTTAATAGTTCCACATTTTTTCTCCTGAACCTCAAGGAACTTTGCCAGGTATTACTTTAAACTATACAGAATTACAAGCCCTCATTTCTATTTGGGACTCCCTGGGTTTCAGTTGTTTAAATGGAGCTATCCAGACAGGTTGAATTAGATTATGTGCTACAGAAAACTTAGGTTCTGGACAAAATAAACCTTTCTTTCTTTAGTTAAATCTCTCCTCCTTTGGTAAAGTAATATATACTTTTCAAACATTCAAACATTAAATGAATATTACACAGAATGTGAAAGTCCATAATCCTAACCCTCACTGTATATAACATATAAACAGTTGGGTCTCTTTTCCTCGGATCACACCTAGTACAGAATATATTTTATTTATAAATATATGAAAATACATATTTCATTGCAATTTTATTGAGATATATTCATATGCATGCAATCCATACAAAATATGCAATCAGTGGCTCACAGTATCATCACATAGTTGTGTAGTCATCACCATGATCAATTTTAGAGCATTTTCATGATTCCCAAAGCAAATAAAAAGAAAAAAAAAAAAACCCAAACATCCCATACCCCTTATCCCCCGTTATTATTGATCCCTGGTATCGGTGTGGTACATTTGTTGCCATCGATGGAAGAACATTAAGATATGACTGTTATAGGCCATAGTTTGCGACAGGTACATTCCCCCCAAACCCTTCTATTATTAATTCCTTGTAATAGTGTCGTGCGTTTGATCTTAGTCATGAAATAACTTTTTCCTATTTGTACATTTAATCACAGATATTGCCCACCCCCAAATCAACTGGGTTTTGCATTCCCATGTTTTAAGTTCCAACTTTCCTTTTGGTGACGCACGTGATTTTACACACTTTCCACCACAATCTCACACCATTCAGCCCTGTTAATTATTCGCACATGAGCGTGCTACCATCCACTCTCTCCATTTCCAAATGTTTAATTTCTGCCCATGTTAAGCAAAACCACTTCCATTCTCTAGTTTCATTCTATCTCCCGGGAGCATGGTTTTTGACGTGCTTTTTCTAACTACTTCTGTGTCTGTCCACACATACCCCTCTCGTTCTCACAGTATTTCGGTGTCTGGATTTGGATAATTTACTTAACTCGTTCTTACCGATGGGTTGTTTTTGCCGTATGAATTTTGGAGGCCAGCCATTGTTCCTCAGTTTGCTTGCTAAGGAAAACGGCTGTTTTACAGTGCTTTGTAACTGCTTTTGTGTTGTGTATGTGGGGGAGGATAAAGGCTTTTTTTTGTTCAGAGATCCCGTGGGCACAGAGTCTCAGCTTTGCCACTGTTGTGGCTTGTGTGTAAGAAAGCAGCAGTTCCTGAGCCCTTCGCTGGAGCTGTCCTCCCGGGACTTCACGTCCCCAGTCTGGAAGAACCTTGCTGGCATACGCCTGGCCCCAGCCATGGAGCCACCAGACAGCACTTTGACAAGTTCCCAAATTCCTGGTTTGGGGTTCAAAATAAATTTGGGACAGCTAACTGTTGACTGTTGTTCATTTCATAACAGGGACTGGCAACCTTTTTTTTTTTTTTTTTTTGCACAGGCAGGTACCGGGAATTGAACCCGGGTCTCTGGCATGGCAGGCGAGAACTCTACCTGCTGAGTCACTGCAGCCCACCCAAGCTTTTTCTATAAAGAAAGTAAATACTTTAGGTTTTATGGATCAGGGTGTCTGCCAGAGTGAAAACAGCCATGGACCGTGTAAATGGGTGGGTGTGGCAGGGTTCCAGGAAAACTTTATGGCCACTTGAAATTTGAATTTCATATGTTACAATATACTCATCTTTTGATTTCCCCCCCAGCCTTTCAAAAATGTAAACGCCTCTTAACTTGTGTGCCCTCACATGAACAATGGGCCATGGGCTGTGGCTTTTATGCTTCTGACGTGAAGACCTGGTTTCTTGAGTTCTGAATTTTGATTCAGCTGCGCCGGCTTACGTGTATCGTGAGGTGGTTGGATTTTTGTCGGATCATAGTGGGAGAGGGTGAGTTTTTGGTGGCCTCAGTCCAAGGCACCCTGGCCTCACTGGCCTCTGGTGTCTTTTACTTATCTGTTCCCTTTTGTCAATATTTCTTACATCCATCTGCCCATGGATAGCCATCCTAATGGGTGTCCTTTGGTTTGTAGCGTTCTTTGGTTGTGGTTGCTGTTGCTTTTTTAAAAAAAAAAAATTTTATTGATTAATCTTTTGTTTGTTTGTTTTTTGCATGTGCAGGCACTGGGAATTGAACCTGGTTCTCCGGCATGGCAGGCAAGAACTCTGCCTGCTGAGCCACCGTGGCCTGCCCTTATTGATAATCTTAACGTACAAACATTCTTAACATGCACAGACATTCCATACATGGTGTACAATCAGTGGCTCACAATATCATCACATAGTTGTGTATTCATCACCAGGATCATTTTTTAGAACACTTGCATCTCTCCAGAAAAAGAAATCAAAAGAAAAAACTCATGCATACCATACCCCTTGCCCCTCCCTCTCCTTGACCTCTAGCATTTCTACCTACCCAATTTATTTTACCCTTTGCTCCCCCTATTATTTGCTTATTTTTTTATCCATTTTTTTTACTCATCTGTCCATACCCTGGATAAAAGGAGCATCAGATGTGTGGTTTTCACAGTCACATGGTCACACTGTAAATGTTATATCTTTATACGATCGTCTGCAAGAATCAAGGCTAATGGAACATAGCTAAAAAAATTTTAGGTACTTCCCTTCAGTCACTCCAATACACCATAAACTATGTAATGCATAAGCATAACTTCCAGGATAACCTCTCAACTCTGAAATTTCTCAGCCATTGACACTTTATTTTGTCTCATTTCATTCTTCCCCCTTTTGGTCCAGAAGGCTTTCTCAAGCCCTTGATGCTGGGTCCTGACTCATCCTGGGATTTCTGTCCCATATTACCAGGGAAGTTGACACCCCTGGGAGTCATGTCCCATGTAGGTTGGGGGAGGCAGTGAGTTCACTTGCCTTGTCAGCTTAGAGAGAGAGGCCACATCTGAGCAACAACAGAAGTTCTCTGGAGGTGACTGTTAGGCCTAATTTTAAGTAGGCTTAGCCTATTCTTATGCTGCTGCTTTTTTAAAATTATTTTTTTTCGGGTTGGTGCTTGTAAGATGTGTCTTTTTAGTTTGTTCGTATGTACGTGGCTTTGTTTCATTCTCAGGACTACATTTTATGGGAACGTTGAGTCCTTGCTTCTAGCTAATGCATGGGCTCCATGGGTGAGTGTGCCACATTGTTCTAGTTTGCTAGCTGCCAGAATGCAACACACCAGAGACGGATTGGCTTTTAATAAAAGGGGATTTATTTTGTTGGTTCTTCAGAGGAAAGGCAGCTAACTTTCCACTGAGGTTTTTTCTTACGTGGAAGGCACAGGATGGTCTCTGCTGGTCTTCTCTCCAGGCCCCTGGGTTCCAACAACTTTCCCCGGGGTGACTTCTTTCTGCATCTCCAAAGGCCTGGGCTGAGCTGCGAGTGCTGAGATGAGGAATGCCAAGCTGCTTGGCTGTGCTACATTGCGCTCTCTCATTTAAGCACCAGCCAATTAAGTCAAACGTCAGTCATTGCAGCAGACACGCCTCCTAGCTGACTGCAGATGTAATTAGCAACAGATGAGGTTCACTTACCATTGGCTTATGTCCGCAGCAACAGGACTAGGTATGCTCACCTGGCCAAGTTGACAACTTAATCTAACTAACACACACATTTACTTCATTTTTAAAAAGCAGTTTCCTTGAGTGATATTATTTTTTTCAGTTTGCCTATGTTTGGGAATGTATATCTTTTGCCGTTACCAGAGACAGGCAACTTACCTGAGTATCAAAAAAATAATCACAACCTTTATCCTTCCAAACTACTCCATTGTCGTAAAAAATTATTTCCTTTCTTTAAAAAACTTAAAGTATAATTTAACCTTTTTTTAGTGTTCAGTTCTGTGAGTTTTGACAAACACACAATTGTATAACCATCACCACAATCATGACAGAGAATGCAATTCAAAGATCAGTTACCCCCAGATCGCCTTCTGTGCTTGGTAGTCAAACCCTCCCTTAACCCCCAGCCCCTGGCAATCACCAATGAACTTTTCGTCATATAGTTTTGCCTATTTTGGAATGACATAAATGAACTCATATACCATGTAGCCTTTTCTTTTTTTCGCCTGCCTAAGGTTGTTCATCAAACAGCATTGCATCGTCAAGTCTTCCAAGCTCCTCTCTTTCTCACTGTACCCTAAGCTTTATGCAGCACCAGGTATAACTCATTTGCTGCTTAAAAATGTTGGGTTTTTTAATAACTTTTTTATTGTATAATATAACATATATACAAAGCAAAGAAATAAAAAAAGCAATAGTTTTCAGAGTACTCTTCAACAAGTAGTTACAGGACAGATCCCAGAGTTTGTCATGGGCTACCATACCATCCTCTCAGATTTTTCCTTCTAGCTAGAATATAAGAGGCTAGAAGGCATAGATATTTTTTTATTATCACAATCGACATTTTTTGTGAAAAATAACATATATACAAAAAAGCAATACATTTCAAAGCACAGGACAATTAGTTGTAGAAGGCATTTCAGAGTTTGGTATGGGTTACAATTCCACAATTTTAGGTTTTTATTTCTAGCTCCTCTGAGATACTGTAGACTAAAAGATATCAATTTAATATTCAGCATTCATATTCATGTTTAACCCTAACTTCTCCGTATAACTCCACCATCACCTTTGATCTTTCTCCCACTCTTTAGGGGTATTTGGGCGATGCCCATTCCAACTTCTTCATTTTGGATGGGGCTGTTGATAATATGGGGTGGGGAGATGGAACTAGCTGATGTTCTAGAGAGGGTATGTGGCTTTTTGAGTACAACATTCAGTTCGCATAAAGCATTCGCCACTCCATTATTTTTGAGCATTTGCTGTTATAGAGAGAAAATCTGAGGTCCTTTGGAGATAACTAAATATTTTTTCTACCTAAACCACCATAGTATTTTTTGTTTTTTCCACCTTACGGATAGGTTTATCCATGCCATATAGCCCCTGGTGCTTACACAAGGGCACAGTGACGTCGCGTGCTCCCACGTGACACGGCGCAGTCAGGCGGGCATCTCGTCTGATGGCCTCCCCGTGGGGGCAGGCTACAGGTGTCCAGGAGCAGGCTCAGGGCTCCAAGCTTGCAAAGCTTTACTTCTTTTACCGGCACCCCCAATTTTACAAATGATGAGGCCCGTCATTTAGACATTCCTGCCCAAATCTCCCTGTAGACTTGGTATAGTAAGGGTTTCGTTTTCAGTCTCGCTTCTGATCATCTCGGTGCAGGGCTAGGGGCTGAGGTTGATGGAGAACCCACCACCAGCGGCTCCAGAGGGTTCGCCATCGTTTTTGTTTTTTTTTTAATATTTTTATCCGCAAATCTTCACACACATATAGTCCATACATGGTTGTAACCATCAGTGGCTCACAGTATCATCACATAGTTGTATATTCATCACCATGATCATTTTTTTAGAACGTTTGCATCACTCCAGAAAAAGAAATAAAAAGCAAAACCTCAGCTGTACCATACACCTTTCCCCTTCCTCTCATTGATCACTAGTATTTCCATCTACCCAATTTATTTTACCCTTTTCCCCCCTATTATTCATTTATTTTTTTTATCCATATTTTTTTACTCATCTGTCCATACCCTGGATAAAAGAAGCATCGGACACAAGGTTTTCACAATCACACAGTCACATTGCAAAAGCTGTATCATTATACAACCATCTTCAAGAAAAAAGGCTACAGGAACACAGCTGTACAGTTTCAGGTACTTCCCTCTAGCCACTCAAATACACCATAAACTAAAAAGGGATATCTATATAATACATAAGAATAACCTCCAGGATAACCTCTTGACTCTGTTTGGAATCTCTCAGCCACTGAAACATGATTTTGTCTCATTTCTCTGTTCCCCCTTTTGGTCAAGAAGGTGTTCTCAATCCCTGGATACTGAGTCCCAGCTCATCCAGAGATTTCTGTTCTATATTGCCAGAGAGATTTACACACCATTGTGTTTTTAATTTTTTTTTGTCATTTTAATCAGATTTTCTTTTTTTCTCTTTTGCATTATTTCTTCATGTAAGCCTCCTTTCACGGGTATTTATCTGGAGCTCAGTGAGCTCCGTGGACCTGTGTACACACTGGCTTTTTAGTATTTGACATCATATTATGAATGTTCATATGTCCCTTTTCCAACCTCCCAGAGGGCTGGGCCCCTGTTGTGTTTTTATGTCCTCTCCTATTTGGGGAGGTCCCGGGTTAAGTTCTCCTTTGTGGACACTTAAAGACCCCCTGACTGCTCACCAAACAATTAATCATCTTTTTCCCTATATTCTGGGAAGCAAATGGGATCCATTAATTGTGACCATTGTCCACTGTGCTGAAATAGGCTCTTAGTAAGATCTGGGTATCCTCCTTTTGGAAGATCAGTTCCACTTCCTGCCATAAGAGAACATGATTTAGCTGAAAAAAAAAATCCCTGTGAAAAGTCTTTTTCTCCTTCCATATATGATGCCTGTTGGCAGTTTTAAGGTTTCTATGGAATAGCAGGGAACCGCCCATGATGACCCTGCTTCACACGGGTTGTGATTGGCTGTTCTGACTGTCTGTCATTTTCACCTGGTGGGAGGTAGTGGCTGTGGGAAGTGGACAAGCCCCTCTGGGTCCACCCTAGGACTAAACAGGCCAACGCCCAGCCCTGCCTCCTTCACTGTGCTGAAGAGCAGTGCAGCTGCCACCAGGGTCTGGAAACCTCTGGTCCGAGGGCAGATAGATGGACTCTAAGAGGGATCATCTCTGTTCTAGTTTGCTAGCTGCCAGAATGCAATATACCAGGAATGGAATGGCTTTTAAAAAGGAGAGCTTAATAAGTTGCTAGTTTACAGTTCTAAGGCTGAGAAAATGTCCCAGGTAAAACAAGTCTATAGAAATATCCGATTTAAGGCATCCAGGGAAAGACACCTTGGTTCAAGAAGGCCGATGGCATTCAGGGTTTCTCTCTCACCAGGAACAGCACATGGCAAAGTCTGCTAGCTTTCTCTTCTGGCTTCTTGTTTTATGAAGTTCCCCAGGATGCATTTTCCGTCTTCATTTCCAAAAGTCGCCAGCTGGTGGACTCTGCTTTGTGGTTCTGCAGCGTTCTCTGCTCTCTCAGAAATCTCAAGCCTTTTCCAAAAATGCTTCCTTTTTTAAAGGATTCCAGTAATCAAGACCCACTTGGACTGGGCAGAGACACCTCTCCTCCTAATCAAGTTTCATACCCACACTTGATTGAGTCACATCACCATAGAGACAATCTAATTACAGTTTCCAGCACACAGTACTGAATAGGGATTAGAAGAAACGGGATTAGGATTAAACATGGCTTTTCTAGGGTACATACATCCTTTCGAACCAGCACCGTCTCCTTGCTCATTCTAGAGATTTAAGGCTGGCCTGAATCTGGACAGCTGGTCACCCCTGACTCTGGTTGGAATCTGAACCCCCCACCCCACTGGCCTGTATCTCAGTGTCTGGTATCAGGGCCTCCATCCTGTGGAGGAAGAGTGATCTTGAACTTCTCAGAAGTTTCCCCAGATTCTGCCCCACGCCCTCCTAACAGGGCTGGGCCCTGAGGAACATTTAGAGCTGTCTCCCTTTCTCCTCCTCCCTTCCCATGCACACATGCTCACTCACACACACACACACCCCTCACAGATACATGCTCTCCCATGTACACTCACGCATGTTCTTGCATATGTCCACTCTTGCACACGCTGTCACACACAGCCTTACACCCCCTCAGTCGCTCTCACACACACAGTTTCCCATGCATTCTTACCTGTGTGTGTTCCCACACGCTCTCTTAGCATCATGCACAGGTTTGCAGTTTGCCATTTGTCATGGTGGATGGACAGGCCTGCAGGTCTGGGACAGCAGGCTTGTGAAATCGGGCCATTCAGGGGTTGGGATGGAATCCAGGTGAGCTGCTCGCTGGGGGCTGCTCAGCTGCATGTCCCTAAATGAACCCTGCCCCTGGTTCCAGAGTCTTGTGCTGCTTCTAACAGCCCTGTTCTTGGTTTTGCAGCCAGAGCCCAAGCCTGGAGACCTGATTGAGATTTTCCGTCCTTTCTACAGACACTGGGCCATCTACACTGGGGACGGATATGTGGTCCATCTGGCTCCACCTAGTAAGGGTGCCTGGGGCCCAGGGGCTGGGAGGAGAGGGAGCTGGAAGGAGCTGTGGGGAACAGATGACCCCAACATTCTCTTTGGTCCCCAGAGAGAATTGGTAGTTGGTTCCTGAGTATTACCAGAAGGCAGCTGGATGGGGAGCAGTGGTTTTCAGTCTCTGCTTCCTGGAATCCCAGGGGTTTTGCAAGGGGATGGGGGTGGGGGATGGGGGTCAGGGAGGGGTTGGTGGAGATGGGGGAGGGGTGAGTGTGCAAACAGGCAGCTCTCCTTTGATGTTATAGATTAGAACTTTGTAGAAAACTGGTGCAACACCGAAGTGTAAATCCCCTAGAAAGAGCACAAGTGTTTCCACACACAGAGTTGGTTAGGAATCCAGTTTCTAACCCCCAGCCTTGGTTTCCTTCTCTGTCAGCTGAGGCTGGAGAATTGTTAGGAGGTTTCCTCACCCCTTTTCTTAAAATTTTTCCTTAAATTGAGGTATAAGGTAAAATATCGTCAAGTGCCCACATATAAAAAAGTGTCCATTTGGGAATTTTTAAAAATGTTTTCATATGTGTATCAACGATGGTGTGATTGTAGGACAGCTCCACTCCCTCTTAGGGCTCCCCAGCTCCTACCCCTGCACAAGCCCCCCTCCCCCCCCAATGGCAACCACTTAACTTCCCTCGCCATGGATTATTCTCCCTGTTCTAGAACTTGGTATAGAAGGAGTCACATAGTCTGTGCTCTTTTGTGTCTGGCCCCTTTCACTCAGCAGCATGCCTGGAAGCATTGCTGTGATGTTGGCTGTGCCAGCAGTCCTTTCTTTTCCACTGCTGCCTGTTTTCTATTATTTGACAATACCCCAATGTCATCCATTCTTCTGCTGGTGGACAAGGGGGTGGTTCCAGTTTCTGGCTACCATGAAAGAAGCTGCTATGCATATCTGTAAGCCTCTCTTTTGCACTCCCCCCTGCCCCCTTGTTTTTTTTTTTTTCGGGGGTGGTGGTGGTGCATGATCCAGCAATCGAACCCGGGTC
This sequence comes from Tamandua tetradactyla, assembly GCF_023851605.1. Classification (NCBI taxonomy): domain Eukaryota; kingdom Metazoa; phylum Chordata; class Mammalia; order Pilosa; family Myrmecophagidae; genus Tamandua; species Tamandua tetradactyla. The sequence continues at coordinate 11,149,982 of NC_135335.1, forward strand.
TCCCGCATGGAAGGCGAGCATTCCACCACTGAACCACCCATGCACCCTCCATTTTTTTTTAATTGATGCCCTCACTCAGGCCTTTTATGAGAAATCAGAAGTAGCAGAGTCACCCTCATCTTCCCAACCTCCGATGAACTAAACTGCCACATCTCCACCCACATCATCTGCCTTTTCTTCTGTTAAAATGCTAAAAAAAAGCGCCCTTGCCTTTATCTAGAATGTCACATTCTGTGTGTGGGCCCCAGACTTGGTTTCTCTCACCTTCATAAGCATCTGGCTCTTCAAATTCCCCAGCCCCTTCTCCCTCTCTACTGGGTCATTCCTATTGCCAGAGAAAGGACTACCATGTCTTCTGCTGATAAACAGACCCACCCCTGGACCTGATGTCCTTCTCTAGCCAAACATCCCATCAGAGCAGATCTCATCACCGTGATGTCAACTATCGCCATCTCCACTTCCCAACTGCTCATTCTTTCTTCAGTCTTGTCCACCCAGGCTTCCCCCCTTCCCTCTCCCCCACACTAGAGCAACTCTTGTCAAGGTTACCAAAAGAACTCCCATGTCGTGCCAAAGCCAAGAGTGAATTTTCTGGTTGCAGCTTACTTGGCCTCTCTGTAGCAGTTGACATAGGGACCTCTTACTCTGCTTTTCATCTGGCACCAGTCTTTCTTCCTTCTCTTACTGGACCCTTCCTTCTTGGTCTCTGTGTTGGCTCCTCCTCCTCCTCTAACCTCTTCATAGGACTCAGTCCTCACCCTCCCCAGGTACCTTATCTGGTCCCCTGACTGCCAGTACCTTCTATTTGCTGATGTCTCCTAAACCCTATTCTCAGCTTGGACCTCCCCACTCAGCTTCAAACTCATAACCTTTTGACTCCTTAGCATCTCCACTTGGGTGTCTAATTACACCTGGAAGTTGACAAGCCCCACGTGGAAGTAACCCAACTCTTTTTTTCTCCCCCTATCTTTCTCCATTTCAAGGGGATGACAGCACCCAGTTGCTCAGGCCAAACACTGAGGAATTGTCTTTGATTCTTTTCCTTTCCTTACCCTACCTCTAATCCATTGGGAAACTCGGTTGGCTTTTCTCCCATATCTGACTTTCTCACCATGTCTGTTGCCACACCCAGGTGTAAGCGTCCATCCTCTCTCATCTGGTTGCTACTATAGCCTCCAGCTGCTCTGTCCACCTCTTTCGCCTCATGGTCAATCCCTCCTTCACTGGGAGTCTGCCTGATGCTTCTAAAGCGTAACTCAGATCATCTGACTCCTCTGCTTAAAGTGTTCACTTGACTTTTCCATCTCCCTTAGAATAAGATCCAAAGTCTGTTAGGTGGTTAGTGGCACCCGACCTGCTGTGACCTCTGCCTGTTTCCCTCAAGCCCATCTTCCCTTTCTCTCCTTCTGGATCTCCAGACTTTGGCCACCTTGGCCTCCTTGCTGCCTCTCAAGCATGTCAAGCTTTTTTTCCTGAGATCTTGGCTGTTTTGTTCCTTCTGCTTCCAGTGCTGTCCCCTAAATCTTGGCACGGATCGTTCAGATCTCAATCCACATGACCATTCCTCGGGGTGGCCCTTTCTGACCAGTGCTAGAATTGTCTAATCTAGTCCCACCTGCCTTCTCTTACCCCACATATCATCTCCATTGCATTTTTCATTAGCTGTAAGGATCTTTTGTTTGGCTGTTCATTGTAAATTCCCCTCCCTAGAACATGAGCTGCTTGCAGGCAGGGGCTCTGTCTAGCTCACACCACCATCCCCAGCCCCGGGCACAATGCCTGGCGCATAGTAGGTCCTCAGTAAGAACTGGCTGCACCAGGTAGGTGTGCTTGGTGAATTGGAGTCAGGGGGAAGGCACGACAGGGATGCAGGTGGACAGGTGTGTCACAGCTCATGAGGTGAGTGGTAACACGCGTGTTGGGTGTTTCTTAACAGTAAAAGGTACTTCTACCTGAATCTTCTCATTTTAGCTTCTCAGGAGTCTTGGAAGATGGGTGAGGCAAGGAGAAAGGACCTCATGCTACTAAGACATTTGTAGACTTTAGAGTTGGGGGCGGAACTTTAGAGGACAGCTCCGATGATAGTAGCAGCTAACCTGTGCTGAGCTCCTGCTCTGGGCCAGGCATTGCAGAGGCATTTTATGCAGCCAAATCCTGGAGTCCTCATTGCAATCCAAGAGGTCGGGGCTGTTATTATCTCCTTTCTAGACCCAAGGAATCGGGGACTCGGAGAAGTTAGGGTGCGGCGTGGGCTTGCCTTGCCCGTCCGCACTAGGGCCTGTGGTGAGGGTCTCGTCCTCGGGTGTGGGTCGGCTGGAGAGCGGCGTCAGCCGGAACCACGGGGCTCGAAGGTCTGGAGGGCGCGCGAGCACAATGAATTGAGACTTAGGAATACTAGCAGTAATTTATTGCCAGTAGCTCACGGGACCTGGCCTGGCTGGCAAGGCTTACAGGCTAAGACCCCGAAAAGAGGAAGCACAAGGAATATATAGGCCAAAGGGGGTCAGGGGTGGGGTAGGAGGTGACGAGGAACTTAGGGGGCGATTTACAATAGGTGGGGAGAGTAATTGGGGTAGCCAATCATACAGGCGAGAGAGAAAGGTTGCTAGCCCTAAGGGCAGACTTTAGGAGAAGAAGCAACAAGGGCATAACAGGAAGGGCAAGTGGTTTTGTGGTCGGCTATGGAAATGGGTGGTCTACGACAGGGGGAGGAGGGAGTGGCAGAAAGAGACTAAGAAGAGGCTTGCGGAGGAAGGTTTTGTTAAAAATGGCGGGTGAGGGATAGAATGGGACTTGGCTTAGGCCAAGAATAAAATTATGCCACATTAGGGAACTTGCCAAGGTCCGATAGCTGGCAGGTGGTGCAGGTGGGACTCAAACACTGGTGGTCCAACTCTGGGCTTTAAACCCCAGTGCCATCCTGCTCCCTCTGGCGTTTCTGGTCTCTGGTCTTTTTGCTGTATCCACATGCCCTTTTTATGACTGTCTACTTGATATTGTCTTTAATGGACTCACTCTTTAAACTTACTTATTTTAAAAGGGACTTTAAATGCCTATATTGATGGGTATCTGTGGCCCAATTGTAATGTGCATTTGGGGACTCCCACACTGTTGGCCCAGGAAGGTTAAGAGAAGAACTCAGGGTTTCTGAGTTTTTGCCTCTGCACTTTTGTGCCCCGCCCCAGGTTAGCACCCCTTGCACAAGGCTTAATGAGGCTCATGCTCTCCAATGCAGGCCCTGTGCTCGCACGACCCCGAGAGCCAGGGCCTCCTTAAATGTTGTGCTCCAGGCACCTTGCTTGCCTCTCTCTGATCCCAGCCCAGCCCCTCACTCTGCTGGGACCTCAGGAGCTCACTCCCGCTGACCTTCTGTGCAAACTCAGGGCTCAGATATGGTGCCATCTCTTTTATTTACTTCAGTGAATCCCTTAAGCACTACCTACCTTATTCCTTGAAAGCCCCAACCCCCTAGATTTTCCCAAGTTTCTTGATTGTACTTAGGGTAAAGGGTGGTTCAGTCCTCTTTGGAAAACCAAGCAGAGCAGGAGCTGGAGGCTGATCTGCCTCTCTTGCCATTACTTGTTGTGGCCACACAGTGTCACAGTTGAAGACAGGTCCTGTCTGGTCCTACAGGAAGCTGCCCACCCTGGGAAGGGCTGGAGGGGTCCTGCTCCCTGCAGGGTGGCAGCAGCTCTTTGAGGGAGAGTGAGCCCCTTCTCCCATCTCCCAGGGCTCCTGGGTTCCACCTCTTGAGTCCACACCCACTTGTTCTGCCATCATGCCCGGGGCAGGACCCTCCCATGCCAGGTGGGCCGGGTCGGGAGCGATGCCCAGACTCTGTGCTGATAGCTGCTCTTTCTTGCAGCCGTTCTGGCCCTCGTTTTGAGCCTAGATTCTCTTTCTTTGGAGTCATTTAATTTCTGGGGCTTTGTTGCCTCTTCCAGCCCCAGGGCCTTGGCCCGGGCAATCCGGGTGGCCCCTTGGGAGGCTTCTCCTCCTGGGGAGCAGCTGTGTGTTGGCGTGCCTTTGCCTCCAGAAGGGTGGCACCTCCTTCTGCAAACCCACCCACCCTTTCTGCAGTGTGATCAGCTTTGCATGTGAAGGAGCTTGTAACCTTGAAGGGATCACGACGGTGGGTGGGCACTTGTCTTAAATGTTTGCAATCGAGAGGGTCACTCGGGTGTCACAGGATATAGATGGCTAAAAAAAAAAAAAAGGTTGCTTGCCACAAAACATGGAACTCCATAACCATTTCAGTTAAGGAAGCCAGGGCCCCTGGACCAGAGCTTCTTCTCCAAAGTCACACAGCCTTGTATTGGACCCTCCACCCACTTGATCCTCCCTGGTCATGCCCTTGGGGGGGCCTAGGGCAGATGCCGGGCTGAGGACCTGCTCTTGAGTCCCCCCCTCCCCCAGTCCCCCCTGCAGCCCCGGCCCAAGCCCAGGGTGTCCTCTTTGTGGATCCACAGGTGAAATCGCTGGGGCCGGGGCGGCCAGCCTGATGTCCACTCTGACGGACAAGGCCCTGGTTAAAAAGGAGCTGCTGTACAATGTGGCCGGGAGCGACAAGTACCAGGTCAACAACAAGCACGATGACAAGTACCAGCCGCTGCCTCCTAGCAAAATCGTCCAGCGGGCACTGGAGCTGGTGGGACAGGAGGTGCTGTACAAGCTGACTAGTGAGAACTGTGAGCACTTTGTGAACGAGCTGCGCTACGGAGTCGCCCGCAGCGACCAGGTGTGTCCCCTGCCCGCGTCCCTGTCCCCAGGAACCAGGCCGTTCCCTCAGCTGACAGCTGCTGTGCGCCTGCTGTCAGCCAGGCCAGGCTGCGGATATAGAGATGTGAACAAGATGCAAAGAGCAGAGCCGGAATCCCTGCCCCAGAAAATGTCACAGGCCGGGGTGGCATCAGGGGAGAAGGGGCAAATAAGTGTCAGCAACTCAAAACCTTGCATGACTCACCACAACCTTAGGGGCAGGGTTTATTATCCCCATGTGGTGAAACTGAGTCTCCTGGAGCTTCAGTAACTTATCTCTGGCTGTTCACTTCCTCAAATACATCTTTCTGGAGCCTCCAGGGCTTGCTTGCAGCAAGACCCATCAGATGGCTGCGGATGTGTCTTAAGAGCTGAGGATGCCAAGAGCTGATTGATGAGAGGTTAGCACCTGGGCAGGGAGAGGTAGGTGGAGGGAACAGCTGGTGCCAAGGCTCTGAGGAAGGGTAGAAAGAGATGTGGTTGGAGGTGAGGCTAGAGGGTGGATGGTGGCCTGTCTTGTAGGTGAGATTGGAATTTCTGGTCTGTTTGACACAGGGCTGAGGTCGGAGAGGGAATCACAGAAGCTGGGACACCTGATTTGAGCCTCTCTGGTTTTCTTTTAGTTGAGCTTATAATGAATTGAGCACAAGAAAGCAGAGGCAATCAGGAGTAGTGGCTGAAGGAGCCATGTGAGCCAGCTGGACAGCTCTCATTGCCAGGGATACAGTGGTGGATAAGAGGGACCTGATCTCATGGAGCATAGAGTCTAGGGGAGGGAAGTGGAAATAAATAGCACAAAGAGTTACAACACCGCAGGGCATATCGAGCAGGGCGTTCAGCTAATTAGGGACAGATAACAGTCAGGTGGCTGCAGATGGGTCTTATGAGCTGAGGATGCCAAGACCTGATTGATGAGGATTAGCACCTGGGCAGGGAGAGGCAGGTGGAGGGACCAGCTGGTGCCAAGGCTCTGAGGAAGGGTAGAGAGAGATGTGGTTAGAGGTGAGGCTAGAGGGTGGGTGGTGGCCTGTTTTGTAGGGCATGGGTTCTTTGCAGGCTTTCTCTAGGGCTGTGCTTGCCAATGCGCCACCAGCCACGTAGCTTTTTAAATATGAATGAAATTAAAATGGAATAAAATTAAAAATCTACTTTCTCAAGCATGCTAGCCACATTTTCCTCACCACCTGTCTACTGTATTGGACAGCACAGATGTGGAACCTTTAGAACTTTCCACTATCACAGGCAATTCAGTTGGACTGAGCTGCCCTAGGAGGTAACGTGGATATTGTTAGGTGAAAGAGATGGAGTGATGGTAGGAAGACTTTAGGAAAAGTTGGAACTCTGCACATCTGTCTTTCAAGCACAATGACCTTCAAACATTTTGCAGTGCAGAGCTGTCCTCCTTTACTAGCATTCTCCTAGAGGTTTCTTTCTATCCTTTCCTGTATTAATGTTTTTATCTTCTATAGCTCGCTTCTTTCTTGGTTTACTCTTTTGCTTTGGTGGACTAGGTCTTCTTGAAAAGGTTGCATGGGAGGTTCATTTTTTAAGAACCCAAACACTCCTATTTAATCATACTCTTTGACTACAGTACAAAGCGTAGCCACAAACACTGATGCTATTGTTACTTTCCTTGACAAAGCAATTTTTGTATGAATCCGTTGCACCAGCATTTATTCTCACTCTCTGAGGTTCTGTAAAGAACTAGTGACACACTGTTTCTGCTTTGTTATCTGTAAACCATTTCTCCTGCCCTTACACCGAGTTTAGCAAGGAAATCACTGGATGCAAGTGATTTTAAGCAGGTTTTCCAGCAAGTTCACCCTTCAGAAGTGAGGTTGCTTCAAAATCGCGCCTGATTCCCTTTTAGAATGTGGGAGTTGTCCCTCAGCTGTAAAGCTTCAGTTCTGGGCACCCACTGAGGGTCCAGATAAATCTGGTCAGTGCCCCAAGAATTTTTTTTTAACCCTAGAAGATCTCCAAATTCTTCTCTACATTTGGCAGCCACCACATATACAGTCTAGGCAAGTTTTGTGCTTAGAAAAGCAAGGACAGTGTTGGCTGTGGCATCTGAGGATGTGGATTTTGGATAGCATGTCTCCATTTTCATTCTCTTTTTCCTGTTATTTTTAATTAATTAATTTATTTAATAAATGGGGGTTTATTGGCTTACAAGTCCACACTTCTAAGGCCCTGTTATTATTATTTTTATCTTTATTGGGCTTCCTGGCACCAACAAATGACAGCTAAGAATCTTGTTCTTTGCTGTTTTTAATTTTGTTTCAATGCCTGGCTTGGTTTTAGGGTGAGATTTTTTTCTTTTTATTTATTTTAAATATTTTTATTGAGAAATCGTCACACATATACATTCCACACATGGTGTAAAATCAATGGCTCACAATATCATCATATAGTTGTGTATTCATCACCATGATCATTTTTAGAACATTTATATCACTCCAGAAAAAGAAATAAAAAAGGAAAAACTTATACATCTCATACCCCTTACCCCTCCCTCTCACTGACCACTAGTATTTCCATCTACGCAATTTATTTTACCCTTTGTTCCCCCTATTATTTATTTATTTTTGATCCTTTTTTTTCACTCATCTGTGCATATAGGGTGAGATTTCTTGATCCATATCCATGATCCTTTTTCTATGACTTTAGTGCAAAAAAGTACAGTTGGAATAATTCTGGCCATTGTGCTTTCATTGGGAACAGTGGCCTTAGCCATAGAGAGATTGGGCTCTCTCTTTGTGTTGTCACAGAAGTGGACGCCCCCAGGTTGGATATAATGCAAGTAGGAGGAGGCTGAACTTTCTCCCTGTTGCTTCCTGATCTTTTCCATTCAGTTTTGTTACCTTCTATGTGGCTGATGAGTCTCATTAGACATGAATGTTGGAAAAGTGATGGGAGGACATTATGGTTAAGAGACTGGGAAGGAAGTTGGGGGAAAGGGTCACTGGACACAATGGCTTCCCAGCTGGCCTGCAAATGACAGCAGTAGACCTCTGTGCTGGAAATGGTTTCTAAGCTTTGGTGTGCATCCTCAACCCCAGTTGTAGATGCTTTTTTTTTTTTTCTGCACTGAATCTGAAGCTTAGATTGGAGGGCAAGTCCATGGCTACCATGCTTCAGTTGGCAGCATCATGTCAGGCTCTCGAGTTGTACATTCATAATGTATGTACATCAAACAGACTTGAATGTCGAGGGGCAAAATCGTGATGCCAAATCCCATTAGTGAACACTTACTAAAAGTAGACAGATCACTGAAAACAGGAACACCAATAGCTATGCTGACTGTGCTTTCAGGCACAATGTTTCCTCTTCTAAAAATTCCAGTAAACTAATCAAGACCCACCTGGGACGGGTGGCGTCACACCTCCATCTAATCAAAAGGTCACATCCACAATCACAGGCGTGTCATATCTGTGTAGAGATAATCTCATCAAAAGGTAAACCAGGTTGCAGGTCAGAGGTCAAAGGTAAAGGGCAATGTGACAATGGGAAGAATGAATCTGAGCTGTGTGTATATGTCCTCAAAGCAATGACCTGTCACTGGACAAAGCCAGACTATCCGAAGAGTAGTCAGTTGCTTCTATTATGTTCATGTCAGCATAGTTGCCTGTGTTATATATTAGCAAAGTTTTCTGGTGGGGACTTACTAGGATTTTGAACTGCTTGTTTTCCTAAAACTGCCTATAGTCTTTGCTCCAAATGCATGATGGTTCATCATAATTTTCTTGCCTTTTATATTCTGTAGACATAGTATGGATGTTGGAAGTTGGTGGGTGCAGTAAAATTTGGTTGCAAGTTTTTGGGATTACTACACATGCCTCTGTTTCTCTGTCTTTTTATTTTCCTTTCTGGAAAAGGTTTTAAAATTTAATTTTTAATTTTCTAAGGTAATACATGCACACAATTCTAAAAGATAACTAATATTCAATGATTTAGAACAAAATACATGGTTCTCTATCCTACCCAGTCCCTCTCCTAAGAGGCAACTATTCTTCTCTGTTTTAGCCTTTAATTTTGCATATACTTGTTTCTAAATAGTATGTGTAGACTACTATCTTTGTAGTAAAAAATTTCGATATGATTAATTGATTCTTGTAATGGTAAATGAGGATTTAACTATTTAATACCATCATCCTCTTGTCTCCTCCATTCTCTCAGTTTAATTGCATATTGCAAATTTTTGCTTAATTAATATTGGAGTGTTTGCTTTATGCATACACAAGTTTCATTCATGGTTGAAGATTGTGGTATACTGTGATGGTTTTCTTTCTTTTTTTGTCCTGAAAATAATTATTCCTTTGTGTGTATCTGTGTGTGCGCTAGAGGTCACATTTCATTCTTTTTCCATGTGACTGTCCCATTATTACAGCGCCATTTGCTGAATTCTTTTTTGGGGGAGGGGTGGGGGTGATGGGGAAGTGCACCGGCTGGGAATCGAACCCAGGTCTCCCACATGGCAGGTGAGACTTCTACCACTGACCTACCCTTGCAACCCACTATTATGTTCCTTTTTAATTGCTTAGTTTTGTTATTTATTGCTAGTTTTCCCTATGCCATCCAGTCACCTCTCAGCACAGTTTTCCATAACAGAAATCACATCAAGCAATCTATTAGTTCTAGTCCTTTCCTTGGACACAGCCCTCCCAGAGATGCCATTATTCCCATCAGTGATGGTTGCTCCTGGCCTCTCGTCCTGGGACTACTACCTGCTGTCAGCCTTAGGATTTCCTTTGCCTTTCCCCTGGGTTAGATTCCCTGGTTCTATGATCTCTTGGCTTCCTCTTTCTTTGCTCATCCCACATCATATGGGAGTTGTCTGTTAAAAGATTGAATAACAGCAGGAGAGGACAGTGGCAGTGACCATTCTCAGAATGCCACGCTCTTGAGTTACACTGCTCCAAGGTCGATTGGCTGCTGTAATAGTTTCCTTTTGCTGCTGTCACAAATGGCTACAAATGCAATGACTTAAAATCACACTGCTTTATTGTCTTACATTCTGGAGGTCTGAAGTCCAAAATGAGTCTCAGGGTGGTTGGAGGGCTGTGTTCCTTTCTGGAGGCTCTAGGGGAGAATGTGTTTCCTTGCCTTTTCCAGCTTCTACAGACTGTCTGCATTCCTTGGGTTGTGGTCGCTTCCTCCATCTTCAGAGCTAGCACGTCCAGTCAAGTCCTTCTCATCTTGTATCACTCTGACACTCATTCTTCTGTCTCTGTCTTCCATCTTTTAAAGACCCTCGTGCTTACACTGGATCCAGCTGGATATCTAGGAACTCTCCCTCTTTTATGGTCAGTTGATCAACAACTGTAAACTTAACTCCCCTTTACCATGTAATAGAACATATTCATATCCCCCAGAACCTGGGGATAAGTTAATGGACATCTTTGGATGGGGCATTATTCTGCTTACCACAATTACTTTCTAGTCCAGGCAAAAGCTTGACACACTGGAATCTCCCTTTACCATCATCCTAGAGAGAGAGTCCCTTCTATACTCTTGTACTGGAGCTCCTGTCTTATCTTACCTCTTCTTCTTTCTTGGTTTATGCCCTCATTTTGGTGGAAGCTTCTTCAGTAGCTTTCTGAGAAAGGATGCATGGAAGTAAATTTTTTAAATCCCTTATGTCCTAGTTATTTTTTATTTTATCCACACATTCAATTTGATAGTTTGGCTGGGTATAGGATTCTAGGTTAGAAATTATCATACTCCAGAATCTTGGAGGCATTGGTCCATTGTCTTTTTGCTTCCAACATTATTTTTGAGAGATCTGAAACCATCCTGATTCTTGCTATTTTCTCTGTGTCCTGTTTTTCTCCCATGCTCTGGAAGCTGTAATATCTTTTCTTTACCCAGTATATTAGTTTGCTAAGCTGCTGGAATGCAACATACTAGAAACAGGAATGGCTTTTAAAAGGGGAATTTAATAAGTTACAAGTCTACAGTTCTAGTGCTGGGAAAATGTCCAAACCAAGGCACCAAGTAGAGGTTATCTACACTCAAGAAAGGCTGATGTTGTGCAGAACACCTCTGTCAGCTGAGAAGGCATGTGGCTGACATCTGCTGGTCCCTTGCTCCTGGTTCCATTGCTTTCAGCCTCTGTTCCTGTGAGGGTTCTTCACTTTGCTTTTCCGGGGCTGACTTTCATCTTTTGGCTTCTTTTGGCTTTCTCCAGGTTCTGGCTTGCTTAACATCTCATGGGAAGGCATATGGCAACATCTGCTGGATTCCAAGCATCTCCAAACATCTGTACCTCTGTGAACTCTGAAGCCGTTGTCCTCCAAGAGTCTGCATCTGTGTCAGCTCTCTCCAAAATGTTTCCTCTTTTACAAACTCCAGTAAACTAATCAAGACCCACCTGGGATGGGTGGAGTCACATCTCCATCTAATCCAAAGGTCATATTCACAATCAGGTGTGTCATATCTTTGTAGGGATAATCTAATCAAAAGATTCCTGCCTACAATGTTGAATTAGGATTAAAAGGAACAGCTGCCCCCCACTAGACTGGGTCAGGATTAAAACATGGCTTTTCTGGGGTATGTAATTCTTTCAAACTGGCATACCCGCTGCTCTAAAATTTTACAACAATGTGCCTTGGTGTAAGTCTACTTTCATCTAGTAAACCTGAGCACCATTTCAATGTGAAAACTTAAATCCTTTGGTCCTAGAGAATTTTTATGAATTATTTCATTCTTGATCCCCTCCCCATTTCTTCTTCCCAGAATGTTTATTACTTGGATGTTGGACCTGCTGGATTGTTCCCTATTTTTTCTTTTTTCTTTTTTTGGCATGGGCAGGCTCCGGGAATCAAACCCAGGGCTCCAGCATGGCAGGTGAGCATTCTGCCACTGAGCCACCATTGGACCACCCTGTTCCCTATTTTTAAACCTTTGGTTTCTGTTTTCCATTCCTTCTGATATCCTCAAGTTTATCTTTCAGCCTTTCTGTTGAGTGTGTCATTTCTGTTTTCATACTTTTGCTTTCTAAGAGCTGTTCTGTTCTCTCAAGTCTATATATTTGTTATAGCACCATGTTCTTATCTTTTGGATACCATGTGTTTTCTTATTTTCTAGTTATAGTATTTTAAAAGGATTTTTCTTTTCCATATATGGTTTCTGTTTCTCTAGTTTGATTTTTTTTCCGTTTTGCTCTTCATATTTTAATCTAGAGGCCTTCTCTGGCTGTCTAGTACCTTTGGTGGTAGGTTTATGATTAAGAGTGGGTGACTCAGACTTCCGGAGAAGATGGCAGCTTAGTAAGACACGCGGGTCTTAGTTCCTCCTCCAGAAAAGCAACTAAAGAAACAGAAACAATACGAAACAGCTCCCGGAGTCACGACAGAGACCAAAAAGACAGCGTACCCCATTCTGGAACAGCTGAACGGGCAGGGAGAATCTGCTGCGGTGAGATACCCGAGGAGCGCGCGTTTTCCCGGCCGGGGTGGCTGGCGACTGGGGTCCCCTCCACGCACGTGGCTCCCCGGTCTGACTGGGAACGTTGGATAGCGGGGCCCTCCCATCATGCTTGGCGTTTTGGGCCAGCTGGGCAATTAGGACCGGCACTCTCCCAAGCTGCGGCGGCCAGCGACCCCCGCCTCCACGCGCGGTTTCCCGGGCCGACTGCCGTGCAGACAGACGAGCGCCACGAGCGCCACCTACTGGGCAGGAAAAGAAAAACAGAGCCCAGAGATTTCACAGAAAAAGCTTTCAACCAGCTGGGTCCCACACCCAGGGAAATCTGATCAAATGCCCAGACACCAGCAGAAAATAATGGATGACGCTCGGAAAATTGAAGATATGGCCCAGTCAAAGGAACAAACCAATAGTTCAAATGAGATACAGGAGCTGAGACAACTAATGCTGAATATACGAACAGAAATGGAAAAACTCTTCAAAAACCAAATCAATAAATTGAGGGAGGACATGAAGAAGACATGGGCTGAACAAAAAGAAGAAATAGAAAATCTGAAAAAACAAATCACAGAACTTATGGGAGTGAAGGACAAAGAAGAAAAAATGGAAAAAACAATGGATACCTACAATGGTAGATCTAAAGAGACAGAAGCTTCAATTAGTGAACTGGAGGATGGAACATCTGAATTCCAAAAAGAAACAGAAACTATAGGGAAAAGAATGGAAAAACTTGAGCAGGGGATCAGGGAACTGAATGACAATATGAAGCGCACAAATATACGTGTTGTGGGTGTCCCAGAAGGAGAAGAGAAGGGAAAAGGAGGAGAAAAACTAATGGAAGAAATTATCACTGAAAATTTCCCAACTCTTATGAAAGACCTAAATTTGCAGATCCAAGAAGTGCAGCGCACCCCAAAGAGAATAGACCCAAATAGGCGTTCTCCAAGACACGTACTAGTTAGAATGTCAGAGGTCAAAGAGAAAGAGAGGATCTTGAAAGCAGCAAGAGAAAAACAATCTGTCACATACAAGGGAAACCCAATAAGACTATGTGTAGATTTCTCAGCAGAAACCATGGAAGCTAGAAGACAGTGGGATGATATATTTAAATTACTAAAAGAGAAAAACTGCCAACCAAGACTCCTATATCCAGCAAAATTGTCCTTCAAAAATGAAGGAGAAATTAAAACATTTATAGACAAAAAGTCACTGAGAGAATTTGTGACCAAGAGACCAGCTCTGCAAGAAATACTAAAGGGAGCACTAGAGTCAGATACGAAAAGACAGAAGAGAGAGGTATGGAGTAAAGTGTAGAAAGAAGGAAAATCAGATATGATATATATAATACAAAAGCCAAAATGGTAGAGGAAAATATTATCCAAACAGTAATAATACTAAAAGTTAATGGACTGAATTTCCCAATCAAAAGACATAGAATGGCAGAATGGATTGTGACCCAGCAATACCACTGCTAGGTATCTACTCAAAGGACTTAAGGGCAAAGACACAGACGGACATTTGCACACCAGTGTTTATAGCAGCATTATCTACAGTTGCAGAGAGATGGAAACAGCCAAAATGTTCATCAACAGACGAGTGGCTAAACAAACTGTGGCGTATACCTACGATGGAATATTATGCAGTTTTAAGACAGACTAAACTTATGAAGCATGTAATAACATGGATGGACCTAGAGAACATTGTGCTGAGTGAGTCTAGCCCAAAACTAAAGGACAAATACTGTAAGGTCCCACTGATGTGAACCAACATTCGAGAATCAGCTTGGAATATATCATTGGTAACAGAGACCAGCAGGAGTTAGAAACAGGGTAAGATAATGGGTAATTGGAGCTGAAGGGATACAGACTGTGCAACAGGACTAGATACAAAAACTAAAAAATGGACAGCACAATAATACCTAAGTGTAACGTAACTAGGTTGGAACACTGAATGAAGCTGCACCTGAAATATGGTTTTTTTGTTTGTTTGTTTGTGTGTTTGTATCTTTTGTTTTTGTTTTTTTCTTTTTCCTTTTTATATATATATATATAATTAGTATTATTATTTTAATTCTCTTCTCTATATTAACATTCTATATCTTTTTCTGCTGTTTTGCTAGTTCTTTTCCTAAATCGATGCAAATGTACTAAGAAATGATGATCATACATCTATGTGATGATACTAAGAATTACTGAGTGCATTTGTAGAATGGAAAAAAAAAAAAGAGTGGGTGACTCAATATTGAATGGAAGCTCTGAGTCAGCTGATATGGAGGTGGTGTTTGGTGGATTTTGAGTTTCATTGTATGGTTATCAGGGAGGGGGTGTTTGTTTGGGAATCACCAATATTGGTATTGTTTGTTGTTACTACTTGAGCTAGTCACGCTTCCCTGAATGTCTTCTGGATTCCTGCAGGTTCACATTTAGCATTTTTATGGTCTCTCAATCCTTTTGTTTGTAGTCTGATACCATTATCCTCACAGGTGCTTCTAGATTTGCAGGACTCCAAATCTTCTATGTTACCCTCTTTAGAGAATAAACTTTCAGACTTCTGTTAAAAAAAGAGAGACAGAGAGAGAGAGGGTCTAGGGATCAAGCTCAAGCTTTCTCCTTCTGTTACATTTCCAGAAGTTCCTAGGGTTGCCAATGCATGACCCTTTTTGAGGACTCTTTTGTCCTACTTAGGACAAAGTATCCTACTTAGGACAACTTAGGGTTGATACTCAGCATCTCCGATCACTGCTTTAGGATCTAGTGTTCTCTGGGTCTAAGTCAGTCAGTTATCACTCTTCCGTCTATTTTACAGCTTCCACGTTTTGATTCTAGGTTCCTGTTTCTCCAGGGTTTTTTTTTTTCCTGTTTGTTTCTCTCGTCCCTGTTTTTCTTGTCCTTGTGCAATTATGCCCAAAACAAAAGCCTCACTTTTTGGGGGGTGTGGGGTGTGTGGGGGGGAGGGGAGTTCAGGAGGAAATAATATTTGCCCATGTTCAGTTTTTTACTCTGAAGTCTACTCTTACTTTCTCAAAACCCTTTTTTCCCCCACAACAAGAAATACAAGTCAGATATCCCAATAATTTTAATCACAGCATCACTATTGTTCAGACTTCTGTCATTTATTTGAGAACACATAATAAGCACCTGTATCTGGCAGGACTGGGCACAGGAGATAGGGCCCCTGAGATACAGAGATGAACAAGGGAAGGTCCTTGTTCCCATAGAAGGTACAGTATACTGAGTATTCATGACAGTTCTTCCCTGACTTCACACTTGCTTCAAGGGTTGGCCACTCCACATCTCAACCATCCTGGCCTTTTCTCCCTGTCTTTCTACAATCACCCACTGGGGATTTATGTGCTTTAAATACCCACAGGCTGAAATCAAGTTTCCCACTTTTAGGTCCATGTACGTTTCAGACCAATAGGCTCTACCCATCGATTCTTTCTCTATCCAGTGCTCTCTTCCCCTCTTCCCTACCAGTATTTGTTGACTCCGAAGTTTGGCCAAGGAAGCCAAGGGGCATGAAGGGCCTCTAAGCTGAATGTTCTTGTTGAATGTATGGCCTGTACTCAGATTCCTCACATCCGGCTGACCCACCTTGTTCTTTGTTGCAGGTCAGAGATGTCGTCATGGCAGCAGGTATCGCAGGACTGGGCTTGGCAGCCATGACCGTCATTGGAGTGATGTTCTCAAGAAACAGGCAGCGAAAGCAATAAATTGAAGGGATTGTCCCATCAGCAATGACTTTATAAATTAAGATCTCATTTTGCTAGAGGCTTTGGGGTGTGGTTTTGTGGGTTTCATTCTGTTTTATAATAAGGCTTATTTTTGCAAACTAAAATAAAGCCCAGTGTGGCAGGATTTTATTGGGGGGAAATGCAGCAAGAATTGCCTGCTGTGAAGTCTGTTCAGACATATTATATTCCTGGTATCACCAGGTCACGCTCTGGCCCTTCTGTGATTTTCTCTCACCTTTCTGAGGGCTGGTGCTCCTTGGGCTCTTTGCATGGCAGGAAACAAAGGCCAACTCCAGATCTCTGAAGTAACTGGGCTTTTCTGGCTGTGATACAGGTGAGGCAGGAAGGGAGACAGAGAGACCTGACTGATATTCAAGAACAGGTACCATCAGGCAGCTGGACCTTTGGGCCTTGGCACCTGAAGCCTGTGGATGTCCAGTGGAGTAAAACAAACAAACAAAAGCCTTCTGCCACTAAGAGAACTGTACATGCACTTGCCAATCTTGCTAAAACCTCCTGTATTCCCCTCTGCTTTCTACATCTTTCCTGTGCCTCGTAGCTTCTGCTTCTCACCCCCAGCACTCCTGCTTCTTTCTCTTTCGGTCTCTGACGTCACATCCTCCTCCTGGCTTCTCTTCTGGCTCCCCACCCCAGCACTGCTGTTTCTCTTCAGGTCTCGGACGTCACATCCTCCTCTCCTGGCTTCTCTTCCAGGAACTGCTCAGCCTCAGCCCGGCCATCAGCCGGCCCCTCTCTGTGCTCCCAAGTCAAACTCCTGAGAGAGGCTCTGATTGGTTCTCACCGTATCTAGCTCAGCCTGCAGATTGGCTGCCCTGGGGTCAGGTGACCCACTAGGCCTTGCAGCAATGCCTGATGGGACCAGGGTCACGTGGTACAAACATGGCCTCAGACCTCGTGGGGCTGGGGGGAGTGGCCAGTCCCATGATGGACATCCTGGCTGTGGAGCCGTGTTGGGAGGGGTTGAGCTGGGCACCTTCCTTCCTCTAGTCCTTTGTGAGCTGCTTGGGCTGTGATCAAGGGGAGATTGGATCATAAGTCTGAAGCTTTTCTCCTTGAAGTATGGTATCCTAACTATTGCCTTCTTGTGGTAAAAGGAAGAATTAGAATCCAAACACCCATTTCATTAGGGAGAGTTGGGAACATTGACAGGAAAGCAAGATGGCTTCTGTTTGCAAGCCCCCTCCCCTTGACAAGTGTCCTCAGCTGGCAAAACCGCCCAGCCCTTGTCTGTGTGAAGTGGAAGCCAGCACTGTGCTCAGCACAGGGCTGCCCGTTTTCACAGATTGCTTGATCCTCACCATGTAGGGGATGGGGAGTTAGGACCCACATTCACAGATGGGACAGATGGGACTCAGAGAAGCTGAGTCATTTGCCACCCCCTTGTTTGGAGAGGATCCCTTGCAGGATCCTGAGGCTGCTGTAGTAAATCTCAGACTCAGCAGTTTAAAACAACCCAAATGTATTCTCTTACAGTTCTGGAGGCCTGAAGTCAGAAAGCAGTTTTACCAGGCGTGTTAGTTTGTAGGGAAAGTGATGTACCAGAAATGGAACCACTTTTAAAATGGGGAGTTTATTAAGTTGCAAGTTTACAGTTCTAAGGCCATGAAGATGTCGAAATTAAGGCATTAAGGGAAAGATACTTTGGTTCAAGAAGACAGATGGTGTTCAGGTTTACTCTCTCAGCTGGAAGGACACACGGTGACATCTGCTAGCTTTCTCTCCTCATCTCATAAGGTTTCCCTGGGGGCATTTTTCTTCTGTTCCAAAGGTCTGCTCTCTGGCTTTAGTGGGCTCTGTTGGTTCCAGTGGCTCTCAAGCTTTTTCCAAAATGGTTCCCTCTTAAAGGGCTCCAGTAAGCAACCCCATCTTGAATGGGTGCAAATACATCTCCATGGAAGCCATCTAATCAAAAGTCATTACCCACAATTGGGTGAGTCACATCTTCATAGAAACAACAAAAAAGATCCTACCCAGCAATAATGAATGAGGATTAAAGGACATGGCTTTTCTGGGGTACATAATAGCTACAAACTGGCACACTAGGTTAAAATCGAGGCATCTGCAGGGCCCTGCTTCCTTAGGGGAATCTGGGGTAGGATGCATTCCTTCCCCTACCCACTTCTGGAGGCTGCTGGCTTTCCTTGGTTTGTGGCTGCATCCTTCCAATCTCTGTGAGTAGATTCTAGGATTACCTCATGGATTAGAACATGGACATATCTGGTGGGGTGGAGGAGGGGGTGATGATGTGTTTCCCAACCTTACCACAGCCAACCAGGAAGCCCAGGTCTTTTGGCTAAGTTGTGGCACCAGATGTCTGAAGTGGAAGAATCCAGCATGTTCTCTGAAGAGAGTTATGTGGGTGCAGCTGTGGGAACTGATGGAAAAGGATCAAGCTCAGCCCTGTCAGGAGCGGGCCAAAGCGGCCTTGCTCCCCACTCCAGAGTTTGGGAATTGAGAACTCCAAGCCCATCCTCCTTCCCCTGCCTGTCCTAGAGCCTCACTTTGACCATGGTAAATTTGCTCCTTAACGGTCATGATGAAATGTCCTCTTGGAATCCCATTAAGGTGCCTCTCAGACACTTACTCGCCATCAGAAATTTAGTCAACAATAATCTCTCAGGTGATGATGTCTGGTCAGATACTGAGAAATAGGGCTTGATACAGATTAGTATGTGGGTTTGTGAATCCGTGTGTGCACAGATCTGGAGTCAAAGTTCAGACTGATGGGGCTTGATTAGAAGAGTTGAACAAGATGGAAAGGGGAAGGAGAAGAAGGCCGGGTCTGAGGGGTGAGGGATGCTGAGAGAACCCCCTTATACCAGTGCTCAGTACACAAGGGCCTCACAGCTGAGGGGAAAGCAGGGGACTGAAATCCTCATCTGCTCTGTTCCTCAGGCCAAGTGCCTTAGAATTGGGTTGCAGTGGCTTTGAAGAAGATGCTTATTTTAAGTTTCGTATGAAGGCCCTTCATCCATTGGACGAGTCTTCCACTTGGATAAGGTGTCCTCTTCTAATTCACACAAGGCATCTTATGGGCTAGAGGGGTGCTGTATGCTGACAGGTGATGTGGGGGCACGGCAGCATCTTGAAGGTACAGTACACCCACAGTTTTCCTGGGATTCCTGTGAAGTCTGCACAGCAGGTGAGGTCCAACTTGTGTCCAGGAGAGCTGAAGTGAAGAAAAGAGACAGAAGGGAGATGGCTCTGTGCCTGCCCCCTGAGATGGACTGTTTGGGACTGGGAGTGACCTGGAATATGAAGGCCAGGGTTTGTGGAACCTCCCAGGCTCTTGGCATTTTCTTTTGCCCACTGGTCCTGTGGACCCAACCAGTGTCTGGCTAAATCTGCTCCCCTTCCCCAGCCAGCTGGATCCCTTCTGTGGGGCACCTGAGCCGACACCAAGTTTCCTATCAGGAAAACTACCTCCCAGGAGGGCTTTAGTTCCCTCCCTGTGACCCTCCTCCGCTTGGTTCTTTCTTCCTGAGTAGGGCACAGGAGTGAGGATTCTGGGCAATTGTTGGCACCATTGGACTGCCATGCCCCTGACTGGCCAGTTTGACTCTAAGACTCTGCAGTCTGTGCATTAATGTCCAGCCAGTCCCCACTCAGCCTTCTCCTGTTGCCTGAGGGCTGTGAGCTGCCTTTAGGTCTACCCCCTTCCTAGTCTCCTCTGAGCTCTGCAAATTACCAAGGAAACCGCTTCCTTGGTTCACTCAGATTTCTATTCCTGGCTTAGGCTGGGTTGCAACTTTGGAGCTGCAGGTTGATCTTGGAAACTTTCTCTCTGCCCTTCCCTGAGTGTCTTCTGTTTAGGTATTCCCCATTCATCTAATTACTGTTGACCTAGGCTTAGAGCCAAGCGTGTAATTATTATACTGCACTTATCTAGTGCCAAATGTGGCAACTTGAAGTAGTCACCCTTCTTCAGTCCAAATCAGCAACCTTTATTTATAGCCTTCTATAAATACTGCCTGGTTCCTGTTAGTCTGGACTCAGGTCAGCACAGACCTGAACAAGATGCCTTTCTGGGCCTCGGTGAGCTCATGGCCTGTTGGGGTGTGGGGGCTGGAGCAGTAACAAGTAAAGAAAAGTGTAGTTGGGGTGCTTTGGAGCAGGCCAAGTGTCTTTCAGTCTGGGAAACCCTGGATGGGAAGTTCCAGGAGTGGAAATTAGGGTGGAGGGAGCTCCTAAAAAGACATGAGCTTGACCCAACAGAGAGATGTTGTGTAGGTACCCCCTTGGACAGGTACTTCTCGAAGCTCAGGTGTTTGTCCTGTTGTTTCATCTCACTTTGGGGTGTGCAGAGGCTGTTTTGGGTTCTGTGTGCACTGGAAATCTGAAGGAGGACTCCCTTGGCACTGACAGGAAATTCATGAAACAAGGAAGACTTAAGGAATCACTGGGAAACCCCAACTCTAATGGACACGAAAGTAAGGAGTGACTGTGGGTCTGGGCACAGAGTGTTAGCCCCAGGTGTAGCCCATGAGGCCCTCTGCAGTCTGGCCCACTTCACCTTCCTGCAGCTGTCTCCCTGTTCCCAGTAGCCTGAACCTCATCTCCCTCTAGTCTATTGGTCAGGGTTCAACCAAAGAGACAGAACCAGAAGTAAATATCTATTAAGGAATTTATTGCAAGGAATTGTCTTTCACAACTGTAGAGGCTGTCTAGGCAACTCTGAAAGCAGTAGGCTAAGTCCATCAGAAAGGCCAAATTGGAATTCTTAGGCAGAATTGGGCCATATGTAGAATTTCTTCTTCTTTAGAGAAGCCTAAGTTCTGCCTTTAAGGCCTTTCTACTGATGGAATCAGGGCCACCCAGATTATCTAGCATAATTTCCTTTATTCAAAAATAAAGATTTAATTAGGAACATTAACAAAAACATTTACAAAAACACCTTCACATCAGCATCTAGATTAGTGTTTGCTTGAATAACTGGATGCTATAGCCTACCCAAGTTGACACACAAATTGACCATCATAGTCCACCCCTTGTCATCTTAGCATCCATACACCCATACAGCCTTGGTTATAGTTTGGGTTGCTGTAGTTTTCCATTGACTTTAACTGCAGGCCTGTATCCAAGCCATACTCTTCCTTACCTCCACTGTAGTAATCAGGATCAGTCACCCCAGTCAGTACACCCCTTCTTTGCCTGTTGTTTTGGTTTGCTAAAGCTGCCAGAATGCAATATACCAGAAATGGATTGACTTTTATAAAGGTGATTTATTAAGTTACAAGTCACAATTCTAACGCTATGAAAATGTCCAAATTAAGACATCAGCAAGAGGATACCTTCTCTCAAGAAAGGCTGATTGGGTCCAGACCCAAACATGGGAAGACACATGGTGCTATCTGCTGTCCTTCTCTCCTGGCTTCTGGTTTCAAACTACTCTCTCAGCTCCTGTTTCCAGTGGCTTTCACTTTAAGCATCTGTGGTTCCTTACTTAGCTTATCCAGGACAGACTCTGGGTTTCATCTCTTAGCTTAGCATCTCCAAACATCTGTGTCTCTTAGTTTTGTCTCTGTACCCTCTCTGTCAGCTCTGGGCTCTCTCCGTGTTTTCTGCCTTTTATTCTCTTCATACAGGGTTCCAGTAAGAAGCCCTTTGAATAGGTGGGGTCACATCTCCATCTAATCAAAAGGTCTCACCCATAGTTGAGTGGGTTGCATCTACATGGAAACAACCTAATCAAAAGGTCCCACCCAAACAATAGGTCTGCCCCCACAAGATTGGATTAGGATTTAAAGAACATGGCTTTTCTGGGCCACAACAGTTTCAGACCAGCATACATGCTGACTGAGAGGCATGAGGAACCCAAAGTGCTGGATAGCAGTCTCAACTTCCAGTTTAATTAAATCATTGTTTTGTCTCTGGTGGAAAGATTCCTCCATTTGGAGCAAAGATATATAGACTAGCAGAAGGTCATGGAGATGGGAAGCAAAAATTTTGCTAGTAGATCACTAGGGGTAATGGTGTCATTTCTGTTTCCACCCCTAGATTCCTGAACCCATGAATCCTGGCTGATTTAGACCATATGTAATTTACTGAAGGACACTGCCAGAACCCCACAAAGTATTTCCACCTCGCTTGCACTGTAACTGGGTCTTCAGAAGACCTTTCCACCATTCTATCAAGTCAGCACCTTTAGGATAATGGGAAATATGCTAAGACCACTGAATTACATGAGCATGGGTCCACTGACAAACTTTATTTACTGTCATCAGATCAGAAGTAATGTTGTATAGAATACCATGGTGGTGGATGAGGTATTCTATAAGCCAAAAGATGGTAGTTTTCATAGAAGCATTGGCTGCAGGGAAGGAAATCCGTACACAGATTGTGTCTATTCCAATAAGAACAAAAAAAAATGCTTCTCCTTCTGTGATAGAAGTGGTTCACTGTAATCAATCTGCCACCAGGTAACAGGCTGATCACCCTGGGGAATGGTGCCATGTTAAGGATGCAGTATTGATCTCTCCTGTTGGCAGTTTGGACACCTAACAGTGGTTATAGGCAGTTTGGCCTTGGTGAGTAGAACTCCAAGTTGCTGAGCCCAAGCATAACCTCCAACCCTGTGAAGTAGGCCAATTTTTTAATGAAAATGTGCAATGGTAGGAATGGATAGGGAAAGAGGCTAACTGGTATCCACACAACATATCCTCCCATCTACCTGATTATTAAAATACACCTTTCCTGAGGTCACCCTTTGGTGAGAATTTCCATGGGATATATATATCTTCACGTTCCTTGACCATTAAGAGAGATTGATTCAGATACTTCTCCCCCAGCCCTCCTTGACATCAATTTTCCAATCATGTTCCTTCTGAGTCCCTGACCATCCAGCTCAATCAGTATGTAAATACATATACTGTGCCTGTCATCAGTATATAAATGCATCTTTGGCCATTTTTTTCATTCAAGCAAAATGAACAACCAGATGCACTTCTTGAAGTTCTGCCCAGTGAGGATTTCCCTTCATCGTTGTCCTTCAAGGATGTCCCAGAAAGGGGCTGTAGTGCTGCAACTATCTATTTTTTAATGGCTTCCTTAGTCAACCAGTCATAGGAATTTCCCAAAGAGACCATAGGTGAGGGCTGGGACAGAAAAGATAATATGGAAAGAGTAGGGGCCATGGGCATTTGGGCCACTTCCTCATGTAATTTACTGGTGCCTTCAAGGCCTGTTTAAGCCAGATCTCATAGACACTATTTCATTTGATGACGGGGTGCTGCTGTGCATGCCCAACTTTATGGTGTGGTGGATCAAACATCATTCAGTTCATGATGGGCAACTCAGGTCTCACGGTCATTTGGTGGTCCCTGCTTAAATGTTCGGTGTCTATTATGGTCCAGTAGCAAACTAAAGGTTGTCTCTCAAACGGAGACTTGTTGTCTAAAGAGATGGCAGGGCTTTGCTCCAGAATCCCAAGGTGGCCTGCTAGAGGCTTGAGAAAGAATCTCTATCTGACACTGTAGGATCTACTGGATCATATGGCCCAAGTAGCAGAGCAGTTTGCACATCAGCCTGGACCTATTGCAAAGTCTCCTCTTGTTCTGGGCCGCTCAAAACTAGCAGCCTTTTTGGGTCATTCTGTACATAGGCTGGACTAGCACACCAAATGAGGAACAAGTTAGCTCCAAAATCCAAAGGAGCCTACAGATGTTGTACCTTGTTTTTGGTTGAAGGGAGGGTCAGAATTAACAATGTATTCTTCACCTTAGAAGGGATATTTCTGCATGTGCCACCACTGGACCCCTAGAAATTTTACTTCCTAGAGGGAGAACTTTTCTGAATTTTTGTTGGAGTTATTTCCCACCTTCTGACATGCAAATGTCTTGCCAATATGTTTAGAGTAATTACTACTTCTTGCTCACCAGGTCCAATTAGCATAGCAACATTAGTGTAACAGACAAGTTGTGCTGTCTTGTGGAAGGCAAAGGTGACCAAGGTCCCAGCAGATTAAATTATGACATAGAGCTACAGGCGATATGTGTTTGAGGAAAGACAGTGAAGAGGTATTGCTGGCCTAGCCAACTGAAGGAAAACTGCTTCTGCTTGTCTTACTAACAAGTATCAAGAAAAAAGCATTTGTCAGATCAGTAAGTATGTACCAGGTACCAGGGGATGTGTTAATATGTGATGTAACTTAGCAACTCACAGGATGAGACTCTGGGGTTGGTTTTAAGAAAGCTCAGTCCTATAGCTATAGGAGCTATAAAAGCTTTCAGGTTACTTTTGCAGTGCTTGAGTTGGGAATTTGAAGCCTTGAGCTATCCTTCTCTTTTCTCACTTTCTTCAGCCCAGTTAGGAGTAATGAGCCAATCTCATTATATTCTTTAGTTTGACTAAAATGTTCTAAGGTATTGAATACAAGCTCACCCAAACCATGCCTTTTAGAGGTATTTGATTAGAGTATTCAGTAGCAATATTTTGCATATCTTTATTTTGCCACATCCCATTATGTACTACTCATGCCCTCTTTACCACTGAAAACAGAGTCATAAGTGATTTTAAAATCTAATCAGAATAGAGAACCAGTTCCAGAAAACCCAGAACCAAAGAGAAAAATTCATTCTTAAAAGCCTGTAACCAAGGATCCCACTTTACTGGCACCCTAATACAAGACAGGGCACAAAAGGAGGGGATGACTTGGCAGTCTCCACTGAATAGACAGTTCTAAAAGGATGGGTAGTAGCCCTCAGAAACCCTAATGAAGCATGCACCAAGGTGGTAAGCCAGGCTTTGAAAGGGTCCTTGCAGCGCCAGCCCTTGCACAAGCCGTGTCAGTGTGGAAACAGACAGAGGAGGTCTGGAGCCCTGAGCTAAATGCTATCAGAGATGGAATTACAATACAAACTCTTCTCCCCATCACCCCAGATTCCACCTTGAGGACTGGGGTGGATGGCACCCAAAGGTTGAGCTGGGATCCTCTTGTCGATAAGGCAGGAGATGCTGCTACCCTTGAGCCAACCCCCTACATTCTTGGAAGAGGGTGGACCCAGGGAGACACGGTGGCAATGGGCAGGCAAGCGTCTGATGAAATGGGGACAATGACTCTGTGGTGAGGGTTGGACACTTCATGTGACACGTGCCTGGAAGCAGACCTGTTCCGTGATGGCACGGGTTGCATTAGCATTTCATATGTTGGTGGATTGGAGGACACTGGCTCTTACAGATGGGCATAAAGGCTGGGGGTGGAATCAGATGGAGGAGAACCTCACTGCAGCCACCAAAATTGCTGAGGCAACAGGCGGCCAAGGCAGACAGGTCTCAAGATCTCCAAGATGGGGAAGATGCTCTCAGCCATGGGGCAGGTGTTTGCATGCAGGTACTCATGGACCCATTCTCAAAAGCACTTGCATATATTTTCTTAGTTTGTAAAAGCTGCCAGAATGCTATATATCAGAAGCAGGATGGCTTTTTAAAAAGGGGATCTATTAAGTTGCACGTTTACAGTTCTAAGGCTGTGAAAATGTCCAAATTAAGGCAAGACTATAAAAATGTCCAAACTAAGGCATCCAGGAAAAGATATCTTGGCTCAAGAATGCCAATGATGTTTGGGGTTTTCTCTCTCAGCTGGAAAGGCACATGGTGAGATCTGCTAGCTTTCTCTCCAGGCTTCTTCAACAGCTTCCCCCGGGAAACCTCTCCCTATGCATCTCCAAAAGTCTCTGCCTGTGTGGGCTCTGTTGGTTCTGGTGGTGTCACACGAAAGGCAACATGATATTTGTGGCCACTTAATTCATAGGTTTGGATTCGCGGACAACATGGACTTCGGTGGTATAGAAAAAGATTTTATTGGGAAAGAAATTAAAGAAAATAATTAAAAGACAATAAGTAAAAGAGTCTTTAAAAATAAGGCATAGTTACATCACCAGATAAGATGGCACCAACCCCTCAAGAGAAGTGCTGTAGAGTTTCAGAAGCAGTATTCCAAGTCTCATAAGTAAATATCCACAGCAATCCTGGAGACAGCATTCAGAGTTTCCTTAGTTCTAATCCATAGCAGAGCATCATAAGATTCTGATGAGGTGCTCTCCCTCTCTCATAAGATTCTTCTCTCCCTCCTCCTCCTCCTTCTTCTTCATAAGTTTCTCCTCTCTCTCTCTCTCTAATGGCTTGCATGCAGTTTTTATGATATCTTTACACAATGGTGGCCAAATTCCAATTAGCTTACATGGCCAGGCCCACTTTAGTCCTCTGGGAACTGGCTAGGGATACAGAGGAAGTTTCCTAGGACCTAGATAACTTTATCAAAGTACACCTTCTTTTGGGAGGATAGCAGGCCTCCCAGCTGGAGTGCACATTTCAACTGTTTCTTACCGTTGCCATTTCTCATGTAATAGCAACACCAGTTGCATGCAATGGCAACATCAGTTGAACAGTACAGACTCTAAAAATGTATCTTTCCCTTACAGGTGGCTCTAAAACTTTTCCCAAAATGGTTGTCTCTTAAAGGGCTCCTGTAAGCAACCCCACCTTGAATGGGTGGAGACACATCTCCATGGAAACCATCTAATCAAAAGTTGCTACCTGCAATTGGGGTTGTCACATCCCCATGGAAACAATAAAAAAGACCCCACCCAGCAATACTGAATGAGTCACCTCCATCAATTGGCTATTGTGAATGATGCCACCATAAAACATCAGTGTGCAAATATCTGTTCATATCCCTATTTTCAGTTCTTTGAAGTCTATTCTAGTAATGGGATTGCCTAACACAGTGGCAACCTTATATTTAGCCTCCTGTGAAACTGATGCATTTCCCTCCAGATGGGCTGGACCGTTCTACTTCCTTACCAACACTGAATAGGTATACCTCTCTCTCCACATCTTTTCCAGCACATGTATCTTTCTGTTTATTTATTTCCTTATTTAATCTGCAACTTTTGTTAAAATATTTTCACATGCCATATATTTTATCCAAAGTATACAGTCAATGTCTCACAGTATCTTCACTTAGTTCTACAATGATTCTCACTCTCAATTTTAGACAATTTTCATTGCACCAAGGAGAAAAATAACAGATATACACAGCCACACTAAAAAGAAAACCCAAAACACCCCATATCCCTTATTTCCCCTGTTTTAGTTTGCTAGTGCTGCTGGAATGCAATACACCAGAACTGAACTGGCTTTTATAAAGGGGATTTATTTAGTTACAGATTAACAGGTTGTGCTGGTTTGAAAGGAAGTATGACCCCTAAGAAAAGCCATGTTTTAATATAAATCTCATTTCTTAAAGGTAGAATAATCCCTATTCAATACTGTATATTTGAAACTGTAATGAGATCATCTCCCTGGTTGATGTGATTTAGTTAAGAATGGTTGTTAAACTGGATTAGGGGATGACATGTCTCCACCCATTTGAGTGGGTCTTGATTAGTTTCTGAAGTCCTATAAAAGAGGAAACATTTTGGAGAATGAGAGATTCAGAGAGAGCAACACTACGAAGCAGAGAGTCCACCAGCCAGCGACCTTTGGAGATGAAGAAGGAAAATGCCTCCCGGGGAGCTTCATGAAGCTGGAAGCCAGGAGAGAAAGCTAGCAGATGATGCCGTATTCGCCACGTGCCCTTACAGCCAAGAGAGAAGCCCTGACTGTGTTCGCCATGTGCCTTCTCACTTGAGAGAGAAACCCTGAACTTCATCGGCCCTCTTGAACCAAGGTATCTTTCCCTGGATGCCTTTGATTGGACATTTCTATAGACTTGTTTTAATTGGGACATTTTCTTGGCCTTAGAACTGTAAACTAGCAATTCATTAAATTACCTCTTGTTAAAAGCCATTCCATCTCTGGTATATTGCATTCTGGCAGCTAGCAAACTAGAACACAGGTCTTTAGAGGAAAAGTAGGTAGCTTTCATCTGAGTTGTTCTGCCACATGGGAAGGCACAAGGTGGATGTCTGATGGGCTTCTCTCCCAGCTTCTGGGGTCAAACAGCTTTACCCAGGGTTCCCTTTCTGCTTCTCCAAACATCTGAGTCTGAGCCAGTTCTGAGCTCTGAGCTGGTTTGTGCTGGGCTGTGCTGAGCTCTGTGGGCTGTACTGAGCTGCTTCTCTCTTTTCTGACATCTCCTTTTAAGCCTCAGTCATTGCAGGAGGCACTCCCCTTAGCCCACTGCAGATGCAATCAGCCATAGATGAATTTTACATGCTGATGATCTAAGTCTACAGCAACGGAACAGCTGGGCACCGTCACCTGGCCAAATTGACACCTGAACCTATCACATGTCCACCCCTTATCAACTTTGCAACTATACACATCACCTCAAACCTTATTTAATCTCTAAATAGAAAACAATAACAGATGTTTTTTCACCTAAAAAATGCTCAGCTGTCCCACATGCAATGCAGCAAATCCTTCCACATACAAAATACATTCGTTGCATCACAATAGCACAAAAGCCTTAAGTCATTTCAGTAATAATACAAATACAGTATCAACTCAAAAATAGTACAAAATCTCAGCAATGTCAGTCACAGGCATGGTCTGTCCTAAATCAAAATTCTCCACTGGCTGTGGACCTGTGAACTTGGAGCAAGTTATCTGCTTCCAATATACAAAGAAGAAACAGTCATAGGATAATGGATCCCTTTGCCATAGTGAGACATTGAAAAGAAAAGAGGGGTCACTGAACCTAAGCAATTCGGAAAACCTGAAGGGCAAACTCCATAAAATTTCAAAGTTTGTGAGTCATCCATCCTCTAAACCATAGAAAGTAGCAGCCCCATCCTTTCCAAGGGCCTGCACAGCAGCCGTGTTCTCTCCAAACACTGGGATGAGGGTTGCAACATTGGGAAACACTGGGGAAACCACCTTTTTTTTCGGCCCCACCCTCCATAAGCATCTAAGTGGCACCTCTGTGGACAGACTCCATCCTTCAGAACAATAGGGTAGCAGGCAGGCTCCCCCCAATCCCTGGAGAATGTGCTCCACCCTCTCTGAGGCCTGGAGCACCAGAACCCTTCCTGTACCCTGAGGAAAAGACCCGCCTTCTGCCTTTGGGGCAAACTTGCCCAATCCACACCCAACAGAAGAATCCACTCTCTGGGCTTAAGGTTTCTTGGCATCAGACCATAGCTTCCATGGTTTGCCTCTGAGGTTATTCTTCCTTCTATTTGTCCTTTCTGTCCCTTTTAGTAGAAAAAAAAAAACTGGCATTGGTTCCATTTATACAAGTCTTGCAAAAAAAGAATGTTGATTTGACATGCATACAGGAATCAAAGCCATCAGACAATAGAATTTCCACAAATCCTTTCTGGATAGTTCCATCTTCATTCCTGGTTTTTCCTGTAATGACTGACTGGTTCCATGTTTGGTTAAATTCTCATGTGGGGCACTATTCTCTGGGGGTCTCATTTTTGAAAGCACAGAATTTTCCAAATCATCAATTTCTGGTTTCTTTGCACCCAAAAGTTCAGTCCTCAGCCTTTTAAAAAAATTTTTGCTAAAAAAGATAATTCTAAGGAGATTTTCTAGCAATATGCTTGAAAATGTAAATGATAAATGAATTTTTAGAAAAATATAAACCAAAAAAAGTTTACTGTAGACAAAACCAAAAATTTGAGTAAATAAATAACCTTTGAAAGAGAAATTGTATTAGTAGTAAATATTTTTCAGCCACCAAAAACAACAGATCAATTGGCTTTCCAATTAAGATGTCTTCATTTCCTTAGCCACTGTCATGATAAGGTTCGTGTGTCAACTTGGTCAAGTGGTGGTACCTGTTTGTCTGGTTGGGCAAGTGCTGGCCTGTCTGTTTAGCACATTTCGTAGAATTAAATCACGATCAGGTCAGCTGCATCCACAGCTGATTCCATTTGTAATCATCCAAGGGGAGTGTCTTCTGCAATGATTGATGCTTAATCTAATTCCTGGAAGCCTTTTAAGGAGGATTCAGAAGAGATAGGCTCTCTTCCTGCTTCGGCCAGTGAGCCTCTCCTGTGGAAATCGTCCAGACCTTCCATCATAATCGTCAGCTTCACAGCCTGCCCTGCAGTTTTTGGACTCTGCATTCCCACGGCTACGTGAGACACTTTAATAAATTTTATATTTGCGTATGTTCCCTGTTGATTCTGTTTCTCTAGAGAACCCTACCTAATACAGCCATTCAAGCAAATATCATACAATGGGTTGTCTTAATAGAAATTTAAT
This sequence comes from Tamandua tetradactyla, assembly GCF_023851605.1. Classification (NCBI taxonomy): domain Eukaryota; kingdom Metazoa; phylum Chordata; class Mammalia; order Pilosa; family Myrmecophagidae; genus Tamandua; species Tamandua tetradactyla. Next base: position 11,180,079 of record NC_135335.1, read on the forward strand.
GGCTTATGGTTTAGAGGCTTAGAGAAGTCTAATTCAAGTCCAAATCAAGGCCTCCTCAAGGCAACACTTTGTTCCCCAAGTCTGGTGCTTTTCAGCTGGCTGCTACTTCTCCTTGGTTCTGGGGATCTACTATCACATGGCAACACACATGGTGGCTTCTCCTAACCTCTCTCTTCTCGTCCATATTTCATTGATACTCAACTTCTAGTTGCTACCTCTATGGCTTTCTCCCTGTTTATCTGAATTTCATTCTGCTTATAAAGGACAGCAGTAATAAGATTAAGGCCCATCCTGATTGAGTTGGGCTACCCCTTAACTGAATTAACCTCATCAAAGGGACCTACTTTCAATGGGCTCACACCAACAATGGATTCAGCGTAAGGACATGTTTTTATGGACTAATAGCTCCAAACCAATTTAAATGAAAAAATAATCCTGTAGATGTTTATAGATATATGAATATTTTCAATCAGTCTAAAACACACTTGGGCATGTTCAAAAGACTGGATACCTCTGGGGCTGCATGGAGAAGAGTGAGATTGAAACAAAAAAATTAGCTCAAGGTATGTAAGTTTGCACAAGTCTGCATCATTCCACCCTCCTGTTAAAAGGTACAGATTGTATCCACCCCTGACTTTAGAGAGGGCATTCCAAACACCATTTGCCCCTCACACTGGACCAGCTCTCACCATTCATACCACTTGGCCACCAGCCTGGCTGCCATGTTGGCATATCTCTTGGGTCACTTTTACAATATGATTGGATTTAGATGCACCAAGACCTATAGTAGCATTTGATAGCCTCAGATGAATACCCCAAATGAAACCAAAGCAGTGTTACTTTTCACAGCAGAGACAGTAGAACAGTCATCAAAAATCAGTGTCCAGTGCCAGGTGGTTCAGTGGTCGAATGCTCTCCTGCCATGTGGGAGACCAGGGTTCGGTTCCCAGCCCATGCAGGAAAAAAAGAGACAGTGTTACTGTGGGTTGGTGGATGAACACACCCCTAACCCTCCCTGACTCCCAGCCTCTCCCACCACTTGTGGCAAAGGGATCCAGCTCTGGGCTTGTAAACCTTGTGTGGTGGGGAGGATCATGAAAAGGTCAAACAGACACACAGAAGCTAGGAATAATGTGCAATAAAAAGCTAACATAAATAATTTTTTTAAAAAAGAAATTCAAACCCATAAAACAGCTGAAGTGGATTGTATCATGGTCAATACCCTGGCCGTGGAAATGCATTATAGTTTGCAAGAAATTACCTTTGAGGAAAAGTGGGGATCTCTGGCTGTTGAGTTTTAACATAAGTTGTCTCTCTGATCCAGAGTGCCTTGTGCCTCCTAATAAATTGTCTCTCTGATCCAGAGTGACTTATGCCTCCTATAAGAATATATGTGTGGCGGCCTCAGCCGCACAGTAATGGCAGCGCTGTGAGCTGGGGAAACGCGAGCTGACAGCCGCCGCCGACACCACCGCAGCCACCCACCTGCATCGCCGGGGCTTCGTCCTTCACTCCTTTGGGCTGCCTCCCCCTCCCCTTCTCCCCTGCCCCTTGTCCCGCTTCTGCAGAAGATTTCAACACTAAACTTGCACAATGTCTTTGAAACCAAGAGTAGTAGATTTTGATGAAACATGGAATAAACTTTTAACGACAATCAAAGCAGTTGTCATGTTGGAATACGTCGAAAGAGCAACATGGAATGATCGCTTCTCAGATATTTATGCTTTATGTGTGGCCTATCCTGAACCCCTTGGAGAAAGACTTCACACAGAAACTAAAATTTTTTTGGAAAATCACGTACGACATTTGCAGAAGAGAGTTCTGGAAGCTGAAGAACAAGTACTTGTTATGTATCATAGATATTGGGAATATAGCAAAGGTGCAGACTATCTGGACTGCTTATATAGGTATCTCAACACACAGTTTATTAAAAAGAATAAATTGACAGAAGCTGACCTTCAGTATGGCTACGGTGGTGCAGATATGAATGAGCCACTTATGGAAATAGGAGAGCTAGCATTGGATATGTGGAGGAAATTGATGGTTGAACCACTTCAGACCATCCTTATTCGAATGTTGCTCCGTGAAATCAAAAATGATCGTGGTGGAGAAGACCCAAACCAGAAAGTAATCCATGGGGCTATTAACTCCTTTGTTCATGTTGAACAGTATAAGAAAAAATTTCCCTTAAAGTTTTATCAGGAAATCTTTGAGTCTCCCTTTCTAACTGAAACAGGAGAGTATTACAAACAAGAAGCTTCAAATTTATGACAAGAATCAAACTGTTCACAGTATATGGAAAAGGTTCTAGGTAGGTTAAAAGATGAAGAAATTCGATGTCGAAAATACTTAAATCCAAGTTCATATACTAAAGTGATTCATGAATGTCAGCAAAGAATGGTAGCAGACCACTTACAGTTCTTACATGCAGAATGTCATAATATCATTCGGCAAGAGAAAAAAAATGACATGGCAAATATGTATATCTTACTTCGTGCTGTGTCCACTGGTTTACCTCATATGATTCAGGAGCTGCAAAATCATATCCATGATGAGGGCCTTAGAGCAACCAGTAATCTTACTCAGGAAAATATGCCAACACTATTTGTAGAGTCAGTTTTGGAAGTACATGGTAAATTTGTTCAACTTATCAACACTGTTTTGAATGGTGATCAGCACTTTATGAGTGCATTGGATAAGGCTCTTACTTCAGTAGTAAATTACAGAGAACCCAAGTCTGTTTGCAAGGCACCTGAACTGCTTGCTAAGTACTGTGACAACTTATTAAAAAAATCAGCAAAAGGGATGACCGAGAATGAAGTAGAGGACAAACTCACAAGCTTCATTACTGTTTTCAAATATATTGATGATAAGGACGTGTTTCAAAAGTTCTATGCAAGAATGCTGGCAAAACGTTTAATTCATGGGTTATCTATGTCTATGGATTCTGAAGAAGCCATGATCAATAAATTAAAGCAAGCTTGTGGTTATGAATTTACCAGCAAGCTACATCGGATGTACACAGATATGAGTGTCAGCGCTGATCTCAACAATAAGTTCAACAATTTTATCAAAAACCAAGATATAGTAATAGATTTGGGAATTAGTTTTCAAATATATGTTCTACAGGCTGGTGCATGGCCTCTTACTCAGGCTTCTTCATCTACATTTGCAATTCCTCAGGAATTGGAAAAAAGTGTACAGATGTTCGAATTATTTTACAGCCAGCATTTCAGTGGAAGGAAACTTACATGGTTACATTATCTTTGTACAGGTGAAGTAAAAATGAACTATTTGGGCAAACCTTATGTAGCCATGGTCACTACATACCAGATGGCAGTTCTTCTTGCCTTTAACAACAGTGAAACTGTCAGCTATAAAGAGCTTCAAGACAGCACCCAAATGAATGAAAAGGAACTGACAAAAACAATCAAATCATTACTTGATGTAAAAATGATTAACCATGATTCAGAAAAGGAAGACATTGATGCAGAATCTTCATTTTCATTAAATATGAACTTCAGCAGTAAAAGAACAAAATTTAAAATTACAACATCAATGCAGAAAGACACACCACAGGAAATGGAGCAGACTAGAAGTGCTGTAGATGAGGACCGGAAAATGTACCTTCAAGCTGCTATAGTTCGTATCATGAAAGCACGAAAAGTACTTCGGCATAATGCACTTATTCAAGAGGTGATTAGTCAGTCAAGAGCCAGGTTTAATCCTGTCCTGACCCGCAGGACAGTCAACGGGGTCCGCCACCTGCTGAGGGAAGAATGGCTATGGGACAGAGAGACGCAAGACAGCAAGACAGGATTCTGATCAAGCTGCAAATTTTATTAACCAAGCCAGGTGTATATATACCGGCTTGGGGAGGGAGTAGGGTATGTAGGGCATTATGATAGGAGGGAGCTTGCGCGGGGAGGACTGGTTAGATAATTGGTGGGGAATTCGCGCCGGCGGGAACCTATTTCCGTGAAGAACCTTGTTGTACTATATAGATGCCATTGCATTAGCCGGGGTGGCCATGTTGGCTCAATCGCTATCTTAGGTTAGCCTCTGGTCCCCAACATCTCCTCCCTTTGTTTTTCAAAAGGACAGAGGAAGGATGCTGATTAAGCATTCTTTTGGCATTAACCTTTGCTGGGGGAAGTAGAGGCCTCATTCCCCAAGTTGTTTGTGGCTCTGTTTTTCTGGGGAGGGGAATTTTTGCAGAGCGAACCCCTATGCAAATGAGGCATACTTCTCAAGGAGCTCGAAAACGGCCTTTAATTGTTTTGGCCCTCCTTTGCAGTGCTTTGCCTTGCATCCAGCGGTACCAATCATAGCATAAGCTAGAAGCATACTTTCGAGTGGCATGCTGCTCCCGTAGGAGGGGGGAGTTTACAGAGGGTAGATGTTTTCTTGGCCTTCCAGGGTTACACTCTGGTCCTGGAGATGGAGCCTTTAGTAATGCACCTGAATGGGCCTCCCTAGGGCTGAGTTAACTTGATCCTTTACAAGCTGGAGTATTTTCCTTATAATAGCAGGTGCAATAGATATTATAAGGAGTAGGGTTATTAAGGGGCCTAATATAGGGAGAAGGTAAGGGAGGATTCCATTGAGTCCCCAGGAGGAGCCTCCTTGGGCTTCCCGCTCATGTTTGCGGTTTGCAATTCCTTCCCTAAGTTTGGTCATTGAATCTCTGATTAAGCCAGAATGATCAGCATAAAAGCAACATTCCTCGCCTAATGCTGCACAAAGCCCTCCTTTTTTAAGGAAGAGCAGGTCTAGCCCTCTTCTATTTTGGAGAACTATTTCTGATAGGGACGTAAGGGACTTTTCAAAGTGGGTGATGATGGAAGTTTCAATACGGGTTAAGTCCTCGTCTATTGCAGCTCTTAGGCTGAGAGGCTTTGTTGTTGGAGGGTGATTGAGGTGATACCGGTGCCTAGACCAGCAACACCAGTAGATGGATTCTTGGACTTCAGTCGTCTGTCAGCTTAGCCGTCGTTGAATAGGTTATAGCAGGGCTTGCTGGTTTATTAGTAGCTTCAGCTGTGCTGGAGAAAGAAAGAGAGAAAAATGCCTTTTCTCAGGGCAACCTTTTTGCCCTGGACAGATTGTTATTGTCTATTTGTTTTGTTAATCGCTCTGGTAACCATTTGTCTGAATTAATTCCCTAGAATATATATACACTGATTCTCTGCCCCATATCAGGACCCGATCTGGTCCTCACCAAGTGTTATCCAATGGATCTTTCCAGAGGACTGAGGCGAATTGTGTTCAAATAGATCTAAAATAGGCCTGTGGGAGATTGCAAGGTAAAGAAAATAATAAAATCAACAGGATTTTTTAGATTTATTTGAACAAGCTGTCCTTTTTGAATGCATTGTTCAATTAATTGTAACTCTCGTTCAGCTGCAGCTGTTAACTGCCTTTTGCTTAATAAATCAGAATCTCCTTGTAAAATATCAAACAAGTTTTGTAATATATAATTAGGAATCCCTAAAGTGGCAGGTAGCAAAAATGAATGCAGAGTGCCAATAGTGACATGTACCCATAGCAAATGACCAGATTTTTTAAAATTGAATTCATTGGATTGATTTAAAAGGAATGCAGGAATGTGGATTCTTTATAATTGGTTGTGCATTTTTGCTAATTTTAAATTTATTGCATGCAGTTTTTATGGTATTTTTTCACAATAGTAGCCAAATTCTGATTTGCTTACATGACCGGGCCCAGTTGGGTCCTCTGGGAACTGGCTAGGGACCAAGAGGAGCTTCCTGGACCTAGATATTTTTATTAAAGTACACCTCCTTCTGGGGGGATAGCCAGTCCTCCCAGCTAGAGTGTACATTTTAACTATTTTTTACCAAGGTCATGTGATAGCAATATCAGTTGCATGTAATGGCAACATCAGGTGAACAAAAAAGACTCCACAAGTATATTTTTTCCTTGCATTCAACCCTCAAATCTGATCTGCTTCCAATATAAGCCATGGTTATTTTAGGATAAATTTAGCTTATACATATGTAGTTTATATAAATATTGGACAAAGTCTTAAGATATTTTGGCTTAAAGGAATATAGGTATTTATATGATTTGAATATGATTTAGCCAGTAATAGATTCATTTATAGTAATAGTACTTAGATTAATAGATTAAGCCACCTGGTTTAGGGCAAGAAAAGAAGCACTTTTTGCCAGTATAATGATACCCAGGAGAAAATCAGTATTTTTTATACAGATAACAACATGACAAAAGTTAACATAAGTTATTTTGATAAAACACAGACTCTTTGCTTTCTAACTAATTATTTAGAATCTTTTTATATCTTTTCATTATAACAGGCTGAAAGTTCAAGAAAACATTGTCATTTTAGACTCATTAAATCTTTCTTGATTTTAACCATAATTTCTGTTTTTACAAACCCTCAGCACTTATTATATTAGTTTAGGTTTTATTCCATATTCCATTATTCAAAAATAATGCGTAGGGGGCAATTTTTTGAATAATGACCCGATTTGTTACAATTAAAACAGATGGGGCCGTTGTTTTAAGGGCGAGTTTGTAAGACAGTTAATATTGCTAGAGTATTAGGATTTATTCCGTTACAAAGTTTAATATAATTGGAGAGGTCAGTATTACGAAAAGGGCAGATTGCCGCCTGACAGGCGGTGTTAGCATTTTCATAAGCGAGATGCTTGATAAAATCCCTTTCGCTTTCCTGATCACCAAGAATGCACTGGGTTGCGGTCTGTAGCCGACTGAGGAAGTCAGTATACGGCTTATTGGGGCCCTGAACTATTTTCGATAAAGAGGAGGTGAGAGCCCCCTTTTTGGGGGAGTAGCCTCCATGCTTTAATGGCGGCGGACTGCACCTGGAGACCAAGTCCTCGGGGGTATTTTGCTTGGGTAGAATTAAGATGATAAGGACTTGACCCTAGAAGCTTTTTTAATGACCAGGATTTTGTGCTGTCCTTTAAGACGTTGCTTTCAGCATACTTTTTACACTGCTCCTCAGAGTCCGCTTTCCATAGCAGGAAATCGCCACCTGATAGGGTGGCTCTGGCGAGCTGTGACCAATCATTTGGAGTAAGTTCCTTTTCGCTAATATTGTCTAGCAAAGCCAGAGTAAAAGGGCAGTTGCTCCATAATCATGCATGGCTTTTTTTAGTTCTTTTAAATATTTTAGATTAATCCTTTTGTATTTATTGATTCGGGGTGCTTCCTCCCGCTCGCAGCTACGCTCACGGCTACATTTGGATTTTATTTCGTCCTCATCATTAGCTTTCTCGCTCCCTTCCCCGTCACTGCTTTCCTGTTCAGACTGAGGCTCGGAAGCTTCTGACCTTGCCTTTTGCTGGCTACGGAGGACCGGAAAAGTGTAACGGGCACAGCGGGGGTTAGAGGGCTTATTTTGGTTAGTCATTAGAGAGAGAAGAGAGCGCCTGACTGGCGGTTTGCAGGGAGTTAAGGAGGGGATTATTTTGTAACTACAGAATTACATTCTGAGTGGGGTCTGGAGAGGGGACATGCATCTTTTAAGGCATTTTCTCCCTCTCTACAAAGCTCTAGTATTTCAGGGTCTGAAGGGGAAGTTTTTATGGCCTCATTGATTAAGTTCCAATAATTGAAGGCTGTAACTGGTACCTTTTCCGGCCCGAAAGTTTTATAATAGTCCTGTAAACAATCTCCTACTCTTGACCAGCATTTTTGGTTTATGGTCCCGTCAGCAGGGAACCACGGGCAGGTTTGATAAACAAACTGAAAGAAATCTCTAAGGTCCTTTTTCTTAACTCTCGCTCCTCGCGTCTTGAGGGTTTCTTTTAATTGTCTCACGTAAAGCTCATGTGTACTAGATTCCTGTCCCATAGTGAATTTTTTAAATGAAAATGAAAGTGATTTACTGCGTGATCCTTCGCTCTTCTCTTTGTTCGTCCGTCGGTGCGAGGCAGTGTCGCCGGGGCTGCATACACAGGCGAGTTACTTCTGTGGCAGACCGGGGTTATGGGAGGGCCCTCCTCATTTTTCGGCGCGCGACGCTTCTATCTCTCAGCCAGCGGTCGAGGCCCACGTCGGCGCCAAATGTCCTGACCCGCAGGACAGTCAACGGGGTCCGCCACCTGCTGAGGGAAGAATGGCTATGGGACAGAGAGACGCAAGAAGGACAACAAGACAGGATTCTGATCAAGTTGCAAATTTTATTAACCAAGCCAGGTGTATATATACCGGCTTGGGGAGGGAGTAGGGTATGTAGAGCATTATGATAGGAGGGAGTTCGCGCCGGCGGGAAGGACTGGTTAGATAATTGGTGGGGAATTCGCGCCGGCGGGAAGGTCCCGGCGGGAACCTATTTCCGTGAAGAACCTTGTTGTACTATATAGATGCCATTGCATTAGCCGGGGTAGCCATGTTGGCTCAATCGCTATCTTAGGTTAGCCTCTGGTCCCCAACATAATCCAAGTATCAGCATGATTAAGAAGTGTATTGAAGTTCTGATAGACAAACAGTGCATCGAACGCAGCCAATCGTCAGCAGATGAATACAGTTACGTAGCGTGATGTTGCTGTCCTCCAAGTGTGGGTGTAAGAAGATCATTGCCATCACCATTTGGTGTGTTCCTGTGGGAAAAAGCAGGCCTGTGCCTCCATAATTTGGTTATTTGGCAGCCCCTGTTTTTCTGCTGTTTACAACATCACCAGTGCCACGTCATGAGCATCAAAGAAAATGCCTCTGGATAATTTTAAGCTCATGTCATTATGACATTTCTGAAAACTTTATTGAAAGAATGAGTGAAGTATTGCTGAAATGTGGAAATTTGGTTGGGTACCATGCTTTTTCTCCCCCTCATGTTTGCAGTTGATGTGTTTTATGTTTTTTTTTAATGTATCTTAAAGGACAAAATTAAAAAACCTAAATATTGTAATATGACAGATAACCTAATAATTGTATCTTCATTAAAACGACAAACATGATATTGCTGCTTGTCAAATAAAAAAAAATAAAGAAAAAAAAAGAATATATATGTGTGTGTGTTTGTGTGTGTGTGTGTAATGTGGTAGGCAAACAAGCTAGATGACATATCAGATCCTTCATTTTCTCATGAACCCCCTTGGTGGCCTCACCCAGGCTAATGGCTTTCCATGCTCTCTCCGGCCCAGACCTGACCCCTGAACTTCAGATACTGGGATATCCAGTTGTGCTGTCCACTCAACTTTCCAAACAGAATGTATGATGGATTTCTCAAACACTGCCAAAACTAAACTCCAGATCTTCTCCTGAAAAATCTGTTCCAGCTGCAATTTATTAATCTCATCTGATGGTGTTCATTCTTGACTTTTCTTTCTCTAGTTCCATCAGTCAGGAAATCCTGGTGGGGGCTTGACCTTCAAATTGGGTCAAGAACCCAATAACTTGTTACCACTGTCTTGCTTGGAAGACAGCAAATTGTTCTTTCTGCCTCTCCCTTTGACTCCACAGACTATTCACAACCAGGAACCAGATGGACTCTGTGAAAATATAAGTCTGGCCATAACTCTCCAACCCTCCAATGGCTCCCATCTAGTCCAGAGGGGACAATCAACCCCATCCATGGCCCACCCAACTCATGCAGATCAGGTCCTTGTCACCTCAAAGCTGCCATTTTCTATGACTTTCTCTCTGGCTCCAAATACACTGCCAGGTCTTGTGTAGCCCTGAGGCCTTTGCAATTACTGTTCCTTCTGCCTGGAATACTCTTCACACTTATTATGCAGGACTCACTCTCTTACCTTCTTCAGTTCCTTACTCAAAAGTCACCTACTCAGTGAGGTCTACCCCAACCATTCGTCTAAAATCATACCGCCCCATTACCCCTTGTCCCCATTCCTTTCTTATTTTTCTCCTTAGCATTTTGGCCATCTAATGTATTATCTATTTCACCATGTTGCCCAGTGGCAGCAAATTTTATCTGTGTTATTCACTGGTAGATCCCAAGTGCATATAGCAGTACTTCGCACATACAGTGAGCTCAGTAAATACTTGTCGAACGAACCCCAGATAAAGTCCCTCTGGGTTAGTCATCTTGGAGTTAGTCTGCAACAGTTAGTCCTGCTTGCTTACCTGGATAACCTCTCCCCTCATGCCTTATCCTCCCTACTTCCTTTCTTACATGCAAGCTGACATTCTGACCTCTTACTGGCCATCACAAGGAAGGAATCTAGAAATAAATGATTGTAATCAGTGAGGATTTGCAACTTCCTTCTTTCTTTTTTCTTTCTCCATGTTACAAAGAAAAAAGAAAGGTTTACAAAAAAAAAAGAAAAAGAGGTTTCTTCCTCACCTGTGTTAAAAGAAAAACTTTTAATGCAATTTAAGAACTCTCAGCCTTATGGAGTGATTCACGAGTCAAATGGCATCTCATTCAGAAAGTAGAAGGGAAGTCTCCCAGGGGGGTGGAAAGGGGAAGTTTATACAGGACAAATGTGGAAGCCAGTGAGGAAACATTCTGATAGGCTTACATTAAGTTTTCCATTTTACATAAATGGGGACTTTCAAAGTACAGAGCAGATATATATTGATTAGTATGATATGCTTAGACCTTCTGATAAGCTCTCTCTACTGGACAGAAACTGCTTTGTCATCAGATGTTGCTTATCGGCAACCCTAGTGGAGAGCCATCTCTCCTTCTGACCTCCCTTGCACAGCTTGTCCCAGGATAACGAAGCCCTGATGTTGATTGAACAGTGAGAAGCCCCTCCCACAGACTGATGTGACCCACCAGGAGTGCTGCAAACCTGTCAGGGTGGCCCTATCCCCTTTGATTGTTTGGGGTGGAAAATAGCACCCAAGACTGGCCAACAAAGAGTGGGAACAAGTCATCAGGGTGTGATGGAAAAGATTTTGCTCCCTGGTAATAAGAGTGAGAAGGGATAAAGAATCACATTCCTTTTCTGAGTTTGGACATTGTCCCTTGAAAATGTGATTTTCTTGAGGCTGCTGCAGCCATATTGGGCCATGCAGGGAGCCACTATGGACACAGGATCAGCATGATGGAAGGACGAAAGGCCTGGGCCTTGGGTGGCTGGGGTGAGCTGCTGGACCAAACCCGAGTCACCTGCCTCCTGCCTTCCTGTCACCAAAACACTGAACTTCTAGGCTGATGAAGCTGCTTTTCATTTCGTTCTGCATCTTGCAGCCAAATGCATCCTAACAGGGCCCAAGCCTCTCTAGGCTAAGGCACCTGCCACTTGCAGTCTTTTCTCATGGGTTCCAGCTCTCATCTGCTCTGCCCCCTGAGCCCTCTAGCCCAATATTTCCAATACTGACAGATGAAAATGTCGTCTGAGGGTGGGAAAGGGGGATCAGCATCTCTCTGCCGCTGAACACTGTCTTTTCCGGGATGGAAACAGCTGCCAGGATTCTTGTTGGAAGAGACCTGGGTTTTCCCAAGCAGGGGCAGGAAGGTGGGGGCTCTCTTCCCACTCTCACTGCTGTCAGGGGGCTTCCAGGCACCAGTGATTCCATATATGAATGAAGGTAATCAAGAGCCTTTGCATTTACAGCAAGTAGCTTCCTTTAAAACATTTTCTTTCTCAGAAGTGTCAGAAGGAAACTGAAAGTGAAATTCTCCACTTTGGTATAAAGCTGGCTCGTGAGCAGTAGAGAAGGAACCACCACGCACTGGCTCCAAGATGACTTCGGTAAGTTCCGACAGGACTTTCTATCAGGGACTCTTTTGGAAGCTTTCACCATAACTTGTTTAAAAGACGTTGCAAAAGTTGATATTTGTAACAACTTTTTACTTGATATTTTGAGAACACACACAGTTTTGATGGTTAATCAAATGGTATTTAAGATATTGTTTAATATTTAGAATTCTAGTAACTCTGATATCTGTATTTGTAGATTTTTTTTCCATCTTTGTTTTAATTTTAAATTGGTTTCTTGTTGCTTCCTATTGAAATGGAGCTCGAAGGATATTAAGGAATGACGAGAAAGAAAGAAAGACACAGATGGGCTCAGGGGGTTTGAAGCTTAACTTTAACAAACAACAGATAACTTTATTCTTATCCAGATCCTAGTTAAATACTGCAGGGTGACAAAAGGCATGCATGCATTTCTTGAGGGAACAGAGAGCTTATCTTTCAGTGTTCTCTTCCTTCATACTTAACATAACCATTTGGGGTAAACATTCTTTCCCTTCCAGACTGCTCTACATAACAATCTCCACAGTTTACTGCCACCACCCTGAGGCCAGCTCCTCCCAACAAATTCTACAGATCTTGTTTTAACCCTTGGCTCCTACAGTTTATGAGACATATTGTACAAGCAGGCTTTACAATGATTACTTAGATTTTTCTTTTTTTTTTTTTTTTACATGGGCAGGCACCGGAAAATGAACCCGGGTCCTCGGGCATGGCAGGCAAGCACTCTTACCTGCTGAGCCACCGTGGCCCGCCCAGATTTTTCTTTTTAATGTGCCTATGGATAAGCTAATCAAGACATCTATTTTAGGTGGTTAATAAGATTTCCATGTAAATTATAAAAATATTTGTATCTTCATATTTTTTGATATGAAGATACAAATATTTTTATAATTTACATGGAAATTGAATTGAAAATGTGATTTTCTTGAGGCTGCTGCAGCCATATTGGGCCATGCAGGGAACCACTGTGGACACAGGATCAGCATGATGGAAGGACGAAAGGCCTGGGCCTTGGGTGGCTGGGGTGAACTTCGTATTTTCCTGAAATAAGGAAAATATTTAATAGTATATGTCATTACTATAACAATACAGCCTGGTTGCCTTCATTTTAAATTGGTTCATGTGATGATTATATGGATACTTTATTTAAATATGGCTATGGTTAAGCAAACTAAGATATCCATTTTTAGTGGTTCTAAGGGTATTGTTTGTTTGCTTAAATTAAAAAAAAAATGACCTTGCAAGATAGCAAGGTCTTTGGGTCACATCTGCTTCTTCTCTGAGTCAGGCACACAGCCAGGGAGTGGGGGTGGGGTAGTAAGAGGGGGCGTTGCATGATGCGAACTGTTTGCTTGAGCCAGGGGGTCCAGCTCCAGATAGGGGCCTACGGAGGGAGCCAAACCCCGATCTGGGGAAAGTGGGCAGGTTCCCACCTTGCCTGCCTCTGTCGCTAGCTGAGATTCCATCCCTTCATAGCCTCAAATGGCTCTTTCCTCCTCCTCTCACTTGCATGTCCCTTTCTCCCTCTTTATAAATTGCATTTCACCTCTGAGCCCTGCTGAGCCCTGGCTGATGCTGCAGCCTTGAGATGAGAATAAGAACCTGGCAGAAGTCCTGGCACCACTGAGCCCCACCTCTCCTCTAAGGCTGTTTGTATCTTTGCCCCTTACATGCCAGGCCTTTTGCTGAATCCTCAGATTCAGGGTGAGAGGGACAAGCTGGCAGGATCCCATCCTGAATGGAGCACTAAGTCCCAAGGACGAGCATAGATGGTGGCAGGAAACTGTAGACCCCTCGTCATCCCAGCAAGGAGAAGTGGAGGTTCTGAAGGAGCCAGGGACCCAGCGAGGGCTGGCGAGCCAGGCTGGAGCTGCCAGGACAGCTGCCCAGGGGAGAGGTTTCCAAGAGGAGGGAGAAGAAGAGTGGTTGTGGGGACGGTGGTGGGAGGCAGAAAGAACCAGATGTGTAGAGGAGCAGAACCAAGAGAGAGCACTATGGGGGGGGAAGAAACCACCCTTTTGGGAAGGCCAGTCTGGGCACCGGGGAGACTGGAGGTGTGGGGGCCGGGACAGGAGGCAGGGAGGCCAGTGGGGTGGCCGTGGCAGTCACGGAAGTGAGGGCTGGGAACCCCTCGACCCAGTCAGTGGAAAGGAGATGGGATGAGGAAATGAGTTCCAAGAAACACCCTGAGTTGGCATTGCTGGGACTAATGACTGGACATGGGCAGGAAGGAGAGTTCAGTGGGACCCTTGGGTTCCGACTGCGCAGCCTGGCAGGTGGTTGTCACTCACTGAGAAAGGGTACAAATCAGAGGTCGGGAAGCTGGGAGGGGAAGGAGGCGAGAGGAGAGCCAGCTCAGCCTCTCCTGGCCCAGTGCCCTGGGGCAAGTCCTGTCTCCTGGGGCTTGGAGTGATGATGGCAATTATGTCGGAAAAGCACTCTGTGCCTGGAGCCCACCCCATGGCTGGAAGCTGGGAGTCCCTTGGGACGCTCACTGAGATGCTGCCAGCTCCTGTCTCTCAGGTCGGCAGCCCCACGGGCTGGGCAGGGGGAGAGTCTGAGGACAAAAAAGTGCCTCCCATGGCCGCAAACAACCGCAGGGCTGGAGGACGGGTTGAGGCTTTGAGAAACCCGAGACTCCACTAACTGATTCTGCTCGGGCCACACCTGTCCTGGGAGAAGGGGCCTGAGCGCGCAGCCCATGTGTCAATGCTCAGAGCCCCTGCGCCACCCCCATCGCCATCCATGCCTTTCTCACTCCTGAGCACACACACACACCCATGTGAATAGCATGCACTCGTCCTGGAGAAACCTCCTCTCCCACATTCCATGAGGGTCACTTTTTTCCAGGTTTCCAGCTCCTGGTGCCCTTTGCCCCAGGGAGAGTCTCTTAAGAGTGTTGGCTGGGCTGAGGATCCCGAGGCGATGGGGGTTGGGGGGTGTCAGGGTCTCGTGCCTACCCAGTGTTCTCCCCAGGCAACGAGCATCAGCAGAGGAATCTCAGCCCAGCAGCAGCTCCCCAAGCAGGGGTCTCCCACAGGGCCTAGAAGACTGCCCTCACTGGCCCTGGTGTTTCTGTTGCAGGCACTCCGCGAGCCCCAGCCTGGAGACCTGATTGAGATTTTCCGCCTGGGCTATGAGCATTGGGCCATCTACGTGGGGGATGGCTTCGTGATCCACCTGGCTCCTCCAAGTAAGGGCTGCTGGGCATAGCATCACCCTATATTGGTTATTATAAGGAGAACTTTGAAAGACAGCACTGAGCAAGGGACACCTGAAGGGGACAGGGGTCTCCCTGGACTTGGCAGGAAGCACAGAGGGTTCCGGCTGGTCCTGAGAGAAACAGGGAGAGGCTGGGGACCTCCTGCAGGGAAGCTGGGTTGCTGCTGCCTTCTTCTCTCCCCCAGTTCAAAGCCAGTTTCCCCTGGACTTGCTGAGTCTGAGAGTTTCTCAACATTTACGTTCCTAAAAAGAAAGTTTCTCAGTGGAAGTTCCTTTGTACCTATATGATTGCATCGAACAATATTTAATTCTCTGCAATGAGAAGCAGCTTTATGGGTTTAAGATTAACAACAACAACAAAAAAAAGATTGAAAAATCATGCAAATGCATAGTTAACCCAAACCAACAATTTATTTAACTTATTGTTTACAGAAACAGTAGGAAACCACAAGCCAGGGCAAAAGAGAATGCAGGAAGTGGATGTATGTATAGAAAATGAAAGAGCAAAGAAGAAAAAACAGAATGCTGGCAAGAGAATGCAGCATTAGATGCAAACCTGGTGATTATTCCAAGGCTCAATGGCACCCTTGGTTTTCTCTTCTCTGTCAAATATTTGCATTGCTACAAGGCAAAAAAGAAAAAAAAAATCATCATCACTATCAGAAAAATACTTTCACATGTTATCAGATCTTTGCAGTTTATTATTTACCCAAATAGAGTTATAAAAACATCTTAATCTGCCGGAGACCCGGCTTCGATTCTCGTTGCCTGCCCATGCAAGAGAATTATTTAATTAAAAATAAAAAAAAATCTGAATTCATGGTAACTGGTAAATCATCCCACTTAATCCAAATGACTCTTACAGGACTTGTAAGAAAATGAATGAAAGTAAGACTCACATGGTCCTTTTGTGCCTCATTTCCAGGGTTTGAATCACTTTTCCCAGGAGGATTTTCTTAAGAGGATTCTAAGGGCAACTATCAGCTTTGTGATTAGAAATACACAAAAAAAGCATGCTTAATTATAGTACTCATTAGCGACTGTTCCTCTAAAAATGAATAATAGCCTGGACAGACAAACTCTAGAATGGCATTTGGATGTCATTGCCTGATGGCCTACTTAGGAACTTCTGTGCCCAGATCATGGGACACGAGACAGTTTTGCAAAGGACCCCTGAAGGCTCAGCTCAGTGCAGTGGAAAGAATTTAACCTCTGCAGCTTAAAAGAAACAGTTTCAACCCCTGGCTACACCATTTTTCAGGGCAAAGGGCCTAGGTTGGAAACTCACTGTTCCTAATACTGGTTCTGTAAAACAGAGATGATGATTTCTACCTTGAAGGGTAGAAAGAGAATTAAATTAGATAAAACATGAAAAAACAGTAGGTACTAAAACAAATTTGATCCCTTGCTAAATTTCCCCAGTGGGACAAAGATGATATTTTTCAGAAACTTAGATACCCAATAACAAATCAGATAAATCATGCACACACATGCAATGGAATACGATGGCACCCTTTGAGAATCATGTCACTTCTCAATGTGGAAAGATCTTTACAACATCTCATTACAGTAAGAAAGCGACATCTGTGACTCTTCCAGTCGCACTGGTAAAAGGATAAGCAGCCAACGTTAGTAGTGGAGTCCTTTCATCCTTCTTTCTTATCCAGGGCCCTTCTCTCTCTCTCCCCTCCTCACCCCTCCCTGTGGCCTCTGTGATTTCCAGGTGAATGCCCCGGGGCTGGCTTCTCCAGCATCTTCTCCGTGCTATGCAACAGGGCAGTGGTGAAACGGGAGCCCCTGGAGGACGTGGTGGGGGGCTGCCACTACCAGATCAACAACCTCTTGGACAACAAATACATCCCTCTGCCTGTCGAGGTGATCCTCAATGCTGCAAAGGAGAGGATTGGTGAGGAGATGCCATACAATATTGTGAGCAAAAACTGTGAACACTTTGTCACCGACCTGAGGTATGGCGTTCCCAAGTGCAGGCAGGTAAGGCTCTCTGTGGGGAGATCTTCCTTCCCTCCGCAGTTCTGCTTCATGTGGATGGAGTGTCTTCTCCCAGCTCCCCGGGAGACTGGGCTGTGTAGCCAGAAGTGAGAACCATCTGGTAGAGAAATGTGTTAGGATGATGTGACGTGGGCGCTTACAGACCCGTGGACAAGGGGGCACAGGTCACCTGAGCTCAAATCCCAACTCTATATCTAATGTGGGATGTAGATGGGGTCGGCCTGGTAGCTTTCCCTCTGGGCCTCTGACCCCCTGGGTTCTATGTGTCCAAGCCCAGCCCCCAAAGCAACTCCTGGGAGGCCCTGTGGGTGGCTGGAGATTCTGAGCCAAGCCAGGACCAGGACAGGTCTCCCACATCCCCCGAGTGTACCCAGGGCCAGGGAAACTCAGGGCTGATGGGCCTACATTGGTTATCATGTGGGATCCGACAGAACTTCTTCACCCTGCCCCATCACAGTCTTCTTGGGTTGTTTCTGGAAGGTCCTGGAGGGCTCCCACCTGTGGGTTGTGACCACCACCTGTTCTGCTTCTCTGCTTCCCACATTAATGCCCAGCACCCCAGAACTCACCTGGGGGTGGGGCCGGCCCGCTGCGTTAGCAGGAGAACCCTGCCTCTCCGTCCACTTCCCGGAGCCCCCAAAGCTGACATACCCACAAGCTACCGGAGGGTCAGGCTCAGCCCCGCGTCCCTTGGAGCCTGAGCCAACCTGACCATAGCTCAGAAATGGGAGGACTACTGTCCCTCCTGCCCCCTCCACACATTCAACAAATACTGATGAAGTCCATTCTTTTCACCAGGAAGGCGCACAGCCTCCATCTATGAACAAAACAGTCAAGAGTCCCACCTTCAAAGGCACTGACATTTAGTGGGGGAGAGCCATACAAGACACAGAACCCAGGGAAATTTCGATTTCAGATAGGCAATGAATACTTCTTTAGCACATATATATGGGGTGTTAAGTAAGCATTCACTGATTATCAGAAGTTCAAATGTAACTGGGTGTATTAGTTTGCTAATATTGCTGGAAAGCAATATAGCAGAAGTGGAATGGCTTTTATTTGTTATGTATTTATTTCTTTATTTTTGGGATGGCATTTTTTAAAAAATTTTTTTATTGATTAAAAAAAATTAACAGACAAAACATTAAGATATCATTCCATTCTACATATACAATCAGTAATTCTTAATATCATCACATAGTTGCATATTCATCATTTCTAGAACATTTGCATCAATTTAGAAAAAAATAAAAAAGACAACAGAAAAAGAAATAAAACGATAACAGGAAAAAAAAGATTATACATGCCATACCCCTAACCCCTCGCTTTCATTTACCACTAGCACTTTAAACTAAATTTATTTTTAACATTTGTTCCCCCTATTATTTATTTATTTATTTATTTTTTAATTAATTAAAAAAATTAACACAACATTTAGAAATCTTTCCATTCTACATATGCAATCAGTAATTCTTTTTTTTTTTTTTTTTTTTTTTTTTTTTTTTTTTAAAGAAAGACAGAGAAGGAAGGAAGGATAGAAGGAAGGAAAGGAGGAAGAAAGGGAAACATCTTTAAACATTTTCTTGTTTTTATTATATTTTGTTTGTTTGTTGTTTACATGGGCTGGGGCCGGGAATCGAACCGGGGTCCTCCAGCATGGCAGGCAAGCACGCTTGCCCGCTGAGCCACCGCGGCCCGCCTGCAATCAGTAATTCTTAATATCATCACATAAATGTATGATCATTGTTTCTTAGTACATTTGCATCGATTTAGGAAAAGAACTAGCAAAACAACAGAAAAAGATATAGAATGATAATATAGAGAAAAAAATAAAAATAATAATAATAAAAATAAAAAATAAAAAATATATATATATTAAAAAACACACAAACAAACAAACAAACAAAAAACTATAGCTCAGATGCAGTTTCATTCAGTGTTTTAACAAAAATACATTACAATTAGGTAGTATTGTACTGTCCATTTTTGAGTTTTTGTATCTAGTCCTGTTGCACAGTCTATATCCCTTCAGCTCCAATTACCCATTATCTTACCCTGTTTCTAACTCCTGCTGGACTCTGTTACCAATGACATATTCCAAGTTTATTCTCGAATGTCGGTTCACATCGTGGGACCATACAGTATTTGTCCTTTAGTTTTTGGCTAGACTCACTCAGCATAATGTTCTCTAGGTCCATCCATGTTATTACATGCTTCATAAGTTTATTCTGTCTTAAAGCTGCATAATATTCCATCGTATGTATATACCACAGTTTGTTTAGCCACTCGTCTGTTGATGGACATTTTGGCTGTTTCCATCTCTTTGCAATTGTAAATAATGCTGCTATAAACATTGGTGTGCAAATGACCGTTTGTGTCTTTGCCCTTAAGTCCTTTGAGTAGATACCTAGCAATGGTATTGCTGGGTCTTATGGCATTCTATATTCAGTTTTTTGAGGAACAACCAAACTGCCTTCCACAGTGGTTGCACCATTTGACATTCCCACCAGCAGTGGATAAGTGTGCCTCTTTCTCCACATCCTCTCCAGCACTTGTCATTTTCTGTTTTGTTGATAATGGCCATTCTGGTGGGTGTGAGATGATATCTCATTGTGGTTTTGATTTGCATTTCTCTAATGGCCAGGGACATTGAGCATCTCTTCATGTGCCTTTTGGCCATTTGTATTTCCTCTTCTGAGAAGTGTCTGTTCAAGTCTTTTTCCCATTTTGTAATTGGGTTGGCTGTCTTTTTGTTGTTGAGTTGAACCATCTCTTTATAAATTCTGGATACTAGACCTTTATCTGATATGTCGTTTCCAAATATTGTCTCCCATTGTGTAGGCTGTCTTTCTACTTTCTTGATGAAGATCTTTGATGCACAAAAGTGTTTAATTTTGAGGAGCTCCCATTTATTTATTTCTTTAGTGCTCTTGCTTTTGGTTTAAGGTCCATAAAACCGCCTCCAATTGTAAGTTTCATAAGATATCTCCCTACATTTTCCTCTAACTGTTTTATGGTCTTAGACCTAATGTTTAGATCTTTGATCCATTTGAGTTAACTTTTGTATAGGGTGTGAGATACAGGTCCTCTTTCATTCTTTTGCATATGGATATCCAGTTCTCTAGGCACCATTTATTGAAGAGACTATTCTGTCCCAGGTGAGTTGGCTTGACTGCCTTATCAAAGATCAAATGTCCATAGATGAGAGGGTCTATATCTGAGCACTCTATTCGATTCCATTGGTCGATATATCTATCTTTATGCCAATACCATGCTGTTTTGACCACTGTGGCTTCATAATATGCCTTAAAGTCTGGCAGCATGAGACCTCCAGCTTCGTTTTTTTTCCTCAAGATACTTTTAGCAATTCGGGGCACCCTGCCCTTCCAGATAAATTTGCTTATTGGTTTTTCTATTTCTGAAAAATAGGTTGTTGGGATTTTGATTGGTATTGCATTGAATCTGTAAATCAATTTAGGTAGGCTTGACATCTTAACTATATTTAGTCTTCCAATCCATGAACACGGTATGCCTTTCCATCTATTTAGGTCTTCTGTGATTTCTTTTAACAGTTTTTTGTAGTTTTCTTTTGTATAGGTTTTTTGTCTCTTTAGTTAAATTTATTCCTAGGTATTTTATTCTTTTAGTTGCAATTGTAAATGGAATTCATTTCTTGATTTCCCCCTCAGCTTGTTTATTGCTGGTGTATAGAAATGCTACAGATTTTTGAATGTTGATCTTGTAACCTGCTACTTTGCTGTACTCATTTATTAGCTCTAGTAGTTTTGTTGTAGATTTTTCCGGGTTTTCGACGTATAGTATCATATTGTCTGCAAACAGTGATAGTTTTACTTCTTCCTTTCCAATTTTGATGCCTTGTATTTCTTTTTCTTGTCTAATTGCTCTGGCTAGAACCTCCAACACGATGTTGAATAATAGTGGTGATAACGGACATCCTTGTCTTGTTCCTGATCTTAGGGGGAAAGTTTTCAATTTTTCCCCATTGAGGATGATATTAGCTGTGGGTTTTTCATATATTCCCTCTATCATTTTAAGGAAGTTCCCTTGTATTCCTATCTTTTGAAGTGTTTTCAACAGGAAAGGATGTTGAATCTTGTCAAATGCCTTCTCTGCATCAATTGAGATGATCATGTGATTTTTCTGCTTTGATTTGTTGATATGGTGTATTACATTAATTGATTTTCTTATGTTGAACCCTCCTTGCATACCTGGGATGAATCCTACTTGGTCATGATGTATAATTCTTTTAATGTGTTGTTGGATTCGATTTGCTAGAATTTTGTTGAGGATTTTTGCATCTATATTCATTAGAGAGATTGGTCTGTAGTTTTCTTTTTTTGTAATATCTTTTTTTGTTCAGCCCATGTCTTCTTCATGTCCTCCCTCAATTCATTGATTTGGTTTTTGATGAAGTTTTCCATTTCTGTTCGTATATTCTGGTCTCTGTTGTGGCTCCGGGAGCTGTTCTGTACCGTTTCTATTTCTTTAGTAGCTGTTCTGGAGGGGGAACTAAGACCCGCGTGTCTTACTAAGCCGCCATCTTCTCCCCAAAATGCCTGGGATGGCATTTTTAAAAAGGGAATTTAATAAGTTACAAGTTTACAGTTCTGAGTCCATAAATATGTCCTAACTAAGGGAGCCAGAGAAAGATAATTGGCTCAAGGAAGACCAATCTGGGAGAGCACATGGCTGGCACTTGCTGGTCCTTATTCCCGGTTCGTTGCTTCCAGTTTTTGATGCCAGTGGTTTCCTCTCTAAATGTCTATGGGCCTTCACTTAGCTCCTCTGAACACACCTCTGGCTTGCTTAGCACCTCATGAGCAGGCACATGGCAATATCTCCTGGGCTTTACCCAGGCCTAAGCATCTGCTCTGTCTGTTTGGAGATAAACCAAGTGTCTCCAAACATCTGTGTCTCCGTCACCTCTGAAGCAGCTGTTCTCCAAAGCATCAGCATCTGAGGTTTCTCCAAAATGTTTCCTAAAGGACCCTAGTAGACTAAACAAGACCCACCCTGAATGGGCGGAGTCACATCTCCATCTAATCAAAAGGTCACACCCACAGCTGGACCTGTCATATCTCCATGGAAAGAATCTAAAGTTTAACCCCCCACAAAAATGGGTCTGGCCCCACAAGATTGGATCAGGATTAGAACCTGGCTTTTCTGGGGTACGTAGCAGTTTCAATCCAACACACCCAGTGTCCATTTTAATTTGCTAAATCTGTGAACCCAAATTTAGCAGAAGAGGACAGATATAAAACAAACAATGACTAGGCTGTATCTATAGAAACAAGTGCTACAAAGGACAGGAAAGCAGGGTAAGGGAGCATTTTAGATTGGGTAATCAGGGACAGCTCATCAAGTAAGGTGACATCAAAACAGAGACCTGAAAGCACAGTGGCGGGGGAGGGGACCAGCCCCTGGGCCCTCTAGGGAAAAGGCAGACCAGGAGAGGAAGCCCAGGAGACCAGGCTAGGGCTGGGTGATCAGAAGAAGAGCAGGAGCTCAGAGTGGTGGGGCCAGGTGGGGTGGGAGTAGGGCTCCAGGACGTGAGGTCTAAGGGGCAGAGGTGAGAGGGGAGTTTACTCTGAGGGAAAGTCTGTGGCAGAGGGTTTTGAGCAGGGACCTGAAACGAGCCAGCTTATTTCTTTAAAGGATCCCAGAGGGTTGCCACGGGAAAACTAGCCTAATGGGGCAAATCAGATGCCAGGAGGCCAGGTGACTCCTGCAATCATCCAAGAGAGAGGGGTGGTGAGCTGGCCCAGTGTGGCTAGCAGCAGAGGGGGTTAAAAATTGTCGTATTTGGGATCTACCTCTGAGGTGGGGTGGAGAGAATTCCCTGAGGACCTGAGTGCAGGGCCTCAGAGAATCCCCCACCCCCTCCTTTGCAGATTACAACTTTTGCAACTGGAGGATGTGTGGCCTTGGTCATGGGATTACTGGCTGTCTTGGGATACTCGGTTCTCGGCAAAAGACGCCAAAACCAGTGAGAATCTGAAGAAGGAGCCACAAAATCGTGTTGAACAAAGCCCTGGAGACAAAACACCCGCGGTCCCCCATCTGCCCGGCTGCCACCCCGCACTCTCCCTCTGGGTTTTCCTTTTCTCACTGACTAAAAGGGTGGTCTGGCTTGTGATAAGGCTCAATAAATGTTTCTATCCCTCCAGAAAGGACTTCTGCTATGTTTTTGTTTCTTTTAGCTTCTGCACCAAAAGGAAGAAAGTGACGTTAAGGAAACACCTGCAGACTGGTGACTCCTAGCCATTTCTAGCTGTGTGACCTTGGGAAAAGGTCTGGGCTCCGGAGACCCCAGTTTCTTCCTCTCTAGGATGAGGGTAATAACTCACTCCACAGTGTCGTGAGGACCAGAGGAGATCATGTATAGAGTGTGCTTAGCACAATTTCTGGTACAGAGCAGAAGCTCGATGAGTTTTCTGTCATTCTACATAGACACAATATTGAAGGACCTCCACGTCATTAATTTAGTCTCAGCATGCAGAAACAAAGAAAGAAGAGACTTCATTACCTCCCAATACAGTCGCATCAGCTGGTGCTTGAATTCCCTTTTGGATACATAAACCTCTCCCCACACCCTTCCAATGGTCTCCTTCAACTGGCCTCCTTTTTAGAAAGCTTTTTGTTATATGACTCAAGGTGTCATCTCTACTGCTGGTTGACTGCAGATGAAGCCCTCCTGTCTT
This sequence comes from Tamandua tetradactyla, assembly GCF_023851605.1. Classification (NCBI taxonomy): domain Eukaryota; kingdom Metazoa; phylum Chordata; class Mammalia; order Pilosa; family Myrmecophagidae; genus Tamandua; species Tamandua tetradactyla. Next base: position 11,203,708 of record NC_135335.1, read on the forward strand.
CCTGTGTCCTCACTGCATGACTCACGCTGCCCCTGAGTTGTCAGCTGAAAATTAACCACCTTGGATTATCCCTCTGCCTCCTCCCAGCATGCTCTGGGTGTGGTCTCAGAAATGCCCAGGTTCCCTGGATCTCCCACTCTAGTCCCCCCCCAGGACCTCTACCACCAGCGGCCCTGCTGAATGACCTCTCCACTGGGCCGTCTTCTGGCAGATGTCACCACAGCTACCATCCCTCAGGTTTCAGGATTAGGGACGCCACTCTCCTTGGGGCCCTGCCTTCCCAAGAATGGAATGGCTGGGATTTCCCTTAATCCCCCCAGCACAGTAGAGACCAGGTGGTAACTATTAAGACTCTCCTAGAAGGTCTGGGCTTTCAGAAGATTGAAGAACAAGGAGAATAACTTATCATTGCTACTGCCAAAGTATCATGCTCAGATTCAAAGCTGAAATACCAGCCTCCATTTGGGGTCCCAAAGCATCCATGTCCACTTATTTCATGGCTACCCCTGGGTCAGAAGGCCTGGCAGTACTATCCCAAGTCCAGGCCCAACAACTCGATGCCCAGAGACAGGGGGAGGCTCTTTCACTTCTTGCTATTTTAAGGCTCACTTTTTCCCAATTTGTCTCCTGTCCAGGGGCAATTGACTCCAGGCCCTTCCAAGGTATAGGCAAGCTCCAGTCTGTCAAATCCTCCTGTTGGGGGTCATAAGTGTCCAGGAACCTGTTTTTCTTTTTTTTTTATTTTAAGAATTTTTTTATTGATATATATTATATATTCACTTATCATGTAATCATCCAAAGTGTACAATCAATGGTTCACAATATCATCAAATAGCTGTGCATTTATCATCACCATAAACTTTTTTCTTTCGTTTGGGTGAAAAATAGTGCATATCCAAAGAAGCAATACATTCCAAACAATTAGTTGTAGAACAGATTTCAGAGTTTGGTGTGGGTTACAATTCCACAATTTTAGGTTTTTACTTCTAGCTGCTCTAAGATACTGGAGATCAAAAGGAATATCAAGATAATGATTCAGCAGTCATACTGAATGTTAGACCCGACCTTCTCTGTATAACTTTACTACCACCTTTGATCCTTTTTCCACTCTTTTGGGGTATTTGGGCTATGCCCATCATGTATCTGTATTTCATAGAGCTTTTCTCAGTTGCAACTGAACACTGATCTGTGTGCTTATTTTATTTGTAATCCATCTCATCTACTGGAACTGCAGGGACCCTGAGAGCTGGGCCTGAATGGATTTATCATCTTTGTGACCTCAGCATCCAGGGAATAGTTGTTTGCTTTGTTCACCAATCCATTAACTAACATACAAGGAAACCCAACCATTCTTCTCTGCCATGGTGAGAAAAAACACTGATACTAAAAAAAACCATTGTACCCCTGATGACAAACATTAAAGACAAAACCAAAATAAGGCAAGATTGGTAAATTCCAAATTTTGGTTAGAAAATTTAAAAATTAAAAAAAAACAAAAGGGAGACACAGATGTAGAGATGTAGATTGTTATAAATGCTGATACCCACCAGATGAGTATTTGCTTTGAAGTGTAAACATATCCTGAGCCAGTTCCAAGCCCCTGCCCCCTTGGCTGACTTCCATGAACTGGCTTCTGGGAGAGTGTGAATAAAATATATATGTAATATTTTCATAAGAAGCTCATAAAATGGTTGAACCATCATCTCTGGACAGCTGTCTTTTCCTGGGCTCAGCAAAATCTCCTTTAGGATTGTTGAATTGCTTTAGAGAGCAGGTATATATATATATATATGCCGCAGACTGTTTCTCAGCTCAAGAAAAGTTTAAGCTAACTGTGATTTGTGCTGGAGGGCCAAGAATACTTGAGTGTGTGCAGAATGATTCTGGTTGTCCTTTCGATGTCATTCTGTCCCTTTCCCACTCCTGGAGCTGTGGGACAGCTGGCAAGACACAGGAAAGCCACCAGCACGGCTCCCCCTGCCTCACGGAGAGCCGAGACTTTACTCTGGGTGCATCCCCCAGAATCCCCAGAATGTTCTGGAAGGCGATTGGGTTCTGGGATGAGCAAGACAGGGGATCTCTCAGGGCTGCCGGCCATATTATCCTCACCCTATCTTCCTCTTTTCCCTCCCTGGGTGTCTTAAAATCTACTTTTGGGGTAGGAGGAAATAAAGCTACTTTGAAACCTTAGTTGGGAGGGTCTTTTTGTTTCTGCTAAATATTTCATCAATCCACCTGGGGTCCCAGTGTTGAGCTTGGCCCTTCCTCCAGGACCCCTGGACCCCAGGACATAGGAGGAGCAGGAAGCTGTCATGAAGGTGCAACGTGGAGGGATTGGTTTGGTCTAGCTCACCTCTGTTCATCACCTGCAGGAAAAAGGGAGCACACAGGTGGAGCCTTTGCCGAGTGTGTGGATGCTAGAATGTGCTCGAGGAGGTAAGGAGAATATGAAGGGAGTGTCTATGAGGTTCAGCCGGGAGGGTGTGAAGTGTGCAGGCCCAAGCTGGGTGTGAGCATATGTTGTGAATGGAGCAGGTGAGTGTGATTACCTAGGGGGTCTAAAATGTCTCTTAAGGGCTGCACACCTGGGCCTGAGCCCCAACATGCAAAGTCCCAGGTGCCAGACACAGTGCCGAACCCTTGACCCACATTATCCATCGCTCCTCGGAGTTACAGCTCTCATTGCTCCATCTGACAGATGGGTCTCAGGGAAGTTAAGTCTCTTTGCCAAAGATCCTTACCTGGTCAGTAGAAGAGCAAGATCGAAACCCGGACCGAATGCTTCCAATGTGTACGCCCTTAATGATCTCAGAAAGGCTGTCCCAGGCTTGGGCCATCCAAACTCAGGCTCCAAGCCCACACTGGGGCAAAGGATCTCAGGGGACGGTTGGGAGTCAGCAGTGGGAGTCTGTGTGAGCAGGAGGCATTGTCGCCCAGGCCACATCCAGAACGTGCTATACACCCGAGCCCAGGGAGCTCTGTTTCAGGAATGCTCAGAGGCCAGCTTTCACTCCTCCTCCCCCCACCCTGCTGAGCTGGGCCACCCTGACCAGGGAGTTGAGCTGCAGCTGGGAGCGACGAAGTGGCCAGTTGACTGGAGGCTGGTGGAAAGACCTGGCTGAAAGTAAAGCCTTGGATGATGGGGATCAAGAGTCAACCTTCCCAACAGAAAATAAAAAAATATTTACAAAGCCCCCTGGAGGGACTGGGGAGAAAGGAGGAAATCTTAAACTTCCCAACCTGGGGAATTCCTGATATTCTTGCAAGCACTGGGGACAACCAAATCAATAGGCTGAACTCTCAATCTAGGTGTTTGTCCCAATGGAAGTTATCCTTGCAAAGAAGAAGCTAAGCCCACCTCTATTTATGCCCAACAGTGAGCTAGAGAGAACCTCTCACATTGCTCAGATGTGGCCTTTCTTTCTAAGCCAATGTGGCAGGTGAACTCACTGCCCTCCTCACTACGTGGGACATGATTTCCAGGGATGAACCAGGACACAGCATCATAGAAGCGAGAAAGCCTTGTTGACCAAAAGCAGGAAGAGAGTAATGAGACAAAATAAAGTCTCAGTGGCTGAGAGATTTCAGAGTTAGGAGGTTATCTTGGAGGTTATTCTTATGCATTCTATAGATATCCCTTTTTAGTTTATTGTGTATTGGAGTGGCTGGAGGGAAGTACCTGAAACTGTTGAGCTGTTTTCCAGTAGCCTTGATTCTTGAAGCAGACTGTATAACCATATAGCTTTTACAGTATGACTATGTGATTGTGAAAACCTTGTGCCTGATGCTACTTTTATCCAGGGTATGGACAGATGAGTGAAAAAAGATACATGGATAAAAATAAGTAAATAATAGGGAGACATAAAGGGTAAAGATTAGGTCGATTGAAACATTGTGGATCAATGAGAGGGAGAGGTAAGGAGTATGGGATGTATGAGGTTTTTTTGCTTTTTTTTCTGGAGTGATGCAAATGTTCTAAAAATGATCATGGTGAATAATACACAACCATGTGATGATATTGTGAGCCACTGACTGTATAATATGGATGGACTGTATATGTGTGGTTATTTTTCATCAAAAATATTTTTAATAACAGAGTCAACCTGCCCAAGACTCTGGGGTCAACATAACCAAAGATGCTGAAAAGACAATTTGAGCATGAAAAAGAATAACGACACAGAGATTGAAACACACCAGACAGGTTACAATCCATACATTCATAGTGGTATTTAGAAACCCATTAGTCATCTTTGGAAGATGCAAAGGAATCAAGGCATTATTCCAAACACCAGTAAATACAGGAAAAGCTTCAGGTATTTCCTAAATGAACTGTACTTGGAACCAGATTTAAAACCAAACCCAAAGCCACAAAACAATACTTTCCACATCAGGGAAGTGCATCTATATACACAAGCACATAGAAAATCACCTGGAAGGACATACACCAAGCCATGGAGAATGTCCACAGTGCCCACAATGGGGAGGGTGGTGAAAGAGGGACTTTGGACTCAACGCTAATAAGGATTTTGGTGTTTTGTTTGTTTGTAAATGAGGAGGATGTATTCCCATATATCTTGTGGAATTCAATAAATTAGTTCAAATAATTAAAATTAATGGCCTTGGAGCCCGAGCCACCTGGATTCAAATCACTTCTCTGTGAATAGGTTACCTTTATCAGAGTATCAGATCCTGTGCTGGTTTGAAAGGATGTATGTACCCTAGTAAAGTCATGTTTTAATCCTAATCCCATTTTGGAAAGACAGCCATTTCTTCTAATCCCTATTCAGTACTCTCTGTTGGAAACTTTAATTAGATTTTCTCCATGGATATGCGACTCAATCAAGTGTGGGTATTAAACTTGATTAAGTGGGGACGTGTCTCCACCCATTCTACCTGGGACTTGAGTAGTTTATTGGAATCCTATAAAACAAGAAGTATTTTGGAGAAAACCTCAGAATGCCATAAAACTACAAAGCAGAGAGTCTACCAGCCTTTGGAGATGAAGAAGGAAAATGCCTCCCAGCGAGCTTCATGAAACAAGAAATTGGAAGAGAAAGCTAACAGGCTTTGGCATGTGCCCTTCCAGCAGAGAGAGAAACCCTGAAATCATCAGCCTTCTTGAACCAAGGTATCTTTCCCTGGTGCTTTAGATTGGACATTTTTATAGATTCATTTTAACTGGGACATTTTCTCGGCCTTAGAACTGTAAACTAGTAACTTATTCAATTCCCTTCTGTTTTTGGTATATCACATTCTGGCAGCTAGCAAACTAGAACACACCCATCATCTGTAATACTAGGGGTAATTACTCCTACCTCACAGAGTTGTAGTGAAGAGTCAAGAAAGGCCTTTTGCATCGTTCCAAGATGCCATAAGCACCTGGGAAATGTGGCTATCATGAAGACTGAAGGAAGAAGTAACATAGGGATGAGAGAAAGGGATGGAAGGAAAAGGAGAAGGTGCCGACACTGCTTGGAGGCAAGGGAGGCCCACACAGCACCTTCTGGAACCTTCTCTCCCCAGCCACTCGCAACAATCCTGGAGAGTGTGGCTGATGATGTGTGCCCTGAGCACTGGGCCAGGGGCTGCCCTCCCTGAGTCCATCATTCCCTGGATGGCTGGATGAGGGCTTGGAAAAGCACAAACCCAAGCCCAGGCCATGTGGTTCCTCAGACTCAGTGGTCTAAACTGGGCCCAGCAGCTGATCCAATTACAGTTTCAAGCACACAATATTGAATAGGGACTACTCCACCTTTAGGAAATGAGATTTTGATCAAAACATGGCTTTTCTAGGGGGCATACTTCCTTTCAAACCAGCACACGGGGCATTTGCAAAGTCACTCTTCAGTCAAGATGGTGTCTCATGTATGTTGCTGCTGTAAGAATAAAATTAAGTTTTGTTTTCATACAAAATGGCATGGAGTCAGGGAAATGGAAACTTAGTAAACAAAGATTGCAAAACCAGCCCAGACCGGTTCAGGGTCCAAGAAGTGGAGAGGGAGGCCTCTGATATAAATTTGGGAATCAGCAATTTGGGAGAGGCCTCTGGGCTCATGACCCAGCTCCCCGATGCCTTCTCCTGCCATGTCCGACAGCCGGACCCATAGGCCTCATCATGGACCCATGTCCCCTCTTGTGTCAGAGCTGCAGACATATCACAGTAACAGGGTAGTTGTTTCTTTGAAATAAAAGCTTTAAATGCCAGGGTGCAATATACCAGAAACAGAATGGCTTTTAAAAAGGGAGAATTTAATGAGTTCCTAGTTTACAGTTCTAAGGCCGAAAAAATGTCCCAATTAAAACAAGTCTATAGAAATGTCCAATCAAAGGTATCCAGGGAAAGATACCTTGGTTCAAGAAAGCCAATGAAGTTCTGAGTCTCTCTCTTATCCGAGAAGGCACATGGTGAACACAGTCACAGTTTTTCTCTCTGCTGGAAGGGTACATGGCGAGCAAAGCATCATCTGCTAGCTTTCTCTCCTGGCTTCCTGGTTCATGAAGCTCCCGGGAGACATTTTCCTTCATTTCCAAAGGTCCCTGGCTTGTGGTCTCTTGTGGCTATGTCATTTCTCTCTGGCTCTCTCTGAATCTCTCTTTCTCCAAAATGTTTCCTCTTTTATGGGACTCCAATAAACCAATCAAGACCCACCCAAATGGGTGGAGACATGTCATCACCTAATCCAGTTTAACAACCACTCTTGACTAAATCACATCATCCAGGGAGATGATCCAATTACAGTTTCAAACATACAGTATTGAATAGGGACTACTCCACCTTTAGGAAATGGGATTTTGATCAAAACATGGCTTTTCTAGGGGGCATACTTCCTTTCAAACCAGCACGGTTTTGCAAATGACGGGGCATTTGCAAAGTCACCCTTCAGTCAAGATGGTGTCTCGTGTGTGTTGCTGCTGTAAGAATAAAATTAAGTTTTGTTTTCACACAAAATGGCATGGCGTGTGGGAAATGGAAACTTAGTAAACAAAGATTGCAAAACCAGCCCAGACCGGTTCAGGGTCCAAGTCATGGGGAGGGAGGCCTCTGATAAAATTTGGGAATCAGCACCATTTATTAAATGGAAAAAGTTTGTGAGTTAGATCTCTTGAATAGGCTGTAATCTCTGGCGTATCCAGCCAATGGGGAAACAGGAGAGGGATCTGCATATTAGGCTTAGGGTATAAATGTTGCTGCCTCCTGTTGTTTTGTATGCCAGCTACCACATTTTGTTCGCCTGTTTTTATAAGATTGTTAATAAATTCTTTTCTTCTGTATCATTGAGTGAGTGTTTATTCTCTGTCAGGTATGGCTTCCTTTCCAACACTTTCTGTTGGTCCAGCCTTTCCCTAACCTTAAGAGTTTTATCTTCCCTCGACCCTGCCCAGGCATACACATATTTAAAAACCTAGATCAAGGTTCAAATAAATAGTTCCCTGTTTCCAAGTAGGGCTAGAGAACAAGCCCAATAAGACAATCGGCCAGATAAGGGAAATCAGAGCTCCAGTTACGGTGGTGGCTGAGGTGAGGGACATGCTCACCAAGTTTCAGGGTGGATAGAAGAGGGGAAGGGGAACAGACACGGGCAGATGGGGAAAGGGTCAAGGTAGGATGGAAGGTCAAAAGACAAAGGGGAAGAGTTTCAGGAAGGGAGGTGGACCCTGAAAAACGGAACTGGCCTTTGCCAGGACATGCTAACACTTCCACCAGTTTCAAAGTTGATGGAACTAGATACAGCATGTCATCGGTGGCATGGCCCCCATGGTGGAAACTGAGGGAGCCCCCTCCCCACCCCTCTTCAGCCACACACATTCCAGACCAACTGAAAACCCAAATCCATTGCCAACTTTGTGGGGGGAGTCGCATTTTTGAGTCACCAAAGCGACAGCCAACCCAGAGCCCCAAATAAGGATATGTCTTCTGACTTCCATTTATAAACTGCAATATCCAGGGCAACCCGGACAGGAAGAGGTGGACAGGGCTGGTACAAGTGAAACAAGGACCAGAAACGGCTCTCCTCCGGCACTGGGCAAAGAAAAAAAAAAAGCATTAGTGTGAGAATGCCGATGGAATGGACACTACTCAGGTTCCACAGGCTCTCTAAAGACAGCTGCTGTCTTGCTCCCAAGGAGACTCGGCCTCTCTCAGCATCTCCACTCCCCTCTCCTTTGGAGTTCAGTGGAACCACGCTCAAAGCCACCTGCAGCTTCAATTCTGGAAGGAGATAGTGGGGTTGACTTGGCTAATTTCCTCTTGCTGCCATTGGCCAGAGCCCCTTTGGGCGGGGCCCCAAGGGAATGCAGGGCAACTGTTGACTGGCTGGTCGTGAATCAGGTGACCTCGGCTCATCCAATCAGTGGCATTCCCTTGACCTGAGCGGCAGGGGTTGGCTGGGTGGCTTCAGCTGACGGGACCTGGGTTGGGGCCAGTATAGAGACTGAATGGAATTGAGAGGAACCTGGCTTTTCTTTTTGTCTCCATTCTGGGGCTTGTAGCTTTTTACCTAATCCGGTCTATTCAGAAAACCAGGTGGGACAGCCACGTGAAAGGAGAGTCAGCAAAGCCGGGGCAGGGGGCTGGGAATTATGCGTTCACCTGCCGTCCTTCCAGCCACTGGGCTGGAAACAGACTGTCTCAACTGGGCAGAGAGTGGGGCTGATATAGCCCAGAATAAAGTCTTGCTCTTTTTTTGCCTTTATACACTTTTATTCAATGAATAAATAAATATATTTATTTATATTTATAATAATATACTCTTCCTGCTTATAAAAAAAGCAAAAAATAAGCTTGCTTCCTCCCCACTCTGGCCCCCCAGGCTCTCCCTGGAGGCCACACTATGAATTCCATAGTATCCTTCCAGGAGTATCTTAGACTACAAATACTTTTTAATGGGTATTTGAAAGGATTATGTGCCTTAGAAAAGCCATGTTCAAATCCTGATCCAATCTTGTGGGAGCAGCCTTTCCTTTTTTTTTTTTTCTTTATAATTTTTTTTAATTAAAAGGAAATTACAAGAAAGAAATGCAAACATCCTTAATATATGCTCATTCGTTCTATGTATATAATCAGTAATTCAGAATATGATCACATAATTGCATATTCATCATCACGATCATTTCTTAGACTATTTGCATCAATTCAGAAAAAGAAATAAAAAGACAACAGAAAAAGAAAAAAAATTTTACATACCAAGCCCCTTACCTCTCCCTGTCATTGATCACTAGCATTTAAACTGAATTTATTTTAACATTTGTTCCCCCTATTATTTGTTTTTATTCCATATGTTCTACTAGTCTGTTGACATGGTAGATAAAAGGAGCATCAGACACAAGGTTTTCACAATCACACAGTCACATTGTGAAAGCTATATCATTATACAATCATCTTCAAGAAACATGGCTACTGGAACACAGTTCTACATTTTCAGGCAGTTCCCTCCAGCTTCTCAATTACATCTTGGATAACAAGGTGATATCTACTTAATGCATAAGAATAACCTCCAGGATAACCTCTTGATTCTTTTTGAAATCTCTCAGACATTGACACTTAGTCTCATTTCACTCTTCCCCTTTTTGGTCAAGAAGGTTTTCTCATTCCCTTGATGCTGAGTCTCAGCTCATTCTAGGATTTCTGTCCCATGTTGCTAGGAAGGTCCACACCCTTGGGAGTCATGTCCCATGTAGACAGGGGGAGGGTCGTGAGTTTGCTTGTTGTGTTGGCTGGAGAGAGAGGCCACATCTGAACAACAGAAGAGGTTCTCTTAGGGGTGACTCTTAGGTCTAAATTTAAGTAGGCTTGACCTATCCTTTGTGGGGTTAAGTTTCATATGAACAACCCCCAAAACTGGGGGCTCTGCCTATAGCTTTGGTTGTCCACACTGCTTGTGAGAATATCAAGAATTCAACTTGAGGAAGGTGAATTTTCCCCTGTTCTCATCATTCCCTGAAGGAGACTTTGAAAATGCTTTTTTATTCACTGTTCAAATCACTCTGGGATTTATTGAGGCATCACTCTGGAAAAACCAACAAAATCGCATGTCCTACTCAAGGTTCCATATACTCATGGTGTTCAATTAAGCTGTCTACATAAGTTATATTAGGAAATGCACTAGTCAAAGTATAAATTTTGTACCAAATAAACATTTTTTGCTTTAGTCTCACACATAAGTTGAAATTTTAAAATATTAATTACCATCTATTTTCAGCACCCTGCAGTAATGACATTCTTTTGTTCTTCCTCATGCAAAAACAGTTTTTAAATTTGTACATTTAGTCACTATCATTGTGCACTCTAGGCATTCCTAGATTATATCATCTCAATCTTTATCATTTATCTTTCTTTCTGATTTCATTTGTGCCCCAGCCCTCTTCCCTCTATCATTCTCACATTCAGCTTCATTCAGTGTTTCAATGTAATTGTATTACAGTTAGGTAGTATTGTGCTGTCCTTTTCTGAGTTTTTACATTCAGTCCTGTTGCACAATCTGTTTCTCTTCGGCTCCAATTACCCAATATCTTACCCTGTTTCTATCTCCTGATGGTCTCTGTTACCAACGAAATATTCCATGTTTTTTCACTAATGTCAGTTCATATCAGTGAGACCATACTGTATTTGTCATTTTGTTTTTGGGTAATCTCACTCAGCATAATGTCCTTAAAGTCCACCCATGATGTTACATACTTCATGACTTTATTCTGTCTTACAGCTGCATAATATTCCACCATATGTATATACCACAGTTTGTTGAGCCACTCGTCTGTTGATGGACATTTCGGCTGTTTCTTTTTCTTCGCAATTGTAAATAATGCTGCTCTAAACATTGTTGTGCAAATGTCCGTTTGTGTCCTTGCCGTCTTGTCCTCTGAGTAGATACCTAGCAATGGTATTGCTGGGTCTTATGGCAATTCTATATTTAGCTTTTTGAGGAACCACCAAACTGCCTTCCACAGCAGTTGTACCATTTGACATTCCCACTAAGAGTGGATAAAGTGTGCCTGTTTCTCCACATCCTCTCCAGCACTTGTCATTTTCTGTTTTATTAATAATGGCCATTCTGGTGGGTGTGAGATGATATCTCATTGTGGTTTTGATTTGCATTTCTCTAATGGCCAGGGACATTAGGCGTCTCTTCATGTGCCTTTTGGCCATTTGTATTTCCTCTTCTGAGAAGTGTCTGTTCAAGTCTTTTTCCCATTTTGTAATTGAATTGGCTGCCTTTTTGTTGTTGAGTTGAACAATCTCTTTATAAATTCTGGATACTAGACCTTTATCTGATATGTCATTTCCAAATGTTGTCTCCCATTGTGTAGGCTGTCTTTTTACTTTCTTGATGAAGTTCTTTGATACGCAAAAGTGTTTAATTTTGAGGAGTTCCCATTTCTTTCTTTCTTTCTTCAATGCTCTTGCTTTGGGTATAAGATCTATAAAACCACCTCCAATTATAAGATTTATAAGATATTTCCCTACATTTTCTTCTAACAGTTCTATGGTCTTAGATCTAATATTTAGGTTTTTGATCTATTTTGAGTTAACTTTTGTATAAGGTGTGAGATATGAGTCCTTTTTCATTCTTTTGCATATGGATATCCAGTTCTCTAGGCACCATTTATTGAAGAGACTCTTCTGTCCTAGGTGAGTTGGCTTGACTTCCTTATTAAAGATCAAATGTCCATAGATGAGAGGGTCTATATCTGAACACTCTATTCGATTCCGTTGGTCAATATATCTATCTTTATGGCAGTACCATGCTGTTTTGATCACTGTAGCTCCATAATATGCCATAAAGTCAGGTAATGTGAGACCTCCAACTTCACTTTTAACTATTCGGGGCACCCTGCCCTTGCAGATAAATTTTATTATTGGTTTTTCTATTTCTGAGAAGTAAGTTTTTGGGATTTTAATTGGTATTGCATTGAACCTACACACCAATTTAGGTAGAATCGACATCGTAACTATCTTTAGTCTTCCAATCCATGAACACAGTATGCCCTTCCATCTATTTAGGTCTTCTGTGATTTCTTTGAACAATTTCTTGTAGTTTTCTTTGTATAGGTCTTTTGTCTCTTTAGTTAAATTTATCCCTAAGTATTTTATTCTTTTGGTTGCAATTATAAGTAGAATTCTTTTCTTGATTTCCCCCTCAGATTGTTCATTACTAGTGTATAGAAACACTACAGATTTTGGAGTGTGGATCTTGTAACCTGCCACTTTGCTGTATTCATTTATTAGCTCTAGTAGTTTTGCTGTGGATTTTTTTTGATTTTCGACATATAGTATCATATCATCTGCCAACAGTGAGAGTTTTACTTCTTCCTTTCCAATTTTGATGCCTTGTATTTCTTTTTCTTGTCTAATTGCTCTGGCTAGAACTTCCAACATGATGTTGAATAACAGTGGTGACAGTGGACAGCCTTGTCTTGTTCCTGATCATAGGGGGAAATTTTTCAGTTTTTTCCTACTGAGGATGATTTAGCTGTGGGTTTTTCATATATTCCCTTTTTCATTTTGAGGAAGTTCCCTTCTGTTCCTATCCTTTGCAGTGTTTTCAACAGGAAAGGATGTTGAATTTTGTCGAATGCCTTTTCTACATCAATCAAGATGATCGTGATTTTCTGCTTTGATTTGTTGATATGGTGCACTACATTAATTGATTTTCTTACGTTGAACCATCCTTGCATATCTGGCATGAATCCTACTTGGTCATGATGTATAATTCTTTTAATGTGTTGCTGGATTCAATTTGCTAGAATTTTGTTGAGGATTTTTGCCTTTATATTCATTAAAGGGATTGGTCTGTAGTTTTCTTTTTTTGTAATATCTTTGTCTGGCTTTGATATGAGGGTGATGTTGGCTTTGTAGAATGAGTTAGGTAGCTTTCCCTCCTCTTCAATTTTTTTTGAAGAGTTTGAGCAGGATTGATACTAATTCTTGCCAGAATGTTTCGTAGAATTCACATGTGAAGCCATCTGGTCCTGGACTTTTCTTTTTGGGGAGCTTCTTAATGACTGATTCAATTTCTTTACTTGTGATTGGTTTGTTGAGGTCATCTATTTCTTCTCGCGTCAATGTTGGTTCATGCCTTTCTAGAAAGTTGTCCATTTCATCTACATTGTTGTATTTACTGTCATTACTTCCTTTATTTTTGTGGGGTCAGTGGTTATGTCTCCTCTTCCATTTATGATCTTATTTATTTGCATCCACTCTCTTCTTTTTGTCAATCTTGCTAAGGGTTCACCAATCTTATTGATTTTCTTGTAGAACCAACTTCTGGTTTTGTTGATTTTCTCAATTCTTTTCATGTTCTCAATTTCATTTATTTCAGCTCTAATCTTCATTATTTCTTTCCTTTTGCTTGCTTTGGGGTTAGTTTGCTGTTCTTTCTCTACTTCATCCAAGTGGACAATTAATTCCTGAATTTTTGCCCTTTTTTCTTTTTTGATATAGGCATTTAGGGCAATAAATTTCCCTCTTAGCACTGCCTTTGCTGCATCCCATACATTTTGATATGTTGTGTTTTTATTTTCATTTACCTTAAGATGTTTACTGATTTCCCTTGTAATTTCTTCCTTGACCCACTGATTGTTTAAGAGTGTGTTGTTGAGCCTCTATGTATTTGTTAATTTTCCTGCACTCTGCCTATTATTGATTTCCAACTTCATTCCTTTATTATCTGAGAAGGTGTTTTGTACAATTTCAATCTTTTTAAATTTATTAAGACTTGTTTTGTGACCGAGCATATGGTCTATCCTTAAGAATGATCCCTGAGCACTTGAGAAAAACGTGAATCCTGCTTTTGTGGGGTGCAATGTTCTGTAAATGTCTGTTAAGTCTAGCTCATTTATTGTATTATTCAAATTCTCTGTTTCTGTATTGATCTTCTGTCTAGATGTTCTTTTCCATTGATGAGGGTGGTGAATTGAAGTCTCCAACTATTATGGTAGATGTGTCTATTTCTCTTTTCAGTGTTTGCCTCATGTATTTTGGAGCATTCTGGCTCAGTGCATAAATATTTATGATTGTTATGTCTTCTTGTTGAATTTTTCTTTTTACTAATACATAGTGTCCTTCTTTGTTTCTTTTAACAATTTTACATTTGAAGTCTTATTTGTTGGATATTAGTATAGCTACTCCTGCTATTTTCTGATTGTTATTTGCATGAAATATCTTTGCCCAACCATTCAGTTTCTACTCATGTTTATCCTGGGATCTAAGATATTTTTCCTGTAGACAGCATTTAGATGGATCCTGTTTTTTAATCCATTCTGCCAGTCTATGTCTTTTGATTGGAGAGTTTAATCCATTAACATTTAGTGTTATTACTGTATGGGTAGTAGTTTCTTCTAACATTTTGCCTTTTGTATTTATATGTCACAGTATAAGTGTTTTGATGTTTAATAGCACACAGCTTTTGGCTGAAGGGTTTTCAACATTCATTACATTCAAAAGATTTCTCTCTAGTATGAAACTCTTCATACTAAGTGAGGTTTGATTTGTGGCTGAAGACTTTCCTCCATACCTTACAGGCAAAGGGGTTTTCCTCTCAATAAATTCTCTGCTGACTGAGGTTTGACAGCTGAATGGAAGCTTACCCACATTCGCAAGGTTTCTCTCCAATATGAATTTTTTGATGCATGAGGCATTACCTTTGGTTTAAGATTTTTCCACATTTCTTACATTTATGTGGCTTTCCCCCTTTATTGCCTTTCAAATGTAGAGTAAGAAATGACATGCAAGAGAAAACTTTATCATATTCAGTATGTTCAAAAGTTTCTCTCCCATATAAATTTTCTAACATTCAATGAAGTTTTCTTACATTCAGTGATTTCTCTCCATTATGAATTTTCTTCTGCTCAGTGAAATTTATCATCTAGCTAAAGGCATTTCAATATTCCCTAGAAGCACAGGATTTCTTTTCAGTATGACTTCTAGATTTAATGAAGTATGACATATGACTGAAAGAAGTTTTCCCAAATTCAGTAATTTCATAGGGTTTCTCTCCAGTGTGAATGCTCTGTTATCAGTGGAGTTCAAAATTTTTAAATAGAAGGCATTTTCACACTGATTTATACTTTATGGGTGTTATTATCAAAAGTGGAAACTGTGGCAGAAGGATTTAACAAACTGATAATTCTTCCCTACACATCTTCCTTCAGGATGAAATAAGTCGAATTCGCATTTCAAACTCTTACTGGGTGAGTTCAAAGAGGGGCTGCTTAAAAAAAAGTTCTGAGGTCAGAGGAAATATTTTTCCGATTTTTGAATATTCATTGCTTTTTCCTCAGTCTGTCCTTTGCCGGAGATGGACTTCCTTCTCAAGTCTTGTTGCCCCTCTATCTTCATAGGCTTCTTCTGGACACACTTTTTTTCCACTTCTTTCTCCACCATCCAGGTTGTCTTTCTGCCTCAATGGAGGATTGCATAGAGTTTGGTTACTTTACAACCTGTTTCGTGCCACATGGACCCAGGGCAAGGTCGCACCCAAGGACAAAGACGAATATGTCCACTCAGTGTGCTGGGCCTGCGCACGTGATCCATTGGTTGTTTCAGAGTGTGTTTAATTTGTAAGTTTTCAAGTCTTCCTCTGTTCTTGATTCATCCCATTGAAGTTAGAGAAGATGAATTTTATGATTTCAGTATGTTTAAATTGATTGAGAATTGTTTTGTGACCTGGTATGTGGTCTATCCTGGAAAGTGACTCACGTGCACGAAAGAATAATGTGTATTCTGCTGTTGTAGGATGAGTGTTCTATATGTCCATTAGGTTTAGTTGGTTTGTAGTATTTTTCAGGTGTTCTGTTTCCTTATTCATCTTCTGTCTAGATATTCTATCAATTATTGAAAGTGGTATATTGAAGTTACCTGCTATTAATTTAAAACTGTATAGCTTTGCCTTCAAATCTGTCTATATTTGCTTCATATATTTCAGAGTCGTGATGTCAGGTGCACACATATTTATAACTGTTATGTTTTCTTGTTGAACTGATACCTTTTGCAGTATTTCGTATCCTTCTTGTTCCTTGGGACAGTTTTTTACGTAATGTCTATTTTATCTGATATAGGGATAGCTACCCCAGCTTTCTTTTGGTTTCTATTTGAATGGAATATTTTCCATCTTTTCCCTTTCAACCTACTTGTGACTTTGAGTTTTAAGTGAATCTCTTGTAAACAGCATACAGTTAGGCCATGCTTTTTCAATCCATTTTTCAGACTGGGCAATTTGACCCATTTACATTTAAAGTAATTATTGATATTGCAGAACTTTCTTTTGACTCATTTTGCGTCTTGGTCTTTGTAAGTCTTATATGTTTCTGTCCCTCAATTATTTCATTAATGCTATTTCATATTTATTTTATTTTTTGTAGTGTACCAATTTGAGTCCCTTCTCATTTTCTTCTGTATATATTTTCAGTCATTTTCTTTGCAATTGCCATAATTTAAATTTAACATCCTAAATCTATAACAACAAAGTTAGATTTGATACCAACGTAACTTCAATAGAGTACAAAACACGGTTCTTGTACTCTTCTGTGGTCCCCACTTTTTGTTGTACTTGTTACAAGTGATACCTTTTTTGCTTTGAATGTACAAAAAACATAGATTTATCATTACTTCTTATGTATTTGCATTTTAAAACCTGTGAGGAATTAAACAAGTGAAGTTATACTTAAAATGCAACACAGTAGTGCTGGCACTTATGATTATCCATAAGATTACCTTTATCAGAAATCTTTATTTCTTTTTTATAAATGCAATTTTGTTGAAATATATGTACACACTATACAATCCATCCAAAATACACAATTAATGACTTGCAGTATCATCACATAATTGTGTATTCATCACCACAATCAACTTTGAAACATTTTCATTACACCCAGAAAAGTAAAACTAAAAACTAAAACCCCAACATCCCATAACCCTTATCTTTCCCCTATTACTGACCCTGTGCTAGTTTGAAATGATGTATGAACCCTAGGAAAGCCATGTTTTAATCTAAATCTCATTCTGTAAAGGCAGAATAATCCTTATTTAATTCTGTATGTTTGAAACTGTAATCAGATCATCTCTCTGGAGATGTGATTTAATCAAGAGTGGTTGTTAAACTGGATTAGGTGACGACATGTCTCCACCCATTTGGGTGGGTCTTGATAAGTTTCTGGAGTCCTATAAAAGAGGAATCATTTTGGAGAATGAAAGAGATTCAAAGAGAGCAGAGAATTTGTAGCACCACGAAGTAGAGAGTCCACGAGCCAGCGACCTTTGGAGATGAAGAAGGAAAATGCCTCCTGGGGAGCTTCATGAAACAGGAAGCCAGGAGAGAAAGCTAGCAGATGACACCGTATTCACCAGGTGCCCTTCCAGCTGAGAGAAAAGCCCTGTGTTTTCCATGTGCCTTCTCACTTGAGAGAGAAACCTTGAACTTCATCGGCCTTCTAGAACCAAGGTATCTTTCCCTAGATGCCTTAGATTGGACATTTCTACAGACTTGTTTAATTGAGACATTTTCTCAGCCTTAGAACTGTAAACTAGCAACTTACTAAATTCCCCCTTTTAAAATCCATTCCACTTCTGGTATATTGCATTCTGGCAGCTAGAAAACTAAACAGCTCCCCTTCTTTCTGTTGGCATACTTGACTAACATCCTTGTTTCACACCTATCTCTTACTCCTGGTCAGCAAAACCAAACCCCTTTGTCACCATTATAAATGCTTCACAGCCATTAAGCAAAACACCTGGGTTGTGTGCAGCACCTGCTGGCTCACCGTGGCTACTAGCAGGCCTTCCTACCAATAAGAGGCATGGGTACATGCAAGTTTTTTTATTTTTCCATGTGAGCTTCCAAGAGAACCGATTTTGCCAGTGCCCCAGCCCATCCTCACCCCAAAGTGAAAAGGAATGAACACTAAAAACTAGGCACCCAACAAAAGCTGAGCATTTTGCATCTCAGAAACATTGACATTCCAGATTACTTTCCTGAGGGGCCCCTCCCCGAACGGTGGGCATGCACTTGCCTTATATCAGCAAGATGAAAATGTCTCACCCAAGGAGTCCCACTCAAAGCAGAGATTGCAGTGTCCACTCAAGTATGCAGAAGATTCTACAGGCTTTTAAAGCCTCATCTGCAAATAGTGAGATGTCCATTCTGGAGCCCACAGCTTTATGGTCAGTGTGGTAGCTGGAGGAGACCACTGTCCAGCTGGTGATGTCTGCCCCACAGTCCACTGTGCCTTGAGTCCTCACAACCAACTTAGGACTTCTCACTGCCCACCCTGATGGCACCATTGGCCCCAAAGAGCGAGTTATAGGTTTTCTCAAAGTTCTCCTTCCCAAAAGTCCACCGTATGATCTAAAAGGGTGGGATGAGGATGAATGGAAACCAGACAGAGACTTATTTTAGCTCAATAAAAAGAATGTCTAAAAAGCATCTTCATCACTGGAAATGTTGGAACAGAAGTTGCTGAGATGTTCTGAGATATTTCTGATGCATCCAAGCATCCCAGACTAAGGTCAGCCTAAGAAACCAGCAAGACCTACTCCTAAGAAGAGAATAAAATTAAATTGATAATACGAAAGGTCTAGCCCAGTGCCTGGCGCATAATAGATGCACAACAAATATTAGTTCTTTCCATTCAGAGAGTCCATGAGTCCATGATCACATATATTGGATGTTTTTCTTTTCTGGAGGGGTAATTGGATACATTCTAGATTCTTATGGAAGCTCACAATTCTCTTACACAGTGCCACTGAGAGGGGAGTACATGGGGAGGAAAGGAGGCATCTCCTCTTTGCTGGTGACAGCAGCTCTTCCTCTCCTCGGACTTTTCAGCATCTTCAGGTAGTTACTGGTTTGGGCCTCATGCTATCCACCATCGCGGAAATGACTGCACCTGCTGCCTTTGCTCCTTCCCTCAGAGCATGCTCCACCTGCAAAACACAGCAGGTCACAGGACAGTTAGTGAAATTCCTAGACCTACACCCTTCCCTTCCTCTGCCCCACAGCTCCCCTTCGTGAACTGGCCTGCCTGGATACTTTTCCTAGATGGGCAAACAACCCATGTGATCCTAGATTTGCAAAATCCCCAGATCTGCAAGTGGCTAAGAGAAACCACGACTGCCGGAGATGGACACCCAAGTTGGGCCACTCCCTCTGCCCTGTCCTGACCCCCTTCCTCCATCACAGCCATCCTGCCACCAAGGTCTGCCTCCAGTGGGTATGCAGAGGCAAAGGATCTCAGGGGATCAAGGCCACCGAGGTACTCGTTCAACTGTGGGAAATCTGAGAGACACACAGGAGAACTTGGGTGGACCAGGTCATCTAAGCTAAGACACTAATCCACTGGGTGATAGTGCATCTAGATTAGATTCGGCCTGGGCTCTTTAGGATGGTTTCCTAGAAGACCCTTGATCCTTTATGCTTAAAACTGAAGATCTATTTTTCATGTACCTAGAGCCCATGGGATGGGAGGTCCTTCACACCAGAGTCCTCCAAGCCCCTCGCAAGAACGGAAGGCAGGTTCTTAGGACAGAGAGCACATGAGGGTGGGTGAGATGCACAAAGCAAACATGGGAGCCAGGGGCTCAGACCTGCCAGTGCCCACTGACAGCTGGAGTGACAACAGGAGAGAGACCAATGAATTGGTATTTGAGCCCAGCCTGTTAGCCAAGAGAACAGAGAAAAATGATGTTCTGCCTTGAATCCTTTTTTTCCTTCCATTTATGAAAAAGGGGACAATAATTTTTTCTTCTGCTTGTATCAGGGAGTTTTAATAAGTAATAAATATTAACAAGAGCAGCCCAGACTGCTTTGGGTATTTAGGATTTTTCAAAGCTCTTTTACTTGTATTGCACCACATTTAACTGATAACTGCCCTGTAAGACAGTGGGAAAAGAAGAAGGGCAGTTGCAAGCTCAAATGCAACAGAGGCCAAGGAGGCAGTGGGTGTGAAGCTGCAAAGCAGCACCCCTAATCCCCCACACCCACCTAAGGGCAGTTGCTACCAACTCCACACCCACAGAGTAGCAGGAACAGGGCTGTGGGCCCAGCAGCCTCATGCGGCAGTCACTCAAGAGAGGCTGGGACTCCAGATCTTTTTATATATGGTTTCTATATATTTTTTAAACTTTTTTTATTAATTAAAAAATTAAACAAAACATTAAGATATCATTTCATTCTATATATACAATCAGTAATTCTTAATATCATCACATAGTTGCATATTCATCATTTCTTAGAACAGTTGCATCAATTTAGAAAAAGAAATAAAAAGACAACAGAAAAAGAAATAAAGCGATAATAGAGAAAAAAAGATTATACATACCATACCCCTTACCCCTCGCTTTCATTTACCACTAGCATTTCAAACTAAATTTAATTTAACATTTGTTCCCCCCATTATTTATTTTTATTCCATATGTTCTACTCTTCTGTTGATATAGTAGCTAAAAGGAGCATCAGACACAAGGTTTTCACATTCACAGAGTCTCATTGTGAAAGCTATATCATTGTTCAATCATCATCAAGACACATGGCTACTGGAACACAGTTCAACATTTTCAGGCAGTTCCTTCCAGCCTCTCCACTTCATCTTGAACAACAAGGTGATATCTACTTAATGCATAAGAATAACCTCCAGGATAACCTCTCGACTCTGGAATCTCTCAGCCATTGACACTTTGTCTCATTTCACTCTTCCCCCTTTGGT
The DNA here is from genome assembly GCF_023851605.1 of Tamandua tetradactyla. Lineage (NCBI taxonomy): Eukaryota > Metazoa > Chordata > Mammalia > Pilosa > Myrmecophagidae > Tamandua > Tamandua tetradactyla. The sequence goes on from NC_135335.1 coordinate 11,224,405, forward strand.
CGAGAAGGTTCTCTCAATCCCTTGATAATTCTCAGCTCATTCTAGGGTTTTTCTCAGTCCTTTGATGCTGAGTCTCAGCTCATTCCAGGATCTTTGTCCCATGTTGCCAGGAAGGTCCACACCCCTGGGAGTCATGTCCCACGCAGAGAGGGGGAGGGTGGTGAGACTGCTCGCCATGTTGGCTGGAGAGAGAGGCCACATCTGAGCAACAAAAGAGGTTCTCTTGGGGGTGACTCTTAGGCCTAAATTTTAAGTAGACTTGACCTATCCTTTGTGGGGTTAAGTTTCATGTGAACAACCCCCAAGACTGGGGGCTCAGCCTATAGCTTTGGTGGTCCACACTGCTTGTGAGAATATCAAGAATTCAACTTGGGGAAGTTGAATTTCTCCCCGCTCTCACCATTCCCCGAAGGGGGCATTGCAAATACTTTTCCACTCACTGATCAAATCACTCTGGGATTCATCGGGGCATCACTCTGGACAAACCAACAAAATCTCATGTCCTACCTGAGATTCCAAGTACTTATGATGTTCAATCAAACTATCTACATGAGTTATATTAGGAAATGCTCTAGTCAACATATAAATTTTGTAACAAACATTTTTTGCTTTAGTCTCACACATAAGGTGTCATTTTAAAGTATTAATTATCATCTATTTTCAGCACCCTGCAATAATGACATTCCTTTGTTCTTCCTCATGCAAAAACATTTTAAAATTTGTACATTGTACATTTCACTATTATTATACACTCTATGCATTCCTAGATTATACCATCTCAGTCTTTATCGTCTTTCTTTCTGATTTCATTTGTGCCCCCAGCCCTCCTCCCTCTATCATTCTTACATGCAGCTTCATTCAGTGTTTTAACATAATTACATTACAGTTAGGTAGTATTGTGCTGTCCATTTCTGAGTTTTTGTATCCAGTCCTGATGCACAGTCTGTATCCTTTCAGCTCCAATTACCCAATATCTTACCCTAATTCTATCTCCTGATGGTCTCTGTTACCAACGAAATATTCCAAGTTTATTCACTAATGTCAGTTCATATCAGTGAGACCATACAGTATTTGTCCTTTAGTTTTTGGCTAGTCTCACTCAGCATAATGTTCTCAAGGTCCATCCATGTTGTTACGCACTTCAAAAGTTTATTCTGTCTTAGAGCTGCATAATATTCCATCGTATGTATATACCACAGTTTGTTTAGCCACTCGTCTGTTGATGGACATTTTGGCTGTTTCCCATCTCTTTGCAATTGTAAATAATGCTGCTATAAATATTGGTGTGCAAGTGTCCATTTGTGTCTTTGCCCTTAAGTCCTCTGAGTAGATACCTAGGAATGGTATTGCTGGGTCATATGGCAATTCTATATTCAGCTTTTTGAGGAACCGCCAAACTGCCTTCCACAGCGGTTTTATCATTTGACATTCCCACCAACAGTGGATAAGTGTGTCTCTTTCTCCACATCCTCTCCAGCACTTGTCATTTTCTATTTTGTTGATAATGGTCATTCTGGTGGGTGTGAGATGATATCTCATTGTGGTTTTGATTTGCATTTCTCTAATGGCCAGGGACATTGAGCATCTCTTCATGTGCCTTTTGGCCATTTGTATTTCCTCTTCTGAGAAGTGTCTGTTCAAGTCTTATTCCCATTTTGTAATTGGATTGGCTGTCTTTTTGTTGTTGAGTTGAACAATCTCTTTATAAATTCTGGATACTAGACCTTTATCTGATATGTCGTTTCCAAATATTGTCTCCCATTGTGTAGGCTGTCTTTTTACTTTCTTGATGAAGTTCTTTGATGAACAAAAGTGTTTAATTTTGAGGATCTCCCATTTCTTTCTTTCTTTCTTCAGTGCCCTTGCTTTAGGTGTAAGGTCCATAAACCCACCTCCAATTATAAGATTTATAAGATCTCTCCCTACATTTTCCTCTAACTGTTTTATGGTCTTAGACCTAATGTTTAGATCCTTGATCCATTTTGAGTTAACTTTTTATAGGGTGTGAGATACGGGTCCTCTTTCCTTCTTTTGCATATGGATATCCAGTTCTCTAGGCACCATTTATTGAAGAGACTGTTCTGTCCCAGGTGAGTTGGCTTGACTACCTTATCAAAGATCAAATGTCCATAGATGAGAGGGTCTATATCTGAGCACTCTATTCGATTCCATTGGTCAATATATCTATCTTTATGCCAGTACCATGCTGTTTTGACCACTGTGGCTTCATAATATGCCTTAAAGCCAGGCAGCATGAGACCTCCAGCTTCGTTTTTTTTCCTCAAGATACTTTTAGCAATTCAGGGCACCCTGCCCTTCCAGATAAATTTGCTTATTGTTTTTTCTATTTCTGAAAAGTAAGTTGTTGGGATTTTGATTGGTAGTGCGTTGAATCTGTAAATCAATTTAGGTAGAATTGACATCTTAACTATATTTAGTCTTCCGATCCATGAACATGGTATGCCCTTCCATCTATTTAGGTCCTCTGTGATTTCTTTTAACAGTTTTTTGTCGTTTTCTTTGTATAGGTCTTTTGTCTCTTTAGCTAAATTTATTCCTAAATATTTTATTCTTTTAGTTGCAGTTGTAAATGGAATTCATTTCTTGATTTCCCCCTCAGATAGTTCATTACCAGTGTGTATAAACACTACAGATTTTGGAGTGTGAATCTTGTAACCTGACACTTTGCTGTACTTGTTTATTAGCTCTAGTAGTTTTGCTGTGGATTTTTCAGGGTTTTCAATGTATAGTATCATGTCATCTGCAAACAGTGATAGTTTTACTTCTTTCTTTCCAATTTTGATGCCTTATATTTCTTTTTCTGGTCTAATTGCTCTGGCTAGGACTTCCAACACGATGTTGAATAACCGTGGTGATAGTGGACATCCTTTTCTTGTTCCTGATCTTAGGGGAAAAGCTTTCAGCTTTTTCCCATTGAGGATGATATTAGCTGTGGGTTTTTCATATATTCCCTCTATCATTTTAAGGAAGTTCCCTTGTATACCTACCCTTTGAAGTGTTTTCAACAGGAAAGGATGTTGAATCTTGTCAAATGCCTTCACTGCATCAATTGAGATGATCATGTGATTTTTCTGCTTTGATTTGTTGATATGGTGTATTCCATTAATTGATTTTCTTATGTTGAACCATCCTTGCATACCTGGGATGAATCCTACTTGGTCATGATGTATAATTCTTTTAATGTGTTGCTGGATTCGATTTGCTAGAATTTTGTTGAGGATTTTTGCATCTATATTCATTAGAGAGATTGGTCTGTAGTTTTCTTTTTTTGTAATATCTTTGCCTGGTTTTGGTATGAGGGTGATGTTGGCTTCATAGAATGAAGTAGGTAGCTTTCCCTCCACTTCAATTTTTTTGAAGAGTTTGAGCAGGGTTGGTACTAATTCTTTCTGGAATGTTTGGTAGAATTCACATGTGAAGCCATCTGGTCCTGGACTTTTCTTTTTGGGAAGCTTTTTAATGACTGATTCAATTTCTTTGCTTGTGATTGGTTTGTTGAGGTCATCTATTTCTTCTTGAGTCAAAGTTGGTTGTTCATGCCTTTCTAGGAACTTGTCCATTTCATCTACATTGTGTATTTATTAGCATAAAGTTTTTCATAGTATCCTGTCATTACCTCCTTTATTTCTGTGAGGTCAGTAGTTATGTCTCCTCTTCCATTTCTGATCTTATTTATTTGCATCCTCTCTCTTCTTCTTTTTGTCAATCTTGATAAGGGCCCATCAATCTTATTGATTTTCTCATAGAACCGACTTCTGGTTTTATTGATTTTCTCAATTGTTTTCATGTTCTCAATTTCATTTATTTCTGCTCTAATCTTTGTTATTTCTTTCCTTTTGCTTGCTTTGGGGTTAGTTTGCTATTCTTTCTCCAGTTCTTCCAAACGGACAGTAAATTCCCTAATATTTGCCCTTTCTTCTTTTTTGATATAGGCATTTAGGGCAATAATTTCCCTCTTAGCACTGCCTTTGCTGCATCCCATAAGTTTTCATATGTTGTGTTTTCATTTTCATTTGCCTCTAGATATTTACTGATTTCTCTTGCAATTTCTTCTTTGACCCACTGGTTGTTTAAGAGTGTGTTGCTGAGCCTCCACGTATTTGTGAATTTTCTTGTGCTCTGCCTATTATTGATTTCCAACTTCATTCCTTTATGATCTAAGAAAGTGTTGTGTATGATTTCAATCTTTTAAAATTTGTTGAGACTTGCTTTGTGACCCAGCAAATGGTCTTTCTTTGAGAATGATCCATGAGCACTTGAGAAAAAGGTGTATCCTGCTGTTATGGGGTGTAATGTCCTATAAATATCTGTTAAGTCTAGCTCATTTATTGTAATATCCAACTTCTCTGTTTCTTTATTGATCCTCTGTCTAGATGTTCTATCCATTGATGAGAGTGGGGAATTGAAGACTCCAACTATTATGGTAGATGTGTCTATTTCCCTTTTCATTGTTTGCCTCACATATTCTGGGACATTCTGGTTCAGTGCATAAATATTTATGATTGTTATGTCTTCTTGTCAAATTGTTACTTTTATTAGTACATAGTATCCTTCTTTGTCTCTTTTAACTGGTTTACATTTGAAGTCTAATTTGTTGGATTTTAGTATAGCTACTCCTGCTCTTTTCTGGTTGTTGTTTGCATGAAATATCTTTTCCCAACCTTTCGCTTTTAACGTATGTTTCTCTTTGGATCTAAGATGTGTTTCCTGTAGACAGCATATAGAAGGATCTTGTTTTTTAATCCATTCTGCCATTCTATGTCTTTTGACTGGGGAGTTCAATCTATTAACATTTAATGTTATTACTGTTTGGGTAGTACTTTCCCCTACCATTTTTCCTTTTGTATTTTATATGTCATATCTAATTTTCCTTCTTTCTACACTCTTTTCCACACCTCTCTCTTCTGTCTTTTCATATCAGTCTCTAGTGCTCCCTTTAGTATTTCTTGCAGAGCTGGTCTCTTGGTCACAAATTCTCACAGTGACTTTTTGTCTGAAAATGTCTTAATTTCTCCCTCATTTTTGAAGGACAATTTTTCTGGGTATAGAATTCTTGGTTGGCAGTTTTTCTCTTTTAGTAATTTAAGTATATCATTCCACTGTCTTCTCGCCTCCATGGTTTCTGCTGAGAAATCTACACATAGTCTTATTGGGTTTCCCTTGTATGTGATGGATTGTTTTTCTCTTGCTGCTTTCAAGATCCTCTCTTTCTCTTTGACCTCTGACATTCTGACTAGTAAGTGTCTTGGAGAATGTCTATTTGGATTTATTCTCTTTGCGGTGCACTGCACTTCTTGGATCTGTAATTTTAGGTCTTTCATAAGAGTTGGGAAATTTTCAGTGATAATTTCTTCCATTAGTTTTTCTCCTCCTTTTCCCTTCTCTTCTCCTTCTGGGACACCCACAACACGTATATTTGTGTGCTTCATATTATCATTCAACTCCCTGAGTGCCTGCTCATATTTTCCCATTCTTTTCCCTGTAGTTTCTGTTTCTTTTTGGATTTCACGTGTTCCATCCTCCAGTTCACTAATCACTTGTTCTGTCTCTCAAAATCTACCATTGTAGGTTTCCATTGTTTTTTTCATCTCTTCTACTGTATCTTTCATTACCATAAGTTCTGTGATTTGTTTTTTCAGACTTTTCGTTTCTTCTTTTTGTTCATTCCTTGCCTTCTTCATGTCCTCCCTCAATTCATTGATTTGGTTTTTGATGAGGTTTTCCATTTCTGTTCGTATATTCTGAATTACTGTTTCGGCTCCTGTATCTCATTTGAACTATTGGTTTGTTGCTTTGACTGGGCCATATCTTCAATTTTCCTGATGTGATTTGTTATTTTTTTCTGGTGTCTAGACATTTAATTACCTTAATTAGTTTATTCTGGAGGTTGCTTTCACTTATCTTACCCAGGGTTTTCTTGCTAGATGAATCTGTTCATCTGTTTTTTGACCTTCAGTTCAGCTTTTTCAGGGCCTCTAGCTTAAGTTTTGTTTAACAGAGGGTAATTTTTCAGTTCTTGTTTCTTGTCCTGCTTGTAAGGTGCCTTTTCCCTCCCCACCCTTAGGAGGGTCTACATATGTATTACAGACTCCAGCTGGGTTTTCCCAAACTAAACTGGCCTCCTATCAGGGGGAGAGAGTCACCTGCATCAGTTTTCCCTGAGGGTGAGACCCAGCAGGTTGAAAGACTTTCCTGTGAAGTCTCTGGGCTCTGTTTTTCTTATCCTGCCCAGTATGTGGTGCTTGTCTGCCTGTGGGTCACACCAGCAAAAGATGTTGTGGCTCCTTTACTTTGGAAGGCTCTCCCTGCTGGGGGAGTGGTGGAGACAGAGGAGAGGTTGTAGGCTGGTTTTAATGGCTTCAAATTGCCGAGCCCTGGGGTCTGAATTTCTTGAGAGAGAGATTCCACTTAAATTGTGCTTCACCCCTCCCCTTGGGAACAGGCGGGAGACAGCCCTGAAAGCAGTCTGTTTCTGCCTATGCCTGGGCAGTTGCAGCCCAAGTAGTCCCCCTGCTGAATCCAGAGTCAGCCAAGCCTCCATAGAAACAGCCATAAAAACTTCCATTTTGTCCCCTTTCCTCTTTTTTGGTTAGCCCAATAAGAGACCTTTGCCTTGACCAGTTTTGCCTGAGCTGGGGGGCTATTTTTAGTAGTCACAATTTGTTTATCGTGCCACAATTGGTGTTTGGTTGGACTCAGTCCCAGTTACTGTTAGAGTCTCTTTCCTTTCCCTCTGGGAAGCCGCCTGTGGGGGAGGGGCCCCGGCCGCCAGCTGCCACGGCTTGGGGAACTCACGGTTCCGGAGACTCGCAGCCGGTCCAGCTGGTCCAGACTGGGGTACGCTGTGTGTTCCGTCACTATCATAGCTCCGGGAACTGTTCTGTACTGTTTCTAGTTATTTAGTAGTTGTTCTGGAGGACGAACTAAAACACGCACATTGCTAAGCTGCCATCTTGGTCCCTCGGTTTCTCTATTTTTAAATGTTGGTGAGCAATTCAAATTTAAGGCAAGAGAAAAGACTATGCATCCAAACAAAACCTATCTGTGGGCCAAATGTGAACTGCGGGCTGACAAAGTGCAACCTTAGTGGTGAAGCCTCTCCTTCGCTCTATCATCCAGGTTCTGTGAAGGAAGGTGCAGTCTCAGAAATAAGGCTTGGCCCAGGAGATTGAACTGGTTAATGGCTGAGCTGGGACTTTGTGCTGGCTTGAAAGTGTTGTGGACCCCAGAAAAGCCATGTCATTTAATCCTGTTTCAGTATTGTAGGGTGGAAACCTTTGATTTGATTGTTTCCATGGAGACTGATCTACTCAGTTGTGGTGTGGCCTTTGATTAGATGGAAATATGACTCCACCCCTTCAAGGTGGGTCTTGATTAAATTACCAGAGTCCTTTAAAAGAGGAAACATTATGGAGAAAGCTCAGAGCCAAGCGAGACACAGACATTTGGAGATGCTTGGAGTGCCAACAGAAACAGCAGGCACCAGACATGGACGTTTGGAGATGCAGGGCCCAGAAGACACCACTATGTGACTTCCCATGAGATGCTAAGCAAGCCAGAACCCAGAGTTGTGTCCCAGAGGAGCTAAGTAAAGGCCTGCAGGTGCTTGGAGAGGAAACCACCGGCATCAGAAGCTGGAAGCAATGCAACCAGGAATAAGGACCAGCAGATGCCAACCATGTGCCTTCCATGCGACAGACATCAGCCTTCCTGAGTCAAGGTATCTTTCTCTGGATGCCTTAGTTGGGACATTCTTATGGCCTTAGAACTGTAAACTTGTAACTTAATAAGTTCCCTTTATAACAGCCAACTCATTTCTGGAATTTTGCATTTCCAGCAGCATTAAGAAACTAAAACAGACTCCAACCAGGTGGTTGCACTGTGCCTCCATGGGTTCACCTAGGTGGAAACTCTTCATGAACCACCAAGCCCTGTACCAATAGAAGGGGCCCAGAGGTATAACAAAGAATATCATGAAAGCACTCATGGCTGTTCCCATCACTGATGAGAAGAAAGATCTGGAGAGAGCACAGCTAAAGGCCATTGCCAAAGCCCATGGAAGCCCTACCTGCTGGCTCCTGGGCACGCCATATCTGAGGTTGTTGACAAAGTGCTCACAGTTCCCCTCAATCAGATTGTACTGCACGATCTTGTTGATCATGTTTTTCGTCCTCTGGATGATCCTGTCTACGGGCAGGGGCAGGTACGTCCCATCCAGCTTGTTGTTGATCTTCCAGGAGCAGCCATGCAGCACGTCCTCCAGGCGGCTGTACTTGACCATGGCTCGGCTGCTAAAGACAGAGGTGATGCTGCCAACCTCAAACTCCTCGCCTGGACACCAAAGACAAACAGAAAGTTGGGAAGCTGCAGGGGGTCATGAGTGGAGCCCTGGCTCACTTGGGTGAGCTCCTGTCCTTAGGGGCCTCCGTTCTGCTGTCTCTCCAAGCCCTGGCAAACCACAAAGGACCAGCTTCCCTGCAAAGCCATTTGCCCTGCCCTTTCTGCTCCCAGCCTCTGCACTCTCATCTCTCTCTCATTTAACTTGTTTCTTTGGAAACCAATTTCCATGGCTTTGAAAAAAGAAAAGTTTGAAAATTGTTACTGTATTATATTAGAGGATGGAGGGTTCAAAGGTCAGGAGCAATTCCAAGGCCAAGGGTGTAGTAATTTAAAACCAGGGCTGTTTTTCTGCTACCCTGTATATGTACAGGCATTGTAAGCTATCTGATGGCATGAAAAGAAACATTCTTTTTCTTGTGCATTTGAAGAAAAATTGATGATTTTAAAAAAGCTGCAGTAGGCACTTGACATTCAGACTTGGTCTGGAAAGGAGAGGTGGAGATGAATGCAATGGAAAGTAGTTTTTACATTCTTTGGGTAAGTTCCAAGACAAGATGTGGGGAAGGGTGTGAGTGGTTGGGGCAGAAAGTGAGGCAATGGGAGAAGGGTCTCTGCTCTGTGGGAAGGTCCCAGCCAAGAGGGAGGCTGGGCTGGAAGGAGAGGACATGGAGATGAGAGCTGTGAACAGGTATGGCCGATACCCTTTGGAACCAATGCTCTCTTCTGTAATCTAAAATAAGCAATATTTGCCCAGGATACAAAATTCAAAAGGTATTCCTCCTCATCTCCCAGCCCTACCCACCCCACCTCCCATCCCCCAACCCTATCTCCTGAGGCATTCACTATAAGCAGTGGTTCTAGATATCCAAATGCTTTAAGTTTCTTCCTGTTCTATGCTGTAATTTTCCTCTATTATCAACACCTCCTCCTCATCAAGTCTCATCAGATTAGCATCTGATTAACTGCAAGTTTAATCTCAGTGTTGTGTTAATGCTGCCTTGAGAAATGAAAAGAGGATATATCTATAGTTAGGGTGAAATAAACTGGAGCAGGTTAGAATCAGAGAGCTAAGGGGAGTGCTTTCCACAATGAGTGGGGCTTAAAAGGAGAAGTAAGAAGAGAGAGAAGCAGCTCAGGACAGCTCAGCAGCCCAGCACAACTCAGCTCAGAGCTCAGAGCCAGCTCAGACCTAGACGTTTGGAGATGCAGAAAAGACATACCCCAGGGAAAGCCGATTGAACCCAGAAGCCAGGAGAGAGAGTCAACAGATGTTGCTGTGTGCCTTCTTATGTGACAGAGAAAGCCTGATGAAAGCCAGCTGCCTTTCCTTCAAAGAACTGTTGGTTTGTAACTAAATAAATCCCCTTAATAAAAGCCAGTCCATTTATGGTGTATTGCATTCTGGCAGCATTAGTAAACTAAAACAACACCTTTTTAGGAATCCTCAGAAATGCGAGGAACAGTCTTGCATTGCCGTCAATACAGAAGGGAGGCCCGAGTTCCTAAATTTTTATTTTAAAAGAAAGTGCAGTCTAGAAGGTCAGGGAAATTGGGGGACACTTTTTATGCTTGAATCTGTCTTAATGCTGGGCATTTGGTAGTTATTCATGGACAGAGACCATCTTTTATTACACAGATAATAAAGGTCCAGTAACACTTCAGGATGCTTTAGGCTAAAAGGCAGGGGTAGAAGCACACAATAATTGACTGCACTTCCATGTGCTTCGCTGACTCTAATATTCCAAAGGAATATCCACTCTTACTGGGAGGAGCCAAATGGACCACGCAGTCATCTTCTACGTAGATGGCCCAGTGCTCATAGCCAATTCGAAAAATCTCAATCAGGTCTCCAGGTCTGGGTTTTGGTTTGTTCTGTAATGGAAGAAGGAAAAAAAAAATAGATACAGAAACTGCACATGCCGAAAGAACTCCAGAGACCTCAACTGGGTGGGGTGCAGGACAGCTCAGCTCCAAACCTCTTCACTACTGTCCATCATGTTTCAGAAACCAAGGCTGGAGAAGCTCCTTTCATACCAAGAACCACAGGACATGCCTTCTCCTAGTGTCACTCTCAGCATTAGTATTAGAGTGATAGAGGAAATCTCTCCCAGCTATCAATTTACTGCCTCTCTGTTTCTAATGTTCTGTGGTCCCTGATGGAATGATCCATTTTTCCTTCAGAGTGAGTGTGAAGTTAATCTTTCTCAGGAGAGAGTGCTGGAGAGATACTGCAAGAAACCAGGGTTTATCCTGCAGCTCTGGCTAGGAGTGGGAAGAGGTGCTGGGATGCCAGCACTGTGGGTGTGAGACATCAGTGGAGGTTGGCCTGATCCCAGAATGCTCAGTTCCTCAGCAATCTTGCAGCCTCTGCTTGGCAATAACCTTTCTGCAGCCCCCTGGACAGGGAAACCAGTGCCCACAGACCTCTGGCCCTCTGGACCCCTGATTCCCTCTAGAAGAACCCCCCCCAAACCAGATGACCCACCAGTAGCAAGGAAGGTGCCCTTCTCCCCATACCCTCAGATGCCCGTGCCACCCACTGCTGATAGAAGGCTTCCTGCATGCACCTGAGGAGGTGTCTCCTACTTGATTGGTTAGTGCAGGGACCCTCCAGGCTGGCCAGACCTGCAGTCTGCTCTGCTATCCTGTGGGCTCAACCATAACTTCTCCAGGGAGTCTGAACTCCTTCCAAGTTTTCCCTGCCTTGGGCACTCTCCTTCAGCCCTAGGCACCATTGAGAGTTTCCTCATATCTTATAGCTGCTGTTTTATTATAGTTAAATGATTCTTTATATTAGCCCCCATCCCCACTCCGTTGAGCCTACAGTGTGGTTTCTGGCTCCTAATTGGACCCAGGTGGGTATACTATCTCTCCAAAGAGGCCTGGGAGTAGAGAAATTGCTCACTGAAAAAGATATTGTAGTGTGTATGTGTGTGTGTGTGTGTTTGAGAGAGAGAGAGGGAGAGAGAATGAGAATATGCACACAGGATATGGGCATGGAGGTATAAATATGATGACTAAATGTCATGGTCAAGTTCATGTGTCAACTTGGCCAGGCGGTGGTGCCTGGTTGTCTGGTCTGGCAAGTGCTGGCCTGTCTGTTGCTATAAGGACATTTCATGGACGTAAATCATGACCACATTGGCTGCATCCACAGCTGATTATATTTACCATCAGCTAAGGGAAGTGTCTTCTGCAATGAGTGATGCTTAATCTAATCACTGGAAGGTTTTTAAGGAGAATTCAGAAGACACAATTTCTCTTACTGCTTCAGCCAGCCAGCCTCTCCTGAGAATTCATTGAGAGCTCACAGTCTGCCCTACAGACCTTACATCCCCACGGTTGCATGAGACACTTTTATAAATTTTATATTTACAGATATCTCCTGCTGATTCTGTTTCTCTAGAGAACCTTAGTCAATACAGTGTCCATCTTCAGAAAAATATAAACTATTGGGCACTTACCCTCTTGTCCTGGTAACGAGGGATACAACTGCAGGGCTCCATGCAGCAGGACAAGATCAACTTACAGTACTGATGTCAGTTATGCTTTTTTATGAGTCCTGCACTGCTTTTGCCTCCTAGCTCTAAAACAAACACCATGCAATGGGATGGCTTAAACAATGGGAATTCATTGGCTCACAGTTTTGAGAAGTCCAAAATCAAGGCATTGTCAAGGCAATGCTTTCTCCCAGAAGACTGTGGCTGCCAGGGATCCTTGGTCCTTGGCTTTTTTGTCATGGCAATGCACCTGGCTTCATCCATCTGACTTTCACTCTGCTTTTAAGGGACTCCAATCATCCATGTTAAAGCCCAACCTGATTCAACGGGGCCACACCTTCATGCAGACCGAGACCAAGAACATGTCCAAGTTGGGATACACAATTCAATCCACCACAGGGTCCATTTTCATTCTTTTGCATGTGGATATCCAACGGTATTATTGAAGAGACTGTCTTTTGTTCTCATTGCATGTACTTAGGGCCACAGTGGCTCAGCAGGCAGAGTTCTCGCCTGTCATGCCGGAGACCTGGGATCGATTCCCAGTGCTTGCCCATGCAAAAAAAAAAAAAAATCAATTGACTATGGATTGTGGGTCTATGCCTGAAATTTTAATCCTGTTCCATTGATGTATTTGACTGTCTTCATGCCAATGTCACCCTGTTTTGGTTACTGCAGCTTTGTAGCACAATTTGAAATCAAGAGGTATGAGTCCTACACTGTTTTTTGGTTGTTGCTTTGTTTTTCAAAATTGTTTGCTACTTTGGGGCTCCTTGCAGTTCCATATGAATTTTTTTTGAACACTTGATTTTATTGTTCTTTTAAAAAAATAAAAGCACATCTTTCAGTGATACAGATTAAGAATGCTTCTTAGGGGAACAAACCCAGCACTGCATTTTTTCTGCTGAATTTCAGTAGCACTTACAAGCTAGATTTTTAACTCAAGGGTACTTTTGTGGTTCTTTGGGAAAATAAGTTATTAACTAAAGGAAGGTGAGTGAGCTGTGCACATGCTCCTGAAATTAAGTGTGTCCTTTTTACTTGCATTTGGAAATGTCAGTTCATAACAGGCAGTGCTGAGGACACAACACACTGCTGAATGCAGGAAATCCTGGGTTCATTTCCTTGTTTTAAAAGGAAGCTTCCAACGACAGTCCTCATGCTGTGATCCTATTTGAAGGTCACCCCATTAGTTCATTATGGCCATGAATAGGGAAGTCCTGTTCTTAAGAGCTGCATTACCAAGGCCACTCTGTCCAGTGACTCTCAGCCTTTCCCAGGTCAGGGAAACTAGTGGTCAGGATTTATCTAAAGAAGGCACAAATTTTTGAGGGACCCTGGTCTGCAGGAAATTCACTCTGAAACCTGACCATGCCTCTAAATCTCTAAATGCCTCAAAGAGAGGCAGGTTAAAAAGTCTCAGAGGTACATTACCATGGTTTAAGAAGAAGGCACAGGCCTGCTCTACTTTTCACATCTAGATATGACTTAAGTATGCCCATCCTTACTGTGCCATAAACTATTGGAGGTTTTGTTCTGGATGACAGCTCCACCTGAGTGGGTTTTGGGGTGAGAGCTGCTGCAAAACTCTGACCTCATCCTTCCGTCACTGAAGAGATTCCAGGAAATTCTCCTTCTCATCAAATTTGCTTTCCAGGAAGGCATTTCTCTCAATGGCTTGATTCAAGCACTGCTCAAAGTTTTCCAGAGACATGATTGTGGCCTGATTTGCTTTTTCCAACTCATCATTTGCTTGTTCCAGCTCTTGGATATTTCTGCAGTTGATCTTTGATTGCTTTAGCCTGTGGGAAGTCATCCTTTAAGGCTGAGATAGCTCTAAGGCTGCTGGCAGCCCTCAGAATGCTGCATTTGAAGCTTCTCTTCTACAGTTTCTAACTCTATGCTAAGGTGGTTATTTTCTGACAGGAGATCACTGCAATTTGCTTCTCCAGTTCAGTTTCGTATTCTCGATTTCCTCTTGGAATTCTCAGAGTTCCTCTTGTGTATTCTCTGTCTTCTGCTTGTAGGTCATAGCCAGTTCTTTCCAATAGTTTGCTTCTTCCCCTTTAGAACTGAACATTTTACTTTACTGAGTCCTCTGTTGTAAAAACGGGGATGAAGAAACCTACTCTTCTTGTGGCATGTTGCCGGGTTCAGGAAGTGGGAACCTCCATGTGAATTTGAAGAACAGCTTGCTCATTTCTACAAAAAAAAATTGCTGGAATTTTTATAAGGATTGCAACAAATTTGTAGATCATTTTCGTTCATACTAACATCTTAGTATTAAGATTTCCAATATATGAACATGGGAAGTACTGCCATTTATTTGGGTCTTTTTTTAAAATTTAGGTCTTTTTAAATTCCTTTCAGCAGTGTTTTGTAGTTTCCAGTTACAAGTCTTCTATATCCTTGGTTAAATTTATTCCTAGATGTTTACTCTTTCAGATGCTGTGCTGGTTTGAGACTGTTACGTATCTCAGAGAAGCCATGTTCTTCTAATTCAGTCTTGTAGGGGCAGACCTATTGTTGGGTGGGACTTTTTATTAGGCTATTTCCATGAAGATGTGATCTACCACCATTTATGGTGTGTCTTAATCTGCTTACTGGAGTCCTTTAAGAGAAAAGGCCTGAATTGCTCTCAACAGACTTTTGGCAGAAATGTGGACTCTAAATATACCTCTGATGAGGTTTTAGACAGAAATGATGAATGTGTCATTGCAAACTGGAATAAAAGTGACCCATGTTTTAAAGTGGCAGAGAATTTGGCAAAATTGAGTACTGGTGGTGGATGGAAGGCAGAATATGAAAGCAACAAGCTCAGATATCTAGTCAAAGAAATTTCCAAACTAAATGTGGAAAGTGCAGCCTGACTTCTCCTCACAGCTTATTATAAAATGTTAGAGTAAAGAGATAAGGTGAGAACTTAACTCTTGGGTACAAAGAAACCAGAAACTGATAGTTTGGAAAATTCTGAATCTTTGGAAAATGAGTCTTTCAGAGAATAATGCCCCACGTGACAATTTAACCAAACATGGAAGTTCAGTCTTTTCAGCACAAACCAGGATTGGAGATGGAGTTATCCAGTAAGGATCTGTGGAAAGTCCTACTGTCTAATGGTTTTGATTCCTGAATACTGCGTGGAAAACTAACAAGTGTTGTGGGGTCTGTATAAAGGGAACCACTGCCATCTGGACTAGAAGGGACAGAAAGGAACAAATTGAAGGAAAAATTACTTCAGAGGCAAAATCATGGAAGCTAAGGTATGGAGTCAGGAAATCTCAGGCCAAGAGAATGGATCCACCCATGCATGTGGACAGGAGAGCAGGGCTATTGTATAGGCCTTTGGAAAGGTTGGGACTGCCACTCTTTTGAGCCCTGTTCTAGTTTGCTAGCTGCCAGAATACAATAAACCAGAAACAGAATGTCTTTTAAGAAGGGAAATTTAATAAGTTGCTAATTTACAGTTCTAAGGCTGAGAAAATGTCCCAATTAAAACAAATCTATAGAAATTTCCAATGTAAGGCATCCCGGGAAAGATACATTGGTTCAAGAAGGCCGATGACTTTCAATGTTTCTCTCTCAGCTGAAAGGGCACATGGTGAACATGGCACCATCTGCTGGCTTTCTTGTGGCTCTACAAAAAAGGACTCTCTTCAAAATGTTTCCTCTTTTAAAGGATTCCAGTAAGCAACTCCACCTTCAATGGGTGGAGACACACCTCCATGAAAATCACCTAATCAAAAGTTACCACTCACAATTGGATGGGTCGCATCTCCATGGGAATAATCAAAATGCTCCCATCAAGCAATATTGAGTGAGGATTAAAGGACATGACTTTTCTGGGGTCCACCATAGATTCACACCAGCATATTCTACCCTTTGGACCCCAAAAAGACATGCTCTTTCCAAATGTAAAACACATTCATTCCATAACAATATTAGAAAGCCTTAAACCATTTCAGTAACAATACAAATAGAATACAAAGTTAGAAATAGTATAAAATCTCATCAAGTCAGTTATGGGCATGGTGTGTTCTGAGGCAGAATTATCCCCTGGCTCTGGACCTGGGAAACTCAAAACACGTCATTTGTTGCCAACATACAAAAGAGGAACAGTTTTAGGATACATTTACCCATTACCACAGGGAGTAAGGAACACAGGGGTCACAAGACCCATACAATTTCAAAAATCTGCAGGGCAAAGTCCATAAGATGTCAAAGTGTGAGAGTCATTTATCTTCAAGGCTTTAGAAAGGGGCAGTCCCAGCCTTTCCAAGGGCCTACGCAGAGGCCTGCCTCTCTCCAAACACAACCTTGGGGGACATTGGGGAGACCACCTTTTTCTCGGCTCCACTCTCACCAGGCATCAGGGCCACCCCTGGGCTTGCTGCCGTTTCCAGGGCACATGCTCAACCCCTCCATTGGCGGTAGCCAGGCTCTCCCCAAATCCGAAGGAATGTGCTTCACCCTCTGCAAGGCCTGAGGTGGCATGACTCTTCCACTGCCATGAGCTGGAAGCCCATCCTCTGCCTTTGGGGCAAACTCACCCTCTCCATGGGCTTGGGTGGGTCTGCTCTCCTGGCCCGAGATTTCTTGACTTCAGACCTCAGCCTCCATGGCTTTGCCTCTGAAGTTATTTTACCTTCATAGTGTTCTTTGTCTGAACCCCCCAGTACAGACTGACAGTGGCTCTGTTTGTACAGGTCCCACGGCACTCTCGTTGGCTTTCTCTGCAGTAGCCTTGGATCATGCCCATCAGGCATAAGGAGTTTCCACAAATCCTTCCTGGATAACTCCATGTCCAATCCTGGCTTTTTCTGAAATGGCTGACTGGTTTCACATTTGGCCAAATCCTCACATGGGGCACCGTATTTTGGGGTCTCCCTTACTGGAAGCCCAGAACTTTCCAGAACATCAATTTCTGGTTTCTTTGTACCCAAGAGTTCATTTTTCAGCTTATCTCTTTCCTGCTGCGTTTCACTATAAGCTGTGAGAAACCAGGATGCATTTTCCACATTTAATTTGGAGATCTCTTCTGCTAAATATCCAAGTTCATGGCTTTTAATATCTGTCTTCCAGCCAAAGCCACTACTCAATTTTGCCAGATTAGCTGCCATTTTTTAAACAAGGACCACCTTCCTTCCAGTTTATAACACGTGCCTCCTTTCTGTTTAAGGCCTTATCAACAGTATCTTTAGAGTCCACATTTCTACCAACAGTCTCTTCAAAGAATTCTAGGCCTTCTCTATCAACTGCCTCACAATTCTTCCAGAATCTTCCCCTTATCCATTTAAAAAGCCATTCCAACATGTTTGGTATTTGCAAACCACAGCAGCACCCCACTCCTCTGGTACCAAATTCCGTTCTAGTTTGCTAGCTGCTGGAATGCAATATACTAGAAATAGAAAGGCTTTTTAAAAGGGGAATTTAATAAATTGTTAGTTTACAGTTCTAAGCTGAGAAAATATCCCAGTTAAAATAAGTCTACAGAAATGTCCAATTTAAGGCATCCAGGCAAAAATACTTGGTTCAAGAAGGCTGATGACTTTCAATGTTTCTCTCTCAGCTGGAAGGGCACATGGTGAACATGGTGACAGTTGCTGGCTTTCTCGTAGCTCTACAAAAAGGGACTCTCTCCAAAATGTTTCCTCTTTTAAAGGATTCCAGTAAGCAACTCCACCTTCAATGGGTGGAGACACATCTCCATGGAAATCATCTAATCAAAAGTTACCACTCACAATTGGATGGGTCACATCTCCATGGGAATAATCAAAATACTCCCACCCAGCAATATTGAATGAGGATTAAAGGACATGGCTTTTCTGGGGTCCACCACAGGTTCAAAGCAGCACAAGCCCTGAAGATAAAACTTCATTCTATAAATGATTCTCAGACTTTGAAAGTTTGCCTGCAGATTTTTGGAATTGTTTGGTTCCAGTCACCCATTTTCCTTCCAATTTTTTCCTACGGCAATAGGAACGTTTATCTTATGACTGTCCTTCCTTTGTATATTGGCACAGATAATTTGTTCTGAGTTACACAGGTCCACAGGTAGAGGAGAATTTTCCCTTAGAACAGACCATGTCTCTAGCATTTTGAAGAAACTCTGTAGTGTTTTTGACTTTGAATTATGTTTGCACTGTTACTGAAATGATTTAAGGCTTTGGGAATATTGTGATGGGATGACTGTATTTTGCATTTGGAAAAAACATGTCTTTAGGGGTCCAGAGAGTGGAATGTGATGGTTTGAAACTGTTATGTACACCAGAAAAGCCATGTTTTTGTAATCAAATCTTGTGAGGGCAGACCTATTATTTGGTAGGACCTTTTGATTAGGTTGTTTCCATGGAGATGTGACCCTGGCATTCTTGGTGGGTTTTAATCTGCTTATTGGAGTCTTTTAAGAGGGAGACATTTTGGAGAAAGCACAGATACTTGGTGAGCTGACACAGAGAGCAGACACAGGCATTTGGAGATGCTAAGAGAGCTGCTTGAAACCAGAATCTGAGAGAAAAGGACAGCAGATGTTTCCATATGCCTTCCTATGTGACAGAGAAACCCTGGACAAGATCAACTTTTCTTGTGTGAAGTTATCCTCTTGTTTATGCCTTAATTTGGACATTTTCATGGCCTTAGAACTGTATATTTGTAACCTAATAAATATCCTTTGTAAAATCCAATCCATTTCTGGTATATTGCATTCTGGCAGCATTAGCAAACTGTCATGGTCAGGTTCATGTGTCAACACGGCCAAGTGGTGGTACCTGTTTGTCTGGTTGGGCAAGTGCTGACCTGTCTGTTCCAATGAGGACGTTTCATAGAATTAAATCATGATCATGTCAGCTGCATCCACAGCTGCTTCCATTTGTAATCATCCAAGGAGAGTGTCCTCTGCAATGAGTGATGCTTAATCTCATCACTGGAAGCCTTTTAAGGAGAATTCAGAAGAGACAGGCACGCTTCCTGCTTTGGTTGGCAAGCCTCTCCTGTAGAGTCCATCCAGACCTACCATCGGAATCGCTGGCTTCACAACCTGCCCTGCGGATTCTGTACTCTGCATTTCCAATGGTCACGTGAGACACTTTTATAATTTTTATATTTGTGAGTGTTCCTTGTTGATTCTATTTCTCTAAAGAACCCTAACTAATACACAAACTGAAACAGATGCTATTGTAAGTGGAATTGCTTTCTTAATTTCCTCTATGGATTTTTCATTCTAGTGTATAAAACCACAATGCATGTTGATCCTGTACCCTGTTACTTTGCTTGAAACCATGTATTAGATCTAGTCATTTTCTCATGGACTCCTTTGGATCTCTAAATGTAAGAAGATGTCATCTACAAATAGAAAGTTTTCATTCTTCATTTCCAGTTTGTATACCTATTATTTCTGGTATTGTCTAATTGCTCTGGTTAGAATTGTTGTTACAATATTTAAAGCAGTGTTGAAAGCGGGCATCCTTTGTCATATTCGTGATCTTAAGAGGAAAGCTTCAAGATTTTTTGCATTGGAAATGATGTTAAGTATGGGCTTTTTTTTTTTTGCATGGGCAGGCACCAGGAATTGAACCTAGGTCTCCTGCATGGCAGGTGAGAACTCTGCCTGCTGAGTCTTCCTGGCCCACCCAATTGTGGGCTTTTAATACATGGCTTTTATAATTTTGAGAAAGTTCCCTTCTATCTTAGTTTTCTGGTGTTTTTATTTATTAAGAAAAGATACCAGATTTTGTTAAATACCTGTGCTAGTTTGAAACTGTTGTCTACCCCAGAAGAGACATATTCTTTAATCCTCATTCAAATTGCTGGGTAGGATCTTTTGATTAAGTTATTTGCATGGAGATGCGACCCACTCACTTGTGGGTGGGACCTTTTTTTTTAGGTGGGACCTTTTGATTAGGTGGTTTCCATGGAGATGTGTCCACCCACTCAAGGTGGGGTTGCTTACTGGATGACTTTAAGAGGGAAGCATTTTGGAAAAAGCTTCAGAGTCAACCTGAGACCCAGATATTTGGAGATTCAAAAGAAAATTGCCCTCGGAGAAGCTGTCTAAAATGAAAATCCAAAGGCCTAAACAGATGCCAGCCATGTGCCTTCCCAGCTGACAGAAGTGTTCTAGACCCATCAGCCTTTCTTTGGAGTTAAGGTATCTTTCTCTGGATGCCTTAATTTGGTCATTTCTATGGCCTTAGAACTGTAAACTTGCAATTTAATAAATTCCCTTTACAAAAAACCATTCCATTTCTGGCATATTGCATTCTGGCAGCATTAACAAACTAATATAATACCTTTTCTGCCTCTATTGAGATAGTCAAATGATTTCCGCCCTTGCTCTATTTATGTGGTGTACGATGTTCATTAACTTTCTTATATTGATACACTCTTGCATTCCTGGGATAAATGCCACTTCTTTATAATGAGTGATTTTTTAAAAATGCTGTTGGATTCAGTTTGTCAGTATTTTGTTAAAGATTTTTCATCTATCTTAATACGGGAAATTGGCCCATAATTTTCTTTTCTTATGATGCCTTTTATCAGGTTTTGGTATCAAGGGAATGCTGACTTCGTAGAATCAATTATGCAGTGCTCCTGACTCTTAACGTCTTTGGAAGAGTTTGGGAAGCATTGGTGTTAATTCTCCTTTAAATGTTTAGGTTCCAGTAAAGCCATCTTGTCCTGGAATTTTCTTTGGGGGAGGTTTTTTATTATTGATTCAATCCCTGTATTTATTAGAGGTTTGTTGAGGTTTTCCATTTCTTCTAGAGTCATACAATATTCTTCTATTTCCTTATTGAGTTTCTATTTGGATGTTCTATCACTGTTGAAAGTCATATGTTGGAATCTGCAATTAATATTATAGGACTGTCTATTTCTCCCATCAATTCTGTCAGTGTTTGCTTCATATATTTTGTGCTCTACTGTTAGCTCATATATATTTATTTATCATTAAATTTTCTTACTGAATTGATCCTTTTATTAATATATAATGCCCTTTCTCTCTTGTAACAGTTTTTTATTCAAAATTGATTTTGTCTGATATTAGGATAGCCATGCCTGCTCTCTTTTGAATACCATTTGCATGGAATATTTTTGCTTTCAACATGCTTTGTCTTTGAATCAAAGATGAGTTTTGTGAATAGTGTATAATTGGGTCATGTTTCTTTATCCACTCTGCTAATATCTATCTTTTGATTGGAGAGTTCAGTCCATTTACATTTAAGGCAATTACTGATAAGGCAAAATTTACTTCTGCCATTTTGCTAATGATTTTTGTAGGTCGCATACCTTCTTTTTTCCTTCCTTTCCTCAATTACTATCTCCCTTTTTCGTTGAGGTGATCTTTTATAGTGATACATTTTGAATCACTTCTCATTTCCTTTTGTGTAAATTTATTGCATACTTTCCTTATAGCTAACAAGGGATTACATTCAACATCTTAAGTCTATTACAATTTAGTTTATATCGATACTAACTTAACTTGATCTATACCTCCTCTGTTCCTATATCCTTCCAGCCCCCTTTATGTGTTCTTGTCACAAAGTACATCCTTATACATAGTATGCCTAGTAAAAATAGTTTATCCTTTTCATACATTTTACTTTTAAGCCATATAAGAAGTAAAACACAGCATCACAAATGAAAAGTGCAATAATACTGACATTAATATTCACCTGTTTGGTTACTTATACCCTAGATCTTTATTCATACAGTTTTGGGTACTGTTTAGTGTCCCTTCCTTTCAACATGAAGGACACCCTTTAACATTTCTTGTAAGGCAGGTGTAGCGGTAATGAACTTCCTCAGCTTTTGTTTATCCACAAATGTCCTAACTTCTTCCTTATTTCTGAAGGATAACTTCTGCTGATTATTCTTGGATAACAATTTTTTTTCTATCAGCTCTCTATGTCGTTCCACTGTCTTCTGGCCCCTGTGGTTTTTAATGAGAAATTGGATGTTAGTTTTATTAAGGATCCATTGGATATGATGTGTCACTTCTCTCTTCCTGTTTTCAAGTTTCTGTCTTTGGCCTTGATATTCAACAGTTTGATTATAATGTGCCTCAGTATAGATTTCTTTGGATTCATCCTGCTTGGTGTTCATTGAGCTTCTTGGATTTTTTTTTTTTTTCATTTATTTCATCCGATTTGGAAAGCTTTTAGTCATTATGCCTTCAAATATCTTTTCTCTCTCCTTCTGGGAATTCTATGGTGCATGTATTGGTATGCTCAATAGTGTTCCACAAGCACTCAGGCTCGGTTCATTTTTTAAATTCTTTTTTCTTTTTATTTCTTAACTTGGACAACTTCAATGGTCTTATCTTCAAGTCCACTGATCATTTCTTCTGCCTCCTCCAATCTGCTATTGAACCCCTTTACTGAAATTTTCATTTCAGTTACTGTACTTTTCAGCTCCAGAACTGACAATGGTCTTCTTTATAATTTCTATCTCATTATTGAAATTCTAATTTTGCTCATATATTGTTTTCTTGATTTACAATAGATCTTTGTCCTTTTTTCCTTTCATTCATTAATTTCATTTGAGAGAGTTCATCTAAAATCTTTGATTAATAATTCAGAGACTGGGCTTCTTCCAAAATAGTTTCCATCAAATCCCTTTTGTTTCCTGAGATAGGGTCATACTTTTCTGTCTCTTTATGTTTTGTAATTTTTAGTTGAGGCCTATTGTGGTAGTTTGAAGCTGTTGTGTACCTCAGAGAAGATGATTTTTTTTCTTTCTTTCTTTCCTTCTTTCCTTCTTCCCTTCTTTCTTTCCTTCCTTCCTTCCTTTCCTCCTTTGTTTTTTGGGGTGTATGGTCCTGGGATTGAACACGGGTGTCCTGCATGGAAGGCGAGCATTCTACCACTGAACCACTCATGGACCCCAGCCATGTTCTTTTTATTTTCTTCTAATATACTTATTATTATTTTAAACTTTTTTTTATTGTATAGTATAACATATATACAAAGCAAAGAGATAAAAAAGCACTCTTCAACAAGTTGTTACAGGAAAGATCCCAGAGTTTGTCATGGGCTACCGTACAATGCTCTTATAGTTTTACGTCTAGCTGCTCCAGAATATAGGAGGCTAGAGGCTTAAATATTTTTTATTATCACAATTGACTTTTTTCCTTCTCTTTTTTGTGAAAAATAACATATATACAAAAAAGCTATAAATTCTAAGGCACAGCACCAAAATTAGTTGTAGAGCATATTTCAGACTTTGACGTGAGTTACAATTTCACAATTTCAGGTTTTTACTTCTAGCTGTTCTAAAATATTGGTGACTAAAAGAGATATCAATTTAATGATTCAACATTCATATTCATTTGTTAAATCTTATCTTCTCTGTATAACTCCACCATCACCTTTGATCTTTCCATCCTTCCCTTTAGGGATGTTTGGGATATGGCAATTCTAAATGTTTCATATTGGAAGGGTCTGTCACTAATATGGGGTAGGGAGATGGAACTATCTGATATTCTGGAGAGGCTGAGGCTAGGTTTCAGGACTTATCTGGACCAGGGACACATTTGGAGGTTGTAGGTTTCTGGGAAGTTACTCTATTGCCTGGAACCCTTGTGGAATCATATATATTGCCCTAGGTGTTCTTTAGGATTGGCCGGACTGGTCCTGGTTGGGGGTTGGCAGGTTATGATAGGTAGAAATTCCTAACTGAGGCTTGCATAAGAGCAACCTCCAGAGTAGCCTCTCTACTCTATTTGAACTCTCTCTGCCACTGATACTTTATTAGTTACACTTCTTTTCCCCCTTTTGGTCAGGATGGAAATGTTGGTCCCATGGTGCCAGGTCTGGATTCATCCCTGGGAGTCATCTCCCATGTCGCTAGGGAGACTTTCACCCCCGGATGTCATATCCCATGTAGGGGGGAGGGCAATGATTTCACTTGCAGAGTTGGACTTAGAGAGACTGAGCTGGCCATATTCTTTTTAATCCATGCCTGTAGGTGTAGACTAATTGTGGTGGGATCTTTTGATTAGTTTATTTCAGTTGAGGGGTGCCCCAAGTTGGGTCTTAATCCTCTTACTGGAGTCCTTTACAGGAGAATAAAGGACACACATAAAACTCATGAAAGGTCATGGAAAAAGTCTTAGAGAAGCTGAGAGGAAGAAACTGAGGTCAGAAGCTGGAGGCAGTAAAGTCTAGGACAGAAAGACTAGCAGGTGTCAACATGTGCCTTGGTATCTGGCAGAGGAGCCCAAGCTTGCTGGTAGCTAATCTTTAGAGAAGGTATTATCCTGTTGATGTCTTAATTAGGACATTTTAAGAGCCTTAGACTACAAATTTGTAAGCTAATAATTCCCCATTGTTAAAAAAACAGTCCATTTCTGGACTGTTGCACTTCGTCAGCATTAGCAAACCAAAACAAATACACACCCTGAATATTTTATTATGGTAACTCTGGAAATCTAATTTTTCCATTCCTCAGTCTGCCATACCAAGAACAAAGAAAAAGAAAAAGAAAATCAAAGAAACAAAGAAAGGGTAAAAGAAAAAATAAAAATAAATATTAACAAATGGACAAAACACCTTCACACACACACACACAAAAAAGTTGCATTGTCTCTTTACTGTTTTTTTTTTAACATGGGCAGGCACCGGGAATCGAACCTGGGTCTCTGGCATCGCAGGCAAGCATTCCTACCTGCTGAGCCACCCTGGCCCACCCTGCATTGTCTCTTGAAGGCTCTCAATAGATGCTGATGGGAAGCCAGAGGAAGAAAAATAGGTGTGCTGGCTTTACCTCCTGGAAGTTGCTGGTGTGAGATTTGAAGCCACTGCTGCCAAGAGAGCCAAAACTGAGGCCATTATCTGCACTGGTCCCTCGGGGATCCACTGACTGTGTAACACAAGCAAGAGAAAGGAGGAAACCCAAACAAAACTAAAAGGTGCATTGGTACTTTACATCCCAGTAGAAGCTGGAAGTTGCTGCTGCATGGAGGTTCAAAACCTATGCTAATTTCCATGCTGACACTTCAGGGATCCACCAGACCAAGAGACATCCCCCCCCTACACACACACACACACAAAAGAAAGAAAATCAATTAATAAGAAGGTCCACCATTTCCTTACGTATTGTCAGATGCTGGTGGAAGCCCAGAAACTGCTGCTGGTGAAAGGGCTGAAGCTAAGTTAAAATGAGGCCAATGTCAACATTAGGGCCTCATGGTGCTGCCAGACCAAGAAATACCCACACAGACTGAGAAAGCCTTCTTGACCAGAAGGGGGAAGAGAAATGAAACAAAATCAAGTGCCAGTGACTGAGAGATTTCAAATAGAGTCAAAAGGTCATTCTGGAGATTATTCTTGTGCAGTATATAGATATTCCTTTTGAGTTTTTGATGTATTGGAGTAATTAGATGTAAATACTTGGAACTGATGAAATGGAATCCATTAACCTTGATTTTTGAAGATGACTGAATAACTATAGAGCTTTTAAGATGTGATCGTGTGATTGTGAAATCCTCTTGGCTGATTCCCTTTATCCAGTGTATGGATAGATGAGTAAGGAAAACAACAACAACAACAAAAAAACAACATGGAGAAAGGGAGATACGGGATGTTATGAGTGTTCTTTTACTTTCATTTTTATTCTTTTTGTTTTGTTGTTTTGAAGCAATGAAAATGTTCAAAAAGCGATTGCAATGATGAATGCACAGCTATCTGATGAGACGATGAGTCATTCCTTGTACACTTTGAATAATTATACAGTATGTGAATATATATCAATAAAATTGCATTTAAAAAGGGAAAGGCAATATACATACAGCATACAAAAAAAAAGCAAAAGGCAATAAAACATTGATGATTCTTGAATAAAAGAAATACCCACATAGAAGGAAATAAAAGCGACACTGGTCGTATATGTCACGGTGGATGCTGAGGGAGGCCAGAAGCTGTGGCTTGCTGCACAGAGACAAAACCAAGGCCAAAGTCCATGCTGGGCTTTCAGGGATCTGCCAGGTCAAGAAATATCAACACCAGAATAAGGAATAAGGAAAAAAAGGACTCTCATTTCACCAGGATGAATGCTCCAAGGTTCTTTGAACAACTAGCAAAAATGGGCAGAGACCTCTTCCTCAGTGCTCTGGAAAGCAGCTAGGGGGTTGGAGTAATGACCAGGTAAGCACCAAATCAAGAAAATATAGCTTAAAATCGGTAGGAAAAGCTCATGGTGCACTTTCTGGCTCCTCCCTAGTGGAGCTACAAAAGTTTACAAGACAAACAAACAAACAAACAGGAAATGATGGCCCATCCAAAGGAACCAAATGAAACTTCAGGAACCACCAACAAAGACATACTAGACAGACTTTTTAAAAATGAACTTCAAAAGCTGAAGAGAAAACATGGAAAAAGAATGAAAGGATATTAAGAAAATTATAAATGAGCAAAATGAGAATCACATTAAAGGGATAGAAATTAGAAAAAGGAATTAAACAGAAATACTGGGTTGAAGACCACAGTAACTGAAATAAAAAAAAACCCTTGTAGGGGTTCAACATGAGATTGGAGGTGGTAGAAGAAAGAATCAGTGAACTTGAAGATAAGACAATTGAAATTATTTGGGCTGAGGAGGGAAAGAAAAAAAATGAAAAAAAACAAACAGAACCTAAGAGATGTGTGGGACACCATTAAACATACCAATATGTACATTATGGAAGTCCCAGTTGGAGAAAAAGGAAAGAAAGAGTCAGAAGGAATATTCAAAGAATTAAGGGCAGAAAACTTCCAAAATTTAGTGAAAGACAAATATACATATTCAAGACCACAACTCCAAACAGGATAAACTCAAAGAGAACCATATCCAGGACACATTGTAGTCAAACTGCAATATCAAGAACAAGGAGTTAGCTCTGAATATTGCAAGAGAAAAACAACTTGTCGTGCACAAAAACAACACCAATAAGATTAAGTGTTGATTTCTCACCAGAAACCATGGAGGCAGGAAGGCAGTGGGATAAAATATTTAAAATGCTGAAAGAAAATAATTGCCAAACAAGAACTTTATATTCAGCAAGCCTGTTTTTCAAAAAATGAGGGGCACGAACATCAAAATATCTAGGAATAAATTTAACAAAGGATGTAAAGGACCTGCACACAGAAAACACTGCTGAAAGAAAATAAAGGAGACCTAAATAAATGGGAGGATATTCAATGTTCATGGATTGGAAAACTAAATATTAAGATGTCAGTTCTACCCAAAGTGATTTACAGTTTTAATACAATCCTAACCCAAATTCCACTACCTTCTTTGCAGAAATGAAAAAGCCAATCATCAAATTTATATGGAAGGGTAAGGGGTCCCAAATAGCCAAAAGCATCTTGAAGAAGAATGAAGTTGGAAGAGGCACACTTCCCAATTCTTAAACTTACTTCAAAGCTACAGTAATCAAAACAGTGTAGTACTGTCACTAGGACAGATGCATATAATCAAAGTGAGAGTTCGAGAATAAACTCGAACTTCACATCTAGGGTGGTGCAATGTTGGCTCAGCAGGCAAAACTCTTTCCTGCCATACCAGAGATCCGGGTTCAATTCCTGAAGCCTGCCTATGCAAGAAAAAAATAAAAAGCAAATCCTCACATCTGTAGTCAATTGACTTTTTATTGTGAAAGATAACATATTTACAAAAAAAGGAATAAATTTCAAAACACACCACAACAATTAGTTATAGAACAGATTTCAAAATTTGGTATGGGTTACAGTTCTACAATTTTTAGGTTTTCCATTCTAGTTGCTTCAAGACACTGGAGATTAAAGAAATATCAACGTAAGGATTCAGCAATCATACTCATTTGTTGAATCCTATCTTCTCTGTTATAACTTCACTTTCTCCTTTGATCTTTCTCCCAATCTTCAGGAGCATTTGGATTATGCTCATTCTAACACTTTTATGATGGAAAGGGCTATCGATAATATAGGATAGGGAGATGGAACTAGTTGACATTCTGGAGAGGCTGGCCCCTCTGGGTTTCACCTGGTTTAGGAACCCATCTGGAACCTGTAGGTTTCTGGAACCAATTGATTTTTGACAAGGGGACCAAGTCCACTCAATGTGGAAAGAATAATCTGTTCAACAACTGGTTCTGGGAAAACTGGATAGCCATTTGCAGAAGATTCCAGGTGGGGCCTTAATTCAGAGGATATACAACAATGAACTCAAAATGTATCAAAAACCTACATATAAGAACAAAAACTATAAAATTCCTAGAAGAAAACATGAGGAAACATCTTCAGGAACTTGTTTCTTAGACTTTCCACCAAAAACATGAGCAACACACACAAAAAATAAATGGAACTTCATAAAAATTTAAAAATCTTGCGCATCAAAGGACTTTACCAAGAAGGTGAAAAGACAACCTACAGGATGGGAGAATAATTTGAAAGCCGTATGTCTGATAAGGGTTTAATATCCAGACTATGTAAATAAGGATATTCATAAAGATAAGGAAGTAATATGGGAAAGTGTTTTTCATGTGCAACTATGTACCAAAATTGCTACTTTTAATAAATATTTTTGTAATTCTACTCACATAGAATAGAATGTGGACTTCTTATTGTGAAATGACTGCTCTAGGGATTACGATATATATCTCAACTTTCTACTTCAGATTAGTACTAATTTACTGCCATTAAAATATAGAAAGTTTATTTCAATATTACTCCATTCCCTCTCCCTCCACGTTGTGCCATTATTATCAGAGATATCATATATATATTATAAAATCAATACAGTGCCATAGATATTGTGTCATACAAACATATGTCTTTTAAATTAGTTAGGATAGGAAGGAGGAAAAATATATTTATAAAGTCTTTTTCACTAATATAGGTATTTACCATTTCTGGGGCTCTTCCTTTCTTCCTGTGGATTCAAGTTATCATTTGGAATCATATCCTGGCTCCAATATAGCTCCATTAATTCTCCTTCCTTCCTGCTATTATGTCATATTTATTACGTCTTTGTCAGAAGTCCAACAATACAACTTTGTAATTATTCTTTCATTTATTGCTTTGAAATTTGTTAAGAGAAGAAAATCTAAAACACCTGTTTATATTTTCTTTTACGACCACCTATGTGATTACCTTTCCTGGCATATTTTATTTCTTCATGTTAATTTGAGTTGGGATCTGGTGTGGCTTCCTTTCAGCCTTAGGAACTTCTTTTGCTATTTATTTTAAGGCAGGTCTGCTAGCAACAAATTCTAGCAGTCTTTGCTTATCTGGCACTATCTATAGTTCTTTCACATTTGATGCCTTTCAAATACTTAATGGATATGGAATTCTTGGTTGGCAGATTTTTTCTTTAAGCCTTTGCAATAGGTCATCCTACTACTGCTTTCTGGACCCCACTGTTTCTCATGAAGTGTTGGTTGTTAATTTTATTGCAGTTGCCTTGCACATAGTGACTTATATTTTTCGTTTGCTTTTTTAAGATTTCTTCTTTGGCTTTTAACAATTTAACTATAATGTGTCAAAGTGTAGGTCTCTGTTTATCCTACTTAAGAGTTTGTTGAGATTCTTGGAAGTGTCGATTAATGTTTTCCATCAAATTTAGAAACTTTTCGGCCATTTTTTCTTCAAACATCTTTTTTTTTTTTTTTTTGCCCCTTTTCTCTTATCTCTCTTTCTGGCACTTCCATTATGCAAATATTGGTTTGTTTGATGGTATCTCACAGGCCTCATTCTTTTTTCTTCTGTTCTTTAGATTGGATAATTCCTATGAACAGATCTTCAAGTTGGCTGATTCTTTCTTTCTTTTTGACAGTTCACATTTGCTATTGACTCCCTGTAGTGAATTAGTGAATTTTTCATTTTGGCCTTTGTGCTTTTCAACACTAAATTTCCATTTGGTGCCTTTTAAAAATTTCTGTCTATTTATTGATATTCTCTATTTGATGAGTCATGGTAGCCCTAATGTTCTTTATTTCCTTTAACATCCTTCCTTAAATCAGAAAGGTTTGATTCACTTTTTCTTATTTCTTGGAACATCTCATACATTTTTATTGAAAACTGGACATTTTAGACAATTCATTGCAGCAACTCTGGATTCTGATGACTCCTCCTCTAAGGCATGGTGTTGGTTTGATATTTGTTGATTATGTTTAAGTTTGTTTCGTGACACGCAGGACTAAT
Source organism: Tamandua tetradactyla (assembly GCF_023851605.1). Classification (NCBI taxonomy): domain Eukaryota; kingdom Metazoa; phylum Chordata; class Mammalia; order Pilosa; family Myrmecophagidae; genus Tamandua; species Tamandua tetradactyla. The sequence continues at coordinate 11,254,418 of NC_135335.1, forward strand.
TCTGTGACTCCTGTTTACCTCACGGCGTGCAACTTCCGATGTAACTGCTCAGTTTTCTTCTTGATTTTATATTTAAGCCTAGATTCCAATGAATTGTCCTGGGATTAAGATAACTTAGTGGTGGACCCATGACTGGGCATAGGCTGAGCCTCAGCTTGAGTCTGTAAGGCTTCCATCCTTTGCCGGTAGAGCCCTGTGTGGCTTGGACAATGAGCTCAATCAAACTTCAGCAGGTCTACAAGTCTGTCCCAGCTTTTACTTTCTGTGTTCACAAGACCTCATGGTCAGCCAGGGATGAGAGACTCACTAGGGTCTCCTCTGGTCTCTCCCGAATGTGTGTGCAGCCTTGGGCATGCCTTCCAGACCACCAGGTATATGTGCCAGCTTTGCAAGACCCTCTTTAGATGTCTCATTAGCTGGATTTTCATGTTAAATTTCTAACTAGTCTGTTGGTCTGTTTCTTATTCCAATCAGTATTGCATCTTCAGACCAGCTGAAATTTTGGCTTTCCATGATTGCCACTGAGATGGCTAGCGTTTACACAATATCTCTGGGCATGGTATTTTCTACTCTCTGCTCCAAATAAATTAAGCCACCACCCCTCTGCTGTGCCTCCCTATCACAGAGCTGGGGAGGTGGGCCTGAAAATCTTCTGACATCCACTGTTTCTTCTGAAATTCAGTTGAGTTTCTTGAATTAATGCTTTTCAATTTCATGTATGCCTTTGGTTAAATCTCCAGTCGTTAAATGGTTGTCCCTGACAATTGTTTTCAGGTGTATCATTGCTTTTTCACTCATTTCAGAAGTCCTGCCCATTTGAGATCATGGTTATCTGTGGACAATCCACACTCTTATATCACATGGAAGGAACTGAGGCCAAGAGAGACGAGGTACTTTGATTAAAGTCCACAGCAAGTCTATGGCAGAGCTGGGACCAGAACCAGGATTCCTATCCTCCCTGACCAACTGTTACATCTTCTGCCTTCAAAGGAAAATGCAAAGGCAGCAGCACACCCGCTAGAGGGCTCCCCAACCCAGGCCTCCCACCCAGGAAGGAGAGTTATAGGAAACTGAAAGCTGGACTTCATTTTCTTTTCCCTTAGGTTCAGGGAAGGAGAGTGGGTATGTCCCACCCTGAAATCTCTCTGCTGACAGTAAATCTCTACCCTCAAAGCAGTCACAGGAGAAAAAAGAAGCATTATGCAATGCCACCTGCCCCCAGTGACTGAACTCAGGGTCCCCAAAAAAGCCATCAAAGAGATGCCTGTGGATCAGCTCCAACAAGGGATATTTCATCAGCACACCGGATGTCAGAGGCAGGTTAGAGATGATCGAATTCAATATATTCCTTTCCTCTCATTTCACAAACAATAGGGCAGAAGTCCAGAGAGGGAAAAATAAATGTCTCAAGTCACACAATTAGCAGCAAGGTAACTCTAGAACCAGAACACAATCAGACAGGATAGGTGGTTATGAGATTGAAACCAGGGATCCTAAAGGCCTCCTACGGTTTTCAGTCTCATCTAGGGTTGTTTGTTCATGCAAACTACATTCCCACCACCCGTGTGTCCGTCCATGTTCCATATCTTCCCTCTGGACCAAGTTAATGGAGCAGAGCAGCCTCTAACAGGAATAACCCAGCAATCAAGGCAGAGGGAAAAGAGAACATGACAACCCCTGCACTGGCTCTCAAAGCTTCTCCCAGGCATGGCATGTATTGTTTCTGACCCCATTTCACTGAACAAAGCAAATCACACTGCCAAGCCCGCTATTGCTGGGAGAGAGGAATAATAATGCAGTCCACCACGTTAGGTTTCCTAACCCCATATACATAATTTTTCCACCTTTAGAGAGGAGACTGTATCACCCGAGAATGTGAGCAGTGCTAACCCAATTCAAGGGGCCCTGCCGTGAATTGTCACAGGCCCAGCTTCTAGATCCTTCCTCCATCTGTGTTTGAGAGAGAAAACCCCAGGGCTCAGATGGATGGAGGTACAAGTCAATAGCTCAGTGCAACAGCCCTTCTCCTCCTCTTCTGGGGGGGCTCTAGTTCTAGAACCAGAGGGTACAGAGGGGTGCAGGCCCTCTCCAACAGCAAAAAGAGAGCATGGTGGATACGAGCAGAGACTCTGAGGTCAGCTTGCATGGGTTTAGAGCCCAGCTCCCTTATTGTTGCAACCGTGGGTCAGCTCCTTATACTCTCTATACTTCCGTTTCCTTATCTGCAAAATGGGGATAATGACAGTGTCTACTTCATTCAGTTATGAGGTTATCTAAGTCTTGGCACTAGGCAGGAAGAAGGAAGGCCCATGAGGATGATCAATAAGTGCAACTGCAGGAACTCAACTCACTGGAACTCGGGCCATTTCTGGCACTAATGTGGGAAGGGGGTGTGATGGTAATGCTATTGGGCAAGGTTTGCTGAGTCTCCAGAAGGAGACCCCAGATGAGACTTTATGTAGTCTTGAACCAACTCCAGACTCCATCTCACTCTACCTGACCATTCACCTGAGCATACCTTGATTACCTGAGAGTCCTAACCAATGGTACTTACCCGCCATCCAGCACATCCAGTGGAGCACAGGGCTCTCAAAGCCTGCTGAGTCAGGTCAACAGTCACGGGCTTCCTTTCTGCGAAGGTACAGTACCCCACCCCCTCACACCCACTTCCCCACCCTACAAATAGGCATTTACTTCCCACTCAACCCATCTGGCTCATCACCACTGACAAAAATAGCAACCACCAATCAATCAAGACCTTTTATGTTTCTTCCTGGCATTGCTTCCAGTAAGAGGACAGCACCACTGAGTGTGATGCTAGTCTAAGGGAGAAGGAAGTCAAAAGAAGTCTGTGCAGTGGTCACTGAGGATGCTGAAGAAGCTGTGTGGTCCAGGAAAGAGGACTAGGGGCTGCAGAGGGTGAGGGCGACTTTTAGAATTTTACAGCATTTTCTTTTGTTCTTTAATATCCTCTCCCCTGCAGTATTGCCACTGGGTAAGAGTATTAAGATGAACAATTGGAGGGGCTTCACAATGGACTTAACAGTGATCTAGACACATCCACTCATTCCATAAATTTACTCCCACTATAAAGTGATTACATTGGGCATTGGCTCTCACTCTTCATTGCACACTGAGATCACTGAGGGAGATTTTTAAAATTCTTATTGGTCTGGAGTAAGGCCTGGGCATAGGGTTGTTTTTTTTTATAATTTATTTTCTAAACATAATAACACACAAACACGAACATTTTTACTGTATGATCATTCCATAGGGGGAATTTACCAAGTTGAAAGTTTACAGTTCTAAGGCCTTGCACATCTATAAAGAATGTCCAAATGAAGGCACCAACAAGAGGTTACCTACACTCAAGAAAGGCCGATGAAGTTCAGGGCTTTCTCTCAACTGGAAAGGCATATGGTGAACATGGCAACATCTGCTAGCTTTCTCTCCAAGCTTCTTGTTCCATGAAGCTCTCGCGGGGGCGTATTCCTTATTCATCTCCAAAGGTCTCTGGTTTGGATGGGCTCTGTGGTTCTCGTGACTCTGTCATGGTTCTGAAGCTTTTACCAAAATGTTTCCTCTTTGAATGGATTCCAATAAACTATTCAAGACCCACCTGAAATGGGTGGAGTCACAGCTACCCCTAATCAAAGGTTAATACCCACAACTGGGCATATCACATCTCTGTGGAGATGATCTAATCAAGGTTCCAGCCTATAGTGCTGAAGAGGAATTAAAAGAAAGGGCTGCCACCACAAGATTAAGTCAGGATTCAAACATGGCTTTTCTACGGTACATAATACTTTCAAACCAGTACAGACATATGCACACAACAGAATGCTGTTTAGCAATAAAAAGGAATGAACTATCGATACATGCAACAACATGGATGCAGTTCAAAACAGTTATGAGAAATGAGCCAGGCAAAAAAAGAAAAAGTAAAAAGAGAACATGATTCCATTTATATAGATCTCTAGAAAATGCAAATAATTTATAGAGACAGAAAGCAGATCAGTTGACTGGATGGGGGGGGAAGACTAGAAGGAATTAATTATAAAGGGACACAAATAAACTTTTGTTTGCTCATTATTCTGATTGTGGTAACAGTTTCCCAGATGTATACATATGCCTACATGTATCATTGGTATTTTAAATTTATGCAATTTATTGTATGTCAATTTCACCTCAATAAAAAAAAAAACTTGCCAGTTTGAAGCTATCATATACCCCAGATAGGCCATGTTTTAATTTTGACCCAATCTTGTGGAGCCACACCTATTGTTTAGGATTGGATTGCTTCCATGGAGACAGACCCACTCAATTGTGGGTGTGACCTTTTTGTTAAATGGAGATGTGACTCCACCCATTCAAGATGGGCCTAATTTAGTTTATGCAAGTCCTCTAAAAGGGGAAGCATTTTGGAGAAACCTAAAATGCAGAAAACCCAGGAGACACTTAGAGAAAGTTGCTTCAGAGCTGACAGAGATGCAGACATTTGGAGATGCCTGAAGTGCCAAGAGAGAGCAGATGCCTAGACACAGACACTTGGTGATGCAGAGCCAGCAAACATAACCATGTGCCTTCCCATGAGATGCTAAGCAAGTCAGCACCCAGAGCTGTGTCCTAGAGGAGCTAAATGAAGGTCTATAGATGCTTAGAGAATAAACTTCTGGCATCAGAAACTGGAAGCATCAAACTGGGAACAAGGACCAGCAGACACCAGCCAGGTACCTTCCCGTGTGACAGATTTCGTCCTTTCTTGAGTTAAGGTATCTTTCTCTGAATGCCTTATTTTGGACATTTGTATGGCCTTAGAACTGTAAACTAGTAACCCAATAAATTCCCTTTTTAAAAAGCCGTTCCATTTATGATATATGGCACTCTGGCAGCATTTGGCCAATCAGTGTGCGGTTCAGCCTGCCACACTGATAAAGTAAAATGCAATATTTAGCGCCATTTAGAAGAGGTTTAAATATGCACTAAGTAGTCTTATACCTACCTCAGCCGCTTGTCTTAATTTGCCGGTGTTCCCAGATTTCGCCATTGAACTCGACTCTGCCCTCTTCTGGCTGGGTGTGACCTCTGCATTAACAACGGGCTTCTCCCTAAATGAATTTTGCCATCAAATAGTTAAGAAATAGCACTATATTTCAAAATTATTGTAAAATCAATATCACACATCACTTCAGATTTGTGCTTTTTAAGATACCTTTGGGATCTGAAATCCCAGGAAACATTTCTCCTCTAAGCTTGTTTTTGTGACGCAATAGCTTTCATACAAAATAATTGTTGTTGATTGCTTCTCTGGCAATTGTTTAAAATGCTAATGACAGCAATGCGTAGCTTTCAGATTTGTTTGTTTAATTTGCTAATACTCTTTTAAAATGCTGATTAAAGTGATACTTGCACATAGCTTAAGAAAAGAAAAGTGTACATAACAGCCTCTGCCCTTCCCTTCTCATCTCATCCTACTGCCAGAGCCAAGCCTCTTGAACTCTTGAACTATTTCTTCTAGTAATTAGCTCATTATTTCTGAGAAATGTTGTTGAGCCACCTAACACTGGAACGCAAAGTAATGTGAAAGAAATCAATATGTTTTATCTCTTAAAATAGCAATTTTGTCTCTGAACCTGAAGGCAAGAGAATGCTTTTTGGGTGGTATAGTAGAGCGAAATATCTTGGAACCAAAACACCTGGATTTGAATCTTGGCTCTGATGCTTGCTGCCCAAACTTGAACTAGTGAACTGATCTGTCTGAACCTCAGGTTGATTATTTATAAAATAGAGATGATAATATTGGCCTCATAGAACTGTCAGGAAGGTTAAGGGAGAAAGCATGGTCCACGTTGGGTCCACTTGCCAACATTCAAACATGGTGTTTTCTTCACCTTTTCCTGTGCTTCAACTCTCATTCTCCAGAATTATACCATACGGGGGGGGGGGGGGGGGGGGGGGAGACCCCTCATTCCCAGTAGAGCTCTTTTAATTAAGCCCTGCATAATTTTAAAAGAGGTACTTATCCTGTTTTTAATGAAAGCACGTTGAGGAAATTTCCAAGGAGGCTACATCATTCCTGAGTTATGACTGCAATTAGTAGTATCACGAGCTCCCTTCTAGAGTGTTGCAATTCTCAATGATTTCGAGAATGGCCCGATGGCTAGAAACTGCTGCAAGCCACCTCCCCCTACCTGCCGGTCCCTGGCAGGGTCATCAATTTGTCATTGCAGAAGCTGGTCCACCTCCATTTTCTGATTAGTGATAGGCTAGTTTCTACAGAAACCGCCTCAGAATTCGCGTTTACAGAACTGCCATCAGAGGGAATTCTTACAGAGGCTTCTCTACCCAAAGGCTTTCATAGAAAGAATCTTACCCCTCCTGGAAGGTTCTTCCCTGGTCTAACACATCCTGCTGGGGCTGCTTCGCTGGGAGCTGGACCAACAGCGCTTGGGATCCCACGGTTTCTTCTAATTCAAGGGGGAAGAAAAATGCTACAGACAGTTTGCCTTGTATGGAGTGAAACCGGTGAAAGGAGAGCCTCTCACCTCGATACTGGGCCCAGGCTTGGCTCCTGGGAACCCTCAATAAAACTGTGGATGAGCGAAGGAGAGCGTGGGAGTAAGAGCTAGAGAGGGTTCAGTTTCTCTGCTAAAGAGAGACTGAGGAATTCCGAGGGGCGGAATCCGGGGGAAAAGGTGAAGAAGCAAGAGTTGTCTCTCCCCACAGCGTCGCAGAAATCGTGAGACTAAACCCAAAAGGCAGAAGCTTCTGCTGAGCTAGAGCTGTTCGCAGCTCCGCCTGCGGGAAGCCGCCCTCTCTGCCCCACTTTCTGTCCCCCACACCCCGAAATACACAGCGAAGGTAATCCCAGAGATTCATTGGACGCCAGGCGCTCTAGGGAGCTGGTGTCTTTGATTCAATTAACAACAAATGATCATTCCTAAATATTCGCTTATTGCGATTAAAACATTTTGCACAATCAACAACTGCCCATGAGAAGGGGTCCAGAAGGGAATTGTGGGGACTCTAGGAGGGTCCGACGGCGCGCTGGGGTCAGTCAGGCACGGCGGCCCCGGTACCCTCAGGCTTCCCTGGAGAGAGGGTCCCCATTCCTTGGACGGACCTGGCTGGCGCACAGATGGTCGTTCAGGAGCAGGGTTCATTGTTATTCGATCCTGTGCCCCACGAGCCCAAGTTCCCGCGGCTTTTGAGGCCGGGTTGTGGCCTGATCCTGGAAACCGAGGGCGGCAGAGCCGGCGCTCCCCGCCGGCGGCAGGGATCAGGCCCATCCGGCTGCTGCGGTCCCGAGGGTCTCCGGACCTCACTAGGGACAACGTGCCAGGCCAGTTCCCAGTGGGCACGGCCCCTGGTCCGCAGAGCCCAGGAGTTGTGGGTGCTGGGGGTTGCTCGGAGAGGGACTGCGTAGGGTGCAGGGGTGGGGGTGCCGCGGCGCAAGAGCGCCGGGTGAGGGCGGCGGAGCGCTCAGCTAACGGCGGGGGCGCGTGGCAAAAGGCGCGTGGAGCGCGTGGACACAGGGGAGCGCGCGGGGAAGGCGCCTGGGAACCCAGAGGGGCGCCTGTGAGGGGGCTGCAAGGCCCCAGGAGTTTGAGGGTCTTTGAGAGGAATGGCAGGGAAGCGGGGCGCGGAAAGTTACTCGTGGAGTGGAAGGTAGCGGGCAATACTCGGAGATGAGCCCTCGCTGGGCTTGGAAAGTGACTGAAGTGGCGACATATGGAGAGCACGATTAAGGCCAGATTTGGAAGGCCTTGGGGGCGCACTCAGGCGTTAAATCCTTGAGGATTGCATGGAGTTTTTTGGGTTTTTTTTTAAAGTAAGAATAAATAAATAAATACATGTTTCTAATGTAACCGATGGAAAAAAATAGGTGGAATATATTTAAGTATGGAACATAATAACATTACTATCCAATAGCATACCATTCGAATTAAGAACTTGATCATACCTAATGCAGATACTTCTGCCTGGGTGTACCTCCAGTTCTCGTCTCCCTGGCTCCCCAGCAGAGGTAACCTCTATCCTGAATTTTGTCTCTAGCATGTCCTAGCTTTTCAAAACAGCTTGTAAAATAACTTATTTGCATCCCGAGTACATTGTTTTGTTTTGCTTATTTTAAACTTTATAGAAAAATGGCATGCTCTATGTTTTCTTCTGCCACGTGCTTCTTTCAAAGGTGTTTCTAGGATATGCCCACCTTGACGTACAGACCTGTAATTTGCTTTGGGGACAGTAAAAGATTCCGTTATGTTAATATGTCGCAATTTATTGATCCAGTAATGAAGCTGTTTGGCTTCTCTTCTCTCCCTTCCCCTCGCCCTCCCTTTCCCCCTCTCCCTCCCCCTCTCTTTGTCTTTCCAATTTGTCCTTGGAAATGACTGAATAGAGCTCAATTTCTGTTCAGTTTTGCATCCTAGAGACTCCTTAAGGTTTATCTAGGAACGTATGCAAATGTTCAGTTTTACAATAGAACACTGAGAGGTCTCCTCTATTCCTGGCACTAGTTTCCCTTGTTCCAGCAATGTGTGGGTATAAAACGGTGCTTACTGAGTTTTAATTTGCATTTCCTTCATCACTAATAATATTAAGACTTTTACATATATTATTTATCAGTCATTTAGATTTCCTTTTTCGAGAATAGCCTTCATGTCTTTTATCCACTTTCCTTTGGGTTATCTTCTTAGTGATTTGTAGGCAAGTTTTATGCATCCAGATATTCATCTTTAATAGGATACTTTTTAAAAAATATTTTTATTGAGATAGTTTCACACACATACAGTCCATCCATATTATACAATCATTTGCTCAAAATATCAACACATAGTTGTGTATTCATCACCCTGATCATTTTTAGAACATCTACATCATTCCAGAAAAAGAAATAAAAAGAAAAAAGGAAAAATTCATACGTCTCATAGTCTTTATCCCCCCCCCCATTGACCGCTAGTATTTCATTCTACCCAGGTTTTACCCTTTACACCCTGTCATGGTCAGGTTCATATGTCAACTTGGCCAAGTTGACAGGTGGTACCTGTTTGTCTGGTTGGGCAAGTGCTGGCCTGTCTGTTGCAATGAGGACATTTCATAGGATTAGGTCATGATCACATCAGCTGCATCCTCAGCTGATTCCATTTGTAATCAGTCAAGGAGAATGTCTTCTGCAATGTGTGATGTTTAATCTAATCACTGGAGGCCTTTTAAGGAGAATTTGGAAGTGACTGACTCTCTTCCTGCTTCAGCTGGCGAGCCTCTCCTTGGGAGTCCATCCAGACCCTCCATCAGAATCATCGGCTTCACAGCCTGCCCTGCGGATTTTGGACTCTGCATTCCCAAGGTCATATGAGACACTTTTATATATTTTATATTTGCGAGTGTTCCCTGTTGATTCTGTTTCTCTAGAGAACCCTAATACAACTTGGTACCGGGAGTGGTTCTTAAGAAGCAGGATCTTAAAAATGGGTTTTTATGAATGGTTTTCTACTCTGACTGGACTCAAAGGCACCAAGGACTCTGATTCCCATAATCAGGATGACACTCCCAATCCATGGAGTGAGTTGGCAAAAGAGATAGTCAAAATATCACCTTTCGATGCTCCTAATGCTTCGCTTGTATGAAGCCACCCAATCTCCTCCTGAAGGGATTAGCCCTAGAATGATTAATCCTGTTTCACCAAATGAAACTGCAAACGAATACCTTGAAACAAATGACTTGGAAGATATTTCTAATTCTTTTCATGACCCACCCCCACCACCCCTCATTTCTTCCAGACCTATAACTAGACTAAAGTCCCAACAGGCCCCTAAAGATGAGGTACAAAGTATTACACATGAGGAGGTATGTTATACTCCAAAAGAACTGTTTGAGTTTTCCAATTTATATAGACAGAAATCAGGGGAATATGTGTGGTAATGGATTTTAAGGGTGTGGGATAATGGTGGGAGGAATACAAGGCTGGATCAGGCTGAATTTATAGTTATGGGTCCACTAAGCAGAGATTCTACATTCAATGTTACAGTTCAAGGGGTTAGAAAAGGTATTAACAGTTTGTATGGATGGTTGGTTGAAACACGGATCTAAAGGTGGCCAATATTACCTGAGGTTGAAATGACAGAACTGCCATGGTATAATGTAGATGAGGGGATCCAGAAGCTTAGAGAGATTGGAATGTTAGAGTGGATTTATCATGCAAAGCCTGCTCTTACACCCCAGGAATGTCCGGAGGATGCACCTTTTACCAGAACAGTGAGAAATAAATTTGTGAGACTAGCACCATCATCCCTGAAGAGCTCTGTAGTTGCTCTTCTCTGTAGGTCAGATATTACTGTAGGAACTGCTGTCACTGAGCTGGAATACTTAAACACAATGGGGATGGCCGGATCCCAAGTTGGCAGAAGCCTGGTGGCAGCACTTAATTGCCAAAGACAAGATAGACGTGGCTATTATAATAGACAGCAAACTCAAAGCAGGAGTCAAAATTATACGACTTGCAGAGATTTGTAGCATTGGCTAGTAAATCATGGGGTACTTAGAAATGCAATAGAAGGGCAATCTACTAAATTCTTGTTCGAGCTGTATAAGCAAAAGAGTTCTAGGGCAAGAGAACAGAAGTCTAACATAAATTACAAAAACAGAGTCATGGCCCCTCAATCAATTTCCAGACTTGAGACAGTTTACAGACCCAGAGCCCCTTGAATGAAGGGGAGGCCAGGTTTCTTTGGGAGAGAACCCTGTTACACTGCCAGAAATCTATACTGTTAATCTTGCTCCAAGCCTTCCCCAAGGAGACTGACAGCTTTTTACCAGGGTAACTGTGCATTGGGGAAAAGGAAATGATCAGATATTTCGGGGATTATTAGACACTGGTTCAGAAGTGACATTAATTCCAGGGGATCCAAAATGTCACTCTGGTCCACCAGTCAGAGTGGGGGCTTATGGAAGCCAAGTGATCAATGGAGTTCTAGCTCAGGTCCATCTCACAGTGGGTCCAGTGGGCCCCCGGACCCATTCTGTAGTTATTTCCCTTGTTCCAGAATGGATAATTGGAATAGACATACAGAGCAACTGACAGAATCCCCACATTGGCTCTCTAACTCGTGCAGTGAGGGCTATTATGGTGGGAAAGGCCAAGTGGTAGCCACTAGAACTGCCCCTACATAGCAAAATAGTAAATCAGAAGCAATACCGATTCCTGAAGGGATTGCAGAGATTACTGCCACTCTTAAGGACCTGAAAGATGCAGGGGTGGTGAATCCCACCACATCCCCATTCAACTCTCCTATTTGACCTGTGCAGAAAACAGATGGGTCTTGGATGATGACAGTGGATTATCATAAGCTCAACCAGGTGGTAACTCCAATTGCAACTGCTGTTCCAGATGTGGTATCATTGCTTGAGCAAATCAATACATCTCCTGTACCTGTTATGCAGCTATTGATCTGGCAGATGCTTTTTTCTCATTAGCTGTTATGAAGGACCACCAGAAACAGTTTGCTTTCAGCTGGTAAGGTCAGCAATATACTTTCACTGTCTTATATCAGGGGTACATCGACTCTCCAGCCCTATGTCATAATCTTGTCTGCAGGGATCTTGATCATTTCTCCCTCCCACAAGACATCACACTGGTCCATTATATTGATGATATCATGTTGATTGGAACTAGTGAGCAAGAAGTAGCAACTACTCTAGACTTACTGGTAAGGCATTTGCATGTCAGAGGATGGGAGATAAATCCAACAAAAATACAGGGCCTTCCACCTCAGTGAAATTTCTAGGTGTCCAGTGGTGTGGTGCATGTTGAGATATCCCTTCTAAGGTGAAGGATAAGTTGATGCATCTGGCCGCTCCTATGACCAAAAAAGAGGCACAATACCTAGCTGGTCACTTTGGATTTTGGTGACAACATATTCCTTATTTAGGTGTGCTACTCCAGCCCATTTATTGAGTGGCCAGAAAAGCTGATAACTTTAAGTGGGGACCTGAACAAAAGGAGGCTCGGCAACAAACCCAGGCTGCTGTACAAGCTGCTCTGCACTTGGGCCGTATGATCCAGCAGATCCAATGGTGCTGGAAGTGTCAGCGGCAAATAGAGATGCTGTTTGGAGCCTTTTGAAAGCCCCTATAGGAGAATCACAACGCAGACCCTTAGGATTTTGGAGCAAAGCCTTCCCATCTGCTGCAGATAACTACTCTCCATTTGAGAAACAGCTTTTGGCCTGCTATTAGGCCTTAGTAGAGAGTGAACACTTAACCATGGGCCCCCAAGTTACCATCAGACCTGAGCTGCTAATCGTGAGCTGGGTGTTGTCTGACCCACCAAGCCATAAAGTTGGGCGTGTGCAGTAGCACTCTATTGTAAAATGGAAATTGTATATACGAGATAGTGCCAGAGCAGGTCCTGAAGGCACAAGGAAGTTATGTGAGCAAGTGGCCCAAATGCCCGTGGTCTCCACTCCTGCCACATTACCTTCTCTTTCCCAGACCAGAGCAGTGGCCTCTTGGGGAGATCCTTACAGTGAATTGACTGAGGAAGAGAAAACTGGGGACTGGTTTACAGATGGTTCAGCATGATATGCAGGTACCACCTGAATGTGGATAGCTACAGCTCTACAACTCCTTTCTGGGGTGTCCTTGAAGGACAGTGGTGAGGGGAAATCCTCCTAGCTGGCAGAACTTTGAGCAGTGCACCTGGTTGTTCATTTTGCTTGGAAGGAGAACTGGCCAGAGGTGCGTTTGTATACTGACTCATGAGCTGTTGCTAATGATTTGGCTGGATGGTCAGGGACTTGGAAAGACTGCAATAGGAAAATTGGTGATGAAGAGGTCTGGGGAAGAAGTATGTGGATAGACCTTTCTGAGTGGGCTAAAAACATGAACATATTTGTGTCCCATGTGAATGCACACCAGAAGGTGACTTCAGCAGAGGAAGGTTTTAATAATCAAGTGGATAAGATGACCCGTTCTGTGAATACCAGTCATCCTCTTTCCCCAGCAACTCCTGCCATTGTCCAATGGGCTCTTGAACAAAGTGGTCATGGTGGTAGGGATGGAGGTTATGCATGGGCTCAGCAACATGGACTTCCACTCACCAAGACTGACTTGGCTACAGCCACTGCTGAGTGCCCAATCTGCCAGCAGCAGAGACCCACACTCAGCCCCCAATATGGCACTATTCCCCAAGGTGACCAGCCAGCTACATGGTGGTAGGTTGATGACATTGGACCACTCCCTTCATGGAAGGGGCAGTGATTTGTTCTAACTGGAATAGACACGTGCTTTGGATATGGGTTTGCTTTCCCTGCATGCAATGCTTGTGCCAAAACTACTATCCATGGGCTTACAGAATGCCTTATCCATCATCATGGTTTTCCACACAGCATTGCTTCTCATCAAGGAACACACTTCACAGCAAATGAAGTGCGGAAATGGGCACATGCTCATGGAATTCTCTGGTCTTACCATGTTTCCCATCATCCAGAAGCAGCTGGATTGATAGAACTGTGGAATGGCCTTTTGAAAATCAATTACGGTGCCAACTAGATAGCAATACCTTGAAGGGCTGGGATAATGTTCTTCAGGAAGCTGAATATACTCTGATTCAGCATCTGCTGTATGGTGCTGTTGCTCCCATTGCCAAGATCCATGGGCTCAGGAACCAAGGGGCGGAAATAGGAGTGGTACCACTCACTATTACCCCTAGAAATCCACTAGGAAAATTTTTGTTTCCTGTCCCTGTGACCCTGAGCTCTGCTGGTTTACAGGTTTTAGTTCCAAAAGTGGGAGTGCTTCCACCAGGAGAAACAACAATGATTCCACTGAACTGGAATCTAAGACTGCCACCTGGTCACTTTGGGCTACTCATGCCCCTGGATCAACAAGCCAAGAAGGGGATTACATTATTGTCTGGGGTAATTGACCCTGACTATCAGGAGGAAATAGAACTGCACCTACATAATGGAGGTAAAGAAGAGTTTTCTTGTAATATAGGAGATCCCCTAGGGCATATTTTAGTACTACTGTGCCCTGTGATTAAAATGAATGGAAAGTTGCAACAACCCAATCCAGGCAGGACTATCAGTGGCTCTGAAACTTCAGGAATGAAGGTTTGTGTCACCCCACCAGGCAAAGAACCAAGGCCAGCTGAAGTGCTTGCTGAAGGTAAAGGGAATATGGAATGGGTAGTGAAGAAAGTAGTGACAAATATGAACTACGGCCACATGATCAGTTACAGAAACGCAGACTATAGTGCTGTGTTGTTCCTATTATACTATTTAACTTGAAAGACATCAAGTTTAAGAATGAATATTACCCAAGGACTTGCACCCTATTCTGGAAGATTTAATGTGTTTCCAGTTATATGCGGGACAGTTGAGTATTGTTAGGTGAAAGAAAAAAAGTATGTTTTATTGTTTTTTTATTTAGAAATTATTTATGGTTTAAGGTGATATGTATAGCTGCCAAGTTGACCAGGGATGGACTGTCATGGTCAGGTTCATGTGTGAACTTGGCCAAGTGGTGGCACCTGTTTGTCTCATTGGGCAAGTGCTGGCCTGTCTGTTGCAATAAGGACTTTCTGTAGAATTAAATCATGATCACGTCAACTGCATCCACAACTGATTCCATTTGTAATCAGCCAAGGGGAATGTCTTCTGCAATGAGTGATGCTTCATCTAGTCACTGGAAGCCATTTAAGGAGGATTCAGAAGAGACAGGCTCTCTTTCTGCTTTGGCCAGCGAGCCTCTCCTATGGAGTTCATCCAGACTCTCCATCAGAATCATCAGCTTCCCAGCCTGCCATGCGGATTTTGGATTCTGCATTCCCATGATCATGTGAGACACTTTACAAATTTTATATTTGCGAGTGTTCCCTGTTGATTCTGTTTCTCTAGAGAACCCTAACTAATACATACCCCTATTATTTATTCATTTTTATCCCTGTTTTTTACTCATCTGTCCATACCTTGGATAAAAGGAGTATCAGATACAAGGTTTTCACAATCACACGATCCTATTGAAAATGCTATATAGTTATACAGTCATCTTCAGGAGTCAAGGCTAATGGAACACAGCTCAACAGTTTCAGGCACTTCCCTCTAGCCACTGCAATACACCATAATCTGAATAAGGATATCTATATAATATAGATTAACCTCTGGGATAACCTTTCAACTCTGAAATCTCTCAGCCACCGAAATTTTATTTTGTCTCATTTCTCTCTTCTCCCTTTTGGTCCAGAAGACTTTCTCAGTCCCTTGATGCTGGCTCCCCACTCATCCTGGGAGTCCTGTCCCATGTAGAAAGGAGGCGGTGAGTTCAGAGAGTCCACATCTGAGCAACAAAAGAGGTTCTCTGGGGGTGACTCTTAGGCATAATTATAAGTAGGCTTAGCTTCTTTGCAGGAATGTTTCATAGGGGTGCACCTCGAGAATGAGGTCTCGGCCTATTGAATTTTTTGTCCCCACTGCTTGCGAAAATATCAGGAATTCCCCAGATGAGGAAATTTAACATTTCCACATTTTCCTCCAGTCCCAAAAAGGACCTTGCAAATATTTTCTTATCTTCTGCTCAGATTACTCTGGGGCGTATGAGGGCATTACAGTAACCTGTACAAACCACCAAGAGCTCACTCCCTTTCAAGTTTCCATGTAATTATGGTGTTTGAATAAACTGACCATACAAGTTAAATTAGATAGTGTACTACAGAAAATATAAATTTTGCACCAGATAAGCATCTCTTCCTTTGGTCTCATACAGAAGTTGAAGTTTTAAAATATGGACCATATTATCCTTTACCGTTTAGTCTGATTTACCTTAAAAAAGTAAAGTACCCAATTGTGGGTGTTAACCTTTCAGTAGGGTGTGACTCCATTTGTTCCAGGTGGGTCTTGATTAATTTATTGGATCTTTTAAAAGAGGAAACATTTTGGAGAGAGTTTCTTCAGAGCCACGAAAACAGCAGAGCCCACCCAGTCAGGATCCAGGGTCCACAAGCATTACATTGTGACTAATGGGTGCCAGTTTTCGTTGGGTCATCTAAATCTAAATTGTTTCCCCCTCCAGGAAAAACTACCACTTCTCATACGTACTCTCATAACAGTCCTAATCCTCACAATATCTTTCTGAAAGGCACTGTAGATAATTTGGGCCTACAGTGACCACTCTGGGAGACCATTTGACTTGAACAAAACTGTTCCTCTGAGAGGTACCATAGGAATGAAATGTAATAGGATTTCTCAGGACCAATGGGCAGTATACTTTGAGTGACAGGCAGAGGACTTCAAAAAAAATTCTGAGTCAATAATTATTCCACTAAAAATTCTTTGGCTAAAGCTAATGAACCAACTTCCAAACTTAAGCAACAACAAACTAGATGCATTTCCGTAGTAAATCCTCCCCATCTGTCTGGTTTGAGGCTGCTGTGTACCCCCAGAAAAGCCATGTTCTTTTTCCTGGTCCAATCTTGTTGGTGGCAGACTTGTTTGGGCAGGATCTTTTTTTATGAAAAAAATTACTATTTTTTATTAAGTTGTTTCCATGGAGATGTGACCCACCAAATTGTGGGTGGGACTCTGATTAGATAGTTTCCATGGAGATATGTCTCTACCCATTCAAGGTGGATCTTAATCTCCTTACTGAAATCCTTTAAGAGGGGAACCATTTTGGGAAAAGGTCAGCACCCACACAGAGACATTTGGCAATGCAGAAAGAAAATGCCCCTGGGGAAGCTATGTGAAACCAGAAGCCAAAGGCCCAGCAGCTGTCAGCCATGTGTCTTCTAATAGAGGTGTCCCAAATGCCATAGGCCTTTCTTAAGTCAAGGTATATTTCTCTGAATTCCTTAGTTTTGATATTTTTATGGTTATGTCCCTAGAACTGTAAACATGTACATAATAAATCCCCTTTAGGGAAAAATAATTGTTGTTGCGATCAGCCGGGCAGACACTCGGCGAGCTGATAGTCGCCGGGCAGCCTCGCGGCCAGAACCCTGGGTGGGAGGGGGCGAGCTCGCTGGGTGTAAACCTGAGGTAAGCAGGGCCTAGCCGTCTCGGCTAGGGGACTAAAGGACTTGAGCCGGAGGCCAATTAATCAGCACAAAGCTTTTTATTGTTACATAGTATAAGCTATAAGTACTGAGAGAGCCCAAGTGCGCAGAAGACCCCGAGCTCTGGGGAGCTCAGGTTATATACTTTTACACAGGGGGAGGAGTCGGGGAGGGGGTAGATGGTTTAGGGAGCCAATCACATAAGCTATAAGACAGTTGCTAGGCTAGGGTGGCAGAGGAGGGTTAGAGGCAAGTGGCAGGAGACAGTTAATGGCAAGAGCTGAACAACAGGAAGGTTAGTGGTTTAGTGGTGGGCTACGGAAATGGGCGGTCTACGACAAGAGGGGGAAAGGGGGACAGTGAACTAGGTTACAGATATGAGAGACAGGGAGAGAACACAGAAATGATTAAAAATTTTTTAAGTATGGCTAGGCTCCAGTCCCTGAGAAATATGCCACAAATTGTAATGAAATAAATATCAGTGCCTGAGAGAATTCAAATAGAGTCAAGAGGTTGTAATGGAGGCTATTCTTATGCAAGCTTCAGCTAGATGTTGTTATTTACTCTGCTTTGTCAAATCCCAGCCAAAACCATTCCTGCCAGACCTAAAGAATGCCTAGGACTCTATCTGAGATTCTACAAAAGTTTCACTCACTATGATTACTTTGAAGAAACCTACAAGCTCCAAATGGGTTCCTAGGCCAGATAAGTCCTGAAAACCAGAGAGGCCAGCCTCTCCAGAACATCAACTAGTTCCATACCCCTATTTCATATTATCTACAGCCTCTTCAACATGAAAAGTGGCATATCCCAAATACCCCTAAAGTTTGGGAGAAAAATCAAAAGAGAAGATAGAGTTATAACAGAGAAGATAGGATTTAACAAATGAGTATGATTGTTGAATCATTATATTGATATTTCTTTTAGTCTCCAGTGTCTTGGAGCAGCTAGAAGGAAAAATGTAAAATTGTAAAACTGTAACCCATACCAAACTCTGAAATCTGTTCTATAACCACTTGTTACAATGTACTTTGAAATTTATTGATTTTTTTTGCGTATAGGTTATATTAATTAACAAATCCCCTTTATAAACGTCTTCTGGCAGCGTTAGCAAACTAAAACACCCTCCTTGACCCCCAGTTTCCTCCTTACATTCAGTGCTACCTTTTCCTCCTTATTCTTCTGGTTTCTCTCCTTTAATTCTGTTGATTCCTCCCGCCTCTTCCCCTTATGCTTTTCCCAACACTCTCCTAAAACCTCAAAATGCCAGTTGCCTCTAAGAATCCAGCCCACCCATGAACCAGGCATGTAGGACACTGTAGAATTTAAACCTTGGACAGAGCTGAATTGAGACCTCTCATTAAGGATTGCCTTAAACCCAAACAAGACCAGCAAATATCCATAGAAGAATTTAGAATTTAGAATTATTTTAGGTACGAGGTGACTTGCACCTATATCAACTTGTATGCATTTTGGTGAGGACCTCAAATGCTAAATCCTGAGTAGCAAAAGTTGATTGAAATGACCCAGAAAGAGGCGTGCAGCATCCCTCTTTCCACAATAAACCTGAGGGTCAAAAAAAAATGCCCCAAAAGTAGGGCAGAGTCTCATAAAAGCCATACCTGAAGCATTCACCGCTCCCTCCGAAATTGATTGGCCCATAATTCAATCATGCAAACAGAGAAAAGACTTGGAACTGTAGGAGATTTGGGGGATAGATTAGAAAATATCTTCTGATACATTCTGAAGTCAAAGAAGATACTGAAGTATCAGCAGCCCTTTCACCTCATTTTGTCAATGGAGTTAAACCTTAAATTGCAGACCTAATTCAAAAACAGAAATTAGAATGGAAAATAACCCTTTGTCTGAACCACAACACCTGGCAGAACATTTTTAAAAATTTATTTATTAATTAAAAAAATTAACAAACCAAATAAAACATCAGCACATATAATCAGTAATTCACAATATCATCACTTAGTTGTATATTCATCATTTCTTAGAACATTTGCTTTAATTCAGTAAAAGAAATAAAAAGACAACAGAAAAAAGAAATAAAATGAACACAGGAAAGAAAAAAAAGATTATACCTACCATACCCCTTACCCCTTGCTTTCATTGATCACTAGCATTTCAAACTAAATTTATTTTAGCATTTGCTCCCCCTATTATTTGTTTTTATTCCATATGTTCTACTCATTTGTTGACAAGGTAGATAAAAAGGAGCATCAGACACAAGGTTTTCACAATCACACAGTCACATTGTGAAAGTTATATCATTATTCAATCATCCTCAAGAAACATGGCTACTGGAACACAGCTCTACATTTTCAGGCAGTTCCCTCCAGCCTCTCCATTACATCTTGACTAACAAGGTGATACCTACTTAATGTGTAAGAATAGCCTCCAGGATAACCGCTCAACTCTGTTTGGAATCTCTCAGCCATTGACACTTTGTCTCATTTCACTCTTCCCCCTTTTGGTCGAGAAGGTTTTCTCAGTCCCTTGATGCTGAGTCTCAGCTCATTCTAGGGTTTTTCTTAATCCCTTGATGCTGAGTCTCAGCTCATTTTAGGATTTCTGTCCCACGTTGCCAGGAAGGTCCACACCCCTGGAGTCATGTCCCACATAGACAGGGGCAGGGTAGTAAGATTGCTTCTTGTGTTGACTGGAGAGAGAGCTGGCAGAACATTTTGAAGAGGGTTTAAAACAAAATGAGACAAAACCCAAAGAAAACTTGTGGTCCAAAGGAACAAACAGAAGAAACTTCCCAACCAACCACATACTGACAAAGATGCCTGTAGATACTGTATGCAGTGGGACAGTGGAGAAAAGATGGCCTTATCTCACAAGAGAAAAAAGTAAGACAAAAGAAATTCAGATCAATGAGAATCAATGAGGATGCTTAAAGAAAGAAAAAGCACCCAAGATCCTGCCTTTACCCTTAAACACTCGAGGTGAATTAATTATAAATATTTGAAGTCAGCCTCATTGATTCCTGGTGGATACAGGTTCCACGCTTGCCACATTACCCCTCAGTCCTTTCCTCAACCACTTCCTTGAAGTAAACATACCATATAGGGGGTACGCTCTTCAAAGAATCAACAGATTCTCCCTATCTCCAAGGACTTTATTGTAATCCTTGGGCCCTTGACTGAAAAACATTATTTCCTGCTTTGTGATACCACTCCTGCAAACGTGATGGGGGAGACTTACCTTGCAAATGGAACTATTAAAGGTTCAACCAGAGTAACTATTTCTTGAGGTTCCAGAAAAGTCTTCTATTCATCATCATAATCCCGTATATACACGTATTCCCCAGATAAGGATTTGACACAGTATCAGACACTCTATGGATGAAAAATTCCACTTACCTAGTCAAAATACCTGGAGCAGAACCTATACAGGTTCAAATAGACTCTACTAAACCTTTACCCAAATTTCCATATCTCTCGAAGACGGAAGCAAAGACAGGACTCAACCCTATCATACCATACATTAGCCCTTGTAACACTCTCATCTTGCCAGGAAATACACCAAATGGAGGAAGTTATCAATTTGTTCAAGAACTTAGGTCCATCAGCAAAACTGTTAATCCTGATTTCCCACGACTACTGTCCTATTGCCAGTGCCTTCTGAAGCCACTGGCTTCACTGTGCTGAGTCTGTGCTCTGCCTTTTTCTATGGGCTGCTGGACCACCTAGCGGGGGAAGCAACATCCCTGGAAAGTCCTGCCCCAGGGGTTCACTGAACCCCCCTCCCGCTTTTCCCAGGATCTAAATCAAGACTCAAAATATCCAAATTCCCGTCATGATTCAGTTCTGATACAGTATTTAGATGATCTCCTATTTTGTCCAGAGAACAAGGCAGCTTTAAAAAATGATCTCATTTACTGGCTCTCAGCCTTAGCAGAAAAAGGGATATGAAGTTTCAAAAGATAAATTACAATTTTGCCAGAGTACAGTCCATTTAGTTAGGGCTTGACCTAGCTATAAAATACAGAAAGATAGTCTCTCCGGAAAGACTTATAAACTATCCAGACTTATCCTGGACCCCTCACAAAATGACAAGTGAGAGAATTTCTAGGTTTAACTGGATGTTGTGGATAGTAGGTGCCAAACTTCTGCGATTGTGACCCCTCTTCATGAATTGACTAAGTCCTCGGTAAAGGATCTTTTCCTCTGGAATCCCAAACATGAGCAGGACTTCAGTCACCAGAGGAAGACTCTGTGCCACAGCCTCTTTCCTCAGGAACTCCTAACTTCAAGAAGCCACTTTGTCTGTTTGTGCATGTGTGCTCTGGACAAGCCCTTGGGATTTCAGTTCAAGTTCACAGGAATGATAAAAAACCCGTTGCCTAACTCTTCCTCTTACATCACTCTTCATGCCTGCAACACCCTGAATCCTGCCCTTCTCCTGCCCCCACCAGAGGAAGGGCACTTCATGATTATCTCACCTCAGGGAACTCTCTGTATCCCACTCAGATTTATTCGACACTCCCACTGAGAAGCCAGACCTAATGTTATTTGTTGATGGATCATATCTCAGAACTGAAACTGGAGGTCACCAAGTGTGCTGGTTTGAAAGGATGTATGCTCCCTAGAAAAGCCATATTCCAATCAAAATCCAATTTTATAAAGGCAGAATAATCCCTACTCAATACTGCATGTTTGAAACTGTAATCAGATCATCTCCCTGGATGATGGATTTAGTCAAGGGTGGTTGTTAAACTGGATTAGGTGACGATGTGTCTCCACCCATTTGGGTGGGTCTTGATTGGCTTACTGGAATCCTATAAAAGAAGAGGTATTTTGGAGAATGGGAGATTTGGAGAGAGCAGAGAATGCTGCAGCACCATGAAGCGGAGCATCCATGAGCCAGCAACCTTTGGAGATGAAGAAGGAAAATGCCTCCAGGGGAGCTTCATGAAACCAGAAGCCAGGGGAGAAGAAGCTAGCAGATGACACCGTGTTCACCATGTGCCTTTCCAGATGAGAGACAAACTCTGCCTGTGCCTACCATATACCCTTCCACTTAAGAGAGAAACCGTGAACCTCATCGGCCTTCTTGAACCAAGGTATCTTTCCCTGGATGCCTTTGATTGGGCATTTCTATAAACTTGTTGTAATTGGGACATTTTCTCAGCCTCAGAACTGTGAACTAGTAACTCATTAAATTCCCCCTTTTAAAAGCCAATCTGTTTCCGGTATATTACATTCTGGCAGCTAGCAAACTAGAACACCAAGCAAGATACGCTATCACTATTTTAAGATCTCCTTTAGAATATAATCCTCTACCTGACGTGAAATGAGCCCAGATGGCAGAACTTACTAGAGTTTGCCAACTAGCTAAAGAACAGAGAGTAAACATTTTATACAGAGAACAAGTAAGTTTCTGGAGTAGGACACGACTTTGGGATGCTTTGGAAACAAAGGGTGTTTCACACATCTACTGGATCCCCCATCAGAAAGGGATAACAAGTTAAGGAACAGCTAAATGCATTCTTACTTCCTAAAAAGGCAGCTATTATAAAGGTTGAGTCCCATGTTATAACATAATATGGAAGCTAAAGGAAATGACCTAGCAAATTATTATGCTACACAAATCATCTTAATGAAGGTTATGATTATATCTAAACCTTCAAAGGATAAATGCCTGTAGGGATTCAAAGAGGCCATTACAAAATATCAATGTTTAGTCCCAGATATTGAAAAGGAAGAATGGAAAACCTGTTGTAACCTTCACTCAGAAAATCTCTGCTGCTCTCAAGATGGCTGTTTGGTGGCACCAGATGATTTCAAATAGATGGTAGCTAAATTCCTTCAAGAATCTACTCACCATGGGATAGATAAATTTGCTACTCTATTAAATCAACATTTGTAGAGAAACTTTTAAAAGACAGCTGAAGTTATTTTCAGGTTATGGGTCACCTGTTGTTTCTGTTTCCTAAAGATGCTGGAAAGCAATTTAGCAGAAATGGGTTGGGTTTTTTTTTTTTTTTTTTTTTTATTAACGGAAAGAAAAAAAAAGAAATTAACACAACATTTAGAAATCATACCATTCTACATATGCACTCAGTAATTCTTAACATCATCACATAGATGCATGATCATTGTTTCTTAGTACATTTGCATCAGTTTAGAGGAACTAGCAACACAACAGAAAAAGATATAAAATGTTAATATAAAGAAAAGAAATAAAAGTAGTAGTAATAGTAAAAAACAACAACACCAAACAAACCAACAAGCAAACAAAAACAAAAAAAAACCCTATAGCTCAGATGCAGCTTCATTCAGTATTTTAACATGATTACTTTACAATTAGGTATTATTGTGCTGTCCATTTTTGAGTTTTTGTATCTAGTCCTGTTGCACAATCTGTATCCCTTCAGCTTCAATTACCCATTGTCTTACCCTGTTTCTAACTCCTGCTGAACTCTGTTACCAATGACATATTTCAAGTTTATTCTCGAATGTCCGTTCACAACAGTGGGACCATACAGTATTTGTCCTTTAGTTTTTGGCTGGATTCACTCAGCGTAATATTCTCTAGGTCCATCCATGTTATTACATGGTTCACAAGTTTATCTTGTCTTAAAGCTGCATAATATTCCATCGTATGTATATACCACAGTTTGTTTAGCCACTCTTCTGTTGATGGAGATTTTGGCTGTTTCCATCTCTTTGCAATTGTAAATAACGCTGCTATAAACATTGGTGTGCAAATGTCCGTTTGTGTCTTTGCCCTTAAGTCCTTTGAGTAGATACCTAGCAATGGTATTGCTGGGTCGTATGGCAATTCTATATTCAGCTTTTTGAGGAACCGCCAAACTGCCTTCCACAGTGGTTGCACCCTTTGACATTCCCACCAACAGTGAATAAGTGTGCCTCTTTCTCCGCATCCTCTCCAGCACTTGTCATTTTCTGTTTTGTTGATAATGGCCATTCTGGTGGGTGTGAGATGATATCTCATTGTGGTTTTGATTTGCATTTCTCTAATGGCCAGGGACATTGAGCATCTCTTCATGTGCCTCTTGGCCATCCGTATTTCTTCTTCTGGTAGGTGTCTGTTTAAGTCTTTTTCCCATTTTGTAATTGGGTTGGCTGTCTTTTTGTTGTTGAGTTGAATAATCTCTTTATAAATTCTGGATACTAGACCCTTATCTGATATGTCATTTCCAAATATTGTCTCCCATTGTGTAGGCTGTCTTTCTACTTTCTTGATGAAGTTCTCTGATGCACAAAAGTGTTTAATTTTGAGAAGCTCCCATTTATTTATTTCCTTCTTCAGTGTTCTTGCTTTAGGTTTAAGGTCCATAAAACCACCTCCAGTTGTAAGATCCATAAGATATCTCCCAACATTTTCCTCTAACTGTTTTATGGTCAGGGTTGGGTTTTAACAATAGAGATTTATTAAGTTACAAGTCAGAATTCTAAGAATGTGAAAATGTCCAAATTAAGGCAGCAACAAGAGGATACCTTCTCTGAAGAAAGGCTGCTGGTAGCCAAGGTTCCTCTGTCAGATAGCAAGGCACATGGCTGACATCTGTCGGTCCTTTGTTCACGGGTTTCATTGGTTTGACCTTCTGATTCCAATGGCCTCCTCACTGAGCTTCTTTGGATTCTCTCTTTTATTCTCTTAAAGGACTCCAGTAAGGGATTAAGATCCCTCTTGAATAGAGTAGGTCACATCTCCATGGAAACTACCCAATCAAAAATTCCCACCCTTGATAGGTCAGCCTCCACAGGAATGGATTGAAAAAACATGACCCTTTTCTAAGATACATAATTTCAAACCAGCACACATAGTCAACAGCATAATTGTGGAAAAATGGTAGAGGTGGGATGTGACCAGTAACCAAATGTTCAAGGACCTTTAGAACACCTTCAGATGGATTTCACCCAACGTTCACCTGCATGGGATATGAATATGTTTTAGTTATTGTATGTCTATTGTCAACATAGGTGAAAGCATCTCCTTGCCAAAAAGGTGAAGTCCTTACAATCATTAAAAACTGCTTGAGGGCGGGCCACAGTGGCTCAGCAGGCAAGAATGCTCACCTGCCATGCCAGAGGACCCGGGTTCGATTCCTAGTGCCTGCCCATTTGAAAAAAAAAAGCTTCTTGATTTTTTGTTTACAACCCAGGACATATGAACTTTTATATCAAGTGCTCAAGATACACACTTCATGGGAATCTTCACAAAAGAACTCACTTAGTCTTCTCTTTTGTGCATTATAAAGCTTTCCTGCTCTGTCTGCGTTTGAGTCTCTGCCAAATACAAGTGATGGCTCACTCCCAAAGCTGTAGCAAGTTATGAATAAATAGCTCTTGTTTCTTCTCATTTGGGTCTTCTCCATTTATTTCCGCAATTTGTTAACATGTATTCTCTTCCAGTTTGTGGCCTGTTTTTCACTTTCTTTGTGATGTCTACTAATGAAAAGAAGTTTTAACATGAATAAAGTGGAATGCATCAGTCTTTATTTTGTGGCTAGCTCCCCGCATCTTTTCATGAAGTCTTTCCCTCTCAGAAGTAAAAGAACAAAAAAAGAAACTCCCATATTTTCTTATTGAAACTTTGCATTTTACATTTGGTCTACCTGGAATTGATTTTTATATTTGAAGCTGTATATACCCCAGAGAAACATGTTCTTAAATCAAATGCATTCCTGTGGGTATGGACCCATTGTATGTAGCACCTTTGGATGAGTTTGATGAGACCAGCAGATGCCGCCATGTGCCTTGCCATATGGCAGAGGAAGCAAGGATTGCTGGCAGCCAGACTTAAGGAAGAAAGCATTGCCTTGATGATGTCTTGATTTAGACATTTTCCCAGACTCTGTGGATGAATAAATTCCTGTTGTTTACACCAGGTCATTTCCTGGTATTTTCTTTGGGCAGCCCAGGAAACTATAACACCCATAAAAGACATGTTTAATTCTGAATTCATGTTCCTGTGGGTGTGAACCCATTTTTTAAATAGGACCTTTGAAAACATTATCATTAGTTAAGGTGTGGACTCATTATTATTAGTTATAGTGAATACGATCTTTGAAGATCCTTTTTAGCTGAGGCCAAACTAAATCGTGATGAGCCTTAACATGTATGAATGGAGGCCTTATAAGGAGAAGAGATTTGGACACAGTCAGTCAGTAGAAGGCTGAAGTCAGATGAAGCCAGAGAGCAGAGAAGGAGATGACCAGGTGACTGAGGATTGCCATCACCAAAATGCCGTCAACCCCAGGAGAAAGCATGGCCTTGCTGACATCTTAATTTTGGACATCTAGCCTTCGAAACCATGAGACAATAAACACTTGTGTTTAAGCCAACCTATTGGGCTGTCTTTGTCATAGCAGCTCTGGCAAACTAAGACAGCCTCCCGAACTCATTTCTCCCCATATAAATAATCCAGTTTTTCAGTACCAGTATTGATAGTCTCTCCTTTCTCCAGTGGTGGGTAAAGTCATGTCTGTCACCTATCAGGCTTTAATTCATGTTCCTGTAGGTATGAACCCATTTGAGTAGGCATATTGTTGGCTCTATCCTCTTCCATTGTTAAGTGTGTCTGTCTTTGTGATCTTAATTACTATCTCTTTATGAAAAATCTTGATATATGGATATTCTGAGCATCTATTCGTATTCTTCCTTAGGAGCTTCTTGACTATTCCTTGGTTTTTGCCCTTCCATATAAGTTTCAAAATTAGCTTGTTGAGTTGTTCAAAATATCTGATGGACATTCTGATTGGAATTATACTGAATCAATACGTCAGTTTGGCATTTTCACATCTTTACAAAATTGAATTTTCTAAGTTATTACTTAATTGTATGTGTTTGTTAGGCCTTTGTATTAGTGAGGGTTCTCTAGAGAAGCAGAACCAACAGGAAGTATCTGTAAATATGACATTTATAAAGGTGACTCACAAAACCTTGGGAATGGAAGATTTCAAAATCTGCAGGGCAGGATATGAAGCTAGCAGCTCCGATGAAGGGTCTGGACAAACTCCACAGGAGGGGTCACTGGCTGAAGAAGCAGTGAAAAACTCGCTCTTCTTTAAAAGACTTCACCTGATTGGATTATCATTGTGGGAGACACACCTTAGTTGATCACAGATGTAATCATCCACAGATGCAATCAAAGTGACTGATGATTTAATACACCAACCTTCTGGTTTATCAACCAGTCACTAAATATCCTTGAGCAATGGTCAGTCCAGTGCTGGCCTGACCAGACAACTGGGCATCATCACTTAGTCAAGTTGACACCAGAGCCTAACCATCACAATCCACCCCTTGTCAACTTGGCGGCTATACATATCACTTTGAAACATGCTTAATTTCCAAAAAGAACACAATAACAGACATATGTTTCACCTAACAGGACTCAACTGTGCTGCGTACAATCAGAAACACACCTCTCCAGAATAGGGTGCAAGTCCTTATGTAACACTCATTCTTTTTTTCTTTTTTTTTTTACAATTTAAAAACATTTGTTTATTTTTAATTGTGGCAAAACATACATAGCAGAAAAATCATTTTAACCATTTTAGGGGAACAACTCTTTGACATTAAGTACATTAACAATATTGTGTAATTTTCATGACTCTTTCCAGATTATTCTCATCGTCTCAACCAAAAACTTGTACTCGTTTATCAATAGCTCCCATTCCCCCTTTCCTTTCCCCCGATAACACCATTCTGCTTTCTGTCTCTATGAATTTTGCTTATTCTACATATTCATGTAGGATAATTCATACAATATTTGTCCTTTTGTGTCTGGCTTATTTCACTTAACTGTTTCCATAGTGGTTGCACCATTTTACCTTCCCACCAACAATATACAAATGTTCCTATTTCTCTGCATCCTTACCCACACGTATTTTCAGTTTCTTAAAATAATAGCTGTCCTAATGAGTGTGAAGTGGTATCTTACTGTAGTGGTTTTTTTGTTTGTTTGTTTTTAACATTCACTCTAAAACTTCCTATCCTATGACTTAAATGCTATAACATGAACAATACAACTTATGTCATAAGAGGAAAATAAGATATTTGCTTACATGCAAATGCAAACGTACTCAAAACAAAACAGGGAGGAAATATTCATACAATCACAGTCCTCATTTCTGTAGTTGGTCATATGGTCATAGTTCATGTTTATCACTCCCTTCTACTACCCATTCCATGTTCCCTTCACTCTCAACAAGCACTTCAGCTGGCCGTGGTTCTTTGCCAGGTGGGGTGACCCAAACCTTCATTCCTGAGGTTTCTAGGCCACTGATAGTCCTGCCTGGATTGGGTTGTTGCAGTTTTTCATTGACTTTAATCACAGGGCATGGTAGTACTAAGAGATGCCCTAGGGAATGTCTTGTATCCCAGGAAATCTCTTCTTTACCTCCATTGTGTAGTTGCATTTCTATTTTCCCCTGATAGTCAGGATAAATCACCCCATACAGAACAATAATCCCCTTTTGTCCTTGTTGATTCAGTGACATGAGAAACCCAAAGTGGCCAGGTAGCAGTCAACTTCTAGTTCACTGGAATCATTGTTATGTCTCCTGGTAGGAGCACTCCTGCTTTTGGAACTAAGACCTGTAGACTAGCACAGCTTAAGGTTTTGGGGACAGGAAGCAAAAATTTTCCTGGTGGATTACTAGAGGTTATAGTGAGTGGTGCACTCCCACTTCCACCCCTTGATTCCTGGACCCGTGAATCCTAACTAGGGGAGAAATTGCACCATAGAGTGGATGCTAATTCAGAGCATACACAGCCCCCTGGAGAACATGCCCCAGCCCTGCAAAGTATTGGCACCTAATTGGCACTGTAACTGGGTCTTCAAAAGGCCATTTCACCATTCTATCAACCCAGCTGCCT
Organism: Tamandua tetradactyla; assembly: GCF_023851605.1. Classification (NCBI taxonomy): domain Eukaryota; kingdom Metazoa; phylum Chordata; class Mammalia; order Pilosa; family Myrmecophagidae; genus Tamandua; species Tamandua tetradactyla. Next base: position 11,283,338 of record NC_135335.1, read on the forward strand.
CTGGATGATGGGGAAGACTAGAGAATTCATGAGCTTGTGCTCATTCCTGCACTTCATTTGCTATGAAGTGGGTTCCTTGATTAGAAGCAATGCTGTGTGGAATACCATGACAGTGGATAAGGAATTCCATAAGTTCACGGATGGTAGTTTTTGCAGAAGCATTGTGTGTGGGGAAGGCAAACCCATATCCAGAGTATATGTTTATTCCAGTTAGAAAAAATTGCTGCTCCTTTCATGATGGAAGTGGTCCAATGTAATCAACCTGCCACAAGGTAGCAGGCTAACCACCTCAGGAAATGGTGCCATATTGGGGACTGAGGGTGGATCTCTGTGGCTGGCAGATTGGGCACTCAGCAGTGGCTGTAGCCAGGACAGCCTTGGTGAATGGAAGTCCATGTTGCTGAGCCCATGCATAACCTCCATCCCTACCACCATGATCACTTTGTTCATGAGCCCATTGGGCAATGTCAGGAGTGGCTGAGGAAAGAGGTTGACTGGTATCCACAGGATGGGTCATCTTATAAACTTAATTATTAAAATCTTCCTCTACTGAAATCTCCATCTGATGAACATTCACATGGGACACAAATATCTTCATGTTTTTAACCCACTCAGAAATGACTATCCACATACCTCTTCCCCAGAACCCTTTGTCACCAGTCTTCCAATCATGCTCTTTGAAGTCCCTGACCATCCAGTCAAGCCATTAGCAACAGCCCATGTGTCAGTATACAAATGCACCTCTGGTCAGTTCTCCTTCCAAGCAAAATGAACAACCAGGTGCACTGCTTGAAGTCCCACCTACCGGGAAGATTTCTCCTCACCACTGTCCTTTAAGTACAACCCAGAATGGGGTTGTAGTGCTGTGGCTGTCCACTTCTAGGTGGTCCCTGCATATCATGCAGATCCATCTGTAAACAAGTCCCCAGTTTTCTCTTCTTCAGTCAATTGACCATAAGGAACTCCCCAAGAGGCCATAGCTCTGGTCTGGGAAAGAGAATGTAATGTGGGAGGAGTGCAGATCAAGGGCATTTGGGCCACTTCTTCATGTAACTTACTTGTGCCTTCAGGACCTGCTCTGACCCTATCTCTAATATGCCATTTCCATTTTATGATGGAATGCTTCTGGACACACCCAATTTTATGGTTTGTTGGGCCAGACAACACCCAGTTCATGATAGGCAACTCAGGTCTCATGGTAACTTGGTGGCCCATGCTTAAGTGTTCAGTCTCAGTGGCAGGCCCAGTAGCAGTCTAGAAGCTGTTTCTCAAAAGGGAAGTAGTTATCTGCAGCCGATGTAAGGCTTTCGCCTAAAATCCTAAGGATCTGTATCATGATTTTCTTATAGGGGCCTGCCTAAGGCACCAGACAGCATCACTCTTTGCCACTGACACTTCCAGCACCATTGGATCTGCTGGATCATATGGCCCAAGTGGCAGAGCAGCTTGTACAGCAGCCTGGACCTGTCGCAGAGCCTCCTCTTGTTCTGGTTCCCACTCAAAATGAGCAGCTTTTCCTTTTCGTATCCAAAATCCAAAGAGGCCAACTAGGTATTGTGCCTCTATTTTAGTATAGGAGGGGCCAGATGCAACAGCATATCTATTACCTTGGAAGGCATATCTCAACATGCCCCACACCACTGGACACCCAGAAATTTCACTGAGGTGGAAGGTCCCTGTATTTTTGTTCTATTTATCTCCCATCCCCTGACATGCAAAGGCCTTAATAGTAAGACTAGAGTACTTGCTATTTCTTGCTCACTAGGCCCAATCAGCATGATATCATCAATATAATGGACCAATATGATGTCTTGTGGGAAGGAGAAATGATCCAGGGCCCTGTGGACAAGATTGTGGCATAGGGTTGGAGAGTTGATACACCCCTGAGGCAGGGTATGTGAAGGTGTACTGCTTGCCTTGCCAGCTGAACACAAACTGTATTGATGGTCGTTACTAACAGCTATTGAGAAAAAAGCATTTTCCAGGTCAATAGCTGCATACCAGGTACCAGGCAATGTGCTGATTTGCTCAAGCATTGATACTATATCTGGTACAGTGGCTGCAATTGGAGTCACCAGCCAGTTGAGTTTATGATAATCCACTTTCATCCTCCAAGACCATCTGTTTTCTGCACAGGCCAAATAGAGTTGAATGGGGATGTGGTGGGAGTCACCACCCCTGCATCCTTCAAGTCCTTAACAGTGGCAGTAATCTTTGCAATTCCTCTGGAATCTGGTATTGCTCCTCATTCATTGCTTTGCTAGGTAGGGGCAGTGATGACATTCCAGTCTCTCTAAGCCTCTGGACCCCCTTAGCTACATTAAACGAGGGCAGTTCTGGCATTTTGACCTCAGGTAATATCAGCTGCCTTTTTTTCCATATTTTTATTGATAAAACAACATACAAACACAAATATCCTTAACATACAAACATTCCATACATGGTGTACAATCAGTGACTCACAATATCATCACACAGTTGTCTGTTCATCACCAGGATCATTTTTTGAGTATTTGCATCTCTCCAGCAAAATAAATAAATAATAATTAAAAAAAACTCATACATACCACATCCCTTATCCCTCCCTCTCATTGACCACTAGTATTGCCATCTACACAATATATTTTAACCTTTGTCCCCCTATTATTTGTTAATTTTTTATCCATATTTTTTCTCATCTGTCCATACCCTAGATAAAGGGAGCATCAGACGCAAGGTTTTCACAATCACATAGTCACATTGCAAAAGCTATATCATTATACAATCATCTTCAAGAAACATGGCTACTGGAACACAACTCTACATTTTCAGGTGCTTCGCTCAAGCCACTCTAATACACCATAAACTAAAAAGGGATATCTATATAATGTGTAAGAATAACCTCCAGGATAACCTCTTCACTCTGTTTGAAATCTCTCAGCCACTGAAACTTTATTTTGCCTCATTTCTCTCTTCTTCCTTTTGGTCAAGAAGGTTTTCTCAATTCCTTGATTCCAGGTCCCAGCTCGTCCTGGATTTCTGTCCCATGTTGCCAGGGAGATTTATACCCCTGGGAGTCATGGCCAATGTAGGTGGGGGAAGGCAGTGAGTTCACTTGCCATATCAGCTTAGAGAGAGAGGCCACATCTGAGCAACAAAAGAGGTTCTCTGGGGTGACTCTTAGGCCTATTTTTAAGTAAGCTTAGCTGGTCCTTTGCAAGAATAAATTTCATAGGGGCAAACCCCAAGATTGGAGGGGGGGTATTTGCCAATTGATTTAATTGTCCCCACAGCTTGTGAGAGTATTAGAAATTCTCCAAATGGGGAAGTTGAACCCCCTCTTTCTCTCTGTTCCCCTAAATTGACCTGCAAATACTTCTTTATTCACTGTCCAAATCACTCTGGGAGTTATTGGGGCATCACACTAACCTGGAATGTTGGCCACCTTTTGATCCATATTTCAGTCAACCACCCAAACAAGCTGTTAAGGCTCTTTCTTACTGCTTGAACTACAACGCTGAATGCAGGATTTCTGCTTCCTGGGCCCATAATCAATAAGTTCAGCTTGATCCACCATTATCCCACATCCTTAATATCCATTCCCACACATATTCCTCTGATTCCCATTTATATATATTGGAAAGTTCATGAAAAGAGGGGTGGCAGGGGCCGGTCATGAAAAGAAATAGAAATGGAAGTGTCTTTCAAGCCAATTGCTTCAGGGCATCCTATTGCAGTTTCATCTGGTGAAACAGGATTAGTCATTCCAGGCAGAGGAGTGAGGGCTGTTTCCCCAGGGGAGGTGGTTATAGTGTTGCAGGCAGTGAAGGGTTAATCTCATTAGTGGAGGTTGGGTGGAAGACTCCTCTAGGCAGACTGGAAGCCAGGAAACTGTTTCCTCAGGCAGGCTGGAGGTCAGGAAGCTCTTTCCTCATGGCAGTCCATTACAGGTCTATCTAGCAAAGGTCAGCAGATTCCAAGGAGTCCATCTCCCCATCACCATTATTATCAGGCCATATATCCCCATCCCAAATTTCAGGATCCCATTCTTTCTTATCAAAATCCACTACTTTCACAGCAGATACCCTGCAAGGTTGAGATTTTAGCTTATGTAGTAAATCTGCTACTCGCTCAGTGAGCCTCTGTGTCTGGTTTTCAGAGATCTCAAGTCTGCAATCAGAAGAAAGAAGATTTTCTTTCAGGGCAAACATGGAAACGTTTACATCATTCTTACAGCGCTTAATTGTAAGTTTGAAGACTTCAGCTCATCCCTTTCCCTCATCGCTGTATCCAGCGTATCTAACAACAACCAGCAAACATCATTATACATCTGAATTCCACAAAACTCCATAAAGGTGTCAAAAACATTATCACCCAGAATCTTACCTCATATAAGCATACAATTAGCAGAATCTAATGGTAATATTTTGGGTATCTCTTTTGCCAACTCACCCCATGGACTTTCAATGCCATCTTGATTACTGAAAACAGAGTCATTAGTACCTCTGTGTCCAATCAGAGTAGAAAACCAATTGTAAAAACCCATTTTTAAGATTCTGTTTCTCAAGAACCACCTCACTCTTGGTACCATGCTGTATTAGTCAGGGTTCTCTAGAGAAACTGAACCAACAGGACATGTCTGTAAATATGAGATTTATAAGATGTCTCATGCAACCATGGGAATGGAGGAGTCCAAAATCTGCAGGGCAGGCTCTGAAGCTGGCAGCACCAATGAAGGGTCTGGACAAACTCCACAGGAGAGGCTCACTGGCTGAAGAAGCAGAAGAAAATTCTCTCTTTTCCCTTAAAAGCCTCCAACTGATTGGATTATCTCATTGTGGTAGACACACCTTAGTTGATCACATATGTAATCAGTCACAGAGGCAATCGATTGACTGGTGATGTAATACAGCAGCCCTCCAGTTTATCAACCAACCGCGAAATATCCTTGCAGCAATGGTCAGGCCAGTGCTTGCCTGACCAGACAACTGAGAATAATCTCTTGACCAAGTTGACACCAGAACCTGACCATCACAGCCTTCTCTTTTTTCCTCTTCTTTCTTTTTTTTGGGGGGGGGGGCATTGGGGGGGATAGGGTGCATGGTCCAAGCATCCAACCCGGGTCTCCCATATGGAATGGTGAGCATTCTACCACTGAACACCTGTGCACCCCATCACAGCCTTCTTGAACATTTTCTTTCTTTTTTTTTTTTTACATGGGCAGGCACTGGGAACCGAACCTGGGTCCTCTGGCATCGCAAGCAAGCATTCCTGCCTGCTGAGCCACCGTGGTCCGCCCTTCTTGAACATTTCAATGAACTTTTATAACATTCTTCATAAAGATCTAATCTTATATATATTACATTTTTCTTTGTACTCATTTGGAAGTTTATACTCTCCTCTTTTACTCATTACCCCTACAATTTTATTGCACATGCTTAAACTCTAAAAGTAATATCTTAATGCCCATCTGAAATAATACAAGGACCTTAGAACACTGTATTAGTTAGGGTTCTCTAGAGAAAAAGAATCAAAAGGGAACTCACAAATATAAAATTTATAAAAGTGTCTCACGTGTCCACGGGAACACAGAGTCCAAAATCCACAGGGCAGTCTGCGAAGCCGATGATTCCAATGGAGGGTCTGGATGAACTCCACAGGAGAGGCTCACCAGCCGAAACAGGAAAACCCTGTCTCTTCTGAATCCTCCTTAAAAGGCTTTCAGTGATTAGATTAAGCATCACTCATTGCAGAAGACATGCCCCTTTGGCTGATTACAAATGGAATCAGCTGTGGATGCAGCTGACATGATCATGATTTAATTCCATGAAATGTCCTCATCACAACAGACAAGCCAGCACTTGCCCAATCACCACTTGGCCAAGTTGACACGTGACCTGACCATGACAAACACCTTCACTCCAAACTTCACCTCTTATTCTATGTTAGTTCTGCCCTTTTATTCATCCAATATTCACTTCGTTATCATTATTATCATTACTATTTTATACAGACACTTACTTAGATTTATCTCTATGGTTGCCACTTCCTGTGCTCACCCTTCCTTCTTGAATCACACACCTTCCTTCTAAGGATGTCTTTTTCCCTCCTACAGTACAGTCTTGACCCTCATATGATGAAGGTCCACTGGTGATTAATTCCTGGCTTTTGTGGTGCCCAGAAGCATCACGTGGAGGGGCTGGGGTGGAGGAGGACCAAGATGTATGGGGCTGTCCAGGTAGCTGGGCTGGGCTGGGAGGGTGTCGGGGGAACTCCTGGTTCTGGCAGGGGTCAAAGGGGGGACCCAGCTGTCTCCCTAAGAGGGTCCTCGCTGGCATAGAGGGCTGGGGTAGAAGAACTTTGCTGCTCACTCTCTCTCTGGAGACCCATTTGCAGAGGCCCCAGCACTAGGTAGACCTGGACAGAGCTAGAGGAAGCCCAGGAACTGCCCTGCTGCTGGATGTCATGGTCCGTCCGGGATCTGTCATGGCTACTCCCTCTTCTCTGCCCAACTCCGTAGGATTTAGACCAGGAGGAGGGATGAGGAGGCAGTATCCCCATGGTGGACAGTAGTTCTCCCTCCCCTTCTGTTCCAGTCTGCTAGCTGCGGGAATGCAATATACCAGAAACAGAACGGCTTTTAAAAAGGGGAACTTAATAAGTTGCTAGTTTACAGTTCTAAGGCTGAGAAAGTGTCCCAATTAAAACAAGTCTATAGAAATGTCCAATCTAAGGCATCCAGGGAAAGATACTTTGGTTCAAGAAGGTTGGTGACATTGAGGGTTTCTCTCTCAGCTGGAAGAGCTCATGGCGACGTCTTCTAGCTTTCTCTTCCAGCTTCTCGTTTCATGAAGCTCCCTGGGAGGCATTTTCCTTCTTTACCTCCAAAAGTTGCTGGTTGGAGGACTCTCTGCTTCATGGTTCTGCGGCATTCTGAAGCTTTCTCCAAAATTCTTCTTCTTTTATAGGATTCCAGTAAACTAGTCAAGTCTCAGGTAGAAAGGGTGGAGACATGTCTCCACCTAATCAAGTTTAATAACCACACTTGATTGAGTCACATCTCTATGGAGATAATCTAATAACAGCTTCCAACATACAGTACTGAATAGGGATTAGAAGAAATGGCTGCCTTTATAAAATGGGATTAGGATTGAAACCTGGCTTTTCTAGGGTACATACATCATTTCAAACCAGCACACTTTCCATTGTAGAGAGAGTGCCTGGAAGAAGAAGCTTCTCCAGCTTCTAGGCCCTTCAGCATGAGTTGGGGGATGGATGGGGGATTTTGAATAGGTTATGAGATCAGAGCTTTACACTGATGAGTTGTGGTTTTTGTTTTTATTTTTTATACACTTTTTTTATGGAAAATTTCACACAGCCATAAAAGTAGAGAAAACAGAGTAGTACATCCCACTTAACTTTCTCCCAGTTTCTCCAATTATCAGTTCTTGGCCCATCTTGTTTTAGCTATATCCCCCTACCCACCCACATCCTCTACCCCAGGATTATTTTGAAATGCATGCCTGATGCCTATCATTTTGTCTGTAAATATATCAGTTCGTATCTTTAAAAGATGAGGAATCTTTTTAAAAGAAAGATGACCATGATACACTATCACATTTGAAAACATTTTAGTAGTTCCACAATGTCATCAAATAGCCAACTATGCCAAACTACGTAAATAGTTTGCATTTCCCTTATTGCTTATACTTGGGCTTTTTTGCAGTTTTTGTTTTGTTTTTCAATCCAAATAAAGTTCACAAAGGGCCAGACTCACTGGCTGCTTGTTGTGGTATGGCCCATAAACTAAGGATGTTGTTTACATTTTTAAATCATTAGAAAACATCAAAAGAAGAATATTTTATGATATATGAAAATTGTATTGAATTCAAATTTCAGTGTTCATAAATAAAATCGTATTGGGAGGTCGCTATACTGATTCATTGAATATTGTCTATGGCTCCGTTCACACTACACAATCAGAGTTGTGATAGAAGCTGGATGGCTTCAAGGCTAAAATATTTATATCTAGCCTCTTACAGAATAAGTATGCCAACCCCTGATTTCTAGACTTCCCCTCCACCTTTGTTTTTCTTTTGCAATTTTTAAAATTGAAATAGCTGGGTCATTTTTCCTATAAAGTTTCCTATTGGTCTGAATTTTGATGCTGTTGTTTAACATTGTTCCTTGTTTCCTGTATTCCCTAAAAATGGTCATTGAATCTAGAGGCTGGACCATTCTAGTTTGTTTGTTTTAAGCAAGAGAATTTCATTGGCATTAATGTGCTCTCACCCCAGGAGGCCATAAGTCTGCTTCCTCTCTTCATCTGATGTTAGTAATCATTGATGAGTGTTGGCAATGAAATGTGATTGGAAAGTTGTAGGATCTGCCAGAATATTAAGTTATAGGATCTGGTCGACGGCCCAGCAAGAGAAAAGAGAGTCAACAGATATGGTCAAGGGCAGTGGTTGGAAGAAATTGAGTTGAGATTCCTTCGTAACCCTGTAATCCATAGAGGGAAGAAATAATTTGATAAGATATAATCAAAGTAATGAGGAGTATTATTTAAACCTGGTGATGATTTGAGTGATGCATAATTTTCTGTGCTTTATATATTTCTGTCAAAACTACTCTTTTAAAGAAGATGATTACATCTTCTAAGAAAGATGATTACAAAGCAGCTTATGTTGTATTCATTGGCTTTCTTTTCTAAGCACATTTCTTCTCCCTGTAGTTAGACTGTGTGATGGCTAATTTCATGTATCAACTTGGCTAGGTTATGATGTTCAGAGGTTTGGTCTAGCACTTGCCTACTTGTTACTATGAGGGTATTTTTGTACATACGACTTGTACCTATTACCAATAGGCTGCATCTACAGTCAGTTGGTTGCATCTACAATGAACAAAGGAGCTTTCCCTAAGCAATGTGAGGAATCTTCTTATCCAATCAGTTAGAGGTCTTAAAAGCCAGAGCTGAGGACTTCAGGAATAATTTCTGCCTCAACTTCAGTGTGGGCTCTCTCTCTCTCTTTCTCTCTCTCTCTCTCTCTCTGGTAGTTCTGTTTCTCTGAAGAACCCTAGTACAGACTTTAAGATCCTTGAAGACAGGATTCATCCCCCGCCATTCCCTTTAGTCATCACAACATTCACTTGTAAAAAAAAATACCTGCAGGTACTAAAACTCACTAATCAGGCTGAGTAGTGTACCAAATAAATCAAAACTGTTTTCCCAAAAACTTACTAACATGCTTTCTGGCAACAGCACCTTCATGCCCTCATCAAATATTGACTGAACATCCCTGAGTCTAGGTTCTGTCCAAAATGATTCCTACACTCCCCTTTGCCTCTACCAAAATGGTCTTCTAGTATTTCCCCCTAATTGTCCCAAGCTCTGTTCCAGGATGATGGGAAACTGACCCCCAGGAGAAGAAGGCTCCACAAGGGAGTTTCCAGTGACCTAGAAGGGAATCAGATAAAAGAGAGAGGCAGATTTGTAGGCCCAAAGTAGTTTAGTTTATGCATTAGCCCCTCCCTACAGCCAAAAAGTTACACACATTTAGGGGAACAGGGATTGTGAAAGAGGCTCGTGGATCAGAGAATGGGGTGGGGTGAGGAGTGGGGCTGCCTCAAGATCCCTAATCATGGGATGTATTTCCCAGGGTATTAATTAGTAGTTGGTGCAAAAAGGTAAAATTCACTCTAGTTATAATCTGTGACCAATGGCAAGGGTGTGTCGCTAGTTTGTGCTTCGGACCGCAATTTAATACCTGCTGGAATTATGGGCAGGAACCATAAACTTCATGATTTGTTTCATTGATTCATTCCATAAATATATGTTGAGCATTTACTCTTCATCAGAGACATTATTCAGAAATGTGGGTTTCTCTATAAGTTTCTCTCAGAACTTATAGTTGGGGAGTAGGAGGAATTTTTGAATAAATAAATCTTCAAATGCATAATGACAAGTTACGGTGAGTTCTCTGAGGGGAAACTGCAGGGTATAGGGAGCTGGGGTGGAGTGGGGTAGAGTGGGGGTTGCCATGTGTTGCAGGTTGCATCATGTCCCCTAAAAATGTATGCCCAAATCCTAATCCCGATACCTGCAGACATGACCTTATTTGGAAATGGGGTCTTTGCAGATGGCATTACATTAAGATGTATACTGGATTAGGGTGGGTCAATCTAATGACCAGTGTCCTTTTAGGAGCGGGAAATACAGATACAGACCTGTAGGGAGAATGCCATGTGGCAACCGAGGCAGAGATTGGACTGATGCGTCTCCAAGCCATGTGAAATCAGGGGGGACAGTCAGAAACCACCGGAAGCCAAGAGAGATGCATTGGACGGATTTCCTCCCAGAGCCTGCAGAAAGAACCTACCTGCTAACATCTAGATTTCAGACCTCCAGAGATGTGAAAGAATAAGTTTATGTTGCTTTAAGTCACACAGCAGTTGGGAATGTGTTCCAGTCACCCTAAGAAAGTAAGATTCCAGGTCTCATTGCTATTGGTGCAGAAGTAGGTAGCTGCCCTCCTACCAGTATCAGGGTCAAACCAGGCCAGTGGGGCCCCTAGAGTTTTCAGCCCATTCCTGGACCTCTTTCATAAGTTCCCCCTTCCTCTGGCTCAGGGACAGAGATTTGCCGTCCTCACCCCCAGACAGACCCACAGGCACTTGTCCCCTGGACAAGCCCTTCAGATATATTAAGCCCAGGCAGGTCCCTCCTAGCTGTCAGCCACGTGGATCACCCAAAAAGAGAAAAGAAATGCAATTTCCTTCTGCTGCCTCCCCACTGGGGGCCCCTACCAGCCCCCTCTCCCCCACTGTCGTAACAGCCTCAGGGTTTCAGAGAGAGAACAGTTGTAGCTAGCCTTCCCTCCTCAGCTGACAAATTAAGGAACTCAGGCTGGGGGCAGGGGACACTGTTTGCTGCGGGCTACAGGATCAGTGCCACTGGGGCTGGGACAGGACCTGACTCTGTTTCCGGGTGCAGAGTCCCTGTCCAGCTGGCCTCTCCACCTTTGATTTCTCTTCCCACTGTGCGTATAGATGGCTCTTTCTGAACATATTTCCCCACACAATCATCTCACTGCGCCTATTGTGAAAGTCTGCACAAATCCCCTTGGCTCATTGCCCAAAGCTCTTCCATGTCTGACCTAAGTCGGTGCTTCTCAAACCTTAAAGTGCTTCCAAACAGCCTGGAGAGCCCTGTTAAAACGCAGATTCCTTGCCTAGAGTGTATAATGATAGTGACCAAATGTACAAATTTAAAAAGTGTTTTTGCATGAGGAAGAACAATCTATGTCATTACTGCAGGGTGCTGAAAGTAGAGGGTAATTAATATTTTAAAATTTTACCTTATGTATGAGACTAAAGCAAAAAATGTTTATTTGGTACAAAATTTGTATTTTGACTCGTGCATTTCCTAATATAACTTATGTAGACAGCTTAATTGAACACCATAAATACAAGGAACCTTGAGTAGGACATGAGATTTTGTTGGTTTGTCCAGAGTGATGCCCTGATAAATCCCAGAGTGATTTGAACAGTGAATAAAAAAGTATTTGCAAAATCCCTTTTGGGGAACGGTGAGAAAGGGGGAAAATTGAACTTCCCCAAGTTGAATTCTTGATATTCTCACAAGCAGTGCGGACAATCAAAGCTATAGGCTGATCCCCCAATCTTGGGATTTGTTCATATGAAACTTAACCCTACAAAGGATAGGTCAAGCCTACTTAAAATTAGGCCTAAGAGTCACCCCCATGAGAGCCTCTTTTTTTGCTCAGATGTGGCCTCTCTCTCCAGACAACACAACAAGCAAACTCACCACCCTCCCCCTGTCTACGTGGGACATGATTCCCAGGGGTGTGGACCTTCCTGGCAACGTGGCACAGAAATCCTGGAATGAGCTGAGACTTAGCATCAAGGGATTGAGAAAACCCCTAGAATGAGCTGAGACTCGGCATCAGGGGATTGAGAAAACCTTCTTGACCAAAAGGGGAAAGAGTGAAATGAGACAAAATAAGTGTCAATGGCTGAGAGATTCCAAACAGAGTCGAGAGGTTATCCTGGAGGTTATTCTTACATATTAAATAGATATCACCCTGTTAGTCAAGATGTAGTGGAGAGGCTGAAGGGAACTGCCTGAAAATGTAGAGTGTGTTCCAGTAGCCATGTTTCTTAATGATGATTGTATAATGATATAGCTTTCACAATGTGACTGTGTGATTGTGAAAATCTTGTGTCTGATGCTCCTTTTATCTACCTTATCAACAGATGATTAAAATAAATGGAATAAAGATGAATAATAGGGGTAACAAATGTTAAAATAAATTTAGAGTGAAATGCTGGTGATCGCTGAAGGGGAGGGGTGGGGTGTGGTATGTATGAACTTTTTTCTGTTTTATTATTATTTTTTTTCTTAATAGATGCGAATGTTCCAAAAAATGATCATGATGATGAATGCAACTATGTGATGATATTGTAAATTACTGATTATATGTATAGAACGGAATGATCAAAAATGACAAATGTTTGCGTTTGTTTGGTGTTTTTTTTGGTATTTAAAAAAATTTAAAAATTAATAAAATAATATATACTTGGGGGAAAAAATGCAGATTCCTGGTTCTTGCTCCTAGAGATTTCACTTTAGTAGGTGTGGAGCAGCCCGAGAACATGCATTTCTGAAGAGCTTACGGATGGGGAGACGCCTTCATCCTCTCTCCCCGCTGTCGAAGCAGTGCTTGCCCGCCCCCCTCAGCACCCAAGACCCTGAGCTTACTTATGCCCCAGCTCCCCCTGCCAGGAGCTCCCTGCTGCTAAGCCTGTCACTACAATCAGGTCCTAGGGCCTCTCAACTCCGGGAAAAGTTGAGAGGCTGCCCTACCTCTTTTTTTTTTTTTGCATAGGCAGGCACCGGGAATCCAACCCAGGTCTCCGGCGTGGCAGGCTTTTTTTTATTCAAAAAAAAAAAATTTTTTTTTTGTACGCTGTGCAATGGTGGGTGGGGGGGGTCACATTTCATTCTTTTCCATGTAAATATCCCATTATTGCAGCACAATTGTTGAAACTTTTTTTCTTTTTTTAAGTACACGGGCGGGAATCGAATTCCCTGCCTGGCAAGCCGAGAATTCTACCCGTGCACCGCACACCCCGCTTTTTAAAGGGGACTCCTTATTGGAAATTGAACCAGAACTGGACAGACTAGTCCTAAGGCTCACGGGGAAGCTTAAAAACAACACAGATCTCTGCTCTCTGGGCCCCACCCCCTACTTCTCAACGTGCAGGTGAAGAAACCCAGCCAGGAGAGGGGAGTGACTGGTCCAAGGACACGTGGCATGTGAGAGCAGAGCCTGGGCGAGCAGCCGGGTCTCCTTCAGCAAAGCCGTGCTCTTCGGGACCCAAGGGGACCCTCCTTCCCGTCCCACCCCACGCCCTCCCCTTCTCGCCTTTCCCTCTCCCACTTTCTTGTGACCGCAGCTGCGCCCTGGCTTTTCCAGCTGGTGTTGATATGAAGCCTTGGGGGACCATAAAACTTGGAAAAGGGAGAAGAGTGGGGGAAAGGGCCAGGAAAATGAGGGAAGGAGAACTTTGGCAGGCAGAGTCGGGGAGGGGAGGAGACACCGGGAAGCCGCCAATGCCCGGCCTGGGAAGCTGGGGGCGGAGCTGCCCATGGCACCGCAGACCCACCGAGGGCTTGCGCTCCGCAGCCACGGAAATCACAAACCAGCCCTTGCCCTAAAGGAATCAGCCACGGACCCCCTCCGCGAAGGCGAGGCGCTCCACATCGGGAGGGTTAGTTAGACACCGGTGCAGTGGGTGGGGCTGGGACTAGCTCGGGGCCAGGAGTGACCGCCGCTCTCCCAGCTCTGCCCGCCCCGGCCTGCTCCAAGGAGCATTAGGACCTGCAGGGAGCAGGTGAGGCGAACAGCTGGGAGAGCTGCCCTAGACGTTTGAGGATCTGAGCTCCTGGAATCAGAACTGGCAGCCTGAGCTGTACTCCCCCCATCCCTCATGTTACCCCGAGAAAAACTGGACCCACTTCCTGACAGCTTCATCCTGCAGCCACCCGTCTTCTACCCGGTAAGCAGCCTGGTCTGGGACTTGCTGGGTCTCGGGGTGCTTCCCTTTCACCTGGGCGGGGATTCCCGGGTGGTGGGCGGGACAGAACCTGTCCTGGGCCCTGCTTCCCCTCTCACCTGTCCTGAGCTCTAAAAGGCCCTCCTGAGCTCAGTACCTGGGTGTTAAAGCCAGCTGGACCCCCAGGGGTCCTTGCATTTTAAAAGTGGCAGAACCTGACCTATGGCTAGGAGAAAGCTGGGGAGGGTGAGTTGGGAAGTATCATTGGGGGTTGCTGATAAACTGGAAGGGGCCGTCTCCTCTAGTCTTGAAGGGAAATTAGATTGGAGCCTCCAACTCAGGGCTGCAAGGGGAAGTGGGGAGGTGTCTCTTTACTTTCTCCCTCTTGCTCAGTGCCTGGCAGATTTGGCAGATTCTCCAAAGCCAGGCCATGCTTATGAGAAAGCTGAACGTCCAGTAGACAACCCCCTTGTGGCTGGATTAATGAGCACTAATTATCTCTTACCCTTGACTCATCCTCTCCTCCCAGGACAGCTGCATCTGCTCAGTTAATTTTTAATCCATATGTTTTACTCGTCTGTTGATAAGGTAGATAAAAGGAGCATCAGACACAAGGTTTTCACAATCACACAGTCACATCGTGGAAGCTATATCATTATACAATCATCATCAAGAAACATGGCTACTGGAACACAGCACTACACTTTCAGGCACTTCCCTCCAGCCTCTCTAATACACCTTAAACTAAAAAGAGGATCTCTATATAATGTGTAAGAATAACCTCCAGGATAACTTTTCGACTCTGTTTGAAATCTCTCAGCCACTGACACTTTCTTTTGTCTCATTTCTCTCTTCCCCTTTTTGGTCGAGAAGGTTTTCTCAATCTCTTAGTGCTGATTCCTAGTTCATTCTAGGATTTCTGTCCCACGTTGCCAGGGAGGTTTACACCTGTGGGAATCATGTCCCACGTAGACAGGGGAAGGGCAGTGAGTTTGCTTGCCCTGTTGGCTGAGAGACAGAGAGGCCACATCTGAGGAACAAAAGAAGTTTTCTGGGGGTGACTCTTACGCCTAATTTTAAGTAGGCTTAGCCTGTCCTTTGCGGGGATAAGTTTCATATGAACAAACCCCAAGACTGAGGGCTCGCCGTATTGATTTGGTTGTCCCCACTGCTTGTGAGAACATCAGGAATTCTCCACATGGGGAAGTTGAATTTTCCCCCTTTCTCGCCATTCCTCCAAGGGGACTTTGCAAATACTTCTTTATTCACTGTTCAAATCACTTTGGGATTTATCAGGGCATCACACTGAACAAACCTACAAAAATGTATTCAAGGTTCCATGTACTTATGGTGTTCAATTAACCTGTCCATATAAGTTGTATTAGGAAAGGCACTAGTCAAAATAGAAGTTTGGTACCAAATAAACATTTTTTGCTTTAGTCTCACACAGAAGTTGAAGTTTTAAAATATGAATGACCATCCTGCTCAGTTAATGACAGTTCCAGCCTGGAGCCTGGGAAGCGGATGCAGCAGACTTGCTGAACCCGGCTAAGTCGTGGGTGCTCTGGCAGGCTGGGGTATTGGGGACTCCTGCACCTGGCCAGGTGCCTGAGTCAGGGAGTGAGGCAGGCTGAGAGCTTGCTGCAGGAGGGTAGCGCTGGGAGTTCCTGCTCTTTCAAGGTGCTTTAACTTCTGAAGGCTACATGTGAAGGCCGATCAGGTGATAATGCCTGATGTCCACCTGCTACCTGGGTCACATTTATTGAGCAAATATTGAATCAGAGCCTACGCTGTGCCAGGCCAGATGCTGAGCTTACAGAAGGGAAAAGACCGAGCTTCAGCCTTGGGAACTTAGGGCCTCCCAGGGTAAACAGTCAGCCCAACACCTCCCTCGAAGCCAGTGGAGAAGGCTTCAGAGACGATGTCAGGAGTCTTAAAAGACAAGTAGGGCATCACAGGGTGGCGGGAGGCAGACAAAACAGTGCCCAAGAGAGTGAGGAGTTGTAAAAGTGTGCGGTATCTTTCCCCAGCAACTCTGTGGGGAAAAGTGAGCTTGGGAAGCGAGGCTGGCACACCCCCCTATCTACCTCCCCCTATGCACGTATCAGCTGTCAGTTCCCAGGCTTCAGCCATTAAACAGTCCTCAGGTAGCCTGGGTACCGGCTTCCGGGGGTCCAGCGAATCACTTGTTGGACAGTGAACAGCACTGGGGCAGGGTGGGAGGTAGCAGCCTCTGGCGCCCTTTGAGCCAGGAGAGAGGGGGCTGGCTGCTGCTTCCAGGGGACAGTGTGACCAGGGGTGTCTTCCCCACTGAAATGTGACTTTGACATGCAACCGTCCAGGGAAGCAGGTGGTAGAGAACATTTCTGATCAATTCAGTTTGTCCCCTTTTTCTGTTTCAGGAGGGAAAGTCGAGTATTTTTGTTCTTCTTTGCCCCCACCCCCACCCCCAACATAGGGGTCCCTGGGGTCCTTTCTCCAACCCCGCCTGGATGGTATTTCTCCTTGTTCAGGTGATTCCTTATGTCACGACAATTTTTGGCGGCCTGCGAGCAGGCAAGATGGTCATGCTGGAGGGAGTGGTCCCGACAGATGCACGGAGGTAAGAGAGAGGTGCAGGTAAGGAGCGCTCGCAGGTTAGGAGCGCTCACAGATAAGGAGCGCTCACAGGTAATGGTGATGCAGGAGCTCAGCCCTAGAGGTTTCAAGCAGGTGGGGTGGGGGGTTCCTCCCTGCCTTCAGGGTCCCTGGGGGTCTCTGCCTTCAGCTGCATGTTGAGTACCTGGCCTTCCCCCAGGTTCCAGGTAGACTTCCAGTGTGGCTGCAGCCTGCAGCCCCAGCCGGACATCGCCATCCATTTCAACCCTCGCTTCCACACCACCAAGCCCCATGCCATCTGCAACACCCTGCAGAGCGGGCACTGGATGGCAGAGGCCCGCTGGCCCGGCCTGCCTCTGCAGAGGGGCACCGGCTTCCTCATCCTCTTTCTCTTTGGGGATGAGGAGGTGAAGGTGAGTAGAAGGCTCTAGAACTTGTGCCCTTCTGAGCCTCCTTTTGGCCAAACTCCCCATGCCACTTAGCACCGGAGGCAGAGGCGGTACCGAGAGAACCCAGATGGGGCCAGGCGTGGTTCCAGCTGCCTCCAGCCCACTTGTCCCGGTGTCCATGGCAGCAAGAAGCCTCTGCAGCACCCAGGTCTGGAGAAAGCACCATTGCCCTAAAACTGGCAAACACCTAGATGGTGTCCCCAGGTGCCAAGCGCTGCTCTGAGCTCTTTCAGTAGATCAACTCGTTTGATCTGTGCAATAACCCTGTCTTAGTCCGCCTGGGCTCTATGGGTTGGCTTGAACCACAGAAGCTTGCGGACATGTGATTCTGGAGGCTAAAAGGCCAATGCCAAGAGTCCGTAGATTTCTCCCAGAGGCCATGGCTTTCTCCCAGAGCCCATGGCTTTCTCTCTCTCTGTGTCTCCTCTGGTTTCTGCTGCCTTCGGTCTTCTGCTGAGTGACTGTGTCCAAATTTTCTCTACTGTAAAGGACTTTCAGTCCCATGGGCTATGTCCTCCCTGATTCAACTTGGCCACATCTTTAAAAAGATCTCCAAAGATCCTTTTCACAAATGTGTCCACACCTGACCTCATAACAGCTTCAAAGGTCTTAGTTTCAAATGGGTTCATGCCCACAGGACCGGGATCTGGACCCAAGTGCATCTCTAGAGGGGAAACAATTCAAATCCCAATAAACCCCACAAGGGGATGACCCCCAACTTACAACTAATGGGGCGAAGGGAACAGGGAGAGAGAACTTAACCTTAAAGCTTCTCCTATAGAGACGGCAGCTGGTGGGAGAGAGCTAGCAGTGGGAAGACCTTGGAGCAGGTGGGGGGTGGAGGTTTGTGGGATATAGGATGATCACAGAACCTCCCGAGCCTCAGTTTCCCCATGAGGAAGTAGGGCTACTGCTGCGGGCAGGTCTGCTAAGAAAGTGAAACAAGGGCCTATTTCACTCCAAAGCTAGCTTTGCCTTCTGCCCATCCTGCAATCTTGGGGAGGTTACTAAGCTCCCCAAGCCTCGGCCATCTCATCCGTGAAATGTCCCTACCTCATCGAGTTGTGACGTTAAATGAGAAAAATCCAGGTGAAAATGCTTCTCCATGTGTGGCACATTCTCATGCGCTCCCTGGACCTCAGCTGCTGTTGAGTAGCCTCCGTCTGTGTCTCCAGGTCAGCGTGAATGGACAGCACTTTCTCTGCTACCCCTATCGGCTCCCGCTGTCCCGTGTGGACACCCTGGGAGTATTCGGTGACATCTTTGTGAAGGCCATTGGGTTCCTGAACATCAACGTAAGTGTGTCTGGGGCCGAGGCCAGTTGGCTGCAGCCTCCGACTTCCTCTGACACCTGGACAAGCTTGGGGACCCCCTCCCTGCCCCAGACCAGAGACACAGGAGGGCTGGCACATCAGCTAGAGCCAGGGGGAGGGGACCCTCTTAGCGCGCTGGATATAGGGGGTGGGGAAGGGAAGATGACCCCAGAAAGGAGGTCCAGGGGTCTTGCACAGAACCCAGATGGAGTCTGGTTCACACCATAGAATAAGGGCTCACACTGCAGAGCAATGCTTCCCAAAGAGATAGCAGCTGGTGATGTCCTTCTCCCCTTGGCAGCTGATTGCAAATGCAGATTTCTGGGACCCACCACCAGAGATCCTGAATTTTTAGGTCCGAGATGGGGCCTGGGAATCTGTATGAAAATGCCAGGCTTGGGAACCCAGTGATGCGCTCTGGAGACCAAAACCTGGTTTCTGCTCACCTCCCTGGCACAGGCAGGAGAGGTGGGAGCCAAATAAATGACATCTCAGACTTTGCAGATTGGTCCTGACTGTTACTTGTCGCTGTCTCTTTCCAAACAGCCATTTGAGGAGGGCGAAAGAGAGTATCCGGTGGGATATGTGAGTCTCCTGGGAGCAGGGTTGGACATTGCAGTCCCCTCTCCCCACCCCAGCATGACCTGCCTTCGGTGGTCTGCCACTTGCTTTGGACAAAATTCTTGCATGTTGCTTTTGCATTGGGGATGCCTGGGTCAGCTTCGGTGCTGGAAAGCCTGTCTTTGCTTCTCCCACCTGGTGTCCAGGACCACGTGGGAAGATGGATGGGCTGGGTTGGCTGCTGGGGGTGGGCAGGGTTCCCCCTCTTGGGGGGGTCCATATGTCAGTTGGAGCTTTCACTTCTCGGAGCAGCCCTGTGTGGTGGCAGGCTCGGCTCCTGAGAACAGAGGGAGCTGCAACGCCCTTGAACTTACCTGCGGCCACACGGTGAGGGACTGACAGGCCCTGCCATCCCCTCTCTCCCACGAGTCCACTAACTGCCTCTGAATTCAAGAGGACCCCACTGGGAGAGACCAACCCCAGACACCCCCAATTTATAATAATAATTAGAGGAGCCCTTTCATTACACAAATGCTACATGTCCTCAGTTCCCCCTCTTTCTCTCCTTGACAGCCTTTCCTGCTGAAATGCCCCAGGCTGGTGAGTGGACCTTCTCCTCTTTTCTCCTGGAAGCCTGGGCCCTTATCTGCTCCCTCAGGGGTGGGTGGGCAGCTGGGAAATACCCCACCCTCACCCCATGCTGGGACATGCCCTCAGCCTCAGTTTCCCCTTCCCTTACTGAAAACCACACGCTATGGGGGGGCCAGGCAGCTCCAGACTGAAGCCCCAAATTTCCTTTTGCCTTTTCTTCATTCATTCATTCATTCATTCCATGAACAAGTTATTTGCTGACCCTCCGTGCCAGGCCCAGTGCCAGGCTTTAGGGCTGAGGGACAAGCCAGCTGCAGTGCCTACAGGAGCTCACAGGCTGGGGGTGGTGGTGGGGAAGTCAGACCCCTGAATGGCCATGACAGTTCGGGGTACAGCAGTGGGAGACAGAGGGGACACCACACTCAGCCCGGGGGAGGCAGGGATGGCTTTTGGTGGGTGCAGGGCACAGGGATGGGTGTTCCTTAAATGATCAGGGCTCAGACCCTTCCTGGCTGCAGGCCTAGGGACAGAGACTTACTGAGGGCAGCCCAGGAAGCTGTCACTGGGGAGTGGGGGGTGAGGTGGCCCCTCCTTGAACTCCCGTGAGCGGGCTCCTCAGTTATCTCCTATGTCCCTCCAGGAGGTACCCTGCTCGCGTGCTCTCCTCCGGGGTCTCTGGCCTGGGCAGGTCATTATAGTGCGGGGGCTGCTCTTACCAGAGCCCAAGGAGTAAGTATCCACAAGGAGGGGAGGGAGCAGCCTCTCTGGGCAGGCACGTGCCTTACCAAGGTCACCTGGTTTAATCTCTGAGCACCACCATTTCACCCCCATCTGACAGCTGAGAATGCTTAGGAGCAGAGAAGGTCGCAGGGCTCCTGACTGGGGCTGGGGGAGCTCAGGCTGCCTGCTGGCCTCTTTTGGGGAGCCCGGCTTCCAGAAGGATCTTTCTCTCTGCTCCGTTTGCTCACGCCAGCTGGTCTCTGGTGGCAGGTCTCAGCTGGGGCCCCAGGAAAAACCCTTCACAGGCAGGGGACAGGCGCAGTCTGCAGATGTAGCCTCCCACAGTGACACAGTGCATGGTTTAGGAAATGGGGGCTGCCCCAGGGAGGAGGGGAAGTGTTTGGACCCCAGAGCTGGGAAGGCCAGAATGACCAGGCATACACTGCCTGCAGGGGGCGCTTCGTCTCTGTCTGCCAAACCTGTGGGCTCAAACGCAGCCTCCCAAAGAGAGAAGGGCTGGGTGGTTTTGATGCTTTAGCATTTTTCTACCCAAACCAGCGTTATAAAGCAGTTCTACCGTATGGTACACCCTCCCTAGCTGCAAATTGCATTTTAAGCTTTTTTTTTTTAAATTTTACTCTCCCAATTTTATCCACTGTTAATATAAGCATGCTTCAGGGTTAACTTTTTTTTCTATTTTCTTGATCTGTTTTGATATAAGGTTGTCTTTTTTTTTTTTTTTTTTTAGTTTTTTAAAAACAAACGTACTCCCTTTTCCTTGTCCCCCGCCTTACTGCCCCAGTTACATCTAATATGCTTTCTGTCTTTGTGGATTTACTATTTCTAGCCCTTTCTTCTAAGCAGCATCAGGCAATTATTCTTGTACGTCTTGCTTTATGTCACCAAGCATAATGTTTTCAAGATACTTTCCATGTTGCAGTATGCCTCATAACTTCAGTATTTCTTATATCGGATACAAAATTTTTGTTTATCCATCAATTTGCTGATGGAGTTGGTTTCTTTCCAGCTTTCAGCTATTGTGAATAATGCCACTGTAAACACTGGTGTAAAAGGGTCTGTCTGAGACCCTGTTTTCACTCTTTGGGGGTATATAACTAGCAGTGGGATTGCAGGGTCAAATGGTCACTCTGTATTTATCCTTTTGAGGAACCACCACTTTGCTTTCCACAGTGGCTGCACCGTTTGACATTCCCACCAGAAATGCACTAGAGCTCCAATTTCTACAATACATATTATTTTCTGTCTGTTTGTTTGTTTCAGATAATAGCCATTCTTGGGGATGTGAAGTGGTATCTCATTGTGGTTTTTACTTGCATTTCCCTAATGGCTAATGATACTCAGCATCTTTTCATGTGTTTATTGGCCACTTGTTTGTCTTCTTTGGAGAAATGTCGATTCGGGTCCTTTGCCCATTTTTAATTGGATTGTTTGCTTTGTTGTTGAGTTGTGGGAGTTCTTTACATAGTCTGGACATTAAATCCTTCTTTGATAGATGATGAAATTATTTTCTGCCACTTTGTCCATGGTTATAATATCCTTTGCACAAAAAGTTTATAATTTTGATAAAATCAAATTTATTTATTGTTTCTTTTGTTGATTGTGTTTTGGTGTCTCATCTAAGAATCCATTTCCAACTCAGGTCATGAAGATTTGACCCTACATTAACTCCTAAATGTTTTATAGTTTTTGCTCTTATATTTCGGTTCTTAATCTATTTCGAGGTAGGACTCTACCTTCATTCTTCTGTATGTGAATATCCAGTTTCCCCTATACCTTTTGTTGAAGAGAATTTTCTATCCCCACTGCATGTACTTAGCATCCTTGTCAAAAATCAGTTGGCCATGAATACGCGGGTTTAT
Source organism: Tamandua tetradactyla (assembly GCF_023851605.1). Taxonomy (NCBI): domain Eukaryota; kingdom Metazoa; phylum Chordata; class Mammalia; order Pilosa; family Myrmecophagidae; genus Tamandua; species Tamandua tetradactyla. The sequence continues at coordinate 11,305,508 of NC_135335.1, forward strand.
TTTTAGGCTTTCAGTTCTGTTCCACTGATTGATTTATCTGTCTCTGGGCCACCAGCACATTGTTTTGGTTACTGACACTTTCTAATCCACTTTGAAATAGGGAAGTGTGAGTCTTCCAACACTTTCTTCTTTTTCAAGATTATTTTGGCTATTCCTGGTCACTTGCAGTACCTTATAAGTTTGAGAATTGGTTTTACCAAGCCAAATGCTGCCGGAATTTTAATAGTGATTGTACTGAATTTGTATATGTCCTTGTTAGCAGTATAGTTAATATTGACATATTAGCAATGTTAACTCTTCCCATCAATGATCATGGGATATCTTGCCGTTTATTTAGGTTTCCTTTAATTTCTTTCAGCAATATTTTATAGTTTTCAATATACAAGTCTTTTGTTTCCTTAGTTTTATTCCTAGGTATTTTATTCTTTTAGATACTGTTGTAAATGGAATTGCTTCTTAATTTTCTCTTCGGATTGTTCATTGCTAGTGTATAAAAACACAGTTTTTGTGTGTGTGTATGTGTCGATTTTGTACCCTGCCACTTTGCTCGATTCATTTTCTAGTTTTATGAGCATTTTATCAAGCAAGAGTGCTGAATTTTGTGGAATGCCTTTTCTACATCAATTGAGATCGCGTGTTTTTTCCCCTTCTACTTAGGTACTGTATTCCTCTGACTTTTTACATTGAACCATCCTTGCTTTTGTATCAGAGTAATGCTGGTTTCATAGAATGATGCAGGGAGTCTTGAATTATTTGGAAGAGTTTGAGAAGGATTGGTGTTAATTCTTCTTGAGTTGTTTGAATTCACCAGTGAAGCCACCTGGCCCTTGATTTTTCTTTGGTGGAAGGATTTTGATTGTTGTTTCAATATCTGTACTTGTTATAGGTTTGTTGATGTTTTCTAGTTCTTCTAGAGTGAATTTTGGTATTCAATGTATTTCTAGGAATTTTTCAAATTTCTTCTAGATTATCTAGTTTTTTTGTGTACAATTGTTCATAATAATCGTGCAATTGTTCATATATTCATACAGTTCATAATATTCTCTTATAATCCTTTTTAGTTCTGTAAGGTCATTAGCAGTATTGCCGTTATCCTTTCTGACTGTAGTTATATGCATCTTTTCTCTTTTTTAGTTTGTGAGTTTGACAAGTTTTAGCAAGCTAATCGAATTTTTCAAAGAACTTTCTTTCTTCTCTCAATTGTTTTTCTATCCTCTATTTCATTTATCTCTACTCTAATCTCAATTATTTCCTTTCTTCTGGTACATTGTGTTTCCTTTGCCCTTTTTTTCTAGTTCCTCAAGATGTAAAGTTAGGTTATTATTTTAAGGTCTTTCTTTTTTGATACAGGCATTCATAGCTATAAATTTCTCTTTGAGCACTACTTTTGCTGCATCCCATAAAGTTTTGATATGTTTGTTTTTGTTTTCATTTGTCTCTAAGTTTTTGATCATTTCCCTTGTAATTTCTTTAACCAATTGGTTGTCTGAGGGTGCTGCTTAATTTCCGTAAATTTGTGAAATTTTAAGTTTTTCATCTGTCATTGATTTCTAGCCTTATTCCACAGTAGTAAGAGATTATTTTTATTATTTCAATGTTTTAAAATTTATTTAGAGGGCCAACCATGGCGGCTCAGCAAGCAGAGTTCTCATCTGCCATGCAGGAGACCCGGGTTGGATTTCCGGTGCCTGACCATGTTGAAAAAAAAAATTATTTAGGCTTCTCTTGTGCTCAAACATATGATCTATCCTAGAAAATGATCTGTTTTCCCTTGAAACCACCATTTTTGGGTGAAGTGTTCTATATATGCCAGTTAGATTTAGTTGGTTTAAAGTGTCGTTCACGTCCTGTTTCCTTATTACTCTATTTAGATGTTCTACCCAGTATTGATTGTCACATGATGAAATCTCCAACTATTATTATAGAACTGTCTATTTCTCCCTTTAATACTGTCAGTTATTTCTTCATATATTTTGGCACTCTGCTGTTTGGTGCATAAATGTTTATAATTCTTAAGCCTTCTTGTTGAATTAACCTTTTTATCGATGTGATGTCTTTGTCTCTCATAACAGTTTTTTTTTGTTTGTTTGATTGTTTGTTTTTTTGACATGGGCAGGCACCAGGAATCGAACTGGGGCCTCTGGCAACAGTTTTTATTTTTAAAGTCTATTTGATGTGATATCAGGATAGTCACCCCTGCTCTCCTTTGATTACTATTTGCATGGAATATTTTCCCATTCTTTTCACTTTTAACCTACTTGTATGTAAGATGGGTCTCTTTTAAATAACATATAGTCTGCCTTTTGATTGGAGAGTTTAATCCATTTATATTTAGGGAAATTACTGATAAGGCAAGACTTACTTCTGCCATTTTGTTCATTGTTTTTTTGTAAGTCTTATACCTGTTTTGTTCCCTCATTTCCTCCATTACCACCTCTCTTTTTGTTTAGATGCTCTCTGTTTTTTTTCATCACATAGTTGTATATTCATCGTCATGATCATTTCTTAGAACGTTTGCATCTATTCAGAAAACGAAAACAGAAAAAAATTCATTCATACCATACCCCTTACCCCTCCCTTTCATTGATCGCTAGCATTTCAATCTACTAAATTTATTTTAGCATTTGTTCCCCCATTATTTATTTATTTTTAATCCATATGTTTCACTCATCTGTCCATAAGGTAGACAAAGGAGCATCAGACACAAGGTTTTCACAGTCACACAGTCACATTGCGAAAGCTATATTGTTATACGATCATCTTCAAGAAACATGGCTACTGGAACACAGCTCTACATTTTCAGGCAGTTCCCTCCAGCCTCTGTTTCATCTTAACTAAAAACGTGATTATCTATTTAATGCGTAAGAATAACCTCCAGGATAACCTCTCAACTCAGTTTGGAATCTCTCAGCCATTGACATTTTCTTTTGTCTCATTTCCCTCTTCCCCTTTCAGTCGAGAAGGTTATTTTAATCCCTTGGTGCCAAGTCCCAGCTCATGGGATTTCTGTCCCATGTTGCCAGGAAGGTCCACACCCCTGGGAGTCATGTCTCATGTAGAGAGGGGGAGGGCAGTGAGTTTGCTTGTTGTGTTGGCTGAGAGAGAGAGGCCACATCTGAGCAACAAAAGAAGTTCTCTTACTTAAAATTAGGCCTAATTTTAAGTAAGTTTAGCCTATCCTTTGTGGGGTTAAGTTTCATATGAACAAACCCCAAGATTGGGGACTCAGCCTATTACTTTGGTTGTCCCCACTGCTTGTGAGAATATCAAGAATTCTCCACTTGGAGAAGTTGAATTTCCCCCCATGTCACCATTCCCTCAAGGGGACTTTGCAAATACTTTTTTATGCACTATTCAAATCCTTCTGGGATTTATTGAGGCATCACTCTGGAAAAACCTACAAAATCTCATGCCCTATTCAAGGTTCCATGTACTTGTGGAGTTCAGTTAAGCTGTCCACATAAGTTATATTAGGAAATGCACTAGTTGAATTATAAATTTTGTACCAAATAAACATTTTTTGCTTTAGTCTCACACATAAGTTGAAATTTTAAAATATTAGTTACCATCTATTTTGAACACCCTACTTTATTGACATTCCTTTGTTCTTCCTTATGCAAAACATTTTTAAATTTGTACATTTAGTCACTATCATTATATACTCTAGGCATTCCTAGATTATACCATCTCGGTCTTTATCATATGTCTTTCCTTCTGATTTCATTTGTGCCCCCAGGCCTCCTCCCTCTATAATTCTCATATTCAGCTTCATTCGATGTTCTAACATTATTGTATTACAGTTAGGTAGTATTGTGCTATCCATTTCTGAATTTTTACAATCAGTCCCGTTGCACAATCTGTATCCCTTCAGCTCCAATTACCCAATATCTACCCTATTTCTATCTACTGATGACCTCTGTTCTTAACTGAATTATCCAAGTTCATTCATTAATGTTAGTTCATATCAGTGAACCCATGCAGTATTTGTCCTTTTGTTTCTGGCTAATCTCACTCAGCATAATGTCCTTAAGGTCCATCCATGTTGTTACATACTTCAAACTTTATTCTGTCTTACAGCTGCATAATATTCCATCATATGTATATACCACAGCTTGTTTAGCCGCTCTTCTGTTGATGGATATTTAGGCTGTTTCGATCTCTTGGCAATTGTAAATAATGTTGCTATAAACATTGGTGTGCAGCTGTCCATTTGTGTCTTTGCCCTCATGTCCTCTGAGTAGGCACCTAGCAATGGTATTGCCGGATCATATGGCAATTCTATACTTAGCTTCCTGAGGAACCGCCAAGCTGCGTCCCAGAACAGTTGTACCATTTGACATTCCCACCAACAGTGGATAAGTGTGCCTCTTTCTCCACATCCTCTACAACACTTGTCGTTGTCTGTTTTATTAATAATGGCCATTCTGGTGGGTGTGAGATGATATCTCATTTAGGTTTTGATTTGCATTTCCCTAATAGCCAGGGAAGTTGAGCATCTTTTCATGTGTCTTTTGGCCATTTGTATTTCCTCTTCAGAGAAGTGTCTGTTCAAGTCTTTTGCCCATTTTGTAATTGGGTTGTCTGTCTTTTTGTTGTTGAGTTGACCAATTTCTTTATATATTCTGGATACTAGACCTTTATCTGATATATTGTTTCCAAATATCGTCTCCCATTGTGTAGGCTGTCTTTTTTACTTTCTTGATGAAGTTCTTTGATGCACAAAAGTGTTTAATTTCGAGGAGTTCCAATTTCTTTCTTTCTTTCTTCAGTGCTCTTCCTTTGGGTGTAAGGTCTAGGAAACTGCTTCCCATTATAAGATTCATAAGATATTTCCCTACATTTTCTTCTAACAGTTTTTTGGTCTTAGATCTAATTTTTAGGTCTTTGATCCAGTTCGAGTTAGTTTTTGTGTAGGGTGTGATATATGGATCCTCTTTCATTCTTTTGCATGTGGCTATCCAGTTTTCTAGGCACCATTTATTGAAGAGACTGTTCTGTCCCAGGTGATCTGGCTTGACTTCCTTATCAAACATCAATTGTCCATAGATGAGAGGGTCTATATTCAAACACTCTATTCAATTTCATTGGTCATTATATCTATCTTTATGCCAGTACCATGATGTTTTGACTACTGTAAATTTGTAATACACCTTAAAGTCAGGTAGCATGACACTTCTGACTTCATTTTTCTTTCTCAGGATACTTTTAGCTATTTGGGACACCCTGCCCTTCCAGATAAATTTTGTTATTTGTTTTTCTATTTTTGAAAAGTAAGTTTTTGGGATTTTAATTGGTATTGCATTGAACCTGTAGATCAATTTAGGTAGAACTGACACCGTAACTATATTTAGTCTTCCAATCCATGAACACAGTATGCCCTTCCATTTATTTAGGTCTTCTGTGATTTCTTTTAACAATTTCTTATAGTTTTCTCTGTATAGGTCCTTTGTTTCTTTAGTTAAATTTATTCCTAAATATTTTATTCTTTTGGTTGCAGTTGTAATTGGAATTTTTTTTATTGATTTCCTCCTCAGATTGTTCATTACTAGTGTATAGAAACACTACAGATTTTTGAGTGTTGACCTTGTAACCTGACACTTTGCTGTACTCCTTCATGAAACTCTAGTAGTTTTGCTGTGGATTTTTCAGGGTTTTCGACATATAGTATCATATTATCTGCAAACAGTAAGAGTTTTACTTCTTCCTTTCCAATTTTGATGCCTTGCATTTCTTTTTCTTGTCTAATTGCTCTGGCTAGAACTTCCAACACAATGTTGAATAACAGTGGTGATAGTGGACATCCTTGTCTTGTTCCCGATCTTAGGGGGAAGACTTCAATTTTTCTCCATTGAGGGTGATGTTAGCTGTGGGTTTTTCATATATTCCTTTATCATGTTGAGGAAGTTCCCTTTTATTCCTGTTCTTTGAAGTGCTTTCAACAGGAAAGGATGTTGAATTTTGTCAAATGCCTTTTCTGCATCAATCAAGATGATCATATAGTTTTTCTGCTTTGATTTGTTGATATGGTTTATTACATTAATTGATTTTCTTATGTTGCACCATCCTTCCATACCTGGGATCAATCCTACTTAGTCATGGTGTATAATTCTTTTAATATGCTGCTGGATTTGATTTGAAAGAATTTTGTTGAGGATTTTTGCATCTATATTCATAAGAGAGATTGGTCTGTAGTTTTCTTTTTGTAATATCTTTGTCTGTCTTTGGTATAAGGGTGATGTTGGCTTTGTAGAATGAGTTAGATAGCTTTCTCTCCTCTTCAATATTTTTGAAGAGTTTGAGTAGGATTGGTACTAATTCTTTCTGGAATGTTTGGTAGATTTCACATGTGAAGCCATCTGGTCCTGGGCTTTTCTTTTTGGGGAGCTTCTTAATGACTGATTCAATTTCTTTACTTGTGATTGGTTTGTTGAGGTTTTCTGTTTCTTCTCAAGTCAATGTTGGTTGTTCATGCCTTTCTAGGAATTTGTCTGTTTCATCTACATTGTTGAGTTTATTAGCATAAAGTTGTTCATAGTATCCTGTCATTACTTCCTTTATTTCTGTCGGGTCAGTGGTTATGTCTCCTCTTGCATTTCTGATTTTATTTATTTGCACCCTCTCTCTTCTTCTTTTTGTCAACCTCACTAAGAGTCCATCAATCTTATTGATTTTCTTATAGAGCCAACTTCTGGTTTTCTTGATTTTCTCAATTGTTTTCGTGTTCTCAATTTCATTTATTTATGCTCTAATCTTCATTATTTCTTTCCTCTTGCTTGCTTTGAGGTTAGTTTGCTATTCTTTCTCTAGTTCTCTTAAGTAGACAGTTAATTTCTCAATTTTTGCTCTTTCTTCTTTTTTGATATAGGCATTTAGGGCAATAAATTTCCCTCTTAGCATTGCCTTTGCTGCACCCTATAAATTTTGATAGTAATGTTTTCATTTTCATTTGCCTCGAGATATTTACTGATTTCTCTCGTAATAGCTTCCTTGACCCACTGGTTGTTTAAGGGTATGTTGTTGAGCCTCCATCTATTTATGAATTTTCTGGCACTCTACCTATTATTGATTTCCAACTTCATTCCTTTATGATCTGAGGAAGTGTTTTGTATGATTTCAATCTTTTAAAATTTATTGAAACTTGCTTTGTGACCCAGCATATGGTCAATCCTTGAGAATGATCCATGAGCACTTGAGAAAAAGGTATATTCTGCTGTTGAGGGGTGTAATGTTCTATACATGTCTGTTAAGTCTAGCTCATTTATTGTATTATTCAAATTCTCTGTTTCTTTGTTGATCCTCTGTCTCGATGTTCTGTCCCTGATGAGGGTAGGGAATTGAAGTCTCCAACTGTACTGGTTTGAAAGGATGTACATCCCCTAGGAAAGCCATGTTTTAACCTAAATCCCATTTTGTAAAGGCAAAATGATTACTATTCAATACTGTATTTTTGAATCTGTAGTTAGATCATCTCCCTGGAGGTGTGATTTAATCAAGATTGGTTGTTAAGCTAGATTAGGTGACAACATGTTTCCACCCATTTGGGTGAGTCTTAATAAGTTTCTGGAGCCCTATAAAAGAGGAAACATTTTGGAGAATGAGAGCAGAGCAGAATGAAATAGCCATGAGAAGCAGAGTCCACTGGCCAGCGACCTTTGGAGAGGAAGAAGAAAAATACCTCTCGGGGAGCTTCATGAAACAGGAAGCCAGGAGAAACTAGCAGATGATGCCAGGATCACCATGTGCCTTTCCAGATGAGAAACTCTGACTGTGTTCACCTTGTGCCCTTCCACTTGAGAGAGAAACCCTGAACTTCACTGGCCTTCTTGAACCAAGGTATCTTTCCCTGGATGCCTTAGATTGGACATTTCTATAAGCTTGTTTTAATTGGAACATTTTCTCAGCCTTAGAACTGTAAACTAGCAACTCATTAAATTCCCCTTTTTAAAAGCCATTCCATCTCTGGTATATTGCATTCCAGCAGCTAGCAAACTGGAACACCAACTATTATGGTAGATGTGTCTATTTCTCTTTTCAGTGTTTGCCTCTTGTATTTTGGAGCATTCTGGCTTGGTGCATAAATATTTATGATTGCTATGTCTTCTTGCTTAGTTGTTCCTTTTGTTAATACACAGTGTCGTTCTTTGTCTTTTTTAATTGTTTTACATTTGAAGTCTAATTTGTTGAATATTAGTATAGCTACTCCTGCTCTTTTCTGATTGTTATTTGCATGAAATATCTTTTCCCAACCTTTCACTTTTAACCTATGTTTATCCTTGGGTCTAAGATGCATTTCCTGTAGACAGCATATAGATGGTTCCTGTTTTTTAATACATTCTGCCAGTCTATGTCTTTTGATTGGGGAGTTTAATCCATGTGCCCCCTCCTTTCCTTCAAGGTCCAGACCTTTTCAACTCCAAAAAACACCTCTTTTTTTGTTTTTGCTTTCTTTTACCATCAGCCCTGTCCCCTCTGTGCCGAGGCAAAAACCAGCGACCTCTGCTTTTACTCGAGGTTCTGCTGAGCTTGGGGCTGTTTTTTAGTAGTCAAAACTTGTTAATTAATTTCACAATTGGAGTTTTGCTGCACTCAGCCCCTGCTGCTGGAAAAGTCCCTTTCCTTTCCCCTCTGGGAAGCAGTCTGTCGGGGAGGGACACCGGCTACTGTTGCTTTAGGGAACTCACGGTTCTGGGGTGCTTTAGCAGCTGGTCCAGCTGGTCCAGACTGGGGTACACTGTGTGTCCAGTCACTGATGTGGCCCCAGCAGTTGTTCTGTACTGTTCCTGGCTGTTTACTAGCCGCTCTGGAGGACGAACTTAATCCCACACTTCGCTAAGCCGCCATCTTGGCCCAATACCTGTGTTTTACATGCTATCTTGCTCTTCAGAAAAGTGCTTATTCATATTTTTAGCCCATTTTATAATTGGGTTGTTTTTTCTTTTGTTGTTGAGTGGTATGATTTCTTTATGTATATGGAATATCAAACTGTTATCCGATGTGTGATTCCCAAATATTTTCTCCCATTGAGTTGACTGCCTCTTCACCTTTTTAACAAAGTTTTTTGAGGCACAGAAGCATTTGATTTTGAGGAGTTCCCATGTATTTATTTTTTTCTTTTGTTGCTTGTGCTTTGGGTATAAAATTTAGGAAGCTACTACCTATTATTAGGACTTGAATATGTTTCCCTACATTTTCTTCTAGGAGCTTTATGTTGCTAGTTCTTATATTTAGGTATTTGATCTACTTTGAGTTAGTTTTTGTATAGGGCATCAGATAAGGGTCCTTTTTCATTCTTTTGGCTATTGATATCCAGTTCTCCCATGTCTATTTATTGAAAAGACATGTCCCAGTTCAGTGGATTTGGGGGCCTTGTCAAAAATCAGTTGATAGTAGATTTGGTGGTCAATTTCTGCACTCTGATTCAATTCCATTGGTCAGTGCTTCTATTTTTGTGCCAGTACTATGCTGTTTTGACCACTGTGGCTTTATAATAAGTTTTAAAATCAGGAAATGTTAATCCTCCCACTTTGTTCTTCTTTTTTAGGATGCTTTTAGCTCTTTGGGGTCTCTTTCCCTTCCTGATGAATTCGGTAACTGGTTTTCCAACTCTTCAAAGTAGGTTGTTAGTGTTTAGATGATCTTTTATAATCATCCATTTTTAGATCATCCTTTTGTGCAGATTTTTTAGATATTTTCTTTATGGTTACCATGTGGATTACATTACTAACTCTATACAATTTAGTTTGTGTTGATTCCAACTTGACTTCAGAAGCCTATGCATCCCCAGTGCCTTTGTTCCTCCCTAATTCCTTTAATATTGTTCATGACACAAATTATTACATCTTTATGCATTTTGTGCCCAGTCACAATGATTAACATGTGTTTTTCACCCATATAATAAATAAAAGACATTAAAAATTAAAAAATGAAACAATGCTGATGTATATATTTATCCACATTTTTACTTACATCAGAGAGGTTTATTTCTTCCGTTGATGTGAAGATACGGTCTAGTATTCTTTCCTTTCAACAGACTCCTTTTATCATTTCCTTTAAGGCAAGTCTGGTAGTAATGAACTCAGTCTTTGTCCAGAAGCGCCTTCATTTCTCCCTTATTTTTGAAGGACAACTTTCTCAGTTATATTATTCTTTGGTAACAGGCTTTTTTTTTTTTCTTTTTCTTTCAGCACTTTAAATATGTCCTTCCACTGCCTTTAGCCTCTGTGGTTTCTATCGAGAAATCAGATGTTAATCTTATTAAGTGTCCCTTAGATGTGACACAGTTCTTCTCTTTTGCTGTCTTTATCCTTGGCATTCAGTTTAATTATAATGTGTCTCAGTATAGACCTGCTTGGTTTCTATTGTGCGTCTTAGATTTGTATATTCATATCTTCCATCCGATTTGGGAAGTTTCCACACAATATTCCTTCAAATATCTTTTCTCACACTTTCTCCCTCTCTTCTCCTTCTGGTACTCTTTTGATGTGTGTTTTGATACACTTGTTTGTGTCCCACAGGCTCCTCAGGCTCTATGCAGTTTTTTCTATTTCTTTTTCTTTCTGCTACTCAACCTGGGCAACTTCAATTGCCTTATCTTCAAGTTCACTGATCCTTTCTTCTGACTCCTCCAATCTGCTGTTGAACCCCTCTATTGAATTTTTCATTTCAGTTACTATATCTTTTCAATTCCAGAATTTCCCTTTGGTTCTTTTCTATAGTTTTGATCTCATTATTGAATTCTCACTTTGTTCATACATTGTCTTCCTAATTCCTTTTAGTCCTTTGTCCATGTTTTCTTTAAGTTTATTGATTCTATTTATGATAATTGTTCTAAGTTTTTGACTAGTAATTTGAGAGACTGAAATTTCTCCAGAATATTTTCCATTGAATATTTCTTTCCCTGTGACTGAGACATACTTTCCTGCTTCCTTATATATTCTGTAATTTTTTGAGAACTAGACATTCTGAGTATTGTTATGTGGTCATGCTGGAAATCTAGTTCTCCTACTCTTCAGTTCACTATACTAAGAACAAGAAGGGGGAAAGGTAAGGAAAGAAAGAGAGGGCAAGGGGAAAAAAAGAAAAGACAAAATATGAACAGACAAAAAAAAAACACCCACAAAACAATAAAAAGGAACAATAATGAAATGCACTGCCTCTTCTGGTCTTTTGTTATGTGCTACTGGGAAGCCAAAAGTTGCTACTTTTGAGACAAAAATCTGGGCCAGCATCCATGCTTACCCCTCATGGAGCCATAAGACCCAAAAGAAAAAAAAAACAGAGGAAGAAAAGAAAACAAGTAGAAAGAAGGAAGGAAGGAAAGAAAAGAAAAGAAAAGAAAGGAGGAAGAGGTGTACTAACTATGTTCCTGTAGATGCTGATGTAAGGCCATGCTTCACTTTGCTTAAATTGTCAAAACACAATATACAAGAAATAGCTTGGCTCTTAACAATGAGGATTTATTAAGTTACAAATGAACAGTTCTAAGGCCATGGAAATGTCCAAATTAAGGCATCAACAAGAGGAAACCTTCACTGAAGAAAGGCTGATGGCATCTAGATTCCTCTGACATGGGAAAGCATCTGCTGGTCCTTTGCTCCTGGGTTCCATTGATTTCAAGTTCTGTGTGTCTTTTGCTTGCTTCTCCAGGGACACCTCTCTGAGCTCTTTGTGTCCTGCAGGTCTTGTCTTAGTATCTCCGGAGCATTTCTCTCTCTCTGTATCTTTCACTTGGTTTCATCTCTCTGCTCTCTGTGTTTTCTGTCTTTATTCTCTCCATAAAAGATGAAGACCCACCTTGAACTGGGTGGGTCACATCTCCATGGAAACAACCTATTTAAAAGGTCCCACCCACAATAGCTCTGCACTCACAGGAACGGATTAGAAGAACATGGCTTTTCTGGGGTGTCTCACAGATTCAAACCAGCACTGGCCAGAAGATGCTGCTTCTGAGAGAAACCAAAGTTAGCATATGTGCTGGGCCCTCGGGCATCTGCCAGACTAAACAGCACAAGAAAGAGAAAGAAATAACTCCACCAATGCAAAGGGGCTCTGGGCTTTTAAGACTGGATACAGGATGGTGTGTGCACAGAAGCTTCTGCTGCAGGGAGGGTTGAAACCAGGAGCAGTCCATGCTGCACCCTCTGGGATCTGTGAGACCAGGAAATGCCCACACAGACATTCAAACAAACAAACAAACAAACAGAAAGCACTAACATCCCAGTGGATGCTGATGGGAGGCTGGAAAACTGAGACAGGTTCCATGCTGGGCCCCTCTGGAATACCCAGACCCACTTCAACCCTCAACCCCAAGCTACATAGGAGGTTTTCTCTGCCAACCCTGGCCCCAGCCAGCCACCCCCTTGCACTGCTGCAGCCACAGACTCCTCCACAGCTCTTAACTGCAACCATGGGGCTGAGAACCGGGGGCTGGCCACTGCTCTGTTGCTTTCACCTACAAAAGCTGCACACTCTGCAGCCTCTCACTTCCTCTGGCACATCTGTAGTTGTTCCAGGTGTCCATTCTGGTTCCAGGGTTACCACCTGGTTAATTCCAGCCTCTTTTTCAAGCTTATTCACTTTTCTCATAAAGGAAGCGATTTGTAAAACGTGCTGCCCTGTATTCCCTAGAGGGCTGGTTTGTGTGGTTGTTAGAACATGGGTTGCATGTCATGACTTTTGGGAGCCGAACTGCTTGGATTTGACTCCTGCTTTGGCCATTCACTACCTGTGCAGCATTGGGGCAGTTCATTTTCATTTCTGTGCCTCAGTTTCCTTATCTGTAAAGAGAGGATAATTGTAGTGCCAGCCTTAGGGGTTGGTATAAATTCTTAATAGAGTGCCTGGCACATAGTAAGTGCTTGACAGATGTGGGTGGGGAAGGAAGAGGAGCCCCCGAATTCCCCCAGCCTTGCCCCTTTTTGTTTTTGTGTCTAGGCCCCTGACCTCACCAACCCCTTGCCCTGCTCTTAATCCTGCTGAACTCTGGGGCAGGCACAGAGGCACAGCTCTGGACAGTTTTGGAGCCAGGCACACCTGGGTTCGATTCCTGGTTTTACTGTTAGGCAAGTCATGACTCCTTCTGAGTCTCAGTTTCCTCATCTGAAAAAAAGGACAGACATCCCCAAAATGGGGAAAATGAAAAAGTGCCCAGTGGTAGTGAGAAGCTACCCCCACCCCGTCCCCGGAAATCTTGGGAGACATGAGCCCAGCTCAAAGCTGGATGGTTATTTGTAACACAGCAAGTCACTTACCTGTTCCTTCTCAGGAGCTAGGAAGGCATGTGCCCTCAGGGGCCAGGCAGGCCATGTCAGTAGTGAAGTGTCACATCCACAAGGTAGAGGAGTGGAAGGGGGACTGGAGAAGAGAAAGGCATAGAAGACAGCTGATGGGGGAGGATGGATAAGGATGAATAATGCAGGCTATTCTCCAGGTTCCTGCCTTCCCGGCTTCTTCCAAGCTCTGAGCCTGTCCATCTCCTTCCAAAATCTGGGAATTGATGGAGCCTCATGTTAGAATGGATCCACCAAAAGTCCGAGAGGCCTTCCCATGGCTGGCCTTTCCCCCACTTTGCCTGCCAGCTGCATCCCGTGTCACTTCCCATTTGCAACAACTTCCCACTGAGGGGTCAGCCCATGGCAGCGTTAAGGAGATTGTTTCAGAGATGACTTTGGAAGATCCCAAGACACGCAGCAGGCTCTAGGTGCCCCAGGTGTGAGGCAGGTGCCATGTGGTAGGAAGGAAGACCCACCTCCAAATCTGGTCCACATCCCAGCTTGAGAACCGTGGCATGGGGATTTTGTATTAAGGAAAGGCAGACACTAATGTTTGTAAAATGCCTACTGTGTGCCAGGGGCTTGCTGGCTTTCACAGACATTATCTCCTTGGTTCCCATCAGGGATACCTGTAGGTGGGTATTGGGTTATGCATCATATTTCAATCGCATTGGGTAACATTTGAGTGCCACGTGCCAAGTGCCATTATAAGTGCATTGCACGGATCTGCTCATTTAACTCTCACAACAGATCCACAAGGCAGGGACCATCCTGCCAGTTTTCCCATATCATAGATGAGGAATCTGCAGCCCCAAGAGATGAAGTGGCCCATCCGAGGTCACAGGACTAGAAAGGAGCAAAGCCAGGGTAGAGCCCAGACAGCTTCACTCTGACCACTAAGCCATGCATGGACACTCCAAACAATACCTGGCACACAGCTAGCCCTCGACAAACTGCTGTCTCGCTTATCCCCATCTCAAGGAGGGGAAACTGAGGCTCAGCATAGGTCATTTGCCCAAGGTCCCAAATCAGTTCATGGCAGCACAGGATGCAATCCCAGGTCTGTCTTTGATTCCTGAGTTCAGAGTTCCATGTCCAAGCATCCAGCCTGTCGTCTGTTGCAGGCCCTTACCCTTGCCTCTGGAGGCAGGGTCTGCTGCATCTCTCAGCCGTTGTTCAACCTCCACCCGCCTCCCTCCCAGGGCCCCACAGCCATACTCAGTGGCATTGACTGAGCAGTGGCCTGAGATCCGCTGGGAAAGACCCCCACTCTGGCTCCCCTGCCCACAGTTTCACGCTGAGCCTGAGGGATGAGTCTGCCCATGCTCCCGTGACGCTCCGAGCCTCCTTCACGGACAGGACACTGGCGTGGATCTCCCCGTGGGGACGGAAGACATTAATCTTGGCCCCCTTCCTCTTTTACCCCCACAGGTTCTTTGAGGTGAGTCCGTGGAAGGGGGGTGCCTCCTTGCTTTGGGATGGAGCCCAGAGCTCAGGCAGATGGTGGAGGCATCAGGCAAGAGCCAGAGCTGGCAGCTGTCACCCCTCCACGCTGCTGCCAAGGGAATCCATGCCCAGAAACCTAGATTTAACTAATCTGGGTGAGCCTAAGCATTGCTGGGTTTCACAAGTTCCCCTGAAGGTTCCAGTTTGCACCCAAGATTGAGAACCACAGGTCTAGGGGACGCAACCCCTGTGACAGGTGGTCAAACCAAGGCCCAGAGATAGACCCTTGTCAAAGGTCACAGTGGGCTGGTGCTAAGCTGGGCCCATAGACCTGTTCTTTGCCACTACTCTGCCCTTTGGGTCCAGCCCGTGGCCCCTCTGATGGGAAGAGGGTCTCTGGGTTGTGCATCAGGCAGGCATAGGAGGGAGGGTCTGTCTGGAAGGCAGCACCCCACTCATGCCCTCCTCTTCTAGGTGCTGCTCCTGTGCCAGGAAGGTGGGCTGAAGTTGGCACTCAACGGGCAGGGCCTGGGAGCCATCAGCCTGTGCCAGGAGGCCCTGGAGAGGCTGCGGGAGCTACGGATCAGTGGCAGTGTCCAGCTTTTCTGTGTCCACTACTGAGGGGTATTGGGGAAGAAGAGGGTCAGCCTACACTGGGGACCCCACATTAGGGTCCCACTCTCCTCCCTGCATTGAACCGTCCAATGTCACCACCAAGTCAAGCCCGACTCACTCAGTCTGGGACTGCCAGGCTGAGTCTGTGGGAGCTTTGGGCCCCAAGACAGAGGGAAGGCACGAGACTTTGTCAAGCATCCTGGAAACTCTGCACCTCCCTCCACCTTCAGCCTGGGATTTGGCTCTATCTTCCTTCAGGGCATGGACTGGTGTTCAGAGAGGCAGGTTTTCTAGCCTAACAGAGATACTCCAAAATACAGTAGCTTAAAGAATGCAGAAGTTTATTTCATTCTGATCTCTCCCTTCTGGGGTGAACGATCCAGCTCAGTGGGTGAGGTCTCTTCCCCCAGGGACATCTGGGTTCTCTCCTGCTCATCATCTGTGCAGCTGAAGCTCAGCTCCTGCCATATCCAGGTTTCAGCCACTGGGAAGGCGGATGGAGGATGCCAGCCCACCTGGCATTTTCTATGCCCCAGATCTGGAATGGGCTCACACCGATGACATGTGGGTTTCATTGGCCAAACTGTCTGCAGGGGAGGCCAGGAAACATTTCCCTTATCACGTGCATGTCCAGCCATAGTTCTATAAAGGAAAGAGAGAATGGATTTTGGTGGCTAGCTCTAGCCTGTGCGTTAATATCCTCACTTTGGAAAGGAGGAAACTGAGGCACAGAACTTCCTTTCCCTTCCCCCTTTTAGATCGTAATTGCCTTAAGTAACACATCTGCACACACTTAAAAGCCCCGTAAGACTACTAATATTTTTTTCAACCAACAAATATATTTTGAAGTTTTTTTCAGAGTTTCTCAAACTCAGTACATTTGGGGTCAGATGATTTTTGGTTGGGGGAGGGGGGCTCTGGCCTGCGTATTGAGGAAGGTTTTGCATGATCCCCGTCCTGGCCACTAGGTGGCAGTAACAACCGCCTCCCGCCATCAGGACAATTAACAAGTGTCTCCAGACGCTGCTAAATGTCCCCCTGCAGGGCAAAACGGAGACCCAGTGGTCTAATGTATTTACCCAGGTAGTTATTGATTTTGTTGCCCTGCCTTTATGCCTGATTCCCAAGTTTCACTCTTTCATTTTGCTTTTGCCTGAAGAACATCCTTTCGCGATTCTTTTACAGAAGACACTGGCAATGATTCTCTTAATTTCCCTTTATCTGAAAAAGCCTTATTTCACTTGGATAAAAATCTATAAGTGGGACTTTTGGGTTGTACAATAAGTGCCTCTTGTGATAAGTATATGGGAGGGTGGGAGGGTGGGAGGGTAGGAGTGGGAAAAAGACGGCAGAGAGTGCCTGAGGGGAGGTTTGAATTGGGGGGTTCTAGTTTGCAGGCTGCTGGAATGTGATATGTTTATCTTTAAAAAAGGGGAATTTATTAAGTTGCAAGTTTGCAGTTCTAAGGCCATGAAAATGTCCAAATTGAGGCAAGCCTATAAAAATGTCCAATCTAAGGCATCCAGGGAAAGATAACTTGGTTCAAGAAGGCCGATGACATTCAGGGTTTCTCTCTCTGCTGGAAAGGCACATGGTGAGATCTGCTGGCTTTCTCGCCAACACCTTCCCCAGGGCTCTGCCTGTTCTGTCGGCTGTGTTGGCTCTCATAGCTCTAAATGCTTTCTCCAAAATGGTTCCCTCTTAAAGGGCTCCAGTAAACAGCCCCACCTTGAATGGGTGAAGACGCATCTCCATGAAAACCATCTAATCAAAAGTTATCACCCACAACTTGGAATATTTCTTTGGTAACAGAGACCATCAGGAGATAGAAATAGGGTGAGATATTGGGTAATTGGAGCTGAAGGGATACAGACTGTGCAACAGGACTGAATGTAAAAACCCAGAAATGGACAGCACAATACTACCTAGCTGTAATACAATTATGTTAAAACACTGAATGAAGCTGATGTGAGAATGATAGAGGGAGGAGGGCTGGGGGCATAAATGAAATCAGAAAGAAAGATAGATGTTAAAGATTGAAATGGTATAATCTAGGAATGCCTAGAGTGTATAATAATAGAGACTAAATGTACAAATTTTAAAAATTTTTTTGCATGAGGAAGAACAAAGGAATGTCATTACTGCAGGGTGTGGAAAATAGATGGTAATTAATATTTTAAAATGTCACTTTATGTGTGAGACTAAAGCACAAAAATGTTTATTCGATACAAAATTTATATTTTGACTAGTGCATTTCCTAATATAACTTATGTAGATAGTTTGATTGAACACCATAAGTACTTGGAATCTCAGGTGGGACATGAGATTTTGTTGGTTTGTCCAGAGTGATGCCCTGATGAATCCCAGAGTGATTCGATCAGTGAGTGGAAAAATATTTGCAAAGCCCCCTTGGGGGAATGGTGAGAACAGGGAGAAATTCAACTTCCCCAAGTTGAATTCCTGATATTCTCACAAGCAGTGTGGACAACCAAAGCTACAGGCTGAGCCCCCAGTCTTGGGGTTTGTTCATATGAAACTTAACCCCACAAAGGATATAGGTCAAGTCTACTTAAAATTTAGTCCTAAGAGTCACCCCCAAGAGAGCCTCTTTTGTTGCTCAGATGTGGCCTCTCTCTCCAGCCAACGCAGCAAGTAATCTCAGCACCTTCCCCCTGTCTACGTGGGACATGACTCCCAGGGGTGTGGATCTTCCTGGCAATGTGGGACAGAGATCTTGGAATGAACTGAAACTGAGCATCAAGGGATTGAGAAAACCTTCTCAACCAAAAGGGGGAAGAGTGAAATGAGACAAAGTGTCAATGACTGAGAGATTCCAAACAGAGTCGAGAGGTTATCCTGGAGGTTTTTCTCATGCATTGAATAGATATCACCTTGTTATTCAAGATGTAAGGGAGACGCTGGAGGGAACTGCCTGAAAATGGAGCTGAGTTCCAGTAGCCATGTTTCTTGAAGATGATTGAATAATGATATAGCTGTCACAATGTGACTGTGTGACTGGGAAAACCTTGTGTCTGATGCTTCTTTTATCTACCTTGTCAACAGACGCGTAGAACATATGGAATAAAAATAAATAGTAGGGGGAACAAATGTTAAAATAAATTTAGTTTGAAATGCTAGTGATCAGTGAAAGTGAGGAGTGGGGGGTATGGTAGGTATAATCTTTTTTTCTGTTTTCATTTTATTTCTTTTTCTGTTGTCTTTTTATTTCTTTTTCTGAATGGATGCAAATGTTCTAAGAAATGATGAATATGCAACTAAGTGATGATATTGTGACTAGCTGATGATCTATGTTAATTTTTATTTCATTTGCTAATTGTTTTAATTAATAAATAAATAAATTTTTAAAAAAAGTTACCACCCACAACAGGGTGGATCACATCTCCATGGCAACAATCAAAAAGCTCCCACTCAGCAATACTAAATGGGGATTAAAGGACATGGCTTTTCTGGGGTCCACAACAGATTCAAATTGGCACAAGGGGGGTTGAGAGGAAGGGGGAACAACTGAGGCAGGTATAAAAGGGTAAGTAGTGAGAGTTGTGTGGACTTGGAGCCTTAAGATAGAAGATAGTTTTTGAGTTTCCTCAAAGCAAAGTAAATTTTCTTTCAGAACAGTAGTTGGTTTTGGCAGTTTCCAATATATTTAAACATACATTTACCATATGACCCAGAAATCCCACTCCTAAGCAATCACCCGAGTGAAATGAAAATGTCCTCACAAAGACCTGTGTTTGAGTTGTGATAGAAACTTAGTTTATAATATCCCCCAAACTGGAAATAACTCAAATGTCTATTGACTAGTGAATAGATACACAAATCCATATAACCCATATTAATGGAATATGACCCAGTAAGGAAAACAGGAATTACTGATTTCATGCAGCAGCCTGGGTGAGTATCAAAAAAGCATTATGCTTAAGTGAAAGAACCCAGAACTAAGAGGCTCCATATTGTGTCTGCTATTTATAAGACATTCTGGAAAAGGCAAAATTACAGTGACAAATCAAACCAATGGTTGCCTAAAGCTAGGGGTTTGGGAAAGAGTTAACTGCAAGAGGCAGGAGGGAATCACTGGGGATGATGGAAATATTCTGTATCTTCATTGTAGCAGTGCTTACGTGATAGAGGTACTGCCAAACTCATAGGGCTGTACTTAAAAGGTGGACTTTATAAATAAACTAAACCTCAATAAATTTGACTTAAAAATGAAAAAGACTTAGTGGGACGCAAGAAAATGATCAGTCATCCAGAGCAAGTTCAATCATTTTTTAAGATGATTATACACAGAACCTTGTTTTCATTACTCAAATATTAGTAACACTATGTTAAAAGTGAAGTTTAAGCTGAAGTATATTCCCAAGTGAGTTACGTGATCCAGAAATAAATACATTTGAAGTAAGAGCAGATACTTCAACCTTCATCCACTCCAGAATATTGGAGGCTCAGGACTTGGAGATTAGTGGAGAATTTTTAAATGAATTTTGAAAGTTATTTGTTTAGTTCTTCTCTCTGAGCAGGAGGAAAAATGGGGTCAAGAGAGAAAGCCTTTATGCGCCGACTGAGAGAACTGGGTATATGTCCCCTGGGCTTGGGGGGTGGAGCGGCCAAAGAACTAGTGTCTGAGTCCCATCTGGAAAACTCCAGAGGTTAGAGTAGACTGGACACTTCTCTTTTGTACAATCTGCCCATCCAGAATGGGGTATCTCTGGAGGATGCATGAAAGCACCCACCCAAGGGTCAGCGCTGAACATCTACCAAGTGTGGGGAGGACTAAAGCTACATCGTCACTGCATTACCTGTTACGGATTTTTCTGCTCACCTTACCTCAAAGGTTTATCCTTCTCCATCGAATTGCTTTTCCAACCTTGCCACACACAACTGCCCATACTCATGCAGACTTATTTTTCGACTCTGTATTATGTTCCATTGGTCTATGGGTTCATTTCTTTGCCAACAGGACACGGCTTTGACCACTGTAGCTTCAAATTACATCTTAATATTGAGTAGTGTAATTCTTCAAATTTGGTTCCAGTTTTTCAAATTAATTTTGTCTCTTCTTGATCCTTTGCTTCTTCATGTACATTTTAGAATCATTTTGTCCATATCTACAAAATATCCTGCAGGGATTTTGACCAGAATTGCATTAAATATAAATCAATCTAAGGTCAACTTGGAGAGAATTGACCTCCACATTATGAGCTCTTCCAACTCAGCTCTCCAACTATTTTTATCGGGATTTTGTAGTTTTCAGTATGCAGATCCTATACATTTATTAGTAAATATTTAATTTTTAGAGCTATTGTAAATGGTACTTGTTCACTTCAGTTTTAATTGTTTATTGAAGTATATAGGAATATGGTCGATTTTTGTGTGCTGGCTTTGTGTTCTTGTGACCGCTTCTCTCTTCCTCCTGCTCCTCATCTGGAGTAAGAAATTGAACTGATAAAAATGGGTAAAGAAAGACAGGAATGGTCAAATGTGCTCCCTTTCCCATTGTCCACAGCTAGAAGAGAAGATTCGGTTAGATCAAATTCAGAGTTCTGATAAGTGACTCAGCTTTCATTAGTCAGAAGGAAAATGCAAATGAAACCACATTGTCATACTTCCACATGCCCAGAAGAATGGCTAACACTAAAGTCTGACAATACTAAGAGTTGGTGAGAATGTGGAACAAAGGGAATTTTCATGCCCTGGAGGGGAGGAGAACAAATTAATGCACCACGTGGAAAACCATTTGACTTAACATATGCATACCCTATGAGCCTGCAATTCCAATGGTAGATAAATATCCAGTAGAAAGGCATATCTAGATGCCAGAGGACATATATGAGATTGTTCATAACAGTCTTTATAATTGCCCAAAGACCTATTCATTAACAGAATGGGAAAAAAAATAGTTTTCTCTTCATACAGTGGAATACTATAGAGCCATGCTGCATACAAGAGCACTGATTAATCCCAAGAACTGAAGTTGAGCAAAAGGACCAAATGCAAAACAATATTTGCTGAATAATTCCATTTATTTAAGATTGGAAAACAGGCAACACTAATCTATGGTGCTTTGAAGAGGTCCAAGATAGGGAGTGAAAGTAGGCGTGAGAGAAACTTCTGGGGTGTAGGTTGGCACCCCTTTTAGTGGATTAGGGTAAAGTGCCCCTTCCTTCAGGAGGATGCCAGTCCTGTCTGGCACCCAGCCTGGCAACAAACCAGAAGATGGAGGGGCTTCAGTTGTCACCTGTCCCCTCCTCTCAGAGCTTCTTGTGCAGGGAACAAACAGCTCAGCCATGGGAAGCAGGAGAAGGGAGAATGCCCCAAAGAGGAAGATGAGCAGGCGGGGTGTAATTACAAAGGTTTTCCATGCCAATATGTGTAGGACTACAACCTGATTTTTAATGGATGTCCTAGGGTGCCATTTTATGTGCGTATTGTAATCCCTTTTGTTGAACATTTTGATTTTTCAATTTTTCATTTTCATAAAATTGTTGGTACAGATCTTTTTGTGCTTGCATTCATCATCATACCTTTAGTTAATTCAGAAGGAGGCAGTTTTTCTTAACCATCTTTTTTGTGCCAGGCTGATGTTTGGACATGTGTGATTCACTTGATCCCCTCCTTGTCCCAGGGGGGTCGGTATCACCACCCCCACCATATGAAATGGACTATAGAGCCTTTAGGAGATTAAGTAGCAGAGCCAAGGTCTCTGCTTAGGACCTTGTGATGGAGCCAGGATCCAGAACCTTGTGTTTAGGGTTCTCTAGAGAAATAGAACCAACAGGAGAGATATGTAAATGTGAGATTTATAACGGCACCTCATGCAACCGTAGAAATGGAAGAGTCCAAAATCTGCAGGGCAGGCTGTGACACTGGCAGCTCCGATGAAGGGTCTGGATGAACTCCACAGGAGAGGCTCACTGACTACAGAAGTAGTGAAGAAATCTCTCTTCTCCCTTAAAGTCTTCAACTGATTAATTATCTCATTGTGGAAGATGTGCTTTAGTTGATGGCCGATGTAATCAGCCATAGATGCAATCAATGACTGATAATTTAATCCACCAGCCTTCTGGTTTATCCACCAGCCACCAATTATCCTGGCAGCCACAGGTCAGTGCTTGCCTTACCAGATCAACTGGGCATCACCATTTGTCCAAGTCGACACCAGAATCTAACCATCAAAACCAGGACTCATAAACTCCATAGGTGCAGCCTACTCTGTGGAGTCAGACTGCCATAGTGTTTTCTGTTTCAGACATTTCTCTTAAACCTGTCACCTGGCACATGGGACACATGACAGGGCTTACCAAAAACTGCAATGCAACTGATGTATAACAAATTCCCTTTCGTGGAGAGTAAAGGTCCTCGGTCCTTTATTTCCAAAGAAGCCAACATGCTCAGTAGGGGATATACTATGATTGATTAGGTGGATAAACATTCCTACTTCTAGACTCAAGGTTGATATTTAAACAGAAAATCCTTCCTGACTTGCAGAAGCCAACAGCTCCTGTTCTCATCTCCCACCTCAATGGCCCAGTGCATACAGCCCCTGTGAAAATCTCAGCCAGATCTCCAGCTGGTGCCATTGGCCTGCCTGCGATGGAAGAACCAAGAAAATACAAACCTGAGCCCTCCCAAAGAACCCCAGACAGGCTTGTTTGGGGAGAAGGACAATGTTGCAGCTTAGCCCATGAGCCCCAAAGCTGATTTCCATCACCTGGTGGGAAACATGGGGTCCCCTGAGGGGCGCCTGACTGTGGGGTACTCAAGAGAAAATGCCCCTTGAGAAATGTGGAAAGGTGGGTGCATACAGGGTGTGTGTCTGTTGTGTACCCATACATGCAGATGTGTCCAAATATCCATGGCTGTATTCTCTGCATGTACTCATGAGACTGTATGTGCCATCGTCTTTACAAAATGTCAAAGCACCAAGCCTGCCCGGGGCACAATTGGACAGTTGGTCTGGAGCCCCTTTCCTCTTGCAGATGGATTCTTGAGCCCAGCTTATCTTGCTCCCTGGACGTATTGAACCTCCCTCAATATGCCCTTTTCTAGAATTTGATGTCCTCAGAGATGCAAATTGAAGGGACTTTATGTAACCCAACAGGCAGTTTGGTCAACAACCAGCCTCTTGCAGTAGGTGGACAGAAGCCATCAGCCCCTTTGCTGGGCATTTTTTCTCCAATGGGTCCAGTGCTCACAACAATCCATGCAGGGAGGGATTCTCACCCCCATTGCACAAGTATGCAAACTGGGGATCAAAGAAGTTGACTGATTTGCTCGAGGTCACTTGGGCTAAGAGGCCAAGATGAGTGGTGTGTCTGCCCACACTGTA
Source organism: Tamandua tetradactyla (assembly GCF_023851605.1). Classification (NCBI taxonomy): domain Eukaryota; kingdom Metazoa; phylum Chordata; class Mammalia; order Pilosa; family Myrmecophagidae; genus Tamandua; species Tamandua tetradactyla. The sequence goes on from NC_135335.1 coordinate 11,329,187, forward strand.
TACTGGTTTCTCCGTGTCTGTATATCCTTCCTTCTAATTTCCTTCCCAGTTCTTGGTGCCCCACCCCAGGGCTCTCCAGCATCATAGAGAAAGTCTTTCTCTGTTTCTCATTCTCTCAGCCCTTGACCTGGTAAATGGCTTCATCCTCTCCACCTCTCACCCCTGGTCCCCCAATCACAAACCTTCCTCCTTGTGGTGGTTTGAAGCTGTTTTGTGCCCCGGAAAAGGCCATGTTCTTTTGATCCATTCCTGTGGGTATAAACCTATTGTAGGTGGGGCCTTTTGATTGGATTATTTCAATGGACTCACCTTCCAATTCAAGGTGAGTCTGAATCCTCTCACTGGAATCCTTTATAAGAATCACTCATAGAGAAAAGCCCCAGAGAAGCTAGGAGAGCACCCACAGAAGCTCAGAGAGGAGACCCACAAAGCCAGAAGATGAAACCAACAAAACCCAGAATGAAGGACCTGCGGATGCCGGCCATGTGCCTTCCCATGTGACAGAGGTGTCCTGGATGCTGGCAGCCTGTCTTCAGAGTCCAGGTATCATCTTGTCGACACCTGGCGTTGGACATTTTCACAGCCTACAAACTGTAATTTGTTAATTAATAAATCTCTACTGTAAAAGCCAACCCATTTCTGGTATATTGCATTCTGGAAGCTTTAGCAAACCAAAACACTCATCAAATCACAAAGGCCCATCATTGGCACCTTGGGAAGATTCTCAGAACTCATTTCCTCATCCCATCTCCTGGTCCACTGCCTTGGCCCACAACCACCGCAACCTCCTCCCTGGCCCCCTGCCTCCTGTCTTTCCACTCCACTTCTCACCTCCACCATGCCCAGTGACTCCCTGAGGCTGGCTCACCCAAGTCCCACAGACCTGGGGTTGGTTACTCCACAAGCCCACATGCCAGTTCTTCCCCAGCTCCTTGGGGTGAGCTGGACCCCCTGGGTCGAGCAGGCACAGCTCCCATCACAGCATCCCCTTCCCCCAAGCTCTGCGCTTGGCTCCACCGAGGCAAACATGGCCCCATGACCTCACCATCCAGCAGGGAAAAGGGGCTTTTAAACAACGAATAGTTTCCGATGAAAATCTTCAAAAGGCAGGCCATGGAGTAGCAGTGTCAGAGGCCTTTATACCTGGGAAGCTGCCCAGTGTCCAGTCACTGATATAAAGTTTTAGGGGGACTTACCGAAGCCATCTGGGAACCAGCACAGGGGGTCTCCTGCTCGCCTGCTCCTGAGTCAGCTTTATACCACCGTGGAGAATTTCACTTTCAATTTCCTTCTGACACTTCTCAGAAAGAAACAATTTAAAAGCAAAATTTTTACTCTAAATCCAAAGGCTGTTGATTACCTTCATCCATACATAGAATCACTGGTGCCTGCATGTTCCCCAGCAGCAGTGAGAGTGGAAAGAGAGGCCCCACCTTCCTTCCCCTGCTTGGGAAAATCAAGGTCTCCTCCAACAAGAACCCTGGCAGCTTTTTCCATCTTGGGAGAGCCAGTGTGTAGAGGCAGAGAGATGCCGATCCCCACCCCCATTCCCACCCACAGAGGATTTTTCACCTAGCAATATTGGAAATATTGGGCCAGATGAGAGCTGCACCCCACAGGAAAAGACTGCAGGTGCCTTAGCCTGGCTGAGGTTCAGGCCCTGTTAGGATACACTTGGCTGCAAGATGCAGAACGAAATGAAAAGTGGCTTCACCAGCCTGGTGGTTTGTTGTCTTGGTAACTTGGAGACAGGAGGTAGGTGAGCTGGGTTTGACCCAGCAGCTCACCCCAGCCACCCAGGACCCAGGCCTTTTGTCTCTCCATGTTGCTGACCCTGTGTCCTCAGTGGCTCCCTGCATGGCAGGATGTGGCTGCAGCAGCCTTAAGCATCCCCTTCAGGGTAATAGGTCTGGACCACTGCAGTGCATCTCTTGGATCTGTGGGAAGGGCTCTTTCTTCAGGGCTCCATTATCTTGGGAGAGTGGGGACGTGGGGGGAGACCTGCTGCTGGTTAGGCATCCCATCATGGCTACTGATCATACCAGCTCACCTCCTAGTCCTTGTAACAAACTAGGTTCATTGGAGAGCTACAAAGAGACTAGACCCAGTTCTCAAATAATCAGGCTGAAACTCTATAGAATCTGGCAGTGAAAATGGGAAGACTGACCCCCTGGGGATTGGACAGGAAGGTGGCAGGCCTGGGGAGGTTGGCAGAGTCCCCAGAAAGAGAGCTCATGCTCAGGGGACTCTGGAAGGGCACCCCCCCCCAACACACACACACCACGCCCAGTCCCTTTGTCCGTTCATCCACATGCAACTCCAGTCACAGTGGTTCAGCATCCATTAACTCCTCCAGCTTTGTCCTCATGCCTGGCACCCACCCATCTTGTTTCTAAGTAACGTGGATTTTCCTGTTTCTTACAGAGCTTCCCTTTTCTCATTTTTAAAGGGTATAACAATTGCTGACAGTCACCTTCTAGCGCAAATTTGACTGCAAATTCCAGAAAATATTTGGCAGGAGGAGAAGCAGTACAGTTCAGATGAGACTCTGCTTCACCACAGAGAAATTCAATGAGTGGAGCGTATTACACTGCTTTAGTGTGAAATACTCAATGTCCCAATCAGCATATTTTTTGCTCCAACATACAAAACTAAACTAAAAGTTGCTTACATGCTCAGATTTTGCTTTCTACATAGCATCGATCAATAAAAGAGACCAGGCCCCTTGGAGAAAGGATAAGATGAGCCTGGAATATATTGCTATTGCAGAAAAGTAAGGAAGAATTGAAAGAATGAAGTGGATGTATCCAAAGAATACAGAATGGGGACCTCACTGGCAAATGTGGGACAGTTTGTGCATCAAAATGAATAATAATACCAAATTATCATGCGTTGTGTAAAAATACTCACAAGTCCATACTAGTAAAAATTAATGAACAAACAAATAAATGTGAGAGAAGGCAAAGTTCTTCTAGTAGAATGCAAAATAATTATAGAGAAATGATGGATTTAGAAAATCACCATTTGCAACCATAATAATCATTGATTTGTCCTGTAATCAATGGATGCTAAACCTAGTGCAAAAAATTAATAAAAAGCAGGGTATTTACATAGTCACACAGTATCACCCTATAAATGGCTCACTAATGATAACTTTATAGTGGAGAAACTGATGGACTCCATTTTATTCAAATAATCAAAGTTAATATCACCAATAAGAAAAAGCAATATCACATGCCCCCAATATATGTGCTGAGAAGGACATGGTATCACTTCTGTGACAGTATAGCCAAAAATGCTGAACTTGAGTCTTATCATAAGTAAACATCTGATAAATCCAAATCAAGAGATATACTATAAAGCAACTGGCTTGTAGTCTTCCAAAGTATCAAGATCAGGAAAGATAAAGAAAGGCTGAGGTGTTGTTTCAGATTAAATGACACTGAAGAGACCAAACATTCAAGTGGAAAACATGATCCACGACTTAATGCAGGACTGGAACAAGTAGCTATAAGATATGATTGGGCACTGGCAGTGGTGGCTCAGTGACAGAACTCTCCTCTGCCATACTGGAGACCCAGGTTCAATTCCCGGAGCCTGCCAATGCCAAAAAAAAAAGAAAAGATATGATTGGGACAAGTGATAAATTTTGAATATGGACTCCAGATTAAAATAAAAGTAGCACATCAAACAAACCCTTAGAAAGACTGATAAAGGAAAAAAGAGAAAACACAAATCAATAAAATAAGAAATGGGGGGAGGGACATTAATGCTGACCACACAGAAATAAAAAGGATCATAAAAGGATATGATGGGATTCTGGCCCAAGATGGCGGCTAACAATGTATGCATTTTAGTTCATCCTCCAGAAAAACTACTAAATAACCAGAAACAGTACAGAACAGCTCCTGGACCACGTCAGTGATCGGACACACAGCGTACCCCAGTCTGGACAAGCTGGACCGCCTGCGAGCCCCCCCAGAACTGTGAGTTCCCCAAGCCATGGCGGCTGGCACCCCTCCCCCACAGGCTGCATCCCAGAGGGGAAAGGAAAGGGAATTTACCAGCAGCAGGGGCTGAGCCCAACTAAATGCCAATTGTGGAAATAATTAACAAGTTCTGACTACTAGAAATAGGCCCCCAGCTCAGGTGAACCTGGTCAAAGCGGAGGTCGCTCATTTCTGCCCCGGAGCTGAGGGGGGCAGGGCTGATGGAAAAAGAAAAAGAAAAGGAAACAGAGGTTTTGTGGCTATGTTTCTACAAAGGCTTGACTGCCTCTGGATTCAGTGGCAGGACTTCTCAGGCTGCAACTGCCTCAGACATAGGCAGAAACAAGGTTGTTTGAGAGTTGGTCTGGAGCCTTTGCCTTCCCCAGGGGAGGGGTGATGCCCAACTCAGGTGGAATCCCTCCCTCAAGGAATTCAGACCTCAGGGCTTGGTAATTTGAAGCCATTAAAACCAGCCTACAACCTCTCCTCCATCTCCACCACATTCCCAGCAGGGAGAGTCTGCCAAAGTTAAAGGTACCACATCATCTTATGCTGGTGGGACCTGCAGGCAGACAAGCGCCACATACTGGGCAGGATAAGAAAAACAGAGCTCAGAGACTTCACAGGAAAGTCTTTCAACCTGCTGGGTCTCACCCTCAGGGAAAACTGATGCAGGTGACTCCTTTCCCCTGATAGGAGGCCAGTTTAGTCCACGAAAACCCAGCTGGAGTCTATAATACCTATGTAGACCCTCCTAAGGGTGGGGAGGGAAAAGGCACCATACAAGCAGGGCAAGGAAAAAGAAAACAAGAACTTAAAAATTATCCTCTGTTAAACAAAACCTAAGCTAGAGGTCCAGATAAAGCTGAACTGAATGTCAAAGAACAGATAGACAACAAATTCATTCAGCAAGAAAACCCTAGGTAAAAGAAGTGAAAGCAATCTCCAGAATAAACTAATTAAGGTAATTAAATGCCTAGATGCCAGCAAAAAATAACAAATCACACTAGCAAAATTGAAGATATGGCCCAGTCAAAGGAACAAACCAACAATTCAAATGAGCTACAGGAGCTGAAAATATTTAATTCAGAATATATGAACAGACATGGAAAACCTCTTCAAAAACCAAATCAATGAATTGAGGGAGTATATAAAGAAGGCAAGGAATGAACAGAAAGAAGAAATCAAAAGTTTGAAAAAAAAATCACAGAACTTACGGGAATGAAAGGCATGGTAGAGGAGATGAAAAAATCAATGGAAACCTAAAATGGTAGATTTTGAGAGACAGAACATAGGATTAGTAAACTGGAGAATGGAACATCTGAAATCCAACAAGAAACAGAAACTATAGGGGAAAAAATGGAAAAATATGATCAGGGACTCGGAATTGAAGGACAATATGAAGTGCACAATATATGGGTTGTGGGTCTCCCAGAAGGAGAAGAGAAGGGAAAAGGAGGAGAAAAACTAATGGAAGAAATTATCACTGAAAATTTCCCAACTCTTATGAAAGGCCTAAAATTACAGATCCAAGAAGTACAGCATACCCCAAAGAGAATAGATCCAAATAAAAGCACTCCAAGACATTTACTAATCAATATGCCAGAGGTCAAAGAGAAAGAGAGGATCTTGAAAGCAGCAAGAGAAAAGCAATCCATCACATACAAGGGAAACCCAATAAGACTATGTGTAGATTTCTCAGCAGAAACCGTGGAATCAAGAAGACAGTGGGATGATATATTTAAAGTACTAAAAGAGAAAAACTGCCAATCAAGAATTCTATACCCAGAAAAATTGTCCTTCAAAATGAGGGAGAAATTAAAACATTTCAGACAAAAAAATCACTGAGAGAATTTGTGACCGAGAGACCAGCTCTGCAAGAAATACTAAAGGGAGCACTAGAGACAGATATGAAAACACAGAAGAAAGAGGTGTGGGGAAGAGTGTAGAAAGAAGGAAAATTAAATATGACATATAAAATCCAAAAGGCAAAATGGTAGAAGAAAGTACTACCCAAACAGTAATAACACTAAATGTTAATGGATTGAACTCCCCAATCAAAAGACATATACTGGCAGAATGGATTAAAAAACAGACAAAGAATGATGCTATGTACTAATAACAGGAAAAATTCAGCATGAAAACATAACAATCATAAATATTTATGCACCGAACCAGAATGCTCCAAAATACATGAGGCAAACACTGCAAACACTGAAAAGGAAAATAGACACGTCTACCATAACAGTTGAAGACTTCAATTCCCCACTCAATCGACAGAACATCTAGACAGAGGATCAGTAAAGAAACAGATAATTTGAATATTACAATAACTGAACTAGACTTAACAGACATTTATAGGACATTACACCCCACAACAGCAGGATACACCTTTTTCAAGTGCTCATGGATCATTCTCAAAGATAGACCATATGCTGGGTCACAAAGCAAGTCTCAACAAGTTTAAATAGATTGAAATCCTACAAAACACTTCCTCGGATCATAAACAAATGAAATTGGAAATCAATAATAGGCAGAGCACAAGAAGATTCACAAATATGTGAAGGGTCAATAACACATTCTTAAACAACCAGTGAGTCAAGGAAGAAATTACAAGAGAAATCAGTAAATATATCGAGGTAAATGAAAATGAAAACACAACATATCGAAACTTATGGGACACAGCAAAGGCAGTGCGAAGAGGGAAATTTATTGCCCTAAATGACTATATCAAAAAAGAAGAAAGGGCAAAGATACAGGAATTAACTGTCCACTTGGAAGAACTGGAGAAAGAACAGCAAACTAACCCCAAAGCAAACAAAAGGAAAGAAAGAACAAAGATCAGAGCAGAAATAAATGAAATTGAGGACATGAAAACAATTGAGAAAATCAATAACCAGAAGCTGGTTCTATGAGAAAATCAATAAGATTGATGGGCCCTTAGCAAGACTGACCAAAAAAAGAAGAGAGAGGATGCAAATAAATAAGATCAGAAATGGAAGAGGAAACATAACCACTGACCCCACAGAAATAAAGGAGGGAATAACAGGATACTATGAACAACTTTATGCCAATAAATACAACAATGTAGAAGAAATGGACAACTTCTAGAAAGGCAAGAAAAACCAACTTTGACTCGAGAAGAAATAGATGACCTCAACAAACCAATCACAGCACAACTGTGCTGGGTTTCCATGATGAACTTGCTAGTGCTGCTGAGCCATATCCCAGCCCAGGTGGACTCCCATTGCTGGTTCCTGGCCTGGAACCCAACAAGGATCCTACTTGCTTCACCTAGGGGTGACCATACACTCAACCACTGAGGTCATGAGGGTGGCAGGTGGATCTGCAAGTCTGTCTTCTTGAGGGTATCCAGAGAACTGTGTGAATGGAGGCTTAGTCTCCCTTTGAGAATCACATGGCTTCTTCTAGCTTTGACACTGTTGTTTTCATTTGGAAGTGAACCAGGATACACTTTGGAGGGTCATGGAAATGAGGTCAAAGCAGTGGCATGGGCCCCATCTGGCAAACACCTAGCAAACTACAACCAAGATAAGAATGTCTCTCAGGGAATTTGATGAAGAGAATGAGTATGAACATGCGAGTGTCCTCAACTCCCAGACTCAGAATGTCCAGAATGTGGTCTGGAACCCAAACCAGGAGTTTTAGGCTTTTACCAGCTGAAATGACACAGTGAAGCTGCACCAGGATCAAGAAGATGACAAGGTATGTTGTGCCACCCTAGGAAGTCACAATCCCACCTCGTGGAGCATTACCTTTGTCTCCAGTAGCCAGCATCTGACATCTTGTGCTGATAACTGTGCTATGCGTATTTGGTGCCAGTGCTTACAAGGCAACAAGCAAGTGGTGGCATGCAGTGGCTCTGACCCCAGCTGGAAATGTTTCTGCAGATTATTTGGCTTTTCCTTTAAGAGCAATTATGATACTGTTTGTTGTCAGTTGATATGGGCTGAGATTCAGACTTTCTTACAGAGGTTGTGGCTTTAATCCATTGAATGGCAGTCAAAGTTCCCCAAGGTGCTGCAGACTGAGCCTGGTAAACAGAAAGCTGCTATCTCAGATGCCATTGGACACTTAGGGAGGCTTCAGAGCACCAGTGGAGCTCACCAGGAGCCTTCTGCAAGTGTGCCGGGAGAACTCACTAGAAAGGAAGACAATTGTGCATCTCACATGCTTACCAAGTGCCAGAGGAGCAAACACACTCAGCATCTTGGAAGAGAAGTACCTTCCATTTGTCATGTTTCTTCAATGCACTTTATTGAAAAAGTAAAATTATCATAAACTGAAAAAAAACCAGCATGGTACTGGCATAAAGATAGATATATTGACCACTGGAATCGAATAGAGTGTTCAGATATAGACCCTCTCATCTATGGACAGTTGATCTTTGATAAGGCAGTCAAGCCAACTCACCTGGGACAGAACAGTCTCTTCAATAAATGGTGCCTAGAGAACTGGATATCCATATGCAAAAGAAGGAAAGAGGACTCATATCTCACACCTTATACAAAAGTTAACTCAAAATGGATCAGAAACCTAAATATTAGATCTAAGACCATAGAACTGTTAGAAGAAAATGTAGGGAAGTATCTTATAAATCTTATACTTGGAGGTGGTTTTATAGACCTGACACCCAAAGCAAGAGCAATGAAGAAAGAAAGAAAGAAATGGGAACTCCTCAAAATTAAACACTTTTGCGCATCAAAGAACTTCATCAAGAAAGTAAAAAGACAGCCTACACAATGGGAGACAATATTTGGAAATGACATATCAGATAAAGGTCTAGTATCCAGGATTTATAAAGAGATTGTTCAACTCAACAACAAAAAGACAGCCAATCCAATTACAAAATGGGAAAAAGACTTGAACAGACACTTCTCAGAAGAAGAAATACAAATGGCCAAAAGGCACATGAAAAGATGCTCAACTTCCTTGGCTATTAGAGAAATGCAAATCAAAACCACAATGAGATATCACCTCACAGCCCCCAGAATGGCCATTATCAATAAAACAGAAAATGACAAGTGCTGGAGAGGATGTGGAGAAAGAGGCACACTTACCCACTGTTGGTGGGAATGTCAAATGATAAAACCGCTGTGGAAGGCAGTTTGGCAGTTCCTCAAAAAACTAAATATAGAATTGCCATAAGACCCAGCAATACCATTGCTAGGTATCTACTCAGAGGACATAAGGGCAAAGACACAAACGGACATTTGCACAACAATGTTTATAGCAGCATTATTTACAATTGCGAAGAGATAGAAACAGCCAAAGTGTCCATCAACAGATGAGTGGCTCAACAAACTGTGGTATATACATACGATGGAATACTATGCAGCTGTAAGACAGAATAAAGTCATGAAGTTACGCAACATCATGGGTGGACCTTAAGGACATTATGCTGAGTGAGATTAGCCAAAAACAAAAGGACAAATACAGTATGGTCTCACTGATATGAACTGACGTTAGTGAAAAAACGTGGAATATTTCGTTGGTAACAGAGACCATCAGGAGATAGAAATAGGGTAAGATATTGGGTAATTGGAGCTGAAGGGAAACAGATTGTGCAACAGGACTGAATGTAAAAACTCAGAAATGGACAGCACAATACTACCTAACTGTAATACAATTATGTTAAAACACTGAATGAAGCTGAATGTGAGAATGATAGAGAGAAGAGGGCTGGGGCACAAATGAAATCAGAAAGAAAGATAAATGATAAAGATTGAGATGGTATAATCTAGGAATGCCTAGAGTGTACAATGATAGTGACTAAATGTTCAAATTTACCCCCAAGAGAACCTCTTTTGTTGCTCAGAAGTGGCCTCTCTCTCCAGCCAACACAACAAGCAAACTCACCACCCTCCCCTTGTCTACATGGGACATGACTTCCAAGAGTGTGGAACTTCCTAGCAACATGGGACAGAAATCCTAGAATGAGCTGAGACTCAGCATCAAGGGATTGAGAAAACATTCTCGACCAAAAAGGGAAGAGTGAAATGAGACTAAATGTCAATGGCTGAGTGATTCCAAACAGAGTCTAGAGGTTGTCCTGGAGGTTATTCTTATGCATTAAGTAGATATCACCTTGTTGTCCAAGATGTAATTGAGAGGCTGGAGGGAACTGCCTGAAAATGTAGAACTGTATTCCAGTAGCCATGTTTCTTGAAGATGATTGTATAATGATATAGCTTTCTGTGTGATTGTGAAAACCTTGTGTCTGATGCTCCTTTTATCTACCATGTCAACAGATGAGTAGAACATATGGAATAAAAATAAGTAATAGGGGGAACAAATGTTAAAATAAATTCAGTTTGAAATGCTAGTGATCAATGACAGGGAGGGGTAAGGGGTTTGGTATGTAAAATTTTTTTTTCTTTTTCTGATTTTGTTTTATTTTTTCTGTTGTCTTTTTATTTCTTTTTCTGATTGATGCAAATATTCTAAGAAATGATCATGATGATGAATATGCAATTATGTGATGATATTGTGAATTACTGATTATATATGTAGAATGGAATAAGCATATATTAAGCATGTTTGCGTTTCTTTCGTATAATTTCTATTTAATTAATAAAAAATTATTTAAAAAAAAAGGAAAGGCTGCTCCCACAAGATTGGATCAGGATTTGAACATGGCTTTTCTAAGGCACATAATCCTTTCAAATACCCATTAAAAAGTATTTGTAGTCCAAGATACTCCTGGAAGGATACTATGGAATTCATAGTGTGGCCTCCAGGGAGAGCCTGGGGGGCCAGAGTGGGGAGGCAGCAAGCTTATTTTTTGCTTATTTTTATAAGCAGGAGGCTTATATTATCATAAATATAAATAATATATTTATTTATTCATTGAATAAAAGTGTATAAAGAGAAAAAAGAGCGAGACTTTATTCCGGGTTGTATCAGCCCCTCTCTGCCCAGTTGAGACAGTCTGTTTCCAGCCCAGTGGCTGGAAGGACGGCAGGTGGACACACAGAAATCCCAGCCCCCTGCCCCGTCTTTACTGAGTCTCCTTTCACGGGGCTGTCCCGCCCGATTTTCTGAATAGATTGGGTTGGGTGAAACGCTACAAGCCCCAGAATGGAGACCAAAAAAAAAAACACACGTTCCTCTCAACTCCATTCAGTCTCTATATTGGCGCCAACCCAGGTCCTGTCAGCTGAAGCCACCCAGCCAACCCCTGCCGCTCAGGTCAAGGGAATGCCACTGATTGGATGAGCTGAGGTCACCTGATTCACGACCAGCCAGTCAACAGTTGCCCTGCATTCCCTTGGGGCCCCGCCCAAAGGGGCTCTGGCCAATGGCAGCAGGAGGAAATGAGCCAAGTCAACCCCACTGTCTTCTTCCAGAATTGAAGCTGCAGGTGGCTTTGAGCGTGGTTCCACTGAACTCCAAAGGAGAGGGGAGTGGAGATGCTGAGAGAGGCCGAGTCTCCTTGGGAGCAAGACAGCAGCTGTCTTTAGAGAGGCTGTGAAACCTGAGTAGTGTCCATTCCATCGGCATTCTCACACTAATGCTTTTTTTTTTTCTTTGCCCAGTGCCTGAGGAGAGTGGTTTCTGGTCCTTGTTTCACTTGCTCCAGCCCCCTCCACCTCTTCCTGTCCGGGTTGACCTGGATATTGCAGAATATAAATGGAAGTCAGAAGACATATCCTTATTTGGGGTTCTGGGTTGGCTGTCGCTTTGGTGACTCAAAAAAGCAACTCCCCCCCACAAAGTTGGCAATGGATTTGGGTTTTCAGTTGGTCTGGAATGTGTGTGGCTGAAGAGGGGTGGGGAGGGAGGGGTAGGAGGGGAGTCTCTTCTCGTACTTCTGGCCAAGTCAGCTCCCTCAGTTTCCACCATGGGGGCCATGCCACCGATGACATGTTGTATCTAGTTCCATCAACTTTGAAACTGGTGGAAGTGTTAGCATGTTCTGGCAAAGGCCAGTTCCATTTTTCAGGGTCCACCTCCGTTCCTGAAACTCTTCCCCTTTGTCTTTTGACCTTCCATCCTACCTTGACCCTTTCCCCATCTGCCCGTGTCTGTTCCCCTTCCCCTCTCCTATCCACCCTGAAACTTGGTGAGCATGTCCCTCACCTCAGCCACCACCGTAACCAGAGCTCTCATTTCTCTTATCTGGCCAATTGTCTTATTGGGCATGTTCTCTAGCCCTTCTTGAAGACAGGGAACTGTTTATTTGAACCTTGATCTAGGTTTTTAAATATGTGTATGCCTGGGCAGGGTCGAGGGAAGATAAACCTCTTAAGGTTAGGGAAAGGCTGGACCAACAGGCAGTGTCGGAAAGAAAGCCATACCTGACAGAGAATAAACACTCACCCAATGATACAGAAGAAAAGAATTTATTAACAATCTTGTAAAAACAGGTGAACAAAATGTGGTGGCTAGCACACCAAACAACAGGAGGCAGCAACATTTATACCCTAAGCCTAATATACAAATCCCTCCCATTTCCCCATTGGCTGGGTACTCCAGAGATTACAGCCTATTCAAGAGATATAACTCACAAACTTTTTCCATATAAGGAAATGGTGCTGATTCCCAAACTTATATCAGAGGTCCCTCTCCCCCCCCCATCTCGGACCCTGAACCGCTCTGGGCTGGTTTTGCAATCTTTGTTTACTAAGTTTCCATTTCCCTGACTCCATGCCATTTTGTGTGAAAACAAAACTTAATTTTATTCTTACAGCAGCAACAAACATGAGACACCATCTTGACTGAAGAGTGACTTTGCAAATGCCCCGTGTACTGGTTTGAAAGGAAGTATGCCCCCTAGAAAAGCCATGTTTTGATCATAATCCCATTTCATAAAGGTGGAGTAGTCCCTGTTCAATACTGTATGTTTAAAAACTGTAATCGGACCATCTCCCTGGATGATGTGATTTAGTCAAGAGTGGCTGTTAAACTGGATTAGGTGACGACATGTCTCCACCCATCTGGGTGGGTCTTGATTGGTTTATTGTAGTCCTATAAAAGAGGAAACATTTTGGAGAATGAGAGATTCAGAGAGGGCCAGAGAAAAACGACATAGCCACAAGAGCCCACAAGCCAGCGGCCTTTGGAGATGAAGGAAAATGTCTCCCGGGGAGCTTCATGAACCAGGAAGCCAGGGGAGAAAGCTAGCAGATGATGCTTGCTCGCCATGTACCCTTCCAGCTGAAAGAGAAACCGTGACTGTGTTTACAATGTGCCTTCTCGAATGAGAGAGAGACCCTGAATTTCATCGACCTTCTTGAACCAAGGTATCTTTCTCTGGATACCTTTGATTGGACATTTCTATAGACTTGTTTTAATTGGGACATTTTTTCAGCCTTAGAACTGTAAACTAGCAACTCATTAAATTCCCCCTTTTTAAAAGCCATTCTGTTTCTGGTATATTGCATCCCAGCATTTAAAGCTTTTATTTCAAAGAAACAACTTCCCTGTTACTGTGAAATGTCTGCAGCTCTGACACAAGAGGGGACATGGGTCCATGATGAGGCCTGAGGGTCCGGCTGTCAGACATGGCAGGGGAAGGCATCAGGGAGCTGGGCCATGAGCCCAGAGGCCTCCTTCCCTCAGCTGCTGGGCCCAGTTTGGACCACTGAGGCTGAGGAGCAACATGGCCTGGGCTTGGGTTTGTGCTTTTCCAAGCCCTCATCCAGCCATCCAGGGAATGATGGGCTCAGGGAAGGCAGCCCCTGGCCCAGTGCTCAGGGGCACGTCCTTAGCCACACTCTCCAGGATTGCTGTGAGTGGCTGGGGAAAGAAGGTCCCAGAAGGTGCTGTGTAGGTCTCCCTTGCTTCCCAGCAGTGTTGGCACCTTCTCCTTTTCCTTCCATCCCCTTTTTCCCATCCCTATATTCCTTCTTCCTTTAGTCTTCATGATAGCCACATTTCCCAGGTGCTTATGGCATCTTGGAACAATGCAAAAGACCTTTTTTTTTTTTTTTTTTTTTTCCTGAAGCTTGAGTTTACTTCAGACAGACTTCAGACAACTTTATTCTTAACCAGATCCTGGTTATATACCACAGGATGTCAATAGGCATGCATGCATTTCCTGAGGGAACAAAGTTCTTATCTTTCAGTGTTCTTCCTTCATACTTAACATAACCATTTGGGGTAAACATTCCCTTCCTCCCAGACTGCTCTACATAACTATCTCCACAGTTTACTGCTGCCATCCTGAGGCCAGCTGCTCCCAACAAAACCTGCAGGTCTTGTTTTAACCCTTGGCTCCTACACTCAGTTAATTTTTGAAGGGAAGTTGCAGGGAGATACATTTAGAAGATTTGATGAAATAAATACAATTTGAGCTGGATTTTTAGTAAGAAATGGAAAATTGAGTGTTCATAGTTTTTCTAGGTCAGAGAACATCTTAATTAATAGGGTATACCCACCCTTTTGTTCATTAGTTGATTTGAGTTGATTTGCTGTCAGTTGCCTCAAGATGAATTTGGAAGAAAAAAGTGGAGTGAAAAAGGTCACGTGCTCTTCTCTCCTCCTGCTTATAAGCTATAAAGTGTATGTATTTATTTTGTGGTGCAGCTTCAGAGACCTCATATTTGCTTGGGCAGTTTCCCACTTGTTTCCCCCTTTGGAAGCTCAGCAGGCTCCAAGCACTGTCATCTGAGCCATGTATGTGACTTGGTTCAACCTATCAGATCTACCTGAAGATTGGGTTTAAACAGGGTCAAAGGAGCTGATGGCCCATGCCACCTCTACCTCAGCCACCCAACCCCTGCAGAGTGTTTGATAAAACCAGTGCGACGAGCTACTGGGAGATGGCCTGCCAGGCAGACAAGGCAGGGGTGGCAAAGAATGAGAGAGAGCAAGACAGAGAGTGGGAGAAAGAGAGGGAGAGAGAGAGAAGGAACTCTCACTCAGACTTTGTGTGAGAAAATACTGGGTTAGAAAAATAGGAAGGGCATGGCTCTCTCAAAACAAGGAGTCTGTTTCAGGAACATATGGCCATAGGAAAGTTTTTTATCTTCGACACTGGTGGAACATATTCATTAAATTCCCTTAGTACATGTGATGAGTGAGACAAAAATTTGAATATGAAGGCAGAAGCTGGATGGACCAATTTTTCTTTTGAACTCCCTTGGCTCAAATTCTGTACTTTTTTTTTTTCTTATTAATTAACGGAAAAAAAGAAATTAACCCAACATTTAGAAATCATACCATTCTACACATGCAATCAGTAATTCTTAACATCATCACATAGATGCATGATCATCGTTTCTTAGTACATTTGCATCGGTTTAGAAGAACTACCAACACAACAGAAAAAGATATAGAATGTTAATATAGAGAAAAGAAATAAAAGTAATAATAATAGTAAAAAAAAAACCTATAGCTCAGATGCAGCTTCATTCAGTGTTTTAACATAATTACTTTATAATTAGGTATTATTGTGCTGTCCATTTTTGAGTTTTTGTATCTAGTCCTGTTGCACAGTCTGTATCCCTTCAGCTCCAATTACCCATTATCTTACCCTGTTTCTAACCCCTGCTGGACTCTGTTACCAATGACATATTCCAAGTTTATTCTCCAATGTCCGTTCACATCAGTGGGACCATACAGTATTTGTCCTTTAGTTTTTGGCTAGACTCACTCAGAATAATGTTCTCTAGGTCCATCCATGTTATTACATGCTTCATAAGTTTATCCTGTCTTAAAACTGCATAATATTCCATCGTATGTATATACCACAGTTTGTTTAGCCACTCGTCTGTTGATGGACATTTTGGCTGTTTCCATCTCTTTGCAATTGTAAATAACGCTGCTATAAACATTGGTGTGCAAATGTCTGTTTGTGTCTTTGCCCTTAAGTCCTTTGAGTAGATACCCAGCAATGGTATCGCTGGGTCGTATGGCAATTCTATATTCAGCTTTTTGAGGAACCACCAAACTGCCTTCCACAGTGGTTGCACCATTTGACATTCCCATCAACAGTGGATAAGTGTGCCTCTTTCTCCGCATCCTCTCCAGCACTTGTCATTTTCTGTTTTGTTGATAATGGCCATTCTGGTGGGTGTGAGATGATATCTCATTGTGGTTTTGATTTGCATTTCTCTAATGGCCAGGGACATTGAGCATCTCTTCATGTGCCTTTTGGCCATTTGTATTTCCTCTTCTGGTAGGTGTCTGTTCAAGTCTTTTTCCCATTTTGTAATTGGGTTGGCTGTCTTTTTGTTGTTGAGTTGAACAATCTCTTTATAAATTCTGGATACTAGACCTTTATCTGATATGTCATTTCCAAATATTGTCTCCCATTGTGTAGACTGTCTTTCTACTTTCTTGATGAAGTTCTTTGATGCACAAAAGTGTTTAATTTTGAGGAGCTCCCATTTATTTATTTCCTTCTTCAGTGCTCTTGCTTTAGGTTTAAGGTCCATAAAACCGCCTTCAATTCTAAGTTTCATAAGATATCTCCCAACATTTTCCTCTAACTGTTTTATGGTCTTAGACCTAATGTTTAGATCTTTGATCCATTTTTAGTTAACTTTTGTATAGGGTGTGAGAGATGGGTCTTCTTTCATTCTTTTGCATATGGATATCCAGTTCTCTAGGCACCATTTATTGAAGAGACTGTTCTGTCCCAGGTGAGTTGGCTTTACTGACTTATCAAAGATCAAATGTCCATAGATGAGAGGGTCTATATCTGAGCACTCCCTGCCCTTCCAGATAAATTTGCTTATTGGTTTTTCTATTTCTGAAAAATAAGTTGTTGGGATTTTGATTGGTATTGCATTGAATCTGTAAATCAATTTAGGTAGGATTGACATCTTAACTATATTTAGTCTTCCAATCCATGAACACGGTATGCCCTTCCATCTATTTAGGTCTTCTGTGATTTCTTTTATCAGTTTTTTGTAGTTTTCTTTATATAGGTTTTTTGTCTCTTTAGTTAAATTTATTCCTAGGTATTTTATTCTTTTAGTTGCAATTGTAAATGGGATTCGTTTCTTGATTTCCCTCTCAGCTTGTTCATTACTAGTGTATAGAAATGCTACAGATTTTTGAATGTTGATCTTGTAACCTGCTACTTTGCTGTACTCATTTATTAGCTCTAGTAGTTTTGTTGTGGATTTTTCCGGGTTTTCAATGTATAGTATCATATCGTCTGCAAACAGTGATAGTTTTGCTTCTTCCTTTCCAATTTTGATGCCTTGTATTTCTTTTTCTTGTCTAATTGCTCTGGCTAGAACCTCCAACACAATGTTGAATAATAGTGGTGATAGTGGACATCCTTGTCTTGTTCCTGATCTTAGGGGGAAAGTTTTCAATTTTTCCCCATTGAGGATGATATTAGCTATGGGTTTTTCATATATTCCCTCTATCATTTTAAGGAAGTTCCCTTGTATTCCTATCCTTTGAAGTGTTTTCAACAGGAAAGGATGTTGAATCTTGTCAAATGCCTTCTCTGCATCAATTGAGATGATCATGTGATTTTTCTGCTTTGATTTGTTGATATGGTGTATTACATTAATTGATTTTCTTATGTTGAACCATCCTTGCATACCTGGGATGAATCCTACTTGGTCATGATGTATAATTCTTTTAATGTGTTGTTGGATACGATTTGCTAGAATTTTATTGAGGATTTTTGCATCTATATTCATTAGAGAGATTGGCCTGTAGTTTTCTTTTTTTGTAATATCTTTGCCTGGTTTTGGTATGAGGGTGATGTTGGCTTCATAGAATGAATTAGGTAGTTTTCCCTCCGCTTCGATTTTTTTGAAGAGTTTGAGGAGAGTTGGTACTAATTCTTTCTGGAATGTTTGATAGAATTCAGATGTGAAGCCGTCTGG
Organism: Tamandua tetradactyla; assembly: GCF_023851605.1. Classification (NCBI taxonomy): domain Eukaryota; kingdom Metazoa; phylum Chordata; class Mammalia; order Pilosa; family Myrmecophagidae; genus Tamandua; species Tamandua tetradactyla. The sequence continues at coordinate 11,346,996 of NC_135335.1, forward strand.
TCCTGGACTTTTCTTTTTAGGAAGCTTTTGAATGACTGCTTCAATTTCTTTACTTGTGATTGGTTTGTTGAGGTCATCTATGTGTTCTTGAGTCAAAGTTGGTTGTTCATGTCTTTCCAGGAACCCGTCCATTTCATCTAAATTGTTGTATTTATTAGCGTAAAGTTGTTCATAGTATCCTGTTATTACCTCCTTCATTTCTGTGAGGTCAGTAGTTATGTCTCCTCTTCCGTGTCTGATCTTATTTATTTGCATCCTCTCTCTTCTTCTTTTTGTCAATCTTGATAAGGGCCCATCAATCTTATTGATTTTCTCATAGAACCAACTTCTGGTCTTATTGATTTTCTCTATTGTTTTCATGTTTTCAATTTCATTTATTTCTGCTCTGATCTTTGTTATTTCTTTCCTTTTGCTTGCTTTGGGATTAGTTTGCTTTTCTTTCTCCAGTTCTTCCAAGTGGATAGTTAATTCCTGCATTTTTGCCTTTTCTTCTTTTCTGATATAGGCATTTAGGGCAATAATTTCCCTCTTAGCACTGCCTTTGCTGCGTCCCATAAGTTTTGATATGTTCTGTTTTCATTTTCATTCGCCTCGAGGTATTTGCTAATTTCTCTAGCAATTTCTTCTTTGACCCAGTCATTGTTTAAGAGTGTGTTGTTGAGCCTCCACGTATTTGTGAATTTTCTGGCACTCCGCCTATTATTGATTTCCAACTTCATTCCTTTATGATCCGAGAAAGTGTTGTGTATGATTTCAATCTTTTTAAATTTGTTAAGACTTGCTTTGTGACCCAGCATATGGTCTATCTTTGAGAATGATCCATGAGCACTTGAGAAAAAGGTGTATCCTGCTGTTGTGGGATGTAATGTCCTATGAATGTCTGTTAAGTCTAGCTCATTTATAGTAATATTCAGATTCTCTATTTCTTTATTGATCCTCTGTCTAGATGTTCTGTCCATTGAAGAGAGTGGTGAATTGAAGTCTCCAACTATTATGGTATATGAGTCTATTTCCCTTTTCAGTGTTTGCAGTGTATTCCTCACGTATTTTGGGGCATTCTGGTTCGGTGTATAAATATTTATGATTGTTATGTCTTCTTGTTTAATTGTTCCTTTTATTAGTATATAGTGTCCTTCTTTGTCTCTTTTAACTGTTTTACATTTGAAGTCTAATTTGTTGGATATTAGCATAGCCACTCCTGCTCTTTTCTGGTTGTTATTTGCATGAAATATCTTTTGCCAACCTTTCACTTTCAACCTATGTTTATCTTTGGGTCTAAGATGTGTTTCCTGTAGACAGCATATAGAAGGATCCTGTTTTTTAATCCATTCTGCCAGTCTATGTCTTTTGATTGGGGAATTCAGTCCATTAACATTTAGTGTTATTACTGTTTGGATAATATTTTCCTCTACAATTTTGCCTTTTGTATTGTATATATCATATCTGACTTTCCTTCTTTCTACACTCTTCTCTATACCTCTCTCTTCTATCTTTTTGTATCTGACTCTAGTGCTCCCTTTAGTATTTCTTGCAGAGCTGGTCTCTTGGTCACAAATTCTCTCAGTGACTTTTTGTCTGAGAATATTTTAATTTCTCCCTCATTTTTGAAGGACAATTTTGCTGGATATAGGAGTCTTGGTTGGCAGTTTTTCTCTTTTAGTAATTTAAATATATCATCTCACTGTCTTCTAGCTTCTATGGTTTCTGCTGAGAAATCTACACATAGTCTTATTGGGTTTCCCTTGTATGTGATGGATTGTTTTTCTCTTGCTGCTTTCAAGATCTTCTCTTTCTCTTGGACCTCTGACATTCTAACTAGTAAATGTCTTGGAGAACGCCTATTTGGGTCTAATCTCTTTGGGGTGCGCTGCACTTCTTGGATCTTTAATTTTAGGTCTTTCGTAAGAGTTGGGAAATTTTCAGTGAAAATTTCCTCCATTAATTTTTCTCCTCCTTTTCCCTTCTCTTCTCCTTCTGGGACACCCACAACACGTATATTTGTGCGCTTCATATTGTCCTTCAGTTCCCTGATACCCTGTTCAAATTTTTCCATTCTTTTCCTGATAGTTTCTGTTTCTTTTTGGAATTCAGATGTTCCATCCTCCAAATCACTAATGCTATCTTCTGTCTCTTTAAATCTATCATTGTAGGTATCCATTGTTTTTTCCATCTTTTCTACTTTATCCTTCACTTCCATAAGCTCTGCGATTTGTTTTTTCAGTGTTTCTATTTCTTCTTTTTGTTCAGCCCATGTATTCTTCATGTCCTCCCTCAATTTAGCGATTTTGTTTTTGAAGAGGTTTTCCATTTCTGTTCATATATTCAGCATTAGTTGTCTCAGCTCCTGTATCTCATTTGAACTATTGGTTTGTTCCTTTGACTGGGCCATATTTTCAATTTTCTGAGCGTGATCCATTATCTTCTGCTGGCATCTGGACATTTAGTCAGATTTCCCTGGGTTTTGGACCCAACAGGTTAAAGATTTTTCTGTGAAATTTCTGGGTTCTGTTTTTCTTATCCTGCCCAGTAGGTGGTGCTCGTGGCACACGTTTGTCTGTGGGTCCCACCAGTAAAAGGTGCTGTGGGTCCTTTAACTTTGGAAAACTCTCGCCGTCGGGGAGGTTCGCCAGCCGAAGCGGCTTGGAAGAGTGCCAGCCGGCCCGGGGGTCCGAATGCGGGGAGGTTCGCCGGCCGCCGCAGCCCGGGAGAGAGCCCGTCCAAATTTCCTAGTCGGCCCGGGGCGCCAAGCGTGGCCGGAGGGCATCAGCTGCCGCAGCCTGGGAGAGTGCACCATTCCCAGCCGGACCGGGGAGTCACGTGTTTGGAAGGGACCCCCCCAGTCACCGTTCTCCACAGTCTGGGGATTTCCGATCCAATTCTCTCAGTTGGTCCGGGGGGCCTCACATGGTGGGGGCACCAGCCGCTGCGGCTTGAGGGTACCGCCTCCCCAATTCTGCCAGCTGGTCCAGGAAGGAGGAAGGGAGGGACTCCGGCCTCTTGCCGCCCCGCCCGGGAAAGCCCGCGCCCCTCGGCGATCCCACCGGAGCTGGTTCTCCCAGACAGTCAGCCATTCCAAGATGGGGTACGCTGTCTTTTTGATCTCTGTCATGGCTCCGTGAGCAGTTCTGTATCGTTTCTACTCCCCTAGTGGCTGTTCTGGAGGAGGAAAGTTGAGGATGGCAAGGCTGTCAAGGATGGTGGCGGAGGAGCCGGTGAAGGCGGAAGAGGGCACGGTTGTGGTTGGAGAGCCGCTGGAGTAGGAGGAGAAAGGGAAGGATAAGATGGCGGATGGAGAGCAGCCGGAGCAGAATGGGAAAGAGAAGGGCAAGTTGGCGGCGGGAGCGCGGTCGGCGGAGAAAGAGGAAGAGGAGGGCTAGATGGCGGCGAGAGCACCTGCAGAGAAAGAGGAAGAGGAGGGCTGGATGGCGATGGGAGCGCCAGCGGAGAAGGGGGAAGAGGAGGGCTGGATGGCAGCGGGAGCGCCACTGGCGGAGAAAGAGGAAGAGGAGGGCTGGATGGCGGCAGGAGCACCGCCGTCGGAGAAAGAGGAAGAGGAGGGCTAGATGGCGGCGGGAGCACCGGCGGAGAAGGGGGAAGAGGAGGGCTGGATGGCGGCGGGAGCGCCACCGGCGGAGAAAGAGGAAGAAGAGCTCAAATTCTGTACTTTTAAAGAAAGAAAAAAGTGGGGGAGAATATGGGTCACACTGGAGCCAGCGATACCCAGAAGTAGTGAAGAATCCATTCCGGGGTCCAAAAGGCCTTTCTTGACTCTTCACTATAACCCTGCGAGGTAGGAGTAATTACTCCTAGTATTACAGATGATGGGTGTGTTCTAGTTTGCTAGCTGCCAGAATGTGATATACCACAAACAGAATGGCTATTTAAGAGGGGAATTTAATAAGTTGCTAGTTTATAGTTCTAAGGCCGAGAAAATGTCCCAATTAAAACAAGTGTATAAAAATGTCCAATCTAAGGCATCCAGGAAAAGATACCTTGGCTCAAGAAGGCTGATGATTTCAGGGTTCCTCTCTCCACTGGAGGGCACATGGCAAAGTCTGCTAGCTTTCTCCTCCAACTTTTTGTTTCATGAAGCTCCCTGGGAAGCGTTTTCCTACTTCATCTCCAAAGGCTGGTGGACTCTCTGCTTTGTGCTTCTATGGCATTCTGAAGTTTTCTCTAGAATACTTCTTGTTTTATAGGATTCCAGTGAACTTCTCAAGTCCCAGGTGGAATGGGTGGAGACACGTCCCCACCTAATCAGGTTTAATATCCACACTTGATTGAGTCACATCTCCATGGAAAAAATCAAAATGAAGTTTCCAACATAGAGTACTGAATAGGGATTAGAAGAAATGGCTGTCTTTCCAAAATGGGATTAGGATTAAAACATGACTTTTCTATGGTACGTACATCCTTTCAAACCAGCACAGGATCCGATATTCTGATAAAGGTAACTTACTTAAGAGTCAAAGAAGTGATTTGAATCCAGGTTGCTCTGGCTCCAAGGCCTTTAATTTTTAGTTTTTGAACTAATTTCCTGAATTCCACAAGATATATGAGAATACATCTTCCTCATTTAAAAACAAACAAAACACCAAAATCCTTATTAGCGTTGAGTCCAAAGTCCTTCTTTCACCACCCTCCCCATTGTGGGCACTGTCCCTTCTCCATGGTTTGTCCTTCCAGGTGATTTTCTATGTGGAAAAAATGGAAAGTTTTTCCCTATATGGAAAGTATTGTTTTGTGGCTTTGGGTTTGGTTTTAAATCTGGTTCCAAGTACAGTTCATTTAGGAAATACCTGAAGCTTTTCCTGTATTTACCGGTGTTTGGAATAATGCCTTGATTCCTTTGCATCTTCCAAAGATGACTAATGGGTTTGTAAACATCATTATAAATGTATGGATTGTAACCTATTTGGTGTGTTTCAATCTCTGTGTAGTTATTGTTTTTCATGCTCAACTTGTCTTTTTAGCATCTTTGGTTATGTTGAGCCCTGAGTCTTGGGCAGGTTGACTCTGTTATTTAAAATATTTTTGATGAAAAATAACCACACATATACAGTCCATACATATTATACAGTCAGTGGCTCACAATATCATCACATAGTTGTGTATTATTCACCATGATCATTTTTAGAACATTTGCAACAATCCAGAAAAAACAAAACTAAACAAAAAAACAGAAAAAAATCCTCATACATCCCATACTCCTTACCTCTCCCTCTCATTGTCCCACAGTGTTTCAATCTACCTAATTTCTGCCCTTTATCTCCCCCTATTATTTACTTATTTTTATCTGTATATATATATTTTACTCATCTGTCCATACCCTGGATAAAAGGAGCATCAGGCACAAGGTTTTCACAACCACACAGTCATACTGTAAAAGCTGTATGGTTATACAGTCTGCTTCAAGAATCAAGGCTACTGGAAAACAGCTCAACAGTTTCAGGTAGTTCCCTCCAGCCACTCCACTACACCATAAACTAAAAAGGGGTATCTGTATAATGCATAAGTATAACCTCCAAGATAACCTCCTAAATCTGAAATCTCTCAGCCACTGAGACTTTATTTTGTCTCATTTCTCTCTTCTCACTTTTGGTCAACAAGACGTTCTCATTTCCATGAGTCTGGGTCCTGGCTCATCCCTGGGAGTCATGTCCCACGCAGTGAGGAGGGCATTGAGTTCACATGCTGCATTGGCTTAGAGAGAGGCCACATCTGAACAACGAGAGAGGTTCTCTCTATCTGACTCTTAGGCATAAATATAAGTGGGCTTAGCTTCCCCTTTGCAGGAATAACTTTCATTGGGACAAACCCGTATATTGAGAGTTTGGCCTATTGATTTGGTTGTCCCCAGTGCTTGCAAGAATATCAGGAATTCCCCAGGTTGGGAAGTTTAAGATACCCTCCTTTCTCCCCAGTCCCTCCAGGGGGCTTTGTAAATATTTTTTATTCTCTGTTGGGAAGGTTGACTCTTGATCCTTGTCATCAAAGGCTTTACTTTCAACCACGTCTTCCCACCAGCCTCCAGTTGACTGGCCAATTCATCACCCCCAGCTGCAGCTCAACTCCCTGGTCAGGGTGGCCCAGCTCAGCAGGGTGGGGGGAGGAGGAGTGAAAGCTGGCCTCCGAGCATTCCTGAAACAGAGCTCCCTGGGCTCAGGTGTATCGCACGTTCCGGCTGGGGCCAGGGTGACAATGCCTCCTGCTCACACAGATTCCCACTGCTGACTCCCAACCCTCCCCTGAGATCCTTTGCCCCTGTGTGGGCTTGGAGCCCAAGTTTAGATGGCCCAAGCCTGGCTCGGCCCTTCTGAGATCATTAAGGGCGTACACATTGGAAGCATTCGGTCCTGGTTTCGATCTTGCTCTTCTACTGACCAGGTAAGGATCTTTGGGGCTTTGCATGTTGGGGCTTAGGCCCAGGTATGCAGCCCTTAAGAGACATTTTAGACCCCCTCAGTAATCACACTCACCTGCTCTATTCACAACCCTTGTCTCCATCAGGTGTCCTGTGCTCAGTGCTGTCTTTCAAACATTCTCCTTATCTTAACCAATACAGGGCGATACTGTGTGCGGGAGCCTTTCTTGGAGGAGCCAGGTGGATCACGTAGCCATCCCCCACGTAGATGGCCCAATGCTCATACCTCCCGCGGAAAATCTCAATCGGGTCTCCAGGCTGGGGCTCGTGGCATGTCTGCAACCGAAATACTAGGGCTGGTGACGGAAGTCTTCTAGGCCATGTGGGAGACCCCAGCTCGGGGAGCCGCTGCTGAGCTGGGGTTCCCTTGCGGATGCGCATTGCCTGGGGAGAACACCGGATGGGCACGAGACCCTGACACCCCCCAGCCCCTCTCGCTCCAGGATCCTCAGCCCAGCTGACACTGTTAAGAGGCTCTCCCTGGTGCAAAGGTCACCAGTGGCCAGAAACCTGGAAAAAAGTGACCCTCGTGGAATGTGGGAGAGGAGGTTTCTCCAGGACGAGTGCATGCTATTCACACGGGTGTGTGTGTGTGCTCAGGAGTGAGACGGGCATGGATGGGGGGGTGGCGCAGGGTTTCTGAATGTTGACACGTGGGCCTCATGCTCAAGCCCCTTCTCCCAGGACAGGTGTGGCCCAAGCGGAATCGGTCAGTGGAGTCACGGGCTTCTCAGAGCCTCAGCCCGTCCTCCAGCCCTGTGATTGTCTGCGGCCATGGGAGGCACTTCTTCATCCTCAGACTCTCCTAATACCCAGCCCGTGGGGCTGCTGATCTGAGAGACAGTAGTTGGCAACATCTCCATGAGCGTCCCATGGGACTTCCAGCTTCCAGCTGTGGGGTGGGCTCCAGGCACAGGGTGCTTTTCCGACATAATTGCCATCATCACTATAAGCCCCAGGAGACAGGACTTGCCCCAGGGCACTGGGCCAGGAAAGGCCAAGCTGGCTCTCCTCTCACCTCCTTCCCCTCCTAGCTTCCTGGCCTCCAATTTGCGCCCTTTCTCAGTGAGTGACAACCACCTGCCAGGCTTTGCAGTCAGAACCCAGGGGTCCCACTTAACTCTCCTTCCTGCCCATGTCCAGTCACTAGTCCCAGCAATGCCAACTCAGGGTGTTTCTTGGAACTCATTTCCTCATCCCATCTGCTTTCCACTGACTGGGTTCAGGGGTTCCCAGCCCTCACTCCATGACTGCCATGGCCTCCCCACTGGCCTCCCTGCCTCCTGTCCCTGCCACTGTACCTCTAGCCTCCCTGATGCCCAGACTGGCCTTCCCAAAGGGGTGGTTTCTCCCCGCCCCATAACGCTCTCTCTTGCCTCTGCTTCTTTACACATCCATTTCTTTCTGCCTCCCACCACCGTCCTCACACTTGGAAACCTCTCCCTGGGGAGCTGTCCTGGCAGCTCCAGCCTGGCTCGCCTGCCCTCTCTGGGTCCCTCACTCCTTTGGAACTTCCACCTCTCCTTGCTGGGATGACGAGGGGTTTGCAGTTTCTGCCACCATCTATGCACGTCCTCGGGACTTAGTGCTCCATTCAGGATGGGATCTTGCCAGCTCATCCCTCCCACCCTGAATCTGAGGGTCCTGCAGAAGGTCTGGCATGTAAGGGGCAAAGATACAAACAGCTATAGAGGAAGGGTGAGGCACAGCAGTGCCAGGACTACTGCCAGGTTCTTTATCTCATCTGAAGGCTGCAGCATCAGCCAGGGCTCAGCAGGGCTCAGAAGGGGAATGCACTTTATAAGGAGGGAGAAAGGGACATGCAAGCAAGAGGAGGAGGAAAGAGCCATTTGAGGTTAAGAAGGGATGGTATTTCAGCTAGCAACAGAGGCAGGCAAGGTGGGAAACTGCCCACTTTCTCCAGACCTGGGTTTGGCTCCCTCCATAGGACCCCATCTGGAGCTGGATGCTGCTGGCTCAAACAAACAGCTCGCATCACGCAGCGCCCCCTCTTACTAGCCCACCCCCCACCCCCAGGCCCTGTGCCTGACTCAGAGAAGAAGCAGATGTGACCCAAAGACCTTGGGCCATTTCTTAATTTAAGAAAACAAACAATATCCTTAGATCCACCAAAATTGGATATCTTAGTTCACTTAACCATAGCCATATTTAAATAAAGTATCCATGTAATCATCACACGAACCAATTTAAAATGAAGGCAATCAGGCTGCATTGCTATAGTAATGACATATGCTATTCAATATTTTCCTTATTTCAGGAAAATACGAAGCTCACCCCAGCCACCCAAGGCCCAGGCCTTTCGTTCTTCCATCATGCTGATCCTGTGTCCACAGTGGCTCCCTGCAAGTGAGTTTACAGTGAGACACTAATCGCATACTTTGGATAGAATATATGTCATATGAATATATATTTTAAAAAGCTGCAGATTAAATAAAGAATAAATAAACAGAAAGACATACATGCTAGAGAAGATGTGGAGAGAAAGGTATACCTAGTCAGTGTTGGTAGGGAAGAACGGTCCAGCCCGTCTGATGGGAAATGTATCAGTTCCACAGGAGGCTAAATATAAGGTTGCCATTGTGTTAGGCAATCCCATTACTAGGAATAGACTTCAAACAACTGACAATAAGGATATGAACAGATATTTGCACACAGATGTTTTACGGTGGCATCATTCACAATCGCCAATTGATAGGAGGTGGCTCATTCAATATTGCTGGGTAGGATCTTTTTTATTGTTTCTATGGAGATGTGACACCCCCAATTGTAGGCAGTAATTTTTGATTAGATGGTTTCCATGGAGATGTGTCTCCACCCATTCAAGGTGGGATTGCTTACAGGAGCTCTTTAAGAGGGAACCATTTTGGGAAAAGCTTTAGAGACACCTGTAAGGGAAAGATACACTTGTAGAGTCTGTACTGTTCAACTGATTTTGCCATTGCATGCAACTGGTGTTGCTATTACATGACCTTGGTAAGAAACAGTTGAAATGTGCACTCCAGCTGGGAGAACTGCTATCCTCCCAAAAGGAGGTGTACTTTGATAAAGTTACCTCGGTCTTAGGAAACTTCCTCTGTATCTTTAGCCAGTTCTCAGAGGACCAAAGTGGGCCTGGCCATGTAAGCTAATTGGAATTTGGCCACCATTGTGTAAAGATATCACAAAAACTGCATGCAAGCCATTAGAGAGAGAGAGAGAGAGGAGAAACTTATGAAGAAGAAGGAGGAGGAAGAGAGAGAAGAATCTTATGAGAGAGGGAGAGCACCTCATCAGAATCTTATGATTCTCTGCTATGGATTATAACTAAGGAAACTCTGAATGCTGTCTCCAAGATTGCTGTGGATTTTCACTAATGAGACTTGGAATTCTGCTTCTGAAACTCTCCAGAACTTCTCGTCAGGAGTTGGTGCCATCTTATCTGGTGATGTAACTATGCTTTATTTTTAAAGACTCTTTTACATACTGTCTTTTAATTATTTTCTTTAATTTCCTTCCTAATAAAATCTGTTTTTATATCACCAAAGTCTGTGTTGTCCGTGAATCTGAACCTATAAATTAAGTGGCCACAAATATCACTTTTCCTTTCGTGCGACACCACCAGAACCAACAGAGCCCACACAGGCAGAGCCTTTTGGAGATGCATAGGGAGAGGTTGCCCGGGGGAAGCAGTTGAAGAAGCCTGGAGAGAAGGCTAGCAGATCTCACCATGTGCCTTTCCAGCTGAGAGAGAAACCCCGAACATTATTGGCCTTTCTGAGCCAAGATATCTTTTGCTGAATGCCTTAATTTGGACGTTTTTATAGGCTTGCCTTAATTTGGACTTTTCACAGCTTTAGAACTGAAAACTTGCAACTTAATAGATCTGCTTTTTAAAAAGCCATCCTGCTTCTGATATATAGCATTTTGGCAGCTTTTACAAACTAAGAAAATATATGTAAGTGCTTTTGAGAATGGGTCCATGAGTACCTGCATGCACGCACCTGCCCCATGGTGGGGAACGTCTTCCGCATCTTGGAGACCTTGAGACCTGTCTGCCTTGGCCTCCTGCTGCTTCAGCAATTTCGGTGGCTGCAGTGAGGTTCTCCTCCATCCGATTCCCTCTCCAGCCTTGATGCCCATCCATCGGAGCCAGTGTCCTCTGATCCGCCAACATATGAAATGCTAATGTAACCTAGTGGGTAGCTAATGCAACCCTTGCCATCACGGATCAGGTCTGCTGGCCAGGCACGTGTCACATGAAGTGTCCAACCCTCACCACAGAGTCACTGTTCCCATTTCATAAGTATGAAAGCCGAGGCTCAGAGAGGGCGAGCGATTTTCCCAAGGCTGCTCAATGAGGAGGAGGCCAAGCAAGGTCTTCCCTCTGCCTGGGCTCCTCTCCTTGATCCTCACCCTCACCTCCTGAGCAGTCCTCAATGTCCCACCCCAGAAACCCCTACCTTTATGAATTGAGACTTTTTCTGTTTTCCCTCCCTCTATGATCCTGATTGGACCCCACGTCAGCAGCCCTCTCCCCAGTTGTCCAATCAGACACCAGGATGGCGACCATCACTCCCTCCGCTTCCTTTGCCCACACCCATCACTGAGTCCTGTCAATTGTAACCCCTCAAGCTTCTCCTGGAATCATTCCTCTCCTAAGATGACCGGCTGTCCCCGTCTGTGGGGTCTATGGGATTTTCTCGAGACTTGGGACTTTCAGTGCTAAAACTAAGAAAGTCCTGGGCAAATGGGGGTGAATTGTTCCCTTCCGGCCTCCCTCTTTTGCTGTCTTGGTTCAGGCCGGGGCACCCCCGTCCTTCAGCATATGATGGCCACAGCCTCCTGGCCAGCCTCGTGTCCCAAACACGCCTCATCCTGTCTCTACCCAAGTTTGTAAGACCTTCCCAAGGGGTCATCCACCCATGCTGTCGTCCCCAGGTGGCTCACGGGCCCTTTGCTCTCCCCTGCTCTCTGCACTTCCATATGACCCGCCCTCCAGGCTTAGCAAATGCCTCCTTGGTTCCATTAGCTCACGCTCTCGCCTCTGCCCCTTTTCACAGCCTCTTCTCCTACCCAAAACACCATCTGCCCTCCCCTGAGCAGCTGCCCTGACCACTCCACCTGGCTCAGCTGTTCCTCACGGGGCCCCCAGGTCCTTCAGAACCTCCACTTTCCTCACAGGCAGGGTTGCAATTGCCTGAGCTCTGTTTGGGCAGGGGTCATATAGGATCGCCCCCTCCCTCCCTGCGGCTCCAGGCGTGGCACATGACATGTGAGTGCAAGGGGCCTGGTAGGTGCATGGGACACATGCATAGAAGGAGTAAGAGAGGAGCAAGTGCCCAGCTCACTCTTGCATGGGCTCATCCACCCAGGGGGCATGGCCACGTCCAAGACGGCTTCCCTGGCAGCACCCAAGGGTCTCCCTGCCAGACTGTGTAAGGCAAAGATGTGGCCCTATCACCCGCAGCTGGAGGTCAGCTGATGCCTGAGCTCCAGCAGGGAACTTTCCTTTTGGAGGCATAAAACGGGAAAGGGGTCCAGGAACCATGGAGGGACCGTGGGCAAGAGTCAAGGGTTGCAAGGTGGGCATATCCTAGAAACAGTTTTGAAAGAAGCATGTCACAAAAGAAAACATAGAGCATATCATTTCCTATAAAGTTTAAAATAAGCAAAACAAAACAACATACTCGAGATACAAATAAGTTATTTTACAAGCTGTTTTGAAAAGCTAGGACATGCTAGAGACAAAATTCAGGATAGAGGTTACCTCTGCTGGGGCGCCAGGGAAACGAGAACGGGAGGCACACCCAGGCAGAAGTATCTGCATTAGGTATGATCAAGTTCTTAATTCGGATGGTATGCTAGTGGATAGTAATTTTATCATGTTCCATAATTAAATATATTCCATCTATTCTTTTCCATCAATTACATTAGAGACATGTATCTATTTATTTATTGTGACTTAAAAAAAATCCATGCAATCCTCAAGGACTTAACGCATAACTGTGCCCCCAAGGCCTTCCAAATCTGGCCTTAATCACGCTCTCCAGATATCACCACTCCAGCCACTTTCCAAGCCCAGCCAGGGCTCATTTCCGAGTACTGCGCGCTACCTCCCACTCCACGAGTAACTTTCCGCGCACCGCTTCCCTGCCATTCCTCTCAAAGACCCCCAAATTCCTGGGGCCTTGCAGCCACCTCACGGGCGCCCCTCTGAGTTCCCAGGCGCATTCCCCGCGCGCTCCCCTGGGTCCCTGCGTTCTGCGCAACTTTGGTCACGCGCCCCCGCCGTTAGCTGCGCGCTCCGCTGCCCTGACCCGGCGCTCTAGCGCCGCGGCACCTGCACCCCCGCACCCCACGCAATCCCTCTCCGTGCAACCCCCAGCACCCACAACCCCTGGGCTCTGCGGACCAGGGGCCGCGCCCACTGGAAACTGGCCTGGCACGTTGTCCCTAGTGAGGTCCGGAGACCCTCGGGACCGCAGCAGCCGGATGGGCCTGAGCCCTGCCGCCGGCGGGGAGCGCCGGCTCTGTCGCCCTCGGTTTCCAGGATCAGGCCCCAAACCCGCCTCAAAAGCCGCGGGAACTTGGGCTCCCGGGGGACAGGACCGAATGACAATGAACCCTGCTCCTGAACGACCATCTGTGCGCCAGCCAGGTCCGTCCAAGGAATGGGGACCCTCTCTCCAGGGGAGCCTGAGAGTACCGGGGCCGCCGTGCCTGCTGACCCCGGCGCGCCGTCGGACCCTCCTAGAGTCCCCACAGTTCCTTTCTGGACCCCTTCTCATGGGCAGTTGTTGATTGTGCAAAATGTGTTCATCGCAATAAGCGAATATTTAGGAATGTTCATTTATTGTTAATTGAATCAAAGACACCAGCTCCCTAGAGCGCCTGGCGTCCAGTGACCTCTTGGGGATTTACTTTCCTTCTGTATTTCGGGGTGTGGGGGGGCGGAAAGTGGGGCAGAGAGGGCGGCTTCCCAAGGCCCAGCTGCGAATGGCTCTAGCTCTGCAGAAGCTTCTGCCTTTTGGGTTTAGTCTCACGATTTCTGCGATGCTGTGGAGAGAGACAATTCTTACTTCTTCACCTTTTCCCCGGATTCCGCCCTTTGGAATTCCTCAGTCTCTCTTTAGCAGAGAAACTGAACCCTCTCTAGCTCTTACTCCCACGCTCTCCTTCGCTCATCCACAGTTTTATTGAGGGTTCCCAGGAGCCAAGCCTGGGCCCAGTATCGAGGTGAGAGGCTCTCCTTTCACCGGTTTCACTCCATACAAGGCAAACTGTCTGTAGCATTTTTCTTCCCCCTTGAATTAGAAGAAACCGTGGGATCCCAAGCGCTGTTGGTCCAGCTCCCAGCGAAGCAGCCCCAGCAGGATGTGTTAGACCAGGGAAGAACCTTCCAGGAGGGGTAAGATTCTTTCTATGAAAGCCTTTGGGTAGAGAAGCCTCTGTAAGAATTCACTCTGATGGCAGTTCTGTAAACGCAAATTCTGAGGCGGTTTCTGTAGAAACTAGCCTATCACTAATCAGAAAATGGAGGTGGACCAGCTTCTGCAATGACAAATTGATGACCCTGCCAGGGACCGGCAGGCAGCGGGAGGTGGCTTGCAGCAGTTTCTAGCCATCGGGCCATTCTCGAAATCATTGAGAATTGCAACACTCTAGAAGGGAGCTCGTGATACTACTAATTGCAGTCATAACTCAGGAATGATGTAGCCTCCTTGGAAATTTCCTCAACGTGCTTTCATTAAAAACAGGATAAGTACCTCTTTTAAAATTATGCAGGGCTTAATTAAAAGAGCTCTACTGGGAATGAGGGGTCTCCCCCCCCCCCCCCCGTATGGTATAATTCTGGAGAATGAGAGTTGAAGCACAGGAAAAGGTGAAGAAAACACCATGTTTGAATGTTGGCAACTGGACCCAACGTGGACCATGCTTTCTCCCTTAACCTTCCTGACAGTTCTATGAGGCCAATATTATCATCTCTATTTTATAAATAATCAACCTGAGGTTCAGACAGATCAGTTTACTAGTTCAAGTTTGGGCAGCAAGCATCAGAGCCAAGATTCAAATCCAGGTCTTTTGGTTCCAAGATATTTCGCTCTACTATACTACCCAAAAGCATTCTCTTGCCTTCAGTTTCAGAGACAAAATTGTTATTTTAAGAGATAAAATATATTGATTTCTTTCACATTACTTTGCGTTCCAGTGTTGGGTGGCTCAACAACATTTCTCAGAAATAAGGAGCTAATTAATAGAAGAAATAGTTCAAGAATTCAAGAGGCTTGGCTCTGGCAGTAGGATGAGATGAGAAGGGAAGGGCAGAGGCCGTTATGTACAGTTTTCTTTTGTTCAGCTATGTGCAAGTATCACTTTAATAAGCATTTTTAAAGAGTATTAGTAAATTAAACAAACAAACCTGAAAGTTACGCATTGCTGTCATTAGCATTTTAAACAATTGCCAGAAAACCAATCAACCGCAATTATTTTGTGTGAAAGCTATTGTGTCACAAAAACAAGCTTAGAGGGGAAATGTTTCCTGGGATTTCAGATCCCAAAGGTGTAAGGCCTGGCCCAGTAGACTCTGGCTGGAAGGCCCCCACCTGAACTAAAAGCCGTGAACATTCGGGCATACAGCTGTTCAAACTCAGCCAACCAAGACCTGCCCTGACAAACAAAGGACGCCCCACTGCACATGGCCCGTAGCTATGTCCGCTGCATACGGCTCGTAGTTAGGATCCCCACCCCGGCCAAGGCCCGTATCTATGCCCCTGGCCCTAAAGAGTGCGAAACTCCTAACCTACCACAGGAGGCCCCATAGGTATCATCAGCACCCCCATCAGCTAGCCTATATCTAGCCCCGCTGCCCCTAGGAGGGCGCGACTTCCCTGGCCTGCACCTGCGCACCTGGACCTGGGAACCTCGCCCCAGGACAATAAACTTTTTAAACTCGGACTCAGTTTCTCTGATTTCTCAGTCAGCTACCATCTAAAACCTGACATTTTGGTGCCAAAACCCGGGAGGAGTTTCACGGCACCTCCCGGGGGAACTGACTCCTCCTTGCTGGACAGACCTGGGACCCCTCAACTGCCCATCGGCTGGCCTGTTCTCCGAGCGGACTTTTACTGACCTGTGCCTTCTGAGTCAGCGAGTCATCCCTTGCCCATACCTCAGTCTTGTCCCTGCCATCCAGAGGGACTTGTCCATAATCGCAACTGCATCAGGAGCCCCTCTCCAACCGAGTTGTCCTCCTGGGATGCCTGGAAGGCCTCTCGGTCTCCTGCCATTTCCAGGGACGTGGGGTGTGGAGACGTCCTCACTCTCACTCCTCCCTGCCAGTCCCCCAGGGGGGACCCTGTTCCAATAGTCCAGCCATGCCTTGGGATGCCGTGACTTGGTCTCACTATTTCCGGACTGGACATAAATTATGGGCAACCAGGAGTCTCACATGGACCCAAAAATCCTGCTTGCATGTTTAATCCACAATCAGGCTAAATTGAACATATCCATAAAAATGAAAGAGCTTATCTTCCTGTCTACCATAGCCTGGCCCCAGTATCCCCTCCCAAATGGGTCAGCCTGGCCACCCGAAGGCACCTTAGATTTCAAAGTCCTCTCTGATCTGGACACTTTCTGCCAACAGACCCGCAAATGGTCGGAGGTCCCATACGTCCAGACTTTCTGGCATCTAAGATTCCAGCCGGATTTATGCGCTACTTGCAATACCACTCAAGTTCTCCTTGTAGCAAAGGAACCCTCATCTGCCCCTTCCCTTACTCCTCCCCCATCCTCGTCTTCTGCATTCTCCAATGAGCCAAAAGAGCTGGCCTTTCCGCCAGCCCCTCCTGCTAACCCCCCCCTCCCTACGCCCCAGAATCTCTCGCCTCTCCAGTCAGCTCCCACACCTGGTCACACGACCCTCCAGTGCCACCTTCTGCTCAGGTGCCACCCTCCGTGCCCCTTAATTCCTCATGCAAAGTCACGGAAGCTGAAAGCGCAGTCCGAGTGCCTCCCCAATCACATGACCCTTCGAAGCCATGCTGTCCTCTATCACATGACCTTCCAGTGCCATATTTCACATCTCTTTGCTCTCTATCACATAGCCTTCCCATGCCACCTTCTGCCCCAGCATCATCTTCTGCACTTCTCTGTCCCCTTAGTGAAGTCGTGGGAACTGAGAGCGTGGTCCGCGTTCATGTTCCCTTCCCTCTCTCTGGTCTGGCGGCTATTGAAAAACGCCTGAGGTCCTACTCTGCAAATCCTACGGTGTATACTAAAGAATTCCGTCAAATAACCCAGGCTTTTGACCTTATCTGGCATGATGTTTATGTAATCCTGTTCTCTACTCTCACCCCCAATGAGCGCAGTTGTATCATAGCTGCCTCCCGTGAGCATGCGAATCAATTGCACCTGTCCAATCCTGGCATACCAGTCGGTAAAACCGCAGTTCCCCTGGACGAGCCAAACTGGGATTACCATGTGGGAGGGGCCGGCTGCAAGCGCCGGGACCGAATGGTTGAGAGTATATTAACAGGATTAGAAAAAAGGCAGCCCAAAAAGTTGTTAATTATAATAAACTCTGGGAAGTTACCCAAGAAGCTTCAGAAAACCCCACAGTTTTTCTAAATCATCTCACTGAAGCTCTGATTCAGCACACTAGGCTAGACCCTGAATCTCAAGCTGGAGCCACAGTCTTAGCCACCCACTTCATAACTCAGTCTGCCCCAGACATTAAAAAGAAATTTAAAAAGGCAGAGGATGGCCCTCAACCCCCCATCCATGACCTGGTGACCATGGCCTTTAAAGTCTTTGATAGCCGGGAGGACACAGTCGAAGCCACTCAGCAGGCCCACCTCCACCAAAAAGTAAATTTACAAGCCCAGGTCATAGTAGCAGCCCTGAGGCCAGCAAAGCTTCAGCAACCGGGAAGAAGGGGTCCACTGAAATCAGCAAGGAGCACTTCACCGGATTGCGGCCAGGAGGGACACTGGTCCTGCCAGTGTCCACACCCCAGGCCACCCACCAAGTTGTGCCCAGAGTGCAAGCGGCATGGGCACTGGCACAGCGACTGCCCAAACCGGCAAACTGGCTCGCCCTTGGCACCTCAACACGGAGTGCCAGCTAGCCAACCAGACAATGCAGCCCGGGCTCAGTGACCCCTATCACCCTTGCTGAGCCCAGGGTAACGCTACAGGTGACAGGTAAGTCCATTTCCTTTTTGGTGGACATGGGGGCCACTTATTCAGTTTTGCCTTCTCATTCTGGTTTTAGCAGCCCCTCCCAGGTCTCGGTGGTTGGCATTGATGGCAAAACCTGCCAATCACTGCAAATGCCGCCGCTGTCATGCAGCCTCGACTAAACCCCCTTCTCTCACTCCTTCCTCATTTTGCCCTCATGCCCAACTCCGTTACTAGGGTGAGACAGTCTCCAAAAATTGGGAGCCTCAGTCCAATTTAGCCCTCCTTACCCCTCCCCAGGGGCAGGACTCTTCTTAGCAGCCCTCATCCCAGAAAAGGCTCTCTGTCCGCCGCTCCCACCAGACATAGTTAACCCCGAGGTCTGGGACACTTCAAAACCTATAGTGGCCACACATCATGCTCCAGTTATTATTAAACTCAAACAGTCTTCCTGTTTTCCATCATGGCTCCAGTTCCTGATCTCCAAAGCTCACTGGTTAGGACTAAAACCTATCATTGACTGCCTATTGGATCGCAAAATTTTTATTTCATTCAACTCTCTGTACAACACCCCCATTTTACCGGTAAAGAAACCAAATGGGGACTACCGTCTAGTCCAAGATGTCCACCTCATTAACGAAGCTGTGGTCCCCCTCCACCCCATCGTTCCTAATCCCTACACCCTACTGTCACAGATTCCTCCCCAAACTACTCACTTCATGGTCCTATACCTCAAAGATCCCTTCTTTACCATTCCGTTACACCCGGACTCATTTTTTCTGTTTACATTTACTGGACAGATCCCCACACCAACTTGCTCCAGCAACTCACTTGGACAGTCCTCTCCCAGGGATTCAGGGACAGCCCCCATATTTTGGGGCAGGCTCTTGCATCTGATTTACTCAACTGAAAACTTCAACCGAGTGCTCTCTTGCAATATGTGGTTGACCTCCTCCTTTGCAGCCCCTCCCTTTCCCTCTCTCAGCAACAAACGGCTACCTCCTAAACTTTCTAGGAAAAAAAGAGTATTGGGTTTCTCCTGCCAATGCCCAAATAAGCCAAGCCTCAGTCTCTTACCTAGGGCTAACAATAATCCTGCCACCAAGCAAATCACTGTCAACCGTCGCAAAGCCATTATGGCTCTGCAACCACCCACCATGGCTAATGAAGTCCTATCCTTCCTCGGATTTGTGGGATACTTCTGTCAATGGGTCCTCAACTTTGTGCTTCTAGCCAAGTCCCTTTATGTCGCAGCAAGGGAGAAACCGACCGGGCCGCCCTCTCAACCAACTATTGTCCGGAAAGCATTCAGCTCTCCGGTTGAGGCATTAACAGCGGCTCCACCGTTGTCTCTACCAAACCCCCAATGCCCCTTTCACCTCTTTACAACTGAAAAACAGGGAATAGCTATTGGGATCTTAGCACAGCCCCTAGGACAAAAGCACCAACTTGTAACCTACTTGTCCAAACAACTAGACGCCACGGTTAGGGGAGGGCAACCATGTCTACGCACACTTGCGGCAGCTGCAGACCTTACCAAAGAGGCACTGAAACTCACACTTGGCCAACCAATCTCTGTCTTCTCGCCTCATTGGCTAGCTGATCTTCTTACACACAAATCCTTAGAACACCTAGGACCTTCACATATCCAAATATTTCACCTCCTCTTCATAGAACACCCAGCCACCAGCCTTTTAACCTCACCATGACTTAACCCAACTACCCTCTTCCCAGACCTACCTATGGCATCCCCTTCTATCCACTCCTGTGTAGAAGTGTTAGACAGCCTTGCCAAACTGTACACACATATTTCAGATCAGCCTCTGCCCCATCCAGACCTTACCCTGTATATAGACGGCAGGGCCAACATCACAGCCAAGGAACAATGAATAGCTGCCTACGCTATTGTTACAGACTCTGCAATAATAGAGGCCTAAAAACTCCCCATAGGATATACCTCACAGAAAGCAGAACTGACTGCACTCACCCGTGCCCTTACCCTCTCAAAAGGGAAAAAGGTAAACATTTACACAGACTCAAAATATGCCTTCCTTATTGCACACTGTCACTCAGCTATATGGAAAGAATGAGGCTTTCTCACCACAAGAGGATCTCCCATAATAAATGCTAGCCAAACCTCAGATTTGCTTGCAGTGCTGCAACTCCCAGCAGCAGTAGCAATTATTCATTGCTGAGGACATCAGGCACAAACCTCCCCAGTATCAAGGGGTAATGCTAAAGCTGATGCAGTAGCCAAGTCTCTTACTACCTCACCCTCCCAACCTTCTGCTATACTCTTCCTACAAACAAAAACACAACCACACTACACTGAATCTGAAAAAGAAAACCTATTAAAAAGGGGAGGCACTGTATCACAGAAAGGGTGGATCCTCCTCCAGGGAAAAATTGTTATCCCTCAGCTCCAACTACTACCTCTCATTACTGAAATCCACCAGATGTGACACACCCAATTGTGGGTGTGAACTGTTGATTAGATGGATATGTGACTCTGCCCATGCAAGGTGGGTCTTGGTTAGTTTACTGGAGTCCTTGAAAGAGTCGACATAAAGAACCATTTAGGTGAAATATTAGATGCAGATGTTTGGAAATGGAGAAGACCCTGGAGGTGCCAAGAGCTGAGAGAGCCAACAGAAACCAAAGCCAAGCAGACAGTGCCATGTGCCTTTCAATGAGATGCTGTTCTAGTTTGCTAGATGGTGGAATGCAATATACCAGAAACAGAATGGCTTTTAAAAAGGGGAATTGAATAAGTTGCAAGTTTACAGTTCTAAGGCCGAGAAAGTGTCCCAATTAAACAAGTCTATAGAAATGTCCAATCTAAGGCACCCAGGGAAAGATAGCTTGGTTAAAGAAGGTTGATGACATTCAGGGTTTTTTCTCAGCTTGGAAGGGCTGAAGTCTGCTAGCTTATCCTCTGGCTTCTTGTGTCATAAAGCCCCCCTGGGAGGTATTTTCCTTCTTCATCTCCAAAAGTCACTGGCTGGTGGACTGTCTGCTTTGTGGTTCTGTGATGTTCTGAAACTTTCTCCAAAATACTTCTTCTTTTATAGGATTCCAGTAAACCAATCAAGTCCCAGGTAGAAAGGGTGGAGACACATCTTCACCTAATCAAGTTTAATAACCATACTTGATTACATCATATCTCCACGGAGATAATCTAATTAAGGTTTCCAACATACAATACTGAATAGGGATTAGAAGAAATGGCTGTCTTTACAAAATGGAATTAGGATTAAAACATGATTTTTCTAGGGTACATAAATACTTTCAAGCCAGCATGGACATTAAGCTAAGAGATGAAACTCAGAGTTTTGCCCTGGTGCAGCTAAGTCAGGGCCTGCAGGAACTAAATGCCTATTTGTAGGGTGGGGAAGTGGGTGTGTTCTGGGGTACCACACCTTTCCAGGAAGAAAGCCCATGACTGTTGACCTGACTCAGCAGGCTTTGAGAGCCCTGTGATCCACTGGATGCGCTGGGTGGTGGGTAAGTACCATTGGTTAGGACTCTCAGGTAATCAAGTTACACTCAGGTGTGTGCTCAGGTAGAGTGAGATGGAGTCAAGAGTTGGTTCAAGACTACGTAAAATCTCATCTGGGGTCTCCTTCTGGACTGACTCAGCAAACCTTGCCCGATAACATTACCATCACACCTCCCTCCCACATTAGTGCCAGAAATGGCCCGAGTTCCAGTGAGTTGAGTTCCTGCAGTTGTGCTTATTGATCATCCTCATGGGCCTTTCTTCTTCCCACCTAGTGCCAGGACTTAGATACACCTCATAACTGAATGACACTATCATTATCCCCATTTTGCAGATAAGGAAACGGAAGTATCGAGAGTATAAGGATCTGACACATGGTTGCAATGATGAGGGAGCTGGGCTCTAAACCCATGCCACCTGACCTCAGAGTCTCTCCTCGTAACCACCATGCTAAATAGTACATGTGGCTCTTTCTGCTGTTGGAGAGGGCCTGCACCCCTCTGTACCCTCTGGTTCTAGAACTAGAGCCCAGTCCCCAGAAGAGGAGGATAAGGGCTGTTTCATTGAGCTATTGACTTGAATGGAGGAAGGATCTAGAAGCTGGGCCTGTGACAATTCACGGCAGGGCCCCTTGAATTGGGTTAGCACTGCTCACATTCTCTAGTGATGCAGTTTCCTCTCTAAAGGTGGAAAAATGATGTATATGGGGTTAAGAAACCTAACGTGGTGGACTGCATTATTATTCTTCTCCCCCAGCAATAGCGGGCTTGGCAGTGTGATTTGCTTTGTTCAGTGAAATGGGGTCAGAAACAATACATGCCATGCCTGGGAGAAGCTTTGAGAGCCAGTGCAGGGGTTGTCATGTTCTCTTTTCCCTCTGCCTTGATTGCTGGGTTATTCCTGTTAAAGGCTGCTCTGCTCCATTAACTTGGTCCAGATGGAAGATATGGAACGTGGACACAGATGCCCTGTGATGGGAATGTAGTTTGCATGAACAAAAAACCCTAGGTGTAACTGAAAACCCTAGGAGGCCTTTAGGATCCCTGCTTTCCACTTATAGCCACCTATCCTGTCTGATTGTGTTCTGGTTCAAGAGTTATCTTGCTGCTAATTGTGTGACTTGAGACATTTATTTTTCCCTCTCTGGAGTTCTGCCCTATTGTTTGTGAAGTGAGAGGAAAGGAATATACTGAATTCGATCATCTCTAACCTGCCGCTGACAACCGGTGTGCTGATGAAATAGCCCTTGTTGGAGCTGATCCCCAGGTATCTCTTTGATGTCTTTTTGGGGGACCCTTAGTTCAGTCACTGGGGGCAGGTGGTGTTGCATGATGCTTCTTTTCTCTCCTGTGACTGCTTTGAGGGTAGATATTTTCTGTAAACAGAGAACCAGAAGGGACAGGTTTCAGGGTGGGGCATGCCCAATCTCCTTCCCTGAACCTAAGGGAAAAGAAAATGAAGTCCAGCTTTCAGTTGCCTATAACTCTGCTTCCTGTGTGGGAGGCCTGGGTTGGGGAGCCCTGTAGCAGATGTGCTGCTGCATTTGCATTTTCCCTTGAAGGCAGAAGACGTAAGAGTTGGTCAGGGAGGGTAGGAATCCTGGTTCTGGTCCCAGCTCTGCCATAGACTTGCTGTGGGTTTTTAAGCAAAGTACTTTGTCTCTCTTGTCCTCAGTTCCTTCCATGTGATATAAGAGTGTGGATTATTCACAGATAACCATGATCTCAAATGGGCAGGACTTTTGAAATGAGTGAAGATCTCAGCAAAACCTCTCCTAGAAAAGCAATGATACACCTGAAAAAAATTGTCAGAGACAACCATTTAAAGACTGAAGATTTAACCAAAGGGATACATGAAATTGAAAAACATTAATTCAAGAAACTCAACTGAATTTCAGAAGAAATGGTGGCCATCAGAAGATTTTCAGGCCCCCCTCCCCAGCTCTGTGATAGGGAGGCACAGCAGAGGGGTGGTGGCAAATTCATTTGGAGCAGAGAGTAGAAAATGCCATGCCTGGAGATATTGTGAAAATGCTGGCTATGCCACTGGCAATTTTTCTGAAAATTGCCAAAATTTCAGCTGGTCTGAAGATGCAATACTGATTGGAATAAGAAACAGACCAACAGACTAGTTAGAAATTTAACATGAAAATCCAGCTAATGAGACATCTAAAGAGGGTCTTGCAAAGCTGGCACATATACCTGGTGGTCTGGAAGGCATGCCCAAGGCTGCACACACATTCAGGAGAGACCAGAGGAGACCCTAGTGAGTCTCTCATCCCTGGCTGACCATGAGGTCTTGTGAACACAGAAAGTAAAAGCTGGAACAGACTTGTAAACCTGCTGAAGTTTGATTGAGCTCATTCTCCAAGCTGCACAGGGCTCTATTGGCAAAGGATGGAAGCCTTACAGACTCAAGGTGAGACTCAGCCTCTGCCCAGTCATGGGTCCACCACTAAGTTATGTTGATCCGGGGACAATTCATTGGAATCCAGGCTTAAAAATAAAAACAAGAAGAAAACTGAGCAGTTACACTGGAGGTTGCACACTGTGGGGTAAACAGGAGTCACAGAATTAGTCCTGCATGTCACTAAACAAACTTAAACATAATCAACAAATATCAAACCAACACCATGCCTTAGAGGAGGGTTCATCAGAATCCAGAGTTGCTACAATGAATTATCTAAAATGTCCAGTTTTCAATAAAAATTTATGAGACGTTCCAAGAAATAGGAAAAAATGAATCAAACCTTTCTGATTTAAGGAAAGGATGTTAAAGTAATTAAAGAACATTAGGGCTACCATGACTCATTAAATAGAGAATATCAATAAATAGACAGAAATTTTTTAAAGGTGCCAAATGGAAATTTAGTGTTGAAAGGCACAAAGGCCAAAATGAAAAATTCACTAATTCACTACAGGGAGTCAATAGCAAATGTGAACTGTCAAAAAGAAAGAAAGAACCAGCCAACTTGAAGATCAGTTCATAGGAATTATCCAATCTAAAGAACAGAAGAAAAAAAGAATGAGGCCTGTGAGATACCATCAAACAAACCAATATTTGCATAACGGAAGTACCAGAAAGGGAGACGAGAGAAAAGGGGCAAAAAAAAAAAAAAAAGATATTTGAAGAAAAAATGGTCAAAAAGTTTCCAAATTTGATGGAAAACATTAATCGACACTTCCAAAAATCTCAGCAAACACTTAAGCAGGATAAACAGAGACCAACACTTTGACACATTATAGTTAAATTGTTAAAAGCCAAAGAAGAAATCTTAAAAAAGCAAACGAAAAATATAAATCATTATGTGCAAGGCAACTGCAATAAAATTAACAACCAACACTTCATGAGAAACAGTGGGGTCCAGAAAGCAGTAGTAGGATGACCTATTCCAAAGGCTTAAAGAAAAAATCTGTCAACCAAGAATTCCATATCCATTAAGTATTTGAAAGGCATCAAATGTGAAAGAACTATAGATAGTGCCAGATAAGCAAAGACTGCTAGAATTTGTTGCTAGCAGACCTGCCTTAAAAGAAATAGCAAAAGAAATTCCTAAGGCTGAAAGGAAGCCACACCAGATCCTAACTCAAATCAACATGAAGAAATAAAATATGCCAGAAAAGGTAATTACATAGGTTGTCATAAAAGAAAATATAAATAGGTGTTTTAGATTTTCTTCTCTTAACAAATTTCAAAGCTGCAAATGAAAGAATAATTATAAAATTGTATTGTTGGACTTCTGATATACAAAGATGTAATAAATATGACATAATAGCATGAAGGAAGGAGGCATAAATGGAGCTATATTGGAGCCAGGATATGATTCCAAATGATAACTTGAATCTACAGGAAGAAAGGAAGAGCCCCAGAAATGGTAAATACCTAGGTTAGTGGAAAAGACTTTATAAATATATTTTTTCTCCTTCCTATCCTAACTAATTTAAAAGACATATGTTTGTATGATGCAATATCTATGGCACTGCATTGATTTTATAATATATATATGATGTCTCTGATAATAATGGCACAACGTGGGGGGAGAGGGAATGGAGTAATATTGAAATAAACTTTCTATATTTTAATGGCATTAAGTTAGTACTAATTTGAAGTAGAAAGTTGAGATATATATTGTAATCCCTAGAGCAGTCATTTCACAATAAAAAGTCCACATTCTATTCTATATGAATAGAATTACAAAAATATTGATTAAAAGTAGCAATTTTGGTACATAGTTGCACATAAAAAACACTTTCCCATATTACTTCCTTATCTTTATGAATATCCTTATTTACATAGTCTGGATATTAAACCCTTATCAGACATATGGCTTTCAAATTATTCTCCCATCCTGTAGGTTGTCTTTTCACCTTCTTGGTAAAGTCCTTTGATGCACAAGATTTTTAAATTTTTATGAAGTTCCATTTATCTATTTTATCTTGTGTTGCTCATGTTTTTGGTGGAAAGTCTAAGAAACCATTGCCTAACACAACTTCCTGAAGATGTTTCCTCATGTTTTCTTCTAGGGATTTTATAGTTTTTATTCTTATATGTAGGTTTTTGATACATTTTGAGTTCATTGTTGTATATCCTCTGAATTAAGGCCCCACCTGGAATCTTCTGCAAATGGCTATCCAGTTTTCCCAGAACCAGTTGTTGAACAGATTATTCTTTCCACATTGAGTGGACTTGGTCCCCTTGTCAAAAATCAATTGGTTCCAGAAACCTACACGTTCCAGATGGGTTCCTAAACCAGGTGAAACCCAGAGGGGCCAGCCTCTCCAGAATGTCAACTAGTTCCATCTCCCTATCCTATATTATCGATAGCCCTTTCCATCATAAAAGTGTTAGAATGAGCATAATCCAAATGCTCCTGAAGATTGGGAGAAAGATCAAAGGAGAAAGTGGAGTTATAACGGAGAAGATAGGATTCAACAAATGAATATGATTGCTGAATCCTTACATTGATATTTCTTTAATCTACAGTGACTTGGAGCAACTAGAATGGAAAACCTAAAAATTGTAGAACTGTAACCTATACCAAATTTTGAAATCTGTTCTATAACTAATTGCTGTGGTGTGTTATGAAATTTATTCTTTTTTTGTAAATATGCTATCTTTCACAATAAAAAGTCAATTGAATACAGATGTGAGGATTTGCTTTTTATTTTTTTCTTGCATGGGCAGGATCCAGGAATTGAACCCGAATATCTGGTATGGCAGGAAAGAATTTTGCCTGCTGAGCCAACATTGCACCACCCTAGATGTGAAGGTTTATTCTCGAACTCTCAGTTTGATTATATGCATCTGTCCTAGTGCCAGTACTACACTGTTTTGATTACTGTAGCTTTGAAGTAAGTTTAAGAATTGGGAAATGTGTGCCTCTTCCAACTTCATTCTTCTTCAAGATGCTTTTGGCTATTTGGGACCCCTTACCCTTCCATATAAATTTGATGATTGGCTTTTTCATTTCTGCAAAGAAGGTAGTGGAATTTGGGTTAGGATTGTATTAAAACTGTAAATCACCTTGGGTAGAACTGACATCTTAACAATATTTAGTTTTCCAATCCATGAACATTGAATATCCTCCCATTTATTTAGGTCTCCTTTATTTTCTTTCAGCAGTGTTTTGTGGTTTTCTGTGTGCAGGTCCTTTATGTCCTTTGTTAAATTTATTCCTAGATATTTTGATGTTCGTGCCCCTCATTTTTTGAAAAACAGACTTGCTGGATATAAAGTTCTTGTTTGGCAATTATTTTCTTTCAGCATTTTAAATATTTTATCCCACTGCCTTCCTGCCTCCATGGTTTCTGGTGACAAATCAACACTTAATCTTATTGGTGTTGTTTTTGTGCATGACAAGTTGTTTTTCCCTTGCAATACTCAGAGCTAACTCCTTGTTCTTGATATTGCAGTTTGACTACAATGTGTCCTGGATATGGTTCTCTTTGAGTTTATCCTGTTTGGAGTTTGTTGGCCTTGAATATGTGTATTTCTCTTTCACTAAATTTTGGAAGTTTTCTGCCCTTAATTCTTTGAATATTCCTTCTGACTCTTTCTTCCCTTTTTCTCCAACTGGGACTTCCATAATGTACATATTGGTATGTTTAATGGTGTCCCACACATCTCTTAGGTTCTGTTTGTTTTTTTTCATTTTTTTTCTTTCCCTCCTCAGCCCAAATAATTTCAATTGTCTTATCTTCAAGTTCACTGATTCTTTCTTCTACCACCTCCAATCTCATGTTGAACTCCTACAAGGAATTTTTTTATTTCAGTTACTGTGGTCTTCAACCCAGTATTTCTGTTTAATTCCTTTTTCTAATTTCTATCCCTTTATTGAGATTCTCATTTTGTTCATTTATAATTTTCTTAATATCTTTCCATTCTTTTTCCATGTTTTCTCTTTAGCTTTTGAAGTTCATTTTTAAAATGTCTTTGTCTAGTATGTCTTTGTTGGTGGTTCCTGAAGTTTCATTTGGTTCCTTTGGATGGGCCATCATTTCCTGTTTGTTTGTTTGTTTGTTTGTCTTGTAAACTTTTGTAGCTCCACTAGGGAGGAGCCAGAAAGTGCACCATGAGCTTTTGCTACTGATTTTAAGCTGTATTTTCTTGATTTGGTGCTTACCTGGTCATTACTGCAACCCCCTAGCTGCTTTCCAGAGCACCGAGGAAGAGGTCTCTGCCCATTTTTGCTAGTTGTTCAAAGAACCTTGGAGCATTCATCTTGGTGAACTGAAAGTCCTTTTTTTCCTTCTTCCTTATTCTGGTGTTGATATTTCTTGACCTGGCAGGTCCCTGAAAGCCCAGCATGGACTTTGGCCTTGGTTTTGTCTCTGTGCAGCAAGCCACAGCTTCTGGCCTCCCTCAGCATCCACCATGGATATAGGACCAGTGTTCCTTTTATTTCCTTCTATGTAGGTATTTCCTTTATTTAAGAATCATCAATGTTTTATTGCCTTTTTCTTTTTTTGCATGCTGTATTTATATTGCCTTTCCCTTTTTAAATGCAATTTTATTGATATATATTAAATATTCACATACCATATAATTATTCAAAGTGTACAAGGAATGACTCATCGTGTCATCATATAGCTGTGCATTCATCATTGCAATCACTTTTTGAACATTTTCATTGCTTCAAAACAACAACAACAAAAAGAATAAAAATAAAAGTAAAAGAGCACTCAAACATACCATATCTTCCTTTCTCCCTGTTGTTAATTTTTTGTTGTTTTTTTTTTCCTTACTCATCTATCCATACACTGAGATAGATGTGAAATCCCAATAGGATTTCACAATCATAAGATCACACCTTAAAAGGTCTATAGTTATTCAGCCATCTTCAAAAATCAAGGCGAATGGATTCCATTTCATCAGTTCCAAGTATTTACATCTAATTACTCCAATACATCAAAAACTGAAAGGGAATATCTATATACTGGGCAAGAATAACCTCCAAAATGACCTCTTGGCTCTATTTGAAATCTCTCAGTCACTGGCACTTCATTTTGTTTCATTTCTCTTCCCCCTTCTGGTCAAGACGGTTTTCTCAGTCTGTGTGGGTATTTCTTGGTCTGGCAGACCCATGAGGCCCTAATGTTGACACTGGGCTCATTTTAACTTAACTTCAGCCCTTTCACCAGCAGCAGTTTCTGGGCTTCCACCAGCATCTGCCAATACATAAAGAAATGGTGGACCTTCTTATTCATTGATATTCTTTCTTTTGTGTGTGTGTGTGGGGGGGTGTCTCTTGGTCTGGTGGGTCCCTGAGGTGCCAGCATGGATATTAGCATAGGTTTAGACCCTCCAAGCATCAGCAACTTCCAGCATCACATCAGCATCTGCTGGGATGTAAAGAACCAATGCACCTTTTAGTTTTGGTTAGGTTTCCTGCTTTCTCTTGCTTGTGTTACACAGTCAGTGGATCACTGAGGGACCAGTGCAGATAATGGCCTCAGTTTTGGCTCTCTTGGCAGCAGTGGCTTCAGATCTCACACCAGCAACTTCCAGGAGGTAAAGCCAGCACACCTATTTTTCTTCTTTGCTTGGTTTTCTTTCTTTTGCCTGTGTGTGTGTGTGTGTGTGTGTGTGTGTGTGTGTGTGTGTGTGTAGTTCTTCATTCGGCAGATTGCAGAGAGACCAGTACAGGCACTGACCTCAGTTTCAACCTCCATGTCACCAGCCTCTGGCTTCCCATCAGCATCTATTGAGGGTCTTGAAGAGACCATACACCTTTTTGTGTGTGTGAGAGAATGTTTTGTCCATTTGTTAATATTTATTTTTATTTTTTCTTTTACCCTTTCTTTGTTTCCTTGATTTTCTTTCTCTTTTTCTTTGTTCTTGGTATCGCAGACTGAGAAATGGAAAAATTAGATTTCCAGAGTTACCATAATAAAATATTCAGGGTGTGTATTTATTTTGGTTTGCTAATGCTGACAAAGTGCAATATACCAGAAATGGACAGTTTTTTAACAATGGGGAATTATTAGCTTACAAATTTGCAGTCTAAGGCTGTTAAAATGTCCCAATTAAGGCATCAACAGGATACTATCCTCTCTAAAGATCAGCTACCAGCAAGCTTGGGTTCCTCTGTCAGATACCAAGGCACATGTTGACATCTTCTAGTCTTTCTGTCCTAGACTTCACTGCCTCCAGCTTCTGGCCTCAGTGTCTTCCTCTCAGCTTCTCTAGGACTTTTTCCATGACCTTCCATGAGTTTTAAGTGTGTCCTTTATTCTCCTATAAAGGACTCCAGTAAGAGGATTAAGACCCAACTTGGGGTGCTCCTGAACTGAAATAAACTAATCAAAAGATCCCACTATGGTTGGTCTACACCTACAGGCATGGATTAAAAAGAACATGGCCAGCTCATTCTCTCCAAATTCAACTCTGCAAGTGAAATCATTGTCTTCCCCCCTACATGGAATTTGACATCCAGGGTGAAAGTCTCCCTGGCAACATGGGAGATGACTCCCAGGGATGAATCCAGAACTGGCACCACAGGATCAACATTTCCATCCTGACCAAAAGGGGGAAAAGAAGTGTAACTAATAAAGTATCAGTGGCAGAGAGAGTTCAAATAGAGTCAAGAGGCTACTCTGGAGGATGCTCTTATGCAAGCCTCAGTTAGGCATACTCATCATAACCTGCCAACCCCCAACCAGGATCATTCCAGCCAGTCCTAAAGAATACCTAGGGCAATATATAAGATTCCACAAGGGTTCCAGGCACTAGAGTAACTTCCCAGAAACCTACAACCTCCAAATGGGTCCCTGATCCAGATAAGTCCTGAAACCTAGCCTCAGCCTCTCCAGAACATCACATAGTTCCATCTCCCTACCCTTAATAGGGACAGACCCTTTCAATATGAAACATTTAGAGTTTCCATATCCCAAACACCCCTAAAGAGAGGGATGGAAAGATCAAAGGTGATGGTAGAGCTATACAGAGAAAATAGGATTTAACAAATGAATATGAATGCTGAATCATTAAATTGATATCTCATTTAGTCTCCAGTATTTTAGAACAGCTAGAAGTAAAAACCTGAAATTGTGAAATTGTAACCCATGTCAAAGTCTGAAATATGTTCTATAACTAATTTTGGTGCTGTGCCTTAGAATTTATAGCTTTTTTTGTATATATGTTATTTTTCACAAAAAAGGAAGAAAAAAAGTCTATTGTGATAATAAAAAATATTTAAGCCTCTAGCCTCCTATATTCTGGAGCAGCTAGAAGTAAAAATATAAGAGGATTGTATGGTAGCCCATGACAAACTCTGGGATCTGTCCTGTAACAACTTGTTGAAGAGTGCTTTTTTATTTCTTTGCTTTGTATATATGTTATACTATACAATAAAAAAAGTTTAAAATAATAATAAATAAAAAGAACATGGCTGGGGTGCATGGGTGGTTCAGCAGTAGAATGCTCACCTTTCATTCAGGAGACCCATGTTCAATTCCAGGATCATGCACCCCAAAAAACAAAGAAAGAAAGAAAGAAAAGAACATCATCTTTTCTGTGGTACACAACAGCTTCAAACTACCACAACAGTTTTCAACTAAAAATTACAAAACATAAAGGGACAGAAAAGTATGATCCTATCTCAGGAAACAAAAAGAATTTGATGGAAACTATTTTGGAAGAAGCCCAGTCTCTGGAATTATTAATCAAAGATTTTAGATGAACTCTCTCAAATGAAATTAATGAATGAACGGAAAAAAGGACAAAGAACTAGTGTAAATCAAGAAAACAATGTATGAGCAAAATTAGAACTTCAATAATGAGATAGAAATTATAAAGAAGACCAATTTCAATTCTGGAGCTGAAAAGTACAGCAACTGAAATGAAAAATTCAGTAACAGGGTTCAATAGCAGATTGAAGGAGGCAGGAGAAATGATCAGTGAACTTGAAGATAAGACCATTGAAGTTGTCTAAATTAAGAAGTTAAAAGAAAAAAGAATGAGAAAAATGAACAGAGCCTGAGGACTTGTGGAACACTATCGACCATACCAATACCTGCAACATAGGACTCCCAGAAGGAGACGGAAAAGGTATTTGAAGGTGTAATGACTAAAAGCTTTCCAAATCTGATTAAATAAATGAAAAAAAAATCCAAGAAGCTCAATAAACACCAAGCAGGATGAACCCAAAGGAATCTATACTGATGCACATTGTAATCAAACTGTTGAATATCAAGGCCAAAGACAGAAACTTGAAAACAGGAAGAGACAGGTGACACATCATAACCAATGGATCCTTAGTAAAACTGACATCCAATTTCTCATTAAAAACCACGAGGGCCAGAAGACAGTGGGAAGTAATAAAGAGCTGATAGAGAAAAGATTGTTATCCAAGAATAATCAGCAGAAGTTATTCTTCAAAAATAAGAAAGAAGTTAGGACATTTGTGGATAAACAAAACCTGCCTTACAGGAAATCTTAAAGGGTGTCCTTCATGTTGAAAGGAAAAGACACTAAACAGTACTCAAAACTATATGAATAAATAAAGATCTAGGGTATAAGTAACCAAACAGGTGAATATTAATGTCAGTATTATTGAACTTTTTTGTGATGCTATGTTTTACTTCTTATATGGCTTAAAAGTAAAATGTATGAAAAGTATAAACTATTTTTACTAGGCATACTATGTATGAGGATGTAATTTGTGATAAGAACACATAAAAAGGGGGTAGAAGGATATAGGAACAGAGTAGGTGTAGATCAAGTTAAGTTGGTATCAATATAAACTAAATTGTAATAGACTTAAGATGTTAAGTGCAATCCTTATGCTATCTATAAGGAAAGTATGCAATAAATTTACACAAAAGGAAATGAGAAGTGATTCAAAATGTATCATTATAAAAGATCACCTCAATGAAAAAGGGAGGTAGTAATTGAGAAAAGGAGGGAGAAAAGAAGGTATAAGATCTACAAAAATAATTAGTAAAATAGCAGAAGTAAATCTTACCTTATCAGTAATTACCTTATATGTAAATGGACTGAACTCTCCAATCAAAAGATAGATATTAGGAGAGTGGATAAAGAAACATGGCCCAATTATACACTATTCACAAGACTCATCTTTGATGCAAGGACGAAGCATGTTGAAAGTAAAAACATTCCATGCAAATGATAATCAAAAGACAGCAGGGGTGGCTATACTAATACTAATATCAGACAAAATAGGTTTTAAATGAAAAACTATTACAAGAGAGAAAGGACATTATATCTTGATAAAAGGATCAATTCAGTAAGAAAATTTAACAATAAATGAAATATATGACCTATCAGCAGAGCATCAAAATATATGAAGCAAACACTGACAGAATTAATGGGAGAAATAGACAGTCCTATAATATTAGTAGGAGATTTCAACACATGACTTTCAACAATGATAGAACATCCAAATAGAAGCTCAGTAAGGAAATAGAAGAACATCGTATGACTCTAGAAGAAATGGAAAACCTCAACAAACCTCTAATAAATACAGAGATCGAATCAATAATTAAAAAACCTTCCCCAAAGATAATTCCAGGACAAAATGGCTTTACTGGAATCTAAACATTTAAAGGAGAATTAACACCAATGCTTCCCAGACTCTTCCAAATACGTTAAGAGTTGGGAGCACGTCGTGATTGATTCTACAAAATCAGCATTCCCTTGATACCAAAACCTGATAAAAGGCACCATAAGAAAAGAAAATTATGGGCCAATTTCCCGTATTAAGATAGATGAAAAATCTTTAACAAAATACTGGCAAACTGAATCCAACAGCATATTTAAAAGATCATTCATTATAAAGAAGTGGGATTTATCCCAGGAATGCAAGAGTGTGTCGATATAAGAAAATCAATGAACATTGTACACCACATAAATAGAACAAAGGGGGGAAAACATTTGATTATTTCAATAGAGGCAGAAAAGGTATTGTATTAGTTTGTTAATGCTGCCAGAATGCAATATAACAAAAATAGAATGGTTTTTATAAAGAGAGTTTATTAAGTTGCAAGTTTACAGTTCTAAGGCTATAGAAATGACCAAACTAAGGCATCCAGATAAAGATACCTTAACTCCAAAGAAAGACTGATGGGTCTAGAACACTTCTGTCAGCTGGGAAGGCACATGGCTGGAATCTGTTTAGGCCTTTGGCTTTTCGTTTCAGACAGCTTCTCCAAGGGCAATTTTCTTTTGAATCTCCAAATATCTGGGTCTCACGTTGGCTCTGAAGCTTTTTCCAAAATGGTTCCCTCTTAAAGTACTCCAGTAAGCGACCCCATCTTGAGTGGGTGGACACACATCTCCATGGAAACCACCTAATCAAAAGGTCCAACCCAACAATTTGATTGAGGATTAAAGAACATGGCTCTTCTGGGGGTAGGCAACAGTTTCAAACTAGCACAGTTATTTAACAAAATCTGGTATCTTTTCTTGATTAAACAAAAACACCAGAAAACTAAGAATAGAAGGGAACTTTCTCAAAATTATAAAAGCCATTTATTAAAAGCCCACAGTTGGGTGGGCCAAGGTGGCCCAGCAGGCAGAGTTCTCACCTGCCTGGGTTCAATTCCCAGTGCCTGCCCATGCAAAAAACAAAAGCCCATAGTTACCATCATATCCAATGTGAAAAACCTTGAAACTTTCCCTCTTAAGATCACGAATAAAACAAAGGATGCCTGTTTTCATCACTGCTTTAAATATTGTAACAGCATTCTAACCAGAGCAATTAGATGGTACAAGAAATAAGAGGTTTACAAACTGGAAAGGAAGAAGTAAAACTGTCTCTATTTGTAGATATCTTCTTACATTTAGAGAATCCAAAGGAGTCCATGAGAAAATGACTAGAGCTAATACATGGCTTCAAGCAAAGTAGCAGGGTACAGAATCAACATGCATTGTGTTTTTATACACTAGGATGAAAAATCTATTGAGGAAATTAAGAAAACAATTCCACTTACAATAGCATCTGTTTCAGTTTGTGTATTAGATAGGGTTCTCTAGAGAAACAGAATCAACAAGCAACAGTCGCAAATATAAAATTTATAAAAGTGTCTCATGTGACCATGGGAATGCAGAGTCCAAAATTCGCAGGGTAGGCTGTGAAGCCTATGATTCTGATGGACAGTGTGGACGAACTCCACAGAAAAGGCTCACTAGCCAAAGCAGAAAGAGAGCCTGTCTCTTCTGAAGTTCCTTAAAAGGCTTCCAGTGATTAGATTAAGCATCACTCATTGCAGAGGACACTCCCCTTGGCTGATTACAAATGGAAGCAGCTGTGGATGCAGCTGACGTGATCATGATTTAATTCTATGAAACGTCCTCATTGGAACAGACAGGCCAGCACTTGTCCAACCAGACAAACAGGTACCACCACTTGGCCGTGTTGACACATGAACCTGACCATGACAGTTTGCTAATGCTGCCAGAATGCAATATACCAGAAATGGATTGGATTTTACAAAGGATATTTATTAGATTACAAATTTACAGCTCTAAGGCCATGAAAATGTCCAAATTAAGGCATAAACAAGAGGATAACTTTACACAAGAAAAGCTGATCATGTCCAGGGTTCCTCTGTCACGTAGGAAGGCATATGGAGACATCTGCTGTCCTTTTCTCTCAAATTCTGGTTTCAAGCAGCTCTCTTAGCACCTCCACATGCCTGTGTCTGCTCTCTGTGTCAGCTCACCAAGTATCTGTGCTTTCTCCAAAATGGTTCCCCCTTAAAGGGCTCCAGTAAGCAGATTAAGACCCACCGTGAATGGCCAGGGTCACATCTCCATGGAAACAACCTAATCAAAAGGTCCTACCAAACAATAGGTCTGCCCTCACAAGATTGGATTAGAAAAACATGGCTTTTCCAGGGTACATAACAGTTTCAAACCAGCACATTCCACCCCCTGGATCCCCAAAGATATGTCCTTTCCAAATGCAAAATACAGTCATTCCATCACAATATTCCAAAAGCCTTAAATCATTTCAGTAACAGTACAAATGTAATTCAAAGTAAAAAATACTACAAAGTTTCAGCAAAATACTACAGGCATGGTCTGTCCTAAGGCAAAATTCTCCTCTGGCTGTGGATCTGTGGAACTCAGAACAAATTATCTGTGCCAATATACAAAGGAAGGACAGTCATAAGATAAACATTCCTATTGCCATAGGAAGAAATTGGAAGGAAAATGGGTCACTGGAACCACACAATTCCAAAAATCTGCAGGCAAACTTTCAAAGTCTGAGAATCATTTATAGAATGAAGTTTTATCTTCAGAGCTTGTGCTGGTTTGAATCTATGGTGGACCCCAGAAATGCCATGTCCTTTAATCCTCATTCAATATTGCTGGACGGGAGTATTTTGATTATTCCCATGGAGATGTGACCCACTCAATTGTGAGTGGTAACTTTTGATTAGATGATTTCCAAGGAGGTGTGTCTCCACCCACTGAAGGTGGAGTTGCTTACTGGAATCCTTTAAAAGAGGAAACATTTTGGAGAGAGTCCCTTTTTGTAGAGCCACGAGAAAGCCAGCAACTGTCACCATGTTCACCATGTGCCCTTCCAGCTGAGAGAGAAACGTTGAAAGTCATCAGCCTTCTTGAACCAAGGTATCTTTCCTTGAATGCCTTAAATTGGACATTTCTATAGACTTATTTTAATTGGGACATTTTCTCAGCTTTAGAATTGTAAACTAGCAACTTGTTAAATTCTCCTTTTAAAAAGCCTTTCTGTTTCTGGTATATTGCATTCCAGCAGCTAGCAAACTAGAACAGAATTTGGTACCAAAGGAGTGGGATGCTGCTTTGATTTGCAAATACCAAACATGTTGGAATGGCTTTTTAGATGGATAAGTGGGAGATTCTGGAAGAGTTGTGAGGCTCTTGATAGAGAAGGTCTAGAGTTCTTTGAAGAGACTGTTGGTAGAAATGTGGGCTCTAAAGTTACTGTTGATAAAACCTTAGATAGAAATGAGGCACGTGTTATTGCAAACTGGAAGGAAGGCGATCCTTGTTTTAAAAAGGCAGCTAATCTAGCAAAACTGACTAGTGGCTTTGGCCTGAAGACAGATTTTAAAAGCCATGAACTTGGATATTTAGCAGAAGAGATCTCCAAATTATATGTGGAAAGTGAAGCATGGTTTCTCCTCACAGCTTATAGTGAAATGCAACAGGATGCAACAGAAAGAGATAAACTGAGAAATGAACTCTTGGGTACAAAGAAACCATAAATTGATATCCTGGAAAATTCTGCGCTTTCAGTAAGGGAGACCCTAAAATATGGTGCCCCATGTGAGGATTTGGCCAAATGTGAAACCAGCCATTTCAGAGAAAGCCAGGATTGGACATGGAGCTATCCAGGAAGGATTTGTGGAAACTCCTATGTCTGATGGGCATAATCCAAGGCTACTGCATGGAAAGCCAATGAGAGTGCCATGGGACCTCTACAAACAGAGCCGCTGTCAGTCTGTACTGGGGAGTTCAGAGAAGGAACACTGTGAAAGTAAAATAATTTCAGAGCCAAAGCCATGGAGGCTGAGGTCTGAAGTCAAAAAGCCTCGGGCCAGGAGAGTGGACCCACCTAAGCCCGTGGAGAGGGTGAGTTTGCCCCAAAGGCATAGGATGAGCCTTCCATCTCATGGCAGTGGAAGAGTCATGCCTCCTCAGGCCATGGAGAGGGTGGAGCACATTCCTTTGGGTTTGGGGAGAGCCTGGCTGCCACCACATGGAGGAGTTGAGCATGTGCTCCGGAAATGGCAGAGAACCCGGGTGTGGCCCCAACCCTTGGAGAGCGTGGAGCTAAGAAAAGGTGGTCTCC
Organism: Tamandua tetradactyla; assembly: GCF_023851605.1. NCBI lineage: Eukaryota > Metazoa > Chordata > Mammalia > Pilosa > Myrmecophagidae > Tamandua > Tamandua tetradactyla. The sequence goes on from NC_135335.1 coordinate 11,384,402, forward strand.
CCAACGTCCCCCAAGGTTGTGTTTGGAGAGAGACAGGACTCTGCATAGGCCCTTGGAAAGGGTGGGACTGCCCCTTTCTAAAGCCTTGAAGATAAATGACTTTCAGACTTTGAAATCTTATGGACTTTGCCCTGTAGATTTTTGAAATTGTATGGGTCTGCTGCACCCTGTGTTCATTCCTCCCTATGGTAATGGGTATATGTATCCTAAGACTGTTCATCCTTTGTATGTGGGCAACAAATAACTTGTTTTGAGTTTCCCAGGTCCAGAGTCAGAAGATAATTTTGCCTCAGGACAGACCATGTCCATAACTGACTTGATGAGATTTTATACTGTTTCTAATTTTGCATTTTATTGGCATTGTTACTGAAATGGTTTAAGGCTTTCTGATATTGTTATGGAATGAATGCGTTTTGCATTTGGAAAGAGCATGTCTTTTTGGTGTCCAAAGGGTAGAATGTGCTGGTGTCAATCTATGGTGGACCCCAGAAAAGCCATGTCCTTTAATCCTCATTCAATATTGCTGGATGGGAGCATTTTGATTATTCCAATGGAGACGTGACCCATCCAATTGTGAGTGGTAACTTTTGGTTAGATGATTTCCATGGAGGTGTGTCTCCACCCTTTGAAGGTGGAGTTGCTTACAGCAATCCTTTAAAAGAGGAAACATTTTAGAGAGAGTCCTTTTTTGTAGAGCCACGAGAAAGCCAGCAGATGTTGCCATATTCACCATGTACCCTTTCAGCTGAGGGAGAAACATTGAAAGTCATTGGCCTTCTTGAACCAATGTATCTTTCCCTGGATGCCTTAGATTGGACATTTCTATAGACTTGTTTTAATTGGGACATTTTCTCGGCCTTAGAACTGTAAACTAGCAAATTATTAAATTCCCCTTTTTAAAAGTCATTCTGTTTCTGGTTTATTGTATTCTAGCACCTAGCAAACTAGAATGGGGCTCAAAAGAGTGGCAGTCCCACCCTTTTCAAGGACCTATACAATAGCCTTGCTCTCCTGTCCACATGCATGGGTGGGTCCGTTCTCTTGGCCTGAGATTTCCTGACTCCATACCTTAGCTTCCATGATTCTGCCTCTGAAGTAATTTTTCCTTCAACTTGTCCATTTTTGTCCCTTCTAGTCCAGACTGGCAGTGGTTCCCTTTATACGGATCCCACAACACTCATCAGTTTTCCATACAGTATGCAGGGATCAAAACCATTAGACAATAGGACTTCCCACAAATCCTTTCTGGATAACTCCATCTCCAATTCTGGTTTGTGCTGAAAAGACTGAACTTTCATGTTTTGTTAAATTCTCACATGGGGCATTATTCTCTGAAGACTCATTTTCCAAAGATTCAGAATTTTCCCAACTATCAGTTTCTGGTTTCTTTGTACCCAAGAGTTCAGTTCTCAGCTTATCTCTTTACTCTCACATTTTATTATAAACTGTAAGGAGAAGTCAGGCCACACTTTCCACATTTAGTTTGGAAATTTCTTTGACTAGATATATGGGCTTGTTGCTTTCACATTCTGCCTTACATCCACCACCAGTACTCAATTCTGCCAAATTCTCTGCCACTTTAAAACATGGGTCATCTTTATTCCAGTTTGCAATGACACTTCATCATTTCTGTCTAAAGCCTCATCAGAGGTATCTTCAGAGTCCACATTCCTACCAAAAGTCTGTTGAGAGTAATTCAGGCCTTTTCTCTTAAAGGACTCCAGTAAGCAGATTGAGACCCACCATAAATGGTGGGAGTTCACATCTCCATGGAAACAGCCTAAGAAAAACGCCCCACCAAACAATAAGTCTGCCCCCACAAGACTGAATTAGAAGAACATGGCTTTTCTGGGATATATAACAGTCTCAAACCAGCACAGCGTCTGAAAGAGTAAACATCTAGGAATAAATTTAACCAAGGATACAGAAGACTTGTAACTGAAAACTACAAAACACTGCTGAAAGGAATTTAAAAAGACCCAAATTTTAAAAAAGACCCAAATAAATGGCAGTACTTCCCATGTTCATATATTGGAAATCTTAATACTAAGATGTTAGTATGACCGAAAATGATCTACAAATTTATTGCAATCTTATCAAAATTCCAACAATTTTTTTCTTGTAGAAATGAGCAAACTGTTCTTCAAATTCACATGGAGGTTCCCACTTCCTGAACCTGACAACATGCCACAAAAAGAGTAGGTTTCTTCATTCCCCTTTTTACAACAGAGGACTCAGTAAAGACAACTTTCAGTTTTGCGGGGAAAGAAGCTGACTATCAGAAAGAACTGGCTATGACCTACAAGCAGAGGGCAGAGAATACACAAGAGGAGCTCTGAGAATTCCAAGAGGAAATCGAGAATACGAAGCTGAACTGGAGAAGCAAATTGCAGTGATCTCCTGTCAGAAAATAACCACCTTAGCATAGAGTTAGAAACCATTGAGGAGAAGTTTGAAATGCAGCATTCTGAGGGCTACCAGCAGGCTTAGAGCTATCTCAGCCTTAAAGGATGACTTCCCACAGGCTAAAGCAATCAAAGATCAACTGCAGAAATATCCAAGAGCTGGAACAAGCAAATGATGAGTTGGAAACAGCAAAACGGCCACAGTCATGTCTCTGGAAGACTTTGAGCAGTGCTTGAATCAAGCCATTGAGAGAAATGCCTTCCTGGAAAGTGAACTTGATGAGAAGGAGACTCCACTGGAATCTATTCAGTGACGGAAGGATGAGCTCAGAGATTTGCAGCAGCTCTCACCCCAGACCCCACTCAGGTGGAGCTGTCATCCAGGACAAAATCTCCAATGCTTTATGGCACAGTAAGAATGGGCATATTTAAGTCATATCTAGGATTGAACAGTAGAGTAGGCCTGTGCCTGTTTCTTAAGCCATGTAATGTACCTCTGAGACTTTTTAACCTGCCTCTCCTTGAGGCATTTAGAGATTTAGAAGCATGATCAAGTTTCGGAGTGAATTTCCTGCAGACCAGGGTCCCTCAAAAAATTGTGTCCTCTTTAGATGAATCCTGACCATTAGTTTCCTTGACCTGGGAAAGGCTGGGAGTCACTGGACAGAGGGGCCTTGGTAATGCAGCTCTTAAGAACAGGACTTCCCTATTCATGGCCACAATGACCTAATGGGGTGGCCTTCAAATAGGGTCACAGCATGAGGACTGTCGTTGGAAACTTCCTTTTCAAATAAGGAAATGAACCCAGGATTTCCAACATTCAGCGGTGTGTTGTGTCCTCACCACTGCCTTTTATGAACTGACATTTCCAAATGCAAGTAAAAAGAACACACTAATTTCAGGAGCATGTGCACAGCTCACTCACCTTCCTTTAGTTACTAAGTTATTTTCCCAAAGAACCACAAAAGTGCCCTTGAGTTAAAAATCTAGCTTTTTAAGTGCTACTGAAATTCAGCAAAAAAATGCAGTGCCGGGTTTTTTCCCCTAAGAAGCATTCTTAGTCTGTATCACTGAAAGATGTGCTTTTAGCTTTTCAAAAGAACAGTAAAACCACATGTTCAAAAAAAATTCATATGGAACTGCAAGGAGCCCTGAAGTGCCAAACAGTTTTGAAAAGCAAAGTAACAACCAAAAACAATATAGGATGCATACCTCTTGACTTCAATTTGTGCTACAAAGCTGCAGTAACCAAAACAGGGTGACATTGGCATGAAGACAGACAAATAGATCAATGGAATAGGATTAAAATTTCAGGCATAGACCCACAATCCATAGTCAATAGATTTTTTTTTTTTTTTGCATGGGCAAGCACTGGGAATCGATCCCAGGTCTCCGGCATGACAGGCGAGAACTCTGCCTTCTGAGCCACCATGGCCCTAAGTACAAGCCATGGGAACAAAAAACAGTCTTTTCAATAATACTGTTGGATATCCACATGCAAAAGAATGAAATTGGACCCTGTGGTGGATTGAATTGTGTATCCCAATTTGGACATGTTCTTGGTCTCGGTCTGCATGAAGGTGTGGCCCCGTTGAATCAGGTTGGGCTTTAATATGAACGATTGGAGTCCCTTAAAGGCAGAGTGAAAGTCAGATGGAGGAAGCCAGAGGCCTTGCCATGTCAAAAAAAACAAGGACCAAGGATCCCTGGCAGCTACAGTCTTATGGGAGAAAGCATTGCCCTGACGATGCCTTGATTTTGGACTTCTCAAAACCATGAGCCAATGAATTCAATGGGATGGGAAGTTTAAGCCATTCCATTGCATGCTGTTTGTTTTAGAGCTAAGAAACAAAAGCAGTGCAGGACTCCTAAAAAGCATAACTGATATCAGTACTGTAAGTTGATCTTGTCCTGCTGCATGGAGTCCTGTAGTAGTATCCCTCGTTACCAGGGCAAGAGGGTAAGTGCCCAATAGTTTATATTTTTCTGAAGATGGACACTGTATTGGCTAGGGTTCTCTAGAGAAACAGAATCAGCAGGAGATATCTCTAAATATAAAATTTATAAAAGTGTCTCATGCAACCGTGGGGATGTAAGGTCTGTAGGGCAGGCTGTGAGCTTTCAATGAACTCTCAAGAGAGGCTGGCTGGCTGACGCAGTAAGAGTAATTGAGTTTTCTGAATTCTCCTTAAAAGCCTTCCAGTGATTAGATTAAGCATCACTCATTGCAGAAAACAGTTTCCTTAGCTGATTGTAAATGTGATCAGCTGTGGATGCAGCCAATGTGGTCATGATTTACGTCCATGAACTGTCCTCATAGCAACACAAAGACCAAGACTTGTCTGACCAGACAACCAGGCACCACTGCCTGGCCAAGTTGATGTGTGAACCAGACCATGACATTTAGTCATCATATTTATACCTCCATGCCCATATCCTGTGTGCATATTCTCATTCTCTCTCCCTCTCTCTCTCTCTCAAACACACACACATACACACTGCAATATCTTTTTCAGTGAACAATCTCTCTACTCCCAGGCCTCTTTGGAGAGATAGTATACCCACCTGGGTCCAAGTAAGAGCCAGAAACCACACAGTAGGCTAAACGGAGTGGGGTGGGACTAATATAAGAGAATCATTTAACCATGATAAAAGAGCAACTATAAGACATGAGGAAACTCTCAATGGTGCCTAGGGCTTAAGGAGAGTGCCCAAGGCAAGGAAAACTTCAAAGGAGTTCAGACCTCCCTAGAAGTTATGGCTGAGCCCACAGGATAGCAGAGCAGACTGCAGGTCTGGCCAGCCTGGAGGGTCCCAGTACTAACCAATCAAGTAGGAGACACCTCCTCAGGTGTGTGCAGGAAGCCTTCTATCAGCAGTGGGTGGCATGGGCATCTGAGGGTAGGGGGAGAAGGCCACCTTCCTTGCTGCTTGTGAGTTATCTGGCTTGGGGGGGTCTTGCAGAGGGAATCAGGGGTCCAGAGGGCCGGAGGTCTTTGGGCACTGGTTTCCCTGTCCAGGGGGCTGCAGAAAGGTTATCACCAAGCAGAGACTGCAAGATTGCTGAGGAACTGAGCATTCTAGGCTCAAGCCAAGCTCCACTGATGTCTCACACCCACAGTGCTGGCATCCCAGCACCTCTTCCCACTCCCAGCCAGAGCTGCAGGATAAACCCTGGTTTCTTGCATATCTCTCCAGCACTCTCCTAAGAAAGATTCACTTCACACTCACTCTGAAGGAAAAATGGATCATTCCATCAGGGACCACAGAGCATTAGAAACAGAGGGGCAGTAAATTGATAGCTGGGAGAAATTTCTGCTACCACTCTAATACTAATGCTGAGAGTGACACTAGGAGAGGGCATGTCCTGTGGTTCTTGGTGTGAAAGGAGCTTCTCCAGCCTTGGTTTCTGAAACAGAATGGATGGTAGTGAAGAGGTTTGGAGCTGAGCTGTCCTGCACCCCACCCAGTTAGTGTCTCTGGAATTCTTTGGGCATGTGCAGTTTCTATATCTATTTTTTTTTTCCTTCTTCCATTACAGGACAAACCAAAACCCAGACCTGGATACCTGATTTAGATTTTTCGAATTGGCTATGAGCATTGGGCCATCTACGTAGAAGATGACTGCGTGGTCCATTTGGCTCCTCCCAGTAAAAGTGGATATTCCATTGGAATATTAGAGTTAGCAAAGCAAATGGAAGTGCAGTCAATTTTGTGTGCTTCAACCCCTGCCTTTTAGCCTAAAGCATCCTGAAGAGTTACTGGACCTTTATTAACTGTGTAATAAAAAATGGTCTCTGTCCATGAATAACCACCAAATGCCCAGCATTAAGACAGATTCAAATACAAAAAGTGCCCCCCAATTTCCCTGACCTTCTAGACCACACTTCCTTTTAAAATAAAAATTTAGGAACTCGGGCCTCCCTTCTGTATTGACGACAATGCATGACTCTTCCTAGTATTTCTGAGGATTCCTAAAAGGGTGCTGTTTTAGTTTACTAATGCTGCCAGAACGCAATGCGCCAGAAATGGACTGGCTTTTATAAAGGGGATTTATTTAGTTACAAACTGACAGTTCTTTTAAGGAAAGGCAGCTGGCTTTCCTCAAGCTTTCTCTGTCACATAGAAAGGCACACAGCAATATCTGTTGGTTCTCTCTCTCCCGGCTTCTGGGTTCAATCGGCTTTCCCTAGGGTGTGTCTTTTCTGCATCTCCAAACGTCTGGGTCTGAGCCAGCTCTGAGCTCTGAGTTGAGTTGTGCTGGGCTGCTGAGCTGTCCTGGGCTGCTTCTCACTCTTCTTACTTCTCCTTTTAAGCCTCACTCACTGTGGAAGTCACTCCACTTAGCTCTCTGACTCTAAACTGCTCCAGTTTGCTTCACCCTAACTATAGATTTTTCCTCCTTTCATTTCTCAAGGCAGCATTAACACAACACTGGGATTAAACTTGCAGTTAATCAGATGCTAATCTGATGAGATTTGGTGAGGAAGAGGTGTTGATAATAGAGGAAAATTACAGCATAGAACGGGAAGAAACTTAACTTAAAGCATTTGGATATCTAGAACCACTGCTTATAGTGAATGCCTCAGGAGATAGGGTTGGGGGATGGGAGGTGGGGTGGGTAGGGCTGGGAGATGAGGAGGAATACCTTTTGAATTTTGTAGCCTGGGAGAATATTGATCATTTTAGATTACAGAAGAGAGCACTGGTGCCGAAGGGTATCGGCCACACCTGTTCTCAGCTTTCATCCCTGTGTCCTCTCCTTCCAGCCCAGCCTCCCTCTTTGCTGGGGCCTTCCCACAGAGCAGAGACCCTTCTCCCATTGCCTCACTTTCTGCCCCAACCACTCACAACCTTTCCCACATCTTGTCTTGGAACTTATCCAACGAATGTAAAAACTGCTTTCCATTGCATTCATCTCCACCTCTCCGTTCCAGACCAAGTCTGCATGTCAGGTGCCTTCTGCAGCTTTTCTAAAATCAGCAATCTTTCTTCAAATGCACAAGAAAAGAATGTTTCTTTTCATGTCATCAGATAGCTTACAATGCCTGTATGTACACAGGTTGGCAGAAAAACAGTTCTGGTTTTAAATTACTACACCCCTGTCCTTGGACTTACTCCTGATCATCTTTGACCCCTCCATCCTCTAATATGATACAGTAGCAGTTTTCAAACTTTTCTTTTTTCAAAGCCATGGAAACTGGATTCCAAAGAAATGAGTTAAATGAGAGAGAGAGGAGTGTGGAGGCTGGGAGCGGAAAGGGCAGAGCAGGGCAAATGGCTTTGCGGGGAAGCTGGTCCTTTGTGGCTTGCCAGGCCTTGGAGAGATGGCAGAACGGAGGCCCCTAAGGGCAGAAGCTCACCCAAGTGAGCCAGGGCTCCACCCATGACCCCCTGCAGCTTCCCAACTTTCTGTTTGTCTTCAGTGTCCAGGCGAGGAGTTTGAGGTTGGCAGCATCACCTCTATCTTTAGCAGCCGAGCCATGGTCAAGTACAGCTGCCTGGAGGACGTGCTGCACGGCTGCTCCTGGAAGATCAACAACAAGCTGGATGGGACGTACCTGCCCCTGCCCATGGACAGGATCATCCAGAAGATGAAAAACATGATCAACAAAATGCAGTCAATATCATCCTTTACCATTTCATCTGTTTTACCTTAGTTCTAACTAGATCAGCTGTAATTTAAGTCTGATCACTTTTTCAGCTTTTTAAACAGTTACTGTATAGGGTAATGTTGACTTTCATAGTTGCAGAGCTCTTGCTCTGAGTCTCAGGATTCTCACAGATACCCGAAGTTCCAGTGAATGACTGGGACTTGTACCTAAAGAGCTCAGCATCTCAGAATTTAGAAATAACAGTTGCCACTTGGAAATAGATGTGACTGCTATAAGAGCTTGAAACCTAGAAGCCTGTACAATCAGCCTTCCCCTGACAACTTATGTTCTTGAATTCCATTCTCAGAGTTTGCACATTGCAGTTAGTCCATATTAGTGAGGCATTATAATTTGTCTTTTTCCTTTCTGATTTATTTTATTCAACATACTTTCCTCAAAGTTCATTCACCAGTTGCATGCCTCAAAATGCCATTCCTTCTTGGAGCCACCCAATATTCTGTTGTATGTCTACACCACCGTTTGCCTTTCTGTTTGTCAGTCGATGTACCTCCAGCCATTGCTAATCATGAATACTGCCAACATAAACACCAGTGTGGAATTGTCCATTGGTGTCCCTTCTTTCGGTTCTTCCAAGTATATACTTAATAACGGGGTTGTAGGATCGTATGGCAACCCCTCCCCTAGCTTCCTGTGGAGCCACCATGCTGCCCTCCAGAGGGGCTGCTCCACTCAGCTTCCCTACCAACTGTGAATAGGAATGTCTCCCTCTCCACATTTTCTCCAGGACTTGCATCTTTCTGTTTATTTTTTAAATGGTTTTATTCCACACACCATGCAATCCATCCTAAGTAAACAATCAACGATTCCCAGTATAATCACATGGTTATGCATTCACCACCACAATTTATATGAGGATACTTGCATGTCTTCTGCAAAGAAAGAAGAAAAACTGAAGAATAAAAAATAAACAGATAAAAAGGAGAAACAACACCACCAAGACTCCCATACCCCCTTCCTTATATCCCACTCTTATTGGCATTTAGCTTTGCTTTATTGCCTTTGTTACATTTAATGGGAGCATATTCCAATGTTACTGTTAACTATAAAACTTAGTTTGCATTGATTGTATTTTTTCCGTATACTATCCTATTTTCAGCACTTGCACATTTGACATTCATTTGTTCTCCTTCTTGTAAAAATTCTTATATTCATACATTTAATCACCATCATTGTCCACTCTACGTTTTCTTTCAAACACACTCACGCTCAGCTGTGCTCAGTGTACTTACAATATTGTGCTACCATCAGATAGTATTGTATCATCCATTCTGGGTCTTTACAATCAATCCCGTCAAATAGTCTGTATTCCAATATCAAATGCCCAATCTCTGCCCTCTTTTTATCTCCTAATAACCTGTGCCCTCAACTTTAACTCTCCAAGTTCACTCATTAATGTTAGCTCATATTAATGAGATCACACAGTATTTTTCCTTTTGTTTCTGGCTAATTTTATTCAACATAATGTCCACAAAGTTCATCCTCATGTTGTTGCATGTATCATGACTTTATTTTGATATATCTCAATTTTTTTCTTTCATTTTACCCTTACTGATAGTGTTCATTACACTCTCCTTCAGACTTCTCTTTCCTGTCTTTTCTTATCTGATTGTAGTGCTCCCCTTAATATTTCTTGTAGAGCAGATCTCTGGTTCACAGACTTTCTCGGTGTCTGGTTGTCTGAAAATATTTTAAACTTTCCTCCCCACTGCCCCCTCCCCCTTTTTTTTGCATAGGCAGGCACCGGGAATTGAACCCAGGTCTCCGTCATGGCCGACGAGAACTCTGCCTGCTGAGCCACGGTGGCCCACCCTCCCCCATTTTTGAAGGACAGTTCTAGTGGATATAACATTCTTGGATGGCTGTTTTTGTCTTTCGGTATCTTAAATATATCAAACCACCACCTTATTGCCTCCACGATTTCCGCTGAGAAATCTGCACATAGTCCTATCAAGCTTTGCTTGTATGTGATGGATAAGTGTTCTCCTGCTGCTCTCAGAAATTTCCCTTTGTCTTTGGCATTTGTCAATCTGATTAGTAAATGTCTTGGAGTAGATCCATGTGGATCTATTCTGTTGGGGTACACTGTGCTTCTTGGATCTGTAATTTTATGTCTTTCATAAGAATTGGGAAATTTTCAGTGGTTATTTCCTGCATTATTCTTTTTGCCCCCATGCCAGTTTGAAACTGCCGTGTACCCCAGAAAGGCCACGTTTTGTGATCTTCAATCAGTATAATTGGGTAGGATCTTTTTGATTAAGTTGTTTCCATGGAGATGTGACCCATGCAATTGTGTATGGGAATTTTTTACTAGGTGGTTTCTATGGAGATGTGTCTCTACACATTCAAGATGGGGTTGTTTACTGGATTTCTTTAAGAGAGAACCATTTTGGAAAAGCCTTCAGAGCTAATGCAAGACCCAGACATTTGGAGATACAGAGAGAAAATGTCCCCAAGAAAGCTTTTTGAAATGAGAAGCCAGGAATGAAAGCTACCAGACATCACCATGTGCCTTCCCCGCCGACAGAGAAACCCTGAATGTCATCAGCCCATCTTAAGCCAAGATATCTTTCTCCAGATGCCTTAGTTTGGACATTTTGATGGCCTTAGAACTTTAAACTTGCTACTTAATAAATTCCCTTTTGTAAAGCCATTCCATTTCTGGTATATTGCATTCCAGCAGCTTTAACAAACTAAGCAGCCCTTTTCGCTTCTCTTCTCCTTCTGGGACACCCATAAAACACATATTCGTGCATTTCATTTTGTCATACAATCCCCTGGTGTTTTTCCATGTTTTCCCTATCTGCTCTTTTGTGTGTCATATTTCAGAATTGACCTTCATTGAGTCAAGAAGGCCAGTCCTTTACACCTCTGTGTTTATTTGTCTGTGGATGCAAACTGTCCCAATCAGAGGATGTGGGATTCTCAGACAGGGACTCTGCTGAGAGCTGGCAGCCACCCAGCCTCCCGGCATCTGGACGAATTCCTGCTTCAGACCCGAAGGCTGGTGGGAGGAGGTGTGTGGGAGGGGGCAACACACCACCGTCCCCATTGCATTTGGCGTGTTCTGAGCACTCTATGAATCTCTGGGGATTTGAACAAGAGTAAGACTCCTTGAGAATTTTGCGGTCTCTGGGGGAGACACTCACAGGAGAGAAACCCACAGCATTCCTTGTCCTTGATTTATGTCATCTATGTGATCCCACAGGCAAGTATGAAAAAAAAAAGGTTTACACTTTGGGGGGTGTTTGGATTATATTCATCTCTGTAAAGGTGGAAGATAGGATTTTCTTTAAAACCAATAGACTTGACTGTGCAAAATTTTAACTTGCAAAAACATCTTCATCTTTGTCTAGAGTCCTTCTCTGCCTGATGGCAGCTGAAGGCAGTGAATCCAGTCCTTTCATGTGTAAGTTCAGCCTTTTCAGGGTATTTTCCCCTCTTTTGCCTGAGGATGAATCAAGAGGAGAGGGGATGCTGACCTCCCACCTCTGCTCCCAATACAGCATCTTGTCTGTACCCGGCCTGCCCCAGGTATCTTCCCAAATGTGCAGTTCCCATCACTTCCACTAGGGTGTGCTCTTCCTCATGCCTTTGTCAGCTTTGGCTCTCCTCCAGGCCTCTGGGAGGATTTGAGAGGCGCGGCATGTTGGCAAAAGAACATCCAGATTAGAGCCATCATCAGCTCACAAAGTTCCCGTTGGGATTGGTGCACAGGCCCCTTCTACTCTCAGCTCACCAAATATAGGAGCAGAGTAGGGAACCCAGCCTATATGTCACCTGCATCACATCATAGTTTCAGTCCTTAATCTTCTATATGACAAAAATCTGTCAGTAACAGTCATGAAATGAAGTGAATAATAATGGCCAGAATAGACAATGAAAACTGTATTTTATTGAACCTCATATATATATATATATATATATATATATATATATATATATATGTATATGTATAAAATCATGCCAGTAAAACAATGGAATAAAATAAAATTAACATTATAAAACATCAAAGGGGAAAAAAACACAACTATTCAATAGTTTTTTTCCCCTATCTTACAGTTTGAACTCTGACCCCTGTTTACAGCCTGATCTAATATTTTATAGAATGTTTGGATCATCCAGTAAGTGTACCAAAAGGCAAATATGAAATTGTACCACTGACACAACACTTTGTTTTCTTGTTTATCCATCAATTTAAAGCAGTTAACAATCATAAGACAATAAACTTCAATTTAAAAATACTGTTCACTTTCAATGAAATTCTTCATATATGAATTAAAATTTTCACTTTGAAAACAAAAACATTACACCTCACAGTTGGCATTCTTACAGTTTTAAATTTTAAACACAAAACATCAAGTGGAGGGTTAAAACAACACAATTAAAGTAATAAAGTTCTGTTTCTTTATCTTTCCAATCACTATGCTTTCATTGTTTATTTCAAAATTGCTATTTAAGGGCAAGAATATGCAGTACCACAGGAATTGGAGACATCATGTTGCCCAAAGCAAGCTGGTACAATTCTGAGCCCTTATGAATTTATTCTCAGAAGTGAATGTTTGTAGCTGAACCCACAGATGTCTGGGTCCGACTGTATAACTGGAAGGTCTCCAAGCTAACTTCTGTGTAGAATATAATATTTATTCAGTTCTAAGTAACAAAAATAAGATGATTTGAAGCTTATATATTTATTATTAAAAATCAGCATAAGTGGATCAATTGTTCAAAACTTAGGCCAAGAGAAAAGTTTTTTGGGTAAGAGTATTTAATCACTTAAATGAAATTGCTGGTACATGGTGCCAATAAAAAGTAGACCGACTTGCAGTAAGTTTTATTATTCTGCTTTTAAATTCTCTACAGAAATGTCCCTCTTTATACCCTGGGCTTCTACTGAAGGGGGTGGCCCATTCTGTCCGTTTTGGGTGATGGGTGATAACACCCTAAACAAAGCTCCTTTTCAGCTCTTCCTCTATTGTTTCCTTTCAGACTATCCTCCCCCAGCTCTGAGATTTGTAGCTAGTCTTGAGTTTGGGGGGTGGTATAGAGTACAGGCTGAACAAGATGATTCTTAAACATTGCTTACACTTGGACAAAGACCTCCAAACTCAAAGCCAAGAATTTGCTTGCTTCACTTTGAAAACTTCCTTCCCATAATATAATAACACATGTCTAATTTTGATAACTCATAACCAGCTCCCTGGTCTAGAAAAATGGACCGTATGTAGGATGGTCATAAAAACCAAACCAAGGCACTTTGGGTCATGTAAAGTGGAACTCTGTATAATTAGGTTGGGACAACAGGTTCATAAGTTAAGACAACTTCTATCTTGGGCAAACAGGTGTATGAGCACCTCAGTGCAGAAGTACAGACATGCAGATGGTGTGTGCGTGAGTATGTGCATATGTGTGTGTGTACTCAGAGATGGAGAAAACATATCGGTTAATACTTAAAAATACTATCCTGGACTTCTGATCAACCCAGATGGCAACATAAGAGGCTTGAGAATTCCGTTCATCCACAGATTCTTTGAACAACTAGCAACAGTTGTCAGAGCCATCTTCCTCTAAACTCCAGAAAACAGTAACTGGGTAAGTGCTGAATCAAGAAAATGAAACTTAAAACCAATGAGGGAAGCTCCTAGCACCCTTTTGAAGTGAACAGAGCATAAAAGAACTGTGGGATACCACCAAGCATTCTGATTTATACACCATGGGGGTCCCAGAAGGAGAAGAAAGTGATAGGGGAACAGAAAGAATATTCAAAGAAATAATGGAAGAAAACTCCCAAAATTTAATGAGAGACATGGAATACACACTGCCAGAGTTTGATAAGCTGCTCAAGGCAGCAAATACAAAGAAATGCATTGCCTTTATTAGCTCACAAACTTACAGTTTTGAGGCCATGAAAATGTTCAAGTCAAGGCATCATCAAGACATTGCTTTCTTCCTGAAGACCAGCTGCTGGTGATCCTGAACTCTTCTGTGACATGGCAAAGCACATGGCTGCATCTGCTGGTCTCCTCTTTCTCTTCCATGTTTCATTGCTTTCAGCTTATTGCTTCCATGGCTTTTTTTCCCTCCTGGCCTGAATTTCATTCTCTGATAAAGGACTCCAGTAAGAGAACTAATAACCCTTCCTGAATGAGGTGAATCACACCTTAACTTGAGTAGTCTCACCAAAAGATCCTACTAAAAATGAGTCCACAGTCATAGGAATAGATTAGCTTTAAAAACATGATTTTCTAGAGTACATACAGTTTCAAACCATCACATACACATTCAAGAATCCTAAAGAACCTCAAGCAGAAGAAACTCAAAGAGAACCACAACCAGACACAATATAGTCATACTGTCAAATGCCAATGACAAGGAGAGAGCTCTGAAAGCTATGAGAGAAAAGCAACAAATTATGAAAAAGGAAGTACCAATAGATTAAATGCTGATTTCTCATCAATTTCTCATCATGGAGGAAAGAAGGCAACAGCATGAGTTATTTAAAGTGCTGAAAGAAAATAGTTGCCAACTGAGAATTTTATATCTGGCAAGACTGGTCATTAAAAAATGAGAGTGAGATTAAGCCATCCCAAGATAAGCAAACCTGAGGGGCTTAATCACCACTAGACCTGCCCTACAGCAATGCTAAATGTTCATAGAAGGATTATTCATAATTGTCCAAAGATAAAACAATGAAGTGTCCATTAATGCATAAAGAAAATGTGGTATATACATATGATGGAATATTGTTCAGTGGTAAGAAAGAATGAAGTCCTGAAGTATATGACAACATGAATGAACCTTGAGGACATTATGTTGAGTGAAATAAGTCAGACATAAAAGGACAAATATTGTATGATCTCACTAATATGAACTCATTATAATTTTTAAACTCATAGCCATAAAAGCTAGAATATAAGTTTCCAGGAGATAGAATGAGACTAGAGAATGATGAGCTGATGTTTAATTTGCACAAAATTTTTAGCTAGGTTGAACTTCAGATATTTGGAAATGGGTAGAAGGGATGGTAGCATGTTACTGTGAATATAATCGACAGTGTTAAATTGCATTTGAATGTGGTTGAAAGGGTAAGTTTAGAGTCATGTCTGTCACCAGAAGGAAAGTTGGAGGTGAAAACATGGGAATGTATAATAATACAGCGAATCTTATGTTGGACAATGACTATAATTAACAGTCCAAATACAAATTTTTTTTCATGAACTAGAAAAAATGTGACACTGTTACAAGGAGTTAATGAGAGAGTGCATATGGAAAAAATGTACCTATTATAAGCTACTGACTAGAATTAACTGTAGTATCTTAATATTCTTTTGTCAACAGTAACAAATGTACCATACCAGTACTAGGGGTCTGTTCTAGTTTGCTAGCTGCCAGAATGCAATATACCAGAAACAAAATGGCTTTTAAAAAGAGGAATTTAACAAGTTGGTGGTTTACAGTTCTAAGGCTGAGAAAGTATCCCAATTAAAACAAATCTATAGAAATGTCCAATCAAAGGCATCCAAGAAAAGATACCTTGGTTCAAGAAGGCCGATGAAGTTCAGGGTTTCTCTCTTAAGTGAGAAGGCACATGGTGAACACGGTCACGGTTTCTCTCTCAGTTGGAAGGGCACGTGGCAAGCACAGTGCCATCTGCTAGCTTTCTTTCCTGGCTTCCTGTTTCATGAAGCTCTCCGGGAAGCATTTTTCTTCTTCATCTCCAAAGGCTGCTGGCTGGTGGACTCTGCTTCATGGTGCTATAGCGTTCTCTGCTCTCTCCAAATCTCTTTCCCCAAAATTAGGACTCTTATAGGACTACAGAAACTAATTAAAATCCACCCAAATGGTTGGAGACATGTCATCACCTAATCCAGCTTAACAAACACTCTTGATTTGGTTACATCTCCAGGGAGATGATCTAATTACATACAGTATTGAATAAGGATTATTCTGCCTTTACAAAATGGGATTTAGATTAAAACATGGCTATTCTAGGTTTCATACATCATTTCAAACCAACACAGATCAATAATAGGGGAAAGATAAGGGTTATGGGATGTTGGGGTTCACTTTTCTGGGAGTAACGAAAATGTTTTAAAGTTGATTGTGGTGACGAATACACAATTATGTGATGATACGGCAAGTCATTAATAGTATACTTTGGATGGATTGTATAGTGTGTACATATATTTCAACAAAATTGCATTTATAAAAAAGAAATAAAGATCTCTGATAAAGGTAATCTTATGGATAATTATAAGTGCCAGCACTACTGTGTTGCATTTTGGGTATAACTCCACTTTTTAAATTCCTCACAGGTTTTAAAATGCAAATACATAAGAAGTAATGATAAATCTATGTTTTTTGTACATTCAAAGCAAAAAAGGTATCACTTGTAACAAGTACAACAAAAAGTGGCAACCACAGAAGAGTGCAAGAACCATGTTTTGTACTTTATTGAAGTTATGTTGGTATCAAATCTAAGTTTATTGTTATAGATTTAGGATGTTAAATTTAAATTATGGTAATTGCAAAGAAAATAACTGAAAATATATAGAGAAGAAAATGAGAAGGGACTCAGATTGGTACAGTACAAAAAATAAAATAAATATGAAATAGCATTAATGAAATAATTGAGGGACAGAAACATATAAGACTTACAAAGGCCAAGCAGCAAAATGAGTCAAAAGAAGGTTCTGCAATATCAATAATTACTTTAAATGTAAATGGGTCAAATTTTCCAGTCAATAGGAGAGCTAAAAAACGGATTAGCTTTCTCCACCAGCCCGCCGCGCGGGGCCCACGCCCCGCAGCAGCAGACCCGCCCACCCTCTTTCTCCCCTCTCTTTCTCCGCCGGCCCGCTGCGCGGCGCCCACGCCCCGCAGCAGCCGACCCGCCCACCCTCCTTCTCCCCTCTTCCCCCTCCTGCTCCGGCAGCTCTCCAACCACCACGGTGCCCTCTTCCACCTTCACCGGCTCCTCTGCCACCAGCCTCGACAGCCTTGCCGCCCTCACCTTTCCTCCTCCAGAACAGCTACTGGGGGAGTGAAGACAATACAGAGCAGCTCTCGGAGCCACGACGGAGATCAAAGGGACAGCGTACCCCATCCTGGAACGGCTGACTGTCTGGGAGAACCAGCTCCGGTGAGAACACCGAGGGACGCGGGCTTTCCTGGGCGGGACGGCAAGCGGCCGGAGTCCCTCCCTTCCTCCTTCCCAGGCCAGCTGGCAGAATTGGGCAGGCGGTCCCCTCAGGCCACGGCGGCTGGCGTCCCCACCACGCGAGGCCCCCCGGACCAACTGAAAGAGTTGGGTCAGAAATCCCCAGACTGCAGAGAATGGTGACCAGGGGGTCCCTTCCAAACATGTGACTCCCCGGTCCGCCTGGGAACAGTGCACTCTCCCAGGCTGCGACAGCTGGCACCCTTCTGTCACGCTTGGTGCCCCGGGCCGAATAGGAAATTTGGTCGGGTGCTCTCACGTGCTGCGGCGGCCGGCAACCCGCCCCGCGTTCGGACCCCCGGGCCGGCTGGCACTCTTCCAAGACGCTTCAGCTGCCAAACCTCCCCTACGGCGAGAGTTTTCCAGAGTTAAAGGACCCACAGCAACTTTTACTGGTGGATCCCGTAGACAAACGTGTACCACGAGCACCACCTACTGGGCAGGATAAGAAAAACAGAACCCAGAGATTTCACAGAAAAATCTTGCAACCTGTGGGGTCCAACACTCAGGGAAATCTGACTAAATGCCCAGACGCCAGCAGAAGATAATGGATCATGCTCAGAAAATTGAAAATATGGCCCAGTCAAAGGAACAAACCAATAGTTCAAATGAGATACAGGAGCTGAAACAACTAATGCTGAATATATGAACAGAAATGGAAAACCTCTTCAAAAACAAAATCGATAAATTGAGGGAGGACATGAAGAAGACATGGGCTGAACATAAAGAAGAAATAGAAAAACGGAAAAAACAAATCACAGAACTTATGGAAGTGACGGATAAAGTAGAAAAGATGGAAAAAACAATGGATACCTACAATGATAGATTTAAAGAGACAGAAGATAGAATTAGTGATTTGGAGGATAGAACATCTGAATTCCAAAAAGAAACAGAAAATATAGGGAAAAGAATGGAAAAATTTGAACAGGGGATCAGGGAACTGAAGGACAATATGAAGTGCACAAATATACGTGTTGTGGGTGTCCCAGAAGGAGAAGAGAAGGGAAAAGGAGGAGAAAAACTAATGGAAGAAATTATCACTGAAAATTTCCCAACTCTTATGAAAGACCTAAAATTACAGATCCAAGAAGTGCAGCGCACCCCAAAGAGATTAGACACAAATAGGCGTTCCCCAAGACACTTACTAGTTAGAATGTCAGAGGTCAAAGAGAAAGAGAGGATCTTGAAAGCAGCGAGAGAGAAGCAATCCATCACATACAAGGGAAACCCAATAAGACTATGTGTAGATTTCTCAGCAGAAACCATGGAAGTTAGAAGACAGTGGGATGATATATTTAAGTTACTAAAAGAGAAAAACTGCCAACCAAGACTCCTATATCCAGCAAAATTGTCCTTCAAAAATGAGGGAGAGCTCTCCCCTCTATTGCCCGCCGGCACGCCGCGCGACGCCCACGCCCCGCAGCAGCGGACCCGTCCGCCCTCCTCTCCCCTCTTTTGTCCACCGGCTCGCCGTGCGGCACCCACGCCCCGCAGCAGCAGACCCGCCCGCCCTCCTCTCCCCTCTTTTGTCCACCGGCCCGCCACACAGCGCCCACGCCCTGCAGCAGCGGACCCACCCGCCCTCCTCTCCCCTCTTCCGCCTTCACCGGCTCCTCCGCCACCAGCCTCGACAGCCTTGCCGCCCTCACCTTTCCTCCCCCAGAACAGCTACTGGGGGAGTGGAGATAATACAGAGCAGCTCCCGGAGCCATGAGGGAGATCAAAGGGACGGCGTACCCCATCCTGGAACGGCTGACTATCTGGGAGAACCAGCTCCAGTGAGATCACCAAGGGGCACGGGCTTTCCTGGGTGGGACGGCAAGTGACCGGAGTCCCTCCCTTCCACCTTCCCAGGCCAGCTGGTAGAATTGGACAGGCGGTCCCCTTAGGCCATGGCAGCTGGTGCACCCACCACACGAGGCCCCCCGGACCAACTGAGAGAGTTGGGTCAGTAATCCCCAGAATGCGGAGAACAGTGACCGGGGGATCCCTTCCAAACACGTGACTCCCCCGTCCGGCTGGGAACAGTGCACTCTCCCGGGCTGCAACAGCTGGCGCCCTCCCGTCACGCTTGGCGCCCCGGGCCGACTAGCTAATTCGGCCGGACGATCTCCCGTGCTGCGGCGGCTGGCGACCCTCCCCGCATTCGGAACCCCAGGCCGGCTGGCATTTTCCCAAGATGCTTCGGCTGCCGAACCTCCCCTACGGCGAGAATTTTCCAGAGTTAAAGGACCCACAGCAACTTTCACTGGTGGAACCCGTAGACAAACGTGTGCCACGAGCGCCACCTACTGGACAGGATAAGAAAAACAGAACCCAGAGATTGCACAGAAAAATCTTTCAACCTGTGGGGTTGAACACCCAGGGAAATCTGACTAAATGCCCAGATGCCAGCAGAAGATAACGGATCACACTCAGAAAATTGAACATATGGCCCAGTCAAACGAAGAAACCAATAGTTCAAATGAGATACAAGAGCTGAAACAACTAATGCTGAATATACGAACAGAAATGGAAAACCTCTTCAAAAACGAAATCGATAAATTGAGGGAGGACATGAAGAAGACATGGGCTGAACATAAAGAAGAAATAGAAAAACTGAAAAAACAAATCACAGAACTTATGGAAGTGAAAGATAAAGTAGAAAAGATGGAAAAAACAATGGATACCTACAATGACAGATTTAAAGACACAGAAGATAGAATTAGTGATTTGGAGGATGAAACATCTGAATTCCAAAAAGAAACAGAAACTATCCGAAAAGGAATGGAAAAATTTGAACAAGGTATCAGGGAACTCAAGGACAACGTGAACCGTACAAATATACATGTAGTGGGTATCCCAGAAGGAGAAGAGAAGGGAAAAGGAGGAGAAAAACTAATGGAAGAAATTATCACTGAAAATTTCCCAACTCTTATGAAAGACCTAAAATTACAGATCCAAGAAGTGCAGTGCACCCCAAAGAGATTAGACACAAATAGGCGTTCCCCAAGACACTTACTAGTTAGAATGTCAGAGGTCAAAGAGAAAGAGAGGATCTTGAAAGCAGCGAGAGAAAAACAATCTGTCACATACAAGGGAAACCCAATAAGACTATGTGTAGATTTCTCAGCAGAAACCATGGAAGTTAGAAGACAGTGGGATGATATATTTAAGTTACTAAAAGAGAAAAACTGCCAACCAAGACTCCTATATCCAGCAAAATTGTCCTTCAAAAATGAGGGAGAAATTAAAACATTCTCAGACAAAAAGTCACTGAGAGAATTTGTGACCAAGAGACCAGCTCTGCAAGAAATACTAAAGGGAGCACTAGAGTCAGATACAAAAAGACAGAAGAGAGAGGCATGGAGAAAAGTGTAGAAAGAAGGAAAGTCAGATATGATATATATAAAACAAAAGGCAAAATGGTAGAGGAAAATATTATCCAAACAGTAATAACTTTAAATGTTAATGGACTGAATTCCCCAATCAAAAGACATAGACTGGCAGAATGGATTAAAAAACAGGATCCTTCTATATGCTGTCTACAGGAAACACATCTTAGACCCAAAGATAAATATAGGTTGAAAGTGAAAGGTTGGGAAAAGATATTTCATGCAAATAACAATCAGAAAAGAGCAGGAGTGGCTATACTAATATCCAACAAATTAGACTTCAAATGTAAAACAGTTAAAAGAGACAAAGAAGGACACTATATACTAATAAAAGGAACAATTAAGCAAGAAGACATAACAATCATAAATATTTACGCACCGAACCAGAATGCCCCAAAATACGTGAGGAATACACTGCAAACACTGAAAAGGGAAATAGACTCATATACCATAATAGTTGGAGACTTCAATTCACCACCCTCATCAATGGACAGAACATCTACAAAAGAGGATCAATAAAGAAATAGAGAATCTGAATATTACTATAAATGAGCTTGACTTAACAGACATCTATAGGACATTACATCCCACAACAGCAGGATACACCTTTTTTTCAAGTGCTCATGGATCATTCTCAAAGACAGACCATATGCTGGGTCACAAAGTAAGTCTTAACAAATTTAAAAAGATTGAAATCATACACAACACTTTCTCGGATCATAAAGGAATGAAGTTGGAAATCAATAATAGGCGGAGTGCCAGAAAATTCATAAATACATGGAGGCTCAACAACACACTCTTAAACAACAAGTGGGTCAAAGAAGAAATTGCAAGAGAAATTAGTAAATACCTCGAGGCAAATGAAAATGAAAACACAACATATCAAAACTTATGGAATACAGCAAAGGCAGTGCTAAGAGGAAAATTTATTGCCCTAAATGCCTATATCAGAAAAGAAGAAAAGGCAAAAATTCAGGAATTAACTGTCCACTTGGAAGAACTGGAGAAAGAACAGCAAACTAATCCCAAATCAAGCAAAAGGAAAGAAATAACAAAGATTAGAGCAGAAATAAATGAAATTGAAAACATGAAAACAATAGAGAAAATCAATAAGACCAGAAGTTGGTTCTATGAGAAAATCAACAAGATTGATGGACCCTTAGCAAGATTGACAAAAAGAAGAAGAGAGAGGATGCAAATAAATAAGATCAGAAATGGAAGAGGAGACATAACTACTGACCTCACAGAAATAAAGGAGGTAATAACAGGATACTATGAACAACTTTACGCTAATAAATACAACAATTTAGATGAAATGGACGGGTTCCTGGAAAGACATGAACAACCAACTTTGACTCAAGAAGAAATAGATGACCTCAACAAACCAATCACAAGTAAAGAGATTGAATTAGTCACTCAAAAGCTCCCTAAAAAGAAAAGTCCAGGACCAGACGGCTTCACATGTGAATTCTATCAAACATTCCAGAAGGAATTAGTACCTACTCTCCTCAAACTCTTCAAAATAATCGAAGTGGAGGGAAACTACCTAATTCATTCTATGAAACCAACATCACCCTCATACCAAAACCAGGCAAAGATATTACAAAAAAAGAAAACTACAGACCAATCTCTCTAATGAATACAGATGCAAAAATCCTCAATAAAATTCTAGCAAATCGTATCCAACAACACATTAAAAGAATTATACATCATGACCAAGTAGGATTCATCCCAGGTATGCAAGGATGGTTCAACATAAGAAAATCAATTAATGTAATACACCATATCAACAAATCAAAGCAGAAAAATCACATGATCATCTCAATTGATGCAGAGAAGGCATTTGACAAGATTCAACATCCTTTCCTGCTGAAAACACTTCAAAAGATAGGAATACAAGGGAACTTCCTTAAAATGATAGAGGGAATATATGAAAAACCCACAGCTAATATCATCCTCAATGGGGAAAAATTGAAAACTTTCCCCCTAAGATCAGGAACAAGACA
Source organism: Tamandua tetradactyla (assembly GCF_023851605.1). NCBI lineage: Eukaryota > Metazoa > Chordata > Mammalia > Pilosa > Myrmecophagidae > Tamandua > Tamandua tetradactyla. Next base: position 11,407,079 of record NC_135335.1, read on the forward strand.
AGGATGTCCACTATCACCACTATTATTCAACATTGTGTTGGAAGTTCTAGCCAGAGCAATTAGGCAAGAAAAAGAAATACAAGGCATCAAAATTGGAAAGGAAGAAGTAAAACTATCACTGTTTGCAGACGATATGATTCTATACGTAGAAAACCCAGAAAAATCCACAACAAAATTACTAGAGCTAATAAATGAGTACAGCAAAGTAGCAGGCTACAAGATCAACATTCAAAAATCTGTAGCTTTTCTATACACTAGTAATGAACAAGCTGAGGGGGAAATCAAGAAACGAATCCCATTTACAATCGCAACTAAAAGAATAAAATACCTAGGAATAAATTTAACCAAAGAGACAAAAAACCTATATAAAGAAAACTACAAAAAACTGCTAAAAGAAATCACAGAAGACCTAAATAGATGGAAGGGCATACCGTGTTCATGGATTGGAAGACTAAATATAATTAAGATGTCAATCCTACCTAAACTCATCTACAGATTCAATGCAATACCAATCAAAATCCCAACAACTTATTTTTCAGAATTAGAGAAACCAATAAGCAAATTTATCTGGAAGGGCAGGGTGCCCCGAATTGCTAAAAACATCTTGAGGGGAAAAAACGAAGCTGGAGGTCTCACGATGCCGGACTTTAAGGCATATTATGAAGCCACAGTGGTCAAAACAGCATGATATTGGCATAAAGATAGATATATCAACCAATGGAATCGAATACAGTGCTCAGATATAGACCCTCTCATCTATGGACATTTGATCTTTGATAAGGCAGTCAAGCCAACTCACCTGGGACAGAACAGTCTCTTCAATAAATGGTGCCTAGAGAACTGGATATCCATAAGTAAAAGAATGAAAGAAGACCCGCATCTCACACCTTATACAAAAGTTAACTCAAAATGGATCAAAGATCTAAACATTAGGTCTAAGACCATAAAACAGTTAGAGGAAAATGTAGGGAGATATCTTATGAATCTTACAACTGGAGGTGGTTTTATGGACCTTAAACCTAAAGCAAGAGCACTGAAGAAAGAAATAAATAAATGGGAGCTCCTCAAAATTAAACACTTTTGTGCATCAAAGAACTTCATCAAGAAAGTAGAAAGACAGCCTACACAATGGAAGATAATATTTGGAAATGACATATCAGATAAAGGTCTAGTATCCAGAATATATAAAGAGATTGTTCAACTCAACAGCAAAAAGACAGCCAACCCAATTACAAAATGGGAAAAAGACTTGAACAGACACCTACCAGAAGAGGAAATACGGATGGCCAAAAGGCACATGAAGAGATGCTCAATGTCCCTGGCCATTAGAGAAATGCAAATCAAAACCACAATGAGATATCATCTCACACCCACCAGAATGGCCATTATCAACAAAACAGAAAATGACAAGTGCTGGAGAGGATGCGGAGAAAGAGGCACACTTATCCACTGTTGGTGGGAATGTCAAAGGGTGCAACCACTGTGGAAGGCAGTTTGGCGGTTCCTCAAAAAGCTGAATATAGAATTGCCATACGACCCAGCAATGCCATTGCTAGGTATCTACTCAAAGGACTTAAGGGCAAAGACACAAACGGACATTTACACACCAATGTTTATAGCAGCGTTATTTACAATTGCGAAGAGATGGAAACAGCCAAAATGTCCATCAACAGAAGAATGACTAAATAAACTGTGGTATATACATACGATGGAATATTATGCAGCTTTAAGACAAGATAAACTTATGAAGCATATAATAGCATGGATGGACCTAGAGAATATTATGCTGAGTGAGTCTAGCCAAAAACTAAAGGACAAATACTGTATGGTCCCACTGATGTGAAAGGACATTCGAGAATAAACTTGAAATACGTCATTGGTAACAGAGTCCAGCAGGAGTTAGAAACAGAGTAAGATAATGGGTAATTGAAGCTGAAGGGATACAGACTGTGCAACAGGACTAGATACAAAAACTCAAAAATGGACAGCACAATAATACCTAATTGTAAAGTAATCATGTTAAAACACTGAATGAAGCTGCATCTGAGCTATAGGGTTTTTTTTTGTTTTTGTTTGCTTGTTTGTTTGTTTGTTGTTGTTGTTTACTATTATTACTACTTTTATTTCTTTTCTTTATATTAACATTTTATATCTTTTTCTGTTGTGTTGCTAGTTCCTCTAAACCAATGCAAATGTACTAAGAAACGATGATCATGCATCTATGTGATGATGTTAAGAATTACTGAGTGCATATGTAGAACGGTATGATTTCTAAATGTTGTGTTAATTTCTTTTTTGTTTGTTTTTTTTCTTTTTTTCCTTTCTTTCCGTTAATAAAAAAAATAGAATAAATTTAAAAAAATAAAATAAAAACGAATTAAAAAAGCATGGCCTAACTGTATGCTGTTTACAAGAGATTCACATAAAACTCAAAGTCACAACTAGGTTGAAAGGGAAAAGATGGAAAATATTCCATTCAAGTAGTAACCAAAAGAAAGCTGGGGTAGCTATCCCTATATCAGATAAAATAGACGTTACATAAAAAACTGTCCCAAGGAACAAGAAGGATACAAAATACTGCAAAAGGTATCAGTTCAACAAGAAAACATAACAGTTATAAATATGTATGCACCTAATATCAGTGTCCCAAAATATATGAAGCAAATATAAACAGATTTGAAGGCAAAGCTATACAGTTTTAAATTAATAGCAGGCGACTTCAATATACCACTTTCAATAATGGATAGAATATCTAGACAGAAGATGAATAAGGAAATAGAACACCTGAACAATACTACAAACCAACTAAACCTAATGGACATATAGAACACTCATCCTGCAACAGCAGAATACACATTATTCTCTCGTGCACATGGGTCACTTTCTGGGATAGACCACATACCAGGTCACAAAACAATTCTCAGTCAATTTAAACATACTTAAATCATAAAATGCATCTTCTCTAACTTCAATGGGATGAATCAAGAACAGAGGAAGAACTTGAAAACTTACAAATTAAGCACACTCTGAAACAACCAATAGATCACGTGCGCAGGCCCAGCACACTGAGTGGACATATTCGTCTTTGTCCTTGGGTGCGACCTTGCCCTGGGTCCATGTGGCACGAAACAGGTTGTAAAGTAACCAAACTCTATGCAATCCTCCATTGAGGCAGAAAGACAACCTGGATGGTGGAGAAAGAAGTGGAAAAAAAGTGTGTCCAGAAGAAGCCTATGAAGATAGAGAGGCAACAAGACTTGAGAAGGAAGTCCATCTCCGGCAAAGGACAGACTGAGGGAAAAGCAATGAATATTCAAAAATTGGAAAAATATTTCTCTGACCTCAGAACTTTTTTCTAAACAGCCCCTCTTTGAACTCACCCAGTAAGAGTTTGAAATGCGAATTCAACTTATTTCATCCTGAAGGAAGATGTGTAGGGAAGAATTATCAGTTTGTTAAATCCTTCCGCCACAGTTTACAACTTTGATAATAACACCCACAAAGTATAAATCAGTGTGAAAACGCCTTCTATTTGAAAATTTTGAACTCCACTGATAACAGAGCATTCATACTGGAGAGAAACCCTATGAAATTACTGAATTTGGGGAAACTTCTTTCATTCATATGTCATACTTCATTAAATCTAGAAGTCATACTGGAAAGAAACCCTGTGCTTCTAGGGAATATTGAAATGCCTTTAGCTAGTTGATAAATTTCATTGAGCAGAAGAAAATTCATAATGGAGAGAAATCACTGAATGTAAGAAAACTTCATTGAATGTTAGAAAATTTATATGGGAGAGAAACTTTTTGAACATACTGAATATGATGAAGTTCTCTCTTGCATATCATTTCTTACTCTATGTTTGAAAGGCAATAAAGGAGGAAAGCCATATAAATGTAAGAAATGTGGAAAAATCTTAAGTCAAAGGTAAATCCTCATTCATCAAAAAATTCATATTGGAGAGAAACCTTGTGAATGGGGGTAACCTTCCATTCAGCTGTCAAACCTCAGTCAGCAGAAAGTTATAGAGGGGAAAACCCCTTTGCCTGTAAGGTATGCAGGAAAGTCTTCAGCCGCAAATCAAACCCCAGTGAGTATGAACAGTTTCATACTAGAGAGAAATCTTTTGAATGTAATGAATGTCAAAAAGCCTTCAGCCAAAAGCTGTATGCCTTTAAAAATCAAAACATTGGGTGGGTCATGGTGGCTCAGCAGGTAAGAGTGCTTGCCTGCCATGCCCGAGGACTCGGGTTCGATTCCCAGTGCCTACCTATGTAAATTAAAAAAATAAATAAAAACACTTATACTGTGACATATAAAATCCAAAAGGCTAGATGGTAGAAGAAAGTACTACCCATACAGTAATAACATTAAATGTTAATGGATTAAACTCCCCAATCAAAAGACATAGACTGGCAGAATGGACTAAAAAACAGGACCCATTTTTATGCTGTCTACAGGAAACACATCTTAGATCCAAGGAGAAACATGGGTAGAAAGTGAATGGTTAGGAAAAGATATTTCATGTGAATAACAATCAGAAAAGAGCAGGAGTAGCTATACTAATATCCAACAAATTAGACTTCAAATGTAAAATAGTTAAAAGAGACAAAGAAAGACACTATGTATTAATAAAAGGAACAATTCAACAAGAAGACATAACGATCATAAATATTCATGCACCGAGCCAGAATGCTCCAAAATACATGAGGAAAACACTGAAAAGAGAAATAGACACATTTACCATAATAGTTGGAACCTTAAATTCACCACTCTCATCAATGGCCAGAACATATAGATGGAGGATCAATAAAGAAACAGAGAATTTGAATAACACAATAAATGAGCTAGACTTAACAGACATTTATAGAACATTACACCCCACAACAGCAGGATACACCTTTTTCTCAAGTGCTCAAGGATAATTCTCAAGGATAGATCATATGCTGGGTCACAAAACAAGTCTTAATAAATTTTAAAAGATTGAAATCATACAAAACACTTTCTCAGATCATAAAGGAATGAAGTTGGAAATCAATAATAGGCAGAGTGCCAGAAAATTTACATATATATGGAGGCTCAACAACACACTGTTAAACAACAAGTGGGTCAATAAGAAATTACAAGAGAAATCAGTAAATATCTCAAGGCAAATGAAAATAAAAACACAACATATCAAAATTTATGGAATTCAGCAAAGGCAATGCTAAGAGGGAAATTTATTGCCTTAAATGCCTATATCAAAAAAAGAAGAAAGGGCAAAAATCGAGGAATTCACTGTCCACTTGGAAGAAGTAGAGAAAGAACAGCAAACTAACCCCAAAGCAAGCAAAAGGAAAGAAATAACGAAGATTAGAGCAGAAATAATTGAAGTTGAGAACATGAAAATGATTGATAAAATCAACAAAACCAGAAGTTGGTTCTATGAGAAAATCAATAAGATTGATGGATCCTTAGCGAGGTTGACAAAAAGAAGAGAGAGGATGCAAATAAATAAAATCAGAAATGGAAGAGGAGACATAACCACTGACCCCACAAAAATAAAGGAAGTAATGACAGTAAATACAACAATGTAGATGAAATGGACAACTTTCTAGAAAGGCATGAATAACCAACTTTGACGTGAGAAGAGATAGACGAACTCAACAAACCAATCACAACTAAAGAAATTAAAGAAATTGAATTAGTCATTAACAAGATCCCAAAAAAGAAAAGTCCAGGACCAGATGGATTCACATGTGAATTCTACCAAACATTCTGGAAAGAATTAGTACCAATCCTGCTCAAACTCTTCAAAAAAATTGAAGAGGAGGGAAAGCTACCTAATTCATTCTACAAAGCCAACATCACCCTCATACCAAAGCCAGACAAAGATATTACAAAAAAAGAAAACTACAGACCAATCTCTCTGATGAATATAAATGCAAAAATCCTCAACAAAATTCTAGCAAATCGAATCCAGCAACATAATTAAAATAATTATACATCATGACCAAGTAGGATTCATCCCAAGTATGCAAGGATGGTTCAACATAAGAAAATCAATTAATGTAATGCACCATATCAACAAATCAAAGCAGAAAAATCACATGATCATCTTGATTGATGCAGAAAAGGCATTCGACAAAATTCAACATCCTTTCCTGTTGAAAACACTTCAAAGGACAGGAATAGAAGGGAACTTCCTCAAAATGATAAAGGGAATATATGAAAAATCCACAGCTAACATTGTTCTCAATAGGGAAAAACTGAAAACTTTCCCCCTAAGATTAGGAACAAGACAAGGATGTCCACTATCACCACTGTTATTCAACATTGTGTTGGAAGTTCTAGCCAGAGCAATTAGACAAGTAAAAGAAATACAACACATCAAAATTGGAAAAGAAGAAGTAAAACTCTCACTGTTCGAAGATGATATGATACTATATGTCAAAAATCCCAAAAAATCCACAGCAAAACTACTGGAGCTAATGATTGAGTACAGCAAAGTGGCAGGTTACAGGATCCACACTCAAAAATCTGTAGTATTTCTATGCACTAGTAATGAACAGTCTGAGGGGGAAAATCAAGAAAAGAATTCCATTTACAATTGCAACCAAAAGAATAAAATATTTAGGAATAAATTTGACTAAAGAAACAAAAGGCCTATACAGAGAAAACTACAAGAAATTGTTAAAAGAAATCACAGAAGACCTAAATAGATGGAAGGGCATACCGTGTTCATGGATTGGAAGACTAAATATAGTTACGATGTCGATTCTACCTAAATTGATCTGCAGGCTCAATGCAATACCAATTAAAATGCCAAAAACTTACTTTTCAGAAATAGAAAAACCAATAAGCAAATTTATCTGGAAGGGCAGGGTGCCGCAAATAGCCAAAAGAGAGAAAAAAAGTGAATTGGAGGTCTCACGCTACCTGAATTTAAGGCATATTCTGAAGCTACAGTGATCAAAACAGCATGGTACTGCCATAAAGATAGATATATTGACATATGGAATTGAATAAAACGTTCAGATATACACCCTCTCATCTATGGACAATTGATCTTTGATAAGGCAGTCAAGCCAACTCACCTGGGACAGAACAGTCTTTTCAGTAAATGGTGCCTAGAGAACTGGATATACATATGCAAAAGAATGAAAGAGGACCCATATCTCACACCTTATACAAAAGTTAACTCAAAATGGATCAAAAACCTAAACATTAGATCTAAGACCACAAAACTGTTAGAAGAAAATGTAGGGAAATATCTTATAAATCTTATACTTGGAGGCAGTTTTATAGACCTTATACCCAAAGCAAGAGCATTGAAGAAAGAAAGAAATGGGAACTCCTCAAAATTGAACACTTTTGTGCATCAAAGAACTTCATCAAGAAAATAAAAAGACAGCCTACACAATGGGAGACAACATTTGAAAACGATATATCAGATAAAGGTCTAGTATCCAGAATTTATAAAGAGATTGTTCAACTCAACAACAATAAGACAGCCAACCCAATTGCAAAATGCACAAAAGACTTGAACAGACACTTCTCAGAAGAGAAAATACAAATGGCCAAAAGGCACATGAAGAGATGCTCAACGTCCCTGGCCATTAGAGAAATGTAAATCAAAACCACAATAAGATATCATCTCACACCCACCAGAATGGCCATTACCAATAAAACAGAAAATGACAAGTGCTGGGGAGGATGTGGAGAAAGAGGCACACTTATCCATTGTTGGTGGGAATGTCAAATGGTGCAACCACTGTGGAAGGCAGTTTGGCAGTTCCTCAAAAAGCTAAATATAGAATTGCCATAAGACCCAGCAATACCATTGCTAGGTATCTACTCAGAGGACATGAGGGCAAGGACACAAACGGACATTTGCACACCAATGTTTATAGCAGCACTATTTACAATTGCAAAGAGATAGAAACAGCCCAAAAGTCCATCAACAGACGAGTGGCTAAACAAACTGTGGTATATAAATACGATGGAATATAATGCAGCTGTAAGACAAAATAAAGTTATGTAACAACATGGATGGACCATTAGGACATTATGCTGAGTGAGATTAGCCAAAAACAAAAGGACAAATACTCTATGGTCTCACTGATATGAACTGACATTAGTGAATAAACTTGGAATATTTCATTGGTAACAGAGACCATCAGGAGATAGAAATAGGGTAAGATATTTGGTAATTGAAGCTGAAGGGATACAGATTGTACAACAGGACTGAATGTAAAAACTCAGGAAAGGACAGCACAATACCACCTAACTGTAATACAATTATGTTAAAACACTGAATGAAGCTGAATGTGAGAATGCTAGAGGGAGGAGGGCTGGGGCAGAAATGAAATCAGAAAGAAAGATAGATGATAAAGACTAAGATGGTATAATCTAGGAATGCCTAGAGTGTACAATGATAATGACTAAATGTACAAATTTTAAACATGCTTTTGCATGAGGAAGAACAAAGGAGTGTCATCACTGCAGGGTACTGAAAATAGATAGTAATTAATATTTTAAAATTCCAACTTATGTGTGAGACTAAAGCAAGAAATGTTCATTTGGTACAAAATTTATATTTTGACTAGTGCATTTCCTAATATAACTTACTTAGACAGCTTAATTAAACACCATAAGTACATGGTACCTTGAGTAGGACATGAGATTTTGTTGGTTTGTACAGAGTGATGCCCCAATAAATCCCAGAGTGATTTGAACAGTGAATAAAAAGTGTTTGCAAAGTCTCCTTCAGGGAATGGTGAGAACAGGGGAAAATTCAACTTCCTCAAGTTGAATTGTTTTTTTTTTTCATATTCAGTCAGAATTTTAATTAAAAGCAAGCATCCATCCAAGACTATGATCTAGACATTTCTTCTTACTCATACAGTGACCCAAGTCAGGTATCTCAATACTTTCACATCCTCCCTCTTCTCTTTTTCTCTTCCAACTCTGACTCTAGGATCCACTTGTACACTGCAGTCTTAGTTCAAAACTAGATAATCACTGTAAGTGATCAGCCAATGGAGCTGCTTCCATTGGTCTCACCCAACAGAAATTAATATGAGGCCATATGAAAAGTCAAGTTGAATTCTTGATATTCTCATAAGCAGTGTGGACAACCAAAGCTATAGGCTGAGCCCCCAGTCTTGGGGTTTGTTCATATGAAACTTAACCCCACAAAGGATAGGTCAAGCCTCCTTAAAATCAGGCCTAAGAGTCTCCCCCAAGAGAAAAATCTTTTGTTGTTCAGATGTGGCCTCTCTCTCCAGCCAACACAACAAGCAAACTCACCACACTTCCCTTGTCTACGTGGGACATGACTCCCAGGGGTGTGGATCTTCCTGGCAATGTGGGACAGAAATCCCAGAATGAGCTGAGATTCAGCATCAAGGGATTGATAAAAACTCTAGAATGAGCTGAGACGCAGCATCAAGGGATTGAGAAAACCTTCTCGACCAAAAGGGGAAAGAGTGAAATGAGACAAAGTGTCCATGGCTGAGAGTTTCCAAACAGAGTCAAGAGATTATCCTGGAGGTTATTCTTACGCATTAAGTAGATATCACCTTGTTAGTCAAGATGTAATGCAGAGGCTGGAGGGAACAGCCTGAAAATGCAGAGCTGTGTTCCAGTAGCCATGTTTCTTGAAAATGATTGTATAATGAAATAGCTTTCGCAAGGTGACTGTGTGATTGTGAAAACCTTGTGTCTGATGCTCCTTTTATCTACCTTATCAACAGTCGAGTAGAACATATGGAATAAAAATAAATAATAGGGGGAACAAATGTTAAAATAAATTTTGTTTGAAATGCTAGTGATCAATGAAAGGGAGGGGTAAGGGGTATGGTTTGTATAATTTTTTTTTCCTGTTTTCAATTTATTTCTTTTTCTGAATAAATGCAAATGTTCCAAAAAATTATCATGATGATGAATATGCAACTATGTGATGATATTGTGAATTACTGAATATATATGTAGAACGGAATGATCAAAATAGGAATGTTTGTGTTTATTTGGTGTGGTTTTTTTGTATTTAAAAAAATAAAAGAAATTTATCAAGATGCTCCCAAATGGGTGGAGACATGTCATCACCTAATCCAGTTTAACAACCACTCTTGATTAAATCCTATCTCCAGGGAGATGATCTGATTACAGTTTCAAACACATAATATTGAATAGGGATTATTCTGCCTTTACAAAATGGGATTTTGATTAAAGCATGGCTTTTCTAGGGGACACACATCCTTTCAAACCAGCACAGGTACGTTGTGTTTTTGTTTTCATTTGTCTCTAAGTATTTTCTAATTTCCCTTGTGATGTCTTGTTCAATGCATTGGTCACTTAGAAGTGTGCTGTTTAATTTCCACATTTGTAAGATTTCCCAGTTTTCCTTCTGTAGATTTCTAGCTTCTTTCCACTGTGGTCAGAGTAGTTATTTTGTACGATTTCTTTTTTTTTTTTTTAATTTGTTGAGACTTCTCTCGTGTCCTAACGTATGGTCTATCATAAAGAATGATCCATATGCACTTAGAATGTATATTCTGCTTTTTTAGGTGGAGTGTTGTATATAAGTCTATTTTGTCAAGTTGTATATATGTCTACTTTGTTGAGTTATTTTGCAGTTTTGTTCAAGCCCCCAATTTCCTGCTGATCTCCGGTCTGGATGTCTTATTCAGTACTGAAAGTGATGAATTGAAATATCTAACTAGAACTATTTTCCCTGCTTCAATTCTGTCAATGTTTCCTTCATGAATTTTGGAGCCCCATTGTTAGGTGTATATATGTTTATAATTATTTTATATTTCCTTTTTGAATTGACCCTTTGTCCTTATTTATCCCTTGAAACAGTTTTTTACTTAAAGTCTATTTTGTCTGACATTAGTATAATCACTCAATTCTTTTTCTTTTACTATTCGCATTGAACATATTCTTCCATCCTTTCACTTTCATCTTGTTTGTGTTTTTGGGTTGAAAAATGAGTCTCTTGTAAACAGCAATTGTTTTTATGTTTGCTACCTTTTTATCTCTTATTGCTTCCATACTGCCTTCCTTTTTGTTTAGATGATCGTTTGTAATGAGCCATTTTGAATCATTTCTCATTTCTTCTTCTTCTTATTATTATTATTGCATGGGCAGGCACCAGGAATCGAACCCAGGTCTCTGGCATGGCAGGCAAGAACTCTGCCTGCTGAGCCACCGTGGCCCGCCCCTCATTTCTTTTCGCGTGAACTTTTTACATATTTTCTTTGTGTTTACCATGGGGATTCCATTTAACAACCTGAATCTATTACAATTTAATTTGTACTGAAACTAAAAAAAAAAAAAAGAAAGCGAGAAAAAAGAATCAAACACACACAATGCATTTAGAAGGCACACTGCCCCTGAGTGTCTCTCAGAAAATGCTGAGGACAAGCCAGAAACTGCGACTGCTGAGGCAGAAACCAAGACCAGAGTTTGCTCAGGTTTCTCTTTATTGGGTGTTGTATATATATCTATTATGTTGAGGAATATTTATGTCTTTTGGTTTTTTCCTACCTATCATCATTCAGGATCATGGAAACATCAAAGAGTTGGGGTGGAGAGTGTTAGGTCTGGGGAACGCGGAAGGACGCTGCAACTGCAGAGCTGTGGGGACTGCGTCACCCCTCCCAACATGGCTTCTGGAACCGCCCCTTCCGGACACCTGACTTCCGGGGAACCGCCCCTTCCGGACCTCACCTGACCCCCTTGCTTAAAAACCACCCACATCATCACCCAAGTGCTGACTCACCTCCCTCCATCCTGGGTTCTGTGAGTTCAGCCCGGGAGCGCAGAAATAAAACCCGCCCATTTTAAATTTCCACGTCTATGTTCCTTCTTTCTCACCCTTTCACCTCCTAAACCTTTCAGAGAGGAGAAATTGATGAGCTCTGCTAAAAATCATGGAGAGGAACTGTGCACTGGTGCCTCTCTGCCCCATAGGAAAAAATAGTGCCCTGTCCTCAAGTATGCCCATATTAAATAAACCCTCAAAATAGCCCACAAATAAAATATTTTATTATTTTTAATCTTTTCAAATTTATGAATGAAAGAGTTCTCATAGTAGAAAACCAAAAGCAGATAAAAATAAAAATGACGTTTTGAGTGAGTCACTCATGGTTTATATTCTGCAAGATAATTGTCCTGGACTCTTTGCAAAGACAATGTCATGAGGGAGAAGAGTGGGGTGATGGTTCTGGATGTTAAATAACTAAATATAACAGAACATCCAAATGCAATGTACAAATCTTGATTGGATTATGGGTTGAGTGAGGAAACAGCTAGAAAACACATTTAGGGGGACAATTGAGGCAATTTTAATAAGGACTGATTGCTGATTTTATATAATTATTGTTCATTATCTTAGTTGCTATGATGGAAGTGTAATGTATGCAACTGTCGTTATTCTTATTACATGTGTGCTAAAGAATTTAGGAGTGACATTATGTTGTCTCTGTAACTTCCTTTCAAACGGTTCGACTAAATAGCATGCGTGGAATGAAATGAAGCAAATGCAGCAAAATATTAGTGTTGAATCTGATTAACATATGTGGATGTTCACTACACTACTCATTTAAACTTTCATGTTTGAAACATTTTAACATAAAAATGGCTCTTAACCCACTCAAGAAGTAGATGACATTAACATTTTTCATATATTTGTGTATATAAATAGATGCCATAAATAAAACTGGGTTAGATACCATTTATAGCCTCTTTTAATATCAACATAAACTTTTAAAATAAGTTATTCAAAAGTAAATTTGGTGACATGAAAAAAATTTACACAAGGCTTTTCTGGTTATCTTCAACAAACACTGTTGTGATCAGTCCTATTGTATTAATAATTAAGGCAGGGAGCTGCAGTTTGACAACCCCATAATCATAATGAAAGATTGATTCTCCCTGATGTCACAGTTTTCTGTGGGTCTGGTGACCATCTGGAGACTCATGCTCTAGGCAGTGGCTAAGGAAACCAGCTCCATGGATTCTGTGACTTTCACATCTGTGAGTTCTTTGTTTTCAGCTATGTTGTCAGAAAGTTTGGAGAGACCCGCAACCAATCTTGTGTGGACATGCCTGGAAGTGGCTTAAATCACTTTTATCTATATCCCATTGCCCAGAACCTAGAACCAGTTGTATGGATTGACCTAACAGAAAGGTTAGGATGTGCGGTTTTCCTTTATGTCCAAATAAAAAAATTGAAGTCATGTTGAACGTCTAACCAGTGTGTGCAACATTTAATAATGAATGAAATGATGGTTTGATTCATTTGCATAATGCAAATTTCTCATTTTGGATATCAAGCACAGGCTGTTAATTAACATATTCTTTATTTCATGTTACAGTATCCTCACTAATTTGGCAACAAGTTCTTTTATGTATGTGTATATGTATGTATGTGTGTATGTATGCATGTTTCTTTCATGTATATATGTGTGTATAGGTATGTTTCCCTTTTTCTCCATTCTCCATTCCCATTTCCCTCCTAATATAGGAACCAGACAAATGTATTAACTATTCTTAAACTGATAGGTGTTTTAAAAAAAAAAAATCCTGTAATATGTATTGGTTTACAAAACAGGGCATTGTGTTGTCTCATTCTGTTTCTAACTTAAGTATACACACCACTACATTTCTGAGATACATGCATGCCCATTCCTGTGTTTAAATCTAGTCTGGTCCATCTTTCTAATTGCTACATAGTGATACTCCATCACATCGTTCCTATCGTGTCTTTGGGGGATACCAAAGGCCACCAAGGGCTTGCTGACCCCAAACATCACTGAACTTAACATTTTCAAATGTGACCTTTTCCTGTAAGAATTTATATGATATGTATTTGTACAAAACCACTTTTTTTTTTTGGCTGACCAGGGTTTCCAGTAATTGCCACTCCATGATTGCATTAATCATATCTCTTCACTATAAAGAGTCTCTTTCTCTTGTCATTCAAATAAAATATGGAAATAATCTCTTCCTGTGATAAATATTCATCATGTAAGAGATTTAACAATCATATAAGTTAAATATGATGTGAAAGTAGCAAATAATACAGAGCCTGTTGCCCAATTCCAATGTTTGTCCAATTGTTAACATTACTGGACATATAGAATATTCATTCTATTCAAGTTGCCTCCGAAAAAGGCCCCCATGACCAGGTGCCTGTGAAATACAGTATTTTCTTTTTAATTTACTTATCTTTCCTCTCTCTGTTCCTTCATTCTCCATTGCACCTAATTCTTGATGCCGAGAACTTTTCAACATTTTTCTGCGCCTGTTTTGTCGTTTTCTTGAATCCGGTTCTAGGTGAAGGACATTTCCCAAAGCCTAACAACTTACACGCAGCAGAAATTCCAAGCTGTTATGTAGCCCTTCAGCCACTATGATGCATTTGATGTTCCTTTCCCATCAATTTATTCTTGTTCTGCATGGTCAAGGAGACCCAAGAACACAGTTAGATCCATTGTGCTCTCTACATACTATTCAAGACCTCAGTACGTTTACATATGTATTACTACAATGGACACTTATTACATGTCACAATTTCCAATATTGCAGCCCTTCTTATAAGGTTTCACTTGATGTTAGGTACTGAAAGGTTTAGGAGGCAAAAGGTGAGAAAGAAGGACGGTAGACTGGGAAATTTGAAGTGGGGGGGGCGGGCTGAGCTCACCGAATCCAAGATGTAAGGAGGTGAGTCAGCACCTGGGTGATGGTGTGGGCAGTTTTTAAGCAAGCAGGTCAGATGACGTCTGGAAGGGGAGGTTCTCGGGAAGTCAGGTGTCTGGAAGGGGCGGTTCCAGGAGCCATGTTGGGAGGGGCGACACAGCCTCCACAGCTCCAGTGGCAGTGCCCTTCCCCATTCCCCTGACCTAACAGGTACTTCTGATGAAATGTTGGTAAAGAAGCTTAGTATTGCCAGTACCCATCTACAAACAGGAAGGGTTGCTTGTGAGATTTCTGCTGTTGGTTCTTCCAGGTTGGTTTCAAGTGCAAATTTCACAGGTTGAAACATGCCTTAAATTTCCAAGCATGCCTTCTCTTTGCTAAGTTTAACTGCAGGTCATTATGTTCTTGTGATCTGACACAGCTCTCTGTTTCTCAGGTTTGGGTGGAAGTCGCCGCTCAGATGGTGTTTCCTCACCTTGCCATCACTGACACCTGTGTGGTCTTTGCTCCCACTTTCCCCATTTACTGCTCACTGTGCTTCTTGGCTGGGTTTTCTGCCACAACCCTACTGTTAAATCTTGCAATGCTCCATAAGTCGTGACTTTTGATCATCTACATTCTCCAAACTTGAGTTTGACCTGAATTTCCACATTCTTCCGAAGTAAAATCCCATTTGTGTTTTTGATCAGTGGCAGAGTGGACAACACCCCAATTCAAAGGCCTGGTAATGACCCTGGTAAACTGTGCTGTCAGTGTTAGCCAAATACCGTTTGGAGGCCTGGCTTTTGTCATTTGCAATTGGTGAACACTCCAGCTGATGGGATCTGTATCATTCTGTCTTCTCTCTGTCCTCATGGTATGAGTTTACTTTTATTCTTTATCTCAAAAAGCCCCCATTTTTGTAATTTTTTTTGTTATTAGAGAAGTTGCCAAAAGGGCCTGTGTTAGGTAGGTTCAGTTGTCAACTTGGCCAGGTGAGCATACCTAGTCTTGTTGCTGCGGACGTAAGCCAACGGTATGTGAAGCTCATCTGTTGCCAATTACATCTGCAGTTGGCTAGGAGGCGTGTCTGCTGCAATGAGTGACGTTTGACTTAATTGGCTGGTGCTTAAATGAGAGATTGCAACATAGCACAGCCTAAGCAGCTCAGCATTCCTCATCTCAGCACTAGCAGCTCAGCCCAGGCATTTGGAGATGCAGAAAGAAGTCACCCCGGGGAAAGTTGTTGGAACCCAGGGGCCTGGAGAGAAGACCAGCAGAGACCATCCAGTGCCTTCCATGTAAGAAAGAACCTCAGTGGAAAGTTAACTGCCTTTCCTCTGAAGAACCAACAAAATAAATCCCCTTTTATTAAAAGCCAATCTGTCTCTGGTGTGTTGCATTTCTGTTCTAGCAAACCAGAACAGGGCCCTTTGTGAGAACAAATATAGGAATTCATGTGTGTTAACTTGACCCCTGGCTTGGACCTAGAACTCTGAGCCCAGCTGTGCTCTCTGTGTCACCTGAGAAGCAGAAATGGAAGTGGCAATGACCTTCTACCTAGGATGTTGAGACTTTGCTGTGCTATGAAAGTAAATGCAATCAACATTATTTTCTAATAGCAAAGAAGATCTATCTGGGTCAAGGAGTGTGTGTCTGTTAATATTTTCTGTAAAGGGCTACCTAGTAAATCTCTGAGGCTTCATAGACCATGTATTCTCATAGCAACTTCTCAACTCTGCCTCCTTCATGCAAAAGAAGCTACAGATAATTCATAAATTCATGGATATGACTGCTTATAAACAAAACTGTATTTATAAAACAGCTCTGTGGGCTGGGAATGACACCAGGGCTTTGGCTCTCTTCCCCTAACCTAGGTAATTCATGGAATAAAACAGGGCTCCTCTAACTCAAGCTTCGCTAGCTTCATGGAAAATTTGTCTCTGAGACCAGGATCCAATACAACTTCAAATCCTGATACCTAGCCATGATGACATGGTGATGATGTCATTATCGCATTTTATTCATCATTGTTTGTTAGGGATAGGAGAACATTAATTTCAGTTCCCCAGTCCAAAGCATATGCACCTGAGGTCATGGGTTACGTGGCAGAAGAGCAAGTGAAAGTTGACTGAGCCCGCGTTTCTTCTTTTTTTTTTTTTTTTTTTTTTTTAAGACAGAGAGAAGAAAGGAGGGATAGAAGGAAGGAAGGAAGGAAGAAAGGGAAACATCTTTTTTTTTATTGTATTTTGTTTCTTTGTTTTTGTTACATGGGCTGGGGCCGGGAATCGAACCGAGGTCCTCCGGCATAGCAGGCAAGCACTTTGCCCGCTGAGCCACCGCGGCCCGCCCCCGCGTTTCTTCTTTGACCAAGTGGCTGGCAGAGTCTGCTCGGTGGCTGGTTATCACCAACAAACCAAATGAGGCCTTAGAGAATGTTAGGCAAGCTGCATGTAAGAATGGAATGAAGAATGCTGAAGAGATCCTCACAATGGAGATGAGCAGGAGAGAGCGCTGGTTATGGATGCTGGGAAGACTCACCTGACATGTTCACTAGTTTGGATCCTTTTAGTGAATGCAGGGCTATAATTGCAGGCTTAGTTCTGGATCCTTTTACCTCACTGTCTTGTTTCTCAATGGTTACCAGTGTTGTTTGGGAGTGTATTACAAGAGCATATTCTGTTGTCGCCAACAATTGCACACAAATATTTTGCCACAACACAGGCAGGGAGCTCTGGGTTTTCACAATTGGATAGGTTGTGCATTGGTCTGGCTCTGACCTTTGGAGTAGGTAACCAAAACTAACCAATGGCCTTCCTTATTACAACACATTAACTCTTCTTTTTTTTAATCAGAGGAAATAAGGAATATAGTGACTATACAGAAGACAACCTAGGAAAATCCGATTCATTTTTTTCTTCATTCTAGCATGGATTTTTTTCACTCAAGATACATTTAATGTGTGCCTACCCTGTGTAAAGGTCTGTTCTAAGCCCAGAGATAAGGCTTGGCCAAACTGTCCAAATCGCTGTTCTGTGGAGTTAATGTCTTACTTATTCAGATACCAAGAGCATTTCTCAGTGAAAATGTCTCATAGAAGTCTTTTCTTTTTCTTTCCATCCCAGGTATGCTGCAGATCAATAGTAACTCATTCATCATGTTAAACACATACAGAACATATTTACTGAACAAATACATGGTGACAAAGCATGGTGCTAGATCATGAAAAACAGAACAAGTCAGTGTCCTAAGACTTCAAGGAGCTTCCATTATAATATGAGAGAAATAAATGGACAAATTAGGATCCAAATGTTTGCAATGATGAGGGAGTAGAAAGAATGATATTGGAGCACAAAGAAGAAACACATACCTTGTGTTTCTTATACCATTTTTTTAATTGGGAAAACAGAGGATTAAGAGTTAGCCAGTTCAGGGTGGGCCACAGTGGCTCAGCAGGTAAGAGTGCTTGCCTGCCAAGCCCAAGGACCCAGGTTTGATTCCCGGTGCCTGCCCATGTGAGAAAAAAGAAAAAAACAGTTAGCCAGTTCAAGAAGAGGAATAAAAGCTTTTGAAAACAGGTTCAAGGGCACATATGATGGAAAGGCGAGACATCCTTTAGAAGAAAATTTCACTGCAGATGAAAGAGAACTCCTGAGGTATTAGATTTCATTGGAAATGGTGGGAAGTAATCAAGGTTTCCCAAGAGGTGAAGCCATTACTCAGAGATGGTGGCATTGAGGGCCCTGATTTGGTGGGAGAAGTGTTGCCATGAGATTTTTAGAGACAAGGAAAACTTGAACCTTAGAACTTATATGATAGTTCTAGACAGCCTGTTTCCATGACTAATTTATATAAAATTATTCTGGACTGCATAACTTGTTAAGACGTATTCTTAGGTCCAATGCCACAGCTATCATTTTGTGTACCAGGTTGGCCTAATCCAGAAATAAAAATAGCAACTGCATTTAAGCAAATCTGTGCCAAGCAGACAAGGCACATGTGTTATTCAAGTTAGATGCCACAAAAAGAACAATGAATTAACCAAATGAATGACAACTGCCAAGCACAAGTAAGGTAGCATTGTTCATGAGCAGCAATTGAAATTTGGTTTAATAAGTGGGTCCCATGCATGTGTGGGTAGTCAATGTCACTATGATTTAATTTTATCTTAATATTTACAAATGATTCAGAAATTAGAAAACATGCCAAACTTCTGATTTTGACAATCTTGGCAACTAACTAAAATTGTATATAAAACCACTCTGCTATTGATCTAAAACACACTCATGGGCCAGATTCAGCCTGGGGGATAAGTTTATGAGCACAAAACTGGGCTTCTTTTTTCTTTCCACCCTGTCACCTATTTCTCAGGTTCACGACCACCAGAACTGTCCTGCCTGCTGTGAACCATTAGTGAGTTGACACATTTTGGACATTGAATTGGCTCTCCTTGACATGTTCTTCTCGGGCTGTCCTACCAACTTAAGCTGCCCCACCTTATGGTAGCATGGTAGCACAAATATCAATGTATTGATTATGATTACTCCAGGTTTAGGAGTTTAAGTGGTCCAATAAATAACACTCATCTCCCCTGTCCAAGTCACAAACAACTGAGGGATAATTACAGAGGTCACACAAACGGAGATTGAAATTCTTATATTTTACTGCTCTAAAATCTGTGTTATAGGATGCGCCTTTACATTTTTGGCAACCATGGCTTTGCTAATATTTTATTCAAGAATTAACCTTAGTCAGAAATCATAGGTCTTTCCAGCAGGGATATTGTCTGCCCTGCTAAACAAGTGAATGACCTAGAAGGCAGGCTCGAAGGCAGTCTCCTTCCAAAGGTGGTCTGAACTATTTTGAACATGGAACATAAGGAATGAAGAGTATGCCCATTCTCTGCTCCCACAGTCAACATTCAAACATCTTAATACTCCACGGGCAGCTGAAGTTATGTTAACAGGGGCCAGAAGTGTTAATCTTTCGAAGTTCCTCTACATGGAGTACGAGGGTCCAACCCTCATATAAGTGTCCAACCCGTCTCCCAACCCCAACCTCTAGTATTTCTTAGGTAACTTCTCTTCAGTTCACTTTCTAGGTCAGCCTAGTTCCAGTTGGCTGCTTGAAGATTCTTTTTCTTCCCTTAGTGTATTCTCTCCTTTATCTTCTGGCCAGTCTTCCTACTGTTCTTCTCATTACATTCAGTTAGAATCTATCCTTTGCTGCAATCTGGTCTCTTCTACATTCCTGCAACTCCAAGCTCCATATAGTCCAAATTCCCTCATGCTCTCTCCTCACCTCTACTTGCCTCCATTCCCTCTTCCCACTCCAGTGTGAGGTGTCTAGACTTTTTCAGCCTTCATCTTTTATCTGCAAAGTGGTTCAGCTCCTGGAAAAACCCAAGAACTCAGGTTCCACAATAGTCAAGTCTGAGTTATGTTCTCTGCATAATTCCTTGGGCATACACTAACCCCCCACGGATCATTTCCCAGTCAACCCATGTAAGAAAAATATTAGGTGGAAGCTGTCTCCTTAGAAATTCAATGATGACACCACTTAATTGTTGTGTGTGTCATGGTAATCATGAAAGACCAATGCAAATTCTCCTATATAATCCTTTGTAGGCTTCTAAAACATCCGCAAAAATCATGGTATTTCCCAAGTACTGAACATTTAGAAAATTTAGTATCTAAGTGACATAAAAATTAAATTTTAAAAGAAAGGTTAACTTACAGTATCTTTAATCTAATTCCCAAAGATCTTCCAAAAGTTCTCTGAATTCCTGTGTTTTATTGCTGCATGGTTCTGTAATTCATGATCTTTCAACTTCTAAATGCATTCAGTCCTGGTCATCCTTCCAAACGCAGTGCCTATACACTTTCATACAGCCTGGCTGGTCCAACCCATTACATACATGTTCTCAAGATAAATGATCATTAGTCCCGAAGTAAGTAATTCTCAAGTAAGCATCACACATAGTTTCATAAATTCACCTGGTAGTTGAGATGGCCTCTGTATCTGTTAATTGCCTTTATCCAAAGGAAAAATAAACTCATCTCTTCATGACAGGGAGTAGTTTTGAAACTTGGAGCCAGGTGCCTCCCAAAGTTAGGCTCCTAGATTTCCACTGAGATGGGGAGTAGAAGCACTTTCTTCCTTGATGATTACATTTATAGAATATGGTTCCCATGTTATTGAAGAAAAGATTCCTGGGTCATAAAACTGGCAAGAGGCTTATATAACTTTTTTAAAGGTATGCCTACAGCCCAAAGGGGCAGGGAAAGAATTCATAATTACAAGCTTTCTGAAGAAAACTAAGAAAATTGTGTGGAGTCTCTTTCACTTTTTGCATCAGGGGAAATTATTTTTCATGTTACAATTTGCATTTACCTTATAACATCCAGTTTGGTAGATGGGTTCAGGTTGTTTTTCGGCAACCACCAAATATATTCTTGACTTTAAGAGAAAGTAAAAAGAGTATTCCCATTTTTTGTATAGTCATGTGATTATGATACTTTTATGACCGTTGCTTTAAAAATAAATACACAAAACACAACAACAAGTGGCTTTGTTCTTTAAAACTGGTCACTGGCTGCTTGGAGCAATTTTATCATCAATTGCAGGATAAAACTCTAAATCTTATGACATGTGTCTTTGCTCTTTTGTTTACCACAGGTTTGCAAGTAGGATGCCCTCTGTGAACCTAATGCTCAATCTCCAGTACTTGGGGAGCAATGTTTTCCTGTTCCAGGTTCTCTTTGACTCAGTCATCTTCCCCATCAGTTTCTTGCTCTTTAGGCACTAAATCTCATGGGCCATCGTGTAAGCTGGATAGTTTTCATGTTTCTGGTGGGATTTTGCATTCTGCCCATGCCTTTTGTACCCTAAGGTGAGAGAGGACTAGAAGCCAACAAGAGGAAGTATCTTCTCTTCATTTCTCAAGGATTATATTGGTTACACCTGCCTGAAGCCAGAAAGAAGTGGAGGTGCCACTTCAGGACCAAGGATTCCCTTAAGCCAAACTGGGGGTTTGGTCCAGATTCTGGCAAGTAGTAAGAAGGAGAAGAGCCAGAGATCAGCAAAGATGGCTCAATGCAAAGCTGTCCTCTCCACATTCCAGGAGTACCTGAAAATAATGCAGTTTATTCCTGGCGGTTTCTCTAGAACAAGAAATGATCATTTGCCCTTTGTCTGATGACACTTAAATTAAAAATCATGGAGGCATACACCTTGCAGTTATTTTCTAAAGTGTGGACCCAATATAATCACCTCCAGTGACTGGGAACTTTCCTATTACCACAATCTCAGTGAGCAGTCTACTCCCTGATCTCTATGTGTCTACCTGTGTGTACTGTTATAAGTCATCATGGCAACAACCTCTGCTTAGAGGAATCTTCTTAAAATCAAGGAGATAAAAATCTCTTGTCTTCAATTAGAGATGTATATGGTAGAATAAAAAAAAACAGATTCAGGAGTAAAAGAGTTGAATTCATTTCCTGTTAGACTATTTTACTAAAATTAATAGAATGATCACATATATGATGGTTAGGGAACTTACTGAAGTTAACTTCACCAGTATCAGGGGTATGTTTTACAGACTTCGTGATTGGGGGTCTCTGCTCCTCTCCATGAGTGACATCAAGCAAATGAAAATTTGCTGCTTTACAACAGGGCATACTGCCGTGTTGTAACACTCTCATGAGATTAATTTGGGGGAGGGTTCTTTTTTCTTTTTATTTTTAATGTATTTTTATTATAAACAATGAACAAGCATACGAACATTCTTGACATGGCTACAATAAATGGCTCACAATATCACCCCATAGTTGTGTATTCATCACCATGATCATTTTTTTTTGAACACTTGCATCTCCCTAGCAAAAGAAAGAAGAAAGAAAAAAAACTCATACATACCACAACTCTTACCATTCCCTTTCATTGGCCACTAGTATTTCAATCTACTCAATTTATTTTAACCTTTGTTCCCTTATTATTTGTTTATTTTTATCCGTATTTTTTTACTTATCTGTCCATACCATAGATAACAGGAGCACCAGACACAGGTTTTCACAATCATACAGTCATATTGTGAAAGCTATATCATTATACAATCATCTTCAAGAAACATGGCCACTGGAACATAGCTCTACAGTTTTAGGCACTTCCCTTCAGCCACTCCAATACACCATTAACTAAAAAGGGGTTATCTATATAAAGTGTAAGAATAACCTCCAGGATAATCTCTCCACTCTTTTTGAAATCTCTCAGCCACTGACACTTTGTCCCATTTCTCTCTTTCCCCTTTCAATCAAGGTTTTCTCAATTCCTCGATGCTAAATCCCAGCTCATGCTAGG
Organism: Tamandua tetradactyla; assembly: GCF_023851605.1. Lineage (NCBI taxonomy): Eukaryota > Metazoa > Chordata > Mammalia > Pilosa > Myrmecophagidae > Tamandua > Tamandua tetradactyla. The sequence continues at coordinate 11,430,107 of NC_135335.1, forward strand.
ATTTTGTCCCATGTTGCTAGGGAGATTTACACATGTCTTACATAGAGAGGGGGAAGGCAGTGAGTTCGCTTGCCATATTGGCTGAGAGAGAGAGAGAGAGAAAGCACATCTGAGCAACAAGAGAGGTCTCTCATCAGATTAATTTTTAATTGCATAAGAAAAATGACTCTGAACCTCCCTTTCAGTGGTTTCCAAAGTCTGGCCTTTTATTCTCCAAATAAATGTTCCTAATCTTGCATCTTTCTGCCTGAACCATTGTTCTAAGTCAAGCTTCCCTTCAGCCTGTCCACTGGTGGAAAGTCATGACTTTTTGCTATTCTGTGGTGCAATACTTGTCCATATCAACACTGGGTCTGCATTAGATTTTTAAATCCTCCAGGAAATGGATAAATCCTCAACTCCCCAACACTGCCCACACAATAATCTACAGGAAAAGGATAGGAGGTACTGGACAGAATAAATGAAAATGAACTTCTGCCAGACTCACCTCCCCTTCCCCCTCCATTAGGCAAAAACTCAAATATTCAGGGAATGTGGGTACAATTCATTTCAATCTATTTATCCATGATTTAAGCCATACTATGCTGATAATTGAGTCACTTTTCTCAGGTTATCTGCAGCTCTCCATTGTCCTCCACTGTACAGTTTCTGTGTGATGCATTATATATGTGCAAAACCCTCCAGTAGGGTCTTTTCAAGCTCTGATTTGCCCAAATGGGTCTGTATTTTTCTCTCCAGAAATACAGACCCTGCATGTGGCTTTGGCAATATTGGGAATTGTCGTTTCTGCTGCCACTACGACCACTTTGAACATCTACTTTGAACTCATACCCACCAAAGTCAGGTATGACAGCCTGTGGTCACTCTGTCAGGAATTAAAACTGAACCTTCCCTGCTAAGTGACATGCATTGAGAGAATAAAGCTGTGTCTGGTTAGCTATCAAAAATAAGCACAAATAACAATAATAGCAATAAATATATAGTTAGTGTTTATGGCAAGCTCAATTTGAATGTGCACAGTGCTAAGATCTTTAACACATCGTGTCATTTAATCATTAGAACTAATTCTCAGAGTAGGTGCCAGGGGTTCAGAAGCAATTGAATGGGATCATAATACAGCTGCAAATTTAACACTAACAGCTATCATCTGGCATACCATTTCTCAAAGCAGTGGTATGCAGACCCAGTGCTCACTTATCTGACCACTCTGCCACAGTGTCCCCCATCATCAAATCTACCTAGAAGATCACAACTTACCAAAATGTGGATTTTTACCATATATATTTTTTCACATGAGCAGGTTCTAGCATGGCTGGTGAAACTCTACCACTGAGCCACCATTGCCCGCCCTACCATATTTTTTGAATTGTTATTTATATCTTAAGGGCAACAGTTGGAGGAATCAGTGCAATGGCTGGTAATTTGGGGGCAGCACTAGCTCCACTGTTAATGACTCTAGAGGTGTGCTCTCCCCTTCTGCCCTGGATCCTCTCTGGAGCCTCATCCTTCTGGCTGGCCTTGTTGCCCTCTTCCTTCCTGAAATCAGCAATCAGCCTCTAGCTGACACCATACAAGAAGTGGAAAATGAGTGAGTAGCCCTTCTAGCTGTCCCCTAGACAGGTGGGGCTGTGTGCTCCAGGTGAGTGATGAGGAAAGCAAAGAACCCTTAGGGGGCTATCCATCTGTGGACATAGCCTTTGGTTTGGTGGCAATCTTGGCCCCACCCACAGTGAGAACAGATTTCCCTTGAGGTTCCCAAGATTGCACAGACCAACCGTGCACCGGCCACATCAATACGTTCAGTGATGAAGAGGTCAAAAGGAGCTCTGTTGTTCATGGCACATACTTACTCTCTTCCCAAGAAACACACCCTGCTGACCACATCTCACAAACATCTAAATACCAGATGCTCTTCCCCCCTCAGTATCCCTTAGCCCAGTAAGCTGGGGCTGCCCTTAGCCATACGCATCGTGAACGCCTTGGTCACAGAGGGAAGTGGGAAAGCCAAAGAAGACAAGAGCGTCTGTGGACAAATGACCATGGGCTTGGAAGAAAGGAGTGCTGTTGTGTTGTCTCTGAGATCCAGTCAATCTGGTTTTCACTGGGAATCAGAACATTGAGAAAAGAGAAAACGAAACGGGTAAGGAAAAGGGATTTCAACGTGATGCTGAAAGGGAAAGGATTCTAAAGCTTTTCTAGGCTTCCCTTGCCTTTCCCCAAGTCCTCCTTCGCCAAGGTCTTTGGTGTCCAAAGGTGAGAGTAGCAACTATCAAAGCTGCATTCTCAGAGCCTATGCTGGGAGCACGGTCATTGGTTTGGCAGCAGCTGATGAGCCCTGGGGACAGAGATAAGGGTTTCTACAAAGGATGGTAGACAGGGGAGCAATACATGAAGAGCAAAGATGCTTCTTCCATGTCTTTTCTGATGTTGTGTTTTTCGGTTCTGTTTTTTGCTTTTTTTTCCTAGCAGAAAAGGCTCAAAGAAAGCAAAGCCAGAATATACCAGTGTGAAAATGACCCAGTGTTAAGGAGTTCCAGGAGCTGGCTACTCATCTGAAAGAGAGCAAAATATCGAGAAAAAAGTCAAGGACATTCCTATATATTTGCAAAATTATTTTGAGGAGAATGTATGTATACCGTGTAAAATTATTTTAAGGAGAATGTATGTATGTATATGTGTGTGTATATAGATAGATAGATAGATAGATAGATAGATAGATAGATAGATAGATAGACAGATAGATAGATCCTAATTAAATTTGTGGTACTAAATTACTAGATAGTAAATATCATGGAATAACCATATTAAGAAATGTGAAAAACATTTATTTGAACTCATAAAAGAAAATTTGTATCATTGCAGATATCTAGTACTATCTGGAAAGGAAGTTTTACTCTTATTAAAAATATTGACTCTTCCCAAAATATTTTATGTAACTCCAATGACAAATTCCGTATTCTTTGGAAAAACTTGAAAAACTAGTTCCAAGTTTATCTGGAAATTAATAAAAGACAAAGTGATTCAGAAAAGTATGATCATGGAATAAGAGTGGGATTGGCTGGTACCTGAAATAGCATAAGATGGACTATATTATAAAACTACAATAATCAAAAAAAAGTAGTAGCAGATGCATCTACAAATCAAAAGAATTTCAAGAAAAGACTCTTATATGGCTAAGACTTATATAATAACATGGCACATAAATCACTGGGAAAATGAAGGAAAAATCAACAAATGACATTTACCTAACAATTTGAAAATAAATAACAAGCAATTTTAATTCATAGCCACAATAAGTTCCAGTTTGATTAAAAAGTTAGATAGAACAAACAAACCATAATTTTCAGTAGAAAACAGCTGCAAAATCTTAATATGAGAAACGGCTTTGAAAAGTACAGCAAATGACAGAAATTTAAAGATACCTATATTTGACTGTACAGTGATTTTAAAATGTCTGTCAGGCAAAATCCCCAAAACAAATACCAAAAATCTGTGAACAAAACAGTTACCTGTTTGGTGGCAGACAATGGGAGATGTTTACTTTCTTTTTCATTAGTACCTGTCCTCATGATCAAGAAATGTGTGTCATGGTAACATATCATATAGAGGAGCAAAAGTGGGTTCATGTGCCCCTACAGCAGCAGAGGGGCCCCAGTGGATAGATCCAACACCCACTAAACCCCTTGGGTGGCAAGGGGCTGATCTTCCAGGAGGGGCAGCAGTGGTACCCTAAGAAGCTGAGCCAGAGCCTGGTCTACATTTAAAGCAGCAAGCCAGAATGCACAGAGTAGAAGCATCAATAGAGTTGGTCATTCCCAGCCTTCCAGCCAGAGGCACAGTTAACCAAGGTCATGTGTATCTCTTCTGCTCTCATTTTACTCTAAGCTGCAAGGAGAAACCAGGCTGCACCTTTCATGCTTAGATTGGAAATCCCTCTGCTAAATACATTGCTTACAAGTTCTGCTTTCCATCCAACACCAGAACATGATTTCATCAAGTGTTCTGCCAACCTTACAACAATGGTCACTCTTCTTCCAGTTTCCAATAACATGTTCATCATTTCATTTGAAAGCCTCACTGAAGCACTTTTAGCATCTATGTTTCTACTGACATCCTCTTCAAAGCAAGCTATGCTTTTTCTATCAAGCACCTCACAATTCTTACAGGCTTTACCCATTACCTAATTCCAAAGCTGCTTCCACATTTTTAGGTATTTGTAACAGCAGAAAATCACTTTATTTCTGTAGGATTAAGAGCGAATTTTAAATTAATATATGATTTAATGAAGAGGTACAATGGGTAAAGTATAATAGAATAAACTGCTAGTTCCAGGCCTATAATCAGTCAATGTAATCCATCATATGAACAGACTAAGGGGAAAAAAATGGTACTATTATGTCAATTGATGCAGAAAAAATAACTGACCAAACACAACACAAATCACGATAAAAGTCAAAATAAAAAAGGCAGGCTACAGATTGCAAGAAAATATTTACAAACTACATAGCCAACAAAGATCTTTGGTATCCAGAATACATAAGGATCTCCCAAATTCAGCATTTAAAAAAAATCCAATTTAAAGAGATTATACCCACAGAATTCATAGCATACTGCTGATAACCTTCTTCAAAGAACTTCTTTCTCTAATTTTCAAGGTCTTAGCTCCTCCATGGTCAACCTCTATATGTCATCTAGTTCAGCAGTGGACTTAGGTTATGTTTCTCTGCTATTGCAAACTAGATGCATGGGGACTCTGACAAAAGAACAACATAGGAATCCCATTTTCACATATTACAATTCAATCATTAAATGATAACTTCAAGATCGCCACCATAAAGTAGTCCAAACATAATACTGGGCTGTTTTATTGGCTTCCTGGGACAATACAGGCATTCCTCAGAGATAAATTGCAGGTTTGGCCCCAGACCACTGCAATGAAGTAAACGTCGCAGTAAAGCAAATTACACAAATTTTTTTGTTTCCAAGTGAATATAAAAGTTATGTTTACATTATTTTATGGTATATTAAGTGTATAATAAAATCACATCTTTTTTTAAAAGTGCATACCTTAATTTAAAAATACTTTATTGGGAGAGTCCAAAGTGGCAGCTTAGTGAAGTGTGGAATTTAGTTCGTCCTCCATAACAGCTAGTAAATACCCAGGAACATTGCAGAACAACTGCTGGGGCCACATCTGTGACCAGACACACAGTGTACACCAATTGGACAAGCTGGACCAGCTGTGAGCCCACCCAGAACCATGAGTTCCCCAAGTCATGGAAGTTGGTGCCCCTCCCCCACAGGTTGGTTCCCAAGGGGAAAGGAAAGAGACTTTACCAACAGCAAGGGGCTGAGCTCAACCAACTCCAACTGTGGAATTAATTAACAAACGCTGACTACTAAAAATAGGCCCCCAGCTCAGCTAAACCTTGAATAAAAGCTGAAGTTACTAGTTTTTGCCCCAGTGCAGAGAGGGCAGGGCTGATGGGGGGAGGTTTTCTGGATCTGAAGGCACGAAATACTTTTAAAAGTCTGGACCTTAAAAAGGGGGGGGGGGGTGCACAGAGGACCTAGAGATACATAGAGCAATATACCAATTTGAACTCTTGATTTAAAAAAACTCGTGGGACTTCTGGGTCAAGATGGTGGCTTAACAATGTGTGCATTTTAGTTCGTCCTCCAGAACATCTACTGAATAACCAGAAACAGTACAGAACAGCTTCTGGGCCACGTTAGTGACCAGACACAATTTACCCCAGTCTGGACCAGCTGGACTGGCTGTGAGCCCCCCAGAACCATGAGTTCCCAAAGCTGCGGTGGCTGGTGCCCATCCCCCACAGGCTGCTTCCCAGAGGGGAAAGGAAAGAGACTTTACCAGCAGCAGGGACTGAGCTCAGCCAAATGCCAATTGTGGCATTAATTAACAAATTCTGACTACTAAAAATAGGCCCCCAGCTCAGGTGAACCTGGTCAAAGCAGAGGTTGTTCATTTTTGCCCCAGCACCAAGGGGGCAGGGCTGATGGAAAAAGGGGGGGGGAATGAAACAGAGGTTTTTGTGGCTGTGTTTCTACAAAGGCTTGACTGCCTTTGGATACAGTGGCAGGACTTCAAAGGCTGCAAGTGCTCCAGGCATAGGCAGAAGTGAGCTCTTTTGGGGGCTTGTCTGGGGCTTGTGCCTCCCCTAGGGAAGGGGTGAAGCCCAACTCAGGGGGAATCCCTCCCTCAAGGAATTAAGACACCAGGGCTTGGTAATTTGAAGCCATTAAAACCAGCCTACAACCTCTCCTCTGTCTCCACCACTCCCCCAGCAGGGAGAGTCTGCCAAAGTTAAAGGTACCACATCATCTTATGCTGGTGGGACCTGCAGGCAGACAAGCACCACATACTGGGTGGGATAAGAAAAATAGAGTCCAGAGACTTCACAGGAAAGTCTTTCAACCTTCTGGGTCTCACCCTCAGGGAAAAAACAATACAGGTGACTCTTTCCTCCTGATAGGAGGCCAGTTTGGTCTGGGAAAGTCTGGCTGGGGTCTATAATGCCTAAGTAGACCCTCCTCAGGGTGGGGGGGTGGGGAGGCACCATACAAGCAGGGCAAGAAACAAGAAAACAAGAACTGAAAAATTCTCCTCTGTTAAACAAAACCTAAGCTAGAGGTCCAGATAAAGCTGAACTGAAAGTCAAAGAACAGATAGACAACAAATTCATCCAGCAAGAAAACCCTAGGTAAAATTAGTTAAAACAATCTACAGAATAAACTAACTAAGGTAATTAAATGCCTAGACACCAGCAAAAAATAACAAATCACACTAGGAAAATTGAAGATATGGCCCAGTCAAAGGAACAAACCAACAATTCAAATGACATACAGGAGCTGAAACAATTAATTCAGAATATATGAACGGACATGGAAAACCTCATCAAAAACCAAATCAATGAATTGAGGGAGGATGGAAAGAAGGCAAGGAAGGAACAAAAAGAAGAAATGGAAAGTCTGAAAAAACAAATCACAGAACTTATGGGAATGAAAGGCGAGGTAGAAGAGGTGAAAAAAACAATGGAAACCTACAATGGTAGATTTCAAGAGACAGAACATAGGGTTAGTGAACTGGAGGATGGAACATCTGAAATCCAGCAAGAAAAAAAAAATACAGGGAAAAAATGGAAAAATATGAGCAGGGACTCAGGGAATTGAAAGACAATATGAAGCGCATGAATATACGTGTTGTGGGCATCCCAGAAGGAAAAGAGAAAGGAAAAGGAGGAGAAAAACTAATGGAGGAAATTATCACTGAAAATTTCCCAACTCCTATGAAAGACTTAAAAATTACAGATCCAAGAGGTGCAGCATACCCCAAAGAGAACAGATCCAAATAGACGTTCTCCAAGACATGTACTAATCAGAATGTCAGAGGTCAAAGAGAAAGAGAGAATCTTGAAAGCTCCAAGAGAAAAGCAACCCATCACATACAAGCGAAGCCCAATAAAACTATGTGTAGATTTCTCAGCAGAAACCATGAAGGTGAGAAAACAGTGGTATGATATATTTAAGATTCTAAAAGAGAAAAACTGCCAACCAAGAATTCTATATCCAGCAAAATTGTCCCTCAAAAAATGAGGTGGAAGTTAAAACATTTTCAGACAAAAAAATCACTGAAAGAATTTGGGACCAAGAAACCAGCTTTGCAAGAAATACTAAAAAGGGAGCACTAGAGATAGATAGGAAAAGACAGCAGAGAGAGGTGTGGAGAGAAGTGTAGCAATGAACATAAAAGAGGAAAAATTAGGTTTAAAAAAAATGGAAAAATTAGATATGGCATATAAAATCCAAAAGGCAAAATGGTAGAAGAAAATACTGACCTTACTAATAATAACACTAAATGTTAATGGATTAAATTCCCCCCATCAAAAGGCATAGACTGGCAGAATGGATTAAAAAAACAGGACCCATCTATATGCTCACTACAGGAGATGCGTTTTAGACCCAAGGACAAACATATGTTGAAAGTGAAATGTTGGGAAAAGATATTTCACACAAACAACAATAAGAAAAGAGCAGAAGTAGCTATACTAATATCTAACAAATTAGACTTCAAATGTAAAACGATTAAAAGAGACAAAGAAGGACACTATGTATTAATAAAAGGAACAATTCAACAAGAGGACATAGCAATCATAAACATTTATGCACCAAGCCAGAGTGCTCCAAAATGCATGAGGCAAACATTGAAAACACTGAAAAGAGAAATAGACACATCTACCATAATAGTTGGCGACTTCAATTCCCCACTCTCATCAATGGACAGAACATCTAGACAGAGGCTCAATAAAGAAACAGAGAATTTAAATAATACAATAAACAAACTAGACTTAACAGACATTTACAGAATATTACACCCCACAACAGCAGGATACACCTTTTCCTCAAGTGCTCATGGATCATTCTCAAGGATAGACCATATGCTGGGTCACAAAGCAAGTCTCAATAAATTTTAAAAGGTTGAAATCATATAAAACACTTTCTCAAATCATAAAAGAATAAAGTTGGAAATCAATAACAGGCAGAGGGCCAGAAAATTCACAACTATGTGGCAGCTCAACAACACATTCTTAAGCAACCAGTGGGTCAAGGAAGAAATTGCAAGAGAAATCAGTAAATATCTCGAGGCAAATGAAGATGAAATCACAACATGTCAAAATTTATGGGATGCAGTAAAAGCAGTGCTAAGAGGGAAATTTATTGCCCTAAATGCCTATATCAAAAAAGAAGAAAGAGCGAAAACCAAGGGATTAACTGTTCACTTGGAAGAACTAGAGAAAGAACAGCAAACTAACCCCAAGGCAAGAAAAAGGAAAGAGATAATGAAGATTAGAGCAGAAATAAATGAAATTGAGAACATGAAAACCACTGAGAAATCAACAAAACCAGAAGCTGATTCTATGAGAAAATCAATAATATTGAAAGATCCTTGGCAAGGTTGACAAAAAGAAGAAGAGGGAGGATGAAAATAAATAAAATCAGGAATGGAAGAGAAGACATAACCATTGACCCCACAGAAGTAAAGGAGGTAATGAGAAGATACCATGAACAACTTTATGTTAATAAACTAGACAATGTAGATAAAATGGACAACTTCCTAGAAAGGCATGAACAACCAATATAGACTCGAGAAGAAACAGACAACCTCAACAAAATAACCACAAGTAAAGAAATTGAATCAGTCATTAAGAAGCTCCCAAAAAAGAAAAGTCCAAGACCAGATGGCTTCACATGGGAATTCTACTAAACATTCAAGAAATACTTAATATCAATCCCACTTAAACTCTTCAAAAAAATTGAAGAGGAGGGAAGGCTACCTAACTCATTCTATGAAGTCAACATCATCCTCTTACCAAAGCCAGATAAAGATACTACAAGAAAAGAAAATTACAGATCAATCTCTCTAATGAATATAGATGCAAAAACCCTCAACAAAATTCTTGAAAAATTGAATCCAACAGCACATAAAAAGAATTATACACTATGACCAAGTAGGAGTCATCCTGGGTGTGCAAGGATGGTTCAACATAAGAAAATCAATTAATGTAATACACCATATCAACCATATCATGTAATACACCATATCAAATCAAAGCAGAAAAATCAGATGATCATCTAGATTAATGCAGAAAAGGCATTTGACAAAATTCAACATTCTTTCCTATTGAAAACATTTCAATGGATTGGAATAGAAGGGAACTGCCTTAACATGATAAAAGGAATATATGAAAAACCCACAGCTAACACCATCCTCAATGGGGAAAGACTGAAAACTCCCCCCCTAAGATCAGGAACAAGACAAGGAGGTCCACTATCACCACGGTTATTCAACATTGTGTTGGAAGTTCTAGTAAGAGCACTCAAAAAAGAAAAAGAAATACAAGGCATCAAAATTGGAAAGGAAGAAGTAAAACTCTGTGTTTGCAGATGATATAATACCATATGTCAAAAACCCTGAAAAATCCACAGCTAAACTTCTAGAGCTAATAAAGGAGTACAACAAAGTGGCAGGCTACCGGACCAACACTCAAAAATCTGTAGTGTTTCTATACACGAGTAATGAGCAATCTGAGGGGGAAATCAAGAAAAAAATTCAATTTTCAGTTGCAACCAAAGAATAAAATATTTAGGAATAAATTTAACTAAGGACAGAAATGACTTATACAAAGAAAACTACAAAGAATTGCTAAAAGAAATCACAGAAGACCTAAATAGATGGAAGGGCATACCGCGTTCATGGATTGGAAGACTAAATATATTAAGATGTCAATTCTACCTAAATTGATTTACAGATTCAATGCAATACCAATTAAAATCGCAAAAACTTACTTTTCAGAAATAGAAAAACCAATAACAAAATACATCTGGAAGTGGCAGTGTATCCTGAATGGCTAAAAATATCCTGAGGTAAAAAAAAAATGGAGTCAGAGGTCTCACACTACCTGACCTTAAGGCATATTATGAAGTAACAATGGTCAAAACAACATGGTACTGGCATAAAGATAGATATACTGACCAATGGAATCGAATAGAGTGTTCACATATAGACCCTTTCATCTATGGACAATTGATCTTTGATAAGGCAGTCAAGCCAACCCACCTGGGATAAAACAATCTTTTCAATAAATGGTGCCTAGAGAACTGGATATCCACATGCAAAAGAATGAAAGAGGATCCTTATCTCACACCCTATACAAAAATTAACTCAAAATGGATCAAAGTCCTAAACATTAGATCTAAGAACATAAAAGTTTTAGAAGAAAATGTAGGGAAATATTTTATAAAACTTGTAATAGGAGGTAGGTTTCTAGATCTTACACCCAAAGCATGAACACTGAAGAAAGAAATAGATAAATGTGAACTCCTCAAAAGTAAACACTTTTGTGCATCAAAGAACTTTGTCAAGAAAGTAAAAAGACAGCCTATACAATGGAAGACAATATTTGGAAATGATGTATCAGATAAGGGTCTAATATCCAGAATACATAAAGAGATTGTTCAACAACGAATAGACAAACAACCCAATTATAAAATGGGCAAAAGATATGAACAGACATTTCTCAGAAGAGGAAATACAAATGGCTGAAAGGCACATGAAAAAGATGCTCAACTTCCCTGGCTATTGGGGAAATGCAAATCAAAACCACAATCAGTTATTATCTCATACCCACCAGAATGGCTATTATCAATAAAACAGAAAATGAGAAGTGCTAGAGAGGATGAGGAGAAAAAGGCACATTTATCCACTGTTGGTGGGAAAGTAAAATGGTACAACCACTGTGGAAGGCAGTTTGGCGGTTCCTCAGGAAACTAAGTATAGAATTGCCATATGATCTGGCCATGCCATTGCTAGGTATCTTTTCAGAGGACATGAGGGCAAGGACACAAACGGACATTTGCACACCAATATTCATAGCAGCATTATTTACAATTGTCAAGAGATGGAAACAGCCCAAATGTCCATCAACAGACAAGTGGCTAAATAAGCTGTGGTGTATGCATATGATGGAATATTATGCAGCTATAAGAGAATAGAGTCTTGAAGCATGTAACAACATGGATGGACCTTGAGGACATTATGCTGAGATTAGCCAGAAACAAAAGGAAAAATACTGTATGGTCTCACTCATATGAACCAACATTAATGAATGAACTTGGAGAATTTCAGTTAAGAACAGAGGTCATCAAGAGACAAAGTAGGGTAGATTTTGGGCAATTGGAGCTGAAAGGATATAGATTGTGCAACAAGACTGATCATAAAAATTCAGAAATGGATGGCACAATAACATAAAAACACTGAATGGAGCTGAATGTGAGAAGGATAGAGGGAGGGGGGCTGGGGGCACATATGAAACCAGAAGGAAAGATAGATGATAAAGACTGAGATGGTATAATCTAGAAATGCCTAGAGTGTGGAATGATAGTGTTCTATTTTGCTAGCCGCTGGAATGCAATATACCAGAAATGGAATGGTTTTTAAAAGGAGAATTTAATAAGTGGCTAGTTTACAGTTCAAAGGCTGAGAAAATGTTCCCAATTACAACAAGTCTAGAAATGTCCAATCAAAGGAATCCAGGGAAAGACACCTTGGTTCAAGAAGGCCAATGAAGTTCAGGGTTTCTCTTAGTGAGAAGGCACATGGTGAACACAGTCATAGTTTCTCTCTCAGCTGGAAGGGCACATGGCGAACAGTTAGAGTTTCTCTTTCATCTGGAAGGGCTCATGGCAAACATGGCATCATCTGCTAGCTTCTTATCCTGGCTTCCTGTTTCATGAAGCTCCCCGGGAGACGTTTTCCTTCTTCATCTCCAAAGGTCGCTGGCTGGTGGACTTCTGCTTCTCGTGGCTATGTCATTCTGCTCTCTCTGAATCTCCATTCTCTTTTATAGGACTCCAGTAAACCAATCAAGACCCACCCAAATGGGTGGAGATACATCTACCCTAACCCAGTTTAACAACCACTCTTGATTGGGTTACATCTCCAGGTGGATGATCTAATTACAAATTCAAACATACTGTATTGAATAGGGATTATTCTACCATTATGAAATGGGATTTTTATTAAAATATGGCTTTTCTATGGTTCATACATCCTTTCAAACTAGCACAGAGAGTGACTAAATGTATGCATTAAAATACTTTTACATGAGGAAGAACAAAGGAATGTCAATATTGCAGGGTGTTGGAAATAGATGATCATTCATATTTTAAAACTTCAACTTCTGTGTGAGACTAAAGCAAAAAAATATTTATTTGGTACAAAATTTATATTTTGACTAGTGCATTTCCTAATATAATTTATATGGACAGGTTAATTGAACACCATAAGTACACGGAACCTTGAATAGGGTATGAGATTTTGTAGGTTTGTCGAGTGTGATGCCCCAATAAATCTCAGAGTGATTTGAACAGTGAATAAAGAAGTATTTGCAAACTCCCCTTGGGGAAACGGCCAGAAAGGGGAAAATTCAACTTCCCCAATTGTACAATTCTTGATATTCTTGCAAATAGTGGGGACAATCAAATCAGTAGGTTGAGTCCTCGATCTTGGGGTTTGTTCATATGAAACTTATCCCAGCAAAGGATAGACTAAGCCTACTTAAAATTAGACCTAAGGGACACCCCCAGAGAACTTCTTTTGTTGCTCAAATATGGCCTGTCTCTTTCTCAGCCAACACAGCAAGCAAACTCACTTGCCCTCCCCCTCTCTATGTGGGTCATGACTCCCAGGGGTGTAAACCTCTGGCAACATGGGACAGAAATCCTACAATGAGTTGGGACTCAGAATCGAGGGATTGTGAAAACTTTCTTTTATTTCTTTTTTTTATTAATTAAAGAAAAAAAAGAAATTAACCCAACATTTAGAAATCATTCCATTCTACATATGCAATCAGTCAATCAGTAATTCTTAACATCATCACATAGATGCATGATCATCATTTCTTAGTACATTTGCATCGATTTAGAAGAAGAACTAGCAAAACAACAGAAGATATAGAATGTTAATACAGAGAGAAAAAATAAAAATAATAATAATAGTACAAAAAAACAAACAAACAATCAGACAGACAAAAAAAACCCTATAGTTCAGATGCAGCTTCATTCAGTGTTTTAACATGATTACTTTACAATTAGGTATTATTGTGCTGTCCATTTTTGAGTTTTTGTATCTAGTCCTGTTGCACAGTCTGTATCCCTTCATCTCCAATTCCCCATTATCTTACCCTGTTTCTAACTCCTGCTGGACTCTGTTACCAATGACATATTCCAAGTTTATTCTCGAATGTCCGTTCACATCAGTGGGACCATACAGTATTTGTCCTTTGGTTTTTGGCTAGACTCACTCAGCATAATGCTCTCTAGGTCCATCCATGTTATTACATGCTTCATAAGTTTATTCTGTCTTAAAGCTGCATAATATTCCATCATATGTATATACCACAGTTTGTTTAGTCACTCGTCTGTTGATGGACATTTTGGCTGTTTCCATCTCTTTGCAATTGTAAATAATGCTGCTATAAACATTGGTGTGCAAAAGTCCGTTTGTGTCTTTGCCCTTAAGTCCTCTGAGTAGATACCCAGCAATGGTATTGCTGGGTCGTATGGCAATTCTATATTCAGCTTTTTGAGAACCACCAAACTGCCTTCCACAGTGGTTGCACCATTTGACATTCCCACCAACAGTGGATAAGTGTGCCTCTTTCTCTGCATCCTCTCCAGCACTTGTCATTTTCTGTTTTGTTGATAATGGCCATTCTGGTGGGTGTGAGATGATATCTCATTGTGGTTTTGATTTGCATTTCTCTAATGGCCAGGGACATTGAGCATCTCTTCATGTGCCTTTTGGCCATTTGTATTTCCTCTTCTGAGAGGTGTCTGTTCAAGTCTTTTTCCCATTTTGTAATTGGGTTGGCTATCTTTTTGTTGTTGAGTTGGACAATCTCTTTATAAATTCTGGATACCAGACCTTTATCTGATATGTCATTTCCAAATATTGTCTCTCATTGTGTAGGCTGTCTTTCTACCTTCTTGATGAAGTTCTTTCATGCACAAAAGTGTTTAATTTTGAGGAGCTCCCATTTATTTATTTCCTTCTTCAGTGCTCTTGCTTTAGGTTTAAGGTCCATAAAACCGTCTCCAATTGTAAGTTTCATAAGATATCTCCCTACATTTTCCTCTAACTGTTTTATGGTCTTAGACCTAATGTTTAGGTCTTTGATCCATTTTGAGTTAACTTTTGTATAGGGTGTGAGATACGGGTCTTCTTTCATTCTTTTGCATATGGATATCCAGTTCTCTAGGCACCATTTATTGAAGAGACTGTTCTGTCCCAGGTGAGTTGGCTTGACTGCCTTATCAAAGATCAAATGTCCATAGATGAGAGGGTCTATATCTGAGCACTCTATTCGATTCCATTGGTCGATATATCTATCTTTATGCCAATACCATGCTGTTTTGACCACTGTGGCTTCATAATATGCCTTAAAGTCAGGCAGCGCGAGACCTCCAGCTTCGTTTTTTTTCCTCAAGATGTTTTTAGCAATTCGGGGCACCCTGCCCTTCCAGATAAATTTGCTTATTGGTTTTTCTATTTCTGAAAAATAAGTTGTTGGGATTTTGATTGGTATTGCATTGAATCTGTAAATCAATTTAGGTAGGATTGACATCTTAACTATATTTAGTCTTCCAATCCATGAACACGGTATGCCCTTCCATCTATTTAGGTCTTCTGTGATTTCTTTTAGCAGTTTTTTGTAGTTTTCTTTATATAGGTTTTTTGTCTCTTTAGTTAAATTTATTCCTAGGTATTTTATTCTTTTAGTTGCAATTGTAAGTGGGATTCGTTTCTTGATTTCCCCCTCAGCTTGTTCATTACTAGTGTATAGAAATGCTACAGATTTTTGAATGTTGATCTTGTAACCTGCTACTTTGCTGTACTCATTTATTAGCTCTAGTAGTTTTGTTGTGGATTTTTCCGGGTTTTCGACGTATAGTATCATATCATCTGCAAACAGTGATAGTTTTACTTCTTCCTTTCCAATTTTGATACCTTGTATGTCTTTTTCTTGTCTAATTACTCTGGCTAGAACCTCCAACACAATGTTGAATAATAGTGGTGATAGTGGACATCCTTGTCTTGTTCCTGATCTTAGGGGGAAAGTTTTCAATTTTTCCCCATTGAGGATGATATTAGCTGTGGGTTTTTCATATATTCCCTCTATCATTTTAAGGAAGTTCCCTTGTATTCCTATCTTTTGAAGTGTTTTCAACAGGAAAGGATGTTGAATCTTGTCAAATGCCTTCTCTGCATCAATTGAGATGATCATGTGATTTTTCTGCTTTGATTTGTTGATATGGTGTATTCCATTAATTGATTTTCTTATGTTGAACCATCCTTGCATACCTGGGATGAATCCTACTTGGTCATGATGTATAATTCTTTTAATGTGTTGTTGGATACGATTTGCTAGAATTTTATTGAGGATTTTTGCATCTATATTCATTAGAGAGATTGGTCTGTAGGTTTTTTTTTTTGTAATATCTTTGCCTGGTTTTGGTATGAGGGTGATGTTGGCTTCATAAAATGAAGTAGGTAGTTTTCCATCCACTTCTATTTTTTTGAAGAGTTTGAGGAGAGTTGGTACTAATTCCTTCTGGAATGTTTGATAGAATTCACATGTGAAGCCATCTGGTCCTGGACTTTTCTTTTTAGGAAGCTTTTGAATGATTAATTCAATTTCTTTACTTGTGATTGGTTTGTTGAGGTCATCTATTTCTTCTTGAGTCAAAGTTGGTTGTTCACGTCTTTCCAGGAACCCGTCCATTTCATCTAAATTGTTGTATTTATTAGCGTAAAGTTGTTCATAGTATCCTGTTATTACCTCCTTTATTTCTGTGAGGTCAGTAGTTATGTCTCCTCTTCCATTTCTGATCTAATTAATTTGCATCCTCTCTCTTCTTCTTTTTGTCAATCTTGCTAAGGGCCCATCAATCTTATTGATTTTCTCATAGAACCAACATCTGGTCTTATTGATTTTCTATATTGTTTTCATGTTTTCAATTTCATTTATTTCTGCTCTAATCTTTGTTATTTCTTTCCTTTTGCTTGCTTTGGGATTAGTTTGCTGTTCTTTCTCCAGTTCTTCCAAGTGAACAGTTAATTCCTGCATTTTTGCCTTTTCTTCTTTTCTGATATAGGCATTTAGGGCAATAAATTTCCCTCTTAGCACTGCCTTTGTTTTGTCCCGTAGGTTTTGATATGTTGTGTTTTCATTTTCATTCGCCTCTAGGTATTTACTAATTTCTCTTGCAATTTCCTCTTTGACCCACTCGTTCTTTAAGAGTGTGTTGTTGAGCCTCCACATATTTGTGAATTTTCTGGCACTTTGCCTATTATTAATTTCCAACTTCATTCCTTTATGATCCGAGAAAATGTTGTGTATGATTTCAATCTTTTTAAATTTGTTAAGACTTGCTTTGTGACCCAGCATATGGTCTATCTTTGAGAATGATCCATGAGCACTTGAAAAAAAGGTGTATCCTGCTGTTGTGGGATGTAATGTCATATAAATGTCTGTTAAGTCTAGCTCCTTTATAGTAATGTTCAGATTCTCTATTTCTTTACTGATCCTCTGTTTAGATGTTCTGTCCATTGATGTGAGTAGTGAATTGAAGTCTCCAACTATTATGGTATTTGTGTCTATTTCCCTTTTCAGTGTTTGCAGTGTATTCCTCACGTATTTTGGGGCATTCTGGTTCGGTGCATAAATATTTATGATTGTTATGTCTTCTTGTTTAATTGTTCCTTTTATTAGTAGATAGTGTCCTTCTTTGTCTCTTTTAACTGTTTTACATTTGAAGTCTAATTTGTTGGTTATTAGTATAGCTACTCCTGCTCTTTTCTGGTTGTTATTTGCATGAAATATCTTTTCCCAACCTTTCACTTTCAACCTATGTTTATCTTTGGGTCTAAGATGTGTTTCCTGTAGACAGCATATAGAAGGATCCTGTTTTTTAATCCATTCTGCCAATCTATGTCTTTTGATTGGGGAATTCAGTCCATTAACATTTAGTGTTATTACTGTTTGGATAATATTTTCCTCTACCATTTTGCCTTTTGTATTATATATATCATATCTCACTTTCCTTCTTTCACACTCTTCTCCATACTTTTCTCTTCTGTCTTTTCGTATCTGACTCTAGTGCTCCCTTTAGTATTTCTTGCAGAGCTGGTGTCTTGGTCACAAATTCTCTCAGTGACTTTTTGTCTGAGAATGTTTTAATTTCTCCCTCATTTTTGAAGGACAATTTTGCTGGATATAGGAGTCTTGGTTGGCAGTTTTTCTCTTTTAGTAATTTAAATATATCATCCCACTGTCTTCTAGCTTCCATGGTTTCTGCTGAGAAATCTACACATAGTCTTATTGGGTTTCCCTTGTATGTGATGGATTGTTTTTCTCTTGCTTCTTTCAAGATCCTCTCTTTCTCTTTGACCTCTGACATTCTAACTAGTAAGTGTCTTGGAGAACGCCTATTTGGGTCTATTCTCTTTGGGGTGCACTGCACTTCTTGGATCTGTAATTTTAGGTCTTTCATAAGAGTTGGGAAATTTTCAGTGATAATTTCTTCCATTAGTTTTTCTCCTCCTTCTCCCTTCTCTTCTCCTTCTGGGACACCCACAACACGTATATTTGTGCGCTTCATATTGTCTTTCAGTTCCCTGATCCCCTGTTCAAATTTTTCCATTCTTTTCCCTATAGTTTCTGTTTCTTTTTGGAATTCAGATGTTCTATCCTCCAAATCACTAATTCTATCTTCTGTCTCTTTAAATCTATCATTGTAGGTATCCATTGTTTTTTCCATTTTTTCTACTTTGTCCTTCACTTCCATAAGTTCTGTGATTTGTTTTTTCAGTTTTTCTATTTCTTCTTTTTGTTCAGCCCATGTCTTCTTCATGTTCTTCCTCAATTTATCGATTTCATTTTTGAAGAGATTTTCCATTTCTGTTCGTATATTCAGCATTAGTTGTCTCAGCTCCTGTATCTCATTTGAACTATTGGTTTGTTCCTTTGACTAGGCCATATTTTCAATTTTTTGAGCGTGATCCATTATCTTCTGCTGGCGTCTGGTCATTTAGTCAGATTTCCCTGGGTGTTGGATCCAACAGGTTGTAATATTTTTCTGTGAAATCTCTGGGTTCTGTTTTTCTTATCCTTCCCAGTAGGTGGCGCTCGTGGCACTCGTTTGTCTGCGGGTCCCACCAGTAAAAGGTGCTGTGGGTCCTCCAACCCTGGAAAACTCTCGCCGTGGGGGAGGCTTACCAGCTGAAGCGGCCTGGAAGAGTGCCAGCCGGCCCAGCGATCCGAACGTGGGGAGGGTCGCCGGCCGCCGCAGCCCAGGAGAGTGCCCGTCCAAATCTCCTAGGCCTGGGGCGCCAAGCGTGGCGGGAGGGTGCCAGCCACCGCGGCCCGGGAGAGTGCACTGTTCCCAGCCGGACCGGGAAGTCACGTGCTTGGAAGGGGCCCCAGTCACCATTCTCCACGGTCTGGGGATCTCTGATCCAATTCTCCCAGTTGGTCCGGGGGGCTGCGTGTGGGGGGGGCGCCAGCCGCTGCGGCTTGAGGGGACCGCCTGTCCAGTTCCCCCAGCTGGCCTGGGAAGGAGGAAGGGAGGGACACCGGCCGCTCGCCGCCCCGACCCGGGGTAGCCCATGCCCCTCGGCGATCTCACCAGAGCGGGTTCTCACAGTCAGTCAGCCGTTCCTGGCTGGGGTACGCTGTCTTCTTGATCTCCGTTGCGGCTCCGGGAGCTACTCTGTATCGTCTCGACTCCCCCAGCAGCTGTTCTGGAGGAGGAACCAAGATCCGTGCGTCTTACTAAGCCGCCATCTTCTCCTGAAAACTTTCTTGACCAAAAGCGAGAAAAGAGAAATGAGACAAAATAAAGTATCAGTGGCTGAGAGATTTCAAACAGAGTAGAGAGGTTATCCTGGAGGGTATTCTTATGCATTATATATAATTAAGGCGTATTAGAGTGGCTAGAGGAAAGTACCTGAAACTGTAGAGCTGTGTTCCAGTAGCCATGATTCCTGACAATGATTGTATAATGATATAGGTTTCACAACATGACTGTGTGATTGTGAAAACCTTGTGCCTGATGCTCCTTTTACCTATGGTATGGACACATGAGTAAAACATATGGATTAATAATAAGTAAAAAATAGGGGGAACGAATGTTAAAATAAATTGAGTAGATTGAAATACTAGTGATCAATGAAAGGGAGTTGGAAGAGGTATGGGAAAAATAGGGGAAAATAGGGGGAAAATATGGGGAATAAAAGGTTAAAATATATTGGGTAGATGGAAATATGAGTGGTCAATGAGAGAAAGGGTAAAGAGTATGTTATGTATGAGTTTTTTCTTTTATTTCTTTTTCTGGAGTGATGCAAATATTCTAAGAAATGATCATAATGATGAATATACAACTATGTGATGATCTTGTGGGCCACTGATTGTACACCAAGTATGGAATTTTCATATGTTAGGAATGTTGTGTTCATATGTTGCTTAGTCAATAAAAATATTTTTAAAACATACTTGAAATACATACATATGACAAAAGACCTGTATCTAGATTACATAATGAGCTTTTACAACCAAATAATAGTAAAGCAAAACAAATCTGTAATTTTTCTAGTGGACAAACTATTTGAACAGACATTTTGCCAAGGAGGATATATAGATGTCATATATGCATGTAAAAAGTTGTCCAAAGGGAGCTGTCATCACAGAAATGCTAAATTTAAAATCACAGATACCATCTATGCTAGTTTGAAACTCTCATGTACCCCAGAAAAGCCAGTCCTTTAATCCTCATTCAATACTGCTGGGTGGGATATTTTTATTGTTTCTGTGGAGATGTGACCCACCCAAATGTGGGTAGTAAGTTTTGATAAGATGGTGTTCTAGTTTGGTAGCTGCTGGAATGTGATATACCAGTAATAGAATGGCTTTTAAAAGGGGGAATTTATCAACTTCCCCAAGTTGAATTCTTGATATTCTCACAAGCAGTGTGGACAACCAAAGCTATAGGCTAAGCCCCCGGTCTTGGGGTTCATTCGTATGAAACTTAACCCCACGAAGGATAGGTCAAGTCTACTTAAAATTTAGGCCTAAGAGTCACCCCCAAGAGAGCCTCTTTTGTTGCTCAGATGTGGTCTCTCTCTTCAGCCAACACAACAAGCAATCTCACCACCCTCTCCCTGTCAATGTGGGACATGACTCCCAGGGGTGTGGACCTTCCTGGCAA
This sequence comes from Tamandua tetradactyla, assembly GCF_023851605.1. Taxonomy (NCBI): domain Eukaryota; kingdom Metazoa; phylum Chordata; class Mammalia; order Pilosa; family Myrmecophagidae; genus Tamandua; species Tamandua tetradactyla. Next base: position 11,450,954 of record NC_135335.1, read on the forward strand.
CATGGGACAGAAATCCCAGAATGAGCTGAGACTCAGCATCAAGGGATTGATAAAACTTTCTCAACCAAAAGGGAGAAGAGGGAAATGAGACAAAGTGGCAATGGCTGAGAGATTCCAAACAGAGTGAAGAGGTTATCCTGTAGGTTATTCTTATGCATTAAGTAGAAATCACCTTGTTATTCAAGATGTAGTGGAGAGGCTGGAGGGAACTGCCTGAAAATGTAGAGCCATGTTCCAGTAGCCATGTTTCTTGAGGATGATTGAATAGTGATAGAGCTTTCACAATGTGCCTGTGTGATTGTGAAAACCTTGTGTCTGATGCTCCTTTTATCTACCTTGTCAACAGAAGAGTAGAACATACGGAATAAAAATAAATAATGGGGGGAACAAATGTTAAAATAAATTCAGTTTGAAATGCTAATGAAAGGGAGAGGTAAGGGGTATGGTATGTATAACCTTTTTTTTCTGTTTTCGTTTTCTTTCTTTTTCTGTTGTCTTTGTATTTCTTTTTCTGAATCGATGCAAATGTTTTCAGAATTGATGAATATGCAACTAAGTGATGATATTGTGAATTACTGATTATATATGTTAATGTTTTAGTTCATTTGTTAAATTTTTTTAATTAATAAATAAATTTTTTAAAAGGGGGGGATTTATTAAGTTACAGGTTTACAGTTCTAAGACCATGAAAATGTCCCAATTAAAGCAAGTCTATAAAAATGTCCAAATTAAGGCACCAAGAGGTTACTTTTACTCAAGATACACTGATGAAGTTCAAGGTTTCTCTCTCACCTAGAAAGGTATATGGCAAACATGGTGACGTGTGTTAGCTTTCTCTGCAGGCTCCTTCTTTCATGAAGCTTCCCCAGGGATGTATTCCTTCTTTATCTCCAAAGGTCTCTGGTTGCATGGGCTCTGTGATTCTCGTAACTCTAAAAAGGAACTCTCTCCAAAATGCTTCTTCTTTTAAAGGAGTCCAATAAACTAATTAATACCCACCTGGAACAGGTGGGGTCCTATCTCCTTCTAATGAAAGATTAATACCCACATTTGGGTGTCACATCTCCGTAGAGATAACATAATCAGGTTTCCAACCTATATACTGAATAGGGATGAAAAGATCCACAAGATGGATCAGGATTAAAACATGGCTTTGTAGCTTATATAATCTTTTCAAACCAGCACAAATCGTTTCCATAGAGATGCATCTCCACCCATTCAAGGTGGGGTTGCTTACTGGAGCCTTTTAAGAGGGAACCATTTTGGCAAAAGCTGGAGAGCCAACAGTGCCCACACAGTCAGACATCTTTGGAGATGTAGAAAGAAAACACCTCCAGGAAAGTCTTATGAAATGAGACTTGTGCCCTCCCAGCTGAGAAAGAAACACTGAACTTCATTGGCCCTTTCTTTGGAGTTAAGGTATCTTTCTCTGGATCCCTTAATTCGGACATTTTCACAGCCTTAGACCTGTAAATTTGCAATGTAATAAATTCCCTTTTTGAAAGCCATCCGTTTCTGGTATGTGGCATTCCAGCAGCTTACACACCCAAAAGACTGACCAAACCAAGTTTTATAAAGATGTGAAGCAACATGAATTCTCATATACTGCTGTAGGAATGGAAGTGATAAAAAAAAAACCCTTGAAAAATCAGTATGGCAGTTTCTTACAAAGGTAAACATATATCTATCAAATATCTCATTTATTCCACTTCAAGACAACTGAGAATATATGTCAAATGTTCAAAGAAAGTTTTTTGTAATAGCCACAAACTGGAAACAACTAAAACATCCATCAACAGCTGAATGAATAAACAAATTGTGATTTATCCATTCAATAAAGATGCAATAAAAAATAAACCTTACAGAAATAAGAAGGATTTTAAAAGAATTCTGTGCACATTTGTACACAAAAAAAATTTAGATAAACCAGATCAAATAGACAAAGTCCTAAAAACACACAATCTACCAAAACAGACTCAAGAAGAAATATAAAATCTCACCTGACCTATAACAAATAAAGAAATTAAATGAGTAATGAAAAATCTCCAAACAAAAGCCCTAGACCAGAGAGAGGTTCCACTGGTGAATTTTATCAAAGCTTTAAAAAAGAACACCAATCCTTCTCAATTTCTTCCCAAAAATAGAAGAGGAGACGGGCGGGCCACGGTGGCTCAGCAGGCAAGAATGCTCGCCTGCCATGCTAGAGAACCTGGGTTCGATTCCCGGTGCCTGCCCATGTTAAAAAAAAAAAAAACATAGAAGAGGAGAGAACCAAGTCATATACCAAAACTGATGAAGACATCACAAGAAACTATGCACCAATGTCTCTTATTAATACAGATGCAAAACTCTCAACAAAACACTACCAAACTGAATCCATAGTATAGTATAGTAAGAGGATTACACACATGACTAAGTGGGATTTATCCCCGGAATGCAAGTGTGGTTCAAAACACAGAAACAATCAATGTAATATTCCACGTTAATAGAACAAAGGAAAAATCCATGGTACCATTTCAGTTAAAGCACAAAACAAAAAGCATTTGACAACATTCAACACTCTTTCATGATAAAAACACTCGAAAGAAAAAAAGGCGGGCCACGGTGGCTCAGTGGCAGAGTTCTTGCCTGCCATGCCGGAGACGCGGGTTCGATTCCCCGTGCCTGCCCATATATATAAAAAAAAAAAATCAGTTGTCTATTCATACGCTCGCAATCAAGAAAGAAAATTTTTTTAAAATTCCATTTACAAAAACATCAAAAAAAATAGAAATAAATTAAACCAAGGAGATGTAAGACTTGTATACTAAAAACTCAAAATATTGCTGAAAGAAATTAATGAAGACCTAAATAAGTGGAAACACATTCATGGATTAGAAGACTGAATACTAAGATGGTATACCAGTCAAGGTTCTCCAGAGACACAAAAGGATAGAGAGAGACAGAAAGATGTATTGTCAGGAATTGGCTCCCAAAATCTCTTCTTCAATGATTAGTTTCTAGCCACATACCGGATCAGTCTCCTCACTAACAAAAATGATTTAATATCTTCCATTCTTTAAAGGTCCCCTTTTGTATTCTCTCGAGATACTATCCATATTTCTCTTGAGATACTACGCATCATAGTAAAAATTAAACTTAATTTAAAATAATGAGAAATTCTCCCGTTACAAGAAAGGTTTTCCAGCTCAATGGTTAGTCCCTCCTCCTGTTTAAAGCTTTGACCCTTAATGGAATTTAGTGCAGCATCGACTTTGAAGATACAGGAGGATCTCAGAAGCCCTGCCATGCATTCTTCGCTGCTCCATGAATGTTCCTCAGCTTGTTTTACTTCACGTCCAGTATGGTTCATTGTTTATTTTGTAATCTGGGGGCTTTAGTTACAGTAAGGAATGGGAGCTAGTCACTTATTCTTGCAGGGATTACAGGATTAGCCGAGTAATGAAGCCGAGAGGTCCCAAACCAGGTAACATCCTCACACTGATGTAGCCTTTACATTGACAGTGACACATTCCATATTGAGCGAGTGGGAGATGAGAATCTGTGCCTGCTACAGTTCTTCCTGCTGTGTAGCCCTTGTGTGTGTGTGTGTGTGTGTGTGTGTGTGTGTGTGTGTGTGTGTGTCCCTTCTTAATGCTAAGTAAACGTGGTGCTACGCAAGCCTGTTATGTTTTTTTTAGGGGGGGCGGGGCATGGGCAGGCACGGGAAACCGCACCCGGGTCTCCGGCATGGCAGGCAAGAACTCTGCCACTGAGCCACCATCGCACCACCCGCCTAACCGAGTCTTGTGAGTTTGAAGATCCAAATTTGAAACCCACATCAGTACTCTTACAGATTAGCCCAAAGGGGATCGTCTTTGAGATGCTCAAACCAACAAGAAACAGGCAATTTTTGATATAAAGAAAGAGGGAGAGAGGAGGAGAACATGATGAAATCTTCTTGCCTGAATGGCTGCTTACTTCTTTTCTGTTTCAGGTAGTAAAAGCTTGGAAGCAAATTGTCAGAGAAAGACATTATTCATGGCATTTAAATGATACAGGTTTGGTCCCTGCAGAATTGGGAAAAAGTGGGCTAATAAAAATGCTCAAACAGGAAAATGTCTAGAAAGATCGTTTCCTGATTTCTAGCAATGGTTTTAGCAAAATTGGAAACAATAGGAAGAGAACAGAAAGAAGCTGAACAGATTAACTGAATAAACTCAGAACAAAATGGAAGACTGTCTTAGTCAATGTCATTAAAAACCTCCATCTCGGCAAATGAATTGATAGGAAAGTGCTTCTCTAGAGATGGGCCCCGATTAAGCATGTCTCCGCCATTCATGACCCATTGAATCTCAACGGGGTGTGTGACTCGCTCTAACCAATAGAACGTGGCAGAAGGGAGGCTGTGCCAATTCTGGACCCAAGCCTTAGCAAGGGCTACATCTTCTGCATTTGCACTTTGAGGGGCCCAGAACTGCTACGGAAGAAGTTCAGCTTCACTGTTAGAGAGTCCACGTGGAGACCACAGGAGAGGTCACATGGAAAGGAGAGGTGCTGGGACCACTGAAGAACAAGAGTGGCCAAGCTGTCCCAGCGTCACAGTTGAGTCTCCAACTGACTCCAACCCAGCCTCAACTGACTGCAACCAGGTGAGAGAACCCAAGTGAGACCAGTAGAACTGGGACAAGTAACAGAACAGCTTTTGTATTAAGCCACTAAGTTTGGGGATGGTTTGTTACACAGCAATTGGTAACTACAACAATAGGTCATTTCCCTGCATTGAAGACCCTTTCCTGATCAGTAGCTGTTGGCAACGCTGACAATTTTCCCCTTAATAATAAAATCATGCTATTTCTCTCCTGATTTTTCTCCTACCTCATGATTGCTTCTTTATTTTTACTTATTTTAGCCTTTTTTAAAAAATACTTTTATTGAGACATCTTCACACACATACAGTCCATCCACGGCATACAATCAATGGCTCACATTACCATTATATAATTGTGTATTAATCACCATGACCATTTTTAGAACATTTGCACACTCTAGAAAAAGAAATAGAGAGAATAAAGAAAACCCATACATCCCATACCCCTTATCCCTCCCTCTTATTGCCCACTAGTATTTCAATCAACCCAATATTTTTTACCCCTTATCCCCCCTATTATTATTTATTTTTTTTCCACTCATCTGTTCTCATACCCTGGATAAAGGAGCATCAGACACAAAGTTTTCACAATGACATATTCACATTGTAAAAGCTATATAGTTATACAATTGTCTTCAAGGATTAAGGCGATGGTCGATGAGAGGGATGGGTAAGGGGTATGGTATGTATGAGTTTTTTCTTTTTCCTTTTTACGTCGTCTTCTGAAATGACGCAAATGTTCTAAAAAATGATCATGGTGTTGAACAAACAACTATGTGATGATATTGTGAGCCATTGATTGTACACCTTGTATGGAATATACGTGTGTGAAGATTTGTCGATGCAAACATCTAAAAAAAAGAAGAATTAAGGCTATTGGAACATGGTTCAACAGTTTCAAGAACATCTCTCCAACCACTCCAATACACCATAAACTAAAAAAGGATATCAATATAATGCATAAGTATAACCTCCAGAATAACCTCTCAGCTCTGTTTGATATCTCTCAGCCACTGAAACTTTATTTTGTCTCATTTCTTTCTTTCTTTTGGGCAAGAAGGCTTTCTCAATCCCATGATATCAGGTCCTGGCTCTGGGAGTCCTGTCCTATGTTGCCAGGGGGATTTACATCCCTGGAAGTCCCATATGTTGGGAAGGGCAGTGAGTTCATCAGCCAAGTTGGCTTAGAGAAAGAGGCCACATCTGAGCAACAAAAGACGTTCTCTGGGGGTGACTCTTAGGCATAATTCTAAGTAGGTTAGCTTTTCCTTTGCAGGAATGAGTTTCATAGGGTCGAATCTCAAGATCTAGGACTCAGCCTATTGACTTGGTTGTCCCCATTGCTTACGAGAATATCAGGAATTCCCCAGATAGGGAAGTTTAGCATTTCTTCCTTTCTCCCTAGTCCTCCAAGGGAATAATGCAAATACTTATTTATTCTCTGCCCATAATACTCTGGAATATAGTAAGGCATCATACTAACCTGTACAAACCAACGAGCTCTCATGCCCTATTCAAGGTTCCATATAACTATGATGTTCAAATAAACTGACCCTACAAGTTAAATTAGACACTGCGGTACCCAAAATATAAATTTTGCACCAAATAAATGTCGCTTCCTTTGATCTCACACGAAGGTTGAAGTTTTAAAATATGAACCATATCATCCTTTACCCAGTATTTTGATTTACCTTAGTCCTATCCAAATCAGCTTCATTCATATCTGTAGCTGAAGTCTGATCATTTTTTCAACTTTTTTAGTGGTTCTGTATAGGGTAATGCTGACTTTCATAGCTTCAGAGCTCTAACTTTTCTTCTCAGTCTCTTTGCTGTACTTCATCTTCTTCTCAACCTCTCAAAAGAGGAGGAACCCTGGCATCAATCTCCAACTCTTTACCTACATTCCTTTCTTTAATGATCTTGCCCAGTTCCTTAAAATTGATACACTGCTTAAATGCCAGATTTGTATCTGAGAGTAAATGTTAATTTTCCCAAGATTGACCCTTTATAGACTGGCCTCCTGCTAAAGAAATTGCATCCTGAGGAGTTGCATGGAAACCCACAAACCCACTGTAGTCCTGTGCTTCAAGGCTTGGACCCTACCACCCACTCAAGCTCACTGGAGGAGCTAATGTTTCCGACTATGAATGTTGAGCTTACAGGTTATTGTAGGAGCCAAAGATCTGCAACTCCAAATGCCATTGTGTCCTGATCCAGGATGCCACCAGAAAATGAGCTGTGCTCAACATGCAGTTTCAAAGCCACACAACTCAAGGGCTGAGGTCTTCTCTTCTCCCACAGTCTGATATCTGGTCATGCTAGACATCTCTGCCCTGCCCTCAATTGTAATGGGCCATGAGGGGCCCATATACTAGCTACTGCTCCTGCTTCCATACGGAGCTGAACTAGACAATCTGTTTCCAAATGTTCTAGTCTATGGGACAACCTTACACATCATTCACCTCCTAGCTGTTCTGGCAGCCTTTACTGTTCCTTCCCAGAGACCTATGCTACCTATCCTCATCAGTATCATCTATTGTAATATAAGTAGGGCCATTCCCCTTTCCGACTCAGAAGCCTTCAGTGGTTCCCCACAGCTCTCTGCATGCAGTTCAGAACCCTTAACTTGGCACACATGGTCCTTCTAAGGCTGCCTAACTCTCTGCTCTCCTCTCCTTCCACTTTCCCTTACATCCTCTTCCATTAAACTGACCTGTGTGCACTTTCTCCTGGACGTTTCATGTTACTTGACTCAGTACCACCAGGCCTAGATCTAAGGACTAGAGATCTAAAGCACGTTGACATATAAGCCCCCATACAAATTATAATGTGCTGTAATAAGGTCACAATTTCTAGCAAAGAGCACTCGATGACTTTAGCCTGGACAATGTGCAGTGAGTGGCATTCCTCAAGACCAGCAGCTCCGTCATGGGCCATGGAGGGTGTCTGGCCTCGACTTAAGAAGCATCACATCCCAAGTCATGTCACCTAACTCCTTAACTCAAGGACTTAAAATGATTACTAAAAAAAAAAAGAAGAAATACAACACTCTGTATTTAATGCACAGCATGTAACCAGGACCTAATATGTGAACTGCAGGGGCAATTCTAACTTCCCCCACTACCTCACTTGAGCTAGATGTTTATAATAATAGGTAGATGTCATGTATGGGCACCTACTCTGGACCTATGAAAGGATGGCCAGTCTTGGTCATAAGCAGCCATTCAGCCCCTGCCCTACCAGACCATGTCAGGCTGGCTAAGGCCAGCAAGCCTATTTCACACATCTATAGTTTGTACCCTTTGCCTCGAAAGATCTTCCCCTCACCCCTTTCGTTACAGTTTGTAACCCTCATGTCAGGGCATGTTCCCTGCAAAGCCTTCCCTGATATGCCCCTACATTAATCTAAATGCCCTTTCTCTGTCCTCCCAAGTGCAGCCCCCATAAGTCAAGTATGAACCTTTAACTGGATGTGCTTTTTAATAAAGCATTTATCATGAGTGCTGAACCCATTGAGCTATTAATTGTCAAATTACTAATGTCCGTTCTCTTAGGCTGCTAGCTCCCTGGAGGTAAAGACCAGCATGTAAAACAGAGCCAGTTGTAAATCAATAAAATTTGTTAAATAAAAAGACACCCAAGTGAATGCTCAAGAAGAAACACACCTAGGAGAGGATGACACTCACCTATCCAAGAGGCAACCACTTGCAAGGTCTTTAACCTGTGATTCAGCCACAAAGTCAGGTTGAACCAGTGTTTCAAAGTCTGCGGCACCCATTCCAGGTCCCAGAGGAAAAGGAGAGCAGCCCAGCAAAACCAGGGGACCTTAAAACCTACTGGCTCTAAACCCCTTAACAGGAATTGAAAGTTCCTCTGGCAGTTGATCCCTGCCTCCCTTTCCAACCTCATGTCACTTGACCCCTAGGATCCTACATTTAAGAAATATTAAGCTTCTCACAGTTCTTCAGATGCACTGTTTCCTCTCAACCCAGAACCATCCATCAGCTGGCTCTTCCCACCTGGATATCACTTGTATTTTTCTCATATAGTTCCAACCCCCTTTACTTGATTAATAGATACACTACCTTGGGTTTTAGCTTAAAAATGACTTTATCCAACAGGGCTTGACATTATGCTTTTCGCCCTCTGTAGTTCCCCATCCTAGGATGCTATACATTATTTCAATTATTTATTAGATCATACATTTTCCCCACTGGACCATAAGTTCAGAGAGAAGGCATATCTATTTTGCTGACTTCTGGAGTGGCAGTGGCGACAAATGCCTGGCATACAGTAGATTTAAAAAATTAATATAACCAAATAAATAGGCCAATCCCTCAGTCATAGGGTTTGCCCCTATGAAACTTACCCTTGCAAAGGATAGGCTAAGCTTACTTAAAAGTAGGCCTAAGAGTCACCCCCAGCAAACCTCTTTTGTTGCTCAGATGTGGCCTCTCTCTCTCAGCCGTCATGGCAAGTGAACTCACTGGCCTCCCCCTCTCTATGTGGGACATGATTCCCAGGGGTGTAAACCTCCCTGGCAAATTGGGACAGAAATCCTGGGATGAGCTGGGACTTGGCATCAAGGGATTGTGAAAACCTTCTTGACCAAAAGGGGGAAGAGAGATGAGACAAAATAAAGTGTCTGTGGCTGAGAGATTTCAAACAGAGTTTAGAGGTTATCCTGGAGGTTATTCTTATGCATTATATAGATAGCCCCTTTTTAGTTTTGGCATATTTCAGTGGCTAGAGGGAAGTTACTGAAACTGTAGAGCTCTGTCCCAGTAGCCATGTTTCTAAAAGATGATTGTATAATGATATAGCTTTCTCAATTGACTGTGTGATTGTGAAAACCTTGTGTCTGATGCTCCTTTTGTCTATGGAATGGACAGATGAGCAAAAGATATGGATAAAAAAATAAACAAATAATAGGGGAAACAAAGGTTAAAATTAATTGGGTAGATTGAAATATTAGTGGTCAATGAGAAGGAGGGGTAAGGGATATGGCATGTATGAGTTTTTTCTCTTTTCTTTCTTCTTTTGCTGGAGAGATGCAAATGTTCAAAAAAATGATCATAGTGATGAATACACAACTATGTGATGATACTGTGAGCCATTGATTGTAACCATGTCAAGAACATTTGTATGTTTATTTGTTGTTCCCAATAAGGATGTTTTTTAAAAATTAATACTTTCTAACGCCAGCTGCGTTCCTGGCGCGCAGGCGGGAGAAAGCAGGTGCGCAGTGGGCGGGGTCTTCAAGGAGCGGCGTGAGGGTTTTCAAAGTGTGCCTGGCCATGGCGAGGAGCGGCTCGTGGCTGTGAGAGTTTCCCTGCTTCCTTGTAGAACACACTCCCAGCCCAGGGATTAAAAACGCAAACGTTGACTTCTGGAGAAGATGGCAGCTTAGTAAGACACACGGGTTTTAGTTCCTCCTCCAGAACAGCTACTAGGGGAGTATAAACAATACAGAACAGCTCCCGGAGCCACGACAGAGATCAAGAAGACAGCGTACCCCATTCTGGAATGGCTGACTGGCTGGGAGAACCCAATCCAGTGAGATCGCCAAAGGGCGCGGGCTTCCCTGGGCCGGGGCGGCAAGTGGCCGGAGTCCCTCCCTCCCTCCTTCCCGGGTCGGCTGGGAGAATTGGACAGGCGGTCCCGTCAAGCTGCAGCAGTAGGCACCCCCCCACGCACAGCCCCCCGGACCAGGTGGGAGAATTGGATCGGAGATCCCCAGGCCGCGGAGAACGGTGACCGGGGTCCCTTCCAAACTCGTGGCTTCCCGGTCCGGCTGGGAACGGAGCACTCCCCCGGGCCGCGGCGGCTGGCGCCCTCCCACCACGCTTGGCACCCCGGGCCGGCTAGGAGATTCGGACGGGTGCTCTCCCGGGCTGCAACAGCCAGCAACCCTCCCTGCATTCGGATCCCCGGGCCGGCTGGAAGACTTGGATTGGCACTCTTCCAAGCCGCTTCGGCTGGCGAACCTCCCCCACGGCGAGAGTTTTCCAAAGTTAAAGGACCCACAGCACCTTTTACTGGTGGGACCCGCAGACAAACGAGTGCCACGAGCGCCAACTACTGGGAAGGATAAGAAAAACAGAACCCAGAGATTTCACAAAAAAATCTTTCAACCTGTTGGGTCCAACAACCAGGGAAATCTGATTAAATGCCCAGACGCCAGCAGAAGATAACAGATCACGCTCAGAAAATTGAAAATATGGCCCAGTCAAAGGAACAAACCAATAGTTCAAATGAGATACAGGAGCTGAGACAACTAATGTTGAATATACAAACAGAAATGGAAAACCTCTTCAAAAATGAAATCGATAAATTGAGGAAGGACATGAAGAAGACATGGGCCGAACAAAAAGAAGAAATAGAAAAACTGAACAAACAAATCACAGAACTTATGGAAGTGAAGGACAAAGTAGAAAAAAATGGAAAAAACAATGGATACCTACAATGATAGATTTAAAGAGACAGAAGATAGAATTAGTGATTTGGAGGATGGAACATCTGAATTCCAAAAAGAAACAGAAACTATAGGGAAAAGAATGGAAAAATTTGAACAGGGGATCAGGGAACTGAAGGACAATATGAAGCGCACAAATATACGTGTTGTGGGTGTCCCAGAAGGAGAAGAGAAGGGAGAAGGAGGAGAAAAACTAACGGAAGAAATTATCACTGAAAATTTCCCAACTCTTATGAAAGACCTAAAATTACAGATGCAAGAAGTGCAGCACACCCCAAAGAGAATAGACCCAAATAGGCGTTCTCCAAGACACTTACTAGTTAAAATGTCAGAGGTCAAAGAGAAAGAGAGGATCTTGAAAGCAGCAAGAGAAAAACAATCCATCACATACAAGGGAAACCCAATAAGACTATGTGTAGATTTCTCAGCAGAAACCATGGAAGCTAGAAGACAGTGGGATGATATATTTAAATTACTAAAAGAGAAAAACTGCCAACCAAGACTTCTATATCCAGCAAAATTGTCCTTCAAAAATGAGGGAGAAATTAAAACATTCTCAGACAAAAAGTCACTGAGAGAATTTGTGACCAAGAGACCAGCTCTGCAAGAAATACTAAAGGGAGCACTAGAGTCAGATATGAAAAGACAGAAGAGAGAGGTATGGAGAAGAGTGTAGAAAGAAGGAAAATCAAATATGATGTACATAATACAAAAGACAAAATGGTAGGGGAAAATATTATCCAAACAGTAATAACACTAAATGTCAATGGACTGAATTCCCCAATCAAAAGACATAGACTGGCAGAATGGATTAAAAAACAGGATCCTTCTATATACTGTCTACAGGAAACACATCTTAGACCCAAAGATAAACATAGATTGAAAGTGAAAGGTTGGGAAAAGATATTTCATGCAAATAACAACCAGAAAAGAGCAGGAGTAGCTATACTAATATCCAACAAATTAGACTTCAAATGTAAAACAGTTAAAAGAGACAAAGAAGGACACTATCTACTAATAAAAGGAACAATTAAATAAGAAGACATAACAATCATAAATATTTATGCACCGAACCAGAATGCCCCAAAATACATGAGGAATACACTGCAAACACTGAAAAGGGAAATAGACACATATACCATAATAGTTGGAGACTTCAATTCACTACTCTCATCAATGGACAGAACATCTAGACAGAGGATCAATAAAGAAATAGAGAATCTGAATATTACTATAAATGAGCTAGACTTAACAGACATTTACAGGACATTACATCCCACAACAGCAGAATACAACTTTTTCTCAACTGCTCATGGAACATCCTCAAAGATAGACCATATGCTGGGTCACAAAGCAAGTCTTAACAAATTTGAAAAGATTGAAATCATACACAACACTTTCTCGGATCATAAAGGAATGAAGTTGGAAATCAATAATAGGTGGAGTGCCAGAAAATTCACAAATACGTGGAGGCTCAACAACACACTCTTAAACAACGAGTGGGTCAAAGAAGAAATTGCAAGAGAAATTAGTAAATACCTCGAGGCGAATGAAAACGAAAACACAACATATCAAAACTTATGGGATGCAGCAAAGGCAGTGCTAAGAGGGAAATTTATTGCCCTAAATGCCTATATCAGAAAAGAAGAAAAGGCAAAAATTCAGGAATTAACTGTCCACTTGGAAGAACTGGAGAAAGAACAGTAAACTAATCCCAAAGCAAGCAAAAGGAAAGAAATAACAAAGATTAGAGCAGAAATAAATGAAATTGAAAACAATAGAGAAAATCAATAAGACCAGAAGTTGGCTCTATGAGAAAATCAATAAGATTGATGGGCCCTTAGCAAGATTGACAAAAAGAAGAAGAGAGAGGATGCAAATAAATAAGATCAGAAATGGAAGAGGAGACATAACTACTGATCTCACAGAAATAAAGGAGGTAATAACAGGATACTATGAACAACTTTACGCTAATAAATACAACAATTTAGATGAAATGGACGGGTTCCTGGAAAGACATGAACAACAAACTTTGACTCAAGAAGAAATAGATGACCTCAACAAACCAATCACAAGTAAAGAAATTGAATCAGTCATTCAAAAACTTCCTAAAAAGAAAAGTCCAGGACCAGACGGCTTCACATCTGAATTCTATCAAACATTCCAGAAAGAATTAGTACCAACTCTCCTCAAACTCTTCAAAAAAATAGAAGTGGAGGGAAAACTACCTACTTCATTCTATGAAGCCAACATCACCCTCATACCAAAACCAGGTAAAGATATTACAAAAAAAAAAACTACAGACCAATCTCTCTAATGAATATAGATGCAAAAATCCTCAATAAAATTCTAGCAAATCGTATCCAACAGCACAATAAAAGAATTATACATCATGACCAAGTAGGATTCATCCCAGGTATGCAAGGATGGTTCAACATAAGAAAATCAATTAATGGAATACACCATATCAACAAATCAAAGCAGAAAAATCACATGATCATTTCAATTGATGCAGAGAAGGCATTTGACAAGATTCAACATCCTTTCCTGTTGAAAACACTTCAAAAGATAGGAATAAAAGGGAACTTCCTTAAAATGATAGAGGGAATATATGAAAAACCCACAGCTAATATCATCCTCAATGGGAAAAAATTGAAAACTTTCCCCCTAAGATCAGGAACAAGACAAGGATGTCCACTATCACCACTATTATTCAACATTGTGTTGGAGGTTCTAGCCAGAGCAATTAGACAAGAAAAAGAAATACAAGGCATCAAAATTGGAAAGGAAGAAGTAAAACTATCACTGTTTGCAGACGATATGATACTATACGTCGAAAACCCGGAAAAATCCACAACAAAACTACTAGAGCTAATAAATGAGTACAGCAAAGTAGCAGGTTACAAGATCAACATTCAAAAATCTGTAGCATTTCTATACACTAGTAATGAACAAGCTGAAGGGAAAATCAAGAAACGAATCCCATTTACAATTGCAACTAAAAGAATAAAATACCTAGGAATAAATTTAACTAAAGAGACAAAAAACCTATATAAAGAAAACTACAAAAAACTGTTAAAAGAAATCACAGAAGACCTAAATAGATGGAAGGGCATACCGTGTTCATGGATTGGAAGACTAAATATAGTTAAGATGTCAATCCTACCTAAATTGATTTACAGATTCAATGCAATACCAATCAAAATCCCAACAACTTATTTTTCAGAAATAGAAAAACCAATAAGCAAATTTATGTGGAAGGGCAGGGTGCCCCGAATTGCTAAAAACATCCTGAGGGAAAAAAATGAAGCTGGAGGTCTCGCGCTGCCTGACTTTAAGGCATATTATGAAGCCACAGTGGTCAAAACAGCATGGTATTGGCATAAAGATAGATATATCGACCAATGGAATCAAATAGAGTGCTCAGATATAGACCCTCTCATCTATGGACATTTGATCTTTGATAAGTCAGTCAAGCCAACTCACCTGGGACAGAACAGTCTCTTCAATAAATGGTGCCTAGAGAACTGGATATCCATATGCAAAAGAATGAAAGAAGACCCGTATCTCACACCCTATACAAAAGTTAACTCAAAATGGATCAAAGACCTAAACATTAGGTCTAAGACCATAAAACAATTAGAGGAAAATGTAGGGAGATATCTTATGAAACTTACAGTTGGAGGCGGTTTTATGGACCTTAAACCTAAAGCAAGAGCACTGAAGAAGGAAATAAATAAATGGGAGCTCCTCAAAATTAAACACTTTTGTGCATCGAAGAACTTCATCAAGAAAGTAGAAAGACAGACTACACAATGGGAGACAATATTTGGAAATGACATATCAGATAAAGGTCTAGTGTCCACAATTTATAAAGAGACTGTCCAACTCAACAACAAAAAGACAGCCAACCCAATTACAAAATGGGAAAAAGACTTGAACAGACACCTCTCAGAAGAGGAAATACAAATGGCCAAAAGGCACATGAAGAGATGCTCAATGTCCCTGGCCATTAGAGAAATGCAAATCAAAACCACAATGAGATATCATCTCACCAGAATGGCCATTATCAACAAAACAGAAAATGACAAGTGCTGGAGAGGATGCGGAGAAAGAGGCACACTTATCCACTGTTGGTGGGAATGTCAAATGGTGCAACCACTGTGGAAGGCAGTTTGGCGGTTCCTCAAAAAACTGAATATAGAATTGCCATACGACCCAGCGATACCATTGCTAGGAATCTACTCAAAGGACTTAAGGGCAAAGACACAAACGGACATTTGCGCACCAATGTTTATAGCAGTGTTATTTACAATTGCAAAAAGATGGAAACAGCCAAAATGTCCATCAACAGACGAGTGGCTAAACAAACTGTGGTATATACATATGATGGAATATTATGCAGCTTTAAGACAGAATAAACTTATGAAGCATGTAATAACATGGATGAACCTAGAGAGCATTATGCTGAGTGAGTCTAGCCAAAAACTTAAGGACAAATACTGTATGGTCCCACTGATGTGAACCGACATTCGAGAATAAACTTGGAATATGTCATTGGTAACAGAGTCCAGCAGGAGTTAGAAACAGGGTAAGATAATGGGTAAGTGGAGCTGAAGGGATATAGACTGTGCAACAGGACTAGATACAAAAACTCAAAAATGGACAGCACAATAATACCTAATTGTAAAGTAATCATGTTAAAACACTGAATGAAGCTGCATCTGAGCTATAGGTTTTTTTTTTTGTCTGTCTGTTTGTCTTTTTTTTTCTTTTTCCTTTTCTTTTTTTTTACTATTATTATTATTTTTATTTTTTCTCTATATTAACATTCTATATCTTTTTCTGTTGTTTTGCGAGTTCTTTTCCTAAATCGATGCAAATGTACTAAGAAATGATGATCATGCATCTATGTGATGATGTTAAGAATTACTGATTGCATGTGTAGAATGGAATGATTTCTAAATGTTGTGTTAATTTCTTTTTTTCTTTAATTAATACTTTCTGAAGGAATGAAGTGTGAGTCTGAGTGAAGAGTTCTTTGCACACACAAGACAGACTGAAAGCTCAAACATGAATGATTTCCCCCTAAAGAAAATTTTGTTTTTCACTGTTGCCCTAAATCCGCGTTGACACAGATGCCGCTTCTTTTCAAAGAACCCCACCTCTCCATTGAAGCAAAGCAGTGCAGACAGTTTCCCCAGGCCCTTTTGGAATTAGTCAGCCAAATATTTTCAGTAAGGGCATAGAGAAAATTCTTTGGCAAAGACTACTCCTACTGTAAACAGATAATGAGGGTGTACTGTTCCTTCTCTGAGCATGTCCCTGACCTCAGCAGCGCCCCAGGAGTCAAGCGTGACCTTTTAGCTGGATGTACTCTCAGCTAAACTGTACTTATTCATGGGTCTCAGGTTAGTTCACAAAGGGAAGTTCTGAAACTCAGTCATGCGCGCTTTATGGCGTTCCTGTGGGAAGCACAGAGCACCAGGCATTTGTTTAATATTCTGGGTTTTAAAAGCTAATTTAAACAAACCAGAGTTAAATTAAAGCAAAGTGGAAAGGCCAATATAACATACTGATTTTTGCTAGCAAGTTTCTGCTTTAGTGAAAATTCTCCTCGGGTCGCAGACTGGTTTCGTATCGTTCGAAATGGAGTCATAGAATGTGGAGAGAGAGGAATGATAGGCAAATGACTCAGTAGATGCAAGAATTTATTTCCCTAGATAGATTCATTCATTTGAATAATGTGTTTAAGGAACTGCTCTGTGTTTATGCTAGAGGTAGAATGATATATAAAATACAATGATATATAAAATAAAATTCATGGTCCCGTGAAAGAGATTGAGAAGTGAACACATGCTTACAGGACGGTATCATACTGTCATACGTAGAGTGTGGGTGAGGTGCTTTGATATAAAGGAAAAAAAACTTCCAATGTTACCTCGATGAATGGGATGACTCAAGGAAATCTTCACTTTAAAGATAATGGTCTTCGATTGCCAGGACTGCAGACACCACAAACTGATGGACTGAAACCACAGAAATTCACCATCTCACTGTTTGGGGGACTAGAACTTTAAAATTAAGTATCAGCAAACCATGCTTGCTCCAAAATCTGCAGCATTTGGGTTGGTGGTGGCTCAGTCTCTGTCTCTGTCTTGGGGATCTCTCTCCATCTGTCTCCTCCTGTGGTTTCTCCTTCCACATTCAAATCTCCTTTGCCTTTAGGAACTTTCAGTCACATAGGATTAAAACCCACCCTGATTCAAGTAGGCTTCATCTTATTAGGATCTTCGAAGACTTGTAAATGTACAAATGAGTTCACACCCACAGGACCAAGCCTTAGGATTTGAATACATCTTCTAGAGGACATGATTCAATCCCAACAATTACCCCTAAGAGAGAGCTTAAAGGATACGAAGATTTCATGAGACAAATAAGGAGTGGAGGAAATGAGGGGAGGGCAGAATCTATTTCAAGGACACAGAATAATTGGAACAAAGCCATGGATACAGGCTAAAATAACATGGTTTAGTTGTGGAATAAAAACTTGTGTGCAAAATGTCCCAGTTTCCCACTTCCACACCCACAGGGTAGGTCTTCCCTTTGGAAGCCTGTCCATGCTTCTTTTCCAAACGCTGACTTCTTTGTGTTTGCTGAGTCCGTGATGTGGAAGTGTGTAATGGAGGGAATTTGGCAGCATTCATCAAGGTATTGTCTCACCATCTCCATGTAGATCCATAATCACCATCTGGAGATGCACTGGTGCAACTAATTTTGTGCGAAAAGATGACAGAACAATAATTAATAAAATGAAGGAGGGAAAAAAAACACATGATCATCTCAATGGATGCAGAAAAGGCATTTGGTAAACTCTAACACCACTTCACGACAAAAATACTCAAAAAACTAGGAATAGAAGGGAATTTCCTCAATATGATAAAGGGCATTTATGAAAAACCCAGTGAAGATAATACCAAGGTGAAAGACATAAAGCTATTCCCCCACCCCCTGCTAAGATCACGAACAAGACAAGGATGCCTGCTCATGCCTTCCTGTTCAACATTATACTGGGAGTTCTAGATACAGCATTTAGTCAAGGAAAATAAATTTGAAGCCTCCAAACTGGAAAAGAAAAAGTAAAATTATCTCATTTCCAAGATGACATAATTCTATGTTAAAAATCCTAAAGAATCTACACACACTAAAAAAAAGATTAATGTTAATAAACAAATTCAGCAAGGTTGTAGGATATAAGAACAACACAGAAAAAGCAGTTGTACTTCTATTACACTAGCAAAGAACAATCTGAAAAAGAAATAGAGAAAACAATTCCATTTAACATAGCATAAAAAGGGTGGTGTGACGGTGGCTCAGTGGCAGAGTTCTCGCTGCCACGCCAGAGACCCAGGTTCACTTCCTGGTGCCTGTCCATGCAAAAAAAAAGAAAGAATGAAAAGCAGGTGGTTCAGTGGTAGAATGCTCACCTTTCATGCGGGAGACCCGGGTACGATTCCCAGACCACGCACCCAAAAAAATAAAAAGAATGAAATAGCTTTTTTGCTACAGGTTTGCTGCCAGAACACAGGTGTCATGAAAATCACAGCTACATGTCAAACCAACATGGTAAAGGAAATGACTCAGATGAACAATGTCATTATTGGACCCATAGATTCAGGCAAGTCTACCACGACTCGCCATCTGATCTACAAAGGTGGTGGAATTGACAAAAGAACCATTGAAAGATTTGAGGAGGTGGCTACTTAGATGGGAAAGGTGTCCTTCAAGTATGCCTGGGTCTTGGATAAACTAAAAGCTGAACATGAGTGTGGTATCACCATTGACATCTCCCTGTGGACATTTGAGGCCAGCAAGTATTACGTGGCCATCATTGGTGCCCCAGAACAGAGACTTATTAAAAATGATTATAGGCACATCTCAGGCTGAATGGGCTATTCTGATTGTTGCTGCTAATGCTGGTGAAATTTGAAGCTGGTATATCCCAGAATGGACAGACCTGAGAGCATGCCCTTCCGGCTTACACACGACGTGTGAAACAGCTAATAGTTGGTGTTAACAGAACGGATTCCACCGAACCACCCTATGGTAAGAAGAGATATGAGGAAACCATTAAGGAAGTCAGCACCCACATCGAGAAAATTGGCTACGACCTTACACATAGCATTTGTGCCAATTTCTGGTTGGAATGGTGACGACATGCTGGAGACAAGCGCTAATATGCCTTGGCTCAAGGGATGGAAAGTCACCCACAAGGATGGCAGTGCCAATGGAACCATGCTGCCTGAAGTTCTGGGTTGCACCCTGCCACCACCTCGTCCAACTGACAGACCCTTGCATCTGCCTCTTCAGGACATCTACAGAATTGGTGGTATTGGTACTGTGCCTGTGGGCAGAATGGAGACTGGTGTTCTCAAACCAGGCACGATGGTCACCTTTGCTCCAGTAAATGTTACAACTGAAGTGAAGTCTGTTGAAATGCATCGTGAAGCTTTGAGTGTAGCTCTTCCTGGGGACAGTGTGGGCTTCAGTGTCAAAAACACGTCTGTTCTTTGGGCCCTGTACATGATGCCCGATGAATGCAGGTGGCTGAAGGAAGCACTGATGGAGAAGCAGATTGGCGAACGACAGTATATCCTTATGAATGAAGGCTGTGCTGCTACGAAAAGGAACAAAGCCGTGATGCAGGCAACAATGTGAATGAATATGTGGGACGTTTGGTGAGACAAAATAAACCAGAAACAAAAGAATAGCAACAAAAACAATAAAAAGCAGTGTGTCTGTGAGCCGATCCTAAAGAACACCTAGGGCAATCTATAAGAGTTTACAAAGGTTGCATGCACTAGGGGAACTTTCCAGAAACCTACAACCTCCAGATGGGTCCCTGCACCAGATAAGTCCTGAAATACAGAGGGGCCAGCCTCTCCAGAACATCAACTACTTCCATCCCCCTACTCCATATTATTGACAACCCCTTCCAACATGAAAAAGTTAGAATGTGTATAACCCAAATATCCCTAAAGAGATTTAACAAACAAATTATGAATCCTGAATCATTAAATTGATATCTTTCCGTCTCCAGTATCTTAGAGCAGCTAGAAGTAAAACTTCAAACTGTAGAATTGTAACCCATCCCAAACTCTGAAATCTGTTCTACAACTAATTGTTGTGCTGCGCTTTGAAATTTATTGCTTTTTTGTATATATGTTACTCATCACAAAAAAAAGAAAAGAAAAGTCAATTGTGATGACAAAAAAAAATATTTATTCCTTCTAGCCTCTTATATCCTGGGCAGCTAGAAGGAAAAATCTGAGATGATGGTGTGGTAGCCCATGACAAACTCTGGGATCTGTCCTGTAACTACTTGTTGAAGAGTACTCTGAAAATTATTGCTATTTTCTTTCTTTTCTTTGTATTATGCTATATTATACAATTATTAAGAAGTGAAAGAAGAAAAAGAACATGTCTGTAAAAGCTGTTCCTTGTGGCAATGTGGATAGTGACAGCAAAAAATGACCCACCAGTGGAAGCAGCTGGCTTCACTGCTCAGGTGATTATCCTGAGCCATCCAGGTCACATCAGTGCTGACTGTGTACCCTGTGCTGGATTGTCACACAGCTCACATTGCCTGCAAGCTTGCCAAGCTGAAGGAGGAGATTGATTGCTTTCTGGGAAGAAGCTGGAAGATGGCACCAAATTCCTGAAATCTGGGGATGCTGCCATCATTGATATGGTTCCTGGAAACCCATGTGGGTTGGGAGTTTCTCTGACTATCCTTTTCTGGGTCATTTTGCTGTTTGTGATATGAGATAGACAGTTGCTGTGGGTGTCATCAAGGCAGTGGACAAGAAGGCTGCTGGAGCTGGCAAGGTCACCAAGTCTGCCCAGAAAGCTCAGAAAGCTAAATGAATATTACCCATAACACATGCCATCCCAGTTTTAATCAGTGGTGGAAGAACGGTCTCAGAACTGTTTGTCTCAATTGGCCATTTAAGTTTAACAGCAAAAGACTGGTGAATGAAAACAATGCATCGTAAAACCTTCAGAAGGAAAGAAATGTTTTGTGGACCATTTGTTTCCATGTGGCAGTTTTAAGTTATTCATTTTTTAAATCAATACTTTTAAAATAGAAACAACAAGGAAAACTCTGTCACAGAATTTTGAGGCCCATTGAAACAAAGTTTAAAGAAAAACCTGTGCCTTCTTTTGAAAGGTTAGCCTAGGCAAAAATCTTTTAACCTATTTCTGGTATTCCATCTGCTGAAATTTGATAGCTCAGGGTAAAGCTTTGTTAGGATAGATATTAAGTTTTTTCTTTTCACCTCTAAGGGGAGGGATCATGACTTAAGCTGTTTTAAGTGCTTACTAAAATACACTTGCTTGTTGGTGGCAACCTTGGTTAGTAAAAGCAGACGGTAATTTGTAATGTTTATAAGCTTCCATAGGCCAACTTCTGTAATCTATGTTGCATTAAAAAAAAAAAAAGAATGAAATACATGGGAATAAATTTAACCAAAGATATATGAGACTTATACAATAAAATCTCAAAGCACAGCTGAAAGAATTTTTAAATTACCTATTTAAATGGAATGTATCCCATGTCCATCGATGAGAAGATTTAATATTAAAATGGCAATACTACCCAAAGTGAACTACAGAGTCAATACAATCTCTAGCAAAATCCCAACAGTCGCTTTTTACAAAAATGATCCTGAAATTCCTATATAATTTCAAGGGCACCTGAATGTTTTAGTTTCTTTGACTGCTCAAGCAAATACCATGCAATGAGTTAACTTAAACAGCAGGAATTGATTCGCTCATGGTTTTGAGACTAGGAAAGGGTCCAAATCAAGCTGTCATTAAATCGATTCTTTCTTCCCAAAGACTGGCATTCTGGGGCTGGATGCTGGTAATTCTAGATCCTGAGCTTCTCTGTCCTATGACAAGGGGCAGAGCAGCCTTCTGGTCTACCCCTTCTCTTCCAGGTTCCACTGACTTTCAGCTTCTTACTTCCTGTGGCTTTCTCTCTTTCTGTCTGAATTTCAATCCCCTTATAAAGGACTCCAGTAACAACATTAAGATCCATCCTGATGAAGGTGGACCACACCTTAACTTAAGTAACCTCATCAAAAGGCCCTACTTACAGTGGATTCACACTCATAGGAATGGATTAAGTTTAAGAACATTTTTCCTGGGGTGCTATGATGGTTTGAAGCTGTATGTACCCAAGAAAAGCCACGTTCTTTTAGCCCATTCCTGGGGGGTGCACATCTGTTGTGGGTGGGACATTTTGGTTAGGTTATTTAAATTGAGATGTGACCCATCCCATTCAAAGTGGGTCTGAATCCTTTTACTGGAGTCCTTTATGAGAAGATAAGGACAGAAAAAAACAAGAGAGCTTCAAGAGAAAAACTCTGGAGATGCTAAGCAAGGACCCACACAGGTTTAGTGACGAGGTCTCTGGAACTTCAGAAGAGGATCTGAAGCAATGAAACCCAAGAATGAAGGACCAGCAGATGTCAGCGATGTACCTTGCTATCTGACAGAGGAATTCCAGGTGCCAGCAGCCTTTCTTCAGAGATGGTATCTTCCTCTTGATGCCTTAATTTGTACATTTTCTTGGCCTTAGAACTGTACATTAGTAAGCTTATGAATCTCCATTGTTAAAAGCCAGTCCAGGGGCACTAGACATGATCTCTGATAAATGGAGGTGGCTGAAGGATGCACTGACTGAGAAGTAGATTGGTGCATAATGGTGTATACATATCAATGAATGCTATGCTGCTACAAAAAAGGAACAAAGTCATGAGGCAAGCAACAATGTGAATCAAGGTGTGGGACATTTAGGTGAGGCCAAGTAACTCAGAAACAAAAGAACAACAATGGTATGGTCTCCTTTAGAAAACGCTTACAAGAAAATAGGGGCCTAGATTGTAAGCTTTTATAGCAGATACATTTAGCCCAGAGTGGTCATTATTATTTTGGGATTTCGAGAGGCTGATATATATGTATAACCTGATATTTATAGATAAGAATGAGCACGATCAGGTTGCGGTTAAAGTAGTTCAGAACACAGGGGTAAGGAAGACAATGTCTACATTTTAGGACCACATGTACTCTTTGAGACCAAAAGAAGAAAGGTTTATTTGGTCTGGAACCAAAATTTTCTGTAGCATATCATCTAACTCAACCTATCTGCATAGCTCATTTGAGCAATTGAAACACAGGGAGCCCAGAATAAGAAAGAGGTCCTCTAATCCTGTATAGCTTTAGTGTAATGCCTGATACATTCTAGCATTTATTAAGCAGATAATCAAAAAACACTGGCAAAGTCCCTTGAGGGATGGGAGAGAAATATAGAACTATGAAACTTTACCTTCAGGAAATCCCTTGATACTGTGTCAAACTGTGAGGACCCCCAAATCAATAGGCCAAGTCCTTGATCTTGAGGCTTACTCTGGTGAAGTCTATGTAGGTAGTGGAGAAGCTTAGCCTAATACAGGTATGCCTAAGAGTTACTTCTGAGGACCTCTTTTGTTGCTCAGATGTGGCCTCACTCTCTCTAAGCCCAACTCTGCAAGTAAAATCATGCCCGCCTGCTACATGGGACATGACATCCAAGGGTGAAAGTCTCCCTGGAGACATGGCAGATGACTCCCACGGATGAATCCAGCCCTGGCACCGTGGGATCAACAATTTCATCCTGACCAAAAGGGGCAAAAGAAGTGTAACTAATAAAGTATCAGTGGCAGAGAGAGTTCAAATAGAGTTGAGAGGTTACTCTGGAGCTTGCTTTTATGCAAGCTTCAGTTAGACCTTGTTACCTACATAACTTGTCAAACCTCAACCAGGACCATTCCAGCCAATACTAAAGAGCACCTAGGGCAATATATAAGATTCCACAAGGGTTCCGTGCACTAGAGTAACTTTCTAGAAACCTACAACCTCCAGATGGTTCCCTGGACCAGATAAGTCCTGAAACCTAGCCCAACATCTGATAGTTCCATCTCCCTACCCCATATTAATGATAGACATGAAACTAGTTAGAATGAAAAAGTTAGAATGGCCATAGCCCAAAAACCCCTAAAGAGAGGGATACAAAGATCAAAGGTGATGGTGGAGTTATACAGAGAAGATAGGATTTAACAAATGAAAATGAATGCTGAATCATTAAATTGATATCTCTTTTAGTCTCCAGTATTTTAGAGCAGCTAGAAGTAAAAACCTAAAATTGTGGAATCATACATAACCCATACCAAACTCTGAAGTATGTTCTACAACTATTTGTTGTGGTGTGCTTTGAAATGTATTGCTTTTTTGTATATATGTTATTTTTCACACAAAAAAAAAGAAAGAAAAAAGTCAATTGTGATAGTAAAAAAGAATATTAAGTCTTCTAGTCTCCTATATTCTGGAGCAGCTAGAAGGAAAAATCCGAGAGGATTGTATGGTAGCCCATGACAAACTCTGGGATCTGTCCTGTAACTACTTGTTGAAGACTGCTTTGAAAACTATTGCTTCTTATTTCTTGGCTTTGTTATACTATACAATAAAAAAGTTGAAAAAAAAAGCCAGTCCAAGGGATATGAGAATTGTTCAATGGTAGAATTCTTGCCTGCCATGTGGGAGACCCCCATTCGATTCCCAACAAACAACAAAGAAACCAACAAAAACAAACAAACAAAAAATTCAACAAATGGTGCTGCAAGAACGGGATATTCAAATGGTAAAAGAATGAAATGTGACCCCGCCATACAGGTACCAAAAAAAAAAAAAAAAAAAAAAAAAACACCAGTCCATTCTGGTATATTGCATTTTAGCAGCTTTAGCAAACTGAAATGGGCACATAGCTTCAAGCCATCTCACTGAATAACCAAAACAATCTTGAAAAAGAAGAACAAAGTTGGAAAAATCACACTTCCCAATTTCAAACTTATTGCAAAGCTACAGTAATCAAAAGAATGGGGCATTGACATAAGGATAGACAGATACACCAGTGGAATAGAATTCATAATCCATAAGTAGACCATCTGTAGTTGATTGATTTTTTGACAAGGAAATCAAGACCATTTAATGGGAAATTAATAATCTCTTCAACAAATAGTGTGGGAGACTATTGATATCCACATTTTGCAAGAGAATGTGTAAGCAAGAAATACATTTATAATGCTAAGTATCTTGGATTTTAGCATTGTTTGGTAGAACTGCTAGAGTCAACTAACCTAATACAGTTTTGTTTCTTGTATTTTTCAGATGGCTTGTTATTTTCTCTGAAAGCTCCAGAGAAAACTGAATCCAGTAAGCTGCCAATCAGGTTGTTGTACTTTTCATTTCTAAAAGTCCTATCTGTTTTTTCCCCCAATTATGCTATGTTGCCATTATAACTTTCTTAGCCCTAAAGATATTTTTAGCCTTGGTTTTATTTTGTTTGATATAATAAGCATAATTGTTTTTAAAATATGGCTGATAATTCCAACATCTGAAGATTTTTGTAGGTCTATTTCTGCCCTCTGTTGTTTCTGCTGGTTCTTATTTCTTGTACCTTACTTCATTTTGTGCTTATTTCATTGACTGGTCATTGTTCTTAAGAAACCATTTGCTGCTAGAATACAGAGTCGCTTAAGTTTCTTAAGTTTTATTTTCTTAACTCCTTTGGTGACATCAGGTTGAAAAATAACGTTGAGTGAAGCCCAACTACTGTAAATAAAACCTGTAGATAATTAGTCCAGTAATTGTAGACCTATGCTCTATCGTAGCTAATCCTTCACGAATTACTTAGTTGACTTCTCTCTGAGGGATAGAAAGAAAATTTTCTATTTGACCTAAAAGGAGAGGTGAAGAACTTTGTTGCGTTCACAACCCTTAATGTACACTGTACGAGGAAGAAACTCACAAATTAGGCTTCTCTATCATCCAGGGAACTGTCATTGGATTTGTTCTAGAAACTTATTATTCAAAGTACGGTCTAAACACAGGCAGCATCAGCATCACCATAGAGCTTGTTAGAACAGCAAAATCTCAGGCTTTTCTACAAGCTTCTGAATCAGAATCTTCATTTAAACAACAGAGTCAAATGATTCATACGCGCGTTAAAGTTTGAGAAGCACTGGTTGGAAGCCAGTTCTTATAATGAGATCCATAATTACAGCATTTAGGAGGATGAGAAAGCCTTGGTGTAGATTTTTGAACTCCATTTGTTCTGCTTTGCTAACTGCCAGAATGCAATATACCAGAAACAGAATGGCTTTTAAAAAGGGGAATTTAATAAGTTGCTAGTTTACAGTTCAAAGGCTGAGAAAATGTCCCAATTAAAGCAAATCTGTAGAAATGTCCAATCTAAGGCATCCAGGGATAGATACCTTGGTTCAAGAAGGCCGATGAAGTTCAGGGTTTCTCTCTCAAGTGAGAAGGCACGTGGCAAACACAGTCAGAGTTTCTCTCTCATCCGGAAAGGCACATGGTGAACACAGTCACGGTTTCTCTCTCAGCTGGAAGGGCACATGGCGAGCAAGGCATCATCTGCTAGCTTTTTCTCCTGGCTTCTCGTTTCATGAAGCTCCCCAGGAGGCATTTTCCTTCTTCATCTCCAAAGGTCGCTGGCTGGTGGACTCTGCTTCTCATGGTTATGTCGTTCTGCTCTGCTCTCTCTGAATCTGTCTCTGAATCTCCCAAAATGCTTCCTCTTTTATAGGACTTCAGAAAGTAATCAAGACCCACCCAAATGGGTGGAGACACGTCATCACCTAATCCACCTTAACAACCACTCTTGACTAAATCACATCATCAGAGGAGATGATCTGATTACAGTTTCAAACATACAGTATTCAGTAGGGATTATTCTACCTTTATGAAATGGGATTTTGATTAAAACATGGCTTTTCTAGGAGGCATACATCCTTTCAAACCAGCACACCAGTCTTTAGCAAAACCTTGATCAATGTACCAGGCCAGAAAGGAAGTTTGAAACTAAGAGGGAGCTTTGATTATTTCCTGACAACCATAGACAAACCAACTCACAGACTTGGACTTCCACACAATAGCTAAACTTAGATGAGCTGACGCTAAGAAGTCTGATGTGACTCCTGACAAAAGCAAAGCAGCTCAGATGAGCCTTGTCCCCAGGAGCTTACTGAGAAGAGCAAAAAATCATACAACCTAAGGTTTGTGCTGTGCTTTTATTATAAATGTTCCTGGCATGCCTTCAGGCCCATATGAGTCAGGGAGAACTCTCTTCAGTAGCTGCAAGTGAACAAGTTGCAGAGAAAAGCTTCTGGAGATGAATGGTGGATTGGTAATTCAAAATGAGCCAGACCAAAAATGCAGCACCCTAGCCAGTCTAAATATTTCAGCCTTTGTTAGAAGCAAAATTTCTAGGGTAAGGGGGAAACTAAGGAGGAGGACATGTGGTGATGACGCATCTCTTTTTATTGTTTTGAAAAAGTATTTTATGACCCCAACTTTCAAGCCCAATCACTAAAATAAAAGTCCTGAAGTCAACGGACACATCCTCATTAAGAAGGGAGAAAGTACTCTTGTGAACAGTGAAATTATCTAAAATCGAGAGTGTTGATAGACTATTGACTTTGGATGTCATACATCATGCTGAATGAATGGAGATGGCTGAAGAATGCACTGTGTGCTGGTTTGAAATGATTATGTACCCTAGAAAAACCATGTTTTAATCCTAATCCTATTTTGTAAAGGCAACAGTTTCTTCTAATCCCTATTCAGTACTGTATGTTTGAAACTGTAATTAGATCATCTCCCTGGAAATGTGGCTTAAGGAGTTACATCTTGATGTGATCTTGAGTGATTCAAGAATGGTTGTTAAATGGATTAGGTGAAGATGTGTCTCCACCCATTCAGGTGGGTCTAGATTAGTTTACTGGAATCCTATATAAGAGGAAATATTTTGGAGAATGAGAGAGATTCTGAGAGAGCAGAATGATGCAGCCACAAGAAGCAGAGTCCACCAGCCAGTGACCTTTGGAGCTGAAGAAGGAAAATGCCTTCCAGAGAGCTTCATGAAACAGGAAGCCAGGAGAAGAAGATAACAGATGATGCCATGTTTGCAACATCCCTTTCCAGATGAGAGAGTAACCCTGGCCATATTTGTCATGTGCCTTCTCAATTGAGAGAGAAACCCTGAACTTCATCAGCCTTCTTAAACCAAGGTATCTTTTCCTGGATGCCTTAGATTGGACGTTTCTATAGACTTGCTTTAACTGGGACATTTTCTCAGCCTTAGAACTGTAAACTAGCAATGTATTAAATTCCTCTTTTAAAAAGGCATTCCGTTCTTGGTATATTGCATTCCAGCAGCTAACAAACTAGAACACACTGAATGAGAAGTAGATAGGCAAACGATGGTGTAAACATGATCGAATATTGTGCTGCTATAAAAAGGAACAAAGTTACGAGACATGCAATGTTGTGAATGAACCTATGGGATGTTTGGTGAGGCAAAAAAAAGCCAGGAACAAAAGAGCAATTATTGTATGGTCACATTTAGAAGACACGTATACTAGAACAGGGGCCTAAATTGTAAGCTCTTATAGCAATCACATTTAGTCCGGAGTGGTAATTGTTATTTCTGAATTTTGAGAAGCTGTCTTCTGGCATTTAGAGATAAGAACGAAGCTGATCAGGTCAGGATTAAGATAATTCAGAATACAGGGGTAAGGAAGACATAGTCTGTATTTTAGAACCTCATCTACTATTGTAGACCAAAGGAAGAAAGGTTTATTTTGTCTAGAACAAAAATTTTCAGTAGCACTGAATTAAACTCAACCCATCTGGATAGCTCATTTAATAATCCAAACAGAGGAAGCCCAGAATAAGAATGAGGGCCTTTAATCCTGTATAGCTTAATGTGATGCCTGAATACATCCTAGAGTATTTTAAGCATATAATCAAAAAGTATTGACAAAGTCCCCTGAGGGATGGGAGAAAAACTATGGAACTATTAAACTTTACCATCAGAGAAACCCCAGATTCTATGTCAAACATTAGGGACACCTAAATCAATAGGCCAAGCCCTTGATCTTGAGGCCTGCTCTTGTGAAGCTTATATAGGTATGGAGAAACTTAGCCTACCTATAGCTATCCCTAAGAGCTACTTCTGGAGGGCCTCTTTTGTTGCTCAGATGTGGCATCTCTCTGTCTCTCAGCCCAACTCTGCAAGTGAAACCACTGCCCTTCTCACCATGTGGGACATGACATCCAGGAGCGAAAAGCTCCCTGGCAGCATGGGAGATGACTCTCAGGGATGAGCCTGACCCTGGCACCATGGGATCAACAATGCCATCCTAACCAAAAAGAGGAAAACAAGTATAACAATTAAGGTATCAATGGCTAAGAGGGTTCACATAAAGTTGAGAGGCTACTCTGGAAGTCACTCTCATGAAAGCTTCAGTTAGACATTGCTATCTATCATAGCTTGCCAAACCCCAACCAAAACCATTTCTGCCAATCCTAAGGAACACCTAGGGCATTAATAAGGTTTGACAAAAGTTCTACGCACTAGGGTAACTTTCCAGAAACCTACCATCTCCAAATGGTTCCCTGGGCCAGATAAATCCTGAAATGCAGTGGGGCCAGCCTCTCCAGAACATCAGCTAGTTCCATCCCCCTACCCCATATTATTGATAGCCCCTTCCAACATGCAAAAGTTAGAATGGGCATATCCCAAACACCTCTAAAGAGTGGAATAGAAAGATCAAAGGTGATGGTGGAGTTATACAGAGAAGGTCAGGTTTAACGAACGAGTCTAACTACTGAATCATTATACTGATATTTCTTTCAGTCTCTAGTATCTTAGAGCAGCTAGAAGTAAAAACCTAAAATGATGGATTTTTAAAAAACCATACCAAACTCTGAAATCTGATCTACAACAAATTGTTGTTCTGTGCTTTAAATTTTATTGCTTTTTGTATATATGTTATTTTTTACACACACAAAAAAAAGAGTAAGTGAAGGCATGCAGGATGGTATCCACAGGAGGTGATGAGATTCCTTGGCTCCCAGATGTGTCCCCAGTATATGGATTTTTGTCAGAGGATGCATATGTACAAATGGGTTAAGTAGGCTCGGAGACTGTTTACAAGCCCATTCTGTACGGGTCTCTTATTGTTCATCCCCAACGCAACTCAGGCAAGAGCCAACCTGAAATCCTCGGATAAAATAGCAGAGCCTTTAGCTATTTCGTCATGATTGTGCCGCATGTGCTTTATCAGAAATGAAATGAATTTTGTTTATCTAACTTAATGCAAATTAGAGGAAGGGAACGCAATGAATATATGTGGGAAGATATTTTTTTAAGTCTTATCTGCCTAGAAGCAGAATCAGTTTTAAAATACCTCCAAGTAAAAATACATTAGGGAGCAGTTTAGTCGCACAGGCTTTCAGGAAGGTGACTCAGGCCTGACATGTGAGCTGGGAGCTTTCAGCATGAGCATTACAGGAACAGCACTGAGCTCAAGCAGAGTCAGCCAGGACCTCTCTTATTCTCTGGGCCTCCGTTAGCCCATTTGCAAAATGGAGACATCATGCGTCGGCATAGGAACCAATCAACCCATGCACTGTTCCACAAACGCTATTCAAAAATTTATATTTATGAATTGATCATGGGGATGTATGCACAACTATGTGATGATACTGTGAGCCAGTGATTGTATACTTTGGCTTGTGAATATTTCTCAATAAAATTGTATTTAAAAAAAAAAGGGAAGAGAGAGAATGCCAAGAGAAGCAGAGAGCCCATCAGCCAGAGACCTTTGGAGATGAAGAAGGAAAATGCCCTTGGGAGAGCTTCATGGAACATGAAGCCGGGAGAGAAAGCTAGTAGATGCCACCATGTTTTCCATGTGCCTTTCCAATTGAGAGAGAAACCCTGAACTTCATCGGCCTTCTTGAACCAAGGTATCTTTCCCTGGATGGATGCCTTAGATTGGACATTTCTATAGCCTGGCTTTAGTTGGGACACTTTCACTGGCCTTAGAACTGTGAACCTGCAACATAATACATTCCCTCTTTAAAAAGCAAAAAAAAAAAAAAAAAAAAAAGAAGGGTAAGACCTAGTGCTCTCAACCTCCATCCAAGAAAACTTTTAAAAGTCCTAGCCACATAAAATATTCTCCATGAAAATTATTCTGGTAAAAGTAATTTTCTCTATCTCCTCATGTTTCCAGTGATGTGTCAGTGACCCTTATAAACTAACGACCACAGCAACTTCTTAAATAATCCATTTTGTCTGTCTCTCATTACCGATATTGTCATTGTAGGTGAATCCCCTAAATTATATTTCCAAGAACTTGAAAAAGGATTATTGTGCTGGTTTGAATCTGTTATGTAGTCCCAGAAAAGCCAAGTTCTTTAATCCTCATTCAGTGTTGCTTGGTGGGAGCTTCTTGATTGTTTCCATGGAGATGTGACCCACCCAACTGTGGGCGGTAATGTCTGATTAGTTGGTTTCCATGGAGATGTGTCTCCACCCATTCAAGATGGGTTTGCTTACTGGAGCCCTTTAAGAAGGAACCATTTTGGAAAAAGCTACAGAGCCCACACAACCAGAGACCTCTGGCAATGAAGAAGGAAAACGCCCCCAGGGGAGCTTCATGAACCAGGAAACCAGGAGAGAAAACTAACCTACTTCACCATCTGCCTTTCCAGCTGAGAAAGAAACCCTGAACGTCATGGGTCTTTCTTGAGTGAAGGTAACCTCTTGGTGTCTTAATATAGACATTTTCATAGACTTGTCTTAATTCGGACATCTTCACAGCCTCAGAACTGTAACCTCACAACGTAATAAATTCCCCTTTTTAAAAGCCATTCTGTTTCTGGTATATCACATTCCAGCAGCTAGCTAGAGCAGTGATCCTCAGAATAATACATCAGATGTGATTATTATCCATGGAGTTAACTGAGAAAGTTATTGAAGTGTGAGTAATGTATTTGGGAATGCTTGAATACTACTCAGGAGGGTCTGGGGCAAATTTGAGGGTACTGGACTAGAGGAGGGGAGGGTTGGTTATTCCAAACTATCCTCTGCTTGAGAAAGATAATTGTTTTAGTTTGCTAGCTGCTGGAATGCAATACACCAGAAATGGATTGGCTTTTAATGAAAGGGGATGTATTTTGTTAGTTCTTCAGAGGAAAGGCAGCTAACTTTCCACTGAGGTTCTTTCTTATGTGGGAAGGCACAGGATGGTCTCTGCTGGCCTTCTCTCCAGGCCTCTGGGTTCCAACAACTTTCCCTGGGGTGACTTCTTTCTGCATCTCCAAAAACCTGGGCTGAGCTGTGAGTGCTGAGATGAGGAATACCGAGTTGCTTGGGCTGTGCTACATTGAGCTCTCTCATTTAAGCACCAGCCAATTAAGTCAAGCGTCATTCATTGCAGCAAGCACGCCTCCTAGCCGACTGCAGATGTAATCAGCAACAGATGAGGTTCACGTACCATTGGCTCATGTCCACAGCAGCAGAACTAGGTGCCTTCACCTGGCCAAGTTGACAACAGAATCTAATTACCACAGTCATTATACAGAAAAAGTGGATCAGCCAATGAAGAGAAGTGAGAGTTTCTGGGGGAGAAGCCTCATCCCAGTCTACCCTCCAAAGAAGTTCAGGGCCCACACATTCAGCAATAATTTCCTCCAGCAAACGAGAATGCCCCAAGCTAACTTATCTGAGAGACTCTTCTTAAAATCATCTAACTCAGATTCCCTATGCAGGCCAATCTTCTAATAATTGTGTTTCTGCACAGCATCCCCATAAAGAGAAATTCACTGCTCAGGCCAAACTGATCTTTCCAGGGTATTTGCCTCTTGTGTATACCATTAGTATCAATATATTGCATTTTTATATACTTAAATCACATTATTGGAGCCTAGTGACTCTGAGTTTAGCTTAAGAAGTTGATCCTCTCAGCAAAATAAGAAAATTGTATGCGCCTGAATTTTCTGAAGTTAATTTACTGAAGTATGCATCGCTGTGTCGATAAGGTGGGTCATTTTGGGGTGACATCTTGTTTTAGTTTCCTGGATGGTAAAATGTATACAATACAATGGGGTGGCTTAACAACACGGTTTTATTGGCTCACAGTTTTAGAGGCTAATAAACTTTCTTTGTCCCGGGTTGGTTGCCACCTTATGGCTGGCCAGCAATCTTTGAGGTTTCTTGGCTTTTCTGTCACACAGCAATACACATGGTGGTGTCTTCTCCTTTTCTTCTGTGTTCCTTTGACTTCCAGCTTCTGGCTTCTCCCCTTGGCTTCTCTTTTGTGTCCCATAGCTTTTGCTTCTAGGGACTCAGCTGTATCAGATTAAGGTCACTCTTACTCAGTTTGGGCAATGGAAAGAAAAACAACTAGAGAAAAAAAGAAAAAAAAACAGAGTTGCGGCGACCAATGAAAGAATAACAAGCAGTTTAACATATGCAAAAATGGTATTACGAAAAGGAGAGAAAGTTTAACGCAGAAAAAATTAAGTAATAGTGCAAAGTTCTTCCTAATTTGAAAAAAAAAATACAAGGGCCCATATATCCAAGTTCAACAAAACTCAAGGATAATAATAAAAACTAAAAGCAAAATTATGCACTTTTGAGTCAAAGTACTAAATAATAAAAAAAGATGAAAAGAAAATCTCAACTGAATCCTAAGGGGAAAAGTCACATTACCTACAAGGAAACACCAATAAGGCCAATGACTGATTTTTTTGTTAGAAGCAATACAAGCCATGCTCAAAAGGACATTATTAGGACTATGAAAAAAAACTGGAATATAGATTGTAAGCTTTATATCGATGTTAAATTTCTTGTACTTGTTATCTACAATACATAAGTGAATATCCTCATTCTTAGGAAATGGACCTGGCAGTATTAAGTGTTCAAAGAGCATGATGGATATAACCTATAGTCAAATGTTCATAAAATTAATTGATATTTAAATAGTAAAAAAAAAATTAATTGATAGATGGATAAATTGATAACCTGATGAACAGAAGGAATAATATAACAAATAGCACACAATGTTAAAACTGGTGGATCTGGGTATCTGGGAGAATAGGGCATATTGATTTCCTCTGTATGGGATCTGTACTATTTTTGTAACTGTATGTAAGTTTGAAAGTATTGTTAAATTAAAAGTTTTCTGGAAAAATAATAAAGGAGGATATATCATAAAAAAAATACTTTATAAGTATATAATCACCTAGCTTCAAAAATACATAACAGAAATAAAGGAAGAAATAGAAAATCTTCAATGAGAGTTGAAGATTTTAATACTCTTCTCTCAGTAGTTGATAGGACATGTACATAAAGAATGAGTAAGTATATGGGTTTAATCTTATCAATGAACTTGATCTCATTGACACCCAACAATCTCGGAATGCACTATTTTCAGGTATATTTGCAACAATTCATCGAGACAGAATAAATGCTGGATAGTTAAAAGAACCTTATTAAAAATCAAAAGAGTGCAATTGTATAGAGTATGTTATCTAACCACAATAGCATTAAAGTAGAAATTAATGAAAATAAGAAATCTATAAAAATACCATAGATTCTAATTAATCTATGAGTCAGAGAAGAAATCACACAGGAATTTTAAAAATATTCTTAACAGAATGACAATGGAAACAGAACATATCAAAATTTGAGGGATGCTGTGCTAAGCAATACCTAGAAAAAAAGTAGTTTTGAAAGCTTATATTTTAAAAGAAGAAAGCTTAAGAAACTAGTCAAACAGTAATAAATTAAGCCTAGATTAAGTAGAAGGAAGAATATAATGAGCAAATATCAATAAAATATAAAATAGATAAATAAAAAGAAAAATTAATTTTTGGAAAGATTAATAAAATTGACAAATTTCTTAGAATGAGCACAAAAAAAGAAGTTAAAATACATATTGCCAAATCAGAAACAGAGGGGATATCACTACAGAAATGTCATGAACAACTTCCTCTAATAAATTATATATCTTCCATGAAATATATAAATTCCCCGAGAAACAAATGACCTAAACAGACAAGAAAAAAATAGCCTGTCTACTGAAAGACATTGAATTCTTTATAAATTTCATATACACACATGCACAAACCCATCAAGCCAAGACAACTCCACTGGTAAAGTTTATCAACTATTTAAGGAAGCATTAATATCAATTTTACACATATTCTTTCCATTTTTCCCAACTCATTTTATGAGACCAACTCAGCATAACCCTAATAATAAAACCAGAAAATCACAAATCAATACCTATCAAGAACTTAGAAGCAAAATATTTAACAAAATAATAGCCAAGAGAATCTGGCATGAACAAAAGTGATTTATCCCCAGGAATACAAAATTACTTGAACATCTGAAGATCAATGTAATTCCCCTGTATTACAGAATAAATTTAAAAACCATATAATCCTCTCAATAAATGCACAAATAATGTTTAATAAATCTCAAAATTCATTTACTATATCAGTTTGTTGTACTAATTTTCTATTGCTACATTAAAAAAATCACACACTTAGTGGCTTAAGACAGCATACATTTATTATCTCACAGTTTCCCTGGGTCAGGAGTCCAGGCAGAGCTTAGCTCTGTTTCAGGGCTTCACCAGCCTGCAATCCAAGTGTGGAGAGGGCTGTGGTCTCATCAGAGACTTGACTGGGGAAAGATCCACCTCCAGACTCGCTCACATTGTTGGCAGAATTAATCTCTTTGACCAGCTCCTGTTTTCCAACTGGCCATCAGCTCCCAGAGACCTCACGCAGTTCCCGGCCACATGGCCCTCCACAGGTTCCCTCACACCTGACAGCTTACGTCTTCAAAGCCAGGAAGGCATGATAGCAGATACACACACACACACACACACACAGGTAGGCATGCATGTCTGTATGTGTATATATGTGTGTGTGTACACCTGTGTATATGTATACACACAAAGCCTACCCTCACCAAATCTTGGCCAGGTTGTGAAGCAACCTAAGATTTTCATCATTGTGGCATGAATGTGAAATAATGCAAATGCTTCAGAAAAGAGTTTGGTGGTTGCTTATGCTGTCAAACATACAACTATCCTATGATCCATAAATTCCACTCCTAAGTTTTATTCATGAAAATATATGTCTCCAAAAATGCTGTTGTAAGAATATTTATAGAAGCTTCATTCGTAATAGCCAAAAACTGTAAAATCAAATTGTCCATCAACAGGAGAATGACAAGCAAATTGTGCTGTTTTCATACAATGGGAAACTTCATCAGTTGAAAAGAATGAACTACTGAAACAACAACATGGATGAATCTCGAGTACAATATGTCACACGAAAGAAGCCAGATGCAAAATACCATACACTATATGATCTATTTATATGAAGTTCAAGAATAGGCACAATTAATCTTTAATGAAAGAAATAGGAAGGGGGCTGCAAGGGTAGTTCAGTGGTAGAACTCTCACCTGCCATGCACTTCCCAAACAAACAAACAAGCCAGCAAACAAATGAAAACCCAAAACAAACAAAATTCAACAAATGATGCTGCACTAAGGGGATCCGCACATGGAAAAAAGAATGAAATGTGACTCCTGCCATACAGCATACAAAAAAAAAAGAAAGAAGAGTGGTTGCCTGGGGCAGTGGCAGTGTAGGAATTGACTGGAGGGAGCACAAGAGAAATTTCCAGGGTGAGTTAAATGTTCTATATTGTAATGCTGTGTGAGTTACACAAACATATGCATTAATCAAAATTAATTAAATTGTATACTAAGATCAATGCATTTCACTGCATGTAAATTATACTTCAATAAAAAAACGTGCATAAAAATAACCTATTCTGTAATAACACATACAAACGAAACCATTAGAATGGACATCTGTGGAGCAGGGAGAGAAAGCATGCATGCAAGCATCTATATACAAATACACATATATTTACATCTGTCATACATACATACCAAAAGAGAGACCTTACACAAATAATGAGCAGAATGTGCCATAAAGTGAGGAAAATGATTAGCTCAATCCTCAGTGCCTGAGGCCTAAAAGAAAAAGAAATATGTACCATGCAAAATAGAGGTGTTGTTCATTCATTAATAAATTAGTGCCACAATTTAAAAAGTGTCCAATGAATATCTTATCAGAAGCTTCATATGGATTATGCATCAAAGGAGGAAGAAGGAAAGGAAGCTACGAGAACACCTAACGATGCTAGAGCAGGCAACTGAAATAGGAAGGAAGGTACAGTGGATCCAAAGGACATAGTGAAGGAACCTTTCTCAGGCTCATTGCTGAGAGTGAGTGTGGTCTCTGCCCAGAAGCCATTTCAAATCTGGAAAACTTGAACTACCAGGTAAGAGACCACTGGCTCCCAGTAAGAGCAACACAAAAATGCCCAACTGAAAACGGTGAAGAACTTGTTTTTGTCCAGCTTAAGTTCAAGCCTGTGAAATCTGCTTCTATGATGAGAAACCATTTGGTAACACATTTCCTTGGCATTATTAGACTCCCCAAAACAAGGAGGGCAAGAAGTCTAACGAGAGCACAGACTGAATCAAGGACAAGTTCATTGTCCATCACCTGTATGTCAAGCATTGAGCAGGTTGACTTCAGATGTGCAAGTTAGAAAGCTACCCAAATCCAAACAGCTGCCAATCACATTTCCCAGTTGTGCTGGTCTGAATCTGTGGGGGACCCCAGAAAAGCCATGCCCTTTGATCTTCATTCAATATTGCTGGGTGGGAGCATTTTGATTGTTTCCATGAAGATGTGACCCACTCAATTGTGGGTGGTAGCTTTTGATTAGATGATTTTCATGGAGGTGTGTCTCCACCCACTGAAGGTGGAGTTGCTTGCTGGAATCCTTTAAAAGAGGAAACATTTTGGAGAGAGCCCCTTTTTGGTAGAGCCACGTAAAAGCCAGCAGATGCCGCCATGTTCGCCATGTGCCCTTCCAGTTGAGAGAGAAACGTTGAACACCGTTGGCCTTCTTGAGCCAAGGTATCTTTCCCTGGATGCCTTACATTGGACATTTCTATAGATTTGTTTTAATTGGGACATTTTCTCGGCCTTGGAACTGTAAACTAGCAACTCATTAAATTCTCCTTGTTAAAAACCATTCCATTTCTGGTATATTGCATTCCGGCAGCTAGCAAAGTAGAACAACAATATATATCACTGTGTATGTAAAATACCGTGGAAGGGTATGGATAGTTGCCTGAAGGAATGACCATCCCAAGGCTTCTGCCTCCAAGTTCCTCTCTATCTTGTATGGTCTGTTTAATGAAGCTTGTGTTATCACTCCTATTTTATTCCTGGGGGAACATCATCTCAGAGAATTAGATAATCACCCAAATCCATAAACCCAGAAAGAGGTAGATCTAGGACAAAAGGCCATGGCTGTGTGCCTCTGTACCCACTGTCAGAACCATTTAGCTTCCCAGTATTGCAAGAATTTTTAATGACCAAGAAATGCAGCTCCACTCAGAACAAGATGGGATTGATCCCTTCTGTTGTAGTTTGCTAGCTGCCGGAATGCAACACACCAGAGACGGATTGGCTTTTAATAAAAAGGGATTTATTTCATTAGTTCTTCAGAGGAAAGGAAGCTAACTTTCATCTGAGGTTCTTTCTTACGTGGGAAGGCACAGGATGGTCTCTGCTGGTCTTCTCTCCAGGCCTCTGGGTTCCAACGACTTTCCCCCGGGTGATTCCTTTCTGCATCTCCAAAGGCCTGGGCTGAGCTGTGAGTGCTGAGATGAGGTATGCTGAGCTGCTTAGGCTGTGCTACGTTGTGCTCTCTCATTGAAGCACCAGCCAATTAACCTAAACGTCATTCATTGCAGCAGGCACGCCTCCTAGCCAACTGCCAATGTAATGAGCAACAGATGAAGTTCACGTACCATTGGCTCATGTCCACAGCAACAGAACCTGGTGCCTTCACCTGGCCCAGTTGACAACTGAATCTAACTACCACACCTTCAGATTCAGAAAACAAGTTTACTCTAGAAAACAGAACATTTAGAAAGAGACATAAAATCTGTCTTCAAAATGTTTGAAGGTGTACACGTGGTTCCGTGGCAGAATGCGTGCCTTCCATGCAGGAGATCTGGGTTCGATTCCCGGATCATGCACCCAAATATATATATATTTGAAGAGCTGCCATAAAGCAGAAAGTTATGGAAGAAGGGGGGAAAGACAGGAACATCAGATTGAGACCCCAGCTCTAGACTACAGCTTGAGGGGAGTCTCAGGAGAGACGCTGAGTCAGAGGAACCTAGCAAAGCCAGCTCCAGAGTCCTGCCCCACAGAAGCTGGAAGATAATAAAGATTTGTTGTTTTAAGCCAGTAAGTTTTGGGGTCCTTTTTTTTTTTTTTACCCAATAATAAGCAACTAATAGAGAGATGTTCCAAAGAACCTGAGTTTCTAGAAGGATCTGGAATCTGTATTTTGGAGACTGGAGTTTGGATTTTCCTCTAATGATATGGAAATTAGGAAGACGGGCAGAGGGGCAGGGGGAAATTTCAGGAAAATGATGAAGTACCCATTTTGGGTCTTGTGTGCTGAAGGAAAGTTCCTGAATCACATGCCTAAGAGCTATCCGGCAGCTTCATGGCAAACCTGCTGTCTCGTGGACTCTCCCCAGAGCCTTCTCACTCACCCACACTCTTTCTCCCTCTCTCTACCTTTACAAAATGGAGGTAGGCAAATCTCGTTTTCCAAAGTCCACTTGTCATGGGCTAAGTGGTGGCCCCAAAAAGATATACGTATGTTCTAATCCCCAGAACCTACAAATGTGACCTTATATGGCAAAAGATGTTAGCAAGCCAAGGATTTTGAGAGGAAGAGCTTATCCTGGCTTTTCCAAGTGGGACCTAAATCCACTGACAAAGGTCCTAATAAGATGGAGGCAGAGGGAAATTAGACCTGCATAGAGGAGAAAGCAACATAACCACAGCAGCAGAGCCTAGAGTGATGTTTCCACAAGGAAAAGAACACCAGCAGCCACCTGAAGCTGGAAGAACAAAGAAAGGATTTTTCCATAGAGGGTCTGGAGAGAGTAGAGCCCTGCCAACACCTTGATTTCAAATTTCAAGCCTTCAGAACTATGAAAGAATAAATTTCTGTTGTTTTAAGCCACGAAGTTTGTAGTAATTTCTTATGGAATCCCTAGGAAATGTAATATACCACTCTATTTTCCTTTAGAGACATTCTCTTTGGTTCCTGTGATATATCATAAAACCTACCTTCCCCTTTTGCATCCATACCCTTATAATGTGACATGCATGTATCCCCATCAAGAAGCGGAATTGATTTCTCCTCCCCTTGAATCTGGGTTGGCTGTGTGATTTGCTTTGGCCAAAAGGACATTAGCAAACACAAAGAGCTTGCTCTTTGGAAGCCCAGGCTGGACAGCTAAAGGACGGTGTAGAAATGAGCCAAACCAGCTGGGGAGCCTCATATCAGACCAACCAGCCTGTCAAACTTCCAGACACTAGAATGAGGCAATCCTAGACCATCCAAGCCTTCAACTAGCCAAACAGCTGACCACATGCACATGAACAAGTCTGATGAGGATCAGCTAAGCTGCCCCAGACAAAAAGTACTGTCCAGGCAACCCACAGACCCACAAGCTAAATGAATGATTATTGTTTTAAGCTACTAAGTTTTGGAATGGATTGCTACATAGCAATAGATAACTGATAAAGTTTGCAAACTTGGGGGGCTCCTCAAGACCACCCTCTGGTTCGATAATTCACTAGAATAATGCACAGCCTTCATAAACACTGTTATATTCATTGTTACAGGTTATCACAGTGGAAGGATACAGATTAAAATCAGCAGAGAGAAGAAGCTCATTAGACAGAGTCCAGGAGACACCAAAGCAGGGAGCTTCCAGTTGGTCCTTTCCCAGCTGGAGACATGTGGACAAAAGCAGTCTCCCAACATGGGTATATGACAGCATGCACAGAGTATTGCCAACCAAGGTAGGTCATCCAAACCTTGATGTCCAGAATTTTTTTTGAGCTTGGTCTAATAGACCTAGTTATCTATCCACAGGATTGATCAAGGTCTCCAGCCCTTCCAGAAATCAAGTTGATACTGTGTGGCTCAAGGCTCCCCATCATCAATCACAATATCAGCATAGGCCATCTAGCATATTCCAAGACCCCCAAGCAAACAAAGACAACTCTTTTCAGGCAAGACAT
The DNA here is from genome assembly GCF_023851605.1 of Tamandua tetradactyla. Taxonomy (NCBI): domain Eukaryota; kingdom Metazoa; phylum Chordata; class Mammalia; order Pilosa; family Myrmecophagidae; genus Tamandua; species Tamandua tetradactyla. Next base: position 11,492,266 of record NC_135335.1, read on the forward strand.
TCCAGGAACTGAGGACAAAGCTGAACCTCTCTTTGGACGAGGTTAATCGTTTATTGCATCCAGTTCCTCAAAGTCACCTCAACTCGTCAATGACTATTGATCTCCACAAGGGGCCAAGTTCTCAGTTCAGGGAAGGAGTCATAACATGGGCCATTTTCTGCTTTTCCCTACACTCTGAATAAAGATAAACTTCCCTAATCTTGCTTCAGATGGACCTGATCTCCAAGTTGGCTTTAGGTCTCCTTCAATGGAACAAAAGCCACCAGAAGGAAACAAGCACCCCTCTGATAGCCATTCTCTATCAGTTCCTTTAGATACCGAATTGCACATTTGAGTCTAAGAGCTCACTGTGGCTTTGCATTGTACATCATGACATCCTGACGTCCTATCCATGGAGAGCACATTTGGAAATCCCTTTTCTAAATGCACGATTCGGAAAGCTCAGTTCATTTTCAAATCAATGTATTTCTAAGAGATTTCACAAAATCAGGAACAAATGGAAATATTGTAATAAGGGAATAGACAGGCTGGGCCCTACTGAAGGACACTCAGTTATTTCTTCACAGATTTTTAACTTTTAAAGCACAAGAAGTCAATGAGACAAGGGGCAAGCATTCCTCCCTGCCCTCTTCCAACTTCCTCCTACTACCGTTTTTTTTTTGTTGTTGTTGTTGTTTTGCATGGGCAAGCACGGGGAATCAAACCTGGGTCTCCAACATGGCAGGCAAAAACCATGGCCTGCCCCCTCCACCACCATTTTGTAGCTGAAAAAAATCAGAAGCTCCTAAACCTCTACAATTTGCACAGTCACGGGGCCATTTAGTGATTTAGCCAGGATTAAAAGATGTTTTCTCTATCCTGACTCTTTACTCAATGCGTGCTCTCCCATATCACACAGCAGAAGCAAAGACCCATCCTTTGATCCTTATCCAAGCTTATTTTTCTCAAGGTACATGGAAAGAGATACCACATCAGAGTTTATGCGCATGCATAATAGCTGAAAAGACAGAGCTGCAGCTGCCTTTCCACTCCATTCACGTGGATATGCTGTCCTTGGGATTATAGGTAATACCAAGGTGGAAAACCTCAGGTTGTCATCATGATTTTGGGCCTCCAGGCATTTCAGAAACAACCAAGCCCTTTTAAAGGCGATGTACAGAGGTGGCAGAGAAGGCGACATGGCCTGGACAAAAAAACCCGGTTCCAGTAGAAACCTTACCATCCTCTCTGGGTGGCTTTGACCAAGTCCCTTTCTCTGTGAGTCTCAGTTTTCTCATCTATAAAATCAAGACAGTGGATTAGATAAGTGTTCATGACAGCATTTACATCTGGGTGCCGTAAGATGAGAAAAAAATCAGACATGGTAGTGAATTCCTATTTAAACTAAAATTCTTCCATTTAAAGAACTATTCTTTATTTTAAGAACATATTACGTTACACTGTCCTTTTTTTTTATTATTAATTAACGGAAAAAAAAGAAATTAACCCAACATTTAGAAATCATACCATTCTACATATGCAATCAGTAATTCTTAACATCATCACATAGATGCATGATCATCGTTTCTTAGTACATTTGCATCGGTTTAGAGGAACTAGCAACACAACAGAGAAAGATATAGAATGTTAATATAGAGAAAAGAAATAAAAGTAATAATAATAGTAAAAAAAAAAACCTATAGCTCAGATGCAGCTTCATTTAGTGTTTTAACATGATTACTTTACAATTAGGTATTATTGTGTTGTCCATTTCTGAGTTTTTGTATCTAGTCCTGTTGCACAGTCTGTATCCCTTCAGCTCCAATTACCCATTATCTTACTCTGTTTCTAACTCCTGCTGGACTCTGTTACCAATGACATATTCCAAGTTTATTCTCGAATGTCGGTTCACATCAGTGGGACCATACAGTATTTTTCCTTTAGTTTTTGGCTAGACTCACTCAGCATAATGTTCTCTAGGTCCATCCATGTTATTACATGCTTCATAAGTTTATCTTGTCTTAAAGCTGCATAATATTCCATCGTATGTATATACCACAGTTTGTTTAGCCACTCTTCTGTTGATGGAGATTTTGGCTGTTTCCATCTCTTTGCAATTGTAAATAACACTGCTATAAACATTGGTGTGCAAATGTCCGTTTGTGTCTTTGCCCTTAAGTCCTTTGAGTAGATACCTAGCAATGGTATTGCTGGGTCGTATGGCAATTCTATATTCAGCTTTTTGAGGAACCACCAAACTGCCTTCCACAGTGGTTGCACCATTTGACATTCCCACCAACAGTGGATAAGTGTGCCTCTTTCTCCGCATCCTCTCCAGCACTTGTCATTTTCTATTTTGTTGATAATGGCCATTCTGGTGGGTGTGAGATGATATCTCATTGTGGTTTTGATTTGCATTTCTCTAATGGCCAGGGACATTGAGCATCTCTTCATGTGCCTCTTGGCCATCGTATTTCCTCTTCTGGTAGGTGTCTGTTCAAGTCTTTTTCCCATTTTGTAATTGGGTTGGCTGTCTTTTTGTTGTTGAGTTGAACAATCTCTTTATAAATTCTGGATACTAGACCTTTATCTGATATGTCATTTCCAAATATTATCTCCCATTGTGTAGGCTGTCTTTCTACTTTCTTGATGAAGTTCTTTGATGCACAAAAGTGTTTAATTTTGAGGAGCTCCCATTTATTTATTTCCTTCTTCAGTGCTCTTGCTTTAGGTTTAAGGTCCATAAAGCTGCCTCCAGTTGTAAGTTTCATAAGATATCTCCCTACATTTTCCTCTAACTGTTTTATGGTCTTAGACCTAATGTTTAGATCTTTGATCCATTTTGAGTTAACTTTTCTATAGGGTGTGAGATATGGGTCTTCTTTCATTCTTTTGCATATGGATATCCAGTTCTCTAGGCACCATTTATTGAAGAGACTGTTCTGTCCCAGGTGAGTTGGCTTGACTGCTTTATCAAAGATCAAATGTCCATAGATGAGAGGGTCTATATCTGAGCACTCTATTCGATTCCATTGGTCGATATATCTATCTTTATGCCAATACCATGCTGTTTTGACCACTGTGGCTTCATAATATGCCTTAAAGTCAGGCAGCGCGAGACCTCCAGCTTCATTTTTACACTGTCCTTTTAAAAGATGATAAAAAATTGTTGGAGGTGGAGCTTGTTAACAAGATTGGCTAAATGTTGATAAATGTGGAAACTAAATGATTTCAGTATATGTTTGAATATTTCCATAAGAAGAGGCTTTTGTGTGTGGTAGTGCCAAGTTAGCGCTAGTGTGTGTGTGTATCTGTGTCTGTGTCTCAATTCCAAAGCGGCAAAAAAATGGCAATTCTAAAAGACAAAAATAGAGAAGATGGAGAAGGAGATAAATGATAATAATTTATCATTTAGGGCTTAGACAGGGCTTAGAAGGCACTCAGTAAATGCCATCCCTTCACCAGGTAAAATGGCCTCTTCACACTTCTCTTTGCACCTTCCCCCCTCCCTCCCTTTTCCCCTGGGTCCTAGGAGGCAGGCTTTTTCAGTCTGGCTTCCAAATGAGCAGATGAGATAGTGGTTGCAAGCAGGCTGAGGGAGGGGATGAAGGCGTGCACCTTGCCTGCTCTCCCACCTGTTGAGCAGAGCAGGTGAGCTGACCCTTGGCCCTGGTCCCATGCCCCTCTGAGCTGAGACCTGTGGATACAGAGATGGAAACACCTGGAGCAGGTTGGCAGATGCTGCCAATGCCCCGCACACATCCCCTTAGCCTTTACATTTCACCTATTGATAGTCTGACTTCCTGGCGCCAGGACTTGCTTCTCTTTGCCAACGGGCTTTCTCTGGCCACCAGGGTCTGCTCTGCCCAAGCATGGCAGGCTAGAAGTGCAGGGGGAATTAACCCCCAGGCTGACCATGGTGAAATAACCCAGCTCCCATTCTTGCATGCCAGGTAGGAGACCCGGGTTCGATTCCTGGCCGGTGCGCTGCCCCTGCCCCCTCTCCCCAAAAAACTCAACAAATAGTGCTACAATAATGGGATACTCGGGTATTCTTACGGGGGGGGGGGTGGGATTCTAAATAATATGCAGACATTGGTAATTGTGGTAGACACAGAAATGCCCCCCCCACCCCCACCCCAAAGGAGTCCACATGTCACGCTACGCAGCCACTGCCAATCACCAGGAATTGATCTAAACGGAATCGCCCATTTAGCATCCTAGCTAAGGAAGCCGGCCTTCTGACGCCAGGCCCTCTGGACCCACGGGGACTTCTGGGTGGGTGCCAGCTCTCACCTTGTGTCCTCTGCCTGCCCCGTGTTTGCAACTACGCTCACAATCCAGGGCTGCCACTCCCGTGGTACTCAGCGTGAAAGGCGCTCTCTGGAGCGGGACACAGAAGGCTCCAGGAAGGTGTGCCCCCCCCCCCCCCACGGCTTGTACCCACCCCACCCCCACTCCGCACCCCACCCCCGGCAGCCCCGAGGGGAGCAAGTGGCCTCGTGGGCAGTCACTTGGGTGTGAGGGACACTGGGCTGCCGTTTGACACTGTCACTTTGTTTCAAGGACATTTGGGCATGGCCTAAGAGACACGCACTAAACAGTCAGCATCTTTATTAACAAGCAATGTGGGAAACAGACAACCTCTTTTTGCACTCCAGGCTCTCTCCTACCCAAGTGTAGATCAGGGAGGCAAGCGAGGCTCGGGAATATCTGGGGCTCTTGTGCCTTGTAAGTGTTCAGGAAATGTGAAAACGTTCACATTTTTTTTCCCCAATAGGTTGATCCAGCCCCCAGCTGTCTTATTCTTCCCCGCCTTTTCCCCCAGAGGCTTATGCTTCCCCGGAGGGCTGAGGTCAGCCCGTGCGGAAGCAGCGGCCCCGCCGTCCGCCGCTGCTGTGGCTTCTCGCTGCCACAGGGTGTCGCTGTAGAGCACAACCCGCCGCTGAGCCCGGCGGGGACCCGTTGGCGCCCGGTCAAGGCCGCCTGGCGGATCCAGGGGTTTCCACGTTCCGGCCCCCCTCGGTGGTAGCGAGTCCATGCGCGGCTGCCGCCCAGAACCCCAGCTCGGCCAGGAAATTGCGGCCTCATGATCCTAACAGCTACCACCCTTGCCTCTTGGGAACCACGGCGAGGGTCAGTAGCTCTCAGTGTACTCCTCAAAATGCGGCCCCTTTCCCTGGGTGAGGGGGAACACCCACCCTTTTCCCTGGAGGGCGCCCGAGGCACCCACGGCATACACCGACTACCAACCTCAAACCCGCAGCCTCAGTGGACCCTGCCACAGGCCCTGGGTGCTGGCCACCTCACACACTCAAATGCACCACACATACAAACACACCCGCGCACAAATACGCATGCTCACGCGAAAGCACACACGCACACTCGTATATTCATGCACGTGTGCGCACAAACATGCATGCACACACATATTCTCCACACCCCACCCCATGCCATCCCCAACTCTCTGCTTAGCCTCTGCTGTCTGGACCATTTTCTGTTCCAGGAACAGTAGATCCAACCCAGCAAAAGACCAGACTGGCTCTGGCTGCTTCTGCAGGGGCTGGGGTGGGGGGTTGAGGAGAGAAGGGGTAAGGCAGAGCCTGCGAGGGGACCAGCCACCTGGGCCTCTGGCTGCTTTGCTTTCTGTGTCCAGCAGAGTCAGTCCCCTGTCCCCCACCCCCAGCCTGCGTCTGATGTCACCTTCAACCCACAAACCTTAATAATAACAGGTCCCCCACCTGTGACTTCTGCAGAGGACCCCACATCCCATCCCAGCTATTGTAATCCTCACCACCTACTCCTTCACACCTTCAACAAGCACTGAGCCTCTCTCCTTCTCTGCCTGGGGGTGCAGGGGTCTTCCCCCAGGAAGTCTGCATTCTAGCAGACAAGGCAGGCTGCAAACAGGTAAATGGATGGGACCTGACACCGACGGGCCCTTTCCTGCCCTCAGACACCCCGCCGAGGCAGAGAGGCATGGCCATCTCGCTGGGCTTACGATGAGACCATTAGAACCAAGCCCCTAGCCCCCCACCACCCCCAGTCTGTGTAAAAGAGTTCAGCAATTCAAAGAATGCTGTTCAGAGTGAAAATTTCTTCCCAAAGATTTGTCAGCCTTGGAGGAAGAAGGGAGCGGTGCTTGCACCCACCAAAAGAGAGAGAGAGAAAAAAAAAAACACTCCCCAAGCCAAGCGACGGGGATCGAGAGCATCACCTTGGAGGGTGGTGGTTGCCAGAGGGGACCCTGGCATCTGGCTTCCCACCCTCACGGCCCTGGGTGCTGGCTGAGCTGCGGACACGCAGGGGTCTGACCCTCTGGGACAGGACAGAGTGTGGGTAGAGTCCTTGGGACGAGATGGGACAGTCCCAATTAGGGTGGAATGAAAGCAGACTGGACTGCAAGGGGGCGTGAGCTGTGGCCAGGGGGAGGGGCTGGGGGAGTTGCAAGCAGTGACTCGATCTGACTTACGTCCTTAGGACCCCTGACTGCTTAGTGGAAGAAAAGACTTCAATGCGGGGCGGGGGGAAGGGGGTGGCGCGGAGCACGGGGGAGCCCAGCAGGACTGTTTGCGGTCCTCGCACGTGCGGGAGAAGGGTGGCCCGGACCCGGGCGGCCGCAGGGAGATTAGGCATTATTGCTCCGCATTTTACAGACGAGGAAACTAAAGCTCAGAGACCTTAAGGGAGTTAACCAAGGTCGTGGCCTTTAAGTGGCAGGTCTAGATTTTTACCAGTATGAGTGATTCCCAAACCCGGGTTCTGTTTGGCTCTGCGCGGAGGCTTCCGGCTGAGTCCAGCGCGGTGCTCCCCTCGACCAGCAGAGGGCGCGCAAGGACGCCAGGCGGACGTGCTGCCTGCTCACGGGCGGGCGTGGGAGAGAGAAAAACGGGGTGTCCAGCCTTTTTGCACGTACAGTCGCGCATGCAGTAACATGCAGCTGGCTACGGGGAAAGTGACCCGACTGTAGAACCGGCCCCAAGGGGAGGAAAGGGGGGCGAGCACGTGTCGTCCTGGTGCAACTCCCACAATGGAGACAGACGCTTGCCACCCACGGCTTCCCCATCAGCTGTCCTCCAGCCTCCGCATACACACACCCCCGTGCTGGGAGCTCAGGGCCAGTCGGGGAGACCTGCCTCCAGCTCCCGTTCCGGCCCAGTCCCAGCAGCCGAGTGACGGGGAGCCTGTGACTTGCCCATTTTACTGATGAGGAAAACGGAGGCTCAGAGCTGTCGATTGATTTGCCCAAAGCAAGTGGAAGAGGCCAGATGGGAATGCATCCCGTGCCCCCAGGGGAACTTCCCTTCTCCAGGCTCGGTGCCTGGTCTCTTCACCCCCATGGGATGTGACCTCCAGGCTTCTCCCAGGCCACCCTGCCTCCCTCCTTCAGAGCTTCAGACTTCTAATAATGCCACCCAGCTTGCATGGCTGATCCGGGAGGCCGCAAGGTGCTGACCAGCATTGTCATCAGCTTCAATCCTTCAGCTTTTCTCACACACCCTGTTGCTAAGTCGTTTCGCCCCCAATGCATCTTCGTGCAGCTGGGTCTTTGGATCTGAGTCTGGGAACTGACATTTATCCCTGTCAAATTTCGTCATCTTCATTCATCTGATGAACATTTGTTTGGTGCCCACGCCATGCCAGGCCCTGGTAAGACGGAAAGGAAAGACAAGTCCCCTGCCCCTAAGGAGCTCATGAGTTAACTGTCACAGTGGTGGCCACCAGTCTTTGAGGGCCTACTGCGTGCCAGGTGCCTTCCCCAAGTTTTCTCTTTTATCACCACCACCCCACCACCCCAATACTGCAGTGCAGGATGCATTGCCCCCACTTTGCAGACAAGGAAATCGAGGCTCAGGAAGTTTCAGAGATTCATCTGAAGCTCCATTGCTAGAAGCTACAGGCTTAGCACTCAACCCTCCAAGTATTTGGGTCCTGATTCTTTCCTCCAGTTTAGACACTCTGTATCCCAGTTTTGGGTTCTTTGCACACCATATCAACTTTATCTCTCTGAATTTCATCGGCTGCACTGATGAAGCAAAGATGACATCAGAGTCCTGGGCTGGGCCACCAAAACTCCCTCCCCCAGGCAGACAGCCTTCTATGATTCTGCATCTTGTAGGTGCAGCAGACACAAATGCACCCAACTGGAACCAGCTGACCCATCTCCCACCCTGCCCAGACCCAGTCTCATACCCTGTCCAAGCAACCATGTACCTGGTTGTGGCTTCATTGACATCAAACCCATTTCCACTGCCAAGCAACCCGACAGGCAGGGGCCTGGCTGCACCAGGGCTATCTGCGTTGCGGTAAAAAATGTCACCTACTGATCCGCCTCCCCAGGCGGGGAGAGGCCCGAGGACCTGAAGAGGGAGGTTGAGCTGGGATTTCTTAGGTTCTGAGCATCCTCCTTTGCATCCGTGGCTGCTTCTCTCCTGCACCGTCTGCTCCCCGAGAATCAGCCCATCTTTCTCGCCAAGCTCTTCTGCCTGGCAAGGGAGACCAAGTGCAGAGCTGGCCTGTGCTAGGCCTGTGGGCAGGAAACAAAGCAGGCAGGATAATGCAGCGCTTGGGGGCGGGACAGTTGTGAGATGGGCTCTGAGCTCCCAGCCAGGACTCAGGGACACAGGGACACCCCACCTCGTGACAGACGTTCGGCTTTGGGCTTTCGCATCTCACAGGCATCGCGTGAGTCCACCCTTCCCATAGCCCACTAAGGATAGGACTATTATCAGTGTTCCCATTTTGTGAGTGAGGATAAAAGGCCCAGCAGTTGGGGTTTACAGGACGGCTCCCTGAAAGCTGATGGGGTTCCCTGGGGCCCCAAGGGACAGCAAGAGAGGAAGTAGAATGGGGGTGACTCCCAGATTCATAAGTTCACCATCTGCCATTCTTTTAAGTCCTTGGAGTGCATGGAGCAGATGGGTCTTCATTGCACAACATCTCCTCAACATGAATTCTCCAAGTGCCTTCCAGGAGGCCAGACATTCGGGGTGGGGGGGGGGGGGCAGAGATAGGTAATAAGCATGCACTTAATTTCACACCATGATCAACCTCTAAAGAGACGAAAGCGGAGTGGCAGAGAGACCATTGCCAGAGCTGGCCTTGGGAACAGGGAGAGTGAAGAGGATGGGAGGGGCTGAGTACGGCATGGTTCTAAATCCATCCCGCCCCACAGTGGGGTTACAGAGGAAACCACGGGAGCTCCGATCCCTGGCTTCGGGAACAGTCTGTGGGATGGTGTCACGCAGTTGCTGACGCCTGCTTCGGGCTCCACGGATTCTTGTTCCCCTCTGTTCTCCCTCTGTGGGTCAGTGAACACGGCCACCCCCACCCCTGCCCCCAAAGCAGTGGTCTCATGTCTGACCTCATCTCGTCCCTCCTCAACACCCTTTCTGCGCAAGGTCAAGGTAAAAGCAGATCTTGGGTAAATGTTTGCTGAATAAACCAAATCCTGAAGCCCCTGCTCACCAGACCTTGAGTTCCAGCAGAAGGAACTATGGGGAATCTGAGGAATCCTACCTGATTCCACAAGGAATCACTCGTCGGAATGTGGGGCCCCTCTAGGTGACAGAGGCGAAAAAGACAAAGGGATTCCAGAAGGCGGGAGGACGGGTTGCCTACACAATTGGAATTTTTCACACAAAAGTCCAGATTTCAAGCTATTTTTAAAAAATCTGAAGATCTGGCAACCCAGAGCCTGCATATCCCCATGGCAACACCAGGGGTGGGGGGAGGGCTCAGCAGCCGGCCGCTGCCCCCTTCAGACTGGACATGCGCTCTGCACTTCTCCCCAGGGGACCACGCCACTCGCCCACTTCATTCATTCCAGTCTCCTGCCAACCCTGATTTAAAACATCTGAGCAACAGAAAGCCTTGCTGTAGATATGGGGACCCATCAGCCTGCGGCTAAGGAGAGTCGGCCCGGGGTTCCCCAGCCCCCCTGGAGTTCTTACAGCGGTTGTCCAGTGTGCAGAAGCTTCCACGTGCTCGTAAATCTGCTTCCCGGCTGGTATCCTCCAATAGTCAGCCGTGGGGATCTTGAGGGAGAAAGCGCAGTTCCTAACTCTCACCAGCAGGGGGAGACTCTCCCCAGCGTTCCTTTAGCACTTCTAAGCCAGCGCTTTCCCTCCAGCCACCTTCTCTTCCTCCTTTCCCAGGAGAGCTCAGGCTTCCTGAGTTCTGTTCCCTCAGAGCTGACCCTCAAATCCGGTACTTACTGTATGATTGGCACTCTATTCAGGGTTTTGTAGACTTTATTTTTAAATCCCAGCAGCCCTATAAAGTAGAAATTAATATCCCCATTTTACAGGTGAGGAAACTGAGGCTTAAACAAGTCGACCTCACCTGCCCAAGGCCACTGAGCCAGCAAGTGGTGAAGCGAAGATTCAAACCCAAGCCTGTGGAATGTCCCCTCCCTGGACCACTTTGTTCCCCTGAAGGAAGTTTTAGGTTCACCCCTTGGAGTGAGTTGGGAGGGGGAGGGAGATTGGGGTTTGAGGTCAAAGGACACCCCTTTCCCAGGACCAGTCTGAAGCCATGCTTCACTGGCCCCCCACTCTACCATAGCCTCCCAAGGACAGGGGCTGAATCTAGGGTCCCTAAGAAGGAGGTGAAGAATTGAGAGATCCCAGATTGGCCACCAGGAAGGAATGGCTCTTGGCCCTTGGGGATTTACAGGATGTCCACCCTACCTGCCTGTGGCCAAAGCCTGGGCAGCAGGACAGGTCTCATCATACTACAGCTTCTGCTTTGAACCATGCAAGGATGGTGAGCAGACAGGCAGACAGCAGCCAAGGCTACAGAGGGGAACACATGGTGGTTCAAATGGCGTGGTCATCGGGATGAGGGGCAGGACACCCAGAAGCTGCACAGAGGGAGCATGGCAGGCAGCTCCTGCTGCCTCGTGGCACACAAGCTTCAGGAGCTTTGCAGCCCCATGCCCTGGAGGACAGAGAATCCCAGAGGGACTGTCACCCACTTTGAGATTATCATAGCAATGTCCTAGACCTTGAGACCAATGCTGCCAGCCTAGGTGGCAAGAGAGATTCTGCCCAAGATATTTCTCCAAACTCACCTCCCATTGCCCAGTAGGCCACACAAGCCCCAGGCTTTTCCCTCAGATACTCCTTTGGCTCTGCAGGACCCTCTCTAATTCTACCTGTTGATCTTCCCAATCATCAAAGCCCAGTGCAAATGCCACTTCCTCCAGGTAACCCACCTTGATATGAGCCCTCAAACCTGGTGATTCTCTCCCTCCCCTGAGAGTCCCTGGAACTATGTGCATTGAAGTCCGTCTCCTTTGCCCTATAGTTGTCAGTGGCTGCTGTCTCCTCTGACAACCAAGTAGAAGGTAGGTGAGGCAGAGAAGTTCCTAACATGGGGCCACATACATACAAGGTCATGATACACATTGGACAGATGGATGGATGGATGGACAGATGGACAGAGAATGGGTAGGAGAATGGATGACCAACAGAAAATTCAATAAGGCCTCCCTGTAATTACCCAGAACTCCAAGACAGCCCTCGCTTCCTCCAAGGAATAAGGTTTCCCTTTCCTATTTGTTCTCAATGCCTCTCCTGCCTCTGAGAATTTAAGATTTAGAGAGACTGCCTACTCTTGGAGGTGCGGGGAAGCTGTGAATTGGATCTGTGTTTTTTCTCCTTACTGGACATGTCAAATGAGGACAGTGGATTTGATCAGCCCTTGGACCCAGAAAGGATGTCAGTGCTGGGACCCAGCAGAGAACAGGGAAAACTGACTGCATCCAGCTTAAAGGAGATTCTGGAAGAGTTGAGACAAAAGACCACACAAAGAAAGAAAAGACAGGGGCGGGGGGGTGGGGGTGGGGGAAAAGAAAAAGAAAATTAAAAATACATTTGGCATGTAAGATTTGCCAAATGCATCATTTCTTTAAAACACGCGCACACACATTCATTTCAGCCCATGGCTTTTAGGATTGCATCCTGTGGCAAGGGATGGAGACTCTTCCGAATTAGATGCCTGGGGAAGGGGCATGCCTGGGGCAGGAAAAGGGCTGGGGGTGGGAGGGAGCGAGGGGGAAGCCCTCCCGGTCATGCCTCTCCCCTTCCTTCCTCCTCACTTTATTTTCTGCTTTATATGTATCGATCTTATAAACCCAATATATTGGTCAAGTAAAAGATTTCCGGTGCTTTTAAAAAATAATAATAATAACTTAACAGATGAAAATAAACAAGAGGCCCAGAGAAAGGCAGTTCGCCAAGGTCATAGAGCAAGGGCATTGCCACAAAGCCGTGGCTAAAAGAGCCCCTTGGTTCAGGCCCCCCGAATTCAGCCACATACATTGGGGTGGAGGTGGGGGTTGCTCCTCTGAGCTGGGCGTCTTGGACATGTATATACTCTGGCCCAACTTCAGCAGCCTCAGCGGGGAGCCACCATGCTCCTTTCCACAACATTCCAGAAGGACGGGAGGACAGAGTGGACAGCCCCGGCCCAATTAGGAACAGAAAAATCTCACCGGGGAATCTTGCCCAGAATGGAGGGGCAGGCAGGACTGCGGCTGGGGCTGCAGCCCAGCTCGCTGCAAACCTCATTGTGGAAAAACCTTCCTAAAACATCCCCTTGGCTGCCTCGGCGCATAATTTAATCTTCCTTTGATGTCTCCGGATTTCACCCTGCCTCGGGCCACTCTGAGAATATCAATTACTGCTGGGCCCAGGTGGGGAGCAGAGAGGAGGGGCTGGGCCTGGGTTAACAGGCTGACCCCGCCCAGGGAAGGGGATGGGAGGGAGGGCTGGAGGAGACCTCAGAGGCAGGAACCCAGCCGAGCCTGGATAACACAGAGAAGGAAGCACCCCTCCAACCGAAAGTGGGGGGTGGGGGGGTCCCTAGGTGATCCCCTCCCCAGCCAACCGCCCCCCCACCCCGCAGCAGATGGGATGAGCAGTTCCCAGGGGTCCCTGGAGGTAGAAGCAGAGAACTAAAAGGAGGCAGGGACACTGTTGAAGGCCAGACCAGGTGGCCTTGCTAAGGCAGAGGCAGTGAAGTAGGGGGGTCCTGCAGGCTTAGTAGAAAATGCTGGTTCCAAGGAACACAAGTGGGCATAGAGCCGTGCTGCCACTTACTGTCTGCGGGAGTCTGGGCAAGTTATTTAACCTGCTGTGCTTCCGTTTCCTAATTTATTATGCTTGAATAATAGTAGCAGAGCCCCTGTGAGGGTTCAGTGGGGGTAGGGGGCGTCACTTAGACCTAAGTCTGTAATAGGGAAAGGGCTAGAAGAAGTTACATCCAAATGCCAATGAGACTGGCTGGGCTGTTTGGTTTGTCTGTAGTTCCCAAACTTTTATGACACAAACACCCATTGTTATACAATTAAAATAATATTGGGGGGGGGATGCATGGGTGGTTCAGTGGTAGAATGCTCACCTGCCATGCGGGAGACCCGGGTTCGAGTCCTGGACCATGCACCAGTCCCACCCCCCAAAAAAGAGAAAATAATATTGGGTAATGCAACAGTGGCTCAGTGGCAGAATTTTCACCTGCCGTGCCAGAGACCCGGGTTCGATTCCCGGTGTCTACCCATGCAAAAAATAGTAATAATAATAATATTTAGGGAAAGAAGCAAAGCAGTAGGAACTGCCATTTGTCCCCCAGAGGGAAGCAGCAGTTCAGAAGAGGAGCCTGAGTTCTTAAGGACAGATGTGGGTGACATTTTCTGCCTCGGTGTGCCCTACCATTTCGGGGGCAGCCAGTCTGGGGGGAGGGTCTTCTCTGGAGGCCCTGGACTGGGAATGTGGTGGCATGAGGTGTCCTTTCCCCTGTGACCGAGCCTCTCCCATGGGCTGGTCTCAGCTCCAAATCCCAGCAACGTTAGCACCCAGACCCTGGGATCTTAGGTGAGCCTGCCCCGGCCCCTTGTCCTTCTGTCCAGCCGGCAGCCCCCTAGGCTCAGCCCCGACCCTAACCCCGGACTCTGCTGAGCCGGGCAGCCCTTGAGAAGAGAAGCTAGGCTGGGTGGGTTCCTGGGGCTGTCCCTGCCGATGCCGGTAATCCTCAGGAGAAAGTCAAATATTAGCCTCAGGAACAGCTTACGCCTTATATAAGCCCCCCTGGAGGAGGCACAAACACAGCTTGTTGGAGCTGAGCTGCACAATTGCAACCGCTGCCAGACCCCGGCACGGAGCTGAGGCTGCGAGCACATCGCCCACCAAACTCACGGGAGCCCAGCCCAGCTACCAGGTGAGGAGGCGTGCAGGGCCCAAGCCCAGGCACCCAGGAAACTCCTCAGGGAGCCCCCAAGGCCGGGCCCTGCTTCCTAGCCAAGCCCCTCACACCCTCTGGGGCCCCGTGTGGGCCCTTTCCACTGGGGTGGGCCGGGGGAGAGGGTGGTGGAAGTCCTGCCGCCGGCAACACCCCAAAGCCGGGAGGAGGCTCTGTCCGGTAGCCCCTGGTCCTCAGAGGGGACCTTGGCTCTGCCAGCACCATCCCGACCATCTGATCCTCAATAGCCAACAACATCCAAGGCTGGATTGCTTGGTCCCCACCCGTGAGATCTGCACCCACCACATGTGTGCAGCATGCATGACTAGCCTAGCTGAGCAACACACCTACTCGCATGCACAAGTGCACACACACACACAACAAGCAAACTCATAACTGGGCCTTGCACTCCGACCTCCACATACATATACCTACAGATATCGCAGGAGAGGTGCCTCCCCCCCTCCCCCACCCCCACCCACCCCCATCCTGCGTCTGATTCCACGCACCTGTGGGCATTCACACCTGAGCATCTTAGGCATCCACCGGTGCACACGCCCGAGCTCACCGTGCACCCTTGTGCCTCCGCACGTGTACATCACACATCCACGCACGCGTACCTCTCCCGGCCCGGTGCCTTGCCTGCAGCTCCGACGGCCCCGTCCCCCGCCCCGGCTGGCGCCATGACCTTCTCGGAGCTTCTGGACCGCGTGGGCAGCATGGGTCGTTTCCAGTGTCTGCACATGCTCCTGCTCGGCCTCCCGATCCTGGGCCTGGCCAACCACCAGCTCCTGCAGATCTTCACAGCCACCACCCCAGCCCACCACTGCCACCCGCCCCCCAACGCCTCCGCAGAGCCCTGGGTGCTCCCCACGGGGCCGGATGGGAAGCCGGAGAGGTGCCTCCGCTTCGCCGATCCGCCCAACACCAGCCTACCCAACGACACCCGGGGGGCCACGGAGCCCTGCCTGGATGGCTGGGTCTACATCGGCACAAGCGACACCATCGTGACAGAGGTATGTGGCCCCTCTCCCGCCACGGGGCACCCCACTGCACTCGCCCCCCCCACTCCTCCCCATGCCCTGCACCGCTCATGAGCAGGTTAAGCAATCCCTATGGGGCAAAGACGAAGGAGCTGGGTGCAAAAGTAGACCAACTGGCTCCTTTATTGACCCTCTGAGAGTCAAAGCCGTTTTGGAGGGGTCCATTCTCTGATCAGGTGCTGTGCTTGGGGAAGCGAAAATTGCACCATCCCTGCTCCTGTGACAGTCTAGTGGGGGGCAGGGGGGATGACACCAATTATTGAAAGTGCCCCACAAAGAAATGTATGGATGGGGTTGGGGGGTGCGTAGCGGTGGAGGAAATTCCCCAAAGAAGCGAACCTGGGGCTGAGTTATGAGCGTTGGCCAAGGGGTACTCCAGCACCGATGGGAAGGAGGAAAAGTCCAGCTTGTGTAAAGGCCCTGGGGTAGGAGGGAGTGTGGAGGAGGGACCCTGAAAAATGTCTTGCGCACTCACCATGGGCTCATCTCATCCATTCATCCCTTCATTTACTCACCGATTCTTTCACCTGCCATCTCTGGGAATAGTGGAGTAAAGTCAGACTTTTCCATGGACTGCCAGACCCCGGTTTTCCCTATTTTTAACCCTTTGCATCAATGCGGTACTTTTGTTCCAACGAACGAACTAATATTATTTAATTATACTGTTTAGTGTAGCTCGTAGTTTACATTAGGGCTCGCTGTTTCTGTTGGACAGGTCTATGTTTGCTTGTTTGTTTTGAATTTTTATTCTGGCAGCCTAAAATTCCCTGTTTTAACCACTTGCAAATATACAGTTCAGTGGAATTAATCGTATTCGCAATGTTATGTCACCATCACCACCACCGATTGCCAAAACTTTTCCACCACCCCAAACAGAAACTGTGCATCAATGAAGCATTAACTCAGGAAGCAATTCCATGATGGTCACTATTAAAACTGGCAGCACGCGTGCCACGTGCCACCCTGGTTCTAGGCGCTTTGCTTGTATCGATTCAGCTGATCTCACGACAGCCCTCTGAGGTTAGGATACCTCCAGTATCCCCTTTTTATAGATGAGCAAACCGAGGGTCAGCTCGGCACCATGGGCCCAAGGCACCATATTTCATAAATGATGGAGCCGAGATTCAAACCCCAGCAGTCGGGCTCGGAGTCTTACACTCTTTAGCCCATGGCTGTGCACCCCGGGCTCTGAGGTGGGTGTTGGGGGGCCTGACCCGCTCACAAATCTGCCTCTCCCCACCAGCCTGTGCCTTCTCCATCTCCATAATCACAAGCAATGCTGAACGAAAGGTATCCTGTAGTCAGAGCCTGGCACTGCTGATGGCTGGAAGCAGCTTCCTTTCCAGGGTGGACCTCAGGCTCCAGGGAGTTTGGCCAAGAGCAAAGGTTACAGGTCTCTCTACCCCAGTGAAGCGTCGATTTACATTCCTCCCAGCCGAGTTCCTGGGGTTCCTACAACCAGTTGGGATAGTGCAAATCTGCATCCCAGCGAAACATGAGGTTCACGGAGCCAAAGGGTACTGCACCCCTTCTGTGGACCGGGTCTGGCAGGCTCTGGTTCTCTGGGGGCTCTCAAGAGTGAAAGCCCATAAGGAAGGTCCCTGCCTGGCCAATGATGCCATGGGGGCCAAGCCCAGCCAGCACTAGAACCACCATGCCAAGGGCAGACCCCTCTGTCCATGGCAAGTCTGTCATGCTCCAACTACTTGGGGCAGATGGGGTACGTGGGGTCCCCCCAGGTGGCAGAGGCAGAACCGTGACCGGGGCAGGCCTCAGGGTGGCATGGAGGCAGGAGGCTGGCTGTGCTGGCTCTGGTGGGAAGGGTGGCAGAGAGGAAGGCAGGGCCAGTTGGCAACGAGCTGGGTCCTGGCAAGGGGGCCAGAGGCAATGGGCCGTCTTCCAGATGGACACGATGGGATCCTGAACTCGAGTGGAGGGCCAGAGTTCGAATCCTGACTCGGCTATTTGCTGGGGATGTCACAAGCCCCGGAAGCCTCGGTTTCTTCATCCGTAAAGTGGAGGGTGAGGATGAAAGGGGAAGGGTGGTGCAAGGATGCCACTGAGCCCAGAGCCCGGCACCCACAAAGCCTTCGGTTGATGGCAGCTGCTCTTATGGTTGCTGTTAGCATCGTTACTAGGGGTGTCTTGGGTGGGGGGAGGGAGTGATCCCCACCAGGACAGGAGGGGGGTCCTCTAGTGAAAAGGGGAAGTCAGATGTCCCACATTTCCCAGCTCCCTCGGCCTCCCTCCACGACCCCCACCTCACCAAACCTGAGAAAGAGACAGGGGTGAATGCAAACCCCAGCTGCACCCCCACCGCCAGTGGCCTGCTGAGTTGTGCACACACGCACCCCCCCCCTTCCTCCTTTGGGTCCCGCATCTGTAGACTGAGGATAATAAGGAATCTATATCATGGGGTGGGGGGGGGAGATGAGGGGCGCAGCTCTGAGCTAGCGTCCTGAGCAAACCCAGCCTAGGGTCTCACCAGGAGCAAGGGGGAGGTCCCCTCCCACTTCTGATCCCCTAAGCTTTCCTGGCAGGGGCGATCACACATTCCTCTCTCTCCGTTCAGCAGAGACAAGGTTGGAATTTTCAAAAGGAGCTTTACTGGGACATTAAGAGAAAACAAAGGTCTTTCTTTTAAGTCTTGGAAGCATGGAGAGCGAGGTCTGGGGGGGGAGACCCTGGGCTCAGGAGAGGAGCCATAATGCCCCATGGGCCCCCCATGTAACTGAACCTCAGCCCTGAGGCTAGGCAGCTGGCCACAAAGGAGCAAGGCCCTGCCTTCTCGAGCCCCCTGGGATTCCTCCCTGGGCCTTGAGCTCCCCCACCTCAGCTTCAGGGCTCCAGGAAGCCCAACCTCTCCCACACCGGTCAGCTGCTGCAGAAGCAGAGAGCCTGCCCGGTGGCCAAGTCCCTGGCCAGTCACCTCTGACCTCCCCCACCCCCATTCCAGCTCCCAGATTGCTTGTCCATCTCTTGGTCCCCAGCTCCACTCCTGCTTCCCATCCCCGCTTGCCCACCCTCAGCCCTGCCCTGGGCACATCCTCCCATCTCCATCCCTTCCCCCAGTTCCTAGGTGCCAACTGACTCCTGGCTGAGAAACAATGAGCTCTGGATGAACTGATAGCCCTTCCCCAGCCACTTGGCCAGCCCAGCCTTCCTAGGACCCCCTGATCCTGTGGGCAGGAGTGGTCTGAGGCTGTCCTGGGGGCCCTCAATGACCCGTAGCTCACTCAGTAAGCACCTGCTGGACGCAAGGTCCCTGGACTGATGCTTTCCACTCCTCATCTGAGAATCAGGCATTGGCATCTTTGTTTTACAGAAGCATGGACTGGGCTGCACTTGAGAAGGTGGCTTTTGCAGCAAAGATAGAAAAGCCAGGCTTTTGCAGGGCTCCCGACTTCAGAACGCAGGACCTTTCTTTTGCATTGCATGACCTTACAATGACCTGTGACAATTAAAACAGCTATCATTGATCGAGTGCCACTTATTTGCCAGGCACAGTACTGGGGGGCTCTTCCCTCCTTATGTCATTTACGATCCCAAGAAGGAGGTACCAGGATTATCCCCACACTACAGATGAGGAGACCACGCCCAGAGAGGTTAGCCCAGAAACACACAGCCTCTAAGCGGCAGAGCTGGAGACTCATGTCCTTTTGACTCTCCCAGGGTACCTGGCACATTCTCTCTGGCCCTTGTCTTAAGCCTTTGCATATGTTCTATCCAGGACCTGGGAGTGCCCAGGGGTTGCAGCAATTCTCCCTAAAGTTCTGACCTGGCGCCAGAAGTTCCCCTCGCTCAGACAGGCTGTTTCTTTGTCCTTGTTCTGGGAACAGAGAGGAGGGGCCATGGTGGGGGGGGACCATTAACAGAATCAGTGCCCCCCTTTCCCACTGACCCCCCCACACACACACACCCCCACACACAGCGGGGCTCCCATCCTGTTGATCATGGACTTGCCATGAATGTGCCATGAATGACACATCCTGGCCTTTCCCAGCCCGCCTTCCCTCTAAGAGGCCTCCTGGCCTCTGACTTCGCTGCTCCTCCTTCTCCCGAGCCTGTCCTCACCTCACCCTTTGGACCTAGTATCAGACAGGGCCCCCTGGCTCTGGCCTCAGCCGGCCCCCTCCACCACAATTCCAGCCCATCTTCAACAGCTCCCAGCTTTGCTCACTCCTTCCACTGGCCAGGAGCTCAGCCAAGCACACAATATGCCATCAGGAACCCAGGGACAGGGTGGGCCATGGTGGCTTAGCAGACAGAGTGCTTGCTTGCCATGTCAGAGGACCCGGGTTCAATTCCTGGTGTCTGCCCATGTGTTTTTTTTTTTAAAAAAAAAAAAAGGAAGCCAGGGTCATAAGTCCCGGCCGGGGGGGCTCCAGCAGGCCTCGGTTTGGGTCTCTGCCTTGAAGTGAACCCAGCTCTTCATGGACAAGTCACTAACTGTCTGAGCCTCAGGTTGTTAATCTGTAAAATGGGAGTACTGCCTGCTTCCTAAGGTGTTTATTTACAAGATTAAAGCTTTCTCGTGGGTTAGTAGTTCCTTTCTCTCTTCCCTAACCTCTCTCTGGTATCTTAGCCCAGGCAGGAGGACAGGATAATGAGCTGCCGGTCCCTGCCTTCTAGAACCACCAGCTACTCAGGGGCTCGGTGAACACGCCAAGAAAGCAAAAGGGAGCCCAACTGCATTAGCTTAGAAGACAGGATGCAAGAAGAGTATGTGGTGGCCATAAGCTAGATGGGCTGAGGTCAGCTGGTGCCATGCCAAGGGTCAGAGAGAAGTACCAGGCAACTGAGTGACTATTCACCTCCTTTCAGTTATCTGCGAGTTAACTTTTCCTCTCTGAGCCCCATCAGGGAAACGAGGGTAATTACCCAACCCTGATCACTCATTAATTATTCAATGAGCAAATATTAACGTTTGCCATGTACAACTATTCTGTGAGCTGCTAGGGATAAACAGTCCAAAAGATGGTCTCTGCCCTCAGTGAGGTTGCAGAATAGGAGAGAGAAGGATAAGTAAATAAGCAGCTAGGCTACTGCGCAATTGGTGCCCTAGTAGAGGTGACAACAGGGTGCAGAGTCTGGATGAAGAAATAGGGGACCCCAACCCAGACTGCAAGTCTGGAGGTGCTTTTCAGTCATTTGTTCATTACACAAACTTGCTGATCACCTGCGTGCCTGGCACTCAGAAAATCTGAGTTTCGAAGGACGTTACTAGAATACGGAGTTCACAAATACAAAAGCAAAGAAGAAAGAAAGAGCTTTTCGAGAATACCTAGGGTAGCCAATTAAATTCGGGCGAGGGAGTGGGATGCAAGCATAGTTCGGTGGTAAAATTCTCATCTGCCATGCAGGAGACCCAGGTTCAATTCTCGGCCCATGCACTCCTCACCTCCCCGGCAAAAATAAATCCAAGTAATGGTGCTGCAATAACCAGGTAGTCACATGGAAAAAGAATGAAATGTGACCCCCACCATACAGCATATGAAACGATAATAATAAAAATAAATCAGTGGGTCCTAGGACCCCACATGGCCCAGCCAAAGGAAATCTAACTTTCCACACCTTGGAGAATAATCCAGGCTTCTGCTAGAGATTTTCTTAACGGAGTCTTCTTAGGAGTTTTGCACAGCTAACTATACAGAAAGCATGCCAAAATTCTCTGTAAATATCTTCCACTCTCCCCCAAAGTCCTGGAAGGCCTTTACAAATCTCTCCCATCCTCTCTTCACATGGTTCCCTTGTGCAGCCCTGCTCTTCTCTTCCCAGCCCCCTTTTCCATAATCACCCATCCAACCAGCAGGCATGTCAGACACCCCAGAATCACCCAGCATCTCAGGTCTGAGCTCTCCCCATCTGTGTTAAGCTGAAGGGCAACTGTGGGGTTGCATTTTTCTCACCAGCTCTGATGAGCTTCATTAGCTGTGACATCTCTGGCAGCAACTTAGAATGCAGTTGAAGTTTAATATTTTTTCAATATCAAGCCGTAAATCTGTTCTTCTTTCTGAGCCTCTAAGCCTTATTTTACCATCCCCTGGTAGACAATTTTTCTTTGTTAAAGCAAAGCAGTTCTCTCCTTGTGACTGATGTATGCATTTGGTATAGACAGCACAAACACTCCATACTGATGGACTCATCCTATGGAGTGAGGCAATCTCACACATAAGCATTTGAAGCTATCAGCTCTCATTTAGATATCGGCATGTCTTTAAGCTCTATGGCTCTCCATCCCTCTACTTTTTCTGTAGAATGTTCACTTACTCAATACCACAAATCTTTACTGAATGCCTACTATATGTCAGGCAAAATTCTAGGCGCTGAAATTACAGCAGTGAACAAAACAGACCAAAAGCTTTGCCGTCATCAAGCTTACATTCTTGAGGGATAAACCTATAGTAAATAAAATAAACAAAGAAAAAATATGCGGTATGCCTGATGGTTGAAGCTGCATAGAAAAAATAGAGTGAGGGGTGGAGACTGCTGGGGGGTTGCAATTTTAAATAGGGTGGTCAAAGGAGATCTCCTTTAGAAAATATCATCTGAAGGAGGTGAGAGAGCAAGCCAAAAGACTCTTTGGGGGAAGAACATTCCAGAAAAAAAAAAAAAAAGACTAGCCCATGCAAAGACTTAGAGGTAGGAGTATGCCTGGCATGTCTGAAGAATGGTGTTTCTGTTGGCTAAAGCTACCGGAATGCAACATATCAGAAATGGATTGGCTTTTTAAAAAAGGGATTTATTAAGTTACAAATTTACAGTTCTAAGGCCATGAAAGTTAAGTGTCCAAACAAAAGCATTCAGGGAAAGAAACCTTGCCTCTAGAGACAGGCCGCTGGCATTTTGGATACCTCTGTCAGCTGGGAAGGCACATGGCTGGTATTTGCTTGTCCTTACTCTGGTTCCATTGCCTTCAGCTTCTGATTCCAGTGGCTTTCTCTCTAAGCAGCTGTGGGTCCTCATTTAGCTTCTCCAAGGCAAATTCTGGCTTTTGACTCTTAACTTGGCATCTCCAAGCTTCTGTGTCTTGGTTTCATCTCTCTGCTGTGTCAGCTTTGAGCTCTCTCTATGTTTTCTGCTTTTTATTCTCTTCATAGAGGACTCCCGTAAAGGGATGAAGACTCTCCTTGGATGGGTGGTGCCACATCTCCATGGAAACAATCTAATCAAAAGACCCCACCCAAACAATAGGTCTGCCCCCTCAAGATTGGATTAGAAGAACATGGCTTTTCTGGGGAATATAATAGTTTCAAACCAGCACAAATGGCAAGGAGAGCTATGCAACTAGAGTGGAGTATGCAAGGGTGAGAGTAGTAGCAGGTAAGAGAAGAGAGGTAAGAGGGGTATAATGAAAGTGGATCCTGCTGGAACCTTTGCAAGGATTTGGGCATGTTCTAAACTTTACTCAAGATCCATCCCAGGAATGGTATTTCTTGTGAACTGATCCATTTTCTGGTTGAAACTGGCTTGTGACAGTTACCCAAAAACCTAAGCAACCGGGAGTCCCAGATAGGAACCAAGACCTCTGGTCTCAGACAGTGAAGCAAAGCAGGAACCATAAATTTACCCAAGGAGGTCTGACTTTGCCTGTCATGATCAAGCACTCTGCTGTAATATGCTGCTATATGTTCATGGAGGTTGGGAGAAAAATCAGATTTTCATTCGCAACCTCTTGTGGGATGTCTTAGGATAGGATAGGCTGCCATAACAAAAGAGCCAAAAGTAATTCTTGGTGAAAGAACATAGCAGCGTTTCTCTTTCTTATGAAACAGTTCCAAGGGGAGCGTTTCAAGCTGGTAGGTGGATCCAGACAGACTATAGTCTGCCATCTTCAACATGTGGCTTCCAGAGCTTTCTAGTTGTGGCCGTTACAGCCAATGGGAAGCGAAAAGGTGTGCAAGTCTGGCCCAGGAATTCCCTCTCTGGCACTCACATTTCATTGTCTAGAACCACATGGCCCTACCCAGCTACAGGATCAGCTGGGAAGTGTGCTCTTACTTACAATGCAAGAAGGGACAAATGAATTTAGATGGACAGTAGGTCTTTTAGATTTCTCCTAAAGGGCACTTTGTAGCACATTCCACAAAGTACCAGAAGTCTCCTCTAGATGTCCACTGACATAGTCCTTTCATTTCCTTCTTTACCCTTTTCCCTTCTCCTGCTCCCTACACACATACTGTGGCAGGTTTCCATCCCAGCCAAAAGGGACCACCAAGGCTAACTGGCCATGCAGGACTACTCTGAAATCTCTAGGAGACCTGGGGGCTTCATCCACCCCCATTTTCAGCAGAGGAAAATGGAAAGAGCTCCCCAAGTTCTTCCCTGACATTGGTTTACTCCCCCAAAACAAAATCCTGTAGGGCATTTCTAAAGAATAAAAATGTCCAATTCCTTATCCAAGAAATTCAGGCTGGCTGGAGCAAAAGGTGCTCGTTGAGGATTAGCAACAGATTAGGCCAGATGGATAAGCAGGGGGCAGAGCTTTATCTTTACCAGCGAATGCTTTCAACAAGAGAGGAACCTGATTTGAGCAGTGTCTTGGGTAGCAATTCATGTCCTCATGGAAAGAATGGATAGGAAGGGATGAGACAAAATGAAGACTAGGAGACCAGTTATGAAGACTGGGAGACCAGTCAGAAAGTGGTGACAGTGGTCCACTCTGGCCCTCAGTTTCCTCCTCTAAAATGGAAATGATGGCAACTACATCATAAGGCCATTGTGAGAATTTAAAAAGTTTAAGGCATGAAAAGTGCTTGGACCAGTGCCTGGCATATAATAAGCCCTGGATAAATATTCGCTTTTTATTATTTATTTTTATCAATCTAAGTGCAAGATGGGTAAGGTCTATACTAAGGCAGCAGTAGTGGAAATAGAAAGAGAAGCCCAGGTTCGAGAAATATCAAAAAGAGTTAGAAACCAGCGGGTGGTATGATGGTGGAATGGGAGAGATGGGGAGGAATGAAGAGAGCACCACTGGTCACTGAAACAGGAAACTCCTGAGGAAGGGACTGATGAGTCTTGTGACATCATCCAGATGGAGTTTTCAAGTTGGCAGCTGGATACACTGGTCTCCAGGCTAGAAGAGAGGCTGGGCTGGATAGAGCTTTGGAGTCTTCCTCATAAGACAGTCATTGAAGCCATAGATAGAGTTGCCTGGGGAAAGTAGAAACAGAGAAAGGAGGCTCCAGGGAGAGCCTTGAGGGAACTTGAAGGGACAGGAAAAGGGAAAGAAACCCACGGAGGAAAAGGAGGACCGGTGAAGTGGTGGGAGAAAACCTGGCAGAGGGAGTGTCAGCAGTGTCAAAGAGGCTAAAAGTTCAAGTCGGACCAGGCCACAGCAGGTTCCATTGGGTTTAGTAAAATAGAACTCATCAGTGGTTGGGGGGAGCCCAGTCTCAGTGGGGCAGTGGGGGCAGAAGCTGGAGTAGAGGGAAGTAGAAACAAGTGGAAATGAGGATGTGGTGATGGCAAGTGTAGATATTCATTCAGGAGACTTGGCTTTGAAGGGAAGGGAGAAATCGAGCAGATGGGGGACAGAAAGATGCATTTCAAGATATACAGATCAGGGTCCATGCAAATGCTGATGGGGAGAAGTCAGGAGAGAGTGAGGGAGTCTGAAGATGGGGTAGTGACAATAAAGTAATATCTCCTTGGAGGAGAGAGGGGAGTCAAAGATGCAGGTGAAGGGACTGGCCTTGGACATGTAAGGGGAGTCACAGGGACGGGAGGCAAGCTTGGAGGTGACAAGGCAGGAGATCGAGAAATATGACTGCTGAGCAGACTGGAAGCCAAGTGGCAGCCCACGCATGGTTGAGGGTTCTTCTCTTTGCAAACCATGGTGAGGGACCCAAAGGGCTACAGGCAGACACAAGGAACCCCGGGCGGGGCTGAAAGGGGAAATGGCACTTAGGAAGTAGGGACCCAGGCTTAGGGAAGTAAATGAGGGTGCTGGGAGAGTGGGTGAGCCTGGGGAATGGGGGAGCACAGACTGAGTTTGGGTAAGAGTGCTGGGGTGGACTGAGCCCATTTGGCTTGACATTTTTCTCTTGTGCAGTGGGACTTGGTATGCAAATCCAACAAAGTGAAGGAATTGGCCCAGTCTGTCTTCATGGCGGGCATACTGATTGGAGGAATCGTGCTCGGGGGCCTGTCTGACAGGTGAGGGGCTGGGGTCCCCCAAGAAGAGAATACAATCCAGCGAGTCGACCCTGTGTGCTCCTTTGGAGAGGCAAAGCTCTGGGGGAGGCGGGAGGAATGGTCCTCTCTCTCTGTAGTCCCTGTCCGGGGGCACAGCCTTCTCTTTACCCTGAACCCTTTGCAACTTGAGACCTCCAACCGCCCCAGCCCCAGGGAGGGAAATCTCGGGGTCTCCTGATGCAGCCTAGTGGCTGCTCAGAGCGGCCTAATCCTTTGACCCCTGCTCAGACAGCTGAACTGGGGGTGAAGGCGGAGAGCATTACTCATTAACCCAAACTTCTAATTACAAACTTGTTGCAAAATAGCAATTACCAGCAGAGCTCTGCCACTGGGAGGTGGGGAGTCTGGCCCTTCACCCCAGAGCCTGCAGAGTCACCGGCCTTGGCAGCTGACCCGGCCCCTCCTCTCCTTCGAGCTGCAGGTTTGGCCGCAAGCCCATCCTGACCTGGGGTTACTTGCTGCTGGCCGCCAGTGGCTCCGGGGCAGCCTTCAGCCCGTTCATGCCCACTTACATGGCCTTCCGTTTCCTGTCCGGCTGCGGCATTTCGGGCATCATCCTAAGCACCATCATTTTGAGTGAGCCTCGTGGAGGGGCCGGGAGAGGGTTTTGGGGAGCACCGCCCGGAATGGAGAGAGTGGGGAGCTTCTGGGCTTGGCTGGAGCCCAGGCTCCCCAGGGGCCTTGGTCAAGGGGCTGCCCCTCGCTGGACCTCAGAGACTGCCCTCTGCACAGAGATGCTGGGGCAAGGTTCATCAGAGCAGCTGTCAACATGGGACGGCCCGGGCCGGGTGTCCTGCAGGGTGGGTGCCCTCCTTGGGCTCATACCCACATGCTGGGTTCTTATCGCCACTGAAGGCAGTGGGGAGGCAGTGGTCAAGCCCGGGGGGCTAGGGAGGCAGAGCTGGGTTCGAATCCTGCCTCCTTGAACCTCAGTCACTGCGTCGATAAAATGGGGACAGTGAGCCCTTGCTAGCAGGACCAAGTTGAGTTGACCCCACCCACCCAAACCCCTCCCTGAGAGGCAGGCGCCGATGTCCCCTGCACGAATTGGGGCACTCAGCCGGTGCTTGGGCCCCTCCCTGCAGATATCGAGTGGATGCCCACCCGGATGCGGGCCATTTCGTCCACGTTCCTTGGCTACTGCTACACCATCGGCCAGTTCATCCTGCCCGGCCTGGCCTACGCTGTCCCCCAGTGGCGCAGGCTGCAGTTAACTGTGTCCGTTCCCTACTTTGTCTGCTTCCTGTGGTCCTGGTATGTGACACCCAGCCCCCCACCTCCCCGCCTCCCTGCTCAGGCCCACCAGGGTCAAACAAAGGGGAGCCATGCCTGACCAGGGTCCCCAGGCACCCCAGCCCCACCCCAGGGCCAGGGAAGGACACCCCAGAGAGAAGGGATTGCAGGAGCGCATGCATGCTGCAAGACGGAGCAGGTGTCGGAGTGGGGGGTGGGCTGCACTGATTGGCTGCCCGTGGCTGAGGGCGGGGAATGAGTTGGGAAGCTAAGGAAGCCACTGAAGGAGACTGTGACAGTCAAAGCCTTGACCAAGACGTTCGATTGTGAAATCGTAGCTCAGAAGGCCAGACCCAAGTGGGTGAGATGAGGAGTGGGGAGCAGGGGCTTGAGGGAGGGGGTTGTACCAGCAGGAGGTCACGTCCCAGAGACATTGCGAAGGAAGAGTTCCCAGAAAGTGGGGACTTCTGGATTGGAGATGAAAGGGGAAAGGAACGCTCAACGAGAAGCCCATCTGGGAGCTTGGGAGGATTGAGGAGCCGGGGTCAGAGCCTGGGAGTGGGACAGAGGAAACTGGGTCCCCATTATCTTCAACATCTTAAACCTGAGGAGACACTGGAGACAGAAGGTGAGTCTCCGGAAGGTTCGTAGGAGCCAAAGAACAGGAAACCTTGCACAGAGCACTTGAGATGTGCAGAGCCCTGGGGGGGGTCTCGACCTCCATTGTCTCTGCAACTCGTAGCATTTCTGTGTGAAGGGGACATTCCTATCCCCATTGTACAGGTGAAGAAGGCGAGGCTCAGAGATGCAAAATGGTTCCCCAAATTACCACAGAAAAAAGATAGAATTGGGATGGGACTTCAGCTTGGACGTGAGACTAGACACTTGGACTTGAGGGTGAGAGGGTGAGACAGGCTGAGAGCACAGAATTGCTGCCAGAATTAGGAGGTGAGAGGAGAGTGGGTGGCCCTGGTGTGCGGTCCAGAGCTCAGAGCTTTGGACAAGTCTCACCCTTTCTGAGCGTCAAGAATGTTCTAGGTAGAATGGAGAAAACAGCGTGGGTCGCCCAGGGTCCTGCGTGTCTGGTGACACAGGGCGACTTGCTAATTGGAAGCCACTACTGTTGTTATTCTCAGGGAAAGGAGGATGGACTCCATGTCCTGGTGTGGTGCTGGGAGGAGGCCACTGATAAACTTGGTGATAATCTTGATGACAGCAGGCTCAGAAGATGGCAGGGTCAAATCCGAGTGTCCCAGGCTGGGAGGGTAGGGAACGGTAGGTCCAGGAAGCTGCCGCCATCAGCTGGGGACAGTGGCCTGAGGCCAGGTGACCAGCGTCCACCACCCCTGAAGGCCTCCCAGGAGCCAGGTCCTGGGTACCTACAGGGGGCAGGCTGGAGCTGACCCCACCTTGGAGGGGCCCCACACGGCTGCC
This sequence comes from Tamandua tetradactyla, assembly GCF_023851605.1. NCBI lineage: Eukaryota > Metazoa > Chordata > Mammalia > Pilosa > Myrmecophagidae > Tamandua > Tamandua tetradactyla. The sequence goes on from NC_135335.1 coordinate 11,520,396, forward strand.
TGCTCCATTCCACTCTGCCTGATAACCCTGGGCATCTGCTCAGGCTGGGCCAACTCCAACAGTGTAGCCCCGCTGCAGGGGGCCAGAGGGGAGATGGGCTGGCTGCCCACTTTCCAATCCCAAGAGAACTGAGAACACCCCATCCTGTGTCCCCAACCCTGCCAAGTCTGTCCTTTGCAGGAAGAGTCAAAGGGTCCTCAAACCTGTGCCATAGGTGAGGCCCCAATCCTCACCTTGGCCTCAGGCCCCTCTCCCAAGCCACCCCAGCCCTGCTCCTTCTGCACCACAGAGGCTGGGACTATGGCCCCAGGAAGGCTGGGGGAGGCGGGTGTGCAGGACCCTCAAGCAGTCCAACCTCGACCAAGCCTCAGATCCCACCTGCCTTGGCCAAGGGCCCAGGACTCCTAGCTAAGGAAGCCGCCCAAAGACAACAAGCAGCCAAAGTGGGGGGTTAGAAGGAGGCCTCTTCTGGAAGGAAAAGAAGAGAACGCTGGAATTTGTGCCAGCAGCAAGCAGCCCAGGTGCAAAGTTTGGCCATGCTTAAATCCCAGAAAATCTGCAGTAAAGGCAGCTCGGGTTTCTGGCCCTCTTACTCCTTGGTGCTGGCTGTTGATGTTCTCCCAGCCTCTCCAAGGGGGTTCTGGGGTGGGAAGGAGGCACTGTGACTTGACTCTGGGCCCCCAGGTGGATGACAGAGTCCGTACGCTGGCTGGTCCTATCTGGAAAGTCCTTGAAAGCTCTGCAAATACTCCAGCGGGTGGCTGTCATCAACGGCAAGAAGGAGGAGGGAAAAAAGCTCACCGTGGAGGTAGGGGCCTCCTGAGTTGTCCTCTTGGGCTGTCCCCTCCACGGGCCTCTGTTTCCCCTTCTGGTACAAGTCTACATCGCGTCTGATCCCCTAAGCAATCTCCTGGGGAGGCCCCAGGCCTGCACCGCCCTCCCTTGTTCACCAGCTGGTCACTGACAGCACCCCTCCCCCTCCTCTGCCCCAAGGAGCTCAAATTCAACCTGCAGAAGGAGCTTTCCTTGGCCAAGGTCAAGTACAGCATGGCTGACCTGTTCCGGACACCCGTTCTGCGCCGTGTGACCTTCTGCCTTTCCCTGGCCTGGTAACCCACCACCCGCTCTTGACCACACACCTGTACCTCTGCCAAGGCAGAGGTGATGGACGAGACCTCCAGCAGGCATCCCAGGAGGCATGGCTTTAGGGAGCCTGCAAGGGGAATCTTGCAACCCAGCCCCAACCCCAGAAATCCCCTGCATCCCTGCCTGCAGACCCAGCCATCAGGACCTGCTGCCTTCTGAGGTCATACCCACCCCCCCACACCCCACTGGGCACAGGCTTCAAACCCCTTCACCAGCTCACACCCCCGCCACGACAGTTTCTCTGTCACTGTCCCCCACTGGTCCAACTCTCACCCTTGGACTCTACGGAGCAAAGCTGGCCTCTCAGGGTTTCAGACCTGAAGCCAGAAATTGTGTTTCTCCTGGTCTTCTCTTCTGGCCGACATTCCACAGCTCCTTCAATGCCCCTTTTGTGAACTTTGACCCTTCTGGGGTCCTTCTGTGTCACGGCCACCTCCCTGTGACTAGGATCCAGTTTGTCCAGGAGCCCTTCAAAAGGGAAATTTTGAGTTGTACACATGTTACTATAACACAAGATTCTTCAAGATAGAGAGAAAGTGTTCTAAAACTAAGTAGTGGAAACTTCATCAATATACTGAAAACCCCAGAATTTACACTTAAAAAGAATGGATTTTGTGTGAATCATATCGCAAGTTTGTTTGTTTGTTTTTATTTAAGGAAAAACAAAAGAACTAGTTACATCTGACCCATGTGGACAGCTTGATTTCTACCTCTCATTTTCTGAAGGTTAAACTCCTAGTCAGGCAATTCCTGAGAGCTCATTTTCTGCCTCCTTGGGTCTCTGAGATGCCTTCTAGTTCTGATGTTCTCTGGGGTCGGTTACGTGGCACCTGTGCCACCATATTCCAGACCTGTGCCCGTGTCAGACATAACCAATCAATCACAACACTTTCTCATTGAGCCCAGACACGGTCTCCAAATGGCATCCCTTACCGGTTGGGTTAAATTGGCCCAAGAAATGAAACCATTCCTTCCCCTGGTGAGCCAATGTCCAGTATGGGGAGAGGCTCCAGCTCACTGGCAAGGGGCTGACCAGTCCCTCTCTGCTCCTCAGGTTTTCCACCGGTTTTGCCTACTACAGTCTGGCCATGGGCGTGGAAGAATTAGGAGTCAACATCTACATCCTCCAAGTCATCTTTGGCGGGGTGGATATCCCGGCCAAGTTCATCACCATCCTCTCCATGAGCTACCTGGGTCGGCGTACCACGGAAGCTGCTGCCCTGCTCCTGGGAGGAGGGGCCATCTTAGCTCTCACCTTTGTGCCCTCGGGTGAGAGACCAAGACTGCTTGGGAACCTTCTGGAAGGGGGATGAAGCCCGCCAGCCAACACGTCTATGGCATCGCAGGCCACCACACGCTGGGAAGTGGGGTGCCGAGGACCCCAGGCAGGCTGGCTCTGCCTCTCATTGACTGTGTTACCTTGAGCAAGTCCCTGCATTCTCTGGATCTCGGGCCTCTCATCTAGAACAAAACTCGGTTGGACGAGATGATACCGAAGCTCCTTTTCCGATTTAACTTAGGCCGGGCAAAGCATGATGGTGTCCAGACAGCGTGGGGGATTATTTTGGGACTGGGCATGTTGTGGGTGACATCACGGCAGAGGATGAGCTGGGATGGGGAAACAGAATAGCCCAGGGCTCAAGAAAGACTCACAATTTATTCTAACATGTCTTTGAAAAAGCCACTTTAATTTTATAGGGATGCTTCTTCATTGATACCCCAAAAAACTTCCAAAGGGATTTGAGGTATTTTACGACAGAAAGATAGGGAAAAATACATAAACGAGAATAGGGAATCAGAGACAGGGAAAAATACAAACACAGAAGGGCACAAGCATGCAAAGCATTAAGAATAGCAGAGAGCTGTCACTCAGCTTTAAGTCTGGATCTGAGCTTCCTAACAGCCAAAGCAATAGGGGAAACCAGATCAATTGCAGAGTCCTTATTATCAAATCAAAGCTTTTCCCGTTGTTGAAACTTTACTAGCATCTCCCCTAAGAGCTGGCCTCAGGCCCCGAGATCTTCCCTTTCTGGGGCTGTGAGAAGGATTATCGGGGCTCATGCACGTGGCAAGGCCTGGTCCAGAAAAGGTTGACTGGGAAGGTTTGCTAAGAGATGAGAACACGTGGGTATTCCTAAGCCCCAACCACATTTTCTTTCCCCGGCAGATCTACAGATCCTGAGGACAGTGCTGGCTGTGTTTGGGAAGGGATGCATGTCCAGCTCTTTTAGCTGCCTCTTCCTCTACACGAGTGAGCTGTACCCCACTGTCATCCGGTAGGTGCTAAGGCTGTGGCGGGGCCTGGCGAGAGGACACAGGCTCAGGCGGGGCCTGTGGCTTCCTCCTGCCCCCTGCCCAGGCATCCCAGAGCCGTCCTTTAGGGACCACGCATGCACAGAGGCTGCTAATCCCTGCTCCAACCCCCCCGCCAGGCAAACAGGTATGGGTATAAGCACCGTGTGGACCCGCGTGGGAAGCATGGTGACCCCACTGGTCAAGATCCTGGGTGACGTGCACCCCTTCATCCCTAACATCATCTACGGGACCATCACCCTGCTAGGAGGCAGCGCTGCCTTCTTCCTGCCCGAGACCCTCAACCGGCCCTTGCCGGAGACGATCGAAGACATCGAAGACTGGTCAGTCCCCTGCCTCTGGCCCCCTTTCAGGGTTCGTCCCTGGAGAAGCACATCTGGGCCCAGGGCTTGTCCCCACGCTCTCGCTCTCCTTAGGTCCCCGCGGGCAAAGGAGCCAGAGCAGGAGACAGAAGAGAAGGCAACCCAAGGGATCCCTCTGCAGCCTTGTGGAGCCGAAGTGGCCCCCAGCTGAGGGCAACGGAACCCCTTTTTCCCTGCCCTCCGGTGACTGATCCCATCAGGTCCCTGCCTACCGCTGGGCTCCTTGGGGACCCCATGGGGGTGGAGGTTCACGGTCCCAGGAGAGAGTCTTCTCCACCACCACTGCCGGCACTCCAGGCCCAGCTCCGTCCAGATGTCTGCCGCCAGCCTTCCCATACCCACTCCTGCCCTCCACTCCCCTGCAACCCAGACCCGTCACTCTTCTGTCCAGCCCTTACCTGCTGTCCCAGGCCCCTCCCCCTGAGGCCTCCTGGCTCATTCCTGGGCTCCCAGGATGAAATCACCTTTGCCTTCTTGCCTCCCATCCCTTTCCCCAAAGCAGCCTTCAGGGAGGGAGGTTTCAATAAACGGTGATGAAGAACTCAGGTCACGCTGTGCAAGGACAAGGGTGGGAGAAGAGGATGGGCCCCCGTGTGCATGTGTGATGCACACACATCCCCGCTTTGTGTGCACGTACAGGAACGGACCCACAGGTGTGCAAGCTGGACAGGTGTGACTATGCACGTGCATGTGCGGGAATCTGCACGTCCCCACCACACCTGAGGGCAGATGACTGACCAAGCCTAAGCTGGCTGAAGACAGAAGTGAAGCCCCCACTTCCAGTACGGTCTTCCTTTCCTGCTGGCCTCAAGTCTCCTTCCATATCCCAGCCCCATGCCCAGCAGATGACTTTCTCTCTTCGGTCAGTGAGAAAACTGCAGCCCCAGTTGAATGCTGCCGCCACCTGCTGTCACGTTCCCGGGATTCCTTCTGGTCACAGCAGAGGGGCTAGCCCTCCCACTGCCTCTTCTACCCGCACCGGCCTCTAGCCATTCCCTCTTTCCTGACTCCTTCCCATCACCAGCAAAACAAGCTCCAGCCTCTCCCATCTTAACGAAAAACAGAAACAAACGCACCAGCCCTGACTGGACTCCATCTCTCCCTCCAAGGGCTTTCGCTGTCTCCTCCCCTTGACAGCCAAATGCCATAAAGGAGCTGTCTGCATGCACCTCTTCCCTCCACTTTCCAGCTCAGACCTCCCCACACTGCTCTCTGGCTTCCACCCCTTCCCTCCTGCAAAACTGCTTTCACCAGGGACACCCATTGCCACCCTGTACAGAATCCAAGGTCACGTGCCATCGTCCTCTCGCTCGGCTTCTCGGCACATTTGTCCTTCCTTGTCACGCCCACCTACCTGGGTTTCTGGGAACCTGCATGCTTGCAGCCCCCTCCCATCCTATGGTTGCTCCTTCTCAGGTCCCTTTGGGGTTTCCTGCCAGTGCCACAGTGGTCACTCTGCCTGTCCTGCCCTCAGCCTCTCTCCGGAGGTCCATGTCTCCAGAACATACTAGTGGGACAGTTACACGACCCCAGACCTCTGGTCATGACCACCTGGACGGGGAGGCCCTCTTGATCCAAACTGGTTTCATCTCTCCTGGGATGGATTTGGGACACAGATGTACTAGATAGTTTCTTGGTCCTTGCCCTGGGAAGGCAAGTTAATGAGAAGCTGGGCTGGTAAGGGGAGCAGAGAAAGCCAGATAAAGAGAAAGAATAAAGTGGAGGTTCAGAGAACAAGAGAACACAAGGGTCCATTTAAAAAAAAAAAAAGTTGATGAGAACGTTTTACAGATCCCCAGTGGATTCCAGCTCCTCCTCAGCCCTGGATGCCTGCCCCTGGGTTCTTTTTGTAGAATATCCCTGAATGCTCCCAATAAATTCCCCTTTTAGTTTAAGCGAACTTGAAAGAGTCTATTCCTTACAGCCAAACAATTCCAAAAGCATCTCCTCTTCCTCTATCATCCCTTACACGGTGGCATTCCTTGGCACTCTAGACTAGCTTCTCTTCCTCCAGAACTGTCCAGTTTAAATATAATGCAGGCATTTATCATTTTAAAGTTCCTAGTCATCGTTTGTTGTTGTTTTTTTAACTTTTTTTATTGTAGAGTATAATATATGCACAAAGCAAAGAAATAAAAAAGCAATAGTTTTCAAAGCACTCTTCGACAAGTGGTTACAGGACAGATCCCAGAGTTTGTCATGGAGTACCGTACCATCCTCTCCTTTTTCCTTCTAGCTGCTCCAGAGTACAGGAGGCTAGAGGGCTTAAATACCTTTTTATCATCACAATCAACTTTTTTTCCATCTTTTTTTGTGAACAATAACATCTGTACAAAAAAGCTATAAATTTCAAAGCACAGCACCACAATTAGTTGTAGAACATATTTCAGACTTTGACATGGGTTATACTTCCACCGTTTTAGGTTTTTACTTCTAGCTGCTCTAAATACTGGAGACTAAAAGAGATATCAATTTAATGATTCAGCATTCATAGTCATTTGTTAAGTCCTATCTTCTATGTATAATTCCACCATCACCTTTGATCTTTCCATCCCTCTCTTTATGGCAATTCTAAATTTTTTATATTGGAAGGATCTGTCACTAATATGGGGTAGGGAGATGGAACTATCTGATGTTCTGGAGAGGCCGGGCTAAGTTTCAGGACTTATCTGGCCCAGGGACCCTAGTAGCCGTTTTGAAAAAGTTAAAAAGAAACAGTGAAATTCATCTTAGTAGTTTAGTCTGTCTTAACTCAACATATCCAGATATTGCCAATTTGATGTGTACTCAATAAGAAATCTGTTCTAGTTTGCTAGCTGCCAGAATGCAACACACCAGAGATGGATTGATTTTTAGTAAAAGGAGATTTATTTCATTAGTTCTTCAGAGGAAAGGTAGCTAACTTTCAACTGAGGTTCTTTCTTACACAGGAAGGCACAGGGCAATCTCTGCTGGCCTTCTCTCCAGGCCTGGGTTCCAACAACTTTCCCTGGGGTGATTCCTTTTGTCATCTTCAAAGGCCTGGGCTGAGCTGCGAGTGCTGAGATGAGGTGTGCTGCGCTGCTTGGGCTGTGCTACACTGAGCTCTCTCATTTAAGCACCAGCCAATTAAACCAAACATCACTCATTGCAGCAGGCACGCCTCCTAGCCGACTGCAGATGTAATCAGCAACAGATGAGGTTCACGTGCCATCAGCTCATGTCCACAGCAACAGAACTAGGTGCCTTCGCCTGGCCAAGTTGACAACTGAATCTAACCACCATAAGATTAATGTGATATTTACATTCTTTCATTCATGCTGAGTCTTCAAAACTTGGTGTGTTGTTTACACTCACAGGACATCTTGAGTCAGACTAGCCCAATTCAAGTGCCCAGTAGTGACAAGTGGCTACCATATTGAACAACTCAGACATATTCATCTACTACAGGTCTGCAATTATCAGCCACAGAGCTAATTACTCTATATTCAGGGATTCGAGTAAGAGCTTGATAAATGTGAAAGAGGTCATATCGCACCCCTGCTTCAACTTTTCAGTGGCCAACCAATTCGGCCCTTTGTGAGCAGGCCCCAACTCAATTCGATGGCTGCAGTTGAAACTTTCTCCCTCTCGCACCCTGCAATCTAGCCTCATCCAACTTCTTTCAGTTCTTAGACTTGGATCTGTGTTCTCTTGCCCCTGCCCTTCTCACATGCATGGTGCCTGACTTCTCCCATCTCACCACTCTCTACTTGGCTCACTCCAGCTCATCCTTGACACTTGGCTTGGATTGCTTCCTCCAGAAAGCCTTCTCCGGCTCCCTAGAGTCTGGGTTAGGTGCCTCGGCTTATCACCCCGACTTGTGATGGCAGGCTGTCTTAATGTGGGTTCCCCCAGAAGGCAACCCTGACTCTAGAACTTGAGCGCAAATTATTTGTTTAGCAGGAGAGCACAGACAGCATGAGTAGGAAGGCAGAGACATGTCTTCATTTCTCAGGGCTGATGTCCCAAAGTACTAAAACTGGATGGCTTAAAACAGCAGAGATTTATTGTCTCGTGGTTCTGGAGGCTAAAAGTCTGAAAGCCATAGAAGAGAATCTGATGGTTTGCTGGCCATTTGGGGACTTCAATCTCAGCCTCAGTCATCACGTGGCCTCCGTCCCTGTGTCTCAATGTTCTCATGGCATTCTCCTGTGTCTATCTGTGTGTTCAAATTTCCTCTTCTTATAAGGACACCAGTCGTGTTGCATTGGGCCCACCCATCCAGTTTGGCCTCATTTTCGCTTAACTAACTCCATCTGAAATGATCTGATTTTCCAAATAAGGCCATATACATATGATCAGGAGTTAAGACTTGAACATATCTTTCTTTTTTTTTTTTCTTGGCGGTGGGGGCACAATATAAGTGATACAGGAAGTAAGTCATGACAGGGAAGCAAGAGTCAGGAGGGAATAGAATGAGCAAGTTAGAAGGATCTCCATGCCAGCCCACCTGTTGCTCAGCCAAGTGGGAAACTGCTGGGACTGACCATTTCTGATCATTTCAGATGCAAAGCATCCCCTCCTTGCCAACCCAGGGCCAGCCCTGTACTACGCTGCCCATTGAGATCTGGCCTTCACTCTGGAGGCCATCCTCACCTCCTATAGAGTTTCTACCTGGCAATGCGACCAGTAATGCCTTCCCTTGGATTAACTGGGACTCGCCTGGAAGGGAGAAGGACTGGACTCTGTAAGGAAGCATCCCCTCTTCCCTTGCTTCCATCTTTCAAAGTGGCTCCTACAATCTCCTGGCCAAGGCCACTCCTATGCCATTTCTGAGTATTTATTGCAAAGACACAAAGGAAAGGAAGGGAAGAACACCCAGGAAAGCTCTTCCCAGCTCACTGTCAGGTCTCATGGCGATCTGGGTTGGGGGTCAGGACATACTGGCCCCTCAGACGACCGATTCTTGCCATCTTCAAATGACCCATCTGTATTCCCCCTTCTCTCCACCTTCTTCCCTTCCACAGCTCCAGTTTCTTCTGCTTCTCTTACTCCCTTATCTCTGTCCTTGAGTAGGGCCTCCAACTGGCTCAGTGAATTACCATCTGTTTTGGTCTGCTAAAGCTTATGAAATACAATATAACAAAAATGTGTTGGCATTCACAATGGGGATTTATTAACTTACAATTTCAAGTTCCTAGACCGTGACAATGTCCAACTCAAGGCATCAGCGGAACAATACCTGGACTCTGAAGAAAGGCTGCCGGTGGCCGAGACACCTCTGTCACATGGGAAGGCACATGGCCGGCACCTGCTGGACCATCTCTCCCAGGTTGTGTTGCTTTCAGCTTCTAGTTTCAGTGGCTTCCTCTCTGTTTCCATAGGTCCTCTCTTAGCTTCTCCAGGGCTTTTCTCTATGAGCTTCTCTTAATTTTAGCTCTTATAAAGGACTTCAATAAAAGAATTAAGACCCAACTTGGGGCAACTTCTCAATTGAAATAATATAATCAACAGGTCCCACGTACAATAGGTCTGCACCCACAGGAATGGATTGAAAGAACATGGCCTTTTCTGGGATATAATAACAGCTTCAAACCACCACACCACCCCCTACAGAGCACCCTCTTGACAAAAGTCCCCACGCTGGGCCACCTCATTGGTTACTGGCCTCATGTCCAGCCTTCAAATGGCAGCCTTTGGGTGAATTTCTAATCCCTACACCATCCATCAGCCAGGATATCCAGGCCACAAGGCACAAAAGTGCACAGTTTGCCTCCATCCTAAGAATGTTGCTATGCAGTTGGCAGGCACTTTGGAGTCTGCTGGACCCTTCTCCGGGTCAATCATTTCAAACCCACACACGGGGACATGTGAACCGAGCAACACTGTTTTCTTTGATCTGTAAATTATTTATTTGAAAAGTTGTACAAAAAAATAAGAATTAAAATCACATGGGGGACGGACCATGGTGGCTCAGCAGGCAGAGTTCCCGCCTGCCATGCCAGAGACCCCGGTTCAATTCCCGGGACATGCCCATGCCAAAAAAATCACATGTGGCCATGCACATTAAATCCCATTTACTTAACCAAACACTATTTTACAAAATCAAGACTGGTCCTGGAAAATCTGGAATATGTGATGGCTGCTAGAATGTCAGAAAGACCAACAGAATGGAGAGAGTTGAATTCTACATTTGCTTGCTGTGTGATCATGGGCAAATCCCTTGCCTACTCTTGGCCTCGGTTTCCTTATCTGCCCAAGGAGATGTTTTCCCTAGGGTGATAGCATTCAGCTCTGATGGTGTGTGTTTCTTTGGCTTTTGACCAATTGGGAAGTTCCCAGATTTGGCTCCTTTCAGTAAGCATGACCGGGATTTAAATCTTTCTTGCAGATAGCACAGGGAATATCTGAGTACCCACTGACTCAAGAGATCCAAAGAGGATAGTTCCCGGTTCTGAAAATCATTTGCTGTGAGAGTATTTCCTTCCAGAAAACATCCAAGGGCTGGAAGGCTGGTGGGGAATCCCCTTGACACCCAGAGGCTCCCAGGAGCCAACTATAATTCAGTCCCTTGAGTCCCCAGTGGAACCTTTTCCAGACTCAGCCTGGCTTGGAGCTAGCAGGCACTAGAGGAGGCAGATTTTGGCATAGGACTCAGAGAGGGAGGTGCTTGCAGGGGCCCATCATCTTTCCCACCGCCCTCAGCATTTTGCCCACCCCCCTCCACCCCCCATGAGGGCACCAAGTCCTGGAGAGAAACTGGCCCTGCAGACCCTAAGTTGTTTGTCCAGCTGTCCTTGCATCCCCAGGCCGCAGAGCATTTATATACCTTGGCCTGGAGAATGTTGTCAGGCATCTGAACACCCACTGGGTCCCAGCCCAGAAGCAACACTGGGTAGGCTGGGATGAGTCATAATCCTCTCTAGGTTTCCCCTGTCCTCTTCTGAATGATCTCCAACACCCTTTTAGCTGGGCAGTCCACACTTCTAGAACAGCAGTTAAGAGTCTGACTTTCGAGTTAAACATAATAAGTTTAAAGCAGTAAATAGTCCAAGGTCTCACATCTTGCAGACTATCCATGGACGAAAAACACCCTCCAAACTTCATCACGAATGTGCAATTTGTGTGAACTGCACAATAATAACAGGGCATCTTGACGTCAAACAAGAGGACTCAGGCATCAAAGTGCTTCCCCAGACTTGGAGATTTCTCCCCCAGAAGAACTGAGAAATGCCCCTTCCCTTCAGGCCATTTACATCAGCTAATGTGCATAGGGCCTTGGGTACTTCCAGTAAAACTATGGACCCCACAATCAGGTTCAGACTTATACCCACATATCTGGTGGGGTAGGACTGAGGGGGTCACCAGGAGCCAGATTCCACATAGCGACAGCCAGAGACCCGAAAGGAAACACCAGGAAGAGTCTAGCATGGTAAGCCAACCTCAAGAACTGAGTTAGAACATGGTGGGAAAGAGTGTTATGCTGGACACAGGAAGACAGAGGTCTTGATTCGGCCACCTCAGTGGAAGGACATGCCCCAGGAGAAAGTGGCTGGGTGGTTCTGGACGTGGAAAGAGCTGCAGTACTTTTGAGCCCAGGCTACTTTGCCAAACTCAAGCAGAACAAGGAGGAGGAGAAGTTCACTTCCTCAGCGCGTAGAATGTTTGCTCCACCCAACTGAGAGGCAACGTGGACACTCATGTACCCTTGGGCATTAGAAAGATTTTGGTAGGATGTACCTGTAGGATGGAAATTTCCTTGCCAAGCAGATATGGGATTAATCACTATGCAATATAAATCTGAATTAACATCCAGTCATCTCTTTAGAGTAGGTTTTCTCAATCTTGACGTGGTTGACATTTGGGGGCTGGATAATTCTTTGGGATGGGGGTCTGTCTTATGCATCATAGGATATTTAGCAACATCCCTGGCCTCTTTGCTCTAGATGCATCTCCTTGCCTGCCATCATCACAGCCAAAACGGCCTCCAGACATTGCCAGTTGTCCCCTTCATGGGGGAAGGAGCAAAACCAGCCCTGGTAGAGGACCACTGTTGCGGAAAAAGATGTGTTCAGACATATTTTCTCTATCAGATCCATTTGATGCTAATAGTCCCACGTTTATACCAGAAGCAAACAATAAGAGCAGCCCATTCACTGAGCTATGGGACAGGCCCTACTTTAAGCTCTTTACATGGATTGGCTCATTTAACCCTCCGACAACCCAATGATGTAGGCACAACTATTATCCCATCCAGCAAATGAGGACACTGAAGTCTCCAGAAGTTATCTGAGGTTCCACAGCTAGTAGGAATGAGGCTGTGTGTCTACGCGGCTGCCCCCACAGTCCATGCTGTATATACTACACACCGTGCACGTCAAAAATGAGAAGCTGTGACCTGCTCTCTTAGCACCCTCAACCCTGCCCCGCTCAGGAGTGACCAGGACTCAGGGTCTAAGTTGTTGGAAGAAATTAAAGTGATTGTCCTAGAGTTGTGGCTAAAAATTACATGAGTTCATGTTCATTGCAAAACCAGACAAATCAACTAAGGCCAGAAGGCGACATGACAAAGCAAGAAAGTAGACACTGAGACCCTGGAAGAATCAACCTGTGCGGTACACGATGCCTGTCAAAGGATCACTCTTTCGAGAGTGGCCTCTGACCTCTGTCATTTCTTCCAAGTGAACAAAGTACAGTTCCATAAGATGCGTATGTTCCTGGAAGACCTAAGACTAGGGTTGCTGAATTTGGCAAATGAATATCTAAAACATCAACTTCACATCAGTGAATCATTTGTTCGTGTAAGTGTGTATCCTGCGATATTGGGGATATTTCATTTTTAATTTTTTAAAATATTTAATTTTTAAATGATCAGTCACTCTGAAATTCAGACATAATGGGGAGTCTTGTGTTTTGTCTGGCAACCCTCCCCAAAGGCAGGCTATTTGGATACAGTCCACCGAGAAGACCAGAAAAGCTCCCCACTCTTCCCAGAGTGGTAAGTGCTTCTCTTCACTAAAAGGAAGAGAAAGGGTCCCCTCCTGTCCCCTCCTGCCCCCTCCTGCCCCCTCCTGCCCAGGTGGGCCAGTCTTGTACATTCCCTCCTGCCACTCCACTTGAGCCCACTCTCTCCTGCCCTTTGTACCCACTTGGAAAGATTCCACAGACACAAGGATAGCCGAAGGGTTAATCTCCGGATATCAAGTCACACTTTAACTCATTCCCTCCAGGCCAAGGATTAAAAACTGCCCACACTGGGGTCAGGGCCACAGCAGACCCTGAAAGCCGAGCCCCCACCCCCACCCCGAGTGAGGAGAGGCTGCAAGAGAAAGGGAGGGACAGAGCAAGGACAGGGAGGGAAGGAGGGGCAGGCCGGCCAGGCTGCGGTCCCCCCCCTCCCCACAGAGCCGGCTCAGATTCAGCCCCAGGAGCAGCTCCGGCCGCGAAGGCACCGGCCGCCCCTCTCCTCCAGCGGCGGGCGGCAGGCAGGCGGACACCCCCACGGAAACCCCGGGACTGGAAGTCCTGGGCCACCCGCCACCCCTGGGCCCAGGCCTGGCCCCATGGCCTTCGATGACCTCCTGCAGCAGATCGGGGGTGTCGGCCGCTTTCAGCGGATCCAGATCGCCCTGGTGGCCCTGCCCCTGCTCCTGATGGCTTCCCACAACACCCTGCAGAACTTCACCGCCGCCATCCCCCCCCACCACTGCCGCCCACCTGCCAACGCCAACCTCAGCAAGGGCCGGGGGCTGGGGGCCTGGCTGCCCCGGGACAGGCAGGGCAAGCCCGAGTCCTGCCGCCGCTTCACCTCCCCGCACTGGGGACCGCCCTTTGCCAATGGCACCGAAGCCAACAGCACGGGGGCCACAGAGCCCTGTACCGACGGCTGGATCTACGACAACAGCACCTTCCCTTCCACCATCGTGACCGAGGTGAGACCTGGGCGCCCCACTCCGAGCACCACCCAGCCTCTGCCTTCCCCTCTGAGACACACACCCAGACTGGCTCACCATCTCCAGAGGTCAAGGTGGGAAGGTGGACCGAGGGTGCAAGGTTCTGGGAAGTGGGGGGAGAACTTTGGAGAAGAGGTGGAGGTGGGAGATGCAGAGTTATTGGAAATTTTAAAACAACTCTCAGCTCCTGAGACCGGGGAGGCAAACAGTGTGGGGAAGTGTCAGAGAAAAGAAGGTGACCCGAGAGAGCCAGCTGGAAGGAGGGAACAGGGCTTCCCTGCCACGCCAGGCGCATCTCTGCTGACCCTTCCTCCCTTCTCCCCACAGTGGAACCTCGTGTGCTCTCACCGGACCTTGCATCAGCTGGCTCAGTCCCTGTACATGGCAGGGGTGCTGCTCGGATCCCTGGTGTTCGGGGGCCTGGCAGACAGGTCAGTCCTGGCTAAGGCCAAGGGGGCTGGGCCGGGCTAAGGGCTCCTCAACAGGGCCTAACTGGGAGGTGGGCATTCCCAGCCGTGGCTGCTCTGGGGACCTACAGTGCCAGCCTTGCACATGGGACTTGTCCAAAGAGCCCTAATCCCTTCATTACCAGGACAGCAGGGGGCCTCGGGTACTGTCTATCCTGGAGTTTCCCCACCTTTCCTCTAACAACAGAGGCCCTTTCCCTGAAAGCTCAATATATTTTAACAGCTAAAAGCAGGTCTTCTCTGAAGGGAGCCGGGAGGGGTGGGGTGGGGGTGGGGGTCCAGAATGCCCCCAGCTCAGCCTTTGATTTCAAGCCCCACCCCACCCCCACCCCACGACGCATTCCCACACTCACATACTCACACAGGAGCCCCAGAGACACTTTGAGGATCCAAAGGGCTCCAAAGAGCACAGCACATGCCCTTCAGCTCTGGCCCAGCCTGGTCGTTTGGCAAAGGCGGACCCAAGTCCAGCGATGGGAAGGGATGGTATGGGTGGGCAGAGGACGGGCTCTGGGGTCAGAGGTCTCCAGATACCAAAGCCTGCCTCTGCCACTCACAGGCTGTGTGGTCTCGGCCAAGTCACTCCACCACTCTGAACCTCTGTTTCTTCATCTCTCAAACCGCTTCACGACGGATGGGAAAGTGCTTAGGGTACCCCATGCACATGGCAGGAGCTCAGCAAGCACTGGTCATCCCCTCGGCCCTCCAGGGGCCCTGGCAGGTCTAGAACTAGGATGCCTCAGTAACCACCCCAGGGGCAGCACTCCTCTCCCTGCCTAGCCTACCCACCCCCCAGCAGCCCCTCAGGACCCCTGCTACAGGTCTCCCTTCCCACCGCAGGCTGGGCCGCCGGAAGGTATTAATCTTGAGCTACCTGCAGACAGCTGTGTCAGGGACCTGCGTGGCCGTCGCACCCAACTTCCCCACCTACTGTGTCTTCCGGTTTCTCTCGGGCATGTCGCTGGCCAGTACTGCCCTCATCTGCATGACACTGAGTGAGGGATAGCGACAGGGTGGAGAGGGGAGGGGAGGGGTGGGGCGGGATAGGGTGGGCCTCTCCCTTCTCCCCTTGGGCCCTTCCCAGCCTCCTTTCCCAGTCCCACCCCTCCCGGGACCTCCCTTTCCTTCCAGCCTTTCCCTCTGGCTCATGCCATCCTGAGGTCTCATTTAGACACTGGATAGCAAAGTCCATCGTTAGGGCCAACCAGATAGTGGAAATGACCCAAGCCGGGCTGGATATGAGAGGCAATAGGGAGTGGTGAGGACTGTGTCCAGAGAGTGTTCTCACTCCATTCCAAGGCCACAACCACTAACCGTTCTGGCCAATGTCCCTTGCCAAATCTTCCAGGGGATGGGGGGGAGAGTTGTTTGCTTGGTTTTTTTTTTTTATGTAAAATCTCCCAATTTTTTTTTTGATGGGGGTGGGGAAGAGGCATGGTCCGGGAATCGAACCCAGGTCTCCCGCATGCAACACGAGCACGAGAATTCTACCACTGAACTACCCTTACATTGCCCTCTCCCACCTCTTTTTTTTTGCATGGGCAGGCACTAGGAATCGAACCCGGGTCTCCGGCATGGCAGGCGAGAACTCTGCCTGCTGAGCCCCCATGGCCTGCCCCTCCCACTTTTTCAACGTTTGCAATTAAACGCTAATATTTTTTGAGCATAGGGCAGGCCAGCATCACGCAGACCAAATGCATTGATGGACCGAACCTGGTCCACCCGTGGGATCAGTGCACTTCCTCTAACAGACCCCCTCCCCCATCCCGCACCCCGTTTCTCAGATGGGGAATCTGAGAGCAGGAGAGGGGACGGGACTAACGGGAAGTCGCCCCTCACCCCTCAAGCCCAGGAGAGAATCTAAGGATTCTGGATTTTCTGGACCAAAGCAGCTAACCGGGACAGGGTTGGGGCTGGGGCTGGGGCTGGGGCGGGGCACCTGAGGAAGCCGTCCCCTGCCCCAGCAGCTAAATGAGGCGCCCATGGGGAACCGAGCCGGGCCTCTTCAGAGGGAAGCAGGCAGGTGACCTCACTTCTCTCCTGATTCTCCAGGGTGGAGAAAAGCCACTGCCTGCATCTGAGTTGCTCTGGCCACTAAAGCTGGAGTCTGGCTCAGAGCTGGGGAGCACCAAAGGGTTCGAGGGGGGGGTGTGGTTAGAGTCACTCTGAAGAGAGAGGGGTCTCTAGCTGGGACAGGAGGTTTAAGGAGAAGAAAGACAGCAGGGGGGCAGAGGGACAAGTCCCTGGGGATTCTGAGCAATCCCCCCCCCAGCCCCCCACCCCGACACCAAGCCTAACGGATGCATCTTCTGCTGAGTCTCGCGGCCCGGCCCCTTGAGTTGCAACGCCCTGCTCGGACCCTCTTTGCAGACATGGAGTGGATCCCCATCCACACCCGGGCCTGCGTGGGCACCCTGGTGGGGTACATCTACAGCCTCGGCCAGTTCCTGCTGGCCGGGGTGGCCTACGCCGTGCCCCACTGGCGCCACCTGCAGCTGCTGGTCTCTGTGCCTTACTTTGCCTTCTTCATCTACTCCTGGTGAGTAGGGGCCGGGCCAGGGCGGGGGTGGGGCGGGTGCCACCGGAGCCCAGAGGGACATGACATCTCTCAGAGCTCATTGCACAGCCCGGGCCACAGCATCAGAGAAGGTCGAGGCCCAGGGGACAAACCCAGGTGAGGCCACGGTGTGGCGGGTGGGGAAACAGAGGCCGGAGGTGGGGGGCAGGTTTGCCCCAGGAGATGTAGTTCTCCAGCTTCCCCCAGCACCACCACCCCCTACCCACCTCCTCCCCAGCCGGCCTGCACCGCTCCTCCTACCAGCACCCAAGAGCTGAGCTCCTGGATTGGGTGGGGGAAGAGTCTTCACCTGTGGTCAGAGAGAGAGAGGAGCTAGGCGACGCCCCTGGGCTCCCAACCTTAAACTGGATCCCGCTACAGGCCCGTGGCCGCCCTTACCCCCCTGGTCCCAGGTTCTTCATCGAGTCTGCCCGCTGGTACTCTTCCTCTGGGAGACCCGACCTCACCCTGAAGGCTCTGCACCGCGTAGCCAGGATCAATGGCAAGAGAGAAGAGGGCGCCAAGCTGAGTATGGAGGTGAGAGCCCAAAACCTCCCGTGACACCTCACCAAGGTGTCCACCCGTCCTCCTCCCCCAAATCCAGGAGCCGGGGGCCATCCCTCACCAGGGGTTTGGCTTGGAAGAGCTTCTGGGGGAGCCCAGGCCCTGAATCCGACCCCCCTCCTGGCAGGTGCTCCAGGCCAGCCTGCAGAAGGAGATGACAACTAGCCAAGGTCAGGCCTCCGCCATGTTGCTGCTGCGTTGCCCCACCCTTCGCCGCTTCTTCCTCTGCCTCTCCATGCTGTGGTAGGCTGAGACGGACTGACTGACGGACAGACCGAGGGACAAACGGCTGGTCGGGGAGGGAGCTGATGCAATGAGTCAAAGAGGACAGATGAGTCCTACAGCCCCGGCTCAGTCCCCTTCCCCGAGTTGGGTATCAATCTCCCCCTCTACCTCTCGTCTCACCAACCCTGTTCAAATATGGAAGCACCAACCTCAGGGCTGGTGGCCTCCAGCGCTGATGGAAGCCCACCATGAAGGCAGAGACCCACCTGGCTTGCAAAGCCATTTGGAGAACGATTGGCCTCATGGTGCCTGCCAGGAGCACAGGCCCTGGCAAGAAGATGCACAAGGCTCATCCCTGAAAGTAGGTGTTGGCTAAGACTGAGATAAGCCAAAGGCTTCCTTTCCGTAAGACCCTCCCCATGTGTTAGCTCCTTCCCATCATAAAATCCATCCCCACCCCAGGCCAGTTGAGAGATGCATAGTCAGACTTGTAAACTGTCAACTGGTGGAGAAAGAAGGTTGTGTGAGAGCCATGCAAGCAGCTGTTCACTTGGAGAAAGAACTGTTACAGAACTAATACCACAGCACCAGAGCCCTCAGCAATTGTCTGCTAATCTGTGGGCTGCTGTTAGGGCTCGAGGATGCCAGTTCCTAGGGCCAGGTGACAACTAATATTCCAGGGATCGTCTGCCTTTGCTACTGTCTGTCAGGACTTGGGAGTGCCAATTTCTAGAGCTAGGTAAGAATTTTCAGACTCAACCCATCTTCCTTATTTATGCATGCAAATCGTGGCTTAATTAGAGATAAACTAGTTTTTGTTAATCATAATCTGTATGACAGATATTGCTTCAGTGCTTTTAGAACAAATTTCTCAATTAATCCTCAATGGCCTTCAAACAGTTGTTGACCAGCTCCAATTTTAAAAATTAGAAACTGAGTCAGAGGGGCCCATGATGACACAGATAGTAAAGGAAAGGTGAACATTTTTTTGGCCAGAAAAAAATTTTTTAACCTCTTGATTTTTTTAAACACTTAGAATATTCTAAAGAAAGTAAAAATTATCAGGAGATCATTTTTTGTGTGTGTGGTTAGTGCTATGTTCCATTTTAAATATCTTTACCTATTCCAAATTTTTTATGAAGTATTTTCCTGTATTATTTTCTAGGAGGTTTATTGTTTTACCTTTCTCATTTAGAATTCCAGTCCAGGTAGAATTTAATTTTGTAAGGGAAGCCTTTTGAATTAGTGTCATTGGGGCAGCTGGATAGTCGTGTGGAAAAATATAAAATTGGATGTATTCCTTATACTGTATAGCTACATAAATTCCAAATGGGTCAGAAACACTTATGATTAAAAATAAGAAAATATGCTGGTAAAAACAAACAAAAAAGGAGAGCTGCATCGTCAGAAGGAACAATCTTGCCAATCAATTTTTCACTTCCAACACATCCCAGCACCATGGACAGATCCTAAAGACTTTGGCCTCTCCCAACCCTTTGGTCTTGAAGATCTGGCTTAGATATTCCACTGTCGTCCCTCCACCCAACACTGATGAATAACATAAAGACAAAAATTACACCAACCCTGCATAAAAACTAGATGAAATTTTCCTAAGACACTAGAAGCACTCCTGTGAGAAATCTGGATGCTAAAGGTCTGAAGAAATGTTAACCAAAGCCGAGTCCATCTCCTCCCGCAAAGAACCCAGGGCAGCTTACGCCTACTCTGAATTGGCACCTTCCCCTTTAAGCCTCTGACCCGCACTCCTGACCCCTCCCCCACTAGGTTCGCCACCAGCTTTGCCTACTACGGACTGGTTATGGACTTGCAGGGTTTTGGGGTCAGCATCTACCTAATCCAGGTGATCTTCGGTGCCATAGACCTGCCCGCCAAGTTTGTGTGCTTCCTCGTCATCAACTCCCTGGGCCGCCGGCCTGCCCAGGTGGCCTCGCTGCTGCTGGCTGGCATCTGCATTGTGATCAACGGCGTGGTACCCCAGGGTGAGCAAACACAAGCCCCTCGGCTACTCATCCTCAGCCCCCTCCCCAGACACGGCCCCAGCTTCTCAGACTCCATCTCCCAAGCTCCCTCTTCCCCTCCTCCCCCACTCCTCTCTCACTAGACCAGTCCATTGTTCGGACCTCCCTGGCTGTGCTGGGGAAGGGCTGCCTGGCTGCCTCCTTCAACTGCATCTTCTTGTATACCGGGGAGGTGTATCCCACCGTGGTACGGTGAGTGGGGGTCAGGGTGGGGTGGGGGGAGCTCGATGACAGACATTCGGCCACACCCAAGTCAGACCCCAGAACACAGCATATAGGAAGTGCCCGATACAAACTTCGTGGCTGACTGCCTGGGCTGACACAGGTGAGGCTGCCCTCTAAGCTCTTACCTGACCCTAGAAGAAGGTTTCCAAGGGAATCACCAACTGAGGCAGAGTAGGACTCCAAGATGACACATCTCAGAGGCAGTGCACCTCCAAAGCCAGAGCTAGAAGCTGCCACCAAAGCTAAATTCTAACCCTAATAAACCAAGCGGCACATCTGAAACCAGACCATTGACAGTAACTTCCTAGCGCGGGAACCATGCTTAAAAATGCTAGTACTTGACAGTATGCCAGAGAGATGGATAAGCACAGCACTGCCTTTTGGAGTGCCAAGATGGGGTGGAGGAGGAGGAGGTTTTGCAAGAAGAAATGAGAAGCAGGTGCCTATTTTAAGAATGGGACGCCAAAGTCACAGAAGTTTTTCAGATAAAACATTAGATGGCAAAGAATTGCCAGGCTTCCCAAACCCGGAGGGGGTCATAGTCACTGCCTGTGTCCTTATGGGATTTCAGGGAGAGGAATAAACATATACAGCACATTTTATGTGCTGATCTCCGTTTTAAATTTTTTACAAGTATTAACTCGTCTAATCCTCATTGCACGCCTTTTAGGTAGGTACAGTCATCATTTCCATTTTACAGTGAGAAAACTGAGGCTCAGAGAGGTTAAGTGACTTGCCCAGGGTAAGGCCAGGATTTACCCAAGCAGTTTGTTTCCCAACTCTTAACATGCAGATTCCAGGTCCCCTCCCCGGGGTTCTAATCCAATAGGTCTGTGTAAGCCTTGGGCACCTGTAACTCAAAAAGGCCCCCAGATGGTTTGCGAGCCATTAGCCCAACTGTCTTATTTGACAACTAAGGAATACGAGGCCCAGAGAGGTAAAGAGACTAGCCCAACATCACACAGCAATGTAAGGGCAGAGGCAACATTCAATCTCAGGTCTCCCAAGTCCCTGGTCAGTGCCCTGCCCAACTTGCCTTTTGTAAAATGGCCAAATCAAGTGCTAAACTGGGTTGCCAGTCAGATGGGGAACAGAGAAGGCAGCTGGGAGTGTCCTGGCGGGGGGTATGCTGCCTTAGTGCTCAGGCGCGAGTCCTGACCAACACCCACCCCTGTGGCCCCACAGGCAAATAGGCCTGGGCATGGGCAACACCATGGCCCGGGTAGGCAGCATCGTGAGCCCACTGGTGAGCATGACCGCCGAGCTCTACCCCTCCTTGCCTCTCTTTATCTTCGGCACCATCCCCATAGCCGCCAGCGCTGCCACGGTCCTCCTGCCGGAGACCCTGAACCAGCCACTGCCTGACACAGTGCAAGACCTGGATGACAGGTGAGCTGCGGCCTTGAGCAGCTCTTAGAGCCTCAGGAACCGGGACTCGCCTCTTTCTGTAGCAGAGAAGGACCCGGGGGCCCAGAGGGAACCGGGACGTACCCCAGGTCTCGTTCTTGGGTGGTGGAGGGGAGGGTGTTAGACACTCAAAGCCGGAGGCTGCCTCTTTCAGGCCAGGTCTCTTTCCTCCTTGCTTCCCAAACTGGCTGAGTCTTCTGGAATCCTTCCTGAAGCTCCCAGCTTTGGGGGGACTGGGAGGTGGGGGGGAGAAGTAGATATTTGGGGCAGAGAGTAGGTGGCTGAGCACAGCTGAGTGGAGAGATCCCTGGGAGCCCCCAACTTCCATCCCTGGCCTAGAGGTTGCAGACCCCACGGGCACCACTCTCCCCACTCTCCCCACCCCTCCAGGAGGAGAGGGAAACGGAGGCGACAGCAGCAGGACCAACAGAAGCAAATGGTCCCGCTCCAGGCCTCAGCACCAGAGAAGAGTGGACTCTGAGAACAGGGAGGGGACCCGACGGGGCCCTAGAGGGGTGGGGGAGGGTGGTGGCCCCATGTGGGGACCCCCTCCTCGGATAACCCCACTAAGGCCATATCATTAAAAAGTTCAGCCACGGGCGATGTGATGGTGGCTCAGTGGCATAATTCTCGCCTGTCATGCCGGAGACCCAGCATTCGAGTCTCGGTGCCTGCCCATGCAAAAAAAAAAAGTTCAACCACATGCAAGTCTCTCTGCATTGCTCTTGGCTCAAATGCAACAGCCACTGCCCATTCCAGCTTCCAGCCCAAGAGGTCATCCAGCCAGGCCGCCTGCAGCCCCAGGACCTCTCCAACCATCCCAGACAACTTGAAAGGAGTCTCTGACCTTAGCCCCCTCCTCCATCCCTCCCTCCTCCTCTGACCTATTCAGATTGTCCTGCATGTTTGACTCAAATGCCTTAGGCGCCTCCCCTTCCCCCGCACCCCCTCTCCCCGTCTGGCTGGAAATTGACCAGAGCGTCAAATGAAAAGTCAGTGGGAGGCTCTGAGGCTCCTGCTTTTCCAGGGGAGCAGATGGGATTCTCTGGCAGCAAAGGAGGAGAAAAAGGGACCACGGCAGGGCCATTAGGGGGCAACCACCTAGCAGGGTTTGGACTCTTAAAGTGGTTTGACACTTGCTGGAAGTTCAGCCTACTAGCTAACCTAATCCTTCCTGCTGTATTTCCTGAGCTTTCTTTGTTGCTCTGCTTCCTTCTAGTCCCTGGGCTGGTGCAGAGGAGAGGGGAGGGAAGGGGGGTGGGGGAGAGCCAGCACTGAGTGCTGAGTATGTGAGTATACGCCAGGCCCGACCCTAAGCATTTGGCCTATGTTAACTCATTTACTCCTCCGAGAAAAACTACTACGACTCTCCATTTTGCAGATGAGGAAATCAAGGCACAAAGAGGTTACGGGCCCCTCTTGCCCACCTTGTTAGTAACTGGGAGCTCCCGATAGGGAAGCCTGCGGTGATGCAGGGAAAGTCACCCCACTGGCTCCCACAGCTTAGGCTGTCGGTGTAAACCTGGTCAGGGGAGGTGGCCTTGGAGCGCCTCTGAAAAGCCACTGAGGCTGATCCCTGACTCCCAGGACCAATCAGGGTGGAGCTGAAATCGCCACACCCACCCCGCCTCCCCTGTCGTCTAGTGTTTCCTCCGTGGTGCTGGGACTCCCTTCCCTGGCACCGTAGGACCCTCTAGATGGGCCACCAGCTCCTCTCAGGCTGCGATTTCTCCAGCACCTGGGATAGCACCTTCTGTAGCCAGAGCCAGGACTGGGTCTGGGAGGCGGAACTCCTGGTTCTAGCTCTGCTTCTGCAGCTCTGGAGCATGCTTCCCCTGGGACTCCACCATGCTCCGAGCCGCTCTCATCTCTAGGCTCAGTTTACCCCATATCTGTACCTCCCCAAGAAAGCTGCCCAAGGTCAGCTTCTCCTGGTCTGCCTCAGTTGCACCCCCAATTTGTGCAAATCCTTTGTGCTGCCTCAAACAATTCAGGCCATCTGCACAGGATCCATTTCCCCAGCTCCTGGCCTTGGGACTTTCCACCCTCACTCTGTGCCCTTGACCAAACTGAACGCTACTTTCCTCCGAGTCCCCTGTAAGTGACTCCTATCCCTGCCTCCCCAGGGACAGCCCTTGAACACGGGCTCAGGTTCCACCCTCTGGATTCGACCCTGCGCTCGAGTTCTGGTCCTGCCGTGCCTCAACACGGTGGCCTCCATTGCTGTCCCGGGTTTTGGCCACAAGGTTTTACTCTCAGCAGGGGGTGGCAGAGCCTTCAGGTCTGGACACTTCCTGGTCACAGAGGTATATTTCACGGCCCTTGGCAGTGGGGTCCCCAGAAGCCGCCTTCCCAGGAATCCATCCTTGCACCCCAGGTCCCACCTCTGCAGCCCAGACACCTCCCACCCCGAGCCCCTCCCTCCACTCTGCCCAACCCAGGGTCTGCGTGTCCCCTTAGAGAGTGGAAGCTCTCACATCTTGTGGTTGGTGAAATGTTGACACACACACCCCAAAGATGTCCACCTCCTCCTCTCCAGAACTTGTGAATATGTTATACTAGGGGCTTTGCAGGGGTAATTAAGTTAAGGATCTTGAGATGGGGAGAGTTCTTTTAGATTATCTGGGAGGGCCCAGCATAGGGAGAGAGAGAGGATATCAGAGTGGGTAAAAGGAAACGAGAGACTGGAATGAAGCAAGTAAGGGGCTTCTAGAAGCTGCAAAAGACAAGGGAATAGATTCTCCCCCAAAGCCTCCCAAAGAAACACCGCTCTGCCAGCACAATGATTTTAGATGCTTTACCTCCAGAATTCTAATGATGAATTTAGTTGTTTATGGGTTTTTTTTGGGGGGGGGGAGGGGGAGACTTTTAAAAAGGAGAATTTATTAAGCTGCAAGTTTACAGTGCTAAGGCTGTGAAAATGTCCAAATTAAAGCATGGCTATAGAAATGTTCAATCTGAGGCATCCAGGGAAAGATATCTTGGTTCAAGAAGGCCAATGACATTTAGGGTTTCTCTCTCAACTGGAAAGGCACATGGCAAACATGGTGACATCCCCTAGCTTTTTATCTAGGCTTCTTGTTTCATGAAGCTCCCCTGGGGGTGTTTTCCCTCTTCATCTCCAAAGGTCTCTGACTGTGTGGGCTCTGGCTCTGAAGGTTCTTCCAAAATGTTTCCTCTTTTAAAAGATTCCAGTAAACTCAAGACCCACCTGGAATGGGTGAAGTCACATTTCCCTCTAATCAAAGATTAACACCCAAAGTTCGGTGTGTTACATCTCTGTGGAGATCATTTAATCAAGTTTCCAACTACAGACAGAATAGAGATTAAAAGAAACCGCTGCTTCCACAAATGGAGCAGGATTAAAACATGGATTTTCTAGGGTACATAATCCTTTCAAACCAGCACATTCCACTCCCTGCACCCTAAAAAAGACACGTTTTTCCCATATACAAAATACAATCACTTCATCACAATATCAGAAAGCCTTAAACCATTTCAGTAACAATACAAGGTTAAAACCAGTAACAAAGACTCATCAAAGTCTGTTACAGGCATGGTCTGTCCCAAGGCAAAATTCTCCTCTGGCTCTGGACCTGTAAAACTCAGAACGAGTTATCTGCTGTCAACATACTAAAGAGGGACAGTCATAGCATACATATTTCCATTTCCATAGGGAGAAATTGGAAGGAACACAGGGGTCGCTGGACCTAAACAGTTTCAAATACCTGCAGGGCAAAGTCCACTAGATTTCAAAGTCTAAGAGTCATTTATCTTTGGGGCTTTAGAAAGCAGCAGTCCCACTCTTTCCAAGGGCCTACGCAGCGGCCCACCTCTCTCCAAACGCAACCTTGGGGGACATTGGGGAGACCACCTTTATTCTCAGCTCCACGTTCTCCAAGGATTGGGGCTGCACCCAGGCTCTCTGCCATCTCTGGGGTACATGTTCAACCCCTCCCTGTGGTGGCAGCCAGGCTCTCCCCAACCCCTAAGAAATGTGCTCCACCCTCTCCAATGCCTGAGGCAGCACAACTCCTCCACTGCAATGTGGTAGAAGTCCCACCCGCTGTCTTCGGGGCAAACTCGCCCTCTCCAAGAGCTTGTTTGGGTGGGTCCGCTCTCCTGGCCCGAGGTCTCTTGACTTCAGACCTTAGATTCCATAGTTTTGCCTCTGAAGTAATTGTACCTTCACTTTTTCCCTTTTATGAGACTTTTAGTCCCAACTGGCAGTGGTTGCATTTATACAGATCCCACAGCACTTTTTGTTGGCTTTCTATGCAGTAGGCTCAGACCATGCCCATCAGATAGAAGGAGTTTCCAAAATCCTTCCTGGATAACTCCATCTCCAATCCTGGCTTTCTCTGCAATGGCTAATGTTTCCACATTTGGCCAAATCCTCACATGGGGCACCATTCTTGGGGTCTCACTTCCTGGAAGCCCAGAATTTTCCAGAACATCAACTTCTTTTTTTTTTTTTTTTTTTTTACCCAAGAGTTCTCAGCTTATCTCTTTCCTGTCACATTTCACTGTAAGCTGAAACGAGAAACCAGACCGCACTTTTCACATTTAATTTGGAAATCTCTTCTGCTAAATATCCAAGTTCATGGCTTTTAAAATCTGCCTTCCAGCCAAAGCCATTAGTTAATTTTGCCAGATTATCTGTCATTTTAGAACAAGGATCACCTTGCTTCCAGTTTGCAATAATACATGCCTCATTCCTGTCTAGTGCCTCATGAGAGGTATTTTTAAAGTCCACATTTCTACCAACAGTCTCTCCACAGCACTTTAGGCCTCAGAACTCTTCCAAAATCTTCCCCTTATCCATTTAAAAAATCTTTCCAACACATTTGGTATTTGTAAACTGCAACAGAACCCCACTCCTGGTATCAAAATCCATTCTAGTTTGCCAGCTACAGAAATGTGATACACCAGAAAAAGAACAATTTTTTAAAAAGGGAATTTATTAAGTTGCAAGTTTACAGTTCTAAGACTGTGAAAATGTCCAAATTAAAGCAAGACTATAGAAATGTCCAATCTAAGGCATCCAGCAAAAGATACCTTGGTTCAAGAAGGCCGATGATGTTCAGGGTTTCTCTCTCAATTGGAAAGGCACATGGCAAACATGACAACATCTGATAGCGTTCTTTCCAGGCTTCCTTTTTCATGAAGCTCCCCCAGAGCTCCAAAGGTCTCTGGCTGTGTGTGCTCTCTGGCTCTCTGAGTTTAGTTTTAAGCAATTTCTTATAATAGTTATAGAGAATGAATATGCATCCCTTATTCACAGACTCCTCCAGGGGTCTCTAATTGGCCCATAAAGATTCTAGAATTTGCCATGCATTGGGGTTTTAATGGGAGTGAGTTGTTTGTTTTGCTGTGTGGGACATGCACCATTCCCTATCGCCTTAGCTCCAAAGAGATGCACATAGATTTACACATGCATGTCACCTTCTTGGTTGGCTGTAGGCATTTGAGTTAGGGAGTCCTAGACTCCCCCCTGCTAAACTCCCATGTCAGCTGCAGATGTTTGGGGGAAAAAAAAAATGTGGAAGGGAAGATTTTTGTTGTGGGTATAGGGAGCAAAAGAAAAGTAATGGCTTTCAAGACCATTTAGTAACGGTCTCTGAAATGTTGCTGTCTCCACGGGGTTCCACTTGCAGCCATAGAACAGTAGCAGACTCCACTGCAAGATGTCAGACTAATAAACTAGATGAACTTGAGGCTCAGTTTCCCCACCCAGCTCTAGTGAGGTCTGCTACTGCTTCTCTTAAACCCCTCCCCAAGGACAAGTAAGTTCCATGTGAGCTGCACCCATAGAAGAAAACAAACAGCCAGTTAGGGCCTGAATTTGTCAGGTAGCTACCTTCTTGAGTCAAGAAGGTAGTGACAGCAAAGATTAAGGCAATAACTGAGCATAACAGAGTAGAGGAACAGGATTAATCTGGAGTTGAATGATGCCACTGAGTCGCTGATTTAATTGATCCTGGAGCCACCTACAACAACTCTAATTAAGTGTGAGGATTTAAATTTAAATTCTCCTCATTCTTTAAGCCATTGTGAGTTGTTTTTTCTATCAAAGAAAATCTCAACGGAAAAAGTTTTAAACTTTCTTGGAATGTAACGTACGATAAACTGCTCATAGTTCAAGTGTACACTTTGATGAGTTTTGATGGATGTATGTACCAACGACATCATCACCGCCATCCGGACAATTAGCATATCCGTCATCACCAACACTTTCCTCAAACCCCCATCTTTAGGTGGATGTACGCTTTCATTTCTCTTGAGCAGATATCTAGGAGTGAAATGGCTGAGTAGTATGTAAGGTGCACACTTACCTTTTTAATAAATAGCCAAATGAGTTCCCAAACTGGTCATAACATTTTCTACTCCATTCAGCAATAGATGAGAGTCCTAGTGGCTCCATAGCTTTGTCAAGACGTGGTATGGTCAGTGTTTTTAACTTCAGCCATCTTATTGCATTGTAGTTTTAATTTGCTTTTCCTAATGACCAATGATATGAAGTAACTTTTCACATGCTTATTTCCACTTGTATTCTTCTTTGGTGAGGTATCTTTTTTTTAAGAATTTTGCCCATTTATTTGATTGTTTGATTTCTTATTATTGAATTGGAAATGGTTTTTAAAACTCTAGAAACAAGTCCTTTGCTAAATATGTCTTGCAAGTATTCTCCAAGTTTATAGCTTGCCTTTTCATTTTCATATTTTGAGTAGTCAGAGCTTTTAATTTTGATAAAGTCCAATTTACTAAATATTTTACTTTAAAGTTCATGCTTCCTGTGTCTTACTTAAGAAATCTCTGCCAAGCCCAAGGACACTAAAATTTTCTCTTAGGTTTTCTTATAGAGGTTTTATACTTTTGATTCTTACATTTTGAGTTTATGATTCATTTCAAGTTATTTTTATAAATGGTATGTGGTAAGAGGACTGTGGCTTATTTTCTTACATATGAATATCCAATGATTCCAACACCTTTTTTTTTTAAAGATTATCTTTTCCTCATTAAGTTGACTGGACATTTCAGTTGCATTTCCCTAATGGCTAAAAGTGTTAAGCATTTTCTCATGTACCTATTTCCATTTGTATCTCTTCTTTAGAGAAATGTCTATTCAAGTCCTTTCCCCATTTATAAATTGGGTTATCTTTTTGCTGTTAAGTTCTTTATATATTCTGGATATTAAACCCTTATCTGATATGTGGTTTGAAACTACTTTCTCCCATTCTGTAGAATGTCTTTTCACTTTCTTGATAATTTCCTTCAATGCACAAAGCTTTCAATTTTGATGATATCAAATGTATCTAGCATTTCTTTAGTCACTCATGCTTTTGGTATCATATCTGAGAATCTATTGCCATCTTTCATGTCATGAAGAGTGCCCTTATGCTGTCTGCTAAGCATTTTAGTATTCAAGCTCTTATACTTAGGTCCTTGATCCATTTTGAGTTGAATTGTGTATATGGTGTGAGGCAGGGGGTTCAACTTCATTCTTCCACATATGGATATCCAGTTTTCCCAACAAGATTTGTTGAAGAGGCAATTCTTTCCCCGCTGCATGTACTTAACATCCCTATCAAAAATCACTTGGTGAAGTGGTATAGTTTTGTGAGAACTGCTCATTGCTGAGCCAGTCTGCGGTCAACATGTCCATCAGAACAATGAGAAGCTGCCCAACCACCTGCCATGGTTGCAGAATCTGATCAAACGGGACCCACCAACCTACATCGAGGCGTTTCTACAGCAATATAATCACTATAAATCCAATGTGGAGATTTTCAAATTACAACCAAAGAAACCCAAGAAAGAACTGGTGGAGCTAGTGATATTTATGGCACAGACTGGAAAAGGGCGAGTGGCCAAGACGGCAGCTTAGCAATCTGCGCGTTTTAGTCCGTCCTCCAGAACAACTACTAAATAACCAGAAACAGTAAAGAACAACTCCTGAAGCCACGTCAGTGACCGGACACACAGCGTACCCCAGTCTGGACCAGCTGGACCGGCTGTGAGCCCCCCAGAACCGTGAGTTCCCCAAGCCGCGGGAGCCGGCACCCATCCCCCACAGGCTGCTTCCCAGAGGGGAAAGGAAAGAGACTTTAACAGCAGCAGGGACTGAGTCCAACCAAACACCAATTGTGGCATTAATTAACAAATTATGACTAGTAAAAATAGGCCCCCAGCTCAGATGAACCTGGTCAAAGTGGAGGTCACTCATTGGGCTAATGGAAAAAGAAAAAAGAAAAGAAACGGAGGTGTTTGTGGCTGTGTTTCTACAAAGGCTTGACTGCCTCTGGATTCAGTGGCAGGACTTCTCAGGCTGCAACTCCCCCAGGCATAGGCAGAAACAAGCTGCTTTCAGGGCTTGTCTCAAGCCTGTGCCTTCCCCAGGGGAGGGGTGAAGCCCAACTCAGGTGGAATCCCTCCCTCAAGGAATTCAGACCCCAGGCCTTGGTAATTTGAAGCCATTAAAACCAATCTACAACCTCTCCTCTGTCTCCACCACAGCCCCACCAGGGAGAGTCTGCCAAAGTTAAAGGTGCCGCATCATCTTACACTGGTGGGACCTGCAGGCAGACAAGTGCCACATACTGGGCAGGATAAGAAAAACAGTCCAGAGACTTCACAGGAAAGCCTTTTAACCTGCTGGATCTTACCCTCAGGGAAAACTGACGCAGGTGACTCCTTCCCCCGATAAGAGGCCAGTTTAGTCCGGGAAAACCCAGCTGGGGCCTATAATACCTACTAAGGTTGGGGGGAAAAGTACCACACAAGCAGGGCAATGAACAAGAAAACAAGAACCAAAAAATTCTCCTCTGTTAAACAAAACCTAAGCCAGAGGTCCAGAAAAAGTTGAACTGAATGTCAAAGAACAGATAGACAACAAATTCATCCAGCAAGAAAACCCTAGGTAGGAGAAGTGAAAACAATCTCCAGAATAAACTAATTAAGGTAATTAAATGTCTAGACGCCAGCAAAAAATAACAAATCACAGCAGGAAAATTGAAGTTATGGCCCAGCCAAAGGAACAAACCAACAGTTCAAATGAGATACAAGAGCTGAAACAATTAATTCAGAATATATGGCATAGACTGGTCATTACTACCCAGAACATCTACATGATTTTCCTCAAGATCTGAAAGATCTGCTCTCTTACACTCACTCTGCCTTGGATCCATGTCTTCGAATGACATTTTGCAAAGCTTTGATCTTGCTGAGAAATAAGAATCTCATCAATTCATCAAGTTTTGCTAAAACTCTTCTTTGAAATTCTGCGTTGCCATGATAAACTTCTGTGAAAGACTCTGTACACTTCTATTGTGATGGATATCAAGAATACAAACGCAAAACACAAGAACAGTAAAGTGAATGTAATATTGCAGAATTTCCTGTACAACATATTAAGAGACAGCAATGCAACTGCGGCCAAAATTTCTTTAGATGTGATGATTGAACTCTACAAAAGAAACAACTGGAATGATGCCAAAACTGTCAATGTTAACACAACTGCATGTTTCTCCAAAGTCACCAAGATAGTAATTGCTGCTTTGACATTCTTCCTAGGGAAAGATGAAGAGGAGAAAAAGGACAGTGGCTCAGAATCTGAAGATGGTGGACCAATAGCAAGAGATCTGCTAGTGCAGTATGCCACAGGAAAGAAAAGCTCCAAACACAAGAAAAAGTTGGAAAAGATGATAAAAGTGCTCAAAAAAAAAAGAAGAAGAAAAAGAAGAAGCCAGAGGTGTTTAACTTTTCAGCTATTCACTTGATTCATGGTCCCCCAAGATTTTGCAGAAAAATTACTAAAGCAATTAGAGAGCTCTAAGGAAAGATTTGAAGTGAAGATGATGCCCATAAACTTTATCTTGAAATTGGTGAGAATTCATGAGCTTTTTCTCTTTGACTTCTATGCCTTTGTGTAGAGGTTTATGCAGCCACAGCAAAGAGAGGTAACAAAGATCCTTCCATTTGCTGCAGAAGCTTCTCATGACCTGGTATCCCCAGAGATCATTCAGTCACTGCTTATGACTGTGACCAACAATTTTGCTACAGACAAGAACTCTGGCGAAGTTATGACAATAGGAATCAATGCTCTACAAGAGATAACAGCTCAATGTCATCTAGCCATGAATGAAGGCCTTCTCCAAGACCTGGCCCCGTATGAAACACACATAGATAAGGAAGTGATGATGTCTGCTAGGGCTTTGATTCAGCTCTTCCAAACACTAAACCCTCAGATGTTGCAGAAGAAATTCCAGAGCAAGCCTACAGAAGCCTCGATTGGAGCAAGAGTTCAAGAATATGGAAAATTAGATGCTAAAGATTATAGTCCAGGGGGCTGCAAGGGTAATTCAGTGGTAGAATTCACACCGCCATGCAGGAGACCCGGGTTCAATTCCCAACCCATGCATTTCCCCAAAAAAATAAAATAAAATGAGCAAAGAAAGAAAGGAAAACAAACAAAAATTCCACAAATGATGCTGCAATAATGGGATACTCACATGGAAAAAGAATGAACTTTGACCCCCGCCATACAGCATACAAAAAATAAATAAATAAAACATTACATTCCAGGAGCAGAAGTTCTGGAAGTTGGAAAAGAGAAAGAGAATTCTGAGAATGATGAAGATGGGTGGGAAAGCGCCCGTCTCAGTAAGAAGGAGGATGCCAACACTGAATGGGTGGATGTGCACCACTCTTGCAATGAACAATAGCAAGACATTTCCAAGAAACTGAGCACCACACCCATGGAAAAGCAGAGAGCTAACACTGCAGCCATCAGCACTAGTCAGGCTTTAACTCAGGAAGACTTCTAGAAAATCTGCATAGCCCAAATGAGGAAAGCACTCTGTGCTGCCCCTGGGAAAGCCGAAAAGTGGAAATATATCAACGTAGACAGTGATGAGGAGCCTCTGAGAGGAAGAAAACAAAAACGAATCCATTTTCCAGTTCCACAAATAAAGAGAATTAAAAACAGAAGAACTTCATCATGACGTGGTATAGCCAGAATGTCTGGTCAAAAAAAATAAGTCCCCTGAGGGATGGGGGAAAAAATATGGAACTATTAAACCTTACCATCAGGGAATCCCCTGATACTGTGTCAAGCTTTAGGGACACCCAATCAACAGGCCATGCCCGTCGATTATGAGGCTTACTCTTGTGAAGCTTATATAGGTAGCAGAGAAGCTTAAGGCTACCTGTAAGCATACCTATTACTTCTGAAGGACCTCTGCTGTTGCTCAGTGGTGGACTCAGTTTCTCTAAGCCCAACTCTACAAGTGAAATCATTGCCCTCCCTCCTACATGGGACATGACATCCAGGGGTGAAAGTCTCCCTGGTGAAGTGGGAGATGACTCTCAGGGATGAATCCAGACCTGGCACTGTGGGATCAACAATTCCATCCTGACCAAAAGAGGGAAAAGAAGTGTAATTAATAAAGTTTCAGTGGCAGAGAGAGTTCAAATAGAGTCGAGAGACTACTCTGGAGATTGCTCTTATGCAAGCTTCAGGTAGACCTGGCTACCTATCATAACCTACCAACCCTCAACCAGGACCATTCCAGCCAATCCTAAAGAACACCTAAGGTAATATGTGAGATTCCACAAGGGTTCCAGGCACTACAGTAACTTTCCAGAAACCTACAACCTCCAGGTGGGTCCCTGGTCCAAATAAGTCCTGAAACCTAGCCCAGCCTCTCCAGAACATCAGATAGTTCCATCTCCCTAGCCCATATTAATGACAGACCCTTCCAATATGAGAAATTTAGAATTACCATAGCCCAAACACCCTAAAAAAGGGGATGGAAAGATCAAAGGTGATGGTGGAGCTATACAGAGAAGGTATTTAACAAATGAGTATGAATGCTGAGTCATTGAATTGATATCTCTTTTAGTCTCCAGTATTTTAGAGCAGCTAGAAGTGAAAACCTAAAATGGTGGAATTATAACCCATGTCAAACTCTGAAATAGGTTCTACAACGAATTGTGGTGCTGTGCTTTGAAATTTATAGCTTTTTTGTATAGATGTTATTTTTCACAAAAAAAAAAAGGAAAAAATAGGTTGTGATGACAAAAAAAAAATATTTAAGTCCTCTAGCCTCCTATGTTCTGGAGCAGCTAGAAGGAAAAATATGACAGGATCGTTTGGTAGCCCATGACAAATTCTGGAATCTGTCCTGTAGCTACTTGTTGAAGAGTGCTTTGAAAATGATTGCTTTCTTATTTCTTTGTTTTGTATATATGTTATATTGTACAATAAAAAAAGTTTAAAAAAAAAGCATTTGCAAAGTCTCCTTGAGAGCCTGGGGAAAAGTGTGGAAATATTAAACTTCCCCACCTGGGGAAGACTTGATATTCTCACAGTCAGTAGGGAGGGCCAATTTGATGGGTCAGGCCCTCAATCTTGGGACTTGCCTTTATGAATCTTACTCCTGCAAAGAAGAAGCTAGGCCTACTTATGATTATGTCTAAGAGACTCCCCTAGAGCCCTCTTTTGTTGTTCAGATGTGGCTTCTCTCTCTAAGCAAACTCAGCTGGTGAACTCACCGCTCTCCCCTCTACATGGAACATGACTCCCAGTGGTGTAAATCTCTGGGATGGCAATGTGGGACCTGACTCCTGGGGATGAGCCTGGCCCTAGCATCATGGGATTGAAAAAGCCTTCTTGACCAAAAGAGGGAAGAGAACTGAAACAAAATAAAGGTCCAGTGGCTGAGAGGTTTCAAATAGAGTTGACAAATCATTCTGGAGGTTATTCTTATGCAATATATAGAAATCCCTTTTCAGCATTTGGGGTATTGGAGTAACTGGAGGGAAATACCTGAAACTGTTGAACTATAATTTGAGAGCCTTGATTCTTGAAGATGATTGAATAACTATAGAACTTTTAAGGTGTGACTGCATGATTGCAAAAACCTTGCACCGACACTCCTTTCTCCAGATAAAAATACAAAAAATAATAATAATGGGGAGAAGAGGGTGTGTATATTTTGGGTTCTTTTTCACTTTTATTTTTACTTTTATTCTTACTTTTTTTGGAGTATTAAAAATGTTCAAAATTGATTGTGATGACAAATTGTGATGGTCAGGTTCATGTGTCAACTTGGCCAGATGATGATGCCCGGTTGTTTGGTCAAACAAGCACTGGCCTCTCTGTTGCTGTGATGACATTTTGTGGACTTAAATCATGATCACATCAGCTGCATCCATGGCTGATTACATCCGCAGTCAGCTAAGGGGAGTGTCTTCTGATTTGAGTGACACTTAGTCTAATCACCTGAAGGCTTTTAAGGAGAATTCAGAAGACAGAATCTCTCTCTCCACTTCAACCAGTCAGCCTCTCCTGGGGAGTTCATTGAAGACCTTTATAGAAACCGCTAGCTTGTGTCCTGCCCTAGAGATTTTGGACTCTTCCATCACCACATTTGCATGAGACACTTTTATAAATCTCACATTTACAGATATCTCCTGCTGTCTCTGTTTACCTGAACCTAACTAACACACAAACGCACAGCTTTATGATGATGCTCTGAATCACTGATTATACAGTTTAGATGATTATATGATGTCATGGTCAGGTTCATGTGTCAACTTGGCTAAGTGGTGGTACCTGTTTGGTTGGGCAAGTGCTGGCCTGTCTGTTGTGATGAGGACATTTCATAGAATTAGATCATGATCATGTTAGCTGCATCCACAGCTGATTCCATTTGTAATCAGCCAAAGGAGAGTGTCTTCTGCAATGAGTAATGCTTAATCTAATCACAGGACACCTTTTAAGGATTCAGAAGAGACAGGGGCTCTTTCTGTTTTGGCTGGTGAGCCTCTCCTGTGGAGTCGTTGGCTTCAAGCCTGCCCTGCGGATTTTGGACTCTGCATTCCCATGGCCACATGAGACACTTTTATAAATTTTATATTTGTGAGAATTCTCTGTTGATTCTGTTTCTCTAGAGAACCCTAACTGATACATATGATATGTAAGGATATAATATATCTCAATAAAATTGCATTTAAAAAATCAATTGGCCATAGATGTGTGGGGCTATTTCTAGACTTCAATTCTGTTCCACTGATCCAATTGTCTATTTTAGGTCGACTACCACTGTTTTAGTTATGGTTGCTTCGTAGTAGAATTTGAAATTAGGAAGTGTACATCCTCCAATCCTGTTCTTTTTCAAGATTGTTTTGGCTATTTGGGGCCCCTTGTTGTTACATATGAATTTGAGGATTGGTTTTTCTGTATTTGCAAGAAAGGCTGCTAGAATTTTAGTAAGGATTACACTAAATTTGTATATTGCTTTGGGTAATATTGACAATGTTAACTCTTCCAATCCATAAACACAGGATATCTTGCCATTTATTTAGGCCACAGTCGTTTGCATCCTTAAATTTATACTAGATATTTTATTCTTTTAAATGCTATTGTAAATAGAATTTACTTAATTTCTTCTCCATAGTGAACATTGATTGTGTATAGGAACTCTGTCATCTTCTGTTTCTTGTAACCTGCCAGTTTAATTTATTTATTAGCATTAATAGTTTTCTTGTGGATTCATTTGGGTTTTCTATACATACGATCATGCCCTCCACAAATAGATATTTTATTTCTTGCTTTCCAATATGGATAACTGTTATTTCTTTTTCTTGCCTAATTGCTCTGGAAGGAAATTGTAGTACAGTATTAATACAGTGGTAAAATGAGGCATCCTTGTCTTGTTACTGATTTTAAGGGGAAAACTGTATGCCTTTCACCACTGAGTTTAATATTAGCTGTGAGTAATTCATAAATGGCCTTTATCATATTGAGAAAGTTACTTTCTATCCCTACTGTACTTAGTGCATTTAGAAAGGGTGCTGGCTTTTGTCAAATGCTTTTCCTACATCTACTAAGCTAATCATTTGGGGTTTT
Organism: Tamandua tetradactyla; assembly: GCF_023851605.1. Taxonomy (NCBI): domain Eukaryota; kingdom Metazoa; phylum Chordata; class Mammalia; order Pilosa; family Myrmecophagidae; genus Tamandua; species Tamandua tetradactyla. The sequence goes on from NC_135335.1 coordinate 11,556,529, forward strand.
TTCCTTCATTCTATTTATGTAGTATATTACAAAGATTGATTTTCATATATCAAACCACCCTTGCATTCCTGGGATGAGTCCCACTTGTTTACGTTGTATAATCTTTTTAATTCGTTGTTGAATTCCATTTGCTAGTATTTTGCTAAGGATTTTTGCACCTATATTGTGATGGGTAGGTTCTGGTGTCAACTTGGTCAAGTGATGATGCCCAGTTGTCTGGTCAGGCAAGCAATGGCCTGACCGTTGCTGCAAGGATATTTCATGACTGGCTGATAAACTGGAAGGCTGGTGTATTAAATCATCAGTCGGTTGATTGCATCTGTGGCTGATTATATCTGCAATCAACTAAGACATCTCTCTCACCAATAAGATACTCCAATCAGTTGAAGACTTTTTAAGGAAGAAGAGAGATATTTTCACTGCTTCTTCAGCCAGTTAGCTTCTCCTGTGGAGTTTGTCCAGACCCTTCATAAAAGCCACCAGCTTCACAGCCTGTCCTGCAGACTTTGGACTTTTCCATTCCCACAATTGCATGAGACAACTTTATAAAATCTCATACTTACAGATAACTCCTGTTGGTTCTGTTTCTCTAGAGAAACCTGACTAATACATATATTCTTAAGGAAAATTGGTCTGTAATTGTCTTTTCTTATGATGTCTTTACTAGGCTTAGGTATCAGAGTTATGCTGGCCTCATAGAATAAATTAAAAATTTACCTCTTCTTCAATTATTTGCAAGATTTTGAGAAGGATTTATATCAATTCTTCTTTAAATATTTGGTAGAATTCACCAGTGAAGCCATCTGGTTCTACACTTTTCTTTGCTGGAAGGTTTTTGATTATTGATGCAATCTCTGTACTTGTCATAGGTTTGTTAGTATTTCTAGTTCTTCTTGAGTCAATAAGAATTATTAAATTGAATTGAGTCAATTATCAATATGGATAATTGATTTATTCTTGGAATTTTTCCATTTCTTCTAGATTAACTAGTTTTTGGTGCATAGTTGTTTATAACATTCTTTTATAAATCTTTTTATTTCTGTAAGGTCAATAGTAATATCCTCATTTACCTTTATTATTTTACTTATTTGCATGTTTTCTCTTTTTTACTTTGTTAGTTTAACTAAAGGCTAGTCAATAATATTGATTTTTTTCAAAGAACCAACTTTTTGTTTTATTTATTCTCTTATTGATCTATTCTCAGTTTCATTTAACTCCACTCTAATCTTAATTATTTCTTTTCTTCTGCCAACTTTGGTTTATGTTGCTCTTGTTTTCCTAGTTCTTCAAGATGTGAAGTTAGGTTATTACTTTAATATATTTCTTCTTTTTTAATATAGGCATTTATAGCTATAAATTTCCTTTTGCGTACTGCATTCACTGCTTCAAAATGGGAAATTTTAAGCTGTATGTATGTTATCACAATAAAAAAAATTAATGGAAAAGAAAAAGCTCAAGACATGAGAGAATAAGAGGGTCCAGAGTAACTCTTCCACTCTAAACAACAAGAACATCTAAGGAAATATGAGAAACAATCTTTTTCAAAAATTGCACAACAGGTATTGGCACAGTTTTCTGTCTTTCTGGGCTTTTGCTTGCTAGTTGTTTTGGAGTTCCCTATTTACAGAAGTTTTGTTGTTCCCTCTGTTTCACAGGAAACATCTTTCTTGGGTGTTTGAAGCTGGCAAGCTTTGTCCTAGACTGTCAATCTCTATACATCCTTACACTCGTTGCATTGTCCCAAGCCACTTATGCCTGGAGGGCAAATTCAGGAACAAAGGGCACTCCAGAAAGGACTTCCCCAAATCAGTCTTTCCTGGCCAAAACAGCGCCAGGGACACACAGGGATGCAGACTGGCTCCAAAGTGCCCTGAGGAGAAATTCAAGAAGGGTGCCAAGAGTTCTTGACAGGCTCCCCAAAGCAGAGCTTTCTTGGCCTGCCCTGCAAATGTAGGCCTTAAATTAGCTGTCCCCTTCAGCCTTGGGGCAGCACAGGGTCCTGAAATTTCCACCACCACCACCCCCGTCTGGGGCAGGTTGAAATAATAGCTGCCTTCAGAGCCAGGCCCTCCACTATCTGAAGTTGCTAATCAAAAGCTGTGATCGGTGATCAGCCATGTTCACCCCTGGTTTGGGGGAAGAGGATTTTTATGTCCCTTTCTGTCACCAGCAAGGACCCCATGGTGGCTGCAAGAGTGGGGTTCTGATGGCTGCCAGGTAGAGAGAGAAATTTGCTGTTCTTTACCTTAATTTATCAGTCTCTGTCTCTCACTCTGGAATTTCAAAATAGTTGTTTCAGAGAATTCCCACCTATTTAATAGTTGTTCTAGTAAAAGGACTGAGCCCTGGAGCTCTCTACTCTGCCATCGTCCCAAAATCCTGGGATCCGGTAAGTCTTAATAATTTGATGGACCACTCTCAAGTCATAGTTTAACTCAGTGCCTGGAAAGAAGTTATAAAAACTCCTGCTGGCAAAGTCCCCTTCAGAGAATGGTGAGAACGGGGGAAAATTCAACCTCCCTAAGTTGAATTCTTGATATTCTCACAAGCAGTGTGGACAACCAAAGCTATAGGCTGAGCCCCCAGTCTTGGGGTTTGTTCATATGAAACTTAACCCCACAAAGGATAGGTCAAGCCTACTTAAAATTAGGCCTAAGATTCACCCCCAGAGAGCCTCTTTTGTTGCTCAGATGTGGCCTCTCTCTCCAGTCAACACAACAAACAAACTCACCACCCTCTCCCTGTCTACGTGGGACATGACTCCCAGGGGTGTGGACCTTCCTGGAAACGTGGGACAGAAATCCTAGAATGAGCTGAGACTCAGCATCAAGGGATTGAGAAAAACCCTAGCATGAGCTGAGACTTAGCATCAAGGGATTGAGAAAACCTTCTCGACCAAAAGGGGGAAGAGTGAAATGAGACAAAGTGTCAATGGCTGAGAGATTCCAAATAGAGTCGAGAGATTATCCTGGAGGTTATTCTTACTCATTGAGTAGATATCACCTTGTTATTCAAGATGAAATGGAGAGGCTGGAGAGAACTGCCTGAGAATGTGGAGCTGTGTTCCAGTAGCCATGTTTCTTGAAGATGTTTGTATAATGATATAGCTTTTGCAGTGTGACTATGTGGTTGTGTAAACCTTGTGTCTGATGCTTTATCACTTGTGCATTTGCCCCTTCCTGTGACTGCAGGAGGTGTGGAGACTGCCCTTGGGGAGCTGGCCAGAGCCCCCTTCCCCTGCCCTGACACCCCCAGGCTCCCAGGGGTGAAAGCCTCTCTAGCGACATGGGAGATGACTCCCAGGGATGAATCCAGACCTGGCACCGTGGGATCAACAATGCCATCCTGACCAAAAGGGGGGAAATAGTTGTAACAAATAAGAGACTAGAGTGGCTCGAGACTAGCCCTGCTCCACACAAAAGTTAGAGAAAGGACAGGAGGGCCACTGAGGCAGTGATTCAGGAGTGCGGCTGACCTGGGAGAGCCTTCTGCATCATATGCGTTAGCCCTGGTTGCTGAGGCGGAGGAACTGACAGGCAGAAAGCTGCAGCCTGGCGCAGAGGCGTGGAGTCATGGAGCCCGCTGGAGTGCATGGACCGGATGGGAACACAGGACTAGGAAGTAAGCCAGGCCGCGTTGCCTGGGTGCGCTAGCCTCACCAGCGCAGCACCGTAACCGGCGACACACCCCACATCCCACACACCCAAACCCCATCACCCTCTCCCATTCCCCGTGCGCTTGGCCCTCCCACCCACCAGCCCCCAGTGTATGTCCCTGCCCCCCACACTCCCACCCCCGGTGCAGCCCAACCCCCCTCTCCTGCACCCCTCCCGAGCACTACCGCCCCCTCCCTGCTCCCTGCAGGCTGTTGTCAGTGCATAAAAGCTGTGGGCACCAACTTCCAGACCTAGGCTCCCCCCACCCCCACCCCCATAGTGTCGCACAGCCTCACTGGGCCCTCCCTGAGCGCAGCGCATCTGTTTACTGCACTCCCAGGCCCACACGTGTGCACGGCCCCCAATCCCGTCATTCAGCGCTGGGAACCGCACTTTACAGTGGTCCTAGAACCGCGTATGTGCACAGACCTCTGCCTCACTTCCCAGCTCTGAGAAAGTGTCGACCTGCGCAGCCGAGTCACATTTGCCCCCAATCCTACAAAGGTGTACGCTGACCTGCTGCCACAGCTCTGCGCATGTGTGCAAAAGGCCCCGTGCCTTAGACCAGTGCACACCAGTGTTATGCCCCCCCAGGCCAGTGCACCCACACAGCTACGTCCTCCCGCACTGCTGGGTACCTGCGTTCACAAGCATCAGCGTAACATCCCCAACCTGAGCCCATACCTGTCCTGAGACAAATCACCGCACTGAGTGCCCCACCCTGTGCCCTGCTCCCTGCTGTACAACCATCCTGCAAACACAAGGCCTCAGACTAGCGAAAGAAATCAACTCCCCAAGTAAATCAATCAAGATATTTACATGCGACGAGAACAGCAGAAGATCACTAAGCATATCACAATGCAGACAGATAAAATCCTGCCTAATGACCTAATTAAAATACCAGGGGAAACCCAGACATTGGAACAACTAATCAAAGATGTTCTACTTAATAAAATAAGTGGGAGAGCAAATGACATAAAGGAGATCAAGAAAACCATAGAAGTGCACAGAGAGGAATTTGAAAGAATAAATAGAAAAATAGCAGAGATCACAGAGATTAAAGACTCTGTTGACCAAAGAAAAAACAAACTAGATTTGAAATGCTAGTGATCAATGAAAGGGAGGGGTAAGGGGTATGGCATGTATAAATTTTTTTTTCTGTTTTTGTTTTATTTCTTTTTCTGAATAGATGCCAATGTTCTAAGAAATGATTATGATGATGAATATGCAATTATGTGATGATATTGTGAATTACTGATTATATGTGTAGAACGGAACGATCAAAATAGGAATGTTTGCATTTGCTTTGTGTTTTTTGGTATTTAAAAAAAAAAACATACCAGAGACACACAACACCAGATTTGAAGAGACAGAAGAAAGAATAACTGATACAGAGGACAGGAAAATTAACTTTGAAGATTTAAAACAGAAAATAGCAACAAAAAAAAAAAAAAAAGGAAAAACTTCAATGGGAACTCAGGGAAATAATAGACAAAACAAAGCACACAAATATAAGAATCATTGGTGTCCCAGAAGGAGAAGAGAGGAGTAAAGGGCCAGGAAAAGTAGTTGAGGATATAATGGGGGAAAACTTCCCAACCCTCATAAAGGACATAAATATGCAAGTCAAAGAAGCCCAATGAACTCCAAACAGAATAAATTCAAACAGGCCTTCCCCAGGGCACATATTAATCAGTCTGTCAAATGTTGAAGAGAAGCAGAAAATCCTGAAATTGGCAAGAGAAAAACAATCTACTACATACAAGAAAAATCAAGTAAGAATGAGTTCAGACTACTCAACTAGCACCCTGGAGGTGAGAAGGCAGTGGTATGATATATTCAAGATCCTGAAACAGAAAGACTTCCAGCCAAGAATTCTGTACCCACCCAAACTGTCCTTCAAAATTGAGGGAGAAAGGGCAAAAACTCAAATGGACATTTGCACACCAATGTTTATAGCAGCGTTATTTATAATTGCAAAGAGATGGAAACAGTCAAAATGTCCATCAACAGACGAGTGGCTAAACAAACTGTGGTATATACATACGATGGAATATTATGCAGCTTTAAGACAGGATAAACTTATGAAGCATGTCATAACATGGATGGACCTAGAGAACATTATGCTGAGTGAGTCTAGCCAAAAACTAAAAGACAAATACTGTATGGTCCCAATGATGTGAATTGACATTCGAGAATAAACTTGGAATATGTCATTGGTTACAGAGTTCAGCAGGAGTTAGAAACAGGGTAAGATAATGGGTGATTGGAGCTGATGGGATACAGACTGTGCAACAGGACTAGATACAAAAACTCAAAAATGGACAGCACAATAATACCTAATTGTAAAGTAATCATGTTAAAACACTGAATGAAGCTGCATCCGAGCTAAAAAAAAAAAAAAAAAGTATCTAAAGATTATGAAATTCTTAAACTGGGTGTGGTTAAAGATCAATGATATTTCATTTTAAAAATAATGCAGTTAGCAGGGAAATATTGTTGATCCATGGGATGAAACATTTTAAAAGTAGATCTTCCCTAAAGGAAAGCAGCAACTGTACTTATTCCAGACAGTGAGGCTATTGACAAATCTCTAAGAACTGCAAGTAATTTCTGATGTATTTATACTAATAATGTTACCCTTACTAATTTTACCAAGGAAAGATTAAGCATGTCCTTTAATTTGCCCCCATTTCTCATGCATCTCATAATATTGCAAATAAACCTAATAATGTTTAGCACCTCTCTTTTAAAAAAAAAAAAATTGAGGGAGAGATTAAAGTTTCCACAGACAAAGAAATTCTGAAACAGTTTGTCAACAAGAGACTGGCCCTAAAGAAATACTAAAAGGAGTTCTGCTGGCTGAAAAAAAAAAAGACAGGAGGGAGGTCTGGAGGAGGGCACAGAATTGAAGAGTACCACTAAGGGTAATTTAAAGAATATGAAAAGAAAGAGGGAAAAGAATATATAGATCTGACAAATAAAATAAAAAAGATAAGATGGTGGAATCAAGAAACACCTTTTCAGTAATAACTTTGAATGTTAACGGATTAAATTTACCAATTAAAAGATACAGATTGGCAGAACGGATTAAGAATCATAATCCAGCTATATGCTGTTTATAAGAGACTCATCTTAGACACAAGGATACAAATAGATTGAAAGCGAAAGGATGGGAAAAGATTTTCCACGCAAGTTGTAACCAAAAGAAAGCAGGAGTAGCTATAGTAATGTCGGACAAAATGCACTTTAAATGTAAAGACATCATAAGAGACAAAGAAGGACACTATATATTAATTAAAGGGCCAATTCACCAAGAAGATAGAACAATCGTAAATGTTTATGCTCCCAATCAAGGAGCTTCAAAGTACATGAGACAAACGTTGGCAAAACTGAAGGGAGAGATAGATGTCTCAACAATAATAGAAGGAGATTTCAATTCACTACTCTCCTCTATAGAAAGAACAACCAGACAGAAGATCAACAAGGAAATAGTGGAGTTAAACAACTTGATAAATGAATTGGACCTAACAGACATATATAGGTCATTTTACTCCAAAGAACAAGGTTATGCATTCTTCTCTAGTGCTCACGGAACATTCTCTAGGATATGCTGGGGCACAAAACAGGTCTTTATAACTTTAAAAAATATTGAAATTATTCAAAGCACTTTCTCTGATCACAATGGGATGAAGCTGGATCTCAGTAACCACCAAAGAAATAGAACAATCACAAATAAATGGAGATTAAATAACACACTCTTAAACAACCAGTGGGTCAAGAAGAAATTGCTAGAGAAATCAGTAGCTATCTAGAGATGGATGAAAATGAGAATATAACTTAACAGAACATATAGGATGTGGCAAAGGCTGTGCTGAGAGGGAAATTTATTGCCTTAAATGTCTATATTTAAAAACAAGAAAGAGCAAAAATCAAGGACTTAGCAGCAAACCCGGAGGAACTTGAGAAAGAACAGCAAACTAACCCCAAAGCAAACAGGAGTAGAGAAATAGCAAAGATTAAAGCAGAGATAAATGAATGGGAGAACAAAAGAACAATAGAAAGAATCAATAAAACCAAAAGTTGGTTCTTTGAGAAAATCAATAAAATTGACGAGCCACTAGCAAAATTGACAAAGAAAAAAAGAGAGAAGATGCAAATAAACAAAATCAGAAATGAGAAGGAGTGCATTACCAGAGACTCTGAAGAAATAAAAAAAATCATAAGAGGATACTATGAGCAACTATACTCCAACAAACTAAACAAATGGGGTATCAGCGCTGAGAGAGTTCAGATACATTCGAGAGGCTACTCTGGAGGCTACTCTTACATGAGCTTCCAATAGATACTGCTGTTTATCATGGTTTGCCAAACCCCAATCAAAACCTTTCCTACCAACCCTAAAGAACACCTACAGCTTTATTTGAGACTCGACAAATGTTCCATGCACTATAATTACTTTCCAGAAACCTCCAGATGGGTTCCTAAACCAGGTAAGTCCTGAAACCCAGAGGGGCCAGCCTCTCCAGAACCAGGGAGATCAACTAGTTCCACCCCCTACCCCATATTACTGACAGCCCCTTTCCATCATGAAAAAGATAGAATGGGCATAGCCCAAATACCCCTAAAGAGTGGGAGAAAGATGAAAGGAGAAGATGGAGTTATACACAGAAGAAAATAGAATATACAAAGCCCAGAGGCTAGCTTGTCTGGTCCACAGGAGGAAATAAAAGCAGTGCAGGGCGTGCCACGGTGGCTCACTGACAGAGTTCTAGCCTGCCATGCCAGAAACCCGGGTTCGATTCCCGGTGCCTGCCCATGTATATATAAAAAAAAAAAAGCAGTGCAGACTATTATAAGGAATTAATAATAAAGAGGTATGTGGGGAAAATATACCTATTGCAAACTATGGACTACAGTTAGTAATATTTTAATACTCTTTCATCAACGATAATAAATGTACCACACCAATACTATGGGTCAATAACATGGAGGGATAATTATCAACAGCCCTCCCAAAATGAAATAGATAGAATGGGCATAGCCCAAAGACCCCTAAAGAGTGGGGGAAAGATAAAAGTGATGGTGGAGTTATACAGAGAAGGTAGGGTTTAACAAATTAGTATGATTGTTGAGTCATTATATTGATATTTCTTTTAGTCTCCAGTACCTTAGAGCAACAAGAAATTAAAAAATTGTGGCACTGTAACCCATACTGAACTCTGAAATCAATTCTACAACTAATTGCTGTGATATACTTTGAAATTTAATACTTTTATGTATATATGTCATTTAAACAGAAGGAGAAGAAAGGATTTAACAAATGAGTATGACTGCTGAATCATTATATTGATATTTCTGTTAGTCTCCAGTGTCTTGGAACAGCTAGAAGAAAAAATGAAAAATCATGGAACTGTAACCCATACCAAAATTTTTCTTTTTGGAATTTTAACTTTTTTTATTGTATGGTATAACATATATACAAAGCAAAGAAATAAAAAAGCAATAGTTTTCAAAGCACTCTTCAATAAGTGGTTACAGGACAGACCCCAGAGTTTCCCATGGGCTACCATATGATCCTCTCAGATTTTTCCTTCTAGTTGCTCCAGAATATAGGAGGCTAGAGGGCTTAAAATATTTTTTTATCATCACAATCAACTTTTTTCCTTATTTCTTTGTGAAAAATAACATACATACAAAAAAGCAACACATTTCAAAACACGGCACCACAATTCGTTGTAGAACATATTTCAGACTTTGACATGGGTTACAATTCCACAACTTTAGGTTTTTACTTCTAGCTGCTCTAAAACACTGGAGACTAAAAGAGATATCAGTTTAATGATTCAGCATTCATATTCATTTGTTAAATCTTATCTTCGATGCATAACTCCACCATCACCTTTGATCTTTCCATATCTCCCTTTAGGGGTGATTTGGGCTATGGCCATTCTAAATTTTTGCTATTGGAAAGGTCTGTCACTAATATGGGGTAGGGAGATGGAACTATTTGATATTCTGGAGAGGCTGGGCTAAGTTTCAGGACTTATCTGGACCAGGGACTCATCTGGGGGTTGTAGGTTTCTAGGGAAAGTTACTCTAGTGCCTGGAACCCTTGTGGAATCTTATGTATTGTCCTCGGCATACCGAACTTTGATATCTGTTCTATAATTATTTGTTAAAATGTACTTAGAAATTTACTGCTTTTTTTTGTATATATGTTATATTTCACAATTTTAAGAAGTTAAATGGATCCAATTTCATATAAATGCATTTTTCTATTAAAGTATGAAAATACATGGGTGGGTGCTTTGTAAACTGTAGAGTGCCATGACACTAGTTAATACTGCTATTGGTATTATGCTTTTAGAATCTATATTCTTTATTAAGTAGATTTTCTGAGACCGTGGTTGTTAACAGTGACATAGCTTGCTGTTTAACAGTAATATCTGTAAAGTAGATATTATATAGCTGCAATAAAATGAGTGATTAGCCAGAAAAGAAAATATGGGGGGATAAGGAGTAGGGGAGGATTAGGGCTTTCTTTTTTAGTTTTATTTATTTTTTGGAGTAATGAAAATGATCTAAATTTGATCATAGGGCTATATGTACAACCATGGGATGATACTGTGAACCAGTGATAGTATACTTCAAATGGCTTCTATGCTGGGTGAATATATCTCAACACAATTGCATTTTTTTTAAAAGTGCTGCAGGATGGCCTGAAAGTATGGCTCCACCATCCCTATTCCCCAGGCCAAGCAAAGGACATGGCACAGAAGTGCCAACCCTAAGCATCTGTGGAACTAACTAGGTGATGGAAGTGTAGACGGGTAGCTGTAGACAGGTCAAAGGTGGTTTGGGGGAAGTCAGGAAATAGGAATGTTGGGTTTAGGGTCCCCAAATAGGAGCACATCTGAGAATTTGGAGCTCCCCAGTTCATCCACTGCTCCACTGAAGCAACACACACAAGCTCAGCGTAGACCGTGATTATACCACCTCCGCTGTACCCTCTGAGGGGTCTGGAGGGGCAAAGCGGACTGAGCTGGAGAAAGGAGCCCTTCTCCTCTGATATGAAGATCCTCGTCCACCTGAAAGTGGCTACTGCCTCCCAAATACACACACATTCACATAAGTCCTAACTTCAGCCTGAGCTCTGCTGCTTTCCCCAGGCTAAAAGAGCTGCCCAGCCACACCCTGCCAGGCAGATCTGGGCCTCTGATTCAGACTTGTGCCCAGCCTGGGCCAGTTTCTCCCAGCTGGCATTGCCTATACTGTGCCCCGCTGGTGCCACCCGCAGCTTTTTCGTCTTCCTCATCTACTCCAGGTGTGTGGGAACTCAGGGTGGCCTAGAGAGGCCACATTGAGTCACAGGTGGGTAGGACATCTTCTAGGCATTCCCTATTTCCCTAGTATCAGAGCCAATGGGAACAGAAAGAACTAATGCACAGTTTGACAGGTGGGGAAGAGAATGGTCCAGAGAAGGGCAGGACTTGTCCCAGATCTCCGAAGAAGATAGTGGTAATTCTGCAAGTAGAACCCAGGACTCTTAACGCCCAGCCCGGAACTCTTTCCACCCCTCCAAAATGTCTCCTTGCTCTACTCTGTCCTCTCTTCGGCAGCCACAACTCTTTCTCTGTTAGTCCAGGATGAAGACTTGTCCATCCCCTGTGCACTGGTTCTTCATCACGTCTGGCCCCTGGTACTCCTCCTCTGGGAGTCTGGACCTGACCCTGAAGACTCTGCAGAGAGCGGCCTGGACCAATGGGGAGCACGAAGAGGACACCAAGCTACAGGTGGAGTTGAGAGCCCTGGGACCTGTGACACCCCAGGAGGGCTCTGTCTGCTCCTACACTTACTCCCAAACCCAGCGCATCCAGTGCTCCCCAGGGCAGGAGTGGCGGAAGGGGTCCCTGGGAGAGCCCTGACCCTGAGCCCTGCCCATCGTGTCATGTGCTCCAGGCAGTTTCCAGAAGTCATTGGCCAGTAGCCAAGCCCAGTCTTCAACACTGTAGCTGCTGCATTGTCCTGCCATTCACTGCCTCTTCCTCCACCTCATGCCAGCATGGGAGGGCCATTCAGTTAAGGCAGGAGGTGGATGAACCGATGGACAGATAAGCAGGCTGAAAAACACAGTACAGGCAGGGACGGAGGGCTGTGGGAGACCCACAAGCAAATGAAAAAGGACAGAGGTGTTCTGGGAGCTCAGAGGATCCCCCATCTTTTTAAGAAGAGTCCCATAGAGTCCAGCTGTCTCCCAAGCTGGGGAGTTCTTCCCTCCACTCATAAGCTCCCTGGTCTATTCTGTGTTCCTTTGATGCTGAGCCTCTGACTGTTACCTGAGGCTTGATCGCTCTGTCTGAATTTCATTCCACTTATGCAGGATTGCCATAATAGGATAAAGACCCATCCTGGGCCACACCTTAACTGAAGTAATCCCCTCTAAAGGTCCTACTTATAATGGGTTCACACTTCCAAGAATGATTAAGTTTAAGAACACATTTTCCCGGGGCACATACAGGTCCAAGCCATTGGAGTTTTCCATTTAATTTGCCTATTAGTATTCTCCTTGTTTTATAGGTAGGAAAACTGAGAATTTGAACCAGTCATTTTAGCTCCAGAGACCAGAAGACGCTGCCATGTGCCTTGTCATGGGACAAGCTAAGGATCCCCGGTAGCCAACCCCAAAATGCCAGTCTTTGGGTAGAAAGCATAACCTTGATGATGCTTTGATTTGGACTTCTAGCTTAGCCTCAAAACCATGAGTTAATAAAGTCCTATTGTTTAAGCCATTCCTTTGTATGGTATCTGCTTGAACAGCTTAGGAAACTAAAACAAAGATATAATAGAGAGGTTGAAGAAAGCAAAAAGTTGGTCTTTGAAAACATCAGTGAAATGGACAAATCCCTGATAAAAATGATCAAGGCAAAGGATATAAAAACACAAAGAAATAATACTAGGAATAAAAAAGGATCAAAAATACAGATGTAGAGTGATTAACAGGGTTTAAGAAATCTATGAACAAATCAATGTTGAGAAATTAAAAATTTTAGATGAAATTGAGAAATTCCTAAAAATGTAAATAGGAGAACAGATAGCATGAAGAGCACTATTAAAATATTTCCAGAAAGAAAAAACCATGCCCAGATAACGCTATAGCTGAGTTCTACCACAATTCAAAGAACAAATCTTCCAATCTTATACAAACTCTTTCCCCCCCCAAAAAAAGGGGGGAATCACTTTAATACATTTTTGAGGCTGAAACCAAAGCATAATAGTTTGTGAAAGAAAGATTGCAGCTCAATATCATTCATAAACACAAACATAAAAATCCTAAGCAAAATGTTAAAAAATAAATAAATCCAGCAATGTATTTTAAAACAATATATTATAGCCAGAAAGAGTGTATCACAGAAAAGTATGAGAAAATATGTTAATATCACCACATTAAAAGACTATCATTCCAATAAAAAAAGAAAATCATTTAATAAAAATTAAAATCCATTAAAAACACTCCTCGTAAATATGAAAGAAGATAATTTAACTTGATATGCAATATCTACCAAAATTCACAGCAAATGTTACCCTTACAGTGAAACATTAGAAGCTTTTCCTTTAACTTGTGCCTGTTATCTCCTCTATTTAACATTATCCTACAGAGTTCAGTTAGTGCAACAGGATGCAAATAAGAAATAAAAGAAATGATTAGAAAGGAAAAAATCAAAACTGTCATTTTTACAGAGGCTATAATTGTCTATATAAAAATATTACAGTGTTAGAAAAGAAAGTTTGGCAATGTAGCTGGATACAAGGTCAATAAATTTTAAAAATCGACTGCATTCTTATTCTAAAAATAAATATTAGAAGTATAATTTTTAATTACCTTTATGAAGAAAATTTTTTATTTTTAATTAAAGTATTACAGAAAACAAATAAATAAATATGCAGGGATGGTTAGGTTCATGTATCAACTTGGCCAGGTGATGGTGCCCAGTTGTCTGGTCAAGCAAGCACTGGCCTATCTGTTGCTGTGAGGACATTTTGTGGACCTAAATCATCAGCACACTGATTGCATCTATGGCTGATTGTATCTTCAGTCTGCTAAGAGCAGTGCCTTACTCAATGAGTGACATTTAATCTAATCAGTTGAAGGCTTTAAGGGAGAAGTCAGAAGACAGCATGTCTCTGCTTCAGCCAGCCAGCCTCTTCTGGGGAATTCAATGAAGACATCCATAGAAGTTGTCACCTCGTGGCCTGCCCTACAGAATTTGGACTTGTACATCTCCACAGTTGCATGAGGTATTTTTATAAAATCTCATATTTATAGTTGTCTCCCGTTGGTTCTGTTTCCCTAGAGAACCCTGAATAGTACATATAACATATTGTGGACAGGAACATTCATTTAATGTCAACTTATAATTGTCATAAAGAAGTCATTTAGGTGCAACCAAATGACTTTGGTGGTTCCTCAAAAAGCTGAATATAAAATTGCCATATGACCCAGCAATACCATTACTAGGTATCTACTCAGAGGACATAAGGGCAAAGATACAAATGGACATTTGCACACCAATGTTTATAGCAGCATTATTTACAATTGCAAGGAGATGGAAACAGCCAAAATGTCCATCAACAGAAGAATGGCTAAACAAACTGTGGTATATACAAACGATGGAATACTATGCAGCTTTAAGACAGAATAAACTTATAAAGTATGTAACAACATGGATGGACCTTGAAAACATTATGCTGAGTGAGACTAGCCAAAAACTAAAGGACAAATACTGTATGGTCTCATTGATATGAACTGACATTAGTGAATAAACTTGGAATATTTTGTTCGTAACAGAGACCATCAGGAGATAGAAATAGGGTAAGATATTGGGTAATTGGAGCTGAAGGGATACAGACTGTGCAACAGGACTGGATGCAAAAACTCAGGAATGGACAGCACAATATTACCTAAGTGTAATATAATTATGTTAAAACACTGAATGAAGCTGCATGTGAGAATGATAAAGGGAGGAGGGCTGGGGACATAAATGAAATCAGAAAGAAAGATAGATGTTAAAGATTGAGATGGTATAATCTAGGAATGCCTAGAATGTATAATAATAGTGAAATGTACAAGGTACAATTTTAAAAAATGTTTTTGCATGAGGAAGAACAAAGGAATGTCATTATTGCAGGGTACTGAAAATAGATGGTAATTAATATTTTAAAATGTCACCTTCTGTGTGAGATTAAAGCAAAAAATGTTTATTTGTTACAAAATTTGTATTTTGACTAGTGCATTTCCTAATATAACTTATGTAGATAGTTTGATTGAACGCCATAAGTACTTGGAATCTCAGGGAGGACATGAGATTTTGTTGGTTTGTCCAGAGTGATGCCCTGATGAATCCCAGAGTGATTCGATCAGTGAGTGGGAAAGTATCTGCAAAGCCCCCTTGGGGGAGTGGTGAGAATGGGGAGAAATTCAGCTTCCCCAAGTTGAATTCTTGATATTCTCACAAGCAGTGTGGACAACCAAAACTATAGGCTGAGCCCCCAGTCTTGGGGTTTGTTCATATGAAACTTAACCCCGCAAAGGATAGGTCAAGTCTACTTAAAATTTGGGCCTAAGAGTCACCCCCAAGAGAGCCTCTTTTGTTGCTCAGATGTGGCCCCTCTCTCCAGCCAACACAACGAGCAGTCTCACTACCCTACCCCTCTCTACGTGGGACATGATTCCCAGGGGTGTGGACCTTACTGGCAACGTGGGACAGAGATCTTGGAATGAATGGAGACTCAGCATCGAGGGATTGAGAAAAGCCCTAGAATGAGCTAAGACTTAGCATCGAGGGATTGAGAAAACCTTCTCGACCAAAAGGGGGAAGAGGGAAATGAGACAAAGTGTCAATGGCTGAGAGATTCCAAACAGAGTCCAGAGGTTATCCTGGAGGTTACTCTCATGCATCAAGTAGTTATCATCTTGTTATTCAAGATGTAATGGAGAGGCTGGAGGGAACTGCCTGAAAATGTAGAGCTGTTTTCCAGTAGCCATGTTTCTTGAGGATGATTGAATAATGATACAGCTGTAACAATGTGACTGTGTGATCGTGAAAACCTTGTGTCTGATGCTCATTTTATCTACCTTGTCAACAGACGAGTAGAACATATGGAATAAAAATAAATAATAGGGGGAACAAATGTTAAAATAAATTTAGTTCAAATGCTAGTGAAAAATGACAGCGAGGGGTAAGGGGTATGGTATGTATAACTTTCTTTTCTCTGTTATCATTTTATTTCTTTTTCTATTGTCTTTTTATTTCTTTTTCTAAGTCAATGCAAATGTTCTAAGAAATGATGAATATGCAACTAAGTGATGATATTGTGAATTACTGATTATGTATTTTGTTTTATTTTGTTTCTTTTTAAATTAATAAATAAATTTTTAAAAAAGAAGTCATTTATATCAATACTAATTTATAGATTCAATGCAATTCTGATCAAAATCCCAATGGATCTTTTCAAGGAACCAGAAAAGCAGATTCTAAAATTTATATTAAAGTGTTAAGGATGAGGCATAACTAAGATAATTCTTTTAAAAGAACAAGGTGGAAGGACTTGCCCTACTTGAAATCAAGCCATATTATAAACTCTTATTTTAAAACTGTGTGATTAAAATAGTGGATGATGGAGCAGAAACAAAAAATTGACCAGTGGAGAAGAGCAAGCTCAGAAATAGACTGACACATAGGGGAAACTTGTCATGTGACAGAAGGGCACTGCAGTTCATTGGCTAAAACATGGATTATTCATTAAGAGTACCAGGACACCTACCAACTCATGTGGGAAATAGATCAAATGTAATCCATATTTCAACCTTAAACAAAAATGAATTGCTGCTGGGTAGAGGAGGATTTCTTAAGTCATAAAAGTGCTAACTTTTCTACTTTCAATTTTTTTTAATTCTGGTCTTCTTTCTCACTATAAATAAGGTGGAAAAAGCAGACAAACACATTTGCAAGGATCAGTATCCAGAATTAAGAACTATGGGAAGACAATTAGAAAAAGAACTTCTATTTCCATTAATGATGAACTAGACCAACCCTACCACTGAAAACAATAACAAAAAAAGCATTTGGAGTATGTGCTGGTTTGCAACTGTCATGTACCCCCAGAAAAGCCATGCTTCTTAATCCCCATTCAATATTGCTGAGAATATTGTTTCCATGGAGATGTGAACCACCCAATTATGAGTGGTAATTTTGGATTAGGTGGTTTCCATGGAGATGAATCTCCACCCATTCAAGGTGGGGTTGCTTTCTGGAGCCCTTTTAGAGGCAACCATTTTGGAAAAAGCTCTAGAGCCACCAGAGCCCACACAGCCTGATAACTTTGGAGATGAAGAAAGAAAAGGCCCCCTGGGGGAGCTTCATGAAATAGGAAGCTGGGAGAGGAAGCTAGCAGACTTCTCCACATGCCTTCCCAGCTGAGAGAGAAATCACAAACTTCATTGACCCTTTCTTTAGGGTTAAGGTATCTTTCTCTGGATGCCTTATTGGGACATTTCATGGCCTTAAAACTATAAACTTGCAACTTAATAAATTCCCCTTCTAAAAGCTGTAGTGTTTCTCGTATGTTGCATTCTGCCACCTTTAACAAACTGAAACAGAATATTTTAAAGTATCCTATAAATCAACAAAATTCTGGAAAGATGGTAAAGAAAAAACAGGCTAACAATCTCAGGGAAAGTGGGAAGCCAGAGGTAAGCAGAACACGTGAGTACCAAAGCAAACACTATACTTAATGGGAATTTTAGATGCATTCTCTTTGAGAGCAGAATCAATTGTTTAACGTAGTGTACTGGGGATCCTGGGAAAGAAAAACAAATAAGAAATGTAAGAATTATAGGGGAGGAGTTCAAAATATTTTTATTTAGAATATGATCATCTACCCAAATAAACTAATAAAATCAAAAAACAATTTAAAATAATGAGAGTTCAGCAAGGATGCTGGATGCAAAATCAGTTTCTAAATTCTCAACAGCAATAACCAACTATAAAATATAGTTTTGAAAACTAAGATACCATTCAGAAAAGTACCAAAAACTACACATTATTACAGAACTAACAAAGAACACTCAAGATTTCCATGGAGACTATATTTGAAACTCTTTCAAGATCATAAAGATAATGCAAGTAAATGGAGAGACATTCCACACTCATGTTTCAAATGACCTGATATAGAAATTCAGTGCAATCAAATTAGGATTTCAGCTGGATTTTCTTAAGGCACTCCAAGATTTACTCTAAAATTTATGTGGAAAAATAAAGGACCACAATTGCTAAGTCAATTTTGAAACAGAAAAGCAAAGAAGGGAGACTCACATTACCATCTATTAAGACATACGTCAAGGGACCACAATGGCGGCTTAGCAAGGTGCTCGTTTTAGTTCGTCCTCCAGAACAACTACTAAATAACCAGAAACAGTACAGAACAGCTCCTGGAGCCACAACAGTGACCGGACACACAGCGTACCCCAGTCTGGACCAGTTGTACTGGCTGTGAGCCTCCCAGAACCATGAGTTCCCCAAGCCACAGCGGCTGGTGCCTGGCGCCCCTCCCCCACAGGTGGCTTCCCAGAGGGAAAGGAAAGACACTCTAACAGTAGCAGGGACTGAGTCCAACCAAACACCAATTGTGGCATTAATTAACAAATTCTGACTACTAAAAATAGGCTCCCAATCAGGTGAACCTGGTCAAGGCAGAGGTCCCTTACTGGGCTAACCCAGAAAGAGGAAAGGGGACGAAACAGAGGTTTTTGTGGCTGTCTCTACGGAAGCTGGCTGCCTCTGGATTCAGTGGCGGGACTACTCAGGCTGCAACTGCCCCAGCCATAGGCAGAAACGGACTGCTTTCAGGGCTGTCTCCCGCCTGTGCCTTCCCCAGGGGAGGGGTGAAGCCCAACTCAGGTGGAATCCCTCTCTCAAGGAATTCAGAACCCAGGGCTCAGCAATTTGAAGCCATTAAAACCAGCCTACAACCTCTCCTCTGTCTCCACCATGCCTCCCACAGGGAGAGCCTTCCAAACTTAAAGGTGCCACAACATCTTTTGCTGGTGGGACCCGCAGGCAAACAAGTGCCACATACTGGGCAGGATAAGAAAAACAGCCCAGAGACTTCACAGGAAAGTCTTTCAACCTGCTGGGTCTCACCCTCAGGGAAAACTGATGCAGGTGACTCCTTCCCCTTGATAGGAGGCCAGTTTAGTCGGGGAAAACCTGGCTGGAGTCTATATTACCTAGGTAGACCCTCCTAAGGGTGGGGAGGGAAAAGGCACCTTACAAGCAGGGCAAGAAACAAGAAAACAAGAAAAATTCTCCTCTGTTAAACAAAACCTAAGGTAGAGGTCCAGAAAAAGCTGAACTGAAGGTCAAAGAACAGATAGACAACAAACTCATTTAGCAAGAAAACCCTAAGTAAGATAAGTGAAAGCAATCACCAGAATAAACTAATTAAAGTAATTAAATGTCCAGACGCCAGCAAAAAATAACAAATCACACTAGGAAAATTGAAGATATGGCCCAGTCAAAGGAACAAACCAATAGTTCAAATGAGATACAGGAGCTGAAACAATTAATTCAGAATATACGAACAGACATGGAAAACCTCATCAAAAACCAAATCAATGAATTGAGGGAGGATATGAAGAAGGCAAGGAATGAACAAAAAAAAAGAAATGGAAAGTCTGAAAAAACAAATCACAGAATTTATGGGACTAAAAGGTACAGTAGAAGAGATGAAAAAAACAATGGAAACCTACAATGGTAGATTTCAAGAGACAGAGGTTAGGATTAGTGAACTGGAGGATGGAACATCTGAAATCCAAAAAGAAACAGACACTATAGGGAAAAGAATGGAAAAATGTGAGCAGGGACTCAGGGCATTGAATGATAATATAAAGCGCACAAATATACGTGTTGTGGGTGTCCCAGAAGGAGAAGAGAAGGGAAAAGGAGGAGAAAAACTAATGGAAGAAATTATCACTGAAAATTTCCCAACTCTTATGAAAGACCTAAAATTACAGATCCAAGAAGTGCAGCACACCCCAAAGAGAATAGATCCAAATAGGCGTTCTCCAAGACACTTACTAGTCAGAATGTCAGAGGTCAAAGGGAAAGAGAGAATCTTGAAAGCAGCAAGAGAAAAGCAATCCATCACATACAAGGGAAACCCAATAAGACTATGTGTAGATTTCTCAGCAGAAACCATGGAGGCAAGAAGACAGTGAGGTGATATATTTAAATTACTAAAAGAGAAAAACTGCCAACCAAGAATTCTATACCCAGCAAAATTGTCCTTCAAAAATGAGGGAGAAATTAAAACATTTTCAGACAAAAAATCACTGAGAGAATTTGTGACCAAGAGACCAGCTCTGCAAGAAATACTAAAGGGAGCACTAGAGACAGATATGAAAAGACAGAAGAGAGAGGTGTGGAGAAGAGTGTAGAAAGAAAGAAAATTAGATATGACATATAAAATACAAAAGGCAAAATGGTAGAAGAAAGTACTACCCATACAGTAATAACACTAAATGTTAATGGATTAAACTCCCCAATCAAAAGACATAGACTGGCAGAATGGATTGAAAAACAGGATCCTTCTATATGCTGTCTACAGGAAACACATCTTAGACCCAAAGATAAACATAAGTTGAAAGTGAAAGGTTGGGAAAAGATATTTCATGCAAATAACAACCAGAAAAGAACAGGAGTAGCTATACTAATATCCAACAAATTAGACTTCAAATGTAAAACAGTTAAAACTGTTTGACATAAAACATATGTCAAAATCACAGTAACAAAAAGAGTGCAGTATTGGTGCAAGAACAGACAAATAGAATTGAAGTGAGGGCTTAAAAGCAGACATTTATATTTCAACTATATAAACTTAATTACAGCAAAAAGAATTTCTGCTTATTGAAGAACACAATGGCACAATTTAACAGAAAGATGACAGATCGGGAGAAAATATTTGCAACATTTAAAACTGACTAGATTCTAATATTAAAAATATACATGGAAATCGTACAAGTTAACAAGAAAAAGAAAGAACCCTAGTAGAAACATGAGCAAAGAAAATGAACAGGCATTTTACAGCTGACAACACCCAAAAGGTTAATGACCACAGAAAGAATGAGATAATGCCAAGTATTGCTGGCCATGTGAGGATTTAAGACTCCTATACCCCATGGGGCCCACATGCACTGCTGGCCGGAGGGAAAAATCGAGGCTGCCACCCTGGAAAGCAATCTACAGCACTTACACAAACACACGCATATACACTGTGAAAGGGACATGGAAGCTCATTGCAGTATCATTTGAGCGAAACAATTCATGGTTGATGGTAGCAAACTGGACGTCCAAAATGTGGGGAGATGCACGCTGTAAGGTATGATGCAACAGCAGGTAAACACACAGCTACATGGAAATATGTTGAAAACAGAGTGCTGAATGAAACAAGAAACAGAATGTTCTATTACCTATGCCATTTAGGTGTAAAATACTTGCACACATATTACAAGAACATGTACAAATGAATGTACATCAAAGACAAGAGAATAATTGACTTTGGCAAGGAAGGGATTAGAAATGGTGATAAAGGGGAATAAACAATTTAGATTTCATTCTAGTACAACGGGATGTCACTGGAAGGTTTTAAGCAGGGAATAAGATTATCTGATCTATTATCTAATTAATTGATCTAATTATCATCCACTTTGGCTTCTGCATGGAAAACAGGTTGGGGGGGGTAGGGTCAAGAGTAGAAATGGGAAGGCCAGTTGGAAGGCTACTGCAGTCATCCAGGGAAGGTAAGAGAATGGCTTGGAATCAAGTGGGGAGGCAATGGTGTTGAGATGGAGAGAGGGGGACTAGCTCTGAGGATGTTTTGGAAGAAAAGCCATCCAAATTTACATTTTGGATGTGGGAAAATAAGGGTACAGAAGGCATCAAGGACAATTCCTAGAAACTTGGCTTGAGCAACTAGGTGGTTGGAAGTGCCATTTCCCATGATGGGGAAACCTATGGGAGGAGCAGGCGTGGAGGTAGAAATGAAGGGTTCCTTGACTATATAAAATTTAAGGTAAATTTTAGACACCCCAGTGAAGATGCAAAGTAGGAGAGTGGATGTATAGCCTAGACCTCAGGAGAGAGATTGATTGGGAATTTGTTCACAGTCATACAGCAGTCAAAATGGGACTGGAATGCAAACTTTCTGGTTCTCGGTCATTTGCTTCTCTTGCACCAAGTACAAGCATTTGACCCAGTGGGTGGTGAGTGTGAATAGAGGTGGCACAGTGTGGCAGGTAGAGCTAGGTCAACTGCGGGCTCCACTGGCCTCATTAAGGTGCTCTTTCTCATAGACAGAGGGATCTGAGCATGATGGTGACCTCCGCCACTATAGGTAGCATCCTGAGCCCACTGCTGGGCATGACCACCAAGCTCTACTCCTCCTTTCCTCTCTTCATCTATGGTGCAATCTCTGTGGCTGCCAGACCCATCCCTATCCTCCTACCAGAGACCCTGGGCCAGCCATTGACCAACACTCTCCCCATCCATCACTCAGAGCTATAAGGATCTCACAGTCCCTTAGTCCACTCCTCTTGGACAAATAAAGCCAGACCCAACGATTTACTCTGATGAAGCCAAGGCTAGAATCCAAGCATCCTGCCTCCTCGGCCAGGACCCTGTTTTCACAGATGGGCTGAGTTGCCTGAAATCTTCCCTAAGACTTCCAACTCTTGGAAAGAATGGGTGGTTTGGAAATGAAGTGGGACAACTGAGTCTGAACACCTAACAAGAATTCCCCAACTCTACTCTTGAATCCTGCTTCTCCTTCCCCTGTAGGTGGAAAGAAAAACTAAGGTTAGGAAGACGTGGCAGAAGCAGCAGATGATTCCACTGCAAGTACCAGAACAAGAAAAGGATGGACTCTGAGGACTAATAGGGGGTCTTCAGGTTGGAGCCTGAATCCAGCTCCCCAGAGGAAAGAGGGAAGGAGCCTCTGCATCTTCTGGGTATCCACTCCAAGAGAAGGAATGGAGAAATGGCAGCCATGGGGGGTGGGGCAGAAGGGACCTCTGCTTGACCTGTGGTTTCAGAGAAATGCTCCACTCCTGGCCAGATCAATGCAAAACCACTTAATTAAATGTAACTATACAGAGTTTGTCCCTCTGGCCCAAACTCAATGGTCACTACACATTAACCAACCCTCAGTTCAAGAAGTCGTGCAGGAAGAGGATTGTAGAGAGATGGTGGAATTAGTCATTCCACCAAAATAATTATTGAACTGGAAGGAACTGTGTGAATAAACTATTTTGAAACTCTGGAGTCTAATGGAACACCGAGTAGCATTCAGGGAAGAGATGGAGGAAGAGCCTGGAAAACTGTGGTAAGTATTGGTGAATGTCACCCTCTATGCAGTGGCTACCATCTCTCATCCCCGGCCACATGGAAGGCTGCAGTAGGGAATACAGCTCAGTTCCTGGTGTAGTTTGCTGGTGCCAGCATAGGCTATAAGGACTTAGTCTTCAAAATCTGGGTGTCTGAGTTCTGATTGCTGATCACTGCTTTTGATAACTACTGCAAATTGCTCTGGGGGTAAGTTCTGAGGGAAATCATTGTCCCAACTTCCCTTCGGGAAAAGAGATTTAAAGAGGCAGTATCTTTTTTTCCTTCTCTTTTCTCTTTTCACTCTGTTAGGGGGCAAATTAGTTTGGAAAAGATACAAATTGACAGCTCCAACCCTCAGCAACAACAACAAAGAAAACTAATTTCAGAGGAGTGAGAGAACTAGGTTTGCACAGTATTAACAACATAATACCTAGAATATGCAGTTCTCAACAAAAAAAAAGCTATGAAATGGACAAAGAAACAGGAAGGTATGGACAATTCACAGGGAAAAAGAATTTGTCATCAAGCATCCCTAAGGAAATTCATACATTGGAACTAGTAGTCAAAGACTTTAAACGTCCAATGAGCTGAAATAATACATACACAAAGAACTAAAGGAAATTAGGAAAACATTGTCTGGAAAAAAATAAAGAGATAGAAACTATAAAAAAGAACCAAGCAGAAATTTTGGAGTTGCAAAACATAGTCATTGCAATTTAAAAAAAACTCACTAGACAGATTTAACAGATTTGAACGGGTAGGAAAAAGGATCAGTGAACTTGAAAACATGGTAATTGAAATTATGCAGTGTGAGGAGTGGAAAGGGAAAAATTAAAGAAAAATGAACAGAGCCTGAAGGACCTATGAGATACCAACAACACAGCTAGTTTGTTAGCTGCCAGAATGCAATATACCAAAAACGGAATGGCTTTTAAAAGGGGTGATTTAATGAGTTGCTAGTTTACAGTTCTAAGGCCAAGAAAATGTCTCAATTACAACAAGTCTATAGTAATGTCCAATCTAAGGCATCCAGGGAAAGATACCTTGGTTCAAGAAGGCCGATGAAGTTCAGGGTTTCTCTCTCAAGTGAGATGCACATGGCAAACACAGGCAGGGCTTCTCTCTTGGCTGGACAGGCACATGGCGAATACGGTGTCATCTGCTAGCTTGGTCTCCTGGCTTCCTGTTTCATGAAGCTCCCCGGGAGGCGTTTTCCTTCTTCATCTCCAAAGGTCACTGGCTGGTGGACTCTGCTTTGTGGTGCTGCAGCATTCTCTGCCCTCTCTGAGTCTCTCTCTCCAAAATGTTTCCTCTTTTATAGGACTCCAATAAACCAATCAAGACCCACTCAAATGGGTGGAGACATGTCATCCCCTAATCCAGTTAAACAACCATTCTTGACTAAATCACATCACCTAGGGAGATGATCTCATTACAGTTTCAAATATACAATATTGAATAGGGAGTATTCTACCTTTAAGAAATGGGATTTTTATCAAAACATGGCTTTTCTTAGGGGGCATACTTCCTTTCAAACCAGCACAATATGCACCACTGGAGTCCCAGAAGAGAGGGGGAAAGGGGGCAGAAAAAGTATTTGAAGAAATAATGGCTGAAAACTTCCCAAATTTGATAAAAGACATAAACATGCACATCCAGGAAACTCAATGAACTCCAAGCAAGATAGACTGTAAGAGATCCACCCCAAGACTCACTAGAGTGAAATTATTAAAGTCCAAAGACAAAGGATTTTGAAAGCAGCAAGAGAGAAGCAACTGGTCATACACAAGGGACCCCCCCCCCATAAGAGTAACAAATGATTTCTCATTAGAAATCATGGAAACCAGAAGATAGTGGAATGGCCTATTTAGAGTCCTTAGAGGGGAAAAAAAACTTGTCAATTAAGAATTCTATATTCGGGGACTTCCGGAGAAGATGGCGGCTTAGTAAGACGCGCGGGTCTTAGTTCCTCCTCCAGAAAAGCAACTAAAGAAACAGAAACAATACGAAACAGCTCCCGGAGTCACGACAGAGACCAAAAAGACAGCGTACCCCATTCTGGAACAGCTGAACGGGCAGGGAGAATCTGCTGTGGTGAGATACCCGAGGGGTGCGCGTTTTCCCGGCCGGGGCGGCTGGCGACTGGGGTCCCCTCCATGCACGTGGCTCACCGGCCTGACTGGGAACGTTGGATAGCGGGGCCCTCCCGTCACGCTTGGCATTTCGGGCCAGCTGGGCAATTAGGACCGGCACTCTCCCAAGCCGCGGCGGCCAGCGACCCCCACCTCCACACGCGGTTTCCCTGGCCGACTGCGGTGCAGACAGACGAGCGCCACGAGTGCCACCTACTGGGCAGGAAAAGAAAAACAGAGCCCAGAGATTTTACAGAAAAAGCTTTCAACCAGCTGTGTAACACACCCAGGGAAATCTGATCAAATACCCAGACACCAGCAGAAAATAATGGATGACGCTCGGAAAATTGAAGATATGGCCCAGTCAAAGGAACAAACCAATAGTTCAAATGAGATACAGGAGCTGAGACAACTAATGCTGAATATACGAACAGAAATGGAAATATTCTTCAAAAACCAAATCAATAAATTGAGGGAGGACATGAAGAAGACATGAGCTGAACAAAAAGAAGAAATAGAAAATCTGAAAAAACAAATCACAGAACTTATGGGAGTGAAGGACAAAGAAGAAAAAATGGAAAAAACAATGGATACCTACAATGGTAGATCTAAAGAGGCAGAAGCTACAATTAGTGAACTGGAGGATGGAACATCTGAATTCCAAAAAGAAACAGAAACTATAGGGAAAAGAATGGAAAAACTTGAGCAGGGGATCAGGGAACTGAATGACAATATGAAGCACACAAATATACGTGTTGTGGGTGTCCCAGAAGGAGAAGAGAAGGGAAAAGGAGGAGAAAAACTAATGGAAGAAATTATCACTGAAAATTTCCCAACTCTTATGAAAGACCTAAATTTACAGATCCAAGAAGTGCAGCGCACCCCAAAGAAAATAGACCCAAATAGGCGTTCTCCAAGACACTTACTAGTTAGGATGTCAGAGGTCAAAGAGAAAGAGAGGATCTTGAAAGCAGCAAGAGAAAAACAATCTGTCACATACAAGGGAAACCCAATAAGACTATGTGTAGATTTCTCAGCAGAAACCATGGAAGCTAGAAGACAGTGGGATGATATATTTAAATTACTAAAAGAGAAAAACTGCCAACCAAGACTCCTATATCCAGCAAAATTGTCCTTCAAAAATGAAGGAGAAATTAAAACATTTATAGACAAAAAGTCACTGAGAGAATTTGTGACCAAGAGACCAGCTCTGCAAGAAATACTAAAGGGAGCACTAGAGTCAGATACGAAAAGACAGAAGAGAGAGGTATGGAGTAAAGTGTAGAAAGAAGGAAAATCAGATATGATATATATAATACAAAAGCCAAAATGGTAGAGGAAAATATTATCCAAACAGTAATAATACTAAAAGTTAATGAACTGAATTTCCCAATCAAAAGACATAGAATGGCAGAATGGATTACGACCCAGCAATACCACTGCTAAGTATCTACTCAAGGGACTTAAGGGCAAAGACACAGACGGACATTTGCACACCAGTGTTTATAGCAGCATTATCTACAATTGCAAAGAGATGGAAACAGCCAAAATGTTCATCAACAGATGAGTGGCTAAACAAACTGTGGCGTATACCTACGATGGAATATTATGCAGCTTTAAGACAGACTAAACTTATGAAGCATGTAATAACATGGATGGACCTAGAGAACATTATGCTGAGTGAGTCTAGCCCAAAACTAAAGGACAAATACTGTAAGGTCCCACTGATGTGAACCGACATTTGAGAATCAGCTTGGAATATATCATTGGTAACAGAGACCAGCAGGAGTTAGAAACAGGGTAAGATAATGGGTAATTGGAGCTGAAGGGATACAGACTGTGCAACAGGACTAGATACAAAAACTCAAAAATGGACAGCACAATAATACCTAAGTGTAATGTAACTATGTTGGAACACTGAATGAAGCTGCACCTGAAATATGGTTTTTTGTTTGTTTGTTTGTGTGTTTGTATCTTTTGTTTTTGTTTTTTTTCTTTTTCCTTTATATATATATATATTATTAGTATTATTATTTTAATTCTCTTCTCTATATTAACATTCTATATTTTTTTCTGCTGTTTTGCTAGTTCTTTTCCTAAATCGATGCAAATGTACTAAGAAATGATGATCATATATCTATGTGATGATACTAAGAATTACTGAGTGCATTTGTAGAATGGAATGATTTCTAAATGTTGTGTTAATTTCTTTTCTTTTTTTGATTAATAAAAAAATTACACAAAAAAAAAAAAAAAAAAAGAATTCTATATTCGACCCACAGGGGGACTTCCTGGAAGATGGCGACTTAGTAAGGCGCGGATCTTAGTTTCTTCTCCAGGACACCTACTAGGGGAGTAGAAACGATACAGAAAGTGCCCAAAGCCACAACAGAGATAAAAAAGACAGCGTACCCCATCCTGGAACGGCTGGCTGGCTGAGAGAAGCAGCTCGAGTGAGATCGCCAAGGCGCGGCCTTACCGGGCGGGGTGGCAAGCAGCCGGAGTTACTCCCTTCCCCCTTCCCGGGCCGGCTGGGAGAATTGGAGAGGTGGTCCCCTGAAACCAAGGCGGCTGGCGCCCACACCACGCGCAGCCCCCGGACCAACTGAGAAAATTGGATCGGAAACCGCCAGGCCACGGAGAACGGTGACGGGTGCGGGAGGCCCCTTCCAAACCCGTGACTCCCAGGGAACGTGCACTCTCTCGGGCGGGCCGCTGCCGCTGGCGCCCTCCCGCCACGCTTGTTACCCAGGGCCGACTAGGAAATTCGGACGGGCTCTTTCCCTGGCTGCGGCGACCAGCAACCCTCCCTGCGTTCGGACGCCAGGCCGGCTCAAGCCGCTTCAGCTAGCGAACCCCCAGGACGGCGAGAGTTTTCCAAAGTTTAAGGTCCCACAGCACCTTTTACTGGTGGGACCCGCAGACAAATGTGTGCCACGAGCGCCACCTACTGGGCAGGATAAGAAAAACAGAACCCAGAGATTTCACAGAAAAATCTTCCAAACTTTTGGATCCAATACCCAGGGAAATCTGTCTAAATGCGCAGACACCAACAGAAGATAACGGATCATGCTCAAATAATTGAAAATATGGCCCAGTCAAAGGAACAAACCAATAGTTCAAATGAGATACAGGAGCTGAGACAACTAATTCTAAATATACGAACAGAAATGGAAAACCTCTTCAAAAACGAAATCGATAAATTGAGGGAGGACATGAAGAAGACATGGGCTGAACATAAAGAAGAAATAGAAAAACTGAAAAAGCAAATCACAGAACTTATGGAAGTGAAGGACAAAGTAGAAAAGATAGAAAAAACAATGGATACCTACAATGATAGATTCAAAGAGACAGAAGATAGAATTAGTGATTTGGAGGATGGAACATCTGAATTCCAAAAAGAAACAGAAACTATCAGGAAAAGAATGGAAAAATTTGAACAGGGTATCAGGGAACTCAAGGACAATATGAACCGCACAAATATACGTGTTGTGGGTGTCCCAGAAGGAGAAGAGAAGGGAAAAGGAGGAGAAAAACTAATGGAAGAAATTATCACTGAAAATTTCCCAACTCTTATGAAAGACCTAAAATTACAGATCCAAGAAGTGCAGCGCACCCCAAAGAGATTAGACCCAAATAGGCGTTCTCCAAGACACTTACTAGTTAGAATGTCAGAGGTCAAAGAGAAAGAGAGGATCTTGAAAGCAGCAAGAGAAAAACAATCCATCACATACAAGGGAAACCCAATAAGACTATGTGTAGATTTCTCAGCAGAAACCATGGAGGCTAGAAGACAGTGGGATGATATATTTAAATTACTAAAAGAGAAAAACTGCCAACCAAGACTCCTATATCCAGCAAAATTGTCCTTCAAAAATGAGGGAGAAATTAAAACATTCTCAGACAAAAAGTCACTGAGAGAATTTGTGACCAAGAGACCAGCTCTGCAAGAAATACTAAAGGGAGCACTAGAGTCAGAACCAAAAAGACAGAAGAGAGAGGTATGGAGAAGAGTGTAGAAAGAAGGAAAGTCAGATATGATATATATATAATACAAAAGGCAAAATGGCAGAGGAAAATATTATCCAAACAGTAATAACACTAAATGTTAATGGACTGAATTCCCCAATCAAAAGACATAGATTGGCAGAATGGATTAAAAAACAGGATCCTTCTATATGCTGTCTACAGGAAACACATCTTAGACCCAAAGATAAACATAGGTTGAAAGTGAAAGGTTGGGAAAAGATATTTCATGCAAATAACAACCAGAAAAGAGCAGGAGTGGCTATACTAATATCCAACAAGTTAGACTTCAAATGTAAAACAGTTAAAAGAGACAAAGAAGGACACTATATACTAATAAAAGGAACAATTAAACAAGAAGACATAACAATCATAAATATTTATGCACCGAACCAGAATGCCCCAAAATACGTGAGGAATACACTGCAAACACTGAAAAGGGAAATAGACACAAATACCATAATAGTTGGAGACTTCAATTCCCCACTCTCATCAATGGACAGAACATCTAGACAGAGGATCAATAAAGAAATAGAGAATCTGAATATTACCATAAATGAGCTAGACTTAACAGACATTTATAGGACATTACATCCCACAACAGCAGGATACACCTTTTTCTCAAGTGCTCATGGATCATTCTCAAAGATAGACCATATGCTGGGTCACAAAGCAAGTCTTAACAAATTTAAAAAGATTGAAATCATACACAACACTTTCTCGGATCATAAAGGAATGAAGTTGGAAATCAATAATAGGCGGAATGCCAGAAAATTCACAAATACCTGGAGGCTCAACAACACACTCTTAAACAACGAGTGGGTCAAAGAAGAAATTGCAAGAGAAATTGGTAAATACCTCGAGGCAAATGAAAATGAAAACACAACATATCAAAACTTATGGGATGCAGCAAAGGCAGTGCTAAGAGGGAAATTTATTGCCCTAAATGCCTATATCAGAAAAGAAGAAAAGGCAAAAATGCAGGAATTAACTGTTCAATTGGAAGAACTGGAGAAAGAACAGCAAACTAATCCCAAAGCAAGCAAAAGGAAAGAAATAACAAAGATCAGAGCAGAAATAAATGAAATTGAAAATATGAAAACAGTAGAGAAAATCAATAAGACCAGAAGTTGGTTCTATGAGAAAATCAATAAGATTGATGGGCCCCTATCAAGATTGACAAAAAGAAGAAGAGAGAGGATGCAAATAAATAAGATCAGAAATGGAAGAGGAGACATAACTACTGACCTCACAGAAATAAAGGAGGTAATAACAGGATACTATGAACAACTTTACGCTAATAAATACAACAATTTAGAGGAAATGGACGGGTTCCTGGAAAGACATGAACAACCAACTTTGACTCAAGAAGACATAGATGACCTCAACAAACCAATCACAAGTAAAGAAATTGAATTAGTCATTCAAAAGCTTCCTAAAAAGAAAAGTCCAGGACCAGATGGCTTCACATGTGAATTCTACCAAACGTTCCAGAAAGAATTAGTACCAATTCTCTTCAAACTCTTCAAAAAAATCGAAGTGGAGGGAAAACTACCTAATTCATTCTATGAAGCCAACATCACCCTCATACCAAAACCAGGCAAAGATATTACAAAAAAAGAAAACTACAGACCAATCTCTCTAATGAATACAGATGCAAAAATCCTCAATACAATTCTAGCAAATCGTATCCAACAACACATTAAAAGAATTATACATCATGACCAAGTAGGATTCATCCCAGGTATGCAAGGATGGTTCAACATAAGAAAATCAATTAATGGAATACACCATATCAACAAATCAAAGCAGAAAAATCACATGATCATCTCAATTGATGCAGAGAAGGCATTCGACAAGATTCAACATCCTTTCCTGTTGAAAACACTTCAAAAGATAGGAATACAAGGGAACTTCCTTAAAATGATAGAGGGAATATATGAAAAACCCACAGCTAATATCATCCTCAATGGGGAAAAATTGAAAACTTTCCCCCTAAGATCAGGAACAAGACAAGGATGTCCACTATCAC
This sequence comes from Tamandua tetradactyla, assembly GCF_023851605.1. Classification (NCBI taxonomy): domain Eukaryota; kingdom Metazoa; phylum Chordata; class Mammalia; order Pilosa; family Myrmecophagidae; genus Tamandua; species Tamandua tetradactyla. The sequence goes on from NC_135335.1 coordinate 11,587,817, forward strand.
CACTATTATTCAACATTGTGCTGGAGGTTCTAGCCAGAGCAATTAGACAAGAAAAAGAAATACAAGGCATCAAAATTGGAAAGGAAGAAGTAAAACTATCACTGTTTGCAGACGATATGATACTATACGTCGAAAACCCGGAAAAATCCACAACAAAACTACTAGAGCTAATAAATGAGTACAGCAAAGTAGCAGGTTACAAGATCAACATTCAAAAATCTGTAGCATTTCTATACACTAGTAATGAACAAGCTGAGGGGGAAATCAAGAAACGAATCCCATTCACAATTGCAACTAAAAGAATAAAATATCTAGGAATAAATTTAACTAAAGAGACAAAAAACCTATATAAAGAAAACTACAAAAAACTGCTAAAAGAAATCACAGAAGACCTAAATAGATGGAAGGGCATACCGTGTTCATGGATTGGAAGACTAAATATAGTTAAGATGTCAATCCTACCTAAATTGATTTACAGATTCAATGCAATACCAATCAAAATCCCAACAACTTATTTTTCAGAAATAGAAAAACCAATAAGCAAATTTATCTGGAAGGGCAGGGTGCCCCGAATTGCTAAAAACATCTTGAGGAAAAAAAACGAAGCTGGAGGTCTTGCACTGCCTGACTTTAAGGCATATTATGAAGCCACAGTGGTCAAAACACCATGGTATTGGCATAAAGATAGATATATCGACCAATGGAATTGAATAGAGTGCTCAGATATAGACCCTCTCATCTATGGACATTTGATCTTTGATAAGGCAGTCAAGCCAACTCACCTGGGACAGAGCAGTCTCTTCAATAAATGGTGCCTAGAGAACTGGATATCCATATGCAAAAGAATGAAAGAAGACCCATCTCTCACACCCTATACAAAAGTTAACTCAAAATGGATCAAAGATCTAAACATTAGGTCTAAGACCATAAAACAGTTAGAGGAAAATGTTGGGAGATATCTTATGGATCTTACAACTGGAGGCGGTTTTATGGACCTTAAACCTAAAGCAAGAGCACTGAAGAAGGAAATAAATAAATGGGAACTCCTCAAAATTAAACACTTTTGTGCATCAAAGAACTTCATCAAGAAAGTAGAAAGACAGCCTTCACAATGGGAGACAATATTTGGAAATGATATATCAGATAAAGGTCTAGTATCCAGAATTTATAAAGAGATTGTTCATCTCAACAACAAAAAGACAGCCAACCCAATTACAAAATGGGAAAAAGACTTGAACAGACACCTCTCAGAAGAGGAAATACGGATGGCCAAGAGGCACATGAAGAGATGCTCAATGTCCCTGGCCATTAGAGAAATGCAAATCAAAACCACAATGAGTTATCATCTCACACCCACCAGAATGGCCATTATCAACAAAACAGAAAATGACAAGTGCTGGAGAGGATGCGGAGAAAGAGGCACACTTATCCACTGTTGGTGGGAATGTCAAAGGGTGCAACCACTGTGGAAGGCAGTCTGGCGGTTCCTCAAAAAGCTGAATATAGAATAGCCATACGACCCAGCAATACCATTGCTAGGTATCTACTCAAAGGACTTAAGGGCAAAGACACAAACGGACATTTGCACACCAATGTTTATAGCAGCATTATTTACAATTGCAAAGAGATGGAAACAGCCAAAATGTCCATCAACAGAAGAATGGCTAAACAAACTGTGGTATATACATACGATGGAATATTATGCAGCTTTAAGACAAGATAAACTTATGAAGCATGTAATAACATGGATGGACCTAGAGAATATTATGCTGAGTGAGTCTAGCCAAAAACTAAAGGACAAATACTGTATGGTCCCACTGATGTGAACGGACATTCGAGAATAAACTTGAAATATGTCATTGGTAACACAGCCCAGCAGGAGTTAGAAACAGGGTAAGACAATGGGTAATTGAAGCTGAAGGGATACAGACTGTGCAACAGGACTAGATACAAAAACTCAAAAATGGACTGCACAATAATCCCTAATTGTAAAGCAATCATGTTAAAACACTGAATGAAGCTGCATCTGAGCTATAGGGTTTTTTTTGTTTTCTTTTGTTTTGTTTTTTTTACTATTATTACTACTTGTATTTCTTTTCTCTATATTAACATTTTATATCTTTTTCTGTTGTGTTGCTAGTTCCTCTAAACCGATGCAAATGTACTAAAAAACGATGATCATGCATCTATGTGATGATGTTAAGAATTACTGAGTGCATATGTAGAATGGTATGATTTCTAAATGTTGTGTTAATTTCTTTTTTTTTTCTTTCTGTTAATAAAAAAAAAAAGAAATCACAGAAGACCTAAATAGATGGAAGGGCATACCGTGTTCATGGATTGGAAGATTAAATATAGTTAAGACGTCAATCCTACCTAAATTGATTTACAGATTCAATGCAATACCAGTCAAAATCCCAACAACTTATTTTTCAGAATTAGGAAAACCAATAAGCAAATTTATCTGGAAGGGCAGGGTGCTCCGAATTGCTAAAAACATCTTGAGGAAAAAAAACGAAGCTTGAGGTCTCACGCTGCCGGACTTTAAGGCATATTATGAAGCCACAGTGGTCAAAACACCATGGTATTGGCATAAAGATAGATATATCGACCAATGGAATCGAATAGAGTGCTCAGATATAGACCCTCTCATCTATGGACATTTGATCTTTGATAAGGCAGTCAAGCCAACTCACCTGGGACAGAACAGTCTCTTCAATAAATGGTGCCTAGAGAACTGGATATCCATATGCAAAAGAATGAAAGAAGATCCGTATCTCACACCCTATACAAAAGTTAACTCAAAATGGATCAAAGATCTGAACATTAGGTCTAAGACCATAAAACAGTTAGAGGAAAATGTAGGGAGATATCTTATGAAACTTACAATTGGAGGCGGTTTTATGGACCTTAAACCTAAAGCAAGAACACTGAAGAAGGAAATAAATAAATGGGAACTCCTCAAAATTAAACATTTTTGTGCATCAAAGAACTTCATCAAGAAAGTAGAAAGACAGCCTGCACAATGGGAGACAATATTTGGAAATGACATATCAGATAAAGGTCTAGTATCCGGAATTTATAAAGAGATTGTTCATCTCAACAACAAAAAGACAGCCAACCCAATTACAAAATGGGAAAAAGACTTGAACTGACACCTACCAGAAGAGGAAATACAAATGGCCAAAAGGCACATGAAGAGATGCTCAATGTCCCTGGCCATTAGAGAAATGCAAATCAAAACCACAATGAGATATCATCTCACACCCACCAGAATGGCCATTATCAACAAAACAGAAAATGACAAGTGCTGGAGAGGATGCGGAGAAAGAGGCACACTTATCCACTGTTGGTGGGAATGTCAAAGGGTGCAACCACTGTGGAAGGCAGTCTGGCGGTTCCTCAAAAAGCTGAATATAGAATAGCCATACGACCCAGCAATACCATTGCTAGGTATCTACTCAAAGGACTTAAGGGCAAAGACACAAACGGACATTTGCACACCAATGTTTATAGCAGCGTTATTTACAATTGCAAAGAGATGGAAACAGCCAAAATGTCCATCAACAGACGAGTGGCTAAACAAACTGTGGTATATACATACGATGGAATATTATGCAGCTTTAAGACAGGATAAACTTATGAAGCATGTAATAACATGGATGAACCTAGAGAACATTATGCTGAGTGAGTCTAGCCAAAAACTAAAGGACAAATACTGTATGGTCCCACTGATGTGAACGGACATTCGAGAATAAACTTGGAATATGTCATTGGTAACAGAGTCCAGCAGGAGTTAGAAACAGGGTAAGATAATGGATAATTGGAGCTGAAGGGATACAGACTGTGCAACAGGACTAGATACAAAAACTCAAAAATGGACAGCACAATAATACCTAATTGTAAATTAATCATGTTAAAACACTGAATGAAGCTGCATCTGAGCTATAGGTTTTTTTTGTTTGTTTGTTTTTTACTATTATTATTACTTTTATTTCTTTTCTCTATATTAACATTCTATATCTTTTTCTGTTGTGTTGCTAGTTCTTCTAAACCGATGCAAATGTACTAAGAAACAATGATCATACATCTATGTTATGATGTTAAGAATTACTGATTGCATATGTAGAATGGTATGATTTCTAAATGTTGGGTTAATTTCTTTTTTTCCATTAATTAATTTTTTAAAAAGGCAGTAATGAAGTATTTGAGGAAAGAAAATGTACAACATACACAGAAAACAAATAGTTGAATGACAGAAATAAACCCTTCCTTCTCGGTTACTTCCCTAAATGTCAATGGATTAAACTCTCATTATAAAAGGCAGAGATTGGTACATTGGATGAAAAGGCATAATTCATCTATATGACTGTTCTAGTTTGCTAGCTGCCACAATGCAACACACCAGAGACGGATTGGCTTTTAATAAAAGGGGATTTATTTTGTTGGTTCTTGTTCTAGTTTGCTAGCTGCTGGAATGCAATATACCAGAAACGGAATGGCTTTTAACAAGGGGAATTTAATAAGTTGCAAGTTTACAGTTCTAAGGCCTAGAAAATGTCCCGTTTAAAACAAGTCTAAAGAAATGTCCAATCAAAGGCATCTAGGGAAAGATACCTTGGTTCAAGAAGGCCGATGAAGTTCAGGGTTTCTCTCTCAAGTGAGAAGGCACGTGGCGAACACAGTCAGGGCTTCTCTCTCAGCTGGAAGGGCACATGGCGAACACGGCGTCATCTGCTAGATTTCTCTCCTGGCTTCCTGTTTCATGAGGCTCCCCGGGAGGCATCTTCCTTCTTCATCTCCAAAGATCGCTGGCTGAAGGACTCTCTGCTTCGTAGTGTCACTCTCTCTGAATCTCTCATTCTCCTCTTTTATAGGACTTCAGAAACTAATCAAGACCCACTCAAATGGGTGGAGACATGTCATCCCCTAATCCAGTTTAACAACCACTCTTGACTAAATCACATCATCCAGGGAGATAATCTCATTACAGTTTCAAACATACAGTATTGAATAGAGATTATTCTACCTTTATGAAATGGGATTTATATTAAAACATGGCTTTTCTTAGGGGGCATAATTCCTTTCAAACCAGCACAGTTTAGTTAGTTGCCTTTCTCAGAGGAAAGGCAACTAACTTTCCACTGAGGTTCTTTCTTACGTGGAAGGCACAGGATGGTCTCTGCTGGTCTTTTTTCCAGGCCCCTGGATTCCAACATCTTTCCCCAGGGTGACTTCTTTCTGCATCTCCAAAGGCCTGGGCTGAGCTGCAAGTGCTGAGATGAGGAATGCCGAGCTGCTTAGCTGTGCTACCTTGCGATCTCTCATTTAAGCACCAGCCAATTAAGTCAAACGTCACTTGTTGCAGCAGACACACCTCCTGGCCGACTGCAGATGTAATTAGCAACAGATGAGGTTCACGTACCATTGGCTTATGTCCGCAGCAACTAGACTAGGTATGCTCACCTGGCCAAGTTGACAACTGAATCTAACTAACACAATGACCTCTTGAAAAGACTCACTGTAGGTACAAAGACATAAAGAGGTTGAAAGCAAAAGTGTGGAAAAAGATATTCCTTGCAAACAATAACCAAAACAAGAGCTGGTATGGCTATATTACTGTCAGGCTACATAGAGTTTAAGTAAAATTAAAAAAAAAAAGATTTAAGTAAAAAGTAAACCACTTCTAAGTAAAAAGATTTAAGTAAAAAAAAAAAAAAAGATTACAGGAGGCAAAGCAGTAAGGGAAAAAGGGTGAATCCAGCAAGAAGATATAACAATTATAAACATATATGCACCTCAAAACAGAGCCCTAAAATATCTGAAGAAAAAAATGACAAAATTGAAGGGAGAACTGTTTAGTTTTACAGCATTAGTCGGAGACTTCCACACGCCACTTTCAATAATTGATAGACTATCTAAACAGAAAGTCATAAGGAAATGGACTTTATAACACTGCCGCTATTAAACAACACTATTAACCAATTAGAAGAATGGGCACTTCACCCAGCAAGACCAGAATAAACATTCTTCTAAGGGTATGCAGAACATTTTCTAGGCTAGACCACATGTTAGGCCACAGATGAAATCTTAACAAATTTTAAAATACTGAAATCATACAAAGTATCTTCTCAGACTACAGTGCAGTAAGTCTAAAAATCAATAAGAGGAAGAAAACTGGAAAATTTGCAAAGATGTAGAAATTACACAACACCATATTAAAAAACCCATGGGATCAGTAGGGAAGTTAGGAACTATCTTGAGACAAGTGAAAACAAAAACACAACATACCAAAATTTATGGGATGCAGTGAAGGCAGTGCTCAGAGGGAAATTTATAAATAAACTGAAATAAATTTCAGCACGTACATTAAAAAAGAAAAATGATCATAAATCAATAACCTAACTTCACACCTGAAGAAACTAGAACAAGGAGAGTAAACTAAACCCACAGTTAGCAGAAGGAAGGAAATAGTAAAGCTTAGAGCAGAGATAAATGAAATAGAGAATAGAAAAACAATATCGAGAGAATCAACAAAACCCAAAAAGTTGGTTTTTTTAAGAAAGATCAGTAAAATTGGCAAATCTTTAGCTAAACCAAAGAGAAAAAGAGAAGATACAGATAACTAAAACCAGGGATGAAACTTTACTACCAACCTTACATTAATAAAAAGGATTTTTAAAGGGTACTGTGCTGGTTTGAAAGGATGCACGTACCCTAGAAAAGCCATGTTTTGATCCTAATCTCATTTTGTAAAGACAGCCATTTCTTCTAATTCCTATTCAGTACTGTAATTAGATCATCTCCCTGGAGATGCAACTCACTCAAGAGTGATTGTTAAACTGGATTAGGTGGAGACCTGTCTCCACACATTCGGGTGGGTCTTGATTAGTTTACTGGAATCCTATGAAAGAGGAAACATTTTGGAGAATGTGGGAGATTCTGAGAGAGCAGAACGACATAGCCACAAGAAGCAGAGTCTACCAGCCAGCGACCTTTGGAGATGAAGAAGGAAAACGCCTCTCGGGGAGCTTCATGAAACAGAAAGCCAGGAGAGAAGGCTAGCAGATGACGCTGTGCTCACCATGTGCCCTTCCAGGTGAGAGAGAAGCCCTGACTGTGTTTACCATGTACCTTCTCACTTGAGAGAGAAACCCTGAACTTCACCGGCCTTCTTGAACCAAGGTATCTTTCCCTGGATGCCTTTGATTGGACATGTCTATAGACTTGTTTTAATTGGGACATTTTCTCAGCCTTAGAAGAGTAAACTAGAAACTTATTAAATTCCCCTTTCTAAAAACCATTCCATTTCTGGTATACTGCATTCCAGCAGCTAGCAAACTAGAACAGGTACTATAAACAATTATGTGCCAACAAATTTGAAAAAACTTCAATGAAATGGCAAAATTCCAAGAAATGCATAAATTACATAATCTGGTGCAAGAAGAAATAGAAAATCTCAACAGACCTATAACAGGTAAAGAGATTAAATCAGTAATGAAAAACCTATCCACAAAAAAAAAAAGTCCAGGACTGGATGGTTTTACAGCTGAATTCTAACAAGCATTTAATGAACATTTAATACTCATCTTTTTCAAACACTTCCAAAAAATAGAAGAGGAGTGATTCCTTCCGGACTCATTCTATGAGTTCAGCATTACCCAGGGTCCCAGAAGATCTTGAGTCACTCTTCTGTAGCCCAGGGCCAGGTCTCTGGTGAGGTGAGAGGTGCTGCCCTTAGACTCAGCCCTCTGGCCTCACCCTAATCCCGGCCCTTTCTGATGATCCTGGATTTCTTAGAAGTTTAACATTTGGAGGCAGGCCACAGTGGCTCAGCAGATAGAGTTCTCACCTGCCATGTCGGAGACCCAGTTTTGATTCCCGGTGCCTGCCCATGCAGGAAAAAAAAAAGCCTAACATTTTATTCATCATGGATTGTCTGCATTTATTTTATTTTTTTTTAAATATTGCATTGAAATATTATTTATCTTGACTACTGTGTTTTTGGGGTACCCCTCAAATTTTGCACCGAGGTAAGTACCTCACTTGCCTGGGCCTCGTCCCTACGGGGTCCTACACACACATCTTCCTGGGCTGCCCAGTGCGCACACTCTGTTCAGGAACTTCCACGGCCTGCCAATATCTCGGTTCCTCTCTCTGTGCCTGCTGTCCCAACCCCCCAGTCCCAGCTGTTTGTACTGTGTAGTCTCTAATCATAATCTCCATTCTGTAGAAACCTGCTGACTTGTTTACTATTACCAGGAAAAAGGTAACAGTGGTACAAAGGTCTTGAGGCAGGATGGTGCTTGGCATGTTTTAGGAAAAGTAAGACCAGTGTGGCTGGAGCAGAGTTGCCAGGAGGCAGTGGTGGGAAATGAGGTGAAGGAGAAACCCAAGGCAGATCACACAGGGCCTTTCAGGCTATCCTAAGGACTCCATCTTTCCTCCGAGAAACATAGGAACTTGTTAGAGCACTTGGAACAAAGGAAGGACATGAGGGGACATACTTTAAAAGGAACATTCGGACTGCTGGTTTGAGAACAGGCTGTAGATGGGCCTGGGTAGAAGCAGGGAGACTGGTAGGGAAGCAGAAACCCAGGTGAGAGATGAAAACAGTGGCCCAGATACAGAGGCTGCACTCTATTGATATATTCAAGGAGGAGATAACTGGGCCACACCCAATCAAGATGGTAGAGTAAGACACTTCAGGGTTCCATTTCCCCACAGAAGCTTTGAACAACCAGCAAGCACAAGTCAAGATATCTTTTCTAAAAGCTCCAGAAAATCATGAAAGCATTGCAGTAATTGGGCAAATGCCGAATCAAGAAAAAGCTACCTAAAAGCAGAGGGATCTAGTGGTCAACCCCGCATCACCAGCTTGGCAAGGAGTCACTGCCCCTCCGGTGTGGATCCCAGATCCTGGTTCCAAAGGGAGCAGAGTGGCCCTCATGCACATACTGGGAACATGTATATACGGCCAGTCTTTCTGGTGGTAGCCTGAGGAGCTCACCATCCCAGAACTTGCCCTGCATGTAGAAGGCAGTTCAATGAGCCCTCCTACAGAAGGCTAGGGGAGAGCAATCAAGATGTCCTGCCTGGTGATAGCTATAAGGCAAACAGTGCAGTTTGCAGTGCAGTTGCCCTCTTGCAAACAGGCAAGAGGGGGCATTGGTACCCATGTCAACAGCAGAATTCCTAGGACCACACATGCATGCCTAAGACAAGAGGCACATTCAGAAAGAATCTGGGAGGTCCCTACTGGCCTGGAGCTATTCTCCAAACTCACTTGTACAGATAAGCCATGATGGCAAGCACTCTCACTCATCAATCTGCGAAGACTAAGGAAAGTGTTTTCTTTTTTTCCTTTTTTTTTTTCCCCTTTTGGCTCCTGTCATTCAAGGAAAGCTCTGTCATAACACTACCTGGACCCAAGCTTAAGAAACAGATGCCTCAGAGTCTAAATACCAGTGATAACATGCTAAAGTATCAAAATGTCCAGGTTTTAACAAAAGAGTATTGCGCACACAAAGAAACAGGAAGTGATGGTTTAGGTAAAGGAGATTAAAGCATTAGAAACTGTCAGTGAGGGGAATTAGAACTAGGACATTCCAGAGAAAGACTGTTTTTAAAAGTGGTCCTAAATATGCTCAAAGAGCTCAAGTAAAACATGGGCTAAAGGAAATTAGAAAAACAATGGATGAACACAAAGAGAATATCAACAGAGAGGTGGAAATTCTGAAATGGAACCAAATACATCTGAAATTTAAAATTCCCTACAGGAGAACTCTAGAGGAGTTCAACAGCAGATTGGAGTTTGCAGAAGAAAGAATCTGCAAGCCTGAAGATAAGACTATTGATACCATTCAGTTTGAAAAGCAGAAGGCGGAAAGAAGAAAAGTGAACACAATCTGAGGAATCTGTGGGACAGTATCAAATGTTCCAAAGTGCACATTGTGGGAATCTCAGAAGAATAAAAAAGGAAGGGGCAAAGAGACTATTCAAAGAAATAATGGCTGAAAACTTCCCAGATTTAAGGGAAGACATGAAAATACACATCCAAGATGCTTAACAAACTCCAAACAGGATAAACCCAAATAGACCTACCATATTATAATCAAACCATCCAATGCCAAAGATAAAAAAGGAATTCTGAAACCTGCAAGACAGAAGCAATGTGTCACCTACAAGGGAGCCTTAATAAGATTAAGCACCGATTTCTCATCAGAAACCTTGAAGGCAAGAAGGCAGTGGAATGAGCCAGACAACGCAGCCACAGTGTCCTTGAGCCAGGAGTGCAGAAGTGGCAGCAGCAGAGACAGAGCCCTTGGCTCATCGCTCTCCTCCAGGCAGCCTGGCTTCCTGGACGTCGGAAAGAAAGCCATATCTGAAACATAATACACCCTCACCCGACTGTGGAGAAGACAATTTATTGACCATCTTACAGAATCAGGTGGCAACCAAAATGTGCTGCCTGGTGCGCAGAACAGGTGGCAGCAATATTTATACCCTAAGCCTAACACGAAAATCCCTCCCCTGTTTCCTCATTGGCTGGGTACACCAGAGGTTACAGCCTATCCGAGAGGTCTAATTAACATTTTTCCCATATAAGGAAATGGCGCCAATCTCCAAGCTTACGTCAGAGGCTCCCCTACCCCCTCCCCAATCCTCCCCCCCACCCCCCACGGAGCGACTCTGGGCTGGTTTAGCAGTCTTTTGTTTAGTAAGTTTGTTATCCCCACTCCTCCCCATTTTGTGAAAACTAAATTTTATTCTTTCACTGGACAGGGGGCCAATACCCAAGAGCGGGAATTTTCTTCACCAGGAAGAGACTGTTCACTCATCTGGAGCACAAAGTTATCACTGTTGGGCTGGATAATGCAAGGAAAACTACCATCCTTTACCAGTTTTCTATGAGTGAAATCATACACACAGCCTCTATACTAGGAAGTGATGTAGAAGAGATGGTCGCTAATGCTACACATTTCCTAATATGGGATATTGGTGGCCAAGAATCTCTTGGTTCTTCCTGGAACACGTATCCCAACACTGGGCTTGCAACCATTGTTGTGAACGGTACAGACGAAGGATTTCTGTAATTAGAGAACTGTATAAAATGTCAGCACATGAGGACCAAAACAGAAATGAATTGCTGATTTTTGCTAATAAACAAGATGTTAAAGAATGTCTGACTGTGGCAGAAACCTCCCAGTTTTTTGTTTTTAACACGGGCAGGCACCAGGAAACAAACCCGGGTCTTCAGCATGGGAGGCAAGAACTTTTACCACTGAGCCACCATGGCCTGCCCATCTCCCGGTTTTTGAAACTAACTTCTATTAAAGATCACCGGTGGCATAGCTTGTGCTCTTGCAGGTGAGGGATCGTGCAAAGGGCTAGGATGGGTGAATGACCTATAACTGAATGATCTCTACTGACCTCTTCTCAAAGACTTTGTTTAAACGAAGTGCTGAACTTTACTTGGAAGCTGCCAAAATTAAAGCTTTGGATATATTTATAATAAATTGACAAGTTTTTTTCCTGTAAGAAGAAAAATCAAGACCACTTAATTGAAAGCAAACTTGAAGTCTCACCTTCCAATTTGCTTTCTCATTCGTTCCTCCCGAAGTAAGGAACGAAGCTGTGACTGACATTTTTCTCATCATGAGCCCTCTCAGGACGTCTCATAGCCAATGTTGAGTATAAAGGGAGAGGAAGACATTGTTAGCTTTAAAAGCTTTATTATCTGTATAAACCTCCCCAGTTGAATGCCGTCCTCTTCTTGTGCTATTAAGTCAAAGTACAAATCAGCACAGAGATTCCATTTCCAATATTTTGAAGTGTAATGTTTCGTAGTATTTTGCATAAGGTTGTATATGTACTGTGGATATACCCCAAGTTCAAGTTAATGCTTTGGTTTACATTATAAAGAAAAGTGAAAAACATGAAAGTGAATCTGCCCTTAGTTATAAAAATATGAAATGAATATTGGCATTGGTGTTAAGTACCATTTTGTACTTTTCCCCTTAGGGTCTCTGTATTGTACTAACCATCGCCCAAATCATTGAGCTGCTCAAAAAGGAGGGGGGTGGGGAGGGAGAAAGAGAGGGAAGGAAGTAGGAGATAAAAGCTCAACTTTGTGTACATATTTGTATTAGTTAGGGTTCTCTAGAGAAACAGAATCAACAGGGAACACTCGCAAATATAAAATTTATAAAAGTGTCTCACGTGACCATGGGAATGCAGAGTCCAAAATCCACAGATTTTGTGAAGCCGACGATCCCGATAAAGGGTCTGGATGAACTCCACAGAAGAGGTTCACCAGCCGAAACAGGAAGAGCCTGTCTCTTCTGAATCCTCCTTATAAGGCTTTCAGTGATTAAATCAAGCATCACTCTTTGCAGAAGACACGCCCCTTTGGCTGATTACAAATGGAATCAGCTGTGGATGCAGCTGACATGCTCATGATTTAATTCTATGAAATGTCCTCATTGCAACAGACAAGCCAGCACTTGCCCAATCACCACATGGCCAAGTTGACACATGAACCTGACCATGACAATATTTTTTGTTGATCAAATCACTCAGAAACGTGTACTAGAACTGATTTGAACATATTTCAAATTCTTGGCTTAAGTATTACTAATGGGTAGAATTACACAGCAAGTAATTATCAGATCATTCCCTGAATAGGTCCATATGCCATCTATATTACTGAATAAATTGTTGATCCACAAATCAGTCAATCATTAGTTGTGATTAAAATTATCAAGTGAAACATGTGTATTCAGAGGAGTAATACTTTTTTATATTAAATTAGATGTCAAGCATTTAAAATGACTTTGAATGAAAAGTGAAGGATATTTTCCAAGCAACAATAATTCCTCATTTCTTATTTTAGGCATTGGAATAGTTTGAGTTTTTAAATTTCTGTTAGTTATTTTGCATCTTATTCCACCACATGAATATACTGTTTGACAATTAGAAGACAGAATGTGTTTTTGAATTTGAACAAGGCTACTGGAACACAGCTCAACAGTTTCAAGAATTTCGTGTAAAACTTTGATTGATGTGATGTATAATTTTTGCTAAGAAGTAACTTGGCCCAATATACCTTTTATATTTACTTGGATTTTTTATTCTACTATCTGAAAGTTGAAGGTATTTCTGGCACTTTATAAACAAACTTATATTAATGTGTTAAAACATATTCTGAGTGCTCTTATTTGCATATATTTTATGCCCTGAAAATCTGAAGGCTAATTCAAACTGGCATGTTTTAGAATCTTCAAGAAGAAAAAATGATTACTTTTAATGCCAGCCTTTTGGATTTCCTGAAGATTTTAGTGAGAAATAATAGTACAGACTACAAGCATTGACAAAATTTTGAAAGTACATTTCAATAAAATATAGCATAACATCTAAATCCAAGTCAGATGTGGGAAATCAGTGTTTCACGTTGGAATTTTTTGTGTTTTAGATTTATATCATAATGTTTAAAAGGTGCATGTATAACTCTTTAAAAATATTTTTATTGACAAAACAACATACAAACACAAACATTCTTAATATACAAACATTCCGTACATGGTGTGCAAACTGCGGCTCGCAATATCATCACATAGTTGTGTATTCATCACCATGATCATTTTTTAGAGCATTTGCATCACTCCAGAAAAAGAAATAAAAAGAAAAAAGAAAAACTCATACATACCATACCCCTTACCCCTTCCCCTTATTGACCACTAGTCTTTCCATCTACCGAATATATTTTAACCTTTGTTCCCCCTATTATTTATTTATTTTTTATCCATATTTTAACTCATCTGTCCATACCCTAGATAAAGGAAGCATCAGACACAAGGTTTTCACAATCCCACAGTCACATTGTAAATGTATATCTTCATACAATCATCTTCAAGAAACAAGGCTACTGGAACACAGCTCGACAGTTTCAGGTTCTTGCCTTTAGCCACTCCAATACACCATAAACTGAAAAGAGATATCTATAGAATGCATAAGAATAATCTCCAGGATAACCTCGTGGCTCTGTTTGAAATCCCTCAGCCACTGTCACTTTATTTTTTCTCATTTCTCTCTTCCCCCTTTTGGTAAAGAAGGTTTTCTCAATCCTTTGATGCCAGGTCCCAGCTCATCCGGGAGTTCTGTCCCACATTGCCAGGGAGATTTACACTCCTGGAAGTCCTGTCCCACATGTGGGGGGAGGGCAGTGAGTTCACTTGCCATGTCGGTTTAGAGAAAGAGAGGCCACATCTGAGCAACGAAAGAGGTTCTCCGGGGGTGACTCTGGGGCCTTATTTTAAGTAGGTGAAGCCTATTTTTTGCAGGAATAAGTTTCATAGGAGTGAACCCCAAGATCGAGGGCTCAGGCTATTGAATTGGTTGTCCCCACTGCTTGCGAGAGTATCAGAAATTCTCCAAGTGGGGAAGTTGAATCTTTCCCCCTTTCTTCCCATTCCCCTGAGGAAACACTGCAAATACTTCTTTATTCACTGTCCAAATCACTTTGGGATTTATCAGGGCATCACACTAACCTAGACAAACCAACAAACCCTCCCCCACCCTATTCAAGATTCCGTGTAATTATGGTGTCAAATTGTTCTAGTTTGCTAGCTGCTGGAATGCAACACACCAGAGACGGATTGGCGTTTAAATAAAGGGGATTTATTTTGTTAGTTCTTCAGAGGAAAGGCAGCTAACTTTCCTCTGAGGTTCTTTCTTATATGGAAAGGCACAGGATGGTCTCTGCTGGCCTTCTCTCCAGGTCTCTGGGTTCCAACAACTTTCCCTGGGGTGATTTCTTTCTGCATCTCCAAAGGCCTGGGCTGAGCTGCGAGTGCCAAGATGAGGTATGCTGAGCTGCTTGGACTGTGCTACGTTGAGCTCTCTTATTGAAGCACCAGCCAATTAAATCAAACATCATTCACTGCTGCAGGCACACCTCCTAGCCGACTGCAGATGTAATCAGCTACAGATGAGGTCACGTACCATTGGCTCATGTCTGCAGCAACAGAACTAGGTGCTTTCACCTGGCCAAGTTGATAACTGAATCTAACTACCACACCAACTAAACTGACCATACAAGTTAAATTAGGAAGTGCACTACCCAAAATGTAAATTTTGCACCAAATGAACATCTCTCCCTTTAGTCTCACACAGAAGTTGAATTTTTAAGATATGACATCTTAAATATCATCCTTTACCCAGTCTTATGATATACCTTAGTCCTATCCAGATCAGCTTCATTCATATCTCATCCAGATCAGCTTCATTCATATCTCTGTTTGATGTCTGATCCCTTTTTCAACTTTTTAAACAGTTCCTGTATAGGGTACTGTTGACTTTCATAGCTTCAAGCTCTGACTGAATCTCAGGTGTCACATAATTACACGAAGTTTCTGGGAGAGACCAGGTTATATACAAACAGCTCAGTATTTCAGAAATTAGAATTAACAGTTACACCACCAGCATGTATGCTGTAAGAGCTTACAATCTAGGACCCTTTACTATAGGCCCCAACCTGATAACCCAGGTTCTCAACTTTAATTCACCAAATTTTTATATGAAAGTTAGTCCATATAATTGAGGCATGATAATATTTGTCTTTTTGTTCCTGACATTTCATTCAACATACAGCTCTTAAATTTCATTCATCTAGTCGCATGCCTCACAACTTCATTCTTTCTTGCAGCAGCTCAGTAGTCCATTGTATGTCTACACCCTAGTGCCCCCTTCCATTCTTCAGTGTCATTGTACCCTTAGGACACCTCCATTCATTGTGGATCAGAATCAGTGCTGCCAGAAACACCAGTGTGCAAATGTCCAATAGTCTCCACACTCAGTTTCTCCAAGTATATACTCAGCAACGGGGTTGCAGGATTATATGGCAACCCCATCCCTAGCCTCCTGTGGAACCACCACACTCCCCTCCAAGGGGCTGCTGCACCTTTCATTTCCCTACCGACAGTGAATAGGTACATATCTATCTCCTCATTTTCTCTAGCACTTGTTTCTTTCTGATCATTTTTAAAAGTTTTATTCACACACCATATAATCCAGCCTAAGAATATAGACATGCATTGGCTGCCATATTCTATCTGAAGACATTTCCTTTTTGTCCACAAAGAATCCATACCACTTTCCCAATATCCCCTGCCTGTTGACATTGAGTTTTGGCATTATGCCTTTGTTACAGCCAGTGGAAGTATATTGCAATGTTACTGTTGACTGCAGACCCTCACCTGCATCGATTGTACTTTTTCCCATATACCATCCATTTTCAAAACCCTGCAATACTGACATTCCTTTGTTCTTCCTCATGCAAAAACATTTTTAAATTTGTACATTTAGTCATCATCATTGTACCCTGTAGGCATTTCTAAATTATACCATCTCAGTCTTTATCCTCTGTCCTACCTTCTGATTTTCATATGTGCCCCCAGCCTTTCTCTTCAACAATGAACATTCAGCTTCATTCAGTGTACTTATGTTATTGTGCTCCTGTATAACATTTTAATATTTGTCGACATGCTTTTACAAAAGTAAATCTTAAAGTACTAAGCTTTATTTAATCATATGTTCTCAAAACTTTCTAATCACCATAAAAAAAAATTCTTGCACATTACAAATTTCCTTAAACCACCACCACCACCTGCAAAAATGAGGGAGGAGTTAAGACATTCCCAGATGGGACTTTGTCACCACTAGACCAGTCCTACAAGAATGCTAAAGGAAGAAAGGACAGAAACGACAGAGCCAACAGAGAGCCAATGAAACCTCAGAGTAGACAGAGAGAGCAAAGACACAGATGTTTGGAGATGCTTGGGGCCCAGAAGATGTTGCTGCGTGCCTTCCCACGAGATGTTAAGCAAGCCAGAACCTGGGGAGAGCCAAGGGAAGCCAAGAGATGAAACCCAGCCCCAGAGAAGCAAAGGGAGGAACCGCCACAGGAGCAGAGGCTAAAAGCAATGGAGCTCAGGAACAAGGGACCAGCAGATGCCAGCCACGTGACTCCCCAGCTGACAGAGGTGCTCCTGACCCACTGGCCTTTCTTGAGTCAAGATAACCTCTTGTTGGTGCCTTAATTTGGACACTTTCACTTCCTTAGAACTATAAACTTGTAAATTATTAAATTCTCCTTTTTAAAAGCTGTTCCAGTTCTGGCATATCACATTCTGGCAGCTTGCAAACGAAGACAGATTTGGTACCGGAGAAGTGGGGTGCTGCTGCGGTTTGCAAAGACCAAACATGTTGGAACGGCTTTTTAAATGGTTAAGGGGAAGATTCTGGAAGAGTTGGAGCTGCTTGATAGAGAAGGCCTAGAATGCTTTGAAGAGACTGTGGGTAGAACTGTGGACTCTAAAGATACCTCTGACAAGGCTCTAGACAGAAATGAGGCATGTGCCATTGTGAAATGGAAGGAAGGTGACCCTTGTTTTAAAGTAGCACAGAATCTTGCAAAATTGTGTACTGCTGTTGGATGGAAGTTAGAAATTTTTTTATTGTTTTTTGTGGTTTTGTTTTTTTTTTTTGGAAGTTAGAATTTAAAGGCAACAACCCAGGATACTTAGCTGAGGACATTTACAAATTCAATGTGGAAAATGCAACCTGGTTTCTCCTTGCAGCCTATAGTAAAATGTGAGAGGAAAGAGATAAGTTGAGAATTGAACTTTTGGGTGAAAAGACAACAGAAATTGATGCTTGGGAAAATTCCGGGATTCTAGAAAGTGTGACCCCAATGAATTCTGCCCCATGTGAGGATTTAAGCAAACATGGAAGCAGCCAGCCATTTCAGAAAAAGCCCAGGATTGGAAATTGAATTATCCAGAGAGGATTTGAGGTCTGGAGCCAGGAAATCTTGGGCCAGGAGAGTGGACAGACCCATGTATGTGGAGAGGGTGAGTTTGCCCCGGAACCAGAGGGTGAGCCTTCCGCTTCATTGTTCTGGAAGAGTTGTGCCACCTCAGACCTGGGAGAGGGTAGAGCACATAAACGGGGGGCTGGGGGAAGCCTGGCTGGCACACCATTGTTCTGGAGGGGTTGAGAGTGTGCCCCAAAGTTGGCAGAGAGCCCAGGTGCAGCCCCAAGGCTTGGAGAGGGTGGAGTGGAGATAAAGGTGGTCTCTCAATGTCCACCAAGGTTGCAAACTCCATGCCAGCATCTAGAGAGAGCAAGGCCACTGGGTAGGCCCATGGAAAGGGTGGGACTGCCACTTTCTAAAGCCCCTAGGGAAGCCAAGAGATGAAACCCAGCCCCAGAGAAGCAAAGGGAGGAACCCCCACAGGAACAGAGTCTGAAAGCAATGGAGCTCAGGAACAAAGGACCAGCAGATGCCAGCCACGTGACTTCCCAGATGACAGAGATGGTCCTGACCCATCGGCCTTCCTTGAGTGAAGGTAACCTCTTGTTGGTGCCTTAATTGGATACTTTAACTTCCTTAGAACTGTAAACTTGTAACTTATTAAATTCCCCTTTGTAAAAACAAAAAAAAAGAATGCTAAAGGAAGTTCTGCAGGTTGAAAGGAAAGAACACTAAGCAATAGACTAAAACCATAGGAAGAAACTAAGATCTCTAGTAAAGATAACGACATAGGTAAATGTAAATGCCAGAACTATTTTATTTTTTATTTATAACTCCACTCTTTACTTCCTACAGGATCTGAAAGGCAAATGCATAAAATATAATGATAGGTCAATCATTCAGCACCCATAATAGCAAGATATAGCTTGTGAGAAGAACTACATAAACATAAGGGCACAGATGGGTATAGGAGCAGTGTTTATGTAAGATACTGAAGTTGTTAAGTTGGTATCAATGCAAACGAGACTGTGGTAGATTTAGGATATTAAATGTAAGCCCCATAGAGTTGGCCCCTAGTCATTATGGAATCCAGGTGATTCTTCCCAGTATGAATTTGAAGCACTTCACGTGCTTTCCACCTGACTGTAAGATATCTCCTCTGAAAATATTTTGATTAATTAATTGAGAACACAGACATGACTTTTTAACACAATGCTAAGGATAAAAGGGTGGCTCACAGATACTACTGACTTGAAGATTATGTAAGTATTATCATGAATTATTATATTATCCAAATCACGCACTCAGAAATTATTAGAAGGTACCTTGCAATTCTGTTTACTATTGCCAATTCTGCCACCTTATTTAGAGAAATTCTTTTAATGTGCATTCTATATTATGCCAGTTTGAATCTCTTGTGGACTCCAGAAAAGCCATGCCCTTTAATCCTCATTCAGTATGCTAGGTGGGAGCTTTTTGATTATCCATGGAGATGTGACCCACCCAATTGTGGGTGGTAACTTTTGATTAGACGGTTTCCATGGAGATGTGTCTCCACCCATCCAAGGTGGGGTTGCTTACTGGAGCCCTTTAAGAGGAAAACATTTTGAAAAAAGCTTTAGAGCCATGAGAGCCCAGGCAGCCAGAGACCTTTGGAGATGAAGAAGGAAAATGCCCCCAGGAGAGCTTCATGATATAAGAAACCTGGAGAGAAAGCTAGCAGATCGCCATGTTCGCCATGTGCCTTCCCAGTTGAGAGAGAAACCCTGAATGTCATCAGCCTTTTGAACCAAGGTATCTTTCCCTGGATACCTTAATTTGGACATTTCTGTGGGCTTGCTTTAATTTGGACATTTTCACAGCCTTAGAACATGTAAACTAGCAACTTATTAAATTCCCCTTTTTAAAAGCCTTCCATTTCTGGTATATTGCCTTCCGGCAGCTAGCAAACTAGAAGAGAACATAAGCTTTATATCAGTGTTAAAATTCTTGAACTTGATAACTGCACTTAAGGTGAGGACATAAGTGAATATGCTTGTTTGTGGAAATGTACATAGATTAGAAGAAAATGTAGGGAAATATCTTATCAATCTTGTATAGGGGGTGGTTTCCTAGACCTTACACTCAAAGCATGAGCACTGAATAAAGAAATGGATAAATGGGATCGCCTCAAAATTAAACACTTTTGTGCATCAAAGAACTTTGTCAGTAAAGTAAAACTGCAGGCTATGCAATGAGAGATAATATTTGGAAATCATATATCAGATAAGGGTTTAGTATCCAGAATACATAAAGAGATTCTTTAACTTAACAACAAAAAGACAAACAATCCAATTTAAAAATGGACAAAAGACATGAACAGACACTTCTCAGAAGAGGAAATACAAATGGCTAAAAGGCACATGGCTTTTAGGGAAATGCCAATCAAAACCATAATGAAGTATCATCTCACACCCACTAGAATGGCCATTATCAAAAAACAAAAAAATAGAAACGACAAGTGCTGGGAAGGTTGTGGAAAAAGAGGCACAGGTACCCACTATCGGTGGGTATGTAAAATGGTACAGCGGCTTTGGAAAGCAGTTTGGCAGTTCCTCAAGACACTAAGTATAGAATTGCCATATGATCCAGCAATCCCATTACTAGGTATATATTCAGAGGAACTGAGAGCAAGGACACAAATGGACATTTGCACACTGATGTTTATAATGGCATTATTTATAATTGCCAAGAGATGGAAACAGCCCAGATGTCCATCAACGGATGAGCGGCTAAACAAGCTGTAGTATATACATACGATGGAATATTATGCACTGTAAGACAGAATAAGTCATGAAGCATGTAATAACGTGGATGAACTTTGAGGACATTATGCTGAGTGAAATTAGCCAGAGCAAAAGGACAAATACTGTATGGACATACTGAAAGGAGCTAACATTGATGACTTTGAGAGTTGAAGTTAAGAACGCAGGTTATCAGGAGACAGAAAGAGGGTAGAGATGGGGCATTTGGTGCCAAAGGAATACAGAATGTGCAACAGGACTGACTGTCAAAATTCAGAAATGAATAGGTCAATACTGCCTGATGGTAGCACAACAATCTAAGTACTGAATGAAGCTGCATGTGAGAATGGTTGAGGGAGAAGGGCTGCGGGCATGTATGAAACCAGAAGGAAAGATAGAGGGCAAACACTGAGGTGGTATAATCTAGGAAGGCCTAGATTATGGACAGTGATGGTGATTAAATGTACAAATAAAAAAGCGTCTTTTGCATGAGGGAGAACAAACGAATGTCAACATTGCAAGGTGTTGAAATGGATGGTATATAGGAAAAAGTACAGTCAATGCAAGCTAAGGTCTGTAGTCAAAGCTAACATTGTAATAGGCTTCCACTGAATGTAACAAAGGCATTATGTCAAAACTAAATGTCAACAGGCAGGGGCGGGGGTGGGGAGGAGGGCATGGGGGAGGCGTGCGGATTCTTTGTGGAAGAAATGGAAATGTCTTCCGATGAGTATGATGGTGAAGTCATGTCTATTTACTTAGGTTGGGCTGCATGATGTGCGAATAAAACTGTTTAAAAACGAACAGAGAGAAACAAGCGCTAGAGAAAATGCAGAGAGAGAGAGATGGATCTGTTCACTGTCGGTAGCAAAAGTGATTGGTGCAGCCCCTTGGAGGGCAGTGTGGTGGTTCCACAGGAGGCTAGGGGTGGGTTTGCCACATGATTCTGCAACCCCATTGCTCGGTAGATATACCTGGAGGAACTGAGAGTGGGGACACAAATGGACATTTGCACAGTGGCATTTGGCGGTGGTGTTTACAATCCACAATGGAGGTAGGTGGCCTAAGGGTACAATGACTGAGGAATGGAAGGGGGAACTTTGCTGTATACACACAATTGACTACCAAGCAGCCTCAGGAAGAAATGAAGTTATGACACATGCAGCTAGGTGAACGAACCTTATGGGCTGTATGTTGAATGAAATGTCAGAAACAAAAAGACCACTATTGTCATGCCTCACTCATATGGAATAATTATAATATAAAAACCTGGTGAACTGGGAAAAAAGTCAATTGTGATAATAAAAAAATATTTAAGCCCTCTAGCCACCTGGAGCAGCTAGAAGGAAAAATCTGAGAGGATCGTATGGTAGCGCATGACAAACTCTAGAATCTGTCCTGTAACTACTTGTTGAAGAGTGCTTTGAAAACTATTGCTTTGCAAACGTTCCATGCACTGTGATTATTTTCTAAAAACCTACAACCTCCAGATGGGTTTCTAGCCAGAAAAGTCCTGAGACCCAGAGGGGCTAGCCTCGCCAGAACATAAGCTATTTCCATCCCCCTAACCCATATTATTGAGAGCCCCTTCAAACACGAAAAAGTTAGAATGGGCAAAATCCAAATACACCTAAAGATTGGCAGAAAGATCAAAGGTGATGGTGGAGTTATAACAGAGAAGATAGGTTTTAACAAATGAGTATGATTGCTGAATCATTATATTGATATTTCTTTTAGTCTCCAGTGTCTTGGAGCAGCTAGAAGTAAAAACCTAAAATTGTGGAACTGCAACCCATACCAAACTGAAATCTGTTCTACAACTCATTGCAGTGGTATTGCTTTTTTGTATGTATGTTATTTTTCACAATAAAAAGTAATATTAATAAAAAAACTATTGCTTTTTTATTTCTTTGCTTTATATATGTTATATTATACAATTTTTAAAAAGTTGAAGCCTTAAGGAAAAAAGAAGCATTTACACTTACAAAATGGGATAATATGGGATTCCAGTCTCCTTAAAAGTGCCTCTTCTGGAGCTACTAAAAAATGTGCATTTTATGAAATAGTTGATAAAAACAAAATAATAATGCTCTAGATTGTACTAGAAGGAAGATGCAGAGACCACTGATAAAGGTTAGCCATTTTGTCTGTTTTCCCTTTATCCCCCTTTTCCCTTTTAGTTGCACTTTTTTGTCTGAAGACTTATCCTTTTCTGTGACATGTTTTTTGGTCTTCCTTTCCACTTTCGAAGGAGCAGGTTTAACTACCCTCGCCAATCTCGTCTTGGTTTCCTCCTTGTGTTCCTCCTTCACTGTCCCTTCAGCTGAGCTGACCTTCCTCTTAGGCATCTTGGTGGCAGGTGGGGCGTGAGCCAGGTGCTGCTGGCCCTGAGGCACAGAGAGCCGTCACAAAGCGGGGCGGCTGGCCGCTGCTGCTCTTACCATCGCCCACTAGGACCACTGCCTCGTTATCTATTTTTTTATACACGTTTTGCACCTGAGTTTTTGATTTTGATACTTGTGCTATCTTAATTGAAAAGTTCATCCAGGTTAAAAAAAAAACTGCCAGAGACACTACTTTTTCAAAAAAAAAAAAAAAAAAAACAACTCAATAAACTGAAATCAAGAGCATGGGTTATCAGGTTGGGGCCTGTAGTAAAGAGTCCTAGGCTGCAGTCACATCTATTCTGGAGTTGTAACTGTTATTTCTAAATTCTGAGATACTGAGCTGTTTGCTTATAACCTGGGCATTCCCAGAAACTTCGGGTATTTATGTGACACCTGAGACTCAGAGCTCCGAAGCTATGAAAGTCAGCAGAACCTCATACAGGAACTGTTTAAAAAATTGGACAGGGGATCAGACTTCAACTAGAGATATGAATGAAACTGTCCTGGATAGGACTGGGGCAGATCAGAATACAGGGTAAAGGTTGATATCGTCCATCTTTTAAACTTCAACTTCTGTGTGAGAACAAAGGGAGAGATGTTCATTTGGTGTGAAAAGTATATTTTGGGTAGTGCATTACCTAATTTAACTTGTATAGTCAGTTTATTCGAACACCATAATTACATGGATTCTTGAATAAGGCATGAGATCTTGTTGGTTTGTCCAGGTTAGTGTGATGCCCTGATATATCCCGGAGTAATTCGGCTCGTGAATAAAGAAGTATTTGCAAAGTCCCCTTGGGAGACAGGGGAGAAAGGAGGAAATATTCAACCTCCCCATTTGGAGAATTTCTGATATTCTCACAAGAAGTGGGGACAACCAAATCAATAGGCTGAGCCCTTGATCTTAGGGTTTGACCCTATGAAACTTATTCCTGCAAAGGAGAAAAAAAGCCTACTTAAAATCATGCCTAAGAGTCATCTCCAAAGAATGTCTTTTGTTGCTCAGATGTGACCTCTCTCTCAAAGCCAACTTGGCAGGTGAACTCACTGCCACACACACACATACACACACACACACACACACACACACACACACACACACACGCTATGTGGGATATGACTCCCAGGGGTATAAATCTCCTTGGAAATGTGGGACAGAAATCCCAGGATTCGCTGGGACCTGGCATCATGGGATTGAGAAAGCCTTCTTGACCAAAAGGGGGAAAATGAGACATAATAAAGTTTCAGTGGCTGAGAGATTTCAAACAAAGTCAAGAGGTTATCCTGGAGGTTATTCTTATGCATTATATAGGTATCCCTTTTTAGTTTATGGTGTATTGGAGAGGCTGGATGTAAGTACCTAAAACTGTTGAGCTGTGTCCCAGTAGCCTTGATTCTTGAAGACGATTGTCCAAAGATATAACTTTTACAATGTGACTGTGTGGTTGTGAAAACCTTGTCACTGAGGCTTTTATCTAGGGTATGGATAAAAAATAAATAAAATATAGGGGGGATAAGGGGTAAAATAAATTAGGTAGATGGAAATACTAGCGGTCAATGAGAAGGAAGGGCGAGAGTTATGGGATGTATGAGTTTTTTCATTTTTTCTTTTTATTTCTTTTACTGGAGTGATACAAATGTCCTAAAAATGAGCTTCATGATGAATACACAACTAAGCGATGATAGTGTGGGCCACTGATTGTACACCAAGTCTGGACTGTATGTGTGTGAAGATTTGTTGTTAAAAATATTTTTAAAACAATACAAAACAAGGTAGATGAAAGTATGTGTTTAAAGAGTATGATATGTGCAACTGCTTTTAAATGTTCAGAAGACAGATCATAAATCAGAAGATAAATGACTGATGCATAAGACAGACAATAGACAGAGAAAGAAAGAATGAATGATATGACAAAAATGGCAAAATGTTAAA
Source organism: Tamandua tetradactyla (assembly GCF_023851605.1). NCBI lineage: Eukaryota > Metazoa > Chordata > Mammalia > Pilosa > Myrmecophagidae > Tamandua > Tamandua tetradactyla. Next base: position 11,612,735 of record NC_135335.1, read on the forward strand.
ATTGGTAGATCTGGGTGTGGGTGGAGTATGTTGGAGCTCTCTGTATGGGGTTTGTATTATTTTTGCAACTCTCCTTAAGCTTGAAATTATTTCAATATAAAGGAACGAACGAGAAAGACAGACAGAGAGAGAGAGTGCTGGTTTGAATGGAGGTATGTCCCCTAGAAAAGCCATGTTTTAATCAAAATCCCATTCCCTATTCAATACTGTGTGTTTGAAACTGTAATCAGATCATCGCCCTGGATGATGTGATTTAGTCAAGAGTGGTTGTTAAATGGGATTAGGTGACAACATGTCTCCACCCATTTGGATGGGTCTTGATAAGTTTCTGGAGTCCTATGAAAGAGAGAACATTTTGGAGAATGAAAGCAATTCAGAGAGCAGAGCAGAACGACATAGTCACGAGAAGTAGAGGCCACCAGCCAGCGATCTTTGGAGATGAAGAAGAAAAATGTCTCCCGGGGAGCTCCATGAAACAGGAAGCCAGGAGAAGAAGCTAGCAGATGATGCCTTGCTCACCACGTGCCTTTCCAGATGAGAGAGAAACTCTGTTCGCCATGTGCCCTTCCACTTGAGAGAGAAACCCTAAACTTCCTCGGCCTTCCTGAACCAAGGTATCTTTACCTGGATGCCTTAGATTGGACATTTCTATAGATTTGTTTTAATTGGACATTTTCTTGGCCTTAGAAATGTGAACTAGCAACTTATTACATTCCCCTTTTAAAAGCCATTCATTTCTGGTATTCTGCATTCTGGCAGCTAGCAAACTAGAACAGAGAGAAACAGGATTGTCTACTGAATTAGATTTGGGATGTGAGAGATAGAACAGAGTCAGTGAAGGCCCCAAGGTTTTTGACCCTAGACATTGGGAGGCTGAGGCTGCCTCTACCGACACGGGCTAGGCTAGGACAGAGCGGGCTGGAATTGGGGAGGTTGAGTCTGACATGACCATACCTAGACTTCCACATGGGGCTGTCAGGCAGCAGTAATGACCCTGATACACCATCATGGCTCACTTTGAGCCAGGAGTTCTCCCAACACATTACATATATCAGTTCATTTAATACTCAGAGCAACCCTACAATGCAGGTGCTATTATCATCCTCATTTCACAGATGAGGAAATATTGGATGTACACGTGTGGGGGTTCAAGGAAGAGGCTGGGGAGTCATCCAGGCATGGGTGGCACAGGTTCACCTGGTAAATGGGTCCGAAGGCCCAAGGACAAAGCCTGACCCTCCGAAGTTTACAGGAACATCAACAAAGGAGATTGAAGAGCAGTATCCAGGCGGGTAGGAGGAGATCCAAGAGGGGGTGGGTTCCCAGGGGCTAAGTCCAGAAGGTATGTCTAAAGGAGAGAGTGACGAAGAGAAAGTAACTTGGGAAACTGCCAGTCGAGATCACGACACGAGGAGACAATCCAGAGATGGGCACTGACCACTGAACAGTTACGTGGCCTTTGGCAAGACACAGGACCTCAGCTTCCCCATCTGTGAAATGGCTCGTTACTGATCTCTCAGCTCTGACACTCCGTGGCTGGCTCTAAGCCTTTAAGCCCCTCCCAGTGGTGAGCCAAGCTCACCCCTCCTCAACCCTACCTCCCCTGTTCCCTCCTTGCTCCAAGCCTTTACTCACCCTCCCTCACCTCCCACAATAGTCACTAGACTGTTCCATCTCATGATCTACAGTTTTGCCTCCAAGGGGTTCCCCATCATTGAACCGGACTTGGGGAAGTGTGGGTGGGGATTACTGTAAATACTTGTCCTCGCCTCCTGGGGTTCGCCCTTCACCCTGCCAATCTGCTTAATTGCTCTCCCCTGGCTCAGCCCCAAAGACCAACCGGGTTGCAGCTGCAGCTGGGGAGAGGGGCTGCCGGTTAACCCTGGGGGCGAGGATGCTATCACACTGACCCCAGCTAGAAAAACTCAGAGCTCTCCTGCTCAGTGCCCCTCTGGGGGCCAGAAAACATCAGGAAGGGGCAGCGGGACTGGAGTTAGAGCCCTCCATGGGATCAAGCCAGGGAAGGTTGTGAGAAGCCAGGCGCAAAGAAGGGGATCCTACAGAGAAGGGGGCAGCTTCTGGAAGGGAGCAGCCAGGCCTGAAGGGTGGAGAGAGAAACCTAAAACTACTAGATGTTGGAGCTGGGGGTTTCCTAGCTAGGCTAGCCCACAGCAACCCAGGTGTATTCCTCAGTTGCCAATCCTATGAGATGTTCCACGTGTAAAAGATTCTGTGATGAAGTAAGTGGGAAATGCTGCATGCTCTCTCTGGCTCGCGGAGACTCTCAGTGCACATTCCCCATTTAAAGACTTTGACAGTTTCCTGCAGTAAAGAAACCCTAATTAATTTCCCATTTTATCACAAAACCCTCTTTTTCTTATAACCGACACCTACTAACAGCCTGCATAACAGACTTTGGGAAACGCTGGGCTAACCCAACCTCCCATCTTACTTCCAGGGAAGCTACAGCTCAGAAAGGGCAGTCACTTACCCAAGTTACACAGCAGAATTAGAACCCACCCCCACCCCCACCCAGGTGTCCCATCTTCAAAGAACATCAGAGCCGCGAGAGCCCTTTGGGGCCACCTAATCCCTTTTCCCCTCCATCCCTGCTTAACGGACAGTTGGGTAAACTGAGGCTGGGGGAGAGGCCATGCTCCTTTGCTTTCACCTAGTTTTAGACCAAGCCACCAACTTGATGCAAACAGTCTGGTGCCGTGATGTGTTACGAAGCCTCTAGACCAGCTCATCCTTGCTATCCAGGCCTACACCCTCCCCACTGGGGCCAACTCCTACTGACCATCACTTACTCTACTCTCTGCCTATTCCAAGAAAGTTCAAGGGCTCTGACCTACCTTGCCTCTTTCTCTGTTTCTCATCTTGCCTCCCCAAGTAGTTCATAAGCCACATGGGTTCCGGACTCTTGTTTCTCTTGTTTCTTGCCCAGTGCTGGGCAAAGCCTCTAGAGTCTTCCTTTAGGTTGGGCTGCATACCGGCCAACTTAGAGGAAGAAGACATGCTATGGCTGCGCTGTATGGTTTTCAAACCCAGTGAGTACCAGTTGAAAACTCTGGTGATCTAGCCCCCGAATGCAGGGCGAGGAAGCAAAGGGTCCCCATGAGGAGGTTTAGAGCTGGGGCTGCGCTTTTAACCTATGTCTTTACTGGCCTGCAGTGCTGGAACCCTGCACATCTCGTCTCCGGGTGGGCCCAGGTACCCGCCGCTCCGGCCGCCCCACTGCCCTCTGCCCCACCCGCTGCGCCCTCTAGCGGTGCATCCAGGGCTGCGCCCAGGAAGGCCAAGGCCAGAGGCCAGGTTGTGTGCCCAGTGCGTAGAGTCCATTTTCTTTCTCAAGGTGGAGAATAATAATAATGCTCATCCTCCTTCATGTCCTACTGGGCAGGCTTTTCGTTGATGGAGGTGGGTAAGGGCTGGTGCAGAATTGACATGTGCTGCCCTTCATTGGGCAGAGTCTCCCCACTGCCGGTGGTGACTGGAAAGCTAGAGCTGGCAAGGCATGAGCTCAAGACAAAGGCTCATGCACAGAAAGAGTACAACAAACTCCCCCTCTCCACCCCACCCCCAGGAGGAAAGGGATTTGGGGCTCAAGAGGGGCTGACTCCTGCTGTCCACAGTCCAGACAGGCCCTGTCTGGCTCCCTTCCTGCCTGAATTGCCAGCACTTCCTGTTGGGAGAGCATCCTTCAAGACAGGGCTTCTTTTCTTGGATGAGGCCAGTGGCGGAAATGTGCCCAGCCCCCCGCCTTTTCTGAGCCTCCCATCTTGCCTGGAAAGGGGAAGTGGGGAGGAGGGAGGGGGTGGCGCAAAAGGGACAGGAGAGGTATGTCCCCTGCCCCCAAGGGCCACATGCTCCCTAACCCAGCTGGTGGAGCACAGCCCCCTTCTCCACCTCCCCCAGACAGCTTCAGCTTCTTGAAAAAACCCCACTGCGCGACAGGGAACAGCAGCTCTGGCCCTGCAGGCCCCTCCCCTCCCTGAACTCCTGCCACCGAGCTCAAGCTAGGGCCCTAACTCAATTGTGCCCCATTAATCACAGCAGGTGCAGGCCAGCAGAGTAAACAGGTGGCCTCCGAGGTCCTGGGCATCCTCATCAGTCTCTGCCCTGGTCGCGCCTCCCGGGGGACTGGCAGGAGACACCAAGGGGTATGGGGGAAGGGGGCTGATTACCCCCCCAGCCCAGGAAACTAGGGTTGGGGGAGGAGGGAAAGAGGTGACGTGGACACCCCGAGACGGGGGACCTTTAGAATACGGCAACAATGGAGAGTCATCTGGCCTGCCTCTGGCACCAGCTAGCTGTTACGACCTTGGATAGGTTAGTACCTCAGTTTCCCCATCTATAAAACGGGGATAATTCGGATATCACTTCATCGGGTTATGACAAAGACTAAATGAGTTAAAACAGGTAGTTCACTGCAAACAGTGACAGGCCATAGCTGGTGCTATGTAAGTGTTTGCTAAATAAATGGAACCACAGAATGAAGGGTTTGGAATCCAGAAGGTTTTCAGCTAGTTCTCTCCGACTCTCCAAGCCCCTGGAGGCAAAACCTACAAACTGTGAAGGGGACAAGGGGGCAGACTGAGTAAACCTAACCTCTTTGGGCCTCAGTTTTCTATCTGAAGAATGGGGTCATAACTGCACCTGCATTCAGTAGCCATCATGCGGATTCAAGGAGAAACTATGGAAAGCGCCAACCAGTAGCAAACGCCCAGTACAGGGCAGCTCCTGTCAGTTCTGCACCAGCCGTTACCCACCCCCTCCAAGGAAAGGCCTGCCCAGTAGGAGGTAAAGGAGGACGAGTATTACTATTACTATTTCCCATCCTCCTAAAGAAAATGAGCACTAGGCACTGGGCACACCCCAGCCTTTGGCCTTGACCCTTCTGGGCGCAGCACTGGATGCTCGGCTGGAGGGCGCCGAGGATACCCAGGCCCAGGAACACCCGGAGGCGAGATATAGAGGTAAAGAGCACCCCCTGCCCCCCACAACGGACTTGCTGAGCCTGAGCCTGAGTCTGGGGAGGGTCTCCCGGAGTAGTGCGTAGGAGAAGGAGGGGACTTAGGCTTGACGCACCAGCCTCCTTCCCATATCCAGGCAGCTTCGCTTTCCGTTCCAAGGCCAGGGTTCCATGCGCACCCTGAATGGGGTGGGGGCCAGGGAAGGAAGCAAACCTAGTCCTGCCCACCCACCACCCACCACCCTACACAGGCCCAACTGTGGAAGGTCAGAGAGAAGCCTCGGGGACTCAAACTCAAGTGCGAGCTCGGGCCGAAGTGCCCGTCCAAAGCGCGCAGGACTTCTCGTCAGCCGGCTCACGTCGGACCTAGCCCTGCACCCCGGCGGGGATGAGCCTCCTACAGGAAAACGTGGGTACCCTGTCTCCCCCGGCCCAAGTGAGAGACAGGGTCGACGTCACTTGGCAGATTCTCTGAGCTGCTTCTGGACAGCGGGATTTGAACGGCGCCTTCCTCGGTTCGGGTCGCCCGTCAGCAGCACGTGAACTGGACTCCAAGGTCCTGTCTTCATGGGGAGGGAGGGGGGAGGAGAGGGCCGTCCCATGGAGATGCAAGCCCTCCCGGCGACCCGGGCCCAGGGACAACTGGAAACTCGGCCTAGAGACTCGTCCGGAGCCGGGACGCAGTCTTTACTCAGCCGGGTGGCCCGCCGAGGAATCGCTCCACCCAGGCCCTAGGCTGCGCGGGGAAGGAAGACACGTGTGGCGCCGCGGGCGGGGCCGCCCGGAACCCAGTCTTCCTTCCCGAGTGAGCTCGTGGCTTCGGTTAGCGAAGAGATGGGCCGCACAGCCGGACTTGGGATTTGGAGGCGACGGGAGCCGAGCTAGGAGGTTGCTCTGCTGCCCCGCGCTGCCCCCCTGTGCCCCGATGCGCCTGGCACAGAGCCGGCCCGGGGAGGTGAGACGACCGGAACGTGGAGGCGGATCGTGTCTATGCGACCTTAACTCCAGAAACCAGACTCAGAAAATCCCGATTTCCTGTCCCACTGGGGTGCCTTTGTTGTGGTCGCTTCCGCCCCGGCCTTCGGACCATCCGGACTCCGGGGCCCCTCCCTGGGCCTACTGCATCGGCAGCTCCGCCTGGGACTTTAGTTTCTCCCTTGAAATCTCTGTCTCTCGAGTCCCCGCCGTGAGAGCGGGGGACAATGGTGAGGGTGTAAGGCAAGGGGGGGAGGGGAGGTGCTGGGGAGCGGCGCCCACACCCCCACCCCGGCCCACCCGCCGCCTCCCTCCCATGCTCCGATTGTAGGTCGTTTCCCAAGGCGAGGTGGTCCGGGGACGACCCAGGACAAGCCTGGCGGGACCCAGCGCTCTTCGCGCCCCCACCCCGGACCTCCTTCCCCCCAGGCCAGAGGAAGCAGCAGCGACAAGTGGCACGTTCTGCTGGGTCTGAGCTTCTGACATGGGTCCAAGCCAAGGGAGAGAATCTAAAGTGAGCGGGGCTGCGAGCGCACAGCAAGGGCGCGCCCCCCAGCCGCGTGGAGGTCCTTCCCCCACCCCTCGCCAACCTTCGGCCCCGACCCCGGGGCCTTTTCAAAACGCTGTGCCACCGGTCTCGGCTGTCCCTGGAACGCAGCTTGCACACGGTCACCCGGTTGCCAGCCCCAGGATGGCCCCATGCGCGCTAACCGCATCCTCCAGAGACCCCCCAAGGGATGAGCTCCGCTTGCAAATCTACGCATCTGTAAAATGGGAATAATAGTAGAACTTCCCCTGGGGAGCTTTGGGGAGGAGCAAGCGAGTTAATGAACAGAGAGCGCTTAGGGTTTGGCTCCGAGTACGCGCGCTCGGTGCGCTTTATAAATAACAATAATAGCTTTCCCTTTTAGCACACCGCGGTGGGCCGCATGCCCGTACCGCGAGCCCAACTCTACTTCAAACAACCCCGCCAGGGAAGTACTTCTCACCAAAGGCACTAACTTGCCCAGGGCGGTTCAGCCGAAGAGGAGTAGGATTGGCACCGAGGGCCCCCCCACTCCAGCGCCACAGTGGCGACCCCGCGACCCCTCAGGCCCCTGGGTGGCCTGGAGAAGCGAATGCACGGCCAGGAGACCAAAAAAAAAAGAAAATTAGCAATCAGCAGGGGCAGAGCCCCCCACCCCCACCCCGGGAGTCCTGCGCCAGCTGCGCCCCACCCGGCCCGAGAGACGCGGAAGGTGGGTGGGGGGCGCGCGGGGGCGGGCTCGGACCCCACGTGCGCCGCCTGCCGCCGCTGCGCGGAGCCCTTTGTCGCGAGCAGCCGCGTTCGTGCCGCACTCGGCGGCTTAAAATAAAGACAATGTTCCCAGCCTCCCTGCGGCTAAATCGGGCGCCGGTGCGGGGGCGGCGAGCGAGCCGAGCGGGAGCTCTTCTCCCCGGCCCTACCTCCCTTCTCCCCTTCTGCCTCAGTTTCCCCAGCTGGTCAGGGGATCTAGCCAAGTCTGGGCGGGGACGCGAAAGGAGTCACATAATCGGGGCGGAGGGTGGGGTAGTTGGGGGGGGCAGGGCGTCTTGCCCCTGCCTCGGTGGCCGTACGGACTTAAGGAGGAAGCCGCTTGGGACAGGGGAGCGCTCGCAATGAGGCACAAGGAATGCTGGACACCCTCCTCTTCCGCCCACAAAATAAGTGTTTTTATTTCTGAAGGGACGTGTGCAGAGGCGGTGGGAGAGGAGAAAAGGGAGACCAAGGGGATTGGGGGGTGGGGGGTGGAGGGGAGCAGGGAGCCTGATTCAGACGCGGAAATGGATGCGGAGCGCGGCGGCCTGACGCCCCCACATTCAGCCACGTGTACGCGCACAAGTGCACGCCGCCCCACCGCGCGCACAAGCCGCCGTCGCCAACCCCGGACCGCCCAGCAGGGGGCAGCCTGAGTCTGCGCCCACGGGCAGGGACAGGTCGACTTCTGACCCAACCTCTGACCCTCTGGGTCGCCCCTGGCGGGAGAGGTGGCTCAGCTCTTCCTCTCCAAGCTCCGGCGTCTCTCTGACTTTAGAAGGGAGACGGCTGGGTGCTGGCTCGAGTCCCACCTGGCTTCAGGAAACTGAGGTGCCTCCACGCGCGCACCTGCCACGTGTGCCCACCACCGGGACCCGATGGCTCCCGGCCAGGCCCCAGGGAGTTCAGTTTCTGTTCCACCTGGCTCCATTGGCAACTGGGCTGCAGCTCACCCTCAGGCATCAGCACCGGGTGGTAGGGGTGGGGGTGGGGGCGGCAGGGAAGATGTTGACTCGGTGAGAAAATGGGCAGGAGTAAAGGGGTGGGGCAACTCCCAACCCCTTGGCGGCCCTCCAGAGTTTTGGGCTTAGAGCCAAGAGACCTAAGTCCAAACACTTGGCCTCCACTTTTTAATCACACTTATGTTCTTCAGTTTTCTCATCTGTATAATGGGACTAATTGATGGTCACAGACCTGCCCACTTCCCAACCTGGGACTTCAACATAGCCCAGTTGGGACAAAGGCCCCACCAGGCAGCCCCTGGACCCCTCCCCATCTATCCTCCGTGGTCAGCACCCCGGGAGGTCTCTGGGGCAAGGCACCTATGGGGCAGAAGCCAGGTCTCTATGGCAAAGGACCCCCCAGGGGTTCCATCGCTGAGGAAACTCAACACAGAAATCCAAACCGGCCTTGGGGGGGAGGAAGAGCGCTGGCCAAGCAGTGGGGCTAAGGGAGGTGTCGAGGAGGGGCAGATTTGTCACTTCCCAGGTGTACACCTGTGAGCCATGAGTGGGAGCTGTGGGAGACAGAGTTTGACAAGCTGGGAGGAGAGCTGTCTGTCTGCCTGTCTGTCTGTCTTCCAAGTGGAAGCTGGGGGTGGACCAGGCAGGGAGGTAGAGGCTGCCTCACTTGTCAGAATTAGCAAGTTCCACAGTTGGGCAACACTCAGACGCAAGCTGAATACAGACCCACGTGCACACACGCGTCCCCGAGCCCCAGATCGGTCGGGTTGCACCTGCATTTACACAGGGACAAGCATGTGCGAGGCACGTGGAGCAGGCACACAGTAAACCGCGCCCCCCGCACACACACACCCTTGTCCGTGCAAGCCGGACACGTATGTACACTCGCACCCGGGCAGATGCAAAAGCGCACAGCCCAGCGCGCGGGCACGTCCTGCTCAGCCCCCAGGCGGGTGTGCCAGCCCTCTGGGTCTGTTCCAAGTTGGAGCCTCTCACGTGAGGCCCAATGTGTCATTTCCAAACAGAAGGAATCTAGCTCCCTCGCAGCAGAGAGGAAGAGCAGGGTGGGTGGGTGGGCGCGTGGGCATGTGCAGAGGGGAGGGCGTGTGTGCGGGGGAATGGGTATATGTGTTGGGGCATGGTGCATGCAGGTTGGGGGCTCTCGGGTTGAGGGGTGGAAAGGAGCGGGGGAAACAGAGTGTGCCTTTGGGTGTGTGTGTGTGTGTGTGTGTGTGTGTGTGTGCCGCCAAGCCTGTGTGCAGTGGGTGTGGATGTTTGCCTCCCTGTAGCTGCTTTCTCTCCCGTCCTGGACTTTTCACCTTCCTGGGTCCGCCTTCCTCATAGGTTGCCCCCTCCCTCCCGGGGCTTGCATTGGGTACCCTGATAGAGGAGGGGGAGACGCTCCAGCACCGAGTTGAACCCCAAGACGCTCCCTGAGTCTTCCCTCCAGCTCCCCCTCCCTGCCTCTCCTCCCTTTCCTCCCTCCCTCCCTTTCCCTCCCTCCCTCCCTCCCTCCCCCCCCCAGCCTGGCGTGCCAGGGGGTGGGACATGCCACTCACTGGCTGTGCCTCTCCTGCTGCCAGTACAGGGCGCAGCTCCCCCCGGGAGCCAGGTGTTTGGGTCCCTGGAGACGCCGCTGGCCCCCGGGGAGGCAGCAGGGCTGACGACCCTCCGGACCCTTCCCCAGGCCCATGGTGAGTAGCTTTGGGAAGGCTTGGGAGGGGCTCCACCGAGGTGGGCGCAGGAGAAGCCTGTCCTTACAGGGCAGGGACCAGAGCTAAAGGAAATGGGGGTGGGCCACAGAGAGAGCAGGGGTCAGGCAGGGGTCGAGAGGGCAAGGGGACTCTGTAACGTTGGACTTGGCTGCTCCAGACAGCCCGTCTCCTGGCTTTGAGTGGAGGCATCTGATGGTTTTCTGGGGCTCAGCTGGCAGAAGAGATGGAGACCCCCCTTAGGAACCTGGAGCTGGAGCCTGAAAGGAATTGGGCTGCCAAGTAGCTGACCAAGCCCCTAGTACCCCAGGGGACAGAGTGGGAAGGGCAGAGGGCCAGGAGGCAGCTCTTGCCACCAGGATCTCGTGGGAGGTTGACACCCCCCCCCACTTTAGTTAGGGTGCTAGTCCCAGAATGTTCTCCTCTTTCTCTCAGGGCACTCTGAAGCCCACCACCCTCGCCCACCTTCAGCCCCCCCAGAATGGACTGAGCCAGCCCGCTGGCCAGATGGACAAGCCAGATGACAAGGTGGGTATCAGGCCAGCTGAAGACCTGGCCAAGAGCCCCCCAGGACTCTCCAGGGACAAGCAGGCATAGGGACAGCCACACTGGCCAGGGAGCTGGCCCCAAGCACTGCAGGGGCCCAGAGGGGCCTCCCTTTGCCCCAAATATCTTGGCCTCCCCCAGGGCAGGTCTGGATCCTGTGCCCAGGTAATGCATGGAGACTAACGGGCACCCATGCCAGGCACCCACCCCAGAGCCCCCAGACCTCACAGTGTGGAGATGACCCAGGGTGTGGGGGTGGTGAGGGTGGGTGGCCAGGAGTTCTCCTTCTTGCAGAGTTGCCCACTGCTGGGCTGGCAGCTGTGGAGGGTGTCATCAGCTTTCATTGGGTCATTCAGACAAGCGCTGCTTGGGGGTTGGTTACCAGTGCCCACGGAGAAGGGCTCACCTCTTCCCACAAAACCTACCTGTAGCTCCACTCGAGGGCTGACCCAGGGCCACTTGCCCAACGGGCCGGAAGGAGTCAGGCTGTCTCCTGCAGCTGGCCGGTCCCCTGTCCCTGGGCAATTGGCTGTTCATTGAGCTGTCAGATGCCAGTTCTCTGCCTCCTGGCCTCAGCCACTCGGCGGAGCCCGTGATTGCTGTTGAGATATGGAGGGCAGGGGAGGAGATGGTGAAATGGGACTGCAGAAGGCGTCACTCTGTGCTCCCCAGCGGGGGGCTGGAGGTCTGAGCGCCAGCCCGGAGAGCAAAAAGAGGTCCAGAGTACCAGGAAGGGGCTAAGCAGAGGTCATGGCAGAGCTAGAAAGAAGCCTCCCCATTGTACAGACGGAGAGACTGAAGCTAAGAAAGGGGGGGAAGGATCTGTTTGTGGTCACTGGATGGCCCTAGAGGGGTCCATTTGGGGCTTGGACCCCGTTCTCTTCACCCTCAGCACAGCGCTGCGCTCCCGCCTCCCCGAGCAGGATGAGGGGCTTTGGGGAAGGGAAGCCGGGAGAGCAAGCAATGGGCAGGCAGGCGGGGGAGAGATGGGTGAATGGCGCTGGGTTTCTGCTGTGCTGTGGTGCCATGGTGATGCCGAGAAGGATGGGGGAGGGAGGAAGCGAGAGGAAGGGAAGTGGGGAGGGGAGTGTGCGAGGCGAAGAGCAGGGAGCATGCGGAGAGGAGGATGAGGGGCCGAGCACCAGTTCCCTGGCCATCCTGGCCCAGCCTGCCGACTGCTGGGCGCTGACATAACCCAGATAAAGCCAGCCACCTGCCTGAGGTCCATCAGAAGGGAGCAAATCGGGCAGGGCTGACGCCTCTCTTCCATCTCAGCAGTGCATTGATACAGCATTTAACTGATGGCTGCTGCTCTCCACAGGGCAAGGTGGCATCCCAGTGGTGACGGTTGACCCTGAAGAGGTGGCAAATTGTATTTGTTTACTCCCTTGTTTCCCAAGCCCAGGCATCAGAGGTGGGAGGTTTTGTGCACCTTTAACCGGTAAAGAGATGACTTCAGAGAAAAGTTAACCCAGGAGGGGGGAGAACTGCCTCTAACAGGCTGGCTTCTGAGCTAAGATCCAGCAGAAGGAACAGGTCAGGGGACCCAGTCAGAAGGAGCGCCCTCCTCATTGCACATGCGAGGTGCCAGGTGCCCTGCCCTCACAGCTGCCTCCGCATGCCTCCTTCTTCCCAGCCAAGGTTCTGCTGGCTTCCAGACCCAGCATCGCAGCATGGCTCCACTCCTCCCTCCTGAACCTCTTCCCCAGCACCCTCCTCATTCTCTGCCTGCACTTTTCTGCTCTGTGGCCAGTGGGAAGGCTCAGGAAACCCCAGTGGGAATCCCTCTCCCCACTTCTCTCTCCCCACCTCCCCCAGTGGCTCTCTGTCCTCGCCTTTCCTCTCCTAGCCAGATGCCCAGCCCCTCGGGATTGGTCCAGGGCCAGGCGATCAACAGTCTGGCCTGCGGGGCTGGAGACTCTGACCTCATCCCTTAACCCTTTGAGCCTGGGCTGGCTTTTTCCTCTCCCTGCCCCCTCCCAAGTGCCACCCCACACCCATGTCTTTTCTGTCGCCTCACTTAGCATCCCTGCAGCTCGCTGAGTTTCCGTGACCCGTTTTACAGGGGAAGATGCTCTCGATTATTTTTCTCGAGAAAATAGCCAGGTAGGGTCTTGCCCAAGGATGGGGAGCTGTGCACATGAGGGGATATGGGACCTGAAGTCACCAGAAGGGTCCCCCCATATACATTTATATATTTATTCCATGTATATTTATTGAGCAGCTGCTATGTGCCACGCAGTGGCATAGAGCGGTGAGTGAGGCAGACGTCCCAGAGAGCTAGAACCACCACCCCCCTTCCCTCAGCACTGTCATCATCCGTTATACAGATAGAGGACAGACGCTGTCACGGACACACGGGCCAGATTCCAAAGGAAGGACTGGCTGCTCACTGGTAACTGATGCAAAGCAGGGTTTGGCCAAGCTCGTTCACGTGGGCAGGGAGGCTGTCGAATCCTCCAATCCCACGAGAGGAGTTTCACATAGGGGGTTGACAGGCTGCTCTCAAGGGGGGCAGAGGCCACCTGGGTCCAAGCCCTGATGGATTTGGGGACAAGCTGCATGGCCCTTAACATCTCCACATCTCAGTTGTCAAGTGGGGATAATAGTATTTCCTGCCTCCCAGGGAACCATTGATGGTAAATTAGATCACGTATAGAAATGCACAGACCCATGGCTGACATGTAGTCAGCAGTCAGTAAATATCAGTTGCTATGATCATAGGAAGATTCATTAATTAACAGTATTGTATTAATTAATTAATTAATTAATTAATTAATGGTTCCCAGCCACCTTCATTGGGAGGCTACAGTTGTGGGCAGAAAAGCGCCTTCCCCACATTTCTTGCCACCTGTCCATGCCTTGGACGTGGCACTCTCGTAGAACGAGCCCCAGCCCCTCCCCTGCAAAGCTACAGACCATCCCCCACCACCACCACCATCCCCTATTCTCATTCAGCACTGCACACACACACATACACACTCACACACACACACACTCGCCCAGGAGCTCCCCACCAGCCCACAGGTTACCAGGTCAGGATAGTGACTTGCCCGAGGTCACACAGCAAGACAACAGCAGGCAGCAGTCCTCAAACCCAGACAGAGGCAGTGCCGAGGGCTGCCTGGGGGAGGCCCCCACCCCTCACCCATCGCCATCACCACCCCCCCGACGGATGTCCTCTGGCCCTTGCAGAAGGTGATGTCGCCATTTCAATCAGGTGGACATCTGGACATCCTGGAGTTGCCATTGAACCCTGGCCCCTTGCCACTCATCCCGGGGCTGCCCCTTGGAGGAATCAGCCCCACCCTCAGGAAAGCCAAGTCCTTTCACGGACATCATCTGGCTGACCCCCCCCCCCCACCAAACCCCACCCCCACTCCAGTGGCCTCGGACAGGCAGAGGATTGTTCCCGAGAGTCACAGAGGCTCGCCCAAACCACGCAGCATGAGGAAAACCCCAGCGTCACTCATGTCTCCCTTTTGGGGTTGCACCACCAGATGTGAGAAGTCTGGAGGTTGGGGGTGGGGAGGTGGGGGCTGCAGGAATCCCCCTTGACCCTCACAGTTCACGGGTGGGGCCCGGGGGGGGGTTGGCCCAGTGGAAAGAAAGCTGGCCTAGACGCCCACAGCCCGGGACAGAGTCCCATCTCTTCCACTTCCCGAGACACCATCCTCACAGGTCCCAGTGTCGTCCCTTATGAAATGGAGATAAACGCCCCCCCCCCCCCCCGCGCGGGGATGTCCTGTGGATTAATGGAAGTAATAAAGTTCACGAAGCACCTGGCACCCAGGAGCTTGTATTGGCACAGCTATTAAAACGGGAGCACTGAAGGGACATCCAGCCTCCTCCCCTCCAAGGACCCCTTAGGTTAGCTCTCCTCTGTTCTGGAAGATTTTTTTTTTTTTTTTTTTTTTAATTCTTCAAAGCTGCAGCCAGCTGCCAGCAAGCACTTGTGATGGCCAGACGTTGCCATGTCCCCACCCTAAGTGGGTTTCATTCTAGCGCCTGGTGCCCCTGCGTCCTCATCTGGGGGACACGGGTCCTTTCTGTCTGGCTTCTTGAGATTCTAGTTTCCGGATCCGGGAGAAGCTTCCCAGCGGCCAAGCTCTCTACAGATGCGCAAACCAGGGACCAGAGAGGGGCAGTGCTTGGGGACCGGAGGGGAAGGGATATGGCAAGAGGTGGCTGGAGAGTGGATCAGAGTAAGGAGTCAGGCAAAACAGAGGCCTCAGCTGAACTCGGGTTTGCACAAATTTGTCCCCAGCAGCTGGGAGGTGGGGGACAGCAGGGGAAGGGCTAAGTGACTGCTGACAGTCAATTCTGAGATTCAAACCCAGTGCCGTGGTCCACGAGGCTGGAGCTGGGCTGAGGCTACCCTTGGGAGCAAAGTTTAAGGTGATGGGGGGTGGGGGGCGTCCCCAAAACTCAGTAATCAAGATAAATAATGTTTTAATGTAATAATTTAAAAATCAAATCCACCAACTCCAGCCTGCAACCAGCCCTCTTGTTTTGTAAATAAAGTTTCACTGGAAGCAGCATCAGGATTAGGGTGAGGTGAGTGAGGCAGTGTTGGCAAAATGTAGGGTTGGATCTTTGCTTAAACTTTTTGATATTTGTTTCAAGATAAATGCAAAAATAATAATAATAATAAACTGGCATTTGATTGTATATTGTGGATGGATTATACAGTGTGTGAACATACCTCAGTAAGACTGCTCTTTGAAAAATGCACGATAAATACTGTGTTAAAATGTTATTTATCTTGATTACCGAGTTTGGGGGCACCCCCTTAAATTTTGTGCTCAGGCAAGTTTCTCTCTAGCCTCACCCTGGTCCCAGCCTTGGTGCAGTGTTCAGCTGAGCTTGCAGGGTTGCAGCAGGCCTGGTCTGCCTGAATCAGCCTTCCAAGGTCTTGGCCCAGACCCTGGGGAGCTACTGGCATCTCAAAGCTGCTTCAAGGCGCCCGGCTAGTGTGGAGGGGAGGGAAGGAGAGGGGATGGCAGTGCCCAGCCTAAGAGCCGGGAGACCTTGGGTTTCTCCCCGCTTCTCTCTGGACCTCAGCAGCTCCCTTCCTGCAGTGGGCACTAAACAGGACTGAATTCAGAATCCAGGGGTCATGCAGGACAACCTGCTAGGGCCGGCCTCCTCCAGTGGCCTTGCCAGGGGAGGGCCCCATGGGCACATGTTGGGCCCAATTGCCAGCTCAGAACAACAACAAAAAAAAACTCAGCAATCGAGATAAGTAATACTTTAATGTAATAGTTTAAAAAATCAGATCAGCCCACAGGCCGACCATCTGTTGTCGTCGATACAGTTTCATTGGAACAAACCACGTGGGCTCAAATCCCAGCTCCTACCTTCCATGGGGGGATCTGGCACGAATTCTCTTACTTTTCTCAGCCTCAGTTTCCTCATCTGAAAGATATTGAGATAGCAGCTACCCTGGTAGGTTTTAAGGAGCTCATCCATGTAAGCTCTCTTACAGTGCCTAGCATTCAAGGAGCACTAAATAAGGATCACTGTTATAACTGGTGGCTGATGTCATATCAGAGATTTTTAATCAAAGAAGTAGAAATTTCCAAGCAGGAGACGGCTTCCATTTGCTATGTGCAAAGGGTTAAGGCAAAAAAAAAAAAAAAAAAATTAGTGCTTCCCATGTGCCTGGGACTATTCTTAAAACTGCATTCATTGTGTTTGTTCCTCATGGCAACTAATTGATGTATTACCTAGGGGCTAGTATTATCCCATTTTTTTGGCGGGGGAAACCAAGGCACAGTTAATATCTCTAGCCGAGGACCCACACCCGGTAAATGGCATAACCTGGATTCAAATGCAGACCCGCCTGGCTCCAGAGTTGGGTTCTTTAACACTGACGTTGTATGTGAACCCTCGTGTGCAAATTTTCCCGGACACACCAGCTCGCGCTGATGACCACGGTTCTTCTGGATTCTTCCATGGCAGCCCGGACTCCCCGCCCTGAGAGTCACTCATACGCTGACGGTCCACCCTCGGCCACAGAGCCTCTGGGTTCCCACACTGGCCCAGCCACGCGTCCCCGAGGCTCACGGCAACACCCCCACCATCACAGGGCTTCAGCCTCTCTCTCCTAGACCAGGTCCTGGAGAAACACCAGGGCTCAGTGGGTCCTCGCCAATGCCTCTTCCCTGGAGTTTTTCCACTGACACGGCTCTCGAATGTTCCAGCTACTGGTGGGAAGGACCTCCAATCTCTTCCATGGACAGATGGACCCCAAAGACCCAGACCTGGCTTCACCTTGGCCGTGGGGGGCCTCCTGCCCACTCAGAAGTTTGCCGAGGACCTCAGGCTTCTCTTTGCACAGCCCCAGCACCTGGGCCAGACTCCAGCTCCAAGAAAAAAAAAAATCAGGGGGATCTCCCCGTTCCCCTGGCTGCCCCCCACTCAGCTGGGGCCCAGGAACAGAGCAGGGAGAGGGAGGGGAACCTCCCACACGCCATCTGGGGCCAGACCCCCGCTTAGCTGCGACTGAGCCCTTGTCCCTCCTGCCTGCTTTTCCTGCAGAACTTCTCACCACCACACACGTGTCTAGTCCCGGCACAACTTGCCCTGCTGCCCTCAGAGCAACCCCATACACCAACCACCAGCCCCTGCACACACATACACACACACACACACAGGCACAGAAAACTGTATGCATACAAGCACCCACAAAACACACACACACGCCCAGCATCCCTCTGCTCCTGTCTCTTTCTCTGGAGTCCTCCCCGCCTTCCCATCTCTTCCTATTTGAGCTCCACAACCTAAGGAGAGGAGGAGGTTCTAATCTTGCTCCCCGCTTTGCATGAGCCTGGTCAAGCCACGGTCACTTCTCAGAGAAATGGGATAATAAAGGTCCTTCCTCCAAGCAATGGATGGAAGACAACAAAATTAGATCATTCAATTAGGAGACGAACCATGTCTGCCACGTAGTAACTGCTCAGTCCATGAGGGCTATAGTGAAGCAGCAGAGTGAAATGCTGAGAAAATTTGGCAGAGATAGACGTCAAGTGAGGCTCCAAACTCCTGCCCCGTGAGCCAAGCAGGACAGGCAAAAAAGTAGCAATGGCCAGATGAGAAAACTGGGGCTCAGAGTCTGAATGATGGAGCGGGAGCGAAGCATTGGATCCTTGGATTCCAAAGGCCCTCACTCTGCAGGCAAATCCATTCAGTGGCTGGGGAAATGCGTGACAAATGACCATGGACGTGTAGATACCAGGGAGGGAAGGCGATGCCGTCTGGGAGAGCTCCAACTGCAAGGTCCTGGCACCTTGCACCTGGGGCTAATGGAGACGTCCAGCCGACCCAACCCACACCCGTGTCCTCTCTTTTCAGGTGAGGACCTCCCCGTAAGGAAGCCCTGCAGCCCACCTGGCCACCATGAACACCTCGGCCCCGCCCGCCCTCAGCCCCAACATCACCGTCCTGGCCCCGGGAAAGGGTCCCTGGCAAGTGGCCTTCATTGGGATCACCACGGGCCTCCTGTCGCTGGCCACCGTGACGGGCAACCTGCTGGTTCTCATCTCCTTCAAGGTCAACACGGAGCTCAAGACCGTCAATAACTACTTCCTGCTGAGTCTGGCCTGCGCCGACCTCATCATCGGCACCTTCTCCATGAACCTCTACACCACGTACCTGCTCATGGGCCACTGGGCTCTGGGCACGCTGGCCTGCGACCTCTGGCTGGCCCTGGACTACGTGGCCAGCAATGCTTCTGTCATGAACCTGCTGCTCATCAGCTTTGACCGCTACTTCTCCGTGACCCGGCCCCTGAGTTACCGGGCCAAGCGCACGCCCCGTCGGGCAGCCCTGATGATTGGCCTGGCCTGGCTGGTTTCCTTCATCCTCTGGGCGCCAGCCATCCTCTTCTGGCAGTACCTGGTGGGTGAGCGGACAGTGCTGGCCGGGCAGTGCTACATCCAGTTCCTCTCCCAGCCCATCATCACCTTTGGCACGGCCATGGCCGCCTTCTACCTCCCCGTCACAGTCATGTGCACGCTCTACTGGCGCATCTACAGGGAGACGGAGAACCGGGCCCGGGAGCTGGCGGCCCTGCAGGGCTCGGAGACCCCAGGCAAGGGGGGTGGCAGCAGCAGCAGCTCCGAGCGGTCCCAGCCGGGGGCTGAGGGCGCGCCGGCCACCCCGCCCGGCCGCTGCTGCCGCTGTTGCCGGGCCCCCCGGCTGCTGCAGGCCTACAGCTGGAAGGAGGAAGAGGAGGAGGACGAAGGCTCCATGGAGTCCCTCACGTCGTCGGAGGGCGAGGAGCCCGGCTCTGAGGTTGTCATCAAGATGCCCATGGTGGACCCCGAGGCGCAGGCCCCCCCCAAGCAGCCCCCCAGGAGCTCCCCGAATACGGTCAAGAGGCCGACCCGGAAAGGGCGCGAGCGAGCCGGCAAGGGCCCGAAGCCCCGGGGCAAGGAGCAGCTGACCAAGCGGAAGACCTTCTCGCTGGTCAAGGAGAAGAAGGCGGCGCGGACCCTGAGCGCCATCCTGCTGGCCTTCATTCTCACCTGGACGCCGTACAACATCATGGTGCTGGTTTCCACCTTCTGCAGGGACTGCGTCCCCGAGACCCTGTGGGAGCTGGGCTACTGGCTGTGCTACGTCAACAGCACCGTCAACCCCATGTGCTACGCGCTCTGCAACAAGGCCTTCCGGAACACCTTCCGCCTGCTGCTACTCTGCCGCTGGGACAAGCGACGCTGGCGCAAGATCCCCCGGCGCCCGGGCTCCGTGCACCGCACCCCCTCCCGCCAGTGCTGACGGCGCCCCCCACCTCGTCTGAGGTCCCGCCCCCCGCCCCCGTGCCTGAAGCGGGCAGGGGCGGGCTGTCCTCGTGCCCACCCACCCCTCACCCCACCCCACCCCACCCCACCCCCACTCCAGGGTCCTGACCCCGCTCAGGCCTCTTCCCAGGCCCCTGGGTCACCTCCCCGGGCAGCCCCCGGGGGGCAGACCCTTGCCGGCTTTGCAAACCGTGCTGTCTTCCCAGGCCGGGGAGCGCAACCCGGGGAACTGGTTTTACTGTTCCCTGCTGGGTGGGAGCGGGCTCTACGGCGGGAAGAAGGCCCAGGCGGAGGATCCGGGAGGGCGTGGGGCTCCTCGTCGGCGTTTGGACAGGAAGGCGGGAGCCTGCGGGGCCGACCGGGAGGAGGGTTTGACTCTGCGGGCTTCCTGGGCGCGGGGCTGGCCGGCGGGGCTGCGGGGCGGGCCGCCCCCTGGTGGCCACGGCGGGGAACTGACACTGACCCCGGAGAAAGGAACACTTGGCTGGCGGGGGTGGGGGGTTGCACCCTCTGGCTGGGCACCCCCACTTCCCCAGCAGGCAGATCCCGCCCCACCAGGCCCTAGGCACATTCTCTGAGATCGTCCTGTCTCCCTACGACTGTCCCCAGTGCATCCCGGGGTGGGTGACCCCTGAGGCATACGTGTCCACGCATCCAATGCAGGAGGAATGAGCAGGGAAGGGATCAGTTTGGCTAGCCACACATCCAGACCTGGGGGCAGCAGCAGACCGGGCACCGGGGGTCCCGCTGCTCCACCACGTCTTTCCCCCCACACCCTGGAGCGAGGGGCAGAGTTGCCTGCTGCCTAGCTCCACCCCATAACCCCTGCCCCAGAGAAACCCTCCGTCCCAACCTCACATCTCTCCGTGGGGATCTAGCCAGGCCTCCCGCATGCTGCCCGCCTCTGGCCCACCCCGCACAGTCCTGGCCCAGCCAGCAGGCTCTCTCCCGTGAGCTTCCACTCCCACCCGTGTGCATGGCTTCCCAGCCACCGTGATCTCCAGGCCTGGCCTGGCCCCAAATGTCCTTTTTTTCCATCCTCAGCAAGTGCTGAGTCTGTGAATAAAGCCACGTTAACCAGTGGGCACTAAGGGACCTTCCTCCCTGGGCTGGCTCGAGGCCCTAGTCGCAGGCCGGGGGCATTTGTGGGGCCAGTGGGCTCCAGTGCCCAGGAATGTGGGCTGCTGTCACAGTTACAGGAGGACAGCACAGAGTGGCTGGAGCTACAGAAGCTTCTGGGCCCCAGCACCCCAGGGTCCCTGGCTCAGGTGAGTGAGGCTGAACCACCCGGAAGGGGAGAGCAGCTGGATGAAATAAACTGCCCCCGCCCACATCCCTGCAGCTTCTGTCGTGGCTCTGCCTCTCATGGCTACCCTGGGGCTCTGTCACACCTGGTGAGCACAGAGCTTCTCCAAAGCCCCATGCACAGATGTGAAGGCTGAGGCCCAGAGGCCCAGGGGGCCAGGTTATGAATCGCTTCATGGATGAGGGAGCCCAAAGCAAAGGGTCCACAAGCTGTCATGCTCAAAGTGTAATTGTCATCGGGATGCCCAAGCCCATGCTCAGGTCCAGTGACCCACTAGAAGGACTCATGGTACTCAGCAAAGCTGTTCTACCCCCCAGTTCCGGTTTATTACAGAGAAAGGATACGGATTAAAATCAGACACGGAAAAACATGCGTAGGGCAGAGTCCAGGAGAGACCAGGCGTGAGCTTCCGCTGTCATCTCCCAGGGAAGCCATGCAGACACGCTCCCAGCAATGGTGTGATACAACGTGCCTCGTGTATTGCCAGCCAGGGACACTCACCCAAGCATTGGTGTCCGGGATTTTCACTGGAAATTGTCCACGTAGGCGTGGACAATTAGTAATTTGGTCTCCAGCCAACTCTCCAGAGGGTAAACTGATACACCCTGGCTCAAGCTCCACCATAACTCCTACTGAAGCAGAGTATCAGGGTGTCCCAAGGACCGAGAGGTGATCTCCCGGGAGCCAGGAAAGGACCAAAGCTTCCTTTGGAGTGTGCAGGTTAGGACAATCCTTTAGTACACTATGATCCTGACCTGGGGTCTCAGCGCCACCTGGTAACTTGTTAGATATGCACATTCTTGGGTCACCCCACATTTACTGAATCAGAGGGGTGGGGAGGGGTGTGGAGCCCAGGCATCTGTTTTAACATGCTGTCTTAGCTTTCCTTGCTGCAGAAGCAAATACCCCCTTTCTTCCCAAAGGGTGGTGCTCCGGGGATGGCTGTCACTGATCCCTGGGTGCTGGGCTCCTCTGTCACACGGCAAGGCACGTGGCAGCCTCTCCTGGCCTCTCCCGCCTCTTCCCGGTTCCTCTGACTTTCAGGTTCTTGCGTCCTGCCGCTTCCTCTCTGTGTGTGAATTTCATTCCATTTATAAAGGGCTCCTTCATTTCATTTACAAAAGGTCCTGCGCACAATGGGTTCACACACACAGGAAAGGATTAAGCCTAAGAACATGGGTACACAGCTCCGAACCACTGCCCACACCCTCCAGGGTGTGCGAGCTAAAATTTGAGAACCACCGAGCTAGAGGAAAGAGGTCCTGGGTGGAACTTTATGAACCCTAACAGAGGGGATTCCCAGCACACGCAGATGCCCTTGTGAAGGAAGCACCCAGCACCATGCACCGAGATGGACAGGCTGGCAGGAAGCATGGCACTGGGGGGGGGGGACACAAACTCCACCCCACCCCCTCCCATCAACCTCCTGGGTTGTCAGCTCAAGATCCTAAGAGGATCCCTCCTTTGCCACTGCCCCCCTTTCATCACTGAGCCCCCCCAAAGGGCTAATGCCCTGCCTTGTGTTGTGGGCATTGGAACCCAGGTCCTAGGAGGAGCTGAGAAGGGTTGAGAGAGCAAGAGCTTTGGAAACAGACTGACCTGCCTTCACCTGCCAGGAGTGGGTGTTGGGGGGAGGGGGGTAAGGGGGAGGGGCAAAGCCAGTATCAGGGATGGGGCTAACAATTTCCACCTGCCCCTTGTCCCAGGCACAGCTCCTACCAGCCCCTGCCCCTTCACCTAAAAACCTTAGACATGCCTTTTATTTTCAGTCCCCTCATCTCTGAAAGGGCGGAAGAGCTCAAAGCATAGACTGTAGGGAAAGCACCCCAGACCTGTGTTTTCAACGGACAAGGCTCCTCACAGGAAAAGGCGAGAAACCAGCTCTAGTTTCAGACCCAGCTCTTTCCCAACACCTTGACCTTGGGCTTTGAAAACCCCAGAGTCCCAGCATCCCCCACCCCCACCACCGAGATGAAGAAGCTTGCACAAAAGGCTCCGAGGAAGGAGTATGGAGGGTGATTCTTGGGTGGGAGAGGGTGCAATCCAGGAAGGCTTCCCAACACTGGGGTCTGTACTCTGGAAGCTTCTGAGGTGAGATTCCCGCAGACTCAGGTGCCAAAGGATGGAGGAAAGGGACTGAAAGGAGAGAGGTGGCTTTAGGATGTGGCATCAGTCCACCCCAAACACTGCACCCCTTTCAGCCCCGAGGGAGTCTCTCTTGGCCTGAGAAACAAGGGCCGTTTCGTGCCTGAGCAGGAAGTAGGGAAAGAATGAGATCCTTTGTGAATGTAACCTCCTCCCCCTACCACCACCTCCAGGCTGGAGACCTGGAGAAGGGACAGGTGGTAGGACCTTTTCTCCACTGGGTCACCCTTTCCTCCCCATTCCCGACATATCACTTGAGCGCCACCTGCAGGCAATCACGGGAATAGCCCTAGCCAAGAAAAAAAAAATCTGACATTTGGAACCTGCCTGGATCTGCTTCCCAGAGAACAGGACCTCAGGACAAATGACGGACCCCCAAACCTCAGCTGCTCTCCAAGATCCCGGAAGGATCAACTCACCTGGCTATTATTATAAACCGTTGTCCGGGCCTGCCAATGCTGCCTGCAGAGACCGGCCCTACCTCTCTGGCCGGTTTGCCGGTCTCCTGGCATAGAAGGAGGATGAGGGAAGACTTGGCAGCTAGGGGCGATGCCATCTTTCTCCCAGTGCCTCCCCGGGCCTTTGGGATCCTCGTTTTCCTTCTTTGAAGCTTGACTCAGAGTTTGCAGGACTCTTGCTGACCCACCTGGGAATTCGGACAGGTAGCCCACGCCAGCCTCAGGCTCTAAAAGGTTTGAGGTTATTGCCTCTGACATCTTTGTTTTTAGAATCTTTGGTAACACACCAACTGCAGACTGCCCTATAAAATAGGCCTGAATACAGTGTTCCATCTTTCCTGCCAGACCCTCCTTTCCCCACCCCCAGTTCTGCTCCTCCTCTTTATATTCCTGGCCTGGCCAGCACCCCCTTTTCACAGGAGCTCAAGCCAGAGTCATCCCGGACCCCTCCTTTTACTCCCCATATCCTGTGTACTTCCTGAATAGTTCCCAAATTCATCCAGTTTCTCTCTCCCCATTAACACTATCCAAGAGCAGGTCTCTGCCTGAATGCTAAACAATCCAGGAGTCAACAGAAGTTTTCATTAAAGGGCCAGCTAGTAAATATGTTGGGCTCTGCCGTCCAGGAGGCAAAATTTAGGATATTATGTAGATACTTACACTGTATATGATCTCTGTCGCAATTCCTCAATTCCTAAGCAAGTGAATATGGCTGTGTTCCAGTAACGCTTTATTTGAGTTTCATACAATTTTCATGTGTCACCAAATATTCTTTTGATTTTTTTTCCCAACCACTTAAAAACTGTAAAGCCTATTCTTAGCTAGCAGTTCATGTGAAAACAGGGCAAGGTCCTGGTTAGCAGGCCCCTAGTTTAATTAGTTCTGCTCTGCTCTGTTTTCTATGCTACAACCAAAGTGATTTTGCCAAAATATAGACCTGATGCTGTCAAGTCTTTGCTTACAACTAACTAGTCAATAGTTTAAGATGGAAATGCAAGCTCCTTAGCAGTCAAAAGCCTTCACATCCAGCCCTGCCTATGCCACCCCCAACCACCCACTCTCCCAAAGACCCTACTCTGAGCCTCTGAAAATTCTCTTGATTCTCACACAGGCCCCAAGCTCACTCCTTCATGCTTTTACTCCCTCCAGTTCCTCTGCTTGGAATATTCTTGCTCTAATTCTCCACCTGGAAAACTCCTATATATCTGTTTCGGCTTGATAAAGCGTCTGGAATGCCATAGACCAGAAATGGGTTGGCTTTTACAATGGGGGCTGATTAGCTTATAAATTTACATTTCTAAGGCCGTGAAAATGCCCAGATTAAGGATGATCCCTGGACTCTGAAGACAGGCTGCCGGCATCCAGGACACCTCTGTCACATGGGAAGGCACATGGCCAGCAGGTGCAGGGTTTCGTTGGTTTCAGCTTCTGGCTTCGGTGGCTTCCTCTCTCAGCTTCTCTGCGTGTAGCCTTGTCTCTAGCTTCTCCGGGGTTTTTCTCTATGATCTTCTCTTAGTGTCATCTCTTTTAAAGGGCTCCAGGAAGGGAATTGAGACCCATCTGGAATGGGGTGGGTCAATCTCAATTGAGATAACCTCATCACGAGATACCACCTACAATTAGTCTACACCCATAGGAACGGATTAAAAGAACATGCCCTTTTGGGGGGTATATAATAGTTAGACTACCGGAGCAGGCTTGAAGATTCCGAAAGAACAAACAGCCCCCACCTGGGAGGGCTGCAGGGCATTCTGCAGATTTTCGTCAGAGCCAGGATGTAGGAGAGATGCCAGAGAGGAGGCTGGGAGGCAGGGGCCCTGGCATGCCAGGAGCAGAGGTCTAGAGGGCAGGTAGAAAGGCAGGGAGGAAGGGCCCCAGGGCATGTGTAGAACTGACTGGGGAATGAGCAGAGAAAGGGCTGAGGATTAGACTAACTTGCACAAGCAGAGGCAGTTGAAACAAAGATGGGCCCTATGATAAGCCTGCTCCTTCTCCAGCACCCTCCCCTAAAGAGCCCCGTGTGTGGGTTTTGTGTGCTGGGCCAGCCCCAAGGTCCTGGAGAGGGTGGATTGCATCCATTCATGGCTACCTCTGACCTCACCCCTAGTTCTATCCCATCACCCTTAACTGTGACCTTCTGTGAGCCCTGAAAGAATCTGCTTAACTGGAGAGGGACCTCTGCTAAAGAAATTCCCAGAGGGGTTTATCCTCGGGCAGTCGAGGTTTACTTGGAATCAGAACAGTAATGGCAGGGACAGACCAGGAAGTCAAGCCAAAGTTTTATCTCAACACTGACTCTTCCACTTAACCAGCTGGATTACTTTGAGCAAGTTACTCAACCTCTCTGAGCCTTCGCTTCTTTCGAAGCGAAGCAGGGAAAGTAGGACGGCCATACCTACCTCATATGGGGTTTAGTTCAGTAACTATTTATTTGCTGGTCCCCTACTCTGCTTCAGATGCCAGGGACACAGAGATGAGTAGGTTTCTGCACTGCAGATGCTCAGTCTAAGACAACTTTTGAACATGTGGGCCGTGATGTGTGTTCAGCAGTGTTCTCTTGTTTGTTAAGTGATGCAGTTTAGATTTGGAAACACCAAGGCATCACACACAGTGAGGGCAAGAAGAGCTCATTGAAACTTTTGTCTGAGTTATATACAGAAAGCATAGACATGCACATGTACCAGGTTGTTATGGAAACTTTTTCTAATTGTGGAGTCTGATACCTGTTTGAAAGGCCCTTGGACTCTGGAGTTATTGAGAGGAGCAGAACAGTACCCAACACTGTGCCAGACTCTCGGGAGGGTCTCTGGGACCCCGTAGAGAGCTGCCTTGTGAGTGCCAGTGGAGGGGACACAGGTACTGCAACTTGAGTGCTTCTAGTGTGGGTGCTTGAACTGGCAAGTACTAAACCACCAGGGACCTGGCTCTCCTCTCCTCACCACCCGATGTGGGATGCTTGCAGGGTGAGCATACTGCCCTACAATGTACCTTTCAAAGAGTGTTACTCAGCCAAGAGCTTGTGACTCGATGTGCACGGAAATCAGTGCTGTGACAGCAGGATTTCAAGAAAAGTTTTATTACCTAGCAGCCAAGTAAGGAGACAGTCTAAAGAGTTTAGAGTTTTTTTCTGGGACCTACGGAGGTGGAGTTGTTACCCTGCAGTGTTACAAATCACTTAGTGAAATGGACATAAGCTAAAGTAACCATTCCCATAACAAGGATATGCTAAAGTGACAACTCCGATGACAAGTTGTCCTAGTTTGCTAGGTGCTGGAATGCAATATACTGGAAACAGAATGGCTTTTAAAGGCCAAGAAAATGTCCCAATTAGAGCAAGGCTATTAAAAGTATCCAATCTAAGGCATCCAGGGAAAGATACCTTGGTTCAGGAAGGCCGATGACGTTCGGGGTTTCTCTCTCAACTGGAAAGGCACATGGCGAAACAATGTCTGCTGGCTTTCTCCCCAGGCATCTTGTTTCATGAACCTCCCCCAGGAGCATTTTCCTTCTTCATTTCCAACGGTCTCTGGTTGAACGGGCTCTGGCTTTTATCGTTGTGTTGTGGCTCTTGTTATTCTCAAGCTTTTTCCAAAGTGCTCCCTCTTTCAAAGGATGCCAGTAAACTAACCAAGACCCGCCTGGAATGGGTGGAGTCCCATCTCCCTCTAATCCAAGGTTAATACCCACTGTTGGGTGTGTCACATCTCCGTGGGAATAAACTAATCAAGTTTCCAACCTACATTATTGAATAGGGATTAAAAGAAATGGTTGCTTCTACAAGGTTGGTTAGGATTAAAACATGGCTTTCCTAGGGTACATAAATCCTTTCAGACTGGCACACAAGGTCAAGAATGGAACTAGGCTAAAGTAACACTACAATAACAAGTGTAAGTCATTCAGTGAACTTAAGATAGCAACTAAATATCATGTAAAGGACCGGAAATATGGAAATACACTGACGTTAACAACTACAAATACGAATAAAGGAATGGAAATAACCCAAAGTAACAATTACAATAACGAGCAAAATTGCACAGGAGCACATCTCTTCCTTGAGCACGCGCTCTGCCTAATTCAAAATGCTGTTTGTTTTTGTTTTTGTTTTAAGTGCTATAGTTTAAAATAGATTTGGAAACACCAAGGCATCACCAGGTTGTAATGGAAACTTTTTCTAATTGTGGAGTCTGGTACCTGTTGGAAAGTCCTTGGACTCTGGAGTTATTGAGGGGAGTAAAAATAAAAATTAGGGTGGGCCACGGTGGCTCAGCAGGCAAGAATGCTTGCCTGCCATGCCAGAGGACCCGGGTTCGATTCCCGGTGCCTGCCCATGTAAAAATAATAATAATAAAAATTAAAATTAGTAATAATTTTTAAAAAGAACCAACGCCAACAGAGATTGAGGAGGATATGGAATGGGTAGTGGGAAAAGGTAACTACCACCACATGACCAGTTGGAAAACAAAAAACAAAAAAACCACCTCTCTCAACCTGGTTTCCCACTTCTCCCTCCCCCCACCCCTCTGTCTTCTCCCAGCACCCCCCGCTGGAGATGGTATGGAGTATGGCAAGAGTTTGGGAGTCAGAATTTGTGAACTTGGACAAATCACATCATTATTCCAAGCCTCCGCTTCCTCATCCTTTTACAAAAGGCTGGGCCTGTCATATGGCGATTGCTTTCCTTCTCCCACCCCAGCTGTCCTCCCTCTCCCTTTCCCTGCTCAGCCTCTGCCCAGTCAAAGCAGGGGGGTGGTGTACAACTCGGATCACTGCCCCTGGGGATCAATAAAACATCCAGCCCTGTTCTAGTTTGCTAGCTGCCAGAATGCAATATACCAGAAACAGAATGGCTTTTAAAAAGGGGAATTTAATAAGTTGCTAGTTTGCAGTTCTAAGGCCGAGAAAATGTCCCAATTAAAGCAAGTCTATAGAAATGTCCAATCAAAGGCATCCAGGGAAAGATACCTTGGTTCAAGAAGGTCAGTGAAGTTCAGGGTTTCTCTCTCAAGTGAGAAGGTACATGGCGAACACAGTCAGGGCTTCTCTCTCACCTGGAAGGGCACATGGCAATCACAGCATCATCTGCTAGCCTTCTCTCCTGGCTTCCTGTTTCATGAAGCTTCTGAGAGGAGTTTTCCTTCTTCATCTCCAAAGGTCGCTGGCTTGTGGGTTCTCGTGGCTATGTCATTCTTCTCTGGCTCTCTCTGAATCTCTCTCATTCTTCAAAATGTTTCCTCTTTTATAGGACTCCAGAAACTCATCAAGACCCACCCAAATGGGTGGAGACACGCCTCTACCTAATCCAGTTTAACAGCCACTCTTGATTAAATCACATCTCCAGGGAGATGATCTAATTACAGCTTCCAACATACAATGCTGAATAGGGATAAGAAGAAAAGGCTGCCTTTACAAAATGGAATTAGGATTAAAACATGGCTTTTCTAGGTGATATACATACTTTCCAACAGGCACAAGCACCTTGTCTGTTACATTGGAGACAATGAACGATGGTTACTATCTTATATTTTTACTGCCTTAGACAACTGGGGGCCAACGGGAAATCCTTCCAACTCTCTGATTTCTGCTAATATTCTTCCCCCTCTGACTTGTGCAGGAACTCTCTCTTTGAATCTTAAACATTCCTCAAGATGAGTGTTATCAGGCAAGGGTAGTTCAATGGCAGAGTTCTCGCCTGCCATGCCAGAGACCTGGGCTCAGTTCCCTGTGTCTGCCCATGTTGAAGAAAAAAAAAAGTAAAAAAAAAAGATGAATGTTATCATCCCTAGATCACCATTGAGGAAATGGAGACAAGAGGTTTAGGGAAAGGGAGAGCAAGGATTCCAGCCCCCATGGATCCCAAAGCCCCCATTCAACTCAGCAGGGTCAATGTCAAGGTCTCTTCAACCCCAGGGACCTGACCTTCGACCCCTGAGAACTTAAACCCCAGGGTGTTTCACTCACAATCTCCCACCTCCCTCATCTGCCTCCAGATCGTCCATTTCTCACAATCTTTCAGGCCCTTCCCCAGCCATTGTTTTTCCTTCCCTGAGCGACCTGGACTGCACAGTCTCCCATCAACACCACTAATACCACCCCCGGCCCTTCTATCAACACCATCTTCCAAGAGCTTGTTATGGGACAAAGCCTGCAGATTCTTTTGCACCGAAGACACGGGGGTGGGGGGTGGGGGGCATTCAATGAGAGAAAGAGTTTATTGCTAGGCGCCTAGTAGGAGGTAGTTTTGTTAGAGAAAAGATGGGCAGGGTTTAGGCTAAAGCACAGTGGCCCCAGATGATGGGATTAGAGGGATCTGATTACTGAGCATGCGCAGATTGATGACATGCTTAGTCACAGAATGTACAAGAGAAAATGACAGAATGAGGTCTAGGTGACTTGTTGGTGAAAGTCTAAGCTATGGCGCATGTCAAGTGGGCCCAGTCTCGGTTACCAAGATAACTTTAGACTTGGGGTGGGTTAGTTCTGGGTTGACCCAAGACCCTTCATTAATAAACATCAGGGGCTGTCTTTAGCAATTACGAGACTCTAAAGTTGGAAAACTGGACAACTGGGCACAAAGGAAAATTAGTCACAAGGTTTTTACGATCACAGGGACAGAAGATAAAGGCTATACAAGCCATCATCAGAGATCAAGGCAGCTGGCATACAATTTAGAGATTTCAGGTGTTCCCGTCTGTCTATTCCAATGTACCAGAAAGCAAAAAGGAGTATCTATATAATCATTCAGTAATCAAAATCATGCCTTACATCCTGACTTCTCAGTTACAATCCTGCACAGGCGGTCAAGCGCCGCAGGAGAAAGAGCTCACTGCCTTGCAAACTGGTTCCTGATATCTAACCATCTGGCACTAGACCTCAGTCAGCAGCCCTGGTCTCATTCCCCAAGGTATTTGCACTCAATTTTCTCCTCTCTCCTCCTGCCCTCTACCCTCCACATGCAACAGGTGACCTTGCCTCCTGCGTGTTTGTTTAATTGAAGCAAAACTCTCAAGTTGTTCGTTGAATTGAGATATCTTGCACATCGCAGGGTTTCTTTTACCTCGTGCACGTGGGAGAAGAGGGACCTGCTGAGGCTCCCCTTCTGGCTTAACAAAGGAAACCCACAGGTATTTTATACCTTCTACAAAACAGGAGATGTGAATTTACATATTATTGCCAGGGCAACACATTATTAAGGAAGACAAGCAATCAGAATCACGAGCGTTTTTAAATGCTAAAGGTTACTTTCATGGGACAAAGCAACTGGTATCTTCACCGTGATTTCTGACAAGACTCCTTTGTTAGAAATCACATTTGCAAGGGATGGTTTTATGATGCAGAGAAGTATCGGCTTTTATTTTTGCCGCTGCAGAGGAAGAGGGAACATTTTCTCCTTCTTATCATACCGAGATATTTTTGTCACCACGTTAGGAGGTCCTGGAGTTTTCAAGACCGAGGGCTAAAATCCTCTTAGTTGGCACTCAAAGCGGGCCTGAGGTTGACCTCCCCCCACCCCCCACGTGTGATGTTCCATGCTGCCAATCAATCTGCATTTCTTTCGGTTCTCTCTCCCACTCTCCTAGCTCAGTGCTTTTCAAATTCAGGGTGTGTATGAATCACTTGGGATCTTGTTAAAATGCAGATTCTGATTCACAGGTGCTGGGTGTGTCTGAGATTCTGCATTTCTAGCAGGTAGGTGACAGGTCTGCAACCGGCCCCCAAACACACACCGTGAACAGGGGAAGCCTGGAGGTCTCATGCTCTGGCCTCTCTCCTCCAACCTTGTTTCCTGTTTCACTGAGAAGATAAAAGCAATCCGTGGGAGACGGTCCACAAGCTCTCACCCTGTCTACCCACCAACTCTATACACATGTAATCGGCCTTATCCCGTGGCCATGACTGATCCGTCCATGCCCCCAGCAAAGGCCAGTCCCTCCTGACACCCCACCCCCACTAGATCCCATGCATTGTCCTGTCTCTACTGAAGCACACCTGTTGTTTCTCCCACGCTAAAAATAATAATAATAAAAACAAGGACCTGTTGACTGCCTTCTACCTCCAGCGATGGCCTCCACCATTCAACCCAAGCTGCTCTTGTCAAGGTCACCAGAGATTTTTTTCATGCCAATCCCCTGTCCTCTAACTCAACCCCTCAGCAGCATTTGGGAGTTGACCACTTCTCACTCGGTCACCAAGACTCTCCTGCTTCACAGCAACCTGGCTCTCAGTCTCTTTTGCTGGCTCCTCCTTGTGTCCTCAACCTCCAGAAGGCTCGGTCCTTGCTCCTTCTGTCTCCCTGCTCCATGCTCACCCCCAGGTCATCTCCTGCAGTCTTCCTTTTAAACACTTCAGGCCTCTCCTGCAAGCATGTCCCATGAGCTCATGTCTTGACATTTCCACTCAGATGTCTAAGAGATCTCAAAGTCACCATGGCCCAAACTGAGCTCCCTTTCAAGCCCTTTCCACCTACAGTCTTTACCGTCTCAAAAAATGTCCACTCTTGTTGCTCAGGCCAAAAAAAAAACCCTTAAAATCATCCTTCCACTTCTAGACCCACAGGAGCCTAAATGGCACCTTTGCATGAATTAGAAAGGGGAACCCCTCAGAGCAGACACAGTCTCCACTTGGCAAGTGGACAGGGCCTTTTATGAGAAGAAAACAGGAATCCCTCTGACCCTGAAGTCAGGGTCAACAGAAGGCTGACACAAATGGAGCCGGTTCTGAATTTCAGCACGAAGCCTGCACCCCCACCAACAGCACCCCAATATCTTGGCAGTCTATCCTTGGTGGCAGCATCCTAAGCTGTTCCATTTGAAACTCAGTTGTACTTCTTGCTTCTTGGCATTTGTTTCCTGCCCATTTTTCCAAGTTTTGTCCTACCTCCTCCTGGTGGTTCCTGACAGCCTTCCAATAAATTCTTTGCTACTCAAGAAAATGAGGAATTCTGATATTCTCTAGAATCATACAAACCCCTCCCATCTTAATATTTTAAAATTTTAACTTATGTGTGAGACTAAAGCAAAAAATGTTTATTTGGC
Organism: Tamandua tetradactyla; assembly: GCF_023851605.1. NCBI lineage: Eukaryota > Metazoa > Chordata > Mammalia > Pilosa > Myrmecophagidae > Tamandua > Tamandua tetradactyla. The sequence continues at coordinate 11,644,929 of NC_135335.1, forward strand.
ACAAAATTTTTATTTTGACTAGTGCGGTTCCTGATATAACTTATCTAGACAGCTTAATTGAACACCAAAAGGATATGGAACCTTGAGTAGAACATGAGATTTTGTTGGTTTATCCAGAGTGATGCCCTGATAAATCCCAGAGTGATTTGAACAGTGAATAAAAAAATATTTGCAAAGTCTCCCTCAGGGAATGATGAAAAAGGGGGAAAATTCAACTTCCCCAAGTTGAATTCTTGATATTTTCTCAAGCAGTGTGGACAACCAAAGCTATAGGCTGAGCCCCCAATCTTGGGGCTTGTTCATATGAAACTTAACCCCACAAAGGATGGGCTAAGCCTACTTAAAATTAGGGCTAAGAGTCAAGAGAACCTCTTTTGTTGCTCAAATGTGGCCTCTCTCTCCAGCCAACACAACAAGCAAACTCACCGCCCTCCTCCTGTCTACGTGGGACATGACTCCCAGGGGTGTGGACCTTCCTGGCAACGTGAGACAGAAATCCTAGAATGAGCTGAGACTCAGCATCAAGGGATTGAGAAAACCTTCTCAACCAAAAGGGGGAAGAGTGAAATGAGACAAAAGAAAGTGTCCATGGCTGAGAGATTCCAAACAGAGTTAAGAGGTTATCCTGGAGATTATTCTTACACATTAAATAGACATCACCTTGTTAGTCAAGATGTAGTGAAGAGGCTGGAGGGAACTGCCTGAAAATGTAAAGCTCTGTTCCAGTAGCCGTGTTTCTTGAAGATGGTTGTGTAATGATATAGCTTTCGCTATGTGACTGTGTGATTGTGAAAACTTTGCTCTGATGCTCCTTTTATCTATGGTATGAACATATGGGTAAAAAAATATGGATTAAAAGTAAGTAAATAATAGGGGGAACAAATGTTAAAATAAATTTAGAATGAAATGCTAGTGATCAATGAAAGGGAGGGGTAAGGGGTAGGGTATGTATGAACTTTTTTATGTTTTCTTTTTCTTTCTTTTTCTGAATTGATGCAAATGTTCTAAGAAATGGTCATGATGATGAATATGCAACTATGTGATGATATTGTGAACTATTGATTATATATGTAGAACAGAATGATCAAAAGTTAAGAATGTTTGCATTTGTTTGGTATTTTAAAAAAAAAAACCCTCCCATCTTTAAAATGAGGAAGATTCCTTTCTCTGCCTTCCCTTGGAAGTGGTCCATTAGACCACCAGTTTTCTCCCTGCCTTCCCATCCCCACCCCCTCTCTGCCTTTGCCTATTGGGTAAAGGGAACCAGTCCCCAGGGTTTCCTCCTCCCCTTTCTGCCTGTCTCACTCCACATCTCCCAGGGCACCACCCGTACCCCACCTCTACACAGGGGGCTCCCGGCTTTCACTCCGCTAGGCTGCAGCTCCTCTCCTGCAGGAACTTCTCCCAGCATGTCCAACGTGGAGCTGATCACTCTCCCACCCAGCTGCTTCTCTTCCTACCTGTGCTGGTTTGAAAGGACTTATGTACCCTAGAAAAGCCATGTTTTAATCCTCATCAGCCTTGAAGGAGCAACTGTTTCTTTTAATCCCTATTCAATAATGCAGGTTGGAAACTTGATTCGGTTATCTCCATGGAGATGTGATCCACTCGTGTTTGGGTGTCAACCTTTCATTTGAGGGAGATGGGACTCCACCCATTCCAGGTGGGTCGTGATTAGTTTACTGGAATCCTTTAAAAGAGGAAGTATTTTTTGAGAAAGCTTGAGAATGACAGGAGAGCAACAGAGTAGAGTGAGAATGATGACAGAACCACAGAGTCCATCAGCCAGCAACCAATGAAGCAAGAGGCCTGGAGAGGAAACTGGCAGACATGGCCATGTTCGCCACATGCCTTTTCCAGTTGAGAGCAACTGAACTTCATCGGCCTTTCTTGAGTAATGGTAACCTCTTGTTGGTGCCTTCATTTGGGCTTTTTTTTTTACATGGGTAGGCACCGGGAATCGAACCCGGGTCCTCTGGCATGGCAGGAGAGCATTCTTGCCTGCTGAGCCACCGTGGCCCACCCTTCATTTGGGCATTTTTATAGACTTGCTTTAATTGGGACATTTTCTCAGCTAAGAAAATAGTTATAAGAACTATAAACTAGCAACTTATTAAATTCCCCCCTTTTAAAAGCCATTCTAGTTCTGGTATCGCATTCCAGCAGCTAGTAAACTAGAACACCACACCCCACTCAGCCTGAAGTTCCCAGCCTGTACCCCAGTCACACAAGTTAGAAACCTGGGAGTTATCACACACACAGCTTCACCTAGGCAATCATGAGACCCTGGAATGCCCTCTCTGGAAACATCCCTCCAACCCCACGCCACTGCCACCTTAGCTTCTGAGTCTTACTGGACTGTTCCAACAGCCTAGCTGGCTCCTTGTCCATAGTCTCATCATCCTCAATTTCTTCCTCCACAATAGCAGAGCCAGAACGAACCTTCTGGAATTCAATCCTGAGCATGTCACTTGCTACCAAGAAAGTTGCATAGTTTCCCACCAGCCAGGGCAATAGTTCTCAATCTTATCTGAGCGCATTACATAGATTTTTGGTGTCCCATCCCAGACCTTCTGCAGCAGGACTTCCAAGAGAAACATTCAGGACTTTTCTTTCTGATCCGTGTCTACAGACATTGGGAAACACTGACCTCGTGATTAACCAGACTACTGTGAGTCTCATTTGGGGAAATTTGGTTAAAAATAGACTTCAATGAGCTGAGACTCAGCATCAAGGGGATTGAGAAAACCTTCTCCACCAAAAGGGGGAAGAGTGAAATGAGACAAAGTGTCAATGGCTGAGAGATTCCAGAGTCCAGAGGTTATCCTGGAGGTTTTTCTTACGCATTAAGTAGATATCACCTTGTTATTCAAGATGTAATGGAGAGGCTGAAGGGAACTGCCTGAAAATGTGGAGCTGTGTTCCAGTAGCCATGTTTCTTGAGGATGATTGAATAGTGATATAGCTTTCACAGTATGACTGTGTGATTGTGAAAACCTTGTGTCTAATGCCCCTTTTATCTACCTTATCAACAGAAGAGTAAAACATACGGCATAAGAATAAATAATAGGGGGAACAAATGCTAAAATAAATTTAATAGATTGGCTAGTGATCAATGAAAGGGAGGGGTATGGTACGTATGAATTTTTTTTCTGTTATCTTTTTCTGAATTGATGCAAATGTTCTAAGAAATGATCATGACGATGAATATGCAACTATGTGATGATATCGTGAATTACTGATGATATATGCAGAACGGAATGATCCTGTTAAGAATGTTTGCGTGTTTGTTATATTATTTTTAAAAATTTAAAAATAAGAAAAATGGAATGATCATATGGTAAGAATGTTCATATGTATATGTTATGTTTAAAAAATAAGTGAAATCAGGGGAGATATAACTACAGGTCCTAGAACGGTGATCCACCCTAAACACAAATTAGTGCAGAAGCCAGGCCAATAGTGATGGGTGAAAGGAACCTAAAAGAACAGGCCCTTAGCATAAATGCTCATCCTGATAATATCACGCCTGATGCTGGAGAATCAGAACCCAAGCCTCTGACCATTGGCACTAATAATGTGTTTGAGGTTGACTGTTATTCCCAAGCCATGAAAATGGGAGATGATAATGTAATTGAGTCAAAAGCATATGTAGGCAGAAATGTAGCATTCACGGGCGGTTGCATCATTGGGGCTTGTTGCAACCTGAAGACTTCTGAAGTCAGCCCTGAGGATGCAGTGATCTATGGTGCAGACTGAGCACCCACACCAAAGCTGGATTTCTTGATGAAAATCTTGCCAGGCTACCACCACCTAAAGATGCCTATGAAAGGAAGCTCAACTCCCGTTAAGAGCTAAGAACACTGTGTGATACCAAGATAACATTTCACCTTTGACCAGTCTTTCAAAAGGGCCAGTGTTCAAAATGCAGTCTTATCAACTCACAATGTGTTGACTTTACTTTGTACAATTGAATTAGAGAGTAATGGGTTTTGTCACTGTCCTGTATAATTTATGTAAAATGCATTATTTACCTATATTATTGGTAATATAGGTAATTTACAGGTTCTTTCCTTTCGTTATATGAAATATTGGTTACAAATTCATTATGTAAAAGACCACCCATGAAAAGAAAGGAGCATATTGGTGAGGTGACCTCTCGCCCCCACCCCCAAGCCCCTTACACCTCCCTTTCCCTGCTTTACTTCTTTCTGCTTTAACTTCCCACTTTCCACCATGCTATATGGTTTATCGAGCTTATTTCTTATTAGTCTCCCCACTAGAATATAAGCCCCAAGGAAGCAGGGTTTTGTGTGTGTGTGTGTGTGTTCTGCTCCCTGCTGTAACCCCAGGACCTGACACAGTGCCTGGCATGGGTTGGGCGCTCAACCAATTTTTTGGGCAATGACCTTGAGCATCCTTTAAAAGTCCTGTCTAGAAGCCAAACTGAAAGAGCCCCTCCCTGAGAGGCTGAGTCTATATAAAAACAAGAATGCTAGAGGGAGACACGTTATCAGCAAGATGCCAGGTCTCCAGGAGACCACCCTGGCCCCCCCCCGCCCAATTGACACCTGTCACTTCCTTGCTGTTATAAGACCTCGGCAGGCCTCTTCCCTTCCAGGCTTCAGTCATTCTCTTAAATGATTAATGAAGGAGCTGGAGCAGACAGGGGTGGGACTCTAGCCAAAGATCACTGTGGCACAGCTTACGGACAGGAAGGCCCAAGAGGAGCAGAGAGGACGGGGAGTAGGGAAGAGAAGACCTCACCCGGCAGGGGTCACTTTTATTTGAAGCCAGAAAACACCCTACCTTGGGGTTCATCTATCAACTGCTGTTTTTGAAAAAGAAGAAAAACCAGAACCCAGGGAGGAGAGGAGGGGGGGCAGGGGGGTGGGTCCTGGTCAGCCTGGGGGTCAGGCCACGTAGGGGAAGCGCAGCAGCAGCCCCTCGTGGGGCTCCAGATTCAGGTGCTGCAGCTCAAGGGAAGCTCCCTGCTCGCGGCCTGGCTGGGTGCTGAGGAGCAGCTCGGCCTTGGCGGGGAGGCTGGCACTGGCAGGCAGGCCGGCGGCCTCCAACCTGACCGGATGCCCCAGGTCCCCGAAGTTGAGCACGACCAGGAAACGCTCGTTCTGGTCCCAGTGGCGGACGTAGGAGAAGAGGCCGGGCACCGAGGACAGCGTGTGGAAGTCCCCGTGCAGCAGGGAGCGCTCCTTCTCCCGCTGCTCACTCAGCCACCGGAACACGGACAGGAGGGAGGTGGGGTCCTCGCTCTGGCCCTGGAGAAGGATGAAAGATGTAGCAGCCGGGGAGGGGATGAGCGGCTTTCTCTGGGTGCAAACACCTAACAAGGCACGTGCCCAACTCCGGCGAGTCAAGGCCTGCCCCGAGCAATCCCTTACCTTCACAGTCATGTTAGCACTCACGGATCCGGAACCCGGCCTCGAGGCGATGGGAAGGCTGGACTCATCCCACAGCATGACTGGGGCTTTCATAGGCTAAAATGCAGAGGAAACAGCTTGGGAAAGGCTGGGGGCCTGCTTTACCCGCACCCTTCCTTCCATTCCCATCCCCATTGACACACCCACCTCGCCCCACTACCTCCCTGTGCCTGGCTAATATCTACAGGCCAAGCAAGGCTCACTCCACCTTGAGCTCTTCTTCTCCCAAACAGTCACCCAGCTAGCTCCCTTGCTTTCTTCAGCTCTCTGCTGGAGAGATGCACTGGTGAGCCCCATGGCCTGCCTCTACTTCCCAAGACTCCTTCCCTCCAAAATAAGGCTTCCTGTTGCCTCCTCTCCCATCACTGTGGTACCCACGCTTCAGCTGCACCAGCGATTGTCAGTGGCATTCAAATATTGGGTGACCAGCAATTTAGGATGCCAAGAGTTTGTCATCAGATCTTCTGCGGCCCCTCTATGTAAAATTCGCCCCCATCCCCTATCCTCTAGGCCCCTGTGGTGGACGTAGCTGTGCACCCGAGTTTGGATACCCTGTCAGTCTTGATCTGCGTTCTGGTGGGTGTGGACCCACCGCAAAACAAGATCTTTGCAAGATGTTACTTCAGTTAACACGTGGCCCAACTGAATTGGGTTGCGAGTCAAGCAAAGAGAAAAGCCACAAGGAACAGCCAGGAACCTGTTTCAGTAACTAGGAAACTAATACAGGCCTTTACCCTGCCTTCTTTTTTTTTTTTTCCATATGAAATTGCATCTTTCGGGTGGGCCACGGTGGCTCAGCAGGCAAGAATGCTCGTCTGCTATGCCAGAGGACCCAGGTTCGATTCCCCGGTGCCTGCCCATGTAAAAAAACAAAACAAAACAAAAAATTGCATCTTTTATTGGGGGTGCGGGGGGGGCAGTATAATATCCAGTATAATATCCATATCCTGGACATGGAGTCCAGGTGAGCCTGTCAATACCTTGCCTTCTTTTGCACTTTATCAGCACTTGCTTATTATCTAATTCTACCACCTCTAGCTCTTTTGGGTCTAGCTGTATCCTCAATGCCTGGCACACAGTAAGCATTCAATAAAACTGTGAAATGAATGAATGATTGGTTCTGTATCAGCCCAGCCACCAACCTCCATTCTCTTGGCAAAGCTAAGTGAATGCCTTTGTGGCACTGTCCCCGCCTCAGCATTCACTGCCATGTACTCATCTAGCTCCTCCACTAAACTAGGAGCTCCTGAAGGGCACAGAGCCAGCTAGAGGCCCCACTGTCTGCTGAGTGAATGAATGAATGAGTGTTACCACATCGAGAGCCTATCCAGTATGAACTACTGCATTTAAAAATATGCCCGCTCATTTATTCCTACCCTTTCTGCAAGAAATGTAACATCAGGGAAGAAATGATAATAGAGATTCAGAGATGAGAAATAACTTGTCCAAGCCACACAGCTACTGATAATGTGGCCGACTACACAGCTGCCATCCACGGAATCATCATGATGGATGAAAACAACCCCCAACCCCTCCTCTACACACACACACACACACACACACACACTCTGTGCTGTAAATCGCAAGTGGTACCTGTCCAGGAACGGCAGCTGCCTGCAGGCCAATTTCATCCCCATAGCTGAAAACAGGGGTCCCTGGCAGGGTGAAGAGAAGCAGCTGGTAGAGTCGGAGAAGGTGGGCTGGCACAAAGGAAGTCAGGAGCCCCGCCTGCGACAACTGCAGAGACAGAAGCCCTGGTGAGCCCCACAGCCTACTTCTGCTTCGATCTCCCAACACTCCTTTCCTCCAAAAAAGGCACCCAGCTGCCCCCTCTCCCCCCACTGTGGGTACTTACACTCCAGCTGCACCAGCGATTGTCAGTGGCGTTCAAATACTGGGTGACCAAGAATTTAATGCGCTCCCCAGTGAAGCCAGAGTTTGCCAGGTATGAGCTAGTTAACAACACGTCCTTGGTGGAACCAAGTAGGCTAAGGATCTGCTGAAGGTCAGATGAGTTCGTCCCTGCGATCAAGAGCCTGCAAAGGGCAGAGCAGGGATCAGTGTCGGGGTAAGACTGGAGTGTATAAGGAACAGAGCTACAGAAGGTTCTCTGGACTAGCAAACCCCTACTCCCGGATCCTAGGGCTTCACTGAGGGGCTCTCACGATGGACTGGGGCTGGGGAGAGCTGGTCTGGCACCCACCTTTCTTCACTGAAGTTCTGGGTAATGTTCTGCCACTCAGCCAAGAACAAGGACGCATCCTAGAAGGGAAAAAGCAGAGGTGAAGATCAGGGAAAACCACCCAGCCCTGGTGAAGTCCCTCATTCTCACCCAAGCTCTACCGCCTCTCACTTGCAGAGAAAACTCACCTTCAGATTCTCCACATCCCGAAACTGGAACCCATCTACACCAGCTTGTAACCAATAACTCAGAGCATCCTATAGGAGGTAAAAGAATGGAAGAAAGATGTCAACATTCTGAGGCAAAGGCTTAGAAGGTTCCAGACTCACACTAACCTTTACCCTACTACAAACTCCCCCATGATCTTGGGACAGTCATTGCGTTGCCTGGGTCTCAATTTCCCTACTACAAAGTTACCTCTATTACAAAGGCTATTATTATTAGCCTCTGGTCTCAAATGCTTAACTTCCCATTGATTCATTAGTGTTCTAGCATTTTACTTCTCTATTCCTCCCGCTGGAAAAATCACACAGCTTCACCTCTGACAACTATAGAAAAGGCTCAAAAGAAAAAGTATAAGTTCATAAACACTTTTATTTCACACTTAGCATGCAGAATGCTAGCACACTCGTTCTAGACAAAGGGACAGGCTCTGAGAAGTAGAGACAAGCGCCAGGTCACAATTAGTGGGCAGCAGAGACAGGACCCAACATGTTAGTCTCAGAATGCCAAATGTGTACGTTCTCCTCTTCCAGTTTCCTGGGGCTCGGGGCCTGGGGAGGGTGAGTCAAAACGGTCTCACAGCAGGACCAAGGATGACAGAGAAATTCAAAGCACAGCCCCAGGGCAGTTCAGATACAAATATGAGAAACAGGTCCAGGCAAAAGTCCTGGCATTCCTGAGGCACACAACATGGAACCCTGCCCCTCTGCCCTTTCTCTCTGGGCTCCATGTGTTCTCGCCTCTCATCTCCCTTTTCATTGGAGGCTAGAAATATTCTCTTCTGGGGAATGTAAAGGTGTTCCAGCCATTGGCAGGAGCTGAACTGGGTGACCCCGAGATCCCGCCCAAATGCTGCGTGTCCAGGGTCTGAAACACAGCTGCCTCATTCTGCACTGGTCAGTGTCCTAGAATCCAAGCATCCGGAGCTGGGGTGACATTCAAAGTCCTGTTCCCAGCCTAGTGGGTGGGGAAGGCAGACTGGAGGAACAAGACGGCTAGGACTTCAAAGCTGAACCTAAGCTTCCTCATTTACAAACGAAGAACAATACTAGATAACTTGTAGGGTTCTACAGAGAATTAAACACAGACACATCGGAAGCCCCCAGCAGTGTCAATTTCAGGTTGGGCTCCACCCCCAACACATCAAAGGAGGGCTGGGAAACCAGTAGGGGCTGCATTCCCACAGAGAAAGTGCTTCCTTTCCCAAAAGCAAGGAAAGTCAAACTTCTAGACAGACAGCTGAGAAATTCCCTTCCAGGCACTGTCACCCTCAGCATCAAGGAAATAAGAAAAACGAGTCATCAGAAAAGGAACAAGAGAAATTGGCCTAGACTTCCTGCTAGGGGAGGAGACATCCTGCTTGGATCCAGACAAGGTGTCAAAGGGCTGGCTGAGAAAGGAGCAACCCAGACCCAACACACTCACCTTCACCTTGCCAGCCACAGTGACAACCTTTTCAGGCAGGAACCAGGAGTTCTGACTGCGGTAGTTGGGTGTGAGATCCAGAATGACCCGGATGCCTGCAGTGATGGAAAAGGCAGAGGTGACAAAGGCTTCCGGGTGAGGGGAAAAGAAGACTTCAACAAACACAAGTCTGTGGGCTGCCCCTTAAGCATTACTTGGTACAAAAGCTTGGATTTGAACCCTGGCAAAACCGACTCCATTGAAACACAGATGAGAGCGAGGAGGGGCCTTAAGAGCTGAGGTGTGGGGCCCTGGGCTCCCCTCCTCCAAAGTGGACTCTCCAACAGCTTCTAAGACAGACCTGTAAGGCAATACCTCAATTGGCTGTTTTTGGTTGTTTTATTTTTGAGGATCTACTGCTCTACAAACTTAAAAATCACTAACGTGCTAAAAGCCCACATTTTGCACTAAAGCCCGGAAGTTTAAAATGTCCTGCTCAAGATTACATAGGCAAGTGGTAAGCCTCTGAACCGTTTGACAAACAACATCTTCAGCCTAAAAACCTCTCCCCTCCCTGGGTGTTAGTAAGAAGTAAACCGGACACGATTTTATCCTGCCTTTCTCCTCTGGCCAGAAAGGCCCTTCATAACTGCTTCTTTGAGAACCCAGGTCACTCACTCTTTTTCTTGGCCGCTTGCAGGAGACTGTCGAAATCTTCTCTGGAGCCAAAGGAAGGATCGATCTCTTGTAAATTGGTCCCAGCCACGGCATCCTCCTGGTTCTTGTGAATCGGGCCCAGCACGAAACCCTTCACCTTCAGGGTGCTCAGGTAATCCAGGTGCCCCTTCAGGCCTGAAAGGGGGGAGCGGGGTTAAAGTGAGCCCCCCCACACACACATCTCCAAGATGCTTCCCTCTCCCGTGGCCTGGGGTGGGGGGGAGCGGGGCGGGGGGTAGGTCTGAGGCTGGATCACGAGACTCAGAAAAGCTGATGTAAGGAGCCCTGGCATTGCTTCAGAAGCCGGCCGGGACGGCCCCCGGCGCCGCGGGGGTGGGGGGTGGGGGGAGGAGGACGCTGAGTCAGCCCCCCTCCCCGCTCCCCCCACTTCCCAAGAAAAGGAGAGTGGGGGCCGGGCTGCTTTTTTTCCAAAAGAATGGAGCCACCGCCGGTGCCCGACAGTGGGGTGGGGGGTAGGGGGCGGCCGGAGTCCATCCGGGAGTGGGGGAGGGGCGGCCTAACCAGCTGAAACGAGTTGGGGGTGGGATGGGGGTGGGGGTGGGGGTGGAGTGGGCCCCTCCCTCACCCGCTAGGCTGCCGGCGTCGCCGCCCTGGAAGGCCTGAAGGTCGCCGATGCGGTAGAGGGCGCCCTTGTGCCACCACTTCTGCGCCGGCAGCTCGCGGCAGCGCGGCGCCCTCACTATGATGACCACGGCGCCCGCCAGCATGCCGAGCCAGCCGATCCAGAAGAGCACCAGCAGCGCCCAGCGGGTGCGCACCCAGCCGGGGCTGCCCGCCACCTTCAGCAGCTCCTCCTTGGACAGGCCCGTGAACTTGGCCGAGGCCCCCGAGTCCGCCTCGTCGTCGGCCACCTTGATCTTCACCAGCCCGTTCTTCTCGGCGCCGCCCGTCCCGGCCGCCACGGCCGCCGCGTTCATCGGCTGCTTCTCGGGCTCCAGCTCGTTCAGTTCTACCTCCTTCATGTCCACCTCGGTGTCCTGGCTCATGGTGCCTGCGGGGACCGGCGACACGGTGCGACCTGCGCTCAGCTGGTGGCCGAGGCCCGCCCGGTGCTCGCGATTGTGGGAGGGATGCCCCGGACCTGAGCGGCTCCGCTTACTGCCGGCGGCTCAGTCTGCGGCGATAATGACGCGCGACTGAAGCGGCCTTGCGGTCGGAGCCCGGGAGCCCCGCCCCGCCTCGCCGCCCTGCCCCGCCCCTTAAGGAGGAACGGCAGAGATCTCACGCTCAGCGGCCGCTGGGGTGGATGGCCGAGACCGCAGCTCGGTACAGTGCCCCTCGAACCTGTCTACCTTAAGGTGCCCCCGAGCGGGAAGCTGGACGGACCGCGCCGCGCGGAGGCTGTGATTTGACGCGCCCGGCGGGTCCCTCCCGCCTCCTAGAAGGCGGGGCTTTTCGGACCTCCAGTCCCGTCGGCCGGCTCCTGCGCACCCCAAAGGGCCCGCCCTCGCCCCCTTCTCGCCCACCCTGCAGGCGCCGGTGACTCTCCCTACACCTCGTCGCCATTTGCCCCCGCCCCGCGGTCCAGGCGGGCCGCTTGCACCCTCGGAGCCACCCAGATCCAACTTCTTTCTTTCTTTTTTATTTTTTTTTCAGTTCTGTAAGTTGTTTTTTTAAAAAACTTTTTTTATTAATTAAAAAAAATTAACAAACAAAACATTAAGATATCGTTCCATTCTACTCCAACTTCTTTCGTTCCCCCCCACCGGGCCTCGTCCTCTCGGGCCCCTGGGGCTCGGTGCTGGGCGCCCCCCTTCCCCGCAGGATCTCCTCCCCCTCGTTTTTCAGGACTCACTTAGATTTAGTTCAATTAATTCATAATGCAGCAAATATTTATTACGCCCTCCCTACGGTACTTTTGCTCACTAGCTTTATTGAATTGACGCTAATCCAGTCTCTGGGATGTTTACGGATGAATCTGTTTGGACAGGAGAGTGAGACTGACCACCCCTCCTCCCCCCTTCTTATCCTACACTTCCCCCAGTGTCTGGCGCCAGGATGTCGGGCAAGGAGGAATTGGACATCCAGGAAAGCCCGGAGAGACTAATGGGCAACCCCGGGATTGGCAGAGCTGTCTTCCAGAGCCGGGCCTCGATTCAAAGCGTCCATCTTTTTCTAGCAGACAAGAGATACCTTCCCAGACACTTCCCCACCTTGCAGGGCCTCTCACAGATTAACCCAACCCCCCCCCCCCCCAGGGTGCCAAGGTGTCAGGGACTCTGTGAAGCTATGGAGAGGTAGAGGGTAAGTGGGACAGAGGATAAGTGGGGGAGAGACAAGGTTCACCGTGGGGACACTACCGGACATCAACACTGCGAGGGGCCAGCAGTCTCAGGAACTTCTTGTTCCTGAGCACAGCCAGATGGGTTGTTTCCAGAAAGGAGCTGAAGGAAATAGGCTCTTCCTCTCCCACCTGGGCTGGAAGCCAGGTTTGTGTTTGGGAGAACTCAGAAACCAAGATCTGAAGTGATGGCACAGAGAAAGGAGGGCCGAGGGTGTGAAAGCGCATACCCTGTCTCCACTCCGGGAAAGCTGGAACGACTCCTAGAGGGAGGCAGGGAAGTAGCTTGGGGTTCAGAATAGTGCTCAAAGGTGATAAGCAGTCCAAGGTGCCCTGGGCATGCTAGATAAGAAGTGCCAACCAGAGACTCTGAACAGACTTTAGTCCTAGCACGAAAGCTCAAGGTTGAGAATTGTGGGGTCAGGAGCTTTTCCTTGAGATGTTCCAACATAACACGCTGTAACCGAGAAATTAGGATTTAAGGGATGATTTTGATAACTGAATCATTCCTTTCTGCTCTCTGGGATATTGGAATAGGGAAATACCCGAAAGCCCTAAACTATAATTCAGCTGCCCTGACATCTGAAATAAGTGTAAAAGCCCTTATCCTGTGCCTTTGTGTCTGTAAGAGCTGTTACTCCCTTTATCTGGTCATTCTCTTGTAAACCAGGGGCCCTAATGCTAAGGAAGTCAGACAGTAACTACTTCTTTCCTTTTGGTTTACACTTTAGGACTGAAGTCATAGCTCTGCCTCCCCACCTTCAATTTATGTTCTCCTATTGAAATGATAATGATAACACTTGTCTCCTTTTCTGCTTTGAACTTAACTATCCGAAATGACCTCATCCAAAAACTATGAAGCCCCTAAACTCTGAGAGTCAGATTGTGGGCTGTTAGGCTGTCTGCTCTTCTGCTACACCTGTAATAATAAACTCTTTCTCTCTTTGAAACCCCCGTGTCTCAGGAATTGATTATTGAGCAAAAGAATCCATGGCCTTTGTCCTGTAACAACGCCCTAGAAACATGTTTTCTCACAGCCCTCCAGGGCTCCAGTTGGATGAAGCCAATTCCTTCTGCTTATGGTAAAGAAGCAAAAGCTTTCCTCCCCAAGTATATCACACACTCCACTCCAGCTACATCAGCCCTCCAACATCTGTCAGTCTCACAACTCACCAGGCTTCCCCAGGCCTCCACATCTTTGGCATGCCATCCCCTCTGTTGCTTGGCTCTCCCTAGCCTGCCCCACTGCCTCACAAACTCCTTTTCATTCAAGCTCAAATGACAGCCTTTTCCAACTCCAGGGACAAAATTACTTTCCCTCCATGGCACACCTACCTCTGCTACAGCTCGTGTCCTGTTGTTAATACATTTCCTTATCTGGGTATCTGTTTGTACTTCAAGACAAGTGGCCGGGACTATATGCTTTTTGTGGATGGACCTGCTGCTCAGAGATAACAGGGAGTAGGTGCTTTGTTAGTGTTTGGGAGATGAGGGAATGAACTAAATAATCAAATATTTCCCTTCTTAGAAATAACTCAACAGAAGTAGCCTGTGAATATAAAAGGATAAATGAAAAAGAATTTAACAAACACTGATTCAAGATGAAGCTGTTTACACAGAAAAACAAACCCAGAGGGCCACGGTGGCTCAGCTGGCAGAGTTTTCGCCTGCCATGCTGGAGATCCAGGTTTGATTCCGGGTGCCTGCCCATGCAAAAGAAGAAAAAAAACCCAGACTTGTAACTGTTCAACCAAAATAATATAACTGAAGTGGAAATGGGGGGAGACAGGAGAGCAACAGGGAAAGACTAGAAAATCCTTAGATCCTACAAAGTATACTGATAAATGTAAAACAATATTTACGCTAGGAAATGCAAAGTAATTAATTTGTCAAGAATAATTCAGCCTTCCAGAGAAGGCTAGGACAAAGCAAAGAAAAAAAGCAGCTCAGCACAATAAGAACCAAGTGGAGGCCATGAGCCCGAGGTCTAACCCCCTGTTGCAAGAGTCTGTTTTGATGAACAAAAGTTATCAGTCAAAAACATTAAACTGACACCCAAATCAATAGGCCATGCCCTCGATCATGAGGCTTACTCTTGTGAAGTTTATGTAGGTAGCATAGAAACTTAGACTACCTATAGGCATGTCTAAGAGTTACTTCTGCAGGACCTCTGTTGTTGCTCAGATGTGGCCTCAGTCTCTCTAAGCCCAACCCTGCAAGTGAAATCATTGCCCTCCCCCCTATGTGGGACAGGACATCCTGGGGTGAAAGTCTCCCTGGTGACATGGGAGATGACACCCAGGGATGAATCCAGACCCAGCATTGTGGGATCAACAATTCCATCCTGACCAGAAGGGGGAAGAGAAGTGTAGTTAATAAAGTATCAGTGGCAGAGAGAGTTCAAATAGAGAGGCTACTCTGGAGGTCACTCTTATGCAAGCCTCAGTTAGGCATTGCTACCTATCATAACCTGCAACCCCCAACCAGGGCCATTCCAGCCAATCCTAATGAACACTGTTCTAGTTTGCTAGCTGCCAGAATGCAACACACCAGAGACGGATTGGCTTTTAATAAAAGGGGATTTATTTTGTTGGTTCTTCAGAGGAAAGGCAGCTGACTTTCCACGGAGGTTCTTTCTTGCATGGAAGGCATAAGATGGTCTCTGCTGGTCTTCTCTCCAGGCCCCTGGGTTCCAACAACTTTCCCCGGGGGTGACTTCTTTCTGCATCTTCAAAGTCCTGGGCTGAGCTGCCAGTGCTGAGATGAGGAATGCCGAGCTGCTTAGCTGTGCTACGTTGCGATCTCTCATTTAAGCACCAGCCAATTAAGTCAAACATCACTCATTGCAGCAGACACGCCTCCTAGCTGACTGCAGATGTAATTAGCAACAGATGAGGTTCACGTACCATTGGCTTATGTCCTCAGCAACAAGACTAGGTATGCTCACCTGGCCAAGTTGATAACTGAATCTAGCTAACACAAACACCTAGGGCAATATATAAGATTCCACATGGGTTCTAGGCACTAGAGTAACTTTCCAGAAACGTACAGTCTCCAGATGGGTTACCGATCCAGATAAGTCCTGAAACCTAGCCCACCCTCTCCAGAACATCATATAGTTCCGTCTCCCTACCCCATATTAGTGACAGACCCTTCCAATATGAGAAATTTAGAATTGCCATAGCCCAAACACCCCTAAAGAGAGGTGTGGTAGTTAGATTCAGTTGTCAACTTGGCCGGGTGAAGGCACCTAGTTTTGTTGCTGTGGACATGAGCCAATGGTACGTGAACCTCATCAGTTACTAATTACATCTGCAGTGGGCTAGAAGGCGTGCCTGCTGCAAAGAATGATGTTTGACTTAATTGGCTGGTGCTTAAATGAGAGACTGCAACGTAGTACAGCCTAAGCAGCTCGGCATTCCTCATCTCAGCACTGGCAGCTCAGCCCAGGCATTTGGAGATGTAGAAAGAAGTCACCCCAGGGAAAGTTGTTGGAACCCACGGGCCTGGAGAGAAGGCCGGTAGAGACCATCCTGTACCTTCCCACGTAAGAAAGAACCTCAGTGGAAAGTTAGCTGCCTTTCCTCTGAAGAACTAACAAAATAAATCCCCTTTTATTAAAAGCCAATCTGTCTTTGGTGTGTTGCATCCCAGCAGCTAGCAAACTAAAACAAGAGGGATGGAAAGATCAAAGGTGATGGTGGGGTTACACAGAGAAGATAGGATTTAACAAATGAATATGAATGCTGAATCATTAAATTGATAACTTTTAGTCTCCAGCATTTTAGAACAGCTAGAAGTAAAAACCTAAAATTGTGGAACTGTAACCCATGTCAAAGTCTGAAATATGTTCTACAATTAATTGTGGTGCTGTGCTTTGAAATTATAGCTTTTTAGTATATATGTTATTTTTCACAAAAAAAGAAGGAAAAAAAGTCGATTGTGATGATAAAAAATATTTAGGCCCTCTAGCCTCTTATATTCTGCAGCAGCTAGAAGGAAAAATCTGAGAGGATCGTATGGTAGCCCATGACAAACTCTGGGATCTGTCCTGTACGACTTGTTGAAGAGTGCTTTGAAAACTATTCCTTTTCATTTCTTTGCTTTGTATATATGTTATACTATACAATTTTAAAAGTTAAAAAAAATTAAACTTTTCTTTTTCAATCTATATTTTTGGGTGTCATATTGAAGAAGTCTTTCCTTACTTCAAGGTCTAAAAAATATTCATCTATGCTTTCTACGAATAAATGTAAGGTTTTAACTCTTATATTTAAGTCCTTAATCCACCTGGAATTGATTTTTACATATGGTATAAGGTAGGAGCCAATCTCATCTTTCTCAAAATGGATAACCATTTTTTTCAAATTCCAGATATTGAACAGTCCTTCCTTTCCCCACTGATCTGATATGCCACCACTCTCATATACCAGAGTGCATGGGTTTTCCTGGGACTTCTACCCTATTCCATGGGTCAGTTTTTGTTTATTCCTGCATGCTGTCTTAATTACCATAGCTTTGTGATAAGTCTTATGGCTAGTAGGGCAAGTCTCCCTTCCTCACTCTTTTTTTTCAATGTGTCCCAGATTTTTTTTTTTTTTTTTTTTTGCCCCTTACTCTTCATTTAAGTTTCAGAAATATCTTAAGTTTCATGAAAACCTCTATTTGGGTTGCTATTGGAATTGCATTGAATTATGTATCCATTTGGAAAGAACTGACCCCCCTGTGATACTGTCTTTCCATCCAGGTATGTGGTATATATTAACACGGATTTATGTCTACCTTAACATCACTTAATAAAAGTTCTGTAACTTTCCCTGTAGGGGGGTATTGCATATCTTATTAGATTTATTTCTAGGGAAAATAAATTTATGAAACTATTATAAATGGTGTGTTCTCTTTAATTATGTTTTCTAGTTGCAAGCCACATTTGCATATTAAATCTTATATCTATCTACCTAGCTAAATTATTTTATTATTTCTAGTAATTTGTAGATGGGGGGATCCTTTGTAAATGGTGTTATCTACAATTAATGACAGCTCTATTTTCTCCTTTCCAAACCATATGTTTCTAATGTATTTTTCTTCTTATTGCTCTCTACGTGTTTTTAGACCCATCAGAGAGTCTGTGCCCATTTGAAAGGATATATGTACCCTAGAAAAGCCATGTTTTAATCCTAATCCCATTTTGTAAAGGCAGCCGTTTCCTCTAATCCCTATTCAGTACCGTATGTTTGAAACTATAATTAGATCACACACCCCTGGGGATGTGATTTAATCAAGAGTGGTTGTTAAATTGGATTAAGTGGAGGCATGTCTCCACCCATTTGGGTGGGTCTTGATTAGTTTACTGGAATCCTATAAAAGAAGAAACATTTTGGAGAAAGAGATTTAGAGAGAGCAGAGCAGAGCGATATAGCCACGAGAAGCAGAGTCCACCAGCCAGTGACCTTTGGAGATGAAGAAGGAAAATGCCTCCCAGGGAGCTTCATGAAACAGGAAGCCAGGAGAAGAAGCTAGCAGATGACGCTGTGCTCACCATGTGCCCTTCCACTTGAGAGAGAAACCTTGAACTTCATTGGCCTTCTTAAACCAAGATATCTTTCCCTGGATGCCTTAGATTGGACATTTCTATAGACTTGTTGTAATTGGGACATTTTCTCGGCCTTAGAACGTAAAGTAGCAACTCATTAAATTCCCCTGTTAAAAGCCATTCCGTTTCTGGTATATTGCACTCCAGCAGGTAGCAAACTAGAACAGAGCCCATTTACTCCCAAATCAATTGAAATGAGCCCCCAACTAAAGTTTTCAACCCCAATTGCTCACCTTCAATCAGTTCTATATTTCTAACTATCCCAAACTAATCTTATCATCTTGCCATCCCACAATCTCCTAGTGCCTCCCCTAAGCCTCCCCTCCTCAATCCTGTACGCAAATATCTGTGTTTAGTCAGTGATATCGCCATTCTTTCAGTTTTCTGGAAGCACTTGGAAAACTTTTTTGGCTCTTTCCTCTCCCTTTCTCCCATGTTCAATGTTACATGCTGGTGTGAGTCTTGTCACCTCGCCAATATGATGACAACTTCACAAAATTCCCTCTTACAGAAAAATAAAACTACCAGTACCTGCAATCACACAGTGATAATGCATGAATCCTGCATTCAGGATTTCTACTCCTGTCCTATAAAATCGACAGATAGTAAATGCATTGTTGCACAAACTGTATATGTTGGCGCTATTGAGTATTTAAATACCAGAAATACAGCTGAATTATAGCTTGCCCATATCTTGCTTGAATTTCCGACATTGCCTTCTGTGCCCCCATATCCACTGGTTCCCCTCCAATTATCCCCCATAAGTGTTTCTCACAGGTGATCTTTTCTGATTAAAATCTGATCATGACACCACAATTTTAAAATTTTTCCATTGATTCCCACTGTTTCTATAGTCTATGATCAGCCAGGTCCTGAGAGATCTGCTCCTACCCCCTTATTTCAAACTTTATTTCCCTACTCACACCCTCACTTTGCACTCCCAACACAACGGCCTTCTTTCAGTTCCTTGCCCCACAAGCCAAAGGGTCCTTACTATGCTATTCCCTCCCTGGATTGCTTTTTCTCCCACCCTTAACACTGCTTCCCCTGGCCCAGCTTAGTAACTTGCTACCTATCCTTGAGATAACAGCTGAAGCAGCATCTCCTCCAGGACATTTTCTCTCATCAATTCTCCAAACAGGGTCACTTCTTTCCTTCAGAATATTTATCTCAGTTTGTAATTATACAATTCAGAGTGCGGCTATTAGTTTAATGTTTCTTTCCCTCCAGTCTGTTTTGGTTTATAATTTTAAAGACTATCTCACAGACAGTAAGTCTCCCTTTAACTTCTATTATTCCCCAAGGACTCTAAAAAGAAAACAGGGTACTAAAGTTTAGTCCTGGAGTGGAAACAGAATAAACTTATTAAACAGAAAAGGCTTTTTTTTTTTTCCCTGACTAGGCTTAGAGCTGAAAATATGCTTGGGGTATTGCACAATTAATAACAAAACCAAGCATCAAGAATAGCTAGAAGGCAAAGAGATGGAAACAGCCAAAATGTCCATCAACAGACGAGTGGCTAAACAAACTGTGGTATATACATACAATGGAATATTATGCAGCTTTAAAACAGAATAAACTTATGAAGCATGTAATAACATGGATGGACCTAGAGAACATTATGCTGAGTGAGACTAGCCAAAAACTAAAGGACAAATACTGTATGGTCTCACTGATATGAACTGACATTAGTGAATAAACTTGGAATATTTTGTTGGTAACAGAGACCATCAGGAGATAGAAATAGGGTAAGATAGTGGGTAATTGGAGTTGAAGGGATACAGATTGTACAACAGGACTGGATACAAAAACTCAGAAATGGACAGCACAATAATACCTAACTGTAATGTAATTATGTTAAAACACTGAATGAAGCTGCATGTGAGGTATAGTTTTTTTTCTTTTTTTCTCTCTATTACCGTTTTATTTCTTTTTCTGTTGTCTTTTTATTTCTTCTTCTAAATCGATGCAAATGTACTAAGAAATGATGAATATGCAACTATGTGATGATCTTAAGAATTACTGATTGTATATGTAGAATGGAATGATTTCTAAATGTTTTGTTAGTTAATTTTTTTTAATTAATAATAATAATAAAAAAAGAATAGCTAGAAGGGAAGACGGAGGACCAGAGTAGAGAGAGTTCACTCCTGCTCGGTGAAACAGGATAGAAGATGGAGAGAAAATCTGCAGGATTGCAGGTCCCGGGGTGTGAGTAGTCTAGGAGAGTTTTTAGGCAGTCTGGGGCGGGGGGGGGGGGGGGGGGGGGGGGGGGGAAGGATCCGGGGACAGCAAGTGGGTCGGGTGACCGGGATCCCCACCGGGTAGGTTGCAGTGCACCGGGAAGATGCAATTGCAGGGAACTGACCCTCCTCGGCTCCAGTCTGCACAGCTGCTGCTGGGGAAACCTCCCCACGTGGTTGCAACGGGCAGGGCCTGCAGGGAGCCCTAGGCCAGCGATGGTCCACTGCAGGGGGGACCTCCGGGTGGGGGCAGTGATCATTGGTCAGGTGAGAGAATAGCCGCCAGCAGTCGTGGTGTCCTGCAGGCCCACCAGTGCTGCGGATCAGCTGATTAGCTGAACACCACCCCCCCCTCAATGCGGTGATTGGCTCCCCAGTCCCACCACCACCCCCCAACCCCGCAGAGACCGGCCGGCTGGCTATCCCTGGCGGAGCAACTCCCCCCAGCCCGCCAAAGCGGGGGCAGCCCCCCTGCTGAGCACGGGGATCTGGAGGTGCTGGGGCCAGGAGGGGCAGGGCTGAGGGAGAAGGAGACCCGAGCCCGCCATCTGCTGGCGGGAGACTGTAATTGCAGGTGGTCTGCCGACAGGGAGGGGAGAACTGTTGGGGAGAAGGGGCTAGGAGCTCACGTTGAGTCTCCTGTTTGGTGGGCAACCATTCTGCCCCTGGGGTACCCGTGCACCCTGCCCTACCTTATAATAGACCCTTACGTTGAACTGTATCCCCTACATGAGATCCGGACCTCGATCTGGCAGAGAATAACTGACCAAGTGTAAAAGGAAACATCCTGCAAAAGCTAAGTAAATACAAAGCATTAAGAGTGAAGGAAACCAACTTGCTTAATAACCATATCAAGATAAACAAATGCCCAGAACACAACAGAAAATCACGAAGCACACGAAGATCCAAGCAGAAATGGCCCAGCGAGACGACCAAATCAAAATTCCAGAGGGGACGCAGACTGTGGAACAACTACTCATGGGTATTTATAAAGAAATGGAGGATATCAGGAAGACACTAGAAGAGCACAAAGAAGAATTTGGGAGGTTAAATAGAAAAATGGCAACTCTCATAGAAATGAAGGATACAGGAGACCAAATAAAATATATACTGGAGACACATGATAGCAGATTTGAAGAAGCAGAAGGAGGAATAAGTGAGCTAGGAGATAGAACAATCGGACTGAGCTCACATAAGAACAAACTGCAAGAAAGATGGGAGGGAAATGCAACTGGATCTTACGGAAATGATAGATAACAAGAGGCACAAAAATGTAATAATTATTTGTGTCCCAGAAGGAGAAGAGAAGAGCAAAGGGCTGGGAAAGTTAGCTGAAGATATAATTGGAGAAAACTTCCCAACCCTTATAAAAGACATAAATATGCACATCAGCGAGGCCCAGCAAACTCCAAATAGAATAAATCCCAACAAGCCCACTTCAAGACACATACTAATTAGACTGTCAGGTGTTGAAGAGAAGGAGAAAGTCCTGAAAACAGCACGAAAAAAGCAATCTACTGCATACAAGGGAAAACACGTAAGATTGACTTCAGGCTACTCAACAGGCACCATGGTTCTCGCCTGCCATGTCAGAGGCCCGGATTTGATTCCCCGTGCCTGCCCATGCAAAAAAAGGCGGGGGGGAGTTCAACAGGTACCACGGAAGCAAGAAGACAGTGATACGATATTTTTAAGATCCTGAATGAGAAAGGCTTTCAACCAAGAATTCTTTATCCAGCCAAGTTATCCTTCAAAATTGAGGGATAGATTAAAATCTTCAAATATAAAGAAAGATTGAGAGAACTCGTCAACAAGAGACCAGCCCTACAAGAAATACTGAAGGGAACCCTGTCAGCTGATAAAAAAAAAAAGACAAGAGAGAGGTCTGGAGGAGGGAACACAATGGAAGACTATGAGTAAAGGTAATGTAAAGGAAAAGAGAGAGAGAGAAGGAAAATAATATACAGATCTGACAAATAAAAACTAAAGGACAAGATGGTAGAATCAAGAACTGCTCTTGCAGTAATTACTTTGAATGTTAGTGAACTAAACTCACCAATTAAAAAATACAGACTGACAAAATGGATCAAAAAAACATAATCCATCTATATGCTGTTTACAAGAGACACATCTTAGACTCAAGGGCACAGTTAGATTGAAAGTAAAAGGATGGAAAAAAGATCTATGCATGCTGTAACCAAAAGAAAGCAGGCGTAGCTATGCTAATATCAGACAAAATAGACTTCAAATGTAAAGACATCATAAGAGACAAAGAAGGACACTACATATTAATAAAAGGGACAATTCACCAGGAAGAAATAACAATCCTAAAAGTGTATGCTCCCAATCAAGGAGCTCCAAAGTACATGAGGCACATATTGGAAAAACTGAAGGGAGCTTTAGACATATCAACAGCAATAGTGGGAGACGTCAAGTCCCATCTCTCTGCTATAGATAGAACAACCACACAGAGGATTAGCAAGGCAGTAGAGAACCTAAACAATAAAATAAATGAATTAGATCGAATAGGCATATATAGATCATCACATTCCAAAACACCAGGATACGCATTTTTCTCTAGTGCACATGGAACGTTCTCCAGGATAGATCATATACTGGGACATAAACTGAGTCTTTGTAAATTTAGTAAGATTGAAATTATAGTTATATGAATAACTATATGCCAACAAACTAGATAATTTATCCTTATGCCAACGGAATAAAGTTGGCAATTAATAATCACCAAAGAACCAGAGCTTTCACAAATATATGGAGATTAATCAACATGCTCTTAAATAATCAGTGGGTCAAGGAAGAAATTGCTAGAGAAATCAGTAAATGTCTGGAGACAAAAGACAATGAGGAGACAACATATCAAAACTTATGGATGCAGCAGAGGCAGTGCTGAGAGGGAAATGTATTGCTCTAAATGCCTATATTTTAAAAAACAAGAATGAGCAAAATTGAGGATTTAACTGTTTACCTGGAGAATTTAGAGAAAGAACAGCAAACTAACCCCAAAACAAATAAAAAAAGAGAAATAATAAAGACTAAAGCAGAAATAAACCAGCTGGAGTACAATAAAACAATAGAAAGAATCAACAAAACTGAAAGTTGGTTCTTTAAGAAAATTGATGGTCCCCTAGCTAGACTGACAAAGAAGAAAAGAGAGAGAACACAAATAAATAAAATTAGAAATGAGAGGGGGGTTGTTACCACAGATCATGAAGAAATTTTTTAAAAATCATAAGAGAATATTATGAATAACTATATGCCAACAAACTAGATAACTTAGATGAAATGGAAAAATTCCTAGAAAGACATGAATTACCTCTACTGACTTGAGAAGAAATAGAAGAGCTCAACAAATCAATTAAAAGTAAAGAGATCCAATCAGTCATCAAAAATCTTCTCACACACACAAAAAGCCCAGAACCTGATGGCTTCACAGGAGAATTTTATCAAACTTTTCAAAAAGAACTGACACCCCAATGATAGTGACTAAATGTATAAATTTTAAAATGTTTTTGCATGAGAAAGAACAAAGGAATATCAATATTGCAGGGTGTTGAAAATAGATGGTCATTCATATTTTAAAACTTCAACGTCTGCTTGAGACCAAAGCAAGAAATGTTCATTTGGTGCAAAATTTATATTTTGACTAGTGCATTTCCTAATTTAACTTAGATGGATGGTTTAACTGAACACCATAAATACATGGAACCTTGAATAGGGCATGAGATTTTTTTTGTTTGTCCAGGTCAATAAAATGACCCAATAAGTCCCGGAGTGATTTGAAAGTGAATAAAGAAGTGTTTGCAAAATCCCCTTGAGGAAATGGGGAGAAAGGGGGAAAAAATTCAACTTCCCCATTTGGAGAATTTCTGATATTCTCGCAAGCAGTGGGGACTACCAAATCAATAGGCCAAGCCCTAAATCTTGGGGTTTGCCTCTATGAAACTTATCCCTGTAAAGGATAGGCTAAATCTACTTAAAATTAGGCTGAAGAGTCACCCCCAGAGAACCTCTGTGCTGGTTTGAAAGGATGTATGTCCCCACGAAAAGTCATGTTTTAATCTAAATCCCATTTTGTAAAGGCAGAATAACCCTATTCAATACTATATGTTTGAAACTGTAATCAGATCATCTCCCTGGAGATGTGATTTAATCAAGAGTGGTTGCTAAACTGGATTAGGTGACAACATGTCTCCACCCATTTGGGTGGGGCTTGATAAATTGGATGATGCATAGAGTAGACTGAACAAGCTCTTTTACCAACTCCATCTTCCAAAAACCAATTTAATAGGCTATCCTCAAATAAGAGAACATATCAGCCATTAAACTGATAAGAACAGATACTACACTTAATCTTAGCCAAAAGGCCAAAGGGCAATGCCTGCCAAGCCACCACCCTGAAATGCCCCGCTGACATTTCCCTCTTTCACTCATGACCACGGAAACCATCTTTCCCCCCACATTTCATTTTCACATGCTTCCAAAACAACTAAACACTACCAGAACCACATATTATGCACTTTCTAGCAATGCAATCCTAAAATCATATGGTCAGAAATTGGGATTATGGATTTCAGCCTTGGCTTCTTGAACATAAAGTCTCCCCTTACTGCATGGCTGCAAGTAACTCAGTATTTGAATAACCCCACCCACACCTGTCCCAGCCCCAACCTATTCTTGTTTTCTGGTCCTTCACAGCAAAATCATCTTAGGGCTTCCAAATAGAAAAGCAGAAAGCTGACTTTTTTGTTTGTTTGTTTTGTTTTGTTTTTATTGTGAAATATAACGCACACAAAAAAGCAATACCTTTCCAAGTACATTTTAACAAGTAGTTATAGAACAGATATTTTTTTTTTCCTGACACCTACTCTCTCAGTAGAGAGTACAAAAGTTAGCTTTGTTTTTTACTTTTACTGACGTTTCCAACTGACCATCTGTGTCTGGCCAGTTTTAGGAGTCCAATTTGCTTTTTTGAAGCTTTCTCAAGTATCACAGGCTGTGGGAGGCATTTGGTTAGTCCACTCCAGCTGCCTCTCTGGGTCTGGTGAAAGAAAAGTCTTGCCACGTCCATATTTGCCAAAGACGTACTTTCTCGTATTTTACACTGGGACATGGTATTCGTATCTCCTGCATCAGCCAGGAAATGGCTCTTCCAGCCACATTTCTTTGCTGCTACAAAACTGCCAAGATAAGGTATTCTTCTAAATGTCTCCTGCCTGAGTCACACGGAGCCCGGGTGGGTGTCCTCACATAAAAGAGACCACTTCCTTTTCCTCGGAATTTTGATGAAGTCTTGCATTGCACAGGCTTATTGTTGAACTATTGTCATCAGCTCCAGAAGCAAGCCATACTTCCCCCAGGCATCTGCCCCTATTGCCCAATGGCTTTCTGAGCCACTGTTATGAGGCACGGGGGTGGGGGTGGGGTGGTGGTGGCAGAGATTGATTTCCTGGGGTTATGTGAATTGATGTCCATCCCACTGCAGGCTGATTCTTTTCACATTTGTAGGATTGCAAACTTCAGGGAGCCTGCCTTGGACAGGGTGCCATCAACTCTTGATAATTTAGAGCTCAAAAGTTGCATTTGCTTCTCACTTAATGAAACACCTAGAGCATTAGAATTTTAGTATTTATAAAAAGGGACGGGGAGTGCGGGGGTTGTTCAGTGGTAGAATTCCCAGCTGCCATGTGGTAGACCCGGGTTTGATTCCCGGCCTATGCACTTCCCAAACAAACGAGAAAAACAAAAAAAATTCAACAAATGGTGCAGCAATAAGGGGATACACATATGGAAAAAGAATAAAATGTGACCCCGGCCATACAGCATATAAAGGGGAAAAAAAAAGGGACTGACGTGTCTGAAAGATAAATACAAGTCAAAATTTACCTCCTCAAATCCTATTTCTATATAAGTGCCGAAAGGTCCTCTTCTGTATTGCTCAATTCACTCAGCTATAAATAAAAAATTAAAAAATAAAAGTTTCATTTGCTGGTTGGGCATCTACATGCTACATTTAATTTGCCTTGCATTGTTTTTTTGTTTGTTTTTGTTTCACACACACACAAAAAAGTGTACTTTTAAAGAATCATAGTTTTAGAAGTCATAATTTGCTTTCATCCTACTTTGGAAATTAAAAACAAAATTCTACACTAAATCCTTTTGGATTACAGAAAGATGCCAGTAAATTAACCCCACTGCTACCCCTTGGAAGTCCTTTGCAGTAAAGGCGGCATTAAGTATAGGACAAAAGTGGCCACAATCTATATGGTTCTATACTGTTGGTATTTTTTTGTGAAACCAGTCTTCCAGCCCGAGTACTTTTCCCATTTCTACAGCACCCAAGAGTACAGGACGAGGTTAACAGCGGCCATACTGTTGTGAACTGTTTCATCTCCGGTCGGTCCACAGCTTCTTCTTATCGCTCTGATCCCTGCTGATCCCTGCTCTGGTTCAAGGGTCAAATGCCTTCAGGAAGCCTGGAGTAAAGATGTTCTTCAATTACTCTATAATAGTTAAGGATAAAACCAAAGGGCTAGTCTTCTCTGATTGTGTAGTCTGGTTACATCTCTTAGCGGGATCTTCTGCAGAAAAAGTTAATGTTTGGTGGAAAACTTGTAAGAACTGTTGCATTCTAAAGCCCAAAGGAATGCAAAAGTCACTGAAACAGACTGCCTGTAGCTTGAACATGATTCCTGCAAAGTGTCACAAATGTTCTCAAGCCCAGGTTTATTCTGCTGTCCTACACAAAGAAAACTCTTGATTTATGCACCTAAAGGGCATTTCTTAGCAACGGCTGTGAAGGAAATGTACTGAGACATCTAGGCTTTGTTTATTGAGAACTCAAAGCAAAGGTTAAATGCGATTTAACATATTCTCCAATGCACTTTCCATATAGTTGTATTAATTTTTTAAATATTTTATTATAAACAATGAGCAAACATACAAACATTCTTGACATGGTTACAATCAATGGCTCACAATATCATCACATGGTTGTGTATTCATCACCATGATCACTTTTGAACATCTACATCTCCCCAGCAAAATAAATTTAAAAAAAAAAGAGAAACTCATATATACCATTCCCCTCACCCCACCCTCTCACTGACCACTGTTTCCATCTACCCAATTTATTTTACCCATTGTCTCCCCTATTACTTATTTTTTATTCATATTTTTTACTCATCTGTTCATACCGTGGATATAAGGAGCATCAGACACAAGGTTCTCATAATCACACAGTCACATTGTAAACGTTATATCTTTATACAATTCTCTTCAATAAAATAGGCTACTGGAACACAGCTCAACAGTTTCAGGTACTTCCCTCTACCCACTCCAATACACCAGAAACTAAAAAGGGATATCTATATAGTTCATAAGAATAACCTCCAGGATAACCTCTTGACTCTGTTTTAAATCTCTCAGCCACTGAAACTTTATTTTATCTCATTTCTCTCTTCCCCCTTTTGGTCAAGAAGGCTTCCTCCATCTCTTGATGCCAGGTCCTGGCTTATCCCAGGCTTTCTGTCCCATGTTGCCAAGGAGATTTACACCCCTAGGAGTCATGTCCCACATAGGGGAGGGGGCAGTGAGTTCACATGCTGAGTAGGTGTAGGGAGAGAGGCCACATCTGAGCAACCAAAGAGCTCTCTGGGGGTAACTCTTAGGCCTAATTTTTAGTAGGCTTAGCCTGTGCTTTACAGGAATAAGTTTCATAGGGGCAAACACCAAGATTGAGGACTCAGCCTATTGATCTGGTTGTCCCCACTGCTTGCGAGAATATCAGGAATTCTCCAAATGGGGAAGTTGAATTTTCCCCCTGTTCTAGTTTGTTAGCTGCCGGAATGCAATATACCAGAAACGGAATGGCTTTTAAATAGGGGAATTTAATGAGTTGCTAGTCTACATACAGTTCAAAGGCCGAGAAAATGTACCAATCAAAACAAGTCTATAGAAATGTCCAATCTAAAGGCATCCAGAGAAAGATACCTTGGTTCAAGAAGGCCGATGAAGTTCAGGGTTTCTCTCTCAAGTGAGAAGGCACATGGAGAACACAGTTAGGGTTTCTCTCTCATCTGGAAAGGGCACATGACAAACATGGGGTCATCTGCTAGCTTCTTCTCCTGGCTTCCTGTTTCATGAACCCCCCCCAGGAGGCATTTTCCTTCTTCATCTCCAAAGGTCACTGGCTCGTGGAATCTCCTTCGTGGTGCTGCAGCATTCTCTGCTCTCCCCGAATCTCTTTCATTCTCCAAAATGTTTCCTCTTTTATAGGACTCCAGAAACTTATCAAGACCCACCCAAATGGGTGGAGACACATCTCCCCTAATCCAGCTTAACAACCACTCTTGATTGGGAGACATCTCCAGGGAGATGATCTAATTACAGATTCAAACATACCGTATTGAATAGGGATTATTCTGCCATTTTATGAAATGAGATTTTGATTAAAACATGACTTTTCTAGGGTCCATACATCCTTTCAAACCATCACACCCCCTTTCTCACCATTTCCCCAAGGGAACTGTTCTAGTTTGCTAGCTGCCGGAATGCAATATACCAGAAATGGAATGGCTTTTAAAAAGGGGAATTTAATAAGTTGCTAGTTTACAGTCCTAAGGCCGAGAAAATGTCCTATTAAAACAAGTCTATAGAAATGTCCAATATCAGGCATCCAGGGAAAGATACCTTGATTCAAGAAGGCTGATGAAGTTCAGGGTTTCTCTCTCAAAGGCACATGGCAAATGTGGTCAGAGTTTCTCTCTCATCTGGAAGGGCACATGGCGAACATGGCGTCATATGCTAACTTCCTCTCCTGGCTTCCTATTTCATGAAGCTCCCTGGGAAACATTTTCCTTCTTCATCTCCAAAGGTCACTGGCTGCTACACTCTCTGCTTCTCATGGCTATGTCATTCTGCTCTCTCAGAATCTCTTTTTCTCCTAAATGTTTCCTCTTTTATAGGGTTCCAGTAAACTAATCTAGACCCACCCAGAATGGGGGGAGACATGTCTCCACCTAATCCAGCTTAACAACCACTCTTGATTGAGTCATATCTCCAGGAAAGTGATCGAATTACAGTTTCAAACATACAGTACTGAATAGGGCTTAGAAGAAATGGCTGCCTTTACAAAATGGGATTAGGATTAAAACATGGCTTTTCTAGGGTACATACATCCTTTCAAACCGGCACAGAGACTTTGAGAATATTTCTTTATTCACTGTTCAAATCACTCTGGGATTTATTGGGCATCACACTAACCTGAACGAACCAACAAAATCTCATGCCCTATTCAAGGTTCCATGTACTTGCTTACAGTGTTCAATTAAACTGTCCATATACGTTAAATTAGGAAATGCACTTGTCAAAATATAAATTTTGTACCAAATAAATATTTCTTGCTTTAATCTCCACAGAAATTGAAGTTTTAAAATCTATTTTCAACACCCTGCAATATTGACATTCCTTTGTTCTTCCTCATGCAAAAACATTTTTTTAATGTGGACATTTAGTCACTGTCTTTGTACACTCTAGGCATTCCTAGATTATACCATCTCAGTCTTTATGTCTATCTTTCCTTTTGGTTTCATATGTGACCCCAGCCCTCCTCCCTCTCTCATTCTCACATTCAGCTTCATTCAGTGTACTTACATTATTATGCTACAATCAGGTAGTATTGTGCTGTCCATTTCTCAATTTTTACAATCAGTTCTGTTGCACAATCTGTATCCATTCAGCTCCAATTACCCAATCTCTAAGCTATTTCTATCTCCAGATAACCTCTGTTCTTAACTGAAATTTTCCAAGTTCACTCATTAAAGTTTGGTATGGGTTATAGTTCCATGATTTTTCTTTTTTTTTCTTCTAGGGGCTCCAAGACACTGTAGACCAACAGAAATATCAATATAATGATTCAGCAGTCATACTTATTTGTTAAATCCTTTCTTCTCTGCTATACTCCTCCTCTTTAAATAACATATGTACATAAAAGCAATAAATTTCAAAGTACATCGCAACAATTAGTTGTAGAACAGCTTTCAGAGTTTGATATAGGTTATAATTCCACAATTTTAGGTTTTTATTTCTAGCTGCTCTAAGGTACTGGAGGCTAAAAGAAATATCAATATAATGATTCAGCAATCATACTCGTTTGTTAAACTCTACCTTCTCTTTATAACTCCACCATCACCTTTGATCTTTCTCCCACTCTTTAAGGATATTTGGGCTATTCCCATTCTATCTTCTTCATGTTGGAAGGGGCTGTCGATAATATGGGATGGGGGATGGAACTAGTTGATGTTCTAGAAGGGCTGGGCCCTCTGCATTTCAGGGCTTATCTGGTCCAGGGACCCATCTGGAGGTTGGAGTTTTCTGGAAAGTTACCCTAGTGAATGGAACCTTTGTAGAATTTTATATAATGCCCTTGATATTCTTTAGGATTGGCCGGAATGGTTTTGGTTGGGGTTTGGCAAGTTATGATATGTAGCAATGTCTAACTGAAGCTTCCATAAGAGTGGCCTCCAGAGTAGCCTCTCGACTCTATTTGAACTCTCTTAGCAACTGATGTCTTATTTGTTACACTTCTTTTCCTTCTTTTGGTCAGAATGGCATTGCTGATCCCATGGTGCCAGGACCAGGCTCATCCCTAGGAGTCATCTCCCATGCCACCAGGGAGACTTTCATCCCTGAACGTCATGTCCCATGTCAGTGGGTGGGCAATGGTTTCACTTGTAGGTGACTGTTTTTGAAAAATATTTTTTGTTGCTTCCTATTGAAATGGAGCTCGAAGGATATTAAGGAATGATGAGAAAGAAAGAAAGGAAGAACTAAAGAAAGAAAGAAAGACACAGATGGGCTCAGGGGGTCTGAAGCTTCACTTTACATCAGACATCAGACTTCAGACAACTTTATTCTTATCCAGATCCTACTTAAATACTGCAGGGTGACAAAAGGCATGCATGCATTTCTTGAGGGAACAGAGAGCTTATCTTTCAGTGCTCTCTTCCTTCATACTTAACATAACCATTTGGGGTAAACATTCTCTTCTTCCCAGATTGCTCTACATAATAATCTCCACAGTTTACTGCCGCCATCCTGAGACCAGCTGCTCCCAACAAATTCTGCAGGTCTTGTTTTAACACTTGGCTCCTACAATTTTTTATACTCATACAGTGAAAAAAGGGGCTTAGCACATTGAGAAGTCAACATTCAGGGGCAAGGTATGTAGTAGTAGAAACCGGAATTTGAAATGCCACTTACTGCAACTAAAGAAGTGGTTAATCAAAGACAGAAAGCAGAATGCAGGTCATAAGAGGCTGACAGGAGAGGGAATAGGGAGTTAAGGCATAACAGGTACAGGGCATCTCTTTCGGGTGTAGAAAAGTTTGGCAGTGGTGCTGGTGAGGTAGTATGACATTGTGAATGGAATTAATGAGACTGGATCATGCGACTGGATCATACACCTGGGAGGGGTTGAGAAGGAACATTTGTATGTGGTATATACATTGCCACAACTAAAAAGAGAGAAATTAAAGAGATAAAGACAACTAAGTGCAATACTTGATCCCAGGCTAGAACTAATATGGAGGAATAAATGACTAAAAGGACGTTAGTGAGACAACTGAAAAAATGGAATGTGGACTGAGTTTAATATCACTGTTCAGTATCTTGAGCCTGGTTACTGTACTTATGGTAGTTACATAAGTGAATTCTTAGGAAATGTACATGGTTAAGTGTTAGAGCAGCATGATGTATATGCAAGCATCCTTAGGTGTTTACCAGATCGACGGATGGATGGATAGACTGACAGACAGATAGACAGACAGATAGATAGTTGATAGAGATACAGTAAATAGATGGGTGACAGAATGACAGAATGAATGTGGTAAAATGCTAGAAGTGGTAAATCTGGGTATCTGGGTGAGTTGTGTTAGAGTTCTTCGTATCGGTTTTGTATTATTTTTGCAACTTCCCTGGAAGTTTGAAGCGAGTTCAAAATAAAAAGCTGGATCTTAAAAAATATTTTTAAAGTGGTTGCGTTGTTTTGAAACTGTTATGTACCCTAGAAAAACCACGTTCTTAATCTTAATCTAATCTTGTGGGGGGCAGACCTGTTGTTTGGGGTGGGATTTTTTGATTTGATTCTTTCCATGGAGATGGGACCCCCTCCATTCAAGGTAAGTTTTTGTTTGTTTGTTTGTTTTTTGTTTTTACCAGAAATGAATCGGCTTTTATTAAGTCACAAGTTTACAGTTCTCAGGCCATAAAAATGTCCAAACCAAGGCATCCAAAGAAAGATATTCAAGGTAGGTCTTAATGAGTTTACTGGACTCTTTAAAAGAGCTCAGGGAGGGTGGTGTGATGGTCGCTTAGCAGCTGGAATTTTTGCCTGCCATGCTGGAGACCCAGGTTCGGTTCCCGGTGCCTGCCCATGCCAAAAAAAAGGAGCTTAGAGAGAGAGAGAGCTCAGAACCAACAGGCAGAACAGAGAAATGAAACCAAGACACAGCTGTTTGGAGATGCTAAGAGATGAAATCCAGAGTTTGTGGCAGAGAAGCTAAGTGAGGGTGTGTGGTTAAGCAAAGGATGTTTCAGACGACAGCGATGATGAGGTGGATATTGGTGAAGAGATTTTTGGTTTCATTAACCTTTTAAATTTAACCGAAAGAAAGGGTACCCGGTGCGCTGAACAAATTACAGAGCTGATTCTAAGCTTCTGTGAAAAGGGAATAACTGAAGACCTGTCCAAGCTTTTTAATGACCAGACCAAGCCTGTGGGCTTGCTGATAGAGGCAAGATTCATTAACATTCCTTTGCAGATGGCCCTGCCCATGCACCAGTAATTTCAGAAAGAACTGGCGAAGGCACACAAAAAGAGCAAGCCATGTGGGGAGAGTTACGCCTACCTTCTGATTAGCGAGAAGTTCATGGAATTAGGGAAAAACAATTCCAAAAGAAATGGAGCACCCAAGGGAAAGCCGAGCTAATGTTTGCAAATGTAGAGGAAGAATGTTTCTAGAGAAGGCAATGTTGAAGTTCCACCATTGGGTGCAGAGTGGAGAGACACGAGCCTGGGATGCAGGTGGTCTTTTGAGGATGTACCCATGAGGCCCTCGCCAACTGTGATGGTGATTCCAGCCAACAAGATGAACGAAATCATGGACAAACTCAAAGACCAACTATCTGTCTAACCCATTCTCCAGGGAAATTGCCAGAAAACTCAGTGGAGGTTTACTGAAAAACTCATGATTTTATTCAGATTAAGGTCCTCTACAAGAAACTGTTACCCATGACACATTTATGCAATATCTTTTTTTTTCATTTTGGTTAAAATAATAATGTATATATTTGAATGAAAACTTTTTCAATGAGAAAAAAGAAAAAAAAAGTGTAGCATTAGCAATTTACAAAATGGTAACATCTGATTTGGAAAAAAAAAAAAAGCCTAGATTTTTCTCTTTAGAATATAGGTCTAGACAGAAAAGATCAAAATGAATCTTTACAGAAAAATTATTAGAATAAAAGAGTTTAATAAAATACTAGGCAGGAGAGCCATATAGAACAACCAATTCTGTTCCTGCATACTTAGCAAACAATTAGAAAATGTTATTTTTTAAAGTTGTTATTTTCACTAGCAACAAAAACTATAAATATAACTATAAATAGATAGCTTCTTTATGAAGGAAATGCTAATATTCTACCAAAATACATTCATGTGACAAATGCTGAATAGCTATTATGTACCAGGCACTGTTTTAAGAGTTGAGGATACAGCAAGGTGAGAGCCCCTGCTTTCATGAAGCTTAATTCCATTGGAGGTGGAGATGGGGGTGGAGAGACAAGAAAAAAAATAAATACTCAAATGTACATAATAGTTCAATGATTTTAAATTCAATGAAAAGATAAAGTAGGATGAAGGCATTTATTTGGGGGCGGCATCTCTTAGGAAGTGAAATTTGAGCAGAGAGCAAAAAGACATAAGAGAAAAGGAGCTTTTTAAAAGAAGGTTTTCTAGACAAAGGAAATAGCACACGTAAAGACCAAAAGGAGAAATGAAACATAGTCATGACAGAAGGGTTTGATGCCAAAAAGAAGTTAATACTCTCAAAACAGTCTATAACTCCAGTATAGTTCCAGTATAAACCTAGTATCTGTGTTTGGAAACTTGATGATCCTGTAAGTCATATAGCTTTAAGAAAAAGTCACATTTTTAAAAGACAAATCCTACCAGATATTAAGCATACTGTACTGCTAAAGTAATAATCACAGCATGGTAAAGTCTCAGGGAAAGACAAATGGACCAATGAAACAGAATGTGAAGCCAAAAATGACCCACGCCACCAAACTTTGAAATCTGTTCCATAATTACTTGTTACAATGCACTTTGCAATTTATTGCTTTTTTTTGTATATATGTTATATTTCACAATAAAAAATGCTAAAAAAAAAAAAAAAGTAAAGAAAGTAGAAGCCATGGACAAAAAAAAAAAAGGAACCTTCTTTCTCCACGCCCACTATATGAAATTGCATAAATGGCATCATATATTGGCACAACCACTCTAAGAGAGCAACTTGCAACACAACCAGTAGAACTGAAAATACTCACAGCTTATTCCCCAGCAACTTCACTCCTAGAGCTGTAAGAATCTTTCACACCTGCACACATGACCCAGCACAGCCCTGGCCACTTGCAGTGCCTTTTGCTGCCTGGAGAGGGCAGAGCTAGTCCCTGAGCAAAATGGTTGAGAGAGGCTTAATCCCCGGAGAGGATTTTCTATTAGAGGAAGCAGTCTGAGAATCTTAACAAAGAAGGTAGGGAGGAGACCCAGAGGAAAGGGGGTCCTAATACTGAAACGGAAAAGGGAATCAGAACCTTGTTAGCCTCTGGTGGTGGATGTAGGTCAGATTTTACCCTAGCAGCAAAGGAGGGGCACTGAGGATCTCAAGATGAGAAGTGAGACAATCAGATTTTTTCTTTAGGGAGATCAGTCTGGCAATGTGGAGAAAGGATGAGAAGGGTCAGGTTAGGAATCTGCAGCGGAAATGCAGGGGTGCATGGTCCGAACTAGAGTAGTAAGAAAAAGAACAGCAGCTAATCTGATCAGCTCCATCTGCAGCCCCAGGAGCAGGCAGGGCATTCATTCTAGCCTTGGTGTTCTCAAATTGAACATAATTTCATGGAACATCAACATCAGACAAGGTCACTCTGTGATCACCATGGATCAAGACAAAAAAAAAAGAGATCTTACTGTAATAACATCTTAACACATACAAAAACACGAACGCTGTCGAAATCCCCCAAATGAACGAACATCTCCTTAGCCTGGCTAATAAGAGTGATAGTTGCCTCTTTACCAATTAAAGCTTTAGTCTTATTCTAATCTTCCTTTTTCCTAGACAAGAGTTATTAAGATACCCAATATAGAATCATCCCACTTCCTGACAATATCCAATCCAGAGAAAAGCCTGTCTTCCTTAAACCTCAAGTCACCAACGAAAAGCCTAAATCCTATAATAAATTCTTCCTAACATAAAAAATGAACATGGTGATGAATATACAACTATGTGATGATATTGTGAGCTATTGATTGTACACCATATATAGAATGTTTGTATGTTAAGAATGCTCGTGTTGGTATGTTGTTTTGGTTTGCCAATTACAAAAAATTTTTTAAAAAAGAATGTTTGTGTTTGTATGTTGTTTTGTCAATAAAAATATGGGGAAAAAAACCTTCCTAACCCCTCCTATTGAAATAGACCCTGGTTCCCCTGGTGTGTGTTCCTCATCACTGCCATAAGTAATACACCCAATTTGTCCCAGTTTGGGTAAATGTCTGGTGGTCTGGGGCCAGACGGCACTCACAGTTTGGTGGCAGTGAGATAATGACCACATGTATATCTTGGACAATTGGGGTCAAAGAGAGTACATTGGAAAAGAAACGGAATTGTACAGAAAGATGTGGGGAATTTAGTTTCAAACAGCTTGAACCATCTGCTCTCCTACTATGCACCTAGTAAGAAACTTTTCTGTCTTTCAAACCCCAGTGTCCCAGGAATTGGTCACTGAGTGCATTATGCAAAAGAATCCACCACCTTTGTCCGGTAACAAGAAGTGAGCTGTCAAAGGAAAAAACTACCAGACAATGTTAAAACAGGGAAGGATGGCTTTATTCAGGGGGTTGCTACAGCAGGAGAGAGAGAGAGAGAGAGTGGAACTCAACTCCATTGAAACAAGGACAGCCAGATTTTAAAAGGGTTTTTTGATGTGAGTAGGAAGAAAGTATTAGAAGATAGTAAGAGCCCCCAAGAGAACCTCTTTTGTGGCTCAGAGGTGGCCTCTGTCTCTCCAGCCAACATGACAAGCAAACTCACCACCCTCCCCCTCTCTGCGTGGGACATGACTCCCAGGGGTGTGGACCTTCCTGGCAATGTGGGACAGCAATCCTGGAATGAGCTGAGACTCAGCATCAACAGATTGAGAAAACCCTTAGAATGAGCTGAGACTCAGCATCAGGGGATTGAGAAACCCTTCTCGACCAAAAGGGGGTTTTGCAACTTGCAACACAACCAGTAGAACTGAAAATACTCACAGCTTATTCCCCAACAGCTTCACTCCTAGAGCCGTAAGAATCTTTCACACATGAAATGAGACAAAATAAAGTGTCAATGGCCGAGAGATTCCAGAGTCGAGAGGTTATCCTGGAGGTTATTCTTATGCATTAAATAGGTATAACCTTGTTAGTCAAGATGTAGTGGAGAGGCTGGAGGGAACTGCCTGAAAATGTAGAGCTGTGTTCCAGTAGCCATGTTTCTGGAAGATGATTGTATAATGATATAGCTTTCACAACGGGACTGTGTGATTGTGAAAACCTTATGTCTGATGCTCCTTTTAACTATGTTGTCAACAGATGAATAAAACATATGGAATAAAAATAAATAATAGAGGGAACAAATGTTAAAATAAATTTAGTTTGAAATGCTAGTGATCAATGAAAGGGAGGGGTAAGGGGTATGGTACATATGAACTTTTTTCTGTTTTCTTTTTATTTCTTTTTCTGAATAGATGCAAATGTTCCAAGAAATGATCATGATGATGAATATGCAACTATGTGATGATATTGTGAATTACTGATTATATATATGGAATAGAATGATCAAAAGTTACGAATGTTAAGGAAAGATCATGGCAACTAAACTTTTTCCAAAGTGTACTATGCATATTTTTAATGAAAAATGACATGTATATGCACAAAAATTCTCAGGCACATTAAATTATTATAAACTAATGTAAAATCCAGGTGCCTGCTTTGAAATTGATATTGTGTGTTTGTGTTTTTAATGTAAAATAAAAATAAAATACATTTGTAAAAAAAAAGTTACGAATGTTTGTGTTTGCTTACTCATTTGGTTTGTTTTTTTTTTGTAGTTAAAAATTAACAACAAAACAAAAGAAGATACTAAGGGGGACTGGTCATTGGGATAGTGATATACTGAGGTTGCCATGAGAATGATTTACTTTGTGGTAATCAGGCCACCTGGAGTCTGTAAGGGACAGAGGAGAGGAAGAGGGAGATACGGACCTACCAAGTGGCCTAAGGGCTCAGTAGCTTCAGGCTGGGGTGGAGAGAGAGGGGAGAGAGGTCAGAGACAGGACTGATACTTAGAATATTTAGGTTCTGACTTTGTTTTTGTTTTTTTTTCTTTGTTGTCCAGCAGTCCGAGTTGGTTTTGCTCTGCCATCCCACCACTGCAGAATTAGTTTCGAGGTATCAGGACAGGAAAGGGAGTGGGCAAGGGCCCATGAGGAGTAAAACTGGCAGTGTGGTTAAGAGAAAGAAAAACTGTCTTGGTCAGACTTGACAAAAGTATTTATTTGGGGACTTCCGGAGAAGATGGCGGCTTAGTAAGACGCGCGGGTCTTAGTTCCTCCTCCAGAACAGCTTCTAGGGAAGTAGAAACGATACACAACAGCTCCCGGAGCCATGACAGAGACCAAGAAGACAGCGTACCCCATTCTGGAACGGCTGACTGGCTGGGAGAACCCGCTGCGGTGAGATCACCGAGGGGCGCGCGCTTCCCCAGGCCGGGGTGGCAGACGGCCGGAATCCCTCCCTCCCTCCTTCCCGGGCTGGCTGGGAGAATTGGATCAGAGATCCCCCAAGCCGCGGAGACCAGCAACCAGAGTCCGTTCCAAACACGTGGCTTCCCTGTCCGGCTGGGAACACTGGATAGGCACTCCCCCAAGCCACGGCAGCCGGCGCCCCCACCCTGCCATGCTTGGCACCCCGGGCAGGCTGGGAAATTTGGACAGGCGCTACCCCAAGCCGCGGAGGCCGGCGACCCTCCCCTACAGCGAGAGTTTTCCAAAGTTAAAGGAGCCACAGCATCTTTTACTGGTGGGACGCGCAGACAGACGAGCGCCACGAGTGCCACCTACTGGACAGGATAAGAAAAACAGAGCCCAGAGATTTCACAGAAAAATCTTTCAACCTGCTGGGTTCCACACCCAGGGAAATCTGATTAAATGCCCAGACGCCAGCAGAAGATAACAGATCACGCTCGGAAAATTGAAGATATGGCCCAGTAAAAGGAACAAACCAATAGTTCAAATGAGATACAGGAGCTGAGACAACTAATGCTGAACATACGAACAGAAATGGAAAACCTCTTCAAAAACCAAATCAATAAATTGAGGGAGGACATGAAGAAGACATGGGCTGAACAAAAAGAAGAAATAGAAAAACTGAAAAAACAAATCACAGAACTTATGGGAGTGAAGGACATAGTAGAAAAGCTGGAAAAAACAATGGATACCTACAGTGGTAGATTTAAAGAGACAGAAGCTAGAATTAGTGAATTGGAGGATGGAACATCTGAATTCCAAAAAGAAACAGAAACTATAGGGAAAAGAATGGAAAAATTTAAACAGGGGATCAGGGAACTGAATGACAATATGAAGCGCACAAATATATGTGTTGTGGGTGTCCCAAAAGGAGAAGAGAAGGGAAAAGGAGGAGAAAAACTAATAGAAGAAATTATCACTGAAAATTTCCCAACTCTTATGAAAGACCTAAAATTACAGATCCAAGAAGTGCAGCACACCCCAAAGACAATAGACCCAAATAGGCGTTCTCCAAGACACTTAGTAGTTAGAATGTCAGAGGTCAAAGAGAAAGAGAGGATCTTGAAAGCAGCAAGAGAAAAATAATCCATCACAATCAAGGGAAATGCAATAAGACTATGTGTAGATTTCTCAGCAAAAACCATGGAAGCTAGAAGACAGTGGGATGATATATTTAAATTACTAAAATAGAAAAACTGCCAACCAAGACTTCTATATCCAGCAAAATTGTCCTTTAAAAATGAGGGAGAAATTAAAACATTTTCAGACAAAAAGTCACTGAGAGAATTTGTGACCAAGAGACCAGCTCTGCAAGAAATACTAAAGGGAGCACTAGAGTCAGATACGAAAAGACAGAAGAGAGAGGTATGTAGAAGAGTGTAGAAAGAAGGAAAATCAGATATGATATATATAATACAAAAGGCAAAATGGTAGAGGAAAATATTATCCAAACAATAATAACACTAAATGTTAATGGACTGAATTCCCCAATCAAAAGACATAGACTGGGAGAATGGATTAAAAAACAGGATCCTTCTACATGATGTCTACAGGAAACACATCTTAGACCCAAAGATAAATATAGGTTGAAAGTGAAAGGTTGGGAAAAGATATTTCATGCAAATAACAACCAGAAAAGAGCAGGAGTGGCTATACTAATATCCAACAAATTAGACTTCAAATGTAAAACAGTTAAAAGAGATAAAGAAGGACACTATCTACTAATAAAAGGAACAATTAAACAAGAAGACATAACAATCGTAAATATTTATGCACCAAACCAGAATGCCCCAAAATACGTGAGGAATACACTGCAAACACTGGAAAGGGAAATAGACACATATACCATAATAGTTGGAGACTTCAATTCACCACTCTCATCAATGGACAGAACATCTAGACAGAGGATCAATAAAGAAATAGAGAATTTGAATATTACTATAAATGAGCTAGACTTAACAGACATTTATAGGACATTACATCCCACAACAGCAGGATACACTTTTTCTCAAGTGCTCATGGATCATTCTCAAAGATAGACCATATGCTGGGTCACAAAGCAAGTCTTAACAAATTTAAAAAGATTGAAATCATACACAACACTTTCTCGGATCATAAAGGAATGAAGTTGGAAATCAATAATAGGCGGAGTGCCAGAAAATTCACAAATATGTGGAGGCTCAACAACACACTCTTAAACAACGAGTGGGTCAAGGAAGAAATTGCAAGAGAAATTAGTAAATACCTAGAGGCAAATGAAAATGAAAACACAACATATCAAAACCTATGGGATGCAGCAAAGGCAGTGCTAAGAGGGAAATTTATTGCCCTAAATGCCTATATCAGAAAAGAAGAAAAGACAAAAATGCAGGAGTTAACTGTCCACTTGGAAGAACTGGAGAAAGAACAGCAAACTAACCCCAAAGCAAGCAAAAGGAAAGAAATAACAAAGATTAGAGCAGAAATAAATGAAATTGAAAACATGAAAACAATAGAGAAAATCAATAAGACCAGAAGTTGGTTCTATGAGAAAATCAATAAGATTGATGGGCCCTTAGCAAGATTGACAAAAAGAAGAAGAGAGAGGATGCAAATAAATAAGATCAGAATGGAAGAGGAGACATAACCACTGACCTCACAGAAATAAAGGAGGTAATAACAGGATACTATGAACAACTTTACGCTAATAAATACAACAATTTAGATGAAATGGATGGGTTCCTGGAAAGACATGAACAACCAACTTTGACTGAAGAAGAAATAGATGATCTCAACAAACCAATCACAAGTAAAGAAATTGAATCAGTCATTCAAAAGCTCCCTAAAAAGAAAAGTCCAGGACCAGACGGCTTCACATGTGAATTCTACCAAACATTCCAGAAAGAATTACTACCAACTCTCCTCAAACTCTTCAAAAAAATTGAAGTGGAGGGACAGCTACCTAATTCATTTTATGAAGCCAACATCACCCTCATACCAAAACCAGGCAAAGATATTACAAAAAAAGAAAACTACAGACCAATCTCTCTAATGAATATAGAAGCAAAAATCCTCAATACAATTCTAGCAAATCGAATCCAACAGCACATTAAAAGAATTATACATCATGACCAAGTAGGATTCATCCCAGGTATGCAAGGATGGTTCAACATAAGAAAATCAATTAATGTAATACACCATATCAACAAATCAAAGCAGAAAAATCACATGATCATCTCAATTGATGCAGAGAAGGCATTTGACAAGATTCAACATCCTTTCCTGTTGAAAACACTTCAAAAGATAGGAATACAAGGGAACTTCCTTAAAATGATAGAGGGAATATATGAAAAACCCACAGCTAATATCATCCTCAATGGGGAAAAATTGAAAACATTCTC
Organism: Tamandua tetradactyla; assembly: GCF_023851605.1. Classification (NCBI taxonomy): domain Eukaryota; kingdom Metazoa; phylum Chordata; class Mammalia; order Pilosa; family Myrmecophagidae; genus Tamandua; species Tamandua tetradactyla. The sequence goes on from NC_135335.1 coordinate 11,686,548, forward strand.
CCTAAGATCAGGAACAAGACAAGGATGTCCACTATCACCACTATTATTCAACATTGTGTTGGAGGTTCTAGCCAGAGCAATTAGACAAGAAAAAGAAATACAAGGCATCAAAATTGGAAAGGAAGAAGTAAAACTATCACTGTTTGCAGACGATATGATATTATACGTCAAAAACCCGGAAAAATCCACAACAAAGCTACTAGAGCTAATAAATGAGTACAGCAAAGTAGCAGGTTACAAGATCAACATTCAAAAATCTGTAGCATTTCTATACACTAGCAATGAACAAGCTGAGGGGGAAATCAAGAAACGAATCCCATTTACAATTGCAACTAAAAGAATAAAATACCTAGGAATAAATTTAACCAAAGAGACAAAAAAAACCTATACAAAGAAAACTACAAAAAACTGTTAAAAGAAATCACAGAAGACCTAAATAGATGGAAGGGCATACCGTGTTCATGAATTGGAAGACTAAATATAGTTAAGATGTCAATCCTACTTAAATTGATTTACAGATTCAATGCAATAAAAATCAAAATCCCAACAACTTATTTTTCAGAAATAGAAAAACCAATAAGCAAATTTATCTGGAAGGGCAGGGTGCCCCAAATTGCTAAAAGTATCTTGAGGAAAAAAAACGAAGCTGGAGGTCTCACGCTGCCGGACTTCAAGGCATATTATGAAGCCACAGTGGTCAAAACAGCACGGTATTGCCATAAAGATAGATATATCAACCAATGGAATTGAATAGAGTGCTTAGATATAGACCCTCTCATCTATGGACATTTGATCTTTGATAAGGCAGTCAAGCCAACTCACCTGGGACAGAACAGTCTCTTCAATAAATGGTGCCTAGAGAACTGGATATCCATACGCAAAAGAATGAAAGAAGATCCGTATCTCACACCCTATACAAAAGTTAATTCAAAATGGATCAAAGATCTAAACATTAGGTCTAAGACCATAAAACAGTTAGAGGAAAATGTAGGGAGATATCTTATGAAACTTGCAATTGGAGGCGGTTTTATGGACCTTAAACCTAAAGCAAGAGCACTGAAGAAATAAATAAATAAATGGGAGCTCCTCAAAATTAAACACTTTTGTACATCAAAGATCTTCATCAAGAAAGTAGAAAGACAGCCTACACAATGGGAAACAATATTTGGAAATGACATATCAGATAAAGGTCTAGTATCCAGAATTTATAAAGAGATTGTTCAACTCAACAACAAAAGACAGCCAACCCAATTACAAAATGGGAAAAAGACTTGAATAGACACCTCTCAGAGGAGGAAATACAAATGGTCAAAAGGCACATGAAGAGATGTTCAATGTCCCTGGCCATTTGAGAAATGCAAATCAAAACCACAATGAGATATCATCTCACACCCACCAGAATAGCCATTATCAACAAAACAGAAAATGACAAGTGCTGGAGAGGATGCGGTGAAAGAGGCACACTTATCCACTGTTGGTGGGAATGTCAAATGGTGCAACCACTGTGGAAGGCAGTTTGGCGGTTCCTCAAAAAGCTGAATATAGAATTGCCATACGACGCAGCAATACCATTGCTGGGAATCTACTCAAAGGAATTAAGGGCAAAAACTCAAACGGACATTTGCACACCAATGTTTATAGCAGCGTTATTTACAATTGCAAAGAGATGGAAACAGCCAAAATGTCCATCAACAGAAGAATGGCTAAACAAACTGTGGTATATACATACGATGGAATATTATGCAGCTTTAAGACAGGATAAACTTATGAAGCATGTAATAACATGGATGGACCTAGAGAACATTATGCTGAGTGAGTCTAGCCAAAAACTAAAAGACAAATACTGTATGGTCCCAAGGATGTGAATCGACATTTGAGAATAAACTTGGAATATGTCATTGGTAACAGAGTTCAGCAGGAGTTAGAAACAGGGTAAGATAATGGGTAATTGGAGCTGATGGGATACAGGCTGTGCAACAGGACTAGATACAAAAACTCAAAAATGGATAGCACAATAATACCTAATTGTAAAGTAATCATGTTAAAACACTGAATGAAGCTGCATCCAAGCTATAGGTTTTTGTTTTGTTTTGTTTTGTTTTGTTTTGTTTTGTTTTTACTATTATTACTTTTATTTTTTTCTCTATATTAACATTCTATATCTTTTTCTGTTGTGTTGCTAGTTCCTCTAAACCGATGCAAATGTACTAAGAAACGATGATCATGCATCTATGTGATGATGTTAAGAATTACTGATTGCATATGTAGAATGGTATGATTTCTAAATGTTGGGTTAATTCCTTTTTTTCCGTTAATTAATTAAAAAATAAATAAATAAATAAATAAATAAATAACGGGGGTGGATAACGCGTAAAAATTGGGTAGATTGAAATACTGTGTATCAATAAGAGGGAGGAGTAAGGGGTATGGGATGTATGAGTTCTTATTTTTTTCTTTTTCTGGAGTAATGCAAGTGTTCTAACAATGAGCATGGTGAAGCATACACAACTAGGTGATAGCATTGTGAGCCACTGATTGGATAATATGGTTGGACTGTACGTCTGTGGCTATTTCTCAATAAAAACACTTGTAATGAAAAAAAAAGTAGAAAGACAGCCTACACAATGGGAGACAATATTTGGAAACGACATATCAGATAAAGGTCTAGTATCCAGAATTTATAAAGAGATTGTTCAACTCAACAACAAAAAGACAGCCAACCCAATTACAAAATGGGAAAAAGACTTGAATAAATACCTCTCAGAGGAGGAAATACAAATGGCCAAAAGGCACATGAAGAGATGTTCAATGTCCCTGGCCATTAGAGAAATGCAAATCAAAACCACAATGGCCCTCTGCGCGGCGCCCATGCCCCGCAGCAGCGGACCCGCCCGCCCTCCTCTCCCCTCTTCCGCCTTCACCGGCTCCTCCGCCACCAGCCTCGACAGCCTTGCCACCCTCACCTTTCCTCCTCCAGAACAGCTACTGGGGGAGTGGAGATAATACAGAGCAGCTCCCGGAGCCACGAGGGAGATCAAAGGGACGGCGTACCCCATCCTGGAACGGCTGACTATCTGGGAGAACCAGCTCCGGTGAGATCACCAAGGGGCACGGGCTTTCCTGGGTGGGACGGCAAGCGACCGGAGTCCCTCATTTCCACATTCCCAGGCCAGCTGGTAGAATTGGACAGGCGGTCCCCTTAGGCCGCGGCGGCTGGTGCCCCCACCACGCGAGGCCCCCCGGACCAACTGAGAAAGTTGGGTCGGAAATCCCCAGACTGTGGAGAACAGTGACCGGGGGATCCCTTCCAAACACGTGACTCCCCCATCCGGCTGGGAACAGTGCACTCTCCCGGGCTGCGACAGCTGGCGCCCTCCCGCCACGCTTGGCACCCCAGGCCGACTAGCTAATTCGGCCGGACACTCTCCCGTGCTGCAGCGGCCAGCGACCCTCCCCGCATTCGGAACCCCAGGCCGGCTGGCACTCTTCCAAGACGCTTCGGCTGCCGAACCTCCCCTACAGCGAGAATTTTCCAGAGTTAAAGGACCCACAGCAACATTCACTGGTGGAACCCGTAGACAAACGTGTGCCACGAGCGCCACCTACTGGGCAGGATAAGAAAAACAGAACCCAGAGATTGCACAGAAAAATCTTTCAACCTGTGGGGTCGAACACCCAGGGAAATCTGACTAAATGCCCAGACGCCAGCAGAAGATAACGGATCACGCTCAGAAAATTGAACATATGGCCCAGTCAAACGAACAAACCAATAGTTCAAATGAGATACAGGAGCTGAAACAACTAATGCTGAATATACGAACAGAAATGGAAAACCTCTTCAAAAACGAAATCGATAAATTGAGGGAGGACATGAAGACGACATGGGCTGAACATAAAGAAGAAATAGAAAAACTGAAAAAACAAATCACAGAACTTATGGAAGTGAAAGATAAAGTAGAAAAGATGGAAAAAACAATGGATACCTACAATGACAGATTTAAAGAGACAGAAGATAGAATTAGTGATTTGGAGGATGAAACATCTGAATTCCAAAAAGAAACAGAAACTATCCAGAAAAGAATGGAAAAATTTGAACAAGGTATCAGGGAACTCAAAGACAATGTGAACCATGCAAATATATGTGTAGTGGGTGTCCCAGAAGGAGAAGAGAAGGGAAAAGGAGGAGAAAAACTAATGGAAGAAATTATCACTGAAAATTTCCCAACTCTTATGAAAGACCTAAAATTACAGATCCAAGAAGTGCAGCGCACCCCAAAGAGATTAGACACAAATAGGCGTTCCCCAAGACACTTACTAGTTAGAATGTCAGAGGTCAAAGAGAAAGAGAGGATCTTGAAAGCAGCGAGAAAGAAGCAATCCATCACAAACAAGGGAAACCCAATAAGACTATGTGTAGATTTCTCAGCAGAAACCATGGAAGCTAGAAGACAGTGGGATGATATCTTTAAGTTACTAAAAGAGAAAAACTGCCAGCCAAGACTCCTATATCCAGCAAAATTGTCCTTCAAAAATGAGGGAGAAATTAAAACATTCTCAGACAAAAAGTCACTGAGAGAATTTGTGACCAAGAGACCAGCTCTGCAAGAAATACTAAAGGAAGCACTAGAGTCAGATACAAAAAGACAGAAGAGAGAGGCATGGAGAAAAGTGTAGAAAGAAGGAAAGTCAGATATGATATATATAATACAAAAGGCAAAATGGTAGAGGAAAATATTATCCAAACAGTAATAACTCTAAATGTTAACGGACTGAATTCCCCAATCAAAAGACATAGACTGGCAGAATGGATTAAAAAACAGGATCCTTCTATATGTTGTCTACAGGAAACACATCTTAGACCCAAAGATAAATATAGGTTGAAAGTGAAAGGTTGGGAAAAGATATTTTATACAAATAACAACCAGAAAAGAGCAGGAGTGGCTATACTAATATCCAACAAATTAGACTTCAAATGTAAAACAGTTAAAAGAGATAAAGAAGGACACTATATACTATTAAAAGGAACAATTAAGCAAGAAGACATAACAATCATAAATATTTACGCACCGAACCAGAATGCCCCAAAATACGTGAGGAATACACTGCAAACACTGAAAAGGGAAATAGACACATATACCATAATAGTTGGAGACTTCAATTCACCACTCTCATCAATGGACAGAACATCTAGACAGAGGATCAATAAAGAAATAGAGAATCTGAATATTACTATAAATGAGCTTGACTTAACAGACATTTATAGGACATTACATCCCACAACAGCAGGATACACCTTTTTTTCAAGTGCTCATGGATCATTCTCAAAGATAGACCATATGCTGGGTCACAAAGCAAGTCTTAACAAATTTAAAAAGATTGAAATCATACACAACACTTTCTCGGATCATAAACGAATGAAGTTGGAAATCAATAATAGGCGGAGTGCCAGAAAATTCATAAATACATGGAGGCTCAATAACACACTCTTAAACAACAAGTGGGTCAAAGAAGAAATTGCAAGAGAAATTAGTAAATACCTAGAGGCAAATGAAAATGAAGACACAACATATCAAAACTTATGGGACGCAGCAAAGGCAGTGCTAAGAGGGAAATTTATTGCCCTAAATGCCTTTATCAGAAAAGAAGAAAAGGCAAAAATGCAGGAATTAACTGTCCACTTGGAAGAACTGGAGAAAGAACAGCAAACTAATCCCAAAGCAAGCAAAAGGAAAGAAATAACAAAGATTAGAGCAGAAATAAATGAAATTGAAAACATGAAAACAATAGAGAAAATCAATAAGACCAGAAGTTGGTCCTATGAGAAAATCAACAAGATTGATGGGCCCTTAGCAAGATTGACAAAAAGAAGAAGAGAGAGGATGCAAATAAATAAGATTAGAAATGGAAGAGGAGACATAACTACTGACCTCACAGATATAAAGGAGGTAATAACAGGATACTATGAACAACTTTACGCTAATAAATGCAACAATTTAGATGAAATGGACAGGTTCCTGGAAAGACATGAACAACCAACTTTGACTCAAGAAGAAATAGACGACCTCAACAAACCAATCACAAGTAAAGAGATTGAATCAGTCATTCAAAAGCTTCCTAAAAAGAAAAGTCCAGGACCAGACGGCTTCACATGTGAATTCTATCAAACATTCCAGAAAGAATTAGTACCTACTCTCCTCAAACTCTTCAACATAATCGAAGTGGAGGGAGAACTACCTAATTCATTCTATGAAGCCAACATCACCCTCATACCCAAACCAGGCAAAGATATTACAAAAAAAGAAGACTACAGACCAATCTCTCTAATGAATACAGATGCAAAAATCCTCAATACAATTCTAGCAAATCGTATCCAACAACACATTAAAAGAATTATACATCATGACCAAGTAGGATTCATCCCAGGTATGCAAGGATGGTTCAACATAAGAAAATCAATTAATGTAATACACCATATCAACAAATCAAAGCAGAAAAATCACATGATCTTCTCAATTGATGCAGAGAAGGCATTTGACAAGATTCAACATCCTTTCCTGTTGAAAACACTTCAAAAGATAGGAATACAAGGGAACTTCCTTAAAATGATAGAGGGAATATATGAAAAACCCACAGCTAATATCATCCTCAATGGGGAAAAATTGAAAACTTTCCCCCTAAGATCAGGAACAAGACAAGGATGTCCACTATCACCACTATTATTCAACATTGTGTTGGAAGTTCTAGCCAGAGCAATTAGGCAAGAAAAAGAAATACAAGGCATCAAAATTGGAAAGGAAGAAGTAAAACTATCACTGTTTGCAGACGATATGATACTATACGTAGAAAACCCAGAAAAATCCACAACAAAATTACTAGAGCTAATAAATGAGTACAGCAAAGTAGCAGGCTACAAGATCAACATTCAAAAATCTGTAGCTTTTCTATACACTAGTAATGAACAAGCTGAGGCGGAAATTAAGAAACGAATCCCATTTACAATCGCAACTAAAAGAATAAAATACCTAGGAATAAATTTAACCAAAGAGACAAAAAACCTATATAAAGAAAACTAAAAAAAACTGCTAAAAGAAATCACAGAAGACCTAAATAGATGGAAGGGCATACCGTGTTCATGGATTGGAAGACTAAATATAGTTAAGATGTCAATCCTACCTAAACTCATCTACAGATTCAATGCAATACCAATCAAAATCCCAACAACTTATTTTTCAGAATTAGAAAAACCAATAAGCAAATTTATCTGGAAGGGCAGGTTGCCCCGAATTGCTAAAAACATCTTGAGGGAAAAAAACGAAGCTGGAGGTCTAGCGATGCCGGACTTTAAGGCATATTATGAAGCCACAGTGGTCAAAACAGCATGGTATTGGCATAAAGATAGATATATCGACCAATGGAATCGAATAGAGTGCTCAGATATAGACCCTCTCATCTATGGACATTTGATCTTTGATAAGGCAGTCAAGCCAACTCACCTGGGACAGAACAGTCTCTTCAATAAATGGTGCCTAGAGAACTGGATATCCATAAGTAAAAGAATGAAAGAAGACCCGTATCTCACACCTTATACAAAAATTAACTCAAAATGGATCAAAGATCTGAACATTAGGTCTAAGACCATAAAACAGTTAGAGGAAAATGTAGGGAGATATCTTACGAATCTTACAACTGGAGGCGGTTTTATGGACCTTAAACCTAAAGCAAGAGCACTGAAGAAAGAAAGAAATAAATGGGAGCTCCTCAAAATTAAACACTTTTGTGCATCAAAGAACTTCATCAAGAAAGTAGAAAGACAGCCTACACAATGGGAGACAATATTTGGAAACGACATATCAGATAAAGGTCTAGTATCCAGAATTTATAAAGAGATTGTTCAACTCAACAACAAAAAGACAGCCAACCCAATTACAAAATGGGAAAAAGACTTGAACAGACACCTACCAGAAGAAGAAATACGGATGGCCAAGAGGCACATGAAGAGATGCTCAATGTCCCTGGCCATTAGAGAAATGCAAATCAAAACCACAATGAGATATCATCTCACACCCACCAGAATGGCCATTATCAACAAAACAGAAAATGACAAGTGCTGGAGAGGATGCGGAGAAAGAGGCACACTTATCCACTGTTGGTGGGAATGTCAAATGGTGCAACCACTGTGGAAGGCAGTTTGGCGGTTCCTCAAAAAGCTGAATATAGAATTGCCATACGACCCAGCAATACCATTGCTAGGTATCTACTCAAAGGACTTAAGGGCAAAGACACAAACGGACATTTGCACACCAATGTTTATAGCAGCGTTATTTACAATTGCAAAGAGATGGAAACAGCCAAAATGTCCATCAACAGAAGAATGGCTAAACAAACTGTGGTATATACATACGATGGCATATTATGCAGCTTTAAGACAAGATAAACTTATGAAGCATGTAATAACATGGATGGACCTAGAGAATATTATGCTGAGTGAATCCAGCCAAAAACTAAAGGACAAATACTGTATGGTCCCACTGATGTGAACGGACATTCGAGAATAAACTTGAAATATGTCATTGGTAACAGAGTTCAGCAGGAGTTAGAAACAGGGTAAGACAATGGGTAATTGAAGCTGAAGGGATACAGACTGTGCAACAGGACTTGATACAAAAACTCAAAAATGGACAGCACAATAATACCTAATTGTAAAGTAATCATGTTAAAACACTGAATGAAGCTGCATCTGAGCTATAGGGTTTTTTTTGTTTTTGTTTGCTTGTTTGTTTGCTTGTTTGTTGTTGTTGTTGTTTATTATTATTATTACTTTTATTTCTTTTCTTTATATTAACATTTTATATCTTTTTCTGTTGTGTTGCTAGTTCCTCTAAACCGATGCAAATGTACTAAGAAACGATGATCATGCATCGATGTGATTATGTTAAGAATTACTGGGTGCATATGTAGAACGGTATGATTTCTAAATGTTGTGTTAATTTCTTTTCTTTTCTTTCCGTTAATAAAAAAATAAAAAAAAACCACAATGAGATATCATCTCACACCCACCAGAATGGCCATTATCAACAAAACAGAAAATGACAAGTGCTGGAGAGGATGCGGAGAAAGAGGCACACTTATCCACTGTTGGTGGGAATGTCAAATGGTGCAACCACTGTGGAAGGCAGTTTGGCGGTTCCTCAAAAAGCTGAATATAGAATTGCCATACGACCCAGCAATACCATTGCTGGGTATCTACTGAAAGGACTTAAGGGCAAAGACACAAGCGGACATTTGTACACCAATGTTTACAGCAGTGTTATTTACAATTGCAAAAAGATGGAAACAGCCAAAATGTCGATCAACAGACGAATGGCTAAACAAACTGTGGTATATACATACAATGGAATATTATGCAGCTTTAAGACAGGATAAACTTATGAAGCATGTAATAACATGGATGGACCTAGAGAACATTATGCTGAGTGAGTCTAGCCAAAAACTAAAGGACAAATACTGTGTGGTTCCACTGATGTGAACGGACTTTCGAGAATAAACTTGGAATATGTCATTGGTAACAGAGACCAGCAGGAGTTAGAAACAGGGTAAGATAATGGGTAATTGGAGCTGAAGGGATACAGACTGTGCAACAGGACTAGATACAAAGACTCAAAAATGGACAGCACAATAATACCTAATTGTAATATAATTATGTTAAAACACTGAATGAAGCTGCATCTGAGCTATAGTTTTTTTGTTTGTTTGTTTGTCTTTTGTTTTTTTCTTTTTCCTTTTCTTTTTATTATTATTATTATTATTTTTTCTATATATTAACATTCTACATCTTTTTCTGTTGTTTTGTTAGTTCTTTTCCTAAATTGATGCAAACGTACTAAGAAATGATGATCATACATCTATGTGATGATGTTAAGAATTATTGATTGCATATGTAGAATGGAATGATTTCTAAATGTTGTGTTAATTTCTTTTTTTCTTTAATTAATAAAAAAAAAGAAATGGGCACCCATGTGGCCAAAAAAAAAAAAATAACTCAGAAATGGACAGCACAATACTACCTAAATGTAATGTAATATGTTAAAACACTGAATGAATCTGCATGTGAGAATGATAGAGGGAGGAGGGCTGGGGACATAAATGAAATCAGAAAGAAAGATAGATGTTAAAGACCAAGATGGTATAATCCAGGAATGCCTAGAGTGTATAATAATAGTGAAATGTACAATGTACAAGTTTTAAAAATGTTTTTGCATGAGGAAGAACAAAGGAATGTCATTATTGCAGGGTGCTGAAAATAGATGATAATTAATACTTTAAAATGTCACCCTTTGTGTGAGACTAAAGCAAAAAATGTTTATTTGTTGCAAAATCTAGATTTTGACTAGAGCATTTCCTAATATAACTCATGTAGATAGTTTAATTGAATGTCATAAACACTTGGAATCTCAGGTAGCACATGAGATTTTGTTGGTTTGTCCAGAGTGATGCCCCGATGAATCCCAGAATGATTTGATCAGTGACTGGAAAAGTATTTGCAAGCCCCCTTCGGGGAATGATGAGAGTGGGGAGAAATTCAAATTCACCAAGTTGAATTCTTGATATTCTCACAAGCAGTGTGGACAACCAAAGCTATAGGCTGAGCCCCCAGTCTTGGGGTTTGTTCACATGAAACTTAACCCCACAAAGGATAGGTCAAGTCTACTTAAAATTTAGGCCTAAGCGTCACCCCCAAGAGAGCCTATTTTGTCGCTCAGATGTGGCCTCTCTCTCCAGCCAATATGATGAGCAGTCTCACCATCCTCCCCCTCTCTGCATGGGGCATGACTCCCAGGGGTGTGGACCTGCCTGGCAACGTGGGACAGAAATCCTGGAATGAGCTGAGACTCAGCATCAAAGGACTAAGAAAAACCCTAGAATGGGCTGAGAATTAACATCAAGGGATCGAGAGAAACTTCTCAACCAAAAGGGGGAAGAGTAAAATGAGACAAAGTGTCAATGGCTGAGAGATTCCAGAGTCGAGAGGTTATCCTGGAGGTTATTATTACGCATTAAATAGATATCACCTTGTTGTTCAAGATGTAGTGGTGAGGCTGGAGGGAATTGCCTGAAAATGTAGTGCTGTGTTCCAGTAGCCATGTTTCTTGATGATGATTGAACAATGATATACCTTTCACAATGAGACTCTGTGAATGTGAAACCTTACGTCTGATGCTCCTTTTAGCTACTATATCAACAGAGGAGTAGAACATATGGAATAAAAATAAATAATAGGGGAAACAAATATTAAAATAAATTCAGTTTGAAATCCTAGTGGTAAATGAAAGCGAGGGGTAAGGGGTATGGTATGTATACTCTTTTTTTCTCTATTATCACTTTATTTCTGTTTCTGTTGTCTTTTTATTTCTTGTTCTAAATCGATGCAAATGTACTAAGAAATGATGAATATGCAACTATGTGATGATATTAAGAATTACTGAATGTATATGTGGAATGGAATGATATCTTAATGTTTTGTTTGTTAATTTTTTTAATAAAAAAAGTTGAAAAAAGATAAGAAATCACTCAACACTTAGTAGATTATGCAGGATCGTTCTGTAAACCCACAATTTCCCTAAAAAAATTAAAAAACTAAAACTAAATTTATACAGATGAACTATTATACCTCAAAACCTACTTAGTGCCTTGTGCCCTGCTAAGGATTCAATAATGATTTTACACATCTTGGACCGCAGGGACTTTTGGGTGGATGGGGCCTGGTGGATCAGACTTGGGGAGAGAGGGGCGGTGAGGGAAATGGTCAGGGAAGCTGGGGTCTTAAGAGCTTTACTGATGAGCTTGGACTTTAATCTAAGGACGGTGGAGGGGCACTGAAAGACTGTGGCCTGAAAAGGGAGCCGTCAAAGAGAAAACTCCCAATGTTAACCAGACAAGGATGGCTTTATTCACAGGCTGCTACAGGTGGAGAGAGAGAACCCAACATCGCTGAACCAGAGGACAGCCAGCTTCTGAAAGGGCCGACTGCGCTGGGGGAAAAGCACTAGAAGACATTCAGGGGGGCTGGTCACTGGGATGGTGAGTGCTTTACTGAGGTTCAGGCCACCTGGGGACTGTAAGGGCCAGAAGGGAGGAAGAGGGGGATAAGGTACTACCTTGTGGCCCAAGGGCTCAGTAGCCTAAGGGCTGTGGTGAGACAGAGGGAGGAGGAGGTCAGGGGAAAGACTGACACTTTGAATATTAGGACCCCGCCCCTCCCATTTTCCATACCGTTTTTTTTTTCTTTATAGAACGTTTGCAACAAATTAGGCTATTTGTATGCACCTCTTAATTCTCCCAAATCAGCCAAAAAACTCATGGTGACCAGCTGCACCCCCGCCCCCCATACTGTCATGCACAGAAAAAGAACTTAATATTGAACGGATACATTTTTTCGAGTCTGTAATAACTTGGTTCAAACTGGAATTCTATCAGTACTCCACAGTGCACCACTTGTTAATTTACTCCTAAGACATGCCTGGGGGCTCAATGATTCCAAGCAGGTAAAATTTCTTTTTGGTGGGAGGTGGTGCACTAAAAAAAATAACTTAGCTACGAAAAAATGTTGGCCCTTCAAATGGACAGAGTTCATAAACAGTTACACAGTTTACCTGCGGTATTGAATTTTCATGCATGCAAACAAAAAAAAATACAAACTAAATAAAAATGAAATTTAAAACAAAGCAGAAAATAGAAATTCAACCAAAACAATTTCTCGTACACGCAAAGTGAGGGTTTTACTAGATAGATTCCCCCAAACACAACACCCACTACCTCCTTTTATTCCGTGGAACACACACAACTAATTTGAAACCAGTGGTGGAAATTCAAAAAAGGATTTTCCTTTCATTTTGTAACTATGTTTAGAGCCCCCTTAAGATAACAAACTCGTCAAACACAAGAAAAATGGATACCCAAAAGCCACGTAAAACCTGGAGCTGAGCATCGAAAGTCCATGGTTCCTAGGGAAGATCGGGAACTGCTTGAGTAAAAACGTTCGACAATACAATGGGGAAACGAGCAACAAAGTAGGGCTTCCTTTGGACAAATAATAACATCCCAAAAAGGGATAGGCACCATTCCTGGAAGCACTGCAATACCAAGATGATGCGTGGAATGGACGGAGCAAGCTCCTTTTCCAACTCCCTCTCCCAAAAACCAACTTAATACGTTGTCCTCAGATAGAGGACATATCAGATATTAAACTGATAAGAACAGATACTACACTTGATCTTAGCCAAAAGGCCGAGAAGCGATGCTCACCACACTGCCATCCTGACACGCCCCGCTGACATTTCCCTCTTACACTCACGGTCACAGAAACCGTTTTTCCCCACCACAATGCCTTTTCACGCGCTTCCGAAACAATAAACACTACCACAATCGCACATGATGCACTTGCTAGCAATACAATCCTAGAAGCATATGGTCAGAAGTTGGGATTCTAGATTTCCACACTTGGCTTCTTCAACGACAACTCTCCCGTCACTGCCCGGCTGCAAGTAACTCAGTATTTGAATAGCCCCGCCCACACCTGCCCCAGCCCCGACCTAGTCTTGCTTTCTGGTCCTTTACAGCAAAATCGTCTTCGGGCTTCCAAATAGAAGAGCGGACAGCTGACTGTTTCCCGAGGGGAGCGGCTTGCGGATGAGGGGTTCGTGGTCCCTGCCCTGTCCTGCCTTGCCCTGCCCTGCCCGTGACAATGGAAGCAGCAACCTGGGGACTTCCCCTGCTGGCAGCACTGCCTGCCTTCGAAGCCAATGACCTGGTTGATGAAGACTGTCCCTTCTACTAGGCCTGTGAAGGCATCCACTGGACGGGCTGATCTGTGCCGGGATCCTTTTCCTGGCTGGGATCCTCTTCACTTGAGTGCCAAATGCAGATGGAAGCCCGTGAGATGTACAGCCCCTTTCCTGAGAAAGCCACGCCGCTCCTCACACCAGGCTCTGCCGGTACCTGCTGAGCCCAGGAGCAGCTTCCTGGGACCTGCACACCTATTTGTCTCTCCAGATGCAGGCCCTCTGCTTCTGGTCCCTCCCCCTTGGGGTCCTTAACCTCCAGGACGAGATCCACCCAGGGGTTGGCCCTTAGGCTCACTTCGGATGGGGGCGGGGGAGGGCTCTCCAATTTTTTTAAAAAACTTTTCTTATTATATAATATAGCATATACACAAAGCAAAGAAAGGAAGGGGCAATGGTTTTCAAGGCATTCTTCAACAAGTAGTTACAGGACAGATCCAGAGTCTGTCATGGGCTACCGTGCCCTTATCTCAAATTTTCCCTTCTGGCTGCTCCAGAACGTTGGCGGTCAGAGCAAATCGGTTTTTTTTTTTAATCATTACAATCGACTTTTGTGTGTGTCTTTGAAGGGTTACATATGTGCAAGAAAGCAACAGATTTCAAAGCACGGCGCAACAATTAATTGTGGAATCGGTTTCAGAGTTTGGCATGGGTTACGATTCCACGGTTTTGGGGTTTTGCTTCTAGCTGCTCTGAGAGGCTGGAGACGAAAAGAGATATGAGTACAATGATTGGCAATCACACTTATTTGTTAAACCCCACTTTTAAAAAAAAAATTTTTTATTAATTAAAAAAATTAACAAACAAAACATTTAGGTATCATTCCATTCTACATATACAATCAGTAATTCTTAATATCATCACATAGTTGCATACTCATCATTTCTTAGTACATTTGCATCGATTTAGAAAAAGAAATAAAAAGACAACAGAAAAAGAAATAAAATGATAATAGAGAAAAAAAAAGACTATACATACCATACCCCTTGCCCCTCGCTTTCATTTACCACTATTTCAAACGGAATTTATTTTAACATTTGTTCCCCCTATTATTTATTTGTATTCCATATGTTCGACTCTTCTGTTGACATAGTAGCTAAAAGGAGCATCAGACATAAGGTTTTCACATTCACAGAGTCTCATTGTGAAAGCTATATCATTGTTCAATCATCATCAAGAAACATGGCTACTGGAACACAGCTCTACATTTTCAGGCAATTCCCTCCAGCCTCTCCACTACATCGTGAACAGCAAGGTGATATCTACTTAATGCATAAGAATAACCTCCAGGATAACCTCTCGACTCTGTTTGGAATCTCTCAGCCATTGACACTCAGTCTCATTTCACTCTTCCCCCTTTTGGTCGAGAAGTTTCTCTCAATCCCTTGATGTTAATTCTCAGCTCATTCTAGGGTTTTTCTCAATCCCTTGATGCTGAGTCTCAGCTCATTCCAGGATCTCTGTCCCACGATGCCAGGAAGGTCCACACTCATGGGAGTCATGTCCCACGCAGAGAGGTGGAGGGTGGTGAGATTGCTCGTCGTGTTGGCAGGAGAGAGGGGCCACATCTGAGCAACAAAAGAGGCTCTCTTGTAAACCCCACTTTTCTATATAAGGCCACCATTGCCTTGGATCTATCTCACTCTTCAAGGGTATTGGGCCATGCTCATTCTAACTTTTTCATGTTAGAACGGGCTGTCAGTAGTGTGAGGCAGGGAGATGGAACCGGCTGATGTTCTGGGGAGGTTGGGACCTCTGGCTTTTGAGACTTGCCTGGTCCAGGGACCCACCTGGAGGTTGCAGGTCTCTGGAGGGTTACCCTAGTGCATGAGGCCTTTGGAGACTCTTGCGTGTTGCCCTGGGTGTTCTTTGGGACTGGCTGGTATGGTTTTGGTGGGGGGTTGGCAAGTCTTGATAGGTAGCAAGGTCTAACTGAAGCTTGCGTAAGCGTGACCTCCCGAGTAACCTCTCTGCTCTATTTGAACGCTCTCAGCCACTGATACCTTAATTGCTACACTTCTTTTCCCCCTTTTGGTCAGGATGGCATTGTTGATGGCACAGTGCCAGGGCCAGAATCATCACTAGAAGTCCTCTCCCACGCCACTAGGGAGAATTTCACCCCGGATTTTCATGTCCCACATAGAGGGGAAGGCAACGATGTCACTTGCACAGTTGGGCTTAGAGTGGAGACACATCTGAGCCATAAAGGAGGTCCTCCAGAAGTGACTCTTGGGCACACCTACAGGTGGGCTGTGCTTCTCCGCTGCATACAAAAGCTTCCCGGGAGTGGGCCTCGGGATCAAGGGCTTGGCTTGTTGATTTGGGTGTCCCTTGTGTTGGGTACAGTATCAGGAATTTCCCCGGAGATGGAGTTTAATAGTTCCATCTTTTTTCTCCCATCCCTCAGGGGACTCGGCCAATACATTTTGATTGTCTGCTTGATATTTTCTGGGACGTATCCAGGCATCGCATTGAGATATACACTGTTAAGGGTCGTCTTTCTTGTTCTAGGCTCTCTCTGGTTTGATTGTTTGAATGAGCTGTCCAGACAGGCTGATTCAGATTACGTGCTGCAGAAGTTTTGGGTTCAGGACAAAATAAACCTTTCTTCCTTTGGAAAGATAAATAAATAAATAAATAAAAATAAAATATATAAGTCATGTTGATGAAATGACAAGGGGGCTTAGAACATCGAAAACTCGACATTTAGGGACAAGGTATGTAGTAGCAGAAACCTGAATTTGTCATACCACTTACTGCAACTAAAAAGGGGTTAATCAAAGACAGAAAGCAGAGTGCAGGTTATAAGAGACATGAGGGGAGAGGGAAGAGGGCGTTCAGGCATAACGGGTACAGGGTTTCTCTTTGGGGTGCAGGAAATTTTGGTCCTGGGTGGTGGTGAGGTCACGTAACATTGTGAATGGGATTCATGCCGCTGGATCATATGCCTGGGAGGGGATGAGATGGGATACTCTACGTGGTATATATGAACCACAACTAAAAAGAGAGAACGAGAAATAAAGAGACAAAGATAACTAAGTGCAATACTTGATCCCAAACAAGAACTAATACAGAGGAGTAGATAACTACAAGGATATTAATGCGACAGCAGAAACAAATGGAATGTACACCGTGTGTTCAGTATCGAGGACGTTGAAAGGTATCTTTTGGGATTGAGTGGAGAAGAGGTTAACTAGGTGATGTTGGTGAAAGCAGTATCAACGGAAGGGTGGGTACAGGAGAAGGATGCAGTAGGTTAAAGAGAGCAAGGGAAGTGAGAAAGTGACCGACGTGGGGGAAGAGCTGTTTTCGAGATCCCTACGCTGCCTTTCCCACTATGTCAGTAAGCACTACTCAGCCTGGTACGGACTGCGTCACATGGCTTCTACTGCCTTGTGTAAGTCCATAGCCGCATGCTCTACTAACCAACGCAGTCCTCCATTCACCGTCAGTTTCCTGAAGGTTACAACTTAAACAAAGTTAAATCCAGTTTAGCAACAACATGTCCCCAGAGGGATGCATCGTTCCTGAGAGCACCGCAATAGCAGACTGAGGAGTGGCATGGGTGAAGAAAGCTCCTGTGCCCTCTTCCTAGTCCAAAAATCAACTTCGCATGTCCTCCTCAGATAGAGGGCACATTGGGGATTAACCTGTTCAGAACAGATCCTACACTCGATCTTAGCCGAGTGGCCGAAAAGTGAAACTACCCATAGTGATTCCAGGCCAGCCCCTCCCCTTCCAAACTTGCCTCACTCAGGTCCATGAACACAATGTGGAAAACTGCTCTGATCATCTCCACATCCTCACTTCCCGGGAGACCACGCTAACCCTCCCCTAGGAGAGCTCCCCGAAGTGACACTCACATCCAGGAAACTCTGTTCTCCCATTGGGCCCTTAGTCCAGAGGTACCTGTCCTGTGTCCCAGCTCCCAGCAAGCACTGGTGACTTGTAGGTAGGTCCTCTTCCTCCTGAAGGACGATGGTGGCTCTTACTGCCAGGTGGGGACTGGGTTGCTCCCAGGTGGGGACAGCGTTGCTCCCTGAGCAAACTCTAGACCTCCGTAAGAGGGAGCTCTTTTTTGGTGGTGTTGGGTGGGGTGGGATGGAGGGGAGAGGTCCATGGGCTGGAAACCGAACCTGGGTCTCCCGCAGGGCCGGCGAGCATTCTACCACTGACTCACCCGTGTTCCCCGCATGGAGAGCTCCTTGACAACATATGGCGGTCGGTGACGTAGGGCTGTAAAAAAGGTCATTCGGTAATGGATGGTGGCAACCATGATCAACTATATATCTGAGCACTAAACCATCTATTTGGGTGTGGTTAAGAGGGGGGAATTTCAGGTTGCATATATGTTACTACAATAAAAATGCAAAACAACAACAACATCGGACTGTACATCACATTGAACCCTATCGTAAGCGATGGACTACAGTTAATAGGACAATTAAAAAACATTCTTTCATGAATTGTGACAAATGTGGCACGATATGCAAGGTGTTAATATAGGGTCGTTTTTGGGAAATGCGTTTCATGCCTGATGTTTCCGTAAACGTACAACTACTCAAATAAAAAAAGAAATCATTCAAGCATTAGTAGATTACGCACGATTGTTCTGTAAACCCACAATTTCCCTAAAAAAATTAAAAAGCTGAAACTAACTTTATACATGCGAACTAGTATAGCTTAAATCCTACTTTGGGCCTTGTGCCCTGCTAAGGATTCAGTAATGATTTTACACATCTTGGACCGCAGGGACTTTTGGGTGGATGGGGCCTGGTGGATCAGACTTGGGGAGAGAGGGGCGGTGAGGGAAATGGTCAGGGAAGCTGGGGTCTTAAGAGCTTTACTGATGAGCTTGGACTTTAATCTAAGGACGGTGGAGGGGCACTGAAAGACTGTGGCCTGAAAAGGGAGCCGTCAAAGAGAAAACTCTCCCAATGTTAACCAGACAAGGATGGCTTTATTCACAGGCTGCTACAGGTGGAGAGAGAGAACCCAACATCGCTGAACCAGAGGACAGCCAGCTTCTGAAAGGGCCGACTGCGCTGGGGGAAAAGCACTAGAAGACATCCAGGGGGGCTGGTCACTGGGATGGTGAGTGCTTTACTGAGGTTCAGGCCACCTGGGGACTGTAAGGGCCAGAAGGGAGGAAGAGGGGGATAAGGTACTACCTTGTGGCCCAAGGGCTCAGTAGCCTAAGGGCTGTGGTGAGACAGAGGGAGGAGGAGGTCAGGGGAAAGACTGACACTTTGAATATTAGGTCCCCGCCCCTTCCATTTTCCATACCGTTTTTTTTTTTTCTGTATAGAACGTTTGCAACAAATTAGGCTATTTGTATGCACCTCTTAATTCTCCCAAATCAGCCAAAAAACTCATGGTGGCAAGCTGCACCCCCGCCCCCCATACTGTCATGCACAGAAAAAGAACTTAATATTGAATGGATACATTTTTTCGAGTCTGTAATAACTTGGTTCAAACTGGAATTCTATCAGTACTCCACAGTGCACCACTTGTTAATTTACTCCTGAGACGTGCCTGGGGGCTCAATGATTCCAAGCAGGTAAAATTTATTTTTGGTGGGAGGTGGTGCACTAAAAAAAAAAACTTAGCTACGAAAAAATGTTGGCCCTTCAAATGGACAGAGTTCATAAACAGTTACACAGTTTACCTGCGGTATTGAATTTTCATGCACGCAAACAAAAAAAAATACAAACTAAATAAAAATGAAATTTAAAACAAAGCAGAAAATAGAAATTCAACCAAAACAATTTCTCGTACACGCAAAGTGAGGGTTTTACTAGATAGATTCCCCCAAACACAACACCCACTACCTCCTTTTATTCCGTGGAACACACACAACTAATTTGAAACCAGTGGTGGAAATTCAGAAAAGGATTTTCCTTTCATTTTGTAACTATGTTTAGAGCCCCAAACATCCTTAAGATCAACTCGTCAAACACAAGAAAAATGGATACCCAAAAGCCACGTAAAACCTGGAGCTGAGCATCGAAAGTCCATGGTTCCTAGGGAAGATCGGGAACTGCTTGAGTAAAAACGTTCGACAATACAATGGGGAAACGAGCAACAAAGTAGGGCTTCCTTTGGACAAATAATAACATCCCAAAAAGGGATAGGCACCATTCCTGGAAGCACTGCAATACCAAGATGATGCGTGGAATGGACGGAGCAAGCTCCTTTTCCAACTCCCTCTCCCAAAAACCAACTTAATACGTTGTCCTCAGATAGAGGACGTATCAGATATTAAACTGATAAGAACAGATACTACACTTGATCTTAGCCAAAAGGCCGAGAAGCGATGCTCACCACACTGCCATCCTGACACGCCCCGCTGACATTTCCCTCTTACACTCACGGTCACAGAAACCATTTTTCCCCACCACAATGCCTTTTCACGCGCTTCCGAAACAATAAACACTACCACAATCGCACATGATGCGCTTGCTAGCAATACAATCCTAGAAGCATATGGTCAGAAGTTGGGATTCTAGATTTCCACACTTGGCTTCTTCAACGACAACTCTCCCGTCACTGCCCGGCGGCAAGTAACTCAGTATTTGAATAGCCCCGCCCACACCTGCCCCAGCCCCGACCTAGTCTTGCTTTCTGGTCCTTGACAGCAAAATCGTCTTCGGGCTTCCAAATAGAAGAGCGGACAGCTGACTGTTTCCCGAGGGGAGCGGCTTGCGGATGAGGGGTTCGTGGTCCCTGCCCTGTCCTGCCTTGCCCTGCCCTGCCCGTGACAATGGAAGCAGCAACCTGGGGACTTCCCCTGCTGGCAGCACTGCCTGCCTTGGAAGCCAATGACCTGGTTGATGAAGACTGTCCCTTCTACTAGGCCTGTGAAGGCATCCACTGGACGGGCTGATCTGTGCCGGGATCCTTTTCCTGGCTGGGATCCTCTTCACTTGAGTGCCAAATGCAGATGGAAGCCCGTGAGATGTACAGCCCCTTTCCTGAGAAAGCCACGCCGCTCCTCACACCAGGCTCTGCCGGTACCTGCTGAGCCCAGGAGCAGCTTCCTGGGACCTGCACACCTATTTGTCTCTCCAGATGCAGGCCCTCTGCTTCTGGTCCCTCCCCCTTGGGGTCCTTAACCTCCAGGACGATCCACCCAGGGGTTGGCCCTTAGGCTTACTTCGGATGGGGTTCAGAGGCCCTCCAATTTTTTTTTTTGACTTTTTTTATTGTATACTACAACATACATACAAAGCAAAGAAAGAAGGGGCAATGGTTTTCAAGGCATTCTCCAACAAGTAGTTACAGGACAGATCCCAGAGTTTGTCATGGGCTACTGTGCCTGTGCTGGTTTGAAAGGAATTATGCCCCCTAAGTAAGCCATGTTTTGACATAAATCGCATTTCATAAGGGTAGAATAATCCCTATTCAATACTGTATATTTCAAACTGTAATGAGATCATCTCCCTGGATGATGTGATTTAGTCAAGAGTGGTTGTTAAACTGGATTAAGGGACGACATGTCTCCACGCATTTGGGTGGGTCTTGATTGGTTTATTGCAGTCCTATAAAAGTGGAATGAGAGATTCAGAGAGAACAGAACGATGTAGCCATGAGATGCAGAGAGTCCACAAGCCAGCAACCTTTGGAGATGAAGAAGGAAAACACCTTCTGGGGAGCTTCATGAAATCATAAGCCAGGAGAGAAAGTTCGCAGATGATGATGCCATGTTCGCCATGTGCCCTTCCAGCTGAGAGAGAAGCCCTGACTGTGTTCGCCATGTGCCTTCTCACTTGAGAGAGAAACCCTGAACTTCACTGGCCTTCTTGAACCAAGGTATCTTTCCCTGGATGGATGCCTTTGATTGGACATTTCTATAGACTTGTTTTAATTGGGACATTTTCTCAGCCTTAGAATTGTAAACTAGCAACTCATTAAATTCCCCCTTTTAAAAGCCATTCCATTTCTGGTATATTGCATTCCGGCAGCTAGCAAACTAGAACAGTGCCCTTATCTCGGATTTTTAATTCTGACTGCTCCAGAACGTTGGAGGACAGAGGAAACAGATTTTTTTTTTTAATCATTACAATCAACTTTTGTGTGTGTTTGAAGGGTAACATGTGCAAGAAAGCTATAGATTTCAAAACACAGCGCAACAATTAGTTGTGGAATCGGTTTCAGAGTGTGGTATGGGTTACAATTCCACAATCTTGGGTTTTTGCTTCTAGCTGCTCTGAGAGGTTGGAACCGAAAAGAGACATCACCACAATGATTCGCAATCACACTTATTTGTTAAACCCTACTTTTCTGTATAAGGCCACCATCACCTTTGATATTTCTATCTCACTCTTCAGGGGTATTTGGGCCATGCTCATTCTAACTTCTTCATGTTAGAATGGACTGTCAGTACTGTGGGGCAGGAAGATGGAACCAGCTGATGTTCTGGGGAGGCTGGGCACTGTGGGTTTTGGGACTTGCCTGGTCCAGGGACCCATCTGGAGGTTGTAGGTTTCTGGAGGGTTACCCTAGTGCATGAGGCCTTTGTAGACTGTTGTGTGTTGCCCTGGGTGTTCTGTGGGATTGGCTGGAATGGTCCTGGTTGGGGGTTGGCAGATTATGATAGGTAGCAAGGTCTACCTGAAGCTTGCTTGCATCAGAGCAAACTCCAGAGCAGCCTCTCGACTCTATTTGAATTCTCTCTGCCATTGATATTTTATTAATTACACTTCTATTCCCCCTTTTGGTCAGGATGGAATTGTTGCTCCCACGGTGCCAAGTCTGGATTCATCCCTGAGAGTCACCTCCCATGCCGCCAGGGAGGTTTTCACCCCTGGATGTCATGTCCCACATAGGGGGAGGGCAATGATTACACTTGCAGAGTTGGGCTTAGAGAGACTGAAGCCACATCTGAGGAACAAAAGAGATCCTCCAGAAATAACTATTAAGCATGCTATGGGTAGTCTAAGCTTCTCCACTACCCGCATAAGCTTCACAAGAGTAAGCCTCATAGAGAACATGGAGAAGAAAGGAGAGGACATCACCATGTGATAGGAAAGCTGAGGAAACCAAGGACTGGCAGCCAGCCAGAATGCGACCTACCCCTGTGAGGAAGCAAGACTTTCAGCCTCCAAAATGTTATACTGGTATACCCCAGTTCTACACTTGAGTCAGGACCATGGAATCAAGCAAGTACTTGCCTGCCATTTACTACTACAAGGACACAAGTTCACTGGAAGTTCAACATTTCAAAGGGAGAAACAGTTCCAGGAACAGACATCAAATTGGACCTCTTCACAAGGTGATACTGGAAATTAACTTTCCAAACACACCAAAGAGAAGGGCAAATCTGATGAACTGCCAGTAGTCAAATATCGATATGTACTCCTTGAGGACTTGAAATACATCGTCAAAAGAATAGAGACAAAATATCAGAAAAAAGAACTAATCCTCCAAGTAGTACCACCAGTCCAGAAGAAGCTTGCTTTAAAAGGGTTTATACAACTACAACCAGAAAAGTTCCATTCCTCATATTCTTAAAATCAATGAACCTCTATCAGCTTGAAGAAGCCAAAGAGACCATCACCCAAATATCCCTCAAGATTGAGGAATGAACAAAACAGAAAATGACAAGTGCTGGAGAGGATGCGGAGAAAGAGGCACACTTATCCACTGTTGGTGGGAATGTCAAATGGTGCAACCACTGTGGAAGGCAGTTTGGCGGTTCCTCAAAAAGCTGAATATAGAATTGCCATACGACCCAGCAATACCATTGCTGGGAATCTACTCAAAGGACTTAAGGGCAAAGACACAAACGGACATTTGCACACCAATGTTTATAGCAGCGTTATTTACAATTGCAAAGAGATGGAAACAGCCAAAATCTCCATCAACAGAAGAGTGGCTAAACAAACTGTGGTATATACATACGATGGAATACTATGCAGCTTTAAGACAGGATAAACTTATGAAGCATGTAATAACATGGATGGACCTAGAGAACATTATGCTGAGTGAGTCTAGCCAAAAACTAAAGGACAAATACTGTATGGTCCCACTGATGTGAACAGACATTCGAGAATAAATTTGGAATATGTCCTTGATAACAGAGTCCAGCAGGAGGTAGAAACAGGGTAAGATAATGGCCAATTGGAGTTGAAGGGATACAGACGGTGTAACAGGACTAGATACAAAAACTCAAAAATGGACAGCACAATAATACCTAATTGTAAAGTAATCATGTTAAAACACTGAATGAAGCTGCATCTGAGCTATAGGTTTTTGTTTTGTTTTGTTTTGTTTTGTTTTGATTTTACTATTATTACTTTTATTTTTTTCTCTATATTAACATTCTATATCTTTTTTGGTTATGTTGCTAGTTCTTCTAAACCAATGCATATGTACTAAGAAATGATGATCATGCATCTATGTGATGATGTTAAGAATTAATGAATGCATATGTAGAATGGTATGATCTTTAAATGTTGGGTTAATTCCTTTTTTTCCGTTAATTAAAAAAAAAAAAAAAAGAGAAGGGATAATTGGAGCTGAAGGGATACAGACTGTACAACGGGACTGGATATAAAAACTCAGAAATGGACAGCACAATACTACCCAATTGTAATGCAATTATGTTAAAACACTGAATGAAGCTGCATGTGAGGTATAGGTTTTTTTTTTTTCTCTTTCTATTATTGTTTTAATTCTTATTCTGTTGTCTTTTTATTTCTTTTTCTAAATCGATGCAAATGTACTAAGAAATGATGAATATGCAACTATGTGATGTTATTAAGAATTACTGATTGTACATGTAGATTGGAATGATTTCTAATTGTTTTGTTAATTCTTTTTTTAATTAATAAAAAAAAGTTAAACACACAAAAAAAGATAAAAAAAAGATTGAGGAATGAACAAACAAAAGGGAGGAATTATTACTGAGTATTATGAATTAAATAATTATAGTCACCGAATTTAAATGTAATTATAGTCACTAAATTTAAATCTATATAGGTGCTTGCTTTATTTCTAGTATATTGCAGGATAACTAAATTGCTGAAACTTGCGGAACTAAAACTTAGATGTATGTTAACCTTTTGAGATAGCCAGAAAGGAAACACACAACTATATTGTAAATCACTGAACTGTAGTCTTTG
Source organism: Tamandua tetradactyla (assembly GCF_023851605.1). Lineage (NCBI taxonomy): Eukaryota > Metazoa > Chordata > Mammalia > Pilosa > Myrmecophagidae > Tamandua > Tamandua tetradactyla. The sequence continues at coordinate 11,711,512 of NC_135335.1, forward strand.
TCTCTTAACCATTTGGGGTAGCCAAAAGCAAATACTTGAAACTGGATAACTCAACTGAACTGTAACCCGGATACCTTGATGACGATGCCTTATTGTATAACAATCTCTACCTTGTAAATATAAAGCCTCATGATAACTTGTGACTGGCTCTGCCTGCATCCCCTTAGCTTGCTTTACAACTTTGAAGCCTTGTGATTATGGAGACAGCCCTTTAATATCTATTAATGAAATGACTTGCATCAGCCCAGCACTAGCCCACCTCAATTCCTAAGCTATCTTACTAGAAGAAGCTAGGCCCATCCAACATGCACAGTAGCTTAAACCTTAATACGAAAAATCATGCCTATCATTATGTTAAGCCTGCCATTTTCCTACATACATTCTATGACTAAGCATTTGCACACACTCTGTACATGCTCAACAATTAAACCCTCTCTAACTCTGTCACCTTAAGCCATCATCCTCATTATCCTAAACCTGCCTACCTTTGAATACTCTAAAACTCAGAGTGACAGATCTGAGGTTTTAACCTCCTCTTTTCCTTGCTTTGTGAATCACAATGAAAGTTATTTCTCTCTTTGAAATCCCCTTCTCTCAGGATTAATCATTGAGCACATTGGGCAGCATACCTGCATTTTATTCCAGCATCAACTCTGATCATAATGCAATTTACTCTGATGCATTTGTGGCAGTTTTCTCACTTTCCCTTTAGACTTTCAGTAATAAATGTATATACTCTTGCTTCTGAAAAAAAAAAAAAAAGAGTAAGCCTCATAATCGAGGGCATGGCCTATTGATTTGGGTGTCCCTAAAGTTTGACACAGTATCAGGGGATTCCCTGATGGTAAGGTTTAATAGTTCCATGTGCTTTCTCCCCTCCCTCAGAGGACTTTGCCAATACTTTTTGATTAATATATATTCCAGGATGTTTCCAGGCATTACAATAATCTATATAAGATTAAAGGACCTCTTTCTTATTCTGCACTTCCTGTGTTTCAGTTGTTCAAATGAGCTATACAGATAGGTTGAATTAGATTATGCACTATAGAAAATTTCAGTTCCATACCAAATAAACTTTTCTTCCACTGGTCTCAAGGAGTATGTGTGGTTCTAAAATACAGACACTGTCTTCCTTACACTATGTTCTGAATTACTTTAACCCCAACCTGTTTGGCTTCATTCTTATCTCTAAATATCAGGTTATATATATACATAACAGCCTCTCAAAATCCAGATGTAATAACCACCACTCCAGACTTAATGTGTCTGCTCTAAAAGCTTACAGTCTAGGCCCCTGTTTTCCTATAAGCATTTTCTAAAGGTGACCACACCACTGTTATTTTTTTCGTTTCTGGCTTATTTTATCTCACCAAATGTCCCACATGTTCATTCACATCATTGCATGCCTCATGGCATTCTTTCTTTTTGTAGCAGCACAATCTTCATTCATAAGTATGCACCATCGTTTGCCAATCTACTTCTCCATCAGTGCATCCTTCAGTCACCCGCCTTCATTGGGCATCATGTAGAGGTCCCAAAGTCCACAATCCATCAATATTCTCAATTTTAGATAATTTCATTGTTCCCAAGAGACAGAAAACCAATAAACACATCCTCACCAAATAGGAAATCTAAACCTCCTCTTAATTCTTGTCCCTCACCCCATTATTTACCTCTGCTGTTGCTGTGGTAATGCTGATGGTTTTCTTTTGAACACAGCTCACAGCATGCAATAGCAGTTTTCCTCCTGTACCCTGGACTTAAACACTCTTTATACAAGAATCGTATCTTTGAAGTAATTCTTATGAGAACTCGTTCATATTTCTAGTGTGTCAGTGGGATACGTAGGTCTATACAACCCCTTTCAATCTTGTTCATCTTCAATATGGTAATATTACTTCTAGACCCACTATAGAATCACCTTCACTCTTATCTATTCCCTTACATTGGCGTTCAACCTCATTAGCTAACGGTTCACCCATCTCTAGCTTCTATGCATCTCTAAGTCCCCTATTTCTGTATTATAAGCCTCTGATTATCCCTTTATGCTGGTCAAAAAGTGGACCCGTACAGTATCTATTCTTTTGTGTCTTGCTAACTTCACTCAGCATTATGTCCTCAAGGCTCATCCATCTTGTCATGTGCTTCAGGACGTCATTTTTGTCTTATTGCTGCATAATATTCCATCATATGTATATACAACATTTTGTTGATCCACTCGTCTGTTGATGGGCATTTGGTTTGTTTCCATCTTTTGGCGATTGTGAATAATGCTGCTACGAACATTGTTGTGCAAGTGTCTGTTTGTGTCACTACTTTCATCTCTTATGGGTATATACCAAGATAGTGCTATTGCCGGGTCATAGGGCAACTTGATATTTAGTTTCCTAAAGAACCCCCAAACAGTCTTCCATAGTGGCTGCACCATTATACATTCCTACCAGCAGTCAATAAGTGTCCCAGTTTCTCCATATCCTCCCCAACATTTATAGTTTCCTGTTTGTTTAATGGCAGCCATTCTTATAGGTGTAAGGTGGTGTTCTAGTTTGCTAGCTACTGGAACGCAACACACCAGAGACAAATTGGCTTTCACTGAAAGGGGATTTATTTAGTTGACATAGGGTTCTTCAGAGGAAAGGCAGCTAATTTTCAACTGAGGTTCCTTCTTACGTGGGAAGGCACAGAGCAATCTCTGCTGGCCTTCTCTCCAGGCCTCTGATTTCCAACAACTTTTCCTGGAGTGAGTCCTTTCTGCATCTCCAAAGGCCTGGGCTGAGCTCCACATGCTAAGATGAGGTACACTGAGCTGCTTTGGCTGTGCTAAGCTGAGCTCTCTCATTTAAGCACTAGCCAATTAAATCAAACATCATTCATTGCAACAGGTATGCCTCCTAGCCGACTGTAGATATAATCAGCAACAGATGAGCTTCACCTACCATTGGCTCACGTCCATAGCAACAGAACTAGGCACTTTCACCTAGCCAAGTTGACACCTGAATTTAACTACCACAGGTGGTATCTCATTGTATTCTTGATCTGCATTTCACTTATAGCCAGTGAAAATGAGCATCTCTTCATGTGCTTTTGAGCCATCTGTATTTGCCCTTCAGAAAAATGCCTATTCATATCTTTAGCCCATTTTATAATTGGATTGTTTGTTCTTTTGTTGTTGAGTTGTATAATTTCTTTGTATATATGGGAAATCAAATCTTTGCTGCATGGTATTTTTAAACAAAAAATTATGTACCACACAGAGGCAGTATTAGTTTTTAAAACTTTTGTAAATAAATCAGTAAAGCCTGTAAATAAAGGTTTAAGAAATGTTTTCTTAAAAATAAATAGATGTTTTGGCATGAGGAAGAACAAAGGAATGTCATTATTGCAGGGTGCTGAAAATAGATGATAATTAATACTTTGAAATGTCACCTTATGTGTGAGACTAAAGCAAAAAATGTTTATTTGTTACAAAATTTATATTTTGACTAGAGCATTTTCTAATACAACTCATGTAGATAGTTTGATTGAATGTCATAAGCACTTGGAATCTCAGGTAGCACATGAGATTTTGTTGGTTTGTCCAGAGTGATCCCCCGATGAATCCCAGAATGATTTGATCAGTGACTGGAAACGTATTTGCAAGCCCCCTTCGGGGAATGGTGAGAGTGGGGAGAAATTCAACTTCCCAAGTTGAATTCTTGATATTCTCACAAGCAGTGTGAACAACCAAAGCTATAGTCTGAGCCCCCAGTCTTGGGGTTTGTTCACATGAAACTTAACCCCACAAAGGATAGGTCAAGTCTACTTAAAATTTAGGCCTAATAGTCACCCCCAAGAGAGCCTCTTTTGTTGCTCAGATGTGGCCCCTCTCTCCAGTCAACACAAAGAGCAGTCTCACCACCCTCCACCTCTCTGCCTGGGACATGACTCCCAGGGCTGTGGACCTTCCTGGCAACGAGGGACAGAGATCCTGGAATGAGCTGAGACTCAGCATCAAGGGACTGAGAAAAACCCTAGAATGAGCTGAGAATTAACATCAAGGGATTGAGAGAAACTTCTCGACCAAAGGGGGAAGAGTAAAATGAGACAAAGTGTCAATGGCTGAGAGATTCCAAACAGAGTCGAGAGGTTATCCTGGAGGTTATTCTTATGCATTAAGTAGATATCACCTTGTTGTTCAAGATGTAGTGGAGAGGCTGGAGGGAACTGCCTGAAAATGTAGAGCTGTCTTCCAGTAGCCATGTTTCTTGATGATGATTGAACAATGATACAGCTTTCACAATGAGACTCTGTGAATGTGAAAACCTTATGTCTGATGCTCCTTTTAGCTACTATATCAACAGAAGAGTAGAACATATGGAATAAAAATAAATAATAGGGGGAACAAATGTTAAAATAAATTCCGTTTGAAATAGTGGTAAATGAAAGTGAGGGGTAAGGGGTATGGTATGTATAGTCTTTTTTTTCTCTATTATCATTTTATTTCTTTTTCTGTTGTCTTTTTGTTTCTTTTTCTAAATCGATACAAATGTACTAAGAAATGATGAATATGCAACTATGTGATGATATTAAGAATTACTGATTGTATATGTAGAATGGAATGATATCTAAATGTTTTGTTTGTTAATTTTTTTAATTAATAAAAAAATCTTAATAAATAAATAAATAATTAAATAGATGTGTATCCAACAGTACTTAAAACAAAATATTTTAGAAGAAAATTAAAATATTTTTCAGACCTCAAAGTAAGGCAAGAGTCCTTAAACAAACAAAAAACATACAAGCCATAAAGAAAAAGACTGAGAAATACTACAGCACTGAAAGAATGCCTGTTATATATAAGAAACCATGACAAATTGAAAAGACAAGCCACAAGTGAAGAACACATACTATTTGAAACCAAAAAAACTAACAATAGGTTCTTTTCTTTTTTGGGGGGGGGTGGGGGGGTGGCAGGTAGGGCGGATACATGGTCCGGGAATCAAGACTGAGTCTCCTGCGTGGAAGACAAGCACTCTATCACTGAACCACTCGTGCATCCTAAGAAAGGGCTCTTATGTAAAATATATGAACTATGATGAAAAATCAATAAGAAGGCCAATTATCCAATAGGAAAAAATTGACAGAATACAAACAGATAATTAATTTGGATGGACAAATGCCAGTAAACACTGAAAATATTGTATAATCTCAGTCGTAATCAGGAAAATACAGATTAAAATTATAAGAAAATAAACTTTCATGCCCATTAGAGTAGAAACATTAAAACGTCTGACAAAACCAAGTGATAAGGAGCACACGAAATTGTATAAGTAGAGACATATACTGGCTCAACCATTCCAGAAAAGCAACTTGCAACAACCAGTAGAACTGAACAAAGATGCTCACAGCTATTACCCAGTAACTTCACTCCCAGAGTCTTGCCCTGACGAAACTCTCAAAGCAACATATCAAAGATCTCACTGCAGCACTGATAATCCCAGCAAAAAGTTGGAAAACTGAACAAGTGTCTATTACCAGGGAAAAAATAATTCCTAGAGAATACATATCTAGACTACCATACATGACAAAAATTAAAGAACTAGGACATGCAAAACAGGCATGTAGGAGAGGTCTAATATGGAAGGTCATCAAAAACATGACTTAAACTTGATGTTAGCACATCAGGACCAAGGTTTTTCAGTCAGCTTTTCACCCAAGCTCCACAAAGCTTCACTGCTGATTAAAATATGCGCTATAATTTGCCTTTCACGTAGGAAGGCTTAGAAGCTGGAGGTTGGAGGGTTATTCAGTTTTCTAAGCGCTCTCCTAGTCTGCATGAAACAGCCCTTAACGTCTACTTAACAGTTCCCACTGTGTGGTTTAGGGAAGGAAGTGTGCTAGAAAAGCATTTCCATGGAAAGACATCTGTCAAGTTTCATCTATGTGTATTAGCCCCAATTAGGTTGCAAGACACGTAGAGGTCTTAGTGGGCCCTGCCGATCTGAGGTTTTGGTTGTCCTGTTGTTGATTGTGAAAGAATAAATTGTAAAGCATCAAAAAAAAAAAAAAACAAAAAAAAACAGGCATGTATATTAAACAAAATGCTAAGGAAATACATTCCTCTTAAAATTGAAAAACAGAAACAAAACAAGAAAACCAGTGGAACACAACAGGCTGCATTTTAGGGGACATTTACTCCATCAAGGAGAACTGCACCATTCATGGGATACCACAATACCATGTTAATTTTGGACGAGATGAAGCAAGCTTCTATTCATTCATCCTGTTGTAAAATCCTGCCCGATGAATCATGCTCAGAGGACTTATCAGATGTTAAATGACAACAATAGACACTCACCTGATCTTAGACCAAAGACCAAAGAAAGGACTGTACAATCAGCATTCCACATTAGACCTTGCTTCCCAAACCTTCTCAACTCAAGGTCAAATAAGCAGCCTTAATGAAAGCTCTCCTTTATAATATTTTGCACCTTCTACTCTCCAGAATCAGATCAGTCCTTCCTAGGAGTGTGTCCCAATGACACATTCCTCCAGCAGTTCAGAGAAAATAGGGATTTCTCTTCTCAAACTGGATTTTTTTTTCCCTAGTAGAAGTGAATGTCCAGTCTCTAGGTAGGGTGCTGGGAACTTGCAGTGTCCTTTGCTGCCTGGAGAGGGCAGAACAAGACCTGAGCAAATTTGATGGGCACAGATTCAATCCTGAGGGACTTTCCCATTAGAGGAAGCAGTCTGAGAGAACTATTTCTTCTAGCAAAGTATTCAGGAGCTTACCTCATAACACAGGGGAGAGAGACAATGAATTTTAGTGGTTTGACTTGTTCTATGTGAGGATGGGGATTAAATAAACTACACAGACAAGATTTCTGACCTCAGGGAGTTTGAGGTGGTGGGGGCAGGGAGGAGACCAAGGGGGAAGGGAGACCTAGTATTGAAACTGAAAAGGGAAACAGAGCTTTGTTGGGCTCTGGTGGTGGATGCAGATGAGATTTTACACCAGCAGCAAAGGAGGGGCACTGAAGGTTTCAAGATGAGCATTAAGACAATCAGATTTTTTTTTTAGGAAGATCACTCTGACTACAATATGGAGAAAGGATTAGAAAGGTCAGGTTAGGAATCTACAGCAGAAATGCAGGGGTGCATGGCCCAAACTAGAGTAGTGAGAAAAAGAACAGCAGCTAATCTGATCAGCACCATCTGCAGCCCCAGGAGCAGGCAGGGCATTCATTCTAGCCTTGGTGTTCTCAAATTGAACATAATTTCATGGAACATCAACATCAGACAAGGTCACTCTGATCACCATGGATCAAGACCAAAAAACTGAGATCTTACCGTAATAACATCTTAACACATACAAAAACACGAACGCTGTCGAAAACCCCCAAATGAACGAACATCTCCTTAGCCTGGCTAATAAGAGTGATAGTTGCCTCTTTACCAATTAAAGCTTTAGTCTTATTCTAGTCTTCCTTTTTCCTAGACAAGATTTATTAAGATACACAATATAGAATCATCCCACTTCCTAACAATATCCAATACAGAGTAAAGCCTGGCTTTCTAAAGCCCTCTTCAAGTCAACCACCACAAGCCCAAATCCTAAACGAATTCTCTCTAACACCCTCCTACTGAAACAGGGGGTGTGTTCTTCCTCGCTGCAACAAGTAATACACCCACCATGTCCCAGTCCGGGTGACTTCCCAGGGGTTAGGGGCCAGAGGGCATTCACAGTTTGGTGGCGGTGGAATAATGAACATAGGTATGGCTTGGACAATTGGGTAAAAGAGGGCACCGTGTAAAGGAATAGGTCTGTGGGGAAGTCAGTTTCAGATAAGTTGAATGGAAACATTAATGGGTCATCCTATGGAAGATGTCCAGCAGGAAATGAGATACTAGTGTCTGCAGCTCAGGAGATCCTGGACTGAGACAGGAGTTTGGGAGATGGTAGAATATATGGGGTAAATGAAGCCCAGGTGATAGATAAGTGTCAGTTAAGTTTAAGCAGAGCATAGTAGGTGCTAAAACAAGTGAATCTAGGACAGAACCCTGAGAACTGTTTAAGGAATAGATGGTAGAAATGGTCAAGAATCAGAGAAATCTAGGAGAGCGGTGGCCCAGGAACCAAGGGTGGAGAGTGTTTCCAGAAGGAGGAGCAGACCAGCAGTGTCATAGTCTATTATCGTGGGGTCGAGGAGGACGAAAGGTGACTTCTGGGATTCAGTGAATACGAGGTAACTAGTGAGCTTGGTGAAAGCAGCATCAGTGGAGGGGTGGGTACAGGAGAAAAATGCACTAGGTTAAGGAAAGAAGTAATGAAGTGACCAAGGAAGAGCTGTTTTAGAGCTTCCTACGCTGCCTTTCCCACTGTAAGTAAGCACTACTTAGCCTAGTACGGACTGCTTCACATGGCTTCTACTGCCTTGTGTAAGTCCATAGCCGCATGCTCTACTAACCAACCCAGTACAAACACTGTCAGTTCCCTGAAGGTTACAATGTGAACAAAGCTAAATCTAATTTAGCAACAAAGTGTTCCCAGCGGGATGCATCATTCCTGAGAGCACTGCAATAGGAGACTGAGGAACACAGTGGATGGAGAAAGCACCTGCTCCATCTCCCTACTCCAAAAATCAACTTCATACGTTCTCCTCATATAGAGGACAGACACACTGGGTATTAACCTGCTAAGAACAGATACTACGACACTTGATCTTAGCCAAGAGACTGATAATGAAACTACCTGTACTAATTCCAGGTCGGCCCTTCCCATTCCAAACTCTCCTCACTGAGGTCCACAAAAACAATGTGTAAAACTACTCTTATCATCTTCCACATCCTCATTTCCCAAGGACCATGCTAATCCTTCCCTAGGGGGACTCCCCCAAGCCCCTCACATCCAGGAAATTCTGACAAAGCCTAGGTCATGCATCAAAGCTCTATGATTCTTAAACCTGTTATTATAAAGTTAAAAGAAAACATCAGTAAGAAATGACCAGAATTTTAAAGCAAAAGTGTTTACCAAGAGAACAGAAAACAAGATTAGTCTTTTTTTAACTGGTAAAATATCCCCAAAAGGGATAAACACCATTCCTGGATGCACTGCAATACCAGGATGATGCGTGGAGTGGATGGAGCAAGCTCCTTTTTCAACTCCCTCTCCCAAAATCGATTTAATACGTTGTCCTCAGATAGAGGACATACCAGATATTAAGCTGATAAGAACAGATACTACACTTGATCTTAGCCAAGAGACTGATAATGAAACTACCTATACTAATTCCAGGTCGGCCCTTCCCATTCCAAACTCTCCTCACTGAGGTCCACAAAAACAATGCATAAAACTACTCTTATCATCTTCCACATCCTCATTTCCCAGGGACCATGCTAATCCTTCCTTAGGGGAACTCCCCCAAGTCCCTCACATCCAGGAAACTCTGCTCTCACATTGGGCCCTTTTCCCAGAGAGGTACCTGTCCTGTGTCCCAGCTCCCAGCAAGCACTGGTCACTTGCATGTCCTCCTCCTCCTCCTCCTTAAGGGCGATGGTGGCTCTTGCTGCCAGGTGGGGACAGGGTTGCTCCCTGAGCAAACTCTAGACCTCTATAAGAGAGAGCTCTTTTTGGTTGTTGCTGGGGGTTGAGGGTAGAGGATCAAGAGGCGCATGGGCTAGAAACTGAAGCTGGGTCTCCTGCAGGGCAGGCGAGCATTCTACCACTGAACCACCCCTGTACTCACAGAGAGCTCATTTGATAATGCAGGGTGGCCGATGATATAGAATGGAAAAAAGAACATCCAGTAATGGATGGTGGTGATGGTAGCACAACATTATGAGTTATATTATTCAGTACTAAGTTATATATTTGAGTGTGGTCAAAAAGGGAAATTTTAGGTTATATATATGTTACTACAATAAAAACACAAAACAACAACGTAGGACTGTATAACACAGTGAACCTTATCGTAAATGATGGACTACAGTGAACAGAACAATTATAAAAACATTCTTTCATGAATTGTAACATATGTGGCAAAATATGCAAGGTGTTAGTAACAGGGTCGTTTATAGGAAATGTATTTTATGCCTGATTTTTCTGTAAATGTACAACTTCTCAAATAAAAAAAATAAGAGATCATTCAGGACTTAATAGATCAGCATGATTGTTCTCTACACGTACAATTTCTCTAAAAAAATTTTAAAGAACTAAAAAAAAAGGTATAGAGATGAACTAGTATATATAAAGCCCTACTTAGTGCCTTGTGCCCTGCTAAGGATTCAGTAATGATTTTACACATCTTGGACCGCAGGGACTTTTGGGTGGATGGGGACTGCTGGATCAGACTTGGGGAGAGAGGGGCGGTGAGGGACATGGTCAGGGAAGCCGGGGTCTTAAGAGCTTTACTGATGAGCTTGGACTTTAATCTAAGGACGGTGGAGGGGCACTGAAAGACTGTGGCCTGAAAAGGGAGCCGTCAAAGAGAAAACTCTCCCACTGTTAACCAGACAAGGATGGCTTTATTCACAGGCTGCTACAGGTGGAGAGAGAGAACTCAACATCGCTGAACCAGAGGACAGCCAGCTTCTGAAAGGGCCGACTGCGCTGGAGGAAAAGCACTAGAAGACATTCAGGGGGGCTGGTCACTGGGATGGTGAGTGCTTTACTGAGGTTCAGGCCACCTGGGGACTGTAAGGGCCAGAAGGGAGGAAGAGGGGAATAAGGTACTACCCTGTAGCCCAAGGGCTCAGTAGCCTAAGGGCTGTGGTGAGAGAGAGGGAGGAGGAGGTCAGGGGAAAGACTGACACTTTGAATATTAGGTCCCCGCCCCTTCCATTTTCCATACCGTTTTTTTTTCTTTTTACAACTTTGGTTACAAACTAGGCTATTTGTATCCACCTCTAAATTCTCCCCAATCAACAAAAAAACTCATGATGGCAGTCCCCCCCCACCCCATATTGTCTCAGGCACAGAAAAAGCACTTACTATTGAATAAATAAATTTGTTCCAGTCCGTAATAATTTTCTTCAAACTGGAATTCTCTCAGTTCTCCACACTGCCTCACTTGCTATCTTACCTTTAGGAAATGCGTGGGCAGGTGAAAATTTGTTCTTGGAGGGAGGTGGTGTGCTAAAAAAACTTAGCTGTGAAAAAGTTTGGCCCTCCAAAGAGCTACAGTTCATGAACAGTACAGTATATTTGTAGTATTAAATTTTGATGCATGCAAACAAAAAAAATAAAACACAAAATCAATCTAAAAACAATGAACAATTAAAAAACACAAACTAAACAAAAAAACTTTTCATGCATGAAAGTAATCATTTTAAAAGATTCTCCCACAGACAACGCACCTACCACCCTCCTTTTCCCCCTGGAACCCTAGGCCAAAGAAACACAGAACTAATTTTAAACCAGTGACACAAGCTCAGAAAAGATTTTTCCTTTCTTTCTATAAAGACGGAAATCCAAAAGTAAAACAAAGCTTGGTCCTGCATCAAAGCTCTATAATTCTCAAACTTACTATTATAAAGCTAAAAGAAAACATAAGTAAAAAATAGCTAAGATTTTAAAGTAAAAGTGTTTACACCAAGACAACAGAAAACAAGATGGGCCCCTTTTTTTAACTGGTAAAGCATCCCAAAAAGGAATAAGCACCATTCCTGGAAGTACTGCAATACTAGAACGATGCACGGAGTGGATGGAGCAAGCTCGTTTTCCAACTCCCTCTTCCAGAAACCAATTTAATATGTTGTCCTCATATAGAGAACATATCAGATATTAAACTGACAAGAACAGATACTACACTTGATCTTAGCCAAAAGGCCGAGAAGCGATGCTCACCACGCTGCCATCCTGACACGCCCCGCTGACATTTCCCTCTTACACTTATGGTCACAAAAACCATCTTTCCCGCCACATTTCATTTTCACAACTCCCAAAATAGCTAAACAGTACCAGAAGCACACAATATGCACTTTCTAACAATACAGTCCTAAAAGCATACAGTCAGAAATTGGGATTATGGATTTTAACACTTGGCTTCTTGAACATAAAGTCTTTCCTCACTGCCGGGCTGCAAGTAACTCAGTATTTGAATAACCCCGCCTATACCTGCCCCAGCCCCAACCTATTCTGACTTTCTGGTCCTTCACAGCAAAATTGCCTTAGGGCTTCCAAACGGAATTTGAAATACCACTTACTGCAACTAAAGAAGTGGTTAATCAAAGACAGTAGAGTACAAGTTATAAATCAGGGGCTGAAGGGAGAGGGAATAGGGAGTTAAGGCATAATGGGTGCAGGGCTTCTGTTCCGGATGAAGGAAAAGTTCGGTAGTGGGTGGTGGTGAGAGAGCATAACACTGAATGGGATTAATTGCATGTGGTATATATGTTATCACAACTAAAGAGAGAGAGAGAGAAACCAAAGAGACAAAGACAACTAAGTGCAATACTTGGTCCCAGACTAGAACTAACATAGAGGAGTAGATGACTAAAAGGATATTAACGGGACAACAGAAACAAATGGAATGTAGACTGTGTTTAACAGCAATGTTCAGTATCTTGAACCTGATATCTGTACTTACAGTGGTTACACACATGAATTCTTAGGAAATGTACATGAATTAAGTGCTCGAGTGGCATGGTGTCTATGCAAGCATTCTTAGGTGTTTATAAAATAGATAGGTAGTTGATAGAGATATAGATGATGACAGAATGACGTAATCAATGTGGCAAAATGCTAAAAGTGGTAAATTTGGTTATTTCTGTGGGATATGTTGGAGTTCTGTGTATTGTTTCTATTTTATTTTTGCAAATTCCCTGTAAGTTTGAACTAATTTCAACATAAAAAGTTAAAAATTAAAAAATATATATATAAGGGTTAATCTCAATAAGTCTCTTAAGGAGTTTGGACTATAGGGAAATTAAAGAAAAAATTATTTAAGTGAAATGCATCACTTAAGAAGTGAAACTCCCTTTTCTAATTGAAAATAGAAATGTTATGACTAATTGAGTGATGACCAGAATGAAACCAATCTGAGGAAAAAAGGAAACAAAACTTTTCCCTGTTACAACACAACTAATAGCAAAACCAGAGCCCATTTTCAACCATTGAAGAGTCCCCGGAGAAGGTCCCAGAAGTATGTCCTGCAGTACCAGATAAATTCTTCTCAGACCCTTGATAGATGACGAGGGTGAAATGGCACTCAAATATGGAACTGTTAGTTAAGAAAGCTGTAGCAGATAGGATTAACATAAGACCTGCGGAACTACTTGGGAGTAGATGGCATTAGGTGGTGGCAGCAGTAAGCTGCTTTGTTATCTGATTTATGTAGAACAGTCTGGGAAGAACAGAATGTTTGTTTACCCCAAATGGTTATTTTAAGTATGAAAGAAGAACACTGAAAGAGAAGAACTTTGTTCCCTCAGGAAATGCATGCACACCTGTCGTCATCCTGCAGTATATAAGCAGGATCTGGTTAAGAATAAAATTGTCTGAAGTCTGTTGTCTGTTAAAGTTAAGCTTCAGATCCCCTGAACCCGTCTCTTTCTTTCTTTCTCATCATTCCTTAATATCCTTCGAGCTCCGTTTCATAGTAAGCAACAGAAAGCTTTTTCTTATTCATTACACCGAACAGAGAAGTGAAAATGCAGACTTTGAGACAGCCATTATGGAACAGCAGAATCTGAATTCTGGTTATCACTCATCCACTAAAAGAGTTAGTAATCTCAAACACAAATGTGTACTGTACTGTTGAAATAAAAGTGTTGACTACAGAGAAAATTAAAACTCAAAAGTTTAAAGAAAATGGATCTTACAGTGAGTTTTCAGCCACATACTGGAACACAGCATTAGAATTGAGCTAAGCTACTATATATGACAACTTTTCTTTGAAACAGTAACATCATCAGGCACAGTGCCTGGGGCAGCAAGTCAGCCCCAAAGCATCCAGGGCCGCAGGGTACACTGGGGAGGAGCCTTATGGCCACCAGGTGCCCCAGCCCAATGGGACCAGGAAGAGAAGAAAGAGGAACTTAAGGAAGAGGTCAGACTAAGAAGATGGTGAAGATGACGAGGCCGTTGTCAAGTGAATACTGAATGTAAAGTTCACTCCATCTCAGATAATGATTCTCAAGGAGATAAGAAATGACTGCGCCAGTTTCTCCTAAAGTCTCCTGTGAATACTGCAGAACTAACAGATCTTTTAATACAACAGCCTCCTTGGGAGTGTGATTAGGCAAAGGACGTTTCAGACCACAGCATGATGGTGCGGATGTTGGTGAAGAGACTTTTGTTTTCATAAGCCTTTTTTAAATTAAACTGAAAGAAAGGGTACCTGGTGTGCTGACCAAATTACAGAGCTGATTCTAAGCTTCTGTGAGAACTGTGAAAAGGGCCTGGCTGAAGAGTTGAACAAGCTTTTAAATGACCAGACCAAGCCTGTAGGCTTGCTGATAGGGGAAAGATTCATTAACATCCTTCAGCGGATGGCCCTGCCCATGCGCCAACAACTTCAGACAGAAATGACCGAGGTACACAAAAAGAATAAGCCATGTGGGAAGAGTTACTTCTACCTTCTGATTTTAAGACATTTATGGAAATGGTAATTAACATCTAATTTTGAAAATTTAGAAAAAAGACCTAAATTTTTCTCTTCAGAATATAGGTCTCGGGTGGGCCACGGTGACTCAGTGGCAGAGTTCTTCCCTGCCATGCTGGAGACCCAGGTTCAATTCCTAGTGCCTGCCCATGCAAAAACAAACAAACAAACAAAAACATGGGTACCAGAATATAGGTCTATACAGAAAATCAAAATGACTCTTTAGAGACAAATCATCAGAATAAAAGCATTCCATAAAATACTAGGCAGAAGAGCAATATATAACCAATTCTGTTCTTCTGATACCCAGCGAAACAATAGAAAATGCTGTTTTTTCAAGTTGTCATTTACACTAGCAATAAAAATTATAAATTTAACATTAAAGATAATTTCTTTATGATGGAAATGCTAATATTCTAACAAAATGCATTCACATGACAAAACTGAACAGCTATTACGTACTGGGCATTGTTTTAAGAATTGAGGTTCAGGGAGAACAGAGCCCTGTTTTCCTGAAGCTTAATTGCACTGGGGGTGGGGTGCAGGGGGCAGAAAGACAAGAAAAAATAAATACTCAAATCTACATAATAGGTCAGATGATTCTAAGTGCAATGAAAATATAAAGTAGGATAAGGAGACTACATTTTGGGGGAAGGCATCTCTTAGGAGGTGACATCTGAGCAAAGACCAAAAGGACATAAAGGAGCAAGAGAGATTTTTAAAGGGAAGTTTAATAGGTAGAGGAAATAGCACATATAAAGACCAAAAGGAGAAATGCAACATATTTATGAACAGAAAGCTTTGATGCAACAAAGAAGTTAATTTGGGCTTAGACAATGAGCCCAAAGTTCCATATAACAAAAGTGCTTTCAGCAAGTTCCTGTCCTTAGTTTTTTCTAAAAGCAAATGCATGCTCTCTGAATAAGTAGGACAGAGCAAAGCAAACAAAAGATCTGGGGGGATAAATTGATGCTTTAATAAACAAAACAACCATCATTCTATAAACACCTTGACTACTTTCCATCTAAATTTTCTTTCTCAAATTTTGACTACTTCTGGTAAACTGATGAAAAGAAAAATAGGACAGAATTTAAAAATTTAGATTCCATTAAGGAATAATGAGTTATGTTTATAAGTAAATTCAATGAGTACATGTAAGACTATTAAGTTATACTTTTTAATATACATACAAAAATTTTTAATTATTTATTTTACATTCCCAAACTAGATTGAAAATAATATTAAAATAAAGAAGATGTTTTACCCTCTCTAAATGTATATTCTCTCCAAAGGCTTCAAAATTTTTGAAGAATTTATACTTTGGATTTTGTGACTGAATTGAAATATTGGGATAATATATGCTTTTAAATTAGCGCCGTTTACTATTATGAAGTCACTGATTATTTAAAATAAATACTTAACTAAAATAAGATACATACAAATATTTCATGTAAGTCATATCAAGTCTTCAGATTTTGAAAACCACAAGTGTTTTCAAGTAAACTTGTTTCTATGATGATCTCAGATTAAAAGTTCTTTGCCATTATATTTGATCTTACCAACCAATCACTGATTAAAAAGACTGTGATTCTATATTGCTATTGTTAAAAAGTATTCTTCTATGTTCATCCATAAAATAATACCGGCAATTATCCTATTCTACTCAAAGTACATCTGCTTAACTATGTTCTTGTCTGCATAGGTCAGTCATAATAAGAGAATAATCAATTTATCACATGATACTATTTAGCATTTATGTAAACCCTGGGTTGCTTCTTTATGTGACTTTACTTTGATGATAAGAAATTTAAGCAGTGGTTAGATATAGTGGAAATAAAGCAGGAAGTCTGAGATTATAAGGTGAATTGTGAAAACCTGTTTAACATTGGCAATTAATCTTCATGCATTCAAAAAACAGAAATAAATTGCATAAAGAGATGATACAAAACTGTTTCCCATAACACCAGTTTCAAATTTTTATCCTTATGTAAATTACCTCACTGTTACCTCTAACTGACCTTAAAACAAATGTCATAATTTGAATTTGTAAATAAATAAATTTTACTTAAAAAAAAATTTAATCCTCCCTGAACATTCTGTAACTCCAGTGTAGTTCCAATACAAATCCTAATATCTGTTCTAAATAACTGGATGAATGATCCTATATTCATATAGTTTTAAGAAAAAGTCATATTTTGAAGAAGAACCCTACCAGATATTAAACATTTTATATTTCTAAGGCAATAATCATAGCATGCTAAGGGCTTAGGAATAGTCAAATGGACCAGTGGAACAGAATATGGAGCCTTAAACAAATCCACCCCTATTTAGAACCATGACATATGCCAGAGGTGATATTATAATCAATTTGGGAAGGATGAAGTGTACACAAAATGGTGCTAGAAAAAGATAAAATTAGATCATTACTTCCCACTAAATATATAAATGCATTCCAAGTGATTAAAAGCAGATAAATTTTAAATTAAAAAAGTATGTTTTCCATAATTTTTCTGGAAGCCTACAACGTCGCTAATAAAAATAAATTTTTAAAAATAAAAGGAAAAAGAAGTGTAATAAAATAAGTCTAAGAGAGATCAAATGGAGTCAAGAAGTTATTCTGAAGGCTGTTTTTATGCAAGCTTCACCTGGATATTGCTAACTGCCGTGGGATGCTAAATCCCAATCAAATTACTCCTGTTAACTCTTTTAATCTTGATTTAATACTGTAGGGCAGAAACTTTTGATTAAATTATTTCCAGGGAGATGTAGCATGCTCAATTGTAGATGTGACATTTTAATTAGATGAAATGTGACTCTACCCATTGAAGGTGGGTCTTGATTACTTTACTGGAATCCTTTAAAAGAGAAAACATTTTGGATAAAGTTCAGCATCAACAGAGCACATATAGACACTTGGAGAACAGATGCTTCAGGGAACAAGACCTAGAGCTTTGGAGATGCTTGGAGCCCAGCAGGTGTTGCAGTGTGCCTTCCCATGAGATGTTAAGCAAGTCAGAACTTGGAAAAAGCCAAAGGAGGCCAAGGATGAAAGCCAGCTCCAGAGAGGCAAAGTGAGGTACCCCCATAGGAACGGAGGCTGAAAGCAATGGAGCCCTAGAGCAAGGGACCAGCATGGCTTCCTAGCTGACAGAGGTGTCCCAGATGCATCAGCCTTTCTTGAATTAAGGTGTCTTTCCCTGGATGCCTTAGCTTGGACATTTTCATAGGCTTAGAACTGTAAACTTGTAACTTACTAAATTCCCTTTATAAAAGCCGTTCCATTTCTGGTATATTGCATTCTGGCAGCTTAACAAACTAAAACAGCTTACAATCTAGGAACCCTTTGAATGAACCTTATTGAACATTCTGTAGTCCATAATCATTGGCCAAACCTTCTTTATTTAAGGGTACAAAAGCAACCTTTATCAAAGCTCTTTCTATAATATTCTGAACCTCAATTCTCCAAAATCAGCTTCATCCTTCCTAGGAGTGCCCCCAATGGCACACTCTTCTAATGGTTCAGAAGATATGGATTTCTGTTCTCATACTGGCTTTTTTTTTTTTTCCCCAGAGATGAACTGCCTGTCTCCCCGCAGTGCTGGTCACTTGCAGTAGCCTTTCGCTGCCTGGAGAGGGCAGAGCTAGTCCGTGAGCAAAATGGTTGGGAACAGCTTCAATTGCCAGAGACTTTCCTATTAGAGGGATCAGTCTGATAGAATTATTTCTTCTAACAAAGTCTTTAGGAGAGGTGCACAGGTGGTTCAGCGGCAGAATGCTAGCCTTCCTTGCAGAGCATCCGGATTCGATTCCCAGAACATGCACCACCCCTCAAAAGAGAACAAGTCTTCAGGAGCTTACCTCATAACATAGGGCAGGTGGCCAATGAATTTTAGTGGCATTATCTGTTCTATGTGACAGGGGCAAAATAAATTATACAAAGATTTCTGACCTCAGGCAGTTTGAGATGGTGGCTGCAGGGAGGAGACAAAAAGGGGAAGGGAGACCTAGTATTGAAAGTGAAAAGGGAAACAGAGCCTTGATGGGCTCTGATGGTGGGGGCAGATAATATTTTACCCTACGAGCAATGAAGGGACACTGGGGATGGATTTTGAGCCCATAAGTAAGACTTAATCAAATTTTTTTCCTTTAGAAAAAAATGTGGCTGCGACATGGTAAAGGGATTAGAAAGGTCAGGTTTAGGAATTAGAAGGGGTACATGGCCTGAATAGAGTAGTGAGGAAAGGTACAGCAGCTAATCCTTTCAGTTCGGTCTGCAGGTCCCTAGGAGTAGGAAGGGCACTCAGTGCCAGGCCTTGGTGTTCCCAAATTGAATATGATTTCACGGAACATCAACATCAGTCAAGGCCATTTTGTGATCGTGATAGATCAAGACAAAAAACAACATCTTTCCAAAATGACATCTTAACACAGACAAAACATGAACGCTGTCGAAATCCCAAAAACTAACAAATATCTCCTTATCCTGGCTTAAAGAGTGACAGCTGCCTCTTTACCAATTACAGCTTTAGTCTCATTCTAGTCTTCCCTCTTTGTAAACAAGATTTATTAAAATACCAATAACAGAATCATCCTACTTCCTGACTATATCCCATCCAGAATAAAGCCTAGCTTCCTTCAATCCCTCCCCCAGTCAACTACCACAAGCCCAAATCCTATAATAAATTCTTTCTGACATCCTCTTACTGAGATATGGATTGTGTTTTTCACCACTGCAATAAGTAATACACCCAACTTGTCCCAGTCCAGGTGAGTTTCAGTGGTCTGGGGCCAGAGGGCATTCACAGTTGGTGGCAGTGGTGATACTGACCACATATATGGATTGGGGAATTGTGTGAAAGAGGGCACAGTAGAAAAGGAGCAGATTTGTGGGGAATTCAGTTTTAGATATATTGAATGGAAATATTTAGGGGTCATTGTGCTGGTCTGAAAGTATTATGTACCCCAGAAAAGCCACGCTTGAATTCTGACTCAATCTTGTGGAGGCAACCCTTTCTTTTAATCCTAATTCAATATTGTAGGGCAGAAAACTTTTGATTAGATTATTTCCACAGAGATGTGGGTCCACCATTGCAGGTGGGTCTTAGCTGGTTTACTGGAATAAAAGAGGAGACCGTTTGGAGAGAGCCAACAGAGAGCAGAGCAGACAGAAACTTCAGAACCCAGAACTGACACAGATGTGTGGACACTTGGAGAAGAGGGATACGGATTTTGGAGATGCTTAGAGCCCAGCAGACATTGCCAAGTGATGTTAAGCAAGCCAGAGCCTGGATAGAGCCAAGGGAAGCCCAGAAGTGAAAGCGAGTCCCAGAGAAGCAGAGTGAAGAACCTCTGACCACAGGAACAGAGGCTGAAGGCAACGAAGCCCAGGAGCAAGAGACCAACAGATGCCAGCCACGTGACTTCTCAGCTAACTGAAGTGTTCTGGACCCATCAGCCTGCCTTGATCTTTCCCTAGACACCTTGGTTTGGATATTTTCATAAGCTTAGAACTGTAAACTTGTAAGTTATTAAATTCCCCTTTTCAAAACTGTTGCAGTTCTAGTATATTGCATTCTGGCAGCTTTGCAAACCAATACAGTTATCTTAGTGAAGATGTCCATGAGAAGTTGGATACTAGAATATGCAGCTCCGGTGATCCTAGGTTGAGACAAAAATCTGGGAGCTGGTAGAATATAAGTGGTAAATGAAGCCCAGGTGATAGAGAAGTTTAAGTTGGCCTAAGGAGAGCACAGTAATAGTAAAAAAAAAAAAGTGAGCCTAGGCCAGAAGCCTGAGAACTAATTAAGAAATAGACAATAGAAATGGTCAAGAATAAGAGAAATTGGGCGGGCCACAGGGGCTCCGTGGCAGAGTTCTCACCTGCCATGCCAGAGACCTGGGTTCGATTCCCAGTGTCTGCCCATGCAAAAAAAAAAAAAGAATAAGAGAAATCTAGGAGAGCTGTGGCCCAGGACCCAAGGGTGGACAGTGTTTTAAGAAGGAGCAGGTCAACAGTGTTGAAAGCTATCATTGCAAGGTCGAGGCAGATGAAAGGTATCTTTTAGGATTGAGTAAATAAGAGGTAACTAGTGATTTTGGTGAAAGCAGTGGCAATGGAGGGGTGAGTACAGGAGCTACAATGCAGTGGGCTGAGAAGAGAATGTGAGGTGAGGAAGTGACAGAAGTCAGGGAAGAGCAGTTTTAGAGATTCCTACGTTGACCTTCCCACTATGAATGACAGCACTAGTTAGCCTAGTACTGGACTGCTTTGCATGACTACCTTGTATAAGCCCATAGCCAAATGCTCAACCCAGCCCTCCAATCGTGTTGCGTTTCCTGAAGGAGACAATGGGAACAAACTTAAATCTAATTTAGCAATGAAATATCCCCAGAGGGATGCACCATTCGTGAGAGTACTGCAATAGCAGACTGAGGCATGGATTGGATGGAGAAAGCTCCTGTTCCATTTTCCTACTCCAAAAATCAATTTAACATGTTCTCCTCACATAGAGGACATGTTGGGTATTCACCTGCTAAGAACAGATACTATGCTTGATTAGAATAGCTAGAAGGAAATATCTGAAACTGTTGAATGTATTCAGTAGCCTTGATTCTTGAAGACAACAACATAACTATATAGCTTTTATAGTGTGACAGTGTGATTGTGAAAACCTTGGGGCTGATGCTCCCCTTTTTCAGTGTATGTATAGACAAGTTAAAAATAAGGACAAATAAATAAATAATGGAGAGGGGATAAGGGGTGAAAAAAAGGTAGCTAGCAATACTATTGGTCAATGAGAAGGAGGGAGATATTTGGGGTTTTTCTTTTTCTTTTTATTTCTTTTCTGGAGTGATGCAAATGTTCTAAAAATGATAATGGTGAGGCATACACAACCATGTGATGATATTATGATTGTATACTTTGGATGGACATTATGGTACATGAAGATATCTCAATAAAAATATTTTTGAAAAAATGAGAAAAGAAAGAAAAAACTACACTTGATTTTAGCCAAAAGGCTGAGAAGTGAAACTATGTGTAGTAATTACAGGTCAAACCTTCCCCACTCAGGTCCACAAAAACAATGTCTAAAACTACTCTTATCATCTTCCACATCCTCATTTCCTGAGAGACCATGATAATCCTCCTCTAGGAGAGCTCCCCAAAGTCACACTCAAATCCAGGAAACTGTTTTCAAATTGGGGGCTTTTCTCCAGAGAGGTAACCAACCGTCTGGTGTCCCAGCTCCCAGCAAGCACTGGTCATTTGCATGTCCTCCTCTTACTCTTTAAGGGAGATGGTTCCTCTTACTGCCAGGTAGGGACAGACCTCTGTTAAGAGCAAGCTTATTTGATAATGTAGGGTATTCAATGACTTAGGGCTGGAAAAAAGATCATTCAGTAATAGCTGGTGGTAATGGTAGCACAACATATGAACACGGCACTGAACTATTTATTTGGGTGTGTTTAAAAGGGGACATTGTAGGTTGTATATATGCTACTAGAATAAAATGTTTTTAAAAATAGGACTATACAACACAAACAGTAAACTGTAAGCTAAATATTGGACTACAGTTAATAGTACAATTATAAAAACATTCTTTCATGAACTGTAATACATGTGGCACAATATGCAAGGTGTTTTTAATAGGATGGTATATGGAAACTGTATTTTATGTCTGATCTTTTGGTAAACATACAACCTCCCAAATAAAATAAAGATTATTCAAGACTTTATAGATTATGCATGATTGTTCTGTAAGCCACAATTACTCTAAAAAAATAAAAAACGTAAAAACTAAAAAAATTTAGAGATGAAGTAGAATATATTAAGCTCCACTTTGTGCCATCTGCCCAGCTAGAGATACAATGATTTTATAGACTAGATTATGCTCCCCTCTGTAGGAGATAGGATTAACATAAGACCTGCGGAACTACTTGGGAGTAGATGGCATTAGGGTGGCGGCAGCAGTAAGCTGCTTTATGTTATCTGATTTATGTAAGACAGTTTAGGAGGAAGAGAATGTTTGCTTACCCCAAATGGTTATTTTAAGTATGAAGGAAGAACACTGAAAGATAAGAACTTTATTCCCTCAGGAAATGCATGCGTGCCTATTGTCATCCTGTGGTATATAACCAGGATCTGGTTAAGAATAAAATTGTCTGAAGTCTGTCGGAAGTAAACTCAAGCTTCAGACCCCCTGAGCCCATCTGTGTCTTTCTTTCTTTCTCTCTTTATTTCTTTTTTTCTCATCATTCCTTAATATCCTTCGAGCGTCGTTCAAACAGGAAGCAACACCCCTCCTTTCTGTTTTCACTGACATTTCACCTGTTATTACAGAGTCCTCTATGCCTAAGCTACTGTGATAATCTATATAATGCCCTTGCTTCCATCTTATACCTCAATTTCTTATCACTTCCCTGATCAAAAGTTTTCTCTGGCTTCTTTCTCACTATCTATGGTTCAAACGACTTAGCTGTGCACTCCATACCCTCCTCATTTGGCCTTCCCAAATAAATCTTTTGTGTTATATTCTATTACTCCCCTTCAGCCCATCTTTCATGAATTATATCATATGCTTACTTTCCTTTCCACCTTGCACTCAAATTGTTTATTTTTTTTTAAGAAAACAAATAATACACTTAGAACCACCAAAAAAGGATACCTTAGTTAGCTTAACCATAGGTATATTTAAGTAAAGTATCCATATACTCATTGTAAAACCTGTGTTTGCACAGTAAGTTTCATAAATCAATTTAACATGAAGGCAATAAAGAAAAAAATCTAAAAATCTAGATAGCAAAGTTCTTAAATTCTAAATATTAAACACTAACTTAGAGAAGTGTTGATCAGCTGTCAAAACTGTGAATGTTCTCAAAATATCAAGTAGAAAATTCTTACAAATTATCTGCATTGCTATAGTAATGATCTATGTTATTAAACATTTTCCTGATTTCAGGAAAATATGAAGATAGAAATATTTTTACAATTCAAATAGTTTCTTCTTCTTTATTAATTTTTTAATTAAAAAATACAACACAAACATTCTTGACATATAATCATTCCATTCTACCTATATAATCAGTAATTCACAATATCATCACATAGTCACATATTCACTATCATGATCATTTCTTAGAACATTTGCATCAATTCAGAAAATGAAATAAGACAACAGAAAAAATTCATACACACCACACCCCTTACCCCTCCCTTTCATGGAACATTACCATTTCAATCTACTAAATTTATTTTAACATTTGTTCCCCCTATTATTTATTTTTATATTCTTTTTTATTAGTTTTTTAATTTTTTAAAAATATAACAAACACAAACATTCTTAATATATCATGTTCTACATATATAATCAGTAGTTCACAATATTATCACATAGCTGCATATTCATCATCATGACCATTTCTTAGAACATCAGATTGTTTCTTTAACTGTAATCCCTTCTCCCCCCACCTTCTGTTTATCTGCTCTTCAAGTCCCAGACTCCATAAGGCATTTCCCCAATTCCCATCCCCATATACCTTCCCTCGCTCTGTCTGCCTACTTCTACACCGTCTTGATTTTCCAGTTTTCCCTTTCATTTTCCATACCGGTTTTTTTTTTCTCCAACTTTGGCTATAAATTAGGCTATTTGTATGCACATCACAATTCTCCCCACTCATATCAAATCCTCATGATGGCACTCTTTTCTCTCCCCCACCCTTGTATCAGAACAAGCACTTAATATTGACTAAATGAATATATTCCAGTCCATAACAACTTTGCTCAAACTCTGCTCTTAGTACTTGGCTACAAGGTTACTTGTTTTGTTATCCTCGGATAAGCATTGGAATACATTGCTCCCAAGCAGGGAAAACTGGTTTTTAGGTTGGCAGAGGGGTGCGTGAAAAAATCTACATATGAAAAAAGTTTGTGGCCTTCCAGAGGCCCACTGTACATAAACAGATACACAGTACATCTGTGGTATTAAATTTTCATGGGTGCAAAGGGGAATTAGTTTAAAAATATATCTAAAGTGACACTGAAAGAGAGGGACAAAAATAAAGAGATTGAGAATTAATGCCCAGGGATTGTTCCATTTGTTTCCTGCGTATTTGCTTCCTCCCTAAGCACCATGAGAATACTTGAGATAACAGCAAGAAAGCAGAATGGTTAGATGTGTGGGCTTTGGAATCAGACTGCCTGGGTTTGCACCTCGGCTCTATTTCCAAGCTGGATAGTATCGAGCAAATAAGTTACTCCCTCTAGGTCTCAGGTTCCTCATGTAACATTTTCTTACTGCCTTCCTCCTAGGGCGGTTGTTTTAATGCATTAAATGAGGTCATTGAAAAAGAGCACACTTCCAGTGCTTAGTGTTTTAGAAAGCGTGCGGGCACACAGGGATGTTCACCACACACGACTGATGAACTAACGCTGGTTGGTTTCTGGCTAACCGGAACCACTCTGACACTCAGGCAGGAGTCGCAGGCAGCTCCGTGTCTGCTCTTTACACGTAGCGTCCCTCTATAAAATAGGGTATTTTATCTACCCCTTGGGATTTGGGAGGATTCAAGAGATAAATTAATACGGTGTGCTTAAAACGGAGCTCCTTTAACGCGTTAGCCCCACTCCAGACCAAGCCCCTCGCAAAACCAGACCGGCGAGCAGAACGTAGATGGCCAGTCAGGAAAAACCAGAACCTGTCAGACGACTTAAAGGGGAAGGTGCACTTCATGTCCTGACTCCCTTTCTCGGGATGGCCTCACAAGGGGCCTCCACCCGAGCCCAGGCCGGGGCCCAGTACCTGAGTCGCCCCCGGCGCTGGGACCCTGGTTACCAAGCCCAGAATGAACGCCGGGCGGCTGGTGGGGAGGCGAGACGACGCCGGTCGAGAACTCAGTAGGTTCAGAGTCCATGGAGGCGGACACTGTACGTTTGGGTGGAGTGAAGGGGTTCTCAGGGCAGGGTGTGTGGGGTAAGTGGCTGTGACCAAGAAGGAGAGTCTGTCCAGGAGCTGCGCGAGGCCGGGGGACTCAATGGGCCTGTCACACAGAGAGAAGGACAGCAGCTCGCACAGCACCAAGGCTGCGCGCGCCTGCGCAATTCACTAGCGCGCACGCGCGCCTTTTTCGCGCCCCAGGTTTAGAGGGCACGCACTCCACGCCCGCCTTCCTGGGCATTTTTTACCCACAACTCCCCGGGATCTCATGACGTCTCCTTCTGCGCGTGCGCCCTCCTAGTCCCGCCCCCAAATCCCGAGGGGCTTTGCGGGGCACTACTTAAGTGCCTCATTGGGCACTTTCGGTCTCATTTTTTTCATCTTGCTAGGTACGTTGTCCTGTGGCTGTTCTACCTTTTTCTGTTTGTTTTTAATGTGTCCGTGTGGTATCGTGTTGCACCTATTTGGTGGCCTGGTTGACGGGGTAGCGATGGTATCGGTCGTGGCCTTGAGCCTCAGAGCGGCGGCGGGACTTTTTATAAAGAACAAGATGGCGGTAGTGGGTTGTGCTGGCTGCCCTCCCTGTGATGAGGACTGTTTTCACAGACCTGTACTGAACTCAGTGAGGATAAGTAGTTCTGAGGAGACGGGCCCTGAACAGCCGATGTCCTGCTATGCAGTCGCTGGGGAAAAGAAGCGATCGCGAATTACCCAGTGCTCATCTTTTCTAATTTTTTCTTTTTTGGGGGGTCTGCAGGATTCAGGCACACGTCTGAGTTGAAAAGAACCCTCCGTTGGTTGAAGTAAGTGGTTGTAGCCATTCTTTGATCTTCCATTTTTTATATATTTAAGCGTTATTTATTGTGTGTGCTACAGGGATGATAGTAAAAACTGAACTCTCTCTTTCTGATGGACTAGTGGAGAAAACTTACAAAGTTCTGAGTAGCACTATCCTCAGCATATGTAATTTTGGGGGGGGGGGATTTTGTACCCCTGACGTGCTAGGGCACTTACACGAGTCAGTTGACATCCTCAGGGTGTAAAACTCAGTGAAGGGGGCTTTTCATTTTCAGATGTTCATCTCAAAAGAGCTTACTAGTAGGATGGAACAAGACCCAGCTTTCTGCAAAGAGCCAGTGATTCGAGGCCCTGGAAGAGCACGTGGTGCTTCACCTAGACAGTACCCTTTGATGGTTTACAAATTCAGCTTTACAGTGATGCCCCAGGTGGGTATATAATAGTTTATACCATAACTGGAAACGGGGCACACAATTTAAATGGAACTTGTGCGTTCAAATTGAACTGACCACTGTCCATGATGAACAAAAAAAATGACAAGCATATGTCTGAATTAACATGTGATGTCATCCTACTACTGAGAAGTGGGCCGGGGTACTGATGAGCTTTTGAATGCCTAGTCTTAGGTATAAATAACATTGCCCTTTTCTGTCTCCAGTGTACGGTCACCAGTCCTGAGGAGTTCAGCTTTCCCTGGGGCAAATGCAGGTAATTGTCCACATGGCTTTGGGACATGTCATCTCGCAGGGGTGCCCCAGAACCAGGAGAGCGAGTGGTCAGCTGAGTATGGTTGTGTCTTTGCTTTTTCCAGCTTGTTCCTCTTGGAATGACTTTTTTGGGTGGGTGGAGTGGAGGGAGAGCAACCCAGCAGTTGCCCCGTCTTTGTGAGGTTGTGCTCTTTTCACATATATTCTGTTACTGTCAGATGATTTGAAATGATAATGCTGATGCTCTATGAGGTATGACAGTTAATAGCATGTTAGAGTTCTGATGACAGTTGCTGTTAAAAAGAAATTTTGTTCTGTTCCTAAATTGTAAAATAACATTTTGTTCTTCTTTCCCAGGTTATCCTGATGATGCCATATTCATCTATCTTCTGTAAGTTCCTTCCGATACTATGATAAATGAGAACATAGAGGGTTGGGTCGATATATTACAGATACATTACCCTTCATAGCCTCTTTTTGTTTTTTGTTTTTTTGTTTGTTTTTGTTTTTGGTATGCTGTATGGTGGGGGTCACATTCCATTCTTTAACCTTGTGGCTATCCTATTTTTCCAGCACCATTGTTTAATTTTTTGGTGGCAGGTGGGGAGATTCCACGGGCTGGGGATAGAACCCAGGTCTCCTGCATGGTAGGCAGGAGTTAATACTACTGCGCTTACCCCTCATGACATTTTTTTGAGTCACAGAACCCTTGTTGAATCCAAAGTTTTTGGTTCCTCTAACAGATAGTGATATTTTCGTGACCTTTTATTTCCCCCTAGATACCCACTGATGGATGGGCTCAAGATCCAACTCCTAGAAGGAACTGAAAGTGGTAAGTAGTTGTAAACTTGCCTAGGCATCATTTGTGAAAGTCCAGTGCCAATGAGGAGCAAACATCCCGTCTTAACCCCTGTTTTAGCCCCAGAGCCAGTAATGGTGAACCCACTGGGGCTAACTGGGAGAGAGGATGAGAACTTGTTCCATAAGGAACTGTCTGAGGTGTACATGGGCAGTTGTATACTAAGTATTTGCTTTTTTTCCCATGTCCATTAACGCTATAGCTAGTATAGCTTATGTTTTAGCATATTTAACTAAATTATTTTTCTAATTCAGAAGCGGCTTGTTTCCGAATAACAAGGCTCCAGCATTAAGAGGTTAGTTGGTTTTTATCTTGGTATCATTTTTGCCAGCAAGTCGGCAGTTTCTATGATGAATCAAACTAGCTCACTATGACTTGCACGATGAAAACATATGAACACCTGAGAAACTGGAGAAGACTGGTGGGATGACATGTGTAAAGAACATTTTAACCACAGCTTTGTCCTTCATCCAGGTGCTGTTACCAGTAAGCTGCTTGTTGACTGAAAGGTGAGTAACTTCAGCATGTTTTTGTTGCGTGCAGCATATTCAGTGGAGAAAGAGGCCTCTGTATGATGACTTACATGGAATCTCGTTCGGCTGATGTTTGCTGTTGAGACTTGGAAATCTGATTTTCTAGGAACAAAGGTTTAAATGTAAACAACTTTCACCTAAAGTGGAAGTGTTTTTTTGACTGTTTTGTTTGTTTATTGCAGTGTCCAGCACCTTCCCTGGAGCCCAAGCAATGATTTAAGGTAAATAAATGCCTTTGCAGTGCTGGCTACTCTGCTTGCAGGGGGTGGAGGTGTGTCTGTGGTGCTTGGATCTGGGTAACTGGTCAAAGACTATTACTGGTTTACTTCAAAGTCTTAAGTCATTCTTGAGCAATAGTGGCTGCTCACCAGTGATGAGTTGGATACCGCCCCAGTCTGATAACAGTGACTGAAAGGTATTTCTGAGCTGTGAGCTTAAGTTATAAATTTACAAGGAAAGTATGTAGATAAGCTGGTGGTTCTATAAAAGATGTACATTGAAATGTATGTAGTTATACAGATGTGCCTTTCCAAGCAGTATTAACTCATGGAATGATTGAGACTTAATTCCCAATTTCATATTCTTGCAGGGAAACATGACGTGTATTTCTGCCCAATTCCAGTCCACAGTTAGAGGTAAGTCTAGATATAAAGTGGGTTAAGTAAAATTCTAGATCCCAGTGAAGAAACATTCACATGTCTTACCTTCTGTCCTAGTCCCAGAGCCTGTAAAGGTGAACCCACTGGGACTGGCTGGAGGAAAAGAGGAGAGTTTGTTCCAGAAGGAACTGTCTGAGGGATCTTGAAAATTTCTACACATGGGAAAGGGAGGACTAATCACTTGTACAAAAACCAATTGTAAACTTTTTCCAAGTCTGATGAGAGAACAAGTTGCATTTAAATGGTGTCTGTTTAAATATTGGTATTAAATATTTTTAATAGATAAACCACGATAAAAGTATTTGGAAGTGGGTCTTAACACTAGCCATATATAAACTCTTTATTAGTTCATATATGCAGCATAAAACAAGAGTTTTTATTTTGTTTCACAGGAATTCAGATCTTCAAAAGAAGTTTCAAGGGACTCCTTACCAACCTAGATGTTCAAATTAGAATGCAATTAAACCTTTCTACTGTCTCCAAATAAATGAAGTTGCCTTTTTTCCTTCATTGTTATGTGTTCTTGTGGGTGTAGCTGGGTTGAAATGACTAAACAATGGTTTTGCTGTTAGGTCCTCTGCCTGACAGGGTATTGATAGTTCTGTAATTTCTACCTATTTTTTATAGTTTGATGCATGAAATTTTTGTATGTGTTTTGTGGCCAGAACCAGTTTCTGTTTGGGATGGGGGAAAGGTTTTGATATTGGGTGTTAGAGGTGGCAGCACAACACTGTGAACATAATTAGTAGCCCTGTCTTAAGAGGAGAAATTTTAGGTTGTACATATTAACGTGCAATTGTACAGTACATAGTGAACCCTAAGGTGTGTAGTTCTACCACACCAATGCGAGGTGTGTTAATAACCAGTGGTCTTGTAAGATTGCTATTGGCAACCAGTGTTGAAAGGCCAGGAATGCTCCTGTCCTAGTTCGCTAGCTGCTGGAATGCAACACACCAGAGATGGATTGGCTTTTAATAAAAAGGGATTTATTTTGTTAGTTCTTCAGAAGAAAGACAGCTAACTTTCCATTGAGGTTCTTAAGTAGCACGGTGATCTCTGCTGGCCTTCTCTCCAGGCTTCTGGGTTCCAACATCTTTCCCTGGGGTGATTTCTTTCTGTATCTCCAAAGGCCTTGGCTGAGCTGCGATTGCTGTGATGAGATGTCGAGTTGTTTAGGCTGTGCTACATTGTGCTCTCATTTAAGCACCAGCCAGTTAAGTCAAATGTCATTCATTGCAGCAGGCACACCTCCTAGCCAACTGCAGATGTAATCAGTAATAAAGATTCACGTGCCATTGGCTCGTGTCCATGGCAGCAGAACTAGGTGCCTTCACCTGGCCAAGTTGACAACTGAATTTAACTACTACAGCTGCTGAGTATCCTACAATGTACAGGGCAGCCCTTGCTGTGACTTAAACCAGCCCAAAGTTTTAATTGTACATTGTGGAATAAAGACGTAAGACATGCTGTCAAAGAATAAGGAGCTGCTGCAGTAAGGAAGGATCGGCAGGGAGGGCATCTTGAGGTGGCATTTGAGCTGGGTCCTGAAAGAAGGTGGGGAGATCTGGAGACAGTAGTCTGAAAGAGGAAGTGGGGAGATTGAGAACATTTTGGTGGCAGAGCCAGTAGGATTGGCTGATGGAGAACTGTTGGGGGTAAAGGGAAGAGTATAGAGACAGGAGGCAATCCTGTGGGTTTATTTTGAGATATCTCCCAAACATCCAAGGAGCGTCAGGCAGGCAACATATTAGAGTTTGTGGGTGGGGTCCAAAACCAGGTTGTCTGGATTTGCTGTTGGCCACTGCTACTTACTGCGACTTTGGAGAATAACCTGACCTGCTCTGCCTTAGTGTATTCAAAAGAAAGTAGTACCTCATCTCAAGATTAATACATATAGATTCAGAGAAAGCAACACCATGAAGCAGAGAGTCTACCAGCCAGTGACCTTTGGAGATGAAGGAAGATGCCTCCCGGGGAGCTTCATGAAACCGGAAGCCAGGAGAGAAACTAGAAGATGGCGCTGTATTTGCCATGTGCCCTTCCAGCTGAGAGAGAAGCCCTGACTGTGCTCGCCATGTGCCTTCTCACTTGAGAGAGAAACCCTGAACTTCATCAGCCTTCTTGAAACAAGGTATCTTTCCCTGGATGCCTTAGATTGGACATTTCTATAAATTTGTTTTAATTGGGGCATTTTCTCAGCCTTAGAACTATAAACTAGCAACTCATTAAATTACCCCTTTTAAAAGCCAAAAAAAAAAAGATTAATACATATAAAGCACTTGGAATGGATCCTGGCATTAACAGGCTGGAGATAAAGAGACACCGAGGATGGGTAGGAGGAGAAGCTTAGAGTATATAGTAGAAAGTGAATTTCTAGGCCTTGTCGCTAACAAATTTGTGAAGAGAATGGTTTAGCAGCCAATAGGAGAGCTGTGCCTTTTCCCCAAACTTGATCACTTGGAATGCAGTGTGGCCACCAAAGAACAGCGACCTGTATTAGGATTCTCTAGAGAAATAGAACAGGAAATATTTGTAAATATAGAATTTGTGAAACTGTCTCATGTAACCGTGGGAACGTAGAGTCCAGACTCTAGGGCAGGCTGTGAAGCTGATGGAGGGAGGGTCTGGACGAACTCCACAGAAGAGGCTCACCAGCCGAAGCAGAAAGAGACTATCTCTTCTGAATCCTCCTTAAAAGGCTTCTAGTGATTCTAATCACTATGCTTAATCTATTAAGCATCACTCATTAAAGAAGACACTCCCCTTGGTTGATTACAAAAGGAATCAGCTGTGGATGTAGCCGATGTGATCATGATTTAATTCTATGAAATGTCCTCATTGCAACAGACAGGCCAGCACTTGTCCAACCAGACAAAACAGGTTCCACCACTTGACCAAGTTAACATGTGAACCTGGCCATGACGGGGCCTAAGGCAGCCATTTTGGTTTTTCACTGTTTCAGCGGCACCTCCTCCGTTCCTCCCCTGGTTGATACAGGATGCAGTTAGAAACCAGGCGGGCTAAGCCCTGAAGCTAGCGCTACAGGATCCACAGGGGCCTCCAGAACCTCCAGACCCTGTTCCTCCAAGTCCCAGTACCTCTTTGAGGTTTGAAGGTGCCTGTTAGATGTGTGAATGCCTTGGTTGTCAACAAGTAGTGAAAGGGTTTCCTGGGACTACACCCCTAAACCAAGTAAATTCATGCAAGGCAAATAGGCATTTATGGAAACTTTCATCAGTCTCTGAAGGCTTGAGGGATGTGGTAAAACTTAGAAACCCTTTCTAGTTGACCGGCTCCATATTGTATTGGCTTTCAAATTGAGTGTCCCCTTAAAAAAAATTCTTTTCCCAGAATAGAAATTCAATAGAAAGTCTAAAACTGAATCAATTTAGAAATCTGTAGGAAAGTACCATTTTAAAATAAAGAAGAAAAAAAAAGAGCTTAGGGTTAAAGGGGGAGTACAGTTCATTTCCCACACCATGCAGCAAAAGTGCAAAGCCAAATGGTGGTGGGGGTACACAGATACAGGGGACTACTATTACTAATTTATTTTTCTAAGTTAAAGTCCTTACTGCAGTATGGCATGGATATAACACAATCCTAAAGCCAGTACAGAAGTCATTGGAATTTGCGATATGCATCTTGTTTTACAAAAATACTTCACGTGCTCATGTGGATAACAAAAATGGCACTTCCTTGCTACTTTCCAAGAGTAACTACCCTCCAAAGGTAGCCTATCAGAGCTGGTAAGTGCATGGAGAGCACTGGAAGGCTAAGCACCTCCAGTGCACATTTAGATCTTCCCTTCTCTGTTACTCCTAGCCCTTGTCCCCTACCCATCTCCCAACTGCTAACTACCACAGGCTTGAGTTTGCAGGATATTTGACAGCCGATGGGGTCTATTTCCATGTAGGATCCAACCCAGTTAAGTCTCAAGTTGCTGGCCCGAGTGATTCTGCTTTTGAGAATTATTTTAGTGAGCCCTTAGCTGTATGAGCTGACAGTCATGTTGGTTACTGGAGGGTGACACTTGTCCCTTTTTTCTTCTGTCAAAAATGCCAGAGAGCCCCAGCATTTTGGGTTACCTCTAAAAGTAAAGGGCCTTAAAAGAAGGGAACAAAGCTGAGAAAGAGGGTAAGAAATGCTGACAAGAAATAGTAAATGTCCACAGCACCTTAAAAGGTGTGTGGGGGGGGAGGTGTCACGGTCAGGTTCATATGTCAACTTGGCCAGGTGGTGGTACCTGTTTGTCTGGTTGGGCAAGTGCTCCCCATCTTTTGCTGTGAGGGCATTCCATAGAGTTAAATCATGATCACATCAGCTACATCCATAGCTGATTCCATTTGTAATCAGCCAAGGGGGGTGTCTTCTTTAATGAGTGATGCTTAATCTAATCACTGGAAGCCTTTTAAAGAGGATTCAGAAGAGACACGTTCTCTTCCTGCTTTGGCCGATGAGCCTCTCCTGTGGAGTTTGTCCAGACCCTCCATCGGAATCATCAGCTTCACAGCCCACCCTACAAATTTTGGACTCTACCTTCCCATGTGTTCCTAGTTTGCCAGCTGCCAGAATGCAATATACGAGAAATGGAATGGCTTTTAAAAAGGGGAATTTAATGAGCTGCTAGTTTACAGTTTTAAGGCTGAGAAAATGTCCCAATTAAAACAAGTCTATAGAAATGTCCAAGCAAGGGTATCCAGGGAAAGATACTTTGGTTCAAGAAGGCTGATTAAGTTCAGGGTTTCTGTCTCATCCGAGAAGGTGCATGGTGAACACAGTCACGGTTTCTCCCTCAGCTGGAAGGGCACGTGGCGAGCACAGGGTCATCTGCTAGCTTTCTTTCCTGGCTTCCTGTTTCATGAAGTTCCCCGGGAGGCGTCTTCCTTCTTCATGTCCAAAGTGCTGGCTGATGGACTCTCTGCTTCATGGTGCTGCAGCATTCTCTGCTCTCTCTGAATCTCCTTCATTCTCCAAAATGTTTCCTCTTTTATAGGACTCCAGAAACTTATTAAGACCCACCCAAATGGGTGGAGACATGTCGTCACCTAATCCAGTTTAACAACCACTCTTGATCAGATCACATCTCCAGAGACATGATCTGATTACAGATTCAAACAGACAGTATTGAATAGGGATTACTCTGCCTTTACAAAATGGGATTTTGATTAAAACATGACTTTTCTAGGGGACATACATCCTTTCAAACCAGCACATCACGGTTATGTGAAACACTTTTATAAATTTTGTATTTATGAATATCTCCTGTTGATTCTGTGTCTCTACAGAATCCTAACTAATACAGGAGATTATTGCTGAAAATTGAGTTTGAGGCCTTCATTTCAAAGGTCACTCCACTCCCCTGCCCACTTCATCCTGAAAGGTGAGGGGTATAGTCCGGGAACTATTAACTTTTTCTTCATAAATCATCTCCTTCCTCCTTTTCTTCCTTCTGTCCTATTGTAAGTCGATAGAAAAATCATGCAGAAAATACAGAGTCCCCATGTTAATCCTTCACACAGAGTTTCCCCCAGTAGTAACATTTTGCATTAGTGCAAAAACCTAAAAAATTAGGTTATAAATGCACATCAATGAACCAATATTACATGGTTTACATTAGGGTTCATTGTTGCACAGTTCTATTCTGGTTACATACAACCTAAAATCTCCCATTTTAAAAACTTTCAAACATGCAAACCAGGTCTGTTAATTACTTTCACAATGTCGTGCTACCATCACTCTCATCCATTACCAAAAACTTTTCCATCACCCAAAACAGAAACTGTACAATGTAAGCATTAACTGCCCCATTCCCTACCCCCACCCCAGGCCCTGGTAACCTATTATGAATTTGTGTGTTCTGGATATTTCATACCAGTGAGATCATACAGTATTTGTCCTTTTGTGTCTGGTTTATTTCGTTCAACATGGTATCTTCAAGGTTCATCCATATTGTAGCATGTATCCGAAATTCACTGCTTTTTACAGCTAATAATCCATTGTATGGCTATACCACATTTTGTTTGTCATTAATCTGTTGATGGATGGATGCTTGGGTTGCTTCCACCTTTTGGCTATTATGAATAATGCTGCACTGAACATCAGTGTGCAAATACCTGTTCGAATTTCTGCTTTCAATTATTTGGGTATAGACTTAGAAGTGGAATTGCCAGGTCATATGATAATTCTATACTTAGCTTTCTGAGGAACCAATGAACTATTTTCCACTGGGGCTGTACCACTTACATTCCCACAAACAACACATGAGGGTTCCTATTTCTCTGCACCCTCACCAGAACTTATTATTTTTCATAAAAAAGCCATTCTCAATTAAAAAAAGAT
The DNA here is from genome assembly GCF_023851605.1 of Tamandua tetradactyla. Taxonomy (NCBI): domain Eukaryota; kingdom Metazoa; phylum Chordata; class Mammalia; order Pilosa; family Myrmecophagidae; genus Tamandua; species Tamandua tetradactyla. The sequence continues at coordinate 11,746,923 of NC_135335.1, forward strand.
TCAAAAAATCAAAAAGAAAAATAAATAAAAGGACAACCAAAAAGCCATCCTCATGGGCGTGATATATTACAAGCCTTTTAACACTACTTAAAAATGCAAGATATATTAGTTTCATGGAAAAAAATTAAATAAAAATGTTTTTAAATATATTCACATGGACCCAGAGTGATTTGAACAGTGAATAAAAAAGCATTTGCAAAGTTCCCTTTGGGGAATGGTGAGAAAGAGGGAAAATTCAACTTCCCCAAGTTGAATTCTTGATATCCTCACAAGCAGTGGGGACAACCAAAGCAATAGGCTGAGCCCCCAATCTTGGGATTTGTTCATATGAAACTTAACCCCACAAAGGATAGGCTAAGCCTACTTAAAATTAGACCTACGAGTCACCCCAAAGAGAATCTCTTTTGTTGCTCAGATGTGGCCTCTCTCTCCAGCCAACACAACAAGCAAACTCACTGCCCTCCCCTTGCCTATGTGGGACATGACTCCCAGGGGTGTGGACCTTCCTGGCAATGTGGGACAGAGATCTTGGAATGAGCTGAAACTCAGCATCAAGGGATTGAGAAAACCTTCTCGACCAAAAGGGGGAAGAGAGAAATGAGACAAAATAAAGTGTCCATGGCTGAGAGATTCCAAACAGAGTCGAGAGGTTATCCTGGAGGTTATTCTTACACATTAAATAGATATCACCCGGTTAGTCAGGATGTAGTAGAGAGGCTGGAGGGAACTGCCTGAAAATGCAGAGCTGTGTTTCAGTAGCCATGTTTCTTGAAGATGATTGTATAATGATAAAGTTTTCACAATGTGACTGTGTGATTGTGAAAACCTTGTGTCTGATGCTCCTTTTATCTACCTTATTGACAGACGAGTACAACATATGGAATAAAAATAAATAATGGGGGAACAAATGTTAAAATAAATTTAAATTGAAATGCTAATGATCAATAAGAGGGAGGGGTAAGGGGTATGGTATGCATGAATTTTTCTCCGTTGTCTTTTTATTTCTTTTTCTGAATTAATGCAAACGTTCTAAGAAATGATGATGATGATGAATATGCAACTAGGTGATGATATTGTGAATTACTGATTATATATGTAGAACGGAATGATCATAAGAATGTATACATTTGTTTGTTACTTTTTTTAAAAAATTAAAAAATTAATAAAAAAAGGAATTTAAAAAAATGTATTCCCATGGAAAGAAGAGTCTTTCCTTTGCCTTGCCTAGCCTATCATCAAAGTACGTGAGTCTCTGTACTCTTCCATTTCTTTGTATCTCCGCGACTACAGCCACCCTGTCCCCAAGCCTGTCTCCTTCGTGGAGTGCTGCAAGAGTCTTCTTCCAGTTTCCCTCATGAGACTATGAAGCCGTGAAGGAAGGCAAGGTTCCCGTCCGGTTTTATCATTGTACCGTGTCTGCTCAGTAAGCATAACCAAATGAATAAATGGGCTCTCAGGGAGCAAATGTATTTACAAGCTCTTGCAGTCTTTCTCAATCGGCCTTCCATAGGTATGGCATGAACAGGGATAACAACGGCCTGAGAGTGGAGTGATCTTCATTTCCTTTTGCTGCAGAGGAGAAGCAGGAGTACCACCAGCTGCTGAAGTCAGACAGATTTGTGCTCTGGACAGGGAGGTACCCCTGCCCACGTCCACACTTGGCTGCAGCCTGGCCAAAGAAGGATGGAAGCTGCTCAGCTAGTGTGCTATGGCCTGCCCCCGATTGAGTCTTGCAGAACGTGTAAACAACTGGGATGGAAAGAAACTGAATTTCACTTTTGCTTCCTGCATTCGTTTTCTATGGTTGCTGTAGCGAATTACCACTAACAGTGGCTTAAGACAAAATAAATGTATTATCTCCTGCATTCGTTTTCTATGGTTGCTGTAGCGAATTACCACTAACAGTGGCTTAAGACAAAATAAATGTATTATCTTACGGTTCTAGAGCTCAGAAGTCTAAAATGGGCTAAAATCAAAGTGTGGGCAGGGCAGTGCTCCCTTTGGAGGTCCTAGGGGAGGAAAGGTTTCCATGCTTTTTCAGCTTCTAGAGGTTGCTAGTTTCTCAGCTGACGGCCCCCTTCCTTCCACCTTTAAAGCCAGAACAGTCCATTGAGTCTGTTCCCTAAAATCCTAGACTATCAGCCATTCTGCTGTTTGGAATCATATGAGTGAGGACGAACTGCCCCACTGTTGCCTGGAGAATCTCAGCCACACGGATCACTTCGCAACAGAGACGCGGTACTTCGGTTAAGAGGCTTCCAACAGAACATTCCTCATTTCCATTAACAGGGTTTCCAAGGTCACTTAGACCTCAACTCCCTTCTCAGCCAGGGCCCCTTTCGTTCTGGCGGCCTTGGCTTTGTGCCTATAGAAGAACCAGCTTGCTTAAAACTTCCCTGCACCCTCCTCCCCCATCCTGAAACAGGACTGCTTCTGCCTGGGGCCGCTGGCTCTGTGCCGCGCCGAGCAATCCGTGGCAGGGGGCGGGGCTGCCAGGCGGGGGCGGGGCTGCCAGGCGCGGAGTAGGCGCGGAGTAGGCGCGGAGTAGGCGCGGAGTAGGCGCGGAGTAGGCGCCCAGGTGCCGGGTCACACCGTTGGGCACCGCGCGGTTCGCTCGGGCGGCGCGTGCGCTCAGCTTCCCGGATGGAGGAGGAGGCCCCTGAGTAAGGAGCCTCGCGTCACCAAGCCAGGAACCCCAGCCATTTCGACCCCTTAACGGCCTTGCCGAACCCCTATCAAACTCTCGGGGATGGGACGCTCACCCCACAATTTGGGAGGACAAAGAGCGCGCGGGGACTGCAGTCACGAGGTGTACGGGAACCAAGCCAAATAAAAAAAAATTTTTACGGGGAGGGCGGGGTTATGCAAAATAAAAACTGAACCATCATGCGTGAGAAGGCAGGCAGGGGAAGTAAATGACCAAATTTAAAGGTTTTCTAAAAAAATCTAGCCACTATTACAAAGTCATTATAATGGGTAATCTATTTGGAGGGATAGTAAAGATAAAAAACAAAACGAGTCGTGACACCCTGAGAGTCACCACAACCGTAAAAGAAACATTAAGGGTACGGCCGGCTGGTACACAAGCTTACTGATATAGCTTCTCGGCCTTTTGGCTAAGATCAAGTGTAGTATCTGTTCTTATCAGTTTAATATCTGATACGTCCTCTATCCGAGGACAATATATTAAATGGATTTTTGGAATTGGGAGATGGAATAGGAGCTTGCTCCGTCCACTCCACGCATCGACCTGGTATTGCAGTATTTCCAGGAACGGTGCACCCCCTACGGGGGAACAATAAATGTATCAAAAATCAGATTCGAGCTTTTTTTTGGGGTTTTACGTTACCTCTTGCATTCTTTCCGAATTGAAGTTTCTTTTTCGAGTAAACAGAATGTGTTTTTATGGGTTTATTGTGTTTCATTGACTATATGACTGCTTGCATGTGGTGTCGACTTTTGGAATGTAAATATTAAAATTAAACTAATTGAGGTAAGTCTTTTTTTAATGTGTTTACCACCCGATTTTTGCATACGTTTTGCAGCGCTGAGGTATGAGTTTTGAAGGGTTGTGTTTCTTGAAGTGCTTGAGTCCCGAAGTCTGTCTGGGAAGCAATACTAGTTAGATCACAGGTTTTAGAGGAAGGTGGACCACAACAGAATCGTTGAGCCGTTTCACGAAACGGAAAGATAAGAATTGTAGGGTTTTTGGGAAACGTGAACTCGCGTTAAGTTTAAACAAAGCAGTTTAAATATAAAAGTCCATACAAAGTAGGGCTGTGTTGCGTGCAAAGGAGCCGACATAAGATCTGGACCAGGAAGTGGGTTCAGGGTTTCCTTCGTAATGATAGTTAAGATAAATAGGAGAAATCCCGTTATCTAAAACTCTGCAGCTTGAGTGGGAAATCAAGGCTATTTCTGTGAGAAATGACTTGGGTCTTGTCCTCCGCGCGGGAGTGGAATGTGTCATTGTTACTGATATACTTTCAAATAGCAAAATGTTTGACAGCTTATGATTTTAGAGAACAAAATTTCTCCGTAAGAAGGCAGTAGGCACTCAAAGGGAGTCATGCCATTTCACAGCTGCAGTTTATCCTTAAGAGAAATTTGTAGGTTTTTACGCTTAGTTTGAGCTAAATTTTACATTCTTATCATCAAAATTCGGTGCGAGGGAATGAAATGACGCCCGTTCCCCCCCCCCCCCTTTCCAAAACAGATGTTTTAAGACAGCCAGTTTCGTTTTCCCCGTCTGCATTTACTTACATTGTGTCTTTTACACTCCATTATGAAGTGCATGATACTCTGAAGCAGGAAAAGGAGCTAGAGGTGGTTCGGCCTGGCTTCGCGGTGCCCTTGGTAAGCCGCTCCAAGTGGACCACTCCGAGTGCACAAATATCATTACTCTTCAGATCCTCACAAACTAGCACCTTCTGATTTCATTGCCGTAAAACAAAACCAGCTATTGCTATAGAGGCCATTTAAGCCTCTGGCTCTTTAAGAATTTAAATTTTTGTGGGCCCGAACCCGGCGCCTGCTGTTGACGCAAGTCTGCGCCGGAAGCAATAACCGCGGCCTCCCAGGTTCGACCATGGCGGCGCCGGCGGCTGCTGCGCGCTGGAACCACGTGTGGGTCGGCACCGAGACCGGGATTCTGAAAGGTGGATGGTGGGTCTGGGCGGCCGAGAGTACAGGGGGTCGTGACTCCGGCGCTCCTGACTTTCCGGTCTCGCAGGGGTTAATCTTCAGCGCAAGCAGGCGGCGAACTTCACGGCGACCGGACAGCCGCGGCGCGAGGAGGCAGTGAGCGCCCTGTGCTGGGGCCCCGGCAGCGAGACCCAGGTGCGCGGCCGCGGGCCGGACGGGAGCTGGGACGCTGGGTGGAGGCACGTCAGCTTCTCCCTCTTCGCCATCCCGCCCTCCTCTGCCTGCAGGTCTTGGTGGGTTGCGCGGACCGGACGGTGAGGTACTTCAGCACCGAGGAAGGCAGATTCCAGGGCCAGAGGCACTGCCCTGGAGGGGAGGGCACGTTCCGGGGCCTCGCCCAGGCGGATGGGTAAGACCGGTCTCCTAGCTGAACGCCCAAGAGGCCTGGACTGAATGACAGGGGCCTGGGTTCGTGTCTTTGTCCGTTAATTCCTGTAACAAGCATTTATTGAACTTTAAATGGACACCTACTGAGTTCCAGGCACTGGGCAAAGTGCAGGAACTGCAGGTGAACCTGATTTCATAGAGCTGTCATCCTCTCGGGTTCCCCCCCTCGCCTTGCATTCTCGGTTACCCTGGATAAGTATTTCGTCAACACTGAGCATGTTCCCAACGGGGACGAATCACCACCAAGGTGATGAAGGTGCTAGTAGGTAGGTGACTGATGCTACCTACTTCTGGGGATGAAGAGAAAAGGCTGAGAAGTTTGTGAACTCCATACTCTATGGGTCTGGAGGTATTTCCTCTGGACAGGTGAGGCCTGGAAAGAATTTTGTTACTGATGAAGAGTTTAGACAGCTGGTGAAGACATTCTGGAAAGAGGGTACTGCCTAGGGAGAGCCAAGGATTGCTGGCAGGTTAAATAGCATCTGGTGGTTGAAGCCCAGGAAGAGCTGTAATATGAGATGGGCAAAACTGGTTGGCATTAGATGTAATCTAGGCTGAGAGATCTGCTTTTTTATTTTGTAGGTGGTGAGAAGTTATTGAAGGTTTTTTGAGGGGGAAGTGTTGTGGTCAGAGCTGTGAGCCTGTAGGATTGTGGAGGATGGACTGGAGAGAGAGTTGTGAGACTGTTGCCACAGCCCACGCAAGCAACACTGAGACCTTGAGCCTTGGTGGGGAAGGCGAGCAGATGCCAGAAAGAGCATAGGCACAGAATGCACAGAACCTGGGGACAGACTTGACTTGGGCTTCATGGAAGGGGCGCTTTGAGGAGGAGACTAACATTTAGTCCTAGGACCTGAAACAGGGAACTTAAAAGAAGCTGGTGTTTGACTTTGGCTAAACCCTCAATTCAAACCAACCTCATTTCAATAATTTCAAAGCTACTGATCCTGATCTCTGATAAGTGACTCAAGGTTCAGAAAGACTACCAGATTGCCCCACCTTTACCTGTGGAATAGCAAAAGTACTCTGCTTTGGAGTATCACAAATTTAATTTCCAACTCTGGTTCTGACATTTATAGCTAAATGGGCAAATCTTTTAATTTCTCGGAGCCTCTGTTTCCTCATTTATAAAACTGGTAACCCTCATTCTATTGAGGAAATCAGAGACATGGAAGCTAGAAGTCATCAGGTCTTCCCCAAACCCCATTTAGCTTGAAGCTTAGGATCTGGGCTGGTAGAGGGATGTCTAGTTAATTTGAACTTGAAGGTGGGTTGGCTGGCGCTAGAGGAAAACAGCTGTATACTTTTACCCCTACACTCTCTCTGTCTGTAGCACTCTCATCACCTGTGTGGATTCCGGGATTCTTCGAGTCTGGAGTGACAATGACAAGGAGGAGTCATCTGACCCAGTAAGGACCCCTGCCCTGATGGTTGAGGAAAGTGGGGCCGGGGGTAGGGGCCTGATGAGGGCTTTAGTGAGGGAGAGTGTTGAGGTCTGTAGGACTGATTCTCATTTCTCCTTTTCAGCTCCTGGAACTGACGGTTGGCTCCGGGGTGTGCAGGATGCGCCAAAACCCAGAATACCTCCACATGGTTGCCACAGGTGGGAAGGAGAATGCGTTGAAGGTGTGGGACCTGCAGGGTTCTGAGGAACCTGTGTTCAGGGCCAAGAACGTGAGTAACAGGGCTGGCTCTGAGGTCCAGAGAGGCTGAGGCCACTGACCTTGAGTGAGAGATCAGATGGGCTTTAGGGGTAATGAAGGAGGGCTGAATGTGGGGGCCACACTTGGCCCTCACAGCCCCACCCCCCATAAACTCCTCCTACCAGGTGCGAAACGATTGGCTTGATCTTCGTGTTCCCATCTGGGACCAGGACATACTGTTCCTTCCTGGGTCGCAGAAGCTTGCCACCTGTACAGGGTACCACCAGGTGAGGCACCACCCCACCCATTCTCCTGGGCCTAAGTAGCTTCCTGGAGAAATGGCTTAGCTATACAGGCTCAGTCCCCCCGGTTTGGCACGGGAGCATCTCCCTTAAACTTTCCAGCCCTACTACTGAACAAGTGACCTTCCCTTATTGCATTCTGATGTGGAATTTTCTGAACTAGGGCTCTTCCTTCCCTCCTGCTTGGAAGAGTGGAGAGCTGAAAGGAATGTTCCCTTCATACTTGGATCCGCAGGGTGCAGGTGTCATGAGAGGATCTTGGGCTGGGTGCCAATGGAACTGAGTTTCAGTCCTGATGCTGCCTCTGATTTGCTTTGGGAGTCAAGCCTGACCCTTGCCTCTAGCCCTAGGTCCCCACTTGTACAGAAAGGGCTGTACTAGGAAACTTTATGACTCGTCTCATTTGAAGTCCTGCTTTTTTGCCTTGTCTCCTTCATTCCCACACATTGAAGTCAGATCTTTGCGGTGATATGCTCTGCTCAAAACACGTATGAAGGATGCACAGGTGGTTGAGTGGTACAATGCTTGCCTGCCATGTGGGAGACCTGGGTTCGATTCCCGGCCCATGCACCCAAGAACAAAACAACAAAAACACACACGAAGCTTTCATCTCTCTTTCCTTACTCAAGCTAAACTTCTCTGCCTGAAATTCAAGACTTGTGACAATTGAACCATCTGATCCACCCCCACCCCCCCACATACATACACACTCTCTCAATTAGGGGATGCGTGGCAGAATACTCACACTTGCAGACCATTGGAATGCTGCTATACACACACACACCCACCACAACCTGGGAGACCTGTCCCCTCAACCTTGTCCATGCACATTCCTAAGCAAACCCACCCCCGCTCCTCCTACACTCGGATTTCCTGTTTGATGGGCAGACTAAGGGAATACAGACTGTGAGAATGTTCCCAGGATGCCCCCTGCCCATCCACTGGGGAGTTTCTGGACTTAGTCCTATCTTCTGTGTTCTTGTACCCCTCCCCCATTACCCTTCTGGCTGCTCTGATCACATCTAGTTCTGCCCTCCCTGTAGATGTTCTGAGAGCATGAGGCCAGGATACCTGGTGACTTTGGACAAGTCACCGCCCTGTCTGTGAGGAGCTCGAACTAGAAGAGCCTAGGTCCTTTCTGGAATATGGGAGGGCAGAGACTGCATCACCATGTTTCCAGCACTGCCTAGCAGAGTGCTGGTCTGAGAACAGGTTAGGAACATATGTGTACCTTTGAGAGCCTCAGTTTGCTCAGTCTCATCTTCACAGGTTTGTCTGGCCATCACATGGGGAAGTTGTTCTGAGAGTGTGTCATAAACATGAAGGCAGTGCTTAAAGGGGGGCTGGGGTGAGGATGTGGAGAGGGCTGATGGTTGTGCAGGGTGAAGGTTTCATGAGTGATGCTGCAGTCTTCCTCCAGATCCGTGTCTATGATCCAGCCTGCCCTCAGCGGCGGCCAGTCCTGGAGGCCACCTATGGAGAATATCCGCTGACAGCGATGACCCTTACTCCTGGGAACAAGTGAGTGAGTGTGAGAGAAGAGATGGGTGGCTCAGGAAGGACTGCAGGCAGTTCCTGCTGACACCACCTGTCTCTGGTCTCCTCAGCTCAGTGATTGTGGGAAATACTCATGGGCAGCTGGCGGAAATTGACCTTCGGCAAGGTGAGTCAACCAGGGGGTCCTTGGGAAAGGGGGTTAGCATGGGGAAGAAGGGCACGATTCCCGCTGAAGCAGTGAAGTGGAGTAGTTGTGAGCCCTCGTTCAGGTGCCAGATTGCCTGGGTTCAAACCCTGGTTTCACCAAAAGCTGAAAGACCCCAAGCAGAATGTTTCAGTGCTGCACCTTTGTTTCCTGCCCATGGAGACATGAATGGTAACTCTCATCTCAGCATTATGTTGAGGATGTAATGTTGACATGTAAAGTGACGAGAGCATTCAACACCCACCAAGTGGTGTTGACCCGCCAGCAAGCACTGATGCTTCCCCTCTTCCAGGGCGCCTGCTGGGCTGTCTGAAAGGACTGGCAGGCAGTGTCCGAGGCTTGCAGTGCCACCCTTCAAAGCCCCTCCTAGCCTCCTGTAGCCTGGACCGAGTCTTGAGGGTACACAGAATCCAGAACCCACGGGGCCTAGAACATAAGGTGAGAGCCATCCCACTGGACCTCATCCCCTACACACATACCCACCCTGCCTGACCCTGGAGCCCCCAACTTCCTATGCTTTCCATTCCTGTGTCCAGCACTTCAGCATGTTAGGTTCTTTAAGGTCTCTCATCTTTTGCAGGTTTATCTCAAGTCTCGGCTGAACTGCCTCCTCCTTTCAGGCAGGGACAACTGGGAGGTGAGCAGCTGGGTCAGGGAATGTGGGATTCAAGGGCTTCGATGTGAGGTTTTCTCCATGGAGAGATAAAGGTGGCAGCTGGATTGCAGACCGCCAAGTTAAAAGTTAGATAGTCCTGACACGGTTATTACTAAAGGTGCCATTCCTAAGAGCAGGGATGGGAATGACATCCTAGAGCAGGAAAGAAAGCTGGGATTATTTCCCAGCTAGGACCTCCTTGTGGGTCTCTGTAAGCTTTCCCCCCATTCACCAGGATGAGCCCCAAGAGCCTCAAGAGTCCAACAAGGTGGCCCCAGAAGACCTAGAGACAGATGAACTTTGGGCTTCCTTGGAAGCCGCTGCTAAGCGGAAGCTCCCGGATGTGGGGCAGAGCCAAGGGGCCCCCCAAACCAGACGGAGAAAGAAGAAGCGGCCTGGGTCTACCAGCCCCTGAAGATGGGGTACCCATTTTGTAAATAAACACCTCAATCCCCACCATGACCTGGAGCCTTTTGTGATGGGGGAAATGAGGGGATGAATGGCTTGGGCTGGGGACTCCTGGAGCCGGGGCGGCAGGACCGCTGACGTCACAAAAGCCGGGCAAGGGCCAAAGACCTGCGGGTGGGCGGGTTGGGGGGGTGGTACGGAGTGCCGGCCACGCGGGGCCATGGGCTGCTGCCAAGACAAGGACTTTCAGACTTCCAGTGATCAGGCCAGGAACGGCGACTCCATGGAAGGCGGGACAGGTGGGCCCGGAGACGCAGGAAGGGAGCCCGGGGAGCGGGGCAGGGGGCAGCCGCCTTGGGATCACTAAGGGAGTGGGACCGGTGAGGGCAGAGCGCAGCTCAGAGGCATCGTCGTCTCCACAGGCTTCGAAGGGAGCGATACGGACTCCCCGCGCCACCGGAAGCGCAAGTCGAACGAAAGCCTTCTGATCACCGTGCTGTGGCGGCGGCTGTCCCTGTTCAGCCGTCGGGGCTCGGCACGGTCGAATAAGAGGCAGTCAGTCCTCAGTCAAAGGCACGAGATTCCGAACCTGGGGATCAACCAGGAGGTGATCCAGGAGGAGCCGGAGAAGGGGTAACCCCATTCCTACTCTCAATCCGTCCCATCCTCCAGAGAATAAAATTTCGAACGTGGACCTTCGCGAGCGTTTGTGCCTCTGCTGCGGGCTCTGGGAACACCGCGCGGGCACCAGCCGGGCTGCGGGTTCTTTAAGGCTCTTCCCCGGAGGCTAGCCCAGCCCCCCCCCCCCCCGGGGGCTCCGGCACCCGCGCCTCAGGGGCGGGGTCACGGTGTCGGCCTGGCCAATCGGAAGGCGACGGCGCACGGGCGCTTGGTTGGGGGGCGTGCCTCCCAGGTCGCCCAGCCCCCAAAAGGCGTGGCGCCGCGTTCTCGTCACCGGGGGCGGGGTTACGCGCGGGTGACGTGGCGGCTTCTAGCTCCGGTCGGGTTTCGGCGGCTTCGGCCCCCACGGAGGTGGCGGTGACGGCCTGGGAGATTGTGGCAGTGGCGGCGGCGGCAGGCGGCAGAAAGGAGGTAGGATTTCTCTCTAAGAGAGGATCTGGCTGCCGGGGCAGCTCCGGGTCCGAGGGCGGCGACGGGCGGGGGCGGGGGGAGGGGAACCCGGGGGCCGAGAACCCGGGGGCCAGCGGCTAGGTCCTGCCGACCCGGCTGGGGCTGAGCGAATACCTGGTGGTCCAATCAGAAAAGCACCTATCGAGACAGACGTCGGCATTAGCAAATCAGTGGTTGCAGCCTTCCAGAAGGCGGAACCCAGCGAGGGGTGGGTGGGACTTCCTGTTTCAAATAAACACCTAGAGGTTTTCCCCCTTCGTCCACCGAAGTGTGTCCCCTTCTGAGGGCTGGTCGCCGTTTTTCTGTGAGGAGTCAAGGAGCCTAGGACAGGAGAGGTCCCGGTTAGGGCCTGGCACACCTCTGCGGGCTGGGCTGGAGCCTCAGAGCCTGGGGACCTGCCTCTTGGCCCTGTCTCTGTCTCTGCTTCAGGGCCCCCAGCCCCACGCTCTGGTCGCCAGAGTCGAGTTGAAAGAGTCTGAGGAGGGGACAGCTTGGGCCGGGTGGGAAGTGGGGCCCTTGCCTCTGCGAGCCGGCCCCAGGATCTACGAGTGGCCTTGTGGTTTAAAATGCTTGCCAGGTTCAGAAGGAGCCGGAGGATTTGTTGGTTGGGGGTGGGGGGTGGGGGTCATTTATGGAAGAGGTGGCTCCCTGGAGAATGACTCCTTTCCCTCCACAGCAGTCCGAGGTTATGCGTCTCAATGATCCCCCGGAAACGCTACGGGTCTAAGAACACGGATCAGGGTGTCTACCTGGGTCTCTCAAAGACACAGATCTTGTCTCCTGCAACTGCTGGAAGTAGCAGCAGCGACATCACCCCTCTGCCCCCCCCAGTGGCCCTGATCCCTCCCCTTTCTGACACCATGTCCTGCCGGGACCGGACCCAGGAGTTCTTGTCTGCCTGCAAGTCCCTTCAAAGCCATCAGGTAAGAACCTGGAGTGGAAAAGATCAGGGGTAAGCCTTATTTCTGAATGGGGCTGTGCTCCAACACTATTAACTAAAGTCATTCTTGTGGGAAGCTGATGGACAGCTCCTAATAAGGCTTGGATGGAACAGTAGGGTCTGCTAAGAAACAGAGGTTAGCAGGCGGGGGCTTAGACTTTTTTGAGAAGAACCTCCCTGATGATAGGGTTGCTATTATGGGGGGAATACCTCAGGGCCAGAGGTGCCTGCAATATACTTGGTTTGGCCAAAGAACAGATTCTAGACGGAACTTTTAGCTAGCAGTCATATACCTTGAACTCAAGTTCTGGCCTAGTTCTGCCACAGTTTTCCTTTGTGACTATGGGAAAGTTAATTAATCTAGTTGGGCCTCAATTTTTCTAAAATTGAGTGTCTAAAATTGAGTGTCTAAAATGAGGGAAGCTTTCTTAATCACTTTAGAGTGCTTGAAAAAACATTGTCTCAGTCCGGCTCTGAATCTCGGTGGGACTTGGGTGACCATTTTTAAATATTTTCTGTGTCCAGCTCTGGCTAACAACTGCTCTCCTATGTGATTTCCAGGGGCTTTCTAGTTGTGATACTCTTTGAGTCCCTGATTTGAGGAATAGAATGGCAATACTTGCTACCATTTACTTAGTACCTTACAGTGAGTGAGTTACATATTTGACTTAAGAGCTTTACAGCACTTTCTGTAGCAGCAAAAGAAGGTAGAAGGATTGTCTTCGCTACATAAAAGAGAAAGTAGAAACTCAGAATGTTAAAGTAACATGACCAAAGTCCTTCATCTAGTAAGTACTAGAACCCCAGTCTATGTGTCTTCAAATCGGGGTTCTGTACTACTGCTGATAAATCTGGATTGGCCAGCCGGGGACCTGAGCTCTACTAAGAGAGTTTAGTGGACAACCTGAGGAACACTGAAAGCTGGAAGTGGGGGAAGGGGAGCTAAGGTTGTCACCTCCTGACATTGCTTTTCAGAATGGAATCCAGACAAATAAACCGGCTCTGCGTGCTGTCCGGCAGCGAAGTGAATTCACACTCATGGCCAAGTGAGTTGAGAAACCATCTGCTGGGGTGATGTGTCTGAGGAAAAGTGGGTTTGTCTTTGGTGGCCTTGTCTGTGAGGGTTGGGGTTAGTTGCGCTGGAGCTAATATGGAGTTAGGCCCTCTCCTACCCATTTCCGCAGTGTTTTCACTAATGCTTGTTTGTAGGCGCATTGGGAAAGATCTCAGCAACACATTTGCCAAGCTGGAGAAGCTGACAATCTGTGAGTGTTTTTCTTGGGGTCTTTCCAAGGTGGGGCAGTGAACCAAAGAGGGCTCAGGAACTTTACTCCCTGAGCCCTGTCTTTGACCTGTTGTTCCTTCTCATTGTCTCTGCAGTGGCAAAGCGCAAGTCTCTCTTTGATGATAAAGCAGTGGAAATCGAGGAGCTAACATATATCATCAAACAGGTGAACTTCTATCCATCAGGAGAGCCCAGCAATCCAGTTAAACCACTTTCATCATTATCCATTGCATAGAAGCTCAGAGTACATTTCTAGAGCTACCTCCACGCGTCTACTGACACTGTAGACACTTATTGATTACCTGTTATGTATGAAGCACTGTGCGGGACTGTTGACACAACATGAGGCAGGACTCCTGCTGTCAAGGGCTTATTGTCTCGAAGAAGTTACCAGCCCCGTAAATATACTATGAGTATATTTATGAGTAGGAGGCAAGTGGTACAGAAAAGATCTTACGAAAAGTTGAATACTACAGCTGGGAAAGATTTCAGAAAGGAAATGAAATGTGAGTAGTTTTCAAGTCTTGTAAGAAAAATGGAAGGACAATCCAGTCAGAGGAAGCAGCATGTGCAGAGGTATAGATTGAAAAGGGAAAGTTCAAGATATGACTTCCTTCAAGCTTTGCTCAGATGTTACCTGCTCAGGGAAGCCTATGCTGACTGTGCTGTTTAATACTCCATTGCCTCAAACTCTGAACTCCTTTACCCTCTCTATGTTCTCTTAATCCACAGTGTTTGATACATGTTTATATTCTCTATTATTAACTTAAAAATTGTTTTTTAATGTTTTTATTCACATAGCATATATTCCGTCCAAAATAATGTCTCACAGTATCCTCATTTAGTTGTACGATTCAATTTTAGACAATTTTCACTGCTCCAGAAAGAAAGATAACAGTTTGACATACTGATCCAAATCTATTATTAACTTTTTAGTTTATTGTTTCTGTTCCCTCCTATCTCCCTTATCCTTCCCCCCCAAAAAGAAAAACCTAAGTGCCACAAGGGCAGGATTGTTTTCCCCAACATGTTCACAGACGTATCTCACATGCCTATAATAGCATCTCGCACGTAGTAGGCATACAGTATCTGCTGAATGAATGAGTGACTGTAGGAAGTGAGGCTGGAGAGGTAGGCCAGCGGCTGCTTGTGACAAGTATTATGGGCTTTGCTTAGGAATGTGGAATCACTCTGAATACCATGGGCTGCAAAGGGCATCTTTGAGTATTTTTAGTAGGAGAGTGTGACCTGGAACATGAACAGGCCAGAGAAGCCAGGAAAGAAGTTGTTGTGATTGTCCAATACAGAGATGATTATGGCAGAGCCCAAAAGGTAGACCTATTCAAGGGTTGCTGCACAGGTAAAAGAGAGAGTTCCATTAACCGTTGAGGCATTGTTGCATAGGCATATAGGAGCCAACTGATTGGACTCAGAAAGGTGTGAGTTGAGATCTTAGGTCCACTTCTTGGGGTGTGACTTTCGTAAGCTAACTAACTATTCTGCATTTCAGTTCCCTTTTCAGTAAAGGGGATAATAACCGTTTTTGATCATAGGTTGTTGTGAAGATTCATTTGTTTACTTTTTCAATCATTTATGTTATTGAGTGCTTTTTAGTTGCCTCATTGTGGAGATTCAGCAGTGAACAAGGCAGATGTGGTAGGAAACTTCCTTTCTGGTTGGGTGAAATAGACATTATCTAAGGAACAGAAAAGACAGTTTTAGAGAGTGATAAATGCTGTGAAAGAAATAAGCGCAGTGAGTGAGTTACTCAGGGCAGGGACTACTTTATGGGGAATCTAGGATGGCCTGGCTGGAAAAGCAATCTTTGAGACCTGAATGGCAAGGAAAAGCCAGTCATGCAAAGATCTGGTGGGAGCACATTCTAGAAAGTGAGAATGCATTCCAGAAAGTACGAATGGTAAAGACAAAAGTCTAATGTGGACTCTCTCGCTCTTTTTTTTTTTTTAATATTTTTATTGTAAACAACAAACAAACATTCCTGACATACAAACATCCTATGCATGGTGTGCAAACAGTGTTCACAGTGTCACCACATAGTTGTGTATTTATTGCCGTGATCATTTTTTTGAACGTTTTCATCACTCCAGAAAAAGAAGGAAAAGAAAAAACTATACATGCCCTATCTCTTACCCCTCCCTCTCATTGACCACTAGTATTTCAATCTACCCAAATTTATTTTAACCTTTGTTTCCGCTGTTACTTATTTCTTATCCGTATTTTTTTACTCATCTGTTCATACCATAGATAAAAGGAGCATCAGAAACAAGGTTTTCACAATCACACAGTCACATTGTAGAATGTGTCTTTTAATTGAGATGTGTAGTCTTTTAATTGAAATTACTGATATTTTTGGGTTTCTTTGTCATCTTATTTATCCTCAAGACACATGGCACTGAAACACATCTGTACAGTTTTAGATACTTCCCTCTGGCCTCTCTAATTAATGTGGGCTCTCTTGATGTGTTTGAGAAACACGAGAGAGGCCAGTGTGGCTGAGGTGTGGTAATGCACAAGGAAATTGGTATGGGGTGAGGTCAGAGAAATGTGCAGGAGCCAGTCGAGATACAGCCTAGCAAGCAAGTGAGGAATTTGGATTGTATTCTCAATTTCATGGGAAAAGGTCTTAGAAGATTTTAAGCGAGGGGATGACATGATGTGATTTAAAAGATCATTCTGGTTGTTGTGAGGAAAATGGATTGTAGAGGGGCAGGCTGGAAAGAACTACATTGGTTATAGGCTTTTGGAGTAGTTTTAGAGGCAGAAGGCATTTTGGAGTACAGTGGGTGTGACTGAGAAGGAAATAAGTAGAGAGATTCATAGTATAGGTTGGAGATATAACCAGCCAGATTCTTTGTGGATTTCTGGTTGGTTGCATGTGGGTTAGATTAAAGAGAGAAATTAATGGTTCTTAAGTTTTTGGTCTAACAACTAGGTGAATGAGGTTCCATTTACTAAAATGGAAAAGAAGGAAGGAATAACTTTTGAAGCGGGGTGGAGGAGCTTAAAAATTTTGTTTTCTATGTCAGGTTTAAGGACAAAGTTGAGATAAAGTTGTAAGCTGCTTAGCGTATTGCATGGCACATGGTAGACTTAATACAAGACTCTTGTATTTGTTATGTTGAATAGTAAACAATAAATTATAGTTACATTGTGGCATATTGGTGCATTAAGGGGTTGTATGTGACTTAGGAGTTTCTCGTTTAGGTGTATAGATGGGAAGTAGTGCCATTTCTATGCTAGAACCCTGGAGATTTTGTGGAGAAAAAATGCAAATGCAGTTTTGGGCATGTGGCTGTGAGGTGGCTATAAGAACTCCAAAGGGGGCCACAGTGGCTCAACAGGCAAGAATGCTCTCCTGCCATGCCAGAGGACCTGGGTTCGATTCCTGGTTCCTGCCCATGTTAAAAAAAAAAAAAGAACTCCAAAGGGTCAGTGGAGATAGTCCAGGGGTCTCAAGAGAGTATTTGTGCTGGCGATACTATCTCAGAACTATTGGAGGGACTCTAGAAGTTGTCTGATTTACTTTTTTTTCCTAGCCTATTTTCTTGAACTTCTTGCCTCTCTTGACTTCTTCCTCATCTTCCTCTTCTTGCCCCTCCATGTTTCCACTTGCCCTTGGGCAGGCTCTCTCTATCACTACCAGCCTCCCCTTGCATATCCCTTGTCTTACTTGGCTTTTGTCAGCCTAGATTAGGGGCCAAGATATAGTATAGAAAGTCTGGCTGTGCTCATTGTGCATGATCTTGAGTAAGGCACAGATTTTACTCTTTTGTAGTAATAATTTTTGAAGAGATATTGTGCATATAAAAAGCACTCTGTTAATGCCTCTGGGAACTATGGTGCCTTTGACCCTTCCTTTTCCCAGCTGATTTTTTTGGTCATCATGATTTGGGTCTGAGCTTTTGGCCTTTTAAGGGATTCTGTGGCCATGAGCATAGGCTTACAGGGTGAAGAAGGAGGTAAATAAATCAGTCATTAGCAAACAGATGAGACCATATTTTGCCTCATTCTGGCACTTCTGTGTAGAACTGAGCCAGAGAAAACTCCAGAGCATTGTAGTTGGAAAATCCCAATGGACCCTTCTAGTCTGACTGGGGTACTCTAACCCTTGCAAATAACTTTCACCCTATCCTTCCTGCTAGATATGTCCATGTGGGAGAGATGCTGGCCGAGGACTCCTGGGTTGATATTCAGTTTTTCTGTTGGTTCTTTCACCAGGACATCAATAGTCTCAACAAACAAATTGCCCAGCTTCAGGATTTCGTGAGGGCCAAGGGCACCCAGAGTGGCCGGCACCTGCAGACCCATTCCAACACCATCGTTGTCTCCTTGCAGGTAGGACCTGGGGGAAAGAGGGAGGGAGGCATGGGAGGAAGGTGTTTTCTTCACTGGTTGACCCTCTTCCTTTTCTTCTAGTCCAAATTAGCCTCCATGTCCAATGACTTCAAATCGGTTTTAGAAGTGAGGACAGAGGTGAGACTCTGAATAGGAGGGAAGGAAACTGAGGACCCATGGGGGAAATGGCATAGAGGTCAAGTGGAAGGGCAAGTCATGGGGCCAGTGGGAAGGATTTCTTTAATGTATGTACTTTTCAGAGAAGAGGCCTTAGGACCTTTGCATTTTTTCCCCAACCACAGAACCTGAAGCAGCAGAGGAATCGGCGGGAGCAATTCTCCCGGGCGCCTGTGTCTGCCCTTGCTGCCAACCATCTGGGTAAGTCACAGGCAATATGGGAGGCCCTGAGGGGTAAAGCGTAGTTATTTCAGCTGTGATGTCATCCTCCCAAGGCAGGTGCAGCCTAGAAAAATGGAGGGGCAAGAAGTTGGTCAATCCCAGGGGCCTAGACATTGAAAGGCTTTTTATCTCTCAAAGGTCAGGCAGAATTGCTTGGATTCACTGTCCACACTTAGTCACCCATCTTCTTAC
This sequence comes from Tamandua tetradactyla, assembly GCF_023851605.1. Taxonomy (NCBI): domain Eukaryota; kingdom Metazoa; phylum Chordata; class Mammalia; order Pilosa; family Myrmecophagidae; genus Tamandua; species Tamandua tetradactyla. The sequence goes on from NC_135335.1 coordinate 11,765,027, forward strand.
TTTTGGGATGAAGTCAGTGTGTTACAAAGAGTTACAGTAGCTAATTTTTTTGTATATACTTGCTCGCTTTATTCACATTCTTTCATTTAATTTTTACGACTGTCCTTTGAGAAAGCAACTATTATTATCCCCATTTTACAGGTGAGGAAACTGAGGCTCAGAGAGTTAAATGACTTGTCCTGGGTCACAAGGCTAGTAAGTGCCAGAGCTGGGATTCAAATCCAGAGCATGTGGGCGTTAAACCTGCTTATAACCACCAAGATGTGCCATGTCTTCTTTTCTTCAATAGGGGGCGGTGCTGCGGTTTTGGGGGCAGAGTCCCGTGCCTCTGGGGATGTGGCCATCGACATGATGGACTCTCGGACCAGCCAGCAGTTGCAGCTTATTGACGAGCAGGTACCCAGGCTCTGAACTGGGAGGCATTGCTCATCTTTTCCAAGGGAGGATAGCAGCATCTCTTTCCTCTTCTCATGGTCCACGGCGAGTGTTTGGTGTATGCCCTGGGTGGAATGATAAGCTGGGTCCTAAAGATACAGGTCCTACCCTCAAGATACAGACTCTGTCCTGAAGAAGCTCACAGTACCCTTGTGCTCTTTTCCTCTCCTGAAGGATTCCTATATCCAGAGTCGGGCAGACACCATGCAGAACATTGAGTCTACAATCGTTGAGCTGGGCTCCATCTTTCAGCAGTTGGCACACATGGTTAAGGAACAGGAGGAAACCATTCAGAGGTGAGACTGTCTCTCACCCCAAACAGAGAAGGCTTCTCTTCCCTGTGGATTGGTGTCCTAAATGTTTCCAGGGACAGCTCTCTGCCCTTTGGCATCCTGCCCACCCACAGGGCCCAGTTCACCTGTCTACATCCACACTCAACAAGTGTTTATTGAGCACCTGTTCCATGTCAGGCACTGTTCTAGGTGCTAACGATATGGTGGTGAATACACCGCAGTTTATCTGGAATTGGGTGGAACAGGAGGGCACAGCTGTTCAAAAGAATTGACAACTGTTCTAGTTTGCTAGCTGCTGGAATGTAATATGCCAGAAACAGAATGGCTTTTAAAGAGGAATTTAATAAGTTGCTAGTTTGCAGTTCTAAGGCTGAGAAAATGTCCCAGTTAAAATAAGTCTATAGAAGTGTCCAATCTAAGGCATCCAGGGAGAGATACCTTGGTTCAAGAAGGCCGATGAAGTTCAGGGTTCCTCCCATGTGGAAGGGCACGTGGTGAACACAGTCAAAGTTTCTCTCCTATCTGGAAAGGCACATGGTGAACACGGTCAGGGTTCCTCTCTCATCTGGAAGGGCACATGGTGAACACGGCATCATCTGCTAGCTTCTTCTCCCGGCTTCCTGTTTCATGAAGCACCATGGGAGGCATTTACCTTCTTCATCTCCAAAGGTCGCTAGCTGGTGGATTCTGCTTCTCGTGACTGTGTCGTTCTGCTCTTCTCTCTCTGAATCACTCATTCTCTAAAATGTTTCCTCTTTTATAGGACCCCAGAAACTAATCAAGACCCACCCAAATGGGTGGAGACATGCCTCTACCTAATCCAGTTTAACAACCACTCTCGATTAAATCACACCTCCAGGGAGATGATCTAATTACAGTTTCAGATATACAATGCTGAATAGGGTTTAGAGGAAACGGCTGCCTTTACAAAATGGGATTAGGATTAAAGCATGATTTTTCAAGGGTACATACATCATTTCAAACCAGCACAACAACCAAAAAAAAATTTTCAGATATAAATAAGGGAGAAGTAGGGTAAAATGTTAAGAAAGTGACGAAGTAAGTATATTAGATTGGGCCCAGGAAAGATTGCTCTGAAGAAAAATTGACACTGAAGCAGAGACCTGAATGACAAAAGAGATCCAATTATGCAAAGAAGACAGAAAGTATATTCTATGCAGTAGGGACAGTAAGAGTGAAGTCCCTAAACTGGGACAATCAAAAAGGCCACTGTGTGGCTAGAGAGGTACAGGATGAGACTGGAAGGAGGAAGGTGGGGCCAGAGCATGCAAGATTTTGAAGCTGGGTAAGTCAGTAGGTCTTCTGTCCCACCAATAAGAGGGCCTCTCTCCTCCTCTGATGCCACCTGCTATATTGCAAGAGGCATTTTATTTGCTCCTCTTTTGTGGCACTTAAAATTAGTCAATCAGTTCTGGAGACATTGCAAAGAGACAAAGATTCCTGCCCTTGTAGAATTTATATCCTAGTAGGAAGGATAGATAATTTAAAATAAATATAAAACAAATAAAAAGTAAAAATAAAATAAATATAAGTAAATTGTCCTCTTATGTTAAAAAGTGTTAAATGCTCTAAAAAGAGTAGGATAAACTGTTCAGGAGTACAAACTTTGGAAGAGGCCAGTTGTAATTTTAAATGGGATGGTTAAGGTAGGCTCTGTTAAGAAGGCGTGGGGAAAGATTCAGAGAGAGCAACACTATGAAGCAGAGAGTCCACCAGCCAGTGACCTTTGGAGGTGAAGAAGGAAAATGCCTCCCGGGGAGCTTCATGAAACTGGAAGCCAGGAGAGGAAGCTAGCAGATGATGCCATATTTGCCATGTGCCCTTCCAGCTGAGAGAGAAACTGACTGTGTTCACCATGTGCCTTTTCAGACGAGAGAGAAACCCTGAACTTCATCGGCCTTCTTGAACCAAGACTGAATAGTTCCAATTGACCTATCTTTAAGATCGCTGTTTCTTTCTTCCACCAGCCTAAATCTGCTGTTTAGTCCTGTGCTGGTTTGAAAGAATTTATGAACCTTAGAAAAGCCATGTTTTTAATCCAATCTTGTGGGAACAACCGTTTCTTCTAACCCCTTATCCAGTATAGGTTGGAAACTTGACTAGATTATCTCCATGGAGATGAGACTCACCCAATTGTGAATTTTAACCTTGGATTAGATGGAGATGTGACTCCACCCATTCCAGGTGGGTCTTGATTAGTTTACTGGAATCCTTTAAAAGAGGAAATATCTTGGAGAATGATGAGAGAGCCAGAGCCACAAGAACCACAGAGCCCACACAGTCAGAGACCTTTGGAGATGAAGAAGGAAAATGCCCGTGGGGGAGCTTCATGTAACAAGAAGCCTGGAGATAAAGCTGCAGATGTCACCATGTTCACCCATGTACCTTTCCAGTTGAGAGAGAAACCCTGAACCTCATCAGCCTTTCTTAAGTGAAGGTAATCTCTTGTTAGTGCCTTAATTTGGACATTTTTAATTGACTTGCTTTAATTGGGACAGTTCATGACCTTAAAACTGTAAACTTGCAAATCAATAAATTCTCCCTTTTAAAAGCCAAAAAAAAAAAAAAGGTGTGGGGGAGAGTGAGGGAGTTAACAGTGTAGATATCTGGGCAAAGGATCCCAGGGAGAGGGGGAAACGAGTATAAAGACCATGAAGCAGATTGTGTCTGATGAGTTTAATGATGGCAAAGAGTTCACTAGCTGGGGACAAGTGAGTGAGACAGAGAAAGGAATACAAAGAGAGGTCAGAGGGAAAATGAGGGACCAGTCGTGTGGGGCCTTTTAAGGCATGGACTTTTGATCTGGGTAACATGAGGGGCCATTGAAGGGTTTTGACCAAAGGATGGTATGATCTGGCTTCTATTTTGAAGGGTAATTCTTGTTGCTGTATTGAGAACAGATTGTAGGGAGCAAGAATAGAAGCAGGGAGATCATTGCAGAGGCCTTTGCGGTAATCTGGGCATGACGTGATGGTGACTGGTCCAAGGTGGTAGCACTGGAGGTGCTGAGGAGTCTTTGGATTCTGGGTATGTTTTGAAGGTAGAGCCAACATGAGCAGTTGCTTGAACTGGATGTAAGGTATGAGAAAAAAGGAGGAATTATCAACTCCTCCAAATTTTTTATGTAAACTACCAAAACTACAGCTGGCTCCTTGGGGTAGAATAGGTGGAGGGTGAAAATGAGTTCAGTGTTGGGCATGTTATCCAGCTGGCAGATGGATATATGGAGTGTAGGAGAGAGGTCTGCGACAGAGATAGAGATGTGAGCAGAATTGGACCTTAAGACTGGTAAGGGGGTGACAGTAAAGAGAAGTATCAAAATCTGAGTCTGGGGCAATTTTTAAAGTCAATGCTCAGTCTTGGGAGGAGACTTAGAAGGAGCATAGGTGATGAGGTATTGTTTATTTTTAATAGTAGCAAAATATATATAACAATTCATTTTTACAATGTTAACTGGACAATTTTTTTGACATTAAGTGCATTGACAATACTGTGCAGGTCTCGCTGTTGTCTCTTTCCATACTATTTTCATTATCTCTATTTCAGTTTGCGAAAGCTGCCAAAATACAATATACCAGAAATGTTCTGGCTTTTAAAATGGGAATTTACTAGCTTACAAGTTATAATTTTAAGGCTGTGATAATGTCCAAATTAAGGCATCAGCAGGAAGATACCTTCTCTGAAGAAAGGCTGCTGGCATCTGGGACAGCTGTTACATGGGAAGGCACATGGCGGGCATCTGCTGGTCCTTCTCTCTCAGGTTTCATTGCTTTTATCTTCTGGCTTTGGTAACTGTCTCTGTGTGAGTGTATCCTTGTCTCTCAGCTTCTCTGAGCTCTCTGGTCTTTTCTTTTATCTTCTCATAAAAGACTCCAGTGAAAGGATTAAGACCCATCTTGAATGGGTGGGTCCCATCTCAATTGAAATAACCTCACTGAAAGGTCCATCTACACCAGGTCTGTGCCCATAAGAATGAATTAAAATAATATGGCCTTTACTGGGTACATAAGAGCTTTCAGACCACTGCACCCCACCCTCTGGACCCCGAAAAGACATGTTTTATATATAAGCAAAATATATTCATTCCATCACAATATCACAAAATCCTTAAATCGTTTCAGTAACAATAATTACAAAGTCTCACCAAAATCAGTTACAGGTGTGGTTTGTCCTGGGGCAAAATTCCCCTCTGACTGTGGACCTGTGCAGGTTGAAACAAGGTATTTGCTTCCACCATACAAAGGAGAGACAGTCATAGAGTGAACCCTCCCATTTCTGTGAGGAGAAATTGGGAGGAAAATGGGTCACTATACCCAAACAGTTCTGAAAACCTGCGGGGCATACTTCATTAGATTTCCAGATCTGAAAGTCATCTATAGAATGACGTTTTATCCTCAAGACTTGAAAGAGCAGCAGTTCCACCCTTTCCAAGGGCTTGCGCAGCAGTCCTGCTCACTCCAATGGATGAGAGCTCCAACATCTCCAAATATTGTAGAGACCGCCATGCTCTCAGCCCCACCCTCCTTCATGGTGGCAGCTGGACTCTCCCCAGTGTCGGGAGCACAAGCTTAATTTCCTTCAGAACAGTGGGGTGGCAACCAGACTTACCCCAGTCTCTGGGGTGGGGACAGGCTCCACCCCCTTAGAACAGTGGGGTGGTGGCCAGATTCTCCCTAACCCCTGGAGAACGTGCTCCACTCTCTCTGAAGCCTGAAACGGCAGCATTCTTCCTGAACAACAGGGCGGTCAAGCTCTCCTCGATCTCCCAGGCGTCTTAGAGCCCTGGATGGTAACACTTCCAGAACAACGGGGCCCGCCCTCTGCAAACTTCAACCTCTCCTGGCCTCAGGTGTCTTAACTCCAGACCTTAGGCGTCTATAGTTCTGTCTTTGAAGTAATTTTTCCTTCAGGCTGTCCCTTTTAGTCCAGGCTGGCAGTGGTTCCATTCATACAGATCTTGTAAAAAACGATTTGGTTTTGCAGACAGCACCCAGGGCTCCTACCCATCAGACTAGTGGACTTTTCACAGATCATTTCTGGATAACTTCATCTCCAGTCTTGACCCACACTGAAGTGTCTGACCAGTTCATTTTCAGTTAAATCCTCACATGCGGTTCTGTCCTCTTGGGACTTGTGTTCTGGAAGCTCAGAAATGTTCAAATCATCAGTTTCTGGTTTCTTTGTACCCAAGAGTTCAGTTCTCAGCTTTTCTCTTTCTTGGATTTTTCTATAAGTTGCAAGGAGAAGCCAGGCTGTACTTTCCTCATTTAATTTGGAAATCTCTTCAGCTCAAAATCCCAAGCCAAAACTCATACTCATTTGGCAATCACTCCCCGTTCCCCCTTCCCTACACCCCTGGTAACCAATATTCTATTTTCTCGCTCGTGAATTTGCTTATTCTCTCATGTAAGAGAAATCATACCATATTTCTTCTTTTATGTCTGACTATTTCACACAACATGATATCTTCAAGGTTCATCCATGTTGTAGCATATACCAGCACTTCTTTTTATGACTGAATAATATTCCATGGTATGGATACACCACATTTTGTTTATCCATCTGTTGACGGACACTCCTGTTGCTTCCACTTTTTGGCTATTGCAAATAATGCCCTGGTGAACGTTAATGTATAAATATCTGTTTGCGTCCTTGCTTTCAGTTCTTTAGGATATTTACCTAGGATGAAATTGCTGGGTCATATGATAATTTTGTGTTCAACTTTCTGAGAATCTGCCAAACTATTTGTCATCAACTATGTAGGAGTATTCCTTTTTCCACATCCTCGTTAATACTTGTTATTTTCCGTTTTTAATAACAGCTATCGTAGTGGGTATGAAATGGTATCTCCTAGTTTAATTTGCATTTCTTTAACGGCTAATAATGTTGAGCATCTTTTCATGTTTGTACTTGCTGGCCCTTTGAATTTCTTCTGTGGAAAAATGTCTATTCAAATCTTTGTGCCATTTTTTAATTGAGTTATTTGTCTTTTTGTTGTTGAGATGTAGAAGTTTGTAATATATTCTGAATATTAAACCCTTATCACACAAATAATTTCCAGATAGTTTCTCCCATTTTTAGGTTATTTTTCACTTTCTTGAAAATGTCCTTTGATGCACAAAAGCTTTTAATATTAATGAAGTCCTTTTTGTCTATTTTTTCTTTTGTTGCTTAATCTTTTGGTATAAAATCTACAATTCCATTGCCATCTTCAAGGTCCTGAAGAGATCTCGCCATTTTCTTTTAAGAGTTTTATAGTATTATTTCTGATATCTAGGTTGTTGATCCAGGTTTTGAAAAAATTTTTATTATTTTTAATTGTTCTGTGAGTTTACAGAACAAATCATGTATAAAATACAGGATTCCTGTTTGCCTCTCCACACCAATACTTATATTGGTGACAAAAAATTGTTAGAATTGATGATCGCACTTTTTTATAATTCTTTTGCTTTTAACAGTTAGTTACATTTGTTACAATTGATACAAGACTATTAAAATAGTGCTAACTCTTGTCCCTAGTTTGTGTAGGGTTATTTTTTTCCCCATATTCCCAACCTATTTTTTTCATGCATGTCTTTATTTTATTACTCATCCCCCGAACACTGAATAAAGTGATGTCACTCGAAAGGTTTTTACGTGTTCACAAGATGAAAACTGTATGCTTATACAGTCATAATCAAAGAACAAAGCTACTAGATTACAGTTCAAGAATTTCAGCTATTTCCTTCTACCTATTCTAATACACTAGAAATTAAAAATAAATATCTGTATAATGAGGCAGTAGTCATAATCATTGTTAAATCCTAACTTCTCTGTTATATCCTCTCTCTCCTTTGATCATTCTCTCAGTCTTTAGGAATGTCTGGGGAATGACTGTTCTAACTTCTTTGTGCTGAAAAGGAGCTTCGACATTATGCGGTATTGATCCATTTTGAATTAATTCTTGTGTATAGTGAGAGGTAGGGGTTCCCTCCCCCCCTTTTTTTTTTTTGCATATTGATTTTCAAATCTTCCAGCACCATTTGTTGAAGAGACTATTCTTTCTGCATAGAATGGACCCTTGTCAAAAATCAACTGGCCGTAGATGTGTGCATTTGACTTTGAACTCTCAATTCTATTCCATTGGTCTAGGTGTATATAGCTATCCTTATGCCAGTACCACACTTTTTTTTTTTTAACAGTTTTTTTATTGTGAAATATAACATGTACAAAAAAGCGACAAATTTCAAAGTAGATTTTAACAATTAATTTTGAACAGATTCAAGTGTTTGGTATGGGTAATGGTTCCACAATTTCAGGTTTTTCTTTCTAACTGCTCCAAGACACTGGAGACTAAAAAGAAATGTCAATATAATGATTGAGTAGTCATACTTATTTGTTAAATCCTAACTTCTCTGTTATAACTCCTCCTTCTCCTATCATCCTTCTCCCAGTCATTAGAGCTATTTGGGTTATGCCCATTCAGACTTTTTTCATGTTGAGAAGGGGTGTGGAGAATATGGGATAGGGGGATGAAAGTGGTTAATGTTCTTTTTTTTTTTTACATTTTAGTGCAATTTTATTGAGATATATTCACACACCGTACAAACTATCTGAAGTGTACAATCACTGGTTCACAGTATCATCACATAGTTGTGCATACAAACCCATGATCGATTATAGGACATTTTCATCACTCCAGAAAATAAAAATAAAAAAGAAAACCCAAATCCTCCCATACCCCTTATCCTGCCATATTGTTGATCCATAGTATTGGTGTGGTATGGTTAATGCTCTTGGAGAGACTGGCACCTCTGGGTTTTAGGATATATCTGGCCTAGGAACCATCTGAAGGTTGTAGGTTTCTGAAAAGTAAACTTAGTATATGCAACTTTTGTAGGAGCTCAGATAGAGCCCTAGGTGTTCTTCAGGGTTAATGGAAATGACGTTGGTTGGGGTTGGCAGACCTTGGCAATTAGCAATATCTAGCTGAAGCTTGCATAAGAGTAGCCTCTAGAATAGCTTCTCCACTACATTTGAACTCTTTTAGCCACGGATACCTTATTTTGTTATATTTCTTTTCCCTTTTTTGGTTAGGAAAACATTGTCGATCGCATGGTACCAGGGCCAGGCTCACCCTTGGGAGTCGTGTCCCATGTTGGCAGGGAGACTCACACTTCTGGATGTCATGTCCCATGTAGGCCAAAGGATAATGACTTTTCTTGCAGGATTGGGCTACAGTGAAAGAGAACACATCTGAGCAACAAAAGAGGTTCTCTGGAAGTAACACTTAGGCATAATTATAGGTAGGCTTAGTGTCCCTGCCAGAAATAAGTTTCATAAGAGCAAGCTTCAAGATCAAGGGCTTGGCCTATTGACTTGGGAGTACCTAGTGTTTCAGAGAATATCCAGGGTTTTCCGGCTGGAAAAATTTATACCACACTGTCTCTTAATTACTTTAGCATTATAGTATGTTTTGAAATCAGGTGTGTGAGTCCTCTGCTTTATTCTTTTCTTTCTTTTTTTTTTTTTCCTTCCTCGGCTTTATTCTTATTTTCAAGGTAGTTTTGGTGTTTTGGGACCCCTTCAATTCCATATAAATTTGAGGATCATTTTTTGCCATTTCTGCAAAAAAGTCTGTTGGGTGCTTGGTAGAGGTTGCATCGAATTTGTGGATGGCTTTAGGCACACTGTCTTAGTATTTCGTTCTCCTGCCTGATTGCTCTGGCTAGATCCTCGAGTGCGATGTTGAATAACAGTCATGACAAGCATGTGTCCTTTCTTTGTTCCTGCTCTTCCCTAGGAATGCTTTTTCAGTATTTCACCATTCCATATGATATTTGCTATGGTTTTTTCATAAATGTCCTTTATCACGGACCTTGAGAAAGTTCCCCCCTATTCCTAGTTTTCTGAATGTTTTTCTCATAAAAAAGTTGTCTTTTGTCAGTTGCCTTTTCTGCTCAATTGAGATGATCAGGTGTTGTTTTTTTCCTTCATTCTATTAATGTGATATGGTACGTTGATTGATTTTCTTATGTTGTGCCATCCATGCACTGCCGTCTACATCAGTACCACCCTGAATGCACCTGATCTCATCTCTATATATTTTTAAATTTTTATTTATTTATTTACTTATTTAATCAGCAAGCCAGAACAACATACAAACACAAACGTTCTTTTTTAAATTTTTTTATTAATTTTTAAAATTAAAAAAAAAACATGACAAGAAACACAAACATTCTTAATATGTGGTCATTCCGTTCTACATATATAATCAGTAATTCACAATATCATCACATAGTTGCATATTCATCATCATGATCATTTCTTAGAACATTTGCATTAATTCAGAAAAAGAAATAAAAAGACAACAGAAAAAAAAAAAGCAAAAACAGAAAAAAAAATTATACGTACCATACCCCTTATCCCTCCCTTTCATTGATCACTAGCATTTCAAACTAAATTTATTTTAACATCTTTATTCCATGTTTACTGTTGATAAGGTAGATAAAAGGAGCATCAGACACAAGTTTTTCACAATCACACAGTCACCTTGTGAAAGCTATATCATTATACAGTCATCTTCAAGAAACATGGCAACTGGAACACAGCCCTATGTTTTCAGGCAGTTCCCTCCAGCCTCTCCATTACATCTTGAATAACAAGGTGATATCTACTTAATGTGTAAGAATAACTTCCAGGATAGCCTCTCAACTCTGTTTGGAATCTCTCAGCCATTGACACTTGAGCTCATTTCACTCTTCCCCCTTTTGGTCGAGAAGGTTTTCTCAGTCCCTTGATGCTGAGTCTCAGCTCATTCTAGGGTTTTTCTCAATCCCTTGATGCTGAGTCTCAGCTCATTCCAGGATCTCTGTCCCACGTTGCCAGGAAGGTCCACACCCCTGGGAGTCATGTCCCACGCAGAGAGGGGGAGGGTGGTGAGACTGCTCGTCATGTTGGCTGGAGAGAGAGGCCACATCTGAGCAACAAAAGAGGCTCTCTTGGGGGTGACTCTTAGGCCTAATTTTAAGTAGGCTTGACCTATCCTTTGTGGGGTTAAGTTTAATATGAACAAACCCCAAGACTGGGGACTCAGCCTATAGCTTTGGTTGTCCACACTGCTTATGAGAATATCAAAAATTCACCTTGCGGAGGTTGAATTTTCCCCCGTTCTCACCATTCCCCAAAGGGGACTTTGCAAATACTTTTCCACTGACTAATCAAATCACTCTGGGATTCATGGGGCATCACTCTGGGCAAACCAACAAAATCTCATGTCCTACCTAAGGTTCCATGTACTTATGGTGTTCAACCAAGCTGCACTAGTCAAAATATAAATTTTGTACCAAATAAACATTTTTTGCTTTAGTCTCACACATAAGTTGAAATTTTAAAATATTAATTACCATCTATTTTCAGCACCCTGCAGTAATGACATTCCTTTGTTCTTCCTCATGCAAAAACATTTTTAAAATTTGTACATTTTGTCACTATCATTATATACTCTAGGCATTCCTAGATTATACCATCTCAATCTTTATCATCTGTCTTTCTGATTTCATTAACACAAACATTCTCAATATACAAACATTCCATACATGGTGTGCAATCAGTGGCTCACAATATCATTACATAGTTATATATTCATCACCATGATCATTTTTTAGAACATTTGCATCACTCCAGAAGTCAAAGAAACTACCACCTATCACTGGATCTTGAAGATGTTTCCCTACATTTTCTTATAGGAGTTTTGTGGTGCTGGTTCTTATATTTAGGTTTTTGATCCATTTTGAGTTAATTTTTGAATTAGGGTATGAGATAGAGGTCTCCTTTCATTCTTGTGGTTATATATATCCAGTTCTCCCAACACCATTTATTTATGTATCTATTTAGTTTTTGTTTTTAATCTCATCACAATAAATGTTTTATGGAGATTCACATCAGTTATTTAATCACATGCATTTGTAATAATCAAAGTGAGTATAGTAGAGTTCATGGACTTTTAAACATGACATTACTATTCAGCAAATTAATATGAAATGCATTGCAATTACAAGCTTTAAGGAATTCACATTGTTTTGGTTCTCAAAATCAAATAATAAATGTTTACATGATTTATATCTTTCAAATATAAAAGCACGCAATTAGATTTAGACTAAAGGAATTGGAAGTTAAATTTATACATCTCCAAATACATGCAGTTTTACAAAGATAGTGTCATTTTTTTGTCTCTAATAAAAATAAAATTTGGATAGACAAATTACATTTATTTATTTAATTTTATTTTAAAATTTTTATTGACAAAACAAAACAACATACACAAACGTTCTTAACATATGAACATTCCATACTTTGTGTACAGTCAGTGGCTCACAATATCATCACATAGTTGTATATTCATCACCATGATCATTTCTTCGAACATTTGTATCACTCCAGAAAAAGAAATAAAAAGAAAAAACTCATACATACCGTACTCCTTACCCCTCCCTCTCATTGATCACTAATATTTCCATCTACTGAATATATTTTAACTTTTGTTCCCCCCAATTTTTTTCTATACCCCTTACCACTCCCTTTCATTGATCACTAGTATTTCAGTCTACTCAATATATTTTAACATTTGTTCTCCCTATTGTTTGTTTATTTTTAATCCATATTTTTTACTCATCTGTCCATACTGTAGATAAAAGCATCAGACACAAGGTTTTTACAATCACACAGTCACATTGCGAAAGCTATACCATTATACAATCATCTTCAAGAAACATGGCTACTGGAACACAGCTGTACAGTTTCAGGCATTTCCCTCTAGCCTCTCTAATATACCTTTAACTAAAAAAGGGGATATCTACATAATGCATAAGAATAACCTCCAGGATAACCCCTCGACTTTGCTTGAAATCTCTCAGCCACTGACATTTTATTTTGACTCATCTCTCTTCCCCCTTTCGGTCAAGAAGTTTTTCTCAGTACCTTGATGCTGAGTCTCAGCTTATTTTAGGATTTCTGTCCCACGTTGCCAGGGAGGTTTATACCCATGGTAGTCATGTCTCACATAGAGAGAGGGAGGGCAGTGAGTTTGCTTACCGTGTTGGCTGAGAGAGAGATAGGGCACATCTGAGCCACAAAAGAGGTTCTCTGGGGGTGACTCTTAGGCTTAATTTTAAGTAGGTTTAGCCTATCCTTTGTGGTAAGTTTCATATGAACAAACCACAAGATTGCGGGCTCAGTTAGACCTAATTTTAAGTAGGTTCAGCCTGTCCTTTGCAGGGATAAGTTTCATGTGAACAAACCCCAAGATTGAGGGCTCGGCCTGTTGATTTGATTGTCCCCACTGCTTGCAAGAATATCAGGAATCCTCCAAATGGGTTAGTTGAATTTCCCCTTTTCTTGCCATTCCCCCAAAGGGACTTTGTAAATACTTCTTTATTCACTGTTCAAATCGCTCTGGGATTTATTGGGGCATCACCTAACCTAGACAAACGTACAAAATCTCTTGCCCTATTCAAAGGTCCATGTACTTATGGTGTTCAATTAACCTGTGCATGTAAGTCATATTAGGAAATGCCCTGGTCAAAATATAAATTTTACACCAAATAAGCATTTTTTACTTTAGTCTCACACAGAAGTTGAAGTTTTAAAATACGAATGACCATCTATTTTCAGCAACCTGCAATATTGCCAACACCGTTTATTGAGGAGACTCTCTCTGTCTTAGTTGTATGGACTTGAGCCTTATAAAAAAAACAGTCGATCTCATCCCTTGTAAACATGAAAAAGTTAAGATAGACATTGCCCAAAGATCTGTATAGATTGGGAGAAGAATCAAAGGAGAAGAAGGAATTATACAGAGAAAATAGGATAGAACAGATGAGTATGTCTGCTGAATCATTATATTGATAATTCTTTTAGCCTCTAGTACTTTGAAGCAGCTTAGAAGGAAAAATTTGAAATAGTGGAGTGGTAACCCATAAAAACTCTAAAATCTATTCTGTAACCACTGTTAAGATGTACTTTGAAAATTATTTTTCTTTTTTTCTTTGTTTTATATATTATCTTATAAAAACATTTTTATATGTTAAAAAAAAAAGTTTAAAAAGCCAGTTAATCTGAGGGTCTATTTTTGAGCTCTCAGGTCTATTCCATTTGTTCAATATGTCTACTTTTATGCCAGTACCATGCTGTTTTGATCACTGAGCTTTATGATATGCTTTAAAGTCAGAAAGCCTGATACCTCCCACTTCATTCTTTTTTTCAAGATTTTTTTCGCTATTTGAGGCCTGTTTCCCTTTCAAATAAAATTGATTATTAGCTCTTCTAATCTGTCTGTTGGAATTTTGATTGGTATTGTATTGGATCTGTAGGTCAATTTGGGTAGAATTGACATCTTAATAACATTTAGCCTTCCAATCCATGAACATGAAATGTCTTTCCATTTATTCTGGCTTTCTGCATCTAGATTTATAAAAGATATCAGCCTGTAATTTTAATTTCTTGTGCTGTCATTATCTGGTTTTGGTAGGTGCTGACCTCATAGAATGAGTTAGGAAGTTATCTCTCCTCTTCTATTTTCTGGAAGAGTTTGAGAGGGATTGGTGTTAAATCTTTTTTAAATGTTTGATAGAATTCAGCAGTAAAACCTTCCAGTCCTGGACTTTTCTTTATTGGGAGGGTTTTAATTACTGATTTAGTCTTTTTGTTTCTTTTTAATAGTCTTTTTTTATTATTTATTTATTTATTTAAATACCAAAAAACACCAAGCAAACGCAGACATTCCTATTTTGATCCTTCCGTTCTACATATATAATCAGTAATTCACAATATCATCACATAGTTGCATGTAATAGTGTCTTGGTTAATTTCCACATATTTTAAAATTTTCCAGTTTTCCTTCTGTTTTTTATTTCTAGCTGTATTCCATTGTGGTCTGAGAAGATAATTGGTATGATTTCAATATTTAAAAATTTATTAACATTTTGATTTGTGGCTTCACATATGGTCTGTCCTTGAAAATGTTGTACATTTGAGAAAAATGTGCATTCTTTTGTTGGGTAGGCATAATCTGCATATGTCCATTAGATTGGTTAATAGTGTTGTTCAGGTCCTCTGTTTAGGTGGTCTGTCAATGTTTAAAAGTGGTATATGGAAGTCTCCAGCTATTATTGTGGAACTATCTGGTTCTCCCTTCAGTTTGTCTATTTTTGCTTCATATATTTTAGGGCTCTGTTGTGAGTTGCATATATATGTTTATAATGTTTTTATCTTTTTCCTGGATAAAAAGATGTTTTTCCTTTTATCAGTATGTAATATCCTTTGCCTTTTTAACCTTTTTGACTTAAACTCTTTTTTTTGTCTGTTAATAATATACCCACTCTGGCTTTCTCAGTGACAGCTCTTCTTTCTCCTTTGATCCTTCTCCCAGTCTTTAGGGATATTTGGGCAATGACGTTTCAACTTCTTCGTGTTAACACAGGATTTTATATGTACTAATATAATTACTTTTACCAATGTTCTTTATTTCTTTTGATGTCTTTGAGTTACTCTCCACTGTCTTTATTTCAGCTCGAAGTTATCCCTTTAGCACTGCTTGTAGATCAAGTCTTATGACAATGAACTCTTTCACTTTTGGTTTATCTATAAATGGCTTTATTTCTGTTTCATTTTTGAAAGATAAATTTCCCAGATATAGAAGTCTTGGTTGTCAGATATATATATATATATATATTTTTAAGTATGCCATCCCAGTGTCTTCTAGTTTTCATGGATTCTGCTGAGGAATCCACTGTTAATCCTATTGGGGATCCCTCTCTAGTGACAAGTGGCTTCTCTTGCTGCTTTTTAAAATCGTTCTCTTTGTCTTTGGATTTTGACAGTTTTACTATAACGTTTCTTTGTGTTGATCTCTTAGAGTCTATCCTGTCTGGAGTTCATTGAGCTTCCTGAATGTGTGTATTCATGTCTTTCATCAGATTGGAGAAATTTCTGGCCATTCTTTATTTTTTTTTCCCAACAACTTTATTGAGGCATGTTTTTACATTCTATATAATTTACTTACTTCAAGTATACAAGTCAGTGATTTTTAGTAAATTTACCACATGTGCAGCCATCGCCATAAGTCACTTTTAGGACATTTCATGACTTCCATAAAATCCCTCACACATATCTACTGCTAAACCTTCCCCCTACTTCCCTTCCACACACCTTCCCCAGGTAACTTGAATCTCATTTCTGGGTTCATAGCTCTCTGGCCATTTTTTCTTATAGTTTTTAATTTTTTGTTCCTTTCTCTTTCTCTTGTCCTTTGGAAGTCCAGTGATGCATACGGTTGTATGCTTGATGATGTTCTACAGGTCCCTCAAGCTTTGTTCATTTTTCCTCATTGATTTTTCTCTCTGCTCCTCGCATGGATAATTTCAATAGCCTTGTC
The DNA here is from genome assembly GCF_023851605.1 of Tamandua tetradactyla. NCBI lineage: Eukaryota > Metazoa > Chordata > Mammalia > Pilosa > Myrmecophagidae > Tamandua > Tamandua tetradactyla. Next base: position 11,781,188 of record NC_135335.1, read on the forward strand.
TTCACGTTTGCTGATCCTTTCCTCTGCCTGTTCAAATATGCCTTTGAATCCATCTAGTGAGTTCTTATTTCAGTTACTGTACTTTACAGCTTTAAATTTTCTGTCTGGTTCCTTTTTATAACTTCTGTTTATTTTGTAGAGATAATGTTTTCCTGATTTCCTGTAGTTCTTTGTGTATGGGTTCCTTAGCTCATTGAACGTAGTTAAGACATTTGATTTAAAAGCCTTTAGCAAATAGTTCCTGGGTATGAGCGTCCCAGGCTGCTTTCTTACAAATATTTTTTTTTTCCTGTAAATGGTCCATACTTTCCCATTTCTTTGTGTGCTGTGTAATTTTTTGTTAAGTACTGGAAATTCTGAGTATTACGTTGTTGTAGCTCTGGGAATTTAATTCTCCCGGTTCCCTAGGATTGCTGTGGTTGTGTTGCTGCTATTGTTGAGGACTGAGACCATTAATTTACAGCTTTCCCAGACTGTCTCTGCTACCAGACAGGGAGTGGAAAGAGAAAAGAAGGAAAAAGAAAAGTTACTGTCTCTTATTTAAAACTCCTCAGCCACTTTGGCCTGAAGGAATTGAAACAGTAGCCTGCCTCAGAGCCAGCCCCCAGCATCTGAAGTAGCTGGGCAAAAGCAGGGATCAGTGATTAAATCACACACCGTTGGTACTTTACGTACACAGCTTTGCTTTTTGTTTGGTTGCTGTAGGGATTGCAGTATGCATCATTATCCTTAATACTTAAATTTGTGCCACTTGATGTAAGTGTAACAACTCTGCAACCCTCTTCTCCCTCCTTTAGGCTATTGTTGTTATATTTGTTGTATCTGCATTATAAATCCCACAATACCATGATAATTTTTGCTTTAGAATTAAATGTATTTTTAAATAAATTAACAGGGAAAAAAGTTCTTTTATATTTAGTCACATATTTACCATTCCCAGTGCTTTTCATTCCTTCCTGAACTTCCAAGTTGTCATCTGGTATCATTTCCCTTTTTCTTTCTTTTTTAGTACTTAAAATTTTTTTTTACATCTTTTAATATTTTTATTGAGATATCTTCATGCAACATATAGACCATCCAAAGTATACAGTCAGTTGTTCACAATATCATCACATAGTTGCATATTCATATCATTTCCCTTTAACCTAAGGAATTTTCTTTAGCTTTTCTTGTAATGTGGATCTGCCGATGACAGATTCTTTTACCTTTCTTTTTTTCTGAAAATTTTATTTTGTCACTTCATTCTTTATAGAGTTTTCTTGTGTGTGTGCTAACATATATGCAGCATATGTAATTTTCCATTTTAATCCTCTTCATTATTGAAGAGTATTTTCTCTTCTAGATTTAGTTTTATTTTTTAAGTACTTTAAATGTATTATTTTTTTGTCTTTTGGTCCCCATTGTTTTTAATGACAAGTTGGTGATAATTCTAATTGTTGTATGTAATGTGTCATTTTTCTCTGATTGCTTTTCAAGACTTTTTTCTTTGGTTTTCAACAGTTGACTGCAATGTGTCAAAGAAAATATGGTTTTCTTTGAATTTATTCTACTCGGGGTTTGCAAGCTTCTTAAATCTGTAAATTTGTTAGGGTGATGATTCTTTTTGATGCTCAGATGGTTCCAGATTTGTTCATTGCGAGCCAATAATTTTGTGTTCTTTTATAGGGTAAGAGAAAATAAAAGTACTTTTGTATCTGATGTTGATTTAAACAAAAATAAAAATCAGTGATATAGGAGAGAAAGAGGAGAATTCTCGGAGTGATGGCCTTCATAAGAGAGAGGTGATGTGATCCAGTGCATAAGTCCAGGGCTTGGCTCTCCAGGGGGCCCAAGAGTTATGTGTATTGGGGGTGGGTGGGAAGGCAGGGAATATTGTACAGATGCTGGGGGTAGACGAGGAGGCGGTGGAGGGAGGCAGCTCCCTTCTGACTACCTCAGTCCTCTCAGTTCAGTTAGAAGAAAGCAGGTTTGAGGAATCCACAGGTTAACACTCCTACCCACTTGGCTATTTTTTTTTTTTAATATTTTTTATTGTGAAATACAACATATTTGCAGAAAAGTGATAAATTTCAAACTACAGCTTAATAATTCTAGAGCAAATTTCACAGTATAGTATGGGATACAGTTTACAATTTCAGGTATCTCCTTCTAGCTGTTCTAATATACTAGAGACTAACAAGAAATATCAATATAGTGATTCAGTAGTCGCAGTCATCTGTTAGATCCTTAGTTCTTTGGAACAACTCCTCCCTCTCATTTGGTCCTTCTCCCAGTCTTCAGGGATCTTTAGGCAGTGCCCATTCTAACCATTGTGACTTCATGATGTTGAAAAGAGGTGTTGGCTTATGGGGAAGGGAGATTAAACTAGTTAATGTTCTTGGAGAGACCGTTATCTGTGGGTTTCAGGGCTTAACTGCATTGGAACAATTTGGAAGTTTTAAGTTTATGAAAAATAAACTCAGTAAGTGAAAGTTTTCTAGAGCCTCAGATAGACCCCTGAGTATTCTTTAGGGTTTTCAGGAATACTGTTGGTTGGGGCTTCTGCTCACTTGCTCTTTTGCCTTTTAGGCAAGTTCTAGTACTGATTGATCTTTATTCTCCCAGCACCTAGCGAGTGACTTGACCCTAAGAAGTCTAATGTTAAATAGTTTTATTAAATCATATGATACTGAGTGAACGCCTGCATTTGTATAAAGCAGGTTTCCCAACACTGATATACTAGTCAGCCTCATACCTGGACATATGATTCATCAGGTGGGAGTAAATTGGGTCTCCAGGAATATTCAGTTTTTACAAGGTCCCTAGGAGATATGGACGAGCATTCAGGTTTGGGAACCACTGATTAAAAGGACATTTATTTATTTAATCCACTTCTGTGCATTGAGCACCAGCTATTTACAAGGTAATGTGAGTGCAGCTGTCTTGGTCCTAGAATTAGGATAACTAACTTAATTTTCTCTGACTGACCTGAGCATTAGGTAACCCCAGAAAGAGGCTATAAACACTATAGCTCCTCAGACTATGATGTAGTTTGAATATTAGAATATTGTTGTAATTCAAGGAAACAGAGTTATAAAAGATACTAAGGCCTTTCCCAAATGCTTAGGTGTTCTAAATAGAATATTTAAATAATATATATGTAACTTTACAGTTTAGTCTTCCTTGAAAGAATGTTATAAGTATTTTTCAGTTTAAGTATTCATCTGTTCATTGGTTTAGCAAACATTTGTTGCTGCTTCTGTGAGCACGTCCTGCTGGGCCTGGGGGATAGGGTCTCACTGGGACTCATCGTCTTGCAGGGAGCGATGTACAAAATGACAATTATAGTTCATTGTTTTACGGGCAGGAAGAGGACGCAGGGCGAGGGTGCTTACTCAGTAGGCACCTCTCCTAGATAGGGGCAAACTACCTTTCCAGAAGTGATACCAAGCTACAACTTGAGGAAAAGAAAGCCCATTCTTTGTGGTGGTGGTAGAGGTGGGAGGGGTGGGGTCAGTATAGAAATGAGAAGGCTTGGTGAATGCAGAATTTATCCCGTGTAGCTAGGGGGATGGGAAGGGATGAAGCTAGAGAGGCAGAGCCTTATCATGAAGGATCTGTGGGTCACAGCAAGAAGCTTGGTCTCAGAGAAAGAACACAAGAGGAAATGGTGCTGGGTAAGGAGGTTTTTGCCAGACATGTTGTGTGTCAGACTTTATGAGACAGCCAAGTGGCAGGGGCCCATAGGCACTTGATGCATGGATTGATGCTTGAAAAGAAGGTTTGGCTAGAGGTAAGGACTTGAGAGTCAGTGGCTTTTTGGTGAAACCATGGGCATAGAGGAGACCTCCCCGGGACATTGGGTAAAGTGATAAAAGAAAGACGGGACAGATCCCCAAGAAACACTAGCATTCAAGGAATATGCAGAGAAGGTAAGAATCTGTCCAGGAGACTGAGGAAGAAGGTTCAGGAAGATGGAAGAGGAAGGAAAGAGAGATATATTCTTAGGAGCTGGGGTGGAAGGAATTATCAGAAGGAAGGAGTGATCATTTCTCAGTACCCTTAAGAAATGAAGTGTGAGGTAAGAATTGCGAAGTGTTAATTGGATCAGTGCCAGCAATGCCAGTTGAATGGCTTAGGAAGCAATTTTATAGCAGATTGAAGTAATAAAAGGGAAATAAGGAAAAAAACATTTTTGAGTAACCATATGCAAAATAAATTGAAATTTTTAAAGGGTTAAAATTTAGATACAATTGTAGTCATTCTTAGGATTGCTTTCTGCATGTAGTGGGTCTGGGTATGCGCACCCTCTTAGGAAACCCACTGTTTTTTTGGGTTTTTTTTAAATTTTCTGTTTTGTTTATTGTAGTCATCTTAGTGGGTTTGGGTTCTCACTGTAGTTTTTTTTTTCATTCTTAACATATATAATTCTGTTCTACATATATAATCAGTAATTCACAATATCATCACATAGTTGCATATTCATCATCATGATCATTTCTTAGAACATTTGTATCAATTCAGAAAAAGAAATAAAAAGACAACAGAAAAAAATTCATAATACCATACCCCTTACCCCTCCCTTCATTGATCACTAGCATTTCAATCTACGTTTTTTTTTAACATTTGTTCCCCCTATTATTTATTTTTATTCCATATATTTTACTCATCTTTTGATAAGGTAGATAAAAGGAGCAACAGACACAAGATTTTCACAATCATACAGTCACATTGTGAAAGCTATATCGTTACACAGTCATCTTCAAGAATTTTTTAACATAATTGTGAAATATATATACACAAAAAAGCAATAAATTTCAAAGTACATTGTAACTAGTAGTTATAGAACAGATTTCAGAGTTTGGTATGGGCTACAGTTCCACAATTTTAGGTTTTTCCTTCTAGCTGCTCCAAGACACTGGGGACTAAAAGAAATATTTTAATGATTCACTAGTCATACTCATTTGTTAAATCCTATCTTCTCTTTTATAGCTCCTCTTTCTCCTTTGATCCTTCTCCCAGTCTTTTGGGGTATCTGGGTTAAGCCCATTCTAACTTTTTCATGTTGGAAAGGACTGTCAATAGTATGGGATAGGGGGATGGAACTTGTTGATGTTCTGGAGAATGACAGTCTCTGGGATCTGTTCTGTAACTACTTATTGAAGTGTGCTTTGATATTTATTGCTTTTTCTGTCTTTGCTTTGTATATATGTTATATTTTACAATTAAAAAAAACATTAAAAAGAAAAAAAAAGGCCCGTTTGCATTTTTGAGAAGCTAAACAGGTGATTCTTATTTTTTTCTAAGGTGTGAAAGCTGCTGATCTAATCCTTTTTATCATCACAATCAGCTTTGATCTAATCTTGTTCATTCCTTTTCCTTTTCCACCAATTTGTAAATTAAACAGCCAAACTACAGAAATGTTGAGTGGATGGCACAAGGAACACTCATATTTCTTTCACTTAGATTCATCAACTGTTAACATTTTACTACATTTGCTTTTTCTCTCTCTTTTTTTTTTTATGGCTAAATCATTTTAAAGTTAGTGCAAAAATAATGACGTTTGATCTCTAAGAACTTCACCATACATCCTCTAAGAATAAGGCTTTTCCCTTGAATAGCCATAATAACCATTATCATACGTATGAAAATAAACAGTTTTCTAAAACTGTTTGGTATTCAGTCCGTATTCACATTTCCCCAACTATTCTAAACAAATGTTTTTAGCTTTTTTCTTTCAATTTAAGACCCAGGCAGGATTCACAGCATTGCATTTAATTATCTCTTTAGTCTGCCTTTTGTTTTCTTTCATTTTTCATGGCATTGACTAAGTTTTTGACTAGGCCAATGCAGTGATCTTGTGGGAAGTCCTGCATTTTACATTTGTCCAGTGTTTCCTCATGATTAGATTTATGGTAAATATTTTTGGCTGTGCTATGAGTGTGAGCACAGCAATAGGAACTTAATGTCAGATTTATCCCTTTACTGGTGATGCCAAGTTTGGTCACTTGTTTAAGGTGGTCACCATCAAATTACTCCAGTGAAAAAGCCCATTTCTCTCTCCCCTTTTGTGACTAAGTGATCAGTGAAATGATGGCTTGAGTCTGTGTGAATGTCCAACACTCTAGCCATATTATGATCCTTGCCTGCATCATTTTGTTAGACTCTTCTACATTTACTAGCTAGCATTCTTCTGGAAAGAAGAGGCATTCTTTTTCTTTAAGTATCACTGTGGAATCATGGATTTCTTTTCTTTTTTTTTTTATTTAATGTATCATAATCCGTTATCACTATTCTTTTATGGTGATCACTTCAAGTCATATGGAGCCACTTCAAGTCAGTTTCTGTGTCCTCTGCACATAGCTTTCATTACTCTCAATCATATAAAATTTGAGGAGAAACAAATCCAGAAAACTAAATCCCAGGCATCCTAATCATGATCCAAGTAATCTTTCTAGGTTTTGGGGTACCATCTTCTTTGGGGTTCAACTTTTTCTTTTTTTGTCCCCAGTTTCTCATACTCATTTTATAGTGCTCTGGTTTCCATTATGTGTTTTTTCCACTCAGCCAGACTCCAACTTTTTACTGTTTGATTCCCTTCCTCTGTAGTTTTTCTTTCTTTCAGAAAACATTCCTGTGTCTTTTTCCCCTTTGCCAACCTTTCCCTTTTCTGCTTTCTTCAGCCTTCTCCTTCCCAAGCCATTCCTTTCATTTCCGTTTTCTAATTCCCCTGCTATTTCCTCTGAATATCCCATTTGTATTAATTTGCTAAAGCTGTTGGAATGCAATATACCAGAAATGAATGGAATGGCTTTTAAAATGGGAATTTATTAAGTTGCAAGTTTACAGTTCTAAGGCCATGAGATTATGCAAACTAAGGCATCCAGAGAAAGATACCGATACTCCAAAGAAAGGCCAATGTCTGCTGGTCCTTGTTCCTGATTCTATTGCTTCTAGCTTCTGATATCAGTGGTTTCCTCTCTAAGCATCTGTGGGCCTTCACTTAGCTCCTCTGGGAAATAGCTCTGGGTTTTGGCTTGTGTAATATCTCATGGGAAGGCACATGGTGATGTCTGCTGGGCTCTGCCCATGTCTAGGCATCTGCTCTCCAAGTTGGTACTCCATGTATCTCCAAACATCCGTGTTTCTGTCCGCTCTGAAGCAACTCTTCTCCAAGGGTCTACATCTGAAGTGTCTCTAAAATGTTTCCCCTTTTAAAGGACTCTAGTAAACTAATCAAGGCTCACTTTGAATGGGTAGAGTCACATCTCCATCTAATCAAAAGATCACACCCACAAATTGCATAGGTCATCCTCCTTGGAAAGAATCTAATCAAAGGTTTCCACCCTAAACAATAGGTCTGGCCTCACAAGATTGGATCAGGATTAAACTGGCTTTTCTGGGATATATAATAGTTTAAAACCAGCAACACCTTTGAGTCCTAATTTTTTCACCACCAGAGTTCCCCTCTGTCAATTTTCAATCATAGACTCATTGAAAAAATTATATATACCAGATTGCATTTATTTTTCCCAAGCAAAGCCATTTGTAATTGTTGATTTGAGCTTTATTCAGTATGAGATAACAAATGCCCCCACACTGAGAAATGTAATTAAAGCCAAAGCTAGGAAACCTGATACTTTAGTTAGGCCTCTTAACATTACTGGGGAATTACAATTCAGGTTCCTGTATTTGAGACATTGAGATTAGCTCACACCAGTGTTCATGTCGGCCTACCTACGCCTACACCGTTGGGCTTGCAACCACGGGCCCAGCCTCTTTTGTCACTTTCCAGTTGGATTGTCAGGCTCCTCCAGTTTTTTCATGCCCACAACTCTCAAAAGCCTCTGTTGCCAGGGCTTTCCACTGCAATGACCAGAGTTTGTATTCGGTTTATAGGATAGTAACTGTAGGTGACTGGAAAATATTTTATTTGCCTCAGCAATTTCTCCTGAGATTGTCCTTCCTCTGAAGACTTCGCTATATCCTAAAGAGACATATGTTTTCCTAATGTAGGGTTTTTCTTATCCCCTGCCTTCCTGTTCATATCATTAATTTTTATCTTCCCATCTTAGAACTAGGATTTCCTGACTGTAATGGTCTGTGAACTTCTAAGTGCATTTCATTGTCATTAGACAAAATTCAGTAAATACTGATGAGCAAAAAATTCTAATAGCTAACATTTTGGGGGCTTTTACTGTGGGTTAAAACTGACAGTTCTGAGAGGTTGGGTTTGTGTTATCCTTATTTTGCAGGCAAGTAAAACAGACTCAAGGTTAAATCACTGGCTTAGGGTCATTAAACCAGAGGTGAAACTTCATTATATATCCTTTAGGGCATTTTCTGTTTACAAATATATATATATATATATATATACACACACACACACACATAAATGGTATCATATTGTATATCGACCCTTTTGTCCCCACGTACCATGTCCATCTTTCTATGTCAATAAATACACTTCAACAGCATTCTTTTTAATCCAGTGTCCTTCTGTTTCCTCTTCTCCCGGCCCTGTCCCAGGATCGACGAGAACGTGCTGGGAGCCCAGCTGGATGTTGATGCTGCCCACTCAGAGATCCTCAAGTACTTCCAGTCAGTCACCTCCAACCGGTGGCTCATGGTCAAAATCTTCCTCATCCTCATTGTCTTCTTCATCATCTTTGTGGTCTTCCTTGCCTGAATCCTCTCCACTCTGAGGCACTCCATGGGGGGTTGAAGCCCACCTGGGGGGGCAGGTGGCCATTGCTGCCACTGAGCCTGTACAGGGTGCTTGGAAGAAAGGCCCTGTTTCCCTGGAACTGCTAAGAATGGCCACTGCCCCTTGATCCTCCAACCATGTTTTGCCTCTGGCTATCCTGCCTCTCCCCTAACACCCCCAGACCCACAAACCACACAGGGTTCTGGTTTTGGACTCTGTTGTGAAGTGGCTGGAAGGGAGCAGAGGCTAGCTGGGGGCCAGTGGGGAGGCTGCCTCCACTAGGAAATTTTTATAAACCCCCCACAGCCTCTCTGAAAAGAAACTGGGAGCAAGGGGAAGTGATGACCTTCCCTGCCTTCTGAGAGTGAGGAGAGGAAGAGAAACTGCCCCAGGGACCAACTTTCCCATCTGGGTTAGAACTTGACCTGTTTATTTTTCCTCTCTTCACTAAGTGAGGCAGAGGGCCCTGAGCCCTTTGGCTGCCTGCACAACCCCCCCAACATTGGCTGCTAGTGACTCTCAGAATGCCAAATGCACTGCAGCCTGTTTTCTTCCAATTACAGAAAGACTGTCAGCCTCACTAGCCATGTCGTCATTTCTGGGTGGGAGCGTCGAAGGGCCTACCTAGGCAGTGAGTGGGCTGAGCCCACTGCCCAGTAACGGAACTGAAAGGGATCAGCTAATGGTTCAGAGGGGCCCCACAGCTGACCTTTGCAGCCTTTGGCGTCTGTACCACACAGCTGCCTCCAGCCATGTGATTACAAAGTGCGGTAGCACCTAATTTGAATGGAAACTTCATATCAAAGGAGGAGGGGATTCCCTGATTGGTGGTAACTTCCAGGACTGCCTTGAGCAGCAGTATTTGGACCGGTTTCATCTTAATCCTTTAACCTGTTGGCCCCAATTCAGAGCTCTGTCCGCTGCCAGGAGCGGAAGGTGAATTTGTTCCTGCGGCGGCTGAATCTCTTAGTTCCCATTAAAGTCTTCACCAAATCCAAACTAGTCACAGGAGAATGGAGAGAGACCTGCCCAGAATACCCCCTCTACTAGGAGCTTAATGTGCTTCTTTATCTTTCTTGACCAGGACCCACAACCACACCATTCTGAGATCACTTGAGTGAGTGCCCTGGTTCACACAAAACTCAAGCCGTAGAGACTGCAGTTGGCCATACTCAGCCTGTCCTAGTTCTTTTGGGGGTCTAGGGAAGTCCATGGTTTTTCCACCCCCGGCATTTACAGATTTCCTCTTGTCTTGGCTTCTCTTCCATCGCTTGTACCTCCACCATATACTCAGTCCACATGTGATGTGGGCCTGGCACAGTACACCAGTAGCGATTGGGTTGGTTTGTGAAGAGGAATGTCGCCGAAGCCTGTTATAAATGCAGTCCCATTTAATTGGGCAACTCTCGGAGCATGGTTAAAACAAGTTATTTCACAAGTATTTGTTGTTACTTGGTGCCATGCATGGTACTGGGCCCGGCGCTGGAGAAAAAAGCCATGGAGTTCACATTCTAGAGTTTGATTTCGTGCTTATTAATCCAGTTTACAGAATGGGAAAGAGCCCCAAGGTCAGCAGCCGATAAAGAGCTGAGCCGAGACTTTTAAACACTAGCTGAATTCGGCGAGGTGTCGGTAAGCGATCACTCGCTCCGAGGTCCGGGACTCCCATTCCTCAGTATCCTTTCGGGCCGCCCCTCGTCCGCCTTCCTCTCGGATTTCTGGACTGGAGCACCCCGAGTGCCATTGTTCTGCTCTTTGCTCCGGCACTAACTCTGGAAGTCTGCAGACGGATGAAAGGAGGTGGTGGTGGTAGGCTGGCAGCAAATCCTGGGCTTGGAAAGCTCAGTCGAGCGAGGCGTGGGAGGGACAAGACCCGACTCCTAAGCGTCCGCCTTCTGAAGTGCGCACGCGCAGGCAGGCCCCGCCCCGCCCCGCCCCCAGAGGCTCCGCCCACAACGCCGTGACGTCAGTAGCGCGAGACGTACTTCGCCGAATAAATGCTGTGGCGCCCGGCGTAGAAGCGCTTCGGCCCTTAGCTACTGGTTCAGTTTGGACGTTTGGCGGCTTCCTGGGCAGCGCTTCAGCCTGTCCCTGCCTCTCTCTGTACCATGGCGGACGAAGGGAAGTCGTACAGTGGTAAGTGCTGGCTTTCGGTGGCGAAGCGGAGCGATTTGGTGCCCGGGTGGGCGGCGCCGGCCTAGGCCGCAGCCCCAGGTGATGAGGCCGCTCGCGACCCGAAGTCCGCGGGGAGCGGCGGCGTGGGGCGGGTGGGGCGGGCCGCCGGGGACCAGGCAGCCCGGAAGGGGATCTCGGCCGAACTCGAGGATGGACCCCGGGGTACGCGACTCCGGAGTCCTGGTGTTGTGAGGACCTGCGGCTCGAAGCAAAGTAGTTCAGGGATGGGGTGACGAGAATCCTTTAAACTTTGTGGGTGATTGATGCTGGTCAGTTCAGTTTGGCGACCAGACTCTTTTAATGTGAGTGACTCAGTGCTCGCTCTTGGGCTGTCCTGGTACCCTATCTCCTACCGCGACTAAATGAGGACCTGCGGCTCTCATTTAGTATTTTAGCTTTTTTACACACCGTCTCAATGTTCTAGTCCGCCTGAGTTTTAGTTCAGTGTTGTGGTCAGGGTCTCTAGGCAGCCGAGGTTTGCATCCTCGTTCGACTAGGTCAAGCTTTAGTGAGTTACTTAAATTCTCAGACCTCATTTTCCACCTCTTTAATGAGGGTAGAAGCAACAGCTACCTTCAAAGGTGTGTGTGTGTGTGTGAGAGAGAGAGTATGTGTGTGTTTAAATGAGATCATTTCTATCAAGGGCCTGAAACATAGCACCTGGCAAGGGAGAAAGCTCTCAGTAAATGTTAGCTGCTGTTATCTTTTTTTTTTTTTTCCTAGAGTCCTTTTTGAGGCTCAGTGTCGGCATTAGGCAGACATGTTTAGGCGTCACAGGACTTTTTTAAAGAAACTCCTGTCCACCTAGATTTAAAGAGGGTCATATTCCTGGAGAACATTCCTGGACCCTTGGTTACTAGAGCCTGAGTCTAGGAGTTGTGTCCTGTGTTAAAAGGCATCTCAGGCAGAGGAAAAGGAGCACTCAGGAAATATGAGTAGCAGTATAATAGCAGGGAGATGTTTTAGGTTGGGCAGATTTTGAGTGACATCTGTAACGCACAGGCAGGAGAAATGTAGGTTACTGAGTGCTGATGTAATCATTGTGATTGATTCGTTTTAGGATGTGTCAGAGAATTTGCCTTCCAAAATTTGGGTGGGATTGAGTCGATTTGATAGATTGAGAGAGAACAGTTTGGGTGACTCTCTCAGTCTATCAAATCTTCATTTTTCAGAAACGCTGTGCAGTTTTCCAAGAATTTTTCTGATGTTTCCATCTCGTAGAGAGGGTTCTTTCTTCTGGACAGGCAGAGGAATTTGGGTGGAGGTGGCTTCTGTTGTTAGTATGTGTCTCCTCCAATAGTGCAGGATAATAGCTCCTGTAATTGCTGATGATGTATTTTCTAACTTGTGTTCCTGTTTCCAACTCTAGAGCATGATGACCGTGTTAATTTCCCTCAAAGAAGAAAGAAAGGCCGGGGTCCTTTCCGGTGGAAGTGTGGTGAAGGGAATCGTCGGTCTGGACGAGGTGGTTCTGGTGTTCGATCTTCCCGCATTGAGGAAGATGATGGAGATGTACCAATGAGTGATGCCCAAGATGGTCCCCGAGTACGATAGTAAGTGGCCAGTTGATCTGGTTTGAATTTAGTGACACACTAGATGATGCAGCCCTGCAACTGCCCATGTTATTTCTCTTTCCCACTTGGAAGACTGATAAATACTAGATCAGCTTAATGGATGAATAGTTTTAGTTACATCTCTGACAGCAGTGTAGGAAAGTCTTTGAGAAGGCTTAAAGTTGCAAATATGGACTTTTTTTCTCTCTGCTTCCCCCAGCACCCCGTATGCTGCCCGACCCAACCGTCGGGGTGATAATTGGCGTGATCGAGACCGTATCCATGTTACTGTACGGAGAGACAGGGCTTCTTCGGATAGAGGAACGGCTGGCACCAGCCAGGATGGGACCTTGAAGAACTGGTTCAAGATTACAGTGAGTACTTTTGGGAAAGTAGATGGTGCGGCTGAGACTGGGGGCTGGGCCCACGGAGAATGTGTTTAACTCCAGAGAATCAGTCTTTCTGGCTGTGACCTCCACAGTTTGATGCCTGTCCTTTTTGCTGAGGATCAGTATCTTTGAACACCTAAGAGTGGGTTGAAAGAAGGGATAGAAGAGGACAGGGAGGATGGGGGAGGCCCTCAAAAGGTAAGCATGGTAACTGTGGTCAGGAGTTGGAGTAACTCCTCTGGATGTCTCCTTTTGGCTCAGGCCCAGTGTGGAGTTGACCAGGTGTGGGAGTTGGAGTTCCTGGAGTTCTGTGAGGGGTAGGCAATGTATAAATAATATCTTGATACTTTTTTATAACCCAGATTTTTTATCCTTTGGAGAAATAATAATTTTAACTGGACAGAAAGAAGATTAAGGAGTCCATGTATGGCTCAGATAGAAAAACATATGGCTGGTCCTTTCTTTAGAAAATCTTTTAAAGCTTGGCAGAAGGTCTGAAAGGAACCTTCAAGTCTGCTTTTCAGCCTTAGTTGCATATTGTTCCTTTTCTTTCTCTTTCTCTTATTTCTAGATTCCTTACGGCAGAAAATATGACAAGTCATGGCTATTGAACTTGATTCAGAGCAAGTGCCGTGTCCCTTTCACACCCATCGAGGTAAGACAAGGCCTGAGTGGCAGGCTGCCTGGGCATCAGGGAGGGTGGAGGGGGCAAGATAGACAAGTGTTTCTGGGCTCCAGATCTAATCCTGTTATTTCTCTTCTTGCAGTTTCACTATGAGAACAGTCGGGCCCAGTTTTTTGTTGAGGATGCCAGCACTGCTTCTGCATTGAAGGCTGTGAACTATAAGATTTTGGATCGGGAAAATCGACGGGTACATGTGTCAAGGGCCTGGCTTGGTTAGGGGTGGGGATTGGGGTGGCAGGCAGGGACTGGGTATTGGCATTGGTATTTAGGCTCCCCTGGAGTTTACACTCTGCCTTTCATGTCTTCTCTGCAGATATGTATCATCATTAACCCCTCTGCTCCACCCCTTATTGTGCAGAATGAACTGAAACCAGAACAAGTAGAGCAGCTAAAGGTGAGACAGGAGCAGTACTGCTTGTTTTCATCCCTGTCCAGCCATTTCTTGCCCAGCCTGCCTCTCTCCCCACACAACGTCGGTGACCTGTGAACCCTTTTTCTTCCTCTGTAGCTGATCATGAGCAAACGATACGATGGCTCCCAACAAGCGCTTGACCTCAAAGGCCTCCGTTCAGATCCAGGTATGGATGATTGCACAAGTAGAGGCGAAGGGGGAATCCGTCAGGAAGGGAATGTTAAGAGAATGATTTGGTGCTGTATCTGGCCTGGGCAGACCCTCTCAGACTTTCGCTTCCTTCCTTTCTGCTTTCTGAAGATTTGGTGGCCCAGAACATTGATGTGGTGCTGAGTCGTAGAAATTCTATGGTGGCTGCCCTGAGAATCATCGAAGAGAACATTCCTGAGGTGAGGCTCTTGGCCCAGTATTGAGGCTCTGGAAGCACAATGGAATAGATCGGATAGGATCAGGGGGCAGATTTGTCTGGGGTCCTTTTGCTAATGAAACTTCCTTTGAATTCTTCACTCCCCACAGCTGTTGTCATTGAACCTAAGCAACAATAGGCTGTATCGGCTAGATGACCTGTCAAATATCGTGCAAAAGGCACCCAACCTGAAGATCCTAAATCTCTCCGAAAATGAGGTGAGAATCAAGAGCTGGTCCCAGTTACGTTGATGCTTTTTTTTTTTTTTTTAATGTTTAAGCCATTTATTAGACTGGTTTCACAATGCTAACGTCTTAAACATTGAACCCTCAAAATAAAACAGTTAAAATCTTGAATATTATATAGTATTTGAACATCAAATGTATGCCACCACATACTGATTTTAAAATGGACAAGATCCTGGCAACGTGGGACAGAAATCCTGGAATGAGCTGAGACTCAGCCGCAAGGGACTGATAAAAAACCTAGAATGAGCTGAGAATTAACATCAAGGGATTGAGAGAACCTTCTCGACCAAAAAGGGGAAGAGTGAAATGAGACAAAGTGTCAATGGGTGAGAGATTCCAAACAGAGTCGAGAGGTTATCCTGGAGGTTATTCTTATGCGTTAAGTAAATATCACCTTGTTGTTCAAGATGTAGTGGAGAGGCTGGAGGGAACTGCCTGAAAATGTAGAGCTGTGTTACAGTAGCCATGTTTCTTTCTTTTTTTTTTTTTTATTAATTAAAAAAAAAATTAACACATTTAGAAATCATTACATTCTACATATGCAATCAGTAATTCTTAATATCATCACATAGATGTATGATCATCAAGCCATGTTTCTTGATGATGATTGAACAATGATAAAGCTTTCACAATGAGACTCTGTGAATGTGAAAACCTTGTGTCTGATGCTCCTTTTAGCTACTGTATCAACAGAAGAGTAGAACATATGGAATAAAAATAAATAATGGGGGGAACAAATGTTAAAATAAATTTAGTTTGAAATGCTAGTGGTAAATGAAAGCGAGGGGTAAGGGGTATGGTATGTATAATCTTTTTTTTTCTCTATTATAGTTTTATTTCTTTTTCTGTTTTCTTTTTATTTTTCTAAATCAATGCAAATGTTCTAAGAAATGATGAATATGCAACTATGTGATGATATTAAGAATTACTGATTTATATGTAGAATGGAATGATATCTTAATGTTTTGTTAATTTTTTTTAATAAAAAAGTTAAAAAAAAAAAGGACAAGAAATATGAAGTACTCTTTTACCTTCAGAGTATCCACCACAGTTTGCAATTATGTATTTATGTTTCCTTAACACCTAGGAAACAATTATGTTTATTCCATAGCTGTGTGAGGTTCTTTTCTGTCTATCCCCTTCAAATCTACTGTCCACATTGCCTTCTGGTTTATGTTTGGCTTCAACTCATAGGGGCAGCAGCAAGAGATGAGAGGGTAGAAAATAATGAATTTTTTCCTTCAATGTCTTAATTTACAAAAGGTATGGAGGAAAATTACATATTAATGGTAGCTTGTTAACATGGGCTGAAGTTTAATATATTTACTACTAAAAATTATTCATATAAAGTTGTGTTTAATCATCACGGATTTCATATACGATCTCTGCCAGCTTTTTTTGGATCATAGTACTTGTGATAAAATTGTCTAACCACTGCCAGTTAATTTGTGATAAAGTAGCTAAGCACTATGGGACAGCTTCAGTGACTTACGAACAGCAGGAAAAACATGCCAGCTGTGGAATTATCTTCAGGAGATGAGCAAGATACTTTAAAATATATATATATTCCAAGTTTACAGTTTCTTTTAAAATACACATGCACATGCAAACATCCCAGTTGTGTTTTTGATGAAGCGGATAGAGGTAGGGCAGGTTTGCCTGGTGAAGGCAGGAGATGGTGGAGGGAAGTAGAGATAAGGGTAGAGATTGAGTGTAAGGGGGATCCAGCTGGTTCTTTTTACCAGGGTCTTGTTTTCCTCATCTCTCCAATCTTTGCAGTTGAAGTCAGAGTGGGAGTTGGACAAGATAAAAGGGCTGAAGCTAGAAGAGCTGTGGCTTGATGGAAACCCCCTGTGTGACGCATTCCGAGACCAGTTTACCTACATCAGGTCAGTTGTAGCCTCTGTCTCCCCTCCTGGGGACCTTCACCCCCTAGGAGGCTGAGCTAATGCACCCTGACCAGTGCCCGTCTGCAGGAGATGTGCAGCCCTGAGCTGGAACACCTGTCCTTTGGGAAGATCACGTGCTCCTCCCTTTTGTCTGTCCCTTTCTCCCAGCTTTGTCCCATGGTTCTCTTTCCTTCCTTCTCACCTGCCTACCTATTTGCTTGGTTCCGTGGCCTTTTTCTTTCCTTCTTGCACACAGCCTTTTCTAGACTCTCCCCATCCTGTGGTTTCTATCATGACCTGGGGGTTTCTTGTACATGTCCCATACATGGCGTTGCCTTGTGCCAAGAGCCTGGTAACCCTGGGCTGAGAAAGCCTCCCTCTCCAGGACTTCCGCTGAGATGGGCCTTTCCTCCTTTGTCCTGTGATGGCCCCTCTTGCCCTTATGCCAAGAGGGACCCCCTTCTAATGTTCACTTGCCCAAGGCTGTTGCCAGGGCTTTCCCACCCATGCTGAGGTGGAGGCCTCCTGGGAGCTGGTGCCATGCAGTCTGTCTCTTGCCCAAAGCTATGAACTGGGCCCTCCCTGGAGAAGAAACCTGGGTTCCCTAAGACATGTGACCAGAGCCGGGGCCCCGCCAGTAGGCGAGGGAATCCCAAGGCAGGTGCTGGGCGTGGAGGCCACGGGGGCATAGGCTGTCGAGGAGACGGATCTGACCCTCTTGGGGGGCGTTGCCCCTCCCTCACTTGCACACTTCACATCACCCTGTTTGGCCCCGGAGGATGGCTGGTTAGCCAGAGACGGGTAAGATTCCTCAGGGAAGGAACAACCTAAGACAGGCACAGTCGCAGAGGGGCCATCAGGAGAGAACTTGGGGGCCAACAGAGGTGGGGCACAGACCCTCACCCCCCCAACTTTGCAGGGGCCTGAACCCTCACCCCTTCTGAGGGAGGTCTCCTGCCCCCATGGCTACTTTGTTTCCCACGCCCAGCTCATATCGGGACCCAGGTAGCAGACAGAGACCTGGCCAAACAGCAGCTTCCTATGCACCACAGCCAAGATTTGTTTCCCATTTTTACCATAAGAAAAGGGGCAGCTGAAGGAAAGGGCTGTGTTAGGGTGCCTTTCCCCCTTCTTTTTCCTCTTTGTTTTTTTCCTAAATGCCTCCTTGCCTTGTAGTTCTTTTCCTTTTTCTTTGCTTTCTCTACTCCTTTATATCTTCCCCTCTCTCCCTTGTCCTGGCCCCATTCTACCTTTTCTCTCTCTCTCTCCTCCTTTTCCTTCCCTTCTTCTTCCTTTGCGTCCCCTCTTCCTGAGCCCCACCCTGCTCATCTCCCTGTCCCAACATCCTGTGCCATCCCTGTGGTGTGTCCTGGTCTTGGCCATGGCCAGACCTGGCAGAACTGTGATGGATACCAGTTGAGGCAGCGGAGCCCCTGGGCTCTCACCCCATTCCCTCCTCCCGGGGCTGCACAGGTGAGTAGGTGGAAGGTAAGGGGGGCAGGGAGGGGAAGGAGGTCCTGGGCTTAAAGCCTGGGCTTAGAGTGCTGCCGCTTTGGGCACTTGGGGTCCGAGAGAGAGCGAGAATCAGCCTTCAAGGCAGTCCCAGAGGGGGTGGGGAGCCAAGGCCATTTCTTCCCTGAGCTCAGAGGCTAGAGAGGAATGGGGGGATGAGCAGGATGGGCCGGGCTGTCCCTCGGGTGTTGGTGTATTTGCTCCTAGAGCAGCCCAGGAGGCACGATGGCTCTGAAGCATCACTCACTTCTGTCCCGTTCTTGACAGCGCCATTCGCGAACGATTTCCCAAGTTATTACGCCTGGTAAGTCCATAACTGTTTTCATTCTTTTCTGACAAGCATGCATCTCCTGCCTCCAGGGTTTTCACTAACATGCTTTTGTAAAACAATTTGGGGACAGGGACCTCTCTGAGAATCTGACAATGGCTGTAATCCTTCTCTAATAAATGCCTATAAGAGAAAGTTGCATGTATTCCTGGCCCCTGACCGTGGTACTGCCCCCTGTATTTGCCATGCTTCCTTACACACTTGATCTCTGATCCCTCACTCTTAGATCTTCCATTTACTAACTCATCCAGCCTTTATCCTCTGGTTTACATTGCTAACTTTCACTTTCTTACCTTCTTTCCCCAGGATGGCCATGAGTTACCCCCGCCAATTACCTTTGATGTTGAAGCGCCCACGATGCTACCAGCCTGCAAGGTGAGAAGGTGGAACAGTCCGAACTTGTGGATGGGGAGAGAGTATTGGTTACATGATTCTGACATTGCATCTGTTTGATTCCAGGGAAGCCACTTTGGAACAGACAACCTGAAGAGCCTGGTCCTACACTTCCTGCAGCAGTGAGTATCCAAGGGCCCTGACAGTGGGGGAGAGCTGGGGGTGGTCCAAGCCCGACTCACTCCAGGAAGCTTTGGGCTCCCCTTATGGTTCTAGACTGTGGAGCTCAGATTTTCCCTCTTGGTTTCCCCACAGGTACTATGCAATTTACGACTCTGGAGACCGGCAGGGGCTCCTGGATGCCTACCACGACGGGGCCTGCTGCTCCCTCAGCATTCCTTCCACTCCCCAGAATCCCCCCCGGTGAGTATCACGTTCCATCCACCGGGGATTCCCAGCAGATGTACACGAGAGACCGACCAGCACCTGCTTGTGTCCACACCTCTCTGACCACCACCCCTTGTTGTCTTTTACCCCCAGAAGCAACTTGGCTGAGTACTTCAAGGATAATAGGAATGTGAAGAAACTGAAAGACCCTAGTAAGTGTGCAACGTGAGCAAAGCAGGATGGGAGAAGGGGCTGGGGGTGAATGAGTCATGGAGCTCAGGTGCATGTGGCAGCCCCTGACCTTGTTTTTTCTCCACCATCCACAGCCCTGAGGTTCCAGCTACTGAAGCACACACGCCTCAACGTCGTTGCCTTCCTCAATGAGTTGCCCAAAACTCAGCATGACATCAATTCCTTCGTGGTCGACATCAGTGCCCAGACAGTAAGTACCTGTGTTTCTTCACTGACAAACAGACCTAGCATTTGGGAGTGGAGTAAGGGGTGACGGGGGTGGGGGGGCGTTCAGCTCCGTCTGGGAAGCCGACATTATAATGGTTGCGTCTTCTCTTTCAGAGCACTTTGTTGTGTTTTTCTGTTAATGGAGTCTTCAAGGAAGGTGAGAATCTTTTTTCCTGAGTTTGCCCAGTCATCTCTCTCTAGCTAGACTTTCTCATCATTCTCAGCTTCCCAACCAGTACCTTCTCTCTCCTTTTCTTCCCAAGCTATCGTGGTCTGGTCTCTTCTTTCCACCTATCTTTCCTGTCCTGGGATATGGCAAAAGCCTGGCGATAAGGAGGATTCAGGCTTTGGAGATGGTCTTGAGTTTCCATCCCAGCCTTGATTATGTGTCTGTGGGCAAGTTATGTTCCTTCTGAGCCTCAGCTTCTTTATTTGTGGGGTTAGTGATAGCCATCCCATAGTGCTGGTTTGGGGAATAAATGAAGTGACTTAAAACATGCTTGACACAGGCCTGGTGCAGAGGGCTCTATCAGTGGGATATTTGGTGTTGCTGTTTTCTCCTTGACCTCTTGACACTTCGCCTCACCTCTGTGCTCCTGTACAATCGTCCCTGTCTGGCCGACATAGGGTTCTTTGTTTCCAGTTTGACCATGATTCAAGAATTTGTTTATAAACATAAAGCAGGAGCGTCTCTCATTGTCGCTGTCATTGTTATCACTGCAGTGGATGGAAAGCCTCGGGATTCTTTGCGAGCCTTCACCCGGACATTCATCGCTGTTCCTGCCAGCAATTCAGGGTAAGCATTCTGTTTACTGTCTTGGGCACCAATTACCAGTTTATGTTAATTGGAGTTGGAGTCAGTCTTGAAGATATTTTCAGAATCTCAGAAAGGCGAGCAGAAATAAGAGGAGGCAGCTAACAGTGGTTGAAAGTCAGACTGTCTGGGTTTTTTCATCCTAACCCCACCACCTCTAGCTGAAAATTGGTATCACAGTAGGGGTTTCCGAAGTTTGCTCATATCGCACATTTCCAAGGCTTCCTACTTGCCATGAAGATAAATGAACTGTCCTTGGGTTGGGGAAGAAGATATAATTCTTGTGTGTTGGGTACATATCCTTCCAAACATGGAGTCTGTGGGAGGTGGTCAACAGTAATATAGGTGATAGCTGAGCATGGGAGATGGGCCTTATGGCATTGAAAGAATCCGAGTGTTGAGTGTTCGAATAGGAAGGGTGTTGGATGAGTCATCCGGCTGTCCACTTGTCTAAGGTGCCTTTTGTCCCCAAGGCTGTGCATCGTGAATGATGAACTGTTTGTGCGGAACGCCAGTCCCGAAGAGATCCAGAGAGCCTTCGCCATGCCTGCACCCACGCCTTCCTCTAGCCCTGTGCCCACCCTCTCCCCAGAACAACAGGAAATGTTGCAGGCATTCTCTACTCAGTCTGGCATGAACCTCGAGTGGTCCCAGAAGTGAGTCTTGGGCATGCATAGGAGTAGGGGTAAACCGAAGTAGGGAAATAATGAATGAAAGCTCCTGAGATTTTAAAAGACAAAATGTTTTTTAAAAAAGAGAGGTGGTCCATAAGAAATTTGTTGTGTGTTAATTAGCATAACAGATTTTAAAGCCCAAATGAAGTTCCTGTTTATGTACTGTTACAACTTCCTTTTTTTTTTTTTTTTAACTTAGACCTGTCGGTATGAAAACTATGTTGTTACTGACAGCCATTTTACTATTCCTTTGTATCCCATAGTTCATCTGTAGACATTAAGGATTTTTATTAATTTTTCATTTTTTATAAATAGTACACGACGGGGTGCGTGTGCGTATTGTTGGCAGACTTGGACGAGTGTTTCTATAGAGTGGATTCGGAAGTGGTAGTTAGTGGCAGAGCGACTGCATTTTGTTCTTCCTCACTCCAGATGCCTTCAGGATAACGACTGGGACTATGCCAGGTCTGCACAGGTCTTTACTCAACTCAAGGTAAGGTCTGTGAATAATGTGGCTCTGTGGGCCTTCCAGAAGGTGGAGTAAGCTGTGGGAGTAGGGGGTGGCCTCTTGGCTCCACTGATCTTTCCTTGTTTTCCAGGCTGAGGGCAAGATCCCGGAAGTGGCATTTATGAAATGATCGATCCATGGGCCCCAGAAGTCTCCCTGTCCTGTAAATAGTCCTCGGATACTGTTGTCTGGTCTTTGTGGTTGTTGTCGCCTACTCCTCCTGCCCAAGGCCACCTTGTGACTGTGACTGAGGGGGAAGGGCTGCTGGATCCCTCTCCTCACCTGCCTTCTGGAAGACTTCCAGAAGACTGAGCCTCACTGGTGCCAGGAAGCCAAAGCTTACTTTGTAGAACTGACACTAACTACTCGAAGGACTTAGGTGCTTTGTGTACTTACTCCTAGAATCCTTACTTTTTAAGATAAAGGGTGGTATTGTATTTTGTGTCCTGCGAAGTGGTTAATGTAAGCCTTGCCTGAGCATGAGTAGGGTCTGGCCGGAAAAGCAGGCTCAAGTCCTCCAGCCGGCGCTGGTTACCGCCGCGGCTCGGGGCTGACCGCGGATAAACGCGGGAGGGGGGAGGGGAGAGGGCAGGAGGCGGGAGGCGGGAGGGGGAAGGTGGGCCTTGCTGGCAGGAAGTCCCGCCCCGGAAGCGGGGCCCGTGCGGACCATGGCCGCGCCTTGGCGGCGGTGGGCGCTCCCTCTGCTGCTCCTGCACCGGTCACTGCGTGGCGCGGCCCAGCCACGGGACGTGCTGCTTTTCCAGCATGAACGGGGCCGCTTCTTTGCCGTTCTCGGGCTGTTCTGCGCGGGTCAGGGCGTCTTCTGGGCTTCCCTGGCCATAGCAGCCTTGTCCCGACCTCCGGTCCCGATGCGGCTCACAACTCCGGAGGCCCAAAAATCGCCACGGCTTCAACCTGCACTCGGCGCTTTGGCGCTACGGCTTGGCTGTCGGTTGTGGCGCCATTGGTAAGGCTTCCCCCGACGGGAACGGGGTGGGGGGGTGCGGAGGTGACTGCGCACGACCCTCGCTGCTCAGGCAAGGAGAGTGAGGGCTCGCTTCCCTCCTGGAGGAGCAGGAGCAGCGGGCGGGCTACCCCCACAGGAGTGCAGAGGAGTGGCGCACCAGGCCTTGGGAAGAAGTGGCTGACTGGCCGAGCTCTGTCTTCCACTCATTCTACGACCTAGAGCAAGTTACTTATGAGGAAACTGGTTCCAAGCCTCTTTAAAATGGGGATGGATATCTGTAAAGGTCACCGGGAATTAGGGATGGGGAGTACTAAGACAAGGTTTGGGGGCATAAGAATAGCTCAGCTGTTAACTACCACCACCATAATTTCTTATATTCGATGGGCACTGGAAAGGTTTGTGCCTAGCCCCCCAGTGAAAACCCCTCACCCGTCTGTGCTTTCTGCAGGGACCCTGGTGCTCGGGGCTGGTCTTCTCTTCTCCCTCCGTTCTGTCCGTTCAGTGACGCTTCTGGCTGGAGGGCAGCAGGTGACCCTCACCACTCATGCTCCCTTTGGCTTGGGGGCCCATTTCACTGTTCCCCTGCACCAGGTATCCTGCATGGCCCATCGCAATGAAGTCCCTGCCATGTTACCTCTGAAGGTCAAAGGCCGGCGTTTTTACTTCCTCTTGGACAAAGCTGGACACTTCCCCAACATGCAGCTCTTTGACAACACTGTGGGTGCCTACCGGAGCTTGTGAGGGACTGACCTTGGGTCAGTGACCCCTCACAGAGGAGGGATAAACTGAACCTTAGAGACAGGGTGACAACCAGGGTCTCACAAGGGTGCCCAAGATTCATAGACAGCAAATAAAGGGGTAGTCATGCCAAGGGCAGCTGACAGTATCTGTTTAGTGTCCGTTCTTTTCTACTATCCACCCACCTATAGACCTTTAACAATAAGAACTCAAAACCAAGATGAAAGAAGAAAATATTTTGGTGCAAAAATAAAAAGCCACATGAAGAGAAAGGGAGAGGATCAGTTACCATATCTTCCTTGTGGATGGGGCTATGTGGGGGCAGGATTGGAGGCACTTGGGCAATGAGTCTGGCTGCAGAAAACACTGTCTTTGGTTACTCTTCAGAAATGAGGAAAGCATGACTCAAAGAGCATCTGTCTCAGAGCTCCACTCAGGGTTACTGCTCTGCAAAGGCTGGTAAACTTCAAACCTCCTCTGCAGGATCTGGAGCACCAAAATCACACACCACAATACCAGATTCACCCAAGAAGAGGTCTGTGGGAAAGGAGCAGGAGAGTGAGGAGTGGGGCCATCTTAAATGGAGTATTCCCACCCACACACCCCTCTTATCTGTTCTGGCAGGTGATAGACCCTTAGGCCCTCTCAGCTTCTGGCTGCTGGGTCAAACTCAGAGTACACTGGCGACCACCCTCACAGCCACAGACTCATGAATCCCTAGGTCTCCACCCAGTCTTTCATATCACAGGGCCTCACTTCAGCATTGTGTAGGCTTAAGTAAAACTGCAGAGTGGTTCCAGGGGTTGTCCATGGAATTTTCTGGGCTTCAGGGCAGCTGTGAAGTCAAAGAGATAGTTGGTGAGAAAAGGCAGATATCTGTGCTTGGATACCCTTAGAGATAAAAACAACTGAAAGCAAATAAAAAAGGAAGTTATAGTGCCCCTCTGCAGAGGGGTGACCTGCCCTAGCCAGGCCTCCCTTCCTCTCCCATTACCTGATTGTACTGCTCAAGGAGACGATGGAGTTGCAGAAAGAACTGGTGCTATAGCGAAGGATACCGGAGGACACTAAGACCAGGAAGATGGCAATAGCTGAGATAGCAATGCGGAGCCCTATTGGACCTCTACAAGCAGGAGAGAGGAGCCTTATGGTTGAGATAGGACTCTTCCCACTTCGACCTCCAGCCCATAGTGGGAGGCAGCACCTGTGGAAGTCCTGGATACAGCTGCTGCAGACCCAGAACAGAAGCAGGAGGCAGCAGAGAGCTGAAAAGCCAGTGGCTCCAGCCACAAAGTAGCAGACGGAGGGGCAGGATAAAACCAATTTGGAACCGTTTAAAGTGGCCACACCATACAGGGGCAGCTGCCACCAAAGGAGCCCTGTGGAGAGAAGCTGCTGAATTCTGAATTTCAATTACTGCCTCTGGACGCAGGCTTGTGGCAGGTATTTGGCAGAGCCGCTCTAGGAAGTTATTTGTACACTGTCAGACATTGGTTCTGGAAGGATGAATGCAGGCGGACCCACTGGAGAATCAATCCAGCACTGGCCAGAAGAATTAGGAAATGGGAAGAGGTCAAAAAAATACAATATGCTTCGGCAAGACCTCACGAGTTCTCGTCTTCCCACTGGGCAGAAATCCTAAGATTAAACCCAGACTTTGTATAACCTCCACACAGTAATTTTTTCAATTACTGTTTTACATCTGTAAAAACAGACATGATAGTACTTCATAGAAATTGAGTGAGTCGATGCACTGTACATGTTTATTAACAAGATTGCCTGGCAGGGGTAAACATTCAACGACAGTTACTGGCTTCTGCTTTTACGGTAAGCAGTTTGTACGTCTGTTTGTCATGTGACACAGTGCGGCAATCGCGTGGTAGTCTGTTCTGCTTTATCTTACAGCACAGCCCTGCACAAAGGGTCTCAAGAGGGAAGCAGGGGCTGAGCCGACTTCAGAAGTAGGGTAAAACTATGCAGCGGGAGCCGCTAGGCCGGGCTGGGTCTGGCGCTGCATAAAAAACGCTCTGGAAGGGCTCATCCCTTTGGCGAAGGAACGACTTCGAAAGGTGCACAGCAGCAAACGTCGCGCCATAGCGCGCCCCCGCCACCAGGCAGGACCGCCTAAGCCCCGCCCCATCCGGCGCGCCGCTCACAGCGGTAGGTACAGAGAGTAGTCGGCTAACGCCCAGCGGCGGGCCGGGCGGCCGGTGCGGCCGATCATGGGCAGCTTCTGCACGTAGCGGGAGGCCGGGCTGGGCCCGTGCGGCGCGGGGAATGCCGTCTGGAAGAGGCGCCCGCGGCAGCGCCGCCCTGCCTGCCGCCCTGCGATGATGAATCGGAAGTGGGGGGCGCCCCGCGGGGCGAAGCGGCTCTTCTGGAAGACGTCGCGGGTGCCGGCGCCGGGGCCCTGCTGCCGGGGCGCCCCCCGCGCCCGGTGCACGCGCGGCAGCGGCCTGCTCTCCGAGGCGGCGGGCGCAGAGGCCGACGGGGCACCGCCGCCCGCGCCCCGGGGGCTCTCGTCGCCCTGCGGGCTGACCACGGCGCTGGCCGTCAGCTGTGGCATCTTCCGCACCGAGTCTGGGGCGGTCACCGGCTCCTTCTTGTCTCCGGGCGGCCGCGCTGCTGTAGGCACCGGCTGGCCCGTGCCGAAGCGGGTGGCCAAGCTGTCACCGAAGAAGGCGTAGAGCTCTCGATAGATGTCCGCCAGGGTCACCGAAGGGGATGGATCCTCTGGCTTTACACCCCCTGGTGGCAGCGGGAGGCCAGACCCAAAGCCTGGCTCTGCCCCGGCCCCAGACGGCGACTCCTGCAGGAGGAGACTGTCCCAGGGCAGGTCATCAGGTCGCCGGTACCCCTTACCCCAGGGGCCACTCCTGTTGGGCTCTGCCGCCTGCGCCTTCATCTTCAGCAGCCGTTCCACCGCCACCTGTGAAAACAGCAGGAGGAGAATAAGGCAAGAACTAGAAGGAACCTGAGCCCATAGAGTGCTCTAAAATACGCCGGCTCAGCTCGGACAGGAATGGAGTACTGGAAGGAGGTGGCACTCACCAGGATGGCTCCATAAACTTTGTGCCCATCTGCTTTGACCTGAGCATTAGAAACAGAATAATCATCCAGCACTGCCTGCAGATTGGTCCAGTAAGTAGACAGGTGTGGGTACAGGACTCGTTCTACTGCCTGGAAGGGAGAGAGGAAATCTAGTAAGCACCTCTTTGTGGCTTATTGCCTCTCAAGTACCCTCTCCCATGAACGACCCACTTTTCTCTCTGATCCTGGGAAGGGTACTCAGTCCTTCAAAATTCCCTGATTCTGTCCTCCATGCCTACTTGACATATTCAACCGACCTTTGTTTGGAACCTACTGTATACCCAACCCTCTGCTAAGCACTGGGAATAAAGATAGGGTACTAAGACAGACAAACAATATAAAATGGCCTCACATCATTAAGGACCAAGAGGGTGTAAGTAATGTTTTTGTTAACAACACAGCAATTTATAGTTGGAATCAGCAGACAGATACTGCCCCACTTAGATATAAAATGGGATTTAGTTCAGTCCCTCTACACAAAAACAAACAGACCAGAACTTAGACTCTGATTACGTTAATTTTAAATCCTGTGATGCAGAAAAAAGCATTTGATAAAAAATTCAACATAAATTACTAAAAGTAAGAATATAAAGTGATTTCTATTCTGAGAAAGGATACCTATTAACATACACACAAAGTACTCATTATCCCAAATGAGAAAGGATATTGGTACTTTCTTTTAATCTAGAAATGAAACAAGGATGCCCACTATCATAACATGCAAAATTATGTTAGTGGTCCTATAATAAGAGAAACAAACTAAAGGCTTTAGGATTAGAAAAGAAGAAATGAAGACGTCATTATTTCTACATATGATCATCTGTTAAAAACCCCAGTAAACAATACACAAAAGTCAACTGCATTTCTAGTCACCAGCAAGAAGCTGTAATATGAAAAGAAGATACCATTACAGCAGCATCAAAGAATAACCAGAATCTAGGAATAAATTTAATAAATATGTGTATGCTCTCTTCAGGGAAATTTATGAAAGGATCCTGAAAGACCATGAAGATTTGAAAAAATGGAGAGATATGACATGTTTGTTGTCAAGAAGACTTATTATAATGACATCAGTTCTCTCCAAAAGTGATCTAATACATCCAATGTAGCTGCATTCAAAATATCAACAGCAGTAAGTCTGATTTATCCCAGATATGCGAGAGTGGTTGAGTAGAAAAATCTATTACTATCGTATTAACAGAACTAGGGCACATAAACATTTGATCATCCCTATAATACTAACAACGTATCTGACAAAATTCAACATCCATTCATGTTTTAAATACTAAATAAAAGAGAAACTGAAGAGTATTTCCTTAAAGTGATAAAACAGGACAGGCAGAAATTTATAAAATAGGGGTACGTGAATATTTGTGGCAAAGACATTTACAGTAAGCCAGGATACTGCCAGGCCTGACCTAAGGCAAGAGCTCAGTAAATGGCAACAGCAAAGCATATAACCATTTTTTATGATAAAAGACACACAAATGTTCTCTCTCTAACTCTAATGGGAGCTCTCATGGCTCTCTGAGAAAGGCCCAGGTCCTCACCTTCCAGCCAAGGGCGTGCAGCCCCACCACGGCTCCATAGTGAGAGCAGAGAGGTCGCACGGGGTCTGCCAGGACCTTCTGCAGGGAGAGCAGGATCTGCTGATAGAGGCCACTTACGAGGTCCCCGTGAGTCCTGTGGGAGCAGCATTCATTGAGGGAGGGGAACAAAGTAGGGTGCTGCCCTACGGTGCTCAAGTACCAGCAGACAGAAAACAGCACTGTATGGCCTGCTGGGGCCCAAGGGGGTGGGTGAATGAGGCTGCTTGCAGCCAGGAGTGATGAGTCTGGGGCCCCAGGGCTAAAGGCTCAGTATCCTGGCCGATTGGTAATCCATTTGTAGAATCCTGGTGTGCCGTGACACACCAGCTGCTGGAAAGCTCTAAGGGAAGAGGCTAAGGGTCAACCCCCACCTCCACTCTCATACAGCCTCAGAACCAAAGGCTTCACCCATCTCCCTACCCCGACCCACTTGGATCTAGTCCCGCCCAAGGCTCAGCTCTGGGCCTGGTGGGTACCAGAAGATGTGGCTGAGTAGGAGAGCAGCCCCGTCCCGCAGAGTCCAGTGGTCATTCAGCGGGTTGATGGAGGCAGCCAGGGGCTCCAGGACACAGTAAAGGACACTGCCCACCAAGGAGCGGACATAGGGCCCCAGGCAGAGGTGTGGATTCCGAACCAGGCTCCGTGCCACCTGCAGCAGCCGGTGCAGCTGCTCTAGGTCGTGACTTACAGATTTCACCTGCAGGTAGCAAAAGTTGCACTGAGAGGGCCGGAAGGATACAGCGGAAGCCCACTGTTCCAACAGCATCCGCCAGGGGCAGGACGCACTACTGGGTCATCTCCCCACAAAACCCTCTCCACTGCCCCAGCCTGGTCACTTACCCCACTGACCACATAAACAAAGTAGGGCAGAAGTGCTGCGATCTTGGAGTTAGTCTGCAGGTCCTGAAGAGCAATCTGCAAAGGAAGGGGCCACATCGCGCTGGGTCACCAGGCCCAAACTGATGTCCTTCTGGAGAAGTTCAGCACTTAGATATTAAAATTTTAAAAATCTATAATCTGATTGAGCAACTCTACTTCAATAAATTTACCCTCTAGAAACCCACTCACACACATACCCACACAGAGTACTGTCCATAATAAGAAAAAACTGACAACCTGAATGTCCCACATAAAATTTTTAACTGAGCAAAGCAAGTTGTAAAATCAGATGTTTAATCTAATACCAGTTTGTTTATACTAGATTAGCAGTTGTTTATAAGTAGAAAAAAAATATATATGGGCTCATAACTATGTGATGATATTGTGAGTTATTGTTTATATACCAAGAATGGAATGATCATATATGGTAAGAATGTTCATGTTTGTATGTTGTTATATTTTTAAAAAATTTTTTAATTAAAAAAAGTAACTGTGCGATGATATTGTGAGCCACTGATCATATAATATGGTTGGAGTCTGTGTGTGCATATTTCTCAATAAAAATATCCTTTTATGGTTTAGGTATAAACCAAATTCATGTTCTCTAGGCACATTCAAAATCTTTGATTTCTGATTTTCTATCTATTTTTGATTCCCTTTTAGTGAGAGGTAAGCCGTCTGCATAGTGTTACTACGCATTTTAGTGAGGATCTGTTTCATAGCTGCCAATTCCTGTTGACATATGAAAAGAGAAGAAAAAATATATTCTTTTAAAAGAGAAAAAATATATATGTATATGAAAAATTTTATGTTGGACATTTAGGTTGTCAGTTTTTTATTAGTATGGACAGTGCTCTGTGTGGGTATGTGTGTGAGTGGGTTTCTGGAGGATAAATTTATAGAAGTAGAGGTGCTCAATCAAAGATTATAGATTTTTAAAATTTTAATATCTAAGTGCTAAACTTCTCCAGAAAAATATCAGGTGGTTCTACAGGAGAGGCTCACTTTCTGTTTTATTTATTTTAATATTATAATAGATATACCTCTATAGCCAGCACATACAGGTATTTTATAAGCAGAAAAAAAAAAAGAGTAAGTAAATGAGTAAAACCATCTCAGCCCTGAGCCTCCATCATCTGTGCCATCCAAACTCTCCGGGGTGAAGCCTTCAAGCCCAGCAGCCATGAAAGGAGGCGTCGGGCTGGTGAGGAAACGGCTTGGCTCCCAGGGTCCTGTCCTGGCCCCTCATCCAGCCACCCGCATTGTGCGTGGGAAACAGGAGCCAAGGTTTGAAGGCAGGAAAGCATGGTGGTAGTATTCCTAACTTTGCAAAGGAAAGAGCAGCAGCAGCCAGCTGTGGGAACATGTGGAGGATCTGAAATCCTCAGCTAGAGACCACAGGATTGGGTGAACCATCAAACTTGCCCTCATCAGCCCAGCAGGCCCTGCTGGAGCCCTGGAGGCCAGAAGCTAAAGCAGCAGGGGCCAGTAGGAGACCTTGAGACCAAGAGCTGTAGAGCAAGTGTCTCCGCGCAGACTTATCATCCCCTACTTTCTCTTCTCCCCTCCAAGTCCTGGCAAATGGAGGCTGCAACAGGCAGGCCCGAGGTGAAGAGACACCCCAGAGTGGGCTTCCAAAAGAAGGTGTGAGGAGGACTCGCCCCTTCCCCCCACACCCTCTAAGGGCCCCGCTAAACTGCCCCTTCCCCCAGGAACAAAGGCTTCTCTGGAGTGGGGAGGGGAGCCCACCTGGCTGCAGGGCCAGCCTCAGGGCACCACACCCGCCCTGTGAGCAGCTTCACTCCACATCAGTCAGTCCCTCTGGAGAGGACAAGAAACAGGTGTCTCACAGAATTCCACGGGAATCTCTAAGTTAAGACTTGGTGCCCACCCTGGCCGTGTGGGAGATGACCCCCAGAGGTGAGGCTGCCCCTGTTACAGTGGGATCAACAATGGGGAAAAGAAGAGCAGCAAATAAGGTATCAGTGGCTGAGAGTTCAAATAGAGTCAAGAGGCTTCTCTGGAAGTTACTGTTATGCAAGCTTCAGTTAGACATCGCTACCTATCATAACTTGCCAAACCCCAACCAAAACCATTCCTGCCAATCCTAAAGAACACCTAGGGTATTATATAAGATTCTACAAAGGTTCCATGCACTAGGGTAATGCTCCAAAGCCTACAACCTCCAGATGGGTCCTGGACCAGATAAATCCTGAAATGCAGAGGGCCAACCTCTCCAGAACATCAACTAGTTCCATCCCCCTACCCCATATTATTGCCAGCCTCTTCCAACATGAAAAAGTTAGAATGGACATAGCTCCTTAGAGAGTGGGAGAAAGATCAAAGGTGATGCTGAAGTTTTACAGAGAAGGTAGGGTTTAACAAATGAGTATGAATGCTGAATCATTATACTGATATATCTTTTAGCCTCCTGTACCTTAGAGCAGCTAGAAATAAATACCTAGAATTGTGGAACTGTAACCCATACCAAACTCTGAAATCTGTTCTACAACTAATTCTTGTGATGTACTTTGAAATTTATTGCTTTCATGTATATATGTTATTTAAAAGAAGGAGGAGTAGAACAGAGAAGATAGGATTTAACAAATGAGTATGACTGCTGAATCATTATATTGATATTTCTGTTGGTCTCCAGTATCTTGGAGCAGCTAGAAGAAACAGAGGAAAAAGCATGGAATTTTAACCCATACCAAATTTTAAAATCTGTTCTATAACTACTTGTTAAAATGTACTCAGAAATTTATTGCTTATATATATGTGTGTGTGTGTGTATATATATATATATATATATATATATTTTTTTTTTAAAAAAAAAAAACATGGGCAGGCACCAGGAACCAGACCTGAGTCTCCAGCATGACAGCATGATAGCCCGCCCTATACTGCGTTTTTGTATATATATTTCACAATAAAAAAAGTAAAAAAAAAAAATGAGATCACAAAAAAAAAAACTTGCCCAACTCCAGCCTACTGCTCACCTGCATCAGCTGTGGGTCATCCCCTAGCACAGCCCGAGTCACCTGCTGATAATACTTCAGAAGGTCATCAGTCAGTGAAGACACGGCGCTGGGGACTGTGAGACGATAGGCAAGATGGGTCAGGAGTGGCAAGCTGGGCCCTGCTCCTGCCTCCCCAGCCTGCTCCCGGCCCCCGCCCCTGCTATCCCCACACTCATCCTGGAGAAGCCCTTTCAGGCAGGACTTGCAGAGCAGAGACTCCAGCCACCCTGAGCAGTCCACTCAGCTCTGAGGGTGCAGCCGTCGTAAGATGCTGTGCTCTGGCTACCACTCATTCTTGACCAGGAGGATTCCTGCTTGGTCCTCAAGCCCCAAGTCTGCAGGCCCCAGGCTGTGTGAAGCTCTTTGCAGCATACCCTGGACCCACATGCTGCTCAGACTTTCCATTCTAGCAACCATCTAGCCAGTGCCTTGGGACTGACTACGTGTCTGGGCTTCCATCTCCAACTCTGAGCCCTCAGGACACGGACTGGTGTGCACTCAGATGTTGGGATGGAGCAGGCATCAGTAAATGCTTATCAGGTGCACACACACAGAGACTTAGAGGCACCACTCTCAACTCGGCAGGAAGGACAGTTCAGCCAGAGGGGCCCATCCTTCTCACTGCCCCTGACCTGATCCTTGAGGTGCCAGGTTCCCTTTGCCATCCAGGTAGGAGACATGAACTAGAAAAGCAGAGCAGAGAGATGGGTCAACCTAGGGTTCTGTCCCTCATAGTACCACCCAACCCTCTAAGCCTAGTTCTTCTCCCTCCATCAGCCAGCCCCCCACCACTCCCGTGACAACCCAGCTCCTGTCCCCAAGCCTTCCGAGCCCACAGCGCCCACCTCTCACAGCTGTCTCGGCACAGCCTTTGGGGATGTTGGTGGCCAGTGCCAGCTCCACCAGGTTGACCTCTCGGTCCTCTGGAAAGTAAAGCTCCCCCTCCCTGGCAGGGCGCAAGGGCAGGGCCTCCTGTGACCCATAACCACACACAGCCTGAGGAAAGAGTGGATTGGAGAACAGCCTGAATCCAGGGAGGATATAGGTGCCAGCAGAGGGCTCTATGGGCAGGGGCAGGAAGCCAAATGTTTGAGGGCAGCCTAGCAGTTCTGAGACAGGAGGCCTGGGGCTAGGGCCACTGCTGGGAATTAGGCTGGAGCATGAAGGACTCGCTGGGTCAAAGGGTAGAGTGAGATCCCTTCTCACATATCCCTAGGGGTTCTGAGCCCTTCCCCCCAAGCTGCTGCTGGTCCTCCTCATTCTCACTCTCCCAACTTTAAAAAGTCACTACTCTCTTCCAGTCATGACCTTCCCTGAATTCCCTGCCCCAGAATATTCTAACAGCCACAATTCTGCTCAGGCTCCTCCCTTGCCCAGAATGCCCTCTCTTCCTCCTATCTGCCTAGTTTACTCCTAGCAACTAGTCAAGGCTCATCTGAAGTCCCACCTCTTCCAAGAAGCCTTCCCTTCCCTCCGGACCCCTTCCTTCAAAGCAGAGTGGCACAAACTCCTCCCTCTTTTCTGAGCTCACAGCCCTCGTAGGCCGGGCTCAGCCCCTGCCACCTGTCCTGCAGTTGCAGTGAACTTCCCTCGTGCGCTTGTCTGGTCCTCATGCCTTGCTGCATCACCAGCCCTGCAACAGGCACAGAGGCAGGTTTGTGCTACCCGAGTCCCCCACGGCCTGTGGCACCACGGACCTCCACACTGCTCCATCGGAGAGCCCTGTTGAAATCCTCCACTGTCAGCTTCCGCCGTTTGGTGTGCTTCATGAACTGAGAGCTATTCTGGGAGGGGAGGAACAGAAGCTAAAGTCGGGGGACAGAAAACAGGGAGAAGGCAGCCCCCCAGTTGAAGAAAGACAGCCTGGGAAGGAGGCACAAAGGACCCCAGGCCAGGGATCAAACAGCCTGGATTCCAGCTCTGTTCTTGTACCAACAAATCCCGGGGTTACGTCCCCTCTCTGTGCCTCAGTTTCTCGCTGCAGGACAGAAACATGAACCTGCTCTGCCCACCCAGCAGGGCTGCTGTGAGGAACACACGAGAAGATGCCCAGCAAACACTTTATTTGCGGGAGCCCATTTGGCTACAGTGGGGAAGGGACTGCCATTGATTTGTTCACCATTATATTCCTTCAAAGCACAGAGCAGGTACCCAATAAATGGTTGTTGGATAAATCAAGGTGCACGGTGGTTAGTAAAAAGGAAAAAAATGAGGGCTGGGGAGTACTGAGAGCTGCAGGGAGCTGTACCTGGGTGGCCTCTCGGAGCCGGTAGCACACGTCCTCTGCAAGCAGGGCTGCCACCTCATCACTCAGCTCCAGGCCCGTGCTCTCCGCCATAAGCCGGACCGACTCCCGAGGGATCTCCACAAATCGCCGTTCTTCTCGCTCTGACATGGCCCTGGTGGAGCTGGGGAGTGGAGAGAGGTTTGAGAAGCCACTCTCATGTCTCTCAAAGCCCAACAGCCTGACTCCAGACCCTCTAAACCAGGCTTCCTCTTCTTTCTCCCCCATCCGTGAACAAGAGGCCACAAAGCTCTGAGTGCCCAGAGGAGGAAACAGAGGCTCAGAGTGGGAAGTCTGGTCCAGGGAGGCAAAAAAGAAAATGCCTGGCTTTGGCATTCATGGAACTGGGCCTTAGACCTGTCCTATTACTTACTGGGTAACTCTGGCCAAGACCTCAATAAGCCTGAGCCCTCGGGTCCTCAAGTGTAAAACAGGAGCAACAGTCACTGCCGTCCCAAGTCCCAAGGTGGCCAAGAGGATGAAATGAGACGACATATGAAGATGTCAGGGACTACCACAGTACACAAATGGAAGATGTCATATCATTAACTATGAGCAAAAACTTCATGGCGTCTGTGCTGGTTTGAAAGGATATGTGCCCCCTAAGAAAGCCATGTTTTAATATAAATCCCATTTCATAAAGGTAGAATCATCCCTATTCAATACTGTATACTTGAAACTGTAATGAGATCATCTCCCTGGTTGATGTGGTTTAGTCAAGAATGGTTGTTAAACTGGATTAAGGGACGACATGTCTCCACCCATTTCGGTGGGTATTGATTGGTTTACTGGAGTCCTATAAAAGAGGAAACATTTTGGAGAATGAGAGACTCAGAGAGAGCAGAGAATGCTGCAGCACCACGATGCAGAGTCCACAAGCCAGCAACCTTTGGAGATGAAGAAGGAAAGTGCCTCCCGGGGAGCTTCATGAAATAGGAAGCCAGGAGAGAAAGCTAGCAGATGATGCTGTATTTGCCATGTGCCCTTCCAGCTGAGAGAGGAGCCCTGACCGTGTTCACCATGTGCCTTTCCAGATGAGAGAGAAACCCTGAACTTCATCGGCCTTCTTGAACCAAGGTATCTTTCCCTAGATGCCTTTGATTGGACATTACTATAGACTTGTTGTAATTGGGACATTTTCTCGGCCTTAGAACTGTAAACTAGCAACTCATTAAATCACCCCTTTTAAAAGCCATTCCGTTTCTGGTATATTGCATTCTGGCAGCTAGCAAACTAGAACAGCGTCTTCCTTCTGATTCATGTGATAACCAACATCAACTAAATCTTGATACCACTGCTTTTATCTTGATACTCTCTTGCTCAAAAGCTTTCAATACCTCCCCCCTGCTTATAGAAAGAAAGTCCAAACTCTCCAGCCCAGCGTCCCATGTTTAGCCCCAAATCCCCACAGCTCTTCAACCTGATCCTCCTGTAAGACCAGCCTCGTGTCCTCCAGCTTTGCCTCATGCTGCACCACCAGGCCTTCACTCAGGCTTGCCCTCACCCTATTCCAAATCCTCTCTAACCCCTCTTTGCTAAAGCAAATACAGGCAGATTCAGTCTTTCTCTTGAGGTCTTCCTACCCCAAATGCCTTCTGGGAATTCAGGCTTTTTAGCTGCTGGGCTTTTTTTGCCCACGATGTCTGGTCTTCCATTCACAGCTTATGACAGAGTCAGAATCCAACAAAAAGCAGAGGCTGAGGAGGCACAAGGATAATTCACTGGTAGAATTCTCACCTGCCATGCAGGAGACCAGGGTTTGAGTCCTAGCCCATGCACTTCCCAAAACAAACAAACAAGCAAACAGACAGGCAGACAAAAAATTTCAACAAATGGTGCTGCAATAACAGGACACTCACATGGAAAATAAAGGGATAAAGTGCAGCCCCCTCATACAGCATTCAAAAAAGAAACAGGCTGCCAGCTGACTCCAACACATTGAGCACACCAGCCATTCAAGGTAAGACCACATGTGCTGAGGTTAAGCACTGGCACCAAGGGCAGTGAGGCCCCGTTCCATGGTGACCCACCCTGGGCACTGTCCCCACGAATCCACTGGCAAGACTAACTGGGGTCACCAGTGACCTCTAGGTCTGTAAATCCTAAGGGCCTTTCCAGGTCTCTCTACAGCCTTCTTCCCAATGGCTCCCCCATTGCCTTTAGAATACAGAACATAATTGTATTACGGCTCACGAGGCCCTGCATAGGCTGCCTACTTCTGCGACACTTCTTGCACTTTCTCTCTTGGCGTCTACATTCCTGTCAGTAGCCTTTCTCAAAAAACCTTATTTCAGGACTGTGCCGGTTTGAAAGTATTATGTGCCCCCAAAAAGCCATGTTTTGATCCTGATTCAATCTTATGGGATAGCCACTTCTTTTAATCCTGATTCAATACTGTAGGTTGGAAACTTTTTATTCGATTATCTCAACGGAGATGTGGCATGCCCAACTGTGGGTGTGATCTTTTGATTAGACAGAGATGTGACTCCACCCATTCAAGACGGGTCTTGATTAGTTTACTCGAGTCTTTAAAAGTGGTAACCTTTTGTAGAAAGTTTAGAGCTGACACAGATGCAGACACTTGAAGAACAGAGACACGGATGTTTCGAGATGCCTGGAGCCCAAATGTCGCGGTGAGATTTTGTTTGCGGGGAGGGGTACATGGTCCAGGAATCAAACCCGGTTTTCCCACATGGAAGGCAAACATTCTACCCCTGAACCACCCCTGCACCCCAAGATTTTAAGCAAGTTAGAAACTGGATAGGGCCAAGGGAAGCCAAGACATGACAGTCAGCTCCAGAGAAGCAAAGTGAAAAAACCCACAGGAACAGAGGCTGAAAGCAACAGAGCCCAAGAGCCAGGGACCAGCAGATCTTCCCAGCTGACAGAGGTGTTCCAATCCCATTGGCCTTTCTGGAATGAAAGAATTTTTCCTTGGATGCCTTAGTTTGGACATTTTCATAAGGCTCAGTAACTTCTGAAATTCCGTTTATAAAAGCTATTCCATTTCTGGAATATATTGCAATCCAGCAGCTTACAAACTAAAACAAGGCCCTTCACGCATTCTGTTTCCCTTGTTTGGATTGTTCTCCACTGCCAGCCTCAAGACCTCAGCTCTAACGGCACTTTCTTGGGGACATCTTCACAGATCCCCCAATATCCCTGTATTTGCCTTCAAGGCATTTATCAAAGCTTGCAATTATATATTTATGGAAATATGTTATTAACACCTACATCCCCAGCAGATTTTTAAGCTCCCTGCGGGCAAGAAACATGTCTGTTTGCTCACTTTTGTATCCCCAGCGTCCAGCACAGTGTCAGAACATAGTTCGCCCTCGATAAACACGTACTGAAAGAAAGAATAAAGAACAACTATTTTTCTGACCATGTACTATGCCTGAGGCACTGAGCTATGGCGATTACCTCACATTCTCCCTTAACAACGAGCCAGGTATCACGTGGGTATTCCGTCCATCTTAAGGCCAAGAAAATTAAAGCTCAGAGAGGTTAACTGACGAGACCCCAATTCCTGTCCCCAATCATCACACTATCCCGCATCCGGGGTGGCGGGCTGTGTGGGGAACAAGGCGTGGATTTGCTGTCGGAAGACCTGGCCTTGGAGACACGCCACTCGGCGATCCCAGACCCGCCGACGGGCAATGAAGCGTCAGTTTCCCCATCTGTGAAATGGGTGCACGAAGTCCTGCCCCATTGGAGGGCGCAAGGAGAATTTTCCTAGTACGTGCCTCCAGTAACACCCCACAAAGCCCGGGCTCTAAGTGTCCCCCCGCTCAACCTCCTCTCTCCGTATCCCCGGCCACTAGTCACACTGGTAAGGAGGTGCGGGAAACGACCTCCACGTGTCTCCGCGACGCGCATCCACCGACCCGGCCTCGCTCCAGCCAAATCCAGAGGTTGTGGGGGGGGGAGGGTCAGGGGTCATCGAGCTCGGGTGGCGTGGTCAGCGAAGAGGGAGGCCCCCGGGCGGAGCCGGCTCGAGGGCCTGAGAGTAGATGGCAAGCGTCCCGCGGGGGGGGGGCCGTGAAGTCCCTGGGTCGGGAAAAGGCCGGCTCACCTGAGGTCTCCCGCGCGGCGAAAACGGCTGCCGAGACGGCGGCCACAGCTGCCCCCAATCCCGGCGTTCTCCACACTAATTCCCTCTCTAGGCGCCCAGACCCCGCCCTTCCACGAGCACAGCCAATCGACGGAAGCCGTGCGGACTTCCCGTCCCCGGGAGGCTGCCCGACACGTGATTGGCCGGCGTGAAGGAGCCGCCTGGGGGTCACGTGACGGTGGAGAGTCGGGCTCCTTAAAGGCACAGCTCTCGCTAGTTGTGCGAATAGGTGAGCAGCCCTTGGTGTACGTTTACTGAGCGCGTCGGGAACGGAAGCGTCCCCCACTGTTTGGTCACCCGAGTTTCCGAGCACTTGCATTTACGCGGTTGCAACGAAGCTGAACTTTTGGATTCGTTTTTTGGGGGTTTGTGGGGTTTTTTGGCACCACTCGGTGGTGCTCAATTTACCCCTCCAAGACCCAAGTTACCTATCACTTCCCCTTCCCAGAGAGATGGAGGGAGGAGAGACTTCTGGCTGTACCAGTTCCCCGTGCGAGCTCCGGACACCCGGGCTCTTATTCGGGCACCCTACCTCGTGTCCTCCCCACTCCTGTCCAATGAAACAAGCCTCACCTGCCTCGCAGTCTTCCTTGATTGTTTTACACTCAGTGTTCGCGCCCTTCCCGGAATTCCCTTTGCGGCAGCGGCGACTTAGTTCTCAGGGGAGAAGCGGTGGGTGTTTGTAAAGGATGGTGTTCAGAGTCAGACCGACCTGAGTTCAAATCCTGACGCTATCTTTGAGCAAAATACCTAACCCCAGTTGTTTCCATCTACAAAATGGGGTAACAATGCCCGCCTCTTGGGCATTAAATATGAGAACGTTAAATTAAATGTGATAATGACTGTGAAACACCTGGCAGAGTAGGTGGCTGACCTTTCCTTCACTCACACATCACGGGACACCATGAATTCCTTTCTGTTCATGCAAGATGGGGTCGTTTGCTATTCATTTTAGAAAGCTTTCCCCTGGGGAGCATGCCTGTACACATCCTCTTCTTTCCTCCCTCTCAGGGCTAGATGCTGCTGCCCCTAAAAAAAAAAGAAAAAGAAAAAAAAGGTCTTCTAGAACCTGAGCAGAGAAAGCCAGATGGATGTGACTGGGGCTGCTATAGTGTCATGGTCAGGTTCATGTGTCAACTTGGCCAAGTGGTAGTACCTGTTTGTCTGGTTGGGCAAGTGCTGTCCTGTCTGTTGCAATGAGGACATTTCATAGGATTAGGTCATGAGCACATCAGCTGCATCCTCAGCTGATTCCATTTGTAATCAGCCAAAGGGGAATGTCTTCTGCAATGAGTGATGCTTAATCTGATCACTGGAAGCCTTTTAAGGAGGATTCAGAAGCTATAGGCTCTTCCTGCTTCGGCTGGCGAGCATCTCCTGTGGAGTTTGTCCAGACCCTCCATCGGAATCATCGGCTTCACAGCCTGCCCTGCAGAGTTTGAACTCTGCATTCCCGCAGTCACGTGAGACAGTTTTATAAATTTTATCTTTGCGAGTGTTCGCTGTTGATTCTGTTTCTCTAGAGACACTTTACTGATACACTATGGCAACACACCTGAGGAGACCGTGACCTTGCTGAGTCTCTTCCAGCCACACTCAGTGTGACATTTGGACTGGTTTCAGTATTACTGCTTCAACACTGGAGTGTCTGCCCACCCACACATTAAGAGAGGGAAAGCAAGGGTAGGTTGGAGGCTGAGGCAATGAAAGGCCTGGACCTGCCAGGGACTTATCATCAGATGGGGTGAAGGTACATCCAAGCTGCCTGGGGCTTGTTTGCCCCCAACCTGAGTAGAGGCAGGGGTCAGAGAAGGCGGTAGTGAGACAGACAGAGGCACACCCACACACACAGTCACCTGGTGTCTGGCAAGAAGAGTTATGATGACTTTGGCATCAGAGTGACTTTCAAAACAAAAATTACAGCTCCACTACTTACTAGCTACATGACTATGGGCATGTTGGTTCACCTCTGACCTCTCCTATCCACTATAAAGTGGGATCACAGAATCTCTTTCCTGGACGTGTCCTGAAGAATCTGTAAGGTAATGTACATTGAGGGCTTAGCACAGGGCCGGGCACACAGTGCTGTCACTACCAGCATGCAACCTCTTTAAGGGGCTGTCCCGGTTACACCTTCCTCTAGTACCAACTCTAAGAAGAAACACTTTCCCACACTGTGCTGGCCTTCTTGGGGCCACTCCCCACATCCTCACTGAAGCCCCTTGCTCAAGCCCCCCAAGTTATTTCGTGGTCCATCAGTCTCTTCCTTCTAGGCCTGATGTTACTTCCTGGCCACACCCTACACAAGTTCTTTAGCAGGTGGTTTCATTTGTGAACCTGGGAACAATCTAACCCTCAATGAGATACGCGGTATTTGGGGTTCAGGGCAAATCCCCAAAACCTGCGTAATCGATTTAGAGTATAGTGGGGTGGTATCAACCACAAACTGTAACATTTTCACTGGGAAATTCATTGCAAATCTAGCAGAAGCTTTCCTGGATTCAACAAATTTGGCAAACCCAGTATGCAGTGCTGCGAGCTATCAAGATACAAAAATGGAAGGGGTGCACCTGAATCTGCAATTCTCAAAATCTCAACTTTAAAACCCTTTGCGTAGGACCTTCCTGGCACCATGGGACAGAAATCCTAGAATGAGCTGAGACTCAGCATCAAGGGATTGAGAAAACCTTCTCGACCAAAAGGGGGAAGAGCAAACTGAGATAAAATAAAGTGTCAATGGCTGTGAGATTCCAAAGTGGAGAGGTTATCCTAGAGGTTATTCTTACGCATTAAGTAGATATCACCTTGTTATTCAGGATGTAATGGAGAGGCTGGAGGGAACTGCCTGAAAATGTTCCAGTAGCCATGTTTCTTGAAGATGATTGTATAATGATGTAGCTTTCACAATGTGACTGTGTGATTGTGAAAACCTTGTGTCTGATGCTCCTTTTATCTACCTTGTCAACAGACAAGTAGAACATATGGAATAAAAATAAATAATGGGGGAACAAATGTTAAAATAAATTTAGTTTGAAATGCTAGTGATAAATGAAAGCAAGGGGTAAGGGGTATGGTATTTATAATCTTTATTTTTCTTCTGTTATCGTTTTATTTCTTTTTCTGTTGTCTTTTTATTTCTTTTTCTGAATTGATGCAAATGTTCTAAGAAATTATGAATATGCAACAATGTGATGATATTGAGAATTACTGATTATATATGTAGAACGGAATGATATGCTAAAGTTTTTGTTTGTTCTTAATTTTTTAAATTAATTAATAAATTTTTAAAAAAACACCTTGTGTCTGATGCTCCTTTTATCTACCTTATCAACAGACGAGTAGAACATATGGAATAAAAATAAATAATAAGGGGGACAAATGTTAAAATAAATTTAGCAAAGGAATGTTTTGAGGTGAGAGAACTGTTCTGTATCCTAATTGTGGTGATATTTATCCAAATGTTTTTGTGTGCCAAACCTCAGAACTATACACTAAAAACAGCAAATTTTACTGTATGTAAATTACGCCTTCATAAACATGATTTTTTTAAGTGCAATGGTGGAAACAACTGATGAATAGATGAACAAAATGTGGTACATACATACAATGCTATATTATTCAGCCATAAAAAGGAATGATATTCTGATACATGCAATGATATGGATGAAACTTGAAGACATCATGTTGAGTCACAAAGGGACTCAGACACAAAGGGACAGATATTGTATGATTCTACTTATATGAAATATCTATAATAAGCAAATCTATAGAGGCAAACTAGATTAAACATTACCAGGGACAGGGGGGAGGGGAAATGGGAAATTATTGCTTAATGAGTACAGAGTCTCTTTTTTGGGGTAATGAAACTGTTTTGGAAATAGATAATGGTGACGGTTGCATGACATGAATGCAATTAGCGCCTCTGAATTGTGCACTTGAAAACAGTTAAAATGGGAAATGTTGTGTTGTATATTTGTTACCAGAATAGAGCTTTTTTTTTACATGAAATACTTTGCAAAGCAATAAAGAAGTATGTGAATACATTAAAAAAAATTTAGATTGAAATGCTAGTGATCAATGAAAGGGAGGGGTAAAGGGTAGGGTACGAATGAATTTTGTTCTGTTTTCTTTTTATTTCTTTTTCTGAATAGATGCAAGTGTTCCAAGAAATAATCATGATGATGAATATGCAACTATGTGATGATATTGTGAATTACTGATTATATATGTAGAACGGAATGATCAAAAGTGAAGAATGTTTGCGTTTGGAGTTTTTTGGTATTTTTTTAAAAAATAAAAATAAATAAAATTAAAAAAAAGAAAAGACCCTGTTTTTATGTAGCTTGCATTCAACGGAAGAAAGTAAATAAATAAATGAATATGATTATTTTTAAAAAAACCTTTACATAGCAACAAAAAAAGGGGGGAGCAGGAGACAATGACAAGAGAACAGTGACACAGCAGAGAGGCATGAATGGGAAGTTGCAAAGGGAATCTCATCTGCCCAGGGGTAGTGAAAGAAAGAGGGAGGAAACCATATTTGAGCATCTATTACCACATTCCAGGCACTGTTCTATATGCTTTCTGTCAGGGTTTCTCAACCTTGGCACAATTGGCATGTATGGCTGGAGAATTCTTTGGTGTGGGGAGCTGACCTGTGCATTGTAGGATGTTGGGCAGCATCCCTGGCCTCCACCCACTAAAAGCACATCCTGCACCCCTCTCCCTACCAATTGTGAAAGGCATCGATGTCCCCAGACTTTCTCAAATGTCCCATGCGGGGCAAAATCACCCCAGCTGAGAATCACTGATTCATATGCATTTTATAAGAATGTTTATAAGTAACATCTGAGGGCCTGTCACGGGCCAGGAGCTGTGCCAACCACTCTCAAGTGTGATCTCTTGATACAGCAACCACCCAAAAATGGCTTCATGCTCTTTTTTTTTTTTCACATGGGCAGGCACCCGGAATCGAACCCAGGTCCTCTGGCATCGCAGACAAGCATTCCTGCCTGCTGAGCCACCGTGGCCTGGCCTGCCCTGCCCTTTTTTTTGAAGGGGAAGCGGGGTGCATGGTCAGGGAATCAAACCGGGGTATCCTGCATGGAAGGCAAGCATTCTACCTTCAAACCACCGTGCACCCCTCATGCCCATTTTACAATGAGGAAACACAGGGTCACCCAATTAGGACCGAAACCCAGGTCAGTATCAATTCAAATACCTTGCTTTCTACTATGTAGCCCTGTTTACCAAGGAAGTCAAGGAAAGCTACAAAAGAAGAAAAGTTGAGCTCAGATTTGATAGACCAATAGTTAACCAATCAGACAAGCTGGGAAAGGGTATTCAAAGGTGGACAAAAAGCATAGCAAAGAGAGAAGGTGGCATATTTGTTTTCTCTTATAGTATTTTTGTTATGTTACCCTAATTAGACTATTCAATTCAGCTTATAGCAGAGTGGAATCAATAAATCATTGATTAGCAAATGCAGGCGTCTTTTATGTACTCGTCCTAGGAAGGGCTGGGCTGGGACTCTGCCCTCTGTGTCATTTCTATCTTGAGGTGACAGCCTGCTGCCTTCTCTCCTCTTTCCCAGTTATACTGTTGGTTATTTTTAAGGGCATGAGGGAGGAAGTTATAGGGAAAACATTCTGGAACTAGGGCTAGATTAG
Source organism: Tamandua tetradactyla (assembly GCF_023851605.1). NCBI lineage: Eukaryota > Metazoa > Chordata > Mammalia > Pilosa > Myrmecophagidae > Tamandua > Tamandua tetradactyla. Next base: position 11,824,996 of record NC_135335.1, read on the forward strand.
GATGCAGAATGGCAATAATGATAGTATTCGTGTTTTGCCTTCAATGAAGTCAACTTCTGACCCTGGAAAACGAGTAAGTTCCTCTTGGTAGCTGAGGCTGGTTGAGGCATCAGGCCAAGGAACAGAGGTGCTAGTGAGCATTTGACTCCACAGCTCTTTTAAAAGAATCATTCTTGCTGCCAAAAAAAAAGAAAGATGTAACACTTCCATGAGAACCAAGGACCTTTTATGGGTACAACACAGTCAAAAATCTGACAGCGCGATAATCCCAGAAGGATTTGAACAGCAAATAAAAAAGTATTTGCAAAGTCCGCTTGGGGGAATGGTGAGAAAGGGGGAAAATTCAACTTCCCCAAGTGGAGAATTCTTGATATTCTCACAAGCAGTAGGAGCAACCAAAGCGATAGGCTGAGCCCCCAATCTTGGGGTTTCTTCATATGAAACCTAACCCTGCAAAGGACAGGCTAAGCCTACTTAAAATTAGGCCTAAGAGTCACCCCCAGAGAACCTCTTGTTGCTCAGATGTGGCCTCTCTCTTTCTCTCAGCCAACACGAGAAGCAAACTCACTGCCCTCCCCTTCTCTACATGGGACATGACTCTCAGGGGTGTGGACCTTCCTGGCAACATGGGACAGAAATCCTAGAATGAGCTGGGACTCAGCACCAAGGCATTGAGAAAACCTTCTCGACCAAAAGGGGGAAGAGAGAAATGAGACCAAATAAAGTGCCAACTGAGAGATTCCAGAGTCAAGAGGTTATCCTGGAGGTTATTCTTACGCATTAAATAGCTATCACCTTTTTAGTTAAGGCGTAACAGATAGGCTAGAGGGAACTGCCTGAAACTGTAGAGCTGTGTTCCAGTAGCCATGTCTCTCTCTCTCTTTTTTTTTTCTTTTACATGGGCAGGCACCAGGAATCGAACCCAGGTCCTCTGGCATGGCAGGCAAGCAGTCTTTAGCCATGTCTCTTGAAGATGATTGTATAATGATATAACTTTCACAATGTGACTGTGTGATTGTGAAAACCTTGTGTCTGATGCTTCTTTTATCTACCTTATGGACAGATGAGTAAAACATATGGCTTAAAAATAAATAAATGATGGGGGAACAAATGTTAAAATAAATTTAGTAGATTGAAACACTAGTGATCAATGAATGGGAGGGATAAAGGGCATGGTATGTATAAATCTTTTTTTCTGTTTTTATTTCTTTTTCTGAATTGATGCAAATGTTCTAAGAAATGATGATGATGAATATACAACTGTATGACAAAAAAAGAATGTTCATATTGTATGTTGATTGGTTTTATTAATAAGAAAAAAAAAATCTGAGAGCGGCAGCTAAGCCAAAAAAAGAGCTAGATGTCTTCTGGGGACAAGGAACCTTCCCTGTCTCCTGTACAGCAGCCAGACTGGGCCTCGGGATAACACAGGAAGTGTGATAATCACACATAAGAACCAAATAAAGTAGGCGGCCCCCATGCTCAGCTGACGAGCCCTGTGAGAACAGGAAAGGCACATCAGTTAATCCCAGAGCTAGGAGCAGCCATAACCGTGCACCTCCCATCCCAAGGGACACATGTCCTGGATCTTGCAAGCAGACCATGTGAGAGCTTTGTGGCTGCGACTCAGGGATTAGCCCACTATCCACGCTGCCCCCACCCAGCCCTTCTGCAGGCAGCAGCCCTGACAGGCATGGCCAGCCACGGCCAGCCACTTACCCAGGTAATCGTCCATCAGGGAGCCGATAGCAAACTGCAGGAGGGAAGGTAAAAAGGAAATGAAGCCAAGCAGGCACAGGCCATCCTCCGCCTCCCAGCCCCAGGTCTTCTGCCCACCCAGCCCCTCCTCCTGGAAGAAGAGCACAGAGATTCTGGAATTCTGGGTGGTGAGAAATCAGCAGCTCCCAGTTCTGCCTGGGCAGGGAAGCAGGCAAGAGACTCACGATGTCATTTTTGTCCACACGGGTCCCCACAATCTTCAGGCGGATCTCATCGTCCTGCTGGATCACAATGTCCTGGGGAGAAGCGATCGGTGGTACTCAGAACTGCCAGCCCAGTGCCCCTGGCTCAGAGTGGCTCATTCCGTCCTCCCTCACACTGACCTCCTCGTGCCCACTCACCTCATCCATTGTCTTATAGCACGGTGGGTTAGAGTTAGGATCAAACTCCATCTCTGATGGGATGGACTAAAAAGAAAGAGACCGGATCCATGCTTTGCATGGACGCTTAAGTAGATGGCCACAAGTGGGTGGCTCAGCCCCACCCTGCAAGCCCTAAACTTACATGTCGAGAGATGAAGCAGGACATGGGCCCAATTTCTGTGAAGAGTCCCACCTAGAAGGAAAATGAATGCTCTTGCTTTACCTCCTGCTCCCCAAAGTCTTCTAAGCTGCTCATTTTATCCGAGTATTAATAATATTCTTCATGTTTTTTAATCACTCTTGTTTACAACTTTTTTTTCCCCTTTCTCCTTTTTATTTTAAATCCTTTCATTTTAAATTAAGCAAATACAGCACAGCAGTCAAATTAGGCCTGGAATCTGAACACCAACACTGCCAACTGCTGGCCACATGATGCTGGTCAGTAAACTTAACTTTTCTAAGCCTCAGCTTCTATAAAAAGTGATAAAAGATCCCACCTGCCAGTCACTGTTAGGCCATGTACATTACCTGGCCCACAGCAACCCCTCAATCAACACTAACTACTATTGTTATAACTATTAAAACAGACGCCCAGGGGTGAGAAACTTCCTGCAATGTGGGACAGAAATGGAATGAGCTGAGACTCAGCATTAAGGGATTGAGAAAACCTTCTCGACCAAAAGGGAAAGAGTGAAATGAGACAAATTAAGTATCAATGGCTGAGAGATTCCAAATAGAGTCAAGAGGTTATCCTGGAGGTTATTCTTACGCATTAAGTAGATATCACCTTGTTAGTCAAGATACAGTGGAGAGGCCGGAGGGAACTGCCTGAAAATGTAGAGCTGTGTTTCAGTAGCCATGTTTCTTGAAGATGATTGTATAATGATATAGCTGTCACAACGTGACTGTGTGATTGTGAAAACCTTGTGTATGATGCTCCTTTTGTCCACCTTATCAACAGATGAATAAAACATATGGAATAAAGATGAATAATAGGGGGAACAAATGTTAAAATAAATTTAGAGTGAAATGCTGGTGATCGGTGACGGGGAGGGATGGGGGGTAATGGTATGTATGAATTTTTTTCTGTTTTTTTTATTTCTTTTTTCTGAATAGATGCAAATGTTCCAAGAAATGATCATGACGATGAATATGCAACTATGTGACAATATTGTGAATTACTGATTATACATGTAGAACGGAATGATAAAAAAATTATGAACATTTGCATTTGTTTGGTGTTTTTTGGTATTTAAAAAAAAATTCAAAAATAATAAAAAAATAGATTCAGGTGTTAATGTTTCATTTAACACAGGGAGGAAACTGCAGCGCAAAGTTGTGACTTGCCCAAGGACACAGAATTAGTAAATGGAATCAATCACAACCCAACCTAGACCTTGGAAGGACCAGCCCACTGCCTTCCCCAAAACATGACCTCACCTTGTTGACCTGGGTGACAACGGCATCGACGACTTCCCCTTTGAAGGGCCGGAAAACAATGGCCTTATACTTAACTGGGTAAAGGACAAAGCCTCGGCCTGGCTGGATTACACCAGCCCCTATGTTGTCGATGGTGGTGACGGCAATTACAAAGCCATACCTGCGAGGAGAATGAGAAAGAGAAAGGTGCTGTTTGCAGAAGGCCCTCTAAAGCCACAGCTGGGGGATAAAAGGGGGGACACAAAGGGAAAGTAGGCAGCACTCCTGTCTTCAGAGCGGTTAATGACCAATAAAGAAGACACGACACACGTCGGTAACAATTCTCCATAGTGCCAAATGCTGTGCTCAGAATCCCAAAACATATGTCCAAGGTTGCAGCCCTTGAGTTAAAAGACCTCAAACTTTGGGATCCCTCAGATTCCTCTGGGAGGAATTTGTTAAAATGCAGACTCCCAGAGACCTGATTCTGCACGGCTGAGATGAGACTCAGGAACCTGCATTTCAAGAAACGCTTCAGATTATTCTGAAATTGGAGGCCCGAGTACTCCATTGTCCTGGCGTTAAACCCTAATTCTTTCACGTCATCTCTGAGAGGCCTCTCTGCAGGGCCTTCTTTCCTTCCCCAAACTCTCTTTCAGGTCAAGCTGAAAAATCTGTTAAATGAATGACCAATCTCAGCTGAGCAAGGTAAGTCCAGTTGTCCAGCTTTGCAGAGGGCACTTCGCAGAAACCCAAACCAGGGGGGCAACTGACTGCCTGGGGTGCCCGGGAAGATGACAGGGCTTCCGAGAATGGGTGACAAGCCCTCGCAGGATGAGAAGTTGGGGAGGGGGCTGCAGGCAGAGGGCACTCACTTCCCGGTACAAGTCCCCTCCACCTCGGTGAAGAGCTTCTGCTTCACCGTGTTGAGCAGATTGGGGCCGAAGTAGCGCGGGTGCAGCAGGATCTCATGCTCCAAGGAGATCTGCAGGGGCAAGTGGAGTGGAGATCTGGCAAAGCGCCGTGGGGAGACGGGGTGAGAGGCTGCCCCTAGCCCCTCCAATCCGCCAGGCCCTCGCCTCCACCCACGCGGCGCTCACGTGGTAGAACATCTTCTCGGAGGAGATTTGACTGCAGGTACCTCACCTACGGAGGTAGCGGCACTTCTACTTCCGCCGGAAATACCCGTAGCCGCCCCAACCCGGCTTCCGGGCAGACGTCGGCGGCGGGGGTGGGACTCCGCCCCCTCCGCGAACCCGATTGGGCTTCGTTGTTTGGGAGGGGCAGGTCAGGGAACCACGAAGCCCCGCCCTCTGGCCCGCCCACCAGCCGTCAAACCTTCAGGACAAGCATAAATTGACAGTGCCTGGCGGATGATACATGCTCAGTTAATGCCTCGAAACGGAACTACTTAGTTAATGAAAGACGACCCAAGTAGGGCGTTTAGCAGAATGCTTTCATTCAGCAAGCAATTTGAAGACTGCTTTCACAGAGCATAGTAAGTAGCTGTTACTTCAGTTAATTCACACAGCATCCCCATGAGGCAGGTTTTATTATAATTCCTATTTACAGATGTGGTCGCAGGCTCAGAGTCACAGGGGGACCGGGAATCCATTTCAGGAACGCTGGATTCCAAGACGCCTTTACATTCAGGCTTTCCAAATATTCATTCGCTTGTCCCTTCAACAAACCACTTATTGAGTGCTCACTTTGAGCCAGGCGCTGGGGGTGTACAAATGGAGCATCCAGAGTCAGGGTCCAGAGGGGCGCGCTCCCTCCCACGGCGAGGAGAACCGGGTCCCTACAGCTCCCGGTGCACACAAAGATCCCTAGAGAACTGTCGAGACTTGTCAGTTCCTTCAATTCTGCCCACACTTTTGTAGATGGCGTCTTTATTAAACCCACATCAATGAGCCAGAGTGAGTGTGCAATCTGTTTCCTGCTGAGATTCTGACTGATAAAAAAGCCAGAAAGAGAAAAGCAGAAACACGATGAGCCTCAGAACTATGGAAAAGGTTCAGCAAGAGCAGCTTTGGTTCTAGAGCCAGAGGAATCCACGTAGCCTTGAAAAACCCCACGGTCGTTTAAGTGTATGTTGTAAGTAGAAGACCCTGATCTACCCTTCTGCAAAAACAGAGACCTCGCACTTCCTTGGAGTTGTCATAATATGGAAGACACACCAATCCCCTTTGATGCTGTCCATCTGCTAGATGGTTGAGGCTCCCTGTCAGTTGCTCAGATTCCATGGGAATTCTCTCTCCCCCCCATCAGGAAAAGCAGACCAGTGTGCCTCAACAGCCCTGACTCCCTCACTTCTTTTTCAGGCCAGCCTGCCCCAAAGGATAACCTTACTTGCTGTGCTTGTTTGAAAAGATGTATGTACCCTAGAAAAGCCATGTTTTAATCGTAATCCCCTTTTGTAAAGGTAGCCATTTCTTCTAATCCCTATTCAGTACTGTATGTTTGAAACTGTAATTAGATCATCTCCCTAGAGATATGACTCAATCAGGAGTGGATTACGTGGAAACGTGTCTCCACCCATTTGGGGGGTCTTGATTAGTTTATGGGAATCTTATAAAAAAGGAAACATTTTGGAGAAAGCTGGAGATTCGGAGAGAGCAGAGAATTCTGCAGCACCACGAAGCAGAGAGTCCACCAGCCAGTGCTTTGGAGATGAAGAAGAAAAACGCCTCCCGGGGAGCTTTATGAAATAGGAAGCCAGGAGAGGAGCTAGCAGATGACACCATGCTCACCTTGTGCCCTCCCAGCCAAAAAACCGTGACTGTGTTCACCATGTGCCTTCTCACTTGAGAAAGAAACCCTGAACTTCATTGGCCTTCTTGAACCAAGGTATCTTTCCCTGGATGCCTTTGATTGGACATTTCTATAGACTTGTTTTAATTGGAACAGTTTCTTGGCCTTAGAACTGTAAACTAGCAACTTATTAAATTCCACTAAGCCATTCTGTTTCTGGTACATTGCATTCCAGCAGCTAGCAAACTAGAACAGCATTCACCACCACAATTAATATGAGAACATTCTCATTTATTAAAAAAAAAAAATCCCATATCGCTTAAGCCCTCCCATTATTGATGCTTAGCTTTGGTATTAGTGTCTTTGTTACCAATTAATGAAAGAAGATTACCATATTACTATCAACTATAGTCCATAGATCATATTAATTGTAATTTTTACCATATGCCACCCTGTTATTAACACCTTGTAATACTAACGTTTGTTATAGTTCATGTAAAAACATTCTTATATTTGTACCGTTAACCACAGTCATTGTCTATTACAGGTTTCACTTTATTATGTAGTCCCATGCTTTATCCTCTAGCTTTCCTTCTAGTGACATGTATGACCCTGGCCTTCCCCTTTTAACTATCCTCACACTCAGCATTGTTACACTTTCAGTATTGTGCTGCCATCACATAGTATTGTGCTATCCATTTCTGAACATTTACAATCAACCTAACTAAACATTCTGAACACGTTAAGCATCATCTGCCCATTCTCTACCCTCCTTTATCTCCTGTTAACCTATACTCTTGAACTTAACTCCTAGAGTTTGCTCATTATGATTATTCATATTAGCGAGACCATACGTTATTTGTCCTTTTGTTCCTAGCTTATTTTGTTCAACATAATGTCCTCAAGGTTCATCCACATTACTGTATGCATCAGGACTTCATTTCTTCCGACAGCTGCATAATATTCCACTCTATGTAAATACCACAGTTATCCACTCATCAGCTGATGGATACTTGAGTTGTTTCCATCTACTGGCAATCATGAATAATGCTGCTATAAACATCGATATGCTGCAAGTGTCTGTTCATATCCCTTCGCTCAGTTTTTCCAAGTATATACTTAGTAATGGGATTGCCAGATCATATGGCAATTCTATATTTAGCTTCCTGTGGCACCACCAAACTGACTTCCAGAGCAGCTGTACCATTCTACATTTCCACCAACAGTAAATAAGTGTTCCTATTTCTCCACATTCTCTCCGCACTTGTAGTTTTGTTTTTTTTTTTGATAATGGCCATTCTGGTAGGTGTAAAATGGTATCTTATTGTGGTTTTTAATTCGCATTTCCCTAACAGCTAGGGATGTTGAGCATCTTTTCATGTGCTTTTAGGCATTTGTATTTCCTCTTTGGAAAAGTGTCTATCAAGACACTTTTGACTATTAAGGTCTTTTGCCCATTTTGTTTTTAATTTTTTTTAACATAACAACATACAAACATGAATATTCTTATCATATGATCATTCCATTCTTGGTATATAATCAGTAACTCACAATATGATCACATAGTTGTATATTCATCACCATGATAACTTCTTAGAACAGTTGCATCAGTCCAGAAAAAGAAATAAAAAGAATAAAGAAAAAAAACTCATACATACCATACCCCTTATTCCTCCCTCTAATTGATTGCTAGTATTTCCATCTACTCAATAAATTTTAGCCTTTGTTCCCCTATTTTTTTTTCTATACCCCATATCACTCCCTTTCATTGGTCACTAGCATTTCAACCTACTAAATTTATTTTAACATTTGTTCCCCCTATTATTTATTTTTATTCCATATATTCTACTCATCTGTTGACAGGGTAGATAAAAGGAACATCAGACACAAGGTTTTTACAATCACACAGTCACATCGTGGAAGCTATATCATTATATAATCATCATCAAGAAACATGGCTACTGGAACACACTCTACATTTTCAGGCAGTTTCCTCCAGCCTCTCCATTACATCTTGAATAACAAAATGATATCTACTTGATGCATAAGAATAACCTCCAGGATAACCTCTCGACTTAGTTTGGAATCTCTCAGCCATTGATACTTTGTCTCATTTCCCTCTTCCCCCTTTTGGTTGAGAAAATTTTCTCAATCCCTTGATGCTAAGCCTCAGCTCATTCTAGGGTTTTTCTCAATCCCTTTATGCTGAGACTCCACTCATTCCAAGATCTCTGTCCCACGTTGCCAGGAAGGTCCACACCCCTGGGAGTCATGTCCCACGTAGAGAGGGGTAGGGTGGTGAGACTGCTCATTCTGTTGGCTGGAGAGAGTGGCCACATCTGAGCAACAAAAGAGGCTCTCTTGGGGGTGACTCTTAGGCCTAAATTGCAAGTAGACTTGACCTATCCTTTGCAGGGTTAAGTTTCATATGAACAAACCCCAAGACTGGGAGCTCTGCCTATAGCTTTGGTTGTCCACACTATTTGTGAGAATATTAAGAATTCAACTTGGGGAAGTTGAATTTCTCCCCGTTTTCACCACTCCCCGAAGGGGGCTTTGCAGATACTTTTCCACTCACTGATTGAATCACTCTGGGATTCATCGGGGCATCACTCTGGACAAACCAACAAAATCTCATGTCCTACCTGAGATTCCAAGTACTTATGGCGTTCAATCAAACTACCTACATAAGTTATATTAGGAAATGCACTAGTCAAAATATTAATTTTGTAACAAACATTTTTTGCTTTAGTCTCACACAGAAGGTGACTTTTTTTTTCAGAAGGTGACATTTTAAAATATTAATTACCATCTATTTTCAGTACCCTGCAATAATGACATTCCTTTGTTCTTCCTCATACAAAAACATTTTAAAATTTGTACCTTGTACATTTCACTATTATTATACACTCTAGGCATTCCTAGATTATACCATCTCAATCTTTAACATCTATCTTTCTGATTTCAATATGTCCCCAGCCCTCCTCCTTCTATCATTCTCACATGCAGCTTCATTCAGTGTTTTAACATAATCATATTACAGTTAGGTAGTATTATGCTGTCCATTTCTGAATTTTTGTATCCAGTCCTGTTGCACAGTCTGTATCCCTTCAGCTCCAATTACCCCACTATCTTACCCTATTTCTATCTCCTGATGGTCTCTGTTACGAACAAAATATTCCAAGTTTATTCACTAATGTCAGTTCACATCAGTGAGACCATACAGTATTTGTCCTTTAGTTTTTGGCTAGTCTCACTCAGCATAATGTTCTCAAGGTCCATCCATGTTGTTACATACTTCATAAGTTTATTCTGTCTTAAAGCTGCATAATATTCCATCGTATGTATATACCACAGTTTGTTTAGCCACTTGTCTGTTGATGGACATTTTGGCTGTTTCCATCTCCTTGCAATTGTAAATAATGCTGCTATAAACATTGGTGTGCAAATGTCCGTTTGTGTTTTGCCCTTATATCCTCAGAGTAGATACCTAGCAATGGTATTGCTGGGTCATATGGCAATTCTATATTCAGCTTTTTGAAGAACTGCCAAACTGCCTTCCACAGTAGTTGCACCATTTGACATTCCCACCAAAAGTGAATAAGTGTGCCTTTTTCTCCACATCCTCTCCAGCACTTGTCATTTTCTGTTTTGTTGATAATGGCCATTCTGGTGGGTGTGAGATGATATCTCATTGTGGTTTTGATTTGCATTTCTCTAATGGCCAGGGACGTTGAGCATCTCTTCATGTGCCTTTTGGCCATTTGCATTTCCTCTTCTGAGAAGTGTCTGTTCAAGTCTTTTTCCCATTTTGTAATTGGATTGGCTGTCTTTTTTGTTGTTGAGTTGAACAATCTCTTTATAAATTCTGGATACTAGACCTTTATCTGATATATCGTTTCCAAATATTGTCTCCCATTGTGTAGGCTGTCTTTTTACTTTCTTGATGAAGTTCTTTGATGCACAAAAGTGTTTAATTTTGAGGAGTTCCCATTTATTTATTTATTTCTTCAGTGCTTTTGCTTTAGGTGTAAGGTCTATAAAACTGCCTCCAATTATAAGATTTATAAGATATTTCCCTACATTAACCTCTAACTGTTTTATGGTCTTAGACCTGATGTTTAGATCTTTGATCCATTTTGAGTTAACTTTTGTATAGGGTGTGAGATACGGGTCCTCATTCATTCTTTTGCAAATGGATATCCAGTTCTCTAGGCACCATTTATTGAAGAGATTTTCTGTCCCAGGTGAGTTGGCTTGACTGCCTTATCAAAGATCAAATGTCCATAGATGAGAGGGTCTATATTCGATTCCATTGGTCAATATATCTATCTTTATGCCAGTACCATGCTGTTTTAACCACTGTGGCTTCATAATATGCCTTAAAGTCAGGCAGCGTGAGATCTCCAGCTTTGTTTTTTTTCCTCAAGATACTTTTAGCAATTTGGGGCACCCTGTCCTTCCAGATAAATTTGCTTATTGGGGAGAGAGACAGAGCGCTACTGCAACCAACCCAGGAGAGAAGAACCAGTGGACATTGCCATGTGCTTTCCCATGTGACAGAGGAACCCTGGATACCAGCAGCCTTTCCTCCAAGAAGGCACTGGAAAATGAACCCACGTCTCCAGCATGGCAAGCGAGAACTCTGCCACTGAGCCACTGTTGCCTAGAACCAAAAGGCATGAGTGAAGAGAATTTTTCAGAACCATATGATGCTGCATCATTTCAAGAGTATCTATGAAAAGTTACAGTAGGAAAATATGTTCAACTGTGAGCCACGTAAGGCCTCTTGTCTTAGCCACTCACAACAGCATGAAGCCAGGGGCACTGACAATGGGATCCTGCCACAATATGAGAAGCTTCTAGGAAGTGCTTCTAGGAAGCTTTCCTGGAAGTGCTGTCCTTTCCTGCTGCACCTGATACTCATCTCCCACACCCTCATCAAGGGCCATCTGTTGGCCAGAGGCTACAGGCAATGGGATGCCATGATGAACAGTGCTCAGCTTGGAAAGCCTATTGGTTCCTGTAGATGTGTGTTCCCCGTTTCCACTCAGGCAGCTGACGGCATCAGGGATTGGCCTGGGTGACATTTTTTGTCCCCACAAGCTAGAAACTCCCTTCCTCCACCTAGAAGCATCAGGTAGCCCACCTGGGGAAAGTCTTTATGCCCTTAAGGCAGCACTAGCAGGGACCAGTAGGCACCCCAGAAGAATGAAATAAACCAACCAGACTGAAATAATAGCACAGAGGCTTTGAAATTACATTGGCAAAGGAAACATAGTCAGCCAAGTTAGGCTGGGACCTGTGTGTTAAACTTGAAACAGGGTGACTACCTGCTAAAATGAAAAATGTAAATAGGACTCAGAGTCTCCTAACATAATATCCAAAATATACAGGAAAAAATAAAAATTTACCCATCCTACCACAATTTAAATGTGGAAATATAGTCAGGTAACATTAATACTGACATGTTGAAATTATCAGAAAAAGATTTCTAAAGTAACTACTGCAAAAATAACCCAATGACAAGTTACAAATTCTCCTGAAACAATTAAAAAAGCAGAAAATCTCTGCGAAGAAACTGAAATTCTAATAAAGAACCAAATAGAAATTATAGAGCTGAAATTTATAAGAGAAATTAAAATAAATTTGCTGGATGGATTCAATAGTGAGTGACAGAGGAGAATCAGTGAACTTGAGGACAGAGCAAATGAATTTACCCAATTTGAACAACAATCAAAAAAGAGATCCTTGTGGATGTGTTGGACAATAAAATTTTGTTTCTGTCTATATATTACATTATATGCCTTAGCAATGAAATTTAGTATTTAAAATAACACATATGTCATTTTCTGCATTGGTCAGTTATCTGCTTTTTTATTTTTAATAAAAAAATTACTGTCCCAAGGTATTTTAAAAATCCAAAAATGTTTCCCACTAGACGAGTTTCTATCTGACCTCTATTTTTGCGCTTGAAACAAGATTTATGACCTGTAATAACATGACTTTGGGGCTGCATTACGCTACAAAAGTGTCTCTTTGTTTACTCTGTTGTCTGTGATCCATTATTTAGGCTTAGAGACAGAAGCCACAGCGAATTTCTCCTTCTTGTCCTTATTAATAAATAATTAATAAAATAAAATAAATATTAATAAATAAAAAATTTGCTTATTGGTTTTTCTATTTCTGAAAAGTAAGTTGTTGGGATGTCGATTGGTATTGCGTTGAATCTGTAAATGAATTTAGGTAGAATTGACATCTTAACTATATTTAGTCTTCCAATCCATGAACACGGTATGCCCTTCCATCTATTTAGGTTTTCTATGATTTCTTTTAACAGTTTCTTGTAGTTTTCTTTGTATAGGTCTTTTGTCTCTTTCGTTAAATTCATTCCTAAGTATTTTATTCTTTTAGTTGCAATTGTAAATGGAATTTGTTTCTTGATTTCCCCCTCAGATTGTTCATTACTAGTGTATAGAAACACTACAGATTTTTAAATGTTGATCTTGTACCCTGCCACTTTGCTGTACTCGTTTATTAGCTCTAGTAGTTTTGCTGTGGATTTTTCAGGGTTTTCGACATATAGTATCATATCATCTGCAAACAGTGATAGTTTTACTTCTTCCTTTCCAATTTTGATGCCTTGTATTTCTATTTCTTGTCTAATTGCTCTGACTAGAACTTCCAACACAATGTTGAATAACAGTGGTGGTAGAGGACATCCTTGTCTTGTTCCTGATCTTAGGGGGAAAGTTTTCTGTTTTTCCCCATTGAGGACGATATTAGCTGTGGGTTTTTCATATATTCCCTTTATCATTTTAAGGAAGTTCCCTTGTATTCCTATCCTTTGAAGTATTTTCAACAGGAAAGGATGTTGAATCTTTTCAAATGCCTTCTCTGCATCAATTGAGATGATCATGTGATTTCTGCTTTGATTTGTTGATATGGTGTATTACATTAATTGATTTTCTTATGTTGAACCATCCTTGCATACCTGGGATGAATCCTACTTGGTCATGTTGTATAATTCTTTTAATGTGTTGCTGGATTCTATTTGCTAGAATTTTGTTGAAGATTTTTGCATCTATATTCATTAGAGAGATTGGTCTGTAGTTTTCTTTTTTTGTAATATCTTTGCCTGGTTTTGGTATGAGGGTGATGTTGGCTTCATAAAATGAATTAGGTAGCTTTTACTCCACTTGAATTTTTTTTGAAGAGTTTGAGCAGGACTGGTACTAATTCTTTCTGGAATGTTTGGTAGAATTCACATGTGAAGCCGTGTGGTCCTGGACTTTTCTTTTTGGGAAGCTTTTTAATGACTGATTCGATTTCTTTACTTGTGATTGGTTTGTTGAGGTCATCTATTTCTTCTCGAGTCAAAGTTGGTTGTTCATGCCTTTCTAGGAAGTTGTCCATTTCATCTACATTGTTGTATTTATTTGCATAAAGTTGTTCATAGTATCTTGTTATTACCTCTTTTATTTCTGTGGGGTCAGTGGTTATGTCTCCTCTTCCATTTCTGATCTTATTTATTTGCATCCTTTCTCCTTCTTTTTGTCAATCTTGCTAAGGGCCCATCAATCTTATTGATTTTCTCATAGAACCAACTTCTGGTTTTATTGATTTTCTCAATTGCTTTCATGTTCTCAATTTCATTTATTTCTGCTCTAATCTTTGTTATTTCTTTCCTTTTGCTTGCTTTGGGGTTAGTTTGCTGTTCTTTCTCCAGTTCTTCCAAGTGGACAGTTAATTCCTGTATTTTTGCCTTTCTTCTTTTTTGCTATAGGCATTTAGGGCAATAAATTTCCCTCTTAGCACTACCTTTGCTGCACCCCATAAATTTTGATATGTTGTGTTTTCATTTTCATTTGCCTCGAGATATTTACTGATTTCTCTTGTAATTTCTTCCTTGACCCACTGGTTGTTTAAGAGTGTGTTGTTGAGCCTCCACATATTTGTGAATTTTCTGGCGCTTTGCCTATTATTGATTTCCAACTTCATTCCCTTATGATCTGAGAAAGTGTTTTGTATGATTTCAATCTTTTTAAATTTGTTGAGACTTGCTTTGTGACCCAGCATATGGTCTACCTTTGAGAATGATCCATGGGCACTTGAGAAAAAGGTGTATCCTGCAGTTGTTGGGTGTAATGTCCTATAAATATCTGTTAAGTCTAGCTCATTTATTGTAATATTCAAATTTTCTGTTTCTTTATTGATCCTCTGTCTAGATGTTCTGTCCATTGATGAGAGTGGGGAATTGAAGTCTCCAACTATTATGATAGATGTGTCTATTTCCCTTTTCAGTGTTTGCAGTGTTTGCCTCATATATTTTGGGGCATTCTGGTTCAGTGCATAAATATTTATGATTGTTAGGTCTTCATGTTGAATTGTTCCTTTTATTAGTGCATAGTATCCTTCTTTGTCTCTTTTAACTGTTTTACATTTGAATTATAATTTGTTGGATATTAGTATAGCTACTCCTGTTCTTTTCTGGTTGTTATTTGCATGAAATATCTTTTCCCAACCTTTCACTTTCAACCTATGTTTATCTTTGGGTCTAAGATGTGTTTCCTGTAGGCAGCATATAGAAGGATACTGTTTTTTAATCCATTCTGCCAGTCTATGTCTTTTGATTGGGGAGTTCAATCCACTAACATTTAGTGTTATTACTGTTTGGGTAGTACTTTCCTCTACCATTTTGCCTTTTGTATTTATTTTTATTTTTATTTTTTTATTAATTAACGGAAAAAAAGAAATTAACCCAACATTTAGAAATCATACCATTCTACATATGCAATCAGTAATTCTTTAACATCATCACATAGATGCATGATCATCGTTTCTTAGTACATTTGCATCGGTTTAGAAGAACTAGCAACACAACAGAAAAAGAAATAGAATGTTAATATAGAGAAAAAAATAAAAGTAATAATAATAGTAAAAAAAAAAAAACCTATATCTCAGATGCAGCTTCATTCAGTGTTTTAACATGATTACTTTACAATTAGGTATTATTGTGCTGTCCATTTTTGAGTTTTTGTATCTAGTCCTGTTGCACAGTCTGTATCCCTTCAGCTCCAATTACCCATTATCTTACCCTGTTTCTAACTCCTGCTGGACTCTGTTACCAATGACATATTCCAAGTTTATTCTCGAATGTCAGTTCACATCAGTGGGACCATACAGTATTTGTCTTTTAGTTTTTGGCTAGACTCACTCAGCATAATGTTCTCTAGGTCCATCCATGTTATTACATGCTTCATAAGTTTATCCTGTCTTAAAGCTGCATAATATTCCATCGTATGTATATACCACAGTTTGTTTAGCCACTCTTCTGTTGATGGACATTTTGGCTGTTTCCATCTCTTTGCAATTGTAAATAACGCTGCTATAAACATTGGTGTGCAAATGTCCGTTTGTGTCTTTGTCCTTAAGTCCTTTGAGTAGATTCCCAGCAATGGTATTGCTCGATCATATGGCAATTCTATATTCAGCTTTTTGAGGAACCGCCAAACTGCCTTCCACAGTGGTTGCACCCTTTGACATTCCCACCAACAGTGGATAAGTGTGCCTCTTTCTCTGCATCCTCTCCAGCACTTGTCATTTTCTGTTTTGTTGATAATGGCCATTCTGGTGGGTGTGAGATGATATCTCATTGTGGTTTTGATTTGCATTTCTCTAATGGCCAGGGACGTTGAACATCTCTTCATGTGCCTTTTGGCCATTTGTATTTCCTCTTCTGATAGGTGTCTGTTCAAGTCTTTTTCCCATTTTGTAATTGGGTTGGCTGTCTTTTTGTTGTTGAGTTGAACAATCTCTTTATAGATTCTGGATACTAGACCTTTATCTGATATGTCATTTCCAAATATTGTCTCCCATTGTGTAGGCTGTCTTTCTACTTTCTTGATGAAGTTCTTTGATGCACAAAAGAACTTTAATTTTGTTTAATTTTGTTTAATTTTGAGGAGCTCTCATTTATTTATTTCCTTCTTCAGTGCTCTTGCTTTAGGTTTAAGGTCCATAAAACCACCTCCAATTGTAAGTTTCATAAGATATCTCCCTACATTTTCCTCTAACTGTTTTATGGTCTTAGACCTAATGTTTAGATCTTTGATCCATTTTGAGTTAACTTTTGTATAGGGTGTGAGATATGGGTCTTCTTTCATTCTTTTGCATATGGATATCCAGTTCTCTAGGCACCATTTATTGAAGAGACTGTTCTGTCCCAGGTGAGTTGGCTTGACTGCCTTATCAAAGATCAAATGTCCATAGATGAGAGGGTCTATATCTGAGCACTCTATTCGATTCCATTGGTCGATATATCTATCTTTATGCCAAGACCATGCTGTTTTGACCACTGTGGCTTCAAAATATGCCTTAAAGTCAGGCAGAGTGAGACCTCCAGCTTCGTTTTTTTTCCTCAAGATGTTTTTAGCAATTCGGGGCACCCTGCCCTTCCAGATAAATTTGCTTATTGGTTTTTCTATATCTGAAAAATAAGTTGTTGGGATTTTGATTGGTATTGCATTGAATCTGTAAATCAATTTAGGTAGGATTGACATGTTAACTATATTTAGTCTTCCAACCCATGAACACGGTATCCCCTTCCATCTATTTAGGTCTTCTGTGAATTCTTTTAACAGTTTTTTGTAGTTTTCTTTATATAGGTTTTTTGTCTCTTTAGTTAAATTTATTCCTAGGTATTTCACTCTTTTAGTTGCAATTGTAAATGGGATTCATTTCTTGATTTCCCCCTCAGCTTGTTCATTACTAGTATATAGAAATGCTACAGATTTTTGAATGTTGATCTTGTAACCTGCTACTTTGCTGTACTCATTTATTAGCTCTAGTAGTTTTGTTGTGGATTTTTCCAGGTTTTTGACGTATAGTATCATACCGTCTGCAAACAGTGATAGTTTTACTTCTTCCTTTCCAATTTTGATGCCTTGTATTTCTTTTTCTTGTCTAATTGCTCTGGCTAGAACCTCCAACACAATGTTGAATAATAGTGGTGATAGTGGACATCCTTGTGTTGTTCCTGATGTTAGGGGGAACGTTTTCAATTTTTCCCCATTGAGGATGATATTAGCTGTGGGTTTTTCATATATTCCCTCTATCATTTTAAGGAAGTTCCCTTTAATTCCTATCTTTTGAAGTGTTTTCAACAGGAAAGGATGTTGAATCTTGTCAAATGCCTTCTCTGCATCAATTGAAATGATCATGTGATTTTTCTGCTTTGATTTGTTGATATGGTGTATTACATTAATTGATTTTCTTATGTTGAACCATCCTTGCATACCTGGGATGAATCCTACTTGGTCATGATGTATAATTCTTTTAATGTGTTATTGGATACGATTTGCTAGAATTTTATTGAGGATTTTTGCATCTATATTCATTAGAGAGATTGGTCTTTAGTTTTCTTTTTTTGTAATATCTTTGCCTGGTTTTGGTATGAGGGTGATGTTGACTTCATAGAATGAATTAGGTAGTTTTCCCTCCACTTCGATTTTTTTGAAGAGTTTGAGGAGAGTTCGTACTAATTCTTTCTGGAATGTTTGATAGAATTCACATGTGAAGCCGTCTGGACCTGGACTTTTCTTTTTAGGAAGCTTTTGAATGACTGATTCAATTTCTTTACTTGTGATTGGTTTATTGAGGGCATCTATTTCTTCTTGAGTCAAAGTTGGTTGTTCATGTCCTTCCAGGAACCCGTCCATTTCATCTAAATTGTTGTATTTATTAGTATAAAGTTGTTCATAGTATCCTGTTATTACCTCCTTTATTTCTGTGAGGTCAGTAGTTATGTCTCCTCTTCCATTTCTGATATTATTTATTTGCATCCTCTCTGTTCTTCTTTTTGTCAATCTTGCTAAGGGCCCATCAATCTTATTGATTTTCTCATAGAACCAACTTCTGGTCTTATTGATTTTCTCAATTGTTTTCATGTTTTCAATTTCATTTATTTATGCTCTAATCTTTGCTATTTCTTTCCTTTTGCTTGCTTTGTGATTAGTTTGCTGTTCTTTATCCAGTTCTTCCAAGTGGACAGTTAATTCCTGCATTTTTGCCTTTTCTTCTTTTCTGATATAGGCATTTAGGGCAATAAATTTCCCTCTTAGCACTGCCTTTGCTGCGTCCCATAAATTTTGATATGTTGTGTTTTCATTTTCAATCACCTCGAGGTATTTACTAATTTCTCTTGCAATTTCTTCTTTGACCCACTCATTGTTTAAGAGTGTGTTGTTGAGCCTCCACATATTTGTGAATTTTCTGGCACTCGGCCTATTATTGATTTCCAACTTCATTCCTTTATGATCCGAGAAAGTGTTGTGTATGATTTCAATCTTTTTAAATTTGTTAAGACTTGCTTTGTGACCCAGCATATGGTCTATCTTTGAGAATGATCCATGAGCACTTGAGAAAATGGTGTATCCTGCTGTTGTGGGATGTAATGTCCTATAAATGTCTGTTAAGTCTAGCTCATTTATAGTAATATTCAGTCTATTTCTTTATTGATTCTCTGTCTAGATGTTCTGTCCATTGATGAGAGTGGTGAATTGAAGTCTCCAACTATTATGGTATATGAGTCTATTTCCCTTTTCAGTGTTTGCAGTGTATTCCTCACGTATTTTGGGGCATTCTGGTTCGGTGCATAAATATTTATTATTGTTATGTCTTCTTGTTTAATTGTTCCTTTTATTAGTATATAGTGTCCTTCTTTGTCTCTGTTAAGTGTTTTACATTTGAAGTCTAATTTGTTGGATATTAGTATAGCCACTCCTGCTCTTTTCTGGTTGTTATTTGCATGAAATATCTTTTCCCAACCTTTCACTTTCAACCTATGTTTATCTTTGGGTCTAAGATGTGTTTCCTGTAGACAGCATATAGAAGGATCCTGTTTTTTAATCCATTCTGCCAGTCTATGTCTTTTGATTGGGGAATTCAGTCCATTAACATTTAGTGTTATTACTGTTTGGATAATATTTTCCTCTACCATTTTGCCTATTGTATTATATATATCATATCTGACTTCCCTTATTTCTACACTCTTCTCCATACCTCTCTCTTCTGTCTTTTCGTATCTGACTCTAGTGCTCCCTTTAGTATTTCTTGCAGAGCTGGTCTCTTGGTCACAAATTCTTTCCGTGACTTTTTGTCTGAGAATGTTTTAATTTCTTCCTCATTTTTGAAGGACAATTTTGCTGGATATAGGAGTCTTGGTTGGCAGTTTTTCTCTTTTAGTAATTTAAATTAATTGTCTTCTAGCTTCCAAGGTTTCTGCTGAGAAATCTATACATAGTCTTATTGGGTTTCCCTTGTATGTGATGGATTGTTTTTCTCTTGCTGCTTTCAAGATCCTCTCTTTCTCTTTGACCTCTGACATTCTAACTAGTAAGTGTCTTGGAGAACGCCTATTTGGGTCTATTCTCTTTGGGGTGCGCTGCACTTCTTGGATCTGTAATTTTAGGTCTTTCATAAGAGTTGGGGAATTTTCAGTGATAATTTCTTCCATTAGTTTTTCTCCTCCTTTTCCCTTCTCTTCTCCTTCTGGGACACCCATAACACGTACATTTGTGCGGTTCATATTGTCCTTGAGTTCCCTGATACCCTGTTCAAATTTTTCCATTCTTTTCCCGATAGTTTCTGTTTCTTTTTGGAATTCAGATGTTCCATCCTCCAAATCACTAATTTTATCTTCTCTCTCTTTAAATCTATCATTGTAGGTATCCATTGTTTTTTCCATCTTTTCTACTTCCATAAGTTCTGTGATTTGTTTTTTCAGTTTTTCTATTTCTTCTTTTTGTTCAGCCCATGTCTTCTTCATGTCCTCCCTCAATTTATCGATTTCTTTTTTGAAGAGGTTTTCCATTTCTGTTCGTATATTCAGCATTAGTTGTCTCAGCTCCTGTATCTCATTTGAACTATTGGTTTGGTCCTTTGACTGGGTCATATTTTCAATCTTCTCAGCATGATCCGTTATCTTCTGCTGGCGTCTGGGCATTTAGTCAGATTTCCCTGGGTGTTGGACCCAACAGGTTGGAAGATTTTTCTGTGAAATCTCTGGGTTCTGTGTTTCTTATCCTGCCCAGTAGGTGGCGCTCGTGGCACACGTTTGTCTGTGGGTCCCACCAGTAATAGGTACTGTGGGTCCTTTAAGTTTGGAAAACTCTCGCTGTGTGGGAGGTTCGCCAGCCGAAGTGGCTTGGAAGTGTGCCTGCCGGCCTGGGGGTCCGAAAGCGGGGAGGGTCGCCGGCCGCTGCAGCCTGGGAGAGCGCCCGTCCGAATTTCCTAGTCGGCCCGGGGCGCCAAGCGTGGCGGGAGGGCGCCAGCCGCCGAGGTCCAGGAGAGTGTACCATTCCCAGCAGGGATCCCCCCGGTCACTGCTCTCCGCGGCCTGGGGATTTCCGATCCAATTCTCTCAGTTGGTCCGGGGAGCCGCGCGTGGTGGGAGCGCCAGCTGCCGCGGCTTGAGGGGACCCTGTGGCTCCTTTATTAATGCCACTATTGGTGTTTGGTTGGACCCAGTCCCTGCCACTGTCGGAAATTCCCTCCTCTCCCTGGAGGGGTCCCGGTCGCCCACCGCCGCAGCCCGGGGAACTCGCCACCGGACCAGGAAGCTGCCCGCGGGGGGTGGGGCGCCGGTTGCCGGCCACCGCGGCTTGGGTAGCCCTCTGATCCGAGACTTGTAGCCTGTCCAGGAAGCCGCCCGCAAAAGAGGGGCGCCAGCCGCCACGGCTTGGGAAACTTACCTCTCCGAGACTCTCAGCCGGCCCGGGAAGGAGGGAGGGAGGACCTCCGGCCGCCAGCTGCCGCGGTTCGGGGAATCGCACACCGCTCAGGGATCTCACCGCAGCAGAGTCTCGCAGTCAGTCTAGCCAGTCCAGACTGGGGTACGCTGTGTGTCCATTCCCTGCCGTGGCCCCAGGAGCTGTTCTGCACTGTTTCTGTTCACCTAGTATTTGCTCTGGAGGAGGAACTAAGACGCGCGTACCTTACTAAGCCACCATCTTGGCCCCCTCTCCTCTGTATTTTTTTTTTATTAATTAGAAAAAATTAACAAATAAAACATTTAGAAATCATTCCATTCTACATATATAATCAGTAATTCTTAATATCATCACATAGTTGCATAGTCATCATTTCTTAGTACATTTGTATCAATTTAGAAAAAGAAATAAAAAGATAACAGAAAAAGAAATAAAATGATAATAGAGAAAAAAAAACTGTACGTTCCATACCCTTACCCCTCGCTTTCATTTACCACTATTTCAAACTGAATTTATTTTAACATTTGTTCCCCCTATTATTTATTTTTATTCCATATGTTCTACTCTTCTGTTGATATAGTAGCTAAAAGGAGCATCAGACATAAGGTTTTCACATTCACAGAGTCTCATTGTGAAAGCTATATCATTGTTCAATCATCATCAAAAAACATGGCTACTGGAACACAGCACTACATTTTCGGGCAATTCCCTCCAGCTGCCTTTTATATTTTGTATGTCATATCTAATTTTCCTTCTTTCTACACTCTTCTCCACACCTCTCTCTTCTGTATTTTCGTATCTGTCTCTAGTGCTCCCTTTAGTATTTCTTGCAGAGCTGGTCTCTCGGTCACAAATTCTCTCAGTGATTTTTTGTCTGAAAATGTTTTAATTTCTCCTTCATTTTTGAAGGACAATTTTGCTGGGTATAAAATTTGTGGTTGGCAATTTTTCTCTTTTAGTAATTTAAATATATCATCCCACTGTCTTCTCGCCTCCATGGTTTCTGCTGAGAAATCTACACATACTCTTATTGGGTTTCCCTTGTATGTGATGGATTGCTTTTCTCTTGCTGTGCTTTCAAGATCCTCTCTTTCTCTTTGACCTCTGACATTCTGACTAGTAAGTGTCTTGGAGAACATCTATTTGGATCTATTCTCTTTGGGGTGTGCTGCACTTCTTGGATCTGTAATTTTAGGTCTTTCATAAGAGTTGGGAAATTTTCAGTGATAATTTCTTCCATTAGTTTTTCTCCTCCTTTTCCCTTCTCTTCTCCTTCTGGGAGAACACGTATATTTGTGTCCTTCATATTATCATTCAGTTCCCTGAGTCCCTGCTCATATTTTTCCATTCTTTTCCCTATAGTTTCTGTTTTTTGTCAGATTTCAGATGTTCCATCCTCCAGTTCACTAATCCTAACCTCTGTCTCTTGAAGTCTACCATTGTAGGTTTCCATTGTTTTTTTTCATCTCTTCTACTGGATCTTACATCCCCATAAGTTCCGTGATTTGTTTTTTCAGACTTTCCATTTCTGCTTTTTGTTCATTCCTTGCCTTCTTCATATCCTCCCTCAATTCACTGATTTGGTTTTTGATGAGGTTTTCCATGTCTGTTCGTATATTCTGAATTAGTTTTTTCAGCTCTTCTATCTCATTTGATCTATTGGTTTGTTCCTTTGACTAGGCCATATCTTTCATTTTCCTGGTGTGATTTGTTATTTTTTGCTGGCATCTAGACATTTCATTACCTTAATTAGTTTATTCTGGTGATTGCTTTCACTTCTCTTACCTAGGGTTTTCTTGCTAGATGAATTTGTTGTCTATCTGTTCTTTGACCTTCAGTTCAGCTTTTTCTGGACCTCTAGCTTAGGTTTTAACAGAGGATAATTTTTCAGTTCTTGTTTTCTTGTTTCTTGCCCTTTTGTATGGTGCCTTTTCCCTACCCACCCGTAGGAGGGTCTACATAGGTATTATAGACTCGAGCCGGGTTTTCCTGGACTAAACTGGCCTCCTATCAGGGGCAAGGAGTCACCTGTGTCAATTTTCCCTGAGGGTTAGACCCAGCAGGTTAAAAGACTTTCCTGTGAAGTCTCTGGGCTGTTTTTCTTATCCTGCCCAGTATGTGGCACATCTGCCTGCGGGTCGCACCAGCAAAAGATGTTGCGGCACTTTTAACTTTGGAAGACTCTCCCTGCTGGGGGCGTGGTGGAGATGGAGGAGAGGTTGTAGGCTGGTTTTAATGGCTTCAAATTGCCAAGCCCTGAGGTCTGAATTCCTTGAGGGAGGGATTCCACCTGAGTTGGGCTTCACCCCTCTCCTTGGGAAGGCACAGGTGGGAGACAGCCCTGAAAGCAGCCCATTTCTGCCTATGCCTGGGGCAGTTGCAGCCCGAGAAGTCCTTCCGCTGAATCCAGAGGCTGCCAAGTCTCCGTAGAGACACAGCCACTAAAGCCTCCGTTTCCTCCCCTTTCCTCTTTTTCCGTGAGCCCAGTGAGCGACCTCTGCCTTGACCAGGTTTAGAGTCTCTTTCCTTTCCCTCTGGGAAGCCACTTGTGGGGGAGGGGCACCGGGCACCGGCCACCGCGGCTTGGGGAACTCACGGTTTGGGGGAGGCTTGCAGCCGTTCCAGCTGGTCCCGACTGGGGTACACTGTGTGTCCGG
Organism: Tamandua tetradactyla; assembly: GCF_023851605.1. Classification (NCBI taxonomy): domain Eukaryota; kingdom Metazoa; phylum Chordata; class Mammalia; order Pilosa; family Myrmecophagidae; genus Tamandua; species Tamandua tetradactyla. Next base: position 11,848,738 of record NC_135335.1, read on the forward strand.
TCACTGACGTGGCTCCGGGAGCTGTTTGGTAATGTTTCTGGTTATTTAGTAATTGTTCTGGAGGATGAACTAAAACGCGCACATTGCTAAGCCACCATCTTGGCCTTCATTCAAAATGGGAAATCTGATCCTATTTTTTTTTAATCATATGTTTTACGTATCTGTCCATACTGTACATAAAAGGAGCATCAGACACAAGGTTTTCACATTCACACAGTCACACTGTGAAAGCTGTATCATTATACAGTCATCTTCAAGAAACATGGCTACTGGAACACAGCTCTCCATTTTCAGTCAGTTCTCTCCAGTCTCTCTGCTATGCCTTAACTAAAAAAGTGATAGCTATTTAATGCATAAGAATAACCTCCAGGATACCCTCTTGACTCTGTTTGGAATGTCTCAACCATTGACACTTTATTTGGTCTCATTACTCTTTTCCCCCTTTTGGTCAAGAAGGTTTTTCTCAATGCCTTGGTGCTGAGTCCCAGCTCATTCTTGGTTTTCTGTCCCATGTTGCTAGGAAGGTCCACACTCCTGGAAGTCATGTCCCACGTAGAGGTGGGGAGGGTAGTGAGTTTGCTTCTCATGTTGGCTGAGAGAGAGAGGCCACATCTGAGCAACAAAAGAGGTGCTCTTGGGGGTGACTCTTTGGCCTAATTTTAAGTAGGCGTAGCCTATCCTTTACAGGGATAAATTTCATATGAACAACCCCCAAGATTGAGGGCTAATCCTATTGCTTTGGTTGTCCCCACTGCTTGTGAGAATATCAGGAATTCTCCCCATGGGGAAGTTGAATTTTCGTCCTTTCTCGCCATTTCCCCAAGGGGACTTTGCAAATACTTTTTTATTCACTGTACAAATCATTCTGGGATTTATTGGGGTATCACTCTGAACAAACCTACAAACTCTCATGCCCTACTCAAGATTCCATGTATTTATGGTGTTCAATTAAACTGTCCACATAAGTTATATTAGGAAATGCAAAAAAAAAAATTTGTGCATTTATAAAATTTATAAAAAGTCAAATTATAAATTTTATAAATCAACATTTTTTGCTTTAGTCCTACACATGTTAAAGTTTTAAAATATGAATTACCATAAAAAAGAATTACCGTCTATTTTCAACACCCTGCCATATTGGCATTCCTTTGTTCTTCATGCAAAAACATTTTTAAATTTGCACATTTAGTCACTATCATTGTGCAATCTAGGCACTCCTAGATTATACCATCTCAGTCTTTATCGTCTATCTTTCCTTCTGATTTCATTTGTGCCTCAGCTCTCCTCCCTCTATCATTCTCACATTCATCTTCATTCAGTACTAACATTATGGTATTAGTTAGGTAGTAGTGTGCAGGACTGAATTTTTACAATCAGTCCTGTCACACAACGTGTATCCCTTCAGCTCCAATTACAAAATATCTACCCTATTTCTATCTCTTGATGGTCTCTCTTCTTAGCTGAAATTCTCCAAATTCATTTACTTATGTTAGTTCATATCAGTGAGACCATACGGTATTTGTCCTCTTTTTTTCCAGTTAATCTCACTCAGCATAATGTCCTCAAGGTCCATCCATGTTGTTACATATTTCATAACTTTATTCTTACAGCTGCATAATATTCCATCATATGTATAAACCACAGCTTGTTTAGCCACTCATCTGTTGATGGACATTTGGGCTGTTTCCATCTCTTGGCAATTGTTAATAATGCTGCTATATATATTGGTGTACAAAGTCTATTTTTGTCCTTGCCCTCATGTCCTCTGAGTAGGTACCTAGTAATTGTATTGCTGGATCATATGGCAATTCTATACTTATTTTGCCCATTTTTTAATTGGGTCGTTTGTTGTTTTATTGTTGAGTTGTAGGATTTCTTTATATATTCTGGATATTAAACCCTTATTGGATATGTGGTTTCCAAATATTTTCTCCCATTGAGTAGGCTGCCTTTTTACTTTCTCGACAAAGTCCTTTGAAGCACAAAGTATTCAGTTTTGAGGAGATCCTTTGATCTATTTCTTCATTACTTGTGCTTTGGGTTTAAAGTCTAAGAAACCATCTCCTACCAGAAGATCCTTAAGATGTTTCATCATATTTTTTGCTAGGTGTTTTATGGTTCTAATTCTAATGGTTTGGTCTTTGATCCATTTTCAGTTAATTTTTATATAAGGTGTGAGATATTGCTGCTCTTTCATTCCTTTGGATAGGGATATCCAGTTCTCCCAGAACCATTTGTTGAAGAGTCAGTTTCTTCTCAAGGTGATGAAAATGCTCTAAAATTCACTGTGGTGAAGGTTGTGCATATGTATGAATATACTAGAAAGCTATTGACTTGTATGCATTAAATGGTAAACTGTTTGGTATGTTATTTAAATTTCAATAAAGCTGTGAAAACCTTGTGTCTGACAAGGTTTTATCTATGGTATGGGCAGATGAGTAAAAAATATGGTTTAAAAATAAATAAATAATAAGGGGAACACATGTTAAAACAAATTGAGTAGATTGAAATACTAGTGATCAATGAAAGGGAGTGGTAAGGGGTATAGAAAAAAATAGGGGGAACAAAAGTTAAAATATACTGGGTAGATGGAAATACTATGGTCAATGAGAGGGAGGGGTAAGGGGCATGGTATGTATGAATTTTTTCTTTTTATTTCTTTTTCTGGAGTAATGTAAATGTTCTAAAAAATGATCATGGTGATGAATATACCAGTATGTGATGATATTGTGAGCCACTGATTGTACACCATGTATAGAATGTTTGATGAGAATGTTCGTGTTTGTATGTTGTTTTGGTTTGTCAATTAAAAAATAAAAATAAAAATAAAGAAAAAAGTGTTTAAAATAAAGATGTTGCTTATAAAAAATTTTTCAGTAAAGCTTAAAAAGACAAAAGTAGAGGTACAGATGAAACAAATTTGGCAATATATTGATAATTGTTAAAGTGGATGATAAAGGGAATGCAAATCAAAACCACGAGACACCTTTTCACACACTAGAATAATAGCAAGTATTGTTATGAAAAATAACAGAAACATGGATGAAAATCAAAGACATCATGTTGAGTGAAATAAGCCTGACACAAAAGGATAAATACTGTATGATCTCGTCGATATGAAATAATCACAATACGCAAATTAATAGAGCCAAAATCTAGAATATAGGTTACCAGGGGCTGGGTTGGAAGTAGGGAATGGGGAGTTAATGATTAACTGGTACAGAATTTCTGTTTGGAATGACAGAAAAGTTTCCATAATGATGATGGTGATGGTAGGATAACATGTAATTAACACCACTGAATTATATATCTGAATGTGGTTAAAAGGGAAATTTTAGGTTGCATACATGTTACTAAAATTTAAAAATATATACTATTTACAAATACGATTTAAAAACAAAACAAGGGTGGGACACAGTGGCTCAGCAGGCAGACTCCTCACCTGCCACGCCAGAGACCCGGGTTTGATTCCCAGTGCCTGCCCATGCAAACGAAACAAAACAAAACAAATGGCTTCCTAGAACACTAGAATAAAATCATCCCATTGGCCTACCAGGCAGGGCCAGATTTCTTCCCACCTCATTTTCTGACTCTCTTGCCCTCGCTGTCATCACTCAAGTCAGTGACCTCTCCCACCTCAGGGCCTATGCCCTTGCTGTTCCTTCTGCCTAACATGCTCACTGGGATCCTCACCTGGCAGATTCGTTCCCATCCCTGAGTTGTAAGCTCAATGTCACTTTCCCTTACGAGGCCTTCCCTTACCACCCTGGCTAAAGGAGCCACCCTCCAAACATTTATCTAGCATGTTGTTTTATTCTCTTCATTGCACTTGGCCTTATTTGGAAATCTTAATTTATGTTCCCCTTCCCAAAAGTGTAAAGCTCAATGGGGGCAGGGATTTTTGTCTGCTTTGTTCCTTTATATTGTGCCTGACACATAAAAGGTGCTGTTGCATCAGCGAATGAATCTCTAGCACCTAACATAGTGCTTGGCAAAGAATGGAGTTTAATAAATATGGTTTGATTAACCCTCATTCTCACAACGAAATTATTACCTCTTTGAGCTCCCCAGATCTGGGTTGGTTATGACAAACTCCCCAAGCCCTGATCCCTTGCTTCCAGATCTGCAGGGTCAGAGGCAAGCTAAAACACAGAAAGAAAATAGCAAATGGAGAACAACCAGGGGTATTGAGATTTGGAGCACAAAGAAAGCCTATGGGAGGATTGTTTCTGTTATCTTCTGCTGCATAAAAAAAGTACGCCAAAACAATTTAAAGCAATCACAATAATTTATTTAGTTCACAAATCTCTAGTTTGGGAAAGGCTCAGTCCTGCTCCAGGGAACATCTCCTAGGATGGCTCAACTGGGGGCACGAGGATCCAGTTTAAAGAAGAATCAACCACGCAGCTGGCAAATTGAGGCTGGCTATTATCTGGAACTCCAACTGTGGTTGTGGCTTGAACATTCAACATATGGTCGCTTCTTCTGGTCTGGGATTCTTTACAAGGTGGCTGGGTTCTAAAAGCAGTTATCCCTGGAGTACCAGGTGGAAATTGTATCCCCATTTATGACTCAGCCTGGAAGTCACATTGTATCCCTTCATCCTGGTAGTCCCAGTCTCTCTGTTTCAAGGAGAGGAACTTCCACCTAAGGAGGGTGGATAACTTACTGTATGATGAGCATGGGGTAGGGAAGATTTTGGAAAACACCACGTGCCAATAGAATGGTCTTGCCAGCCTAGGATACTAAAGAGGGGCTCTTGTGATGATGTCTGTCCCCTGTGTCCCAAAGATGGAAAGTACAAATAGATGTGAGAACCCAGTTATCGTATATTAAGCTAGAAATAAAACAGATTGCTAAACAATTTAAAACAATGCTATTTTCACTACCTACGTTTTGGTTTGGGAAAACATTGTTATTTTTCAGAGATGAACAGGGTATTTTATGTAAGTATGTAATGGGTTTATAATGATCACTTTTTTTCATCACATGGTTGTGTATTTATCACCATGACCATTTTTTTTGAACATGTGCATCACTCCAGCAAAAGAAACAAAAAAGAAAAAACTCATATATACCATACCTCTTATACTTTATTTCTACCTACTCCATTTATTTTAACCTTTGTTGCCCCTATTACTTATCCATATTTTTTACTCAACTGGATTTTTTACCCTGGATAAAAGGAGTATCAGACGCGGGGTTTCACAACCACACAGTCACATTGTAAAAGTTATCTTTATACAATCATCTTCAAGAATCAAGGCTATTGGAACAAAGCTCAACGGTTTCCGGTACTTTCCTCCAGCCGCTCCAATACACCATAAACTAAAAAGGGATATCTATACAATGTATAAGACTAACCTCCAGGGTAACCTCTTGACTCTATTTAAAAACTCTCAGCCACTGAAACTTTATTTTGTCTCATTTTTCTCTTTCCCCTTTTGGTTGAGGTTTTCTCAATCCCTTGATGCCAGGTCCTGGCTCATCCCTGGATTTCTGTCCCACGTTGCCAGGGAGATTTACATTCGTGTGAGTTGTGTGAGTTATGTCCCACGTAAGGCGGAGGGCAGTGAGTTCAACTGCTGAGTTGGCTTAGAGAGAGAGAGAGAGGGAGAGAGGGAGAGAGAGAGAGAGAGAGAGGGAGGGAGAGAGAGAGGGAGAGGGAGAGGGAGAGGGAGAGGGAGAGAGAGAGAGAGAGAGAGAGAGAGAGAGAGAGAGAGAGAGAGAGAGAGGCCACATCTGAGCAACAAAAGAAGTTCTCTGGGGGTGGCTCTTAGGCCTGATTTTAAGTAGGCTTAGCCTATCCTTTGCAGGGATAAGTTTCATAAGGGCAAACCCCAAGATATAATGATCATTTCTTAATGAATTCTTACATTTTTTTTAATTAAAAAAATTTAGTTTTAATTCTTAATACATTAAATATAGTATGGCTTAGAAGAATGGGCACAATATATTGAAGAGGCTGAGGCCAGTGCGGTCTGCATGTCTCTAGTGAAAGGAGGGAAGGTAGGGGATGAATTGTCCCTACTTCTTTCTGGTCAGGTATGATTGGAGGGCTTGGTTGTCCAACGAGGTGGAGATGCTTTGTGGTGAGTAAAGGGGTGAGAGGGCAACGAGGTCCTCCTTTGGTAACCTGCAGTACCGAAGGAAATTTTGTGTCTCAGTAAAAAAACTATAGCACACTGTTATGGTTTATCTGATTCTGTTATTGTTTATTGTCTTTGAACTATGTTGCACCCACTTTGTAAACTGCAGGTAACAGCATGATTTTGAAACTACCTGGAAACTGAACTGGATCCTGCAATCTTGCACACTGTAAACAATTACGATATTTTCAATTGTCAGTTTCCTCTAATATCCAAACTAACGTTTCCAATTTCCCCTCCTACCCTCCTGACTTGGTGTTACTAAAAACTAAAACCTGAAGGCGCAGACTCTAGGTTACCTTATAGCTGACCTTTCCCCTGGGCTCTAAAAGGGCACTGCAAGTTAAAACTGCATGTTAAAACTCTCCGGACAGGAGAGCATGCTTACTTCGGCTACATTTCTCCCTGGACATACTACTGTCCGGCCACTAAAAGGTGTGATAAAATACTCGGATCACATATGCCCTGATTTGAAAAAACAACCATGACGATGGCCATCCCCACCTAAAACATCGTGGTCCTAGCTTCAAAAAACCTCAACAGACACTGCTAGCTAATAGGAAATTTTTTATCCACCGACTTCTTAGAATGATAATAGTCTTTAGATTAACATTTTCCTTTCAGATCACTCTCTTTTAAGATGCCTGACCACTGACCTTTTCGTTATCTCTCAACTCATGGTTCAACTTGTCCTCCACCAGCAAAAACCAGAGCCAGCCAAATTGTCCAATGAAAACCAATTCTTTTTTTCGCGACCAAGCTGCTGGCCTTGCCTTCTTCGCCCTTACCAAGTGATCAAATTGCAACTCAGTCACTCACTCCGGGCTCCCAGTAATCAACCCCTCACCACCCTCCGGTGCTTTGCCCTTAAGCCGGCTGCCCTTTGTCTGGAGGCACCGAGCACTCCTCCCTCGCTCTGTCTCTCTCCCACGACGGGAACTATGAATAAAACTAAGGGTAAAGTCATCCTTGCCCGACTGCACACCGGCCGGGGCAGTTTTTTCTTTGACACGTCAGAGGAGAGGCAGGAACCCTTGACTCCCCGCTCGGAGCCCCTTCCTCTGGCTGTCCAGGCACTCGCAAGGATTTCTTCAGAAGGAGCCGCCCCGCTCTCCGGTCCTGGGATATTTTAGGGCTCGGACGCCACCCTCCCCCCTTCCTCCATCAGCACCTGCCCGGAGGCTCCACACACGGGGAAAGCCACTCCGCCCTCTTCACTGGAAGTCGGGCTGGAGTCCAGGCTGAGGGCAGCACGACGGCATCGCTGCGGCGGCGACCTCTCGGAGCTCGGGGCGCGGAGCCCTCAGGTAGGGGGGAGCGCCGCGGCGGGCGCTCTCGAGACTTCTGAGGGAGGGAGAGACCCTCAAGAGACAAGAGGCGCTTCAGAGAGGTTACCGCAGAGCTGGGACTACCGCCGGGCCTCCCGGGTCCCGGGTTCGTTGGTCCGTCTCCTTTTTCCGGTCACCCCCGTTGCGCCGGCGACGTGGCGTGCGCTCCCGCACCAACCCCCGCGCCACGGCGGACCTCGTTACCGACCCCGGGGCGCCGGGTCCCGCCCGCCCGCGGGCTCAGGTAGGTGGCAGCTCAGCCAATCCCGTGGGCTCTGAAAGAAAGGGGGCGGGACGAAAAGGAAAAGTTTAGGACAGGAGCGCCAACCAATCCGGCGCTTATGTCCCTGAGCGACGGCCGCGAGCGCCCACTCGGAGACGCCCGCCAGAGCGGGTGGACGGTCAGTGAACGATGAACCAATCTGTGACAGAGGAAGGCGAGTTCGAGCCAATTAGAACTGAGGAGACGAGAAAGGGCGGAGTTCTCTCGGTGGCTGCTCGGTGATGGGTGAGGGCTCAGCTTTCTCTGCTAGTTTCCGCCCTAGGACTCCTTAGCCCCTGGAATGCGAGAAGGAGAGGCTCAGGGAGTTCCCGGGGTGGGGGTAGAAACATCGCTCTGAAGGCCTGGGGCGAAAGACTCCTACTTGGAGGAGCCGCTGGAAGCTACCGGGTGGACGTCGAGGAAGCCGAGGCTGGTTAAGGGGCGGGACTTCCGGGGCGGGGCTTTTGGAGGGGCGGGGCGTGTTGCTAAGGTTAGGGCGAGGAGGCGGAGCTAATAGGAGATAATTGGGTGTGACCTAAGAGAAGGAAGGGTAGTAACTTCAGCGTGCGTCTTGGGGCCGGGAGCGTGTTGCCAGAGGCTTTGGGGGTGGCAGGTGATAGTTCAGGACTGAGGTTAAGATTGCTGGGAAGGTTACCTGCCCTAACCTACTGTCCTCTCTTCCCAGGGAGCCACTGGTGGGGACCTTTCTAGGGCCCCCCTCCCTTCGCGGGGTGCTATGGAGTTCCCAGAGCACAGCCAGCAGCTGCTGCAGAGTCTCCGAGAGCAGCGGTCCCAGGGTTTCCTTTGTGACTGCGCTGTGATGGTGGGTAGCACCCAGTTCTTGGCCCATCGGGCTGTGTTGGCCTCCTGTAGCCCCTTCTTCCAGCTTTTCTACAAGGAGCGGGAACTGGACAAGAGGGATTTGGTGTGTATTCATAATGAGATCGTTACAGCCCCAGCCTTTGGACTCCTTCTGGATTTTATGTATGCTGGCCAGCTGGCCCTGAGGGGAGATACCCCTGTGGAAGATGTGCTGGCAGCAGCCAGTTACTTGCATATGAATGACATCGTTAAGGTGTGTAAGCAGCGATTGCAGGCTCGAGCCCTGGCAGAGGCGGACAGTACCAAGAAGGAGGAAGAAACCAACTCACAGCCCCCTAATTTGGAGTTTTTGCCCAGCACATCCCGTGGTCCCCAGCCTTCACTGACATCTGCTGAGACGTCAGGCCATTGGGGCAAAGGGGAGTGGAAAGGCCCTGCTGCCCCCTCACTTACTGTCCATCCTCCAGATGAGCTACCAATGCTCGGTGGGGCTGACACTACACAGCCTGGCATGGAAGTTGATTCCCCACGTCTGCGGCCACCTCCCGCACCAGTGGCTGATGCCTCTCTTGCCAGCCCCAGTAGCTCCACAGAGACCATTCCTACAAGCTACTTCCCTTCTGTCCTCTCAACAGTTTCAGCGGAGCCCCTGGCTCCTCTTGATGTTGCTCCTGAGAACCTGAGAGTGGTAGAACCAAGGGTTTCCGGAGGACCATTGCAAGGCTACTATCCCCCGGCTCCAGCCCCAGCCCCAGTTCCATCCCAGGTTCAAGCCCCAGCAGAAGCTGAGCTTGTCCAGGTGAAAGTAGAAGCCATTGTGATCTCCGATGAGGAGGCAGAGGTGTCAGATGAACAGCCTCCGGGGTCTGAGGGACTGTTCCCACCTGGAGGACCAGTCTATGGGGGGCAGCCCCACCAGCCTGAGACCTTTGAGGAGCCAGGGGCAACAGGACTAGAAGAGGTGGGACCAAGTGACCACTTCCTACCTTCAGAGCCTCACCTACCCTACCATCTGCTGCCAGGTCCAGGGCAGTATCATCGAGGACTGGTGACCTCGCCTCTACCTGCTCCACCCGCCCTGCATGAACCACTTTACCTGCCTTCTGAGTATGAAGCAACACCAGGAAACTTTGGAGTCTTCACTGAGGATGTTCCCACCTGTAAGACATGTGGGAAGACCTTCTCGTGCTCTTACACGCTGCGGCGACATGCCACAGTGCACACGCGTGAGCGGCCCTACGAGTGCCGCTACTGCCTGCGCAGCTACACACAATCAGGGGACCTCTATCGCCACATTCGCAAGGCCCACAATGAGGACCTGGCCAAGCGCAGCAAACCAGATCCAGAGGCTGGCCCCGTCCTGGGCGTGCAGCCCCTCCCCAGCTCCCCTACAGCACACAGACAGAGCAGCGGTGGCAGTGGGCCACCCAAAGATTTTGCACTTGGTCCCAAAAACTAACATATAGGGGAATGTGCGCTGATGGCCTGCTCTTGCCAGTGTTAGGGGGCAGCACAGAAGGTTGGAGGCGTCTCTTCTTGACCCCTAGCTGGAGTGATAGGATGAAGATTCCTGCTCTTTCTCCCTCTTGCTCTAGCCAGACAGCAGGACTTTATGGGCCAGTCAACTCCTCTCCAAGGGTATTGGGAATTATCGAGGTGTAACCACTTTTCACTCTACATTCTGGACCATAAACCTAACACCGAAATTGTCTGTCTGAACTGGTGTTAGCTGGTTTCTTCCACAAACCTGCATGCCTTCTGATTCATTCATACTTCTCTAGATCTTTTAGGAATCTGACCTCGGTACTTGGGGTGGTGCTCATGAGCTGTAACTTAGTTTTCAGAGGAACATCCTTTCCTCCCCAGCATTAGAAATATATTTTTAGTTTAGGATTTTGTTTTCTTTTCTTAAATTTGTAAGTGTATGTCTTCATCTGGTATCTAATGCCCCATCAATCACCAGACATTTGACCAAGTAGAGCTTTCAGAATTAGATTTTGGATTGAATTGGATAAATAGCCCTTCACATTGGGTTTTTATTTCAACTTTCTCCAAAGCCAGTGTTTCCAAAGATGGTTTAATTAGACATATACTAACAGCACTATTTATTGTAAAATATATTTGTTTCTTTTTAATCTGGCAAGTGATATTAAGTGCTCTAAAGACCCCCCTCCCCATTCATCAATAAGCAGTTTCAATATGCAACTCTAGAAGGATTCATTAAAAAGAGACCAAATACCATTATCACATTCCAATTGACAGTATTTCTTGGTCAAATCTCCCTAATTCTCATGAACTTTGTTTTTTTAAATGGAATCCAAACTAGTCATATATTTATTTTATGTCTTAAGTCTTTTAACTGATAGGTTTCTCCTCTTTTATTCCTCGCAATTTATTGATTGGGGAAACTGGGTTATTTGTCTTAATGATTTCCCAGGCTGGATTTTGCTGATTGCATCCCCATGGTATCATTTAACATGTTCTTCTGTCCAAAGATTCCTTCAAAAATGTTTAAATAAAATATTGACTAAATAGCAATACGGTACTATGTGTTTGTGGTACAATGCTGAAAGTGGTGGGTATGAGTTTGGAAAATACTGTTCTAAACTGTCTCTTATGTGCCAATGTATGATCCTTCACAGGCACTATAAATCCTTTGTCTTCAGTTAAAAACCTTCAAATCCAGTGTGAAAAACATAAGGACAAGCAAGGTGAGCAGATTTGCCTTCCACAAGCTTCCATGTACAGAAATTTAGGTATCTGCTAGCTGATTCTTTTATCTTGTGGGCTTGCCACACCTCAAACTCCCATCAGACTGCTTACCTTTCTCCATTTTCCTGTTAATTAGCATCTGTATTAGGAGCTGGGCATAGAAATAAAAAAAAAAGTTAAGCCTGATCACTCAATCTCCTAGCAGCACTAGTAAAAATATTATTGCAATAAATTCCTAAAATTAGCTTTTAAAGTATCATTTTAGTTTTTCCTCATTGATGCAGAAGATCACTGAACATCAAATCTATTTAAAAAAAAATCTGAAAGGAAAACTAGGTCAAAGCAAACAAAATATGCAGTCATGAAAAATTTTGTCTGCCAACCTAGGCTTAAACTTAAGAAGCTTTAAAGAAGAATACAATACTTTTGTTAGTTCTGTCCTTGGATTTCTTCAGATTATTTGGTAGAAAGCAAATCTATTTGGTTATGTTTTAAGGATATAGGGAGGTACAAAGAGGAGTCTAGTTAATTTGGAACAAAGATGTTTAGCTTATTATGTAGCTTACTGAGAGGAGAATTTGTGAATACTTGTTAAGTTAGTTCCCCCACCCCTGAAACGTTTGTTCTGTGTGTTGATGATGCTAATTAATACATGCTAACTACATCCACTCATAAAGGTGATCAGTGCTGTCTCATCTGTTCTGTAGTGTATTATCCACACGGAATACACGGAATGACAAGGAGCGCTTGGCTGATGGGGCCTCCTCCTGAGCCATGACTGTACCAGATCTGCAACTTGCAACCTCACCCAACACAGCTTTCAGACATTTCCATCAGGTGCTTAAAGGAGGGTACTAGGGCTCTCTGTAGACAGAAATGCTATTGTGGAAACAATAAAAAGGCTTGATGGAGGACTCTTTGTTGAAAAAAAAAAAAGCCACTAGGAAGGAGACCCCCTTCTTCAGCGTGTCCCTCTTCTGTAAGGGTCTGAGCTGCTACAAAATACAGGGTGACAGGTAAAAGTACAGATTTATTTTTATCCTGCCCTATTACCTTCTTGTTTCTAGAAGATGTGGTGATCTGACTTTCCTATGTTTTTTAGAGAAACAAGCATATTATGGCTATGTACCTGTTAAAAATTAAAATGTTGTGTTGGATACTGTGGTAGTTAGATTCAGTTGTCAACTTGGCCAGGTGAAGGCACCTAGTTCTGTTGCTGTGGACATGAGCCAATGGTATGTGAACCTCATCTGTTGCTGATTACATCTGCAGTCGACTAGGAGGCGTGCCTGCTGCAATGAATGATGTTTGACTTAATTGGCTGGTGGTTAAATGAGAGAGCTTAATGTACCACAGCCCAAGCAGCTCCGCATACATCATCTCAGCACTCGCAGCTCAGCCCAGGCCTTTGGAGATACAGAAAGGAATCACCCTGGGGAAAGTTGTTGGAACCCAGAGGCCTGGAGAGAAGGCGAGCAGAGACCATCCTGTGCCTTCCCACGTAAGAAAGAACCTCAGAGGAAAGTTAGCTGCCTTTCCTCTGAAGAACTAACAAAATAAATCCCTTTATTAAAAGCCAATCCATCTCCGGTGTGTTGCATTCCAGCAGCTAGCAAACTAGAACAGATACTGTTTTGGCACGAGGACTAAAGGATTATTAAATACTGAAGAGCTTGACTCCATAGGCTTTAAGACAGAATAGTACAAAATATATGTGTACTTTATAAATGATCTGAGAATAAGCAATTGCAAGGACTAGAAATCACAGAGAGAGAACAGGAACCAGATACTTCTATAAGGGGAAAAGGAATCTTTATGTGTGAAGAGTATTATGGAGAGTAAGGACTTAACCAAAGGCAGTTACATTATACTGACTGATTTCAAAACTTTCATTTGAATACATCTGGGCTCAATTTATAATTTTGTTTCACAAAAAAAAATTATTTCCCAGTCTATAGACAGTATAACTGAGGAAACAAAGCTAGAAACTCCTTTCAATGTATCCTTACATCTCCTTCATCCTCTGCTATCTTCGTCTCTGAATGTGAATACGTCTAACAACATCTATCAGTAAAATCTATGCCACAGATAAAATTAATTCCATCCACAGCAGATCAGTGTTTTCTGGTTGTATTTCCCACAGTAGAAAATCACCCAGGCGAACATGTATTGAAAGCTATACAAATAAAAAGATGGATGGACAAATAAAGACACAGCCTGTGTAAGTAGTGAAACGTTTGTGCAGGGACAGAAACAAAACAAAAATCCATGTGGGTCAGATGTCCGGGGTTAATTTCTCTTGCTGAGTCTCTGGTTTCCCTTTGATGGGTCTCTATCGATCCATCTAAGTTCCAGTGGAGGCACATCTTTGTTAACCAAACATGCCCAGGTAGAGCTGTTTCTCTTTCCGATGGTAGCTGCTGAGTTCCGACTGTGTCAGCTGGAGATACCGACGGACACTGGTGTCTTGAAGAAGATGGAGAAGGCAATTAGTGACAGACCACAATCCCACCTTGAGAAATGAGTGGAATGTTATCCCATACCCATGTTTTTCCACCTCACTAAAGATCCGAACATATCCCAACTATTCTGTGCAATATTAAATCTTGCTCATTTTGATTTTTTTTTTAATTCCTACAAAGGCTGTACCAGTTGCTAATTTAATAATGAAAGGGAGTTTGAAGAACAAGTTATTATATTTTTATAGCAGAGCCTCTAAAGAATCTACACATATCAGTGGCAGTTAATCTATGTAGTTGAAGGTCATAAACATGAACAAATGGTTCACAGTTATATTTTTATATTCATAATGGCCTTCCCCATTCATTTAAATTAGTGAGATTTTACTGAATTGCTGTATGCTTGAGGCTACTCTGCTTCAAGCATCTAGTAGCTATCTAAGCTAGAATGCAAAAAGGTAGATAATTTTCAGTGTTGAGCCAACCAACACAGAAAACTGTCCACCACCCGCTTTACAATATCCTTTTGCCTTGGAAACAAATACAAGTCTCAAATTCTCAGTAAGCCTGACCATTTTCTAGGTCATACCTGGAGTTAGTTGAAGTAAAGGAGAAAATGATAGCTACAGCAAAGCCCAGATCCCAGCTGGAGAACCGACAGAATAAGGACTGTCAAGTTTCTCAATGGGATCTATATTCTATTCCAGTTACGCTCTTATTTTTTCTTTAAATATTTTCATTGCAAAATCTTCACACATACATTCCATACATGGTATACAATCAATGGCTCACAATCTCATCACACAGTTGTGTATTCATCACCTATCATCACTTTTTAGAACATTTGCATCATTCCAGAAAAATAAATAAAAAGAAAAAACTCATATACCATACACTTACCACTCCCTCTCACTGACCACTAATATTTCCAACTATTCAATTTATTTTACCATTTGCCCCCCTTATTATTTGTTTTTTATCCATATTTTACTCATCTGTCCATACTCTGGATAAAAGGAGCATCAGACAAGGTTTTCACAATCACACAATCACAATGTAAACATTTTATCTTTATACAATTATGTTCAAGAATCAAGGCTACTGGAACACAGCTCAAGGGTCTCAGGCACTTCCCTCCAGCCACTTCAATACATAAACTATAAAGGGATATCTATATAATGCATACGAATAACTTCCAGGATAACCTCTCAATTCTGTTTGAAATCTCTTAGCCATTGAAACTTTATTTTGTCTCATTTCTTTCTTCCCTCTTTTGGTCAAGAAGGCTTTCTCAATCCCTTGATGCTGGGCCCCATCTTATCCCAGGAGTTGTATACCACATTGCCAGGGAGATTTCAGGGAGATTTACACCCCTGGGAGTCATGTCCCATGTGGGCGGGAGGGGGGGTGGGGCAGTGAGTTCACCTGCCCAGTTGTCTTAGAGAGAGAGGCCACATCTGAGCAACAAAAGACATTCTCGGGGAGGGGGGGGGCAGGTGACTCTTAAGCCTAATTTTAAGTATGCTTAGCCTATCCTTTACAGGAATAAGTTGCATAGGGGCAAACCCCATGATCAAGGGCCCAGCCTTTTGATTTGGTTTTCAGTTATGCTCTTAAAGGCTAGGAACTAAACCATGAAAAACCCTTTAAAATCCCTTTCACTAGGAGAGCATATTATACACATGTGCACACATACATATGCCTGTTTAAGCACAAACATTTCTGGAAGATATACACAAAACTAATATTGCTTTTCTGTGGCAACAAGAAAAAGGTGTTCATTGCACACCTTTAATAGTGTTGGCATTTGGGAATCAAGTAAATGTATCACCCATCAAAAATCAAAAAAATTGAAAAATAAAAGGAAATAAAATAAACCCCATTTTCACAAATACTCCCTCAGGAGGAAAACTTTATTTGTCCTTCATGCTTGGTAAGTACTGTTCAACGCTATGAAATATGTGTTTCCATCTCCACTTAAAGGATAAAAACCCAAGGCTCGGAGAGTTAAAGAAACTTGTCCAAGATCCCACAGCTTCTAGGTCGAATCTGAAATTTGAACCAAGGACAATTTTATATTGTCCTTTCTACGTCGGGCCCCTTCTCTCTTACCTTTTGGCTGTCTGTTGCTGGCAGCTGTGAGGTAGTGCCGCGCCTGGTCATAGTCCTGCAGGTGGTAAAAAGCCACTCCAGCCCGGTACAAGGCCTTGGCATTATCAGGCCGTCGTTCCAGGACTTTCTGACTGTATTCTTTCACTCGTTCATAGTTCACTGGCTCCATTTGAAGGAGGCAGGCTAATGGAGCCAAATGAAAAATGAGAGAAGAGGAAGGAAGGCCTCATTATACTAAATTCCACCAAACAGCTCAAGGCCATACCCAACATAGGATGATACCAACAGCATTCACTCATGCAACAAACACTGGAGTGTGTCTATCATGTGCCAGCATACTTCTAGGCACTGGGAACGCAGCAGCGAATAGAAGCTTTCCATTCCTTACGTCTGCTTCAATATTTACCGGATGCATACTACATACCTAGCGTTATGTTAGGCGCAGCTATAAAACAGGCCAGAATGCTCTTTAAAATGTATTTAAAACGCTCATTGTGTCTATTGTTCCCAAGCCTCTTTGGCCTGAATCCCCCATTTCGCCACAGTTCTTGTACTGCAGCTCTGCTAGCAACAGGCGCCATTAACTGTGTGAGAAAATAAGCAAGCACTGTGCTTTGTGCTTGGCAAGTACTACCTTATTCACTGCTCAACCCTATAAAATATGTGTTTCCATGTAGAAGCCAAGGGTTTAAAACAAGACCTGCAGAATTTGTTGGAAGCAGCTGGCTTCAGGATGGCGGCAGTAAACTGTGGAGACTGTTATGTAGAGCAGTCTGGGAGGAAGAGAATGTTTACCCCAAATGGTTATGTTAAGTATGAAGAACACTGAAAGATAAGAACTTTGCTCCCTCAGGAAATGCATGCATGCCTATTGACATCCTATGGTATATAACCAGGATCTGGTTAAGAATAAAACTGTCTGAAGTCTGTCTGAAGTAAACTCAAGCTTCAGACCCCCTGAGCCCATTTGTGTCTTTCTCTTTCTTCCTTTCTTTTTTTTCTCATCATTCCTTAATATCCTTCGAGCTCCGTTGCAATAGGAAGCAACATTTCCATCTCCACTTAAAGGATAAAAATCTGAGGCTCGGAGAGTTAAAGAAACTTGTTCAAGCTCCCACAGCTTCTAGGTAGAGTCTGAAATTTGAACCAAGGACTCTCTAACTTCAAGATCACCATCATTCTCAATGTTGATATATTGCTTCGCTCTCCCCTCGGATGATTTAATGGGACCTCGAAATACAAAACTGCTTAGGTGGCAATGTTCAAGACAATGTTCTTCCCTTGTATTAAGAAGGGAAATGTATTTTCTATTTGAAATTACAGTATTACTTAATCATGGGGCTGAGAAGATTGAGAAGCAGGGCTGATAAGAACAATCAAGGGCCTGGACTTATATTTGTATCCCTACCACAACATCCCCACCAAGTGGTCACATGGTTTGTACTTAGCTATTTCCCTAGTGGTCAACTAATCCATCACCCTCGCTTTATTCATTTCACAGCTAATTATGATCATTGACCATGCCCAGGCACACAGCCAGGAATGGGGAATAAGAGGAACCAGAGACAACCTGCTGATTAAATAGAACCTGCATCCTAGTCCCTAAGTGGGAGGAATATATAACAGGCACATTTTTAAAAATGCTTTGCAAGTCTGGCCTCTCTCCTGTAAATATTATACTTTACCATCCACCTACAGGGGACATGACTCCCAGGGATAAGCCTCCCTGGTGCTAAGGGATTATTACCAAGTGTTAATCAGCAATGCTTTTGGAGAAGGACCTGGATCAAAAGGCGGAAATTTAAATAAAATAGAACTGTATGGCTAAGAGACTTCAAACACAGTACAGAGGTCATTCTGGAGGTTACTCTTAGGCAGGTCTCAGCCACATTTCACAAATTGTCTCAGTATTGCAAAGCCTCAAACAAAAGTGCCCCCAAGGGTCCTTAAGACATTACAGGCAAGCCAACACCTATCTGGGAATCTGTGAAAAGCTATTTCTCTAATATAACAGTTTTACTGATTTAAAAGAGATAGAAGTTTCAATGGTAGAATGCTCGCCTTCATGCGAGAGACCCAGGTTCGATTCCTGGACCATGCACCCCAAAAGAAAAAAAGAGAGATAGAAGTTACCAGTAATTCAAGTTACCATCTAGCTGATTTATGGGAAGGAGGAAAACGAAAAAAAGTTACCGAAAACAGATGGCTTACACCACCAACTGAAGTGGCTTCTTTCCCAAATATCAAATTTTCCTTAGAGAAACAAAGCCCTAGCATAAATTTGGTATTTTCTCCAGAGCACTCAAAATTCTCTAAAGCTTAGTTACTGTAGGGTCGAAGGCCCACCAGCATCATCTGGAAGCTTTTTAGAAACAAATTCACAAGACCAGCCTCACACCCACTAAATGGGAATCTCTGCCCTTATGTTTTAATCAACTCTCTAGATGAAGTTTGAGAAGCCCTGCTCTAAAGAAACTAATCAGAGCCCTAACGGATCGGAAATAAGTTTCAAACTCACGCCAGAATCATTGGGTGACAGTGCAAAAAAAAGCATGTCACTGTTGTTCCCGACGTTAACAGAGTTTCACGTGCCTGACAGTGTGCGGATACTCTGCAACCATTCTCCAGCCCTCTTCTTACCAGCTAGATTGTTGTAGCAGTCTGTTTGGGTGCTCTGCAGGATGCTTTCTTGTTCAGGTGTGAGGGTCGGGCCCTGAGGTCCCAGATCAGGTATCGGGGAGGGCAGACTCGGATCCAGACCCCGCAACTGAAGCAGGGCTCGATGGTACCTACTCACGGCATCTCGGTACTTTCCTTCCCGGTAGCGCTGGTTTCCCTCCTCCTTGTACAGCTGAGCCTCCTGCAGCCGCTTCTCCATAATTCCTCGTCGCCCTGGACTCCTGGGGAATTGGAAAGCGAAAGAGCAACTGAAGGCTCTGGGGATGGGAGGAAAGTAACTGATTTTAGCTCCCGATTTAAGAAGCCAGGAAATTACCCTTATTCAGGCAGCCCCCTCACCCCGCCCACCAGGCCCCGGGAGGGGACCTTTGCCTAGTTTCTACTGCAGCCCTTTCCTCTCCTCTCTGCAGATTTTCTCAAGCCCCACAAATGCGGGAAACTATTTAGGGAGAGGATGTGGGAGTAAGAAAGCCAAAGATGAAGTGATTCCCTAAACAGGGTGATCTGCAATCGAGGAGATTTCCCCCTCAAAAGCACAGGCCCTAAGGAGTGTGAAAACCAATTGAATTTGCGTCCTCCTTTGTTTTGGACACACCTCCCTGACCTGGAAGTGGAAGGGAGTAGGCGGAGACAACTGCTAAAAATAAAAAAGCAGAGGGGATTTTCCTCCCTCCCAGTCCTTTATCTGCCAGTACAGTCATCTGTTGGTGCCTGGGCTCTGAGCTGAGCAAGCGACGGTGAATGAGGCCGGTGCCAACCGACACCCGGCCCAAGGCTAGGCCGGCCGCAGTGCACCTCAGTCGCCAGCCCAGCACGCTTCGCGGCCAGCGCCTCGTCCTCTGCTAAGACCCAAGCCCGAAAGTCTGCTCTTGGACTTCAGTTGACTGGCCGGGAGCACGGCGAGGAACGAGTTAGTCCCCGGACAGTTTCCTGTCGCAAGAGTCGCGCGCATTGCGCCTCGGCGCCCAATCAGAAGCGGCCCCGGAAAAGTAATCCGCCGAGACGACCCCGCCTCTCAAGCCTCCCCCTACGGACCAACCCGAAAAAGTCCCCCGGCAGCTCCACCAATTGGGAAAACCCAGGCCCACGGCTGACCAATCAGAACTAAAGATGACGATTCAAGCAGGCCAATAGGAGAGAAGAAAGGCGGGGCCAGGGTGTTTGCTGCTAGGCAGAAGTCGAGGCCTTGAAAGAAGAGGAGGCTCAGGGGTTTCTGTACTGCTTGGTTCTGTAGCGCCCTTTTAGTTTAATAATTAGAAAAACAAACTTCCCTTATAGCTTTTTCTTTAGCAAGTGGAGAACGATACTTTGTTCCACTCTTAAGAAGCTGCTGCATGCATAAACACTGGGGAAGAACCAGACACACGAGCAAGCTCTAAAACGACAGTGCAGGGCTGCAAATGGAAGTCAGACGGGAGTAAGGGCAGTGAGAGGGAGGGAGGGGCGTATGACCAGGGACTCCGGGAGGCTGCGCAGAGCCCTCGGCTGGAAGTACGGAGAGACGGGCGCGCAAGCGCTTCCGTGCTACGAAGCACTTGAGCCGCAGTCAACCCTTCCAGTCTCAGGCTCCGGCGCGGCTGCGCAGTAAAACCACGGGCAGCGAGGTGAAGGGAGCGGGAGGAGGAGGGAGGGGCGTGGCCGCGGTAGGGGACAGCGAGGGGCGGGAAGAAGGGAAGGAGCTCCCCATCGCGTTGTTTGGAGCTCGGTGGGGCGAGGGGGGGAGGGGGAGGGAAGGCGAGGCCAACACGACGTAGCGGAGGTTGCGCGCGGCCTGCGCTGCGTGCGTGCGCTCGCTCGCTCGCGCGGGCTCAGTGCTGGCGCGTGAGGCGGAGGCGGGCGGCGGCAGCGCCTGCGCGGTCGGGTTCGGTCGACGGTTCGCAGGGGAGGAGGCGGCGGGAGGCGGAGGAGGCGGCGGCGGCGATGGAGGTGAAGCGGCTGAAAGTGACCGAGCTGCGGTCGGAGCTGCAGCGGCGGGGCCTGGACTCGCGCGGCCTCAAGGTGGATCTGGCGCAGCGGCTGCAGGAGGCGCTGGACGCCGAGATGCTCGAGGACGAGACTGGCGGTGGCGGGGCCGGGCCCGGTGGGGCCTGCAAGGCGGAGCCTCGGCCTGTGGCCGCGTCGGGCGGCGGCCCGGGTGGAGACGAGGAGGAGGACGAAGAGGAGGAGGAGGACGAGGAGGAGGACGAGGAGGACGAGGAGGCGCTGCTTGAGGACGAGGACGAAGAACCACCCCCTGCCAAGGCCTCGGGTCAGGCCGCGCAGCCGCCGCCGGAGCCCCCGGAGGAGGCAGCCATGGAGGCCGCAGCCATGGAGGCCGCGGCCGAGCCCGAAGCTTCCGAGAAGCCGGCGGAGGCCACGGCAGGGTCAGGTGGGGTAAATGGTGGCGAAGAGCAGGGCACCAGCAAAGGGGAGGAAGACGAACCCGAGGAGCGGAGCGGGGACGAGACGCCGGGATCCGAGGCGCCGGGTGACAAGGCCGCGGAGGAACAGGGTGAGGAGCTGGCAGCGGAGCCCGGCTCCGAGCTGCCCCGTGCGCCCGTGAACCCGCACCGCGCCCTGCGTGGCGGGATCCGATCTCTTGTTCTTACTTGCCTGAAAGTACAAGATTCCAGTCGCCTTTTGCTGGGACTTCCCAGGGGAGGTGACTTTCATCCTCTACCCGCCGTTCTGAGAGATTTTGGCTGCCTCTGGTGGCCCTGCTCTCAACAGGAGGGAGATTCCTACCTAACTTGTTTCTTTGACGGTGGTGGATGGCAGAGAGTGATTTTTGCATGCGAACTGCTTGTGAGCTACCTGTGGAGCGGTCTCCCGCGGTTCTGGTTATGTTTTCCAAAGCCTTGAGCGATGAGAAATTGGTGACACGGACAGCCAGACCGACAGTTGGAGGCTTAGGTCTTTGGGCTATCTGGCTATTTAGGTTTGGGGGCTTCCTTTTCCCCGTAAAAATATCAAGCAATACACTAAATCAGTCAAAGCCCTGTCCACCAAAAGCCCGTTACTAGAGGTTGAGCCACCCAGAGAATCGGGGAAATCCAATCTTGCTCCTGCTTGAGCAGCAGAGAGAGCTTCTAGTCTGAAAGTGTTTGGGTTTAATAGTTAACTACTGAAGAGAAAGTATTAACTTGGTACATTGAGAATATGTTAGTTCACTTTGCTTGGCTAAGGTATTTTCCTTGCTTGCATTGTTATTTTTTCAATGTTCATCTTCCCACTGATTCACTGGATGGGCATATTTGTAGATCTGCTGTACACTTGCCCGAGCTCTTAAATTTCAGGCCCCTGACTTCCGGAATTGAAATGATTGAGGTGCTGGTGGGTCCCTTGAGTAACCCTGTAGAAGAGAATTCGGTAGTGGAGTCACCCCAGGGCGTTTGTGACCTTTCTCCCTAGTTTTGAAGTGATTTCATGATTAGGGCTGATCCATCCATATCAGTTTCTGTCAGAGTAAGGAAGGAAAACTAGAGTCTTAAAATTAAGTGGGTTGCCTTAGTTCTTCTTACAATACATTTTTAGGGGGTTACTCCTGAGTATTGTATAATTGGAATCCACTCTACAACAATCACTTGCAACTTGCAGGTTGTTTGTCGTATGTCCTGGAACGAAAACCCCATTACATAACCTCTGACTTATGTGTATCCCAGATAGCAGATAAAAAATGTTGAGGACTAAAGCAGTGCTTTTAATCAATTATTAAAAACTTTTTTAGTGTCGTAAAATACAAAAACCTAAGGGAAAATTCCAGGTGTTTTCTTCTTATAAAGAATGTTGCTAAATATACAACACCTTTCTGCCCCAAATTTTGTGCAGTAGGAAAAATTCCAGGTGTTTTCTTCTTATAAAGAATGTTGCTAAATATACAACACCTTTCTGCCCCAAATTTTGTGCAGAGGGATGCAGTATTATTTATGGGTCTCTTGTGACTTAATGGTTTCCTTTTGCAACTTTCAGTAAAGATCCACGATAAAAAATGCTGCTTTGTACCATGCACTTGAGTCCATTTGCTGCATAACCATGGCTATGCATTTTAAAAATTGAAAGGCAAACTTTTAAAGCATTAGGTGTTTCTATTTTCATGGAGCTGTGGGGAAGTATTGAAAAATATATATTAAATGCCTAGTTTAAATTTGACAGTCAGTCAAAATTAAATTAACCTGTAACTTTTTTAAAAAAAGACTTTTATGTCATGTTGATGGGAAAATCTGCACGTTTGACCTGATTTAAGCAGTTAAATTTAGAATGCAAAAATTGTCCAGTTTTTATCTACGCTTGCTGTAATTAGCGCATAATGTCCAATGTGTTCTATTTTATATTTTAAATAAAATCCCAGCCAATGACAGGAAGATGATCTTTGGAAATAAAATGTTCTGTATGTGCAGTGGGAATAACCTGGCTATTCTGATTAGACACATAATCAGATCCCCCTTCTAGTTTTTGTGGGTTTTTTTTTTCCAACTTTTTATTTTGAAATATTCAAACCCCCTCCTTTAGTTTTTATTGGTTCTGAGCTTATTCTACTCTCCAGTTTGAAAGCTGCTGATTTTCTTTCCCTCCTTTTTGTAGGAGATGACCAAGATAGTGAAAAGTCAAAACCAGCAGGCTCAGATGGTGAGCGGCGGGGGGTAAAGAGACAGCGGGATGAGAAGGATGAACATGGCCGAGCTTACTATGAATTCCGAGAGGAGGCTTACCACAGCCGGTGAGGGAAACAGTCCCTTTCATTGAAGGGAGTGTCTGCTCTGATATCGCTATACCTGATGTTGATTAGAGAGTCTGGAAGGAGGGGTGGATTAAAAATGGAATAGGTTTTTATAGGCATAAATTTTAGATTGATTTTACGAAATTGAAGCTCCTGTTGCCTTCTCTCATTGTTGAAAAAAAGCTGTCTGCTGGGATTTTATAATTATTGATAGTTCAAAATGAACATGATGTCATGCAGACACCCCTCAAAGAAGAGGGCTTTGGTTACATTGTATTTGCTTTTCTCTCATATGTATAGCTCAAAGTCTCCACCACCAGCCGAAGAAGAGGCAAAAGATGAAGAAGAAGATCAAACTCTTGTGAACCTGGACACGTGTATGTACAAGGCAGACAGATTGGAGGGTTTTAACTAATCTCCTAAGAATGATTTCAGAGATTAAAACTTTATGGCCTGCAACTTCTGAAATTTAGTACATGGGAAACTTTGTATCTATTCTCCGCAACTGAGTATATTTGGGCTTGGTTGGCGACTTTTAAGCGTTGGATATTGAAGTAAACTGATTGCTTTTTTTTTTATCAGATACCTCGGATCTCCATTTTCAAGTGAGCAAGGACCGCTATGGAGGGCAGCCACTTTTCTCAGAGAAGTTCCCTACTCTTTGGTCTGGGGCAAGAAGCACTTATGGTGTGGCAAAGGGGAAAGTCTGCTTTGAGGCCAAGGTAGCATGTACAGCCTGTTAAGACTATTGATTTATAATGCATTAAGCTAATGTGCCCTGGACCCTTATCCATCAGTATTTTATTAGTACAGAAGATGGTACCATGCTTTAACAATAACCTTAGCTTCAGCAATAAAGAGATAGACCCCCACAACTTTGGTTTTAGTTCAGTGATATTATTCTGATATTGAGTTGGGATATTTGTTGATATTACTCTATTTACTATAAATATCTTGCCTTTTTAACTTGGTTTGCTCCTGAGTTGGTTAGATTATGTAAGAGTACCTTTTCTGACTTGACAGGTGACCCAGAATCTCCCAATGAAAGAAGGTTGCACAGAGGTTTCTCTCCTTCGAGTTGGGTGGTCTGTTGATTTTTCCCATCCACAGCTTGGTAAAGTTATTTTTAACTTCCTCATTAGTGCTTGCTACCATATTGCTTACTCTGTGGAAAGTTTGGGTGTAGGTAACTAATTTTTCAACTATTCTAGGTGAGGATGAATTTTCTTATGGTTTTGATGGACGAGGACTTAAGGCAGAAAATGGACAGTTTGAGGAATTTGGCCAGACTTTTGGGGAGAATGATGTCATTGGCTGCTTTGCTGTAAGTTCTTGGGAAAGTTGTGGATCAGTAGCAAGGAGTAGATTAAGGGCACTGGGAATTCACTTGTGTGCTTCCCATCAGCTGCTGACATTTGTGCATTTCATGCATTACTTATTTAATTGCATTGTGTAACAGCCTGAGTAGGAAAGGTTGCATTGTAAGATTTAACTAACCTTAAACCCTATAAGCTCCATGAGTGCATGTGTCCTTTGTCATTGTAGAATTTTGAGACTGAAGAAGTAGAACTCTCCTTCTCCAAGAATGGAGAAGACCTGGGCGTGGCATTCCGGATCAACAAGGAATCCCTGGCAGACCGGGCCCTCCTACCCCATGTCCTCTGCAAAAATTGTGTTGTAGAACTAAATTTTGGTCAGAAGGAGGAGCCCTTTTTCCCACCACCTGAAGAATTTGTGTTCATCCATGTTGTGCCTGTCGAGGAGCGTGTGCGCACTGCAGTTCCCCCCAAGACCATAGAGGACTGTGAGGTATGTCAGTCAAGATGCAAAAATCTCATGCTCATGATTTGAAATGGTGGGTTAGTATGCCTCCCCAGGGCTTTTTTTCTCAAAACTTTACTGGGTCAAGCTTGATGAGATCAAGGGAAAATGTTCTTAAATCGGGCTTAATAAACAGGACGTTCACTTACTTTTCACTGCGTTTCTGGTTCTGTTTACATGCAGGTGATTCTGATGGTGGGACTGCCTGGATCCGGAAAGACCCAGTGGGCACTGAAATATGCAAAAGAAAACCCTGAGAAAAGATACAATGTTCTGGGAGCTGAGACTGTGCTCAGTCAAATGAGGGTGAGTTGCTGGGGAAGATTAGTCAGCTGTAGTATTTGTGCTGGAGGTACCAGTAAATTCCTGTAACCTTTCACTAGTGGAATTAGTTCTTCCAATGTCTGAGAACAAGCCCCCCCCCCCCAGTAGAGAGAAAAGAGTTTTCGTCAGTATGTGTTTAAGGTGGGTGTTTTTTTTTCTCTGTGATGTCAAATGTCATATTTCTGAAAGCAGATGAAAATCTGGAATTGGGATTGATGATGACTCTTGCAGGAAATAGACAATATCCATAGCCGTGAGGAACAGGAATGAATTGGTGTGATAGTTCTGGTGTTTAGAGAGGTGACATTTACCAGTTATTCTTGGACTTTAACTAGTTGTATAACTTTTTATGTTTCTGTTCACTTTCTCATGAACTCATCAGATGAAGGGTCCCGAAGAGCCGGAGATGGACCCCAAAAGTCGAGACCTTTTAGTTCAGCAAGCCTCCCAGTGCCTTAGTAAGCTGGTCCAGATAGCTTCCCGGACAAAGAGGAATTTCATTCTCGATCAGGTATGGTTCAGACATTTAAAAGAAACCTGATATTTTAGGAGATTGAAAGGTGAAAATTTTGGCATCCATTTAATCTGATGAAATTGCTTAGCCTCAAAGTCGACTATATATGTAGAGAGAGACAGAATTAAGGAAGAGAATCAAGTCACCTAATCATGACCAACTGTTGCAGTTATAATGTTTTTTGAATTAAAAGATAACTCCTTGTTAGTGTTTTTGCCATAAAGCATAGGGATCCAGACTATAATATAGATAAAAGAGGCAATGGAAGAGCATTGGAGCATACTTGGATTCTTGTCTCCACCATTTACTGTGTTTGTGACCTTGGGCAAGTCCCTTAGCCTCTCAGCCTCAGTTTTCCCTCATGTGCAAAACAGGGTAATACCTATCATGTAGAGAGTTTGAAGAATTACAGGAAATTGCGTATATAGTGCTCTAATCTGATGCCTCGTTTTAAAAGATGCTCAGTGTTTTGGTTGAATTTGAGTGATAAGTTTTATTACCAAAACATCTCTTATTTCCTCCTATGCTTAGTGTAACGTGTACAACTCTGGCCAGCGGCGGAAACTATTGCTGTTCAAGACCTTCTCTCGGAAAGTGGTGGTGGTTGTCCCTAATGAGGAAGACTGGAAGAAGAGGCTGGAGTTGAGGAAGGAAGTGGAGGGAGATGATGTGCCTGAGTCCATAATGTTGGAAATGAAAGGTGGGCTAAAATTATACAAGTTAGGGATCCTATCCCTGGTCAGCGTGCACCTGACTGGAGACTCTTTAACACCTCATGATTCTCCAGCTTAAGTTTAAATCAAATCTGAAGAACAACTTAATGGGTGTGAGCACTTGCAATAAACAAATGGGGAAGCAGTAGCCCCTTGGCTCATTCTGGATAAGCTACAAAAAGGGAAGTTGTGATAGACCGCAAGATAATTAAAACACAAAGGGGGGAAAAAAAGAAAATAAATAAATAGAAAGAAGAAAAACAAAGGAGAGGCTTCATTGAGCCAGTTATTCATTCAGTAAATATTCATGGAGTGTCTACTATTTGTCCAGCACTGTCCTGGACTTTTAGCTGAAACAAAGCTCTGCCTTTATGGAAGTTAAATAGTGTAATTCCCCCTACTGCCCTATCATCTGCCAGCTCTTCAAATTCTGATAGTCTCCAGACTTGGAAGCTGATTTACACATCGATGAGCTAGATTCTCCAAGTTCACTCTGAACAAATGATACCAGTCCTTAAATGATATTGAGACCCTCTTAGAATTTAGTTCAAATTTATAAAACCAAGGGCTGACTGGATTTGTCTGTGAATCACAAGAGCCCCATAGAACTGAATTACACTGGGACTCTGCCTCTGAACATGATGTCTAGAAATTGGCAAATAAATCAACCCATCAAGTACAAGTGGTAAATGAGACCCCTTTGTACTCTTGTTTTCTGTTCTTGTACAGATAAGTAGGTGCTTTCAGGCTTGGGTAAATTTCTCACTAAGTCTCTTTTAAAAATGTATTTCATAGCATCTTATCTAACCAAGACCAAAACTTTCTCAGTTACTTTTAGCTGCTGGCTACCAGCTACTATCCTGATAAAAAACCCTAACCACCCTCACTCCTAATTTATTATGGATTACTTGAGAACTTGTAAATCTACAGTTTGTAGATAGCCCTTTATCTGGGGCTGTTACAATACAGTTCAGGGAAAACTTAAGGTAGAGAAAGTTAGCTTGATTATTTATTTAAATGTGAGATGCTGTAAATATAGTACATTTGTGCATCAGTAGATAGGTTAGAAAATTTTATTCTTCCTGTAATAGAGTTTTCATAATGAGATCTTACCCATCTATGCACTTTTCAGGCCCACAAGCTTCTCTCTTACTCTTATAGCCAACTTTTCTCTGCCTGAAAAATGCGACTATATAGATGAGGTAACATATGGGGAGCTGGAGAAGGAAGAAGCTCAGCCCATTGTCACTAAGTACAAGGAAGAGGCAAGGAAGCTACTGCCCCCCTCTGAGAAGCGAACAAACCGCCGGAACAATCGAAACAAGCGCAACCGGCAGAACCGAAGCCGAGGCCAAGGCTATGGTAAGTCCTGGGGACCTGCCAGCCCCAAGCCTCAGTCTGCTCTTTGTGCTGATTACAGGCAGGACCTACGGGGAAAGCCAAGGAAACCAAGTCAAGTTACTACCAATAAGGAAGCGCCTTCATAATAGAGCTTTTTTCTTCCTGGGTCTCCCCCACCACCACCCCCCAATTCTCATGTTTTCCCTATAATTCTTCAATGAAAGTTAGTTACTTTTATAATTTATTTCCTTGAAGAGTGATGCTTGAGCCTTCTGGTCTGTCTCGTTTTCATCTTCAAATATGGGTTTCTCATTTTGCTGTTCCAGTATAGCTGAGGATTTGGACAGTGAAATTAGATTCTCATCTAAAGTTTTCTTGCTGCTTTGACTGGTAGATCTACCCAACTATGTAGCCCAGATAATGAATGCATTATTCAGTTATCATTCTATTTTCTAAAAAATTGAACGGCTTTTTAGGTTATAAAGCCAAATTAGTGGAAATAGGTTTCCCCTTGAATGTCTAGCTAGTTAAATCTGCAGTGTATGTTCACTGCCTTTTAAAAATATGTGTGTATGTATATATGCATGTATACATATAAGTCCATAAAATTTTGAGTGCCTGTTGTGTGCTAGGCACGGGTTATACAAATAATTCCTTACCTCAATTAGCTTATTATCTAGTTTTTTTCATTTGCATATAATGATAAGTGTGGGTTGCATGATTTCTCAGATCACTTCCAGGACTGAAAGTCTGTGATTCTGTTAATGGCAGTTTTTAAACTCACGTTTCCAACTTTGCCATGTATCCTTTTGCCATCTTAAACGTTTTGCAAGAGTTAGGGAGCCTCAAAAGCAAGGTGGCTTGGTTTTCTTGTGTCTCCATTCCTCTGCCCTTCTCCCTGAGACTTTACAAAATCCTGGCTGGTGCTTTAATAAACACTGTATAAGCCTGACAGAAGCGCAGGCCTCCTATTCCCCTAGAATTGCCTTTGGCTCCAACTTTTTGATTTCCACTCAGACATGGAGCCAGGACCCGCCCGCTGCTATCTGAGCGCGCTCTCCCTTTCTTTTCCAGTGGGCGGGCAGCGCCGAGGCTACGACAACCGGGCCTACGGGCAGCCGTACTGGGGGCAGTCTGGAAACAGAGGGGTGAGTGCAGCTCTCCTTCTGCTCCTCCCTCTGGGCTGTGATTGCCATTCTTATTGGCTTGGGGGAACAGAGTGGTTTGTACTGTTTTCTCAGTGCCTTAGGGTTTTGCCCATTTAATGTGTTCCTCTGGAAGGATTTATTCTGGGAACATTAAACTTGTTTATAATGTCAAGCTAATATATATCATTTCACAAGGGGTGGGAGAGGGACCTAATGCTAAAGACCTATGTCTGTGCCTTCTCTCTCCTTTCTCAGGGTTACCGTAATTTCTACGATCGATACAGGGGGGACTATGATCGATTCTACGGGCGAGATTATGAGTACAACAGATACAGAGACTATTACAGACAGTACAATCGGGATGTAAGTATCTCCTTGGGATAGGTAGAGAGGGAAAGAGGGCAGAACTAGAGGGAGATATGTCATGCGCCTCTCCATCCTCAGTCTGCTTTGGCTCCAAGTGATGGGGTTTCCCCTCTCTTCTAGTGGCAGAATTACTACTACCACCACCCCCAGGACAGAGACCGATACTACAGGAACTACTACGGTTACCAAGGGTATCGGTGAAGCCCCTGCCATTGTCGCCTATCAGCCATGAAGCTGAATCTCTGGGGGTGCCAGGCACCCCCCAAAACACAACCAAGGAAAACAGGGGCTGTCGGGGTGGGGCTGAGCTGCCGGGGAGGGAAAGTGGGGGTGGGGGGGTGGTGCGCAAGCAGGGGTTGGGGAGGGGGGAGGTGAAAACAAACAACAAAACTGTAAATTTTTTTTAAAGTTTGTTGAAAAGAATATTGTCTTATTCTATAAAAACATTTCAAACCTAGTTAGATATTTGTAATCAAAAAACATTTGCGCAGAAAGCAGCACTTAGGGCTGCCTGTCTCATACTCTGCAGTTGAACAGGAAAATAACTGAAAATGTCACCCTTCTGACCTTCTAAGGCAGCTGAACTGGCAGCCAAGTAAGGGAGAGTGATGAGGTGATATACGGAGGGTGGGGAAGCAGTGGTGGGGGCAGGGGGACTCTCCATAGCAGGTAGGAGCAAGCAGGAGTGGGGGCACAGGGAGAGTTTGTGACTGGGGCAGTGAAAATAAACGATTGGCTCTTATCAATCACTTGCACCAACTACCCGTTTGTATTTTCTTTACCAACCTTTCCCTCTTGGGATATCTGGTCTAGAGGGCTGGGAGGCCAACATGTTCCTGCCTCCACTTTTCTTTGCCTTTATGCTATTTGAGTGAGGCATGGAGTCTGCCAGTTTGGTGGTTCTATTATATAGGATTCCCAGGCCAAGGAGGCAGGGGGACTGTTCTTGATTGTGGAACAGAATAGCTTATTCTTCCATAGAACCCTTTAATGAATATCCTTGAAATCTTGGGGAAGAATGGGATTGCAGGATTCAGCCTGAAGATTGGGATTTGCCATTCTGTAGTCCCTGTCTTCCAAGGTTGAGCCAAGCGGGAGGTCCTGAAATCATCTCTTTTAGAGTATCTGTCCTCTTACAGTACAAGAGAAGGATCGTTTCTCAGGGTTTCAGCTCACACAGAAACGCAGCAGGATTCTTTTCACTGCAGCAGGATATGTATATAGGGGAATCCTGTGGTGTGGGCTACCAGGCCCAGGTGCTGAGAATAGCAACTATTTTATACAGTATGGAGGGCATGAGCCCTGCTGGGTTTTTTTGATACACAGGTAGAGAGTGAATAGAAAAGGGGAGGGCGGGAGTGGGTGGGCGGCAGCTCAGAGGGGCTGCTGAAATTTGGGAAGAGTGAGTGTGAGCGTGTGTAAATGTGTGCATGAAAGGGAGCGCCCCTTTTGACTCCTTGAGACAGGAGGATTCCTTTGGGGGTGCTTTCCCTGTGTGTCCCCCTGAGAGCCCAGTTAAGCCAAGTTGCTATGAGACTTCAGTTGGGACAGTTGGGTTTGTAACTTTACCAACATCCTCCCAACTTCGGTTGCTGGGTTCAAGAATATGGGTAGGCTATGGGAATGCTATTTCAATATTTAGCTTCACTTTTAATTCATCTATGTGCTCAGCATTGTGTCAGCCAAGAGCTTACTTGGCAAATATCACATATTGCCGCACTTCCTAATGAGATTAAACTTTGGGTTGTGCTCTTAGAAAATGCTTCACTTCCATTTCCTCACCTGGGCAGTTCTCTGTTTGAAATTTTGTGCTGAGATTTTATCTTTCTGCCTCCCACTGTTCCTGCCATGAGGTCCTCTCTAGGTGCGCAGATCTTCACTCTGGCCCTGTATTCTCATTTGCTGACACACCCTTCTCCACAAGTCCCTCTGACCTCTAGGCTGGAACAGGGGGCTGGTAGGAGATAAATTTGCTTGTTCATCATGATATCCTTGCTCTTGGCGCCTGCTTCGTGGAGGTGCTGTCAAATGGATTTGTGTGTGGCAGTGGGTGAAGTGATTGCATGAACTTTACTGTAACCCACTAACTTTTTAATTATTTTTATTAAGAGGGTTTGAGAAAGCTTTGCTCAGTGTCAGAGCAAGGAAGTAAAAACTAGAGCCCAAAGAAATTCCTTTAGGACAAATTATGTAATAGAAAATCGAATTTCCTGAGGCAGAGGTTGCTACCCCTTTTCAAATGTTGATCCTCCAGTGAAGAGCATCTTTTTATAGGCTCTGAAATGGATTGGGGGTGCTAGGGCTCTTGGGCAGAAGGCTAGAGCTTAAACTGCTTTGAAGCTTTGGATTTTCAGGGGATTAAGGGATGATACTTGCTGTTAATTTTTGACACCAGAAAGTCCTTTTTTTTAAAAAAAAAAAAAAAGCTGTTTCTCTAGGTAGGTAGAGAGTGAAACTGCCACATCTTTGTTGGTTCAGTCCAAGAGATCACTTGCAACAACAGTAGATGTCTGGGTTTTGTTTCTGTCTGTCTTTTTATTATGAAAAACAATGTTATGGGGGAAATGTGTTTTATGGTAACAGGAGGGATCCCTAGCCTTGTTTTCCTTAGAAGACTTGTTTAGTGTTTTATCAGACGTCTGTTGTAGCTGTTGTAGATGGAAATGCTTGCGAGAAAAACAAACACCACATGAAGCCTGTAAATGTTTTTACAAAACCTGTAAAGCATTCTTGGAAGTGGCCAGTAAAAAAGGGTTTTACCATTTAAAAAAAAAATGTAACTTGTGTCATTGTTTACATCTGTAACTTTTATCCCCTGTCTCATTGCAACATTCTGGCAAAAATGTAGGCACAGTAGCTTCCAGTTTTAGAATAAATAACCATTTGGATTGAATTCACCCTATCTGCTGTGGCTGCACTGACTGGGGCGGAGTGTGTCATTGGGTTGATTTTTTTGCTATTTAATGCTGCTTTCCCACATTGCACTGGGTCCATCCAAGGATGGCTTTCCTCCTGCATGGCTGCTGTCCCTTCGTACTCGTCTCAGTCTTCAGTTGGGAGCCAGCCGTGCCGTCACTTGGGAGGGCAAACGGGGCATTGTTGGTCTGCTTAGTGGTTGCTTATTTTAAGAGTTTGAGCCATTGCAGTAAAAGGAAATAAATTAGAAGTCCTGGCCTCTCCTAAAACCAGTTGGATGCTTGAAGTTAATTTGGCTCTGTTTAATGGAGACAAATAAGTTTATTCAGGGTAATTACCATGTATGTGAAAAAGCCCACTCATTCAACAAAAGATGTTTGATTGAGGTTTATTTTCTAATGAATTTGGAGACCAAGAAAGTGACTTTAACAACAGCACTATTTTCCTTGCATTGTACTGATCCTAATTGCAATTTCTAATAAATAGTTAGGAACTTATTAAGGCTAGGATAGTATAGGCTCATGGCAAACTCAGATCCCAGGAGCTTGCAGCTTTTGTACCTTAAAGGCTATCGTTGATTTCTGTCTGCTCATTCTCCAAAACATTTAAAGTCACTCACTGTTAGAGCTAATTAATCATTTTTATCTTCATGTATAGCTCCTGCCTTGTGTCTACTGATCTCTAAACTGCTCCCACCAATTAGGTCTGCAGCCATTCACCCCTAGCCTGATGAGTATGAAACTTTTTTTTTAGCAGAGTTCTTTTTGTTTTGTTTTAATCTAATAATAGTGTCTAATCTAAACTAATATCAGAAGTGCTGATGTGGAAATTGTCACTTGCTCTTCTGGATGTTGCCAACCACTGATGCAAGAGGAAAAAGGAAAGGTTCCTCCTATGCCCCCATGCTTGCCACTTAAGCATATACAGTACGATCCATTGAGGTTTTTAATGCCTGCTATGTCCTAGATACTGTCAGGGTACAGGGATTAAAACAGACCCGATCCTGGGGTTTTCGTGAGGGCCAAGAAGGAAACAGACTTCTGAAGAGAATGGGGCTAGACACCTACTCCAGGAAAGCAGCCAAGTTTACTTTCTCTGTTTCTTCATTTTTAGGATGAGGTAATTTATTAAATGATCTCAGTGACCTATCAGAGCACTGAAATACGAGCAACAGCTGAAAAGCTCCTGTTCCTCAAGGTGGCCTACATTAATTGGGTACCTCTGGAGCTCGTGGGGCCATTCACAGGAGGCTGAAATAATTCTGTTAGAACTTGCCTTATTATTCCTTTGGTCGCTGACCTCTGTATTTCTCTCCTCGTGCTGTCTTCCTGCTTGAAGGGGTGGAGAAGCTGGGGATGATGGGCTACCACAATGCAAGGTCACCCTTCTACTAGAGGACAGCCTTCCCCAAAGGTACCTAGGTACAAAACATGAACCTAGGTTTCACACTGGAAGTGCATCACCCTGAATTCAGAGGATTCTGGTGATCTAGCAGAAGCAGGCAGCCTGGGATTACCATCTTCAGTGCCGTGACCCTGGCCCCACCTGTCTTTGTTCACCCTGGAAGGAAGAAGCTTCTAGTGCTGGACTCCCTGCAAGGGGTGGTGGGCACTCTAGAGGCGGGAGCAGTTCTTGTGGCTCATGGGGCAGGGCCCTCCTGTGAGGAAAATGGAAGCACAGCACGGCCGTCTTAGCAGGAAGCCCAAACTGAACAATTTTGAACTTCTCCAGCTCTTGGGGAAACCGGAATTCAGAGGCGACCAAGGGACGACCTCTCGAGGCAAATGGGGCGAGGAAGGGACATCCAGGCGACGAGGGTGACCCCATACTTCTGTGGCCATTTGGCAAGCTGTTGAAACTCAGATTACTTCTCAAGTTCTAGCGCCAGGCTGTGCTTCCGCGAGGTTTCTTGTTTTCTAGTCATTATAGCCGCCCTCCTGCCTTCACCTTAATCGGGGAGATTTTTGACTTCCAGACTCCTGGGTGGGCTGAGAGCGGGTATCGACTTCGCGAGGGCAGGGGCAGCCATTTTGAGACCAGGCAAGGGCACGCAAGTTACCATATTGGACATTCTGGATACCTGGGGGGCGCCATTTTAAGAATGGGGCCGGCGGAGAAACCCTGTACGGTGAAACGCGGTTATGAGGGGGCCGCCATATTAGCACTGGGTCCTGCGGTGGCGGCCATCTTGGAAAATGAGCTACTGTGGGCGCGGCCATCTTAGAAGCAAAGTGCTCCTTTCACAGTAACTAGAGCCAAGCTCCTCCCCATCCATTACTATGGCTGAGCGTTCCCTGTGTCTGCGCCCGCCCTCCCGAAAGCCTTCCTAAACCCCCTCGTTCGGCTTTTCTTTTTTACATGCTTTTGTTGCCTCCTTGTGCCTGTGTGTCTGCTCTTCGTAGCCCCTGAGTGTCTATTGTAGCTTAATTCTTCTACTTGAGACGCTCTCACGCCCGTGGTCCCAACCCCGCCGCGGTTGACAGTTTCTAACCCGCCTTGACTGGCCCTGATCCCCGGGTGTGGCACGCCTTTCACCTGCCGCGCCCACCCCCAAATCTCCTGGCTGATGAACCTCTCCCCAAGAACGCTAACACAGGAGCTGCCCTCTGAGACTCTGGATGACTTTATTCTTCAAATGGCTTTACGCTTCCAATAGCTCCAGGTGAGAGAGAGCAGGCACCCGGCCCATCCCTCTTTCCATCCTCTGAACGGGGCTCAGAGGGAAGCGGGCAGGACGCTGGCAGAGTCTGACGGGCCCTGTCTGTGACTGACGCAAAAGGTGCCCCGAGTCACGGGACGCTTAGGGTTGGCTTCGGTGGGCGAGGAAATGGGGTGGACAGAGAGGTGAGGGAGGGCCTTGTGCTTCATATAACCTCACAGGGGTCGGGCAGGGGTTAGGGATGGTGTGCAAGGAGCCTCCTTACCGACCTAGGGGAGAGCCCAGGAGAGGGAGAGATGAGGTGGGGCAGGGCAGCTCAGAGGAGGGCGCAGAAGAACTTCTTCTCCCGGAAGGGGTTCTCCGAAGTGGGCACAGGGGTGATGAGGGGGTCCTCACAGGCGTGGGCGTCACAGTAAGTCATCAGGTCTGCTGCTGCCTTGGACACCTGGGGCCAGGTGGGGGGTTGTTAGCAGAACACTCAAAGGGACTAAAGTCTCCCTTCCCAAATGGGTTACCTTTGACCATCTCTAAGACTCCTTAAGACAGGCACTCAGGAAATCAAGGAATGAAAGCATCTCTCATCTCAAGGATGGGGAGCCTACTGCATGGCCTGGCCATGGCGGTCCCACCCACCTTTATCCGACACAAGCTGGCTTCAATCTTAAGTTGTTCCACCATCTTGCGAGCTTGCCCAATGCTCATATTGCTGTTGACAGGGGTCTCCCCTTTCATCCTGAAGAGAAGAGAAAGACAGCTCCCGATAGGAGAGCCTGCAGTTTCAGCTGAAGCACAACCCCCCCCCATGCTCACTCCGCACAAACCTTTACAGAATGGGATCATGTACCCCAATATTTTGTTCCCCTTTTATCCCCAACCTCCTCCAGTGGCCTTTCACATCCTTGCCCTCCTCTGCACACGAAGTGGAGAGGGTGGAATGAGATGTTTCCCAAACTGCCACATGGCCCGGGTATACAGAGCATTAAACATACATACAAATGATTTAAGGCTTTCCAGCCTTTCAAACCATGTGTAGTCCTAGTTCTGAAATCCTCAACCAGAAAGAGCCCCACCCTGATGAAGAAGGGCACATAGCCCTCATCTGCCCCCTTGAGCCCCAACGGGAGAAAAGCAGGTTTTTCTGCTTACTGACCTGAGACGACAGGAGGCGGCAGCCCTGGGGTGTGGAGTCCGTGGGGTGCACCTAAAACCTTCTGCCTTAGATGGGTGTTCCACCCTGCGGGGTGTTGCTGCTGAAAGTATCTGACGCAGCAGCACAAAAAGCGGCTAATACAGAGAAAGCCACCGGGGAAGATCAGGTCAGAAGTCCTTCGAAGGCTGGTCCCAGCTTCTGCAGCTCAAGCACTGCCCAGATGGCTGGTACCTGAAGGATGAAGGATGCTAGAAGGAGCTGCTCAGATCCTGGAGCATACCAACTGCCTGGCCAGTGGGGGAGGCTGGCCACCACCCGCAGCCCCTGGCTCACCCCCACTGTTACTGTCTCACGACCTGCCCCTCCCCCATTGCAGGCATCCTGTGTCTGGGCTAGAAGCACTTCCCCAAAGGAGATGGGAGGAGCCAAGGCCAAGACAGACTCCCCCCCTCAAATTGGGTGGTCTGGGCCTGTGACAGCCCCTGCATGGAGTCTGTACCAGCTGCGGGGGACCCTGCTCATTTGAAAATCTGACATCAGCTGACCAGTCGCCCCCGTCTTTCCCTCCTCCCTCTAGCCTGACACAGCATTTCGCACCTGAATCTTCTTTTCCCTCCCAGGGACCCTCCATTTCCCCGTACCCAGGAAAATGTGATGAGCTACAGGTACAGCTTCTAGATCACCACTTCACGTTCTAGCCACAAGTGACTCGGGTGGAAGGGCCAGGGGCAGCGGAGGTACACGAGGAAGACATCTGAAGGCATGGCAGACCGAAAAGAAGAGGAGGAAGCCGGGGAAGAAAAGGTGTGCAGAGACCCGATCAAAGGATCGGACAAAGAGGAGGTAGGGGGTCATTGGGGGGTAGGGGCGCCAGTGGGGGCAGGGAGGGCGTCAGTGGGTGTGTGTGGAAATAGATGGGCTTCTTGGGATTGGTTTGAGGAATTTGGGACATTTTGAACAGATTACCTCCCAGGCCTGCAGCTTCGTGCTTGGTGCAGTGGGGAATGTAGAGATGGCGTAAAACACCGACCTCACCTCGGGTGATGAGACATATGCAAATAAAAAATGAAGCCTGCCAAGACCTAGGCCAGATAATGCGCAGCGGGGTCTACGAGGGAGGGAGAGTGTGTCTGCGGAGGGTTTGAGGACCTAGATCACCCATCGTAAAAGCTGGAGACAGCACCCGGGGCTGCTATGCCACCACTTTTGGGAATAGGGACAGCTGGATCGCCGGCGCAACGCGCCAGATGCGCGGGTCCGGCAGCTGCAACATTCTGTGGGCGAATGCTCTCTGCCCTGGACCCCGACAGGTCTTAGGAGCTATCAGTGGGCGACACACGTCAGTGCCAGCCGGGACCTGCCTCGCTCCTCCTAGAGGGGTTAAGTGGCCTAGGGGATTAAGCCTAGGTGATTGGTGTAGGTGTGAGCAGAGGGCGGTGATGGAGACCTCGGGGTGGAGGGAGAGCTGTTGAGTCATAGCAGGCCTTGGCGCATACCTTAGGGCCTGGAGGAACACGAGTTTCCCCTCTGGTCAGTGTAGCCCGGGAGTAACGGGCCAACGGAGGGACATTGGGGTGGGGGGAGAGAAGGAAAGAAGCCCACCACCGCGGCTGGCCTGGGCCCGGGCGCCAGGCCCCGCCCTCCGAGCGCCAGGCCCCGCCCTCCGAGCGCCAGGCCCCGCCCTCCGAGCGCCAGGCCCCGCCCCCGCGCCTCGAGGACGGTGGACGGGAGTGGGCGGGACTTCCCGGGAGGCGGAAGCCGCTTCTCGCCGTTGCCCCAGCAGCGCGGTAGGCTGGTGAGTCCGCGGAGCTGCGGCGCTGGCGGGCGGGTTTCCATGGTGGCGCGGTCGGGAGGGGACCCCGTGCATCGCGCCCTAGGGGCCTAGGCGGCGGGGAGCAGCCGTTGGCTGCAGGGCGCGGCGCCGTCGGGGAGCGAGCGCTGCTCGGCGAGGCGAGAAGCCCCCGCGGCGGAGAGGAACTCGGTTGGAAATTGTGAAGGCGCTTGGGCTGCTGGCTTTGAGTCCAGCTGTGCGACGATAGGCGAGTTGCGCATCCTCTCGGTGCCCCACCGCACCGTGTCCTGAAGACTCAGTGTCCTCGCGTGTGTAAAAGCGCTTTGGGAGAATTTAAGGTGTTCGTTCCTCGTGTGCTACGTATTGCTTTGCTATGAATGAGTATCAAGGTGGCTTGCCTCAGAATCAGGCGGCTGCTGGAGGATTTCAGCCGACGAGCTCTGTCTGGCACTTGGTGAGGAAGCACAGTGGAGAAAAGGGAAAGGGTAATTGGCTCAGAAACGCAGTCATTTGGGGCAAGGCCATATGCAATAGTGATTTTGCTTTGTCTTGCTTTCTTTAGTTCCTCAACGCCAGCTCAGCAAGCTTGTCCTTTTTGACCCCACCTGCCCAGGGGAAAGGAGCCATTCTTTTTCCTCTCTGTCTTTTTCCAGGAACGACCAACTGCCTCATCCCATGGCCAGGGGCGGCGTCCAGGTGGCAGAGCAGCTAAGAAGTCAAGGCCTGAACCTGGCGCCAGACCCCCTGCTCTGCCGGCCATGGTCAATGATCCCCCAGTACCTGCCCTAGTGTGGGCCCAGGAAGTGGGCCACGTCTTGGCAGGCCGTGCCCGCAAGCTGCTGCTGCAATTTGGGGTGCTCTTCTGCACCGTTCTCCTCCTGCTCTGGGTGTCTATCTTTCTCTATGGCTCCTTCTACTATTCCTACATGCCGACAGTCAGCCACCTCAGCCCTGTGCATTTCTACTACAGGTGAGAGGGGTCTTCTACCAAAATAGAGGAATCTGAGAGAGAGGAGTGATTGCTGCAAGGTCCCTTGGGGCTCATTCAGTCCCACCCCTCATTTACAGAGGAGAAAACTTGAGCTGGGTGTCCTTACCCTTAACCTTTCACAGCCCAAGGTTGGGGCAGGTCTGGGCTAGTTGGGCTCTTGAGTCCTAGTTACTACACTGTTCAAAACAAAACATCTTGACTGTCATTATGAGGGTCAGTTCTAATTAAGTTGGATCAGACCTCTCAGAGCTGCTACAGACTTTTGAGCCAAACCAATCCCTTTGAGTCATTTTAGAACTAACCTGGTCTTCAGCAGAAGCATGAGGAAAGCAGCAGTTTATCTCTTGTATTACTACCTCCCCACACCCAACAGTCTGCACAATAGAGATTACAAAACACAAGGTGACACAAGGGGGCATCAGTTTGCCTCCTAGAACCCTGCTTTTTGCCTGGGTTCTCAATTTCTTCCCTTTTTACAGATCCTGCCAAATTTTCTTCCCTTTTTTACCTTAACAGTGGCTAAAGGACCAATTAACAGATGCCCATAAGGACATTATAATTAGTGGTCCAGAGTCATTTATTTCTCACTGTCCTCAGAGTCCTGAGGTCATAAGCTATAGAGTCTAAGGAAGAGCTGTTTAATCTTTTAGGGGGCATGAATCTTACGAGAGCTACGGTCCTTTCTGCCATAAAAATGTATCTACATGCCCTTGTGCAATTGTGCCTACAATTTGAAGGGTACTTGAGCTTCTTAAGGACTGTCCGTGGATCCCCTTGGAAGAATTTTCTTGAACTAGGCCCCAAAACAAACCTACTTAATCAATATCTCAGGGGCTCTACATCTTTACTCAGCTTCCCAAGCGATTCTTTAGAAACACTAAAGCCTGCAGCAACTGTTCAACTAAGTGTCCACCTAAGACATCTAAGAATTCCTGCCTTAATAAAAAGGAAAAAAAAATGCTGAAGTGGCAGGAAGAGAATGAAAAATCATTCTGGTGTCTTGCCTCCTGACCACATTTGTTCTTCATCTCTCTGCGTAGCAGAAAGTGCTCATTCTGAGAGAAGGGATAGGGGACAGGGTGAATGAAGTTGTGTGGATGGCTAAGGCCACTTCCATTCTCATTTAGGACTGACTGTGACTCCTCATCCTCCTCACTCTGCTCCTTCCCTGTGGCCAATGTCTCGCTGGCTAAGGGTGGACGTGATCGGGTGAGTATGGGAGCTGGAGAGAGGCTTCATTCCACAGAGCTTGGATGACTTGAGATAGGAGGGCTTGAGCGGGACAAGAGAGGGAGGTTGAAGGAGAAATTAAAGTCTAAATGAATCGTGTGTCTTGGTCTTTCCTGGGGAAGATGTTAGGAAGGTCCTCATTCTCATCTCGTTTCAGGCAGTTCATAGCTAACTAGCGAGGTCATAGCTAACACTGTGTTTTGAATCTAACAAACAAGTCAGCTATTTTCCCAGCAATAGGATGGCTTCCACCCAGGAATTTTCAAAGCTTGTGTGTAAAATTATGAAACTGTTAACAAATATGTGTGACTGGTTATCACAAAGGGTACTGTGCCAGAGAACTGGCCAGATGCCAGCGTGACCTCAATAAAAAGTTTCCCTCGGGAGCCTTGGGAAATGCAGAGTGGGCATGCATCCTTCTATACTAGCTGACAAGGCCCCTGTAAAGGGAAGGATACCTGAACACATAGAAAGACCTTGCAAAGTAAATCTCATTTCTGATTCTTGAAGGTTTTTCGAGTGGTCAGCAATGTAATTAGAAGTAAATCAGTGGTAAAGTTTCCTCAGAATTTAAAAATCATTTGAAAGTGATTTTTCAAAACTGGATACTCAGGAGGAAGCTGACTTAAAGATGGAAAATGCAGTATGGAAATTATGGCCACTCCTCTGAAGGGAAGAGTGTAAACTGTCAGACTTTGTGTGGTCCCCTGGAACTGATGTTCAGACTGGCCTTACAGGATCACACACATCATCTGGGAGAAGATGTATCCTTTGTCAGCTTCCGGTTTACCGCCATGTAGTCATATACTATCAAGAAAAGGCTTACCATGTTGGATGAATGGGCTGCAAAAGGCAGATTTCAGGGTAGTGAGATGGTATGGTGCACATTCCAAGAGAAAGAATTCTTCATTGTAGTCCTGCTACTCAGGAAAGGAACTTGGAGGTTATTATAGAATGTTCCCTGCAGACATTGA
The DNA here is from genome assembly GCF_023851605.1 of Tamandua tetradactyla. Classification (NCBI taxonomy): domain Eukaryota; kingdom Metazoa; phylum Chordata; class Mammalia; order Pilosa; family Myrmecophagidae; genus Tamandua; species Tamandua tetradactyla. The sequence continues at coordinate 11,889,896 of NC_135335.1, forward strand.
TCCATTGTGCTTATAATAATAATAAATGGAATATCTTGAGAAGCGCTTGGAAACACAGCCACAGTATCTCTGCACCTGGGCTGCTGCATACAGTTGTGTTGCTGCACATTTTAGAAATCAGAGCAGAGGTGCAGAGAGCCAAGGAAGAGATTCTAAAGCCTGTCTGAGGTCCAAGGCTGTTAGATGAGCACAGAAGGAAAAGATGAAGGCTGAATAGAGATCCATCCCAAGTCCCTAAAAAGTCAGGGACAGTGAAACGATGAACATGTTTGAGCTAATGAATAAATGAAGTAATGCCTGCATGTAACATCTTGCTAGAAGCAGAGGATGTGGTCTGTCCTTTGAAGGAGCTCACAGGATTGACAGAAAACTCTACAGTGCGTTATGTAGAAAAATGTAGGATGCAGATTCTGCATTCCAGAAGAACTTGTAGAGGATTCAAGAAACCAGTGTTCTCTGGGATAATCTGAGACTGCAGAGATGGTGAGATTCAAAGTGGACCTCTGGAAGGGTGAAAATTGTGTGGGAAGGGGGAGAACCTGCTTGTCAGGCAGACAGACAAACAAAGTCATGGACTTGTTTGCAGGATTCTAATATTAGAGTCTGTGGATCCTCTTGGAGGAGATGATGTTTATTTAGGTAGAACTACTTAAAAAAAAAAATATATATATATATGTAACTGCTTTACTGAGATATACTTCATGTACCATACCATGCACCCATTTTAAATATATAATTCAGTGGTTTTAGTATATTCATAGAGTTGTGCAATCATCCACACCATCAGTTTTTGAATATTTTTTTCTTTTGCATGGGGATGCACCAGGAATCAAACCAGGGTCTCTGGCATGGCAGGCAAAAACTCTGCCTGCTGAGCCATCGTGGCCTGCCCCTTTATTCTTAAAAATTTTTTAAAGGAGAGAGAAATTCCACAGGACGGTACAACACAAACACTGACTCCTAAGGTGAACCAGGGACTATAGTAATAACACATATAAAACTGCTTTTCCATCAGTTGTGGTAAATGTGCCACACTAATGCCAGATATTAATAATAGGATGGTATATGGGAACCAAAATATATGCATGTATTTTGTGCATGTTTTTTTCTGCAAACCTCCAACTTCTCTAATAAGAAAGAAATCCCATTAGCAGTCACTCCCCATTTCTCCAGCATCCGGGCCAGGTACTATCTTATTAGTGTTTCCAAGAATTCGGAGAAACAACTGGCATAGAATCAGCTGGCCTCCACAGAGGGTAGGAATCTCATGGAATCTATTTTTTCAAAGAGGTAGTTGAGACTGAAAATCAGAATCGACGTAAAGAACGGCCTCAATCCGTAGTGGTCAGCCTTTTCTCTCGTGATAAATGCTCAAAGCACTCCCCAAGTCCATATCCAGAGTTTGGAGGTGGCCTTATGATCTTTAGAAAACCACCCGCAGGCCATCACGCTGCTGGGATTAGAGGAAAACAGCGGAGGAAAGGGAGTAGGAGGTGTTTAGCGGCAAATCTTTTAACCTTTTCGAGGGAGGTTCGCCCCAGGGAAGACGCCTTAGGGCTCCCCGGTCAGATAAGGGATCCTGAGTGACAGGAAGATGACCGGGGCATTAGAATGAGGAAGGACTGCAGGAGAACTGGTTAGGGAGAGTGTGACTACTGCTGCTGCTTGGTTAATTAATAATATCAGCGAGGGCAGCCTAGGCCCCAGGGACGGCCTTCCGGCACACAGGCCTGAGTCCCAGATGGCCCAGTTTGACGGTTCGTTTTTTTGGAAAGGGGAAATATGACTCAGCCTTTCTCCCAGCAGAGCAGCGGGAGTCTGTTTCAGGAGCAGCAGCGGGTTGAAGACCTTGGCAGAGGAAAGGCGGGATCCAGCCGCCAGAAGGGGGCAGCACCCTCTTGGGCTGAGAGGAATTGCCGGGCCGGTTAGGTCAACGGAGGGGTGGCAGCGCAGCACTTGAGAGGGTGGGGGAGGTGGCGATGGGCACTGCTGGGACAGGGGGCAGTACAATTAAAAAAAAAAAAAGAATGTTTATTGAAAAGAGACGGGGCCTACCTTGGGCAGGTGCTGATGTACGGCCAGCCGTACCGTGTAACCTTAGAGCTCGAGCTGCCAGAATCCCCTGTGAATCAGGATTTGGGCATGTTCATGGTTACTATTTCATGCTACACCAGAGGCGGCCGCATCATCTCCACGTCTTCGCGCTCGGTAAGTGTGCAGGACCTGTCGGGGAGGGCGTGGAGGGTGACGGCAGAGGTTAGAACACCTGGGGTAGGGATCCAGGAGAAAAACCCATTGGTTCTAAGACTATAGCCACATCAGAAAAAAGGGAAGAGGAGTCCATTCACCAAAACACTTGCCAAACAGCCCCCAGATATCTGAGAGCACGTCCACCTTTGGGGTAAAGTCTGAAGACTGAAGCTGCTCTCGAAAAACCTGCACTCAAGTCCTAACTCAGAAACATACTGGCCGAGGGACAAATTATTTAACCTCTTGGTTATAAGGTATTAGAAACCAGATATAATCGTCACTACCCCATAGCAACACTCATTTCGATTCAGTGAGGAAATGTAAAGTGCTTGTGCATACGGGGTGTTCAGTGAATGTTGGGCTCCATTCTTACATGAATCATCAACAGAAACAGGTCCGAAAGCAATTTCCCTAGTATCTACATGATGAAAAAAAAAAAAAAAACCTGGATAGTGCCCTGAGACTTAGACCTTATACTGGACTGCAGAAACATCAGGGGGGAAAGGTCGCTCAGAGACAGCGTTGGGCCTGCCCTAGGAAGGTTTTTGGGAACTAGGGGCCATTGTTGGACTGGAACAGAGGGAATGAATATGAGGGAGCAGGAGACCTGAGGAAGCAGCAGCCTTCTTCGGTTACTTGGGAATGGCTGAGGGGTGGGTAGGGCGGTGGGAATCTGAGGACACCAGTCCCCACTCTCTCCTTCCCTGGCCCTGGCAGGTGATGCTGCATTACCGCTCTGACCTGCTCCAGACGCTTGACACCCTCGTCTTCTCTAGCCTCCTGCTGTTCGGCTTGGCAGAGCAGAAGCAGCTCCTGGAGGTAGAGCTGTACTCGGACTACAGAGAGAACTCGGTAAGAGGGATGGAGGATGAGTAGGTGACGGCCCTCCTCATTAGGTGGGAATTTTACTGGGGGAGCCTTCTGGGTTCCGTGGGGGAGGGACCATAACAGAGAGGCTGGAACCGGGCCTCCGGTGGGGCTGCAAAGTGACAGCAGCAGGATCCCGGCCTGACACTTCCCTTCTCTTGCAGTATGTGCCGACAACCGGGGTAATCATTGAGATCCACAGCAAGCGTATCCAGATGTATGGCGCGTACCTCCGCATCCATGCCCACTTCACTGGGCTCAGGTGAGGCAACGCTCGAGCAGACCTCGGCAGCTCTCAAGGTGCTGCCCTTATGCAAAGAGGATCCCTAAGGAGAGGCAATAGGTTTTACAGAGCAGCGTCAAATCTGCTGCCAGCCAGAGGCTCTTAATCCCGGCTGCACATCTGCATTCCTTGGGGGAGCTTTTACAAAACATTCACACCTGGGCTCTCCCCCAGATAAGCTGAACCATAATCTCTTGGGTCCACATCTGGGCCAGAAAATGCCTGTGTGCAGCCAGTGTCTTGAACATTTGGCTCACCAAGAGTTGGGGTGACTCTTGAGGGACGGCCACAATTTGAGGCTGCTGCCTGTGGCCCTGTGAGACTGCCCTTAGGTCCGTGGCTTAATTAGAACCTCATGCAGCCTAGCAGCTCCACATCTGGACTGTGGTAACTGCGTGGGAGGAGGCGGGGCGGGGTGGGCTGGGGGCCAGCTCTGGCCAGGCTCATGTGAGCGGCCCCAGAAACTGTTTCTGGCAAGTGAGAAACCTTATGTTCTCCAGTAACTGCCACTCCCTTCCTGTCCCAACTTCCTGCCTCAGGTACCTGCTGTACAACTTCCCGATGACCTGCGCCTTCATAGGCGTCGCCAGCAACTTCACCTTCCTTGTCGTCATCGTGCTCTTCAGCTACATGCAGTGGGTGTGGGGGGCCGTCTGGCCCCGACACCGCTTCTCTTTGCAGGTCGAAAGGGGCAGGGGACCCCCCCATTCCCTCTCTCCCCACCCCCACCCCCCCAAACCTTGTGATCTTTCTTGGACTGTGAAGGGGGATGAGGCCATTGGTCCCCGAGGAGAGGGAAAGTCAGTCGTCCCTGCTCAGTAGTGTCTCCTCCACAGGTTAATATCCGGAAACGAGAGAGTTCCCCAAAGGAAGGCCCACGGAGGCTCCCCACCCACCAGCCAGGTAAAGGTGATGGTAGGAGGTGGGCTGGCCCAGGGAGCATGTTCACGGGGCTTTGAAGGCACTCGCCTACTGAGCTGAGAATCAGAGGAGAGGCTGAAGGAGGCTAAGTTGTCGTCCAGGCACAGCCATCTGAGCCCTGCCCGGTCCTCTGCCTGCTTTGGAGGTACAGGGTCCCAAGGCCAGGAGGAGCTAACGCAGCAGTCAGGTGTTACAGAGGATGGGGACAATCATGAAGACCCCTCAGGGACAGGTATGGTTCTAGGGCAGCAGGAGCCTCCCTTCTAGCCTGCCTCCTCCTTAGCTCTCCCCTTCGACCTCTTCTGATCTGACCTCTGCATCCCTCTTTGACTTTAGAGGGTCAGCTGTCCGAGGAGGAGAAGCAGCAGCGGCCCCTGGGCGGTGAGGAAGAACAGGAGCCAGAGGCCAGTGATGGTGAGGGGCACCCAGCCCAGGACCTGGGGGTGGGGGGGTGGGGGCTGAACCCTAGAAGAAGCAACACGGATGCTTCTAGATGCTTAACTGGATGTGGGCCGGGCCCCCTGGTTGTCTGATTTCCCATTCGGGATTTTGTGGTTCCCGCCCCTCTCCAAGGCTCAGGCTCCTGGGAAGATGCAGCCCTGCTGACAGAGGCCAACCTGCCTGGCCCCGCCCTTGCCCCCGAGACCCTGGGCAGCTCTGAGCCCTCTGCGGGCGGTCTCCGGCAGCGCCTCACCTGCTCTAGTTCCTGAAGAGAAGATTCTGGGCAGGTTCCGTACACTCCAGCACTTTTCCCACCTCCCCCCTGTCTCCCGTTCCCCCTCACCCCCCAATAAAGTATTTTCATGCCAGCTGCCTTCCCCTGACTCTGAAAATGAATCCAGAGCCGTTACTTAAAAAGCACATGTTTCCTGATGGAAAGAGTTTGTCTTGCCAGGGGCTCCCAACGGGGCAGAACTCAGGACCCTGGGGTCTGCGGGGCACAGCTGTTTCCATTATAGGCCTGGGTAGTCCAGGGAAAGAGAACCTATCCTGACCCCTAGCAGGCGGCCCTCCTCATCCACGTGACTCTCTCACCCCCACTCTGGGGAGAGGGATAGTGGAGGGTGGGTCTGAAGAACCAGGATACGCCATTCTGGTGTCTGCATCCCTCCCTCTCTCTGTCCATTGGGAGGAAGAAGACAGGAAATGACTGTCATGGATGTGGCATCATTTATACAGAAACAGCCCTCTGTAGCCCAGACCCCCCGCTGCCCCACAGCTGTTTTCTCTCAGCAGCCAGGTGGGGCCCTCTCCCTGCTGCTCCCCTCGCTCTCTCACATAGCTTCAGCCTCTGGTTCAGCTCCTCGCCTCTCTCCACACCCAGGCATCCTGGCTTCCAGCTTAAACCGCCCGCATGTGGCTCCCCCCAGCCCCAGCCCCATGACTCAGGCCCTCTGAGGGGAGCAGCCCTCCTCTTGGCACTCGCCACCAGGGAGGGGCCGCAGGGGGAGGGGGCTACGTGGTGACATCACAGCTGAGGTATAAAAGCTTCTAGCCAAAAGAGAATTGAAATTGAAGACCGGTGCAGCCTACCCGAGAGTCGGCAGACCCCAAGGCCTGCTACCCAAAGACGCCCCGGTGCAGATTCCTACTGCGCCAAAGCCTTACCCACCGGTGAGGGGCTGCCGTGGGCCTGGGAGGAGTGGGGAGAGGTGAGAGATGGGCAGGGGCCCGGGTACCCTGGACGGGATGGGGTCCAAAGCAGGTGGGGAGCGAGGATCCCAGGGCCCTTACTTCCCTCCCCTTTCCATCTTTTCCTCACTTCTCACTCTGCCTCCTCTCTGGGTTACACATAGGTTATTGGCTGATATTTGTTTGCCTAAGCTCTTTTTTCTGGAAATTATTCTCTTCACTGGGCTGAGTCCATCAGTGCCACCTTTCCCCCAGCACCTTGCTTGTTCATTAACTGTTTCACCCACTCCGTGCATCGCTGGTCTCACGTCTTCTCTGATCCTCTCGTGTAGCAGACCATATTTTATTCTTTCCCATCCCAAACCAAGGCACACTGTCTGGATTCAGAGGTCGGGGGACAAAGAAATGTGTCTGTCTCATTCCCACCTCTCTGTTATTCCCATCTCGGCCCCTACTTGCGCTTCCCCATCTGCAGAGGTTCGGTTGGCCCAGAGGCCCTGGAAAGCATGGGGGTGAACCCTTCCCCACTCACCTCCTTCCTTTCCAGACCCCATGTCGGGCTCTCCCCATCATCTGTATCTGTGGCTCCTGGCTGTGACTCTCTCCTTGGTTCCTGGAGCCCAGCCCTTGGCTCCTCGAGATTTCCAGGAAGAGGAGGAAAATGAGACCCTGTGGTCACCTTTGCCACCTGTCCCCTGCGACTATGACCGCTGCCGCCACCTGCAGGTGCCCTGCCACGAGCTGCAGCAGGCTGGACCCACCGCTTGCCTGTGCCCAGGGCTCTCCAGCCCTGCCCAGCCGCCTGACCCGCCACGCCTGGGGGAAGTACAAACAGTGGCCGAGGAGGGCCGCGCCGTCATCCGGTGGTGTGCCCCCTTCTCCCCGGTCCACCAATACTGGCTGCTGCTTTCGGAAGGCAGCAGGGCTCCCCAGCAGGGCGCGCCCCTGAATTCGACCGTCCGAAAAGCAGAACTGAACGGACTGAACCCCGGGGGTGCTTATGTCGTTTGCGTGGTGGCTTCCAACGACGCCGGAGAAAGCACAGTGCCCAAGGCAGGAAGGGAGGGCCTTGAGGTGGCAGGAGACCCTGCCTTCGGGCCTTGCGGCCGGTTCACCATGCCCCCCAGACCCCTCACCCTGATCCATGCGGCCGTGGGGGTGGGCACAGCCCTGGCCCTGCTCAGCTGCTCAGCCCTGGTCTGGCACTTCTACCTGCGCCAGCACTGCGGCTGCCCCCGGCGAGGGGCCATACAAGCCCAGCAGAGGCTCTGAAAGGGACCTGGGGAGCATATCCTGCAAAGCCAAGCTTCTACCTGGAGAGCTTGGCCCCAGATCCAGGGCAGGAGCTGGTGAGGGCCCGGCTGCTGCCCTGCTCAGGCTGGACGGCGGGGCAGAAAGCCACCCACTGAGCTGGGAGCCCTAGAGCGGACTCTCAGATCTCTACTCTGAAAGCTTGCTTAGATTCCAGACTTCGCTTGAATTCTGATTCAAGTTTAGGAGGGACCATAGAGGGTCAGTGCTTTTCTCATAAAGGGCCAGATAATAACTAATTCCGGCTTTGCGGTGGTCCAGGAGGACAAAAATCCCAGATATTATGCTCATACTCGTATAAGCATGTAACATGTAGCCATTGAAAATGTCAAAAGAAAAAAAACATTCTTAGCGGGTGGGCCTTACAAATCAGACCTGGGATCCGGCTGTAGTTAGTCCACCCCCATCATAGGCCTTCAGATGGGGTCTGGGGTCTGCCACTTTACGTGGCGTCCATGGCATATTGAGAATAAGCTTCAGGAGGTTGGGAGTTTGGGGCCACCCTCTTCTCCTTCGGCCTTTTGTTTAATTATTGAGGATGAACATACCTGTATCAGAGTCCACCCGTGTCTGCTGATGGTGGAAATAAATGACTGACATGGAGTGGAGAATAAAGGATGGCCCAGCTGCTATTTGTGACCAGCCTGCATCTCAACTGGTAAAATCCCCACACTACTGTACACCCACTGTATGCCCCTTATAACAACATTAAAGGAAACTAGAAGACATTTTCATTTTTTGGATGATCTTTTCAATTCCCTATTCATATAACTGTTTCTTTTCAGAGTAAGTAGACATACTTTTGATTTTATTTTTAAATTAATTGGATGTAGAAAAATCTGTTTTATGCTGCTACGTGGTATAAGCCTCACTTTTACTCATTGCGTGTATACATATGTGTATGCATATTTAATTATAAGTGATACTTATAGAAATTTCAAGTAAAATCAAAGAGTATAAAGTGAAAGTTCTCAGAGTAGACTTTTCTCTCTTCAATGAGAGTATTACCTTTTATTGGTAATATTAAATATTAAATATTACCAATTGGAAATATTAAATTATGTTGTCCATTCCATCTTGGTAAATCAGAGCTTCCCTAGTTATGTCAAAAGCTGCCCAGCTTTCCATAAGAGAATGCTCCCTAAGTGACTTTAGGCATCGCTCTTTATTAAAACATTTGACGCCTCCAGTGTTTGTCATGGACATGCTTGTCTCTGTACCCTTGCATGTTTGTGTGAGTATTTCTGTATAGACTTGCCTGGAAGTAGGTCAAAGAAGCAGGACGATAAAATTTAACTTATTATTGGACCTTTAGAATAAATTTAGAATACATTTCTTATCTAGAATACACTCATCACACTGCAGTGAATACTTTGTGCCTTTAAATAAAATTCCTGTATTTCCTCAGCACTGATTGATGAATCACTAGAGGGTCTGCTATCTCATTATTATGCAAGACATACTTTACGAGCATTCTCATTTAATTTTCACCATAATCATCCCAGGAAATGGTCTCACCTTTTCACAGATGAGAAACCCGGGGTTTCTAAATGGTTTGAAGTCACAACTAAGGAGGTCAGCTAGAATTCCGGTCCATACTTTCAAAGCTGATGCTTATCACTCCACCATACAGTGGTGGCCTAGTGAAGGCAGGCTGCTTGGGCTTGAGTCCTAGTTCTGCTACTTATTTGCTTTGAGAACTTAGGCAAATTATCTTATTGTTCTTTGTCTCAGTTTCCAGTGACTAATACTAGTACCTACATCATAGTGAGTTTATGATGATTCTATTCAGTCCCTAGGTCATAATATATTATCAATATCGGTAACTGTTATTGCTGTGCCTCCTGACAAACATTTAAAGTCTGCTTCCTTTGTAGCAGGTGTTGTGTGCAATAAAGGCAGCTCCACCTTCAAGGATCCAACAGGTTAAGTAATGGTGGAGGGCTAATTAATCAACAATGACTAGTAACAAGAGGATAAAAGTTTAATGAGGTGTAAAGAGTGGAGCTGGGACGCCTGGGAAGCTGTTTCAAACCAGCCTTCCCTTAGAAAGCAAACCTTGAGTTAAGTCAGGACAAACGAGGACAGGGAATTAACCTAGTCTAGAGAAGAGGTAAGGCATCCCAGATGAAGAGGCTAGAGTGTGTAAAGGTCAGGAGGAAGAGATTCTGTTTTGCAATATGAACGTTACCCTCAAGTGGTGGGAGATGAAACTGTGTAATAATTTACACCAACATTTACACTGTACTCTCTTGATGGCACCTATTGTTAACCCCACTTTACAGATGGGACCCTAAAAAAAAAGGGGGGCATGGTGACGGAGGCACACCTTCGTGAAGGTAATTGACACCCCTGAATTATATATTTGAAAATGGGATAAAAACGGGAAATTTTAGGTTGCATATAACACACACACATACACCCATAGAAGTGTGCAACACAAGAGTAAATCATAACATAAACAGTGGGCTAAAGTTAATAGCATAACTATATTGTTTCATCAATTGTAAAAGAAGTGCCACATTAATACAAAATGTCAATAGAGAAAACTGTGTGTGAGAAGGGGGGTTCTGTAGAAACTCTACTTTCTGCATGACTTTTCTGTAAACCTGTAACTGCTCCAATCAAAAAAAAAAAAAAGTGGGGCAGGAGAAAGCAAGAGCACAAGCATTTGTTTTGTCCTAGGTATGTGGGGTGTCACGGGGAAGTTATAAGCAGGGAGGTGATGACAGGATCAGATATTGTGTTTTGCAAAAATCCCTCTGGCAGCTGGGCGGAGAAGAGCTCAACTCCCAGGAGAGGATCAGTGGGTCAAAGTGTGTGCACATTTCTATGGCTAACCCTGCCAAGTAATACACCAATTGATTGCGCTCAGGGGCCATATGCTTTCTAATTTCTAAAAAGGAGGGTAAGGGAGCGTTACGCCGCGGGATCGCACGTCCTAACGTCCGAGCGTTTCAAAACCGCAGCGCCCCCACCACCGCCTCCCGCTAGCAACTCCCACGCGCTGCGGGTCTGGTGGGCCAGACACGTGTTTTCTGCCTCTTCTCGGCACCCGTCCACGCCCGCCCTCCACGTGACCCAAACAGATCCGGGCACTTCCGTTTCCCCTCGGCTTTCTTCTCGTCGGTATCCGCGGTGGGTCCAGAGCCGGGTAAGTAAGGGAGATTCTTGGTCGGGGACAAGGGGAACGGAATTGGGCGCGGGCCGGGGGTGTCCCGTGCAGATCCCACCTACCCCTGCGCTACTCGTTCCCTTAGGTCCCCGCGGAGGCGGCGGCGGCGGCGGCGCCATGGCGGAGTTGACGGCTCTGGAGAGTCTCATCGAGATGGGCTTCCCCAGGGGACGCGCGTAAGGGAGTCCCCCTAACCCCAGGCTGCGGGGAACGTGGACGTGTCCCGGTCTTTACCCCCGTCCGGTCTCAGGCCTGCGCCCCTGCCTGCCCGTCACCATGGCTCATGGGCGCTATTCCCGGTGTTTCTGCCCTCAGGGAGAAGGCTCTAGCCCTCACAGGGAACCAGGGCATCGAGGCTGCAATGGACTGGTGAGTACCCAGACCGGGTGGCAGGGAGTTAGGGGGAAGGGGCGAAGGGGGGAAGGGGCGGCCGCCTCACCGTTAACCTCCCTCCCGACTCTTCCTGTTAGGCTGATGGAACACGAAGATGACCCCGATGTGGACGAGCCTCTAGAGACCCCCCTTGGACATATTCTGGGCCGGGAAGCCACCTCCTCGGAGGAAGGTGGCCCTGAAGGTCCTGACTGGGGGTATAGTGTGGTTATTCAGGAGGGTCTGGGGACGATCTGAAGTGGTAATAATACTGCTTGCTTGTTTGTAGTGCCTGGGTCTGCTGCAGGAGAAGGCAAACCTGCTTTGAGTGAAGAAGAAAGACAGGAACAGACTAAAAGGTACAGTAAGGGACAGCTTCCCATTTTTAAGGGTTGTCTTCAACCTCTCCCCAATACACAGTCTGGTCATAGAACCTTGGACTTTCCCTTCACATTCCTTCTGTCCTTTCTTGGCATTTTCCTTTGGTTTCTTTCATCTATCCTGGGACACATGTTCCCTGATTTTGTTTTCCTTGTCATAAACTCACCTTCCCACACTACTATCCATTTCTCTTGAGCACTTAACTTTCTGCCCCAGGATGTTGGAGCTGGTGGCCCAGAAGCAGCGGGAACGTGAAGAGAGAGAGGAGCGGGAGGCATTGGAACGGGAACGGCAGCGCAGGAGACAAGGGCAGGAGTTGTCAGCTGCCCGACAGCGGCTACAGGAAGATGAGATGCGCCGTGCTGCTGAGGAAAGGAGGAGGGAAAAGGCTGAAGAGTTAGCAGCCAGGTCTGCGTGATGGGGATGTTGGATAAGAGATGAGAAGGGAATCAGGATTTGCTTTATCCCTGTCTGACCTACTTTTTTCTTTTCTATATTCCAGACAAAGAGTTCGAGAAAAGATTGAAAGGGACAAAGCAGAGAGAGCCAAGAAGGTGGGTGTTTAGAAAGACACAGGGGTGGGGTGGGGGATGGTATTGGAGTAGGTGGGCTAGGAAATCCCCTTTCGAGCTTCAGAGGAAAAAGGTGGACTTGTATGATGTTTCTCCTTAGGGTGGATGAGTGTCTAATGGAATATTTTACTTTATCCTTTAGTATGGTAGCATGGGTACTCGGCCATCCCCACCAGCAGCAGAGCCAGGTCCTGTTCCCTCCTCTCCCAGCCAGGAGCCTCCCACCAAGCGGGAGTATGACCAGTGTCGTATACAGGTACTGATTCTGATTCTTGTCTTACTCTTGGGACCCTTTCCTTGATCTGTAAGGTGCCCAGTTCAGAGCTTTTTTCAGTTATGTTCCCTTTGCCAAACCTTTCCCTTCTTTGTAAATGACTTTGAAATCCAATCTCCTCCACTCTTAGGAAGGAGATCAAATTTCACTTGTCCTGATGTTATTTAAATGCATACTTCCCTCTTGCTCAGCAATTACCGGTTAACTTGTTTACATTTCCGTTTGGCTTATTACACAGCTTATGTGAGTAATGTGGTGATTTACCTACATATTTTTGTATAATCATGTGTGGTAGGTGGGAGTGTCTTTATTTTCATTGCTTGGTAAAGCACAGTGTAAGTGGTTGTTCATTAGGTGCTTTAAATAGTAATTTTGCTGGTTCAGTTGCTCTAGGATGCAAGAGCCAGCTTTAGTTGTTCTGTTCTTTTCCTTGGGCACCTCACTTAGTTTTGACCCTGATACCATACGTCTCCCTTACCTTCTAGGTCAGGCTGCCAGATGGTACTTCACTGACCCAGACATTCCGGGCCCGGGAACAGCTGGCAGCCGTGAGGCTGTATGTGGAGCTTCACCGTGGAGAGGAACCTGGAGGGGGCCAGGACCCTGTGCAGTTGCTCAGTGGCTTCCCTCGGCGAGCCTTCTCAGAGGCTGACATGGAACGGCCTCTGCAGGAGCTGGGTATGGAACATGGGACCAGAAACTAGGGCTTGAAGGATGGGGCGTATGACTGAGAAAGTTAAGAGATGTAGTGAGAAGGGATTTTGGAGATGGTACAAGGCCAGGAAATTTTAGCACAAAGAGAAGATATCTTTGTGGCTCAAACTTGTTTTCTTCCATCTTCAGGACTTGTGCCTTCTGCTGTCCTCATCGTGGCCAAAAAATGTCCCAGCTGAGGGGCCTTTATTCCACCATCCCTCTCTGACCTCTTCATCTTTGATAAAGCACTGACATCCCCTTCCTAATAAATAGACCCTCTGAATTCTATATGTGCCCGACTCCTTCCTGAATGGATGAGGGGACAAAACTGAGGCAGAGGTAGAAGTTAAAATGAAGGCATTTGGAGTAGATCCTCTTCCTCTTTAGTCTCTAACAAAAGACACTTGTTTCTAACCTCTGGGTCTGATTAGCTGCTGGGGAGACTGAGAAGGAGAGGTGCTGGAGGGTGGGAAGTAGACTGGATAGTGCTTTTTGCTCCTGTGGGTAAGAGGCAGTGCATAAGCTTGAAATATTGATTCTGCCACTAGCTATGTGCTTTGATTTTTTTAAGCATCGGTTTTTCTTTACTAAGATATTTAAAAAGTACCTGATTCTTAGGGTTGTTTTGAGGGATACGTAATGCTGGTATAAGGTACTTTTTGTACAGCATCTGCACCAAATAAGTCCTCAATTAGTATAATTTCTAACAGAGAAATTTAAGTATGGACATACTCAAGAACGTTGAGAGAGAGAAACATAAGGGTGACCTTTGCAGCTGCATCTTTTCTGCTGTAAGAGTACATCGCAACCAAGCCAGGTGCTTTTCCTAATAACACTTAAAAGTGTTGATTACTTAATATGTACCACATACAGTTTTAAGTGCTTTGTGTGTATTAACAGGGATAGGAAAGCACTGTTATCTAGGTAAAGGTACAATATTCTAGAGCTTAGGACAGCAAAGCATATAATTTGCCCAAACTGACAGAGCTAGCAAGTAGAACCTGGACACACACCTAGGGAGCCCCTGACCCCAGGGCTTAGGCTTTGAACTGCCAGGTACTCCCATGGTGACCCTTCTCAGTGCTGCTCATAATGCACCGTAGTGTTCCCACAAACACCTGCTGATCCTCTAATTCCTGGGCAGGGGCAGGCAGTTATACTGTAAAGATTGCACATAAAAGTATGTTTGGCTTAAAACTCAACCATCAAGCAGCTGAATACATCAGTGGTCACAGATGGGTTATACCTCACCATGCTTTATTTGGGAAAAGCAGACTTTTTAATGAAAATCTTGTTTAGAACTACAGTAGATAAAATGGACAAAAGGAGGAGAGACTTGACTTGGTATAGGGCCAGAGATTATCTCACATCCTCAGTGGCATCCAACAGATCCTATGGCTGGATTCACAGACTGGAAACTACTGTGGTGAAAATGTTTGAAGGAAAAAAAACAACACAAAACCAACCATTACCTTCACTGACAGCTCACTCTGTGCCAGTCGCTGCACTTCACGTTTCTAAATTCTTTTAACAACAAAACTTAATCTAGAGTTACCATGGTTCATCCAGCAGGATTGAGGTGCAGAGGTTTTGTGATATGCTGGAGTTGAACAAAGATCTGACCTAAGAGCAAAGCATGTTTCTTTCACTCCTAGCAAGTCAGCCTCTCTAAAGAGTGCCTTATTAGCCAGAGGTGAAATGGGGCATGTAACGGCCACAGAGGGCATCATGACATTCAAGTTCTAGATGCCCTCCAGCCCTATCTGGCTCATAGGACAGGAGCCCAGCCTGTCCTCTACATGGAGTCCACCGGACAGGATGTTCCAGGATAGTTCTGATCTCAAAGCGCTGCTTGGTTACTCCGGGAAGTACACTTAAGTTTGTGCCATACGACTTGACAGTGTTTTGAAAACGTGGTCGCTACTCCCATTGGACTTCAGCCTCACACATGCGGGGCGGGGCTGGTGGGATCCGCAGTCACCGGCGTCGGACCAACGAACCCACAGCTCAAGGAATCTAGACGTCATCCGCATACCGCAAGGCTCACTCTCTGGATGGGGGAAAGTGATTTATTGGTGCTCTCAGTTCTCCACACCCGATTCCTGGCTCTGCGGTCCCAGCGAGGCGGGAGGTGGGTGTGGGAGGGGTAATGTGCTCACCCTGTCGGTGGCTGCTCCCGGGGCACCAAACACAGAGTTGCGACGCCCCGCCGGTCCGCGGAGCAGAAAGGCCGCTTCAGCCTCCTGAGCCCACCCGGGCAGGTCCTGGCTCATGCCGACCTCCCACTGCCGCCGCCCTCCATCCAGTTCTTCCTCCAGGCCACGTTCTCCTGCGTGGCGGCTGCCTCCTGCAGCGTGGACAGCAGCAGCTCCTGGGTCCTGGCCGCCTCGTCCCGGCGCTGCGGATACTTCTCCGGTATCTCCTGCGGGCAAGGAGCAAGGTTCGCAGAGCCCGGCGCTCTCCGCCCGCCCATCCCACTAAGGGACCCCAGTTAATCCCACCTTCAGCATCGTCTGCTTCCGCTGCTCCCCCGGGGTCACGAGGACAAAGAGCGCAGAGCCCACGCCGGCTCCCACGCCCAGCAACGCGCCAACGACCAGAGCCTTCTGCAGGACCCCCATGGCCGACCGCGCAACCAGAGAGGCGTCTTGGGAAGCCTCCCGCAGCCTAGAGAGTAGCCGCCGACCGTCATTCCTTGCGCGGGCTAGAGCGCCCTATGTCGGAAACCATAGAGAAGGGGCCAGGCTAGAGAGGACTTGGGTGTCCAGAAGCTTGGGGTCTAGAGGGCTTGTGTCTTAAAAATAGGAGGGTTCTTAGGACAGATAAATCCTGGAACTCAGAGGACCAGCCTCTCCAAGATGATCAATTAATAATCTTTTTTTATTAATTAAAAAAATTAACACAACATTTAGAAATCTTTCCATTCTACGTATACAATCAGTAATTCTTAATATCACATATCTTGTGATATTAAGTAATTCTTAATATCACAAGAAATAGAAAGACAACAGAAAAGAAATAAAACGATAAGAGAAAAAAATTATTTAAAAAATTAAAAAATAATAATAAAAAACTATACGTCAGATGCAGCTTCATTCAGTGTTTTAACATAATTACATTACAATTAGGTAGTATTGTGCTGTCCATTTCTGAGTTTTTGTATCCAATCTTGTTGCACAGTCTGTATCCCTTCAGCTCCAATTACCCATTATCTTACCCTATTTCTGCCTCCTGATGGTCTCTGTTACCAATGACATATTCCAAGTTTATTCTCTAATGTCGGTTCACATCAGTGGGACCATACAGTTTTTGTCCTTTAGGTTTTGGCTAATCTCACTCAGCATAATGTTCTCTAGGTCCGTCCATGTTATTACATGCTTCATAAGTTTATTCTGTCTTAAAGCTGCATAATATTCCATCGTATGTATATACCACAGTTTGTTTAGCCACTCGTCTGTTGATGGACATTTTGGCTGTTTCCATCTCTTTGCAATTGTAAATAATGCTGCTATAAACCTTGGTGTGCAAATGTCCGTTTGTGTCTTTGCCCTTAAGTCCTCTGAGTAGATTGCCTAGCAATGGTATTGCTGGGTCGTATGGCAATTCTATATTCAGCTTTTTGAGGATCAATTAATAATATTGATAATGAACATGAAAATGTCAGAACAGGTATTGCCCAAAGTTCCCTATAGATTGGGAGAAGGATTAAAAGAGGAGGAGATATAATAGAGAAAATGGAATTAAATATGAGTATGGCTGCTGAATCACTATATTAATAATCCTCTAACCTCCAGTGTTTTGGAGCAGCTCGAAGGAAAGGGCTAATAGAATTGTAGCCCATGAAAAACTCTGGGATCTGTTGCATAACTACTTGTTGAGGTGTGTTTTGAAAATTGCTGCTTCTTTCTTTCTTTGCTTTGAATATATGTGTATATATATATTGTATTTTACAATGAAAAACTTCTTTTTTTTTTTTTTAGAATAGATCTAACTGAGGAGTTAAAGCATATGAAAAAAGTGTCTTGGCATCCAGATCTGGGCTTGGGACCCATTGTTATCAAATTCAGAGTGAGAGTGGGAGAGTGTTTCTCCAACGTGGTAGCTGTAGGTTTTGCTATTGTCCGGTATTCAGACCTCCAAAATTTTCCAATCAATAGAGGACTGGGCTGTTTTCTGCAACAACGTGTGTGATTTTAACTCTGCAGAAAGTGGTCCCCCAGGTACTTAACACACATCAATCCACTGATGTCCCCCACCTCAGCAGAATTACTTTTGGTCAGAGCACACCTTTGGCATGGGTTTGTTTCTTTCTTTTGAAACCGTGAAAACTCTGGATTTTGGGTAACATGCTTAACTTAGGTTTGAAGCAGAAAACATCTCTTAGTTATATGAGATGTGCTAGTCACTTAACTTCTCTGTACTTGGTTTCTGCATCTGAAATGGGCTATTAAAATGGCACCTATCTCATAGTTTCAGGATAATTAAAGTTTATCTGTAAAACAGTTCCTGGCAAGGAGTTAACACCGTATAAACCTTAAATGCAAATATACCAGTTTGGGAGACCCAGTGGGTTGAGGAGTTAGGAAATTCCACGTTCATTATCAAATGTCTTCACCCGGGGGCTTTAATCCAGGTGCCCCTCTGGATTACCACCCCTCCTGCCATCTCCAGTGTCCCCAGGGAATGAGTACAAATAAAGCTCCTATCCCACCTGTTAGTCAATTCCCCCTCGTCTACAAGGCCCATAATCTTCTACTATGTCATTCTCCTCTCCTCAGAAGTGATTAAGGGGCCAGGCTCCAAAGAAGATTAAAGCTGTTTGTAGGATGCATTGGGCAAGGGTACTCTACTCTGAGTTGACCCATCCTGCACTTCAAGAATCACCATCATGGCCCTTGTGCCACGGACGAGTGAGGAAGATGAACCTTGGCCTGGAGATAGCTCAGACTCCTCCCAGGACCCAGAAAATCCCAAGCTGACCAACCCCATCTGGAAGGACAGAGGGGAGACTGCCAGGGTTGAAGGTGACCGGGATGTCCAGGTTAGTATCTCCCTACTCTCTGCCCTGCTGCTGTCTCATTCTTCGACTTGGCCCCAGCCCCCTGCTGCCCATACAGGTTGTCTCTCAAAAGTCCTGCCTGCCCTCCATCGTGGTGGAAGCCTCTGAAATGAGTGAAGAGACTGAGGTGCTCCAGTGGCCGCAGAAGAAGCTGCTGCTACTCATGGATGGTGACGAAGAGGAGGCCAAGGCCTTGTTCCAGGACCAAAGTGAAGAACCAGGTAAGGAAGGTGGCTGGTTCAGTGAGGCCACTGTGACCCCAACAGCCCCTGCATTCAGCATAAGGACAGCTCTAGAGGTGGGAGATTGAAAAGGCAGTTGGCAAAGTTGAATGTTAGACCGTTGTTTGGACGTCAGCATGGGTGACACCTTTAATAAGTATTTTGAAATATTTCATTTTTGTTGTGGTTAATAAAAAAAAGGATAAAGTTACTCCAAATCCCACTAGTTTATTCAATGTTCTGGATGTCTTCTCTTCCAGACTTTTTCCGTGTTTGTGGGAAGCTGAATTTCCCCTTATGAGTTAACTGAGCCTGTGAAGTTAGGCTGTTGAATCATGTCATAGCTGCTGTATTGTTTTTATAAACAGAAAAGGACAAATTAGTCCTACCATCTTTGAAGAAACTCAGTAATACATTGTTTTGTTAATTGGCTCCCCTTTTGTTAATTGACCCCAGGCTGGGCTTGGAGCCCGCTGGACCCCAGATCTCCTCTAAGAACCTTTAACCCAGGACTCAGCTGGGGACAGGACCAAGAACTAGATGCCTCCTGGATTCCTGAGGACAAGGAGCATCTTGAAGTTCCCAATTCCTGTCTTCTCAGGGACCAGGCAGCAGGCTCCGGGGTCTGCAGCATCATGGAATATCCCCAACTCCTACCTTTGAGTGGCTTGGAGGGTAAGCATTGTTCTCAACTTCAGACACTTCAGGGGGGCCTGTTTCTGAAGCCCTTCCATCCATTCTTTCCCTTTTCAGGCGAAAAAAACACGGCTTAGAGGGTAGGCTACTGGGTCACACAAGTGCTGGGATTTGGATTAAGAATTCCCATCTGCTGCTTTTTGAAGACCTGGTTAGTTGGGGGCAAGGGATGATCCATTTGAATTACAGCACTCAATCTTGTCCTGGGAACTGCTAAGTGTTTACATGTCTGTAACCCGTGACTCCAGATATTCTCACTTTGCAGATCAATTTAACTGAGATGTAGAAACATTCAGCAGTGTACATACTCAGCTAGTCAGTATGGAAGGCAGGCAATCAAACCCTCATTTCCCAGCCATCTATCTTGCAAAGACAAAGTTCTCAACCCTCTCCTGGCCCAACAGAGAAATACAGTCAGGACTAAGAGGGCTTTAATGAGAGCCTCCAACCAAGTAAGCAAAGTAGGTGAGGCCCCTAAAAGGGCCTAACTCCTGCACAGTCACAGGCAGGCCTTGGGACCCCTGCTCCAGACAGGGCAGCCGCACATCAGGGTCCTCGTCTGAGAACTGAATTAGGGTCCCCCGGGGGCTCAGGACCCTTAGGCATTCAGACAGCAGCTGGTAAGCCCCGGGAAGACCACCCTTGACCACAGCATCCCAAGTCCCCTTATCCAGCACTAGGTGGAAAGAGCCTGGGGAAGCCACTGGCCCTAGGTTCCGGGCATCAGCCTGCAGGAACTTGAGGTTGGAGGCAGGGTGTGCAGCTAGCAGGGGTATTTGGCCTGGAGCACCCTCCAGGAGGCTGTTCATGTGTGCCACAGCCACCGGAGAGAAGTCCACCCCCAGCACGTCCACGGGGTGTGGGCATTTGGTGTAGAGCTCTGCACACAGGCTGGAGATCCCACAACCCACGTCCAGCACCCGGGGCGGGCCGGCAGCCCATGCCTCCTGCAGCAGCGGCAGTAAGAGACCTTTGGCTTCTTCGTATCCAAAAAACCAGTCGAAAGTGGGGACGTTCCCCAGACGGGGCTGGGCGTGGAGCCGGTCCCACAGGCAGCGGTCGGCCAGGCAGCTTTCGGCCAGCGAGCCTGTGGACACGGATGGAGGTCATCTGTCACCCAGTGCCCGAGTTCCGATCTCACCTGTGCTATAAAGGACGGTCAAGGTTTTCAAAAGCGCAATTTCTGGGAAGAGACGTCCGGGTCTCTAGGAACCCACCTTGCCTCCCACCGTTCTATTTGCCCTTCCTACCGGCCAGGGCGCGGCGCATGCCCGCCGCCAAGGCGGCCACGCGGAGGGGTTGGCGCAGTGCGGCCATCGGAGGTCTGGGCAAGGTCGGCGCAGATGCCCTCTGCGAGCCGCCGCGCGTGAGCCACAAGGAGGGGCCTGAAGTCCAAGGGAAGATCCGCAAATTCCGAGACGCAGAAGAACGCGTAAAGTCTCCCCGAATTCTGCAACGTCGTAAAAAAAGAACGTGGACACAGAATCACACGCAAACACCCTTTATTAATTGCAACGGGAAATGCAAGACAGGAGGGTCCGTGACAAGTTCCGAGACCTGAAATCAAAGGAGAAGCCGTAAGCACCCCGGGGAGGTGTGCCCGCTGGAGCCTCGCGTCCGCCCTGCTCTTTGGAGCAGTGTCCCGGCGATTGAGGATAGAACCGGCGGACGGGAAACCGCCGGCACCGAAGACATGACGCCAAGGGGGCCGGAGCCCTCTCCTTCTGCCTCCGTACATAACGGGGAACGGGACCGCACGCCCGATCCCCGCCAAGAAAAGGAGGGTCCCCGAGATTCAGCCCAGCGCCCGCCGTAGCGGAAACCCACACGTACCGGCTCACTAGCAGGGGAAAGGGCTGGTAGGGAGCGCGGAGCTCCTTTATATAGTCTCTGTGGACACGCCCCCAGAGCTGCGATTGGTCCACGGCGGGCCGGGGCGAGGCCGCGAGGAGCCTGGAGGCGAACGGAAACGTGGACCTGGCGTGGGGGTCACGACTCAACAATGGGGGCTCCTGGCGGGAAGGTCAACCGGCCTCGCACGGTGACTGCGTGGGGGGGAGCCCCCCGACTCTTGTTTCCCCCAAAACGTCCCCGGCCTTGACTGCTTCCCCTCCTGCAAGCCGCCGGGCTGCTTGCGGTGCTGGGCCCGGGGCCCTCTTCCCTCGTGCCGAATGGGAGGGCCGGGGTTTCGGGGTCGCCGGCGGCGGCCTCCGTCTGACCCGCCGCTTCCTTCCCTGCAGGAGCTGAAGAAGAAGCTGTTCAAGCGACGGCGGGTTTTGAACCGGGAGCGCCGACAGAGGCGTCGGGTGGTCGGAGCTGTGATAGACCAAGGGCTGATCACGCGGCACCACCTCAAGAAGCGGGCGTGAGTGCCAGGCCCTCTGCCCCGGGTCCTTCCCTCCGAGCCTCCTTCCCTCCACGCCCTGCTCTGCAGCAGCCAGGTTGCTTATGCGGGGAACCTTGTGTCGGTTGAGTTAGTGCCTGGATACTGGGAGCTCACAGTCTCTGTGTGGGTCCTCCACCCCCCTGAGAATCTAAGGAAAACTGTCCGCTCTCCCCGCCCTCCAATATCATCCTGCATTCGCGTAGTTTCATAAATAGACATTTACTAATTAAAAAAAAATTTTTTAAACGTAACGACATACAAATACGAACATTCTTACCATATGATCGTTCCATTCTTGGAATATAATTGATAACTTGTGTTACATAAGTATATATTCATCACCATGATCATTTCTTAAAACATTTGCCTCATTTCAGGAAAAGAAATAAAAAGAAAAAAGAAAAAAAATACATACCATACCCCTTACTTACCTCTCCCTCTCATTGACTGCTAGTATTTCCATCTACCCAATATAATAAATAGACGTATTAATTTAGGTTTTTAAAAAGTAGACTGATTTATACCTCCGAACAGTGCACACATACACGTGTGTACAGCTCAATGAATTTTCACAGATACACGTTGGAATTTCGGAGGCTTGAGAAAGAGTTCCCCCTTCCCATTAATTAATTTTTACATCCTTTCATGGGCTTCTTCATTATAAAAGTTACCGAATTTCTACTACATACTAAACTTTAGAACACTCTTTTCACGCCTTCTCTTAATCCTGAGGTAGCACGTTGAGAGTTTAAATCTCAGTGTAAAAAAGGCTTATTAACTCATGATCTTAGAGCCCAGATTACCAAAGTTCTGTGGAGTGAAATCCAAAGACCTTTCCAATCGCCAGAACCGCTTGGATGGCCTAGGTCGGTTCAGGTTAACTCATATGCTTTTGCTCCTCCCTCCCCTTCAGGTCCAGTGCTCGAGCCAACATTACTCTGTCGGGAAAGAAGCGCAGAAAACTCCTCCAGCAGATCCGGCTTGCCCAGAAGGAGAAGGCAGCCATGGACGGTGAGAGGCTTGGGCAGGGAGTCGGGATGAGGGAAGGTGCCTGCATTCATTTGGGTTCTTTAATGCTTCCTCTTTCCCTTTGCTCAGTGGAGGCTCCCCCAAAGCCATCCAGGACTAGTGAACCACAGCCCAAACGCCAAAAGAAGACGAAAGCCCCCCAGGATGTGGAAATGGAAGAACTTGAAGATGAGAGCTAAACCTCTCACCCCTTCCACCAAAAGAATCTCGTTTGGAGCCAGGAGGCCCTGTCCCTGGAGCTCAGGTTTCTGCAGACTTTGGAGAAAGCATTGCCCCTTTCCAGAGCAATTCTCCCCAGATTCCTCTTCCATAATGGTCTGGTGACCTCCTTTGGAGGGACTTGTTGGGAAGGAAGAGGGGAGAGAAGAAAGATTCTGGGAGGGGTTGGTGGGTTCCTAGCAGTGCGCTCCATTTGAAATAAAGGCCTAGAGTTTTGACTTAGATGCGTGTGATTAAATGTAGGGATGGAGATTATGAAAAGGGGCTTGTGGGTGAGAAACAGAGTTTGCTGGAACAAAAGCAACAAGATGTCAGCCTCGGTGATCATCCTGGCACCCTCCTGGGCAATGCTCCAATTTTCCAGCTCTGACAAACATAGGGAGATTATTGTAGGGATGAGAGACAGGCAGTGTGAGTCCTGATACCAGTTCAGCCACTGTCCCTGTGACCAGGGTGGACAAGACACTTTGCTTCACTTTGTCTGTGCTTCCTTTACTGGAATATGTCTTTGATAAAACAAAGACCATGATTCCCTGTTGACATTTGTTGGTAGCTAAGGCCAAGGCGTTTAACGTGAAACGCTGCTATGTGGAAGTGTATTCAAACTGGGAAGGGCATATTCTTTTCTTGCTCTGTTTAATCAATCAGTGCAGGCTCTCTAGGAGAGGGAGGGTTTGGGCCAAGTTTTCCCCCAGTTCTGTATTTTGAACAAAAATTCAAATTCATCTTGAAGAGGCTACTCACTGACCAAATTTGGCATACTTTGAGAATAAAAAGTGATGGTAGGGTGGGCCACAGTGCCTCAGCAGACAGAGTGTTCGCCTGCCATGCCGGAGACCTGGGTTTGATTCCTGGTGCCTGCCCATGCAAAAAAAAAAAGAGTGATGGTAATGAGTTAAAAGCACGTTGAAAAACCATCTGTAAGCCCATAGAAATACCAAAAAGGGGAAGTGGGGAGGTCTTTACAGAAAATGTCATATGGATGATATGAATAAATGAATAATAGAACTAGAAAATAGCTTTGCAACATAGTAATAACTGATTCAGGTAAAGTTCATTATGGATTATGAATGGCTAAAACCATTGGGTGAAAGGTCACTGGGGGGGCTAGGGTGTTCATATAGGTCTCCAAGTATCACCCCATAGTGATACATAGCTTACCAGTTACAAAGGGAAAAGGTAACTTTGTGGCAAAATCTGGCAGATAACCCCTTAATCAAGTTTCCACACTTAGAATCACCCATAATGAGGCAAACTGACAACATATACTTCCTGGACTAAATCAATGGGAAATACGTGCTATCTATGTAGATTTTTCCAAAAAAAAACACAACTTAATCTAAACCTGATTGTGTGACTCCTAAGGAAACATTCAGACAAACCCAGATTGTAGAATATTCTTAAATGAGGAAAGAAATAAAGTTAAGCTGGACTCTCTGAAGTTTTTATATGACCTAAAACAAGGTAAGAGTAGTGTCCCAGATTAAAAGAGACCAAAGAGACATGACAATTAAATGTATTATGGGGTGGTGCAACGGTGGCTTAGAGGTAGAACGCTTGCCTGCCATGCTGAAGACCCGGGTTCAATTCCAAGTGCCCGCCCATGCCAAATAAATAAATAAATAAAATAAATGCATTATGT
The DNA here is from genome assembly GCF_023851605.1 of Tamandua tetradactyla. NCBI lineage: Eukaryota > Metazoa > Chordata > Mammalia > Pilosa > Myrmecophagidae > Tamandua > Tamandua tetradactyla. Next base: position 11,913,882 of record NC_135335.1, read on the forward strand.
GATCCTTGATTGGCCCCTACATTGGGGTGGGGGAGAGAAACAGTTGGAAAGAATATTATTGGAACAGCTGAGGAAATTTGAATATGGACAATAGAATATTAGCTATTATGTTGTCAATGTAGTATTTTGGCTATAGAAAAGGATGTCGTTCTTAGGGTTAAAGTCTTACATTATCTACAACTGACTTTTCAGTGATTAAAGAACAGAAATACACATATGTGCCTATGCAAGTGTGTAGAAAGAAATAATACAATATGTTAGCAAGTGGTGAACCTAGATAGAAGGGTACGAGGTTTCATTGTACTACCTTAACTTTACTGAAGGTTTGAATTTGCTCAAACTATAAAGTTGGGGTGGGGGTGGGGGACTCAGTCCAAACCCTCCCTCTACGAGGGAGCCTGCACTGATTAAACAGGGCAAGAAAAGAATATGCTTTTCCTCTTTTGAATACATCTCCACGCAGTAGCTTTAAAATTTTAAAAATACATGTTTTTATTGAGAAATCTTCACACACATACAGTCCAACCATATTATACAATCAGTGTCTCACAATATCATCAATAGTTGTGTATTCATTACTGTGATCATTTTTAGAACATTTGCATCTCCCCAGAAAAAGAAAAAGAATTCATACATTCCCATACTCCTGACCCCTCCCTCTCATTGACCCACAGTATTTCAATATACCCAATTTTTACCCTTTATCTCCCCCATTATTTGTTTGTTTTTATCCCCGCCCCCCCTTTTTTTACTCATCTGTCCATATCTGGGTAAAAGGAGCATCAGACATGAGGTTTTCACAATCACACAGTCACATTGTGAAAGCTATATGGTTATACAGTGTTCTCAAGAATCAGGGTTACTGGAAAACAGTTCAACAGTTTCAGATGCTTTCCTCTAGATACTCCAATATACCACAAAATAAAATGGGATATTTATATAATGCGTAAGAATACCCTCCAGGATAACCTCCTGACTCTGAAATCTCTCAGTCACTGAAACTTTATTTTGCCTCATTTTTCTCTTCCCTCTTTTGGTCAAGAAGGCTTTCTCATTCTCAAGACACTGGGCCCCAGGCTCATCCCCACGAGTCAGGTCCCATGTTACCAGGTGTTCTAGTTTGCTAGCTGCCAGAATGCAACACACCAGAGACGGATTGGCTTTTAATAAAAGGGGATTTATTTTGTTGGTTCTTCAGAGGAAAGGCAGCTAACTTTCCACTGAGGTTCTTTCTTACGTGGAAGGCACAGGATGGTCTCTGCTGGTCTTCTTTCCAGGCCCCTGGGTTCCAACAACTTTCCCCGGGGTGACTTCGTTCTGCATCTCCAAAGGCCTGGGCTGAGCTGCAAGTGCTGAGATGAGGAATGCTGAGCTGCTTGGTTGTGCTACATTGCTTTCTCTCATTTAAGCACCAGCCAGTTAAGTAAAAACGTCACTCATTGCAGCAGACACGCGTCCTAACCGACTGCAGATATAATTAGCAACAGATGAGGTTCACGTACCATTGGCTTGTGTCCGCAGCAACAGAACTAGGTATGCTCACCTGGCCAAGTTGACAACTGAATCTAATTAACACACCAGGTTACATCAGGAATTCCCCAGATGAGGAAGTTGAATATTTCCTCCTTTATCCCCAGTCCCCCAAGGGGACTCTACAAATACTTTTTAATTCTCTGCACAAAATACTCTGGGATATATTGGAGCATCACACTCACCTGTACAAACTGACAAGGTCTCACTCCTTATTCAAGATTCTGTGTAAACATGGTGTTCAAGTAATACTAATTAAATAATGCGCTACCCTAAATATAATTTTTGCACCAAATAAACATATCTCCTTTTTTGGTCTTGCACAGAGGTATTGTTTTTGTGTCCATTCTGTAATTTTAAATTATTTCAAAATACATTTTTTGGGGGGGATACACTCAGTTCTTGTCCTAAAAAACAAAAACAAAAATGATATTCCTTAGAATCACTGGAAAGCTAGTTAAACATATGAGTGGTCCCTCATATGAGTGGTCCCTACCCAGATATACCGAATCGGAATATCTGGGGGTAGAGCTAGGGAGTCCTTTTGTAGGTGTTGCTTTCATTTTCTTTTTACTTAAAAAGAAATGTTTTTTTTTCTTTTTTTTAGCATTCAAACTAAATTTATTTTAGCATTTGTTCCCCCTATTATTTATTTTTATTCCATGTGTTCTACACCTTTGTTAACAAGGTAGATAAAAGGAGCATCAGACACAAGGTTTTCACAATCACACAGTAACATTGTGACAGCTATATCATTATTCAATCATCCTCAAGAAACATGGCTACTGGAACACAGCTCTACATTTTCAGGCAGTTCCCTCCAGCCTCTCTATTACATCTTGAATAACAAGATGATATCTACTTGATGCATAAAAATAACCTCCAGGATAACCTCTTGACTCTGTTTGAAATCTCTCAGCCATTGACACTTTGTCTCATTTTCCTCTTCCCCCTTTTGGTCAAGAAGGTTCTCTCAATCCCTTGATGCTAAGTCTCAGCTCATTCTAGGGTTTTTCTCAATCCCTTGATGCTGAGTCTCAGCTCATTCCAGGATCTCTGTCCCACGTTGCCAGGAAGATCCACACCCCTGGGAGTCATGTCCCACGCAGAGAGGGGGAGGGTGGTGAGACTGCTCGTCGTGTTGGCTGGAGAGAGGGGCCACATCTGAGCAACAAAAGAGGCTCTCTTGGGGGTGACTCTTAGGCCTAAATTTTACGTAGACTTGACCTATTCTTTGTGGGGTTAAGTTTCATATGAACAAACCCCAAGAAAAAGAAATGTTTTTAAGTAAAATGTTTTAAAGCAAAAAGTTCTTCTTGAAATGTAACTGTTTTCATTTCATTGACTGCTAAGCAAAGATCATGCAATGGGGTCGCTTAAACAATGGGAATTTATTTGGTCACGGTTTTGCGGCTAGTAGAGGTTCTAAGTCAAGGCATCACAAGGCAATGCTTTCTCCCAGAAGACTTTGGCATTCTAGGGTTAGCTGCTGGTGATTCCTGGCCCTAGGCTCTCCTGTCAGTTGATAATACAACATGTGGGTCTCTCTTTGCCTCTCCTTTCTCTTTGGGTTCCATTGATGTTCAGCTTTTGGCTGCTCCTTCTATGGGTTTCTGTTTGAATTTCTTTCCCCTTATTAAGGGCTCCAGTTAACAGAATTAAAACCCATCCTGGTTGAGCTGGGCCACACCTTACCTGAAGCAACCTTATCAAAAGGTCCTACTTACAATGGGTTCACAGTCACAGGAATGGATTAAGTTTAAGAACATATTTTTCAGGGGGTACATACAGCTCCATGCCACCATAGTAACATACATAGAGAAAAGCACCCAGATCATAAATGTGCAACTCAGGGCTTTTCACAAAATGAGCACATCCATATGACTGGCATTCAGATGAAGAAACACTTTGAAGGCATCTCAGCTCCCTTCTGCTTCCTTATAGTCACAGTCACCCCCTCCTCCTCCAACCAAGGATAACCACAGATTTATTTGGTCTGCCTTTGAAATTTATGTACATGGAATCATGAACACTTTTTTTTTTTTGAGTCTGGTTTCTTCTGCTCAATTTTATGTTAACTACACCCATGTTGTTGTGTGTTTCAATAGTTTGTTCATTCTCGTTGCTGTACAGAATTCCACTCAATGAAGTTATTTATCCATCTAATTGTTGACACAGTTTGGGTTGTTTCCAGTTTGGGGCAATTGCAAGTAGTGCTAGGAACTTTGTCATACATATCTCTTTCCTTGTGCATGTGTACTAATTTATCTTGGGTACACACCTAAGAGTGGAATTGCTGAGCCTCAGGATACACTGTGTCCAGCTTTGATAGATCCTGCCAGTTATTCAAAGTGCTTTTATCATTTGCACTTCCACTAGCACTATAGAGGATTTTGTGGTTCTGTGTCCTCATACACTGTAGAGTCGACTTTTAAAACAAGCTCCCCAGGTATTCTTGATGCTGGTGATGTATATTATATAATAGAGATTTTTTTTTTCTTTCCTAAATCCCTCTTGAAATCCGGTACTAAGTGTGGCTCCAAAAAAGTCCTTCCCTGGGTGGGAGGAATGGCAAAAATGTGCAGTGCTGATGGTGTTCCCTGGCTGGCATGTGGGTTCCCTGGCTGGCATTTCCCTTTCCCAAATCCTGCTCATCTTTTATGTTTACTTTATTATTTTTTTTATTGTGAAAAATAACATATATACAAAAAAGTCTATAAATTTCAAAGCACCATGCAACATTTAGTTGTAGAACAGATTTTAGAGTTTCGAATGGGTTACAATTCCACCATTTTAAGTATTTACTTCTAACTGCTCCAAGACACAGGATACTAAAATAAGTATCAATATAATGATTCAGCAATCTTATTTATTAAACCCTATCTTCTCTGTATAACTCCACTTTCTCCTTTGATCTTTCTCCCGCTCTTTAGGGGTATTTGGGCTATGCCCATTCTAACTTTTTCATGTTGGAAGGGGCTGTTGATAATACAGAATGGGGGGAATGGAACAAATTGATGTTCTGGAGAGACTGGCCCTAAATCTTGCCCATCTTTTAATGTCCGATTCAAGGGTTAGCTTTTCCACACAGTGTTCTCTGACTACCCCAACCCTCATTTATCTCTTTTCTCCAAACTTACAATTTCTACTACAGCAGATGTCTAAATAGACATTGTCTTTCAGTGCTCCCCTCATATTCCATCCCACCTCCCCACTTAAACCTGTAATAGATAACTTTTATGTAAGAACTTTATTATGCCCCAGATACTGTCCTAAGATCTTTACGTATCAGTCTCCCAACCATAATCTCAGACAGAACCTACTATTATCCCCATTTTACAGGTGAGGAAACCAAGGTACAGAAAAACTCTTGCCCAAAGTCACTAGCTAGTAAAGGATAAAAGCATTTGGATTCAAGCAGCCTGATTCCAGAGGCTACAAATTGCCTCTTGTAACCATTGTTTCTGTATCTGGCATTATTTACTTTGCATAAATTAGCTCAAGTGATTTGCATAAACAAACCTGTGAGACATGAGGCATGGTGCCCATTTTACAGATGAGGAAAAAAATCTCTGAACAGTTGGGTGATTTGCTCAGGGTTACATTGCTAATAAATGGCTAACATGAACCCGCATCTGTCCAATGAGCACTCTTCAACTGTGAAATCCTTAAGGACCCCCATATTGGATTCACAGCTGGAAAAACGCCTTTTACAAGTCAAAAGCTGAGGCCCAGATAAAGGAAGTATCAGGTCCAGGTTTGAGGCAGAGCTAGAAGTTGTCACCTATATATATTTACTGGCCTAGAACAGCGCTTGCTAGCAGGTAATACATATCTGTTGTAAATGATTGAATATCTAACATTTAAGAACAAATAAAGAACCACAATTAGTATCTAGCTTTTAATGTCCTAATATTTTAAAAGGGATTTTAGCCCTGTCTACGTGGGACATGACTCCCAGGGGTGAAGACCTTCTTGGCAATGTGGGACAGAAATCCTAGAACGAGCTGAGACTTCTCGACCAAAAGGGGGAAGAGTGAAATGAGACAAAGTGTCAATGACTGAGAGACTCCAGAGTTGAGAGGTTATCCTAGAGGTTATTCTTACGCATTAAGTAGATATCACCTTGTTAGTCAAGATATAATGGAGAGGCTGGAGGGAACTGCCTGAAAATGCAGAGCTGTGTTCCAGTAGCCATGTTTCTTGAAGATGATTGTATAATGATATAGCTTTCACAGTGTGACTGTGTGATTGTGAAAAATTGTGTCTGATGCTCCTTTTATCTACCTTGTCAACAGACGAGTAAAACATATGGAATAAAAATAAATAATGGGGGGACAAATGTTAAAATAGATTTAGTTTGAAATACTAGTGATTGATGAAAGGGAGGGGTAAGGGGTATGGTATGCATAAATTTTTTTTTCTGTTTTCGTTTTATTTCTTTTTCTGAATAGATACAAATGTTCCAAGAAATGATTATGATGATGAATATGCAACTATGTGATGATATTGTGAATTACTGATTATATACGTGGATTGGAATGATCAAAATAGGAATGTTAACATTTTCTTTGTGTTTTTTGGTATTTAAAAAAATAAAATAAAAAGATTAATAAATAAATAAATAAAAGGGATTTTAGTACCTACCCTCTGGTGTTATTCTAACCAACACTCCAATGGAGAACAGTAAGCCCGCAGAACCTAAGGCCTCTGATTTTTTTCTTTTCCTTTTCATTCATTCAACAACTATTTAATGAACACCCATCACCTGCCAGGTAGATACTGTTGTAGGTGATGAAGATAGAGGTTTTAACAAAGTAGACAAATTCTTGCTGTCAGGAGCTTATTTTCTGGTATTCCTTCAACAAATATGAAAAAAATAGATAATGCTTATACGGCGCTTATCACAGCCGGCATGCTTTAAGCGCTATACAGTTTTCAGCAAACCCTTTGAAGTAGCGGAAATGAGGTTACCATCCCTACTTTCCTGATAAGGAAACAACACAGAGAAGTTTAAGTAAAGAATACAGCTATAAACGGAACGAATGGCTGAAACTTGACGTAGGTAGTATAGTGTGGCCCAACTGGGAGCTCTGGATGAAGTGTTCTAGCTCCGCGTGTAGTTATCCAATTCCCTCTTTGCCAGGTTTGGGGATGTGAGTTGGGTGACGGTCCCTGAGCTGAGAGGTTGGTGAGAGAGCCAAGCCCAAACCGTGGAGATGAGTAGAAGGATGCACTTACCCCAGGGGTTCGGGAGGATACCTTCAGCCTAGCTATCTCCATTTATTTCGGGCTCCCCCCCCCCCTTTTCCTTTTCTTCTCTTCATCGTCTCGGTGAATGTTCTCTCTTTCTTTCCATCTCCTTTCCCCTTTCCCACTTCCCTTCTCTCTCATTTTTAAAAATGCATTTTTTATTAATTAAAACATTTTTTAAACATAACAAACATTCTTACACTATGATCATTCCATTCTATATATACAATCAGTAATTCACAAAATCATCACATAGTTGTATATTCATCATCATGATAATTTCTTAGAACATTTGCATTAATTCAGAAAAAGAAATAAAAAGAAAACAGAAATAAATTTAGACTGAAATGTTAGTGGTCAATGAAAAGGAGGGGTGAGGCATACGGCATGTATGAACTTTTTTCTGTTTTCTTTTTATTTCTTTTTCTGAATTGATGCAAATGTTCCAAGAAATGTTCATGATGATGAATATGCAACTATGTGATGATATTGTGAATTACTGATTATATATGTAGAACGGAATGACCAAAAGTTAAGAACGTTTGCGTTTGTTTGGTATTAAAAAAAATTAAAAATTAAAAAATTAAAAAAAAAATCATAAGATACCACTTCAAAAAAAAAAGAAAAAGAAAAAAAATTCATACATCCCATACCCCTTACCCCTCCCTTTCATCGATCACTAGCATTCCAATCTACTAAATTTATTTTAACATTTATTCCCCTTATTATTCATTTTTAATCCTAAACTGGGTCCTACAATGCCACCGTTTATAGATTCAACGGTTTCCTAGTGCTTCATTTTTTAAAAGCGCGTATGTTGAACATTTTCTACTTTTTTGTCTTAGAAAAAATAAGGAAACACAACTGCGAACGGACGCAGCGACTTGTCTGTGCGCCAAGCGCCTTTTGCCAAAAAAAAAAGGGATTGCGTGGTTGGCAGGTCCGCTCCCAGCTGTCAACGCTGCAGCCCGGGCCCCGGGACCCGGACGCAGGGCGGAACCAATGTCTCAGGGTCGCGGGTATCGCCGGATTAGTATTCTCGAGAAGCCGCGCCGCTGGTTCCTCTTGGGTTTTCAGTCAGTGCGCCTGCGCCGCCTGCGCTCCGCCGCTCCCGCCTCGGGCTCGGGCTCGGGCTCCGGGATGTCCGCGTTGTGCGACCCTCCCGGGGCCCCAGGGCCTCCCGGGCCCACCCCGGCCACCCACGGTCCCGCGCCGCTCAGGTAGTCAGAGCCCCTGGCATCTTCCCCTCCCCGCGCCGCGCGGCCCCGCGCCAATCCCTCGCTTGCTCGGCAGAGAACCGGATCCTACTTCGAGAACTCGCGTCAGGGTTCCTTATAGATTCCTGGTGGGGTCTTCCCAGAGCTTAGGGTTGCCTCGCAAGACTCCTGGCTCCGGGACCGGCCCAACTAGGACCTCGGCCCTGCTTCGTCCTCCAGCCCAATGTCCAGCTCCCCAGGCTCCGGCAGGAGTCGAGCATAGCAGAACTCTCGGAAACTCAGCTGCCTTGCCCCAATTAGACCCGAGGGAACCTGGGCCCCAGATTTCATGGAGTCTTCCTGAGAACCCAGACCCAGAAACCCGCCCAATGCTTCCTTCGAGACTTTTCCTGGCATTTGAATGGGATCCCCCCCCCCCCACCTTAAACGGTGTTTCTTTGGAGAAACCAGAGAAGAGCGACACTGTCAGAGTCCGATCAACAGAGTCCCTTAAAACCTTCTTGCTGTTTTCTTTGTCAGAAAAGAAAGTAAGAGGAAGGAGACTTTGCCTCCTCCTATACATTGGCATCTGGACCTCTAAGACTCCATATGTTTGGGGAGGGGGAAGGTCAAGGCATAACCCTGTCTGTGCTATGGGACACCCTGATTCCCAGGCACACAGAGGATACTGGGAAGCTTGTTGATGTGGTGGAGTCTAAGCGAAGGATGCTTAGGATGCCTGCAGAATGATGGGGAGGATCAAGTGTTGGGAGCGAGAGCCCTGAAAAGGGGGGGCAAGTTAAAGGTTGCTATTTTCTTTCTGTTAAGAGCAGAATCCAAGGGTATTTGTATTATGGGTGGGAGTGAGGTAAAGTTGCAAAGGTGTTTTTAAAGCAGATGTTAGTTATAAGAATACAAAATATATTTCAGTTCAACATATTTATTGAATTCCTCTATGCCAGGCACCTCAGTGGAAGGGGATTCAGTGTTGAAGAGCACAAAAGTTACTCCTTATTGGAGCTTATAGTCTGATTATATAACTTCAGTTTCCTTACCTGTAAAACGGGATCATAACAGTACCTACCTCATTGGACTATTAGGATTGAGATACATGTAAAATACTTCAAAGAGTAGCTGACATATTTTGAGTTATCTAATATTGGGATTCTTATTTAAAGAAAGATAGCTAATATTTATTGAATAAATAGTGGTGCTTAAGTGTTTCACAAACATCTTCCTATGAGGAATTATCCGTGTTTTACAAAGAAAGAAACCAAGGTTCAGAGAATGTAATTTGCCCAAGATCTCACAATACTCTAAGTCCTCTCTTTTGCTTCCTTATAGTGCTCAGGAGCTGTCCCAGGAAATCAAGGCTTTTCTTACTGGTGTAGACCCTGTTCTGGGCCACCAGCTTTCGGCCCGGGAACATGCTCGCTGTGGTCTTCTCCTGCTCCGCTCTTTGCCACCTGCTCGGGCTGCCGTGCTGGATCACTTGCGAAGTGTCTTTGATGAAAGTGTCCGGGCCCACCTGGCTGCCCTGGATGAAAGCCCTGTGGCTTGCCCACCTCACCTTCGCCCACTCCCATCCTCCCATGTCCCTGCAGGGGGTCCAGGCCTAGAGGATGTAGTACAGGAAGTACAGCAGGTACTGTCTGAGTTTATCCGGGCCAACCCAAAGGCCTGGGCGCCTGTGATTAGTGCATGGTCCATTGACCTCATGGGGCAACTGAGCAGCACATATTCTGGCCAGCATCAGCGTGTGCCCCATGCCACTGGCTCTCTCAATGAACTGCTGCAGCTGTGGATGGGCTGCCGGGCCACGCGCACACTCATGGATATCTATGTGCAGTGCCTCTCTGCTCTCATTGGCAGCTGCCCAGATGCCTGTGTGGATGCCTTGCTGGATACCTCTGTCCAGCATTCTCCACACTTTGACTGGGTTGTGGCTCATATAGGATCCTCTTTTCCTGGAACCATCATCTCCCGAGTCCTCTCCTGTGGTCTCAAGGACTTCTGTGTCCATGGTGGGGCTGGAGGTGGAGCTGGTGGCAGTGGTGGAAGCTCTTCTCAGAACCCCTCTACAGACCCCTTCCCTGGATCTCCTGTCATCCCTGGGGAGAAACGGGTACCCAAAATTGCCTCAGTTGTAGGCATCCTAGGGCATCTGGCTTCCCGCCATGGAGATAGTATCCGACGGGAGCTCCTGAGAATGTTTCATGATAGCCTGGCAGGGGGCTCTGGGGGCCGGAGTGGGGATCCCTCCCTTCAGGCCACAGTTCCCTTCCTCCTGCAGCTGGCGGTCATGTCACCAGTTTTGCTGGGCACAGTTTCTGGAGAACTGGTGGAATGCCTGAAGCCCCCAGCTGTTCTGAGTCAGCTGCAGCAACACCTGCAGGGGTTCCCCCGAGAGGAGCTGGACAATATGCTGAACCTGGCTGTGCACCTGGTGAGCCAGGCCTCTGGGGCAGGTGCCTACCGCCTGCTGCAGTTCTTGGTGGACACAGCTATGCCTGCCTCAGTCATCACCACCCAGGGCCTGGCTGTGCCCGACACCGTACGCGAGGCCTGTGACCGGCTGATCCAGCTGTTGCTGCTACACCTGCAAAAACTAGTGCATCATCGAGGAGGGTCCCCTGGGGAAGGAGTGCTGGGCCCACCCCCACCCCCCCGCCTAGTGCCCTTTCTCGATGCACTAAAAAACCATGTTGGAGAGCTGTGTGGAGAGACCTTACGACTGGAGCGGAAACGATTCCTCTGGCAGCACCAGCTCCTGGGCCTGCTTTCTGTGTACACCCGACCTAGTTGTGGACCTGAGGCCTTGGGCCATCTACTGAGCCGTGCCCGAAGCCCTGAAGAGTTGAGTTTGGCCACCCAGTTATATGCAGGGCTGGTGGTCAGTCTCTCTGGCCTCCTGCCCCTGGCTTTCCAAAGCTGCCTGGCTCGGATACATGCAGGGACTTTGCAGCCTCCCTTCACGGCCCGGTTCCTGCGCAACTTGGCGCTGCTAGTTGGGTGGGAACAGCAGGGTGGTGAGGGGCCAGCAGCCCTAGGGGCCCGGATTGGGGAGTCTGCCTCAGCCCATCTCTCTGACCTGGCTCCTCTTCTGCTCCATCCTGAGGAAGAAGTAGCTGAAGCTGCTGCTTCCCTATTGGCCATTTGTCCCTTCCCTCTGGAAGCCTTGTCCCCCTCCCAACTCCTGGGTCTGGTGAGGGCTGGGGTGCATCGTTTCTTTGCCTCTCTGCGGCTGCATGGCCCACCAGGTGTGGCCTCGGCCTCCCAGCTTCTCACCCGCCTCTCTCAAACCTCCCCAGCTGGACTCAAGGCTGTTCTGCAGCTACTAGTTGAGGGAGCCTTACATCAGGGCAACACAGAGTTGTTTGGAGGGAAAGTGGATGAGAACAATGAGACTCTCTCAGTTACCTCAGCTCCTTTGGTCTCTGCCTCTCTGTTGGACACTAATCGGCGGCACACTGCAGCTGTGCCAGGTCCTGGAGGAATTTGGTCAGTTTTCCATGCTGGAGTCATCGGCCGTGGCCTAAAACCACCCAAGTTTGTCCAATCACGCAATCAGCAGGAGATGATCTACAACACCCAGAGCCTCCTTAGCCTTCTTGTTCACTGCTGCAGTACCCCTGCAGGCACTGAATGTGGGGGGTGCTGGGGGGCTCCCACCCTGAGCCCAGAAGCAGCCAAAGCAGTGGCAGTGACCCTGGTGGAGAGTGTGTGTCCTGATGCAGCTGGTGCTGAGCTGGCATGGCCCCCTGAGGAGCATGCCCGGGCCACCGTGGAGCGGGATCTCCGCATTGGCCGGCGCTTCCGGGAACAGCCCCTGCTCTTTGAGCTGTTAAAGCTGGTGGCAGCTGCTCCCCCAGCCCTGTGCTACTGCTCTGTGCTTCTGCGGGGGCTGCTGGCTGCCCTCTTGGGTCATTGGGAAGCTTCTCGCCACCCTGATACAGCCCACTCCCCTTGGCAGCTGGAGGCATCCTGCACCCTGGTGGCTGTCATGGCTGAGGGGAGCCTCCTGCCACCAGCCCTAGGCAACATGCACGAGGTATTTAGCCAACTGGCACCATTTGAAGTGCGCCTGCTGCTGCTCAGCGTGTGGGGCTTCCTCCGGGAACATGGGCCCTTGCCCCAGAAGTTCATCTTCCAGTCAGAGCGTGGCCGCTTCATCCGGGACTTCTCCAGGGAGGGTGGGGGTGAGGGGGGACCCCATCTGGCTGTGCTACACAGTGTCCTCCACCGCAACATCGACCGCCTGGGCCTTTTCTCTGGTCGTTTCCAGGCGCCTTCACCGTCCACTCCTCTTCGGCAGAGTACATAGCCTTTTCCGTGCTCCGAAGGTCAAGGGAGGTTGAGCAGTGAGAGAAGGGGCTGGAGTGCTGCACAAGGGTGTAGGTTTCTCTTCTAAGTCCCTGGCTTAAGGAGCGCTGTCACTTTCTTCTCCCCCGCCTATTTTTCTAAATAAAATTTGCCAAGTTGAGACACAGAGTCCAGCGCCTCTGTCTGATGCTTAGAGCCGGCAAAATCGGACAGCGCCTGGCTCTGGGCGACCACGCCCCGGCCTCAAGGCCCGCCCCTGGCCCCTGGCCCCGCTCCCCGGGAGCGAGCATTTTGAGCGCTCACCCCCACCATTGATCGCCGCCGGGCCGCCTTGTAGCCGAGCCAATCAGAAGGCCGGAAGGGGCGGGCGCTAGAATACGTGGCTCCACGCGCGCGGAGGGAGGGGAGGGTCGGGGTCAAGGAGCAAACCCGGTACAAGATGGCGGCGGTAGCGGCAGTGGCGGCGCGTAGGAGGCGGTGAGGAGCCCAGAACCCTGGGGCGCGCCCGGGACGCCCCTATGTCCCCCGAAGCCCATATCATTCCTTCTCATTTGTTCTTCTGAGATTCGGCCATCTACCCCCAGCTCGCGAGGACCCTTTGTTCTTTTGGAGGCAGCCTCGGGCGCCCCTAGCCCCCCCGCGGCAGCACAGCGCGGCGTCGGGATCCTTTGGCTCTGGGGCTTTCTGCTCCGGCCCGGAGGCTCAAGAAGGCCGCAGCTGTGTCCCCTTTCTGGCCTTGGCCGGTCTCAGCCGCCGCCTTGTCCTGGCGGGTCGCGGCGGCCAACGCTGCCGCCTCCCGCTTGCAGTGCGCGAGGCCCCCGGCGTGGGGAACCGGACGCAGCCCGGCTTCCAGGCACACAGCCTGCCGCCCATGGGCCTCTGCAGCCCAAGCTGGAAGTCCCACGGCCGGTAGTTCTGTCCGCACTCCCCTTCCTGCCCACCCCTCCTCCAGCCTCGGACCCTGCCCTGGTCTTGTCTTTTTCACGTGGACAGCAGCCCTGGCTTATTCGATGTCTGTGATTGCTGGGCAGGGCTGGGGCAGGATCCGGTAAGTTCACACTCTGGTTGATGTTGCTGAAACACAACATGTAATGATTTGGTCTGCGCTTTCGAGTTTATGTTACCAAAGAAAAGATTTGAAACACTTCACCATCACCCACAAAGCGTTTACCATGACCTAACGGATATACCCGGGTGGTAGAGGCGTGTTCTGTCGGCTACTGTGAAAAAAGCGTGGATCGTAAAAGTCAGCTCTCTGGGAGCCTGTGATCTGAAACAATAAACGGGTGCGACTTGCTCCGAGCTCATTCCTGACTTTGGCTTGTGTTCAGGGCATCCGTGAGTTCCTAGGACCTCCATCGGGTCATAGTTGAATGATCTTTTAGAAATCCCGCCCCCATTAGCAGCTCTGTAAACCTATTTTATAGACTGCCCAAATAGGACTGGAGAGTGTATTTAACTCATCGTACCTTTGATTTCTGCTACTTCTGGAAGGGACGTGGGGTCAGGGGTCCAGAGTGCCTGCTTCATTCACTCCTCAGGACCTGTGATTGGACACATGGCTTGCTGTTGAGCTTTATGATAGCATTGCTTCTACATGGTTGGCTAGTACTTATTCCTGCTTGGCCTGTTACACCACAGGGCTTCTGTTTTCCTCACCTGTCTGTCTGGCCTGTTGGAAGGCTTGCTTTGTACATTCACAGGAACTGGAGGTCTTACTGTGTTCTGTGATCGCTTTCTGGTGATTTTTTTTGTTAAGCACATGATTGAGGCTCATGCTGTCTACAGTGCATTTAGTGGATGTGGCTCTCAGTTATCTTGATGGCAGTTTGCAAAGTTGCATTGCTTAGAAAAGTCCCCACACCACCCCCACTTGAAACACTTTCGCAGAGTGTGCACCTGGTCCACGTGCATTATTCACTAGGAGCGCATGGGGGTTTGGAACTCTTCATTTAATAAACACTGCAGATGATTCTTAACAAACACAGACACTGAAAACCTCTGTCTAGGGTTTACACAGAATGGATGAATAGATCCTTCAAACTGACTTGTTAAAATAGGCCTATTAGTCCCTTGTCTGTCATTTGATAGCATGTTGGGGAAATGACAGTTGGTGATAACCTTCTTGGCATGATGGTCCTTTGTGAGGTAGGCACAGTATATCCTGTTACTGATTAGTGTGCTGTGTGGTGCATCATGGGCCAGTACATGGCCCCAGGGAGTAGGGCAGAGCTGGGTTCAATCCCCATTTCCCCCATTACTTGCTGTTCAATCTTGGATGAGTTACTTAACTTTTTATACCTCATTAAAGAAAAAAAGATAGCTTTGAGGATTCAGTGATGTAGTGAATGTAAAGAAGTAGCTCGGACCCTGGCTGCTGATTAGAATTGTTTAGCATGCTTTTAAAAAACACTGATCCTAGGTACTACTTCAGGCCAATTAAATTAGAATCTCTGGGTGCGGGGCACAGGCATTGATACTTTAACAAACCAGGACTTGGGCCCTTGGGGGTATATTAGAGCTCAATACAAGTTAACTATTGTTACTTTTCTCAGGCTTAGGTACTCAGTGTGGTGGCAAGGTTTGAAGATAGAGATCCGAGGAGCAAGATGCCTAGGTAGCAAGAAAAGTTAAGGCCCTAGCAACTGTGACCTGCAGATTAATTGAGGGATTATCTTTAACTTTTTAGTTCTCTATGTCTCCACTAGATACCTTGCCCACTGAAAGGCATGCTTGTTTTGTTTCTCTTTCCCACTAACATGGCACCACTGCTCCCTCTGGGACTGACTGTTACTGCTCCTTTGAGAGGCTGATGTAACCAGAGTCAATACCAAGGCCTCTGAAGGCCAGAGATCCTTTGTCCACTTCCTCTGCCTTTTGAAGGGAAGGTGTGAGGGGTCCTGCTCCTCAGGATTGATGTTTAACCCCATTTCCACTCTGCCTTTCTCTCTTCTTTCCTGAGCTGTCTTCTTGGGCCACGGCAGAAGAGACCTTTCCCTCTGAAAGTGTGTCCCTTCCTGATCCCCGTAATTGTACCCTCTTTACCCTTTTTTCTCCTTAGGTCTTGGGCAGGTTTGATACTGGCTGGTTTAGGGGTTTGCCTGGGAGTTACCCTTGCTGTGGATAGAAGCAACTTTAAGACCTGTGAAGAGAGCTCCTTCTGCAAGTATGTTGTTTTTGGGAGAGTGGGATGGAAAGTAGGGTAACATGGAAGGTGTCTGTGGCAGATGGGGTGACCCAGGGACACTGCAGGTGGTAAGAGGGACCCAGGAACATTGGATGTGCCCTCTCACCTTATTGTCTAACCGTTCTACTTTACAGGCGGCAGCGAAGCATACGGCCAGGTCTCTCTCCATACCGAGCCTTGCTGGACTCTCTGCAGCTTGGTCCTGATGCCTTCACAGTCCATTTGATCAACGAGGTCACCAAGGTCAGGGGAAATGGGGTAGTGTTTAATAGGGGTAAGGAGATGGCTGAGGGGTAATTTGGGAAGGGGAAATTATAGCCAACATCCTGCCCAAGCCTACTCTTGGAACTTTTACCTTGTAAGGAACTCAATTCTTGGATCCTTTAGAGAGAGGGCTTTAAGAAAGAGACCCCTCAGGAGGCATGGGGTTCATGGTGCAGCCTCTTCCTGCAGAATTCAACCTCAGGCCCCCTCCCCAGGTGTTGCTGGTGCTGGAGCTCCAGGGGCTTCAAAAGAACATGACTCGGATCAGGATTGACGAGCTGGAGCCCCGGCGGCCCCGATACCGTGTGCCGGACGTGTTGGTGGCTGACCCTCCCACAGCTCGGTAAATATTTTTCCGTAGAAACATATCCATCTCCATGGCCCTTTTCTCACTGGTTGACTTTCTTTTCCTCGTTGGGGTAATAGCTGACCAGTGCCTTTCTACTCTCCTCAGTCTTTCCTCATCTCTTCCTCTGTTCACTTATTTTCTCTCTCTTTGTTTATTCATTCAGCATTCTGCATTCTTTGCTGTGCTAGGCCTGGGCTGGCAGTATAAGAGGAAGTGAGGCATAGCTCTTACCCTCAGGAGGACATCAGCGTCTCCTTCCTTCCCTCCCTCCCTCTCTCCTAGCCTTCCTCCCTTCCCCACTCCTCCCCTCCCAAATATTCCTCTCTATCCAGTACCCCTGATACTGCCAGGGTGATCGCTAGTCTGAAGTTTGTCATATCCTCACTTTTATGTTCTTTCAGTTTTATCATTTTATGTGTGTGTGTGTGTATATATAACACACATAGATATTGGATGTGTATATATGCTTAGCAGTAAATTATGTGGTTTTACTTGGTTTTTGAACTTTATAGGGTGAATATCTTAGAAAATGTGGTCTTCTGGAATTACCTTTTTTCACATAACTAATTCTGGTGCATATAGTTCAGGTTCACTCATTTTTACTGCTGTATAATATTGTGGTGTATGGATGTACCCCAACTTATTTATCCATTTATTTTTTTGGTAGGCATTTGGTTTGTTTCCAGTATTTTGCTATCTGAAGTGTTGCTGTGTCTGTACATGTCTCCTGTTGTGCCAGTGCAGGAGTTTTTTTTGGCATATGGCTAGGAGAGAACTGCAGAACTGTCGAATGTGGGAATGATCAACTTTCTGAGATGATGCCAAAGTGGTTACACCAATTTGCACTCCCACAACTGATATAGAAGAGATACATTGACCCACATCCTCTCCAACACGTGGTACTGTTGGACTTAATTTTTGTCCATAGAATAGGTATAAAATGGAATCTCATGGTGGTCTTGGCTTGTTTGTTTTCCCCAGTTTATTTATGAGATAGAACATCTCTTCATTCGTTTATCTGTTATTCTGGTTCACTAATATGTGGAATGGCAGTTCACAACTTATACCCATTTTTCTTTTCTGTTGTTTGTCCTTTACTTATTGATTTATAGAAACTAAAATGCTCTGGATACTGATTCTTCATCACTTACACATGGGAGATATCTTTTCCCAAGTTGTCCCCATCTTTTTATTTTCCTGTAGGTGTCTTTAAAAAAGAAAACCTTTTTATGTGAGAGTTCCCACATGCCCTGCATCCAGTTTCCCTTGTTGCTGCCATTACTAAGGTGTGTTAGTCACATATACTGCATTGATACTGTTAATGTTATTATGAACTGAAGTCCTTATTTTATTTAGATTTTCTTAATTTTTACCTAATATCCTTTCACTGTTCCAGGATTCCATCCCATGACATTTAATTGTCTTATCTCTTCTAGATTGTGACAGTTTCTCAGATTTTCCTTGTTTTTGATTCCCATAAAGGTGTATTTTTTTTGTTTTTTTTTTGCATGGTCAGGCACTGGGAATCAAACCTGTGTCTCTGGCATGGCAGGCAAGAATTCTGCCTGCTGAGATACTGTGGCCCGCCCATAAAGGTTTTTTTTCTCCCCCTTTATTAGGGAAGTTGTGGGTTTACAGAATAATCATGCATAAAATATAGGATTCCCATGTACTACACTACCACCAATACCTTACACTGGTGTGGAATATTTGTTACAATTGATGATAGCACATTTTTTTAATTGCTGTTCAATTAATAGCACACTATTAATTGAAGTGTATGGTTTATCTTTGGGTTCACTGGGTAGTGTGGTTCCATAGAGTAAGAAAAATTGTTTTATTTTGTTACCATATATACAATCTTACATTTCACCTTTTAATCATATTCAAATATATATCTCAGTGCTGTAATTGCATTCACAATATTGTGATGTCATCACCACCACCCATTACCAAAACATTTCCATCATTCTCAACAGTAACCTTGTGCTTTTTTTTTTTTCTCGATGCATGGTCTGGGAATCGTACCAAATCTCCCGCATGGAAGGCAGGCATTCTAACCACTCAACTACCCATGAGCCCTGCAACCCTGTGCATTTTAAGCCTTAACAGCCCCATTTCCTATCTCTACCCCATCACCTGGTAACTTGTATTCTAGATTCTATCCCTGTGAGTTTGCTTATTCTAATTGTTTCAGTTTCAATTCAGTCAGATCATATATAATATTTCTATGTTTGGCTTATTTCACTCAACTTGATCCTTCAAGGTTCACCCATATTGTCACAGATAATAAAACTTCATTCCTTTCTAAAGCCGAAAATATTCTATTGTATGTATATGCTGTATTTTATGTATCCATTCATCAGTTGATGGACACTTGGGTTGCTTCGATCTTTCAGCAATAGGAATAATGCTGTTGTGAACATTGGGATGAAAATACCCTGTTTGAGCCTCTGCTTTTAATTCTTTTGGGTATAAATTAGTAGTGGGATTGCTGGGTCATGTGCTAGTTCTGTCTTCTAGTAGTTTTCTGAGGAACTACCAGTCTGTCTTCCACAGCGGCTGCTCCATTTTACATTCCCACCATCAATGAATGAGTGTTCCTATTTCTCCATATCCTTTCCAACACTCGTTTTACATTTTTTAAAAAATAGCAGCCATTTTAGTGGGTATGAAATGATATCTTATTGTGTTTGACTTGCATTTCCCTGATGACTAATGATGAGCATCTTTTCATGTGCTTTCTGGCTGTTCTAGTTTGCTAGCTGCCGGAATGCAATATACCAGAAACGGAATGACTTTTAAAAGGGAGAATTTAATGAGTTGCAAGTTTACAGTTCTAAGGCCAAGAAAATGTCCCAATTAAAACAAGTCTAAAGAAATGTCCAATCAAAGGCATCTAGGGAAAGATACCTTGGTTCAAGAAGGCCGGTGAAGTTCAGGGTTTCTCTTTCATGTGAGAAGGCACATGGCGAACACAGTCAGGGCTTCTCTCTCAGCTGGAAGGGCACATGGCAAACACGGCGTCATCTGCTAGCTTTCTCTCCTGGCTTCCTATTTCATGAAGCTCCCCGGGAGGCATCTTTCTTCTTCATCTCCAAAGGTCGCTGGCTGGTGGACTCTCTGCTTTGTAGTGTTGCAGCATTCTCTGCTCTCTCTGAATCTCTCATTCTCCAAAATGTTTCCTCTTTTATAGGACTTCAGAAACTAATCAAGACCCACTCAAATGGGTGGAGACATGTCGTCACCTAATCCAGTTTAACAACCATTCTTAACTAAATCACATCAACCAGGGAGATGATCTCATTACAGTTTCAAACATACAGTATTGAATAGAGATTATTCTACCTTTAAGAAATGGGATTTATATTAAAACATGGCTTTTCTTAGGGGGCATATACCCTTTCAAACCAGCACACTGGCCAATCTCTCCAATCTTATTTGGAGAAATGTCTGTTCAACTCTCTTAATTTTTTTAAGACTGTAGAGGTGTCTTTTGAGGAATAGCCATTCTTCTTTCAATGTAATTAAATGTATCAATCTTTTCCTTCTTCCTCTGTTGTATTGAAATAACCTCCTACCTCAAGGTCTGAAAAATATGTGCTTATATATTTTTCTGAAGCTTTGCCTTTTAAATTTTAACTCATAGATTGTTGAGCTGATATTTGTATATGGTATGAGGTAAAGATATGCATGAAAATCTCTTTTTTCCTACTCCATTACTGAATTGTCCTTGTTTTAGTTTGCCAGGCTGCTATGACAGATACCATACAGTGGGTTGGCTTAAACAACAGGAATTTATTGGCTCATGGTTTTGAGGCTAGAAGAGGTCCAAAATCAAGATATTGCCAAGGGTATGCATTTTCCCCTAAGATTGTAGTGTTCTAGTCCTAGCTTCTGTCAAACCTTGGGGTTCTTTGGCTTTGCTGTCACATGGCAGTATCCTCTCCTTTCTCCTTTTATGACTTACAGGTCCTCTCTCTAAGGCCTGCAGTAATCCAGATTAAGACCCACCTCACCCACATCTAACTAAAAAATAACGTCTTCAAGAGATTCTATTTACAATGGGTTCACACCCACAGGAATGTGGATTAAGATTAAGAACATGTGTCTGTTGAGGTACATAATGCAAACTTCTACAGTCCTCCTTTCTTTTCCCACTGATCTGCTATGCCATCTCTGTTACATTTCACAGCTCTAATTATGCTTAAGTGGGCTTCCAGGATCTTTATTTGACTTCTTTGATCAGTTTGTCTGTCCCTGTACTATTACCACACTGCCTCTCGCTCCGTGGCAGGTCCTTCCTCTTTCTTTCAGAAGTGTTTTTAACTACTTTTGGCCCTTTGTACTGCCCTATATCCCTTTCGATCTCTTCCCCAGGCTCTCTGTCTCTGGCCGTGACGACAACAGTGTGGAGCTAACAGTAGCTGAAGGACCCTATAAAATCATCTTGACGGCACAACCATTTCGCCTTGACCTACTGGAGGACCGCAGCCTTCTGCTCAGTGTCAATGCCCGAGGACTCTTGGCCTTTGAACACCAGAGAGCCCCCAGGGTCTCGTGAGTACAGGGGTTGCGACTGCAGGGAACTTAATTTGAAAGAGCGTTAGAGATGTTGTGGAGTCTGACACTGGTTCCTGGGAGGAGGCAGGGTGGCCGGACAGCCAGCTGGAGGCTGGGGCCTGGGAGAAGCTAGCTGTCAGGGAGGAAAGAACCAGGCTGGGTCACAGTTTTCTCTATTTCCTGTACAAATCAAGAGGCAGGCACTTTGGTCCCTGTGCTGTACCCTGGGCACCACTTCTGAGATGCCTGCCTGGGTCTGCCTCTCCCTCTTCCCCTTCTTAAACCATCACATCTCCCAGATTTATTTTCTTCTTTTTTTTTTTTTGTTTTTTTTGTTTTTTTGGTTGTTGTTCCTTTTCCCCCTCCCCCCATCTCTGGAAGTTTGTCAACTGAAACTCACTTTTATGTTTCTGTTTTTGTGTTGGTTTTGTGCCTCTTTTTCTCTTCCCTACCCATCTCCTCTTGTCCCAGTTTCTCGGATAAAGTTAGTGTCACGCTCGGTAGCATATGGGATAAGATCAAGAACCTTTTCTCTAGGTAAATCCATGGCCACTGGTACTGTATGTGTTCCTTTGCCCTATCCCACCCTTCACACTCACCCTCAGGGGAAGTTGTCCTGGACCCCGCCCCCATCCCTAAGCCCTTACCCTTCGCTCACTAACCCTTTCCTCAACTGTGTGGCATCTGGTCCCTGGTCCACTGTTTCTCTGGTTGGGAGCTTCCTGGGAGAGGAAAGATGAAATGTTGGAAGTCCTCAAGGAATGTAGGGAGCTTATTGCTTTTCCAAGTACTGGGGGGAAATGATGCCTGTGGCTGAGATTCCTGAGACCCTGGGCAGAGCTGCTTGCCAGCTTCCCTTGTGAGTATTCTTTGGCAGAACCTCTTGTTTGAGTCCCTGTGTGTATCTGTAGAGGCTTGACTATGGTATGACCCACTTGCCTTTGCAAAACCCTTGTGTTAGGCCAGGAAGCTGAGGCCCAGGGAGGGCAGCTGGGGTCATCATCTCTCAGTGGAGGCAGCAGAACCAGGACTGGCATTCAGAACCCAGGCTCCTGAACTGGCCTGCCTATCTCTTCTGGGATGCTAGCGGAAGCTGGTAGATTCAGGCCTTTGGAGGAAGGCACCTCCTAGGGTATCATTTCCCTTTCTCATTTCTCCCCTCACCCTTTGCACACTTAACTGCTCACTGGGGGTCCCTCTCCAAGCTTTAATATTCAGTCCCTTCCTCCAATGCCTTCGTTCCTTTGGACCCTTGGCTCTCTATTCCCCCACCCCTCCTTCCACTAGCCCCTCGTCCCTGCCCCCTCTGGATTGGAGCAGACAGCTCTCCTACCTTCCAGGCAAGGATCAAAAGACCCAGCTGAGGGCGATGGGGCCCAGCCCGAGGAAACACCTGGGGATGATGACAAGGCAAGTCAGAGGGAGTAGGTGGTTGGACGGTAGGGCTGGCTCCGGGGCTGGAGGGGAAAGCCCTTGCCATCAGGGATGGGATTTAGAAAACTGGAGGGGAAGGAGAGATTACTAGTGTATGATTGGTTAGTAGTCCTTTTTCTTCTTGACAGCCGGAGGAAACCCAGGGGAAGGCAGAGAAAGATGAGCCAGGAGCCTGGGAAGAGACATTCAAAACTCACTCTGACAGCAAGCCGTATGGTGAGGGGCTGGGAGAGCCTGGGGCAGGGTGCAGGGACTCTTTACCAAGCAGATCTCTAGAGCTCATCTTCTGCTTTACTTCCAGGCCCCACATCTGTAGGTTTGGATTTCTCTCTGCCAGGGATGGAGCATGTGTATGGGATCCCCGAACATGCAGACAGCCTGAGGCTGAAGGTCACTGAGTGAGTCCCATGTGACATCAGGATATGCAGGGAGGAAGGGGAAGGGAGAAGTCAGGGCTCTGGGGAAATACACATGCAGATTAGATGTTCCAGGTGAGCATGGGGCATTTCTTGTGCCAAGTTCACCTGGGATGATCAGAAAATTCTTCTTTGAGAAAGGGTATGGGGCCAGTTCTTATTCCTCACCTTATAGGCTGGGGACTGTGTCTTTTGTAGCCTGGGACCATTCATTAGCCCAAGTCTGTCTCTCTGTCTGCAGAGGTGGGGAGCCGTATCGCCTCTACAATTTGGATGTGTTTCAGTACGAGCTAAACAATCCCATGGCCCTTTATGGGTCTGTGCCTGTGCTCCTGGCACACAACACTCAACGGGACTTGGGCATCTTCTGGCTCAATGCCGCAGAGACCTGGGTTGACATCTCCTCTAACACTGCGGGGAAGGTGAGAACACAAGGCACAGGGAAAAATGAGGGAGTGACTCTTCCAGGTCTTGAGATAGATGAGTATGCAAGAGGCATTAGCAAGGGACATTTATGTTGGTGGCATTAGGCTGGTATAGGCATTAGGCTGGTAGGGTAGTCTGTTTGGGGTTGGGTGAAGGAAGAGGGCCTGGGTCTTGTGAGCAGCATTTGAATTCCCCAGTCACTCCCGGAATACACACACTCATGGAGAAATCTGTCCTTTCTAGACTGAGAGGAATGAGGGGATGCATTTATGACTGAATACCTTTTCCATTGACTGTACTGGGATATAGTACAAACTCAAGTAGGAAAGGTCATCAGGCTATGGGAGCAGGGAGACAGACAGTCAACAAACAGATAATAAAGAAGGTAAGATGATTTCAGGGGTGGGAAGTGCTCTGGAAATAAGTAAAAGGAGTCATGTGATGGGGGTTAGGGCAGAGGTGCTTTAGATAGTGTGGTATCCAGGAAAGCCTCACTGAGTAGGTGACGTGATTTCAGACCAAAATGACTTAATAGGAGACAGCTGTGTGAGCACTCTGAGGAGAAAACTGCTGTTTTGTCTTTGGGTTGGAAATGAGAGGGCAGGTGTCTGACCTTTCCCTGGTCCTCCTATACAGACCCTTTTTGGGAAGATGCTGGACTACCTGCAGGGCTCTGGGGAGACCCCACAGACAGATGTTCGCTGGATGTCAGAGAGTGGCATCATTGATGTCTTCCTGCTGCTTGGGCCCTCTGTCTTTGATGTCTTCCGGCAGTACGCTAGTCTGACAGGTACATGGTATTCCCACTCTGTGTCATCCAGCGACCTCATTTTTCTGCATTTTCAGAAGGCCTGTGCTTCAGCCCGTTTTCTAGGTCTGGAACCTTAGCATCCCTCTAGTTTTCCAGCCTCCTTCAGTGTCTGGGTATCCCCAGAGGCCCCAGATTGGGCCCAATCCCCATTGTGATCCCCGTCCCTCGCATAACCCACAGGGACCCAGGCATTGCCCCCGCTCTTCTCCCTCGGCTACCACCAGAGCCGCTGGAACTACCGGGACGAGGCCGATGTCTTGGAAGTGAATCAGGGTTTTGATGATCACAACCTACCCTGTGATGTCATCTGGCTGGACATTGAGCATGCCGATGGCAAGCGGTACTTCACCTGGGACCCCAGCCGCTTTCCCCAGCCCCTCACGATGCTTCAACACTTGGCTGCTAAGAGACGGAAGGTAAGAGGGCTGCAGTCATAGTCAGTCTCAGTGTAAGGCTGCAGCAGGAGAGCTCTGGAGAGCTCTGACCATCCGCATTCCTGGCCCACAGCTGGTGACCATCGTGGACCCCCACATCAAAGTGGACTCTGGCTACCGTGTACATGAAGAACTGCGAAACCAGGGCTTGTACATTAAAACCCGGGATGGCTTGGATTACGAGGGCTGGTGCTGGCCAGGTAGGCAGACCCAGAATTGAGGGAGAGGATTATGGGGGAGCAGGGAAGTAGGATGATTTTGCCTCTTACAAGGTTGACAGCCACGTTTTAATTTTTTCCAGGTTCAGCTGGTTACCCTGACTTCACTAATCCCACAGTGAGGGCCTGGTGGGCTAACATGTTCAGCTTTGAAAATTATGAGGTAGGGATGGACTAGTACTTACCCTCTACCAGTATCTGTCTTTCCCATCTTGCCTCCTTGAATCAGCTGTTCTCTGCATGCCAACCTTTGGTTAGTTGCTTGTAATGTATAGAGGGCCTTGATCCTGGGAGGGCACTGAGAAATCTTTCTAGATTCTTTTTGCTCTTTGCTCTTACACACTTCATCTTCCTCCCCTCAATCCTCCTGTCCCCATTTTCTGCCTTGTATTCCCAGGGCTCGGCTCCCAACCTCTATGTCTGGAATGACATGAATGAACCGTCTGTGTTCAATGGCCCTGAGGTCACCATGCACAAGGATGCCCAGCATTATGGGGGCTGGGAGCACCGGGACGTGCATAACATCTATGGCTTCTATGTGGTAAGGGTCTAGAAAGGGGAGACTGGAGGAAGGAAGGAGACCTGGGCCCAGAGACAGAGGGCCAGGGAACTTGCCATAGATGGCAGCTGGCTTTTGTTTCTCACTGCTTCTTCTCTTCCCTCTCCCCACCCAGCATATGGCAACTGCTGATGGGCTGGTGCTGCGCTCTGGGGGCATAGAACGTCCCTTTGTCCTGAGCAGGGCTTTCTTTGCTGGCTCCCAGCGCTTTGGTAAGATTTGGAAAATAGAGCTGGGGCAGAAGGCTGTGGAAGCCAGACTGGAATTGCCGTGGGCCTGGGCCTAGCTCTCAGAGAAAGCTCTCCACGCAGCAGTCCCCTGAGAGCTGAGTGCTGCATCCTTCCAGCTGTGCACTTGAATAGGAGCCAGGGAGTGGGAGGCTTTTGTGAATTCTGTCATATTCAGCAGGATCCTGGGGTCCCCAGATCAGATGTGGCAGGCCAGAAAGGTCAGCTGTTTAAATGGCCGAGCCCCTTCACTATTTGCAAATTTCCTCCCTCTTGTCTTCCTCAGGAGCTGTGTGGACAGGGGATAACTCTGCCGAATGGGACCATTTGAAGATCTCTATCCCTATGTGTCTGAGCTTGGGGCTGGTGGGAATTTCCTTCTGTGGGGGTGAGAGAGGGTGTGATTTGGGGGATTGGTTTGGTGGGAGGTGGGCAAGGTGAAAGGCATTGGGCCTAAGTATGGTAGAGCCAAGAGTTCAGTTGGATGGTGGGACCTTGGGAAGTTCATCAGACACCCTCTTTTACAACCTGCCTTTTCCCTCCCCTTTCCCAGCGGATGTGGGTGGCTTCTTCAAAAACCCGGAGCCAGAGCTGCTTGTGCGCTGGTACCAGATGGGGGCCTACCAGCCGTTCTTCCGAGCACATGCCCACTTGGACACGGGCCGGCGAGAGCCGTGGCTCTTACCGTCTCAGTACCATGATGTCATCCGAGATGCCTTGGGGCAGCGATATTCCTTGTTACCCTTCTGGTATACCCTCTTCTATCAGGCCCATCGTGAAGGGATTCCTGTTATGAGGTGAGGCATTCAGTTGGGTCTATGTAGAGAGTTGAGGTGGCTGGGGGACTCTTTCTTCACTTACCAGGGCCCTGTAAAGGAGGAAAAGCTGATATCAAGGTCAAGAGTTCAGGGAAGGACAGGGATGAGTAATGGCAGAGATGATTTATTGAGTGCTTACCCTGTGCAGGCATCCTTCAACACTGCATATTCAGATCCTAAAACTAGTCATCTACCCTTGTGGAGCTTATATTCTAGCAAGGAAGGTAGAAAAACATGCAAACAAATATATAAATAAGAAAACTCGAAATAGTAACAAGCTCTTTGAAGAAAATTAAACAGGGTAATAAGATTAGGTGGTCACAAAAGCCTCTCCAAGAAGCTCATGTGAGCTGGGACCTAAGTGATGACAAAGAGACGCTTTTGTGATCCTGAGAAAGAATGTTCCAAGCAGAGGGGACCGCGAGTGCAAAAGTCCAAAAGTTGAGTTTGTTGTGATCCAGTAATAGAAAAAAGCAGTGTGTCTTGGGGGTGGGGGGGGGCAGGAAACAGAGGGAAAGGTGGGCCCTAAGGTTGGAGAGAAAAATACAGACCTGGTCCCTCAGGGCCCTGCTGGCCAGGAGTGTGAAGCATGGGAAGAGGCTGCAGGAAGGCTGTTGTGCATAATAGTTTGAAGAGTGGACAGAGGAGGAGGCAGGGAGGTGAGTTAGGAAGTTAAAGGAGTACAGCAAGGTTATTTTATAGAGCTGAGGTCTGAAACCCCAGCTGGGCTGTCAAACTGCTCTGGGTCTCAGTCCTGTGGTGGTATTCTTGCAAATTCTTGGGGGAAGTGTCCTTGGCTTCTGCCCAAACAACAGTTCTCTTTTTCTCTTGTCTTCCTTCCTAGGCCTCTGTGGGTCCAGTATCCCCAGGATGTGACCACCTTCAGCATAGATGATCAGTTCTTGCTTGGTGAGAACAGAGGGTACTCAGCTGGGTTGGAATGGGGCTGAGAAGAAGTAAGCATTTGCAGGAGTGTGTCTCTGGATGCTGCGGATGCAAGGGACAGGCACCTTGGTGTTTGCTGGTGTGGGAACTGTTCCCCTCAGTTCAGAGTTGATCCTGTTCTCGTGTTTTAGGGGATGCATTGCTGGTTCACCCTGTTTCAGACTCCGGGGCCCATGGTGTGCAGGTCTATCTGCCTGGCCAAGGGGAGGTGAGTTAAGAAGGAACTAAATGGGGAAAGATGGTAGAAGTTAAAGGGGGCAAACAGGCTGGTGACCAGTTTCATTTATCTCCTGCTGTCCACAGGTATGGTACGACACTCAGAGTTATCAGAAGTATCATGGTCCCCAAACCCTGTACCTGCCTGTAACTATAAGCAGTGTGAGTATACCGGCCCAGCTACCAACAAGTTTCCAGAAGGGGAGAGTGTGTGCTTTGGGATTCAGTACTGACGAGGGCACTGATGGCTGATAGCAAAAGACTTTGAGGGGTTCAGGGTTGGACAAGGGGGTCACCTCACGCAGGCACAACTCCTGTATTAGATCCCTGTGTTCCAACGTGGAGGGACAATTGTGCCTCGATGGATGCGAGTGCGGCGTTCTGCGGATTGTATGACGAACGACCCGATCACACTCTTCGTTGCACTCAGTCTCCAGGTGAGTGCACAGGCAAGGAGCCTCCTGCACCACATGCCTAACTTCCTAGGACTCGGTCCCCTGAGGATGTATCCTTGGCTTCCTTTTGCGCTTGGGCCCTCTCTCCTACTTCTTTTTTTTAAATGTTTTTTTTTAAGTTGTAAAATATATATACAAAGCAAAGAACGAAAAAGTCTGTTTTCAAATTGCACTTCAACAAATAGTTGCACACCAGATCCTGGAGTTAATATAGCGATTATTATTATTATATTAATATAGTAATTCAGCAGTCATACTCATTTGCCAAAACCTATTCTCTCTGTTATACCTTCTCTTCCTCCTTTGATCCTTCTGCAAATCTGGAGGGCTCTTTGGGTAATGTCCATTCTAACTTTTTCATGTTGAGAAGAGGGGTCAACACTAAAGGCTGGGGGATGTAATAAATTGATAACCTTGGAGAGGTTGGTCTCTCTGAGTTTCAGGATTTATCTGACCTAGGAACCCTCTGGGAATTATAGGTTCCAGGAACTCAAACTTAGTGTGTGAAACCTTAATAGAGTCTCAGTTCGAGCCCTAGGTGTTCTCAAGAGTCAACAGGAGTGATGCTGGTTGGTGTTGAGCAAACCATGGCAGTCAGCACTAATTGAAGCTTGCATAAGAGAAGCCTTCAGAATAGCCTTTCGTTTCCACTTGGTCTCTCTTGGCCACTGATGCCTTTTTTATTACACCTCTTTTCCTCCCCTTGGTCCGGAAGACATTGTCAATCCCATGGTGACAGGACCATACTCATCCCTGGGAGCCATGCCCCACTCTGCCAGGGAGACCTTCACCTCTTGTTTGGTTTGTAAAAGCTGCTGGAATACAATATATACCAGAAGTGGAATGGCTTTTTAAAAAGGGGGTTTATTAAGTTGCAAGTTTACAGTTCTAATGCCGTGAAAATGTCCAAATTAGGCAAGGCTATAAAAATGCCCAAACTAAGGCATTCAGGGAAAGATACCTTGGTTCAGGAAGGTCAGTGATGTTCAGAATTTCTCTCTCAGCTGGAAAGACACATGGCAACCTCTGCTAGCTTTCTGTCCAGCCTTCTTCAGTGATTTCCCTGGGGGTGTTTTCTTTATGCATCTCCAAAGGTCTCTGGCTGTGTGGGCTCTTGGGTTCTATTGGCTCCAAAGCTTTTCTCAAAATGGTTCCCTCTTAAAGGGCTCCAGTAAGCAACCCCACCTTGAGTGGGTGGAGACTCATCTCCATGGGAACCATCTAATCAAAAATTACTGACTACAATTGGGTGGGTCACATCTCCATGGATAATTAAAAGACTCCCACCCAGCAATATTGAATGAGGATTAAAGCACATGGCTTTTCTGGGGTACATAATAGCTTCAAACTGGCACCCCTGAATGTCATGTTCCATGTGGGGCAAAGCAGGTAGAGGTGTGTGGAGAGTGCAGCAGTGACTTCCCTTGCAAAATTGGGCCTAGAGAGAGGCTACTTCTGGGCAACTAAGAGCCTTCCTGGAAGCAACTCCCAGGCCTCACCGTGGGCAGTCTTAGCTTCTTCCCCGAAGAAACAAGTTTCATAAGGGCAACCCTCAACATTAAGGGCCTGGCCCATTTTCCTGGGAGCCCCCAGTGGTTGAGAGGGTACTCGGGGCTTCCCAGATGGGAAAGTTCAATAGTTCCATATATATATATTTCTACCCACCCCCCACCCACCCCCGGACTCTCAAGGGACTTTACCAACACCTCCCACCTGTCAGCCCTGTCTGGTCGAGATGTGTCTCTGCATTATATCATATATCAAGCAAAACTACAAGGCCTCGTTCCCAGTCTGGACCCCAGAGTTCAATATCCAGACAAGTTGATTTAGTTTATGTGTTACAGAAAATCTACGTTCTAGACATACTAAACCTTTCTGCCTTTGGTCCCATCCAGTAGGTGAAAGTCTAGCCGAGATACAGTGTCATCTTTCACCGTATTTTCTGATTTACCTTAGGCCCAGCCATATTGGCTTCGTTTTTAACTCTGAGGCCTGCTCTCCCCTTTAGTCACTTTAACTGTTGTAGATGTGCTACCCTTAGGGCTGAAGCACTCCATCTCTGGGTCCCAGGTGTCACAGAGTTCTCAGGGTCATGAAGAGGCAATGCTAGCTGATACGCCTATAGCTCAGCATCTCCGTATCCAGAAATATATTTACAACTTCACACCAGGTATCGCTGTTATAAGGGCTTCCCATTTAGGCTCCAGTTTTCTTATAAGTATTTTCTGAAAGAGACCTTAGCATATTTGTTCTTTTGTTTCTGGCTTATTTTGCACAGCACATTACTCCGAGGTTTATTCAGTTTGTTGCATGCCTCTTGACATCCTTTTTGTAGCCACATCGTATTCCATTATATACATGTATCACAGTTCGCCATTCTGCTTCACAGTCATTGTACCCTTCGGCTCATTCCATCTATTGGGCATCATGGATAATGTCCCGAATAAGCAGACCATGTCTTATAGTATCCTCATTTGGTTGTACTCTCTCTCCCATTTCCTTAGGGTACAGCCCAAGGAGAGCTCTATCTGGATGATGGACACACATTCACCTATCAGACTCACCATAAGTTCCTGCTGCGTCAGTTCTCATTCTCTGGCAATACCCTTGTCTCCAGGTAACGGGAAACCCCTTCTTCCTTGGTAGCCACTGGAGAGGCTGGGTCTTGGGAATGTTCACAGTTCGCTGTGCTCTTCCCTTGCATCTTGTCCTTTCCTTGGGTCTTGTCCTTCATTGTGCTTTGACTTCTTTCTCACTGATGGCACCCACTTTTGCCCCTACCAGCTCAGCAGACCTTAAAGGCCACTTTGAGACACCAATCTGGATTGAGCGAGTGGTGATAATAGGGGCTGGAAAGCCAGCAGCCGTGGTCCTCCAGACAAAAGGTGAGTGAGTGAGTGAGTGAGTGAATGAGTGCTGATCTGGCCCTAGGGGGTGGGGAAAGCAGGGAAGCAGAGCCGGGGTTGGGGGTGGCCTTGCCTCTGTTGCTATAACCATGGCCCTCTTCATCTCCCCCCAGGATTTCCTGAAAGCCGCCTGTCCTTCCAGCATGACCCCGAGACCTCTGTGCTGATCCTGCGTAAGCCTGGTGTCAATGTGGCAACTGACTGGAGCATTCACCTGCGATAACCCAAGGGATGTTCTGGGGGTGGGGGTGGGAGGGGGTGGTGAAAGTTACTCTTCCTTCTGCCTTGGAGTTTGACCTTCCCTAGACATCACCTTTCTTATCCCAAGACCCAGATTCTGCCAGCAGGATGAGAGGGCTAACCCTGGACAGGATAAAAGGGCTGTCCCTGGGCCTTGAATTCCTCCTGTGATCTCCTGACCTCTCCCACTCTCTTGACACCAGTCCTTTTCCTTCATCCCCCAACATCCTGTTGCTCTAACTGGAGTACATTCACCTGTGAAGACCTAGCGACCACAGGGCTCTTGCTTTCCCTCCTTTTTTCCCTTTTATTGGAGGGGCCCTGAATCTCCTTCCCTAGACCCTGTCCACTCATCCTCTTTTGTGTTGATGCCACTTCTTGGAAGATGGAGGGCAGTGAGCTTAAGGCTTTTTTTTCTCCTTCCCCTTTCCTCTCCACTGATCTGCTCTCCCTCCTTTTGTTTCTTCCTCCTGTCTCCTCCCTGTCAGCCCTCCCCTTTTTATGCCCCGCTGATATTCTGGGACCACCCTTACCTGGTAAGGGATGCATGGATTAAAAGGAGTGAGGTTGCTGGAAAAATCCTCTTCCCTCTTGTCCCAACCTTTTCCTCTTTTTGGTTCCTTCTAGAGCTGCTGCAGTTCTGAAAGGCAGCGGCAGTTTTACATCCCCTGTCCCTTGGGGGAAAGAAATTCCCTCTCCTCTGTAAAGAGGGGATGGGCATTAAGCTTCTTTTGCCCCTTTCTTGTCCCCTTGGGGGGCATTCAAGATGGAGAAATCAGTTGTGGTTTCATTGAATCACGGTCACCTGTATTTATTGCTGGGAGAAGGCTCAAGGTGGGTGGGTGGGAGATGATCATGTGTGCCCAGGGTTGGCCTGAAGTCCTGGGTGGGCGTGGGGACTAAAGGGGAACAAGGGGGACTATTTGTGGGAATTTTTTTTTTACTTCCTCTTGGTCCCCACCTGTGACAGGTTTTGATAAAAGAAGAAACAATAAAGAGAAAATCTTAAATAACTGTCCAGGTGTTCTGGATTCTAATTCTGGCCTGAGGCACAGATCCTAGAAGCCTGAGGGTCTCCTATTATTTTAGTGACAAGAAATAGTTACCTTGATTTTATAGACATTACCAGTTTTAGAGATTATTTTGCGGGAAACTTTTTTTTTTTTGAAAAATAGCTCAGGATGGCTTGTGCCTATGAACAAGTGGGAGATTATCAGGGGAATTCCTTAGCTGTGGAATTATTTATCCCCCTGAGAGGAAGCCCCACTGGCTTGGTTCCCTCCTCCTCTCACGGTGGTCTGGTCTGTCTGGTCTCCAGGAATAGCAAGGATCCCAAGCACAGGAGAAAACTGCCCAAAGGCAAGTCATAATTTTTCTCAGCCATAGCTTATCTATAAAATGGGCAGCAGCATGTATCTGGAAGGATTATAGTGAGATTGGATGAGACACCTAGAGTACAGGCCTAGAGTATAGGCTCCAGATTTCACTCATTCGTGTCGCTTTATTGAGCAGCTGTTAATGGGTGCATGTAATGAATGACTCGGTATAAAGAGAAAAGGTATAAAGGGTCTGGATTTCCCAAGCAATTCTGTGCACCCGGAGCCCAGAAGACGGTCCTACGAGCACCCACCCAGGCGCCAGACTGCAAGCCACGCGTACTTAACGCGCCGGCGATGACGTCGCCCGGTCCCCGCGATTCCCGGAACCAGGCGGCGGGACCGGAAGCTAGCTCTGGTTGTGGGCAGGCTGACCGGAAGTGGGCCCCGCTGGGCGCCGCCAGCCCCAGCTCCGGGGAACCAGCCGAGGACAGCGCCAGGAAGGCGGGGCGCGGGGTGGGGCCGCTGCACGGGCGGGGCCTACGGGCGGGGGGCGGGAACCTCGCGCCCCCGCCGGACCCTGCCTGCTCCGGCGCCGCGGGCGGCCCGGCCATGAAGCTGAAGCTGAAGCTGAAGAACGTGTTTCTCGCCTACTTCCTGGTTTCGATCGCCGGCCTCCTTTACGCGCTGGTGCAGCTCGGTGAGCGGGGCGGGGCGGCGGGGCCGGGCCGGCCCGAGGGTACCCGCGGCCCTGCATTCCTCCCTGGGGACGAGCCCCCCGCGCGGGCGCCATTCAGCTCGCGGGGCGCTGCAGCAGCCTTCTGCAGCAGCAGGGCGATCTCCCCCCTCTAGGACGCACCTCGGCTTTCCGCCTGGTCTCGGGTGAGAGGCAAGCTCCTTCCCAGAGCCTGCAAGGCCCGCATGCCCCCGCCGCCCTCCGCCTCTCCAGCCCCCTTTCCTAATCCTTTCTCTCTTACGGCTCGCGCCAGACTGACCTCCTGACAGCTTCTGGAAGACCCTACGCTCTTTGCGCTCTCAGGCCTTTACCCTGTTTCCTCAGCTTTTAGGCCTTTCTCCCAGCTGGTCCTGGCTGCTGCTTTCTCAATCTTCAGATTCTAGCCTAAATGTCACCTTCTTCCCTGACCACTAAAGCCAGAGTAACCGTTCCTATTCACGATTCCTTTTTGTTCTCTATCCTATTTGTTTCCTTCGTGGCCGTTACACAGTTTGTAGTGAATTTATTAATTTATTTCTTGCTTACTGTCTGCCTCCAACCGCTAAACCGAGAGCTCCATGAGGGCAGGGGCCGTGTGTCCCTTTTGTTCCCCGCCTTTTCCCCAGCACTTAAGGCAGTGCCTTACTGTGGGAGCATTCAATAAATATTTATCCAGTGATGGAATGAATGAATTAAATGACGAGTCTCTGGTCGTAAAGCCAAGGGGACAGATTGAACCTGCCCTGCCTCTTATGTAGAGATTTAGGGACAGCCACTGTGTGATCCTCGGGTATTTGAAAGACTGCCCTGTTTATGGAGATTGACTTGTTCTTTATGACTCCAGAAGGCAAAATGAGAACCAGCAGGGAAAGGATGGCGGCAGATAATCAACTCAAGGCCCCAACGGAAATTGTAACAGCTGGAGTTCATTAACGATGGAGAGGGGCTGCTAATTGAAGCAGTGAGTGCCCCACCACCAGAGTTATAGAAGAGGCTCTTAGAGAAGTTGTCAGGGGATTCCTGCACTGGCTAGAAGTTGAACGAGAAGGTCATGGCCCTTTAGGCCCCTGAACATCCTGTGGTTCTCTGTCCTATTTCCTTCTCCCCATCGCTGCTCCCTGGGACCAGGCCAGCCGTGTGACTGCCTCCCTCCCCTGCGGGCAGCGGCAGAGCAGCTTCGGCAGAAGGATCTGCGGATTTCCCAGCTGCAAGCCGATCTCCGACGCCCGCCCCCTGCCCCTGCCCAGCCCCCCGAACCTGAGGCCCTGCCTACTATATATGTTGTCACCCCCACCTATGCCAGGTATGAGCTCTGGTGTACCCAAGAGGTTCGGTTGATGAAGACTTTGGGGAGGTGCTGGACCAGGGGATAATCCTCAAACTAGGGCATGCCAAATGACATAAATGAGGTACCTCTTTATTTGAGGATTTGTGGGGAAATGGTTGTTTTCTATTCAAATAGACACGGGAGTACTATGAAGTAGAACGCAAAATCCCTGCAAAATTTTAAGATAAGACCAGTAAAATTTCAAAGAAATTTTGAGCTTGCATGAATTCACCTTCTCCTTTGGGATCCTTGGCAAGGAAATTTGAGAATCCCTGACTAAACTGAAGTGGAAAGAAGCTGGCCCCACGTTCGTACCAACGTCTGGGAATATTAACCCTAGTTATTGTTCTCTAGTTATTATACTTATAGCGTCTTTATTGTCTACCAGACACAATGCTAAGTGTGTTACCTTTTTTAATGAAAAAAAAAAAAACCCAAAAACTAAAATTGTAGCTTTATTGTTGATGAACCCAACAATAAATGGGGTTTTGAATTTGTAAACCAAAAGGGCCTGCTCACACACCTACCTGGACCCAGATGCGTGGTCCAGACCACCATATTCGCCATTCCCACTAGCTCCAGGTATGACAGGCAGGCAGAGCTGATCACCCAGAAGAGGCTGAGGCGACAGTCCAGGTTCCCTCCCTAGGGGTGGAATGAGCCAGGGGACCCCTTTAATAAAAATTCCTCTACCTGGAAACCCAAGCATAGGGGGAAAAGAATCTGGTCCTATTGATGCCATTATCTTATTTAATAAGATAATAAGATAATTTAATAAGATAATTAAGATAATTTAATAAGTCATCTTATTAAATCTTTAAAAACAACATTGTTATAATGTACTGTTATTCCCATTTTATAGTTTAGCAGACTGAGGCTCAGGGAGATTTGAGCCATTCTCCCACCTAATCAATTACGAAGCTGGGGTTCAAACACTGATCTGACTCGAGAGCCTCAATTTTTAGTCTCCCACAGCCAGAGCCCTGGGGTTAAGGTGGGTGATGGACATGGACTGGAAGGACAGGGCAGGTGAGTGTCAGCATGAAGCTGACCAACAAGGGGGAAATCTGGGAACTGGTTGGGGACAGGCCACGGAGGATGCCAGAGTGCCCCAGGAGAAGCCATATGTCCCAGCTGGAGCGGGCAGATGGGGCCTACCTGTTTCTCTTCCGCTGCATTCCCCCGCTCCCTGCAGGCTGGTGCAGAAGGCAGAGCTGGTGCGGCTGTCCCAGACACTGAGCCTGGTGCCCCGGCTGCATTGGCTGCTGGTGGAGGACGCTGAGGGCCCCACCCCGCTGGTCTCGGGGCTGCTGGCTGCCTCCGGCCTCCTCTTCACACACCTGGCTGTCCTTACCCCCAAGGCCCAGCGGCTTCGGGAGGGGGAGCCAGGCTGGGTTCGGCCCCGTGGTGTAGAGCAGAGAAACAGGGCCCTGGACTGGCTCCGGGGTGGAGGGGGTGCTGTTGGCGGGGAGAAGGACCCACCCTCACCAGGGACCCAGGGAGTCGTGTACTTTGCTGATGATGACAACACCTACAGCCGGGAGCTCTTTGAGGAGGTGAGCACTGGGATGGGGATGGGGGAAAAAGGCCAAGTGGGGAGTAGCTTCATTTGTTGCCTTGGATACCAATTTTGCCATAGGCTGTTGGGGGTGGGGGAGGGGAGGGGAGCAGTGGGCCAGAGTGACCCAGGTGGTCCGTCCTGCTGCTTCTTTTCCCCTGGGCCACCCCCCTCTCTGTCTCTTTTTTCCCTGACCTCTGTTAGATGCGCTGGACCCGTGGTGTCTCAGTGTGGCCCGTGGGCCTGGTGGGCGGCCTGCGATTCGAGGGCCCCCGGGTAGAGGATGGCCGGGTTGTGGGCTTCCACACGGCATGGGAGCCCAACAGGCCCTTCCCCGTGGATATGGCAGGGTTCGCTGTGGCCCTGCCCTTGCTGCTGGCTAAGTCCAATGCCCAGTTTGATGCGACAGCTCCCCGGGGCCACCTGGAGAGCAGTCTCCTGAGCCACCTCGTGGATGCCAAGGACCTGGAGCCCCGGGCTGCCAACTGTACTCGGGTAAGGGGATGGAGGCGGGTATGGATGTGGGCTCTGGGTGGATGGATGACAGGAGAAGTGGAGTGAGGCCCTGGGGAGGGGGTTCAGGGGTGAGTGTTTGAACCAGGAGGGACCCTCCAGATCCCTGATTCAATCTTGTTGACTTCACTGAAGGGGAAGTGGAGAGCCAGGATGGGAAGGTGATCTGCCACCTTGTCTCGTAGTCTCCGAACCCGTGTGGCACAGAGAGGGTAAAGGGTCACGGTCCTATTTTAGAGGCACTGAAGCCTTCCCCTCTTGCCCTTCAAACTCTGCACCAATACCATGTGTGTAGAGGGGGATGGAAAAGCCATTCTACATCGAGGGCCCCACAGGCCTGGCTACAGCTGGCCTGGCTCTAACTGAAGCCCTCCCGGTACAGGTACTGGTGTGGCATACACGGACAGAGAAGCCCAAGATGAAGCAGGAAGAGCAGTTGCAGCGGCAGGGCCGGGGCTCCGACCCTGCCATTGAGGTGTGATGGCAGCCCTGCTCTGACTACCACTTCATTTCGGGCACAGACCTTGTGGGTCTGGGCCCCTGGCCTGCCCAGGATGTGGTTTTCCAAGTCCTGACCCCACCAAGCCAGGGGCAGCCCTCTGCCCCTCCAGCCCCAGGGCGTGGCCCAGCTGCCTCTGCCCTGTCCCGGCCTGCCATGTGGCACTGCCCACAGGCTGGGGGACAAACAGCCCTTGTACTGAGCCAGGTCAGCCCGGCCTGGGACAGAGCAGGACAGATGGGCTTAGAAGGGAGGGTGGCTGAGTAACTGGGTAACTTATTGGGGCTGGGCATGCACTGGGGGGGCTGGAGGAGCTGGGCTGGACCCTCCCCACCTAAGCATGCTGAGCATCCCCTCCCTTGTCCCCAGAATAAAGACTCCCTATCTGGAGAGCCGTCTGTTTTCCTTCACTTGGCATGTCTGATTCTTGCAATCTTACACTACTCACATGTGTTGTTGTACAGGCCCAGCCAGGATCAAAACCTTGGCGTCCTGGCTTCTCCATCAGAGGGAAATCAGGTCTCCCAGGGCCCCCCATCCCTTTGAAGAGAAGAAGCAGTGACTTTAGTTCAAAAGCTTTATTGAGTCTGTACAGAAGCAGTGTCCCGTCCTTCCTGTGTCACTTTCCCCATCACCCTGTTTTTTTCCCATTCCCTGCCTATTCTGGCTTCAGGAGCTAGACCCTAGGACACCTGGTTTTCTCCCTCTCCCCAATCCAGCTTGCTGACTACCCTCTCCCTCCTCTAATACCAGGGACTCTCATCAGGAGCCTAGGTTTGGGTTTGTGAGGTTTCCAGTCTTGTATGCTACCGGCGCCCCAAACTCCAGGCCATTAGGCCTCAGGCAGAGCCTCCTTAGGAGGTGCCTCTTCTCCAGGGGCCTCCACGGGGGCTGGCCTCTGGGAAGCCCCTCCCTGTAACCAGGCTGTTCTCAGCATGTCTTTGAGCCCACTAGGGAAAAGGTAGCCCTGGGTCTCTCCCTCCCCATCGATGACCCCTCCGAGCCCTTCCAGTGCTGTCTGCAGGTACCGCAGGCCCAGGAGCACGAGAGCCTGTGGAGAGAGCAAGGGAGCAGAGGTCACAGAGGGCCAGCTAGCAGTTTCAGGGCTCCCAGAGAGAGGGAAGCCACAGATGCTTTGCTGTCTCACCTGCAGTGAGAAGGTGCCAGCCAACATGCTGCTCAGCGTGCTCGCCAGGCCCTGCAGGTGCCCCAGCAGCACCCCATGGCACCCTTGGGCCCAGAGGTTTAGGTTGGGCTGTCGAGGATCAAAGAGGGGGTGGGCGTCTGGGTCTGAGAGCTGGCTTTGCAGGCAAGGTCGGGGGGAATGGGGGTTGCAGCAGGAGAAGGGGACCCCATCAATCAGGTAGAGGCCTTCCACATTGCTCTGGATCCGGCTGCGAAGGGAGAGAGGCAGGGTGTCAAGAAGGCTGGGGGAGAAACTGAGGGACACCAGAGTGAAGAAGGGGAAAATGATAGCAAAGCAGGCACCGATACTATGCGTCAGGCATGCACAATTCATACCACCACCACCTATTTTACAGATGGGGAAATGGGCCCCGAGAGGTCTGGTAACATGCCCTGGGTCACACAACTAATAAATGACATAGCTGTAATCCCCTCTCTCAACCACTATTCTCTAAGTATTGCGGGCTGAGGTTTCAGGGCAGTGGGAGGGAGCCCAGCTAAGGAGGAGGGGGAGAGGGAGAAGCAAATCACTCACTCAATCACGTCCTGGTCATTTGGGTCCAAGTAGCGGCTGCTGACCCATTGGACCCCAAACCAATCCTTGTAGCTATGGCGCCCACAGCAGTGGTGCCTCAGCTGCAGCTCGTCCATCAGCCGCTTGTCATGACAGTGCCCAGGCACTTCTGTGTCCTTGTAGTGAGTCAGGGCAGCTCCCAGGCCCTCCTCCAGCCCTGTGGCCAGACTCCAAGGCAAACCCAGGGCTAGCCCCAGGGCGAGCACAAGGAGGCCCCCACCCCCTGCAGTGCCAGCCACAAGCAGTGGGCCCAGGACCCCTCGCCAGGGAGGGTATCGAGCTGCATCCAGGCTTGCTCGGCTGGCTCCTGCACTCACTAGTCCTGTGCCCAGAGCCACTGTCCCCGCTGCCAGGGCAACCTTGGGCACAGCAGGGAAGGGGCAGGAGGGAGCCAGGAAGGTGCCAAGGTGCCACAGCTGGATGAGGAGGTGCCAGCTACAAAAGAGGGTGAGGCCGCTGGCCAGCGCCAGCAACCAGGAGAGAAGCCAGAGCCCCTGTGCCAGACGGATTCGGAGCTGCAGAGGCAGCACCAGGGGCAAAACCGGCGCCATCTCCCATCTCTGCCCAAGGCAGTGCAAAGCTGGTAGGGGACAGCGGTGGCCGCTCAGCCAGGCAGGACGCTGAGTCAGCCCTGCTCGGCTTGAGCTGGGCTAATGCCACCCTGACCCCAATACCCCGGGCGTCCTCCCATCCCCAGCTTTAATAAATATCCCACCGCCCTGTCCCCCGCCAGCCTCAATCCGGGGTGCCTTGGCCTTGCCCCTTCGGCAAAGGCCCCGCCTCCGGGCCGAGGACCCATTTCGTGACCCCGCCCCCGCCCTCGCGGAAGTAGGGGGCTGCTCGCCTGAGCCCCGAGGTGGGGCTAGGGGCCTGGGTGGGGGAGGGGCTCAGCCCTCCGGGCCCACGCTCCTTCCGGGGTCCCCTGGGAGTCCGAGGCCTGGGATCCCGGAAGGGCCTGGAGGGCGGAGGCCGGGCGGGGGTAAGGAGGTCAGCGGGTTGGCCCCGCCCCCGTGCCGAGCCTCGGGGCCCGGACAGGGAGGGGTTACCAGGCGGCCCGGCCTCCCCCCCCCCCGGGGCCCGCCCCCCCTCCCGCGCTTCCTGGCGGCTGTGCGTCCGGCGCCTGTTTGTGCCGCGGCTCTGGGGCCCCGGACGGCCCCGTCACCCCACCCCCGAGAGCCGAAAGCGGCCCCGGGAGAGCCCGAGGCCTCCCGCGGGCCCTGGGAGACTGCGGCCCCCGCCCCACAGCGCCCCCTCCAGGCCCCGGGCTTCCCCGCGCCCGACAGCGCCCCCCGGGGGTGGGGGTGGGTGGGTGGCACGGCACCCCTTCGCGCGCGCCCCGGGGTGCTGCCCGCTCCCCTCTCCCCGGCCCCCGCGGCTCAGACGCCTCCTCCTCCGCCGCCGCCGCTCGGAGCGACCCGGGGGTGCCGGATGGACGGGGCCGCGGGGCCCGGTGAGTACGGGGCGGGGCGGGCGGCGTGCCCCTTCCCGGAGCGCCCCGCGCGCCCGGCCGGGCGGACGCTGCCCCGGTTCGACGGCCGTGCGGGGGCGGCCCCGCGTGCTCCCCCGGCCCCGGGGGCTCTGAGCATCCGCCAGCGCCCCCCACCCCCCGCCCCTCTCCCTAGCGACTTGGGTCCTCCTGTCATTTCGGACTTGCCCAACGTCACTCGACCCGCCCCGCTCCTCTGAGCCCCTCGGCGTTTCTCTGCCTCCCCACGTACTCTGGGCCTCTCCCGGGATTTCAGGGTTTTTTGAACTTCTCTTGAGTCCTGCTGCATTCCGGGACCTCCCTTGCCTCTGCTGACCTCCACTTTCTCCTGTCACTCGGGATCTCTTCTGGTACTCTCCATCCCTCTTCTGGCCCGATGTCTCTTCTCTGTTACTCTGTCTTGCACTGCCTGGGCCGTGACCTCCCTCACGAATACTGTCCCTGTGGCTCCCGCGTACCTCGGCGGTACTCCGTATTTCCCCCCTGGTACCCCGTGATACTCCCCACCTTAGGGAAGGGCCGAGATGGCAGGAGGTTCCTGGCCTGCCCTGCCAGAAGGAGGCCCTTGTCCTAGGGTCAGTCCTAGGACACACATCTACCTGTGGGGGGCCAGAAGCCCCTCCGCCTTCTCTCCAGGTGGTGGGCACATTCTGAGTGCCTCTTGTATCTTTTTCAGGTGAGGACCCTACTCAGGAGGCCCTGCAGGCCTTGAGCCGGCGCCTTCGGGTACAGGAGGAAGAGATGGAGCTGGTGAAGGCGGCTCTGGCAGAAGCCCTTCGCCTGCTGCGGCTCCAGGTGCCCGCTGCCCCCCTGCTGGGCTCTAGCACACCAGCTCCCCAAAGAGACAGGTATGTATACCATGACGGCCCCTTCCTCCTCCTACCTGGGGCCTTTGGGGGCTTCAGGTGGATTCTTTGTCTCCCTGGCAGCTCTGCAGCGCCCCCGGGACTGCCACCCACCTACAGTCCCTCCTTGGTAAGCCGAGGCACCCAGACGGAGACAGAAGTGGAGATGGAACCATCCCCCCGACTCCCTGGCCTGAGCAATGGGCCCTCGGCCCCTCAGGGTGGCAGCGAAGAGCCTGGGGGGCCCCAGTCTGAAGGAGGAGGCAGCAGTGGCACCAGCTCCCCTGGCACCCCGGGGATCCTCAGGCCCGTGCAGATCCCACAGTGTGCTGACACGTAGGTGTCCCATGGAAAGGCTGGGAGGGGTGAGAGGCTTGGGGAGCAGCCTTGGAGGGCATGACCCTCCCCTCCTCTCTGTGCCCCTCTAGGCCCCGGAGAAATTCTTCCTCCTCCTCTAACCCCTCTGAACGACCCCGGCAGAAACTCTCCAGGAAGGCAGCTTCCTCAGCCAACCTGTTACTGCGGTCAGGAAGCACAGAGAGGTGGGCGAGGCTCCCCTCCACCTGCCCTGCCCCTTGCTCAGGTTCTTGACTTTCCACATCCCTCACCTCACTTCCCTGGGCGGGGTGGGGGGGGGCTCATTGCCCAACAGGAAGAAAGGAGCAAGCACTCACGGGGCGCCTGCTGTGTACCTGGCACTGTGCTAAACACTCGACTTCCTCCATCTTATTCAGTCCCCACGACATCCTTGGGGGGTAGGTGGTCTCATGCTGTCCATTGTCCAGGTGAGAAAACAGGCTCAGAGAGGGTAAGTCATTTGCCTGGGGTCTCACAGCTAGAGCCAGGATTCAAACCCAAACTCTTCCTGACTCCAGTTCCCTTGCCCTTTGCATCATATCACAACACACCTTCCAAGATTCCAAGAAGTGTTTCCCAAAGCTTCCATGATTTTTTGCGGATGGCTGTCTTCAGAACTTCAGTTCCTCCGGTCTACTCAGTTTTATTTCTAGAGGGCTGAACGTGGTTGTATCAGAGGTCCCAGGACACCTGAGTTTTTATTCTAGCTCTCTCTTTGGCCTCCCCATTATTCTCTGAAAAGAAATTCCCACCTTATTATCCTCCAGTGATAGTGATTTCTGGAATCTGTCTGTCACTTTCCTCTGGAGAGCTAAGGACTTCTGGCTTACCTCCCAGATCCCTGAAAGACAGGGCTGGTTTACATTCTGGATTCACCTTGGTTCCATTTTACAGATGGGGAAAGGAGAGGGAGGTGCTCGATAAACCAGAGGCCTCTGGAGAAAAGGGCTCCGAGCTGAGAGTCAGAAGGGCTCCCTGGCATCTTGCACTGCTTCTTGAAGCTCTGTGGCCTTGTGCTGAGCACTCAGCTCCTTCTGCCTCAGTCATCTCATCTCTTAAATAGAGTTCAAAGTCCCCACCTCCCTCCAGGACACTGAACGCCCATGTTGTAAAAGCCTATAGAGGTGGCAGTAGTCTCTGGACTCTTCTTCTGTCATGGGTCTTGTCCCTTCCGCCTCAGCTCCTAGAAACTGACTCCCATCCCTCTGCTGTTCCCTCTTCCCAACAGCCGTGGAGGGAAAGACCCCCTCTCCAGCCCTGGGGGCCCTGGATCTCGGAGGAGCAATTACAATTTGGGTATGTACAGAGGAACTGGAGTGATGGAGCTAGAGTTTGGGCTGCAGCCCCAGGAGCTGTTTTGGGGGGACCTGTGATGTATGGTGGGTGTCATTCTGCTGTGGGTTTCCTGGAAGGGAGGCTGCAGAGTGATGGTTGACCGCCGCCCCTCCTTTTCTCTGTAGAAGGCATCTCAGTGAAGATGTTTCTTCG
The DNA here is from genome assembly GCF_023851605.1 of Tamandua tetradactyla. NCBI lineage: Eukaryota > Metazoa > Chordata > Mammalia > Pilosa > Myrmecophagidae > Tamandua > Tamandua tetradactyla. The sequence goes on from NC_135335.1 coordinate 11,956,515, forward strand.
CGGCCGCCCCATTACCATGTACTTCCCATCTGGCATTCGCAGCCTTGAGGAGCTCCCCAGCGGTCCACCCCCGGAGACCCTCAACCTCGACTGGGTGTATCCTGCCCCCTCTAGTCCCCCAGGAACCGCCTTTTCCCACTTTTGGGGATCCTCCCTTCCCCCCACCCCAACTTTACTTTATTGGGTCTATGAGGACAGGGAGCCAGCCTGCCAAGGGTGCTGTCAGCCAGAAGCCCTGGTCTTCTCTTCCTGCCCTGGATCTGACCTTTTCCTTGACTGTGACCGCCGACCCCAGTTATGGGTACAGGGGTCGTGATTCCCGCTCCAATCTGTTTGTGCTGCGCTCGGGGGAGGTGGTGTATTTTATCGCCTGTGTGGTGGTGCTGTACTGGCCTGGGGGAGGCCCAGGGGGCCCTGGAGGTGGCAGCCAGAGACACTACCGGGGCCACACGGACTGCGTTCGATGGTGAGAGTCCTGGGGCCCGGGAATGGGCAGGTGCAGGTCTGCGGGTGGTGGACTTGGCAGGAAGAGGGTCTTGGGGTGGGGCCCGGAGGGGCAGGAGAGAAGAGTTGCCAGACCTGGGTGGCCTGCAGAGACCCCCTTCCCTAGTATGTCTCCTCCCCCACTTAGCCTTGCCGTTCACCCTGATGGCGTTCGTGTCGCCTCCGGACAGACTGCGGGAGTGGATAAGGATGGAAAGGTAAGGCCAGAGTCAGACATCAGGTGGAAGGGCAAAAGGTCCTCCCAGCTGCTGCCTTCCCAGGGCCTTCCCTTCTCATCCCTGACCGCTTTCTCCTCCACCAGCCCCTGCAACCTGTCGTCCATGTCTGGGACTCAGAGACACTGCTGAAGCTGCAGGAGATTGGATTGGGGGCCTTCGAGCGGGGCGTAGGAGCTCTGGCCTTTTCATTTGCGGTGAGCTGGCCCCAAAGACCAGAGACCCCCATCTTCCTTGTCATGGAATCCCAAACTCACACGCTACCAGGAAGCCTGGAAAGTTCTGGCCAGCTGGTTTTCCTAAGAAAGGATGTGTGTCAGCTTCTCCTGCCTTCTCAACTTGTCTTGGCGCCCCCTGCCTAATGACCATGAAGCCCCCAGACCTCATCCCAGCCCCTCCACTGTGTCCCCCCATTCTCAGGATCAGGGTGCTTTTCTTTGCGTGGTGGATGATTCCAATGAGCACATGCTGTCAGTGTGGGACTGCAGCCGTGGTACGAAGCTGGCCGAGATCAAGGTGAGGAATCCAGGTGGCCAGGACAGGGTTGGGGAGGGGGCAGAGGTGTTGTGCAGAGAATTCCGGACTTACTGTTGGATGACACCTCTACTTCCTTTCTGCCTGGGTCACCTGGGGCAAGCCGCCCTAAGCTCTCTGAGCCTTGGTTTCTTTACCTGTGAGGTGGAGACCATACTGGTGTCAGGAGGGATGATGCATTTGGCATTAGGGTAGCTGGGAATAGTGTTCTTAGGGGACCAGGCCCTTGAAGGAAGGGCTGTCTTAGGATCTCAGGACTCCTGCAGGCTAGCTGTCAGCACGCACATTGGAAGGACCCAGGTGGGATAAGCTCAGGGCTCAGGGTGGCTCAATCGAGTGTCTTCCCTTTCAGAGCACAAATGACTCAGTCCTGGCTGTTGGCTTCAGCCCTCGTGACAGCAGCTGCATTGTCACCAGCGGGAAATCTCACGTCCACTTCTGGAACTGGAGTGGTGGAACAGGGGTTTCTGGAAACGGGACCCTCACCCGGAAACAGGGTGTCTTTGGGGTGAGGTGTGGGTGGTGAAAGGTGGAGGGGGAGGACAGAGTGGAGATGGGCATGTCGGTCTGCGTCCTCTAATCCCCACCTGTCCCGTGACTTTTAGCTTTTGCCCTTCCCTTTGACCTCTGCTCTCTGCTCCCCCTCCCCCTCAGAAATACAAGAAACCCAAGTTTATCCCTTGCTTTGTGTTCCTTCCTGATGGTGACATTCTCACTGGGGACTCAGAGGGCAACATTCTCACATGGGGGCGGAGCCTCTCAGATTCCAAGCCCCCGGGCAGGGGCGGGGCCAAAGGTATGTGGTTGGGAGAGCAGCTGGGAAGGCCAGTAGCCCAGGGGGTCAGTGGGAACAGAGAAGAGAAGATTTCCCATCCTTTTCCCTTGAGAGTTGATAGTTGTGCATGGGATCTGGTGGGGGGCTCTCTGGAGGGACTGGTCTAGAAGGGTGGTGGGGAGAAGCATTGAGGCTTCAGCATCTGCCAGCTCTTGGGTTCAAATCCCAGTTGAGCCTTGGCCTTTAGGAAGTTCCCTCACTTGTCAGAGCCTCGGTTGCCCTGTCTGTAAAATGGGGAGAGTAATAGCCACGTTGGCTGTTCAGAGAATCAGAGGCGTTATTTAGTTGGCACAGGATAGCGGGGAGTTATTACCTTCTGTTGTGATGGCCTAGCGCCCCCCTCCCGCTCCCCATTTCCCTGCACCCCAAGAGCATGACCCATCCTGGGCTTTGCCAACAGAGACCTACGGGATTGTGGCCCAGGCCCATGCGCACGAGGGCTCCATCTTCGCTCTGTGTCTCCTGCGAGACGGGACGGTGCTGAGTGGTGGCGGGCGGGACCGCCGGCTGGTGCAGTGGGGGCCGGGGTTGGTGGCTCTCCAGGAGGCCGAGGTGAGGGCTGGCCCGGGGTCGAGCCAGGGAGCGGGGAGAGGGGTGGCCAGCCCAGGCGCCTGACTTTCTGCTGCCACCTCTGCAGATTCCTGAAGATTTTGGGGCCGTGCGGGCCATTGCTGAGGGGCCTGGCTCGGAGCTGCTGGTGGGAACAACGAAGAATGCATTGCTGAGGGGTGATCTGGCCCAGGGCTTCTCTCCTGTCATTCAGGTTGGGGGGTGGGGAGGGGAGGGCCCAGAGGAGGGAGGAGGGAAGACCTGTTGGAGCGGGGCAGAGGAGACAGTCCATGCCGCCCTGCAGGGCCACACCGATGAGCTCTGGGGGCTCTGCACGCATCCTTCCCAGAACCGCTTCCTCACCTGCGGCCATGACCGGCAGCTCTGCCTGTGGGATGGGGAGGCCCATGCACTGGCCTGGAGCATCGATCTCAAGGTAGAGCACCGGTCCCCTGGGTCCCGTGTCACACACCGCAGCTCTTGCGTCCAGCGTGGCTTCCCCCACGACCCCCTTTCCTTCTGCTCCTTGGAGGTGGCCAGTTGGTACTGGTATGGTTGGGATGCCTGTTCAAATATGAATTCCTCTGTATTGGTTGATAAAAGCCTTTGCCTCCAGTGCCCTCTAGGCATTGCCCTTTCTGATTGTGCTTCCCTTTGTCCGGCAACTAAAGGGTTAATCTCTGGCCCAGTTGGAAACCTAAGTTCTGATCATTAAATATTTTGAATATCAGCCCTGCCTCCACCCCAGGCTACCATCTCCTCCCCTGTCTTCTTGGGAGAAGGAGGAGGTTATCAAAAAGATAACCTGCCTAGAAGGGCAGCTTCTTGAATGAATTTTCCTTCTCCCCTCTCCCAGGAGACTGGTCTCTGTGCTGACTTCCACCCCAGTGGGGCAGTCGTGGCCGTAGGACTGAACACGGGGAGGTGAGAGGGAGCCAGGATTCCCGGGAGGGGAGAGAAGGGATGTATGGTAAGGGTTTCGGGTGGTGGGGGTAGTGGAGAGTGGCCTGGCAACTTCGCCCTTCCATGCTGCAGTCCTTCCCGCAGCCTGTGCTTCCCTGGCTCTCCTGTGCTAACTGCCCTCACCCCCTCTCCTCCAAACCTGGGACTGGAGGAGGTTGCAGCTCAGAAGAGCGAAACAGCGGGAATGGAAAGGGGAAGTGATCAGTTCCAGACCCACAAAGCCCTGTAGTCAGGTTCCTGGTGTGTAGTTCCTGACTTCTTTCTGAGACAGTATTATTGGAAGCCTCTCAGATTTTATCTGCCCTTAGCCCCTTCTCACCTCCCAGCCTAAGAATGCAGAGGCGACCTTTGTGCCTACAGAATGGGCTTTGAGGGGGCTTCTCAGAGGATCTCCAAATGGCCAATCCCTGCCGTACCCAGGGCAGCCTTCCTGGGGGTCTCCTGACCATCCCCTTCCCTCCCCCTGCCTTTTCCTCCCTTCCAGGTGGCTGGTTTTGGACACGGAGACCAGAGAGATTGTGTCTGACATCACTGATGGCAATGAGCAGCTCTCAGTGGTTCGGTACAGCCCAGGTGAGAGCCGCACCCCCCCCCCCCCCCCCCCCCCCCCCCCCCCCCCCCGCCCCAGACCCATACCGATATCTGGCCCCTTCCTCGCTGAACGACTGTCTTTGCAGACGGGATGTACTTGGCCATCGGTTCCCATGACAACATGATCTACATCTACAGCGTTTCCAGTGATGGTGCCAAGTCCAGCCGCTTTGGCCGTTGTGTGGTGAGGAAGCTGGGTTGGAGGTGGGGCACCACCACAGCAGGTGAACTCGCGAGCGTCTAATGCTTAAAGGGGTTCTGGGGATGGGGACGTGGTGGCTACATTTTTAACTTCTTGCCTTTTACTCCCAGGGCCACTCGAGCTTCATCACTCACCTTGACTGGTCCAAGGATGGGAACTTCATCATGTCTAATTCTGGAGACTATGAGATTCTTTACTGTGAGTAGCAGCAGGGGAGGATATGGGGAGAGGGTAATTGGGGTGGGTGTTATTTGTGGGGGACCCTTTCTGGCTAGGGAGGACGAAAGAGAATATGTGGGGAGTTGCAGATGAGTTTGTTAAAAAGGGAGGTGGAGATAGATGTTAGTTATACAAACAGGAGAAATTCATGTGATTTGGGACATCCCCCCTCCCCCTTATCTCCCTCCGCCCCTCCACCTCCCAGTTTAATACCAGGTCTTCCTTCACAAGGACTTGAAGGAAAATGCACACAGAAAAGATTCTTTTGGAAAGATTTATTAGGGCAGGTGTGGAGGGACTGAAGCTGTTAGAACTTCAGCAGAAACTCAGGAAGCACGCAGAGGCGGGTTTGTCTTTCCAACCTGCCCTTCCCCGGGCATCTTCCTGACTTGGCTTCTGCGCTGAGAGCAGGGAGAGAGCTGGGATGGTGGGTTCCCTCTCTCCAGGGGACGTGGCTGGAGGCTGCAAGCTGCTGCGGAACCGCTATGAGAGCCGAGATCGCGAGTGGGCCACCTACACCTGCGTGCTTGGCTTCCACGTTTACGGTGAGCAGGCGCGCGGGTTAGGGGTGGAACGGGAACAAGGGTGGGGGGACCAAGCCTAGCCCGCCTTGAGCTTGGAATGTTGTGTCCCGGGTGGGTGGATTTCAAGACACCGGCAGAGCCGACCCAGGAGGCCTCTCTGGCCCTGGAGACCCGGCAGGATCGCCTGGAACGCGGTCGGTGGGTGGCCACGGCGGCCGGAAACGGTAGAGCTCGGCGCTCTGCGCCTGGCGTGGGCGGCGGAGGGGAGGGGGCCGGGCTGAGGCCGGACGCTGTGCTAGGCGTGTGGCCCGACGGCTCGGACGGGACCGACATCAACTCCCTGTGCCGCTCCCACAACGAGCGCGTGGTGGCCGTGGCCGACGACTTCTGCAAAGTGCACCTCTTCCAGTACCCCTGCGCGCGCGCCAAGGTGAGGCCGCCAGGGGCCGCGGAGGCCGGGGGTGGGGGGGAGGCGGCGGGACCCGGGGGGGCGTCGCCGCCGCCGCAACTCCGCCCCCCTCCCGCGCAGTCGCCGAGTCGCGTGTACGGGGGCCACGGCAGCCACGTGACCAGCGTCCGGTTCACGCACGACGACTCGCACCTCGTCTCGCTGGGCGGCAAGGACGCCAGCATCTTCCAGTGGCGCGTGCAGGGCGCGGGGGGCGCGGGGCCGGCGCCTGCCACGCCCTCCCGAACCCCTTCCCTGTCCCCGGCCTCCTCCCTCGACGTCTGATAGCCGCCGGACTGGACCGACCGGCCCTTCGGTCTACCCGCCTCACCCGAAACCCCCAGGACCGGGGGCCGACCCTTCCCTTGACTTCGAGACATTCCCGATCGCGCATTTCCCTGGAGGGGGCGAACGACCCCTCCCGCACACACTGTAGAGACCCGCCGGCTGAGCCAGGCTGCCCCAGCCTGCTACTGTCTGCTGAGGGGCAATAAACCAAAAGCAAAGTCGCCTCCCGGTCCTTTTGTGGGGCGCGACTTGGGCGCCTCCGGGGCCCTGTGAAGGCGGGGATGGAGGCGAAGAAGAGAGCGGAAAGGGTAAGGGAGCGTAGACCATTTATGCAAATAAGAGGCAAAGCCTTTGGCAAATAACCCCAGGGAGCGCGGAGCTGAGCGAGGCTGTCGGGGCCGGAGGGGGCGCTGCCGGGCCCGGCGCGGAGAGAGTTAAAAGCCCAACTCCTCAAGGAGGGGCCGAGTTACAACGGAAATAACCGAGCGCCGGACCGCGATTGGCCGAAAGGAGCCGAACCTTTTCCGGAAGTAGCCGATCTGTGGGGTCTCACTCTCCGACCTGAGCCGAGCGCTGGGCCTTGTTCTCCGGCTCGGCCGAAGGTGTTCCGGAAGGAGGCGAATCACGAAGCGGGCAGGGCTAGCCTTCCCCACGGCCGGCAGAGCCTAACGTCTAGTGGGGGTCAGCGAGGGCGGGGGGGGGCGGGGGGTGAGCGCGACCCAGGCTCCGGTACGGCAAGAGCCGAACCCGTTCCGGAAGAAGCCGAGCGGAGTGGTCCGGCGCCGGCCTCGGCGTCCCGGGCGTGAGGCGGTAGCGGCGGCGACGGCGACATCGCCAGCGCGGGCCGGGATGAACCGCGACGGCTGAGGCGGCGGAGGCGCCGGCTGCGCGAACCCGACCGAGACTCCAGCGAAGCGCCAGACCCGCGCTCGGGGCTTTGCCTCGAGCCGAGCCCTGTCCCCGCGAGCCTCCCGGACCCCTTTGTGCGGCCGGAGGCGGCGGCGGGAACGGCCATGGCGGCCAACATGTACCGGGTGGGGGGTGAGTACCCGGCGCGGAGGGTGCGGGGCTCGGGATCCAAGGGGCTCGGCACCTGGCGGCGCGGGGAGCCGCGTCTGGGGCAGCATGGACCGGAGCGCGGACCGGAACCGGAACCGGGAGCATCTGGGGCGAGGGTGCGGGACGGCGGCGCGGGCAGGCGCGGAGACTCGCGGAGAGGCTGCGGGCAGCCCCGACGGCGCCTCGGGGCGGGGGCGAGGGGCAGGGCGGAAATCTCACCCAGCCCGGGGACTCGGGCTTGGGAAATTGGCTCCCAAGGAGCTGACAGGGCGGTCAGGAGGCGCGAAAGGCCTGGCTGACGGCTTTCCCTTCCACGGGGGAAACCCAGGAAAGGAGGGAGGTCTCCCCCCCACCCTCGGCGTTATTGTGCGCTTCGGTTCGGAGGCTGCGCTAGAGTGAACAATTGTTCACTTCCCCTAGACTGGTGTGCAACTTCGTCGCTGAGTGGTGGGGACTGTTGGGGAAGGTGGGGACTGTTGGGGAACCCTTGCTTGTCTTTCCCCTAAGGCTTACTTTTGAGCGAAAGATCTGACTTTGAACTAGGTGCAACGGAGGTGGGGGGTGGGGGTGGGTGGCTGTCCCTAGTTCCTCTTAGACTCTCCACTTCCACCTCTGAGTTCTCAACACCTGAACCCCCTGTCTCCTTTTGGTCCGCTCAGGCCGACTTTTTCTTTCTCCCATCCTGCCGCTTGGCTCTCTGATCTCCTCTGATCTTCCCTACTCTACCCGTCTACCTCTACAGATTACGTCTATTTTGAGAACTCCTCCAGCAATCCTTACCTTGTTAGACGGATTGAGGAGCTCAACAAGGTGAGTGGAGCAGAGTCATCCCCCTTTCCTTCGTACAGGTAATAGTCTCTTACTTCGGAGGTCTCTAACTTCAGGTGGATAGAGAGGTCTCTATCCTAAGTACTCATTCACATTCATCCATCCATTCATTCATTTAGTGCGCAAGACTTCTACAGTGCCTAGTGGAAACTTTACTGTTCTATCTTTTGAAGGCTAAGGAAAGGGATTTGGAAGTCTGTCCTTGAATGAAAGTGTCTTTATTCGTAATCTCTTGGGCCTTTCTCCTTAAGATCACTTAGAAACGTGATCACTTAGAAACGTAGTAACTGTTGTTAGTCTCATCTTTGTGCGTTTCCACTTTCCAATGAACAGTCTTCATTGCCGTTTTTCCCCCCTTTAGACTGCAAATGGAAATGTGGAGGCAAAGGTTGTCTGTCTTTTCCGGCGAAGGGACATTTCTAGTAGCCTCAACAGCCTGGCTGATAGTAATGCCAGTAAGTGTCTTTGCCCTCACCTCCCACCTGTCTCCCTCTCCCCACGCGCTGAGGCCTGGGCATGTCCCTGCTGGTGTTTCCCCTGGTATCATGCCCAAGGCAGGATTGTGAGTTTGGGGGTGGCAAAAGCCTGCTCTGTGGACGGAGGCCTGTTTTTACACGTTGGGAGGAAGCAGGGTGAAGAGCCCATGATAAGAGAAGTCAGAATATGGTGCACATGTGTGCGCGTGCCTCTGTGAGAAAGAGAGGCCATAGTATTTAAATAATAGGGGATGAGGAAGAGCTTTGGAGAACCAGGACTCTTGGCAGGGACAGTTTTGGGTACTTGGGACAATGGCTGTGACTGAAGAGGAAGAGATTTTATTTACAAGCCTGCAGAACAGAAAAGTGGGCTTATTTGTTGAGAATACATTGGAGGGAGAGAATAGGAAGCTAGGAGGAAGGAAGATAACAGGGAAAGGTTTTTTGCACTTTTCTTCTTTCTCTCTCCTTCCTTTCCTCCCCTCCCCCATTTTATACTTTCCCTTTTTCCCATTTCCCTTACCTTCCTTCTCTAAACTTTCATCCTTTAAAAAAATAGACCTTCAGTTTTCCTTAGCTTCTTTTTTCCCCTCTCCTTGTTTTTTTTGCCCTTTCCTCCTTCCTTCCTCCTAAATTAATTTTTTTTTTTTTTAGGCTGCTTTGGGCATAAAGGGGTTAAGGAGGAGCTGGGCTCACCAAGTTCCCTGGTCCCTTTGGGGTTTCCAGCCCCATCTGGCAAGGGCTGACCTTGGCCTTGTCCAATCAGAAGGGGCGTGGGGGGTGTGGTTCCCCTTGCCTGAGCGCTGGGTTTCCGGAGCACACAGGCGCTGGGCGGAGCCTGCTGCACTCCCCCTTCTCCTTGAGGTTGGGAACAATGCACCAATGAGCCGGGGCCTGAGGATCTCCTGCCCCTCCCCTTTTGGTTGGCACTCAGTCAGGTTAACCCTTCCACTAAGGTTTCAGGGGAAACTGCAGCTCCGTGGAGAGGAGGCTGTTTGCACTGGTTTAAAAGGTGCTATCCTTGAAAGCACCACAAACTATTATTAGCCAAGTAGAAAGTGAGGGATAGTTGTGGTTCCTTGTGATGATTTGGAGCAGAGTCCTGAAATCTGTAAAGAGGAAGTGATAAGCACAACCTTGTGTGGTATGTTTTTTATCCTATTGGGTTCCTGGACCTCAGGCTGGTTTAGCAAGAAACAGACAAGTGTGATGTTCTTGCTGGGCCTGGTGTGGGCAGAATTTGTGCTTTATAAGCAGTATGTAAGCATTGGCAGTAGGGTATGGGGTAAATTTCTGTGCCTTTCTTTGTATTCCCAGCAGCTTTTCTTTAAGAGCATTAGTGATGAAGGGTTTTAAGCATCTGCAATCAGGATAGGGCTAAGAGGGAGAGCTGGTGGGGTGGGGGAATGGAAGGCAGATGCCTGGGGGATATGAGGACAACAGAGCCGAGATAGGAAACATCTTCCCAGGTTTGGACTTTCCAAGGTGGCTTCTTTCTGGATTGGTTTCTGACTTCGTTTCTTCCTCCTTAATCTCCCAGGGGAGTTTGAGGAGGAATCAAAGCAGCCAGGGGTATCAGAGCAGCAGCGACATCAACTGAAACACCGGGAGCTTTTCCTTTCTCGGCAGTTTGAATCGTTACCAGCCACCCACATACGGTATGGGACAATTAAGGCCAGTGTGGTCTGCGTGCACTTTATAGAAGATGGAGATGCTGTGGAGAGGGAGTGAAGGGCTCACCTGGGGTTTTCTGATCTCTCTCCTGCAGAGGGAAATGCAGTGTGACCCTCTTGAATGAGACAGATATCTTGAGCCAGTACCTGGAAAAGGAGGTGAGGGAGAGGCTTGTGTTGGGAGAAGAGGGAAGGAATGGGTATTGCCCCCAAAATGCAAGCTGGTAGTAGGACTGTGATAAGATACAGGGCTGACAGACTCTATCTTAGGAATTCTGGACACTCCCAACTGTCCTCTGCCACCCTGTGATTGCCACCCTGTTTACCTTCTCTTTCCCCATTTCCAGGACTGCTTTTTTTATTCACTGGTGTTTGATCCCGTGCAGAAGACACTTTTAGCTGATCAGGGGGAGATCAGAGTTGGTTGCAAATACCAAGCTGAGATCCCAGATCGCCTGGCAGAGGGTAAGCAGCAGGACAGAATGCATGTTTACTGAGTTATGTAATATCTGAGGTGCACTTTACCATCATAGTCTGTGGATGATTTCCCTTGTGTATTCTGCATGACTCTGTGCTATGACCCTGATAGAATGGGGCCTTGGGAACTTGAAAGGGGAAAAGGGGCACAGTTGAGAAGAGCAGTCTCTGAGAGTTGAGGTGGGTAGTGGGATCCAAACAGGGGAAGAAGAGGTAGGAGGTGCTATTGTGAGTGATAAAACACCAATTATGCTCCCCTTCCCTCTCCCCAATGATGCCCTTGGCTCATTTTCTAGGAGAATCAGATAATCGGAACCAACAGAAGATGGAGATGAAGGTCTGGGACCCAGACAACCCTCTCACAGACCGGCAGATTGATCAGTTTCTCGTGGTGGCCCGGTGAGGGGTGGGTGGATGGGGCTGATGGGCTGGGGGAGGTGTGGGCATAGCCCTAAGTCTCACTCTTGGAGATGGGATATTGTTATTTTTGCTTTGGCATAGGTTTTTCCCTTCTTTCTCATTTGGCATAGTGCCTAAGTCTACTCAAATTTTCTTCTTCCTTCCCTTCTGACTTCTAAATCTCTTCCTCAGAGCTGTCGGGACCTTTGCAAGAGCCCTAGATTGCAGCAGTTCTATTCGGCAGCCAAGCCTGCACATGAGTGCAGCTGCTGCCTCCCGAGACATCACCCTGGTGAGCAGAAATATGGCGGGTAATTGGGGAGGCTGGGCTCTGTGGGTACTTGCAGCGCCTAGGGACAGGAACACAGGGTGTCTCCAAGGGAGTGGGAGAGTTTAAGTAGCTGCGGGGGAATAGTGCCAGGGGTCATCAGCATTGTTCCCCACTGTCCCTTCAGTTTCATGCAATGGATACACTGCAGAGGAATGGCTATGACCTGGCTAAAGCCATGTCGACCCTGGTGCCTCAGGGGGGCCCAGTGCTGTGCCGGGATGAGATGGAGGAATGGTCTGCCTCAGAGGCCATGCTATTTGAGGAGGCCCTGGAGAAGTATGGGAAGGATTTCAACGATATTCGCCAGGACTTTGTAAGTGGATGTGTCTAGGAGGAGAGGTGACAGGTGAGGGAACCAGGATCTAGGGGCCAGATCTTCTTTCATCCTTCTGTCCTTAGCTACCCTGGAAGTCACTCGCCAGCATAGTCCAGTTTTACTACATGTGGAAAACCACAGACCGCTATATTCAGCAGGTAAGAACTAGGGTGGGGAGGTTGGACTAGTGGCCTCTCACTCAACTCTGCCTTTCAAGTTGGTGACTTCTTCCCTGCCAAGGCTGATCCTTTTCTTTCTTTTTACCTCTTGTAGAAAAGATTGAAAGCTGCTGAAGCAGACAGTAAATTGAAACAGGTCTACATCCCTACCTAGTAAGTGTGGTGGGTAGGGGAGACTGGATATATTTTCCTTCTTTTTGCCCAAACTGTGATTTCCTCGGTGATAGGGGCAGGCAGAAGGCAGGGTTCGATTATGTTAATGTTAGAGACAGGGCAGAAATAAATTCTTTTCCTTGATCAGTTTCTTGGTTTCTTCCCCCTGTCACTCCTATTAGCACTAAGCCAAACCCTAACCAGATCATCTCTGTGGGCTCAAAACCTGGCATGAATGGGGCCGGATTCCAGAAGGGCTTGACCTGCGAGAGCTGTCACAGTGAGTTCAAGGGAAGGACTCGGATGCCAGGGGTGGGTGGGAGGCCTGCTTTGGCTTGAGAACTCTTTCCTCCTTGACCTCCCACTCATCTCTATGTTTCTGCAGCCACACAGTCTGCTCAGTGGTATGCCTGGGGCCCACCCAACATGCAGTGCCGCCTCTGTGCTTCCTGTTGGATCTACTGGAAGAAGTATGGGGGACTGAAGACCCCAACCCAGCTTGAGGGGGCTGCTCGGGGCACCACAGTAAGAATTGATGGCAGACAGGCAGGGGAGAGGAGTAAGCATGATGATATGAGACTTAGAAGGTCAGAATACCCATTTCTTTATCCAGTGATGGCTTGCCAGGGAAAAGGGGGCAGAGCTGATAGTGGTCAGGGAGCCAGTAGTTCGGGATGGCAGTAAAAAGGTGAGGCAAGAATAAATTCACCCTCTGCAGAGAATGGAAGAAAGAAGGGAGTCTCGGTGCTGATTTTCATTCTCCCCTTTTCCTATGCCCTTCCCCCAGGAGCCACACTCGAGGGGTCATTTGTCCAGACCTGAAGCTCAAAGTCTCTCCCCCTATACGACCAGCGCTAATCGGGCCAAGCTGCTGGCCAAGAACAGGCAGACATTCCTGCTCCAAACCACAAAGCTGACCCGTCTTGCCAGGCGCATGTGCAGGGACCTGTTACAGCCAAGGAGGGCAGCCCGGAGACCCTATGCCCCTATCAATGCCAATGCCATCAAGGCAGAGTGTAAGCGCAGGATGATGGGGCTAGTGACGGGGTCGGGGTTTTTCTGGCTCGAGACCAGTGTTTCTCTGCATGTTTAACGACTGTAGTCTTAGAGGTTTATTAAGAGATTGGACATGGCTCCTGGTCTCAGAAGTAGCTGAATAGTGAAGCCTCAATCTTTGTGTTCTAGGTTCCATTCGACTTCCTAAGGCTGCCAAGACTCCATTGAAAATTCATCCTCTGGTTCGGCTGCCCCTGGCAACTATCGTCAAAGATCTGGGTATAGGATGGGCTGCCAGTTAGGGTGGGCTCAAGCTCTGGCTCCTTTTACTATAAGAGTAAAGTAGTACTCCTCTGCTTTTTTCCCCCATTGAATCCTAAAAGATTTAGTTTAACAAACTGTACTTTTATAGCTTAATAATGGTTTCCCGTAAGCTATACAGTGTTACCACACTGACTTGATAAGGTTGCAGTCCTGATCTCTGAAGTACTGGTAATACCTCTCCAGACCCTCCCTATCACTCCTTTTGGCAATGCCTGGGAAAATTGCTGCCACAGGGAAAGAGGTGGAGGTGAGAAAAGGAAACTGCATAGGGGAAAGAAGGTGGCAAAAGTTTTCTAAGTTTTCCTTTATTTTTTCCTGGCAGTGGCCCAGGCTCCTTTGAAACCCAAAACCCCTCGAGGCACCAAGACACCAATCAACAGGAACCAGCTGACCCAGAACCGGGGCCTGGCAGGCATTATGGTGAAACGAGCCTATGAGACCGTGAGTTGGCAGACTGGGGCTGGCCAAGACTAACGTGGGTGGGTTTTTATTTCTGGTAGGAGCCTCAGAGGGCCCCCACCCTCATTGTGCTGCCACACCCCTTTCCAGATGGCAGGGGTCCCCTTCTCTGCCAATGGAAGGCCTCTGGCCTCAGGGATTCGCTCAAGCTCACAGCCAGTAGCCAAGCGCCAGAAACTTAACCCAGCTGATGCCCCCAATCCTGTGGTGTTTGTGGCCACAAAAGATACCAGGTAGGGAACCCACCATGAGAGGGGCTTAGAGGTTGATGAGCCAAGTGGGTGGGTATGGGAAATAAGAACCCAGCAAGACCAGCGTCAGAAAGACTGTGGGTGTGGGGTGGGGAGTGTGTATGTGTGTGTGTTAGAAAAGAATGAACAGGAAGGCAGAACTGGAGGGTGGGGTTTCTTCTTGGGGAGTCTTAGCCTTTCTAAGCTCTCTGTATTCCTGTCTTCATCTTTCTGGCCAGGGCTCTGCGGAAGGCCCTGACCCACTTGGAAATGCGGAGAGCTGCCCGCCGACCCAATTTGCCCCTGAAGGTGAAGCCTCCGCTGATTGCAGTGCGGCCCCAAGTGCCTCTACCTGCACCTGCACATCCTGCCAGCACCAATGAGCCCATTGTTCTGGAGGATTGAGCATCTGTGGGGAAGGGAAGTGGGCTGAAAGGTAGAGGGTGGGTCCTCAGGGCACTCAAACCTCCCTTCTCTCTGGTATCTAAGAGAGTGTGGAGGGAAGGAAGAAGGGAGGAAGCAAGTGTGGGCGTGTCCCTGGAAGAGAAAGACGCCCTCTGGTGTCACCACCACTAAGCTTGTCTCCTTCCCATGCTTCTCCAAGCCTGGTGATGGAGGGCAGTCTGCAGGAAACTGGCCCTTGTGGGGAACCTGGCCTCTTTTGGGGGGATAGGACCCACAGTTTGTCTTGGACAGTTTTGGGGGGAGGGTTTTTTAATTTTTTAAAAATTTTGCCTCCCTTTGTGAAAGGGGATGGAGGGGAGGGGAAGAGTAAACAGGTATCAGGTGGCAGTACCTGGTTGGGGGAGGGGGGCATGCGCTGCCATGTCTATCTTATTTTTATTTTTTTTCTAATTGGGGGTTTCTCTTCGTGTCCGGTGTCCGGACTTTCCTAATTGGAGTTTGAGGCCCCTAAACTGGCATCAACCCCAGCCCATGCTCACTCTTTCCTTTCCTCTTCTCCCCTCCCCCCTTCTGCCTTTTGTACACCAACTCAGAAATAAAGATCTTTTGTCTGTTTTTTTTAATCTTGGAATTCTGTAATTGGTTCTTATAGTAACAAATAAAAAGCTGTTTTCTTCAGTCCCTCCAGGCTCAGCTCTTCTCTGCCATAGATGTAGGGAGGGAGGTCCAGGAGGGGGGGTGTGGGAAAATAAAGGACAAAGAACAATAAAGGAGATACAGATTGGGCTTGCCCTGGGAACCACTTCTTTATGAGATTATGCACACTGGACTCAGGCTGTCTACTCCAGCCAGCCTTCTTGTAGGACACAAACTGCTCCCCTGTTCCCAGTGGTGCTGGAACTAATGGACCATCTTGGCCCAGGTTCAAAGCAGTTGGGATGAACTGGCTCTCTGGGCGGCTGGTGGCTTCCACAGGAGGGGGTTGTGAGCGTGGTCTTTTCTCTGTTTTCCCAATTCTTACTCTTCTCTCTGCTCAGGGAATTCTGGGAGTTGCTAGAGGCCAGGGGATGTAGTCCACTCTGGAGTGTACCGCAGGATCCTACTACCCAGTAACGGCTGTTCTCACACACTGCTGCTTCAAGATCTTGAGGGCTGGTCTCAGCAACTGCCTAGCTATGAGGGCCCACTGTCCTCTGCGGTTTTAGGTTTGGGTGAAGCCCAATAGGAAGAATACTTTAGGAGAGAGGACAAGGTCAGTCTGTGTGTGCTTTGGGCACTCCTTTAGAGATGGGGAGTGGCAGTTGTGACTTGGTCAAAGTTACAGACCGCAGTATGCCTGCCTCAGGTCCGCTGCTCTTTCCACCATCCAAAGGTGGGGGCTGGTAACCACAGCACAAGCTGTTTATCCCATCGAATGGTCCCCTTCATCCACTACACGAGGAGTTGGCTCACACCTCCGAGGTGTTAGGGGAGGAAGTGAACACTATGCCAGTCTGGGGGTCAGCAGCACATCCCCCCTCTACTGTCCTCGTTCGGCTGCTACCACAGCTGGTTCCTGCGCACTGCCCTGTTGTGGGCCGGAGGTTCTGCAGCCTCCTGAATATACACTGCGGAGGTCACTGCTACGGAAGGCAAGTCGGTGCAGGGACGAGCCTGGCCCACCCGGGCCGCAGCGAGTGATCGCCGGAGTCCGGAAGGAAAGCGCACAGAGCTCCCACCCGAGACTAGGAGGCGGCTGCCGCACACCCATTTTCGGGGGGAGGTCCGTGGACGGAGGGAGAGGGTAAACGCCCCGAGATTGGGAGTCCAGGGAGAGCCGTAGGCTTCGTGGGCCCAAAGCGTGGAGGCTGCCCATCCTCCGCCTTTATTCGCGGGGTGGATGTGGGGCTGGATGTGGGCACCCGCGCGAGGGTCGCGACTGCCCCTTGAAGTAGCGGCTCACGACCGGCGGCTCACGACCGCAGCCCCGCCATCCGGCAGCAGCAGAGCCGGCAGCCGCAGGGGACCCAGTCCCCACTCCCGCCCGCGCCTGCCTTGGCAGCTGAGTTAACAATAGCCACGATCCTCCGGACCAATCAGCGCCTGATCATGCAGAACACACCAATCGGCTTACCGAAAGCAAGATAAGCATCGCAGAAGGGAGGCTTTTCCTAAAGCCGGTGGCGACTTCGTACAATCAAGAAACGGAACCTTGACCTCGGTTTCCGGGGGGAACGTGCCCGAGCGAGTGCCGATTACGTCACTTCCTATCAGACCGGCGGAAGTTGTTTTCCAGCGCGTTGTGATTTGGAGGAGTGAGTTCCGGTGGAGGCAGGAGCGGTAGATTTTTGTCGGTACGTGAGAGGCGCAATGGCGGCGGTCGGTTCGGACGTCCAGTCGCTGCCGCGTGGGGCTTTCCGCTGCTGCCTCTGCCAAGTTACCACAGCTAACCGTAAGGGGTGGATAGTGAGGGGGAGGGGATGTGGCTGGGGTCTTTAGTCTTTTGGCCCCAGCGAAAGTTAGGGTTAAAGGTCATTGTCCCTGTCAGGTCGGTTGTTGGAGTCACTCACCTCCGTTGTCAAAAGCCACCTCCCGACCGAAATCCCCACGAGGAAAGTTCCATTGTTTTCTCTCTTTCTCTCTCTCTTTTTTTTTTCGCATGGGCAGGCACCGGGAATCGAACCGGGTCTCCGGTATGGCAGGCGAGATTTCTGCCACTGAGCCACCGTCGCACCACCCTGTTTTCTATTTAATAGTGATTTATTTAATAGTCATCTGTGCCTGGTACTTTGTTGGGTTCTGGGGTGAAGGAGGGGATTTAGAGATGAAGGAATTGAGCATCCAGAGAAGGAAACCGTTTCAATACTCTGTAGATAATGTCTGGAAAGCTGTGGATAACAGAGACAGCAGCAATTGGGAGTCAGGGAACCCTTCTAGAGGAGCTGCCGAAAGCAGGGATGTGTGAAATAGCATGGTTATGTTTGTGAGATTCTGCATGACTGGAGCGTAGAGCACCAGCAAGCAAGAAGATGAGTTTGGAAATCTAGACAGGGTTCTTGCATGACTTTCAAAGGGGTTGAGTGAAACCTCAGATTCTATTGATGAAGTCTAGAATCATAATCTTGCCTGTAGAGAATCTTCTTCCATTCTTCCCTCTCTGTGTGGATGACACTATTACTATTTGTCCAGTAGGGCAAGCCAGAAACCCAGAAGTCATTAAATCTTCCCTGGCTCCATACCTACCTTGGTGGCACTAAGGAGCAGACTTAGATATAATAAAAATAATAATAGAAGCTATCTTTTTCTACATTTACTGTGTACTTGACTCTGCCAGTTGTATATATGAATAGTACCAATGTGGGTAGGTATATTATTATCCCCATTTTATATCTGGGAAAACTGAGGCACAAGAGGCTCAGTAACTTGCCTGAAGTCTCTATGGCTTTATAGAGCTGGGATTTGAACTTGGGCAGTTTGGTTCCAGATCTTGCCCTTAAAAGCAGTACATGCTAAGTACCCAGAAATGATTCATGGGGAATAGTCCATAGTGCAGATTAATTTAATTCTTTATATGACCTGGATAAATTGCCTGTTAATTGCTATACATTTTTTTAGGTGCCACTGTACCTAGCACTTATGGATGTTTTAAGAAATATTTATAGTGTAGCCACTTCCCCAAAGAACCACTTAGAGAGTGCAGCATATAGAAAAATGAACAAGAGAGGAAGATGAAAGAAGAAGGGGACCAGGACTTTTTTTATTCAGAAGTTACACTTTCTGTGGCTTTGAAGGGTCAGTAAAGGTTTAGGTGTGCAGAGAACAAAAGCAGAAACAGGTACACTGAAGAGTGATTTGATGTTTTGTCTCATACTTGCCTTTGCAGGGCCCAGCCTAGATGCTCACTTGGGAGGCCGGAAGCACCGGCACTTGGTAGAACTACGAGCTGCCCGAAAAGCCCAGGGACTTCGGAGTGTGTTTGTCAGTGGCTTTTCGCGGGATGTGGATTCTACTCAGCTTTCTGAATACTTCCAGGCATTTGGACCTGTGGCCAGTGTCGTCATGGACAAAGACAAGGTAGAATGCATGACTCTGGGAATGAAGAATGAGTCTGATGTGCTACTTCCCAAAAGAAACCCGAGAGAGCAGTTGCTTCAGCTGGTTTCTCATATGGCTTGTCCTTGATGGGATACCACAGTATTTGCCCTAGTCCAGCTTTGCAAACTCCTCCCCTGCTTGGAGTTTTATCAGTTCAGAATTAGTCATTAGGAGACTTGTCATTATTTATTCAATCAACTTTTATTCACCAAATATTTATTTGTGTCAACTTTGTATTAGGCACTGTGCATAGACTTGCATTCTGGGTAGTGAGCTGGGATAGGCATGGTTTCTGCTTGCCCAGAGCTTACAGTCTAGAGGAGAAAGGAGACAATTAAAACAGGTGCTTTAAGACTATACCATCTGGGGACCTATCCTAACCCCACAAGAGACTGGTTGGTAAATCAGTTGTCAGTTTATTACTTTACACTGAGAGGTACTGAGGTTATCTGGTCCGAACATCCTGCTCTGGTCAGTGCTAAGCAAACAAACTTGTTCTTTGTGGTCTTGCATTCATGCAGACCTTTTGTCATTGTCCCTTTCATCCCTTGAAAAAGATTTACTGTTGGAATGTTGCTCTCTTTGATCAAATTGTAGTTCTGAGTCTGCATTTTGGTTAAGTAGATGTGGCTTAGGTGAGACCCAGGTCTCCTTTGCAGCCCAGGTCTTGTCTTAGGATGGGATCTGCTTTTGTTAGAGATTGCATTCAGCAACCTAACTTCAGTGGCTTAAACAAGTGAATTTAATTTTTTTCATACAACAAGAAGTCAGGCCTGGGTAGTCCTGGGTTTTAATGCCTGCCTTTTCATATGCCTTCTAGCCATTTGTATTTCTTCTTCTGATAACTGTCTATTTTTGCCTCTTGCTCGTTTTTAAATTAGATTGTTTGTTTTTTTGTTGTTGAGTTGTAGAATCTCTTTATATATTACGGATATTAAACCCTTATCTGATATTTGATTTCCAAATATTGTTTTCCATTGCTTAGGCTGCCTTTTCACTTTCTTGACAAAGTTCTTTGATGCACAAAAGTTTAATTTTGGGGTTCGTTTCCAGGTGCCTGACCATGCAAAAAAAAAAAAAGTGTTTAATTTTGAGGAGATCCCATTATCTGTTTCTGTTTTCATTGCTCATGCTTCTAAAAGTTTTGTGGTCTTAGTTCTAATATTTAGATCTTTGATCCATTTTTGAGTTAATTTTTATTTAGGGTGTGAGATATAGATCCTCTTTCCTTCTTTTGCATATGGATACCCAGTTCTCCAGACACCAATTATTGAAGAGACTGCTCTGTACAATTTGGGTTGGCTTGACTGTCTTATGAAAGATCAGTTGTCCATAGATGAGAGGATCTATTTCTGAGCACTCAATTAGATTCTGTTGGTCATTATATCTTATCTTTATCTTTATGCCAGTACCATGCTGGTTTTTTTTTTTTTTACATTTTTAAATTTTATGAGTTAAAAAAATTACAAGAAACAAACATTCCCAACACATACACTCAGCAATTCACAATATCATCACATAGATGCATATTCATCATCATCATCATTTCCCAGAACATTAGCATCAATTCAGAAAAAGAAATAAAAAGACAACAGAAAAATATAACAAACAGAAAAAAAAAATTTTACAGGCCATACCCCTTACTGATCCCTTTCATTGATCACTAGCATTTCAAACTAAATCTGTTTTAACATTTGTTCACCCTATTATTTATTTTTGTTCCATATGTTCTACTTGTTTCCTGACAAGGTACATAAAAGGAGCATCAGATATAAGGTTTTCACAATCACACAGTCACATTGGGAAAGCTATATCATTATACAATCATCATCAAGAAACATGGCTACTGGAACACAGCTCTCCATTTTCAGGCAGTTCCCTCCAGCCTCTCTGTTACATCTTGGATAACAAGGTGATATCTACTTAATGCATAAGAATAACCTCCAGGATAACCTCTCGACTCTGTTTGGAATCTCTCAGCCATTGACACTTTGTCTCATTTCACTGTTCCCCCTTTTGGTCAAGAAGGTTTTCTCAATCCCTTGATGCTGGGTCTCAGCTCATTCTAGAGTTTTTCTCAATCCCTTGATGCTGAATCTCAGCTCATTCTGGGATTTCTGTCCCACACTGCCAGGAAGATCCATAACCCTGGTAGTCATGTCCCACGTAGACAGGGGGAGGGTGGTGAGTCTGCTTGCTGTGTTGGCTGCAGAGAGAGGCCACATCTGAGCAACAAAAGAGGTTCTGTTGGGGGTGACTCTTAGGCTTAATTTTAAGTAGGCTTGACCTATCCCCTGTGAGGTTAAGTTTCATATGAACAAACCCCAAGACTGGGGGCTCAGCCTATAGCTTTGGTTGTCCACACTGCTTGTGAGAATATCAAGAATTCAACTTGGGGAAGTTGAGTTTTCCCCCATTCTCACCCTTCCCGGAAGGGGACTTTGCAAATACTTTTCCACTCACTGATCAGATCACTCTGGGATTCATCAGGGCATCACCTGGACAAACCAACAAAATCTCATGTCCTATACAAAGTTCCATGTACTTAAGGTGTTCAATCAACTATTTACATAAGTTATATTAGGAGATGCACTAGTCAAAGTATAGATTTGTACCAAATAAACATTTTTTGCTTTAGTCTCACACATCAGTTGAAATTTTAAAATATTAAGTACCATCTATTTTCAGCACACAGCAGTAATGACATTCTTTTGTTCTTCCTCATGCAAAAACATATTTTAAATTTGTACATTTAGTCACTATCATTATACACTCTAGGCATTCCTAGATTACACCATCTCAATCTTTATCGTCTTTCTTTCTTTGTGATTTCATTTATGCCCCAGCCCTCCTCCCTCTATCATTCTCATATGCAGCTTCATTCAGTGTTTTAACATAATTGTATTACAGTTAGGTAATATTGAGCTGTCCATTTCTGAGTTTTTATATTCAGTCCTGTTGCACAATCTGTATCCCTTCAGCTCCAATTACCCAATATCTTACCCTATTTCTATCTCCTGATGGTCTCTGTTACCAAGGAAATATTCCAAGTTTATTCACTAATGTCAGCTCATATCAGTGAGACCATACAGTGAGTATTTTTTTTCCTTTGTTTCTGGCTAATCACCCTCAGCATAATGTCCTTAAGGTCCATTCATGTTGTTACATACTTCATAACTTTATTCTGTCTTACAGCTGCATAATATTCCATCTTATGTAGATGTCCCAGTTTGTTTAGCCAACTGTCTATTGATGGACATTTTGGCTGTTTCCATCTCTTGGTAATTGTTAATAATGCTGCTATAAACATTGGTGTGTAAATGTGTGTAAATGTCCATTTGTGTCCTTGGCCTTGTGTCCTTTGAGTAGAGACAGCATATAGATGGGTCCTGTTTTTTTTTTTTTTTTTAATTTATTAATTAAAAAAAATTAACGCAACATTTAGAAATCATTCCATTCTACATATGCAATCAGTAATTCTTAATATCATCACATAGATGTATGATCATCATTTCTTAGTACATTTGCATCGATTTAGAAAAAGAAATAGCAAGACAACAGAAAAAGAAATAAAATGATAATATAGAGAAAATAATACAAAAAAAATATAAAAAAAAACTATAGCTCAGATGCAGCTTCATTCAGTGTTTTAACATAATTACATTACAATTAGGTATTATTGTGCTGTCCATTTTTGAGTTTTTGTATCCAGTCCTGTTGCACAGTCTGTATCCCTTCAGCTCCAATTACCCATTATCGTACCCTATTTCTAACTCCTGATGGTTTCTGTTACCAATGACATATTCCAAGTTTATTCTCGAATGTTGGTTCACATCAGTGGGACCATACAGTATTTGTCCTTTAGTTTTTGGCTAGTCTCACTCAGCATAATGTTCTCTAGGTCCATCCATGTTATTACATGCTTCATAAGTTTATTCTGTCTTAAAGCTGTATAATATTCCATCGTATATATATACCACAGTTTGTTTAGCCACTCGTCTGTTGATGGACATTTTGGCTGTTTCCATCTCTTTGCAATTGTAAATAACGCTGCTATAAACATTGGTGTGCAAATGTCCGTTTGTGTCTTTGCCCTTAAGTCCTTTGAGTAGATACCTAGCAATGGTATTGCTGGGTCGTATGGGAATTCTATATTCAGCTTTTTGAGGAACCGCCAAACTGCCTTCCACAGTGGTTGCACCATTTGACATTCCCACCAACAGTGGATAAGTATGCCTCTTTCTCCACATCCTATCCAGCACTTGTCATTTTTTGTTTTGTTGATAATGGCCATTCTGGTGGGTGTGAGATGATGTCTCATTGTGGTTTTGATTTGCATTTCTCTAATGGCCAGGAACATTGAGCATCTCTTCATGTGCCTTTTGGCCATTTGTATTTCCTCTTCTGAGAGGTGTGTGTTCAAGTCTTTTTCCCATTTTGTAATTGGGTTGGCTGTCTTTTTGTTGTTGAGTTGAACAATCTCTTTATAAATTCTGGATACTAGACCTTTATCTGATATGTTGTTTCCAAATATTGTCTCCCATTGTGTAGGCTGTCTTTCTACTTTCTTGACGAAGTTCTTTGATGCACAAAAGTGTTTAATTTTGAGGAGCTCCCATTTCTTTCTTTCTTCAGTGCTCTTGCTTTAGGTTTAAGGTCCATAAAACCGCCTCCAATTGTAAGATTCATAAGATATCTCCCTACATTTTCCTCTAACTGTTTTATGGTCTTAGACCTAATGTTTAGATCTTTGATCCATTTTGAGTTAACTTTTGTATAGGGTGTGAGATACGGGTCCTCTTTCATTCTTTTGCATATGGATATCCAGTTCTCTAGGCACCATTTATTGAAGAGACTGTTTTGTCCCAGGTGAGTTGGCTTGACTGCCTTATCAAAGATCAAATGTCCATAGATGAGAGGGTCTATATCTGAGCACTCTGTTCTATTCCATTGGTCGATATATCTATCTTTATGCCAGTACCATGCTGTTTTGACCACTGTGGCTTCATAATATGCCTTAAAGTCCGGCGGTGTGAGACCTCCAGCTTCATTTTTTTTCCTCAAGATACTTTTAGCAATTCGGGGCACCCTGCCCTTCCAGATAAATTTGCTTATTGGTTTTTCTATTTCTGAAAAATAAGTTGTTGGGATTTTTTTTTATTTTTTTTTAATTTTTCATTAATTAAAAAAAGAATTAACAAAACAATTAGAAATCATTCCATTCTACATGTACAATCAGTAATTCTTAATAACATCACATAGTTGCATATTCATCATTTCTTAGTACATTTGCATCGATTTAGAAAAAGAAATAAAAAGGCAACAGAATAAGAATTAAAACAATAATAGAAAGAAAAAAAAAAAAACCTATACCTCACATGCAGCTTCATTCAGTGTTTTAACATAATTGCATTACAATTGGGTAGTATTGTGCTGTCCATTTCTGAGTTTTTATATCCAGTCCCGTTGTACAGTCTGTATCCCTTCAGGTCCAATTACCCCTTCTCTTTTTTTTTTTTTTTTAATTAACGGAAAAAAAGAAATTAACCCAATATTTAGAAATCATACCATTCTACATATGCAATCAGTAATTCTTAACATCCTCACATAGATGCATGATCATCATTTCTTAGTACATTTGCATCGGTTTAGAAGAACTAGCAACATAACCGAAAAAGATATAGAATGTTAATATAGAGAAAAAAATAAAAGTAATAATAGT
This sequence comes from Tamandua tetradactyla, assembly GCF_023851605.1. Lineage (NCBI taxonomy): Eukaryota > Metazoa > Chordata > Mammalia > Pilosa > Myrmecophagidae > Tamandua > Tamandua tetradactyla. The sequence continues at coordinate 11,980,488 of NC_135335.1, forward strand.
AAAATCAAAACAAAACAAAACAAAACAAAACAAAAACCTATAGCTCAGATGCAGCTTCATTCAGTGTTTTAACATGATTACTTTACAATTAGGTATTATTGTGCTGTCCATTTTTGAGTTTTTGTATATAGTCCTGTTACACCATCTGTATCCCTTCAACTCCAATTGGCCATTATCTTACCCTGTTTCTACCTCCTGCTGGACTCTGTTACCAAGGACATATTCCAAATTTATTCTCGAATGTCGGTTCACATCAGTGGGACCATACAGTATTTGTCCTTTAGTTTTTGGCTAGACTCACTCAGCATAATGTTCTCTAGGTCCATCCATGTTATTACATGCTTCATAAGTTTATCCTGTCTTAAAGCTGCATAGTATTCCATCGTATGTATATACCACAGTTTGTTTAGCCACTCTTCTGTTGATGGAGATTTCGGCTGTTTCCATCTCTTTGCAATTGTAAATAACGCTGCTATAAACATTGGTGTGCAAATGTCCGTTTGTGTCTTTCCCTTTAAGTCCTTTGAGTAGATACCCAGCAATGGTATTGCTGGGTCGTATGGCAATTCTGTATTCAGCTTTTTGAGGAACCGCCAAACTGCCTTCCACAGTGGTTACACCATTTGACATTCCCACCAACAGTGGATAAGTGTGCCTCTTTCTCGGCATCCTCTCCAGCACTTGTCATTTTCTGTTTTGTTGATAATGGCCATTCTGGTAGGTGTGAGATGATATCTCATTGTGGTTTTGATTTGCGTTTCTCTAATGGCCAGGAACATTGAGCATCTCTTCATGTGCCTTTTGGCCATTTGTATTTCCTCTTCTGATAGGTGTCTGTTCAAGTCTTTTTCCCATTTTGTAATTGGGTTGGCTGTCTTTTTGTTGTTGAGATGAACAATCTCTTTATAAATTCTGGATACTAGACCTTTATCTGATATATCATTTCCAAATATTGTCTCCCATTGTGTAGGCTGTCTTTCTACTTTCTTGATGAAGTTCTTTGATGCACAAAAGTGTTTAATTTTGAGGAGCTCCCATTTATTTATTTCCTTCTTCAGTGTTCTTGCTTTAGGTTTAAGGTCCATAAAACCGCCTCCAGTTGTAAGATCCATAAGATATCTCCCAACATTTTCCTCTAACTGTTTTATGGTCTTAGACCTAATGTTTAGATCTTTGATCCATTTTGAGTTAACTTTTGTATAGGGTGTGAGAGATGGGTCTTCTTTCATTCTTTTACATATGGATATCCAGTTCTCTAGGCACCATTTATTGAAGAGACTGTTCTGTCCCAGGTGAGTTGGCTTGACTGCCTTATCAAAGATCAAATGTCCATAGATGAGAGGGTCTATATCTGAGCACTCTATTCGATTCCATTGGTCGATATATCTATCTTTATGCCAATACCATGCTGTTTGTTTTGACCACTGTGGCTTCATAATATGCCTTAAAGTCCGGCAGCGCGAGACCTCCAGCTTCGTTTTTTTTCCTCAAGATACTTTTAGCAATTCGGGGCACCCTGCCCTTCCAGATAAATTTGCTTATTGGTTTTTCTATTTCTGAAAAATAAGTTGTTGGGATTTTGATTGGTATTGCATTGAATCTGTAAATCAATTTAGGTAGGATTGACATCTTAACTATATTTAGTCTTCCAATCCATGAACACGGTATGCCCTTCCATCTATTTAGGTCTTCTGTGATTTCTTTTAACAGTTTTTTGTAGTTTTCTTTATATAGGTTTTTTTGTCTCTTTAGTTAAGTTTATTCCTAGGTATTTTATTCTTTTAGTTGCAGTTGTAAATGGGATTCGTTTCTTGATTTCCCCCTCAGCTTGTTCATTACTAGTGTATAGAAATGCTACAGATTTTTGAATGTTGATCTTGTAACCTGCTACTTTGCTGTACTCATTTATTAGCTCTAGTAGTTTTCTTGTGGATTTTTCCGGGTTTTCAACGTATAGTATCATATCGTCTGCAAACAGTGATAGTTTTACTTCTTCCTTTCCAATTTTGATGCCTTGTATTTCTTTTACTTGTCTAATTGCTCTGGCTAGAACCTCCAACACGATGTTGAATAATAGCCGTGATAGTGGACATCCTTGTCTTGTTCCTGATCTTAGGGGGAAAGTTTTCAATTTTTCCCCATTGAGGATGATATTAGCTGTGGGTTTTTCATATATTCCCTCTATCATTTTAAGGAAGTTCCCTTGTATTCCTATCTTTTGAAGTGTTTTCAACAGGAAAGGATGTTGAATCTTGTCGAATGCCTTCTCTGCATCAATTGAGATGATCATGTGATTTTTCTGCTTTGATTTGTTGATATGGTGTATTACATTAATTGATTTTCTTATGTTGAACCATCCTTGCATACCTGGGATGAATCCTAGTTGGTCATGATGTATAATTCTTTTAATGTGTTGTTGGATACGATTTGCTAGAATTTTATTGAGGATTTTTGCATCTGTATTCATTAGAGAGATTGGTCTGTAGTTTTCTTTTTTTGTAATATCTTTGCCTGGTTTTGGTATGAGGGTGATGTTGGCTTCATAGAATGAATTAGGCAGTTTTCCCTCCACTTCGATTTTTTTGAAGAGTTTGAGGAGAATTGGTATTAATTCTTTCTGGAACGTTTGGTAGAATTCACATGTGAAGCCATCTGGTCCTGGACTTTTCTTTTTAGGAAGCTTTTGAATGACTAATTCAATTTCTTTACTTGTGATTGGTTTGTTGAGGTCATCTATGTCTTCTTGAGTCAAAGTTGGTTGTTCATGTCTTTCCAGGAACCCGTCCATTTCATCTAAATTGTTGTATTTATTAGCGTAAAGTTGTTCATAGTATACTGTTATTACCTCCTTTATTTCTGTGAGGTCAGTAGTTATGTCTCCTCTTCCATTTCTGATCTTATTTATTTGCATCCTCTCTCTTCTTCTTTTTGTCAGTCTTGATAGGGGCCCATCAATCTTATTGATTTTCTCATAGAACCAACTTCTGGTCTTATTGATTTTCTCTACTGTTTTCATATTTTCAATTTCATTTATTTCTGCTCTGATCTTTGTTATTTCTTTCCTTTTGCTTGCTTTGGGATTAGTTTGCTGTTCTTTCTCCAGTTCTTCCAATTGAACAGTTAATTCCTGCATTTTTGCCTTTTCTTCTTTTCTGATATAGGCATTTAGGGCAATAAATTTCCCTCTTAGCACTGCCTTTGCTGCATCCCATAAGTTTTGATATGTTGTGTTTTCATTTTCATTTGCCTCGAGGTATTTACTAATTTCTCTTGCAATTTCTTCTTTGACCCACTCGTTGTTTAAGAGTGTGTTGTTGAGCCTCCAGGTATTTGTGAATTTTCTGGCATTCCGCCTATTATTGATTTCCAACTTCATTCCTTTATGATCCGAGAAAGTGTTGTGTATGATTTCAATCTTTTTAAATTTGTTAAGACTTGCTTTGTGACCCAGCATATGGTCTATCTTTGAGAATGATCCATGAGCACTTGAGAAAAAGGTGTATCCTGCTGTTGTGGGATGTAATGTCCTATAAATGTCTGTTAAGTCTAGCTCCTTTATAGTAATATTCAGATTCTCTATTTCTTTATTGATCCTCTGTCTAGATGTTCTGTCCAATGATGAGAGTGGGGAATTGAAGTCTCCAACTATTATGGTATTTGTGTCTATTTCCCTTTTCAGTGTTTGCAGTGTATTCCTCACGTATTTTGGGGCATTCTGGTTCGGTGCATAAATATTTATGATTGTTATGTCTTCTTGTTTAATTGTTCCTTTTATTAGTATATAATGTCCTTCTTTGTCTCTTTTAACTGTTTTACATTTGAAGTCTAACTTGTTGGATATTAGTATAGCCACTCCTGCTATTTTCTGGTTGTTATTTGCATGAAATATCTTTTCCCAACCTTTCACTTTCAACCTATGTTTATCTTTGGGTCTAAGATGTGTTTCCTGTAGACAGCATATAGAAGGATCCTGTTTTTTAATCCATTCTGCCAATCTATGTCTTTTGATTGGGAAATTCAGTCCATTAACATTTAGAGTTATTACTGTTGGGATAATATTTTCCTCTGCCATTTTGCCTTTTGTATTAGATATATCATATCTGACTTTCCTTCTTTCTACACTCTTCTCCATACCTCTCTCTTCTGTCTTTTTGGTTCTGACTCTAGTGCTCCCTTTAGTATTTCTTGCAGAGCTGGTCTCTTGGTCAGAAATTCTCTCAGTGACTTTTTGTCTGAGAATGTTTTAATTTCTCCCTCATGTTTGAAGGACAATTTTGCTGGATATAGGAGTCTTGGTTGGCAGTTTTTATCTTTTAGTAATTTAAATATATCATCCCACTGTCTTCTAGCCTCCATGGTTTCTGCTGAGAAATCTACACACAGTCTTATTGGGTTTCCCTTGTATGTGATGGATTGTTTTTCTCTTGCTGCTTTCAAGATCCTCTCTTTCTCTTTGACCTCTGACATTCTAACTAGTAAGTGTCTTGGAGAATGCCTATTTGTGTCTAATCTCTTTGGGGTGTGCTGCACTTCTTGGATCTGTAATTTTAGGTCTTTCATAAGAGTTGGGAATTTTCAGTGAAAATTTCTTCCATTAGTTTTTCTCCTCCTTTTCCCTTCTCTTCTCCTTCTGGGACACCCACAGCACGTATATTTGTGCGGTTCATATTGTCCTTGAGTTCCCTGATACCCTGTTCAAATTTTTCCATTCTTTTCCCGATAGTTTCTGTTTCTTTTTGGAATTCAGATGTTCCATCCTCCAAATCACTAATTCTATCTTCTGTCTCTTTGAATCTATCATTGTAGGTATCCATTGTTTTTTCTATCTTTTCTACTTTGTCCTTCACTTCCATAAGTTCTGTGATTTGTTTTTTCAGTTTTTCTATTTCTTCTTTATGTTCAGCCCATGTCTTCTTCATGTCCTCCCTCAATTTATCGATTTCGTTTTTGAAGAGGTTTTCCATTTCTGTTCGTATATTTAGCATTAGTTGTCTCAGCTCCTGTATCTCATTTGAACTATTGGTTTGTTCCTTTGACTGGGCCATATTTTCAATTATTTGAGCGTGATCCGTTATCTTCTGTTGGCGTCTGCGCATTTAGACAGATTTCCCTGGGTATTGGATCCAAAAGTTTGGAAGATTTTTCTGTGAAATCTCTGGGTTCTGTTTTTCTTATCCTGCCCAGTAGGTGGCGCTCGTGGCACACGTTTGTCAGCGGGTCCCACCAGTAAAAGGTGCTGTGGGACCTTAAACTTTGGAAAACTCTTGCCGTCCAGGGGGGTTCGCTAGCCGAAGCGGCTTGAGCCAGCCCGGGGTCCGAATGCAGGGAGGGTTGCTGGTTTCCGCAGCCCGGGAAAGAGCCCGTCCGAATTTCCTAGTCGGCCCTGGGCGACAAGCGTGGCGGGAGGGCGCCAGCGGCAGCGGCCCGCCCGAGAGAGTGCACGTTCCCCGGGAGTCACGGGTTTGGAAGGGGCCTCCCCCACCCGTCACCGTTCTCCGCGGCCTGGGGATTTCCGATCCAATTCTCTCAGTTGGTCCGGGGGGCCGTGCGTGGTGTGGGCACCAGCCGCCACGGTTTCAGGGGACCGCCTCTCCAATTCTCCCAGCCGGCCCGGGAAGGGGGAAGGGAGTAACTCCGGACGCTTGCCGCCCCGCCTGGTGAGGCCCGCGCGCCTCGGCGATCTCACCCGAGCTGCTTCTCTCAGCCAGCCAGCCGTTCCAGGATGGGGTACGCTGTCTTTTTTATCTCTGTTGTGGCTTTGGGCGCTTTCTGTATCGTTTCTACTCCCCTAGTAGCTGTCCTGGAGAAGAAACTAAGATCCGCGCGTCTTACTAAGCCGCCATCTTCCAGGAAGTCCCACATTCTGATTATTAAATGTCTTGGAGTATGTCTATTTGGATCTGTTCTCTTTGGGGCATGCTGCACTTCTTGGATCTGTAATTTTAAGTCTTTTGTAAGAGTTGGGAAATTTTCAGTGATAATTTCCTCCATTACTTTTTCTCCTCCTTTTCCCTTCTCTTCTCCTTCTGGGACACCCACAACACGTATATTCATGCGCTTCATATTGTCTTTCAATTCCCCGAGTCCCTGCTTATATTTTTCCATTTTTTTTCCCTATAGTTTCTGTTTCTTGTCGGATTTCAGATGTTCCATCCTCCAGTTCAGAAATCCTATGTTCTGTCCCTTGAAATCTACCATTGTAGGGTTCCATTGTTTTTTTCATCTCTTCTATTGTGTCTTTCATTCCCATAAGTTCTGTGATTTGTTTTTTCAGACTTTCAGTTTCTTCTTTTTGTTCTTTCCTTGCCTTCTTTATATCCTCCCTCAATTCATTGATTTGGTTTTTGATGAGGTTTTCCATGTCTGTTCGTACGTTCTGAATTAATTGTTTCAGCTCCTTTATGTCATTTGAATTATTGGTTTGTTCCTTTGACTGGGCCATATCTTCAATTTTCCTAGTGTGATTTGTTATTTTTTGCTGGCATCTAGGCATTTAGTTACCTTAATTAGTTTATTCTGGAGATTGCTTTCACTTTTATGTAGGGTTTTCTTGCTGGATGAATTTGTTGTCTATCTGTTCTTTGACATTCTGTTCAGCTTTATCTGGACCTTTAGCTTAAGTTTTGTTTGACAGAGGAGAATTTTTCAGTTCTTGTTTTCTTGTTTCTTGCCCTGCTTGTGTGGTGCCTTTCCCACACACATACTTAGGTGGGTCTAATTAGATATTATAGACCCCAGCCAGATTTTCCCAGCCCAAATTGACCTCTTATGAGGAGGAATGAGTCACCTGCTTCGGTTTTCCCTGAGGGTGAGACCCAGCAGGTTGAAAGACTTTCCTGTGAAGTCTCTGGACTCTGTTTTTCTTATCCTGCCCAGTATGTGGTGCTTGTCTGACTGCAGGTCCCACCAGCATAAGATGATGTAGTACCTTTAACTTTGGCAGTCTCTCCCTGCTGGGGGCGTGGTGGAGACGGAGGAGAGGTTGTAGGCTGGTTTTATTTTTTTTTCTTCTTCCTTTTCTTTTATTTATTAAAAAGAAAAAAAAAGAAATTAACACAACATTTAGAAATCATTCCATTCTACATATGCAATCAGTAATTCTTAATATCATCACATAGATGTATGATCATCATTTCTTAGTACATTTGCATCGGTTTAGGAAAAGAACTAGCAAAACAACAGAAAAAGATATAGAATGTTAATATAGAGAAAAAAATAAAAATAAAATAATAATTAAAAAAAAGAAAAGGAAAAAGAAAGAGAAAAAAACAAAAGACACAAACAAACAAACAAAAAAAACTATAGCTCAGATGCAGCTTCATTCAGTGTTTTAACATAATTACATTACAATTAGGTATTATTGTGCTGTCCATTTTTGAGTTTTTGTATCTAGTCCTGTTGCACAGTCTGTATCCCTTCAGCTCCAATTACCCATTATCTTACCCTGTTTCTAACTCCTGATGGTCTCTGTTACCAATGACATATTCCAAGTTTATTCTCGAATGTCGGTTCACATCAGTGGAACCATACTGTATTTGTCCTTTAGTTTTTGGCTAGACTCACTCAGCATAATGTTCTCTAGGTCCATCCATGTTATTACATGCTTCATAAGTTTATTCTGTCTTAAAGCTGCATAATATTCCATCGTATGTATATACCACAGTTTGTTTAGCCACTCCTCTGTTGATGGACATTTTGGCTGTTTCCATCTCTTTGCAATTTTAAATAACGCTGGTATAAACATTGGTGTGCAAATGTCCGTTTGTGTCTTTTTTTTTTTAATTAATTAAAGAAAATAAAAGAAATTAACCCAACATTTAGAAATCATTCCATTCTACATATACAATCAGTAATTCTTAACGTCATCACATAGATGCATGATCATCATTTCTTAGTACATTTGCATCCATTTAGGAAAAGAACTAGCAAAACAACAGAAAAAGATATAGAATGTTAATATAGAGAAAAAAATAAAAATGATAATAATAGTAAAAAAAAAAAAGGAAAAAAAAAAAGACAAACAGACAGACAAAAAAAAGAAACCTATAGCTCAGATGCAGCTTCATTCAGTGTTTTAATGTGATTAGTTTACAATTAGGTATCATTGTGCTGTCCATTTTTGAGTTTTTGTATCTAGTCTTGTTGCACAGTCTGTATCCCTTCAGCTCCAATTACCCATTATCTTACCCTGTTTCTATCTCCTGCTGGACTCTGTTACCAATGACATATTCCAAGTTTATTCTCGAATGTCGGTTCACATCAGTGGGACTATACAGTATTTGCCCTTTAGTTTTTGGCTAGACCCACTCAGCATAATGTTCTCTAGGTCCATCCATGTTATTACATGCTTCATAAGTTTATTCTCTCTTAAAGCTGCATAATATTCCATCGTATGTATATACCACAGCTTGTTTAGCCACTCGTCTGTTGATGGACATTTTGGCTGTTTCCATCTCTTTGCAATTGTAAATAACGCTGCTATAAACATTGGTGTGCATATGTCCGTTTGTGTCTTTCCCCTTAAGTCCTTTGAGTAGATACCTAGCAATGGTATTGCTGGGTCGTATGGGAATTCTATATTCAGCTTTTTGAGGAACCGCCAAACTGCCTTCCACAGTGGTTGCACCATTTGACATTCCCACCAACAGTGGATAAGTGTGCCTCTTTCTCTGCATCCTCTCCAGCACTTGTCATTTTCTGTTTTGTTGATATTGGCCATTCTGGTGGGTGTGAGATGATATCTCATTGTGGTTTTGATTTGCATTTCTCTAATTGCCAGGGACATTGAGCATCTCTTCATGTGCCTTTTGGGCATTTGTATTTCCTCTTCTGAGAGGTGTGTGTTCAAGTCTTTTTCCCATTTTGTAATTGGGTTGGCTGTCTTTTTGTTGTTGAGTTGGACAATCTCTTTATAAATTCTGGATACTAGACCTTTATCTGATATGTCATTTCCAAATATTGTCTCCCATTGTGTAGGCTGTCTTTCTACTTTCTTGATGAAGTTCTTTGATGCACAAAAGTGTTTAATTTTGAGGAGCTCCCATTTATTTATTTCCTTCTTCAGTGCTCTTGCTTTAGGTTTAAGGTCCATAAAACCGCCTCCGATTGTAAGTTTCATAAGATATCTCCCTACGTTTTCCTCTAACTGTTTTATGTTCTTAGACCTAATTAATGTTTAGATCTTTGATCCATTTTGAGTTAACTTTTGTATAGGGTGTTAGATACGGGTCTTCTTTCATTCTTTTGCATATGGATGTCCAGTTCTCTAGAGTAGGCTGGTTTTAATGGCTTCAAATTACCAAGCCCTGGTGTCTGAATTCCTTGATGGAGGGATTCCACCTGGGTCGGGCTTCACCCCTCCCCTGGGGAAGGCACAAGCTCCAGATAAGCCCCCAAAAGAGCTCACTTCTGTCTATGCCTGGGGCAGTTGCAGCCTGAAAAGTCCTGCCGCTGTATCCAGAGGCAGTCAAGCCTTTGTAGATACAGAGCCACAAAAAGCTCTGTTTCCTTCTTTTTTCCCCCCCCTTTTTCTGTCAGTCCTGCCCCCTTGGTGCTGGGGCAAAAATGAGCAACCTCTGCTTTGATCAGGTTCACCTAAGCTGGGGGCCTATTTTTAGTAGTCAGAATTTGTTAATTAGTTTCATAATTGGCATTTCATTGTGCCCAGTCCCTGCTGCTGGTAAAGTCCTTTCCTTTCCCCTCTGGGAAGCAGCATGTGGGGGAGGGGCGCTGGCCACCGCAGCTTTGGAAACTCATGGTTCTGAGGGGTGCTCGCAGGCGATCCAGCTGGTCCAGACTGTGGTACACTGTGTGTCCAGTCAGTATCATGGCTCTGGGAGATGTTCTCTGCTGTTTCTGGTTATTTAGTCGTTGTTCTGGAGGATGAACTAAAATGTGCACGTTGTTAAGCCGCCATCTTACCCAGAAGTCCTGTTTTTTTTAACACAATTTTATTAAGATATATTCACATAACATATAATCCTCTAAAGAATACAATCATTAGTTCACAGTGTCATCATATAGTTGTGCATTCATCATCACGATTGATTTTTGAACATTTTCATTACTCCAAAAACAATAAAAATAGAATGAAAATAAAAATATAAATAAAAAAAAAACACGAAACATCCAACATCCCCTAATATTTATCCATATACTGGATCAAGGGAGTGTCAGTAACAAATTTTCACAATCATATGGTCACTCTGTAAAAGCTATATAGTTACACAATTATCTTCAAGAATCATGGCTACATGCAGTTCAATAGTTTTATGCATTTCTCTGCAGCTACTCCAATACACCAAAACCTGAAAGGGGATATCTATATATGCATAAAAATAACATCTAGAATGACATCTTGACTCTGTTTGAAATCTCTTGATTGCTGAAACTTTATTTTGTTTCATTTATTTTACTCCTTTTAGTCAAGAAGTCTTTCTCAGTTCTATAGCACTAGGGTGAGGCTCAGCTCTGGGAGTCAGGTCCTACGTTGCCAGGGAGATTTATACCCCTGGGTGTCATTTCCCACATAGCAGGAAAGGTAGTAAGTGTACTTGCAGAGTTGGCTTAGAGAAGCTCAACTCTGGGAGTCAGGTCCCACATTGCCAGGGAGATTTATACCCCTGGATGTCATTTTCCACAAAGCAGGGAAGGCAGTAAGTTTACTTGCAGAGTTGGCTTAGAGAAGAGGCCACATCTGAGCAACCAAAGAGGTTCTCTGGGTGTGATTCTTAGGTATAATTATAAGCAGTCTAAGCTTCTTCTTTGCAAGAATAAGTTTGTAAGGGCGAGTCCTAAGATTGAGGGCTCTGCCTATTAAATTGGTAGTCTCCAGTGATTGTGAGAATATCAGGTCTTCCCCAAGTTGGGAAGTTTAATGTTTCCACAGTTTTCCCCACTCCCTCAAGGAGATTTTGTGAATACTGTTTTTGTCTTCTGCCCAGATTAATCTGGGATGTATTGGGGCGTCACACTGACTTGTACAAACTAAGACGATCTCACTCCCTATTCAAGGTTCCATGTAATTATAGTTTTTAAATAAAGTGATGATACAAGTTAAATTAGATAGTGTGCTACAGAAAATATAATTTTGCACCAAATAAATATCTCTTCCTTTGGTCTCACACAGAGGTTAAAGTTTAAAACAGTCAAAATAATTCTTTTGTTTGTGTGTGTGTGTGTGTGTGTGTGTGTTTTCCTTATTATTATTCAACGTAACCACATAGAAGCACAAACATTCTTCCCATATGATCATTCCATTCTTGATATATAATCAGTAACTCACAGTATCATCACAGAGTTGTATATTCATCATCACGATGATTTCTTAGAACATTTGCATCAATTCAGAAAACAAGAAAAAAAAATCATACATACCATACCCCTTACCCCTCCCTTTCATTGATCACTGGCATTTCAATCTACTAAATGTATTTTAACATTTGTTCCCCCTATTATTTATTTATTTTTAATCCATATGTTTTACTCGTCTGTCTGTACCATAGATAAAAGGAGCATCAGACACAAGGTTTTCACAATCACACATTCACACTGCGAAAGCTTTATCATTATACAATTATCTACAAGCAACAAGGCTACTGGAACACAGCTCTACATTTTCAGGCAGTTCCCTCCAGCCTCTCTGTTACACCTCAACTAAAAAGGTGATGTCTATATAACGTGTAAGAATTACCTCCAGGATAACCTCTTGAGTGTTGGGAATCTCTCAGCCACTGACACTTGATTTTGTCCCATTTCTCTCTTCCCCGTTTTGGTCAAGAAGGTTTTCTCAGTCCCTTGATGCTGAGTCCCAGCTCATTCTAGGATTTCTGTCCCACGTGGCCACGAAGTTCCACACCCCTGGGAGTCACGTCCCAGGTAGACAGAGGGAGGGCAGTGAATTTGCTTGCCGTGTTGGCTGAGAGAAAGAGAGGCCACATCTGAGCAACAAAAGAGGTTCTCTGGGGGTGACTCTTAGGCCTAATTTTTTTTTTAATTAATTAAAGAAAAAAAAGAAATTAACAACATTTAGAAATCATTCCATTCTACATATGCAATCAGTAATTCTTAACATCATCACATAGATGCATGATCATCATTTCTTAGTACATTTGCATCGATTTAGGAAAAGAACTAGCAAAACAACAGAAAAAGATATAGAATGTTAATATAGAGAAAAAAAATTAAAATACTAATAATAGTAAAAAAAAAGGAAGAAGAAAAAAAAAGACAGACAGACAAAAAAAAAACCTATAGCTCAGATGCAGCTTCATTCAGTGTTTTAACGTGGTTACTTTACAATTAGGTATTATTGTGCTGTCCATTTTTGAGTTTTTGTATCTTTACATAAGGTGTCAATGGCTGAGAGATTCCAAACAGTGTCCAGAAGTTATCCTGGAGGTTATTCTTATGCATTAAATAGATATCACCTGTTAGTCAAGATGTAGTGAAGAGGCTAGAGGAAACTGCCTGAAAATGTGGAGCTGTGTTCCAATAGCCATGTTTCTTGATGATGATTGTATAATGATATAGCTTTCACAATGTGACTGTGTGATTGTGAAAACCTTATGTCTGATGCTCCTTTTATCTGCCTTATCAACAGACGAATAAAACATATGGAATAAAAATAAATAATGGGAGAACAAATGTTAAAATTAATTTAGATTGAAATACTGGTGATTGGGGAGGGGAGGGGTGGGGGGTATGGTATGTATGAATTTTTTCTGTCTTCTTTTTCTATCTTTTTTTGAATAGATACAAATGTTCGAAGAAATGATCATGATGATGAAAAAAAATCCTTTATTCTGTATTTTAATTTACTGTAGTCCTAACTGGATGAGCTTCATTTGTATGTCTAATTGAAGTCTCATCTCTTTTTCAGCTTTTTAAACAGTTGTTGTATAGGGTAATGCTGGCCTTCATAGCAGTAAAACTCTAGGTCTGAGTCTCAGGTGTCATACAGATAACCACTGTTGCAGAGAACAACCAGGTTATGCACAAAAAGCTCAGCATCTCAGAATTTAGAAATAAGTTACAACTCAGCAATAGATATGACTGCTGTAAGAGCTTACGATCTAGGAACCTTTACAGTAAGCCTTCCCCCGATAATCTGTGCTCTCAGATTCAATTCTCAGAGTTTTCACATTGTAGTTAGTCCGTATTAGTGAGGCATTATCATAGCTTTCTTTTCATTTCTGGCTTATTTCACTCAGCATACTGTCCTCAAGATTCATTCATCTAATTGCATGCCTTGTAACTTTATTCCTTCTTGCAGCTGCTCAGTGTATGTATATAGATCACAGTTCACCCTTTTGTTGATCAATCGATGCCACCTCCATCCATTATAAATTGAGAATGCTGCCACGATAAACACCAGTGTGAAAATGTTCACTTATGTCCTTGCTTTCAGGTCTTCCAAGTATATATCTAATAATGAGGTTGCAGATTCATATAGCAAACCTATACTTAGCCTCCTATGGAACCACCACACTGCCTTTCAGAGGGTCTGCATCATTCTACTTCCCTACCAACAGTGAATAAGTACATCTCTCTCTCTCTCCATGTTTTCTTCGACACTTTTATCTTTCTGTTTATTTTAAACAGTTTAATTCACCCACTGTACGTTACATTCTAAGTAAATAATCAGTGGTTTCTGGTATAATAAAATAGTTAGGCATTCATCACCACAATCTATATGAGGACATTTCCATTTCTAATGGAGTAGCAAAAATAGGAAAGCGATTTAGATTTAGGTCTAGTTGCTTGGCTTAGGGTGAAACTTCCCATTTTGGCTCAGTTTTTTGACATGGACACTGAAATAGATGGAGATATTGCACAATGCATAATCAGAGTCAAATGCAGCCAAGCCATGGAAACCATTTTCTCTCTAGATACCAGAGCTCCTGCTCGATTATTCCGTGGGAAGCTTCAAAGCTTAGATGTAAGGACATCAGGCCGGGTTAGTGCAGGTTTAGGAAGCAGTTTCTAACCCAGTCTTGGTAGTTTCCTGTGAAAGATTTCCTATGGATCATTTCCAGCCTGGTTCACCACTTGAGATGCACTATCTTTATCTTGCCTTTGTTCCCTAAACAAGTGATGCTGATTTTAATCACTTCGTTTCAGTGCAAACATCTGTACCATGCTGTTTTGGCCACTGTAGCTTTGTAATATGCTTTATTTTTTTTTAGAACCACCAAAAATGGACATCTTAGTTTGCTTAACCATAGGCATATTTAAATAAGGTATCCATATAATCATTATAAAGCTTATGTTTGCGCAGTAGGTTTCATAAACCAATTTAAAATTAAGGCAACAAAGAAAAAAATCTAGAAACTCAGATAGCAAAGTTCTTAAATTCTAAATATTAAACACTAACTTTGATACCATTTGATCAGCTGTCAAAACTGAATGTTCTCAACTTGCCTGCTGTGCTGGAGACCCGGGTTCAATTCCCAGAGCCTACCCATGCAGAAAACAAAAACAAACAAGACAAACCCCGAATGTTCTCAAAATATCAATTAGAACGTTCTTATGAATACCTGTATTGCTGTAGTAATGACTCATGTTACTAAATATTTTCCTAATTTCAGGAAAATATGAAGATACAAATATTTTCACAATTTACATATGAAAATCTTTTTTTTGCATGGGCAGGCACCAGGAATCGAACCCGGGTCTCCAGCATGGCAGGCGAGAACTCTGCCTGCTTAGCCTCTGTGGGCCGCCCAGGATATGAAAATCTTAACCACCTAGAATGGGTATCTTTGTTAACTTATCCATAGGTCTAATATGCTTTAGAGTCAGGCAGTGTAAGACCTCCCATTTCGTTTTTCTTTCTCAAGACATTTTTAGCTATTTGGGGACACCCTGCCCTTCAAAATAAATTTGGTTATTGTTTTTTTTCTATTTCTGCAAAGTCAGTTGGGGTTTTAATTGATATTACATCGAATCTATAAAGCAATTTGAGTAGAACTGACATCTTAACTAGTTTATTTAGTCCTCCAGTCTATGAACATGGTATAAATTCCAATTATTTAGGTCTTCCATCATTTCTTTTGGCAATATCTTATAGTTTTCTGTGTATTAGTCTTTTGTGTCCTTATTTAAATTTATTCTTAAATCTTTTATTCTTCAGATTGCTATTGTAAATGGAATTTTTTTCTTGATTTCCTTCTCAGATTGCTCATTACTAGTGCATAGAAACACTACTTATTTTTGGGTGTTAATCTTGTACCCTGCCACTTTTATATTTATTTATTAGCTCTGGTAGCTTTGCTGCAGATTTTTTTGTATTTTCAATCTATAGTATCATGTCATTTGCAAACAGTGAGAGTTTTACTTCTTCCTTTCCAATTTGGATGAGTTTTATTTCTTTTTCTTGTCAAATTGCTCTGGCTAGAACTTCCAGCACAATATTAAATAACAGTGATGACAGTGGGCATCCTTGCTTTGCTCCTGATCTTCAAGGGAAAATTTTCTGTCTTTCCCCAAAGAGGATGATGTTAGCTGTGGGATTTTTGTATATTCCTGTTATCATGTTGAGGAAGTACCCTTCTTTTCCTGTCCTTTGAAGTGTTTTCATCAAGAAAAGATGTTGAATTTTGTCATATGCCTTTTCTGCATCAGTCAAGATGATCATGTGGTTTTCTGTTTTGATTTATTGATATGGTGTATTCATTATGTGATTTTCTTGTGTTGAACCAACCTCACATACCTAGAACAAATCCCACTTGATCATGGTGTATAATTCTTTTAACGTGCTACTGGATTCAGTTTGCAAGTTTTTTTTTTTTTTTGCATGGGCAGGCACTGGGGATTGAACTGGGTCTCTGGCATGGCGGGTGAGAACTTTGCCTGCTGAGCCACCATGGCCCGCCTGGTTTGCAAGTATTTTGTTGAGGATTTTTGCATCTATAATCATTGAAGAAATTAGTCTGTAATTTTCTTTTCTTATGGTATCTTTGTCTGGCTTTGGTATTAGTGTGATGTTGGCTTCATAGAATGGGTTAGGTAGCTTTCCCTCCTCTTCAGGTTTTTTTAAGCGTTTGAGCAGGATTGGTACTAATTCTTTTGGAATGCTTTGTAGAATTCATACATGAAGCCATCTGGTCCTGGACTTTTCTTTTTTGGAAGCTTCTTTTTTTAAATTTTATTGATGTATATTATGTATTCATATACCATGTAATCATCCAAAGTGTGCAGTCAGTGGTTCACAGTATCCTATACTGTGCATTTATCATCACAGTTGACTTTTTTTTTCCTTTTTGTGAAAAATCATATATATATAAGAAAGCAGTGCATTTCAAAGTACATCGCAACAATTAGTTGTAGGACAAATTTCAGAATTTGTATGGGTTACGCTTCCACAATTTCAGGTTTTTACTTCTAGCTGCTCTAAGATACTGAAAACTAAAAGAAATATCAATTTAATGATTCAGCATTCATACACATTTGTTAAACTCTATCTTCTCTGTATAATTCCACCATCACCTTTGATCTTTCTCACACTCTTTAGGTGTATTTAGACTATGTCCATTTAAACTTTTTAAGGGGCTATTGATAATATGGGATAGGGGGATGAAACTAGTTGATATTCTGGAGAGGCTGGCCCCTCTAGGTTTCAGGACTTATTTGGTCCAGGGACCCATCTGGAGGATATAGGTTTCTGGAAAGTTACCCTAGCACATGGAACCACTGTAGAATCTTATTTAACACCCTTGGTGTTCTTTAGGATCAGCAGGAAGGTTATGATAGGTTGCCATGTCTAACTGAAGCTAGCATAAGCGTGACCTCTACAGTTGCCTCTCAACTCTATTTGAATTCTTTCAGCTATTGATACCTTATTTGTTGCACTTATTTTCCCCCTTTTGATTAGGATGGCATTATTGATCCCACAGTGCTAGGGTCAGGCTCATCCCTGGGAGTCATCTCCCATGCTGCCAGGGAGACTTTCACCCCTGAATGTCATGTCCCACATAGTGGGGAGGGCAATGGTTTCACTTGAAGAGTTGGGCCTAGAGAGAATGAGGCTACATCTGAGCAATAAAAGAAGTTCTCTGGAAGTAACTTTTTTTTTTTAATTTTTTTTTATTAATTAAAGAGAAAAAAGAAATTAACACAACATTTAGAAATCATTCCATTCTACATATGCAATCAGTAATTCTTAACATCATCACATAGATGCATGATCATCATTTCTTAGTACATTTGCATCGATTTAGGAAAAGAAGTAGCAAAACAACAGAAAAAGATATAGAATGTTAATATAGAGAAAAAAAAATAAAAATAATAATAATAAAAAAAGAAAAGGAAAAAGAAAGAAAAAAACACAAAAGACACAAACGAACAAACAGACAAAAAAAACTATAGCTCAGATGCAGCTTCATTCAGTGTTTTAACATAATTACATTACAATTAGGTAGTATTGTGCTGTCCATTTCTGAGTTTTTGTATCTAGTCCTGTTGCGCAGTCTGTATCCCTTCAGCTCCAATTACCCATTATCTTACCCTGTTTCTAACTCCTGCTGGTCTCTGTTACCAATGACATATTCCAAGTTTATTCTCGAATGTCGGTTCACATCAGTGGGACCATACAGTATTTGACCTTTAGTTTTTGGCTAGACTCACTCAGCATAATGGTCTCTAGGTCCATCCATGTTATTACATGCTTCATAAGTTTATTCTGTCTTAAAGCTGCATAATATTCCATCGTATGTATATACCACAGTTTGTTTAGCCACTCGTCTGTTGATGTGGAAGTAACTCTTAGGCACCCCTATAGGTACACTAAAGTTCTCCACTACAGATATAAGCTTTACAAGAGCAAGCCTCAATCAAGCTCATTAGCTTGGCCTTTTGATTTGGGTGTCCCTAATGTTTGACACAGTATCCAGGGTTTCCCTGGTGGTAAAGTTTAATAGTTCCATAATTTTTCTCCTATCCCTCGAGACTTTGCCAATACTTTTTGATTATTTGCTTAATATACTCTGGGATTTATCCAGGCACTACATTAAGCTATACCGGATTTAAAGACCCTCATTCTTTTTTTTTTTTTTTTTTAACTTTTTAAAAAATATAATGTAACATATATACAAAGTAAAGGGGGAAAAAAAAAGCAATAGTTTTCAAAGCGTTCATGAACAAGTAGTTCCAGGACAGATCCCAGACCTTGTCATGGGCTATCATACCATCCTCTCAGATTTTTCCTTATAGCTGTCCAGAATATAGGAGGCTAGAAGGCATAAATATTTTTTATCATCACAGTCGACTTTTTTTTTCTTTTTCTGTGAAAAATAACATATATACAAAACAATAAATTTCAAAGTGCAGCACCTCAATTAGTTGTAGAACATATTTCAGAGTTTGGCATGGGTTACAATTCTACAATTTTAGGTTGTTACTTCTAGCTGCTCTGAGATACTGGAGACTAAAAGAGTTTTCAGTTTAATGATTCAGCATTCATTTGTCAGATCCTATCTTCTCTGTATAACTCCACCATCACCTGATCTTTCTATCCCTCTCTTAAAGGATATTTGGGCTATAGCCGTTCAAACTTTTTCATGTTGGAAGGGTCTGTCACTAATATGGGGTAGGGAGACGGAGCTATCTGATGTTCTGAAGACGCTGGGCTAGGTTTCAGAACTTATCTGCACCAGGGACCCATCTGGAGGTTGTATGTTTCTGGAAAGTTACTCTAATGCCTGGAACTCTTGTGGAATCTTGTATATTGCCCTAGGATTGGCTGGAATGGTCCTGTTTGGGGTTTGGCAGGTTATGATAGGTAGCAGTGTCTAACTGAAGCTTGTGTAAAAGGAACCTCCAGAGTAGCCTCTAGACTCTATTTGAACTCTCTCTGCCACTGATACTTTATTAGTTACACTTCTTTTCCTCCATTTAGTGAGGATGGAATTGTTGATTCCATGGTGCCAGGTCTGAATTCATCCCTGGGAGTCATCTCCCATGTCGTCAGGGAGACTTTCACTCCTGGATGTCATGTAGCACATAGAGAGGAGGGCAGTGGTTTCACTTGCAGAGTTGGGCTTAGAGAGAGTGAGGCCATATCTGAGCAACAATAGAGGTCCTCCAGAAAGAACTCTTAGGCATGCCTATAGGTACTCTAAGCTTCTCTACCACCTACATAAGCTTCACAAGAGTAAGCCTCATGATCGAGGGCATGGCCTGTTGATTTAGATGTCCCTAAAGTTTGACATAGTATCAAGAGATTCCCTGATGGTAAAGTTGAATAGTTCCCTATTTTATTCTCCCATCCCTTAAGGGACTTTGAAAGACCCTTAATCTTATTCTAGGTTTCCTGTGTTTGGATTGCTTAAATGATCTATCCAAACAGGTTGAGTTGATTATGTACCACAGAATATTTAGGTCCTGGACAAAGTAAACCTTTTTCCTTTGGTCTCAAAGAGTAGAAAAGGTTCTAAAATATAGACAATGTCTTCCTTCCCCCTGTATTCCTAGTTGCCTTAATTCCGACCTGACTGACTTCATTTTTATTTCTACCTGTCAGATTATACATGCATGAAACAGCCTCTTAAAATCTAGAAATAACAATTACCACTCCAGACTAAATGTAACTGCTATAAGAGCTTACAACCTAGGTTCCTGTTTTCTTGTAAGTATTTTCTAAATGAGACCATACGATATTTGCTCTTTTGTTTCTAACTTATTTTGCTTCACCAAATATCCCACAGGTTCATTCAAAATGTTACTGATTTGAACTTGTGGACCCCAGGAAAGCCATGTCCTTTAATCCTCCTTCAGTATTGCTGGGTGGGAGTTTTTTTAGTTATCCATGGAGAGGTGACCCATCCAATTGTGGGTGGTATCTTTTTATAAGATGATTTCCATGGAGATGTGTCTCTACCCTTTCAAGGTGAGGTTGCTTACTGGAACCCTTTAAGAGGAAACATTTTTGGAAAGAGCTACAGGACCCACGCAGCCAAACCTTTGAAGATGAAGAAGGAAAATGCCTCTGGGGGAGCATCATGAAACAAGAAGTTGAGAGAGAAAGCTAGTAGACACTACCATATTTGCCACATGCTGTTGCAGTTGAGAGAGAAATCCTGAACATCATTGGCCTTCTTGAACCAAGGTATCTTTCCTTGGATGCCTTAGATTGGACATTTCTATAGACTTTAATTTGGACATTTTCACGGCCTTAGGACATATAAACTTGCAGCTTAATAAATCCCCCCTTTTAAAAGCTGTTCTGTTTCTGGTATATCGCATTCTGGCAGTTAGCAAATTAGAACACCTTGCAACTTCGTTCCTTCTTGTAGCAGCACCTATTCAATCATGTATATACCATTTTCCACCAATTTTGGGAATTTCTTGATGGCTGATTCAATCTCTTTACTTGTGATTGGTTTGTTGAGGCCATCTGTTTCTTCTTGAGTCAGTGTTGTTCATGCTTTTCTAGGAGGTTGTCCATTTCATGTGTGTTGTCTAGTTTATTAGCATATGGTTGCTTACAGTATCCTCTTATTATCTCCTTTATTTCTGTGGGGACAGTAGTTATGTCCCCTCTCCCATTTCTGATTTTGTTTATTTGCAGCTTCTTTTTTTTTTTTTCTATTTTGCAGCCTAGCTAAGGGTCCATCAATTTTATTGATTTTCTCAAAGAACTAACTTCTGGTTTTATTGATTTTCTCTATTGTTTTCATATTCTCAATTTCATTTATTTATGTTCTAGTTTTTTGTTATTTCTTTCCTTGTGTTTGCTCTGGGGTTAGTTTTCTGTTTTTTTTCTGTAGTTCTTCCAAGGTGAATAGTTAATTCCTTGATGTTTTCTCTTTCTTCTTTTTTTTAATACAGGCATTTGGGGCAGTAAATTTCCATCTCAGATCAGTAAATTTCCCTGTCAGCACTGTCTTTGCTGCACCCCATCACATCAGTATTGATATATTAGGTTTTCATTTTCATTTGCCTTGAGATATTTACTGATTTCTCTTGTAATTTCTTCCTTGACCCACTGGTTGTTTAAGAGTGTGTTGTTTAGCCTCCATATATTTGTGAATTTTCTGGTCCTCTGACTGTTATTGATTTCCAACTTCGTTCCATTATGATCCGAGAAAGTTTTTTCTATAATTTTAGTCTTTTAAAATTTATTGAAACTTGCTGTGTGACCTAGCATATGGTCTATCCTTGAGAATGATCCATGAACAATTGAGAAAAATATGTATCTTGAGTTGTGGGGTATATTGTTGTTTAAATGTCTGTTAAATCTAGTTCATTTATCGTATTATTCAAAATCTTTGTTTCCTTATTGATCCTCTTTATCGATGCTCTGTCCATTGATGAGAATGGTGTATGAAGTCTCCAACATTTTTTTAAATATATTTTTATTTAAGAAAACAATACACTTAGAATCACCAAAAATGGATTTCTTAGTTAGCTTATCCATTCGCATATTTAAATAAAGTATGCAAATAATCGTAATCATTGTTAAGCTTGTGTTTGCATGGTAAATTTCATAAACCAATTTAAAATTAAGGCAACAATTGATGCTAATGTTCTGGGAAATGATCATGATGATGAATATGCAACTATGTGATGATATTGTGAACTGCTGAGTGTATGTGTTGGAATGTTTCTTGTAATTTTTTTTAATTAATAAAAATTTAAAAAAAATTAAGGCAACAAGGAAAAAAATCTACAAATTCAGATAGCAGAGTTTCTTAAATTCTAAATATTTAACTGTGACTTAAGTACCATTTGATCAGCTATCAAAACTGTGAATAGTCTCAAAATATCAAGTAGAAAATTATTATAGATACCATTGTTGCTACAGTAATGACCTATATTATTAAACGTCCTGACTTCAGGAAAATATAAAGATACAAATATTTTTACAATTAGCATATGAAAACTTAACCACCTAATGTGGATATCTTAGCTTATCCCAAGGTGTATTTAAATGAAATATCTAAATAATCGTTGTAAAGCCTGTTTGTACAATATGTTTCATAAACCAATTTAAAATTGAATAGTCTCCAGCTATTATTGTAGACGTGTGTACTTCTCCGTTCAGCATTGTCAGTGTTTGCCTCATATATTTTGGGGCACTCTGGCTTGGTGCATAATATTTATGATTGTTATGTCTTTTTTTGTATGTTTATTTTAAAAATTTTTATTGTTAAAACAACTTATCAGCACATACATTCTTTTTTTAAAAGTTTTTTAAATTAAAGTAGCACATACATTCTTAACATACAAACATTCCAACATGGTGTACAATCAGTGGCTCACAATATCATCACATAGTTGTATATTCATTACCATGATAATTTTTTAGAACATTTGCATCACTCCAGAAAAAGAAATAAAAAGAGAAAAGAAAAAAAAACTCATAATTACCATACCCCTTACCCCTCCCTCTCATTGACCTCTAGTATTTCTATCTACCCAATATATTTTTTCAATTTTAACATTTGTACCCCCTATTATTTATTTATTTTTAATCCATATGTTTTTCTTATCTGTCCATACCATAGATCAGGACAGCTTTGCTGGGTATGGAATTCTTGGTTCACAGTTTTTCTCTTTCACAATCTTAAATATATCATACCACTGCCTTCTCGCCTCCATGGTTTCTGCTGATAAGTTTGTATGTAGCCTTATCAAGCTGCCTTTGTATGACATGGATTGCTTTTCTCTTACTGCCTTCAGTATTCTCTCTTTGTCTTTGACATTGGACAATCTGATTAATAAGTGTCTTGGGTTAAGTCTGTTTGGATCAGTTCTGTTTGGGGTACTCTGTACTTTTGGATCTGTAATTTTATGTCTTTCATAAGAGATGTTAAATTTTCAGTGATCATTTCCTCCGTTAGTCTTTTTGCCCCTTTCTCTTCTCTTCTTCCTTCTGGGACACTCATAATATGTATATTTGTGTGCTTCATGTTGTCATTCAGTTCCCTGAGACCCTGCTCCTATTTTTCCATTCTTTTCCCTATGTGTTCTTTTGTGTGTAGGATTTTAGATGTTCTGTCCCCAGGTCACTAATCCTTTCTTCTTCCTCTTCAAATCTGCTATTGTAAGTCTCCATTGTATTTTTCATCTCTTCTGTTGTGCCTTTCATTCCCATTAATTTTGCCATTTGTTTTTTCAAACTTTCGAATTCTTCTTTATGTTTGCCCAGTGTCTTCTTTATGTTCTTCATCTCTTTTGCCATATCTTCCCTCAACTCATTGATTTGATCTTTGATTTGATTTTGCATGTCTGTTCGTACATCCTTAATTAGTTGTTTCAACTCCTGTATCTTATTTGAAATGTTGGATTTTTTTCTTTGACTGGGCCTTATCTTTAATTTTCCTAGTATCAATTGTTATTTTTGCTGGTGTCTTGACTTTTTATTTTCTTAATTAGTTTATTCTGGAGGTTGTTTTTCACTCTTTTACCTAGGGTTTTCTTGTTGGTTGGTTCTCTATCTGTTCTTGGCATTCAGTTCAACTTATTTTAGACCTCTAGCATTGCTTATCTTTAACTGATCAGAATTTTTCAGCTCTTGTTTTTCTGGTTCTTGCCCTTCTTATATTGAACCTTTTTTTAAGAAGGGTCTTCTCAGATATGATCAACCCTAGTTGATAGACAGGCCCACGTCTCAGGAGGAGAGTGTAATCAGTGTCAAGTTTCACTGAGGATGAGACCCAGCAGGTTGTCAAACTTTCCTATGATGCCTCTAGATTCTTTGCTTTTCCTGTCTTGCTTAGAAGGTGATGCTTGTCAGCCCGCAGCTTCCCACCAGCGTAAGTGATGCAGTCTCATTAATTCTCAGCATCCTCTCCAGTTCTCTCTGGGATGTCAGCCATTCCACCCATTCCAGATGCTGTATGATGTGTGTCTGGTTATTAAAGTTCCCCCAACAGTTGTTAAATACAGTTTCTGGCTATTTACCAGCTGCTCTGGAGTACAAACTAAATTCCACACCTTACTAAGCCGTCAGCTTCTTCTACAGTTTTTATTTATCCCCAGATGTATATATTCTCTTTTCTCTCTTACTTTTATCCTATAAGTTACCCTTGCTGACACTTGTGAATTCTCTGCCCTCCTCTAGACCTCCTTCTCTAGTCTTTTGTCAGTCGACAGAGCTCCCTTTAATATTTCTTGTAGGATAGGTCTCTTCTTGGGAAATTCTTGCAGCCATTGTTTATCTTTGAATATTTTAATTTCTCTTTCAGTTTTGCAGAACAACTTAGCAGGATAAATAATTCTTGGCTGGAAGTCTTTCTTGTTCAGAATCTTAAGTATACCATATCATTGCCTTCTCACCTCCTTGGTGCCTGTTGAATAGTCTGAGTTCAGTCTTAATATAGTTTGTCCCTTGTATGTAATAAATCTCTTTCCTCTCGCTGCTTTCATTACTTTTTGCTTCTATTCAAGATTTGACGTTCTTATGGTATATGTTTTGGAGCAAGCCTATTTGGAGTTATTCTGTTTGGGATTCATTGGGCTTGTTTGGTTTGGATATTTATGTCATTTATAACAATTGGGAAGTTTTTGCCTATTGTATCTTCAATTAGCCTTCCTATCCTTTTACTTTTCTCTTCTCTCTCTGGGACATCAGTAATTCTTATTTTTGTCCACTTCATGTTATCCGTCATTTCCCTGAAATCAAGTTGCATCTTTTCTGTCTTTCTTGCCATTCTTTTTTTTCTTTTTTTTTTTGCGTGGGCAGGCACCAGGAATTGAACCCTGGTATCCGGCATTGCAGACGAGAACTCTGCCTGCTAAGCCATCATGCCTGCCTCCCATTTGTTCTTATGAACATTCAAATTCATTTGTCCTGTCTTCTAATTTGCTTTTTATTTCTTCTGTTTCTTGAAATTTGCTGTTGTCGCTAGTATGTTTTAAATTTGGTCTGCAGAATCTTTCATCTCTGTGGGGTCTGATATTTTTCTATTTATTCTTTCAAATTCTTTATGCTCCTCTTGTGACTTCTCAGTATCCTTTACATCATTATGATATAGTTGTTCTAAATTCTGAGTCCCCTCAGATGATTTAATTTAGTCCTTTGGCTGAGCCATGTCTGTCTGAAAGAATTCTTTATCTTCCCTCAGTATCTTCTTTTTTCTTTTAGCATATTTTTATTAATTAAAAAAATTAACAAACAAAACATTAAGATATCATTCCATTCTACATATACAATCAGCAGTTCTTAATATCATCACATAGTTGCACATTCATCATTTCTTAGAACATTTGCATCGATTTAGAAAAAGAAGTAAAAAGACAACAGAAAAAGAAATAAAATGATAACAGAGAAAAAAAAGATTATACATACCATACCCCTTACCCCTCGCTTTCATTTACCACTAGCATTTCAAACTAAATTTATTTTAACATTTGTTCCCCCATTATTTATTTTTATTCCATATGTTCTACTCTTCTGTTGATATAGTAGATAAAAGGAGCATCAGACACAAGGTTTTCACATTCACAGAGTCTCAATGTGAAAGCTATATCATTGTTCAATCATCATCAAGAAACATGGCTATAAATCAAGAAACGAATCCCATTTACAATCGCAACTAAAAGAATAAAATACCTAGGAATAAATTTAACCAAAGAGACAAAAAACCTATATAAAGAAAACTACAAAAAACTGCTAAAAGAAATCACAGAAGACCTAAATAGATGGAAGGGCATACCATGTTCATGGATTGGAAGACTAAATATAATTAAGATGTCAATCCTACCTAAACTGATCTACAGATTCAATGCAATACCAATCAAAATCCCAACAACTTATTTTTCAGAATTAGAAAAACCAATAAGCAAATTTATCTGGAAGGGCAGGTTGCCCCGAATTGCTAAAAACATCTTGAGGAATAAAAACGAAGCTGGAGGTCTCGCGATGCCGGACTTTAAGGCATATTATGAAGCCACAGTGGTCAAAACACCATGGTATTGGCATAAAGATAGATATATCGACCAATGGAATCGAATAGAGTGTTCAGATATAGACCCTCTCATCTATGGACATTTGATCTTTGATAAGGCAGTCAAGCCAATTCACCTGGGACAGAACAGTCTCTTCAATAAATGGTGCCTAGAGAACTGGATATCCATATGTAAAAGAATGAAAGAAGACCCGCATCTCACACCTTATACAAAAGTTAACTCAAAATGGATCAAAGATCTAAACATTAGGTCTAAGACCATAAAACAGTTAGAGGAAAATGTAGGGAGATATCTTATGAATCTTACAACTGGAGGTGGTTTTATGGACCTTAAACCTAAAGCAAGAGCACTGAAGAAGGAAATAAATAAATGGGAACTCCTCAAAATTAAACACTTTTGTGCATCAAAGAACTTCATCAAGAAAGTAGAAAGACAGCCTACACAATGGGAGATAATATTTGGAAATGACATATCAGATAAAGGTCTAGTATCCAGAATATATAAAGAGATTGTTCAATTCAACAACAAAAAGACAGCCAACCCAATTACAAAATGGGAAAAAGACTTGAACAGACACCTACCAGAAGAAGAAATACGGATGGCCAAGAGGCACATGAAGAGATGCTCAATGTCCCTGGCCGTTAGAGAAATGCAAATCAAAACCACAATGAGATATCATCTCACACCCACCAGAATGGCCATTATCAACAAAACAGAAAATGACAAGTGCTGGAGAGAATGCGGAGAAAGAGGCACACTTATCCACTGTTGGTGGGAATGTCAAAGGGTGCAACCACTGTGGAAGGCAGTTTGGCGGTTCCTCAAAAAGCTGAATATAGAATTGCCATACGACCCAGCAATACCATTGCTAGGTATCTACTCAAAGGACTTAAGGGCAAAGACACAAACGGACATTTGCACACCAATGTTTATAGCAGCGTTATTTACAATTGCAAAGAGATGGAGACAGCCAAAATGTCCATCAACGGAAGAATGGCTAAACAAGCTGTGGTATATACATACGATGGAATATTATGCAGCTTTAAGACAAGATA
This sequence comes from Tamandua tetradactyla, assembly GCF_023851605.1. Lineage (NCBI taxonomy): Eukaryota > Metazoa > Chordata > Mammalia > Pilosa > Myrmecophagidae > Tamandua > Tamandua tetradactyla. Next base: position 12,007,454 of record NC_135335.1, read on the forward strand.
AACTTATGAAGCATGTAATAACATGGATGGACCTAGAGAATATTCTGCTGAGTGAGTCCAGCCAAAAACTAAAGGACAAATACTGTATGGTCCCACTGATGTGAACGGACATTAGAGAATAAACTTGAAATATGTCATTGGTAACAGAGTCCAGCAGGAGTTAGAAACAGGGTAAGATAATGGATAATTGGAGCTGAAGGGATACAGACTGTGCAACAGGACTAGATACAAAAACTCAAAAATGGACAGCACAATAATACCTAATTGTAAAGTAATGATGTTAAAACACTGAATGAAGCTGCATCTGAGCTATAGGGTTTTTTTTTTTACTATTATTACTACTTTTATTTCTTTTCTCTATATTAACATTTTATATCTTTTTCTGTTGTGTTGCTAGTTCCTCTAAACCGATGCAAATGTACTAAGAAATGATGATCATGCATCTATGTGATGATGTTAAGAATTACTGAGTGCATATGTAGAACGGTATGATTTCTAAATGTTGTGTTAATTTCTTTCTTTCTTTTTTTTTTTCTTTCTTTCTGTTAATAAAAAAAAAAAAAAGAAACATGGCTACTGGAACACAGTTCTGCATTTTCAGGCAGTTCCCTCCAGCCTCTCCACTACATCTTGATATCTACTTAATGCATAAGAATAACCTCCAGGATAACCTCTCGACTCTGTTTGGAATCTCTCAGCCATTGACACTTAGTCTCATTTCACTCTTCCCCTTTGGTCGAGAAGGTTCTCTCAATCCGTTGATGTTAATTCTCAGCTCATTCTAGGGTTTTTCTCAGTCCCTTGATGCTGAGTCTCAGCTCATTCCAGGATCTCTGTCCCACGTTGCCAGGAAGGTCCATACCCCTGGGAGTCATGTCCCACGCAGAGAGCGGGAAGGTGGTGAGACTGCTCGTCGTGTTGGCTGGAGAGAGAGGCCACATCTGAGCAACAAAAGAGGCTCTCTTGGGGGTGACTCTTAGGCCTAGATTTTAAGTAGACTTGACCTATCCTTTGTGGAGTTAAGTTTCATATGAACAAACCCCAAGACTGGGGGCTTAGCCTATAGCTTTGGTTGTCTACACTGCTTGTGAGAATATCAAGAATTCAACTTGGGGAAGTTGAATTCTCCCTGCTCTCACCATTCCCCGAAGGGGGCTTGCAAATACTTTTCCGCTCACTGATCAAATCACTCTGGGATTCATCGGGGCATCACTCTGGACAAACCAACAAAATCTCATGTCCTACCCAAGGTTCCATGTGCTTATGTCGTTCAACCAAGCTATCTACATAAGTTATATTAGTTAAACATAACAACATACAAACACAAACATTCTTACCATATGATCATTCCATTCTTGGTATATAATCAATAACTCACAATATCATCACATAGTTGTATATCCATCATCATCATAATTTCTTAGAACATTTCCATCAGTTCAGACAAAGAAATAAAAAGAAAACAGAAAAAAATTCATACATACCATAACCCTTACCCCTCCCTTTCATTGATCACTAGCATTTCAATCTACTAAATTTATTTTAACAGTTGTTCCCCCTCTTATTTATTAATTTTTAATCCATACCTTTTACTCATCTGTCGATGAGGTAGGGAAAAGGAGCATCAGACACAAGGTTTTCACAATCACACAGTTACATTGCAAAAGCTGTATCATCTTCAAGAAACCTGGCTACTGGAACACAGCTCTACATTTTCAGGCAGTTCCCTCCAGACTCTCCATTATAGCTTAATGAAAAAGGTGATATGTATATAATGCTTGAGAATAACCTCCAGGATAACCTCTCTACTCTGTTTGGAATCTCTCAGCCATTGACACTTAATTTTGTCTCATTTCTCTCTTCCCCCTTTTGGTTGAGAAGGTTTTCTCAGTCCCTTGATGCTGAGTCTCAGCTCATTCTAGGATTTCTGTCGCATGTTGCCAGGAAGGTCCACACCCCTGGGATTCATGTCCCATGTAGACAGGGGGATGGCAGTGATTTGCTTGTTGTGTTGGCTGGAGAGAGAGACCACATCTGAGCAACAAAAGAGGTTCTCTGGGGGGTCACTCTTAGGCCTAATTTTAAGTAGGCTTAGCCTATCCTTTGTGGGATTAAGTTATAAATTCTGAGTCCCCTCATCTGATTAATTTGCTGAGCCATATCTGTCTCTTCTTTATGCTCTCTCAGTATCTTCTTGATGTGTTTTACTTCATTCTGAACAAGCTTAAGTAGTTGTTCCAAATTTTGTGTCCCCTGAGGTGATTTAATTTGGTTATTTGGCTGAGCCATATCTGTGTGGTCCTTCACATGCTTTAATACTTCCGTTGTGAATGGGGCATTTTAATGTCTTAATAAGGTTATTTTGTAGATTTATTTCGTTTCCACATCTACGATTTGGAATCAAGACTCCAGTCAGGGCCACTGACACCAGCATGTGCTGAAGTCCACCAACTATGAGACTGGGGGATGAGTGGCATGCACCCTAGCAGAGCCTTACCCTGTGTGGCTGATGGGTCTAGTGACCCCCAGAATGCCCCCCAGGATGATGCCAGGCTGCAATACTGGGTATTTCAGCTTCACCCACCCACAGTCAGGCTGGAAATGTCTGGAGGCCTGTCCTGGTGCTCAGCTTGACTGGCTTCCTTGGCCTCACTTCTCTCTCTGCACATATCTTTGGTCTTCAGGCCTCTGTTGGGGGAGGGGACCGGCACTGGAACCCCAACAGGCCTCTCTCGCCAGTTGGCTGTCATCGGACTGGCACACCCCATGTCTTCCCCTCCCCCTCAGGGAAGGGCCCTGAGTCCTTGTAAAAAATAATAATAATAATAACCAGGCACCCAGAGTAGCATACCACAAGGGCAGGATGCAGGTACCTTGACTAAATGGAGTCTGTGCATAGGAAAAGCATGTCTGTTATCTGCCAGGTTTTCCATGGGCATTCTCAGCTATGAAGCCAAAGGGAAAATCATTGTAAGCCAGCCATAGGGGTAGGTGGAGTCGTGACTGAGCACAATTCTTCCTGTTTTCTCCATCCCAGTTTCTTGTTTTTTTGCCCAGGGCCTCCCTATGTAGGGTAGGACCCTCCATGATCACTTGTGTCCAAGAACTGCTGTTCTGGTCGTTTTTCTATTGTGTTTCCTGTTGTTACATGGAGACAGAGTGACCTCAGCCTCTCTTACTCTGCCATCTCACCGGAAATCAAGCTTTTGCTTTAAACCAAAGAGGGAATGGGTTTTAAAAAAAGTTGAAACATACTGTCTGTTTTAGATTGTAAAAGCTGCCAGAATGCAATGTACCAGAAATTGGTATTGCTTTTAAAAAGAGGAATTTATTATATTGCAAGGTTACAGTTCGAAGGCCATGAAAATGTCCAAACTAAGGCAACCAGGGAAAGATACCTTGACTCAAGAAAGGCAGATGGGTCCAGAACACCTTTGTCAGCTGGAAAGCTGCATGGCAATGTCTGCTAGCTTTCTCTTCTCATTTCATAAAGCTTCCCCAAGGTGTTTTCCTCTTATGTCTCTGAAGGTCTCTGGCTGTGAGGGCACTATTGGTTCTGTAGCTTTTTCCAAAATGGTTCTTAAAGGGCTCTAGTAAGTAACCCCACCTTGAATGGGTAGAGACACATCTCCGTGGAAACCATCTAATCCAAAGTTACCACCCACAATTGGATGTGTCACATCTCCATGGAAAAAATCGAAGTGATCCCACCCAGCAGTATGGAATGAGGATTCAAGGACTTGGGATACACGACAGATTCAAATCGGCACACTGCCCTAGCCCGTAGAGTGCCTCCCAAACTCTGGATGGCTGTGGGGCTGTGCTTTGAGTGCTTATCAAAAGCTGAAAACAACTGATTAAGTCATTTTAAAATATAGATTCTTAGTTTCAGTCTGAACTAGCTCTTGAAGAAAAGAGGATTCCACGAGATTCCTACCTCCTATTGAGGCCACAGTGACTTCACTGAATTCTTATAGACACTGTAATTTGCAAATTTTGCTTCCGTTCTTTATCTTTTTACTTTCTTGATAGTGTCCTTTGAAACACAGAAGTTTAAAGATTTTTTTTTTATTGAGGTAAAATTTATATAACATAAATTCACCATTTTGAAGCTAACAGTTCAGTAACATTTAGTACATTCACAATGTCACTCAACCCCCACTTCTGTCTAGTTCTAGAACACTGTCATTACCCCAGAATGAAAGCTCAGGCACATGAAGCGATGACTTCACATTTCCCCCTCCCCCCGGTCCCTGGTAACCATCAGTCTGTATGCTGTCTCTATGGTTTTACCTACTCTGGAGCGTTCATATAAATGGAATCAGTCATACAGTATGCAGCCTGCTTTCACTTAGCATGATATTTTTGAGCTTCATCCATGATGTAGCATTTATCAGTACTTCAGTTCCTTTTTATGAAAAGTTTTAAGTTTTACTAAATTCCAATTTCTCTTTTTTCTTTGGGTGCTTGTACTTTAGGTGTCATATCTTAGAAACCACTGCCGTGAATGTTTACACCCATGTTTTACAAATTTTATAGTTTTAGTTCTTACATAGGTCTTTGGTCTATTTTGAATTGATTTTTGTCTGTGGTATGCACAAGGGTCCAACTTCATTCTTTTGCATGTGGCTATACAGCTTTCCAGTACCATTTGTTTAAAGTACTATTCTTTCCTCATAGATTTTCTTGGCACCCTTGTCAGAAATCAATTGACTATATAGCTTATATCTATTGAAAATGTATTCTCCCATTTTTGGGATTGAATTTTCACTCTCTGAAAGATATTTGATTTCTTTAAGAAGGCCTTAATTTTAATGTAGTCCATCTGCTCAATCTTTTCCTTTTGGAATAGTGCCTTTTATGTCCTGTTTTAAAAAAAATCATTTATGAGAATAATTAATGAAGATAATTCTTTTTTTATTTTCATAAGTTTTATTTAGACCTATGATCCTACTAGGCTTTATTTAGATCTGTAGTCCATCTGAAATTTACATTTTTGATCTCATGAAAATTATTTTTGTGTTTGTTGTCTGGAGGTCAAGATTTTTTTCCATATGGATACTCAGAACTTTTTTTTTTTGCAGTATGAATGTTCTTTTTTTTCATCACATAGTTACACATTCATCATCATGATCATTTCTTAAAAGATTTGCATCAATTCAGACAAAGAAATAAAAACAGAAAAATTCATATATGCCATACCCCTTATCCCTCCCTTTAATTGATCAGTAGCATTTCAATCTACTAAATTTATTTTAACATTTGTTCCCTCTATTTTTTATTTATTTTTAATCCATATGTTTTACTCATCTGTCCATAAGATAGATAAAAGAAGCATTAGACACAAGGTTTTCACAATCACACAGTAACATTGTAAAAGCTATATCATTATACAATCATCTTCAAGAAACATGGCTACTGGAACACAGCTCTACATTTTCAGGCAATTCCCTCCAGCCTCTCCACTACATCTTGACTAACAAGGTGATATCTATATAATGCATAAGAATAACCTCCAGGATAACCTCTCGACTCTGTTTGGAATCTCTCAGCCATTGACACTTTATTTTGTCTCATTTCTGTTTTCCTCCTTTTGGTCAAGAAGGTTTTCTCAATCCCTTGATGCTGAGTCCCAGTTCATTCTAGGATTTCTAACCCATGTTGCCAGGAAGGTCCACACCCCCGGGAGTCATGTCCCATGCAGAGAGTGGAAGGGCAGTGAGTTTGCTTGTCATGTTGGCTGAGAGAGAGAGAACACATCTGAGCAACAAAAGAGGTTCTCTTGGGGGTGACTCTTAGGTCTAATTTTTTTTTTTTAGCATTTTAAAAATAATAAATTTCATTATTTTTAGAACCATTTTAGGTTAACAGAAAAATTGCAAAGAAAGTACAGAGGCTCCCATATATACTTCCCACATACGGTTTCCTCTGCTAACATCTTCCCTTAGTGTGGGGCAGTTGTTGCAGTTGGTGAACCAATATTGATATTTTAGTAACTAAAGTCTATAGTTTACATTAGCGTTCACTCTGTTACACAGTTTTTTGGGTTTTGACAAATGCTCACAAGAGTTATGTATAAATACACAGAATAGCTTCACTCCCCTCAAAGTGTCCAGTATTCCACCTATTAATCCTTAAACCTAATTTTAAGTAGGCTTAGCCTATCCATTGCGGGGTTAAATTTCATATGAACAAACCCCAAGATTGGGGGCTCAATCTATCGCTTTGGTTGTCCCCACTGCTTGTGAGAATATTAAGAATTCTCCACTTGGGGAAGTTGAATTTTCTCCCTTTCTCATGTAGGGCATGAGATTTTGTAGGTTTGTCCAGAGTGATGCCTCGATAAATCCCAGCAGGATTTGAACAGTGAATAAAAAAGTATTTGTAGGCGGCGGCTGGGAGCTACGGAGTCGGAGGCAGGCGCTGGAGCTGAGCCGAGCGGAGCCGGAGCGGGCAGCACAGGCCGGCAAGGCGAGCAGCAACCATGTTCGGGAAGCTGTTCGGGGCTGGAGGGGGTACGGCCGGCAAGGGGACTTTACAAATACTTTTTTTTTTAATGAAAATTAATTGAGATATTTAATAGACAGTGCAAACCATAATTTCATCTGAATATAAATGTATGCATGTTTCCAATGAGTTATCTGTCAGTTATCACAAACAGCAACAAGGACCTTAGAGCTATGTTAGAAAAATGTATAGCTGGAATTTAATTCTCACAATTCCAGTTGCTCTCAAGAGAATACCATCCATTTCAAATCAGTGTCACAAGTTCCAAAAGAACAGGGGAGTGCGCCAGAGTGGAAAACACAGGGGCCAGTACACAGGTGATGGACAAAAATACAGCTCTTGAGGAAATCAAAATCAGATGCATTATTACAGCTCAGGATAAGGAAAAGCCTATGGCTTTTTAAAAACGATTTTTCTGCCAGTACCATACAAGTCTTACAGAGATGTGTGACAAGTCAACTGACTTAAAAGGACAGAGGCTACATTTTCAGATCATTTCAACTGCAAATGGTCAACCCTTTGCATTGAGGATTCAGCAGTGGAGTTGGCGTAGTCCAGAAGCTCAATGTTGGATTTGGAAATACAGTTTATTTTACAAAAATTCAACATTATAAACAACGGGCACCTCCCCCCCAACCGCCCACCTCCCCATCCGCCCACCCCCCATCCATCCCGCTGGGTGCAGACCATGCTGTGCAGAGTGAGGGGTGATGCGGCCCTACTGCTTTGGAGTGAGAAAGAGAGCGATTGGCAACCTGCCTGCACTACATCCTGCCTGCCCCATATGCCCACACGCCTGCTCGCTGCTGCAGGCCTCCAGCGTCTGTCTGGGCCCAGCGTGAGGCCAAACCAGTTACATGGATCCAGCCCAGTTCTCCAATTCCTTCATGTTGTCATCTTCCTCTTCCTTCTTCTTGGTTGGTTTTGATGGTAGGGCTATAGAGGGACCATTTGGTAGAGGAATTGTTTCGTGTCCACTGATTTCCAGCAAATTCTTGTCTAGTTCTTCTTGTTCTAATTCCTCTCGTTCTGCCATGAGCTCATCCTCATCAAATTCTTCTCCAAACCCTACAGGTTTGGAAATAGCTGTGGAAATCTCCTCTGCAAGTTCTCACTGGTCAGCAATGTCCTGCATTAACTCATCAACTTTATCGATGTCCATGTTGTCGTGGGCAGCCGTCATGGCCTTGGCAGCATAGCCCATGTTCTTGAGCACCTCAATGTTGCTGGTGGTGGCGTTTTCCAGGGCCTCCCTCTGAAACTCGATGGTGGACAGTGTACCGTCGATCTGTGCCAGCTGCTTCTGGTACCTCTTCTTGCGCTTTAGTGCCTGGAGGGCCGTGCGCTTGTTTTTGGTGCCGTGCTTCTTGGCAGCCGTCAGTTCCTGCTTGATCTTCTTCTCCAGGAACTCCTGCTTCTTGCTTAGCATTTCTTCCGTGTCCCGCAGCCACTGGATGGCCTCCTGGGGGATCGGGCCGCCCTTGCCGGCCGTACCCCCTCCAGCCCCGAACAGCTTCCCAAACATGGTTGCTGCTCGCCTTGCCGGCCTGTGCTGCCCGCTCCGGCTCCGCTCGGCTCAGCTCCAGCGCCTGCCTCCGACTCCGTAGCTCCCAGCCGCCGCCTACAAATACTTTTTTATTCACTGTTCAAATCCTGCTGGGATTTATCGAGGCATCACTCTGGACAAACCTACAAAATCTCATGCCCTACTCAAGGTTCCATGTACTTAAGGATGTTCAATTAAGCTGTCCACAGAAGTTATATTAGGAAATGCACTAGTCAAAATATGAATTTTGTGCTCAGTACCATTTATTGAAAAGTCCATCCTTTTCTCTCTGCACTACGGTGTCACCTATAAATAAAGAGTCCATATACCTGTGTGTCTTTTTCTGGACTCTCTGTTCTGTCCCATTGGTATTGTCTATTTGTGAGTGTTACCACACTGTTTTCATCACGTCTCTGCTTTTATCTTGATGTCTAGTAGTGTTATCCAACAGTTTTTGCCTTATTTTTCTGTTTGTTTTATCTTTTCTTTTATATTGTTTTGGCTTTTCTGGGCCTTTTACATTTCCGTACCAATTTTAGAATCAGCTTGTCATTATCCAAAAAAACACAATTACTTGGAATTTTGATTTTGGTTGCATTAAATCTATGATTCAACTTGAAAAGAATTGCCATCTTTGTAATATTTAATCTTCTAGTCTATGAATATGGTATTTCAGTCAATTTATGTAGACCTTTAGTTTCTCTCAATAATATTTTGGAGTGTTCTTTATAGAGTTCTTGTAAATCTGCTTATTACTAGGCTTTTAAATTTTTTTTGTCCCTTTTGAATATGTAAGTTATAACATTTCCACAGAGATAAAATAGATCTTAATATACTTTTAAAAATCAATTGTCTATAGATATATGGGCTTGTTTTATCTAAAATGTCTGTCCTTATAGCACATTGTATTTTTAAAAAAATATTTTTATTGAGAAATCTTCACACAGTCCATCCAAAGTATATAATCAGTGGCTCACAGTATCTCACATAGTTGTGTATTTGTCACCATGATCATTTTTAGAACATCTGCATCACTCCAGAAAAGGCAATAAAAAAAAGAAGAAACTCATATATCCCATACCCCGTACCCCTCCCTTTCATTGGCCATGAGTATTTTTTTTTTAATTTTTTATTAATTAAAAAAAATTACAAGAAACAAACATTCCCAACACATACACTCAGCAATTCACAATATCATCACATAGTTGCATATTCATCATCATGATCATTTCCCAGAACATTAGCATCAATTCAGAAAAAGTAATAAAAAAACAACAGAAAAAAAAATTTTACAGGCCATACCCCTTACTGATCCTTTTCATTGATCACTAGCATTTCAAACTAAATCTATTTTAACATTTGTTCCCCCTATTATTTATTTTTATTCCATATGTTCCTCTCATCTGTTGACAAGGTAGATAAAAGGAGCCTCAGACACAAAGTTTTCACAATCACACAGTCACATTGTGAAAGCTATATCATTATACAATCATCATCAAGAAACATGGCTACTGGAACACAGCTCTACATTTTCAGGTAGTTCCCTCCAGCCTCTCTGTTACATCTTGGATAACAAGGTGATATCTACTTTATGCATAAGAATAACTTCCAGGATAACCTCTCGACTCTGTTTGGAATCTCTCAGCCATTGACACTTTGTCTCATTTCATTCTTCCCCCTTTTGGTCGAGAAGGTTTTCTCAAGCCCTTGATGCTGGGTCTCAGCTCATTCTAGAGTTTTTCTCAATCCCTTGATGCTGAATCTCAGCTCATTCTGGGATTTCTGTCCCATGTTGCCAGGAAGATCCACACCCCTGGTAGTCATGTCCCACGTAGACAGGAGGAGGGTGGTGAGTCTGCTTGCTGTGTTGGCTGCAGAGAGAGGCCACATCTGAGCAACAAAAGAGGTTCTGTTGGGGGTAACTCTTAGGCTTAATTTTAAGTAGGCTTGACCTATATCCCCTGTGGGGTTAAGTTTCATATGAACAAACTCCAAGACTGGGGACTCAGCCTGTAGCTTTGGTTGTCCACACTGCTTGTGAGAATATCAAGAATTGAACTTGAGGAAGTTGAATTTTTCCCCATTCTCACCCTTCCCCGAAGGGGACTTTGCAAATACTTTTCCACTCACTGATCAAATCACTCTGGGATTCATTGGGGCATCACTCTGGACAAACCAACAAAATCTCATGTCTTACCCAAGGTTCCATGTAATTATGTTGTTCAACCAAGCTATCTACATAAGTTATATTAGGAAATGCACTAGTCAAAATACAGATTTGTACCAAATAAACATTTTTTGCTTTAGTCTCACACATTGGTTGAAATTTTAAAATATTAAGTACCATCTGTTTTCAGCATACTGCAGTAATGACATTCTTTTGTTCTTCCTCATGCAAAAACATTTTTAAAATTTGTACATTTAGTCACTATCATTATACACTCCAGGCATTCCTAGATTACACCATCTCAATCTTTATCGTCTATCTTTCTTTGTGATTTCATTTATGCTCCAGCCCTTCTCCTCTATCATTCTCATATGCAGCTTCATTCAGTGTTTTAACATAATTGTATTACAGTTAGGTAATATTGTGCTGTCCATTTCTGAGCTTTTATCTTCAGTCCTGTTGCACAATCTGTATCCCTTAGCTCCAATTACCCAATATCTTACCCTATTTCTATCTCCTGATGGTCTCTGTTACCAAGGAAATAGTCCAAGTTTATTCACTAATGTCAATTCATATCAGTGAGACCATACAGTATTTGTCCTTTTGTTTCTGGCTAATCATACTCAGGATAATGCCCTTAAGGTCCATCCATGTTGTTACATACTTCATAACTTTATTCTGTCTTACAGCTGCATAATATTCCATCTTATGTAAATGTCACAGTTTGTTTAGCCAACTCTCTGTTGGTGGACATTTTGGCTGTTTCCATCTCTTGGTAATTGTTAATAATGCTGCTGTAAACATTGGTGTGTTAAGTGTCCATGTGTGTCCTTGGCTTCGTGTCCATATAGATGGGTCCTGTTTTTTAATCCATTCTGCCAGACTATGTCTTTTGATTGGAGAGTTTAATCCATTAGCATTCAGTGTTATTACTGCATGGGTAGTACTTTCTTCTACTATTTTGCCTTCTGGATTTTATATGTCATATCTAATTTTCCTTCTTTTTACCTTTACTCATAGTCTTCCTTTCTACACTCTTCTCCACACCTCTCTCTTCTGTCTTCGTATCTGTCTCTAGTGTTCCCTTTAGTATTTCTTGCAGAGCTTGTTTCTTGGTCACAAATTCTCTCAGTGATTTTTTGACTGAAAATGTTTTAGTTTCTTCCTCATTTTTGAAGGACAGTTTTGCTGAATATAGAATTCTTGGTTGGCAGTTTTTCTCTTTTAATAATTTAAATATATTATCCCACTGTCTTCTCACCTCCATGGTTTCTGCTGAGAGATCTGCACATAGTCTTATTGGGCTTCCCTTGTATGTGATGGATTGCTTTTCTCTTGCTGCTTTTAAGATTCTCTCTTTCTCTTTGACCTCTGACATTCTGATTATTAAATGTCTTGGAGTACATCTATTTGGATCTAATCTCTTTGGGGTACGCTGCACTTCTTGCATCTGTAATTTTAAGTCTTTCATAAGAGTTGGGAAATTTTCAGTGATAATTTCCTCCATTAGTTTTTCTCCTCCTTTTCCCTTCTCTTCTCCTTCTGGGATACCCACAACATGTATATTCGTGCACTTCATATTGTCTTTCAATTCCCTGAGTCCCTGCTCATATTTTTCCATTTTTTTTTCCTATAGTTTCCGTCTCTTGTCGGATATCAGATGTTCCATCCTTCAGTTCAGAAATCCTATGTTCTGTCTCTCGAAATCTACCATTGTAGGTTTCCATTGTTTTTTTTTTTCATCTCTTTTACTGTGTCTTTCATTCCCATAAGTTCTTTGATTTGTTTTTTCAGACTTTCAGTTTCTTCTTTTTGTTCTTTCCTTGCCTTCTTTATATCCTCCCTCAATTGATTGATTTGGTTTTTGATGAGGTTTTCCATGTCTGTTCATACATTCTGAATTAATTGTTTCAGCTGCTGTATGTCATTTGAATTGTTGGTTTGTTCCTTTGACTGGGCCATATCTTCAATTTTCCTAGTGTGATTTGTTATTTTTTGCTGGCATCTAGGCATTTAATTACCTTAATTAGTTTATTCTGGAGATTGCTTTCACTTCTTTTATTTAGGGTTTTCTTGCTGTTTGAATTTGTTGTCTATCTGTTCTTTGACATTCCGTTCAGCTTTATCTGGACCTCTAGCTTAAGTTTTGTTTAACAGAGGAGAATTTTTCAGTTCTTGTTTTCTTGTTTCTTGCCCTGCTTATGTGGTGCCTTTCCCCCCACACACACTTAGGAGGGTCTACTTAGATATTATATACCCCAGCCAGATTTTCCCAGACCAAACTGGCCTCCTATCAGGAGAAAAGAGTCACCTGTGTCGGTTTTCCCTGAGGGTGAGACCCAGCAGGTTGAAAGACTTTCCTGTGAAGTCTCTGGACTCTGTTTTTCTTATCCTGCCCAGTATGTGGCGCTTGTCTGACTGCAGGTCCCACCAGCATAAGATGATGCGGTACCTTTAACTTTGGCAGACTCTCCCTGCTGGGGGCATGGTGGAGACAGAGGAGAGGTTGTAGGCTGGTTTTAATGGCTTCAAATTACCAAGCCCTGGTGTCTAAATTCCTTGATGGAGGGATTCCACCTGGGTGGGGCTTCACCCCTCCCCTGGGGAAGGCACAAGCTCCAGATAAGCCCCCAAAAGAGCTTGCTCCTGCCTATGCCTAGGGCAGTTGCAGCCTGAAAAGTCCTGCCGCTCTATCCAGAGGCAGTCAAGCCTTTGTAGATACACAGCCACAAAAACCTCTGTTTCCTTCTTTTTTTCCCCCCGTTTTTCTGTCAGTCCTGCCCCCTTGGCGCCAGGGCAAAATGAGCAACCTCTGCTTTGATCAGGTTCACCTAAGCTGGGGGCCTATTTTTAGTAGTCAGAATATGTTAATTAGTTCCACAGTTGGCGTTTGATTGTGCCCAGTCCCTGCTGCTGGTAAAGTCCTTTCCTTTCCCCTCTGGGAAGCGGCCTGTGGGGGAGGGGCGCTGGCCACCACAGCTTTGGGAACTCATGGTTCTGGGGGGTGTGCGCATGCGGTCCAGCTGGTCCAGACTGGGGTACGCTGTGTGTCTGGTCACTATCGTGGCTCCGGGAGCTGTTCTGTACTGTTTCTGGTTATTTAGTAGTTGTTCTGGAGGACGAACTAAAATGCGCAGGTTGTTAAGCCGCCATCTTGACCCAGAAGTCCCATGAGTATTTCAGTCTACCCAATTTTTTATCCCATATCCCCCATTATTTATCTTTCCTTATTTTATTTTCTCATCATCATACTGTCTTGATTATTGTAGGGAGGTCTTTTTTATAAGCAGGATGAGGCTCCAGCTTTACCACTGGAGAAGATCCAAAAGAATGTGGACATTGGGCGGGCCACGGTGGCTCAGCAGGCAGGAGTGCTTGCCTGCCATGCCAGAGGACCCGGGTTCGATTCCTGGTGCCTACCCATGTTAAAAAAAACAAAAAAACAAAACATAAAAAGAATGTGGACATTTGCCCTAGATAGTTGTATTTTTCCTGCTTCTGCTAGCATTCTACCTTTGGGGGAAAAAAACAAAAAAACATGGCCCAATGAATATCATTACTTCAACCAAACTATAGTAGAAAGGCTGTCACATTACTGTTATTCCTAGATGGTAAGTTCTTTAAAGAGAGGGATTAAGTGTTTATATACATTCCTAGTACAATGTTTATTACATGGCTTCTCAATTAATGTTAGTAGAGTTTAATTGAGCCAGAAAAAATGAGGGAAAGATCCTAGTATTACCAGTGAAATAATATCATTAGGAAGAGTAAGGGACAATAAAATAGGTAAAATGAGATTATCAGAGGCGATGGGAATAAGAACAAAATTTGCAAAAATGGAATGAGGGAGGGAGTTGCTTTTCTAAATATGTGTTTGTTGTGATGGAAACAGTGTTCACAATTTATGGGAGTCCCCATTTCAGAGATTCTAACCCACTGCCCTACCATATGTGTTTGGATTCTTGGTTTTAAAACTATTTTTCCTTTGTGGTCCACCAGGGAGTGTTTGCCATCGTGGAGATGGGGGACGTGGGTGCTCAGGAGGCTGTCTTGTCACAGCCTCAGCACAGCCTGGGTGGACATCGCCTGCGGGTCCGGCCACGGGAGCAGAAGGAGTTCCAGAGCCCAGCTTCCAGATCCCCCAGAGGAGCAGCCCCTGACGGTCACCATCTGGCCAAAACACTAGCCGAGGCTCCAGACGTGGCGGCACAGATGGTAAAGCTTGTGGGGCTGAGGGAGTTGTCTGAGGCTGAGCGGCAGCTTCGGAGCCTCGTGGTGGCCCTCATGCAGGAGGTCTTCACAGAGTTCTTCCCTGGTAGGTCACTCCCACCCGCCTTCTCTCTGCACCTTCCCTGTCCTGCACCCCACCCATCCCCGCTTCCCCTTCCCCACGTCTGCATCCCCAGTCCTCCCTCAATTAGAGGGGTTTGTTTTGCTGCTCTTCCATTTTTGTACCTTGTTATGTTCTTCCACCTCCCGCATCCCCTGATATCTCTTGACCTTTATTCTTTGCTTGGCACCCAGGCTGTGTGGTCCATCCTTTTGGCTCTTCTATAAATAGCTTTGATGTCCACGGCTGTGATCTTGACCTCTTCCTGGATTTGGGTGACCTGGAAGAACCCCAGGTGGGTGGCCAGGGAGACAGCTGGGAAGAGTTGGTGAGAAAAGTCAGTCAGGAAAATCTGCCTCCTTCTAGCCATGTGACTGTGGGCAAGTACTTGACCTCTCCCTGCCTTGGTTCCTCATGAGTAAATTGGGATAACAGGACCTGTGTGAAAGCGTTACTGTAATTGGACAGATGTGAATATGAATGGGAATGAGGTAGGATGAAAATGGATTAACTTGGGATAGATGGCAATTGTAATAGGAAAAAAATGAGATTTCAAAATGGATGTATAATGTAATTTTATTGTTGTCTAAATTACATATATATATATAAGAATATGCAATAAGGTCATTTTGGGGTTGTGTTTTTGCTTGTCTGTATTACCTAATTTTCTACATAGATTTTGTTTTTAGATTAGGAAAGACTTTTTTTAAAGCTTTTGTTTTATTATTCCTTTTCTCTATACACATTCAAACACACAGATACAGAACACATTATATATATTTCATAAAAAACATATTTGGGGGTGCACAGGTGGTTCAGTGGTTGACTGTTTGCCTTCCATGCAGGAGACCCGGGTTCGATTCCTGAACCATGCACTCAAAAAATATATATATATATATGTTTGGGAGTTGGTTGCATACATCATGCTCCTTTACCCCTTAGTATTCTAGTGTGTTTAAGCTAAGAACAAAGGTATACTAGTATATAACGGTAGTACAGTACTAAGTGGAATACATTTCACACTGGTACAAGACTTTACACTCCCTGCTCCAATTTTTTCAGGTGTTCCAACAATGGACTATTATGTTACCAATTTAGTCTTTAATCTGGAACAGTTTCTCGCCTTACTTTCTCTTTCATAACAATGATATTTTTGAAGAATGCAGGCTGTTTATTTTATAGAATTAAAAAGTTATTTTTAATTTTTAAAAAAGTTGTGTGAAGATAAATGAAATTACTATATATAAAGCCCTTAGAATAGGGCCTGGCACATAACAGGCAGTAAATATTAGGTATTATTATTATTATGGGAACAGGGAAGTTCCTTTGTTAGGGGATGACAGGAAAAGCATTCACTCATCTCACTTCTGCCCACAGTCAGGCCCAAAGGCTCCAGAGTCTCCCTCCTTGGATTCGGCCCTCGCTTCCCCACTGGATTCTCAAGCCCTGGCGTGCATCCCAGCCACCCCTCCAGACTCCCAGCCTCCAGCTTCTCCCCAAAACTCTGAAGCTCTGGACTTTGAAACCCCTTCCTCCTCTGTGGCGCCCCAGACTCCGGACTCAGCTTTGGCCTCTGAGACCCTGGCTTCTCCCCAGTCCCTGCCTCCAGCCTCTCCACTGCAGGAGGATAGGGGAGAAGAGGACTTGGGGAAGGCCCTGGAATTAGAAGGGACCTTGAAGGGGGAGAAAACAGAAGGAGCAGCCATGCTGGAACTAGTGGGGTCCATTCTTCGGGGTTGTGTCCCTGGGGTGTACCGAGTCCAAACTGTGCCCTCTGCTCGACGCCCTGTGGTCAAGTTCTGCCATCGACCTTCAGGGCTCCATGGTGACGTCTCCCTCAGTAACCGGTACCTTAGTTGGGGGTGGTGTGGGGGTGAGGATTCTGGGGTGGATGAGGAAGAAGTCTCGGTTTGGGAAGCTCCTGTACCTGCTGAGCCCCAGGATTATTGTTGTTTGGTCCCATCCCCTTTCTGCCACTCATCACTACTGTCTGGCTTCCATTTCATTGTTCTTGAAGTGTGTTTTTTGGCATACTTGTTTTAAGGGATGTGGAAAATGGTTTCAGGGTTGGATAAGTTTGGGAAATGCTAAGTTAAATGCAAATGGGTTTTTATTTTCTGTCTTCTCTCTTTCTCCTCCCCCTTTCCTTCCCATATTTCCTCCCTCCTTTTCTCTCCCCTTTCCTGTTTTTGTTTCTTTGCGTCCTAATGACTGAACAGTCTTACAACATGTTCTGTGAAATCCAGGATGAACCTATAGGATGCAGTATTTCTCAGTCCTGACCCCCTTTTATATACCTTTTTAGCAAGACCGGTATTTCAGCAAACACTTTGGAAAACCCCCTTCTGGCCTTCTTGTTTCCATTTGGTCCCAGTTATGGAAGTCTGGAACGAGAACTGGGGGTGATAAAGTGTATTCTTGATCCCTAACACTGTTGTTTCCCCTTTGTCCCAGATTGGCCCTTCACAACTCCCGCTTTCTGAGTCTCTGCTCTGAGCTGGATGGACGAGTACGGCCTCTCGTGTACACTCTCCGCTGCTGGGCTCAGGGTCGAGGGCTGTCAGGTGAGAATGAATCAGGGTGAGCTTAGGGCTGAGTTGGTATTGGGACAAACAAAGACAGGGATTCAGGGAGAGAAGGGAGGCAGGTTTAAGAATTGGTGTTGAGAAAACTGCCAAGGAAGGGGTCAGAAGCACCTTGAATCTAACTGGAATGACTGATTGTTTACCCAGGGAGTGGCCCCCTTCTCAATAACTACGCCTTGACCTTGCTCGTGATCTATTTCCTTCAGACCAGAGACCCTCCTGTATTGCCCACTGTGTCGCAGCTCACCCAGAAAGCAGGTACAGCAGCCGTCCTCTGCCCTCTCTATCTCAGCAGCTTCATCTGTCCTCTTCTTCATTACACTTAAACACACTGAGCAATTCTGGGAATGAGCTTGCCACTTATCACCCCCATTTCTACTCCTCACTCCCCCACCCCCTTGACAGTCTTTTGTTTCCAGGCTGAATTTCACTTTTCTTATTTTTATAGGTGAGGGGGAACAGGTGGAGGTCGATGGCTGGGACTGTAGTTTCCCCAGGGATGCCTCGAGACTGGAGCCCAGCACCAATGTGGAGCCTCTCAGTGAGTTCCGGGAGTTCAGGAGAGAACTAGTAATGACATCAGTCACAGCTGTAGGTCACATGTCACACACTGTGGGCCAGGTGTGATTCTCACAGCTACCACGTGGGATAGTTAAGACTATGATTGCCATTTAACAGGTGAATCAGCCAAGCCTTAGAGCAATGTGAGTCCTAGAGTTCACTTAAGTGAACAAGGGTACACTGCTAGAAAGGAGAGGGGGCAGTATCTTGGCAAGGGTGTTGCTGGGGGCATGGGGGAAGAGGCTGAGTGCTTGTTTACAAGGGGCAAAGAAACTGGGCTCCTTGGCAGTCTCCTAAACTATTTGGAAAAGAGAAAGTTCTGCTAGGGAAATGGCTCTGGTGTAAGATCTGTCTCCATTAGCTCTTTCTTATTAATGATTCTTTTCCCTGATTTTCCTCTTCCAGGTTCTCTGCTAGCCCAGTTCTTCTCGTGTGTCTCTTGCTGGGATCTTCGTGGCTCGCTGCTGTCCCTGCGAGAGGGCCAGGCTCTGCCTGTGGCAGGGGGACTGCCCTCAAATCTTTGGGGAGGCCTTCGCCTAGGTCCTATGAATCTCCAGGACCCCTTTGACCTGAGTCACAATGTGGCAGCCAATGTGACTAATCGGGTGGCTGGAAGGCTGCAGAACTGCTGCCGGGCAGCAGCCAGTTACTGCCGAAGCCTCCAGTACCAGCACCGTTCCTCACGGGGTCGGGACTGGGGACTGCTCCCTCTTCTGCAGCCCAGCTCCCCTAGTGCCCTCCTGTCTGCTACACCCATCCCCTTACCCCCTGCTCCCTTCCCCCAGCTCACGGCTACCCTGGTCCAGGTGTTAAGGGAAGCACTGGGATGCCAAATAGAGCAGGGAGCCAAGAGACCACGATCAGAGGGAGGTGGAACTGGAGAGTCTCTCCAGGGAGGGGCAAGCAAAAGATTGAAACTTGATGGACAGAAACAGAACTGTGAGGAGGGGAAGGAGGAGGAACAGCAGGGATGTTCAGGGGGCTTTGGTGAAGATGGGGTAGAAGAAATGGTTGTAGAGGTTGGAGAGACGGTGCTGGACTGGGCTATGCGGAGCCCTGAGCAGCCAGGGGAACTGCCCTTAACAACTGGAGAACACCTAGCCACGGGAGAAGGGGAGCAGCCAGGCCATGCAGCACGGGCAGAGCAGGGGCCCAAGGGACCTGAGGTAGCCCAGCAAGGGTCCCAGGGTGAGACAGGGAAGAAGGCATCCCTCTCCTCAGCGAGTTGGCGCTGTGCCTTGTGGCACCGTGTGTGGCAGGGGCGGCGGCGTGCCCGGAGACGCATGCAGCAGCAGCAAACCAAGGAAGGAGGAGGACATGGTGCTGGCACTGGAACAGAATGGCTGGTGACTGAGGCTCGGGTTACTCAGGAACTGAGCGGTGGTGAACGGAGGCCAGAGGCGGAGCCTCTTCTGACCTTTGTAGCCTCTGTCTCCCAAGCTGACCAGGCACTCACTGTGACCGCACTCCAAGATTCCCAAGGCCTGTTCCCCGATCTTTATCATTTCTTACAGCTTTTCCTCCCTCAGGCACTTAAAAATCTTCTCAAGTGAAGACAGAGACCCTATAGGACAATAAAATAAAGCTGCTAGTTTGATACAAATGCTTTCTAGTTTTCTCTAATTTCCACCTGACACTAGCTCTCCTCCCACCCAGTACTTGCCCTTTTCTCTTTCTCCTCCAAGCCTTAAATGCAGCCTTCCCAGGGGGGCCTTCTGTGGCCACCGTGCTCTGTTTTCTTCACATTATGACAAGTTGCAGGCAGTGCCCAGGATAGTGTGGTATCAGGCCCCTAGAGGGCATGCAGGCAGAGTTTTTGAATGATGGGCCGTGGATCGGTTGAGCAGGACTTGTGAGAAAAACCAAGTGTGCCTCAACATTTACAATGCTACCCCAAAGATGTATGGTGACGGGGCCGAACTTTTGGGTTCCTCCTTTCCATAGAGTTCATTCTGCTCTTAAGTTGGGTAGAAGATTTTCGGACCTGAGCGTGGGTAAAGGACAGCCCATGGGTATTTAGGGATACTGAATTGTCAACCCTTCCAGGGTCAGCTCTGACCGGGGATGGGGGCATTATTGCTGCGTTCTCCCTTACTCCTCTTTCCTTTGCCGGTCCGGGGACTAGCGCCCTTTTTCTTTTCGCAGTAGCGGCATCCGGGATGCTGCCAGGTGGTTTGAGGTGAGAAAAGCTCACTTTCACAAGTGGTTTCAGACTTGGGCCCCAATGAGCTACAGATCCTTTTTTAGAAAAAAAAACAGGCTACTAAAGGAATTTGAGGAACTGCCACCTCCGCGCTGGAGGGCTGTCTCGCACCCGTGATTTCCAAACAATCATGATGTTAGGAGCTTGGCCCCCAAGTTACCTCCGGACCTCACAGGTCCGGCGCGCCGGGGCTCGGTCGTGCCAGGCTGACTGCAGGGCCACGTAGCCGCGAAGGGGCGGCTTTTCCAGCGGGTTCTCACAGTTTTCCCTCCCTCCGCGCCTTCAACTCCACATCGAGTCTTCAACTGGCCACTCCTGAGAGGCGGGGAGGGTCAAGGAAGCGCCACTGCGCACCACGAGCTTGTTCCGCGCGGCCAGCAGGCCCCACCCCCTTCTTTTTTCCTGTGCAACGGCAGGGAGTATCGAACTGTCGTGCGTATGCCTTCTGTGCCGTCCTCGCTTTCCGGCTGCTGTTACTCCATGGCTCTCCCCTTCCCCCCTCCCTTCTGCCCCTGACGGCTCACTTTGCGGCAGCGCCGAGGGCCCCACCCCCTTTCTCTGCGGAATCACCATGGCGGCTGGGGTAAGTTTGCCGGCTCTGGCGATCCAGGTCACCCTATCCGCCGCCATCCTCTTCCCGAGTCGGGGCAGCCGGCGCCGGAGAAGTTCTGGAGCCACGTGGAGGGGCCGTTGTGGGGTCTAGAGATCGTACTGTTGAGAGGGGGCCTCCCACGGCCCAGAGGGGAACTGAGGCTGGGGCTCTCGGAAGCCAGCGGTGTAGGGTCGGGAGTGGAAGAGAAAAGAGACGCTGGGTCCGGGTCGTCTGGGGCCTGAAAAAGGCTTAGGGCTTATTGCCACCTCCAGGCACGGGACCCAGGCAGACTGATGGAACTTCTGCGACCGTTTTGTGGGGCAACAGCGGTGACAGGGTTATTAAGGAGAGGGTCTTTGTGGGCGGGTGCGTCTGGCCAGTTAAGGGTCACCTCTCACGGAGTTTTGGGAACCCGAGGGATCTCCGGACCCCGCAGGCCCGGTTAATAGGAGGGAAGGCAACACCGGGGAGCTCCCTGCGGGGCAGGACCGGAGCGGTCCTATCCGTGAGGAAAGAAGGAAGGCCCTTTAGGAAGAGGGCTTGATTTGGGAAGAGGGGGTGCAATTCGGCTTCTCCGTGGCTAGTCTGAGGGAAACGTGGACATTTCTTGTTTTGCGTGTGTACCTTAGAGACAAAGGTGGCACAGCAGTAGGAGTAGTTAGTTAGGTTATCAGTAACCATCAATGAATGAAACAAGGGCCCGGAGGAAGGAAGGAGTACTATGTTTATCAGCAGATGGAGTCTCAGGGAGCTGGAAGGTCTGGATTTCGTGGACATATAGTTGAGGGAAGAGAATGCTTTTAGAGGTGTCCTTAGGAAAGGTCACATCTGTCAGCAAGCTTTATTTAGCACTTGGTGTGTAGTTTTGCCTCGGTATTTGAAGGACTCTGATTACATCTGAGAGATAATAAAGAACTTTGGTTCTTCCGAGAGAGTAAGAGTGAGTTGAACAGGTTGGCATTACTCAGGGAAGTAATCTTCAGATGGCATCCGGGCCCCTCTCATTCATCTGTTCCCACTTCTCCTGCACAGACCCTGTACACATATCCGGAAAACTGGAGGGCCTTCAAGGCCCTCATTGCTGCTCAGTACAGCGGGGCTCAGGTCCGCGTGCTCTCCGCACCACCCCACTTCCACTTTGGCCAAACCAACCGCACTCCTGAATTTCTTCGCAAATTTCCTGCCGGCAAGGTGAGTGAGAAAGTGATCCTGACAACCAAGGACAGCCCTCTGATCGATTCTGTAGCTCTGGAGAAGGCTTCCATCCTCAAAAGGATTTCCTTCCAGTGATTTTTGTTTGCTTTAATTTTTATTTTATTTTGAGATAATTGTAGATTCACGTGCAGCTGTGAGGCATAATGCATTAACTTTTTCCAGAACTTTTTATAAAGTTCATATCTGTGGGAAAGAGAATGAGTTAACCAAGTGTTTTCGGTGTAAAAATATCAAGTATCTACTGTGAGCAGGGTTTTAGTGATATGTGCATAACCATGCTAATGGTAGAGGAGGTCCAGTGCTCTGTGGGTAAAACCCTAAAACCGTAATGAGTGAAGACGACTTGGTTCCTAAGTCTTGTGCTTATAATCTGATTGAGGGATTTTATACAAATACCTGATCATATCTAAATTCTTTGGGTTTATTTGTTCTGATATTGAGAGCTCTTATAGCAAGGGATGCCTTGTTCAACAGTGTTTTCGTCTCCTGAGTTTGGATAGCAAGGGTTATCAGCCTTTGTAAAAAATTTTATCAAACGCAGTTCTTGGGACTGGCTAGTGAGAGCTCTCTGAGTATTTTGCATTATCTTATGGATGCTTTGTCCCCAGGTTCCAGCATTTGAGGGTGACGATGGATTCTGTGTGTTTGAGAGCAATGCCATCGCCTACTATGGTAATTTGCGGGAGTGGAAGGGTCTGGAGGGGAGGGATGGAGTCGCTAAGTCAGGGTGTGCTGGAGTGGAAGAGGAAAGGAATCCTCAGGGATCTGGTTTAGTGTTGGCTTGTTTCCAGAGTTCCTGACTCTTTGTGTTCTGCCTCTGCAGTGAGCAATGAGGAGCTGCGGGGAAGAACTCCAGAGGCAGCAGCCCAGGTGGTGCAGTGGGTGAGCTTTGCTGACAGCGACATAGTCCCCCCAGCCAGTACTTGGGTGTTCCCCACCTTGGGCATCATGCATCACAACAAACAGGTGAGCTTCGGGACTTAGAAGTCAGGGGCAGGGATGGCATCATCTCCTGAGTATTGAGGGGTACTCCCTAATCTCAGGGATGTAAGTTTGGAGCAGTGGGCCGTGGGAGAAGTCTAGGTTCTTTGTCAGACATACCCAATGTCATGAGTGGTCAGAGGAGAGATTTGGGCTCTAGGAATGTCATGCTAAATGGTGGGGTGGGGGGGCTGGTTAGACCAGGTGACCTTTGGGGTTCCTGTGTGACTATAGTCAATACAGGCCTCTGTATTGACTATAATACAGAGGCCTGGCTGTATTATGAAGAAATTTAGCACAATTAAAAAAATTATATTAAAGAGGGTTTCTTTTGTGATTCATTTGGAATGATCCTAGTATCTGACTCCTGACTGAAAGAGGGTGGGGGTGAGCTAGGATTCAGGAAGTGAAATAGCTACCTTAGTTCCAACAGTGTGGGAGGAAAGGGAGTGGTACCCACTTACCCATTGGGTCATTTTAATTCAACAGGCCACAGAGAACGCAAAGGAGGAGGTGAGGCGAATTCTGGGGCTGCTGGATGCTCACTTGAAGACAAGGACTTTTCTGGTGGGTGAACGTGTGACCCTGGCTGACATCACAGTTGTCTGCACCCTGTTGTGGCTCTACAAACAGGTGAGGTTCATAAAGAATCAGGTCGGCCTAGGGGATCAGAAATAAAGTGACAACCTGTGACCCGCTGAGCACTTCATTGTAGGAGGGAGTATGAGGTAAAGCTTAGTCAGTAGGACAGTTGGAATCTCAGTATTCAGTATTAGGGCTCTGCTTTCCCTCTCTCTGAGAAGTTTGGTAATGTTCTATTGCCAATAGTTTCTGTGCGGCAGCCAAGATGTCTTATTTTTCCCATATTTCTTAGAAAACCTGTGGTGGTAGCTTCAGCAACAGAATCTTTGAGAGACGGATATAGTTTCAAGTCTCGGCTTCATTACTTACTAGTTAAGGGTTATAAGTGTAGAGATGGTTGAGTGTTTTAATTTGTCTGGTCTCGTTTTTCCTCTGTGATCTATAAAATTAGGGTAGTCGTAATCCCCGTGGAGGTTATTGGGTCAAAGGAGATGCATCTCACTACTTCCCAAACAGCTCTTAGACTGATGCTGGTCCAGGATGGTAAAATGATAAAAGAAAGAAAGGTGCCCATGCGTACCGGACCAGGGCCAGGGGCCTTACAAAGCTCATCTGGGTGAGTCGCCACTGGTTGTATGGGTGAAGAGAAATGTACTTGCCTTAGGGCATGCAGCTAGTAAGTGCCTATGGTTGAACTTGAACCCAGGCACTCCAGAACCAGCCTGGGGAGTTCATCATGGAGACTATCCATCCTTCTGGAACATTTATACATTTTTTGCCTTCAATATTCTTGTTGAAATTTCATGATAGTATATGCATATATCATTTAAGATAGACAGTAGGTTTCTATAATTTTTTTAGCATTTTATTTGGCAAAGTAAGTAGTTGATAGTCCTCTATTGGTTCCTACCTTTTTTCTTTCTTTTTAAAAATATTTTATTGAGAAATCTTCACACATACATTCCATACATACGTGGTGTACAATCAGTGGCTCACAGTATCATAACATAGATGTGTATACATTACCATGACCATTTTTTCGAACTTTGCATCACTTCAGAAAAAGAAACAAAAAGAAAAAACTCATATTTCCATGCCCCATGCCCCTCCCTCTCAATGACCACTAGTATTTCCATCTACCCAATTTATTTTACCCTTTGTCCCCCTATTATTTATTTAGTTCCCACCTTTTTTGTTTTGTCTTGGTTTTAAAATTTTGTTGATGTATGACATAATGATAAATGATAATGATATACCTGAAATGGTCTTACAAAAGAGCAAGGCACAATATGAATATTACTCCTACCAAGTGATACCAGTTCATAGTAAGTGTGGGATAGCCTGAGTCATCCTATTAAATTGGACCTGGACTGCAAAAAGAGATTAGAAAAATAAATGAGAAGTAACCCTTCAGTGTAAGATGGTGTTCTAGAGAGCTGCTGTCTATGGAGGTTGTAGAGGAAAGTGGTAAGTGGATCTCTGGTAGAGAAAGAGCTGAGGATCTCTTGGCTCTGGCTTGAAACTCTTCAGGGCCCTTCCTCCTACTGAGTTTTTTCCACTCTTATGTCTTGGGCAGGTCCTTGAGCCTTCTTTTCGCCAGGCCTTCCCCAATACCAATCGCTGGTTCCTCACCTGCATTAACCAGCCCCAGTTCCGGGCTGTGTTGGGGGAGGTGAAACTCTGTGAGAAGATGGCCCAATTTGATGGTAAGTCTGAAGGAGGTGGAGAAGCACGTGTGACATCAACCTGCTGGTGGCCAGGGGCAGGATCTGGTCTGCTCATTGATTTCCTTTCTAGCTCTTAGATTGTGTGGGCTCACAGAATGTAGAGTGTAACATGGAGTACTGATAATTATTTTATGAAACTTGTTTTATACACATACAGAGATGTATATACTCTTGTTGTGTAAATATATAGGGTTGTGATGTAAATTGTATTTGTTGGTGGAGATTATTTCCCTGCTCATTTGGTGGTGGGGCCATCTAAAACCTGGGCCCGTTAACTTTCCCAGCCACCATATCCCTCTGCTTGTTGCCTGGTCTTGGAGGGATCTGGATATTGGTCTTGGAGGGATATCCACTCTCCTGCCTCTCTCTCTGCCCCAGCTAAGAAGTTTGCAGAGAGCCAGCCTAAAAAGGACACCCCACGGAAAGAGAAAGCCCCACGGGAGGAGAAGCAGAAGCCCCAGGCTGAGCGGAAAGAGGAGAAAAAGGCAGCTACTCCTGCTCCTGAGGAGGAGATGGATGAGTGTGAGCAGGCGCTGGCTGCTGAGCCAAAGGCCAAAGATCCCTTTGCTCACTTGCCCAAGAGGTAAGGATATTTGAGGGTGTGGATGTGGGACGTGAGAAGACCTCTTCCCTTCCACAAGTCCTGACACACACACACACACACATACATTATAGTTACAGTCCAGAATTTTGGGTTTATCATACTCAAAAGATTTATGTTAGTTGCAGATAAAGCAACTTTCTGAATTTATCATCAAGAATTGAATGAATTTATAAAGTAGAAAGCAAGTTCCAAGTACTTGGATTAGGGAATATTGTAATTCCCTTTCTAGCAAAGAAAATAGGAAGGCAAGGAATTTGATGATGAGGTAAACTGGTCTCGAGCATGCTCATTAGGAATATTTGGGATCCTTCCTTGAGGAGGCCAAGGAAGAAGGTTCAGAGAGCCTATACCTGCTCTCCTTTGTGGGTCTGGCTTTCCTGAGGCAGCATATGCCAGAGCAATGTCATGTGAGTGGGTTGTATTTTTGCTGTTTAGATGAATTAGATTGAATGGAAATTGTTCTCTAAGAGAAAGGATGACCTTGGCTACATAGTATCTGTCCAGTTGCTTCCAAAATTAGGGAACCCCTAAAGGAGAAGGCAGTGAATGGGGTGGTTGTCAGTATCATCTTTCAGTAAATGCAGATAGATGTTCTTGGAAGAAAGAAATGTTTGGTGTGGAAAAAAGTGGGACACACCCAGTGCTTGCCCAGATCTCCACTGTCAAGTTTTTCTTCATTCACTGCCCCAGGTCATTTTTTTTTTTTTATTTTTTTTTATTTAAAAAAATTTTTTTAAATACCAAAAAACACCAAACAAACGCAAACATTAGTAACTTTTTATCCGTTCTACATGTATAAATCAGTAATACACAATATCATCACATAGTTGCATATTCATCATCATGATCATTTCTTGGAACATTTGCTTCAATTCAGAAAAAGAAATAAAAAGACAACAGAAAAAAATTCATGCATACCATACCCCCTACCCTTCCTTTCTTTAATCACTAGCATTTCAGTCTACTAAATTTATTTTAACATTTGTTCCCAGTATTATTTATTTTTATTCCATATGTTTTACTCATCTGTTGATAAGGTAGATAAAAGGAGCATCAGACACGAGGTTTTCACAATCACACAGTCACATTGTGAAAGCTGTATCATTATACAATCATCTTCAAGAAACATGGCTGCTGTAACACAGCTCTACATTTTCGGGCAGTTCCCTCCAGACTCTCCATTACATCTTGACTAACAAGATGATATCTGTTTAATGCGTAAGAATAACCTCCAGGATAACCTCTTGACTCTGTTTGGAATCTCTCAGCCATGGACACTTTATTTTGTCTCATTTCATTTTTCCCCCTTTTTTGGTCGAGAAGGTTTTCTCAATCCTCTGATGCTGAGTCTCAGCTCATTCTAGAGGTTTTCTCAATCCCTTGATGCTCATTCCAGCATTTCTGTCCCATGTTGCCAGGAAGGTCCACACCCCTGGGAGTCATGTCCAACGTAGATGGGGGAGGGTAGTGAGTTTGCTTGTTGTGTTGGCTGGAGAGAGAGGCCACATCCGAGCAACAAAAGAGGTTCTCTTGGGGGTGACTCTTAGGCCTAGTTTTAAGTATGCCCCAAGTCATTTTATCAAGCAGTATGAGAAATGTATTTTTCGTGGTCACTTTGCTTTGTAGTCCTTTTCTCTCCACTTTTCTTGCTCACTTTTTTTTGCCATTCCCAGAGTTTTTTCCCCCCCATAGTTTCATTACTTGGTCTGTTGGGATTCACATTTAACCTCCCCAGTTTGTAATGGTTTTGAAATAAGCTGGTATGAAAGAGCACCCCTGGTAAGGTCATAATAATGTGCTTAAAGTTGTAAATTACAAACCACTATAATGTGTGGTTAGTAAACACTGCTTCTTCCCCATTTGAGGAGCACTTGTAGTTCAGAGCTCTTACTCTTCGGTACTTATTGCAACTCCTTATTACATGCCTTTTAAGATGTATTTCCTATTTAAATTAATGTGTTTCCTATTAAAATTTATTTTTAGAGTCCAGCATCAAGAGTGAGCAGGATTTTTGGTGTGTGTAAATAATCTGTGATTGAACTGACACAAATTATAGTGTGTTATTGTAATACAGGCGCTGTTAATTGTTAGCTAGAGATTTTCACATATATTAGGTCTGTACTCTGGGCAGAAAATAAACCAGGCAGTAAACTTAAAATCTTTAATAAACTTTGCATTTTCCCATGTCCTCCTTGGAATGTGCAGTATTGTCTGTCTGAAATATTACCATGATGTCCTACTGGGTCACCAAAAATATTTTTCCCCAGGATTTTTTTTTTTTTAAACAAGAATTTATTATCTTACAGTTCTAGAAATAGATGTCCAAAGTCAAGGTGTCAGCAGGGCTGAGCTGCCTCTTAAGGCTTCTAGTGAAGAATACTCCCTTACCGGGCACTGACTGGTCTCTGGTGTGGTACGTCACAGCAGTCTCTGTCTCCATCTTCACATGGCCTTCTCTATGTGTCTACCTTCGTCTTTTCTGTCTCTTATAAGGACACCGGTCACTGAATTCGGGCCCAGCTCTAATCCAGGTTGATCTCATCTTGAGATTTTTACCTTAATTACATCTGTAAATGCCTTTATGTCAAATAAAGGCATGCTCTGTCTGCAGGGATTTTTTTTTTTTTTTTGATATTTTTTAATGTATAGTATAACGTACAAAGCAAAGAAAAAAAAGCCATAGTTTTCAAAGCACTCTTCAACAAGTAGTTACAGGACAGATCCCAGTGTTTGTCATGGACTACCATATGATCTCAGAATTTTCCTTCTAGCTGCTCCATCCAGAATGTAGGAGGCTAAGAGAGCTTAAATATTTTTCTATCATCACAGTCGGCTTTTTTTCCTTATTTTTTGGTGAAAAATAACATATATACAAAAAAGCTATAAATTCCAAAGCACTGCACCACAATTAGTTGTAGAACGTATTTCAGAGTTTGACATGGGTTACAATTCATAATTTTAGGTTTTTACTTCTAGCTGCTCTAAAATACTGGAGATTAAAGGAGATATCAGTTTAATGATTCAGCATTCATATTCATTTGTTAAATCCTGTCTTCTCTGTATAACTCCACCATCACCTTTGATCTTTCCATCCCTCTCTTTAGGGGTGTTTTGGGCTATGGCCATTCTAAGTTTTTGATATTGGAAAGGTCTGTCACTAATATGGGGTAGGGAGAAGAAACTATCTGATGTTCTGGAGAGGCTGGGCTAGGTTTCAGGACTTATCTGGACGAGGGGCCCATCTGAAGGTTGTAGGTTTCTGGGAGGTTACTCTAGTGCATGGAACCCTTGTGGAATCTTATTATATTGCCCTAGGTGTTCTGTCCACAGGATTTTTGACATCACAGAGATGATGCCTTCAAACCAAGACTATCATTT
This sequence comes from Tamandua tetradactyla, assembly GCF_023851605.1. NCBI lineage: Eukaryota > Metazoa > Chordata > Mammalia > Pilosa > Myrmecophagidae > Tamandua > Tamandua tetradactyla. The sequence goes on from NC_135335.1 coordinate 12,036,432, forward strand.
GTCCAAGATTTAGTTGTAGTTTTTTTAAGGCCTTCCAGCTAAACTGTTTCAGAAGCAGCTCAGTAGCCATAAATAGTAAAGTTCAAACCCTTCCACAGCAGGTGGAGAAAAATACCCAAACCCATTTTTTTGGTTGGTTGAGGTCTTAAAAGTTCATCAGAACCCTCTCATCTATGGACATTTGATCTTTGATAAGGCAGTCAAGCCAACTCACCTGGGACAGAACAGTCTCTTCAATAAATGGTGCCTAGAGAACTGGATATCCATATGCAAAAGAATGAAAGAGGACCCGTATCTCACACCCTATACAAAAGTTAACTCAAAATGGATCAAAGATCTAAACAATAGGTCTAAGACCATAAAACAGTTAGAGGGAAATGTAGGGAGATATCTTATGAATCTTACAATTGGAGGCGGTTTTATGGACCTTAAACCTAAAGCAAGAGCACTGAAGAAAGAAAGAAAGAAATGGGAGCTCCTCAAAATTAAACACTGTTGTGCATCAAAGAACTTCATCAAGAAAGTAGAAAGACAGCCTACACAATGGGAGACAATATTTGGAAACGACATATCAGATAAAGGTCTAGTATCCAGAATTTATAAAGAGATTGTTCAACTCAACAACAAAAAGACAGCCAATCCAATTACAAAGTGGGAAAAAGACTTGAACAGACACTTCTCAGAAGAGGAAATACAAATGGCCAAAAGGTACATGAAGAGATGCTCAATGTCCCTGGCCATTAGAGAAATGCAAATCAAAACCACAATGAGATATCATCTCACATTCACCAGAATGGCCATTATCAACAAAACAGAAAACGACAAGTGCTGGAGAGGATGTGGAGAAAGAGGCACACTTATCCACTGTTGGTGGGAATGTCAAATGGTGCAACCACTGTGGAAGGCAGTTTGGCGGTTCCTCAAAAAGCTGAATATAGAATTGCCATATGACCCAGCAATACCATTGCTAGGTATCTACTCAGAGGACTTAAGGGCAAAGACACAAACGGACATTTGCACACCAATGTTTATAGCAGCATTATTTACAATTGCAAGGAGATGGAAACAGGCAAAATGTCCATCAACAGACGAGTGGCTAAACAAACTGTGGTATATACATACGATGGAATATTATGCAGCTCTAAGACAGAATAAACTTATGAAGTATGTAACAACATGGATGGACCTAGAGAACATTATGCTGAGTGAGACTAGCCAAAAACTAAAGGACAAATACTGTATGGTCTCACTGATATGAATCGACATTAGTGAGTAAACTTGGAATATGTCATTGGTAACAGAGACCATCAGGAGATAGAAATAGGGTAAGATAGTGGGTAATTGGAGCTGAAGGGATACGGACTGTGCAACAGGACTGGATACAAAAACTCAGAAATGGACAGCACAATACTACCTTACTGTAAGGTAATTATGTTAAAACACTGAAGCTACATGTGAGAATGATAGAGGGAGGATGGCTGGGGACATAAATGAAATCAGAAAGAAAGATGGTAAAGATTGAGATGATATAATCTAGGAATGCCTAGAGTGTATAATAATAATGAAATGTACAATGTACAAATTTTAAAAATGTTTTTGCATGAGGAAGAACAAAGGATTGTCATTATTGCAGGGTGCTGAAAAATAGAGGATAACTAATACTTTAAAATGTCACATTATGTGTGAGACTAAAGCAAAAAATGTTTATTTGTTACAAAATTTAGATTTTGACTAGAGCATTTCCTAATATAACTCATGTAGATAGTTTGATTGAATGTCATAAGTACTTGGAATCTCAGGTAGCACATGAGATTTTACTCTTTTTTTCTTTTTTACATGGGCAGACACCAGGAATTGAACCCTGGTCCTCGGGAATGGCAGGCAAGCTCTCTTACCTGCTGAGCCACTGTGGCCCTCACATGAGATTTTGTTGGTTTGTCCAGAGTGATCCCCTGATGAATCCCAGAATGATTTGATCAGTGACTGGAAAAGTATTTGCAAGCCCCCTTCAGGGAATGGTGAGAGTGGGGAGAAATTCAACTTCCCCAAGTTGAATTCTTGATATTCTCACAAGCAGTGTGGACAGCCAAAGCTATAGGCTGAGCCCCCAGTCTTGGGGTTTGTTCACATGAAACTTAACCCCACAAAGGATAGGTCAAGTCTACTTAAAATTTAGGCCTAAGAGTCACCCCCAAGAGAGCCTCTTCTGTTGCTCAGATGTGGCCTCTCTCTCCAGCCAATATGGTGAGCAGTCTCACCACCCTCCCCCTGTCTACGTGGGACATCACTCCCAGGGGTGTGGACCTTCCTGGCAACCTGGGACAAAGATCCTGGAATGAGCTGAGACTCAGCATCAAAGGACTGAGAAAAACCCTAGAATGAGCTGAGAGTTAACATCAAGAGACTGAGAGAACCTTCTCGACCAAAAGGGGGAAGAGTAAAATGAGACAAAGTGTCAATGGCTGAGAGATTCCAAACAATCGAGAGGTTATCCTGGAGGTTATTCTTACGCATTAAGTAGGTATCACTTTGTTAAAGATGTAGTGGAGAGGCTGGAGGGAATTGCATGAAAATGTAGTGCTGTGTTCCAGTAGCCTTGTTTCTTGATGATGATTGAACAATGATATAGCTTTCACAATGAGACTCTGTGAATGTGAAAACCTTGTGTCTGATGCTTCTTTTAGCTACTATATCAACAGAAGAGTAGAACATATGGAATAAAAATAAATAATAGGGGGAACAAATGTTAAAATTCAGTTTGAAATAATGGTAAATGAAAGCTAGGGGTAAGGGGTATGGTACGTATAGTTTTTTTCTCATCGTTTTATTTCTTTTTCTGTTGTCTTTTTGGTTCTTTTTCTGAATCGATGCAAATGTACTAAGAAATGATGAATATGCAACTATGTGATGATATTAAGAATTGCTGATTATATATGTAGAATGGAATGATTTCTAAATGTTAATTTTTTTAATTAATAAAGTTAAAAAAATTCATCAGATGAGATCTGTAGTATGCATTTGGAAAAGAACCTAGAATCTTTGGTTAAAGGATAGATTATCTGCTTTGCTACAGTGTAACCTTGGGCAAATCACTTACCCTTATCTACTAAGGGAGGGTAACAGTCTAACCAGTTTGATGTGAGGATTAAGTGAAATAATAGGAATTCTCATTGTGGTGTTATTTATCCTAGTGAACAACTGAAGCAAGTAAACCAGTAAAGGTGTTGAAATAGATAAAAGGCACAAAAATAAATACTACAAAAGCATCTATATGGCTTCAGCTTTGAAGATCAAAGAAAGGCCAGAGGGAAATACATTAGAATATTAGCTATCCTTGTTTACTGGCATTACTAGTGATTTTCTTCAGTGAGCATGTATTTTTATAATTGAAAGGAAACAAAGCAAAACCAGAACCTTTGTCATGTGGGAAATGAGCTCCCCTATGTCAGTGCTGGCATTCTTGGTTTAATGGGCCAGATGGCTTCAAAGACAGCATCTGAACTTGTGTCTGGGCAGAGAGAGGGACTGTAAGGTTTGAGGTGGAGGCCCTTTGAAAGTGTTTGCTGCTTGCAGTGTTAGAGGCCCGTGTGGTAGGAGAAAGAGGGTTGGGTGAATTGGAAACTGTGACTCATTGAAAACAGCCGCAGGAGGGGCAGGAGAAGTGAAAAGGAGTTCCTTCACTTCTCTTCTCTGTATCGTCCTTTGCTGTCTCAGTAGGAACTTCTCATTGACCTTGGTTTTTTTTTCCCTCCAATCAGTACCTTTGTGTTGGATGAATTTAAGCGCAAGTATTCCAATGAGGACACACTTACAGTGGCGCTGCCGCATTTCTGGGAGCACTTTGATAAGGATGGCTGGTCCCTGTGGTATTCTGAGTACCGCTTCCCTGAAGAGCTCACCCAGACCTTCATGAGCTGCAACCTCATCAGTGGTGAGAAGAGGGTGGATCTGAGAAGAGGAATGGGGTGGGGGCACAAGATTGTGTTTGATGTGGTTCCAGAAGCTGAATGTTCTCCCTCACTCCCTTAGGAATGTTCCAGCGATTGGACAAGCTGAGGAAGAATTCCTTTGCCAGTGTCATCCTCTTTGGAACCAACAACAGCAGTTCCATTTCTGGAGTGTGGGTCTTCCGAGGCCAGGAGCTTGCCTTTCCGGTGAGGGTGTAGAGGAGGAGAATCTCTCTCTTTAGAATGGGGCAAGGATACTGCAAGTACAGCGTTTTCTTCTCTGGCTGGTAGACATGTAGGAGAGATCAAGAAATGTGTAGGCAGGAGCTGTTCGCATTCACAGGAGTCCTGGGATCTCATGACATGTCTCTGACCCAGAAATAACACGGTGTGGGACAGTGTTCGAATACTGACCACTTATTTTCTTTCCTGGCCTTTTATCCCCAGCTGAGTCCAGATTGGCAGGTGGACTATGAGTCATACACATGGAGGAAGCTGGATCCTGGCAGCGAGGAGACCCAGACGCTGGTCCGAGAGTATTTTTCCTGGCAGGGGGCCTTCCAGCATGTGGGCAAAGCCTTCAATCAGGGCAAGATCTTCAAGTGAACATCTCTTGCCATCACCCAGTTGCCTGCACCTGCCCTTCAGGGAGATGGGGGTCATTAAAGGAAACTGAACATTGAATCTTTTCATGTCCTGCCTCCTTTATAAGTGATGGCTCCCTCTAAGGGGAGTAGATATTTTGAAGCAGAGTATTGTAAATATCGGCGGTACCTGTGACATCTCATATTGCAGGGAAGAAGTCTTCAAGAGAGCAGAAATAGAGGCCCCTCCTCGGTTTTGATTTATTGCCCTGCCTCTTCTACTGTGATGACTCTTCTAGCTTGAAAAGGTTGGGAGCAGTTAGGGTGGCTGGTGGTGTGGCGCTTTGCACCAGCCTAATTCTTGGGACTTAGATTCCAGATCTTCCCCAGTAAAGGGAGAGAATACTGATAACGGTAAGAACTAACCGTTAGTGATAGCACCCAGTGAGCCGGGAACTTTTACCTTATTCCCCACAACTGTCCTTGGAGGTAGATGAGTGGTGGCATCCAAGACTTATAGTTTAACTTGCAGGAAGGCCAGGCTCTGTCCTTGTGGCTGCTCCTTATCGGCTGTGGTGGTATCCTGTTTTACAACGAAGTAGAGGTTCAAAAATCTAACTTCTCTGTGATCACATCCTAAGTGGTGCAGGCAGGGTTTTTAACTTAGCGGATTCATAATCACTTAGCTGCCTTCCAGACTGTAGAACCGTCATCCACCCTGCTCACACCAGTGGTTAACCATTTTTCTCCCATGAGCTTAATTTTTATTATCCTGTTTTCAGTGATGGTTTGTCCTCTGAGTTTTCTGAACCCTGAAGATCTTCCTGTAAAGTTAGTGGCTCTGTTGAAACTGGAAAACTCCACTTTGATTCAGGTTTTAAGGCTAATGCAGACAGTCATGACTGCCTTTTGGCTTTTGGGTTATGGTCCTTTGTTTGGATTCTTAGGGCAGAGAAAGGGACCTCTTGGCTTGGGAGGGCAAGAAAGTGACCAGGTACAGACAAGGGGCTGGCAGCCTGGGAAGGAACTGCGTTGTAATCTGTAGCAGGGGACATTTTATTGGCATTTGGCTTTCAGTGGAGTAACAGACAGAGGAGATTTATAGGTTGGCATTCGGGTTAATGAGTATGGGTTCTTGCTCATTCCTTACTCCCTGGCTGAGGTGGAACTGAACTTAACACCTGAATTGCTTCTGAACATTCTGAGTTCCCCTTAGATAGGGTCCAGAAGTGCTGGTTGCTGGCTTGGGGTGTGTCCTGAGCTTGGTGGGGCCTCACCAAACCTGTCAGACCCCCCTTCCAAATTCAGTTTCTCACCACACCCCTTTGTGCAATCTTGATTCACTACGTCCGTGGTATTCTCTTAATACCAATAGCCCAAGATTTATGCAGGAGAGGCCAAGTTGTGCCAGTAGGTTAGGTTTGAGAGGCCCAGGAGTGGGGCCCGAATGTGAAAAGTTCCTGAGGGGAGGGGGCGGGGCTGCTGGGTTAGAGCCCACGTGGACTGGGAGGGGACCTCCATCTCTAGCTGTCCTCCGAGACTGCAGGAAGGATGACTCATCCTCCTGGCCTGCCTCCTGAGCCTCTGGCCCTGGCGGTTTGGTTCTGAGCGAGCCGGGCCAGGGTTGGTGGCACAGGCTTGTCGGATGAAGCTAGGCCTGCGCTTTTGGGGTGGGAAGTACCCACAAATGGAAGGAGATCGGAGGGAGGAGGGGGCTGCGGCCCCCGGAAGGCTGCGCTGTTGGCCTCTAGGGGGTGTTGTGGGATGGAATTGCCTCTTCCTCGCTCTCGTGGGCCGGGAAGGGGTTAACAGTGGACATTCCTAGCGGTAGAAGTCGGGCGAGAAAGAGGGGAAGCGCAGCTGGAGTTCGTTCGGTCCCCGCCTTGCCCCGGGGACGCCTGAGTCACCGCACAGCCCCCGGCTCGGGACTCGCGCCCTCTCCACCCCCGCGTGGGCCCCGCGCGGCTTGCTGGAGCCTGGCCTTCCCCGGCTTCTTCCCTTGCTGGGCGGGACGGTCCCGCCCACCTCGCTCCTGGCAGCCAGTTAGAGCCCGCGCTCGGTGACGTGCCCGGTTGCTGGGTAGTTTTCCCAGCTTGCCCGGGAGCCTCGGGCCGCCAGCGCGCCACCTAGGGCTCGTGTCCCCGCGCGTAAGATCCCGCGCGCGCCAGCAGGGGGCCTGGGGCCTGCGCGGCGGGAAGGGACGGGGTGGGGGGGTACTGCGAATAGATCTGGGGCTGAGGACTGTGGGCGTGATATTGAGGAACTTGGAGTAGAATGAGGAAAGGAGTTGGCTGATCTATCCTCTTACTGGACAAAATCTCTGCCTCCAGAATGGGAGGTTGAAATAAAAAATGGGGAGGGGGTCAGGCTCAGTTGCATCTGGCTGTGGATAAATTATTTACAGAGTCTGTGGCGTGTGAATGAGAACGTCTGAGTGGAGTCTTGGTTTACCTTGTAGATAAACCAGTCGCTACTGGTTATAAGCAGTTATTTATTTTAGCTTTGCTGGTGCTTCTGCTTAAGTCACTTATAAAGGTAAGAGCATTTAAAGTTCTTGCAAGAAAGACCTAGATCGTCTTCTTTTCACGTCCTGTTTTGAGCCTGGAGTTGGACAGCTGCTGCTCTCACTGGGTCAGCCCCATCTCACCAGCTGCCCACATGCCCCAAATGTGCCATTTCCCCTTTTAAAAGGTGGGGGAAGGGTGGAGAATGTTGAAGGGTGAGGAATGAAGAGCTTTGGAGGCTCCACCCAGTCATTTCTGAAGTTAATGCTGTGGTTTTCATGGCAACCAGCACTCTTTGTCCTCACAACCCAGAATTTTCTCTGCTCACATATCAAATCGGTTTCCTGGGTGGCTGTGGCTTCACTGTCACCCCAGTAGCGGTACCTACAGGGCACTGTCACTTCCCCAACTTGCTCTGATTGTTCGAATGTACTTGTGGGGTACCCAGCTTGAGTCTTCCCCTAATGCTGTGAAGCGAGAATATTGGCTCCCCTGAAAACCTAGAGAAACGATGTCACCTGCTGTTGTCTGTTTGCCTCCTCAGGCTGGCACAGCTCTGGGCTAGGCTGCTGCTTTACTCCAGTGGAATTACTGGGGTGTCCCAGTGCTTCAGCACCCAAGGGATGGGACGTGGGAGTTGCAAGAGAGAAGCTCTTTGTCCACTTGAATCTTCGTGTGGGAAGGAGGATACCTTGAACAGGTGGCCCTGGTCCAGTGGTGTCGATGGCATTCCTGACCCCCGGCTCTCCTGACGTTCCTGGAGTCCATCTTCCTCCCCTCTCCCATCTCTCCTTTTTGCTTTCCTGATTTCCTCAGGATCCAGAGGGGAGCCTGTTGAGCCTGCCTTGTTTACACAATGGACATGTGCAGATCTGGGGCTGGCTGGGAAGGCAGGGATGGGGGCTATTTCTGACCAGCTCTCCCCTGGAATGTGCCTCCCCGACTTCCAGGGCCCCCTCCCCTCTGTGGCTGGAGCAGCTGTCATGTGAGGGCCTCTCTGCTGGCTCAGCCCTTTTGCAGTCGTCTGGCTGGCTCTGCCACGATGGGAGTAGAGAGTGAGGCCGGGCAGAGCCAAGGGCTAAACCCGGGGAACATGGCAGGGCAGGGGGAGCCCTTGAAGGAAAGGGAGGCCTGTAGAGTTGAGGGCTGAAAGGAGAAGGATTGCGGAGGTCGGATGGGAGGCGGTTGAGCAGGCTGAGGAGGCAGTGTGATGAGGTTAGAGACCCATCGAAGGAAGCAGGGGTTGCACTGGGGCTGGCAGCTGGTAAGGGAGAGTTGGTGCTAGCGGGGCCTGGCAGGCCACGCTTCAGGGAGATCCGCCTTGCTCCTGAGTCACAGGGAAGCCGCGGGCACTTTCCTGCCAGTCCTCCTCCGTGTCGGCCCTGACTCACCAAGGCGCCTGGGGCGGTGGCTGCCCGCTGGTGGCAGTGCCTCTGCCCGGCCCTGCCCGGCCCCACCCACTTCTCCTGCTGGGGCAGGGTTTAGTAAACACACCCCTTCTACCCCCACTCTCTTCGGTAGTAACCGACCCATCTCTTTGACTCAGATGCCTCAGAATGTACCTTATTTAGCAACCACGGGAGAGGCCATCTCAAATATTCCCTTTATTTTAACCCACGAGGAAGCCAGAGCCCGGAGAGGGGAAGTGACTGATCCAGGCCGCGTGGTTTTTGCAGCTATTCACTGAGTCATTTAGAAGCACAGCAGGAGGTGCGCCCCTCCCAAACTGGGGGATAAATATCTGGCAGTCCTCTAGGCTTGGGGGAGGTGGCCCGAGCCTCAGGGGCAGGGTCAGCTGGAGCAATCCAGGCCTGGGGACAGGCAGAGGGTGCTGGGCGTAGCAGAGGCCGGACTTCGGGTGACAGGAACCTCAACTATGCGATGACTCAGACTCTGGGCAGCCTCGACCCCTCCTCCCTAGTTCTGCCTGCTCCCTTCAAACAGAACTTGGGAACGTGTTAAGCAGAGGAGGGAAGGAAACCCAAACTGATCTTCCTTTTCCCAGGAAACTGGGGGAAAGGCAGAGGAGGCTGGAAAGGAAGCTGGAAAGGCGGGTGGGCAGCCAGGCAGATTCCAAGAAAGGGGAGAGGAGTCGGGCTCCCCACTTTCTCGGCTCTTCCCTTTCTGCTCCCTGCTGGGGGTGGTGGCGGCTCTCTCCCTCGGTGATTCCTGTTTACAACCCTGCATGCCCAGCCCCCAGCTCCGCTCTGAGCTCTTCTCTTTTCACTCTCTCCCTCTCTCCTCCCTTCCGAGCCTCATTCAGTCTTGTTTTGCCATTTTTCTTAATCTCAGGTCCATGTCCCCTTTTGGTTTATTGCTCCCACAGCATCCCCCATCCCATAACTCCCCGGCCTCTGGGCCATCTCTCACTGCCCCTTGAAGGCCCACCTGTGTGCCCACCTCTATTCCCTCTTGCCTGGCCAGTCCTTTTTCTTTTTGGTCTTTCTTTCCTCCTGGAGTCTGTACTCAGAATCACATGTCTCTTGTTATCTAGCCAGCTTTTACTGGGGTTCTGCATGGGGCTTATGGTGTCATTAGGGACACAGTGACGGGAGGGTTTCTCAATATTACAGCCGTCTCCTTCTTTATTTGGAGCTTGAGGTTTAAAGATAGGCTGGCATTTGAATTGATCTGGGGAAGGATGCTTTTATTTGGCTTCATATTTGGAGTTGGAGCTGGGAGTTTGGGGTTCGGGAACTGCTTAGAAAGTAATATTTATGATCCCAGAATCCCCAATAGGTTTGGTGTGCTGTTCAATTGGGAAAGATAGAATAGTTGATATCGACATATTCGGAAGCACTGAAAGTGACTGGAGAAATAAATAATGGGGGAGGGGGGACAAAGGGTAAAAAATTGGGGAGATTGAAATACTAGTGGTTAATGAGAGGGAGGGATAAGGGATATGGGATGTATGAGTTTTTTTCTTTTTATTTCTTTTTCTGGAATGATGCAAATGCTCTAATAATGATCATGGTGATGAATACACAACTATGTGATAATATTGTGAGCCAGTGACTGTATACCATGTATTATACTGAATATTGTGCAAAGATTTCTCAAAAATGTTTTTTAAAAAGGGGGGGGTATAAGTTAAAAAAAGAAAGTGAATGGAGAGGGGCCTGAGGTTGGGCAGGTACGCTGACCCCTGGGCTGGTGGTGTGTGTATGGGGCGGAGGCGGAGTCTGGGAAATTTCAGGTCGCTCGAGGAATGGTTAACACAACCGTTTCTCTGCTTCTAAGGATGTCCTGCAAAAGGGCCCTCATGCTTCCAAAGAGACTTCAAACTTCACTTCCTTTCTGGATCGGAGTTTAAAAGCTACGGTTTCCTGTTGGGTCGTCGACCTCCTTTCTCCCTATAACGCACTCTTCGGAAATGAAGGGGAATCCCCCAGCCAGGGGCCTGCCCGCCGAGCTCCCCTCTGCGGTTGCCATGGAAACATACATACTAGGAACCAAACAGACGCCCCGTTGCCTGGCAACGGAGAAGCCCGAGGTTCATCACCTACACGCTTCACCCGACACGTACACGTCAGGGAAGCCCCGGAGAGGGAGCGTCGGTTCTGGGGAAGCTGGGGCATCCCGGCGATGATGCGCCCCAGGGCTCGGCTGAGCCGGGGCCCCCCTGCGACGGGGGCCGCCTCGGCAGGCGGGGTGGCCGGCCAGTGGGAGGGCCCCGAAGTCCCGCCGGATCCCTCCGTAGAGGAGGGCAGCCTTCCTTTCTGCAGAGGACTCTGAAACCTTGTGAAAAGACAGGTTCCTTTCGCTACATCGGGATCTTGGTGTGTGTGTGGAGGAGGGACGCAACTAAAAACCAGTGTGGTTGTTTCGGGGGAGAGGTGCAGAAGACCTGGGAGAAAAGAGAACTGCCAATTTGAGCAAAGCTTAGGACCTGCAAGCAACTCAGGGTACAAGAGGAGGGGGCATCAGAGACTTTTTTTTTTTTCTGGATCGAGCACCTCGAGGGCAGGGGATTGCTCCAACTCATCAGGTTTTCTTTCTTTCTTTCTTTTTTTCCCATTAAGTTTTTTACGAGCTACACCAACACCGCCCCTGCCTGGCCTGATGTTGGGCACACAATACATGTTTGTGCAACTGCACGAAAGAGACTGCCAAGTTGGGGAACTGCTTCCGGGGGCTGAGAACTAGGAGACTCTCTTACCGTGGGGGGATTGGGGGTGCAGGATGCAGGAACCAAGGCTTTATGTTACAATGTGGGTGAGCCTTGAAGACATCATGAGTGAAATAAGCCAGACACAGAAGGACAGGTATTGTAGGATTTCTTTTCTATGAAATAACGGCAACCTTTTCACACCACATATTTCTATACAGTGGAGTTTTGGGGGTGGGGGTGGAAAACTGGAGTTTATGCAGTTTAAAAAGTTAGGCTGAGATTTCTAATTGTTTTGTTAATTCTTTTTTTAATTAATAAAAAAAAAAACACACACACACAAAAAAAATTAAAGGATAGGCGGTAAAAAAAAAAAAAAAAAAAAAAAAAAAAAAAGTTAGGCTGACGAGTCCAGTATCTTTTACTTCTGCCCAGTTGAAAACCACCATTTAAAACTTTGGCCCACTCCAGAAGTACCCGCAGATAAGCAAATTCATAGAGACAGAAAGCAGATTACAGGTTAGTAGGGGTTGGGAGAATGGGGAGTTATTATTCACTGGGTACAGAGTTTCTGTTTGGGGTGATGAAAAAGTTTCCATAACAGATGGTGGTGAAGGTAGCACAATATCATGAGTGTAATTAATGTCACTGAATTATACTCATGAAAGTGATTAAAAGGGGAAATTTTGTGTGGTACATATGCTGCCACAATAAAAAATTAAAAAAAAAAAAAAAAAAGAGCAAGATCTTTGGAGCCAGTTAGACCAGCAGGAGTTCATTCATTTAACAAACTGCCCTGGAGCAATTGCTATAATCCAGCTACTGCTCTAGGCATGGGGACAGACACACAGCAAAGAGTCCCAGCCCTCCTGGAGCGGGTGGGGGGGGTTGGGAGGGGTGGGGGGGTGGGGAAGGTGGGGACGCTTTAACGCCTGCTTCGGCAGGTTGTGTGACTTTAGATAAATCGTTAACCATCTCTGAGACCATTTCTTCATATGAGTGTGTGAAGAGTAAATGAGCTAACATGCAAAATTGCCTGCTATAACATGAGGCACACACAATCACCATTTAGCAGACACTAAGTTCACTTTGTGGGGTGAGGGGTCAGGGAACACAGCTGTGGACAGAGGGGGAAGGTCTGGCAGAAATTTCCAAAAGTGTCATGTCATCAGTTACACACGAGAAAGGTTTGGAAAACATCCCCCTTCCCCTGGCCCCAGGAGGCCGACCCAGGAAACCTCAGCTCCGATTCCAGCAGGCCTCTCCAGGCTCTGATCAGGGTTTTGCAGGGGGCAGAATTTGCAGGTGACCTGTTCTGTACCTTCCCCGCCCCCACCCCACCCCAGCCTGGAATGGGGCAGGAATCAGTCCCCAGGACCACCCACCTCCCACCTGGTATTTTGACACACTGATCCCTGAATGAAGCTACCTGGACAGTGAGCTAGCTCTGCTACTGGGGCAGCTCCAAAACCCAGCCACTCCCACCTTCTTCCCTGTTGACTAAGAGGGTGGCCAGGATAAACAATGGGGGCAGATAAGATGGCTCTGAGCCCAGGGACACTTGCCTCTGCTCTTTCATGCCTGGGAAAGGGGGCTGGGTAGTGGTGGCGGTGCTTCGATCTGAGCCCAAGCTGAGGTGAGGGCACAATCACCTTCCCCCACCCTTCTTTTCCTGCTCCAGCCCCCTCCCTCCAAACCCCAGCACCCTTTCTGCAATGCTACCCTATGTTTTAGGGCCAGAGGTCGTTACATCATCACTATCTCTCTGAACACCTCTGAACACGTCTCCCTTTTTTGTTTCTTTGTTTGTTTTTTACTTTATTATTCTGTTTTTTTTTTTTATTTTTTCAACTTCCATTTTAATGTGCACAGGGAAACCGTGCTCTTTCAAGGAACCAGACGATTCATTTCAACATCTGGTAAACTGTTAACAGAAGTTACCTTTGGAGAGAGGAACTGGGTAAGGGAGGGAGGAGGGAGACGTTTACTTTGTCTTCTACCTTTGTGTATTTAAATTCTCACTGTATGTAAGTGCTGATTTTATTTAAAAAAAAAGACAACAGAGATTACCTGGCTAGAACGACTACAGTTCACTTCATTTTATCTTTTTTTTCCCCTTGATCTCTAAAATGCTGAATAAGTGTTATTAAAAATAAAAATTAAAAAGCCATGGATAAAGGGAATGATTAGCTCTTGTTTTTTATCAAAACAAAACAAAAAGCCTTGAAGTTAAAAAGGTTCAATTTTGTTTTTAAGTAAGTTAGATGCTGGGAAAGGGGTGTAAAAGAAAATGGGGGTGGGGGTGGTAGTGAAACTGATTGCTTGGAGAGTCTGGGGCTATGACGGCTTGTGAGCTGTGCTGTTGGGCGATCCCTGTTCTCTGCCCTGGGTCTGTGTCGCTCTCTGGGTACCTGTGTGTGTATATGTGTGTGTGTGCAGGCGTGCGCACCCTCTGTGAGAGTGTGAATGCCCAGCTCTTGGCTTTCATCTGTGTGTCCTTGCATGCTGATGCCTGTCTGGCTGTCTCCACGTGACTCCTCTTTTCTGTGCTCATTATATGAATGTCTGTGTGTCTGTGGCTTCTTGAGCCCTCTCTGCCCTCCCCCACGGACTGTACCCTGTGTCAGTAACTGGACCTGGGTCACAGCCCCGGGGGCTGGCAGTGGAGTTGGCTGCTGGGTATTTTTAGCCCGTAAACATGTTTGCCATTTCAGAGGACAGGGCCGAGCTGCTCTCAGCCCCAGCCCACTCAAGATCTTGCAGCAAGAAGGGCGTGCCTGCCCCCAGCCAAGTCTTTCTTAGTTCCCCAGCACTTGGAAAAGCATGGAGACTGGCTCTGTGTGGGCAGTCGGTGGCCATTTAGGAAGGAGGAGAAGCGAACCGGTGGGGGAGAAGAGAAAGGGGGTGTGGACCCGGAGGTGTGGAGCCAGGAGGTCCCTGCACCCCATCATTAAGCATTTAATAAAATCTCCACGTAGCTACAAGTGGCTGTGGGAAATGGCTGTAAATTTGGAACCTCTGTGTCCTGCAAGTGAGGAGGTGGAGGGTGGGGGATCTCAGAAGAAAAGGAAGGTCAGAGGAAAGTAAGATCTGTGGCTTCCCCCAGGGGGTCTGGAGAGGAAGGGTGCAGCTGGCTCTTCTAGAGATGGTGGGTCTGATATCTGCATACGCCGTGGCTGGGAGAAGATGGGGCCAGCCCCTCAGGTCAGCCCCATGAGGAACCCTCCAGAAAGAGGGGAGGTGAGAAATGGGACTGCTCCATGGAAGCAGAGCTCTGTCTCCAGAGTTGGGGCGTAAGTTGGGGAAAGTCGGAAAATTGCTCAGAAGCATGCTTTCCTCCACTCCACGTTCCCCTCCTGGGGAACCAAAGTAGGAAGGAAACTGAGTCCTGTATTTCAAGTGTAGGTGTGTTGACAGAAAACTGAAAGGCCCATGTCAGACTGGAAGTCGCGGCTGAATCACCCAAGCCCCCTCCTCCCTTGGGCCACTTCCTGCAAAAGTGGGTTTGATTCACAGTTCCAGCTGTGGGGAAAAGCACCAGGGAGCTTCGAGGAGTTTCTTGCCGACAGAGCCACACCCGGCACATTACTGGATATAAATCCAGACCCGGGACAGGACAGGGAGCCGTGGATGGGGGCAAGGGGCTACGCGGCACCTCGGGCGTGCCAGCGCCCACTTGTCCCCGTGCTCCCCAGTGTGCCCCCAGCAGCCAGCTCCCCGGGTCCCTCCAGCCTCTGCCCCGCTCTCGCTGGTCCCAGCCCTTCTCGGGCCCCGCCCGGCCCCGCCCTCTCCCCACAGCTCCGAGCAGACCCGCCCGCCCGAGCAGGAGTTACAAGAGCCGCCTCCGCGCGCGGGGGCCCGGCCACTCGGAGCAGCTCTGCCGCGGGGACTGCACCGCCCGCCCTGCCGGACCCGCCCCGACCCGGGCTCACCGCCGCCAGCAGCCGCAGCACCGCGACCTCGGCCCCGCGCGGGCTATGGCTGTGCCCTGGGGCTGAGCGCGCAGGTAGGGGCGCGGGGCGCACGGTGGCGCCGCCCGGAGCCAGGGCACCCACAACCGGGTCCGGGGAGGGCGGGAGGACGAGGGTGGGGTGGGCAGGCGGGTGGCAGGGCTCGGGCGACAGGCGCGTTGGGAACTTGGTGGGAGTGTCACTGAGAATCCCGAGTTTGGAGCAAGCTCGGCAACCCTGGGCAGGCGCGCGCGGGGCGGGGGGTGGGGGTGGGCGACGCGTCGCGCTCTGGGAGCCGAGCTCTGTCTCCCGAGTTGGGGAGCGCAAGTTGGGAAAAGTTGGAAAATCACTTGGGGCGCGCGTGCTTTGAGAGCCGCTGCACCTTCCCGGCGCGGGCAGGCTTGGCTCGCCCTACTGCCCGGCCGCGGGGCGCCGGGTTCCCGGCCGCCGGGTGGCCCGGGTCCCACCCCTCCCTGTCGGTGGGGCGGTGGCTCGGCGCGCTGCTCCGTTCCCATTCCATGTTTACTGGAGAAGTCGTCCAGCTCGCCTCGGCGGGCGCCCCCCCTTCCCCGGGCCCTCCCTCCCCGCGCCCCCGCGTCCCCGCGTCCCCGCGCCGCGCGCTCCCTCCGCTGTCCCTTCCTGCTGGCCGCACCTCCGCCTCGAACTCCGCGTCCTGAGCCCTCCCCCCGGCCCCACCCTGTTCTGTGCCACCCGGCCTCTCCCTTTCTCGCTCCGGGCGGCCCCCCCAGGCCCCCTCCAGCCGCCCCGCCCTGATGTTGCCCCTCGCTGTTCCGCGCTCCAGAAAACTCTCTTCTATCCTCCCGGGGTCCCCGCGGAGCCCTGGAAGTTTGCAGCGCGCCTCCCAGCGGGGCGGGTGGGAGTGGGGGGGGGTGGGGGACCTAATTAGGGAGATTCCTGCGCTGGGGTAGGCTGGGTGGGGGGGGTAGGGGGGAGCTGTGCGGCGGCGCAACCCTCGGGCCCGCCCCCTTCCCCTCCCGAGGCGGCGTTCTCCCCCCCCTCCCCACTCCCAAACCCGTCCGGGCGGGTGGCCCCCGCCCCTGCGCCTGGCTCGGCGCCAGCAGCCTGAGGAATGTGGTGGTTGGAGCCGGTGACTAATTCAAACCAGAACTTGGGGAGGAGTAGTGAGGGGGCAAAGGGGGAGGGGGGCGGCCAGGGGCTGGGGACGGGGGAGGGGGGCGACGCGGCGGGAAGCTGGGGGCGGGGGCGGGGCTCGGCGTGGGAGCAGGGCCTCGCCTCCCTCGCTGGCACCCGGCGCTGGAGCGCTGCGCGAGGGGAGAGAGGGGCGAGGAGCGAGTCGCTGGCGCGGTGTTGGGAAGGCCGTGTGCCGAGGGTGTGTGCAGAGAGAACTGTGTTATGTAAGGCTTTCCCAGGACGGGAGGGACTCAGGGTGTGTGAGTGTGTGTGTGTGTGTGTATGTGCAGCGTGCGAGGGCCGGGCGCCCCCTGCAGTGCCAGTATGTGGGGGCGCAGCCTCTGGGCGCCACTGGGGCCGGAGTAGGGCTAGCTGGGCCCCTGGCGTGGGTGGGGAAGGCAGAGCGCAGACCCGGCACCTCGGAGCCCTAGCTGAGCTCGGGGCGCCGTGAGGTGTGTGTGTGTGTGTGTGTGTGTGTGTGTGTGTGTGTGTGGCGGGGATGGCTCTGGCACCTCTGCACAACGTGACCACAGGGGATGGTGCACGCTGTGTGTCCCCGCGCGGTTCGCAGGGTGTGGCGCCTGGTGGCAAGGGTGGGGCGGCGGTGGCCGCAAGGTGCCTCCAGGGAGCAGAGCAGTCGCTGCGGAGTGCCCCTGCTCTGGGGGGGTGAGGAAATGTGCAGGGGCAGGGCGGGAAATCCTCCCGCTCCCAGGGGTCCTTAGAGAATGACCTGGAGCTTCTGGAGACTGTGTCCCTCCGTGTCCCCAGCACAGCACGGGCAGCCCCCCAGTGATTGGTTTTGAATCCCTTTCCTCCATCCTGACTGCAGGGGCCCTTTTCACCCTGCGCCCTTACCCAGCCCAACGCAGTGCTTGATAGGTAGTGAGTTGATTTGGGTGTGGGGGGCCGTGCAGGGATAAGGGGGGGAGGGCTGTAGGGATAGGTGACTGCAAAGGGAGGGAAGGAGGGGGAGGATGGAGGTGCCTTGGAGTGCATTTTAGGACCTTTGCACCTATGTAATTTAGGGGAGTAGAACTCCCTTTCATTTCCCCCCACCCCTCAATGAGGGAAATCCCTAGGGTAGGGTGTGGCACTCACTTCCTCTCTGAAGCTGAACGGGGAAACTTCCTTCTGCTTGGCCCAGTGGGATGCCTGGGCGGGGCTGGCACATGGGAGCTAGTGTGTGCACGGGGCAGGGGGTGGGGTGGAAACAGGGAAGCCCCATGCTTGGAGGGGGGGCGCTTCTCCCAGCACTGAGCTATGAGGGGAGGGAGGATGGGAGAGGACTTGAGACCTTGACAGCTGGGCTAACAGAGGATGCAGGGGTTGGGGTGGAGGGTGGGGTGGGGGTGGATTGGGGCACAGGAGATGGGGCCTGAAAGGTGCCTGAGGTCGTCTCTAAAGACACTGTCCCTAAGTCGCTGGACAGAGAGCAAGGAGACGCAGGGAGCCGGTGTTCCACGGTGCAGTGATTGGGGAATCCTGGTCTGGGCCACGTTTTGAGCGACCTAATCCCCAAGAGCTGGGCGACTCGTACCGGCTAGGACGTGGTTCAGGGGTGAGGCTACAGGTCCGGGCTCCGGGGTTGGGGGCCATGAGAGAGCCAAGTACCTGTGGAGGGAGAAGCCACAGTCCAGGGCAGGGAACGGGCCGAGGGTGGGGTCCAGGCACTGCCAGCCTGGATTCTTTTGCTCAGCTCCGAAGGGGGTTGGGTGCCCCTGGCACATCACAGCACCCCGAGCCTGAGGAGCTGGTTTGAAGGGCTGGGGCAGACCTGTGGGGGCGGAAGGGTGCGTGGAGCTCAGGGGTGTGGTCGCTGCCTCCCTTAGAAACTTGGGAACCGCCTGGGAACAGACAGACAGGCAGACGGACCGGCAGACTGGGAGACAAGTCCGACACTGTCGGGTCCCCCTCCTTCCACCCCTGCTCCCAGACCCGGCTCCGTTTCTCTCCCTGGGACAGGCTAGCCACGTGCGTGCGTGTGGCTGTTGGCGAGGGAGTGTGCAGACGGCGCCCGTTCCGGGGTGGCTGGCACTTCCCGGGCTCTCAGGCCTTCCCGAGCACGCGCTGTTTCCTGCCACGCCCAGGTGTGTCCCAGGAGGTGTGTGTTGTAGGGGGCACGTGGGTGGGCCACAACTCAGCAGGCGTGGCCCCGTTTGTGCACGTTTTAATGAAGCCCCCTACCTCCCTGCTGGCCTGCTGGCTCCCGTGGCACCTTGGGGTCTGTCACCGCTAGCCTTCCAGTGGCCGCTGTGAACCCCTGGCTGCTGTGCCACACAGCCTGTGTCACTGCCTTGTGTGTGTGTGTGTGTGTCATTGCTGGTGAAAGGGTGTCCCCCGCTGGCTGTTTGGGGTGGACATTGCATGGCGGTACATCCCGATGTGTCATCTCTGCCTGCCCCATGGAGCTTGCAGGGCGGGCGATGGCAGTGGCACCCTGTGAACTGGTGGTGGTGGTGGTGTTTCGAGGGGGTGTGTACATCACAATGTGTGTACATTCCTGTAGGGAAGGGCTGAAGCAAGTTTCTCTGTCCAGGACAGGTCCGGGCCCTGTGTCCGGAGGCCCACGGGAGGTTAAGGGCCGAGCGAGGCGCTGCACACGTCCTGTCGGGGAGGGGCATCCTGCTCTGTCCCTGGGGACTGGAGCGGAGGTTCTGGGGGAAGGGGAAGTGCCTGGAGCTGATCCCGGCTACGTGTCCTGGCCAGGGCTGGGGGGGTGGCTCTTTGGCGGCTGAGCCCTGGCGGCCCGGCCCAGCTACCCCTGCACAAATGGGGCTTGACCGCTGGGGGGCGAGCATGCGGCGCCCTCCCCGAGAAGTGGGTGGGGCGGGCTGGGCAGCTCCCAGCCTGCAACCTGGCCCCCCAGGGCAAGACAGAACATTCTTCCCCTCCCCCCCCAACCCCGCACCCCTCACCCCTAACGTAGGATGCCACCCTCAGAGTTGGTTTTGAAACCACTGCAGTGTGCCTGGGGCCCGGCGTTCCCAGCCTGTGTGGCCAGGTGGGGGAAACTCCTGAGTCTGGCTGGAGAATGTAAGGCTGCTCTCCCCGCCACTCCCTGCACACACATCCCATATCACAGGAAGGGGGAGAACCCCTCTCGGGCTGGGAAGGAAGAGGGAATCTCTTTCCCTGCTGGAAGTGAGAGCTTGGAGCTTCGGAGCTTGCTGATGGAGTGGGTGGGAGCCCGAGTAAGGCCAGGATGGAAAGGTGGAGAGAAGCACCAGGGTGGAGCCCAAAAAGCAGCCAGCTGGCTGGGGGCAGGAGCCGGTGTGTGGGGGGGAGGGTGTGGTGATGGGGGCGGGGGTGGAGAGAACGCCAGCATGACAGTGGGGGATGAGGGGGCAGGGCTGGAGTGATTGAGGCTGGAAAACCTTTCTCTTGGTGGGTGTGGTGGGCAGGGCCAGGTACCTCCCTCCTTGCAGGGGCAGGTGGCCAGGGAACAGGACAGGCAGGTGCAGACACAAAGAGGGAAGCACTGATGGAGGGAGGGACGCTTGGAGACACACAGCAATGTGTCCTCAGGGGTCTGGTCCCTTCGTCATGCATGGGCCTGGGGTGTCTGCGGTGAGCTGGTGAAGCCCCGGGGCTGAGGCGCGTCCCCGCGTGTGCAAACCATGCTTGCAAGCCTTGTGTGCAGGCCGTTGTGCAAGCCATGTGTGCAAGCCGTCCTGGTGCGCGTCCTGGTCTGTTTTTCTCTGAATGTCCCTCCAGGGCCCGAGTTACCTGTCTTGCAACATATTTGCCGAATTCTTCCTAGATAATTAAACTCCCTGCATCCAGCCTGTGTAAGTTGAAAGGGCCCCTCTTTTTAGGGTGAATCCCCCAGAATCAGCTGGGTAGGTTTGTAAAACGTCTTAGTGCCAGCTTAGACTACTTGCCCAGTTCTCCAGTTAGAATAGGGCAGGATTTCTCCCCATCCCCCCATCAGAAGTCTGGCAGTTGTGCCTTGGGGGTCAGTTTGGAGGCGTAGGCCCTGGAAGAGATGCCTCCGTTGTGTTTCTCTGAGAAGAAGGTCTGCCCATCCTGGCTGCTTCCTCTCCCGGTGGGTGCTAGTCAGGAAGCCTTGGCAGCATTTGCCTCCCGCACCCCCACCCCCACCAGCACCTGCCTCTTGGGCCCCAGGAGGAGGTGTGTGTGCGTGGGGTTGATCCTAGAGCCCCCCCCTCCTGCTGGGGCCCAGGGGAATCTGGAGGTGAGCTGAGCCCTGGGCAGCTCAGGATTTGTGACCCCGAACCCAAAGGCCTCCTGAGAGCCTGAGCCTCTGCCCCGGTCCACGTTGGCTGGCCCCAAGTGTGGCCAGGATGAGTGTGGGGAAGGGAGGTCTGGCCGTGGGGGTGGTGGGGGGGGAGCACTTGCCCTCTGTCCCTTGCTTGTGGCATGTCGTGGGCCTCTCTGCTCCCCGGGTGGGTCCCGTTCTCGGTGGGGACTGATTTCCCCGCGCCTCTCTCTCCTGGCCTCTGTGTTCCAGCCCCTGCTTTTCTCCGTGCTGCTTTGTGTGGTCCCCTCTCCAAGCTGTCAGCCTCCTGCCGTGTGTGGTCCCCCCACTGTGTGCTTGAGGGCACGCTCAGGGTGCTGTGGCGGTTCCCCCTGCCCTCCTGAGTGTATGTCTCCCCCTCTGGGCACCTCCCTTGGGCATCTCTCCATCTAGTTTCTCCTGTGTATCTGAGCCCGTGGGTGCGGCTGCTTGTGCCTTCGTCTCTCTCCCAGCCTAAGGACCTGTCTCTCTGGCTTTGGGGTCAGAGAGCCTGGGGGCACCATACTTGGGCTATTCGTTTGTCTCCTCCGGGGCCTGTTTCCTCATCTCTAAAGAAGGAAGGTAGCTCTTCCCACATGGGGGATGCTGTTTGGGAATGGCGGGGAGACCCCCAGCGCCTGCAGCGTTACCTGGCACAGAGGAGGGGCTCTGCAAAGTTCTCTCCCAATCGGCTGCGTGTTTGCTCTCCGCGGCTAGCTTTCTCTTCCTCTTTGCTGCCTGGCTGGCGAGTGTTTACGAGAACGCCCTGCTCCTTTGGGTGTGGCCCTCTTCTTCGGAGACCCCAAACGTCCTGTGGGCGGCCCCTCTTCCTGATTACTAGGGGTCTTCCCTCTGGTGGTGGGGTCCCTAACTGTGGGTGTGAGACCTTCCCTTCTTCGCAGGGTAGGGACCACTTCTCTCTCGGGTGTTAGGTGGGAGCATTGCTTGCAGGCTTGTGGGGTGGAAGTCTTGTCTGTCGCTGTGGTCCCTCCCCACTGCGGGGAGGGTGCTTCTGTCTTGGAGCAAACGCCTTCTGTGTCCAGCCTGTCCTGGGCGTATGCACTCATGGGCGCCCCTCTGATGTGTGGCTTGTTGCGGCAAGCTCCACGGAGGCTCTGTGGACCTGCCTCCAGGGGTCTTCACGCTGACCGTGGCTGCAAGGCCATCTCCGACTGCTGCAGTAACAGGGCTGGACCCCTCCCAGAGGGGGACGTCACCCTGCAGGTCATGCCAAGCAGAGGCCGTCTGTCTAGGGCATACGGGGTCTCCTGCCTGGGCTTCTCCTGGCCCTGCTCATGTGTTGCCTCCAGTGCCCTGAGGTGGGTTTGGGCAGAGGCCCTACTGCCTTGCACATCCTTTCTGTGGTTTCCAATCGAAGGGACGGCCCTGTTCTCTTCTTACGGCATCTGACCCGAATTACATCCTGTCCCCGCAGTTTCCGACGCGGCCCCTCTCAACCTCGAAGCTGCAGCAGCCTCATGGCCTCACTCCTTTTGCTTCCTTCAAGCAGTCTTAGGAGCTCTCCGCTCCAGCTTGCTGCCCGCCCCCACCCCCCCACCATGAAGGACCCTTGACCCAGGTGGGGTGGACCCCAGGGCTGGGCCCCATCATGCATCCGTGCTCACCTCTCTGGATCTCGCTTTTCCCATCTGTAAACCACAGGCAGCTTTGCCCGGTAGAACCTTCTGCTCAGTTGGGAATGTTCTCCATCTGTCCAGGGTGGAAGCCACTGGTCCTGCCTGGCTGTTGAGCGCTTGCAATGTGACTAGTGTAACCGAGGAAGTAAATATTTAGCTTAATTTCAATGAACTTAAATGTAAATAAGCACCTGTGGCTAACATGTTGGACAAGGTCCAAGGTCTCTTCGGAGATCTGAAGGCTCATAATGCTTGGCTTAATTGGGCAGTATCCCCCAGAGCTCCCGGGACTCTCCTTTGGGGAGCAGCAGGGAAGCCTTGGCCTAACTTGACTCGGGTGGTAGGAGAAGGAAAATGAAGGCACATCTGGGCTTGCTGTCTGCCCCAGGGGTGGAGGAGAGACTGAGGGCTGAGACCCGAATGCAGAAAACAGGACCTTGCCACCACGGCCTCAGGTCCCCCCTGGGCACCCTGCCCCCAGATCAGATAAGAGGGGAGCCCTTCCTGGTTGTGCCAGAGAGCTTGGCCTGAGTCCCAGCAGGCGGAGATGGTGGGCAGCTGCACCTGAGCCTCAGGTTCCAGGGGCCCCGTTCTCATGGGACTGTGGAACCTTCTCCATTCAGGATGGCCTCTTCCTTCTAGGGAGCTGCCTGGGTGGAGGCGGCACTGTCACAGAGCTGTGGCTCCAAGTGCCTTGAGTTGGAGCCTCAAGTCCCTCTGCCACGCTTGGTTCTGGCCCGTTGGGTTTTGGGTGTGACCCTTTGCATGCCTGGAGCTAATGCGGCCACCAGTCACTCACTGAGGAAGGAGGGAGAATGGGGGTTGCCGTGTGAGTGAGGGTGGGCTAGCTTTCACTCTCCCCTCGCTGGCTGCTGGCTTGGCACCAGGATGCTGGCCTGAGAAAAGGGACCCTGCTCAAAGAGGAAGAGCGGGGGGTCCCAGAGGCAACTGCAGGGAGACCCTTGGACAGAACGCCTTTTCCCTTCTCTGCCCCTCCCGGGCTTCCTATCTGTAGGGCTGGCTGCCTAGAGCTGAGCTAAGGAGAGGGCTCCTTTTAAGCTCGAGTACAGAAAACAGGACCTTTGCTGTTTCGCGTTGGGAACGGTCAGTGTGACATTCCATTGTTGGCCTCCTCTGCCTGATGGGAAGGGCGAAGGTGTTTTTTTTCCTGGCTTGCACCTGTGCCAACAGGCTCCTCATCTGTCAGCACCTTTGCTCCCCTCCTAACCATCACCTGTGCTGATGGGCAGGCACGTTGTGAACGCCACGTTTATGAGTTTGTCCAATGAGGGTAGATAGTAGGGGAATGGCAGGGGGAGTCTGTGTGAATTTCCAAAAAGAGCACAGTCCCTTCCCTCGGTAGCAAACTCCAGCCCCTTTTAAGACCCTTATTTATAGTTCAGCCTCACCCGCCACCCCCAAGGCTCCCAAGCCTTTGGGAACATCATGAGGCTGGACTGGTTCCACCCAGAATACCTTGCTCATAATTTCTGTCCTGGGCAGGAGCTAAACCATTTAAATCTCCGTATCTCCAGTATCTGGCACACGGAGGGCGTTCAATAAATATTTATTTATTTATTATTATTATTATTTTTTCTATAAATATTTAGAGGAGGCAAAAGTGAAGCGAGGTAACAATTTAAGGCGGCGTATAATTAAGCACTGGGCTGAAAGCTGCGTTGGTGCCTCTCTTGCTTACCTCTGCATTGTCCGATGCAACGTGGGGGGATCCGGGAAGCGATCGATCTGCGGCTGTTTATTGATTGCATAACCGATTTCTGGATGCCAGCCGCTTCAGGGCGGGGCTCTGCATGAGATTCCCCATGATTTGCAGCGTCCCCCATGCACAGATCCACAGACAGGCTGCCGGGTGACGCTGCCACCGCCGCTGCCATTTTGTGTGGGTGGCTGGAGACCGCGGCCACATTCAGAAACCTCCCTGCTGTCTTCCCAGGGCACCTCTGCAGCTGGTGGGGCACCCTGTGGCCAGAGGACATGTCTCTGCTACTCAGTGCCCACACCTGTGGGGGCCAGGCTTAGGGCCCCGCGTGGGCGGCCACATGAGCCTTAACTCGTTAGGCTCCTGAGGCCGGCCCACCTGTCTTCCCGCCTCTCTGGCTTGGGCCGGTGCCCTGGGGGTGGGGTAGGGGGTTGCTGGGGCTTCCTTTGTTTCGGTCTCTGCCCATGGTGGGGCTCCGGTAATTCCTGGCTGGCAAAGGTCCCCCACTCCCAACCCCTCCCTCACCCCAGACCTGAGGACCGGATTGAATGGGTGACCCAGAGTCGCTGTTTGCCGGGTCCCTGGGGGAGGGAGGGCACGACCTATGCTGCTTTCCGGCCTGCCAGCTGCCCCCAGCATTGGCGGCATCTTCAGAAAAGTCCCAATACCGGTTAAGAGCTGTGGACGTTGCCAGTTCCCCGGCAATTCTCACGCACACCAAAGTTGGGCCATCGTGGCCCACAGGCTTGAGAATATTCGAGCATGTCATGTTGCAGCTTATGTTCCCAGCTAATCCCGGAAGCACCTACGTGCCCACCAGCATGGCTTGCCAAGCTGCTTGGATGCCCAACCCTCGGGTCCAGCACCATGGCTGTGCTTAGGAGGTTTCTTCTTTCTTGAAATGGATGTACCCTCCCCAATGATTCCCACCCCCACCCCACCCCGCTGCAGAAATTATACGGTATAAGGGAAAGAGTTTTGGACTCAGGTCCGAGCCCAGGCATAGCTACTGTTTTAATGTGTACCCCAGGCTGGGTGGCCTCTTTGACCCTCAGCTCTTCGTCTGTGAAAATGGGGACAGTCAAGAATCTAACAAGCTCCACGTAGCTGGGATCCTCCTGTGTGCTGGCGCTGTCCCTCGTGGAAATCCTTTATCGTTTCCACTTTATGGACCAGGGAACAGAGGTCCGGGGCAGTTCAGAGGCTTGGCCAGGGTCTCGCTAAACTAGGAGGAAGCAGAGCTAGGATTAGAATCTGAGTTTGGCCGTCTCTGAGTTCCCCTTTCTGTGATGCCAGAGTCATGCATGAATAGAATTGGTGGCAGGGGGGAGTGGTTCCACCCAGGGAAGCAGAGCATCCAGCCCTCCCTTTGGGTGGCAGCTGCTGAAGCTTGGGGCAATCAGACCAGCGAGCCTTGTGAACTTTCCCCCAGGCTGCGTGACGGAGATTCTGGACGAGAGAGGCTGAGGGGAAGAGAGGAAGGAGGGGCGGGCTACTGGCAAGGCATTTGCTCCTGGACTGATTCCTGCAAAAGGTCAGTAGGAGGGAGGGAGGGTGAAGAGAGAGGTGGAGGGGGTTGGGGAAGGGGCAAGACCCTGTGCGTTGCTGGGAGGCAGGGCGGTAGGGGAGGGGAGGGAAAGGGTTGAGGGGCTGGCTAGTGCCCCTCCAGGGCCAGCTGCCCCGACTGTCTCCCTTCTGTGTCCTCTGCTGTGCCCTGGGAGGCCTTCCATAGTGCTGGTTGCACCCCGCCAAGCTGCCCCCCCCTCCCCGCCCCCTGCGCATACTGAGCCCCTCACCTAGCAGGAGCCCTCCCTGCAAGTTCACAGCCCCGTTTCCTTACCTCCTCCCAGATGGAGAAGGAGGAGGAGACGACCCGGGAGCTGCTGCTGCCCAACTGGCAAGGCAGCGGCTCCCACGGGCTGACCATTGCCCAGAGGGACGACGGTGTGTTCGTGCAGGAGGTGATGCAGAATTCCCCTGCGGCCCGCACGGGGGTGGTCAAGGAGGGTGAGTCACCACGGGGTGCGGACTGGCCCCTGGGGATTGGAGGGGGGTGAGGGTGGTGGAGGGAAGTGAGCAAGGATTGCTCCCCACATGCTGCCTTCCCTTGTCTGCTCTGTGTCCCTCGCTCGCGGCCCTTGGGGCCGCAATCTGCATGGAGTAGTGGAGACGCCGTCCTGAGTTCTAGGCTTTGGGGCAGATAAGGTGACTTCTCTAAGCCTCAGTTTTCCCCATCTGTAAAATGGGCACACCGGGCCCTCCTTGCCAGGTGGTTGCAGGGACTAAATGCAAGTGAGTCAGAAGGGCCAGCGTGCAGGGCCTTGTATGTCGTTTCCTTCAGACCCTGTGGGCCATACCCATGTCCCGACTTTCTCTGCTCAGGGGACCAGATTGTGGGTGCCACCATCTACTTCGACAACCTGCAGTCAGGCGAGGTGACCCAGCTCCTGAACACCATGGGACACCACACCGTGGGCCTGAAGCTGCACCGCAAGGGGGACCACTCCCCTGAGCCTGGCCAGACTTGGACCCACGAGGTCTTCAGCTCCTGCAGCTCCGAAGTGGTTCTGGTGAGTGCATTCTCTACCCTGCTGTGCCCTGGGCTTCTACCCGCTTGGACCTTTCTGGTCACCCCTTCTCCCCTCTGCACTCTCCTGAGCCATTGACCAGCCTCTTTGTTCCTCCTTGTATATGGCATGCAGTTGAGTTGTCTTCAGAGGCCCCAAAGTGCCATGGTGTGGGAACCGGCTTAGGCAGGCTGGACTGTAGATTTCTTTGCGAGAATCTTCGAAATGGTCTCCCAGGTACCCACCTCTGCCTCACAGACACCATTATTCTCCCTGGAGAGGATGGGTATCATTCTTAGAGTCAGAGGCTAGCTGGCAAGGGAGCTGATTGTGCCTGGAGAGCTCCTTCTTTACTCCTGATCTTCTGATGGCTTGTCTGTTTAACAAATAATGGGTCTGCAAAGAGAAAGTATTAACCCTAGAGCAACCAGTCTCTTAGGCTCAACAAATGCCTGAAGGGCACCTGGGAGGATTCCTTCCCCTGTTAAACAAATGAGCCTGTGAGTTGAGAGCCCAGATGTCAGGCTGGCAAGTGCTGGCTTGAGAGGCTGGCTTGATTCTATGGTTGATGGTAAATCCTCCTTCCAGACCACACAGGCCAGGAGTCTGCACCCCTCCTCTCCCTGTGGCATTGGCTTACCTTGCTCAATACTTTGTTTTTCTCCTGTGATATGGCTGTCTAATTTCTCCACTCCCTTGTGCTCTGTCCCAGGAGGCTCTGGGACCTCCGTGATGATCTCAGTTTCTTGCGGCCGGCCGCCTGGGCTGGGGTGGGGCATCTGGTAATTCCAACAGACTCGGCTGCAACCTCTGGCGGGCATGTCTTTCTGCAGAGCGGGGGTGACGAGCAGTACCAGCGCATCTACACCACAAAGATCAAACCTCGGCTGAGGTCGGAGGATGGAGTGGAAGGGGACCCCGGGGAGACTCAGAGCCGAACCATCACGGTGACGAGAAAGGTCACCGCCTACACGGTGGATGTGACGGGTCGGGAGGGAGCCAAGGACATCGACATCAGCAGCCCTGAATTCAAAATCAAGATCCCAAGGCATGAGCTGACTGAAATCTCCCACGTGGACGTGGAGACTCAGCCAGGGAAGACAGTGATCAGACTGCCCTCGAGTCCTGGGGCGGTATCTCCACCTGCAGGCTCTGCTGTGGATATCCAAGCAGGGGCCATTTCCCCTTCGGGACCAGAGCTCCCGGGTGCTGGTCACTCAAAACTCCAGGTCACCACGCCTGGCATAAAGGTGGGAAGCCCAGGCGTCAGTGTCAATGCAAAGGGTTTGGACTTGGGGGGCAAAGGAGGGGTCCAGGTTCCAGGAGTGGCCATTTCGTCTTCTCTTGGAGGTGGATCAGTGGATGTGCAGGGCCCCACCTTTGAGAGTGACGATAGTGGGAAAATTAAATTTCCCACCATGAAGATGCCAAAATTTGGTGTCTTGACAGGTCCTGAAGGCCGGGCCCCAGAGGCAGGATTGGATGTTTCTGCACCTGAGTTCTCTGTGGGGCATAAGGGTGACAAGTCAGGTTTGACCATTGGCGGGGACATCCAGGCCCCTCAGCTAGAAGTCAGTGCTCCCTCTGCCAAAATTGAAGGATTTGAGGGGAAGCTGAAGGGCCCCCAGATCACTGGGCCATCACTTGAGGGTGATCTAGGCCTGAAAGGTGTCAAACCACAGGGGAGCATCGGTGTGACTCTTCCCACTGGGGAAGTGACTCTTCCTGAGGTCTCTGGGGGCATCAGTTTGCCCGAGGTTGCTGGTGGTGGGCTGGAAGGGAAGGTGAAGGGTCCTAAAGTCAAGATTCCCGAAGTAATTCCTCAGAAACCTAAAATCTCCATGCAGGATGTGGATCTGAGTCTAAGGTCCCCTAAACTGAAAGGAGATATTAAAGTTTCTGCTCCTGGGATGCAGGGTGTTAAAGTCCCACAAGTGGACATAGAGACACCCAGCCTAGAGGGGACCCTAACAGGCCCCAAGGTGAGTGGCCTTTCTGGGAAAACAGGGACCTGCAAGATTTCTATGGCGGATGTAGACTTGAATGCAGCTGCACCTAAAATGAAAGGGGGTGTAGATGTCACACTCCCAAACGTAGAAGGGAAAGTTAAAGTCCCTGATGTTGATGTCAAAGGCCCCAAAGTGGGTGTCAGTGCCCCAGATGTGGAAGTTCATGGCCCAGAATGGAACCTGAAAATGCCCACGATGAAAATGCCCAAGTTCAGCACTCCAGGAGTCAAAGGGGAAGGCCCAGATGTAGATGTAAATCTACCCAAAGGAGACCTCAGTATTTCAGGGCCCAAGGTCAGTGTGGAAGCTCCAAATGTCAATGTGGAGGGTCTGGGAGGCACACTTAAAGGCCCTGATATTAAGTTACCTGAAGTGAGTGTGAAGACACCGAAGATCTCCATTCCCGATGTAGATTTGCATGTTAAAGGCACAAAAGTGAAGGGGGCATATGATGTAACAGTGCCAAAGCTTGAGGGTGAACTGAAAGGCCCCAAAGTGGACATTGAAGCTCCAGATGTGGAAGGTCACGGCCCAGACTGGCATCTGAAGATGCCAAAGATGAAAATGCCCAAATTCAGTGTGCCAGGGTTCAAAGCAGAGGGCCCAGAAGTAGATGTGACCCTGCCCAAGGCTGACATTGATGTCTCAGGACCCAAGATAGATGGTCATGTCCCAGATGTGAGTGTTGAGGGACCAGAAGGGAAATTGAAAGGGCCCAAGTTTAAGATGCCTGAGATGAATATCAAAGCCCCAAAGATCTCCATGCCAGATGTGGACTTACATTTGAAGGGCCCTAAGGTAAAGGGAGAGTATGATGTCACAGGCCCAAAGGTTGAAGGTGAGATTAAAGTTCCTGATGTTGAACTTAAAAGTGCCAAAGTGGACATTGATGCTCCAGACGTTGACATTCAGGGCCCAGACTGGCACCTCAAGATGCCCAAGATGAAAATGCCCAAGTTCAGCATGCCAGGCTTCAAAGGAGAGGGCCCAGATGTGGATGTGACCCTGCCTAAGCCTGACATTGAGGTCTCAGGACCCAAGGTGGACATTGATATTCCAGATGTGAGCCTTGAGGGTCCAGAAGGGAAGCTGAAGGGTCCCAAGTTTAAGATGCCTGAGATGAACATCAAGGCCCCAAAGATCTCCATGCCAGATGTAGATTTGCATATGAAAGGTCCTAAAGTAAAGGGAGAATATGATGTTACAGTGCCAAAGCTAGAAGGCGACCTGAAAGGGCCAAAAGTAGATGTCAGTGCCCCAGATGTTGAAGTTCATGGTCCTGATTGGGATCTGAAGATGCCCAAGATGAAAATGCCCAAATTCAGCATGCCCAGCCTCAAAGGAGAAGGCCCAGAAGTGGATGTGAAACTGCCCAAGGCCAGTTTTGACATTTCTGGACCTAAGATAGATGTTACTGCTCCAGATGTGAGCTTTGAAGGTCCAGAAGGGAAACTGAAAGGCCCCAAGTTTAAGATGCCTGAGATGCACTTCAAAGCTCCGAAGATGACACTGCCAGATGTTGATCTGGATCTTAAAGGACCCCAAATGAAAGGAAATTTAGATGTGTCAGCACAAAAACTAGAAGGTGAGATGAAAGTTCCACATGTGGACGTCAAAGGCCCCAAGGTAGACATTAAAGCACCAGATGTGGAAGGTCAAGGTCCAGACTGGAGCCTGAAGATGCCCAAGATGAAAATGCCTAAGTTCAGCATGCCCAGCCTCAAAGGAGAGGGCCCAGAAGTGGATGTGAACCTGCCCAAGGCTGACATTGACATTTCTGGCCCCAAAGTGGACATTGAAGCTCCAGATGTGAGTTTTGAGGGTCCAGAAGGGAAGCTGAAGGGTCCCAAGTTTAAGATGCCTGAGATGCACTTCAAGGCCCCCAAGGTCTCCATGCCTGATGTTGACCTGAATCTTAAGGGACCCAAGCTAAAGGGAGATGTGGATGTGTCTTTGCCTGAGGTAGAAGGTGAAATGAAAGTACCTGATGTCGACCTCAAAGGGCCCAAAGTAGAAATCGGTGCTCCAGGTGTGGATGTTCAGGGCCCAGACTGGCACCTGAAGATGCCCAAGATGAAAATGCCCAAGTTCAGCATGCCCAGCTTCAAAGCAGAAGGCCCAGAAGTGGATGTGAATCTGCCTAAGGCTGACATTGATGTCTCAGGACCACGGGTAGACATAAGTGCACCAGATATAAATACTGAAGGTCCGGATGCAAAACTAAAAGGTCCCAAGTTTAAGATGCCAGAAATGCATATAAAACCTCAGAAAATATCCATGCCAGATGTTGGTTTGCATTTGAAAGCTCCTAAAATAAAAGGAGATTATGATGTTACGGTTCCAAAAGTAGAAGGAGAGATAAATGCTCCTGATGTGGATATCAGAGGTCCCAAAGTGGACATTAATGCACCAGATGTGGAAGTTCATGGCCCAGACTGGCACCTGAAGATGCCCAAGGTGAAAATGCCCAAATTCAGCATGCCTGGCTTCAAAGGAGAGGGTCCAGAAGTGGATGTGAATCTGCCCAAGGCCGACATTGACATTTCAGGACCCAAAGTGGACATTGATGCTCCAGATGTGAATATTGAAGGTCCCGAGGCGAAACTGAAGGGTCCCAAGTTCAAGATGCCAAGCATGAATATACAGACCCACAAAATCTCCATGCCTGATGTTGGACTTAATCTGAAATCACCTAAACTGAAAGGTGATGTAGATGTTTCCCTTCCTAAAGTGGAAGGAGACTTGAAAGGCCCTGAAATTGATGTGAAAGCCCCTAAGATGGATGTGGATGTTGGTGATATTGATATTGAATGTCCAGAAGGAAAGTTGAAAGGCCCCAAGTTTAAGATGCCTGAGATGCACTTCAAGGCCCCCAAGATCTCCATGCCTGATGTGGACTTACACTTGAAAGGCCCCAAAGTCAAAGGGGATGTGGATGTGCCCAAGATAGAAGGTGAAATGAAAGTGCCAGATGTGGACATCAAAGGTCCCAAAGTTGATGTTGATGCTCCAGATGTGGATGTTCATGGCCCAGACTGGCACCTTAAAATGCCCAAGATAAAAATGCCCAAGTTCAGCATGCCCGGCTTCAAAGGAGAGGGCCCAGAAGTGGATGTGACCTTGCCCAAGACCGACGTTGATCTCTCTGGCCCCAAAGTGGACATTGATGTTCCTGATTTGGATGTTGATGGACCAGAAGGAAAATTAAAAGGCTCCAAATTTAAGATGCCCAAGTTGAATATCAAAGCTCCTAAGATATCCATGCCAGATGTGGACTTGAATTTGAAGGGACCCAAATTGAAAGGGGAGATAGAAACCTCTGTGCCAGAACTAGAAGGTGATCTCAGAGGTCCTCAAGTGGATATCAAAGGTCCTAGCATGGATGTGGAGGTGCCTGATGTTAGTCTAGAATATCCTGATACAAAGTTGAAAGGTCCCAAGTTTAAAATGCCAGACATGCACTTCAAGGCCCCCAAGATCTCCATGCCTGATGTGGACTTACACTTGAAAGGCCCCAAAGTCAAAGGGGATGTGGATGTGTCTGTGCCCAAGATAGAAGGTGAAATGAAAGTGCCAGATGTGGACATCAAAGGTCCCAAAGTGGACATCGATGCCCCAGATGTGGATGTTCATGGTCCAGACTGGAACCTGAAGATGCCCAGGATGAAAATGCCTAAGTTCAGCATGCCTGGCTTCAAAGGAGAGGGCCCCGAAGTGGATGTGAACCTGCCCAAGGCTGACATTGACATTTCTGGCCCCAAGGTGGACATTGATGCTCCAGATGTGAGTCTTGAGGGTCCAGAAGGGAAGCTGAAGGGTCCCAAGTTTAAGATGCCTGAGATGCACTTCAAGGCCCCCAAGATTTCCATGCCTGATGTGGACTTACACTTGAAAGGCCCCAAAGTCAAAGGGGATGTGGATGTGTCTGTGCCCAAGATAGAAGGTGAAATGAAAGTGCCAGATGTGGACATCAAAGGTCCCAAAGTTGACATCGATGTTCCAGATGTGGATGTTCATGGCCCAGACTGGCATCTGAAGATGCCCAAGATGAAAATGCCCAAGTTCAGCATGCCTGGCTTCAAAGGAGAGGGCCCAGAGGTGGATGTGAACCTGCCCAAGGCTGACATTGACATTTCTGGCCCCAAGGTGGACATTGATGCTCCAGATGTGAGTCTTGAGGGTCCAGAAGGGAAGCTGAAGGGTCCCAAGTTTAAGATGCCTGAGATGCACTTCAAGGCCCCCAAGATCTCCATGCCTGATGTGGACTTACACTTGAAAGGCCCCAAAGTCAAAGGGGATGTGGATGTGTCTGTGCCCAAGATAGAAGGTGAAATGAAAGTGCCAGATGTGGACATCAAAGGTCCCAAAGTGGACATCGATGTTCCAGATGTGGATGTTCAGGGCCCAGACTGGCACCTGAAGATGCCCAAGATGAAAATGCCCAAGTTCAGCATGCCTGGCTTCAAAGCAGAGGGTCCAGAAGTGGATGTAAATCTTCCCAAGGCAGATGTTGACATTTCAGGACCTAAGCTTGATATTGATGCCCCAGATGTGAACATTGAAGGTCCTGAAGGAAAGCTAAGAGGCCCTAAGTTCAAAATGCCTGAAATGCACTTCCATGCCCCAAAGATATCAATGCCTGATATTGATTTCAACTTAAAGGGGCCTAAAATCAAAGGAGACATTGATGTTTCTGCTCCAAAGCTGGAAGGAGAATTGAAGGGTCCAGAATTAGATGTCAAGGGTCCCAGATTGGATGCTGATATGCCAGATGTAACTGTCGAAGGCCCGGATGCCAAATGGAAAAGCCCCAAGTTTAAAATGCCAGACATGCACTTTAAAGCTCCCAAAATCTCCATGCCAGACATTGATCTACACTTAAAAAGCCCCAAAATAAAGGGAGATGTAGACATAGATGTTCCCAAATTGGAAGGGGACCTCAAAGGGCCACAGGTTGACATCAGTGGTCCAGATGTCAACATCGAAGGACCAGAAGGAAAACTGAAGGGCCCCAAGTTTAAGATGCCTGACATGCATTTCAAAGCCCCCAATATTTCTATGCCTGATGTGGACCTAAATCTGAAAGTTCCCAAAATCAAGGGGAGTGCAGATGTGTCTGTGCCTGAGGTAGAGGTAGAAGTACCGGATGTGAATCTCAAAGGCCCGAAAGTAGACATAAATGCTCCTGATGTTCATGGCCCTGACTGGCATATAAAAATGCCCAAGATGAAAATGCCAAAATTCAGCATGCCTGGTTTTAAAACAGAGGGCCCAGAAGTAGATGTGAATCTTCCTAAGGCTGACATTGATATCTCAGTACCCAAAGTTGACGTTGAAACCCCAGATATGAGCATTGAGGGCCCAGAAGGAAAAATCAAGGGTCCTAAAATTAAGATGCCAGAGATGAACATTAAAGGCCCAAAGATTTCCATGCCAGATGTGGATTTGCACTTGAAAGGTCCAAAGGTCAAAGGAGACGTGGATGTTTCCCTGCCTAAGGTGGAAGGTGACCTCAAGGGCCCCAAAGTTGACATCAAAGGCCCGAAAATGGACCTCAGTGCCCCCAATGTGGATGTTCAAGGCCCAGACTGGCACCTGAAGATGCCCAAGATGAAAATGCCCAAGTTCAGCATGCCTGGCTTCAAAGCGGAGGGTCCAGAAGTGGATATGAACTTGCCGAAGGCTGACATTGATGTTTCAGGACCCAAAGTTGACATTGAAGGCCCTGATGTTAATGTTGAAGCACCAGAAGGAAAGTTGAAAGGTCCTAAGTTCAAGATGCCTGAGATGAACATCAAAGCCCCTAAGATCTCCATGCCTGACTTTGATTTGCAACTGAAAGGTCCCAAGGTGAAAGGTGATGTGGATGTTTCTCTGCCTAAGGTGGAAGGTGACCTCAAGGGCCCTGAAGTTAACATCAAAGGCCCCAAAATGGACATTGATGTCCCAGACGTGGACGCTCATGGCCCTGACTGGCACCTGAAGATGCCGAAGGTGAAAATGCCCAAGTTTGGCATGCCTGGCTTCAAAGGAGAGGGCCCAGACGTAAATGTGAACCTGCCCAAGGCTGACATTGATGTCTCAGGACCCAAAGTGCATGTTGAAAGTCCTGATGTGAATATTGAAGGCCCTGAAGGAAAGTGGAAAAGTCCGAAGTTTAAAATGCCAGAAATGCATTTTAAGACTCCAAAGATATCCATGCCAGATATTGACCTTAATCTAACAGGTCCAAAAATAAAAGGAGATGTGGATGTTACAGTTCCCAAGGTTGAAGGAGATCTGAAAGGACCTGAAGTTGACATCAAAGGCCCTAAAGTGGATATTGATGCTCCAGATGTGGAAGTTCATGGCCCTGACTGGCACCTGAAGATGCCCAAGGTGAAAATGCCCAAGTTCAGCATGCCTGGCTTCAAAGGAGAGGGTCCAGACGTGGATGTGAACCTGCCCAAGGCTGACATTGACATTTCTGGCCCCAAAGTGGACATTGATGCTCCAGATGTGAATATTGAAGGTTCCGATGTGAAACTGAAGGGCCCCAAGTTCAAGATGCCTGAGATGAATATCAAAGCCCCTAAGATCTCCATGCCCGATATTGATTTACACTTGAAAGGTCCCAAAGTAAAGGGTGATGTGGACGTTTCTCTGCCTAAGGTGGAAGGTGACCTCAAGGGCCCTGAAGTGGACATCAAAGGCCCCAGTGTGGATGTCAGTGTCCCAGATGTGGATGTTCATGGCCCCGACTGGCACCTGAAGATGCCCAAGATGAAAATGCCGAAGTTCAGCATGCCTGGCTTCAAAGGAGAGGGCCCAGACATAGATTTGAACCTGCCTAAGGCTGACATTGATGTCGCAGGACCTAAGGTGGACATTGAAGGCCCTGATGTTAACATTGAAGGACCAGAGGGAAAGTTGAAAGGTCCTAAGTTCAAGATGCCTGAGATGAATATCAAAGCCCCTAAGATCTCCATGCCTGATTTTGATTTGCACCTGAAAGGTCCCAAAGTGAAAGGGGATGTGGACGTTTCTCTGCCTAAGGTGGAAGGTGACCTCAAGGGCCCTGAAGTTGACATCAAAGGCCCCAAAGTGGACATTGATGTCCCAGACGTGGATGTTCATGGCCCTGACTGGCACCTGAAGATGCCCAAGGTGAAAATGCCCAAGTTCAGCATGCCTGGCTTCAAAGGAGAGGGCCCAGATGTGGATGTGAACCTGCCCAAGGCTGACATTGATGTCTCAGGACCCAAGGTGGATGTTGATGTTCCAGATGTGAATCTCGAAGGTCCAGATGCAAAACTGAAGGGCCCAAAGTTCAAGATGCCCGAGATGAACATTAAAGCTCCCAAGATCTCTATGCCTGACTTTGACTTGCACCTGAAAGGTCCGAAGGTGAAAGGTGATGTGGATGTTTCTCTGCCTAAGGCGGAAGGTGACCTCAAGGGCCCTGAAGTTAACATCAAAGGCCCCAAAGTGGACATCGATGTCCCAGATGTGGACGTTCATGGCCCTGACTGGCACCTGAAGATGCCCAAGGTGAAAATGCCCAAGTTCAGCATGCCTGGCTTCAAAGGAGAGGGCCCAGATGTGGATGTGAACCTGCCCAAGGCTGACATTGATGTTTCAGGACCAAAGGTGGACATTGATGCTCCAGATGTAACTATCGAAGGTCCTGATGCAAAATTGAAAGGCCCAAAGTTCAAGATGCCTGAGGTGAATATCAAGGCTCCTAAAATTGCAATGCCTGATTTAGATCTTAATCTTAAAGGCCCTAAAATGAAAGGAGAAGTGGATGTGTCACTTCCAAGTGTAGAAAGTGATTTGAAAGGGCCTTCTTTTGACATAAAGGGCCCAAAGTTAGACATAAATGCTCCAGATATTGACATACATGGTCCAGAAGGCAAATTAAAAGGTCCAAAATTGAAGATGCCTGACATGCATGTAAACATGCCCAAGATCT
Organism: Tamandua tetradactyla; assembly: GCF_023851605.1. Classification (NCBI taxonomy): domain Eukaryota; kingdom Metazoa; phylum Chordata; class Mammalia; order Pilosa; family Myrmecophagidae; genus Tamandua; species Tamandua tetradactyla. Next base: position 12,072,801 of record NC_135335.1, read on the forward strand.
CCATGCCAGAAATTGACCTGAATTTGAAAGGCTCAAAGCTGAAGGGAGATGTTGATGTCTCTGGACTCAAAGTAGAAGGTGACATTAAGGCTCCGAAATTGGATGTAAAAGGCCCAGAAGTGGACATTTCTGGTCCCAAGCTCAATATTGATGGGAAGTCAAAGAAATCTCGTTTTAAGCTTCCCAAATTTAATTTTTCAGGCTCCAAAGTTCAGACACCTGAAGTGGATGCCAAAGTTAAAAAGCCAGATGTTGAGGTAACAGGTCCAAAAGTTGATATTAATGCTCCTGATGTTGAGGTCCAAGGAAAAGTGAAAGGATCCAAGTTCAAAATGCCTTTCCTGAGTATTTCATCTCCTAAAGTTTCTATGCCAGATGTAGAGTTAAATCTGAAAGGTTCTAAAGTAAAAGGAGACTTGGATATAGCTGGACCTAATTTAGAAGGTGACTTTAAAGGTCCTAATGTGGATATTAAGGCACCAGAGGTCCATCTTGATGCACCTGATGTGGATGTTCATGGTCCAGACTGGAATCTGAAAATGCCTAAGATGAAAATGCCAAAATTTAGTGTGCCTGGCTTAAAAGCAGAGGGGCCAGATATGGCTGCGGATCTGCCAAAAGGAGATATCAAAATAGAGGGCCCAGATATGAACATTGAAGGCCCAGAAATCAATGTGGAAGGTCTAGAGGGAAGCTTAAAAGGTCCTAAGTTCAAGATGCCTGACATAAATATCAAAGCTCCTAAGATCTCCATGCCTGACTTAGACTTAAACCTAAAGGGCCCCAAGATGAAAGGTGATGTTGATGCTTCTCTGCCCAAAGTTGAAGGGGATCTGAGAGGGCCTGAAATTGATATTAAAGGCCCCAAAGTGGATATTGATGCCCCAGATGTGGACGTTCACGGTCCTGACTGGCACTTGAAGATGCCAAAGGTGAAAATGCCCAAGTTCAGCATGCCTGGCTTCAAAGGAGAGGGTCCAGACGTAGATGTGAACCTGCCCAAGGCTGACATTGACATTTCTGGCCCCAAAGTGGGCATTGATGCTCCAGATGTGAGCCTTGAATGTCCTGATGCAAAACTGAAGGGGCCTAAGTTCAAGATGCCTGAGATGAATATCAAAGCTCCCAAGATCTCTATGCCTGATTTTGACTTGCACCTGAAGGGTCCCAAGGTAAAGGGTGATGTGGATGTTTCCCTGCCTAAGGTAGAAGGTGACCTCAAGGGCCCTGAAGTTGATATCAAGGGCCCAAAAGTGGACATTGATGTTCCAGATGTGAGCCTTGAAGTTCCTGATGCAAAGCTAAAGGGCCCCAAGTTCAAGATGCCTGAGATGAACATCAAAGCCCCAAAGATCTCCATGCCTGACATTGATCTGAACCTGAAGGGCCCTAAACTGAAGGGTGACATAGATGTGTCTTTGCCAAAGGTGGAAGGTGACTTAAAGGGCCCTGAAGTGGACATCAAGGGTCCCAAACTGGACATTGATACTCCTGATATTAACATTGAAGGCCCGGAAGGGAAATTGAAGGGACCCAAATTTAAGATGCCAGAGATGCACCTAAAGACCCCCCAAATATCAATGCCTGACATCGATTTAAACTTAAAGGGTCCAAAGATGAAAGCTGATGTGGATGCTTCCCTTCCCAAGATTGAAGGGGATGTGAAAGTCCCTGAGATTGACATCAAAGGCCCCAAAGTGGACATCGATGTCCCAGATGTGGATGTTCATGGCCCAGATTGGCACCTGAAGATGCCCAAGGTGAAAATGCCCAAGTTCAGCATGCCTGGCTTCAAAGGAGAGGGCCCAGACGTGGATGTGAACCTGCCCAAGGCTGACATTGATGTCTCAGGACCCAAAGTGGACATTGAAGGCCCTGATGTTAACATTGAAGGACCAGAAGGAAAGTTGAAAGGTCCTAAGTTCAAGATGCCTGAGATGAATATCAAAGCTCCCAAAATTTCCATGCCTGACTTTGATCTGCACTTGAAAGGTCCCAAGGTAAAGGGTGATGTGGATGTTTCCCTGCCGAAGATGGAAGGTGACCTCAAGGGCCCTGAAGTTGACATCAGAGGCCCCAAAGTGGACATCGATGTCCCAGATGTGGATGTTCATGGCCCCGACTGGCACCTGAAGATGCCCAAGGTGAAAATGCCCAAGTTCGGCATGCCTGGCTTCAAAGGAGAGGGCCCAGATGTGGATGTGAACCTGCCCAAGGCTGACATTGATGTCTCAGGACCCAAGGTGGACATTGATATCCCAGATGTGAATCTCGAAGGTCCAGATGCAAAACTGAAGGGCCCAAAGTTCAAGATGCCTGAGATGAACATTAAAGCTCCCAAGATCTCTATGCCTGACTTTGACTTGCACCTGAAAGGTCCGAAGGTGAAAGGTGATGTGGATGTTTCTCTGCCTAAGGTGGAAGGTGACCTCAAGGGCCCTGAAGTTGACATCAAAGGCCCCAAGGTGGACATTGATATTCCAGATGTGAGCCTTGAAGTTCCTGATGCAAAGCTAAAGGGCCCCAAGTTCAAGATGCCTGAGATGAACATCAAAGCCCCTAAGATCTCCATGCCTGACTTTGATTTACACCTGAAAGGTCCCAAGGTGAAAGGTGATGTGGATGTTTCTCTGCCTAAGGTGGAAGGTGACCTCAAGGGCCCTGAAGTTGACATCAAAGGCCCCAAAGTGAACATTGATGTCCCAGATGTGGACGTTCATGGCCCTGACTGGCACCTGAAGATGCCCAAGGTGAAAATGCCCAAGTTCAGCATGCCTGGCTTCAAAGGAGAGGGCCCAGACATGGATGTGAACCTGCCGAAGGCTGACATTGAAGTCTCAGGACCAAAACTGGACATAGACACTCCTGACATTGACATTCATGGTCCTGAAGGAAAACTGAAGGGTCCCAAGTTTAAAATGCCTGACCTGCATCTCAAGGCACCCAAAATATCCATGCCTGAAGTTGACTTGAATCTAAAAGGTCCCAAGGTAAAGGGTGATGTAGATGTTACCCTGCCGAAAGTGGAAGGTGACATCAAAGGCCCTGAAGTTGACATCAAAGGCCCTAAAGTTGATATTGATGCCCCAGATGTGGACGTTCACGGTCCTGACTGGCACTTGAAGATGCCAAAGGTGAAAATGCCCAAGTTCAGCATGCCTGGCTTCAAAGGAGAGGGTCCAGACGTAGATGTGAACCTGCCCAAGGCTGACATTGACATTTCTGGCCCCAAAGTGGGCATTGATGCTCCAGATGTGAGCCTTGAATGTCCTGATGCAAAACTGAAGGGGCCTAAGTTCAAGATGCCTGAGATGAATATCAAAGCTCCCAAGATCTCTATGCCTGATTTTGACTTGCACCTGAAGGGTCCCAAGGTAAAGGGTGATGTGGATGTTTCCCTGCCTAAGGTAGAAGGTGACCTCAAGGGCCCTGAAGTTGACATCAAGGGCCCGAAAGTGGACATTGATGTTCCAGATGTGAGCCTTGAAGTTCCTGATGCAAAGCTAAAGGGCCCCAAGTTCAAGATGCCTGAGATGAACATCAAAGCCCCAAAGATCTCCATGCCTGACATTGATCTGAACCTGAAGGGCCCTAAACTGAAGGGTGACATAGATGTGTCTTTGCCAAAGGTGGAAGGTGACTTAAAGGGCCCTGAAGTGGACATCAAGGGTCCCAAACTGGACATTGATACTCCTGATATTAACATTGAAGGCCCGGAAGGGAAATTGAAGGGACCGAAATTCAAAATGCCAGAGATGCACATCAAAGCCCCCAAAATTTCCATGCCTGAATTTGACTTAAATCTGAAAGGGCCAAAGGTAAAGGGTGATGTGGACCTTTCACTCCCTAAGGTGGAAGGTGGTCTGAAGGGGCCAGAGGTGGACATTGAAGGTCCTGAAGGGAAATTCAAAGCTCCGAAATTTAAAATGCCTGATGTCCATTTCAAAACCCCTCAGATCTCCATGAGTGACATTGATTTGAACTTGAAAGGACCTAAGATAAAAGGAGATGTGGACATTTCCATTCCTAAACTGGAAGGAGATCTGAAAGGGCCCAAAGTGGATGTCAAAGGCCCTCAGCTGGACATAGACACTCCTGACATTGACATTCATGGTCCTGAAGGGAAACTGAAGGGCCCCAAGTTTAAAATGCCTGACTTGCACCTCAAGGCACCCAAGATCTCCATGCCTGAAGTCGATTTGAATCTGAAGGGGCCAAAGGTAAAGGGTGATGTGGACGTTTCTCTTCCCAAAGTGGAAGGTGAACTAAAGGGCCCTGAAGTTGATATCAAGGGCCCCAAAGTGGACATTGATGCCCCAGATGTAGATGTTCATGGCCCAGACTGGCACCTGAAGATGCCCAAGGTGAAAATGCCCAAGTTCAGCATGCCTGGCTTCAAAGGAGAGGGCCCAGACGTGGATGTGAACCTGCCCAAGGCTGACATTGATGTCTCAGGACCCAAAGTGGACATTGAAGGCCCTGATGTTAACATTGAAGGACCAGAAGGAAAGTTGAAAGGTCCTAAGTTCAAGATGCCTGAGATGAATATCAAAGCTCCCAAAATTTCCATGCCTGACTTTGATCTGCACTTGAAAGGTCCCAAGGTAAAGGGTGATGTGGATGTTTCCCTGCCGAAGATGGAAGGTGACCTCAAGGGCCCTGAAGTTGACATCAGAGGCCCCAAAGTGGACATCGATGTCCCAGATGTGGATGTTCATGGCCCCGACTGGCACCTGAAGATGCCCAAGGTGAAAATGCCCAAGTTCGGCATGCCTGGCTTCAAAGGAGAGGGCCCAGATGTGGATGTGAACCTGCCCAAGGCTGACATTGATGTCTCAGGACCCAAGGTGGACATTGATATCCCAGATGTGAATCTCGAAGGTCCAGATGCAAAACTGAAGGGCCCTAAGTTCAAGATGCCTGATATAAATATCAAGGCTCCCAAGATCTCCATGCCTGATGTTGACCTGGATTTGAAGGGACCCAAAGTTAAAGGAGATTTGGATATATCTGTCCCTAAGATTGAAGGTTCTTTCAAAGGCCCAGAAGTAGACTTTAAAGGTCCAGGTCTCGATTTTGAAGGCCCTGATGCCAAACTCTCTGGTCCAAATTTGAAGATGCCATCACTGGATGTATCTGCTCCTAAAGTAACTGCTCCTGATATTGATTTGCATCTCAAGGCTCCAAAAATTGGAGTTTCTGGTCCCAAGTTAGAAGGTGGTGAACTTGATCTTAAAGGACCCAAAGTTGATTTAGAGGCTCCAAGCTTAGATGTACATATGGAGAGCCCAGATATTAACATCGAGGGCCCAGATGTTAAAATTCCCAAATTTAAGAAACCCAAGTTTGGATTTGGAGCAAAAAGCCCCAAAGTTGACGTCAAGTCACCTGCATTAGATGTGACTGTTCCTGAGGCGGAACTGAACATTGAGACTCCTGAAATTAGCGTTGGTGGCAAGGGCAAGAAAACTAAGTTTAAGATGCCTAAAATTCACATGAGTGGCCCTAAAATTAAGGCCAAAAAGCAGGGATTCGATTTGAATGTCCCTGGGGGTGAAATTGATGCCAGTCTCAAGACTTCTGATTTAGATGTCAGTGTGGCCGGGCCAGATGCTGCACTGAAAGCCGATGCGAAATCACCCAAAACCAAGAAGCCTATGTTTGGGAAAATGTACTTCCCAGATGTAGAATTTGACATTAAATCACCCAAATTTAAAGCCGAGGCCTCCCTCCCTAGCCCAAAAATGGAGGGTGAAATCCAGGCACCCGATCTGGATATTGCTTCACCGGGGCTTCATGTGGAAGGTCCGGACATCAAGCTGAAAGCCCCCAAGTTCAAGATGCCAGATGTGGATGTCTCAGGGCCAAAACTAGAGGGTGACTTGAAAGGCCCTAGGCTGCAGGCAAACTTGGATGCACCTTCCATCGAGGGCTCGGATGCTAAAATCAAAGCACCATCTTTTGGCATTTCTGCCCCTCATGTGTCCATCCCCGATGTGAACGTTAACTTGAAAGGACCAAAGATAAAGGGTGACGTCCCCAGTGTGGGACTGGAAGGACCAGATGTAGATCTACAAGGTCCGGAAGCAAAAATCAAGTTCCCCAAGTTCTCGATGCCCAAAATCGGTGTTCCCGGTGTGAAAATGGAGGACGGGGGTGTGGAGGTCCATGGCCAGCTGCCGTCTTTTGAAGGAAGCTTGAGTGCACCGGATGTTAAGCTGGAAGGGCCTGAAGTGTCTCTGAAGGGGCCAAAGATAGACTTGCCTTCAGTGAACCTCTCTATGCCAAAAGTCTCTGGGCCTGACCTTGACCTAAACTTGAAAGGACCAAGTTTGAAGGGAGACCTGGATGCATCTGTTCCTAGCATGAAGGTGCATGCCCCAGGGCTTAACCTTAGAGGTGTTGGTGGAAAGGTGCAGATGGAGGGAGATGGAGTGAAAATGCCAACACTCAACGTTCATGTTCCAGATGTGACACTGAAAGGACCAAGCCTGCAGGGAGACCTGGCTGTCTCTGGTGACATCAAGTGCCCTAAAGTATCAGTGGGTGCTCCTGATCTGAGCATGGAAGCATCTGAAGGTGGTATTAAACTTCCCCAAATGAAGCTGCCCCAGTTTGGCATATCTGCTCCAGGTTCTGACTTGGGTGTTGACATCAAGGGGCCACAAGTTACCGGAGAACTAAAGGGGCCAGGGCTGGATGTTGGCCTTGGAGGTGTGAGCCTGAAAGGGACTCAGATTTCTGGCCCTCAAATCTCGGCTCCAGACATGGACATAAATCTGAAAGGACCAAAAATAAAAGGAAGCCTTGGGGCCACTGGTGAGATGCCCGGAGTGAAGTCCTCTGGATGGGATGTGGACCTGCCAGGAGTGAATGTGAAAGTCCCAACTGGGCACATTTCTGGTCCTGAAATCAAAGGCGATCTGAAAGGTTCAGGATTAGGTTTCCATGGTGCTGCTCCTGACATTAGTGTGAAGGGGCCTTCATTTAACGTGGCATCTCCTGAGTCCGATTTTGGTGTCAGCTTGAAGGGCCCGAAAATCAAAGGTGGTGTGGATGTTTCAGGGGGTGTCGGTGCCCCAGATGTCAGCCTGGGTGAAGGACATGTGAGTGTCAAAGGTTCCGGGGGTGAGTGGAAGGGGCCCCAGGTTTCCTCCGCTCTCAACCTGGACGCCCCTAAGCTTGCTGGAGGACTTCATTTCTCAGGACCAAAGGTAGAAGGAGGTGTGAAAGGAGGCCAGGTTGGACTTCAGGGTCCTGGGCTGAGTGTCTCTGGGCCTCAAGGTCACTTGGAAAGTGGATCTGGAAAGGTTACATTCCCCAAGATGAAGATCCCCAAATTTACCTTCTCCGGCCGTGAGCTGGTTGGCAGAGAAGTGGGTGTGGATATTAACTTCCCGAAAGCAGAGGGCAGCGTGCAGGCCGGTGCTGGAGAAGGTGAGTGGGAAGAGTCCGAAGTAAAGCTTAAAAAGTCCAAAATCAAAATGCCCAAGTTTAATTTCTCCAAAACGAAAGGCAAAGGTGGTGCCACGGGCTCACCGGAAGCATCCATTTCGGGGTCCAAAGGTGACCTGAAAACCTTGAAGACCAGCTTAGGCTCTCTGGAAGGAGAGGCAGAGGCTGAAGCGTCTTCACCCAAAGGCAAATTCTCCTTATTTAAAAGTAAGAAGCCACGGCACCGCTCAAACTCTTTCAGTGATGAGAGGGAGTTCTCTGCACCTTCCACCCCAACGGGGACTTTGGAGTTTGAAGGTGGGGAAATGTCGCTGGAAGGTGGGAAAGTCAGAGGGAAACCTGGGAAGCTGAAATTTGGTACCTTTGGTGGGTTGGGGTCAAAGAGCAAAGGTCATTATGAGGTGACCGGAAGTGATGATGAATTAGGCAGATTGCAGGGGAGTGGAGCATCTTTGGCCTCTAAGAAATCCCGACTGTCATCATCATCTAGCAATGACAGCGGGACCAAGGTCGGCATCCAGCTTCCGGAGGTGGAAATGTCAGTTTCCACCAAGAAAGAGTAGCAGGTTTCTGTTTGTGTGTACATATTTATATATATATAAAAATACATCAGCCCTGGGCGTGTTTGTATATAAATTCCAAAGAGAAACACGCTGACAGTCTCAGCAATAATGCAAAGATCTTGCCTCTCCCCAGAGACGAGCGCTGAAACACCAACAGCCTTTCGGCTCCCGGAACCCTACAAGTCAGTAAAAGGATTCCAAGTTCTTTGAGCTCCTGTGTGAAGCCAACAGTGTTTGCCTTAAGATTTCAGTTTTGTTTTTTTTTTTGCATTGAATGCTGAGAGCTCCTGTTTACTAAGCAAGCTTCTGTGTTTATTATCCTCATTTTTACTGAACATTGTTAATGTTGGGTCGTGGAGAACCACTTCTGCAGTGTAATGACTTTGGGAGATTTTGTTAGTAAGGGAGGGTGGGTGGGAGACAGTAGAGGGGCCGAGACCTCCATTTCTCCTAAGATTGGATCTGCTCAAACAGCAGACACCCCAGGATGGCAGCTGGGGTGTTGGGGGTGTCTTGAGAGCTCTTTAGCATTGCTTCAGTTCCCAGAGGTGACGGTTCCTGCCCATTTGGTGCTCAGGGTGAGAGGGAGTTAGAATCTGTTTGAAGATTGTCCAGGCCACCAGCTCAACGTGGGGCTTCCATTCTGTGTTTTATAAGAGAGATATTTTATTCATGGCCATCATGTTCCTGATAGTAGTTTTGATTTCTTTTAACAACTGTTACGGTGATTAAGAAAATTTCCAGCACTTTAATGGCAAATTAATTGAGAATGTAAGAAAACTGATGCTGTAAGAGGCAAATAAAGCTGTTTATTAACCCTGATGCCCGGTGCCTTTGTGTTCCTACTGGAAAGATGATGTTTGAGGAGGCTGCAGATCCAGCCCTGAGGATTTAGATGGGAGCTACCCTGTGCCATTGCTAGTTTCTTTCTTTCTTTTTTTTAAGGCACATCATCTAAGGGCTTTATTTCCTTTTTTTCACACAGTGTTTTAATTTTATGGACAGTAAAGTATTTATACTAATTTCATTATTGGTCAAAGAAGTAGCGATTGCTCAATAGATACAGAGGTGGTGTCTTGAAATGGGAGAGGCATATTTAACTAAGGTGATTCAAGAAAATTCCATTGTCAAGAGCAAATGACAGTCCATCTTATTGCATGGAAGCTTAACGACATGATATCTGATTCGATGTTTTGATGTAACGCATGAAGACAGAATATCAAATTTTTGGAACGGCTCTTACACTTCTTGTTCTTTTCCAATGTGAATGAATAAGCAGTGTCCTCTTTCTTGCAATATGGCTGTCCGTTTTCATTGGCACTGATGGGAATATCATACTGGTTCAACTCAGCCAAACGGACACAGGGCCCCAGGCACCAGTGAACTCTCTACTCACTCAGCTCTCCTTCATGGACACGTACTTCTCTGCCACTGTGCCTGAGAGGGGGACGAACTCATGTCATATAAAGTAAGACCATTACTTTTCTAGGCTGTGTGGTGGTTTGAAAACGTTTATATCCCAGAAAATCATGTCCCTCAATCTGAACCACTCCTACGAGTGGAAGCTATTGTCAATAGGACATTGCTGGTTTCTTTAAGTGACTTTCAAACCCTGAACCACACAGAAATAGTGGGGGGAATACTTTGCTTTTTTTTTTTTAAAGGAAGTTTTAATTGTGCACACTTACATCTAACATGAAGGTCATTTTAACCATTTGTGAGTGGACAATTCTCTGACAATCCTGGGTAGTTTTCACCACTAACCGTTCTGACTATTTTCACCATCCTAAACCACAACTCATTTATTTAGTTATGGGACACCCCCATTTCTACTCCCCACCCCCCATCCTTGGCAACCACTGTTTTGCTTTTTGTTTCTATGAATTTACTTATTCTAAATATTTCATATGAGAGAAACCATACAATGTTTATCCTTTTGTGTCTGGCTTATTTCACTCAGCATGACATCTTCAAGGTTTATCTTTGTTGTAGCTTAGTACTAGCACCTCACTTCTTTTTTTTTACTTAACTTTATTTACTGTATAATATAACAGATATATAAAGCAAACAGAGAAAAAAGCAATAGTTTTCAAAGGATGCTTCAACAAGTAGTTAAAGGACAGATCCTAGAGTTTGTCCTGGGCTACCATACATCTCAAATTTTTCCTTCTAGCTACTCCAGAAAATAGGCTAGAAGGCATATATATATTTTTTATCATCACAATCAATTTTTTTTCTTTTTCTGTGAAAAATGACATATATACAAAAAAGCAATAAATTACAAAGCAATTTATTGACATCCAAGGGTGAAAGTCTCCCTGGTGGCATGGGACAATTAGTTGTAAAAGATTTCAGAGTTTGGTATGGGTTGCGATTCCATAATTTTAGGCTTTCACTTCTAGATACTGGAGACTAAATTATCAATAATAATGATTCAGTAATCATACTCGTTTGTTAAACACTACCTTCTCTGTATAACTCCACCATCACTTTTATTCCTTTCTCCCACTTCTTAGGGGTTTTTGGGCTATGGCCATTCTAACTTTTTCCATGTTGGAAGGGGCTGTCAATAATATGTGATAAGGAGATGGAACTAGCTGATGTTGTGGAGAGGCTGGGCCCTCTAGGTTTTAGGACTTATCTGGTCCAGGGACCCATCTGGAGGTTGCAGGTTTCTGGAAAGTTCCCTAGTGCACGGAACCTTTGTAGAATCTTACATACTAACATAGGTGTTCTTTAAGATTGGCAGTAATGGTTTTGGTTGGGGGTTGGCAAGTTGTGGGTAGCAAGACCTAACTGAAGCTTGTGTAAGAGCAACCTCCAAAGTAGCCTCTTGACTCTATTTGAACTCTCTCAGCCAATGATGCTTTATTAGTTACACTTCTTTTCCCCATTTTGGTCAGGATGGCATTGTTGACCCCACAGTGCCAGGGCCAGACTCATCCCTGGGAGTCATCTCCCATGCCACCAGGGAGACTTTCACCCCTGGATGTCATGTTCCATGTTGGGGGGAGGCATGATTTCACTTGAGCACCTCACTTTATTTTATGGCTGAATATTATTCCATTATATGGATATACCACATTTTGTTTATCCATTCATCCATGGATGGACAGTTGGGTTGCTTCCATGTTTTGGCTATTGTGAATCATGCTGTGATGAACGCTGATGCACAAATATTTGTCCAAGTCCCTACTTTTAATTCTTTTGGGTACATACCCAGGAATGGAATTGCTGGGTCATGTGGCAATTCTACGTTTAACTTTCTAAGGTACCTCCAAACTGTCTTCCACAGTGGCAGCACCGTTTTATATTCCCTCCAACAACGTAGAGGTTTCCTGTCTCTCTGCATCCTTGCCAACACTTATTTTTCTCGGTTTTTAAAAATAATAGCCATTTCAGTATGTGTGAAGGGGCATCTCCTCGTTCTCATTTTCATTTTCCAAATGGCTATGATGTTGAGCATATTTTCAATGGCTTATTGACCATTTAAATATCTCCTTTGGAGAAATGGCCATTGAAATCTTTGGTCCTTTGTGTGTGTGTGTGTGTTTGTGTGTGTATGTGTGTGAGTAATTGATTTTTTTCTTTTCATTTAAATGTTTTTTTATTGTTAAATGTAACATATATACAAAAAAAAGAGCAATGCTTTTCAAAGTACATTTTAACGTGTAATTGCAGAACAGATTTCAAGTTTTGATATGGTTTACCATTCCACATTTTCAGGTTTTTCCATACAGCTGCTCCAAAACACTGCAAGCTAAAAGAAATATAGTGATTCAGCAGTCACACTCATTTGTTAAATCCTATGTTCTCTGTTATAATTCCTTCTCATTTGATTCTAATCCCAATCTCTAGGGGTCTTTGGGCTATGCCCATTCCAACTTTTTAACGTTGAAAAGGGGTGTCAACGATATAGGATAGGAGGGATAGAATTAGTTGATATTCTTAGAAAGGTGGCCTCTCTGGATTTCAGAATTTATCTGGTCTATAATCTCTGTAGATTATAGGCTTCAGGAAATAAATTTAATACATGAAACTTTTGTAGCGTCTCAGTTAGAGCCCTTGGCATTCTTTAGCGCTAATAGGAATGCTATTGGTTGGGGATTGGTAAATGGCAATTAGCACTATCTATTTGAAGCTTGCTTAAGAGTAGCCTCCGGAATAGTTTCTGGACTCCCTTTGAACTCTCTTAGCTACCGATATCTCATTTTGTTACATTTCTTTCCCCCCTTCTTGTCTGGAAGGCATTGTTGATCCCGTGGTGCCAGGGCCAGGCTCAACCCTGGGAGCCGTGCCTTTCGTTGCCAGGAAGACTCTCACCCCTGGATGTCAGGTCCCATGTAGAGGGGAGGGTGATGGGTTTCCTTGCAGAGTTGGACTTAGAAAGAGGCCACATCCGAGCAACCAAAGAGGTCTCCTGGAAGCAACTCTTCTGCAAAACCACATAGAGTCTCAGCCTCTCTGCTATAGAAACAAGTTTCAGAGGGGCAAGCCTCAAAATCAAGGGCTTGGCCTACGTTTGAGAGGGCATCAGAGGTTTCCCAGATGGGAAAATTTAATATTTCCATATTTTTCCTCCAGTCCCTCAAGGGACTCTACCCATACTTTTTAAATTATCAGCCCACCATAGTCTGCGATACATCCGGGTATTACATTAGGCTGTAGAGGAAGCTTCACCCTCATTCTGGGCTCTGTGCATTTGGGATGTTTACTTGAACTATCCAGATGGGCTGATTAGATTGTGTGTTGCAGAAAATTTAGGTCCAGACACAATAAACCTCTGTCTTTGGTCTCATACAGTAGGTGAAACTCCAGAGTACACACACCCATCATCTTTTACCTTGTACTCTGATTTACTTTAGTCCCAACTAGAGAACCTTCATTTTTAAAAAAAAAAAACATTTTTAAAATTGTAAAATATATGACATATAGACAAAGCAAAGAATAAAAGCAATAATTTTCAAAGCGTACTTCAAAAAATAGTTACAGAACAGATCACAGAGTTTGTCATGGGCTACCATTCCACTATTTATTTATTTTTGCACGGGCAGGCACCAGGAATCAAACCTGGGTCTCCAGCATGGCAGGTGAGAACTCTGCCCCTGAGCCATCACAGCCCGCCCTGCCATCTCACCATTTTATCTTTAATTGAGCCTGATCTCTTTTTCACTTCCTTTGACTCTTATTGCATGTAGCAGTGCTAATTTTCAGAGCTGCACAACTCCAACTCTGAATTTTAGGTGTCACAGAGGTACTCAAAGTTCCGGGGAAATACCAGTTGATACACATATAGCTCAGTGTCTCATAATCTAGAAATATACTTGCAACTTCAGAATAAATGTGACTGCTATAAGAGTCTACAATCTAGGCTCCAATTTTCTTATGAGTATTTTCTGAAAGAGACCATAGCATGTTCATACTGTAGTTTATGGCTTATTTTACACAAAACATTGTCTCCAAGGTTCATTCAGTTCATTGTGTGCCTCAGGACATATTCTTTTTCATAGCTGCACAGTATTCCATCATATATATAAATATATACGTGTGATATATATATCACAGCTCGCATTTTGGCTCTTTTGTCATTTTATCCTTCTGCCCTTGGGCCATTTTATTTTTAATATTTTTATTGTGAAATCTCCATACACATATAGTCCAACCATATTATCAAATTGGTGGCTCACAGTATCATCACAGACTTGTGTATTCTTCACCATGATCATTTCCGGAAAAAAAATAAAAAGAAAAAAGAAAAAAACTCATACATCCCATACCCCTATCCCTCCTTCTCATTGACCACCAGTATTTCAATCTACCTTTTTTTTACCCTTTACCTCTCCTTATTATTTATTTATTTTAAATCCTTATTATTATTATTTTTTACCCAACTGCCCATACCCTGGATAAGAGGAGCATCAGACACAGGGTTTTCACAATCACATAGTCACACTGTAAAAGCTTTAAAGTTATACAATCATCTTCAAGAATCAAGGCTATAGAACACAGTTCAACAGTTAGGTGCTACTCTCTAGCCACTCCAATGGATCATAAACTTAAAAGGAATATCTATACAATGGGTAAGAATAGCCTCCAGGATAGCCTCACGACTCTGCTCGAAATCTCTCAGCCACTGATGCTTTACCTTGTCTCATTTCTCTCTTCCCCTTTTTGGTCAAGAAGCCTTCTCATTCTCATGATGCTGGGTCCCAGCTCATCCCTATGAGTCCTTTCCCATGTTGCCAGGAAGTTTTACACACCTGGGAGTCATGTCCCACATAGGGGGGAGGGCAGTGAGTTCACCTAACAAGTTGGCTTAGAGAGAGAGGCCACATCTGAGCAACAAAAGAGGTCCTCTGGGGATGACGCTTGGGCATAATTATCAGTAGGCTTAGCTTTTCCTTTGCAGGAATAAGCCTCATAAGGGTGAGCCCCAAGATTGAGGGCTCAGCCTATTAATTTGATTGTCCCCACTGCTTGTGAGAATATCAGGAATTTCCCAGATGGGGAAGTTGAATATTTCCTCCTTTCTCCCCAGTCTCTCAAGGGGACTTTGCAAGCATTTTTTATTTCATTCTTTGCCCAAATTACTCTGGGATATATTGGGGCATCACACTAACCTGGACAAACCAACAAGATCTCATGCCCTATTCAAGAGTGCATGTAATTATGGTATTCAAGTAAACTGACCATACAAGTTCAATTAGATAATGTGCTACCCAAAGTGTAAATTTTTTACCAAATAAACATCTTTCCCTTTAGTCTTACACAGAAGTTGAAGTTTGAAAATATGGGTTTTGGCCCATTTTTAAACTATGTTGTTTGTCTTTTTGTTGTTGAGTTTTCAAAGTTCTTCATATATTCAGGATCTTAAAGCCTTATCAGATATGTGGCTTCCAAATATTTTCTCCTATTCTGTGATTTATTATTTCACTTTCTTGAAAATGTCTTGTTTTGCATAAAAGTTGTTAGTTTTCAGTATACAAGTGTTCCACCTCCTGGTTAAATTTATTCCTAGGAATTTATTCTTTTAGATGCTAATGTAGTGGAATAGTTTTCTTGATTTCCTTTCAGATTATTCATTAGTGGTGTCTGGAAACCCAACTGACTTCTTCATGTTTATCTTATATCCTGAAGCTTTGCTGAATTCATTTATTAGTTCTAGTAGCTTTCCTGTGGATTCTTTGGGATTTTCTATGAATATAAGAGTATGTCATCTGTGAGTAGGGATAATTTGACTTCTTCCTTTCCAAATTGGATACCTTTTATTTCTGTCTCTTCCCTGATTGTTCTGGCAAGAATCTCCAGTACAACACTGAATAACAGTGGTGACATTGGGCATCCTTGTCTTCTTCCTGATCTTAGAGGGAACGCTTTCAGTTTTTCACCATTGAGTATATTTGCTGTGGATTTGTCATAAATGCCCTTTGTCATCTTAAGAAAGTTCCCTTTTATTCCTAATTTTCTGAGTGTTTTTTCTTTAACCATGAAAGGATGTTAGATTTGGTCACATGCCTTTTCTGTATCATTTGAGATGATCATGTGCCTTTTTTTCCTTCTTTCTATTAATGTAGTGTATTATATTGATTGATTTTCTTACGTTGAACTCTCTCTCCATTCCTGGAATAAATTCACCCTTGGTCATAGTCTATAGTTCTTTTAATATACTGTTGGATTCGGTTTGCCAGTATTTTGTTGAGGATTTTTGCATCTGTATGCATAATGGACACTGGTCTGTAATTTTTTTCTTGTGCTGTCTTTATCTGGCTTCAGTATTAGGGTCCTGTTGGCTTCACAGAATAATTTAGGAAGTGATCCCTCCTCTTCTATTTCTTGGAACAGTTTGAGAAGGACTGGTGTTAAAACTTCTGTAAATGTCTTGTAGAATCCAGCAGTTCTAGATTTTTCTTTGTTGGGAGGCTTTAAATTACTGATTTAGTCTCTTTACTTGTTACAGGTCTGTTCAGATTTTCTATTTCTACTTGGGTCTAGGTTACTTGTATGTTCTAAAGAGTTTGTCCATTTCATTGAGGTTTTCTAATTTATTAGTATATAATTGTTCATAATGCCCTCTTATAATCATTTTTATTTCTGTAAGTTTGGTAGCAATGCCTTCACTGTCATTCCTGATTTTAGTTATTTGTGTCCTCTCCCTTTTTGTTTATCAGTCTGGCTAAAAGCTAGTCAATTTTATTGATCTTCAAAAAAAAAAACAACTCTTGGTTTTATTGCTTCTCTCTATTGTTTTTCTCTTCTTTGTTTCATTTATCTATGCGCTCATCTTGACTAGTACCTTCCTTCTACTAACTTTGGGTTTAATTTGCTTTTCCTGTTCTAGTTTCTTTAAGTACGAAGTTAGGTTATTGATTTGTGCTCCTTCCTCAATTTTAAGGCAAAAGAAAGGTAGAGGAAAAGCAGAAGAGCTAAAAATTTCCCTGAGCGCCGCCTTCACTGCATCACATAAGTTTTGGTATATTGTATTTTTGTTTTCATTTCTCGCAATATATTTCATGATTTCCCTTGTAATTTCTTCTTTGACCCACTGGTTGTTTTATAACGTGTTGTTTAATTTTCCCATATTTGTAAATTTTCAAGTTTTCTTGCTAAGTCACTGATTTTACACTGAAATTCCCTGATATGTACTACAATATGACAGCCTCTTCTTCCAGCTCTTCATTGGATGCTGCAGTATTCCACTAGACGCCAGAGTTTCCAAATAGTTGTTTCAGACAGTTCCTGCCAGTTCAATAGCTGTTTTACTGGAAGGACTGATTCCTGGGGTTTCCTACTCTGCCATCTTCCCTCAATCCTCCCATCTCCCACCTGAGTCTGCCCACATCACGGGGGACAGAGCCTGTGCCCCTTGGGTTTGGGAACTGAAGAGGCAGGAGAGATGGCAGTCCTTGAGCTCTGTTGCCTTTCTTTTCTTTTCTTTTTTTTATAAATTTTTAAACACCTTTATTGAGATATTCGCATACCATAAAGTTTACCCATTTAAGGTATACAATTTAAGGGTGTTTAATATATTGACAGAACTGTCCCACCATCACCACCATAATGTAACTGTACAACTTTTTCGGGATCCCAAAAAGAAACCTTACACCCACTAACAGTCCCACCGCGTTCCCCCACCCTCCACCTAATTGCTAATCAACCTTCTGTCTCTGTAGGGTAGGCAAGGCTATCTTTTAAAAATGAAATTCTAGTTCTTTCTGTTTCCCGCGTAAGTTACTTCCCCAGCTTCCTAGAGATCTTAGGAAATAGACAAAATCCCACATCACGGCTGACCAAGTCCCGTATGGTTTAACCTTTCCAGCATCATCTCTGGGCACTCTCCCCACTTAACTATGATGTCTTCTACCACCACAGACCTCTGTTCAGTTCCTTGAAGAGCCACATATATTGCTGCCACAACTTTTAACATAAACCATGCTCTCTGTTTGAATGTGCTTCCTTTTCTGCCTTCACCAATTTGACTGCTGCTCATTCTTCAGGTGTCAGTTTAAATGGGACTTCATCATGGACAGACCCAGGACTTCTCCTTGACACCAAACACATTCTGGGATTTAAGACCTTCCGTCAGGTGGTCGCAGTTTTCTGTCCAGCTTCATGCCCTAAAACCCGACACAGGCTTCCCTGCCCACAGCAAGTCAGCCACTTGCTGCCACGCTGCGCTCCTTCCATGCATTTTATGATGTAATGATATGAAATCTGGGAACTGGGTGGAATGGCGAGAAAACAAGATGTGCTGTGACTGATAGCCGCTATGCCTAGGGGTAAATTTTACTATTATCTCTACTCTTGCTTGCATAAATTGGAAGTTTTCCACATTATGTTATCTTAAAAAAAAAGTTTATTTCGGGCGGGCCACGGTGCCTCATCAGGCAGAGTTCTTGCCTGCCATGCTGGAGATCTGGGTTTGACTCCCGGTGCCTGCCCATGCGAAAAAAAAAAAAAGAGGGTTTATTTTTATTCCAATGAACTTTTGAGAAGATGGGTTGTCTTATTCGTCTCTTTATTCACAAGACTTAGTCCTGTAGTACTGAACTGAAGCCCCCATTCACTTTTTCTCCCCCTGCTCCCTCTGACTGCTTGAGTGCCGTATACCTCCTTTCCAGTCCTAGCAAAACTCAGCTTAGCCCACTTATTATTCTTTAAATATCTCTTATGTGCATGTTTCCTGATTAAAATTGTAATTAGTGTTCCCTGTCGAAAATCATGATCACTTTAGTGCTTTTCCTTCCTGTTTTTTTGTAAAATAAATATATTTGTTAATCTGTTGTGCATACATAGTTTTAAAAGTGGGTTTATATGGAATATGTTACTTTGTATCCTGTTGTTTTTTAATTACTTTTTACTTTATTTTATTTTTATTAAATAAAAAATTAAAAAAATATATAAACAACAAACACATTCTTAACTTTTGATCATTCCATTCTACATATATAATCAATAATTCACAGCATCATCACATAGTTGCATATTCATCATCATGATCATTTCTTAGAATATTTGTATCAATTCTGTCGCCTTTCTTAAGATGACTGGCCTTTAGCTGCTTTTGTGTCTTGGGCATAGCACTTAAACTCTTTGAGCCTCAGTTTCCTCACCTGGAAAATGGGTATAGTATCCATAGGACCAAAATGTCTGTTCGGGTATTTGGGGTATCTGCTGTACAAGGGAAGCATATTTAAGGGTGCAGCATTCAGAGCACAGTCTTATATTTATTTATTGCGAGCATGAGGATGGGTTGAAGTTATAGAAGAGAGGGTAAGAGCCCCCATTCTAGCTCCCAGGTTCACTGGGCCACATGAGTCTAGAGACAAGCATGCACACACCCACGGACAGGTACATGCACACTGGCGTGCACACCTGCCCACAGTGGCTGTTTGTCCTAACATGGCCCAGACAATCTCCTAAAGAGCTTCTTTCTCTCCATCTGAGCTCAAAGCCCAATTCCTGATCCCCCCTCAAATATCTGAAGCTCACAGGGATGTGGGGTGACCCAGAGTGTGCACTCTGCCTGCAATGTGTGGCCCTGGTGTCTCCAGGGTGGGGCAAAGAGCTGACAGTTAGGGGACACCTGTACACAGCTAGAGGTGGCACTCCTCAAGATGCTAGAAAGATCCCCGGGGAAGAGTCACTCAGGTGGCCCAATAATGTATCAGTTGAACTTTTAATTTTAGTTTAAGGAAGGGGTGACAGAGGCTTGTGGTGGTCTTGAGTGTCCATTCATTCAATCCATATCTTTCGAGCACCTGCCATGTTCCAGGAAGGTTGACCGCCATGGAGCAAGTGATGTAAGGGATGAGGACAGCTTTGAAAACTGGAAAGTTCTAGACACGTGTAAATAATAGGACCCCTATGAGTGATAATCAGGAGAACAATGCTGTTCCTGGGTTCTCAGGGTGAGGTCTCACTGGTTGGGATGGTCAGGGGAGGGCATGGAGAAGGGACAAGGCAACTGGCCACCCAAATGCAAGAAACTTCTCAGCCACCCTCTTCCACATCAGGCCCTTTGACAAGACCCATGTGGGTCACAGAACACACCCTGCCTTGGGCAGTGACCGGGACCACAGAAGGGACAGCCATGGAAGGAGATGTAAGGGTCTGGAGTGGGGTGTGGGGGGCCACCCCAGCTGGCTTCCTTTAGCCTCCAATCTTGTTTACTCACCCTCGTTACTGCCTCTTCCCGTTTCTCGTGGCGCCTTCATTGCCCCTGCCTCTGGCTCTCTCTGTCCCCAAAGGGATGGCCCAGATTATCCCCCAAAGTTTTGGAGGAGCCCAGACTTTCATGGTCTGACAGGTTTACGTCCTGCTTCCAGCATCAGGAGATGGGGAAGAGGCTGGACTGGTCTCCTCCAGGTCCTTTCTCCAATAGTGAGGACTGCACCCCCCCCCCCCCCAGCACACCTCAGTTTAGGCAGAGTGATCGTGTGTCAAAAGTGTGGTGGTTAAGGGGACATTCGGAGAACTGGCTTGCAAATGGCACAGAATATTTTTCATTTACTCAAACTCATCTCCGTGTCCATCAGGGTCCCTGCAGGACACAGCACTTCACTTGAAAGTTCAGCCAAAGAGACTTGAATAAGGGGACTGTTTATAGAGCCGTGGGGAGGGGGCAAAGGAGCCAGTGAAGGGTGGGGAAATGATCCAGGGTCAGCGGGAAGCTGGTCCTACCCTGATCCTGTGAATGAATGGGAGGAAACAGTGGCACTGGAGTCCCGGGAGGGCTGGAGGCAAGGGAGGGGCTGCTGGTAGGAGCCGGAGGCGGAGGCCCGCGGCATGGGCCACGGCTGCCTGCCACGTGAAGTGGGAAGAAATACCCCGGCTTCTCTCTCCTCTTTGGGGCCTCCCCCTGGAGGGCAAGGAGAGCAGGTATTGCAGTAAGGAAATCAACCTCCTGGGGCCCTGGGGCTGAGAAGGAAGGAGAAGTTGTTTGAAAGTGGAAAAGTCAAACAGAAAATAACCAGGACGATGTCCTAATCCTCTCATATGTCTGCTTGGTAAGTTTAAAGTTTAATATATTGGGTTTCTTAAT
Source organism: Tamandua tetradactyla (assembly GCF_023851605.1). Taxonomy (NCBI): domain Eukaryota; kingdom Metazoa; phylum Chordata; class Mammalia; order Pilosa; family Myrmecophagidae; genus Tamandua; species Tamandua tetradactyla. Next base: position 12,093,360 of record NC_135335.1, read on the forward strand.
AGACTCACATTATTTGGGATGTATTTTATTATTATTATTAATTTTTAAAATTAAAAAAATACAACAGCAAACAAATGCATTCTTAACTTATGATCATTCCGTTCTACAAATATAATCGGAATTCACAATATCGTCACACAGTTGTATATTCATCATCATGATCATTTCTTAGAACATTAGCATCAATTCAGAAAAAGAAATAAAAAGACAACAGAAAAAATTCACGCATACCATACCCCCACCCCTCCCCCTCATCAATCACCAGCATTTTACTCTAAATTTATTTTAACATTTGTTCCCCCTATTATTTATTTTTATTCCATATGTTCTACTCGTCTGTTGACAAGGTAGATAAAAGGAGCATCAGACACAAGGTTTTCACAATCACACAGTCTCATTGTGAAAGCTATATCATTATACAATCATCTTCAAGAAATATGGCTACTGGAACACAGCTCTACATTTTCAGGCAGTTCCCTCCAGCCTCTCCAGCACTACTTGAATAACAAGGTGGTATCTACTTAGTGCATAAGAGTAACCTCCAGGATAACCTCTAGGCTCTGTTTGGAATCTCTCAGCCATTGCCACTTTATTTTGTCTCATTTCACTCTTCTGCCTTTTGGTCGAGAAGGTTTTCTCAATCCCTTGATGCTGAGTCCCAACTCATTCTAGGATTTCTGTCCCACGTTGCCAGGAAGGTCCACACCCCTGGGAGTCATGTCCCACATAGACAGGGGGAGGGCAGTGAGTTTGCTTATTGTGTTGGCTGGAGAGCGAGGCCACATCTCAGCAACAAAAGAGGTTCTTTTGGAGCTGATTCTTAGGCCTAATTTTAAGTAGGCTTGACCTATCCTATGTGGGGTTAAGTTTCATATGAACAAACCCCAAAATCTGGGTCTTAGCCTATTGCTTTGGTTGTCCCCACTGCTTGAAACACAAACATTCTTATCATATGACCATTCCATTCTTGTTATATAATCAATAACTCACAATATCATCACATAGTTGTATAGTCATCATCATGATCATTTCGTAGAACATAAATGTCATTTTTTTTGCTGAGTCATTTGAGAGTAAATTGCAGACATTATGATTCTTCATTCCTAAATATTTCAGCATATATAGACATTCTTTTTTTATACATATTTTTTATTTAAGAAAACAAACAATACACTTAAAACTTAGAACCACCACAAATGGATGTCTTAGTGTAACCATAGGCATATTTAAAGAAACCATCCATATAATCATTGTAAATCCTGTGTTTTCTCACTAAATTTCATAAACCAATTTAAAATTAAGGCAACAAGGGAACAAATCTACATATTTGGATAGCAAATTTCTTAAATTCTAAGTATTAAGAACCAACTTAGATACCATTTGATCAGTTGTCAAAACTGAATGTTCTCAAAATATCAAGCAGAGAGTTCTTACAAATATCTGCATTGCCATAGTAATGACCTACAGACAGTCTTTCTCTCTCTCTTTTTTTTCTGTATGCTGTATGACAAGGTCTGTGCTGGTTTGAAATGAGGTATGTACCCTAGAAATCCTAATCCCGTTTTGTAAAGGCAGCCATTTCTTCTAATCCCTATTCAGTACTATATGTTTGAAACTGTAATCAGATCATCTCCCTGGAGACGTGATTTAATCAAGAGTGGTTGTTGAACTGGATTAGGTGACAACATGTCTCCAGCCATTTGGGTGGGTCTTGATTTGTTTCTGCAGTCCTATAAAAGAGGAAACATTTTGGAGAATGAGAGAGATTCAGAGAGAGCCAGAGAAGAATGACATAGCCATGAGAAGCAGAGTCCACCAGCCAGCGACCTTTGGAGATGAAGAAGGAAAATGCCTCCTGGGGAGCTTCATGAAACAGGAAGCCAAGAGAGAAAGCTAGCAGATGACGCCGTATTCGCCATGTGCCCTTCCAGCTGAGAGAGAAGCCCTGACTGTGTTGTTCACCATGTGCCTTCTCACTTGAGAGAGGAGACCCTGAATTTCATTGGCCTTCTTGAACCAAGGTATCTTTCCCTGGATGTCTTAGATTGGACTTTTCTATAGACTAATTTTAATCGGGACATTTTCTCGGCCTTGGAACTGTAAACTAGCATCTGATTAAATTCTCGTTTTTGAAAGCCATTCTGTTTCTGCTATATTGCATTCTGACAGCTAGCAAACTAGAACAGGGTCGCATTTCATTATTTTTCCATGTGAGTATCCTGTTATTGCAGCACCATTTATTGCAGCACCATTTGTTGAACTTTTGTTTGCTTTGTTGTATTTTGTTTGTTTTGGGGGAAGTGTGTGGACCAGGAATCGAAGCCAGGTCTCCTGCACGGCAGGCGAGAATTCTACCACTGAGCTATCCTTGCATCCCCTAGACATTCTCTCTCTTTTTTTTTTTTTTTGCATGGGCAGGTACCGGGAATCGAACCCAGGTCTTGGGCATGGCAGGTGAGAACTCTACCTGCTGAGCTGCTGTGGCCTGCCCCAGACATTCTCTTTTTTTTTTTTTTTTTTTTTTTTTTTAAAGGAAAGACAGAGAGAAGGAAGGAAGGATAGAAGGAAGGAAGGAAGGAAGAAAGGGAAACATTTTTAAACATTTTCTTGTTTTATTGTATTCTGTTTCTCCGTTTTTGTTACATGGGCTGGGGCCGGGAATCGAACCGAGGTCCTCCGGCATAGCAGGCAAGCACTTTGCCCGCTGAGCCACCGCGGCCCGCCGACATTCTCTTTTTTTTTTTTTTTTTTTTTTTTTTTAAAGGAAAGACAGAGAGAAGGAAGGAAGGATAGAAGGAAGGAAGGAAGGAAGAAAGGGAAACATCTTTAAACATTTTCTTGTTTTATTGTATTTTGTTTTTCCGTTTTTTGTTACATGGGCTGGGGCCGGGAATCGAACCGAGGTCCTCCGGCATAGCAGGCAAGCACTTTGCCCGCTGAGCCACCGCGGCCCCGACATTCTCTTTTATAACCAAAATACAATAATCAAATTCAAGAAATTTAACAGTGACATAATACTATTATTAATATGCACGTCCACATATAAATTTCATCAACTACCCCAATAATTTCCTTAAGCGGTGTCTTTTTTTCTCCACGTGGGTTTCAATCATCCATGATCCCACATGGCAGTTGGTTTGTCTAGTTGTCATATCTCTCTAGTTTCTTCCATCTGGAAACTCAGCCTTTTTTTGACACTGATTACTTTTGAAACATACAGCCAATTGTGTCGTAGAAGTGCCCTTCCATGTGGGTTCATCTGATGATGTTTCCTCATGATCAGATTCAGGTGATGAATTTTGGGGCAAAAATATCACAGAATGATGTTGGGTCCCTCTCGTTGCATCACATGAGGAGGCACATGACAAGGACGGTGATTTCCATCGCTTGATTAAGGGGGAGACGGCAACCGTAAAGGTGCCCTCTTTTCGCTTTGCAGTTAACGAATAAATCCGAGTTTTCAATGACCGAGTCTAAGCTTTTGGGCAAGCGTATTTCGCAAGCACGCTCTTAAAGGGTGGTGGCAGGCAGGTCTTGGCCTTGGCGTGCTCTCGGGCTGGGAGGGTTTTGGAAATGCAGTTCTGGCTTTGCAGCACAGAGCAGCTCTCTATCCGTCCTCACCAGGACAAAGAATTCCGCAGGGGAGGCTGGTCACGGGGCGGAGAATGCCATGTGCTGTTTACCAGCCTCCGAATCACCCCGTGGCGTCGGGTGGCCGCGAGTTCTTCCAAAGGCTGAATGAATGAATGCTCCGGGCAGAGACACTGCCACAGGCCTTGGAAAATGGGGGAGGGGGGTGGATTTTCTGCTGAGGAGGGCGGTTTCATTTCCCGGTAAAAGCCTCTGTTATTTTCCACCACAAGCTTGAAGCCTGGCCCTGACGGATGGATCGGAAAGGGTTAGGAATGAAAAGCCCTTCTCTTTGCCCAGGGCATTGCGGGCCACAGAGCACTGGATCCAGCGAAATCTCACAGTGGGTTCTCAGTTTCCCCCTTGGCAAGAAAAAGCGGTACCCCTGACTCCAACGGCATGCAAGAAAAAAGGTGAAACTCGGAAGAGAGAAGTAATTGGTCTCAACTCAAACAGCAGGGCAGAGGTGGCCCTACCTAGGACAATCAAAAGATTCTAATGGAAAAAAAAAATCTAATGTTAAAAAATTTTCTTTTTCTTTGCCCATGATGTCAGCACTACTTCCCTGAGGAAGCTGGGAGTATTCTCCTGGGGGCAGTTTTTGGAAATTTGTAGGGCCTTGACTTTTTTTTCTTTCTTTCCTTATGCTTAACTTACTGAGGCGCCTCCACTTATTCATTTTGAATTTTTTGGAACAGTTATATATTTACAGAAAAGTTATGCTGAGAGTACAGAGTTCCCATATCCCACCCCCTCCACACCACAGTTTTCTCTACCATTAATATTTTGCATTTGCGTGATACATTTGTTATTGATGACCCAATAATATTAACTAAATTATGTTATTAATTAAAATCCATAGGTTACATTAGAGTGCATTCTTGGTGTTCAGTTCTACTTTTTAAAAAAAAAATTATTAATAAAACCAATCAACATACAACATGAACATTCTCAGTGTATGAACATTTCATACTTGGTATGCAATCAGTGGCTCACAGTATCATCACATAATTGTATATTCATCACCAAGATCATTTCTCAGAACATTTACATCATTCCAGAAAAAGAAATAAAAAGAAAAAAGAAAAAACTCATATATACCACACCCCTTATCCCTCCCTCTCATTGACCACTAATATTTCCCTCTACCCAGTTTATTTTAGCATTTGTTCCCCCTATTATTTATTTATTTTTAATCCATATTTTTTACTCATCTGTCCATACTGTAGATAGGAGCATCAGACACAAGGTTTTCACAATCACACAGTCACACTGTGAAAGCTATATCATTATACATTCATCTTCAAGAGACAAGGCTGCTGGAACACAGTTGTACAGTTTCAGGTACTTCCCTCTAGTCACTGCAATAAGCCATAAACTAAAAAGGGATATCTATATAATGCATAAGAATAACCTCCAGGATAACCTCTTGGCTCTGAAGTCTCTCAGCCACTGACACTTTATTTTGTCTCATTTCTCTCTTTTCTCTTTTGGTCAAGAAGGCTTTCTCAATCCTGTGATGCCAGGTCCCAGCTCATCCCTAGGAGTCAGGTCTCATGTTGCCAATGAGATTTACACCCCTGGGAGTTATGTCCCACATGGCGGGATGGGGTGGCGGCGTGCAGTGAAGTCCCTGGCCAAGTTGGCTTAGAGAGAGAGAGGCCACATCTGAGCAACAAAGGAGTTCTCTGGGGGTGACTCTTAGGCATAACTATAAGTAGGCTTAGCTTCTCCTTTGCAGGAATAAGTTTCATAGGGGCGAACCCAAAGATCGAGGGCTCGCCTATTGATTTGGTTGTCCTCAATGCTTGCAAGAATATCAGGAATTCCCCAGGTTGTGAAGTCAAATATTTCCTCCTTCCTCCCCAGTCCCTCTAAGGGGCTTTGTAAATACTTCTTCATTTCTGCCCAAATTACCCTGGGATATATCGTGGCATCACACTGACCTGTACAAACCAACAAGATCTCATTCCCTACTCAAGATTCCATATAATTATGGTGTTCAAATGAACTGACCATACCAATTAAATTAGATAATGTGCCACCCAAAATACACATTTCGCACCAAGTAAACATCTCTCCCTCTGGTCTCACACAGAAATTGAAGTTTTAAAATATAGACCATACCATCCTTTACCCTATATTCTGCTTTACCTTAGTCCTATCCAGATCAGCTCCATTCATATCTCTAGTCAAAGTCTGATCACTTTTTCAACTTCTCAAACAGCTGCTATATGGGGTACTGCTGACTTTTGTAGCTTCAGACCTTGGACCCTGAGTCTCAAGTCTCACATAAATACCCGAAGTTCCAGGGAATGACCAGATAATACACAAAGAGCTTGGCACCTCAGAGTTTAGACATAACACTTACAACTCCAGAATAGATGTGACTGCTGTAAGAACCTACAACCTAGGACCCTTTACAACAGGCCCCAACCTGATACGCCATGCTCTCCACTGCAGTTCTCCAAGTTGGTATATTACAGTTAGTCCATATGAGTGAGACGTGATAATAATTGTCTTCTTGTTTCTGACATTTCTTTCAACATACTGTCCTCGGGGTTCATTCACCTAGTTGCCTCACAAGCCCACGCTTTTAACAACTCACAGCATTATGATTCATCCGATACCAGAAAGTTTTTGTAAATAATGGTCCATAACAGAGACCCAAATAAAGTGCAATATTGTGTGTGAGTGTGTGTGTCCTGGTTGGGGAACAAAGGGGACTTAATGGAGCAGATGACATTTGAATGGGACCTTGAAATTTTCCAGATTTGGAGGGGGAGGGTGGGAGGACATTCCAGGCAGAGGGATGGGCAGGAGAAAAATTTTGGAAGTGGGAAGTGTGCGGAAAGGCTCAGCAGGGCCGGGCTGGGCGAAGCAAGAGAAGGACGGCAGGGAATCCAGAATGAAGCCCCGGACCCAGGTAGCTTGGCTGCTTTCTTGTCCAGCCCTGAAGGGAAAAGGCTCTTACTTCTGCCCAGTTGCCACTATAGGGGGTGGCCAGGGGGTGGCCTCCAAGCCTGTCCTGCCCCAGGTCTCCAGGGGATCTTTCCACCTTTCCTGATGCTAATAAACAAGGGAGAAGGTACACTGGCATTGTGGTTAGCCCACCCACTGGTCCAGGCCTGCACTGCCTGGGCACCCGGGGCCTGCGGACTAGCTGCCCCCCGCGGCCGTGGGAACGGGGTGGGGGTGGGGGCAGGCCTGTACCCTCTGGCCAGCCGGATCCCAGGGGGAGCTGAGCAGGGAGCAGGGAGCGGCGCCAAGGGGTGGCTTCTGGGGGGACTTCAGCCTGCCCTTATCTCCATAATCCTCTCCTGGCGCCCCAAATAAATTTACAATCTAGGTAAAGTCGCCCTTTTGCAACTTCGAAGCAAGTCTCCCCAGCTCCACCCTGTAACCCGATGGCACCCTTAAACCGCGCATATTGCAATCCGGGAGCTGTCAGTGCCAGGGAGTAGACACCCTCTCAAAGAGACCGGCGGGCCCAGCAGGGGAGTCGCTGGAGAGAGGGTCTGTCCGGGACCCGGGCCACCACGCCGCCTGCGACCCCAGCGGCCAATCGCCAAGCCACGTCCGGGTCCCGTGACCCGTTGCCAGGCAGATTTTTATCTCTGCGGCGGCAGCGAGTCAAGTGCCCTGCGCCGGGCGGGGCGAGGCGGGGCGCCCGGGACCGAGGGAGGAAAGGGGGTCCCCGAGGAAGGAAGACCCTGGGGGCGGGTTGGGAGCATCGGGAAGTTGCCCTGGGCCAGGTTCACGCCTCCTTCTCCCATAAGATCCCCACGCTGTAAATCGTGCACGGACGCAGACTTTTCACTTGATCTAAACTTCCCCCAAATGACAGCTTTGTAAGCTGAGAAATTCGTGTGCTGGAGAGTGCCAGCGTCATATCTGTTAAAACTTTCGGGTGTTTACGTTTAAGAAGAGGGTTTTGTGGACCCAGGTTGATAGGTTCCCTTATGTGCTGATTTGGGGCACATCAGCAGGCCAAAGCTCGGGGTGTTTGGGGCAGGGGGGGCTTTTTGGCAGAGCCTCACAAATGGGTAGATGCCCTTCTTGCTTTCTCTCCTGGGCATCTAGCACAGTTTGGAGCTGGACTCGGCCCTGAGCTAGACTGAGCTGTAAGCTGCGTTGGGCAGCGGCAGCAGCTCCCATTTCCAACCCGGCTGAAGAGGAAGGGTTTGCAAGACCTCGGATCTTAACCACCCGCGCGGTGTGTCCTGGGCTTCTGCATTTTACCCTCTGGCTGTCTGGTTCTCCCTGCGTGCACACAGGGCGCGGGCCTCTAGCCCCTGTCTCCAGTGGGCAGGCCCTGAGAAGGGCTGAAATGTGGATCTGCGGCGGGGGAATGCAGGAGCATTTTTCACTTGTAAGATTGCACGCTGGGCTCACAACTTGAATTTCAAGTGGGCCCTTGGGGCAGATAAGGAAGTCTACGGGGCTGTCTTAACTCCTCGGAAATGAATTCTAGGAATTTAGCTGTGGGAGGGAAGAGGGGGATGGAGAGTGCCGGGTGGGGACAGCCAGTGCCACCTACAGACAGGGGTTATAGCTGGGCACTGCGTGGGCTGATAAGGACTGTGGAGATTTGCTTTGGAGTTTTTCCAAAATTTACCAAAATCTACTTGTTTTTCCAAAAATTACTTGTTTGTTGAATCGTGCCTTCAAGAAGCAAATCACAGCTTTGTGCCAAGGATTTTTTTTTTTAACTGAGCTGAAGTCCTTTTATGGAGGAAAACCACTCCCTCTAAACGCTTTTGTGTGCCTGCCCCTTTGTTTGATATAATTATTTTCCCCAAAACTGGGAAATTACACATTACTGATTATCAAAAGGAAATAAACACCTGGGGTTAATAGTTTTCTTGCTGCTGGGTGGGAACCCTAAACCTTGTCCAGCAGTCGAGGAAAAAAAGTCTGCACCAAATATTCTGGAAAGACTCACTTTCGGTGTTTTATGATTTCCAAAAGGGAAATGGTTGGATCCTGTATGTTTGCCGAAGCTAACTTGCCATGTTCTTACGTAATTGTGGAGAATCTTTGATAGGGCTTTTTTGGTGGCAGAAATAAGCACAGGAAAAAACCTTCAGGGTCTGGGTGTCCTCTCCACTCATTCCTCTCTGACATGGAATAGAATGTCCGTTGTTTGTATTTATGAGCATTTGGCTAGCTCTCAATAAGGAAATTCACAGGACAGAGAGAGATGTTTTATTGAGACAGCTCAAACCCGGTATAGTTTCAAACATGCAGAAAGGAAAGGACTCGGAGGTGGCTCTGAGCACTGCATATCCTCTCTCTGCTCCAGCCAAGGCCCAGGAAAGAGTTCTTGTAGTTTTGACTCTTGTACTTGTGCTTTTGATTTCTTTTGCCATTGTAAAAAAACTTCTGCAGCCTCAAGTTGGCTTCTCTGGCCACACTCAGTTCTTTCCAGTGCTCTTGCTATACTCTGCTCTCTCCAGCTCCCTGGCCTTTGTACAGGCTTTTATCCTCATCCTTCAGGTTTCTGGTTAGGGGACATTTCCTCCTGGAAGCCTTCCGTGATATTCCTGCCCTCCTCCCTGCCTGTGTTTTTATGTTACTCTGTACTTTCCGTTCTCAGTACTATTCATATTAAATTATCAGTGACCGTTGCATATCTGACTGCTTCCCCCCATCAGATTGTCAGCTTTGTGAGGGAGGGACACAGTCTCTCTGTCCACCATTATATTCCCAGCACACAGCAGACACTAGATTAAGCCATCCTAATATTTATCTTATTACTTTATCCTCTTTGCCTCAGCAATGTGCGTGCCATTTTTCCTTCTATTACTGTGTAGCTCTCTGGTCTCCAAGGCATTCTATAATTAGGGGGGGAAAACCCAAACCCAAACCCAAACCAAATGAACAACAAACATAAGAACTGACTTCCTAATAAGTTATTGCTGAAATTTTGCAAATCGGCTGTTCTTCTTGGTCTGTTGATATGTCTGAATTCAGCTACAAAAAAGGATGGAAAGTCAGTCTTGCCAAATTCTTCAACCCCTCAGCTTTCCAGCTCCCCACAGGACTGCCTTGTTGGGGTGGGAAAGCAAAAGCTTGGAGCCCAAAGAGGAAAGGACTTGAAGTCAGAGAAAGATGGGGTAGAGGCAGCGACAGAGAGGGTGCCCTGTGGGGAAGCAACCCCAGCAGTTTGCCGGGGGTCCAGGGTGGGTCGGGGGTGGGCTTGAAGATACCCTACCTCACCCCACCCCCAAACTGCAGGAGAAATTTGATGGCCAAGACTAGAAGTTGGGGAAGGGAAAGGAGGTGGGAAGACGTTCCCCAAATCTGATCAGTGTTGGGGACATCTGCAAGGTTGCTCATTGCTGAAGCCCGAGACCTGTGGCTTTCGAGCATTCTCTTCTCAACCAATTATTTTTGTTTTGAATTAATGTAAAAAATGCATCTGTAAAGCTGAGTGAACATTTCCAGTCCAAAGCCAAATCGTTCGAATCTGCGCGGTCACAGGCGGCTTACGCTGGCTCCTTGTCTGCGGAGAGCAAGCTCCTAAGGTAGGAAGGATTTCTGAGCCAAGGGTGAGATGAGAACATTATTTACTCTGGGAGGCGGCAGGATCAGAAATCTCCCAACTGGTTCTCTTAGTTCAACGTGGGAAAAACAAGAAGTCGACGTGGTGCTTTAGCTTGATTTCTGGTAAGGTCAACCGGGCTTGGCCATTTAAAGCCCACTTGGATTTTGTAAGTCATGGGAGCAATCCAAAGCTTCTCACCACGCCCTGAGGGACAGCACGTAGGTTGGGGAGGAACAGGTTCAAACCTGACCCTGGCTTAGCAAAGCCGGTCTTCCCCAGCGAACCACCTCTCTCCTGCCAATCAGATAACCCCGGCCCTCTAGCACCTGCGCTAACCGGCCTGGCCCAGCTGCTGGTTGGGCTGGGCTCAGGTGGGGCAGCCAGGTGTCTGGAAGGTGTGATTGGAAGGCCTCTGGAAGGACTGCCCCAGCCCTAACTGGCTCATCAGGGATGTCTGCAATTTCCCAGGGATTACTGAGCCATTCCTTTGTGTCTGGCATGGCCCTCTCCTTACCATCCTTTGGTAGATGCAGGTTGGTCTGGCATAGAGGATGCCCTTGACCTCCCTTTAAGTGGTCTGTATATAATTGGACTGTGTGTTTAATCTCTTGGGTAAGCCACAAAATCAGTGGCCCTTTTTCACGTTAGACTGCTCTTGAGTTTCTCAATATACCTGATTCCCCATCCTGTTTAGGTTAAACAGGAAGCAAAGCTGGGAGGCAGAGAGCCTGGTAGAGAAGGGTGGAAGAGAGGAGAAAGGGGCAGCTAGCATGCTTAGGACTAGTAGCCTCTCTCAAATGGTTTCCAAGCATCCATAAAGACTGGCCAGGCCTTGGTTTGGCGCCACACAGCTCATGAAAGGAAATTGCTCTCCCCCTTTCAACCAAGGTGAAGCACTGTCAGCTTATTATGGGCTTCTTTCCTCTCCGTTCTTCCATTTACTCTCCCTCTCAAGGGCTTGCTTGCCAGCCATTCCCAATCTTCTCTCTTTCCACCTCTTCACACTTAGCCGTCACCATCCTACGTGGCCCCATGGGGGAAGAGAACTCTCTTTGGTTGCCTGGAGGAACTGGGAGTCCGACCTCCCTTTTCCCCCTCTCTCCAACTTGATTCTCATTTGCTCCAGAAGGCCCTGGAAGTGGCACTTGTGCAGCTGGTTGGAGCACTGGACCTGTGGGATCCAGCCAGATGCTAAGGGGCTGCTCTAACTCCTTGAAATCCTCTACCTTTTCCTCTCTCCCCAGCCTAGAAGAGATGACCAGCCCATCTTTGTCATGCCCCTGTCTCATACTTTATCTCCAGATGCCCCTCTTCCAGAGATGATGGAAGAAAGATGATGCCATAAACACCACTGGAATACAAGTTCATGAGGGCAGGGATTTGAAAAATAGATCCCCAGAGTCTAGAACAGTGTCTTGTCCATAGCAGGAGCTCAATACATAGTTATTAAAAGAATCTCCTCTTGTTGAAGTAATTACAACTGGTACAGTACTTTCAAACCCAGTCTACTCTGTAGTGGGTAGGTAGATGGTTTTAGAACCAAGGTTTCCAAATGTTTAATTTTTTTTTAGAGGGGGTGCATGGTCCAGGAATCAAACCCGGGTCTCCTGCATGTAAGGTGAGCATTCTACCACTGAACCATCTATGCTCCCCTCAAGTATTTAATTTTTAATTACACCATTTTGTATTCATTTTTTGTGAAAAAAAAAATTCAAACAATGAAGATAAAGGAGAACTCTCCTTAGGCTGGATCCAATTCCACTCTCCTTGTAAAACGCTTGTATGTGTGCCCAAATTAACATGGGCCATCATTTTGGCAGGGGTCCTGTAGACATACATTTGCACACATCTGTATATTAAGACAGAAGTCTATATTTTGGTGGGTTTTAAAACACCATTAATAAGATCACACCGTATTGTTTTGTGATTTGCTTTTCTCCCCCTTAACAATACATTTTGGAGGTGTTCTGTGTAGGTACCTACAGATCTATTTTGTTGTTTTTAACCCTTGCAAAGTATTGCATAGCCTAGATGCAATATTGCATATTTAATGATTCCTCTGTCAATGGATCTTTAAGTGATTTCCAATGTCTGTGAAGATCCTTGCCCATGTTAATTTGGACGCACATACAAGCATTTCATTTGGATGGACTGAAGGAATTGCTGGGTGGAGGAGAATGTGCATGTAACATTTTAATAGCTTCTTCTAAATCACCTTCTGAAAAGACTTTATCCAGTTTGGGTGTAAAAGCTCCCTTTTCTCTATACCTTTATTAGTTTTTTTCCCCCCACTTTTTTCACAAAAAGATTTTTAATTTGAGTCATTTAAAATATAAGAAATATTACAAAATTACTATAGCTTTACAAATAATTCACTTTTTGATCAGTACATTACTAAATTTTCACATAGAAGTAGAAATATACAACAGTATCAAAATATAACTTACAATTTCAATAGATTAACAGCGCTCCAAAATTCAATCCCCCTCAAATTTTAAGTATATGTCGTGATTTTTATTTGAGAAGACTTCTATTTTTTCCAAAACAAGAATATTATTTATCTGTTTATAGTCAATACTATTGCAAGGGACAAACAGTTTGAAACCAGGGACTATGTAACATCATGAACCCTTTTGTGGGTAAAAGTGTTCTAGAATTGACTACAGTGATGAAAGCATTATTCTGTGAACATACAAGAAGATATTGATTGTACACATAAGGTGGATGGTTTGGCATATGAATTGATCTCAATAAAATTGCCTTAAAAATAATAATATTGATCATGATTACTCAATAAATGCAAGCTATTGCTGTTGTTAGACAAAGACAAAAAAAAAAGTTTCTAAAATTGTGAAGCGTACAAAATGGCACAGCTTGTCCCTACCCTATTACTTGAAAACCTAGTTCTGTGAAATGACTCATGATTATTATCTGCTTGAAGAGGTGAATGTGACATTTTTTATTTCAGTTGGAGAAATTAAGTTGTATGGATATTTTTCAAGCAGTAACCAAAAGGAGAAAGTTAAAAAATTTCCTAAAAATAGTTTTAAGTAAACATTTAATATTTTGAACTGTGTTTCCAATTCTTCAAAGGAGGCTATTGGAATTTTAATTGGGATTATGTTGCATCTCTAAATCAATTTGGGTAGAATTAGCAATATTTGGTCTTGCAACTTAAGAACTGAAATGTCCTTTCACTTACTTAGACCTTCTTTGATTTCTTTTAGCAATGCTTTGCAGTTTTTTGAACACAAGTTCTTTATACCCTTGGTTAAATTTATTCCTAAATGTTTAATTCTTTTGGTTCCTATTGTAAATGGAAAATTTCCTCTGATTTCCACCGCAGATTGCTCATTATTAGTGTATATATTTTTTACTCACTTTTTTTACTACTGACTTTTGCACATTGATCTTGTATCCTGCCACTTTGCCAAATTGTTTATTAGCTCTCATAGCTTAGTTGTAGATTTTTTGGGACTTTCAAGGTATGCAATCATTATGATCTGCAAATAGTGAAAGTTTTACTTCTTCCTTTCTGATTTGTATGTCTTTTATTTCTTTTTCTTACCTAATTGCTCTAGCTCGAACTTCTAGTGCAATGTTGAATAACAGTTGTGAAAGTGGGCATCTTTGTCTTGTTCCTGATCTCAACAGGAAGGCCTTCAGTCTTTTACAGTTGAATATGATGTTAGTTATGGTTTTTCGTATCTGTCTTTATCATGTTGAAGAAATTTTCTTCTGTTCCTATCTTTTGAAGTGTTTTTATCAAGGAGGAATCCTGGATTTTGTCAAATGCCTTCTCTGCATCAATTGAAATGATCATTTGGTTCTCCTCTTTTGATTTCTTTTTTTTTTTTACATGGGCAGGCACTGGGGATCGAACCCGGGTCCTCGGGCATGGCAGGCAAGCACTCTTACCTGCTGAGCCACCGTGGCCCCTCTTTTGATTTCTTAATGGGGTGTATTACATTAATTGATTTTCTTGTGTTGGAACTGCCTGGCATACCTGGGGGAAAACACACTTGATCATGATGTATAATTATTTTAATGTACAATTGGATTAGATTCACAAGTATTTTTAAGATGTTTGCTTCTTTATTCATTAGGGAAATTGGTGTGTCATTTTCCTTTCTTGCATCTTTATCTGCTTTTGGTATTAGGGGGATGTTGGCTTCATAGCGAGAGTTATTTAGTATTCCCTCCTCTTCAATTTTTTGGAAGACTTTGAGCAGTAGTGATATTTATTCTTCTTGGAATGATTGGTGGAATTCACCTGTAAAGCCAAATGGTCCTGGGCTTTTCTTTGTTGGGAGGTTTTTGATGACTGTTTCAATGTTTTTACTTATGATTGGTTTGTTGAGATCTTCTATTTGTTCTGGAGTTAGTGTAGGTTGTTTGTGTTTTTGTAGAAAATTGTCCATTTCATCTAAGTTATCTAGTTTGTTGGTTCACAGTTATTCACAGTATCCTCTTCCGATCTTTTATATTTTATTTCTGTGGGGTCAGTAGTAATGGCTCCTCTCTCATTTCTGATTCCCTTATTCATTTTTAGTAGTCTTTTTCATTTTTTGCTAATCTCTTGGTTAAAAAGGACCATTTCATTGTTAATATAAAAATTTCAGTTCTTTCTTCATGGTTAGGAAATTGACAGTGGTTTGTATTAGTCATGGGGTCACATTTATAGTCATAATACTATTTAATGCCATATTAGTTTCCCAATACAGCTGCTGTAACAAAATACCACAAACTGGGTAGCTTAAAACAGCAGAAATGTATTGTCTCACATTTCTGGAGTCTAGAAATCTGAATCCAAGCTGTTGGCAGGGCCTTGTTTCCTCTGAAGGTTCTAGGGAAGAATTCTTCCTTTCCTTTTCCAGCTTTTGGTGGTTCCTAGCAATCCTTGGTCTTCCTTGGTTTGTAGTTGCATCACTCCAATCTCTGTCTCTACCTTCACGTGGCTTTCACCCCTGCATGTCTCCTCTGTGTCTCTGTGTCCACACATTCTTCTCCTTTGTCTTATGAAGTCAGCAGTCATTGTATTTAGGGCTCATCCTAATTCACCATGCTCTTTGGAACTTCATTACATCTGCAAAGATCTTATTTCCAAATAGGATCCATGGGTACCAGGCATTAGGGCTTGAACATATCTCTTCGGGAGACACAACTCAGCCCCCTACAAATGCTTAGTGACTTTTACATGAAGTGAGTAACTAATCAGGTCTCTACCGTTTTTGATAGGAATGCTTATGTGTTGATTTTCTCTATACCTGGTTTCTTTTAGATATAAAACTGGTTTCTTTCAGATATAAAATCTGAGTATCTGGGGCCTTGGAAGCCCACAGGGGAATGACCTCTCTTTCTCTGGAGTGGCTCCAATGAGTTTTTGAGTGCCGCAGCCAACTCTTCTGCCATTCCTTTCCTGCCACACAGTGGCCATGTCCTAGAATGACTGTGCCAAATCATCCAACCTGGGGCTTTACTGCATTTTTGGCTCCCAGCCTCTGAATTTCTCCTTTGATCAGCTCAAAACATCTCAGCAGAAGTTGTTGGTTTTGCCCTTTACTTGGATTTGATGATATCAGGCCCATCTTCAAACCTTTTTCTGGTAATCAGAAATGATACTGTGGACTGGATCCTGCCTTAATCTTTTCTAACCGCATACATCCCCAATACAATGTTTTCCAAAAGAAATGTGTTTTAAGAGGAAAAGATCTAAGGACATTTAATTTCATGCCTATTCCTCCCCAACCCCTCACTTTGATATCATTTAAAAAATAAACTGTTTATGTAGAAATAATTTCAAACTAACAAAACAGTTACAAAAATAATACAAAATACAGAGACTCCAATATACCCCTCACTCAGATACATGGATGTACCAATTTTTAGCAATTTGCCACATTTTTTTCTCCCTTCGTCCCTCTGTTCCTCCCTTCCTTCCTTCCAAGTGTATCATTTTTTCTAGTTAATCGATTTAATCTATCTATTTATCCATCTATTTTCTAAACATTGTGTCTTTGGTTCTTTTTTTTCAGTTTTTATTATCCCCTTTATGCAAGATAACACCAAAATGGTGGCAGTGCCAAGATTTTTCTCCCTGAAAGTTTTCTCTAGGCATGGCTCTCTGTTATTAACGAGATTTTCCCTCTTCCTGTTTGACAGCCTAAACCTAGCTTATTTAGTGCCTTGATATTAATCTTGGTTGATTGAATTGGAATCACCACCCAGAGTGAATGGATTTAATGAAAACTTCCTCCTAAAGTTTACCTTTTAGAGAGAGCACAAGATGCATTTAAAGTTTGTTTAGTATGCATTTAAAGACAGTGTGACTAATTTGGGTGGTTTCAGATTAATTTCATCTTCGTATTGGAAAATGATTTGCTTGATGATTTGATCTTTTCCTTTTCTAAAGGAAATTGAAATTTGAATTCATTTCCTGCTCCATTATTCAGCCCGGCTACTACGTTATCTTTGTTTTGCTGATTGTAGTAATATTGCTGTTATTTCTAAAGCGCTTTTTGGCCATGAGCTACACTGATGGAAACACTCTAGACAATCTATGTATTCAGCTTGAAAACATGCTTTCTTCAGAATGATTTATTATCTGGTATATACCAGCAAATTTGGCTTGGGCTTTTTCTTTGCTTCTCAGTTGTTTCTAATGTATGCTATAAAACATGAATCGATGGTTTAGTGGTTAGAGTGTTGCCTCATGAGTCAGACCACCTGGTGTAAATTCCAGCTCTGCCATTTTCTAGCTGTATGAGCTTGGGCAAGTTAATTAAGTAAAACCCTCTGTATCTTAGTTTCCTCTCATGTAAAATGGGTCAATAATCCAGTTTCTGTAGGAAGTTAATATCTGAGTTAAAACAGTGTTTGGCATGTGATAAATGCCATTTGTGTTTGCCATTATTATGCTGTCGTTTGTTTCTGAAAGAAAAAACATTCCTTTCTTCTGTGGTTATTTGGAATTAATTCTGAGTTTCATTTTATAACTGAAAACTGAGCAAACAAATAAAAGGAAGAGTTAGGAATGCTTAACAACTCAAACCAACCCTCTCTGGGAAAGGCAAGATTGTTTTTGCAAAAAAATTCATACCTAATTAATCTATTAGAATTTTCAAAAATTTTTTTTTGAAAAATTTGTTGACTTGGAAAAAAATCAGTGGGGTGAAATTAATATTATGTACATTTTAAAGAGCCTTTGGAGTTAGTTTTATGCTATCGGTTGTTAAAGAAATGCAAATATCATTCAGTTGATTGAAAGATTCATTCATTCATTCATTCATTTATCTCTCCACAAATGTTTCCAGAGTGCCTGGGACACTGGCATTGGGATTCAGGGAAAGACAATCCATTGCCCCAGTTCTTGGGAAAGTCTATTGAGGGATTTGCTTTATTATATCAATGAAAATTTTAACATCCCTCCAAATGTTTGGCCCTAGAAGACAGTCCATCTGTAAAGAAGGAAGCGTGAATAAGATCATTCACCAGTTTGAAGCTGAAGGTCCAGACTCATTCCATCCATCAATTTTCGAGCTACTGTCTCCTGAGGAGAAATAATTTCTTGGGATGATGTTTCAACTTGAGCAAACATAGGAAAAGGACAATGCTTTGAAGCTCTCCATAGCAGCCATGCTCTCCATGGACAGTTTCCCTGTTACTGCCAGACAGAATCCTGGCATTGACTAGGAACCCTGAGGCCATGGGACCTCCCTCCAGTGCCAGTGACACCTGGATTGCAGGTCTACCACAGAAGACTTCAAGGCACTTCTGGTGGATTCCAATGTACCGATGGAGGCCCCTGCCCCATGGTGTCCAGCTCAGTGCTGGGCAGAGAGAAGGAGCTCAGCAGGTGATAACTGAGGAGTCTCCTGGTCCCACCCACAGCTTTTCTTTTCTATGCATTGTTCTCTTTACAGTACTAGCTTCTGTTATCTCTTCCTCAGCACAGCGTCCAGGCAGGGGGCTAAAGGTTGAGTTTTTTTTTTTTTTTCTTAATGTGCCCATAGCCGGTGTTTGGGGAATGTTAAGTGATTCAAAGATTCAGTAAGTGACCCGGGAATAACTTTGTCCTGGTTACTAGAGCGCCCCACTGCCATCAGCGCTGGGATCCAAAGACTAGAGTAAATCTGAAGATGCCACCAGCCAAGTCAGGGCTGTTTGAGTCTCCACCCCAAATGCAGGTGAGAGAAGGTGATGGGGACTGAAATGAGGATCTTAATTTCAATAGCCATCCCTTCCTTCCAGAATGAGGCTGCCACGTCCCTGCACCCACAGCTGAGCATGTCTTCCTGGGCTGTGGAAGTCGCCCTTTAGCAAGGGGCTGGCTCACGACCCCAGTCCCTCCCTCCCCAGGGCCTAGAAAGTCAAGTTCCCCTTCTCTCCTTACAGCCTTTGGGAAAAGCCTGTAGAAAAAGCATCTCCTGCAGAAAGATTATTTCCCTCTTCAGAAGGATTCTGAAGGGTTTCTTCACATTAGGACAGCCGTGGAACTTTTTTTTTTTTAAGCTATTTTTATTTATTTCTTTAAAAATATATTTTTATTGAGATATCTTCATGCACATGCAGTCCATCCTAAGTATACAATCAATGGCTCACAATGTTATCACAGAGTTGTGTATTCATCACCATAATCATTTTTAGAACATTTGCATCTCTTCAGAAGTAGAAAAAAGAAAATATCATCATCTAATGCCCTTTACCACTCCTTCTCATTGACCACTAGTGTTTCAATCTACCTAATTTTTTGACCCCGTATCCCTCCTATTATTTATCTATTTTTTTTGTCCTTATGTTTTTATTCATCTGTGTATACCGTGGATAAAGGGAGCATCAGCCACAAGGTTTTTGCAGCCACATGGTCACATGGTAAAAGTTATATAGTTATAAAATAGAGTTCAAGAATCAAGGCTATTGGAAAATAGCTCAGCAGTTTCTGGTACTTACATTTAGCCACTCCAATAAACAAAAAACTAAAAAGTGATATCTATATAATGCATAAGAGTAACCTCCAGGTTAATCTCTCAACTGTAATCTCTCAGCCACTGAAACTTTATTTTGTTTCATTTCTCTCTTCCCCTTTTTGTCAAGAAGGCTTTTTATTCCCTTGATGCTGTGTCCCCAACTCATACCCAGGAGCCTTGTTTCATATTGCCAGGGAGATTTACACCCCTGCCAGTCATGTCTTACATAGGGAGAGGGGAGGGCAGTGAGTTCACCTGCCAATGGCTTAGAGAGAGAGGCAACATTTAAACAAGAAAAGAGGTTAGCTATCGTAAATGTTACCTATTTTTAATGACAGATCTTTGCATCCATACATTCCATACATGGTGTATAGTCAGTGGCTCACAATATTATCATGTAGTCATGTATTCATCACCATGATCATTTTTAGAACATTTGCATCACTCCATTAAAAGAAATAAAAAGAAAAAAGAAAAAGCTCATACATCCCATACCCCTTACCCCTCCTCATTGACCACTAGTATTTCCATCGACCCAATTTATTTTACCCTTTACCACCTCCCCCATTATTTATTTATTTATTTTTAACCCCATTTTTTTTTTTACTTGTCTGTCCATACCCTGGATAAAAGGAGTACCATATACAAGGTTTTCCCAATCACACGATCACATTGAAAAAATTATATCATTATACAATTATCTTCAAGAATCAAAGCTACTGGAACACAGCTCAACAGTTTCAGATGCTTCCCTCTAGCCACTCCAATACACCATAAACTAAAAAGGGGATATCTCTATAATGCATAAAAATAGCCTCCAGGATAACCTCTTGACTGTTTGAAAACTCTCAGCCACTGAAACTTTATTTTGTCTTATTTCTCTCTTCCCCTTTTTGGTCAAGAAGGTTTTCTCAATCCCTTGATGCCGGGTCCTGGCTCATCCAGGGAGTCCTGTCTCACGTTGCCAGGGAGATTTACACCCCTCGGAGTCATGTCCCAGGTAGGAGGGAGGGCAGTGGGTTCACCTGCTGAAGTGGCTTAGAGAGAGAGAGGAGCTGTGGAACTTTTAAATGCTTATAGGGCACTATCTCTTAAAGTCAGAATCAAGCAGAGAGTAGAGACTAGAGACTTGGAATTAAAGGGTTAGAATCTACTTCTAGTGACAATCTACTGAAGCTTAGAAAAAGTTTTTTTTTCAATTAAAATTTTACTGTGGCAATATAGCATAAAATTTTCCATTTTAATAATTTTGAAGGGTACGATTCAGTGGCATTAATGACATTTACAATGTTGTGCCTCCATACCAGCATCTCAAACAAAAACTCTGAACCCATCAAGCAATAACCACCCCCTTCCCTTCTCCCCAGCCCACTGTAACCTCTAATCCACTTTCTGTCTCTAGGAATTTGCTTATTCTAGATATTTCATAAATGGAATCCTACAACATTGTGCTTATATGTCTGGCTTATTTCCTCAGTGCAATGTTTTCAAGGGAAAAGGTATTTTCGGTCGTATAAAGGAAATGCTTTCTCAGGCTTCCCAGGAGGGACACGCCCATCTGAAGGGCAAGGGGACAGGAAAATATCCCTCCCGGCTGTGGAAATCCTGGAACGGGAGAGCAAACTGGGGGAATCATTGGCTCAATTCGAGTGACAGCAATGTTTTTGGCCTGCACGAAAGCACACCTTTTTTGAGGTAGTTGCAAACATTTTAAAATCAGGGAGTTTCGCTGGGTTGAAAGTGTGGCTGGTCTTGAAGATTTGGCTGCCTTGTCTCTTGGGGGAAATGCTGCAGGCACCTCCCTTCAGCCAACAAATATGCACACGTCTCTCCCTGCTTTAAAGAAACGTTCCCTCAACCCCTGTGCCCACTTGCTTTGGGGCTACCCTTTTAGAGTCATCGATCCTTTCGGCCCCAGCGTCTACCCCCTGGCTTCCACCCCTCTACCCCAAACTGCTCTTCTCTTTTCTTCTGCCCAAAGTCATCTCAGGGTACTTGGAGCTGTCACCCTCCTTGAGGTCTTTTCCTCCCTTGACTTGGGGACATCTGTTTTGTCTCGATGTCTCTGCGGTTAAGAAGACTTTGTCCTTCTTTCCCAGGCTCTTTGTGGATGACTTCTGGTTTCTTCTTTCTGGGCAACCTCTTGGGTCATTTTTTTTTTTTTTTAAATTTTTATTGATAAATCTTAACATACAAACATGTATAGTATACAATCAAACATACATAATATACAATCAATGGCTCACAATATCATCAAGTGGTTGTGTATTCATCACCATGATCATTTTTAGGACATTTGCATCACTCCAGAAAAATAAATAAAAAGAAAAAAGAAAAGCTCATACATCCCATACCCCTTACCCCTCCTTCTCATTGATCACTAGTATTTCCATCTACCCAATTTATTTTACCCTTTGTCCTCTTGGGCCATTCTTAAACTAGCTCTCCAGCCATCCCTCTCTTCCCAGCTCCAGGCCTGCACATCTGGGGAGACCCCCGCTTACCCCCACCCCTCTCTTTCCACCAACCCCAGGTTCCTCCTGCATTCTCTGCTCCTGACCTGCTCTGTTGACCCTCACCACACCACCTTCTTAACCCCTCTCCTGCCTTAGGCTTTCTTTGCTCTCACTGATCTGCCTGCCTCAGTGCTTTCCTCCACCACCGGAAGTGTTGTTTCCTTGCTTTCAGCACCCAGGACTGTGTGTGGTCTAGCCTCCAGCGAGTGCCCACTGCTTCCTGCCTGCTCCCTTTACTCCAGCCATACTAGAGGACTTGCAGATCCCCAAGTAAGTTCATGATTCTGTCCTGGCTCCTAGGTCTCCATCAGGCTCTTCTCACACCCTGTCTCCTCCACCTGCCCCCCTCCCTACTGGACATTTAAAGTCACTACCTCAGGCCCATTTGAGCCTCCAAGCCCAGGCCCAGGCCCCTTCACTGGGCATGTCTATGTTCCCTCGCACGGTGCTGGGCTTCCAGACTCATCCAACTCCCTCGCCGAACTTCACACCCCATCGAGGCCCTGGAAGGTCCCCAGCGCTGTATGCCTGGCGCGCGAAATGGACAGATGATGGCAGGAGCTGCTGGCTGGCTTCCCCGCATGGCGCCCTCACAGCGGGACAGTCTCTTCCTGCCTGCCCCCCCCCCTTTTTTTTTTGCATGGGCAGACACCGGGAATCGAACCTGGGTCTCCATTATGGCAGGCGAGAACTCTGCCACGGAGCCACTGTCGCAACGCCCCTTCCTGCCCTTTTGAGAGCAGGTATAATCCTCTCACAGTGTTTGCCCTCCCGATGTGGCACTGTTGCGTATGAATGGGTGGTAATAAATAAGTAAAACACAGAATTTACCATTTTAACCATTTTTTTAAAACTTTTTTTTTTATCATATAATATAACATACATACAAAGCAAAGAAAGAAGAAAGCAATAGTTTTCAAAGCACTCTTCAACAAGTAGTTACAGGACAGATCCCAGAGTTTGTCATGAGCTACCATACCTTCCTATCAGATTTTTCCTTCTAGCTGCTCAAGAATATAGGAGGCTAGAAGGAATAATTTTTATCATCACGACCGGCTTTTTTTTCTTTTTTGTGAAAAATAACATATACAACAAAAAAGCAATAAATTTCAAAGCACAGCACAACTACTGGTTGTAGGACAAATTTTAGAGTTTGATGTGGGTTACAATTAATTTTAGCCATTTTTTAGTGGTATTTTTTAACTTATTGTTTTTATTTTTTAAATTGTTGTTTAAGTGGCATTTACTGCATTCAAGATATTGTGCAACCATCACCACCATCCATTACCAATATTTCTTCATCACCCCAAACAGGAACTCTGAACCCATTAATCAATAACTTCTCATTCCTCCTTCTCCCCAGTCTCTAATAACTTCTTTTTTTCCCCATTTTTTAAAACTTTTTTATTGTATAGTATAGCATATACACAAAGCAAAGAAATAAAAAAAAAAGCAATAGTTTTCAAAGCACTCTTCAACAAGTGGCTACAGGACAGATCCCAGAGGTTGTCAAGGGCTACCATACCATCTTCTCAGATTTTTCCTTCTAGCTGCTCCAGCATTTGGAGGCTAGAGGGCTTAAATACTTTTTCATCATCACAATCGACTTTTTTCCTTCTTTTTTTTTTTGTGAAAAATAACATATGTACATAAAAGCTATAAATCTCAAAGCACAGCACCTCAATTTGTTGTAGAACATACTTCAGAGTTTGACATAGGTTACAATTTCACAATTTTAGGTTTTTTCCTTCTATCTGCTCTAAAATACTGGAGACTAAAAGAGATATCAATTTAATGATTCAGCATTCATATTCATTTGTTAATCCTATCTTCTATGTATAACTCCACCATCACCTTTGATCTTTCCATCCCTCTCTTTGGGGTTGTTTGGGCTATGGCGAGTCTAAATTTTTGCTATTGGAAGGGTCTGTCACTAATATGGGGTAGGGAGATGGAACTATCTGATGTTCTGGAGAGGCTAGGCTAGGTTTAGGCACTTCTCTGGACCAGGAACCCATCTGGAGGTTATAGGTTTCTGGAAAGTTACTCTACTGCCTGGAACCCTTGTAGAATCTTATATATTACCCTAGGTGTTCCTAGGATTGGCTGGAACGGTCTTGTTTGGGGGTTGGCAGGTCATGATAGGTAGCAATGCTAACTGCAGCCTGCCTAACAGCAACCTCCAGAGTAGCTTCTTGGCTCTATTTGAGCTTCTCTGCTACTGATACTTTATTAATTGCACTTATTTACACCCTTTTGGTCAGGAGGGCATTGTTGATTCCACGGTGCCAGGTCTGGATTCATCCTTGGGAGTCCTCTCCCACATCGCCAGGGAGACTTTCACCCCTGGATGTCATGTCCCACATAGCGGGGAGGGCAATGATTTCACTTGCAGAGTTGGGCTTAGAGAGACTGAGACCACATCTCTGCAACAACAGGGGTCCTCCAGAAGTAGCTCTTAGGCATGCCTATACATAGTTTAAGCTTCTAGCTCCTATGTAAGCGTCACTAGAGTAAGCCTCATGATCCAGGGCATGGCCTATTGATTTGGGTATCCCTGAAGTTTGACACAATACTCTGATAACTTCTAATCTACCTTTCATCTCTATGAATTTGCTTATGCTAGATATTTCACATAATGGAATCATATTTGTCCTTCTGTGTTGGGCTTATTTCACTTAGCTTCATGTTTTCAAGGTTGTAGCATGTATCAAGACATTATTCCTTTTCACTGCTGAGTCCATTGTGTGGCTATGCCATGATTTGTTTATCTATTCTGCCACAATGGACACGTGGGTTGCTTCCACCTTTTGGCTCTTGTGAATAATGCTGCTCTCAACATGGGTGTAAAAATATCAGTTCGCGTCCCTGTTTTCAGTTCTTTTGGGGATGTGTCTAGAAGTAGAATTGCTGGGTTATATTCTGTGTTTAACGTTTTGAGGAACCGCCAAACTGCTTTCCGCAGTGGCTGCACCATTTTCCATTCCCATCAACAATGTACAAGGGCTCCAATTTCTCCTCATCCTTGCCAGCATTGTTATTTTCTGTTCTTTTTTTTTTTTTTGAATAATATCCATCCTATTGGGTGTGAAGTGGTAGGTCTCACTGCAGCGCTTTTAGCTTGTACAGTTTAATTTAATGTTTACCAATTTAAATGTCTTGGAGTTTAAAGATGGTTGGGATTTTAATTCCTTTCCTTAAAAGACCCATTGTAATCTGGAGGCATAACCTCTTTTCATTCAACTCACAAAGCGCCTACGAAGATCCAAGCGCTGGATTGCTTAAAGCAGCCAGGAACGGATTCAGAAATCTGCAGAGTTCAGAGGAACTTGCTGGTTTTTTGTTTTTTTTTTAAATCTCCTCGAGCTTTGCTTTAAACTGCAGGAGAAATATTACAGTTATCCTTGCCAGGGTCTCATCTACAAACTATGTCACAATCAATCCCAGCCCTACTCCCCAGCCATTCCCCCACCCCGATCACAGATGTTTCCTTAGAAACCAACTTGTCTGTCCCTGGTTTTCATGAGCTTTGAAGCTGGAGCTTCATGTAAACAAAACTTCGTAGAAACGCCAGCAATGACCCTTTCCTGCCCTAGCTCCCAGCTTTCTCTAAGTTAGTTTCTTGGGGGATCACAACATTCTCCTTAAATCTTTTTTTTTAAATACAAAGTGCATTTTGCAATTCAAAAGAAGATGGCAAATATCTCAAATGAAAATGGACACAGAACATAAATAAGGAAGTCATGAAATGAGAAATAAAAGTAGACAATGAGCCGGCATACAAAGGCTGAATTAACCAACTTGCAGGTGCTGACTCACCTCAATTATTCATGCTGTGTAAAAAACTAAATGTTTAATCATGTGAGTTTTTTTGGTTATTGTTACTTGTAATCCAAAAATTACTTGGGATCCTTACTGATCTCATAATTTGCTAACAAGAATAGAATACTGCAAGTGATTGACCCTACAATGTAGAATTGGCTAAATGGTGAATGAAGGGTCCTGAGCTGAGAGGACCCAATTACTTTAGGTTGAGAAGTTGTTGACTCTTGTTATATTGTCATAAAACGTCTTCTTAAACTCTCGAATTTGATGCCTTAGCATCCTGATGGTGTGCCTTTAGAGGTGTGGTATTGGGGAAATGGTAGAAACAATGCAGGATGTTGGCAAGTGTGCCCAATTGGGTGAGTCTTTGGTAAGATTCTATCATAAAGAGATAAGCTTTGTTGAAGTTGGCCAGTGTGAATGCAGAAAGGGGAGAAAATACAGCGATGCTAGGAAAAGTTCTTTCTGCCTGTGACCTGCAATATAGTCCCAAAATTTGGAGTCTTTGTAGAGTTGGAAAAGCTGAATGTTGTATTCTAATGTAACTAGAGGTAGGGAAGTTGGAGAATTAGCAGGATCTCCTTAAAATTTAAAAAAACGTGTTTGAACAGAGGAGAGCTTGTATTCATTTTCTCACAATGTTACAGTGGTCAGCTCTTGTCCTAAGGGATCATTTTGGTAATAAGAGGAGAAAATCTACAGGTCCATTGCTAGGCTTTGAGATAAGGTTGTGTGCTTCAGACCAGCGCCACTTTTGATTCAAGTCATCTGCCTGGTCATGCTGTGTCCTAAATCCTCAAGCTGGCTTTTTTCTTTTCTTTTTTTTTTTTACATGGGCAGGCACCGGGAATCGAACCTGGGTCCTCGGGCATGGCAGGCAAGCACTTTTACCTGCTGAACCACCATGGCCCGCCCGAAGCTGGCTTTTTTCTTAACTTTTTTTTTTTTAATTGACAAACCAAAAGAACATACAAATGAATGTTCTTAATATGCAAACATTCCTTATATGGTGTACAATCAATGGCTCACAATATCATCACATAGTAGTATATTCATCAACCTGATCCTTTTTTGAACATTTGCATCCCTCCAGAAAAAGAAATAAAAAGAAAAAAACTCATACATACCATACTCCTTACCACTCCCTCTCATTGACCATCTACCCCATATATATATAATTTTTATTTTTTTACATGGACAGGCACCAGGAAATGAATCTGGGTCTCCAGCATGGCAGGTGAGAATTCTGTCACTGAGCCACTGTCGCACCGCCCTTACCCAATATATTTTAACCTTTGTTCCCCCATTTTTTTTCCCTATACCCCTTACCACTCCCTTTCATTGATTACTAGGATTTCAATCTTCTCAATTTATTTTAAAATATTTGTTCCCACTGTTATTTATTTATTTTTAATCCATATGTTTTACTTATCTGCCCATACCATAGATAAAAGGAGCGTCAGACACAAGGTTTTCACAATCACACAGTCACATTATGAAAGCTATATCATTATACAGTCATCTTCAAGAAACATGGTTACTGGAACACAGCTCTACAGTTTCAGGCAGTTCCCTCCAGCCTTTCCATTACATCTTGAATAACAAGGTGATATCTACTTAATGTGTAAGAATAACCTCCAGGATAACCTCTCAACTCTGTTTGGAATCGCTCAGCCACTGACACTTTATTTTGTCTCATTTCACTCTTCCCCCTTTTGGTTGAGAAGGTTTTCTCAATCCCTTGGTGCTGAGTCCCAGGTCATTCTAAGATTTCTGTCCCATGTTGCCAGGAAGATCCACACCCCTGGGAGTCATGTCCCACATAGACAAGGGGAGGGCAGTGAGTTTGCTTGTTGTGTTGGCTGAGAGAGAGAGGCCACATCTGAGCAACAAGAGGAGTTCTCTGGGGGTGACTCTTAGGCCTAATTTTAAGTAGGCTTAGCCTATCCGATGCAGGAATCAGTTTCATATGAACAAACCCCAAGATTGAGGGCCTCGAGCTGGTTTTGAGGGGTGACATGGTGGAAAGGTGAATCTGGAAATGAAAACCCAAAAAGTCCAATCTGTGCTTGTTAACCCAAAGTATGATGTCCCACAACCTGGCACTGAGAGCTGGGGAGCCTATGGTTGACTGGACCTCCTGGGTTCAAATCCTTTATCTGCTGCTAGAATAACCTTGGACAAGTTCCAGCTTCCTCACCTGTGAAATTAGGATGATGATAATCATTTCCCTTATATGGCGGCTGTGAGAATTAAGCCAGTGAGTACGTTGGGTTCCTGACACATAGTAAATGCTCAATAAATGCTGGTTGATGTAGTCATGCCCTCTTACCAGCTTAATTGCAGTGACTCCCTCTTGCTCATCAGATCTTTCCCTATTCTAAAGCCCCCTTGGAGGAATGGAATAAAATATTCCTCTACCTACTGCTAACCCTGGGAAAGCTCTAGGATGATTTCTCATTTGTGCTTATATTTGTACATCACTAAAGCCTCATATGGCCCTTGTTCATGGGCTCATGTGTGAACTCTCCATCTCTTATACAATGAGCACTTGATCAATTGGGTTAAAGGGTCTGGACAACCTGGTGGGAAGATTCTCTCTTTATTCTACCCTTGTGGCCACTCTCCACCCCATTCACTCGTGCCCATCCCTTCCCGCCCACACCTCCTACAGATTTCATCTCAATAGATGTCACCTCCACCCTCTGGGTTGCTCAGACTGAAGTCTTGGCATCATTTTGGACTCTTCTTATTCTTTTACATCTGATATTCAGCCCACTAGCAAATTCCATCGGCTCCATCATCCCTATGTTGAAAGCTAGCCACTTCTCCCCATCTCTACCGCCACCACCCAGACCCAAGCCTCCGGCGTCTCTCATCTCTCATTGCTCCCCAACTTGTCTCCCTCTTTCTGCTTTGGTCCCTTGTGGTCTCTTAGTCCATAACAAGATTGGTGCTTGTTAAAGCCTAATCAAAGAAGGATGCCAAGGCCAAGCTCAAGTGCTTCCACTGGCCTTCAGGCTTCCATGAGCTCTGGCCCTTACCGGACTTCTGACCCCATCTCTCCATCCCTTTTTGACCCCCAGCCCCAGGGTCCCCCTTTGATCCCTGTGGGGGCAGTCAAGCTCCCGTCTCAAGGCTTCTGTGCATGCTGAGACCAATTCCTGGAGGGTGCTTTTCCTAGACAAAATGCATGTTTGTCTCAAATGCCACCTCACCAGAGAGACCTTCTCTGACACCTCACATGAAGTAAGCCCGCTCTCACCTGAGCCCAGGCACTCCCCATTCCTGACTTGTTTCCCTGTTCTCCATTTGCTTATTGCTCTTCCACGTGTATTAACTCCCTGATTTGTTCACTTCCTTCTCCCTCAGTCGAATGGCAGCTCCGGGTGTCAGGTATTGTGCTCTGTTTCCCACTGTGTCCTCAGTGCTGAGAACAGTGCTTGGCACCTGGGAGGTGCCACATGGATGGATGGTTGCGTCTGGGATCTCCCCACTAAGAGGTCCCCCACCCCCATGGCTGCAAGGATTTATCCTCAAATAAACCACCCTCTGAAGACATGTTCTATAGGCGGTGGTTTTCAAATTGGGTTCTGGGCACAACTTTTCAGGGGCTCAAGAGTTCCGCAATAATTGAAAGTGTTGCTTTTACATTTTGATGGCAATCTAAGAAAAAAAAAAGGATAAAAGCCTATTTTTGGCTGAGCCCTGAATGAAAGACAACCTTAGCTTTTATAGACTGTATTACATGCTAGAGATAAGGTAAACTTAATATGGCGACTGGCAATGTTAAAGGACAAACAATTCGTCAGTTTAAGGAGCAAAGCAGATTACGGAAGCAGATGAGCTGTTAGGGGAGGGGCCCCATCCCGGTGTCTTATCTCACCTGCCTACAGTTTTACCCAGTCCTGAAGGCTGGGAGAGGGGGTTTCTATCCCAGGAATGTGTCTTATCTTGCTTGAATGGCTTAAACTCTTGATGCTGCATCGCTTAGACAGGGGAATGCCGATGTCTTCTCACAAATCTACGACAGTTTCTTTTTTCCTATAAAAGGTGTCTGACTGATAAATACTGTGTCACCAATAACCACAGGCTGGTGAAAGTCTTAATGCAACACCAGGAGAGAAACCTTCGAGACTCTAGGCAGTTTTTTTTAATTAATATTTTTATCGTAAACAACAAACATACAAACATTCTATACGTGGTATATAATCAATGGTTCACAATATCATAACATAGTTGTGTATTCATCACCATGATCATTTTTTTGAACATTTGCATCTCTCTTACAAAAGGAAGAAAAAAGAAAAAAGTTCTACATGCCATATCCCTACTCTTCTGTCTCACTGACCACTAATATTTCAATCTATTCAATTTATTTTAACCTTTGTTCCCCTATTATTTGTTTATTTTTATCCATATTTTTTACTCATCTGTCCATACTGTAGATAAAAGGAGCATCAGTCACAAGGTTTTCACAATCACACAGTCACATTGCAAAAGCTTTATCATTATACAATCATCTTCAAGAATCAAGGCTACTGGAACACAGCTCTACAGTTTCAGGGACTTCCCTCTAGCCTCTCTAATAGACCTTAAACTAAAAAGGTGATATCTTTATAATGCATAAGAATAACCTCCAGGATAACCTCTCTACTCTGTTTGAAATCTCTCAGCCACTGAGACTTTATGTTGTCTCATTTCTCTCTTCCCCCTTCTGGTTGAGAAGGTTTTCTCAGTCCCTTGATGCTAAGTCTCAGCTCATTCCAGGATTTCTTTTCCACGTTGCCAGGAAGGTCCACACCCCTGGGAGTCATGTCCCACATAGACAGGGGGAGGGCAGTAAGTTTGCTTGTTGTGTTGGCTGAGAGAGAGAGGCCACATCTGAGCAACAAAAAAGGTTCTCTGGGGGTAACTCTTAGGCTTAATTTTAAGTAGGCTTAGCTTATCCTTTGCAGGGATAAGTTTCATAAGGGCAACCCCCCACATCAAGGGCTTGGCCTATTGATTTGGTTGTCCTCGCTCCAGGCACCTTTGTATGGGTCTGAAGGCAATGGGGTACCCCATGGAGCAAAGACATTGGCTTGAGAATCAGGAGACTGGAGTTTCCATTAAACTCTGTCTCTAAATGAACTGTATGTCTATGGCTGGGTTGGCCCACCTTTTATGGTCTCAGATTTTTATCTATAAAATGAGCCCTTCCAGCTCTGACATTCTATTTTGTGAGATACCTTGGGCAGAGAATCCCATCTGGACATCAAGAAAATCACTTCATTGGTATCCAGCCCAGAGCTGAGGCAATAATGATTATTAGTGAGTACTTTTCCTGGGTCTCCGTTCAAGACTCAACTTCTCTGAGTAGCCTTCTCTGATGACTCTACATAGAACCCCATACTCATCTCTACCTCATTTACCTGGCTTGATTTCTTTTAAATTTAATTTATTTTTACTGCTTTATTATTATTATTATTTTAGACTTACTATTTTTTATTAGAGAAGTTGTAGGTTAAGAGAAACCCTGCTCGATCTTTCTTATTGTTTTTCTCCATGCTTCAAGGAAACCTGACTTTCATTTAATATTGGTCTGTAACGGCTGAGAAAACTGAGGCTTTGCAACATTAGAGAACTTGCCCATAAAGGTCAGCGCTGGGGCTTGCACCCAGTGTGCTGCCGTCTTGCTGTGCTCAGCTTTGACTCCTTTCAAGCAGGAGAGCTTGCAGTACCAAATGCGCCAGGACCAAGATCATTTATATAGAAGCTCCGTTCTTTCTAATACTGTCCATGAGGAAGGAGAAAAATCAGATCCCCTGAGTCCTCCTTAACTGCTTTTTCATCATAGTGATTATATAGAGGATGCACTGGACACACCATTTTGGCACGGGGCAGGGTTTCAGGACTGGATGGCTCATTACCCACCCACTGGTTTCACCCACCCCCTTCATTTCTTCCTCTTTTTTTTTTTATGGTGGTAAAAATATACATAACAAACTTTACCACTTCAGCCATTTTTAAATGTACAATTCAGTGGAATTAAGCGTATTCACAGTGACGTACAAGCCATTATCACTGTTACCAGGATTGTCTCATCTAGAACAGAAACTTGGGTACCATTAAGCAATACCTCTCCAGTGTCCCTCCTCTAGGCCCCTGGTTACATCTAGTCTATCCCCTTCATCTTAAAGCTGGAAAGGTTGAGTGCCCCCGTGGCTCCCATCTTGAGCTGAGGACTGCCTGATTCCGGAGGCTGCAGTGCTCTGGGTGGTAAACCAGAAGGCCTGTGTTGGGGAGTGCCTGGAGCCCGCCCGGCATTGCCCATTGCCTGGCCCTACCCCTGCCCAGATGACGGCCACCTAGTGCCTTCGGGCCTTGGGCCTCTGGAGCATCTGTAATCTGGGTCCCCTTTGACTTTCAGCAGATGCTGGCTAGAGGAGGTTCTCACCTTTTCTAGGCAATGATTCCTGATGTGAAAACCACGTCTTTCAAAACATCGTCCGCCAACCAAAGCTGTAGGCTGAGCCCCCAAGTCTTGGGGTTTGTTCATATGAAACTTAACCCTACAAAGGATAGGTCAAGTCTACTTAAAATTAGGCCTAAGAGTCACCCCCAAGAGAACTTCTTTTGCTGTTCATATGTGGCCTCTCTCTCTCTAGCCAATACAACAAGCAGACTCACCACCCTCCCCTTGTCTACGTGGGACGTGACTCCCAGGGGTGTGGACCTTCCTGGCAACGTGGGATAGAAATCCTAGAATGAGCTGAGACTCAGCATCAAGGGATTGAGAAAACCTTCTTGACCAAAAGGGGGAAGAGTGAAATGAGACAAAGTGTCAATGGCTGAGAGATTCCAAACAGAGTCGAGGGGTTATCCTGGAGGATATCTACTTATGCATTAAGTAGATATCACCTTGTTATTCAAGATGTAATGGAGAGGCTGGAGGGAATTGCCTGAAAATGTGGTAGCCACATTTCTTGAAGATGATTGTATAATGATAAAGCTTTCACAGTGTGACTGTGTAATTGTGAAAACCTTGTGTCTGATGCTCCTTTTATCTACCTTATTAACAGATGAGTAAAACATATGGAATAAAGATGAATAATAGGGGGAACAAATGTTAAAATAAATTTAGTTTGAAATGCTAGTGATCAATGAAAGGGAGGGGTAAGGGGTATGGTATGTATTAATTTTTTTCTGTTTTCTTTTTATTTCTTTTTCTGAATAGATGCAAATGTTCCAAGAAATGATCCTGATGATGAATATGCAACTATGTGATGATATTGTGAATTACTGATTATGTATGTAGAATGGAATGATCAAAAGGTGAGAATGTTTGTGTTTGGTGTTTTTTGGTATTTAAAAAAAATTAATTAATTAATTAAAAAGAAAAACAACATTGTCCACTTGGTGTCCAAATGTACCAGTAGGATGGGTTTCTAGACCATTCCACAGAGATTTCCGTGTCTTCCTACTCCTGATGGTTTGCCTTTTTCCTCCTAGGTCTCTTGGGGGTTAAACGCTACCAGGAAGAGGTAGGGCAAGTTCTCCCACTTCTGCTGCATACTAGGAATGAGGGCTATTTCAAGTTCATGCAGAAGCTATTGCTTCTTGATGTTATGATTACAGATCAAATGCTCTTGTTCCTCTTTTGTTACACATGAAACAGCAGCGCACAGTACAAGATGGACTATTTTTGAGTGGTGTGGGCTCTACTGGGCTAGGTGTGGAAGTTCAGGGGAAAGGAGTACTGGGGAGGGAATAATGCAAATAAAAACAAAATAAGAACCAATCCTCATCATTAGCTTTTGCTGTGTGGCAGGCACAATATAAGTGCCTTATGCGTCTTAATTCATTCCGTCCTCTCCATAACCCTATCAAAGAGGGACAATCCTGCCCCCATTTCACAGGAGAGGCACCTGAGGCTTAGAATGGTTAAGTCATTTGCCCAACATCACAGAGCTGGTAAGCAGCAAAGGCAGGATTTGAATTCAGGTTGCCTGGCTCCTTGGACCTAGATGAAGGCTTCGTGAAGGAGGCAAGACTTGAGCTGGGCTTTCGGGCAAGCTGAAGGATGGCCCAGGTGGTGGAGAGGGCACAAGAGACTGGCTTCGCTGGGCAGAGGGCCGTGCGGTAGGGAAGACAGCTGGGCAGTGGGGGTGCGGGAAATACACTGAAAGGGGCCTCATCATCATTTGGTGGAGGGTTTAGACTTGGTGTGGAAGGGCACAACCTTTGAAGAGCATTGAAGGGTGACTTGCTGGCAGCAGAAGTTTGGGGATGCTTTTGGGGTGGTGGCGGAAGTCTGATGGGGAGGCGGGGGGGAGGTAGGGATGAGGTGCTGAGGGTCAGGAGTGGGATAAGGCAAGAGGAATGGGGAAGGGAGAGCAGTGCATGAGAATTCACAGAAGGGGTGGACAGTGGGAGGTGGGAGGACCATGTCCGATTGGCCACGAGAGTCTGCCAAGAAGGACCGCGTTGGTGCCGTGGGACTTTGTTTCTGGCTTAAACTGGTATCACGTCGGGGTGACTGCACAAAGAATTAAACATTTGTTACACAGTTGGTTTATTGGTCTCAAACTCTCAACCGTTTGGGTAGCCTAATAAGATAGATTTTTTTTTTCCAATTGATTGTTAGAGCAGTTGGGGTTCAATTAGAGAAGCAAAATCTCCGTGAGCAAAGGGAACAGCATTTTATTAAAGGGAATAGACTCCCTGTGCTGGTGGGAGCTGGTGACACCGTCTGGGTCAGATCCCTTCTCTGTGCCTATGCTGGCCTGAAGGCAGCTGGGCCAGCTCAGGGAAGGAAGATGGACGTGAATGGATGTAAATAGACTGGGATGACCTTGGTCTCTGGCTGCCTGTAATCTCAGTGATGTGGGGGACCGGAGGATAAACTGGCACCCCTCACTTCAAAGCTGTGTGCACCTGACTCAGGATTTGCAGAAGCTGGGGTTGATCTAATGGAAGCTGAAGAAGCTGCAGGCACCGGGGCTGCCCCGTGCCAACAAGGGGAGCTGGCAGATCAGCCACAGGGCGTGTGGGCTGACCCTGCCTGCCCTGCACCACCCGACATGCTTCAGAGCATGACAAAATAGCTGCAGCTTCACTTCCACCTTCCAAATCTTGCACACATTCTTTTGTGGCTCCCCCAACCCAGGACCCTCCAGGAAGGGGATTCTGAGAAATAGAGCTGCATGGATCCAATACCAGGCTACCACGATTGTCCACGTACATACCTAGTAGATTCGCTCTCCTTTAATTCTTTTTCCCTCCTCTGCTACTTGACTGAAAGGGCATCTGGGATGCAGCAGAAACTTTCTTAGTGAATTAGTCACAATCAACCAATTATGTCTGAGCCTTCCCTACAAGTTCCTCATAAATCTCAGCTCCTCTCTAAACTTTCTAAAGTCAAATTTGTTTCTGAAGATAGAGCGAATGGGGCAGGTTACTTCCAGCTGCAGGATGCATGATTGACTTTTAAAAGGACTGAAGAAATGTGCTGTGGGAAGATAAGCTCCCCACTTCAGGCAGGGCTAATTTTGGGCAATGCCCACTTAGGGGCCGGAGACTGGCTAGAACCCATTTTCCTTCTCATCCAAGTTATCTCACGGCAAGAACCTGCCCCGGCAACAGCACAAGCTGTTCCTTTCTTTTTCTTATGCTCATGACTCATAAAAGTCCCAGGGTTTTGCTTGGGATGTTGAGGACATATTTTCCCGAGGTTTGTTTTCCTGCCGAAGGCTGTTCTTGTCTGTGTGTGCTTTCTGGTTGTCAGGTCAGAAAGCAGCAAATTCAGGTGTTTTTTTTTTTTTTTTTTTTTTTAACTGTTTGCAGAATTCCTTGCATAGCTGGAGGCCGCATTTGGAGGTTGGAGTTGGGGTGGTGAGCAGAGTTTAGGGCTTTGTGAAATAGGATCAACCGTTTCTAGGCTATTCCCAATTTTGCTTGATTAGCCTCGGAATTGATGCATCTGGAATGGATTCTGTCACAACCAGCCCTTTAGCCCTTGAGCTTTATTTTCTCCCACCCTTAATATATCAGCTGCTAAGGGGAAGCAAGTCAGCTTGGCAGGGGTGAGAATTCTGCAGCTCTCACTGTCCAGGCCAGCTGGCCACTGGGTCCAGTTGACTCTCCCAGCCAGTGGCAGGTGGGAAACCAAGGGCCGACCTGGCAGGTTCAGGAAGCAAGTCCTGGGGGAGACATAGTGCCCTCCTGCCACAGTGCTGGCACACCTGGCACCATCAAGGCAGAAGGGACTCCGGGCATCTCATCTTCCTGTCCCCTGCATTCCTGTTTCTTGGTACCGGCCGAGTTGGCCTTCACCTTTCATTGAAGTGAAAAAACGGTCTTGAGAGATGCATTGTTCCTCAAGCCACTTTGGAATACTTTCAAGCACAGTTTCACAGCAAAATAGGGAAAAGGACAAGATCATGCATGGGGCTGAATCATCCACTTGGATTCTAGAAGGAGGACTTCGAATTCACGCTTTCTCTGTTCTAAGCACGGGGGAGAGGGACGCGGAAGGCATTTGGCCGGAGTGAGGGATGGAGGTCTGGTACTTGTCCAGAATTTCTCCCTCTAGATGGTGACAGGCTCTTAGAGAAACATCTTAATAAAAGGGTCAGAGCAGTCTGGCAACCACCCAACCTCCTCTTACCCCGGACAAAAATAACGACCTGACGAAAGTGTTAAGGTGATTTTTTTTTTAGTGCATTTACTGCTTTATAGACCCCAAACTCCCCAACTAATGAACGTCTTTTTTTTAAAAAAACAAAAACAAAAACAAAACTATTAAAACATTTGTCCAACTATCTTATTACCATCAGGGTTGGAGTAGGCGTACTTTGAAATCTTGTTTTTGTTTTTTTCATCACATAGTTGTACATTCGTCACCATGATCATTCTTTAGAACATTTGCATCACTCCAGAAAAAAGAAAGAAAAAGAAAAACCTCATACATACCATCCCCCTTACCCCTCCCTCTCATTGACCGCCGGTGTTCTTTGAAATCTTAACCGTGTTGACATGAGCGAAACACATGCGCACTGAAAGGCCTGGAATGCATGATTTTACAGCGATTTCTGTAATCGCACATGCTTTTCTCCTTTTCCAAACATTGCTGGGGAAGGGGGGTCAGTTTGAGAAAAGTAAAAGAGGCATTTAGAAAAAAAAAAAAAAAAGGAAAAGAAGAGCCACTTTTCCGCTGAGGATATTCCCCGAGGTCTTTGAAAGTGGCTCCATAGCCCAGGGTGAGAGCTGGTATCTGGGTGTCCCGGCTAATTTAGGGGAGGCCTGGAGTGAACACAGGCAGCAGGCTGGGTAGGGTCCGAGACTTGGGCGCGAAGTGACCTCAGGGGCTTCTCCCTTCCTGTCTCTCTCCTGGGCTCTGCAAAGAATGGAATGCGTGTGAGCTGACCAGTTCTCCTGGAGATTGTGGGATGTAGGAGGCCATCCCAGGAAGCCACAGCCAGGGGTTCCCAGACTGGCATGCTGAAAATGGGAATTATGGCTGAGGAGATAAGGAGGCTAAACGCTTTGGGTTCTTAAGATAAGCCTCCCATAAAGGCGAATTCCCAGGAGCGGAGGCAGCTGAACGAGATTCCAAGCTGGTTCCCACACGGCCTCTGAGATTCAAAGACTCTGGCATCCGAGGGGCTCTGGGATCTGAAACCCTCTGAGATGCAAAGGAGTCTGGGATCTGAGGACCTCTGAGCTAGGCCCAGCTGGGAGAGGGTAGAAGCCCTTCCATTTCCACGGTGAGTCCTCCAGTCCCCAACTCTGCCCATGTCCCCCCTCTGAGTAAAACCCTCTGACCCAACTCTTCCTCTTGCTTTTGGCATAAATTCCCCAGCACTCATCACCCCGGCCTCCTTTCCTTTCATCAAATATACCAATGCCCCTGGGCCTTTGCACGAACTGTTCCTTTGGCCAGGAAATGCTCCACTATCCCCTAAGCCATTTATCCTTCAGATTTCAGCATGGCAATCACTGCCTGAGGACAGCCTTGGCTGTGGACTCGGGCGAGATCTTTTTCCAAGGGCCCTGCACCTGTCTTCTGTCACTCTTCCTCACCTTGTGCCTGCTTCTCCTGGGTCCCTTTCCCTCACCAGTGCCCTGGGCGCTAAGGAGGT
The DNA here is from genome assembly GCF_023851605.1 of Tamandua tetradactyla. Classification (NCBI taxonomy): domain Eukaryota; kingdom Metazoa; phylum Chordata; class Mammalia; order Pilosa; family Myrmecophagidae; genus Tamandua; species Tamandua tetradactyla. The sequence continues at coordinate 12,130,972 of NC_135335.1, forward strand.
CAGGAACCCCCTCACATGTCTGGCAGGTGTTCATTCGTGCCTTTCCAAGGCCTGAGAGTGGGAGAGGGCAGACCTCCTTCTTGTTGGGGATGGCATCTGTTTGCTCGCCCTTTGGTCCTCGGGAATGTCCTGTGTCCATTTCAGAGGAGGAAACTGAGGGTCAGGAGGTTCCGTCACTCAACTGAGGCCACATAGCCCATAAGTGATGGCGGTTCTCGGCCCTCCTGCCTAGGGCTCTGTTCTAGTTTGCTAGCTGCTGGAATGCGATATACCAGAAACCAAATGGCTTTTAAAAAGGGGAATTTAATAAGTTGCTAGTGTACAGTTCTAAGGCTGTGAAATTGTCCAAATAAAAACAAGTCTATAGAAATGTCCAATCTAAGGCATCCAGGGAAAGATACCTTGGTTCCAGAAGGTTGATGATGTTTGGCGGTTTTCTCTCTCAGGGAAAGGCACATGGTGAACACGGTGGCATCTGCTGGCTTTCTCTCCAGGCCTCTTGCTTCATAAAGCTCCCCGGGAGGCGTTTTCCTTCTTCATCTCCAAAGGTCATTGGCTAGTGGACTCTGGGGTTCTCTCATCCTTCTGTTGGGGTTCTGTGGCTCTCTCCTCATTCTCAAAAGGCACTGTCACCAAAATGTCTCCTCTTTTATAGGGTGCCAGTAAGCTAATCAAGACCCAGGTAGAATGGATGGAGACACGTCTCCATCTAATCAAGTTTAATACCCACAATCGATGGAGTCACATCTCCATGGAGATAACCTAACCAAGCTTCCAACCTATAGCGCTGAATAGGGATTAGAAGAAACTGTTGCTCCCACAAGATTGATTAGGGTTAAAACATGGCTTTTCGAGGGTACTTAAATCCTTTCAAACCGGCACAAGTGGGTAAGAACCACTGGGCAGCTGAGGACAAATGTAGGTTCCCAGACCTTCTGATTTTGTCACAGCACTTTCATTCGTTTAGCAGACTTTATTATTAAAAAAAATTTTTTTTGTATGCTGTATGGTGGTGTTACATTTCCTTATTTTTCCATGCAAGCATCCTGTTATTGCAGCACCATTTGTTGGATTTTTGTTTGTTTTGCTTATTTGTTTGTTTTTTGGGGAAATGCATGGATTGGGAATCGAACGCAGGTCTCCCGCATGGCAGGTGAGAATTCTGCTGCTGAACTACCCTTGCACTCCCAGCAGACTTCATTTTATAAAGCAGTTTTAGGTTTATGGAAAAACTGTGCAGAAAGTAGGGCGAGAGTTCCCATCCCCTCTCCACGCCCATTTTCTTGTATATATTGATGTCCTGCGTTGGTACGTTGGTTAGATGAACTGCTACTGGCCAATCATGATTAATGAAAGTCCGGAGTTTCTATTAGGGTTCTTTCTGTGTGGTACAGTCTGTGGGTTTTGACAGATATGGAATGACATTGCATCCGTCATTATGTTATCCTACAGAATAGGCTCATACCTATAAAGCACCATAAAACACCTCTACCTCATCTACAGATGCCGCCGTGTTCGCCATGTGCCTTCCCAGCTGAGAGAGAAAACTGCCAAACATCATCAACCTTCTGGAACCAAGGTATCTTTCCCTGGATGCCTTAGATTGGACATTTCTATAGACTTGTTTTTATTTGGACAATTTCACAGCCTTAGAACTGTACACTAGCAACTTATTAAATTCCCCTTTTTAAAAGCCATTCAGTTTCCGGTATATCGCATTCCAGCAGCTAGCAAACTAGAACAGAGCCCTAGGCAGAAGGGCCGAGAACCGCCATCACTTATGGGCTGTGTGACCTCAGTTGAGTGATGGAACCTCCTGACCCTCAGTTTCCTCCTCTGAAATGGACACAGGACATTCCCGAGGACCTCTTCATCCCTCCACCCTGCCTCCCCTGACCCAGGGGCCACCACTGATCCTTTTACTTTGTTTGGGGTTTTTCCTTTTCCAGCAGCCATGTGGTTAGAATTCATACAGTATGTGGCTTTTTCAGGCTGGTTTTCACACAGCCGTATGCACTTACGGTTCCTCCTTTTCTTTTTGTAGCTTGAGAGCTTCCTTTTCTTTCTTTCTTCTTTTTCTTTTTCTTTTTTTTTAAACCTTTGCAACAGTTCTTGCAAGAACTTACTTATATTTGTACGATATAAATGGTGGGACACATGGAACAATACCCCATTGTACGGATGCACCACGATTTGTTTATTCATGTCAAACCATTTTGCACAAGGACCCCCCGCGACCCTGTCTTAGAGGTCCCTGCACATCTGGAGAAATTCTGACCCGGGGTCAGAGGCCGTGCCTGGGTTTCTATGGGTGTGACTGAGAGGCAGCCGGGGTGGGGCAGGGAAGGGTTGATGGGGACAGAGGGGCTTGGGGAGGGCCGCGGTTGGTTCCCAGAGTGGTGATGACTGAGGCCCAGGAGCTCAGGACAGAAGGAATGCGTGGGACAATTGTACAGCCCGCCCAGCTCAGCGAGTGTATGTGAGGGGCTGCCGCGGGAAGGCTGGAGGGTAAAGAGGGCCTGGGGCTGGGCCGTGGGGATTGGGGTCCCCCCCCCAATGCTCCTGGGGTGCAAAGGGTGTGGCCAGGTGGAGCTCTGCCTCTCGGCTTTCCCACCCTGTCGACGTCTGTCTCCTCTCTCCCTCCCTTCCTTTGTGCTCTGCCTTTTATTCTCCGATCCCCTTTTCCTCTTTCTTTTCCTCTCTCCTCCAAGGGCTGTCGGATGGGCCTGAAAAATGTTTGGATTGTGCCTGGGGGGAAACGTCACACTCCGGAGACACCCCCCAACCCCACCCCACCCCGTGCCCCCTGCCTGCATCCCAGTTCCTCCTCCCATCAGCTGCTGGGTGTCCCAGGGCAGGTCCTGTTATGTCTGCAGACCTCACTGTCTCCATGTGTAACATTGGCCGCTCTCAGTGCCCACCGCATGGTGCCATGCGGGAGAATTCGTGTGCAATGCTCAGAAGGGTGCTGGGCACAGAGCAGGCGCTCAGTAATAAGCAGTGTCCCTTATAACTCACGGAGGTTTTGGGCAAAGGGGTGGGTTGGCCCGATCCCCTTTCTCCCCCCAATAGAGGGCGTGGGGGGAGCATTTGTAGTGCAAGTGGTGGGGGCAGGAGGTGCTGCTGGGGTGGGGTGGGGGGCGCGTGTGGGTGTGGTGCCAGCCTGAGCCCAAGCTGCACCCTCTGCTGGAAAAGCTGCTGGAGTTGGAGGATGGAAGAGTTCTCTGGGGAGCAGGTCCCCTTAAGGGAAGGAAGAGGTCAGGCAGTACCCATGGGGCCTTGGCCGTGGGAGGGTAAGGGCGGTTCTCAGCTTTGTCTTCTGGTGTCTCGCCCTAGAGTCCCCGTGGAGAGGGGAGGCTGTGATTCACTGCATGGAAGAACGGTTTCACCAGGGTCTCTGCCAAGCACCGGGACCCAGAAAAGATGCTGTTGTAACTGCCAAGCCCAGAGGCAGGGAAAGAGGCACGTGCCCACTGGGCATGGAGGATGGGGTGTCTTGGGTGCATCTGGGGAGTCGCTTGTTTGCCCGGGAAGCTCAGTGTGGCTTTGGCCCTTTGTGTATGTGGGTAGCGGCTGCAGGTTTGCAGAGCAGCAGTGCCCTTGCAGGTGGGAGCACGTGGAGGAGGTGCCAGCCCTGCCCAGTGGGGCTCAGGCGCCTGAAGGAGGTGGCTGGGGGGCGGGGCAGGGCCCCGCAGACCCTTCGTGGGAGCAGATGGGGTCTGTGCATGTGGACATGCAGACTGCTATCTGAGGACCTCCAGGAATCATTGGTGGGAAAGAAGGAGCTCACAGGGGATTGGCATCACACCTCTCGCTGTCACAGGCAGAAGGGTGATGTGATAGTTAGATTCAGTTGTCATCTTGGCCAGGTGAGCATACCTAGTCTTGTTGCTGCGGACATAAGCCAATGGTACGAGAACCTCATCTGTTGCTAATTACATCTGCAGTCGGCTAGGAGGCGTGTCTGCTGCAATGAGTGACGTTTGACTTAATTGGCTGGTGCTTAAATGAGAAAATGCAATGTAGCACAGCCTAAGCAGCTTGGCATTCCTCATCTCAGCACTAGCAGCTCAGCCCAGGCCTTTGGAGATGCGAAAGAAGTCACTCCGGGGAAAGATGTTGGAACCCAGGGGCCTGGAGAGAAGACCAGCAGAGACCATCCTGTGCCTTCCACGTAAGAAAGAACCTCAGTGGAAAGTTAGCTGCCTTTCCTCTGAAGAATTAACAAAATAAATCCCCTTTTATTAAAAGCCAGTCCATCTCTGGTGTGTTGCATTCCGGCAGCTAGCAAACTAGAACAGGTGACTATTGTCAAAATGGCTGTGTCTTTAGCCCTAGGCTAGGGTGGCCCAGGTAAATGCAACCTACACATTTATTAATAAATGATTACGTTACTCTTCTGACTGCAAACTGAAAGCTTTCCCTCTCTGCCCAAGAGTTGGATGTAAGCTGCTTTCTACTTTATGGGGCCCTTGATGCTTTCTCTGTGGCTGTGGAGCTAGACCTAGATTTTGCAAATGTTCCAGCCCCCAACTTAAAGCTGTTACCCTCTCTCAAAGGAGGGACTCGTAGGACCCCACCCTCCACCCCAGGCAGGGTCATCACAGGCCTTTCTTGCACCCCGAGCCTCGAGACTGCCACCTCTCGGGTGCCACAGGAGCCCTGGCTCTGTGCCTAGTTCCCTCTGCTCCCCATTGTCCAAATTGCACTGGGCTCCTCCCAGCCCATTACCCCCACTTTGTCCTCTATGGCAGTGGTTCTCAATGGGGGGCGGGGGCATTGAGATTTGCCCCAGGAACATTTGGCCTGGGTATGGAGACAATTTTGGTTATCCCATCTGGGGCCTGGGGGGCTGCCACTGATTTTCATGGCTAGAGGCCAGAGACGCTCCGAAACATCCTACAATGCCCGGGTCAGCCTCTGACACCAGAGATGCATCCCCCCCCCCCCCCCGAATGTCAATAGGGTCTCCTTTGAGAAACCCTCCTTAAACTGTTTTGCAGATAGAAAACACGCCTCTGAACACTCCCCTGGCCTAACCTTGGCTCCAGGTACCAAAACCCCTGTCCCCACCCCTGCAGCTGCAGGAGACAGAGGTTCTTGCTGGGCAGAAATCCCACTCCAGTTCCTCCTTCTGTGCTAAGTGTAAATAAAATCGGAAATTCTTTGAACTTACAGGGGCTGAGGCATCAGCAGGGAGTGTTAGGTCTGGAGGGATTGCAAGAGGGCTGGCCTCTAGAATGATCCATCTGTTCTATTAAAATCCCCCAGCTGGGTCAACATTAGATTACTGTTTAGAAGCTTTGTTTTGTTTTCTCTGGAAGAATAAAGAAATGGGAGCTTCAGGTTCGCTGGAGATGATCTGATGTAAGAAATCATACACAAAACACTGGCCTTGCCCACCTGAGGGCGGTCACCATTGGACTCTTTGATCAGTGCACAAGCCTGTTCTGTGGCTGCGAGACAGACCATCTGGATGCTCGCTGAGTTTTCAACTTTCGAACTTTTGTTGTTTGGGTGTGTAGGAATCAGGGCTCCAGTTACGGGAAGTATTCCATAAACGCTCTGAAGCTTCTGAAAAAAAATTTATACGTAATATATTTTTAAAATTTTAATTTTGCAATAATTTCCAACTTACAGGAAAGTTGCAAAAATAAGACAGAAACAATACATAGAACTCCAATGTACTCCCCCCACCCAAATATGAAGCTTTACTAATTATCACCGTTTTGCCTCATTTGTGCTATCATTCTATGTGTATCTGTTATCTATTATTTGTCATCTATCTGGCAATAAAATCTTTCCTATCTGTCAAGTCTGTTTAATTTTTTCTATCCCTAGTATTTGTTTATTTCTTCAACCTTTGAGAGCAGATTGAGTTACTCTGCTCCTCTCTGAGATTTTCTCGTGTAATTTTTGGTTTATGAGCCAGCACCCTAAATGAGTAATTATGCTTTCTGCTCATTTTGCAAACTCCATTTCACATGTTGCCTTCTCTGCCCAGGCAGCTCTCCCACTCATGGAGTTACCTGCCCTTTGTCTGGACACACACTCCTCAACCATAGCACTTTTTATTGTCTTGTTACTTGAACATAATTCCCATGTAATGAATATAACTAAAATAATTATTCCCCAATAGCAGAAGATTCTCAAGGGCAGGGACCATGTATTATTTATTTCTCTTTGGGCTCTTAGCATCAGCAAGGGGTCAGGAAGTGTTTTCTGAGTTTAACTGAACTTTAAAGAAGTAAGGAATAAGCAATGAGTTGATCAGAAAAATGGCAAATTTGGGCCTTTGAATTTTTTTTTTGTATGCTGCATAGTGGGGTCCCATTTCATTCTTTTTCCATGTGAACATCCTGTTATTGCAGACCATTTGTTGATTTTGTTTGCTTGTTTTTGTTTTTGCTTATTTGTTTGTTTTTTGGGAAATTCACGGACCTGGAATCAAACCCGGGTCTCCTGCATGGCAGGCAAAAATTCTACCCCTGAAATACCCTTGCACCCCCGGGCCATTGAATTTATATTGAGGTATGCATTACTGTAAATTGTTAACAAGGTATGTTGGCGACTGCCTGAGAACACCTCCATCTTCTTTTTCAAGCCAATCACAATTCCCAATGTGCTTCCGCCATGCCCTTCTCAGTGTCAAAAGTCTCAAATACTTCAAAATGTGTTTTTGGAATATCGAAAGTGCTGTGGTGGAGACTAGAAGCACCAGGAATTTGAGGTGTTTTTAGGATACACTTCCTAATGACATCCACTGCAAAAGATTGGATTATAGAATATACACATAGGTATTTTCTTTAAAATAATGCACTTTTATTACTTTCCAAGATACACTCTAAATGTCTTGAACTAGGCTGCAAATAAGGATCTAGGTTTTGTATGATCATTAAGTAAACCAGGTCTTTTAAAAACTAAACTTGGGATCTTCATAAATATACAAATGATTCATAGTCAATAGGTGGGTTGTTTGTAAAACAGTTTATTATCCTAAGTAGGTTAAAATGCTTCCTTATCTTGGCATTGTTGTTAATTTGCATACTAGTCTTTGCTTAAATGACCACATATTCTTGACCAGGAGGGTCTGAGTTTTACTGCATCCATCCATCTAGCAAAATTGAGCACCTACTATGTTCCAGCAGGCACTTCCTAGTGAAAATTCCTAGTGAGGCAAACTCATCTCGAATGTAGAGTTGAAAGAGTCTGGATCTGGTGTAAGGGTTGAGGGCGAGAGAAGAATCGAGGATGACTCCTAGATTTTTGGCTTGAACACCCTGGTTGAATGGCCTTGCCACTTACTGAGGTAGATGACAATGGAGAGCAGAGGGTCTAGGAAAGAAAAATCAAGAGTTCAGTTTTAGCCATGTTAAACCTGAGATCCTTAATAGAAAGCTAACGGGCGATGTCAAGTAGGGTGTTGGAAGCACAGAAGTCTGGCCTTCAGGGGAATGGTTCAGGGGAGATAAAAATTTGGGGCCATCAGCATGTAGATAGTATTTAAAGCAATGGTAGGGGTTGGCATCAACCAGGGTGAACATGGGGCTGGAGAAGAGAGGAGAACCAAGGATTGAGCCCTGAGGCTCTCCAACATTTGGGAACCAAGAAAAGTAAGAGGACCAGGTGTACAGGATTCTACAGTAGGGTTCTTCAAAGCGTGGCTCCCTGGTTGTACCTGTCTGTGTTACTGGTTTGTTACTGGTCCATGGCGAGGCATGGAGAGTAGGTGTTAAGGAACTTTTATCGCCATCTGACATTGCTGCATCATCCAAGCACAGACTTGGATGTGCTTTATCTAGCTATTCATTTTTATTCTCTTGTTACGAAAGTATTGGCTAGTAACAAGTTGGAAAAAGTAAAAACCCTGGGCCCTCATCATGGGTTGAGTATGATGAGGACACAGAATTAGTCTTGGATTTGGCAGTTTGGGTGGCCTTGGCAGTGGAGGTTTTCTTGGCCTGACGGGAATGGAAACCTGAGTGGAAGCTGTTAACCGAGAATGGCAGATGAGAAAGAAGATTTTGCGAGTATGTATAGGGCTTTGCTGAGAAGGAAAGAGAAATGGGTTGGTAGGAGAGGAGAACAGTGAGAACAGTTTTTATTCTTTAGGTTGAAGGATATTAGAACTTGTCATATGCTCATGGGGATGATTCAGTGGAGAGGGAGAGGTGGATGATGCAGAAGGAAGATAGATAATTTCCTTTAAGGTGCCCCCTTAAATTGTGGGTAGGAGGCAGAGTCCTGTGCACCCCCGAGAGTGGACCTCAATGGAAAGGGGCAGGAAGAACTCATTCAACTTTACAGCAACTTCCTCTGTTTTAGCACTGAAAACCCCACATCCCCCAAACCCACTCACTTCAGGGATATCCTCTGTCACAGGCAAATTGAGACAGCTGGTCTACCTACCAAGGCACCAGGCCTGATAAGATGAGTGCATCATAGGATGCAGGGAGTTTGGTGAGCTTGACGGAGGGAAGATGAGATAGCTCTTGATTATGGCTTCTGTTTTCTTGGTGACATGAGTTGAGACCGAGGAGGGGGAGAGAGGCTGGAGGAGTTAGGAGGTGTGGAATGGGTCATCTTGGAAAGGAAGAAAGGGAGATTTCTAAAAGATGTGGTAACATTTCCAGGTAGGGCTGGGTTCCTGAGATCTGTGGCCATACTTTCAAAGGGGATACCCATCGGCATGGGTGTGTGGGTGTACTCTCTCCTACAAAAAGCCAGACTTCATTCTATTTGATTAGTTGGAACATAATTTATTGCCCAAGAATATGATTAACATGGATAATATTCTTGGTTGGTAGGACTTTGAGATAAAAATGGAGAAAAAGTCAAATCTCCTGAGAGTAAATTAACAATGCTTCCACCCTCAGCTTATCTTCTTGCATTAGGGCCTGCTAACGATTATATACAGACCCAGTCATGCAGTTCTAACCCTTTATAACCAGATCACATGTCCTCCCATCTCCCGTGGAAACACTGTGTTTGTTCATTTTGCGCATGCGACAATTTAACATTAGTGGAAATAAGTCTTTGCCAGGTTTGCCTTCCTGCTGACATTCATCGGAAGATGTTCAACTGTATTGCTAACTTTTACTTATTTTGCCCATTCTGTGGGCAGAGTCTAGATAACAGGTACTTAGTCAGAGCAGATGCTTCAGGAAGGAGAAGGATGCCTGGATTTGGAGTTAGAAGACCTGGATTCAAGCTATCTATCCAGCCATCGTTTATTGGCCAGGTGACCTTCTGGAGCACATCTAAACTGTCAACTTCAGTTGGGTCATAAAATGTGGCTAAAACCACCTACGCTGGCTACTTCAGAGGGTGGAGAAACTTCATAAAATAAGTAAATGAAAGGGTCATGTGTCAAATGAATGTCGCAGGCTGTTGTGGTTATTTGCCACCTGCTTCTGTGACTTTCTTCAATTATTTCTAGTTCTGTAGCTGCAATAAATTGGGACAGAGAAAACTGCTGAACCACTGGGCGTGGCAACTGGGCTTTAAAAAACTGTCAGTAATAAGACCGGATGAGGTGGTGGGCGAGGTGCCAGGGGAAAAATGAGAAGGGAGAGCCTGGGTGGTGGGACTGAGGTGTGGGAGGGTGGCAGGGCGGGGGGTTGTGGGAAGAGAGGGAAAGCGCTGCGTTTAAAATACAGAAAGCGGAGTAGTTCCAGGAGTTGACAAACTTTAGGGTGCAGTCTTAAAATGGGATTGCTGAAATCATGTCCTGTGTGCTCTGTTTTAGAACACAGTGGGCGAAGAGGCCATTTTAGAAGGACTTTAAGTGTCCATCGCTGAAAGGTTTCACCTTCAGCTATTCAGGAAATTCTACTCTATAAAGTGAGTCATTCATTCCCCAAGGATTCTGCATAGCCAGGGATTGTACCGGGCCAAACACTGGGACATTGCTCCTGGAAGATTGTTTCCATTTGTCATGGGCTATAACTTAGAGGTAGTATTTTTGAAATTTGCAATTATGCAGGACTCAAAATATTTTTAAGAAATTAGTTAGAAAATCCTCATGTGTGGTCCTTCCTTTATTATTGATTATGACAAACAGACAAGTTGTATGATCCCCAGATCAAGTGTAGATTTACTCTTAATTGATTTAAGAGGCAACTTGGATTCCAGCGATACAGATACCTCCCTCAGAGGACATCCAAGACTGTCTTATCTTCAGATTCCCAGAGGGACCCTTTGTTTTTCTCTGCTTGATCTCAGCAGTCCACAACCCCTCCCTTAGAACTCCACCATCTGTAGCTCTCACTCTCCAAGATTCAGCCCTTGGACTCCGACTCATCTCTCATCGTACACTAAAGAAAGTCATTCTTCCCCTTTAATCATTCTGTAAAGAGATCACGAAAACAACAAATTCTTATTATCAATTATTTCATGCAACTCTAAACTGTTTAAAGTGTAAACTAAAACTTGTCTCCTGACCCGCTCTCAGGGTACCCACGCTTTCTCAGAAAGCTCGTACAGGCTGGGGCTTCAGGGTTCATGTCTGTAAACCCAGGTCTCCAGTTCCACCTCTTGGAGCTCTATCCTTCTGCAGCACACGGTTAGGAGAGGCGCTCATTTCAGATGCATCAAATCTTCAGATCGGCTGGCTATGCCCACTTCACAGCTCGTGTGGACGGGCCTTAAGTGACCTGTAAGAGGGGTTTCCTGTGGGCGGCCTTGGGAAAGATATTTGATTTCTGTGTGCCTCAGTTTCCTCACCTGCAAGGAAGGGCTTAAGGCACCGTGATCCCTTATGCACATTAATGCTTTGACCAGTGTGTTCCTCTAACCTTCTCAATCTGTAGTTCCGGTTTCCTTTTAGTTCTTGTCATTTGTCATTTTTGTTTCTCCCCCAGCGGAAGAATTTGTATAGAAATGCAGGAGTTGGAAGAACTGGACTCACCTTTTGGCTGGCTGACTGTGAGACCCTACCCAGTCACTTGGCCCTTTTATACCTCAGTTTCTTTATCTGAGAAATGAGGGACCAAGACTGTTGGATTCCCAGGAAGTTCTCTCCTTCTGGTACCCCCTGAGTCTCATCACTTCCTCTGATATGATGTCTCCGATCCTAATGGGGTAGTCAGCTCAGGGTAGGTGTTTGCTGTTTTCAGCTAAAGGGTCTTGGGTGGGGGACAGGCTGGGGAAGCTGGGCCCAGTTCCAGCACCGCTGAGTCAGTCCCTTGTGCTCTGACTTCATTTTTTCAATAGAAGTGTTGTGAAATCCTGGACTATCACTCATGCCCATGTTCAACTATGATGCATTTGTGGCGCATTCCAATGCACGTATGAATGATCTGCAGATGATCTATCACCTGTGAACTTGGGATCCCCTGCCCCTTCTCCGTATGGGCAGTTTTGAAGAATGCTAGTGTGGCCAACCATTCCATTTCCCCTGGACTATCCTGGATTTTGTATTGAAAGTCATGTCTCAACAGAGGTTAAAATATATCGAGTAGATGGAAATACTAGTGGCCAATGAGAGGGAGGGGTAAGAGGTATGGGATGTATGAGTTTTTTCTTTTTATTTCTTTTCCTGGAGTGATGCAAATGTTCTAAAAAATGATCATAGTGATGAATATATTACTATGTGATGATATTGTGAGCCATTGATTATATACCATGTATGGAATGTTTTTATATGTTAGGCATGTTCGTGTTTGTACGTTGTTTTGGCTTGTTGATGAAAAGAAAAATTCAACCTACCCACTCTATTAATGGCAAAAAAAGAAAAAAAAAGTAAGTCATGCCCCAGGAAACTGCTCAGTCCTGGGCAAACAAGGATCTCTGGGCACCTACCTCTGTTCCAAATCAGAGCCTGGCTGACTTCCTCAGTGGCATGGTCCACAGTTAAATTGAGGTGCCAGCAGGGCAGGGAAACTCAGACTCAGCTAGGGGCTTGATAAAAGCAGATCCCTGAGACTCCCCCTAGAGAGTCTGATTCAACAGGTTTGGAACAGGGCCTAGGAATTCACATTGAATAAGCAGCCCAGGTGTGTCTGAGGCAGGTGACTCAGGTAAGACACCTTGAGAGTGGCTGTGCTGGAGGTCATAAAGGTAAGAGAACAGTGCCTGCCCTCAAGGGGCTTACACCACAGATGGGAGAAGCCAGGTAGGGAGCTAACAAACTCTGATGTACAGCAGAATGAAGTAAGAGCTATAATATGAATACTGGCCAAATTATTTTCCTTCCTCCCACCCCCCCAAAGTAATATAGTGCTTATAAAGCTTGGCTCTGTTCATTCCAAGAGTTGACTTTGTATTTCTCAGGCAGGGGGCCTGCAGGAAGGGTGAGTGAGTTGCAAGAAGGGACTGTCCATTCTGGCTTACTGAGGTACTAGCCCTGTGTTATGAGTTGAATTGTGTCCCCCAGAGATATACAAATCCTGATTCCTGGTCCTGTGAATGTGTCCTTATTTGGAAATAGGTTCTTTAAGGATATGATTAGTTAAGAGGAGGCCAAGATGGATTAGGGCGGACCCTCATCTGACATGAGATGTGTCCTTATATGAAGAAGTTTGGGCACAGACATAGACACATACAGGGGAGAAGGTCATGTAAAGATGCAGAAGGCAAAGACTGGAGTGATGCATCTATAAGCCTGGAGTGCCAAGGGTTGTTGGACAATGTCAGAAGCCAGGCAAAGACAAGTTCTTCCCCTAGAGATTTCAGAGAGAGAGTATGGCCCTGCTGAAATCTTGATTTTGTACTTCTAGTCTTCAGAACTGTGAGGAAATACATTTCTGTTGTCTTAAGCCACCTATTTATTTTGGCAGTTCTAGGAAACTAAGACTCTTGTGAAGCCTCTTCAGTTTCTTTCTCCATCTTCTCTTTCTCCCCTTCTCATCTCTGCCCCCTACAGTCTTCTCTTCTGCTCCGGGGGGTTCCTCCTGAGGCTACTGTGTACAACTCCCCATTGTCCTGGCATATCTGTCCCCGCAGAACTCTGGAAGTCTGGGGGTTCCTGCACTTGGCTTCTTATTACCTCTCTACTCCACTCTCAGCTGTGCTAAAGGTAGGGCTCCAAGCATGGCATCTTGGGAGAATGTTGCTGGAGTGATGGTCAGAAGTCCCAGCCCCCATCGTGAAACATTCTAGTTCCTGCATCTTCACTTCGAAACGGTCTTGGATGTAGCTTCTCACCCATGCTCGTGTTCCTATTTAACTTGTTTGGTCTTTGGTTGTCTCTCTGTTCATTGGTCATACTCAGGAGATTATTTTCAAATTCTTTGGTAGCCTCACAATTAGCTAGAATTTCTGACTGTGTACATAACACACACATTTAGACATTGTCTCTCTATTGAGATATGTGCCTGGAACAGAGCTTGTTAAGTCCACACCTAGAATTCAAACCTCACTTCCAGCTTCTAGCCTCAATTCACGGAGAGTCTTTGGGGAATGGAAGCACCTGGAAGCCTCCCTTGACACCTATGGACACAAAATGGTAACCTTTGTGAAAGGTCGTGCTAAATTCAAATTCTGGCCCTGCCATTTGCTAGCTGGATGATCTGGGGCATTTCTAAGCCTCAGCTCCTCATCTCTGAGTTAGTGGGAGGTTGAAATGAGCCGACACACAGCACGTGCTCAACAAAACGTGGCTAATTCTTATTCTCATTGGTAACATTCATTCCGTTTCCTCACCACAAGTGGGGTTGGTTTCCACTGAGATGAGAACAAGGTGGAGAAACGACCCTTTACCCATAGTGGTTGCAGAGAAGCTGAGAAGCACCAAGATAAGAGGGGCAGTGCTTGGTTAAAGGTCAGTCCGAATGGTGTGTAAAGTGGAGACAGGTTTAAACTCTCAAGCACTCCTTCTGCCCGGTCAAGAAAGGTAAAGCTATCTACGCCCCTGCAAATGGAGAATGTGGATGCATGCTCCCGGGATATCTGAATTTGTGTGGGACACAAATGAGTGTAGGGTTTTCATATTATCCTTGCAGAATTTGCTGAAGGATCCTTTGCAACTTCATGGACTCCTTCGTGTGAGCCCGGGAAGAGCTCAGACTCAGGTTGAGGAGTCTTGGATGGCAGCTGTGCTGTTCTGAAAGGATTATATGCCCTGGAAAAGTCACGTTTTATTCCCGATCCAATCTTGTGGAGGCAGTTTCTTTTAATCCCTACTTAGAACTGTAGATTGGAAATTTGATGAGATTATCTCCATAGAGCTGTGACTTGCCCAATTGTGGGTATTAACCTTGGATTAGAGGGAGATGTGACTCCACCCTTTCCAGGTGGGTCTAGATTAGTTTACTAGAATCCTTTAACAGAAGAAGCATTTTGGAAAAGGCTTGAGATTCCGTGACAGTAGAGACACGACAGAGTGACGAGAACCTTGAGAGCCCACGCAGCCAGAGACCTTTGGAGATGAAGGAAAATGCCCCTGGGGCAGCTTCATGAAACAAAAAGCCAGGAGAGAAAGCTAGCAGACATCACCATGTTCGCCATGTGCCTTTCCAGCTGAGAGAGATACCCTAAACATCATTGGCCCTTCTTGAGTGAAGGTAACCTCTTATTGGTGCCTTAATTTGGACATTTTTATATAATTGATTTAATATGGACAAATCCACGACCTTGAAACTATAAACCAGCAACTTATTAAATTCCCCTTTTAAAAAGGCACTCTGTTTCTGATATATTGCATTCTGGCAGCTAGCAAACTGGAACAGAGGCCAAGAAGTCCAACTGTGAAGTCACACGATGACAGCTCAGACAATTCCTTTCTACTCTCCCCACGCTCCAAATAGCAGTAGCTAGAAAGAAACTATGGGAAATCCAATGGACCTCCGTTCAGTCCCCTGCCTTGGAGACCCAGCTCCAGCCCGCAGGGAATGCGATGGAATGAGCAGTGTAGGATAATGGTCAGGATTTCAGGCTCCAGAGGCGGGTTGCCTGCATCCAGTGCTGGCTCCCCGACTGACTAGCTGAGCCACCAGGCTCCAAGGCTCACTCCCTTTGCCTCGGTTTTCTCCTTGCTAAAAATGGGGGTAAGAATACCATATACATCACAAGATTGTTATACGGGTAAGATGAGACTCCAAATGTCAAGTGCTCTGCCTGTAGGCAGCCCTCAGAAAATGTTGCGTTATTATTATTTCTTCCTTTGGAACGTGATTTGTGATCTTCCAGGCAGGCTGCCTTAAGAATGTCTTGCTAACTGCTTGTCTCAAGCCCCAAAGGAAGTGCCGTCATTTGAGATTAAATTTTGTGTGTGTGTGTGTGACTTTGAGACTATATGCTTTCGGTCTTCAAGAGAGTCCTATTAATAATCAACTATTCATACTAGTGGTTAGTGAGAGGGAGGGGTAAGGGGTATGGGATGCATGAGTTCTTTCTTTTTGCTTTTTCTGGAGTGCTGCAAATGTTCTATAAATGATCATGGTGATGAATACACAACTGTGTGATAATGTTGTGAGCCATCGATTGTACACTTTGGATGGACCTGTATGTGCATGAAGATTTCTCAGTACAAATATTGAAAAAAAAAAAGGAGCAACCATTCCTAACAATGACCAACAAATATTCTGCCAGGTAAGAGCTGGGATTGGGCATAGCATGAGTGTGTGGTGATGATCAGGGCCCTGGAAGGGAAAGTGGGCTGGAGGACAGTCCTTCTCTGCCCTGTCAGCTTGTCCTGGGTTCGCACCCCTCATCATGTGGTTGGTTTGCTTTAAACCCAAGTCCTGCCACAAGGATTGTTCTGGAGCTTTGGTGGACGAGAGAAGAGAATGAGCCCTGTCTTGGGCGCGTGGAGAGAATGCTGCTATCCTGCAGCTAGAGGCAGGCCTGGGAAGTTTGTTCTTTCCGGAATCTTCACCCGAGCTCCCCACCAGCTTTGCCCATGATTACTGTCATGGTCAGGTTCATGTGTCAACTTGGCCAAGTGGTGGTACCTGTTTGTCTGGTTGGGCAAGTGCCGGCCTGTCGGTTGCAATGAGGACATTTCATAGAATTAAATCATGAGCACGTCAGCTGCATCCACAGCTGATCCCATTTGTAATCAGCCAAAGGGGAGTGTCTTCTGCAATGAGTAATGCTTAATCTAATCACTGGAAGCCTTTTAAGGAGGATTCAGAAGAAACAGGCTCCCTTCCTATCTCAGCTGGTGAGCCTCTCCTGTGGAGTTCGTCCAGACCCTCCATCGGAGTCGTCGGCTTCACAGCCTGCCCTGCGGATTTTGGACTCTGTGTTCCCGTGGTCACGTGAGACACTTTATAAATTTTATATTTGCAAGTATTCCCTGTGGATTCTGTTTCTCTAGAGAACCCTAACTAATACAACTACTTTATGAAAATGTGTTAAGTTTTTGATATTCACCCCAATTGTCACCTGCTGCGTGCCGGAGAAATGACCTGCTGTGACCTTTGTTTTAATCATAATCATAACAGTAATTCAACTATAATAAAGAAAGTATTGAGCACTTTCTTTGGACTGGGCCTTTGCTAAATGCTTTAACATGCGTCATCTCATTTAATCCCATTTTACGGATGAGTTTTAGAGTTCACAGAGCCCTTTCATAGAGCACAGGGCTGGGATTTGAACCCATGTCTTCCCAACTTGAAATCTGTCTCTTCTTTATTCCGAGTAACCTCTCGGAACTTCAGTGTCTTCGTCTATGATACTGACCTCAGAGGGTTGTTTTACTAAGTTAGAGAATATATGTATTCTGCTTAGTATGGTGTCTGGCAAGTAGTAAGTGCTTAATAAAATGTTAGTTATTGTTATTTTTGTTGGTGTAGCTATTATCTGTTGAAAAGAGCAAGCCCTGGCATGCCAGGTATTGGGTGACACCTTTAAGTTCAAAACCACTTGGGCTAGTTCAAGTCAACTGTGCTAATAAAGCCCCCACGCCTGCATCAGCCTGCACCCTTCCTCATCGCTATCGTTACCAATCTTCATGCTGGGATTGCCCACTGTTGATGGGGCCTCCCAGTTCAGGACTGGGCGACACTGTCTTCACCTGGTGTCCTGCCACACCTGCTTCTCTGATGATGCCTCCTGCCCTTTGTGGTGTCAGCTTTGCTACAGCTGAGCAGGGCTACATCCCACAGGTGGCAGAATGAAGGCTGGGGAGGCACCCAAGACAGAGGTGACTGAAGGACTCCATGGGAAACAAGATATTGGCATGCGAATGGGGAGAGAGGACAGATGTAAGAATTATTTGGGATTTAGAATGGTAGAATGGAACAATCGAACATTGCAAGGAAGAGAGGGGAAGAAGTGTAAAATAAAGGATTTTTTATGTGAATGGAAGTCTTGGGAGACTGATTTGACCCTCTTCTCTTCCCTTTCTACCCTTTACCCAGCTGATCTCACCCATTCCCGCAGCCTTAAATACTGTCTACGCTGACAATTTCCAAATTCCCAATCCCCTAAACTCAAGGCTTGAATATGAAGCTGCCACTCTTGCTCTCTTCACTTGGCATTTCCAACTCAGGCATTTCCAGAATGGAGCTCTGGATTGGCTTCCCCATCTCCAAACCTGCTTTTCTCCCGTGTTCTGGTGTTCAAGCTAGAAAATGTGGCCATCACCCTTGATGCCTACCTTTTTTTTTTTTTTTTTAACTCCTTTTTATTGTATGATATAGTATATATACAAAGCAAAGAAAGAAATAAGCAATAGTTTTCAAAGCACTCTTCAACAACTAGTTACAGGACAGATCCCAGAGTTTGTCATGGGCTACCATACCATCCTCTCAGATTTTTCTTTCTAGCTGCTCCAGAATATAGGAGGCAAGAAAAGACATAAATATATATATTTTTATCACCACAATTGACTTTTTTGTTTCTTTGTGTGTGTGTGTGTGTGTGTAAAAAATAACATATATACAAAAAAGCAATAAATTTCAAAACACGTCCCAACAATTGGTTATAGAACAGATTTCAGAGTTTGGTATGGGTGCAATTCCACAATTTTAGGTTTTTACTTCTAGCTGCTCTAAGATACTGGAGACTAAAAGAAATATCAGTTTAGTGATTCAGCAATCGTATTTGTTTGTAAAACCCTACCTTCTCTGTATAACTCCACCATCACCTTTGATCATTCTATCCCATCCTTTAGGGGTATTTGGGCTATGACCATTCTAACTTTTTCATGTTAGAAGGGGCTGTCAGTAATATGAGGTAGGGAGATGGAACTAACCAATGTTCTGGAGAGCTTGGGCCCTCTAGGTTTCAGGACTTATCTGGTCCAGGGACCCATCTGGAGGTTGCAGGTTTCTGGAAAGTTACCCTAGTACATGGAACCTTTGCAGAATCATATATATTGCCCTAGGTGTTCTTTAGGATTGGCTGGAATGGTCCTGGTTGGGGTTTGGCAAGTTATGATAGGTAGCAAGGTCTAACTGAAGCTTGCATAAGAGTGACCTCCAGAGGAGCCTCTTGACTCCATCTGGACTCTCAGCCACTGATGATGCCTATCTTTGCTCACCCCACATATCCCACACATCATGGAGCCCCTGATTTCTCCCTTGGACATACATCACGAAGATAGTCCCTTCTCTCCTTCTACACTGCCACCATCTTAGTCAAAGCCAAGACTCTCTCTCACTTGGCTGATGTGAGTCGACACTGGTCTTCCATCTTCCACTCTTGCTCCAAATCCCAGCCACAGAGATCTTTTAGAGACACAGGCTTGATTGTTTCCTCTTGCACAATGACTTCCAACTGCACGCACTGAGCACGGCAACCACGCCTTTCCCAGGGAGCGTTCAGCTTCGTCGCTCACTTCTCCAACATGCTGAGTCTCTCCTTCCTTGGACCATCTTCACCCATGTCTTGTCATCGCTTCCACTGCCTGGAATATTCTTTCCTCACCCTAGCAAGGCTGAGTCCTTCTCGTTTTCCAAACTCCAGCCGAAATCTTCCCTCTTCTGTCTCTACCCATGATTTAAATGGGTTCCACATCCCCTTCAGCTTCCTCTTGAATTGGCCATTTCAATCAAAGCAGGACTAATTGCACTTTGTAATTTTTATTTATTTGTTCATACTGTTTATCATCTCCTCCGCCGGAGTGTAAGCCCTCCGAGGGGTATCTGGTGTTTAGAAGGTGCCAATAAGTATTTGTTGAGTTAGTGAACTGGTAGATGATGAGGGCACAGGGGGCACTGACTTTCAAGGGGTCAGCAGAGGGACCATTATGGAGATTGAAAATGAGTGGCAAGAAGCTAGTGTCAGGGACCAAGAGAGGAGTGTCACATTAGTTGGGGATGTTTTTGGCTGCAGCAAACCTGTCCAGTGGTGGCTTAGACAGCAGGGGTTATTTTTCCTACTTTTTGGACACTCAGCAGCACAAGTCTGGTAAGTGTGACAAAGGCTCTCTCACACGACTGAGTTCAAAGGCAGGAAACAGGTCCAGGGTGGGGCCGAGAGCTTCCGCACGTGGCTTGCCCTTACCCAGGGCTGGCAAGATCACCTCCAGAAGTCCCCAGCCGAACTCCCCCCTACAGCCTGCTGGTCAAAATGGACCCATGCCCACCCTTGGCCCAGGGACTGTGTCCTTCTTGCTGAAAGCAGAGAATCTCTTTCCTGTTCCTGAAAAACTTGGGGTTCTGCCAGCCAGGGAGAAGGGGGATGGCTTTTGAGTAAGCAAGGAGCTGTGCCTGCCATTAGCACGTTTCATGCTTTCTGCTGGGTTAATGGGTGCAGGGAGATCAAGTGGGATGGGTGCTGAGAAGGGGTTGCTGGATTTGATATGCAATAGACTCTTTGCAGCCCTTGGGAGGGTAGTTCACGTGAAGTGGCTGGGCTGGACTGCTGACTGAGAGGTCTTAGGGATAGCCAGGCATTAGAGGAAAGAGAAGAGGTGGGAGGCAGAACACGAGGGGGTCTTTTCCATTTGGAGCAGGTTTGAAGGTGTTTATCCTAAGCACAAGAAGCCAACTGAAGAGAGTGCAAAGATGTTGAAGCAAGAAGGGATAGTGGATTCCCAATGCCCTGGAAGACATGGGGATGGGATTAAGTGCACAGAAGGGGTGTCAGGGACTGGAAAAAGCAGAGGCTTTTCTGAGAAGACTCAGATGCCTTCTGAAACAGGAGGGAAGGCGACCGTGAAGATGCCAAGCTGGGACCTCTCGTTCCCCTTGTTTTCCTGTACGTAACAATGGGCTCATTGAGAGTTTGAATGCATGGCCTTGACCTTTCCATCACCTTTGTCTTAAAATTCTGCTATAATAGACCCTAAAAAAAAGAGATTGCATTTGTGTGGTTCTTCCCTGGAAAAGTCTAAGGACAAAGCCGGATACTTAGAGTTTTCTTGTTCAGATGGACAGAGCCACTCAGTACACATCCTTGGGCGTGGTTGGCACGTGATGCAATCCGGAGGGTGTGGGGGTCACTTAACAAAGAGTGGGGAGCAGCCAGGTCCTGCAGAGGCAGGGCAGGCAGCCCGAGTTGGCCAGAGAGGACATGGGTTTTGGGTCCAGGCCCACCACCGGCAAGTGGTGATTCGTTGGCCCTCCATGAACCCGTGACCTCATCTGCAGAGGGCTGGGTTGTGTCAGCTTGTCTCCACCCTCCTCCCTTTTCTGCTTGCAGAGTTATAAAATGCACTGGCTCTTCCAAAGGGAATCAAGCAAATACCTTCTTGTCCCTCCCTCCGCCCCTGCCTTGGGGACCCTGGCCCTCCACAGCGCCACCGGCAAAGGACAGCGTCTTCTTCACCATCGGCCCGGGGTCCCTCAACTCTGGCGTCTGTTCCTCTTCATTCTGGGGTTCGATGGCGCGAGGCCCACTTGGTAGGGTTTGGAGCCAAACCTTTCTCTGTTTATTCAGATTGTAGCTATGGATGCAACGAAAAGCAAACAGACGTTTGCCTGGATATACGAGCTCTAGATTGCGCAATATTTAAGGCTGGTGACTACTCGCATGGGAGACATAAAGCACAGCATTACGTGAACATAAATCACAGCCCCAACAGAAGAAAGGTGCATCTGGAGAAGTTCTGAGCAGGAATGTTCAGATGCTAATCTACACTAGCTCCCTGGGTCTCCTTCTCGGTAGCTCCTTCACATCTCGTGGGGTGCAAGTTCTGGAGGGGACACACTTCTCTTAGACTACCCGTCCCCTTATCCAGCCCTGAAGAGGGGTCTGTGCATGCCACCTGGCACTGTTGGGGTGAGGTTGATGTTGGAAGGAAGTGAGGAGCAGGGTCATTTGGCCCCATCAAAGTTGCCCCAATCAGATCGGTCCTGCTCATTCATTGATTTGGGGTGCCAGGACCCTACTTTATTCCATCTCTAAAATGGGGCTAGTGACAGTTTTGTCCCTCATAAGGCTGCTCTGGGGACTCAGAGCTCCTACCAGTGAAGTGGTTAAAGGAGTATTTGGCACTGAGTAAGGACTGTTCTGCCCGGATGTAATCAGTTACTCAATCAACAAACATGCGGGCTGCCTGTAACATGTCCGCCCTGTGCCCCTTGGCAAGGAAGCCCCGGAAGCATCTCTGCCTTCCCGGGATAAACCAGCATGTAGCTTGATAAAGAAAACGGACACTGTGGAAATTAAATAGAGAATAAGCGGGGCCTCCGGGACATGCCCTCCCCGCAGCACAGTACATCCTGGAAGACGTGCAGCTGCTGGGCGGAGCGACGCTGTCAGCCAGTGCTGTTTCATCTCCTGGCAGCCAAGGCAGGGAGAAAGGAGAATCTGGTTTTCATTGAGTGATTGTTTCAAATTGCCTTCTGCTTTCGAGATCCTCTTCTAAGAGAGAACAATGCTCTAAACCGAACGGCTTAGGCTTTTTTGACGGGGCACCTGCCCTGCTGTGGGGGAACCTGGGAGCCTGAGATGATACGAGGGCTGGTGGCATGTCATCCTGTCCTCTGGGGACCTCTGGCCCTTGAATCCCCACCTACCTTGGATTTGCTGTATCCCAGGGACTTAGAGCGAACCCCCCTGAGCTGAAGTCATAGTATTGTTTTTAAGCTTTCCCTGTTTGCCAAGGGAAAGTTTTCGTCCAGGCCACCGGGATTCAGTCCACAGGAGTACCTGTAGGACGTGATTCTGAAACTGAGACGCTGCTCTGTGCCACCGCGTCCCCAGCAGGAGGGGACAGGGCTGGCTCCTTGAGAGGCTTGGCCCCCCCAGTCCTGTCCAACTCACAGTCCAGTACCCGGGAGGGAGCCTTCTGCCCCTGGCCTGGGTCCCTGGGGGCTGATGTTTCCCCAGTCAGGCAGAAGGCCCGGGGCTGTGTCCCAGGAATGGGGTGGGGTTCCTTCTTTCCCTGCTGGCTTCATACTTTGCTTGTTCTTTGGGATTTTGTACATTTGGCAGGCTTTCGGGGTTTCTCTTTCATCACCAGGAAGGAGAGTGAATCCCAAAGTGAGAGAGCCACGTGCACCGATGGATAAGAGCAGGCCAAAGGGCTATTGGATTATGATCTTTAAGTCTATAAAGTGTCATTGAGAAAGAGTGCGTGAGGATGGCAGGTGGGAAGGGAGAGGGTGACACAGCCCAGCAAAGGGGTGTGTGGCCAAGGTCAAGGGCTTTTAAGATGCAGGGAGACAAAATCAGGGTTTCCCATGCTTAAGTCAGTCAAGTGCCATCATTGAAATTTTTTTTTTTTTTTTTACATGGGCAGGCACCGGGAACATCATTGCGATTTTAGCCACATCCACATATCATTCATACTATCTGCTTAACGTTTTTCTTTAAATAGAAGTTAAAAAACATTGTGGTAGTATACATGTAGCACAAACGTTGTCATCCTTATCATTTCTAAGTGTACAATTCAGCGGCATTGATTCCACTCTCAGCATTGTGCTCTCATCACAAACACCTTTTTTTAAAAAATTTATTTATTCATTAAAAAATAAAGAAAATAAAACATCAACATACATAATCAATAATTCACAATATCATCACTTAGTTGCATATGCATCATTTCTTAGAACATTTGCATTAATTCAGAAAAAGAAACAAAAAGACAATAGAAAAAGAAATAAAACGAACACCAACACCTTTTAATCATCCCCTAATGGAAGCTTTCTTCCCGTTAAATATTGACTCCCCATCCCCCCATCCCCTAGCCCCTGGTAACTTTTAATCTACTCTCTGTCACTATGAATTTGCTTATTCTAGGTATTCCATATAAATGGAATGATCCAGTGTCTGCCCTTTTGTGTCTTGCTTATTTCTCTTAGCATAATGTTGGCCATCAGAACTTCAATCCCTTTTTCACTGCCAAATAATATTCCATTTTACAGGATACCACATTTATGCCCATTTTGTTTATCCATTCATCTGTTGATGGGACACTTGGGTTGGTTCCACATTTTGGCTATTGTGACTAATGTTGCATTAGTAAACATTAGTATACGAGGATCTGTTTGAGTCCCTCTTTTCATTTCTTTCAGGTGTATTATCTGGGAGTGGAACTGCTGGGTCATACGATAATTCTTTTTAAATTTTTGAGGAACCCACCGAACAGTTTTCCACAGCAGCTGCACCATTTTACATTCCCATCAACAAGGTACGAGTGTTCCAATTCCCCCACATCCTCACTAGCTCTTGTTATTTCCCAGTGCACTCTGCCTCTTTTTAAAAAAGAGCCATCCAATGGGTGTGAAATGGTATCACATCGCACTTTTGATTTGCATTTTCATAACGATGAATGGTACTCAACATCTTTTCTTATACTTATCGGTCATTTGCATCTCTTCTTTGGAGAAATGTCTCTTCAAGTCCTTTGCCCATATTTTTAACTGGATTGTTTGTTGTTTTCTTGTTGATTTGACACGTTCCTTAGATATCCTGGAAATTAAACCCTTATCAGAGATATGATTTGCAACTGTTTTCTCCCTTCCTACTGGCTGTCTTTTCACTTAAAAAAAATTTTTTTATTAATAAAATCAATCAACATACAACACGAACCTTCTTAACATGTGAACATTTCATACATGGTGTGCAATCAATGGCTCGCAGTGTCATCACATAGCTGTATATTCATCATCATGATCATTTCTTAGGACATTTACATCACTCCAGAAAAAGAAATAAAAAGAAAAAAGAACAAACTCATACATACCAGACCCCTTACCGCTCCTTCTCATTGACCACTATTTCCCTCTACCCAATTTACTTTAACATTTGTTCTTCCTATTATTTATTTACTTTAATCCATATTTTTTACTCATCTGTCAATACCATAGATCAAAGGAGCATCAGAACAAGGTTTTCACAATCACACAGTCACTTGCAAAAGCTATATCATTATGCAATCATCTTCAAGAAATATGGCTACTGGAGCACAGCTCTACAGTTTTAGGTACTTTCCTCTAGCCTCTTTAAATACGCCTTAAACTAAAATGAGATTATCTATATAATGCCTAAGAATAACCACCAGGATAATCTCTTGACTCTGCTTGAAATCTCTCAGCCACTGACACTTTATTTTGTCTCATTTCTCTCTTCCCCCTTTCAGTGGAGAAGTTTTTCTCAATCCCTTGGTGCTGAGTCTCAGCTCATTCTAGGATTTCTGTCCCACGTTGCCAGGAAGGTCCACACCCTTGGGAGTCATGTCCCACGTAGACGGGGGAGGGCAGTGAGTTTGATGTTGTTTTGGCTGAGAGAGAGAGGCCACATCTGAGCAACAAAAGAGGTTCTCTTGCAGGTGACTCTTAGGCCTAATTTTAAGTAGGCTTAGCTTATCCTTTGTGGGGATATATTTCATATGTCTTTTTACTTTCTTGATAATGTCTTTTGATGCACACATTTTAATTTTGATGAAGTCCAATGTATCTATTTTTTTCCTTTTTTGTGGGCTTTGATATAAATAGACTTATTTTTTTTAATTAATTATTTAAAAAATTTAACAACAAACGAACAAAAACATTAACATATGATCACCCTGTTCTACATATATAATCAGTAATTCACAATATCATTACATAGTTGCATATTCATCATTTCTTAGAACATTTGCATCAATTCAGAAAAAGAAATAAAAAGACAACAGAAAAATAAATAAAATGAAAACAGAAAAAAAAGATTATACATAACATACCCCTTACCCCTTGCTTTCATTGATCACTAGCATTTCAAATTAATTTTAAATTAAATTTTAAATAGACTTATTTTTAAAAGCTTAAATAAATTTCATTGAAAAGGAATCTCTATGTCACTACCATAAATGAAACACAACTTTTTGTAATATACATTGCAACAAGTATATGACGGTTAAAATGGAAATATTCATCCATGTACCACTAAAATTGCCTTGAAGCCATCGTTGATTGGACTAAGTTCTTGGTGTAGGTTTTTACATACAAGGGGGGTTCTCCATGAGTGTCTAACGTTTGGGGGTGAGTTTGAAGCTCGCAAGAAGTAAGCGGTAGGGTTATTTGTGCTGCTGTGTGGCGTCGTTGAAGTTGCTCCAGGTATAACAGCCCTACTCCTTGCCCAAGGACTTACTTGGGTGTCATGGTCAGGTTCATGTGTCAACTTGGCCAAGTGGTGGTTGGGCAAGTGCTGGCTTGTCTGTTGTGATGAGGACATTTCATAGAATTAAATCATGATCATGTCTGATTCCATTTGTAATCAGTCAAAGGGGTGTGTCTTCTGCAATTAGTGATGCTTAATCTAATCACTAAAAGCCTTATAAGGAGGATTCAGAAGAGACAGGCTCTTCCTGTTTCCGCTGGTGAGCCTCTCCTGTGGAGTTCGTCCAGAACCTCCATTGGAATTGTCAGCTTCACAGCCTTCTTTGCAGATTTTGGACTCTGAGTTCCCGTGGTCACGTGAGATGCTCTTTTTTTTTTTTTTTTTTTTTTTTTTACATGGGCAAGCACCGGTAATCGAACCCGGGTCCTCTGGCATTGCAGGCAAGCCTTCTTGCCTGCTGAGCCACTGTGGCCCGCCCTGAGACGCTTTTATAAATTTTATATTTGCAAGTGTTCCCTGTGGATTCTGTTTCTCTAGAGAACCTTACCTAATACACTGGGCTCCATCTCAGAATCTTTAAAATGGGAGAAGGACAATGTTTCCTTCAGAGGGCTGGGCGAGGACTGAGATCTTCTATTTATATATGTAAGGCTTTCAGAACTGTGTCTAGTGCACAGGAAGCACTCAACAAATGTGACCCCGCCATTATTTTTTTTCTATTAAGGATGTCTATATATTAGTTATTTTTGAACTTCTTTGAAGTAATCATACAGTGAAGACATATTTACAATCTTTACACCAGAGAATTCATGTATTTCGGCAAAACCCATAACACATTTTTGTACTATGAGGTTCTTCTTTTTGCTTACGATTGTTAGGGGCTGGCTTTCCATTCTTTGGGTATCAAGAATCAGAAAAACCAATTGTTGTTTTCAAGGAAGACTACTGAGCTATAACAGCTATGTCCACTTCAGAAAAAAAGAAAATATCAAAAGCAATCCTTTCCAAGAGAATATTAAAATATGGAGACAAAAACTATACTGGCCGTTGCCTAGCGTGTGTTAGACAACAATGGAGCTAAGTGCGTTCACTTTTAGATTGCCAACAAGTGTTGGAGTAGTCATGAGACCAAAATCCAAACCCAGCTACCCCAATGCAGTGAGTGTTTGGGGAAGTGCTGTTACTTCTTTGGATCTCAGTTTATTTGACTGTAAATTTGAGGAATTTGACTCGAGGGTTCTTGTGGCCCCTTACATTTCCAACACACTAGAATTCCATGTGCAACATTCTGACGACATCTTATGGGAAGTGTGAATGGACTTCTGCCTTCCTTTGTACCACCATAGCTTCTCTGTACTAGCTTTTCCCTCTCACCATCATTTGGGAAATTCTGGCCAAGGGCTTTGGGCTGCCCTGGGGATCTCATTGGCCACTTTGCTTGGAGCTGACTCAGGGCTGACTTGGTTTCCAGGCTACCTCTGGTCTTCCTCGAGCCTCTGGTGCTATCTGACTCCTCCACGGGGGTTGGTCCAGCAGAGTGGCATGACCATCATTTCCTTTATAATTATAAGATTAGAATAAGATGCGATCGGGGCATGAGTCATCCTGAAACATCCCTATTGTAATCAGAAGTTATCTTGTCCGCCAGAGGCTCTGGATTAGGCCCAGCAATGGACACACGTAGGCATGTTCTCAGCCTGGGTCTGTTGGTTCCTGTGCTTTGGCTCCATCCGACGAGCCAGGAGATGTTTCTGGAACAGGATTCGCAGTTTGGAGGGAGAAGGGAGCCACGGGAAGCAGTCCCAAGGGGACTGGAAATTCTGCCTCAGGCCCTGGGATTTTTGACTTCCTGTTTGGCCTGGCACTTGTGTGCTCTCATACTTGGCTCTGACACATCCTCTCCCTCCCCCTCTTTGGATCCGTTTTCTCCTCTGTAAAGTGAGAGGGTTGCCCTAGACCATATCTAAGGCTCCTTCAAGCTTGAGAAAACTAGGATTTTGCTGCTCAGCCCCACCCACCCCCACTTCTCCCACAAGCCTTTTGATTGACAGTTAAAAAAGAGGTAGGAAAGAGGGCACTAGTGAGACCAGTTACGTCTATAATGTCCAGGACAGCCCCCCATAACAAAGAATTATCTAGTCCAAAATCTTAATAGTGTTGAGGTTGAGAAACCCTATTTTAGGGGAGGAGAAACAGAAGGGAGGAAGAGATCTAAAAGGCAGTTACATAAATGCCGTACCAATGATACACTGTTGGATATATGACAATAGACGACAAAATTCAGGGAGAAAAGAAAACACACAGGAAGGGCTTATAAAGGGCAATAGGAAAATAAGTTGCTAGGGTGGGGAAGGATGTGTTTGCAAAATGATCACAGCTGGGGTGGCAAGAGTTTAAGCTGCTGGCCTGAGTGAACAAACCAGTGTGGGGGTGGACTAATACCCTTCCCTTGCCTTCCTGGTTCACTCTGGAAAATGCCACCTCCCTGTTAGGGACTCATCCTGTGGAATTTTAGCAATGCTACCAGATCAGAAATGGCTCCTATGAATGCTACATGGCAGCCTCAGGAGAGCAGGCTGGACATGCAAAGGCTTGGGTGGTCATTATGATTACAGCATTATCATGTGAGATCTGATTGGGTTTTCTGGGAGACACTTGGTGCTTACTGAAATGAAAACAAATCAATTCTCCTCAATCCTACAGGAAATTATCTTATAAAGCAAGATTAAAAGAAATAAACATAAAAGAATGTCTTTATGACCTTGGCAGTGGGCAAAATTCTAAAACAGGATGCAAACACCACTAACCATGAATGAGGAATAGATAAATTGAACTTCATCAAAATGAAAAGCTTCTCTTCATTAAAAGGCACCATTAAAAATGTGAAAAGGCAAGCCTTAGACGAGGAGGGGGTAACTCCAATACACGTATCTGACAATGTACATGTTTCCAGAAATTATGAAGAATGACTACAAATCAATGAGAAAAAGATGACTGAGTCAATTAAAAAATGCTCAAAAGACTGGAACTGATTTTTCACATCATTACTCATCAATGAAGTGGAAATTAGAAACTTGAGGAGATATTACCACTCACCCACCAAAATGGCTGAAAGGAAAAGACTGACAATAGCAAGCGTTGTTGACAATGTGGAGAAACTGGAACTATCATACATTGCTGTAGGGAGTGTAGAAACAGTACAGCCACAGAGGACAATCGTTTGGCTGATTCTATTAAAGCTAAGTATATGCCAACCTCAAGACCCAGATAGACCACTCCTAGCTACATATCCAAGAGATATGAGTGCATATGTCAACAAAAAGATAGGCACAAGTATCTCCAAGTAGTTGCATGAATAATACTTCCAAACTTGGAAACAACCTAATTATTATCTAACAGAAGATTAGATAAATTAATTGTGGTGTATTCATATAATGGAATACTATGCGACAATAGAGAAGGGTGATGGTTATACAAATGCATATATATGTAAATTATTATCAAGCGGTACATTTAAGATGAGTGCACTGTATTGCATACATCTTATACTTTGATTTAAAAAAATGGAAAGAAATACAGAGTATATCCAAAGGGTGTTAGAATAGTAATGATAATTTATCAAACACCTAATATGAGTCAGATGTTTTTTTTTTAACTTTTTTTTATTGTGAAATATAACATATATACAAAAAAAAAGCAGTAAATTTCAAAGTATATTGTAACAGTAGTTATAGAACAGATTTCAGAATTTGGTATGGGTTCCAAACTCTTTTAGGGTTTTCCTTCAACCTACTCCAAGACACTGGAGACCAAAATAAATATCAATATAATGATTCAGCAGTTACTCATTTGTTAAACATTACCTCTTCTGTATAACTCCATTGCCACCTTTGATCTTTCTCCCGGTCTTTAGGGGTATTTGGGGTATGTTCATTCTAACTTTTTCATGTTGGAAAGAGCTGTTGATAATATGGGGTAGGGGGATGGAACTAGCTGATGTTCTGGAGAGGCTGGGCCCCCTGGAGCCAGGTGTTTTATAGAGATTATTTTACTTAATCTGTCCAAACCGCAAGGTATTATTCTCACTTTATAGATGAGAAAACTGAGATTTAGGGAAGTCCAATAGCTTATCTGGGTCCCAGCTGGTGAGTGTAGAAACCAGGACATGAATGCTATGTCCTGGGGTCTTGCTATATGCTGTGGGGGCTTCAGAGTGATTCCAGGTAGAGTGTCAAGGTTTTCTACATTGCCTGCCACTTTCCCTAAGCACTAGGGCTCTAGATACTGTTCTTGGAGAGCTTCATCAAGTATCCTGATATTCCAGGAACCCCAATACTTCTTGCCATGGTTAAAAAAAAAAAAAAAATGGAATGGGAAATCCAGCCTCTTTACACACCCTCTCCATGAAGTTGTTCCAATGGGGAAAAGAACCAAGGCTTCCAACCCAACCCCTTCTCTCTGTGTTGTAAATTCTCTGAGAACATAAGGTGGGCAGGTGATAACCGTCAATATGGAGAGCCAAGTTTGAATTCCAGCTCTGCTGCTCTTAAACCGGGGGCTCTTGGGAAGTCCTTTAACTTCTCAAAGCCTGTGTTTCCTTGTCTGTAAAAGGGAACAGTGGTACTTCCCTTACAGTTAGGTGGTGAGGGTTCAATGAGGTCCTACATGAGTGCTGGTCTCCGTGGAAGTGCTTGATAAATGGTCAGAAGTGTAGAAAAGTCAGTGTTCACTTCATTGATGCCCAACCCCCTTCCCTGCCTCTTAAATGGATTTAGCGCCATTCCCTCCTAAACAATTCAGCTCAAAAAATGTTGAATTGAAAACAATGCTATGCTAATAATTTCTCCACTATGTGTGAACATCCTGAATAAATGTAGCTGAATCTCAGTGCTTTAGGAAGGGGGGAGGATGAGTCATTTTGAACTAGAATGGAGAGAAGGTTTTATTTGGGGTGGAACTTCAAAACTGGGTAAGATTTAGTCACAGAGAGAACTAGGTTATAGGGTGGGTGTTCCAGGTGAGGGATGGAGTTGCCTAGAGAGCAAAGGTGGAGTTTGGGAATGGAAAATAGGCCGTTTGAGTCGGAGTCTAAGATTTATGTAAGAACTAGTGGAAGATAAAGTTGGAAAGGAAGACTGGCTGCAGATGAGGTCCAGCTAAGGAAGCGGGAACTTTTTCTTTTGGAAAAGAAGTCACTGAATGTTCTCAAATGTGGCAGGTACGTGACGAGACCCTTATGGGGTCTTATGGGAGATGAAAGAAATCAGGCTAAGGAGGCCAATGTGGAGGGAAATGTGCAAGTTTAGGGGGAGAAAAGTTGGATGTGACTCAACAAATGGAGAGGAAGGGATAGGTGGGAGGCTGGAGATGGGGAAGGAAGGTGAAAACCTCCTGAAGTCTCAATGCTGATTGCTTGGGTTTATGTTGCAGGAAGAGGGAAGTGAAAAGAGAAAGGCAGTTTGGAGCTGATAATGACAGAGATTTCTTAAGGACTAAGACTGGAGATGGTGGATTTTTTCTCTTCTTGGTTCCTCTCCTTCTTCAGTCTGCTGTTTGGATGTTCTCAAGAGCACACTGTCCTCTCCTGGTCTTAGACTTGAGAACACGCAAAGGACAGACACCGGCTTTCTAGAAGCTTCCTTTCCACCCTTGTGGCATAAAAACCACACAGAGGGAGGCATGTCCAGACTGAAACAAACCTAACAGCAGAAGAGTTTCCAAATCTACCCCTCCCAAAGACAAGAATGTGTTTAGATAGTCTACCAGAGGTGTGGGGGCGGGGAAGCTCTTCTCCAGCTTGTGCAAACCTAATGGTCTTCTGACTTTATGGAGGGAAGCAAATATGTTTTCAATAAAAGTCCCTTTGTTATTGTTGTCTTACAGGGCTGTAGCAATGGCCAGGAAGAAAACCACCCCCTCTGAAGGGTGTTTTTGTTGCTATTCTTTGGCGCATTGTCCTAAAATGGGAAATAACGTGTTGCTGTGCCAAAGGAAACAAACACCTGCAGTTAAAGGCATACCTTCCACGAGGTGGCTTTTCAGAACACTTACCATTATAGTCCTGGCCGGTCTGATTTGCAATTCGGTGCTTTTCTTCATTTCCAAGGGGACTGGGCGTGGGCTTGTTTGTAATTGAAATGGACTTTGGTAACTCTGGGTTTCAGGGGTTTTTCCTTCACTCCTTCATCCAATAAACATTTATGGAGCATCTATTCTGCACCAGCCCTGGTAGTTTTTTTTTTTCACTCTATTCTCTTCCTTGGGAAACTTGTTCTTCATTTTTTTCAATTTTCAAGGTCAGTACACAGCTGCTGCTTCCAAATGGCTGAGAAGCTAGAAGGAATCTCAGCATGTTCTCTTTTTCCCTTGTCCCCCTCCTTTCCTCCTTCTCTCCCTTCCTCCCTTTCCCCTCTCTTCCTCCCTTCCTCCCTCTCTCCCTTCCTTCTTTCTTTCCTCCCTTTCTTCCTCTTTTGTTTTCATCATTTGTCTGAAAAACCAAAAATGGGATTTTTTAACATGTCAATCAATACATTTCATGGTCCCATGGATTTTCAAAGTTTGCAGTCACTGGGGGTCTGGTCTGAAATTCTTAGGGTGTCAGACATTAAAAGAAAATCTTTTGGTTATCTGGTTAACGTTTAGCACTTATCAACACTGATATATTTGCAAAAAAACTCAGGTCTTGAAATGTGAATTAATATGCTTAGGATGGATTTGTGATGTAAAAAAAAATAATAATAATTACGTTTCATCAACAGATCTCTTCCTTATCTAGAAACTGGAAAGAAACAGGGAGCAACGAGACATGGTGAAATTTTAAACTTTCTGGAGGGTTTTGACTTTGATGAGAACTTCCTGCCCACGAAGCTCATTCATTTCTCAAATGGCTTGTCCAGGACGTGATGTTGGTGGAGAGGTGTCTCTCAGCTTGCTGGACACTGATGCAGTCCCAACTGGAAGAAGTGGGATGGAATCAAATGGGCCTCTAGCTATAATCTACTTAATTTGCTGTCTTACTTCCCACGTTGGTTTCAACTTTCTCCAGAAGAGGCTCAAAAGTAGGATCCTGCTATGATTGAGTTCATGATGTGGATTCGCATTTGAGTCTCTTCTTTTTCTTACCTGAATTCTCTAATTTTTCTACCATGAGTGGCAAGATAACAAAATTGTGGATCTTGCCTTCATGGGGACTCAGGTTCTAGAAAAGGAGACAGAGGTAAGTAAATGCAGTTGTGATGGAAATGTAGAGGTGAAGAGATGCCCAGCTCCGTCCATGCCTCTTAGTTGGATTTAGCACCATCCCCTCCTAAATAATTCAACCCACAGTTGAACAAAAATGTTATGCTAATAATTTCTCCACTATGTGTGCCCATTGTAACCAAGAAATCAGCTTTTAAGGGATAATTTTGATTACTGAATCGTTATGTATATATACCTTTTTGCTTTCTGGTATACTGGAGTAGACAGAGGGAAACTCCTGAAATCTCTAAATTGTAACCGAGCTGCCTTGATCTCTGACAATGATTGTACAGACCTTATCTTCTACCCCTGTGACTGTAAAAACCTTGTGACTAACCTTCATTTGTACCTAGTTATCCAGTTTTTCAACTTTAGAGCCTTGTAATCACTAAAGACAGCCCCTGATGTTTATTAATGAAGCATCTTGGGTTAGCCCAGAACTAACCCACCCTGAGTCCAAAGTTATCTTGATAACCAAGATTGGATCTAACAAAAGTGGGCCCATCTGACATGTGCAGTAGATTAGACTTTCACCAACAAGTCATCTGTACCTCAGTCCGCCATTTTCCTACATATGTTCTATGACTAAGCATGTCATCAATCTGTGCATGCTCAATAATCAGATCACCTCTCATTCCATCATCTGGGGCTACTGCACTCATTATCCTAAACCCTGCCCTCTTTTTCTCTAATAAAGCTATCAGACTCACTGCAGCTTGGGGAGACAGATTTTGGTCCGCTAGATCATTTGCTTTCCTACTACGCCCCTAGTAATCAACTCTTTCTTTCTCTGCAACCCCAGGGTCTCAGGAATTGGCTATCAAGCGTGGGCAAACGAATCCACAAGTCTGAGATTAAGAGTTTCATGCTCCAAGGTCTTTGTCTGATCACAACATCCTGAATAAATATAGCGGTGGGTTTGGTGAGGGGTGAGGGGAGGCAAGACCAAAATTTTAGAGACCAATTAGGAGGCAGGAGAATGTCACCCCTCCCTGCCCCCTCCATCCTCCCCCAATATCCACATCTCAATCCCTGGAAATTGTGACTATGTTAGGTTACATGGCAAAGGGAAATTAAATTTGCAGGTGGAATGAGGATTGATAATCGTTCGACTCTGAGATGGTCCTTATAAGAGGAAAAGGGAGGCAAAAGAGGAAGTTGGAGTCAGAGAGAGATTTGAAGATGCTGTGCTGTCGGTTTTAAAGATAGAGGAAGGGATCATGAGCCAAGAAATGCAAGGTGGCTTCTAGAAACCAAAAAAAGTCAAATGGATTTTCCCATAGGGCCTCTAGTGGGAGCACAGCCAACTGACACGATACCTTGACTTTAGCCCAGTGAAACCTTTTGGACTTAATCAATGTGTGCTGCTTTAAGACATTAAATTTGTAATAATCTGTTGCAGCAGCCGTAGAAAATGAATACCGAGGCTATTTGCAATAATCCAGGCCATAGATGGTGAAGACTTGGTATTGGCCAATAAGGGTAGAGAGAAGGGGACACATTCAAGGTAAATGGATTTAGCAGCTGCTTGCAATTCTTTCGAAGACCAGGAGATGCTTGTATCCCTTGGTCCTTTCGCCTGCCGTCCGGCCCCCTCGCTGCTCCACTCACCAGAACCTTCCTTGGAGCCCCCGATCCTGCCCATTGCCTGAAAATCTCCATCCTGTCCTAGGGCCCAAGGAGCATCTACACAAGAGGGCCAGCAATTCCTGGCATTCCCAGAAGGAATCCCAAAGGGAGCTTCCAACACTATAGAAGCTTGCAATTACCCCAAGTGATTGGATGCTACAGGTATGGAATTTCAGATAGCCACTTTGGGGTGAAGGCTGCATCTACATGCATTGCTGAGTCAAGGGGGAACAGATCTGAGTTCCACCCCCACCCCCAGCTGATCCATTCAGAAACTGGTGGCTGTAGTTTTTTTTTTTTTTTGCATGTACTATAGTTTCATCATTTTAGCTTGCTCATGGAACTATGCTGGGTGACAGATGACACATCTTCACATTTTCCCTGTTCTGCTGTAAAGCACTGGGGAGGAATTACACATCCCCTAATTACACGGTTCAGAATGCATTGTCTGCACGTCCATCATCATCAATCAAGGTTTTCTTTATCATCTGAAGCCGTTTTGAGCAGCAGTCACCCTAAGGTGAATTACTACCCACAGAATCACCTGGAATTCACAAATAGCCCGCCTTGCATCACCAGTAGCTATAAACTAGACATAATTTTATCTGCATCATCTTGATAAAGTTGATGAAAGCTAGGTTCGCTTCCTCTTCCTGCCTCATGAGTCATTTAAGATTTTTCTGCCAGGCAAACCTCGGCCCTCTCATGTGCACAGGGCGTAAAACTGCATTTTTCTTACGGATCAGTTTATTCAGGCGATACACTGAACTACAAGTAAGGGCCAGCACTTGGATTTTGCAACGCGATGATGCTGGAATTTAACACAAATACTGCATGCAACCCAGAAAACCTCTTCGCAAAGGTTGAAGAGAAAGAAAATCAATTTTATTATTGAATAAATACTAAAGCAGAATGTGATAACACGTCATCTGCTAAAGAGATTGCAAAGACAGAAAGAAAGCTTCACACTTTTTTAATGTAGCTAAGCGATACAATCCATGACATACATGGTCTCACGGTATCTCTGTGATTGGAGGTAGGTTTGCAATTTAGAGCCCCCTGAAACCATGCTCATCTCCTCCCCTGAAACTTGATGATTTCACTTCAGAGAAATGGCTATCACCCTTGAGGAAACATTCTTGAGCTGTGAAATTGGCGAGGCGCTTTTATAAATCTTTTACAAAAAGATCACATCCACTTCAAAGAGACAGCTAATGAACTTACCATGGAAAGTTTTCTGAAGTAAATGCTGAAAGAGAAAGGGTCAAGGAGGAATTCTCTTTTCCTTTCTGCACGGGGTGGGGGCGGGGGGATGGATTCTTTTCTTTTCTGTTTGTTTTGATTTGTATTTATCCTTAGGATGGCAATGTTTGCTAACAACTTTGGCCTTTTGAAGTAAGTGTTCCTTCTGTTGTAGGTTGCATATGTGCGTGTGTGTGTATGTGTGTGTCCCCAGACACTTTTTAAAGAAAAGCGTCGCCCATATTTACCATTTACTTACCAATGTGATCAAGAAATGTGGTCCTTGCGTGATTGTGAAAACCTTGTGTCTGATGCTTCCTTTATCTACCTTCGGGATAGATGAGTAAAACATGCAGATTAAAAATAAATAAATAATAGGGGGAACAAATGTTAACATAAATTTAGTAGATTGAAATGCTAGTGATCAAAGAAAGAGGGGGGTAAGGGGTATGGTATGTATGAATTTTTTTCTGTTGTCTTTTTATTCCTTTTTCTGATTTGATGAAAATGTCCTAAGAAATGATCATGATGATGAATATACAATTATGTGATGAAAAAAAGAATGTTCGTATTGTATGTTGATTGGTTTTATTAATAAAAATTTAAAAAAACAACAAAAAAATGGTCTTTCTTTCTCCTGGGCTCTACAGATATATGAATGCTGAAACTAGTACAGTGCTAAAAATACACTTCTTGTTTTGAATCTTTTTCCTCCTTCTGTTGAGATACATTTTAAGCTTCACCACCCTTTCAGTTTGTACTTAACATCCCTCAAAAGCGGAAAGCTTATATGTACACAGGTGGCCTCCCTGTGTTTTGTGTTTGGCATATTCAGAGTGAAAATGGCTGATTATATAATTTATATTTCTATAATTCAGGGGTGGACAAATGTTTTCTGTAAAGGACCAGACAGCAAATATTTTAAATTTTGTGAGCCTGTACATGCATTCTCTAACACTTCTCCTCCTCTTCCGTTTAGTATTTTTTTAAAATCTCCTAAAAATGTAAAGACCATTTCAATTTGAGATACATTAAAAAATGGCCACGCAACGTGGGACAGAAATCCTGGAATGAGCTGAGACTCAGCATCAAGGGATTGAGAAAACCTTCTCGACCAAAAGGGGGAGGAGAGAAATGAGACAAAATAAAGTGTCAATGGCTGAGAGATTCCAGAGTGGAGAGGTTATCCTGGAGGTTATTCTTATGCATTAAATAAATATCACCTTATTATTTAAGATGTAATGGAGAGGCTGGAGGGAACTACTTGAAAATGTGGAGCTGTGTTCCAGTAGCCATGTTTCTTGAAGATGATTGTGTAATGGTATAGCTTTCACAATGTGACTGTGTGATTGTGAAAACCTTGTGTCTGATGCTCCTTTTATGTACCTTATCAACAGATGAGTAAAACATACGGAATAAAAATAACTAATAGAGGGAACAAATGTTAAAATAAATTTAGATTGAAATGATAGTGACCAATGAAAGGGAGGGGTAAGGGGTATGGTATGTATGAATCTTTTTCTGTTGTCTTTTTATTTCTTTTTCTGAATTGATGCAAATGTTCTAGGAAATGATCATGATGATGAATATGCAACGATGTGATGATATTGTGATTTACTGATTACGTATGTAGAACGGAATGATCATAAGTTAAGAATGTTTGTGTTTGTTTGTTGTTATATATTTTTTAAAAATTAAAAAATTAATTAAAAAAAGGCCACAACCCGGATCTGACAACAATAGTTCAGGAACTCCTGCTTTCATACATGGCTGTCCATCGCGAGTGCCCACACGCAGACAGAGAAGTACCCAATGACCGTTCCTTCATTTCTCTAATTTCCTTCTGCTCTCTCTCAACAAGCCACACCCAGATACATGTGCTTCCTATGGTTGTGATCAGCTTATCTTGTGATCTGCTTTAAAAAAACCTGATGCACACTGCAGCGTGTTGACACAGGCTGCATTCTTGGGGAGCATGAGGCTGAGACGTGGTGCAATACAATTGCGCTTCCTTTTTAAATTCCCCCCCCCTTAATAAGCACGCTTTTTCAGTCATGTAACAGCCTGGGCTGCCGGCTCACTCTGCTCCATGCAGTCATTTTGAGATGCAGATTCCTTTCAAGGTACATCTTACCGCCATTCTTCCCCAACTCTCTGCGATGAGGGACCCATCTTTGATAGTTGTCAATTCATTACTGACCAAAATTTCTGTAAGCAAATCATAAAAATGAATCACTGGGAAAATGACAGGGGAGGAAAAAAAAGCTAAAGACATACAAAACACAAGCCCCAAATATTAAATTATTTTAACATTGCTTTTCTGAGTTGCCGTAAAATTTACCAAATACACCGTCTCAGGTTCTGAACATGTCATTACGGACCGGTGTTGGAAATCCTTCGAGTGACACTGGCCCAAAGCACATGCCTGAAACAGGGTCATCTCCATGTCCAGATGTCCAGGTGACAGGCCTTAGGCACCCAGAGAGCGGAGGAGACCCCACTCTGCCCCGTGATCATTTAAAATCAGGGGTGCAAGGGTAGGTCAGTGGTAGAATTCTTACCTGTCACACGGGAGACCTGGGTTTGGTTCCTGGTCCTTGCACTTCCCAAAGAAACAAACGAAGCAAGCAAACAAAGAAGGAAAAACAAACAAACAAAAACTCAACAAATGGTGCTGCAATAACAGATACTCACATGGAAAAAGAATGAAATGTGACCCAGCCATAGAGCATAAAAAAAAATTTTCAATAGGTTTATTGAGGTTTAATTTACATTAAATAAAATCTACCTTTAGAGGTTTCATTGTGTGAGTATTGGCAAAAATATAGTACCGTAAGATCCAGAATACCTCCATCAATTTTTTTGTGTTTTTTATTGTGACATACAACGTATATACAAAAAAAAAAAGCAGCAAATTTCAAAGTACATTGTAACAAGAAGTTATAGAACAGATTTCAGAGTTTGTTATGGATTAAAGTTCCACAATTTTAGTTTTTTCCTTCTAGCTGCTCCAAGACACTGGAGACTAAAAGAAATAACAATGTAACGATTCAGCAGTCATACTCATTTGTTAAATCCTATCTTCTCTGTTATACTCCTCCTTGTCCTTTGATACTTCTCCCACTCTGTAGGGGTATTTGGGCTATGCCCATTCTAATTTTTTTCAGGTTGGAAGGGGCTGTCGATAACATGGGGTAGGGGGATGGAACTAGCTGATGTCCTTGGAGAGGCTGGGCCCTCTGCATTTCAGGACTTATCTAACTTAACAACCCATCTAGAGGTTGTAGGTTTCTAGAAAGTAAATTTTAGTGAGTGAAACTTGTGTAGAAGTTCAGATAAAGCCCTAGGTGTTCTTCAGGGTTGGACTGTCCTTCCTTTCAATCTCAGATACCTGTGCTTTACTTGCCGCCCTTGGTAAATATTTCCCTGGGAAATATTTCATTAAATTTCTGAAACTTCTTGCCCTAGGCCCTTATCCCTTTGGACAACTCAAGCGGTTGGTTCACCAGAGGCCAAGGTATGTGAGTTAATGATGAGCTGGATGCAGGTGAACCCCCGCCCAATCCCCACCCCCATCAAGGCCCCACCCCTGGCAAAGAATTTCTCTGGGAATTGCCAACCCCCCCTTGCCCTGCCCGGGAATTTTTACAATCAGAGTCCCTCCTTTGTGGCAGACAATGAAAAGCTGGGTGTCACCCTTTACTGTGGCTTTCCTGGACTTTTCTCATTATTATCACTTAGTTGATTGCTCAACAGGTTCTGGAGATTCAGGCATTCCTTTGCAGACACCACTTCTTCTGGACTCTGGAATCAGCTTACCTGGGCACTTCCCGGCTGTGTGCAACTGATATTTTCTGAGCTTCAGTTTCTTGATCTGCCCCATGGGGTCCCCAAGTGGTTAACTCAGGGCTGGGGGAGGAAGAAATGCCAGAGAGTAAGCCACCAATAAAGGTTATTAGTTCGTGGTGCAGCTTCCAGGAGGAGGCCAAAGGTCAGCGCTAGCCAGGTCTGAACCGCAGGCTCTCAACTCATCTGGGACTGGAATCATTGCTAAATCCGGAAGGGCCGCAGATGCAGCTCGCCGCGAAGGCGTTTGTGCCACGGCCCCTGCTTTTCTTCAGCATTCTGATTTTTAAAAGATTAAAAAAAAAAATCAACTTAAAAAAATCATTGCGATGATAAAATATCACCCGAAGGGAGCTGCATTTTAGCAGCTGTAGCCGAGAGTGGCCGGGCCCTGGGCTCCGCAGCGCCTGGGTCGCTGCTGCCCCCTAGTGGCCGTGAGTGGCGAAGGCGCGATCCACCCGCCCCAGCCTTGCTTCTTTCCACTCCTGCCTCCTCTCTGCACGGCCTCCCCACTTTTTTTTTTAATTTGATATTGACCGAGAAAATCAAAATAAAATGCAATATGTTTTGAATGTGGGGATGGTTTATGGTTTTGGTATTCGTTGCTATTTAACAATATTATTTAATAATCAATCTGGAAGTGTAGTCAATAGAAATGCAGAATACTGGTTAAACTGCATTGATTTGCAAAATGTTGCTATCATTCTTTTTGGATTATAAATGTCTTTTTTTTAGTCGATATGGAAACCTTCATACATCCTGGGGGCATGATATTCTGAGAGCATGCAAACATCCTTCGATGTAGATATGCTTATTAATGCACAGTAACTGATGACTGGAATTTTTGTATATTTCTTGCTTCTACATTCACAATCTGCATTAGTTTGATCTTTAAGGAATTTACAGACCACTAAGCAGGCAGCAGTATCAGCAATGTGTGCAAGATAAGAATAACCTCCAGCGTAACCTCTCGACTCTGTTTGGAATCTCCCAGCCATTGACACTTTATTTTATTTTATTTTTTTGCATGGGCAGGCACCAGGAATCGAACCCAGATCCTCTGGCATGGCAGGCAAGCATTCTTGCCTGCTGAGCCACCGTGGCCCACCCCATTGATGCTTTATTTTGTCTCATTTCACTCTTCCCCCTTTTGGTCGAGAAGGTTTTCTTAATTCCTTGATGCAAAAGAGGTTTTCTGGGGGTAGCTCTTAGGCATAATTTTAAGTAGGCTTAGTCTACCCTTTGCAGGAATACGTTTCACAGGGACAAACCCCAGAATCGAGGGCTTGACGGGCCCCCAATTTTATTTTGCATTTGGGGCCTGGGCCAACTTCCATGGACAGGAGGTGCTTTTGGGTTTTGATATGAACACAGGGCTCATCTTTCTGATGAGTTCTGTTCTTTGGGCATATTGCCCTTGGGCAATTATTGTTGGGTTGGTTAACCAACCAACAAATAAATTCTAAGCAGCTGATGCTGTGCGGAGCCGAGCACAAAGACCCCGGAGTGCCAAGGGACTTGGTTTGTTTCATGAACAAAGCACAGGCAGGGAAGCGGGTGAAAGAGCAGAATGAGCGATGAGGGAGGGCTGGAGATGTGAAGCAGGGATGGCTTACTTTCTGGATTTTGAATTTGTGATAAGAGTGCTGGGAAACTTTGAAGGGTTTTAAGTGTGAGGCAGGTGGAAAGGGATTTGCATTTAAAAAATTTCCTTTGGCTGCTGTGTGGAGAATGGTTTGTAAGGGGGCTAGAGTGTGAGCTGGGGGACCAGCTGAGAGGTGTTTGTGCAGGTGAAAGATGGGTAGTAGTGGACAAGGATGACCCTTGTGGACATGGAGAGAAGCGGATGATTCCAGAGATGCTTTGGAGGTAGGCTTGTGTGATCGGATGGAATGGGTGCAGGAGAGGGAAGGGTCAAGGGTAAGCTAAAGGGAATTTCCAAAGCAATGGTGTTGACGGAGGTGGAACTTGCCGAGATCGGGAAGACCGTGAGGGAAGTGGACTGGGAGGGTGGTCAAAACAAGTAGAGTTTGAAAGGTTGAGTAGATGTAGGATATGAAGGGGTCTGGGCTCTTTTGCTGGCAAGCCCAGAAAACTGGAGAAAAGGAGCTTTAGATGTTCTGAGTTTTCTCCTGGATTCCAAGGGCAGGGCTCAGCCAAGGGTTGGGAGAGGCTTTGATCTTGGACAAAGTCCCAGTTGTGCTCAAAGATCTTGTTCTCTGTTTCTCTGTTTTATTCTTTCTTCTTACTGCACCCTCTGCCTGGAACGCTCCCCTAATGGCTGGTTCTTCCTTATCCATCCAGTTTCTGCTCAGATCCTAAGAAAGGCCCTTTCTGACCCCTTTGAGCTAAAATTGGCCTGTCCAAGCAACTCTTGCTCACGTCGCCCCATTTATTTCTTTTAAGGCTCTTATCACAGTTCTGTCTACCTGTCTGTCTGTCTATTCTCTTTTTCTGATGGAGCGGTGATTCTTCTCCTCTACATGCCAGTTCTATGAGAGCAGGGGCTGCTGTTTCATTCACTCTGATCTACTTGGGGTATAGTGAGGCTCTGGCAGGACCTATTCATTGGATTATTTGATCTATTCCCAGGTCCGTCAGAGTGCCCAGCACCAGGAGAAAGCTAGAAAGTGCCCAGTGAGTACCCGGAGATGAATTTCATGCCTGAAGACTCCTTTGCTGCAAGAGAAAAGGGGAACCTGAGTTTTGTTTTGCATGAAATGCCATTGAGCAGGGACTCGGGGGACTGGGGTGAGTCAGAAAGGGATGTCAGGGCCATGGCTGGTATGTCCACCAGTGGGTATCGGTGACCAGGGCCACTGACCTCACAGCCAGGCTGGCCCAGCCATGACAACCTCCCAGGGCACCTCTACTGAGCAAAGATGCCCTTCAAACAAGACTGCACGAACCGACAGCTTTAAATGTATGCCTCTGGAATTTAAGCCCGGACATATGACGGTGCAGGAAGGGTGGCCAGTAAATCCTAGAAAATGCACAAACACAGGGTTTTTGTGATGGGGACCTCGTGCCTCAAATTCACCCCCAGACACCCTGGGTCTGTAAAGAGGGTACCACATCAGTCTCATCTTCTAGAGTTTGTTTCCCTCATCCCCACATTTCCTTTGGGAATGGATTTCCTTAATAGGCAGAGAGTATCGTCCTGTGCTCTATGGGACACAGGGCCACCCAACCCCAAAATAGGTCCTTACTGCCCTGTGCAAATGTCTGAACTAGTCATCTTTTAGCTTTGGGAGAAAGGAACTCTTCGAAAAGTTCCATCTTTGCTCGCAGGCGTGTTACTTGGGTGGGTTAGCCAACTCAGGTGTCTCCTCTTCCACCCAGAGGGCGGGAGAAACAGAATTGAAAGAAATGGAACCGTTAATGTCATCACTAAATGAGTGGGGATGGGTGGGTCAGTCTGGGAGTGGCCTAAGGTTAGCGGTTCTCCCCTCCACAAACCGCCCCCCACCCCAACGAGGCCACCTTTGAGCAGGGCCTTGGCTGCATTTCCAGGTTCCCTCTCTGTCCATGGAAGGGTTTGTATGTTGGAGGATGCTTTTGCTCCCTGTGGCTATTCTGACCTCAAGGTCTGGGCTTCCTCCCCTCCATCTTTCTCTTGGCTTTGTTTATTCTTACCCCAGCAAAGGCAGACGCCCCCTCCTCCCGCCCCCCATTCTAGCAGGGAAATGAAAAACAGGGAGGCTGTGATGCTTGTTCTTTATCGAGGTGAGCAAGGCTGCTGGCCTGGGCTGGTGGGGCTTAGGTGACAGAGGGTGGGAGCTTTGCATTCAGTTGGTGATCTTTGACTTCTAAATCAGATGGGCATAGGTTGTCAGACTTAGTACACTGTGGGCTTTTTATTAT
Source organism: Tamandua tetradactyla (assembly GCF_023851605.1). NCBI lineage: Eukaryota > Metazoa > Chordata > Mammalia > Pilosa > Myrmecophagidae > Tamandua > Tamandua tetradactyla. The sequence goes on from NC_135335.1 coordinate 12,174,172, forward strand.
TTTTTCCTAAAAAAAAAAAGAAAAAAGAAATCAGTGAACAAACCTCAAAGTTAGAGAGACATGACAATAAACAGAATCTTGAAAGTGGAGAAAGAGGCGAGGTAAAGTTGGAAAGAGCTCTGCTTGTAAGAGATGTGATTATTTTGCGAAAGCCTCTTTCCGAAAGCAAGGAGGTAGCCTTCTTGACCAAAAGGGGGAAGAGAGAAATGAGACACAATAAAGTGTCAGTGGCTGAGAGATCTCGAGCAGAGTCAAGAGGTTATCCTGGAGGCTATTCTTATGTATTGTATAGATATCCCTTTTTAGTTGATGGTGTACTGGTGTGGCTGGAGGGAAGTACCTGAAACTGTACAGCTGTGTTTCAGTAGCTTTGTTTCTTGAAGATGACTGTCTAATGATAGAACTTTTGTAATGTGACTGTGTGATTGTGAAAACCTCGTGTCTGATGCTCCTTTTATCCAGGGTATGGACAGACGAATAAAAAAATAAGATAATAAAAAAAATAGATAATAGGGGGGAAATAAAGAGTAAAAAATTGAATAGAATGAAATACTAGGGGTCAATGAGAGGAAGAGGTAAGAGGTATGGGATGTATGCATTTTCCTTGTTATTTCTTTTTCTGTAGTGATACAAATGTTCTAAAAATACACCATGGTGATGTATACACGGCTATGTGATGATATTGTGAGCCAATGATTGTATAATCTGGATTCACTGTATGTGTATGAAGATTTATCAAAAAATCTTTATCTATGCCTATATCTATATCTATTTATAAAGCAAAGGGGAAATGGCTGTGAGATAGCTGGGTCTGGCCTCTGGGGCCATCTGTGCCATGACTCTCCTCTCTCCACTCTGGGTTAGAAAAGTTTGCAGAAAATAGGATGATGCAGCTGAGGGACTCAGGGTTATGCACGTCTAAGGGGAGAAGCAAAGAAAGCTGGTTACCGAGAGCTTCATGATGCTGGTTTTGGTCTCCTGGGGGAGAATGTCTATCAGCTTCTTCATTTTGACCCCAGCGTCTTTCATATCTGGCTCAGGCTTGAAAGGTTGAATTGCGGATTCATAATCGGAAAGCGTGCCCATGAAGATGGTTGTAAGGACATGGAGAAAGCTTTCACACACCATCGCTGCAGCTGGGGCCCAGAAAAAGAGAAAAAATATGTATCCAGACCATCTTCCAAACTGGCCAGCCCCCTGGCTGGACATGCCCATGATGCCAATGCCCAGGCTGGGCGGCGGGGCCAGCAGCCCTTTTGCCCATGGAACAGAATGTCAGCTCTGCCTCTGGTGCCGCTCCTGGCAGTTGACTCTCCTGGTGCTCTGTGAATGCTTTCTGGGTTATGGCCAGCTTTTTCTGGCTTCCTTGGACTTCCTGGGTGGGGGTGGGGCAAGGTGCCATTTGGCCTTTCTGCTCGAATTCTAGGCAGGGTATTGCCCAACAGAAGCTGCTGTTCTGAGTTGGGAGCACCTGGAGAGGCAGCAGCCTTGGGGACTTACTTCCCACTAGAACATGCCTCTTACCGATGGTGAGTGATGGTCTGAGCCACATGTCACTGTGGGCTCGTGGCAAAGCCAGGCTCTGGCAGGAAGAAACACTTGTACCAGCCAAGCATGAGCCCCCACAGTCAGGCAAGCTTCTTTGGGCTCTTCCTTGTCCTATTGTGCTCCCTGTAGTGCTCCCTGGAGTGTGCTCCCTTCTCAAATCTCTGCTTCCAGGAGCTTGGGGGAGAGTCACACTCCCCACCCCCTGCATGCCCCCATCCCTCCACAGAGGCGCAGATGCCCAGTACCTGCGTTCTCTGCCTTATACTCAAATTCAGCTCCTCTCCTGGACTCCAGGCCCCTACCCCAAGTGGCGACTCTGAGTCACATGCTCTCCAGAACTTAGATTCCTGCTTTGTACCTTGCTATATCATCAGGCAGGTTAATTTACCTTTCTGTAGCTCAGTTTTCTCCTCTGTGAAATGGGAGTAATATACCATCTTCAGAGGATTGTTGTAAGAATGAAGAGATAGTAAGTGAAAGAGGGACACGTTGCAAATGCTGAGTAAATGCTAGAGATATTGCTGCTATTTTACCATATGCACACAAACGAATATACAAAAGCCTCCCAGACCCACCCCGAACATAGTTCAGTACCATCTCACAGAGCCACCCACTTTTACACCCAGCACTGCGGTCTTCTAATTAACATGCATTGCAGCCCAAAACGGTATTATTTCCCTGGAGAAACAAACTTCTCTACAAGATGGCTGCTTCTTGCTTTTGGTTTTATAACCTCCCAAGGTCATAAAGTTTGTCATCGTCATGGGTAGCATGAAACTTTCAAAGCGAATTAAATGGAATTCGTTTATTAAAAAAAGCAAACGAAACGATAGCATCTTCAGATTGGGGTGGAAGAAGCTGATGCAGAGTTAAAAAACCAGTCAGGTCACCCAATTCCCAAAGAAGGGGGGACTTGGAGAGAAACGTGAGAAAGCCACCCTTCCCTCCCTCCTTTCCTTTCTTCCCTCCCTCCCTTCCTTTGGTTCTTCCATTCCTTTCCACCTTAGTGACAGCAGCAACTGCTCAGAGGCTCCTACTTCTTTTTGCAGAGAACCAAATGTTTAGAAAACTCTCTTTTGGGCTGGCCGTTTCCTAGAGGGTAGACCTCTTTCTGGTTCATTCTTCTCTGCCCAAAGAGAAAAATGCCTTGGGGTGGGTTTCATCTGGGGACATGAGGCTCTGCAGCTCCTTTTCCTGGTCCGTTTGCCTGTCCGAGGCGGGAGGAGACCCCAAACCTGGAGGCTGCACGGAGAGCTCTTGGCATCTTGGGGTTTGTCCAAGTCTGGGCTTTGAGCTGCTCATAATTCCTATTCCGTTGGTTATCAGACCCTCTCATCTAGATGGGCTCTCCAGCATCCCTCCCTTCAGTCTGCTCCGTTCCCTGGAATTGTTAGGTTCTTGGTTATGGACAATGGGACCCTTTTTGGGTTTCCTGACAGCCTCAGAGCTCCCTCCAAGCCCTCAAGATGGGCTCTGAGCTTCCTGGCTCAGAGTCAGTACCCCAGACTCTCCCCCAGCCACAGAGGGGACTCGAGCAGTTTACCCTTGTCCTGAGCAGAACTGGGGGGCCGTGACAAGCCCTGAGGCCAGTCCTGGACTAAAGAGACTCTGGGGGGCTCACCTGGGGTGCAGCTGAAGGCCAGAGTGACCAAAGCAAGAGCAGCAAGGAACTTCATGGTGGGTGGGAGGCTGGGGGAGGCTCTCGCTTGTCTCTGGGCCGGTGGGCTTGGGTGAGACCTGCCCGTGGCAGAGCCTTCTTATATGCTCCAGGGAGTGCCTGGTGGGGGGAGGCCAGGGCACTGCACTGTTTACTTGGGCATCAGCCCGGTGGAAAAAGTAAATATCTTATTTTCTCAACTCAGTTTCTGTCCCCATTGAAACGGAGCTCTCAGACAATGGGTCACTTTTGGGGTAGGGAGTCCAGAGTCCTGCATGGAGACTGGGCCGCCCACCTCACTCTCTGGCCCTGAGCGCTGGGGGTGGGGTGGGGAGGGGGCAATTCAGGAACAAGGTAAACAATTGTGGGCTGGTCAACCGGGGGAAACCGAGGCCCAAGGCCCTTCAGCAAGTGGCTGGGACGGGACTAGAACTCAGGTCTCCTGACATCCCGCTGGCTCCTTCCACTGCTCCCCTCCAAGGACGGCAGCTGGGCAACATCGTCCAGAGGTCCACTGTGTCCAGACCTGGGGGAGACCCTGTACTGAAGTGTGTTCATAGATAAAGGGTTTTCCTAGGACACCTATCAGAACCAGAACCGGATCCAGGCTGGACGAGGCCCTGCACCAGGCTGGGTCTGCTTCCACCCCAGAACTGCCCTTCTGGTGGCCAAATTCATAGGCACCTTCAGTCCTTATCTTGCTCGACCTTTTAAATGGCTTTTGACCTGCTTGACCGGTTCCTTTTCTCCTTTGTGTTCTCCCATGTCTCAGTTCTTTCCTGTTTCCCCCCTCCCTCTCCATTCTCTCTTGTTCTCTTTTGATGTTTATCCTTTATTGACCCAGTTAAGTGTTGGTGGTTCCCAGGCTTTGTTCTCAGCCTCCCCTCAAGTCCCCACGCCCTGTGGTCGCTACCTCCCTTCTCTGATGCCAATACCTCCTGGCATCTGGCCTGGTCTTTCCAAAACCACCTCCTAATTGTCTCCCCCCCTCCCCATTTCCTAGCTTGACCCCTCAGCCATCCTCTGAAATGCCATCAGAATAATCTTTCTAAAAGACACCGATCATGCCATTCTCCTCGAAACCCTTTTATAGCTTTCTTTTGCCAACAGGTCAAAATTCAAATGTGGTCTACAAGGTTCTTGCCCGTGGACATTTGCCTCCCATTTGAGCCTCATTCCCTCCACTGCCCTGTTTGATTTAACCCCGTCTTACTAGTTGTAGGTTCCAGAATATTTCTAGATTCTTTTTTTCCATGCATATTTCTACCTTTGCACAAACTGAGCCTGATGCCGGAATATACACATCTTCCCTTGTGTACGTCCTCCAAATCCTATTAGTATTTCAGAACTCAGCCAGACGTCATTCATTCATTCAATAAGTGTTGAGTCACCGGCTATGCACCAGGCATGTGCCGGGAGTTGGGAGTCGTGGGGACGTGGAGAGGCGCTGCCCAAGAGCTCACTGTGTAGCTGCGGGCAGTGTGGTCAGCAGAGCCTTCAGCTGTTGGTTGCTTCCAAGTCTTTTTCAGCTTCAGAGGAATGCCTGGCCGAAGGTCACGGCTTTCCCAAAGTTGCCTGCATCTGGGGACCCAGCAGGGATCGGCTTTCAAACCTGGGCACTTTGGCACCACATGGGACAACTCCAACAGGCAGTTCTCACTCTGGAGCTCTCTGCTAGGGTGTGGCTGGGGTTATTTATTTATTTATTTATTTTGTATGGGCAGGCACTGGGAATCGAACCCGGGTCTCTGGCATGGCAGGCGAAAACTCTGCCTGCTGAGCCACCATGGCCCACACTATTTATTTATATTTTAAAAAATATTTTCATTGACAAATCTTCACACACATACTATCTATACGTGGTGCATAATCAGTGGCTCACAATCTCATCACATAATTGTGTTTTCATCACCAGGACCATTTTTTTAGAGCATTTGCATCATTCCAGGAAAAGAAATAAAAAGAAAAAAGAAAAAATTCATATATACCATACACTTTACCTTGCCCTCTCATTGATCACTAGTATTTCCATCTCCCCAATTTATTTTACCCCCTAGCCCCTCTATTATTTATTTATTTTTTAACTTTTTGAACTGTATAATATAACATATATACAAAGCAAAGAAAGAAGCAATAATTTTCAAAGCACTCTTCAACAAGTAGGTACAGGACAGATCCTGGAGTTTGTCATGATTTTTCCTTCTAGCTGCTCCAGAACATAGGAGGCTAGAAGGAATAAATATTTTTTTTATCATCTCAATCGACTTTTTTTTTTTTTTGCAAAAAATAGCATATATACAAAAGAGCAATAAATTTCAAAGCATAGCACAACAATTAGTTTTAGAACAGATTTCAGAGTTTGGTATGGGTTACAATTCCACAATTTTAGGTTTTTACTTCTAGCTGCTCTAAGATGCTGGAGACTAAAAGAAATATCGACATAATGATTCAGCAATTATACTTGTTTCTTAAACCCTACCTTCTATGTATAACTCTACCATCACATTTGCTCTTTCTATCCCATTCTTTAGGGGTATTTGGGCTATGGCCATTCTAACTTTTTCATGTTGGAAGGGGCTGTTGATAATATGGGGTAGGGAGATGATCTAGCTGATGTTCTGGAGAGGCTGGGCACTCTAGGTTTCAGGACTTATCTGGTCCAGGGTCCCTATCCAAATATGTATATATATATATATATATATATTTTAAATGTGGGCAGGCACCAGGAATTGAACCCGGGTCTCCTGCATGGCAGGTGAGAGCTCTGCCACGGAGCCACTGTGGCCCGCCTTTTAAAATTTTTTTCTTTTTTTTCCCTATCCATGTATATTTTTACTCATCTGTCCATACCCTCGACAAAAGGAGCATCAGACACAACGTTTTCATAACCCCACAGGCACATTGTAAAAGCTCTATCATTCTACAGTCATCTTCAAGAATCAAGGGTACCAGAACCCAGCTCAACAGTTTCAGATGCCTCCTTCCAGGGAGGCTGGGGTTTTGCCCGGCCGTTATCATAGCTTCCACCCCTTCCCCTTGGCAGGCGTTGAACTCTAAGGGCGGTCTTGCACTCCAAACTCCATCTCAGCATCTGCTTCACGAGACCCCAACCCACAATGTGGTTTCAGCAATGAAAGAGTGCCTTGTGGCGCTCCTCTCTGGTGGGGGCAAAGATGGGTGGACATTTAAGCAAATGAAATAATTACAGATGGTGACATTCCTAGGGAGGAATTAAGCATGATGCTAGGATAAGGAAAGAAAAAAAGGTGTGAGGCTTCTTAGATGGGGAAATCAGGGCAGCCCTCTGTGAGGAGGTGACAATTCTTAGAACTGCAGGTTGGGAGGGCTCTGGTCAGAGGGGGCAGCCAGCACCAAGGGCCTAAGTTGGGAAGGACCCCTGTGTGTCGCGGGAGCCCATGGGGGCCCTGTGCCTGTGTACCAGCTGTACAGGGCCAACAGGGCAAGAGCACACAGGTCTCAGGCTTTAAGCTCAGTCACCGGAAGCTTTTTAATCAGGGAGTGATGTGATCCGATTGTCCTTTTCTTAAAAAAAAAAAAAAATTATTTTAGTAGCATATATGCAACCTAAATTTTCCCATTTTAATGACTTTCAGGGATACAATTCATTGATGTTAATTACATTTCCAGGGTTGTGCTGCCATCGCTGCCATCCATTAAGATTGCCCTTTGGGGAAGAAGGAAAGAATCCACACCCCTCCCCCACACCCCCATCCCCCACCCCCACCTCCCCTGCCTGTTTAGATTTGGCATAACCAGTCTGTACCCTGTGTTCTGATCTACCCCAGTCCTATCCAGATGAGATTCATCACATCTCTAGTCGAAGTCTGATCCGTTTTTTCAACGTTTTCAGCAGTTCCTGTATGGAGTAATGCAGGCTCTCAGAGCTCCAGAGTTCAAATCCTGAGTCTCAGGAGTCACATAAATACCCGGAGTTTCTGGGAACGACCAGGTTATAAACAAATGGCCCTCAGGAGAAGGACTGGTGGTGAGTGAGTGAGTGTGTGTGTTGGGGGTGGGGTGGGTGGGGTGGGGGACAGCTGAGCAGCTGTTGCCGATGTCCCCCCGAGAGGCGGTGGCATCTGGACCAGGTGACAGGCAGGGGAATCAGGGCAGCTAAGAGAGGCGATGCTGGACAGGCTGTATGCTGGACTGAACGAGGCAGCCAAGGGACAGGGAAAAGCCAACTGTGCCCCCTGGCTGTCTGGCTGGGGTCCGATAGAGGAATAGGGTTGGGCCCGGAAAATCGAGAGTGAAGCCTTCTCCGACCGGCTGGTTCCCCTCAGTGGCCTCACTCCCTACCTGCCTCCACAGGCCCCTCCACTGTCTTGCATTTTAACGTTGCCATTTGTGGTGCCCTCCTGCGCCATTTGTGGTGCGCCTTTGCTTGGGCCGGTCCCCCCAACCCCACCCCCACCCCCACCCTGTGTGGCAGAGGCCAAGCTATGTAATGGTTGCTAACCAGGAACCTGTGGAATGCGCCAATGCATGCGCGTTTGCGTCACACAGGGGAGATCCTCTCACCTGATAAAGGGATGATCTCCAAGAGAGACTACCAAGGGAAAAAAGCAAGGTATGGAGTGGAGTAAAATGAGCAAAAAGAGAGAGAAAGAAAAAAAAAGAACAAATTACTGCTGCTTGCAACATGGAAGACTGTCATAAATAAATTAATAATAAAAAAAAAGCGGAAGGAAACTCCATGTGGGTTTGCTTATAAATGCATAAAATATGTCTGGTTATGGATGGCCCTGGTTGTTTCCAGAAAGGAAACCCATTTGGAGGAGCCACCGAGAGAGGTAAGACTTTCTTTCTTTTTTTAATGTTTCTATGGACAAATCATACACATATAGTCTATACGTGGTGTACAATCAATGGCTCACAATATCATCACGTAGTTGTGTATTCATCACCATGATCATTTTTAGAACAGTTGCAGAATTTCTACAGAAAAAGAAATGAAAAAAAGAAAAACCTCGTACATACCCTAATAACCCTTACCCCTCCTTCTCATTGACCACTAGTATTTCCATCGACCCCATTTACTTTACTCCTTATCCCCCCTATTATTTATTTATTATTTATCCTTTTTTTTTTTTGCTCATCTGTCCATAGCCTGCATAAAAGGAGCATCAGACACAAGGTTTTCACAATCCCATCGTCATATTGTAAAAGCTATACCATTATACAATTGTCTTAAAGAATCAAGGCTATTGGAATACAGCTCTACAGTTTCAGGTACTTCCCTCCAGCAGCTCCAATATACCATAAACTAAAAAGGAATATCTATATAATGTGTAAGTATAACCTCCGGGATAACCTCTCGACTGTGAGATCTCTCAGCCACTGACACTTCATTCTGTCTCATTTCTCTCTTCCCTCTTTTGGTCAAGAAAGCTTTCTCAATCCCTTGATGCCAGGTCCAGGCTCAACCTGGGAATTCTGTCCCACGTTGCCAGAGAGATTGACACCCTTGCGAGTCATGTCCCACATAGGGGGGAGGGCGATGAGTTTACCTGAGTTGGTAAGGTAACTTAGGTCTCTAAACCGGTTAGCTTAGAGAGAGAGACCACATCTCAGCAATACAGTAGGTTCTCTGGGGATGACTCTTAGGCCTAATTTTAAGTAGACTTAGCCTGTCCTTTACAGGAATAAGTTTCATAGGGGCAAACTCCAAGATTGAGGGCTCTGCCTATTGAATTGGTTGTCCCCACTGCTTGTGAGAATATCAGAAATTCCCCAGATGGGGAGATTGAATATTTCCTTCTTTCTCTCCAGTCCCCCAAGGGGACTTTACAAATACTTTATTCGCTGCCCAAATTAAGGTATGAGATGAGGCAGACTTCTTCTTTTTTTAATTTTTTTAATTCATTTTAAAAAAATGACAAGAAAGAAACACAAACATTCTTAACATATAATCATTCCATTCTACATATATAATCCGTAATTCACAGTATCATCACATAGTTGCATATTCATCATCACGATCATTTCTTAGAATATTTGCATCAATTCAGAAAAAGAAATAGACAACAGAAAAAAATTCATACATACCATACCCCTTACCCCTCCCTTTCATTGATCACTAGCATTTCAATCTAAGTTTATTTTAACACTTGTGCCCCCTATTATTTATTTTTATTCCATATGTTTTACTCATCTGTTGATAAGGTAGATAAAAGGAGCATCAGACACAGGGTTTTCACAATCACACAGCCACATTGTGAAAGCTGTATCATTATTCAATCATCCTCAAGAAACGTGGCTACTGGAACACAGCTCTACATTTTCAAGCAGTTCCCTCCAGACTCTCCATCACATCTTGACTAACAAGGTGATATCTACTTAACGCGTAAGAATAACCTCCAGGATAACCTCTCAACTCTGTTTGGAATCTCTCAGCCATTGACACTGTATTTTGTCTCATTTCACTCTTCCCCTTTTTGGTCGAGAAGGTTTTCTCAATCCCTTGATGCTGAGTCTCAACTCATTCTAGGATTTCTGTCCTATGTTGCCAGGAATGTCCACACCCTTGGGAGTCATGTCCCACGTAGACAGGGGGAGGGTGGTGAGTTTGCTTGTTGTGTTGGCTGGAGAGAGAGTGAGGCAGACTTTTGACAGTAGACACTTTGGCGCCCTTTGAATTGGGAGCTGAATAAACATATTACCAATTCAAAATGATATTTTAAACAGAGAGAACAGGTTCTAGAATGACTGCCTGGGTTGGATCCCAGAGCCTCTGCTTTTTAACTGTATCATCTTGGGCAAAATTCTTCACCGCTCTCTCTGCCTCACTTTCCTTGTCTGTTATAATAAATAATAAAAATATTATCTACCGCACGTGGCTGATAAAGTTCACACAAATCACTGTAAACAGTGCCTGGACATCAGGGACTATTGTACTTGCACGTCCCCAAGTTGAAGGTGCAAGAACCTGGTCTTTCAATTTTAAGTTCCCTTGTTCAAGTCTGCACATGTGTGTGTACTGCGGGGGAACAGAGAACTCTGAGTGAGCAGTGCCCACTTTCAGCCTAGTCCTGACCATCCAAATGCGTTTTCCTTTGTTCCTGAACTTCTCTGCTGTGTCCACCAAATACGCGGTGAACTCAGCAGACCCCCTCTTTCCTGATGTACAGGAGTTGGTTGATAAGGTTACTGAAAGAACATTCTGGTACTTCCAAAGTCCACTGTAGGTAAGCCAGGGAAAGTGGCTTAGACTTCGCAGCAGGATTTTAATTCTATCCCCATCCTTGTGTCCTAGAGTGAGAGTGTCTCCATGTGTGACGTGACCACTTGCTGACACAGCCCCATGGCTGTGCTGAGAATGGCCTGATGAGCAGCGCTGAGATAGTTCCTTGACTCAAGAAGTGTAAAAATGCAGCCTTCAAGAAAGACTGCTGTGTGACTCCTTCCAGGACAGGCTGTGGGCTCTTCTCCGAGGTTGTGCTAGGCCAGATTGTGTGGGTCTTGCCCTCTTTCCTGCCGTCTCTCTCCAGACACTCCTCTGGCTCCCTTGTTTCTCCAAGATCCTTTTTTGATAATGTCCTTTGATGCACAAAAGTCTTTAATTTTGATGACATTCCAATGACCTAGTTTTTCTTTTGTTGTTTGTGCTTTTGGTATAAAGTCTAAGAAGCCATTGTCTATTACAACTGGATACACACCTTTGATGCCAATTCTGGGGGTCACTGTGACCTGTACCCACATCTGTTCAGCAAGTCCAAGTCCAAGTCCACGGCTTGGACAAACCCCTGGTACCTCCTTCCTCACCTCTCTCTGAGGGCCCATTATAACCCTTCACTTTGTCTTCTATGACCTTTTCTTTTTGGCACAGTTTCCTCTGGGGCCACCAGGTCTCAGAACGACATCTTGGTCCTGAAACTTTAGTTTGATTATTTCCTTTGATTCTGGGAGTTTCACAGATCCATGCTAGTTACGCAACTGGGTTTATTTGGGGGGCCACTTAGCGAAGACAGATGAGAAACCCACTAATGCTAAAAATGAAATCCTGTTCATTATTAAACAACAACAAAAATCCACATGATATTAAGTGCCATCTCTCTTCTTGATTTGACTCCATCGTCCAATTACAAGGTCTCTTGAGGCCAATCCATCCTTAGGGCTCCGATTCAGAAGTCTACATCACCCCTCCCTTGGGGACTGTCCACAGTGGCAGGTCAGAGGAAGAGAGGGCATGTGTGGGGTTAGCAGGTGAACTGGCTTTTGGTGGATGAGCAGGACTTTGTGGTCAGGGAAGAAGGGAGATGTGTCCCACGGGGAGGACGCTGTGTGAGGGGAGGTCCAGGCTCCAGCTTGTATGGACCAGAGGAGTGTAAAGTCCCAGAAGGAGCCTGGGATTTCAGGCTGGCTGTTGAGGACCTCGGTGCTATGTTAAGTGCGGGTTTGACCCAAGAAAGCAGGGAGCTGATTGGTTCTGTTCCCGGCATTGCCCAGCCCAAGGGTGATGATTTCCCAGATCCCCGCTGGTGGGCGCTGGGCTTCTAGGTAGGAGGTCTGGAATTTGCCCTCATTCTGGGTGAGACCTCAGCTACCACAACCGCATGTCCCATGACAAGTCTACCACCCCAACCCTTGGGAAAGCTTCAGTGGGTTTCTCGTTTCTCTTAGGTAAGTGGCCCCCTAAATAAAGCTAGTTACTTAACTAGCATGAATCTGTGAGACTCCCCAAAGCAAGGGAAATAATCAAACTAAAATTTCAGGACCAAGATGTGGTTCTTAGACCTGGTGGCCCCAGAGGAAACTGTGCCCCAAAGAGAAGGTCATAAAAGACAAACTGAAGGTCCCATAAAGAGCTCTTTAAGCTTGGGCAGAGGTAGGGTATCTCTCTCCTGCCCAGGAGCCTGCAGAGCTCTCACTTCTCTGACCTACCATGTGGGTCATTTAGGCAGAAAGTTAGACAAGTTTCAGAACTCAGAGCTTCTTCACTTCTGTGACCTGCTCCCTGACACTTTAATCCCCCAGACTGTTGGTTCCTTACCAGAGCCCTCACACTCCCATAGCACAGCTGGGGACCGAGGTTTCTGGCTCCTTGTGGGCAGTCACCTGCTCACCGTGCAAAGACAAATGGTCCTGAGGAAAGATAAACCCTTGGGGTATTAGCGCAATGGCGATGGCAGAGAAGTGGCCAGGCTTCTCCTACCCTCTAACCAATCCCTTTGGCTGGCTGTGCCTGGCACTGTGAGCCCTGACCTCTGAGTGGCTGGAGATTGGCTGGCAGGGTCTGGCTATAGCTGGGGGAGCCGCCAGGGAGCCTGCTTTGAGCCCACACATTCCTTGGGCTACCGCTTGGATGGTTTCTGTAAACACCTTGTGTCTGGCTCTGACCTGGGAGAACGGGGCGTGGGAACGCACCTCTGCCAGAAGCCGCCCGGGTGGGAGGGTACTGAGGGACCTGGAAGCCCCACCTAGCAGGTCTTAGGTCTGCTGGTTTGCAGGTGTGGAGCCAGTGGCCATGGAGGAGGGTGGGGGTGGGGGATGGAATGGGCCAGCAGCAGCCCCCAGCTTCACGTTGCCAGGAGGTTGTTTAGCCCTGGCTCTGTGCCCGGCACATCTTGCCCAGCTGGCAGCTGGGGTGCAGCCTGGGTTGGCATCTGGCATCTGCAAGTCCCAGCACTGCCCAGAAAACAGGTTGGAGGCCTCGAGCGGGCCAGCCTGATCCTGTCCCTCTGGCCGGGCTGCTGGAGGAGGGACTAGTCAGGCCACAAGCGTGGGTCAGCTCACAGGTGGGGCTGTAGGGTGTCCCCTCCCTCCCCACTGGGCACCCAGCTCTGTGGTTCCTTTAGAAATAGCCCCCAAGCTCAACAGATTTTCCCTTGTGGATTTTGGTCTCCTCTCCCATGCGTTGGGGCTGCTTCCCACATTGACCCAGAGCTCACCGGGGAGGAGTCCAGCAACTTTGGGACATTCAGGTCATCTTGTCCACTGGCTTAGATGCCTCGGGCCTATGAGATTTTTTGGGGGGGTGGGTGTGGGTAGGGGGAGCTAAAAAATATGTCTTGCATTTGTTAGCCCCAAAATATAAAAAGAAAATCTCAAAGTTGAAATTAATGAATATTTATCTAAGTAACATTATTTCAACTAGTCAAACTGCAACTGGAATTACATGAAGATGCAATAAAGTTTAAAATGTATGAACCAACACAATCTATTCCTAAGATCAAGATTATTAAGTTTATACAAGCTGCTTCAAAAAGTTTATAGCCAAAATTATATTCAATGTTGGCAGGGGATATATATATATATTTTATTGTATAGCATGACATATATACAAAGCAAAGGGAGGAAAAAGCAATAGTTTTCAAAGCACTCTTCAACAAGTAGTTACAGGACAGATCCCAGAGTTTGTCATGGGCTACCATACCATCATCTCAGATTTTTCCTTTTAGCTGCTCCAGAACATTGGAGGCTAGAAGGAGTTTATATATTTTTTATCATCACAATCAACTTTTTCCCCCTTTTTTTGTGAAAACTAACATATATACAAAAAAGCAATAAATTACAAAGCACATCACAACAATTAGTTGTAGAACAGATTTCACAGTTTGGTATGGATTGCAATTCCACCATTTTAAGTTTTTACTTCTAGCTGCTCTAAGATACTGGAGACTAAAAGAAATATCAATATAATGATCCAGCAAACTCATTTGTTAAACCCTACCTTCTCTGTATAACTCCACCATCACCTTTGATCTTCCTCCCACTCTTTGGGGATATTTGGGCTATGCCCATTCTAACTTTTTCGTGTTGGAAGAAGCTGTCAATAATATGGGGTGGGGAGATGGATCTAGCTGATGATGTTCTGGGGAGGCTGGCCCCTCTGATGCGACCTAGAAACCCATATGGAGGTTGTAGGTTTCTGGAAAGTTACCGTAGTGCACGGTACCTTTGTAGAATCCTATATAACACCCTAGGTTTTCTTTAAAATTGGCTGGAATGGTTTTGCTTGGGGGTTGGCAGGTTATGGTAGGTAGCAATGTCTAACTGAAGCTTGCATAAGAGTGACCTCCAGAGTAGCCTCTTGACTCTATTTGAACTCGCTTAGTCACTGATCCCTTATTTGTTAACTTATATATTTTAATATGCTTGATATGCTGTGGGGTGGGGATAACAAAACTAAGAGGGCCTCACACCTGGATCTCCCAGTACCTGAAGCTCTGACCATAGAACATAGCCAGAGAGAAGAAACACCCCAGCTTCTCTCTTGTCCTGTTTTCTCATTTACTTCCAGGACATTCCTTTAGCCTAACCCAACTGGAGTTCAGCCTGGCAAGGGACCTGGATTTCGTGGTCCTTTAAGGATGGCCCAGAGCTGATCAGGGAGAAGTGGAATGTGGCTGGGAGAGTGGGTGTCAAACGTAGAATAACCAGTGCATGCGACATTATTCTAGACATATGGTTCCATGTCTTGCCTTGCTCACTTAATGCCATGGATAGCTTTCGAAATTTTGGCACCTGTAGGTACATTTGACTTTTTGTTTTTTTGGTCCCCCTTGCAGAATATGCCTTTGTAAGGATGCACTATAATTTAATTTACCAGTACCGTCTCGATGGACGCTTGGCACTTGCTGGCAGTTTTTCTGCCTTTACAAAGCACACAGCATGTAAGGGCCTCCTTCCGCTTTGGGGGATTCTTCCCGTACCAGGGAGGTCCAGATTTAGACAGGCTCCCACTCATCATTTGCACTGACTTTCCCCAGCCCAGAAGCTCTTCAGTTGCAACTGCAGAGGGGTTGTGGGTGATGACATGGCTGGGGTGGGAGGATGGCTGGGTCAGGGTGGGATGCGGTGGAATGAACCATTACAATTCTCCCCAACACTCTCGGTCCTTCTTCCCAGGGCAGGTTGTCATTCGCAGCTCATAGACTAAACCAGGAGCTGCCAGATAGAGAGGGCCTGCAGGGATCTGAGGCCCGTCCAGCATGTGTGTCCCTGTTGCCTGCTCGGGCACCGCCCTTCCCCGTTATGGTGTTGGACAAAGTGACCTGGCTCTTGTCGTGTCTGGAGCCCAAGAGCTTCAGGGGAGGGTGAGGGCACGATTGGACCTGTTAAGGATGGAGGCACTGGGCCCCAGCAGTCGCGACAGAGCTGAAATCATCTGGGGCTGGAGGTGGGAGCTGGGGTTGCGCCTTTCCAAGGCCCGGTGCCCAGAGACCCCAGCAGGTTCTTTTCTCTGGGTTTAGCTCCCTCCGAGGGGGGGTGCGGACACTGAGGTCTATGGACGTCCCTGTTCTGTGGGGTGGAAACTGGTTCCCCTGCATTTTACAGGCTGCCTGCCTGGGGCCTTGGAGCAACAGATTTGGGGGCTGATGGCAGAATGGCCGGATTCACCTGTTGACCTTTCCCAGGGTGCTGGCTCACTTTATTGCCTAATTCTGCAAGTCTTTTGTTCTGCAGCTGAGTCATCCACCTTCAGCCCTCCGTACCCTGGCTGCTGCCTTCTCCAGCCTTCCCTTCCCTGGGCTTGTTCCCACTCGTAGGTTTGGCAGGTTCACGGCTGGGGCCCCTCACGCCCCCACCCAGCCTGAATCCTCAAGGCAGGTGGCGAGGCCCGGCTCACAGCCATCGAGGGGCAGGGGAGGGGGGTGATGAGCAGATGTGGGGGCGGGGCCAGCCCGGCTGCTTGGTGGCTGAGCTCCCTGCAGGGCTGCAGCTGCTTCGCTTGCACAAGGAGTGGGTAGAGGGGGCAATTGCTGGGCAATTTCTGGCTGTATCAGTTGAGGCCCGAGGTGTCTCCCTGCCAAGGGGCCTTGGGCACCTCCGGCCTTGCTTCACCAGCGAAGGGCCTGACACCCCAGCCTGGACACTGGGTCACTTTTTCTTAAATATTTTTATTGATAATTTCTTAACATACAAACATTCCATACTTGGGGCGCCATCAGTGGCTCACAAGATCATCACATAGTTGTGTTTTTACCACCCTGATAATTTTTTAGAACATTTGCATCCATCCAGAAAAAAAGGAATAAGAAAGGAAAAAGAAAAAACTCATGCATCCCATATCCCTTACTGCTCCCTCTCAAGGACCACTAGTATTTCCACCTATCCAATTTAATTTAACCTTTGTTCACCCTATTATTTATTTATTTATTATCCATATTTTTTACTCATCTGTCCATACCCTGGATGAAAGGAGCCTCAGACAAAAGGTTTTCACAATCCCACAGTCACATTGTAAAAGCTATATAGTTGTGTAGTCATCTTCAAGAATCAAGGCTACTGGAACACAGCTCTATAGTTTCAGGCACTTCTCTCCAGCCACTTCAATATACCATAAACTAAAAAAGAGATAGCTACATAACGAATAAGAATAACCTCCAGGATAACCTCTTGACTCTGTTTGAAATCTCTCAGCTGCTGACACTTTCTTTTGCCTCATCTATCTCTTCCCCCTTTTGGTCCAGAAAGCTTTCTCAATCCCTTGATGCCAGGTCCTGGTTTATCTTGGGATTTGTGTCCCACGTTGCCAGGGAGGTTTGCACCCTTGGGAGCTATGTCCCACGTGGGGGTGGGAGGGAGGGCTGTGAGTTTATTTATTGCATCGGATTAGAAAGAGAGGCCACATCTGAGCAACAAAAGAGGTGCTCTGGGGGTAACTCTTAAGCCTAATTCTAAGTAGGCTTAGGCTATCTGTTGCAGGAATGTTTCATAGGGGCGAACCCCAAGACCGAGGGCTTGGCCTATTGATTTGATTGCCCCCACTGGGCTAAATATTTCCTCCTTTCTCCCCAGTCCCCCAAGGATACTTTGCAAATATTTTATTCACTGTCCAAATTACTCTGGGATATATCGGGGCATCACACTAACCTGGACAAACCAATAAAATCTCATACCCTATTCAAGATTCCATGTACTTATGGCGTTCCACTAAACTGACCATACAAGTTAAATTAGGAAATGCACTACCCAAAATATAAATTTTGCAGCAAATAAATATCTCTCCCTTTGGACTCACACAAAAGTTGGCGTTTTAAAATATGGACAATATCATCCTTTACCCTGTATTCTGATTTACCTTGATCCTATCCAGATCAGCTTCATTCATATCTCTACTCGAAGTCAGATCCCTTTTCAGCTTTTTAAACAGTTCCTGTATGGAGTATTGTTGGCTTTCATAGCTTCAGAGCTCTAACTCTGAGTCTCAGGTGTCATATAAATACCCAAAGTTTCTGGGAATGACCAGGTTATAAACAAACAGCTCAGTATCTCAGAATTTAGAAATTACAGTTACAACTCCTGAATATATCTAACAGCTTATAATCTATGTAGGACCCTGTACAATCAGCCCCAACCTGATACCCCATGTTCTCCACTTCAGCTCACTGAGTTTTTATATATTAGTTAGCCCATAGGAGCGAGAGATGATGATATTTGTCTTTTTGTTTCTGACATTTCATTCAACATACAGTCCTTAAGATTCATTCACCCAGTTACATGCCTCACAACTTCATTCCTTCTTGAGGCCACTCAGTAGTCCATTGCATGTATACACCACAGTTCCCCTTTCCATTCCTCAGTCGTTGTACCCTTAGGCCACCTCCATCCATTGTGGATTGTAAACACCTCCGCCATAAACGCCACTGTGGAAATGTCCATTCATGTGCCCACACTCAGGGCTTCCAGGTATATACTGAGCAATGGGGTTGCAAGATCAAACAGCAAACCCACCCCTAACCTCCTGTGGAACCACCCCACTCCCTCCTAGGGGCTGCTGCACCTTTCATTTCCTTACTGACAGTGAATAGGTACATCTCTTTCTCCGCATTTTTTCTAGCACTTATTTCTCTCCGTTCATTTTTTTATTTTTTATTTTTTGGCATGGGCAGGCACCGGGAATTGAACCCGGGTCTCCGGCATGGCAGGTGAGAACTCTGCCACTGAGCCACCATCTCCCCGCCCTCTGTTCATTTTTAAACAGCTTTATCCACACATCGTACAATCCAACCTAAGTGTATAGACATGTGTTCACTACCATAATCTATCGGAAGACATTTCCTTTTCTTCCACAAAGAATCCATATCCCTTTCCCATGCCCCCTACCTGTTGACATTTAGTTTTGACTTAATGCCTTTGTTATATTCAGTGGAAACATATTACAATGTTACTGTTGACTGTAGACCCTAGTTTCACTGATTGTGTTTTTTCCCATATACCATCTTTCTTGATATTTTCAATATCTTGCAATATTGACATTCATTTGTTCTCCTTCATGCAAAAACGTTTATTTTATTTGTACATTTAATCACCATCATTGTCAGTGTTTATCCTTCATCTTTCCTTTTGATTTCATGTGTGCCTCCAGCCCTTCTCCTATCATACTCACACTCAGCTTCATTCATTCTTATTTTATTGTTCTACAATCAGGAAATATTGTGCTATATATTTCTGCATTTTTACAATCAGTCCTGTTGCAAAATCTGTATCCCTTCTGCACCAATTGCCCAATCTCTACCCTATTTCTATCCCCTCATAATCTGTGTTCTTTTTTTTTTTTTTCTTTTACATGGGAAGGCACCGGGAATCAAACCCGGGTCCTCGGGCATGGCAGGCAAGTGTCCTTGCCTGCTGAGCCACCGTGGCTCGCCCCATAATCTGTGTTCTTAACTGAAATTTTCCAAGTTCACTCATTTATGTTAGTTCATATTATTGAGACTGTACAGTATTTGTCCTTTTGTTTCTGGCTAATCTCACTCAGCATAAAGTCTTCAAGGTTCAGCCACATTGTTAAGTGTTTCATGACTTTATTCTATCTTACAGCTTTGTAATATTCAATCATATGTGTATACCACGGCTTGTTTAGCTACTCATCCGTTGATGGAATTTGGGCTATTTCCATCTCTTGGAAATCATAAATAATCCTGCTATAAACATTGGTGTGCAAATGTCCATTTGTGTCCTTGCCCTCGGATCCTGTGAATATATAGCTAGTAATGGGGTTGCCAGATCATGTGGCAATTCTGTGCTTAGCTTCTTAAGGAAATGCCAAACTGCCTTCCACAGCAGTTGTACCATTTGACATTCCCACCAACGCTGAATAAGTGTGCCTCTTTCTCCACATCCTCTCCAGCACTTGCATTTTCTGTTTTATTGATAATGGCCATTCTGGTGGGTGTGAGATGATATCTCATTGTGGTTTTGATTTGCATTTCAACACTGGGTCACTCTTGGTTCATCAACATATACTGGGTAACTCAGGGTCCTCAAAGGCAGGTGGTCACAAAATAAGATAGGACTTCCCTTATTTATTTAACTAAATTTAATTTCAATCTCAAGCCTTCATTCTGCCAAAGGAATGGAAACTTCATCTGGTCATCTTGGGAATCTCCCTGACTTCTAGGGGTCAGGTGTGGAGTTCAAGGTGTTGGCAGGACTTGTGTTGCTGAGGACATGTGGTGGTTGATGTCACTGGCCACCAGTCTATCCCTTGCCATACTGGCCATTGGTCCATGCAATTTGCTCCTGAGCCATCCTCAGCCCTTTAGCTCACTGGCTTTTTCTGCCATTTTAGAGCCATTCCTGGGTGCACAGGAATCCTGCCACCTGCTCCCAAGCTGTATAGGGGGCCTGGAGACTCTGCCGTGAGACCATCTGGAGTTCTCTGCCTCGACCTGTCACACTCCCATTTTTACTTTTGTGTGTGCATTGGGGCGGGTGTATGTGTGTGTGTGTGTGTGTGTGTGTGTGTGGTTTTGCCTCTGCTCTCAGAGTCTTCAAGCCCATCTGGACGACTGCCACCTCTCTAAAGAGTGGCCTTTCCAGTGGCTTACCTGGAGGACTTGACACCTGGAATGGATCATTTTTTTTTTTTACTTAAAAATTTTTTTTTCTTACTGAGAAATATCCACACATGTAGAGTCCAACCATATTATGAAATCAGTGGCTCATGATATCATCACATAGTTGTGTATTCTTCACCATAATCATTTTTAGAACATTTGTATCACTCCAGAAGAAAAGATAAAAAGAAAAAGAAAAAAAAGAACTCATATAGCCTATACCCTTACCCCTTCCCTCTAATTGATCCCAGTATTTCAACTCTATGCAATTTTTACCTTTTATCCCCCGTTATGTATTTATTTTTACCCTTATTATGATTATTTTTTACTCATCTGTTCATACCCTGGATAAAAGGAGCATCAGAGGGGCAGATCATTTTTTAACACCCCCTCCCTCACTCTAGACAACAAAATTATTCTCAATCAGGAGGTAAAATGAATAAGAAT
Source organism: Tamandua tetradactyla (assembly GCF_023851605.1). NCBI lineage: Eukaryota > Metazoa > Chordata > Mammalia > Pilosa > Myrmecophagidae > Tamandua > Tamandua tetradactyla. The sequence goes on from NC_135335.1 coordinate 12,194,632, forward strand.
ACAGGACAGACAAACTCTGGAAATAAACTCACAACGCTTCCCTGCTACATGAGACATGACTCCCAGGAGTGTAAGTCTACCTAGTAATGTGGGACATGACTCTCAGGGAAGAGCCTGACCCTGGCATCATGGGAACGACAATGTCTTCCTGACTGAAAGGGGAAAAAGAAAGGAAACACAATAAAGTTTCTGTGGCTAAGAGATTTCAAATAGAGGTGAGAGGTCAGTCTGGGAGTTACTCTTATGCAAGCGTCAGCCAGATACTGCAAATTGCGACAGTATGCCAAGCCCCAGCCAACAGTATTCCTGAAAATCCTGAAGAATACTCTGGGCTCTAAGACTCTATAGCTGTTTTACTTAAGAAGTTTATTTTTCAGAAACTTGAGGCCTCCAGATTGTTCCTATGCCAGATAAGCCCTGAAACCCAGAGGTACCAGTCTGTCCAAGAACATCAACCAGTTTTATTCCTCTACCCCATAAAGTCAAAACCCCTTTCCAGCACGAAGGTGTTAAAATAGGCGTTGCCCAAATATCTCTGATGACTGAGAGAATGAGCAACTGAGAGGTGGGAGGATTAGGATTTAACAATGATTATGACTCCTGCCTCATTATATAGATATTTCTTTTCAGTTCTAGTGTGTTAGAATAGCCAGAAGGAAATACCTGAAATTGTTGAACTGTAATCCAGTAGCCTTGATCTTTGCTGATGATTGCATAACTATATAGCTTTCACCTTGTGACCTTGTGATCCTTAAAACCTTGTGACTGACACTCTCTGCATTCAGTATAAGGATAGATGAGTAAAAAAATAAAGACATGCATGAAAAAAAAATAGGTTGGGAATATGGGGAAAAATACCCCTATGTAAACTATGAACAATAGTTAATAGTACTATTTTAATAATCTTTCATCAATTGTAACAGATGTAACTACTGTTAGTAGATGTAACTACTGTTAAAAAATGGTAAAATTACAAAAAAAGTGCTATCAGTTGTAATAAATTTTTCACACCAATGCAAGTGTGTTGTATGGGGGTCCTGTATTTTATGCATTATTGTTCTATGAATCCACAACTTCTCTAATAAAAATTTAAAAAATGTAATAATAATAGTACAGGTCAGAAAAGAAATGCAGACCTTGAACATTTTCATTTATTTATTCATTTATTCAGAAGAACCTTTTTAAATTGAGCTTTAGATATATAAACATGAAATCATGCCAGTAGAAAAGCTAAGAATTACAGCACTCAAGCAAACACACGTACTTTCAATTCCCACAAAACACAGCTAGTTAGGGAATAGTGTATATATTTACCTAATCGAATTTTGGTCCTTCGGCTACAGCTTAACGTAATAATATTTTATGTCAATACTTAAATATAAACAGAATTTTTACGTAGGTAATTACAAATAATCAATACTGGGATTTTTTTAGTTTATTTTAAAATTTTTATTTATTTGTTTGTTTTTTAATATTTTTAATGATGTATCTTCACACACTATACAGTCCCTACATAGTGTACACTCAGTAGCTCACAATATCATCACATAGTTGTGTATTCATCACAATGATCATTTTTTTAGAACATTTGTATCACTCCAGAAAAAGAAATAAAAAGAAAAAAGAAAAATTTCATATATCCCATACCCTTTACACCTTTCTCTCATTGACCACTATTATTTCCATCGACCCACTTTATTTTACCCCTTATCCCCACTATTATTTATTTATTTTTTAATCCATATTTTTAACTCATTTGTCCATACCCTGGATAAAAGGAGCATCAGACACAAGGTTTTCACAATCACACAATCACATTGTAAAAGCTATGTAGTTATAAAGTCATCTTCAAGAATCAAGGCTACTGAAACCCTGCTCAACAGTTTCAGGTACTTCCCTGCAGCCACTCCAATACACCATAAATTAAAAAGGGATATCTATATAATGCATAAGAATAACCTCCAGGATAACTTCTAGACGCTGAAATTTCTCAGCCACTGAAATTTTATTTTGTCTCATTTTTCTCTTCCCCCTTTTGGTCAAGAAGTCTTTCTTAATCTGTTGATGGTGGGTCCCAGCTCATCCTGGAAGTTCTGTTCCACGTTGCCAGGGAGATTTACACCCTGGAGAGTCATGTCCCATGCAGGGGGAGCGGACAGTGAGTTCACATGTCCAGTTGGCTTAGAGAGAGAGGCCACGTCTGAGCAACAAAAGAGGTTCTCTGGGGGTGACCTGTAGGCCTAATTTTAAGTAGACTTAGCCTGTCCTTTGCAGGAATAAATTTCATAAACTCCCAAGATTGAGGGTTGGGCCTACTGATTTGGTTGTCCCCACTTCTTGCAAGAATACCAGAAATTCTCCAAATGGGGAGGCTAAATATTTCCTTCTTTCTCCCCAGTTCCCCAAGGGGACTTTACAAATACTTTACTCACTGCCCAAATTACTCTGGGATGCATTGGGCATCACACTAACCTGGACAAACCAACAAAACCTCACACCCTATTCAAGATTCCATGTACTTATGGTGTTCAACTAGACTGACCATAAAAGTTAAGTTAGATACTGTGCTGCCCAAAATACAAATTTTGTACCAAATAGATATCTCCCCCTTTGGTCTCACATAGAAGTTGAAGTTTTAAAATATGGATGATATCATCCTTACCCTGTATTCTGTTCTACCTCAGTCTTATCCAAATCAGCTTCCTTCATATCTCTAGTTGAAATCTGATCCCTTTTCTCAACTTTTTAATCAGTTCCTGTACGGGGTACTGCTGAATTTCATAGCTTCAGAGCTCTAACTCTGAGTTTCAGGTGTCACATAAATACCCAAAGTTTCTGGGAACAGTCAGGTTATATACAAGTAGTTTATTATTTCAGAATTTAGAAATAGCATTTACTGGGATTTTTATAAAACTGAAAGAACTTCAGAAGGTAAAATTTAGGCAGCTATTATATTGCGCTGTTGTGGTACCATCTTATTTTCATGACAAGCAATTTAGTTTTAAAATAAACAACTGACTAGTAAAAAGGGACACATTTCAATTTTAAAGCTATTGAAATTGAATAAAGGGTTTCGTAGATGATATCTTAGTCGAGGTGCTCTGGAGAATTAGAACCAACAGGAGAGATATCTAAATATGCGATTTATAAGGTGTCTCATGCAACTGTGGAAATGGAAGAGTCCAAAATCCAAACTGGCAGCTCCCATGAAGGGTCTGGACAAACTCCATAAGAGAGGCTCACCGGCTGAAGAAGCAGTGAAAGAGTCTCTCCTCTCCCTTAAACAAAACAAAACAAAACCTTCAGCTGATTGGATTATCTTGTTCTGGGACACACGTCTTAATTGATTGCAGAAATAACCAGCCATAGTTACAATCAACTGCTTTAATACACCAGCCTTCTGGTTTATCAACCAGCCATGAAATATTCTTGCAGCAGCGGTGAGGCCAGTGCTTGCTTGACCAGACAAACTGGGCATAATCATTTGGCCAAGTTGACACCAGATTCTAACCATCACAGCTGAGCTAAAATTTTTACTTGCCAATCACAAGTTTCGTTCCAGGTTCCAAACACCTAGAAGTTTGCACTCTGTCACTCTTGAATTTCAAACCCAAATGGAAACTTCAAGTGTTCACATAGAAGTGAAAGAATCAAGGTACATCAGCTCCCTATATCTTGGTCTTTTCAATCTTGGCACTGTAGTGTTTTTTTATTTATTTATTTTTCTGATATTTTAAATACATTTATTACTCCCCTGAAGGGGTGCACTGTTCCTGAAGTCGATGCATGGAATGGACGGAGCAACCTCCTATTCCATCTCCCAGTTCCAATAATCAATTTCATATATTGTCCTTGGATAGAGGGTGTATCACATATTAAACTGATAAGAACAGATACTACACTTGATCTTAGCCCAAAGGCTGAGAAGCGATGTAGTGTTTATTTTGAACCTACTATTTATATGCAGGAATTTGTTGCACACAAGGGTTGGAGATAAGAACTGAAGCCCGAAGCCAGCTCTGAGCCCTCATGAAACTACCCTTGAAGTGAATATGTTGGAGACCCACTGTATAACAGAGAGTTCTTCAAAATAGCTTTCCTGTAGAAGACAATGCTACTTAAGGGATAAGTGAGAAACCAGTGCAAATTTGGAGCTTCCATATAGAATATAAAAACTCATCAGTCACCGCAGCTAGTATTCAGAACTTAGAGTGCGGGGAAATTTTCAGGGAGGAGCATTTTATCACTGGCATGATTTAGGATTGCTAATGCATGGTTATCCTAAAAAGCATACTGGCTTTTAGTGAGTCTCAGCATTGTTTTGCAATTCCCTGCAGACAGCCAGCCCTGGAGAAGACACGCCTGTCACGGATCTCCAGCAGGGAGCACCAACTCTTAGCAAGGCTTGCTCTTAGCTTCCCTTTTCTAGTCGGGGAGTGCAGTGGGGGCTTTGGAAACCTGGGTCTTAGAATGAGTGTCTGGCTATCTTTCCATCCCTCTGAGGGCCTGGGCTTTGGAAATGTAAACTCCAGGTAGTCCTTCTCCTTTCTCTGCCTTCTGCTGTCACAGCTCTTCCCTGAGGCCACCTTGACTGCTCCAATCAGGGAAAGAGACAAGAGGAAAGGAAAATATGAGGACAAAAAACATCCCACTACAATGGACGGCTCAGAAGGACACCTTCCTGCTTGTCCTTCCCCCTCGGCGGGGGTGGGGAGAGCTGGGGAGGACCATGGCTACTGCACCAGCTGTGGTGGTGGGTCCCCAAGTGAGGTCCCTGGCCATCTCATCAGCCCAAGACAGAGCGGAGGAGGCTGAGCTGCCCCGGGCTCTGGCTTCTTTGATCTCTGGATGGTTCTTGGCAGCTGTCTCTGGCTTGCTCCAGATCCAGACTCTGGAGAACCTCAGACTAGAATCTATGCCTAGACCCTGCGGAGACTGCAGGGAACAGTGTTTACTGGGGGAGGAACGTCAGGCCTGGGAGAGGAGCTGTGGGGTCTCCCAGGCTGCACAGAAAGCTGGAGGCAGAGGTGGGACTTGAACCCGGTCCCCCAATGCTTAGTCCAGGGCCTTCCCCTGATGCTCTGAGCTGCAGAGGATGGCTCTGTCCCTTTGCTTACTGCTCATTTCTAATCGCGCCCAGCATCTTATGGGCAAACAGTTCTCGGTGCCTTAGGGAGCCCTGGGGTTTGTAAAAATGCTGAAAAACAACCACTGCTGGCAGTAATTGACTCTCCTCTGAAGTCACTGGTGGGTCTTTAGGTGGATTCAGAATGCCAGGAATGATGACTTCAGAGAACATTCATTGCTCGGTGCCAGAGGCTGGGAGATAGAGACTCATTAGGTCAGGCAAGGACAACAGATAGTTTGTCCTATCATGGCCCAGGATGGCTTGGGCCAGGTTTGTGGCTGGCCTGGGGGTATCCTCTGGGGTCCCCAAGGGACCGAAAGTGTGAGGGGCTGCATCCTTGGGGCTCTGGCTCTCCATGGGGTACACACCCAAGGTCAAGGCTGCTGAAGTCCATTCTCCCCACAGCAGGCAGACTGATCTTCTGGAAATGTAGATCCAATCACGTTCCTTCTCAGTGGAGACCCTTTTTGGTATCCCACAACCCTTGGAATGAAATCCAAAATCTCACCCAGACCAGCAGGCCCTGCAGGGTCTGTCCCCCGCATCTCTCCATGCCTCCCCCCCACCAACTTCTGTCCAATCCCTCTTGAGCCATTTCCCACTCATTCATTGGGCTGCAGCCCACTGGTCCCTGACCTCCAGGGGTCACCAAGCAGGCCCCAACTCCAAGCCTTCCCTTGCTTGTCCTCTGTCTAGATGCTCCACCCAGATTATTTCCTGATGGTACGTGTTGGTCTCTTCACTGAGGGGTTGCCTTGTATAATTCTTCCATGACCACCATGGCCCCCTTCCCCACCCCATCTCCAGCCTGGTGACCATCTTTCACTTCTTCAGGCCATGGGGCCCTGTTTATACATTTACTTTATCTGCCTCCCCAGGAAAAGGTGTGCTCATCTCATCTTTGCTTCTCTAAGGCCCAGCGCACAGTAGGTGCTCAAGCAATGACTGTTGAGAAAGTCTCTTGTCCTCCAGCCTCGAGCCTCCTCTCTAACCTCACTGCCGGCTGTTCTGGGAGAGGCTTGGTGGAGAGGACAAGTGCGGCAGTTGGAACAGGGCCTGGCACACACGAAATACTCAGGACCAGCTGTGACAGTGCCCGGTCCTCATTCCACTCCTGGGCTGGCCATTTACCGAAGCACGCTCAGTTCTCTTGCCTCCATGCCTCTAGCCTACCGCTCCCTCCCAACCCCACCTCCACCTGCTGAAATCCCTGTGCCTTTAGACCCAGCTTGAAGGACACCTTGAGGGAGAATAGTTCCCTAATGGCAACAACCGTGAAGTAGACCAGGCGCTGTGCTGACCCTCCTTGTTTAACCTTGAGACAACCCTTTGTGGGAGGTGCTATTCCCGTCTCCATCTTAAAGATGAAGGTCAGAGAGTTGCCAAGATCTCCCGGTCAGAAGAACTGGGAATTAGACCCCGGCAGTCAGGGTCCACACCCACGGTGGTCCGCAGTCCCCTCCACACCTTCCCCCTCGCTTGCAGAGCTGGTGTAACTCAGAAATTAGGGGTTAAGGGCTGATTTTGATGACCGGATCATATTCTTTTTTTGCTTCCGGGTCTATTGGAGTAGACAGAGGGAAATAACTGAAATCCCTAATCTGTAATTCAGCTGCCGTGATATCTGAAATGATTGTAAAAGCCCTTCTCTTGTGCCGTTGTGACAGTAAGAGCTGTTGCTTCCTTTATTTAGTCATTTCCTTGTAGGGCAGAGGCCCTAATGCTAAGGAAGTCAGCCATTAACTAGCCTCAGCCCTGGAGATTTGTAAATCCTATCAGCTAGTGTGCTGGTGTGAAGGGATATATGGACCCTAGAAAAGCCATGTTTTAATCAAAATTCCATTTCATAAAGGCAGAATAATCCCTATTCAATACTGTATGTTTGAAACTGTAATCAGATCATCTCTCTGGAGATGTGATGTAATCAAGAGTGGTTGTTAAAGTGGATTAGGTAGAGGCATGTCTTCACCCATTTGGATGGGTCTTGGTTAGCTTCCGGAGTCGTATAAAAGAGGAAATATTTTGGAGAAAGAAGGATATTCAGAGAGAGCAGAGAACAATGCAACCACGAGAAGCAGAGTCCATCAGCCAGTGACCTTTGGAGATGAAGGAAAATGCCTCCCAGGAAGCTTCATGAAGCAGGAAGCCAGGAGAAGAAGCCAGCAGATGATGCCGTGTTCACCATGTGCCCTTCCAGAGGAGAGAGGAACCCTGACCGTGTTCACCATGTGCCCTTCCACTTGAGAAAGAAACCATGAACTTTATCAGCCTTCTTGAATCAAGGTATCTTTCCCTGGATGCCTGTGATCGGACATTTCTATAGACTTGTTTTAACTGGGACATTTTCTCGGCCTTAGAACTGTAAACTAGCAGCTTATTAAAGTCCCTTTTTAAAAAGTCATCCCGTTTCTGGTGTATTACATACAGCTAGATTCTGCTATCGAAAGATAACTTGTCTCCCTTCCTTTTGGCTTACACTTTAGTACTGAAGTGATGGCTCTGCCTCTCCTCCTTTCAGTTTATGCTCTCCTACTGAAATGATAATGGTAACACGCTCTCCTTTTCTACTTTGAACTTGCTATCTGAAATGACCTCTTCTCCCCTTTCTAAAATCCTTAAAAACCTGGAAGCCCCTAAATTTGAGGGGACAAATTTTGGGCCTCTAGACCAACTGCTGTCTACTACTCACCTATTAATAATCTTTCTCTCTTTGAAACCCTGGGTATCTCAGGAATTGGTTATTGAGCGTGTTGGCAAAAGAATCCCCACCCTTTGTCCAGTATCGCTGGTTCCTGGTGTCTGCCTTGACTTGGGGTGGTCCCATTTCTTGTTTCCATTTTCACCTGGGTCCCCCTCCTTGGGCCTGGGGCTCAGCACTCCTTGAGTATGCTGTTGAGTCTCACCCACCACTGCTGGAGGGAATTGAATTCTGGCCCCTCTTCCGTCCACCCCAAGCACCTGCCCTTTGGATTCCCTAATGGCCAAGGCCATGTCCCACCCTGAACTCCTTATCCCTCCATAGTCTAAGCAGTGCCAAGCATATGGGTATTTAGAGCCATTTACCCTCATTGCCTCAGTGGTTTCATCTATACATTGGGGCTAATGAGGGCCACCAGCCCCCATGTCAGGGGGGCTCTCAGAGTTCATTCTGTGATGAAAGTCAAAGCGTCCCAGAGGGTCTGTGGTGGCAAATAAACCCTGCATGGAGCTGTTAGGGTGGAGAGGAGTGTTGCGGGGAAGGGGCCATAGGGGGCTGGGCCCAGGGGCTTGGTGCTGCCTCAAGGATCTCACAAGCGTATGAGAAGACAGATGGGCAGGGAAGTCTCCCAGGAACTGTTCAGAGGAGGGAAAGGCTTCTGAGAAGGTCACAGAGAGGCTTCCTGGAGGAGGTGTCTTTGAGCTGGGGCTGGTAGGAGCTGAGCTAGGCCTTGCAGGAAGTGGCAAGATCAGAGCAGGCAGGGGCCTCCACCCACTGTTCTTCATGGAGCTCATATTTGTTAAAGCCCTGCCTCGTGCCAGGCCCGGTGCTGATACTGGGGACATGGTCTAGTGTAGGAGACAGATGCCAATTGCGAAGGTGACAATTCCACCAAGAAATGATTCAAGGACTTTAGAGGGATCACCAGGTCCAGGAAGTCAGAGGACATGTCCCTGGAGTGAGTACTGTGAGATCAGCAGGCATTGACTGGTAAAGAGGGGAGGAAAAAGTACTTTGGGCAGAAGGAACAGCCTGTGCGAAGCTGCTGGCCTGGGAGGAGCCGGGTGCATGTGAATGGCCAGAGCTGAGACTTAGAGGCGTTTGGTGCTAGAAGAGGCCTGAGGCCTCAGGGCAGGCAGGGGCCACTCCACAGAGCTGTGGGTGCCAAAGGGGCATTCGAGTTTAACATGGCAGGTCCCAGGCTACCACAAAAGGTATCAGAGTAGGAGGCAGGGGGCAGGCTCCTCACAGAGGGTGGAGCAGGAGGTGGATGAGGGCAGAGGGCAAGGAAAGGAGGGTGTCATTCAATGATGGGTGAACGAAGGAAAATGGGGTTTGTTGGGGGTAGGAGGGGGCATGGGCAGGACGGGGCATGGTCAGGCCCAGTTGCGGCCAGTTCAATTCACTGAGTCTTCTCGGAGCTCTGCACGTCTTGAGCTCTTCCAGGCAAGCGCTGTGCTGGAGGGTGGGTTGGGACTGGGGTGGAGTTTGGCTTCATTTTTATTTCTACCTTGTGGTCAAGAGAGCTCCTTTCTGTCCATGCTGTTACGTTTGTTACATGAATGTGAACTCCCACTGCCCATCTGGGCTCATGACCTTGGGTTCAGAGGGGGCACCCCCCCACCCCTTCTAGCCCTGTCTGAACCTGGCTGTGCCAGCAGCCCCCCGGGTCTTCCATATCATCTTGGCCTGGACAGTCAGCTAGAGAAATGGCCCCCAGGGTTTGTGCGCTCCTATTCCCTCCCGTTCTGTCCTCAGCAACTAGCCGCCCTCATCCCAGCTCCACCTTGCTCCCCGATTCTCATGGAACCCCATCTATCCTCCCTTCTTGCCCCCCAGCCCTGGCTTGCTGGAGCTTCTAACCAGGAGATCCATCCCCAGGGACCGGGAGCTGACCCCTCTCCTCCTGCAGCAAGGGTGAGGGGACCCCTGGCCTAGCAGCTGCAAAACGAGGGATGGGACACCCTGGTGGGCCTCTCTGGGCTCTGGGGTGCAGACAGTAACACCCCCTTACCCCTTCTAGGCCCCTCTGAGCCTGGGGAGTTGGGCAAGGCTGGCAGTGTTTCGCAGGTCTCAGGGTAGGTTTGCCTCAGCCAGGGGCCCTTGTGACCGAGGCTGAAGAAGGGGCTGTAACCTGGCCTTCCTTGAGATAAATGAAGGACAGCACTTGGGATTCATTGTATAAACATCTATTGGGCACAACCAGAGGCCTAGGGAAGAAGCTATAAGGAAGGCAGACGAGAGCCCTCAGGGCTCTCACTGATGGGGCAACAAGCTTAGTGCTATTAGGGTTTGATAAGCTTGCTGGGGCTGTTGGCTGGTCTTAGTGATGGAGCTGCCCGTTACAGGCTCATATTCTGGTCTCTTCATTTGCCAGTTCTCAAAGCCATGCTCCTCTCTCGAAGCCTCAGTTTTCTCATCTGAAAAATGGGCATAGCATCTGGTTTGCAGGGCTGTTAAGGTTCAAGAGGGTTAATGGCAACAGTGGTTGGCCTTGGACCCTCCTTGTTGTGACCTGGAATTAAGCAGCCCTGTGGGCTGGCCCAGCTCTGTGAAAGGCTTTCTGAGGCCCAAGGCTCACCAGTCTTATCTTAGTGAGCAGCTTTTTTCTTTTATTATTTTATGATTAATTTAAAATTAAAAAAAAAACCAAAAAACACCAAACAAACACAAACATTCTTAACTTTTGATCATTCCGTTCTACATATATAATCAATAATTCAAAAAATCATCACATAGTTGCATATTCATCATCATGATCATTTCTTGGAACATTTGGATCTATTTAGAAAAATAAATAAAAAGAAAACAGAAAAAAATTCATACATACCATACCCCTTGCCCCTCCCTTTCATTGATCACTAGCATTTCAAATTAAATTTATTTTAACATTTGTTCTCCCTATTCTTCATTTTTATTCCATATGTTTTACTCGTCTGTTGACAAGGTAGATAAAAGGAGCATCAGACACAAGGTTTTCACAATCACACAGTCACACTGTGAAAGCTATATCATTATACAATCATCTTCAAGAAACATGGCTACTGGAACACAACTCTACATTTTCAGGCAGTTCCCTCCAGCCTCTCCATTATATCTTGACTAACAAGGTGAGATCTATTTAATGCCTAAGAATAACCTCCAGGATAACCTCTCGACTCTGTTTGGAATCTCTCAGCATGGACACTTTATTTTGTCTCATTTCACTCTTCCCCCTTAGGTTGAGAAGATTTTCTCAATCCCTTGATGCTGAGTCTCAGCTCATTCTAGGATTTCTATCCCACGTTGCCAGGAAGGTCCACACCCCTGGGAGTCATGTTCCACGTAGACAGGGAGAGGGTGGCGAGATTGCTTGTTGTGTTGGCTGGAGAGAGAGGCCACATCTGAGCAACAAAAGAGGCTCTCTTGGGGGAGACTCTTAGGCCTAAATTTTAAGTAGGCCTGACCTATCCTTTGTGGGGTTAAGTTTCATATGAACAAACCCCAAGACTAAGGGCTCAGCCTATAGTTTTGGTTGTCCTTAATGCTTCTGAGAATATCAAGAATTCAACTTGGGGAAGTTGAATTCTCCCCCTTTCAGTGAACAGCTTTTTACGTCAGCAGCCCAGCTCACTAGCTGGGGTCCACGGGTCCACAGATCAGTCATTTGTTTGCGTTTTCCAAGGAGCTGATCCAGAGACAGGGGCGTCTGGTTTTCATTGTGCAGCTGTCTCTAATTCCTTTGGCAGCTGAGCTTTTCAGAGGGAGTAAGAGGCACTTAACTGGTTGTGATCCAGTCTGGTGCCGAAGCAGCAGCACTGGGCCTGGAATCAAGTGGGCTGGGTTACAGTCCCACCTCTGTGGGAGTTGTGTGAGTTGGGAGAAGGTACTGAAGGTCTTGGAGCATCAAAAGTCCCATTTTGAAAATGGGAGTAATGATTTCTGCCTCATCTACATTACAAAGGAGAAAATTGAGGTGAAAGGGCTCTGTGCATCATAAAATATGAAACTGGTACTTGTCCTTTGTGTCTTTGCAGGTGAGGCTCTGCAGGTTCCTGGAGCACCTGGCCCTCAGGTCCAAAAACGGTCAAAGTGACTCTGGGGGCCCATGCAACAGGGACCATTTGAGAGCTGGCTGGCTGATGATCTGAAGGGCAACAGGGACTCAGAAAAGGAGGTGCTCACTCTGGTGGGTGTGGTGAAGGAACAAAAAATTAATGGGAATGACAGCTAACAGTTACCAACGGCTTACCAGTTGCCGGGCACATGTCTAACGATTTTACATGTATTAACCAATTCATGCTGCAACGCTATGCAAGAGGTGGCTATAGTGTAAATGGATAAGGGAAACTGAGGCACAGAGCGGTTTAGGTATTATTCCTCACCTGAAATGGATAAGGGAAACTGAGGCACACTGAACACTGTTGACCAGTGGTAGAACCACAGAAACAGAAGTGGGAGACTGGCCTTGGGAGTTCGGATGGATGAGAAGAGGGTGGAAAGGCAGTTTAGAATGAAAACTGTATGCAGAAGTTGGGGGCCGCACTTAGCCTGGGGAACAATGGGTCCTCCCGCCTGGCAGCCAGGAGGGGTCAGTTTGGAGGAGCCTTGAAAGGCAGCCAAGGGTTTAGACATGATACAGTCCGAAGGAGGAACCCCTGTGAGCTCTTGGGTGACCTAATCCTTGAGAGGTGGGTGGGCTCCTGGGAGGAGGGGGCTGTGACAGCCTGGCTGCTGGGTGCAGAATCCAAGGAATGAGGTGGGGTTTCCTCCTTCTTCTGTCTTCGTGCTTGAATACAGGCCCAGCAGCCGCCCAAGCAGCCCCCTTGGGAAGCTTTGACACTAGTCTGGCCCAGAAGCTGGGCTGTGTGGGGTGTGTGGCCCAAGGCCTCAGAGGCCTGGTAGGGCCGGAGGGACAGCCAAATGGCCTAGAACCTGGTCCTGGCCCTCCAGGCACCAGGCATCCCAGGCAGCTTTTGCAGGGGCCAAGGGCATTCCATCCCGGGAGCTGACCTCCTGGAAGGGCAGGGCAGCACCGCCTGCGGGTTGGGAATCTCACAATGTGTTGCTGGGTCTTAGTGGAGTCTGGGGCATGCTCCAGGCAGAACAACTGTGGCATCCCCGTCTGAGCTCACACAGAACCTGGCCGCCACAGGGCTGGTGGCGTGTGTGTGTGTGTGTGTATGTGTGTGTGAAGTGGGGGTAGGTGGGTGGAAGGACACTCTGGCGGTGGTTAGAGATGGGAAGCAGGGTCGGTATCTTTCGTCTGATAAAATGAAGCCCTTTCGCAGGTAGGCCACTGTACACTGGCCATGACGGAGGCCCTGCAGTCCAGAAATAAATGGGGATTTTTTCTGGGGATTTTTTTTCTGCAGGGGATTAAGATGACATAAAGGTAGATGAGTCCCACTGACAGGTACTGGATGCCTAATTCTTGTAGCACATCCAAGTAAGGGCTTGGGGATGGAAGTGCTGAGAGAAAGTGTGTGTGTGGGGGGAGTCCTCTCAGTTCTGCAGGGTGCCCGGCCCTGTGTTCTGACCGTTTCTACCTGCGAATAGTTGACAAATGTAGGAATTTCTAATGAAGACAGGGACGGATGGGAAAGGGTTTCCGGGAACTGGCCGAGTGTTCAGTCCAGAGGCATGCAGGGTGTAACAGCTCTGTGAGAGCCAGAGATAAGATGAAGATGGCCAGGAACGCTAGGGAGGTTGCACAGGACAGAAAGGCCACATCCGGGGTGAGGTCACCGGGAAAACATGTGGGGCCCACAGTGAGTTGGCGGGAGAAGGGCCAGCAGGGAGGACTGCACCTTGGGCTGGGTGGCCCAGGGGCCAGGAGGGGAACAGACAGAAGGGAAGACCTTGCCTTGCTTGGCTTTTTTTACTTTTCAAAAGGTTGAACACTTGGCGTCTGACTAGAACACTGGGAGGGTTCGACGCCCCAGTGATCTGGCACAGGGTGGAGGTGGGATGTTATTCCAGAAGGCCAGGGTTCCACAGTATTCCAGCCTTTCTCCTTAGCCTGTGGCAACTAGTCCTGGATTTGGTTTGAGAGAGTGGCATCCACCTGCATTAATTGGTGAATCCCTCTGAGAACTGCCCTTTGCCCCAGAGGCGTCTTGGGTAGCTCGTGCAGTGCAGGGAGCAGGCCCTGGGAAAGGTTGAAGGTGAGCCAAGCTGGGGAAGGAGGGCAAACAAACCCTTTGTCTGAGGGGAAGTGCCTGGGGAAGAGACGGCCCAGAGGAGCCGTGAGGAGGAAGGGTGGGGGGCGAGTCCTTTCCTGGAAGCTGCACAGGGTGAACTCTCTCCCCACCTGCTCTTTTGACTCGAAGTTGCCCTTTGCCAAACTTCTGGGTGGGGCCTTGTGCTTTTGGCACAAACTACGTTTCCCTTAAACTCAATCTGGTCTCACCACCGAGCGCGGCTAGACTTCTGCAGCAGAGTACCTACGCTTCACTGGAAATGGCACCCAGCAGCCCTGAGATTCCAAAGGAAGCAAGGTGACCAAGAAGGCTGACTCCGCAGGACAGCTGGTTATTCAAAAAGTCACTGTCATTAAAAAGAGGAGCTCTGGGGCATGCTTACCAACGCTGGCACGGGGTAGGGTTTGGATAAACCTGCTGTGGAGGAAATTTTGGGGAAAACTGAGGAAATCTAAACACTGAGTTTATTGATGTGGAAAAGGCGAGATTAATTGAAAAAGGATTACAAATAATACACACGTTATGACCTCATTTTGTAAAAAAATGCTTATTTAATATATTGTACAAATACACACACACCACGCATATACTTAGAAAAAGTTCTGGAAGGACATGTAATAGGGACTTAACGTGATAAAGGCTGGGCAGTAGGAATTCTTTTCTGAATGTTTTTCTTACTTTTGTTGGTCTATATTTTCCCAATACTTTTTATTTAAAAGTTAAAAAAAATTTTTTTCCAACGTTCTACAATGCACAGATACTGCTTTTGCTATATTCAAACTTTTTTTTTTTTTTTTTTTTAACATGGGCAGGCACCAGGAATCGAACCCGGGTCCTCTGGCATGGCAGTCAAGCATTCCTGCCTGCTGAGCCACCGTGGCCCGCCCTCAAACGTTATTTTTAACTTAAAAATGTTAAGTAAAAAACTGTCTCCCCGCAAGCCAACAATCGAGGGTGCTGCCCTATTGGGCATTAGGGGTGCCCCTGGGGTTGGGAAGAGCCACCTCTGATCCTTTTCTCCCAGCCATAGTTTGGAACCCAATCCTGTCCATCTGAGTTCTACACAAGATCTAGAAAGTGCTGATAATGGATTAGGAAAAAAGAGTTAATTGTGGAACAATCCTGAGATTGAAAAAACAAAACAAAACAAAACAACTCAGGTTGGTGTTTTCCACCAACCCAGTCCATACCTCTCAGTCTGGAAAATTCAACTTCGTTTTAATAGTGGGTTGGCAGAAAACAGAATGTGAAAGATAAAGTTATCAAGCTGTATTATTCTTTTCTGTTTCTCACCTAGCGCTCTCTCGGGACTGCCCCAGGGTCTCAGTTGCCCCCAGTGGTCTGAGAAGGACAGCTGAGTCAGGGGTAAGCACTGTAGGATTTGGGAATAGCGAGGCTGAGATAAACAGAGGAAATGTGCTGCCAATTTCCCTGGGCCTTATTTTTTCAGTTTTATAAAGGGCAGAATAATCCCTGTGCCTCCTTTTGCACGTTTTGAACTTCTCAGAAGAGATGAGCTATTTACAACTATGGCTCAAGCCTCTTAGGGTATAGTGTGTGGAGAGGGGTAAGGCTAATTTTCTGCTTAGTGGTATCTGTGCTTTGGATGGCACCACTAAGGGGCACCCACACTCTCCCCTGACCCCAACCCTAGCTGTGTTCTAGCTCCGAGCTCCTGCCTAAACCCTATCCTAGACCTGGCTTGACCTTTATCATCTTGTCAGCCCCAATTCCTTTCTGGGCCATGAGAGAGAACACCTGTCTTTTTCTCAGCTGGACAAGCTCTGTGGGGGCTCTTTCTTTATGATGTTTTATGTAAAGGCGAGAGCTGATGAGAGGACTCAAGACGAGGACATGTGGAGCTGGAGGAATAACAGTGTACCTGCCAGCTTTGCCACACACCATCCATTCCTGATTATAGGGATACTGAAGAAAACAAGTCCATCTCATTCCACCTTCCTGTGCACTCAGGGATTAGAAGCTTCTCACGCTAGAAAGAAACAAGTCCAGAAATGCCATTATTTGAAGTGGGAACAGAAAACCACTAATTGTGCAATAGCTATAAGGTTAAGGTCCTTCCCCATTCAGGGCTTTTGTTCACAGCTCTACAAAGTGGGCTGGTTCCAGGGTCACATGCTCAGGCAGATGCTTGGGGATCTGGCCTTTCCTGGTGCACCTTATCTTCCCACTATTTTGGTAAGTATTGGCCAAATTGCAATTTATCTGTCTTCCTGGTCAGAAGCAGCAGCAGACCCTGTGCAGAGAAGGCTTCAAATAGTTCCAGTCAAAAAGACTTGGTTGATTTGATGGGCTCTATGCAGCATTTACTAGTGTGGGTGTTTTGGACAATCTGCTCTAAAATAAATTGCAGTATTTAGATGAAACAAAAGTTGGGAACAGGAACCCCCCTTGTGGTTTCAAAAGTTTTGAACAGACTGTTTTGATTCAGAGTTCAGATAAACACCTCCTTTGGGCTGTTGAACTGCCAGACAATAGTTTATAATTTGCTGCCCTCTTGTGGAACAGAAGTGATAAAAGACCATTCCCTTTCAGAAAATACCTTGTTCATTTGTTCCATAGATAGTTATGAACGAGGCCACTGGACACTCTGAGGGGCTACAGAGACAACTACACATTGTCTTTTTTTTTTTTTTTTTAAACATGGGCAGGCACTGGGAATCGAATCTGGGTCTCCAGCATAGCAGGAAAGAACTCTGCCACTGAGCCACTGCCCCACTGCTGCACTGCCCTGTCTCTTTATGGAATTCCCGGGCTGGCACAACCTGAGCCTCAACAGTCTTTGGTAACTAGAGTCACTTCACTTATGGATGAGATAAGTTTAAAGTCAGATCTGTTAACTGGCACCCCTTGTGGGCCTCCTGCCTCCTTACTTTTTCTTAATCTAGTTCATGATTATCTTCTCCTCCAAAGGGCCTCTTCCTTTCAACCCCTAACATGATTCTGCTCTGCCTCCGCACATAGTACTTATCTCTAAAGGGGGCAGTTATTACATATTAAGGTTTTCAAGGACAAACACAAAGACCCTCTCCTAGGCCTGCCCACAGTTTCTGTATTTGCCATGGGATCCTCAAACAGGGAGCAGTATTTCTATAATCCTATTTAATCTTCACAGTAACCTATTTCATAGATGAAAAAACTTGTAAAAGTTAAGTTGCCCAGGGTCAAACTTGCTTGTCCTCTTTAGCTCAGAGCATGGACGAGACCTAGGGAAGGCTGTGGGATGGGAACTAGACTTGTGAGACTGTATGTGGGGGTGAGTGTTGGAAACTGCAAGAAGACTGATTCATAAACTCGGTGATAACCCAAACGCTGGTTTGGTATCTTCCCTAAGCCATTCTTCTGAAAAACTCCTGAATACACTTCATGAGGCAGGATGCAGTATCATACCCACACACCACCCTTGCCACTGAAGGTCTCTTTGTCTGGGACACCTATCTGAATTGAGAGACCACGGGGAAAGCTTGCGTACATTCTGGTCTTTGTCAATAGTGACTCCTAACCACAGTTATTCTTTCAAGGTATTTTTATTAGTGGCAAATGGAATTTAAAGTTAAGCAATTTCTTTCCAGAGAGAAGGGTAGCCCTGACAGACTGAAAAAAACCAAAAACCAAAAAACAATATTTCTGCGATATGTCACAGTAGAAATAGCAATTCCAGTATAAAGAGAGAATAACAGGAATACTCTCCACCAAGGATATGACCTTCTTTACCATGCTGACCATACTGTACACACAGTAATTCAGCAGGAGGGGGAAATCCCAAGCTAAGAAACAGTATGAAAATGCAGCAAGGCCCAGTGTCATCTCCTCATCCACTGGCCCTTCCCCTGCCTTTAGAGAAGTCGGAGAGTTGGGAGCCTGGTCACTCACTGTATGAGGACTCAGAGGTGCTGAAATAGGCAGAGGTTGGTTCTTCTCAGGCGTGCTGGCCAGTGGGAGGGCTCCGTGTGGTGAAGGCGAGCAGAAAACCCTCGGGAACCTACAGAGCCTGCCAGGCTCCACCAGGACCTCTCTTCCCCAGATCAGGAAGCTCTGCGTTACCAATGAATGTTTTTCAAGCTTCTGGAAACATGTCTACATTAGTTTGAGAAGATTTGAACTTTTTAAGAAAAATCAGTTTATCCTCCCATAAACGGGGAACATCTCCCGTAAAGGATTTTCATTATTTAACCTGATAGTTATGACACTTACTTTACTGAAAATGAACTCTGTGACATTGTGAGGGTCAGCTTGGCTTTTCCCATTAGCTCTTCCGCTGCTGCTCCTGTCTTTCTTTCAAACCCTCTACTGGATCCTTTCCTTCCCACCCAGTCCCTTTCACTGGGTCTTCTTAGAAAGTCTGCAACCAAAAGAGCCCCAGGGAGCATTGGTCTCCCCTGGATCCCCGCACCTTTCAAGCAAGCCCACAGATTCTGTCCCTGCTCCAGGTCTCCCAATGCCAAAAAGCACTTCCTGCATTGAAGCAGTTTCTTCATTCAAGTCAAGATTGTGTCATTTCTTCATTCTGACCTAACACAATGAGGACCGTTAATAAGAAAGGCTCCCGAGTTTATCATCTTCACTGGTCTTATTTTGATATAAATAGAGGCATTTGTCTCACCACTTCAAAACCCACTCCTCAACCAATCATTCAGATAGACACTTACTGATCAAGGCAACAAAATGAGTGACAGACTGCATAATTTTTCCATTTCTAGATCTAATTGATTAAGCTAAGTCTCCACATGAGGAAACTGTACTTTACCTCCAAGCTAGCATCTAAAATACAATGTCCCATGGGCTTAGGGCAGGTCGGTGGTAGTAGTTTCGCCAACATCAATTCCAGAGTGCAGCTTGCCATTCTTTGCAGCTGCCCAGGGCATGGATGTTGAGGACCACTTTACTGCCCAGTCTCCTGTTTTGTTGACCAAGATGACACCACCTAAACCTTTAAGCCTTGATTTCATATAACCCAATGACAGGTCAGCAGCCTCTTCTAATGTCTTTCCTGAAAAAAAGAATAACATACATTATTGAAAGGAAAAAAAATCATTTATGAAAACCAAAACAAGTTAACGAGTTAAAGATTTTGGGAAATAACTTCTACTTGAATGCTTAAAAGGAGGAACCTACTCCAGAAAAGGCCCTTTTTGCACTGAGCCTAAGCAGACTGCCTTCTCTCCCACACCCAGCCTCAGTGTCTCTCTACTTCCTCTTTCCTCCTGAGATAGGAAAGACAAATAGTATTTTATTTTTAAATGCTCTCCTATTTCAGGTCCTAATAGAAAGTGGGAAAGAGTCAACATAAATAGTCTTACCCTGGAAAGCAACATCTGCAGCAAGTAAGAAAGGGTTTCATATGCTTCAAACAGCTTCTATTTACTTGCCTTAGTGAATTATGACCTTGTTCTATGTTCTGTGTACCTTGTTCTATGTGGAAGAGAGTGAGTCTGGCCAGATTTACTTTCAGGATGCTTTCTCCATGCCCCGTGGTTGAAATGGCTCCAATGAGATTGTCAGCATAACCTCCAGATCCTGCTCAAACAAAGAAAGTGATTGGTCCTAACTGAGCAGCAACAGTCAACAAATGCAAACACATATATCATGTCTAATGTTGCATCAATATTAAGTCCCCAAAAGTGCTCGAATGTAGACGAAGGTCAGATTAGCAGCCGGACTTTGTGGATGCGAAGCCGGATAAGCAGGTGCTGTAAGAATGCTTCCACACCAGGAGGGTGAAGGAAGGCTCAGAGGAGGGAGGTTCAAAAAAGCCAACCAGGATGGCTCCTCTGCCCCAAAGCATATTATCGGTCCCCACCTTGCTCAGCGAAGCCCTCCTTCTCCCCCACACCCCACACACCTAACAAAGGAAGGACACTATGACTGTATTGTATAGATCACTAGGAAAAATTACTACAGTAAAATAATTTTGGGAAAATGGATACCCTCAAAATTAAAAAAAAAATTATTTATTAATTAAAAAAATTAAGAACAAACAAAACCATTAACATTAACATATAATTCTGTTCTACATATATACTCAGTAATTCTCAATATCATCACATAGTTGCATATTCATCATTTCTTAGAACATTTGCATCAATTCATTAAAAGAAATAAAAAGACAACAGAAAAAGAAATAAAACAATAACAGAAAAAAAAGATTATACATACCATATCCCTTACCCCTCACTTTCATTTATCATTAGCATTTCAAATTAAATTTATTTTAACATTTGTTTCCCCTATTATTTATTTTTATTCCATATGTTCTACTCATTTCTTGACAAGGCAGATAAAAGGAGCATCAAAGACAAGGTTTTCACAACCACACACTCACACTGTGAAAGCTATATCATTATTCGATCATCCTTGAGAAACATGGCTACTGGAACACAGCTCTACATTTTCAGGCAGTTCCCTCCAGCCTCTCCATTACATCTTGAACAACAAGGTGATATCTACTTAATGCATAAGAATAACCTCCAGGACAACCTCTCAGCTCTGTTTGGAATCTCTCAGCCATTGACACTTTGTCTCATTTCACTCTTTCCCCTTTTGGTCGAAGGTTTTCTCAATTCCTTGATGCTGAATCTCAGCTCATTCTAGGGTTTTTCTCAATCCCTTGATGCTGAGTCTCAGCTCATTCTAGGATTTCTGTCCCACCTTGCCAGGAAGTCACTCCCCTGGGAGTCATGTCCCACGTAGAGAGGGGGAGGGTGGTGAGACTGCTTGTTGTGTTGGCTGGAGAGAGAGGCCACATCTGAGCAACAAAAGAGGCTCTCTTGGGGGTGACTCTTAGGCCTAAATTTTAAGTAGACTTGACCTATCCTTTGTGGGGTTAAGTTTCATATGAACAAACCCCAAGACTGGGGCTCAGCCTATAGCTTTGGTTGTCCACACTGCTTGTGAGAATATCAAGAATTCAACTTGGGGAGGTTGAATTTCTCCCCATTCTCACCACTCCCCGAAGGGGGCTTTGCAAATACTTTTCCACTCACTGATCAAATCACTCTGGGATTCATCGGGGCATCACTCTGGACAAACCAACAAAATCTCATGTCCTACCTGAAATTCCAAGTACTTATGGTGTTCAATCAAACTATCTACATAAGTTATATCAGGAAATGCACTAGTCAAAATATAAATTTTGTAACAAACATTTTTTGCTTTAGTCTCACACATACGGTGACATTTAAAAATATTAATTATCATCTATTTTCAGCACCCTGCAGTAATAACATTCCTTTGTTCTTTCTCATGCAAAAACATTTTTAAAATTTGTGCATTTTAGTCACTATTATACACTCTAGGCATTCCTAGATTATACCATCTCAATCTTTAACACCTATCTTTCTTTCTGATTCCATTTATGTCCCCAGCCCTCCTCCCTCTATCACTGTCACATGCAGCTTCATTCAGTGTTTTAAATTTGGGATACCCTCAAATTTAACAGCCATGCATCTTGTCCAACAATCTGGAGGACAGCACTGTTTGTTGAGGGTGGTTTAACAGGATCTGAGGGAACTATTCTGGGCTCCCTACTTATGTGGGGATCTGGCATTAAAGATACTCAGATAAGATTTCTTCCTTATTTTTGTTCAGGACCAAGCAACCTTATAACTGTCTTGTCATCATTATGTATTCCTGTATCTGTTAGCAGAGAGCTACCAGCCTGAGAGCACTTCAGCCTTGGCAAGTTTTGTCTTCACCCTGCCCTAGTTGACACAGGGTTATCCTATGGTTGACATTTGCCTTATTTATTGATGTTGGACATGGGGAAAGGGCTTATGTACTAAGATTTTGCACTGAATGTCACAAGGTCTCAAGGGTTCACAAACACGGATAACCTCTGGGTTCTGGTTTGGGAGGGAGTGAAACTCGGTTGTGAATGTGAACTATCGCAATGGGAGAAGGTATTTTTTCTTTCTTTTTTTACAAGCTTTTGCTGTGGGAGCAAGCTGAACAGTCCCCCTGCTGTCAATAAAGCTACTAGACCAGTCTTTGTCTTCTTTGCAGTGACCCTCAGACAAAAAAGGCCAAGTTCGCTGAAAGAATGGCCCTGGCAAGGGTGCCAGGATTGGATGGGCATCCACCCATATATATGCAATTCTCAAGATGACAACTGCATCATCTGAAGTGAACGCTGCTTCGTGCCTAGCATCACCACCTCCGGAGTGTCCATGCAGGGGGTTCACCTGCAGCCTGTTGAAGTGTTCCTAGCGAAAGGCTCATTGGAAAGGCCAAGCAGAGAGCTGGGATATGGCAAAGAGGGCTGAGTCCAGGCATTCTCAATGCTCATAATCAAGGACTTCTGAGAATGTAGGTTGTACCTCCTCTCTCTCTTTCAAGACCTCAGCATCTTAACTCAGCAGGTTGGAAATTAGTTTCTAGAATCTCACCCAGCGTGGCCCTGTAGCCTGGATGTAAGCTGGGCTTACAATGACTTGACATATTATGGCAGGATCTGTACTAAGGAGAAAAAAACTAGACTACTTCACATCTCCGAGGTAAGTGAAGTCATCAAAAAATAAGTTTAAATAAGTTTTGACTGTCTCCTCTGAGTTCATGACACAATAAAAGGTATCAAGAGTTGTCAACAATGTAATTAATTATTACTAAAGACTTGAGTAACAAATAATAAAGGGAGGGTAGGGTTAGTTTTCCCCTAAAAGTGTAAGCTGTTCTTTTGGACAGGCACTCTCAAACTTCAATCATCAGCAGGGGTTAGCGGGAATTCTCACAAGGAAAGTCTGTACAGGGTGAAACATATAAAGACATGTTGGCCCCCACCCACTGCCACTCACTCATCCCTGGAAATTACATCATGTGCTCCAATGTTAATATAAGTAAAACTTTAATCTGTAATATTTCAGTGGTAGAAGTATGTCACCTTGGGTATCCATTCATACTACTCAAGTCAACTGCAAATTTATATTCTCAGTTTCCTTAGATTATAAATTCAAATCTGTGCCTGGGAAGAGGTTTCATTTACTTAATCCTCTGGGAACAAGTAAGTCTACAGATCCTGAAAGAAAAGTTAAAGAAAAGCAAGAGGCACTGAGGGTAACCTGGGGGCAATTTTAGTATTGCTCATCTCCGAGTCCCTCAAGTTATCCTCAAAAGACATGCAATCTAGGAAACACAGAGTGTTTTAGCAGAAATGCCCCATTTGAGGCTGCAGCACCCTAAATGACCTGTTCCAACTCAACTGCCTCTCCCAAACTTCCAACTCCATTGCCCATCTGCCTGCGGGGGGGAGAAGCCACAGAGAATGAGAAGGACCCGATGATGGGGAAGGGTTCGCCAGTCCTACCTACACACGGTGAATCGCCAACTCGGCCAGCCATTTTATTAACAATGCCCCCTGTAGAGGTTGCGTAGGCGACATTTCCTTTGCAGTCCAAGGCAACAGCACCCACAGTTCCCAAGTTTCTGACAAAAATAAAAAAGTGACAGGTTTAAGAAGAACACTTATGTGAGTATCCATCCACGCAGCCTAATACCTAATACCCATGTCCCATATGTCATATGTTATGACAAACGGGATACACTTTAATTCTGACATTAAAGACTCGTGGAAAGGGCAAAGGCTTTTTATTCTACATGCTAGTTACACATAGATTGACAGATACTCCTTTTGACCTCACATCTGAGTACCATACATCCCATCTCAGCACCACCGTTTTCTCACTGTTTTAAACTATTTCATTCTTCCCATCTATAACAAGGGGATAAAACAATATACAGTGCATTTCAAACTTTAGTGTACATAAGAACTACCTGAATTCTGATTTGGTAGGTACATGGTAGGACCCAGGAACCTGCATTTTAACACCCTCCCAAGGTGATGATGATGCTTTCAGTCCATTGGTTACACTTTGCCTATTTCATAGAATTATTGGGATGATTGCATTAAACTTTCTCCTAACATTTTATTATGAATTTTCAAATACAAAAGTTGAAAAAAAGTGTACAATAATGCCCATATACCTACCACCTAGATTCTGTAATGAACTATATTTTGGGCACTGTTGCTGGGACACAGCAATAAACAGTAAACCAAATGGACAAAGTCCCTACTTCCACAGAGCTTGCATTTGGGGCAAAGGGTGGTGGTAACAGAGCAATAAATATTTTAGGTGGCAATAAAAACTAAGGAGAACAATGCAACATACAGGCAAAGTGAGTGAGTGATGGTGGGGAGATGCTGTTTTATAAGGGCCTCTCTGCAGGAAGTAAGCAGCAGACCATTGTTTGGCTCCTAGAGGAAAGGAATGAGTGGTAGGAAGGAGGTCAGTGGTAGGAAGGAGGTCAGGGGCCAGATTATGAAGGCTCTGAGCAGAGTGACCACATATCCTGGTTACCAAGGAGACCACATTTGTGCTTGCTGCCTCAGCTTAATTATTTATAGTGCTTTCTCTCTCACTCTCAAAAATATTCCCGTTTGGAGACTAAATCATATGATCACCCTATTTACAGGCCATGGTAAGGGCTTTTATTCCAGGTTCAAAAACAGGCAAAACTAATTTTTAGTGTTTGAAGTCAGGTGAGTGGTTATCAGGGGGAGGCTTGTCAATGGAAGGAAACATGAAGAGAAGCTTCTGGCAATTTCCTTTTTCTTTTCTCGATCTGGGTAGTGATTACATGGGTATGCTTACAATGAAAATTCACCAAGTTGTACATATATGATTTCAAGTATGCTATTCTTCACTAAAAGAATCTTTCTGGCTGTTGTATGCAGTTGACTAAGGGAGACAAGAGTGTGAACAGAGAGCAGTTAGGAGGCTTGAAGAGATGGTGATTTGCGTTAGGGTGGTTCCATTGGTGAGGGTGAGAAGTTGGCCAAAGTTGGAGTATTTTGAAGGTCGATTGGATGGGACTTGAGGATGGACTGGATGTAAGAAAAAGAGAAATCATGACTAAGGCTTTTGGTGTGAGCAACTGAAAGGATGCAGGAACCATCTGCTGAAATGCAGAAGACTATAGGAACAGGCTTTTGTTTTGTTGTTGGTGTGTGTGGCAAGGTGAGGTGGAGTGGGGAAATCAATAGTTCAGTTTTGGACATAAGCTTAGGGTACCTATTAGGCAATCAAATGGAGAGAATGAAGGACAAATGTAGTCTGAGCTTCAGTGGAGGTACCAGCTATACATAGAGAAATACGACATTTTATCCAGAAAAAACTGGCACCTTATTTTCCATCATACACAAAAATCAATTCCAGATGACTTAAATATAAAAACTAAAACAAAAATCCTTCAAGAAAATCTAGGTGAGTATATATTTTCAGATATCTTCTAAATTTCTAGTTTTACTCAAAAACTATAAAACAAAAGGTAAACATATTTAATTACAAGGAAATCAAAAACTTTTATATGGTAGAAATATCATAAACAAAGTAAAAAGCAGAATAAAAACAAGATTTAGGAAAAAATTTTTTTTCAACACAGAGGATAGCCCAAGCACTGAAGATTAAGTGGACAAAACAAGACAAAAAAATGACAAAATAGGCAAAAGAATAGAAAAGAATGATCCCAAACACATGCAAGATGCTCAAACTCAATAATAATCAGGCAATAGTAAAAGTAACAACGTCACCTTCACCTGAAAAATGGTGTATGAGGCACTATTCTCTGTTGCTGCTGGTGGCTGGCCCACCCCTTACATTTGCAAGGGAATGGAGGTCAGAATACAAATACAAATAGAATATGTACAAATACATATCATATATTTAATATTTAAAACTTATAAATATGTGCTATCTTCTTACCATGACAAGTATACTTTGATAGTTATTGTAAAGCTATAATTTGCTTATAATTGAAAGTTGACAAGCTATCAGCTTATTTTTGCTATTGCTGTGCATATCTAGATACTCTGATGATCAGCTAGTGATGGATTAGTAAAAAAAGAGACACACTTACAAATACAATTCATAAAGTAGTATATATTTGTTCATAAAATTAATTTTTCTTGTTTCATTTCAGTTAGAGTATAAATCATGTACTTGTAATCAAGATTTCCATATAATATGCATCCTATTGGCAAAATGCCAAATAATATAACTTTTCTCACGTAATTTTAGATCTTAGTTTTAATAATTTCAATTTGGAGAAGCTTCACTCTCCTGAGGCAGTAGCAACTGGAATGATCAATAAATTTCGTAAAGCAATACTCAGAGTTGGAAAAGAAGCCTGCTTTAAAAATTATCACATACAAACACTAAAATGGGGTTACATATGAATCTGCTATCACAGAAGATATTACAAAATATTTTTATTTGATTATATATATCACCATCACTTCTTGTAGTCATTTTCATAATCTCTTAAGCCGTATCTAGGTTCATGCAGAATATGTGAAGTTCTTTCAAATTTCAAGACTGGTATATTATAAGGAAAAGTGAAAATATAGGTATCCTGTTCAATTTTGTTGAAATCTCTTTTCAAATGATAATATACTTTGATTTATAATGAACAGAAATACAGAAATTAGTCTGGGGGATTATTTGCACATTAATCTTCTTTTTAAAAATCAGGAAAGTATTTTTGTTTACTTGCTCCAATTTCTTTATATTTTACTGGAATGTCATTTTGTTGCGTATATCATATGCAGTTTGTTCTTGTTTCTCAAACTTGAAAAAATATTTTTAAATCACTTTTAAAAGTGAAATAGTGAACGTAGATCTTTTTAAAGCTGTTGTTAAGATCATTAATAGAAATAGTTCATAGTAAATAATTGTGGATAGCATAAATTCAAAATTAATTTCATTTTCTGTTAAAATCCACGATTTGTTTTTTGAAGATCTTCTGTGGTTCTGCTTAACTCTTCTTATCTTAAATAAAATTTAATTACTTTAACAGCAGTTAGTTGGTATTCCATCATGTGTCTGAGAGTTGTTTACAAGATCAAATGTAAGTTTAACCATGATGTTCCAACTTCAGACATTTCTAGAAAATACTTAATCTCTCTGTTGTTCTGAAGCATCCCTATTGGCAGTTGAGATTACATTGCCTAGAAAAAATTCAGACTCTGAGCTATACATGTTACAGAGAATATTTCTGGATCTTCGGTCAAATTTCTTACTTACGTATTTTTTATTTACCAATCATAGTTCCATTACCACAGGCTAAATACCTAAAACTGAAAGTTCTTTTCAACTCTTCATTGTATTTTTGAAAGCAGGTGTGAAGCCAATGACTCACTCATTTATTTAGACTTGTTTTTCTTCTTTAAGTAGTGCAAAGACACATAAAATTTAGTTGTACAACTTTTCTTCTGACCATAGTACATTTTAGTTGGAGTGTTTTATTTTTAAAATTTGATGCATGGTTTCAAAATAACCCATTAAATTAAAATCTATCTAAGCTTGAATTCTTCATTCTAGATGGTGATCATTGTGTTCATTATTTTTTGTCCTAATTATATGTCTGGCATTCATTTTATCATCAGATTTTGAAATCACTTTTACTAAATCTAAAAATTTTCCATTGTTTTCTGTAAACATCGTGCTGATGGTGCCATGAAAAGCATCATCATTCTTGGCTTAAATACTGGACACATTACATTACCCTTTCAAGAACATTACACTTCCAATGTTTAATATTGTTGTCTTTTGCCAGTATTATCAATTATTCGTCATTTATTCAGTCTGTTTGTCCAATTCTAGTAACTGCATGTGTGATTTTTATGTTTCTGATTTTTGTGATCCACATTAAATCTTCCTTTAAAAGTAAAGAATAAAAAATTGAAGGGATTTCACCTGATCTGTTCAAGTTATGGATTTGGAGAGAATAATTTTCATTGTTTTGATAAGAAATTAAAATCTTCATTTCACTCAGAATCTGTAATGTCCTGTTTGTGAATTTTGTGTGGGCCAGCCTAGATAGAGACTGCTTACTTTTACTGTCTCCAGTTTTTAAAAATGCAAGCAGATCACTTCTTTGAAGACTTTTGCTTCTTTATTCTTTTCTGAGCTTCATTTTAGTATTCTTTTTCTATCAAAATCTTGACTTATTTTCATTTTCAGTGGTCTAAAGGATTAAAAAATAAAACGTAATTATATTCAGAGTCAACAAATGAAAATATATTTTCATCAAAAATAAAGATCATATCTTGAAAAATTGAAAAATAAATTTATTTTCAAATATATTTTTAAAGGTTTTTATCTAAAATTATTAACATTAAAAGTCAAAATACAAATTATAATTAATGAATATAAACTTTAAAATAAAAATTTAATTAAAAGCTGAAAATTCTAACATAATTTTGAAATGTAATCAAATCTTTAAAATATTTTAATAAAATCAAAATCATTCATAATTCTAGTATTCAATGCCCATTTAGTTGCCAACATAAAGAGTTGTTTCTTTATGCGTGTTTCTTCTAGATCTGAGCTCTCCAGTAGCTGTGGCTACTGAGCACTGGAAATGTAGGCAGTATGAACTGAGAGAAGCTGTTACTATAAAATACACAACAAACTTTGAAGATTGTTTGAAAAAATAATGTAAAGGCTCTCATAAATAATTTCTTATTATTGACTGCATGTTGAAATGATACTTCGTACATACTGGTTTAAATAAAATATATTATTTAGTATCAGCAGTTTTATTTTTTAAACATGGCTGCTAGAAAATCTGAAATTACATATGTAGCTCGTTTTATTTCTATTGGACAGTGCTGGTCTGGACTTACATATATACAAATTTAAGAGTAATAGGAATTGTTTAATACTGCCACATGCTCCTCAATTCCTACATGCAACTATAGGGGCTTGTATATGCCATGCTAATTATTCATGAACACCTCCAGAACTGAACTGTGTGACAGGCAGAGAAGCAAGAAAAAGGACACGTGGCAGCACTCCTGTGAGACAATACTTCATTATGCAAGAATCTACCTGGTAAGTTTATTAATTTGTCTTTTGCTCTTACCTATGTCTTTTCGCTGCTCAAATCTTCCCCATGCTCCAAAGCAGTAATTTCTGATTACATCTGAGGCACAACCCCCAAGTTTCTGGACTCAGGTGGTCTTCTGCTTCCAAGGTTTACAGCAAGAGATGTGGAGAAGCATTTCCCTGTGAGCCGAATTGTGTTAGTCACAAGTGTGGATGATTAGGGTTATGGGTCATGCTGTGCCAGTGCTGAATGCCAAATTCTGAGTGACACAGGTCTCCCTTTGTGCTCTGTGACAAATTAGTTGCTCCGTATATTTGTGATATAAGGGAACTCTAAAGTGTATGGCCCAAGCCACTCATGTAAGCTGAAAGCATTCACAGGTAGTGGAGATGTGTACTGTTACAGATTTTTTGTGGGAAAGCAAGCTGGCAATATTTATTAAAATTAGTACATGTACCCATTGATAAAGCAGTCCTCTTCCTGTGACTCTGGCTTAGAGATGCAAGGACATTCCAGGTAAGGCTGTCAACAGCCATCAACATTTGGCCAATCTTTGTTTTAAATTGTGAAATAGAATACAAATATTTAAAAAAAGCAATAAATTTCCAAGTACATTTTAACATGTTATAGAACAGATTTTAAAGTTTGGGATGGATTACAGTTCCATGATTTTTCATTTTTTTCTTGTAGCTGCTTGGGTGGATGCATGTTTTATTTCTCTTGGGTATACACCTAGGAGCGAAAGCAGGGCCACATGGCAACTCTAAATGCATTCATCTGTGCAACCGCCAGAAATCACGGTTTTCTGCGATCCTACATTCCCAGCAGCAGGGAACCAGGGCACCAACCTCTCCACAACCTCACCAACGTCATTTACTTTTTATTTACTATTTATTTTTAATTAGAGAATTACGGAGTTTTACAGAACTGAAACTACACTCCCTAATCCCCCATTCTTTTCCTCATTCTCACTGTTGTGGTAATTCTGCTGGAAGCTGCATGACCCCTTAGACATGGCTGTCTCTAGTTGTTACGGTCTGTGGTATATTTACTGCCTTGCACGGGAACTCCACTAGGGCCCCAACATTTGCTGCCTCCGCTCCCCCACCCCCTTTTCTCCTTTAAGGACATCGAACTCAGTGCAGTCCTTCCTACTGCGAAGGTGCTTCCTGGGGGTGCTTAATGGTAGAAACACCTCTTTCCTCTGCCTAAACAATTTCCATTTCTTATAGCGAGCTATTTAACTGTTCCCAAAACCTTCTTTGCAATGTCCTTTTAAATCCCACTGATGTGTCGCAGCGCACACCCCGAGTCTCCTCGCTGCTCAAGGTTGTGGGATCGTGCCTGCGGTGGCTGCGGCAGCACATTTGGCCAGTCTTGTAAAAGATTCTTAATCAGGGTACATATCAGAATTACCTGGGAAACGATTTCACAATACACATGTGTGGCCTCTCCATCTCAGATCTATTAAATTTGATTCTTTAGGGATGAGGCCCAGGCATGTGCATTTTGAAAAAGCTTTCCAGGTGATTCTAAGGTGTCACCTCTGGTTAAATATTAAAATTGTAAAAAGGATGCAGAGTTAGTAGACGGAATGCCATTATTAACTCCTGGCTCATATTCACATTTTGTTTTTCAAATTTACTTTAAATAAGGGGACTTTCATTTGGGATTTTGAAATCTGTAACACAGAAAACATTAATTCAGAATATTTGACAATTAGAACTTTTAAGAGGTATAATGATTGCTCTATGAAAAAAGGGTTTAAGTAAGTTCATAAGACAGACTAGATCACAGAAGACCTGACTGGTCTACTTAAGATAAACTGATGAAGAAGCATCCAGATGATTAATATGTTAACACAAGGAACTCTTCTATTAAATCATGCCTGAGAAGGAACTATTAGCTTAATTTGAGCTATTATTCATAGGAATAACAGAATTAAATTTAAGACTCACAAAAACAGTTTTTTCATTATTTAGTTTGAATTATTTTATACAAAACCCACAAATACTAAATGATGTTTAACTTTTATAAATTATATTCAGATATTTGTCTAACTTTTACACTTGACTAACTCCCACAAATGTGAGCCACAGATGATACTTACTTTTGACACTCTGATTTTTTAACACCTTTCTCAAGCTTCTCTTTTTCCAAGTGCTTTTTGCTTCTCTCTGTTACCAGTTGCTCTGCAGGAATCTCTGGAATCCCCATGGCAGCTGCAAATTTTGCTGCACCTTGGTCAGTCAGAAAGCAATGAGGTGTCTGAGCCAGAAAGAAAAGTAAACATGGTTGTTCAATTTTTTTTTTTCTTTTTTTAGCTGTTCCAACTGTGTGGAGATAATTACTTCTCTTAGGATGCAAAAGTTCAAAAATACAAATTCCACTGGCTGGTTTTCCGAATGATGAAGAAAGCCTGAGTTGAGTTTTTGTATTAAAAAAAAAGATGGAATATTATTAGGGATGAGACTTACATATGCTCTTACATTTATAGAACTTAATCCATTTTATTTAACACATCTATTAATCAGTTGGTCTGCTCAGGCTGTATGTGTTGTGCTGAAGAAGGTCAAAGAAAATATAGGAAGATAACATGAAAACAAAGTAATCACTGGTCAAGTGATTACTGATCAAGTTACACTCTGAATAGAGTAAAAATTCTGGTCTCTTTGTAAAGCTCAAATAATGGCCCTTCTGTTTTTTAATATTAGCTTAGGAGAACAACGATTTCATTTCCCTGCAATCACATCCCTGAAGTATAGCAGTAGCAATTCCTTAGGAAAAGGATTCTTCAGTCATGCATACCTTTTCCATAACAAGACGTGCAAGTTTAATAGGGTTTGCTATACAGCGGACTGCAGATACTGCTCCTGTGGACAGATCTTTTCCATCCATGATACTAGCATCCATTTCAACTTCACCATTTACATTTAACACAGATCCACAACCTAAAATGAGAAAGAATTTGAAAAGTAAGAATTAAGAATTTAAAACTGGCTTCAGAGTTTTCTCTAATCTGCCTCCTTTAATTTGTTCTCTACTCCACTCTTGGAGGTTCATTTTTAAAACACAAATTTGACCTGGCATCTGTCTGAGCTTCCTCCAAAATGCTTTCTCTTTTAAACCACTCCAGTAAACTATTCAAGGCCCACCTTGAATGGCTGGAGTCACATCTCCATTTAATCAAAAGGCCACACCCATAACTGGACACAGCACCTCCATGGTGGTAATCTAATCAAAATGTCACATCGATAACTAGGTGTGTCACATCTCCCTGGAAACAATCCAATCAAAGTTTCTACCCTAAACAGCAGGTCTGCCCCCAGAAGACTGAATTAGGAAAGAAAACATGGCTTTTCTTCGGTACATAACAATTTCAAATCAGCACATCCCACCTTCTGGACCCCCAAAAGATATGTTCTTTCTACATGCAAAATACATTCATTCCATCACAGTATTACAAGAGTCTTAAACCACTTTATATCAAGTCAATAACAGTATAAAATCTCATCAAAGTCAGTCACAGGCATGGTCTCTTCTTTTTTAACCCTTTTATTGTAAAGCATAACACATATATATATATAGCAAATAAATAAAAAAGCAAGTTTTCAAAACACTTTTCAACAAGTAGTTACAGGACTGTATTAGTCAGGGTTCTCTAGATAAACAGAATTATAAGGGAACACTTGCAAACATAAAATTTATACAAGTGTCTCACGTGACTGCAGGAATGCAGAGTCCAAATCCACAGGGCAGGCTGTGAAGCCGACGACTCCGATGGAGGGTCTGGATGAACTCCACAGGAGAGGCTCACCAGCTGAAGCAGGAATGGGGCCTGCCTCCTCTGAGTCCTCCTTAAAAGGCTTCCTGTGATTAGATTTAGCACCACTAATTGTAGAAGACACTCCCCTTTGGCTGATTACAAATGGAATCAGCTGTGGATGCAGCTGACGTGATCATGACCTAATCCTATGAAATGTCCTCATTGCAACAGACAGGCCAGTACTCGCCCAATCAGATAAACAGCTACCACAACTTGGCCGAGTTGACACATGTCCCTAACCATGACAAGGACACATTCTAGAGTTTTCCATGCACTAGCATGGTCTATTCTAAGGCAAAAAATTCTTTTCTGGCTAGTGACCCGTAAAACTCAGAACAAGTTATCTGCTTCCAATATTCAAAGGACGGACAGTTATATGTGCCCATTGCCATAGGGAGAAATTAAAAGGAAAACAGGGGTCACCTGAACCCAAACAGTTCCAAAGACCTGCAGGGTGAGCTCCATATTTCGAAGTCTGAGAGCCATTTGTATTCAGGGCTTTAGAAAGCAGTAGTCCAGCCTTTTCAACTGTCTATGAAGAGCCACTGCTCTCTGCAAATGCTGGGGAGAGGGTTGTAACACTGGGGAGCATGCAGGGACTATCTTTTTCTTGGGTCCACCCCCTCCAAGCAGCGGGGCAGCACCTGGGTTCTCTGCCATCTCTGGAGCACACAGTCAACCCCTCCAGAACAATGGGGGTGATTGAGGCTCCTCTCAATCACTGGTTTATGTGCTCCACTCTCTTCAAGGCCTGGAGTACTGAAATTCTTCCTGAACATAGAGGCGGAAGGCCTGCCCTCTGCTTCTGGGGACAACTTACCCTCTCCACATGCATGGATGTATTTGTTCTCCTGGCCCAAGATTCTTGGTTCTAGACTTTAGCTTCCATGGCTCTGCCTCTGAAGTCATTTTTCTTTCAATTTGTTTCCTTTCTGTCCCTTTTAGTTTAGAATTGCAAAAAATTTGTTGATTTTCCATGTAGCACACAGGGATCAAAGCCATCAGACAATAGGACTTTCTTTTTTTCTTTTTTTTTACATGGGCAGGCACTGGGAATCAAACCCAGGTCCTTGGGCATGGCAGGCAAGCACTCTTACCTGCTAAGTCACCGTGGCCTGCCCAGACAATAGGACTTTCTACAAATCCTTTCTAGATAACTCCATTTCCAATCCTGGCTTTTTCTGAAATGGCTGACTGGTTCCATTTTTGGTTAAATCCTCATGTTGGGTACTACCCACTGGAAGTCCAGAATTTTCCAGACCATCAATTTGTTTTCTTGTACCCAACAGTTCAGTTCTTAGCTTCCCTTCCTGCTGCATTTACCTATAAGCTGCAAGGAGAAACCAGGGTGCAATCTCCATATTTAATTTTGGAAAACCTTCAGCTAAGTATCCCAGCTCATGGGATACTGCCTTCCATCTAAAATCAGTAGTCCATTTTGCCAGATTCTTTTCCACTTTAAAACAAGGATTGCCTACTTCCAGTTTGCAATAGCACATGCATCATTTCTGTCTAAGGTGTTATCAGAAGTATTTTTAGAGTCCAAATTTCAACAGTTTCCTCAAAGTATTCCAGGCCTTCTCTATCAAACTTCTCAGAACTCTCCCAAAATCTTTCCCTTATTGATTTAAAAAACTGTCCAACATGTTTGGTATTTGAAACTGCAGCAGTACCCCAATTCTCTGGCACCAAAATCGATACTTGTTTGTTAAGCAGCTGGTATGCAAGATTCTAGAAATTGAATGGTTTTTAAAAGGGAACCTTATTAAGTTACAGGTCTACAGTTCTAAGGCCATAAAAATGTCCAAACTAAGGCATCCAGAGAAAGATACCTTGACTCAAGAAAGGTCAATGGGTCCAGAACACCTCTGTCAGCTGGGCAGGCATGGGGCTGGCATCTGCTGGGGTCTCTGGCTTCTGGTTTCAAACAGCTTCCCCGGGGGGCATGTTTTTCTTCATCTCTGAATGTCTGGGTCTCCTGTTGTCTCTCAAGCAACTGTTCTCCAAGTGTCTGAACTTCCTACAAAATGTTTCCTATTTTAAAGGACTCCAGTAAACTAATGAAGACTCACCATGGATGGGCTGAGTCACATCTCCACCTAATCAAAAGGCCACACCCACAGTTGGGTGCATCACATCTCCACGTAGGTAATCTAATCAAAAGGGCACACCCACAACTGGGTGTGGCACATATGTATGGAAACAAAATCCAGTTAAAGTTTCCACCCTAAACAATAGGTCTGCCTTCACAAGATTGAATTAGGAGAGGAAACATGGCTTTTCTGGAGTATATAACAATTTCAGATCAGCACAGCATCCCAAGAAGCCCTTGATGATCTAGCCTCTTTCCTGCTGTTCAGCTTCATCTCCTTTCCCAGGCCACATTCTACTGATTTAAGAGGTTTCCTTGAATCTGCCAGAAGTTCTCATTACTCTCTGTTCCATTTACCACTAGCACCCTTTCCCCAACTTTCTCTGCCTAGATAATATCCATTAATCTAGCTATGTTAACCTCTTTGTGCCTCTGCCTCCTCACAGGGAAAGAACATTTACTAATTTAAGTCTCACAACCATTGACGATGCAGATAATGTATGTTAAACACTTAGAATTGTACCTGGCATGTGTAGGCATGAAATAATATTAACTGCCCCAATTAACCAGGCAAAATGTATCAACTACCCCAATTATACCAATATAACAAATAGGGAAACGCAAAAAGCAATTTTTTCAATATCAAACATCTATTAGATGATGAACTAGGAATAAATCCAAGTCTGTGGATTAGGGAACTATTGAAGCTCAGATAATTGCCACTAAATTTTGATGCCTTAGTGGATTGCCAAATAAAATCTAATGACAGAAGAAGGTATCTTAGGGTTAAAGGAGAAAATTAAACTAGGAAATCTTATGAGACCGGGGGTGTAAGTGTAGTTCAGTGGTAGAATTCTCACCTGCCATGCAGGAGACCCGGGTTTGATTTCCCCGCCTGTGTACTTCTCTACCTCCCTCATCCCCCCCAAAATACAACAAATGGTGCTGCAATAACAGGATACTCACATGGAAAAAGATATGTGATTCCCACTATACAGCACACACACAAAAAATCTTATGAGACTGAAAATGTAAGTAATATTAATGTCTTAAAACTAGTTTTAATAATTATAAAGGCAGTGTAAGCTCTCTTGGGTGCTTTAATATTTTGCTTTAAGGGAATTATCCTCCATTTACTTGGCTAATGTGGAAACAAATGACTAAGAAAATCAAACCTGAGACTTTTACTTCATTTGGGTTATGACAATGCAAATTTACTTAGCTAAATTTGTGTTGCAGAAAGAAAGTCTGTATTATGGCTACAAGAATATTTTGATATTGTTTACTAACCTAGGACATAGTATATACTCATTTACTTGTTGAATGAATGCTATTAAAAGGGAAGCAAGTATAACAGAATTATGTTTACATGAAATGTGTGGGGCATGATAGAAGATACTAGGAAAGGAATATTGGTAAACATATGATTGGCTACCATAAATTTCATGGGTAAAAAAATAAATAAAAAGACTATCCCTATCCAACCCCAGGTATATCTGGTGTCAATGAGAAGTAACAGAAGTAACTCTTAAAAGGTTTAGAATTCAATTGAGAAGATAAAGAACACAAAATTATTCATGTTAGTGAAATGCTAAGGTTAAATTGTGTGGGATTCCAGTCAAGATGGAGTAACAGGGAGAGACTTACTCTCCTACCTTAAAACAACTATACAAAGATGCAGAAAATATATGAAATAGAGATTTTTCAGACAACAGGCTGCTCTAGACGGTGATCCCAGAGAGTGGGGAAACATAAGAGGGGATCCCTAAAATTGCCTCAGTTAATACCTGGACAGAGCTTATGGAAATGCAGTGCAGGCAAAGGAAACCGAAAAAAAAAAGGCTGGTAGGCTTCTCTAACTGAGGAGACAGAATTTGGGAACCAGGGTGACCGGAATTTGTGGGGCAGTGTTCTTGCAAGGAGACAGCTGCACAGAGAGAAGAGAGTTAGAAATAGAAAGCGTGAGTCAACTCTGAGGATACTGTAGAGTGTTCTCTTTGAGATTTCAGCTGAGTAATGATCAGCACATGAATGTGAGGTAAGAGGGAGAAACATCAGAAAAGAATCGGTGAAAACAATCTCTAGAGCTCCCACAGAGACAGGAATACTCCACATTCACAAAATCCAGAGTGAAACACTTTCTAACACATGGGGCAAAGGGTAGAGTACTGAAAAGGGTAAAATCAGACCTAGACTAACAGCTGCTCCAGTGCAACCTAACAAAGCTTAAAGACATGCCTCAAAAGGATCAAACTGCTTTCAAGGAACTTAACTATTTCTCAGAATAAAACTCAAGAATATTTAAAGGATTACAAAATATCTAGCCCCTTTCAAGGTAAAATTCAAAATGTTTAGTATTCAATAAGAAATTATCAGATGGAGCACATTATGAATGCAACTGACAGCACTGAAATATAAATCTGAACATGATTAAAAGAGGAAATGTTAGCTTGCATATATGGTAAGAGAACAACAATTAAAAAAAAAATCCATGGAACTACAATAGACAAACAGCAGACCCTATGTAAAACCACGAACTATAGTTAATACAACTATAAAAATGTGCTTTCACCAATTTTAACAAAAGTTCCACACTAATGCAAGGTGTTGGTGGTGGGACGGTATATGGGAATCTTGTATTTTATGCATGATTGCTCTGTAAACACAGAACTTCTCTAATAAAGAAAAAAAAAAAAAAAGAAAAGGAAAGAAATTACCAGGCATGCAGAGGAACAGGAAAATATGGCCCACATTGAGTTGGAAAAAAAATATCAATAGCAAAAGACCCCTAAATGACACAAATGCTAGAATTAGTAGACAAGGGCATTAAAACAACTGTTCTTAACTGTATATCTACATGTTTCAGAGTGTGGAGAGAAACATAAGCATGTAAAGTAGATATAGAAGATGTAAAAAGGATCCAACAGAATTTCTAGAGAAGTAAAAAAAGTCTGAAATGAAAAATAAAATAAAACATATACTAGATAGGATTAACAGCAGATTATACTGTGCAGCAGAAAAAAAATTAATGAACCTGAACCACCCAAATTGAAAAACAGAAAAAGACTGAAAACAATTGAACAGAGCATCCACAAGCTCAAGAACAATTTCAAATAGCTTAATATATGTGTAATTGGAGGTTCCAAAGGAGAGGAGAGTGAGTGGGACAAAAAGTATTTAAGGAAATAAAAAACATTTTTTCAAATGTGATGAAAACTGTAAATGCACAGACCTGAGATGCGTGACGAGCTCCAAGCCTCCCCCAGAATGAAGAAAACTAAACCCAGGCATATCATGATCAACTGCTTAGCCAGATAAAGAGAAAATCTTAAAAGCAGCCAGAATAAAAGGATTCATTAGGTAATTAGGTGGTGAGGGAAAAGATAAGAATTATGGCAGATTTCTTGTTGGAAACAGTGCAAGCCAGAAGACAGCAGAGCAATATCTTTAAAACCTCACAAGGAAAAGAAACGAAACCTATCAAGTTAGAACCGTATATTCAGCAAAAATCTTTCAAAAACGAAGGCAGAATACATGTAATTAATCGGCTGTATTCTTAAGTTAGAAACAACAAAGCACATTGTGGGTTCTGCTGTGACTGTTAAACCCTCTAATTTTACAACATAATCCAACAATGCAATTCTAGATATTCTCCATCTTTAAAGAGAGTTACTATAAATATTAGGATTGTCAAAGTTAAAAATTATTAATTTATTAATAATTAAATAATTAAATAATACATTAATATTAAAAATTAATCTACCAATTTTGAAAAGCATGGAATTATCTTTTAGGAGATGGAAATTTGTTTTGGTCTGGTTTATGGGAGAAGCATATTTCCAGTTTCTGCAATTTTTATTCCAATATTTTAATGAAGGTAACTTATTTTAGTTCAGCAACAAATTCTAATCAAGTGGATATAGAGAGAAATGGATAGGGAGAAATGTGAGAGGACAAATATATTCAGATGTTCAGTGGAGAGTTTAAGTGATGAATAAAATGTCATTCGTGGCACAATTCTTTGAACTTCCTACTTACTTAAAATTTGTCATAATAAAATGTCAAAGGGCAAATTCCAATCAAGTTAATCAATATGATCTTCCTTGTGCATCAGTTTTCAGGAGTCTGTTGATGTGCAGATGTCATCGATTTAATTTTTTAATTAAGAGTTATGGATGACCAAAACCTGAGAGAATTTGTCTTGCAGTCTATGGAAATAAAACTTAGTGCTATTCAGACAGTATAAGAACAGGGAAATGGATCATTGGAACAGAAAAGAGGGGCCAGAAATAAACCCGAGTAGGTACTGGGCTAAGAAGGCTTTCATTAAAAGGGAAGAAAGATCACCAATCAATACCTAACTTCAAACCTAAAGAAACTAGAAAAGGAAGAACAAAATAAACCCAAAGTTGGCAAGAGGAAAAAAAACAGAAACAGTAAAAATTAGAGCAGAGATAAATGAAACAGAGAACAGACAATCAATAGAGACCATCAACAAAACCAAAAGTTGTTTTTTTGAAAAGATCAATAAAGCAAAAAAAGAAACAAACAAACAAACAAAAACTTAATGCTATTAAAAAAAAAAATGAAGGTAAAACAACCCCCTTTTCGGGGATATAAAAGCTGAAAGAATTCATAGATAGATGTGCAATATAAGAAATGCTAAAAGAAATCCTCCAGGCAGAATGAAAATGACAAAGATAGCAATTAGACTCCATACAAAGGAATGAAAAGCACTAGAAATGGTAAATATACGGATTTTTAAAAAACCTTTAAAATATAACTTCAAAGCAAAAATAATAATGTACTATGGAGTTTGTAACATACACACAAGTAAAATGTACCACAACAAGACCACAAAGACTAGGAAAACGGAAACTGAAAAATGCTGACATAAGGTTTTACACTGTACATGAAGTATGAAGTAATATCACTTGAAGGTAGATTGTGATAAATTACAGATGTATACTATAAACCTTGAAGCAACCAACAAAAAGAAAAGAGGTCTAGCTACTAGGCCAAAAAAAAAAAAAAAAAGAGATAAGATGGAATCATAAACAATATTCAGCTATTACAGAGGAAGGCAGAAAAACAGGGGGGAAAAGAACAAAGAACAGATGGGACAAATAAAAAACAAATAGCAAGGTGACAGGTTTAAATGCAACCATATATATATATATTTTTTGCATGGGCAAGCACTGGGTATCGAACCTGGTCTTTGGCATGGCAGGTGAGAACTCTGCCTGTTGAGGCACCATGGCCCGCCCAATGCAACCATATTGATAATTACATGTAAAGTAAATAGTCTAAACATTCCAATTAATAAGATTATCAAACTGTACAAAAAATAAATCCCAACTACATGCTGCCTATAAGAAATCCACAATAAATATAAAGATACAAATAGGCTAAAAGTAAACAAATGGAAAAAAAATACACGCCAAAATAAATAAATAACTGAAAGCTGGACAGCTACATAACATCAAAGTATACTTCAGAACAAGGAACATTAAAATAATAAATAAAGACATTAAATAATGATAAAGGGGTCAATTCACCTAGAGACATAATCCTAATGTATATATACCTAACAACTGAATGCTTTTTTTCTTTTTTTCACATGGGCAGTTTCTGGGAATCAAATCAATTCTATTCAAACTCATCAAGAAAATCAGGAGAGGAGGAGGGAACGCTTGTCAATTCATCATGTGAAGCCAGCATTGCTCTTATACCAAAACCAGACAGAAATTATAGAAAATAAAAACTACAGACCAGTATACCTCAACATAGATGATAAATCCTCAAGAAAATACTAGCAAATCAAACCCAGCAAGATATAAAAAGATAATACATCATGACAAAGTGGTGTAATCCCAGAATTACCAGCCAAGCCTGGTTCTACATTTGAAAATCAATCACCAACTTACCATACCAACAGACAAAAGATAAAAAGCCACATATGGAAAAAGCATCTGACAAAATTCAACATCCATAGATGATTAAAAATTTCTCAGCAAACTAGAATAAGGGTTTATCCTCAAACTGATTGTGGTAATTAGATTCAGTTGTCAACTTGGCCACGTGAAGACACCTAGTTCTGTTGCTGTGGACATGAGCCAATGGTATGAGAACCTCATCTGCTGCTGATTACATCTGCAGTTGGCTAGGAGGCGGGCCTGCTGCAATGAATGATGTTTGACTTAACTGGTTGGTGCTTAAATGAGAGAGCGCAATGTAGCACAGCCCAAGTAGCTCAGCATACCTCATCTTGGCACTCGCAGCTCAGCCCAGGCCTTTGGAGATGCAGAAAGGATCGCCCTGGGGAAAGATGTTGAAACCCAGAGGCCTGGAGAGAAGGCCAGCAGAGATCGCTTTGTGCCTTCCCACGTTAATAAAGAACCTCAGTCAAAAGTTAGCTGCCTTTCCTCTGAAGAACCATATGTAACTAAATAAATCCCCTTTTATTGAAAGCCAATCCGTCTCTGGTGTGTTGCATTCCAGCAGCTAGCAAACTAGAACACTGATAAAGGGCATCTAAAAATAATGCCACTAATCTCACACTTAATGGTGAAAGACTGAGTACTTCCCCCTAAGATTGGTAAACAGGCAAGAACACCTTCTCTCACTACTTCTATTCAACATAATATTGGATGAGTTAGTCAATGCAATAAGGCAAGGAAAATAAACAAAAAGACATACAGACTGGAAAGGAAGAAATAAAACCATCTCTACTTGCAGATGACTTGGTTATCTGCAGAGAAAATCCCAAAGAATCTACAAGAATGCTACTGGAATAAGTGAATTTAAGGTCATAGGAGTCAAAGTCAATATATAAAAATCCAGAGTATTCCTTTCCCAGGCAGCCTCAGCAGTAATGAGGTGTTCCATCTCTCATTTTCTGGTGTCAAAAGATGCTGAATTGGGAGTCTTGGTCTTCCACCCGCACCGGGAAGTAACAAGGTAGGCACCTGCTTCCTCCGTTGGTACAGTGTTAGAGAAGGGCTGCTCAAACAGAAGATTTAAATAAGATCCAGAGTTTTTGTGTTAATTTCATGTGTCAACTGGCTAAGTCATAGTGTAGAGTTGTTTGGTCACTAAGCACTGCCTGATTATTACAGTGAGGGTATTTCATAGACAGATTTAAATTAGTAGTCAGTTGACTTCTGTTCTAGTTTGCTAGCTTTCTCTCTAGGCTTCTTGTTTCATGAAGTTCAGCTAGGGGTGCATTCCTTCTTCATCTCCAAAGGCCTCTGGCTGGAGGGCTCTGTCTCTCTCATTCTTGTCATTCTGAAGCTTTCCCCAAAATGCTTCCTCTTTTCAAGGATTCCAGTAAACTAATTAAGACCCACCTTGAACGGGTGGAGTCACACTGCCCTCCAATCTAAGGTTGATACCCATAATTGGATGAGTTACATCTCCATGGAGATAATTTAATCAAGTTTCCAGCCTATAGTACAAAACAGGGATTAAAAGAAAAGCTGCCTCCACAAGATGGATTAGGACTAAAACATGGGTTTCTAGAGTACATAAATCCTTTCAAACCAACACGACTGCAATTATGGCTGATTACATCTATAGTCAACAAAGGAGATTGTCTTCAACAAGGAAAGAGGTCTCATCAATCAACTGAAGACATTAAAGGGAGAACTGATGATTTCCGCAGTCAGGAAGCAGAATTTCCATTACTGCTTCAGCCAGCCAGCTTCTCCTGGAGAATTCATCACTGTAGTTCCCAATTTGTAGTCTGCCTGCCAGAAATTGTACTTGTAATTCCCATGGTTGCATGAGACAACTTGTGTATTAAATCTCTTTTATTTAAATATCTATATATCTTGTTGGTTCTGTTTTCTGGAAAACCCTAATAAAGTCTTTTCACACAACACCCAAAATGTCCACAATACAATTGAAAATCCCTTGTTATACTAAGAATAAGGAAAATCTCAACCAGAATGAGAAAAGAAAATCAACAGATGCCAACACTGAGATGACACAGATGTTGGAATTATCTGACAATGATTTAAAATCAACCATCATAAAAATGCTTTGGTAAGTTAAGGAGGTTGAAACGAATGGAAAACAAAAAAAAGAAAAAAAGAAATCCTCAGCAAAGAAATGTAAGATAAAAAGATAAACCTAATATATGTGTAATTAGAGGTTCCAAAGGAGAGGAGAGTGAGTGGGATGAAAAGTATTTAAGGAAATAAAAAATATTTTTTCAAATGTGATGAAAACTGTAAGTGCACAGATCTGAGATGCTGACAAACTTCAAGCCTCCCCTCAAAATGAAGAAAACTATACCAGGCACATCATGATCAAACTGCTTAGCACTAAAGGTAGCGAGAAAATCTTAAAGGCAGACGGAATAAAAGGATTCATCAGGTAGTCAGGGGGTGAGGGAAAAGGTAAGAATTATGGCAGGCTTCTTGTTGGACCATGGGAAATGAGGTATAACGCCTGTTTTGGTTTGATAGAGCCGCCAGAATGAAATATACCAGAAATGAGCTGGCTTTTACAATGAGGATTTATTAACTTACAATTTACAGTTTTTAGGCCGTGAAAATGTCCCAACCCAAGGCAACAACAGGACAATACCTGGACTCTGAAGACAGGCTGCCAGCATCCAGGATACCTCTGTCACATGGGAAGGCACACGGCCAGTGTCTGCTGGTCCTTCTCTCCCGTTTCACTGCTTTCAGCTTCTGGCTTCCCCTATTTTCTGTGGGTCCTCTCATAGCTTCTCCAGGGTCTTTTCTCTAACTTCTCTATGAACTTCTCTTAATTTCACCTCTTAGCTTGTGTTTTATCCTCTTATAAAGGACTTCAGTACGTGGATTAAGATCCACCTTGAATGAGGTGGGTTACATCTCAACTGAAA
This sequence comes from Tamandua tetradactyla, assembly GCF_023851605.1. Classification (NCBI taxonomy): domain Eukaryota; kingdom Metazoa; phylum Chordata; class Mammalia; order Pilosa; family Myrmecophagidae; genus Tamandua; species Tamandua tetradactyla. Next base: position 12,238,331 of record NC_135335.1, read on the forward strand.
TAACCTAATCAAAAGGTCCCCCTACAATAGGTCGATACCCACGGGAATGGATTAAAAGAATATGTCCTTTTCTGGGGTACATAAGAGTTTTTCAAACTACCACAATGCCTTCTGGCTGTTCATGGCCTACTACCTGGCTCCCTCATACAGTAATACTATCTGGGAAGGACTGATGGCTTGGTGACGTATGTCCATGACTTTGGTGAGTACCGTCCAAGCTTCCTACCCCACTGGCAATCCTGTAGTTTGGAATCCTCCCTAGGAGCTGCAAATGGCCAGCCTTAGTATGGTAAGAGGGGAAATTCTGTGGTTTTTAGTGCCCCCCCTAAATGGGAAGGACTGACGTCAAGTGACACCAACACTGAGCAACACTGGCTATATAATAAAAGTTTTATCTAGGTTCCAACAGTAGGAACCCTCAAGTCCTACTGCAGGAAACATCCCTGTCCCGAGCCATGACTTGCAAGTGAGACAGCTAAGGCTAAGAGTGCTAGATCTCTTTACTTAGACTACAGCAGCTGAGAGACTGCTGTGGGAGACTCCAACCACTGTGTCTGTGGCTGGTGCAGGTGGGTCTGCCCTAGGTTGAGAGGGATCCCCTTCATGGGAAGCAAAATGGCAGCCTATAAGCAATGGTGTTACAAGGTATCTTTGTGTGTGTGCTGTCTCTGCTATCGTTGCACTCTGTCCCCTGATCCCATGGTGTATACAGGATCTAAGCCCTGGTGTAAGGTGGCTAAGGAACTAATGGTCAGATAAGAAGGGGCCAGAGCATATGTGCCAGCACCCCCTCAGATTCTAGGGGAAATTTCTAAGTCATTTAAGAAATGTTAGAGTCCCATGCAACGTGCAGGGGCCCCACTCAGTAATGCTGCCTATCAGCATGCCAAAGTCTTGGTATGCCTTCCTGTGCCCACTGACTACGCCTGATGATACCACTACCATCGTGCTACTACAAACAAACCCCAACCCCAATGAGGTCAACGTGGATACCTAAAGAGGGAGACATGGCTGTGTATGAGTCTGGTCAGAAGGAACCACAAATCTTTTCCATCACCAGGTGTAAGGCTAAGCAGGGCCCCAAATTGGAAACTAAAACTAAAAAATTTACTTGATTGGAGATTCAACTTATACTTAAAGACTTTATTCAAGGGGACAAGGAGAAAGGGGCAGATTGGTTGCTGAGAGTCTTAAATATGGGGCCTGAGTTACCACTCTCATCCCCTCAAATTAAGCAATTGGTTGGTATCACTGAAGAATCTAAGACCTCACCAAATTGACTTAAATATCTATGGAATATAAAAAAAAGACACACCCATCCATAGTCGGTATTACTGCCAAGGTGATGTCCACTGGAAAACAATTAATGAGGCCTGACTGTCACTTAGAAAGACTGAGATGCTGCAACGGGCATAGCATTTTTTGAGCATTCAGACAAAAAAGAACTTGGAGTTAATTAATTAATTTTTTTTTAAGGACGTGACAGTAGAAAGAAAAGAAAGAAAGAAAGAAAGAGACGAAGAAGAAACGACAGTACTAGCAACTCAGGGGGAAAAACATGAAGAGAGCTGCAGACATCTTGGTCTGGTAAAGAAAAGAAGCAAAGGAGGAGAGTAAGGAAAAATCAAATCTGTCAGTTCACACTGCAATTGAGGAGGGGGTGCACCATTCCTGGAAGTACTGCAATACCAGGTCGATGCGTGGAGTGGACAGAGCAAGCTCCTATTCCATCTCCCTACTCCAAAAATCCATTTAATATATTGTCCTTGAATAGAGGACGTATCAGATATTAAACTGATAAGAACAGATACTACACTTGATCTTAGCCAAAAGGCCGAGAAGCGATGGGAGTTAATTTTTGAGGAGGGCCCTTTAACACTGATGGGAAATTTTTTTACAGAAAGCACAGGCCTCCCAAATTACTGTGTAGCCTTGTTCAACTTTATTGGCATGACCCATTCTCTCCGGAAAGCTATGGATGATGGTTGCCAGTCACTTAAAGAAATGGCCTCCTTTTTCCCTCCAATGAGTGCCCATTAACCAAACAAGGCACAATATCCACACTGGCAAGCACTAGACATTGAGAAAGGCCTGAAGAAAAGTATTATGCAATTTCTTGGAAAGGGAGAAACAAGACTAAGTCTAGCTGACATGACACAAGTAGCAGTGCCAGAAGTTGGTCCTCGCCAACTTGTGCACAGTCAGTGTTCACCCTGGCTCTGAGTTTTACTATTTTTGCTGGGTGCATGGGTCATAGGCTTATACACCAACCCACAAGGCTTCACCATGCAGGCCTAGGAATGCTCAAACAATACTCGGCTGATCCTAAAACTGTACTCAGTGACGACAAAGAAGGCTGCTGGCTGCCGCTCCTCAACCTCCTTCATCTAACATGCCACCAAGCATGGCTGATGTCCCAAAGCCATGTAACTTATATATCAAATGGGTTCACTGGCACCAATGCATAAATGATTCTTGACCAACGCATAACCTAAGTAAGATTCTGTTATAGCTCCAATGGCCTCATGAGTATAATCAAATAAAGGCTTCAGAGCTAACTGTCCTCTACCCCAGCCTGCCAGATTTCCTATTCTAAGACAAGAGTTCAGATGAATTACAAAGAGGGCCTAGATTTTAGTTTCTCAAGCTGCTGGAATGCAGTATACCAGAAATGGAACGACTTTTACAAAGGCACAAATTTATAGTTTTAAGGTCATGAAAATGTCCAAATTAAGGCAACAGCAAGAGGTTACCTTTACTCAAGAATGGCTGATGCTGTTGGGAACCCCTCTGTTAGCTGAAAAGGCATCTGGTTGGTGTCTGCCGGGGTCTCTGGCTTCTGGACACTTCTGTCAGCTAGGAGGACACATGGCGATGTCTGCTAGCTTTCTCTCCTCATTTCATAAGTCTTCCCTGGGGGCATTTTCCATTTGCATCTCCAGAGATCTCTGGCTATGTGGGCTCTGTGCCCACTGAAGCTTTTTTCAAAATGTTTCCCTCTTAAAGGACTCCAGTAAGCAATCCCACCTTGAACAGTGGAAACACATCTCCATGGAAACCAACTAATCAAAAGTTACCACCCAAAATTCAGTGGGTCACATCTCCATGGAAACAATAAAACAGATTTCATCCAGCAATACTGAATGAGGATTAAAGAACATGGCTTTTCTGGGTTACATGACAGTTTCCAATTGGCACAGCCTACAAATACTTAATACCCTATTGGCATATAACTGTGGGCCACACATATTCTCCCTGTGGAGAGAAGTGCTGGGGGCTACACGAGAGCATACAGCTAAAACCTTTGCTAGGTGCATCCTAGACGACCCCCTAAGTGTCATGGATCTCTGATCACAACTGTTTTACAAAAACCTGCAGAGATATCATGAGTAGAGCTGCCCAATGTGATTAAACCCCCCTGACAATAGTCCTCCTCCTTTTTAGATCACTACTGGGAGAGATACCTACCCTTAGGTTGGCCCTGGGTGATCAACGTCTTGCCTCAGATGATGTCACCCCGGCCTATGAATTCACTGCTGGAGACAACACTTTACAAGACCACTGCTGAGGGTCACCCACCACTGCTCCTGTCACCTCAACAAACCAGAGCTACACCTATGCTCGAGCCAGCTGATGATCCCAGATGCTGCCTTGAGAAATGGGAAGGAAAAATGAGAAATGCTACGTGGCTAAAATGATGTGGGCCTCTCTTCTGTCGGTGGCGCCCTCCACAGTTACAAAGCAGCTGAATATTCAGCCAACCTCTTTTGGCACAACCTTCTAACATCTAGAGACCCATATATATATATATATATATATTTTTTTTTTATTAATTAAAAAAAGAATTAACAAAACAATTAGAAATCATTCCAATCTACATGTACAATCAGTAATTCTTAATAACATCACATAGTTGCATATTCATCATTTCTTAGTACATTTGCATCGATTTAGAAAAAGAAATAAAAAGACAACAGAATAAGAATTAAAACAATAATAGAAAGAAAAAAAAAACAAAAAAAACAAAAACAAAAAACCTATACCTCACATGCAGCTTCATTCAGTGTTTTAACATAATTGCATTACAATTGGGTAGTATTGTGCTGTCCATTTCTGAGTTTTTATATCCAGTCCCGTTGTACAGTCTGTATCCCTTCATCTCCAATTATCCCTTTTCTTCTTTTTTTTTTTTTTTAATTAACGGAAAAAAAGAAATTAACCCAACATTTAGAGATCATACCATTCTACACATGCAATCATTAATTCTTAACATCATCACATAGATGCATGATCATCATTTCTTAGTACATTTGCATTGGTTTAGAAGAACTAGCAACATAACCGAAAAAGATATAGAATGTTAATATAGAGAAAAAAATAAAAGTATTAATAGTAAAATCAAAACAAAACAAAACAAAACAAAACAAAACAAAAACCTATAGCTCAGATGCAGCTTCATTCAGTGTTTTAACATGATTACTTTACAATTAGGTATTATTGTGCTGTCCATTTTTGAGTTTTTGTATCTAGTCCTGTTGCACAGTCTGTATCCCTTCAGCTTCAATTACCCATTGTCTTACCCTGTTTCTAACTCCTGCTGAACTCTGCATATATATTTTTTTTAATTAAAAAAAATTTTAATTGTGAAATATAATAAATATTCAAAAAAAGCAATAAATGTCAAAGCACACTGTAACAATTAGCTATAGAACAGATTTCAGAGTTTGGTATGGGTTATAGTTGTAGAATTTTGGGTTTCTCCTAGCTGCTCCAAGACACTGGAGATGAAAAGAAATATCAATATAATGACTCAGCAGTCATACTCATTTGTTAAATCCTATCTTTTCTGTTATAACTCCACCTTCTCCTTTGATCTTTCTTCCAATCTTAATGGGTATTTGTGCTATGTCCATTCTAACTTTTTCATTTTCAAAAGGGCTATTGATAATATGGGACAGGGGGATGGAACTAGTCGATGTTCTGGAGAGCTGGCCCCTCTGGGTTTCAGGACTTACCTGGACTAGGAACCCATCGGGAGGTTGTAGGTTTCTGGAAAGTAACCATAGTTCACAGAACCTTTGTAGACTCTCATAAGGAGTCCTAGGTTCTTTAGATTTAACAAGAATGGTTTTGGTTAGGGTTTGGCAAGCCATGGTAAATAGTGGTATCTAGCTGAAACTTACATATGAGTAGTCTCCAGAATAACTTTTTGACTCTATTTGAACTCTCTCAGCCACTGATACCTTATTTTGTTACGATTCTTTTCCCCCTTTTGTTCAGGAAAACATTGTTGATCCCATGGTTAGAGGCCCACATTTTTGCTCTCATTTTGTCCTGATCTCTCATCCCTCTGCATACTAATATGGGCTCATTCAAAAACAAATAGGTTCCTTAGCTTAGGTAATCCTGGATGATCTTCTAGTTTTAGACTACCTCTTGGCAAAAATATGGGGTGTCTGTGCTATAAGAAGCACCCTAAGGAGGAAGGGCCCACGGTTAGCCAGTCTGTGATTTTAGCCAGGTAATATTTTCATGGTTGGACTTCTACAAAATTATGAATTTCTGCCTTTTGAACAACACTGTTAAGAGAGAGAAAAAGACTGGGATAAAATATCTGCAAATCACATATCTAAAGATAGATCTAGAATAAAGTACACTTAGAACTCAATTATAAGTAAAAAATGATCAATTAAAGAAATGGACAAAAGACTTGCATAGATACTTTACCAAAGAAGAAATGAGTATGGTAAAAACACCTAAAAAGATGCTAAACATCATTAGAGAAATGCAAATTTACACCACAGTGAGATTTCACAAATACCTATTAGAATGGTCAAAATAAAAAAATACCAAAAATACCAAGTGGTAGTAAAGATGTAGAGCAACTGAAACTTTCATACATTTGCTGGTGGGAGTGGAAAATAGTACAGTCACTTCAAAAATCAGTTTGGCAGTTTCTAATAAAATTAAATATATACTTTCCATATGATCTAGCAATTCTACTCCTAGGTATTTAACCAAGAGAAATAAAAAGTTTGGTTTGCACAAAAGCCGTTATGCAAATGCTTACAGTGGTTTTAATTAAATTGGTTCAAAACTGGAACCAACCCAGATGCCCTTTCTATATTCATACAATGGAATACTACTCAATAACAAAAAGGGATGAACTACTGATGCCAGTGTTGACATCGATGACCCTCAAATGTATCATGTTAAGTGAAAGAATCCAGACTCAAAAGGCCATGTACAATATGATTCCATTTATGACATTCTGGAAGAGGCAAAATTCAGATCACTAGTTGCCAGGGACTAGAGATAAATGGAGGGGATTCAAGAAATATGGCAGAATTTTTGAGTAATGAGATGGTTTTCCATCTTGATTGTAGTGGTGGTTACATGACCATGTGTGTTTTTCTCAGTCATGGAACTGCACACTATAAAGGGAGAATTCTGCTATATGTAAATTATACTTTTAAAATAATTAGAATAAAAAAAATTTGTTAAAATTGTGTGGTATTAGGCTGGTGGATCCTAAACCTGGGCAGTACTTCAGAATCACCTGACAATCTTTAACATAAGTAAACAACAACCCAAACCAAAACAAAAAAGCAATTCCTGGACCTACCACAGACTGATGCCTTACAGATGTTACATTACAAAGAGTTCAGAAAAGGGGTGGATAAATGAACAATTCTGTAATCTAAAAGACTCTTTGATACTTTACAAAATTGAAATGTAGAGAGAGAGAGTAAATAACAACTATTTAAACTTCTCTGTAAAGATTGCTCCAGTAAAAGCAAAGGAACATTATCTTGTTGCCAGTCTGAGAAAGTCTTTAAAGAATATATCTAGCATTCAAACCTAAAAGTTCAATTTTTTATAGTGTTAGTATCTAACAAATAAACTACTTTAAAATAAACTAAGAAATATGGTGCCAGCTTTAAATGCAGAGTAAAATCTATATTGAAATGTTAGTAGACTGTTCACACAAACGCTTCAACCGTGTCATGAATGCTAGTTAACCCCACCTAATACACTAACTATTGGGTGTCAGCTACTTGTATTAGGCTCCCAAGCAGTCATTCTAGTGATTACAGCAGAAGGTGCTGGGAATGCTTGTTTGCTTGCTGGGAAAGGCAAACAGAGCTCAAGGCAGACAGGATGCTGTTAAAAGTCTCATCTTTTCCTTCTAAATCTTTGATTTCTTTTTTTTTTCCAGCCCTATTTCCCGCCCGGTCCCGTATGATGAGTAGCATACATCTGGTAAATTAGAGAGGAGATGCTTAGAAGGAAGTCCTTTGGGTACAGATCAAAGATATTAAAACTACCTGTTTCAGTTTCCTATGTTGTACTTTTCCAATCTATGCAGATCTCTGGTCGGCTTAGTTTAGACAGTGGGAGATCAGAATGAATTGCTCCAAATGAAGGTACTGAGTGAGTAAGTGAGGGGGCTGGGGTGGGAGGTGGGGTGTTAGACAAGGGGTTTCTGATTGGTACAAATTCCCAAGGAAACAGTGGGCTGCTCTCCCTGCTAGCAAGGTTAGTCCTGATCTGGTAAATTCTAGTGCAATAGTCATAAAAATACAGTTATGCCTCACCCTAAGGTCAAGCAGACTTAGGAAAGTTTGCATAACTATTAAAGAGTGCTTAGTAGAGTCAAGGGGACAGAACAAATATCAGTAAATATTTGATGACTAATTGGTTAAGATTACCTGAAATTCTTTACACTGACAGATTTGGGGGGTGGGGGTGGGGTGATAATTCCAGTAAGTTTTTTGACCCCTAGTTCTTAGGTTTTTTATTTTAAAATAAAGAGAAGTGCTCAGTAAGTTAACCTTCTTGTCCCTCAGTTTCCTCAAATGAGAAAAGAGTGTTATAACTGTAGGTAATCTATTGGACTTGACTGCAGATAAACGATTTTCATGTAAATCATGAAAAATTCTTAGACTACTGCCTCTAAATAGTAGACACTCATACAGCCTAATGATGATGCTTTTCTAAAAAAAATTAAAAGCGTGGATCAAATGAAAGAAGTCAAACACGAAGAACCCACTCTGTATTATTATTCCATTTATATCTGGAATTCTAGAACATGCAAATGAATCCATAGAAATAGAAAGCAATTGGTGAATGCCTATTGGGGGGATGGAGAGTAGAATAACTGCAAAGTAACACCAAGGACTCTTTGGAGGTGATGGAAATGTTTTAAATCTTGTTCGTGGTGTTGGTTACACCGGTGTGCACCTTTTGCGAAACTTAAAAGTTTATGGTGTTTTAAAGCGGTCTACTACCACTCCACCCCGCCACCCGCAAAAGGATGAAATGAAAACCTGTATTGGTATCTAAATTTAAGGAACCACTTTAATGAATTCATGGATTTATAAATCCTCATAGCAAGTTGGTCAACTAGCAAAAAGGAAAAAAAAAAAACAAAAACGATTAAATATGTTTCCCTTTAGAATAATTTTCCGACAAGGCAGAATGGATTCACTGACACTTGAGGACGGTCCTATTTATCCCAGCCGAGACGTTTAACCCGGTTTGGACCCATTTTTACCAGCGGCAGCGCAAACTTACCTGCGTTGAACTCGGGATCATTCTCGAGAGCGACCACAGCTCCTTCCACCGCATCCACTGCGCTGCCTCCCTCCTGGAGGATGCGGTAACCCACCGTGGCAGCCTGGGCGATGCCCTGGCGCACTCGCTCCTTCCGGTCCTTGGAGATACAGCTGGCGCCGCCTCCGTGGACCACCACCACCGGATTCATGTCTACTGTGACCACGCGCCGTGCAAGAAAAACGCCTGGGGAATTAACTTGGGGGCGAGGTCCAGCGTCGACTCCGGGAGGTTGACGGTCAAGCAATTTCCTGCGATCGAGGAAGGGAACTTTGCACGAAAAGTCCGGGGCGCCCTCCGAGCCCGCCCCGGGACTGGGGCACCTGTCGGCGACTGGGGGTGAGAGGGTGCTCCCAGACCCAGAGCCCGCGCCAACCCCCAACCCCTCACAGCCTGCCCGCCCGGCCTCAGTTTCCCCGCGGACTTGCCCCTCATCCCCCCCAACTCCCATCGAAGGGCCCGGGGAGGCCCGAGGGCTGGCTCTCCTCAGGGCCCACCTGCCTCGAATCCCCGGCCCGGAGGAAGGGTGATTCCTGCTTGCCAATTTTTGTTTTTTCCCCAGCCCCCGATCTCCGACGGCTTCCTCCTGCTCGGACAGGGCGGTCGGCTGACCGAGGGCTCCGCGGCTGGCTGGAGCCGCCCGGCCGGACTCCGCACCCGCCCCAGCCCCTCCGCCAGGCGGGCCCTGGCAACCGCTCCGCCCGCAACCGCTCCGCCGGCGGAGGTTCGCGCGCCTGCGCACGAGGGCCCGGCTGCCGCGCCGCCGAGAATTACCGTAAAGCCCCGTCGCCCCGCCGCGGCGCACGCTCTCTTACTGGTCCCGGAGGCTGCGCTCCCGGCGCCCAGAACGACTGCAGCGCTGGCCGGCCTGCCCACGGGAGCTTCTTGGCGGGGTGCGAGGGATCCTCTCTCTCCTTATGAGGTCGGAGGCTTAGGCGTGGGGTTGAGGGTGGGGCAGGGTGGGGCCGGTGGGCGTTTGGTGTGGCAAGATTTTGTATTGCAAGTATTTTGTATTGCCCCACAGCACGTACTGTACTGTGCCGGGGATGCAAATGGGAAAGCACCACAGCATGTACTGTGCTCTCTGCAGTCTTGCTAGTTATTTCCGCTCAAATGTTTTCCGTTCGTTGTCTCTTTTCTTGACCTTTGTGAAGGACAGAAAGAGAAACTGTAAAAATGTCAATAATTGGTCCGGGTCTGTGCCTGGCGTGCACTGAAAGTGAAAAGCCCTAGTTTCCCTCCATCCTCTCCACGCCTCAGGATCCGAGCTCTAAATTCTTACACTTAGAAGCTCTTTTTATTTTTATGTGAACACCTTTCCTCCTCTTTGTTCCTGAGTGGTCCCTAAAGGCTCTGACCTCTCAGGTGAGCGGACGGAATACCTGTATTGGGCTCAGATCTATCCTAGATTTCCCTTACCGAGTTGGTTACCAAGACATCCTTCTAGAAGTCAAGGTGGAGGGAAAGAGTTTACATTTTTACCTGGTAAAAGGAAGTAATGTAAAGTAATGTAAGGTAATAGATTGGTGGCATGGACTGGAGATACCTTACTAGACTTTTTGAATTATGATTTTATTTCCTTTATAAATTTGTTTTAAACTTTTTATTGCCTAGATGAGCTAATGTCTAAGATAAAGATTCACTTGGTCCAACAAATGCCACTCACCCCCCAAACACACACACTTAAGATACCAGCAACAACATAGCTGATTCCTTCCAGAGAAACTGAATATGCAAGTGGACAATGGCCAGATCTTATATAAAAACAGAAGCTGAAGTGAAACGTCTGCTACAACCAGTCCAGGAAGCCAAACCGCAACGTGGGTAGCAGTTGGCTCAGAATGCAATAGCAGTTGGTCCAACAGCTAGCTATTTGACCCAAGCAGGGCAAATTATAGAACTTCTCTAGAACTGAAGTGTGGGCATTAGAATGCAGAAGTTCTGTCTACTGCAGTTGCTAAAGAGGGAGGATCTCAATTTGAAATGTTGGTGGTTATATATTCCACCACGTGGAGAGCTGGTCAGCAGAATGAAGTTGTGTAGTAAAGAATTAACCTTACTCAAACAGACGTGGCCTTTCTCCTTAGCTCCTGGGAGGTGATGTCTAAACCCTTGGCATGTTCTGCCTGATAAGTGTCTTCATTTACCTCAGGACCCTAGGCTGCACTGGATGGTCTAGCAATGTAAATTATAGTGGGGGCTCTGGTCCATGGGATATCAATGTGACCTCCTGAGGGGCTGGAAACTAAAGTTAGCTGTGCAGATGGTCAACCATGTCTCTGTGACCAGTCCCAGTAAACACGTTGAATGCCAAGGCTTGAGTGAGCCTCAGGTTGGAAATACTCCGTTTGTATTACCACACATTATTGCTGGGAGAAGTTTGCACTGTCCTCAATTCCACGGGGAGAGGACAACTGGCAGCTCTGTGTTTGGAACGCTCCTGGACTCTGGCCCTTGCACTTCTTCCTTTGACTGATTTTAATTTGTATCATTTCTCTGTACTAAATCATGACTATGAAGGTTACAATGTCCAGTAAGTTCTGTGATTCTTTCTAGTGAATTATCAAACTTGAGGGTGGTATTGGTGCCCCCCCCCCCAACTTGCAATTTCTATCAGAAGTAAGGGTGGTCTTGGACACTACTCTTGCCCTTTGTAGGAGCCAATGGAGGGAAATAGAGATGACAAATAAGGGGGGACTCCTTGTGTTGAATCCCTTAGACTCTGGTTCTTACGACTTTCCTTTTGAGTCTGTGGGCTTACTGTGGTAGTTTGAAGTTGTTATGTACCCCCAAAAAGGCCACGTTCTTTTTTTTAAAATATTTGTATTGACAAAACAAAACAACATACAAACATGAACATTCTTAACATATGAACGTTTCATACTTGGTGTACAATCAGTGGCTCACAATATCACCTGATAGCTGTATATTCATCACCATGATCATTTCTTAGGACATTTGCATTATCCCAGAAAAAGAAATAAAAAGATAAAAGAAAAAACTCATACAGACCATACCTCTTACCCTTCCCTCTCCTTGACCGCTAGTATTTCCATCCACCCAATATATTTTAACCTTTGTTCCCCCTATTTTTTCTATATCCCTTACCACTCCCTTTCATTGTTCACTAGTATTTCAATCTATTCAGTTTATTTTAACATTTAACATATAACATCCCCTATTATTTATTTTTTAACCATATTTTTAACTCATCTGTCCATACCATAGATAAAAGGAGCATCAACACAAGGTTTTCACAATCACATAGTCACACTGCAAAAGCTATATTGTTATATAATCGTCTTCAAGAAACATGGCTACTGGAACACAGCTCTACAGTTTCAGGCACTTCCCTCTAGCCACCTGAATACACCTTAAACTAAAAAGGGGATATCTGTATAATGCATAAGAATAACCTCCAGGATAACCTCTTGATTCTGTTTGAAATCTCAGCCACTGACACTTTATTTTGTCTCATTTCTCTCTCCTTTCGGTTGAGAAGGTTTTCTCAATGCCTTGATTTTGAGTCCCAGCTCATTTTAGGATTTCTGTCCCATGTTGCCAGGGAGGTTTACACTCTTGGGAATCATGTCTCACGTAGAGAGGGGGAAGAGCAGTGACTTTGCTTGCCATGTTCGCTGAGAGAGAGATAGGCCACATGTGAGCAACAAAAGAGGTTCTCTGAGGGTGACTCTTAGGCATAATTTTAAGTAGGCTTAGCCTATCCTCCGTGGGAATGTTTCATAGAAATGACCCCCAAGATTGAGGGCTCAGCCTATTGATTTGGTTGTCCATACTGCTTGTAAGAATATCAGGAATTCTCCAGATGGGAAAGTTAAATTTTCCCCCTTTCTCTCCATTCCTCCAAGGGAACTTTGCAAATATTTCTTTATTCACTGTTAAAATCACTCTGAGATTTATTGGGGCATCACACTAACATGAACAATCCTACAAATTTTCATTCTGTATTCAAGGTTCCATGTACTTATGGTGTTCAATTAAACAATCCATATAAGTTAAATTAGGAAATGCATTAGTCAAAATATAAATTTTGTACCAAATAAACATTTCTTGCTTTAGTCTCATGCAGAAGTTGAATTTAAAAATATGAATGAGTATCTATTTTTAACACCCTGCAATACTGACATTCCTTTGTTCTTCCTCATGCAATAACATTTTTTAATTTGTACATTTAGTCACTATTATTGTACACTGTAGGCATTCCCTGATTATACCCTCTCAGTCTTTATCATCTATTTTTCCTTCTGGTTTCATATGTGCCCCCAGCCCTCCACCCTCTACCCTTCTCACATTCAGCTTCATTCAGCGTACTTACATTATTGTGCTACAATCAGGTAATATTGTGCTATCCATTTCTGAATTTTTACAATCAGTCCTGTTGCACAATCTGTGTCCCTTCAGCTCCAGTTACCCAATCTCTACCCTATTTCTATTTTCCTCATAACCCCTGTTCTTAACTGAAATTCTCCAAGTTCACTCATTAATGTTAGTTCATATCAATGAGACCATACAGTATTTGTCTTTTTGTTTCTGACTAATCTCACTCAGCCTAATGTTCTTAAGGTCCATCCATGTTGTTACATACTTCATAACTTTATTCTGTCTTACAGCTACACAATATTCCATCGTATGTATGTACCACAGCTTGTTTAGCCACTCGTCTACTGATGGTCATTTGGGCTGTTTCCATCTCTTGGCAATTATGAATAATGCTGCTATAAACATTGGTGTGCAAATGTCTGCTTGTGTCCTTGCCCTCATGTCCTCTGAACAGATACCTAGCAATGGTATTGCTGGATCATATGGCAATTCTATACTTAGCTTCCTAAGGAACCACCAAACTGCCTTCCATAGCAGTTGTACCATTCTACATTCCCACCAACAGTGGGTAAGTGTGCTTCTTTCTCCACATCCTCTCCAGCACTTGTCATTTTCTATTTTATTGATAATGGCTATTCTGGTGGGTGTGAGATGATATCTCTTGGTGGTTTTGATTTGCATTTCTCTAATAGCCAGGGAAGTTGAGCATCTTTTCATGTGCCTTTTTTTTTTTTTTACCCATTTTAAAAATTGGATTGTTTGTCTTTTTGTTGTTGAGTTGGTCATACTTTTTACATATTCTGTATACTAGACCCTTATCTGTCGTTTCCAAATATTGTCTCCCATTGTGTAGGCTGACATTACTTTCTTGACAACGTTCTCTGATACACAGAAGCATTTAATTTTGAGGAGTTCCCATTTATCTATTTCGCTCTTCAGTGCTCATGCTTTGAATGTAAGATCTAGGAAACCACCTTCTATTACAAGTTTTATAAGATAGTTCCCTACATTTTCTTCTAAAAGTTTTATGGTCTTAGATCCATTTTGAGTTAATTTTTCTATAGGGTGTGAGATATGGGTCCTCTTTCATTCTTTTGCATGTGGATATCCAGTTCTTTAGGCACCATTCATTGAAGGGACTGTTCTGTCCCAGGTGATTTGGCTTGACTGCCTTATCAAAGATAAATTGTCCATAGATGAGAGAGTCTATATTTGAACACTCTATTTGATTCCATTGGTCAGTATATTTATCTTTATGCCATACCCTGCTGGTTTTTCTTATTTTTTTCGTATGGGCAGGCACCGGAAATCGAACCTGAGTCTCTGGCACAGCAGGCGAGAACTCTGCCACTGTGCTACCATTGCTCGCACAGTAGCGTGCTATTTTGACCACTGTAGCTTCATAATATGCCTTAAAGTCAGGTAGTGTAAGACCTCCTGCTTCATTTTTCTTTCTCAGGATATTTTTAGCTATTGGGGACACCTTGCCCTTTCAGATAAATTTGGTTATTGGTTTTTCTATTTCTGCAAAGAAAGTTTTTGGGATTTTAGTTGGTATTGCATTGAATCTGTAAATCAATTTAGGTAGAATTGACATCTTAACTATATTTAGTCTTCCAATCCATGAAAACTGTGTGCCCTTCTATTTATTTGTCTTTTTTTAAAAAGCAGTTCCTTGTAGTTTTCTTTGTAAAGGTCTTTTGTATCTTTAGTTAAATTTATTTCTAAAAAATTTATTCTTTTGGTTGCAATTGTAAATGGATTTTTTTTCTTGATTTTCCCCTTTGATTGCTCATTACCAGTGTATAGAAACACTACAGATTTTTGAGTGTTCTCTTGTAACCTGCTACTTTGCTGTACTCATTATTAGCTTAGTAGTTTTGCTGTGGATTTTTAATTTTTTTGACACGAGGGTATCATATCATCTGCAAACAGTGAGAGTTTTACTTCTCCCTTTCCAATTGTGAAGCCTTGTATTTCTTTTTCTTGTCAGATTGCTCTGGCTAGAACTTCTAACACAATGTTGAATAACAATGGTGATAGTGGACATCCTTGTCTTTTTCCTGATCTTAGGGGGGAAAGCTTTCTGTTTTTTCCCATTGAGGATGATGTTAGCTGTGGGTTTTTCATCTATTCCCTTTATCATGTTGAGAAAGTTCCCTTCTATTCCTATCCTTTGAAGTATTTTCAACAAGAAAGGATGTTGAATTTTGTCAAATGCCTTTTCTGCATCAGTTGAGATGATCATGTGGTTTTCTGCTTTGATTTGTTGATAGGTGTATTACATTAATTTATTTTCTTATGTTGAACCATTCTTGCATATCTGGGATGAATTCTACTTGGTCATGGTGTATAATTCTTTTAATGTGCTGCTTGATTTGATTTGCAGGAATTTTGTTGAGGATTTTTGCATCTATATTCATTGGAGAGATTGGTCTGTAATTTTCTTTTCTTGTTTTGTCTGGCTTTGGTATGAGGGTGATGTTGGCTTCATAGAATGAGTTAGGTAGCCCTCCCTCCTCTTCAAGTGTTTGAAGAGTTTGAGAGGATTGGTACTAATTCTTTCTTGAATGTTTGACAGAATTCACATGTGAAGCCATCTGGTCCTGGACTTTTCTTTTTGGGAGCTTCTCAATGACTAATCCAATTTCTTTACTTGTGATTAATTTGTTGAGGTCGTCTATTTCTTCTCGAGTCAATTTTGGTTGTTCATGCCTTTCTAGGAAGTTGTGCATTTCATATACATTGTCTAGTTTATTAGCATAAAGTTGTTCATAGTATCCTCTCATTACCTCCTTTATTTCTGCAGGGTCAGTGATTATGTCTCTTCTTCCATTTCTGATTTTATTTATTTGCATCCTCTCTCTTCTTCTTTTTGTCAACCTCACTAAGAGTCCATCAGTCTTATTGATTTTCTCACAGAACCAACTTCTGGTTTTGTTGATTTTCTCACTCTCAATTTCATTTATTTCTGCTCTAATCTTCGTTATTTATTTCCTTTTGCTTGCTTTGGGGTTAGCTTGCTGTTCTTTCTCTCATTCTTCCAAGTGGACAGTTAATTCCTCGATCTTTGTTCTTTCTTCTTTTTTTGATATAGGCATTAGGGCAATAAATTTCCCTCTTAACACTGCCTTTGCTGCATCCCATAAATTTTGATATGTTGTGTTTTAATTTTCCTCAAGATATTTACTAATTTCTCTTGTAATTTCTTCCTTGACCCACTGGTTGTTTAAGAGTGTTTTGTTGAGCCTCCATATACTTGTGAATTTTCTGGCCCTCTGCCTGCTATTGATTTCCAGCTTCATTCCTTTGTGATCCGAGAAAGTGTTTTCTATGATTTCAATCTTTGTAAATTTATTGAGACTTGCGTTGTGACCCAGCATATGGTCTATTCTTGTGAATGATCCATGAGTACTTGAGAAAAAAGTGTATCCTGCTGTTGTGGAGTGTATTGTTCTATAAATGTCTGTTAGGTATATTTCATTTATTGTATTATTCAAATTTTCTGTTTCCTTATTGATCCTCTGTCTAGATGTTCTGTCCGTTGATGAGAGGAGGGAATTGAAGTGTGCAACTATTATGGCAGATGTGTCTACTTCTCTTTTCAGTGTTTGCCTCCTGTATTTTGGAGCACTCTGGCTCAGTGCTTAAATATTTACGATTGTTATGTCTTCTTGTTGAATTGTTCCTTTTATTTAAAATAGTGTCTTTCTTTGTCTCTTTCAATTGTTTTACGTTTGAAGTCTAATTTGCTGGATATTGGTATAGCTACTCCTGCTCTTTTCTGATTATTGTTTGCATGAAATATCTTTTCTCTACCTTTAACTTTCAACTTATATTTGTCCTTGGGTCTAAAATGCATCTCCTGTAGACAGCATAAAGATGGGTCCTGTTTTTTAATCCATTCTGCCAGTCTATGACTTTTGATTGGGGAGTTTAATCCATTAGCATTTAGTGTTATTACTGTAAAGGCAGTACTTTCTTCTACCATTTTGCTTTTTGGATTTTATACATCATATCTAATTTTTCCCTCTTTTTACCTTTGCTGATAGTCTTCCTTTCTACACTCTTCTCCATACCTCTCTCTTCTGTCTTTTTGTATCTGTCTCTAGTGCTCCCTTTAGTATTTCTTGCAGAGCTGGTCTCTTGGTCACAAATTCTCTCAGTGATTTTTTGTCTGAAAATGTTTTAACTTCCCCCTCATTTTTGAAGGACAATTTTTCTGGATATAGAATTCTTGTTGGCAGTTTTTCTCTTTTCGAATCTTAAATATAACATAATACTGTCTTCTCACCTCCATGGTTTCTGCTGTGAAATCTAACATATTTTAGAAATTCTAACATATGTTAGAAATCTAACAATAAGACTTTTTTGGGCTTCCCCTATATTAATGGATTGCTTTTCTCTTGCTGCTTTCAAAGCTCTCTCTTTCTCCTTGATAGCTGACATTCTGATTAGTAAGTGTTTTGGAGTACATCTATTTGGATCTATTCTGTTTGAAGTCGCTGCACTTCTTGGATCTGTAATTTTAAGTCTTTCATTACAGCTGGGAAATTTTCAGTGAAAATTTCTTTCATTAGTTTTTCTCCTGCTTTTCCCTTCTCTTCTCCTTGTTGGACACCCACAACACATATATTTGTGCGCTTCATGTTGTCATTCACTTCCCTGAGTCTCTGTTCATACTTTCCCATTCTTTTCCCTGTATTTTCTTTTGCTTGTCGGATTTCAGATGTCCCATCCTCCAGTTCACTAATCCTTTTTCTGCCTCTTGAAATCTAACATTGCAGGTTTCTATTGTTTTTTTTTTCATCTCTTCTACTGTGCCTTTCATTCCCATAAGTTCTGTGATTTGTTTTTTCAGAATTCCAATTTCTTCTTTTTGTTCATTTCTTGCCTTCTTTATATCCTCCCTCAATTCACTGATTTGATTTTTGATGAGATTTTTCATGTCTGTTCGAACAGCCTTAATTAATTGTTTCAACTCCTGTATCTCATTTGAATTGTTGGTTTGTTACTTTGGGCCATATCTTGAATTTTCCTAGTATGACTCATTATTTTTTGCTGGCATCTATGCATTTAATTTCCTTAATTAGTTTATTCTGGAGATTGTTTTTACTCTTTACCTAGGATTTTCTTGCTGGATGGGTTTGTTCTCTGTTTTTGACATTCCATTCAGCTTATTCTAGACCTCTAGCTTAGGTTTGTTTAATGGCTCAGAATTTTTCAGTTCTTGTTTCTTGCCTTGCCTGTATGGAGCCTTTTTTTCCCCTTGGAAGGGTCTACTTAGATATTATAGACCCCAGTCAGATTTCCGCCGACAAGACTGCCTTTCTCTTAGGAGGAAAGAGTTACCTGCATCAGTTTTCCCTGAGGGTGAGACCCAGCAGGCTGACAGACTTTCCTATAAAGCTTCTGAACTCTGTGTTTTTCCTGTCCTTCCCAGTAGGTGGCGCTTGTCTGCCTGTGGATCCCACCAGCATAAAGTGATGCAGTACCTTTAACTTCAGCAGACTCCACCTGCTGGGGGCGTGGTTGAGTCAGAGGAGAAGTTGTAGGCTGACTTTAATCACTTCACTTTTCCAGACCCTGGGGTCTGAATTCCTTGAGGGAGGGATTCCACCTGAGGTGGGCACCACCCCTCTCCTGGGGAAGGCACAGGCTCCAGGGAATTACCTCCTTTCACCTGACCAACCTCTTTCTTTCTCAGACAAGCTTAATTCTGCACTTGCCAGGGGCAGTTGAAGCCTTGGAAGTCTTGCAGTTAAGCAGTAGAAACAAAGAAAAAAAAAAAAAACTTTTTCAGAGCAGGACCCTGTTCCTTTGGTTTGTTAATCAAGAGCTTAAGTTGGTACGTTGCTCTATGTATGTCCAGGTCCTATGTGCCCCCTCTTTTTTTTTTTTCAGGTCCAGACCTTTTCAAGTATTTTATGCTGTCTGATCCAAAATACCTCTGTTTTTTTTTTTTTTTTTTTTTTTTTTTTTTTTTTTGTCAACCCTGCCCCTCCCGTGCTGGACAAAAACTAGTAACTTTAGCTTTTATTCGAGGTTTATCTGAGTTGGGGGCCTAGTTTTTTTTTGTTTGTTCTTTTATTAATTAAAAAAAATTTTTTTTAAATTATACCAAAAACCGCCAAACAAACGCAAACATTCGTAACTTTTGATCACTCCGTTCTACATATATAATCAGTAATCCACAATATCATCACATAGTTGCATATTCATCATCATGATCATTTCTTGGAACATTTGCACCTATTCAGAAAAAGAAATAAAAAGAAAACAGAAAAAAAATTCATACATACCATACTCCCCACCCCTCCCCCTCACTGTTCACCAGCATTTCACTCTAAATCTATTTTAACAATTTGTTCCCCCTATTATTCATCTTTATTCCGTATGTTTTACTTGTTTGTTGATAAGATAGATAAAAGGAGCATCAGACACAAGGTTTTCACAATCACACAGTCACACTGTGAAAGCTATATCATTATTCAATCATCTTCAAGAAACATGGCTACTGGAACACAGCTCTACATTTTCAGGCAGTTCCCTCCAGCCTCTCCATTACATCTTGACTAACAAGGTGATATCTACTTAATGTGTAAGAACAACCTCCAGAATAACCTCTCGACTCTGTTTGGAATCTCTCAGCCATTGACACTTTATTTTGTCTCATTTCACTCTTCCCCCTTTTGGTCGAGAAGTTTTTCTCAATCCCCTGATGCTGAGTCTCAGTTCATTCTAGGGTTTTTATCAATCCCTTGATGCTGAGTCTCAGCTCATTCTAGGATTTCTGTCCATGTTGCCAGGAAGGTCCACACCCCTGGGAGTCATGTCCCACGTAGACAGGGGGAGGGTGGTGAGCTCGCTTGTTGTGTTGGCAGAGAGAGAGGCCACATCTGAGCAACAAAAGAGGTACTCTTGGGGGTGACTCTTAGGCCTAATTTTAAGTAGGCTTGACCTATCCTTTGTGGGGTTAAGTTTCATATGAACAAACCCCAAGATTGGAGGCTCAGCCTATAGCTTTTATTGTCCGCACTGCTTGTAAGAATATCAAGAATTCAACTTGGGGGAGTTGAATTTTCTGGGGGCTATTTTTAGTAGTCAGAATTTGTTAATTAATTCCACAATTGGAGTTTGGTTGAGCTCAACCCCTGCTGTTAGTAAAATCCCCTCTGGGAACCAGCCTGTGGGGGAACGGTGCCGGCCTCCATGGCTTGGGGGACGCACAGTTCTAGGTGGTATCACAGCTGGTCCAGCTTGTTCAGACTGGTATATGCTGTGTGTCTGGTCACTGTTGTGGCCCCAGAAGTTGTTCTGTATGTTCCTGGTTATTTAGTAGCTGCTCTGGAGGACGAACCAAATTCCACACCCCACTAAGCCACATCATGGAACCCAGGGTCCATCAGCCTTTCTTGAGTGAAGGTAACCTCTTGTTGGTGCCTTAATTTGGACATTTTTATAGCCTTTCTTTAATTGGGACACTTTTGTGGGCTTTCAAACTGTAAACTTGCAACTTGATAAATTCCCCTTTTTAAAAGCCATCCCATTTCTGGTATATTGCATTCCAGCAGCCTGCAAACTTGAACAACCCATCTATCTAATTTTCTTTCATTGCTTGTGCTTTGGGTGAAAAGTCTAAGAAATCATAACCTGATACAAAATCCTGAAGATGCTTCACTATTTTTTTTGTAGAAGTTGTGTAGTCAGGATTCTCATATTTATGTCCATTTTGTGCTAATTTTTGAATATGGTATGAGTTAGGTTTGCACCTTCATTCTTTTGCATATGCACACCCAGTTCCCCAGCATCATTTGTTGATTATTCTTTCCAAATTGAGTAGACTTGGACCCCTTATAAAAACTAAATTGGTTATAAATGTGGGTTTGATATCTGAGCTCCCAACTCAATTCCATTAGTTATTGTGCCAGTACCATGCTGTTTTGATTACTGCAGCTCTGTAAGTTTTAGGATTTGAAGGTGTGAGTCCTCCAACTTTGTTCTTCTTTTTTCAAGATGACTTTAGCTATTCTGGGCTCCTGATCCTCCCATATAAATTTGATGCTTGGGTTTTCCATTTCTGCAAAGAAGGCTGTTGGAATTTTTATTGCAATTGCATTGAATCTGTAAAGCACTTTGGGTAGAATTGACATGCTATTGACTAATAATATATAGTCTTCCAATCCAAGAACACAGAAATGTCCTTACATTTATTTAGGTCTTCTTTGAGATGTTTTAGCAATGTTTTGTAGTTTTCTGTGTTCAAGACCCGTGGATTCTTGATGTTTCAGTTGGTAAGCTGCCAGAAGGCAATATACCAAAAACAGAACGGCTTTTTAAAAGGGGAGTTTGTTAAGTTGCTAGTTTACAGTTCTAAGAATATGAAAATGTCCAAATCAAAGCAAAGTTATAAAAATGCCCAATCTAAGGCATCCAGGGAAAGATACCTTGGTTCAAGAAGGCCAAGGATGTTCAGGGTTTCTCTCTCAGCTGGAAAGGTACATGGCGAGATCTGCTAGCTTTCTCTTCAGTGCCTTCTCTGGGGCTTGTCTGTTCTGTTGGCTCTGCTGGTTCTGGTGGTTCTCATGGTTCTGAGCTTTTTTCAAAATGGGATCTTCTTAGAGGGCTCCAGTAAGCAACCCCACCTTGAATGGGTGGAGACGCATCTCCATGGAAACCATCCAATCAAAAGTTACCATCCCAACTGAGTGGCTCACATCTCCAAGGAAATAATAAAAATGATCCTGCCCAGCAATATTTAATAAGAACTAAAGGACATGGCTTTTCTGGGGGTATGTAATAGCTTCAAACCAGTGCACTTGGTTAGATTTTATCCTAGATATTTGATTCTTTCAGTTGCTATTGTAAATGGAATGTTGTTCTTGATTTCTTCTTCAGAATGTTCATTATATTTTGTATTAGCTAGGGTTCTCTATAGAGACAGAATCAGCAGGAAATATCTGTAGATATAAAATTTATAGAAGTGTCTCATGTAACTGTGAGGACATAGAGTCAAGGTCTGCAGGGCAGGCTGCAAGCCAGTAATGCCAATGAAGGTCCAACAATGGACTCCACAGGAGAGGCTCACTGGCTGAAGCAGGAAGAGAGACGGTCTCTTCTGAATTCTCCTTAAAAGCCTTCCAGGGATTAGAGTAAGCATAATCATTGCAGAAGATACTCCCCTTAGCTGATTACAAATGCAATCAACTGTGGATACAGCTAATGTAATCATGATTTAAGTCCATGAAATGTCCTCATAGCAACAGATAGGCCAGCACTTGCTTGGCCAGACAAATGGGCACCACCACCAGGCCAAGTTGACACATGAACCTGACCATGATATATCTATTAGCTCCAGTAACTTTGCATGAATTTTTCAGGATTTTCTGTATATTGGATCATGACATCTGCAAATAGGGTAAGTTTTTTTTTTTTTTAGCATTTCAAACAATTTATTTTAACATTAATTCCCCCTATTATTTATTTTTATTCCATATGTTCTACTCGTCTGTTGACATGGTAGATAAAAGGAGCATCAGACACAAGGTTTTTACAATCACATAGTCACATTGTGAAAGCTATGTCATTATTCAATCATCATCAAGAAACATGGCTACTGGAACACAGCTCTACATTTTCAGGCAGTTCCCTCCAGCCTCTCCATTACATCTTGAATAACAAGATGATATCTACTTAATGCATAAGAATAACCTCCAGGATAACCTCTCGACTCTGTTTGGAATCTCTCAGCCATTGACACTTTGTCTCATTTCACTTTTGCCCCTTTTAGTCGAGAACGTTTTTCTCAAATAAATCGGGTAAATTTTACTTCATTTTTTCCAATTTCTGTGCACTGTATTTCTTTCTGTTGCCTAATTGCTCTGTTTAGAACTTACAGAACAATGTTGAACAGCAGTGGTGAGAGTGGGCACCGTGTCTTTTTCCTTATATTAGAGGGAAAGAAATCATTCAGTCATTCATAGTTAAGTATTATGTCAGCTCTGGGTTTTTCTCAGATCCCCTTTATCATGTTGAGGAAATTTCCTTCAATTCTTTGTTTTCTAAGAATCATTTTTTTTTAAATCAAGAAAGTGTCCTGGACTTTTTCAAATGCCTTTTCTGCATCAATTGAGATGGGTATGTGTTTTTTTCCTCTTCATTCAGTTAACGTGGTGTATTACATTAATTGATTTTCCTACATTGAACCACACTTGCTTACCTGGGATAAATACCATTTGATCAAGGAGTATAGCTCTTTTAATGTGCTGTTGAATTTGGTATACTAGTGCTCTGTTAAGTTTATGCATCTATACCCATAAGGAATATTGGTCTGTGATTTTACTTTCTTGTGGCATTGTTATCTGGCTTTGAAATTAGGGTGATATTAGCCTTATGAATGAGTTAAGAAGTTTTTGGAAAAGTTTGCGCATAATTGGTTTTAATTCTTATTGAATGTTTGGTAAACTTCTCCTGTGAAGCAGTCTGGTCCTGTGTTTTCCTTTGCTGGGAGGTTTTTGATTAGTAACTCAATCTCTTTACTAGTTTTGGTATATTGAGATCTTCTGTTTCTTCTTGACTCACTCTAGGTAATTTGTGTGTTTCTAGGAATTGGTCCATTTCATCTAGTTTATCTAATTTGTTGACATATAGTTGTCCCTAGTTCCTCTTACAGTCCTTTTTATTTCTGTGGGGTCAGCAGTAATGTCCACTTTTTCATTTCTTATATCAGTTATTTGTTCTATATGTTTGTTGGGTCTAGTTGGTTTAAACTATCATTCAAGTCTTATATTTCCTTATTGACCTCCTTATAGATGTTATATACATTATTGAAAGATGTGTATTAAAGTCTCCTGCTATCAATTTCTCCCTTCATATCTGTCAATATTTGCTCCATATATTTGGGGCTCTGAGGCTAGGTACAGATATGTTTATTATTGTCTTGATTTCTTGTTGAATCGACCCTTTATCAATACATAATGACTATTTCAGTTTGCTAAAGTTGCTGGAATACAATATACCAGAAATGGATTAGCTTTTGTAAAGGGGATTTATTAGGTTACAAATATTCAGTTCTAAGGCTGTGAAAATGTCCCGACTAAGGCATGCAGAGAAAGATACTGTGCTGGTTTGAATCTGTGGTGGACCCCAGAAAAGCTATGTCCTTTAATCCTCATTCAATATTGTTGGCTTACAGCATTCTTATTGTCCCCATGGATATGTGACCTACCCAATTGTGGTCGGTAACTTTTGATTAGATGGCTTCCATGGAGTTGTATCTCTACCCATTCAAGGTGGGATTGCTTGCTGGAGCCCTTTAAGAGGGAACCATTTTGGAAAAAGCTATAGAGCCCACACAGCCAGTAACCTTTAAAGATGAAGAAGAAAAGTGCCCTTGGGGGAGCTTCATGAAACAAGAAGCGGGAGAGAAAGCTAGCAGACGCCAACATGTTCATCATGTGCCTTTCCAATTGAGAGAGAAACCCTGAACATCATCACCCTTCTTGAACCAAGGTATCTTTCCCTGGATGCCTTAGATTGGACATTTCTATAGCCTTGCTTTAGTTGGGACATTTTCACAGACCTTAGAACTGTGGACTTGCAACTTAATAAATTCCCCCCTTTAAAAGCCGTTCTGTTTCTGGTGTATTGCATTCCAGCAGCTAGCAAACTAGAACAGATACCTTGACTCTGAAGTAAAGGCTGATATCATCTGGAGCACCTTTGTCATTTGGGAAGGCACATGGTGATGTCTGCTGCCCTTCTCTCCTGGCTTCTGGTTTCAAATGGTTCTGATTTCAGTGGCTTTCTCTCTAGGCATCTGTGTGTCTTTCCTTAGCTTCTCTGAGGCAACTTGGGATTTCATCTCCAAAATGAGCTTAGCATCTGCAAACGTTTGTAACATGGTTCCATCTCTCTGCTCTCTGTCAGCTCTAAATACTTTCTCTTTCTGTGAGTTCTTTTAAGGACTCCCGTAAACGAATTAAAACCATCCTCAAATGGACTAGGTCACAACTCAATGGAAACAATCTAAACAAAATGTCCCACCCTGAACAATCAGTCTGTTCCCACAAGATTATATTAGGATTAAAAGAACATGGCTTTTCTGGGGTACATAACAGTTTCAAACCAGCACAATGACCTTTGTCTGTCATCACAGTTTGTTACTTAATGTCTGATTTGCCAGGTTTTGGTATAAGTATCCTAGCTCTCTTTGGATTATGACTTGCTTGGTATATTTTTTCCATCCCTTCAAAATTTTTTTTGCATAAGGTAAATTTTTTTTATGATCATTCCATTCTACATATATAATCAGTAATTCACAATATCATCACATAGTTGCATATTCATCATCATGATCATGTCTTAGAACATTTGCATCAATTCAGAAAAAGAAATAAAAAGACAACAGAAAAAAATCCATACATATCATACCCCTTACCCCTCCCTTTCATTGAGCACTAGCATTTCAATCTAAATTTATTTTAACATTTCTTTCTTCTATTATTTATTTTTATTCCTTTTGTTTTATTCGTCTGTTGATAAGATAGATAAAAGGAGCATCAGACACAAGGCTTTCGTCTCTTCAATTTTAACATACTTGTGTCTTTGAATTTAAGATGAGTCTCTTGTAAACAGCATAGTTGATTCATGATTTTCTATCCATTCTGCCACTCTCTGCCTTTTTACTGGAGAGTTTAATTTATTATCTTTAATGATATAACTACCGATATTATTACATTATTAGTAACTCTTGATAATGCAGGACTTATGTGATTTTGCTATTTAGTCTTTGTAAGTTTATGCTTTTTTTTTTGACCCTTAAAGTAGAGAAGTTTTGTTGCATACCAAAAAATAGTATTGTATTTGCCCTTTAGCATTGTTTGTAGAACAGGTCTAGTGGTAATGAGCTTTCTCAACTTTTGTTTATCTGGAAATATATCTTTCTCTCATTTTAAAAAATATTTTTATTGTGAAATCTTCACACACACAGCCCATACATGGTATACAATCAGTGACTCACAATATCATCATATAGTTGTGTATTCATCGCCATGATCACTTTTAGAACATTTTCATCACTCCAGAAAAAGAAAAAGCTCATACATCCTATACCCCTTACCCCTCCTTCTCATTGACCACTAGTATTTCAATCTGCCCAATTTTTTGCCCTTTATTCCTCTTTATTATTTATCTATGTTTTTATCTTTATTATTATTATTTTTTACTCATCTGTCCATACCCTGGATAAAACGAGCATCAGACACAGTTTTCCCAATTACACAGTCACATTGCAAGAATCAAGGCTACTGGAACACAGCTCAAAAGTTTCAGATACTTTCCTCCAGCTACTCCGATACACCATAAACTAAAAAGGGATATCTATATCATGTGTAAGAATAATCTCCAGGATAACCTCTTGACTCTGAAATCTCTCAGCCATTGAAACTTATTTTTTTAATTTCTCTCTTCCCCCTTTTGGTCAAGGAAGCTTTCTCAATCCTGGCTCATTTCAGGAGTTCTACCCCACATTTCCAAGGAGATTTACACCCCTAAGAGTCATGGCCCTCGTTGGGGACTGGGGAGAGGGTAGTAGACTTCACCTGCCAAGTTGGCTTAGAGAGAGAGGCCACATCTGAGCAACAAAGGAGGTTCTCTGGGGGTGACTGTTAGGCATAATTATAAGTAGGCTTAGCTTCTTATAATAGGCTTAGCATGAATAAGTTTCATGGGGCAAACTCCTAGATCAAGGACTCAGCCTATTGAATTTCAGTCCCCACTGCTTATGAGAATATCAAGAATTCCCCAGATGGGGAAGTTGAATGTTTCCTCCTTTCTCCCCAGTTCCCCAAGGGGTCTTTGCAAGTACTTTTTTATTCTCTGCCCAAATTACTCTGGGATATATCAGGGCATCACCCTAACCTGTACAAACCAACAAGATCTCATGCCCTTTTCAAATTCCATGTAATTACAGTGGTCGTAAGTACATGGCATGTACGAAACCGGTCATCCAAGCTAAATTAGGTAATGTGCTCCCCAAAATATAAGTTTTGCACTAAATAAACACCTCTCCCTTTGGTCTCACACAGAAGTTGAAGTTTTAAAATATGGATGATATCATCCTTTACCCTGTATTCTGATTTACCTTAGTCCTATCCAGGTCAGCTTCATTTATATCTCTAGTTGAAGTCTGGTCATTTTTTCAATTAAAAAATTGTCTTCCTCATATTTGAAAGTAAGTCTTGCTGGATAGAAAATTCTCAGTTGGAAATCTAAGCACTGTAAGTGTTTCAAATCACTGTCTTCTAGCGTCCATGTTTTCTGATGCAAAATCAACATTTAATCTAATTGTGATTCCCTTTTACATGACGCATTGCTTTTCTCCTGCAGCATTAGGAACCCTCTTCTTGTCCTTCATATTTCAGTTTTAGTTCTCCGTGTCTGGGCATATATTTATCTTAATATTCATCCTGCTTGGTGTTCATTGGGCTTTTTGGATGTGCATTCACATATCTTTTCAAAAGTTTGGGAAGTTTTCTACCACTATTTCTTTGATTGTTCCTCTGCCCCTCTTTCTCTTTTTTTCTCCTTCTAGGACTACCATATTGCATATGTTGGTTTGCTTGATAGAATCTCACATGTCTTTTAGGTAATTTTCATTTTTGTAAATCTTTATCCTTTCTTCTTCTCAGTATGAATCATGTCAATTGTCTGGTTTTTGAGTTCACTGATTCTTTCTTTTGCCAGCTCCAATCTTCTCCTGAAACCTTCCTGGGAATTTTTCATTTCAATTATTGTGGTCTTCAACTCCAGTTTGGTTCCTTTTAAAAATTTCTCTTTATTGAGAGTCTCATATTGTCAACTCTTGTTTTCATGATATCCTTTAGTTCTTTCTCTGTGTTTCCCTTCATCTCCTTGAGCATGTTGAAGATAATTAAAAAAAACTTTCTCTGATAGATCCATAGTCTGGTCTTCCTCGTTGATGTTTTATGAATTTTTATCTTCTTCTTTCAGGTAGCCATCATTTCCTGTTTTCCTTTTTTTTGTCTTGTAATTTTTTTTGCACCCTGTATATTTTAATATTTAAAAACGTTAACTCTGAAATTTAGTTTGTGCTGTCTGTTTCTTGTGTTTGAATACAGCTTGTGATATGTTATAGATTTTCTTGAAGACCAAGAGCTAACACAACTAAAGAAACCAATGCACATGCAAAAAATGCCTTTCACAGTCTTTGCAAATTGGCTTTGCATTGGCTAATACTCTCCATTGTAGTTCAGCCTTCTGACCAAGAAGATCAGCCCAAGGAGAATGGAAAGTGTTGAGTCCTCCCTATGTTTTCTGAGCCTGTGTCTTCTGGGTCGTGTTTGCTAGTGGCCTTAGGAGTTTCCCTGTTTACATGAATTTGAATACCCTTCTACTCCCTTGGAAACAGACCTTCTTCCTTTCCTGGGTGCTCCAACAGATAAGCCTTTGTTCCAGGCCACCTGACTCCACTGTTTTTTACACCACTTTCACTGTCCCAAGCTGCTTTTTTCTGAAAGGCAAATTCTGGGGGGAATGTTCATGAACTGGAGATGAGTTCCCTAGGTCACTCTTTCTCAGCCAGAAGGAGGCTTGAGACCTACAAAGAGAGAGCCACTGGCTTCACACTACTCAGAGGTGGGGCTGAGTGAGGGACTAGCAAGGGTGCCAGGAGCTTCTCTGATGTATTCTCTTGATTCAGTACTTGCTCAGGAAATGTAGCCCTTTGACTGTTTTACATGTTTTTGAGGAAGGGTACTGTCTTTAGACCTCTGTTCTACTTTTGTCTAAGATGGGTTCAAACAATGGTCACCCTCTGAGCCAGGTGACCTGAAGTAGCTGTTCTAGTTTGCTAGCTGCCAGAATGCAAAATACCAGAAACAGAATGGCTTTTAAAAAGGGGAATTTACTAAGTTGCTAGTTTACAGTTCTAAGGCCAAGAAAATGTCCCAATTAAAACAAGTCCATAGAAGTGTCCAATCAAAGACATCCATCCAGGGAAAGATACCTTGGTTCAAGAAGGCTGATGAAGTTCAGGGTTTCTCTCTCAAGGGAGAAGGCACATGGCGAACACAGTCAGGGCTTCCCTCTCAGTCGAAGGGCACACGGCGAACACGATGTCATCTGCTAGCTTTCTCTCCTGGCTTCCTGTTTCATGAAGCTCCCTGGGAGGCATTTTCCTTCTTCACCTCTAAAGGTCGCTGGCTCGTGGACTCTCTGCTTCATGGTGCTGCAGAATTCTCTACTTTCTCCAAATCTCTCATTCTCCAAAATGTTTCTTCTTTTATAGGACTCCAGAAACTTCTCAAGACTCCACCCAAATGGGTGGAGACATGTCATCACCTAATCCAGTTTAACAACCACTCTTGATTAAATCACATCTCCAGGGAGATGATGTGATTACAGTTTCAAACATACAATACTGACTAGGGATTAGAAGAAACAGCTGGTTTTACAAAATGGGATTAGGATTAAAAGATGGCTTTTCTAGGGTTCATACATCATTTCAAACTAGTATAGTAGCTGATCAAAAGTTGTGAGATTCTTTTGATCTTTTTGTTCAGTGATTGGACCACACCCCTCTGGATACTGGGTAATTAAGTCTTATACCCCACACTGGTATAAGCAAAGTGCCTACTGATATCTGCTGTGAGGCTAGGGGATGAGTGATGACAGCCACTGCATAGAGAGTGAAATTCACTAGTATTTACCACTCTTCTCTGGATACTGCACAGTGTTCTACCAAACTCCAGAGTTTCAGCACAGTTAATTCAGTTCCTCCCTGTTTAATTGTTGTTCTGGTGGAGAGAATGATTCTCAGAACTTCCTACTCTGCCATCTCCCCACAATCCTCTCTCTCCTATTGTTTTTCTTTTTTTCAGTGAAGACCAGTTTATCACACTTTATGTCCTTTCACTATAAAAGGGGCACTATGATAACACTCAGTCATCACACAAAAATAAAAGCACATGAAAACAGTGAGTATGGCTCATAATTTCTGATTTCCAGAAGCTAATATTGTGCTTTAGGTAGTACTCGAGATAGGTACTTTTTTATTCTTTTCTCCTTTGAGGGAGATGGACAGACACAAAATAGGAAACGTCTACTGTTTTAAAATCTGTGTTTCCTTATTTGGCCCTTCCCCAGTAACTAGAACACTTCATGTATGCCAGAGACCCACACTGAGAGCTCAGGTTGGCCCTACACCCAGCCTGGGAGGCAAGGGGGAGGATGTCATGAGCTCTCCCTTACCATTTTTAAGTTCCCCCTTTTTTTGTGATTCAGCACTTGCCCCATTACTGTGACCTTTTACCTGTTTCTGGAGATCTGAAGAGGATGGCTGGTTTTGCAGAGATTCTATGGGGGAAAAGAACGTTGGAGTGTCTTATTGCATCATCTTGATCTACTGGAAGTAAAAAACCATGACAGTTTTTCAAAAATGATTATCACTTCTGCAGTACCCTTTTGGGGGTCTCTGTATCCAAGGATGTGATTGGTTTAGGCCAGTATTGAATTTGTTTTGGGCACCATAGAGTTCTTTTAGCGATTTGGTGTTCCACTTGAATTATACATAGATCACCTTTCACCTGACCAAGGGCTAACCTCATCCCTTCCTCCACCCCAGGTATCTGTCCGCATAACTTCTGGAAATATGATGAACTTTCACTGCTATAACCTTGACTGCTGCCCACCCTGAGCCCAGATTGTTTTGAGAAAAGAGCGCATACCCTGATCTTTTTCCAAAACGACACACAAGCCCCTGGCATTCAGCCCCATTTGTCCCCCAGCCCTATACAATCTGCAGAGCAGTTGCCATAGGTATGGATATACTAAGAGTGAACTTCTTGCCACCTTGCTGTCCATTGCAAGGTAGCCACTAGCTCTCTGTAGTTAGGTAAATGCTTAAGGACTGATCACCCTGTGTTTCATGCCTCTTCGGAATCTCAACAGGTTCCATTGTGAGGTGGTTTGGGGCAGTCCTAACTGGGTCTCCCCCTATTTCTTCTTTTGGGGTGAGTCCTGTTGCTGGTTCACATTCTGGGATGAGGCAGGTAAGAGCTGCTGGGCACTGAAGTCCACAAGATTCAGAGAGTACGAGATGGAAGGTCACATCACCTGTGTTTACTAAGTCCTCATGTTTTGAGGTTTGTCTGTTGCAGCAGCTATTGTGAATTATCCTAAAACAAGTGTATATATAATTCATAAAGCATAACGATAAAATAAACATTCATGCAACTACCAGCCAGCTAAAGAAATTAAACATTCACCTCAAGTTCCCCTCCCCCATCATTATCTCCCTTCCTTCTTCTGGAGGTAACAAGTATTTTTCTTACAAGAAGTAGCATTTTTGAAACTGAGGGGAAATTCTACCCCAGCTCACATGGTGAAGGCAAAGCATCGAGTTACTCCCTAGCCTAGAGCAATGCTTACCCCTGGGATCATGAATGTTTTGCTGAATTATGTTACTACAACTATCTCTGAAATGAACCTGGGCATTTTTTAGCTCCCTGTGTTTCAGTTTCCTCCTAGGCAATCTACAGCGTATGGTGCTCCCTGGGTTGATGGGGTTGGCACAGAAAGAAAAATCTTCCCTTCTCGTGGCTTTCCCAGTGTGTCCAAGTAGAAATCTGATGGCATGGATCCCATAACATTCCCCTGCTGGGCACAGACAGGGCACACTCAGGCATATACCACTGAAGGGGGGCAGGAGTGCCAGACCATTCTTGCTTTTGACAGCTGCAGTCAAGCTAATAAACTCACAGTATTCCATTGCACCTAGAATCAAATATAATCCCCTTTCCTAGTCCTCAAGGCTCTCTGTGGCCCAGATCCTGCCCACCTCTCTGATCTCACCCTAAGCCCCTACCTCTCTGGTCTCTTATCTGCCAAGCTTGGCTTCATCTCAGGACCTTTGCATATGGCACTCCTTTAATCTGAAATGCTTTCCTGCCAGATCTTTTCATGGCTGCTTCCTTCTCATTATTCTGGTTTATAAGCCCACCTTGCTTTCTCAGAGAAGCCCTCCTCCTCCTTGATGAAGCAGCTTACCAGGTTCTTTCTCATGACCTGATTACATCCTCTGCAAAGTGTTTGTCAACACTTACTCTTTAATTGTATTCATTTACATGTGTATTTGGGCCCAGACCAAGCTCCTCTAGAGCACAGGAGGAGGCCGTTGCTAGACTGTAAAATATACCAGGCACAGAAGTGGACATTGGTTTATTGGGACTTAATGGACAGGAGAGATTTTTCAGGCAGTGGCCAGATTGAAGATTTGGGCTCCACCAAGGAACAGAGATGCACAAGACAATATATGATTTCAGAACAAAGAACGTTCCATGGAGTATGAGGATATCGAGTCTCCAGCATTATCATTAAAGGGACCTAAAACCTGATGTTTTACTAAGGTCAGTGTTTAAGACTAAGATACAGTCAACCATTGTTTTACATCTGTAATTACATTCTTCCCCTTTTGGGGAGATTGTTGACTTTCTCGATCTTTATCTTTGACTAAAGCAGGTCTGTTAAGGGTGTTTAGGAGGGGTTCCGGGCATCAGCCTGCCACAGTGTGTCTCTCCCTCCCACCATTAGATTGGTCTTTGAAGGCAGCAGTTCTCTCTGCCTCATCAGCTACTTGCTCAGTCTGAAATGTGCCTGTCACCCAGGAGCGGCTCAGTAAATAGTTGTTAATTGACTTACTGACTGATCGCCTGACTCCAGAAACAGGGAAGTTCTGTTGGTCATGCTTGAAAGTCTCTTGTTGTTGGATCTGGACTGAAGCTGCTGAGGCTATGATCCCTGGGCTTCCCAAAGGACCTTTCTTTGTTTGGCCTAGAGACTGAGCTGGGCTTCACTTCTGTTTCAGTTTTTAGATCTCAACTTCCTCACTGCCAAGGTTAGGGGAGGCCTTGTGGCAGAGCCTTGCATCTTCTGTCATGCGGCCTTGTCAAGTCCTTCTTTGTCTTCACACATTTTCTCAAGCCTGAACTGAGTCCTGAAGGAGAAACCCTTTATTCCATCTAAAACTTCTAGACTGTCCCAGGAATCAGGAATAGCAGGGCTCTACTTTCTCTCCTGGAAAGATCTGACTTTGGAGTCTTGGGATCCCGGTGGGTTTCTTGGCAAAACCAGCCCTAATCGCTGAAAGATGTACAGCCAGGAACTTCTTGTTGCCAAAGGTCTGTTTCCATGGTACCTTTCCATTAATAAGCCACAGTTCAATGCTTTACTTTTAGGGGGACATTCAAGCAGCCTGAAGCTTTGAATTGGGAGAGGAAATAAGCACTGGGTATCACCTGCAGGGAATGGAGCCCTTTCTGAGAGACCACAGAGGTCAGGGGCCAGAAGAGAGCAGCAACTGGTATTATCTTATTTTCTGACGACCTTGGCTAAAGCAGTCCTCTACTTGGTTATTGTTACTTGTGAAATTTCCCCTGGAAAGCTACAAAGGCTCTCTCAACACTGGAATATTTTACCCAAAGGGCACTCTAGCAACATCTTCCTTCCACTGCTCCATACAGTTGAATATGTGTGTAATGCCCAAGGTGTAGCTTCTCCACAGCTACTTTGAATCCAACCTGCATTCTCCATCAACAGGGGGGCCTCTCGGGGGTACAGATTGACAGTGCAAGCCCAGGGAAAAATTCAGTAACAGTGTAAGGCCAAGACCATGGAAAGGAAACCTGCTGTTGCCAAAAAGATTCTATCCCATGCTCTTAACTAGGGAAACTTCAGTTTATCCTGTTACAAATGTAATTCACCTAAGTCATTTTTTTTTTTTCTTTGAGAAAAGAAATTAAGGTTTCTGATTGATAAGAAAATCTTACTGTATCACTGCTTTTCCTCCCCTTGCATGGAGGGTCCAAAGACAACTGTTCAAATGGTAAGATTTGGCTCAAAATGTAGCATAAATCAAAGCACACCTTTGTATGGGCCAGCAATACATAGTCAGGAATATGTAATGATTCATTAAACTGACCTCCCCAGGAAGAAGCTGAGTAAATTAACTGAGTCATTAATAGTCCTAGGAGACCTTAGGAGGAAATAAGGGACCAAGAGATGTGGGTCCCCTTCTCCTCTACTGTGCATCAACCCTGAAAGGAAGGGGTTCATGAGCATCATAGTGTAGTGGGGGAAGTGTTGGGGGGCACGAGCTCCAGTGTTGTCCTGGGGTTGCACAGTCAGCATTTAGAGCCAACCTAGATCTCCCTGTGCAGCTGAGCCAAGGTCTAAGGCAATGGGTCTCAGACTTTAGAGAGCATCAAAACCACCTGCAAGGTTTTTTAAAACCAGGTTGCTGGGTACACGGCTGGCTGAGTGGTAGAATGCTCGCCTTCCATGTGGGAGACCTGGGTTTGAGTCCTGGATCATGCACCTAAAAACAACAATAACAAAAAACACCAGATTGCTTCTTGGCCAAAAGGAGGGAAAGAAAGGAAGCAAAATAAAATTTCAGTGGCTAAGAGATTTCAAATAGAGCCGAGAGGTCATTCTAGAGGTTATTCTTATGCATTATATAGCTATCCCTTTTTAGTTTCTAGTGTATTAGAATAGCTAGAAGGCAATACCTGAAACTGTTGAACTGTAATCCAGTAGCCTTGATTCATGAAGATGGCTGTATAACTATATAGCTTTTATGGTGTGACTGTGTGATTGTGAAAACCTTGTGACTGACACTCCCTTTAGCCAGTGTATGGACAGAGGAGCAAGGAAATAAAGTAAAAAAAAAAAAGGAGCGTGTTATAAGGGGAAAAAAATATGACCAGAGTGATAAGATGTCACCCCACACACACACTAAAATAACAACAACAAACCGCCCCAATTCCTGAATGCCCTGGCCCAGGATGTGAATGAATAGGTCTGGGGTGGGGCCTTAAAATGTGCATTTCTAAAGCATCCCCAGGTGATACTTCTGTTGCTGGCTGGGGACTACACTGGTCTAGAAGGATCTATTAGTATCCTGTCCTTTGTTAACACATCCAGACTGAGATTCATGAAATCAAGAATAGGAGAATGGAAATTTCAGAAATGTGTGCCACTTTTAGTTTTCTTCTTTTCTTGTAAGTGCTCAATGAATGATGAATGAGCTTCCTTTATTTCTGAAGCGCCCTGAATGTTCAAGTGTTGAATTCATTTGCTCTGTGTAGGTGGGCTGGGAGAACTGAAACAGGCTCCAAATGATTAAAATTAGTTCCAGCAGTAATTTTGAAACAGTGACATCAGTTCTCAACGAAGAGGCAGCTGTTCCAAAACACGTCTATTATATAGGCTTCTTGCCAAATCACCCAGCCCATGTCTTTCCTATGGAAATTCCAGTGCTGATTGTGGCTTTTGGTAATTTGTGTGTCTATGACTAGACCTTGAGCATCTTAGGGACAAGAGTTGCATGCAGCATTTCCATTTGTGTTGCAAGCATGGCGTAGAAGGATTTTATGAATGTCTTTTGGACAGAAGAAAAATAGTGAAGGAATCCAAAAAATCAAATTCTCTGAAGTTTGGGGCAACTATTCTTGGGAGGATGGTACCTGGATTGATCTGAGTATTTGTGAGCTGGTCAGTGGACAGAACCACTGTTTAACTCTCATTTCCAACCCCCATCGCCTTACTTTATCCTGCTTGGTTGACCATGGGACTGAGACTCTGTGAACTACACTTCTGCCTTCCCAGTTGCCTCTTTGTAGGCTCTGACAATAGAAGGCTCTAGAAGGAGATTTCAAGGCTAGAGGTGGAAAGAGAAACTTGCTGACTGCTTCTTGTCTATTTGTGTTTTCTGAGGGTGTCATCCCAGCAACACATTTTCATCACAGTAGCTGCAGTTCCTTCTCGTAGCAACAGTTGAATCTTTTTGCAGTTTTTCCAACATTACAGCACCAGCTTTGTTGCATCCTTGTCCAAGCTCATAGACATGATTCCAACCAAAGCACTCTTCTTAAGGTTCTAGGTCCCTTGCCAAGGGGAACCTCCTATAAGTTTCTAAGTTATTCCATTGTTCTCTATATGTCAGTAATATAGACTTTATACCTAGTTAATAGTGCTTTGTATTGAATTCTCTGTTCAAGGTTACCGGTGTAGTTTCTGTTTCCTGACTTGACCATGACCAATACCATGTAAACGATGTGAATTTCATAACAAGGAATAGGGAAGAATGGGTTCCTTCTTGTACATGTCTCAGAGAGATCCACTGGGCGTGGCTTTTTCTCAGAGTTAGGCATACACTCATCTGACCTGATGAGAACAAGAAATAGAAGAGGAAAGGAGAGACAGAGTCATCACTGGTTAGCCCAGTAATTCCTTGTGGATGGCTTTAAGTTGATATTCAGCCAATGTTTTCTGAAACTGTCACATGCTGGTCATCTTTTATGGGGCATGGGGGCTGGGAGTCACCCTGAACAGGACATATATTAGAAGGAACAGCCTTCTAGCTGCGCTGCACCTAAGTAGGAAAATGAGCAGGGGCAGAAGGTAAGAGCTGAAGTGAGCATGAGGCAAAGACTAGACAGACAGCTTATGGGCTTTGCCTCTCTCATCAGAGGGGTTCTGAGTCTGGAACCCAGCCCTCAGTCCCCTTTCTAAGTTGGAAGAGATGGAAGACACAGACAGGACATTTTTTAAATTGACATACCAAAACAACATACAAACACGAACATTCTTAACATGCAAGCATTCCATATATGGTGTACAATCAGTGGCTCACAAGATCATCACGTAGTAGTATATTCATTACCAAGATCATTTTCTAGAACATTTGCATTGCTCCAGAAAAAGCAATAGAAAGAAAAAACTCATACATGACATACCCCTTACTCCTCCCTCTCATTGACCGCTAGTATTTCCATCTACCTGATATATTTTAACCTTTGTCCCCCCTATTTTTTTCTATACCCCTTACCACTCCCTTTCACTGATCACTAGTATTTTGATTTACTCAATTTATTTTAACATTTGTTCCCCCTATTATTTATTTATTTAATTAAAAATTTATTTTGTATTATCAAACCAAAACAACATACAAACACGAACATTCTTAACATACAAACATTCCGTGTATGGCTCACAATATCATCAATAGTAGTATATTCATCAACATGATCATTTTTTTAAACATTTGCATCACTCCAGAAAAAGAAATAAAAAGAAAAAAGAAAAACTCACGCATACCATACTCCTTACCCCTACCGCTCATTGACCACTGGTATTTCCATCTATTCAATAGATTTTAACCTTTGTTCCCCCTATTTTTTCTATACCCCTTACCACTCTCTTTCATTATTCACTAGTATTTCAATCTACTCAATTTATTTTAACATTTGTTCCCCCTATTATTTATTTATATTTAAGCCATATGTTTTACTCCTCTGTCCATACCATAGATAGAAGGAGCATCAGACACAGGTTTTCACAATCACACAGTCACATTGTGAAAGCTATATCATTATACAATCATCTTCAGGAAATATGGCTACTGGAACACAGATCAACAGTTTCAGGCACTTCCCTCCAGCCTCTCTAATACGCCTTAAACTAAAAAGATGATATCTATATAATGCATAAGAATAACCTCCAGAATAACCTCTTGACTCTGTTTGGGATCTCTCAGCCACTGACATTTTATTTTGTCTCATTTCTCCCTTCCCCCTTTTAGGCAAGAAGGTTTTCTCAATCTCTTGATGCTGAGTTCCAGCTCATTCTAGGATTTCTGTCCCACATTGCCAGGAAGGTCCACACCCCTGGGAGTCATGTCCCACGTAGAGAAGGAGAGGTCAGTGAGTTTGCTTGTTGTATTGGCTGAGAGAGATAGGCCACATCTGGGCAACAAAAGAGGTTCTCTGGGGGTGACTCTTAGGCCTAATTTTAAGTAGACTTAGCCTATCCTTTGTGGGACTATGAACAAACCCCAAGATTGAGGGCTCGGCCTATTGCTTTCATTGTCCCCCACTGCCTGTGAGAATATCAGGAATTCTCCAAATGGGGAAGATGAATTTTCCCCCTTTCTCACCATAGGCAGAATTTTGCATCTCTGTTCAGAAGGATGTGGCCACGACTTCTGCCCCTCCTTCATTCCATTCCTCCTCTATCTACCTGTCACCCTCTCTTTCCTTTTGTCAGATCTCAGTTCAAATGATACCTGCAGCATAAAGCTTTTTTGCCCCTCACTGGCAGACTAAAGCAGACTTCTTCCTGCACTTCGTCTATGCTTCTACTCTGTGTACCAAAGTGAAGCTTCTGGGTGTGATCACACTGCCTGCATTTGCTACTGCAGGCATGTTCCAGTTGAAGCAGGGCCACAACAGCTTCTGCTGCCCTTGTGAGCTCTTGTGGGAAATGCCCTCTAGGAAGTTCGAGAAAAAGGGAGGAGGAGAGAGCAAGCACTGGGAAGGGAAGCAAGCAAGAATTTGGTCTTCATGGGGCTGCAGAAACTTCACAGGGTGAGACTGTTGTTCTGTCTTTGGGATACACAAAGAATGACCTTCATTCTTAAGCTTCCTAGGATGTCCCCAGGGTTAGAGAAGCTGCGTTATACCTGGTCTGAAACCAAGCCACTTGCTGTGTATGGTTGGTGGGCCTGTAGTTCTCATGAGCAATGTAAAATAAGTAAATAAATATGCAAGCACATACATAAAATTATAACACTTGTAATAAATATATAATATTTATTAATAGCTATACATTTCTAACTCCAACCACATGCTACTCCTCATACTTTTTTGTTGGAAAAAGGAAATGAGCTTATTTATTAGAGTTGTATAGTGGGAACATGTGGCCTTTTTTTTTCATGGGCAGGCACAAGGGAATTGAACCTGGGTCTCCAGCATGGCAGGCGAGAACTCTACTTGCTGAACCACCATGGCCCACCCAACATGTGGCCTTTTAAAGGAAGCCACTTCTACTAGTCACACCACTGCTTAGTATATACTTTTATAATTATCTGATGGGCAAAGCTTTCTTTCAATAATGCATACCCAAACGTGTAAACCTTAAAACTTGATCATCTCATAGACACATGCAAAACAATGACTGCAACAAATGACCCAGCTGCTTAGGTGTTTCTGCTCTAGAATTCCATTTTTTTTTTTTTTAAGAAATAGAAAGTTGAAAAGGTAAGCTAAATCTCAAGAGAACCATTTTGGATACAGGAAGAAGAGGCACTGAAATCCAGGTGCAATGACGAACGCTTGGAGCTTGCTCTTCTCTTCCTGGCTTGATCTTGTCTCCACTTGCCTGGAGACCTAGTGGGGAATCAGCCCCACAGAGACTCAGCAGGACCATTCAAGGTGTACTTGAGGGGTAGGACTCTTCTTTTTTGTATGCTGTGGGACAGGGTCACATTTCATAATTTTTCCATGTGAGTATCTCGTTATTGCAGCACCATTTGTTGAACTTTTGTTTGTTTGTTTTGTTTATTTGTTTGTTTTTTGGTAAGTGCATGGACTGGGAATTGAACCTGGGTCTCCCGCATGGCAGACGAGAATTCTAGGTGGGGTTCTTTGTGTTTTTTTCCCACTTAAACATTTTTTTTTTTTTAGTTTTTATTTTATGTTATTTTTTTAAATGCAAAAGAACCCACGTAACAAATGCAAACATCCCTCTTTTGATCATTCCGTTCTACATATATAATCAGTAATTCACAACATCATCACACAGTTGCATATTCATCATCATGATCATTTCTTAGAACATTAGCATCAATTCAGAAAAATAAATAAAAAAACAACAGAAAAAAATTCATGCATACCATACCTCCACCCCTCCCCCTCATCAATCACTAGCATTTCACTCTAAATTTATTTTAACATTTGTTCCCCCTATTATTTATTTTTATTCCATATGTTCTACTCATCTGTTGACAAGGTAGATAAAAGAAGCATCAGACACAAGGTTTTCACAATCACACAGTCACATTGTGAAAGCTATATCATCATACAATCATCTTCAAGAAACATGGCTACTGGAACACAGCTCTACATTTTCAGGCAGTTCCCTCCAGCCTCTCCATTACATCTTGAATAACAAGGTGATATCTACTTAATGCATAAGAATAACCTCCAGGATAACCTCTCGACTCTGTTTGGAATCTCTCAGCCGTTGACACCTTTATTTTGTCTCATTTCTCTCTTCCCCCTTTTGGTCTAGAAGTTTTTCTCAATCCCTTGATGCTGAATCTCAGTTCATTCTAGGATTTCTGTCCCACGTTGCCAGGAAGGTCCACACCCCTGGGAGTCATGTCCCACATAGACAGGGAGAGGGTGGTGAGTTTGCTTGTTGTGTTGGCTGGAGAGCAAGGCCACATCTCAGCAACAAAAGAGGTTCTCTTGGGGCTGATTCTTAGGCCTAATTTTAAGTGGGCTTGACCTATCCTTTGCGGGGTTAAGTTTCATATGAACAAACCCCAAGACTGGGGGCTCCACACTGCTTGTGAGAATATCAAGAATTCAACTTGGGGAAGTTGAATTATCCCCTGTTCTCATCATTCCCTGAAGGGGACTTTGCAAATACTTTTCCACTCACTGATCAAATCACTCTGGGATTCATCGGGGCATCACTCTGGACAAACCAACAAAATCTCATGTCCTACCCAAGGTTCCATGTACTTATGGTGTTCAATTAAGCTGTCTACATAAGTTATATGAGGAAATGCACTAGTCAAAATATAAATTTTATACCAAATAAACATTTTTTGCTTTAATGTCACACATAAGTTGAAATTTTAAAATATTGATTTAGGTGGGGCTCTTTTTAAATTGTTCCTAGGAACACTCTGTAGGTATCCCACCATGTTTGCTTCTGGGGTTTTGTAAAACAAACCACCCTTGCCCTTCAGAAGCTTTGTAGTGCTGGAGGCAGACAGGCTGGCTGGCAGATTGGGGCTGAGTGTTGCTGCCACTTAAGCAGTGGCTTGAAACAGGATAACACACCAGAGAAGAAGGTTCTGGACACACTCATCATGCTATTATGTAATTGTGTAGCTGTGTCTGCCCTAAAGTGAAAACTTATTGTTGAGGTCGGTATCATGGATTTTTTTTTTTTTTTTTGTGAGGAAGAATAAATTTGATCTGGTGCAGGGATATATTTAAGCTCAGGGTAGCATCACCTGATGATGGCATCACTAGAAAATGCTTCAGGAGCACATAATTTCTCCAAATTGTACTGGGCAAAGAAGATGGCTCCTCGGGATGGCCTGCCTCATCCAGGATATTTGCCACATTCCCTTGAGGGACAGCTCTGCGTTTTGAGAATGCCTAATCACCTTTGCTATGATAATAAGTCCCTTTTTGTCTTCATTGTCTTAGCCATAGTGTGGGACACCCTTCCCCACCCTTAATCCCAGCCCTCATCCCAATGCAGCAGAAATGAGCTCCACCATCATGGCAATTGCAGTGTTTTTATTGAAAGGAGCTGAGAAAGGACAGTGTTCAGCTTAAGAGTCGGCAAGCTGGGTTCAGGCAAATACAGGGCTTCTGGCCACGAGGAGAGGAATGTGTTTCACACTCAGGTGAAGCCCAGGTGTGCAGTGGGGATGTTCTGAGCACAGGTGTCCTAAGGCTGGACTTTGCTGGGGCTTTAACAGTCTTGTCTGAGGTTTTGCTGGAACCAACATAGAGAAAAAATGACTCAGGCAAGAATACAACATGGCAGTAAGCTCAGACCCTGTTAGGAACATGGACCAAGGGCTCAGCCCTGTAGGTCCATCAAACCCTTTCTCAGGGACATCACTGTTTGTAGAGCAGCTCCCATGAAGTCTTACATGCTGTGAATGCCACTCAGGCATTGCATTCACCCCAGGGGGTGGATTCTGATCCTCCTCCCCGACTTTACTGCGGAGAGAGACTTTCTCAAAACCCTAGAGAGAGAAAAGCAGAATTTGAATCTGCATCTCTCTCTGACCCCAAGGCATTGCTCTGAATCAACTTTCCTACTAACCCCTCCAGAGAAAAGACAACCTTCATGATGTGAGAAGCACAAATATGGTATGGAAATATGATGCAATAGAAATTAGAAAGCTTCAGCCTTCTCAATCATAAATGACATACAAGATCATAGAAGCATAAAGTAGATTAGAAGTTACCAGGAGCTGGGGGAAGGAAAGGAGAAATGGGGTGTTATTGCTTAATGAGTGCACAGAGGTTCTGTTTGGGGCCATGAAAACATCTCGGTAATGGATGATAGTAAAGATAATGCAACAGCATCACTGTAATTAATACCACTGAAATGCACACTTAAAAATGATGAAAATGGAAAATTCTGTGTTCTATATACATTACGATCATCATCATCATCATAAAAGAATAATGGTGTGGAAAGGGAGCTGAAGCCTTCCTGTGGGTGATGCAGGGGTAGAAAAGGAGCTGAAAGACTTTCAGGGCCAAGCAAAGGTCCTTGTTCCTTTTGCTAAGTGGCCCCTTACACTTAAGCTTTGAGAATTTGGGATTGGTATCTGCATCACCATGTGAAAACACTGGGTGCCTCATTTGCATGCCTAGAGCCCTCACTCTCAATCATTTAAGTGCAGGAGGTGACACCCTCCACTTCTGGGTCTCTGGGCTTCTCCCTCCAGGCCAGAGCCCTGACTGAAGATGGTCCTGTGTGAGAGGAGAACCCTGGAAGCAGCAGAGAGGGGCTCACCATTAGTGTAACCAGTGCTCTTATCTTCTCAGCTGGCATGGTATCCACCTCATTTTTGAGCTTCTCAATGGCCCCCATGAACAGTGGAGAGGGTCCATAAAGAGAGGCGATATTTAGGAAGTCAGAAACTGAGCCCTCAAAGAAAAGTTTGAAATACTCATCCATCTCGTTGCAAGCAAGTGCTAGAGGAGAGAAGCAGATGCATTAATGTGGTTTCTGTTATACAAAATATGTCCTAGGGGTAGGCCATGGTGGCTCAGTGACAAAGTTCTTGTCTGCTATCCATGCTGGAGACCCAAGTTCATTTCCTGGTGCCTGGCCAGGCAAAATATATATATTTACCCTAAAATGCAGAGAGAAGTTCATGATCCACTCTTTTTTGCTTTTTTTTTTTTTTTAACATGGGCAAGCACCGGGAATCGAACCCAGGTCTCTGGCATGGCAGGCGAGAACTCTGCCACTGAGCCACCGTGGCCCGCCCTCATGATCCACTCTTGATTGAAAAAAAAAAAAAAGACAACAGGCCACACATCTGCATGCACACAGCATGATCCCACTTTAGCAGCAAATGATTTATATTTATTTGTATCTGCATATAAGGGTGCATTTGGATGGAAAAAAACCCTACAAAACCATGAAATTTTTATTCCCCAACTTATTCTCTTTACTTTGTTTTTGAGAGACTCAACATCTTCTTATCTATCTCTTCTGTTTTTTCCAAACATTTTAAAGAGAGAAATTTAGCGTTGCATAGGACCAAATTCCTGTACCAAACCTTCTGAGAACACATGTGTTGTCACCGAACCTTCTGGGTAGGAGTCACAGATGTCCTCCTGATGGCTACAGGTGGTTGGACCTGTGACATCAGGAGGCTGGTGGTCACTTCTGCCTCCCCTCTGGGAATCACCTTGGGAGAAAACAGCCCACTCTGGGTGGGTGAGGGGAGGACAGCGCCCAAGGTGGTGAAGTTTAATGCAGCATGGGAGGCACTGAGAATACCTGGCAACTGGTGTTAGACCCAGGACTCAGAGTCGAAGCCCATCTTAGCCAGGAATATATCCACTGTATGGCAGATGTGCCCTGTCCAACCCTAACCTTGTCATCATCCTTGGCTCTGTGCCCTTTCCTTTACCTCTCGTTACCCAAATTCCTCATGTGCTATACTGATCAAGTGGTAGCTTCCTCTTAGGTGCACTATGAGTACCATATCATATAATCAATATGGAAAAGCCTGATACATCTATAAATCATTATAAAAACATTTACAAAAAAATGACTTTTTTTCCCCGTGCTTATTGTGGCAAGCAGAATAATGGGCCCCACAGAGATGTCCATCCTGCAATGCCTAGAGGCTGTGGATATGTTAGCTTAAATGGCAAAAAGGAATGAAGGCTGCTAATCAGCTGACCTAAAAATAG
The DNA here is from genome assembly GCF_023851605.1 of Tamandua tetradactyla. Taxonomy (NCBI): domain Eukaryota; kingdom Metazoa; phylum Chordata; class Mammalia; order Pilosa; family Myrmecophagidae; genus Tamandua; species Tamandua tetradactyla. The sequence goes on from NC_135335.1 coordinate 12,282,346, forward strand.
GAAGATTCTCCTGGATTATCTGGATAGGTTCAACGTAAATTGTAAGGGACCTTAAAGGTGGAAGAAGGAGAGAGAAGAGAGAACCAGAGAGATGGTGACTGAGAAAGAATTGACCTGGTGTTGCTACCTTTGAAGAAAGAAGAGGGCTATGAGCCAAGGAAAGCAAACAGCCTGTAGAGGTCGCAAAAGGTAAGGAAAGGTATTTTTCCCCTAGCACCTCCAGAAAGAAATGCACCTGCCCACACCTTCGTTTTAGCCCAGTGAGACCTTCTCATGTGCCGAACTGTAAGATAATAATTTATGTTGTGTTAAACCACTAAGTTTGTGGAAATTTGTCGCAACAACAATAGAAAACAAATACACTTATTATTATGATGAATGCACTTATTGTTACTAACCTTTACTGTTTTGGGCATTGTGCTGGACATGTCACGTATCTTGGTTATGTGACATGTCCTCTCAAAAACCCAGTGAGGTAGGTATTATTGCCTTAATTTTACATTGAGAAAGCTGAAGTTTATGGACACCATGAACTGTCTAAATTTACAGTAGGTAAAAACCACCTTCATTTAACATACTTCGGTCTTCTTAAAGAATGCTAGTGATGACATTTGTTGCTTTAAGTATTAAGACAAGTCTAGTAACAGTAACAGTATCCCCAAAATGTGATTGTTAGATAATTAGATATAAGAAATTCTGTGTCTAAAATTGGTTAACCAATGGAAAATCTTAGATCTATTTCCTCCACGTCAACAACTGACCTAATACCATTTCCCTAGAAGTGAAAAACTGCACATTGTGTCCTCTAGATGGAACTCATCCTGGCTCCAGAAAAGGTATGACTATGTAGAACACTCACCAGAGGAAAAGAGTCCCAGTGAGAGCAGTAGAAAAGTCAAGATCACCTTCATGGCTAACCAAGGTGGCTGGAACAGTATTTAAAGGCCAAAGAAGAGATTCTACTTCTCCGCTGTCTGCTGCTTATATTCCTGGCTGCCCTGCCTCTCCAGCTCTCAATGAACAGAGCTCTTATTTGGTCTCCCTGCAGGGAGCTCATAGGATGCCCTGTGGTACAGATAGAGGAGAACATAAAGATCCAAAGCCTGAGGGACTCACCCTTCCTCTGGCCACTGGGAGTCAAGAGATGGGTCACAATCACACTTATCTGCCACTGGCCCAGCCCTGAGGGCATTGGAAGGGGTGTTAGGTTACTTCAGACCTCCAGCCAATATCAGTGACTCCAGCCTCCCTGGAGGGCAAGCGGCAGGTTTGTTGATGCTGTTTGCAGGTGATTAGGCCGAATTCCTTCCACCCCAATGCCTGGGTTCATTGGACCCATGGGCAGGACCTCTTCCCTGAAACTGACCTTACATTGCCTTTGGGGAGTCCTTATTCCATTCTTCTTTTGTCTTCCTTCTATAGAATGAAGGAGCAGGGATCAGAGCCCTAGTCTTTATTGAGACTCTAGAAACAAGTAATAAGCAAGATAGATGAATGACGTTGAAAAAGAGGATATGACTCCCCTCCTTCCTTCATATGGAATTGCAGAGCCACACCAAGCAAAACTAATATATCCTCCAAGCAATTTGGTTCCATTTTTTCATTATTGATTAATCACATGGACTATGCTTATGCAGGGTCAACAAAGAAAGGGATGAAAAGCTAAGGTACCTGCTTTTTTAAAAAAAATTTTATTTATAAAACCGATCAACATACAATATGAACATTCTTTTTTTCATCACATAGTTGTATATTCGTCATCACGATAATTTCTTAGAACATTTGCATCAATTCAGAAAAAGAAATAAAAAGAAAACAGAAAAAAAAATCATACATGCCACAACCCTTATCCCTCCCATTCATTGATGACTAGCATTTCAACCTACTAAATTTATTTTGACATTTGTTCCCCCTATTATTTATTTATTTTTAAGCCATATGTTCTACTCATCTGTCCATAAGGTAGATAAAAGAAGCATCAGACACAAGGTTTTCACAGTCACACAGTCACATTGTGAAAGCTATATCATTATACAGTCATCTTCAAGAAACATGGCTACGGGAACACAGCTCCACATTTTCAGGCAATTCCCTCCAGCCTTTCTGTTACACCTTAACTAAAAAGGTGATATCTTTTTAATGCGTAAGAATAACCTCCAGGAAAACCTCTTGACTCTGTTTGGAATCTCTCAGCTGTTGACACTTTTATTTTGTCTCATTTCTCTCTTCCCTCTTTTGGTCAAGAAGTTTTTCTCAATCCCTTGGTGCTGAGTTCCAGTTTATTCTAGGATTTCTGTCCCACATTGCCAGGAAGGTCCACACTCCTGGGAGTCATGTTCCATGTGTGTGTAGGGGAGGGCAGTGAGTTTGTTTGTTGTGTTGGCTGAGAGAGAGAGGCCAATCTGAGCAACAAAAGAGGTTCTTTTGGGGGTGACTGTTAGGCCTAATTTTAAGTAGGCTTAGCCTGTCCTTTTGCAGGGTTAAGTTTCATATGAACAAACCCCAAGATTGGGGGCTCAGCCTATTGCTTTGGTTGTCCCCATGTCTTGTGAGAATATCAAGAATTCTCCACTTGGGGAAGTTGAATTTTCCCCCTTTCTCACCATTCCCCCAAGGGAACTTTGCAAATACTTTTTTTATCTACTGTTCAAATCCTTCTGGGATTTATCGAGGCAACACTCTGGACAAACCTACAAAATCTCATGCCGTACTCAAGTTTCCATGTACTTATGGTGTTCAACATAAGTTATAACAGGAAATGCACTACTCAGAATATAAATTTTGTACCAAATAATTTTTTTTGCTTTAGTTTCACACATAAGTTAAAGTTTTAAAATATTAATCCCCATCTGTTTTCAACACCCTGCAGTATTGACATTCCTTTGTTCTTCCTCATGCAAAACATTTTTAAGTTTGTGGCATCTACTTTTGAGATGTGCACAGATACAGACATTCAGGAGGCTCTAAGAACTTCAAAATAAGATAAAAGCAATATAGAAACAGACACATCATAGTAAAGATGCTGAAAACCAAAGACAAGGAGAAAATCTTGAAAGCAGCAAGAGAAAAAGGACTTGTCACTTACAATGGAACCCCAATAAGATTAACAGCTTACTTATCATCAGAAATAATGGAGGCCAGAGGCACTGGGATAACATAAAGTGATCAAAGAAAAAAATAACTGTCCTCCAGGAATCCTATATCTAGCAAAGCTATCTTTCAAAAATGAAGGTAACACCCTGGTACATTCCTGGGTTTCGGCACCAAAAAACCCAAAACAAACAAACAAAAATGAAGGTAACAAATAAATTTTCAGACAAACAATGACGAATTGAATTTTTTGCTAGCAGATGAGCCTTACAAGAAATACTAAAGGAAAAATTTCAGGCTGAAAGCAAGTGACTCCAGACAGTAATTTGAATCCACATGATAAAGCAATGACCACCATAAAGGTGATTACATAATTATAAAGAGAATATAAATGCATATCTTTCCTTTCTTAACTAATATAAAAAGGTACCATGTAAAATATGTATGTAGAATTTAAAAAACAATATGCTTATAACATATTGAAATGTAGTAAAATTGCTAAAAACAGCACAAAGGAGAAAGGTTGGAGCAGACTCGTACTGGGCTAAGGAAATGACTCCATGGTAATTCAAATCCATAAGAACAAATAAAGAGAACTAGAAATGATGACTAAGAAAGTTACTATGACAAAGGCTATAAATATATACTTGCTCTCCTTTTTTCTCTCAACTTCATTGAAAGACATAATTACATAAAGTAATGTTTGTGATGTTTATAGGTGTAATATGTATAAAGTAATATCACAAAAGGGAGCAAAGGGGATAGAGCTAGGTAGGAGTAATTTATCTATATCTCATTGGAATAGAGTTAATATACATCTAAAGTGGATTCTGATAAATTAAGATGTATATGTTAAGCCCTAGAGCAACCACCAAGGAAATAAAAAAAACATATAGTGAAAAAAAGTCATTAAAATATTAATATGCCACACTAGAGAATATTCCCTTAATGTAAAAGAAAGGAGTAAAGGAGGAATCAAGGAACAAAAAACTCATGGCACACAGAAAATCCAAAATAAAATGGCAGACATAAATCCGAGTATATGAAAAATAAAACTAAATGTGCATAAACAATCTAATCAAAAAGCAGATATTGTCAGGCTGATTAAAAGATACACATAGACTCAAAGATACACATAGATTTAAAGTAAAGGATTGAAAAATATATCATTCAAACAGCAACCACAAGAAAGCTGAAATGGGCATACTAATATCAGACAAAATAAGCTTTGAAACAAAAAAGCTGCCATAAAGAGGGATATTTTATAAAAGTATCAATCCACCAGGATCATAAAACAACCACTATGAACGTATATATACAAAATGACAGAGAACCAAAATTCAGGAAGCAAAAGCTGACAGAAATGGTAGGAGAAATAGACAACTCAATAGTAATAATTGGGCACTTCAATACCCTATTTTTATAGAAAGAAAACTAGACAGGAGATTAAAAAGGAAATAAGAGACTTGAACAACACTATAAACCAATTAGACCTAAGAAATATCTATTGAACATTGTACCCCAAAACAGCTGAATATATATTCTTCTCAAGTGCACATGGAACCTTCTCCAAGACAGATAATTTATTAGGCTACAAAACAATAAATTTAAAAGTACTGAAATAATACAAAGTGTGTTTTCTGACTACAAAGGAGTGACAACAGAAGAAAATTTGGGAAACTTACAGTATATGGAAATTAGACAATACTCTCATAAATGACCAATGGATCAAAGAAGAAATTAAAAGAGAAATTAGAAATGGCATTAAGATGAATAAAAATTAAGACACAACATACCAAAGCTTATGAGATGCAACTAAAACAGTGCTTAGAAGGGGATTTATAGCTGCAAATGTCAAGGTTAAGAAAAAAGAAAGATCTCACATTAATATCCTAAACTTTCACTTTAAGACACTGGAAAAATAGAGCATATTAAACCCAAAAAAGCAGAAAGAAGGAAACAATAAAGAACAGAAGAGAAAGTAATGAAATATGGCATAGGGAAAAGAAAAGAGAAAATCGGTGAAACAGAAACTGGTTCTTTGAAAAGTTCAACAAAATTGACAAACTTTGAACCAGATTGACCAAGGAAAAAAGAGAGAAGACCCAAATATCTAGAATCAGAAATGAAAGTGGAGACCTTACTACCACCTTACAAAAATAGAAAGAATTATAAAGAAATACTATGAATAATTGTGTGCCATGCATTATACAATTTAGATAAATTCCTAGAAAGACAATTATAACTGACTCAAGAAGAAAGACACGATCTGAATAGATTCATAATAAGTGAAAGAATAATAATAATAAACTATTCATAAAGAAAAGTCAAGCCTCATACAACTTCACTACTGAATTTTATGAAACATTTAAAGAAGAATAAATACCAATTTCCCATAAACTTTCCACAAAAAGTAGAAGAGGAGAGAACACTTTCTAGCTCATTCCATAAGGCCAACTATACAATGAAAACACCCAAAGACAACACAAGAAAAGAAAATTATAGATCAGCAACTTTTATGATATGGGTATGAAAATCCTCACCAAATATTAGCAAACTAAATCCAGCAAAGTGTAAAAAAAGCTATACAAGATCAAATAGGATTTATCCCAGCAATGCAAAGTTGGTTTAACACCCCAGATCAATTAAGGTAATAGACCATATTGATAGAATTTTTAAATAACCCATATGATCATCTCAAAAGACACAGAAAGAGCACTTCATAAAATTCAATACACTTTCATAAAAAGCACTCAATGAACTAGGAATAGAAGGGCACTTCCTCAATTTGATAAAGATCATCTAGAAAAACCCACAGCCAATATCATACTTAACAGTGAAAACTGGATGATTTTCCCCTAAGATAAAGAATAAGACAAGGGCATCTGTTCTACCATATTCATCACTTTGTTGATGATCTTAGCCAGGGAAGCCAATAATAAATAAATAAAAGGCACTGATATTGGAAAGGAAGAAGTAAAAGTATTTCTATTTGCAAGTGAAATTCTTTTGGATATATAAATGCATAAGGAATCCACTAAAAATATATTAGAATTAGCAAATGATTTCAACGAGGTTGCGGGATATAAGATCAATGTACAAAAATTGATTATATTTCCAGACATCTGCAATGAACAAGACAAAAATGAAATCAGTAAAACAATTCCATTTATAATAGCATCAAAAATAAAATATTTAATACATTTAATAAAAGAAGTAAATGTGTTTCTGAAAATTACAAAGTATTGTTGAAAGAAGGAATTACAGAAGATAGAAAGACTGGAGGACTTAACATTTTTAAAATGATAATATTCTCCAGATGGATCTATGGATTCAATTCAATCCCTATTAGAATCCTAGCTGACTTCTTTGTAGAAATTTACAAGCTGATTATAAAATACAATGGAATTGCTAGGGACCTAGAATAGCAAAACAGTCTTGAAAAAAGAGAAAAAAACAGGAACAATGACACTTCCCAATTTCAGATCTTAATATGAAGCAATGGCAGTCAAGACAGTGTAGTAACTGGCATAAGGATAGACATGTGGATCAATGAGATAGAACTGAGAGTGCAGTCATAAACCCATTTGTCCGTGGTGATCTGATTTTCAACAAGGTGCCAAGATCATTCAAAGGGAAAGAATAATTTTTTTTTTCACTTTCCTCCCATTCCATTTCATTCTTATGAACCTAGGTGAAAGGTTTAGGAGGCGAAAGGGTGAGAAAGAAGAAAGGTACACCAGGAAATTTGAAGTAGGGGAGGGTTATTTCTGTGCTCCCGGGCAGAACTCACTGAACCCAAGATGGTGGGAGGTGAGTGCGCACGCGGGCTTTGGCACAGGCAGCTTTTAAGGATGGAGGTCAGGTGACATCTGCAAGGGGCAGTTCATTAGTTCCAGAAGTCAGGCTGGGAGGGGAGACACAGCTTCCGCAGCTCCAGTTGCAGTGCCCTTCCCCATTCCCCCGACCTAATATTCCAGCCTTTTTGTGATAATAGGGCACCGAGATCTTTCTGGCTGCTTCCTGCTGTAATGGGGCAGTGTGGGGTTATAGGCTGGAACCATCATGGTCAGGGGAGTGGGGAGGCTGGCTGTAGGAATCTGGTGAGGAAGGCAGGTGATGATAATGATGCAGGAGCATTTGGTTGACTGCTACCCGGGATAGTTCCTTCATGCATCCCTGAAGGAAGTTGAGGGGTCATGGAGCTAGGAGAAAAAAGAGACAGATTAGGATAACTGTACTAGCAGGAGGAGCCATGTCGCCATAGGAGAAGAAAACCAGCTTAAGGCAGAGTTGGTTCCCTGTTTTCTGTGCTAGAGATCGCCTCTTAGTTTGTTTAGGGTTTGAATATTTTGTTTCACCAGAACTGACTCGTTGACGTAATAGCAGCAATTCCTCTTGGAGGAATATACACGTTCCTCCTTTTTCAGCTGTCAGCAGGTCTAAGGCCCATTGATTTTGAACAATTACCTGGGTTAGTGAGGTGAGTTGGCATTGTAGAGAGGAGAGGGATTCTGATGTTGATTCCAGGGCTACCTGTGGTCGAGTTTCAAAGTTTGGAGAGGTTAAAACATTGTGTCCCAGCGCCCCTCCCACTGTGGCTGAGGCTGCGACATGAGGCAGTCAGGCTGATGCCTACTAGGATAGGAAGAAAGGCAGCCCTTTTTGAGCGAGGAGAGGGCAGTAGACAGGTTAGTTCGGACTCCCCATAGAGGGTCAGTTGAGGAACAATAGTTACCAGGAAGCCTGGTCCCGGGGCAGTGGAGTTAAGGTGCTTGGTAAGAGTTCCATTGCACCAGAAATATTGTCCTTTGGGGGCATGGGTGGTGTTGCGGATAGTGACGTTAGTCTGGCACTTGCTATGAAGTTTGGTTTGAGGGTTTTTTATTCAGTGTAGTGAGGCTCCTAATTTGGCAAGAAGATCTCACCCCATTAGTGGGCTGGGGCAAGAAGGCATTACTAAGAAAGAATGTGTAATGGGGTACCCTTCTATTAAACATGTAAGTGGTCTGGTAGTTAAGGGGCACAAAGGACGGCCATCTATGCCCATAACCGTGACCTGGAAAGGAAGAAGTTGACCTGAGTAAGAGTGGAAGACAGAAAAGGTAGACCCTGTGTCCACTAAAAAGGAGGTGGACTTACTTGTTACCTTGATGGTTACCCTGGGCTCAACGAGGGTGATTGGGGTCGCTGAGACCGGGAGTTGTCAGTTGTTGGTGGCCAGGCCCAGGAGTGCCAGCCGTGGGTTAGGGGTTGGAAGGATGGCCCCTCCACGGCCAGGTGCCGAGGGGCAGTCACTTTTCCAATGTCCCTTTGTACCACGGAAAGGGCATGGTCCCTGGGGCGGTCAAGGATTGGGGCACTGGCAGGACCAGTGTTCATCGAGGCCACATTTGAAGCACTTTCCTGGTGGTGTATTAGTCATAGCCGGCATCTTCTCCATTGAAGTGGGCCGCAGAGCCGCAGTCAGGGATTGGGTTTGTAAATTCGCCTTTTGGCGGTCCTGAGATTCCTTTTCTGCCCTCTCTAGTTCATCACGAGTATTAAAAATTTTAAAGGCCGTGTTTACCAGGTCACGGATAGGGGCCTGAGGACCATCCTCAATTTTTCTAAGCTTACGCCTTATGTCTGAGGCCAATTGGGATATAAAGTGTGTGGCTAAAACAGTTTTACCAGCCTCTGAGTCAGGATCTAGGCAGATATATTGGGAGAGGGCATCTGTGAACCAGTGTAGAAAAGTGGCCGGGTTTTCATCAGGGCTCTGGGTAATTTCCCTGGGTAATTAGCTTATGGAAGAATAATCTTTTCCATAAATAGTGCTGGGATCAATAAATGCAAAAGTGTGGAGTTGGACACCTACAACATACCATACAAAAATTTAACTCAAATTTAAGTCAAGTCGTAAATGTAAGAGGTAAAACTATAAAAATCTTAGAAGAAAACTAGGGTTTATCTTCATGACTGCAGAGTTGGCAGTGGATTCTTAAATATGAGATCAAAAGCAAGAGTGACAAAAGAAAAAGTAGATAACTTGGACTTCATAGAAATTAAAAACTCTTGTGCATGAAAGGACCCTATCAAAAGAAAGCAGAGATAACCCACAAAGTGGGAGAAAATATTTGCAAATCATTTATGATAATAACTTGTACCTACAATATATAGAGAACTCTTGCAACTCAATAATAAGATAAACTAAATCCAAAACAAGCAGAAGGAAGGAAATAACAAAGAGTAGAGCATAGATAAATAGAGAATTAAAAAAAACCCAATAGAGACAATCAATGAAATCAAATGTTAGTTTTTTGAAAAGATCAATAAAATCAAAAGATCTTTAGCTAGATGACAAAGGAAAAAGAGAGCATGCAAATAACTAAAATCAGAAATGCAAGGGGGAAAATTGCTGCTGACCCCACAGAAATAAAAAGACTTCTAAGAGAATACCACAAATGACTGTATGCTAATTAGATAACCTAGATGAAAGAACAAATTCCTAGAGATAAACAAACTACCTATGCTGACACAAGAAGAAATAGAATTCTCAACAAACCAATAACTAGTGAAGAGATTGACTCAGTAATTGAAAAAAAAAAAAGTCCCAACAAAGAAAGGCTCAGAACCAGATGTCTTCACAGGAGAGTTTCACCAAATATTCCAAGAAGAATTAACACCAATTTTACTCAAACTCTTCCAAAACACTGAAGAGGGTGGAAAACTCCCTAACTCATTTTATGAGAACATCATCACCCTTATACCAATGTCAGATGAAGATAAAACAAGAATAGAAAATTAAACCAATATCCCTTATGAATATAGATGTAAAACCTCAACAAAATACTAGTAAACTGAATCAACAGCATACTAAAAGAATTATACACTCTGATCATGTGGGATTTATCCCAGTTATGTAATCAAATAAGCTAATGCAATACACCACCAACTAATAGAATGCAAACCAAAACCAAAACAAAACAACATCACCAAAAACACACAAAAAAACACAAAAATGTGATCATCTCAATTGACACAGAATTTACAAGAATAAAAATTAAAAAAATCCACATAGTCCTTTACAACACAAACATTGAACACTAATGTAAACTATGGACTATAGTTAATAGTTTAAAAATGATAGCAATAACAGCATACTGAGATGTCAGTACATATCCAGTAGGTGGCTCGACTTAAAAATCAAATTAAAACTACGATGTGAAGAGATCAGAATCCTCATGTTCTGCTTGTAGAAATGTAAAATAGTGCAGCCACTTTGGAAAACAGAATTTTCCATAAAAAGACAAAAACAAGACAAATAGTCTGGAAGTTCCTCAAATGATTAAACATAGAGTTGCTGTATGACCTAGCAATTCCACTCTCAGGTATGTACACATATGTTTTTATAAAAATTTGTGTGCAAATGTTTATGTCAGCATTGTTCTTAATAGCCAAAAGGTAGAAACAACCCAAACATCCATTCACATATGAATGGATAAACAAACTGTGATGTATCCATACAAAAACATTATTTAACCATAAAAAATATAGAAGTACTGATACTTGGTACAACATAGATGAACCTTAACTGAAAGAAGCCAGTAACAAAAGACCACATATTATGTGATTTACTTATTTGAAATGTCCAGAATAGGCAAATCTATAGAGACAGAAAGTAAGTTAGTGGTTGCTTAGGGCTGGGAAAGGAGGAATTGGGGTGGGGGATAAAGGGATAATAGCTAAAGGGTACCGGGTTTCTTTTTGGGGTGATGAAAATATTCTAAAATTGTGGTGATGGTTGCATATATCCGTGATATATGAAAAACCATTGAATAGTGCCCTTTAAATTTGTGGATTGTATGGCATGTGAATTAGGTCTCAGTAAAACCATTTTAAAAAAGATGTGCAGACTGGGTAGAATTACAGAAAATAAAGATAGAAATATGTTAAAATTAGATGCATTTTAGTAACGTAATTGAGATTTAAACCGACACTAAGGCATCGTTTGGGAGGAGTAATGAAGTATTGAAAAGAATAGTCTTCCTCTCCACCAGGCAGATACACACAGAGAATAAAAAAGAACATTCCATCAGTGTTTTATTCAGCTATAATAATTTTGAGAATTAGTAGTGATTTCTTTAATCTATTATCTCCCAAAGTCCAGCCTCAAGCATGGTGCAAAGTCTTAGGACTCTGAGGACGCATCTTGGGGAAAGCCCAGGTTGCCTAGAGCAGTGCTTCTCAAAATGTGTTCCTTAGATCAGCAAGTCAACCTCTCCTGGGATAGTGCTAAAAATGCAATTTCTAGGGCTTCATGTAAGATGTTTTTGTATTAGAAATGGCGGTGGTGCCTGGGTTTTATTAAGCCCTCCTGGTGATTCTGCCGAGTGCAGAATTTGGAAATCACTGCCTTAGAGCATCTCCAAAAGTTAAATGGCCATGCATGATAGATCAACGCTGTAATGGTTCATTTCTTGACTGTTCTCATGCCAAAATTGTGTCTGACTCCTTTTCATTCTCTTTCTTATTTTTAAAAAAATTTTTATTGTGAAAAAAATGACATATATACAAAAAAAGCAACAAATTTCAAAGCACACCACAACAATTAGTTATAGAACAGATTTTAGAGTTTGGTATGGGTCACAATTCCACAATTTGAGATTTTCCCTTTTGGCTGCTCCAAGACACTGGAGACTGAAGGAAATATCAATGTGATGATCCAGGACTCATACTCATTTGTTAAATTCTATTTTCTCTTTTTTAACTCCACCTTTTCTATTGATCTTTCAAGAATTTATTTATTTTTTATTGATATATATTATATATTCACATACCATGTAATCATCTGAAGTGTACAATCAGTAGTTCATGATATCATTATATAGCTGTGCATTTATCACAGTCAACTTTTTTTTGTGTGAAAAATAACGTGTACAAAAAAGCAATACATTTCAAAGCCCTCACAATAATTAGCTGTAGAACAGATTTCAGAGTTTGGTATGGGTTACAATTTCCTTCTCACTCTTAAATTACATCTATTTTACTTTTACCTCAGCCATGTGATGGGTCACTGTGAAGTGTCAGGATGCATAAGCAAGGTTGAGGGAAGGAAAAGAATTAGGCATACCGAATTCTCAGACAGAAAGGTAGGAAGGACCAATCCAACCTTATGAGGCCAAGTGAGGATTCTGAAAGACTTGGAAAGTAGGTGAGGCAAGAAAGATGAATAGGCAGATGGTGGTGGTGGGGCAGAGTTACCCATGGACAAGCAAAACTTTGAGACAAAGCATGCCCCAACCTCAGTTACTTGTGCCATGCTGTTGGTAACAGACTTTTTCATAAGCAACCTCTTTGGGCTTTGTTTCCCATCTTTGAAGTGAGGATGCACATAAGCCCCTCCCAGAGTGGTTGTGAGAATTAAGTGAAGTAAAAAGTCCAAGTGTCTTCATAAAAGCCTAATAGAACAGGGGCTCAAGAATGCTGGCTGCATCTCAGGAGATTGAAACAGGCCCCCACCTGGGAGGCTGGTATGTAGAATAAGTGGTGGAGCAGGCAGGGAGAAAGGGAGGGCTCTGGCCTCAGGATCTCAGAGTCCTGCCTGTCTTCAGTGGGAATATTGTATAGATAACCAGGTGCTGTGGACATTTTTGGCTGCATAGCCTCCAAGTTTGGGGGCAACCTCAAACTTAGGAGTCAGAGAGTTACTTTTCCAGCCTTCTCTAGTACTTGGGTGTAGTCACATGGCCATGTGACTCAGGTTTATCAATGGGATGCTCTTGCCCAAGACTAAATTTTGAGGAGTTTACACAACTATCTGAGGACAGTCAGAGTTTACTCTTGGTATTTCTGGTTAAATGAGCATCCAGTAACAGTGGCTGCCATTGGCCTGGCCATGATTGCTTAGAAAGGGGCAAGTTCCAGGCAGACGATTCCCACAGTTAGATGCATGCTTGGATGAGGATCATTGCATTCTGACTGATTTTCTGTTTGGTCCCGGCATTGCTGACGATTCTTTGACCAATCCCTGCCCAACCCTCACCAAGCCATCCATGGGTTTCCACTGAGTTCCTTTCCTTCTTTAGTAAGCAAGAGTTGGTTTTGATTCTTGATAATTACTTTGGTCAATATTATTATTATTTTTTTATTAATTAAAAAAATTAACTAACAACATTTAGAAGTTCATGCCATTCTACATATACAATCAGTAATTCTTAATATCACATAGATGCATATTCATCATTTCTTAGTACATTTGCAACGATTCAGAAAAAGAAATAGAAAGACAACAGAAAAAGAAATAAAATGATAATAGAGAGAAAAAAATAAAAAAAAATAAAAATAAATAAATAAATTTAAAAAAAGCAAAAAAAACTATACCTCAGATGCAGCTTCATTCAGTGTTTTAACATAATTACATTACAATTAGGTATTATTGTGCTGTCCATTTCTGAGTTTTTGTATCCAGTCGTGTTGCACAGTCTGTATCCCTTCAGCTCCAATTACCCATGAGAAAACAGCCTAAAACCTTACCCACACTTCAAAAAGGCTCTTAAGAGTATATCAGTTAATCAGCCTTTATCATGATCTTGGTTACAGAATGTAGTGTTCCATTAATTAGCCTTTATCAAGCTCCTGGTTACAGAGTGTAGTGTTCTTACTTGCCTCCAGGGCACCAAGGATTGAGTTTCTGGCTTTGCCCTGGGTACAAACATATTGCCTCACCTGGCATCATGAATTTTTATGGAGAATTTCAGAAAATACATCCCTCTTTTCTCTTAAAAGCAGAACTGACCACCGGTGGTGGTGGGGGAGTAGGCTTGTTGTATCTGCTCAGGAGAACCACCATCACTGCTTGTCGACATGGTCCACTGATGGGAAGTGGATTCTCATCTGCTTCCAGCAGGTCTCTATTGTTTCCCACTTCCAACCTAGATTCAGGACCCCTTTAGCTACGTGCTATCCCTCACTCTTATCTTTCTTTAGAGAAACCACAATTCGACTAGTCTCTTACATCATTCAGAGGAGACAGAAAACTCTGGGCCTCACCTGGATGCAAAATGTGTCAGCTTTCCTATAACTGGAGCACAAACCTGGGAACAGATCGAGGTGTGTGCAGAGAGATGACACCCAGATGAGTATCTGTTATTTTTTTAAAAAATAGTTTTATTGAAAAATCTTCAAATGTATACATTTTATACATGGCATACAGTCAATGGCTCACAATATCATCACATAGTTATGTATTCATCACCATACTCATTTTTAGAACATTTACATCACTCTAGGAAAAGAAATAAAAAGAAAAAGAAAAAACTCATACATCTCATACTCCTTACTCCTCCCTCTCATTTTCAATCATTCCTCAATATCAATCAATGTGCTTCTACGGGAAGTGACTCTTTTACTGGCTGTGGTGGCTGTGAAGGGCAATTACCTACTAATCGTTAACTGGAGAATCATTTAGTCCCTTAAGAGCAATTGGTTTAGAAACTGACATATGGACCAAGATGAGCCAGTCAGAAGCACTGACAATATTTCCAGTCTGGGATTGAGCCTTCCTAATGATAAGAGATTCAAGTCTCCATGTTCAGAGGAGACCTTGTGTAAGAATGGAGCTGACCCCAAGGAAGCAGAACTAGAGAAGGACACAGTCCTTGGGGTACTGTCTCATCCCTGCATCCATTTGAGCCCTGAGGTTCTAACTACATGAACTAAGGAAATGCCTTTTTCTTGGTCAGGTTACAACTGAAATGTCCTACCTGATGCATGCAGTGACTCCAAATCCAGGAGAGAAGATCTATTCCGTATATAGGAGCTCATCAGCTGTCTCAGATACTTCTGTTGGTCTATGGGCCTGGAGACAGGATAGGACATCTTTGGACATGCAGCATTAATAGAAAAAGCAAGACTAGGGAGCTGCAGCCAAAAGGCTCTTCAGCAAAGCTGGCCCATCAGCCCTCCCACCCCGGCTGTCATCTGCCACCAGCTCCAGAGAAGTCTTGGCTGTCAGGACTCAGAAATAAGGTGTTCTAGTGAGTGGGTATTTGAATTTCCATCCTTGATGTGGCTTCTATTCTCTGGGGTCTTGGGACCCTGGGATTCTGGCTCACATGGTCTCTCACTCTTCAGTCTGGGTCATGTGGCACAGAAAAGCTAGAAAGGGCACGTTTGGTAACTGGGTTCTACTCCATCAAACTAGTTCTGTGACTTTTCTCAAATTATTTAGCCATTTTAAGCCTCAGTCTCATCATTAGTAATATAGGAACAAACGTGGTACATGGATTGGTAGGTGTTCTAGTTTGCTAGCTGCTGGAATACGATATACCAGAAATGGAATGGCTTTAAAAAGGGGAATTTATTAAGTTGCAAGTTTACAGTTTGAAGGCCACGAAAATGACCCAATTAAAGCAAGTCTATAAAAATGTCCAAATTAAGGCACCAACAAGAGGTTATGTTCATTCAAGAAAGGCTGATGACATTCAGGGTTTCTTTCTCAACTGGAAAGGCACATGGCAAACATGGTGACATCTGCTAGCTTTCTCTCCAGGCTTCTTGTTTCATGAAGCTCCCCCAGGGACGTTTTCCTTCTTCATCTCCATTCTTGTGGTTCTCCTCATTCTCTCTGCTTCTGGTCGCTGTCTCCAAAATGTTTTCTCTTTTAAAGGATTCCAGTAACTAATCAAGACCCACCTGGAATGGGTGGAATCACATCTCCATCTAATAAAAAATTAATACCCACAGTTGGGTCAGTCACATCTCCATGGAGATAGTTTAATCAAAAGATTCCAACCTACATTATTGAATAGGAATTAAGAGAAATGGTTGCTCCCACAATATTGGATTAGGATTAGACCATGGCTTTTCTAGGGCACATAATCCTTTCATACCAGCACAGTGGGTTATATGAGGATTAAATTAAATATTTAATACCTCTAAGGTGCTTGGTTTTGTGCTTGGCTTATGTCCTAGTACGCTGTTTTTTTAAAAAACATTTTTATTGAGAAATCGTCACACACATACATTCCATACATGGTGTACAAACAGTGGTTCACAATATCATCACATAATTGTGTATTCATCACCATGATCATTTTTTAGAACGTGTGCATCACTCCAGAAAAAGAAATAAAAAGAAAAAACTCATACATCCCATACCCCTTACTCCTTCCTCTTATTGACCACTAGTATTTCCATCTAGCCAATTTATTTTACCCTTTGTCCCTCTATTATTTATTTATCTATCCATATTTTTAAACTCTATGTGTCCATACCCTGGATAAAAGGACTATCAGACGCAATGTTTTCACAATCACGCAGTCACACTACAAACGTTATATCTTTAAACAATTGTCTTCAAGAATCAAGGCTCCTGAAACGCAGCTCTACAATTTCAGGTACCTCCCTCCAGCACTGCAATACACCGTAAATTGAAAAGGGATATCTATATAATGCATATGAATATCTTCCAGGAAAACGTCTCGACTCTGTTTGAAATCTCTCAGCCACTGAAACTTTGTTTTGTCTCATTTTTCCCTTTCCCCTTTTGGTCAAGAAGGTTTTCTCAATCCCTTGATGCTGGGTCCTGGCTCATCCTAGGAGTCTTGTCTCACGGTGCCAGGGAGATTTACACACCTGGGAGACATGTCTCATGTAGGAGGGAATGCAGTCCAGCACACTGTTTTGTGTTTCTATACTTTTTCACAGAGGTTTTCATTGCACTTTAAAGTTAAAATATAACTTAAAAATTTTTCTTTTTCACCTAGCATCACCTATTTTAAGCATTGAAACATAAACTCCCATGATAATCTTGACAGGAAATTATAACCTGCTCTGGAAACAAACCTAGGAACTCCCACTAGCCCTGTCACCACCTCTTCCTTAGGAAGACCACCCAGTTCCAAAAACAGGGGAGTAGGACGGCACTGTCTCTAATCAAGAGTGAATTGTCCATTTGGTACAATTTGTAAGTGGGAGGGGAAGAATGTCAACTCCGGATGTCTGATGCCAAGAATATGCATTTGGAAGCCTTTCCAACTTTTGGACACTCTTTTTGACTAAAGATTATATTTTGTCACCTGGAGTTCCTACTGAAATATAAATTCCATCCAAAAAGCATAACTACCCATGAATACTTTGTAACAGTGGGGGTGATTGGCTCAGCTGGGCAGTTGGGTCAGGAACAGGGGAGGTGGGCAGCTCTCTTCTGCACTCACCTGGAGCCACTGCCCCCTTGCAGGGCCAACCTTCCCAGCCTTGGGGACAAACATGCTTAGAGGCCAACCTATCTCAACCAGAGGGCCCTGTCTGACCACTCACCATCTCTGACCCTCCTGTAGAGACTGCTCTGGTGACCTGCATATGATGATTTTCCCTGGAACCAGGCACCTCCTGTGTCCTGGCTGCTTCCAACTGCTGGCTGCCCAGTGTGCCCAGTACTCCACCCAGCCTGCTGTAGTCCTCTGGGACTTGGATTTCAATAGATACCTCTTGGGCTAGATTCAGAACCAGCTCTTTATTCTCTGAACATTTTAATCTTAGTTATACAGAAACAGCTGATTACAAGCAAACTATTTCTGTCCTCAAGGAAGAATGTGATGATTGCACAGGTAAAACTCAGATGTCCTGCAATCATGGGGATAGGTGTGGGTGCATCCCTGAATCCCTCTTCCTCTTGTACCCCACCATACTTACTCCTTTAGCACCTGAATCACCTAGGTGTATATACATACCCAATACATCACTCAGAAGAACAGGCCCTGGACTCCAGCCCTTTCAGACAGGTCACCTGATCTTCTGGGAGGAGTCTCAGTGAGGCTCAGCATATAAATCCAAGCCACAACTTTCCAGGTCAGACTCTCCTTTAACCTGTTCCATGACCCAAGCTTGGGGAAAACTGGCCTAGGATGAAACTGATAGTGGCCTTGGTGCTAGCTTCTCTGGTGGTTTCTGCAGACTCTATCACTGGTAATCCTGTTCCTTTGCCCTGGCTCCCTTTCAGACAAAACATGAGCTTATCTATGGCATACTGGGGGTGGGAGCAGGGCAGGGGGAGGGGACCATCTGGGCCTTTGAATGAGCCAACACAGGTACAGCATCTGTACAGCAGGATCACAGGGGGCTAAGGCAGGGTCACACCAATAGTGGACTATCATATGTGGTGTGTGGTGGGGAAGAAAAAGGGGCAACAAGGAGAGGGGCATTCTCTAACCCAGGGTTTCTATAACAGTGTCTGTATTGAGTAGTACTTGGGTAGAAAAACACTAGAAACCAGAATTCTGCCTCCCACTCCAGGTTTGGACACCCAGTCTGAACTTGGTCTTATTTCTCTCTGCCAGCACTTCTTGCCTTCTGTAAAACTCAGTGTTGAATGAGGCTGTGGTGTGCCTTCCAATTCTAAACTCTACAGAGTCCTTCTGATTCATCCATCTCTCACCTGAATGCATGAAGGGGCTAAGTTTGGGGCTAACCTTAACATTCTGTCCGACCTACTTTCAGAGAACCCCTCGGAAGGGATCAGATGCCTCCACCTGCTACCCCTTGCCAACTCCTTTGCCCTGGATTCAGTTGAACTGATGATGAAGTGCTTTGAACATTTTCTGCCTGATGAGATCACATACAGTGCCCTGCTCCAACTGAAGTTGCTTGTAGAGGGCTTCTCAGAAGAAGAGAAAACAGGAGTTAGGGACAACATGGTACCTTCTCCTCTTCTTTCTCCTTTTAAATTCTGTCTGTCTGTCTGTCTGTCTGTCATTCTGTCGGTCGTTTTGTCGGTTGGTCTGTCTGTATGTCTGTCTGTCTCTCTGTCAGTCTGTCTGTCGGTCGGCATGTCTGTCTGACTTTCGGTCAGTCTGTCGGTCATCATGTCTGTCTCTCTGCCTGTCTGTCTGTCTGTCGTCCTGTCAGTCGTCCTGTTGGTCATCCTGTCTGTCTGTCTGTCTGTCTCTCGGCCTGTCTGTCTGTCTGTATGTCTGTCTGTCGTTGGTCAGTCTGTTGGTCTGTCTTTTTGTCTTTCTGTCGTCCTGTCTGTCTGTCGTCCTATCTGTCTGTAGTTCAGTCTGTCGGTCTGTCTGTCGGTCTGTCAGTCAGTCAGTCTGTCTGTCAGTTGCTCTTACTGTCATGCTGTCTGTCTGTCTGTCTGACTGTCTGTCGGTCTGTCTCTCGGTCTTCCTGTCTTTCTGTCAGTCATCATGTTTGTCTGTCTGTCTGTCGTCCTGTCGGTCGCCCTGTTGGTCATCCTGTCTGTCTGTCTGTCTGTCTGTCTCTCGGCCTGTCTGTCTGTCTGTCTGTATGTCTGTCTGTCATTGGTCAGTCTGTCGGTCTGTCTTTTTGTCTTTCTGTCATCCTGTCTGTCTGTCGTCCTATCTGTCTGTAGGTCAGTCTGTCAGTCTGTCTGTCGGTCAGTCAGTCTGTCTGTCTGTCGGTTGCTCTTACTGTCTGTCTGCCTGTCTGTCTGACTGTCTGTCTGTCTGACTGTCTGTCTGTCGGTCTGTCTCTCAGTCTTCCTGTCTTTCTGTCGGTCATCATGCTTGTCTGTCTGTCTGTCGGTCATCCTGTAGGTCTCTCTGTCTGCCTGTTGGTCGTCCTGTTGGTCTGTCTGTCTGTCGTCCTCTCTGTCTGTCGTCCTGTCTGTCTGTCTGTTGGTCTGTGTGTTGATCGGTCATCCTGTCTGTCGTCCTGTCTGTCTGTCGGTCGGTCTGTCTGTCGGTCTGTCTGTCTGTCTCTCTGTCGTACTGTCTGTCTGTATATGTGTCTGTCTGTCTGTCGGTCAGTCTATCAGTCTATTTGTCTGTCGGTCTGTCGTTCGTCCTGTCATTCTGTTGGTCTGTCTGTCTGTCTCTTGGTCTGTCGGTCGTTCTGTCAGTTTGTCTGTCTGTATGTCTTTCTGTCTCTTTGTCGGTCTATCTCTTGGTCTGTCTGTCGGTCGTCCTGTCTGTCTGTGTGTCATCCTGTCTGTCGGTCAGTCTGTCAGTCGATCTGTCTGTTGGTGTGTCGGTCAGTCTGTCTGTCTGTCTTTCGGTCGGTCTGTCGGTCGTAATGTCTGTCTGTCGGCCTGTCTATCTGTCTTCCTGTCGGTCATCCTGTCTGTCTGTCTGTCTCTCAGTTTGTCTGTCTGTTGGTCAGTCTGACTGTCTGTCGTACTGTCTGTCCTCCTGTCTGTCTGTCGGTCGGTCGTCCGGTCTGTCATCCTGTCTGTTGGTCTGTCAGTCTGTCTGTCGGTCTGTCTGAAGGTCTGTCGAACAGACCCCACAACCCATACCTCCCAGGAATTCTCTGAAAACTCTCAGATTTCTCCAAGATTAGGCCAGATACACAACTGAAACTTGTAGAGTGACTGATGGGTAGCTATATGTTTTACTTTGTTTGCTTTCTAAAACCATTCATTCATTTGTTTATTCCATAAGCATTGTTTGAATACCCACAATGTGAAGGAAACTCACATCATGCTTGGAAGGTGCAGGTGGTCCAGAATAAGGCTGGGGCAGATCTGGGAACTGGGGTTTGTCCTCACCCCATGTTATTAGTTCAGACACAGGATCAACCATGAGTCCCAGCCATGAAATAGTTCTGAGGGTAAAGGCACATGTTATGGATGGATAAGTCATAGGCTCTGCTCTCAAGGGTTTTCTTTCAGTCTGGTCTGTAAATATGGGCACAGACAGCCAGAACATGTGGGCAGCCACAATCCAGACTATGAGGAATATACAGATGGATGGGAGGCAGGAAGAGATATTTCTTCCAACTGAGTGGACCAAGAAAGACTCAGAGAGAAAGACTTTTTTAAACAAGGCCATTGAGAGTGGGTAGCATTTGGACAAGGAGAGAGGAGGGGCATTTCAGATAAAAGGAAAAGATGCAAAGTGCCACACTGGTGGGAAGGCACAGGCAGTCATTCTCAGAGGGCAGTGTAGGCTAATGGTAAAAACATGGGTGGACTCTGGAACCTGGAAGCCTGGGGGTTCCAGCCCTGGCTCCATCATTTCTTAACTTCACTGGGCCATAAATATCTCTTCTTTGAAATAAAGATCATCACCATGCCTCCCACCTAGGGAGACTGGGAGAATTAAATGAGCTAACATGTGTAGAGTGCCTAGTATGGAGTTAGCGCTATGGAATATTAGCTATTTTTTTTTTATGAGGGAATGACATGGAAAAGGGGAAGGCAAAGCTGGAAACTTTCCCTGGGGCTAGATCAAGATGGGATCCAGTGTCTTCTCTCCTCATCATTGTGGCCTGGATGTTTCTCTCTCTCAAATCCAGATTCAGCTGATATATTACTGTAAGCTCAGTATGGAAAACTCCACTGTTTCTGAAAACCTGACCACCCTGCCCAAAACCACCGCTCTTGGCTGTCACACATGAAGATTGTGGATCCTCTATAATCTTTGCTGGAAGAAACTTAGCAATCTAGAGATTGTCTAGTTCTCTCCCATTCACAGATGCTGAGTATCCTTTCCATGTCTCCCCCACTCCCTTGTATCCAGACCCCTAAATTTCAGTAAAACATTTCTTTGCTTGTGCTCCAGTGAGTGCGATCAGTTCTTTGCAAATGAACAGGACTAGTACACATCAGTTTCAATCTCCTTTGCCCACCCACTCCAGTCTGCTGATCTCCCATACTGCTTGGATGTTTCCAGAAATTTGAGTGTCTTAATCCTTTATTCTTGGCCAAACGGGTTTTTTGGTCTTTAATTAAAATGCAGGTTCTTAGGAGAGAGAGTACACTGAACCTTATCAATCTTTACCTTAAGTATCCATAGATTTACTATCTGCTTAGGAGAAGTAGAAGATTTTCTTCCATTGAAGGAACGCACACAAATTTTTTCTGTCTCACAATGATGATTGGCACCTCTACATTTCCTGGTAATCCATGCCTCCAACAAATAAGGTGGTACTGTACAATGCAGACAAGATTTTGTCTCTTTCCCAGATTCTTGTTCTTATTTGGACTCTCTGTTCCCTCCTATGATCCCTGCAACATCTGCATTTCAAACCTAATGATCTCTGGCATGTACTTATGCCAAAACACATTCTCTCAGGGAAATTCTTAAATGTGCCCCTTAATCAGCTATTTTAAACAACTCTTTAGTATTATATGCCAGAATCAGCTTAGGTTTTTGTATGTATTGGCCAACAGAAAGTCAATGCTCGGTTGACACTTAGGTTATATGGCCTCTACTTTCTCACTTCCCATTTACTCCTTTCCTCATATGATCTGGTTTCCACATCACCATTTCTCAGAATCTTCCCTCTCAATTGCCTAATGATTGCCAAATTCAGTGGACATTTATCACCCCTGATTTGACATGTCTTTTTCATCTCAGTCTTAATTCTTCTCAACCTCTTGTATTTCTCCCTTTCCTTTACTTCTATTTCACATTTTTAAATTTAAGCTTCTATATTACAACTGATTCCTTTTTGATCCTTTTCACATATGTCACTTCTACACCCTTAATATTCTAGTGGGCTTCCTTCTTGAACCTCTTGTGTTTTCACTCTACACCATCTTTCCTAGATGACACCCCACACTCCCATATTTTTAATATTAGAGCCAGTTGAGGACTCCCATATCTGTGTTGGCCTTGTCTTTTTTTGTCAACACTGAAGCTCAGAGTCTCCTATATGCTGGCCAGCTACTCCAGATATTCCATTAAGATCCAAGGGCAAAAGTAAAGGTGGATTGGCTTGGGGTCCATGGGCCAGGACTGGATAACATGAGTACTCTCTCAGAGATATTCCAGGGTGATCATTTACTTTTTTTCAAAAGTATGAATCCATCATAGAAGGAAAAATATATTGCCTTTCTATGTAATGTATATCGCGCTTGCTTTTCTCTGTCACCAAGGATCTCCTTATGTTCAACAAAATCCATTTCCCATGTTCTCAGAGGAAAAGAGGGACCCCTCCCCTCCCCTCCTCTTCCTTTTCTTCTTCCCTCCTTCCCTGCCTTTCTCACTTCCCCTTCCCCTCCCCCTCTCTCTTCCTTCCTTTCTTTTTCTTGAAAAGCTACACTTACCTGGAAATGGTCCCACTTATACAAGATGGCACTCAAACAATCTAAAATAAAAAAAATAAAAGTAAAGGAAAGAGAATATATTAGCTCTTCTTCCTTTTTTACTGGGCTTGATCAAAGAAAAGCAATCATTCTGCCTCTCCAGTCAGAAACCCAGCACCATCCTTGCCTTTGCTTTCCTTCTTATCACTAGTATCTAGTTTGTCACCAAGTTATGCCAAATTTATGTAACTTCTATAACTGTGGACCCCTATTTCACTGCTGCCACAATAATCACCATTATTACTGATGCTATAGTGCATTATTACTGAACTCTCAACAATGCTCAGATAAACAGCTTTCCAGAAAAAAATAGTTAATAAAACTTTCTAACTTCAGGAAATATTTTTATGTAAATTCCATTTATAAAAAATAATAAATTTCCTTCTATTCCTTTACTGCTCTATTAAAAATTCACGAAGTGGTTTTGAATTGTTGAAACCATATCTTTATGCCAAGGAGATCATGATATTGACTAATTAGGTTTTATAATATAGTCAATGACATTAATAGATTTTCTAATCTTAAACCATCTTTGCATTCCTGGAATTATCCTAATTTGGTCCTGTGTACATATTTTGTGCAATGCTAGATTTACATTTCCAATTGATTATTATTTTTGCATAAATGTTCATACATGAATTTGGTCTAGAGTTTTTCTGTCTCATAAAATCTTTACCTGATTTTAACATCCAAGTTTTGCTAGATTCATAAAACACAATGTTGAATGCTTCTCTTTTTCTATTTTAAGCAAGATTTGTTGCATGAATCTTTTATATTATCCCTATGTATCTCTATTGATGCTTTTTTTTTGCCTCAAAGTATATTTTGTCTGGTACTAATATAGATTAACCAGGATTCATGGGGTTATATTTGCCTATTCAGATGATTTTTTTATCTCTTGCTCTCAAACCTTTTTAAAATGGTATGTTGTAGACCCATTTTCATAGTGACAATGTAATTGGATTTTAATTTTCATCTCCAGTTAGAAAATAACTGTTTTTAAATAATAAGCTTAGTTTATTTATGCTTCATATGATTACTCATATACATTAATTCCTTTTCATTACTCCTTTTTCTTAAACTTTTAAAATTGTATAGTATAACATATATACAAAGCAAAGAAATAAAAAAGCAGTAGTTTTCAAAGCATTGTTCAAAAAGGGGTTACAGGAAAAATCCCAGAGTTTGTCATGGGCTGCAATACAATCCTCTCATATTTTTTTTTCTAGCTGATCCAGAATATAGGAGGATAGAGGGCTTAAATGCTTTTTCTTTTTTTATCATCACAATCTACCTTTTTCCTTCTTTTTTTTGTGAACAATAGAATATATACCAAAAAGCTATAAGTTTCTGAGCACAGAGCCACAATTAGTTGCAGAACATATTTCAGACTTTGACATGGGTCATAATTTCACAATTTTAGGTTTTTCCTTCTAGCTGCTCTAAAATACTGGAGACTAGAAGAGATATCAGTTTAATGATTCAGCATTCATATTCATTTGTTAAATCTATCTTCAATATATAATTCACTGTCACCTTTGATCTTTCCATACCTCTCATTGGGGTTGTTTTGGCTATGGCAATTCTATATGTTTGATATTGGAAGGGTCTGTCATTAATACGGGGTAGGGAGATGGAACTATCTGATGTTCTGGAGAGGCTGGAGTAGGTTTCAGGACTTATCTGGACCAGGGGCCCATCTGGAGGTAGTAGGTTTCTTACAAGTTACTCTAGTGCATGGAACCTTTGTGGAATCTTATAAATTGTCCTAGGTGTTCTTTAGGATTGACTGGAATGATCCTGGTTGGAGGTTAGCAGGTTATGATAGGTAGCAAGGTCTACCTGAAGCTTGTGTGAGAGCAACCTCCAGAGTAGCCTCTCAACTCTATTTGAACTCTCTCTGCCACTGATACTTTATTAATTACACTTCCTTCCTCCCATTTGGTCAGGATGTAATTGTTGATCCCATAGTGCCAGGTTTGAATTCATCCCTGGGAATCATCTCCCATGTCACCAGGGAGACTTTCACCCGAGGATGTCCTGTCCCACATAGGGAGGAGGGCAATGATTTCACTTACAGGGCTTAGAGAGACTGAGGCCACATCTGAGCAACAACAGAGGTCCTCCAGAAGTAACTCTTAGGCATGCCTATAGGTAGTCTAAGCTTCTCTGCTACCTACATAAGCTTCACAAGAAAAACTTCATGATCAAGGGCATGGCCTATTGATTTAGGTGTCCCTAAGGTTTGACACAGTATCAAGGGAATTCCCTGATGGTAGGGTTTAATAGTTCCATAGTCTTTCTCCCCCGCCACAGGGGACTTTGCCAATACTTTTTGATATCTTCTCAACATACTCTAGGATATTTCCAGACATTACAGTAATCTATACGGGACTAAAGGACCTCTTTCTCATTCTGTGCTCTCTGTGTTTCTGTTGTTCAAATGCACTATATAGATAGGTTGAGTTAGATTATGCACTACAGAAAATTTCAGTTCCAAATCAAACAAATCTTTCTTCCATTGGTCTCAAAGAGTATGTGAGATTCTAAAATATAGACACTGTCTTCCTTACCCCTATGTTCTGAATTACTTTAACCCCAACCTGTTCAGCTTTGTTCTTAACTCTAAATATCAGGTTATAAATATAAAACAACCTCTCAACATCCAGAAATAATAATCACTCCAGACTTAATATGTCTCCTCTAAAAGCCTATAGTGTAGGCCTCTGTTTCCTTATAAGCATTTTCTAAAGGTGACTATATCATTGTTGTTTTTTTTTTGTTTCTGTCTTATTTTGCCTCACCAAATGTCCCACATGTTCATTCGCATCATTGCATGCCTCACGACATTGTTCCTTTTTGTAGCAGTGCAGCCTTCGTTCATAAGTATACACCATCGTCTGCTGGTCTACTTCTCTGTTAGTGTATCCTTCAGCCACCTGCATTCATCAGGCATCATGTAGAGGGCCCAAAGTCCACAGTCCATCAACATTCTCGATTTTAGATAATTTCATTGTCCCCAAGAGACAGAAAACTAGTAAGCACACCCTCACCAAATAGGAGATCTAAACCTCCTCTTAACTCTTGTTCTTCACCCAATTTCTTACCTCTGCTGTTGCTGTGATAGTGCTGATGGTTTCCTTTTGAACATAGCTCATAGCATGCAATAGCAGTTCCCCCCTGTACCCTGGACTTAAACATTTTTTATACAATAATCATATCTTTGAAGTAATTCTTACAAGAACTCATTCATATTTCTAGTGTGTCAGTGGGACACGTAGGTCTATACGACCACTTTCAATGTTGTTCATCTTCAATATGGTAATATTACTTCTAGACCTACTAGAGAATCACCTTCACTCCTATCTATTCCCTTACATTGGCGTTCAACCTCATTAGCTAGTGGTTCGCCTATCTCTAGTTTCTAGGTACCTCTAGGTGCCCTTTATTCTGTATTATAAGTCTCTGATTATACCTTTATGCTGCTCATAAAAGTGGACTCATACAGTATCTGTCCTTTTGTGTCTGGCTAATTTTGCTCAGCCTTATGTCCTCAAGGCTCATCCATCTTGTCATGTGCTTCAGGATGTCATTTTGTCTTACTGCTGCACAATATTCCATCGTATGTATATACCACATTTTGTTGATCCACTTGTCTGTTGATGGGCATTTGGTTTGTTTCCAATTTTTGGTGATTGTGAATAATGCTGCTTTGAACATCGGTGTGCAAATGTCTATTTGTGTCGTTGCTTTCATCTCTTCTTGGTATATATGAAGTAGTACTATTTCTGGGTCATAGGGCAGCTCAATATTTAGTTTCCTAAGGAACCGCCAAACAGTCTTCCATAGTGGCTGCACCATTGTACATCCCATCAACAGTGCATAAGTGTCCCAGTTTCTCCACATCCTCTCCAACATTTATAGTTTCCTGATTGTTTAATAACAGCCATTCTTAGAGGTGTGAGGTGGTATCTCATTGTAGTCTTGATCTGCATTTCCCTTATAGTCAGTGAAAATGAGCAACTCTTCATGTGCTGTTGAGCCTTCTGTATTTGCTCTTCAGAAAAATGCCTATTCATATCTTTAGCCCATTTTATAATTGGGTTGTTTGTTCTTTTGTTGTTGAGTTGTATGATTTCTTTATGTATACAGGAAATCAAACCCTTGTCTGATATGTGATTCCCAAATATTTTCTCCCATTGAGTTGGCTGCCTCTTCACCTTTTTGACAGTCTTTTGAGGTGCAGAAGCATTTGATTTTGAGGAGTTTCCATTTATTTATTATTTATTTTGTTGCTTATGCTTTGGGTGTAAAGTTTAGGAAGCTACCTCCTATTACTAGGTCTTGAAGATGTTTCCCTCCATTTTCTTCTAGAAGCTTTAAGGTGCTAGTTCTTGTATTTAGGTGTTTGATCAACTTTGAGTTAATTTTTGGGTAGGGTGTAAGATAGGGGTCCTCTTTCATTCTCTTGGCTATTGATATTCAGTTTGTCCATGCCCAATTATTGAAAATACTGTTTTGTCCCAGTTCAGAGGATTGGGGGCCTTGTCAAAAATCACTTGACACAGATTTGGTGGTCTATTTCTGCACTCTTGATTCAATTCCATTGGTCAATTCTTCTATCTTTGTGCCAGTACCATGCTGGTTTGACCTCTGTGGCCTTATAATAGGTTTAAAAGTCAGGGAGTGTTAATCTTCCCACATCGTTCTTCTTTTTTTAGGATTCTTTTAGCTATTTGGGGTCTCTTTCTCTTCCAGATAAATTTGGTAGTTAGCTTTTCCAAATCTTCACAGTAGGTTGTTGGAATTTTGATTGATACTTTGTTGAATCTGTAGATCAGTTTGGGGAGACTTGACATCTTAACCATATTTAGCCTTCCTATCCATGAGCAGGGAATGTCTTTTCACCTCTTTAGATCTCTTTTGATTTCTTTTAACAATGTTGTATAGTTTTCTGTGTACAAGTGCTTTACATTCCTAGTTAAGTTCATTTCTAACTATTTGATTATTTTAGTTGCTATTTTGAATGGAATTTTCCTTAACTGACTCCTCAGCTGGCGCATTGCTTGTGTATAGAAATGCCACTGATTTTGCACATTAATTTTATATCCTGCCACCTTGCTGAATTTATTTATTAGCTCAAGTAACTTTGCTGTAGATTTCTTAGGATCTTCCAAGTATAGTGTCATATCATCTGCAAATAATGAGAGTTTTATATCTTCCTTTCCAATTTAGATGCCTTTTATTTCTTTGTCCTGCCTGATTGCTCTAGCTAGAACTTCTAGCACAATATTGGATAATAGTGGTGACAATGGGCATCCTTGTCTTGTACCTGATCTTAAGGGGAAAGCTTTCAATCTCTCTCCATTGAGTATGATGCTGGCTATTGGTTTTTCATATATTCCTTTTATCATATTGAGGTAGTTACCTTTTGATTCCTATCTATCACAAAAGGATGCTGAATTTTGTCCAATGCTTTTTCAGCACCAATCGAGATGATCATGTGATTTTCCCCTTTTGATTTGTTAATGTGCTGTATTACATTAATTGATTTTCCTGTGTTGAACCATCCTTGAATTCCTGGTATAAAACCCACTTGGTCATGGTGTATAATTCTTTTAATGTGCTGTTGGATTTGATTTGCTAATATTCTATTGTGAATTTTTGCATCTATGTTCATTAGAGAGATTGGCCTGTAGTTTTCCTTTCTTATAGCATCTTTACCCGGATTTGGTATTAAAATAATAATAGCTTCATAAAATGAGTTAGGTAGAGTTCCTTTTTCCTCAATTTTTTGGAAAAGTTTGAGCAGGTTTGGTGTTCTTCTTTCTGAAATGTTTGATAAAATTCCCCTGTGAAGCCATCTGGCCCTGGGCTTTTCTTTGTAGGAAGATTTTTGATGACTGATTGAATCTCTTTACTTGTGATTGGTTTGTTGAGATCTTCTATTTCTTCCTGAGTCTGTGTAGCTTGTTTGTGTGTCTCCAGGAATTTGTCCATTTCATCAAAGTTGTCTATTATAGTTGTTCATAGTATCCTCTTATGATTTCTTTTATTTCTTCAGGCTCTGTGGTAATGCACATCTTCCCATTTCTGATTTTGTTTATTTGCATCCTCTCTCTTTTTTTCTTTGTCAGTCTTGCTAGTGGCCCATCCATTTTATTGATTTTCTCAAAGAACCAACTTTTGGTTTTATTAGTTCTTTCTATTGTTGTTTTGTTCTCCCATTCATTTATCTCTGCTTTAATCTTTGTTATTTCTCTTCTCCTATTTGCTTTGGGGTTAGTTTGCTGTTCTTTCTTAAGTTTCTCCAGGTTTGCTGTAAGTTCTTTATTTTGCTCTTGTTTTTTTTTAATATAGGTATTTAAGGCAATACATTTCCCTCTCAGCACAGCCTTTGCTGCATCCCATATGTTCTTATAAGTTGTATTCTCATTTTCATTCATCTCCAGATAGTTGCTGATTTCTCTAACAATTTCTTCCTTGACCACTGTTTGTTTAAGAGTGTGTTATTTAATCTCCATATATTTGTGAATGTTCTCATTCTTTGGTGGTTACTGACATGCAGCTTCATTGCATTGTGATCAGAGAAAGTACTCTGAATAATTTCAATACTTTAAAATTTATAAAGACCTGTTTTGTGCCCCAGCATATGATCTATCCTGGAGAATGTTCCAAGAGCACTAGAGAAGAATGTATAACCTTGTGCTTTGGAGTACAATGACCTATATATGTATGATAGGTCTAATTCATTTATCAAGTTATTTAACTTCTCTATTTCTTTGTTGATCTTCTGTCTGGTTGTTCTATCTATAGAGGAGAGTGGTGTATTGAAGTCTCCTACTATTATTGTTGAAACATTTATCACTCCCTTCAGTTTTGCCAATATCTGTCTCATGTACTTTTGGGACTGATTGTTTGGGAGCATAAAATTTTATGATTGTTATATCTTCTTGATGAATTGACCTTTTAATTAGTATATGGTTTCTTTCTTTGATGAAAGATGATGTAAATGATGTCTTTACATTTAAAGTCTATTTTGTCTGATATTAGTATAACTACTCTAGCTTTCTTTTGATTACAACTTGCATGGAAGATCTTTTTCCATCCTTTCACTTTCAATCTATTTGTATCCTTTTGTCTAAGATGAGTCTCTTATAAGCAACATACAGTTGGATTATGTTTCTTAATCCATTATGCCAATCTGTATCTTTTAATTGGTGGGTTTAGTCCATTAACATTCAAAGTTATTACTGTAAAAGCATTTCTTGAGTCTACCATCTTATCCTTTGGATTTTGTTTGTCAGATCTATGTATTCTTTTTCCTCTTTCTCTTTTTATCCTCTAAGTTACCTTTACTGGTACTCTTCAATTTTTTGCCCTCTTCCAAACCTCCCTCCCTCTCTTGTCTTTTTTTTTCAGCTGACAGAACTCCCTTTAGTATTTCTTGTAGGACAAGTTTCTCTCTGTCTCTGTCTCTCTCTCAATTGTGAAAAATAACATATATGCAAAAAACCACAGTACATTTCCAAGTACATTTTTTCATCACATAGTTGTGTATTCATCACCATTATCATTTTTTGAACATTTACATCTCTCCAGCAAAAGAAAAAAAAACAAAAAACTCATACATTCCAACCCCTTATCACTCCCTTTCATTGACTACTAGTATTTCAATCTACTCAGTTTATTTTAACTTTTGTTCCCCCTATTATTTGTTCATTTTTAATCCATATTTTTTACTAATCTTTCCATACCATAGATAAAAAGAGAATCAGACACAAGTTTTTCACAATCACACAGTCACATTGTGAGAGCTATATCATTATACAATCATCTTCAAGAAACATGGCTACTGGAACACAGCTCTACAGTTTCAGGCACTTCCCTCTAGCCTCTCTAATACACCTTAAGTTAAAAAGGGGATATTTGCATAATGTGTAAGAATAACCTCCAGAATAACCTCTTGACTCTGTTTGAAATCTCTCAGCCACTGAAATTATATTTTGTCTCATTTCCCTCTTTCCCCTTCCGGCCGAGAAGGTTTTCTCAATTCTTTGATGCTGAGTCCCAGCTCATTCTAGGATTTCTGCCCCACCTTGTCAGGGAGGTTTACATCCCTGGGAGCCATATCCCATGTAGAGAGGGGGAAGGCAGTGGGTTCACTTGCTGTCTTGGGAGAGAGAGAGAGAGAGAGAGAGAGAGAGAGAGAGAGAGAGAGAGAGAGAGAGAGAGAGAGAGAGAGAGAGAGCAAATCTCTTGTTGAAAAATTCTCTTAACCCTTGTCTGTCTGTGAAAATTTTAGTATCTCCCTTACTTTTGAAAAGCAACTTGACTCGATAAAGAATCTTGGCTGGAAGTCTTTCTCTTTCAGGATCTTAAACATATACCACTGACTTCTTGCCTCCATGGGACCTGAAAATTATAGAATGCTACACGAATTTGCATGTCATCTTTACACAGAGGCCATGATAATATTCTCTGTGTGGTTCTAATTTTAGCATAAGTACTACAAATGTGAATACTATTGGTCTGTCCTTAAAAAGAACTGGTGAGTTTTTTTCCCTTCTGAGTATTCTGCGTTAAAGTAAAAAGCTTTCTGTCCTATCAGAATAACTTCTTGTATTTTATGTTGATTTTTATCAAATCCTTGATTGTTTAAGAGAAACAAGCTTTCTCACTTTTGAAAAAAACTAATATTTTTCATCTTACCATCATGTCATTTTGGTTAAGAGGGTCAACTATTGTTTCAGTGTCCCATGCTCCTATTTAACAAAATGTTTAAACCTCTTAGCAACTTTTGATATTTTGCCTCCTCAAAATTAAACCCTAGTGGAAGAAGTCTCCAAAAACCAGCCCCTCCACCAGAAAAACTATTAAACAGGAAAGCACTGCCTGAATCAACTATTCAAAAAAATTCTGGAGTCTAGAAGAACACTGCACAGCATTCAGGGAAAAGCAGGAAGAAGGGGTTGGCAAATTACAGTAAACATCAATGAATTTTAATCTCCATGTAGCAGATACCTTCCTCTAGCTTCAGGGCAAGCGGAAGTAAGGTCCTCAACCCCAGCTCCTGTGGTAGCTTGGTGGTGCCAGGGTGGAATTATAGACCTAGTTCCCTGATATTTGGGTGTGTGTGGTCTGATCACTTATCATTGCTTTTGATCATGTAATTCAGATCACTAGGAGCAGACATTGCTCCAGTCTGCCTTGGGCAGAAATTACAGAGGAGTCTTAAAGACAGTATCCTTCCTTAAAAGTACAGTAAAAGAGTTAAAGGACTGCAGTTACTGGACAAGTGTCCAATCAAGAAAATACATTTTCAAAAGACCATTGGAGAAACTCCTGGAATCCTTGCTGGCCCTTTCCTCATCCTCTCTCCAGGACAGTGTAGAGCTGGCCATTTCTCCATTTGTGGGTCCCTAGCCTCTTTCTAATTGGGAAAGACTGACCCAGGAAACTTTTCTCTGGCTTACCCCCCTTCCCAGAATTTGACCTCCAGGCAAAAGCAGCTTGGGATAGCAAAAATGGTGCAAGAAACTAATGAGTCAGGTGGGCTGGGGCAAAGGCTTATCAGCTTTAAGTCTTTTGGTGGAGCACCCAAGAGAGGAAGAAGGTCTGCTTCCAAGGGAGTAGAGGGGGCATTCATATTCCTGTAAACAGGGGAACTCCTAAGTCTACTTTCAAGCACAAGCCCTAGGACAAGACAGAGGCTCAGAAAAGACAGGGGGCATGCTACATTTTGCATTCACCTTGGGCTGACTTTCTGATAGGGGAGCTGAACTCTGAAAAAGAGCATTGCCTAATGCAAAACAAACTGCAAAGACTGGGAAAATGATTTTTGCATTGGTTTGTTTGGTTTTGTTAGCTCCTAGCATTCAAGAAAATCTCTGATATATCACTATCTGGATACAAACTCAAGAAGCAGACAGCCCAGGGACTAAATCACAGAGTTAATATTAAAAAACTCAAAATATACAGTGTACAACAAAAGAGTACAAGAAAAACAGAGAAACAGGAAATGATGGCTTATTTGAAGAAGATAAAAATCCAGAAAACATCAAAGATAAAAACCAGAAAACATCAACAAAGATAATGAGACTGATTTTTAAAGAAATGATCTTTAATATCCTCAGGGAAATGAAGGAAAAATAACTAAAGGACATCAAGAAACAATGAATGAACAATATGATAATCTCAATAGAGACAGAAGATTTGAAAAGGAACCACTGGCAACTAGAATTTTATATCTGGTGAGATTTTCTTTGAAAAGAATAAGAGATTAAGACATTTCCCAGATAAAGAAAAGCTGAGGTCCATTACTGCGAGATCTTCCCTACAGTCAATGCTAAAAGGAGTTCTTAGGACTGAAAAGAAAGGACACTAAAAAATGGATCAAAGCAGCATAAAGAAATAAAGACCCCCCCCCTCCATAAAGTAACACATGGGAAATTATAAATGCCAGTACTACTGTATTTTTTGATATGTAACTCTACCTCTTACAGGTGCTAAAAAGCAAATACATAAAAGCAACAATAAATCTGTCATTTGTAATTATAATGTAAAAATATATAATATTAAATAAGCACCAAAAAGTGAGGAAATGAGGAGATAGGAAAAAATGTACGTGTACACTATTGAAGTCAAGCAGACATCAAATAAAAATGATTGCTGCATATTAAACTTGTTTAATTTTAATGACATGCTGAGAAAATATATGAAAAGCATATTTAGAAGAAATGAGATTGAACTCAAAGTAGAAAAATACAAAAAAGCAAATAAATATGCAAGTAGGCATTAACAGAAGAATGGTGGGTCAAAAGAGCTATAAGACTTACAAAGACAAAATAGTAAAATGGAAAAACAAGCTACAGCATTACCTATAGTTATTTTAAATATAAATGGATTATCTCTCCATTAAAAAGGCAGAGAGTGGCAGAACGGGATAAAAAACATGACCCAATTATATGCAGTTTATAAGGGCTTCACCTTAAATTCAAAGACATAAGTAGTTTTTGCAGATGACATGCTCCTATATCAGAAGGTTCTGAAAAGTCCATAACAAAGCAACTACAAATAATAAATGAAGTCATGAAGGTCATGGGGTACCAGATCAACACCCCCAAATCATGTCTTTTCTCCACACACATAGTTAACGTTCTGAAGAAGAAATTTAAAAATCCATTTACATGGTATGTATAATCTTTTTTTCTCTGTTATCATTTTATTTCTTTTTCTGTTGTCTTTTTACTTCTTTTTCTAAATCGATGCAAATTTTCTAAGAAATGATGAATATGCAACTATGTGATGATATTAAGAATTATTGATTATATATGTAGAATGGAATGATATCTTAATGTTTTGCTTGTTTGTTGTTAATTTTTTTAATTAATAAAAAAATACAAAAAAATCCATTTACAATAGTGTTCTAGTTTGCTAGCTGCTGGAATGCAATATACCAGAAACAGAATGGCTTTTAATAAGGGGAATTTAGCAAGTTGCTAGTTTACAGTTCTAAGGCCGAGAAAATGTCCCAGTTAAAGCAAGTCTATAGAAATGTTCAATCTAAGGCATCCAGGGAACAATACCTTGGTTCAAGAAGGCCGATGAAGTTCAGGGTTTCTCTCTCAAGTGATAAGGCACATGGTGAACACAGTCAGGGTTTCTCTCTCATCTGGAAGGGCACATGGCAAACATGGCATCGTCTGCTAGCTTTTCTCTCCTGGCTTCTGGTTTCATGAAGTTCCCCAGGAAGCGTTTTCCTTCTTCATCTCCAAAGCACTTCCTAGTGGACTCTCTGCTTTGTGGTGTTGCAGCATTCTCTGCTCTCTCTGAATTGCTCTCATTCTCCAAAATGTTTTCTGTTTTATAGGACTCCAGAAACTTATCCAGACCCACTCAAATGGATGGAGACATGTCATCACCTAATCCAGCTTAACAACCACTCGTGACTAAATCACATCATCCAGGGAGATGGTCTGATTACAGTTTCAAACACGCAGTATTGAATAGGGATTATTCTGCCTTTTCAAAGTGGGATTTAGATTAAAACATGGCTTTTCCAGGGGACATACATCCTTTCAAACCAGCACAAATAGCAACTAAAAGAATCAAATATCTAGGAATAACTACAACCAAGCATGTAAAGGACTCATACATAGAAAACTAAAAATCATTGCTAAAAGAAATCAAAGAAGACCTACATAAATGGAAAATCATTCTATGTTCATGGATTGGAAGACTAAACACTGTTAAGATGTCAATTCTACCCGAACGATTTATGGATTCAGTGCCATTCCAATAAAACTTCCAACAGCCTTCTTTAAATGGTGTCATGGTTAGGGACAGGTGTCAACTTGGCCAAGTTATGGTACCTGTTCATCTGATTGGGCAAGCGCTGGCCTGTCTGTTGCAATGAGAACATTTCATAGGATTAGGTCATGATCACGTCAGCTACATCCACAGCTGATTCCATTTGTAATCAGCCAAAGGGGAGTGTCTTCTGCAATTAGTGATGCTAAATGCAATCATGGGAAGCCTTTTAAGGAGGACTCAGAGGAGACAGGTTGCATTCCTGCTTTGGCTGGTGAGCCTCTCCTGTGGAGTTCATCCAGGCCATCCATTGGAGTCATTGGCTTCGTAGCCTGCCCTGTGGATTTTGGACTCTGCGTTTCTATGGTCACGTGAGACACTTTCATAAATTTTATATTTGCAAGTGTTCCCTGTTGATTCTGTTTCTCTAGAGAACCCTAACTAATACAAATGGAAAAGCCTATTATCAAATTTATATGGAAGTGTAAAAGGCCCCAAATAGCTAAAGCCAACTGGAATAAAAAGAACTAAGTTGTAAGGCTTACACTTACTGATTTTAAAACTTAATACAAAGCTAGAGTGATCAAAGCAGCATAGTAGTGGCAAAGGGTAGATATATAGACCAATAGAATAAAATTGAGAATCGAGAAGTAAACCCCAATATTTGTGGCCAAGTGATAACTGACAAAGGTGCCAAATCCACTCAACCATGAAAGAATAGTTTATTCAGCAAAGAGTCCTGTGAAAACAGGATGTCGATATGCAAAAAATGAAGGTGGACTCCTATCTCACATCATATATAAAAATAAACTAAAAGTGATCAAAGACCTAAATGTAAGAACTAGAACTATAAAACTTCTAGAAGAAAGCATAGTGAAGCATTTTTAGGACCTTTGTGTTAAGCTATGGTTTCTTAGACTTTACAACCAATGCACAAGCAGAAAAGAAAAAATAGATAAATGTGGCTGTCAAAACCAAAAAATTCTTTTGTACAGGAAATTGCCTTATCATGAAGGTAAACTGACAACCTATACAATGGGAGAAAATATTGGAAACCACATATCCTGTAAGGATTTAATATCCAGGATATAAAAAAACCCCTGCAAATCAACAACAAAAACACAACCCAATTCAAAAGTTGTGCAAAAAAGTTAAACAGACATTTCCTCAAAGATAAACAAATAGCCAAAAAGCACATGAAAAGATGCTCAACATCTCTAGCCATTAGGGTACTACAAATCAAAACCACAACGAAGTACCATATTACACCACCTAGATCCTATTTTTAAAAAATTTATTTATTAATTAAAAAATTAAGAACAAAAACATTTGTGTATCATTCCGTTCTACATATGTAATCAGCAATTCTCAATATCATCACATAGTTGCATATTCATCATTTCTTAGAACATTTGCATCAATTCAGAAAAAGAGACAAAAAGACAACAGAAAAAGAAATAAAATGACAACAGAAAAGAAAGATTATGCATACCATATCCTTACCCCTCACTTTCATTTATCGCTAGCATTTCAAACTAAATTTATTATTATTGTTTTAAAAATTTTATTTATTAATTAAAAAATTAAGAACAAACAAAAACATTAAACATTAACATATAATTCTGTTCTACATATATATTCAGTAATTCTCAATGTCATCACATAGTTGCATATTCATCATTTCTTAGAACATTTGCATCAATTCAGAAAAGGAAATAAAAAGACCACAGAAAAATAAATAAACCAATAACAGAAAAAAATATTATACATACCATGTCCCTTACCCCTCACTTTCATTTATCACTAACATTTCAAACTAAATTTATTTTAACATTTGTTCCCCCTATTATTTATTTTTATTCCATATGTTCTACTTGTTTCTTGACAAGGTAGATAAAAGGAGCATCAGACACAAGGTTTTCACAATCACACAGCCACATTGTGACAGCTATATCATTATTCAATCATCCTCGAGAAACATGGCTACTGGAACACAGCTCTACATTTTTGGCAGCCTCTCCATTACATCTTGAATAACAAGATGATATCTACTTAATGCATAAGAATAACTTCCAGGACAACTTCTCGACTCTGTTTGGAACCTCTCAGCCATTTACACTTTGTCTCATTTCACTCTTCCCCCTTTTGGTCGAGAAGGTGTTCTCAATTCCTTGATGCTAAGTCTCAGCTCATTCTAGGGTTTTTCTCAATCCCTTGATGCTGAATCTCAGCTCATTCTAGGATTTCTGTCCCATGTTGCCAGGAAGGACTCACACATGTTGTGAGTCATGTCCCACATAGACAGGGAGAGGATGGAGAGATTGCTTGTTGTGTTGGCTGGAGAGAGAGGCCACATCTGAGCAACAAAAGAGGCTCTCTTGGGGGTGACTCTTAGGCCTAAATTTTAGGTAGACTTGACCTATCCTTTGTGGGGTTAAGTTTCATATGAACAAACCCCAAGACTAGGGGCTCAGCCTTTAGCTTTGGTTGTCCACACTGCTTGTGAGAATATCAAAAATTCATCTTGGGGAAGTTTTATTTCTCCCCATTCTCACCATTCCCCGAAGAGGGCTTTGCAAATACTTTTCTATTCACTGACCAAATCACTCTGGGATTCATTGGGGCACCACTCTGGACAAACCAACAAAATCTCATGTTCTAAGTGAGATTCCAAGTACTTATGGTGTTCAATCAAACTACATGTTGTATTAGGAAATGCATTAGTCAAAATATAAATTTTGTAACAAACATTTTTTGCTTTAGTCTCACACAGACGGTGACATTTAAAAATATTAATTACCATCTATTTTCGGCATCCTGCAATAATAACATTCGTTTATTCTTCCTCGTGCAAAAACATTTTTAAAATTTGTGGATTTAGTCACTATTATTATACACTCTGGGCATTCCTAGATTATACCATCTCAATCT
Organism: Tamandua tetradactyla; assembly: GCF_023851605.1. Classification (NCBI taxonomy): domain Eukaryota; kingdom Metazoa; phylum Chordata; class Mammalia; order Pilosa; family Myrmecophagidae; genus Tamandua; species Tamandua tetradactyla. The sequence continues at coordinate 12,320,720 of NC_135335.1, forward strand.
TTATCGTCTATCTTTCTTTCTGATTTCATTTATGTCCCCAGCCCTCCTCCTTCTATCATTCTCATATGCAGCTTCATTTAGTGTTTTAACATAATTGTATTACAGTTAGGTAGTATTGTGCTTTCCATTTCTGAGTTTTTGTATTCAGTCCTGTTGCACAATCTGTATCCCTTCAGCTCCAATTACCCACAATCTTACCCTATTTCTATCTCCTGATGGTCTCTGTTACCAACGAAATATTCCAAGTTTATTCACTAATGTCAGTTCATATCAGTGGGACCATACAGTATTTGTCTTTTAGCTTTTGGCTAGTCTCACTCAGCATAATGTTCTCAAGGTCCATCCATGTTGTTACATACTTCATAAGTTTATTCTGTCTTAGAGCTGCACAGTATTCCATTGTATGTATATACCACAGTTTGTTTAGCCACTCGTCTGTTGATGGACATTTTGGCTGTTTCCAACTCTTTGCAATTGTAAATAATGTTGATATAAACATTGGTGTACAAATATCCATTTGTGTCTTTGCCCTTAAGTCCTCTGAGTAGATACCTAGCAATAGTATTGCTGGGTCATATGGCAATTCTATATTCAGCTTTTTGAGGAACCACCAAACTGCCTTCCACAGCTGTTGCACCATTTGACATTCCCACCAACAGTGGATAAGTGTGCCTCTTTCTCCGCATCCTCTCCAGCACTTGTCATTTTCTGTTTTGTTGATAATGGCCATTCTGGTGGGTGTGAGATCAATGTGGTTTTGATTTGCATCTCTCTAATGATCAGGGACGTTGAGCATCTCTTCATGTGCCTTTTGGCCATTTGTATTTCCTCTTCTGAGAAGTGTCTGTTCAAGTCTTTTTCCCATTTTGTAGTTGAATTGGCTGTCTTTTTGTTGTTGAGTTGAACAATCCCTTTATTAATTCTGGATACTAGACCTTTATCTGATATGTCATTTCCATATATTGTCTCCCATTGTGTAGGCTGTCTTTTTACTTTCTTGATGAAGTTCTTTGATGCACAAAGGTGTTTAATTTTGAGGAGTTCCCATTTCTTTCTTTCTTTCTTCAGTGCTCCTGCTTTGGGTGTAAGGTCTATAAAACCACCTCCAATTATAAGATTTATAAGATATTTCCCTCTAACTGTTTTATGGTCTTAGACCTAATGTGTAGATCTTTGATCCATTTTGAATTAACTTTTGTATAGAGTGTGAGATACCGTCCTCTTTCATTCTTTTGCATATAGATATTCATTTCTCTAGGCACCATTTATTGAAGAGACTGTTCTGTCACAGGTGAGTTGGCTTGACTGCCTTATCAAAGATCAAATGTCCATAGATGAGAGGGTCTATATCTGAACACTATTCAATTCCTTTTGTCAATATATCTATCTTTATGCCAGTACCATGCTGTTTTGACCACTGTGGCTTCATAATATGTCTTAAAGTCAGGCAGTGTGAGACCTTCATCTTCTATTTATTCCTCAAGATACTTTTAGTAATTCGGATAATTTTAAATTTGCTTATCGGTTTTCCTATTTCTGAAAAGTAAGTTACTGGGATTTTGATTGGTATGGTGTTGAATCTGTAAATCAATTTAGGTAGAATTGAAATCTTAACCATATATAGTCTTCCAATCCATGAACATGGTATGCCCTTCCATGTATTTAGGTCTTCTCTGATTTCCTTTAACAGTTTCTTGTAGTTTTCTTTGTATAGGTCTTTTGTCTCCTTAGTTAAATTTATTCCTAAGTATTTTATTCTTTTAGTTGCAATTGTAAATGGAATTCATTTCTTGATTTCCCCCTCCGATTGTTCATTACTAGTGTATAGAAACACTACAGATTTTTGAATGTTGATCTTATAACCTGCCACTTTGCTGTACTCATTTATTAGCTCTAGTCATTTTGCTGTGGATTTTTCAGGGTTTTTGACATATAGTATCATATCATCTGCAAATAGTGATAGTTTTACTTCTTCCTTTCCAATTTTGATGCCTTGTATTTCTTTTTCTTGTCTAATTACTCTGGCTAGAACTTCCTTCACAATGTTGAATAACAGTGGTGATAGTGGACATCCTTGTCTTGTTCCTGATGTTAGGGGGAAAGTTTTCAGTTTTTCCCCATTGAGGATGATATTAGCTGTAGGTTTTTCATATATTCCCCTTATCATTTTAAGGAAGTTCCCTTGTATTCCTATCCTTTGAATTGTTTTCAACAGGAAAGGGTGTTGAATTTTATCAAATGCCTTCTCTGTATCAATTGAGATGATCATGTGATTTTTCTACTTTGATTTGTTGATATGGTGTATTCCATTAATTGATTCTCTTATGTTGAACCATTCTTGCATACCTGGGATGAATCCTACTTGGTCATGATGTATAATTCTTTTAACGTGTTGCTGGATTCGATTTGCTAGAGTTGTGTTGAAGATTTTTGCATCTATATTCATTAGAAAGATTGGTCTGTAGTTTTCTTTTTTTGTAATATCTTTGCCTGGTTTTGGTATGAGGGTGATGTTGGCTTCATAAAATGAATTAAGTAGCTTTCCCTCCATTTCAATTTTTTTTGAAGAGTTTGAGCAGGATTGGTACTAATTCTTTCTGGAATGTTTGGTAGAATTCACATGTGAAGTCGTCTGGTCCTGAACTTTTCTTTTTGGGCAGCTTTTTAATGACTGATTCAATTTCTGTACTTGTGATTGGTTTGTTGAGATCATCTATTTCTTCTTGAGTCAAAGTTGGTTGTTCATGCCTTTCTAGGAACTTGTCCATTTCATCTACATTGTTGTATTTATTAGCATAAAGTTGTTCATAGTATCCTGTTATTAGCTCCTTTATTTCTGTGGGGTCAGTGGTTATGTCTCCTCTTCCATTTCTGATCTTATTTATTTGCATCCTCTCTTTTCTTCTTTTTGTCACTCTTGCTAAGGGCCCATCAATCTTATTGATTTTCTCATAGAACCAACTTCTGGTCTTATTCATTTTCTCAATTGTTTTCATGTTCTCAATTTCATTTATTTCTGCTCTAATCTTTGTCATTTCTTTCCTTTTGCTTGCTTTGGGGTTAGTTTGCTGATCTTTCTCCAGTTCCTCCAAGTGGATAGTTAATTGCCGAATTTTTGCCCTTTCTTCTTTTTTGATATAGGCATTTAGGGCAATAAATTTCCCTCTTCGCACTGCCTTTGCTGTGTCCCATAAGTTTTGATATGTTGTGTTTTCATTTTCATTCACCTCGAGGTATTTACTGATTTCTCTTGTAATTTCTTCCTTGATCCACTGGTTGTTTAAGAGCGTGTTGTTGAGCCTCCACGTATTTGTGAATTTTCTGGCACTCTGCCTATTATTGATTTCCAACTTCATCCCTTTATGATCTGAGAAAGTGTTGTGTATGATTTCAATCTTTTTAAATTTATTGAGACTTGCTTTATGACCCAGCATATAGTCTATCTTTGAGAATGATCCATGAGCACTTGAGGAAAAGGTGTATCCTGCTGTTGTGGGGTGTAATGTCCTATAAATGTCTGTTAAGTCTAGCTCGTTTATTGTAATATTCAAATTCTCTGTGTCTTTATTGAGCCTCTGTCTAAATGTTCTGTCCATTGATGAGAATGGGGAATTGAAGTCTCCAACCATTATGGTAGATGTGCCTATTTCCCTTTTTAGTGTTTGCAGTGTTCGCCTCAAGTATTTTGGAGCATTCTGGTTCAGTGCATAAATATTTATGATTGTTATGTCTTCATACTGTATTGTTCTTTTTATTAGAACATAGTATCCTTCTTTTTCTCTTTTAACTGTTTTACATTTCAAGTCTAATTTGTTGGATATTAGTATAGCTACTCCTTCTCTTTTCTGGTTGTTATTTGCATGAAATATCTTTTCCCAAATTTTCACTTTCAACCTATGTTTATCTCTGGTTCTAAGATGTGTTTCCTGTAGACAGCATATAGAAGGATCCTGTTTTTTAATCCATTCTGACAGTCTATGTCTTTTGATTGGGGAGTTCAATCCATTAACATTTAGTGTTATTACTGTATGGGTACTACTTTCTTCTACCATTTTGCCTTTTGGATTTTATATATCATATCTATGTTTCCGTTTTTTAATCTTTACTCATAGTCTTCCTTTCTACACTCTTCTCTACATCTCTCTCTTCTGTCTTTTGGTATCTGTCTCTAGTGCTTCCTTTAGTATTTCTTGCAGAGCTGGTCTCTTGGTCACAAACTCTCTCAGTGATTTTTTAATTTCTGAAAATGTTTTAATTTCTCCTTCATTTTTGAAGGACAATTTTGGTGGGTATAGAAGTCTTGGTTGGCAGTTTTTCTATTTTAGTAATTTAAATATATCATCCCACTGTCTTCTCGCCTCCATGGTTTCTGCTGAGAAAACTACACATAGTCTTATTGGGTTTCCCTTGTATGTGATGGACTGCTTTTCTATTGCTGCTTTCAAGATCCTCTCTTTCTCTTTGACCTCTGACATTCTAACTAGTAAGTGTCTTGGGGAACGCCTATTTGTGTCTAATCTCTTTGGGGTGCGCTGCACTTCTTGGATCTGTAATTTTAGGTCTTTCATAAGAGTTGGGAAATTTTCAGTGATAATTTCCTCCATTAGTTTTTCTCCTCCTTTTCCCTTCTCTTCTCCTTCTGGGACACCTACAACACATATGTTCATGCGCTTCATATTATCATTCAATTCCCTGAGTCCCTGCTCATATTTTTCCATTTTTTCCCTATAGTTTCTGTTTTTTGTCAGATTTCAGATGTTCCACCCTCGAATTCACTAATCCTTTCCTCTGTCTCTCGAAATCTACCATTGTAGGTTTCCATTGATTTCTTTTTTTTTTAATTTTTTAATTTTTTGTTTTTTTATTAACGGAAAGAAAAAAAAAAGAAATTAACACAACATTTAGAAATCATACCGTTCTACATATGCACTCAGCAATTCTTAACATCATCATATAGATCCATGATCATCGTTTCTTAGTACATTTACATCTGTTTAGAGGAACTAGCAACACAACAGAAAAAGATATAAAATGTTAATATAAAGAAAAGAAATAAAAGTAGTAATAATAGTAAACAACAACAACAAACAAACAAACAAACAAGCAAACAAAAACAAAAGAAACCCTATAGCTCAGATGCAGCTTCATTCAGTGTTTTAACATTACTTTACAATTAGGTATTATTGTGCTGTCCATTTTTGAGTTTTTGTATCTAGCCCTGTTGCACAGTCTGTATCCCTTCGGCTTCAATTACCCATTATCTTACCCTGTTTCTACCTCCTGCTGAACTCTGTTACCAATGACATATTCCGAATTTATTCTCGAATGTCTGTTCACATCAGTGGGACCATACAGTATTTGTCCTTTAGTTTTTGGCTAGACTCACTCAGCATAATGTTCTCTAGGTCCATCCATGTTATTACATGCTTCATAAGTTTATCCTGTCTTAAAGCTGCATAATATTCCATCGTATGTATATACCACAGTTTGTTTAGCCACTCTTCTGTTGATGGAGATTTCGGCTGTTTCCATCTCTTTCCAATTGTAAATAACGCTCCTATAAACATTGGTGTGCAAATGTCCGTTTGATTTTTTGCCCTTAATTCCTTTGAGTAGATTCCCAGCAATGGTATTGCTGGGTCGTCTGGCAATTCTATATTCAGCTTTTTGAGGAACCGCCAAACTGCCTTCCACAGTGGTTGCACCATTTGACATTCCCACCAACAGTGGATAAGTGTGCCTCTTTCTCCGCATCCTCTCCAGCACTTGTCATTTTCTGTTTTGTTGATAATGGCCATTCTGGTGGGTGTGAGATGATATCTCGTTGTGGTTTTGATTTGCATTTTTCTAATGGCCAGGGACATTGAGCATCTCTTCATGTGCCTTTTGGCCATTTGTATTTCCTCTTCTGATAGGTGTCTGTTCAAGTCTTTTTCCCATTCTGTAATTGGGTTGGCTGTCTTTTTGTTGTTGAGTTGAACAATCTCTTTATAAATTCTGGATACTAGAACTTTATCTGATATGTCATTTCCAAATATTGTCTCCCATTGTGTAGGCTGTCTTTCTACTTTCTTAATGAAATTCTTTGATGCACAGAAGTGTTTAATTTTGAGGAGCTCCCATTTATTTATTTCCTTCTTCAGTGTTCTTGCTTTAGGTTTAAGGTCCATAAAACCGCCTCCAGTTGTAAGAGTCATAAGATATCTCCCAACATTTTCCTCTAACTGTTTTATGGTCTTAGACCTAATGTGTAGATCTTTGATCCATTTTGAGTTAACTTTTGTATAGGGTGTGAGACATGGGTCTTCTTTCATTCTTTTGCATATGGATATCCAGTTCTCTAGGCACCATTTATTGAAGAGACTGTTCTGTCCCAGGTGAGTTGGCTTGACTGCCTTATCAAAGATCAAATGTCCATAGATGAGAGGGTCTATATATGAGCACTCTATTCGATTCCATTGGTCGATATATCTATCTTTATGCCAATACCATGCTGTTTTGACCACTGTGGCTTCATAATATGCCTTAAAGTCAGGCAGCGCGAGACCTCCAGCTTCGTTTTTTTTTCCTCAAGATGTTTTTAGCAATTCGGGGCACCCTGCCCTTCCAGATAAATTTGCTTATTTGTTTTTCTATTTCTGAAAAATAAGTTGTTGGGATTTTGATTGGTATTGCATTGACTCTGTAAATCAATTTAGGTAGGATTGACATCTTAACTATATTTAGTCTTCCAATCCATGAACACGGTATGCCCTTCCATCTATTTAGGGCTTCTGTGATTTCTTTTAACAGTTTTTTGTAGTTTTCTTTATATATGTTTTTTGTCTCTTTAGTTAAATTTATTCCTAGGTATTTTATTCTTTTAGTTGCGATTGTAAATGGGATGCATTTCTTGATTTCCCCCTCAGCTTGTTCATTACTAGTGTATAGAAATGCTACAGATTTTTGAATGTTGATCTTGTAACCTGCTACTTTGCTGTATTCATTTATTAGCTCTAGTAGTTTTGTTCTGGATATTTCCGGGTTTTTGATGTATAGTATCATATCATCTGCAAACAGTGATAGTTTTACTTCTTCCTTTCCAATTTTGATGCCTTGTATTTCTTTTTCTTGCCTAATTGCTCTGGCTAGAACTTCCTTCACAATGTTGAATAACAGTGGTGACAGTGGACATCCTTGTCTTGTTCCTGATCTTAGGGGGAAAGTTTTCAATTTTTCACCATTGAGGATGATATTAGCTGTGGGTTTTTCATATATTCCCTCTCTCATTTTAAGGAAGTTCCCTTGTATTCCTATCTTTTGAAGTGTTTTCAACAGGAAAGGATGTTGAATCTTGTCAAATGCCTTCTCTGCATCAATTGAGATGATCATGTGATTTTCTGCTTTGATTTGTTGATATGGTGTATTCCATTAATTGATTTTCTTATGTTGAACCTTCTTTGCATACCTGGGATGAATCCTACTTGGTCATGATGTATAATTCTTTTAATGTGTTGTTGGATACGATTTGCTAGAATTTTATTGAGGATTTTTGCATCTATATTCATTAGAGAGATTGGTCTGTAGTTTTCTTTTTTTGTAATATCTTTGCCTGGTTTTGGTATGAGGGTGATGTTTGCTTCATAGAATGAATTAGGTAGTTTTCCCTCCACTTCGATTATGTTGAAGAGTTTGAGGAGAATTGGTACTAATTCTTTCTGGAACGTTTGGTAGAATTCACATGTGAGGCCATCTGGTCCTGGACTTTTCTTTTTAGGGAGATTTTGAATGACTAATTCAATTTCTTTACTTGTGGTTGGTTTGTTGAGGTCATCTATGTCTTCTTTTTTTTTTTTTTTAAAGGAAGGAAAGACAGAGAAGGAAGGAAGGATGGAAGGAAGGAAGGGAGGAAGAAAGGGAAACATCTTTAAACATTTTCTTGTTTTATTATATTTTGTTTGTTTATTTGTTTTTTACATGGGCTAGGGCCGGGAATCGAACCGGGGTCCTCCGGCATAGCAGGCAAGCACTCTTGCCCGCTGAGCCACCGCGGCCCGCCCCATCTATGTCTTCTTGAGTCAAAGTTGGTTGTTCATGTCTTTCCAGGAACCCGTCCATTTCATCTAAATTGTTGTATTTATTAGCGTAAAGTTGTTCATAGTATCCTGTTATTACCTCCTTTATTTCTGTGAGGTCAGTAGTTATGTATCCTCTTCCATTTCTGATCTTATTTATTTGCATCCTCTCTCTTCCTCTTTTTGTCAATCTTGATAAGGGCCCATCGATCTTATTGATTTTCTCATAGAACCAACTTCTGGTCTTATTGATTTTCTCTATTGTTTTCATGTTTTCAATTTCATTTATTTCTGCTCTGATCTTTGTTATTTCTTTCCTTTTGCTTGCTTTGGGATTAGTTTGCTGTTCTTTCTCCAGTTCTTCCAAATGAACAGTTAATTCCTGCATTTTTGCCTTTTCTTCTTTTCTGATATAGGCATTTAGGGCAATAAATTTCCCTCTTAGCACTGCCTTTGCTGCATCCCATAAGTTTTGATATGTTGTGTTTTCATTTTCATTTGCCTCGAGGTATTTACTAATTTCTCTTGCAATTTCTTCTTTGACCCACTCGTTGTTTAAGAGTGTGTTGTTGAGCCTCCACATATTTGTGAATTTTCTGGCATTCCGCCTAATATTGATTTCCAACTTCATTCCTTTATGATCCGAGAAAGTGTTGTGTATGATTTCAATATTTTTAAATTTGTTAAGACTTGCTTTGTGACCCAGCATATGGTCTATCTTTGAGAATGATCCATGAGCACTTGAGAAAAATGTGTATCCTGCTGTTGTGGGATGTAATGTCCTATAAATGTCTGTTAAGTCCTGCTCATTTATAGTAATATTCAGATTCTCTATTTCTTTATTGATCCTCTGTCTAGATGTTCTGTCCATTGATCAGAGTGGGGAATTGAAGTCTCCAACTATTATGGTATTTGTGTCTATTTCCCTTTTCCGTGTTTGCAGTGTATTCCTCACGTACTTTGGGGCATTCTGGTTCGGTGCATAAATATTTATGATTGTTATGTCTTCTTGTTTAATTGTTCCTTTTATTAGTATATAGTGTCCTTCTTTGTCTCTTTTAACTGTTTTACATTTGAAGTCTAACTTGTTGGATATTAGTATAGCCACTCCTGCTCTTTTCTGGTTGTTATTTGCATGAAATATCTTTTCCCAACCTTTCACTTTCAACCTATGTTTATCTTTGGGTCTAAGATGTGTTTCCTGTAGACAGCATATAGAAGGATCCTGTTTTTTAATCCATTCTGCCAGTCTATGTCTTTTGATTGGGGAATTAAGTCCATTAACATTTAATGTTATTACTGTTTGGATAATATTTTCCTCTACCATTTTGCCTTTTTTATTATATATATCATATCTGACTTTCCTTCTTTCTACACTCTTCTCCATACCTCTCTCTTCTGTCTTTTCGGTTCTGACTCTAGTGCTCCCTTTAGTATTTCTTGCAGAGCTGGTCTCTTGGTCACAAATTCTCTCAGTGACTTTTTGTCTGAGAATGTTTTAATTTCTCCTTCATTTTTGAAGGACAATTTTGCTGGATATAGGAGTCTTGGTTGGCAGTTTTTCTCTTTTAGTAATTTAAATATATCATCCCACTGTCTTCTAGCCTCCATGGTTTCTGCTGAGAAATCTACACATAGTCTTATTGGGTTTCCCTTGTATGTGATGGATTGTTTTTCTCTTGCTGCTTTCAAGATCCTCTCTTTCTCTTTGACCTCTGACATTCTAACTAGTAAGTGTCTTGGAGAACGCCTATTTGGGTCTAATCTCTTTGTGGTGTGCTGCACTTCTTGGATCTGTAATTTTAGGTCTTTCATAAGAGTTGGGAAATTTTCAGTGAAAATTTCTTCCATTAGTTTTTCTCCTCCTTTTCCCTTCTCTTCTCCTTCTGGGACACCCACAACACGTATATTTGTGTGCTTCATATTGTCCTTGAGTTCCCTGATACCCTGTTCAAATTTTTCCATTCTTTTCCCGATAGTTTCTGTTTGTTTTTGGAATTCAGATGTTCCATCCTCCAAATCACTAATTCTATCTTCTGTCTCTTTGAATCTATCATTGTAGGTATCCATTGTTTTTTCTATGTTTTCTACTTTGTCCTTCACTTCCATAAGTTCTGTGATTTGTTTTTTCAGTTTTTCTATTTCTTCTTTATGTTCAGCCCATGTCTTCTTCATGTTCTCCCTCAATTTATCGATTTCGTTTTTGAAGAGGTTTTCCATTTCTTTTCATATATTCAGCATTAGTTGTCTCAGCTCCTGTATCTCATTTGAACTATTGATTTGTTCCTTTGACTGGGTCATATTTTCAATTATTTGAGCGTGATCCGTTATCTTCTGTTGGCGTCTGCGCATTTAGACAGATTTCCCTGGGTATTGGATCCAAAAGTTTGGAAGATTTTTCTGTGAAATCTCTGGGTTCTGTTTTTCTTATCCTACCCAGTAGGTGGCGCTCGTGGCACACGTTTGTCTGCGGGTCCCACCAGTAAAAGGTGCTGTGGGACCTTTAACTTTGGAAAACTCTCACCGTCCGGGAGGTTCGCTAGCCGAAGCAGCTTGGAAGAGTGCGAGCCAGCCCGGGGTCCGAATGCGGGAAGGGTTGCTGGCCGCCGAAGCCCGGGAAAGTGCCTGTCCGAATTTCCTAGTCGGCCCGGAGCGACAAGCGTGGCGGGATCGCCCCAGCGGCAGCGGCCCGCCCGGGAGAGTGTACGTTCCCGGGGAGTCACCGGTTTGGAAGGGGCCTCCCCCACCTGTCACCTTTCTCCGCGGCCTGGGGATTTCCGATCCAATTCTCTCAGTTGGTCCGGGGGCCCGCACGTGGTGTGGGTGCCAGCCGCCGTGGTTTCAGGGGACCACCTCTCCATTTCTCCCAGCCGGCCCGGGAAGGGGGAAGGGAGTGACTCCGGCTGCTTACCGCCCCACCCGGTGAAGCCCACGTGCCTCGGCGATCTCACCCGAGCGGCTTCTCTCAGCCAGTCAGCCGTTCCAGGATGGGGTACACTGTCTTTTTTTTTATCTCTGTTGTGGCTTTGGGTGCTGTTCTGTATCGTTTCTACTCCCCTAGTAGCTGTCCTGGAGAAGAAACTAAGATCCACGCGTCTTACTAAGCCGCCATCTTCTCCGGAAGTCTGTATAATTTCTTTATGTACACAGGATATCAAGCCTTTCTCTGATATGTGGTTTTGAAATATTTTCTCCCATTGAGTTGGCTGCCTCTTCACCTTTTTAACAAAGCCCTTTGAGGCACCAAAGCTTTTGATCTTAAGGAGTTCCCACTTGTCTATTTTTCCTTTCACAGTTTTAGGTGTAAAGTTTAAGAAACTACCTCCTATTACTAGATCTTGAAGATTTTTCCCTACATTTGTTTTAAGAAGTTTTATGGGACTGTCTCTTACATTTAAGTCTTTGATCCATTTAGAATTAATTTCTGTAAAGGGTGTAAGGTAGGGGTCCTCTTTCATTCTTTTGAGTATTGAAATCCAGTTCTCCCATGCCCATTTATTGAAAAGACTATTCTGTCCAGTTCAGTGGATTTGGGGGCCTTATTAAAGACAAAATGTCCATAAATTTGGTGGTCAATCTCTGCACACTCAATTCTATTCCCCTGGGCAGTCCATGGCACTTTGTGCCTGTACCATGCTATTTTGACCACTGTGGTTTTATACTAAGCTTTAAAGTCAGGAAGTGATAGAGTTCCCAGTTTGGTCTTTATTTTTAGAATATCTTTAACTATTCAAGGTCTCTTTCCCTTACACATAAATGTGATAACCAGTTGTTCCAAGTCTTCGAAGTAGGTTGTTGGAATTTTTATTGGTATTGCATTGATTCTGTAGATCATTTTGGGTACAATTGACATCCTGATGATATTCAACCTTCTTATCCATAAACATGGAATATTTTCCTATCTATTTAGGTCATTTTTACTTCTTTTAGCATTTTTTTAATAATTTTCTGGGTATTAGTCCTTGACATCCCTGGTTAGACTTATTCCTAGATACCTAATTCTTCTGGTCGCTATTTTGAATGGAATTTTTTCCTTAGTTGTCACCTCAGATAGGTCAATGCTTGTGTATAGAAAATATTGACTTTTGTATATTAATCTTGTATCCTGCCACTTTGCTGAGTTTGTTTATAAGCTCAAGTAGTTCTGCTGTACATTTCCCAGAGTTTTCAAAGTATAGGATTGTGTCATCTGCAAATAATGAAAGTTTTACTTCTTCCCCTCCTAATTGAATTCCTTTAATTTCTTTCTTCTGTCTAATTCTCTGGCTAGTATTTCAAATACAGTGTTGAATCAAAGAGGTGACAATGGGTATCCTTGTCTCATCCCTTATCTCAAGGGGAATAATTTCAATTTCTCACCATTAAGTATGATGGTGGCTATGAGTTTTTCCTATATGTCTTTTATGATATTGAGAATGTTTCCTTTGATACCTACTTTTCGAAGTGTTTTATCAGGAAAGGATGCTGGATTTTGTTGAATGCTTTTTCAGCACCAATTGATATGATCATGTGATTTTTTCCCCTTTTGATTGGTTGATGTGCTGTATTACATTGATTACCCCTGCATTCCTAGTATGAATCTCACTTGGTCATGATGTATAATTCTTTTAATGTAGAGTTAGATGTGATTTACTAGTATTTTGTTCAGAAGTTTTGCATTTATGTTCATAGGGGAGATTGCCCTGTAGATTTCCTTCCTTGTATCGCCTTTATCCAATTTTGGTATGAGAGTGACATTAGCTTCATAAAATGAGTTAGGTAGCATTCCATTTTCTTTTTGGAAGCAAAACTGGTGTCAGTTCTTTTTGAAAAGTTTGATAAAATTCTCCTATGAAGCCATCAGGTCCTGGGTTTTGTGTGAGAAGATTTTTGATAACTGATTGGATTTCCTTACTGGCAAATGGTTTGTTGAGATCTTCTATTTTTTCTTGAGCAATTCATGTATTTCTAGGAACATATGTCCATTTCATCTAAGTTATCTAGTTTGTTGGCCTATAGTTGTTCATAATATTCTTTTATGAATTTTTAAAATTTCTTAAAATGATCTGTGGTAACAACCCCCCTCTTGTTTCTTATTTATTAGTGTCCTCTCATTTTTATTCTTTGTTAGTCTAGCTAGGAGGCTCTGCTAATTTGGAAGGATTTATGTACCCTAGAAAAGCCATGTTTTGAGTTTAATCAATCTTGTGGGAGCAATAGTTTCTTCTAATCCCTATTCAGTACTATAGGTTGGAAACAATGAATTCTGGGTATTAAACTTAATTAGACAGAGACGTGTCTCCACCCATTCTACATAGGTCTTGATTAGTTTACTGGGATCTTATAAAAGAGGAGACATTTTTGGAGCGAGTTCCTTTTGAGAATGAAGAAAGCCACAGCAGAGCCAAGCAGAGGGATGAGGCCGAGAGAACCACAGATACCATCAACCAGTGACATTTGGAGATTCTGAGAGAGCAACGAAGGACAATGGAATGATGAGAGTCATGAAACAGAGCCCAGCCAGTGACTTTTGGAGATGAAGGAGAATGTCTCTAGAGGAGCTTCATGAAGCAAGAGACATAGAGAGGATGCTAACAGACCATGCCATGTTCACCATGTGCCTTTACACTTGAGAGAGAAACCCTAAACTTCAAGATACATAGGTATCTTTCCCTGGGTGCCTTAGATTGGACATTTCTATAGACTTGCTTTAATTGGGACATTTTCATGGCCTTGGAACTATAAGCTTGTAACTTATTAAATTCCCCTTTTAAAAAACCATTCCATTTCTGGTATATTGCATTCTGGCAGCTAGCAAACTAGAACAGATTTTGGTACTGAGAGTGCAGTGCTGCTGCAGCTTGCAAATACTTCACATGTTGGAGAGGCTTTTTAAATGGATAAAGGGAAGATTTTGGGGGAGTTATGAGAAGCTTGATAGAGAAGGCCTAGAATGCTTTGAAGAGACTATTGGTATAAATGTGGACTCTGAAAATACCTCTGAGAAGGCTCTAGACAGAAATGAGGCATGTGTTATTATAGACTGGAAGGAAGGCCAGCCTTGTTTTTAAATGGCAGAGAGTTTGGCAAAATTGACTAGTGACTTTGGCTATCTGACTTTCAAGTTCAGATTTGAAAATCCACGAACTTGGGTATTTAGCAGAAGAAATTTCCAAATTAAATGTGGAAAGTGCAGCCTGGTTTCTCTTCACAGCTTGTGACAAGAGAGAGACAAGCTGAAAACTGAACTCTTGGATACAAAGAAAAGAGAATTTAATGTTCTAGAAAATTCTGGGTGTTCTGGTTTGCTAGTTACCAGAATGCAATATACCAGAAATGGAATGGCTTTTAAAAATGGGAATTTAATAATTTTCTAGTTTGCAGTTCTAAGGCTGAGAAAATGTCCCAATTACAACCAGTCTATAGAAATGTCCAATCAAAGTTATCCGGAGAAAGATATCTTGGTTCAAGAAGGCTGATGACGTTCAGGGTTTCTCCCTCAAGGGAGAAGGCACATGGCGAACACCGTCGGGGCTTCTCTCTCAGCTGGAAGGGCACATGACGAACACGGAATCATCCACTAGCTTTCTCTCCTGGCTTCCTGTTTCGTGAAGCTCCCCAGGAGACATTTTCCTTCTTCATCTCCAAAGGTCGCTGGCTCGTGGTCTCTGTGCTTCGTGGTGCTGCAGCATTCTCTGCTCTCTCAGAATCGCTCTCATTCTCCAAAATGTTCCCTCTTTTATAGGACTCCAGAAACTAATCAAGACCCACCCAAATGGGTGGAGACACATTTCCCCTAATCCAGTTTAACAACCACTCTTGATTGAGTTACATCTCCAAAGAGATGATCTAATTACAGATTCAATCATACAGTATTGAATAGGGATTATTCTACCTTTATGAAATGGGATTTAGATTAAAACATGACTTTTCTAGGGGATATACATCCTTTCAAACCAGCACACTGGGCTTCCAGGAATGGAGACCCCAGAGAATGGTGCCCCATGTCAGGATGTGGCCAAATGTGGAACCAGTCAGTCATTTCAGAGAAAGCCAGGATCAGACACAGAGTTATCCAAGAAGGATTTGTTGAAATACGTTATCTCTGATGGGCATGTTCTGAGGCTACTGTATAGAAAGCCAATGAGACTGTTGTAGGATCTGTATAAAGAGAACCACTGCCGGTTGGGATGGAGAGGCACAGAGAAGGGAAACATTGGAGGAAAAATAACTTCAGAGGCAAACCATGGAGGCTGGGGTCTGAAGTCAAGAAGCCTCAGACTGGGAAAGCGGACCCACTTAAGCATGTGGAGAGTGTAAGTTTGCTGCAAAGGCAGAGGATGGGCCTTCCAACTTATTGCAGTGGAAGAGTCATGCCACCTCAGGCCCTGGAGATGGTGAAGCACATTCCTTGGGGTTTGGGGAAAGCCTGGCTGCTACCACATAGAGGGGTTGAACATGTGCCCCAGAGATGGCAGAGAGCCTGGGTGCATCCAAGATCCTTGGAGAAGGTGGAGCTGAGAAAAAGGTGGTCTCCCCAGTGTCCCCCAAGTTTGCATTTAGAGAGAGGTGGACTATCCCATAGGCTCTTGAAAGGGTGGAACTGCTGTTTTCTAAGCCCTGAAGATAAATGACTCTCAGACTTTGAAATCTAATGGATTTTGCCCTCCAGGTTTGGAAAGCTGTTTGGGTCTAGTGACCCCTGTGTTCCTTCCAATTCCTCCTTATGGAAGTTGGCATATGTATCATATGACTTTTCTCCTTTGAATGTTGGCAACAAATAACTTGTCCTGAGTTTTACAGGCCTCAATCCTGAGGAGAACTTTGCTTTAGGACAGACCATGCCTGTCACTGACTTTTTACCGGTTTTAGCCTTGTATTGTATTTGTAACATTACTAGAATGGTTTGAGTTTCTCTGATATTGTTATGGAATGAATGTATTTTGTATATGGAAAAACAGGTCTTTTTCAGGGTCCAGTAGGTGGAATGTTCTGGTTTGAAAGGATTTATTTATGTACCCTAGAAAAACCATGGTTTGAACCTAATCAATCTTGTGGGAGCAACGGTTCCTTCTAATCCCTATTCAGTGTTATAGGTTGGAAATTTGATAAGGTTATCCCTGCAGAGATGTGATTCAATGAATTCTGGGTCTTAAGCATGATTAGATGGAGATGTGTCTCCACCCATTCTATGTGGGTCTTGATTAGTTTACTGGGATCCTAAAAGCAGGAGACATTTTTAGAGAGAGTTCCTTTTGATAATGATGAGAAAGCCACAGCAGAGCCAAGCAGAGCTACAAGGCTGAGAGAACCACAGAGATCACCAGCTGGCAACCTTTAGAGATTCTGAGATAGCAGAGAAGGATGACAGAATGATGAGAGTCAAGTAGAGTCCACCATCAGTGACTTTTGGAGGTGAAGGAGAATTCCCCTGGGAGAACTTCATGAAGCAAGAGGCCTGGGGAGGAAGCTAACAGATGATGCCGTGTTTGCCATGTGCCTTTCCAGATGAGAGAGAAACCCTGACCATGTTCACCAAGTGCCTTTCCACTTGACAGAGAAACCCTGAACCTCATCAGCCTTCTTGAATCAAGGTATCTTTCCCTGGATACCTTGAATTGGGCTTTTCTATAGACTTGCTTTAATTGGTACATTTTCATGGCTGAAGAACTGTAAACTTGTAACTTATTAAATTTCCCTTTTTTTAAAAATTTTTTTATTAATCAAAAAAAGAAAAGATATTAACACAACATTTAGAAATCATTCCATTCTACACATGCACTCAGTAATTCTTAGTATCATCACATAGATGTATGATCATCATTTCTTAGTACATTTGCATCGATTTAGGAAAAGAACTAGCAAAATAGCAGAAAAAGATATAGAATGTTAATATAGAGAAGAGAATTAAAATAATAACACTAATAAAAAAATATACATATAAAAAGGAAAAAGAAAAAAACAAAAACAAAAGATACAAACACACAAACAAACAAACAAAAAACCATATTTCAGGTGCAGCTTCATTCAGTGTTCCAACCTAGTTACATTACACTTAGGTATTATTGTGCTGTCCATTTTTGAGATTTTGCATCTAGTCCTGTTGCACAGTCTGTATCCCTTCAGCTCCAATTACCCATTATCTTACCCTGTTTCTAACTCCTGCTGGTCTCTGTTACTAATGATATATTCCAAGCTGATTCTCAAATGTCGGTTCACATCAGTGGGACCATACAGTATTTGTCCTTTAGTTTTGGGCTAGACTCACTCAGCATAATGTTCTCTAGGTCCATCCATGTTATTACATGCTTCATAAGTTTAATCTGTCTTAAAGCTGCATAATATTCCATCGTAGGTATACGCCACAGTTTGTTTAGCCACTCGTCTGTTGATGGACATTTTGGCTGTTTCCGTCTCTTTGCAATTGTAGATAATGCTGCTATAAACACTGGTGTGCAAATGTCCATCTGTGTCTTTGCCCTTAAGTCCTTTGAGTAGATACCTAGCAGTGGTATTGCTGGGTCATAATCCATTCTGCCATTCTATGTCTTTTGATTGGGAAATTCAGTCCATTAACTTTTAGTGTTATTACTGTTTGGATAATATTTTCTTCTACCATTTTGGCTTTTGTATTATATATATCATATCTGATTTTCCTTCTTTCTACACTTTACTCCATACCTCTCTCTTCTGTCTTTTCGTATCTGACTCTAGTGCTCCCTTTAGTATTTCTTGCAGAGCTGGTCTCTTGGTCACAAATTCTCTCAGTGACTTTTTGTCTATAAATGTTTTAATTTCTCCTTCATTTTTGAAGGACAATTTTGCTGGATATAGGAGTCTTGGTTGGCAGTTTTTCTCTTTTAGTAATTTAAATATATCATCCCACTGTCTTCTAGCCGCCATGGTTTCTGCTGAGAAATCTACACATAGTCTTATTGGGTTTCCCTTGTATGTGACAGATTGTTTTTCTCTTGCTGCTTTCAAGATACTCTCTTTCTCTTTGACCTCTGACATTCTAACTAGTAAATGTCTTGGAGAACGCCTATTTGGGTCTATTCTCTTTGGGGTGCGCTGCACTTCTTGGATCTGTATATTTAGGTCTTTCATAAGAGTTGGGAAATTTTCAGTGATAATTTCTTCCATTAGTTTTTCTCCTCCTTTTCCCTTCTCTTCTCCTTCTGGGACACCCACAACACGTATATTTGTGCGCCTCATATTGTCATTCAGTTCCCTGATTCCCTGCTCAAGTTTTTCCATTCTTTTCCCTATAGTTTCTGTTTCTTTTTGGAATTCAGAAGTTCCATCCTCCAGTTCGCTAATTGTAGCTTCTGTCTCCTTAGATCTACCATTGTAGGTATCCATTGTTTTTTCCATTTTTTCTTCTTTGTCCTTCACTCCCATAAGTTCTGTGATTTGTTTTTTCAGATTTTCTATTTCTTCTTTTTGTTCAGCCCGTGTCTTCTTCATGTCCTCCCTCAATTTATTGATTTGGTTTTTGAAGAGTTTTTCCATTTCTGTTCATATATTCAGCATTAGTTGTCTCAGCTCCTGTATCTCATCTGAACTATTGGTTTGTTCCTTTGACTGGGCCATATCTTCAATTTTCCGAGCATCATCCATTATTTTCTGCTGGTGTCTGGGCATTTGATCAGATTTCCCTGGGTGTGGGACCCAGCTGGTTGAAAGGTTTTTCTGTGGAATCTCTGGGCTCTGTTTTTCTTTTACTGCCCAGTAGGTGGCGCTCGTGGCAGTCGTCTGTCTGCGGGGCAGTTGGCCCGGGAAACCGCGCGTGGAGGCGGGGGTCGCTGGCCGCCGTGGCTTGGGGGAGTGCCGGTCCAAATTGCCCAGCTGGCCCGAGACGCCAAGCGTGATGGGAGGGCCCCGCTATCCAACGTTCCCAGTCAGACCAGGGAGCCACGTGCATGGAGGGGACCCCAGTCGCCAGCCGCCCCGGCCGGGAAAACGTGCGCCCCTCGGGTATCTCACCGCAGAGGATTCTCCCTGCCCATTCAGCTGTTCCAGAATGGGGTACGCTGTCTTTTTGGTCTCTGTCGTGACTCCGGGAGCTGTTTCGTATTGTTTCTGTTTCTTTAGTTGCTTTTCTGGAGGAGAAACTAAGACCCGCGCGTCTTACTAAGCCGCCATCTTCTCCCATTAAATTTCCCTTTTAAAAAAGCTGGTCCATTTCTGGAATATTGCTAGCAAACTAGAACAGGGACCTTCAATTTTATTATTTTCTCAAAGAATCTACTTTTAGTTTTGTTGATTCTTTCTATTGTTTTATTGTTCTCCAGTTTGTTCATATCTGCTTTAGTCTTTATTATTTCTCTTTGGGGTTAGTTTGCTGTTCTTTCTCTAAATTCTCCAGGTGAGCAGTTAAATCATCAAGTTTTGCTCATTCTTGTTTCTTAGTATAGACATTTAGGGCAAGAAATTTCCTTCTCAGTACTGCCTTTGTCACATCCCATACATTTTGATATGTTGTATTCTCATTATCATTCATCTCCATATATTTACTGATTTATATAGCAATTTCTTCCTTGACCCACTGATTATTTAAGAGTGTGTTGTTTAACTTCCATATATTTGTAAAAGCTCTGGTTCTTTGGTCATTATTAATTGCCAACTTTATTCCATTGTGATCAAAGAAAATGCTTTCAATAATTTCAGTCTTGTTAAATGTATAGAGACTCAGTTTATGTAGCAGTATATGATCTATCCTGGAGAAAATTCCATGTGCACTAGAGAAGAGTGTGTATCCCAGTGTTTTGGGATGTAATGATCTATACATCTATTAGATCTAATTTCATTTATCCTGTTGTCTAGGTTCTCTATTTCCTTGTTGATCCTCTGTGTGTTTGCTCTATGTATAGCAGAGAGTGGTGTATTGAAGTCTCCCACTATTACTGTTGATATGTCTATAGCTCCCTTCAATTTTTCAAACATGTGCCTCATATACTTTGGAGCTCCTTGATTGGGAGTATACACATTTAGGATTGTTATTTCTTCCAGATGAATTATTACTTTTATTAACATATAGTGTCCTTCTTTGTCTTTTATGATATCTTTACATTTAAAGTCTATTTTGCCTGATATCAGTATAGCTACGCCTGCTTTCTTTTGGTTAGAGCATGCATAGAATATCTTTTTCCATCCTTTCACTTTCAATCTAACTGTGTCTTTGAGTCAAAGATGCATCTCTTGTAAACAGCATATGGATGGTTTATATTTTTTGATCCATTCTGTCAGTCTGTATCTTTTAATTGGTGTATTTAGTCCATTAACATTCAAAGTATTTACTGTAAAAGCAGTTCTTGATTCTACCATCTTGTCCTTTAGTTTTTATTTGTCATATCTGTTTATAATTTTCCTTCTCCCTCTCTTTTCCTTTAAATTAGCTTTACTATATTCTTTAATTCTGTGCCATCCTCCAGACCTCCCTCTCCTGTCTTTTTTCATCAGCTGTCAGGGCTCCTTTTCATATTTTTTGTAGGGCTGGTCTCTTGTTGACTATTCTCTCAATCTTTCCTTGTATTTGAAAATTTTAACCTCTCCCTAAATTTTGAACAATAACTTGGCTGGAAAAAGAATTCTTGGTTGAAAGTGTTTCTCATTCAGGATCTTAGAAATATCATACCACTGCCTTCTTGCTTCCATGTTGCTTCTTGAGTAGCCTAAAACCAGTCTTATGTGTTTTCCCTCGTATTAGGAGATTACTTTTCTCGTGCTGCTTTCAGGACTTTCTGTCTCTGTTCAGCACTTGACAGTCTGATTAGTACATGTCTTCGAGTGGACTTGTTCAGATTTATTTTATTTGGAGTTCAATGGGCCTCTTTGATGTACATATTCATGTATTTTATAAGAATTGGGAAGTATTCTCCAATTATATCTTCAGCTAACTTTCCCAACCCTTTACTTTTCTCTTCTCCTGGAACGACAAATAATTCTTATATTTTTGTGCCTCTTGTTGTCCATCATTTCCCTAAGATCCAGTTGTATTTTTTCCATCTTTCTTGCCATTTATTCTTTGTGTGTTGTAGTTCTATTGTTCTATCATCTAGTTAACATATTCTTCCTACTGCTTCTTTGAATCTGCTATCATGTGTCTCCAGTATATATTTGATTTGGTCTACTGTATCTTTCATTTCTATGAGATCTGCCAGTTTTCTATTTAAACTCCTGAATTCTTCTTTATGCTCTTCTAGTGTCTTCCTGATATCTTTTATTTCTTTATAAATATCTGGGAGTAGTTCCATATTCTATATACCTTCTGGGATTTTGATTTGGCCATTTGGCTGGGTCATCTGCTTGGATCTACATGTGTTTTTTGTTGTGATTGGGCCATTTGATTATCTTGATATGGTTATTGTGCAAGTGGGTTTCTTTCAGTCTTCAAAAGTCTTGTATTTACCTAGTTTTTGCTGACTGTTTCTGAAAGGTTTAGGAGGCAAGAGGGTGAGAAAGAAGGTAGATCAGGAAATTTAAAGTGAGAGTGTTTATTTATGTGCTCCCAGGCAGAGCAAATTACTTTTTGAGTGGGTATGGGAGATCACAGGTGAGGATGGCAGGGCCGCTAAGGACAGTGAAGGATTAGGTGGTGGCGGAGGAGCCAGTGAAGGGGGAAGAGGGCATGGTGGTGGTTGGAGAGTCGCTGGAATAGAAGGAGGTAGGGAAGAATAAGATGGCAGCTGGGGAGCCACTAGAGCAGAAAGGGAAAGAGAAGGACAAAATGGTGGCTGGAGTGCTGCCTGCACAGAAGGAGAAAGAGAAGGGCAAGATGGCGGCTGGTGCACTGCTGGTGTAGGAGGGGAAAGAGAAGGACAAGATGGTGGTTGGAGCGCCGCTGGGGCAGAAGGAGGAAGGGAAGGACAAGATGGCAGCTGGGGTGCCACTGGTGGGGAGAGGAGGGTAGAGCGGGGGAGAAGAGGATAGTTTCCCTAAATCTGGTGGAGGCCCTGGTCATTTAAAGGAAGATGAATCAAGGGGGTCAGAAAAGGAGGAAGTTTCATTGGACTGTTTGTCCAGGAGCAAGGGCTTGGGGGTTTCTTTGGCTAGAAGAATCTGAACCATGTGCAGGAAGTGCAGAGAGAGGGGCAGGAATGCAGAAGAAAAAAAGCCTGGACATAAGGAATTTTGGCCCATTTGTCATTCCTCTGGCAAAAGTTGCAGAGGTTTGTAAGGATATTAAAATTGAAAGTCCCATCCTCAGGCCAATGAGAATCATCCAATTGATATTGGGGCCAATCCTTTTTACAAAAGTAAGTAAGGCATTTTGGCTGGATGTCTGGAAGTAAATCCAGTGTGGATGGGTTTGTCAGAAGACAACCCAGAGGAGTATAAGATTTGGTCTTTGAGGATTTATTACCCATACTGATGGGTCTCAAAGGACAAAGAACTGGCCCAGGGGGTGTCAGCATCCCAACGCCCTGAGAGAGTCCTTGGAGCTCTTACGAACAGGGGTTCATCTTCCCAGGGGATGTCTCACCCTGATTTGAGGCCCTTTCAGGTCCTGGACCTGAATTTGGGAGGGAAACAAGAAGGGGCATCCCCACAACTTTTTGAGTCCCAGGAAAGGGAGTGAGGCTTGTGGGCATCCCTATTCACCTCAGCCCTTGGAAGAGAACCTGACCTGAATTCACAATTTTTGGAGGGTTATTTATGGGCAGGCTCTCTTGGAATGGTGAGATGCAGCAGCAGGGCTAGGAGGGAAGGGACTTACCCAATCTGTGGTGGATGTAGTGGTGGGCCAAAGGATCCCTTGTCACTGGCTATGTGGAGGAGAGGAAGCTGGGGCACCCCTGGCCAGGTGGGCAGCACCTGCGCTCCTCTCCTGGGTTTTGGCACCAAGATGAAAGGTTTAGGAGGCAAGAGGGTGAGAAAGAAAGAAGGTGGACCAGGAAATTTAAAGTGAGACTGTTTGTTTCTGCACTCCCAGGCAGAGCTCACTGAACCCAAGATGGAGGGAGGTGAGTCCACGTGCGGGCTTTGGTGTGGGCAACTTTTAAGGAGGGTGTCAGGTGACGTCCGGAAGGGGAGGTTCATTAGTTCCAGAAGTCATGTTGGGAGGGGTGACACAACCTCTGCAGCTCAAGTTGTAGTGCCCTTACCCGTTCCCCTGACCTAACAGTTTCCTTTCGCACTTTGTCAGTTATTCTCTGCCAAATCAAGGTCCAGATCCCCTGCAAGGGATACAATTCAACTTAAGGGTTTATTATAAGTTAGGCCGAGTGCACAGGTATGCCAATGGCAGACACAAGGTGGACTCCTAGCTCTGTGCATTAAAAAAAAATGAGGAGTGAAAAAGAAAATAGAGATAATAATAATAAAGTAAAATAAAAATATAAGAAAACTATGAAACGCAAAAACAATGACCACGACAAAAATGCAGCTTTCAAAATACACCTCAGCAGTAGTAGGCAGCAGAATCAAAAGGAGACACCCCAAAACATACTAGGAGGGAAGTCATGTTGGCGCCCACCAGGAGGAAGGAAAATTTAAGAGAAAAATAATAATAGCAATAATAAAAATATGTGAACTAAAATATAGAAAATGAGCAAAATATAACAATTTAAAAATATCTATAAATTTTTTTTGAATAGCGAAAAGGACAATTATATTACTAGTAAAAATGTGTAGAAAGAATGTTCTTAAGGGAGGGAATAAAAAAGGAATATTAGAAGAAAAAAATTTAATGAAATAAAAAATAAAAAAGACCTAAGCAGATAGCGAGTCAGCTTGCCTGCACTTTCCCCTTCACTCCAGCAGGTGGCGACTGTGAGGCTCCTCCTCCCTCAAGCTCTTCCTTCCCTGTCTGGTGCAGCTGACCTGCACTTACTGTGTCTGGCCAGCAGTCTCCTCCTCCCTTAGCCCGGCCCCTCTTTGCTGGAGCGACTTGGGTCAGCGTGCTTAGCAGAGGTACTGCCCCAGAAGGGGGGCTGTTCCACCAAGGGCAGCTGGCCATCAAGTCTCTGCTCAGGGACTCGGAAGCCAATCAGCATGTGGGAGGTCAGCTGATCAGATACCTGCCAGATACCAGATACCGGGACTGCAGCCGACTTTTCAGCACCCAATGGGGTGACCCCTCCACTCATGCCAAGGCCCACCCTGCAGTGGACGATTGCCAGCCTCTAGACTCCCTGCAGGAACTGCCCACCATGACCACGTGGTAGGATTCCGCAGCCGACAGCTGTGCAGTCTGGAGCCGAAGAGGATCAGCTCCCTCTTACGGCGCCTCCCAAGAGCACCTCAGTCGGCCCCGTGGGGATCCCAGCCACCATCCCACTCACTCTCCCCTGATCCTCCTCTCCTCCCCCGCAAAGAAACCTACCTAAAGACCCTCCTAGACTACTCAGACCCCAGGACCTGCAGTCTAGGACATTTTCTCCCCATCTTCTATCTTGTTTCCTGAAGCGGGAGTGAACTCCAGTAGGAGCCAAAGGGTTAATAGAAAATCTGCGGAATTTATTGGGAGTGACTGGCTTCAGAGTGGCTTTGAGGAGGTCTGCTGCAAACAGCGAGCTCCTGGCCATGAGCCGTATCTGGGGGTGAAGGGGAAGAACATGTTCTGCAAACAGACTTGTTTTGTTCCTACTTTCGCACACGAAGTATGGAATGTTCCCTTTTTTGCTACCCAGATATCCAGGAGGCTAGATTGAATAACAAGAGAGTAAGGGAGTAATACATGGAAAATCAGTCTTGGTCAGCAAAAGAGCTGTAAAAAATGATATAAAATAAAGCAGCTGGAGCTCTTCGGGGCTGCAGTCATCTTGTCTGTCTTGTGTGTCTGTGTGTTTCATTCCACAGGGTTGCTGAAAGATTGCAACAAACTCCCTCCACCATCTTCCTGGAAGCCCCTTTAACTCCTTTCTGTAGTTTTGAGGAAAGGGACGGTCTTTTTAAGACTCCTCTGCCACTTTGTCTGCTCCCAGAGCCAGGCCCCCAGTGATCTAAAGTACCTGATCAAAAGCAGTGATAAGTACACACCCAGATCTCAGGGAACCAGGTCTGTATTGGTGTATAATCTCACACTGGTACCAGCGGGCAACTGCAGAAGCCTGGGTAGAGGACTTCACTGCTGCCTGCCATGAAGCTGGGGGACAGGTGGTGGCAGGTGCTGCATAGAGAGTGAAATTCATTGGTATCTACTGCAGTTTGCCAGCCCTTTCCTCCTCCTCATCACTGGATGCTGTACACAGCTATTCTAAACTCTGGAGTTTTAAAAATAGTTGATTCAGACAGTTCCTGATTATTCAATGGATGTTTTGGTGGAGGGACCAGATCTTGGGCCATCTTCCCCTAAGGTCTGAATTTGAGAAGCCAAACTGTATTCCCAAACAAAAGATCAGTTTTGTTCTTGGTAACTTATGACCTAAGTGAACTATGGAAAAAATATACCACAAGTAATCCAGAGAGCAAATTATGCATTCATGTGTCAATAAGAACTGTTGTTGCCTATATTAGCAACAACATATCTCTAGAGAAACAGAACCAACAGGAGAGATCTGTAAATATGAGATTTATAAAAGTGTCTCACACAACCATGGGGATGTAGAGTCCAAGGTCTGTAGGGCGGGCCATGAGCTGGCAGCTCCAATGAAGGTTCTAAGTAAACTCTCAGGAGAGGCCGACAGGCAGAAGCAGAAAAGAAGGCTTGTCTCCTTTGAATGTTCCTTAAAAGCCTTCTGATAATTAGATCAAGAGTCACTCATTGCAGCAGATACTCCCCTTAGCTGATTGCAAAAGTAACCAGTCATGGATGCAGCCAATGTGCTCATGATTTAAGTCCATGAAATGTCCTCACAGCAACACATAGGCCAGTGCTTGCCTGACCAGACCACTGGGCACCATCACCTGGCCAAGTTGACAGAATGAATCTGACCATCACAAGACACTTTTTGGCTCTCTCATCTATTTCTTTTGTTGTTCTTGTTAATCTGAGCCAACTTTGTTTTTCTGGTTCCTATGACCTTTCTATTTCCCCTGCTTAAACTGGGGTGGATTTTCAGTCTTATGAGACTGTCCTCTCCCTCTCTGGCTATGTTCTGGCCACCCTTTCCTTTCCTTGCTTTCCTTGACCATATTTTATTTCTTAGAGCAGGAAATGAAGAAAAATATTTCCATTTCATGCATATTTTAATGCAGAGAAAAATATTAGAAAGACAAAAATATATTGCATTAGAACACATTCTGTAAGGAAAGTGGAGAAAGGGAATAAGTGTTCAAGGAGGGGAAAAGAGCATATTTTTGTAAATTGTGAACAAGTCACACTGGAAATCAACTATTTGGGAAATGTTATGCTAAATAGTGTAGTAAACATTTATAATATTTGTAAATTTGAAAAGTCAGCATCTACTAATCAATCTGGTTTTTATTGTGCATTTTTTGTATATTTTCTTACTCATTTGTCCATACACTGGGTAAAGGGTGTCAGTCACAAGGTTTTCATAATCACAAGGTCATAACACAAAAGCTATATAATTCTACATCTTCAAGAATCAAGACTACTAGATTACAGTTCAACAGCTTCAGGAATTTCTCTGTAGCTCCTCTGTTTTGGTTTGTTAATGCTGCTGGAAATGCAATATACCAGAAATGGGTTGCCTACTATAAAGAGAATTTATTAAGTTACAGTTCAAAGTTCTAAGGTTATAAAAATGTCCAGACTAAGGCATGTCTGGAGAGGCTGAGCCCTCTAGGTTTCAGGACTTTCAAGGACCCATTTGTAGGTTGTAGGTTTCTGGAAAGTTGCCCTAGTGCATAGAAACTTTGTAGAATCTTATATATTCCCCTGGGTGTTCTTTAGGATTGACTGGAATGGTTTTGGTTGGGGCTTTACAGGCTATAATAGGTAGCAATGTCTACCTGAAGCTTGTGTAAGAGTGGCCTCCAGAGTACTCTCTCTACTCTATTTAAACTCTCTCAGCCACTGATACTTTATTAGACTTCTTTTTTCCCTTTTGTTCAGGATGGCATTGTTGATCCCATGGTACCAGGGCCAGACTCATCCCTGGGAGTCATCTCCTATGTGACCAGGGAAACTCACCCCTGGATGTCATGTCCCATGTAGGGGGGAGGGCAATGATTTCACTTATAGAATTCAGCTTAGGAAGAGTGAGACCACATCTGAGCAACAAAAGAGTCCTGCAGAAGTAACTCTTAGGCATGTCTATAGGTAGGCTAAGCTTCTCCACACCTATATAAGCTTCACAAGAGTAAGCCTCAAGATCAAGGGTCTGGCCGATTGATTTGGGTGTCCCTAATGTTTGACACAGTATCAGGGGATTCCCTGATGATAAAGTTTAATAGTTCCATAATTTTTCTCCCATCCCTCAAGGGACTTTGCCAATGCTTTTTGATAATCTGCTTAATATTTTCTAAGATATATCCAGGCAGTAAATTAAGGTATATGGGATTAAAGGCCCTTGTTCTGATTCTGTGATACCTGTGTTTCACTTTCAAATGAACTACCCAGACAGGTTGAGTTAGATTATGTGCTCCAGAAAATTTAGGTTCCAGACAAAATGCACCTTACTTCCTTTGGTCTCAAAGAGTAGGTGCAGTTTTAAAAAATAGACAATGTCTTCCTTACCCCTGTGTTCTGAATTTCCTTAATCCCGACCTGATTGGCTTCATACTTATCTCTAAGTACCAGGATATCAATATGTAAAATAGCCTCTCAAAGTCCAGAAATAACAATTACCATTCCAGACTGAATGTGTCTGCTATAAGAGCTTACAATCTAGGTCCCAGTTTTCTTATAAGTATTTTCAAAGGAGACCATACAATAATTATTCTTTCATTTCTGGCATATTTTGCCTCACCAAATGTCCCACAGATTCATTCACATTGTTGCGTGCCTCATGACTTTGTTCCTTTTTGTAGCAGCACTATATTCCATCATATGTATACACCATTATTCACCAAGATCGGTCAGTCAGTGCATCCTTCAACCACCTGCATTCATTAAGCATCATGTATAATGCCGAAAGTCCACAGTCCATCAACACTCTCAATTTTAGATAACCTCATTCTTCCCAAGAGAAAGATAACCAATAAACACATCCACACTAAATAGGAAATCTAAACCTCCCCTTAACTCTTGTCCCTCTCCCCATTATTTACCCCTGCTGTTGCTGTGGTACTGCTGATGTTTTCCTGTTAAGCATAGTACATACCATGCAACAGTAGCTTTCCCCCTGTATCCTGGAATTAAACACTCTTTGTACATAAATCATATCTCTGAAATAGTACTTGAAAGAACTTATTTATGTTTGCAGTATTAATCAGTGGGACATGTAGGTCTATAGAACCCTTTCAATCTTGTGCACCTTCAGTATGGTAATATTACTTACAGACCCACCAGTGAACCACCTTCACTTCTATCTCTTCCCTTATATTTGAGTTCAACCTCATTAGCTAACCATTCACCCATTTCTAGCTTCTATGTATCTCTAAATCCCCTATATTCAGTATTGTAAGCCTCTGATTTTACCTTTGCCATGGTCATAAAAGTGGAGTCATAGAGTATCTATCCTTTTATGTCTTATTTATTTCACTCAACATTATGTCCTCAAGGTTCATCCATCTTGCTATGGGCTTCAGGACGTCATTTCGTCTTACTGCTGCATACTATTCTACCATATGTATATACCACATTTTGTCAATCCACTCATCTGTTGGTGGGCATTTGGATTATTTCCATCTTTTGGCGATTGTGAATAATGCTGCTATGGACATCGGTGTGCAGATGTCTGTTCGTGTCGTTGCTTTCAGCTCTTCTTGGTATAGCACCAAGTAGTGCTATTACTGGGTGATAGGGCAATGATATTTAATTTCTTAAGGAACTACCAAACTGTCTTCCATAGTGGCTGTACCATTATACATTCCCATCAGCAGTGCATAATATCCCAATTTCTCCACGTTTCCCAACATTTCCTGTTTGTTTAATAGCAGCCATTCTTATAGGTGTAAAGTGGTATTTCACTGTAGTCTTGATCTGTATTTCCCTTATAGCTAATGAAAATGAACATCTCTTCATATGCTTTTGAGCCATCTGTATTTGCTCTTCAGAAAAATGCCTATTCATATCTTTAGCCCATTTTATAATTAGGTTGCTTGTTCTTTTGTTGTTGAATTGTATAGTTTCATTCTGTATATAGGATATCAAACCTTTGTCCGATATGTAAAATATAAAAATTTTCTTCCATTGAGTAGGCTGCCTCTTCACTTTTCTGACAAAGTCTTCTGAGGTGCGGGAGCATTTGATTTTGAGGAGTTCCCATTTATCTATTTTTCCTTTTGTTGCTTGTACTTTGGTTGTAAAGTTTAGGAAGCTGCCTCCTATTACTAGATCTTGAATATGTTTCCCTACATTTTCTTCTAGGAGCTTTATAGTGCTAATTCTTGTATTTAGGGGTTTGATGCACTTTGAGTTAATTTGGTATTGGGTGTAAGATAAGGGTCCTCTTTTATTTTTTTGGCTACTGATATCCAGTTCTCCCATGCCAATCTATTGAAAACACTATTTTGTCCCAGTTCAGTGGATTTGGGGTCCTTCTCAAAAATCAGTTGACCATAGGTTTGGTGCTCAATCTCTGTGCCCTTGATTTAATTCCATTGGCCGATACTTCCATCTTTGTGGCAGTACCATGTTGTTTTGACCACTGTGACTTTATAATAAGTGTTGAAGTCAGGAAGTGTTAACCCTCCCACTTTGTCCTTCTTTTTTATGATGCTTTTAGTGTTTCAGGGTCTCTTTCCCTACCAGATGAATTCTGTAACTAACTTTTCCAAGTCTTCAAAGTAGGTTGCCAGAATTTTGATTGGTACTGTGTTGAATCTGTAAATCAATTTGGGTAGAACTGACATCTTAACTACATTTAACTTTCTTATCCATGAGCGGGGAATGTCTTTCTACCTCTTTAGATCTTCTTTGATTTCTTTTAGCAATGTTATATAGTTTTTTGTGTACAAGACCTTTATGTCCCTAATTAAGTTCATTCATTAGTACAGATTCTTTTAGTTGCTATTTTGAATGGAATTTTTTCCTTAACTAACTCCTCAATTAGGTCATTGCTTTTTTGTTTATTTTTGTATAAAAACGTTACTGGGTTTTGCACATTAATTTTATATCCCACCACCTTGCTGAATTTGTTCATTAGTCAAGTAACTTTGTTGTAGATTTCTCAGGATTTTACAAGTATGGTATCATGTCATCTTCAAGTAATGAAAGTTTGACTTCTTCCTTTCCAATTTGGATGCCTTTTATTTCTTTGTCCTGACTTATTGCTCTAGCTTGAACTTTTAGCAGAATATTGAATAATAGTGATGACAGAGGGCATCCTTGTCTCATTTCTTTTCTTAGGGGAAAAACTTTCAGTCTCTCTTCATTGAATAGGATGCTGGCTATCAGTTTTTCATATATGCCTTTTATCCTGTGGAGGAAGTTTTCTTTGATTCCTATCTTTTGAACAGTTTCTTTTTCAGAAAAGGATATTGAATTTTGTTGAATGCTTTTTCAG
This sequence comes from Tamandua tetradactyla, assembly GCF_023851605.1. Taxonomy (NCBI): domain Eukaryota; kingdom Metazoa; phylum Chordata; class Mammalia; order Pilosa; family Myrmecophagidae; genus Tamandua; species Tamandua tetradactyla. The sequence goes on from NC_135335.1 coordinate 12,351,273, forward strand.
CATCAGTTGAAATCATGATGTGATTTTCCCCTTTCAATTTGTTAACGTGCTGTATTACATTAATTGATTTTTTTTGTGTTGAACCATCCTTGTATTCCTGGTTTAAACCCCGCTTAGTTGTGGTGTATAATTCTTTGAAAGTGTTGTTGGATTCCATGTACTACTATTTTGTTGAGAATTTTTGCATCTATGTTCATTAGGGAGATTGGCCTGTAGTTTTCCCATTTAGGACATTTGTACCCAGTTTTGGTATTAAAATGATGTAAGCTTCATAAAATGCGTTAGGTAGTGTTCCTTTTTCCTCAATTCTTTGGAAAAGTTTGAGTGGGATTGGTGTTAGCCTTTTTTGGAATGTTTGATAAAATTCCCCTGTGAAGTTATCTGGCCTTAGGCTTTTCTTTGTAGGAAGATTTTTGATGACTGATTGAATCTCTTTGCTTGTGATTGGCTTGTTGAGTTTTCTATTTCTTCCTGAGTCGGTGTAGCTTGTTTGTGTGTTTCCTGGAATTTGCCCACTTCATCTAAGTTGTCTAGTTTATTGGCATATAGTTATTCACAGTATCCTCTTATGATGTCTCTTGTTTCTTTAGAGCACACCTTCTCATTCTGATTTTGTTTATTTGCATCCTCTCTCTTTTTTCCTTTGTCAGTCTTGCTACTGGCCATCAATTTTATTAATATTCTCAAAAACTTTGAGAATCAACTTTTGGTTTTATTGGTTCTTTCTATTGTTCTTTTGTTTTCCCATTCATTTAACTCTGCTTATAACTTTGTTATTGCTCTTCTTCTATTTGCCTTGGGGCTAGTTTGCTGTTCTTTCTCAAGTTACTCCAGGTGAGCAGTTAAGTCCTCAATTTTTGCTCTTTCTTATTTTTTAATATATGCCTTTTAGGGCAATAAATTTCCCTCTTGGCACAGCCTTTGCCATATCATATAAGTTCTGATAAGTTGTATTATCATTTTCATTCACCTCCAGATAGCGACTGGTTTCTCTAGCAGTTTCTTCTTGACTCACTCATTGTTTAAGAGTGTTTTATTTAATCTCCATATGTTTGTGAAAGTTCTCATTTTTTTGGTGGTATTGATACCAGCTTCCTTTTTGTGACTGGAGAAGGTGCTTTGCATAATTTTGATGTTTTTAAATTTATAAAGACCTATTTTGTGACCCAGCATTGATCTATCCTGGAGAATGTTCCATGAGAACTAGAGAAGAATGTACATCCTGGTGTTTTGGGATGTAATGACCTATATGTGCCTGTTAGTTCTAATTTATTTATCAAGTTGTTTAACTTCTCAATTTCTTTGTTGATCTTCTGTCTGATTGTTCTATCTATAGAGGAGAGTGGTGCATTGATGTCTCCTACTATTATTGTTGAAACATCTAACAATTCCTTTAGTCTTGCCAATGTCTTTCTCATGTACTTTGGAGCTCCTTGATTGAGAGCATAAAAATTTATGATTGTTATTTCTTCTTGGTGAATTGTCCCTTTAATTAATATATAGTGTCCTTCTTTGTCTCTTATGATGTCTTTACATTTAAAGTCTATTTTGCCTGATTTTAGTGCTAGCTACTCCTGCTTTCTTTTGGTTACAATTTGTATGGAACATCTTTTTCCATCCTTTCACTTTCAATCTATTTGTATCCGTATGTCTAAGATGAGCCTCTTGTAAGCAGCATAAAGCTGGATTATATTTCTTAATCCATTATGACTATCTGTACCTTTTAATTGGTAAGTTTAGTCTGCTAACTTTCAGGTTTATTACTGAAAAAGCATTTCTTGAATCCACCAGCTTATCTTTTGGGTTTTATTGTCAGATATATATATTCTTTTCCTTCTTTCTCTTTTTGTCCTTTTAGTTATCCTTACTGGTACTCTTCAATTCTGTGCTCTCCTCTAGAAATCCCTCTCCTGTATTTTTTTTTCAACTGTCAGAACTCCCTTTAGTATTTCTTATAGGGTGAGTCTCTTGTTGACAAATTCTTTCAGGATTTGTTTGCCTGTGAAAATTTTAATCTCTCCCTCAGTTTTGAAGGACAATTTGGCTGGCTATGGAATTTTTGTCTGGAAGTCTTTCTCTTTCAGGATCTTAAATATATCATATCACTGCCTTCTCATCACCATAGTGCCAATTGTGTAGTCTGAACTGTCTTATGTGGTTACCCTTGTATGTAGTAGATTGTTTTTTCTCTTGCTGCTTCCAGAAATTTCTGCTTCCCATCAACATTTGACAGACTGATTAGTATGTGTCTCGGGGAAGACCTATTTGGATTTATTCTATTTGGAGTGCGTTGAGCCTCTTTGACTTGTATATTTATATCCTTTATAAGGGTTGGGTAGTTTTCCTCCATTATATCCTCAACTAATCTTCTTATGCCTTTACTCTTTTCTTCTCCTTCTGGAACACCAGAGACTCTTATATTCGTATACTTTCTTTTGTTCATCATCTCCTTGAGATTCAATTCAATTTTTTTCATCATTTTGTCATTTGCTGTTTTGAGTGTTCAAAATCAGTTGTTCTGTCCTCTAATTTACTTATTCTTTCTTTTACCTCTTCAATTCTGCTGTTGTGTTTTTCTAGTATGTTTTTTACTAGGTCTACAGCATCTTTAATCTCTGTGATATCTGCTATTTTTCTATTTATTCTTTCAAATTCCTCTCTATGCTCTTCTAGTATTTTCTTAATCTCTCTTATGTCATTAGCCATCTTATTTATTTTATTTATCAGAGTTATATGAACATCTTTGATTAGTTGTTCCAAGGTCTATGACTCCTCTGGTGTTTTCGTTTGGTCCTTAGGCTGGGCTATGTCTGTCTGCATCATGATATGCTTATTGATCTTCTGCTGTCTTCATGACGTGTAAATATCCTGATTGATTTACTTTGGAAGTTGATTTCCTTCAGTAGACTGAAGCCTTGTATTTGTGGGATGAATGTGGAGCAGGATGCAGGGTGCAGGGCAGGGCACAACAGTATGGTGCTGCATTGCAGTGCAGGTATAGGTACAGGCTGGAGAGGTTATGCTGCTACCTGTGAGTGTCAGCACCAAGCAGTGGGGGAGAATGTGGCTGTGTGGGTGCAGGGGTCTGGGGGCTGAGGCCCTGGTGTGTTCTGGTCTAGGGTATGTGGCCCTTTGTGCATGTGTACAGAACGCAGGTCAGCAGGTCAGCATTGTGTCTGTGTGGGCTGGGGATAGATGTGGCCCAGCAGTTCAATGCTTGCCCAGTACTGGGGCCATGACTGAGGGCCATGTGCAAGTGCAAATCTGGGAAGGCCGTAAACTGATGTACATGTGCACAGAGCTGGGGAGGGGGGAAGCCAAGTGGGGTTGCAGGACTATTTGGGCTGGAGCGGATATAGCCTGGGTATGGAGATAAGTTCCTGCAACATTTATGCACTGTCGACCACCTGCAGGGGGAAGAGACTGGGATGTAGGGCTCAGGAGGGGCTGGTCAAGACTGCACTTTTGCTGGAGAGGTGAGTTGGGCTGGGGCAGGCATGCATGCACTTGGATTGGGGATATGGGGTGGATACATGTGTGAGGGGTTGGTGGGTCATAGGTGCTTAGAGTGCAGTGAGGGGGGTAGATGACAGGGTTCAGGTTCATGGGGCATAGGGTGAGTCGCTGAATGTGGGGCTGCACAGGTGAGGGTAGCGCATTCAAGGAACACTGTTTGGCTTACTTTCTAATCCTCATCTCCCCACCAACTCTCTCCTGAGGGCTCCAGGCTTCCACAGCAGGCTGTCTGCACCAACCAGATGGTCTCAGTTCTCTGCTTCTCAGTTCCTCAGCTTTTGCAACCAGAGCCCACTGTGTGATGCAGAAGACTCTCCGAGGATACTTATGTCCTGGAATCACCATCTCTGTTGCCCTCCCATCCCTTCTCTAGCTATTCCTTGGAGCAGGGCTGAACTCAACCTATCTTATTCTGCCATCTTCCAGGAACTCTTTAATTGAAATTTGATCTCTTTTTCAACTTTTTTCAGTTGCTTTATGGGGTAATGCTGACTTTCATAGCTATAGAATTCTAGCAATGAGTCTTTGGCTTCATACAGATACCCAAAATTCCAGGGAATGACCAAATTATACACAAAGAGCTCAGCTTCCCAGAATTTAGAAATAACAGTTACCAATCAGAAATAGATGTGACTGTCATAAGAGCTTACAATCTATGAACCTTACAATAGATCCTCCCCTGATAACCCATGCTCTTGAATCCAAATTCTCAGAGTTTGTACATTATAGTTAGTCCATATTAGTAAGGCATTATAATATTTATCTTTTTATTTCTGGCTTATTCCACTCAAAATACTGTCTTCAAGAGTCATTCACCTAGTTGCATGCCTCACAACTTCATTCCTTCTTGCAGCTGCTCAATATTCCATTGCATGTATTCACCACAGTTGACCCTTTCATTTTTCAGTCGATTTACCCTTAGGCAGCATTCATGAATTGCAATGGATAGAGGTGGCATAAGGGTTCTATTCAATCTTCAGACATTTCTAAGTATGTATATATATATTTTATGTTTAATTCATCACCCAACAAATACATTATGAGTACCCATCTAGAGTTAATACTGCTTCTGGAAATTAGCAGTGATTGAGGAAGATCTAGACCCTGCCTTCAGGAACCACTAGTCTACAAGCAGGAAGCACAAACATGAATCAAAGAGGCTGGATAATTTATTAAAATAATAATGTGAGTTTCTCTCATATATTTTCCTTCCACCAGTACATGAATTGGCCAGGTCCTTTCGTGCTTATTTGTTTCAGAAATTTTGTGCAGAAGGAAATATTAGCAATGTAAAATTGAGAGCTCCTCCCAATCTTTATAAATGTATTCCCTGTTTGAAGTACTATCCAAAAGTGCAGCAGAAAGCACTGGGGGTGGGGTGGGGGCTTCTGGAGAGAGCAGATCTTTAAGGACAAGATTAGAAAGAGTCTGGTAGACTGGGAAAGGGACAGATGTATGTGTTGTCTTCTCTCAGTGATCAAGAGAAACTAAATTATCTGTCTTTAATCCACCTAATAAATATTTCATTAGAGGTCAAGAAACAACACAAAAATACCTAGAAATAAATCCACATCCTCACCCCTAATAAGTTCCCTAAGAACAGTTTCACTGTACAGCTCATAAGGCTTGGCTCCCTACCCCCCATCATGCCTTTCCCTCATCTTAACTCTGTCTGGTTGAGATGTGGATGGAATTAAAATTCATCTTCTGTAATAGACTTGGATGAGGGTGCACGTTATGGTCAAATGAGATGCATAGTTCTACTCCAAAGCTGTTTCTGGAGCATCTCTCAGCTTGGGGTCCTTCCTGGTAGACCAGGGCACTCCCACTGCCTAAGGAACTTGCAGATCCTCACCTGGAGAAGCAAGATGCCCCCATGCAAAGACTCAGAAACTCTTCTTTAAGGTGTAGGCATTTCCTCATTGATCTCACAGCTGTCTTCCTTGTGCTCTCCTGGAGGGCCCATGACTCTGGGACTTGGAACACCAACATGATAAACAACTGACTGATGACCTTTTTTCTCCTTGTGTCTGAGTTGACAGCAGCTCCTTCAAAATCCTGACCTTATGCTTTCAGTAGGTGGCATTTGTGTCTCCACAGCAAAAAAACAAACCAACAAAAAAACCCCCACTCAAGTCAAGATACACTGCAGATTATCTTACTGGCAATTAGAAGCTTTACTTCTCCCCTTGAAACAAGTATTTGGGCTTTTGTCATTGACCTGTGTTCACACAGTGGGAGACGAAGCATTTACCATTCCCTCTATAAGTGTCCAATATGCATTCTGGTAATATGTTGAGTCTTCAGCCAAACTTTCAAATAGCAAGGGTTTCTCATCTCTGTTGGTACCCAATCACTAATGCACCTTATGTTACAAACTCTTCAAAGCCATTTCATTACTTCTTTCCTTGCCAACGTCCACCATTGAACCCAAAATATTTATTCCAAAAACTTCATCAGGAAGAACACTATTTACTTTCCCTGCAGACAATATGCCAACAGCATAGTACACCTATTGCATTCCTAGACTTCTTAAAAACTATGACTAGAAAGTGAAGACCACAATATGAAAAAGGGCACTTGAACATCATTATATTGCTTCTTTCATCTTGCTTACCAACTCTTGACATACCCATGTGGTCTTGTGATGTCTAAATAAGTCTTTCTCATTTAATCCTTAAACTCTTTTTTCTCTTCCTTAAAAGAAAAAATGAAGGGACAAATCAGAAATGTTTGATCAGCACCACAGCTTCTGTTTGCACATACTGCCCTATTTGTGCTATTTGTAATATTGGAAAGCCAGTTCAAGTACCATTTGGGACCACCTAGACTTTGAAGCCCTTTTGTCAGCCTGAAAATTTAGCCATCTCGCATCAGTAGGGTACTGCCATGACCCAGCTATGACACGCATATTTTCTGAATGGTTTAAGTCCTTTTCTCCTAGAAAGATGGATGCTTTGCTCATCAGGATATATTTTGCCTCAGAAATATAGTTTCTTAACTTGTAATTGGAAATAAATTCAAGCTTACAGAAGAGTTGTAATAAATATAGTAAAAAGAACACCTGATCAGTGGCTGAGAGTGTTCAAATAAAGTGGAGAGGCAACACTGAAGGCAACTCTTATGCAAGCTTCAGCTAGACATTGCTACTTATGGTTTGCCAAATCCCAATCAAAACCATACTTGTGAACCCTAAAGAAAACCTAAGGCTTTATCCAAGGTTCTACAAAAGGTTTTATCCACCAGGATTACTTTCCAGAAACTTACAACCTCCAGATGGGTTCTTAAGCCAGATAAGTCCTGAAATGCAGAGGGGCCAGCCTCTCCAGGACATCAATTCATTCTATCCCCCTATTCCAGATTATCAACAGCCCTCTCCAGAATGAAAAAGTTAGAATGGGCATAGCACAAATAACCTCAAAAATTGGGAGAAAGATCAAAGGAGAAGATGGAGTTATAACAGAGAAGATACGATTTAAGAAGTGAGTATGACTGCTGAGTCATTTTATTGATATTTCTTTGTCTCCAATGTCTTGGAGCATCTGGAAGAAAAAAACTAAAATTGTGGAATTTTAACCCATACCAAACCTTGAAACCTGTTCTACAACTAATTGTTGTGGTGAATTTGCAATTTATTGCTTTTTGGTATATATGATATTTTCACCATTAAAAAAAAAGGAATAAGGGCGGGCCACGGTGGCTCAGCAGGCAAAAATGCTTGTCTGCCATGCCAGAGGACCCAGGCTCAATTCCTGGTGCCTGCCAATGTAAAAAAAAAAATAATAATAATAAAGTGATAAAATAAAGAAGGCTATACTTGGTGAAACCTTGTCAAAAAAAAGAACATCTGTACCTTTACCAGATTCACTTATTGTTCAAGACTTACTATATTTACTTTGGAAATATAGTCTTTCTTGGGGAATTCCACTCAATATAGATTCAGAATTTCATTTTATGGTACAAATTCTTCAAGAGATATGTAAAGCCTTAAACATTAAATTGCAAGCATACAGCCCACACCACACCCACAGCTTCTGCAACATCAAACACAAAACTAATGCCAAAACAAGGACTAAATAAAACACAAGGTACTGGACATACATGGCCTATGACCCCTCCAATGTCACAATGCATGTGTAGGTTAAATTTGAATGTTGTGTGGAGCTCTGGCCACCTGAAATTGTCAGGGGTCCATGAGGGATCCAGGTAGCTCACTGGTTTTCTTCTATCATGTAGAAGATACTTGGATGCCAAGGACTCCTCTTTCTTTCAAAGTTCCTTCACTACATGACTAGGGGCTTCCACACCAGCATGGAATTCCTTTTTTTTATTATCATTTATTCTATCAAGGAGACTGATTTTGATGAATGAGCCCCAGAGGAAGGACTGCCTTGCAGCTAGGTGGGCCAGGTCCTAAGAATTCTTCTTGACCATCCTCTCAGTCAGGAAGGTATGCTGGACCATCCATGATGCATGTGAATGCCAATGTGAGTCTGCCCCACATCATGAACCACAGTCTCCAGGTCAGCAAGGCCCAACCATGTTAAAGTTATCTCCCAAACAGGGGATCCTGAGTCCACTGCAAACACAAATACCACCTAGGATGGTGAAGGTCTGCCATTAGCCTAGAGAAGACAAGGGTTGCTAGTGGCATCCACACCAAGTTGAATGAAGTATTATGTGAATTCTGGAAGAACCTCTTGGAGAGGCAAGACAAATAATCTCAGAACTTATGAAAGAGACCTAAGGAAACTGCTGGGCTAATACTCATTAGAGAATCTAAAAAGAAGATTCTCAAACTTTATGGTTTGCTGTAAAGTTAACTATACAGGTAGGCTGGACAGCTACCTCAATAACTCTTATTCTCAGCTTCAATAATTGTCAGAGTCCTAACCTAAACCATGACTCTGAGGTCTTTGTTTGTCAAAAAAAGCTCCTATATCTAAAAGATTTTTCTCCAGCATGTGTTTGGACTTGACTTTTCCCCAGTTTTAGTTTTATGTATCTTTCCTCTTATGTGCTCTCCATCTGCCAGGAACTCTTAAACCCATGTAGTCCAATATTGGCACTTTCTTTTTACCTCCACACTGTAATGAGTTTATTGTTTTATTCCTTTGACATTTTTAATTATTTTGTTCTTTTTGGGATTTCAGTGGAAGATGGACAGACATTAAACTCATAAGCATTTAACCACCTTGATCCAATCCCAAGTGATTAGGGTTTTTGTGGATTTCCTTTGTTCCATTGGCAAGTACTTTTACTGATAGATAACAGTGATGATAATGGGTTTATGGTGTCAAAAGGGAGTTTCTGTCCTTTTTTTTAAATAAAGCAAATATACATCCCTACAAATCCCCTGTTGACTCTTTTTCTGTACACAAAACTCCTAAGCTTCCTCTCTTTGGTGGAGGTGACAGAGGGGAAGAAAATTCCAAGGCAGGGAGTTGTAACAATAGCAGGGAAAGATGTTAGACTGGTATTTCAGGTGGAAAACCAACTCCAGATTTCATAATCAAGATTAAAGTTTATCTATCTATCAGACACCACTCATTGGGTGTCCTGATACTTTCCAAAGAGAAACAAAGGAAGAGGCAGGGAGACCAAGGTAAAATAGAAGATTCAAGGTCTGGATATAAATTTCGTACTCTGGATTATATAGATTATGTCAGCTTCAGAGAGCCATTGAAGCTTTCTTAGCTTCAGTCAAAGGAGACTGTGCTTTCTTCTCATGAAAGTTAAGGGAATTAAATGATAGTACATGTGTAAAACACTGAGCCTTGTGCCTTACTCAGATCATCCCTGTAACATGAACCTCAAATGAGAGTGAGAATATTCCTCTCCAAGTGAGGCACTTCAAGTCATCTTCACTTCCTCTCTAGCTTCATCCTTCAAATCGTCCTTCATTTCTTTCCCATAAAACCAACCTGAACATCTCTGCACCTTAATTTCATCAGCTTCTGTGGCCTCTCATGCTTCATCTCCTGCCCTATGGGAGAGAAATCTGAAGGAAAAGCTCTTATATACACCCTCCATGATAATACAGAGTCCTCTCTGGTCAAGAAGAGGAGAGCTGCTCAGTTGTTTATAACTGGTAAAACTCAAGTGAAAGTTTCAAAGTGCAATATGTCACCTTGAGCACTACATCCAAGAATGGAAGCTAGAGGTTCCACTTAGTGACCAATGACATATTTCAAATTTTCATGGTAGTTCAGATTCTACAGGAAATGGTAGCACCTTAAGTTTAAAACCTTATAGCAGTTCAGTTTAAGGAAAACTCACTAGACATCTCCAACTATATGACAGTCCCTGTGCCAAGCCTCTGGAGATTAAAAGATGAAAGTCAAAGGATCTTCCAGTTTTAGGAGGAGTCAGACATGCAAATATATTACTTCAATCCAACCAGTAAGGGTTTGGGTAGAGGTATGCTCCAGGAATTACAGAGCATGGAAAATGGCCTCCTCAACCAATAATGGTAGTCAATGGTGACTCCTTATGGGTCATGATCATTCCAGATCATATGTTCTTACAGCAGGTACAGTGTTGCACATAAAAGAGTGGAACCCTCAGCTAGGTACCAGACCAGTTTTCCAATAACAAAGTAATAGATACAAGGAGGGCTTCATAAGCATTGCTCCATAAAGTCAGCCTTCGTCCTTGTTTTAGTTTGCTAAAACACAAAATGCAATACAGCAGAAATTGGCTGGCTTTTAACAATGGGGATTTATTATCTTACAAGTTTATAGTTCTTAGGCTGTGAAAATGTCCATATCAAGGCATCAACAGGATGTTACCTTCTACTTGAAGAAAGGCTGCTGGAGAGCCTCAAGTTACGTGGTGACATCTGCTGGTCCCTGCTCCCAGGTTTTGTTGTTTCCAGATTTTCACTGCTACATCTGTGGATTTATATCTCAGCTTTTATGTTTTTATCTCTATTTTAGTTTCTGTCTGTCTTGGTTTCTCTGGCTTTTCTCATTCAGCTTCTCTTTGTGGCTGTTTTCAGTGTCTTCTCACTGTCTTCTTTCATTTTATAAAGGACTCCAATAAGAGGATTAAGATCTACCCTGAATGAAGTAGGTCACATCTAAATTTTTTTTTACATGGGCAGGCACCAGGGATCGAACCCAGGTCCTCGGGCATGGCAGGCAAGCATTCTTACCTGCTGAGCCAGCGTGGCCCGCCCATCACATCTCAATTTAAGACCCTACTCACTGAAAGATCCTACTTACAATGTGTCCACACGCACAGGAGTGGATTAGCTTTAAGAACATGATCTTTTCTTGGTACATACAGCTTAAAAACTCTCAGTTCTTAAAAAATGTCTGTTCATACCTGATTAAAGAAGCATCATTTTCGATTATGAATCTCAGTCAAAGCTTTGGCTATATGACCAGTGTCCCCAATTATTTTCTGTTTATGAGGACAGGTTTTTCTTTTTTAACATTGGGAATTTATTGTCTCCTGGTTTTGAGTCTAGGAGAATTACATAATCAAGGCATCAACAAGGTGATGATTTCCCTCAAAGTCTGTGACACCCTGGTGCTGGCTAACAGAGATGGTGGGGTTCCTTGGCTTGTGTCCCTGCTTCGTGTCACATGGCAATGTCCTATGATTTCTCTCCTGGGCTCTCTTGACTCCTGACTTGCAGCTCCTCCCTGTGGCCTTTCCTCACTCTGGCTTCCCATTTCTTTCTCTTTATAAAACCTTTAAGTCTGGATTAAGGCCCACCGTCATTCAGCAGGGCCACAGCTGAACTAAAAATCAGTTTCAAAAGGTCCAATTTACAAGGAGTTCACACTCACAGTGATATGAATTAAGATCAAGAACATGCCTAAATTGGGTCCATAATTCAATATATCACATTTATGGTGCATGAAAATGTTTTCATATGCAACAGTTTATTTTGTTTTGTTTTTAAATCTTCTTAAAGCCACAGCAGCAACCATATATTTTACAAACAAGTAGGCTACGCAGAGAGATACTACAATCACCTTTGCTATGACCAGATGGTGGATGAATAATGGTAGATGGTGAAATAAAACACCTATTTATACTTCTTATATGTCTGACTGGAAAGGTACAAAGGTTAACTATGACTAAACCAAGAGCTACCATAAACATCAAATTTATGTACATATTAAAAGAGGAAAACATAATCAAATAATGGAGTGTTGTCTATGTTTCTTACACTTTTGCATGAGATTAGTAATTTTTATACTTGGGATTTTAAAAAGTGAAGGAAAATTCAGGCAATTGTTCAGTATAGATGCCTTTTCTCCCTTTGTGGACTTTGTTTGCTCTTGATCATACATCAAAAGGTCAGATTGCCTTAGAAGCAGGACCTGTCTAGGCAAAAGAAAGTTCTCATTTCTTATAATTTGTATTGCCGGAAACAACAAATGGAGGGGAGGGGCCAAGATGGCAGCTTAGCAATATGTGCGTTTTAGTTTGTCCTCCAGAACAACTACTAAATAACCAGAAACAGTACAGAACAGCTCCTGGAGCCACAATAGTGACCAGACACACAGCGTACCCCAGTCTGGACCAGCTGAACTGGCTGCAAGTCTCCAGAACCATGAGTTCCCCAAGCTGCGGCGGCTGGCACCCGGCACCCCTCCCCAACAGGTGGCTTCCCGGAGGGAAAGGAAAGAGACTCTAACAGTAGCAGGGACTGAGTCTAACCAAACACCAATTGTGGCATTATTAAACAAATTCTGACTACTAAAAATAGGCCCCAAGCTCAGGCGAAACTGGTCAAGGCAGAGGTCGCTTATTGGGCTAACTGAAAAAGAGGAAAGGGGATGAAACAGGTTTTTGTGGCTGTTTCTACAGAGGCTTGGTTGCCTCTGGATTCAGCGGTGGGACTACTCGGGCTGCAACTGCCCCAGGAATAGGCAGAAACAGGCTGCTTTCAGGGCTATCTCCCATGTGTGCCTTCCCCAGGGGAGAGGTGAAGCCCAACTTAGGTGAAATCCCTCTCTCAAGGAATTCAGACCCCAGGGCTTGGCAATTTGAATCCATTAAAGCCAGCCTACAACCTCTTCTCTGTCTCCACCAAGCCCCCAGCATGGAGAGCCTTCCAAAGTTAAAAGAGCCACAACATCTTTTGCTGGTGGGACCCACAAACAGACAAGCACCACATACTGGGCATCATAAGAAAAACAGAGCCCAGAGACTTCACAGGAAAGTCTTTCAACCTGCTGGGTCTCAACCTCAGGAAAAACTGACGCAGGTGACTCCTTTCCCTGATAGGAAGCCAGTTTAGTCTGGGAAAACCCGGCTGGAGTCTGTAATACCTATGTAGACACTCCTAAGGGTGGGGAGGGAAAAGGCACCTTACAAGCAGGACAAGAAACAAGGAAACAAGAAGTGAAAAATTACCCTCTGTTAAACAAAACTTAAGCAAGAGGTCCAGAAAAAGCTGAACTGAAGGTCAAAGAACAGATAGACAGCAAACTCATCTAGCAAGAAAACCCTAAGTAATAAAAGTGAAAGCAATCTCCAAAATAAACTAATTAAAGTAATAAATGTCTAGACATCAGTAAAAAATAACAAATCACACCAGGAAAATTGAAGATATGGCCCAGTCAAAGGAACAAACCAATAGTTCAAATGAGATATAGGAGTTAAAACAACTAATTCAGAATATACAAACAGACATGGAAAACCTCATCAAAAACCAAATCAATGAATTGAGGGAGGACATGAAGAATGCAAGGAATGAACAAAAAGAAGAAATGGAAAGTCTTAAAAAACAAATCACAGAACTTATGGGAATGAAAGATATAGTAGAAGAGATGAAAAAAACAATGGAAACCTACAATGGTAGATTTCAAGAGACAGAGGTTAGGATTAGTGAACTGGAGGATGGAACATCTGAAATCCAAAAAGAAACAAAAACTATAGGGAAAAAAATGGAAAAATGTGAGCAGGGACTCAGGGAATTTAATGATAATATGAAGCGCACAAATATGCATGTTGTGGGTGTCCCAGAAGGAGAAGAGAAGGGAAAAGGAGGAGAAAAACTAATGGAAGAAATTATCACTGAAAACTTACCAACTCTTATGAAAGACCTAAAATTACAGATCCAAGAAGTGCAGTGCACCCCAAAGAGCATAGATCCAAACAGATGCTCTCTAAGACACTTAATAGTCAGAATGTCAGAGGTCAAAGAGAAAGAGAGGATCTTGAAAGCAGCAAGAGAAAAGCAATCCATCACATACAAGGGAAACCCAATAAGACTATGCGTAGATTTCTCATCAGAAACCATGGAGGCAAGAAGACAGTGGGATGATATATTTAAATTACTAAAAGAGAAAAACTGCCAATCAAGAATTCTATACCCAGCAAAACTGTCCTTCAAAAATGAGGGAGAAATTAAAACATTTTCAGACAAAAAGTCACTGAGAGAATTTGTAACCAAGAGACCAGCTTTGCAAGAAATACTAAAGGAAGCACTAGAGACAGATACCAAAAGACAGAAGAGAGAGATGTGGAAAGAGTGTAGAAAGGAAGACTATGAGTAAAGGTAAAAAGAAGGAAAATTAGATATGACATATAAAATCCAAAAGGAAAATGGTAGAAGAAAGTAGTACCTGTACAGTAATAACACTAAATGTTAATGGACTGAACTCCCAAATCAAAAGACATAGACTGTCAGAATGGATTAAAAAACAGGATCCTTCTATATGCTGTCTACAGGAAACACATCTTAGAACCAAAGATAAACATAGGTTGAAAGTGAAAGGTTGGGAAAAGATATTTCATGCAAATAACAACCATAAAAGAGCAGGAGTAGCTGTACTAATATCCAACAAATTAGACTTGAAATGTAAAACAGTTAAAAGAGACAAAGAAGGATACTATCTACTAATAAAAGGAACAATTCAACAAGAAGACATAGCAATCATAAATATTTATGCACTGAACCAGAATGCCCCAAAATACGTGAGGCAAACTCTGCAAATACTGAAAAGGGAAATAGACACATCTACCATAATAGTTGGAGACTTCAATTCCCCACTCTCATCAATGGACAGAACATCTAGACAGAGGATCAATAAAGACAGAGAATTTGAATATTACAATAAACGAGCTAGACTTAACAGACATTTATAGGACATTACACCCCACAACAGCAGGATACACCTTTTCCTCAAGTGCTCATGGATCATTCTCAAAGATAGACCATATGCTGGGTCACAAAACAAGTCTCTACAAACTTAAAAAGATTGAAATAATACACAACACTTTCTCAAATCATAAAGGAATGAAGTTGGAAATCAATAATAGGCAGAGTGCCAGGAAATTCACCGATATGTGGAGGCTCAACCACACACTCTTAAACAACCAGTGGATCAAGGAAGAAATTACAAGAGAAATCAGTAAATATCTCGAGGCGAACGAAAATGAAAACAACATATCAAAACTTATGGGACACAGCAAAGGCAGTGCGAAGAGGGAAATTTATTGCCCTAAATGCCTATAGCAAAAAAGAATAAAGGGCAAAAATTCGGGAATTAACTGTCCACTTGGAGGAACTGGAGAAAGATCAGAAAACTAACCCCAAAGCAAGCAAAAGGAACGAAATAACAAAGATTTAAGCAGAAATAAATGAAATTGAGAACATGAAAACAATAGAGAAAATCAATAAGACCAGAAGTTGGTTCTATGAGGAAATCAATAAGATTGATGGGCCCTTAGCAAGATTGACAAAAAGAAGAAGAGAGAGGATGCAAATAAATAAGATCAGAAATGGAAGAGGAGACATAACCACTGACCTAACAGAAATGAAGGAGGTAATAACAGGATACTATGAACAACTTTATGCTAATAAATACAACAATGTAGATGAAATGGACAAGTTCCTAGAAAGGCATGAACAACCAACTTTGATTCAAGAAGAAATAGATGACCTCAACAAACCAATCACAAGTAAAGAAATTGAATCAGTCATTCAAAAGCTTCCCAAAAAGAAAAGTCCAGGACCAGACGGCTTCACATGTGAATTCAACCAAACATTCCAGAAAGAATTAGTACCAACCCTGCTCAAACTCTTCAAAAAAATTGAAGTGGAGGGAAAGCTACCTAATTCATTCTATGAAGCCAACATCACCCTCATACCAAAACAATTTGCATTGCTAGGTGTTCTACTTTGCTAGCTGCTAGAATGCAATATACCAGAAATGGAATGGCTTTTAAAAGGGGGAATTTAATAAGTTGCTAGTTTATGCTTCCAAGGCTGAGAAAATGTCCCAGTTAAAACAAGTCTATAGAAACGCCCAATCTAAGGCATCCAGGGAAAGATACTTTGGTTCAAGAAGGCTGATGAAGTTCAGGATTTCTCTCCCAAGTGAGAAGGCACATGGTGAACACAGTCAGGGTTCCTCTCTCATCTGGAAGGGCACATGGTGAACACAGCATCATCTTATCGTTTTCTCTCCTGGCTTCCTGTTTCATGAAGCTCCCCAGGAGGTTTTCCTTCTTCATCTCCAAAGGTCACTGGCTAGTGGGCTCACTGCTTCTCGTGGCTATGTCATTTTTCTCTGGCTCTCTCTGAATCTCCTATTCTCCATAATGTTTCCTCTTTTATAGGACTTCAGAAACTAATCAAGACCCACTCAAATGGGTGGAGATATGTCGTCACCTAATGAAGTTTAACAACCACTCTCGATTACATCACATCTTCAGGGAGATGATCTGATTACATTTTCAAACATACAATACTGAACAGGGAGTAGAAGAAATGGTTGCCTTTACAAAATGGGATTAAGATTAAAACATGGCTTTTCTAATGGACATATATCCTTTCAAACCAGCACACCAAGTAAAACCCTTTTTTTATTAGAATAGTTGTAAGCCTACAGCAAAATCATGAAGGAAACCCATAGTTCCCATGTATCCATTCTATTGTTAACACATGACATTGGTGTGATAACTTTGTCATAATTGATGAAAGAGTGTTATTATAATTGCACCATTAACTATAGTCCATAGTTTACATTAGGGTCCCCTGTTTGCATGTACAGTTACATATTTTTAATTTCCTTCTAGTAACATATAAACAACCTATAATTATCCCTTTTAGCCACATTAAAATACACAATTCAGTGGTGTTAATTGCATTCATAATGTTGTGCTACCATCAACAGCATCCATCAGTCCAAATAAAAATTCTGTCCCATTTAAGAATTAGCTCTCCATTTCCTAACTCTGTCCCTATCCCTGGTACCCAATACTCTAGTTTCTGACTCTATGAATCTGCTTATTCTAATCATTTCATGTAAATGATATTATACAGGATTTATACTTTTATGTTTGGCTTATTTCATGCAGCATGATGTATCCAAAGTTCCACCATGTATTTGCACAGATCAGAACTTCATTTCTTTTAGTAGCTGAGTAATATTCCATTGTGTTTATTTAACACATTTTGTTTATCCATTCCTCAGTTGATGGACACTTCACATTTTGCCTCAGGTTTGGAAACTGTGAGTAATGCCACTATGACCAGAAATTTCAAAATTTTTGTGTATATAGATATATATATATATTATATTCCATGTTTCAAATTTGGAGATATACCTAGAAGTGGGATTGTAGGTCATATGTGAGTTCTATAACTAGCTTTCTGCCAAATGTCTTTGTTCTAGTTTGCTAGCTGCCAGAATGCAACACACCAGAGATGGATTGGCTTTTAATAAAAGAGGATTTATTTCATTAGTTCTTCAAAGGAAAGGCAGCTAACTTTCAACTGAGATTCTTTCTTTCTGCATCACCAAAAGCCTTGGCTGAGCTGTGAGTGCTGAGATGAGGTATGCTGAGCTGCTTGGGCTGTGCTATGTTGAACTCTCTCATTTAAGCACCAGCCAATTAAATCAAACATCATTCATTGCAGCAGATACACCTCCTAGCCGGCTGCAGATGTAATCAGCAACAGATAAGGTTCACATGCCACTAGCGTATGTCCACAGCAATAGGTCTAGGCAACTTCACCTGGCCAAGTTGACACCTGAATATAACTACCATAGTCTTATACCGTGGCTGCACCATTTTGCATTCCCACTAAGAATGAATGAGTGTTCCTACCTGTCCACATCTTCTGCAACATTTTTTTGTTTTGGGTTTTTAAAATAGGATTTGGCTCAGAAATAGACAACACAATACTACCTAACTGTAATACAATTATGTTAAAACACTGAATGATGCTGCATGTGAGAATGATAGAGGGAGGAGGGCTGGGGGCATAAATGAAATCAGAAAGAAAGATAGATGATAAATATTGAGATGGAATAATCTAGGAATGCCTAGAGTGTATAATGATAGTGACTAAATGTACAAATTTTAAAAATGTTTTTGCATTAGGAAGAACAAAGTAATGTCATTACTGCAGGGTGCTGAAAATAGATGGCAATTAATATTTAAAAATTTCAACTTATGTGTGAGACTAAAGCAAAAAATATTCATTTGGTACAAAATTTATATTTTGACTAGTACATCTCCTAAAGTAACTTATGTTGATAGCTTGATCGAACACCATAAGTACTTCGAATCTTGGGTAGGACATGAGATTTTGTTGGTTTTTCCAGAGTGATGCCCTGATGAATCCCAGAGTGATTTGATAAGTGAGTGGAAAAGTATTTGCAAAGTCCCCTTCAGTGAATGGTGATAACAGGGAGAAATTCAACTTCCCCAAGTTGAATTCTTGATATTCTCACAAGCAGTGTGGACAACCAAAGCTATGGGATGAGCCCGCAATCTTGGGGTTTTTTCATATGAAACTTAACCCCACAAAGGACAGGTCAAGTCGACTTAAAATTTAGGCCTAAGAGGCACCCCCAAGAGAGCCTCTTTTGTTCCTCAGATGTGACCTCTCTCTCCAGCCAACACAACAAGCAAACTCACCACCCTCCCACTGTCTATGTGGGACATGACTTCTGGGGTGTGGACCTTCCTGGCAATGTGGGACAGAAATCCTCGAATGAGCTGAGACTCAGCATCAAGGGATTGAGAAAACCTTCTTGGCCAAAAGGGGGAAGAGTGAAATGAGACAAAGTGTCAATGGTTGAGAGATTCCAAACAGAGTGGTTGAGAGGTTGTCCTGGAGGTTATGCTTATGCATTAAGTATATAACACCTTGTTAGTCAAGATGTAATGGAGAGGCTGGAGGGAACTGCCTGAAAATGTAGAGCTGTTTTCCAGTAGACATGTTTCTTGCTGATGATTGAATAATGATATAGTTTTCACAATGTGACTGTGTGATTGTGAAAACCTTGTGTCTGATGCTCCTTTTATCTACTTTGTCAAGAAACGAGTAGAACATATGGAATAAAAATAAGGAATGGGGGAATAAAATGTTAAAATAAATTTAGGGGTGTGTGGCTAAGATGGTGGCTTAGCAATGTGCGTGTTTTAGTTCATCCTCCAGAACAACTACTAAATAACCAGAAATAGTAAAGAACAGCTCGCAGAGCCACATCAGTGACTGGACACACAGCGTACCCCAGTCTGGACCAACTGGGCTGGCTGTGAGCCTCCCCAGAACCATGAGTTTCCCAAGCCGCGGCGGCCAGTGCCCCTTCCCCACAGGCTGCTTCCCAGAGGGGAAAGGAGACAGACATTACCAGCAACAGGGGCTGAGCCCAACCAAACGCCAATTGTGGAATTAATTAACAAATTCTGACTACTAAAAATAGGACCCCAGCTCAGGCAAAACTGGTCAAAGTGGAGGTCGCTCATTGGACTAATGGAAAAAGAGGAAAGAGGAGGAAATAGAGGTTTTTGTGGCTGTGTTTCTATGGAGGCTTGGTTGCCTCTGGATTCAGCAGCAGAACTTCTCTGGCTGCAACTGCCCCAGGCATAGGCAGAAACAGGTGGCATTCAGGGCTTCTTCCCAACTGTGCCTTCCTGAGGGGAGAGGTGAAGCCCAACTCAGGTGGGACCCCTCTCTCAAGGAATTCAGACACCAGGGCTTGGCAATTCGAAGCCATTAAAACCAGCCTACAACCTCTCCTCTGTCTCCACCACACCCCCAGCAGGGAGAGTCTGTGCAAAGCTAAAGGTGTCGCATCATCTTATGCTGGTGGGACCTGCAGGCAGACAAGCACCACGTACTGGGCAGGGTAAGAAAAACAGAGCCCAGAGACTTCACAGGAAAGTCTGTCAACCTGCTGGGTCACACCCTCAGGGAAAACTGATGCAGGTGACTCCTTCCCCCCTGATAGGAGGACACTTTAGTCTGGGGAAACCCAGTTGGAGTTTATAATACTGCGTAGACCCTCCTAAGGGTGTGTGTGGGGGGAAGACACTATACAAGCAGGGCAAGAAACAAGAAAACAAGAACCAAAAAATTATCCTCTGTTAAACAAAATCTAAACAAGAGGTCCAGAAAAAGCTGAACTGAACATAAAAGAACAGATAGACAACAAATTCATCCAGCAAGAAAACCCTAGATAAGAGAAGTGAAAGCAATCCCCAGAATGAACTAATTAAAGTAATTAAATGTCTAGACACCAGCAAAAAATAACAAAGCACATGAGGAAAATTGAAGATATGGCCCGGTCAAAGGAACAAACCAATAGTTCAAATGAGATACAGGAGCTGAAACAATTAATTCAGAATGTACGAACAGACATGGAAAACTTCATCAAAAACCAAATCAATGAATTGAGGGAGGATATGAAGAAGGCAAGGAATGAACAAAAAGAAGAAATGGAAAGTCTGAAAAAGCAAATCACAGAACTTATGGGAATGAAAGTCACAGTAGAAGAGAAGAAAAAAAACAATGGAAACCTACAATGGTAGATTTCGAGAGACAGAGGAAAGGATTAGTGAATTGGAGGACTGAACATCTGAAATCCGACAAGAAACAGAAACTATAGAAAAAAATGGAAAAATATGAGCAGGGACTCAGGGATTTTAATGATAATATGAAGCACATGAACATACATGTTGTGGGTGTCCTAGAAAGAGAAGAGAAGGGAAAACAGGGAGAAAAACTAACAGAGGAAATTATCTCTGAAAATTTCCCAACTCTTATGAAAGACCTAAAATTACAGATCCAAGAAGAGCAGCATACACCAAAGAGAATAGATCCAAATAGATGTTCTCCAAGACTCTTACTAAACAGAATGTCAGAGGTCAAAGAGAAAGAGAGGATCTTGAAAGCAGCAAGAGGAAAGCAGTCCATCGCATACAAGGGAAACCCAATAAGACTATGTGTAGATTTCTCAGCAGAAACCATGGAGGTGAGAAGACAGTGGGATGATATATTTAAATTACTAAAAGAGAAAAACTGCCAATCAAGAATTCTATACCCAGCAAAACTGTCCTTCAAAAATGAGGGAGAAATTAAAACATTTTCAGACAAAAAGTCACTGAGAGAATTTGTAACCAAGAGACCAGCTTTGCAAGAAATACTAAAGGAAGCACTAGAGACAGATACCAAAAGACAGAAGAGAGAGATGTGGAAAGAGTGTAGAAAGGAAGACTATGAGTAAAGGTAAAAAGAAGGAAAATTAGATATGACATATAAAATCCAAAAGGAAAATGGTAGAAGAAAGTAGTACCTGTACAGTAATAACACTAAATGTTAATGGACTGAACTCCCAAATCAAAAGACATAGACTGTCAGAATGGATTAAAAAACAGGATCCTTCTATATGCTGTCTACAGGAAACACATCTTAGAACCAAAGATAAACATAGGTTGAAAGTGAAAGGTTGGGAAAAGATATTTCATGCAAATAACAACCATAAAAGAGCAGGAGTAGCTGTACTAATATCCAACAAATTAGACTTGAAATGTAAAACAGTTAAAAGAGACAAAGAAGGATACTATCTACTAATAAAAGGAACAATTCAACAAGAAGACATAGCAATCATAAATATTTATGCACTGAACCAGAATGCCCCAAAATACGTGAGGCAAACTCTGCAAATACTGAAAAGGGAAATAGACACATCTACCATAATAGTTGGAGACTTCAATTCCCCACTCTCATCAATGGACAGAACATCTAGACAGAGGATCAATAAAGAAACAGAGAATTTGAATGTTACAATAAATGAGTTAGACTTAACAGACATTTATAGGACATTACACCCCACAACAGCAGGATACACCTTTTCCTCAAGTGCTCATGGATCATTCTCAAAGATAGACCATATGCTGGGTCACAAAGCAAGTCTCAACAAATTTAAAAGATTGAAATTATACAAACACTTTCTCATATCATAAAGGAATGAAGTTGGAAATCAACAAGAGGCAGAGTGCCAGAAAATTCACAAATACGTGGAGGCTCAACAACACACTCTTAAACAACCGGTGGGTCAAGGAAAAAATTACAAGAGAAATCAGTAAATATCTCAAGGCAAATTAAAATGAAAACACAACATATCAAAACTTATGGGACACAGCAAAGGCAGTACTAAGAGGGAAATTTATTGCCCAAATGCCTATATCAAAAAACAAGAAAGGGCAAAAATTCTGGAATTAACTGTCCCCTTGGAAGAACTGGAGAAAGAACAGCAAACTAACCCCAAAGCAAGCAAAAGGAAAGAAATAACAAAGATTAGAGCAGAAATAAATGAAATTGAGAACATGAAAACAATAGAGAAAATCAATAAGACCAGAAGTTGGTTCCATGAGAAAATCAATAAGATTGATGGACCCTTAGCAAGATTGACAAAAAGAAGAAGAGAGAGGACGCAAATAAATAAGATCAGAAATGGAAGAGGAGACATAACCACTGACCCCACAGAAATAAAGGAGCTAATAACAGGATACCATAAAGAACTTTATGCTAATAAACACAACAATGTAGATGAAATGGGCAAGTTCCTAGAAAGGCATGAACAACCAACTTTGACTCGAGAAGAAATAGATGACCTCAACAAACCAATCACAAGTAAAGAAATTGAATCAGTCATTCAAAAGCTTCCCAAAAAGAAAAGTCCAGGACCAGACGGTTTCACACGTGAATTCTACCAAACATTTCAGAAAGAATTAGTACCAATCCTGCTGAAACTCTTCAAAAAAAAAATTGAAGAGGAGGGAAAGCTACCTAATTCATTCTATGAAGCCAACATCACCTTCACACCAAAACCAGACAAAGACATTACAAAAAAATAAAACTACAGACCAAACTCTCTAATGAATATAGGTGCAAAAATCTTCAACAAAATTCTAGCAAATCGAATCCAGCAACACATTAAAAGAATTATATATCATGACCAAGTAGGATTCATCCCAGGTATGCAAGAATGGTTCAACATAAGAAAATCAATTAATGGAATACACCATATCAACAAATCAAAGCAGAAAAATCACATGATCATCTCAATTGATGTAGAGAAGGCATTTGACAAAATTCAACACCCTTTCCTGTTGAAAACACTTCAAAGGATAAGAATACAAGGGAACTTCCTTAAAATGATAAGGGGAATATATGAAAAACCCACAGCTAATATCGTCCTCAATGGGGAAAAATGGAAAACTTTCCTCCTAAGATCAGGAACAAGACAAGGATGTCCACTATCACCACTGTTATTCAACATTGTGAAGGAAGTTCTAGCCAGAGCAATTAGACAAGAAAAAGAAATACAAGGCATCAAAATTGGAAAGGAAGAAGTAAAACTATCACTGTTTGCAGATGATATGATACTATATGTCGAAAACCTTGAAAAATCCACAGCAAAACTACTAGAGGTAATAAACGAGTACAGCAAAGTGGCAGGTTATAAGATCAACATTCAAAAATCTCTACTGTTTCTATACACTAGTAATGAACAGTCTGAGGGGAAAATAAAGAAAAGAATTCCATTTACAATTGCAACTAAAAGAATAAAATACTTAGGAATAAATTTAACGAAAGAGACAAAAGACCTATACAAAGAAAACTACAAGAAACTGTTAAAGGAAATCACAGAAGACCTAAATAGATGGAAGGGCATACCGTGTTCATGGATTGGAAGACTAAATATAGTTAAGATGTCAATTCTACCTAAACTGATTTACAGATTCAACATAATACCAATCAAAATCCCAACAACTTACTTTTCAGAAATAGAAAAACCAATAAGCAAATTTATCTGGAAGGGCAGGGTGTCCAGAATTACTAAAAGTATCTTGAGGAAAAAAAAATGAAGCTGGAGGTCTCACACTGCCTGACTTTAAGGCATATTATGAAGACACAGTGGTCAAAACAGCATGTTACTGGCATAAAGATAGATATATTGACAAATGGAATCGAATAGTGTTCAGATATAGACCGTCTCATCTATGGACATTTGATCTTTGATAAGGCAGTCAAGCCAACTCACCTGGAACAGAACAGTCTCTTCAATAAATGGTGCCTAGAGAACTGGATATCCATATGCAAAAGAATGAAAGAGGACCGTATCTCACACCCTATAGAAAAGTTAACTCAAAATGGATCAAAGATCTAAACATTAGGTCTAAGACCATAAAGCAGTTAGAGGAAAATGTAGGGAAATATCTTATTTATAGACCTAACACCCAAAGCAAGAGCACTGAAGAAAGAAAGAAAGAAATGGGGACTCCTCAAAATTAAACACCTTTGTGCACCAAAGAACTTCATCAAGAAAGTAAAAAGACAGCCTACACAATAGAAGACAATATTTGGAAATGATATAATCAGATAAAGGTCTAGTATCCAGAATTTATAAAGGGATTGTTCAACTCAACAACAAAAAGACAGCCAATCCAACTACAAAATGGGAAAAAGACTTGAACAGACACTTCTGAGAAGAGGAAATACAAATGGCCAAAAGGCACATGAAGAGATGCTCAACGTCCCTGACCATTAGAGAAATGCAAATCAAAACCACATTGAGATATCATCTCACACCCACCAGAATGGCCATTATCAACAAAACAGAAAATGACAAGTGCTGGAGAGGATGTGGAGAAAGAGGTACACTTATTCACTGTTGGTGGGAATGTCAAATGGTGCAACCACTGTGGAAGGCACTTTGGTGGTTCCTCAAAAAGCTGAATATAGAATTTTCATATGACTCAGCAATACCATTGCTAGGTATCTATTCAGAGGACATAAGGGCAAAGGCACAAATGGACATTTGCACACCAATGTTTATAGCAGCATTATTTACAGTTGCAAAGAGAGGGAAACAGCCAAAATGTCCATCAACAGATGAGTGGCTAAACTGTGGTATATACATACAATGGAATATTATGCAGCTTTAAGACAGAATAAACTTATGAAGTATGTAACAACATGGATGGACCTTGAGAACATTATGCTGAGTGAGACTAGCCAAAAGCAAAAGGACAAATACTGTATGGTCTCACTGATATGAACTGACTTTAGTGAATAAACTTGGAATATTTCATTGGTAACAGAGACCATTAGGAGATAGAAATAGGGTAAGATATTGGGTAATTGGAGCTGAAGGGATACAGACTGTGCAATAGGACTGAATACAAAAACTCAGAAATGGACAGTATAATACTACCTAACTGTAATGTAATTATGTTAAAACACTGAATGAAGCTGCATGTGAGAATGATAGAAGGAGGAGGGCTGGGGACATAAATGAAATCAGAAAGAAAGATAGATGTTAAAGATGGAGATGTTATAATCTAGGAATACCTAGAATGTATAATAATATTGACTAAATGCACAAATTTTAAAAATGTTTTTGCATGAGGAAGAACAAAGGAATGTCATTATTGCACGGTGCTAAAAATAGATCATAATTAATAGTTTAAAATGTCACCTTATGTGTGAGACTAAAGGAAAAAATGTTTGTTGCAAAATTTAAATTTTGAGTAGTACATTTCTTAATATAACTTATGTAGATACTTTGGTTGAACACCATAAGTACTTGGAATCTCAGGTAGGACATGAGATTTTGTTGGTTTGTCCAGTATGATGCCCCAATGAATCCCAGAGTGATTCGATCAGTGAGTGGAAAAGTATTCACAAAGCCTCCTTCAGGGAATGGTGAGAACGGGGAGAAATGCAACTTCCCCAAGTTGAATTCTTGATATTCTCACAAGCAGTGTGGACAACCAAAGCGGTAGGCTGAACCCCCAGTCTTGGGGTTTTTTCATATGAAACTTAACCCCACAAAGAATAGGTTAAGGCTCCTTAAAATTTAGGCCTAAGAGTCACCCCCAATAGAGCCTCTTTTGTTGCTCAGATGTGGCCTCTCTCTCCAGCCAACAAAACAAGCAATCACACCACCCTCCCCCTGTCTATCTGGGACATAACTCCCAGGAGTGTGGACCTTCCTGGATACGTGGGATATAAATCCTACAATGAGCTGAGACTCAGCATCAAGGGATTGAGAAAAACCCTAGAATGAGCTGAGACTTAGCATCAAGGAATTGAGAACACCTTCTCGACCAAAAGGGGGAAGAGTGAAATGAAATCAAAGTGTCAATGGTTGAGAGATTCCAAACACAGTCGAGAGGTTGTCCTGGAGGTTATTCTTTTTTTTTTTTTCGAGGCTACAATATTTTATATCAAAAAGCAGCTGAAAACACTACACGGCGACACAGAGAATATATGATACACAACCCCAGGAGAGCAGTCAGCTGTGACAGAGGCCACAGGTTTACACTAAGAGTGGAGGTTATTCTTATGCATTAAGTAGATAACATCTTGTTATTCAAGATGTAATGGAGAGGCTGGAGGGAATTGCCTGAAAATGTAGAGCCATGTTCCAGTAGCCATGTTTCTCGAGGATGATTGAATAATGATACAGCTGTCACAATGTGAATGTGTGATTGTGAAAACCTTATGTCTGATGCTCCTTTTATCTACCTTGTCAAGAAATGAGTAGAACATATGAAATAAAAATAAATAATAGGGGGAGCAAATGTTAAAATAAATTTAGTTTGAAATGTTAGTGATAAATGAAAGTGAGGAGTAAGGGATATGGTATGTATAATCTCTTTCTTTTATTGTTTTATTTTTTTCTGATTGATGCAAATGTTCTAAGAAATGAACATGCAACTATGTGATGATAATGAGAATTTTAAATATATGTAGAACAGAATTATATGTTAATGTTTTCACTTGTTCTTAATTTTTTAAAATCAATCAATAAATTTTTAAAAAAGAAACTCCCATGAGGCCATAGCTCTGGTCTGGGAAAGAGAATGTAGTGTGGCAGGAGTGGAAACCATGGGCATTTGGGCCACTTCTTCTTTTTTTTTTTTTTAACATGGGCAGGCACCGGGAATTGAACCCAGGTTCTTGGGCATGGCAGGCAAGCGTTCTTGCCTGCTGAGCCACCGTGGCCCGCCCTGGGCCACTTCTTGATGTAACTTACTTGTGCCTTCAGGACCTGCTCTGGCACTATCTCATATATACCATTTACATTTACAATAGAGTGCTGCTGTGCACGCCCAACTTTATGGCTTGGTGGGTCAGACAACACCCACTCATGATATGCAGCTCAGGTCTCATGGTAACTTGGTGGCCCCTGGTTATGCATCCAGTCTCTACTAAGGCCCAGTAGCAGGCCAAAAGCTGTTTCTCAAAAGGAGAGTAGTTATCTTCAGCAGATGGTAAGGCTTTGCTCCAAACTCCTAAGGGTCTGCATTGTGATTCTCCTATAGGGGCCTGTCAAAGGCTCCAAAGAGCATCTCTATTTGCCACTGACACTTCCAGCACCAATGGATCTGCTGGATCATATGGCCCAAGTGGCAGAGCAGCTTGTACAGCAACCTGTACCTGTCACAGAGCCTCCTCTTATTCAGGTCCCCACTCAAAATTAGCAGCTTTTCTGGTCACTCAATAAATGGGCCGGAGTAGCACATCCAAATGAGGAATATGTTGTCACCAAAATCCAAAAAGACCAGCTAGGCATTGTACCTCTATTTTGGTCGTAGGAGGGTCCAGATGCCAGGGTGAAGGGATCTCCTTCACCTTAGAAGGGATATCTCGACATGCCCCACAACACTGGGCACCTAGGAATTTCACTGAGTGGGAAAGCCCCTTTATATTTTTCGGATTTATATCCCATCCTCTGACACACAATTGCCTTACCAGTAAATCTAGAGTGGTTACTACTTCTTGCTCAGTAGGCCCAATCAACATGATCTCTTCAACATGATGGACAGTGTGATGTCTTGTGGGAGGCAGAAACAATCAAGGTTCCTGCAGAGAAGATTATGACATAGGGCTGGAGAGTTGATATACCCCTGAGGTAGAACAGTGAGAGTATATTGCTGACTTTGCCAGCTGAAAGCAAACTGTTTCTGGAGGTCCTTACTAACAGCTATTGAGAAAAAAGCATTTGCCAGATCAATAGCTGCATACCAGGTACCAGGGGATGTATTGATTTGCTCAAGCACTGATACCACATCTGGAACAGCAGCTGCAATTGGAGTTACTACCTGGTTGAGCTTACAATAATCCATTGTCATCCTCCAAGACCCATCTGTTTTCTGTACAGGCCAAATAAGAGAGTTGAATGAGGATGTGGTGGGAATCAGCATCCCCACATCCTTCAAGTCCTTAAGAGTGGCAGTAATCTCTACAATACCTCCAGGAGTCTGATATTGCCTCTGATTTACTATTTTGCTCAGTAGGGGCAGTTCTAGTGGCTTCCACTTGGCCTTTCCCACCATAATAGCCCTCACTGCATGAGTTAGAGAGCCAATGTGGGGATTCTGCCAGTTGCTCAGTATGTCTATACCAATTATACATTCTGGAACTGGGTAAATAAATCCAGAATGGGTCCGGAGGCCCACTGGACCCACTGTGAGATGGACTTGAACTAAAACTCCATTGATCACCTGGCCTCCATAAGCCCCCACTCTGACTGGTGGCCCAGACTGATGTGTTGGGTCCCTTGGAATTAATATCACTTTTGAACCAGTTTGTCTAATAATCTCTGAAATATCTGATCATTTCATTTTCCCCAATGCACAGTTACCCTGGTAAAAGGCCATCAGTCTTCTTGGGGAAGGTTTGGAGGAAGATTAACAGTATAAATTTGTGGCAGTGTAACAGGGTTCTCCCCCAAAGGGACCTGGCCTCCCCTTCATTCAAAGGGCTCTGGGTCTATAAACTGTTTCAAGTCTGGAAATTGATTAAGGGGCGATGGCTCTGTGTTTTTTTGATTCCGCTTAGACTTCTGTTCACGTGACCTAAAACTCTTTTGTTTATACAGCTCAAACAAGAATTTAGTAGACTGTCCTTTTATTGTATTTCTAGGTACCCCATGATTTACTAGCCAATGTCACAAATCTCTGCGTGTCATATAATTTTGACGTCTGCTTTGAGTTTTCTGTCTATTATAATAGCCATGTCTACCCTGTCTTTGGTGATTAAGTGCTGCCACCTGGCTTCTGCCAACTTGGGATCTCAAAGTCCCCATTGTGTTTAAGGATTACAGCTCAGTGACAGCAGTTCCTACAGTAATATCTGACCTACAGAGAAGTGCAACCACAGAGCTCTTTAGGGATGATGGTGCTAGTCTCACAAATTTATTTCTCACTGTTCTGATAAAAGGAGCATCCTCTGGACATTCCTGTGGTGTAAGAGCAGGCTTTGCATGATAAATCCACACTAACATTCCAATCTCTCTAAGCCTCTAGATGACCTCATCTACATTATACCAGGTGGTAATGTTGGCCACCTTTTTTTTTTTTTAATTTTTCTTCATGGGCAGCCACCGGGAATCGAACCTGAGTCCTCTGGCATGGCAGGCAAGCATTCTTGCCTGCTGAGCCACCGTGGCCCATTGGCCACCTTTTGATCCATGTTTTTAACCAACCGTCCAAACAAAGTGTTAATATCTTTTCTAACTGCTCGAGCTATAACATTGAATGCAGAATCTCTGCTTAGTGGTCCCATATCAATAAATTCAGCCTGATCCAGCCTTATATTCCTCCCACCATTATCCCACACCCTTAAAATCAATTGCCACATGTATTCCCCTGATTTATGTCTATATAAATTGGAAAACTCACACAATTCTTTTGGAGTATAATGTACCTCCTCATATGTGATACTCTGTACCTCACCTTTAGGAGTCTGTTGGGACTTTAGTCTAGTTATAGGTATGGAAGAAATGAGGGGCGATGGGGGTGGTTCATGTAAAGAATTAGGAATATCTTCCAAGCCATTTGCTTCAGGACATTTGTTTGCAGTTTCATCTGGTGAAACAGGATCAATCACTCTAGGGTTAATCCCTTCAGGAGGAGTTTGGGTGGCCAACTCCTCAAGGCAGGCTGGAGGTGGGGTGGTTATGTCCTCAGGGCAAACTATTACAGGGTTATCTAGAGAAGACTCAACATGATCTAGGGTTTCAACTCACCTCCGACATCATTATCAATCCATATGTCACCATCCCATTTTTCAGGGTCCCACTCCTTTCCAATCAATGCCCTCACTTTAATGGCAGACACCATGCAAGATTGAGATTTCAGTTTACGTTGTAAAGCTGCTACTCTAACAATAAGATTCTGAGTCTTATTTTCAGAGATCTCAAGTCTACAGCTACAGGAAATAAGATTTTCCTTCAGGATACTCATAGAAACGTCTACATCTTTCAGATGGCGCTTAAGTTTCTCATTAGAAGCCTTAAGCCCATCCCTTTCACCCTTTAATGTAGTCGGTGTATTTAACAACAACCCACCAACATCTCTACATCTCTTTTTTGTTCAAAACTCTGTAAAGTTGTCGAAAACATTATCCTCCAGAGCCTGGCTTTGTACAAGCAAAGCATTAGGAGAATCGAATGATGATATTTTGACTATCTCTTTTGCCAACTCACTCCATGGATTGGAAGTGTCATTATGATTATGGGAATCAGAGTCCTTAGTGCCTTTGAGTCCAGTCACAGTAGAAAACCATTCATAAAAACCCATTTTTAATATTCTGTTTCTTAAGAACCACTCCTGGTACCAAGATGTATTAGTTAGGGTTCTCTAGAGAAACAGAATCAACAGGGAACACTCGCAAATATAAAATTTATAAAAGTTTCTCATGTGACCTTGGGAATGCAGAGTCCTAAATCCGCTGGGCAGACTGTGAAGCTGACAACTCCCATGGAGGGTCTGGATGAACTCCACAGGAAAGGCTCACCAACCAAAGCAGGAATGGAGCCTATCTCTTCTGAATCCTCCTTAAAAGGCTTCCCATGATTACATTAAGCATCACTCATTGCAGAAGACACTCCCCTTTGGCTGATAATAAGTGGAATCAGCTGTGGATGCAGCTGATGTGATTGGGATTTAATTCTATGAAATGTTCTCATCACAACAGACAGGCCGGCACTTGCCCTACCAGACAAACAGGGACCACAACTTGACCAAGTTGACACATGTCCCTGACAATGACAGTTTGGGAATCCTCTTAGCTCCTGCCAGTCTGCAGTGGAGGGAGCCCTGCACAAAGGTTGAAGCATGTCAGGGTGTCATGTGCCCTGGACATGAGTCCCAGCTCCCTGACTCTCCAGCTGTGCCACTTCAAGTCGATCACTGAGCCTCTCCATGAGGTTTATCTCAATAGTGGCCATGCTTAAAGGTGTGAGATATCTCTTTGTGATTTTGATTTGCAACTCCCTAATAGCTAAGGAAGAAGAGCATTTTTTCATGTGCTTTTTAGCCATTTGCATTTTCCCTTTGGAAAAACATCTATTCATATCTTTTGCCCATTTAATAATTGCATGCTTGTTCTTTTATTGTTGAATTGCAGAATTTCTTTATAAATACTGGATATCAAACCCTTATCAGATATATGGTTATCAAATATGTTGTTCTATTGAGCTGGCTACCTCTTCACCTTTTTGATAAACTCCCTTGAATTGCAGAAGTATTCAGTCTTGAGGAGTTCCCATTTACCTATTTTTTTTCATTGCTTATGCTTTAAGGGTAAGAGCTAAGAAGCTACTTCCTATGACTAGGTCTTGAAGATGTTCTCCATATCTTCTTCTAGAGGTTTTATAGTACTGGCCCATATCTGCTAATTTCCTATTGATAGAGAAAGGACACTAATAAGTTATGTAATAGAGAATGAGGATACAGGGACGGGTGAAGAATTGGAAGGACCAAAATAGGCAGCTTTCGGTGTGTATTTACTGTGATCTCACCCATGGGCTGGGATCCTAAGATGTATGTTCTTCAATCCTCATGAGTGCTATCAACCTGTGCCTGACTTAGAGCTTCAGAAAGGTGAAGTCACTTGCCCAGGGCCACACAGCTAGTTAACAGCAGAACTGAGACATACATTTATGTCTTTTATCTTCTCTGAATTAACTTTTGTAAAGGGTGTGAAGAAGGGATTCTCTTTCATTCTTTTGGATAGGAATATCCAGTTCTCCTAGCTCCATTTATTGAAGAGACTACTCTATTTCAGTTCAGTGGATTTGGGGGTTGTGCCAAAGATCAATTGGCCATAGATCTGAGGGTCCATTGCTGGACTCTCAATTTGATTCCATTGACAAATATATCTAACATTGTGCCAATTCCAATTTTGACCACGGTGGCTTTAGAATAAGCTTTAAAGACAGAAAGTGTAAGCCCTCCCCCTTTCTCCTTTCTTTTTTAGGATGCTTTTGGCTATTTGAGGTCCCATTCCCTTCCAGATAAATTTTTCTGTATGCTGTATGGTGAATGTCACATTTCATTCTTTTTCCATGTAGCTGTCCCATTATTGCAGCACCATTTGTTGAAAAATTTTTTGGGGGGAGGGAAGTGCTTGAATCAGGAATCAAACCCAGGTCTCCTGTATGGCAGGCAAGAATTCTACCACTAAGCTACCCTTGCATCCCCTCCCCCCAAATAAATGTAATAGGTAACCTTTCCATATCTGCAAAGTAGATTGTTAGAATTTAGTCTTCCTATTCCAAAACACGGAATGTCTTTTGAGCTGTTTAGGTTTCCTTTGATTATTTTTTAGCAATGTTTTGTAGTTTGTGTACAGATACTTTACATCCTTTGCTAAATTTATTCTTATATATTTGGTTCCTTTAGTCTGTATTGTGAATGGAATTTTTTCTTAGTTTCCTCCTCAGATATGTCATTACTAGTGTATAGAAACATCACTGATTTTTGTGCATTAATCTTGTATTCTACCACTTTGCTGAATTTGTGTATTAACTGAAGTAGCTTTGTTGTAGATTTCTTGGGATTTATCAAATATAGGATCATATCATCTGCAAATAATGGGAGTTGTCCTTCTTCCTTTCTGGTTTTGATGCCTTTTGTTCTTTTTTTCCTCATTGATTTAGCTAGAATGTTGAGTAACAGTGGTGACAGTGGGTATCCTTGTCTCATTCTGTTCTTAGAGGCAAGACTTTCAGTCTCTCCCCATTTAATATGATGCTGGCTGTGGGTTTCCCATCTATGCCCTTTATAATATTGAGGAAGTTGCTTTTTATTCTTACCTTTTGAAGTGTTTTTTATCAAGAAAGAATGCTGAATTTTGTCAAATGCATTTTTCACATCAATTGAAATGGCCACGTAAATTTTCCCTTTCAATTTGTTAATGTGTTGTATTACACTGATTGATTTCTTCTATTGAACAACCTTTGATGCCTGGAATAAATCCAACTTGTCCATGGTATATAATTCTTTCAGCGTGCTGTTGGATTCAATTTGCAAGTATTTTTGCTGAGAATTGTGCATCTATATTAATTGAGATTGGTCTATAGTTTTCCTTTCTTGTAGTACCACTGTGAGGTTTTGGTGTTAGAGTGATATTTGCTTCATATTATGAGTTAGGTAGTGTTCCCTTTTCTTCAATTTTCAGGAGGAGGTTGGGTGGCCAATTCCTCAAGGCAGGCTGGAGGTGGAGCAGTTATGTCCTCAGGGCAGACTATTACAGAGTTATCTAGAGAAGACTCAGCATGATCTAGGGTTTCAACCTCACCTCGACATCATTATCAATCCATATGTCACCATCCCATTTTTCAAGGTCCCACTCCTTTCCGGTCAACGCCCTCACTTTAACAGCAGACACCGTGAAAGACTGAGAGTTCAGTTTATGTTGTAAAGTTGCTACTCTAACAATAAGATTCTGAGTCTGATTTTCAGAGATCTCAAGTCTACGGCTACAGGAAATAAGATTTTCCTTCAGGATACTCATAGAAACGTCTCCATCTTTCAAGCGGCACTTAAGCTTCTCGTTGGAAGCCTTAAGCCCATCCTTTTCACCCCTTAATGTAGCCAGTGTATCTAACAACAACCAACCAACATCTCTATAACTGTTATTTCTACAAAGCTCTGTAAAGGTGCCAAAAACATTATCCCCCAGAGTCTGGCTTCATACAAGTGAAGCATTAGGAGAATCAAATGGTGATATTTTGACTATCTCCTTTGCCAACTCACTGCATGGATTGGGAGTATCATTCTGATTATGGGAATCAGTCCTTAGTGTCTCTGAGTCCAGTCAGAGTAGAAAACCATTCACAAAAACCCATTTTAAAGATTCTGTTTCTTAAGAATCATTCCTGGTACCAAGATGTATTAGTTAGGGTTCTCTAGAGAAACAGAATCAACAGGGAACACTTGCAAATATAAAATTTATAAAAGTGTCTCACGTGACCACAGGAATGCAGAGTCCAAAATCCACAAGGCAGGCTGTGAAGCTGATGATTCTGATGGATGGTTTGGATGAACTCCACAGGAGAGGCTCACCAGCTGAAGCAGGAATGCAACCTGTCTCTTCTGAGTCCTCCTTAAAAGGCTTCCCATGATTAGATTAAGCATCACTCATTGTAGAAGACACTCCCCTTTGGCTGATTACCAATGGAATCAACTGTGGATGTAGCTGATGTGATTGGGATTTAATTCTATGAAATGTCCTCATTGCATCAGACAGGCCAGCACTTGCCCAATCAGATAAACAGGTACCACAACTTGGCCAAGTTGACACATGTCCCTAACCATGAAAGGGACCATCACTTTTATTAATTTTCTCAAAGAACCAACTTTAGTTTTGTTAATTCTTCCTATTGTTTTATTCTTCTCCAGTTTGTTAATTTCTCCTTTAGTCTTTATTATTTATTTTATTTTATTTTATTTGTTTGGGGTTAGTTTGTTTTTTCTCTAAATTCTCCAGGGGAGCAGTTAAATCATCACATTTTTCTCATTCTTGGTTTTTAACTATAGCAATAAATTTCCCTCTCAGCCCTGCCTTTGCCACATCCCATAAGTTTTGATATGTTGTATTCTTTATCATTCATCTCGAGATATTTACTGATTTCTATAGCAACTTCTTCCTTGATCCACTGACAATTTAAGAATGTGTTGTTTAATTGCCATATATTTGTGAAAGCTCTGGTTATTTGGTGATTATTAATTTTGAAATTTATTTCTTTGTGACCAGAGGAGGTGCTTTGGATAGTTTCATTCTTATTAAATTTATTGTCACTCAGTTTATGTATATATGACCTATCCTGGAGAACGTTACATGTGTGATAGAAAAGAATGTGTGTCTTGATGTTTTGGGATGTAATGATCTATATATGTCTGTTAGATCTAATTCATTTATCCTGTTTTTATAATAGGATTGTTATAATAAGACTGTTTAGGTTCTCTATTTCCTTGTTAATCCTCTGTGTGTTTGTTCTATCTGTAGCAGAGAGTGCTGTTTGAAATTTCCCACTATTTCTGTTGATATGTCTACAGGTCTCTTCAGTTTTTCCAATATGTGCCTTATGTATTTTGGAGCTCCTTGATTGGGAGCATACAAATTTATGATTATTTCCTCCAGATGAATTGTCCTTTTTATTAATATGCAATGTCATTTGTCTCATGATATCTTTACATTTAAAGCCTATTTTATCTGATATTAGTATAGTTACTCCTGTTTCCTTTTGGTTACAGCTTGCGTAGATCTTTTCCCATCCTTTCACTTTCAATCTAACTTTGAGCTTGAGTCTAAGATGCATCTCTTGTAAAAAGCACATAGATGGATTATATTTTTTGATCCATTCTGTCAGTCTGTATCTTTTAATTGGTGAGTTTTGTCTATTAACATTCAAAATATTTACTGTAAAAGCAGTTCTTGACTCTACTGTCTTGTGCTTTAGCTTTTATTTCATATCTGAATGTTATTTTCTTGCCTCTTTTCCTTTAAATTACCTTTACTCATATTCTTCAATTCTGTGCCCTCTTCTCCTATCTTTTTTTAATCAAGCCCCCTCCTTTAGTATTTCTTGTATGGTTGGTCTCCTGTTGACTAGTTCTCAATCTTTCCTTGTCTTTGAAGATTTTAACTTCTCCCTCAAATATGAAGGCTAACTTGGCTCAATAAAGAATTCTTAGTTGAAAGCCTTTCTCATTTAGGATTTGAAAAATATGATACCACTGCCTTCTTGCTTCCATGTTGTCTGTTGAGTAGTCTGAAGTCAGTCTTATGTGTTTTCCCTTGTATGTACTAGGTTGCGTTTCTTATGTTGCCTTCAGAACTTTCTGTTTTTCCTCAACACCTGGCAGTCTGATTAGTATGTATCTTGGAGTAGGTCTGTATGGATTTATTCTATTTGGATTTTGCCGTGTCTCCTTGATGTGCATATTCATGTCTTTTATAAGGGATGGGAAGTTTTCTCTGATTACATCTTCAACTGACTTTCCCAACCCTTCCTCTTCTCCTCTCCTCCTGGGACACCAATAATTCTTATACTTTTGTGTCTCTTGTCCATCATTTCCCTAAGATTCAGTTGCATTTTTTCCATCTTTCTTGCTGTTTGTTCTTTTGTACACTCTAGTTATATTATTCTATCTTCTAGCTCATGTATTCTTCCTCCTGCTTCTTTGAATCTGCTATTGTGTGTCTCCAGTATATCTTTTATTTGGTCTACTGTATCTTTCATTTCTATGAGATCTACCATTTTTCTATTTAACCTGCTGAATTCTTCTTTCTGCTTTCCTAGTGTCTTCTTGATATCCTCCATTTCTTTATAATTATCCTGGAGTAGTTGTTCCATATTTTGTGTCCCCTCTGGAACTTTGATTCAGTTGTTTGGCTGGCTCATTTCTGCTTGGATGGTCATGTGCTTTGTGATTTTATGTTGTGTTCAGGGCACTTGAATATCTTAATATGTTTATTTTGCAAGTTGTTTTCCATCATTATTTTAAAGTTTTGTATTTACTTAGTTTTTGCTGAGTTTTTTCTTTTGCACTTTGCCAATTATTCTCTGCCAAATCAAGGTATGGATCTCAGTAACAGATACAATTCAATTTAAGGGTCTATTAAAAGATAGGCCAAGGGTGCACGGGTACTCCAGTAGCAAAATGGCTGCCCACCATACAGGAGAACCAAGCTTGATTCCCAGCCTATGAACAACAATAACAAAAAAAGAATGAGGAAAGAAAAAAAGCAGAAAAATAGATAATAATAGTAATAAAGTAAAATAATAATATAATAAAAATATGAAACATAAAAACAAGAACCACAAAAAATACACCTCAATAATAGCAGGACCCAGAATCAAAAGGAGACACCCCAGGATGCACTGGGAGTGAAGTTAGGCCGGTGCCCACAAGGAGAGAAAATTTAAGGGGAAAATAATAATGGTAATCATAAAAATAAATGAAATGGGGTAATAAAAAATAATGCGTGAATTATAAAACAGAAAATAAGAATAAAATGTAATAGTATGAAATATATTAATTTTTTTAAATAATGAAAAGAATATTATATTACTAATAAAAATGTATAGAAATAATATGTTTTAAAAGGGGGTAAATAAAAAGAGAATATTAAGAAGAAAAAAAATAAAGATAAAGACCTAGGCAGATAGGGAGTTAGCTTGCCTGCACGTACTCTGTCCCCACAGCAGGTGGCGACCACGAGGCTCCTCTTTCTCAAACTCTCCACTCTCTGTTTGGTGCAGCCGCCCTGCACTTGTGTGG
Organism: Tamandua tetradactyla; assembly: GCF_023851605.1. Classification (NCBI taxonomy): domain Eukaryota; kingdom Metazoa; phylum Chordata; class Mammalia; order Pilosa; family Myrmecophagidae; genus Tamandua; species Tamandua tetradactyla. The sequence continues at coordinate 12,388,650 of NC_135335.1, forward strand.
CCAGCAGATAGCAGGTTGGAGCCTTCTTCTGCCTCAATCCCATCTCTCCTTGTCTAAGTGACTTGGGGTCTGCCTGCTCAGTAGGGAGTTTGCTCCCAGCAGGGAGGGAGACAGCCGATCCATCTCTGCCAGAAGGCTGGGGAGCTGATCAGCTGATCTGCAGTGCTGGTGGGTTTGCTACACACCATGACAGCAGGTCAGCTAGTCATGCACCTGACCGGGTGATCATTCCCTCAGCTCCCTTCTAGGCTCCCCCATAGAGGCTCTCCACTACAGCCACGTGGGGAGGTTTCCCCAGCCGGCAGCTGTGCCAGCGGGAATTGAAGAGGGTCAGTTCCCTTCTATTGCACCTCCCAGGTGTACTGTAGCCCGCCTGGTGGGGATCCTGGTCACGCGATCCACTCGCTCTTCCCAGATCCACTGATGCTCTCCTCCCCCAAACTACCTAAAGACCCTCTTAGACTACTCACAGCCCAGGACCTGCAGCCCTGGGCATTTTCTCCCCGCCTCCTATCTTGTTTCCCGGAGCAGCAGTCAATTCATTCCACTCCACTCCACCACTCCTGGGAAGTTTCCGAAGGTTTTAATTTGAGACAGGGAAATAACAAAAGTTGTGAGGAGATTTAAGCACGTGGTCAAATAAGAACATGGGTCACTATGAATCAATAATTGAACCTCTTAACAAAAGGTTACATATACATATATATATGAAGTAAATATAGGGCGTGCCAAGGTGGCTCCGCTGGTAAGTGCACCAGTCTAAGAAGGAAGAGCTTGAGGGAGGAGTACACTCACCGTCGCCACCTGCTGGGCAGAAGTGGTTAGTGCAAGCAAGCTAACTCCCTATCTGCCTAGGTCTTTATTTTTACTTGTTTTTTCCTTCTTAAATACTTAAAATTGCTAGAGAAATAGGAAAATATCTGGAGATTAATGATAATGAGAATACAACATATCGAAACTTATGGCTTACAGCAAAGGCAGTGCTGAGAAGGAAATTTATTGCCCTAAATGCTTATAGTAAAAAACAAGGATGATGGGCGGACCCAGGTGGCTTTGCAGGCAGAGTTCTCGTCATCACGCTGGAGACACGGGTTGCATTCCCGGTGCCTGCCCATGCAAACAAAACAAAACAAAACAAAAAAAGAAAATCAAGGATGGGCAAAACTTGAGGATTTAATTGCTTATCTGGAGAATTTAGAGAAAGGACAGCACACTAACCCCAAAGCAAAGCAAATAAATAATAAAGACTAAAGCAGAAATAAACAAACTGGAGAACAATAAACAGTAGAATAAAAAAACCTAAAAGTTGGTTCTTTGAGAAAATTAATAAAATTGATGGTCCCCCAGCTAGACTAACAAAGAAGAAAAGAGAGAGGACACAAATAAATAAAACGAGAAGGAAGTTGTTACCACAGATCATGAAGAAATCTTAAAAATCTTAAGAGAATATTATGAACAACTATATGCCAACAAACTAGACAACTTAGTGAAAAGGACAAATGCCCAGTTTGCTGGTTTGAAAGGAAGTATGCCCCCTAGAAAAGCCCTGTTTTAATCAAAATATCATTTCATAAAGGTAGAATAATTCCTATTCAATGTGGTATGTTTGAAACTATAATCAAATCATCTCCCTGGATGATGTGATTTAGTCAAGAGTGGTTGTTAAGCTGGATTAGGTAATGACATGTCTCCATCCATTTGGGTGGGTCTTGATTGGTTTATTGGAGTCCTATAAAGCAGGAAACATTTTGGAGAATAAGAGATTTGGAGAGAGCAGAGAATGCTGCAGCACCATGAAGCAGAAAGTCTATGAGCCAGCAACTTTGGAGATGAAGAAGGAAAACGCCTCCCAGGGAGCTTCATGAAACCAGAAGCCAGGAGAGTAAGCTAGCAGATGATGCTGTGTTTGCCATGTGCCCTTCCAGCTGAGAGAGAAACCCTGACTGTGTTTGCCATGTGCCTTCTCACTTGAGAGAGAGACCTTGAGCATCGTTGGCCTTCTTGAACCAAGGTATCTTTCCCTGGATACCTTAGATTGAACATTTCTATAGTCTTGTTGGAGACATTTTCTTGGCCTTAGAACTGTAAACTAGTAACTCATTAAATTCCCCCTTGTTAGGCCATTCCATTTCTGGTATATTTCATTCCAGCAGCTAGCAAACTAGAACACTCAGAAACACATGAATTACTTATGCTAACTTGAGAAGAAATAGAAGATCTTCACAAAAAATTACAAATAAAGAGATCTAATCAATCATCAAAAATATTCCCACTAAAAAAGCTCAGGAAAGATGGCTTCACAGAAGAATTTTATCAAACATCTCAAAAAAAAAAAACTAATGCCAATCTTGCTCAAACTCTTCAAAAAAAATTGAAGAAAAAGAATACTACCTAACTCGTTTGATGAAGCTAACATCACTCTAATACCAAAACTGGATAGAGACGATACAAGAAAAGAAAAATACAAACCAACCTCCCTTATGAATATAGATGAAAAAATTCTTAACAAAATACTAGCAAATCCTATCCAACACCACGTTAAAAAAATGCAAGGGTTGTTCAGTGATAAAATTCTTGCCTGCCATGTAGGAGACCTGGGTTTGATTGCTGGCCCATGCACTTCCCTAAAAAACAAGCAAACAAACAAATAAAAAACCTAAACAAACAAAAATTCAACAAATGGTGCTGCAATAAGTGATACTCACATGGAAAAAGAATGAAATGTAACCTCAACCATACAGTATAAAAAATAATAATTATACATCATGATCAAGTGGGATTCATAACAGGAATGCAAGGGTGGTTCAACATAAGGAAAATAATCAACATAATGCAGCACATTAACAAATCAAAAGGCAAAAATCACATCCTATTGATTGGTGCTGAAAAAACATTCAACAAAATCCAGCATTTTGTTGATAAAAACACTTCAAAAGTTAGCTATCAAAGGAAACATTCTCAATATCATAAAGCACATACATGAAAAACCCATAGCCACATCATACTTAAATGATGAGAAATTGAAAGCATTCCTCTTGAGTTCAGGGATGAGACAAAGATGCCCTTTGTCATCACTAACACTATATTAGAAGTACTAGCTGGAGCAATTAGACCGGAGAAGGAAATAAACAGCATCCAATTAGGAAGGGAAGATGTGAAACTTTCATTATTTCAGATAACACAATCCTATACTTAGAAAACCCTGAGAAATCTACAACAAAAAGCTACTCGAGCTAATAAACTAATTCAGCAAAGTGGCAGGATACAAGATTAATGTACAAAAATCAGTATGCTTCTGTACACAAGGAATGACTCATCTGAGGTGACAACTAAGGAAAAATTCCATTTAGAATAGTGATCATAAGAATTAGGTACCTAAGAACAAACTCAAACAAGGATGTCAAGGAATTATATACAGAAAATTACAAAGCAAAATTGCTAGAAGAAATAGAAAAATAACATAAGTAGATAGAAAGATATTCCATGTTCATGGATAGGAAGGTTGGATATCATCAATATGTTAATTCTACCCAAACGGATCTGCAGAATCAATTCAATACCAATAAAAACCCCAACAGTCTAATATGAAGACCTGGAAAATCTGGTTATATGATTTTTTTTCATACATGAAATTTATACAGAAGGGAAAGAGGCCTTGAATAGCTAAAGATATCTGTTGTAGTTGCTAGCTGCTGGAATTCAATATATCAGAAACAGAATGGCTTTTAAAAAGGGAAATTTAATAAGTTGCTAGTTTACAGTTCTAAGGCTGAGAAAATGTACCAATTAAAGCAAGTCTGTAGAAATGTCCAATCTCAGGTATCCAGGGAAAGATACCTTGGTTTAAGAAGGCCAATGAAGTTCAGGGTTTCTCTCTCACGTGAGAAGGCACGTGGTGAACACAGTCAGGGCGTCTCTCTTGGATGGAAGGGCACATGGTGGACATGGCATCATCTGCTAGCTTTCTCTTCTGGCTTCCTGTTTCATGAAGCTCCATGGGATGCGCCTTCTTTCTTCATCTCCAAAGGTCACTGGCTCACGGACTCTGCTTTGTGGTGCTGCAGCATTCTCTGCTCTCTCTGAATCTCTTTCATTCTCGAAAATGTTCCCTCTTCTATAGGACTCCAGAAACTTATCAAGACCCACCCAAATGGGTGGAGACATGTCATCACATAATCCAGTTTAGCAATCACTCTTGATCAAATCACATTTCCAGGGAGGTGATCTAATTACAGTTTCAAACATACAGTATGGAATAGAGATTATTCTGCCTTTATGAAATGGGATTTTGATTAAAACATGGCTTTTCTAGGGGACACACATACTTTCAAACCAGCACAATATCTTAAGAAAGAAAAGCAAACTGAAGGTCTATCACTTCTTGACTTTAAAGCTTACTATAAAGCCACAGTGGTCAAAACATCATGGTACTGGCACAAAGACAGAAGGACTGACTAGTGGAATAGAATCGACAGTGCAGAGATTGAACACCAAATTTATGGACATTTGATCTTCAATAGGACCCCCAAATCTTACTGAATTGAGACAGAATATTCTTTTCAGTAATGGGCATGGGAGAACAGGATTTCAGTAGCCAAAAGAATGAAGGAGGACTCGTACCTTGCACCTTGTTCTGGTTTGCTAGTTGCCGGAATGCAGCACACCAGAGATGGGTTGTCTTTTAATAAGAGGGGATTTATTTCATTAGTTCTTCAGAGGAAAGGCAGCTTACTTTCAACTGCAGTTCTTTCTTATGTGGGAAGGCACAGGGCCTTCTCTGCTGGCCTTCTCTCCAGGACTCAGGGTTCCAACAACTTTCTGTGGGGTGATTTCTTTCTACATTTCCAAAGGCCTGGGCTAAGCTTCAAGTGTTGAGATGAGGTATGCTGAGCTGCTTGGTCTGTGCTCCGTTGCACTCTCTCACTTAAGCACCAGCCAGTTAGGTCAAACATCATTTGTTGCAACAGGCAAGCCTTCTAGCTGACTGTAGATGTAATCAGCAACAGATAGGTTCACGTACCATTGACTCATGTCCGTAGCAACATAACTAGGTGCCTTCACCTGGCCAAGTTGACAACTGAATCTAACTACCACACACCCTAAACAAAAATTGATTCAAACTCGATAAAAGACTTAAATGTAAGATCCAGTACCATAAAATGTCTAGAAAAAAGGCATCTTTAAGATTTAATAATAGGAGGTAGCTTCTTAAATTTTACACCTAAAGCACAAGCTGTGAAAGAAAAAATAGACAAATGGGAGCTCCTTAAGGTCAAGAGCATCTGTGCCTCAAAGGGCTTTGTTAAAAACATGGAGGGGCAACCAATTCAGTGGGAGAATATATTTGAAAACCACATATTGGATAAAGGCTTGATATCCAGTGTCCATAAGGAAATTATACAGCTCACCAACAAAAGAACAAGCAACCCAATTATAAAATGGGCAGAGGACAGGAATAGACACTTTTCTGAAGAGTAAATACAGATGGCTAAAAGGCACATGAAGAGCTGCTCTTCTCCAATGGCTATGAGGAAAATGCAAATTAAGATGACAGTGAGATATCACCCCACTTGTATAAGAATGGCTGTTATCAAACAAACAGGAAACTATCAAATGTTGGTGAGAATGTAGAGAAATTGAAATACTTATTCACTGTTGGTGGAATATAAAATGGTTCAGCTGCATTTGAAGTTTAAGGCATTTCCTCAGAAAACTTAATATTGAGTTGCCCTGTGACCCAACACTACCAATTCTTGGTATATACCCAGAAGCAGTGACACGAAGAGACATTGGTACACTGATGTTCATAGTGGCACTATTCACAATTGCCAAGAGATGGAAACAATCCAGGTGCCTGTTGACAGATCAGTGGATAAACAAAACATGGTAGATACATACGGTGGAATATTATGCAGCATTTAGACAAAATGATGTCCCAAAATATATGACAATGTAGATGAACCTTGAGGACATAATACTGAGTAAAATAAGTCAGATACAAAAGGACAGATACTGTATGATTCCATTATTATGACTGATAAAGATGCCAGTGTTTTGGAGAAGCTAGAAGGAAAAATCTGAGATGAGGGCATGGTAGCCCATGACAAACTCTGGGAAGTGTTCCTTAGCTCCTTGTTGAAGTGTGCTTCAAAAATTATCACCATTTTCTTTCTTTTATTTGAATAGATATGTTAAATTTTACAACAAAAGAAGCAGTAAAAAAACTATAGGCAGTTATAGTAATATTAGACAAAATAAATTCCTGAAATCAAAAATTTGAAAATATTTAGTAGCATAGATCACTACTATAGTAAAGTTGATATTTGTAATAATTTTTATTTGATGTTTTGAGAATACACACAGTTTGATAGTTAATCAAATGGTATTCAAGATAGTGTTTAGTATTTAGAATTTAAGAAACTCTGATATCTGTATCCATAGATTCTTTTCCTCCCTTGCTTCAATTTTAAATTGGGTTATGGAACACATTGTACAAACAGGCTTTACAATGATTACTTAATTTTTTTTAAATATGCCTATGGATAAGCTAACTAAGATATCCATTTTAGGTGGTTAAGATTTCCATACGCTAATTGTAAAAATATTTGTATCTTCATATTTTCCTGAAATCATGAAAAGATTTAGTTACATAGGTTATTGCTATGGCAATATAGATATTTGTAAGAACTCTACTTGATACTTTGAGAACATTCACAGTTTTGACTGCTGATCAAATGGTTAACTAAGTTAGTGTTTAATACCTAGAATTTAAGAACTTTGTTGTCTGAATTTGTAGATTTCTTTCTTGTTACCTTAAGTTTAAATGGGTTTATGAAACTTACTGCACAAATATAAGCTTTATAATGATTGTATGCATATTTTCTTAAAATATGCCTATGGTCAAGTTAACTAAGATATACAATGTTGGTGGTTCTAAGTGTATTGTTTGTTTTCTTCAATAAAACAAAGCATCAAACTTTAGGGGAAGATGTCTCAAAAAACCAGTCCTTCCAACAGAATGACTATTAAACAAGCAGGAACAGTCTGAATCAACTATTTTTTAAAACTCTGGGGTCTAGAAGAATACTTTGCACCACCCAAGAAAGAGCAGAAGGAAGGGGCTGGCCAAGCACTGTAAATACCAATGACATTCATTCTCCGTGTAGCAGCTGCCATCACCCTTCCCCTTTCATGGCAGGTAGCAGTGAGGTCCTCAGGCCAGCTTCTGTGGTAGCTTGCTGGTGCCTGTGTGGGGTTATAGACTTGGTTCCCCAAGTTCTGGATGTGTGTGGTCAGATCGCTTGTGTGTGTGTGTGTGTGTGTGTGTGTGTGTGTGTGTTTGTGTTTTAAGGTGCATGGTCTGGGAATCAAACCCGGGTCTCCCACATGGAAAGTGTGTATTCTACCTCTGAACTGCCAATGCACCCTTGCCTGTAGTCTTGATCAAGTGCTTTAGATCACTGCTGCTCTAGGATCACCGGTGTCCTTTAGATTACTACTACTCTGGTAACAATAATTTCTCCAACCTATCTTGGGTAAGAGCAGCAGAGGAATATTTAAGACAGTCCCCTTCCTCAAAACTACAGAAAAGTGTTAAACAGTAACAGTCACTGGACAAATGACCAATCAAGAAAATGCTTATTCAAAAGTCATTGGAGAAACTGCTGGATTCCTCGCTGTCCCTCCCTCATTCCTTCTGAAGAGCAGTGTGGAGCTGGCTAGTGCTCCCTACATGGGTCCCTAGCCTCTTTCCAGCTAGGATATACTGACCAAGGAAACTCCTATCTGCTTTTCCCCTCTTTCCAAAATTTGACCACCAGGCAAAAGCAGCTTGGACAGCAAAAGTGGTGTAAGAAATAATTTAGTCAAGTGGCCGATGCAAGGGCTTATCTGCTTTCACTCCTGTGGTGGAACCCCCAGGAGAAGGGGAAGGTCTTTTCTAAGGGCTTAGAGGGAGTATTCATTCTTCTGTTAATAAGGGAACCCCTGAGGCCATTAGCAGACAGAAGCCCAGGACAAGGCACAGGCTCAGAGGAGACAGGGAAGATCCTATGTGCTGGTTTGAAAGGAACTATGCCCCCTAAGAAAAGCCATGTTTTGATATAAATCCCATTTCATAAAGGTAGAATAATTCCTATTCAATACTGTATATTTGAAACTGTAATGAGATCATCTCCCTGGTTGATGTGACTTAGTCAAGAATGGTTGTTAAACTGGATTAGGGGATGACATGTCTCCACCCATTTGAGTGGGTCTTGATTAGTTTCTGAAGTCCTATAAAGGAGGAAACATTTTGGAGAATGAGAGATTCAGAGAGAGCGACATTATGAAGGATAGAGTCCACCAGCCAGCAGATGAAGAAGGAAGACGCCTCCCGGGGAGCTTCATGAAACAGGAAGCCAGGAGACAAAGCCAGCAGATGATGCCTTGCTTGCCATGTGCCCTTCCAGCTGAGAGAGGAACTGTGACTGTGTTCGCCATGTGCCTTTCCAGATGAGAGAGAAACCCTGAACTTCATCGGCCTTCTTGAACCAAGGTATCTTTCCCTGGATGCCTTTGATTGGGCATTTCTATAGACTTGTTTTAATTGAGACATTTTCTCAGCCTTAGAACTGTAAACTAGCAACTCATTAAATCCCCCCTTTTAAAAGCCATTCCGTTTCTGGTATATTGCATTCCAGCAGCTAGCAAACTAGAACACCCTGTATTTTGCATTTGTCTTGGGATGATATTCTTGATAGGTGAGCTGAACTCTGAAGGAGAGCATTGTCCGATACAAAGCCAAACTGCAAAGACTGGGAAAAGTGTTTTTGTCTTGCTTTGTTTCGGTTTGTTAGCTCCTGGCATTCAAGAAAATCTCTGTCATATCACTCACTTAATACAAACTCATGAAATAGACTGCCCAGGGTTTAAATCACAGAGTTAACATTTAAAAAATTAAAAAATTCTCTTGTGATTCTTATGTATGCAGTGGAGAAACATAGCCTATCTATATGTATGCCTAAGAGTCACTTCCAGAGGACCTCTTTTGTTGCTCAGATGTGGTCTTTCTCTAAGCCCAACTCTGCAAGTGAAATCATTCCTCTCCCCATTATGTGGGGCATGACACCCAGGGATGAAAGTCTCCCTAGCAGCATGAGAGATGACCCCCAGGGATGAGTCTGGCCCTGGAACCATGGGATTAACAATACCATCCTGACCAAAAAAGGGGGAAAAGAAGTGTAACAAATAAGGCATCAGTGGCTGAGAGAGTTCAAATAGAGTCAAGAGGCTACCCTGGAGGTCAGTCTTATCCATGCTTCAGTTAGATATTGCTACTATCATAACTTGCCAAACACCAACCAAAACCATTCCTGCCAATCTTATAAGAATATCAAGGGCATTGAATAAGATTCTACCAAGGTTCTATATACCAGGGTAACTTTCCAGAAACCTACAACCTCCAGATGGGTTCCTGGACCAGATAAGTCCTGAAATGCAGAGGGACCAGCCTCTCCAGAACATCAACTAGTTCCATCCCCCCATGTCATATTATTGGCAGCCCTTTCCAACATGAAAAATTAGAATGACCATAGCCTAAATACTTCTAGAGAGTGAGAGAAACATCAAAGGTGATGGTGGCGTTATACAAAGAAGATCAGGTTTAACAAATGAGTATGAGTGCTGCACCAGTATATTGATTTTCCTTTTAGCCTCCAGTACTTACAGCAGCTAGATATAAAAACTTAAAATTTTGGAATTGTAGCCCATACCAAACTCTGAAATCTGTTCTACAACTAGTTGTTGCAATGCACTTTGAAATTTAATGCTTTTTTGTATATATGTTATTTTTCACAAACAAAAGGAAAAAGAAAGAAGGAACAGCATAATAGAGAAGGTAGGATTTAACAAATGAGTATGACTGCTGAATCAATATTTTGATATTACTTTTGGTTTCCAGTGTCTTGGAGCGGCTAAAAGAAAAAATGAAAATTATGGGATTGTAACTCATACCAAACTCTAAAATCTGTTGTGTAACTACTTGTCAAATGTACTTGGAAATTTATTGCTTTTTTTTGTATTTATGTTATTTTTCACAATAAAAAATGTTAAACTATTAAAATACACAGTGTACAACAAAAGATGACAATACAAGCAAAGAAGTAGGAAATGATGCCTTATATGAAGGAAGAGTATAAAATTCCAGGAAACATCAACTGAGGAAACTAGATGGATCTTTAAAGAAATGATCCTCAGTATGCTCAGGGAAATGAATGAAAATGCAGAAAAATAACTAAAGGATATCAGGAATACCATGAATAAAAAATTTGGTGATATTAATAGAGGTAGAAAACTTAAAATGGAATTAAGTCGAGCTACTGGAGTTAAAGATCATAATAAGTGAAATGAAATATTCCCAGGAGGGCTTCAACAGCAGATGTGAGCTGGCAGAAGAAAGAATCATTGAATTCCAGGACAACACTATTGAAATGACTCAGGGTGAACACAGAAAGAGAAAAAAGAATGATAAAAATGGAAAATACTATATACTATAACAGTAATATTTTAATATTCTTTCATCAACAGTAACAACTCTACCACATCAATGATAGAAGGGAATAAGGAATATGACATGTTTTGGATTCTTTCTCTTTATTTTCTCATGGAGTAATGAAAATGTCTAAAACTGTGGTGATGAATGGACATCTCTGAAATGCTACTGTGAGCCATCAGTTGTATACTTTTCATGCACTGTAAGATATGTGAATATATCTCAGTGAAATTGCATGTAAATAAACAAAAAAGTGAGAATAGTCTAAGGTATCTGTGGGATGCCAACAAGCATGCCATTTTAACACATTGTAGTATTACAGGAAGGAGAATAAAGATTGGGCTGAAGGAATCATCAAAGAAATGACAAGCAATTACCCAAATTTTAGCAAAAGATGTGAATGTTCACGTACAAGAACACCAAAAAGGACAAACTTGGAGAATATGCCCAGACACATAATAATCAAACTTTCAATATGAAGGACAAGCAGAGAGTTCTGAAAGCTGCAAGAGAGAAGCAGTATATTATGTTCAAGGGAGTCCCAATAGATTCAGTGCCAATTTCTCATCAGAAGCTATGCAGGCAAGAAGGCAGTGGGATCATGTATTCATAATGCTGAAAGAAAACTACTGTTCACTAAGAATTTTGTATCTTGTAAGACATTGTTTCACAAAAGGAGTAAGAGATTAAGACATTCCCAGATAATTGTGTGAGGAAGTTCATTACTGGTAGACTTGTTCTACAAACAATGCTAAAGGGAGTTCTTAGGACTGAAAAAAAGGACACTAGACAACTGATCAAAGTAGAATAAAGAAATAAAGAGCCCTTTATGGTAAGGTAATCACATGGATACTTACAAATTTCAGTATGGTTGTATTTTTTTTTGCTATGCAACTCCACTTCTTACAGGTGCTCAAAAAGCAAATAACTACAAGAAAAAGTGGGTGAATGAGGTGTAACGGACAGTCTATGTGTGTGCTATTCAAGCTAAGTGGGTACGAAATGAAATGATTGTTATATATTAAAGATGTTACATTTTAGCAACATGGAAACCTCAAAGAAAATATATGAAATCATATTCAGAAAGAAATGAGATGGGTTTCAAAGTAGAACAATAGAAAAAATATACATATGATAAACAGGTATTCAGAGAAAACTGGAGGGCCTAAAAGGGTATACAAGTTACAAAGGGAATATGGCAAACAGGAGAAAGAAACTACAGCATTATCAGTAGCAACCTTAAATGCAAATCAATTAAACCCTACTGTCAAAAGAGAGAGAGGGATGGAATGGATTACAAAATACTACCCAATTATATACTGATTACAAGATACTCACCTTAAATTGAAAGACATAAGTAGGTTGAAAGTGAAAAGATAAAAAAGAATGTAACATGCAGGTAGTAACCAAAAGACAGCTAAGGCAGTTATGCTAATAGCAGATGAAAGATACTTTAAGACAAATAACTTTTACAAAGGACAAAGAAGGTTGTCTATGTACTGATAAAGGGGTCAATTCAACAAGAAGACAACAATTATAAATAAATAAATATATACACCTATATATATTTATATGTAATATAAATTACACTGGACATTGCTCTGGAAGATCTAGACATAGCAATTAGGCAACAGAAAAATAATTCAGCACATACAATAGGACAGGAAGAGTAAAACTTTTCTTATTTGCAGATGACGTGGTCCTATATACAGAAAAATCAATATCAAAGCTACTAGAGCTAAAAAATGAAATAATCAGTGTTGTAAGGTACAAGGCCAACATCCCCAAATCACAGTTTTTTCTATACCCTAGTAATTAACATTATAAAGAAGAAATCAAGAAAAAAAATTCCATTCATAATAACGAATAAAAGAATCAAACATCTAGGAATAAACCTAATCAAGGAGGTAAAAGGCTTGTACCCAGAAAGCTACAAAATACTGCTAAAAGAAATCAAGGAAGATCTAAATAAATAGAAGCACATTCCATGTTCATGGATTGAAAGACTAAATATTGTTAAGATGTCAATTCTGCTCAAAGCAATTTGTAGAATCTGTTCAATCCCAATCAAAATTCCAACAATCTTCTTTACAGAAATGGAAACATCAATCATCAAATTCATATGGAAGAATAAAGAGTCCAAGTAGCTAAAATGATCTTGAAAATGAAGAGGTAAGTTAGAGGACTCACACTTCCTGATTTTAAATTCCTGATTTTGATTACTTACTACAAAGCCAGAGTAATCAAAACAGCATGGTAGTCGTCCAAGGACAGATATATAGACTGTTCTAGCTGATGGAATGCAACACACCAGAGACAGATTGGCTTTTAATAAAAGGGGATTTATTTCATTAGTTCTTCAGAGGAAAGGCAGCTAACTTTCCACTGAGGTTCTTTCTTACGTGGCAAGGCACAGGATGGTCTCTGCTGGCCTTCTCTCCAGGCCTCTGGGTTCCAACAACTTTCCCCAGGGTGATTCCTTTCTGCCTCTCCAAAGGTCTGGGCTGAGCTGCGAGTGCTGAGATGACGTATGCTGAGCTGCTTGGCTGTGCTACCTTGTGCTCTGTCATTTAAGCACCACCCAATTAACTCAAACATCATTCGTTGCAGCAGGCACGCCTCCTAGCTGACTGCAGATGTAATCAGCAGCAGATGAGGTTCACGTACCGTTGGCTCTTGTCCACAGCACCAGAACTAGGTGCCTTCACCTGGCCAAGCTGACAACTGAATCTAAGTACATAGACCAATGAAATTGAATTGAGAGTTCAGAAGTAGACTCTCACATTTGTGGCCATCTCATTTTGGACAAGTATCACAAGGCCACTCACTGAGAAAGAACAATATTTTCAACAAATGGTCCTGTGAAAATTGAATGTCCATATGCAAAAGAATGAAGGAAGACTCCTACTTCACATGATATAGAAAAATAAACTCAAATTGATCAAAGATATAAATATAAGAACCAAAACTTATAAAACTCCTAGAAGGAAACATAGTGAAGCAACTTCAAGACTTTGTGTCAGATTATAGTTTATTAGACTTTACACCCAAAGCACAAGCAGAAAGAAAAAATAGATAAATGGGACCTCATCAAAATTAAAACCTTTTGTGCATCAAATTACTTTTTCATCTAGGTAAACTGACAACCTACACAATGGGAGAAAATATGGTTAATTACATATCCAATAAGGGCTTTAATATCCTGAACATAAAAATATCCTGCAAATCGGCAACAAAAAGACAAGCAACCCAATTCAAAAATTGAATAAATGTTTCTCCAAAGATGATATACAAATGGCCAAAAAGCACATAAAAACATGCTCAACATTTTTAGGTATTAAAGTACTGAAAATCAAAACCACAATGTGATATTATTTCATACCTTCTAGAATGCATGTTACTTTTTAACAGAAAATTGGAAATTGAAAGTGAATATATAATATCAGTTACACTGGTATCTAAAATATGATATATTTAGAGATAAAATTAACAACATATGTGCAAACCTGTACACTATAAACTACAAAACATTGTTGAGTAAAAATTAAAAGAATCTAATTACATGGAAGATAAAACAATAGTCATTGATTAGACAATATTCATAGATGAAGCCTATATGTTATTAAGATGTTACTTACTCCAAATTGATCTATAAATTCAATAAAATCTTAATAAAAACTGTGATTGGCAGTTTTTTATTTAGTTTTTAAAAATTGACAAGAAGATTCTGAAATTTATAAGAAAGTGAAAAAGACCTAAAAGAGCAAAAAAAAAAAATGCTTGAAAGGGGAACAATCAAGTTGGAGGTCTTATATTACTGACTTAAACCATAGCAATTAAGATCATGTAATATTGGCATAAGAACATAAATGTATCAATGAAATCAAATAGAGTCAAGAAATAGGCACAAACCTAAGCAGCCATAGGATATTCAACAAAGGTAGCAAGGCAGTTAAAAAATAAATCCTAGTCTTTTCAACAAATTAAACATAGTATCTTAAGAAATAAATAAATGGATAGTTTAAGTATCAATAAATAAGTTAATACAAATTCTTTCCCAACAATAAGGAAACATTTGCCATATGCATAGGTGAGACTTCAAATGCTGAATAAGACAATACAAAGATTTGCATATTTGTTTAAAATTTTCCAATTCAAACAACTCCTCTCCTTTTAAAATTTATTTTACTTTTTAATTTTTCATTGACATATATTCACATATCATGTAATCATCCAAAGGGTACAACCAATGGTTCACAACAGCAGCATGCAGCTGTGTATTTATCAAAACAATGGACATTTTTTCTTTTTCTGTGAAAAATAACATACAAAAAAAGCAATACATTTCAAAGTGCATTGCAACAATTACTCATAGAACAGATTTCAGAGTGTGGTATGGATTACAATTCCACAATTTTATTTCTAGCTGCTTTAAGATACTGTAGACTTAAAGAAATAACAATATAATGATTCAGCAATCATAATCATTTGTTAAGACCTACCTTCTCTGTATAACTCCACCATCAACTTTGATGCACCAGTTAGAAAGCATTACGTACCCCAGAAAAGCCATGTTTTAGTACTAATTCAATCTTGTGGGAGAACTATTTCTTTTAACCTCTATTTAGCACTGTAGGTGATATACCCAATTGTCAGTATTAATTTTTGATTAGATGGAGATGTGACTCCACCCATTCCAGGTGGGTCTTGATTGGCTTGCTGGAATCCTTTAAAAGAGGAAACATTTTGGAGAAACAAGAGAGCAGACAGAAAAGACAGAGCCTAGAGAAATGGCAGAAGCCTCAGAGCCAACAGAAACTTCACAGTAGAGATGACACAGATGCAGACATGTGGAGAACAGAGACACAGATGTTTGGAGATGCTCAGAGCCCTCCAGATGTTGCCATCAGATGTGAAGCAAGCCAGAACCTGGAGAGAGCCAAGGGAAGCCAAGAGATGAGAGCCAGCCCTGGAGAAATAAATTGAGGAGTGCCCACAGGAACAGAGGCTGAACAGAGGTGTTCTTGAATCATCAGCTTTTCTTGAGTGAAGGTAGTCTTTTGTTGGTGCCTTAATTTGTACAGTTTTACTTCCTTAGAATTGTAAACTGGTAACTTATTAAATTACCATTCTTAAAAGTCATTCCATTTCTGGTATATTGCATTCCAGGAGCTTATAAGCTAGAGCAATCACCTTTGATCTTTCTCCCACTCTTTGTGGGTATTTGGGCTATGCCCATGGAATGACTGCTGTTTTGAAGGCACAAAACTAAAACAGTTGCAGAAGATGTGAAGAAATAGGAACACTCATTTATTGTTGGTGGGAAGGGAATACGGTGCAGCCACAGTAGAAGACATTTGGTAGTTCTGCAGAAAGTTAATATAGATGTCACATTTGACCTGGAAATCCCACTTCAAGGTATGTACCCCCCCAATTTGAAACTGAGAAACAGATCTATACATGTGAACATTATGAAATGTCTTACCATAGTGGCATTATGCCCAATTTGAAAAAGAATGAAGCAAGGAAAGTGTCCATCAACTTATGAATGGATAAACAAAATGTATCAAGTACAGACAATGGAATATTAATTGGCTGTGGAAAAAAATGAAGCTCTGATACATGTGAATACATGGTGGAACCTTGAAGACATTATGTTGCATGACATAAGCCACTCAAAGATAAATTCTGTATGATATGACTGATACAAAATAATGTGTATGACAACTTCCTAGTGTCAGAAACTTCAGTATTGATCATGCAGGACTAGGGTAGAGTTAGGAAATGGGGAATTAATTTTTAATTGGTACAGAATTTTTTTGGGGGGAGTAATGAAAGGTTTTAGTAAAGGATGATGGAGATGGTAGCACAACAGAGTAAATGTGATTAGCACTATTGAATTGTTTATTTGACCATTGCTAAAAGGGAAAATTATAGATTGTTTGCATGTTGATAGAAAAATTCTAAAAAAAAGCAATTGTACATCCCAAACAATGAATTCTAATGTAAACTATGGACTATAGTTAATAGTGCAATTATACTAATATTCATTCATTAATTATAACTGAATTTTCATTCTAATGACATATGTTAATAATAGGAGGGGTACATGGGAAGTCTGGATTTTCTTCATGATTTTTCTGTAAACTCATAAACTACTCTGACAAAAAGGCATCTTACTTGGGAATGCAAATTTTGAGAAATGAAAACTTTCTTCTGTCTAGATAGGCCAGCTTCTGAGGCAATCTGATCTTTGGACGCTCCTGAGAGCAAACAAACTACCCACGAGAAAAAAGGCATCTTTAGTGAACACTCAGCAGAATCTTCCTTCATTTTTTCATCCCAATTTTCAAAATTACTAACCTCATACAAAATTGTAAGAAATATAGACAATGCTTAATTCTAATTTCCCCTTTGAATATGACAACGCTTGATTATATTTTCCCCTTTTAATAAGCTTATAAGGAAAGCTGATGCTCATAGTAGCTCTTTGCTTAGTCATAGCTGACCTTGTACTCCTGCCTGGTGGTCTTGTAAAAAAGTATAAATGGATGTTATATTTCACTATCCACCATTATTTAACCACTGTCTGGACACAGAAAGATGATTTCAGTGTCTCTCTGGGTAGCCTATTTGTTTTCTAAATACAGGTCACTGCAGTGCCTTTAAGTAGAAGACTTAAAAATGAATTGTTGCATATGAAAACATTTTCATGCACTGTAATTGTGATCTGTTGAATTATGTACCCCAATTTTGATATGTCCTTAATCATTTAAAAAATATTTTCATTGACAAATCTTTGCACATACACAGTCCATACACAGTGGATCAATGACTCACAGTATCATCACATAGTTGTGTAATCATCACCATGATCCTTTTTTAGAACTTTTGCATCACTCCAGAAAAAGAAATAAAAAGAAAAAAGTCATACATACATACATACTCCTGACTCCTCCCTCTCATTGGCCACTAGTATTTCCATCTACCCAACATATTTTACCCCTTATCCCTCCTACTATTCATTTATTTACTTTCATCCACATATTTTTTACTTAGCTACTCATACCCTGGATAAAAGGAGCATCAGACACATGGTTTTCACAACCACACAGTCTCATTGTAAAAGTTATATCTTTATACAATCATATTCAAGAATCAAAGCTTCTAGAAAATAGCTCAACAGTTTCAGGTACTTCTCTCCAGCCACTCCAATATACCATAGACTAAAAAGAATATCTATATACTGCATAAGAATAACCTCCAGGGTAACCTCTCAATTCTGGTTGAAATCTCTCAGCCATTGAAACTTTATTTTGTTTCATTTCTCTCTTTCTCCTTTTGGTCAAGGTTTTCTCAACTCCCTAATGTTGGGCTCCGAATCAGCCCATGTTGCCAAGAAGATTTACACCCCTGGGAGTCATGTCCCATGTAGGGGAAAGGGTGGTGAGTTCACCTGCTGAGTTGACTTAGAGAGCAAGGCCACATCTGAGTAATGAAAAAGTTTTCTGGGGGTGACTCAGACTTAATTTTAAGGAGGTTCAGACTATCCTTTGCAGGAATAAGTTTCATAGGGGCAATCCCCAAGATTTAAGGGTTGGCCTGTTGATTTGGTTGTTTCCACTGCTTGTGAGAATATCAGAAATTCTCCATATGGGGAGATTAAATATATCCTCTTTCTCCCCAATACCCCAAGGAAATTTTGCAAATATTTTATTCACTGCCCAAATTACTCTGGGATATATCAGCACATCACACTAATCTGGACAAACCAACAAAATCACAGGCCCTATTCAAAATTGCATGTACTTATGGTGTTCAATTTAACTGACCATACAAGTTAAATTAGGAAATGCACTACCCAAAATATAAATTTTCCACCAAATAAACATCTCTCTCCTTGGTCTCACATGGAAGTTGAAGCTTTAAAATATGGACGATATCATCCTTTACCCTGTATTCTGACCTACCTCGGTCCTATCCAGATCAGCTTCCTTTATATCTCTCCTTGAAGTGTGATCTTTTTTTTTTTTTTTTTTTTTTTTAAATTTTTAAGCATTACCAGTATGGGGTACTGCTGAATTTCATAGCATCAGAGCTCTAAATCTGAGTCTCAGTTGTCACATAAATACCCAAAGTTTCTGAGAATGACCAGGTTATATCAAACAGCTCATTATCTCAGAATTTAGAAATAACAGTTACATTTCCTGAATCTATGTGACTTCTGTAGTAGCTTACATTCTAGGACCCTTTACAATAGGTGCCAACCTCATAACACATGCTCTCCACTTCAGTTCACCAAGTTTTTATATTATAGTTGGTCCATATGAGTGAGGCATGATACTATTTGTATTTTTGTTCCTGACATTTCGTTCAACATAGAGTCCATAAGATTCATTCACCTAGTGGCCTCAAAACTTAATTCTTTCTGTGGCCACTCAGTATTCCATTGTTTGCATACACCATAATTCCCCCTTCCTATTCCGCAGTCCTTGTATGCTTAGAATACCTCCATTCATTGTGGATCCTGAACACTGCCACCATAAACACCAGTGTGCAAATGTCCATTCATGTCCCCACAATAAATTCCTCCATGAAGCAATGGAGATTCATGAGCATATGACAACCCCACCCCTAGTCTCCGGTGAAACCACCAGACAGCCCTACAGGGGGCTTCCCCTCTCAGTTTCCCTTCTAAGAGTGAATAGGTATATCTCTCTCTCTGCATTTTCTCTAACACTTGTTTCTCTCTGTTCTTTTTTTTAAAACTACTTTTACTGTATAATATAACATATATACAAAGCAAAGAAATAAAAAACCAACAGTTTTCAAAGCACTCTTCAACAAGTAGTTACAGGACAGATCCCACTGATTGTCATGGGCTACCATACTATCATCTGAGATTTTTCGTTCTAACTGCTCCAGAATATAAGAAGCTAGAGGGAATAAATATTTTTTTTATCATCTCAATTGACATTTTTGTGAAAAATAACATATATACCTAAGAGCAGTAAATTTCAAAGCACAGCACAACGACTAGTTGTAGAACAGATTTCAGAGTTTGTTATGGGTTACAAGTCTACTTTTTAGGGTTTTACTTCTAGCTGCTCTCTAAGATAATAGAGAATAAAAGAAATATCAATTTAATGATTCAGCAATCATATTCATTTGTTAAGCCCTACCTTCTGTATATAACTCCATCATCACTTTTGATCTTTCTATCCCACTCTTTAGAGGTATTTGGGCTTTGGCCATTCTAACTTCTTCGTGTTGAAGGGGCTGTCAATAATATGTAGGGAGATGGAACTAGCTGATGTTCTGGAGAGGCTGGGCCCTCTAGGTTTCAGGATTTATCTGGTTCAGGGACCCATCTGGAGGTTGTAGGTTTCTGGAAAGTTACCCTAGTGCATGGAATCTTTCTGGAATCTTATATACTGCCCTAGGTGTTCTTTAGGATTGACTGGAATGGTTTTGTATGGGGTTTGGCAAGTTATGATAGGTAGCAATGTCTAACTGAAGCTTGCATAAGAGTGACCTCCAGAGTAGACTCTCAATTCTATTTGAACACTCTCAGCCCTGATACTTTATTAGTTACCCTTCATTTTCCCCTTCTGGTCAGAATGTAACTGTTGATCCCACAGTGCTAGGGTGGGACTCATTCCTCGGGGTCATCTCCCATACTGCCAGGGAGACTTTCATCCATGAATGTCATGTCCCATGTAGGGGAAAGAGCAATGATTTTACTTGCAATGTTGGGCTTAGAGAGAGTGAGGCCACATCTGAGCAACAATGGAGGTCCTCCAGAAGTAAGCAACTTTTCTGCTACCTACATAAGCTTCACAACAGTAAACCTCAAGATCAAGGGGTTGACCTATTCATTTGGGTGTCCAGAAATAGGCATAAACATACGCAGCCATAGGATATTCAACAAATGTGACAAGGCAGTTAAAAACAAATCCTAGTCTTTTCAACAAGTTAAACATAGTATCTTAAGAAATAAATACATGGATAGTTTAAATATCAATAAATCAGTTAACACAAATTATCTCCCCAAAACAGAGAAACATTTGCTGTATGCATAATTGAGACTCTGAATGCTGAATAAGATAATACAAAGATTTGTATATTTATTTTAAATTTTCCAATTCAAACAATTCCTCTCCTTTTAAAATTTATTTTAGTTACTTTTAAATTTTTCATTGATATATATTCACATATTATGTAATCATCCAAAATGTACAATCAGTGGTTCACAATAGTACCATGTAGCTGCGTATTTATCAAAACAATTGCTTCTTTTTCTTTTTTTGTGAAAAATAACATATATACAAAGAAGCAATACATTTCAAAGTGCATTGCAACAACTAATGTAGAACGGATTTCAGAGTTTGGTATGTGTCATGGTTAGGGACAGGTGTCAACTTGGCCAAGTTGTGGTACCTGTTCATCTGATTGGGCAAGCACTGGCCTGTCTGTTGCAATGAGGACATTTCATAGGATTAGGTCATGATCACGTTAGCTACATCCACAGCTGATTCCATTTGTAATCAGCCAAAGGAGAGTGTCTTCTGCAATTAGTGATGCTAAATGCAATCATGGGAAGCCTTTTAAGGAGGACTCAGAGGAGACAGGTTGCATTCCTGCTTTGGCTGGTGAGCCTCTCCTGTGGAGTTCATCCAGGCCATCCATTGGAGTCATCGGCTTCGCAGCCCGCCCTGTGGATTTTGGACTCTGCGTTCCTATGGTCACGTGAGACACTTTCATAAATTTTATATTTACAAGTGTTCCCTGTTGATTCTGTTTCTCTAGAGAATCCTAACTAATACATCTTGGTACCAGGAGTGGTTCTTAAGGAACAGAATCTTAAAAATGGGTTTTTATGAATGGTTTTCTACTCTGACTGGGCTCAGAGACACTAAGGACTCTGATTCCCGTAATCAGAATGACACTCCCAATCCATGGACTGAGTTGGCAAAGGAGATAGTCAAAATATCATCATTCGATTCTCCTAATGCTTCGCTTGTACGAAGCCAGACTCTGGGGAATAATGTTTTTGACACCTTTACAGAGTTTTGCAGAAATAAGAGTTATAGAGATGTTGGTTGGTTGTTGTTAGATACACTATCTACATTAAAGGGTGAAAGGGATGGGCTTAAGGCTTCAAACAAGAAGCTTAAGTGCCATCTGAAAGATGTAGAGGTTTCTATGAGTATCCTGAAGGAAAATTTTATTTCCTGTAGCCGTAGACTTGAGATCTCTGAAAATCAGACTCAGAATCTTATTGTTAGAGTAGCAACTTTACAATGTAAACTGAAATCTCAGTCTTGCATGGTGTCTGCCGTTAAAGTGAGGGCATTGATTGGAAAGGAGTGGGACCCTGAAAAATGGGATGGTGACATATGGATTGATAATGATGTTGGGGGTGAGGTTGAAACCCTAGACCATGCTGAGCCTTCTTTAGATAACCCTGTAATAGTCTGCCCTGAGGACATAGCCACCCCACCTCCAGCCTGCCTTGAGGAATTGGCCACCCAATCTCCTCCTGAAGGGATTAGCCCTAGAGGTATTAATGCTGTTTCACCAGATGAAACTGCAAATGAAAGCCCTGAAGCAAATGGCTTGGAAGATATTTCTAATTCTTTTCATGACCCACCCCCACCACCCCTCATTTCTTCTAGACCTATAACTAGACTACAGTCCCAACAGGCCCCTAAAGGTGAGGTACAAAGTATCACACATGAGGAGGTACGTTATGCTCCAAAAGAACTGTGTGAGTTTTCCAATTTATATAGACAGAAATCAGGGGAATATGTGTGGCAATGGATTTTAAGAGTGTGGGATAAAAGTGGGAGGAATATAAGGCTGGATCAGGCTGAATTTATTGATATGGGCCCACTAAGCAGAGATTTTGCATTCAATGTTATAGCTCAAACAGTTAGAAAAGGTGTTAACAGCTTGTTTGGGTGGTTGGTTGAAACATGGATCAAAAGGTGGCCAACATTACCTGAGGTTGAAATGCCAGAACTGCCCTGGTATAATGTAGATGAGGGGATCCAGAGGCTTAAAGGGATTGGGATGTTAGAGTGGATTTATCATGCAAAGCCTGCTCTTACACCTCAGGAATGTTCAGAAGATGCACCTTTTACCAGAACAATGAGAAATAAGTTTGTGAGACTAGCACCATCATCCCTCAAGAGCTCTGTGGTTGCACTTCTCTGTAGGTCAGATATTACTGTAGGAACTGCTGTCACTGAGCTGGAATCCTTAAACACAATGGGGATGACAGGATCCCGAGTTGGCAGAAGCCAGGTGGCAGCACTTAATCACCAAAGACAGGGTAGACGTGGGTATTATAATAGACAACAAACTCAGAGGAGGCATCAAAATTATATGACACGCAGAGATTTGTGGCATTGGCTAGTAAATCATGGGGTGCCTAGAAATACAATAGAAGGGCAGTCTACTAAATTCTTGTTGGAACTGCATAAACAAAAGAGTTCTAGGTCAAGGGAACAGAAGTCTAACCTGAATTACAAAAACACAGAGTCACAGCCCCTTAATCAATTTCCAGACTTGAAACAGTTTACAGACCCTGAGCCCCTTGAATGAAGGGGAGGCCAGGTCTCTATGGGGGAGAAACCTGTTACACTGCCACAAATTTATACTGTTGACCTTCCTCTAAGTCTTCCCCAAGGAGACCGATGGCCTTTTACCAGGGTAACTGTGCATTGGGGAAAAAGAAATGATCAGATATTTCGGGGATTATTAGACACTGGTTCAGAAGTGACATTAATTCCAGGGGACCCAAAACGTCACTCTGGACCACCAGTCAGAGTGGGGGCTTATGGAGGCCAGGTGATCAATGGAGTTTTAGCTCAGGTCCGTCTCACAGTGGGTCCAGTGGGCTTCCGGACCCATCCTGTAGTTATTTCCCCAGTTCCAGAATGTATAATTGGCATCGACATACTGAGCAACTGGCAGAATCCCCACGTTGGTTCTCTAACTCGTGCAGTGAGGGCTATTATGGTGGGAAAGGCCAAGTGGAAGCCACTAGAACTGCCCCTACCAAGCAAAATAGTAAATCAGAAGCAATACTGTATTCCTGGAGGGATTGCAGAGATTACTGCCACTCTTAAGGACTTGAAAGATGCAGGGGTGGTGATTCCCACCACATCCCCATTCAACTCTCCTATTTGGCCTGTGCAGAAAACAGATGGGTCTTGGAGAATGACAGTGGATTATCGTAAACTCAACCAGGTGGTAACTCCAATTGCAGCTGCTGTTCCAGATGTAGTATCATTGCTTGAGAAAATCAATACATCCCCTGGTACCTGGTATGCAGCTATTGATCTGGAAAATGCTTTTTTCTCAATAGCTATTAGTAAGGACCACCAGAAACAGTTTGCTTTCAGCTGGCAAGGTCAGCAATATACTTTCACTGTCCCACCTCAGGGGTATATCAACTCTCCAGCCCTATGTCATAATCTTGTTCGCAAAGACCTTGATCGTTTCTCCCTCCCACAAGACATCACATTGGTCCATTATATTGATGATATCATGTTGATTGGACCTAGTGAGCAAGAAGTAGCAACTACTCTAGATTTACTGGTAAGGCATTTGCGTGTCAGAGGATGGGAGATAAATCCAACAAAAATACAGGGGCCTTCCACTTCAGTAAAATTTCTAGGTGTCCAGTGGTGTGGGGCATGTCGAGATATCCCTTCTAAGGTGAAGGATAAATTGCTGCATCTGGCCCCTCCCACAACCAAAAAAGAGGCACAACATCTAGTTGGTCTTTTTGGATTTTGGTGACAACATATTCCTCATTTGGGTGTGCTACTCCAGCCCAT
The DNA here is from genome assembly GCF_023851605.1 of Tamandua tetradactyla. Classification (NCBI taxonomy): domain Eukaryota; kingdom Metazoa; phylum Chordata; class Mammalia; order Pilosa; family Myrmecophagidae; genus Tamandua; species Tamandua tetradactyla. The sequence continues at coordinate 12,413,031 of NC_135335.1, forward strand.
TTATCGAGTGACCAGAAAAGCTGCTAATTTTGAGTGGGGACCTGAACAAGAGGAGGCTCTGTGACAGATCCAGGCTGCTGTGCAAGCTGCTCTGCCACTTGGGCCATATGATCCAGCAGATCCAATGGTGCTGGAAGTGTCAGTGGCAAATAGAGATGCTGTCTGGAGCCTTTGGCAGGCCCCTATAGGAGAATCACAATGCAGACCCTTAGGATTTTGGAGCAAAGCCTTACCATCTGCTGCAGATAACTACTCTCCTTTTGAGAAACAGCTTTTGACCTGCTACTGGGCCTTAGTAGAGACTGAACACTTAACCATGGGCCACCAAGTTACCATGAGACCTGAGTTGCCTATCATGAGTTGGGTGTTGTCTGACCCACCAAGCCATAAAGTTGGGCGTGCACAGCAGCACTCTATTGTAAAGTGGAAATGGTATATACGAGATAGAGCCAGAGCAGGTCCTGAAGGCATAAGTAAGTTACATGAAGAAGTGGCACAGATGCCCATGGTTTCCACTCCTGCTGCCACATTACCTTCTCTTTTCCAGACCAGAGCTATGGCCTCTTGGGGAGTTCCTTACAGTGAATTGACTGAGGAAGAGAAAACTCGGGCCTGGTTTACAGATGGTTCAGCACGATATGCAGGTAGCACACAAAAGTGGACAGCTGCAGCATTACAACCCCTTTCTGGGGTATCCTTGAAGGACAGTGGTGAGGGGAAATCCTCCCAGTGGGCAAAACTTCGAGCAGTGTACCTGGTTGTTCATTTTGCTTGGAAGGAAAACTGGCCAGAGGTGCGTTTGTATACTGACTCATGGGCTGTTGCTAATGGTTTGGCTGGATGGTCAGGGACTTGGAAAGACCATAATTGGAAAATTGGTGACAAAGAGATCTGGGGAAGAAGTATGTGGATAGACCTTTCTGAGTGGGCTAAAAACATGAAGATATTTGTGTCCCATGTGAATGCACACCAGAGGGTGACTTCAGCAGAGGAAGATTTTAATAATCAAGTGGATAAGATGATCCGTTCTATGGATACCAGTCAGCCTCTTTCCCCAGCAACTCCTGTTATTGCCCAATGGGCTCATGAACAAAGTGGACATGGTGGTAGGGATGGAGGTTATGCATGGGCTCAGCAACATGGACTTCCACTCACCAAGGCTGACCTGGCTACAGCCACTGCTGAGTGCCCAATCTGCCAGCAGCAGAGACCCACACTCAGCCCCCGATATGGCACCATTCCCCGAGGTGATCAGCCAGCTACATGGTGGCAGGTTGATTACATTGGACCACTCCCTTCATGGAAGGGGCAGCGATTTGTTCTAACTGGAATAGACACATACTCTGGATATGGGTTTGCTTTCCCCGTACGCAATGCTTCTGCCAAAACTACTATCCGTGGGCTTACAGAATGCCTTATCCATCGTCATGGTATTCCACATAGCATTGCTTCTGATTAAGGAACACACTTCACAGCAAATGAAGTGCGGGAATGGGCACATGCTCATGGAATTCTCTGGTCTTACCATGTTCCCCATCATCCAGAAGCAGCTGGATTGATAGAACGGTGGAATGGCCTTTTGAAAACTCAATTACGGTGCCAACTAGGTGGCAAAAACTTGAAAGGCTGGGGTAATGTTCTCCAGGAAGCTGTTTAGGCTCTGAATCAGCGTCCGCTGTATGGTGCTGTTTCTCCCATAGCCAGGATCCATGGGTCCAGGAACCAAGGGGTGGAAATGGGTGTGGTGCCACTCACTATTACTCCTAGTGATCCAGTAGGAAAATTTTTGCTTCCTGTCCTGCTACCCTGAGTTCTTCTGGTCTACAAGTTTTAGTTCCAAAATGGGGTGTGCTTTCTCCAGGAGAAGCAACAGTGATACCACTGAACTGGAAGTTAAGATTGCCACCTGGCCACTTTGGGCTACTTATGCCTCTGGATCAACAAACCAAGAAGGGGATTACATTATTGTCTGGGGTAATTGACCCTGACTATCAGAAGGAAGTAGGACTGCAACTACATAATGGAGGTAAAGAAGAGTTTTCTTGGAATATAGGAGATCCCCTGGGGCGTCTATTAGTACTACCATGCCCTGTGATCAAAATCAATGGAAACTGCAACAACACAATCCATGCAGGACCACTAATGGCTCTGAAACTTCAGGAATGAAGGTTTGGGTCACCCCACCAGGAAAAGAATGACGGCCAGCTGAAGTGCTTGCTGAGGGGAAAGGGAACATGGAATGGGTAGTGGAAGAAGGTAGTGATAAATATGAACTTCGACCACGTGATCAGTTACAGACACGAGGACTGTAATGCTGTTTTGTTTGTGTTATATTATTTAAGTTGTAAGATATCAAGTTTAAGAATGAATGTTGCCCAAGGATTTGCACCCTATTCTGGAGAGATTTAGTGTGTTTCCAGTTATATGCAGGACAGTTGAGTATTGTCAGGTAAAAGAAAAAATGTGTGCTTATTTGTTTTCATTTGGAAATTAAGTATGGTCTAAGGTGACATATATATATGGCTGCCAAGTTGACAAGGGGTGGACTGTCATGGTTAGGGACAGGTGTCAACTTGGCCAAGTTGTGGTACCTGTTCATCTGATTGGGCAAGCACTGGCCTGTCTGTTGCAATGAGGACATTTCATAGGATTAGGTCATGATCACGTTAGCTTCATCCACAGCTGATTCCATTTGTAATCAGCCAAAGGGGAGTGTCTTCTGCAATTAGTGATGCTAAATGCAATCATGGGAAGCCTTTTAAGGAGGACTCAGAGGAGACAGGTTGCATTCCTGCTTTGGCTGGTGAGCCTCTCCTGTGGAGTTCATCCAGGCCATCCATTGGAGTCATCGGCTTCACAGCCTGCCCTTTGGATTTTGGACTCTGCGTTCCTACAGTCACGTGAGACACTTTCATAAATTTTATATTTACAAGTGTTCCCTGTTGATTCTGTTTCTCTAGAGAACCCTAACTAATACAGTATGGATTACAATTCCACAATTTTACTTCTAGCTGCTTTAAGATACTAGAGACTAAAAGAAATATCAATATAATGATTCAGCAATCATAATCATTTGTTAAGCCCTACCTTCTCTCTCTTTCTTTTTGATGCACCAATTAGAAAGTATTATGTATCCCAGAAAAGCTGGATTTTAGTACTAATTCCATCTTCTGAGAGAACCATTTCTTTTAACCCCTATTCAGTGCTGTAGGTTGGTGTCTTTTAATTAGATTATCTCCAAGGAGATGTGATATACCCAATTGTCAGTATTAATTTTTAATTAGATGGAGATGTGACTCCACCCATTCCAGGTGGGTCTTGGTTGGCTTGCTGGAATCCTTTAAAAGAGGAAACATTTTGGAGAAACAAGAGAGCAGACAGAAAAGACAGAGCCTAGAGAAATGGCAGAAGCCTCAGAGCCAACAGAAACTTCACAGCAGAGCTGACACAGATGCAGACATGTGGAGAACAGAGACACAGATGTTTGGAGATGCTCAGAGCCCTGCAGATGTTGCCATCAGACATGAAGCAAGCCAGAACCTGGAGAGAACCAAGGGAAGCCAAGAGATGAGAGCCAGCCCTGGAGAAGTAAAGCGAGGGGTGCCCACAGGAAAAGAGACTGAACAGAGGTGTTCTTGACTCATCAGCTTTTCTTGAGTGAAGGTGGTCCTTTGTTGGTGCCTTAATTTGTACAGTTTCACTTCCTTAGAATTGTAAACTGGTAACTTATTAAATTACCATTCTTAAAAGCCATTCCACTTCTGGTATATTGCATTCCAGGAGCTTACAAACTGGAACAATCACCTTTGATCTTTCTCCCACTCTTTATGGGTATTTGGGCTATGCCCATGGAATGACTGCTGTTTTGAAGGCACAAAACTAAAACAGTTGCAGAAGATGTGGAGAAATAGGAACACTCATTTATTGTTGGTGGGAACGTCATATGGTGCAGCCACAATAGAAGACATTTGGTAGTTCTGCAAAAAGTTAAATGTAGATGTCACATTTGACCTGGATATCCCACTTCAAAGTATGTACCCCCCAATTTGAAACACAGAAACAGATCTATACACACCAACATTATGAAATGTCTTACCATAGTGGCATTATGTCCAATTTGAAAAAGAATGAAGCAAGGCAAGTGTCCATCAACTTATTAATGGATAAACAAAATGTGTCAAATACAGACAATGGAATATTAACTGGCTGTGGAAAAGAAATGAAACTTTGATACATGTGAATACATGATGGGACCTTGAAGACATTATGTTGCATGACATAAGCCAGATAAAAAAAAGATAAATTCTGAATGATATGACTGATACAAAATAATGTGTATGACAACTTCCTAGTGTCAGAAACTTCAGTATTGATTATGCAGGACTAGCATAGAGTTAGGAAATGGGGAATTAATTTTTAATGGTACAGATTTTTTTTGAGGGGAGAAATGAAAGGTTTTTTTAAAGGATGATGGAGATGGTAGCACAACATAGTATATTTGACCATTGCTGAAAGGGAAAATTATAGACTGTATGTTAATAGAAAAATTCTAAAAAAATGTAGCTGTATATCCCAAACAATGAATTCTAATGTTAAGTATGGACTATAGTTAATAGTGCAATTACACTAATATTTGGTCATCAATTATAACAGAATTTTCATTCTAATGACATGTTAATAATAGGAGGGGTACATGGGAAGTCTGGATTTTCTTCATCATTTTTCTGTAAACTCATGAACTATTCTGATCAAAAAGCATCTTACTTGGGAATGCAAATTTAAAAAATGAAAACTTTCTACTGTCTAGATAGGCCCAGCTTCTGAGGCAATCTGATCTTTGGTTGTATGCTCATGAAAGCAAACAAACTACCTACGAAGGAAAAGGCATCTTTAGGGAACACTGAGCTGAATATTCCTTCATTTTTTCATCCCAATTTTCAAAATTACTAACCTCATGCAAAATTGTAAAAAAATATAGTCTACACTTGATTCTATCTTCCCCTTTTAACATACTGACAGTTGATTATATTTCCCCCTTTTAATATGAATGTAAGGAAAATTGATGTTCATAGTAGCTCTTGGTTTAGTCATAGCTGACCTTGTACTCCTACCTGATGAACTTGTAAAAAAGTATAAATGGCTGTTATATTTCACTATCCACCATTATTTAACCCCTGTCTGGACACAGAAAGATGATTTCAGTGTCCCTCTGGGTAGCCTATTTGTCTCTAAATACAGGTCACTGCAGTGCCTTTAAGTAGAAGACTTAAAAATGAATTGTTGCATAGTGCATAAAATATTTTCATGCACTATAGCTGTGATCTATTGAATTCTGTACCCCAGTTTTGACATGTCCTTAATTGTTTTTAAAATATTTTCATTGACACATCTTTACACACACACAGTTCATACATCGTGGATCAATGACTCACATATCATCACATAGTTGTGTAATCATCACCATGATCCTTTTTTAGATCTTTTGCATCACTCCAGAAAAAGAAATAAAAAGAAAAAAGTCATACATGCATACTCCTGACTCCTCCCTCTCATTGGCCAGTAGTATTTCAATCTACCAAATGTATTTTACCCCTTGTCCCTCCTACTATTTATTTATTTATTTTCATCCACACATTTTTTACTTAGCTGTTCATGTCCTGGATAAAAGGAGCATCAGACACATGGTTTTCACAATCACACAGTCTCATTTTAAAAGTTATACCTTTATACAATCATATTCAAGAAACAAAATTACTAGAAAATAGCTCAAGTTTCAGGTACTTCTCTCCAGCCACTCCAATACACCACAGACTAAAAGGAAATATCTATATACTGCATAAAAATAACCTCTGGGATAACTTCTCAACTCTGTTTGAAATCTCTCAACCATTGAAACTTCATTTTGTCTCTTTTCTCTCTTTTCCCTTTCGGTCAAGATTTTCTCAATTCCCTAATGCTGGGTCCCCGCTCACCCCATGTTGCCAAGGAGATTTACACTTCTGGGAGTCATGTTCCATGTAGGGGAAAGGGTGGTGAGTTCACCTGCTGAGTTTACTTAGAAAGTGAACAAAAGAAGTTCTCTGGGGGTAACTCAGACCTAATTTTAAGGAGATTTAGCCTATCCTTTGCAGGAATAAGTTTCATAGGGGCAATCCCCAAGATCTAGGGGTTGGTTTGTTCATTTGGTTGTTTCCACTGCTTGAGAGAATATCAGAAATTCTCCAAATGGGGAGGTTGAATATATCCTCTTTCTCTCCAATACCCTAAGGAGATTTTGCAAATACTTTATTCACTGCCCAAATTACCCTGGGATATATCAGCACATCACACTAATCTGGACAAACCAATAAAATCACAGGCTCTATTCAGAATTCCATGTACTTATGTGTTCAATTAAACTGACCACACAAGTTAAATTAGGAAATGCACTACCCAAAATACAAATTTTCCACCAAATAAACATCTCTCTCCTTGGTCTCACATGGAAATTGAAGCTTTAAAATATGGACAATATCATCCTTTACCCTGTATTCTGACCTACCTCAGTCCTATCCAGATCAGCTTCCTTTATATCTCTCCTTGAAGTGTGATCCCTTTTTCAACTTTTTAAGCATTACCAGTACGGGGTACTGCTGAATTTCATAGCATCAGAGCTCTAAATCTGAGTCTCAGTTGCCACATAAATACCCAAAGTTTCTGAGAATGACCAGGTTATATCAAAGAGCTCATTATCTCAGAATTTAGAAATAACAGTTACATTTCCTGAATCTATGTGACTTCCATAGTAGCTTACAATTTAGGACCCTTTACAATAGGTGCCAACCTCATAACACATGCTCTCCAATTCAGTTCACCAAGTTTTTATATTATAGTTGGCCGATATGAGTGAGGCATGAAAATATTTGTATTTCTGTTCCTGACATTTCATTCAACATAGAGTCCTTAAGATTCATTCACCTAGTGGCCTCATAACTTAATTCTTTCTTGTGGCCACTCAGTAGTCCATTTGTATGTGTATACCATAATTCCCCCTTCCTATTCCGCAGTCCTTGTATGCTTAGACACCTCTATTCATTGTGGGTCCTGAACACTGCCACCATAAACACCAGTGTGCAAATGTCCATTCATGTCCCCATAATAAATTCCTCCATGAAGCAATGGAGATGCATGAGCATATGACAACCCCACCCCTAGTCTCCGGTGAAACCACCACACAGCCCTACAGGGGGCTTCCCCTCTCAGTTTCCCTTTCAAGAGTGAATAGGTATATCTCTCTCTCTGCATTTTCTTTAACACTTGTTTCTCTCTGCTCTTTTTTTTTAAAACTACATTTACTGTATAATATAACATACATACAAAGCAAAGAAATAAAAAACCAACAGTTTTCAAAGCACTCTTCAACAAGTAGTTACAGGACAGATACCACTGATTGTCATGGGCTACCATACTATCATCTGAGATTTTTCATTCTAACTGCTCCAGAACATAAGAAGCTAGAGGGAATAAATATTTTTTTATCATCTCAATTGACTTTTTTTGTGAAAAATAACATATATACCTAAAAGCAATAAATTTCAAAGCACAGCACAATGACTAGTTGTAGAACAGATTTCAGAGTTTGTTATGGGTTACAAGTCTACTTTTTAGGGTTTTACTTCTAGCTGCTCTGTAAGATACTAGAGAATAAAAGAAATATCAATTTAATGATTCAGCAATCATATTCATTTGTTAAGCCCTACCTTCTGTATATAACTCCATCATCACTTTTGATCTTTCTATCCCACTCTTTAGAGGTATTTGGGCTTTGGCCATTCTAACTTCTTCATGTTGAAGGGGCTGTCAATAATATGTAGGGAGATGGAACTAGCTGATGTTCTGGAGAGGCTGGACCCTCTAGGTTTCAGGGTTTATCTGGTTCAGGGACCCATCTGGAGGTTGTAGGTTTCTGGAAAGTTACCATAGTGCATGGAATCTTTCTGGAATCTTATATACTGCCCTAGGTGTTCTTTAGGATTGACTGGAATGGTTTTGTATGGGGTTTGGCAAGTTATGATAGGTAGCAATGTCTAACTGAAGCTTGCATAAGAGTGACCTCCAGAGTAGACTCTCAACTCTATTTGAACACTCTCAGCCCTGATACTTTATTAGTTATCCTTCATTTTCCCCTTCTGGTCAGGATGTAACTGTTGATCCCACAGTGCCAGGGTGGAACTCATTCCTCGGGGTCATCTCCCGTACTGCCAGGGAGACTTTCATCCATGAATGTTGTGTTAGTTAGATTCAGTTGTCAACTTGACCAGGTGAGCATACCTAGTCTTTTTGCTGTGGGCATAAGCCAATGGTACGTGAACCTCATCTGTTGCTAATTACATCTTCAGTCAGCTAGGAGGCGTGTCTGCTGCAATGAGTGATGTTTGACTTAATTGGCTGGTGCTTAAATGAGAGATCCCAATGTAGCACATCTAAGCAGTTCAGCATTCCTCATCTCAGCACTAGCAGCTCAGCCCAGGCCTTTGGAGATGCAGAAAGACGTCACCCTGGGGAAAGTTGTTGGAACCCAGGGGCCTGGAGAGAAGACCAGCAGAGACCATCTTCTGCCTTCCACGTAAGAAAGAACCTCAGTGGAAAGTTAGCTGCCTTTCCTCTGAAGAACCAACAAAATAAATCCCCTTTTATTAAAAGCCAATCCATCTCTGGTGTGTTGCATTCTGGCAGCTAGCAAAATAGAACAAATGTCATGTCCCATGTAGGGGAAAGAGCAATGATTTCACTTGCAGAATTGGGCTTAGAGACAGTGAGGCCACATCTGAGCAACAATGGAGGTCCTCCAGAAGTAAGCAACTTCTCTGCTACCTACATAAGCTTCACAACAGTAAGCCTCAAGATCAATGGGTTGGCCTATTCATTTGGGTGTCCCTAATATTTGATACTGCATCAGAGGACTTCCTGATGGTAAAGTTTAATAGTCCCATATTTTTCCTCCAATCCTTCAAGGGACTTTGCCAATAGATTTGATTATCTGCTTAATATTTTCTAGGATGTATCCAGGCATTACATTAAACTATGCAGGATTAGAGGCCATTACTCTTGTTCTGGGCTCCCTGTGTTTCAGTTGTTCAAATGAGCTATCCAGGCAGGTTGAGTTAGATTATGTGCTTCAGAAAATTTAGGTTCTGGACAAAATAAACCTTTCTTCCTTTGGTCTCAAAGAGTAGGTGAAGTTTTAAAATATAAACAATGTCTTCCTTACCCCTGTGTTCTGAATTCCCTTAATCCTGACCTGATCAGCTTCATTCTTATCTCTCAATACCAGGCTATAGATATATAAAACAGCCCCTCATAATCCAGGAATAATAATTTCCACTCCAGACTGAATGTGTTTTCTATAAAAGCTTACAATCTAGGCCCCTGTTTTCTTATAAGCATTTTCTAAAGGAGACCATATAATGATCATTCTTTCATTTCACTTACTTTGCCTCACCACAAGTTCATTTACAAAGTGGCACGCCTCACAACTTCATTCCTTTTTGTAGCAGCACAATATTCAATCATATATACACACCATTGTTTGTCAATCTACTTCTCAGTCACTGCTTCCTTCAGCCACCTGCATTCATTAGGCATCATGTATGATGCCAAAATTCTACAGTCCATCAACACTCTCAATTTTGGATGTTTTCATTGTTCCCAGGAGAAGGATAACCATTAAACACACCTTCACGAAATAGGAAATCTAAATCTCCCCTTAACTCTTGTGCCTACATCATTAATTACCCCTGCTGTTGCTGCAGTAGTGCTGATGATTGCCTATTAAACATAGCCCATCACATGCAATAGTAGATTTCCCCCTGTACTATGGACTTGAACACTCTTTGTACCTGAATCACACCTTTGAAGCAGTTCTTTCAAGAACTTATTTATATTTCTTTCAATCATGTTCACCTTCAACATGGTAATATTACTTATAGACCCACCAGAGAACTGCCGTCACTTCTATCTATTCCCTTACATTTGAGTTCAATCTCCTTAGCTAACTGTTCACCCATCTCTAGCTTCCTCTTTGTACATTTTTAAACAGTTTTATTTACACATATTACAATCCAACCTAAGTATATAGACGTGACTTCACCATCATAATCTATATGAATACATTTCCTTTTCCTCCACAAAGAATTCATGCACCTCCCCATGCCTCCTACTTGTTGGCATTTAGTTTTGGCATAATGTCCTTGTTATATTCAGTGGAAGACTATTTCAAAGTTACTGATGACTCTAGACCCTAGCTTGCATGGATTGTACTTTTTCTTGTATAACATCCATTTTCAACACCTTGCAATGTTGGCATTCATTTTTTCTCCCTAATGTAAAAATGTTGTCTATTTGTATGTTTAATCACCATTCTTGTCTACTCTAGGCATTCCTAAGTCATACTGTCTCAGTCTTAATCCTTTATCTTTCTTTCTGGTTTCATATATGTCCCCAGCCTTTCTCCCTCAATCATGTTCATACTCAGCTTCATTCATTGTAATTATATTATTGTGCTACAATCAGTATTGTGCTATCTATTTCTGAATTCTTACAATCATTCTTGTTGCACAATATATATTTATTCAGCAACAAATGCCTACTCTGTACCTTATTTCTATCTCTTGATAGCCTGTGTTCTTAACCTCAATTTTCCAAGCTCTCTCATTAATGTTAGTTCATATTAGTGAGACCATGCGCTAATTTTTGTTTCTGGCTAATTTTACTTACCATGATGTCCTCAAGGTTCATCCACATGCTTTATGACTTTATACTGTCTTACAGCTTCATAAAATTCCATTGTTTGTTTATACCATAGCTTGTTTAGCCATTCTTCTGTTGCTGGAAATTTGGGCTGTTCTCATCTCTTGGCAATCATGAGTAATGCTGCTATAAATATCAATTTGCAAATGTCTATTTGTGTTCTTGCTTTTAGTTCCTCTGAATATATACCCAATAATGGGATTGCTGGATCATATGGAAATTCTATACTTAGCTTCCTGAGGAACTGCCACACTCCCTTCCAGAGCTGTTGTGCCATTTTTTTTTATTAATTAAAAAAAGAATTAACAAAACAATTAGAAATCATTCCAATCTACATGTACAATCAGTAATTCTTAATAACATCACATAGTTGCATATTCATCATTTCTTAGTACATTTGCATCAATTTAGAAAAAGAAATAAAAAGACAACAGAATAAGAATTAAAACAATAATAGAAAGAAAAAAAAACAAAAAAAACAAAAACAAAAAACCTATACCTCACATGCAGCTTCATTCAGTGTTTTAACATAATTGCATTACAATTGGGTAGTATTGTGCTGTCCATTTCTGAGTTTTTATATCCAGTCCCGTTGTACAGTCTGTATCCCTTCATCTCCAATTATCCCTTCTCTTTTTTTTTTTTTTTTAATTAACGGAAAAAAAGAAATTAACCCAACATTTAGAGATCATACCATTCTACGCATGCAATCATTAATTTTTACCATCATCACATAGATGAATGATCATCATTTCTTAGTACATTTGCATTGGTTTAGAAGAACTAGCAACATAACCGAAAAAGATATAGAATGTTAATATAGAGAAAAAAATAAAAGTAATAATAGTAAAATCAAAACAAAACAAAACAAAACAAAACAAAAACCTATAGCTCAGATGCAGCTTCATTCAGTGTTTTAACATGATTACTTTACAATTAGGTATTATTGTGCTGTCCATTTTTGAGTTTTTGTATCTAGTCCTGTTGCACAGTCTGTATCCCTTCAGCTTCAATTACCCATTGTCTTACCCTGTTTCTAACTCCTGCTGAACTCTGTTACCAATGACATTTCAAGTTTATTCTCGAATGTCCGTTCACATCAGTGGGACCATGCAGTATTTGTCCTTTAGTTTTTGGCTGGATTCACTCAGCATAATATTCTCTAGGTCCATCCATGTTATTACATGGTTCATAAGTTTATCTTGTCTTAAAGCTGCATAATATTCCATCGTATGTATATACCACAGTTTGTTTAGCCACTCTTCTGTTGATGGAGATTTTGGCTGTTTCCATCTCTTTGCAATTGTAAATAACGCTGCTATAAACATTGGTGTGCAAATGTCCGTTTGTGTCTTTGCCCTTAAGTCCTTTGAGTAGATACCTAGCAATGGTATTGCTGGGTCGTATGGCAATTCTATATTCAGCTTTTTGAGGAACCGCCAAACTGCCTTCCACAGTGGTTGCACCCTTTGACATTCCCACCAACAGTGGATAAGTGTGCCTCTTTCTCCGCATCCTCTCCAGCACTTGTCATTTTCTGTTTTGTTGATAATGGCCATTCTGGTGGGTGTGAGATGATATCTCATTGTGGTTTTGATTTGCATTTCTCTAATGGCCAGGGACATTGAGCATCTCTTCATGTGCCTCTTGGCCATCCGTATTTCCTCTTCTGAGAGGTGTCTGTTCAAGTCTTTTTCCCATTTTGTAATTGGGTTGGCTGTCTTTTTGTTGTTGAGATGAACAATCTCTTTATAAATTCTGGATACTAGACCTTTATCTGATATATCATTTCCAAATATTGTCTCCCATTGTGAAGGCTGTCTTTCTACTTTCTTGATGAAGTTCTTTGATGCACAAAAGTGTTTAATTTTGAGGAGTTCCCATTTATTTATTTCCTTCTTCAGTGCTCTTGCTTTAGGTTTAAGGTCCATAAAACCGCCTCCAGTTGTAAGATCCATAAGATATCTCCCTACATTTTCCTCTAACTGTTTTATGGTCTTAGACCTAATGTTTAGATCTTTGATCCATTTTGAGTTAACTTTTGTATAGGGTGTGAGAGATGGGTCTTCTTTCATTCTTTTGCATATGGATATCCAGTTCTCTAGGCACCATTTATTGAAGAGACTGCTCTGTCCCAGGTGAGTTGGCTTGACTGCCTTATCAAAGATCAAATGTCCATAGATGAGAGGGTCTATATCTGAGCACTCTATTCGATTCCATTGGTCGATATATCTATCTTTATGCCAATACCATGCTGTTTTGACCACTGTGGCTTCATAATATGCCTTAAAGTCAGGCAGCACGAGACCTCCAGCTTCGTTTTTTTTCCTCAAGATGTTTTTAGCAATTCGGGGCACCCTGCCCTTCCAGATAAATTTGCTTATTGGTTTTTCTATTTCTGAAAAATAAGTTGTTGGGATTTTGATTGGTATTGCATTGAATCTGTAAATCAATTTAGGTAGGATTGACATCTTAACTATATTTAGTCTTCCAATCCATGAACACGGTATGCCCTTCCATCTATTTAGGTCTTCTGTGATTTCTTTTAGCAGTTTTTTGTAGTTTTCTTTATATAGGTTTTTTGTCTCTTTAGTTAAATTTATTCCTAGGTATTTTATTCTTTTAGTTGCAATTGTAAATGGGATTCGTTTCTTGATTTCCCCCTCCGCTTGTTCATTACTAGTGTATAGAAATGCTACAGATTTTTGAATGTTGATCTTGTAACCTGCTACTTTGCTGTACTCATTTATTAGCTCTAGTAGTTTTGTTGTGGATTTTTCCGGGTTTTCGACGTATAGTATCATATCGTCTGCAAACAGTGAGAGTTTTACTTCTTCCTTTCCAATTTTGATGCCTTGTATTTCTTTTTCTTGTCTAATTGCTCTGGCTAGAACCTCCAACACAATGTTGAATAATAGTGGTGAGAGTGGACATCCTTGTCTTGTTCCTGATCTTAGGGGGAAAGTTTTCAATTTTTCCCCATTGAGGATGATATTAGCTGTGGGTTTTTCATATATTCCCTCTATCATTTTAAGGAAGTTCCCTTGTATTCCTATCTTTTGAAGTGTTTTCAACAGGAAAGGATGTTGAATCTTGTCGAATGCCTTCTCTGCATCAATTGAGATGATCATGTGATTTTTCTGCTTTGATTTGTTGATATGGTGTATTCCATTAATTGATTTTCTTATGTTGAACCATCCTTGATACCTGGGATGAATCCTACTTGGTCATGATGTATAATTCTTTTAATGTGTTGTTGGATACGATTTGCTAGAATTTTATTGAGAATTTTTGCATCTGTATTCATCAGAGAGATTGGTCTGTAGTTTTCTTTTTTTGTAATATCTTTGCCTGGTTTTGGTATGAGGGTGATGTTGGCTTCATAGAATGAATTAGGTAGTTTTCCCTCCACTTCGATTTTTTTGAAGAGTTTGAAGAGAATTGGTACTAATTCTTTCTGGAACGTTTGGTAGAATTCACATGTGAAGCCATCTGGTCCTGGACTTTTCTTTTTAGGAAGCTTTTGAATGACTAATTCAATTTCTCTACTTGTGATTGGTTTGTTGAGGTCATCTATGTCTTCTTGAGTCAAAGTTGGTTGTTCATGTCTTTCCAGGAACCCGTCCATTTTCCTCTAAATTGTTGTATTTATTAGCGTAAAGTTGTTCATAGTATCCTGTTATTACCTCCTTTATTTCTGTGAGGTCAGTAGTTATGTCTCCTCTTCCATTTCTGATCTTATTTATTTGCATCCTCTCTCTTCTTCTTTTTGTCAATCTTGATAGGGGCCCATCAATCTTATTGATTTTCTCATAGAACCAACTTCTGGCCTTATTGATTTTCTCTATTGTTTTCATGTTTTCAATTTCATTTATTTCTGCTCTAATCTTTGTTATTTCTTTCCTTTTGCTTGCTTTGGGGTTAGCTTGCTGTTCTTTCTCCAGTTCTTCCAAATGGATAGTTAATTCCTGAATTTTTGCCTTTTCTTCTTTTCTGATATAAGCATTTAGAGCAATAAATTTCCCTCTTAGCACTGCCTTTGCTGCGTCCCATAAGTTTTGATATGTTGTGTTTTCATTTTCATTCGCCTCGAGGTATTTGCTAATTTCTCTTGCAATTTCTTCTTTGACCCAGTCGTTGTTTAGGAGTGTGTTGTTGAGCCTCCACGTATTTGTGAATTTTCTGGCACTCTGCCTATTATTGATTTCCAACATCATTCCTTTATGGTCCGAGAAAGTGTTGTGTAAGATTTCAATCTTTTTAAATTTGTTAAGACTTGCTTTGTGACCCAGCATATGGTCTATCTTTGAGAATGATCCATGAGCACTTGAGAAAAAGGTGTATCCTGCTGTTGTGGGATGTAATGTCCTATAAATGTCTATTAAGTCTAGTTCATTTATAGTAATATTCAGATTCTCTATTTCTTTGTTGATCCTCTGTCTAGATGTTCTGTCCCTTGATGAGAGTGGTGAGTTGAAGTCTCCAACTATTATGGTATATGAGTCTATTTCCCTTTTCAGTGTTTGCAGTATATTCCTCACGTATTTTGGGGCATTCTGATTCGGTGCGTAAATATTTATGATTGTTATGTCTTCTTGTTTAATTGTTCCTTTTATTAGTATATAGTGTCCTTCTTTGTCTCTTTTAACTGTTTTACATTTGAAGTCTAATTTGTTGGATATTAGTATAGCCACTCCTGCTCTTTTCTGGTTGTTATTTGCATGAAATATCTTTTCCCAACCTTTCACTTTCAACCTATGTTTATCTTTGGGTCTAAGATGTGTTTCCTGTAGACAGCATATAGAAGGATCCTGTTTTTTAATCCATTCTGCCAATCTATGTCTTTTGATTGGGGAATTCAGTCCATTGACATTTAGTGTTATTACTGTTTGGATAATATTTTCCTCTAACATTTTGCCTTTTGTATTATATATATCATATCTGATTTTCCTTCTTTCTACACTCTTTTCCATATCTCTCTCTTCTGTCTTTTTGTATCTGACTCTAGTGCTCCCTTTAGTATTTCTTGCAGAGCTGGTCTCTTGGTCACAAATTCTTTCAGTGACTTTTTGTCTGAGAATGTTTTAATTTCTCCCTCATTTTTGAAGGACAATTTTGCTGGATATAGGAGTCTTGGTTGGCAGTTTTTCTCTTTTAGTATTTTAAATATATCATCCCACTGTCTTCTAGCTTCCATGGTTTCTGCTGAGAAATCTACACAAAGTCTTATTGGGTTTCCCTTGTATGTAATGGATTGTTTTTCTCTTGCTGCTTTCAAGATCTTCTCTTTCTCTTTGACCTCTGACATTCTAACTAGTAAGTGTCTTGGAGAACGCCTATTTGGGTCTAATCTCTTTGGGGTGCGCTGCACTTCTTGGATCTGTAATTTTAGGTCTTTCATAAGAGTTGGGAAATTTTCAGTGATAATTTCTTCCATTAGTTTTTCTCCTCCTTTTCCCTTCTCTTCTCCTTCTGGGACACCCACAACACGTATATTTGTGCGGTTCATATTGTCCTTGAGTTCCCTGATACCCTGTTCAAATTTTTCCATTCTTTTCCCTATAGTTTCTGTTTCTTTTTGGAATTCAGATGTTCCATCCTCCAAATCACTAATTCTATCTTCTGTCTCTTTAAATCTATCATTGTAGCTATCCATTATTTTTTCTATGTTTGCTACTTTATCCTTCACTTCCATAAGTTCTGCGATTTGTTTTTTCAGTTTTTCTATTTCTTCTTTATGTTCAGCCCATGTCCTCTTCATGTCCTCCCTCAATTTATCGATTTCATTTTTGAAGAGGTTTTCCATTTCTGTTCGTATATTCAGCATTAGTTGTCTCAGCTCTTGTGTCTCATTTGAGCTATTGGTTTGTTCCTTTGACTGAGCCATATTCTCAATCTTTTGAGCGTGGACAGTTATCTTCTGCTGCTGGCGTCTGGGCATTTATTCAGATTTCTCTTGGTGTTGGACCCAGCAAGGTTGTAATATTTTTCTGTGAAATCTCTGGGTTCTGTTTTTCTTATCCTGCCCAGTAGGTGGCGCTCGTGGCACACGTTTGTCTGCGGGTCCCACCAGTAAAAGGTGCTGTGGGACCTTAAACTTTGGAAAACTCTCGCCGTCCTGGGGGTTCGCTAGCCGAAGCGGCTTGAGCCGGCCCGGGGTCCGAACGCAGGGAGGGTTGCTGGTCGCTGCAGCCAGGGAAAGAGCCCGTCCGAATTTCCTAGTCGGCCCTGGGCAACAAGCGTGGCGGGAGGGCGCCAGCGGCAGCGGCCCGCCCGAGAGAGTGCACGTTCCCCGGGAGTCACGGGGTCACCGTTCTCCGCGGCCTGGGGGTTTCCGATCCAATTCTCTCAGTTGGTCCGGGGGCTGCGCGTGGTGTGGGCGCCAGTCGCCTTGGTTTCAGGGGACCACCTCTCCAATTCTCCCAGCTGGCCCGGGAAGGGGGAAGGGAGTAACTCCGGCCGCTTGCCACCCTGCCTGGTAAGGCCCGCGCGCCTCGGCGATCTCACCCGAGCTGCTTCTCTCAGCCAGCCAGCCGTTCCAGGATGGGGTACGCTGTCTTTTTTATCTCTGTTGTGGCTTTGGGCGCTTTCTGTATCGTTTCTACTCCCCTAGTAGGTGTCCTGGAGAAGAAACTGAGATCCGCGCGTCTTACTAAGCCGCCATCTTCCAGGAAGTCTCCCTGTTGTGCCATTTTACAGACCCACCAACAGTGGATAAGTGTGCCTCTTTCTGCAAATCCTCTACAACACCTTTCATTTTCTGTTTTTTTTTTGTTTTTTTTATACTGGCCATTCAAGTGGGTGTCAGATGATATCTCATTGGGGTTTTGATTTGCATTTCCCTAATAGCCAAGGGAAGTTGAGCACCTCTTCGTGTGCCTTTTAACCATTTATATTTACTCCTCTGAGAATTGCTTGCTCATGTCTTTTGCCAATTTTTAAATTGAGTTGTTTGTCTTTTTCGTTTTTGAGTTCAAGGATCCCTTTATATATTCTGAGTACTTGACCTTTATTTGATATACAGTTTCCAAATATTGTCTCCTATTGTGTGGGCTGCCTTTTTACTCTACTGACAAAGTTCTCTGATGCATAAAATTGTTCAATGTGGAGAAGCTCCCATTTACCAATTCCTTTTTTTCAAAGCTCATGCTTTGGCTGTAAGGTCTAGGAAACCACCTGTTATTAAAATATTTATAATACATTTCCCTATATTTTCTTCTAAAAGTTTTATGGTCTAAGCTCTAATGCTTTGGTCTTTTGATCTATTTTGAATTAATTATTATATCAGGTGTGAGATATGAATCCTCTTTCATTCTTTTGCAAATGGATATACAATTCTCCAAGCATCACTTATTGAAGAAGCTGTTCTGTCCCAGTTGGGTTGGTTTGGTCAATTGTCCATAGATGATAGTGTCTATTTCTGAACACTTAATTTTATTCCATTGGTCAGTATATCTATCTTTATGCTAGTACCATAATGTTTTTACTGCTGGAGCTTCATAATATACTTTGAAGTCAGCTAGTGTGAGACCTCTGACTTTATTTTTCTTTCTCAAGTTATTTTTAGCTGTTTGGGGCACCATGTCCTTCCAAATAAATTTGGTTATTGGTTTTTCTATTTCTGCAAGGAAAGTTGTTGGGATTTTAATTGGTATTGCATTGACTCTATAAATCATTTAGGTAGAATTGACAACTTAACCATATTTAGTCTTCCAATCCATGTACGTGGTATGTCCTTTGACTTAGTTAGGTCTTCCATGACTTTTTGAGCAATTTCTTGTAACTTTCTGTGTATAGGTATTTTGTATCTGTAGTTAAACTTATTCCTAAACATTTTATTCTTCTTGCTGCTATCGTAAATGGAATTTTTTCTTGATTTCCTTCTCAGATTGCTCATCACTAGTGTATTGCAACACTACTGATTTTTGGATGTTGAACTCTGTCACACTGCTGTATTCATTTATTAGCTCTAGTAGCTTTGCTGCAGATATTTCTGGATTTTTGACATACAGCATCATATAATCTGCAAATGATGAGAGTTTTACTTCCTCTTTTCCAATTTAGATGCTTTTTATATTAGCTAGGGTTCTCTAGGGAAACAGAATCATCAGGAGATATCCTTAGACATAAAATTTATGAAAGTGTCTTATGTAACCATAGGTATGTAGAGTCCAAGGTCTGTAAGGGAGTCTGCAAGCTGGTAAAGCTGATGAAGTTCCTCAATGAGCTCTCAGGAGAAGCTGGCTGGGCAACCATGGGAATGTAAGGGTCCAAGGTTTGTAGGGCAGGCCACAAGCTGGCAACTCCAATGAAGGTCTTCAATGGACTCTCAGGAGAGACTGGCTGGCTAAAACAGTAAGAGTGATGGTCTCTTCTGAATCCTCCTTAAAAGCCTTCCAGTGATTAGATTAAGTGTCATGCATTGTAGAAGATACTCCCCTTAGCTGATTACGAATGCAATCAGCTGTGTATGCAGCCATCATGATCATGATTGGAGTTCATAAAATGTCTTCACAGCAACAGACAGGCCAGCACTTGTCCAATCAGACAATGGGGCAGCATCACCTGGCCAAGTTGACATATGAACCTGACCATGACACATTTTTTTTTCTTTTTATTGTCTAATTGCTCTGGCTAGAATTTCCAGCACAATGTTGAATAGCAATGGTGACAGTTGGCATCCTTGTCTCACTCCTGATCTGAGAGGGAAAGCTCTCAGTCTTTCCCTACTGATGATGATGTTAGCTGTAGATTTTTCATAGATTTCCTTTATGATATTGTGGGAACTTCCTCTCTCTTTCTACCCTTTGAAGTGTTTTCCACAAGAAAGGATGTTGAATTTTGTCAAATGCCTTTCTACATCAATCAAGATGATTATGTGGTTTCTCCATTTTGATTTACTGATACAATGCATTGCATTAATTGATTTTCTTATGTTGAACCATCTTGCATACCTGGAATAAATCCCACTTGGTCATGTTGTATAATTCTTTTAGTGTGTTACTGGATTCAATTTGAAAGTATTTTATTGAGGATTTTTAAATTTATATTCATTAAAGAGATTGGTCTGTAATTTTTTTTCTTGTATCTTTTTCTGGCTTTGGTATTTGGGTGATGCTAGCTTCACAGAATGAGTTAGGTAGCTTTCCCTCCTCTTCATTTTTTTTGAAGAGTTTGAGCAGGATTGGTGCTAATTCTTTCTTTATTTTATTTATTTTTTTATTAATTAAATAAATTAACAAAACATTTAGAAATCATTCCATTCTACATGTACCATCACTAATTCTTAATATCATCACATAGTTGCATATTCATCATTTCTTAGTACATTTGCATCAATTTAGAAAAAGAAATAAAAAGACAACAGAATAAGAATTAAAGCGATAATAGAGAGAAAAAAAAATTGGAATGATTTCTAATTGTTTTGTTAATTCTTTTTTTAATTAATAAAAAAAAATTATTCATAATGCAGACATTTTTGGTGAATGTTTAGCCATTTTTAATATTAATAAATTGATGTTAAGTGTTTGATTCAAAAAAAAAAAACCTATACCTCACATGCAGCTTCAATCAATGTTTTAACATAATTGCATTACAATTATGTGGTATTGTGCTGTCCATTTCTGAGCTTTTATATCCAGTCCTGTTGCACAATTTGTATCCCTTCAGCTCCAATTACCCCTTCTCTCTCTCTTTTTTTTAATTAACGGAAAAAAAGAAATTAACCCAACATTTAGAAATCATACCATTCTACATATGCAATCAGTAATTCTTAACATCATCACATAGATGCATGATCATCGTTTCTTAGTACATTTGCACCGGTTTAGAAGAACTAGCAACACAACCGAAAAAGATATAGAATGTTAATATAGAGAAAAAAATAAAAGTAATAATAGTAAAAACAAAACAAAACAAAACAAAAACCTATAGCTCAGATGCAGCTTCATTCAGTGTTTTAACATGATTACTTTACAATTAGGTATTATTGTGCTGTCTATTTTTGAGTTCTTGTATCTAGTCCTGTTGCACAGTCTGTATCCCTTCAGCTCCAATTGCCCATTATCTTACCCTGTTTCTACCTCTTGCTGGACTCTGTTACCAATGACATATTCCACATCTATTCTCGAATGTCCATTCACATCAGTGGGACCATACAGTATTTGTTCTTTAGTTTTTGGCTAGACTCACTCAGCATAATGTTCTCTAGGTCCATTCATGTTATTACATGCTTCATAAGTTTATCCTGTCTTAAAGCTGCATAATATTCCATCGTATGTATATACCACAGTTTGTTTAGCCACTCTTCTGTTGATGGAGATTTTGGTTGTTTCCATCTCTTTGTGATTGTAAATAACACTGCTATAAACATTGGTGTGCAAATGTCCGTTTGAGTTTTTGCCCTTAATTCCTTTGAGTAGATTCCCAGCAATGGTATTGTTGGGTTGTCTGGCAATTCTATATTCAGCTTTTTGAGGAACCGCCAAACTGCCTTCCACAGTGGTTGCACCATTTGACATTCCCACCAACAGTGGATAAGTGTGCCTCTTTCTCCGCATCCTCTCCAGCACTTGTCATTTTCTGTTTTGTTGATAATGGCCATTCTGGTGGGTGTGAGATGATATCTCGTTGTGGTTTTGATTTGCATTTCTCTAATGGCCAGGGACATTGAGCATCTCTTCATGTGCCTTTTGGCCATTTGTATTTCCTCTTCTGAGAGGTGTCTGTTCAAGTCTTATTCCCATTCTGTAATTGGGTTGGCTGTCTTTTTGTTGTTGAGTTGAACAATCTCTTTATAAATTCTGGATACTAGAACTTTATCTGATATGTCATTTCCAAATATTTTCTCCCATTGTGTAGGCTGTCTTTCTACTTTCTTGATGAAGTTCTTTGATGCACAAAAGTGTTTAATTTTGAGGAGCTCCCATTTATTTATTTATTTCTTCAGTGTTCTTGCTTTAGGTTTAAGGTCCATAAAACCGCCTCCAGTTGTAAGATTCATAAGATATCTCCCTACATTTTCCTCTAACTGTTTTATGGTCTTAGACTTAATGTTTAGATCTTTGATCCATTTTGAGTTAACTTTTGTATAGGGTGTGAGACATGGGTCTTCTTTCATTCTTTTGCATATGGATATCCAGTTCTCTAGGCACCATTTATTGAAGAGACCGTTCTGTCCCAGGTGAGTTGGCTTGACTGCCTTATCAAAGATCAAATGTCCATAGATGAGAGGGTCTATATCTGAGCACTCTATTCGATTCCACTGGTCAATATATCTATCTTTATGCCAATACCATGCTGTTTTGACCACTGTGGCTTCATAATATGCCTTAAAGTCAGGCAGCGCAAGACCTCCAGCTTCGTTTTTTTTCCTCAAGATGTTTTTAGCAATTCGGGGCACCCTGCCCTTCCAGATAAATTTGCTTATTGGTTTTTCTATTTCTGAAAAATAAGTTGTTGGGATTTTGATTGGTATTGCATTGAATCTGTAAATCAATTTAGGTAGGATTGACATCTTAACTATATTTAGTCTTCCAATCCATGAACACGGTATGCCCTTCCATCTATTTAGGTCTTCTGTGATTTCTTTTAACAGTTTTTTGTAGTTTTCTTTATATAGGTTTTTTGTCTCTTTAGTTAAATTTATTCCTAGGTATTTTATTCTTTTAGTTGCAATTGTAAATGGGATTCGTTTCTTGATTTCCCCCTCCGCTTGTTCATTGCTAGTGTATAGAAATGCTACAGATTTTTGAATGTTGATCTTGTAACCTGCTACTTTGCTGTACTCATTTATTAGCTCTAGTAGTTTTGTTGTGGATTTTTCCGGGTTTTCGACGTATAGTATCATATCGTCTGCAAACAGTGAGAGTTTTACTTCTTCCTTTCCAATTTTGATGCCTTGTATTTCTTTTTCTTGTCTAATTGCTCTGGCTAGAACCTCCAACACAATGTTGAATAATAGTGGTGAGAATGGACATCCTTGTCTTGTTCCTGATCTTAGGGGGAAAGTTTTCAATTTTTCCCCATTGAGGATGATATTAGCTGTGGATTTTTCATATATTCCCTCTCTCATTTTAAGGAAGTTCCCTTGTATTCCTATCTTTTGAAGTGTTTTCAACAGGAAAGGATGTTGAATCTTGTCGAATGCCTTCTCTGCATCAATTGAGATGATCCTGTGATTTTTCTGCTTTGATTTGTTGATATGGTGTATTCCATTAATTGATTTTCTTATGTTGAACCATCTTTGCATACCTGGGATGAATCCTACTTGGTCATGATGTATAATTCTTTTAATGTGTTGTTGGATACGATTTGCTAGAATTTTATTGAGGATTTTTGCATCTATATTCATTAGAGAGATTGGTCTGTAGTTTTCTTTTTTTGTAATATCTTTGCCTGGTTTTGGTATGAGGGTGATGTTGGCTTCATAGAATGAATTAGGTAGTTTTCCCTCCACTTCGATTTTTTTGAAGAGTTTGAGGAGAGTTGGTACTAATTCTTTCTGGAATGTTTGGTAGAATTCACATGTGAAGCCATCTGGTCCTGGACTTTTCTTTTTAGGAAGCTTTTGAATGACTAATTCAATTTCTTTACTTGTCATTGGTTTGTTGAGGTCATCTATTTCTTCTTGAGTCAAAGTTGGTTGTTCTTGTCTTTCCAGGAACCCGTCCATTTCATCTAAATTGTTGTATTTATTAGCATAAAGTTGTTCATAGTATCCTGTTATTACCTCCTTTATTTCTATGAGGTCGGTAGTTATGTCTCCTCTTCCATTTCTGATCTTATTTATTTGCATCCTCTCTCTTCTTCTTTTTGTCAATCTTGATAAGGGCCCATCAATCTTATTGATTTTCTCATAGAACCACCTTCTGGTCTTATTGATTTTCTCTATTGTTTTCATGTTTTCAATTTCATTTATTTCTGCTCTGATCTTTGTTATTTCTTTCCTTTTGCTTGCTTTGGGATTAGTTTGCTGTTCTTTCTCCAGTTCTTCCAAGTGAACAGTTAATTCCTGCATTTTTGCCTTTTCTTCTTTTCTGATATAGGCATTTAGGGCAATAAATTTCCCTCTTAGCACTGCCTTTGCTGCGTCCCATAAGTTTTGATATGTTGTGTTTTCATTTTCATTTGCCTCGAGCTATTTACTAATTTCTCTTGCAATTTCTTCTTTGACCCACTCGTTGTTTAAGAGTGTGTTGTTGAGCCTCCACGTATTTGTGAATTTTCTGGCACTCCACCTATTATTGATTTCCAACTTCATTCCTTTATGATCCGAGAAAGTGTTGTGTATGATTTCAATCTTTTTAAATTTGTTAAGACTTGCTTTGTGACCCAGCATATGGTCTATCTTTGAGAACGATCCATGAGCACTTGAGAAAAAGGTGTATCCTGCTGTTGTGGGATGTAATGTCCTATAAATGTCTTTTAAGTCCTGTTCATTTATAGTAATATTCAGATTCTCTATTTCTTTGTTGATCCTCTGTCTAGATGTTCTGTCCATTGATCAGAGTGGGGAATTGAAGTCTCCAACTATTATGGTATTTGTGTCTATTTCCCTTTTCAGTGTTTGCAGTGTTTTCCTCACGTATTTTGGGGCATTATGGTTCGGTGCATAAATATTTATGATTGTTATGTCTTCTTGTTTAATTGTTCCTTTTATTAGTATATAGTGTCCTTCTTTGTCTCTTTTAACTGTTTTACATTTGAAGTCTAACTTGTTGGATATTAGTATAGCCACTCCTGCTCTTTTCTGGTTGTTATTTGCATGAAATATCTTTTCCCAACCTTTCACTTTCAATCTATGTTTATCTTTGGGTCTAAGATGTGTTTCCTGTAGACAGCATATAGAAGGGTCCTGTTTTTTAATCCATTCTGCCAATCTATGTCTTTTGATTGGGAAATTCAGTCCATTAACATTAAGTGTTATTACTGTTTCGATAATATTTTCCTCTACCATTTTGCCTTTTGTATTATATATATCATATCTGACTTTCCTTCTTTCTACACTCTTCTCCGTACCTCTCTCTTCTGTCTTTTTGTTTCTGACTCTAGTGCTCCCTTTAGTATTTCTTGCAGAGCTGGTCTCTTGGTCACAAATTCTCTCAGTGACTTTTTGTCTGAGAATGTTTTAATTTCTCCCTCATTTTTGAAGGACAATTTTGCTGGATATAGGAGTCTTGGTGGGCAATTTTTCTCTTTTAGTAATTTAAATATATCATCCCACTGTCTTCTAGCCTCCATGGTTTCTGCTGAGAAATCTACACATAGTCTTATTGGGTTTCCCTTGTATGTGATGGATTGTTTTTCTCTTGCTGCTTTCAAGATCCTTTCTTTCTCTTTGACCTCTGACATTCTAACTAGTAAGTGTTTGGAGAATGCCTATTTGGGTCTAATCTCTTTGTGGTGCGCTGCACTTCTTGGATCTGTAATTTTAGGTCTTTCATAAGAGTTGGGAAATTTTCAGTGAAAATTTCTTCCATTAGTTTTTCTCCTCCTTTTCCCTTCTCTTCTCCTTCTGGGACACCCACAACACGTATATTTGTGCGCTTCATATTGTCCTTGAGTTCCCTGATCCCCTGTTCAAAATTTTCCATTCTTTTCCCTATAGTTTCTGTTTCTTTTTGGAATTCAGATGTTCCATCCTCCAAATCACTAATTCTATCTTCTGTCTCTTTAAATCTATCATTGTAGGTATCCATTGTTTTTTCCATCTTTTCTACTTTATCCTTCACTTCCATAAGTTCTGTGATTTGTTTTTCAGTTTTTCTATTTCTTCTTTTTGTTCAGCCCATGTCTTCTTTATGTCCTCCCTCAATTTATCGATTTGGTTTTTGAAGAGGTTTTCCATTTCTGTTCGTATATTCAGCATTAGTTGTCTCAGCTCCTGTATCTTATTTGAACTATTGATTTGTTCCTTTGACTGGGCCATATTTTCAACTTTTTGAGCATGATCCGTTATCTTCTGCTGGCGTCTGCGCATTTAGACAGATTTCCCTGGGTGTTGGATCCAAAAGTTTGGAAGATTTTTCTGTGAAATCTCTGGGTTCTGTTTTTCTTATCCTGCCCAGTAGGTGGCGCTCATGACACACGTTTGTCTGCGGGTCCCACCAGTAAAAGGTGCTGTGGGTCCTTTAACTTTGGAAAACTCTCGCTGTCCGGGAGGTTCGCTAGCTGAAGCGGCTTGGAAGAGTGCCAGCCGGCCCGGGGTCCGAACGCGGGGAGGGTCGCTGGCTGCCGCAGCCCAGGAAAGTGCCCATCCGAATTTCCTAGTCAGCCCGGGGCACCAAGTATGACGGGAGGGCGCCAGCCGCAGCGTCCCGCCTGGGAGAGTCCATGTTCCCGGGGAGTCATGGGTTTGGAAGGGGCCCCCCCGTCACTGTTCTCCGCAGCCTGGGGATTTCCGATCCAATTCTCTCAGTTGGTCCGGGGGGCTGCACGTGGTGTGGGCGCCAGCTGCCACGGTTTGAGGGGACCGCCTGTCCAATTCTCCTAGCCGGCCCGGGAAGGGGGAAGGGAGTGGCTCCGGCCACTTGCCGCCCCACCCGGTGAAGCCCGCACCCCTCGGCGATCTCACCAGAGCAGGTTCTCTCAGCCAGCCAGCCATTCCAGGATGGGGTACGCTGTCTTTTTTATCTCTGTCGTGGCTTTGGGAGCTGTTCTGTATCGTTTCTACTCCCCTAGTAGCTGTCCTGGAGGAGAAACTAAGATCCACGTGTCTTACTAAGCCGCCATCTTCTCCGGAAGTCCGCTAATTCTTTCTTGAATGCTCACTTGGTAGAATCCACATATGAAGTCATCTGGTCCTGGACTTTTCATTTTGGGGAGCTTCTTCATTGTTTCAGGATCTTTATTTGTGACTGGTTTGTTGAAGTCGTCTATTTCTTCTCAAGTCAATGTTTGTTGTTCATAGATTTCTAGGAAGTTGTCTATTTCATATATGTTGTTTAGTTTATTAGAATATAGTTGTTTATAGCATCCTCTGATTACCTCCTTTATTTTTATGATGTCAGTCATTATATTTCCTCTTTCATTTCTGATTTTAATTACCTGCATATTCTCTCTTTCTTTTTTTGTCAACCTACCTAAGGCTTCATCAATTTTATTGATTTTCTCAAAGAAACAACCTCTGGTTTTGTTGATTTTCTCAATTGCTTGCATGTTCTCAACTTCATTTATTTGTGCTCTAATCATTGTAATTTCTTTCCTTTTGGTTGCTTTAGGGATAGTTTCTTGTTCGTTCTCTAGTTCTTCAAACTGAAAAGTTATTTCCTCGATTGCTGCTCTTTTTTTCTCTTTAAATATATGCATTTAAGGCAATAAATTTCCCTCTTAGCCCTGCTTTCATTGAGTCTATAAATTTTGATATGGTGTGTTTTCATTTTCATTTGCCTTGAGAAATTTACTGATTTCTCTTGTAATTTCTTCCTTGACTCACTGGTTGTTTAAAAGTGTGTTATTTAGCCTCCATGTATTTGTGAATTTTCTGGCCCTCTGCCTGTTATTGCTTTCCAACTTCATTGCATTATTATCTGAGAATGTATTTTGTATGATTTCAATCTTTTTATTTATCAAGACTTGCATTGTGATATGCAAGTCTCAATATGATCTATCCTTGAGAATGATCTATGACCACTTGAAAAAAATGTGCATTGTGCTGTTATGGGGTGTAATGTTTTGTAAATGTTTATTAAGTCTAGTTCATTTATTTTGTTATTCAAATTCTCTGTTACTAAATTGATCCTCTGTCCAGATCTATCTGTTGATGAGAGTAGGGAATTGAAGTTTCCAATCGTTATGGTAGAGGTGTCTATATCTCCCTTCCATGTTGTCAGTGTTTTCCTCAAGTATTTTGGAGCACTCTGGATCAGTGCATAAATATTTATGATTGCTATATTTTCTTGTTGCATTGTTCCTTTTATTAATACATAGTGTCCTTCTTTGTCACTTTTTATTGTTTTCCATTTGAAGTCTAATTTGTCGGGTATTAGCGTAACTACTCCTGCTCTTTTCTGATTGTTGTTTGCATGAAATATCTTTGCTCAACCTTTCACTGTCAATCTAATTTTTGTCCTTGGGTCTAAAATAAGTCTTCTGTAGACAGCATATAGATGGGTCCTATGATTTAATCCATTCTTCCAGTCTGTGTCTTCTGATTGGGGAATTTAATCCATTGAAATTTAATGTTATTACTGTAAAGTCAGTACTTTCTTCTACAATTTTGTTTTTTTGGATTTTATATGACATATTTTTTTCCTCTTTTTACCTTTACTGATAGTCTTTATTTCTACACTCTTCTCCATACCTTTCTCTTCTGCCTTTTCCCATCTGCTTGTAGTACTCCCTTTACTATTTCTTGCAGAGCCAGTCTCTTGGTCACAAATTCTTTCAATGATATTTTGTCTGAAACTATTTTAATCACCCCTCATTTTTGAAGGGCAATTTCGCTGTGTATAGAATTCTTAGTTGGCAGTTCTCTCATTTAGAATCTTAAATATATCATACCATTGTCTTCTCATCTCCATGGTTTACGCTGAGAAATCCACACATAGTCTTATTTGGCTTTCCTTGTATGTGATAGATTACTTTTCTCTTGCTCCTGCTGCTTTCAAAATTATCTCTTTGCCTTTGCCATTTGACAATCTGATTAGTAAGTGTCTTGGAGTATGTCTATTTGGATCTGTTCTAGTTGGGGTATCCTGCACTTCCTGGACCTGTAATTTTATGGCTTTCATAAGAGATGGTGTATTAGCTAGGGTTCTTAGAGAAATAGAATCAGCAGGAGATATTTGTAACTACAAAGTTTATAAAAGTGTCTTATGCAACCATGGGAATGTAAGAGTCCAAGGTCTGTAGGACAGGTTTCGAGCTGGCAGCTCCAAAGAAGGTCCTCAATGAAATTTCAGGAGAGTGATGGTCTCTTCTGAATCCCCTTTAAAAGCCTTCCAATGATTAGATTAAGTGTCACCCATTGCAGAAGACATTCCCCTTAGCTGATTGTGGATGCAGCCAATGTGGTGATGATTTAAGTCCATGAAATGTCTGCATAGCAACAGACAGGCCAGCACTTGCCCGATCAGACAACTGGGTACCACCATCTTGCTTAGTTAGCACATGAACCTGATCACCACAAATAGGAAATGTTCAGTGATTATCTCCCCCATTAGCCTTTCTCCTTTCCCCTTCCTTTCTTCCTAGACACCCACAGCATATATTCATACACTTCATGTTGTCATTCAATTCACTGAGACTCTGCTCATATTTTTCCATTATTTTCTTTTGTGCGTCTGATTTCACATGTTGAGTTCTCTAGCTCACTAATACTGTCTTCTGCCTCTATTAATCTACTGTTGATGGTTTCTGTTTTTTTCATCTCTTCTATTGTGCTTTTCATTGCCATAAGTTCTGTGATTTGTTTTTTCCAACTTTTGAGTTTTTCTTTTTGTTCAACCAATATCTTTGTTATATCCGCCCTCAATTCATTGATTTAATTTTTGATGAGATTTTCCATGTCTGTTTGAACATCCTGAATTAATTGTTTCAACTCCAGTATCTCATTTGAAGTATTGGTTTGTTCCTTTGCCTGGCCCATATCTTTGATTTTCCTAGCATGACTTATTATTTTTCGCTGGCATCTAGGCATTTGATTTCCTTAATTAGTTTATTCTGGAAGTTGTTTTCACTGTTTTACCTAGGATTTTCTTGCTGGGTGGCTTTGTTCTTTACCTGTTCTTTGACATTGAGTTCAATTTATTCTAGATCTGTAGCCCAGGTTCTTTGTAACTGATCAAGAATAATTCAGTTCTTGTTTTTCTGTTTCTTGCC
Source organism: Tamandua tetradactyla (assembly GCF_023851605.1). NCBI lineage: Eukaryota > Metazoa > Chordata > Mammalia > Pilosa > Myrmecophagidae > Tamandua > Tamandua tetradactyla. The sequence continues at coordinate 12,442,641 of NC_135335.1, forward strand.
CTGCTTACATGGAGCCTTTTTGACTTTCTTTTTTTCTTTAAGGAGCTGTTATGAACCTCATCAGATTTTTCCAGACAAGACAGGCCCATGTCTCAGGAGGAAGGAGCAGCCAGCATTAGTTTTCCCTGAGGGTGAGACCCAGCCGATTGTCAGATTTTCCTATATAGCTTCTAGTCTCTGTGCTTTTCTTATGCTGCCCAACATGTGGCACTCATCTGCATGTGGCTTCCCATCAGCTTAAAATGAGGCAGTACCTTTAATTTCAGCAAACTCTCCTTACCAGGGGCATGGTTGAGACAGAGGTCAAGTAATATGATGGCTATAATTGCTTCAGTTTTCCAGTCTCTGGGGCCTGAATTACTTGAGGGAGGGTTTCTAAGAGAGTCAGGTCCCACCCCCTTTTTCTTGTGGAAGATACATCCTTGAGGGAATTAACTCCTTTCACCTGACTAGATAGTTTGTCTCTCTGACAAGCTTAATTCTATGCAGTGCAGTGCTGGAGCCTGAGAATGCTTTCAGTTCTACCTAATGAACAGTTACAGAGTAAAAAAAGAAAAAAAAAGCAAAAGCAAAAAAAACCCAAAAAACAAAAAACAAAAACCAACCTTTTCAGAGCAGGAGCTTTGTTCCTTGGGTTAGTCTATCAAGACCTTAATTTGGTATGTGGCACAAAGTATCTCCAAGATCTAGGTACTCATTTTCTCCAGGTCAAGCCCTTTTCTAGCATTTTGTGCTGTCCAACACAAAGAAGTCTCTGCTTATTTTTTTTTCTTGTTTTACATCAATCCTGCCCCTGTCTGCTAGGGCAAAAACTCTTAGTACCTTCAGTACTTGTTCCAGGCTTATCTGTGCTGGTGGCCTGTTTTCAGTGGTCAGAACTTGTTAATTTTGGAATTGGAGCTTTGTTGACTGGAGCCCTTACTGCAAATAAAGTCTGTTTCCCTTCCCCTCTGGGCACCAGCCCGCTGTGCCTATGGGTATGGGCACTAACCTCTATGGCTTGTGGGACTTACAGTTCCATGTGGGATATAAGCAATTCCACCTGGTCCAGGCTGGTATATGCTTTGTGTCCAGTCACTGAGGTCCTGCTGGCAGTTGTTCTATACTGTTCCTGGATATTTGCATGCTTCTCTGAAAGATGAACTAAATTCAACACCTCACTATGCAACATCTTGCCCCACCTCTGCATGTTCTTGATCTTAATTCACATCCTTGTGAGTGTGAATCCCTTGTAAAAAGGACGCCTTGAAAATATTATTTATTATTAGTTGAGGTGAAGCCCAGCTTGAAGGTGGGGCCTTATTGGATGACTAAAGGCCTTATAAAGAGAAAGAAATGGGAAGCCAGAGTGAGGGAAAGCCACAGGGAAGAGTCACAAGTTGGAAGTCAATGGAACTCAGGAGAGGAAAAAGTGGACATCATCATGTGACATGAAGCAGGGACACGAGCCAAGGAACCTGAGCATCTCTGGCAACCAGCACTAGAGTGTTTCAGACTTTGGGGAGAAATCACCACCTTGCTGATGGCTGTATTTTGGAGTTCTCTTAGATTCAGGACCATGAGTCAATAAACCCCCCAATGTTAAAGTACAAAAATCTGTCCTTATTAACAGAATGTAATTGTGACTATTGGTTATATAAAAAAAGTTTTGGCTGAAATCCATAATAAAAAGTGGTGTTCTTTTAATCAGATATGATCCCATATTTAAAGAACTGTGAAGATTTAAAGCTGTATGTGCCCCATAAAAGATCATGTGCTTAAAGCTAATCCATTCCCATGGGTGTGGACCCATTGTAAGTAGGATCTTATGGGGAGTAGGATATTAACTTGAGATGTGACCCACCTCATTCAGAGTAGATTTTAATCTTATTACTGGGGTCCTACATAAGGGGATAGAAGACAGGGAGGAAACACAGAAAGCGAGCTTAAAGAGAAGCTGAACAAGAAAATCCAGAGGAGCCAAGAGAGACAGAAGCTAAAAGAGAGGTAAAGACACAAATGCTTAGAAAGAAAGCCAAAGATGGAGCAGCCAGAGGCTGAAAGTAGACACCAGGGATAGAAGGATCAGCAAATGTCACCAGGTACCTTAAGGATCACCAGCAGCCTTTCTTCAGGAAAAGGTATCATCACATTGATGAATCAATTTGGGCATTTTCATGGCTTATGAACTATACACCTCTAAGCTAATGAGTCCCCATTGTTAAAAGCAAGTCCATTTTTTGTATATTGAATTTTGTCAGTTTTAGCACACTAAGACAAGAACTAAGGTGGACTTTATGGAGCCATTGCATACAAAGTCTTCTTTGTATCATTTACTTCATTCTGGGGAAAACTGGCCTGGCACCTACCTGACAGGGTTCCACTCTTCATTAGCAGCATCGTACCTGATCTAGGATCATATGACCTGGAACTATTGTGACCCATGAGGAACCACCTTTGAATGTCCTGCACTGGTTCAGGTGGCGATTTTCCATGCTCTATTACTCCTTGAGCCTACCTCTTCCCATACCCTTGTTCATTGTAATGAAGTAAAATATCTTTGTGTCTGACTATTCCATAAAACTGAAAGAACCTTGGATTTTCATCTTTCAATATGCGGAGGACAGCATAAGGGCTGGCATATAATAAAAGATGTCTAGTGGGTTTTCCTTCAAGTGGACACAACGATGAGGTTTGAGCCTCAAGGCGGCGCCATTTCATGTAGAATATGAATTACCATGAATATTTGCAATGCACTGTTGGGTGGAGCCTCTAGCTTCCTTTGCTGGATGTAATGCTCAAAGTGACATGTTCCACTTTGAAACTTTCACTTGATTTTGACTAGTTACAAACAACTGAACAGCTTTTCTCTTCTTGAGCAAAGAGGACTCTGCGTTATCATGGTGGGCGTATACAACAGCTGTCTCCTCAGATTTCACTTCTTTGGGGAAGAGATGAAACATCAAAGGCAACAGATGTTGATGAAATTAAGAGACAGAAAGGATAAAAGGGGATAAGTTTCTGTTGGTGGTATGGGAAGGGAAGGATGGAGGACTTGAAGGCTGAAGGTAGAGAGGAAGTGAAGACGACTCAAAGTGACAGAATTAGGGGGGAATATTCTCATTCTCATTTATGGTTCCTGTTACAGCAATGATCTGAGTAAGGCACAGGGCTGAGTGTTTTACACATAGACTATCATTTAATACCCTTAAGCTTCATGAGAAGAAAGTGCAGTCTCTGCTGACTGGGTCTTAGAAAGATTCAAGTGCTTTCCCAAACTCACATAATCCATATAACATGAGTAGGAAAATTTCATCCAGACTTCAAATCTTGTATTTTACTGCTTGGTTTCCCCACCTCTCACTTTGGGAAAGCACCAGGGCACCCAATGAATGGTGTCCAATAGATAGACCAACTTTAAGCTAGAATATGAAATCTGGAGCTGGCTTTTTCCCTGAGATAACACTCTAACATGTTGCCCTGCTATTGCTATTTTTCTTCCTCATTGTCACCCCCACCAAATAGAGTGAATGTGGTAAAGGTGCAGTTGTTCTTTTTTACTATAATAATTACAGCTTTTCTGTAACCTTGAAGTTATTTCCAAATACAGGCTAAGGAACTTTATTACTGAAGCAAAACACATCATGATGAACAGAGCATCCACCTTCCTGGGAGGAAAGGACTGAGGCTGTGCAGAGAATATGCATGTCATAGCCAGATCATGGCAGTACCCTACTGATGATATATGATCCATGAAGTAAGTTTTCAGGCTGATGAAGGGACTTCAACATCTAGGTTGTCCCAAATGGTACCTGGATTGGCATTTCAGTGTTACAAACAGCATAAGTAGTGCAGTGTGCACAAAGAGAAGTTGTGGTCTTAGAAAATTTGGGTGTTGATTAAGCATTTCTGATTTGTTTCTGTTAAGGAAGAGAAGAAGGGATTTTAGGATAAAGAGGGAAATAATTTATTTAGGCATCACACGATCATCTGATTATGGCAAGGGTTGGTGAGCAAGGTGAAGGAGACAATTGACTGACTCTCAAGCATCACATGATTTCCATATTGTGGGCCTCATTTTCCAACTCATAGCTTGTATCAAGAAGTCTAATGATGCATCAGGTGTACTAGGATTGCACATTTTCATGATGAAGCTCAGGGTATAAATCTTTTGTGTTCAATAGCGGACATTGTCAAAGGAAGCAGTATTAAAATGGCTTTATAGAGCTTGTATGGAATGTCCATTGGCGATTTGCATACCAGCAGAGGTGAGAAACCCTTGCTGCTTGCAAGTTTTACTAAAGACCCAATATAAATACCAAAGGCATAGTGGACACTTGTACAGGGAATGGCCATGGCTTCTTCTGTCACAATTGAGTAGAGGCCAATGACAAGAGTTCTTGTCCATGTTCTGAGGGAAGAAGGAAAGCTTCTAAGACATCAAGAGGATAGGTTGCTGTGTATCTTGACTTTCAGTGTTTTTTTTTCACTATGGAGACACAACTGCCATCTATAGGAAATACTAGATCAGGATTTTGAAGGGGTTTGTGTCAAGTCAGAGAAAAGGAGAAAAAATTAATCCATCAGATGTTTATCATTTTGGTGTTGCTGTCCCAGAGTCATGGGTTCCTCCAGGAGAGGGAAAGGAAAATAACTCTGAGGTGGGTGGGAAAATGGCTACACCTCGGGTAAGAGCCTCTGTGAGGGCCTGCTATTTCTCTAGGCAGAGTGGAAATGGCCTCGTCTACCAGGAAGGACCTGAGTCCTGAGAGATGCTCCAGAAGTGAAGGTGAGGGAAGGCATGTGTTGGTGGGGACAATCAGAGTTGATGGGCAGGTCAGCCAAACCATTCTTTGGAAACTTATTAGAGATGGGAGTGTGGGTTTATTTCTAGGTATTTGCATGTTGTTTCTTGCCCTCTACTTAAATACTTCTTAGGTGGATTCAAGGTAGATTATTTAATTTTTCTAGCTCACTCAGTGAAGACGCATATACTTCTGCTCCTTTTCCAGTCTAAGGGATTTTCCAATTATGTCATCAAATATCTGATTTCTCTATAAGCCCCAACCCATCCTTAACGTTTTTTGGTGCTCCTTTGGATAGTATATAAAGTTGGCAGGAGCTCTTAATTTTACACTAATGTTTCCTTCTGCACAAAATTGCTGAACAAACAAGTGCAAAAGGACCTGGACAATTCATGTAATGGCAGAAGGAAGAAATAGTTGGGGGAAACTCATATTAATACTTCAATAAATTATCCAGCCCCATTTGATTCATGTTTGCCTTTGCTGTTAGACTGGGGGCTTCAGAAGGAGAGTGTAGCTCTGTCTCAATCAATGCTAATTTCCAGAGGAAGTATTGATCCCAAATTGGTATTCATTAAGTATTTGTTGGTCAATTAATTACATATAAAATATATCTATTTACTTAGATATGTCTGAAGATTGAATAGTAGATGCCATCCTTTCAAATTTAAAAGGATTATAAATGTTTGCTACAATACCTAACATAGTACTTCCCAAATATTTAATTTTCACTGTGTTTAATTTACAAAATTCAAAAACATACTCTTTTGTTCTCCTCGAACTCATATTTCCATTCCACTTTCTGTACAGAACGTATCCTAATGAAATATATTTTTATCCTTGTTAACCTACCTCTCTGCACTAAAATATGCACTAAAATGAAAATATTTTCTTCATTTCCTGCTCTAATCAATAAAATATTTTTTTCTGAACTGAGCTTATTAAAAATGCTGCTGGTAAAAATTAATTAACACAACAAAATATATTTCAATTTTTGATGGCTATTAAATGTATAAAGTAAAATGTTATAGATAAATGCATCTATTAGTGAGCCCAATGAGGCCTTTTTATTTTATATAAGCATGAATTATTTGTCACTCAACTGAGGGTATTTTATTCATATTTTTCATCCTGTTAGCTGTAACATCTAAGAACATTTGTCATATAAATAGGCAGAAAGGAAAAGAATGGGTTTTGTGATAGTTATGGCACCCATTCTTTGAACTCCTTCTTAGCTATAGGTTATTATAATACACATAGTGGTCTTTCATTTGTGCAATATGTTAAGCTGAAATTACTAATTTAAGTAATTGAAAGGGAAAGTATTAGGTGAAATTTGCCAGAAAATATTTTGAAAGGTACTTCTTCAATATCATCACCAATCTAGCATTTCACTTTACTGTTTTTGAACATAATGTTGCCAGGAATGTGGAGACGCAGCAGTCTTCTTATCACCATGAAGAAACAGGCATGAGATGAAAGAATGCTATTCTAATAGTGGCAGATAGGCTTAAGAAATGGTCTTTCACTCAATATTAATTTTAATGATCTATCTGCCAACTCCTAAATTAGGTCCTCCTTTGATTTTATTAAAAGCAAGGAGTTAGAAACTACTTAATAAGGAAACAATTTCTGGGTTTCTTTGATGTCTAAAAATTTCTACAGGTAAAGTCAATGCTCTGGAGTAAGAGGCTGATGGATGATGAGGAGACCTTCTCTCATTCGTGACCTGGAAGAATGATTTTTACATGGAGTTGGGAAATGAGAACCAATATGACTACACGATATGTAGGCATGAGGATGTAGAATCAATACCTTAAATCTCTCCATTTCCTGGGCTATGTGGTCACTAGTTTGAATACCAGAGCCCTAGAGCCTCTCTGAGGTGCCATCTCAGCCAGAAAGGACATTGTGTCCACCACATCCTGCTGAGGACATGAACACAGAGACACATTGTGCCTTGTGGATAAATATTTCTCTCAAACACACCCTCGTAGTCCTTGGTTCCAATATCCACTATTAAGGATACTCAAACAATAGCACACACTTAGGCCTGATTATAAAAGAAACCAAGCAAGTCTTTGGAAAGAAGTTCTCTCACCTTCCCTAAGAGAAATGCCAATGGAAACAGAGCCAGACTCTTAAGCACATTTTGTTAACATTTAGGATAAGTAAACATTCCTTGTTGCAGAATCAGTTAGATCCCGTTTGGTATTTTACTTTGAGAGTGATACAGTTTAATTTTATTTGATTCACTATTATTATTATTCATTCCTTACAAGAGTGTAATAGCTAACATTCGTTAGCAGACACTTGCTGAGCATTTTTCCTCTATTAGTACATTTATTCTTCAAATGAATCCTGTGAAGTAGATATCACTATTGCCATTTTTACTTGCTCTTATCAGGGTTGATAGTTTTTCAGTACATCATTCTGGATTTCCTCGACATGGATCAACTATTTTAAAATAGTGAATGGTTCATATTTTTTCAATATATGTTTTTCTCACTTCTTTGTCTTCTTCTCTTACTGTGCAGTTGAGGAAACTGAGGCTGGGAGATAAAGCAAGTCCACAAAAGTACAAAGTGCCAAAGCTGAGCTTAAATGCAGATAAGCTGGCAACAAAGTTGAGCCCTTATTCACTACTCAAAAAATAAATATTCTAATTTTGAAAGATGCAGCCAACATTCAGAATTTGAAGAAAACCCTAAAACTGCCATACTAAGAGCCTGATTGGGGCTGCAATGAATTTGTAGGATAATTTGTGAACGGTTGACATCTATAAACATTTTAATGTTTCCTTCAGGAGTAAAGTGTGCACCTCTATTTATTTAAATTCTCTCTCTCTCTCTCTCTTTTTAAATCTCTGAGCAAGCTTCATGATTTTGTCCTTACAGGCTTGCATATTTTCACTTTGTTATATTCCAGTAATTTCTTTGTTATTGTTATTGTTACTGTTATAAATGGTATCACTTTTTCCATTATGTGATATAATAGTAAGCTAGTGTACAGAAAAGTGATTGCTTTTATACATTGACCTTGTATTCAGCTAACTTGGTGAGCTCTTATCAGGTTAAATAGTTTTTCAGCAGGTCATTTTGGATTTCCTCGACATAGATCAACTATTTTAAAATAGTGAATGGTTCATATTTTTTCAACATACATTTTCTCACTTCTTTGTCTTCTCTTATTGTACAGTTTAGAGTTTCTAATACAGTGATAAACTATAGCGATCATAACATGGTTCTAAATTTTTTTTTACTTTAATGAGAACTTTGCTAATAATTCCTGATTAAGTAATTCCTGGTTTTAGCACAAAGCCTCATGTCTGTAAACAGAACAGATATATACTCATTGTTGTGGTATTCAAATCTTCTTTATTTAAAATTTTATTTTATAATTAGACCTAAGAATTTGTGAGAAAGTTGGATTAAACTCATTGTATTGGATATTTGTCTAATTTTCTTTGTATTTCTATCAATTTGCAATGTATACATTTTTTTGCCATTACATAAAAATGTTGGTTTATTTAGCAAACTTACTAAATACCAAGCACAGCAATAAGCTTCTTTTGGCCAATTTAATTGACCCAGCAATCCTAGAAGGTAGATAATATGATTAGTATATCATCCTTTCACAGATGAGGAAACTAAAGCACAGAGGGGGAAAGTAACTTTCCCAAGGTTACATCATAGGACCAGATCTGGGATTCAAACCAAGTAGTTTGCCCTTAGAGCCTTCTTGAGTAGGGCTATTCAATTGGGGCTTAACTTTCAGTGTAATCTCTCATTGTTTTTTCTCATCAGTATAAAGCAAAAGAGAATCCCTACACATAAACTTCCCAAAGTGAAAGCTTCTCACCTCTTTGGTTGCACGGGATGAAATGAAAAGAACATTTCCTCAGCAATTCTCCTTGCCCACATTGCTGGGTGGGTCAGGATGATAACTGATATGATTTGTCCCAGGATCCAGGCACTTGAGAAGATCCAAAAGTGGCTGCAAGAACTGAGGCAACAGGTGTGTTAAAATAATTTAGTGGTTGGTAAAACACGAAACTCCTTCGGCCAAGGCAAGATGGAAGAAAGAACGGCTTACTCTCCTTTTCTGTATATTTCTTCCTAGCTCTGTCCCCTGAATATCCTTTCATGATGGTGTTCCAGTCTCTATTGGCTGCTTCCTCAAATGATTTTACCCAGCCTTATCCTGAAATAACCAGTAGCTGAAGTTTAGTCTCTAATCAAGCCAGGGCCTGAGCAAGCAAAAAGCTATTCTCTGCTGATACCTGATAAAGAGTAGTGGAGCCACCATCACACACACTGAAGATTTCCATCCAGTGAGTCTCTCCATACCACGCAGTCACATTTCCACCCTGCTTCCAACCCTTTGCTTTCTCACCTCTATGCTGCAACCGTGGCAAACACACACACACACATAAACACACGTGCATGCACAAACCCTACATACCATTGCTACTGCTGTGTAATCATCTTACTTTCATAGTAAAACATTGTGCACAGTGGAAATCAGAGGATACACTTCAAAGACAAATTCAATTCCTCATTTTAAGCTCATCTTGTTTGAATATTCTCTGCTCTCCTTACTTCCATTGATCTAGGGAAAGGAAAGCTGGCCATTTGGAACCCAGAAAAAATGTTGAGGTCCCAAATCTGATTTACTGCCTTCTAAGATTCTACATGTCATTGCCTCAATCCCTTGTGTTTTTGTGACCCTCTGGGCACCCCAGCACATGGCACATGAGCCCCAGGCTCCCTGGAGGGAGGCTACAAGGAGAATGCAATAAGCCTCAGGGACAGTGCCTTTTTTCTTTCCAGTGATGCAGAGGAGAGTGAAGTATAAGTGAGTCAAAACAACCCTTTGCTAAATAGAAATATGCCAAGGAACACAGAGGTGCCCGGATTTAGGAAGGTGAGGGAACAGTTCTACATGCTGATAAGAAAAGGGTGGTTTTCAGGATCTGAAACTTGCTTGTCATGTGGCTTCTGGTCTTGTAGTACTTCAGTTTCTTCTACTCAGAATTGTTAGGGCCACTTTGAGCCTCAGGCTACAAGGAGCTATAAAAATGCAAATTATTGTGGAGAATCTACTAGAGACTGCATCTAGAAAGTGTCAGAATTTAAAAACCACTGGCTTCAATATTTATTCTGTTGTAACATGTATTTTGATGCTATGATGGTAAGTGACTTAAAGTGCATATCATATTCTGTTGGTCAATTATATCATTTTAACCCATTATTGCTTTTTATTTTCAAAGTGTACTTATCTATCATTAGTATTCAATATCATCACAGTTTGGTATATTTTGGTGTATCTTCTTCTACCCCGTGTGATGTTCAGTTCCTGTGTAACTTTAGATGATTTCTTCTCATTTGCATTGAACCTGATTTCTGTTCTTATTTGTTTTGTTTTTACCCTGTAAACTTGTCTTCTAGTACAATGTAATCTATAGCAATTATTATGATTATTTATAGTTTGGACTTGTCCCATTCAAATAAAAACATTGATGTGGTTAATTTACCACATTATCATATTTATTGTTTTCTTATCTTGTTTTTTAAAAACAAGTGGTATAATAGTTACAGACCTCATTTCTATTCTTACAGTGGTTACCTATAAAGCTTGAACACACCAATTACTTTTATCTTTTTGTATTAATGTCTGTATTTAATCAATACATAGCTCACCCAGAATTATACTGGAACCTAAGTCAACTTTTACTTCCATTCCCCCTTCCTCTAGCACCTGGGTTTTCTGTGAAAATGCTAGATTTCATGCAAGACATGCATAAAAAAGAATGGAGCCAGTATCTCACTCAGTTCTCGAAACACATGCACAGACTTTTAAAAATAGAATTTCATGAGGTTTGTTTGACAATGCAGTTTTATGCTAAAAATATGTATGGACATGTGTGGACCAATACGTTACTCAGTTTCTGAAACAAATTATATTAAGGCTTGTGTCAGTGTTAGGGTTAGGGTTAGGTTTAGAGGTTAGGGGTTAGGGGTTAAGGTTAGGGTTAGGGTAAGGGTTCGGGTTAGAGTTTGGTTTAGGGTTGGGTTTGCGTGCAGCATTGGTATAAAAGTTAGGGTTGTGTTTAAGGTTGGTGTTGGAGTTTGGGTTAGAGTTAGGGTTTGGGTTGGGTTAGAGTTAGGATTAAAGGCTCAACTTTTTGCCCTGAAACCAAAAAAGTAAAAAATAAATAATAGATGACATTTGGAAGACAAGGAACAGCTGTAATGGAACTTTAACTTGCATCCTCCTCAGTCTTTCTGACATATACCACATGCCACCAGCCATACCGAACCGAAGGTCCGCTTTGTTTCACTCCATTTCACACACCACTGATGCACGAGCCAGACCTTCTGGCTTCTAAACTATGCAACGTGAACTGGGTCACAAACTTTCTGCAAGTCAGCTGCCTCTGTCAAGTGGGAAATGGAATCGCCTCTACCTTATTGAATTGGAGCAAGGATTAAGCAGGATCCATGCATAGTTCAAAGAGGTTCCCTAGTTACAAACCAAAAAATGTTGTTACTATTTTTAATCATCACTGTAATTATTGGTTATAGAAGAGTTTTCAGCTTTCCCACAGGACCTGTATGAAGGACAGCTCCTGTATGTTTCATATATAATCAGCTCACGTTAATTTGATGAGTCCCTTTTCATTGACCTTGGTGTTCTTTGAAGCTATGTCAGTGGTTGTGTACTCAAGGATGAAAAAAGTAGTCTGTTGACTTAGTGAATTAGTCAATGTGGAAAAGGCTTAAGAACAATGCAAATGTTCAAGGTCTTCTTGGCCTTGAATCTAGAGAGCAGGTTGTTCAGAATTCAGGTAAATGGAAAGTAAAATTTTCACCTCAAACACATGTCATTTTGGCTTGAGATCTGAAACCCAGCAAGAAAGCACTAGGGGAAAACTCTAGATGTATCACACTGCACCTGCTCATCCTGTTCTTTTTGTCCAGAGTAAAATGTCTGCCCACCCCCACCCCCTGTTTTGCCCATCTTGTCTCTCCAGTCACGGAGCCTTCCTTAGTCCACTGTGTGCTGCTGTATGGCTCAGATTCACCTGGCTACCTGGTGTTCACCCAACATAAGGCTCATGTTGTTTTGTCTTCCCTCGTGCTCTTTCCTTGGGATCTCTCCTCCCAAATGTTCCATGTATGAAAATTCTATATGTTCTTGAGTGGCACGCTAATATGCTCTTCATGTACCCTTCCTCACTTCCCAGCACCTTCACTCAGAATCCCCATTGCTCCCCATGTGTTTCCATAAAGCACTTTGCTCATGGTTAGGGAAAAGTTGAGGAAGTGCAGAGCTGGGCTTGCTTTACTCCTGGGATCCTGCTTACCCAGACTTCATGATGTCATTTGAAATTGATTTTGAATTCATCCCCTCTAACTTTGCCAAAGAAGTTTGGAAACTATAGAGTGGGGGAGACACATAGATAAGTCTTCTTCTGCTTACTTTCCTCTCTAATGATGCAGAAACTCACTGAATTTCTTTCACTTGCATCCCCATGCCACTAACCTTTCTGCCTCAATGGTCCAGAGGGAAGCTTCTCATAGCAGCCATCAGTGATGGCATCCCTTCATAGCGTTAACCAAGCTCTATGGTTTGTTCAGTCATAAACTCATCCATTCATGTATTCAAGGACCATCTCCTGACCTCTTGCTCTGCCCCTGGTCCCGTGCTCAGTGTGGATGGGCAAAACCCACACTGCCCCTGCAATCATGGAACTAACGGTCCAGGGACCCTCATTAGTTAACTGATCCTACATCTGTAAATTGCAACTGCCACAAGTGCTGCAAAAGAGAGGAATTAGGGGCTAGCAGAGCCCAGAAGGGGGAATTTGGACAAGCCATGGGCATCAGGAACAAATTCCCTAAGGATGGGAAGATTGAACTGAAGTATTGAGTCAACTAGACAAGAGGAGGGCAGTCATTAAAAGAACTAAGGAAGCTAAAAACAAACAAAAACAAAAACTCTGGGAAGTGTGAAGAGCTGCATAATAACAGAAATAGTGGGAAATGGCATAGACTTCCAAAGGTCAAGCCTGGACAGCATCTTTCTTTGCCAGATACGGAGCATTCCTCCCAGAGACTGTGCTGTAAACGAAGACTGATTACCTAAATCCATGCTCATGTGTCTGCAGACTCAGAAGCCGTGAAAGTTTACTATTTGTCAGGCACTGGCTGAAAAAACTGAGAGAGGGAGAGAGACAGAGAGACAGAGAGAGAGATATACATTTAACTGTCGCATTAGCCCTATGATGTGGCACTATCATACATTCCCTTTTACATATGAGAAAACTGGGTTGACATAAACCAAATAAGCTTCCTAAGGTCAGGAAGCCAGCAAACTTGGATGAGACTCATGAGTCCACAAGCTTCTCCACGATTGGGTTCAACTCCTGGGTTGAGCTGGCTACAGGGTTCCTTCCACTGCCCTGTGTGAGTTAGTTGAGTACAAGTCTCGCCCTCCATGGGTCCTTATCCCAACCTTGCCAATATGTCCACTGACACCACAATAAATAAAAGTCCTTCTCAGTCCTCACTGCCCCGTGGAATCACAGGTAGAGTTTTAAATATTCCAGGTGTCTAGGTCCCACCCATTCATCTGTCTCTTATTTGTCATTATTTTCTCTGTCTGGAGGCCCAGAGGCAGCCAAACTCTCAACACCTCTGACACTTACCTGGCCTGCCTCACACCCCCAGAAGCTTATTGAAGATGGGGAATGGGTGAGTTCATTTGATCATCATACCATTCCTAGGAAGTGATGTGGTTCCTCATTGCACTAGCCTTAATGGACTGAGAATTTGACCCCCTGCAATGCTGTCAATTCCAGCTCATAAAACTGCCAGAGTTGTGAGGCCAGATGGAGAACAGGTGCAAGCATGGCTTTTCCCAAGGAAATTCTCCACAAGTAGGAACTTTTCAACAGTGTTTTTAGCCATCTCTGTGGTGAAGATGGTTGTGATATCAAGGGAGTGAGATTTGTTCACTGTGCGAAGGAAACATGCCTGGACATACTATGAGAAGCTGGGACGAGAAAGTCAGAGTGAGATTCTCTTAGGTGCTTGCTCCCTGACCCCGTCCCCCAGGATTCTACACTGATACAAACTACAGAGGAATAATCACTGCAAATCTCAGAAGCAAACTGAGTCTCCAGGAAACATTTGGAGAGGAGAACCTGAACACTTACATGGAGAAATGAAGCAGAGTAGGGGCTGCTCTCCTCCACCCTGGCCAGCTGGGGATGGAGGAAAGGGAGGAGAAGCTGGGAATGCTGACACTGATGGATGGCATAAGTCTGCAGGCAGGAGGTAGGGCTGGAAGCCAGGTCTTGTGACCTGCTACGTGTTGGTATAGGCAGGGCTAGTGAAGCTCTGTAGGTTCAAATAGCCCTGGGCTCTGCAGGCTCTTGAGGCTGAGCTCCAAATCACTCATCCTTTGCTAAAACGAAGAGCTCAAAGTCAATAAACCACCATGAGGCTTTGTAGTTCTCTCCTGCTGGTCACTCTAGCCTTTTTCTGCTGCCAGGGTGAGTATCATCTCTAATCAGTTCTAGCATCAGTCTACTGGTAAGTACTCTCCTCTGAGAACTAGGGCAACTTATTAAGAGGAGGGAGGGTTGGGGAACAGATCAAAACCTAAGCCATTTTCAGCATTTATTGAACAAGCAGCCCAAAAGCCCAGGGTTCAATTTATCAATATCCCTAGGAATATATACAACAAAGTCATTATAGGCAATTTGGGGGGGGATTCTTTCACATGCAGCCTCATTCATTGATTACAGTGTTTCAGAAGCCCTGTGACAGAATGGAAAGGTCTAGATTTGAATAATAGATCTGCTGCTTACTAGCAGTTTGACCTTTGACAGAATACTTAACTTCCCCTTGCTTTCTCTTCTCACTGTTTTTTTTTATAGCTAATACCATAAACGTAGCTGGGGGAATGGAATGAGGTTAACTATGAAAACTCTAGCTGTAGATAACAAGTAGGTATCTGATAGTTATCAGATGTCTACCTGATATGATTCTTTGAGATTGTCAGTTAAGCCCACAGCTCTCAACTCATAAATTCAAAGACTAATATATTACAGCTACGAGGGTTTGGGAGAGCTTCAAGTTTGAGAGTACCCTGTACTCTATGAGTAATAAATTTCAAATAGATTCTGTGAATAACTACACCCAAATCTACAATTAATACTTGTATTCTAGGAGTACTAATTGATACAATCATAGAATCCATACAACTGTGGGCACTCAGGTTTCTCTTTTTCCAGAATAAGTCTTAACCATTCATTCAACAGCTATGTTTGCATATCTTTACATGCCCTCGGTGTTGATGCAAGTTTCTTTGAGTCTTTCTCTTTAAAATTTGCTCTCTGTATGTCCTTCTCTTTCTTTATGCTGCTCTGATCATATTCTTTCTGAATTCTCACTGATGTAATCAGATCAGGAGTCAAGACAGAGTCTGTGTGACAGGTGGTTGTAGCAGCCTCGGAGAAATGGGAAATACAACATGGAAAAGAGATTGTCCAGTTCCCAGCACATTTCCAAATGGAATAAACAATGAGCTCCCAATTCACACCTTTTTAATCATATTCTGTATAGTCAAAGTATAATAAAAGGCGCAATCACAATTTTGTGCATTAGCTTCAAATGCATTAAAATTGATTAGTATTTTATAAAAATTCTGGCTTTATCCAATGGCATAATCCTAATTATTACATCTTACTCTCAAAAAAATACCTTTCAACCTTTTAATAATTTTACTGGCTCATCTCCAGATTTACTCAACCTTCTCTGATCTCTGGTAGGATTTTGAGTCTACCATTCATTTGAACACTGGATTATCCAGAATCTCCTCTTCCCTCATATCCAAAACAAACAAGGGGCAACTTGATTAGTAGGCATAACTTAATTTTGTGCAAATGCAGGGCTAGGAAATTGCTTCCTAGCCAACTTGAGAGGTCTTGTAAAGTAGTAGTACTTTAAAGACATCAGTGTGCTTTGAAGACAAAAACTGAATTAGACATCAGGGAACCTGATATCCAGTCCAAGTTTTGTCGCTTGCTTAGTGATCTTGAGAAAATCACAACCTCTATGTTCTTTCTTTGTCATCTGCACAATTGGGTAGTAGATCTTAAAATCCCTGTGGTTGCTGCCTAGTTCTAATGGTATTCGGAAGTCATTATAAAAACATTGCTTTCCATGCATAAATTATTCTTTTTAATCTCTTCCAGCCAATGCAGCAGTCTGCCCATCTCTTTTGGATGAATCAATAAGCTTCTTGTTTAGTCCTGAAATGCTCTACAAAATGTTACTTTTCACCTATAGACCACCTGCAGAAGCTGTTGAGGCCAAGGTGGAAGTGAAGAAATGTGTAGATCAGATGCCCATTGACCAGAAATTCCTCCTTGCTGACATAGTGGTAATTTCCTTCTTTTGTTGTGCATAGAGGCTTCTGAGAAGTTTAACAGTCAAGGTTGAGGGCAGCTCATTCCTCTGTGGTGTGCACAGGTGGTGGGTGCTCCTGTCTTGCTCTTCACATCTTGATAGGTCACTGGTAGCCAAAGGGGAGAAGCTACCAGAACACAAGCTGACTTCAATGAAAGCATCACAGCATCCTGGGTTATGAACCTCCTTCTCATGTCACCATCCTGGTTGCTGCATTTGCCATAGTACCCTGAGAAGGGGGGCAATCAGGGTGCCATGTAGAAATATTGAAGGTCCAGAGCATGACTGTCCATCTTCATGGGGCCATTTCTGAAAGTAAGTTCCACTTGCCCAGTTGAGACACATTCAGTGTAAAAATCACAGAGGGAGGGTTAGGAGTGTTGAACCAGGAAGATGGATGGGAGGGAAGGGGATTATAGCCAGGCCTCTGTTAGGATTGAAGGATGGTAGCCAATCTTTTTGCTAGCTAGACAGGATTTCATAGCCAAAAGGTACAGCTGCAAATGCCCACATAAACTGGACCCTCAGGGCTGAGGAGCACATCCACCATGAGGCAGTAATCCCATGCTGTGAGACTTGTCATCCACTGAAATCAGTACTTCCCAAGCCCCACTCCTCCATTATGAATGCCTCAGCCCTGCCCTCTTCCCCACATAAGAAGGGAAAAGTAGGGTCCACTGTCCTGGAACATCAGAGAAAAGAATTCCTGGACCACCCTGTCCAACTCTTCACTCTCCTTCTTTCCTTAGATACACAAACCCTACTCTTGTGTTGTCTTTGGGCTTATTGGCTGGACTTTGGAAAAGGTTTTTTCTTTCCTTGCACTCTTTGTTATAATCATAACAGCTCTGTACCCTAGCTACCCATGGTTTTCTGTTTTAAACCCTTCCAAATTGCCGTTTGTTGGCAGAAATTCTACTGACATCTTCATTGCAAATGACAGTCTGTTAACGTGGCATGTCCAGGACCAGCATGACTGACTTCGCTTTTTTTTCTCTTCCAGGAAAAAATTCAGAGGAATTGTACTAAGTCACCATGACTTGACATTACCTCTAGCTTTCTCATATAACTTGATCTTCACCAGAATGTGTAAAGGTTTCAACATCTTGCTTCAATAAATTACTTGGCATTGCACTTTTCCATGTGTCTTGTTTTTATCCAATAGTTTCAGGACTTGTGTTGAGGGCAGTTTTAATCATAATATGGCCACTTGGTATTGTCAACAGAAATTTTCATCGAACCAATGTGCTGTCACCAATGGCAGCATGAGGTCATGGATGGATAATGGAAATAATTGGATAATCGAAAATAATCATCCTTGATTACAGATTTCCTATTCATCAACCATGAATAAAAGTGATAGTTAAGAGTAAAAAGCAATTAAGACATTACTGCAAACGTTCTGACATTGGATGACATGCACTGCTCAACTAGCTGGCTAATCACTGTGTTTTAATTCATATATCATGTCCAGCATAAATAATATCCCATATATCTCTCAATTTTTACTGCATCTCCAAGGTTCAAATTTCAGTTAACTTTTTTCCTTTATATACTCAGGGAGCTCATCGACATCTATACCACTCCTCAATACCTTAGACTAATGCTTCTTCCCTCCACATCTTAGTAGAGCTCCAGCTCCATGTATCCAACTGGACATATTCATTCAAGTATTCCACTGTCAATTCAAAAGCAACATGTAATAAACTGACCACAATGCCCACCCCCAAACCTAATCTTCTTTCCATGATCCCACCATCCTGGCTAATGGAACCATATGATTCAGAAAACTTGGAGACATCATAGGCTCCTATATTAGTTTCCAGTGGGTGCTGGAACAAATTATAAAAGCTTGATGTCTTAAAATAACTTATTCTCAGAGTTTTGGAGGCCAAAAATCCTAAATCAAGGTGCAGCAGATCTGTGTTCCTCCTGAAGCTCTAGGGGAGAATCTTTTCTTTGCTTCCACCTCCTGAGGGCTGCTTGCATTCCCTGGCTTGTGGCCCTATCACTACATTCTATGCCTCCGTGGTCACATTTTCTCTTCTATCTGTGTGTCAAATCTCCCTCTGCCTTCTTCCTTCAAGAATATAGGTGATTGCATTTAGGGCCCATGTGGGTAATTCAGGTTAATCTTGCATCTCAAAATCCTCATCTTAAACACATCTGAAAAGTCCTTTTTCTGCCATAAATGGGAGCATTCAGGGTTCCAGGGATTAGGGTATACAGATTGTTTAGAGTCCATTATTTTGTCTACTACAGCTCCTTGCCTGGCTCACATCTAATAGTTCATAAATACTGTGCCATGCACTGCCATATCAGCCCTTTCATGACACCTCCTTTTCATCCTCATGGTCATCACCACTGGATTATTTTTTTTTTTCATATGGGCAGGCACTGGGAATCAAACCCGGGTCTCTGGCACGGCAGGCGAGAACTCTGCAAGTGAGCCACTGTGGCCTGCTCAACCACTGGATTCTTTTAAGTACAGGCCAAATCACCTAACAGTCTCTCATCCCTTGGAATTATTCTTCTTACAATCCACCCTCTCCATTAATGTCAAAGTGAGCCTTGAAAAATAAAATCTGACCCTGTTTACTGTCCTTAATATCCCTGAATCCTTCAAGTCAGAAGATTGATTTTTAATCCTAAAACACCGTCATCTGCTAATAATTATATTCACTTTGTCTCCTAATGGAGAAATTACATCGCACAGTTATTATGAATTCAGCAAAGCTTTTAAAAATAAATTAGTGTTTTTAATCACATCAGGAAGTATGTACATTTTAAAATGGTACCTAAATATATTCCCTCTATTTCACTCTATGCTCGGTGGAAACACGAATTAATGGAGATTTGTTGAGGTTCTGAGAAAACTTATAGAAGCATTGCTGGAGTATCAAGTCTTCACTCTCAGCATTGCACTGAAAGATTGTCCCTGTCCTGTGTGCCCTTCTCACCTCACCTCCCTGCTCTCCCAGGCCCTCTCTGCTCCAGCCATCACTGTCTGTATGCCATTTTCTTCTGCATCATGTTGATCCACACCCTTTTACCTGGGAATATAGTGTTTCCACTGTCTCTACTCTTCTATGCCTAAGAAAGTTGACAACCTTAACTGCAAAGTCCACTTCTCATGCCTTCCCCACTGTGAAACCTGCTTGGATATCCACAAGCTATAATACACCATTATACACAAACATACGCTTATACACACCAACATCCATATGCAACCCCTTAGTTATTTTCAGTTTACATTTCTGGGGGATTGCATGTACATTATGGAGTAGCTGTGAGAAGTTATTGTCAGTTAATGCACACAAGGCACCCAATAGAAATCAATGTTTGTAACCATCATTGTTTTTATTTCTTAGAACAAACCATGAGTTTAGTTGAGTACCCTTATTTGCCAAGCATTATTCTAGGAGGTTGACATATGCTGTCTCATTTTGTCCTCACTGATGTTCAGGAAGGTAGACCATCACCCCAATTTAACATAGGAATGACAGATACCTTAGCTCAGTGCTCCTCAAACCTGGTTCTGTTTGGGCATCAACTGGGAGGCTTTCAAAAGCAGTTGATGCCCAGGACCCACTTCAGGATAATATCAATATCTCAAAAAGTAGAGCCCAGAAAATCCCCATTTCCTCAACTCACTCCTATAATTGCAATCACCCAGTGAATTGGAGAGACAGAGTTGAAGGACCAAGAGTTCTCCATGAGACAAGGAGAACCACTGCCATCGTCAAAGTCAGCCACCTTGAGAAATTTTCCTTTGGTCACTTTTCTAGGCCTCAGAATTTGGCCCATTGTGGATCACTCATTAGTTTCACCACCATAAAACTGATGCAATTAGAGTTGTATTCAGTATGATTTTCTTTCATGAACCTGCTAAAGAGCATGTAGCAGCATCAAGTAAGACTTCATGGGCTGCAGCTACCGAGAGGAAGCAGAAAAGTGAAAAAGGTCTGTACTTCAATTTCCACAGGATAGCCAATCCCAGAGATACTGGCACCCCAAATCAACACCTCTCTAGGTGTAAGCTTTCTTCTTGATTCATCTCCTATACATCTTCTTCACTGAAGATATCACTAACGTTTAGGAAACTCTGGTTCAAAACAAGAAATTGTGGTTTTTCAGTGGAAAATATTTCCATAGGCAGGTTCTCTTGACTTTATCCCTTGAGGCTTCTCTCACAACCACTGTGCTAACATACTTTGTTTCTTAGACTACAACTTTATCAACCTCTGCCTAGGCTCTCCCTTCAATTCATTCTCCCTGATATCCAATTTACACTCTATGAGAAGCTCTGAAAAGAAAGCTCTAATTTTGTCATAGGCTTACTGAAATAGACCTTCAATGGTTCTCTATTTCCTATGAAATAAAGCTTTTTAATCCATTCAAAGATTAAACTATTCAAGCCTTTGTGGTAATTAAACATTCACACTGATTCATAATTAAGCTTTCTATTTACATTTTCTTCTGGTACTTCTGCAATTCCTTCCCCAGTTAACTAGCCATGGTGTCTGACTCCTATAGGGTTAGAGAATGGGAAAATAGGAGAGGTGATAAGGAAGTTCTTGATTGACTCATGCTGTTTTGTGATTCATTCAGATTCTCTGAGTCTGGCAGATTTTTCTCTCATGGAACACGTTCATGAGTCCATCAGAAACCTTCCTTCCATCTCTCTTTCCCTTAATGCTTTGAAGAAACATTCTAAGAACATTATAGGACTCTGGAAAAATTAAAGGTATGATATCTGGAAAATTTAGCCAAACACTTGAAGGACAAAATTAAAGTAGTGTAAACAAAGAGGAAAACTTAAAAACATGACAATCAGGAGAGAAAAAGAAAGAACCTTGAGGATCAATACGGGACACCCAACTCATAGGATTTCCGAATTAGAAAGAGACACGTTGAGGGGGAAAATCATCAAAGAAATAATACAGGAAAACTTGCCAGATTTGAAATTGAAAAGATTCACTGGTTTCCCATGCCAAAAAATATCATGGTAAAAATTTTGAATATCATCTTAAGAAAAAGCTCATTTGTTCAAATAAACACTAAGTCACATCGAATGTGGAGAATTAACCTGGCACCAACCCAAGAAGTTAGAAAGCAATGGAGAAATACTCAACATGGAGAAGATTTTCACCTATAATTCTAAATGAATATAATTCTATATCCAACTAACTACCATTCAAGCATGAAGATGGAATAGAATGAAAATATTTTCTGAAGTCCAAACCCCTAAAATTGTATTTTCAAGGAATATTTTCTCAGAAGGATACGCTCAATCAAAAAAGAGGGAGTAGACAAGAAAGAGAAGGGCATAGGATCGAACAAACAGTGAATTTAACATAGGAATTGTTTGATGTGTGAAGTTCATGAATCAGTAAAGAATAGTATATAAAAATTATTGAGAAACATGCAGGTAGATACCAGAAGAATAGTGAAAGAAAAATGAAGGTGTGTTTAGGACTAAGCAGAATTGGTTGGATAGTGCAGAGAATTTTTTCTATTCATTACAACGTTTTGCTCCATTTCCTTTTACAAAAAATGTATTGATATCACATTGTTTTGCATACATTCAGTTCATTTCTAATGTTTTTAAATAGGGAAATATAACACATATACAAAAAAGCAATAAATTTCCAAATACATTTTAAATAGGAGTTATAGAACAGATTTTAAAGTTTGGTATGTGCTATAGTTCTAAGAGTTTTCATTTTTCTTCTAGCTCCTCCAAGTCACTGGAGATGAATAGAAATATCAATAAAATGACTCATTTGTTAAACATGACCTTCTCCACCATCACCTTTGATCTTTCCCTCACTCTTTAGAGGTATTTGGGCTATGGCTAGTCAAAGTTTTTCATGTTGGAAGGGACTGTCAGTAATATGGGGTAGGGGGATGGAACTAGCTGATGTTCTGGAAGGCCTGGCCTCTCTGGATTCCAGGACTTATCTGGTCCAGGGACCCTTCTAGAGGTTGTACATTTTTGGAAAGTAACCCTAGTGCATGGAAATTTTGTAGAATCTTATATATTGCCCCAAGTGGTAATAGGATTGGCTGGAATGGTTATGGTTGGGGTTTGGCATGTTATGGTAGGCAGCAATGTCTAACTGAAGCTTGTGTGAGAGCAACCCTCCCGAGAAGACTCTTGACCCTTTTTGAACTCTCTCAGCCACTGATTCCTCATTAGTTACACTTCTTTTCCCCCTTTTGGTCAGGATGGCATTGTTGATCCCAGAGTGCCAGGGGCAGACTCATCACTGGGAGTCATCTACCATGCCACCAGGAAGACTCTCATCCCTGGATGAGTGATTGGATCTTAAAGGTTTAAAAGAATGGACTTTTTTTTAAATAACTGAGTGTGAGCTTTCAGTAGAAAAGCAAGGTGTAAGGAGGCACAGTCAGGACTGACTATTTCCAAACCCAGCTGGAGAGGATGCTGTCCATCTAGCCTGGACAGTAAGAAGTTAACCTATACCAAGGGGCAACAAACTTTCCTGTAAGGACCAGATAGCAAAGATTTCTGGCTTTGCAGGTCAGACATCTCTACCACAGCCATGCAAGTCTGCCCTGGAGGACAAAAGTAGCCAGAGATTACACATAAACACTGTGTCCCAGTAAAACCTTATGTACAAAAACAGCAGGCCAGGTGTGCCTTGCTTGCCCTAGCCTGAGGACCTCTGACCCAGACACATTTAGGAATAAAACGTTGACTGTGTCCCTTCTAGAGGATGCTGAGCTCACTGCCTATACCTCCTTGTCTTTCTAAATGGGGCGCAGAGCAGAGAAGGCATCCCACATGGGACGCCAAGGTCAACTTCATGTCGGCATGGCTGTGAGCAGATACCGCCATTCTGCAAGTTCAGCAGAGAGCTAAAGGACCCGAGGGGAACACTGGCTCTGAGGCCACCTTTATTCAGGGTCTCAGGGCCTCAGAAGTTCATGGACTGCCCCTGATGCATGCTGCCCAACCCAACCCCACATGTGGAGTGAGGCACGCGGCAAGTCCATTGTTTTCCCACTGCTTCTTTTTTTTTAATTCTATCGTATAACATATATACAAAGCAAACAAATAAAAAAACACTAGCTTTCAAAGCACTCTTCAACAAGTGGTTGGAGGACAGATTTCAGAGTTTGTCATGGGCTACCATACGATCCTCTCATATATATCCTTCTAGCTGCTCCAGAATATAGGAGGCTAGAGGGCTTAAATGCTTTTTTACCATCACAACCAACTTTCTTTCCTTCTTTTTATGAGAAAAATAACATAAATACGAAAAAGCTATAAATTTCAAAGCACAGCACCACAATTAGTTGTAGAGCATATTTCAGACTTTGACATGGGTTACAATTTCACAATTTTAGGTTTTTACTTCTAACTGCTCTAAACTACTGGAGTCTGTAAGAGAAATCAATTTAATGATTCAGCATTCATATTCATTTCTTAAGTCCTCTCTTCTATGTATAATTTCACCATCATGCTTGATCTTTCCATGTCTCTCTTTAGGGTTGTTTGGACTATGGCAATTCTAAATTTTTGATATTGAAAGGGTCTGTCACTAATATGGGGTAGGGAGATGGAACTATCTGATGTCCTGGAGAGGCTGGGCTAGGTTTCAGGACTTATCTGGACCAGGGACCCATCTGGAGGGTGTAGGTTTCTGGAAAATTACCCTAGTGCCTGGAACCCTTGTGGAATCTTATGGAATTGCTCTAGGTGTTCTTTAGGATTGACTGGAATGGTCCTGGTTGGCGGTTGGCAGGTTTTGATAGGTAGCAAGATCTACCTGAAACTTGCATAAGAGCAGCCTCCAGAGTAACCTTTCGACCCTATTTAAACTCTCTCTGCCAGTGATACTTTATTAATTATACTTCTTTTCCCCCTTTTGGTCAGAATGGAATTGTTGATCCCATGATGCTAGGTCTGGATTCATTCCTGGGAGTTATCTCCCATGTCGCCATGGAAACTTTCACCCCTGGATGTCATGTCCCACTTAGGGGGTAGAGCAATGATTTCACTTGCAGAGTTGAGCTTAGAGAGACTGAGGCCACAACTGAGCAACAACAGAGTTCTTCCAGAAGTAACTATTAGGCGTGCCTATAGGAAGTCTATACTTCTCCTCTACCTACATAAGATTCATAAGAGCAAGACTCATGATCGAAGGCATAGCCTATTGATTTTGACATCTCTAAAGTTTGACACAGTATCAGGGGTTTCCCTCATGGTAAGGTTTAATAGTTCTATATTCTTTCTCCACCACCCTCCCCAGGGCATTTTGCCAATACCTATTTTTTTAAAACTTTTTTTTATTAATTAAAAAAAATTAACAAACAAAACATTTAGATATCATTCCATTCTACATACACAATCAGTAATTCTTAATATCATCACATAGTTGCATATTCATCATTTCTTAGTACATTTGCATCGATTTAAAAAAAGAAATAAAAAGACAACAGAAAAAGAAATAAAATGATAATAAAGAAAATAAGACTATACATACTACACCCCTTACCCCTCGCTTTCATTTACCATTATTTCAAACTGAATTTATTTTAACATTTTTCCCCCATTATTTATTTTTATTCCATATGTTCTACTCTTCTGTTAATATAGTAGCTAATGGGAGCATCAGACATAAGGTTTTCACGTTCACAGAGTCTCATTGTGAAAGCTATATCATTGTTCAATCATCATCAAGAAACATGGCTACTGGAACACAGCACTACATTTTCAGGCAATTCCCTCCAGCCTCTCCACTACATCTTGAACAACAAGGTGATATCTACTTAATGCATAAAAATAACCTCCAGGATAACCTCTCAATTCTGTTCGGAATCTCTCAGCCATTGACACTTTGTCTCATTTTACTCTTCCCCCTTCTGGTCGAGAAGTTTCTCTCAATCCCTTGATGTTAATTCTCAGCTCATTCTAGGGTTTTTCTCAGTCCTTTGATGCTGAGTCCCAGCCCACTCCAGGATCTCTGTCCCACGCTGCCAGGAAGGTCCACACCCCTGGGAGCCATGCCCCATGCAGAGAGGGGGAGGGTGGTGAGACTGCTCATCATATTGGCTGGAGAGAGAGGCCACATCTGAGCAACAAAAGAGGCTCTCTTGGGGGTGACTCTTAGGCCTAAATTTTAAGTAGACTTGACCTATCCTTTGTGAGGTTAAGTCTCACGTGAACAAACCCCAAGACTGGAGGCTCAGCCCACAGCCCTGGTTGTCCACACCACCTGTGAGGATATCAAGAATTCAACTTGGGGAAGCCGAATTTCTCCCCACTCTCACCATACCCCGAAGGGGGTTTGCAAATACTTTTCCAGTCACTGATCATATCATTCTGGGATTCATTGGGGGATCACTCTGGACAAACCAACAAAATCTGATGTGCTACCTGACATTCCAAGTACTTATGACATTCAATCAAACCATCTACATGAGTTATATTAGGAAATGCTCTAGTCAAAATCTAAATTTTGTAACAAATAAACATTTTTTGCTTTAGTCGCACACATAAGGTGACATTTTAAAGCATTAATTATCATCTATTTTCAGTACCCTGCAATAATGACATTCCCTTGCTCCTCCTCATGCCAAAACATTCTCAAAATTTGTACATTGTACATTTCACTATTATTATACACTCTAAGCGTTCCCAGACCATACCATCTCGATCTATAACATCTATCTTTCTTTCTGATTTCATTTATGTCTCCAGCCCCCCCCATCACTCTCACATGCAGCTTCACTCAGTGTCTTAACACAATTACATTACAGTTAGGCAGTATTGTGCTGTCCATCTCCGAGTTTCTGTACCCAGTCCTGTTGCACAGTCTGTACCCCCCAGCTCCAATCACCCACTATCTTACCCTATTTCTATCCCCCAATGGTCTCTGTCACCAACGACATATTCCAAGTCCACTCACCAATGTCAGTTCACATCAGCGAGACCACACAACACCCATCCTTCAGTTTCTGGCCAGTCTCACTCAGCACAACGTCCTCAAGGTCCATCCATGTTGCCTGCCACACACTCCATAAATTTACTCTGTCTTAGAGCTGCATAATATTCCATCGTATGTATATACCACAGTTTGTTTAGCCACTCTTCTGTTGATGGACACCCTGGTTGCCTCCATCTCCTTGCAACTGCAAACAATACTGCTACAAACATTGGCGTGCAAATGTCCGTTTGTGTCTTTGCCCTTAAGTCCTCTGAGTAGATACCTAGCAATGGTATTGCTGGGTCATATGGCAATTCTATATTCATCTTTTTGAGGAACCGCCAAACCGCCTTCCACAACGGTTGCACCATTTGACATTCCCACCAACAGTGAATAAGTGTGCCTCTTTCTCCACAGCCTCTCCAGCACCTGTCATTTTCTGTTTTGTTGATAATAGCCATTCTGGTGGGTGTGAGATGATATCTCATTGTGGTTTTGATTTGCATTTCTCTAATGGCCAGGGACATTGAGCATTTCCTCATGTGCCTTTTGGCCATTTGCATTTCCTCTTCTGAGAAGTGTCTGTTCAAGTCTTTTTCCCATTTTCGATTGGATTGACTGTCTTTTTGTTGTTGAGTTGAACAATCTCTATATAAATTCTGGATACTAGACCTTTATCTGATATGTCATTTCCAAATATTGTCTCCCATTGTGTAGGCTGTCTTTTTACTTTCTTGATGAAGTTCATTGATGCACAAAAGTGTTTGATTTTGAGGAGCTCCCATTTCTTTCTTTCTTTCTTCAGTGCTCTTGCTTTAGGTGTAAGGTCCATAAAACCACCTCCAATTATAAGATTCATAAGATATCTCCCTACATTTTCCTCTAACTGTTTTATGGTCTTAGACCTAATGTTTAGATCTTTGATCCATTCTGAGTTAACTTTTGTATAGGGTGTGAGTAATGGTTCCTTTTTCATTCTTTTGCATATGGATATCCAGTTCTCTAGGCACCATTTATTGAAGAGACCGTTCTGTCCCAAATGAGTTGGCTTGACTGCCTTATCAAAGATCAAATGTCCATAGATGAGAGAGTCTATATCTGAGCACTCTATTCAATTCCATTGGTCAATATATCTGTCTTTATGCCAGTACCATGCTGTTTTGACCACTGTGGCTTCATAATATGCCTTAAAGTCAGGCAGCATGAGACCTCTAGCTTCGTTTTTTTTCCTCAAGATACTTTTAGCAATTCCGGGCACCCCGCCCTTCCAGATAAATTTGCTTATTGTTTTTTCTATTTCTGAAAAGTAAGTTGTTGGGATTTTGATTGGTATTGCGTTGAATCTGTAAATCTATTTAGGTAGAATTGACATCTTAACTATATTTAGTCTTCCAATCCATGAACATGTTATGCCCTTCCATCTATTTAGGTCTTCTGTGATTTCCTTTAACAGTTTTTTGTAGTTTTCTTTGTATAGGTCTTTTGTCTCTTTAGTTAAATTTATTCCTAGGTATTTTATTCTTTTAGTTGCAATTGTAAATGGGATTCGTTTCTTGATTCCCCCTCAGTTTGTTCATTACTAGTGTATAGAAACACTACAGATTTTTGAATGTTGATCTTGTAACTTTCCACTTTGCTGTACTCGTTTATTAGCTCTAGCAGTTTTGCTGTGGATTTTTCAGGGTTTTTGACATATAGTATCATATCATCAGCAAACAGTGTTAGTTTTACTTCTTCTTTTCCAATTTTGATCCCTTGTATTTCTTTTTCTTGCCTAATTGCTCTGGCTAGAACTTTCAACACAATGTTGAATAACAGTGGTGATAGTGGACATCCTTGTCTTGTTCTTGATCTTAGGGGGAAAGTTTTCAATTTTTCCCCATTGAGGATGATATTAGCTGTGGGTTTTTCATATATTCCCGCTATCATTTTAAGGAAGTTCCCTTGTATTCCTATCCTTTGAAGTGTTTTCAACAGGAAAGGATGTTGAGTCTTGTCAAATGCCTTCTCTGCATCAATTGAGATGATCATGTGATTTTTCTGCTTTGATTTGTTGATATGGTGTATTACATTAATTGATTTTCTTATGTTGAACCATCCTTGCATACCTGGAATGAATCCTACTTGGTCATGATGTATAATTCTTTTAATGTGCTGCTGGATTAGATTTGCTAGAATTTTGTTGAGGATTTTTGCATCTATATTCATTAGAGAGATTGGTCTGTAGTTTTCTTTTTTTGTAATATCTTTGCCTGGTTTTGGTATGAGGGTGATGTTGGCTTCATAAAATGAATTAAGTAGCTTTCCTTCCACTTCAATTTTTCTGAAGAGTTTGAGCAGGGTTGGTACTAATTCTTTCTGGAATGTTTGGTAGAATTCACATGTGAAGTCGTCTGGTCCTGGACTTTTCTTTTTGGGCAGCTTTTGAATGACTAATTCAATTTCTTTACTTGTGATTGGTTTGTTGAGGTCATCTATTTTTCTTGAGTCAAAGTTGGTTGTTCATGCCTTTCTAGGAAGTTGTCAATTTCATCTACATTTTTGTATTTATTAGCATAAAGTTGTTCATAGTATCCTGTTATTACCTCCTTTATTTCTGTGAGGTTAGTGGTTACGTCTCCTTTTTCATTTCTGATCTTATTTATTTGCATCCTCTCTCTCTTCTTTTTGTCAATCTTTCTAGGGCCCATCAATCTTATTGATTTTCTCATAGAACCAACTTCTGGTCTTATTGATTTTCTCTATTGTTTTCATGTTCTCAATTTCATTTATTTCTGCTCTAATCTTTGTTATTTCTTTCCTTTTGCTTGCTTTGGGGTTAGTTTGCTATTCTTTCTCCAGTTCTTCCAAGTGGACAGTTAATTCCAGAATTTTTGTTCTTTCTTCTTTTTTGCTATAGGCATTTAGGGCAGTAAATTTCCCTCTTCGCACTGTCTTTGCTGCCTCCCATAAGTTTTGATATGTTGTGTTTTCATTTTCATTCACCTCGAGATATTTACTAATTTCTCTTGTAATTTCTTCCTTGACCCACTGGTTGTTTAAGAGTGTGTTGTTGAGCCTCCACGTATTTGTGAATTTTCTGGCACTCTGCCTATTATTGATTTCCAACTTCATTCCTTTATGATATGAGAAAGTGTTGTGTATGATTTCAATCTTTTTAAATTTGTTGAGGCTTGCTTTGTGACCCAGCATATGGTCTATCTTTGAGAATGATCCATGAGCACTTGAGAAAAAGGTGTATCCTGCTGTTGTGGGGTGTAATGTCCTATAAATGTCTGTTAAGTCTAGCTAGTTTATTGTAATATTCAAATTCTCTGTTTCTTTATTGATCCTCTGTCTAGATATTCTCTCCGTTGATGAGAGTGGGGAATTGAAGTCTCCACCTATTATAGTAGATGTGTCTATTTCCCTTTTCAGTATTTTCAAGTATTTTGTGGCATTCTGGTTTGGTGCATAAATATTTATGATTGTTTTGTCTTATTGTTGAATTTTTCCTTTTATTAGTAGATAGTATCCTTCTTTGTCTCTTTTAACTGTTTAACATTTGAAGTGTAATTTGTTGGATATTAGTATAGCTACTCCTGCTCTTTTCTGGTTGTTATTTGCATGGAATATCTTTTCCCAACCTTTCACTTTCAACCTATGTTTCTCTTTGGGTCTAAGATGTGTTTCCTGTAGACAGCATATAGAAGGATCCTGTTTTTTAATCCATCCTGCCAGTCTATGTCTTTTGATTAGGGAGTTCAATCCATTAACATTTAGTGTTATTACTGTACAGGTAGTACTTTCTTCTACCATTTTGCCTTTTGGATTTTATATGTCATATCTAATTTTCCTTCTTTCTGCACTCTTCTCCACACCTCTGTCTTCTGTCTTTTCATATCTCTCTCTAGTGCTCCCTTTAGTATTTCTTGCAGAGCTGGTCTCGTGGTCACACATTCTCTCAGTGACTTTTTGTCTGAAAATATTTTAATTTCTCCTTCATTTTTGAAGGACAACGTCACTGGGTATAGAATTCTTGGTTGGCAGTTTTTCTCTTTTAGTAATTTAAATATATCATCCCACTGTCTTCTCACCTCCATGGTTTCTCTTGAGAAATCTACACATAGCCTTATTGGGTTGCCTTTGTATGTGATGGATTGCTTTTCTGTTGCTGCTTTCAAGATCCTCTCTTTCTCTTTGACCTCTGACATTCTGACTAGTAAGTGTCTTGGAAAACGTCTATTTGGATCTATTCTTTTTGGGGTGCGCTGCACTTCTTGGATCTGTAATTTTAGGTCTTTCATAAGAGTTGGGAAATTTTCAGTGATAATTTCTTCCATTAGTTTTTCTCTTCCTTTTCCCTTCTCTTCTCCTTCCAGGACACCCACAACACGTATATTTGTGTGCTTCATATTATCATTCAATTCCCTGAGTCCCTGCTCATATTTTTCCGTTCTTTTCCCTATAGTTTTTGTTTCTTTTTGGATTTCAGATGTCCCATCCTCCAGTTCACTAATCCTAACCTCTGTCTCTTGAAATCTACCATTGTAGGTTTCCATTGTTTTTTTCTTCTCTTCTACTGTATCTTTCATTCCCATAAGTTCTGTGACTTGTTTTTCAGACTTTCCATTTTTTTTGTTCATTCCTTGCCTTCTTCATGTCCTCCCTCAATTCATTGATTTGGTTTTTGATGAGGAATTCCATTTCTGTTCATATATTCTGAATTAGTTGTTTCAGCTCCTGTATCTCATTTGAACTATTGGTTTGTTCCTTTGACTGGACCATATCTTCAATTTTCCTGGTGTGATTTGTTATTTTTTGCTGGTATCTGGACATTTAATTACCTTAATTAGTTTATTCTGGAGATTGCTTACACTTATCTTACCTAGGGCTTTCTTGCTGGATGAGTTTGTTGTCTATCTGTTCTTTGACCTTCAGTTCAGTTTTTTCTGGGCCTGTAGCTTAAGTTTTGTTTAACAGAGGGTAATTTTTCAGTTCTTGTTTTCTTGTTTTTGTCCTGCTTGTAAGGTGCCTTTTCCCTCCCCACCCTTAGGAGGGTGTACATAGGTATTACAGACTTCAGCCGGGTTTTCCTGGACCAAACTGGCCTCCTATCATGGGGAAGGAGTCACCTGCATCACTTTTCCCTGAGGGTGAGACCCAGCAGGTTGAAAGACTTTCCTGTGAAGTCTCTGGGCTCTGTTTTTCTTATCCTGCCCAGTATGTGGCGCTTGTCTGTCTGCAGGTCCCACCAGCAAAAGATGTTGTGGCTCCTTTAACTTTGGAAGGCTCTCCCTGCTGGGGGCATCGTGGAGACAGAGGAGAGGTTGTAGGCTGGTTTTAATGGCTTCAAATTGCCGAGCCCTGGGGTCTGAATCCCTTGAGAGAGGGGTTCCACCTAACTTGGGCTTCACCCCTCCCCTGGGGAAGGCACACATGGGAGACAGCCCTGAAAGCAGTCTGTTTCTGCCTATTCCTGGGGCAGTTGCAGCCCGAGTAGTCCCACCACTGAATCCAGAGGCAGCCAAGCCTCCGTAGAAACAGCCACAAAAACCTGTTTCATCCCCTTTCCTCTTTTTCAGTTAGCCCAATAAGCGACCTCCGCTTTGAACAGTTTTGCCTGAGCTGGGGGCCTATTTTTAGTAGTCGGAATTTGTTTATTAATGTCACAATTAGTGTTTGGTTGGACTCAGTCCCTGCTACTGTTAGAGTCTCTTTCCTTTCCCTCCAGGAAGCTGCCTGTGGGAAAAGGGCACCGGGCACCAGCCGCTGTGGCTTGGGGAACTCACTGTTCCAGAGACTTGCAGCTGGTCCAGCTGGTCCAGACTGGGGTACGCCGTGTGTCCAGTCACTATCGTGGCTCCGGGAGCTGTTCTGTACTGTTTCTGGTTATTTAGTAGCTGTTCTGGAGGACAAACTAAAACGCACACATTGCTAAGCCGCCATCTTGGCCCGGATCTCCTCTCTTTTGTCACCAATATTTTTTGATTATCTGCTTAGTATACTCTAATAAACATTAATCTACACAGGATTAAGGGACCTCTTTCTTATTTTGTGCTTCCTGTGTTTCAGTTGTTTCAAATGAGCTATACAGATAGGTTGAATTACATTATGCACTACATAAAATTTTGGTTCCAGATCAAATAAACCTTTCTTCCAATGGTTTCAAAGAGTATGCATGGTTCTAAAATACAGACACTATCTTCCTTATTGCTATTTTCTTAGTTACTTTAACCCCAACCTGTTTGGCTTTGTTCTTATGTCTAAATACCAGGTTACAAATATAAAACAGCCTCTCAAAATCCAGAAATAAAAATCACCATTCTGGACTTAAGGCGTCTGCTCAAAAAACTTACAATCTAGGCCCCTGTTTTCTTATAAGTATTTTCTACTGACCATACCATTGTTATTTTTTTGTTTCTGACTTATTTTGTCTCACCAACTGTCCCACATATTCATTCACATCATTGCATGCCTCACAACTTTGTTCCTATTTATGGCAGCACAACTTTCATTAATAAGTAAACACCATCATTCGCCAATCTACTTCTCAGTCAGTGCATCCCTCAGTCACCTGCCTTTATCGGACATCATATAGAAGTCCCAAAGTCCACAGTCTCTCAACATTCTCAATTTCAGATAATTTCATTGCTCCCAAGAGACAGAAAACCAATAAACACACCCTCACCAAATAGGAGATCTAAACCACCTCTTAACTCTTGTCCCTCACCCCATTATTTACCTCTGCTGTTGCTGTGGTAGTGCTGATGGTTTCCTTTTGAACACAGCTCATAGCATGCAATAGTGGTTTCCCCCCATACCCTGGACTTAAACACTCTTTATACAAAGATCACATCTTTGAAGGAATTCTTACAAGAACCCATTCATGTTTCTAATGTGAATCAGTGGGACACGTAGGTCTATACAACACCTTTCAATCTTGTTCATCTTCAATAGCGCAATATTATTTTTAGACCCACTAGAGAATAGCCTTTGCTCCTATCTGTTCCCTTACAGATAGAATTGTTGGAATTCAATCTCATCAGCTAATGGTTCACCCATGTCTAACTTCTATGCATCTCTAAGTCCTCTATATTCTGTATTATAAGCCTCTGATTAGACCTTTATGCTGGTCACAAAACTAGAATCATACAGCATCTATTCTTTTGCATCTGGCTAATTTGGCTCAGCATTTATGTCCTCCAGGCTCATTCATCTTGTCATGTGCTTCAAGATGTCATTTTGTCTTACTGCTGCATAATATTCCATTGTATGTATATACCACATTTTGTTGACCCACTTGTCTGTTGATGGGCATTTGGTTTCTTTCCATGTTTTGGCGATTGAGACTAATGCTGCTATGAACATCAGTCTGCAAATGTCTGTGTCATTGCTTTCAACTCTTCCGGGTATACACCAAGTAGTGCTATTGCTGGGTCATAGGGCAGCTCAATATTTAGTTTCCTAAGGAACCACCAAACAGTCTTCCACAGTGGTTGCTCCATTATACATGCCCATCAGCACTGTACAAGTGTCCCTGTTTCTCCACATCCTTTCCAACATTTATAGTTTCCTGTTCTTTCATAGAAGCCATTCTTATAGATGTGTGGTGGTATCTCACTGTAGTATTAACCTGCATTTCCCTTATAGCCAGTGAAAATGAGTACCTCTTCATGCTTTTGAGCCATCTGCATTTGCTCTTCAGGAAAATGCCTATTTATATTTCTAGCTCATTTTATAATTGGGTTGCTTGTCTTTTTGTTGTTGAGTTGTATGATTTCTAGTATACACAGGAAATCAAACCCTTGTCTGATATGTGATTTCTGAATATTTTCTCCCATTGAGTTGGCTGCCTCTTCACCTTTTTGACGAAGTTTTTGCGGTGCAGAAGCATTTGATTTTGAAGAGTTCCCACTTATCTATTTATCTTTTGTTGCTTCTACTTTGGGTGTAAAGTTTAGGAAGCTATCTCCTATTACTAGGTCTTGAAGATGTCTCCCTATATTTTCTTCTAGAACCTTTATGGTACTAGTTCTTATATTTAGGTATTTGATCGACTTTGAGTTAATTTTTGTGTGGAGTATAAGATAGGGGTCCTCTTTCATTCATTTGGCTATTGATATCCAGTTCTTCCATGCCCAATTATTGAAAAGAATATTTTGTCCCCGTTCATAGGGTTTGGGGGCCTTGTCAAAAATCAGTTGACCACAGATTTGGCGGTCTACTTCTGCACTGTCAATTTGATTCCATTGGTTCTATCTTTTTGCCAGTACCATGCTGTTTTGACCATTGTGGCTTTATAATAGGTTTCATGGTCAGGGAGTGTTAATCCTCCCACTCTGTTCTTCTTTTTTAGGATGCTTTTAGCTATTCAGGGTCTCTTTCCCTTCCAGATGAATTTGGTAGTTAGCTTTTACAAATCTTCAAAGTAAGTTGTTGGAATTTTATTGGTACTGTGTTGAAATCTGTAGATCAATTTGGGGAGAATTGACATTTTAACTATATTTAGCCTTCCTATCCATGAGCAGGGAATGTCTTTTCACCTCTTTAGATCTCCTTTGAGATCTTTTAGCAATAATATGTAGTTTTCCATGTGCAAGTCCTTTATGTCCCTAGTTAAGCTCATTCCTAAGTACTTGATTCTTTTGGTTGCCATTTTGAATGGAGTTTTTTCCAAGCAGTTTGGCCATTGCTTGCATATAGAAATGTTACTGATTTTGGGGCATTAATTTTATATCCTGCCACCTTGTTCACTTTGTTTATTAGCTCAAGTAACTTTGCTGTAGATCTCTTAGGATCTTCCAAGTATAGTATCATATCACCTGCAAATAGCAAGAGTTTTATTTCTTCTTTTCCAATTTGGACCCCTTTTATTTCTTTGTGCTGTCTGATTGCTGTAGCTAAAACTTTTAGCACAGTGTTGAATAATAGTGGTGACAGTGGGCATCCTTGTCTTGTACCTGGTCTTAGGTAGAAGGCTTTCAACCTCTCCATTGAGTACGATTCTGGCTATCAGTTTTTCACATATTCTCTTTATCATATTGAAGCAGTTATTTTGATTCCTATATTTTGGAGTGTTTTTGTTAGAAAAGAATGCTGAATTTTGTCGAATGTTTTTTCAACATCACTTGAGATGATCCTGTGATTTTTCCCTTTTGATTTGTTAATGTGCCACAATATACTAATTGATTTTCTTGTGTTGCAATCTGACCAACCCCACTTAGTCATGGTGTATAATTCTTTAAGTGTGCTGTTGGATTTGATTTGCTGATATTTTATTGAGAATTTTTGCATCTATGTTCATTAGGCCTGTAGTTTTCCTTTCTTATAACATCTTTACTTGGTTTTGGTATTAAAACGGTATTAGTTTCATAAAATGAGTTAGGTAGAGTTCTTTTTTCCTCAATTTTTTTGAAAAGTTTGGGCAGGATTGGTGTGAGTTCTTCCTGAAAAGTTTGACAGAATTTCCCTGTCAAGCCATCTGGCCCTGAGCTTTCCATTGAAGGAAGATTTTTGATGACTGGTTGAATCCCTTTACTTGTGATTGATTTGTTTAGATCTTCTATTTCTTCCTGAGTCAGTGTAGCTTGTTTCTGTGCCTCCAGGAATGTGTCCATTTCGTCTGTCTAGTTTGTTGGTGTATAGTTGTTCATAGTATCCTCTTATGATTTCTATTATTTCTTCAGGCTCTGTGGTAACACACCCTTTCTCATTTCTGATTTTGTTTATTTACATCCTCTCTCTCTCTCTCTCTCTCTCTCTCTCTCTCTCTCTCTCTCTCTCTTTGTCAGTCTTGCTGGTGGCCCATCAATTTTATTGATTTTCCCAAAGAACCAACTTTTGGTTTTATTGATTCTTTCTATTGTTCTTTTGTCCTCCCATTCATTTATCTCTGCTTTAATCTTTGTTATTTTTCTTCTTCTATTTGCTTTGGGGTTAATTTGTTGTTCTTTCTTCAGTTTCTCCAATTTTGCTGTTAAGTCCTTTATTTTTGCTCTTTTTTGTTTTTTAATATAGGCATTTAGGGCAATAAATTTTCCTTTTAGCACAGCCTTTGCCACATCCCATAAGTTCTGAGAAGTTGCATTCTCATTGTCATTCATCTCCAGATAGCTACTGATTTCTCTAGAAATTTCTTCTTTGACCCACTGGTTGTTTAAGAGTGTGTTATTTCATCTCCTTTAATTTGTGATTGTTCTATTTCTTTGGTGGTTATTAAGATGCAGCTTCATTCCATTGTGATCAGAGAAAGTGCTTCAAATAATTTCAATATTTTAAAATTATAAAAACCTGCTTTTTGCCCCAGCATATGATCTATCCTGAAGAATGTTCCATGAGCACGAGAGAAGAATGTATAACCTTGTGCTTTGGGGTGCAATGACCTGTATATGTCTGTTAGGTCTAATTCATTTATCAAGTCATTTAACTTCTATGTTTCCTTCTTGCTCTTCTGTTTGGTTGTTCTATCTATAGAGGAGAGTGGTGTTTTGAAGCCTCCTTATATTATTATTGAAACATCTATCACTCCCTTCAGTTTTGCCAATGTCTGTCTCATGTACTTTCGAGCTCCTTGATTGGGAGCATAAACATTTATGATTGCTATTTATTCTTGGTGAATTGACCCTTTAATTAGTATATAGTGTCCTTCTTTGTCTCTTATGATGCTTTTACATTTAAAATCTATTTTGCCCAATATTGATATAGCTACACCTGCTTTCTTTTGGTTACAACTTGCGTGGAAAATCTTTTTCCACCCTTTCACTTTCAATCTATTTATATCCTTGTGTCCAAGATGAGTCTCTCCCAAGCAGCATATAGCTGGATTATGTTTCTTAATCCATTCTTCCAATCTGTGTCTTTTAATTGGTAAGATTAGTCCATTAACATTCAAAGTTATTACTGAAAAGGCATTTCTTGATTCCATCATTTCATTCTTTTAATTGTATTTGTCAGATCTATATATTCTTTTCTTCTTTTCCCTCTTTCTTTCTGTATTTTTAAAATTACCCTTAGTGGTACTCTTCAATTTTGGGCCCTTCTCCAGACCTCCCTCTCCTGTCTTTTTTTTCTTCTTTTTGCTGGCAGAACTCCATTTAGTATTTCTTATAGGCTGGTCTCTTGTTGACAAACTCTTTCAGGACTTTTTTGTCTGTGGAAACTTTAATCTCTCCCTCAATTTTGAAGGACAATTTGGCTGGGTATAGAATTCTTGGCTGGAAGTCTTCCTCTTTCAGGATCTTGAATATATCATACCCCTGCCTTCTCTCCTCCAGCATGCTAGTTGAATAGTCTGAAGTCAGTCTTATTTGATTTCCCTTGTATGTAGTATATTGTTCTTCTCTTGCCACTTTCAGAATTTTCTGCTTCTCTTCAACATTTCACAGATTGTGTTTGTGGGAAGGCTGGTGTGGATTTATTCTGTCTGGAGTTCTTTGGGATTCTTTCACTCATATATTTATGTCCTTTATGTGGGTTTGGAAGTCTTCCCCCATTATATCCTCAATTACTTTTCTTAGCCCTTTATTCCTCTCTTCACCTTCTGGGACACCAGTGATTATTATATTTGTGCTCATTCCCATGAGTTCCTATTTAATTTTTTTCATCTTTTTTCCCCTTGCTGTTTTGAGTCTTTGAAGTCAATTATCTTCCCCTCTATATCATTTACTTCTTCTTCTGTCTCTTCAGATCTGGTGTTGTGTGCCTCCAGTATGTTTTCTATTTCATCAACAGATTCTTTAATCTCTGTGATTTCTGTTATGTTTCTTTTTCTTTTATTATTATTCTTTCAAAATCCTCTTTGTGCTCTTCTACTGTCTTCTTGATCTCCTTTATGTCATTTGCTATCCCACTTATTTTATTAAGTAGAGTTCTATGAACATCTTTGATTAGTTGTTCCAATGTCTGTCTCTCCTCTGGTGTTTTAATTTGGTCATCAAGCAGGGCTATATCTGTCTGCATTGTGATATGCTTAGTGATCTTCTGCTGTCTTCATTGCATGTAGATGTCTTGATTGATTTACTTGGGGAGTTGATTTCTTTCACTAGTCTAAGGCCTTGTGTTTGTGGGACGGTTGTACAGCAGGGAACAGGACACAGGGTGGGACACTCAGTGTGGTGATTTGTGTCAGGGCAGGTATGGGTGTAGGTTGGAGATGTTACGCTGATGCTTGTGAATGTTGTTACCCAGTGGCCAGGGAGGTTGTAGCTGTGTGGTTGCAACAGCATGTGGGGCATAACCCGAATATGTGCTAGTCTAAGGCATGGGCCCTTTGTGCGCATGCATAGAGCTGTGGCAACAGGTCGGAGTTATGCCTTTATAGATTGGAGGCAGATGTGACCAGCTGCGCAGTTTGGCACTTTCTCAGAGCTGGGACATGAGGCTGAGGGCTGTGTGCATGCACGATTCTAGCACTGCTGTAACGTGTGGTTCCCAGAACTGAATGACATGATTGAGGGCCCCTGCACATGCGTGGGCCTGGGAGTTCCTATAAACAGATGTGCTAAAATCAGGGAAGGTGGAGTGAGGCTGTGGGACAATATGGGCAGGGGCAAGGGCAGGGTTAGTCTAGGTATGGAGGTTAGTGCCCGCAACCATTATGCACTGACAACTAGCCTGCAGGGAACAGGGAAGGGGAGGCAGTGCTCAGGAGGGGTGTAGGAGAGGTGGGTTGGGCTGCACTTGGGGTGGAGGTGTGGGGCAGGTACGTGCACTGGGTGCTGGTGGGGTGGGGTTGCCTGGAGTGTGGGAAATGGGAGCAGGTGATAGGATTCAGGTGCATGGGGTTTGGGGTGAGTTACCAATCACACGGTTGTGCTGGTGAGGGTAGCAGTGCCCAGGGAACATGGCCTGGCTTACTTCCTAATCCTGTGTTCCTGTCCAAGCACTCCCACAGGTTTCATGGCTCTGTGCCTGTCTCCAGCCCTCTGCCTCTCAGTTCCTTGGCCTCTGCAACCAGGGTTGCTGCATGGGGTGCGGAAGGCTCTCCCAGGTTATCCACTCTCCCAAATTGCTGCCCCAGTCACCCTCCTGTACCTTCTTTAACTTTTCCATGGAGCAGGGGTAATCTCAAGCTACTCTAGTTGTCCATCATCAAAATAATACTATTATATCACTTTTTAAAAGTTGATGTTTGAAGGCAGTGCGATGATGGCTCAGTGAGAGAATTATCACCTGCTATGCTAGAGACCTGGGTTTGATTTCCGGTGCCTGCCCATGTAATAATAATAAAAAAAAGTGTATGTTTTGAAAAATGCAGGAGGCCAGAAGACATTCAGGAAAAGGAAGGACAAGAGAGAAGAAATAGGTCAAAATGTGGAAGGGAGATTATTTAGAAGAAACAAATTAAAAATTTATTCATTGTTAATTCTTAATTGATTGATGCTTAGTTAATTAGTTAATTATTTTTGCATAGGCAAGCACCAGAAATCAAATGTCTACTGAGGCACCATGGCCTGTCCACTAATTAATTTTTAGTAATGAAATCTTAATTCTTAATGGGAGAGAATATACACTTTATCCAGTACCTAGGAAGAACTTGATATATTTTGTAGAAAGAATTAATGAGAGGATGGCATGGTAGCCCACGACAAACTCTGGGATCTGTCCTATAACTACTTGTTGAAGAGTGCTTTGAAACCTATTGCTTTTTTCTCTCTTTGTTTGTTTACATGTCATATTATAAAATTTAAAATGTTTTTTAAAACTTAGGTCTAAGAGCCACCCCCAGAGAACCTTTTCTGCTGCTCAGTTGTGGCCTCTCTCTCTCCAGCCAACACGACAATAAATTCACCACCCTCCTCCCTCTATGTGGGACATGACTCCCAGAGGTGTAAACCTCCCTGGCAACATGGGACAGAACTCCTGGGATGAGTTGGGACTCGGCATCAAGGGATTGAGAAAACCTCCTCAACCAACGTGGGAAGAGAGAAATTAGAAAAAATAAAGTTTCAGTGGCTGAGAGGTTTTAGAATTGAGAGGTTATCCTGGAGGTTATTCTTATGCATTATGTCGATATCCCCTTTTCAGTTTATGGTGTATGAGAGTGACTGTAGGGACGTACCTGAAATGTAGAGCTGTGTTCCAGTAGCCATGTTTCTTGAAATGATTGTGTAATGATATAGCTTTTGCAATGTGACTGTAAGATTGTGAAAACCTTGTGTCTGATGATCCTTTTATCTATGGTATGGACAGATGAGTAAAAAAAATGGATAAAAATAAACAAATAATAGGGGGAACCAGAGGTTAAAACAAATTGAATAGACTGAAATACTAGTGGTCAGTGAGAGGGAGGGGTAAAGCGCATGGCATGTATGAGTTTTCTTCTTTTTTCTTTTTTATTTCTTTTGTAGGAGAGATGCAAATGTTAAAAAAAGGTGGTCATTTTCATGAATACACAACTATTGATGATATTGTGAGTCATTGACTGTAACCATGTCAAGAATGTTTGTATGCCATCAATGTTTGTATGTTTGTTTATTGTTTACAGTAAAAATATAAAAAAGGAATTAATGGTTTCCTTGAGGAATAGGGAACATGCTGAATGACATCTCATAAGAGATAGAAATAAAGAAAGAGTCAAGGCTCATTATCAAGATCAAGATTATTTATGCAAATTAAATGTCAAAAGAAATGCATAGAAGAACTATATTAATATGTGCTGTGCATTTTCCAAGAAGGAAGGGTTTGTGGAGGAGGTGATGGTTGAGTTGGACATGAAGGACCTAGAAAATCAGTTTCACAGAAAGGATGAGGGGGAGGTAGATTGGGCAAAGACAGAGACTCAAGGCTCATCTTAACACATTGGAGGAAAAAGACCTCCCCACCTTCCCACAGTTGGGTCTCAACCAACAGTCCAGTAAACACAACACTAGCTAATGTTACTGATCTCTTATTGCAAGTGAAAATGCACTTAGAAAATTTTCTCTCATAGGGTTTCTCAACCTTGGGATTATTGACCTTTGGAAGTCTTTCTAGCTGATGGCAAAGATATTGAGGTTAATATCTAATGAACCAAAACAAACAGTCACGTGTGTATGTGGATTACAGGCTTTTTTAATGACACATTTTTTGGAAATGTCAAATTGTGTAAAGTTCATGGTTTTGGTGAAGGAGCCAAGTAGCATTAATCCGTGGTTAGTACCTGTCCCTGGCACGGTTTGCATTACCTGGCTCTGGTTCCAAATACTCAGATGGACTGACCTTAAATAAGATTGTAGTAAAAGTTTCTTCTGGAGCAAGGGAAATCTGGGGTGGCCCAGGATGTGAATGGCAGATGTTCCAACTAACTCCTCTACTCAACTGCCCCCTACCTGCCCTGTTAGATGCTACCCAACATCTAAAAGTTTGCCGTTCTTATTAATCTATTGGGGCATTATCAAATGATTAAAATAAATGGAACAGGGTACACGGGTGGTTCAGTGATAGAATGCACAAGTAGTTTAGTGGTAAGAATGTCCACTTTCCACACGGGAGACCTGGGTTCGATTCATGGACCATGCACCACCACCACAACCCCCCAAAAAATTACAACTTAAAGGGCATCTAAACAACAAAAATAACCTTTTTATTCTAGGCTTTTCTGAACAAATGCACAAATCAGTGACAAAAGAGGGCTCTCATTCAATGTTGCTGCTTAGTATTAAGGATGGCAAAGGTCTTTACAATAACAATGATAATAATAATAATATTATGTCTACAACCGATTCTATAAGTCTGAGACCAGGTCAAATGTCACAAATATCCCCCACGAGGAGACAAGGTGATTCAGAGTGGGCTCTGTGAATGATTTATCTCTGTACCCTATTTTGTCATAGCAAATTCTCAATAGAAATGTCACACAAATCAACACAGAGGGCCATTTGAGTCCTCTAGGTTTTTAACTTAATTTGGGAACCTAAAGGGTTGTCTAAGGACACGCTTTCCCAGATCTTGCCTTGGGTAAGTGTCCATTTTGGGAAAAGAAACAATTGGACCAGCAACTGAAGTAG
Source organism: Tamandua tetradactyla (assembly GCF_023851605.1). Classification (NCBI taxonomy): domain Eukaryota; kingdom Metazoa; phylum Chordata; class Mammalia; order Pilosa; family Myrmecophagidae; genus Tamandua; species Tamandua tetradactyla. Next base: position 12,484,835 of record NC_135335.1, read on the forward strand.
TCTGCCCTTAAATGCTGGCTGGTAAATGTGTCTTTTATGGGCTGTTATTGTTCTTTGCTGCAGCAGAGAATCATCACCATCAGATGTCCAGATAAAACATGCAAGTTAAAGAAAACACATCATCTTTACTGTGAGGCATCATGTACATGATGTGAGTTTTTAGAGTCAGAACCACTGATGGAGCCTCAGTCCCAGCAGATAAAAGGAGAGATTCAGGAATGACAAGGGCATAGAAGAGAGCCCCTTATGTCCTGTTGGAAGAGAGTTTCCCATTTTATCATTAATGATTTTCACTTGACTTGGGAATAAAGGACAATTGTCATGTCAACCTGTATGAAAGTACAAATGAGTACTCAACCTTCAGTTCTGTAACCAACATCTTCCTAAATCAATTTCATTTTTGGAAACTTATAATGTTAGTGGAAGGAAAGATGCAACAATTAATCTGGAGAGCAAATAGTACATTCATTCGTAATTAGCAATTGAGTTGCCTTCCTTGCTCTCTCAACCATTTCTTTTGTTGTTCTTGTCAACTTGAGCCAACTTTTTTTTTCTTGTTCCTATGACCTTCCTCTTTCCCCTACTTAAACTGGGGTGGGTTTTCTATCCTATGAGGCCATCCTCTCTCTCTCTGGCTGTGTTCTGGCCACCCTTTCTTTTCCTTGACCATCCCGAGCAACATTTGCTGTCACAGCCTCTGAGCTTTCAGTTCCTTCAACTTGGACACCCTTTCCCAGATCTTGGCTTGGGTACTAGCATCCACTCACCCAAGCATGAGCTTGGTTCCACTGTGACCTTCCTACCTAGCACTGACCCCGCTTCACTCAGTCGCTATCACATTGTCCTGCATTTGTGGTTATTTTGTTGTCCTGTGTAGAATGTGCAATTTTCAGATATTAGTCATTTATTTGTAAGGGTGTCCACTGTCTTTTCATTCCTGATCTAACTTGTTTCTAGAACTGTATCTATAACATGTAGTACAGCACCCGGGTTCATAGGAGAGGATTAATAGGGATTTGTTTAAGAAGAAGCAGAAAACCTTCTTTATTCAAGGTTCATCATATGCTAGGCCAATCAATAGGCTTTTACACAGAGCATCAATAATCTGTGGGTGGACATTGCATGAGGGCAGGCCACGGTGGCTCAGCAGGCCAAGTTCTTTTACTGCCATGCCTGAGACCTGGGTTTGCTTCCCAGTGCCTGCCCATGCAAAACAAACAATCAAACAAACAAAAAACATAGCTTGAAATTTGTTTTGGTTTGCTAACGCTGCCAGAATACAAAATACTAGAAATGCAGTGTTTTTTGCAATTAGGATTTTTAGTTTACAAATTTATAGTTCTAAGACCATGACAGTATCCAAATTAAGGCATCAACAGTACGGTGTCCTCTCTAAAGAAAGATCACTGACACCTGGTATTCCTTTCTCAGGTAACAAGGAACATGACTGGCATCTGTTTGTCTATTGCTCCTGAGTTTTGTTGCTCTCAGCTCCTGTTCTCTCTAACCTCCATTTCTTTCTCTGCTCTCTCTGCTCTCTCACTCTCTCTCTCTGCTCTCTCTCCTTCTCTCTCTCTCTCTCTCTATCTCTCTGTCTCTCTGTCTCTCTCAGTGTCTGTGGTCCTCTCTTAGCATCTCCAGTGAGCTTTCTCCCTCTGTAACCTCTCTCTCGTGTCTCTCCCAGAACTCTCTCTGGGTGTTTCTTTCTCATCATCTTAAAGGACTCAGTAAAGGATTAAAACCCAACTTTACTTGCATGGGTCACATCTCTGTTGAAACAATCTAATCAAACGTGCCACCCACAATTGTATGCACCCACAAGAACATATTAAAAGAACATAGCCTTTTCTGCAGTAGAAAACAACTGCAAACAAGCACAGTAGAATTTATACCCATTTTACGAATGAAGAAAGGGAAACTCAGAGAGACTAGTGATGCAATTTTCCCAAAGTCACTTCATGATTAGGTGTAATAGCCTGAATCCAAATCCACATCTTCTTGAATCCAAATCCTATCACCCTTCTGCTATTCAGCCCTGCCTCTACTAAAAAATAAATTATTCTGTTAAGACACATCAACCTTAGAGTTAGTAAATGGAAAATCCTAAAGCTAGTAATGCACTGAAAGAAAATGAATTCCAAGGGGTCCATTAGAGTGAAGTTTTGAAATTGAATTAACTAAATAAAACAGTCCTTGTGAGCACTAGCTCATTGGAAGTTGGGGGTCATTCAAATCTTCCCTTAAGATGTAAAGCACCTAACTGAAAAGGGTTGTCTATGGGTGAGGGAAGTCTGCCTTCCAGAGGAGGGGTGTGGCATAGAACCTTACCCACTGAGGGTAATCTGAACTAAACTGACACATAGGCCATGAAGCTCTTTGAAAGAAGGAGAAGAAGGATGAAGAGAGCAAGGAATAAACTGAGGAGCAAGATGAGAAGGACTGAGAAGTGGCAGCAAGACATTAATAATAAGAAGAAACAATAACCATAAACACAACAGTGACTACACCATCTCACAGAAATGCATTCATTTACTTTATACTTTAGAGAGCACAATCATTTTACCTAAAGCCATGAGTCATTATTACAGAACCAAACTTGTCTTGAATCCAAATTCTCTGTCTCTTTGGTGTTCTACAAACAAAGCACAGGCTGCCTAGTTCTCATTGGTCCTCACTGTTGTTTCCTGGTCCAATGTCAGTTTCATCCTATGACTGACTCCAGGAAGGGATCAAGGTGGCTACCAGGAGAATAAATAGAGGAACCCTGGGCACTTGCCTCCAAAGTGAGCTCCTTGATCCTTGTCACCTAAAACGGAACAAACAACCACAGCCATGAAGCTGGTGATGGTCCTCTTGCTGGCTGCCCTTCCTGTCTACTGCTACGCAGGTGAGTGCCATGGAGGGAGGGCACCTGGGCCCACGGTTGTTGTGTAGGTTACTAAGGAACTTCTGAAACCCCCATGCCCCAGTACAGGCCAGAAGAGTAAAAGAGTTTTGAGTGTCACAGATCTAAGGATAACACCATCAATTCAAGGTAATCAAGCAAGTGGTTCCCTGGTGGGCTTTGGTCCTGTATTAGAGCCATATGCAGCTGGTGTCATTGTCATTCAGGGTGTCCCACCATGGCCACAAGCACCATGAAAAGAGGATGAGTTTGAATATTGCATTAGATGATCTGGTGAAGGAAGGGAAAAATATGATTTGATGGTCCAATGATATTTGCTTTCAGATAAGTTTCCTAAAAAAGGGTCCACATAGGGTTTCCTTCAATGTGGAAGGAAATGGGGCTTGTCCAAACATAAGGTTCAAGTGCAGAGTGTAGTTCAAGGTCCCACAGTAGGTGGATGCCCATATAAAGTGCGTTTGTGGAGGTGATATGAGACATTTGTCTCTAAAGTCAATGGAGTTAATGACAATATTCCAGCCCAGCGCATCTGCAATATTTGGAACTCCTAATAGGTAGTCTGAATTATTACTAGCGTAAATCATTGTATGATTTTGAACGATGCAAGATTAAATAATGTTTAATGTATTGCACCACTTCAGAGCATCATATCTCTCAAGTGTTCTAAAGGTTGAATGGTTTTTTGTTTCTCCAGATGGGAGACGGGAGGGGTAGGCATGCTGGACTTTAAAGAACTCCCAGATTCTGAATTTGCTCCTGGCAGGGGGATGGAGGTTGGGAATTTTCCTCAGAACTGAGAACTCTAAACCATACATATTCTGATATTTAGTAATATTTCTGAATGTATGTCTCTACTGAGATACCCCCAAAGGGTTTCATATCTCTCTGGTAATGAGTTCGCTTTCTTATGTTTTCTCCCCAGGTGCTGGCTGCCAACTTTTTCAGGAAATGATTGAGAAATGCATTGATCCTGAAGTGTCTAAAACTGAGCTTAAAGAATTCCTTAAAGAATTTATAGAAAATGACGAGTCTGCAAAGGCTGCAGATGATTTCAAGCAATGTTTCCTCGACCAGTCAAATGAAACTTTAGCAAATGTCAACTTGATGACGGTAATTTTGGTTTCTTCTAATGTGATCTTTAGAACCACTGGCAGGGGATAAACAGGGTTTAAATGTATCCCTGGTAATACAAAAAGCAGTTGGTGAGCATGGTTATTTAAAAAATCAGTTCCTTCAGTTGTGTGGTGAATCCACTGACTTTGGCATCAAGTAAGTCATCCAAGGCCCTAGTCTGATTATTCAATTCGCTGTGCAGATTATTCTGTTAATGATTAAGAAAAATGCAAAAAAGTGAAAAAGAAGCTCCAGAAAAGGCTTACTTAGTGACCTCAGCAACCCAGTGAAAACACACACATGTACGCTCATTTTTTTTTTTGTTAAGAGAAACACATATCTAATTCTCAAGAAGGCTCTCACTTGTAGGAGGGAACAGCAAGGAGAGGTCTCTTTCTCCACAAAAACAAACAATGAAAACTCTTAAAGAATTTATTTTGGAGTCCAGAAGATATCATTTAAGCAAGAGTCTAAATACTTCAAATCTATAGAATTGAAAATGGACTTCTGAGCAACGAAGATTTGTTAGCAAAAATGATGGAAAATCATGGACCATTTAAGTAACCACCTCCCTGAAATGTTAAGCACAGACTGTGGGGCTAAAACCACAGTGAGTAAAATAAAAATCATTAGTTACACTAATGAGTGTTTTTTTCTAATTATAGATCCAGGTTAGTTGAGGGTTTTCTAGTATTTATCCAATATTCTAATATTCAATTTCAAACATTCCATCGTAAAATTTTAAAATATACCAAAAAGTGTAAAGATAAAAGTAAGCATTACCTACATTTTAGGAGGATGAGATTTTTCTTTTTTACAACACACATTAGACTAACCATTCATTGTGTAGTGCTCTGATATTTTTCGACTACGAAGGTAATAGTAGAGAACCTCAGACTGTATAAGGCTGTACAGAAACTTAAGAACAACAGTTGTCCTAATCTCTGAGCTGGGATTTTTAACAATTCTGTGCTGAAATACTGTTTTCGGAAATAGTTCTAACTGACGCATTTTCAACAAAGAATAAATGCAACTTATTTATCAGGTAAATTATTTCAAAGAATAGAAAACATGGAGAATCTTTTGGAAAAGATCTCAAATCACTGGCCTTTCTTTGACATCAATAATTGTCTGTTGCACAATAGAATAAATGAGATATTTTAGACTTAGTTTCAAGATCTATGTTTAGTGAATGGTAGAAGCTGTGGACAAACTGAAGAAACCAGTAGAAGAAAAGTTTTCTGGATTTCAATATTTTGCTTTGCAAGAGAGTACTGAAAGTCGCCGTGATGTCTGTTTCTGTTTTCCAGAACATCATATATGACAGTGTGCGGTGTAAGGATTATTAACTTTCCACAAGACCTCTGCTTAAGACACTACCAAGAACGGCCAGCCAAAACCCGACTACCACTTGCTATCAATCATAACCTTTCTCTCTATTATTTTCTTTTTATCTACAAACTGTAAGACAATTGTTGAGACCAGAATTACATTTTCATTTCAATAAACTATCTGCAAACAGTAAAGCTCCTTTTTGTGTTTATTTTTCCAGTAAAATAGAGGATGTAGAGGGCCCAGCAAACTGTACACACATGCACGCACACGCATTCCACATACATGCCCATTCAGACATTATTCACTAAGGAACTTTAGATGAGGTAATAAAGCATCTGATAGGTACTTTCATGTTCACCAGCTGTAGCTCAAGCATTGGTCCTCTCTCTAGAATGGTCTACTCTCCAGGCCACTCTTTCTGAGGTTCTCAGGAACTTCTGGCCAATGGTTTGGTCACACTCAAACTCCCTGTCTCTACCATATTCTTGATCTCAGCTCAGAGGTTTGCTCTCCATGGCTCATCTCTGCTCTCTGCTGCCTCTGTTCCTTACCCAAATGTAAGATGAATTTTGAAAATACACAGCCTCTGAAAATCTCATTTCTCATTTGGAAGCTAGAAAGAGGCTCAGAACTCTAACACATGGCAGCTTCAAGGAGGTTCTCCACAGGAATGAAGAATATGATGGAAAGCCTTCGGATGGGGCCTTGACAACTCTGGCCTTCATCTGCTTTTGGACATCACAGAGCAGACCAGGTGGAGGGGGTTGGTATCCATTCTACATTGTCCACAACTTCTTGGCTGATGATATAGCTGGGAAGCTTCAGTTCAGCCAGGGCTTGTGCCAGATGTGCAAAACATGGTTTGAGTAACAGCATTGGAAAGTGCTGAGAGCACCAGGAACCACCAGGCTACAGTGTTGGGAAAAGAATTGTTCCAGACTGAAGCCTTAGCTCTAGAATGCCCATGTTAATGGCAGGCATCCCAAAGCCCCTGTAGATGAGCACATGGCCACATACGTGCCATCAAAATGCATGCAGGAGGTGATGCAGCTGGAAGCTCTAGATGCTATCAAGAAATGAACATTCCAAAGAAAGGGTTCAAAGTGAGTTTGAGGAATAATGAAAATGTTTGACCTGGCTTTGGACCATAAAGTGTCCACTCCCTATTCTGGCCTGAAGACCTGACCAGAAAACTCATTGCTTACCAGCAGGGTGTTCAGGATCCAAGGAGGGCAAATCACTCTAAGGTGGCTCCAGTGAGGAAAGCAGATGAGACTCCAATTTGCTAAGAGGAGCCTTCCTGGATGACTGTTGATAACTGGGGGAAAGCCCAGCCTCATTCTGTCCCCAAGCCCATGTTTCAGGCTGTGAGTGGGTTGATATATCCACCACATTTATCAGGCCCCAGAGTTTTCTTACTGGTGTGAATGATATGAAGGATTGTTTGGATTCAGTTTCCCCTTAGCAAGAGAACAGGATGAGACCTACTGGGATTTAGATGAGGTTTTTGCCAAAACTTCAAGCAGATTTGCAGACCCAGCTGTACACGATTGCTCACCACCAATCACAGACACCACCCAGTTTTACTATTAAAAATATTAAAGGATCCCATCCTAAATGCTACCTCCTTGTGTCACATGCTAAATTTATGATACAAATGGAATGAGTTTGTTTACAGGAAGGAAGCAATAATTTCTGTAGCAGAGAGCTCTTTACACAGGTGCTTGGTAAGTGTTTGTAGACTGCATGAAGTAACCTTAATATCCCTCAAGGAGATTGTGTACAATTTGGAAACCTTAACTTGTACCTGTTAAACCATTCAGGATGTTCGGTTATGCACGAGAAGCCAACTGTAGCTAAATTAGGCAGAAAGAGGATGAAATAGAGTGATAGAAGAGAGTTCAAGAAACCATGAAGACATAAAGAAATTTTACAGCTGGACAATCAAAAGCAAACAACTCAATTTAGAAATGAGCAAAGGACATAAGTGGACACTTCTCCAAATTAAGATATTTGAATGGCCAATGAGAACATGAAGAAATACACAGCATCCTTTGCCATTAAAGAATTGCAAATCAAACCACAAGGACATACCACTTCACACCCACCAGGATGATTATGATAAAAAAAGTCAGATAACAAGTGTTAGTGAGGTTGTGGAGAAATCAGAATCCTTATACTTTGTTGGTAGGCAGGTCAAATGGCATAGCTGCTTTTGAAAGCAGTCTGGCAATTCCTCATAACACCAAGCATAGAGTTAGCATATAACCAAGCAATTCCGCTCCTGGGAATATATCCATGAGAAATGAAAGATTGTATCCAGCCAGAAACATGTACCTGAATGCTCATAGCATCATTTTCCACAATAGCCTAATGTGGAAAAAACCCAAATGTTCATCAACAGATGAATGAATGAACCAAATGTGGTATACACATGCAACGAAATACTATTCAGCCAAAAAAAGGAATGAAGTTCTGATACATGCGACAACATGGATGAATATTGGAAATAAGCTAATGAAAGATGTCAGTCACAAAAGACCTCATAAGGTATGATTCCAAAGTAGGTAAGTCTATACAGATGAAGTAAATTGCTGTTTGCCTCAGACAGAAAGATGGATGAGATTGGGTCCGGGGTTTCTTTTGGGGATGCTGAAAGTGGTCCAAAATTGATCATGGTGGTGGTAATACTAACTTGTGAATATACTAAAATCATCGATTTGTACACTTCTAGAAATAATAATAATAGGATGCGGTGGTTTGAAACTGTTATGCGCCACCAGAAAGTATCATGTTCTTTTAATCCATTTCTGCGGGTGCAGACCTGTGGTAGGTCGGATCTTTTGATTAGATTATTCAATTGCAATATGACCCACCCATTCAAACAGGGTATTATTCCCCTTACTGAAGTCCTTTAAAAATGATTAAAGGGCACACAGAAAAGGCCCAGATATCTCAGAGAAGCTAAGAGATAGAATTCAGAAAATTCAGAGAAGCACACAGAGAAGCTGAGAGGGTAGGCCACAGATGGAGAAGCCAGAAGCTCAGAGTAAGGGAACTTGCTCTCAGAGAAAGACCAGCAGGTGTTCCCATGTGACAGTGGTATCCCGATGCTGCAGCCTGTCTTGAGAGTCCAGTTATCATCCTGTTGATGACTTGAGTTGGGGCCTTTTCCGAACCTAAGAACTATAAATTTCAAGTTAAAAAAATTCCCATTCAAAAAAACCCCAACCCATTTCAGGTATATTGCATTCTGGCAGCTTTAGCAAACCAAAACAAGAGGAAACTGAGTGAGTGAGAAGTGGTATGGGAACACTTGTAATATCTTCTCAATCTTCTGTAAACTTAAATGACCAGAAGCAGCTAGGAAGTCAGCTTTGGAGCCATCAGAGTTTTGATTCACTCAACCATCTCAATGCAAACACACGCCAGAGGGGGCCACATTTATCATGATGATGAGATGAACCTGCTGTCTCGTCCATGATCTAAGTACACACTTGGTATGGTTGTAACTGTACAACAAGGCATCAGCCTACAGATGCCTTCCAGAATGACAGGACAAGAGTCACCATTGTTAGTCCAGCAATTTAGCAGTGGCTGTATCTGGACAACTTCCTTTGTCTTCCATGTTATTTTCTTTATTTTCCCAAAATTACTAAAGAATAAAGTCTTCAATACACATTGGCCTCTTAGACAACTGAAATTTGTCCTTTAAAATTTAATCCACCAGCTTAGATGTAATAGAAAAATTCCTAGAAACACGCAAATTGCATACACTAACTTGCAAAGAAATAGAAGATCTCACAAACCAAAATTGCAAGGAAATGCTTCAACCATCATCAAAAATCTTTTCACGAAAAAAGCCCAGGACCAAACAGCTTCACAGGAGAATTTTATCAAACATCCCCAAAACAACTAACACCAATCCTACTGAAACTCCTCCAAAAATTTGAAGACAAAAGGAATGCTACCTAACTCATTTTATGAAGCTAACACCACTCTACTACCCAAATCAGATAAAGACACTACAAGAAAGGAAATCTACAGACCAATCTCCCTAATGAACATAGATGCAAAATTCTTAACAAAACACTAGCAAATCAAATCCAATGCCACTTTATAAAAATTATACATCATGAGCAAATGAGGTTCATACCACTAATGAAAGGATGGTTCAACACAAGAAAATCAACCAACATAATATAACACATTAACAAATTGAAAAGGAAGAATCACAGGATCACATCACAGTTGATGCTGAAAAAGCATTCAACAAAATCCAGCATCCTTTCCTGATAGAAACCCTCAAAAGTTAAGAATGGAAGAAATTGTCTCAATATCAAAATGGCATATATGAAAACCCCATAGCCAGCATTTCACTTAACAGTGAGAAACTGAAAGCATTCCCCTTAATATCAGAAATGAGACAAGGATGCCCATTGTCACTACTATTATTCAACATTGTATTAGAAGCCCTGGCTGGAGTGATTAGACAAGAGAAAGAAATAAAAGTCATCTGAGTAGGAAAGGAAGGAGTAAAATTTTCATTATTTGCAGGTGACATGATCCTGCACTTAAAAAGCCCAGAGAAAACTATGACAAAGTTACTTGAGCTAATAAACAAATTCAGTAAATTGGTGAGATGCAAGATTAATGTGCAAAAATCAGTAATGTTTTTACACACAAGCAATGACATATCTGAGGTGACAATTAAGAAAAAAATTCCATTCAAAATAGCCACCAGAAGAATCAGTTATCTAGGAATAAGCCTAACCGGGGATGTCAAGGACTTAAACACATAAAATGACAAAAAGTTGCTAAAAGAATGCTAAAATGACCTAAATAGATGGAAAGGCATTCCATGCTCATGGATAGGAAGGTTGAATGTCGTTAAGATATCAATCCTACCCAAATTGAACTACAGATTCAATGCAATGCCAATCAAAATACCAACAACCTACTCTGAAGAGTTGGAAAAGATGGTTGTCAAATTTATATGAAAGTGAAAAAGAATTAGCTAAACATATGCTAAAAAAAGAAGAAAGTGGGAGACTATCACTTCCTGACTTTAAAGCTTACTATAAAGCCATAGTGGTCAAAACAGCATGGTACTGGCACAAAGATAGAAGGGTTGACCAATGAAATAGAATTGAGATCTATGCAAAGATAGATCACCAAATTTATGGACATTTGATTTTTGATAAGGCTTCCAAATCCACTGACCTGGGACAGAATAGTCTTTTCAATAAATAGGCATGGGAGAATTGGACATCAATAGTTGAAAGAATGAAATAGGACCCCTACCTTACACCCTATACAAAAGACATTCAAAATGGATTAAAGACCTAAATGATACCACAAAACTTCTAGAAGAAAATGCAGGGAAACACCTTCAAGATATAGAAATAGGAGGTAGCTTCATAACCTTTATACCTAAAGTACAAGCAGTGAATGAAAAAAGTAGACAAATGGGAACTCCTTAAAATCAAGAGTTTCTGGGTCTTAAAGGACTCTGTTTAAAAAGGTGAAGAGGTAGCCAACTCTGGAGAAAATATTTGGAAGTCACATATGGGATAAAGGTTTTCTATCCTGTGTACATGAAGAAATTATACAGCTCAACCACAAAAGAACAAACAGCCTAATTACAAAAAACGCAGAGGATATAAGTAGACATATTTCTGAAGAGCAAATACATGGTTTAAAAGCACATGAGGAGATGCTCATTTTCATTAGCTATAAGGGAAATGCAAATTAAGATGACAATGAGATATCACTTCACACCTATAAGAATGGCTGCTATTAAATAAAGAGAAAATGACAAATATTGGAGAGGATGTGGAGAAATTGGAACACTCATTTACTGCTGCTGGGAATATATAGTGGTACAGCCATTTGGAAGATAGTTTGGTGATTCCTTAGAAAATGAAGTATTGAGTTGCCCCATGACCCAGCAATACCAACACAAAGTATATACCCAGAAGAGCTGAGGGCAGTGACACAAATAGACATTTGCACACAGATGCACTGTTCACAATTGTCAAGAGAGGAAACTTTAAGTGCCCATCAACAGATGAGTAAATGACAAAATGTGGTATTTACATATGATGGAATATTCTGCAGTAATAAGATGAAATGATGTCCTGAAACATATGACAACATGGATGAACCTCGAGGACATAAAGCTGAGTGAAATAAGTCCATCACAAAAGGACAGATCTTGTATGATTTCATTATTATGACTCTGGTAAAGGTAACCTCAGAGGTTATACTCTAGAATATAGCAGACCTAAAGATAGAGGTTGAATCTAAATGCAAAGGAACAGATAGAAGTGATAATAACTAATTAGTGGGTTTATTAGTAAAACTGTCATATTGAAGGTGAATGTGACTGAAAGCGGATGCATAGTGCCATGTATTTCAATGAATAAATTTATGATTATAAATAAGCACTTACATGAAGTATTCCAATGGTTGGATAGTGGACAAGGAGTCAATGGTAAAGAGATATAAGGAAAAAAAGAGATATAAGGAGGAGACTAAAAATACATGCTATGGCCAATAGTTAGCAGGAAGACATTTACAGTGGCAAAACACTCCAATGACAACTAACTGGAGAGGGGGGAAACTCGTGACAAGGGGGTAGTCTTGACTTAATGGTTAGTAATGTTATGTTTGCCATTCCTTTCTCATTATGAACCAATTAAAATAGTCTAAAATTGAGAGTGCTGCTGATTGTATGACCGAGCAATGATACTATAAGACATGGTTTGCTGATTTCTGGGCACTGTTCATGACACTCAATCTATTGGGAGCCTTCAGGATGCCAAAAGGTACAATGATTGAGAAATACAATGGTGAATGGTGATACATTTTTACGATGGGATTTGGTGCAGCTACAAGAAGAAGGGATGTCAAGGAGCACACAATGAACTGAATGAGCTTAGCAGACGTTGGGTTGTGCAGAATGGGTCAGAACCAGAAGAAAAATTATGCTAAGGTCTCTCTCAGAAAATATTTATTTAAAATGAGAGCTTGGATTGTGAGCCCTTAAAGCAGCCACATTTGGTCTGAAGTTGAGGATGGACTTCTGGACACCGAGCTATATGTGTATCAGTTGGTATTTCCCTGAAACTTTGAGTAACTCTGTGACAACTGGGTCCCAGAAATGGAGGGCTGGAGTCCTGAAAATTAGCATAGCTGCATACAATAACAGTTGAAGTAACTGAATAAGAGATTAGGCCTCAATTAGGTTTTAAAATGAAGCCAATTTAGCTGGATCCAAGGTAAATTAGAATGCAGGGTAAAAGACAACAGTGTATGTACTCTAGACCTTCAGCTACTGTATGAGACCAAAGGCAGAGAGGTTTATTCTGTCTAGAACCTAAATTTTCTGTAACACATAGTATGATGCAACCTCTCTGGACAATTAGTTTAGGCAGTCCAGATGCCTGCAATCTAGAATGGGAGTGAATCCTTCTAATTCTATATGACTGTAAGGGTAGGATACCTCTTAGACTATAGTGGGCTGATAAATAAAAAGTATCAGTAGAGGGTGGTGTGATGGTGGCTCAGTGGCAGAATTCTCACCTTCCATGCCAGAGACCCAGGTTTGAATCCTGGTGCTTTCTCACACACACACACACACACACACAAAATGAATGAATGAATAAATAAAGTATTGGTAGAGAACTTTGAGGATCTGAAGGGGGATATATATATAATGGAACTATTAAACTCTCCCATCTGAAAAATCCAAGGTACCCTCCCAACCACTGGGGTCTCCCAAGAAAACAGGCCAAACTCTGGATTTGGGGGCTTGTTCTTATTAAGCTTGTTTCTGTAGGGGAGAAGCTGAGACTATTCATAACAACGTCTGGGAATTGTTTCCAGAGAGCCTCTTTGTTGCTTAGATGTGACCTCTCTTTCTCTCTCTCTGGGCCCTTCTCTGCAGGGGAAATCATTGCCCTCCCCCTACATGGTACAGGTCATTCACGGGTGAAGGTCTCCCTGACAGCCTGGGGTGTGGCTTCTGGTGATAGGTATGGTCCTGGTTTAAGGGAAAGTCAATGCTTTCCTGACTGAAGGGGAAAGGAAGTATAGTACAATAAGGCATCAGTGGCCAAGACAGGTCAAGTGGAGTCAAGAGGCTGTTCTGGAGGCTGCTCTTGTACAAGCTTCAGTTTGCACAGTCTTGTGCTAATTGCAAATGTCTGGTAAACCCCAATCAACATCACTCCTGTTGACACTTAACAACACCTAGGGCTCGAACTAGGACATTCCTGTGTTCTTCCTCATGTAAAAACATTTTTAAAATTTGTACATTGTACATTTCACTATTGTTATACACTCTAGGCATTCCTAGATTATACCATCTCGATCTTTACCATCTATCTTTCATTCTGATTTCATTTATGTCCCCAGCCTTCCTCCCTCTATCATTCTCACATGCAGCTATAAAGGTTTCATGCACTAGGTTTGCCTTCCTGGGACACATATTTCCCAGGGGCTTTCTGGGTCAGCTAAATCCTGAAACTCAGAGGGACCAGCCTCTCCATGATTATCAATTAATTATATCCCCTTATCCTTTAGTGTGGATACCCCTTCCCAACAAAGAAACCAGAACTGGCATCCCCAAAGATCCCTATAGATTGGAAGAAAGATCAAAGGAGAAGGAGGAGGTATGAAAGAGAAAATGAGATGGAACAAAGAAGTATGGCTGCCAAATCACGATAATAACATTCCTCTAGTCTCCAGCGTTTTTGGAGCAGCTAGAAGGAAAAATCTGAGATGATGGAATAGTAACCTATTACAAAATCTGGAATCTGCTTTGTAAGTACTTGTTGAAGTGTACTTTGAAAAGTATTGATTTTTCTTTCTTTGCTTTGTATATATGTTTTATTTTATAATGAAAAAAGTTAAAAGGAAATAAAACTCAGTTCAGTAAGTGAAAAACTGTGGGAAAAAATTCTCCTTCTTTTTATCTTTTTATTTTTATTTTTTAACTTTTTTTACTAATTAAAAAAATTAACAAACAAAACATTAAGATATCATTCCATTCCACATATACAATCAGTAATTCTTAATATCATCAAATAGTTGCATATTCATCATTTCTTAGAACATTTGCATTGATTTAGAAAAAGAAATAAAAAGACAACAGAAAAAGAAATAAAACGATAACAGAGAAAAAAAGATTATACATACCATACCCCTTACCCCTCGCTTTCATTTACCACTTGCATTTCAAACTAAATTTGTTTTAACATTTGTTCCCCCTATTATTTATTTTTATTCCATATGTTCTACTCTTCTGTTGATATAGTAGCTAAAAGGAGCATCAGACACAAGCTTTTCACATTCACAGAGTCTCGTTGTGAAAGCTGTATCATTGTTCAATCATCATCAAGAAACATGGCTACTGGAACACAGCTCTACATTTTCAGGCAGTTCCCTCCAGCCTCTCCACTACATCTTGAACAACAAGGTGATATCTACTTAATGCATAAGAATAACCTCCAGGATAACCACTCAACTCTGTTTGGAATCTCTCAGCCATTGACACTTTGTCTCATTTTACTCTTCCCCCTTTTGGTCGAGAAGGTTTTCTCAATCCCTTGATGCTAAGTCTCAGCTCATTCTAGGGTTTTTCTCAATCCCTTGATGCTGAGTCCCAGCTCATTCTAGGATTTCTGTCCCACGTTGCCAGGAAGGTCCACACCCCTGGGAGTCATGTTCCATGCAGAGAGGGGGAGGTTAGTGAGACTGCTCATCATGTTGGCTGGAGAGAGAGGCCACATCTGAGCAAAAAAAGAGGCTCTCTTGGGGGTGACTCTTAAGGCCTAAATTTTAAGTAGACTTGACTTATCCTTTGTGGGGTTAAGTTTCATATGAACAAACCCCAAAAGTGGGGGCTCAGACTATAGCTTTGGTTGTCCACACTGCTTGTGAGAATATCAAGAATTCAACTTGGGGAAGTTGAATTTCTCCCCACTCTCACCATTCCCCGAAGGGGGCTTGCAAATACTTTTCCAGTCACTGATCAAATCACTCTGGGATTCATCGGGACATCACTCTGGACAAACCAACAAAATCTCATGTCCTACCTGAGATTCCATGTACTCATGACATTCAATCAAACTATCTACATGAGTTATATTAGGAAATGCACTAGTCAAAATATAAATTTTGTAACAAATAAACATTTTTTGCTTTAGTCTCACACATAAGGTGACATTTTAAACTATTAATTATCATCTATTTTCAGCACCCTGCAATAATGACATTCCTTTGTTCTTCCTCATGCAAAAATATTTTTAAAATTTGTACATTGTACATTTCACTATTGTTATACACTCTAGGCATTCCTAGATTATACCATCTTGATCTTTACCATCTATCTTTCTTTCTGATTTCATTTATGTCCCCAGCCTTCCTCCCTCTATCATTCTCACATGCAGCTTCATTCAGTGTTTTAACATAATTACATTACAGTTAGGTAGTATTGTGCTGTCCATTTCTGAGTTTTTATATTAAGTCCTGCTGCACAATCTGTATCCCTTCAGCTCCAATTACTCAATATCTCACCCTATTTCTGTCTCCTGATGGTCTCTGTTACCAAGGAAATATTTTGATTTTATTCACTAATGTCAGTTCATATCAGTGAGACCATACAGTATTTGTCCTTTTATTTCTGGCTAGTCACACTCAGCATAATGTCCTTAAGGTCCGTTCATGTTGTTACATACTTCATAACTTTCTTCTGTCTTAGAGCTGCATAATATTCCATCTTATGTAAATGTCACAGTTTGTTTAGTCAACTGTCTGTTGATGGACATTTTGGCTGTTTCCATCTCTTGGTAATTGTTAACAATGCTGCTATAAACATTGGTGTGTAAATGTCCATTTGTTTCCTTGGCCTTGTGTCCTTTGATTAGAGAGAGCATATAGATGGGTCCTGTTTTTTAATCCATTCTGCCAGACTATGTCTTTTGATTGGAGAGTTTAATCAATTAACATTCAGTGTTATTACTGCATGGGTAGTACTTTCTTCTACTATTTTCCCTTCTGGATTTTATATATCATACCTAATTTTCCTTCTTTTTACCTTTACTCATAGTCTTCCTTTCTACACTCTTCTCCACACTTCTCTCTTCTGTTTTCGTATCTGTCTCTAGTGTTCCCTGTAGTAATTCTTGCAAAGCTGGTCTCTTGGTCACAAATTCTCTCAGTGATTTTTTGTCTGAAAATATTTTAATTTCTCCCTCATTTTCGAAGGACAGTTTTGCTGGATATAGAATTCTTGGTTGGCAGTTTTTCTCTTTTAATAATTTAAATATATTATCCCACTGTCTTCTCACCTCCATGGTTTCTGCTGAGAGATCCGTACATAGTCTTATTGGGCTTCTCTTGTATGTGATGGATTGCTTTTCTCTTGCTGCTTTCAAGATCCTCTCTTTCTCTTTGACCTCTGACATTCGGATTATTAAATGTCTTGGAGTATGCCTATTTGGATCTATTCTCTTTGGGGTATGCTGCACTTCTTGGATCTGTAATTTTAAGAGTTGGGAAATTTTCAGTGATAATTTCCTCCATTAGTTTTTCTCCTCCTTTTCCCTTCTCTTCTCCTTCTGGGACACCCACAACACATATATTCGTGTGCTTCATATTGTCTTTCAATTCCATGAGTCCCTGCTCATATTTTTCCATTTTTCCCCTATAGTTTCTGTTTCTTGTCGGATATCAGATGTTCCATCCTCCAGTTCAGAAATCCTATATTCTGTCTCTCGAAATCTACCATTGTAGGTTTCCATTGTTTTTTTCATCTCTTCTACTATGTCTTTCATTCCCATAAGTTCTGTGATTTGTTTTTCCAGACTTTCAGTTTCTTCTTTTTGTTCATTCCTTGCCTTCTTTATATCCTCCCTCAATTCATTGATTTGGTTTTTGATGAGGTTTTCCATGTCTGTTCGTACATTCTGAATTAATTGTTTCAGCTCCTGTATGTCATTTGAATTGTTGGTTTGTTCCTTTGACTGGGCCGTATCTTCAATTTTCCTAGTGTGATTTGTTATTTTTTGCTGGTGTCTAGGCATTTAATTACTTAATTAGTTTATTCTGGAGATCGCTTTCACTTCTTTTATCTAGGGTTTTCTTGCTGGTTGAATTTGTTGTCTATCTGTTCTTTGACATTCCGTTCAGCTTTATCTGGATCTTTAGCTTAAGTTTTGTTTAACAGAGCAGAATTTTTCAGTTCTTGTTTTCTTGTTTCTTGCCCTGCTTGTGTGGTGCCTTCCCCATCCTACACTTAGGAGGGTCTACTTAGATATTATATACCCCAGCCAGATTTTCCCAAAGCAGACTGGCCTCTTATCAGGAGGAAAGAGTCACCTGCATCAGTTTTCCCTGAGGGTGAGACCCAGCTGGTTGAAAGAGTTTCCTGTGAAGTCTCTGGACTCTGTTTTTCTTATCCTGCCAGTATGTGGCACTTGTCTGCCTGCATGTCCCATCAGCATAAGATGATGTGGTACCTTTAACATTGGAAGACTCCCTGCTGGGGCGTGGTGAAGACAAAGGAGAGATTGTAGGCTGGTTTTAATGGCTTCAAATTACCAAGACCTGGGGTCTGAATTCCTTGAGGAAGGTCTTCCACCTGAGTTGGGCTTCACCCTCCCCTGGGGAAGGCACAGGTGGGAGACAGCCCTGAAAGCAGTCCATTTCTGCCTATGCATGCAGCAGTTGCAGCCCGAGAAGTTCCACCACTGAATCCATAGTCAGCCAAACCTCCATAGAAACAGCCACAAACACCTCCATTTTCTCCCCTTTCCTCTTTTTCTGTTAGCCAAATGAGCGACCTCCTCCTTGACCAGGTTGCAGGAGCTGGGGGCCTATTTTTAGTACTCAGAATTTGTTAATTATTTCCACAATTGGCGTTTGGTTTGGCTCAGCCCCTGCTGCTGGTAAATTTCCTTTCCTTTCCCCTCTGGGAAGCAGCCTGTGGGGGAGGGACGCTGGCTGTCATGGCAGTTCTTGGGGGAGCTCGCAGCCAATCCAGCTGGTCCAGACTCAGGTACCCTGTGTGTCCGGTCCCCGACATGGCTCCAGGAGCTGTTCTGTACTGTTTCTGGTTATTTAGTAGTTATTCTGCAGGATGAGCTAAAACACGCACATTGCTAAGCCACCATCTTGGCCACACCCCCTCCCACTGGAAGCCTTTTAAGGAGGATTCAGAAGAGACAGGCTCTTCCTGTTTCAGCCAGCAAGCTACAGAGTTCATCCAGACCCTCCATTGGAGTCATCGGCGTCACACCCTGCCCTGTGGGTTTTGGACTCTGCATTCCCATGGTCACATGAGACACTTTTATAAATTTTATATTTGTGAGTGTTCCCTGTTGATTCTGTTTCTCTAGAGAACCCTAACTAATACATCTTGGTACCAGGAGTGGTTCTTAAGAAACGGAATCTTAAAAATTGGTTTTTATGAATGGTTTTCTACTCTGACTGGACTCAAAGGCACTAAGGACTCTGATTCCCATAATCAGAATGACACTCCCAATCCATGGCATGAGTTGGCCAAAGAGATAGTCAAAATATAACCATTCAATTCTCCTAATGCTTTGCTTGTATGAAGCCAGGCTCTGGGGGATAATATTTTTTATCTTTAGAGAGTTTTGTGGAAACAAGAGGTATAGAGATGTTGGTTGGTTGTTGTTAGATACACTGCCTACATTAAGGAGTGATAGGGATGGGCTTAAGGTTTCAAATGAGAAGCTTAAGTGCTGTCTGGCAGATGTAGATGTTTCTATGAGCATCCTGAAGGAAATCTTATTTCCTGTAGCTGTAGACTTGAGATCTCTGAAAATAAGACTCAGAATCTTATTGTTAGAGTAGCAACCTTGCAACATAAACTGAAATCTCAATGTTGCATGATGTCTGCCATTAAAGTGAGGGCATTGATTGGAAAAGAGTGGGACTCTGAAAAATGCGTTGGTGACATATGGATTGATAATGATGTCGGGGGTGAGGTTGAAACCCTAGGTCATACTGAGTCTTCTCTAGATAACCCTGTAATAGTTTGCCCTCAGGGCATAACTGCCCCACCTCCAGCCTGCCTTGAGGAGTTGGCTACCCAAGATCCTCCTGAAGGCATTAGCCCTAGAGTGATTAATCCTGTTTCACCAGATGAAACTGCAAATGAAGGCCCTGAAGCAAATGGCTTGGAAGATATTTCTAATTCTTTTTATGACTCACCCCCATCACCCCTCATTTCTTCCAGAACTATAACTAGACTAAAGTCCCAACAGGCCTCTAAAGTTAAGGTAAAAAGTATTACACATGAGGAGGTACGTTATATTCCAAAAGAAATGTGTGAGACAGAAATCAGGGGAATATGTGTGGCAATGGATTTTAAGGGTGTCAGATAGTGGTGGAGGAATATAAGGCTGGATCAGGCTGAATGTATTGATATGAGCCCACTAAGCAGAGATTCTGCATTCAATGTTATAGCTCGAGTGGTTAGAAAAGGTATTAACAGTTTGTTTGGATGGTTGGTTGAAACATGGATCAAAAGGTGACCAACATTACCTGAGGTTGAAATACCAGAACTGCCTTGGTATAATGTAGATGAGGAGATCCAGAGGCTTAGAGAGATTGAGATGTTAGAGTAGATTTATCATGCAAAGCCTGCTCTTATGCCCCAGGAATGTCCAGAGGATGCACTTTTTACCAGAACAGTGAGAAATAAATTTGTGAGGCTAGCACCATCATCCCTGAAGAGCTCTGTAGTTGCACTTCTCTGTAGGTCAGATATTACTGTAAGAACTGCTGCCATTGAGCTGTAATCCTTAAACACAATGGGGATGATGGGATCCCGAGTTGGCAGAAGCCAGGTGGCAGCACGTAATTGCCAAATACAGGGTAGACATGGCTATTATAATAGACAGCAAACTCAAAGCATGCATCAAAATTTTATGACATACAGAGATTTGTGGCACTGGCTAGTAAATAATGGGGTACCTAGAAATACAATAGAAGGGTAGTCTACTAAATTCTTGTTCTAGGTCAAGTGAACAGAAGTCTAACCTGAATTACAAAAACACAGAGTCTTGCTCCCTTAATCAATTTCCAGACTTGAGACAGTTTACAGACCCAGAACCCCTTAAATGAAGGGTAGGCCAGGTTCCTTTGGGGGAGAACTCTGTTACGCTGTCATAAATTTATACTGTTAATCTTCCTCCAAGCCTTCCCCAAGGAGGATGACAGCCTTTTACCAGAGTAATTGTACATTGGGAAAAAGGAAATGATCAGATATTTTGGGGATTGCTAGACACTGGTTCAGAAGTCACATTAATTCCAGGGGACCCAAAATGGTCTTTCCAAGTCCCTGACCATCCAACCAAACCAGTAGCAACAGCCCATGAGTCAGCATAGTAACGCACCTCTGGCCAGTTTTCCTTCCAAGCAAAATAAACAACCAGGTGCATTGCTCGAAGTTCTCCCCACTGGGAAGGTTTCCCCTCACCACTGTCCTTCAAGGACACCCCAGAAAGGGGTGGTAATGCTGCAGCTGTCCACTTTTGGGTGGTACCTGCATATCATGCTGAACCATCTGTAAGTAAGACCTGAGTTTTCTCCTCCTCAGTGAATTCACTGTAAGGAACTCCCCAAGAGGCCATAGCTCTTGTTTGGGAAAGAGAAGGTAATGTGGCAGGAGTGGAAACCATGGGCATTCGGGCCACTTCTTCATGTAATTTACTTGTGCATTCAGGACCTGCTCTGGCCCTATCTCATATATATCATTTTCATTTTACAATAGAGTGCTGCTACGCACGCCCAACTTTATGGCTTGGTGGGTCAGACCACACCCAGCTTATGATAGGCAACTCAGGTCTCATGGTAACTTGGTGGCCCATGGTTAACCATTCAGTCTCTACTAAGGCCCAGTAGCAGGCCAAAAGCTGTTTATCAAAAGGAAAGTAGTTATCTGCAGCAGATGGTAAGGCTTTGCTCCCAAATCCTAAGGGTCTGTGTTGTGATTCTCCTATAGGGGCCTGCCAAAGGCTCCAGACAGCATCTCTATTTGCTACTGACACTTCCAGCTGAGTGCCAAATCTGCCAGCAGCAGAGACCTATGCTCAGCCCCTGATATGCCACCATTCCCCAAGGTGACCAGCCAGCTACATGGTGGCAGGCTGATTACATTGGACCACTCCCTTCATAGAAGGGGCAGTGATTTGTTCTAACTGGAATAGACACATACTCTGGATATGAGTTTGCTTTCCCTGCATGCAATGTTAGTGCCAGAACTACCATCCATGGGCTTACAGAATGTCTTATCCATCGTCATGGTATTCTACATAGTATTGCTTCTGACCAGGGAACACACTTCACAGCAAATAAAATGTGGGAGTGGGCAAATGCCATTCCCCATCTTCCAGAAGCAGCTGGATTGACAAAACGGTGGAATGGCCTTTTGAAAACTCAATTATGGTGCCAACTAGGTGGCAATACCTTGAAAGGCTGGGGTAATGTTCTTCAGGAAGCTGCCTATGCTCTGAATCAGCGTCCACTGTATGGTGCTGTTTCTCCCATAGCCAGGATCCATGGGTCCAGGAACAAAGAGGTGGAAATGGGAGTGGTACCACTCACTATTACCCCTAATGATCCACTAGGAAAATTTTTGCTTCCTGTCCCTGTGACCCTGAGCTCTGCTGGTCTACAGGTTTTAGTTCCAAAACAGGGAGTGCTTCCACCAGGAGAAACAACAATGATTCCATTGAATTGGAATCTAAAACTGCCACCTGGTCACTTTGGGCTACTTATGCCACTGGATCAACAAGCCAAGAAGGGGATTACATTTTTGCCTAGGGTGATTGACCCTGTCTATTAGGAGGAAGTAGGACTGCAACTACGTAATGGAGGTAAAAAAGAATTTTCTTGGAATATAGGTCCCCTAGGGCATCTTTTAGTACTACCATGCCCTGTGATTAAAATCAATGGAAAACTGCAACAACCCAATCCAGGCAGGACTACCAACGGTTCTGAAACTTCAAGAATGAAGGTTTGTGTCACCCCATCAGGCAAAGAACCATGACCAACTGAAGTGCTTGCTGAGGGTAAAGGACTAGTGGAAGAAGGTAGTGGAAGAAGGTAGTGATAAATATGAACTTCAACCACATGATCAGTTACAGAAACAAGGACTGTAATGCTGTTTTGTTCATGTTATAGTATTTACGTTGTAAGGTATCAAGTTTAAGAATGAATATTACCCAAGGATTTGCACCCTATTCTGGAGACATTTAATGTGTTTCCAGTTATATGCCAGATAGTTGAGTATTGTTAGGTGAAAGAAAAAAAATGTGTGTTTTATTGTTTTTTATTTAAAAATTAGGTATGGTTTAAGGTGGTATGTATAGCTACCAAGTTGACAGGGAGTCAGCTTGGACTGTCATGGTCAGGTTGATGTGTCAACTTGGCCAAGTGTTGATACCTGTTTGTTTTGTTAAGCAAGTGCTGGCCTGTCTGTTGTGATGAGAACATTTCATAGAATTAAATCATGATCATGTCAGCTACATCCACAGCTGATTCCATTTGTAATCAGCCAAAGGGGAGTGTCTTCTGCAATGAGTAATGCTTAATCTGATCACTGGAAGCCTTTGAAGGAGGATTCAGAAGAGACAGGCTCTTCCTATTTCGGCTGGTGAGTCTCTCCTGTGGAGTTCATCCAGACCATCCATTGGAATTGTTGGCTTCACAGCCTAGTCTGCAGATTTTAGACTCTGTGTTCCCACGGTCATGTGAGACACTTTTATAAATTTTATATTTGCAAGTGTTCCCTGTTGATTCTGTTTCTCTAGAGAACCCTAACTAATACATCCAACTTAATCACTATCCTGGTCAAGAAATAGAATATTTCAAGAATACTAGAAATCCCTACCAGTCTCAGCCTTCTTCCCCTTTTAGATAACACTATTCTGATGTTTATGGTAAGAATCCTTTTCCTTTTCTTTGTTATTTTTCTACCAAAGTATGCATCCTTGAACATTACAGTGCAGTTCCATTGTTTTTACACTTTACCTAGATGGATTCACACAGCCTATCACATCTGGTTTCTTTTTGTTAGTATTATGTTTTAAAATTTATCTGTGTTGGTGCATGTATCATTGGTTCATTCAGTTTCATTGCTGTAGTAAAAATATCCCCATATGCATTTGACTGCTGATGGACATTTGTGCTTTTCCAATTTGGAGCTATTGCGAATAATGTTACAGTGACCTAGTACACATGAACATGTGCATATTTCTTTAGATTTTATTTTGTGTTAGTCATAAGTATTATTTATTAAATATTTCTAGCTCTGGACCATCTGGGCACATGCTTGTTGAGTGGAGATGTGTGATAGGTCCTGGTCAGTGAGGTGTAGGTAGAGTGACTTGTTTCACTTTAGTACTGGAGGGTATAATTGCTGATACACAAACCTCCAGAGCTTTCCTTTTCCCTGGCAACTCAAGCGGTATGTTTGAGAAGGCAATTGCTTAGTCACCTTAAGCCCCTAATTGATTGTAGTTGCCAACTGCAGTAACAATGATGGGAAAATAAACCTTTCTTATTTTAACCCACATAGATTTTAAGATTGTTGATTACCTTGCCTACTTTGGTGGATACAGAAATTGGTATCTAGCAGTGTGCTGCTGCTTTTCTTTATTATTCTAAATGTGGTAAACTGCATTCATTGATTTCCAAATGTTGCATTCCTTCAGTATATCTCACTTGACCATGATATACTATCATTTAAAAAAATAGCTTTATTGAGGTAAAATACACATACCATATAACTCACATATTTAAATTCTACAAATCAATTTTTAGTAAATTTATTATGTGTGTAATCATCACCATAATCCATTTTATGATTTCAATCCTTTTAAATTTATTGAGGCTTGCTTTGTGTCTCAGCATATGATCTATCTTTGAGGATAATCCATGAGCACTTGAGAAAAAGGTGTATCCTGCTGTTGTGGGGTGCAATGTTATATAAATGTCTGTTAAGTCTAGCTCATTTATTGAATTATTCAAATTCTCTGTTTCTTTATTGGTCCTCTGTCTAGGCGTTCTGTCCATTGATGAGAGTGGGGAATTGAAGTCTCCAACTATTATGATAGATGTGTCTTTTTTTCTTTTCAGTGTTTGCCTCGTGTATTTTGGAGCATTCTGGCTTGAAGCATAATATTTATGATTGTTAATGTCTTCTTGTTGAATTGTTCCTTTTATTAATACATAGTGTCCTTCTTTGTCTCTTTTAACTGTTTTACATTTGAAGTCTAATTTTTTGTTGGATATTAGTATAGCTACTCCTGCTCTTTTCTGATTGTTATTTGCATGAAATATCTTTTCCCAAACTTTCATTTTCAACCTATGTTTATCCTTGGGTCTAAGATGTGTTTCCTGTAGACAGCATATAGATGGGTCCTGTTTTGAAATCCATTCTGCCTGGCTATGTCTTTTGACTGGGAAGTTTAATACATTAACATTTAGTGTTATTACTGTATGGGCAGTACTTCTACCATTTTGCCTTTTGGATTTTATATGTCATATCTAATTTTTCTTCTTTTTACCTTTACTGGTAGTCTTCATTTCTACACTGTTCTCCACACCTCTCTCTCTCCTGTCTCTTCATAGCTATCTCTAGTGCTCCCTTTTGTATCTCTTGCAGAGCTGTCTCTTGGTCACAAATTCTCTCAGTGATTTTTTTGTCTGAAAATGTTTCAATTTCTCCCTCATTTTTGAAGGACAATTTTGCTGGGTATAGAATTCTTGGTTGGCAGTTTTTCTCTTTTAGTAATTTAAATATATCATTCCACTGTCTTCTCACTTCCATGGTTTCTGCTGAGAAATGTACACATAGTCTTATTGGATTTCCCTTGTATGTGATGGATTGCTTTTCTCCTGCTGCTTTCAAGATTCTCTCTTTCTCTTTGACCTCTGACATTCTGATTAGTAAGTGTCTTGGAGTACATTTATTTGGATCTATTCTCTTTGGGGTATGCTGCACTTCTTGGATCTGCAATTTTAAGTCTTTCATGAGAGTTGGGAAATTTTCAGTGATAATTTCCTCCATTCGTTTTTCTCCTTCTTTTCCCTTCTCTTCTCCTTCTGGGACACCCACAACATGTATATTCATGTGCTTCATATTGTCATTCAATTTCCTGGGTCCTTGCTCATATTTTTCCATTTTTCCCCCTATAGTTTCTGTTTCTTGTCAGATTTCAGATGTTGTGCCCTACAGTTCACTAATCCTATCTTCTGCACTCGAAATCTAGCATTATAGATTTCCATTGTTTTTTTCCATCTCTTCTACAGTGCCTTTCATTCCCATAAGCTCTGTTCTTTGTTTTTTCAGACTTTCAATTTCTTCTTTTTGTTCATTCGTTGCCTTATTTATACCCTCTCTCAATTCCTTCATTTGATTTTTGATGAGGTTTTCCATGTCTGTTCATATATTCTGAATTAATTGTTTCAGCTCCTGTATCTCAGTTGAATTGTTGGGTTGTTCCTTTGACTGGGCCATATCTTCAATTTTCCTGGTGTGATTTGTTATTTTTTGCTGGCTTCTAGACATTTAATTACCTTGATTAGTTTATTCTGGAGATTGCTTTTACTTCTTTTACCTAGGGTTTTCTTGCTGGATGAATTTGTTTTCTGTCTATTCTTTGACATTCAGTTCAGCTTTTTCTGGGCCTCTAGCTTAGGTTTTGTTTAACAGAGGAGAATTTTTCAGTTCTTGTTTTCTTGTTTCTTGCCCTGCTTATATGGTGCCTTTCCCCCCCCACACACACACTTAGGAAGGCCTACATAGGTATTATAGACCCCAGCCAGATTTTCACAGACCAAACTGGCTTCCTATCAAGGGGAAAGAGTCACCTGCATCAGTTTTCCCTGAGGGTGAGACCCAGCAGGTTGAAAGACTTTCCTGTGAAGTCTCTGGACTCTGTTTTTCTTATCCTGCCCAGTGTGTGGCGCTTGTGTGCCTGCATGTCTAACCAGCATTAGATGATGTAGTACCTTTAACATTGGCAAACTCTCCCTGCTGGGGGCATGGTGGAGACAGAGGAGAGGTTGTAGGCTGGTTTTAATGGCTTCAAATTACAGAGCTCTGGTGTCTGAATTTCTTGAGGGAGGGAGTCTGCCTGAGTTGGGCTTCACCCCTCCCTGGGGAAGCCACAGGCTCCAGATAAGCCCTCAAATGAGCTTTTTTTCTGCCTATGCCTGGCGCAGTTGCAGCCTGAGAAGTCCTGACACTGTATTCAAAGGCAGTCAAGACTTTGTAGAAACACAACCACAAAAACCTCTGTTTCTTTTTCCTTTTTCTTTTCATGTCTAAGAGTGACCTCCACTTTGACCAGGTTCACCTGAGCTGGGGGCCCACTTTTGGCAGTCAGAATTTTTTAGAATTTGTTAGTTAATGCCACAATTGGCATTTGGTTGGGCTCACCCCCTGCTGCTAGTAAAGACTCGTTCCTTTCCCCTCTGGGAAGCAACCTGTGGGGGAGAGGCTCTGGCTGCCCCAACTTGGGGAACTCACGGTTCTGGGGAGGCTCACAACTGGTCCAGTTGGTCCAGACTGGGGTACACTGTGTGTCTGGTCACTGATGTTGCCCCAGGAGCTGCTCTGTACTGTTTCTGGTTACGTAGTAGTTGTTCTGGAGGATGAATTAAAATGCACACATTGCTAAGCCACCATCTTGGCTCCCTCTCTCTACCATAACCCATTTCAGAAAAATTGTCATCCCCTAAAATGAACCTATACCCACAGACCATCACTTGCATCTCCTCTGAACCCTTCCAGCTCTAGACAACCCTTAATCTATTTAATATCTCTATACATTTGCCTATTTTGGACATTTCATAAGTCCTTTTACTAGTTTCTTTCATTTAGCATGTTTTCAAAGTTTATCCATGTCATAGTATTTATCAGTACTTCATTCCTTGTTATGACTAAGATAATATTCCATTGTGATATATCACAGTCTGTTTATCTGTTTATTAGTTGATGGGCATTTAGGATGTTTCCACTTTTGGGATATTGTGACTAAAACTGCTATGAACATTATTTGCAAGTTTTTGTGTCCATATGCATTTGGGAATGGAATCATGTATCCCATAAAGACATATTCAAGTGGTAGGTCCCAGTCCTGTGGAAATGAACTGGCTGTAAATAGGATCTCCAAAGTTCCTGTTAACATGAAGTCAAATTGAATCACAATGAGAAATAATGTACAGTTTTATATTTTTCCAAATATTTACCACTTCTCATGATTTTGTTCCCTCTGAAAATCTGGGTTTCCCTTTGGTTTCATTTCCCTTCAGCTCACTTTCTTTAGCCTATCTTACACTGCAGGTAAACTGGTGATGAATTTTCCCAGTTTTCCTTAATATTTCTGGATTTCATTTATTCTTGAAGAAGAGTTTTGCTTCATGTAGAATTTTTCATTGATAGTTGTTTTAATAGCACTTTAAAGATATTTCTACATGGCCTCCACATTTTCTGATAAATCCATGATCATTTGATTCATGGCACCCATATGGAAATATGTTATTTTTCTTTGTATGCTTTCAAGATTATTTTCTTCATATTTGATTTTTAGCATTCTGTCTCTGATATAACAAGGGATGGTTTTCTCCATATTTACCTATTTTTCTGAGCTTTTTGAATGTGTAAATCCATGCCTTTTACAAAATTTGACATGTTTTTAACCATTATTCCTTCCATACATTTTCCATCCAATTTTTTCTGAAATTCCAAATACACGAATGTTGGGAGTTTTCATATTGTCCTAGAGCTCTCTGAAGTTCTATTTTTTTTTTGTTTCTTTTTTTGCATGGGCAGGCACTGGGAATCGAACCTGAGTCTCTGGCATGGCAGGCAAATCTCTGTCTGCTGAGCCACCGTGGCCTGCCCTCTGTTCATTTTTTAAATCTTATTTTATACTCTTTCTTCAGATTAGATGAGTTCTATTGATGAGTCTTAAAATTCACTGACTCTTCTCTTTTTCTTCTCCATCTGATATCAAACCTATCTAGTGAAATTTTTACTTCAAGAATTTTAATTCACATTTAAAAAAGGTTATTAGATAACATACATACAATGCAAAATTTCCCATTTTAACCCTTATATATGAACAGTTCAGTGATGCCAATTATGCTCACAATATCCATTACCACACCCCCCACCATCTGTTACCAGAACTTTTCCTTATTCCAAAAATGAAGCACTGTACCCATTAAGCAATAA
Source organism: Tamandua tetradactyla (assembly GCF_023851605.1). Taxonomy (NCBI): domain Eukaryota; kingdom Metazoa; phylum Chordata; class Mammalia; order Pilosa; family Myrmecophagidae; genus Tamandua; species Tamandua tetradactyla. Next base: position 12,513,475 of record NC_135335.1, read on the forward strand.
CTCTCCATTTCTTCCAAACCCCAGCCTCTGGTGACCTATATTCTACTTTCTGTCTCTATGAATTTACTTATTCTAGGTATTTCATATTGGTGAAATAATACAACATTTGTTAATTTGTGGATGGCTCATTTCACTCACCCAGATATCTTCAAGGTTCATCCATGTTGCAGCATATATCAAAACTTCATTCTTTTATATGCTTGAATAATATGCCATTGTATGTATATATAAAATTTTATTTACCCATTGTGCTGGTTTGAAAGGATGTATGTCCCCTAGAAAAGCCATGTTTTAATCTAAATCCCATTTCATAAAGGCAGAATAATCCCTATTAATACTGTATGTTTGAAACTGTAATTGGATCATCTCCTTGGAGATGTGACTTAATCAAGAGCGACTGTTAAACTGGATTAGGTGACAACATGCCTCCATCCATTTGGGTGGGTCTTGAGAAGTTTCTGGAGTCCTATAAAAGGGGAAACATTTTGGAGAAAGGAGATTTGGAGAGACCAGAAGATGCTGCAGAACCATGAAGCAAAGAGTCCACGAGCCAAATACCTTTGGAGATGAAGAAGGAAGATCCCTCCCGGGGAGCTTCATGAAACAGGAAGCCAGGAGAGATAGCTAGCAGATGACACCGTGCTCACTATGTGCCCTTCCAGCTGAGAGAGTAGCCCTGACTGTGTTCACCATGTGCCTTCTCACTTGAGAGAGAAACCCTGAACTTCATCAGCCTTCTTTAACCAAGGTATCTTACCCTGGATGCCTTAGATTGGACATTTCTATAGACTTGTTTTAATTGGGACATTTTTTCAGCCTCAGAACTGTAAACTAGCAACTTGTTAAATTCCCATTTTTAAAAGCTATTCTGCTTCTGGTATATTGTATTCTGGCAGCTAGTAAACTAGAACACCCAGAATTTTCTAGAACATCAATTTCTTGTTTCTTTGTATCCAAGAGTTCATTTTTTTTTAACATGGGCAGGCACCGGGAATCAAACCCGGGTCCTCGGGCATGGCAGGCAAGCACTCTTACCTGCTGAGCCACCGTGGCCCGCCAAGAGTTCAATTTTCAGATTGTCTCTCTCTTGTCACATATATATACAGTTTTGTTGATTTCTTGAGTCTTTTCATGTTCTCATTTTAATTTATTTCTGCTCTAATCTTCATAATTTCTATCTTTCTTTTTGCTTTGGAATTAGTTTGCTGTTCTTTCTCTTGTTCTTCCAAATGAACAGTTAATTACTTGATATTTGCTCTTTCTTCTTTTATGATATAGGCATTTAATGCAATAAATTTCCTTCTTAGCACTGCCTTTCCTTCATCTGCTAAATTTTGATATGTTGTATTTTCATTTTCATTTGCCTAGAGGTATTTGCTGATTTCTTTTATAATTTCTCCCTTGACTCATGGGTGTTTAAGAATGTGTTGCTTAGCCTCCATATATTTGTGAATTTTCTGACCCTCTGCCTGTTATTGATTTCAAACTTCATCACATTATGATCTGAGTAAGTGTTTTATATGATTTCAATCTTTTTAAATGTAATAATACTTCCTTTGTAAGCCAGCATATGATCTATCCATGAGAATTATGCATGAGTACTTGAGAAAAAGTTGTATCCTGCTGTTGTGAGGTGTAATGTTCTGTAAATGTCTGTTAAATGTAGTTCATTTATTGTATTATTCCAATCCTCTGTTTCTTTATTGATCTTCTGTCTAAATGTTCTATCCATTGATGAGAGTGGGGAATTGAAGTTTCTAACTGTTTTGGTAGAGGTGTCTATTTCTCCCTTCAGTATTTTCAGTGTTTGCCTCTTGTACTTTGGAGCACTTTGGCTTTGTGCATATATATTTATGATCGTCATGTCTTCATGTTGAATTGTTCCTGTTATTAATACACAATGTCCTTTTTTGTCTCTTTTAGTTGTTTTACATTTGAAGTTTAATTTGTCAGATGTTAGTATAGCTACTCCTACTCTTTTCTGATTGTTGTTTGCATGAAACATATTTTCCCAACCTTTCACTTTCAACCTATTTTTGCCCTTGGGTCTAAAATGAGTCTTCTGTAGTCATCATGTAGATGGGTCCTCTTTTTTTAAATCCATTTTGCCAGTCCACATCTTTTGATTGGGAAATTTAATCCAATAACATTCAGTGTTATTACTGTAAAGGCAATATTTTCTTTTACCATTTTGTGCTTTGGAGTTTATATGTCATATCTAATTTTTTTCTCTTTTCACCTTCACTGATAGTCTTCATTTCTATACTCCTCTCCAGACTTTTCTCTCCTGCCTTTTCCTATCTACCCATATTGTTCCTTTTAGTATTTCTTGCAGAGCCAGTCTATTGGTCACAAATTCTCTCTGATTGTTTGCCTGAAAATGTTCTAATTTACCCCTCATTTTTGAAGGACAATTTTGCTGGATTTAGAATTCTTGGTTGGAAGTTTTTCTCTTTTAGAGTCTTAAATATATCATAACACTACCTTCTTTTCTCCATGATTTCTGCTGAGAAATCCGCACATAGTCTTATTGGGTTTCACTTGTATATGATGGATTGCTTTTCTCTTGCTACTTTCAAAATTCTCTCTTTCTTTTTGATATCTGAGAGTCTGATTAATAAGTGTCTTGGAGTATTTCTATTTGAATCTGTTCTATTTGGGGTATGCTGTAATTCCTGGATCTGAAATTTTATGTCTTTCATAACAGATGGGAAATTTTCAGTGATCATTTCCTCCATTACTGTTTCTCTTCCTTTTCCCTTCTCTTCTCCTTCTGGAACAACCACAATATGTATATTTGTGCACTTCATGTTGTCAACAATTCCCTGAGCCCCTGCTCATATTTTTCCACTCTTGTCATTTCAGATGTCCAGTCCTCTAGTTCACTACTTCTTTCTTCTGCCTGTTCAAATCTGTCATTGTAGGTTTCCATTTTTTTATCTCTCCTACTGTGCCTTTCCTTCCCATAAGTTCTGCAATTTGTTTTTTCAAACTTTTGATTTCTTTTTGTTCACCCAATGCTTTCTCTATATGCTCCCTCAACTCATTGATTTGATTGTTCTAAGGACTGTTTCTTGGGGGTGGAGTATACTCTGGGAATTGAAGCTGGGTCTCTTGCATGGAAGGCAAGCATTCTAACCGCTGAACTACCTGTGCACACTGATTTGATTTTTGGTGTGATTTTCCATGTGTCTTTGAACATCCTGCATTAGTTGTTTCAACTCCTGTAACTCATTTGAATTGTTGGTTTGTTCCTTTAACTGGGCCATATCTTCAATTTTCATAGTATGACTCGTTCTTTTTTGCTGGTGTCTTGGCATTTGATTTCCTTAAGTAGTTTATTCTGAAGATTGTTTACACTCTTTTACTTAGGATTTTCTTCCTGGGTGGCTTTGTTTTCTGACTGTTATTTGACATTCAGCTCAGCTTATTCTAGACCTCTAGTGTGTTAGAGTTCTCTAGTAAAACAGAATCAGCAGGAAATATTTGTAGTTATAACATTTATAAAAGTGTCTCGTGTAACTATTGGAATGTAGAGTCCAAAATCCAAAGGGGAGGCTGTGAAGCTGATGACTCCAGTGAAGGGGCTGGACAAACTCCACAGGAGAGACTTGCCAGCCAAACTAGGAAAAGAAGAGAGCCTGTTTCTTCTGAATCCTCCTTGAAAGGCTCCAGTGATTAGATTAAGCATCATTCATTGCAGAAGACACTCCCCTTGGCTGATTACAAACGGGATCAACTGTGAAAGCAGCCAACGTGATCATGATTTAATTCTATGAAATGTCCTTATAGCAACAGACAGACCAGCACTTGCCCAACCAAACAGGTACCACCACCTAACCAAGTTGACACATGAGCCTGACCATGACAACTTGTGATTCATTGTGGAGATCCTCTGTCTTCTGTAGTCACTGTGTTTTGCATGTGTGTTTGTAGAAAATTGTGCAGTTCTTCCACATTGGTTTACAGCTGTTCATAGTATTTTCTTATGGTCTTTTTTTTATTTCTGTGGGTCAGTAGTAATATGTCACCTCTCATTTCTGATTTTATTTATTTACATCTTCTTTTTTCTTTGTCAGTCTAGCTAAGGACTTTTCAATTTGCTTGATCTTCTCAAAGAGTCAACTTCTGGTTTTGTTGATTCTTTTTATTGTGTTTTGTTTTGTTCTTAACTTCACTTATTTCTGCTCTAATCTTTGCTATTTCTTTCTTCCTCACTGCTTTGAGATTAGATTGATGTTCTTTTTCCTTATCCCACCAGGTGTGTAGTTAGGTACTTGATTTTAACTCTTTCTTCCTTTTTTTTTTTTTTTTTTTGCATGGGCAGGTACCAGGAATCAAATGCGGGTCTCAAGGGCAACAGGCAAGAACTCTGCCACTGTGCCGCTATCGCCCACCCTCTTTCTTCCTTTTAAATGTAGTTGTGTAGGGCTATAAAGTCCGCTCTCATCACTGCCTTCACTGCATCCCATAAGTTTTGATACGTTGTCTTCACATTGTTATTTGATTCGAGATATTTACTGATTTCTCTTGCAATTTCTTCTTTGACCCACTGGTTGTTTAAGAGCATGTTGTGTAACTTCCATAAATTTGTGCATTTTCCAGTACTTCATATGTTCTTGGTTTCTGGCTACATTCCATTAAAGTCAGAGAAACTGCTTTCTATAATTTCAATCTTTTAAAATGTAGTAAGACTTTCTTTGTGACCTGTCATTGTCAGGTTCATGTGCAGCTTGGCCAGATGGTGGTACCCATTTGTTTGGTTGGGCAAGTGTTGACCTGTTTGTTGCTGTGAGGACATTTCATAGAATTAAATCATGATCACATCAGCTGCATCCACAGCTGATTTCATTTGTAATCAGCAAAGGGGAGTGTCTTCTACCTGAGTCACTTAATCTAATCACTGGAAGCCTTTTAAGGAGGATTCAGAAGAGACAGGTTCTGTTTCTGCTTTGGCTGGCAAGCCTCTTCTGTGGAGTTTTTCCAGAACCTTCATTGGAGTCATCAGCTTCACAGCCTGGCCTACGGATTTTGGATTCTATGTTCCCATGATGAGTGAGACACTTTTATAAATTTTATATCTATGGATATTTCCTGCTGATTCTGTTTCTCTAGAGAACCCTCGCTAATACATGACCCAACACTTGGTCAATTCTGATCCTGGAGATTGATCCATGAACACTTGAGAAGAATGCGTATCCTGCTCTACACATCTTTTAGGTCTATTACATTTGTCAGATTATTCAAGTTCTCTATTTCTTTATTGATGCACTGTGCAGATATTCTATATAAAGATGTGAGTGGTGTGTTCAAGTCTCCAACTATTATTGCATTATAAATATGTTTATTTCTCCCTTCAATTTTGCTAGCATTTACCTCATGTATTTGGGGGCTCCCTTGTTAGGTGAATATATATTTACAATTGTTATTTCTTCTTTGTAGATTATTGCTTTTATTAATACATTATGTCTTTCTTTGTCTCTTAAAACAGCTTTTTGTTTAACGTCTATTTTGTCTGATATTAATATAGTTATCCCAACTTTCTTTTGGATACCGTTTGTGTGGAATATCTTTTTCCAGCCCTTAACTTTCAACCTACTTGTATCCTTGAGTCTGAGGTGAATCTCTTGTGGACAATGCATACATGGCTAATATATTTTTTAATCCACTCTGATAGTCTGTGTCTTTTGTTTGAGGAATTTAATCCATTAATATTCAATGTTATTACTGTCAAGGCAGTATTTACTTCAAGCATTTTTATCCTTTGGCTTGTACAGTTGTATTTTTTGTCTCTCTTTTTACCCTTAGGTATCTTTGCCAATAGTCTTCATTTGTATACTTTACTCCAAGCTTCTCACTCCTGTCCTTTCCTTTTAGACTGCAATACTCCCTTTTGTGTTTCTTGTAAGGCAGATCTCTTGTTAATGAATTCTCAGTTTCTGCTTATCTGTAATGATCTTTAAATTCTCTCTCATTTTTGAAGGACAGTTTTGCTGAATAGAATATTCTTAATTGACAGTTTTCTCTTTCACTAACTTGAATATATTGTACCACTGCCTTCTTGCCTCCCTAGTTTCTGATGAAAAATCAGTGCTTATTCTTAAGGCATATGTTATATGTAATAAATCTCTTTTCTCTTGCTGTTTTCAGAATTCTATCTTAATGTTTGGCATTTAACATTCTGAATTGTACATGTCAGCTTAAGTCTATTTGGATTTATTTGGCTTGGTTGGAATATTTTTCACTCCTTGGACTTGGATCTCAATGTTTTTCATAGGAATTGAGAAGCTCTCAGCCATTATTGCCTAAAATATTTCTTCTACCCTTTCCCCCCCTCTTCTCCTTCTGGGATAGCCTTGATGCAAATGTTTCTGTGCTTTGTGTTGTTCATCATTTCCCAGAGATACTGTTCAATGTTTCCATTAATTCTCAGTTGTTTTCTCTGTTTGAATGCATGTGTTCTGTCTGCTAGCTTGCTTATCCATTCTTGTGCCTCTTCAAAGCTGCCGTTGGGTGCCTCTAGTGTATTTTTAAGTTCATTTGTCTTGCCTTTCATTCCAATAAGTTCTGTTATTTTTCTTTGCATTCTTTCAGATTCTTCTTTATGCACACCCAGTGTCTTCTTAATATCCTTTATCTCTTTAGCCATCTCTTTGAATTGGTTTTGGATCAGTTGTTCCAGATTCTGTATCTCCTTTGACTTTTGATTTTTCTCCTTTTATAGTCCATATCTTCCTATTCCTTTAACATAGCTTCTTAATTTCTGCTGATCTCTGGCCCTTGTATGATCTTGGTGAGTTTACCCAGAAGATCAGATTCTCTCTATTGTCAAAGAGCATGTTGTTCATTGGGCTTGTGTTGATCCTCACTTTTAACAATTTTGTTTGTCAGTGTTACCCAACTAGGGTTGGGCCCACAGCACCCATAAATAGTGCAGCACACACCAGCTCCACAGGACCCCAAGGTGAGGGTCAGGTAAGGACACCAAAAAGCCTTTACTTCTGTTCCCCAAGGGTTTGCTTTCCTGGCCTGCCTTGCTTTTGGTACTGTTCACCCAAAACCTTTTTAAATGACTTCTCAGAGATATATTTTCCTCACCTGCCAGCAGACGGCAAGCTTGGACAAAATGTACCCCTTCACTCTCTGAAGGCTTTTTAGCTGTCAGCTCCAGACAGTTTTGCAGCTTGGCAGGATGGGTTGAAAATGCTGGTGGTCCCAGCAATCCAAATTTGCTCTTCAAAACCTGGAGAAGTGCTACCCTGTTGCCTGTCCTTTTCTTGAGAAGGTAGGCCTCTGTTCTTCCTCTGGAACTGCCCACCTGCCAGGGACAGGGAACTGAACACTTTCTGCTGTTAAAATGTGGCATGGGTGCCAGTAGGCAGACCTGGGGTGTGGGGTTGGTTACTAATGATGTACACTGTAGCATCTCTGTCTTCACTCTGCACTTGCCTGGGTGTTGCATAGTCCTCTGCCTGGTCTCTAGAGCCTCAAATCTGTTGTCCCATAGCGATTCTGCCAGGGAAAGAAGTGAGTCCAGCCTCTCCATATCACCAAGTTTGGATCCTCTCTAATACATCTTTGAAAAAAATCTCTGAATCTCTTATTTTTAATGGTCATGTAGTATTTCTTAGTTAGGATTTATGACCATTTCTTTGGCCAGCTCTTATTGACAGGCACTTAGACAATTTCCAGTTGTTGCTACCAAATATAATATGAAGAGAAATACAGGTTACAATGTTGAAAACAGGGAATTAATGAAAAGTTCCTTCATAGCAGAGAGTTAAATTCTGAATCACAGGATATCCAGTGAAAGGATCTGAAGCAGTCAAAGACATAGGATAGTCCCTCCATACTTGTACATGAAGAAGGAAGATGCAATGTAGGGCATGTGGACTAACTTTTTAAAAGGACAAAGTGCCCCTGAACTCTTATTTTTCCTACGAAGATGGGGGTGACTAGAGACCTGGTGCCTTCCTGACCCCAGTCCCCCACTTGTACCTCTTTTCAAATGACTCTACAAGGATCCAAGTGGACTTCCCAATATCAACCCTGATAACTATGGGATGGACCTGCACAGTGATGGCTCCACTGAAGTCCATCCCCACCTGGGCCAGGGGTAAAGCCTTTCCTCACTGGTCATCTTCATCAGCACTTGGTCTCATCAGTAATTTTTATTTTGGCCGTTCTAATAGAAGTGTATATGTGTCTCATCATGGATTTAATTTGTGTTACCCTAATCATTAGTTATGGTAAGCATCTTTTCAAGGGTTTATTTGCCATCTGTATATTTTTTGGTGATTTGGCTGTTCAAGACTTGCTTTTTTTTTATAAAAGAAGCCTTGCCTTATTTTAAATTGGGTTGTTTGCTTGCATATTGTAAAGACTAAAGAGTTCTTTATATATTATGGTTGCAAATCCTTTGTCAGTTGTTTGCTTTGCAATATTTCCCCAAAAATGTACCTAGTCTTTTTACTCACATTGCAGTGTCTTTCACAGTATATTTTAGTTTTACATTTTTATGAAATCCAGTTTGCTATTTTTTTCCATTCTGAATTGTTCTTTTAGTGTCGTGCCGAAGAAATCTTTGCCTCACTCCCAGTATTGAAGATTTCTCCTCTTTTCTTCTAAATGTTTTATAGGTTTACGTATTGCATATTACATTTAGATCTATGGTCTATCTGAGTTAACTTTTTATTAGCTATTAGGTTTATGATGTTGTTTTTATTTATGAATCAATGTCTAATTATTAAGCATGACTTTTTGAAGGTATTTCTTTTTTCCCCTGAATTTCCTTTTGAACATAGTCAAAAATCAATTGACCCTATATGTGAGGTCTATTTCTGGATTTCCTATTCCATTCTGTTAACCTATGAATCCACATTTTTGCCGATACCTAGTGATCACAATCATGGTAGCTTTGTCATGTTTAAAATCTGGTGTATTATTCCTCAGTTTTATTCTTTATCAAAATTATTTTGGCTATCTATCTACTTTGCCTTTCAATATAAATTTTCACATTAGCTGGCTGTTAGGGAAAGTCCTGCGAAGGATTTTGAATGGAATCGCATCAAATCTAGACATAAATTTGCGGTGAAATATTTGTTTATTATAATGAGTCTCGTAATCCATAAACATGACATCTCTCTATTTTTTATGCTTTTGTTTTCTTTTATCAACATATTGTAATTTTCATCATACAAAACCTATGCATTTGCTATATTTTTATATCTAGGTATTTGTGTTGAGCTATTGTAATGGGTATATATGTATTTTTTATTTTTGTTTCAACTTGTTCATTGCTGGAGTATAGAAGTACAATTTATTTTGTAGGTTGCCCATGAATCCTGAAACACAACTAAGACAGTATTTAGAGAGAAAATATGACACCAAATGTCTATGCCATAAAAAAAGGAAGGTTTCAAGTTAGAGATCTTAGGTTCTATTTTGTGAAGTTAGAAAATAATAGAAAATTAAACTCAGTTTATGCAGAAGAGAAATAACAAAGTTCTGACCAGAAGTCAATAGATTAGAAAAGAGAAAAATAAGAAAGAAAATTGATGAGACCAAAACCTGGCTCTTTGAGACCAATAAAGTTGATAAACCTCTATTCAGACAGGTGCAGAGAAAAGAAAATACACAAGACATATAAGAAATGAGAGATGTGACATCACTATAGATTCTACAGCATTAAGACAATAATAAGAGATTATGAACAACTTAATGGCAGTAATTTTGACAATTTAGATGATATTAGATATTATTTCAATTCTGTCAAGAAGAAATGGGACATCTAAATTGCCTTAAATCTATTAAACAAATTTCACATGCAAAATATCAAGCCCAGATGGATTCAGTGGCAAATTTTACCACACATTTAGGAAGAAATTATACCAATTCTATACAACCTCTTCCAGCAAATTAAAGAGGAAAGAACACTTCTCCACTCAGTCTGTGAGACCACCATTCCTTTAGTTTCAAAACTAAAAATATTAATTGCTATCCACCATAACATAACATCAATGGAAGCATTCTTTAATTTTAGCCTATCAAATCTAGCAATATATATAGAAAAAGCGCTACATCCTCACCAACTGGGATTTACCCCAGGAAGTCAACGATAACTTTGAAAAGTAATTAATGTAATTCACTATATTGAGAGAGATCATAAGAGATGAATTGTATGCTTGAATCAACAGATGTAGAAAATGGATTCAACAGTTTAGTCCCAACTCATGGTAAGAACTAACCAAACAAGGAACCAGAGGGAATTTCTCAATTTGATAAATTCTTCTACAAAAAAGTCTCCACCTAATATACTTAATGGTGAATATTTTAGTTCTGGACTGCTAAAACCAATACCATATGGTGGATTGGCTTAAACACCATGAATTTTCTGGCTCACCATTTTGGGACTAGTCCAAAATCAATGTATCAGCAAGGCAATGCTTTCTCCCTTAAGACAGTGGAATTCTGTGGCTGGCTGCCACAGGCCTATGGGACTTTGGCTATTCCATCTCATGGAAATGCACCTGGTGTCATCTTCATTTTCTTCTGGTTTCTGTTGACTTCTGGAGTCTGGCTGTTTCTGCAGCTTCTCTCTCTGATTTTCACTTTGCTTGTAAAGGACTCCAGTAATCTGACTAAACTCAACTTGATTGAGAAAAGCCATAACTTAACTGAAGTAGCTTCTTGCACAGTTTCTATTTGCAATGGGTTCACACCCTCAGGACCAGGGGTTGGAAACTGATCATGACTTTTGTGGGAGACATGACCAGTCTGCAACAGTGAGTGTGTGAATGCTTTTCTCCCAAGGCAAGGTTGTTTGTTCTTATCATTTCTGCTACATTTTGATCAGGGTTCTAGCTGGTGTAATAAAGCAAGTAGAAGAAACATTGAAAAGGAAGAATTAATACTGCTTTTATTTGAAGATATAACGTATAAAATTTGATAGGATCTATCAGAAAAGGCTATTAGAATTAATTAGTAAAGCTGCAGAATGCAAGATTAAAATACAGAATTCAAGTTTATTTTTATATAGTAGCCATGAACAATCAGAAATTAAAATTTAAAAACCACACAATTTATAATAGTGTAAAAATATCACCAGATAATTTAGGGACATGTTTCATAGAGATGTGAAAACTTCTACAGTGAAAATTAGAAAATGCTGCAAAGAGGAAACAAAGACCAAAATGGAGATAGATCCTGTATTCATAGTTGGAGACTCAATATGGTTGAGTTGTCACTTCCCCAGAAATTGTATAAGTTGAATGCAATCCCAGTCAAAATTCATATAGGCTTTAAGAAAGAAATACAGCATCTGACAAACAGATTATTGAAATAGTTGAATTAAGCATCTGCAGTGGTGACTTCAATCACTGGTCCTGGCTCTCTCCTGGTGGAAGTAATCAGTTTAATAATCCCAGAAGGATTGTGCAGGAGTTGTTTGTAGAGTCTCATCTGTAAATGATGTCAAGTCTTCAGACTTTCGGCAAAAGGACTTTTCCTTGAGATGATTCTCGGAGTCTTAGAAGTATCAGAACTGGTCTCTTCACTGAGGTTTTTTTCCGTTGCACCTCCAATGAAGGCAGCACGCACGCTTTTCAAGACCTGCCACTGTGGATGTCTAGGGAGATTCTAATGTGGTGAATCACCACCTCTGGTTCCACAGGTGTCTTTTTTTTTTTTTGAAAGGTTGAATACTTTATTATTTACATATACAAAAGAATGTGAGAATAGAAACTGAGGATGGGGCAGGGTAAGGAAGATGCTTCTGCCTCAGTCGGTGATGATGAGTTCATCCACCCCCCAGTCTTCATAGCTCCCGTCTGGTAGGTAGCGGCGAATGATGATGGGGATCTTTCGGGCCTTCAGTTCTTTCATGGCGATGAGCAAGGGATCTGTCTCTCCCTCCAGCTCCACCATCACAGGGGCACACATCGCAATCTGGAGGGCTCGGGTGCCCAGCACACGGGCCCGCTCATACTTTGTCATGTACGGTGTAGTGATTCGCTTCTGGTTGGCCTGCGGTCGCTCCCCAGAATGGAGGATCTCGACGTTCTCCTGGCCCTCCTCCTCGGCATTCTCCAAGTCATCTAGCCCTTCATCCTCCTCCACATCATCAAAGTCATCACCATCAAAATTGTCCTCGTTATCTGACATGCTGCCCCGGCTGCAGCGACCCCACTCTGGTACGCACACGCGCGCGGAGACTCGCACCCAGCCTCCAATTCGCGCGGCGCCCGGCACACTCCACAGGTGTCTTTTCAGTGCCCTTAAAAGCTATGGTGGGGGGCGGGCCATGGTGGCTCAGCAGGCAGAGCTCTCGCCTGTCATTCCAGAGACCTGAGTTCGATTCCCAGTGCCTGCCCATGCAAAAAAAAAACAAAAACAAAAACAAAAAGCCATGGTGGCATGAGGCTTTCTGACCAACATGCTCCTCAATAAGAGCAAATATTGTTGAGCCAGGAGAAGTGGGGTTTGGAGTGAGGTAGCAGCTATGACCATGGTTTACTCCAAAAACCAAATAGGCTGATAAAAAATAGAAATTTCCAATGTGATTCTAATATTTATATTTAAATGCAATGGACCTATGCTAACTAAAACAATTTTGAAACATAAGAACAAATTTGAAAGGATTACACTACATAACTTTAAGACTTATTAAAGAGCAAGATAGTATGGCATTGCCATAAAGGCAGACAAATAGGTTATGAACTTTATAGAGAGTCAAAAATATAACTACAGTTATATGGTCGCTTGACTTGACAGGTGGAAAGGCAATGCGGAGAGACACATTTTTCAATGAACTGTCCTGGAAAAATTGTTCATGTAAAAGAAAACAAACAGAACTTTGCCCCATTCCTCACACCATATTAAAAATTTAACTCCTGGTGACTCATAGACCCAAATGTAAAGGCTAACAATATAAAAACCTCTACAAGAAAATCTTAGTGTTTCGTTCAGATTTCTTACCTGTGGCCCCAAAAGTATGAACGATAAAAGAACATCTCAATTGGATGTTCAATTCAAATTTAAAATGTGTGCTCTTTCAAATGTCTCTGTTATTCAGCATCTTTAGTTTAATTTCCAAGACAGGGATGAAATAAATAACATGTCCTGCTATATCCCCAGGGATATAGCTGGTCTGATCTTCACTGCCTGGTCAGAATGAAGATGAATGAACCAGGTTCATGTAGGATCCTGGTTTAGTAGGACCTGTCTGTGAATGCTAGCTACCTCCCTCACTCCCACCTCAGCTAGTTACCTTCCACATGAGGCTTTCCTTGCATCCTCTAGGTAGACTGAGGCACAGTTTTATGTCCCCTTCTTGACCTTTACCAACATGAGCTAAGTCCATGTGCTGTAGGGGGGTCATGGTTGTGGACACCCCTTGTAATTCAGTTGACTGAGCAACAGTGAAAGCTGGGTAAGCTCTGCTTCAGCAAGAATCACATCAGCTTCAGCTACCTCTGGGCTTCTTCAAGGTTTGGAAAAGAAAGAAGAGTAGGCATGGGAAAGAAAGTCACTAGTAAAAACTCCAAGGAGTTGCAAACTCTACCCTGACACCAGGTTATTGTTTTTATCTTTGAGCTGATTGCAATTCACATCTGAGCCTCCCTGGGACATATATAGAAACCTGGATAGCAGCACCTGAAACTGTAGATGCTGAGTTAACCATGTCATAAAGCATCTGCTTTGTATTCCTTGATTTCACTGCTCCCAAGCAGCAGAATAAAAAATAACTTATATAGCCAATTCCAACCACATCACCACTCACATTCAATAATTTTGAATTTTCTCAACCAAAGCAGAGCACTCTGCATCCTGGGAGGAGGAAGTGAACTCATTTGGGAAATATGTATAAGAGCCTTCAATTATAAGGGATGAATGTGTGAAGCACTGTGCTGGTTTAAAGCTTTTTGGACTCATGAAGATCATGTTCTTAAAGCTATTCTATTCTTGTTATTGAAAAGTTTTTTGTGGGTGGGACCTTTTGATTAGGTTATTTCATTTGAGGCATGCCCCGGGTGGGTCTTAATCCTTTTAGTGGAATCCTTTATAAGAGGATGAAATTTAGAAAAACAGACACAGAAAAAAGACACAGAACCTAAGGAAAGTGAGAAAAACTGAGAAAAGTCACAGACACAGAAAGGAAGCCACTGAAGCAGGAAGATGAAAACAACAAAGCTCAGAAGAGAAGGGAGAGATGTGCAGGTATTGTCATGTGCCATGCCATCTGACAGAGAACACAGGACCACTGGTATCCACACTTTAGAAATAAAGCATTGCTTGTTCATGCCTTCATTTGGACATTTTCATGAACTCGGAACTGTAAGCATGTGTTAATAAATCCCCATTGTGAAACCCACCCATTTGTGGTTTCTGCATTTCAGCAGGTTTACCAAACTAAAACAGGCACTGTGCAAGGTACTTGCCTCAGCTGTTTTGCTCAACTACACTTGCTCTCCCAAACTCAAAAGTGTTCAAATAACTTGTACAAGGCCATATGGCATGTGCAACCAGGTAGGAATTTCTACTGGACTCCAAAGGTACACTTCTCAGTGTACTCATACAATGCCTTTCCAGATTTAAGGAAAATAATGTGATTCCCTTCATTGCGTCTTGCTTACTGAAGGCATCTAAACAATCCCAGAGCTAGTAGGGGCTGACCCATCACTTGTTCTGGGAATGCTGGGCTTTCTCCCCTGGCTGTTTGCCCAGAGTTTCCAGATCCTCCTGGCTGTAGGGCATGACATCTGGCATAGCTGACTGGGCTTACCAGATGACACATTTCAGAAGTTTGGGGGGTTGAAGTCTTCATGGGGTGATTTGACAAATAGGTGCCAGGAGGTGGGAGCGAGCTGGAAAGCTAAATTCTATCTATTTCTTCTCACCCAGGGGCTACTCTGAGGCATGGTTTCTCATTGCAGCTCCTCTGGAGAAGTATTACCTACCAAGTAAACTGCTAGTTATTAGGCCAGGGGAGATTAAGTGGATGGGCAATGGCCATGGTGGGTGTACACTGGATGGTTGCCATGTTATTTGGGGGAAAAAGGGAGTGACCAAAGGAGCTGTAAAGCACATCAGGGCTAAACACAGATTTAGAGTAGTATATATTTCCTAAGTGGCTCTATGCCAACTGGGTGACAGTTGGAAGCTTCTGTAAATTTGGGTGTTGGGATCTTCACTGATTCTCACACTGAGCCCTGGCAGCAGGGGGGTAATAAATGGTGATGTTAACATGCCCATCTTCCAGCCTCTGAACCAACTCCCTCTCAGATTGCCTAGTCCAGTACTGAGCCCTGGGCTTTGGAGAGTATGAGGTTGCCACCTGTTTGCTGTGTGATTTCTTTTCTTAGCCTCCACTTCCCCCTCTGTACAATAGAGACAGCTGCTTTTCAGGGTTGAGATTATTTTGTAGACAATGCAGATAAAGTGCTTGGCACAATACTTAGCACTTATTACATTTTAGGAAGTAGAACTGGTGATATTATCCTTGATGATATTTTCAAGCTTGATAATTAAGCATCAGTGATTCCCAAACTAGAATCCCCTAGGAAGCTTTAAAAGACCTTTGCACCCCACACCAATGACCTTAGAATGTCTGGGCTGCCACGACACAGCCAAGTTTGGGAAACTCTGTCATGGAATTCCTGGTGCTCCTATAAGATCAGCAGGACAGATATGATCTCGGTATGATCTGGGGATTGGAGAGGAAAAGGTCACAGCTCTGATTAATGGTAGGGCCGAGGATGGAACCCATGACTGCTGACCAGCAGGCAGGGGCACCTCTATGACATAGAGGACATGTTCTTGGCTTGGGTGGGGTTTGCTCTGAGGCTCCTGATCTACATCAGGTTTCTCCACCTTGGCTAATATCCCATGACATCAGCTGTTCCCTCACAAAGAAACTCCCTTAGAGGGGCAAGAAGCGAACACCAACCTGCTGATGTCACAGGCCCGGCCCTCATTGGTCATCAGAGAGGCATCTCTGACCTCTGCCTAGAAGGCGTGGCAACCACAAAAACATTCTCAAAAGACTCGGTGCAAGAATTTGGTCCTAGAGAAATACAATTCCCTCACATAGCAACTGTGCAAATAATGGTTTTTTTGCGAAAATGTCACTTTTTGGAAAAATACTTCTTTTTTTATAAATTAAAAAAAGTTGTTTTTTAATAAAAACTTTTGCTCAAATGTACAAAATAAATATGCTACAAGCAGTGATATTTTGTCATTGTACTTTTAGACAAGGACACACCTGTCAGTGTATTCAACAGAGGAATTTCTAGTCAGAGAATATTGTATGGAAACACTTGAATTGTCCTCTGTATTTTTTGGTTGCTTAATTTTTAATTTCATAATCTGAGGTCTGCAATCCAACTAGTCTTGGAAGGGAAGTATAATGTAGAACCCAAAGAACTGCTGTGAGAGCAAAAAATGATAGGATATCCCACCTAGGTGGTCTGCTCTCCTCAACTACAGAAGGGAGGGTCTTGTTGTTAAATCACAAATCAACTTGTCCATAGTGGGCATTGGTGATCTACTTGCCAGTCTTGCCATTCCTGGATGCAAAGCACTCCATGGCTTCCACAGTGTTCATACTTCCTTCACCCTGACAAAGACCACATGCTTGCCATAAATGATGGTTATTTTCTAGTGTCAACTTGACCTAGTGATTATGCCCAGTTGTCTGGTTAAGCAAGCACTGGCCTGACTATTGCTACAAGGCCATTTCATGGTTGGTGGATAAACTGGAAGGGTGGTGTATTAAATCATCAGTCATTTGATTGCATCTCTGGCTGATTACATAGGATGTGTAATAGGATGTGTAAATAGGATGTGTCTTCCACAATGATATAATCCAATCGGTTAAATGTTTTTAAGGAAAGAGAGAGATTCTTTCACTGCTTCTTCAGCCAGCAAGCTTATCCTGTGAAATATGTCCAGATTCTTCATCAGAGCCACCAGCCTCACATCCTGCCCTATGACCTTTTGTCTCTTCCATTCCCATGGTTGATGACCATGTAAATCTCCTATCTTCAGATATATCCTATTGCTTCTGTTTCTCTAGAAAACCCTGATTAACACACCATCCAACCACTCAGTCATAGAAGTGCAGATGAAAACTAGGAACAATTTGTGTTGGGTCCAGCATTGACCATAGACAAGATGCCAGGATCCATATGCTTCAGGATGAAATTCTCATCATCAAACTTCTCCCCAGATGGACTTCCCACCAGTGCTGTGATGGCATGTGAAGTCAACACATTGGTACATAAACCCAGGAATAAGTCTGTGACAATGGGAACCATTTTAACCAAGTTCTCCCCAGTGCTCAAAGAAGGAGAATTTTTGCTATCCTAGGAACTTTGCAAAGAGCTTGAAAGAGACCCAGCCCAAGGGCTGGCCACAGATGGCAATGCCAAAGAACATGGTGGGGTTAATTATGGCTTCCTGCTGGGAAATGCATCAATGGGAGGCAGCATCAGTAAGCTCTTCAATCTATTGTGTGTGTTCATTATTTTCTCATTTATTGAAGCACTGCAGTACTTTGCTTTCATTTATCCTGAAAGCTACATTTCCATTCTATAAATTTGCTTTAAAGAGCTGTTTGAGTGCTAGATAATTGTGGGCTCCCAAATGGCTGAGAAATGGTACCTTAGTACCCTAAGGCTGCTGTGACAAAGTACCACCAGCTGAGTGGCTGAGAGACACAGGAATTTATTGCCTCACAGGTATGGAAGCTGAAAGTCCAAAATCAAGCTGCCAGCAGTGCCACACTTCCTCTGAAGTCTGTAGAATTCTGGCAGTAGCTTCCTAGTAATCTGTATTTGTGATGTCATTCAATCTCAGCTCCATCACGTGGCTGTCTTCTCTGCCTATGTCCAAATTTCCTCTCCTTATAAGGAAACCAAGCATATTAGACTAGGGCTCACCCCAATCCATTTCTGTCTTTTCTTAGCTAGTAACATCTTCAAAGATCTATTTTCTAAATAGGGTCATATTCATTAGACCGGCGATTAGGACATGAGTTTATATTTTGGGGGGACACAATTCAACCCACATCAATAGATAAGGAAAATGATGTGGAAATGAAAAAGAAAATGCATACAGTGTATCTATGTTGCAATACATTTATATATAAGCTGTCTGTGGAGGCTTTGAAAGTGACATGCATACTTATATAAACATGTTTTCCTTGTTCTGTCTGATATATTTTTCTATCTGTGGAAGTAATTTGACTACCTTGTGTTGTCATGAAATACATCATAATTTTTTCCCATTAAAAAGAAGGAGAACTTCCGGGTCAAGATGGCAGCTTAACAATGTGCACGTTTTAGTTCGTCCTCCAGAACAACTACTAAATAACCAGAAACAGTACAGAACATCTCCTGGGACTATGTCAGTGACCAGACACACAGCCTACCCCAGTCTGGACCAGCTGGACTGGCTGTGAGCACCCTCCCAAAACGTGAGTTCCCAAAACTGTGGCGGCCAGTGCCCCTCCCCCACAGGCCACTTCCCAGAGGGGAAAGGAAAGGACTTTACCAGAAGCAGGGACTGGGCACAATCAAATGCCGATTGTGGAACTAATTAACAAATTCTGACTACTAAAAATAGGCCTCCAGCTTAGGTGAACCTGATCAAAGCAGAGGTTGCTCATTTTTGCCCTGGCACCAAGGGGGCAGGACTGACAGAAAAAGGGGGGAGAAAAAGAAGGAAACAGAGGATTTTGTGGCTGTGTATCTACAAAGGCTTGACTGCCTCTGGATACAGTGGCAGGACTTTTCAGGCTGCAACTGCCCCAGGCATAGGCAGAAGTGCGCTCTTTTGGGGGCTTGTCTGGAGCTTGTGCCCTCCCCAGGGGAGGGGTGAAGCCCAACTCAGGTGGAATCCCTCTCTCAAGGAGTTCAAACACCAGGGCTTGGTAATTTGAACCCATTAAACCAGTCTACAATCTCCCCTCTGTCTCCACCATGCCCCCAGCAGGAGAATCTGCAAAAGTTAAAGATACCACATCATCTTATGCTGGTGGGACCTGCAGTCAGACAAGTGCCACATACTGGCAGGATAAAAAAAACAGAGTCTAGAAACTTCGCAGGAAAATCTTTCAACCAGCTGGGTCTCACCCTCAGGGAAAACTGATGCAGGTGACTCTTTCCTCCTGATAAGAGGCCAGTCTGGTTTGGGAAAATCTGGCTGGGGTATATAATATCTAAGTAGACCCTCCTAAGTGTAGGGTGGGGAAGGCACCACACAAGCAGGGCAAGAAACAAGAAAACAAGAACTGAAAAATTCTCTTCTGTTAAACAAAACTTAAGCTAAAGGTCCAGATAAAGCTGAATGGAATGTCAAAGAACAGATAGACAACAAATTCAACCAGCAAGAAAACCCTAGATAAAAGAAGTGAAAGCGATCTCCAGAATAAACTAATTCAGTAATTAAATGCCTAGACGCCAGCAAAAAAACCAAATCACACTAGGAAAATTGAAGATACGGCCCAGTCAAAGGAACAAACCAACAATTCAAATGACATACAGGAGCTGAAACAATTAATTTAGAATGTACAAACAGACATGGAAAACCTCATCAACAACCAAATCAATGAATTGAGGGAGGATATAAAGAAGGCAAGAAATGAACAAAAAGAAGAAACTGAAAGTCTGAAAAAACAAATCACAGAATTTATGGGAATGAAAGACACAGTAGAAGAGATGAAAAAACAATGGTAACCTACAATGGTAGATTTCGAGAGACAGAATATAGGATTTCTGAACTGGAGGATGGAACATCTGAAATCCGACAAGAAACAGAAACTATACGAAAAAAAATGGAAAAATATGAGCAGGGACTCAGGGAATTGAAAGACAATATGAAGCGCACAAATATACGTGTTGTGGGTGTCCCAGAAGGAGAAAAGAAGGGAAAAGGAGGAGAAAAACTAATGGAGGAAATTATCACTGAAAATTTCCCAACTTTATGAAAGACTTAAAATTACAGATCCAAGAAGTGCAGCATACCCCAAAGAGAATAGATCCAAATAGACATACTCCAAGACATTTAATAATCCGAATGTCAGAAGTCAAAGAGAAAGAGGATCTTGAAAGCAGCAAGAGAAAAGCAATCCATCACATACAAGAGAAGCCCAATAAGACTATATGCAGATCTCTCAGCAGAAACCATGGAGGTGAGAAGACAGTGGGATAATATATTTAAATTATTAAAAGAGAAAAACTGCCAACCAAGAATTCTATATCTAGCAAAACTGTCCTTCAAAAAAGGAGGGAGAAATTAAAACATTTTCAGACAAAAAATCACTGAGAGAATTTGTGACCAAGAGACCAGCTCTGCAAGAAATACTACAGGGAACACTAGAGACAGATACAAAGACAGAAGAGAGAGGTGTGGAGAAGAGTGTAGAAAGGAAGACTATGAGTAAAGATAAAAAGAAGGAAAATTAGATATGACATATAAAATCCAAAAGGCAAAATAGTAGAAGAAAGTTCTACCCATGCAGTAATAACACTGAATGTTAATTGATTAAACTCTCCAATCAAAAGACATAGTCTGGCAGAATGGATTAAAAACAGGACCCATCTATATGCTGTCTCTACTCAAAGGACACAAGGCCAAGGAAACAAAAGGACATTTACACACCAATGTTTATAGCAGCATTGTTAACAATTACCAAGAGATGGAAACAGCCAAAATGTCCATCAACAGACAGTTGACTAAACAAACTGTGACATTTACATAAGATGGAATATTATGCAGCTCTAAGACAGAAGAAAGTTATGAAGTATGTAACAACATGAATTGACCTTAAGGACATTATGCTGAGTGTGATTAGCCAGAAATAAAAGGACAAATACTGTATGGTCTCACTGATATGAACTGACATTAGTGAATAAAATCAAAATATTTCCTTGGTAACAGAGACCGTCAGGAGATAGAAATAGGGTGAGATATTGGGTAATTGGAGCTGAAGGGATACAGATTGTGCAACAGGACTTAATATAAAAACTCAGAAATGGACAGCACAATACTACCTAACTGTAATGTAATTATGTTAAAACACAGAATGAAGCTGCATGTGAGAATGATAGAGGGAGGAAGGCTGGTGCATAAATGAAATCAGAGAGAAAGATAGATGGTAAAGATCAAGATGGTATAATCTAGGAATGCCTAGAGTGTATAGTAATAGTGAAATGTACAATGTACAAATTTTAAAAATGTTTTTGCATGAGGAAGAGCAAAGGAATGTCATTATTGCAGGGTGCTGAAAATAGATGATAATTAATAGTTTAAAATGTCACCTTATGTGTGAGACTAAAGCAAAAAATGTTTATTTGTTACAAAATTTATATTTTGACTAGTGCATTTCCTAATATAACTCATGTAGATAGTTTGATTGAATGTCATGAGTACTTGGAATCTCAGGTAGGACATGAGATTTTGTTGGTTTGTCCAGAGTGATGCCCCGATGAATCTCAGAGTGATTTGATCAGTGACTGGAAAAGTATTTGCAAGCCCCCTTCGGGGAATGGTGAGAGTGGGGAGAAATTCAACTTCCCCAAGTTGAATTCTTGATATTCTCACGAGCAGTGGGGACAACCAAAGCTATAGTCTGAGCCCCCACTGTTGGGTGTTGTTCATATGAAACTTAACCCCACAAAGGATAGGTCAAGTCTACTTAAAATTTAGGCCTTAAGAGTCACCCCCAAGAGAGCCTCTTTTGTTGCTCAGATGTGGCCTTTCTCTCCAGCCAACATGATGAGCAGTCTCACCACCCTCCCCCTCTCTGCGTGGGACATGACTCCCAGGGGTGTGGACCTTCCTGGCAACGTGGGACAGAAATCCTAGAATGAGCTGGGACTCAGCATCAAGGGATTGAGAAAAACCCTAGAATGAGCTGAGACTTAGCATCAAGGGATTGAGAAAACCTTCTCGACCAAAAGGGGGAAGAGTAAAATGAGACAAAGTGTCAATGGCTGAGAGATTCCAAACAGAGTTGAGTGGTTATCCTGGAGGTTATTCTTATGCGTTAAGTAGATATCACCTTGTTGTTCAAGATGTAGTGGAGAGGCTGGAGGGAACTGCCTGAAAATGTAGAGCTGTGTTCCAGTAACCATGTTTCTTGATGATGATTGAACAATGATATAGCTTTCACAACGAGACTCTGTGAATGTGAAAAGCTTGTGTCTGATGCTCCTTTTAGCTACTATATCAACAGAAGAGTAGAACATATGGAATAAAAATAAA
Source organism: Tamandua tetradactyla (assembly GCF_023851605.1). Lineage (NCBI taxonomy): Eukaryota > Metazoa > Chordata > Mammalia > Pilosa > Myrmecophagidae > Tamandua > Tamandua tetradactyla. Next base: position 12,535,741 of record NC_135335.1, read on the forward strand.
TAATAGGGGGAACAAATGTTAAAATAAATTTAGTTTGAAATGCAAGTAGTAAATGAAAGCGAGGGGTAAGGGGTATGATATGTATAATCTTTTTTTCTCTGTTATCATTTTATTTCTTTTTCTGTTGTCTTTTTATTTCTTTTTCTAAATCAATGCAAATGTTCTAAGAAATTATGAATATACAACTATTTGATAATATTAAGAATTACTGATTGTATATGTGGAATGGAATGATATCTTAATGTTTTGTTTGTTAATTTTTTTAATTAGTAAAAAAAGTTAAAAAATAAAAATAAAATAAAAATAAAAAGATAAAAAGAAGGAGAATTTTTTCCCACAGTTTTTCACTTGCTGGACTGAGTTTTATTTCCTTTTAACTTTTTTCATTATAAAATAAAACATATATACAAAGCAAAGAAAGAAATATCAATACTTTTCAAAGTACACTTCAACAAGTACTTACAAAGCAGATTCCAGATTTTGTAATAGATTACTATTCCATCATCTCAGATTTTTCCTTCTAGCTACTCCAAAAACGCTGGAGACTAGAGGAATGTTAATATAGTGATTCAGCAGTCATAATTCTTTGTTCCATCCCATTTTCTCTTTTATACTTCCTCCTTCTCCTTTGATCTTTCTTCCAATCTATAGGGATCTTTGGGGATGCCAGTTCTGGCTTCTTTGTTGAGAAGGGGTATCCACACTAAAGGATAAGGGGATATAATTAATTGATAATCATGGAAAGGCTGGTCCCTCTGAGTTTCAGGATTTAGCTGACCCAGAAAGCCCCTGGGAAATATGTGGCCCCGGAAGGCAAACCTAGTGCATGAAACCTTTATAGCTGCATGTGAGAATGATAGAGGGAGGAAGGCTGGGGACATAAATGAAATCAGAAAGAAAGATAGATGGTAAAGATCGAGATGGTATAATCTAGGAATGCCTAGAGTGTATAATAATAGTTAAATGTACAATGTACAAATTTTAAAAATGTTTTTGCATGAGGAAGAACACAGGAATGTCCTAGTTCGAGCCCTAGGTGTTGTTAAGTGTCAACAGGAGTGATGTTGATTGGGGTTTACCAGACATTTGCAATTAGCACAAGACTGTGCAAACTGAAGCTTGTACAAGAGCAGCCTCCAGAACAGCCTCTTGACTCCACTTGACCTGTCTTGGCCACTGATGCCTTATTGTACTATACTTCCTTTCCCCTTCAGTCAGGAAAGCATTGACTTTCCCTTAAACCAGGACCATACCTATCACCAGAAGCCACACCCCAGACTGTCAGGGAGACCTTCACCCGTGAATGACCTGTACCATGTAGGGGGAGGGCAATGATTTCCCCTGCAGAGAAGGGCCCAGAGAGAGAGAAAGAGAGACCACATCTAAGCAACAAAGAGGCTCTCTGGAAACAATTCCCAGACGTTGTTATGAATAGTCTCAGCTTCTCCCCTACAGAAACAAGCTTCATAAGAACAAGCCCCCAAATCCAGAGTTTGGCCTGTTTTCTTGGGAGACCCCAGTGGTTGGGAGGGTACCTTGGATTTTTCAGATGGGAGAGTTTAATAGTTCCATTATATATATCCCCCTTCAGATCCTCAAAGTTCTCTACCAATACTTTATTTATTCATTCATTCATTTTGTGTGTGTGTGTGTGTGTGTGAGAAAGCACCAGGATTCAAACCTGGGTCTCTGGCATGGAAGGTGAGAATTCTGCCACTGAGCCACCATCACACCACCCTCTACTGATACTTTTTATTTATCAGCCCACTATAGTCTAAGAGGTATCCTACCCTTACAGTCATATAGAATTAGAAGGATTCACTCCCATTCTAGATTGCAGGCATCTGGACTGCCTAAACTAATTGTCCAGAGAGGTTGCGTCATACTATGTGTTACAGAAAATTTAGGTTCTAGACAGAATAAACCTCTCTGCCTTTGGTCTCATACAGTAGCTGAAGGTCTAGAGTACATACACTGTTGTCTTTTACCCTGCATTCTAATTTACCTTGGATCCAGCTAAATTGGCTTCATTTTAAAACCTAATTGAGGCCTAATCTCTTATTCAGTTACTTCAACTGTTATTGTATGCAGCTATGCTAATTTTCAGGACTCCAGCCCTCCATTTCTGGGACCCAGGTGTCACAGAGTTACTCAAAGTTTCAGGGAAATACCAACTGATACACATATAGCTCGGTGTCCAGAAGTCCATCCTCAACTTCAGACCAAATGTGGCTGCTTTAAGGGCTCACAATCCAAGCTCTCATTTTAAATAAATATTTTCTGAGAGAGACCTTAGCATAATTTTTCTTCTGGTTCTGACCCATTCTGCACAACCCAACGTCTGTTAAGCTCATTCAGTTCATTGTGTGCTCCTTGACATCCCTTCTTCTTGTAGCTGCACCAAATCCCATCGTAAAAATGTATCACCATTCACCATTGTATTTCTCAATCATTGTACCTTTTGGCATCCTGAAGGCTCCCAATAGATTGAGTGTCATGAACAGTGCCCAGAAATCAGCAAACCATGTCTTATAGTATCATTGCTCGGTCATACAATCAGCAGCACTCTCAATTTTAGACTATTTTAATTGGTTCATAATGAGAAAGGAATGGCAAACATAACATTACTAACCATTAAGTCAAGACTTGTCACGAGTTTCCCCCCTCTCCAGTTAGTTGTCGTTGGAGTGTTTTGCCACTGTAAATGTCTTCCTGCTAACTATTGGCCATGGCATGTATTTTTAGTCTCCTCCTTATATCTCTTTTTTCCTTATATCTCTTTACCATTGACTCCTTGTCCACTATTCAACCATTGGAATACTTCATGTAAGCACTTATTTATAATCATAAATTTATTCATTGAAATACATGGCACTATACATCCACTTTCAGTCACATTCACCTTCAATATGACAGTGTTACTAATAAACCCACTAATTAGTTATTATCACTTCTATCTGTTCCTTTGCATTTAGATTCAACCTCTATCTTTAGGTCTGTTATATTCTAGTATATGACCTCTGAGGTTACCTTTACCAGAGTCATAATAATGCGATCATAAAGGTCTGTCCTTTTGTGACTGACTTATTTCACTCAGCTTTATGTCCTCAAGGTTCATCCATGTTGTCATGTGTTTCAGGACATCATTTCATCTTATTACTGCAGAATATTCCATCATATGTAAATACCACATTTTGTCATTTACTCATCTGTTGATGGGGACTTAGAGTTTCATCTTTTGACAATTGTGACAACCAGGTTTTCCAAGTCTTCAGAGTAGGTTGTTGGTATTTTGTTTGGCATTGTATTGAATCTGTAGTTCAATTTGGGTAGGATTGATATCTTAACGACATTCAACCTTCCTATCCATGAGCATGGAATGCCTTTCCATCTATTTAGGTCATTTTAGCATTCTTTTAGCAACTTTTTGTCATTTTCTGTGTTTAAGTCCTTGACATCCCCGGTTAAGCTTATTCCTAGATAACTGATTCTTCTGGTGGCTATTTTGAATGGAATTTTTTTCTTATTGTCACCTCAGATATGTCACTGCTTGTGTGTAAAAACATTACTGATTTTTGTACCTTAATCTTGTACCTCACCAATTTACTGAATTTGTTTATTAGCTCAAGTAACTTTGTCATAGTTTTCTCTGGGCTTTTTAAGTACAGGATCATGTCATCTGCAAATAATGAAAATTTTACTCCTTCCTTTCCTACTCAGATGACTTTTATTTCTTTCACTTCTCTAATCACTCCAGCTGGGACTTCTAATACAATGTTGAATAATAGTAGTGACATTGGGCATCCTTGTCTCATTTCTGATATTAAGAGGGATGCTTTCAGTTTATCGATGTTAAGTAAAATGCTGGCTATGGGGTTTTCATATATGCCATTTTGATATTGAGACAATTTCTTCCATTCTTAACTTTTGAGGGTTTCTATCAGGAAAGGATGCTGGATTTTTTTGGATGCTTTTTCAGCATCAACTGATATGATCCTGTGATTCTTCCTTTTCAATTTGTTAATGTGTTATATTATGTTGGTTGATTTTCTTGTGTTGAACCATCCTTTCATTGGTGGTATGAACCTCATTTGCTCATGATGTATAATTTTTATAATGTGGCATTGGATTTGATTTGCTAGTGTTTTGCTAAGAATTTTGCATCTATGTTCATTAGGGAGATTGGTCTGTAGATTTCCTTTCTTGTAGTGTCTTTATCTGATTTGGGTAGTAGAGTGGTGTTAGCTTCATAAAATGAGTTAGGTAACATTCCTTTTTTCTTCAAATTTTTGGAAGAGTTTCAGTAGGATTGGTGTTAGTTGTTTTGGGGATGTTTGATAAAATTCTCCTGTGAAGCTGTTTGGTCCTGGGCTTTTCTTCGTGAAAAGATTTTTGATGATGATTGAAGCACTTTCCTTGCAATTTTGGTTTGTGAGATCTTCTATTTCTTTGCAAGTCAGTATATCCAATTTGCATGTTTCTAGGAATTTTTCTATTACATCTAAGCTGGTGGATTAAGTTCTAAAGAACACGTTACAGTTGTCTAAGAGGGCAATGTGTCTTGAAGACTTTATTCTTTAGTAATTTTGGAAAAATAAAGAACATAACATGGAAGACAAAGGAAGTTGTCCAGATACAGCCACTGCTAAATTTCTGGACTAACAATGGTGACTCTTGTCCTGTCATTCTGAAAGGCATCTGTACGCTGATGCCTTGTTGTGCAGTTCCAGTCATACCAAGTGTGTACTTAGATCATATACAAGACAGCAGGTTCATCTCATAATCATGATAAATGTGGCCCCCTCTGGCGTGTGTTTGCATTGAGATGGATGAGTGAAACAAAACTCTGATGGCTCCAAAGCTGACTTCCTAGCTGCTTCTGGTCATTTAAGTTTACAGAAGATTGAGAAGATATTACAAGTGTTCCCATACCACTTCTCACTCACTCAGTTTCCTCTTGTTTTGGTTTGCTAAAGCTGCCAGAATGCAATATACCTGAAATGGGTTGGGGTTTTTTTGAATGGGAATTTTTTTAACTTGAAATTTATAGTTCTTAGGTTCGGAAAAGGCCCCAACTCAAGTCATCAACAGGATGATAACTGGACTCTCAAGACAGGCTGCAGCATCGGGATACCACTGTCACATGGGAACACCTGCTGGTCTTTCTCTGAGAGCAAGTTCCCTTACTCTGAGCTTCTGGCTTCTCCATCTGTGGCCTACCCTCTCAGCTTCTCTGTGTGCTTCTCTGAATTTTCTGAATTCTATCTCTTAGCTTCTCTGAGATATCTGGGCCTTTTCTGTGTGCCCTTTAATCATTTTTAAAGGACTTCAGTAAGGGGAATAATACCCTGTTTGAATGGGTGGGTCATATTGCAATTGAATAATCTAATCAAAAGATCCGACCTACCACAGGTCTGCACCCGCAGAAATGGATTAAAAGAACATGATACTTTCTGGTGGCGCATAACAGTTTCAAACCACCGCATCCTATTATTATTATTTCTAGAAGTGTACAAATCGATGATTTTAGTATATTCACAAGTTAGTATTACCACCACCATGATCAATTTTGGACCACTTTCAGCATCCCCAAAAGAAACCCTGGACCCCTTACCCATTATTTCCCAATCTCATCCATCTTCCTGTCTGAGGCAAACACCAATTTACTTCATCTGTATAGACTTACCTACTTTGGAATCATACCTTATGAGGTCTTTTGTGACTGACATCTTTCATTAGCTTATTTCCAATGTTCATCCATGTTGTCGCATGTATCAGAACTTCATTCCTTTTTTTGGCTGAATAGTATTTCATTGCATGTGTATACCACATTTGGTTCATTCATTCATCTGTTGATGAACATTTGGGTTTTTTCCACATTTGGCTATTGTGGAAAATGATGCTATGAGCATTCAGGTACATGTTTCTGGCTGGACACAATCTTTCATTTCTCATGGGTATATTCCCAGGAGTGGAACTGCTTGGTCATATGCTAACTCTATGCTTGGTGTTATGAGGAATTGCCAGACTGCTTTCAAAAGCAGCTATGCCATTTGACATCCCTACCAACAAAGTATAAATATTCTGGTTTGTCCACAACCTCACCAACACTTGTTATCTGACTTTTTTTTATCATAATCATCCTGGTGGGTGTGAAGTGGTATGTCCTTGTGGTTTGATTTGCAATTCCCTAATGACTAAGGATGCTGTGTATTTCTTCATGTTCTCATTGGCCATTCAAATATCTTAATTTGGAGAAGTGTCCACTTATGTCCTTTGCTCATTTCTAAATTGAGTTGTTTGCTTTTGATTGTCCAGCTGTAAAATTTCTTTATGTCTTCATGGTTTCTTGAACTCTCTTCTATCACTCTATTTCATCCTCTTTCTGCCTAATTTAGCTAGAGTTGGCTTCTCTTGTGCATAACCAAACATCCTGAATGGTTTAACAGGTATGAGTAAAGGTTTCCAAATTGTACATAATCTTCTAGAGGGATATTAAGGTTACTTCATGCAGTCTACAAACACTTACCAAGCACCTGTGTAAAGAGCTCTCTGCTACAGAAATTATTGCTTCCTTCATGTAAACACACTCATTCCACTTGTGACATAAATTTAGCATGTGACACAGGAAGGTAGCATTTTAGAATGGGATCCTTTAATATTTTTAATAGTAAAACTGAGTGGTGTCTGGGGTTGGTGGTGCACAACCATGTACAGCTGGGTCTGCAAATCTGATTGAGGTTTTGGCAAAGACCTCATTCAAATCCCAGCAGGTCTCATCCTGTTCTCTTGCTAAGGGGAAACTGAATCCAAACAATCCTTCATATCATTCACACCAGTGAGAAAACTCTGGGACCTGATAAAGGTGGTAGATGTATCAACCCACCCACAGCCTGAAACACGGGCTTGGGGACAGAATAAGACTTGGGATTTCCCCCAGTTATCAACAGTCATCCAGGAAGGCTCCTCTTAGCAAATTGGAGTCTCATATGCTTTCCTCACTGGAGCCACCTTAGAGTGATTAGCCTTCCTTGGAACCTGAACACCCTGCTGGTAAGCAATGAGTTTTCTGGTCAGGTGTTCAGGCCCGAATAGGGAGTGGACACTTTATGGTCCAAAGCCAGGCCAAACCTTTTCATTATTCCTCAAACTCACTCTGAACCCTTTCTTTGGAATGTTCATTTCTTGATAGCATCTAGAGCTTCCAGCTGCATCACCTCCTGCATGGATTTTGATTGTACATATGTAGCCATGTGCTCATCTACTGGGGCTTTGGGGTGTCTGCCATTAACAAGGGCATTCTAGAGCTAAGGCTTCAGTCTGGAATGATTCTTTTCCCAACACTGTAGCCTGGTGGTTCCTGGTGCTTCAGCACTTTCCAATGCTATTATTCAAATCATGCTTTGCACATCTGGCACAAGCCCTGTCTGAACTGAAGCTTCCCAGCTATATCATCAGCCAAGAAGTTGTGGACAATGTAGAATGGATACCAACCCCCTCCACCTGGTCTGCTCTGTGATGTCCAAAAGCAGATGAAGGCCAGAGTTGTCAAGGCCCCATCTGAAGGCTTTCCATCATATTCTTCACTCCTGTGGAGAACCTCTTTGAAGCTGTCATGTGTCAGAGTTCTGAGCCTCTTTCTAACTTCCAAATGAGAAATGGGAATTTCAGAGGCTGTGTATTTTCAAAATTCATCTTACATTTGGGTAAGGAACAGAGGCAGCAGAGAGCAGAGATGAGCCATGGCGAGCAAACCTCTGAGCTGAGATCAAGAATATGGTGGAGACAGGGAGTTTGAGTGTGACTGAACCATTGGCCAGAAGTTCCTGAGAACCTCAGAGAGAGGGGCCTAGAGAGTAGACCATTCCAGAGAGAGGACCAATGCTTGAGCTACAACTGGTAAGGACGAAAGTACCTATCAGATGCTTTATTCCCTCATCTAAAGTTCCTTAGTGAATAATGTCTGAGTGTACATGTATGTGGTATGTGTGTGCGTGCATGTGTGCGCAAATTGCTGGGACCTCTACAGCCTCCATTTTACTGGAAAAACAAACACAAAAAAGAGCTTTACTGTTTGCAGATAGTTTATTGTAATGAAAACATAATTCTGGTCTCAAAAATTGTCTTGCAGTTTGTAGATAAAAAAACAAAATAATAGAGCGAAAGGTTATGATTGATAGCCAGTGGTAGTCGGGTTTTGTCCGGCCATTTTTAGTAGTGTCCTAAGGCAAAGGTCTTGTGGAAAGTTAATAATCCTTACACCACACACTGTCATATATGATGTTCTGAAAAACAGAAACAGACATCACGGTGACTTTCAGCACTCTCTTGCAAAGCAAAATATTGAAATCCAGAAAACTTTTCTTCTACTGGTTTCTTCAGTTTGTCCACAGCCTCTACCATTCACTAAACATAGATCTGGAAGCTAAGTCTAAAATATCTCATTTATTCTATTGTGCAACAGACAATTATTGATGCCAAAGAAAGGCCAGTGATTTGAGATCTTTTCCAAAAGATTCTCCATGTTTTCTATTCTTTGAAATAATTTACCTGATAAATAAGCTGCATTTATCCTCTGAAAATGCGTCAGTTAGAACTATTTCTGAAAACAGTGTTTCAACACAGAATTGTTAAAAAATTCCAGCTCAGAGGTTAGGACAACTGTTGTTCTTAAGTTTCTGTACAGCCTTATACAGTCTGAGGTTCTCTACTATTATCTTCATGGTCGAAAAATATCAGAGCACTACACAATGAATGGTTAGTCTGATGTGGGTTGTAAAAAAGAAATATCTCATCCTTCTAAATTGTAGGTAATGTTTAGTTTTATCCTTACACTTTTTGGTATATTTTGAAATTTTACTATGGAATGTTTGAAATTGAATATTAGAATATTGGATAAATACTAGAAAACCCTCAACTAACCTGGATCTATAATTAGAAAGAAATACTCATTGGTATAGCTAGCAATTTTTATTTTACTCACTGTGGTTTTAGCCCCACAATCTGTGCTTAACATTTCAGGGGGGTGGTTACCTAAATGGCCAATGATTTTCCATCATTTTCGCTAACAAATCTTCGTTGCTCAGAAGTCCATTTTAAATTCTATAGATTTGAAGTATTTAGACTCTTGCTTAAATGATATCTTCTGGACTCCAAAACAAAACTGTTTAAGAGTTTTTATTGTTTGTTTTTGTGGAGAAAGGGACCTTTCCTTGCTGTTCCCTCCTACAAATGAGAGCCTTCTTGAGAATCAGATATGTGTTTCCCTTAACAAAAAAAAAAAGAGCATTCCTGTGTGTGTTTTCACTGGGTTGCTGAGGTCACTAAGGAAACCTTTTATGGAGCTTCCTTTTCTCTTTTTTTCATTTTTCTTAATCATTGACAGAAGAATCTGCACAGTGAATTGGATAATCAGACTACAGCTTGGATGACTTACTTGATGCCAAAGTCAATGGACTCACCACAGAATTGAAGAAACTGATTTTTTTTTAAAAAAAACCATGCTCGCCAACTGCTTTTTATATTACCAGAGATACATTTAAAACCTGTTTGTCCCCTGCCAGTGGTTCTAAATATCACATAAGAAGAAAGCAAAATTACCATCATCAAGTCGACATTTGCTAAAGTTTCATTTGACTGGGTGAGGAAACAGTGTTTGAGATCATCTACAGCTTTTTCAAAGCAGTGATCTTGTATGAATTCTTTAAGGAATTCTTTAAGCTCAGTTTTAGACACTTCAGGATCAATGCATTTCTCAATCATTTCCTGAAAAAGTTGGCAGCCAGCACCTGGGGAGGAAACAAGAAAATGAACTCATTACCAGAGAGATATGAACCCCTTTGTGGGTATCTCAGTAGAGACATAGATTCAGAAATATTACTAAATATCAGAATATACATGGTTAAGAGTTCTCAGTTCTGAGGAAAATTCCCAACCTCCATCCCCCTGCTAAAAGCAAATTCAGAATCTGGGAGTTCTTTAAAGTCCAGCAATGCCTACCCCTCCCGTCTCCCATCTGGAGAAACAAAAAACCACGCAACCTTCAGAACACTTAAGAGATGTGATGCTCTGAAGTGGCACAATACATTAAACATTATTTAATCTTTCATTATTCAAAGTCATGCAATGATTCACTCTAGTAATAATTCAGACTACCTATTAGGAGTTCCAAATATTGCAGATGCACTGGGCTGGAATATTGTCATTAGCTCCATTGACTTTAGAGACAAATGTCTCATATCAACTCCACAAACACACTTTATATGAGCATCCACCTACTGTGAGACCTTGAACTACACTCTGCACTTGAACCTTATGTCTTGGACAAGTCCCATTTTCTTCCACATTGAAGAAAACCCTATGTGGACCCCTTTTTTGGAAACCTATCTGAAAGCATATATCATTGGACCATCAAATCATATCTTTCCCTTCCTCCACCAGATCATCTAATGCAATATTCAAACTCATCCTCTTTTCATGGTGCTTGTGGCCATGGTGGGGCACCCTGAATGACAATGACACCAGCTGCATATGGCTCTAATACAGGACCAAAGCCCACCAGGGAACCACCTCTCTGATTATCTGGAATTGATTATTTTATCCTTAGGTTTGTGACACTCAGAACTCTTTTACTCGTCTGGCCTGTACTGGGGCATGGGGATCTCAGAAGTTCCTTAGTAATCTACACAACAACCGTGGGCCCAGGTGCCCTCCTTCCATGGCACTCTCCTGGGTAGCAGTAGACAGGAAGAGCAGCCAGCAAGAGGACCATCACCAGCTTCATGGCTGTGGTTGTTTGTTCCGTTTTAGGTGACAAGGATCAAGGAGCTCACTTTGGAGGCAAGTGCCCAGGGCTCCTCTATTTATTCTCCTGGTAGCTGCCTTAATCCCTTCCTAGAGTCAGTCATAGGATGAAACTGACATTGGACCAGAAAACAACAGTGAGGACCAATGAGAACTAGGCAGCCTGTGCTCTGATGGTAGAACACCAAGGATACAGAGACTTTTGGATTCAAGACAAGTTTGGTTCTGTAACAATGACCCATGGCTTTAGGTAAAATGGTTGTGCTCTCTAAAGTATAAAGTAAATTAATGCAACTCTGTGAGACTGTGTAGTTGCTGTTGTGTTTGTGGTTATTGTTTCTTCTTCTTACTAATGTCTTGCCTTCTCATCTTGTTTCTCAGTTCTTCTCATTTTGCTCCTCAATTTATTCCTTCCTCTCTTCATCCTTCTTCTCCTTCTTTCAAAGAACTTCATGGCCTGTGTGTGGGTTTATGTCAGATTACCTTCAATGGGTTAGGCTCAGTGACACACACCTCCGCCGGGAGGCAGACTTCCCTCACCCATACACAACCCTTTTCAGTTAGGCGCTTTACATCTTAAGGGAAGAATTGAATGACCCTCAACTTCTGATGAGCTAGTTCTTACAAGGACTGTTTTATTTAGTTAATTCAATTTCAAAACTTCACTCTACTGGACACCTCGGAATCCATTTTCTTTCAGGTCATTACTAACTTTAGGATTTTCCTTCTACTAACTCAAAGGTTGATGTGCCTAAATAGAATAATTTATTGCTTAGCAGAGGCAGGGCTGAATGGCAGAAGGGTGATAGGATCTGGACTCACGAAGATGTGGATTTGGATTTAGGCTATTACACCTAATCATGAAGTGACCTTGGGAAAGTTGCGTTGCTAGTCTCTCTGAGTTTCCCTTTCCTCATTCATAAAATGGGTATAAATTCTACTGTGCTTGTTTGCAGTTGTTTTCTACCACAGAAAAGGCTATGTTCTTTTAATATGTTCTTGAGGGTGCATACAATTGTGGGTAGCATGTTTTTATTAGATTGTTTCAACAGAGATGTGACCCATGCAATTCAAGGTGGGTTTTAATCCTTTACTGAGTCCTTTAAGATGATGAGAAAGAAACACCCAGAAAGAGTTCTGGGAGAGACACAAGAGAGAGGTTACAGAGGGAGAAATCTCACTGGTGGTGCTAAGAGAAGACCACAGGCGCTGAGAGAGAGACGAGAGAGAGAGAGAGAGAGAGAGAGAGAGAGAGAGAGAGAGAGAGAGAGAGAGAGAGAGAGAGAGAGAGAGAGAGAGCAGAGAGAGAAATAGAAGTTAGAGAGAACAGGAGCTGAGAGCAATAGACAAACAGATGCCAGCCATGTTCCTTGTTACCTGAGAGAGGAATCCCGGGTGTCAGTGGCCTTTCTTTAGAGAGGACACCGTCTTGTTGATGCCTTAATTTGGACATTGTCATGGCCTTTGAACTATAAATCTGTAAACTAAAAAATCCTAATTTCAAAAAACGCTGCATTTCTAGTATTTTGCATTCTGGCAGTGTTAGCAGATCAAAACAAATTTCAAGCTATGTTTTTTGTTTGTTTGATTGTTTGTTTAGCATGGGCAGGCACTGGGAAGCAAACCCGGGTCTCTGGCATGGCAGTAAAGAACTCGGCCTGCTGAGCCACCGTGGCCTGCCCTCATGCAATGTCCACCCACAGATTACTGATGCTCTGTGTAAAAGCCTATTGATTGGCATAGCATATGATGACCTTGAATAAAGAAGGATTTCCACCTCTTCTTAAACAAATCCCTAGTAATCCTCTCCTATGAACCAGAGTGCTGTACTACATGTTATAGATACAGGTCTAGAAACAAGTTAGACCAGGAATGAAAAGACAATGGACACCCTTACAAATGAATGAGTAATATCAGAAAATTGCACATTCTACACAGAACAGCAAAATAACCACAAATTCAGGACAATGTGATAGCAACTGAGTGAAGTGGGGTCTGTGCTAAGTAGGAAGGTCACAGTGGAACCAAGCTCATGCTTGGGTGAGTGGATGCTAATACCCAAGGCAAGATCTGGGAAAGGGTGTCCAAGGTGGAGAAACTGAAAGCCCAGAGGCTGTGACAGCAAATGTTGTTCGGGATGGTCAAGGAAACAAAAGCATGGCCAGAACACAGCCAGAGAGAGAGAGGATGTCCTCATAGGGTAGAAAACCCACCCCAGTTTAAGTAGGGGAAAGAGGAAGGTCATAGGAACAAGAAAAAAAAAGTTGGCTCAAGTTGACAAGAACAACAAAAAAAATGGTTGAGAGAGCAAGGAAGGCAACTCAATTGCTAATTACGATGAATGCATTATTTGCCTTGCAGATTAATTGTTGCATCTTTCCTTCCACTAATAGTATGAGTTGCCAAGAATGAAATTGATTTAAGAAGATGTTGGTCACAGAGCTGAAGGTTGCATACTCAAGTGTGTACTTTCATACAGGTTGACATGACAAGTGTCCTTTATTCCAAAGTCAAGTGAAAGTCATTAATGATAAAATGGGAAACTGTCTCCTCCGACAGGACATAAGGGGCTCTGTTCTGTGCCTTGTCACTCCTGAATCTCTCCCCTTATCTGCTGGGGCTGAGGCTCCATCAGTGGTTCTGACTCTAAAAACTCACATCATGTACACGATGCCTCACAGTAAAGATGATGTGTTTTCTTTATCTTGCATGTTTTATCTGGACATCTGATGGTGATGATTCTCTGCTGCAGCAAAGAACAATAACAGCCCATAAAAGACACATTTACCAGCCAGCATTTAAGGGAAGATTACTTCAGTCGCTGGTCCAATTGTTTCTTTTCCCAAAATGGACACTTACTTAGGTCCCCAAATTAAGTTAAAAACCTAGAGGACTCAAATGGCCCTCTGTGTTGATTTGTGTGACATTTCTATTGAGAATCTGCTATGACAAAATAGGGTACAGAGATAAGTCATTCACAGAGCCCACTCTGAATCACCTTGTCTCCTCGTGGGGAATATTCGTGACATTTGACCTGACCTCAGTCTTATAGAATCAGTTGTAGACATAATATTATTATTATTATATTGTTATTGTAAAGACCTTTGCCATCCTTAATACTAAGCAGCAACATTGAATGAGAGCCCTCTTTTGTCAGTGATTTGTGCATTTGTTCAGAAAGGCCTAGAATAAAAAGGTTATTCTGTTGTTTAGATGCCCTTTAAGTTGTAATTTTTTGGGGTGGTGGTGGTGGTGCATGGTCCGGGAATGGAACCCAGGTCTCCTGTGTGGAAAGTGGACATTCTTACCACTGAACTACTTGTGCATTCTATCACTGAACCACCCATGCACCCTCTTCCCCTTATTTTAATCATTTGGTAATGCCTCAATAGATGAATAAGAACGGCAAACTTTTGGGTGTTGGGTAGCATCTAACAGGGCAGGTAGGGGGCAGATGAGTAGATGAGGTAGATGGAGCATCTGCCATCCACAGTCTGGGCCACCCCAGACTTCCCTTGCTCCAGAAGAAACCTTTACTACAATCTGATTTAAGCTCGGTCCATCTGAGTATTTAGAACCAAAGCCGGATATTGCAAACCATGCCAGGGACAGGTACTAACCACGGATTAATTCTACTTGGCTCTTGCACCAAAACCATGAATTTTACACAACTTGACATTTCCAAAAACTGTGCCATTAAAAAAGCCTGTAATACACATAGACATGTGACTGTTTGTTTTGGTTCATTAAATATTGACCTCAATATCTTTGCCATCAACTAGAAAGACTTCCAAAGGTCAATAATCCCAAGGTTGAGAAACCTCATGAGAGAAAAATTTCTAAATGCATTTTCACTTGCAATAAGAGATCAGTAGCGTTAGCTAGTGTCATGTTTACTGGACTGTTGGTTGAGACCCAACTGTGGAAAGGTGGGGAGGTCTTTTTCCTCCAATGTGTTAAGATGAGCCTTGAGTCTCTGTCTTTACCCAAGCCACTTCCCCCTAATCCTTTCTGTGAAACTGATTTTCTAGGTCCTTCATGTCCAACTCAATCATCACCTCCTCCACAAACCCTTCCTCCCTGGAAAATGCACAGCACATATGAATATAGTTCCTCTATGAATTTATTTTGACATTTAATATGCATAAAAATCTTATTCTTGATAATGAACCTTGACTCTTTCTTTATTTCTATCTCTTATGACATGTCATTCGGCATGTTCCCTATTCCCCAAGGAAACCATTAATTCTTTTTTTGATAGTTTTACTGTAGACAATAAACAAACATATAAACATTGATGACATACAAACGTTCTTGACATGGTTACAATAAATACTCACAATATTATCACACAGTTGTGTACTCATCGTGATGATCAATTTTTTTGAATATTTGCATCTCTCCTGCAAAAGAAATAAAAAAGAAAAGAGAAGAAAACTCATATATACCATGCCCTTTATCCCTCCCTCTCATTGACCACTAGTATTTCAGTCTACTCAATTTGTTTTAACCTCTGGTTCCCCCTATTATTTGTTTATTTTTATCCATATTTTTTATTCATCTGTCCATACCATAGATAAAAGGATCATCAGACACAAGGTTTTCACAATCTCACAGTCACATTGCAAAAGTTGTATCGTTATACAATCATTTCAAGAAACATGCCTACTGGAACACAACTCTACATTTCAGGTACTTCCCTATAGCTACTCTCATACACCATAAACTGAAAAGGGGATATCTATATAATGCATAAGAATAACCTCCAGGATAAGCTGTCAACTTTAAAATCTCTCAGCCACTGAGAGATTCTCTCTTCCTGCTTTTGGTTGAGGAGGGTTTCTCAATCCCTTGATGTTGAGTCCCAACTCATCCCAGGAGTTCTGTCCCATGTTACCAGGGAGGTTTACACCTTTAGGAGTCATGTCCCATGTAGAAGGAGGAGGGCAGTGAGTTTATTGTCGTGCTGACTGGAGAGAGAGAGGCCACAAGTGAGCAACAAGAGAGGTTCTCTGGGGGTGACTCTTGGGCCTAGATTTTTTTAACTTTTTAAATTTTATATGACATGTGAACAAAACAAAGACAGAAAAAAGCAATAGGTTTCAAAGCACTCTTCAACAAGGGGTTATAGGACAGATCCCAGAGTTTGTATGGGCTACCATACCATCCTCTCATTAATTCTTTCTACAAAATATATCCAGTTCTTCCTAGGTATTGGATAAGGTGTATATTCTCTCCCATTAAGAATTAAGATTTCATTATTAAAAGTTAATTAGTGGGCAGGCCATGGTGCCTCAGTAGACATTCAATTCCCTGTGCTTGCCTATGCCAAAAAAATTAAATAGTTAACTAAGAATCAATTAAGAATTAACAATGAATAAATTTTTAATTTGTGTGTTCTAAATAATCTCCCTTCCTATATTTTGACATTTTTCTTCTATCTTGTCCTCCCTTTTCCTGTATGTCTTCTGGCCTGCATTTTTCAAAACATTAACTTTTATTATTATTATTACATGGGCAGGCACCAGAAATCAAACCCAGGTCTCTAGCATGGCAGGTGAGAATTCTCTCACTGAGCCACCATTGCACTGCCCTCAAACATTAACTTTTAAAAAGGGATATAATAGTATTATTTTGACGATGGCCAACTAGGGAAACTTGAGATTAGCCTTGCTCCATGGAAAAGTTAGAGAAGGGACAGGAGGGTGACTGGGGCAGCAATTTGAGAGAGTGGCTGACCTGGGAGAGCCTTCTGCACCACATGCAGCAATCCTGGTTGCAGAGGCCGAGGAACTGAGAGGCAGAGGGCTGTAGACTGGCACAGAGGCACAGAGCCATGGAGCCTGTGGGAGCGCTTGGACAGGAACACAGGATTAGGAAGTAACCCAGGCCATGTTCCCTGGGCACCGCTACCCTCACCAGCACAGCCACATGATTGGTGACTCACCCCAAACCCCATGTACCTTAACCCCATCACCTGCTCTGATTTCCCACACTCCAGTCACCCCCACCCCACCAGCCCCCAGTGCACATACCTGCCCCACACCCCCTCCCCAGGTGCAGCTCAACCCACCTCTCCTGCACCCCTCCTGAGCACTGCCTCTCCTTCCCTGTTCCCTGCAGGGCTAGTTGCCAGCACATAATGGTTGCAGGCACTAACCTCCATACCTAGGCTACCCCTGCCCCTGCCCATAGTGTCACACAGTCTCACCCCGCCCTCCCTGATTTCAGCACATCCGTTTACAGGCACTCCCAGGCCCACGCATGTGCAGGGGCTCCTAATCATGCCATTCAGCTTTGGAAACCACACGTTACAGCAGTCCTAGAATCGCGCATGCACACAGCCCTTAGCCTCACCTCCCAGCTCTGAGAAAGTGCCGACCTGTGCAGCTGGGCACATCTGCCCCCAATCTATAAAGGCATAAATCCGACCTGCTGCCACAGCTCTACGCATGCACACAAAGGGCCCATGCCTTAGACTAGCACATACTAGGGTTATGCCCCACATGCTGGTGCAACTGCACAGCTACATCCTCCCTGGCCACTGGGTGCCAACATTCACAAGCATCAGCGTAACATCCCCAACCTGCATCCATACCTGCCCTGAGACAAATCACCACACTGAGTGCTCCACCCTGTGCCCTGTTCCCTGCTGTACAACCATCCCACAATCACAAGGCCTTAGACTCAACTCCCCAAGTAAGTCAATCAAGATATCTACATGCAATGAAGACAGCAGAAGATCATGAAGCATATCACAATGCAGACAGATATAACCTTGTCTAATCACCAAATTAAAACACCAGAGGAGAGACAGATGTTGGAACAACTAATCAAAGATGTCCATAGAACTCTACTTAATAAAATAAGTGGGATAGCAAATGACATAAAGGAGATCAGGAAGACAGTAGAAGAGCACAAAGAGGGTTTTGAAAGAATAATAACAAAAGAAAAAGAAAAATAGCAGAAATCACAGAGATTAAAAACTCTGTTTACCAAATAAAAAACATACTAGAGGCACACAACACCAGATTTGAGGAGACAGAAAAAAGAATAAGTGATATAGAGGACAGGGTAATTGACTTCAAAGACTCAAAACAGTAAGGGGAAAAAAGATGAAAAAAATTAAATGGGAACTCATGGAAATGAGCACAAATATAAGAATCATTGGTGTCCCAGAAGGTGAAGAGAGGAATAAAGGGCTAAGAAAAATAATGGAGGATATAATGGGGAAAACTTCCCAACCCTCATAAAGGACATAAATATACAAGTCAAAGAATCCCAAAGAACTCCAAACAGAATAAATCCACACAGGCCTTCCCCCAAACACATAATAATCAGTCTGTCAAATGTTGAAGAGAAGCAGAAAATTATGAAAGTGGCAAGAGAAGATCAATCTACTACATACAAGGGAAATCAAATAAGACTGACTTCAGACTATTCAACTAGCACGCTGGAGGAGAGAAGGCAGTGGTATGATATATTCAATATCCTGAAAGAGAAAGACCTCCATCCAAGAATTCTATACCCAGCCAAATTGTCCTTCAAGACTGAGGGAGAGATTAAAGTTTTCACAGACAAAGAAGTCCTGAAAGAGTTTGTCAACAAGAGACCAGCCTATAAGAAATACTAAAAGGAGTTCTGCCAGCAAAAAAAAAAGACAGCAGAGGGAGGTCTGGAGAAGGACCCAAAATTGAGGAGTACCACTAAGGGTAATTTTAAAAATACAAAGAGAAAGAGGGAAAAGAAGAAAAGAATATATAGATCTGACAAATACAATAAAAAAGGAAAGATGATGGAATCAAGAAATGCCTTTTCAGTAATAACTTTGAATGTTAATGGCCTAAACTTAACAATTAAAAGACACAGATTGGCAGAATGGATTAAGAAACATTATTCAGCTATATGCTGCATGGGAGAAACTCATCTTGGACATAAGGATATAAACCGATTGAAAGTGAAAGGGTGGAAAAAGATTTTCCATGCAAGCTGTAACCAAAAGAAAGCAGGAGTAGTTATACTAATATTGGGCAAAATAGACTTTAAATGTAAAGGCATCATAAGAAACAAAGAAGGACACTATATACTAATTAAAGGGTCAATTCACCAAGAATAAATAACAATCATAAATGTTTATGTTCCCAATCAAGGAGCTCCAAAGTACATGAGACAGACATTGGCAAAACTGAAGGGAGTGATAGATGTTTCAACAATAATAGAAGGACACTTCAATACACCACTCTCCTCTATAGATAGAACAACCAGACGGAAGAGCAAGAAGGAAATACAGAAGTTAAATAACTTGATAAATGAATTAGACCTACAGACACATACAGGTCATTGCACCCCAAAGCACAAGATTACACATTCTTCTCTAGTGCTCATAGAACATTCTCCAGGATAGATCATATGCTGGGGCAAAAAGCAGGTCTTTATAATTTTAAAATGTTGAAATTATTCAAAGCACTTTCTCTGATCACAATGGGATGAAGCTGGATCTCAATAACCATCAAAGAAATAGAACAATCACAAATAAATGGAGATTAACTAGCACAATCTTAAACAACCAGTGGGTCAAAGAAGAAATGCTAGAGAAATCAGTAGCTATCTGGAGATGAATGAAAATGAGAATGCAACTTATCAGAACTTATTGGATGCGGCAAAGGCTGTGCTAAAAGGAAAATTTATTGCCCTAAATGCCTATATTAACAAACAAGAAAGAGCAAAAATAAAGGGCTAAACAGCAAAGCTGGAGGAACTTGAGAAAGAAAAGCAAACTAGTCCCAAGGCAAATAGAAGAAGAGAAATAACAAAGATTAAAGCAGAGATAAATGAATGGGAGAACAAAAGAACAATAGAAAGAATCAATAAAACCAAAAGTTGGTTCTTTGAGAAAATCAATAAAATTGATGGGCCACCAGCAAGACTGACAAAAGAGAGAGAGAGAGAAAGAGGATGTAAATAAACAAAATCAGAAATGAGAATAGGTGTGTTACCACAGAGCCTGAAGAAATAAAAGTATCATAAGGGGATACTATGAACAACTATACGCCAACAAACTAGACAACTTAGATGAAATGGACAAATTCCTGGAGACACAGAAACAAGCTACACTGACTCAGGAAGAAATAGAAGATCTCAACAAACCAATCACAAGTAAAGGGATTCAACCAGTCATCAAAAATCTTCCTGCAATGAAAAGCCCAGGGCCAGATTGCTTGTCAGGGGAATTATGTCAAACTTTTCAGGAAGAATTCACACCAATCCTGCACAAACTTTTCCAAAAAATTGAGGAAAAAGGAATTCTACCTAACTCATTTTATGAAACTAATATCATTTTAATACCAAAACCAGGTAAAGATGCTATAATAAAGGAAAACTACAAGACAATCTCCCTCATGAACATAGATGCAAAAATTCTCAATAAAATATCAGCAAATCAAATCCAACAGCACATTAAAAGAATTATAAACCATGACTAAGTGGGGTTGGCCATGATGCAACACAAGAAAATCAATTAATGTATTATAGTACATTAACAAATCAAAAGGGAAAAATCACAGGATCATCTGAAGTGATGTTGAAAAAGCATTCGACAAAATTCAACATCTTTTTCTAATAAAAACACTCCAAAAGATAGGAATCAAAAATATCTACTTCAATATGATAAAGGGAATATATGAATAACTGATAGCCAGCATCATACTCAATAGAGAGGTTGAAAGCCTTCCACCTAAGACCAAGTACAAGACAAGGATGCCTACTGTCACCACTATTATTCAACACTGTGCTAGAAGTTCTAGCTAGAGCAATCAGGCATCACAAAGAAATAAAAGGGGTCCAAACTGGAAAAGAAGAAGCAAAACTCTTGTTATTTGCAGATATGATACTAAACTTGGAAGATCCTGAGAGATCTACAGAAAAGTTACTTGAGCTAATAAACAAATTGAGCAAGGTGGCAGGATATAAAATTAATGTCCAAAAATCAGTAACATTACTATACTCAAGCAATGGCCAAACTGAGGAGTCAATTAAGGAAAAAACTCCATTCCAAATAGCAACTAAAAGAATCAAGCACTTAGGAAGGAGCTTAACTAGGGATGTAAAGGACTTGTACATGGAAAAGTACATATCATTGCTAAAAGAAATCAAAGGAGATCTAAAGAGGTGAAAAGACATTCCCTGCTCATGGATAGGAAGGCTAAATATAGTTAAGCTGTCAATTCTCCCCCAAATTAATCTACAGATTCAACACAGTACCAATAAAATTCCAACAACCTACTTTGAAGATTTGGAAAAGCTAACTACCAAATTTATGTGGAAGGCAAAGAGACCCTGAATAGCTAAAAATATCCTAAAAAAGAAAAACAAAGTGTGAGGATCAACACTCCCTGACCTTAAAACCTATTATAAAGCCACAATGGCCAAAGCACCATGGTACTGGCACAAAGATAGAACCATTGATCACTGGAATAAAATCGAGAGTGCGGAAATAGATCGCCAAATCTATGGTCAACCAATTTTTGACAAGGCCCCCAAATCCTCTGAAGTGGGACAAGATAGTCTTCTCAATAATTGGCCATAGGAGAACTGGATATCAACATCTAAAAGAATGAAAGAGGACCCCTATCTTACACCCTACACAAAAATTAACTCAAAGAGGATCAAACACCTAAATATAGGAACTAGCACCATAAAGCTTCTAGAAAAAAATGTAGGGAGACATCTTCAAGACCCAGTAATAAGAGATAGCTTCCTAAACTTTACACCCAAAGCATAGGCAACAAAAGAAAAAATAGATAAGTGGGAACTCCTCAAAATCAAATGCTTCTGCATCTCAAAAAACTTTGCAAAAAAGGTGAAGAGGTAGCCAAATCAAAGGGGGAAATATTTGGAAATCACATACCAGGCAACGGTTTGATTTCATGTGTATACTAGAAATCATACAACTCAACAACAAAAGAACAAGCAACCCAATTATCAAACGGGCTAAAGATATGAATAAGCATTTTTCTGAAGAGCAAATACAGATGGCTCAAAAGCATGAAGAGGTGCTCATTTTCACTGGCTATAAGGAAAATGCAGGTCAAGATTACAATGAGATACCACCTCATACCTATAAGAATGGCTTCTATGAAAAAAAACAGGACACTATAAATGTTGGAGAGGATGTGGAGAAACAGGGACACTTATGCACTGCTGGTGGGCATGTATAATGGTGCAGCCACTGTGGAAGACTGTTTGGTAGTTCCTTAGGAAACTAAATATCAAGCTGCCCTATGACCCAGCAATATCACTACTTGGTATATACCTGGAAGAACTGAAAGTAACAACACAGACATTTGCAGACTGATGTTCATAGCAGCATTAGTCTCAATTGCCAAAACATGGAAAGAAACAAAATGCCCATCAACAGATGAGTGGATCAACAAAATGTGGTATATACATACGATGCAATATTATGCAGCAGTAAGACAAAATGACATCTTGAAGCACATGACAAAATGAATGAGCCTAGAGGACATAATGCTGAGCCGGATTAGCCAGGAAGCCATTCCTTCAAAGGAATGATTCATGCACAACAAAGAGTGTTTAAGTCCAGGATACAGGGGAAAACTGCTATTGCATGCTATCAGCTGTGTTCAAAAGGAAACCATCAGCACTACCACAGCAACAGCAGAGGTAAATAATGGGGGGAGGGACAAGAGTTAAGAAGAGGTTTAGATTTCCTATTTGGCAAGGGTGTGTTTATTGGTTTTCTGTCTCTTGGAAACAATGAAATTATCTAAAATTGAGAATGTTGAGAGACTGTGGACTTCTACATGATGCCCGATGAATGCAGGTAACTGAGGGATGCATTGACTGAGAAGTAGATTGGCGAATGATGGTGTACACCTACAAATGAAGGTTGTGCTGCTATAAAAAGGAACAAAGTTGTAAGGCATGTAATGATGTGAATGAACATGTGGGGCAGTTGGTGAGACAAAATAAGCCAGAAACAAAAAAATAACAATGGTGTGGTCAGAAGAAAATAGTTATAAGAAAACAGGGGCCAAGATTGTAAGCTTTTTGAGCAGACACTGGAAGTCCAGAGTGGTGATTTTTATTTCCGGATTTTGAGAGGCTGTTTTATATTTGTAACCTGGTATTTAGAGATAAGAACAAAGCCAAACAGGTTGGGGTTAAAGTAACTCAGAACATAGCAGTAAGGAAAACAGTGTCTATATTTTAGAACCATGCATACTCTTTGAAACCAGTGGAAGAAATGTTAATTTGATCTGGAACTGAAATTTTCTGTAGTGCATAATCTAATTCAACCTATCTGTATAGCTCATTTGAACAACTGAAACGCAGGAAGCACAAAACAAGAGGTCCTTTAATCCTGTATAGATTAATGTTAATTTAGAGTATAATTAAGCAGATAATCAAAAAGTATTGGCAAAGTCCCCAGGGGGGTGGGTGGAGAAAGAATATGGAACTATTAAACCTTACCATCAGGGAAACCCCTGATAACTGTGTCAAACTTTAGAGGTATCCAAATCAATAGGCCATGCCCTCGATCATGAGGCTTACTCTTATGAATCTTATGTAGGTAGAGGAGAAGCATAGACTTCCTATAGGCATGTCTAATAATTACTTCTGGAGGACCTCTGTTGTTGCTCAGATGTGACCTCAGTCTCTCTAAGCCCAACTCTGCAAGTGAAATCATTGCTCTACCCCCTACGTGGGACATGACATCCAGAGGTGAAAGTTTCCACGGTGACTTGGGAGATGACTCCCAAGATCTGGCACCATGGGATCAACAACTCCATCCTGACCAAAAGGGGGAAAAGAAGTATAATTAATAAAGTGCCACTGGCAGAGAGAGTTTAAGTAGGGTTGAGAGGTTACTCTGGAGGTTGCTCTTATGTAAGCTTCAGCTAGATCTTGAAACCTATCAAAACCTGCCGATCACCAACCAGGACCATTCCAGCCAATCCTAAAGAACACCTAGGGCATTCCATAAGATTCCACAAGGGTTCCAGTCACTAGATTAACTTTCCAGAAACCTACAACCTCCAGATGGGTCCCTGGTTCAGATAAGTCCTGAAACTTAGCCCAGCCTCTCCAGAGCATCAGATAATTCCATCTCCACACCCCATATTAGTGACAGAGCCTTCTGACATCAAAAATTTAGAATCACCATAGTCCAAACAACCCTAAAGAGACATGTGGAAAGATCAAGGGTGACGGTGGAATTATACACAGAAGAGAGGACTTAACAAATGAATATGAATGCTGAGTCATTACATTGATTTCTCTTATAGTCTCCAGTAGCTTAGAGCAGCTAGAAGTAAAAACCTAAAATTGTGAAATTGCAACCCATGTCAAAGTCTGAAATATGCTCTACAACTAACTGCGGTGCTATGCTTTGAAATTTATAGCTTTTTCGTATGCATACTCTTTGAAACCAATGGAAGAAATGTTAATTTGATCTGGAACTGAAATTTTCTGTAGTGCATAATCTAATTCAACCTATCTGTATAGCTCATTTGAACAACTGATACACAAGATATTTTTCTCGAAAAAAGAAGGAAAGAAAGTTGATTGTGATGATAAAAAAGTATTTAAGCCCTCTAGCTTCCTATATTCTGGAGCAGATAGAAGGAAATATATGAGAGGATCATATGGTAGTCCATGACAAACTCTGGAATATGTCCTCTAACCACTTGTTGAAGAATGCTTTGAAAACTAGTGCTTTTTTATTTCTTTGCTTTGTATATATATTATAAGACAGAATAAATAAAAAAAAGGAAGCAGTAGGAAAACACTGGAATTGCCTCCTGCCTCACTCCACATGTGGGGTTGGGTTGGGTAGTGCATGCAGCAGGGGCAGTCCGTGCAGTTCTGAGGCCCTGAGACCCTGAATAAAGGTGGCCTCGGGGCCAGTGTTACCCTCAGGTCCTTTAGCTTTCTGCTGGACTTGCAGAATGGTGGCATCTGCTCACGGCCATCGGACATGACATTGACCTTGGCGCCCCATGTGGGATGCCTTCTCTGCTCTGCGCCCCATTTAGAAAGACAAGGAGGTGTAGGCAGTGAGCTTAGCATTGAGAAGGGGCACAGTCAACGTTTTGTTCCTAAAAGTATCTGGGTCAGAGGTCCTCAGCCTACGGTAAGCAGGGCACACCTGGCCTGCTGCTTTTGTACATAAGGTTTTACTGGGACACAGTGTTTATGTGTGATCTCTGGCTGTTTTTGTCCTCCAGGGTAGACTTGCATGACTGTGGCAGAGACGTCTGGCCTGCAAAGACAGAAATCTTTGCTATCTGGTCCTTACAGGAAAAGTTTGTTGCCCCTTTGTGTAGGTTAACTTCTTACTGGCCAGACTGGATGGACAGGGTCTTCTCCAGCTGGGTTTGGAAATAGTCAGTAATGACTGTGCCTCCTTACACCCTGCTTTTCTACTGAAATCTCGTGCTTGGTTATTATAAAAAAAAAAAGCCCATTCTTTTAAACCTTTAAGACCCAGTCATTCATCCAGGGATGAAAGTCTCCCTGATGGCATGGGAGATGACTCCCAGTGATGAGTCTGGTCCTGGCACTGTGGGATCAACAATTCCATCCTGACCAAAAGGGGAAAACAAATGTAACTAATAAGGTATCAGTTGCTGGGAGAGTTCAAATCGAGTCGAGAGGCTTCTCTGGAGGGTTGATCTCACACAAACTTCAGTTAGGCATTGCTGCCTACCATGACATGCCAAATCCCAACCAAAACCATTCCAGTTAATCCTATGAACACTTGGGGCAATACATAAAATTCTACAAAGTTTCCATGCACTAGGGTAACTTTCCAGAAATGTATAACCTCTAGAAGGGTTTCTGGGCAAGATAAGTCCTGGAATGCGGAGAGGCCAGGCTTCCAGAACATCAGCTAGTTCCATTCCCCTACCCCATATTACTGACAGTCCCTTCCAACATGAAAAACTTAGAATACCCATAGCCCAAATACCTCTAAAGAGTGAAGGAAAGATCAAAGGTGATGGTGGAGAAGGTTAGGTTTAACAAATTAGTCATTTTATTGATATTTCTATCAGTCTCCAGTGTCTTGGAGGAGCTAGAAGAAAAATGAAAACTCTTAGAACTATAGCATGTACCAAACTTTAAAATCTGTTCTATAGCTCCTATTTAAAATGTATTTGGAAATTTATTGCTTTTTTGTATATATGTTATATTTCCCTATTTAAAAAACATTAGAAATAAACTGAATGTATGCCAAAAGAAGTGATATCAATACATTTTTTGAAAAAGGAAATGGAGCAAAAGATTTTAATGAATGCAAAAAATTCTCTGCACTTTCCAACCAATTCTGCTTAGTCCTAAACACACCTTCCATTTCTTTCACTACTCTTCTGGTATCTACCTGCATGTTTCTCAATAATTTTTAAATACTATTCTTTACTGATTCATGAACTTCACACATCAAACAATTCCTATGTTAAATTCACTGTTTGTTCGATCCTA
The DNA here is from genome assembly GCF_023851605.1 of Tamandua tetradactyla. Classification (NCBI taxonomy): domain Eukaryota; kingdom Metazoa; phylum Chordata; class Mammalia; order Pilosa; family Myrmecophagidae; genus Tamandua; species Tamandua tetradactyla. Next base: position 12,562,048 of record NC_135335.1, read on the forward strand.
TGCCCTTCTCTTTCTTGTCTGCTCCCTCTTTTTTGATCGAGCATATCCTTCTGAGAAAATATTCCTTGAAAATATAATTTTAGGGGTTTGGACTTCAGAAAATATTTTCATTCTATTCCATCTTCATGCTTGAATTGTAGTTAGTTAGATATAGAATTATATTCATTTAGAATTATAAGTGAAAATCCTCTCAATGTTGAGTATTTCTCCATTGCTTTCTAACTTCTTAGGTTGGTGCCAGGTTAATTCTCCACATTTGATGTGACTTAGTGTTTATTTGAACAAATGAGCTTTTTCTTAAGATGATATTCAAAATTTTTACCATGATATTTTTTGGCATGGGAAACCAGTGAATCTTTTCAATTTCAAATCTGGCAAGTTTTCCTGTATTATTTCTTTGATGATTTTCCCCCTCAACTTGTCTCTTTCTAATTTGGGAATCCTTTGAGTTGGGAATCCTGTATTGATCCTCAAAGTTCTTTCTTTTTCTCTCCTGATTGTCATGTCTTTAAGTTTTCCTCTTTGTTTATACTACTTTAATTTTGTCCTTCAAGTGTTTGGCTAAATTTTCCAGATATCATACCTTTAATTTTTCCAGAGTCCTATAATGTTCTTAGAATGTTTCTTCAAAGCATTAAGGGAAAGAGAGCTGGAAGGAAGGTTTCTGATGGACTCATGAACGTGTTCCATGAGAGAAAAATCTGCCAGGCTCAGAGAATCTGAATGAATCACAAAACACCATGAGTCAATTAAGAACTTCCTTATCACCTCTCCTATTTTTTCATTCTCTAACCCTATAGGAGTCAGACACCATGGCTAGTTAACTGGGGAAGGAATTGCAGAAGTACCAGAAGAAAATGTAAAGAGAAAGCTTAATTATGAATCAGTGTGAATGTTTAATTACCACAAAGGCTTGAATAGTTTAATCTTTGAATAGATCAAAGAGCTTTATTTAATAGGAAATAGAGAACCATTGAAGGTCTATTTCAGTAAGCCTATGACAAAATTAGAGCTTTCTTTTCAGAACTTGTCATAGAGTGTAAATTGGATATCAGGGAGAATGAATTGAAGGGAGAGCCTAGACAGAAGTTGATAAAGTCCTAGTCTAAGAAACAAAGTATGTTAGCACAGTGGTTATGAGAGAAGCCTCAAGGGATAAAGTCAAGAGAACCTGCCTATGGAAATCTTTTCCACTGAAAAACCACAATTTCTTGTTTTGAACCAGAGTTTCTTAAACGTTAGTGATATCTTCAATGAAGAAGACGTATAGGAGGTGAATCAAGAAGAGAGCTTACACCTAGAGAGGTGTTGATTTGGGGTGCCAGTAGCTCTGGGATTGGCTATCCTGTGGAAATTAAAGTACAGGCCTTTTTCAACTTTCTGCTTCCTCTCTATAGCTACATCCCATGAAGTCTTACTTGATGCTGCTACATGCTCTTTAGCAGGTTCATGAAAGAAAATCATACTGAATACAACTCTAATCACATCAGTTTTATGATGGTGAAACCGATGAGTGATTCACAATGGGCCAAACTCTGAGGCCTAGAAAAGTAACCAAAGGAAAGTTTCTCAAGGTGTCCGACTTTGACGATGGCAGTGGTTCTCCTTGTCTCATGGAGAACTCTTGGTCCTTCAACTCTGTCTCTCCAATTCACTGGGTGATTACAACTATGGGAGTGGGAGTTGAGGAAATTGGGATTTTCTGGGTTCTACTTTCTGAGACATTAATATAGTCCTGGAGTGGGTCCTGGGCATCAACTGCTTTTGAAAGCCTCCCAGTTGATGCTCAAACAGAGCCGGGTTTGAGAAGCACTGAGCTAGGGTATCTGTCATCCCTATGTTAAATTGGGGTGATGGCCTACCTTCCTGAACATCAGTGAGGACAAAGTGAGACAGCATATGTCAACCTCCTAGAATAATGCTTGGCAAATAGGTGTGTTCAACTAAACTCTTGGTTAGTTCTAAGAAATAAAAACAATGATTGCCACAAACATTTATTTCTACTGGGTGCCTTGTGTGCATTAACTGACAATATTTTCTCGCAACTACTCCACAATGTACATGCAATACCCCAGAAATGTAAACTGAAAATAACTAAGGGGTTGTGTATGGATGTTGGTGTGTATAAGCATATGTTTGTGTATAATGGTGTATTGTAGCTTGTGGATATCCAAACAGGTTTCACAAAGGAAAAGACATCAGAAACAGGCTTTTTAGATAAGGTTGTCAGCTTTCTTAGGCATGGAAGAGTAGAGACAGTGGGAGCATTACATTCCCAGGCAAAAGGGTATGGATCAACATGATGCAGAAGAGAATGGCATAGACAGTGATTGCTGGAGCAGAGAGGACCTGGGAGAGCTGGGAGGTGAGGTTAGAGGGGTATACAGGACAGGGACAATCTTTCAGTGCAATGCTGAGAGTGAAGACCTGATACACCAGCAGTGGTTCTATAAGATTTCTCAGAATCTCAACAAATCTCCATTAATTCGTGTTTCCACTGAGCATAGAGTGAAATAGAAGGAATATATTTAGGTACTATTTCAAAATGTACATATTTCCTGATGTGATTAAAAATACATTTTAAAAGCTTTCCTGAATTAAGAATAACTGTACGAGCTATTTTCTCCACCAGGAGATAAAGTAAATATAATTATTAGCAAATGAGGGTGTTTTAAGATTAAAAATCAATCTTCTGACTTGAAGGATTCTGGGACCCATACCCTCTAGGCATTTGAGGGGTATTAAGGACAGTAAACAGGGTCAGATTTTACTTTTCAAGGCTCACTTTGACATTAATGGAGAGGGTGGATTGTAAGAAGAGTAATTCCAAAGCATGAGAGATTGTTAGGTGATTTGGCCTGAACTTAAAAGAATCCAGTGGTTAGGCAGGTAATGGTGGCTCACTGGCAGAGTTCTCACCTGCCATGCGGAGACCCAGTTTCAATTCCCAGTGCCTGCCCATAAAAAAAAAAAGAATCCAGTGGTAATGACCATGAGGACGGAAAGGAGGGATCATAAAAGGGCTGCTATGGCAGTGCATGGCACAGAATTTATGAACTATTATATGTGAGCCAGGCAAAGAGCTGTAGTAGACTAAATAATGGACTCTAAACAATCTTTATACCTTAATACCTGGAACCCTGAATGCTCCCATTTATGGCAGAAAAAGAACTTTGCAGATGTGGTTAAGATGAGGATTTTGAGATGCGAGATTAACCTGGATTATCCGCATGGGCCCTAAATACAATCACCTATATTCTTGAAGGAAGAATGCAGAGGGAGATTTGATGCACAGATAGAAGAAGAGATAATGTGACCACGGAGGCACAGAATTTAGTGATAGGGCCAAAAGCCAGGGAATGCCAGCAGCCCCCAGAAGGTGGAAGCAAATAAAAAATTCTCCCCTAGAGCCTCAGGAGGAACACAGATCTGCTGCACCTTGATTTAGGATTTTTGGCCTCCAAAACTCTGTGAGAATAAGTTATTTTAAGACATCAAGCTTTTCTAATTTGTTCCAGCACCCACTGGAAACTAATATAGGAGCCTATGATGTCTTCAAGGATTCTGAATCAGATGGTTCCATTAGCCAGGATGGTGGGATCATGGAAGGAAGATTAGGTTTGGGGGGGGGCATTGTGGTCAGTTTATTACATATTGCTTTTGAATTGACTGTGAAATACTTGGAAGAATTTGGAGCTCTACCGAGATGTGGAGGGAAGAAGCATTAGTCTACGTTATTGAGGAGTGGTATAGATGTTGATGAGCTCCCTGAGTATATAAAGGAAAAAAGTTAACTGAAATTTGAACCTTGAATATGCAGTAAAAATTGAGAGGTATATGAGATATTATTTATGCTGGACAGGACAGATGAATTAAAACACAGTGATTAGCGAGCTAGTTGAGCAGTGCCTGTCATCCAATGTCAGAACAGTTGCAGTAATGTCTTATTGCTTTTTACCCTTAACTATCACTTTTACTCATGGTTGATGAATGGGAAATCTGTAATCAAGGATGATTATTTTCGATTATCCAATTATTTCCATTATCCATCCCTGATCTCATGCTGCCATTGGTGACAGCACATTGGTTCAATGCAAATTTCTGTTGACAATACCAATTGGCCATATTATGATTAAAACTACCCTTCAACACAAGTCCTGAAACTATTGGATAAAAACAAGACACATGGAAAAGTGCAATGCCAAGTAATTTATTGAAGCAAGATGTTGAAACCTTTACACATTCTGGTGAAGATCAAGTTATACAAGAAGGCTGGAGGTAATGTCAAGTCGTGGTGAGTTAATACATTTCATCTGAATTTCTTCCTGGAATAGAAAAAAAAAGTGAAGTCAGTCATGCTGCTCCTGGACATGCCACGTTAACACAGACTGTCATTTGCAATGAAGATGTCAGTAGAATTTCTGCCAACAAAAGACAATTTGGAAGGGTTTTAAACAGAAAACCAGGGCAGCTAGGGTATAGACATGTTATGATTATAACAAAGAGTACAAGGAAAGAAAAAACCCTTTTCCAAAGTCAGGCCAATAAACCCAGAGACAACCCAAGAGTAGGGTTTGTGTTTCTAAGGAAAGAAGGACAGAGAAGAGTTGGACAGCGTGGCCCAGGAATTCTTTTCTCTGATGTTCCAGGACAGTGGACTCTACTTTTCCCTTCTTATGTGGGGAAGAGGGCAGGGCTGAGACATTCAGAATGGGGGAGTGGAGCTTGTGAAGTACTGATTTCAGTGGATTGCAAGTCTCACAGCATGGGATTTCTGTCTCATGGCAGATGTGCTCCTCAGCACTGAGGATCAAGCTTCTGTGGGCATTTGCAGCTGTACCTTTTGGCTATGAAATCCTGTCTAGCTAGCAAAGAGATTGGCTACCATCCTTCAATCCTAACAGAGGCCTGGCTCTAATCCCCATCCCCCCATCCATCTTACTGTTTCAACACTGCAAACCCTCCCTCTGTGATTATTACACTGAATGTGTCTCAACTGGGCAAGTGGAACTCGCTTTCAGAAATGGCCCCATGAAGATGGACAGCCATGCTCTGGATCTTCAATATTTCTACATGGCACCCTGATTGCCCCCCTTCTCAGGATACTATGGCGAATGCAGCAACTAGGATGGTGACGTGAGAAGGAGGTTCATAACCCAGGATGCTGTGATGCTTTCATTAAAGTCAGCTTGTGTTCTGGTAGCTTCTCCCCTTTGGTTACCAGTGACCTATCAAGATGCAAGCAGCAAAACAGGAGCACCCACTACCTGTGCACACCACAGAGGAATGAGCTGCCCTCAACCTTGGCTATTAAACTGCTCAGAAACCTCTATGCATAACAAAAGATGGAAATTACCATTGCATGAAGCAGGAGGAGTCTCTGCCTAAGGAACATCTGATCTGCATGTTTCTTCACTTCCAGTTTGGCGTCAACAGTTTCTGGAGATGGGTTATAAGTGCGAAGTGACAGTAAGAAGGCAGCATCAGAAGTAAGTAAGAAGTTTCCTAATTCCTCAAGAAGATCTGAGCAGATTTCTGCATTGGCTGGAAGAGATTAAAAAGAAAAATTTACGTATGGAAAGCAATGTTTTTCTAATGACTCCCCAATAATGGTAGAACTAGGCAGGAACCACAGGGATTTTAAGATCTACTCCCATAATTGTGCAGATGACAATGAAAGACCATAGAGGTTGTGTGTGTTAGTTAGATTCAGTTGTCAACTTGGCCAGGTGAGCTTACCTAGTTCTGTTGCTGCGGACACAAGCCAATGGTACGTGAACCTCATCTGTTGCTAATTACATCTGCAGTTGGTTAGGAGGCGTGTCTGCTGCAATGAGTGACATTTGACTTAACTGGCTGGTGCTTAAATGAGAGAATGCAATGTAGCACAGCCTAGCAGCTTGGCATTCCTCATCTCAGCACTCGCAGCTCAGCCCAGGCCTTTGGAGCTGCAGAAAGAAGTCACCCTGGGGAAAGTTGTTGGAACCCAGGGGCCTGGAGAGAAGACCAGCAGAGACTATCCTGTGCCTTCCACATAAGAAAGAACCTCAGTGGAAGGTTAGCTTCCTTTCCTCTGAAGAACTAAGAAAACAAATCCCCTTTTATTAAAAGCCAATCTGTCTCTGGTGTATTGCATTCCAGCAGCTAGCAAACCAGAACATTGTGATTTTCTCAAGATCACTAAACAAGCAACAAAACTAGAACTGGATACCAGGTTTCCTGATGTCTAATTCAGTTTTTGTCTTTAAAGCACAGTGATGTCTTTAAAGTACTACTACTTTACAAGACCTCTCCAGTTGGCTAGGAAGCAATTTCCTAGCCCTGCGTTTGCACAAAATTAAGTTATGCCTACTAATCAAGTTGCCCCTTGTTTCTTTTGGATATGAAGGAAGAGGAGATTCTGGATAATCCAGCGTTCAAATGAATCGTAGACTCAAAATCCTACCAGAGATCAGAGAAGATTGAATAAATCTGGAGATGAGCCAGTAAAATTATTAAAAAGTTGAAAGGTGATTTTTTTGAGAGTAATATGTAACAATTGGGATTATGCCATTGGATAAAGACAGAATTTTTAGAAAATGCTAATCAATTTTAATGCATTTGAGGCTAATGCACAAAATTGTGATTGCTCCTTTTATTATGCTTTGACTATACAGAAGATGATTAAAAATGTGTGAATTGGGAGCTCATTGCTGACTCCATTTGGAAATGTGGTGGGACCTGGACAACCTCTTTTCCATGTTGTATTCCCTATTTCTCTGAGGCTGCTACAACCACCTGCCACACAGACTCTGACCTGACTCCTGATCTGATTACATCAAAGTGTGAGAATTCAGAAAGAATAAGATCAGAGCAGCATAAAGAAAGAGAAGGACATCCAGAAAGTAAGTTTTAAAGAGAAAGACTCAAAGAAACTTGCATCAACACCGAGGGCATGTAAAGATACGCAAACAGAGCTGTTGAACGAATGGCTAAGACTAATTCTGGAAAAAGAGAAACCTTAGTGGTCACAGTTGTACGGATTCGATGATTGTATCAATCAGTACTCCGAGAATACAAGTATTCTTTGTAGATTTGGGTGTACTTATTCACAGAATCTATTTGAAATTTATTACTCATAGAGTACAGGGTACTCTCAAACTTGAAGCTCTCCAAAACCCTCCTAGCTGTGATATATTAGTCTTTGAATTTATGAGTTGAGAAGCTGTGGGCTCAACTGACAACCTCAAAGAATCAGATTAGGTAGACATCTGATAACTCTCAGATATCTACTTGTTATCTACAGCTAGAGTTTTATAGTTAACCTCATTCCATTCCCCCAGCTACGTTTGTAGTATTAGCTATAAAAAACAGTGAGAAGAGAAAGCAAGGGGAGATTAAGCATTTTGTCTAAGGTCAAATTGCTGGTAAGCAGCAGATAAATGATTCAAATCTAGACCTTTCCATTCTGTCACAGGGCTTCTGAAACACTATAATCAATGAATGAGGCTGCATGTGAAAGAATCTCCCCACCCTGTCCTGCAAATTGCCTATAATGATATTGTTGTATAAATTCCTAGGGAAATTGATAAAATGAACCCTGGGCTTTTGGGCTGCTTGTTCAATAAATACTGAAAATGGCTTAGGTTTTGATCTGTTCCCCAACCCTCCCTCCTCTTAATAAGTTGCCCTAGTTCTCAGAGGAGAGTACTTACCAGTAGACTGATGCTAGAACTGATTAGAAATGATACTCACCCTGGCAGCAGAAAAAGGCTAGAGTGACCAGTAGGAGAGAAATACAAAGCCTCATGGTGGTTTATTGACTTTGAGCTCTTCGTTTTAGCAAAGGATGAGTAATTTGGAGCTCAGCCTCAAGAGCCTGCAGAGCCCAGGGCTATTTGAACCTACAGAGCTTCACTAGCCCTTCCCATACCAACATGTAGCAGGCCACAAGATCTGGCTTCCAGCCCTACCTCCTGCCTGCAGACTTATGCCATCCATCAGGGTCAGCATTCCCAGCCTCTCCTCCCTTTCCTCCATCCCCAGTTGTCCAGGGTGGAGGAGAGCAGCCCCTACTCTGCTTCATTCCTCCAAGTGAGTGTTCAGGTTCTCCTCCCCAAATGTTTCCTAGAGACTCAGTTTGCTTCTGAACTTTGCAGTGATTATTTCTCTGTACTTTGTATCAGTGCAGATGCAAGCACCTAAGAGACTCTCACTCTGACTTTCTCATCCCAGCATCTCATAGTATGATCAGGCATGTTTCCTTCACACAGTGAATGAAACTCACTCCCTTGATCTCACAACTATCTTCACGACATAGATGGCTAAAAACACTGTGTTGAAAAGTTCCTACTTGTGGAGAATTTCCTTGGGAAAAGCCACGCTTGCATCTGTTCTCCATCTGGCCTCCCAACTCTGCAGTTTTATGAGCTGGAATTGACAGCATTGCAGGGAGTCAAATTTTCAGTCCATTAAGGCTAGTGCAATGAGAAATCACATCATTTCCTAGGATTGGTATGAGGATTAAATGAACTCACATACCCCCCATTCCCAAGAAGCTCATGGGAGTGTGAGGCAGGCCAGGTAAGTGTCAGAGGTGTTGAGAGTTTGGCTGCCTCTGGGCCTCCAGACAGAGAAAATAATGACAAATAAGAGACAGATGAATGGGTGAAACCTAGACACCTGGAATATTTAAAACTCTACCTGTGATTCAAAGGGAAGCAAGGACTGAGAAGGACTTTTATTAACTGAGAGGACTTTTATTTATTGTGGTGTCAGTGGACATATTGGCAAGGTTGGCATAAGGTCCCATGGAGGGCAAGACTTGTACTCAACTAACTCACACAGGGCAGTGGAAGGAACCCTGTAGCCAGTTCTACCTCTTCCACCCAGGAGCGAAACCCAATCGTGGGGAAGCTTGTGGACTCATGAGTCTCATCCAAGTTTGCTGGCTTCATGACCTTAGGAAGCTTATTTGGTTTATGTCAACCCAGTTTTCTCATATGTAAAAGGGAATGTATGATAGTGCCACATCAGAGGGCTAATGTGGCAGTTAAATGAAAATCTCTCTCTCTGTCTCTCTCCCTCTCTCAGTTTTTCAGCCAGTGCCTGACAAATAGTAAACTTTCACGGCTTCTGAGTCTGCAGACACATGAGCATGGATTTAGGTAATCAGTCCTCTTTTACAGCAGAGTCTCTGGGAGGAATGCTCCGTATCTGGCAAAGAAAGATGCTGTCCAGGCTTGACCTTTGGAAGTCTATGCCACTTCCCACCATTTCTGTTACTCTGTAGCTCTTAACACTTCCCAAAGTTTTCATTTTTGTTTGTTTTCAGCTTCCTTAGTTCTTTTTTTTAAATTTATTTATTAATTAAAAAAAATTAAGAACAAACAAAAACATTAAAAATTAACATAAACACAAAATTCTATTCTACGTATATATTCAGTAATTCTCAATATCATCACATAGTTGCATAGTCATAATTTCTTAGAGCATTTGCATCAATTCATAAAAAGAAATAAAAAACAACAGAAAAAGAAATAAAACAATAACAGAAAAAAAGATTATATGTACCATATCCTTTATCCCTCACTTTCATTTATCACTAGCATTTCAAACTAAATTTATTTTAACATTTGTTCCCCCTATTATTTATTTTTATTCCATATGTTCTCCTTGTTTCTTGACACGGTAGATAAAAGGAGCATCAGAAACAAGGTTTTCACAATCACACAGTCACATTGTGACAGCTATATCATTATTCAATCTTCCTCAAGAAACATGGCTACTAGAACACAGCTCTACATTTTCAAGCAGTTCCCTCCAGCCTCTCCATTACATCTTGAATAACAAGATGATATCTACTTAATGCATAAGAATAACCTCCAGGACAACCTCTCAACTGTTTGGAGTCTCAGCCATTGACCCTTTGTTCAAAGTTATTTTTTGATTGGCTCAATTCTTTGTGCATAATACTGCATAGAATGAAAACTAGAATGTGATCAACATATTAGATTTTCAACAACCATGTATGTTGCTTACCTATATGCCAGTACTAATCTATTGATTTAATCTAGCTTTATATCACTGCTTAGCCAATTCATAATTCTGTGTACCCAGGTCACTTCACACTTCTACACTGTTATGCTACATAATTTCAATAGTAATTCTTTTTCAAAATCTTGACTCCTTGCTGAATTTTCAAAGGGCACGTGAAGTATTTCATTTCCATTATAAATCTTCTAATGCATAATCAAGATGCAGATGTTTCTAAAATGACTTTAGGATTGTTTCCTCTATATAAGAATATTAATGTCAAAGAAACAAATGATCACTGAAGACATGCCTCCAATTATGAATCCAGAAAGAATTTTAAATGGTATGAATTTTCACTTACCCTACAAATGCTGGTGGATGAATAAATCATTTTGCATGACTTTTCAAGAATATCATCTACAGCAGTAATTATCTGGGGCTTTCTAAAGGGGCTTTATAGTCTGGTAAGATCCTGTCAGGTGGAGCAATGGATGAAGACACTTCTACTTACATTAAATGTATATCATAAGTTCTCTCACATTGTATCATCAGATTATCTTATGAAATGCTTTGCTGTAAAGGTGACACTGATATTCTCTCCAGTATGACCTGGCCCATATTGAGGAAGTAGTCACGATGACTAAAAACTCTCTTAGATTTATTGCAAATGTTTGTTCTTCAATGTGAGTTCTCTAGCATGTTTAAAGGATAATTCAAGGGTGGAAATCTCTTCCATATTCAAAACATTTATGGTACGAGTTCTCTCAAGTAATCTAATGTCTGTACTTTGACTGAAGCCTTTCATACACGGCATTTATAGGGTTTCACTCCAGTTAGAATTCTCATGTTGTATAAGTTTACAAACTAGGATTTCCTCACCTATGTGATATTCTTATGGTATCTTTCTCTTATGAATTTTCTCATGTTTTCTAAAGCCAGAACACCTGGTGAAGCATTTACCACATAGCTGACATTCATAAGGTTTCTCTCCAGTGTGAATTCTCCCATGTTTTCTGAGGGAAGAACTTTCAATGAAGGCTTTCCCACACTGATGGCATTTATAGGGTTTCTCTCCAGCGTGAGTCCTTTCATGGACTCTCAAGGATGAAAAACCTCTATAGGCTTTCCCACATAGATTACATTCATAAGGTTTCTCTCCAGTGTGACTTCTCTTATGTCTTCTCAGGTGAGAATGTTGACCAAAGGCTTTTCCACATAGATTACATTCATAAGGTTTCTCTCCAGTATGAATTATCTCATGTACTCTAAGGCTAGAGCACTGAGTGAAGGCTTTCCCACATACATGACATTCAATAGGTTTCTCCACAATGTGAATTCTCTGGCTGAAGTGGGGTTTCCTTTCCTTGTGAGTTAATACATGTTGAGCCACTTTGGAACTGTGAGTAAACTCTTCAGGCAATTCACTACATAAAATGCCTTTCTTTTGAGTATGAGAATGCTGCTTCAATGACAGGATGGTAGATGTGATTGTGTGGTTCACATTTGATGTTTTTAAGACCACCTCCCCTGGCTGAATTCTGCATTTGGAAAAATCCAACTCCTTCTTTCCACAGCTCCTGTCCTTGATATAACATGGAAGGTATATCTGTTCTACAGACCTGATATCCTTTTCAAAAAATACTCACTGAGTTCCCACCACTCTTCTGAGTGTTGGGCACTACTGAGAGAAGATGACAGATATTCTCTAGCATCACATCTCTGAATAACTTTATCTGGGATGTGTCCAGCAGGGCCCACTCTTTCTTGGTAAAATCTATAACTACATCTTTCAACTTCTATGAACTCCAGTGACTGCATTGTCAACAGCTTCAGCAGATAACTGTCTTCCTCTGTGTTTTCCTTCACAATCAGGTAAGCACTTGGTTCAAGAAGGCCAATGATATTCAGCATTTCTCTCTCAGCTGGAAGGGCACATGGCAAACATGGCGGCATCTGCTGGCTTTCTCCTGGGTCTACCCTCCTTAGTTCTTTTAATGACTGCCCTCCTCTTGTCTAGTTGACTCAATACTTCAGTTCAATCCTCCCATCCTTAGGGAATTTGTTCCTGATATCCATGGCTTGTCCAAATTCCCCCCTTCTGGGCTCTGCTAGGCCCTCATTCCTCTCTTTTGCAGCACTTGTGGCAGTTGCAGTTTTACAGATGTAGGATCAGTTAACTAATGAGGGTCCCTGGACTGTTAGTTCCATGATTGCAGGGGCAGTGTGGGTTTTGTCCATCCACACTGAGCACGGGACCAGGTGCAGAGCAGGAGGTCAGGAGATGGTCCTTGAATACATGAATGGATGAGTTTATGACTAAACAAACGATAGAGCTTGGTTAACATTCACTTTTTAGTCTGAATGCTACGAAGGGATGCCATCAGTGATTCCTGCTATGAGAAGCTTCCCTCTGGACCATTGAGGCAGAAAGGTTAGTGGCGTGGTGATGCAAGTGAAAGAAGTTCAGTGGGTTTCTGCATCACTAGAGAGGAAAGTAAGCAGAAGAAGACTTATCTATGTGTCTCCCCCACCCTATAGTTTCCAAACTTCCTAAGGCAAAGTTCGAGGGGATGAATTCAAAATCAATTTCAAATGACATCATGAAGTTTCTGGGTAAGCAGCATTCCAGGAGTAAAGCAAGCCCAGCTCTGCACTTCCTCAGCTTTTCCCTAACCATGAGCAAAGTGCTTTATGGAAACACATGGGGAGCAATGGGGATTCTGAGCGAAGGTGCTGGGAAGTGAGGAAGGGTACATGAGGAGCATATTAGCGTGCCACTCAAGAACATATAGAATTTTCATACATGGAACATTTGGGAGGAGAGATCCCAAGGAAAGAGCACGAGGGAAGACAAAACAACATGAGCCTTATGTTGGGCGAACACCAGGTTGGCAGGTGAATCTGAGCCATACAGCAGCACACAGTGGACTAAGGAAGGCTCCGTGACTGGAGAGACAAGATGGGCAAAACAGGGGGTGGGGGTGGGCAGACATTTTACTCTGGACAAAAAGAACAGGATGAGCAGGTGGGGTGTGATACATCTAGAGTTTTCCCCTAGTGCTTTCTTGCTGGGTTTCAGATCTCAAGTCAAAATGACATGGGTTTGAAGTGAAAATTTTACTTTCCATTTACCTGAATTCTGAACAACCTGCTCTCTAGATTCAAGGCCAAGAAGACCTTGAACATTTGCGTTGTTCTTAAGCCCTTTCCACAATGACTAATTCATTAAGTCAACAGACTACTTTTTTCATCCTTGAGTACACAACCACTGACATAGCTTCAAAGAACACCAAGGTCAATGAAAAGGGACTCATCAAATTAACGTGAGCTGATTATATATGAAACATACAGGAGCTGTCCTTCATACAGGTCCTATGGGAAAGCTGCAAACTCTTCTATAACCAATAATTACAGTGATGATTAAAAATAGTAACAACATTTTTTGGCTTATAACTAGGGGACCTCTTTGAACTATGCATGGATCTTGCTTAATCCTTGCTGCAATTCGATAAGGTAGAAGCGATTCCATTTCCCACTTGACAGAGGCAGCTGACGTGCAGAAAGCTTGTGACCCAGTTCACGTTGCATAGTTTAGAAGCCAGAAGGTCTGGCTCGTGCATCAGTGGTGTGTGAAATGGAATGAAACAAAGCGGATCTTCAGTTCGGTATGGCTGGTGGCATGTGGTATATGTCAGAAAGACTGAGGAGGATGCAAGTTAAAGTTCCATTACAGCTGTTCCTTGTCTTCCAAATGTCATCTATTATTTATTTTTTACTTTTTTGGTTTCAGGGCAAAAAGTTGAGACTTTAACCCTAATTCTAACCCAACCCAAACACTAACTCTAACCCAAACTCCAACACCAACCCTAAACACAACCCTAACTTTTATACCAACACTGCACACAAATCCAACCCTAAACTGAACCCTAACCTGAACCCTTACCCTAACCCTAACCCTAACCCTAACCCCTAACCCATAATCCCTAAATCTAACCCTAACCCTAACCCTAACCCTGACACAAGCCTTAACATAATTTCTTTCAGAAACTGAGTATCCTACTTGGTCCACACACATCCATACATATTTTTAGCATAAAACAGCATTGTCAAACAAACCTCACGAAATTCTATTTTAAAAAGTCTGTGCATGTGTTTTGAGAACTGAGTGAGATACTGGCTCCATTCATTTTTATGCATGTCTTGCGTGAAATCTAGCATTTTCACAGAAAACTCAGGTGCTGGAGGAAGGGGGAATGGAAGTAAAAGTTTACTTAGGTTCCAGTATAATTCTGGGTGAGCTATGTATTGATTAAATACAGACATTAATACAAAAAGGTAACAGTAATTGGTGTGTCCAAGCTTTATAGGTAACCACTGTAAGAATAGAAATGAGGTCTGTAACTATTATACCACTTGTTTTTAAAAAACAAGATAAGAAAACAATAAATATGATAATGTGGTAAATTAACCACATCAATGTTTTTATTTGAATGGGACAAGTCCAAACTATAAATAATCATAATAATTGCTATAGATTACATTGTACTAGAAGACAAGTTTACAGGGTAAAAACAAAACAAATACAAACAGAAATCAGGTTCAATGCAAATGAGAAGAAATCCTCTAAAGTTACACAGGAACCGAACATCACACGGGGTAGAAGAAGATACACCAAAATATACCAAACTGTGTTGATATTGAATAGTAATGATAGATAAGAACACTTTGGAAATAAAAAGCAATAAATAGGTCAAAATGATATAATTGACCAACAGAATATGATATGCACTTTAAGTCACTTACCATCATAGCATCAGAATACGTTTCAACAGAATAAATATTGAAGCCAGTGGTTTTTAAATTATGACACTTTCTAGATGCAGTCTCGTGTAGATTCTCCACAATAATTTGCATTTTTATAGCTCCTTGTAGCCTGAGGCTCAAAGTGACCCTAACAATTCTGAGTAGAAGAAACTGAAGTACTACAAGACCAGAAGCCACATGAAAAGCAAGTTTCAGATCCTGAAAACCACCCTTTTCTTATCAGCATGTAGAACTGTTCCCTCACCTTCCTAAATCCAGGCACCTCTGTGTTTCTTAGCATATTTCTATTTACCAAAGGGTTGTTTTGACGCACTTATATTTTGCTCTCCTCTCCATCACTGGAAAGAAAAAAGACACTGTCCCTGAGGCTTACTGCATTCCCCTGTAGCCTCCCTCCAGGGAGCCTGGGGCTCATGTGCCGTGTGCTGGGGTGCCCAGAGGGTCACACAGACACAAGGGGTTGAGACAATGACACGTAGAATCTTAGAAGGCAGTAAATCAGATTTGGGAGCTCAACATTTTTTCTGGGTTCAAAATGGCCAGCTTTCCTTTCCCTAGATCAGTGGAAGTAAGGATAGCAGAGAACATTCAAACAAGATGAGCTTAAAATGAGGAATTGAATTTGTCTTTGAAGTGCATCCTCTTGATTTCCACTGTGCACAATGTTTTACTAAAAAAGTAAGATGATTACAACAGCAGTAGCAATGGTATGTAGGGTTTGTGCACGCATGTGTGTGTATGTGTGTGTGTGTGTTTGCTGCTGTTGCAGCATAGAGGTGAGAAAGCAAAGGGTTGGAAGGAGGGTGGAAATGTGACTGCATGGTATGGAGAGACACATTGGATGGAAATCTTCAGTGTGTGTGATCGTGACTTCACTACTCTTTATTAGGTATCAGCAGAGAAGAGCTTTTTGCTTGCTCAGGCCCTGGCTTGATTGGAGAGTAAACTTCTGCTGCTGGTTATTTCAGGGTAAGGCTGGGTAAAACCATTTGAGGAAGCAGCCAATAGAGACTGGAACACCCTCATGAAAGGATATTCAGGAGACAGAGCTAGGAAGAAATATACAGAACAGAAGAGTAAGCCGTTCTTTCCTTCATCTTGCCTTGCCGAAGGAGCATCATGCTTTACCAACCACTAAATTATTTTAACACACCTGTTGCCTCAATTGTTACAGCCACTTTTGAATCTTCTCAAGTGCCCGGATCCTGGGACAAATCGTATGAGTTTTCATCCTGACCCACGCAACACTGTGGGCAAGGAGAATTGCTGGTGAGATGTCCTTTTCATTTCATCCCATGCAACCAAAGTGGTGAGAAGCTTTCACTTTGGGAAGTTTATGAGTAGAGATTTTCTTTTGATTTATACTGATGAGAAAAAACAATCAGAGATTACACTGAAAGTTAAGCCCCAACTGAATGGCCCTAGTTAAGAAGGCTCTGAGGGCAAACTACTCGGGTTCAAATCCCAGATCTGGGATTTTCCCAGGTCCTATGAGGTAACCTTGGGAAAGCTACTTTCCCCCTCTGTGCTTTTGCTTCCTCATCTGTGAAAGGATGATATTAATCATATTATCTACCATCTAGGATTGCTGGGTCAATTAAATTGTCCAAAGGAAGCTTATTACAGTACTTGGTACTTGGAAAACTTGTTAAATAAACCAACATTTTTTATGTAACAGCAAAAAAAAGTATACATTGCAAATTGATATAAATACAAAGAAAATTAGACAAATATCCAATATAGTGACTTTACTCCTACTTTCTCAGAAATTCTTAGGTCTAATTATAAAAGAAAATTTTAAATAAAGAAGATTTGAATAACACGACAATGAGTATATATCTGTTCTGTTTACAGACATGAAGCTTTGTGCTAAAACCAGGAATTACCAGAAAAGTTATCATTGAAGTAAAAAAAAATTTAGAACCATGCTATGATCACTATAGTTTATCACTGCATTAGAAACTCTAAACTGTACAATAAGAGAAGACAAAGAAGTGAGAAAAATATATATTGAAAAAATATGAACCATTCACTATTTTAAAATAGTTGATCTATGTCGAGGAAATTCAAAATGACCTGCTGAAAAACTATTTAACCTGATAAGAGCTCACCAAGTTAGCTGAATACAAGGTCAATGTATAAAAACAATCACTTTTCTGTACACTAGCTTACTATTATATCACATAATGGAAAAAGTGATACCATTTATAACAGTATCAATAACAATAACAAAGAAATTATTGGAATATAGCAAAGTGAAAATATGCAAGCCTGTAAGGACAAAATCATGAAGCTTGCTCAGAGATTAAAAAAAAAGAGCGAGAGAGAATCTAAATAAATAGAGGTGCACACTTTACTCCTGAAGGAAATGTTAAAATATTTATAGATGTCAACTGTTCTCAAATTATCCTACAAATTCATTGCAGCCCCAATCAGGCTCTTAGTATGGCAGTTTTAGGGTTTTCTTCAAATTCTTTGTGTTGGCTGCATCTTTCAAAATTATAACATTCACTTTTTGAGTAGTGGATAAAGGCCCAACTTTGTTGCCTACTTATCTGCATTTAAGCTCAACTTTGACACTTCGTACTTTTGTGGACTTGCTTTATCTCCCAGCCTCAGTTTCCTCAACTTCACAGTAAGAGAAGACAAAGTGAGAAAAATATATATTGAAAAAATACGAACCATTCACTATTTTAAAATAGTTGACCCATGTCGAGGAAATCCAAAATGATCTACTGAAAAACTATTAACCCTGATAAGAGCAAGTAAAAATGGCAATAGTGATATCTTCTTCACAGGATTCATTTGAAGAATAAATGTACTAATAGAGGAAAAATGCTCAGCAAGTGTCTGCTAATGAATGTTAGCTATTACACCCTTGTGAGAAATGAATGATAATAATAATAATAATGAATCAAATAAAATTAAACTGTATCACTCCCAAAGTAAAATACCTAATGGAATCTAAATGATTTTGCAACCAGGAATATTTACTTATTCCAAATGTTAACAAAATGTGTTTAAGAGTTTGGCTCTGTTTCCATTGGCATTTCTCTTAGGGAAGGTGAGAGGACATCTTTCCAAAGACTTGCTTGTTTTTTTTTTTATAATCAGGCCTAAATGACTGCTGTTGTTTGAATATCCTTAATAGTGGATACTGGAACCAAGGACTACGAGGGTGTGTTTGAGAGAAATATTTATCCACAAGGCATTAATGTGTCTCTGTGTTCATGTCCTCAGCAGGATGTGGTGGACACAATGTCCTTTCTGGCTGAGAAGGCACCTCAGAGAGGCTCTAGGGCTCTGGTCTTCAAACTGGTGACCACATGGCCCGGGGGATGGAGAGATTTAAGCTATTGATTCTACATCCTCATGCCTACATATCATCAAGTCATATTGGTTCTCATTTCCCAACTCCATGTAAAAATCATTCTTCTAGGTCACGAATGAGAGAAGGTCTCCTCATCATCCATCAGCCTCTTACTCCAGAGCATTGACTTTACCTGTAGAAATTTTTAGACATCAAAGAAACCCAAAAATTGTTTCCTTAGTAAGTAGCTTCTAATTCCTTGCTTTTAATAAAATCAAAGGAGGACCTAATTTAGGAGTTGGCTGATAGATCATTAAAATTAACGTTGAGTTAAAGACCATTTCTTAAACCTATCTGCCACTATTAGAATAGAATTGTTTCATCTCATGCCTGTTTCTTCATGGTGATAAGAAGACTGCTGTATCTCCACATTCCTGTCAACATTATGTACAAAAACAGTAAAGTGAAATGCTAGATTGGCAATGATATTGAGGAAGTACCGTTCAAAATATTTTCTGGCAATTTCACCTAATACTTTTACTTTCAATTACTTAGATTCATAATTTCAGCTTAACATGTTGCACAAATGAAAGACTACTATATGTATTATAATCTATAGCTAAGAAGGAATTCAAAGAATGGGTGCCATAACTATCACAAAACCCATCCCTTTCCCTTCTGCCTATTTATATGACAAATGTTCTTAGGTGTTACAGCTAAACAGGATGAAAAATATGAATAAAATTTCCTCATTTGAGTTAAAAATAACCCATGCTTATATAAAATGAAAAGGCCTCATTGGGATATCTAATAGATGCATTTATCTATAACATTTTACTTTATACATTTAATAACCATCAAAACTGAAATATATTTTGTTGTGTTAATTGAGTTTTACCAGCAGCATTTTTAATAAGCTCTGTCCAGAAAAAAATATTTTATTGCTTAGAGCAGGAAATGAAGAAAAATATTTTCATTTTAGTGCATATTTTAGTGTGGAGAGGTAGGTTAACAAGGATAAAAATATATTTCATTAGAATACATTCTGTACAGAAAGCGGAATGAAAATATGAGTTCAAGAGGAACAAAAGAGTATGTTTTTGAATTTTGTAAATTAATCATAGTGAAAATTAAATATTTTGGAAGTACTATGTTAGGTATTGTAGCAAACATTTATAATCCTTTTAAATTAGAAAGGGTGGCATCTACTATTCAATCTTCAGACATATCTAAGTAAATAGATATATTTTATGTGTAATTCATTGTCCAACAAATAGTTAATGAATACTAACTTGGGGCCAATGCTTCCTCTGGAAATTATCAGTGATTGAGACATAACTACACCCTCCTTCTGAAGCCCCCAATCTAACAGGAAAGGCAAACACGAACCAAATGGGGCTGGATAATTTATTGAAGTATTAATATGAATTTATTCCAACTATTTCTTCCTTCCACCATTACATGAATTGGCCAGGCCCTTTTGTGCCTGTTTGTTCAGCAATTTTGTGCAGAAGGAAACATTAGTGTAAAATTAAGAGCTTCTGACAACTTTATATACTACTGAAGGAGCACCACAAAATGTTGGGGGTGGGTTGGGGTTTATAGAGAAATCAGACATTTGATAGCATAATTGGAACATCCCTTAGAGTGAAAAAGGAGCAGAAGTATATGTGTCTTCACTGAGTGATCTAGAGAAATTAAACAATCTACCTTGACTCCACCTAAGAAATATTCAAGTAGAGGGCAAGAAACAACACACAAATATCTAGAAATAAATCCACATCCCCATCTCTAATAAATTTTTAAAGAATGGTTTGGCTGACATGCCCATCAACTCTGATTGCCCCCACCAACACATGCCTTCCCCTCACCTTCACTTTTGGAGCATCTCTCAGTATGCAGGTCCTTCCTGGTAGACCAGGGCACCCCCACTCTGCCTAGGGAACTTACAGGCCCTCCCAGAGGCTCTTCCCTGAGGTGTAGCAATTATCCCGGAGAGACCCATGACTCTGGGACTGCAACACCAAAATGATAAACATCTGATGGATTATTTTTTTTCTGCTTTTCTCTGACTTGACACAAACCCCTTCAAAATCCTGATCTAGTATTTTCTGTAGATGGTGGTTGTGTCTCCATAGTGAAAAAAACATTCAAAGTCAAGATATGTAGCAATCTCTCCTCTTGATATCTTAGAAGCTTTCCTCCTTCCCACAGAACATGGACGAGAACTCTTGTCATTGGCCTCTGCTCAACTGTGACAGAAGAAGCCATGGCCATTCCCTGTACAAGTGTCCAATATGCCTTTAGTATTACATTGGGTCTTTAGTAAAACATGCAAGCAGCAAGGGTTTCTCATTTCTGCTGGTATGCAAATCACCAGCAGACCTTCTGCACAAACTCTCTAAAGCCATTTTAATACTGCTTCCCTTGCCCATGTCCACTGTTGAACACAAAAGATTTATACCCTGAACTTCATCATGAAAATGTACAATCCTGGTACACCTGATGCATCATTAGACTTCTTGCTACAAGCTATGAGTTGGAAAGTGAGGCCCACAATATGGAAATCATGTGATGCTTGAGAATCAGTTGATTGTCTCCTTCACCTTGCTCACCAACCCTTGCCATAATCAGATGATCTTGTGATGCCTAAATAAATCGCTTCTCTTTTTATCCTAAAATCCCTTCTTCTCTTCCTTAACAGAAACAAATCAAAAATGCTTAATCAACACCCAAATTTTCTAAGACCACAGCTTTTTTTGTGCACACTGCACTACTTATGCTGTTTGCAACACTGAAAAGCCAGTTCAGGTACCATTTGGGACAACCTAGATGTTGGCGTCCCTTCATCAGCCTGTGAACTTACTTCATAGATTGTCTTCCATCAGTAGGGTACCGCCATGACCCGGCTATAACATGCATATTCTCTGCATGGCCTCAGTCGTTATCTCCCTGGAAGGTGGATGCTCTGTTCAGCATGATGTGTGTTGCTTCAGTAATAAAGTTTCTTAGCCTGTATTTGGAAATAACTTCAAGCTTACAGAAAAGCTGTAATTATTAAAGTTAAAAGAACAACTGTGCCTTTACCACATTCACTCTATTTGGTGGGGTGACAAAGAGGAAGAAAAATAGCAATAGCAGGGCAACATGTTAGAGTGTTATCTCAGGGAGACAGCCAGCTCCAGATTTCATATTCTAGCTTAAAGTTGGTCTATCTATTGGACACCACTCATTGGCTGTCCTGGTGCTTTCCCAAAGTGAGAGGTGGGGAAACCAAGCAGTAAAATACAAGATTTGAAGTCTGGATGAAATTTTCCCACTCAGGTTATATGGATTATGTGAGTTTGGGAAAGCATTTGAATCTTCCTAAGACCTAGTCAGTGGAGACTGCACTTTCTTCTCATGAAGTTTAAGGGGATTAAATGATAGTCTATGTGTAAAACACTCAGCCCTGTGCTTTACTCAGATCATCACTGTAACATGAACCATAAAAGTGAGAATATTCACCCCAAGTCTGTCACTTCAAGTCATCTTCACTTCCTCTCTACCTTCAGCCATCAAGTCCTCCATCCTTTCCTTCCCATACCACCAACAGAAACTTATCCCCTTGTATCCCTTCTGTCTCTTAATTTCATCAGCATCTGTTGCCTTTGATGTTTCATCTCTTCCTAAAAGAAGTGAAATCTGAGGAGACAGCTGCTGTATACACCCACCACGATAACGCAGAGTCCTCTTTGGTCAAGAAGAGAAGAGCTGCTCAGTTGTTTGTAACTAGTCAAAATCAAGTGAAAGTTTCAAAGCGAAACATGTCACTTTGAGCATTACATCCAGCAAAGGAAGCTAGAGGCTCCACCCAACAGGGCATTGCAAATATTCATGGTAACTCACATTCTACATGAAATGGTGCCACCTTGAGGCTCAAACCTCATTGTTGTGTCAACTTGAAGGAAAACTCACTAGACATCTCTTATTATATGCCAGCCCTTGTGCTATTCTCTACATATTAAAAATGAAAATCGAAGTTTCTTCCAGTTTTATGGAATAGTCAGACACATAGATATTTTACTTCAATACAATGAACAAGGGCATGAGGAAAGGTGTGCTCAAGGAATAGTGGAGCATTGAAAATCGCCACCTGAGCCAGTGCAGGACATTCAAAGATGGCTCCTTGTGGGTCACAATAGTTCCAGGTCATATGATCCTAGATCAGGTACGTTGTTGCACATGAAAGAATGGAACCCCATCAAGTAGGTGCCAGGCCAGTTTTCCCAAGAACAAAGTAAATTATACAAAGAGGATTTTGTATGCAATAGCTCCACAAAGTCTACCTTAGTTCTTGTCCTAGTGTGCTAAAACTGACAAAATTCCATATACAAAAAATGAACTTGCTTCTAACAATGAGGATTCATTAGCTTACAGGTGTACAGTTCTTAGGCCATGAAAATGCCCAAATTGTTTCATCAACGTGATGATACTTTTCTCCTGAAGAAAGGCTGCTGGTGACCCTTAAGGCACCTGGTGATATTTGCTGGTTCTTCTCTCCCTGGTGTCACTACTTTCAGACTCTGGCTGCTCCATCTTTGGCTTTCTTTCTAAGCATTTGTGTCTTTATCTCTCTTTTAGCTTCTGTCTCTCTTGGCTCCTCTGGATTTTCTTGTTCAGCTTCTCTTTGTGGCTGCTTTCTGTGTTTCCTCCCTGTCTTCTAGCCCCTTATGTAGGACCCCAGTAATAAGATTAAAATCTACTCTGAATGAGGTGGGTCACATCTCAAGTTAACATACTACTCCCCATAAGAGCCTACTTACAATGGGTCCACACCCATGGGAATGGATTAGCTTTAAGCACATGATCTTTTCTGGGATACATGCTGCTTCAATCATCACAATTCTTTAAATATGGGGTCATATCTGATTAAAAGAGCATCATTTTTTAAATTATGGATTTCAGTCAAAGCCTTTTTTATATAATCAGCAGTCACAATTATGTTCTGTTAATAAGGACAGATTTTTGTACTTTAACATTGGGGGTTTATTGACTCATGGTTCTAAATCTAGGAGAAGTCCAAAATACAGCCATCAACAAGGTGGTGATTTCTCCCCAAAGTCTGAAACACTCTAGTGCTGGTTGCCAGAGATGCTCAGGTTCCTTGGCTTGTGTCCCTGTTTCATGTCACATGATGATGTCCACTTTTTCCTCCCTTGAGTTCCATTGACTTCCAACTTGTGACTCTTCCCTGTGGCTTTCCTTCACTCTGGTTTCCCATTTCTTTTTCTTTATAAGGCCTTTAGTCATCCACCTTCAAGCTGGGCTTCACCTCAACTAACGGTAAATAATATTTCCAAGACGTCCTGTTTACAAGGGATTCACACTCACAAGGATGTGAATTAAGATCAAGAACATGCAGAAGCAAGGCAAGATGTTGCATAGTGAGGTGTCGAATTTAGTTCATCTTCCGGAGCAGCGGGCAAATACCCAGGAACAGTATAGAACAACTGCCAGCAGAACCTCAGTGACTGGACACAAAGCATATACCAGCATGGATCAGGTGAAATTGCTAATATCCCACATGGAACGGTAAGTCCCCCAAGCCATAGAGGCTGGTGCCCATACCCATAGGCACAGAAGGCTGGTGCCTCGAGGGGAATGGAAATAGACTTTATTTGCAGTAAGGGCTTCATTCAAACAAGCTCCAGTTCCAAAATTAACAAGTTCTGACCACTAAAAACAGGCCACCAGCACAGATAAGCCTGGAATAAGCACTGAAGGTACTGTGAGTTTTTGCCCTAGCAGACAGAGGCAGGACTGATGTAAAACAAGAAAAAAAAAATAAGCAGAGGTTTTTTTGGGTTGAATAGCACAAAATGCTAGAAAAGGGTTTGACCTGAAGAAATGAGTACCTAAGTCCTGGAGATACTTAGTGCCACATACCAAATTAAGGTCTTGATAGACAAACCCAAGGAACAAGGCTCCTGCTCTGAAAAGGTTGTTTTTGTTTTTCCTTTTTTTTCTTTTTTTACTCCATAACAGTTCATTAGATAGAACTGGAAGCATTCTCAGGCTCCAGCACTGACCTAGGCATGCATAGAATTAAGCTTGTCAGAGAGACAAACTATCTAGTCAGGTGAAAGGAGTTAATTCCCTCAAGGATACATCTTCCACAAGAAAAAGGGGGTGGGACCCGACTTTCATAGAAACCCTCCATCAAGCAATTCAGGCCCCAGGGACTGGAAAACTGAAGCAATTATAGCCATCATATTACTTCACCTCTGTCTCAACCATGCCCCTGGTAAGGAGAGTTTGCTGAAATTAAAGATACTGCATCATTTTAAGCTGGTGGGAAGCCACATGCAGATGAGTGCTACATGCTGGGCAGCATAAGATAAGCCAGGGACTAGAGCTTATACAGGAAAATCTGACAATTGGCTGCATGTCACCGTCAGGGAAAATTGATGCTCACTGCTCCTTTCTCCTGAGACGTGGGCCTGTCTGGTCTGGAAAAATCTGACGAGGTTCATAACAGCTCCTTAAAAAAAAGAAAGAAAGAAAAAATGGCTCCATATAGGCAGGTCAAGAAACAGAAAAACAAGAACTGAAAAATATTGATCAGTTACACAGAACCTGTGCTACAGATCTAGAATAAATTGAACTCAATGACAAAGAACAGGTAAAGAATAAAGTCACCCAGCAAGAAAATCCGAGGTTAAAAAGTGAAAACAACTTCCAGAATAAACTAATTAAGGAAATCAAATGCCTAGATGCCAGCAAAAAAAAGAATAAGACAAGTTAGGAAAATCGAAGATATGGGCTATTGAAAGGAGCAAACCAATACTTCAAATTAGATACAGTAGTTGACACAATGTTCAAACAGACATGGAAAATCTCATCAAAAATTAAATCAGTGAATTGAGGGAGGATATAACAAAGATTTTAGATGAACAAAAAGAAAAACTCAAAAGTTGGAAACAGCAAGTCACAGAACCTATGGGAATGAAAGGCACAATAAAAGAGATGAAAAATGGAAACCTACAACAGTAGATTTATAGAGGTAGAAGAAAGTATTAGTGAACTAGAGAACTTGACATATGAAATCAGATGCACAAAAGAAAATATAGGGAAAATAATGGAAAAATATGAGCAGGGTCTCAGGAAATTGAAAGACAGCATGAAATGTATGAATATATGTTGTGGGTGTCTGGGAAGAAGGGAAGGGAAAAAGAGAAAGGTTAATGGAGGAGATAATCACTGAACATTTCCCATTTGTGGTGATCAGGTTTGTGTGCTAACTAGGCAAGGTGCTGGTACCTGGTTGTCTGCTTGGGCAAGTGCTGTCCTGTCTGTTGCCTTGCATACAGTTCATGGACTTAACTCATTACCATATTGGCTACATCCACAATCAGCTAAGGGGAGTGTCTTCTGCAGTGGGTGACACTTAATCTAATTGCTGGAAAGCTTTTAAAGGGGATTCAGAAGAGACAATCACTCTTCCTGCTTCAGCCAGCTGCCCTCTCCTGAGATTTCACTGAGGACCTTCATTGGAGCTGCTAGCTCAAAACCTGTCCTACAGACCTTGGACTCTTACATCCCCATGGTTGCATGAGACACTTCTATAAATTTTGTAGTTACAAATATCTCCAGCTGATTCTATTTCCCTAGAGAACCCTAGCTAATACACCATCTCTTATGAAAGTCATAAAATTACAGGTCCAGGAAGTGCAGAATACCCCAAATAGAACAGATCTAAATAGACAAACTACAAGACACTTACTAATCAGATTGTCAAATGGCAAAGACAAAGAGATAATTTTGAAAGCAGCAGGAGAAAAGTAATCTATCACATACAAAGAAAGCCCAATAAGACTATGTGTGGATTTCTCAGCATAAGCCATGGAGATGAGAAGGCAGTGGTATGATACATTTAAGGTTCTAAATGAGAGAACTGCCAACGAAGAGTTCTATACACAGCAAAATTGTCCTTCAAAAAATGAGGGGGTGATTAAAATAGTTTCAGTTAAAATATATCATTGAGAGAATTTGTGACCAAGAGATTGGATCTGCAAGAAATACAAGCAGATGGGAAAAGGCAAAAGAGAAAGGTATGGAGAAGGGTGTAGCAATGAAGAATATCAGTAAAGGTAAAAAGAGGGAAAAAAAAGTCATATAAAATCCAAAAGACAAAATGGTAGAAGAAAGTACTGACTTTACAGCAATAACATTAAATGTGAATGGATTGAACTCTCCAATCAAAAGACATAGACTGGGAGAATGGATTAAATCATAGGACGCATCTATATGCTGTCTACAGAAGACTTATTTTAGACCCGAGGACAAATATAGATTGACAGTGAAAGGCTGAGCAAAGATGTTTCATTCAAACAACAATCAGAAAAGAGCAGGAGCAGTTACACTAATATTCAACAAATGAGACTTCAAATGTAAAACAACAAAAAGTGACAAAGAAGGACACTATGCATTAATAGAAGGAACAATGCAACAAGAAGATATAGCAATCATAAACATGTATGCACTGATCCAGAGTGCTCCAAAATACATGAGGAAAACACTGACAACATGGAAGGGAGATATAGACACCTCTACCATAATGACTGGAGACTTTAATTCCCCTCTCTCATCAATAGATAGAACATCTGGACAGAGGATCAATTTAGAAACAAAGAATTTGGTTAGTAAAATAAATGAACTAGACTTAACAGACATTTGCAGAACATTATACCCTTTAATAGCACAATGCACATTTTTCTCAAGTAGTCATGGATCATTCTTAAGGATAGACCATATCAAGACTTGCATATCACAATGCAAGTCTCGATAAATAAAAAGACTGATATACAAAATACTTTCTCAGATCATAATGCAATGAGGTTGGAAATCAATAACAGGCAGAGAGCCAGAAAATTCACACATATATGGAGGGTAGATAACACACTTAAACAACCAGCGAGTCAAGGAAGAAATTAAAAGAGAAATCAGTAAATTTTTCAAGGCAAATGAAAATGAATACACACCATATCAAAATTTGTAGATTCAACAAAAGCAATGCTAAGAGGCAAATTTATTGCCTTAAATTCCTATATTTAAAAAGAAAAAAGAGCAGCAATCGAGGAAATAACATTTCAGTTTGAAGAACTAGAGAAAGAACAACAAAGTATCCCCAAGGTAAACAAAAGGAAAGAAATTACAATGATTAGAGCACAAATAAATGAAGTTGAGAACATGCAAACAATTGAGAAAATCAACAAAACCAGAGGTTGTTTCTTTGAGAAATCAATAAAATTGATGGAGCCTTAAGTAGGTTGACAAAAAAGAAAGAGAATATGCAAGTAAATAATGTCAGAAATGAAAGAGGAGGCATAATGACTGATACCACAGCAATAAAGGGGGTAAATAGAGGACACTATGAGCAACTATATTCTAATAAACTAAACAACATATATGAGATGGACAACTTCCTAGAAATCTATGAACACAAATATTGACTTGAGAAGAAATAGACGACTTCAACAAACCAGTCACAAATAAAGATCCTGAAACAATGAAGAAGCTCCCCCAAATGAAAAGTCCAGGACCAGATGACGTCACATGTGGATTCTACCAAGCAAGCATTCAAGAAAAAATTAGTACCAATACCGCTCAAACTCTTCTGAAAAATGAAGAGAAGGGAAAGCTACTTAACTCATTCTATGAAGCTAACATCACCCAGATACCAAAGCCAGACAAAGATACAAGAAAAAAATTACAGACCAATCTCTTTCATGAATATAAATATAAAAATCCTCAATAAAATACTTTCAAATTGAATCCAGTAGCACACTAAAAGAATTATGCAACATGACCAAGTGGGATTTATTCCAGGTATGCAAGGATGGTTCAACATAAGAAAATCAATGAATGCAATGCACTGTATCAACAAATCAAAATGTAAAAACCACATAGTCATCTTGATTGATGCAGGAAAGGCATTTGACAAAATTCAACATCCTTTCTTGAGGAAGCACTTCAAAGGGTACAAAGAGAGAGAAAGTTTCCCAACATGATAAAGGAAATCTATGAAAAACCTACAACTAACATAATCATCAATAGGGGAAGACTGAAAGTGTTCCCTCTCAGATCAGGAGCAAGGCAAGGATGCCCACTGTCACCATTGCTATTCAACATTGTGCTGAAAATTCTAGCTAGAGCAATTAGACAATAAAATGAAAGAAAAGGTGTTATGGTCAGGTTCATACATCAACTTAGCCAGGTGGTGCTGCCCCATTGTCTGACTGGGCAAGTACTGGCCTGTCTGTTGCTATGAAGACATTTTGTGGCTCCAATCATGATCACGATGGCTGCATCCACAGCTGATTGCATTTGCAATC
Source organism: Tamandua tetradactyla (assembly GCF_023851605.1). Taxonomy (NCBI): domain Eukaryota; kingdom Metazoa; phylum Chordata; class Mammalia; order Pilosa; family Myrmecophagidae; genus Tamandua; species Tamandua tetradactyla. Next base: position 12,590,572 of record NC_135335.1, read on the forward strand.
AGCTAAGGGGAGTATCTTCTGCGATGAGTGACACTTAATCTAATCACCGGAAGGCTTTTAAGAAGGATTCAGAAGAGATCGTCACTCTTCCTGTTTCAGCCAGCCACTCTCTCTTGAGAGTCCATTGAAGACCTTCATTGGAGTTGCCAGCTTGTTGCCTGCCCTACAGACCTTGTACCCTTACATTCCCATGGTTTCGTAGCCAACCTCTTCTGAAATCCCATTGAGGAACTTCATCAGTTTGCCAGCTTGCAGCCTCCCTTACATACCTATGGTTACATGAGATGCTTTTATAAACTTTATATCTAAAGATATCTCCTGGTGATTCTGATTCTCTAGAGAACCCTAGTTAATATTAAAAGCATCTAAATTGGAAAGGAGAAAGAAAAACTCTCGCCATTTGCAGATAATAAGATGCTGTATGTAAAAAATCCAGAAATATCTACAGCAAAGCTATTAGAGCTAATAAATGAGTACAGCAACATGGTAGAGTTCAACACCCAAAAATCAGTAGTGTTGCAATACACTAGTGATGAGCAATCTGAGGAGGAAATCAAGAAAAAATTCCATTTACAATAGCAGCAAGAAGGATCAAATGTTTAGGAATACGTTTAACTACAGATACAAAAGACCTATACACAGAAAGTTACAAGAAATTGCTCAAAAAATCATGGAAGACCTAACTAAGTCAAAGGGCATACCATGTATATGGATTGGAAGACTAAATATAGTTAAGTTGTCAATTCAACCTAAATGACTTATGGATTCAATGAAATACCAATTGAAATTCCAACAACTTACTTTGCAGAAATAGAAAAACTAATACCAAATTTATTTGGAAGGACATGGTGCCCCAAACAGCTAAAAATAACTTGAGAAAGAAAAATGAAGTCAGAGGTCTCACACTAGCTGACTTTAAAGCATATTATGAAGCTCCAGCAGTAAAAACATTATGGTACTAGCATAAAGATAGATATGCTGACCAATGGAATAAAATTAAGTGTTCAGAAATAGACACTATCATCTATGGACAATTGACAAAACCAACCCAACTGGGACAGAACAGCTTCTTCAGTAAATGGTGCTTGGAGAACTGTATATCCATTTGCAAAAGAATGAAAGAGGATTCATATTTCATACCCGATACAATAATTAATTCAAAATGGATCAAAAGACCTAAGCATTAGAGCTAAGACCTAAAACTTTTAGAAGAAAATATGGGGAAATATACTACAAATATTTTAATAAGAGGTGGTTTACTAGACCTTACACGCAAAGCATGAGTTTTGAAAAAAGGAATAGGTAAATGGGAGCTTCTCCACACCGAACAATTTTGGGCATCAAACAACTTTGTCAGGAGAGTAAAAAGGCAGCCCATACAATGGGAGACAATATTTGGAAACTATATATCAAATAAATGTCAAGTATCCAGAATATATAAAGGGATCCTTTAACTCAAAAATGAAAAAGACAAACAATCCAATTTAAAAATGGGCAAAAGACATGAGCAAGCAATTTACAGAAGAGGAAATATAAATGGTTAAAAAGCACATGAAGAGGTGCTAAACTTCCTTTGGCTATTAGGGAAATGCAAATCAAAACCACAATGAGATATCATCTGACACCCACTCAAATGGCCATTATAAAACAAAAACAGAAAAGGAAAGGTCTTGAAGAGGATGTGCAGAAAGAGGCACACTTATCCACTGTTGGTGGGACTGTAAAATGGCACAAGGGCTCTGGAAGGCAGTGTGGCAGTTCCTCAGAAAGCTAAGTATAGAATTGTCATATGATCCAGCAGTGCCATTGCTAGGTATGTATTCAGAGGAACTGAAAGCAAGGACACAAATAAACATTTGCAAATTGATATTTATAGCAGCATTACTCATGATTGCCAAGAGATGAGAACAGCCCAAATGTCCAGCAACAGATGAATGGCTAAACAAGCTATGGTATAAACAAGCAATGAAATTTTATGAAGCTGTAAGACAGTATAAAGTCATGAAGCATGTAGATGAACCTTGAGGACATTATGCTAAGTGAAATTACCCAGAAACAAAAATTATTGTATGGTCTCACTAATATGAACTAACATTAATGAGAGAGCTTGGAGAATTGAAGTTAAGAACACAGGCTATCAGGAGATATAAATAAGGTAGAGATTGGCGTTTGTTGCTGAAGAAATATAGATTGTGCAATAGGAATGATTACAAAAATTCAGAAATGGATAGCACAATACTGATTGTAGCACAATAATATAATTACAATGAATGAAGCTGAATATGAATATGATTGAGGGAGAAAGGTTGGGGACATATATGAAACCAGAAAAAAAGATAAAGGATAAAGACTGAGACAGTATAACTTAGGAATGCCTAGAGTAGACAAGAATGGTGATTAAAGTTACAGATAAACAATATTTTTACATCTGGGAGAACAAATGAATATCAACACTGCAAGGTGTTGAAAATGGATGGTATACAAGAAAAAGTAAAATCAATGCAAGCTAGGGTCTAGAGTAATCAGTAACATTGTAATAGTCTTCCAGTGAATACAACAAAGACATCAAAACTAAATGCCAACAGGTGGGAGGCATGGGGAAGGTGTATGAATTCTTTGTGGAGGAAAAGGAAATTTCTTCATATAGATTATGGTGGTGAAGTCATGTCTATAAACTTAGGTTGGATTGTATTATGTGTGAATAAAACTGTATAAATATGTACAGAGAGGAAGCTAGAGATGGGTGAACAGTTAGCTAAGGAGATTGAACTCAAATGTGAGGGACTAGATAGAAGTGAAGGCAGTTCTGTAGTGGATCTATAAGTAATATCACCATGTTGAAGGTGAACATGATTAAAAGGGGGTGTATAGACCTAGAAGTATAAATAAGTTCTTGAAAGAACTGCCTCAAAGATGTGATTCATGTTCAAAGAGTGTTCAAGTCCATAGTACAGGGGGAAATCTACTATTGCATGTGATGGGCTATGTTTAATAGGCAAACATCAGCACTACCACAACAACAGCAGGGGTAAATAATGGGGGAGGGACAAGAGTTAAGGGGAGATTTAGATTTCCTATTTGGTGAAGGTGTGTTTAATGGTTATATTTCTCTTGGGAACAATGAAAACATCCAAAATTGAGAGTGTTGATGGACTGTAGAATTTGGGATTCATACATGATACCTAATGAATGCAGGTGGCTGAAGGAAGCAGTGACTGAGAAGTAGATTGACAAACAATGGTGTGTACATATGATTGAATATTGTGCTGCTACAAAAAGGAAGGAAGTTGTGAGGCATGCCACTTTGTAAATGAACCTGTGGTGAGGCAAAGTAAGTGAAATGAAAGAATGATCATTATATGGTCTCCTTTAGAAAATACTTATAAGAAAACAGGGGCCTAGATTGTAAGCTTTTATAGAAAACACATTCAGTCTGGAGTGGAAATTATTATTCCTGGATTATGAAGGGCTGTTTTATACATCTATAACCTGATATTCAGAGATAAGAATGAAGCTGAACAGGTCAGGATTAAGGGAATTCAGAACACAGGGGTAAGGAAGACATTGTTTATATTTTAAAACTTCACCTACTCTTTGAGACCAAAGGAAGAAAGGTTTATTTTGTCCAGAACCTAAATTTTCTGAAGCACATAATCTAACTCAACCTGCCTGGATAGCTCATTTGAACAACTGAAACACAGGGAGACCAGAACAAGAATAATGGCCTCTAATCCTGCATAGTTTAAGGTAATGCCTGGATATATCCTAGAAAATATTAAGCAGATAATCAAATGTATTGGCAAAGTCCCTTGAAGGATTGAAGGAAAAATATGGAACTATTAAAATTTACCATCATGGAGTCCTCTGATATAATATCAAATATTAGGGACACCCAAATGAATAGGCCAACCCCTTGATCTTGAGGCTTACTGTTGTGAAGCTTATGTAGGTAGCAGAGAAGTTGTTTACTTCTGGAGGACCTCCATTGTTGCTCAGATGTGGCCTCACTCTCTCTAAGCCCAACTCTGCAATTGAAATCATTGCTCTTTCCCCTACATGGGACATGACATTCATGGATGAAAGTCTCCCTGGCAGTATGGGAGATGACCCCGAGGAATGAGTCCCACCCTGGCACTGTGGGATCAACAATTACATCCTGACCAGAAGGGGAAAATGAAGGGTAACTAATAAAGTATCAGGGCTGAGAGTGTTCAAATAGAGTTGAGAGTCTACTCTGGAGTTCACTCTTATACAAGCTTCAGTTAGACATTGCTACCTATCATAACTTGCCAAACCCCATACAAAACCATTCCAGTCAATCCTAAAGAACACCTAGGGCAGTATATAAGATTCCAGAAAGATTCCATGCACTAGGGTAACTTTCCAGAAACCTACAACCTCCAGATGGGTCCCTGAACCAGATAAATCCTGAAACCTAGAGGGCCCAGCCTGTCCAGAACATCAGCTAGTTCCATCTCCCTACATATTATTGACATCCCCTTCAACATGAAGAAGTTAGAATGGCCAAAGCCCAAATACCTCTAAAGAGTGGGATAGAAAGATCAAAAGTGATGATGGAGTTATATACAGAAGGTAGGGCTTAACAAATGAATATGATTGCTGAATCATTAAATTGATATTTCTTTTATTCTCTAGTATCTTACAGAGCAGCTAGAAGTAAAACCCTAAAAAGTAGGCTTGTAACCCATACCAAACTCTGAAATCTGTTCTACAACTAGTCGTTGTGCTGTGCTTTGAAATTTACTGCTTTTAGGTATATATGTTATTTTTCACAAAAAAAGTCAATTGAGATGATAAAAAAATATTTATTCCCTCTAGCTTCTTATATTCTGGAGCAGTTAGAATGAAAAATCTCAGATGATAGTATGGTAGCCCATGACAATCAGTGGGATCTGTCCTGTAACTACTTGTTGAAGAGTGCTTTGAAAACTGTTGGTTTTTTATTCCTTTGCTTTGTATGTATGTTATATTATACAGTAAAAGTAGTTTAAAAAAAAGAACAGAGAGAAACTAGTGTTAGAGAAAATTCAGAGAAAGAGATATACCTATTCACTCTTGAAAGGGAAACTGAGAAGGGAAGCCCCCTGTAGGGCTGTGTGGTGGTTTCACCGGAGACTAGGGGTGGGGTTGTCATATGCTCATGAAGCTCCGTTGCTTCATGGAGGAATTTATTATGGGGACATGAATGGACATTTGCACACTGGTGTTTATGGTGGCAGTGTTCAGGATCCACAATGAATGGAGGTATTCTAAGCATATAAGGACTGTGGAATAGGAAGGGGAAATTATGCTGTATACAAACAATGGACTACTGAGTGGCCACAGAAAGAATTAAGTTTTGAGGCCACTAGGTGAATGAATCTTAAGGACTCTATGTTGAACGAAATGTCAGGAACAAAAATACAAATAGTATCATGCCTCACTCATATGGACCAACTATAATATAAAAACTTGGTGAACTGAATTGGAGAGCATGTGTTATGAGGTTGGCACCTATTGTAAAGGGTCCTAGATTGTAAGCTACTACAGAAGTCACATAGATTCATGAATTGTAACTGTTATTTCTAAATTCTGAGATAATGAGCTGTTTGATATAACCTGGTCATTCTCAGAAACTTTGGGTATTTATGTGACAACTGAGACTCAGATTTAGAGCTCTGATGCTATGAAATTCAGCAGTACCCCATACTGGTAATGCTTAAAAAGTTTAAAAAAGGATCACACTTCAAGGAGAAATATAAAGAAAGCTGATCTGGATAGGACCAAGGTAGGTCAGAATACAGGGTAAAGGATGATATCGTCCATATTTTAAAGCTTCAATTTCCATGTGAGACCAAGGAGAGAGATGTTTATTTGGTGGAAAATTTATATTTTGGGTAGTGCATTTCCTAATTTAACTTGTATGGTCAGTTTAATTGAACACCATAAGTACATGGAATTTTGAATAGGGCCTGTGATTTTGTTGGTTTGTCCAGATTAGTGTGATGTGCTGATATATCCCAGAGTAATTTGGGCAGTGAATAAAATATTTGCAAAATCTCCTTGGGGTATTGGGGAGAAAAAGGATATATTTAATCTCTCCATATGGAGAATTTCTGATATTCTCACAAGCAGTGGAAACAACCAAATCAACAGGCCAACCCCTAAATCTTGGGGGTTGCCCCTATGAAACTTATTCCTGCAAAGGATAGGCTGAACCTCCTTAAAATTAAGTCTGAGTCACCCCCAGAAAACTCTTTTGTTACTCAGATGTGGCCTTGCTCTCTAAGTCAACTCAACAGGTGAACTCACCGCTTTTTCCCCTACATGGGACATGACTCCCAGGGGTATAAATCTTCTTGGCAACATGGGATGAGCTGGGGCCCAACATTATGGAGTTGAGAAAACCTTGATCAAAAGGAGAAAGAGAGAAATGAGACAAAATAAAGTTTCAATGGCTGAAAGATTTCAACCAGAATTGAGAGGTTACCTTGGAGGTTATTCTTATGCAGTATATAGATATTCCTTTTTAGTCTATGGTATATTGGAGTGGCTGGAGAGAAGTACCTGAAACTGTTGAGCTATTTTCTAGAAGCTTTGATTCTTGGATATGATTGTATAAAGGTATAACTTTTACAATGAGACTGTGTGGTTGTGAAAACCATGTGTCTGATGCTCCTTTTATCCAGGGTATGAGCAGCTAAGTAAAAAATATGTGGATGAAAATAAATAAATGAATAGTAGCAGGGATAAGGGGTAAAATATGTTGGGTAGATGGAAATACTAGTGGCCAATGAGAGGGAGGAGTCAGGAGTATGTATGTATGTATGACTTTTTTCTTTTTATTTCTTTTTCTGGAGTGATGCAAAAGTTCTAAAAAAGGATCATGGTGATGATTACACAACTATGTGATGATACTGTGAGTCATTGATCCACCATGTATGGACTGTGTATGTGAAAAGATTTGTCAACGAAAATATTTTTAAAAATGATTAAGGACATGTCAGAATTGGGGTACATAATTCAACAGATCACAGTTACAGTGCATGAAAATATTTTCATATGCAACAATTCATTTTTAAGTCTTCTACTTAAAGGCACTGAAGTGACCTGTATTTAGAAGACAAATAGGCTACCCAGAGAGACACTGAAATCATCTTTCTGTGTCCAGACAGTGGTTAAATAATGCTGGATAGTGAAATATAACATCCATTTATACTTTTTTACAAGTCCACCAGGCAGAAGTACAAGGTCAGCTATGACTAAGCAAAGAGCTACTATGAGCATCAGCTTTCCTTATAAGTGTATTAAAAGGGGAAAATATAATCAAGTGTTGTCATATTCAAAGGGGAAAATAGAATTAAGCATTGTCTATATTTCTTACAATTTTGCATGAGGTTAGTAATTTTGAAAATTGGGATGAAAAAATGAAGGAAGATTCAGCTGAGTGTTCACTAAAGATGCCTTTTTTCTCGTGGGTAGTTTGTTTGCTCTCAGGAGCATACGTCCAAAGATCAGATTGCCTCAGAAGCTGGACCTATCTAGACAGAAGAAAGTTTTCATTTCTCAAAATTTGCATTCCCAAGTAAGATGCCTTTTTATCAGAGTAGTTTATGAGCTTACAGAAAAATCATGAAGAAAATCCAGACTCCCCATGTACCCCTCCTATTATTAACATATGTCATTAGAATGAAAATTCTGTTATAATTGATGAATGAATATTAGTATAATTGCACTATTAACTATAGTCCATAGTTTACATTAGAATTCATTGTTTGGGATGTACAATTACTTTTTTTAAGAATTTTTCTATCAACATACAAACAATCTATAATTTTCCCTTTTAGTAATGGTCAAATAAACAATTCAATGGTGCTAATCACATTTACTATGTTGTGCTACCATCTCCATCATCCTTTACTAAAACCTTTCATTACTCCTCCCCAAAAAATTCTGTACCAATTAAAAATTAATTCCCCATTTCCTAACTCTACCCTAGTCCTGCATAATCAATACTGAAGTTTCTGACACTAGGAAGTTGTCATACACATTATTTTGTATCAGTCATATCATACAGAATTTATCTTTTTTTGAGTGGCTTATGTCATGCAACATAATGTCTTCAAGGTTCCACCATGTATTCACATGTATCAGAGCTTCATTTTTTTTCCACAGCCAATTAATATTCCATTGTCTGTACTTGATACATTTTGTTTATCTATTCATAAGTTGATGGACACTTGCCTTGCTTCATTCTTTTTCAAATTGGGCATAATGCCACTATGGTAAGACACTTAATAATGTTGGTGTGTATAGATCTGTTTCTCTGTTTCAAATTGGGGGGGGTACATACCTTGAAGTAGGATTTACAGGTCAAATGTGACATCTACATTTAACTTTCTGCAGAACTACCAAATGTCTTCTACTGTGGCTGCACCATATTCCCTTCCCACCAACAATAAATAAGTGTTCCTATTTCTTCACATCTTATGCAACTGTTTTAGTTTTGTGCCTTCAAAACAGCAGCCATTCTGTGGGTATAGCCCAAATACCCACAAAGAGTGGGAGAAAGATCAAAGGTGATTGCTCTAGCTTGTAAGCTCCTGGAATGCAATATACCAGAAGTGGAATGGCTTTTAAGAATGGAAATTTAATAAGTTACCAGTTTACAATTCTAAGGAAGTAAAACTGTACAAATTAAGGCACCAGCAAAAGACTACCTTCACTCAAGAGGAGCTGATGAGTCAAGAACACCTCTGTTCAGCCTCTGTTCCTGTGGGCACTCCTCACTTTACTTCTCCAGGGCTGGCTCTCATCTCTTGGCTTCCCTTTGCTCTCTCCAGGTTCTGGTTTGCTTCACGCCTGATGGCAACATCTGCAGGGCTCTGAGCATCTCCAAACATCTGTTTCTCTGTTCTCCACATGTCTGCATCTGTGTCAGCTCTGTTGTGAAGTTTCTGTTGGCTCTGAGGCTTCTGTCATTTCTCTAGGCTCTGTCAGTTCTGTCTGCTCTCTTGTTTCTCCAAAATGTTTCTTCTTTTAAAGGATTCCAGCAAGCCAATCAAGACCCACCTGGAATGGGTGGAGTCACATCTCCATCTAATCAAAACTTAATACTGACAATTGGGTATATCACCTACAGTGCTGAATAGAGGTTAAAAGAAATAGTTCTCCCACAAGATTGAATTAGTACTAAAACATGGCTTTTCTGGGGTACGTAATGCTTTCTAACTGGTGCGTCAAAGGTGATGGTGGAGTTATACAGAGAAGGTAGGTCTTAACAAATGATTATGATTGCTGAATCATTATATTGTTATTTCTTTAAGTCTACAGTATCTTAAAGCAACTAGAAATAAAATTGTGGAATTGTAATCCATACCACACTCTGAAATCTGTTCTATGAGTAATTGTTGCAATGCACTTTGAAATGTATTGCTTTTTTTGTATGTATGTTATTTTTCACAGAAAAAGAAAAAAAGTCCATTGTTTTGATAAATACACAGCTACATGCTGCTGTTGTGAACCATTGGTTGTACCCTTTGGATGATTACATGATATGTGAATATATGTCAATGAAAAATTAAAAAGTAAAATAAATTTTAAAAGGAGAGGAGTTGTTTGAATTGGGAAATTTTAAACAAATATGCAAATCTTTGGATTGTCTTATTCAGCACTCGAAGTCTCACCTATGCTTATGGCAAATGTTTCCTTATTGTTGGGAAATAATTAGTGTTAACTTATTTATTGATACTTAAACTATCTATTTATTTATTTCTTAAGATACTATGTTTAATTTGTTGAAAAGACTAGGATTTATTTTTTAACTGCCTTGCTACCTTTGTTGAATATTCTATGGCTGCTTAGGTTTGTGCCTATTTCTTGACTCTATTTGATTTCATTGATACATTTATGTTCTTATGCCAATATTACATTATCTTAATTGCTATGATTTAAGTCAGTAATATAAGACCTCCAACTTGATTGTTCCCCTTTCAAGCATTTTTTTACTCTTTTAGGTCTTTTTCACTTTCTTATAAATTTCAGAATCTTCTTGTTAATTTTTTAAAAACTAAATAAAAAACTGCCAATCACAGTTTTTATTAAGATTTTATTGAATTTATAGATCAATTTGGAGTAAATAACATCTTAATAACATATAGGCTTCATCTATGAATATTGTCTAATCAATGACTATTGTTTTATCTTCCATGTAATTAGATTCTTTTAATTTTTACTCAACAATGTTTTGTAGTTTATAGTGTACAGGTTTGCACATATGTTGTTAATTTTATCTCTAAATATATCATAATTTAGATACCAGTGTAACTGATATTATATATTCAATTTCAATTTCCAATTTTCTGTTAAAAAGTAGCATGCATTCTAGAAGGTATGAAATAATATCACATTGTGGTTTTGATTTTCAGTACTTTAATGCCTAAAAATGTTGAGCATATTTTTATGTGCTTTTTGGCCATTTGTATATCATCTTTGGAGAAACATTTATTCAATTTTTGAATTGGGTTGCTTGTCTTTTTGTTGCCGATTTGCAGGATATTTTTATGTTCAGGATATTAAAGCCCTTATTGGATATGTCATTAACCATATTTTCTCCCATTGTGCAGGTTGTCAATTTACCCAGATGAAAAAGTAATTTGATGCAGAAACGTTTTTAAGTTTGATGAGGTCCCATTTATCTATGTTTTCTTTCTGCTTGTGCTTTGGGTGTAAAGTCTAAGAAACCATAATCTGACACAAAGTCTTGAAGTTGCTTCACTATGTTTCCTTCTAGGAGTTTTATAAGTTTTGCTTCTTATATTTATATCTTTGATCAATTTGAGTTTATTTTTCTATGTCATGTGAAGTAGGAGTCTTCCTTCATTCTTTTGCATATGGACATCCAACTTTCACAGGACCATTTGTTGAAAATACTGTTCTTTCTCAGTCAGTGGCCTTGTGATACTTGTCCAAAATGAGATGGCCACAAATGTGAGAGTCTACTTCTGAACTCTCAATTCAATTCCATTGGTCTATGTACTTAGATTTAGTTGTCAACTTGGCCAGGTGAAGGCACCTAGTTCTCTTGCTGTGGACATGAGCCAACGGTACATGAACCTCATCTGTTGCTGATTTACATCTGTAGTCAGCTAGGAGGCGTTCCTGTTGCAATGAATGACATTTGACTTAATTGGCTGGTGCTTAAATGGAGAGCACAACATAGCACAGCCCCATCAGCTCAGCATACCTCATCTCAGCATTCGCAGCTCAGCCCAGGCCTTTGGAGATGCAGAAAGAAATCACTCTGGGGAAAGTTGTTGGAACCCAGAGTCCTGGAGAGAAGGCCAGCAAAGACCATCCTGTGCTTTCCCACGTAAGAAAGAACCTCAGTGGAAAGTTAGCTGCCTTTCCTCTGAAGAATTAATGAAATAAATCACCTTTTATTAAAAGCCAATCTGTCTCTGGTGTGTTGCATTCCGGCAGCTAGAACAGTCTATTTTTCTTGTCCTTGGACCACCACCACGCTGTTTTGATTACTCTGGCTTTGTAGTAAGTTTTAAAATCAGGAAGTGTGAGTCCTCCAACTTAGCTCTTCTTTTTCAAGATCATTTTAGCTATTTGGGACCCTTTACCCTTCCATACGAATTTGATGATTGACATTTCCATTTCTGTAAAGAAAACTGTTGGAATTTTGATTGGGATTGAACAGAATCTACAAATTGCTTTGAGTAGAATTGACATCTTAACAATACTTAGTCTTTCAATCCATGAACATGGAATATGCGTCTATTTATTTAGATCTTCCTTGATTTCTTTTAGCAGTATTTTGTAGATTTCTGGGTACAAGCCTTTTACATTCTTGATTAGGTTTATTCCTAGATGTTTGATTCTTTTATTTGTTTTTATAAATGGAATTTTTTCTAGATTTCTTCTTTATAATGTTAATTATCAGGGTATAGAAAAAACAGTGATTTGGGGGTGTTGGTCTTGTACCCTACAACACTGATGACTTCATTTTTTTTTAGTTTTAGGAGCTTTGTTATGGATTTTTCTGTATATAGGACCATGTCATCTGCAAATAAATTTTACTATTCCTGTCCAATTTGTATACACCGAATTATTTTTCTGGTGCCTAATTGCTATGTCTAGACCTTCCAGAGCAATGCCCAAGGCAATTTATATTAGATATAAATATATAGGTGTATATATTTATTTATTTATAATTATTGTCTTCTTGTTGAATTGACCCCTTTGTTCAGTATATAAACAACCTTCTTTGTCCCTTGCAAAAGTCATTTGTCTTAAAGTGTCTTTCATCTGGTATTAGCATAACTGCCTTAGCTGTCTTTTGGTTACTACCCGGATGGTACTTTTTTTTTTATCTTTTCACTTTCAACCTACTTATGTCTTTCAATTTAAGGTGAGTATCTTGTAATCAGTATATAATTGGGTAATATCTTGTAATCCATTCCATCCCTCTCTCTCTTTTGACTTGAGTTTAATCAATTTGCATTTAAGGTAGCTACTGATAACACTGTAATTTCTTTCTCCTGTTTGCCATTTTCCCTTTGTAACTCATATACCCTTTTAGATCTTCCATTTTTCTGTGAATAGCTGTTTTCCATATATATTTTTTGTATTGTTCTATTTTGAGACCCATTCATTTCTTTCTGAATTTAATTTCATATATTTTCTTTGAGGTTCCCATGTCGCTAAAATGTAACATCTTTAATATATAACAATCATTTCATTTCGTACCCACTTAGCTTGAATAGCACACACATAGACTGTCCATTACACCTCATTCACCCACCTTTTCTTGCAGGTATTTGCTTTTTGAGCACCTGTAAGAAGTGGAGTTGCATAGCAAAAAAAAAAAACAATACAACCATACTGACATTTGTAAGTATCCATGTGATTACCTTACCATAAAAGGCTCTTTATTTCTTTATTCTACTTTGATCAGTTGTCTAGTATCCTTTTTTTTCAGTCCTAAGAACTCCCTTTAGCATTGTTTGTAGAACAAGTCTACCAGTAATGAACTTCCTCACATAATTATCTGGGAATGACTTAATCTCTTACTCCTTTTGTGAAAGAATGTCTTACAAGATACAAAATTCTTAGTGGACAGTAGTTTTCTTTCAGCACTATGAATATATTATCCCACTGCCTTCTTGCCTGCATAGCTGCTGATGGGAAATTCACACCGAATCTATTGGGACTCCCTTGAATTTAATATATTGCATCTCTCTTGTAGCTTTTAGAACTCTCTGCTTAACCTTCATATCGAAAGTTTGCTTATTATGTGTCTGGGCATATTCTGCAAGTTTGTCCTTTTTGGTGTTCTTGTATGTGGATATTCACATCTTTGGTGAAAGTTTGGGAAATTTCCTGTCATTTCTTTGATGATTCTTTCAGCCCAATCTTTATTCTCCTTCTTGTAATCCTACAATGTGTAAAATGGCATGCGTGTTGGCATCCCACAGATACCTTAGCCTATTCTCACTTTTTTGTTTGTTTTCATGCAATTTCACTGAGATACATTCACATATCTTAACAGTGCATGAAAAGTATACAACTGATGGCTCACAGTAGCATTTCAGAGATGTCCATTCATCACCACAATTTTAGAACATTTTCATTACTCCATGAGAAAATAAAGAGAGAGAGAACCCAAAGCATGCCATATTCCTTATTCCCTTCTATCATTGATGTGGTAGAATTGCTACTGTTGATGTAAGAATATTAAAATATTACTGCTATAGTATATAGTAGTTAAAATTTTTATCATTCTTTTTTTTCTTTCATTGCTCACCCTGAGTCATTTCAATAGTATTGTCCTATTATTCAATGATTCTTTCTTCTGCCAGCTCACATCTGCTGTTGAAGCCCTCCTGGGAATATTCCATTTCAATTATTATGATCTTTAACTCCAGGAGTTCTATTTAGTTCTATTTTAAGTTTTCTGTTCCATTTTAAGTTTTCTATCTCTATTGAGATTACCAAATTTTTTATTCATGGTGTTCCTGATATCCTTTAGTTATTTTTTTGCATTTTCATTCATTTCCCTGAGCATACTGAGGATCATTTCTTTAAAGATCAGTCTAGTTTCCTCAGTTGATGTTTTCTGGAATTTTATACTCTTCTTTCATGTAAGGCATCATTTCCTACTTCCTTGCTTGTGTTGTAATCTTTTGTTGTACACTGTGTATTTTAATAGTTTAATATTTTTTATTGTGAAAAATAACAGAAATACAAAAAAGCAATAAATTTCCAAGTACATTTGACAAGTAGTTACACAACAGATTTTAGGGGTTGGTATGGGTTACAGTTCCATGATTTTCTTTTTTTTTCTTCTAACTGCTCCAAGGCACTGCAAACCAAAAGTAATATCAAAATATTGATTCAGCAGTCATACTCATTTGTTAAATCCTACCATCTCTCTTTTTCTTTTTTTTTGTGAAAAATAACATAAATACAAAAAAGCGATAAATTTCAAAGTACATTGCAACAACTAGTTGTAGAACAGATTTCAGAGTTTGGTATGGGTGACAATTCCAAAAGTTTAAGTTTTTACACCTAGTTTCTCTAAGTACTGGTGGCTAAAAGAAAAATCAATATACTGGTGCAGCACTCATGCTTATTTGTTAAACCTGATCTTCTTTGTATAACTCCACCATCACCTTTGATTTTTCTCTCACTCTTTAGGAGTAGGACTTATCTGGTCCAGGAACCCATCTGGAGGTTGTAGTTTTCTGGAAAGTTACCCTAGTATATAGAACCTTGGTAGAATCTTATTCAATGCCCTTGATATTCTTTAGGATTGGCAGGAATGGTTTTGGTTGGTGTTTGGCAAGTTATGATAGTAGCAATATCTAACTGAAGCATGGATAAGAGTGACCTCCAGGGTAACCTCTTGACTCTATTTGAACTCACTCAGCCACTGATGCCTTACTTTGCTACACTTCTTTTCCCCCTTTTTGGTCGGGATGGTATGGTTAATCCCATGGTTCCAGGGCCAGACTCATCCCTGGGGGTCATCTCCCATGCCGCTAGGGAGACTTTCATCCCTGGATGTCATGCCCCACATAATGGGGAGGGGAATGATTTCACTTGCAGAGTTGGGCTTAGAGAAAGACCACATCTGAGCAACAAAAGAGGTCCTCTGGAGGTGACTCTTAGGCATACATATAAGAGGCTATGTTTCTCCACTACATACATAAGAGTCACAAGAGTATTAAAATTTTTTTAAATGTTAACTCTGTGATTTAGACCCTGGACAGTCTATTTCTTGAGTTTATATTAACTGAGTGAATGACAGAGATTTTGTTAAATGCCAGGAGCTAACAAAATGAAACAAACCAAGACAAAAAAAAAACACTTTTTCCATCTTTGCAGTTTGGCTTTGCATTAGACAAGGTTGTCCTTCAGAGTTCAGCTCTCCTGTCAAGAATATCATCCCAAGGCAAATTCAACATGTAGGGTCTTCCCTTATCTTCTGAGCCTGTGCTTTGTCCTGGGCTTCTGTCTGCTAATGGCCTCAGGAGTTCCCTTACTAACAGGAGAATGAATACTCCCTCTAAGCCCTTGGAAACAGACCTTCCCCCTCTCCTGGGGGCTCCACCACAGGAGTGAAAGCAGATAAGCCCTTGCCCAGGCCACTTGACTAAATTATTTCTTACACCACTTTTGCTGTCCAAGCTGCTTTTTCCTGGTGGTCAAATTTTGGAAAGAGGGGAAAAGCAGATAGGAATTTCCTTGGTCAGTATATCCCAGCTGGAAAGTGACTAGGGACTCATGTAGGGAGCACTGGCCAGCTCCACACTGCTCTGGAGAAGGGATGAGGGAGAGCCAGTAAAGAATCTAGGAGCTTCTCCAATGACTTTTGAATAAGCATTTTCTTGTTTGGTCATTTGCTCAGTGACTGCTACTCTTTAACACTTTTTTGTAGTTTTGAGGAAGGGGACTGTCTAAAATTTTCCTCTGCCACTTTTACCCAAGACAGGTTGGAGCAGTTATTGTTCCCAGAGTAGCAGTAATCTAAAGGACACTGGCGATCCTAGAGCAGCAGTGATCTAAAGCACTTAATCAAGACTACAGGCAAGGGTGCATTGGCAGTGCAGAGGTAGAATGCTTGCTTTCCATGTGGGAGACCTGGGTTCGATTCCCAGAACCGATGCACCTTAAACACACACACACACACACAAGTGATCTGACCACACACACCCAGAACTTGGGGAACCAGGTCTATAACTCCACGCTGACACCAGCAAGCTACCACAGAAGCTGGTCTGAGGACCTCACTGCTGCCTGCCATGAAGGGGAAAGGGTGATGGCAGCTGCTGCATAGAGAATGAAGGTCACTGGTATTTACTGCAATTGGCCAGCCCCTTCCTTCTCCTCTTTCTTGGGTGGTGCAAAGTATTCCTCTAGACCCCAAAGTTGTAAAAAATAGTTGATTCAGACAATTTCTGCCTGTTTAATAATAATTCTGTTGGAAGGACTGGTTTTGAGACATCTTCCCCTACAGTTTGAATTTTTTGTTTTATTGAAGAAAACAAACAATACAGTTAGAACTACCAACATTGTATATCTTAGTTAACTTAACCATAGGCATATTTTAAGAAAGTATCCATATAACCATTATAAAGCTTATATTTGTGCAGTAAGTTTCATAAACCTATTTAAACTTAAGGCAACAAGGAAGAAATCTAGAAATTCAGATGACAAATTTCTTAAATTCTAAGTATTAAACACTAACTTAGATAATATTTGATCAGCTGTCAAAACTGTGAATGTTCTCAAAATATCAAGTAGAATTCTTACAAATATCTATATTGCTATAGCAATAATCTATGTAATTAAATCTTTTCCTGATTTCAGGAAAATATGAAGATACAAATATTTTTACAATTAACATATAGAAATCTTAACCACCTAAAATGCATATCTTAGTTAGCTTATCCACAGGCATATTAAAAAATATTTAAGTAATCATTGTAAAGCCTGTTTGTACAATATGTTCCATAACCCAATTCAAAATTGAAGCAAGGAAGGAAAAGTATCTATGGATACAGATATCAGAGTTTCTTAAATTCTAAATACTAAACACTATCTTGAATACCATTTGGTTAACTATCAAAACTGTGTGTATTCTCAAAATATTAAATAAAAAATTATTAAAAATATCAACTTTATTATAGTAGTGAGCTATGCTACTAAATATTTTCAAATTTTTGATTTCAGGAATTTATTTTGTCTAATATTAACTGCCTATAGTTTTTTTTACTGCTTTTTTTGTTGTAAAATTTAACATGTCTATACAAATAAAAGAGAGAAAATGGTGATAATTTTCAAAGTACACTTCAACAAGGAGCTAAGGAACACTTCCCAGAGTTTGTCATGGGCTACCATGCCCTTGTCTCAGATTTTTTCCTTCTAGCTGCTCCAAAACACTGGCATCTTTACCAGTCATAATAATGGAATCATACAGTATCTGTCCTTTTGTATGTGACTTATTTTACTCAGTATTATGTCCTCAAGGTTCATCTACATTGTCATATATTTTGGGACATCATTTTGTCTCAATGCTGCATAATATTCCAGCGTATGTATCTACTACATTTTGTTTATCCACTCATCTGTCAATGGGCACCTGGATTGTTTCCATCTCTTGGCAATTGTGAGTAGTGCCGCTATGAACATCAGTGTACAAATGTCTCTTCGTGTCACTGCTCTCAATTTTTCTGGGTGTATACCAAGAATTGGTAGTGTTGGGTCACAGGGCAACTCAATATTTAGTTTTCTGAGGAAATGCCTTAAACTTCGACAGTGGCTGAATCATTTTACATTCCACCAGTGAATAAGTGTTTTGATTTCTCTACATCCTCTCCAACATTTGATAATTTCCTGTTTGTCTGATAACAGCCATTCTTATACAAGTGAGGGGATATCTCACTGTCGTCTCAATTTGCATTTTCCTCATAGCCATTGGAGAAGAACAGCTCTTCATTTGCCTTTTACCATCTGTATTTACTCTTCAGAAAAGTGTCTATTCCTGTCCTCTGCCCATTTTATAATTGGGTTGTTTGTTCTTTTGTTGGTGAGCTGTATAATTTCCTTATGGACACTGGATATCAAGCCTTTATCCAATATGTGGTTTTCAAATATATTCTCCCACTGAATTGGTTGCCTCTCCATGTTTTTAACAAAGCCTTTTGAGGCACAGATGCTCTTGACCTTAAGGAGTTCCCATTTGTCTATTTTTTCTTTCACAGCTTGTGCTTTAGGTGTAAAATTTAAGAAGCTACCTCCTATTACTAAATCTTAAAGATGCTTTTTTTCTAGACATTTTATGGTACTGGATCTTACATTTAAGTCTTTGATCGAGTTTGAATCAATTTTTTATAGGGTGTGTGGTAGTTAGATTCAGTTGTCAACTTGGCCAGGTGAAGGCACCTAGTTATGTTGCTATGGACATGAGTCAATGGTACGTGAACCTATCTGTTGCTGATTACATCTACAGTCAGCTAGAAGGCATGCCTGTTGCAACAAATGGTGTTTTACCTAATTGGCTGGTGCTTAAGTGAGAGAGTGCAACGGAGCACAGACCAAGCAGCTCAGCATACCTCATCTCAGCACTTGAAGCTTAGCCCAGGCCTTTGGAGATGCAGAAAGAAATCACCCCACAGAAAATTGTTGGAACCCTGAGGCCTGGAGAGAAGGCCAGCAGAGAAGGCCCTGTGCTTTTGAAAGTAAGCTGCCTTTCCTCTGAAGAACTAAAGAAATAAATCCTCTCTTATTAAAAGACAATCCATCTCTGGTGTGCTGCATTTTGGCAGCTAGCATACTGGATTAGGTGACGATATGTCTCCACCAATTTGGGTGGGTCTTGAGAAGTTTCTGGAGTCCTATAAAAGAAGGAAAATTTTGGAGAATGAAAGACATTTGGAGAGTGCAGGGAATGCTGCAGCACCACGAAGCAGAGAGTCCAGGAGCCAGTGACCTTTGGAGATGAAGAAAGAAAATGCCTCCCGGGGAGCTTCATGAAACAGGAAGCCAGAAGAGAAAGCTAGCAGATGATGCCATGTTTGCCATGTGCCCTTCCAGTTGAGAGAGAAGCCCTGATTGTGTTCACCATGTGCCTTCTCACTTGAGAGAGAAACCCTGAACTTCCTCAGCCTTCTTGAACCAAGGTATCTTTCCCTGGATGCCTTAGACTGGACATTTCTAGAGACTTGCTTTAATTGGGACATATTCTCAGCCTTAGAACTGTAAACTAGTGACATATTAAATTTCCTTTTTTAAAAGCTATTCCATTTCTTATAAATTGCATTCCAGCAGCTAGCAAACTACAACAGATATCTTTAGCTATTCAAGGTCTCTTTCCCTTCCATATAAATTTCATATCTGAAAAAAAATCATATAACCAGAATTTCCAGGTCTTCAAATTAGACTGTTGGGATTTTTATTGGTATTGCATTGATTCTGTAGTTCTGTTTGGGTAGAATTGACATATTGGTGATATCTAACCTTCCTATCCATGAACATGGAATATCTTTCTATCTACTTAAGTCATTTTTTATTTCTTTTAACGATTTTATTTTGTAATTTTCTGTATATAAGTCCTTGACATCCTTGTTTGGGTTTGTTCTTAGGTACCTAATTCTTCTGGTCACTGTTCTAAATGGAATTTTTCCTTATTTGTCACCTCAGATGGGTCATTCCTTGTGTGTAGAAACATATTGATTTTTGTACATTAATCTTGTATCCTGTCACTTTGCTGAATTAGTTTATTAGCTCAAGTAGCTTTGTTGTAGATTTCTCAGGGTTTTATATGTATAAGATTGTGTTATCTGTAAATAACGAAAGTTTTACATCTTCCCTTCCTAATTGGATGCTGTTTATTTCTTTCTCCTGTCTAATTGCTCCAGCTAGTACTTCTAATACCATGTTGAATAATAGTGGTGACAAAGGGCATCCTTTTCTCATCCCTGATCTCAAAGGAATGCTTTCAATTTCTCATCACTAAGTATGATGCTGGCTATGGGTTTTTCATGTACGCTCTTTATGATATTGAGAATGTTTCCTTTGATACCTAACTTTTGAAGTGTTTTTATCAACAAAACGCTGGATTTTGTTGAATTCTTTTTCAGCATCAATCAATAGGATGTGATTTTTCCCTTTCGATTTGTTAATGTGCTGAATTATGTTGATTATTTTCCTTATGTTGAACCACCCTTGCATTTCTGCTATGAATCTCCCTTGATCATGATGTATAATTCTTTTTTTAATGCTGTATCGAGGTTACATTTCATTCTTTTTCCATATGAGTATCACTTATTACAGCACCATTTGTTGAATTTTTGTTTGTTTAGATTTTTTATTTGTTTGCTTGCTTGTTTGTTATGGAAGTGCATGGACCAGGAATCGAACCCAGGTCTCCTACATGGCAGGCAAGAATTCTACCACTGAACAACTCTTGCATTCTTTTAATGTGGTGTTGGATAGGATTTGCTAGTCTTTTGTTAAGAATTTTTTCATCTATGTTCATGAGGGAGGTTGATTTGTGTTTTTCTTTTCTTGTATCATCTTTATTCAGTTTTGGTGTTAGCGTGATGTTAGCTTCATCAAATGAGTTAGGTAGTATTCTTTTTCTTCAATTTTTTTGAAGAGTTTGAGCAATATTGGCATTAGTTTTCTTTTTAATGTTTGATAAAATTCTTCTGCAAAGCCATCTCTCCTGAGATTTTTTAGTGGGAAGATTTTTGAGGACTGATTGGCTCTCTTTATCTGTAATTTTTTTGTCAAGATCTTCTATTTCTTTTCAAGTCAACATAAGTAATTCATGTGTTTCTGGGCATTCTTCCTTTTCACTACATTGCCTAGTTTGTTGAAGTATAGTTGCTCATAATATTCTCTTATGATTTTTAAAATTTCTTCATGATCTGTGGTAACAACTTCCCTCTCATTTTATTTATTTGTGTCCTCTCTCTTTTCTTCTTTGTTAGTCTAGCTAGGGAACCCTGCATTTTATTAATTTTCTCAAAGAACCAACTTTTAGATTTTTTATTCTACTGTTTTATTGTTCTCCTGTTTGTTTTTTCTGCTTTAGTCTTTATTATTTATTTGCTTTGCTTTGCTTTGAGGTTAGTGTGCTGTCCTTTCTCAAAACTCTCCAGAACAGCAGTTAAATCCTCGAGTTTTGTTCGTCCTTGATTTTTTTTTTTTTTTTTGCATGAGCCGGCACAGGGAGAACCCGGATCTCCAGCATGCAGGTGAGAACTCTGCCTGTGGAGCACCGGGGCCCACCATCGTCCTTGTTTTTAATATAAGCATTTAGGGCAATGCATTTCCTTCTCAGCACTGCCTTTCCTGCAAGCCATAAGGTTCGATATGTTGTATTCACATTATCATTAATCTCCAGATATTTGCCTATTTCTCTAGAAATTTTAAGTATTTAAGAAGGAAAAAATAAATAAAAATAAAGACCTAGGCAGATAGGGACTTTGCTTGCCTGCACTAACCACTTCTGGATATAGAATTCTTGGTTGGCAGTTTTTCTCTTTTAATAATTTAAATACATCATCCCACTGTCTTCTTGCCTCCATGGTTTCTGCTGAGAGGTCTTCACATAGTCTTATTGGGCTTCCCTTGTATGTGATGGATTGCTTTTCTCTTGCTGCTTTCAAGACTCTCTCTTTCTCTTTGACTTCTGACATTCTGTTTAGTAAATGTCTTGGAGTACATCTATTTGGATCTATTCTCTTTGGGGTATGCTGCACTTCTTGGATCTATAATTTTAAGTCTTTCATAAGAGTTGGGAAATTTTCAGTGATAATTTCCTCCATTAGTTTTTCTCCTCCTTTTCCCTTCTCTTCTCCTTCTGGGACACCCACAACACGTATATTTATGCACTTCATATTGTCCTTCAGTTCCCTGAGTCCCTGCTCATATTTTTCCATTTTTTTCACTATGTTTTATTTTTCTTGTCGGATTTCAGATGTTCCATCCTCCAGTTCACTAATCCTATGTTCTGCCTCTCGAAATCTAGCATTGTAGGTTTCCATTGTTTTCTTTTTCATCTCTTCTACCATGATTTTATTCCCATAAATTCTGTGATTTGTTTTTTCAGACTTTCAATTTCTTCCTTTTGTTCATTCCTTGCCTTCTTTATATCCTCCCTCAATTCATTGATTTGGATTTTGATGAGGTTTTCCATGTCTGTTTGTATATTCTGTATTAATTGTTTCATCTCCTGTGTCTCAATTGAATTGTTGGTTTGTTCCTTTGACTGGGCCATATTTTCAATTTTCCTAGTGTGATTTGTTATTTTTTGCTGGCGTCTAGGAATTTAATTACCTTAATTAGTTTATTCTGGAGATTGCTTTCACTTCTTTTACCTGGGGTTTTCTTGCTGAATGAATTTGTTGTCTCTCTGTTCTTTGACCTTCAGTTCAGCTTTTTCTGAACCTCTAGTTTAGGTTTTGTTTAATAGAGGAGAATTTTTCAGTTCTTGTTTTCTTGTTTCTTGCCCTGCTTGTATGGTGTCTTTTCCCCCCACCCTTAGGAGGGTCTATGTAGTTATTATAGACCCCAGCCAGATTTTTCCAGACCAAACTATTCTCCTAACAGGAGGAAAGAGTCACCTGGGTCAGTTTTCCCTGAGGGTGAGATCCAGCAGGTTGAAAGACTTTCCTGTGAAGTCTCTGGACTCTGTTTTTCTAATCCTGCCCAGTATGTGGTGCTTGCCTGCCTGCAGGTCTCACCACCATACAATGATGCAGTATCTTTAGCTTTGGCAGACTCTTTCTGCTGGGGGTGTGGTGGAGACAGAGGAGAGGTTGTAGGCTGGCTTTAATGGCTTCAAGTTACCAAGCCCTGGTGTCTGAATTCCTTGAGGGAGGGATTCCACCTGACTTGGGATTCACCACTCCCCTGGAGGAGGCACAGTCTCCAGACAAGCCCTCAAACAAGCTTGTTTCTGCCTATGCCTGGGGCAGTTGCAGCCTGAGAAGTCCCACCACTGTATCCAAAGGGACTCAAGCCTTTATAGAAACACAGCCACAAAAATCTCTGCTTCCTTTTTTTTTTCTTTTTCCATCAGCCCTGCCCCCTTGGCACCAGGGCAAAAATGAGTGACATCCACTTTGACCAGGTTCACCTGAGCTGGGGGCCTATTTTTAGTATTCAGAATTTGTTAATTAATTCCATGATTGGTGTTTGGTGCCTGGTGGCAATCCTGGTCATGCGACCCACTCCCTCTCCCCAGATCCACTGGTGCTCTCCTCACCCAAACTGCTTAAAGACAGTCTTAGACTACTCACGGCCCAGGACCTGCAGTCCTGGGCATTTTCTGCCCATCTCCTATCTTGTTTCCCGGAGCAGCAGTCAACTCATTCCACTCCACTCCACCACTTCTGGAAAGTTTCTGAAGGTTTTAATTTGAGACAGCAAAATAACAAAAGTTGTCAGGAGATTTAAGCACTTGGTTAAATAGGGGTCATGGGTCACTATGAATCAATAATTGAACCTCGTAACAAAACTAATAAATATATATACATAGTAAATATAGGGCTGGCCATGGTGGCTCAGCTGGTCTGAGAGAAGAGTTTGAGGGAGGAGGAGACTCACCAGTCACCACCTGCTTGACAGGCGGGCACAGTACACCGGAGAGGTGCGATAGAAGGGAACTGACCCTCTTCAACGCCCGCTGTCACAGCTGCCGGCTGGGGAAACCTCCCCATGTGGCTGTAGTGGAGAGTCTCTATGGGAGAGCCTAGAAAGGAGCTGAGGGAATGATCACCCAGTCAGGTGCGGGAATAGTTGGCCTGCAGTCATGGTGTGTGGCAAGCCCACCCGCACTGCAGATCAGCTGATCAGCTCCCCAGTCCTCTGGCAGAGATGGATCAGCTGCCCCTCTCCCTGCTGGGAGCAGACTCCCTGCTGACCCGGTAGACTCCAGGTTTAGACAAGGAGAGGTGCAATTGAGGCAGAAGGAGACTCCAGCCTACTATCTGCTGGCCAGACAAGTGCAGGTCGGCTGCACCAGACAGGGAGGGGAGAGGGTGAGAAAGAGGGGCCTCATGGTCACCACCTGCTGGAGGGACAGAGTACGTGCAGGCAAGCTAACTACCTATCTGCCTAGGTCTTTATTTTTATTTTATTTTTTTTTCTTCTTAATATTCTCTTTTTATTTACCCCCTTTTAAAACACATTATTTCTATACATTTTTATTAGTAATATAATTATTCTTTTCATTATTTAAAAATTTTAATACATATTTTATATTACTACATTTTACTTTTTCTGTTTTATAATTCACACATTATTTTTATTATCCTATTTCATTTATTTTTATGATTACCTCTTAAATTTTTCCTCTTAAATTTTATTTTCCTTGTTTTTCTCTTAAATTTTCTCTCCTTGTGGGCACCAGCCTAACTTCACTCCCAGTGCATCCTGGGGTGTCTCCTTTTGATTCTTGGGCCTGTTATTATTGAGGTGTATTTTTTTGTGGTTCTTGTTTTTATGTTTATGTTTTTATTATATTATTATTTTACTTTATTACTATTATTATCTATTTTTCTGCTTTTTTTTTCTTTTCTCATTCTTTTTTTTTTATTGTTGTTCATAGGCTGGGAATCAAGTCTGGGTCTCCTGTGTGGTGGGCAGCCATTCTGCTACTAGAGTACCCATGCACCCTGGCCTATCTTTTAATAGACCCTTAAATTGAATTGTATCTGCTACTGAGATCCATACCTTGATTTGGCAGAGAATAATTGGCAAACAAATTGCAAAACGAAAAACCCAGCAAAAACTAAGTAAATACAAAACTTTAGAATAATAATGGAAGACAAGTTGCAAAATAAGCATATTAAGATAGTCGTATGCCCTGAACACAACATAAAATCACAAAGCACATGACCATCAAAGCAGAAATGAACCAGCCAAATAACCAAATCAAAATTCCAGAGGGGACATAAAATATGAAACAACTACTCCAGGATAATTATAAAGAAATAGAGAATATCAGGAAGACACTAGAAGAGCATAAAGAAGAGTTCAGAAGGTTAAATAGAAAAATGGCAGATCTCATAGAAATGAAAGGTACAGTAGACCAAATAAAAAATATACTGGAGACACACGGTAGCAGATTCAAAGAAGCAGGAAGAAGCATACATGAGCTAAAAGTTAGAATAATATAACTAGAGTGCACAAAAGAACAAACAGCAAGAAAGATGGAAAGAATGCAACTAAGTCTTAGGGAAATGATGGACAACAAGAGGCACAAAAATATAGGAATTATTGGTGTCCCAGGAGGAGAAGAGAAGAATGAAGTGTTGGGAAAGTCAGTTGAAGATGTAATCAGAGAAAACTTCTCATCCCTTATAAAAGACATGAATATGCACATCAAGGAGACACGGCAAACTCCAAATAGAATAAATCCATACAGACCTACTCCAAGATACATACTAATCAGACTGCCAGGTGTCGAGGAAAAACAGAAAGTTCTGAAAGCAACATAAGAAATGCAATCTAGTACATACAAGGGAAAACACATAAGACTGACTTCAGACTACTCAGCAGACAACATGGAAGCAAGAAGACAGTGGTGTGATATTTTTCAAATCCTGAATGAGAAAAGCTTTTAACCAAGAATTCTTTATCCAGCCAAGTTATCCTTCATAGTTGAGGGAGAGGTTAAAATCTTCAAAGACAAGGAAAGATTGGGAGAACTAGTCAACAGGAGACCAACCATACAAGAAATACTAAAGGACGGGCCTGTCAGCTGATTAAAAAAAGATAAGATAGAGAGGTCTGGAGGAGAGCACACAATTGAAGAATATAAGAAAAAGTAATTTAAAGAAAAAGAGACAAGAAAATAACATTCAGATCTGAAATAAAAGCTAAAGGACAAGATAGTAGAGTCAGGAACTGCTTTTACAGTAAATATTTTGAATGTTAATGGACTAAATGCACCAATCAAAAGATAAAGACTGACAGAATGGATCAAAAAATATAATCCACCTATATGCTTTTTACAAGAGATGCATCCTAGACTCAAGGACACAGTTAGATTGAATGTGAAAAGATGGAAAAAGATCTATGCAAGCTGTGACCAAAAGGAAGCAGGAATAACTATACTAATATCAGATAAAATAGACTTTAAATGTAAAGATGTCATAAGAGACAAAGGACATTCCATATTACTAAAAAGGACAATTCATCTGAAGGAAATAATCATAAATTTGTATGCTCCCAATCAAGGAGCTCCAAAGTACATAAGGCACATATTGGAAACACTAAAGGGACCTGTAGACATATCAACAGTAATAGTGGGAAATTTCAAACAGCACTCTCTGCTACAGATAGAACAACCACACAGAGGATTAACAAGGAAATAGAGAACCTTAAACAATAGGATAAATGAATTAGATCTAACAGACGTACATAGCTCATTACATCCCAAAACATCAGGATACACATTCTTTTCTAGCACACATGGAACATTTTCCAGGATAGGTCATATATACATAAGCTGAGTGACAATAAATTTAATAGGGTTAAAACTATCCAAAGCACCTCATCTGGTCACAAAGAAATAAAGTTGGAAATTAATAATCACCAAAGAACCAGGGCTTTCACAAATATTTGGAGATTAAACAACACACTCTTAAATTATCAGTGGGTCAAGAAAGAAGTTGCTATAGAAACCAGTAAATATCTCGACATGAATGATAGAGAATACAACATATCAAAACTTATGGGATGTAGCAAAGGCAGTGCTGAGAGGGGAATTTATTGCTATTGTTAAAAGACAAGAATGAGAAAAATTTGATGATTTAACTGCTCACCTGGAGAATTTAGAGAAAGAACAACAAGCTAACCCCAAACAAAAAAAAGTAAGAGAAATAATGAAGACTAAAGGAGAAATAAACAAACTGGAGAAGAATAAAACAATACAAAGAATTAACAAGACTAAAAGTTGGTTCTTTGAGAAAATTAATAAAATTGATGGTCCCCTACCTAGAATAACACAGAAGAAAAGAAAGGGGACACAAATAAACAAAATCAGAAATGAGAGGGGAGTTGTTACCACAGATCATGAAGAAATTTTAAGAAATCAGAAGTGGATATTGCAAATACTATATGGCAAAAAGCTAGACAACTTAGATGAAATGGACAAATTCCTAAAAACACATGAATTATAGAAGATCTCAGTGAAACAATTACAAATAAAGAGATCCAATGAGTTATACAAAATTCCCCCCTCCCCAAATAAAAAGCCCATGATCTGATAGCATCACAGGGGAATTTTATCAAACATTTCCAAAAAAAACTAACGCTAATCCTGGTCAAACTCATCCAAAATTTTGAAGAAAAAGGAATGCTACCTAACTCATTTTATGATGCTAACATCACTCCAATACCAATATGGGATTAAGACAATATAAGAAAAGAAAACTACAGGGCAATCTCCCTTATGAACATAGATGTGAAAATTCTTAACAAAAGATTAGCAGATCATATCCAATGCCACATTAAAATACTTCTACATCATGATCAAGTGGGACTCATACCAGGGACGCAAGGGTGAGTCAACATAAAATTAATCAATTTGATACAGCACATTAACAAATCGAAAAGGAAAAAGCACATCATCTTATTGATTGATGCTGAAAAAGCATTAAACAGAATCCAGTATCCTTTTCTGATAAAACACTTCAAAAATTAGGTAGCAAAAGAAACTTTTTCAATATCATAAATAGCATATATGAAAAACCCATACCCAGAAATGTACTTAATGGTGAGAAATTGAAAGCATTCCTCTTGAGATCAGGGATGAGACAAAGATGCCCGTTGTCACCACTATTATTCAATATTGTATTTGAAGTACTAGCTGGAGCAATTAGACAGGAGAAAGAAATTAAAGTCATCCAAATGGTAAAGGAAGAAGTAAAACTCTCATTATTTGCAAATGACATAATCCTATACTTAGAAAACCCTGAGAAATCTACAGCAAAAACTACTTGAGCTAATAAATTCATCAAAGTGGCAGGATACAAGATTAATGCATGAAAATCAGTATGTTTCTATATACAGGCAATGACCTACCTGAGCTGAAAACTAAGGAAAAAATTCTATTCAGAATAGTGACCAGAAGAATTAAGTATCTAGAAATAAGCCCAAACAGGGATGTCAAGGACTTATACCCAGAAAATTATCCAAAAATTGTTAAAAATGATTAAATAGATGGAAATGTATTCCATGCTCATGGATAGGAAGGTTAGATATCATCAAGATGTCAATTCTACCCAAGTTGATCTACAGAATCATGGCTATAAAGCACATGAAGAGCTGCTCTTCCCCAAAGGCTGTAAGGAAAATGCAAACTGAGACGTGATGTCTCAGTGAGATGATATATTATCTCACTTGTATAAGAATGGCTGCTATTAAACAGGAAACTATCAAATGTTAGAGAGGATGCAGAGAAATTGGAACAATTATTCACTTTGTGGAATGTAAAATGGTTCTGCCACTGTGGAATTCACTTTGGCAATTCCTCAGAAAACTAAATATTGAGTTACCCTATGACCCAGCAATACCAATATTCAGTATATCCCTGGAAGAATTGAGGGCAATGATACGAACAGACATTGCACTCGGATGTTCATAACAACACTGTTGACAATTGCCAAGAGATGGAAACAATCCAGGTGCCCATCAACAGACAAGTGGATAAACAAAATGTGGTATATATATATACAATGGAATATTATGCAACATTTAGATAAAATGATGTCCCAAAACATATGACAACATAGATGAACCTTGAGGACATAATGCTCAATGAAATAAGTCAGACACAAAAGGACAGATCCTGTATGATTCCGTTATTGTGACTCTGATAAAGATGCCAGTGTTTTGGAGCAGCTAGAAGGAAAAGTCTGAGATGAGGACATGGTAGCCCATGACAAACTCCAGAAACTGTTCTGTAGCTGTTTCTTGAAGTGTGCTTTGAAAATTATTGCTGTTTTTTCTTTTCTTTCTATATATACGTTATATTTTACAACCAAAAGAATGATAAAAATAAAAACTATTGGCAGTTCTACTAATATTGGATAAAATATATTCCTGAAATCAAGAAATTGGAAATATTTATTAACATAGCTCACTATTATAGCAAAGTTGATATTTGAAATAACTTTTTATTTGATATTTTGAGAATGTTCACAGTTTTGATAGTTAATCAAATGGTATTTAAGATAGTATTTAATATTTAAAATTTAAGAAACTGATATCTGTATTCATAGATATTTTTCCTTCCTTGCTTTAATTTTAAATTGGTTTATGAAACATATTGTACAAACTGGCTTTATGAAGATTACTTAGATTTTTAAATATGCCTATGCATAAGCTAACTAAGATATCCATTTTAGGTGGTTAAGATGTCCATATTTTAATTGTGAAAATATTTTTATCTTAATATTTTCCTGAAAACAGGAACAGTCACAGTTTTGACAGCTGATCAAATAATATCTAAGTTACTGTTTAATACTTAGAATTTTAAAACTTTGGTATCTGAATTTGTAGATTTTTTCCTTGTTGCCTTAACTTTAAATTGGCTTATGAAACTTATTGTGCAAACACAGGTTTTGCAATGATTATGTGGATACTTTATTTAAATATGCCTACGGTTAAGCTAACTAAGATATTTATTGTTCGTGTTTCTAAGTGTATTGTTGGTTTTCTTAAATTAAAAAAAAAGGTTTTTTTTAAAAAGTAAATATAGCAGAAAAGCTTAGCCTACCTTGATGTGCCTAAGAGTCACCTCCGGAGGATATGTTTTGTTGCTCAAATGTGGGCTCTTTCTCTAAGCCCAACTCTGTAAGTGAAATCATTTTCCTTCCCCCTATGTGGGACATGGCATCCAGTGGTGAATATCTCCCTCACAGCATGGGAGATGACCCCCAGGGATGAATATGGCCCTGGAACTGTGGGATCAACAACGCCATCCTGACCAAAAGGGGGAAAAGAAGTGTAAAAATAAGCTATCAGTGGCTGAGAGAGTTCAAATAGAGTCAAGAGGTACTCAGGAGGTTGCTCATATGCAAACTTTATATGGACATTGCTACCTATCATAACTTGCCAAAACCATCCCAGCCACTCCTAAAGAATACCTATGGCAATATACAAGATTCTACAGAGGTTCCATGCACTAGGGTAACTTTCCAGAAACCTACAACCTCCAGATGGGTCTCTGGACCAGATAACTCCTGAAATCTAGAGGGGTCAGCCTTTCCAGAATGTCAGCTAGTTCCATCTCCCTATTCCTTATTATTGACAGCCTTTCCAACATGAAAAAGGTAGAATAGGCATAGCCCAAATACCCTTAAAGAGTAAGAGAAAGTTCAAAGGTGTTGGTGGAGTTATACAGAAAAAGAATGGTTTAACAAATGAGTATGATTGCTAAATCATTATATTGATATTTCTTTTTCTCTCCAGTACCTTAGAGCAGCATGGAGTAAAAACCTAAAATTGTGGAATCACAACCCATACCAAACTCTGAAATAGGTTCTACAACTAATTGTTGTGCTGTGCTTTGAAATGCATTGCTTTTTTGTATATGTATATTATTTTTCACTAAAAAAAAAAAGAAAAGGGATGATAAAAAAAAGTATGTATTCCTTCTAACCTCCAATGTTCCGGAGCAGTTACAAGGAAAAATCTGAGATGATGGCATGTTAGTCCATGACAAACTCTGGGATCTGTTCTGTAACTACTTGTTGAAGAATATTTTGAATATTATTGCTTTCTTCTTTCTTTGTTTTGTATGCATGTTCTATTATACCATAAAAAAGCTATAAAAAAAGCAAATAGAGGAGGATTCTGGGAAGTTGGTGGAGTAAGGAAGGCTGGATTTATTTCTACTCCATTGAACAAGATAGGGAATGGGAAAAATGACCTGGACTGCAGTCCTCAAGGTGAGGGATTGAAAAGAATCTTCAATATTTCTTAGGGTAGAAAGAGGTGGGGAGAATGGGACAGGGAGAACAGGGTGTGTCTTATTGGCCATGACCTACCCTAGAGGCAGTGGTGAACAAGCAAATGCAGATCCAAAGAACCAACCATCCCTCTGCTCCAGCCTGCCATAGCTGCTGGCTGTCTAAACCTCCCCATGTGGCCTTGCAGCTGGCAGCACCCATGGGGAGCCCAAAAGCGTGCATATGTTTCCACTATGAAAAGCTGTGCCTCTGACCTTGAGAGGAGTCACCAAGCCAGGCGATATAAATAGCTATCACACTGGGGATGGTGAATGTCAGATCTGCCAGGCACCAGGCACTGTGATCAAGTGCTCCCCTCGGCACTGCAATCATGTGGGCCGCTTGAGAATGAAACAATGGTGGTATAAAAGGTTCTTTCCACCTGAGTGCAGGGACCTGGCCAAGCTGAGCTGTGACCACCAGCCCCGCTTGTCGTCCTGGAGCCCAGGGGCCCACATGGACAGTTCTTAAGAAGAAAACCTGTTTCCATTCTGGCTGGAGGTTGCTCAGACCTGCCCTCAGGATAAGTCCTGGTCACCAGCTGCCCAGAGAAGTGCAGGAACCGTGGAGGCAGGGGTCCCTGCGGTCTACCCCACCCTGGCACAGGCTGAGACAACAGGGAGTGAGCATCTACACCATGCTGCAGACCTCTAGACACGTTCTCTGGTTATCCTTGAGAAGACAATTTCCTAAAGGGGTGCATGAGTGTTTCTTCCTAGGAGCCGTCTCCTTGGGATGCCCCTTTCATATTGAAGGACTTCCCTGAGCCCCTATTAGAGCCCAGGCCCTGTGGCAAGCACTGAGAACACAGAAGTAAACTAGATACACCATCTGCCACCAAAAGGTCCGTAGTCAGGTGCAGAGACTGGCGCTGTAGGTGAAGGGTGAAGATGGAGATGATTGTCTAGGGTCCAGGCAAACCCCAGTTCAGGTTCAGACTCCACCTCTCATTTAGGGAGTGAACCAGCAGACCACCTCATTTCACAGATGAATAATCTGAAGCTTCAGATTATTCATCTGTGAAATGAGGACATTATCCCTTCAGGGTGATGAGGGGATTTCATGAGTCAGGATGCACAGAACCCTTGATGTGGTGCCTTTGACACAAGTGAAAACTACTGTTTTTCACTTGTGCTCTAACAGAGGTGGATAGAAAATTCCATTGACACAACAGGAAAGAAGGAATTAAATCAACCTGGGAGAATCAGGACAAGCTCCACACAGCCACAAAGGAGAACTAGGGAGTTGCTGAGCTGGCTGGAGTATGAGCAGGAAGGAAGGGAGGTGATGGGGAGATGGACACCAAGGCTCCGGCCTCCGTGTCAGGCTTGGCTGCCTGGGGGTGGGCAAAACTCTACATGGCTTTTAATTGATGCTTACTGAGAATGAACATGATATTCCTCTAATTTCATCCTCAGGAAACAGAAACTGCATATTCAAATGGAGCAGTCTGGCCCCATAAAATCTCAGTAAACACCAAATAGTCAAGCCAAGAATTACGGACGGTATCACTCAGTTGGAGAAGGAGCCACTTTGCATAACAAAATTTTTTGTAAACTCGTTTTTAGTCTGCTTGAGGCTAAAGAATAAATTAAAAAATGAATCAAACATATAAAAATAATAAAAAACACTTTATAGAATGCTGTTCAAGTGCATTGGGCATGCCTCACATTGTTTAAAATACGGCGCATTAAAAATACATATAAACAAATTTTTAAAAATATGCTGCATTGGTGTATTTTCTGGGAGCACGGGGCCACCGGCAGGCAGTGTGCTTTCTTGGTGCTGCCTCGTGGACCAGCCTTGTGGCTGCTGCACCCACACGCCCTGTTACCCCTCCTGACACTCTATCCAGCTGCACTGGTGCATCCTCTCTTTCCCCCTTTCAGCTGCACCCTGTGTCCTTGTCAAGCCCAACCATGGCTCACGATGTGAGCCACACCTAGACCTAGGCAAAGCTTAAGCCACAGAAGCATCTCAGGAGGTGACTGCTGCTACCTTCATTTTTAAAAAGGAGGAATCAGCTCAGAGAGGTTAAGTAGCTCACCCAAGTACACACAGTTAAGAAATAGCGGCTGTGAAGCTGAGTCTATTTTGCTCAAAGTTTCATCTTTTCACACCAAAGGCCCTTTCTTTTATACCTACCCTTCATTCAGTGTGGGTGAGCTACTGGGTGCTGAGCCATCTTTCGTGTACTCTTCTTTCACCTGCCTTGGATCTCATTTCCTCCCTTGAGACCTGGCAGATTATCTCCCATTCGGATGCCCGAACTTCAGATAATGGAGAACCCTTTGTGCCTTCCCTCGGTGTCTCCCATCTCTTGGTTTCCAGTTACCCCCTACCCTGGTCTCTTGTCTGAATGTGCCCCCTTCCCCGAGGTCCCTACAGGAGGACAGTGCTCAGAGCCTCTCCAATCACCCCAGACAGCACAGGCACAGGCAGAGCCAAGCCAGCCAGATGCTGCCCGATTCTGGGACCCTTGTCCCCAACTGGGCCTCGAGGGCTGCAGGAAGGTGGACAGACAGTCAGAAGCAGCTCTCCCTTCTCATGCTCACAGCTCCCTCCCACACCCCACTGTGGGCCCTCAGAGAAAATTAGAGCGAGATGTGCCAACACAGAAAAGGGTATCAGATGGGGACAATATGCCAAGCCTCAGAACCCGTTGACACCTGACTGTTTTATTCCATCAACCCCATTTACTCAACTGCAGATTCCACAGCCTATAGTTTTATTAGAACTGTCTTCAGACACTTCAGTGACTCTCGGCTGAGTGCCTTCTGAAAAGCCCAAATGTTCACGGCGTAGTTGTGTAAGTGTGGTGCTCCATGTTTTAAAATGAGGCTAGTGGAGGCAAGTATTCTATAATTCATGGTGTGCACTCTTTCAGAAAACTTTTTTTATTAAGCATTTGATTAACAGTCTAATCATATTGCACACAGATGACTTAGAAGCTGGAATATGCATGCACATTTCAGGTAAAACCCACAATGCCTCAAGTCCATGTTTTCTTATCTAGGATGGGGTAGAATAGAATTCTGAATGGAAAGGAAAGTGGAACAGTCTCATTTGTGGCTTTTAGGGAGGGCTCGTGTCTGTGGCTCCTGAGTTAGCTGAACCTTTGGTCTGGTCAGCTGTTACCTTCATACAGGGAAGACAATGCTGGGCAGAAGAGGTCAGAGAGCCCGCCCTGAGGCTGAAGCAGCCTTGACAGTCACAGGATAATGTCTATGATGTGATGCCCCCACATCAACAACTTGACCTCTGGACCTCAGTTTCCAGTTTCATGGCTGTCAGGCAAAGCAAACAAAGCTCTCATTTTGCAGCAGGTGCTCTAGCAGCTGCTTTAAATTCAGCATTAACCACATCATCTAGGTAGAAAAGTAGTTTTTATTTATAAAGTACAATATGCAACTAGACTTTTCCATCAATGCCAGGCTAGGAAGGGGACCAACATTTGCTGAGCATATTTCTCCATGCCAGCCACCAGGATCACGCACGCTATCACATGTCATCTGTATGGACTAACAGTGGCCCCAAAAAGACATGGCACCTCCAGATCCCTGGAACCTGTGAATGGAACTTATTTGAGGCAAAGGTCTTTGCAGATGGAATTAAGCTGAGGACCTTGAGATGAGCAGCACATCTAGATTGTCAGGAGTTTCCAATCCAATGACAAATGTCCTTTCAACACAGATGGGAGACAGTGCCATGAAGGAGGCAGAGCTCTGAGGGTTGCAGCCAGATGCCTGGGGGCAAGTCCTGAAGCTGGGAGAGGCCAGGGACCTGCAGAATTTTGGACTTGCAGACTCCAGATCTGTTGAGAGTATGAATTTCTGTGGTTTAAACCCTGTGTCTGTGGTGCTGGGAAGCTAATTACTCTGTGGCCTTGCTGCTCCTCTTCCTTAGGTTGGATAGTGTTGTGGTTTGCACAAGCTACCAGAATGCGGTACACCAGAAATGGGGTGGACTTCACAAAGGGAATTTTTAGGTTACAGTTCTAAGGCCATGGAAATGTCCAAATAGGCATCAACAAGACTGAAGAAAGGCCATGGGTATTTGGAATGCCTCTGTCAGCAGGGAAGACCTGTGGCCAGCATCTCCTGGTCTTTGTTCCTGGTTTGTTGCTTTCAGCTTCTGATTCCAGTGGCTTTCTCTCTGTGCCCTGTGGGTCCTCTCCTACTTTTCCAGGGCAAACTCTGGATTTCATCCTAGCTTAGCATCTCCCAGGATATTTCTGTCTCTAAGCATCTGTGCTTTCTCCAAAATGTCTCCTCCTTAAAGGACTCCAGTAAGCGGATTAAGACCCACCTTGAATGGGCAGGACCATAACTCCATAAAAGTGACCTAATCAAAAAGTCCCACCCAGTAATAGGTCTGCCCCTACAACATTGGATTAAAGGAGCATGACTCTCCTGGAGTACATACTAGTTTCAAATGAGTACAGCAAGAAAACTCAGTGGTCAAGGGACTCACCCTATCCAGGCAGGTCATGAAAATGCATGAAAGATTATTTTTCCTATCAGATGATCATGCTTCATCATCCATAAAGAGGGCTGCATTTAGAATGAACTCTTATTACTCAGAAATGTTAGAGGGGAGTCTTATAAGTTTCTCACCTACTCCCAGCTGACATATGCCTTCAACCTACTGAGCACCTCTAGTACCAGTGGGTGACTTCCTAGGAGGACAGTCCATATTGTTTGACACTAAGAAACATGAACAGATATTTATCTGCAAAACAAAGCATGTGGATAAATCCACCTCTCATTTTAGTCCAGAGTATCAAATTAAAAGCTGTGCAAAAAGGTAAAGTGAAGCAGCCCAACACTGAGCTGACAGCCAAGAGGCCTGGAATTTAGCAGCTGCATCAAAACAGATATGGGTCAACTCCCAATCCTACTGCCAATGTCCTGTGATCCAGGAGGCATCACCATCTTTCTCTGGACTCTTTTTCCCACCTGAACATGTAGGGGCTAGAATATATTATTTCTCAAGGTTCTTCAAGCAAATTTCCCAGCTACTGCTTCTGGAACAGTTCTGAGATCTACTTGGAGCCTGGAAGCCACACCAATTGTAGCTTATTTCTACTGTCTCTTTGCCAAAAGCCACTGGCATTTATGAAGTCCAATGGAAATAAAAAGTACCTTTCGACAAAAGATGTAACTAGTGATGAGAGGCAGGGCTGTCTTCCAACTAGGCCACCAGAAAGGGTAAATACATTGATCCTATGAATAACCCTTAACATTTGAGCTTTGCTTGGCAGCTTACAAAGTGCTCTCTGCACTGTTCTACTTTATAAGCTGCTGGAATGTGATATACCAGAAACAGAATGGCTTTTAAAAGGGGGAATTTTTTAGCAGTTTACAGTTCTAAAGTCATGAAAATGTTCAAATTAAAGCAAGGCTATAAGGATGTTTAATATAAGGCATCCATGGAAAGATACCTTGATTCAAGAAGCC
Organism: Tamandua tetradactyla; assembly: GCF_023851605.1. Lineage (NCBI taxonomy): Eukaryota > Metazoa > Chordata > Mammalia > Pilosa > Myrmecophagidae > Tamandua > Tamandua tetradactyla. The sequence continues at coordinate 12,627,077 of NC_135335.1, forward strand.
TGATGACATTCAGGGTTTCTCTCTCAGCTAAAAAGGCGCATGGCAAGATCTGCTAGCTTTCTCTGCAATGGCTTCCTTGGGGCTCTGTCCTTTCTGTTGCTTCTGTCAGATCTGGTGGCTCTGGTGGCTCTCATGGCTCTTCCTAAAATACTTTCCTCTTAAAAGACTCCAGTAAGCAACCCCACCTTGAATGGGTGGAGACACTGTCCATGGAAACCATCTAAACAAATGTTATCACCCACAGTTGGGTGGATCATAGCCCCATGGAAACAATAAAAAACATTTCACCCAGCAATTTGAATGAGGATTAAAGGACATGTCTTTTCTGGGGTAACTACAGCCTCAAACCAGCACAAACACACCATCACTAATTTCCATCCTGAGGGAATCCTCCAGTTGACAGATTCAGGTCAGAGCCCGAGTGGCCTGTCCAGAGCACACTGCTAGCAAATGTGGGAGACTGGCGCAGCCCAGCCCCTTCCAGAAGGAAAACTTCTCTTCCCTCCACTAAATTTCAGTGCTCACTAATGACCCATGGGTCTAAAATGAAATTATAACAAGATCCATTTGGGGCTTATATGAATTAGAGAATTATTCTCATTAGCTTACATGAGAGTCAATGCCTCTCATTTAATAAGGGGAGAGAACTATTTTTCCTTGAAGTCAGTAGCTTTTATTTTATATTCCGAGCAACTGGATCATTGGTGACACTCCATAAAGATTGAATGAATAAATAAAGGAATGAAAGATGAAGTTAATTTATTAATTTGGAAGCCAAAATCCACACGGGAAAGCAACTTGCTCAGTTGCCCAGCTAATTAGCAACAGTGCCAGAGACACAATTCGTTTTAGATACCTCATTGTGAGTACAATATACAATCCAGTCTCTGTGTTAAAGCTTCTCTTCATTTATGTTAAATTATAAAATTGTATAATATAAATTGAAAAGATGTGGTGTAAACTCAAAATCACTGTATTTGCATTCTCAGAATCAGGCTATGGAGTGCCACAGAAGAAAGTGTCAGGATAAGCTGGAAAGTTTCCTAAAGGTGTATTTGTCTTACTGGGTGGAAGCTGGGTCTCCCTGTCAAGCCGGCCTCAGCCCTCTCTGCCTTGGGCTGCAGGCCATCTCCTTGTGCTCTCTTCCCTCTGACATGGCTGCTCAGGTCATGCTATTGTCCCCTTCCTTTGACATGAGACCTCAGAGGCCACTCACTATGGGACAATTCCAAGCCCGGGCCAACTCTTTAAAGATATAACCAGAGGTTGACACTGAGAATTTTAAGAGGGCAAAGAAATATAACATGTCCTTGTAACAGGGAGGGAAGAGAGACTGCTTGCTTTCTTCAGTCCCCCAGGCAAATGTCAACACGGGCGAAAGGAGACCCCTTTTGTAGCCCCTGGAGCTCATCCGGAAGGTGGCCCTGGAAGCTTCGGTGCTGGGGATCTGGGGAGAGAGAGGCATTCATGGAACTCTCCAGGCACTGCACAGCCTAACCATCTTGCCCAGAAATGCTCGGAGTATGTCAGGGCCCTGCCCTAAGGGCTGAAGGGCCAATTTCCTACCTTCATTTCCTCCTCCGAGACACAGGCAAAGAAAGGCCTAAGGCCACCCAAGGAACTTGTAACCAATTTTGGGCCAGTCCCAATTGCCCAGAGTGGTCAAGACTTATTAAAATCTGCTCCAACTGTAGCAAATAAGTGCTCATTAGGACTTAAGTATTTGAAGCCCAATATAACTATGCTGTCTATTCTCTCCTCCCTTTCACCATCAGCAACGTTGGCCGGCTGCAGGCATGTGGTATGCAGACTCATGTCAAGAGTGATTAAAAATCAAATAAAAAGGAGGAACTGGGTACACTGAAAGACTGTTTGCACCCTCTCCTTCCCCCTCTTCCTCCTTAATTCCAAGCTCTCCTTTCTTTCCCTGTTCCTGATCATGAACTCATTTCTTGAGTCACACTTCCCCATTGGCTTTTCTAATTTAACAACTTTACACCATTTCTTGGGCTTGGAGCTTGGTCCCTAGTCAACTCCAACCCCACTAGTTTTAATTTATTTATTTTCCAAATCTCCAAGACCCCCTGGAGTATTTTTTCTGTGCTCACCCATGAAAAAGAGGGTTAACAGTCTTGCTCTATGTGTGGCTGTATTAAATTTCAGTCACTTACAAACTTTTTTTTAATTCGGACTCAGAAAAGAGAATTCAAACAGGAGCCAGAAAGTCCAGATTGTAGCATCATTAACTCTTTGTGGTCTTGTGGGTAACCCTTCTCCTATCTTGGTTTAAACTTCTGCATCTGTTGGAGAAGGCATCTGGGCTGGTGTTCCAGCTTTGCTGTGGTACACATTTAGGAACCCAAGAAGTGCACACAGATAAAGAAAGGGGCTTCTCTGAATTCATTCATTTGCCCCGGAAAAATCCATCATAAAGACATTCTGCCAATCCAATGTTAGAGAACATGAGAAATGCATTAACATTCTTGATATCACAGATGTAAACTAATTGATAAAAAAAGAAGAGTGAATTTTCCTAGCCCATTGGGAATTTTCTGTTCCCATCATTTTCCTTTTCTTTTCCTGAATGGCGCATCTCAGAGGGGAACATTCTGGGGACCTCCTACAGGAGTTGGAGGAACTCCTGTCAGGGGAAAAGCTTTACCTTTCCAGCTCATCTGGTGCCTGCTCACCAAGCCTCCTGTGGCCCTGGGCTTAGCTCCCACCCTCTCCACACCCCATGCACCCCAAGAGGAGATGGTGCTTTTCCTGCCTGCAGTTAGCCTGGTCTCCTGATTGAGGACCCCAGCTCGGAACCACCCTCTCCTTCTCTAGTTCTCCCAGTGTCTTCTCATTGAGCACTCTTGCATCCATCCCTACATCGCAAGACAATCACCCCACACACTTCAGCCCCACTCCCTGCTGACCTACAGACACCCATAAGCAGCAGTCTGGACTCAGCCAGAAGCCACTGTCTCCTGGCCCCTTCATCTCTGACCCCCAGCCGGCCTCTGGACCTGCTGGTGTCTCCCATCTTCCTTCTCCTATCACCACCGGCTGGGTGCAGGTCCCTCCGTTGCCCCTTCCTAAGACTCTGAGGAGTGGCCAAGCAGGGGCCGGCTCCCCGCCACACCTGCAGTTGCCCCAAGCTCGAGACCCTTTATTCAGATTCCTTGTGGGCCTTAACTAAGAGGCAGCTCCCCAGCCCACCACCTGCCTCCTTCCCCACAAGCGGAGTGAACCCCAAGTGCCCCCAGGAGAGCAGGGCAGATACCCTCAGCCTGCCCCCCTCACCCCCACCCACATCTCAAAGATATCTTCCCAAGGCCTGGGGACCGTAGCTGTGCTTTTAATTCTTTCTCATTTACTTTTACTTAATTTTCACTCTCCACACAACCCCTCTCTTTGAGGTTAATTGTGCCAGTAATGGTGAAACAGTAAAAATGATAATATTTGTCTTGTACCATGTTACTTGGTCTTTATGCTACTGGATTATTTTTTTTCTTTTTTTTAAAGGTACTTTTAGCTGTAGTCCATCATTTACAGTAGGACTCGTGTCATACAGTTTGATGTTTCATAAAAAAAAATTATTCTCGTAACATGCACATGACCTAAAATTTCCTTTTTAACCACATCCTCATATGTAATTCAGTTAATTATATTCACAGTGTTGTGCTACCATCACCACCATCCCTGACCAAAGCTTGACAATCAACTCAAATAGAAATTCTATACAATTGAAGCATTAACTCCCTACACACTGGTTTTTCTTCCAACTTTATTTTAATGATAATTAGAGATTTCCCTGCAGTTAGAAGCAATACTACAGAGACACCCTGCGAACTCCCTTTCACCCAAAGCTGACAAGCCAAGATTTTGATGCTGATTCAACCCTTCCATCTCATTCAAATTTCCCACCTTGTGCCTGTTCTCATATTGGGTGTGTGCGTGCATGAGTGTGTTTGATTTTATGCACTTCGGTCACATTGGTGAGTCTAAGCAGCTACCATCATGGTCACAATACAACAAGGTTCCAACATCACAAGAGTCTACACGTTGCTTTCTAATAACCACACACCATGCCACTCCAAGGCCCCACCCCAACCCCTGACAACTATTCATCTGCCATCTATTTCTTAAGCTTGTCATTCCCAGAATGTTCCAGAAATGGAATCACCCAGTATATGACACTTGGAGCTTGTGTCACTCAGCGGCATCATTCTCTATCAGTAGTTCCTTGTATTGGTGCATAGCATTCCCTGGTATGGAGGCACTGCGGCTTGTCCATCCACTTACCTGTCAGAGGACATCTGAGTTTAGATGTTTCCAGGTTTAGCTATTATGATTAAAACCACCAGGTGTGGTCAGGTGCCAGACTTGTGTGAACATAAGTTTCCATTCCTCTGAGAAAGTCATGGCTTGGTCATATGTTAATTGCATGTTTAGTTGCTTAAAAAACTGCAAAGCTCCTTTCCAGGGCATCTGTACCATTTCAAAGTCCCATAAGTGATGTATGAGTTATCCAGTTTCAATGCATTCTTACTAGCATTTGGCATTTTCACCGCTTTTTAGGTACTAGGGGTGCAGTGATATCTCATTGTGGTTTTAGCTTGCATTTCCCCAATGGCTAATGTTGTTTAACATTTTTAATGTTCTTATTTGACAGGTGTATATCTATTTCAGTGAAATATCTATGATTGTCCTTTGCTTATTTTCTAGCTGAATATTTTCCTTTTTTAACGTTGAGTTTTGAGAGTTCTTTATATGTTCAAAATACTCCCTAGTTGGACATGCAGCTTGAAAATATTTTTGCCGTGGCTGCAGCTTGTCATTTCATCCTTTGCTGTATCTTTTGCAGAACAAAATTTTTAATTTCATGAGGCTGAGTATCGATTCTCTCTTTCACATACCATGCTTTTGCCTTCAGTTTTATAAAATCTTTACCTAAATCTAGGTACCAAAGATTTTATCCTAGTTTTCACCCTGAAAGTTTTATATTTCACATTTTATATTTGCCAGGGTTTCATTTTGAGTTCATTTTATGTAAGGTCTGGGTCAAGCATGCGTATTTGTTTGTTTCTATCTGTGGATGTCCAATCACTGCAGACATTGAAATATCTGTCCTTCTTTCACTTACTTGCTCTCACACCTTGGCCAAAAATTAGCTGGGCCTCTCCGTGATGGTTACTTTCTGGATTCTTCACTCTGTTCCACTGTGTCTGTGTCTATGTCCCTCCACATCAGAGCTGCCCAGAGAGCCTTAACGTTGGAAAGAGTGATTCTTCATACTTTCTTCTTCTTTTTCAAGACTGTGGTTTTTTTTTGAGGTTTTTGCCTTTTTATGTACATTAAAAATAAGCTTATCTATGTCTACAAAAACTTGCTAGGATATTTGATAGACATTGATTACACCTAAAGATTGAGCTTTGAAGAACTGACATTTTTACTGTCCTGAATCCCCCAGTCCATGAATACAGTGTCTCCCAGTTTTCTAAGTCTTCTTTGAGTTCTTTCATTGACATTTGGTAGTTTTCAGCAGAAAAACCCTGTACCTATGTTTGGATCCCTGACCTTGGCTCTGTCCTGGGGTGAGTGGGAAGCATGAGGCCAAGACAGTGTCACTGCCACTGCACATCCTCCCATTGTGCTCCCGTGCTTCCATGTACCATCAGCTCTGCCTGGGCTCTGAGGCTGCCCCGAGGCCACTGTGTGCCCATTGCTGTGTCTTTAGATTATCACTGAAACCCAGATGCCACAGTCCTCCAGCCTCCAGCATCTCACCCTTGGAGTCCAGTCTTATGTCCTCCAACCTTCCTCCCTTGTCCATCAGGACCGACAGCTCCTCCCATCCCCACTGGGCCAGCAGCCACCTCCTAGCCCATGCTTTCTGCCCACCTGGTCCTCCAGTGCCAGTCCCTCAACCCTGTCCCACAGCCTTGGCTCTGACTTGTCCCCCAGCCTTCTTGTGGCCCTGTCTTCCCGTGTCCACCTTTACCCATTTCCCCTTCATGGAGAAGGCCTGGGAAGGTTTACCATGTGAATGAGTGATAATCACCAACATAGGGGGAATGGGAAGTCAGCAAGTTCAGGAGGAGATCCAGAACAAGACCAGAATCCCAGGGCGAGTCCATCATCCCCAGGAAAAAACGTCATTCCCCAGGCCAAGGTCAGAACCCCAGGATGTGCAGGGCAGAAGGAAGGAGCACAGTTGCCAGAGAGGATGAGAGGGGCAAGCCTTGTGGAGACAGAGGGGGACTGGGGGAATGGACACAGAGGGGGGCCTTGAGGGTATGGAGACAGTTCAGAGGGACTTGGGGAGATGGTGACAGAAGGGTTACCTGGGGGGATGGTGACGGGGGGGCTTGAGGGTGGTGAGGGCTTCTGTTAGTGTGGTGGAACAGCCCTCCCAAAGGAAGTGGGTTGTCTGGGAGCAGCTGCTTGTGCTGATATCTGGGCCTTCTCACATTGGTCAGGTGCCATGGTACCCCTGCCTGACCTGAGAAATAAGAGTTGTTGTGACGGATGGGACTCTAACCCCCCACACTGCAGTGCTGGCTTGTCCCCTGGCTGCTGTGGTGTGGAGCCTGGCCCCCTGCCCCTGAGCTCTGGATCGTGGATCCTTTATGGGGGCAGGGGGTGTCCCCAGGTGTCCTTTCAACTTTTAGAAGAACCTTTAGAAGAAAATGTAGGGAAATATCATATAAAACTTGTAATAAGATGTGGATTCCTAGATCTTATACCCAAAGCATGAGCATTGAAGAAATAAATAGATAAATGGAAACTCCTCAAAATTAAACACTTTTGTGCATCAAAGAACATTGTCAAGAAAGCAAAAAGGTGGCCTCCACAACAGGAGGCAATATTTGGAAATGACATATCAGATAAGGGTTTAGTATCCAGAATATATAAAGAGATTGTTCAACACGACAACAAAAAGACAACCTGATTACAAAATGGGCAAAAGACATGAACAGACAATTCTCAGAAGAGGAAAAGCAAAAAGCTAAAAGGTACATGAAAAGATGCTCAACTTCCCTGACTATTAGGGAAATGCAAATCAAAACCACAATGAGATATCATCTCACACTAACCAGAATGGATATTATCAAAAGAACAATAAATGACAAATAGTGGAGAGGATGTGGAGAAAGAGGCACACTACTCCACTCTTCGTGGAATGTAAAATAGTTCAACTGCTGTGGAAGGCAGTTTGGTGGTTCCTTAAGAAGCTAAGTATAGAATTGCCATATGATCCGGCAATCCCATTCCTAGGTTTCTGCTCAGAGAACATGACGGCAAGGACACAAACAGACGTTGGCACACTAAAGTTTACAGCAACATTATTTAGGATTGTCAAGAGATGGAAACAGCCCAAATGTGCATCAACAGAAGAGTGGCTAAACAAGCTGTGGTGTACACATACAATTGAATTATATGCAGCTGTAAGACAGAATGAAGTCATGAAGCATGATACAGCATGGCTGGACCTTGAGGATGTTACACTGAGTGAAATTAGCCAGAAACAAAAGGACAAATAGTGTATGGTCTCACTGATAGGAATTAACGTTAATGAGTGAACTTGGAGAATTTCAGTTAGGAACAGAGATTATGAGGAGATAGAAGTAGGGTAGAGACTGGGTAATTGGAGCTGAAGGGATAAAGATTGTGCAACAGGACTGATTGTAAAAATTCAGAAATGGATAGCACAGTAGCACCTGTTTGTGGCACAATAATATTAGGACACTGAATGAAGCTGAATGTGAGAATGATAGAGGGAAGAGGGCTGGGGGCACAAATGAAACAAGATGGAAAGATAGATGATAAAGATGGAGACTGTATAATGGAGGAATGCCTAGAGTGGACAATGATAGTGACTAAATGCACAAATTAAAAAATGTTTTTGCATGAGGGGAAAAAGGTATTCTTTCTACTGGGCCTGGTGATTAGAAATGGTAAGCATGGAGGAAATGCTATGGAGTAGCCATGTTTGTTCTGACAGACTTCCCCAACTGTAATATTTTTTCCAGTAATGCTTTTGCAGTGGTAGCCATGGTAAAAAAAATTCATTACTAAAATACAAATAGTCTTGAGGTTGAGGGAATTAAATAAGATCTAATTGTCAAATTTCCATTCAGTAAGAGAAAAATTGTCCTTGATACATATGGAAATTTTTCCTGGATTTATGTTTGGTACAAATAAAGCAATTGTATATTTTCCAGAGTTTGATGCTTCTGAAGTTGTTCAGAATTTTAAGATATTATGCAAAAAAGAGATTTTTTTCACTTCCAGTAGAAAAAGGAGCATTATATCTATTAGTTGTTGAAGATGGTAAAAAATGTAAATTTTCTGTATAATGAAATTATTTTAATAAACTATTTTAAAAATAATTGCATTTTATAGGATGTCTTAAGACAATATTGAAGATTTTTTTTGTAATTTAAAGTATGTGGGTATGTAAAGTATTCAGGATGTGCTTTGTTAAAGAAATAGTTGTAGCTTTGTACTTGAGAATGAGGAGGGAAAGTTGAGGAAGTTTGTTGAAGTGAATTTTGTTTGTGGTGGTCAATGCTGATGAAAAGTTGTTAAGCTTGTCTAAGGAAGTGGTTTCATAAATGTCTGGTTTGAATGTGTTAGACAAGACCTGAATTGATAAGGAAAGTTGTAGTAGGTTGTGAAAGGGAATTCTGTTTGTTGCGGTCAATACTAACCAAAAAACTGACAGTGTTGTTTACCATATTTTGTAAGACTTTTTTGTATCCAAGTACATATTCATAAAAAACTGGAGTTTAGTTTTCCCTGTTAAAATAATGCAGATTATTGGGCTTATCTTAATGAAAGATTATAAAAAGCTTTTCTTAACCATCTGAGTACTCTGACTAGAAGACAAAGGTTCTATGCCATATCAGAATAAAATTCCTTGTTGAGGTTTAGGTTGACCTTATTATCCATTAATTTAGAAGACATTTTGTTGTCACTTTGGTTCAATAAGGAACCAACAATTGTTTCACAATAACCCATTTTCCTACTTAACATAGTGGTCAAACCTGACAACTTTTGACATTTTTTGCTCTTCCCAAATCAAACCCTAAAGGCTGTATTTTATTTAAAATTGTTGCAAAGGATATGTTCCTTTTATTATTATTTGTTAACTTGAACACCAGTGTTTACAGCAGCATTATTCACCATACTCAAAAGGTGGGGCACAAATGTCCATCAACAAGTGAATGGATAAACAAAATAAGTACATGCGCACAATAGAATGTCTTTGGCCATGAGAAAAGATGAAGCTATGAGACGTGCTGCAACATGGAAGAACCTTGAAATATCACGTCCAGTGAGACAAAGACACATGAGGACAAAAATGTTATGATACTTGGCGTTCACTAGAAATGGAGATAGATTACAGATTACTCAGGGAAGGTGTGATACAGGGATGGGGAAGGGAGCATATTTGCAAACATTTTAAATTAACAAATAAAAATTTAAAAACAAACAAATAAATCCATTATATGTTCACTTAACATTTCTTTGATGGCTGGATTCATTTCATTCAGAATTAAAAGTAAAATAAAAATAACTTGTTATCACTAGGGTCCGACACCCTACCCCCCTCCTTCCTCTGTGTTTTACCACATATCAATAAATCGAGTTGTTGTTATCCCTCGGGTGCAGATCCTATTCCCACCTCCTTCCTCTGTGCTTTTCTATAAATCACTAAGGAAGTTTCCCCGTCCCCCTAATATGGAGAACCACACTCCATTAGCCAGCCCCAGCCTCTGCTATTATACAGGGGGCTGTCCTGCCTCCAGGATATACAAAATGTCACACAGTAACAGTCTTTACACTCTGAGGGGACATCAATCTCACCACCAGCCCATGCCCTTGTGTAAATAAATGTGTAAATACTGCCCAATAGGGAAGCTGAAGAAAGTGGTAGCAGTGTTCCCACCAGTGTCTCTGAAGAGGGGAAACATGAGCCCCTCAGAATAAAGACTGAATCTGCCTCTGTAAATAGGGGGTGGATGAGTCCCTGTGAATAGGGGACTACTAGGTAGAGGGTGTGAAGGCCACCCATGAGCTGTGGCTCCTTTCCAAAAGCAGTTCTTCAAAAGAAGTTACATTTATTTAACCTGTGCCTCTTTTTTCCCCCTCTGTGCTTTAATTTTTATTTCACTTTTTAATATTTTTTGATCTGTGTTTTTTTTTACTTTTTATGTTTTTTTGGTTGTTTTATTTCTTTATATGTACTAAAATGCTTTATTCTACTTTATAACAGTATTTTGGGCTTCTCAAAAGACACAAGTATTATTCTTATTTCAAGAATTTCAGAAATATAATAATATTCTATATTCTACTGTTTGATATTACTTAAAGGCTACACATGAGTCTTGCATAGCTGCATTTTTGCATTTTGTTCCAAGGTCACTGATTGGTAGTTCTGGACATGAGAGTTAATGAGCTCAAGTCTTCCTATTTATTCCAGAAGGACAAAATTAGTACTCCTCCTGCTGTGGAAGGAAGTCTACAGCTCATGCTCCTTAATTCTTGAATTGCACCTCAACAATACTTCTACTTAGAAATTGAAAGGCCTTACTTTGCCAAGCAGATTTCTACTAGGAAATGCCCTCCCTTTTTTATATATACATTTTCTCAGTTATTTTGTTTTAATTTTTAAAGCATTTATTTTTTATTTTTTCATTCTTTTTTTTTTTTTAAGTTTTATGGAACTAAGTACTCATAGCCCAGAAATTAAAACAGCCCTTTCCTTGCTAAAGTAGCAAGGGGCCTGTGAGGCACAACAGAGCCAATCAGGGGCCCCACCTCACTACTCTAGGGATAAAGGGTGATAGGAAAAGAGTGCAAGGAAGGGGGTCGGGAAGGAGTGGTAGGGAAAAAATGGGAGCCTAGCCCCTGGCCCCACTTCCCCAGGTTTTGCCTGCCAGAGACAGGCTTAGATGACCAGAACCTTCGCTTCTTCATACTTCTCAGCCTGGTAGAAGAAGGGGATGCAGGGATTATCGCCCAGGCCATGGTGATCCTGAGGGTATTGCATCTCACGTAGCAGTTGCATTTTCTGCTGGGCAGTGGGAGTCTCGGGAACAGTTTGGCCTTGGAGGGCCTCTCCCTGAACAGATCCCACATCATTTGCCACGTGCCCCTCGGGAAGGTCCTGTCCATTGTCGGCTCCAAGCTCCTGGGGGGCTGGGGACGCTGTTGTGTCCTGACCAGCAGGGTTCTGGGCAGCTGGCAGAAACATGCCGTGCTGTCCTTTGCCCTCACCGACAAGTGTTTTGTTGAGCTCCTGCATCTCGAGCAGTTTCACCGTCGTGTCTTCCTTGTCACTTGCTGAGCAGCTGATGTCCTCCTTTACACGGTGATGCTCCTTCATTACTGCCCTCTGATTTTGGTAGAGGGCAACGCACCCAGCAGTTGTGTCTATCTCTCCAGATAGCTGCAGGCAGCGATGCTCCAGCTCTTCCATCCGATCCTTCAAATCTAGTTGATCTTGCATAATTTCAGCAAAGCAGTGCTGCAGCTTCTTCATAGCCCCTTGCAGAGCCTGATGAATGTCCCCTGATACACTTTCCCCACCGGTCCCAGAGGGAGGGGACGCCTCTGGCTCACACTGAGATGAGGTCACCTGACAAGCCAGGTGCCGGCAGCGTAGCTTCTGCTCCTTCAGCTGCCTGCGAAGACGTGCCTCCTCTTCTTTCGCACTAGCTAGGGCCGATTTCAAAGGTGCCACCATGGCCTCTCGACTGTCTAGGTCTTCAGGGATGCTCAGCTGCGGATGCTGCTCGTCTTCATCTGCTTGCTCGGTCTCTACGGCACTTCCTTCCCCAGGCAGGGTCATGAGGCCCAACTGGGCCTGCAGTTGTTGGTTCTGTTGGTTAGCAACGTCCAGGCGATACGGAGTCCCCTGCAATTCCTGGCACATCATCTTAGCCGTAGCCTTGCTCTGAACTTCCTCGTGCTGCAGCTTTTCCACTCGCTGGGTCTGCAGCACTAACTGCTTTTGCATCATCTCCCTCTCGGTGGCTAGCTGCTGATAGGCAGCCACGAGCTGCTGACAGGCAAGTGTAGACTGCTGCAGGTGGCTGAGGTACTGGTCACGCTGGTCTTGCAAAGCCTGAGCCTCTTTGCTCTTGAATTCCATCGTCTCTTTGAGTTCTTCCAGGTGTTCCTGCAGCTCTCCCAGCTTCTTGGCCAGCTCTTTCTTAAGATACTGTTCTGAATGCAGGGCACTGGTCACCTCCATGTTTTCATTGCTCAGCCTGATAAAGCCATTCTGCAGTTCTTCCAGCTGCCCCTTGAGCTCACGGTTTTGGGACAGAGCGTGGCTGATGGTGACGCGGTCACTCTCCACGGTCTCCAGGATGTGTTGGCAATCTGCCGCCTGCTCTTCCCAGAGCTCAGCTTCCCGCTCCAGCTGCAGCAGCCTCAGCTCCTGCTCCTGATTCAGACGACTTAGGCCCTCATTGTCCTTCACCTGGGCCTGCAGCTGTCCTGCTAGGTGCTTAGCTTCTTCTGAAGCTTGCTGATTTCTGCTTGCAGACGCTGGTCCATCTCAGAGAGGCTGACTGGGGGCTTCTGGGGTGGGGGTACAGCTAACTCGTTCTTCAGTTTCATCATTTTTTTTCTCCAAATTCTTCAGCTTTTCTTTTCTCACTGTTGTCATCTGGTCTGAGAACTCCTGCACCTGCTCTTGCCAAATGGCACGCACTTTTCTCAGGGCCTTGGCAATTGTGTCTCTCTCTCTCTAGTTGCATATTTTTCAGAGTTTCTTTCAGCTGCCCCACATGTAGCTTCAGCTCTGCCCGCTCCTCCATTGGCTGCTGTAACTGCTGGTTCTTATTAAGATCTCCAGGCTGCAGTGGTGACAGTTTTGCAAGATCTCTCATCTGCAGCTTCTTGTGCAGCTCCTCCATCCCTTGCTGCATTGTTGACTTGTCCATGAGCAAAACCCAAAGTTTCTCTTTTACTTCTGAGTTATGTTGCTTCAGGGCCTCATTGCTTTTGTTTTGTGTACAGAGCTCTACTTGCAGGTTATCATGTTCTTCAGTTATCTCTTGGTTGGTCTTGTCTGCCTGCTTATGCTGAGTGGAGACAGCAGACAGCATCTGCTCCAGCTCACTTACATGTTGCCTTGAAGACTGCAGGTGACTTACAAGATCCTCTGCCTCTTTTACTTTCTTCCTGAGAGCTTTTTGGGTGTGCATAAGGGCTGTGTGTAACTCAGACCCCTCAGACACTAGAATCCCAATTGTCTGAGTGTGTTCTTGCAGCTGTTTCTTAGAGCTCTTTGCTTCTGTATCAACCTTTGCTGAAACTCTTGTTTGACTTCCTCTAAGCGATTCAAAGCATCTTGTTTTTTCTTGGTTCAGCTCTTGTATCTTATTTGTGAGTTGCTTGCTTGTAGAACTGCTGGAATCCAGGGCTAGTGATGGCTCTTGGTATTGGCTCTCTAGATTCTTCATGTCATTTGAGGATGTCTGGTCCTTCTTGCTGATGTAGGATGAGGACTCAGGCAGGAGCCAATGAAGGGGTCATGAAACCTGTTGCAGGCTCTTGGTAGATGGCATAGTCTTGTTTTTTTCCGAGGGAAGAGGACCACTTTTGGCATCATAGCTCTCCGGTGATGCCATGCCATCAGTATGTGGGGAACTAGCACAGGTGAGATGGACACTGCCAGGAGGGGTGGTGACATCAGTAGGTAAAGCAGGAGTGGCGTGGTCTTTGGGCACTTCCTCAGGTGAGTGGCCACCAGATGTTGGTGTTTCAGAGCCAATTTTTATCTTTTTCACTCTTGGTGGAATGGGAAGACTATTTTTCAGCTGAAATTCACGTAACATTTTTCTGGCTGAGGCCAATTTCTGCTGTGGGGTTTCTTCTGACATCTCAGGGAGGGGAATTACACAGAACTTTTTTCTGAGTGCAGCCAGCTTCTACCTTCGAGCTTCTTCCGATATCTCGGACAGGGGAAAGGGTCGTGGGAGCACCATCATCTAATCCAGCAACCACTGTGAACTTGCATCCACTAGCTACCGCAGTGATGTGGGACTGAGCCAGGGAAGGGAGGGACCATGGAGGTGCTAGGCAGCATGGAATGTGGGTATGGCCTCATTCTCCCAGCCTGTTGGGTGATGAGAAGATGGAAAGGGAAAGGGAGTGGGGTCAGACTGCTGTGGGCAGGGCCTGGAGTGCGAGCTCAAAATGAAGGCTGCAAGCAGTCATCTCCACCCGCTGTGGGGGGAGGGCCCTGACCATTGTCTCTGCCCACCTCTGACTGGTGGGGCCAATAGCTGTCAGCCCCCACCCCAGGGCCAGGGATCCTTCCTCCTACTCCCAGGTAGGCCCCCCTCAGTGTGCAGGCACAGCTTCCATCATGGTTACTCTTCGCATTCCACTCAGGGTACAGTTACTCCGCAGCCTTGAGACTTATCTCCGCCTCCCTCCCTGGACCCTCCACCGCCGCAGACTCCTCCAGGACAGGGACCGGGTCCTGGGCTCAGGAGGTGGGTGGGGAGTGGAAGGCTCAGCCTCACACTGTCCATCTCCTCAGCCTTTCCCACCCATCCCCAGCCTTACTCCACCATCCCTCAGACTCACCCTCCCTGTTGGCTCCGTCCTCGGGGGTCTGCACTGCCCCTCATCCCAGGAGGGCATTGCCACCCCTCCCAGCTGCATCCAGTACTGGCCGTGTCATCTCCCCAGCACCCCACTGCACCCCTTCCCCAAGCACGGCCTCGAGGCCTCACTAGCTGTTCTAGTTTACTAGCTGCCAGAATGCAACATACCAGAAATGGAATGGCTTTTAAAAAGAGAATTTAATAAGTAGCTAGTTTACAGTTCTAAGGCTGAGAAAATGTCCCAGTTAAAGCAAGTCTATAGAAATTTCCAATCTAAAGCATCCAGGGATAGATAGTTTGGTTCAAGAAGGTATCTTGATAAAGCCCAGGGTTTCTCTCTCAAGTGAGAAGGCACATGGTGAACACAGTCAGAGTTTCTCTCTCATCTGGAAGGGCACATGGTGAACACGGCATCATCTACTAGCTTCTTCTCATGGCTTCCTGGTTCATGAAGCTCCCTGGGAGGCATTTTCCTTCTTCATTTCAAAGTTCACTGCCTAATGGACTCTCTGCTTTGTGGTGCTGCAGCATTCTCTGCTCTCTCTGAATCTCTTTCTTGTCCAAAATGTTTCCTCTTTTATAGGACTTCAGAAACTAATCAAGATCCACCTGAATGGGTGGATACATGTCATCACCTGATCCAGCTAGACAACCACTCTTGATTAAATCACATCTCCACGGAGATGATTTCATTGCAGTCTTAAACATACAGCATTGAATAGGAATTAGAAGAAACGGTTGCCTTTACAAAATGGGATTAGGATTAAAACATGGCTTTTCTAGGGTACATACATCATTTCAAACCAGCACAGAAACCTTCCAGGTGATGTAAATCTTAGGAATATTATGTGTCTTCACGAAATTTTGCTTTCAAAAATCAAGAGAGCTTCCTATCTTATATGTCAATGCTGTAGAAATGTGCATCCTCCAATTATCTGAAATGTTTCTATCAGTCAGAAGTTTTCTGAAAACTAATTCAGCAATGGGTGATTGACAAATATTACCCAGATGTACAAACTGCACCAGCTTACACTCCTGTGCTGCCACCCTCTCAAGCAGTGAGGGGCACTGCGTGAGCATGCCATTTCTTGCGGAGGATTTGGGGACAACATCAAAGAAAATCTTCTAGTCATTTTAGCTTTTCAAAAAGCTAGCTTGGGTAATAGGAAGCTAAAATTATTTTAGGAAAATAGGGAATGCTTCTTATTTTAATTAAAGGCATCATCAATGCAAAAAAAGTTTTCTTATTTTTTTAAATACCAAAAAAACACCAAACAAATGCAAACATTTCTAACTTTTGATCATTCCATTCTACATAATCAGTAATTCACAATATCATCACATAGCTGGATATTCATCATCATAATCATTTCTTGGAACATCTTCATCTATTCAGGAAAAGAAATAAAAAGAAAACAAAAAAAATTCATACATTCAATGCCCCCACCCCTCCCCCTCATCGATCACCAGTATTTCAATCTAAATTTATTTTAACATTTGTTCCCCCATTACTCATCTTTTTTTCCATATGTTTTATATGCCTGTTGATAAGGTAGATAAAAGGAGCATCAGACACAAGGTTTTCACAATCACACAGTCACATTGTGAATGCTATGTCATTATACAATCATCTTCAAGAAACATGGCTACTGGAACACAGCTCTACATTTTCTGGAAGTTCCCTCCAGCCTCTCCACTACATCTTGACTAACAAGGGAATATCTATTTAATGCATAAAATAACCTCCAGGAAAACCTCTCAACTCTGGAATCTCTCAACCATTGACACTTTATTTTGTCTCATTTTACTCTTCCCCCTTTTGGTCAAGAAGCTTTTCTCAATCCCCTGATACTGAGTCTCAGCTCATTCTAGGGTTTTTCTCAATCCCTTGATGCCGAGTCACAGCTCATTCCATGATTTTTGTCCCATGTTGTGAGGAAGGTCCACACCTCTGGGAGTCATGTCCCATGCAGACAGGTGGGAGTGTAGTGAGTTTGCTTGTTGTGCTGACTGGAGAGAGAGGCCACATCTGAGCAAAAAAAGAGGTTTTACTGGGGGTGATTCTTAGGCCTAATTTCAAGTAGGCTTGACCTATCCTTTTTGGGGTTAAGTTTCATATGAACAAACCCCAAGATTGGGGGTTCAGCCTATATCTTTGGTTGTCCACACTGCTTGTGAGGATATCAAGAATTCAACTTGGGGAAGTTGAATTTTACTCCTTTCTCACCATTTCCCGAAGGGGACTATGCAAATACTTTTTTATTCACTGTTCAAATCACTCTGGGATTTATCAGGGCATCACTCTGGACAAACCAACAAAATCTCATTTCCTACTCAAGGTTCCATGTACTTATGGTGTTCAGTTAAGCTGTCTACATAAGTTATATTATGAAATGCACTAGTCAAAATATAAATTTTGTACCAAAGAAACATTTTTTGCTTTAGTCTCACACATAAGTTAAAATTTTAAAATATTAATTATCATCTATTTTCAGCACCCTGCAGTAATGACATTCCTTTGTTCTTTCTCATGCAAAAACATTTTTAAAAATGTACATTTGGTCACTATCATTATACATTCTAGGCATTCCTAGATTATACCATCTCAGGCATTATCATCTATCTTTTCTTCTGACTTCATTTGTATCCCCAGGTCTCCTCCCTCTATCGTTTTCACATTCAGCTTCATTCAGTGTTCTAACATTATTCTATTACAGTTAGGTAGTATTGTGCTATCCATGTTCCTATGTTTATCCTTGGATCTAGAATGGGTTTCCTGATGACAGCATACAGATGGGTCGTGTATTATAATCCATTCTGCCAGTCTATGTGTTTTGGTTGGGGAGTTTAATCCATTAACATTTAGTGTTATTACTGTATGGGCAGTACTTTCTTCTACCATTCTGCCTTTTGGATTTTATATGTCATATCCAATTTTTCTTCTTTTTACCTTTACCTTTTCTTCATTTCTACACTCTTCCCCACATTGTTCTCTCCTGTCTTTTCTTATCTGTCTCTAGTGCTCCCTTTGGTATTTCTTCCAGAAGGAATCTCTTGGTCTCTTGGTCACAAATTCTCTCAATGATTTTTTTGTCTGAAAATGTTTTAATTTCCCCCTGATTTTTGAAGGAAAGTTTTGCTGGATATAGAATTATTGGTTGGCAGTTTTTCTCCTTTAGTAGCTTAAATATATCATCCCACTGTCTTCTCATCTCCATAGTTTCTGCTGAGAAAAATAGACATAGTCTTATTTGGCTTCCCTTGTATGTGATAGACTGTTTTTCTCTTGCTGCTTTCGAGATTATCTCTTTCTCTTTGACATCTGACATTCTGATTAGTAAGTGTCTTGGAGTACATCTATTTGGATCTATTCTGTTTGGGGGATACTGCACTTCTTGGTCCTGTTATTTTAAGTCTTTCATAAGAGTTGAGGAGTTTTCAGTGATAATTTCCTCCATTAGTTTTTCTCCTGATCTTCCCTTTTCTTCTATTTCTGGGATGCCCACACCATGTATATTAGTTTGCTTCATGTTGTCAGTCAATTCCCTGTGTCCCTGCTCATATTTTTCCATTCTTCTCCCTGTATTTCCTTTTGCTTGTTATATTTCAGATGTCCCATCCTCCAGTTCACTAATCCTCTCTTCTGCATTTTGAAATCTGACATTGTAGTTTTCCATTTTTTTTATCCCTTCTACTGTGCCTTTCATTCCCCTAAGTTCTGTGATTTGTTTATGCAGGCTTTCAATTTCTTTTTGTTTAATTCTTGCCTTCTTTATACCCTCCCTCAATTCATTGATTTGATTTTTGATGAGGTCTTCCATGTCTATTCACATATTCTGAATTAATTGTTTTATCTCCTGTATCTCATTTGAATTGTTGATTTTTTCCTTTGACTGGACCATATCTTCAATTTCCTAGTATGATTTATTATCTTTTGCTTGTATCTAGGCATTTAATTATCTTGGTTTATTCTGGAGATTGCTTTCACTTTTTTTTTTTTACCTAGGATGTTCTCGCTGGATGACTTTTTTGTCTATCTGTTCTTTGACATTCAGTTTAGCTTATTCTAGGCCTCTAGCTTAGGTTTTGTTTAACAGATCAGAATTTTTCACTGCTTGTTTTCTTGTTTCTTACCCTGACTGTATGGTGCCTCTTTCCCCCATTACAAAGGTCTACTTTGGTATTATAGACCCCAGCCAAATGATCCCAGACCAAACTGGCCTCCTCTCAGGAGGAGTCACCTGCCTCAGTTTTCCCTGAGGATGAGACTCAGCATGTTGAAAGAATTTCCTGTGAAGTCTATGGACTCTTGTGTTTTTCCTATCCTGCCCAGTATGTGGAGCCTGTCTGTCTTCAGGTCCCACCAGTATAACATGATGCACCTTTAACTTCAGCAGACTCTCCCTGCTGGGGGCATGGTGGAGACAGAGGAGACATTGTAGGCTGGCTATAATCGCTTCAATTTTCCAGTCCCTGGAGTCTGAAATACTTGAGGGAGGGAATCCACCTGAGCTGGCCCCACACCTCTCCTGGTGAAGGCACAGGCTCCAGACAAACACTCAAAAAATCTCAATATAGCCTGGGGTAGGGGAGCCTGAGAAGCCTTGCAGCTGTATCTAAGTAGTAGTCAAGCTGTAAAAACATAGCCACAAAAAAAGAAAAAGAGAAATCGTTTTCAGAGCAAGACTCCCATTCCTTGGGTTTGCCAATCAAGAGCTTAAGTTGGTACATTGCTCTGTGTATCTCTAGGTGCTATGTGCTCCAACCTTTCCTTCAGATCCATTAAAACACTGTTTTTTTCTTTTTGCTTTTTCTGTCAGCCCTGCCCCCTCCGTACTGAGGCAAAAACCACTGACCTCGGATTTTATTCAATGTTCAGCTGAGATGGGGGTGTATTTTTAGTATATTTAGTATATATAAAAAATGGCCAATTTTAGTCAGACTATGTGAATCAATTCCACAATTGGAGCTTGGTTGCACTCAGTTCCTGCTGCTGGTAAAGTCCTTTCCTTTCCCCTCTGGGAAGTAGCCTTTGGGGGAGGGACACTGACCGCCATGGCTTGGAGAACTCACAGTTCTTGGGGTGGGTCACAGCCAGTCCAGCTGGTCCAGACTGGGGTACGCTGTGCATCTGGTCACTGATGTGGCCCCAGCAGTTCTGTCCTGTTCCTGGCTGTTCATTAGCACTCTGGAGAATGAAATAAACCCCACACTTCACTAAGTTGTCATCTTTGCACTCCCCTATCCATACCAATTGTATTTTAAAAAGAATTTTTAATGTAATAACTCAGTGAAGATCAATTTCTACAGAAAATGTTCAGCCTCAAGCAAAAAATATGTTGTCACTGTACATTTCCACATGGCTGGGGGTGGGGAGATGAGCTGCTTGTCAGACAGTGGGGGTGCACAATTACCACAGGCAAAATAATGGGGCACCTCGTGTTCCCAATGTCCACATCTTCAGGTGAACAACAGCCTTAGTTTTCACACCATCAGGCTTTTCTTTATGATTTCATAGGCCTAGAAGGGTTAGAAACCACCAGGGGAAAGAAGCATAAGGACTCAGTGTATCCCAACTTCCTACAGTCTAGACCAAGAGATGCTGTAGCTTGCATCAAAGCACAGGGACCCCTCCCTACCCCTCCTCCCCTCCACACACCCTCCCCCTCTCTGAATCAGATATGTGGAGGTGTTCAAACCCTTCAGGGGTCTCTCACTACAAATTGATAATGCCCAACAGAGCTCCCAAGTCTGAGCTTTCCCATCCCCCCACCCCACCCTCAATCCTCCATGCAGGTCGGTGTGGCTGAGGCCCTGACTCCTGCTCTGGGTCCTTGTTCACACCCTTGCTCAGATGGGGACAACCTCCTGGGTCTGCACCAAAGGCCATACAACTCAAACCTTATTTCTCCCTCAAACCTTCACTGGTTCCAACCGCTTCCCCAAAGCAATCATCTCTTGTCCTTTTCTAAATCCCTATCATTTCTTGGTATCTGCTGCCTGCTGCACTTTACTTCTCATCTCTCTAAATGGTTTGTAAGTCCTCCAAAGCAAGGGCAGAGTGGGTCCTACTTGGTAGAATATCACCAAGAAGGGTCTTTGAGGATTAAAGTGTAGCTGTGGGTACAAATCACTTAAAATTTAAAAGAGTCATCATTCTTTTCTGAGCTTTTAAATACACACTTTATTGACTTCTGAAATTTTGGTTTCATACCATAATATACTGTAAACAAACTACAGCATTAAGCAAAATCCTGTTTTGCTAGTGCACAATTCAACAAATAAGATTCATGTAAAACATGCAGGCTTTTCACAGCAGAGGTGTCCGCCTTGGCCTAGGTCTTCCCACCCAATCCCAGGTGATCGTCGGGCAGAGCTCTGCCCCCAGAGCAAAGTGCCAAGTCCAGGGCAGAGCTGTGTCCCCAGAGCAAAGCACCCAGCCTCCAGGACTCATGTAGTAGCTGCTGAATACATGAATTTCTGCATTAAAACTCTCAATCCTGCAATGGGTGACATCAAGCATGTCCCCATCAGCGGCTCAGTGCTCAGTCCCATAAGTGGGCAGCAAGATGTGGGCCATGGCTGGGGTGGGTAGGCTGGTCTTCTGGCATGCAGCATGGCACCCACAGCAGTGGGGCTGCCTGCCTCAAGATGGAAGATGAAGCGACCCTGGTTGTCACCCTCATCTATCAAAAACCACAAAACAAAACTATCCCTTAAATTAAAATAAAAAAGGAAAGAAAAAGCACACCGTGTTAGGTGATGTCAAATACAGACTTAGGAGGTTAGAAATGGGACTTAGCATTCCTCTGTCCCTTTACAGGACACACACCCAGAGGTATCCTATATGAACTGCCAAAGAGGCGTGGCCCATTCTTGAGCTGTGCATGCCCTCGGGGATGGGGCTGGCATCCTTTTGGAAGGCTGGCTCCTTCCCAACCTGCAGCTGCTCCCACCAGACCCCTGGCCCCATGACTGCTCCCACCGCTATGTCACAGGGCAGCCCCCAGGCATCTCATCATGTGTAAACACCTTGTGGAAGTGTCGAGCTTGTCTGCCCATTGCTGGCCTCCTGGATCAAGCTAACTTGATCCAGAAAAAGAGAAAAGACATGTTGTGAATATCAGAAAAAAAAAAAAAGGAGATGTCACTACAGAGCCTACAGAAAAGGCTGGAATAATAAAGAGAATATTTGGATCAACTTTTGTATCCATACATCCTACAATTCAGGTAAAAAATTCCTTGAATGAAAAACATTAAGACTAATGTATGTAGAACATTTCTTCTTTAAATATGCACATAATTGAGACTTCTGGGAAGAAGGCAGAGCACAGTGGAGTGAGTTCCCTCCTGCTCCAGGAAACAAGGTAGGGGGTGGGGAAAGAATGACAAGGACTGTAGTCCTTGGGGTGAATAATCAAACTGGGATGTTAGGTAGTTTGGGGAGAGTGGCAGGGGATAGGATGGGGAGGGTGGGGTGAGCTGGGTGACCGTGATCCCCACCAAGGTGGGCTGTGGTGCTCAGGCAGGTGCAGCCACAGGGAGCTGACCATCCTCCACTCGACTGCCCAGCTGCCACCTGGGGAGATCATCCCATGTGGGTCACAGTGGAAAGTGCCCATGGGAGCCTGAAGGTGGGCCCGATTATCCACTGAAGGTGGCTGGGTCTCAGAGTATGACCACCAGCATTGAGGGAACAGCCAGCCCTGCAGGTGCATTGTCTGGCAGACCCACCAGCACTGTGGGGTGGCTCCCTAGTCCCACCAGCAAAGACTGGTCATCCAGCCAGGCTGACCCAGAACATTCCCTCACTACCACGCCGCACCCCCCCCCCAGAAGACTGAGGGAGGAGTGCCTCAGGATTGCCACCTGCTGGCGAGAAGGCATAAGTGCAGGCAGGCTAGCTCCCTATCTGTCTACATTTTTATTTACTTTTAAATGTTTTTCCTAATATTGGCTTTTATTTTCCCTTTAAAAAATATATTCTTTCCATACATCTTTCTTAATGGTATAATTGGTTTTTCATTATTTCTTGTTTTTATTTTTACAGACATTTTACATATTGGTAGACTGTTTTCTATTTCTTATTTAATACATTATTTTTGTTATTCCATTTCACTTTTTATTTGTTTTTATTAAATTTCCTCTCCCTTGGGCAGTGCAATGGTGGCTCAGTGGAAAGCTGGATTCCTGGTGCCTGCAAATGTGAAAAAAAATTTTCCTCTTCCTTCTGCTGGGCACGAGTCTGACTTCAGTTCCAGTATGTTGTGTGGTGTCTCTTTTTGATTCTAGACCTACTATTGCTGAGGTTTTTTTTTGTTGTTGTTCTGCTAGTTGTTTTTTTCATATTTTTATTATATTCTTATTTTATTTTAGTAACACTAACTTTTTCTTCCAGTTTTTTTTTGGGGGGGATGTTGCATGGGCTCAGAGTTGAGCCTGGGTCTCCCATATAGCAGATGGACATTCGGTCACTGAAATATACATGCATCCCAGGTATTATGGGTCTAGCTTCTAATAGGCCCTCAAGTTGAATTGTAACATAAGCTCTGGACCTTGATTTGGCAGAGAATAACCACCAAACCAAATGTAAAAGGAAACCTTCAGCAAAAACCAACCTCCAAAATAACCATATCAGGAAAACCAAATGCCCCAAAGACAACAGAAAATCACAAATCACATGAAGATCAAAGCAGAAATGGTTCAGCAAAATGACCAAAGCAAAATTCCAGAGGAGATACAGAATATGGAAAAACTATTCAAGGATGTTTATAAAGAAATAAAGGATATCATGAAGACAGTAGAAGGGCAAAAAAGAATAATTCAGAAGGTTAAATAGAAAAGTAGCAGCTCATGCAGAAATGAAAGATACAGTAGACCAAATGAAAAGATACATGATGGCAGTTTTGAAGAAGCAGAAGAAACAAAAAGTGAGCTAGAAGATAGAACAACTCAACTAGAATGCAAAAAAATACAAATCACAAGAAGAATGAAAAAAAAAGCAACTGGATCTTAGGGAAATGATGGACAACAAGAGGTAAAGAAATAGAAGAACCACTGGTGTCTTAAATGGAGAAAAGAATAAAGAGCTAGGAGAGTTAGTTGAAGATATAATCAGGAAAAACTTCCTAACCCTTATAAAAGGCATAAAATGCAAAACAAAGGAGACCAGCAAACTCCAAATACTCCAAATAGAATAAATCCCAACAGTCTTACTCCAAGACATATACTACTCAAACTGTCAGGTGTAAAAGAGAAACAGAAAGTCCTGAAAGCAGCACAAGAAAACCAATCTACTAAAAGACATAAGACTGATTTTAGACTACTCAACAGGGACCATGGAAGCAAGAAAACAATGGTATGATATATTTAAGATCCTGAATAAGAAAGGCTTTAAGCTAATAATTCTTTATAGAGCCAAATAAACCTTCAAAATTGAGGGAGAGATTAAAATCTTAAAAGACAAAAAAGATTGAGAGAACTAGTCAACAAGAGCCCAATCATACAAAAAATACTAAAGTAAGGTCTGGCAGCTGAAAAAAAAAAGACAGGAGAGGGAGGTCTGGAGGATGGCACAGACTTGAAGAATATGAGTAATGGTAATTTATTATTTTTTTTTGCGTGGGCAGGCACTGGGAATTGAACCCTGGTCTCTGGCATGGCAGGTGAGAACTCTGCCTGCTGAGCCATGGTAGTCTGCTTGAGAAGTGGAAATTTAAAGGAAAAAAGAGAGACAGAAAGAAAATAATATATAGACTTGAAAAATAAAAACTAAAGGAGAAGATAGTAGAGTCAAGAACTGCTTATACAGTAATTACATTGAATATTAATGGATTAAACTCACCACTTAAAAGGCAGAGACTAGCAGAACAGATTAAAAACAATAATTCATCCAAATACTGTTTACAAGTGACATATATTAGATTCAAGGACACAAATAGATCAAAAGTGAAAGGACAGAAAAAAATCTATGCAAGCTGTAATCAAAAGAAGCAGGAATAGCTGTAATAATCAGACAAAATAGACCTTAAATGTAAAGAAGTCATAGGAGATAAAGAAGGATGCTATACATTAATAAAAGGAACAATTCACCAAGAAGAAATAACAACCATAAATACGTATGCTCCCAATCAAAGAGCTCCAACATGCACGAGGCACACATTGGAGAAACTGAAGGGAGCTATAGATGTATCAACAGTAATAGTAGGAAACTTCAAAACATCCCTCTCTGCTATAGACAGAACAACCACGCAAAGATCAACAAGGAAACAGAGAACCTAAACAAAAGGATAAATGAATTAGATCAAATAGACATATACAGATCATCACACCCCAAAACACCAAGATATACATTCTGCTCCAGCACACATGGAACTTTCTCCAGGATAGATCACATGCTGGGAAACAAACTGGGTCTGTATAAATTTAATAGGACTTCAATTATCCAAAGCACTTTCTCTAATCATGAAAGAATAAAGCTGGAAATTAATAATCACTACAGAACCAGAGCTTTCACAAATATATGGAGATTAAACAACACACTTAAATAATCTGTGGTTCAAGGAAAATATTGCTAGAGAAATCAGTCAATACCTGGAGACAAATGATAATGAGAATACAATATATCAGAATTTATGAGATGTGGCAAAGGCAGTGCTGAGCGGGAAACTGATTGCCCTAAGTGCCTATAATAAAAAACAAGAACAAGCAAAACTTGAGGACTCAACTGCACATCTGGAGAATTTAGAGAAAAAGCAGCAAATTAACCCTAAAAGCAAATAAGAGAAATAATAAAGATTGAGGGAGAAATAAACAAATTGGAGGATAATAAAACAATAGAAAGAATCAACAAAACCAAAAGGTGGTTCTTTGAGAAAACCAATAAAATTGATGGACCCCTACCTAGACCAACAAAGAAAAACAGAGAGGATGCAAAACAATATCAGTAATGAGAAGGGGGTAGTAATAACAGATCCTGAAGAAATTTAAAAAATTATAAGAGAATGCAATGTATAACTCCATGCCAACAAACTGGACAATTGACATGAAATGGGCAAATTCCTAGAAACATATGAATTACCTACACTGACTTGAGAAATAGAAGGTCTCAACTAAACATTTACAAGAAAAGAGATTCAACCAGTCATTAAAAAATCTTCTCACAAAGAAAAGCCCAGGACCAGATGGGCTTTCCTGAAGAATTTTATCAAACATTCCAAAAAGAACAAATGCCAATCCTGCTCAAACTCTTCCAAAAATTGAAGAAAAGGAACCCTACCTAACTCATTTTATGAAGCTACCATCACTGTTATACCAAAATCAGACAAAGATGACACAAGAAAGGAATGCAAAAATTCTTATAAAAATAATAGCACATCCAATCCAATGCCACATTAAAAAAATTATACACCATGGCCAAGTGGGATTCACAACAGTTATGCAAGGATGGTTCAACATAAGAAAATTGAGCAATGTAATATAGGACATTAACAAATAAAAAGGGAAAAAAAATCACATGATCAGTTTGATTGACACTGAAAAAGCATTTGACAAAATCCAGCATGCATTCCTGATAAAAAACATTTCAAAAGTTAGGAATCGAAGGAAACTTTCTGAAAATCATAGAGGGCATATATGAAAAACCTATAACCAGCTTTGTACTTAATGGTAAGAAGCTGAAAGCATTCCCCCTAAGATCAGGAACAAGACAAGGATATCCACTGTCACCAGTTACTCATTCCTGTATTAGAAGTCTTAGCTGGAGCATTTAGACAGGGGAAAGAAATAAAATGCATCTAAATAAGGAAGGAAGAAGTATAATTTTCATTATTTGCAGATGGCATGATACTATACATAGAACACCCTGAGAAATCTACAGCAAACCTACTTGAGCTAATAAACAAATTCAACCAAGTGGTGGGATACAAGATTAATGTACAAAAGTCAATAATGTTTCTACACACAAGCATTGACCTATCTGACGTGACAACTAAGGAAAAAATTCCATTCAGAATAGTGACCAGAAGAATTAGGTATCTAGAAATAACACTAACCAGGATGTCATGGACTTATACAAAGAAAATTACCAAAAACAAAATTGTAAAAAGAAATTAAAAATGACTTATATAGATGGAAAGCTATTCCATGCTCACAGATGGGAAGGCTGAGTGTCATCAAGATGTCAGTTCTACCCAAACTGATCTACAGATTCAATGCAATACACTTCAAAATCCCAACAATCTATTTTGAAGACTTGGAAAAGCTGGTTATCAAACTAATATGAAAGGGAAAAACACCCTGAATAGCTAGAGCTATCCTAAAATACAAGAGCAAAGGAGGAGGGCAATCACTTCCAGACTTTAAACTTACTATGAAGTCACAGCAGCCAAAGCACCATGGCACTGGCACAAAGATAGAAGGAGTGACCAATGGAACTGAATCGAGAGTACAGAGACAGACCACCAAGTGTATGGACAGTGCTTCAGGGGGGCCCAGACTCCATGAAAGGGCACCACAATACTTTATAAAAACAATCCTCTATGATGAATACTGAGGCTATTACCAGTTTCTGCTACTGTAAGGAAGACAGTGATAAAAATCCTGGGTATCTAACATCTTCTTATACATTCTTCACATTCAAATTCCTCCCAAAGACTTTAAATCTTAATACTGTGAAGAAGTTAAATGATTCTATCATAAAGGAAGTCTTATAGTTTCCTAGGCTGCTTAAGCAAATACCATGAAATGGTTCAGCTTAAACAATGCAAATGTATTTGCTCATGGTTTTAATGCTGAGGAAATGTCCAAATCAGGGAATCATCTTGGCAATGTTTTCTTCCCAAAGACCAGTTGCCAGTAATCCTAGGCTTCTCTGTCACATGGCGAGACAAAATGGTGGCATCCGTTGGTCTTCTCCTTCTCTTCTGGGTTTCTTTGATTTCAGCTTCTTGCTTCCCTGGCATTCTCTCCTCAGGTCTGAATTTATTGTCTTCTGAAGGACTCCTGCACAAAGATTAAGACTCATCTTAATGGGTCATGCACGTCATGACTGAGTAATCCTAATCACCCCTTCAATCCTAGCTTCTCAGTTAAAAGACTGTCAGTGAGCAAACTGATGTAAAAACACTGTAAAACTGTAAAGCCCTACACAGCCATTACTGAACCCTAGGGCTTGGCAATAAACTGTTGGAAATGGTATTTTAGGTCATGAGCCATAGGTAGGAAAGTTTCCCTTAATCATCCCCAACAAGCATCTAAGAAGAGTGACCTTCTGAGAAACAAATCCAATTTGGCCACTGAGCTGCACTGATGGAAAATATTTTCCAAAAACCTCCAATTATTCTAGTAAGAATAAACCAGACCCAAATAAGAACATTAATAAAGACTAAGGAATTTAAAATCACTTTCAGTGCAAAAAAAAGAAGAAAAAGGCCAGGTTTCGATATGATCGTGATGAGTTAAAAGATACATTTTTGGAAATTTTACGAGGATTGACTGAGATAGAAATTTGAAAGGGTTTTATAGGTTTGGTTGTTCCAAAATAATTCAATAAGACAATTCTTTCATCTGAGAAAGAGAAGCAAGAATGGATATGATTATAAAGGTTCAAGAGTCTGGTATCAAAAAGGTGCAATCTACAAATCTGAATGCCTCAGGGAAAAAAAACTGTGAAATTTATAGTGAAAGATCTGAAGGTAACAGAACAGTTTTTCAAAAGAAAATGGTCACCTGTGGATATACAATTTGTCTCCTGAGGCTCGGCTTCCAATTACCTCGAAATATATGCCTGGGGCACCTTCTAGAATTACGTGCTGGGCAGGGACTTCTAGGATTCCCCCAGGCGTCCCCCATGACCTCCTCTACTGCCTGCATAACCTCGGGCTCCAGGGGGGTGGTTGCATTACAATCCATATAGACTTGCCTGCAGGGCTGAAAACAGAGGTGAGTATTCAGGGAGAGGAGGACCACAAGGAACGAGGTATTATCTGTCCCTATCACAGGGCCCAGTGCTGCCAAGGGTGGGCACCAGCTCCCACAAGCACAGGGTGTACCAAACCTTCATGATTATGGAAAGCATATGTGTAGATTCCAATAATCTAGCATTGGCCAGTGTCATTTAATAACTGATAGGAGGCTGGACATTGAGATTTTCGAAAATTCCTCCTGCAGCTTGGACAGGGTAATGGGTGTAGGCCTAGGCCACTTTTCCTGACCTTGCTGCCCTGTCCTCCTGAGGGCTGGAGGGGCAAGCTCATGTCTGGAGCCTTATATTCTTGGGGTGGTGGTGGGGACTTCTGTCTCCTCTGCATTTTAACCTTTATTTCCCTGTCCCTGTTCCTGAACATCTGTGAGGCTCCAGGCCACTGAGGTGCCCCTCCTCTCACCCCACTCTGCACCTCTCCTCCTGGTAGAATCAGGCAGGTTTCCTCCTCTGGTGTAGCCAGGGTCTTCCCCTGAAATGACCCCACCTCCCACGGGGTTCGGCCCTTGACCATCTTACCTTCTTGCAGCTCTCTGTGAAATGGCCTGTTCTTGGCTTCTTACTAGGTCCAGCTCTGCTTCTCATCAGCTCCACAGGACATGTAGTGAATAGCTCCATGAGTGCAGGCAGCGCTGTTTTGTCCACTTTTCTATCCTTGACCTGAGAACAATAGCTGGTCTGCTAGGTGCTCTAGTTTCTTCCGCAGCTCGCTAGTCTCGGCTTGCAGCTGCTGTTCCATCTGGGAGGGCGCAGCTGGGGTGTTCTGGGGTGGGGTTGCCCGCTCCTCCAGGGTCTGCCATGACTGCTGGTTGTCGTTAAGATCTCCAGGTTGCAGTGGTGGCGGTTTTGCAAGTTCTCTCATCTGCAGCTTCTTGTGCAGCTCGTCCATCCCTCGCTGCATGGCTGACTTTTCCGTGAGCAGGACCCGAAGTTTCTCTTCTAATTCTGAGTTACGTTGCTTCAGGGCCTCATTGCTTTTGCGTTGTGTCCAGAGCTCTACTTTCAGGTTCTCATGTTCTTCAGTTAGCTCTTGGCTGGTCTTGTCTGCCTGCTTCTGCTGAGCAGAGACAGCACAAAGTGTCTGCTCCAGCTCACTTACACGTCGCCTTGAAGACTGCAAACGATTTCCAAGATCCTCTGCCTCTCCTGCTTTCTGTCTGAGAGCCTGTTGAGTGTGCATAAGGGCTGTGTGTAACTCAGAGTTCTCAGACGCTGGCATCCCAATTGTCTGAGTGTGTTCTTGCAGCTGTTGAATTAGAGCTCCTTGCTCCCTGATGAACTTTTGTTCGAACTCTTTTTTGACTACCTCCAGTTGATCCAAAGCATCTTGTTTTTCTTGGTTTAACTCTTGTATCTTCTTTGTGAGTTGATTGTGTGTAGGACTGCTGGGCTCCAGGCCTGGTGATAGGTCTTGGTATCGGCTCTCCCGATTCCTCATGTCATTTGAGGGTGTCTGGTCCTTCCCACTGATGTTGGATGAGGACACAGGCAGGAGCCAGTGAAGGGGTCGTGAAACGTGTTGCAGGCTCTCGGTAGATGACACGGTCTTGCTTTCCTCCGACGGAAGAGGACTACTTTCGGCATCATAGATCTTAGGTGATGCCATGCCACTAGTACATGGAGAACTAGCACAGGCGAGATGGGCACTGGCAGGAGGGGTGGTGTCATCGGCAGGCGAAGCAGGAGTGGCGCGGTCTTTGGGTGTATCCTCGGGTGAGTGGTCACCAGATGTTGGTGTTTCAGGGCCAACTTTGGTCTTTTTTTTCTTCTTGGCTCTTGGTGGAACGGGGAGATTGTTTCTCAGCTGAAATTCACGTAACATTTTTCTGGCCCTAGCCAATTTCTGCTGTCGGGTTTCTTCCGACATCTCGGGACGGGGAATCACGCGGAAATTTTTTCCGAGCACCGCCAATTTCTGCCGTTGGGCTTCTTCCAGCATCTCGGACAGGGAAAAGGGTCTTGGGAGCTCCATGATCTAATAAAGCAACCACTGTGAACCTGCATCCACTAGCCACCGCTACTGGATGATATGTATTTGTTATGATATGTAACAAACTCACTACAACAGCCAACTTCATATCTGTAATAACGTTCTACTTGATATTTTGAGAATGTATAGTTTTCACTGTTCATCAAATGGGATTGAAGATAATGTATAATACTTAGAGTCTAAGAAACTTTGATATCTGTATCTATAGATTTTTCCTTCCTTGCTTTCATTTTACATTGGTTCGTGAAACTTACAGTGCAAACACAGGTTTTACAATCATTATTTGGATACTTGATTTAAATATGCCAAAGGTTAGGCTAATGAAGATATACATTCTTGGTGCTTCTGAGTGTATTGTTTGTTTCTTAACATTTCTTTTATAAATATCTGTATCACCTTTATTCTTTTTTTTATAGTTTTTTTATTAATTGAAAAAAGAATTAACAAAACAATTAGAAATCATTCCATTCTACATGTACAATCAGTAATTCTTAATAACATCACATAGTTGCATATTCATCATTTCTTAGTAAATTTGCATCGATTTAGAAGAAGAAATAAAAAGACAACAGAATAAGAATTAAAACATTAATAGAAAGAAAAAAAAAACCCCTATACCTCACATGCAGCTTCATTCAGTGTTTTAACATAATTGCATTACAATTGGGTAGTATTGTGCTGTCCATTTCTGAGTTTTTATATCCAGTCCCATTGTACAGTCTGTATCCCTTCAGCTCCAATTACCCCTTCTCTCTTTTTTTTTTAATTAATGGAAAAAAAGAAATTAACCCAACATTTAGAAATCATACCATTCTACATATGCAATCAGTAATTCTTAACATCATCAGATAGATGCATGATCATCAATTCTTAGTACATTTGCATCGGTTTAGAAGAACTAGCAACATAACTGTAAAAGATATAGAATGTTAATATAGCGACAAAAATAAAAGTAATAATAGTAAAGTCAAAACAAAACAAAACAAAACAAAACAAAAACCAATAGCTCAGATGCAGCTTCATTCAGTGTTTTAACAAGATTACTTTACAATTAGGTATTATTGTGCTGTCCATTTTTGAGTTTTTGTATCTAGTCCTGTTGCACAGTCTGTATCCCTTCAACTCCAATTGCCCATTATCTTACCCTGTTTCTACCTCCTGCTGGACTCTGTTACCAATGACATATTTCAAATTTATTCTCGAATGTCTGTTCACATCAGTGGGACCATACAGTATTTGTCCTTTAGTTTTTGGCTAGACTCACTCAGCATAATGTTCTCTAGGTCCATCCATATTACATGCTTCATAAGTTTATCCTGTCTTAAAGCTGCATAGTATTCCATTGTATGTATATACCACAGTTTGTTTAGCCACTCTTCTGTTGATGGAGATTTTGGCTGTTTCCATCTCTTTGCAATTGTAAATAACGCTGCTATAAACATTGGTGTGCAAATGTCCGTTTGTGTCTTTGCCCTTAAGTCCTTTGAGTAGATTCCCAGCAATGGTATTGCTGGGTCGTATGGCAATTCTATATTCAGCTTTTTGAGGAACCGCCAAACTGCCTTCCACAGTGGTTGCACCTTTTGACATTCCCACCAACAGTGGATAAGTGTGCCTCTTTCTCCGCATCCTCTCCAGCACTTGTCATTTTCTGTTTTGTTGATAATGGCCAACCTGTAAATATAAGAATCACTGCTGTCCCAGAGGGAGAGAGCTGAGTAAAGGGCTAGAAGGTTAGTCGAGGAGATAACGGGGGAAAGCACTCCAGTCCCTTACAAAGCACATAGATATGCAAAGAAAAGAAGCCCAACGAACCACAAAGAGGAGAAATCCAAATAAGCCTACTCCAAGACATATACTGGTCAGACTGTCAAATGCTGAAGAGAGGCAGAAAGTCCTGAAAGCAGCAAGAGAAATGTGACTTATCACATACAAGGGAAGACACACAAGACTGAGTTCAGGCTACCCCAGAGGCACCATGGAGGTGAGAAGGCAATGGTATAATATATTTATGATCCTGAAAGAGAAAGATTTTCCAGCCAAGAATTCTTTACCCAGCCCAGCTAAGCTGCACTTCAAAAGATGAGTGGATAAACGAAATGTGGTACATACATTTGATGGAGTATTATGAAGCAGTCAGATAAAATGATGTCCCAAGACATACGACAGGGTGGGCCACGGTGACTCAGTGGCAGAGTCCTCACCAGCCATGCCGGAGACCCGGGTTGGATTCCCAGCACCTGCCCATGCAAAAAGTAAAAACAAGAACAAAAACACATACGACAATGTGGATGAAACTTAAGGACATAATGTTGACTGAAAGAAGTCTGAGACAAAAGGACAGACACCATACGATTTTCTCATTATGGCTCTGATAAAGCCACCAGTGTTTTGGAGCAGCTGAAGGAAAAATCTGACATGAGGGCATGGTGGCCCATGAAAACTCTGGGACCTGTCCTGTAGCTGCTTGTTGAAGTGTGGTCTGAAATGATTGATTTTCCTTTCTTTGCTCTGTATATATATATATGCTATACTTTACAAAAGAAGATAAAAAACAATAACGCTAGGCAGCTATAGTGCCATTAGATAAAACAAATGACTGAAATCAAAAATTTGAAAATGTTTGTAACAAAGTCAGTACTACAGCCAACTTCATATCTGCAATCACTTTCTACTTGATATTTTGAGAATGTATAGTTTTCACTGTTCATCAAATGGGATCGAAGATAATGTATAATACTTAGAGTCTAAGAAACTTTGATATCTGTATCTATAGATTTTTCCTTCCTTGCTTTCATTTTACATTGGTTCGTGAAACTTACAGTGCAAACACAGGTTTTACAATCATTATTTGGATACTTGATTTAAATATGCCTAAGTTTAGGCTAATGAAGATATACATTCTTGGTGCTTCTGAGTGTATTGTTTGTTTCTTAACATTTCTTTTATAAATATCTGTATCACCTTTATTCTTAAAGGACACTTTTGTTGGATACAGAATTCTACATAGATGCTTCCTGTTTGGACAATGAAGAGTCCACTGTCCTTTGGTGTCTGTTGTTTTCTGCTGAAGGGTGAGCTGCCAGTTTCATTGTTCATTTTGCACTACTCTTCTTCCCCTGGAAGCTTTTCAGATTTCCTCTGTCTAAGTTTTCTGCAGCTCTACTATATAGCTAGGACTGGATTTTTATTTTAATTTTGGAATGAATGAATTCATTCAATGAATTCACTCATTCTCCGTTCCCACTCCCCGCCTACCTCCGGAGCCCAGAACGTGGTCCCCGTCTCGGGGAGGTCTGGGGTAGAGGAAGGTCCAGGGTGAGAGGCGGAGATGGGCCTCAGGGCTGTGGAGTAACTGACACCCTGCGTCAGAAATGAAGAGCCGCCAAGATGGGAACTGCAAGCACCCTGAGGGGAGCCCACCCGCGAGTGGGAGGAGGGAGCGGCTGTGCCCCGCCCCTGGGGGTGGGGGCTGACAGCTATTGGCCCCACCTCTCAGAGGTGGGCAGAGACAACGGTCCCGCCCCTCACCCCACAGTGGGTGGAGACGACTCTGCAGGTGGCCTTCATTGTGACCTCACACTCCAGGCCCCGCCCACAGCGCTCAGGCCCCGCCCCCTCTCCCTAGCCATCTTCTCATCGCCCAATAGGCTGGGAGAGTGAGGCCACGCCCACATTCCATGCAGCCTAGCAACTCCCTGGTCCCTCCCTCCCCTGGCTCGGTGCCACATCGCTGCGGTAGCTAGTGGATGCAGGTTCACAGTGGTTGCTGGATTAGATGATGGCGCTCCCAAGACCCTTTTCCCTGTCCGAGATGCCGGAAGAAGCCCGACGGCAGAAATTGGCGGCGCTCGGAAAATATTTCCGCGCGATTCCCTGTCCCGAGATGTCGGAAGAAACCTGACAGCAGAAATTGGCTAGGGCCAGAAAAATGTTACGTGAATTTCAGCTGAGAAACAATCTCCCCGTTCCACCAAGAGCCAAGAAGAAAAAAAAGACCAAAGTTGGCCCTGAAACACCAACATCTGGTGGCCACTCACCCGAGGATGCGCCCAAAGACCGCGCCACTCCTGCTTTGCCTGCCGATGACACCACCCCTCCTGCCAGTGCCCATCTCGCCTGTGCTAGTTCTCCATGTACTAGTGGCATGGCATCACCTGAGAACTATGATGCCGAAAGTAGTCCTCTTCCGTCGGAGGAAAGCAAGACCGTGTCATCTACCGAGAGCCTGCAACACGTTTCACGACCCCTTCACGGGCTCCTGCCTGTGTCCTCATCCAACATCAGTGGGAAGGACCAGACACCCTCAAATGACATGAAGAATCTGGAGAGCTGATACCAAGACCTATCACCAGGCCTGGAGCCCAGCAGTCCTACACACAATCAACTCACAAAGAAGATACAAGAGTTAAACCAAGAAAAACAAGATGCTTTGGATCAACTGGAGGTAGTCAAAAAAGAGTTCGAACAAAAGTTCATCAGGGAGCAAGGAGCTCTAATTCAACAGCTGCAAGAACACGCTCAGACAATTGGGATGCCAGCGTCTGAGAACTCTGAGTTACACACAGCCCTTATGCACACTCAACAGGCTCTCAGACAGAAAGCAGGAGAGGCAGAGGATCTTGGAAATCGTTTGCAGTCTTCAAGGCGACGTGTAAGTGAGCTGGAGCAGACACTGTGTGCTGTCTCTGCTCAGCAGAAGCAGGCAGACAAGACCAGCCAAGAGCTAACTGAAGAACATGAGAACCTGAAAGTAGAGCTCTGGACACAACGCAAAAGCAATGAGGCCCTGAAGCAACGTAACTCAGAATTAGAAGAGAAACTTCGGGTCCTGCTCACGGAAAAGTCAGCCATGCAGCGAGGGATGGACGAGCTGCACAAGAAGCTGCAGATGAGAGAACTTGCAAAACCGCCACCACTGCAACCTGGAGATCTTAACGACAACCAGCAGTCACGGCAGACCCTGGAGGAGCGGGCAACCCCACCCCAGAACACCCCAGCCGGGCCCTCCCAGATGGAACAGCGGCTGCAAGCCGAGGCTAGCGAGCTGCGGAAGAAACTAGAGCACCTAGCAGGGCAGCTGCAGGCCCAGGTGAAGGACAATGAGGGCCTAAGTCGTCTGAATCAGGAGCAGGAGCTGAGGCTGCTGCAGCTGGAGCGGGAAGCTGAGCTCTGGGAAGAGCAGGCGGCAGATCGCCAACACATCCTGGAGACCGTGGAGAGTGACCGCGTCACCATCAGCCGCGCTCTGTCCCAAAACCGTGAGCTCAAGGGGCAGCTGGAAGAACTGCAGAATGGCTTTATCAGGCTGAGCAATGAAAACATGGAGGTGACCAGTGCCCTGCATTCAGAACAGTATCTTAAGAAAGAGCTGGCCAAGAAGCTGGGAGAGCTGCAGGAACACCTGGAAGAACTCAAAGAGACGATGGAATTCAAGAGCAAAGAGGCTCAGGCTTTGCAAGACCAGCGTGACCAGTACCTCAGCCACCTGCAGCAGTCTACACTTGCCTGTCAGCAGCTCGTGGCTGCCTATCAGCAGCTAGCCACCGAGAGGGAGATGATGCAAAAGCAGTTAGTGCTGCAGACCCAGCGAGTGGAAAAGCTGCAGCACGAGGAAGTTCAGAGCAAGGCTACGGCTAAGATGATGTGCCAGGAATTGCAGGGGACTCCGTATCGCCTGGACGTTGCTAACCAACAGAACCAACAACTGCAGGCCCAGTTGGGCCTCATGACCCTGCCTGGGGAAGGAAGTGCCGTAGAGACCGAGCAAGCAGATGAAGACGAGCAGCATCCGCAGCTGAGCATCCCTGAAGACCTAGACAGTCGAGAGGCCATGGTGGCACCTTTGAAATCGGCCCTAGCTAGTGCGAAAGAAGAGGAGGCACGTCTTCGCAGGCAGCTGAAGGAGCAGAAGCTACGCTGCCGGCACCTGGCTTGTCAGGTGACCTCATCTCAGTGTGAGCCAGAGGCGTCCCCTCCCTCCGGGACCGGTGGGGAAAGTGTATCAGGGGACATTCATCAGGCTCTGCAAGGGGCTATGAAGAAGCTGCAGCACTGCTTTGCTGAAATTATGCAAGATCAACTAGATTTGAAGGATCGGATGGAAGAGCTGGAGCATCGCTGCCTGCAGCTATCTGGAGAGATAGACACAACTGCTGGGTGCGTTGCCCTCTACCAAAATCAGAGGGCAGTAATGAAGGAGCATCACTGTGTAAAGGAGGACATCAGCTGCTCAGCAAGTGACAAGGAAGACACGACGGTGAAACTGCCCGAGATGCAGGAGCTCAACAAAACACTTGTCGGTGAGGGCAAAGGACAGCACGGCATGTTTCTGCCAGCTGCCCAGAACCCTGCTGGTCAGGACACAACAGCGTCCCCAGCCCCCCAGGAGCTTGGAGCCGACAATGGACAGGACCTTTCCGAGGGGCACGTGGCAAATGATGTGGGATCTGTTCAGGGAGAGGCCCTCCAAGGCCAAACTGTTCCCGAGACTCCCACTGCCCAGCAGAAAATGCAACTGCTACGTGAGACGCAATACCCCCAAGATCACCATGGCCTGGGTGATAATCCCTGCATCCCCTTCTTCTACCAGGCTGAGAAGTATGAAGAAGCGAAGGTTCTGGTCATCTAAGCCTGTCTCTGGCCCCCCACTTTATCCCTAACACTCTTTCCCCAACCCCTTTCCTACCACCCTTTATCTCTAGAGTAGCAAAGCGAGGCCCTGAGGGGCTCCCTTCAGCCTCTTAGACCCCTCGCTACCTTGGCCAGGATAGGACCATGCTTTCATTTCTCCGCTATGAATATTTAATTCTAAGCAAATTGAAAGAAAGAAAAAGACAGAAAAATAAAAAATAGAAAAAAATGTTTTAAAAATGAAAGGAAAAAAACCTAAAAAGATGTATATAAAAGGAAGGCAGGACATTTTCTTGTAGAAACCTGCTTGATGACCTCAGGCCTTTGAATCTCCAGGTAGAAGAGCTATTGACGTGCAATTCAAGAATTAATGGGGATGAGCAGTAGGCTTCCTTCCACTGCAGAATGAGCATAATCTGTCTTTTTGGAATAAATGGAAGTCTTCAGCACATAAACTTTCATGCCCAGAACTACCAATTTGTCACCTTAGAACAAGGGACTCACCCAGCCCCTATTTAGAGGGGTGGATTCATTCTTTATCATCAGGGCCTCAGATGACCCCTCTCAGAGGCACCGGTGGGCACACTGGTGCTGTCTGCTTCAGCTTCCCTTTTGGGCAGTATTTACACATTTATTTAGGCAAGGGCATGGGCAGGTGGCAAGAGTGATGTCCCCTCAGAGCGTAAAGACTGCAACTGTGTGACACTGTGTATCTCCTGGAGGCAGGACAGCACCCTGTTTAATAGCGGAGGCTGGGGCTGGCTAATGGAGTGTGGTGCTTTATTGATATATGGGGAAACTTCTTCACTGATATATGGAAACTTCTTTATTGATATACGGAAAAGCACAGAGGAAGGAGGTGGGAATAGGGTCTGCACCCAAGTCAGAATAGCAACTCTATTTATTGAAACCTGGTACAGTACAGAAGAAAGAGGGGAAATAGGGTGTCTTACCCTAGTGATACTGATTACTTTCATTTCTATTTCACTTTTAATTCTCAATAAATAGGTTCTGCCCACAAAGAAATGTTAAGTGAACATGGAACGGATTTATCAACTTAATTTTTTTTTAAAGTTTGCCAATATGCTCCCTTCCCCATCCCGCCATCACACCCTCCCCCGGTAATCTGCAATCTGTTATCTCTGTGAATTTACCATTTCTAGTAAACACTTACAAGTATCATAACGTTTTTGTCCTCGTGTGTCTTCCTTGTCACACTGAACATGATATGTCAAGATTTTTCCATGTCGTAGCACATCTCATCACTTCATCTTTTCTCATGGCCAACGACATTCTGTTGTGTGCATGGACTCATTTTGCTGACCCATTCACTTGTGGATGGACATCTGTGCTCCACTTCTTGGCTATTGTGAATAATGCTGCCATAAACACTGGTGTTCAAGTGAAAAAATATATATTAAAAGGAACAAATCCTTTGCAGCAGTTTTGAATAAAAGATAGACTATAGGGTTTGGATTCGGGAGGGCAAAAAATGTCAAAAGTTGTCAAGCTTGAACGCCATGGTAAATAGGTTACTGGGACACAATAGTTGGTTCCTTATTTAACGGAAGTGACTGCAAAAAGTCTTCTAAATTAATGGATGATAAGGTCAACCTAAACCTCAACAAGGAATTTTATTCTGATATGGCACAGATCCTTTGTCTTCTAGTCAGAGTACTCAGAGCACTTTCCTCCCAGTCAAGAAAAGCTTATCATAACCTTCCATTAAGGTCAGACCAATCATCTGCATGATGGGAAAACTAAACTCCAGTTTTTAGGAATACACAGTTGGACGCAAAAATCTCTTGCAAAATATTGCAAACAAGCCTATCAGTTTTTTGGGTAGCATTGACTGCAACAAACAATTCCCTTTCACAACCTTCTCCAACTCTCCTTATCGATTCAGCTCTCGACTAACACATTGAAACCAGGCATTTACGAAACCACACTCCCTTAGACAAGCTCATCAACTGCTAGTCAGCATTGACCACCACAAACAAAGTTCACTTCAACACACTTCCTCAACTTTCCGTGTTCACCCATGGTTTGCCCTCCACATTCTCCAGTCAGAGCCACACCCCTTTCTTTAACAAAGCACATCCTGAAGACTTTACATACACACCTACCTCAAGCTGCCAAAAAGATCTTCAATACTGTCTTAAGACATCAGGGGGGCTCAAGGGCATTGGCCCCATGGAGCTCAAAGCTCAGGGGAAGGAAAGGGGCTTGCTAGGAGGCATGAGGGCCAAATACTTGGGTAGCTCTGCTCTGGGGTCTGGCAGGGTGGGGCAGAGTGGGGCAGAGGGAGCCTGAGGAGGAGCCGGAAAAGAGCCAGCAGCCCAGCTGTGCCCAGCAGAGGCCCAAAAGTCCTGGGAGAAACGTGAGCCCACTCACGGGGGAAATCAAGGCCGCCTCTGTATGTTTCCAGTCCCGTCCTGACCAAGCAGCCCAGGCAGAGGAGGCCAGGAGGCTTTAGGGACAGCACGTGCACAGAGTCCCTGACATTGAATTCACCCACTTCATCCTTCCCTTGCTGCAGTCCTTTCTCATGTCCTTTCCTCACCCTCTCCGCACTGGGCACCTGCCATGCTGTCCACTGCTGAGGAGCTGACGCTAGAGCCGGGTGCTGATAGCAAAGGGAGAGGGGCCCCACACATGTCCCCTCCCCACAGAGTCCCAGCCAAACACTGGCTCCTGTGCCAGGACTGCGTCGGGGTGCATGCGTAAGGAGCCAGGTCTCGGGGATGCTACGAGGCCACCAGTGGTGCCAGGTAGGGGACACAAGACAGGGGACTGAGAGCCTCAGCCCGTCTCCAGGGGCAGCAACGGGGGCGATGTCACGGGGTGTCCAAGTGCCCGAGAACACCCCCAGGGGCTGCATGGGTCACACGCAAGCTCTGCTGAGGCCTCTGGCCCCACAGCCATCACCGGACTACAGGGACAGTGCAGGGAGGGCTCACAGAGGCCCCTTTCCCGGGACACCAGTACAGCCCCCTGCCTGCTGCAGAAACGCATCCAACACGGCCCTGCCTCTTGGCCACAGCATCTCACAGAAGCCACCACGTTGGCTCCACGTTTGTTTAAGTGGTGGCAACAGCAGAGCTCACGGCTGTGGTGAAGAAACAGCACTTTTGCCGGTACCAACCGATAAGTAAGACCCCCAGACAGGAAGCAGCCTGCACAGGGACGCAACAGGGCTGTGCTGGACGTCAAGGGAAACGGCGGGGCCCAGGCAAATGTCAAGGGGATGCATTGGGGCTGTGCTGGACACCGGGGGAGACGATGGGGCGGTGCTGAACACCAAAGAACCATAACAGGGCCGTGCTGGACAGCAAAGGGACATGACGGGACTGTGCTGGACGCCAAGGGATGATGGGGCCATGCCAGGCACCAAAGGACACACCACGGGCATACCAGGCACCAAGGGGCACCGACAGAGATCAGGGATGGATGCTGAGGGACCTGAGAGATGGACACCAAGGGCCATGGGGCCGTGTTGGATGCTGAGGCAACAGACACATGGCAGGGAGCATGCTACTGCATCTAGGAACTGAAGTTTCCCCATGAAAGCTTCAGGCTGGTGGCAGGAGCTGCTTATTCTCTTAGACACGTTTGAAACTGTTCTCCGTAGCACAGCTTCTGAAGTAAAGTGCAGTAAAGCCTCCTGTAATATGATCAGAGCTGCTCAGGAATTCACCCAAAGAAACCCATCCCTGGAAAAGGAGGCAGGAAGGAGGCAGGAAGGAGGGGGGGAGAGAAAGGAAGTGGAAAAAATGTGACAGAAAATATCAAAAAACAAAACCAGGATTTCCAGAAGGATAAACTAATTGGGTAGATCGAGTTCACTCCTGCTCCGTGGAAAAGTTAGAGAAGGGACAGGAGGGTGGCTGAGGTGACGATTCAAGAGTACAACTGAAAACACATGGAATAAAAATAAACCATATGGGGAACAAATGTTAGAGCAAATTTAGATTGAAATGCTAATGACCAGTGAAAGGGAGGAGTAAGGTGCATGATACGTATGAATTTTTTTCTGTTGTCTTTTTATTTCTTTTTCTGAATTGATGCAAATATTCTAAGAAATGATCGTGCAATTATGTGATCATACTGGGAATTATTAATTATATATGCAGAATGGAATGATCATTAAAAAAAAAAAAAGAGACCTCCAGAGAATAAAGCCCGCGCCGCGCTCTCCTAGAGCCGTGCACGAGTGAACGAACCACACAAAGAATTACTTCACGACGAAACAGCGCCCAACAGGAAGAAAGTGCAGGCACTCGGAGCGTGATCAGGAGCGTGACTTTTTGGCGCTCTTTGGGAGCAGCGTGAGGGAGGCAGACTGCAGACTGAGTCACGGCGTGGTCGCCGGGGTCCGGGCAACATGCGGCCGGGGATTCCCGCCAGCCCCGCAGCCCCGAGTCAGAGCTGGGAGCAGCGCTCGCCGAGACAGTGTCGGTGTACTAGGGATAACTGCAAATACCTTCACCCTCCTCCACAACTAAAAGCACGGCTGGAGATTAATGGAAGAAACAATCTGATTCAACAGAAGACTGCCGCAACCATGTTCGCCCAACAGATGCTGCTTATGCTCCAAAATGCCCAGATGTCATCACTTGCTTCTTTTCCTATGAATCCAGCACTTCCGGCTAATCCTCCCATGGCTTTCGGTCCTCACTTACATCATCCTGGGACGAGCCTGATTCCTGCTGAACTTTTACCAAATACACCTCCTCTGGTTCCTGGAAACCCACCTCTCGCATTGCCGGGAGTTGCTGTTCCCAAACTGATGCGTTCAGATAAACTGGAGGTTTGCCGCGAATTTCAGCGTGGAAATTGTACCTGTGGTGAAAGTGATTGCCGCTATGCTCACCCTACAGATGTTTCTATGATTGAAGTAAGTGATAATACTGTGACCATCTGCATGGATTACATCAAAGGTCGATGCTGCCGGGAGAAATGCAAGTACTTCCATCCTCCTGCACATTTGCAAGCCAAACTCAAGGCAGCTCATCACCAGATGAACCACTCAGCTGCCGCTGCCATGGCCCTACACCCTGGTGCGCTTCAGCTGATTCCGAAGAGAGGGGCACTTGA
The DNA here is from genome assembly GCF_023851605.1 of Tamandua tetradactyla. Taxonomy (NCBI): domain Eukaryota; kingdom Metazoa; phylum Chordata; class Mammalia; order Pilosa; family Myrmecophagidae; genus Tamandua; species Tamandua tetradactyla. Next base: position 12,669,405 of record NC_135335.1, read on the forward strand.
AAAGACCAATGGTATCACCCCGGTCTTCAGCCCCAGTGTTTTCCACTGCCAGCAGCCACTGGCTAATCTGCCGCTCGTGCAGCCAATCCCGCAGGGGCTTCCGCAGCCAATCCCGCAGGGGCTCCCGCAGGCGCTTCCGCAACCAGCATTTATCCCGGCAGGGCCAATACTGTGCATGGCACCCACTCCAAGTATTGTGTCCATGATGCACGGTGCTACACCTACCACTGTGTCTGCAGCAACAACACCTGCCACCAGCGCCCCCTTCGCTCCAACAGCTACAGGCAATCAGATACCCCAATTATCAATAGATGAACTGAATAGCAGCATGTTTGTTTCACAGATGTAGAAGTTACCAGTAGAACATCGAGATACTGAACAGCAGAGTTTTGGAGTATCGGAATATCTCCATGAGAAGATCCATATGGCCTTTCTATATATATTCACGTATGTCTTCTTCTACCAACTCAACATTAAGTGTGGTGCAGTCAATATATTAAGCAAAGCAAAAATGCCAGCCAACAAATTCAAATTAAAACAAAGCACTAAAAAAATCCTACAGATGTTAAAACAAAATCGATAACTATCCATCTTTTCTTGTATTTATCAGGTAGAACACATCATAAAATGTTGTAATTTGTTACATTACCCTTTGTCATTTCCCAACAACTGTTATGCTCGTGCATCTCAACAGGGGATTGCTGTTGGTTTACTGTACATTCTTGGTAGATAAATGTTTGTCTTTATTTGAAGTGCTACCTTACTGTTTTGTTTACACAATAGTCTGTTGGATTGAATTAGAATGCATCAAATATATCCGATATCATTGTCCCCATTATTGTATTGTTAGGTTTTTACATACTGTAGTGTTTTTCTGCCTATGTGTGGTGTTTGATTTCAACTAAAACATTATATTATTGGGAAACAGAAATATGTGCTTCAAAAACATGACAGGTTAATGTTAATATGTTCTCTCTTAGGATATTTCTGTAGTTTTCCTGGGGCAGACATTTAAAATGCCTCACTTTTGAGTGTACAGAAAGCCTATTCATAAACACGCATGTGTAGAATTTGTATCTGCAGATTTGACCTCATACATAAGGTCCCAGTACTAGATTGTTGGCAAGTGAAATAATTAACTGCATAAAGCAGGGAGCTTCTTAAAACATTAACCTCTAATTTTACTCCTTTGTAGTAACTCCTTGAAAAACAAGAATTTACCTTTAAATCAATTGCTAAGCATTTATACTAAAAATGAGGTAAAGAGCCCATTGCAACTTTTTCTGGCTCAAGGATTCTATCTCCTAGACTGAGTGTCGAAAATGAGCCATTTGTCATCTTCAGCTGAGAAACCAGTATTTGGACGCTGAAAGGTATGTTAATTATAGGTTGTAAATGAAACAGAGATATGGGCATGGAGATGGTTTTTACAGATTGAAGAAAAGGGTGTAAAACCATTGCAATGTAACGTTTTACACAAGTGCCATTTCCAACTGCAAATGGCTCATCCTCTTTAGATTACGCTTTGAGTAATAAGTATGATGCAGTCTAGCAAAAGTCAGTCAGGATGAAAAAGAATTGATTCCACATGAGGCCTTTCCTCCCCAAAGTGGAGTCTTCACTATTGTGATTATAGGCATAGCTTGACTACAGGTTGGACAAAATGAGCAGGGGAGGGAGGCGTTTAAAATGATTCTTTGATTTATTCAAAATTTTGGGAAGGATGTCCACATTTGTCTTTAGCCTCAGTTCAACTGAGTTTCCAGTTTTGTTAAACATAGTAAAGGAGCAAATACCTAAGGTCAAATGTTTCCCCATCCAAACTTTTATAACATCAGAGTCTCTCAGATCATAACCAAGCCTCTTTTAGGCTGTTGAGATTCGTTTGTCCTTATATCCATTTGAAAATTAGAATATAGAGGCTCTTATATCCTTTTTAGACACAATGGCTACACTCCACAGTGCTGAACTGAACTCAAATGACTAATACTTATGAAATAATTTTATGACCAAGTCAAATGATAATTAATTCCTAGTAATTACTAAGGCATACCTCCTCTACTCTACTCAATAATTCAAGCCACTATTATGATACAGTGGAAACGTATTTTACATCAACTTAGAGTTAACGGTTTCCACTAAATACATACTGTCTCTCTGCAAAGTATAAAATCATCAAACAATATGTATAAAAGGTTTGTTTTTCTCCTTCATGAAAATGACGAACAGAGCAAAAAAAACTGCTGATTTAGGATACCTTAAGCTGGCTAGTAGTGCTCGAATCACAGAACAAATGCTACCAGCAGAGACCTTTTCACAGTGGATAAAACTGAGGCCGAAGGCCACCGAGTTAATTGGTGGCAGTTGGAACCAGAAATATCTCCTGACTCCCAGTTGTTCTACTATTTTACCTTGTTTGTGCCTCAGAACATTTGAGACTCCATCCCAAATCAGTTGATCCCGAGATCAATTTGACTCAAGATCCAAAAAGCAGAATTAGCTCTCTGGTAGTTGATATCCTACTGATCTTAACTATCAATCCAAATCGGGATCAAAAGTAAATTTTAAATGATCTTGCTGATATCTGTTAACTGTCATCCATGAACAGTATTGCCTGGAGTTAGAGAACTAAGAGGTGTCTTGATTTTTGCCTGTTGATTCTTTGAACTACTTAATTTGTTTTCCCAAAATTTTGTTAAAGAAAGGAGAGTATGCCTTTTGTAAAATATTTGTGTATGGAACCGAGTTTTCTATATCCTGTGCCAGTGCTCCCGAGAAGGGCAGATCTGATCACATAAGCCAGGAAGGATGCACCTGAAGTAGTCTGGATGTATTGTTTAAACGAGATGGGGATGTTTTCAGTGCTAAATGATTCTTTTGTGTAGTTCAGCATTTTGATACAGCGTCCCATCTTATTTAACTCTTTAAACTTCTGGCAAAGATGTACATAGATTTATAAAAACCTAGAGTAGAGCTGTTTTCATGTTGCTTTAAGCACTGGAAGACATTAAGAGATTTAGGGAAGTATATGCAGAGTAGTTGGATTTCTAGTGCCACAAACTTTATATATTGTTGGCATATTTAAAGTTGCTTTGCAAATAAACTTAAAGAAAGCTCAAAGCATTAAAGTTTTGATGAAGTTAAAAAGAATTTTGACAAAATGCAATTTTAAGATAGCACTCTTTAAACTAGCTGTGCAATGACTTATTCAAATTTTCTTTATTCAAGAAAAGAAGAAAGTCATTAGACTATAAATTTCCAGTTAAAAAGGCAAGTCACAAAACTAATCAGCGACTCTAAACCAAAATTTACTTGACGAATTGTATATATTAAATTCTAACCACTTTTGATTCTTAGTTAACAGTTTGTAAGTTTCCTAGTTTTCATGGGTCTCTATTCTTATTTACCCAAAGTTATTGTTTTGTCCATTTCCCTCAGGCTTTTGCAAAAATATGCAGGAATGCGGAAATGTGGATAAAACAAGTCATATATACAAAGAAACTAATCTAAAATTTATCATTTAAGATGACTTTAGCAGTATCAATTAAAAACACACACACACTGTGTGACCACAACATAAGAATATTTTAAAGAGGGCTTAAAATTAAAATTACATTAAATGGGTTCATAAAAGTGCCATTTAAATGCAGTATTTCCTTTTGCAATTGGAGCATGATTCCACAACCAGCTGTTGTATTTCATTTCACTTTTTTACCTTCGAGTCTAATCTGTGGTTAATTGTGATGTGGAAAGCCATCTTCTCTCCACTCCATCAGTCTCCACCATCCGTTTTTGAACATGCTAACGCACTTTGATCTTTCCCTAAGTGTTGACCTACACCACAGGCTGTGTTCCTTAACAGGGGAGCCTCAACTTACCACCTCCTCCCTGCCATAGCAGGAACACAGTGACATTAATCTTGACAATTTGAATCTGCTGTTAATGGCTTGACTGGTAAGCCTAGTGATATGTGAAATCAGGAATAACAGTGACCTTACATTTTATTAAATAAGAGAACAGGCCCATGTGTTATTTGAGATGTTCTATGGATTTTTAAATAATTCCCCTTTGGAGAGTGCAGATGAGAATGCTCTTAGATAAAATGCAGCCGCAAATTAACTGAATTCTTTTAGGCTGCAAGATAGGCTGTGATGCACAGAATCGTTAGTAAATGGAGTCTTCATTCTTTTGTCCCGTCTACATTTCACATCACAGATGTTGAAATAGATGTAGGTAAAATTTGTGAGAGGAAATTTGATTTCCTAATTCTGTTGAAGAGATTTCGTAATATAGTGGCCTGATTTTACCAAAACCTGTCGAAGGCGGTAGAGTAAACAATAAGAAAAAGTATAACAACTTCTTTGCAAATTTGGGCGATGGCCTAATCACACTGTAAATATGACTACAAATATAGGTTCTCAGCACCAACTTGCTAATTGGTGCCACTGTTTCCAGTTTTCTTATTGTTAGTTTTTAAGGTTTTTATTTTATTACTTTTTATATCTCTAGGAAACTAAAGAATTTAACTTGAAGGAGAGTTAGAGAACTTTTAAGTTTTTACTACATGTATTCAACCTGCCTAGATATGTTCTAAACTGACACTGAAGCATAAGACCTAGACTGCAGTCTATAACTGTTCTTTACAGTTCACAGTTTAAGAACAAATTTAACTTTATATACAAATAATAATTAATACTTAACTAATTATCTTTAGTCGTTGCTTTGGCAACGAAACTACAACATGGCTACCTTTAGACACATTTTGTGTGTGTGAAAATCTTACTTGTAAACTATACATGGATTGTGACAGTATGAGCTTGTAGAAAATACAGCTCAAAACTCAATGTGGATGTGGTTGTTTTTTTGTTTTTTTTTTTTAATCCCAAAGTCCCATGTGAAAGTTGAATTTGTGTCCTGTGCGACTTTTTGCTCAAAAAGTTTACAACACATGGATTCTAGAGTCAGGTTTTATAGCTTATAGAATTTGTTGTGTGGATAGGGTTATTCCACAGTATTTAGACTTCAAACCACAATCGCTGCATTTATAATACATTACCTGACCTGTTTTGTGCATTTATTTATTCAAAATTACTCTACTTAAATGGCATAGCTAGAGCTGGAAAAATTCTGGTTTCTGGAATTATATATGTATTCGGATATATCTAAGTGAAGATTAAAGCACGACCAAAGTATATTTTGAAATTAATTCATAATTGTAAATTCACACATAAGGATACTGTGGAATGACCCCATAACAGTGTTTAAGAGACATATGCTGCAGTTAACTGATTGTCTCAGGGTGCGAATGTGTGAGACACATCTTTTTTGCACTTATGTACATAGTCCATGAAAGCAATCCTTGGAGCTTTCTTTGAATATAAGAAGTCTGTGATAGTAGTGGAAAAGTTTCTAAGAGAGAATTATTTCTAAGACTTTGAGAAGGAGGGGATTTTGCTAAAAGACTTAACTAAAGCATGATGTAGCTTTGCTGTTGTGGGTGATTTCTAGTTTGCTATAGACACCAAAAGACAAGACTGGTAACAGGCAACAGGTCAACTTCAGTTTACAGCACTGAACAAGAGTAACAGTACTTCGCCATTTAGTAAGACCACTAGCAAAGATTTTTTTTTTTTGCATTTTAAAATTATTCCCCACTCTAAATACTTATACATACACACATACACACATCAGGCATGTTTCTGGCTAAGGTTTTCTTTTTTCAGAGTTTACAAGCAGTAGAATATCCTGTGAATCACAAGACAGATATTCCCTTTAAGATCGACTCAGATTTAAACTTTCACAGAAAATTATATACAGAGAGTGACAAATAGTTAACCCTGACCACTCACTTCAGATCCAGAACCCAAAACCAAGGTAGGAACCATTGAAAGATTTCATATTAATAGCTAAGTCTGGTCAGCATGGAGCATATCATTCCCTTTAAGAAAGGGAAAAAAGGCTCCTGGCGTAACTTTATAAATGGCTTTATTTACATTGAACCTGTTCAGTGGATACTGTTTTCTGACATAACTTAACCAGATTAGAAAGTGCATCACTGCTGCACCACTTCAGCCTCCCACAGTTTCTTGAACTAAACAGAAGAGAACCAGTCAAAACCTTAGATGACATAGGAGCTAGAAGAGAGTGTTTCAAGGAGACCATCTCTGCCTATTGTGGCTCCCACATCACCTGCAGACCTCCATTTAACATTTGTGTTGCCCTCAGATAATGAGGCCTAGAGAGGCTTAAGGTTAGAAAAATTTATGGATCCATCATTGTCCTCTCAGGTACTTTGAATCCTTTATATCTTGCTCAGGAGAAGGAGCTCATCCTGGATTTGGGGGAGTTGATACTAGTGTCTCTCTCCATTTTGATTTCTCTCACTACAGAGACAGGAAAACAAACCAAAGCCAAAAAGCATTGCAAGCCTTACAGTTGTCCAATAGCTCAGGGCCAAGTTGGCTGGAAATTCCTTTTATTTTTTTCACCTTAGCCATAATCACATAGAGTCAGCCATACAATAGCCCCACCATCAGATTCAGCATTCCCCTTGATATAAAACACAGGTATTCATTCATTCTATAGTTAGAAATTCCAACTTTAGCTTTATTAGCAGTATATTTTCCCAGTTTTAACCTGTGTCCTTGTGTGATATTTCCTTAAAAATCTAAAAGTCACAAGAATATGTTTTCATGAGGTCAGTAGAGATATTGGAAGATTTTACATCAGAAAGATCCATCTATAAAAGAGTAGGAATGAACCTGGAACCTAGATAACTATTGATACTCTAGCATATTCATCTTAATCTTTAGAAATTCTAATATGCAATTTAAAATTATCATTTTGGTTCTCAAAAGATATCTAGTGAATTGATGGCATGGTGTGCAGGCTGACAGCCACTGCATCACACGCTTTGGAGCTCAGCACTCTGTGGCTGCATTTGCAAAAGTAAAATAAGTTAAAGAATGAGGCATAACTGAGAATGTGTACAATTGAGGCAAAAAAAAAAAGGACCTCTACGATTAATTCCAGAAGAGGGATTAATTTGATTAATTCATAAAGTTTCCAGACTCTCTACTATACTTGTCTGTAAGACACTCACCCATCCATACTTAAAAACAGGATTATTCCAGAAAAAAATTTAACTTTGAATAGAACTCATCCTCAATTATGTACACCTAGAAGGAAAACAAATATTTCACTGTGAAATAAGTCACTGCTCTTTGCAGATACTGCAAAAATCTTTGCTAGTGATCTTCTACATCATATTACTTTAATCTTAAAAATACCTCTGTTACAAGGTCTAAAAGTAACACCACAATTAAGCAGTGCTTTCTTTCTCCCAAAACACACAACTTAAAGAGTTATCTGTCACAGAACTGCATGGTTCCAAACCTTTATTTCTATATACAGATGCTATTAGTGATGGAAACCAAATCATTTTGTTGCTATGTCTTTTCTGTCTAGCAGTTGAGAGGATGATATGACCATCAGCTATTGGATTCTGGACTTTTCCTTTTCAAAACAAGTTTCCTTTTAAAACTATTGCTGTTGCTTTAATTGTTAAAAATGAACCATTTGTTATTATGCCCCCAGACTACAGTCAATTCAATTACAGTTTACAAAAGGATGCTCCTAAAGATATTCTTTTTTAAGGGCTAACTTTATACATTCCTATAATAACAATCCAGATGATGATGTAGAAAATGGAAGCACATATTTTGGGCAGAAGAAAATGTTGATTTAAAAATACCTGTATATAAGAAAAACTATTAGCCCTATGCAACAATTACAGATTTAAATAATGATCAGAATAGTTCATGAATATAGACTGTTTCCATAATATTTTGCCTCCAAAATGCAATAGGTCATTCCCTCAACTGCTCTCAGTAGGGCAGATGCTTTGTTTTGCTTTTTGGTTTGGCCAATTTATAGTGCTGTAGTGCCTGTTTGTGCTTATAATTGTACTTTATGCAGCTCATTTTAATATACTAGTTCTATGTTGGTTATTTTTTTGGTTCATTTAATAAAATGTGTAAATTTCTTGGTTATGTCTTTTTTTTATGAATCCATATTCAAACATTAGGAGTTTACTTAAAAGCTGTTGATGTGCTAGTATATTAATTCTAATCTTTAGGAATTCTAATATAAAATTTTAAAATGTGATTTGGTTCATTGTTTTCATACATAGAATAAATTTCTTTCCAAAAAGAAAAAAAAAAAGAGTGCAACTGACATGGGAGAGCCTATTGCACCACATACGGAGGGCCCTGGTTGCAGAGGACGACGAGCTGAGTGGCAGAAAGCTGCAGCATGGCACAGTAGCATGGGGCCCACAGGAGAGCATGGATGGAAGCCAAGGAGAAGGAAGTAAGCCGGGGGTGTGCCTTGAATGCGTTACCCTCACCATAACAGCCCGTGACCCCATGACTCACACCACAACTCATGCACGAGAACCCCACCACCATCTCCCATTCCCACACTCCAAGCAACCCTTCCCCAACAAGCCCCAGCGCCTTCATACCAGGGCAACATCTGCCTCCCTGCCCATTGTGTTGCAGAGCCTCACCCCACGGCCCCCGACCTCGGCGCATCACTTTATGGCTCTCCTATACATCTGCAAGCACACAGCCCTCTGTCGTGCTCCCCAGCTCTGGGAAAGCACACAGCACACCCCGGTCACACCTAACCCCAGCCCACAGAACCATAATGCAGGCCTGCTGCCACAGCTCTACACGTGCACACAAATGGTCCCACGTCCTCGACCTCTGCACACCAGGGTACTGCCACCCACATCTGCGCACCCACACAGCTACATCTGCCCTGGATGCTGGGCACCCACGTTCGCAAGTATCAGCTTAATATCCACAAACTGTACCTATACCTGCCTTGAAACAAATCACCACACTGACTGCTCCACCCCATACCCTGCTCCCTGCTCTACAACCATCCCGCAAACACAGACTACTGAAAAAAGTCAAGCCCCAAAGTAAATCAAGGTATTTACATGCAATGAAAACAGCAGAGGATCACTAAGAATACCACAAGGCACACAGATATAGGCCAACCTGACGGCCAGATTAACACACCAGAGGAATGTGTTAACACAGACATTCCAACAACTCATCAAACATCTTCGCAAGGCTCTACCTAATAAGTGGGAGAGCAAATGACATAAAGGACAGCAAGAAGACAGTAGAAGACCATAGAGAGGAATTTGAAAGATACATAGAAAAACAGCAGATATCACAGAGATTAAAGGCTCTGTTGACCAAATAAAAAACATAGGAGAGGCACACAGCACCAGGTTTGAAGAGACAGAAGAAAGAATGAGTGATCGAGAGGACAGGATAACTGATTTCAAACACTCAAAACAGCAAATGGCAAAACAATGGGAAAATTTGAATTGGATCACAGGAAAATGAGGGAAAAAACAAAGCCCTCAAATATAAGAACCATCGGTTTCGAGAAAGAGAAGAGAGGGGTAAAGGGCTAGGAAGAGTAGCCGAGAATAGAATGGGGGAAAACCTCCCAACCCTAATAAAGGACATAAATATATAAGTCAAAGAAGCCCAATGAACTCCAAACAGAATAAATCCAAATACGCCTTCCCCAAGATATACACTAAGCAGTCTGTCAAATGAGGAAGAGAAGCAGAAAATTCTGAAAGTCGCAAGAATTTCCCTTGCGAACAATCTACTCCACGCAAGGGAAGCCACATAAGACTGAGTTCAGACTACTCAGCTAGCACCACGGAGGCAGGAAGGCAGTGGGACGATATACTTAAGATCCTGAAAGAGATCATTCAGGGGGCTGTGTCCTGCCTGGGGTGGGCAGGGGACAGTGTCCTGCCAGGTGTGGGCAGGCGGCTGTGTCCTACCGGGTGTGGGTAGGGCACTGTGTCTGGGGTTTCTGCACCTGCACCCTGCCAGGAAAGCCAGCATCAGGGTGTAAGTAACAGGAGGAGGGCGGGGACTGTCTGCCGTACCGTCCTGGGTGGCAGGGCCAATGTCCACACCCAGCTGCCCATGCCCACCTGACCAGGATGGAGCCCACGTGCCTAGGACTGTGTCTACGTGTCCGCACCCACATGCCCTGGATAGCGTCCCCGCCAGCTGTGCCGACCTGCTCCAGTCCACGTCATGAAAAGGTCAAACTCCTGTGCCGGGGTCACTGCAAACAATCCACACCCAACACAGGGCCCACCAGGTCCCCACCTCCCAGACCTCGACGCCATTCAGGGAAGCCCAAGGCACGTGGAAGGCCACCCCTGCACTGCTCACCGCAGCAGATCAGCCAGAGCTGGAGCCCAAAGATCTAGAACCATCAACAGTTTACAAACAGAAACAAGAGAACCAGTTTGCAGATACATAAATACAACACTAAAAATGGGCTTTCATAACTGTTACATTTCTGGTGAGGAAAAAATAGCTGACACCCAGCGGGTGCAGAGAAGCCACAGGGCTGGGGAAGCCGCCCTTGGGTGCGAACCCCTCGCTCATCCTTCCTTTCCCAGCTGCTGCTTTTCAGCCACGACCCCGCACTGCCGGACACCGAGCCCTGCGGGGGAGCTGCGTGGCGGGGGATGCCGGGGGCTCCGACTCCCTCCGGTTCCAACAATCACCCCTTTGGGGCAGTGAAAATATTCCTTTATTAGGGGTTTCTGCCGTAAGAAACAAACCAGCACAAATGCCAAGGCTGGGGTGGGCTCTGAAGGCCGGCCTTCCTCCTAGCACTTTTCTGTTCAGAAGCTAAATCCAGAGGTCTGCCCAGGCTGGGGCAAGAACTGTGGGACCAGAAGCCACAGTGCACCCTGCACTCCTGCCTGCCCCCACAGTTGGCTTCGGAGAATCCACAGCCGGGAGCTCCCATGGGGAACCCAGAAGCCAGTCCACCTGCTCTCCCTGCACACAGAGACCCCTGAGCTGGTGCCCAGAGCCTACCATGCCCCTCTGCCTACAGAGGCCCGTAGGCCTAGGAGTGCCCAGATGGGGAGGCAGGGAAGGGGCAGTGAGCCACGCTGAGCCGCATCACAACCCACCGAGTGCCAGGCCCGGCCGCGCTAATGACATCAAGGTGAGCAAGAAGACACTAGAAGAGCATAAAGCAGAGTTTGAAAGAATCAACAGAAAAACAACAGATCTCACAGAGATAAAAGATACTGTTGACTAAATTAAAAATATCCTGGAGACACACGACAGCAGCTTTGAAGAGGTAGAAGAAAAAGCAAGCTAGAAGAAAGGACCGTGGCACCTAAATGCACAAAAGAACTAGTGGCCAAAAAAGACAGAAACACCGGAACGGGATCTCAAGGAAACGAACAGCACAAAGCACGTAAATATAAGAATCACTGCTGTCCCAGAGGGAGAAGAGCTGAGTAAAGGGCCAGAAGGTTAGTCAAGGAGATAACGGGGGAAAGCACTCCAACCCTTACAAAGCACATAGATATGCAAAGAAAAGAAGCCCAACGAACCACAAAGAGGATAAATCCAAGTAAGCCTACTCCAAGACATATACTGGTCAGACTGTCAAATACTGAAGAGAGGCAGAAAGTCCTGAAAGCAGCAAGAGAAATGTGACTTATCACATACAAGGGAAGACACAGAAGACTGAGTTCAGACTACCCCAGAGGCACCATGGAGGTGAGAAGGCAATGGTATAATATATTTATGATCCTGAAAGAGAAAGATTTTCCAGCCAAGAATTCTTTACAAAACAGCAAATGGCAAAACAATGGGAAAATTTGAATTGGATCACAGGAAAATGAGGGAAAAAACAAAGCCCTCAAATATAAGAATCATTGGTTTCGAGAAAGAGAAGAGAGGGGGTAAAGGGCTAGGAAGAGTAGCCGAGAATAGAATGGGGGAAAACCTCCCAACCCTAATAAAGGACATAAATATATAAGTCAAAGAAGCCCAATGAACTCCAAACAGAATAAATCCAAATACGCCTTCCCCAAGATATACACTAAGCAGTCTGTCAAATGAGGAAGAAAAGCAGAAAATTCTGAAAGTCGCAAGAATTTCTCTTGCGAACAATCTACTACACACAAGGGAAGCCACATAAGACTGAGTTCAGACTACTCAGCTAGCACCACGCAGGCAGGAAGGACGATATACTTAAGATCCTGAAAGAGATCATTCAGGGGGCTGTGTCCTGCCTGGGGTGGGCAGGGGACAGTGTCCGGCCAGGTGTGGGCAGGCGGCTGTGTCCTACCGGGTGTGGGTAGGGGGCTGTGTCTGGGGTTCCTCCACCTGCACCCTGCCAGGAAAGCCAGCATCAGTGTGTAAGTAACAGGAGGAGGGCGGGGACTGTCTGCCGTACTGTCCTGGGTGGCAGGGCCAATGTCCACACCCAGCTGCCCATGCCCACCTGACCAGGATGGAGCCCACGTGCCTAGGACTGTGTCTATGTGTCTGCACCCACATGCCCTGGAAAGCGTCCCCACCAGGTGTGCCAACCTGCTCGAATCCACGTCATGAAAAGGTCAAATTCCTGCGCCGAGGTCACTACAAACCATCCACACCCAACACAGGGCCCACCAGGTCCCCACCTCCCAGACCTCGACGCCATTCAGGGAAGCCCAAGCCCACATGGCCGACACATGGAAGGCCACCCCTGCACTGGTCACCGCAGGTCAGCCAGAGCTGGAGCCCAAAGATATAGAACCATCAACAGTTTACTAACAGAGACAGACTTGGGGCTCGGGATGCATGTTTCCCGTAGGGCTCCCTGAAGTGGCGTGGCAATTGCTCCAAACAGCAGAGGGTTGTCCCCACTGGCTCTCATAAGTTGAAAGCCAAAGAATCTTTAAATGAAGAAACACAAGTAGTGCCTGGCCTTGGCGTCAGAAGAGCCCCAGAGCCACCACCGTCCTCGGTTGGCGAGACTACACGGAGCCCGAAGTCAACCACGAAGGCAGGAGGGCACCGACCTCTTCACTGGTGCCGAGCGCCACAAGCAGCCGTGCCCAGGACCCGGGCCTAGTGGCTGCTGCTCCGGGGTGCCACGTGGCTGGGACGGCTGCCTGAGCTCCCACTCACAATTCAGAAGCATCTATTTTAAGTCATCCACATGCTAGAAAATGCAGAGGTGGCACCTCTGATGTGACAGCAGTGGCCATGGCTTGGCCTGGATGTTCCCGGGACTCGAGTAGCCAGAGCCCGTGGCCCAGCCCTGGAGGGAAGGCAGTCATACAAGCCCCATGCCCAGACCCAGGAGGGTCCCAGTACCCACAGCTCACAGGCAGAGCTGTCACCTCTGTAGCCGTGGCAGACATGCCACAAACTAAACAACCGAGTTTAAACATGCAGAATTTCTTTCTCAGACTGATAAAGAGGAATATGCGCCATTAAATGGAAAGTGGTTGATTCTTAAGTAAACTTGGTACATTCGACTGACACACCGAAGGGGCAAGTGAAGTGGGCCAAAGCGTGAGCAGGGCATCCTGTGGTGCGGTGCCAGTCCCAGCTGTGGCATGAGCCTCATTGCCATGTGCAAACCTAACCCCGGGGATGCAGGACTGTGGGGTGGCCCTGCAGGCGCATTCACCAATTTTTCATCCCTGTCCCTCTAAATGTGACCCTGCTCTGAGCTTCCATCCCCTGACAACTTCAGGCTGGAGAACAAGCAGGCCACCAACAGCGTGGAATTGCAGACAAAGGCCGAGGGGACTGTTCTAGTTTGCTAGCTGCTGGAATGCAATATACCGGAAATGGAATGGCTTTTAACAAGGGGAATTTAATGAGTTGCAAGCTTACAGTTCTAAGACCGAGGAAATGTCCAATTAAAACAAGTCTATAGAAATGTCCAGTCAAAAGCATCCATCCAAGGAAAGATACCTTGGTTCTAGAAGGGCAATGAAGTTCAGGGTTTCTCTCTCAAGTGGAAAGGCACATGATGAACACAGTCAGGACTTCTCTCTCATCTGGAAGGGCACGTGGTTAACACGGCATCATCTGCTAGCTTTCTCTCCTGGCTTCCTGTTTCATGAAGCTCCCCGGTTCTAGAAGGGCAATGAAGTTCAGGGTTTCTCTCTCAAGTGGAAAGGCACATGATGAACACAGTCAGGACTTCTCTCTCATCTGGAAGGGCACGTGGTTAACACGGCGTCATCTGCTAGCTTTCTCTCCTGGCTTTCTGGTTCATGAAGCTCCCCGGGAGGCATTTTCCTTCTTCATCTCCAAAGGTCGCTGGTTGGTGGACTCTCTGCTTCGTAGTGTTGCTCTCTCTGAATCTCTCATTCTTCAAAATATTTCCTGTTTGATAGGACTCCAATAAACCAATCAAGACCCACCCAAATGGGTGGAGACATGTTGTCCCCTAATTCAGTTTATCAACCATCCTTGACTAAATCACATCATCCAAGGAGATGATCTGATCACAGTTTCAAATATACATATTGAACAGAGACCATTCTACCCTTATGAAATGGGATTTTGACCAAAACATGACTTTTCTGGGGAGCATACTTCCTTTAAACCAGCACAGGGACAGGCAGAGGGCAGTGCGGACCGGGCCTGGCCACGCTGCACAGGGGCCAACAGCCGATGTGCACGGGACCCGATTCCTGAAGTCAAAGGAAAATCCTCTAAAAGAAATGACCCTGAAAATCTCTGTCCACAGTGGTTCAGAATGAAAGCACCTGGAGGCGGCAGGCCCGTCAGGGATGAATCTCAGCAGAGGATCTGCATGGCACCGGTAAGTCCCAGCGCCCTCTTGTCAACACACCCCCACGTGCAGCTCGAACCCAAGTCAGAAGCTGAGGACCTCACAGCTGCTTACAAAATAGCTCTGTCCATCGGCCTGAGTCCAGTGTGGCTGCTGGCTTTGCTCACTTATAGAAGCCTGTGCACCTAAACGCAAGGTCTCCTGAAAAGCAGGGGTAAAATGAGAGCAAATCGATGCCCTGGAAACTGCCTGGAAGCCTGCACAGGGCACAGGGGGCACTCACTGTAAACGTGCTGGACTGAAGGGAGACCCACCCAGGGGCTCCCCAGAGGGCAAGAGGCACGGTCTTTTGATAGCCGAGCCACCAGGATGAAGGCTGTCCAAGGTCACCAGTGCTAGCACACAGGACAGGCCCCTGTACCCTGCCCATGCGCCCAGCTTCCAGGCCGTTCCCAGCTGTTGTTTTCACTTCTGAAAGCTGCCCCGCCTCTCTGCACAAATGACCTGCAGCACAGGACTCAAGGGGTTGTCTCCCTGCAACCACAGCCCTGGGCCTCACACCCCTCTTCTCCTAGCCTGGTTGGCATTCACCCTGCTCTGCTCAGGCCTGTGCAGGCTGGCTTCTCCTTAAGCACACACACTCTCACTGTCGCTCACTCTTGAAACTGGGGCTGCTTATGGAGCTAACAGGCCTTAGTTTAATCACATGAGCTACTGGGTGAAAGCGAGCACCCAAGAACCCAGCTACTGATGCTCATTCTGGGTGCAGTGCCTCTGGGAGTGGATGCAGAGCCCTGGCCCTGTGCTGGGACAGGAACCACATGGAGGGGGAGGACACTGTGTCGGCCCAACAAGGAGTGCGTGGACGTCACATCCACCCAACGGGGACTGTGCAGAGGTGGACCACACTGCATCCCTGACTTAGACTTGAAATCCTAAGGTTTCCTGGCTCTGCCCTCCTCCCCAGGACACTGTCACAATAGCAAAGAAACCTGACATTCACTCAGTAAATACTGTGATGTGAGCTTCAGAAAATGCAAGATGGCTTTCCTGAAACACTGACCACAGACCCACTAGGTAGAAACTGACCTCTGCTGATCTTAGTATACTATAATTTTTGGTTAAATTCTAGCTATTAAAGTGTTTAAAATGAAAGAGGCCTACAAATGAAAGCTCCACATAACGTTTCTCACACAGCAATGATTAAAGAAATGATTGGAAAGGATTTTGAAAAGATGCTTTACAAAGAAAGGCCTGAGTCCTTTACATGAGTTTTCCTTAACACAAGGTATTAGGAAATCATTACCTTTCCAATTAAATTTTTTCAAATGATTCTAGAAAATAGAACTGACTCTAGAGAACAAACATGATCTTGTGTCCTGCAAATACTTCTCCAGTAATGTTGGCCATTGATATAAATCTGCGTTCCATATAGTATACTATCAAATCAACATAATGATCTTGCTGTAGAAGTATTAGCTGAAACGGGTGTCACTGTCCTGGATTTGTTCTGTTGTGCTGGACTCACCGGTTGTGCTGCCCAGAATTGCCTCCAGGAACTGAGGAGCATGCCCCAGGACCACCGAAGCCCACTGATCCATCAGAGAACTCAGCGGTGGGCGGTGATGCTGCCACCGTGGAGCACAAAGAACCCCAACAGCAAACTTTGTCCCATGGACTTCCAGCACTCAGACCTGATCTGAGTTTTGGGAGCACAGGCCCTGAGTGGACATCGTTCCTGTAACTACTGTCCACACCCACGCAGAGACTGGAGGTGTCAATGGCAGGATCCTACCTCGGTGGTTCTGAAACAGTTGCCCAGTGGTGGGTCTGCAGGACAGCGTTCGGTGGACAGTGCCCCAATGGACCCTCCATCAGCCCCAGTGCAGGGATGGGCACCCAATAGTCATGCTCTCCATGAGATATGAGTGACAATGGTGGTACCCTGGCACCATGATCCGTGAGCTGTCACAAGTGTGGGATGAGACCTGGACACCTGAGGAGATGGCTGCAGAGACCCTGGAGCCAAGAACAACCAGTGCAGTCCAGCCCTCCCATTCACAATGCTGTTTTGGATGGGAGCAGCATGGTGGTGTGGAATGGCCATGGTCACTGCGCTCCCGTGGACTGGCCTTCAGCATCCTTCCCCATCACGCACAAATGCACAGGCAGACACCGCATCGGACAAGTTTGCTCTAAGGCCCCAGGGTGCCCGCAGCTGGAGCAAGTGGGGGGCTCGGGAGAAAAGGGTGTGGCACCGATCAGAAGGCCAGGGTAGAGTATAGTTTTCACAGGTGAGCTCGGGTCACGCCCCAGCAATGTGAGTCCTCACAGCTCTGCGAAGCTGAGGTCACGCTGGCACCCAGCTGGTGAAATGAAGGTCCGCCACGGCTGGTAGTTTCCAGACCCCATGGCCAGTACACCCTCCGTAGCACCAATTCAAGGGAAGGTGCCTCATTGGGGCCGGGGGCAAGGGGAGAGGCCCCAGGGGACTTCCCAAAGGGACACAGTGAGCCTGGCCCCAGCTGCACATGCACGCACCAAAGCAGAGCCAGATCCAAGACCTTTGGTCAAACAGGATCGTTTCAAAGAAGCAAAACCTACCACGATGATTTCTGTGGGTTTCAGGGTAGAGAGGATGGACAGACATAGGAAAAGAGGGTCATGAGCACACACTAATCAAAAAACCAAGAGATGGGACAGGGAACTTTCTGGGTTTCCACTGGAAATCACCTCAGGCTTACAGGAGGGAGCCAGGAATGAGCTGTCCTCAGTCTAGCCATCCACCTGCTGCTCCTCTCGTGGACTCGGACCTGCTTTCCCTCAGGGCCCTTCCTGGCACGCCTCAGGCCCTGGAGGAGGGAAAGGTATTGGTGGCTGCCCAGAAGGGTCCCAACTCTGGGTCTGAAACAGCCTGCATCAGCACGAGTGGGCTAAAGGGACAAAGGCCAGCTGTAACCAAGACTGAGAAGTAAGGATGCACAGTCCGTGGAAAGCACCCTTATGAGGGGCTGGTTATGTCAGTGCCAAGGTAGCCTGCCACTCCTTGTTTCATACTGTCAACTGTTCATCCAGAAAACAACAGGCAATAAAGGTCCTTCCATCTCTCACCGAGCCTGCTTTGTACTCCAGCCCCCGAAAGATGGACGAGGGGATAACAGAGAGGCAAGGGCATGGAGGCACCAAGCAGCTGGGGCACCTGAAGACAGCCTGGCCTGTCACATCAGGGAGGACTCGATGGAGTCTTATAAAAGACAGCCCTGGCTCTTCCTCGGACCGTGGCGTCCCAGCATCTCCCTGCATCCTGCACCATCCGGGCCTCTCCTTCGGCCTGGGCGCTCTCAGAGACCATCGCCAGGATATCGCCCAGGGCCCCCTGGCCAGCGTGCCCAGCCCCGGGCTGGCGGGAGGAACAGACCCTCCCAGCATGTGCGGCTTCCAAGGCGCAGCCCCAGGTTCTGACAACTCAGTGCGGCCAAATGCCGGCACCCCCAGGATGGCTGCTCAGCACCGTCCCAGGATCCGCTCCACACCCACCATCCACAGGCTTAGGCAATCCTAAGGCACAAAGGGAGCAATTGAAAATCAAGGATGAACTGCTAAAAGATACAGAAAAAGGCATTAAGATTAGTGAACATCAAGCAGATGCTCAATTAGGAGTGGATCAAAACCTCCAGTTCCTGGAACAGAGTCCCGAGACAGATGAGGGAAAAAACCCAGAAACTTTTGGTTTTCTGTTTTGATAAAATGGAATTATTTTTACACAAAGCCAGCAGTTGAAAACACTGGCTAATGTCTATACAGTGGGATAGAACTACCTGGAAGAAACGTCCCTTAAATCTACAACTCAAAATTGTCATTATAATTAAATACTATAATTTATTTGTGGTCAGTGCCATAGACCTACCAAGAAATAAACCTATTAGAGCAGTGTGTTAATAAAACTGCTAATTAAAAAATAAAAGAGAAACTAATAACTCTGTTGTTTTCTAACCCAAGATTCTTAAAAACCAAGCAAACAAACTAGGAATACTGTGCGGCAAACACGTCCCAAGGACCAGTCCTCCACCCAGCACCCCTGACCTAGGAGCCCAGATGGGGGAGGTGGTCCTGCCCACAGCAGAGGGTGCCCCGGCCCCCCAGGGGAAGGTGGCCCCCCCCCAGCAGGCCCCAATTTAAAATGAGACTCTCAGGAGCTGGGCAATCTCCCTCCATCCCTGCTGCCCGTCCTTTCCCCTGGGGCATCTCTACCCCACCCGAATTCCTGCTGACACCCTCCCTCGGGGCACCACCTCCTGCCCTCACCACCCCCACCCCGGCTGCCCCATCCCCCAGGGCACCACCCTCTCCTGTCTCTGCTGACCTCCTATCCCAGGATGCACCCCTCCCTGCCCCATCCCTGCTGCCCATTTCTCACTAAGACCCAGCCCTGACTTATGGGGTCTGACTCCCGACAGGCCTGGCCTACGCTTAGTATGTACCCATCAACAATTGGCAACTGGTTTTTAAAGGCAGCCACCAACTCCCCAAATCACATCCATCACAGGCACTGTCAGGCAGGACCTGACAGCAGGTGTGTGGAGGCTGGGCCTGGGGGAGATGGCGAGTCTGGCTCAGCTGTCACTCCCTGTCACCCAAACCCAGCAGAGCACACCAGCTGCCAGTTGCCAGCACTCAAAGCATTAAGCACACTCACTAGAGTGCAGCAGCAGGCAGTGCCCAGAGCCCATGTGGTTACCCATCCACGGGTGTTGTGTCCTCAGGCAGAGCAGGAGCATTGTGTTTAATTTCTGTATTTTAATTACAGCCCACATGGTGCCAAATCAGACCCACGTGCTGCCATCACAGCCCTGCACTGAAGGAGGCATGCCTTCCTTCCGAGTGCACCTGCAGTGTGAGATGCATGGATTCTGTAGGGAAGTGCCTCCTGGTGGGTATGGGGCACTCGTCACTGGCCACTACCACAAACCCAAGGCTTCCCGGGGTCCCGCAGTCTCCAGGGTGGTTCTGGTCTGTGACGCTCAAGACCCTGCAGGTGCCTGGGCACTGACAGAGTACATGGGGCACGGGACACGGGGTGCCGTAAAGACCCGAACCTCGGAGCCCCGTCAGACACGGCACCCAAGACCGCGACTTCTGGAGCACACCATGGACCCCCCCCATTCCCCTATGAGGACAGCAGGGCCAGTGTCCCCACAGCAAGGTGGCAGGAAAGATCTGCTGAACAAACGATGAATAAAGATCAAAACTTAGGAACAGTAAGTTTTGATGATGTAACCAGACCTGGAGTAGTGAAGTCCTCTGCAGGCCTCCTTGGAAAGAGAGATGCCCCTGGTTCTTGTACGCCAAGCAGGCACAAACAACCTGTGAGCACTGATCCGCTCTACATGTCAAGATTTTTCTAAAGACACTCTAGTTCTGAACAATTCTTAACCACACAAAAAAAAGAGACTGAAATACAATGTACAAACAGAAGGAACTCACAAGTGTTCGTTTACTGCTCTTAATCTAACTAAGGGGACAAAGACAGCCTGGGAGGACTGACCCCACAGCGGCTGCCAGGAGAGCCGCTCTAGAGGGTGTAGCCCATGCCTGCCCGCAGGGCGGAGGCAGTTGTAGGGACAGAACTCAGGCTGAAATGCCATCGGAGACCCTGGAAGGCCTACCCCAGGGTATGAGTAGACAGGTGTGGGTGGGGCCTGGGAATCCACAGGCCCAGTAAGCTCTCAAGTGCTGCTGGTCTGGGCAGCCACCAGCCCTGAGTACCCATCCCCAAGAAACTGCTCCCAAGGACCCACCCCGAAGACCCATCCCGATAGTCCCACCCCAAGTACCCACCCCCTGAGGACCCGCCTCTGAGTAACTGCCCCTAAGGACCCAACCCCCCGAGGACCTTCCCCTTAGTATCCACCCACAAGCTTCCTTGGCCCTTTTATGACCCTCCCCCCATCCTAAACCCTCCCCCAAAACCACCGATCTGCTTTACATTCCTAGACAGCAGTCTGCCTTTTCGAGACTGTGACACAGAGTCCAAAGGACACAACCTTTTTTGCCTGGCTCCTTCCATGCAGAGCATCACGCTGACATCCATTCACACCCAAGCAGTATGGGTGCTCTTTCCTGTGTATTGCTGAGCATATCCCATTGCACAGATGCACCACAGCGTTTATTCATTCGCTGCTGAGTATGATCTGAGTAGTTTGCCATGTTTAGCGATTACGAATGAAGCCAAACCATGAACATATGAACAGTTTTGTGTGCATGGGCCTCCATGTCTCTTAGGGAAATACCTGGGAGTGGAATGGCTGGGTCATGGGTGAGGCATATTTTAATGTTCCAAGAGGCTGCTGGATGCTTCTCCAGGTAGGGTTCCATTGTCCATTTCCACCTGCAGCCTGTGAGAGTACCAGTTCCCTTACATTTTTGCCCACACTTGGCATAATCAGTCTTTTTTATTTTAGCAAATGTTGGAAACTCAGTGGTGTTTACAGGGAAACTGTGGCCCTGACTGCATTTCCTACATGACAAGTGAGGCCGAGCATGTGGCACACACGGTTCGCCCCACTGAATCCTGGGTGAGGGGTCTGTTGTAGGTAGATTCAGGTGTGAACTTGGAAAGGTGACGATGCCTAGTTATACTGCTGTGGACGTGAGCCGATGGCATGTGAACCTCATCTGTTCCTGATTACACCTGTAGGAGGCATGCCTGCTGCAATCCATGCTTGATTTAATTGGCTGGTGCTTAAATGAGAGAGCTCAACATAGTACAGCCCACGCACCTCAGCATATCTCATCTCAGCACTTGCAGTTCAGCCCAGGCCTTCAGAGATGCAGAAAGGAAATACCCGAGGAAAGTCGTTGGAACCCAGAGGCCTGGAGAGAAGGCCAGCAGAGAGTGCCCTGTGTCTTCGCATGTAAGAAAGAACCTCCGTTGAAAGTTAGTTGCCTTTCCTCTGAACAACTAACAAAATAAATCCCCTTTTATTAAAAGCCAATCCATCTCTACTGTGTTGCATTTGGCAGCTGGCAAACTACAAAAGGGTCCATTCAGACTCTGAACTATCTTTCTTTAACTCGGTGTTTGTCTTACTGGGTTCTGGCAGTTCGTTACTTATACAGTGTTTAGGTACAAGTCTTTTCTTCAACATGTTTGCAAATTTTTCTTCCCAGACTGTGACTGCTTACTTATCTTTATAAATAAATGTCTTTTGAAGAGGAAATGGGCTCCATTTTGATGAACTCTAACTGAATTTGATCTTGAATTTTACACTAATTGGTGCTTCAAGTGTAACATTTAAGGAATCTTTGTCAAGCCCATGTTTTTAGGATGTAATGATGTAATGAGATGTCCTGTTTTCTTGAAGTTTTTCAGTTTTAGCTTACATTTAGGCCTATGATCAACCTGAGTTCATTTTTTTAACATGTTTTGCTGTCAGGGCTGGCCGAGGTTCTGTTTCTGCCTATGGCCATGGAGCTGCTACAGCACCATTTGTTGAGAACTTTGTCCCCTCCCCAGTGAACCTGCTCTGGTGACTTTCTCAAAAGTCCGTCTGTTTACAGGTTTGCTCCCGGCTCTCGGTGCTATTTTCTGGCCGCTCACGTGGCCTGCACTGGCCTGGCACTGTCTCACTCAGCTTAGCTCTGTGGCACATCGTAGTTGGGTAATGGAGGCCTCCAGTTTTGTACTTCCACAAAGTTGTTCGGGCTATTCTAGGTTGTTTATATATCCCCATAAATTTCAGAACCAGTTTCTCAGTTTTCACAAATTTTCACGAGGAACCCAGTCAGACTTTGAATGGTTTTACCTTGAATCTATAGATCCACATGGGGAGAGGCCATCCAAGGTATGGACATGGCAGTGTGGGAGCTCACAGCCAGGAGCGTGCCAATCCCCATTCCCCCACTCGGTACCCTACCCATCCCCTTGGGCAGCCCACCCACTGCCAGTCCGTGGCAGACAGCTGGAGAGCTCTCTTACTGCAGCTCACACCTCTGCTTGAGGACTTGTGTAGGGGTGTGTGCCGGTTTGAAAGGGCTTAAGTAAGTCCTCTAGAAAAGCCATGGTTTAATCCTAATCAATCTTGTGGGAGCAACCATTTCTTCTAATCCTTCTTCAGTACTATCATTGGGAAATTTGATTACGTTATGTCCACAGATATGTGACTCACTCAGTTCTGGGTTTTAAATTTCACTAGACGGAGACGCATCTTCACCCATTCTATGTGGGGTCTTGATTAGTCGACTGGAATCCTATAAAGAGGAGACATTTTGGAGAGAGTTCCTTTTGAGAATGAGGAGGGAGCTGAAGAACCACAAACAGAAGGATGAGAGAACCACAGAGTCCACCAGCTGGCAACTTTGGTGGTGAAGAAGGAAAACATCTCTTGGGAAGCTTCAATAAGCAAGAGGCCTGGAGAGAAAACCAGCAGATGCTGCCATGTTGGCCATGTGCCTTTCCAGCTGAGGGAGAAACCCTGAATGTAACTGGCTGTGTTAGTTAGGTCCAGGTGTCAACTTGGCCAGGTGAAGATGCCTAGCTTTGTTGCAGTGGACATGAGCCAATGGCATGTGAAGCTCATCTGTTGCTGATCACATCTGCAGTCAGCAAAGAGGCCTGTCTGCTGCAATGAATGATATTTCATTTAATTGGCTGGAAGCTTAAATGAGAGCACTCAACCCAAGCAGTTCAGCATACCTCATCTCAGCACTCACAGCTCAGTGCAGGCCTTTGGAGATGTAGAAAGGACTCACCCCAGGGAAAGCTGTAGGAACCCAGAGGCCTGGAAAGAAGGCCACCAGAGATAGCCCCCAACCCACCCTCTCCCCATGGCTACCCACGTAAGAAAAGAACCTCAGCTGAAAGTTAGCTGCCTTTCCTCTGAAGAACTATACCCTGAGGTCCTTCCCTGTCCCAGCACCTACACCCTAGACTCCTTCCCTCTGTCCTGGAACCTGCATCCTGAGTTCCTTCCCTCGGTCTGCAGTACCTACACTCTCCAAGTGCAGGCTGCTTGGACCTGCATGGTGCACCAGGGGCTCAACCCCAAACTCAGGGTGCCTTAGAAATGAAAAGTATCTCAAGACAAACAAGACTGGCATCCCATCATGCTGCTACAGGGTCCTGAACAACCACAAGCACCCACAACTCAGGTCCGCCAGGCTGCCCAGGAGGTTCTGGCACAGAGGCAGATTTACAGGGCCCACAGCTCCTTCCCAGCTGTCTGCAGGGAGTGGGACCCATTCACTGAGCACAATGCCCCAGAAGGGTGGAGGAGCTACAAGAGCTACTCCAGATTCTTCACCCAGCAGCCTCCCTGACCAGAGGATACCATGGCAGAGGCCACGCGGAGCTGGGGGGTGTCCATGCACTTCCAGTGAGGAAGTGTCCCAGGGACGGTTCAAGTTCGGCCCTGGGGTAGGAACATGTAGGTTATTCCAAGAACTGCACAGCAGCCAGCAGTGTGGCTGGGACCCAGGACCAAGGTGGGACCAGAGATGCTCTGGGGAAGGGGGCCCAGGCTGGGAGGACCCTGAAGATATTACGCTGGGGGCATTTTCTCAGGGAAATGAGAGCTACAAAAGACTCTGAGCTGGGGAGCAGAGGGCACGTTGGAGCTCACTGCTGCCAGGTGGGGGACAAGAGGGCCAACGGGCAGGGGTCCAAAGGCTGTGTGCAGTGCCATCTCGGTGACCCAACCTCCCAGACCACATGGGTGCCGGGGCCTCTGCTCCAACTGCCCCTAAGCCTCAGCTGATCCCTGAAGCTCCACCTCGGACACAGACCCCACTGACCACCACTCCTCACCTTCACCATCGTCCACCCTGTGGGCCAGCAGTGAAGCCCACTGGATGCACTGGTTGAAAGCAAGTGAAGTGACACACATCTCTCTCCAGTGCTCCTTGTAACAGACAAGAACTGGATAGACTCCTTGGGCTGCACAGGCCTAGGATCAGCAAACACAGGCCGCCTGGAGGGGAGGACAGGCAGCAGCAGCAGCTAACATTTAGGTGCGGTCCACACGCCAGTACTGTCTACATGCAGTGCTGTCCACGCCCGGTGCTGTCCTGAGTAGCCACCACTGTCCACACCCCACACTGTCCTGAGCACCCAACACTGTCCTGAGCACCCAGCACTGTCCACACCCCATGGTGTCCTGAGCACCCAGCACTGTATACACCCCGTGCTGTACTGAGCACCCAATGTTGCCCAAACACCACACTGAGCACCCAGCACTGCCCTAGCACGTGGTCCTGTCTATACCCGGGCTGTCCATACCTGATGCTGTCCACACACCATAGTGTCTTGAGAACCCAGCACTGTGGTGAGAATCCAGCACTGTACACACCGTGCACTGTCCTCAGCACCCAATGCTGTCCACACACTACGCTGTCCTGAGCACCCAGCATTGTCCACACCGTGCACTGTCCTGAGCACCCAATGTTGTCCACACACCATGCTGTCCTGAGCACCCAGCACTGTCCACACCCCGTGTTGTCCTCAGCAACCAATGCTGTCCACACATCACACTGTCCTGAGCACCCAGCACTGTCTGCACACCATGCTGTCCTGAGCACCCAATGCTGTCCACACAGCACACTCTCCTGAGCACTCAGCATTGTTCTAGCACTTGGCCCTGTCCACACCTGGTGCTGTCCACACCCGGCACTGTCCCGGGCAGGCCCACCACATGCACAGCCTCACCTAAGTCCACCCAAGCTGTGGCTGACAAAGCACAGTCACAGCGCTGAGCTCAGGGTCTCATCTCGAGGCCTGGCTGCCCTCCACGATCTGATGAGAAGCCTCACAAGGGAAGGTCCCAGTGAGTACCCGGAGGCTGAACCGGGCCCAAGACCCAGCCCAGAGAGGACGGCGGCCCCGGGAGGCCCCTCAGCTTCGCAGACCCAGCCACGCAGGGAGCACTGCTTCGCCCCACCTCCCCACCCCTTGGGCCCCTTCCCTCCTTGACACCCCCCAAAAGATCTTCCTTTCTCCCAAACTGGGCCTCCCAGGCTCATCTTCCCAAGGCTGAGCTGGCCATCCAGCATGGAGCCGTGTAGCGGAAAGCACCCTCCACGCCAGTTCATGAGCAATGCCCCATTCCCCGCCACAGGGTGGCTGCAGGTGCTCTCAGGGGCCAGGGCTGATGGGCCTGCTCCTCGCCACCGTTTGGGGATGGGGGCCACGGGGGATACCACATGGTCTCAACTAGGCCTTGGTGCACTGTCCGGATGGCTGCAGAAATCCCCTGACCCCCGCAGTGCCAGGCTTCCCAGGGACATGCAGGCGGCAGGTACCTGGCAAGCTCGCAGGCCAGGGAGGTGAGTGGGGGCCCTGGGCAGGTACCCACAAGGCAACAAGACTCGCCCCATCACTTACGGTGTGATGACTGGGACTCGGGGCCAGAGCACAGCTTTGGTGCAACCTCCTGGCAAAGTGGGGGCCAAAACCGTGCAGGGCCTGGCCTTGGGGGCTCAGGTGAAGGCCCCCACCCCACCTGCTGCCTCTGAAGAGTCAACTTCATTCTGGGAACAGGTCAGGACACTGACCCCATTCATATGTGTGAAGGCATTTACATACATGACAAATACATTTCAATTTTCTCTCTCAATTAACAGCCTATTCTTTGAATCAGACTCAGCTAAAAAACATTGCTCCACCACCATTAGTCTTATAAAAATTCAATTTCCCTCCTCTGACAGGCAGAGGCCAGTGGGCTGGGGTGGGAAGGGTGACCACCAGGGCCAGTGGGGCCCAGCCCTCCCGGACGCCTTGGAGTGCAGGATCCACTTCACCACGTCCAGCACGAGGCAGACAGCGCCAGGCTGGCAGGTGAGGGCTGCATGGCAGAGCAGGGAGCAGGTGGGCTGCCCTGGCACCGTCACCCCAGCAAGGAGCAGGCGGAGGGGCGGACTCTCAAATGAGCTCCAAAGAGGTGGAGCACTTCTGGGCACTGCCCCTGCCAATGCAGCCCGACCCCGGTGCACTGGACGCACTCTGCCCAAGGCCAGGGCGCTGTGGTTGTGCCTCAGCACTGGGAGGGGTAAGGCCAGACGAGGGGGTGAGGCCGAGTGAGGCTGGGATTGGGGGCCAGGAAGGGTGAGGACAGTTCCTTGCATGGCCAGCACAGATGTCCCAATTTAACAACACTGAAAACCCTGGCCCACTCCCAACTGCTCCAGCACCCAAGGCAGCACCTCTGTCCCTGTGCACCCTCCAAAAAGCAGGGTTTTCCCCACCCTGGCCTTGGCACTCATGTCCATCACTGTATCCAGTCCCAGGTGGGGCCATGCTCCTGCCAGTGTCAAGTCCTCTGCTGGGCTCAAGGTTGAGCAAACAACACAGACCAGGCCTCGTGAGAAAGAAAGATCCCACACGGGTGCTGCATACACTGCAAGGGTGGGGAGGCAGGGAGGAGAGGTGAGGAAATGGTCCATTGTGAGGGAAGCTGGGGCTTCCCTACAGGTGGGGTATTAAGACGATCATGCTCCCACCCAGCAACCAGCTTCCAAACCCCTGCTCAAGCGGCTTCTGCTCAGAAGTACCTCCACCTATCCTGAGCAGAAGGTCTGGCCTGTCCGTAGCTGGCCCCCACCAGACTCTGCCAATCGCAAGTGGCCACACACGGCCTTGCAGAAGGTGCCACACTCAAGTCCCAGAGTCACCTGCGTGCACCACTGTGTCCCTGTGGGCTTTCCACCTTTCACCCCACATGGTAGGCTCTGCCTTAAACAGCAGGCTCCACCCCATATGACAGGCTCCACCCTCACAGCAGGCTCCACACACACAGCAGGCTTCACCAACACAGCAGGCTCCTCCCACTGTAGGCTCCACCCCATATGACAGGTTCCACGCTCAAAGCAGGCTCCACCCCATATGACAGGCTCTACCCTCACAGTAGGCTCCACCCTCACAGCAGACTCCATCACATATGACAGGCTCCTTCCACACAGCAGGCTCCTCCCACTGCAGGCTCTACCCCACCATTTAAGGGCTGTAGAGATGCAGCTGGGTCTTCACCTAAAGCGCCATCGCATTCTGCGAGGGACAGAGAGCTTTCAGACCAAGGCAATGGACTTCACCAGGGAAAGCACACAGTTCCAGCCCCCCGCGACCTCACCCTGAGGCCCCATGCCAACGAGGGCTTACCATGAAGTGCTCCTGGGACTCCTAGTCTCATGCAGGTAGACACAAACCCTGATGAACTCCGTCATCACGTCACTGGACAAGAGTTCTCTGGAAGGGAAAAGGTGACTCTTTAATGCAAACCCACCTAGGCACTCACCATTCTGTGGGTACAAGAGTGATGGTTCCAACACTTTCACACCCTGACACCCACGAGGCAGAGAAAGGGATGAGTGAAGGATGCTGACAGCCGGGACAGGAGCCGGCAAGCCTGTGTATGTTCAGGTGTTGGGCACAGAGCCCCCCAGTCACCCCACAGCCCCCCAGATGGAGGACCATGCCAGGGATGCAGCTGGGGCATCTCCTTGGGCACGAGTCACAGGGACCCTGGTCACATCACAGCCCCCAAGATGGAGGACCCTACCAGGGGTGCAGCATGGGCACCGCCTCACAGCACACATCTGGGCTTCATGCAGACATCCGAGCTCCAACAGCAGGATTCACACTCACACTTTCACGCTCACAGTCCTGGGGCCGTGAGGGGGGGCAGTGAACATGGTGAGGAGGGCAAGGGGCCCTCAAGATGCACAGTGTGGATGGCATGATCTCCCCATCATGAGGCATATCAGCCACACCCTGTGCTGCCCCAACCCAAGGCTGGAGCATCCACCTGGGCCCCGGAGGAGATGGTGAGACAGAAGGGGATGGAGGACGGAAGCACCAGGGCTGCCCCACCAGCAGAGAAAGGGGTGCGGTTTCACAGCCTTGAGACTTGGCACACTTCAGAACTAAGAATGAATAGTTAAGGAGAGAAAACGGAAAAGGAAAATTGATTACAGCAATATTTCTATTTTTAAAACATACTTTATTCTTTATTTCTTTCTTCAACTGGCTCCTTATGGAGATGTCTATACATTACCTGTGATTCTCAAAATTGACCTCCACTGTACTTTATCTTCTTGAATCACCTGTATGTGACATACTGGGAAACCGGGAGAAGCAGAGTTTCTGTTCTGCATAACTCCCCTACTGCATTTCCTGCAAAGCCGAGCCCTGTGAAGAATCTCCTAACAGCCTAGAGGCCACAGGGCCTTAGACCTGTGACCCCTGGGAACAGTGGGGACGGGACAGCTTCACGACCTAACAATCAGCCTGAAGGGCATCCACCTCACCCGAAGTTTTTAAATAGTTTCCAGCATGTAGAAAGGTACACACAGTCATAAGACAGACCCCATGTTCACAAGACCCACCTTCAATGACTCTTCCTATTAGGAGGGACTTGCTTTTTTGTAGACGACTCAGCATCCAGGGTCATGCCTGTAAACACATCTGCTCGGGCCCACTCCCACCAAAAGAAACCTTGATGCAGAGTCTGCTTTCCAGTACGCACACTGCATGCATCTGCTAGCTCGGTCAGTTAGCTTGGATGAACTGCAAAATACACCAAAACGTCACACCTTAAAAAATACTATTTGCAAATGCCTTTTCCGCATCAATCGAGATGATCATATGGTTTTTCTGCTTTGATCTGTTGATATGGTGTATTACATTAATTGATTTTCTTATGTTGAACCATCCTTGCATACCTAGGATGAATCCTACTTAGTCATGATGTATAAGTCTTTTAACATGTTGCTGGATTCGATTTGCTAGAATTTTGTTGAGGATTTTCCTATCTATATTCACTAGAGAGACTGGTGTGTAGTTTTCTTTTAATGTAATATCTTTGTCTGGCTTTGGTACAAGAGTGATGTTGACTTCGTAGAATGAGATGGGTAGATTTCCTTCCTCTTCAATTTTTTTGAAGAGTTTTTACAAGATTGGCACTAATTCTTTCTCGAATATTCGGTAGAATTCACATGTAAAGCCATCTATCTATCTGGTCCTGGACTTTTCTTTTTGGTGAGCTTCTTAATGACTGATTTTATTTCTTGTGATTGGTGTGTTGAGGTCATCTATTTCTTCTCAAGTCAAAGATGGTCATTCATGCCTTTCTAGAAAGTTGTCCATTTCATCCACATTGTCATGTTTATTAGCATAAAGTTGTTCACAGTTTTCTATCATTACTTCCTTTATTTCTGTGGGGTCAGTGGTTATGTCTCCTATTTCATTTCTGATCTTATTTATTTATTTGCAGCCTCTCTCTTCTCCTTTTTGTCAATCTTGCCAAGGGTCCATCAATCTTATGGATTTTCTCATAGAACCAGATTCTGGTATTGTTGATCTTCTCAATTATTTTCTTGTTCTCAATTTCATTTATTTCTGCTCTAAACTTCATTATTTCTTTCCTTTTGCTAGCTTTGGGTTTAGTTTGCTGTTCTTTCTCTACTTCTGAAAATGTTTTAATTTCCCCCTCATTTTTGAAGGACAATTTTGCAGGATGTAGAATTCTTGGTTGGCAGTTTTTCTCATTTAGTAATTTAAATATATCATCTCACTGTCTTCTCGCCTCCCTGGTTTCTGCTGAGAAATCTACACATAGTCTTATTGGGTTTCACCTGTATATGATGGATTGCTTTTCTCTTGCTGCTTTCAAGATTCTCTCTCTCTCTTTGACCTCTGATATTCTGATTAGTAAGTGTCTTGGAGTACGTCTATTTGGATCTATTCTCTTTCGGGTACGCTGCACTTCTTGGATTTGTAATTTCAAGTCTTTCATAAGAGTTGGTAAATTTTCAGTGATAATTTCCTACATTCGTTTTTCTCCTCCTCGTCCCTTTTCTTCTTCTCGGACACCCACAATGCATACATTCGTGTGCTTCATATTGTCATTCAATTCCCTGAGTCCCTGGGAAATGAATTTTCCTTTTTTCCCTATATTTTATTTTTATTGTTGGATTTCAGATGTTCCGTCCTCCCATTCAATAATCCTATCTTCTGGCTCTTGAAATCTACCATTGTAGGTTTCCATTGTTTTTTTCATCTCTTCTACTGTGCCTTTCATTCCTATAAGTTCTGTGATATGTTTTCTTAGACTTTCGATTTCTTCTTTTTCTTCATTCCTTGCCTTCTTTATATCCTCCGTCAATTCACTGATTTGGTTTTTGATGAGGTTTTCCATGTCTGTTCACATGTTCTGAATTAATTGTTTCAATTCCGGTATCTCATTTGAATTGTTGGTTTGTTCCTTTGACTGGGCCATATCTTCAATTTTCCTAGTGTGACTTGTTATTTTTGCTGGCGTGTAGGCATTTAATTACCTTAATCAGTTTATTCTGGAGATTGTTTTCACTTCTTTTACCTAGGGTCATCTTCTTGGATGAATTTGTTGCCTATCTGTTCTTTGACCTTCAATTCAGCTTTTTCTGGACCTCTAGCTTAGGTATTCTTTAACAGAGGAGAATTTTTCAGTTCTTGTTTTCTTGTTTCTTGCCCTGTCTGTATGGTACCTCCCCCCACCCCCCGCCACCCTTAGGACAGTCTACTTAGGTATTATAGACCTCAACTAGATTTTCCAAGACCAAACTGGCCTCCTGTTAGGAAGAAAGAGTCACCCGCGGCTGTTCTCCCTGAGGGTGAGACCCAGCAGGTTGAAAGACTTTCCTGTGAAGTCTCCTGACTCTGATTTTCTTATCCTGCCCAGTATGTGGTGTTTGTCTGCCTGTGAGTGCCATCAGCATAAGGTGATGCACTACTTTAACTCTGGCAGACTCTTGCTGCTAGGGGCATGGTGGAGACAGAGGAGACAGAGGAAGCTTGCTTTAATGGCTTCAAATTACCAAGTCCTGGGGTCTGAATTCCTTGAGAGAGGGATTCTACCTGAACTGGGCCTCACCCCTCCCCTGCAGAAGGTAAGAGCTCCAGACAAGCTCTTAAAGAAGCTTGTTTCTGCCTATGCCTGGGGCAGTTGCAGCCTCAGAAGTCCTGCTGCTGTATCCAAAGGCAGCCAAGCCTCCACAGAAACAGAGCACAAAAACCTCTGTTTCTTTTTTTTCCCATCAGCCCTGCCCACTTAGCACTGGGGCAAAAATGAGTGACCTAGGCTTTGACCAGCTTCACCTGAGCTGGGGACCCATTTTTAGTAGTCAGAATTTGCGAATTAATTCCACATCTGAAGCCAAGTTGCGCTCAGACCCTGCTGCTATAAAGTCCCTTTCCTTTTCCCTCTGGGAAGCAGGCTGTTGGGGAGGGGTGCCAACCACTTTGGCTTGGGGAACTCACGGTTTTGGGGGGACTCGCAGCTGGTCCGGCTGGTACAGGGGTGCACTGTGTGTCTGATCACTGATGTGGCCCCAGGAACTATTCTGTACTGTTCCTGGTTATTTCTGGAAGATGAACTAAATCCCACATGGTGCTAAGCCACTGCCTTGGCTCCTCCTCAATATGCACTATTTTTAAAAAAGGGCTATGATGCAAAGATTCAGAAAACACAGATTCAGTTAACATTACTGAATTCAAGATACCCTTTGTCATTACATATTTTATTCTGTTGACAGATACTAAAATATAAACATTATCTTCCTGAGGTTCTCAAAAACCTTTGGAATTAAAGGTCTTTACTTGCGATTTTATGTCAATAAGAATTGAGAATCACAAAAGTTACATCATAAATTTTGAAGTGTTTCAAAAGTTTACAAGGGCGAATTTACATATGGAGGAAGAAAATGCCAAAAGTTAATATTTTCTAATGCAAAATAAAATTAAACTTAATACCAAAGCAGGAAATACCTTTAAATGAAGCAGAACCACCGAACCCATTGGAATTTATAGCCACCTTGCAAATCTTATCTGGAATCGTGCTACTGTTAACAATATCAAGGGATTCAGGGTAACTGAGTTTCTCAGACTGGGCTCAACTCCATCCTAGTCAGGGTTCAAAGGACAGACTAGCTCTTGCTCCTACAGAATGTAGTATAGAAGAGACACTTCCATCCCATGAAGGTTCAATCACTGAAGTCATTCAAAGCTTAGGTAGTGTGTTCTACATATCTGAATTTTCCATCCCAAAGTTATTTAACTGGTTTCTGAAGCTTGGCTTCAGATAGTCCATTTTTTATGAAACAGTTATTTTCACCTTCAGCCAAAATCTGTCATAGGGAAAGACAGACTTTGAATAGGAAATCTTAGTATTCAAAGGATTACCCAGGCCATTTACAGACTCAAGGCACCTGTAAGCAGGGATCTAAAGCCTAATATTCAATCTCACATGCCCTTAAGAAAGTCACTAAAAAAGGCAGCCAGGGCGAGGGGTGGGGTGGGGTGCTGCTTACCTTCACACTTAGGGAAGTCTAAGTTCTAGACACTCACACCAAGAACAAGAATATAAACCACTATGGCCATTCTTCAGGTATAGAAACAAAATTGCCTGAGAAGCTGAGAATAGTCATCACCACAGCTAATATTCATGTATGCTCATGATGAGCCAGGCAATCTAGGCACTTCACAAATGTGGATTTATGTAGTCACCACATCAACTTTATAAGATGGGGACTAGTTTTATCCCACTTTTGTAGATGAGGAAACTGAAGCAGAGGATCACAATCATGGAATAGTGGAGGCAAGATTCACTCCCAGGAAGTCTTGGAGTCAGAACGATGGGCCTGAGAAGAGCTGGGACCTAGGATAATTTAACTCCTATGCCACAAGGCCACAAACAGAACACAAGCACAAGCAAGGTATCAAGGCATGCACTGTGCTTTGTTCAGAGAGGGCACATACACATGTCAGTGCAGCTACGGTAGGAGACCTGAAAGAAGCACTGGTGCCCTAGAGTACATCCTACTGTACTGCCAGGCCAGGTTTATTGTGCTGGCCCCTGCTTCAGCATGATTCTCTAGCAAGGGAGTCCTCTGATCCCTCTCTTGAACAGACCTTTTAAGAGGCAGAGCCAGGTATAAGTAGCATACTCAGCCAGAATACTTATACCTGGTCAATACCTGGGCTGCTCACCACTTTCAGTGGGACACCTATAGGGGCTGGCAAACTACAGTTGCTGGGCCAAACTTGCCCAACACCTGTTTCTATGAATGAAGTTTTACTGGACAAGCTCAGCCATCTACACACTGTCCACGGTCCATGGCTGCTTTTGCATTAAACCAATAGAGTTGATTAGTTGTGAAAGAGACCCTATAGCCTGAAAAGCCTAAAATATTTTTCACCATCTGGCCCATTAGAGAAAAGTTTGCTGATCTCTGTATTAAAAAGTTCCAGAGAACAGAGACTGGAAAATTCTGCTGTAAAAGTCAGGTGATTTCTCAGAAAGCACTAAAACACCCAACATAGATAAAGGTATTTTAAGTGCATCCATTTTTCAGTGAGAAAGAACTTCACATCATCTGGCACTTACCCTTCATCTCCTGAGGCAAGTTCCTTCTGACCAAGTGTACTTGGACCCTATGTCCGTCCCTTCTTCTCTGGGGCTCTCTTTTCGTCCTCCTCACCTTCCTCCTTAGGAGTGACTGAGCTGCGCCCTCAAGTTTTGCTGCTTTCACCCGGTATCACTGTGAATTACAAAGGATGGGTGGGATCTGGAAAAAGACACACAGAGCCCTCCTCAGATTAATCTCTACTCCGCCAGATGAACACACACATTTGGAGCTGCAGGGAAAAAGTTAGACTTCATAAAAAAAAAAACCTCTGCACCCAAGTAGAGCTTTTCAGGAAAGTAATGGAGGTCTCAGCCACCAATCATTTATGTTTCTAAAAGCACACAGAAAAACTTCCTAAATTTTCCTAAGTTCAATGCAAACCTGAAGTTCAGACCAAGAGTTCCAAACAGATCTGACTTAAGCAACTTATTCTGTTGGGTGGACTGGGAAGGTAACGGTGGGTGATGAGAAGAGAAGTGGGAGAGGACAAGAGAAGGGGTGAAGAAAGATAGGAAGTGCAAAAGTGCAACAGAAGAAAGGTCTGGAAACAAAGAAAATGAGGAGTCCAAGGTGAAGGAGAAGAAAGTCAAGAGTAGGAGGTGATGGGAAAAGAACAGGTCTAGAGAAATGCAAAACAAAAGAGAAAAGGAGCATTGACATGGATACCTTAGAGTAACAGTCAAAACCTCAAGGACCAGGCTTATATGTAAACTGGGTGGAGGGAACCAGTTACCATCAAACAGGAAGCTGAGGTGACTGAGGCAAAATTTAGAACATATGAAAGTGCCCATCAGTTCCAGTCAACTGTGGACACATGTAAAAGACCACAGTGATCTGATTTGATCTTTCAACAAAAGCCATAAATACTGTTTTTTTTTTTTACATGGGTAGGCACCAGGAATTGAATCCAGGTCTCCAGCATGGCAGGCAAGAACTCTACCTATGGAGCCATCATGGCCTGTCCCTGTTTTTTTTTAATTTAATTTTTTTTTCCTTATATTTTGGTGAAATCTCTCTATCTAACTTTAAATTAGGAAAACTATTTCTCTAATTTATTTTGCTGTTTATTTTTTTATACTGCAATAAAAGCAAAATTGGTCCAGATTCAGCTGACCATAATAAGTATTTAGCACGTTTCTTCAGGACTCAGACTTTGCAAAAGCCCTTCCCTGGGAAGGGCAGACAAAAGAAAAACAATGATGCCCCAAATATGGGAGAGGGCATACCTGGGCCCCAGGCCAGGGTACCAACCTGTATCGACACAAGACACTAGATTCCAAATCACTTTGTAAACCAGCTGAGCTAACACTGATACCCCCAAAACGCTTTGCTGATATCTGACTAAGAATAACAGGTGGAGAAGACCACAGTAAAGTTAATGGAGAGAGACAAGGGGAAAGGCTAAGGATATGCGTAAATATGTACACATATATACCTGCTGTCGAGTACAGGTGGCAGAAGTTATGGATGGAGCAAGTCTGGACCCGCTGGTAGCTGGACAGAGCAGACACCTGGTGTGTTCTGACCCCAGCTAATTTAGGAAATAGTCTAACACTGGATGGTGCGATGGCAAAGAATGATAGTGGGGCCTGCAGGAAGACTAGAGCGGCTGCTGATCAGACTTTTCCTTTTGTCCATGGATGGAGATGCCTGCATCGTCAACTTGTGCTGGAAATCTGCTTAAGGAAAGACAAACAGACAGATAGCATGTGCACTTGAATTTTCCCATAATGAAATTCACGTAAGAAAACTGACAGGCCTGAAAAGCTCACTGTTCACCTGGAAAATATTCAGTCCCAGAATCATCTTTTTCCCAAAAGGACACGGAAGATAGAGATATGGAAAGGAGCAAAATTCATTTTCTGAGTGACCTCTCATTACACAGTCTTCAGAAAGCTGTCTACAGAATACAGACTTACAGGTTATATATGACGATATATCTAGAACAGGTTTTTAGACAATGAGACCTTGTAGATTATTCTAGAAAATTTAACTTCAAATTCTCTATTTCATATAATGTAGTACTTTGCCCTCTTTTCTCAGGGAACAAAGCAAGTGGACTGATGCTTCTTACTGAGTGGGGGCACAGGTGGGTATTAAGAACTAGTCCTTCGTGAGAACAACCTAAAGAAATGAGGGAGACGGTCCAAACTCTGATATTTTCCAAAGGCAGTTATGGTACAGCAGAAAGAATGTAGAACTTAAGGACATTAAACCAGGGTTTGTGTTTAGCTCTGAATTTCTGAGTTTCAGTTTCCTCATCTGTCCAATAACAACAGCTGTTTGTCTGCACCTGGGTCTCCCCACTAAGCTGTATTCCCAGCATCCGGCAATATACTCAACACATGTTACATGCTCAAGAGGTGCTTAAAGACTCCAGATTGTCTGAAAAGAAAAAGATATGCGACAAGGATATCAAAAAACACATCCATGAATGCATTCACTGAATTTCAGTGAATTAATTCCGTTGTCTATACTTAAGCTACCACTGAAACCCAATCACTGCTGTTCCCATCATGCTATTTTTCCTTAGCTCCTTATACTTCAAATAAGCTTGCTTCCTTGGGTCTTATGTATCAAAACACAAGTTAACATTTTTATCTATACAAACATACACTTAAACACTCACCTTCTTCAATGGGTGCACTATACGCCACAAAGATTCTAATTCATAGCTTCATATTTCTTCGCATTTTTCCAAGGCTGTACAAGCCAAAAATGTACATTTTTTTTTCAGCCAATGTGTTACTAAAGGTTATGTGTAAATCAAAGCCCTATGAGTCGACACAGTGTACCCCAGTCTGGACTGGCTGGACCAGCTGCGAGACTCTGCTGCGGTGAGCTCCCCGAGCAGCGCACGCTTCCCCGGACCGCGGCAGCTGGTGACAGGCGCCCCTCCCTCCCTCCTTCCCGGAACGGCTGAGAGTATCAGAGAGGTAAGTTTCCCAAGCTGCGGTGGCCGGTGGCCGGCACCGCTCTTTCACACACGGCTTCCCAGACCGGCTACGAGTCTCGGATCAGTGGGTTCCCGAAGCCGCGGCGGCAGGCAACTGACATCCCTACCCCGTGGGTGGCTTCCCATCTAGCGGCGAGTCTCGGATAGGCGAGTTCCCCGGGCCAGGACGGCTGGCGGTGGGTGCCCCTTTCCCACAGGCGGCTGCACGGAGGGAGAGGAGGGAGTTCTCGACAGTGGCAGGGACTGGGTCCAACCAAACACCAAGAGTGGCATTAATAAAGGAGCCACAACATCTTTTGCTGATGGAACCCACTGACAGACAAGCACCACATACTGGGCAGGATAAAAAAAACAGAGCCCAGAGACTTCACAGGAAAATCTTTCAACCTGCTGGGTCTCACACTCAGGGAAATCTGATTCAATGTCCAGATGCCAGCAAAAAATAACAAATCACACCAGGAAAATTGAAGATATGGCCCAGTCAAAGAAACAAACCAATACTTCAAATGAGATACAGGAGCTGAGACAACTAATTCTGAATATACAAACAGAAATGGAAAACCTCTTCAAAAACCAAATCAATAAATTGAGGGAGGACATGAAGAAGGCATGGGATGAACAAAAAGAAGAAATGGAAAGTCTGAAAAAACAAATCACAGAACTTATGGGAATGAAAGATACAGTAGAAGACATAAAAAAAAAACAATGGAAACCTACAATGGTAGATTTCAAGAGACAGAGGTTAGAATTAGTGAACTGGAGGATGGAACCTCTGAAATTCAAAAAGAAACAGAAACTATAGGGAAAAGAATGGAAAAATTTGAGCAGGGCTCAGGGAATTGAATGATAATATGAAGCGCACAAATATACGCGTTCTGGGTGTCCCACAAGGAGAAGAGAAGGGAAAAGGAGGAGAAAAACTAATGGAAGAAATTATCACTGAAAATTTCCCAACTCTTATGAAAGACCTAAAATTACAGATCCAAGAAGTGTAGCGCACCCCAAAGTGAATAGATCCAAATAGGTGTTCTCCAAGACACTTACTAGTTAGAATGTTAGAGGACAAAGAGAAAGAGAGAATCTTGAAAGCAGCAAGAGAAAAACAATCCATCACATACAAGGGAAACCCAATAAGACTATGTGTAGATTTCTTAGCAGAAACCATGGAGGCAAGAAGACAGTGGGATGATATATTTAAATTACTAAAAGAGAAAAATTGCCAACCAGGAATTCTATATCCAGCAAAATTGTGCTTCAAAAACGAGGGAGAAATTAAAACATTCTCAGACAAAAACTCACTGAGAGAATTTGTGACCAAGAGACCAGCTCTGCAAGAAATACTAAAGGGAGGACTAGAGTCAGATATGAAAAGACAGAAGAGAGAGATGTGGAGAAGAGTATAGAAAGAAGGAAAATTTGATATGATATATATAATACAAAAGGCAAAATGGTAGAGGAAAGTATTACCCAAACAGTAACAACACTAAATGTTAACGGACTGAATTCCACAATCAAAAGACAGAGACTGGCAGAATGGATTAAAAAACAGGATCCTTCTATATGCTGTCTACAGGAAACACATCTTAGACCCAAAGATAAACATAGGTTGAAAGTGAAAGGTTGGGAAAAGATATTTCATGCAAATAACAACCAGAAAAGAGCAGGTGTAGCTATACTAATATCCAACAAATTAGACTTCAAATGTAAAACAGTTAAAACAGACAAAGAAGGATACTATCTACTAATAAAAGGAACAATTAAACAAGAAGACATAACAATCATAAATATTTACGCACCGAATCAGAATGCCCCAAAATACATGACAAATACACTGCAAATACTGAAAAGGGAAATAGACACATCTACGATAATACTTGGAGACTTCAATTGCCCACTCTCATCAATGGACAGAACATCTAGACAGAATCAACAAAGAAATAGAGAATTTGAATATTACAATAAATGAGCTAGACTTAACAGACATTTATAGGACATTACACCCCACAACAGCAGGATACACCTTCTTCTCAAGTGCTCATGGATCATTCTCAAAGATAGACCATATGCTGGGCCACAAAGCAAGTCTCAACAAATTTAAAAAGATTGAAATCATACACAACACTTTCTCGGATCATAAAGGAATAAAGTTGGAAATCAATAATAGGCAGAGCGCTAGAAAATTCACAAATACGTGGAGGCTCAACAACACACTCTTAAACAATGAGTGGGTCAAGGAAGAAATTACAAGAGAAATTAGAAAATATCTCGAGGCGAATGAAAATGAAAACACAACATATCAAAACCTATGGGACACAGCAAAGGCAGTGCTAAGAGGGAAACTTACTGCCCTAAATGTCTACATCAGAAAAGAAGAAAGGGCAAAAATTCGGGAATTAACTGTCCACTTGGAAGAACTGGAGAAAGAACAGCAAACTAACCCCAAAGCAAGCAAAAGGAAAGAAATAACAAGGATTAGAGCAGAAATAAATGAAATTGAGAACATGAAAACAATAAAGAAAATCAGTAAGACCAGAAGTTGGTTCTATGAGAAAATCAACAAGATTGATGGGCCCTTAGCAAGACTGACAAAAAGAAGAAGAG
The DNA here is from genome assembly GCF_023851605.1 of Tamandua tetradactyla. Classification (NCBI taxonomy): domain Eukaryota; kingdom Metazoa; phylum Chordata; class Mammalia; order Pilosa; family Myrmecophagidae; genus Tamandua; species Tamandua tetradactyla. Next base: position 12,709,063 of record NC_135335.1, read on the forward strand.
AGAGGATGCAAATAAATAGGATCAGAAATGGAAGAGGAGACATAACTACTGACCTCACAGAAATAAAGGAGGTAATAACAGGATACTATGAACAACTTTACGCTAATAAATACAACAATTTAGATGAAATGGACGGGTTCCTGGAAAGACATGAACAACCAACTTTGACGCAACAAGAAATAGATGACCTCAACAAACCAATCACAAGTAAAGAAATTCAATCAGTTATTCAAAAGCTTCCTAAAAAGAAAAGTCCAGGACCAGATGGCTTCACATGTGAATTCTATCAAACATTTCAGAAAGAATTAGTACCAACTCTCCTCAAACTCTTCAAAAAAATTGAAGTGGAGGGAAAACTACCTAATTCATTCTATGAAACCAACATCGCCCTCATACCAAAACCAGGCAAAGATATTACAAAAAAAGAAAACTACAGACCAATCTCTCTAATGAATATAGATGCAAAAATCCTCAACAAAATTCTAGCAAATCGAATCCAGCAACACATTAAAAGAATTATACATCATGACCAAGTAAGATTCATCCCAGGTATGCAAGGATGGTTCAACATAAGAAAATCAATTAATGTAATACACCATATCAACAAATCAAAGCAGAAAAATCACATGATCATCTCAATTGATGCAGAGAAGGCATTCGACAAGATTCAACATCCTTTCCTGTTGAAAACACTTCAAAAGATAGGAATACAAGGGAACTTCCTTAAAATGATAGAGGGAATATATGAAAAACCCACAGCTAATATCATCCTCAATGGGGAAAAATTGAAAACGTTCCCCCTAAGATCAGGAACAAGACAAGGATGTCCATTATCACCACTATTATTCAACATCGTGTTGGAGGTTCTAGCCAGAGCAATTAGACAAGAAAAAGAAATACAAGGCATCAAAATTGGAAAGGAAGAAGTAAAACTATCACTGTTTGCAGACGATATGATACTATACGTCAAAAGCCCGGAAAAATCCACAACAAAACTACTAGAGCTAATAAATGAGTACAGCAAAGTAGCAGGTTACAAGATCAACATTCAAAAATCTGTAGCATTTCTATACACTAGTAATGAACAAGCTGAGGGGGAATCAAGAAACAAATCTCATTTACAATTGCAACTAAAAGAATAAAATACCTAGGAATAAATTTAACTAAAGAGACAAAAAACCTACACAAAGAAAACTACAAAAAACTGTTAAAAGAAATCACAAAAGACCTAAATAGATGGAAGGGCATACCATGTTCATGGATTGGAAGACTAAATATAGTTAAGATGTCAATCCTACCTAAATTGATTTACAGATTCAATGCAATACCAATCAAAATCCCAACAAATTATTTTTCAGAAATAGAAAAACCAATAAGCAAATTTATCTGGAAGGGCAGGGTGTCCCGAATTGCTACAAGTATCCTGAGGAAAAAAAACGAAGCTGGAGGTCTCACGCTGCTGGACTTTAAGGCATATTATGAAGCCACAGTGGTCAAAAGAGCATGGTACTGGCATAAAGATAGATATATCGACCAATGGAATCGAACAGAGTGCTCAGATATAGACTCTCTCATCTATGGACATTTGATCTTTGATAAGGCAGTCAAGCCAACTCACCTGGGACAGAACAGTCTCTTCAATAAATGGTGCCTAGAGAACTGGATATCCATATGCAAAAGAATGAAAGAAGACCCATATCTCACACCCTATACAAAAGTTAACTCAAAATGGATCAAAGATCTAAACATTAGGTCTAAGACCATAAAACAGTTAGAGGTAAATGTAGGGAGATATCTTATGAAACTTACAATTGGAGGCGGTTTTATGGACCTTAAACCTAAACCAAGAGCACTGAAGAAAGAAAGAAAGAAATGGGAGCTCCTCAAAATTAAACACTTTTGTGCATCAAAGAACTTCATCAAGAAAGTAGAAAGACAGCCTACACAATGGGAGACAATATTTGGAAACGACATATCAGATAAAGGTCTAGTATCCAGTATTTATAAAGAGATTGTCCAACTCAACAACAAAAAGACAGCCAATCCAATTACAAAATGGGAAAAAGACTTGAACAGACACCTCTCAGAAGAGGAAATACAAATGGCCAAAAGGCACATGAAGAGATGCTCAATGTCCCTGGCCATTAGAGAAATGCAAATCAAAACCACAATGAGATATCATCTCACACCCACCAGAATGGCCATTATCAACAAAACAGAAAATGACAAGTGCTGGAGAGGATGTGCAGAAAGAGGCACACTTATCCACTGTTGGTGGGAATGTCAAATGGTGCAACCACTGTGGAAGGCAGTTTGGCGGTTCCTCAAAAAGCTGAATATAGAATTGCCATACGACCCAGCAATACCATTGCTAGGTATCTATTCAGAGGACTTAAGGGCAAAGACACAAACGGACATTTGCACACCAATGTTTATAGCAGCATTATTTACAATTGCGAAGAGATGGAAACAGCCAAAATGTCCATCAACAGACGAGTGGCTAAACAAACTGTGGTATATACATACGATGGAATATTATGCAGCTTTAAGACAGAATAAACTTATGACGCATGTAATAACATGGATGGACCTAGAGAACATTATGCTGAGTGAGACTAGCCAAAAACTAAAGGACAAATACTGTATGGTCCCACTGATGTGAACCGACATTAGAGAATAAACTTGCAATATGTCATTCATAACAGAGACCATCAGGAGATAGAAATAGGGTAAGATAATGGGTAATTGGAGCTGAAGGGATACAGACTGTGCAACAAGACTGGATACAAAAACTCAGAAATGGACAGCACAATACTACCTAATTGTAATTATGTTAAAACACTGAATGAAGCTGCATCTGAGGTATAGTTTTTTTTTTTTTTTCTATTATCGTTTTATTTCTTTTTCTGTTGTCTATTTCTTTTTCTAAATCGATGCAAATGTACTAAGAAACGATAAATATGCATCTGTGATATTAAGAATTACTAACTGTATATGTAGAATGGAATGATTTCTAAATGTTGTGTTAGTTAATTATTTTAATTAATTAAAAAAAAAAGTCCTATGAGTCAAACATGAACTCAACTGCATTCAGAGAACTAGTCATTTAAATAAACCTTGACATGAGCTATTCTGCAAAGCCAAGATTTCTCCTGTCTCACATATACACACCTTCAAATCTGCAAACTGCCACCCCACCCCACCCAGTCACATGCTTCCTTCTCCAAGTTTGCCTAGAAGGGAAGGTGCCTATGTGAGCAGCCATGCTTCTAGCAGCCTGGACCATACTCACCTATCAGTTCACTCTCTGTGTTCAGTCACAGTCACTAAAGCCCCTAAAGTGGGCAAGATTTTCAGCAGGCCAGCGTCTTTCTACGGAACAGAATGGCCGATTTCAACAAAGGTCCATTTTGAAAACCTAGGTCTTATGTTTCCAAAAGCTCAGTCTCCACTATTGGAACAGAGTAGGTAGGGATCCTTGCCCACACCAAGCCCTTGCCCCACCCCACAACCAGGCTCTCTGTTCTCACATCCAGCAGGCTCCTGGCCACTGACCAGAGGGAAGGCTGATGCAGTTGCCATCCTTGAGCTTCAACCGGCTCTCCCTGCACTTGCCCTTGCGTTTTTTCACTCAGGGGCTTCTCCTGGCACAGCTGGTGGATGATGATGCTCAGCTCCCACTCCAGGATGTCGATCTCCCACTCAGCTAGTTCCTGCTGCCTGTCACAGCAGCTCTTCTAGGTTCTTATGCAGGAGCGTGGCCCACATCAGTTCCTCCTCCCAGGTATGGAGCTCCTACAGAACAGGTGGGAACCATCAGAGAGAAGTGTGACACTGACTGCACAGCAGTTAGGGGTAAGGCCAGAGAGCCCCAGAGGGCAAGTGCTCGTGGCAACCTGAGGGACTGGCCAGGCCCTGCAGAACTTGTCCTAGGTGCTCCATGCTCCAAGTCTCCAGTGGAGAGAGGAGGCGGGTACTTAACTGATCAATGACCCCCAACCAACATGGATGGTGGGGAAAGGAAGGCACAACACAGGCACACTGAGGATGCAGCCAGAGTAGTGAAAGCCACAGGCCAACCCCTAGAGAGGGAAGCTGCGAGTTTCCAGCTACTCCTTGAAACTTGTTTAAAACTGCCTGTGGCTGAAAACTATAGTCATGTATTTGAACTCCACAGTCTTAGTTCTATTTTACTTTTTTTCATTTTATAAAGGATTAAAAAAAAGACACCAGGACCAAATTAATGTGATTTAACTTAAAATATGTCCACTGCAAATGAATCACCCTCCAGGCATCGCCTAACATTCAAATAAAAACAAATATATTTTCAGGGTGGCTGTTCAAGAAGTATGTCAGGCATGCCATCTAAATCTTTGTTTATTTGGTGAATAAGTCCACTGAGGAACGTGGTTTTAACTTTCATCTGGTCCGAAAGGATAATAATTTGCTCTGGAAAGATTGTGAGAGCACAGCAAGAAGAGAGAACATTCTCTGAAGTCTTTGCCAAAACCAAACTCACCTGCTGTGCCACCACACACCCCTGAAATGAACCTTCAATGAACATGTCAAATGTCATCCAGAGCAGGCTATGCCTCTGCAGCAATTCAAGACAGCGAGACAGAGAATCTCAAAAATTGCAGACAGAGAACTCTCTTTTCCTTCTCAGAAGGAGAGCAGGAGCCACAAATCTGGAGGAGTACAAGTGGGGCAAAAATCGCATTTGGAATCCCATATTCTGAGCCAAGAATGCTCCTTCCCACTCTGCTCTGAGAATGGGGGTGGAAGCATACAGGTGGGAAGATCCTCTTTTCAGTTTCTCCTTTATCCTTCTGCATGAATTTATAAACGAACACAGCACTGGTTCTCAGCAAGAGGGTGGGGAGTATGGAATCACAAAAACAGGAGAGAAAACAGGAAAGAGAACAAAGGATGTGTATAAAATTTTAAAACCCAGAATACAAACTATTAACACTAGTTCCCCTTTGTGGGACTGAAGTGAGATGGGAGTTGGAGGCTAAGTCTTAAGAGGACTTAATGTCATTAACCAGAGACCCACACCTAAAAAGCAGGACGTTCCTTTCAATAAAGGCAGGACACCCTCCAAATCCTCGGTTTCCCTACTTTCGCCATTGAGAATGAAAACATTTGGAAGATGAGGAAAAATTATTCTTAGTTGGATGATTTTGTTGCCTAACAGAGAAAGTGAAAAGTTCAAGCTAATCTCAACCTTCCAAAGTTCTCCTCTCCCATGTACTCAAGTCTAAGGGATAGTGGTTTGGTTCTAACTAGACTTTTTCCTCAATAAGCTCAAACCCAGCCCAGAGACCAATGCATTCTCACAATACTTAGAAGCAGTAGTTTGAGCCAAGCTGAAGAATAAGCTGAATCACACAGTAAACTAGGAGGTTTCTGGAGTACTCGTCTATGGCACGATATACCTAGAAGACCTTCAAACATGGTAAACTCCATACTTGTGAAACACCTAAATGGGAGTCAATAGTATGCAAACCACATCTCCCATATATAGAATGATTTAAGAGGTTCCTTTCTATAGAGAAAGGTCATATATATCTCACTTTCGTTTGTTGAACTTCAAGCCTTATAACGGAAAAACATCCTAGCAAGAGCTCTGGAATAAACTGCCTGAATTCAGGTCCCAGCTTCACTATCATTAACTGTGTGGCCGTGGGCAAATTAATCAGAGAATCATATGTCATAGGAAATGCACAGCGCCGAAACAACAGAGTTGCATTATATAAGATAATTAACCCATTACATAAGAATTACTTCGAGCATAACCTATACAGTACATGCTTAGAAAATAGCACATAGTATACTAATGTTAGCTATAGTGAGAAAAGATTTGACTTTTCCTAGTACTTAGTAACAAAATTCAACTTTTCTTATTGGCTAGTTTCCCTATAACTTCACTTATCAAAAGAAAGGTAACCAAGAATCAGTGATTCAGCAATTAACAACAACAAAAAAAAGTCATCAAATCAGGGGGTTCTTCTAGTTGGAATAGTACTAGATATAGGAACAATCTCTTTGAATGAATCATTCTGTTTAACAGTCAGTACAGGTCCACCCACCAGGACCCATAATGATTCATTATAAGCTCAACTCCAGCCCCTGCAGGATATTCACAACTTGAAAAAGAGACCTGTGTGTAGGACTGCTATGGTGTATGAGTCTCATCTCTTCAAATCTGCTCCAGAAATTATTTTCAAACAATTTGTTAGGGGAATGACAATGCCTACTGGAAAGAACATAGGATTTGGAATCAGACGGCCCAGGTGTGAGGCTCTGCTTCCTCGCTTACTAGCGATACGATGTTAGGAAAGTCACTGGCCTTCAGCTATGAGACAGAAGCAGAATGACATCTGCCCTACATATTGGTGGCCATAAGAATCAGAGACCTTTCAAGTGAAAGGAATGGCAAACCATAAAGCCATATACAATTTTAACAACCAATATTACTATAGTGCTATTAGCTTACTAAATTCCCATAGTGGGGAGTGAGGAGGAAAAGAGGAGGCTAGCCACATCTGTATGAACATCCCTTGAATCCCCAGCTATGGTCTCACCTGCCCCTGAAACATGAGCAATGTAATTGCATGTGGTTAGCTTCACCTGTGTAGTTGCTGACTGCTAGCTAGACACCAAGGGACTTAAGAACTAGAACTAGTCAGGAAATGGTCAACAAAACAAAAAGGCAGGCATAGGCTAGGCGTTTCTGAACTCTCATGTTTGGCTGGGCTTGGCCTTTTCATGAAATCATGAAAAATGTCCATTTTAGACCTATGTTTTTTTCTAGCTCATACTCTGCTTCTGATTCTGATACCAAAAGACTAAAGCAGGATATTATGATAACTATTCTTCTCAATATTGGAGCAATCCTCTATCCAGTCAACTATCATCTAGTAGTCCAATATAGAACCATGAAACCTTTCCTGAAGCCTCTTGTATTTTCAGCCAGTGGGGTAATACACTCTAGTGGTAACTGCCAAATGGTGCTCCTCCTTGGGTTTAGACAATTAAGTAAATAATTTTTACGGAGACGTTTGGGCTCATGACTTTTTCTTCTTATGCCTGCAACATCCCCAAAAAGAAAAGAAAAGGTCTGTATCATTCATTATAGATCACATCTGAGGCCTGGGGAATTCACTCCACATAAAACCTGGAAGGAAACAGCTGCACTGTTAAATCAAACCAGGCAGGAAGGCACTGCAGTTAGGATCAGGACGGTTAAGCAAACTCAGTCCAGAGGTCCAGTGGAGAAGGTCCACTGATTGAATGCATGTTTTTTTTTTCTTTTCATGTTTTTTTACCTTTTCTTTGGCCCTGAACTGGTCAAACATTTTCTGAATCTCATGTCTCCAGTCATCCTGCAGGCAGTGGAAGGAGTTCTTGGGCATTTCAAAGAAACCAGACTCTCTATGGTACTCAGCTGGTCCAGGATATTTGTGAAAGATGGTCATGAATGGGGGTCAGGATTGCAGCAGTCTGAATGGAACATGTGAGTAGACAGAAAGCATGAATAGACAGAGGCAAATTTAAGAATTAGGGTATTAAGTGACCTCATTTACCAGAAAACAACCTCTCACTATCCTTCCAGAAACAGATTGGAATTTAGAAAACCCAAACAGGACTCAGGAAGAAAAGTAAGTGGCCAAAGTCACAACCATTAGTCAGGAGTGAAAAAGAAAATAAAATGCAGCAATCCCAGTGCCCGTCCAATTCTGACTGTTAATTAAGTATAAGAAAAGCAAGCCCAAAGAGTTTTCTTGGGTAAAGTATTACTACCACAATTTACCATGTAACTACTTAATTCCAATCCCTCTGGGCCTCAGTTTCCTATAATAAATGAGCTACTCTTCCCCACCTCAATGGGATGAAATAAAGGCAAGGATGAAAAAAAAAAAGCACTACTGTGGGAGTCAGGAAAACTGAGTTCTGTCTAATCCCAGCTCGGCCACCAACTAGTGGAGTGACAATCTAATCACTTAACTTCTTTTGGCTTTAGAGTATGCCCTTACAAGATGATGGAATGACTAGATGACTTTTAGAGTTCCTTTCTTCTCAGATGTTCATTTCTATATGTAAGATATTAGAGGTTCTGAAATAAAAGCACTCATGCCTGTTTATTTTGAATTAAAGAATAATATACTAGACGATGAGCCTCAGTGACTAAGCTAGCTTATGCAGTCACTGAAGACTGGTAGAAGGGACAACTGTGACATTAACATAGGAGGATGCAGACATCATCTTGAAGTAACTCTACCAACTGCCCATAGGATTCCTCCTCAGGTGACTAACACTGTATTTCCTCTTTTAGTAACTGATCCTGTACAACTGACCCAAATCCACTAAGTACTAGTAGGAAAGCAAACTCTCCCAACTTTTCCTCAGGCCACGGGCCACTTACCTTCCATGAGTTTGGCAAAAGGTTCTGGGCACGTAGAAGGAATGGGAAGGGCGAGTTTGTTCGTGGCTACACCATAAGCTACTGCTAAACCATCGATTCCTTGGAAGGGCACCTCACCAGTCAGCAGCTCCCAAAGCAGCACCCCATAGCTAAGGAGAGGAAGAGGACAGAGGCCACGTAATAAACCACAACTACAATCTCAATAAAACAGTTTATGAGACTTTACTGAGCATCCTATATTCTTCCCAACACAAAGGAAGAGGAACACAATAGATGTACTGGTATGATATAAAAGAGGGGCTATATCACATACTAGCTAAAAGCAGAAACTATTGACTCAAGTGTACTTGATTTCAAAGCCATATTCCACTATTCCTTAGTTGTGTGACTTTGGGCAAGTTACTACATCTTTCCAAGCTTCAAATTTTCTATCTGTAAAGCATAAATAACATGACCAGTTTCCCATGAAATTAGCACAAACTGCATGCTCAGTTAGGCCACAATTGTTCTTGCTGATGTTGCAAACTAGGTGAAAAGGCAAATTCTCAAGCATCACATATTTTCAGCTTTAAGGAAACTTCAGCTTTAGTCATAGATCCCTTTTCTTCTTTTTTGAGCAAAAAAACATAGATCGACCACCCAAACAAATGGATTTTACACCTATAAAATAAATGCTCACTAAGTTGAATAGATTTCTCCACGTAAATCAGCATGAGCAAGTCCTTAACAGAGAACTCTGTCTAAGGAACAAAAGAAAGATTCACAAGGGCAGACCACATCGGTAGAGCTGAGTAGCATGTCAGCTTGGAGAGTCTCATTATTCCCTCCCTGCTTTTCAAATCCACATGGAGAATTTCTTTTCTCATATCGTATGAGTCAGAGAATGGGGAATTACAAACCTTTTTGGAATAATTATTCTAAAAATTCAGAACCAGGCAAAATTATGTAGTGTTCAATTATTTCAAGAATAAGCCACAACAAGAAACCATAAATAAAGTTCGGAACAATCAGAAGAGTGGTTTTCTTTATATTTTCCACTCAAATCTCAAAGTTCTCATAATACTCATCAATAGTTTACAATCAATAATAAAGGTCATATTTTCTTTTTTAACATGGGCAAGCACTGGGAAACAAACTCAGGTCTCCGGCATGGCAGGCAAGAACTCTGCCTGCAGACCAACACTGGCCCGCCCAAGGTCATATTAATTTTAAAAATAATAATAAGATACCCAGCATCTATTTAACATGTTAACATGTATGTGCAAGGTGCTAAGGCACTTTGCAAATATCATCTTTAATTCCCATAATAAACCTGCAAGATAAATACTATCACATTATTTTTCAGATGACGAAAGCAAATTTTAGAAAGGTTTAGCAGCATAAATTAAGGGCATACATAGAGTAAGTCATGGTAAACCCTGGACCAATTCTCAAGTCCTTCTGCCTGGAATGCCCTCCTAAAGTTCCCTGCTTGATAAACTCCTAATTGTCTTTCACGATCCAACTCAAATGTCCCACTGTTCAAATGCTGGTGATCAGTGAGGGGGAAGAGTGGGGGGAATGGTATGTATGAATTTTTTTCTGTTTTCTTTTTATTTCTTTTTCTGAACAGATGCAAATGTTCCAAGAAATGATCACGATGATGAATATGCAACTATGCGATGATATTGTGAATCAGTGATTACATACGTAGAATGGAATGATCAAAAGTTACAAATGTTTGCGTTTGTTTGGTGTTTCTCGGTATTTAAAAAAAAATTAATTAAAAAAAAATGCCCCACTGTTCGTTCATTCATTCATTCACTCAACCAAAATATCTTATCAAATATTTACTATGCCTCAAGTTTGATGTTCGGCACTGGAATACAGGATAAAAAACATACAGTCCTTATGCACAAAGAAATTAGTGAGAGGGACAGAAAAGACAATCAGAATAGAGAGTGATGAGTCATGATAGAGACACTGAAGACAGAAAGGAGGGTCACCTAAACCAGTCTAGGCTAAGAGTAGGAGATGGCCCTTGAACCAAACCTTAACTGCTCAGGTGAAATTAGCTAAGTAAAGGAGGAAGGGCCCATGCCCCAGAGAGAGGGGGCGGTATGAAGAAAGGCAAGTGATCAAGAGAATGGACTAGCCCTCAAAGAACTCTATGTAGTCTGGCATGGCCAACGCAAAGCAGTATGCCAACTAACGCGCCAGCGCTGAAGACGGACCCTTGCAGAGGCCTGGCCCATTTCTTTGGATGATGGCTTTGCCCAGTAAGTTCCCCCAAAGCTCTGGTTTTCTCTCTTTATCTTAATAGAAAAAAAAAAGCCTGGGAGATGGTTGCAGGTCTTGCAACCAGACAAGTAGTTGGGTTTTAATCTGAAGCTGACAGGAACCATGCTGGACACTTTAAGGAGCCTTCCTTGATATCCCCAGGTATTACTGAACCTTTGCATGTGTTGTAGCTAGTGTGCTTCCCAACCTATGGGTTTCTAAAGGGTAGGGAGCATTCCCAGGGCCTAGTACAGTCTCTGGTACAGAGCAGGACTTCATATAGTGTGTGAGTGGGTGGATATGGGAAGGAATGCATGGCCAGATGGTCCTGCAGGCTGTCCTGGTGCCCTAGTGTAAGCCCCAAACACTAGCAAGAATCACATGCTGACTCTGACACTTCCTACCAGCCCTTTAATATGACTTATTCAGACATGGTCATGCTGTGCAGCTTCTATGAAGTGACCTCTAAAAGCCCTCAGCACTGCTGACCATATTCCAAGTGAGGCCAACTCTCACCCTTATCTGCCTTTCTTTGGCTAATGCCCTCCTCCCTGCAGAATAAAAACCAAAGTTCCCAGGGAACTCCTTTCTTCCATGTAGGCAAAGACGGGGTGTATCTGAGTACTAACTACTTGGAAACACGGTCGAGTGTTTCAAAGATTCAAACATGTGTCCTGCTTGTGTTTCCGCATCCCTTCTGTGACAGCCTCCACACGTGAACCCACGATGCCTGGTGTCCCATGCAGATGGCTCAGGTAGCCTGGAAGAAGAGGAGCCAGGAAGTCTACTCTCCCACCCGACCCTCTTCACCAAGGGAAACTCTGCTCTATCTCGCTTGTTTCCTTTTTCTGCATCCAGCTAAGAGAAATGTGAGAAGTGCTGCTCTAGAGGGGGTAAGCATCCAAGTAAGATTCAGACAGACTGAGTCAAATGCCAACTTTACCGCTTACTGGTTGATGACCTTGAAAAAGCAACTTAACCTCTCTAAACCTGTGTCCTCATCCCTAAAACAAAGACAGCAATGCCTCCCGCACAGAGCAGTTACAAGGAATAAATAATAGTAATTGCTACTCTACATCCAGAAATGACCATGACTGGCAAACACTGCCAGTTTCCCCTTAGAAAGGGTCTGAAATAAGTATGTGTTGAGGTTTACGTAGAGCACTGTTGAGGGATATGGGCATTCAGAGAAGAGGCTCTGCCCTTCAGGGGAGGACCAATCTTCAGTTTCCCTCTGCCAACATTCCTCTTTGTTTTTATAACAGAAGGCGGGGGTTATACAGAGTAACTTGGGCAGAGTGGAGAAGTGTTTGTAGGGTCCCTTGGGGAACTGGGGAGAAAGGAGATGTCAAACTTTTCTGCCTAGGGAGTTCCTGATGTCCTCGCAGGCAGTGGGGACAACCCATTTGGTGGGCTGGGCCCTCAATCTTGGGGTTCACCTCTATGGAACTTATTCCTGCAGAGGATAGACTAAGTCTACTTATAATTGTGCCTGGGAGCCACGTTGCTGGGGTGTGGCCTCTCTCTCTGGGCCCGCCCAGCAGGTGAGTTCACTGCCCTCCCTGCTGTGTGGGACATGACTCCTGGGGATGGGCTGGTACTTGGCATCATGGAACTGAGAGGACTTCTTGGTCAGGGAGGGGAGGAGAGAGATGAGACCAAGTAAAGTTCTGGTGACTGGGAGATTTCAACTGGAGTCAAGAAGTTATCCTGGGAGTTGCTCTTGTCCATTGTAAGGATGTCCCTTTTTGGTTTGTGGTGTGTTGGAGTGGATGGAGGGAAGTGCCTGGAGCTGCTGAGCTGTGTTCCGGTGGCCTTGACTCTTGAAGACAACTGGAAAACTGTGTAGCTTTTTCAGTGTGACTGGGCAACTGTGGAAGCCTTGTGTCTGGTGTTCCCTTTTGTCCAGGGTATGGACAGATGAGTGGGAAAGTGGGGACAAGGGGTAAGTGAATAATTGGGGGGGGGGGGGGGTAGGGAGGATTAGGTGGATTGAAATACTGGTGGTCAGTGAGGGGGATTAATGGGGTATAGGATGTATGTGTTTTTCTTTATGTTTCTTTTTTGGAGAGATGCAAATATTCTGGATGAGGTGGTGGTGATGAGTGTACACCTATGTGGTAATGTTGTGGACTACTGATTGTGTACTTTGCATAGACTGTATGTGTATAAAGATGTCTCGGTGAAAAAATATTTTTTAAAAAAAGGTGGGGGCTATAAATGAAGACCTGGTATTTCTTTGGCCTGAAGAGAATTCAAGAAGGAAACTGGAGAAACAGAAGTTAAATGCATCTACGCCCCAGAGATAGATGGGAAGTAGAAATCAATATATTGCCCACCGCCAACCCCACCCACAATTGAGAAGATCAAGAGAACCTTCTGAGACCATTTATAAGCTGCCTGGAAGGACAAACTCACCAAAATCACTGCCTCTGAGTCCAACCCCCAACAAAGGAACCATGGGCTCCCACAGTGCAACCAGTAATTTCCCAGGAGTGCTCACTGCTTAACCCCAACCCCTGGGGGAATGTGCACTTGTGTCAATTATTAACCACCCAGAGGACCTGAAAAAAAATAATTAACTGCCCCCAGAGGTTCAGTAACCATTTGGTAGGGTCAGAGGTGGGGGAGGAGGGAATATTTTATTTTTTCAAAGTAAGAAAAAGCATTCCGATAGATTAAAACCCTTCATGGCCAAAGGCACAGCAATTCCACATCTATGCTGAACCAGAACTCTTTTTTTTTAATTAACCTGCTCTATCCCTACGACTGTCAACTCGGGGTCCTTCATTCTGAAACGGAAGGGTCACTTTTGAAAGGAGTAGACTGGGGAATCTCTACTACTTGCTAATATATACTCTAGGAACAACACTGACTGTGGCTTTACTTTGGCAAAATCAATCAAACTAATGATAGGAAAGCACTTTTGCAAGTTGTAAAGTAACATACAATTATTATTCTTGTTAACAGAACCCTCATTCAAAATGATGATATATTTAATAACCTATGAATACATTAATATATTTTTGTATTATTAATATAGTAATAATACAATAAAATTACTGTATTAATAATACAACTGTTTATTAATACAATAAACATAGCGTGTTTATTAACATGGGAATATGTCTGTGCTATAATCTTTTTAAAAGCAGCTTACAAACCAAAATGATCCCATTTTAAGGATAGGTGAATGACCTATCCTTAATAAACAGGAGGAGAAATCATACCAAAATATCAATACAGACTTCCTGGAAGATGGCGGCTTAGTAAGACGCGCGGATCTTAGTTTCTTCTCCAGGACACCTACTAGGGGAGTAGAAACGATACAGAAAGCGCCCAAAGCCACAACAGAGATAAAAAAGACAGCGTACCCCATCCTGGAACGGCTGGCTGGCTGAGAGAAGCAGCTCGGGTGAGATCGCCGAGGCGCGCGGGCCTTACCGGGCGGGGTGGCAAGCGGCCGGAGTTACTCCCTTCCCCCTTCCCGGGCCGGTTGGGAGAATTGGAGAGGTGGTCCCCTGAAACCAAGGCGACTGGCGCCCACACCACGCGCAGCCCCCGGACCAACTGAGAGAATTGGATCGGAAACCCCCAGGCCGCGGAGAACGGTGACCCCGTGACTCCCGGGGAACGTGCACTCTCTCGGGCGGGCCGCTGCCGCTGGCGCCCTCCCGCCACGCTTGTTGCCCAGGGCCGACTAGGAAATTCGGACGGGCTCTTTCCCTGGCTGCGGCGACCAGCAACCCTCCCTGCGTTCGGACACCCTCCCTGCGTTCGGACCCCGGGCCGGCTCAAGCCGCTTCGGCTAGCGAACCCCCAGGACGGCGAGAGTTTTCCAAAGTTTAAGGTCCCACAGCACCTTTTACTGGTGGGACCCGCAGACAAACGTGTGCCACGAGCGCCACCTACTGGGCAGGATAAGAAAAACAGAACCCAGAGATTTCACAGAAAAATATTACAACCTTGCTGGGTCCAACACCAAGAGAAATCTGAATAAATGCCCAGACGCCAGCAGCAGAAGATAACTGTCCACGCTCAAAAGATTGAGAATATGGCTCAGTCAAAGGAACAAACCAATAGCTCAAATGAGACACAAGAGCTGAGACAACTAATGCTGAATATACGAACAGAAATGGAAAACCTCTTCAAAAATGAAATCGATAAATTGAGGGAGGACATGAAGAGGACATGGGCTGAACATAAAGAAGAAATAGAAAAACTGAAAAAACAAATCGCAGAACTTATGGAAGTGAAGGACAAAGTAGCAAACATAGAAAAAATAATGGATAGCTACAATGATAGATTTAAAGAGACAGAAGATAGAATTAGTGATTTGGAGGATGGAACATCTGAATTCCAAAAAGAAACAGAAACCATAGGGAAAAGAATGGAAAAATTTGAACAGGGTATCAGGGAACTCAAGGACAATATGAACCGCACAAATATACGTGTTGTGGGTGTCCCAGAAGGAGAAGAGAAGGGAAAAGGAGGAGAAAAACTAATGGAAGAAATTATCACTGAAAATTTCCCAACTCTTATGAAAGACCTAAAATTACAGATCCAAGAAGTGCAGCGCACCCCAAAGAGATTAGACCCAAATAGGCGTTCTCCAAGACACTTACTAGTTAGAATGTCAGAGGTCAAAGAGAAAGAGAAGATCTTGAAAGCAGCAAGAGAAAAACAATCCATTACATACAAGGGAAACCCAATAAGACTTTGTGTAGATTTCTCAGCAGAAACCATGGAAGCTAGAAGACAGTGGGATGATATATTTAAAATACTAAAAGAGAAAAACTGCCAACCAAGACTCCTATTTCCAGCAAAATTATCCTTCAAAAATGAGGGAGAAATTAAAACATTCTCAGACAAAAAGTCACTGAAAGAATTTGTGACCAAGAGACCAGCTCTGCAAGAAATACTAAAGGGAGCACTAGAGTCAGATACAAAAAGACAGAAGAGAGAGATATGGAAAAGAGTGTAGAAAGAAGGAAAATCAGATATGATATATATAATACAAAAGGCAAAATGTTAGAGGAAAATATTATCCAAACAGTAATAACACTGAATGTCAATGGACTGAATTCCCCAATCAAAAGACATAGATTGGCAGAATGGATTAAAAAACAGGATCCTTCGATATGCTGTCTACAGGAAACACATCTTAGACCCAAAGATAAACATAGGTTGAAAGTGAAAGGTTGGGAAAAGATATTTCATGCAAATAACAACCAGAAAAGAGCAGGAGTGGCTATACTAATATCCAACAAATTAGACTTCAAATGTAAAACAGTTAAAAGAGACAAAGAAGGACACTATATACTAATAAAAGGAACAATTAAACAAGAAGACATAACAATCATAAATATTTACGCACCGAATCAGAATGCCCCAAAATACGTGAGGAATATACTGCAAACACTGAAAAGGGAAATAGACTCATATACCATAATAGTTGGAGACTTCAACTCACCACTCTCATCAAGGGACAGAACATCTAGACAGAGGATCAACAAAGAAATAGAGAATCTGAATATTACTATAAATGAACTAGACTTAATAGACATTTATAGGACATTACATCCCACAACAGCAGGATACACCTTTTTCTCAAGTGCTCATGGATCATTCTCAAAGATAGACCATATGCTGGGTCACAAAGCAAGTCTTAACAAATTTAAAAAGATTGAAATCTTACACAACACTTTCTCGGACCATAAAGGAATGATGTTGGAAATCAATAATAGGCAGAGTGCCAGAAAATTCACAAATACGTGGAGGCTCAACAACACACTCCTAAACAACGACTGGGTCAAAGAAGAAATTGCAAGGGAAATTAGCAAATACCTCGAGGCGAATGAAAATGAAAACACAACATATCAAAACTTATGGGACGCAGCAAAGGCAGTGCTAAGAGGGAAATTTATTGCTCTAAATGCCTATATCAGAAAAGAAGAAAAGGCAAAAATTCAGGAATTAACTATCCATTTGGAAGAACTGGAGAAAGAACAGCAAGCTAACCCCAAAGCAAGCAAAAGGAAAGAAATAACAAAGATTAGAGCACAAATAAATGAAATTGAAAACATGAAAACAATAGAGAATATCAATAAGGCCAGAAGTTGGTTCTATGAGAAAATCAATAAGATTGATGGGCCCTTAGCAAGATTGACAAAAAGAAGAAGAGAGAGGATGCAAATAAATAAGATCAGAAATGGAAGAGGAGACATAACTACTGACCTCACAGAAATAAAGGAGGTAATAACAGGATACTATGAACAACTTTACGCTAATAAATACAACAATTTAGAGGAAATGGACGGGTTCCTGGAAAGACATGAACAACCAACTTTGACTCAAGAAGACATAGATGACCTCAACAAACCAATCACAAGTAAAGAAATTGAATTAGTCATTCAAAAGCTTCCTAAAAAGAAAAGTCCAGGACCAGATGGCTTCACATGTGAATTCTACCAAACGTTCCAGAAAGAATTAGTACCAATTCTCCTCAAACTCTTCAAAAAAATCGAAGTGGAGGGAAAACTACCTAATTCATTCTATGAAGCCAACATCACCCTCATACCAAAACCAGGCAAAGATATTACAAAAAAAGAAAACTACAGACCAATCTCTCTAATGAATACAGATGCAAAAATCCTCAATAAAATTCTAGCAAATCGTATCCAACAGCACATTAAAACAATTATACATCATGACCAAGTAGGATTCATCCCAGGTATGCAAGGATGGTTCAACATAAGAAAATCAATTAATGTAATACACCATATCAACAAATCAAAGCAGAAAAATCACATGATCATCTCAATTGATGCAGAGAAGGCATTCGACAAGATTCAACATCCTTTCCTGTTGAAAACACTTCAAAAGATAGGAATACAAGGGAACTTCCTTAAAATGATAGAGGGAATATATGAAAAACCCACAGCTAATATCATCCTCAATGGGGAAAAATTGAAAACTTTCCCCCTAAGATCAGGAACAAGACAAGGATGTCCACTATCACCACTATTATTCAACATTGTGTTGGAGGTTCTAGCCAGAGCAATTAGACAAGAAAAAGAAATACAAGGCATCAAAATTGGAAAGGAAGAAGTAAAACTATCACTGTTTGCAGACGATATGATACTATACGTCGAAAACCCGGAAAAATCCACAACAAAACTACTAGAGCTAATAAATGAGTACAGCAAAGTAGCAGGTTACAAGATCAACATTCAAAAATCTGTAGCATTTCTATACACTAGTAATGAACAAGCTGAGGGGAAAATCAAGAAACGAATCCCATTTACAATTGCAACTAAAAGAATAAAATACCTAGGAATAAATTTAACTAAAGAGACAAAAAACCTATATAAAGAAAACTACAAAAAACTGCTAAAAGAAATCACAGAAGACCTAAATAGATGGAAGGGCATACCGTGTTCATGGATTGGAAGACTAAATATAGTTAAGATGTCAATCCTACCTAAATTGATTTACAGATTCAATGCAATACCAATCAAAATCCCAACAACTTATTTTTCAGAAATAGAAAAACCAATAAGCAAATTTATCTGGAAGGGCAGGGTGCCCCGAATTGCTAAAAACATCTTGAGGAAAAAAAACGAAGCTGGAGGTCTCGCGCTGCCTGACTTTAAGGCATATTATGAAGCCACAGTGGTCAAAACAGCATGGTATTGGCATAAAGATAGATATATCGACCAATGGAATCGAATAGAGTGCTCAGATATAGACCCTCTCATCTATGGACATTTGATCTTTGATAAGGCAGTCAAGCCAACTCACCTGGGACAGAGCAGTCTCTTCAATAAATGGTGCCTAGAGAACTGGATATCCATATGCAAAAGAATGAAAGAAGACCCATCTCTCACACCCTATACAAAAGTTAACTCAAAATGGATCAAAGATCTAAACATTAGGTCTAAGACCATAAAACAGTTAGAGGAAAATGTTGGGAGATATCTTATGGATCTTACAACTGGAGGCGGTTTTATGGACCTTAAACCTAAAGCAAGAGCACTGAAGAAGGAAATAAATAAATGGGAACTCCTCAAAATTCAACACTTTTGTGCATCAAAGAACTTCATCAAGAAAGTAGAAAGACAGCCTTCACAATGGGAGACAATATTTGGAAATGATATATCAGATAAAGGTCTAGTATCCAGAATTTATAAAGAGATTGTTCATCTCAACAACAAAAAGACAGCCAACCCAATTACAAAATGGGAAAAAGACTTGAACAGACACCTCTCAGAAGAGGAAATACGGATGGCCAAGAGGCACATGAAGAGATGCTCAATGTCCCTGGCCATTAGAGAAATGCAAATCAAAACCACAATGAGATATCATCTCACACCCACCAGAATGGCCATTATCAACAAAACAGAAAATGACAAGTGCTGGAGAGGATGCGGAGAAAGAGGCACACTTATCCACTGTTGGTGGGAATGTCAAAGGGTGCAACCACTGTGGAAGGCAGTTTGGCGGTTCCTCAAAAAGCTGAATATAGAACTGCCATACGACCCAGCAATACCATTGCTAGGTATCTACTCAAAGGACTTAAGGGCAAAGACACAAACGGACATTTGCACACCAATGTTTATAGCAGCATTATTTACAATTGCAAAGAGATGGAAACAGCCAAAATCTCCATCAACAGAAGAGTGGCTAAACAAACTGTGGTATATACATACGATGGAATATTATGCAGCCTTAAGACAAGATAAACTTATGAACCATGTAATAACATGGATGGACCTAGAGAATATTATGCTGAGTGAATCCAGCCAAAAACTAAAGGACAAATACTGTATGGTCCCACTGATGTGAACGGACATTCGAGAATAAACTTGAAATATGTCATTGGTAACAGAGTTCAGCAGGAGTTAGAAACAGGGTAAGACAATGGGTAATTGAAGCTGAAGGGATACAGACTGTGCAACAGGACTAGATACAAAAACTCAAAAATGGACAGCACAATAATACCTAATTGTAAAGTAATCATGTTAAAACACCGAATGAAGCTGCATCTGAGCTATAGGTTTTTGTTTTGTTTTGTGTTGTTTTGTTTTGATTTTACTATTATTACTTTTATTTTTTTCTCTATATTAACATTCTATATCTTTTTCGGTTATGTTGCTAGTTCTTCTAAACCAATGCAAATGTACTAAGAAATGATGATCATGCATCTATGTGATGATGTTAAGAATTAATGATTGCATGTGTAGAATGGTATGATCTCTAAATGTTGGGTTAATTTCTTTTTTTCCGTTAATTAAAAAAAAAAAAAAAAAAAAGAGAAGGGATAATTGGAGATGAAGGGGTACAGACTGTACAACGGGACTGGATATAAAAACTCAGAAATGGACAGCGCAATACTACCCAATTGTAATGCAATTATGTTAAAACACTGAATGAAGCTGCATGTGAGGTATAGGTTTTTTGTTTTTGTTTTTTTTGTTTTTTTCCTTCTATTATTGTTTTAATTCTTATTCTGTTGTCTTTTTATTTCTTTTTCTAAATCGATGCAAATGTACTAAGAAATGATGAATATGCAACTATGTGATGTTATTAAGAATTACTGATTGTACATGTAGATTGGAATGATTTCTAATTGTTTTGTTAATTCTTTTTTTAATTAATAAAAAAAAAAAAGAAAAAAAAAAGCACAAAAAAAAAAAAAAAAAAAAAAAAAAGAGACCAGCTCTGCAAGAAATACTAAAGGGAGCACTAGAGTCAGATACAAAAAGACAGAAGAGAGAGATATGGAAAAGAGTGTAGAAAGAAGGAAAATCAGATATGATATATATAATACAAAAGGCAAAATGTTAGAGGAAAATATTATCCAAACAGTAATAACACTAAATGTCAATGGACTGAATTCCCCAATCAAAAGACATAGATTGGCAGAATGGATTAAAAAACAGGATCCTTCGATATGCTGTCTACAGGAAACACATCTTAGACCCAAAGATAAACATAGGTTGAAAGTGAAAGGTTGGGAAAAGATATTTCATGCAAATAACAACCAGAAAAGAGCAGGAGTGGCTATACTAATATCCAACAAATTAGACTTCAAATGTAAAACAGTTAAAAGAGACAAAGAAGGACACTATATACTAATAAAAGGAACAATTAAACAAGAAGACATAACAATCATAAACATTTACGCACCGAATCAGAATGCCCCAAAATACGTGAGGAATATACTGCAAACACTGAAAAGGGAAATAGACTCATATACCATAATAGTTGGAGACTTCAACTCACCACTCTCATCAAGGGACAGAACATCTAGACAGAGGATCAACAAAGAAATAGAGAATCTGAATATTACTATAAATGAACTAGATTTAATAGACATTTATAGGACATTACATCCCACAACAGCAGGATACACCTTTTTCTCAAGTGCTCATGGATCATTCTCAAAGATAGACCATATGCTGGGTCACAAAGCAAGTCTCAACAAATTTAAAAAGATTGAAATCTTACACAACACTTTCTCGGACCATAAAGGAATGATGTTGGAAATCAATAATAGGCAGAGTGCCAGAAAATTCACAAATACGTGGAGGCTCAACAACACACTCCTAAACAACGACTGGGTCAAAGAAGAAATTGCAAGAGAAATTAGCAAATACCTCGAGGCGAATGAAAATGAAAACACAACATATCAAAACTTATGGGACGCAGCAAAGGCAGTGCTAAGAGGGAAATTTATTGCTCTAAATGCCTATATCAGAAAAGAAGAAAAGGCAAAAATTCAGGAATTAACTATCCATTTGGAAGAACTGGAGAAAGAACAGCAAACTAACCCCAAAGCAAGCAAAAGGAAAGAAATAACAAAGATTAGAGCACAAATAAATGAAATTGAAAACATGAAAACAATAGAGAAAATCAATAAGGCCAGAAGTTGGTTCTATGAGAAAATCAATAAGATTGATGGGCCCTTAGCAAGATTGACAAAAAGAAGAAGAGAGAGGATGCAAATAAATAAGATCAGAAATGGAAGAGGAGACATAACTACTGACCTCACAGAAATAAAGGAGGTAATAACAGGATACTATGAACAACTTTACGCTAATAAATACAACAATTTAGAGGAAATGGACGGGTTCCTGGAAAGACATGAACAACCAACTTTGACTCAAGAAGACATAGATGACCTCAACAAACCAATCACAAGTAAAGAAATTGAATTAGTCATTCAAAAGCTTCCTAAAAAGAAAAGTCAAGGGCGGGCCGCGGTGGCTCAGCGGGCAAGAGTGCTTGCCTGCCATGCCGGAGGACCCCGGTTCGATTCCCGGCCCCAGCCCATGTAAAAAAACAAACAAACAAACAAAATATAATAAAATAAGAAAATGTTTAAAGATGTTTCCCTTTCTTCCTCCTTTCCTTCCTTCCATCCTTCCTTCCTTCTCTGTCTTTCTTTAAAAAAAAAAAAAAAAGAAAAGAAAAGTCCAGGACCAGATGGCTTCACATGTGAATTCTACCAAACGTTCCAGAAAGAATTAGTACCAATTCTCTTCAAACTCTTCAAAAAAATCGAAGTGGAGGGAAAACTACCTAATTCATTCTATGAAGCCAGATCACCCTCATACCAAAACCAGGCAAAGATATTACAAAAAAAGAAAACTACAGACCAATCTCTCTAATGAATACAGATGCAAAAATCCTCAATAAAATTCTAGCAAATCGTATCCAACAACACATTAAAAGAATTATACATCATGACCAAGTAGGATTCATCCCAGGTATGCAAGGATGGTTCAACATAAGAAAATCAATTAATGTAATACACCATATCAACAAATCAAAGCAGAAAAATCACATGATCATCTCAATTGATGCAGAGAAGGCATTCGACAAGATTCAACATCCTTTCCTGTTGAAAACACTTCAAAAGATAGGAATACAAGGGAACTTCCTTAAAATGATAGAGGGAATATATGAAAAACCCACAGCTAATATCATCCTCAATGGAGAAAAATTGAAAACTTTCCCTCTAAGATCAGGAACAAGACAAGGATGTCCACTATCACCACTATTATTCAACATTGTGTTGGAGGTTCTAGCCAGAGCAATTAGACAAGAAAAAGAAATACAAGGCATCAAAATTGGAAAGGAAGAAGTAAAACTATCACTGTTTGCAGACGATATGATACTATACGTCGAAAACCCGGAAAAATCCACAACAAAACTACTAGAGCTAATAAATGAGTACAGCAAAGTAGCAGGTTACAAGATCAACATTCAAAAATCTGTAGCATTTCTATACACTAGTAATGAACAAGCTGAGGGGGAAATCAAGAAACGAATCCCATTTACAATTGCAACTAAAAGAATAAAATACCTAGGAATAAATTTAACTAAAGAGACAAAAAACCTATATAAAGAAAACTACAAAAAACTGCTAAAAGAAATCACAGAAGACCTAAATAGATGGAAGGGCATACCGTGTTCATGGATTGGAAGACTAAATATAGTTAAGATGTCAATCCTACCTAAATTGATTTACAGATTCAATGCAATACCAATCAAAATCCCAACAACTTATTTTTCAGAAATAGAAAAACCAATAAGCAAATTTATCTGGAAGGGCAGGGTGCCCCGAATTGCTAAAAACATCTTGAGGAAAAAAAACGAAGCTGGAGGTCTCGCGCTGCCTGACTTTAAGGCATATTATGAAGCCACAGTGGTCAAAACAGCATGGTATTGGCATAAAGATAGATATATCGACCAATGGAATCGAATAGAATGCTCAGATATAGACCCTCTCATCTATGGACATTTGATCTTTGATAAGGCAGTCAAGCCAACTCACCTGGGACAGAACAGTCTCTTCAATAAATGGTGCCTAGAGAACTGGATATCCATATGCAAAAGAATGAAAGAAGACC
The DNA here is from genome assembly GCF_023851605.1 of Tamandua tetradactyla. Lineage (NCBI taxonomy): Eukaryota > Metazoa > Chordata > Mammalia > Pilosa > Myrmecophagidae > Tamandua > Tamandua tetradactyla. Next base: position 12,732,670 of record NC_135335.1, read on the forward strand.
CATCTCTCACACCCTATACAAAAGTTAACTCAAAATGGATCAAAGATCTAAACATTAGGTCTAAGACCATAAAACAGTTAGAGGAAAATGTTGGGAGATATCTTATGGATCTTACAACTGGAGGCGGTTTTATGGACCTTAAACCTAAAGCAAGAGCACTGAAGAAGGAAATAAATAAATGGGAACTCCTCAAAATTAAACACTTTTGTGCATCAAAGAACTTCATCAAGAAAGTAGAAAGACAGCCTTCACAATGGGAGACAATATTTGGAAATGATATATCAGATAAAGGTCTAGTATCCAGAATTTATAAAGAGATTGTTCATCTCAACAACAAAAAGACAGCCAACCCAATTACAAAATGGGAAAAAGACTTGAACAGACACCTCTCAGAAGAGGAAATACGGATGGCCAAGAGGCACATGAAGAGATGCTCAATGTCCCTGGCCATTAGAGAAATGCAAATCAAAACCACAATGAGATATCATCTCACACCCACCAGAATGGCCATTATCAACAAAACAGAAAATGACAAGTGCTGGAGAGGATGCGGAGAAAGAGGCACACTTATCCACTGTTGGTGGGAATGTCAAATGGTGCAACCACTGTGGAAGGCAGTTTGGCGGTTCCTCAAAAAGCTGAATATAGAATTGCCATACGACCCAGCAATACCATTGCTAGGTATCTACTCAAAGGACTTAAGGGCAAAGACACAAACGGACATTTGCACACCAATGTTTATAGCAGCATTATTTACAATTGCAAAGAGATGGAAACAGCCAAAATCTCCAACAACAGAAGAGTGGCTAAACAAACTGTGGTATATACATACGATGGAATATTATGCAGCTTTAAGACAAGATAAACTTATGAACCATGTAATAACATGGATGGACCTAGAGAATATTATGCTGAGTGAATCCAGCCAAAAACTAAAGGACAAATACTGTATGGTCCCACTGATGTGAACGGACATTCGAGAATAAACTTGAAATATGTCATTGGTAACAGAGTTCAGCAGGAGTTAGAAACAGGGTAAGACAATGGGTAATTGAAGCTGAAGGGATACAGACTGTGCAACAGGACTAGATACAAAAACTCAAAAATGGACAGCACAATAATACCTAATTGTAAAGTAATCATGTTAAAACACTGAATGAAGCTGCATCTGAGCTATAGGTTTTTGTTTTGTTTTGTTTTGTTTTGTTTTGATTTTACTATTATTACTTTTATTTTTTTCTCTATATTAACATTCTATATTTTTTTCGGTTATGTTGCTAGTTCTTCTAAACCAATGCAAATGTACTAAGAAATGATGATCATGCATCTATGTGATGATGTTAAGAATTAATGATTGCATGTGTAGAATGGTATGATCTCTAAATGTTGGGTTAATTTCTTTTTTTCCGTTAATTAAAAAAAAAAAAGAGAAGGCATAATTGGAGATGAAGGGATACAGACTGTACAACGGGACTTGATATAAAAACTCAGAAATGGACAGCACAATACTACCCAATTGTAATGCAATTATGTTAAAACACTGAATGAAGCTGCATGTGAGGTATAGGTTTTTTGTTTTTGTTTTTTTTGTTTTTTTTTCTTTCTATTATTGTTTTAATTCTTATTCTGTTGTCTTTTTATTTCTTTTTCTAAATCGATGCAAATGTACTAAGAAATGATGAATATGCAACTATGTGATGTTATTAAGAATTACTGATTGTACATGTAGATTGGAATGATTTCTAATTGTTTTGTTAATTCTTTTTTTAATTAATAAAAAAAAAATATCAATACAGATTATCTTTACACATGGGTTTAGGTGATTTTGTTTAGCCATATTTTTTCTTTTTTTTTTTCCTATTCTGAACAATGTTTTACTAACCTAATTTTTTGAAGCTAAAATTATTAACAAAAGGTCTCCACATCATCCCACACACAACAGGCAGGACGGCATTGAGGGATGATGTCCTGTGGCTGTACCCAAACAGCACAACCACAGGGAAAAAATTCTGCAATTACTCTTCTCACGGCAATTCCCAATACAAGTAAATTCGGAAATGTATGTAGTTGAGGATATCACCTCACCCTCCATCACAGGATGTGGAGGAGGCTGTGAGAACCGTGATGAAAGAAAACAAACTCAGCTGACCCTGGGCACCTGGCAAGGGGACAGGCCTGGAGCACTAAGGCCCTGGATGAGTTCCAGGAGAGAAAGGGACAATGGAGTACTGCAACTCAGCCCAGCACCCAGCACAGAGTAAGCACTCAGTCACATTTCATGAATGAATAAAGGAATGACAAATCAAATTGAGAACCAGCTTTGTCCCAAGTTCTCAGACATGCTTTTGACCCTCTCTGGGACATCCTGCTGGGTCCCAGGCATGGTGGGCTGACTGTCCTGGAAAAGGCTACTCAAGGCACAGGATCAAGAGCATAGAGACAGTGAAATGCACCAAGCACAGACTTTCAAGATATGCACATCTTGCCCCAATCTCAACTTTACCTCTATTACCTGGGTCAACACAACCACATGACAAACTCTCTGTGCCTCAGTTCCCTCTTCTGTAAAATGGGGGACTGTTGGGGGAAATGACATAAAAGGGCTACAGCATTTCACATAGAGTTCAGCCCTTAAGTGCCTGTAGGGGGTAGGTACTGTTACAGGTGTATGTGTATTGCTTTATTGTACAGCGACAGGCACATCTTTGTGCCTCTGGCAAAGATGTGAGATCATTCAAAGCCATGCAGATGAGTAGCCTTGAGAGATTAAAAAGCCTATCTAATGAGCTCAATAAATTCTGTCTAAGAAGGAAATCCTGCAGTATAGATGCTAAGAAAGCTTAAAGTCAGCAAGGTGAATTATGCTTTCAAACTACATTCATCAACCAAGCTGGATCAGGAGGCTTAAGTCCTGGGAATAATTCTAAATTAGAGACTCACTACCGACCCTGTAACAATTTCCAAGATACTTCATCCAACAGCTGTTGACTTGGAGTTTACCTCCAAGCTATTCCCTTCAGAGAGCAGAATAACTTCATTAAATGCTTCTCCTCAGAGGCTCCTTAAGCTGATCTCAGGATCTTGCTTAAAGGCAAAGACTGGAGGTTCGTCTTTGGAACCAGGACACTCAGGAAAAGTGAAAAGACCCTGCCCTGTTCCTCCTACACCAGAGTCAACACTGCAACGGCCTTGCCCTTCCCTGCCTACTATGTCTGTCACCATGAGGAGACCCTACATTAGGCATTTTGGCTCTTCTTCCCCTCTAAGAATGTGTTTGGATACCTGAGGCAACTAGGTCCAAATCACTGAGGCAGCAGAAACCCTTGGAGTGGGTGCTAATAAAACCTGAGGGATTCCAGGGCCAGGCTTTGCCTAGCAGAATATAGGGAGTAGAAAACGACCATGTTACCGAGGCAGCATGATTTCCCAAAAAGAAGGGTAAACTAAAGTTTAGTGTGGCAAACGGCTAACTGTTCCCCCAAATATATTCTCTCTTTTCTCTACTGTAAGAATTTTAGCTGAGTTTAGCTAAGAGTTGGCCAACTAGGGCGCTCATGTGTCTAACTCCCTTGGAGCTAGGTGTGCCCACAAAACCGATTACTGGCAATAGGATGTGTATGGAGGAAATATGTACACCTTCTACGTCATATCTGAATTAAAGACAAACTGGATGCCATGGATAAGCTCTATTTCCCCTTTGGTGCAGGCTGGAACACAGAAGTAACAGCTATTGAGATTTAATCACGTAGACATGTACAATGCACTGAAGGACGAACGATGGAGCAAAAAAACTAAAAAAACCTGGGTTCCTGGATGACTGCATGGGACAGAACTGCCCTGCCAGCCTGCACTGACTGGACTACTCTTGAAAAAGGAAACATACTTCTATCTAATTTAAGCACCATATCTGTGGGTCTCCTTAGAGTAGCAACTTTGCTTAATTAATACATTCACTAATTTCATTCGTATATGGCTAAGCAATAAAAGTATTAAGTTGAAGTACAAAAAATTGTTGGTGTTGGAGATAAAAAGCTACTGAATATCAGTATATGGCTCAACCCAACAAGATAAGGTCAGAAATTTTTTAAAACATAAAATTCTCTTCTTTATGTGAGCTACTTCCCCCTGTAATTAATGTGTGGTAAAGTAAGAGTCAATATAAGGAAGCTATAAAAACATCAGTGAAAGAAATTAATAGCTTAAATAAATGTAAATGTTCCTTGACCAGATTTAACATCATACGACGGCAGTATTCCCCAAATTGATTACAGATTCAAACACAACCCTTATCAAAATCCCAGCTGTCATTTTTGCAGAAACTGCAGTGATCCTAAAACTCAAACAGAAATGCAAGGGACCCAAAATAGCCAAGACAATCTTGAAAAGAAAAGACAAAGTTGGAGAACTCACACTTCCTCATTTCAAAGCTTATTACAAAGTTATAATAATCAAGACAATTTGTTACTGGCATAAAAGATATATATACCAATGGAATAGAATTGACAGTGCCGGAAATAAACCCACATATCTTTGGCCAATTGATTTTTCACAAGGGCATCAAGTCCATGCAAGGGGAAAGAACAGTCTCTTCAAGAAATGGTGGTGGAACAACTAGAAATCCACATGCTAAAGGATGAAGTTGTACTCCCATCTCACATCATATACAAAAATTAACTCAAAATGGATAAAATATTTAAATATAAGAGCTAAAACTATAAAAATTCTTCGAAGAAAACACAGGAGTAAATCTTCATGACCTTCATGGCCATACATTAGTTCCTTGTACAACAAGAGCACAAGCAAAGACACAAACAGATAAACTGGGATTCATCAAAATTAAAAACTTTTCTGATTCAAAACAGGGGCCTAGATTCTAAGCTTTTAGAGCAGACACGTTAAGTGTGGAGTGGTGATTAGCATATCTGGATTTTGAGAGGCTGTTTTATATATATAATCTGACATTTAGAGATGAGAACGAAGCCGAACAGGTTGGGGTTAAAGTAATTCAGAATACAGCGGTAAGGAAGGCAGTGTCTATACTTTAGAACCACACATACTCTTTGAGACCAGTGGAAGAGAGGTTTATCTGATCTGAAACTGAAATTTTCTGTAGCACATACTCTCCTTCAACCTGTGTATAGCTCATCTGAACAACTGAAACACAGGGAGCACAGAATGAGAAAGAGGTCCTTTAATCCTGTGTAGATTATGGTAACGCCTGGAAACATCCTAGAGTATATTAACCAGATAATCAAAAAGTATTGGCAAAGTCCTCTGAGGGAGGGGAAAAAGACTACGAACTATTAAACCTTGCCATCAGGGAATCCCCCGATACTGTGTCAAACTTTAGGGACACCCAAATCAATAGGCCAAGCCCTCAATCATAAGGCTTACTCTTGTGAAGCTTATGTAGGTAGCGGAGAAGCTTAGACTACCTATAGGCATGCCTAAGAGTTATTTCTGGAGGACCTCTTTTGTTGCTCAGATGTGGCCTCAGTCTCTCTAAACCCAACTCTGCAAGTGAAATCACTGCCTTCCCACCCTACGTGGGTCATGACACAAGGGGTGAATGTCTCCCTGGCGACATGGGAGAGGACTCGCAGAGACGAATCCAGACCCGGCACCATGGGATCAACAATTCCATCTTGACCAAAATGGGGAAAAGAAGTGTAATTAAAAAAGTATCTGAGGCAGAGAGAGCTCAAGTACAGTTGAGAGGCTCCTCTGGAGGTTGCTCTTATGCAAGCTTCAGGAAGACCTTGCTACCTATCATAACCTGCCAACCCCCAATCAGGACCATTCCAGCCAATCCTAAAGAACATCTAGGGCAACTTATAAGATCCCACAAGGGTTACAGGCACTAGAGTAACTTGCCAGAAACCTACAACCTCCAGATGGGTCCCTGGTCCAGATAAGTCCTGAAACCTAGCCAAGCCTCTCCAGAGCATGAGACAGTTCCATCTCCCTACCCCATATGAGTGACAGACCCTTCCAATATCGAAAATGTAGAATTGCCATAGCGCAAATTTACCCCAATGAGAGTTTTGGAAAGATCAAAGGTGATGGTGGAATTATAATATAGCAGACATGACTTAACAAATGAATATGGATGCTAAATCATTAAATTGATATCTCTTCTAGTCTCCAGTATTTTAGAGTAACTAGCAGTAAAAAGCCTAAAATTGTGAAGGTGCAAACCATGTGAAAGTCTGAAACATGTTCTACAACTAATTGTGGTGCTGTGCTTGGAAATTTACAGCTTTTTGTATATATGTTATTGTTCACAGAAGTAGAAGGAAAAAAAAAGTCAACTGCAATGATAAAAAAGTATTTAAGCCCTCTAGCCTCCTATATTCTGGAGTAGCTAGAAGGAAAAATATGAGAGGATCATATGGTAGTCTATGACAAACTCTGGGATCTATCCTGTAACCACTTTTTGAAGAGTGCTCTGAAAACTACTGCTTTTTATTTCTTTGCGTTGTATAAATGCTATACTATACAATAAAAAAAAGTTAAAAAACAAAAAACTTTTCTGATTCAAAGAAGAGTATCAGGAAAGTGAAAAGACAGCCAATAAATGAGAGAAAAGATCTGCAAATCATATATTTGATAAGTGACTTATATCCAGAATATATAAATTACTACTACAATTTAACAATAAAAAAGACAAAAAAAATTAAAAATGGGCAAATGATCTGAACAGACATTTCTTCAAAGATGCACAAACAGCCAATATGCACAGGAAAAGATGTTCAACATCATCAATTTCTAAGGAAACTCAAATCAAAACCACAACGAGACACCACTTCAGACCCACCAGGATGGGTATAATCAAAAAGACAGACAAAAACAAGTGTTGGCAAGGATGTGGAGAAACTGGAACCATTAAACACTGCTGATAAGAAAGTAAAATGAGAATGGTACACCCACTGTGGAAAACAGTTTGGTATTTTCTCAAAAAGACAAATACAGTTAATATATCACACCAATTCTGCTATGAAGTACATACCCAAGTGTGCTGATTTGAAAGGATGATGTACCCTAGAAAAGCCATGTTTTAATCCTGATCCATCTTGTAGAGATAGCCTTTCTTTTCATCTCTATTCAGCACTACAGACTGGAAACTGGATTAGATTATTTCCTTGTAGACATGGTACGCTCAATCATGGGTACTAACCTTTGATTAGAGGGAGATGTGACTCCACCCATTCCAGGTGGGGCTTGATTAGCTTACTGGACTCCTTTAAAAGAGGAAACACTTTGGAGAAAGCTTGAGAGCCATGAGAAGCACGTGAGCACACACAGCCAGAGGCCTTTGAACATGAAGAAAGAACGGCCACTGGGGGAGCTTCATGAAGCAAGAAACCTGGAGAGAAAGGTAGCAGACGTTGCCATGTTCGCCATGTGCCTTTCCAGTTGAGAGAGAAACCCTGAACTTCTTTGGCCTTCTTGAACCAAGGTATTCCCTGGATACATTTTTGGACATTTTTATAGATTTGCTTTAATTTAGACATTTCTATGGCCTTAGAACTATAAACCTGCAACTTAATATAATTCCCCCTTCTAAAAGCTGGTAATGTGAATGGTATATCATGAACTAGAACACCAAGAGAGCTAAAAATATATGTTTGCACAAAAACTTGTACAAGATGTTCCCAGCAGCATTATTCATAATAGCCAAAAGTGGAAATAATCCAAATGTTAGAGCCATACAATGAAATATTTATTCTTCAGCTATAAAAAGGAAAGAAGTTCTAATATAAGCTATAATATGGGTAAACCTTAAACACATGCTAGGCCTTACACCTAAACCAAGAGCACTGAAGAAATAAATAAATAAATGGGAGCTCCTCAAAATTAAACACTTTTGTGCATCAAAGAACTTCATCAAGAAAGTAAAAAGACAGCCTACACAATGGGAGACAATATTTGGAAACGACATATCAGATAAAGGTCTAGTATCCAGAATTTATAAAGAGATTGTTCAACTCAACAACAAAAAGACAGCCAATCCAATTACAAAATGGGAAAAAGACTTGACAGACACTTCTCAGAAGAGGAAATACAAATGGCCAAAAGGCACATGAAGAGATGCTCAATGTCCCTGGCCATTAGAGAAATGCAAATCAAAACCACAATGAGATATCATCTCACACCCACCAGAATGGCCATTATCAACAAAACAGAAAATGACAAGTACTGGAGAGGTGTTGGAGAAAGAGGCACACTTATCCACTGTTGGTGGGAATGTCAAATGGTGCAACCACTGTGGAAGGCAGTTTGGCGGTTCCTCAAAAAGATGAATATAGAATTGCCATATGATCCAGCAATACCATTGCTAGGTAGCTACCCAGAGGACTTAAGGGCAAAGACACAAACAGACATTTGCACATCAATGTTTATAGCAGCATTATTTACAATTGCAAAGAGATGGAAACAGCCAAAATGTCCATCAACAGACGAGTAGCTAAACAAACTGTGGTATATACATACGATGGAATATTATGCAGCTCTAAGACAGAATAAACTTATGAAGTATATAACAACATGGATGGACCTAGAGAACATTATGCTGAGTGAGACTACCCAAAAACTAAAGGACAAATACTGTATGGTCTCACTGATATGAACCGACATTAGTGAATAAACTTGGAATATGTCGTTGGTAATAGAGACCATCAGGAGATAGAAATAGGGTAAGACAGTGGATAATTGGAACTGAAGGGATACAGACTGTGCAACAGGACTGGATACAAAAACTCAGAAATGGACAGCACAATACTACCTAACTGTAATGTAATTACGTTAAAACACTGAATGAAGCTGCATGTGAGAATGATAGAGGGAGGAGGGCTGGGGACATAAATGAAATCAGAAAGAAAGATAGATGTTAAAGATCGAGATGATATAATCTAGGAATGCCTAGAGTGTATAATAATAGTGAAATGTACAATGTACAAATTTTTAAAATGTTTTGGCATGAGGAAGAACAAAGGAATGTCATTATTGCAGAGTGCTGAAAATAGATGATAATACTTTAAAATGTCACCTTATGTGTGAGACTAAAGCAAAAAATGTTTATTTGTTACTAAATTTAGATTTTGACTAGAGTATTTCCTAATATAACTCATGTAGATAGTTTGATTGAATGTCATAAGTATTTGGAATCTCAGGTAGCACATGAGATTTTGTTGGTTTGTCCAGAGTGATCCCCCGATGAATCCCAGAATGATTTGATCAGTGACTGGAAAAGTATTTGCAACCCCCTTCGGGAAATGGTGAGAGTGGGGAGAAATTCAACTTTCCCAAGTTGAATTCTTGATATTCTCACAAGCAGTGTGGACAACCAAAGCTGAGCCCCCATTCTTGGGGTTTGTTCACATGAAACTTAACCCCACAAAGGATAGGTCAAGTCTATTTAAAATTTAGGCCTAAGAGTCACCCCCAAGAGAGCCTCTTTTGTTGCTCAGATGTGGCCTCTCTCTCCAGCCAATATGATGAGCAGTTTCACCACCCTCCCCCTCTCTGCATGGGACATGACTCCCGGGGTGTAGACCTTCCTGGCAATGTGGGACAAAGATCCTGGAATGAGCTGAGACTCAGCATCAAAGGACTGAGAAAAAACCTAGAATGAGCTGAGAATTAACATCAAGGGATTGAGAGAACCTTCTCGACCAAAAGGGGGAAGAGTAAAATGAGACAAAGTGTCAATGGCCGAGAGATTCCAAACAGTCGAGAGGTTATCCTGGAGGTTATTCTCACGCATTAAGTAGATATCACCTTGTTTAAGATGTAGTGGAGAGGCTGGAGGGAATTGCCTGAAAATGTAGTGCTGTGTTCCAGGAGCCATGTTTCTTGATGATGATTGAACAATGATATAACTTTCAAAATGAGACTCTGTGAATGTGAAAACCTTATGTCTGATGCTCCTTGTAGCTACTATATCAACAGAAGAGTAGAACATATGGAATAAAAATAAATAATAGGGGGAACAAATGTTAAAATAAATTCAATTTGAAATAGCGGTAAATGAAAGTGAGGGGTAAGGGGTATGGTACGTATAGTTTTTTTTTCTCTGTTATCATTTTCTTTTTCTGTTGTCTTTTTATTTCTTTTTCTAAATCGATGCAAATGTACTAAGAAATGATGAATATGCAACTATGTGATGATATTAAGAATTACTGATTGTATATGTATAATGGAAAGATATCTAAATGTTTTGTATGTTAATTTTTTTTTTAATTAATAAAAAAAAGTTTAAAAATAAAAAAACATGCTAGGTAAAAGGTTCAGAATGGGCATACCCATAGACAGAAAGTAGACTAGGTGTGGCCAGGGGCTAATGAGTAGTGAGGAGTGAGAAGCGACTGCTAAAAGGTATGGGGTTTCTTCCTGGGTAATAAAAATATTCTGGTATTAGATAGTGGCAGACTGATGCACAAGCTTTTGAATATACCAAAAACCACTGAATTGTACACTTTAAAAGTGCAAACTCCATGGCATGTGAATTATCTCAATAAAGCTGTCATTAAAATAAATTTTCATATTTTATATCATATATATTTACTTATACTTACATTGTTATATTATATATAATTTATTTATACACATACACACACACAGAAGCAACATCAGGAAGCATCAACTTCAGAGACTGAAATTCAGTGGTCATCTATACATCTCTCCTTTATTTGCCTAGGCGATGCAACAGTCTCATAGCCATGAGAATGTTTATTCTGTAGTTAGCTTTTCGTCCTAGCAGTGGGGACAAGATTCTTTAGATTCATGTCCTCGTGACCTCTGGCTGCATTTACTAGGGGGACTGTTAGCCACTTCTAGTCTGTAATTTTATAGTCCTTGGTGCATGCTTGAGACCTTTTTTTTTTTCATTTCTAAATCAATGTCCAATAGACAAACAGAGCCTTGACTAAAAGATTAACTGAATAACAAGAAAGGAAAATTAATTAGCTCACCAAGTAAAAAGAAATGGCAAAAAGAATTGTCTTGTGCCCAAGAGCTTACAGTGAGGATATTCACTTGATCCCTTTTCCGAGTCGCTAAAAGCAGTTAACAGCCACTAGAAACTCAGTACTGCTGCTAAGCAAGCCAGGCCAATCCTGGTGAGGATCTCCAGGAGTGTTAAGATGCTCTCACTATCCTACTGGCCAGAGATGAGAAAACACATTGCCCTGAAATTCACGGGTCTTTCCCAGAAAGCAACACTGAGGCCTGTGTAAAGGTCACATTTTCCACAGCAATGGAGGAAATGTTGTAGGTGAAAGCACTGGGAACTGTGGCCAGGCAATGTGGTTATTAGCATAGACTGATCTGAGTACTTCAGGTCACTCAGACCTATTTGGGGGTGGGATCCTTTGTGACCTCAAATTCTTCAAACTGTGAAGTGTGTGCACAGCTAAAATAGACACGAGAACCCTGTGCTTGCACCTCCAGGCCCTACCTCCACACATCGCTGCCCTTGGAAAACATCAAGGCACGAATCACCTCAGGGGCCATCCAAGTGTACGTCCCTGCAGCATTCATCTTGGTGGTCCGGGGCCGTTCCCGAACAAGACCAAGGTCAGTGATCTGCAGAATCTTGTTGCTCAGGTCTCCATTCTCCACCTTCTGGAGGATCTACATTGGGCAGGGAAAAGAACACAGAAGAAATCAGAGAGGCTGCATTAATAACAAGGAAACCACTAGCTATCAATCCCTCCTGTCATCCTCCTACCCTCACTATGGGCTCCATTATTCATCTCCGTGACTGATGACAGGAGCCATCATTTCTTAAAGCCTCAAGAGATTCAGTGTTGGGCCAACTATTTTGCATTATGTTCTTTAATCTTCACAAAAACCTTATGAGGTTGGTGTAATTGCCTTTTTCATTTTATGAATGAGGAAACTGAAATACAGTGCTGTGAAATTTCACAAGGTCACAAACAGTAAGCTGTGACTGGAAACCAGGCCGCCTGATTCCACAAGAGCTGTGAGATCACAGTTTACCCTTGTGGGGAGTGATCGTGTGGGCTTCCTGTCTGCCAGGGTTTCCCAGAGCTGTAACTCCTCACCAACCACAGGGAGCGGAGGGCATGGCAGATTTTCAATGTTATTTTACCTAGCTCTTAATAAAGGAATATCTTGAATTAATTGTACACTTGAAATGGATACCTCTTATGTATATAAGCGATACCTCAAAAAAATTAATTTTTCTTAAAAGGAAGAAAGAATGTCCTTTCAGGACAGAGACTTTTCCTTAATCCAGGAACTCACCTTCATTCATTGAGAATTGGCCAACAAGTTGGTGAGGTTAGAGGGCACACACGTGTTCACATCCCTGATGTTCTCTGTGAACACATCCCAGGAAGGAGAAGCTAGGACTAATTAGGCCCTGGGCCCTGTCTCCCAAGTTCTCACATCAAAGCTCTATAACGTGGGAGCCATCCTGGCTTTCCCAGGAAGCAGCTGAGGCAGCCCCTCACCCCCAGAACAATCCCAGCAAAAAGCGCACCTTCGTGGGAGCAAGAACACTAACTGAATAAAGTGCTGAAAGCTAAGCCAAGGAGCTCCGCCTGACTGAGCAGCTAGCTGATGACTTGGACATGTGAAGGCCAAGCCTCCATTTTCACAAATGGTTCCCAAAGTCCCAAGCAAGAACAACCTCTTCTGGCCCAGACGTTGAGTCACCCGGAATTCAGAGAGCTCTGTACAGAGGACTGCAGAAAAGAAAGAAAGATTTTCTCCTCACCCCTGCCATTCAAGTCCAGATGAAGAATGTGGAAAAAGGAATCGCCTGAAGACAGAAGAACAACTAGAAAAATGTTGCCTTAGTTCCACCGTCACCTTCGTCTAGGCAAACAGTTAAAAGAAAACACTCAAATGAGTTCTGAGCCCTGTTTGTTACTGCGTTACCTCATGGTTTCTGACTAGGGTTTTGTCCACCCTCAGGTGGTTCTACGTTTCCTTCCACTGAGGAACTCTTAATAGGCTTTCATTTTATGTCTCAGAGGTTTATGCTTTTTAAGAAGATTCTCTGATAGCTCAAACTCTTCCCTTATCTAAAGAAAGCAATTTGTGACAGTGGTACTTTAGATACCACAAAGATATTTTGGGGGCATTTTTGGGGAGAGACTTTTGGCAGGTTCCTCAAGCCACATTTCACAGTCCTTTTCGCATGCCCCCTGCTCACGGCTACTGAATTATTACAAATCAAAAGGACATGAGCTAAAGGTCTTTATGTCCTACATGCTTCTCAGAAAATCAGCAAAAAAGAGGGATCACAAGCAGCTACAGAGCTAGAGGCACAAAAGAAAATACTGCCAGCCACTCCCTCAATCTAATGGACAAATCTTCCTTTTTCCACACCCTCATCCCTACTCCCCCCATACACCCCTCCCCACCCTGGGCTTCCAGCACCCTGAATGGGTTTGGTCCTTCAAATACTTGGGCTGATTAAAACAACAACAACAAAAATATCCTTTCTCTATCTCATCTAACAAAAAAAATCTGTCCAGTTCCTCTCTGCCTTCCTATTCTTGTCTCCAGGAAAAGATAAAAGACAGGCAGGCACTCAGATTGCTGGGCAAGTAATACTAAAGAAACCCAGCACTTCCTCTATAATCAAAGATTCAGAGTGAATCCTTTTCCCTGGCATCCCAAACCTCCAGGTGGCAGATAGGATAGGAGGGTCACAGTTTCATGACACTAGTTGAGCATCTCAGACCCTCTGCTGTAAGCGAAGATAGAAACATTTAGGTTCGGTTGTAGGAAATGGAATTTTAGAAATAGAATGGCATACTAAAGATGATTTTGTTTAGATTAGTTGGTCAGATGGCTTAAGAAAGATGGCAGAAAAGTACCATTGGGGGAATGGCAAGAAAGAGGGAAAATTCAACTTCCCCAAATGGAGAATTCTTGATATTCTCACAAGCAGTGGGGACAACTAAAGCAATAGGCTGAGCCCTCAATCTTGGAGTTTGTTCATATGACACTTAACCCCACAAAGCAAAGGCTAAGCCTATGTAAAATCAGGCCTAAGAGTCACCCCCAAGAGAACCCCTTTTGTGGCTCAGACGTGGCCTCTCTCTCTCAGCCAACACAACAAGCAAACTCACTGCCCTCCTCCCCCACTCTACATGTGACATGACTCCCAGGGGTATGGACCTTCCTGGTAATGTGGGACAGAGATCCTAGAATGAGCTGGGACTCAGCATTAAGGGATTCAGAAAACCTTCTTGACCAAAAGGGGGAAGAGCAAAATGAGATAAAATAACGTGTCAATGGTTGAGAGATTCCAAACAGTCAAGAGGTTATCCTGGAGGTTATTCTTACTCATTAAATAGAAATCACCTTTTTATCCCTATTCAGTACTATAGGTTGGAAACCTGATAGGGTTGTCTGCACAGAGATGTGACTCAATCGGTTATGGATATGAAACACACCAGCCAGTGATCTTTGGAGATGAAAAAGGAAAATGCCTTCCAGGGAGCTTCATGAAACAAGAAGCAAAGAGAGAAAGCTAGAAGACTGTTGCCACGTTCACCACGTGCCTTCCCAGTTGAGAGAGAAATGCTGAACTCATCGGCCTTTCTTGAGGGATGGTAACCTCTTGATGGTGCCTTAGTTTGAACATTTTAATAGACTTGCTTTAATCTGGAGATTTTTAAGGCCTTAGAACTGTAGACTTGGAACTTACTAAATTCCCCTTTTTAAAAGCCATTCGATTCCTGGTATACTACATTCTGCCAGCTAGCAAACTAGAACAGGGGCTTTGGTCAGAGTTCAGCCCAAATTTATTACTGGCCTTAGAACATTGTTGCCTGAGGCCAAGGAAAGGGTAGAAGCACTGTCCTTCTCAGACTCCAAGAAAGAAAGTCTTCCTCTTCCTAACCTTAGGCACTCCAAGAGAAGATTGGAGACGGGCACAAAGAACATGTGAGTGCAGAATTAAGAAGGGGGATGCAAAAGCCACCTTCAGAGCCCTAAGTGGGTCTCTGAACATGAGCATAACAACCAACCAAACAACTCAACAAAAGTGGGGCACTGTGTGGAGCATATCGGGGAAGGTACAAGTTGGGAACAAAAGGTGCACTGAGTTGGATGGAAGAGACTGGTAATGGGCCCAGGCAACACCATGGAGTGGCCTAATCCGGCAACACCTGGCAGCCAGGCAACAGCAGTAGAGACAGCAGCCAGAGAGAATTAGTTAGGGCAGGCATCCAGGAAGGGTGCTGAGAGAGAATGGGGTAGGGGCACTCAAGGTTGGTAACAAATGCACTATTGAAATGCTAGGTTCTGGCATCCCAAATAGTTGATGAACTCAGTCAGGAAAGATCAAGGGCCTGGGGATTATAATCAGGATGAAAAGCAACCTCTATGCAACTGAGGCATGAGACACATCCTAAGATAAGAGAAGGAGAATTTTTATATTTTGAGATGCTGTAAGTAGACCACCTCAAGTGATATTTCATTCGCTCATTTCTAGTCATTCATTCTACAAACATTTATTGAGGGCCCTACTATGTACCCAGAACTATGTTCAATGCTGAAGATGCAAATCTGTTCGGACCACAGAAGATGTTCTTCAAATCACAGTCAACAAAAAAAGAGGAGACCAATACATGCAACCTGATAATGCAGGCCAGCACCGAGCTTTGTTGCATTTTTCACCGGCCTGTGAATGCCTTTAGGTGGAGCATGCACTCACTTCAACATTCCCACCAAACCCTATTGTCTGATGCCTGTTATTCACAAATTACTTACACTGGCTGAGAGGCACTAGAGTTTGCAACTGCTGGACTTCAGACTCTACAGCCTTGTCACTCTAATATTCTTCTAAATTCTATCAGGGAATAAGTGTTTAGCAATGAATGAGTACTTACAGTGACGACAAAGGATGGGCTACCAGGAAAGAGAAGTAGCCAGGCTTGACTGAGTTGAGCACAGAAAGATGGTAGGGTGTAGACAGGCAGAGAGGTGAGGCTAAGGAAGCCCTACAAGCAAGGGTATTCCTACAGCAAAGGTGAGTGTGACACAGACACAATGGCTCTAAAGTACAGAGTGTGTTCCAGGGGAAAAGGGGAAACCAGTTTGGCTTATGGGAAGAGTATCCCTAAAGGAAGAAGAGGGAGCTAAAGAAGCAAAGACACCTCGTGAGAACTTTTAAGAATTGATATTTGAAAAGAAGAAGGCTTTTCAAATTGTAGTTGTATTTTGTGTGGTCCAGCAGTGCTTTAAACAAAAACTGTATTGTATAGGCTACATTAAACATAAAATTTTCCATGAGTGACATTTAGTACATTCAGAATGTTGTGCAACTGTCACCAAGTTCCACAACAGTTTCATCACCCTAAAAGGAAACCCCATACCTTTTAAGCAGTCATGTGCTTAATATAAAAACAATTCACACATTGTTTTTTATATGCTCCACACATACTGGAGGTTACCTAAGAAACTATTTTACCACTCAACTGTACTCCTCCAGTCATAAAATTCAGTTGCTTGAAATTTAAAGAGAGTATATGCAGGAGATAAATCACATATTAATGAAATATGACTGCTAGAGTGTTATGGGCAGAGTAATATTACTGTTAATCATATAAAACTAAAGCACTACTCAAATGTCCATCAACTGATAAATGGATTAGCAAAATGTGGTATACCCATATAATAGAATATCATTCAGCCATTAAAAAGAGTGAAGTACTGATAATGCTACAACTTGAATGAACCATGAAAGCATCATAAGAGAAGCCAGACACAAAAGGCCACATATTACATGATTCCATTTATATGAAACATCTGGAGGCTGGCAAATCCATAGAGACAGAAAGCAGATTAGTGGTTGCCTGGTGCTAGGGGAGGGATGAACAAGAAATGACTGCTTTATAGGTATGGGATTTCCTTTTGGGGTGATGAAACTGTTCTAGAACTTGGTGATGGTTGCACAACACTGTAAATGTACTAAATGTCACTTGTGGTAAATTTTACGTTTAGTATAATCTATCACAATACAACTTTTTTAAAAGCACCACTGGACCGTACAAATAACATAGTGAGAGACCCCAGCTGTAAAACAGGAGTGTACAGGCAATAGAGTGTAGTGAATAGAACACAAGCTGAGGAGTCAGACCTGGGTTCACACTCTGGCCTTGAAACATACCGGCAGTGAAACTTGAGAGAAATGACTGACTCTTTCTGAGCTTTGCTTTCCTCATAAGTAAAATGGAGACATGTATACTCTTTACTGTCTAGGGTTGCTATGAGGACTAAATAAGAATCCATGTAAAATGCTTAGACAGTACTTGACCCATAGAGAGCACTCGAGAGAAACATTAGCTATTATTATGGTTATGTAGGGGTTTGGCTTAGCTAACAAAATGGAATACTGGACAACCTTTAAATATATTGTGGTAGGAGAATATTTATTTACATAAAAAAGTGGCCTATTGGGGAATACTGACAAGTGGAGGAAAAAAGTACACAACAAGCAATATGTTTATTAGAATGCTATTTAGGGGAAAGCAAACATGAGCAAATGCCCAGTAAAAAAATGGAAAGACAGAAACAGTTCTCTACTCTATGCTCTTCTGCATTTTCTACAAGGAGGAAAGTACTTATTTAGAAGAAGAATAAAAGTAATAACACTACCTTCACTTTGGGTAAGGCTTTTCATTTTCCAAAGCTCTTTTCTATCACCTCATTTGACATTAATGGATGTTCTGATCACCACTATTAACTGCTATTCTGCCCCATGCCTTCAAACCAAGCTACCCACTATACAAAATCCCCCAATTCATCTGCCTCACTGCAAAAGAACAATCTTTCACTAAGAGACCATCTTTTACTAGCTCCTTAGCTCACAATCAAGTAACTGGTCTTCCCAGTTTGATGGAGCAGACACACATCAATCAATTTTTATTAGCACGGGCTTTTTATAAGTACATAAGCACCCATTCCAAAGGCTTTCTAGCATGCCTTTTAAAGGAACAAAGGCCAGAAAGCTAAAAACTACACTTCTAAGACTCTCTTGCCTCTAGGATTCAAGATTCAAATTGGTTTTGCCAATCAGATGCACACAATTGGAAGGCAGAAGTAAGATGGAGACCATATATACAAACTCTTTCCTCAATTAGTTCAGAGTCAACTAACACATATAATTCCTAGTATCACGTCCTCAAATGGATGAACAAAATTCAACTCTCTTGAAAGATCAAGGAAGGAAGGACAATGTCCCAAGTCTACAAACCACAAAGAAGTTAAAACTCCCAAGCTGGAGACAAAGGGCAAAAAGTGTCACAATATATCTAAAATGATGCTCAAGTAACACACACGGTGGAATAAGAATAATGGTGTCATTGATCTTCATATTGTACATATACAATCCCAGTCAAACACCCATCCACAGACAAATGTCTGGAGCCAATGCAACACTCTGTGGGATTTACAGCAGCTGTCATCAGCAGCAGCAGCAACCACGCAGCCCACCAGACCATGCACATTTCTAGTTATCAATCATTTTGACAGCAACATTTAAAATACTACCTGTGCTGGTTTGAAAGGATGTATGTACCCTATAAAAGCCATGATTTAATCCTAATCCCATTTTGTACAGGTACCCATTTCTTCTAATCCCTATTTAGTACTGGGGTACCTAAATACATTTGAAACTGTAATTAGATCATCTCCATGGAGATGTGACTTAATCAAAAGTGCTTGTTAAGCTGGATTAGGGGAGACGTGTCTCCACCCATCTGGGTGGGTCTTGATAAGTTTATGGGAATCCTATTAAAGAGGAAACATTTTGGAGAATGCGAGAGATTTCTGAGAGAGTAAAGAATGACATAGCCACAAGAAGCAGAGAGTCTACCAGCCAGCGACCTCTGGAATTAAAGAAGGAAAACACCTCCGGGGAAGCTTCATGAAACAGGAATTTAATGCGTTGCTAGTTTTTAGTTCTAAGGCCAAGAAAATGTTCTGATTACAACAAGTCTAAAGAAACGTCCAATCAAAGGCATCCAGGGAAAGATACCTTGGTTCAAGAAGGCCGCTGAAGTTCAGGGTTTCCCTCTCAAGGCAGAAGGCACATGGCAAACACAGTCAGAGTTTCTCTCTCATCTGGAATGGCACACGGTGAACACGGCATCATCTGCTAGCTTCTTCTGGCTTCCTGTTTCATGAAGCTCCCCAGGAGACATTCTTCTTCTTCATTTTCAAGGGTTGCTGGCTGGGTGGCTTCTGCTTCTCATGGCTATGTCGTTCTGCTCTGCTCTCTCTGAATCTCCTCCTTCTCCAAAATGTTTCCTCTTTTATAGGACTCCAGAAACTTATCAAGACCCACCCAAATGCCATGAAGACATGTCGTCACCTATTCCAGCTTAACAGCCACTCTTGATGAAATCACATCTCCAGGGAGATGATCTGATTACAGTTTCAAACACACAGTATTGAATACAGATTATTCCGCCTTTACGAAATGGGCCTTAGATTAAAACATGGCTTTTCTAGGGGACATACATCTTCTCAACCAGCACAAGAGCCATCAGCCATCAGCCACGAGAACCACAAAAGCCCACACAGCCAGAGACCTTTGGAGATGAAGAAGGGAAATGCCCCCAGGGAAGCTTCTTGAAACCAGGAGCCTGGAGAGAAAGCTAGCAGATGCCGCCATGTTCACTGAGTGCCTTTCCAATTAGGAGAGAAACCCTGAACTTCATCAGCCTTTCTTAAGTGAAGGTAACCTCTCCTTAGTGACTTAACTTGGTCATTTTTATAGATTTGCTTAAATTGGGATATTTTCACGGCCTTAGAACTGTAAACTTGCAACTTAATAAATTCCCCATTTTAAAAGCCATTCTGTTTCTGGTATATCACATTCTGGCAGCTAGCAAACTAGAACAGTGCCTCTGTGGGCTCTGAGTTCTTTCCCTCTCCATGACCTCCCTTAAAGACTCCAATAAGTTAATCCGGATCCACCTTGAATGGGTGGATTCACATCTCCATCTAATCAAAAAGTCACACTCACAATTGGGTGTGCCACATCTCCATGGAAACAACCTAATCAAAAGGTCCCTCTCTACAATATTGAATCAGAAGTAGAAGAACAAGGCTTTTCCGGGATATATAACAGTTTCAAATCAGCACAACTATACTGGTGATAGTTGGGTCAGTTCAATCAGAAGACATTACAATTATAAATATATATATTCTAAATATATATATCCTAAATCAAGGCCTACTACTTTATCTAAAAGCAACATTGGGGGAAATCATTTTTATAAGTCTTATTCAGTTTTTACTATGTATCAGGTGGTGAGAGACACACAATACAGTGCCAAGGCAAACACACACAACAAACCAAACCATAGTATAAGAAGAAACCTTTAAGGACGTTTGATCAGAGTATTAGGAAAACCACTAACTTTCACTGTGGGGTAGGGTGAATGGGGAAAGGAGTTGCAAGGAAGAGAACATGTGAAATGGGCCATAAAGAATGAGTGGGTGGGATCCCATCAAGCAATGAAGGACATTAGGGTAGAGAAGCACAATCTAGGCAGAAGGAAAGCCATGAGCAAGAACAAGGGGCATGAGAGTCCAAGTACATTAGGAACTCCAGGGAGTTTTATGAGGCCAGATTATATGCATCAGGACAGGAAATAAGGCTCAAAACCCCTGTTGGTGGTAGCCTGGTTGCACAACATTTTTTAAGTCACTCTTTTGGGCTTGAATTTCGCATTGTAAATAATTAGGATTCATGTGCTTAAGAAGAGAAAGGCATTAGATCCATGATTCAGGAAGGAAACCAACTCTGGCTGCCATTAAATAGGTATCACCTTGTTAGTCAAGATGAAATGGAGAGGCTGGAGGGAACCGCCTGAAACTGTGGAGCTGTGTTCCAGGAGCCATGTTTCCTGAAGATGACTGTATAATGATACAGCTTTCACAATGTGACTGTGTGATTGTGAGATTGTGAAAACTTTGTGTCTGATGCTCCTTTTATCTACCTTGTCAACAGATGAGGAATATGGAATAAAAGTAAAATAATAGGGGAAACAAATGTTAAAATAAATTTAGTTTGAAATGCTAGTGATCAATGAAAGGGAGGGGTAAGGGGTATGGTATGTATAAATTTTTTTCTGTTTTCTTTTTATTTCTTTTTCTGAATTGATGCAAATGTTCTAAGAAATGATCATGATGATGAATATGCAACTATGTGATGATAATATGAATTACTGATTATATATACAGAATGGAATGAGCATATGTTAAGAATGTTTGCCTTTCTTGTGACTTTTTTTAAAAAATTAATTTAAAAATCATAGGAAATGAAAGTAAAAAAATAAAAAATAAATAAAAAGATTTTTGGCAGTCAAAAATAAATAAATAAATTAAGGGGGAACAAATGTTCAAATAAATTTAGTTTGAAATGCTAGTGACCAATGAAACAGAGGGGTAAGGGGTATGGTATGTATAATTTGTTTTCTGTTTTCGTTTTATTTTTCTGTTGTCTTTTTCCTTCTTTTTCTGAATTGATGCAAATGTTCTAAGAAATGATCATGATGATGAATATGTAACTATGTGATGACTTGTTGTGCTGGTTTGAAAGGAAGTATGCCCCCTAAGAAAAGCCATGTTTTAATATAAATCCCATTTCTTAAAGGTAGAATAATCTCTATTCAATACTGTATATTTGAAACTGTGATGAGATCATCTCCCTGGTTGATGTGATTTAGTTAAGAATGGTTGTTAAACTGGATTAGGGGATGATCTGTCTCCACCCATTTGAGTGGGTCTTGATTAGTTTCTGAAGTCCTATAAAAGAGGAAACATTTTGGAGAATGAGAGATTCGGAGAGAGCAGAATGACATAGCCATGAGAAGCAGAGTCCACCAGCCAGCGACCTTTGGAGATGAAGAAGGAAAATGCCTCCTGGGGAGCTTCACGAAACAGGAAGCCAGAGAGAAGACGCTAGCAGATGATGCCGTATTCGCCATGTGCCCTTCCAGATGAGAGAGAAACCCTGACCGTGTTCACCGTTGTGTCTTTCCATATGAGAGAGAAACCCTGAACTTCATCGGCCTTCTTGAACCAAGGTATCTTTCCCTGGATGCCTTAGATTGGACATTTCTGTAGACTTGTTTTAACTGGGACATTTTCTCAGACTTAGAACTGTAATCTAGCAAACTAGAACACTTGTGGATTACTGATTATATATGTAGAATGGAATAAGCATATGTTAAGAATATTTGAGTTTCTTTCTTGCAATACCTTTTCTAAAAGTTAATAAAAAATTTTAAAAAGTCAAAAAAAAAGAGAAAGCCTGCACCCTTCCCACTTAAGAGGCGAAGCACAACTGTAAGCTAAACACATAAAGTCTCACTTTTCATATGAAAACTAAGTTATTAAAATGACAAGATCTTAATCTGGAAAAATTTAAGAAGATAAGTAATGAGTAATTAAAATCAAGCACTCGCCAGACAAACACTTCACATGGCACCAGGAGGCTTTCCTGCCATTCTTATGTGGAGCCGAGGTGGCCACAGGACCAGTGCAGGGAGCCGCGATGGCCAGCAGAGCTACCGGGAGCCTTCTCTGTCCTCACTGCCAGACCACCTGAGAAGGGACTCCTACCTAAGGATGCAAGGAGGCAAAACAGATGTCCTTACTCTACCGACCTGGCCCGCTCTCAGCCCAGGCCTGCTGCCCCCACTGCAGCTTCGCCTGCAGCCACCCATACCATCCAGGATAAGCCAAGAGGATCTAAGTGGCTGAACCTAAAATATGTTTATGCTTTCCACCCCTGAGTTCAATATGGTACTAAGGCTTCATCCCTGACTCAGGACACTGTTTAGAATACAACCTGCGCCCCTAGAAGAACAAGCAGGAGGACCAGCTGACCCCACGGGACACTGCAGCTACTACCAGAAGTGGGAAGGGTGAAGTGAAGACGCCCCTGCCAGGGTCCTGCAGAAATGTGCTTCTGGACACCGACTGTCCCCGCCCCATGGTAGCCAGGATGGGCCTGATGAGGCCCAGCAGCGCCCTCCCCCTGGGACACTGCTCAGTCTGGGAGGCTTGGCAGCCACCTGGGCCAGAGTGGTTATGCAGCTAGGAGGAGGCAGGGGTCAGAGGTCAGGAGTCAGCATGTGCGGTCGGGAGCCAAGGGTTAGACTAAGGTCCTGGGCTGGGGGTTGGAATCCAGGCCACCAGACTTGGGGTTCAAGACCCAGACTGACCCAAATCCCAGGGGTCGGGAGCTGTGGTCAAGGGTCAGAGACCAGGGGTGGTTGCTTAGGTCGGGATTCGGGGTCCTGAGGCCAGGACTAGGATGTGGGGAAGGAACTGGGGAAAACCGGCTGAAAATTCGAGCCCAGGGTTCAGGGGCCCGGACCCGTCCAGTTTCAGGGCCAGATTCAGGACCAGTGTTCAGGATCCGGGGCCACGGGTTCCGGGCCGGGGCGGACAGGGGACCAGAGTTCGGGGCGGGGCAGCGGCCCTCGGGGTCCGGACTCGGGGTTGGAGCTCCGGGTCCGGAGCCCGCGCCCCCCGTCCCCAGCCCACGCGGCGGGCACTCACCTGGAGGAGCCGCAGCCCACGGTGGCGGCGCCCGGCAGGACCGCGGCTCCGGGGCGGCCGACCGTCCCGCCAAGGCTCCTCGGCCCGGCCCGGCCGGTCTCAACGGTGGCCGCGGGGCCTCAGCCGCGCCGGGGGACAGCCCCGGGGCGCGGGGCGCTGGGCGGAGGGCCGGGCCGGCTGGCCGGCGGCGCGACCTCGCTCGCTCCTGCAGCCCCGCGCGCTCCTCGCCGCCGCCGGCCCTCAGCGCGACCCGCGCAGCCGTTAGACACCCGCCCGGAAAGTTCCCGCAACCGCCGCCGCCGCCTCGTGCGGAGGGCGAGTCCCGCCCCTCACGGCCGCAAGCCGGGATGGGCAGGGGGGGGCTGCGGCGCGTAGCACTCTGGGGTCGGGCCGCCCAGACCCTCCGGGCGGGGTCGTCCTGGGTCGAGCGCCTGTCAGTCAGGCCGAGCCGCCCCGCGCGCCCCGCCCCACCCCGCCTCCTGGCTCGCGCCGCACAGGCCCCGCCCCCAGCACCTCCCTGACGTCACTGCCCGGCTCCGTAGACTCCCCTTACAGGGGCCGCGTGCAGCGGGCACCTGAGACCCGCTGGCTCCGCTGCGGCTCCGGCGCCTGCCCTTCAGTCCCCGGACCTCTTTCCCCGCCGGCGCGAGCCCCTCTCGGCGGGACGCGGGTGGGGAAGGGGCAACGGAGCGGGCTCGTGGGGTCTTCCAGTGCTCCAGCGACCGCCCAGCTGCACGACCCGGCGATCTCGGCACAGAAATAGGCGAGGTGGAAGCGAGGCCGTGCGGCTTAACCTCCCAGCCCGCTGCCCCAGGGCCGATGCGGTCGCGATTCCCTGGGGTCCGCTCGCCGTTATTCATTCGGCCGCCCCGCCCGGGGGACCCGGCGGGACCCGGTTCAGCGTGCGGCCTGCGAGGGGCGCCAACGGCGGGACGCGGCGGATGGGTGGGAGCCCAGAGGGCAGCACGCTGTGCACACCCCGCGCACACACACCTGCACACACGTGCCCGCAGGGCTCGAAGGGGGGGGTCCCTCACCAGGGAAGCCATGGCCCCGTTCCGGTGGTTAGACTCCGAGAAGACACCTGGGGACCCGATGTGCCACAGCAGTGGGAAGGAAATCCAGAAATCCACCAGAGTCAGAAGAAAATAAGGAGCCGGAACCTGTGAAAGAGGAGGGGGCTGCCGTGGGCAGGGGCACAGCGCCAGGGAACGAAGGGCCTGGCTTCACGGGGAAGGGTAAAAGTCTGGTGCTGCAGGTTTTGAAAAATGAAATAAAATAAAAAATAAAACAAGATAAACATCTTTTGGACTGCTGAGGGGAATTTCATGATTCTGCGGGATGAAGGATGTAGAACAGGTTTAACACCAGGTTTGGACAAGGTGGCTTGGAAGATACTGTATCATATATAGAATACACTTCCTTGCAAGCATACATTAAATCTTCATCAAAATTGTTCATGTACTAGGGGCCTTAATAAAACCGCAATAATTCCAAAAAGTGGTTCTTGTAGCACCCATGCTTTTTTTATGTGAATGAGATAAATGAGAAATGAGGCAGGGCAGCGTGGTCACCACACATCAGGGGACTGGCATGCTAAGTGGGGCCACTCACTCACAGTGACCCCGACAATGGGGTGTGAGGCACCCTCGGATGGGAGGCAGAGGCCAGAGAGGTCCAGTGGCTCATTCCAGACCCAGGCGAGGCCATAGGTGGACGGGTGGATGGTCAGGATGGGTGACAGGCAGGACAGGTGATGGGCAGGATGGGTGAAGGGCAGGATGGGTGACATTCAGGACAGGTGGTGGACTGGACAGGTGATTGGCAAGAGTGGTGACAGGACGGGCCCATGGACAGGATAGGTGACAGGGAGGACAGATGATGGGCAACATAGGTGATGGGCAGGACAGGAGCATGGACAGGACACATGACAGGCGGGACAGAGTGATGGGCAAGACAAGTGATATGCAGGACGCGTGACGGGCAGGACAGGTGATGGGCAGGATGGGTAACCAGCAAGATGGGTGCAAGGGAAGGATGGACAGGACAGGTGACATGCAAGAGAGGTGATGGGCTTAACAGGCAGATGGACAGGACACATGACATGCAGGAAATGGTGACAGGCAAGACAGGTGACAGGCAGCACATGTGACAGGTTATCAGCAGTGTGGGTGAAGGGCAGGACAGGTGACAGGCAGGACAAGTGACAGGCAGGATGGGCAGGCACTGTCAGGGCTTCCCTCTGCCCTGCTGAGCTACCCGCCCGTGTCACTCATAGAGAGGCTCTCAGCCCATAGATATTTGAAATAAATCCCATGAAACAGCCACTGGGCCCAAGAGGCTGGCACTGTTGTGCTCACAGGTGTTCAGGAAATAATGAAAATGAACATTATACACAGCAAAGCTTCCGGGATGTGTCCAGAACCGCTCCGGAGGCAGGCTGGTGGATGTAAATTTTTCATTAAATCAGAATGAAAATCCATGAATTAACTATCCAGCTTTGGTCAAAGTGCATGACATACAAAACACACCTGGGGAAACAGCTGATCATCCTGAAAATAAAAAACGTCAAAATTGATCAATAAATCCAACTGCTGGTCTTTGGGGAAAAGAAATGGTAATCAGTAAAGAAACTCATGGCAAATAGAATCAAGAAAATGAAAGAAAGTATAACTAAGCAAGAGTAGAATACAACAGACATGACATTTAAAATATGAAAATCCCAATAAAAATATTTTAAATATATGTATCAATTAATAAAATTGACTCAAGAAAACTAGCAAGAATAAACAGGACAATAACTAGGGGGTTTTTGTTTGTTTGTTTGTTTCGGTATTACCTGAGAATTTCCTCTAAATAACGGTTCCATGGGTTATCCTTTCAGACATTTAGGGAATAAGCAGTTCTCATGCAATATAAGCTATTCTGATGAAAAGAAAAAGTTCCAATTCTCTTTCTGAGGCTAGCATAACCTTGACTGGAAAATAGAAAATGATCCAAAAAGGAAAATTGCAGACCACCCAGATGCAAAATTCCTGGATATTCTGGAGGTCAGAGCTCGCTCTACCCCGATGGATTCTTTGCCCCTACAGGCTTGGGGACATGACAAGCACAGCACTCCCTGACCCATCCTATTGCGTGCGTGGCACCTGCCTGGGGACCGGCTTTCCTCCGCTGCCCCGGCCAGCACCCTCGGGCCCCTGGGCTCGGCCGCCTGCCTCTCGGGAGCGCGCCCGGCCTGGCCCCGCGGAGGCTGACTTGGGGGCGCTGACCCTTGCCCGCATGCTCACCTCAAAGGCCCGAGGCGCAGGGCCGGGCTGCGGGTATGACGGCCCTGGGGCCCATGTTGGGGGCACTGGGTACCCGGCGGCTGCTGCGGGAACGTGCTGCCCGCAGACCCCGCTGGGGCCTACCGCCCCATGCAGGGGAGGCTCATGGCCCGTCCCTGGCGGTCCCTGGCGCTGGCGGGAGCTGGGCGAAGAGAGTCCAAAGCTGAGGAGGCCTGAGGGGCTGGGGTCCTCGGCGAAGGGGCTCCAGCATCGGCTCTCTCAGCCTGTCCTCATGCTGACCGCTCGGGGCCCAGGAGTACCCGGTGGACCTGGGGGGGTTCCCCTGTGGGGGTGGTGATGGGTCCTGGGCTGCACGGGGGAGCTGGGAGTCTTAGGGACACGCTACTGCTGCTCGGGTTAGAAGGTTCTCACGCGGGCCTTGGGGACCCCGGCTTGGCATTTCACAGTTTGCATCCGGAATCACAAGAAGAATGAGAAGGCCCCAGGGAGTTGTGGTGGGGAGCGCCAGCCACCTCCAACCCGTCCCCAGCTCAGGCAGTGCCTCCTCCTTGGGTGTGGCCGGCCTCAGGCCAGGGTAAGTTCAACAGCAGAGTCCACCTGCCCGTCAGCCAGGCGAGGGCGCGTGGACACGGGGTGCTCGAAGTGTGTATACCGGGTGCTGGGTGCAAGGGCGTGGGCTGGTGGGCTCAAGGGCACAGGATGCTGGGCACGTAGACATGGGGTGCAGGGTGCGTGGATGCAGGGTGCTGGCATGACGGCATGGGGTGCAGGACGCGAGGGTGTGGGGTGCAGGGCGTGAGGGCATGGGTTGCTGGCAGGAGGGCGTGGGGTGCTGGGTGCGTGGACATGGGATGCTGGGCACGTGGACATGGGGTGCTGGGTGTGAAGTTGCAGCTCTGTTCGACAGGGAGTAGCCTCTAATTCTCCATGAAAATTTGGGCCTGTGTATTAGTTAGGGTTCTCCAGAGAAATACAATCAACAGGAAATATTTGTAAATATAAAATTAATAAAAGTGACTCTTGTAGTGGTGAGAACATAGACTCCACAATCTGCAGGGCAGGCTGTGAAGCTGATGGCTCCGATGGAGGGTCTGGATGAACTCCACAGGAGAGGCTGACCAGCTGAAGCAGGAAGACAGCCTGTCTCTTCTGAATCCTCCTTAAATGGCTTCCAGTGATTGGATTAAGCATCACTCATTGCAGAAGACCCTCCCCCTGGCTGATTACAAATGGAATCAGCTGTGGATGCAGCAACCTGATCATGACTTAATTCTATGAAATGTCCTAATCGCAACACACAGGCCAGCACTTGCCCAGCCAGACAAACAGGTACCACCACCTGGCCAAGTTGACACATGAACCTGACCATGACAGCCTTCCTGGAGTTTTTCTGATTTTTGAACATTTCAAGGTTTGTTTTCTAATTTTTCTTTTTTTTGAGAAATCTTCACATGCAAACCTTCATTACTTGGTGCACAATCAATGGCTCACATTATCATCATACAGTTGCGTATTCATCACCATGAACATTTTTAGAACATTTGCATCACTCCAGAAAAATAAGAAGAAAAAAGAAAAAACCCAAACCACTTACCCATTCCTCTCATTGAATACTAGTATTTTCATCTACCCAATTTGTTTTACCCCAAACCCACCCTATTATTTTATATATTTGGCATCCATATTTTTTACTCATCTGTCCATACCCTGCAAAAAAAGGAGCATCAGACACAAGGATTTCACAATCACACAGTCACATTGTAAATGTTATATCTTTATACAATCTTCTTCAAGAATCATGGTTACTGGGACACAGCACCACGGTTTCAGGTACTTCCCTCCATCCAATCCAATACTCCATGAACTAAAAGGAATATCTATATAATGCATAAGAATAAACTCCAGGAAAACCTCTCGACTCTATTGGAAATCTCTCAGACACTGACACTTTAGTTTCTCTCATTTCTCTCTTCCCCCTTTGGGTTGAGAAGGGTTTCTCAATACCTTGATGCTAGGTCCCATCTCATCCCAGGACTTTTGTCCCACACTGCCAGGGAGAGTCATACCCTTAGGAGTCATGTCCCACGTAGAGGGCTAGGGAAATGGGTTCATTTGCCACATCAGCTTCGAGAGAGAGGCCACATCTGAGCAACAAACAAAACAAACAAAAATCTGGGCTGACTCTTAGTCATAAATATCAGTAGGCTCAGCCTATCCTTTGCAGGACTAAGCTTCATAGGGATGAACCCC
Source organism: Tamandua tetradactyla (assembly GCF_023851605.1). Lineage (NCBI taxonomy): Eukaryota > Metazoa > Chordata > Mammalia > Pilosa > Myrmecophagidae > Tamandua > Tamandua tetradactyla. The sequence continues at coordinate 12,761,781 of NC_135335.1, forward strand.
AAAATTAAGGGCTTGGCCTATTGATATGGTTGTTCCCACAGCTTGCAAAAGTATCAGGAATTCTCCAAATGGTGAATTTGAATTTTCCCGTTTCTCCACATTTCCTGAAGGGACTTTGCAAATACTACTTTATTTACTGCTGAAATTACTGTGGGATAAATTGGGGCATCACACTAACCTGGACAAACCAATGACATCCCATGCCCTATTCAAGATTCCATGTACTTATGGTGCTCTGCTAAACTGACATACAAGTTAAATTAGGTAATGCACTGCACAAAATATAATGGAAATTTTTTTATTTTGGGGTGCATGATCTGGGAATCAAATCTGGGTCTCCCACATGACAAGTGAGCATTCTATCTCTGGACCACCCATGCACCCCTCAAAATATAAATTTTGCACCAAATAAACATCTCTCCCTTTCCTCTCACATAGAAGTTGAAGTTTTAAAATGTGGGTGATGTGATCCTTTCCCCTGCATTCTGATTCACCTTAGTCCTATCCAGATCAGCTTCATTCATATCTCTAGATGAAGTTTGATCCCTTTTTCAACTTTTTAAACAGTTCCTGTATGGGGTAGTGCTGACTTTCCTAGCTTCAGAGCTCTAACTCTGAGTCTCAGGTGTCACATAAATACCCAACGTTTCTGGGAATGAACAGGTTATATACAAACAGCTCAGTATCTAAGAATTTAGAGACAACAATTGCACCTTTGGACTAGATGTGAGTGCTGTAAGAGCTTACAATCTAGGACTCTTTACGTAGGCCCTAATGTGATAATCCAAGTTCTCCACTTCAGTTCACCAACTTTGTATATTATGGTTAGTCCACATGAGTGACTTGTCTTTGTTTCTGACATTTCAGTAAACATACAGTCCTGAAGTTTCCTTCCCCTAGTTGCACCACTGTGCAGGTTTGAAAGGATGTAAGCCCCCTAGAAAAGTCTAGTTTTAATCAAAATCCCATTTCATAAAGTTAGAATAATCCCTATTCAATACTGTATGTTTGAAACTGGAATCAGATCATCTCCCTGGAGATGGGATTAAATCATGAGTTATTGTTAAGGTGGATTAGGTGGTGACATGTCCCCCCCCATTCACACGGGTCTTGATTATTTTCTGAAGTCCTTTAAAAAGGAAACATTTTGGAGAATGAAGGAGATTCACAGAGAGCAGAGCAGAACGACATACCCACAAGAAGCAGAGTCCACACAGCCAGGGATCTTCAGAGATGAAGGAGGAAAATGCCTACGGGGAGCTTCATGAAACAGGAAGCCAGGAGAAGAAGCAAGCAGACGACACCATGTCCGTCATGTGCCCTTCCAGATGAGAGAGGAACCCTGACTGTGTTCGCCATGAGCCCTACCAGATGACAGAGGAACACTGACTGTGTTCACACTGTGCCTTCTCACTTGAGAGAGAAACTCTGAACTTCATCATCCTTCTTGAACCAAGGTATCTTTCCGTGGCTGCCTTAAATGGGACATTTCAGTAGACTTGTTTTAACTGGGACATTTTCTCGGCCTTAAAACCGCAAATGAGCAACTTATTAAATTCTCTGTTTAAAAGCCATTCCATTTCTGGTATGTTGCATTCCTGCAGCTAGCAAACCAGAACAGCTAGTGAGGCCTCAAGTCTGTGCTGGAGAAAGGGGAGCTGTGAGATGGTGGGGAGATGAAACAGCCGGCACTGGATGCAGCCGGGATGGGTGGTGATGCACCCCAGGGATGAGGGGCAGTGCAGACCCCGTGAGGAAGGGTTTCTGACCGGGAGGGAGAGTCAGGCGGAGGGTGGAGCGGGGCTGGGGGTGGGCAAGAAAGGCTGGATCCGCTGCGGATGTAGGAGAAGGACTGTGCGGGGCTGAACCTTCCCCTCTCTCGATCACCGCCTACCTCCGGATCCAGGACGTGGTCCCCATCTCGGGCAAGTCTGCGGTGGAGGAGGGTCCAGGGAGAGAGGCAGAGAAGGGGCTCAGGTCTGTGGAGAAACTGACACCCAGCATGGGAAATGAAGAGCCGCCAAGACGGAGACTGAAACCATCCTGAGGGGAGCCCACCCGGGAATGGGAGGAGGGAGCGACTGTACCCCGCCCCTGGGGTGGGAGGTAACAGCTATTGGCCCCACCCCTCAGGTGCGCAGAGACAAGAGTCGCGCCCCTCCCCCCAGAGTGGGTGGAGACAACTCTGCATGTGGCCTTCATTGTGAGCTTTGGGGACAGCAGGCGCACACATTTTTAAAAAGACCTTCTACGTGCAAGTAAGGTTGCTGGGGAGGGGGGATGAGGATGTGTGATGGTTTTAAGACACACTTCCTTACAGATCTGTGGAAGAAAGGAGAGGAGGATACACAGTCCTGGAGCTGTAACACCTGGCTTCAGTTAGGTGCGGAGCTTGCAAAGATGTACAAGAGGATGCGCAATTGGAGGCGGAGCTGAGCTGTGGGTACTAACAAGATACAGTGATTTAACCCACTAGTTTTCCCTGAGTCAGCTGCATGCCTTTCACTCATGACTGACAGAGGGGCAAAGGTGTATGAGTATGCATGCATGTGCGTGTGTGTGTGTCTCTGCGTGTGCATGTGTGCGTGTGTACCTCCGCGTGTGCGTGCGTGCCTCTGTGTGTGCGTGCCTCTGTGTGTGTGTGTGTGCATGCATGCATGCATGGGTGTGCGTGTGTAAGTGACTTCTGGCGTTTAGGTAGTGTGCCTTTGCCACTCACTAGCTAGGTAAACTTGTGAAAATTTCTTAACTTTTCTAACTATGAGATTAATCAGATATAAAAAAAAGAGGGGAGGGGAGGTCATGGTGGCTCGGTGGCAGAGTTCTTGCCTGCCATGCCGGAGACCCAGGTTCAATCCCCCATGCCTGCCCATGCAAAAAAAAAAAAAAGTTTCAGTTGTAAAACAGGTGGGGGCTAGGAGGGAATGTCTGCCCTAAAGCAGTTAGAAACCCAAGTAAAGTGGCTCTTTGCACAATGTCCATTTGGGACATTCCATTTGGGAATGCCTTTCAGCAGATCTAATTTTAGTTCCAAGATTCTGTTTAGGCTCTATTCTCTATTCAACAACCTGAGAGTATAGACAATCCAATGCGAACATCTATTTTCACCATTTTAGAAAAGGCCCCTGTCTTTTCTCAGTGTGTGAATGCTACACGAAACATCCCTATTACTGAAATTTTGAGAATAGAACATTAGAGTCTGGAGGCAGATAACCCAAGTTTGGATCTGATTTGGCTGGTTAAATGCTGTGTGGCCTTGGCAAAGTCACCAAGCTTCCCTGAACATCCACTCCATCACATGTAAAGCCGCAAGGAGAAACTAGTTCTGAGTGGGGGCAGAGAACATAGGGCTGGAGGAACGATGAGAGATGGAAAATACAAACAAATCTCCAATATCAAAGCAGACAGGACTTGTCCACAAGCAATTCCTGGGGGGAAAGCTGAACTTTCCTCCCAGATCTACAGAACAGAGATATCGATGAGTCACGGATAGAAGGAAAGAAAGGGGAGGCTGTTTGGGGACAGGATTTGGGTTCACTTGAGACAAGGGAGTCACCCTGCAGTTTGTGGTCAGTGGGCGTGGACCCTTTAGGCTAGCCTGGCTTTGGGACGTCAATGCGGCTCATCCTCGCATGGGCTGGAAGCTGGAAGGAGTTCCCCGCAGAGGAGAGGGTACAGAAAAAGGCACAGAATTCTGGCATCCCTTGGGGTCTGGGCAGGGATGAGGGGGCATGGAGCTCGTGGAGAATGCTAGGAGACTGCATGAAGTCACAGAGGGGCCAAGGCAGATTCAGGGAAGGGAAAGAGAGACTAGTGGAAAGAAGCTTGAGGAGGGGAGGATGGAGAAGCAGTGCCTGGCAAGACATTGAGGAAGGAGACTTGGCAGCTTTGGGCCCTTCCCTTTCTGTGTGTGGCTCTTCCTGCCGGGTCAGCCAGCCTGCCCAGCCTGCCCAGTCGCAGAAGCTGAGCAGAGAGATGCGTGGCATGTCTCATCGATACCTCTGCTCTGCAGAGCTGGCACACCTGTCTGTGTGATTTCAGCCTGCAGTTCCACCTAAGCAGCATTTCATGATTGATTTTCCTCTCCCATCCCTGTGGTAGAAGAGGATTCTATTTCTCATGCTCTTTTCCATCAGAGACCTACAATCATACTTACTTGCCTTTGTGTCTGTGTCTCTACTAGCCTACAAGCACCTTGAGTGAAGAAACAACTGGCTTTAGGTTTTCTTTCCATTCTTGGCTCATGTTTGAAGAAAGAAAGAAAGAAGGAAAGAAGGAAGGAAGGAAGGAAGGAAGGAAGGAAGGAAGGAAGGAAGGAAGGAAGGAAGGAAGGAGGGAAGGAGGGGAGGAAGGAAGAAGGAAGGAAGGAAAGGAGGAGGGGAGAGAAAGGAGGAATGAGTGTCTTTTTAACTGAACAACCCTGTATTTTTCTGGTCTGTATTGAAATTTGCCATGATATCAATTAGAATTAAAATATTTATAAGTATAAAACTAAAAAGAATCACACACTTTTAGATCATCTCCTTTTTTATTTTGTTTGTTTTCTCATATGCTTTGTTCTGACCTTCGGCTTGTTGGTTGGAAACTTGAATGACAGAGTGACAGGCCCAGAGAAGACTCCGTAATCTGAAGTTCCTACGTGGTGGGAAATAGAAGCCTGGGGTAGATTTTAAGAATATTTCATTATTAGGAGAGCACACTGATTTCTTGAAAGTCACAAAGGAAATGTTTTCATTGAGAAATAGCATGCTGAAACTCATCAGGAAAGAAAAAGTATATAAATATTTTTAAATCCCATGTACTAAAACTACTCCTTAACAAAATTATATAATCTCGAGACTCTAAGCTTACACTGGCCCAGTTGAACAGAAAGCTGCTAATCCATCTGAATGCCTTTTATATAAAAAACATCTTACATGGTAATGGCTTGGAGCAGTGGTCCCCCTTTTAGCTCCAGAGGCACTTTCATAGGTGCTCCTTCATGGAGTCTTCAGCATGCTTAAGCAGAAATGGAAATTGAGTCTCAGACTTGTCACATGATCTATCTGAGAACATGCAGTGGTCAGGCCGGAGCCCAGACCCAAGACTTCTTCTGCCTGGTTCCCGCTCTCCCAGGCCAGGCTCCTATGCTAACGTGTAGACCCCACATTGAAACTCCCCGTGAACTTTAGGGAGTAGTGTGTTCATTGAAGAATCCTTGCAGAAGCTTCTTGAGGATCCTTGAAGCACTTCAATACATCTTCCAAAAGTCATTTTTAAAAGAAGGGGAAAAGGAATGCTGTAATGCTTAGGATCAAAGTAACCCTATTCTGGGTCTGCCCTTGATGACAAATTCACAGTTAACCTTGAGCAAGTGCTTTTTTCAGACAGGACATTAGTTAAACAAGGAGTCTGGGCCTCATAGCTCTGACCATCTCATATTTTGAGAAAGAAGGTTGCCAGACTAAAGAGAAACACAGATTGTGGATGTCCTCTTAAACGATTGGTTCTAAGAGTGGAAAAGCCCCCTCAGGCAGGGGGCTACAGCACCCAGTACCCATCAATATTCACTTTTCAACAAATGATTGGATTGATGAATCAGTTATCCATTCTCATATTTTCACTTGGGTTTGATTTTCAAGTAGGCCTTCTCAGTGTGGCAAGCATTTCACAACTCGTAAAGGTCTGCTCTACACCAATGCAGCCAGTGTAAACTGCTGTTACAGGATAATGCTAGGACATGGCAGGAGAAGGGGTAGAAAGTGGACAGGGTGTAAGCACACGCCAGCGAGTGGCATCCGGGCTCTGGGGCCTCGGGCAGGCCCTGTGAATCCCTGGCTTCACACGAATGATACTTCAAATGATTTCCTTCATGTACAATCTAGTCTCTTCTTCCCTTAGAGACGCAGGCCATGTGAGTGTCACTTTTCTTCCTAATGACTGAAAGAGAAGCAAAGCCACGTGGCCTGAGGCCCAAAGTGAAAGTCTCCCGAATGGCCTTACATTGACTACAACATCAGATCCAGGATGCTTTCCACGGTACTATGCTTCCACAGTTTTCATTTGCTGGGAAAGCACCAGGCTCTGTCCATTCCCGTAACGTTTACCTTCTAATCGTAATTGCACACCCAGCGCCTCTCTCTGATCCTAGGTATCCGTAATAATCTCTCTGATTCTTTTTAACTCAATCAATAGTTAAGCAAGGGTTGTGGGTCAACAGCTTGATTCAATGCATTCAAAAAAAACTTTCTAAATACCCAGGCTGGTCTGGGTATTGGAGAAACAGCAATAAATAATTACACAATCTTTTGCCCTTGGGGGTTCTCCAGCTAACAGGGAAGGCAAACAGGTGAAACGCAAATGTCATTTAATGTGATAAGTGCTATAACAAAAATAGAGTGCATGGCACAAGGAGTGGAAGGAGAGGACCAGCTAACCCAGCACGAGAGAGGGTTTTGTCATCGTAGACTGAGTTTCATGATGATGACAAGCAACCTCGAATCTTAGGAGCTTATGACTAGCAAGTCCTACCTTCTTACTCATTTGATATCATAGGTGAACTCAGGCTGGGCTCCACACACTCCACTCTGAGGTCCAGGCTGAGTGTCCACCCCTGGCTGGAAGATGTGGGTCTCTTGGCTGAGGACAATGAACCTGTGCTAGAACCTTGGGTCAAGAATGGCCAGGACCTGTGCATCTCACGGCAGCTCTCATAGCTGTAATGCAGGCAACACAAGATGAGAAACCAGGGCCAAGTTTGCTTTGTGACCCAAATCTGCAGGACGGTTTGCCTGGCACGTTAGGCCTCACAACACAGAGTTGCAGGAGCTGGCTAGGCTTTGGAGTGGAAGTCCCCAGATATTCTGACCCAGCTTCTGCTACTTTTTGGACAATCAGCCTTGGACAATTGACTTCATCTTCTTGAGAGGAAGGAAGAGAAAGGAAAGGAAAGCAAATTAAACATGTGGTTGTCTTAATTAAAGGCCCAGGATCCAGTGTGCTTCCCCAAACCATAAATTGTGTTTTCACTATTGTGTCATCACGTTATGTCCACCTGTGCATCTGTCCCTATTTATAGATGACAATCCTGAAATTTGGAGGCATTAAGTCCCCTGCCCAGTGGTCTATAGCCCTGACCTTTCCTCCCTTCAACGCTGTCATTGAGCCCCCCCTGGGCACGGCTTTGCCACTGATCTCTGTGCCACTGGTTCTGAGCCAGGTCCAATACTCAGGATTCATGAGTCACTCACTTCCTTACACTTTCAGTAAGACCAGTCAGAATTAACAATTGAGAACCACTGAATTAGTTTGTAATGATCAGAATCAAAAACAGTGCTTGATGGGGCCAGGAGCTGCCATCTCTGCCCTCAGGGAGCTAAGAGGCTGGACCTGGGGGTCCTGCTTGCTGCCTCCACTGAATGTAGCACAGGTGCCAGGAGCCCTCCGTGCCTGGCCCAGCACTGGGCTTCAGAGGACACCACCGAGTGGGAAGCTCTGCATGGGTTGAGTTCTCACTGTGCTCCTGCCTTCTGTTCCCTTGTAGGACTTCATTTCATCCGCATTTTATCTGAAGCTTCATTCCACTCTGGGTTTCATCAGTCTTCCCCGCTTTTGTTTGTCTGTTTCAACTGAGAATCAATCCCAGTAGGCAATCCCAGAAAGGCATCCTGCCTCACACCCAGATGAAAAGCCACAACAGGAGAGTTACACAGCTGTCCATGAGAAGCAGTAAGGGGTACGCAGCACAGCGGTCAGCAAATGCCTGGGGGAAGAAGCATCTGATAACCATCCACAAAGACAGTTGAACTAAAACCAGCTTCCTACAGGTCTGGGAGGTCCAGGGATCACCCACGGTTACAGCTCACTGGCAGCAAAGCCAGGGCAGAGTGGGGCATCTGCAGGTCCAGGCCAGGGCGCCCCTCCCCCACCACAACCCCCTCCCCTCTCCCATCCCCCTCCTCACACCTTCCACCCTTACCCTGCTCCCTTCCAGCCTCTCCCCTCTCCCAAGCCTCTCCCACTTGACCCCAGTCCTCTCCCTCCTGCTCCTCTTCCCCCACCCAGCATGGCCCTGGCTGGTACCACAGCCTTGAGGCAGAAGAGGGAACAGAATGAGTTGCCCGGAATGCAGCTCTGCCTCACATCTGCTGTGTGTCCTTGGGCAAAGCTCCTTGGCTTCCTGCAAATACGGATAACAATGTGACTTGGCAGAGTTTGCCAAAAGGCATCAAGCCTATGGTGTGGGGACCTCAGCTCTCCAGACAATGTAAGTGCGTGATACTTGTTCACCCTTTTGTTCGCAGGGGAGACACATTTCTGCCACACCAGAAATGCAGCTGTCTTCTCTCCCTATGGAGAAAACCCTCCTCCAGCTATTCCGGAAGGCTGATTCCAGAGCTCCCGGCATCCCTCTCCCGCCTCACCTGGTCATTGAGGCTGTACCAGCACCTGTTGGTAGCAGTTGCCCATAGCAACAGAGGGCAGTCAGGAGGATGGAGGGCACTTCCCTCACAGTCTGTCTCTGGAATGCTTTTTTCTTTATGAGTGTGTGAGGAAGAAGTCGGATGGATGAAGTGGCATGAAAGAGAGGCACTTCCTGTCTGCATGAAGTCCAATGCATGATTTCTTTAAAGATAATTTTTTAAAAGCCTGCCTGGAAAAAGCAAACACAGATGGCTAAAAAGAACATGAAGAGATGCTCATCTCCATTAGCTATAAGGGAAATGCAGATCAAGTCTACAATGAGATACCACCTCACACCTATAAGAATGGCTGCTCATAAATAGGAAACTACAAATGTTGGGAAGGGTATGGAGAAATTGAAACACTTTGGAGAAATTGAAACACTTATTCACTGTTGGTGGGAATGTATAATGGTGTAGCTGCTATGGAAGACAGTTTGGCGACTCCTCAGAAAACTAAATATTGAGTTGCCATGTGACCCGGCAATATCACCACTCAGCATATACCCGAAACAGCTGAAAGCAGTGACACAAACAGACTTTTCCACACTGACATTCATAGCCACCCTTGCACAATTGCCAAAAGATGGAAATAATCCAAGTACCCATTGACAGATGAGTGGATAAACCAAATGTGGTATATACATGCAATGGACTATTATACAGCAGAAGATGTAGTGACATCCCAGAGCATATGATAACATGGAGGAACTGCGAGGACATCATGCTGAGTGACATAAGCCAGACACAAAAAGGTAGATATTATATGATTTCACTATTATGATCCTGCTACAGGTAAACTCAGAGGCTTCTAATGTAGCATGTAGGGGACTTAGAGATACACAGAAGCTAGAGATGGGTGAATGGTTAGCTAATGAGGGTGAACTTAAATGTAAGGGAATGAAGAGAAGTAATGGTTATTCATTAGCGGGTTTATAACTAATATTGCCATATTGAAAGTGAACGTGATTGAAAGATGTTGTCTAGAGCAGCATATCCCACCAATTAGCACTACAAATATAAATAAGTCCTTACATGAACTGCTTGGAAGGTATGAATCCTGTACAAAGGGTAAATAATAAACGGGTATAGGGGGGAAACTATTGTTGCATGCTATGGGCTATGCTTAACAGGAAGACACCAACAATGCTACAGTAGTACCAAGGGTAAATAACTGGGGGAGAAAGACAGGAGTTAAGGGAGGTTTGGGTTTTCTGTTTGGTGAGGATATGTTTATTAGTTATTTTTCTCTTTGGAGCAATGAAAACTGTCTAAAATTAAGAGTGTCAATGGTTCTACAACTAAGCGAGGATGATGGGAGACATGGACTGTTGACTTTGGACATTATTCATGTTGCCCCATGGATGGAGATGCCTGAAGGACACACTGACTGAGAAGTTGAGTGGCGGACTATGATGTATACATATGATGGTATATTTTGTGGTTACAGAAAGGAACGAAGTTGTGAGGCATGAATCAAGGTGAATGAACCTTGGGGACATTGTATGGTGCAAAATAAACCAGAAACAAAAGAACAAATAGTGTATGGTAGCCTTTTAAAAATACTTATAAGAAAATTGGAGCCTGGATTGTAAGCTCATATAGCAGTCACATTTAGTCTGGAATTGTAAACGTTATTTCTAGTTTTTGAAATGTCATGCCTTGTATGTATAACCTAGTATCTCACTGGAACTTTGGCTACCTGTGTGACACCTAAGACTCTGAGTTGGACTTCTGAAGCTCTGAAAGTCAGCATTACAACATGCAACATCTGTTAAAGAAACAGAAAAAGAGACCAGCCTTCAATTAGACATAAGAACGAAGCTAATCTAGTCAGGGCTAAGGTAAATCAGAATATGGGGTAAGAATGATATTGTCTGTATTATAAATCTCAACCTACTCCATGAGGCCAATGGGTAGGAGGTTGATATTGTCCAAAACCTAAAGTTTCTGTAACACGTAATCTAACTCAACCTGTCTGGATGCCTCATTTAAATAATCCAAACACGTGGAGCCCAGAATGGGAATGAGAGCTTGTAATTCTGTAAAGCTTAAGGAAATAACCCAGATACATCACAGAGTATGTCTGGCGGACAATTAAAAAGTATTGGCAAAATCCCTTGAGTGACTGGGAAAAAAACATGGAACTATTCATCTTTACCACTGGGGAAACCCTGATACTGTCTCAAAACATTAGGGATTCCCAAGTCAAGAGGCCAAGCCCTTGACCTCGAGGCTTGTTCTTATGAAGTTTACTTATATAGTGGATAAGCTTAGCCTACCTATAGTTATACCTAAGAGTTATTACAAGAAAACCTCTTTTGTTGTTTAGATGTATGCGCTCTCTAAGCCCAACTCTGCAAGGAAAATCATCACCCTCTCCCCTACACGGGTCATGATGCCCAGGGGTGAAAGTCTCCCAGGAAACATGGGATAGCACTCCCAGGGATGAGACAGGTCCTGAATGCAAACCTGAGGACCCAGCCTCTCCAAAACATCAATTTGTTCCATCCCCCTATCCCATATGATCGACAGCCCTTTCCAAAGTGAAAATGTTCAAATGGGCATAGCCCAAATATTCCTGAAGATTGGGAGAAGTATCAAAGGAGAAGGAGGAATTTTAACAGAGAAGATAAAATTTAACAAATGAGTCTGTCTGTTGAATCATTGTATCAATAACTTTTCAGTCTCCAGTGTCTTGGAACAGTTAAAAGAACATACCTGAAATTGTGGAACTGTAACCCATAGCAAACTCTGAAATCTGTTCTATAACTACTTAAGACAATGTATTTTGAAATTTATTGCTTTTTTGTATATGTGTTATATTTCATAATAAAAAATGTTTAAAAAAATAAAAGCTGGCTAAGGAAACTGCTATCTCCGATTGCTTTCAAATGTGTCAGCAGCAGAGACTCCTGTTCATCTCACCTATGTTAGGCTCACCCCATCCTAGAGAATCATTCTAGGCTTCTCTGAGGCTCCAAGTCAGTGAATTTGGAGAGGAACAAGGCTGAAGCTAGGATGGGAGAAGAGGCGTTGCTGTGACGCAGAGGCTTCCTCCATAAAAGCACAAAAATAATGATATTAGAGACTTCCTGGAAGATGGCGGCTTAGTAAGACACGCGGATCTTAGTTTCTTCTCCAGGACAGCTACTAGGGGAGTAGAAACGATACAGAAAGCGCCCAAAGCCACAACAGAGATAAAAAAGACAGCGTACCCCATCCTGGAACGGCTGGCTGGCTGAGAGAAGCAGCTCGGGTGAGATCGCCGAGGCGCGCGGGCCCTACCGGGCGGGGTGGCAAGGGGCCGGAGTTACTCCCTTCCCCCTTCCCGGGCCGGCTGGGAGAATTGGAGAGGCGGTCCCCTGAAACAAAGGCGGCTGGCACCCACACCACGCGCAGCCCCCCGGACCAACTGAGAGAATTGGATCGGAAATCCCCGGGCCGGGGAGAACGGTGACGGGCGGGGGAGGCCCCTTCCAAACCCGTGACTCCCGGGGAACGTGCACTCTCTCGGGCGGGCCGCTGCCGCTGGCACCCTCCAGCCACGCTTGTTGCCCAGGGCCGACTAAGAAATTCGGACGGGCTCTTTCCCGGGCTGCGGCGACCAACAACCCTCCCTGTGTTCGGACCCTGGGCCGGCTCAAGCCGCTTCGGCTAGCGAACACCCTGGACGGCGAGAGTTTTCCAAAGTTTAAGGTCCCACAGCACCCTTTACTGATGGGACCCGCAGACAAACGTGTGCCACAAGCGCCACCTACTGGGCAGGATAAGAAAAACAGAACCCAGAGATTTCACAGAAAAATCTTCCAAACTTTTGGATCCAATACCCAGGGAAATCTGTCTAAATGCGCAGATGCCAACAGAAGATAACGGATCACGCTCAAATAATTGAAAATATGGCCCAGTCAAAGGAACAAACCAATAGTTCAAATGAGATACAGGAGCTGAGACAACTAATGCTGAATATACGAACAGAAATGGAAAACCTCTTCAAAAACGAAATCGATAAATTGAGGGAGGACATGAAGAGGACATGGGCTGAACATAAAGAAGAAATAGAAAAACTGAAAAAACAAATCACAGAACTTATGGAAGTGAAGGACAAAGTAGAAAAGATAGAAAAAACAATGGATACCTACAATGATAGATTCAAAGAGACAGAAGATAGAATTAGTGATTTGGAGGATGGAACATCTGAATTCCAAAAACAAACAGAAACTATCGGGAAAAGAATGGAAAAATTTGAACAGGGTATCAGGGAACTCAAGGACAATATGAACCGCACAAATATACGTGTTGTGGGTGTCCCAGAAGGAGAAGAGAAGGGAAAAGGAGGAGAAAAACTAATGGAAGAAATTTTCACTGAAAATTTCCCAACTCTTATGAAAGACCTAAAATTACAGATCCAAGAAGTGCAGCGCACCCCAAAGAGATTAGACCCAAATAGGCGTTCTCCAAGACACTTACTAGTTAGAATGTCAGAGGTCAAAGAGAAAGAGGGGATCTTGAAAGCAGCAAGAGAAAAACAATCCATCACATACAAGGGAAACCCAATAAGACTATGTGTAGATTTCTCAGCAGAAACCATGGAGGCTAGAAGACAGTGGGATGATATATTTAAATTACTAAAAGAGAAAAACTGCCAACCAAGACCTCTATATCCAGCAAAATTGTCCTTCAAAAATGAGGGAGAAATTAAAACATTCTCAGACAAAAAGTCACTGAGAGAATTTGTGACCAAGAGACCAGCTCTGCAAGAAATACTAAAGGGAGCACTAGAGTCAGATACAAAAAGACAGAAGAGAGAGGTATGGAGAAGAGTGTAGAAAGAAGGAAAGTCAGATATGATATATATAATACAAAAGGCAAAATGGCAGAGGAAAATATTATCCAAACAGTAATAACACTAAATGTTAATGGACTGAATTCCCCAATCAAAAGACAGAGACTGGCAGAATGGATTAAAAAACAGGATCCTTCTATATGCTGTCTACAGGAAACACATCTTAGACCCACAGATAAACATAGGTTGAAAGTGAAAGGTTGGGAAAAGATATTTCATGCAAATAACAACCAGAAAATAGCAGGAGTGCCTATACTAATATCCAACAAGTTAGACTTCAAATGTAAAACAGTTAAAAGAGACAAAGAAGGACACTATCTACTAATAAAAGGAACAATTAAACAAGAAGACATAACAATCATAAATATTTATGCACCGAACCAGAATGCCCCAAAATACGTGAGGAATACACTGCAAACACTGAAAAGGGAAATAGACACAAATACCATAATAGTTGGAGACTTCAATTCCCCACTCTCATCAATGGACAGAACATCTAGACAGAGGATCAATAAAGAAATAGAGAATCTGAATATTACTATAAATGAGCTAGACTTAACAGACATTTATAGGACATTACATCCCACAACAGCAGGATACACCTTTTTCTCAAGTGCTCATGGATCATTCTCAAAGATAGACCATATGCTGGGTCACAAAGCAAGTCTTAACAAATTTAAAAAGATTGAAATCATACACAACACTTTCTCGGATCATAAAGGAATGAAGTTGGAAATCAATAATAGGTGGAATGCCAGAAAATTCACAAATACCTGGAGGCTCAACAACACACTCTTAAACAACGAGTGGGTCAAAGAAGAAATTGCAAGAGAAATTAGTAAATAGCTCGAGGCAAATGAAAATGAAAACACAACATATCAAAACTTATGGGACGCAGCAAAGGCAGTGCTAAGAGGGAAATTTATTGCCCTAAATGCCTATATCAGAAAAGAAGAAAAGGCAAAAATGCAGGAATTAACTGTTCAATTGGAAAAACTGGAGAAAGAACAGCAAACTAATCCCAAAGCAAGCAAAAGGAAAGAAATAACAAAGATCAGAGCAGAAATAAATGAAATTGAAAATATGAAAACAGTAGAGAAAATCAATAAGACCAGAAGTTGGTTCTATGAGAAAATCAATAAGATTGATGGGCCCCTATCAAGATTGACAAAAAGAAGAAGAGAGAGGATGCAAATAAATAAGATCAGAAATGGAAGAGGAGACATAACTACTGACCTCACAGAAATAAAGGAGGTAATAACAGGATACTATGAACAACTTTACGCTAATAAATACAACAATTTAGATGAAATGGATGGGTTCCTGGAAAGACATGAACAACCAACTTTGACTCAAGAAGACATAGATGACCTCAACAAACCAATCACAAGTAAAGAAATTGAATTAGTCATTCAAAAGCTTCCTAAAAAGAAAAGTCCAGGACCAGATGGCTTCACATGTGAATTCTACCAAACGTTCCAGAAAGAATTAGTACCAATTCTCCTCAAACTCTTCAAAAAAATCGAAGTGGAGGGAAAACTGCCTAATTCATTCTATGAAGCCAACATCACCCTCATACCAAAACCAGGCAAAGATATTACAAAAAAAGAAAACTACAGACCAATCTCTCTAATGAATACAGATGCAAAAATCCTCAATAAAATTCTAGCAAATCGTATCCAACAACACATTAAAAGAATTATACATCATGACCAAGTAGGATTCATCCCAGGTATGCAAGGATGGTTCAACATAAGAAAATCAATTAATGTAATACACCATATCAACAAATCAAAGCAGAAAAATCACATGATCATCTCAATTGATGCAGAGAAGGCATTCGACAAGATTCAACATCCTTTCCTGTTGAAAACACTTTGAAAGATAGGAATACAAGGGAACTTCCTTAAAATGATAGAGGGAATATATGAAAAACCCACAGCTAATATCATCCTCAATGGGGAAAAATTGAAAACTTTCCCCCTAAGATCAGGAACAAGACAAGGATGTCCACTATCACCACTATTATTCAACATTGTGTTGGAGGTTCTAGCCAGAGCAATTAGACAAGAAAAAGAAATACAAGGCATCAAAATTGGAAAGGAAGAAGTAAAACTATCACTGTTTGCAGACGATATGATACTATACGTCGCAAACCCAGAAAAATCCACAACAAAACTACTAGAGCTAATAAATGAGTACAGCAAAGTAGCAGGTTACAAGATCAACATTCAAAAATCTGTAGCATTTCTATACACTAGTAATGAACAAGCTGAGGGGGAAATCAAGAAACGAATCCCATTTACAATTGCAACTAAAAGAATAAAATACTTAGGAATAAATTTAACTAAAGAGACAAAAAACCTATATAAAGAAAACTACAAAAAACTGCTAAAAGAAATCACAGAAGACCTAAATAGATGGAAGGGCATACCGTGTTCATGGATTGGAAGACTAAATATAGTTAAGATGTCAATCCTACCTAAATTGATTTACAGATTCAATGCAATACCAATCAAAATCCCAACAACTTATTTTTCAGAAATAGAAAAACCAATAAGCAAATTTATCTGGAAGGGCAGGGTGCCCCGAATTGCTAAAAACATCTTGAGGAAAAAAAACGAAGCTGGAGGTCTCGCGCTGCCTGACTTTAAGGCATATTATGAAGCCACAGTGGTCAAAACAGCATGGCATTGGCATAAAGATAGATATATCGACCAATGGAATCGAATAGAGTGCTCAGATATAGACCCTCTCATCTATGGACATTTGATCTTTGATAAGGCAGTCAAGCCAACTCACCTGGGACAGAGCAGTCTCTTCAATAAATGGTGCCTAGAGAACTGGATATCCATATGCAAAAGAATGAAAGAAGACCCATCTCTCACACCCTATACAAAAGTTAACTCAAAATGGATCAAAGATCTAAACATTAGGTCTAAGACCATAAAACAGTTAGAGGAAAATTTTGGGAGATATCTTATGGATCTTACAACTGGAGGCGGTTTTATGGACCTTACACCTAAAGCAAGAGCACTGAAGAAGGAAATAAATAAATGGGAACTCCTCAAAATTAAACACTTTTGTGCATCAAAGAACTTCATCAAGAAAGTAGAAAGACAGCCTTCACAATGGGAGACAATATTTGGAAATGATATATCAGATAAAGGTCTAGTATCCAGAATTTATAGAGAGATTGTTCATCTCAACAACAAAAAGACAGCCAACCCAATTACAAAATGGGAAAAAGACTTGAACAGACACCTATCAGAAGAGAAAATACAAATGGCCAAAAGGCACATGAAGAGATGCTCAATGTCCCTGGCCATTAGAGAAATGCAAATCAAAACCACAATGAGATATCATCTCACACCCACCAGAATGGCCATTATCAACAAAACAGAAAATGACAAGTGCTGGAGAGGATGCGGAGAAAGAGGCACACTTATCCACTGTTGGTGGGAATGTCAAATGGTGCAACCACTGTTGAAGGCAGTTTGGCGGTTCCTCAAAAAGCTGAATATAGAATTGCCATACGACCCAGCAATACCATTGCTGGGAATCTACTCAAAGGACTTAAGGGCAAAGACACAAACGGACATTTGCACACCAATGTTTATAGCAGCGTTATTTACAATTGCA
The DNA here is from genome assembly GCF_023851605.1 of Tamandua tetradactyla. Classification (NCBI taxonomy): domain Eukaryota; kingdom Metazoa; phylum Chordata; class Mammalia; order Pilosa; family Myrmecophagidae; genus Tamandua; species Tamandua tetradactyla. Next base: position 12,778,710 of record NC_135335.1, read on the forward strand.
AAGAGATGGAAACAGCCAAAATCTCCATCAACAGAAGAGTGGCTAAACAAACTGTGGTATATACATACGATGGAATACTATGCAGCTTTAAGACAGGATAAACTTATGAAGCATGTAATAACATGGATGGACCTAGAGAACATTATGCTGAGTGAGTCTAGCCAAAAACTAAAGGACAAATACTGTATGGTCCCACTGATGTGAACAGACATTCGAGAATAAATTTGGAATATGTCCTTGATAACAGAGTCCAGCAGGAGGTAGAAACAGGGTAAGATAATGGCCAATTGGAGTTGAAGGGATACAGACGGTGTAACAGGACTAGATACAAAAACTCAAAAATGGACAGCACAATAATACCTAAGTGTAAAGTAATCATGTTAAAACACTGAATGAAGCTGCATCTGAGCTATAGGTTTTTGTTTCGTTTTGTTTTGTTTTGTTTTGATTTTACTATTATTACTTTTATTTTTTTCTCTATATTAACATTCTATATCTTTTTCGGTTATGTTGCTAGTTCTTCTAAACCAATGCATATGTACTAAGAAATGATGATCATGCATCTATGTGATTATGTTAAGAATTAATGATTGCATATGTAGAATGGTATGATCTCTAAATGTTGGGTTAATTTCTTTTTTTCCGTTAATTAAAAAAAAAAAGAGAGAAGGGATAATTGGAGCTGAAGGGATACAGACTGTACAACGGGACTGGATATAAAAACTCAGAAATGGACAGCACAATACTACCCAATTGTAATGCAATTATGTTAAAACACTGAATGAAGCTGCATGTGAGGTATAGGTTTTTTGTTTTTGTTTTTGTTTTTTTTTTCTTTCTATTATTGTTTTAATTCTTATTCTGTTGTCTTTTTATTTCTTTTTCTAAATCGATGCAAATGTACTAAGAAATGATGAATATGCAACTATGTGATGTTATTAAGAATTACTGATTGTACATGTAGATTGGAATGATTTCTAATTGTTTTGTTAATTCTTTTTTTAATTAATAAAAAAAAAAGAGGGAGGGGGCTGAACTGTGGCAGTTGTATCTAGGGGAAAATCCTTTCAGGCAAAGACAAGGGTTTGTTTTGTGTCTGGGGCATTGTCCAACCTCAGACAGACATTGAATTTTAGAGGCTCCTCACTCCAGCTGCTCCAGTGCAAGGCAGTGTTGCTACACTGCTTCCAGGCTGCTCATTCTGATGCCTTGGAGAGCCAGTAGAGACCATGTGAGAAGGGCTATGTATGCCTCCATTTTTCCTTTCTTCTTCCTCTTCTCTCACTTCATCCAAAAATATCAGTTGCAAGGACACAGTAAACTTTAGGTGCACCCAATTTGTTCCCAACACATGCAGAGTCACAAGAGTGCCCACTTGAACCTGGGCAACATTTAAAGAGTGTTAGGTATACCTCTGTGAACATAAACCATAAAGGTAAATAGTGTTTACTACTATGAAGTTTGGTTCCATTGAAGAAGGAGAAGCACTCTGTAGGTTGGGGGAAATTCCAGTCAGAAAGTCATAAGGAACACATTGTTCCTCACAAGAGGACCTCCTCTTGCACCTGTATCTCCTTGGTGCATTATTTGCAGGACTTAATGCTGTATTTAAGCCTCTTTAAGCTCTGGATGCCCACCTGGGAACAGATTCATGGCAAGGTCATTTTCCAGCAAGGTAAAGAATTTACATCCTGATTTTTACATCTCTCATCTGTATCCCTGACTGACACTGGGCATTTCTGGGTTGCCTGCAAGGCACTCTGAATCCAGGCAGTGTGAAGGGCATAAGAATCCTTCCCTCTTGTGGGTTTCTGGCCTTTTCAATGCTGTACTGCATATATCTTCAGGATGTGAAGTAGTCCAGGGAGGTGCCAGGTGTGTGGCTTGTGGGCAGGATGGATGCCTGTGCTGCCTCTGTCTCCCATCATAATTTAAAGCTTAAGCTGTGACTTAGGGGCCTTTAGGGGAGCCTGACCTACTGATAGGTTTGAAACTGACCTCACCTAGACTCTCACTAAGGGAATTTCTATGCAAGTTGAAAACAGTCTAAATCATTGCATGTATGCATTTCTGTGTGTTGAAAAGTTGAAAAGTAGACACTTGTGGGAGTAAACTCTGTAAGGAAAAGTTGTTTCCCTTTTTGAATTCTTTCATGTTAAATACAATCATTTGATTTGGGGGGACCTGCTATTGGTGACAGAACACTGGACCAGGCATCATAGGCCCAACTTGGTTTCCTGTCATGTATGTGGCCTGGACATGTTACTCATTTATAAAGCTTATGTTTCTTCAATGCAAATGTATGGATTAACAATGCCTGATTTTTCGTGGAATTTTTCTTGTTTTGAATTAATTATAATCCAAATAATATAAATTCCTCCAGAAGCAAGCAACCACCTGCCCTGTCCATCAATGTAAGGCCACTGCTCATAGCAGTGCTTGACATGTCATGTGCCCTCAAGATACAGCAACTGATAGAGCAGTGCATTATAAAGGTAAATAAAAATATTTAGAATGGTAAATAATAAAAATAAGTTTATACAAAAATAATAATAATAATAATAATAATGATATTAGAGATGGCCTGGGGATGCTTGAAATGGGATGAGGAGAGGGCCAGGTAAGCCACCCCTACCTGAAGGGAACTTATTGGGATCCATTCCTCTGAAGCTTGGGCCAGTGGCCAGCCTCTCGGCTTCTCAGTGTTCCCCCCCTCCACCCCCAGTCGATGGGAACAACTTCCCTCCCGCGGTTGCTGGAAGGTTTGCACAACGTGGAAAGTTCTAGGCACTGTGCCGCCGGGCAAATACAAATCCCATCTCTCCCAGGGAGGGCAGGGCAGCGGGGCAGTGCAAATGAGCTCAGATTCAGAGGGAAACTGCATGCAGCCCCTCCACCTGCTCACGCCCTGCCCCAGCAGTGCTTTCCAGCATCGCCACCGCCACCGTGGGCAGCTGAGGCTGCAGGTGAGAACTCCCACGTCCTGAGCATGGCCTCCTGGTTTGGAAACTGGCATATGCAGCTTATGCCTGGCTCAGTGTGGGGAGCCCCGGCTCCTGCCCCAGACATGACGGCACATGTAATGCCGAGCTATCACATCACAAGGAGCAGTGTTTCGTAACTATGGGGGACAGGCTTTGGGTTGTTACATTGGTTTTCAGCCCATGTAAAAATATCGTACAAAGAGAAGGATGGGTTCAGATGGGTTCGGGTGCTGCCACTTTACAGGGGGTTGCCTGGTGGGGGGAAAAGCGAGGGGAAGGGGCATCTGAGAGAGCTGAGAGGCTGAGCCTGAATAACCCACAGTCTAGAAAGCTTCCTGTCCTCCAGTGCCCCTGGAACCTCCTTTGTCTGTGCCTCCTTTTCTTTTTTGTCCATTATTTTAAAAACTGGATATTTCCATTCTTACCCATTATTGATACTTTTATTAGAAAATAAAGAAAAGTAAAAAGAAGCACCTTAAAAAGCATGCATGACCTCATCACCTAGATATACCTCTGGGGTGTATGTGTATTTTTTAAGCTTCCATCTGATTAATATTTTCCCAAACATTAAGATTCTTTGTCAACAGCTTTGTTGATGTGTTGATTTCTAGAGTAGTTTGAATTGTTTTTCATTTGCGTACAGAATCTTTGAATTTTCTTTGAAATTTCCTCTCACCCCCTAAATGTTTTAATCACTGCTTTACGAAAGCTTTTTCCTACTAGGAAGGTTAAAGCTACAGCTGTCATACCTGCTGTTTTAATTTTTTTTTCAATTTGTTTTTTAATGTTTTTGGAGAAACAAAAATATTAATTTGTTTATAGTCAAATCTATGCTTACTCTTCTTTGTGATTTTTCCCTTTCTATTGGAACCTCTTCCTCATTTCAATAATAATTAAATATGCAATTTAATTGTGTGTGTATGTGGACTTCATTCTTAAATTCAACAGGAATATATTTTGTTATGCAATGTTTATGAAGTAAGGCTCAAATGTAATTTTTAAAAAATCTTAGCCAAATTTATACATCTTATAATTCATCCTTTTTTCTTTGGTTTATTATACATCCTCAACCATATATTAGCTTCTTACATGCAATAAAGTCCTAACGTTATACATTCTGTGCCACACATCTTTTCCTTAATTTTGTACATATACCATGCTATTTGAATTCTTTGTAGCTGTATAATCAACACTGCATATGATAAACCAGGCTATACACCTTGTTTCTCTTTTCCAATTTCTCATTTAGTCCTATTTGACTATTACTCAATATGAAATTCAGAAGGATTTTGTCTTTTTTAACAAATCTGAAATTGTGATAGAAATTATGTTAAGCTTGTAAGTTAATCTGAGAAGAATACAGAAAATTAACCTGGCAAAATGCAGAATTTCAACATTTATCACTTTTTACTTCTTTTTTTTCCAATGAAAATGAGAATGGCCTTTTGAAAATAGCTGTAAACACAAGAAGCCAACATTATGACAAATTATGACAGGTGTACATCTCACTTTTGATAGAAAAAAGTTCTGTTTTTACATTAATGCTTTATTATCAGTTTCTATATTAGATCCTCAGACTTTATCTACATTTACAATGAAATTTCTATTAGCCTGTGAATTCAAAGGCACTCAATTCAGAGGTTATGAAGACCTGAGCTTAAGTAGGAAATAGGATTCTCAATTAAGAATTGAACATAAATAATTATAAAGATTAGAAAATATGAAAATGTTTAAAGTATAATATCTGGTACCTAAATAATTCACGATCTAATAATGTTATGCAGAATGTCAAAGAAAAGACCATGTAAGGCAAAAGAAGAGCCCCATAAAATCAAACTGATTTTCCCCCATTCAAGTTCATTTGAAGGCCTGAAGCTGATATTTTGTTGTATGAAATGAAATAAAACAGTATGAAAAAGTGAAAGTTAAAACAAAAGGTCCTCAAGATTAGTTTCCAACACCACAAAAAATGTCCAGATTGTGCACTGCACACAGTAGGAGAGAGGAGACACAATCACATCATCAAAACTTTTGCCACAAGAGTAAGAAGTAAGGTTTTGATGATGTGGTCGGATCTCTTCTCTCCTACTGTGTGCAGCACATGTTTTGGACATTTTTCCTCAAGTCAGAGGTTGGTGCCTAACCAGGGACCCACCTGCATTAAGCGCCTACTGCACACATGGCAACAGAGATTTCCAGCAAAGGGTTGTTCTATTTTTCTTGCTACAATGCACAAAATCTAAGATTTTCTAACCTCATGATCCATGACATTCTCTAAAGCATTTGTATGTTTGCTTCTTAGTGTGAGTTGATCAAAAAGAGTGATTACCCAGAGCAGAATCAAGTTTTGAGGAAATGACCACTTTCTGGAAACTGTCCCTTTTTTTCCCCAAGATATCTGCACAAACAGTGCACAGTAGTTTGCATCCATAAAATTTTCACTAATGCTCCACATTTTGCATGTGTGAGTTCATCAATGTTGAGTATAAAAGTCATTTTGAATTAATAAACATTGTATTTACCTGAGCCCTATAGCTCACAGATTGCATAGGGAATTCTTGTTTCAGCCTTCTAAATTCCAATAATGTCTAACAAATTTGGATGACCAAGAATAAATGACAAAATTTTGGATGGAGAGCTAGAAGGTGAATTCCACCCCCAACCCACAGGCCTCAGTTTCCTCACTGTGAAATCTTGAGATTAGAAGGAAAGCCCTACTGAGGGCCCTCTTATTTCTTGAGAGCTTTCTTCTGTGAAACAAAGAGTTCATATCAAGGGACCCCTTGACCATAACAGTGACAGAATCGTATCTGAACCTGGAGCTGTCACCTTTTGGGGTGGTGGAGTCATGCGCAGCTGATGGTCCCTGTTCTAGTTTGCTAGCTGCTGGAATGCAACACACCAGAGACAGATTGGCTTTTAATAAAAGGGGATTTATTTTATTAGTTCTTCAGAGGAAAGGCAACTAACTTTCCACTGAGGTTCTTTCTTATGTGGGAAGGCACAGGGCGATCTCTGCTGTTCTTCTCTCCAGGCCCCTGGGTTCTAACAACTTCCCCCGGGGTGACTTCGTTCTGCATCTCCAAAGGCCTGGGCTGAGCTGCGAGTGCTGAGACAAGGAATGCTGAGCTGCTTAGGCTGTGCTATGTTGAGCTCTCTCATTTAAGCACCAGCCAATTAAGTCAAACGTCACTCATTGAAGCAGACACGCCTCCTAGCTGACTGCAGATGTAATTAGCAACAGATGAGGTTCACGTACCATTAGCTTATGTCCGCAGCAACAAAACTAGGTATGCTCACCTGGCCAAGTTGGCAACTGAATCTAACTACCACAGTCCCCATGAGAACATACAAACATTAAATCACTTTCTATAAACTTTTGATAGCACCTCTGGACTTGGATTGCATTTTCCTTGTTAAAAGGGGAAAAAAACTATGTTAAAGACAAATAAAACAAAAATCAAAAAGTCAAAAGCCTTACAACTGCCAAGGAAAGGAAGTCACGCAGACTTCCTGTGCTTCTGGGTCCCCAGGAGCCTGTCCCCAGCCTGCACCCACGGGCGAGGTGCCTCCATGCCTTGTGCAGCCTCACTCATGTTTGCTCTTCTCCGATGGCCCCTCTCCCAGGAACCCTGACTCCAGTTACCTGCAGGTGAAGGAAGGCCCTGCCCCTCTCAGGAGACTGTGCCCCAAGTGTCCTGAAGGAGGAAGCCATGACTTGGAACACGTGTGTTTCCTCCAGGAATTTAGGAAAGGAAAACAACTCAGGAAGAGAAGCAGAAGGAGAAATGCGAAGATCAAGGGGGGCGGGAACAGGGATAGCCCTGGGGTGGACCCTGATTTCACTCACAGCTGGGATAAATCACTCCCCTTCGCTCAACTTTAATTTGCTGGAGAGAAAATGAGGCTGGTAGTAAACGCCCAGCTCAGAGGGCGGCTGCGCTGTTTCTACCCACCACACCGCTGCATCAGGCAGGGAGGGCGCTCAGCACCGGCCCCTGCCTCTCCCCACGTGCACACCCAGAGTTCCAGGGTCATGTTCTGTAGCAGAGAATGGGGTTTAGGGACTCTGCCCAGCCTGGCATTGGCAGTACCCTAAGGGGAGTTCGCCCCATGGGAACTGCTCAATTCACCCTGCCCTCCGGACCCACCCTTCTCTCCAAGAAGTTGACCAGATGCCTGTTGGAACACGGTCTGTGGGTTGTCCTTCCTGGGATTTTGTCAGTGGCTGGGGACTAAAGTGCACCTCTTTAGACAAGAAATGGACTCTCAGCCTTTCTCTAGACCTGGAAATATCCTGCTCAACCCTCTGTTCCAATGAGCCTGCCATGGCTGCCCTTTGTGGTAAAAGAAGACAACTTTTTCGCTTCAAGGACTCTTCTAGCATTTTCTTCCTTCTAGCAGACCTAATCCACATGGCAAAGGGGCCTTATACATCCTTGCTCCCCTCCCTCCTTCTCCCCTTTTGCATTCCCGCCTACACTGAGCACCTGGTATGTGCAGCCCTGTGCCCCTCGAGAAAAGGAGGTGACTTGGCCTCAGCCCATTCCCCAAGGCAAACTCAGACTCGACAAGTAACTGAGCATTTGGAGCCGGCCCAGTAGACAGGCACCCACAGGAGAGCAGGGAGAGTGTGAGCAGAGGGCAATAGGGTAATGCACAGGCTGCTGGGAGCCCAGAAGGCAGAGTGGTTGCCTGAACCTGGAAAGTTTAGAAAGATTGAAGAGGAACTGAGCAAAAGGCAGGAGGCAGAGGAAGCAGGTCATATCAGGCAGCGCGTGGGACTGGTGTGATGCTCGGGAACCTTTCCCATAAAGAGGCCCATTGTGGTAGTTAGATTCAGTTGTCAACTTGGCCAGGTGAGCGTACCTAGTTCTGTTACTGCGGACATGAGCCTATGGTACGTAAACCTCATCTGTTGCTGATTTACATCTGCAGTCGGCTAGGAGGCGTGTCTGCTGTAATTAATGATATTTGATTTAATTGGCTGGTGCTTAAATGAGAGAGCTCAACATAGCACAGCCTAAGCAGCTCAGCATACCTCATCTCAGCACTCGCAGCTCAACCCAGGTCTTTGGAGATGCAGAAAGAAGTCACCCTGGGGAAAGTTGTTGGAACCCAGGGGCCTGGAGAGAAGGCCAGCAGATACTATCCTGTGCCTTCCCACGTAAGAAAGAGCCTCAGTGGAAAGTTAGCTGCCTTTCCTCTGAAGAACTAACAAAATACATCCCCTTTTATTAAAAGCCAAGCCGTTTCTGGTGAGTTGCATTCCAGCAGCTAGCAAACTAGAACACCCATCAAAAAGGATTTCCATTCTTAGAAAAGGATCAGGCTATCCTGATAATGTCCACACATTGTGTGATCACAGCATCTATTAAATGAGATGCATTTGAAGCAAACCTTAGACTTTATTCAAAATAGTCCAGGATAAAATCTTAATGTTGCATCGTGGAAAAACAACATCATGGACTAGGAATTTGTCATGCCGGTTCTAAGGTCAGCTCCACCTCTTACAGTGCATGCACTTAGGACTAAGCACTTCCCTCTCTGACTGTACTGAGCTAATGGCTAAGTAGGGTCACCCCAAGGCCTGCGTGCAGGGCTGCCCCCACAGGTCAAGCACTACTAGGCATGTGATGCTTTGATAGGCTGGGCAGAATAAAGGGGACAGCAATATCCAAGACACAGCAGGCTGGGGTTGAACATCCGCTGCCCCTTGGAAAGGAGAGTCTGTTGCACCACCTCCTACAGCAGCTCTGTGCTTCCACGAAGATAACCTGAATAGCATTCCCAGGCCTGCGGCTGTGTCTCCTCGGCTAGGACAGCACGCAGCCTCAAAACATCCAACTCTACCTTCAAATGAAACCAAAGCATCTGTGTCTAATGCTGAAATGTGCCCTGCTTTTAGAGGCACTGGAATAAAATTAAAAAAAAAAAAAAACAACGGAGCCCCTAGGAATAAAGCTGTACGTGGCATAAACTGTAGACTTTAATTGCCTAAGCAAGTGAGAAATATTCATTGAAATAAAACACTAGATTCCACTGATGACCTATGCTAGCACATATTCACCTGCAAGAAGGCAGAGAAGGGCATGTTTCTGATTTATTGCTGGCAAACACCACTCATTAGGGTGAACATTTCTTTTTTCTTAGGTTCTTCTTGCTGATCGATATTTTAAAAATCATTGTGATTTCCAGTGGGTGCAGGGGACACTGGGGAACACAAAGTATTAGAAGTGCCCTAGAAGGAAGGAGCAACTTCTGTCAGAGTTGCTTCATGCTCCTGATGGGTTTATGTCTCAGCTCTGACCTCAGAGCTATTTCAGGTTCAGTTCCAGATCTTTGCAATACAGTGAATAGCACAATAAAGTGAATCATAATTTTTTTGTTTCCTGGTGCATATGAAAGTTATGTTTATCCTACACTGTAGTTTATTAAGTGTACAATAGCATTGTCTAAAAACAGCAATGCACATACTTTAATTAAAATGTGATGCAGAGACACGAAGTGAGCACATGCTTTTGGGAAAATGGTGTCATTAGACTTGCTGCATCAAAGGTTACCACCAACTCCAGTTAGTAAAACTGGAATATCTGTAAAGTGCAATAAAATAAAGTTTGCTGTAATGTATCTTTATGTTAGAAGTGACCAGAGCTCTGGACTTTTATGATAATCTTGATCATACATTTCATATTTGTTTCTTTCTGAATTTATTTGCTTTCATCTCTACTTCCTTGTCTGTTTTGTGGACTCCTCAAGATAGAAACTGTGACTCACTTTTATTGCTCAGCATCTAATATGGTAGCCCTCAGTAAATGTTAGCTTTCTTTAAGTAAAAACAAAATATTTATTAAAACCAAGCTATGGGTGCATGGGTGGCTCAGAGGTTAGAATGTCTGCCTTTCATTTGGGGGACGCGGGTTCAATTCCCAGACGATGCACCCCCTAAAACAACAAGGTATGAGCCACAATAAGATGCCACCTCACACCCACTAGGATGATGAAAATGAAAAAAAGAAAAAACCCAGAAAATAGCAAGTGTAGGCAAGGACACAGAGAAATAAGAACCGTTATGTATTGCTGATGGAAATGCCAAATGGTGCAGCCACTGTGGAAAACAGAGTGGTGATTTCTCAAAAACTAAATACAGAACTACCACATGGCCCAACATCCCACTTCCGAGCATATTTCCCAAAGACTCAGGAGTTAGGACTTGAGCAACTATTTGCACATTAATCTTAGCAACATTATTTGTAAGAGCCAAAAGGTGGAAGCTGCCCAGGTGTCTATGGGCAGATGGATGGATAAACAAAACGTGGTCTGTACCTACAAGGGATTAGAAATTATTCTGCATCTAACAGACCATTTGATTCCAAACATCAATGAGACAAACGGTCTCATGAGCTGCAGTGGAGAACATTTAGAAAGCACCCAGTGGGTCATGCTGTCTCATCATGGACTTGTGGAAAGATTCATTCCACCACCCATGGGGGATTTTGTCACAGGTGACACCCCAGGGCCAAGCATGAGGTTACAACATGCTACACGTCCTTCCTTCCCTGTGCCCATTGCAGGAGCTCCAGGCAGCAGGTGTCCCAGGCAGCTGCAGGCCCTGGGATGCAGTGAGGTGTGCAGGAGGTTATGGGGGCAATGCCTGGGAAAGACAAGGAGGAGACCGAGTGGGGCACAGGAGGGCTTCCATGAAAGAAAGGGGGTGGGTGAGCAGGACTGACCGAGGAGAGCCCCAGCCCCCAGTGCCGAACTGACCACCTCTGCCAGGCCCCAGGAGCTCCAGGGCAGACCGTGTCAGAGGAGCCGTCCTCAGGCAGAAGAGCCCGGCTGGGCCCAGACTCTGGCTGGGGCTGCCCAGGAAGTGCATCATCCTGGACCCCAAAAGTGCTACCAACACAGGCTGCTGGAAATGCCGTCCAGCAGCAGCGCCATGAGCACTCTTTGGAAGTGAACTCTGGGTGGCACACCTCTGTACATGCCTTACCCCCAGCCCATCTGTCCAGCCTCCCCAGCACCTGCAGGTGCCATGCTCCACCCAAACCCTTCCTCTCCACCCTCCCCCACCCACCTGAGGGTGCCACGCCTCCAGCCCCAGGCCTTGACCAACCACGCCCTCTCTCCTGGGCTCAGAGGCTGGTTGTGCCAGGCAGCTTGCCTGCTCGTACCCTGCTCTAACAAAAGCTCCAGGGTTCGAGCTCCCAGGTGTCCCCGTTCCTCTTGGGTGGGCCCTGCCCTGCCGACCTCTTTTGTCCCCCAGACCTGGACACCTACCCCCACCTCCAACGAAAGAGCTGCTTCCATTCATTTCCTCAAAACTGAAAGGCTGACACCTTCTTTCCATCTAGAAGTGGGGGCAAGCTACCCGTCCCGGTGTTCTGGAGAGGACGAAATGTGGCGGCAACCCTAAGTAGCATCGTGATCCAGACAAGGAAACCTAGATGTGAGGGTGACTGCCCCCTCCAAATCTGCTGCGGGGCCCTGCCCCTGCTGGGCTGGGCAGGATGGACACCTGGTGCAGAGCTAAGCTGTGGGAGGAGCCCTCAGTGGCCTCGTTGACCATTGACCGGCATCTGTGTTTATTGTCTGCACTCCGCACTGCAGTGGGATCTCCAGGGGAGTCGGCATTTCTCTGCTTTGTTCACTGCTGAGTCCCCATTCCAGTGGAGCAGGGCCGGCACGTGGTGAATATTTAGTAAGTATTTGTTGAACAAATACATCCTTTCAGCAGCTCTCAGAGGGAGGGATGACACCGTCTTCATCTAATAGAGGGAAAAAACAATGCTCAAGAGAACTACCTAGAAAGTCATTCAGGTGCTGGTGGCTGCTCCGAATTCAGGGACGGACTGACCCTATATTCAGTGTTAATTCCGCGCTGCCCCAGTTCTTAGGGGCTTCTCCCAGTTTCTTCTCACCAACGTCAGATACTCCCGTACTGTCACTGGAGAATACTTCAGTGTCAACTATGTGTCTGGCACTTATCATTTTTCCCATGGAGTCTTCACAACAGGCCAGGGAGTTGAGTTAGGTGCTGCTGTCGTCCCGCTTTGCATGTGAGGGAGTTACGGCAGTAAGTGGGATCCCAGCTCCAGGGTTACTTGGCTTCGTGCTTCTGCGCCTTTGCTACTTCTGCTGAGCTGTTGCGTTGCTTTCTGCTCACCTTCACAGCTTCCCGGGGCCCTCCGGCATGAAGTCCAGGTTTCTCCCTATCACACCAGCCTGCCTTGTCTCCTCATTCTCCCGGGAGAGCTGGCAGCATCTTCTTTACTGGGGGGCCCGCCTCCCTCACTGGAGGGACATTTGGGGAAGAGGACACAGCCTGGGGCACTGCTGCACCCTACCGCCTAGCTCAGGGCCGGGTACCTGGAGGGTTTCCAAGAGGCCCCAGGAAGATGCCCCGTTCACCACGCGAGGCCTCTTCTTTTCTCTCTGGGCATGTTTCGAACCCTGGGCATGCTGTGCCCACTTGGGGTGAAGGGACCCATCCAGCATGCAAGGATAATTTTTCTGCTGCTTAGGCACAGAGGGAAATTGCCCTGAGTTTAGCATCCTCCAAAGATAACTTTGAAAATGACTGCTCTTCCCAGGGGCTCATTCCATTGTCTAACACCCTGCCAGGAAATTTTTCTACAGATCTGACCTAAATGTGTCCAGCTGTGGCTGAAACTGCCTTTGTGCTGGGTGGTCCTCAGTGGGGGCCGCTGGTGAGGGACTCTTTGTGTCGAGGGACAGCAGAGCCCACCCAGACTGCTGCAGAGTTGGAGCACTGGGCTTGGGGCGAGGTGACAGCCAAGTGAGCAGCTCCAGCGAGGCCACCAGGAGGCGAGAACAAAGACCCAGAAAAGGCCAGACAGGTGGGGTGCAGGTCCAGCTCCCCTCCCTGTCTCTGCGCAGCTGGGGCTAAGGTTTGTTTCCTCAACTACGGTGAGCATCAGAGCACCTCCCTTTGGGGACTGTGTACATGTCAGATGATGGAGGGGAGCTCTTTGATGATTGTTTGTATCTTCATTTATTTAAAGACTGCTGCTGTTTCCTAAGGATTTATGAGCCCAAAAAGGAAAGGTGAGCTGCCCAAGCTCACTGAGCAAATCCAAGTAGAGTTCTGGGTGTCTCTATCTTCGAAAGCCCACCATCCTCTTGAGCCCTCCTGCTGGCTTGAGGCTCTGTCTGACCTTGTCAGAACCAAAAGGGGAACACGTTGGTGCTGTGTTAATAGGAAGCTAGCCCCAAAGGGGAACACGGTGGCCCCCCTGCCAAGCCCAAGCCTGGAGCTCCCGGGGCCCCTCACATCAGGCCCAGCACTGCACCCCTTGGGCAGATAAACTTCCCGAGGCCATCTGGTCCCACCACCCCATGGAAACTGTGGGCACTGACAGCCAAGCTCCAGGGGTGCACGCGGGCACTCAGTGACCTGCCAGCAGAGAGCCCAGCTGCACACTTGTCGCCCCCTGCAAGCAGGCTCTTTCATTTGAGCACAGCGTTAAGTCTCCAGCCCATAAGGTGCCTCGGCTGCATGCTGTCCAGGCGGGTTGCCACAGAGCATGAGACAAGACAGGTCTTGTCACCAAGCGTGTGTCCAGGGGGAACAGCCCACCCTGGTGCCCAGCTCCACCATCATCCCGAAACCCCTGTTCAAGCCGCAGGAGTGCCAGAGGAGCAGCGTTATTCTCAGGCACAAAGGTAGCTTCCTGCACTCTGGAAGTTTGGAACATGGAATTCTTCAACCTCCAAATTCTGGGAATCAAGGACCCCATCATTGTCCCACTGTCTGGTTTGTTACGCATTGCTGGTGCCATCGTGGTTATGCACGTGGGCTCCAGGCACAGGCCAGCAGGGTCACCGCCAGCTGTGCGACCCCATCGCTGCCCCCACCTATAAAATAGTGACAGCAGAAGCCATGGGGTGGGTAAGTACTGAGTGAGCAATCAGCAGGACGCTGGTGGCTGGAGAGCACCACGTAAGGGTCAGCTATCATTTCGTCCTTCCTGTGTGAGACATAAAGAAACCGAGCCCTGGATGCAAAGCCAGAATCAATGGATAAATTCATTAGCGTCAAGCTGTCCTGCTCTCCATGCAATACATTTCCCATGGATCAGTTAAATTATCAGAATCATGGAATGCCAGCCACAGAACCAGCTTAAGACATGCCTCTGCCCAGTTTCTCAGCTTCATAGCAGGCAGATCAAGCCCCAAAGCAGCAAACCTGCTGTGTAACGGCACCACTTGGGGAACAATGAGACGTTCAGATGCTGCATTTTCCTCGGCACCTACTAAGTTGGAGCCTTGAGGGGTGGCACTGAAATTTTATATTTTTTTAGCACTCATTTTCATGAAGCCAGCAAAACACAAGCTTGTAGCTGCTGTTTACAAAGTCTCTGAATTTGAGCATCCCAGCCTGGCTTCAGCAGGACAACTGATGGATTAGATTCAGATCTCCAGGGCAAGAATCTACAAATATTTTATTTTTATTAATTTTACCTCTGTTATATATATATTTATTTGTTTGTGAATTATACACCTAAACTACTGCACTCAAAATACTATGTGCAGGCCTTGAATCTCCTACTGCTGAGGATTGCATAAAAAGAACCTGGTTCTCCACTGGTGCTCCCGCCGCCATCTAGCCCTCCTCTTCCCCCTTCTCCGCCGGCGCTCCCGCCGCCATCTAGCCCTCCTCTTCCTCTTTCTCCACCAGCGGCGCTCCCGCCACCATCTTGCCCTTCTCTTTCCCCTTCTGCTCCGGCGGTGCTCCATCCGCCATCTTATCCTTTCCTTTCTCCTCCTACACCAGCGGCTCTCCAACCACTGCCACGCCCTCTTCTGCCTTCACCGGCTCCTCCGCCACCGTCCTCGACAACCTTGCCATCCTCACCTTTCCTCCTCCAGAACAGCTACTAGGGGAGTAGAAACAATACAGAACAGCTCCCGGAGCCACGACAGAGATAAAAAAGACAGCGTACCCCATCCTGGAGCGGCTGACTGGCTGGGAGAACCCGCTCCGGTGAGATCGCCGAGGGGCGCGGGCTTCCCCGGGCGGGGCGGCAAGTGGCCGGAGTCCCTCCCCTCCTCCTTTCTGGGCCAGTTGGCAGAATTGGGCAGGTGGTCCCCTCAAGCCGCGGTGGCTGGCGCCCCCACCACGTGCACCCCCCCCGGACCAACTGAGAGAATTGGATCGTAAATCCCCAGACCACGGAGAACGGTGACCAGGGGGGGTCCCTTCCAAACACGTGACTCCCTGGTCCGGCGAGGAACGGTGCACTCTCCCGGGCCGCGGCGGCTGGCGCCCTCCCGCCACGCTTGGTGCCCCGGGCCGACTAGGAAATTCAGACGGGCGCTCTCCCGGGCTGCGGCGGCTGGCAACCCTCCCCGCGTTCAGATCCCCGGGCTGGCTGGCACTCTTCCAAGCCGCTTCGGCTGGCGAACCTTCCCCAGGGTGAGAGTTTTACAAAGTTAAAGGACCCACAGCACCTTTTACTGGTGGGACCCGCAGACAAACCAGTGCCACGAGCGCCACCTACTGGGCAGGATAAGAAAAACAGAACCCAGAGATTTCACAGAAAAACCTTTCAACCTGTGAGGTCCAACACCCAGGGAAATCTGACTAAATGCCCAGACGCCAGCAGAAGATAACGGATCACACTCAGAAAATTGAAAATATGGCCCAGTCAAAGGAAAAGACCAATAGTTCAAATGAGATACAGGACCTGAGACAACTAATGCTGAATATACGAACAGAAATGGAAAACCTCTTCAAAAACGAAATCGATAAATTTAGGGAGGGCATGAAGAAGACATGGGCAGAACAAAAAGCAGAAATAGAAAAACTGAAAAAACAAATCACAGAACTTATGGGAGTGAAGGACAAAGTAGAAAAGATGGAAAAAACAATGGATACCTACAATGGTAGATTTAAAGAGACAGACGCTAGAATTAGTGAATTGGAGGATGGAACATCTGAATTCCAAAAAGAAACAGAAACTATAGGGAAAAGAATGGAAAAAATTGAACAGGGGATCAGGGAACTCAAGGACAATATGAACCGCACAAATATACGTGTTGTGGGTGTCCCAGAAGGAGAAGAGAAGGGAAAAGGAGGAGAAAAACTAATGGAAGAAATTATCACTGAAAATTTCCCAACTCTTATGAAAGACCTAAAATTACAGATCCAAGAAGTGCAGCGCACCCCAAAGAGATTAGACCCAAATAGGCATTCTCCAAGACACTAGTTAGAATGTCAGAGGTCAAAGAGAAAGAGAGGATCTTGAAAGCAGCAAGAGAAAACCAATCCGTCACATACAAGGGAAACCCAATAAGACTATGTGTAGATTTCTCAGCAGAAACCATGGAAACTAGAAGACAGTGGGATGATATATTTAAATTACTAAAAGAGAAAAACTGCCAACCAAGACTCCTATATCCAGCAAAATTATCCTTCAAAAATGAGGGAGAAATTAAAATATTCTCAAAAGTCACTGAGAGAATTTGTGACCAAGACACCAGCTCTGCAAGAAATACTAAAGGGAGCACTAGAGTCAGAACCAAAAAGACAGAAGAGAGAGGTATGGAGAAGAGTGTAGAAAGAAGGAAAGTCAGATATGATATATATAATACAAAAGGCAAAATGGCAGAGGAAAATATTATCCAAACAGTAATAACACTAAATGTTAATGGACTGAATTCCCCAATCAAAAGACAGAGACTGGCAGAATGGATTAAAAAACAGGATCCTTCTGTATGCTGTCTACAGGAAACACATCTTAGACCCACAGATAAACATAGGTTGAAAGTGAAAGGTTGGGAAAAGATATTTCATGCAAATAACAACCAGAAAATAGCAGGAGTTGCTATACTAATATCCAACATATTAGACTTCAAATGTAAAACAGTTAAAAGAGACAAAGAAGGACACTATATGCTAATAAAAGGAACAATTAAACAAGAAGACATAACAATCATAAATATTTATGCACCGAACCAGAATGCCCCAAAATACGTGAGGAATATACTGCAAATACTGAAAAGCGAAATAGACACATATACCATAATAGTTGGAGACTTCAATTCCCCACTCTCATCAATGGACAGAACATCTAGACAGAGGATCAATAAAGAAATAGAGAATCTGAATATTACTATAAATGAGCTAGACTTAACAGACATTTATAGGACATTACATCCCACAACAGCAGGATACACCTTTTTCTCAAGTGCTCATGGATCATTTTCAAAGATAGGCCATATGCTGGGTCACAAAGCAAGTCTTAACAAATTTAAAAAGATTGAAATCATACACAACACTTTCTCAGATCATAAAGGAATGAAGTTGGAAATCAATAATAGGTGGAGTGCCAGAAAATTCACAAATACGTGGAGGCTCAAAAACACACTCTTAAACAACAAGTGGGTCAAAGAAGAAATTGCAAGAGAAATTAGCAAATACCTCAAGGCGAATGAAAATGAAAACACAACATATCAAAACTTATGGGACGCAGCAAAGGCAGTGCTAAGAGGGAAATTTATTGCCCTAAATGCCTATATCAGAAAAGAAGAAAAAGCAAAAATGCAGGAATTAACTGTCCACTTGGAAAACCTGGAGAAAGAACAGCAAACTAATCCCAAAGCAAGCAAAAGGAAAGAAATAACAAAGATTAGAGCAGAAATAAATGAAATTGAAAACAATAGAGAAAATCAATAAGACCAGAAGTTGGTTCTATGAGAAAATCAATAAGATTGATGGGCCCCTATCAAGATTGACAAAAAGAAGAAGAGAGAGGATGCAAATAAATAAGATCAGAAATGGAAGAGGAGACATAACTACTGACCTCACAGAAATAAAGGAGGTAATAACAGGATACTATCAACAACTTTACGCTAATAAATACAACAATTTAGATGAAATGGATGGGTTCCTGGAAAGACATGAACAACCAACTTTGACTCAAGAAGACATAGATGACCTCAACAAACCAATCACAAGTAAAGAAATTGAATTAGTCATTCAAAAGCTTCCTAAAAAGAAAAGTCCAGGACCAGATGGCTTCACATGTGAATTCTACCAAACGTTCCAGAAAGAATTAGTACCAATTCTCCTCAAACTCTTCAAAAAAATCGAAGTGGAGGGAAAACTGCCTAATTCATTCTATGAAGCCAACATCACCCTCATACCAAAACCAGGCAAAGATATTACAAAAAAAGAAAACTATAGACCAATCTCTCTAATGAATATAGATGCAAAAATCCTCAATAAAATTCTAGCAAATCGTATCCAACAACACATTAAAAGAATTATACATCATGACCAAGTAGGATTCATCCCAGGTATGCAAGGATGGTTCAACATAAGAAAATCAATTAATGTAATACACCATATCAACAAATCAAAGCAGAAAAATCACATGATCATCTCAATTGATGCAGAGAAGGCATTTGACAAGATTCAACATCCTTTCCTGTTGAAAACACTTCAAAAGATAGGAATACAAGGGAACTTCCTTAAAATGATAGAGGGAATATATGAAAAACCCACAGCTAATATCATCCTCAATGGGGAATAATTGAAAACTTTCCCCCTAAGATCAGGAACAAGACAAGGTTGCCCACTATCACCACTATTATTCAACATTGTGTTGGAGGTTCTAGCCAGAGCAATTAGACAAGAAAAAAAAATACAAGGCATCAAAATCGGAAAGGAAGAAGTAAAACTATCACTGTTTGCAGACGATATGATACTATACATCAAAAACCCGGAAAAATCCACAACAAAACTACTAGAGCTAATAAATGAGTACAGCAAAGTAGCAGGTTACAAGATCAACATTCAAAAATCTGTAGCATTTCTATACACTAGTAGTGAACAAGCTGAGGGGGAAATCAAGAAACAAATCCCATTTACAATTGCAACTAAAAGAATAAAATACCTAGGAATAAATTTAACTAAAGAGACAAAAAACCTATATAAAGAAAACTACAAAAAACTGTTAAAAGAAATCACAGAAGACCTAAATAGATGGAAGGGCATACCATGTTCATGGATTGGAAGACTAAATATAGTTAAGATGTCAATCCTACCTAAATTGATTTACAGATTCAATGCAATACCAATCAAAATCCCAACAACTTATTTTTCAGAAATAGAAAAACCAATAAGCAAATTTATCTGGACGGGCAGGGTGCCCCGAATTGCTAAAAACATCTTGAGGAAAAAAAATGAAGCTGGAGGTCTTGCGCTGCCAGACTTTAAGGCATATTATGAAGCCACAGTGGTCAAAACAGCATGGTATTGGCATAAAGATAGATATATAGACCAATGGAATCGAACAGAGTGCTCAGATATAGACCCTCTCATCTATGGACATTTGATCTTTGATAAGGCAGTCAAGCCAACTCACCTGGGACAGAACAGTCTCTTCAATAAATGGTGCCTAGAGAACTGGATATGCATATGCAAAAGAATGAAAGAAGACCCATATCTCACACCCTATACAAAATTAACTCAAAATGGATCAAAGATCTAAACATTAGGTCTAAGACCATAAAACAGTTAGAGGTAAATGTAGGGAGATATCTTATGAAACTTACAATTGGAGGCGGTTTTATGGACCTTAAACCTAAAGCAAGAGCACTGAAGAAGGAAAGAAATAAATGGGAGCTCCTCAAAATTAAACACTTTTGTGCATCAAAGAACTTCATCAAGAAAGTAGAAAGACAGCCTACACAATGGGGAGACAATATTTGGAAATGACATATCAGATAAAGGTCTAGTATCCAGAATTTATAATGAGATTGTTCAACTCAACAACAAAAAGACAGTCAACCCAATTACAAAATGGGAAAAAGACTTGAACAGACACCTACCAGAAGAGGAAATACAAATGGCCAAAAGGCACATGAAGAGATGCTCAATGTCCCTGACCATTAGAGAAATGCAAATCAAAACCACAATGAGATATCATCTCACACCCACCAGAATGGCCATTATCAACAAAACAGAAAATGACAAGTGCTGGAGAGGATGCGGAGAAAGAGGCACACTTACCCACTGTTGGTGAGAATGTCAAATGGTGCAACCACTGTGGAAGGCAGTTTGGCGGTTCCTCAAAAAGCTGAATATAGAATTGCCATATGACCCAGCAATACCATTGCTGGGTATCTACTCAAAAGACTTAAGGGCAAAGACACAAACGGACATTTGCACACCAATGTTTATAGCAGCGTCATTTACAATTGCAAAGAGATGGAAACAGCAAAAATGTCCGTCAACAGAAGAGTGGCTAAACAAACTGTGGTATATACATACAATGGAATATTATGCAGCTTTAAGACAGGATAAACTTATGAAGCATGTAATAACATGGATGGACCTAGAGAACATTATGCTGAGTGAGTCTAGCCAAAAACTAAAGGACAAATACTGTATGGTCCCACTGATGTGAACCGACATTCGAGAATAAACTTGGAATATGTCATTGGTAACAGAGTCCAGCAGGAGTTAGAAACAGGGTAAGATAATGGGTAATTGGAGCTGAAGGGATACAGACTGTGCAACAGGACTAGATACAAAAACTCAAAAATGGACAGCACAATAATACCTAAGTGTAAAGTCATCATGTTAAAACACTGAATGAAGCTGCATCTGAGCTATAGGTTTTTTTTTTTTTTAGTATTATTATTACTTTTATTTTTTTTCTCTATATTAACATTCTATATCTTTTTCTGTTGTGTTGCTAGTTCTTCTAAACCGATGCAAATATACTAAGAAATGATGATCATGCATCTATGTGATGATGTTAAGAATTACTGATTGCATATGTAGAATGGTATGATTTCTAAATGTTGGGTTAATTTCTTTTTTTCTGTTAATTAATAAAAAAATACTATGTGCATTATTAAATTCACACACAAATATAGAACTTTTTTAAAGGAGGAGATACAAAACAACTCTAAGGAGAAGTTCTCATCTTGTCTTCCTACCATGACAGCTCCTCTCGGGCACGACTGAGTGGGCACACTCCGCCTTGGAGACCACCCTTTTAGAGACAAAGCTGCGTGGGCCACAAGGAGCATGTCCTCAAACTGTTGCTTTCCAGCCTCCTGCTCTGCACCATTGCTCAGAAGCAAAAGATTTCAGGGAGCCCCTGGCATGCTACTACTGAAGGTACCAGCCCCCCAAAACTGAAGGAGCTGCTGAACTGGGCACTAGGATCCAATGTGCAGAGGGACAATTCCCCAAACTTCTCCCTTCTCTCTTCTTTCCCCTGCCGCATCCCCCAGTGAGGGGCTGGCACTAATCTCACTGGACGAGCACTGGGTGACACTCCCCAGCGGGCAGACTGCTGGGTGTTAAGTGGCCATACGCCATGTGGCTCTCCTTACCTCGTCCACTGCTGGCTGGGGGTTCGCCAACCTCGGGGCAGACCTGACGAGCTCTGGCACCCTTCCCTGCTGCCCTAGCTGCAGATATGCGTCTCAGGCCACTTGCCCAGTCATCCTCTCGGGAGCACTTGGCCTTGCTCAGCCAGCATGGGCTCTGCCCTGGCCCATGGTGTCCTCGAGGGCTGGAGCACACAACAGCACATCCTTCCCACCCTCAGGGCTGCCCTCCTCCTTCCCAATGGGGTCCTGCTGCTGCATATTCCACTTTCCCTCCAACACCATCTGCCCACTGAAAGCTTTGCAGCAACTTAAGTTCCACATTGGGTAGTGCAAGCCCTGCTGGCCTTGAGCTGGACAGAGCTGGGTTCACGGCCCATCGCTCGGATGACCTTGGACAAGTCAACTGGTCTAAACATCGAACAGGGTCTGCATTCTCGTTTGTAGAATGAGAAAAAAATGTTTCCCTGCCTGCCTCATTTGACTGCCTGTGAGATGGAATTTGTAAATTTGCTTTTTAATGTATAAAATCCCATCCACATGGAAGGGATCTGAGGCCATAGGTGGAAGTACAACAACGTAGCTTTCTGTTCTGTCTTGAATGCAATCTGAAACTCAATGGGCTTTTTCTTTTTAAACCAAATGTTCACTGGAATTAGCATATGAAGAAAATGTCGTGAAGGCCTTGAGTGATAGGAAAACTTTTACAAGTTGCCATCTTACCCTCTTCTTTCCGTTTCAGACATGTACTGAAGCCCTGCGCCGTCAGACACAAATGTCAAGTACAAGAGAGAGAGAAGAGGGAGACCCAGCTCTGTACCCCAACAATCTAACAGGAGACCGAGAGGGAAGTAGCTGTGATCCTAATGTACCAGCTGTGGAAATGTGATCACCGTGCGAGTGGGGTGGGGAAAAGACCACCAAGCCTGGGCTCAGATCGCAGCTACCGGAAATGAGGCTGAACAAAATGCACAGAAGAAATAAGAAGGCTGAAAGGAGGTGGGTCGGGCATCTCAAACAGAGGGAGGACCTGGGAGCAGTTGTGGGCAGTGAAAAACCATGTGCCACGTGCCATATGCCATGGTGCCAGGAGGGGAGGCTTAGGGGGGGTGCACAGAGGGCGGGCCATGGTGGCTCAGCAGGCAGAGTTCTCGTCTGCAATGCTGGAGACCCAGGTTCGATTCCCGGTGCCTGCCCATGCAAAAAAACAAAACAAGACATTTAAAGAGAGGACAAGAGAGAACAGCCTCTGTTTTGTGGCTTAGAAAGATCTTTCTGGGGACTTCTCAGAGGTCGTGGCCTGGTATAAACCAGAGGAGCTGTCTGAGACACCCAGGTGTCAGTCCGCTGTCCTGCTTGCTCCCTCTGCACCTGGACAGGGTGGCCAGCTGCGAGGCACCCCCAGCCTGACCCCCGAGGGTGGAAAGAGGGTAGCACAGCCTGAGGCAAACCCTAAGGAATTGCTTAAGAAACCCTGTCCTGCTCATGGGACCAGAATTCCAGCCACCACTCACTGGATGCAGTGCCCCTGCTGCACACATCATCTTCCCGGCTGACTGCTGGAGTGGAGGAGGGATGGGCCTGAAGGGAAGAAGTGCCTTAGGAGACTACCTTCTTGGAGTAATCAGTAAGTGTGGTCTGGCAAACTATCTAATTAAAGTTTTTTTAAAATCTATATATTTTAAAATTATTATTTCATAACTTTATTTATATTTATATATATTTATTGATTTTTTAATATGTTAATTTAAAAAATTTCTCTCCCTTCCATGGGCAGCAGTCTGAGTTCATTCCCAATATATCTAGGAGAGTTTCCTTCTGACTTCAAGACTACTACTGCTGAGGTGTTTTTTTATTTTTTATTTTTGGGATGCATGAACTGAGAATCAAGCCCAGGTCTCTCACATGGTGGGAAGGCGTTCTGCCACTAAACTACCCATGCATCCCTCCCTAGGCTTTAATAGACACTCAAGTAGAATTGTACCCCCACATGAGATCTAGGCCTGAGTTTGCCAGGGAATTTCTGACAAACTATTTGCAAAAGGGAGCCTACAACACAAAACCAAGTAAATACAAAACTTTCAACAACTGAAGGAAAACAACTTACAAAATAACCTTATTAAGATAATCAAATGCCCCGAATGTAAGAGAAAATCACAGAGCACATGAAGATCCAGGCAAAAACGGCCAGCCAAATGCCCAAATCAAAACACAAAAGAAGGCACAGGATATGGAGCAAGTACACAAGGATATTTATAAAGAAATAAAGGATATCAGGAAGACACTAGAAGAATGTAAGGAAGAATTCAAAAGATTAAATAGAAAAATGGCAGATCTCACAGAGATGAAAGCAACTGTAGACCAAATTAGAAATATACTAGAAACACACAGTAGCAGAGTCGAAGAAGCAAAAGGAAGATTAAGTGAGCTAGAAGACAGAACAATTGAAATAGAGTGCACAAAAGAACAAATAGCAAGAAAGATGGGAAAATGGAACTGGATTTTAGGGAAGTGATAGACAACTAAAGGTGGAGAAATATAAGAATCACTGATGTCCCCGGAGAAGAGAGGAGTAAAAGACTGGGAAGGTTATTTGAAGATATAATCGCAGGAAACTGCCAAGGTCAGGAGAGTCAGGGTTGTGGGGACCAGGTGCCCAAAAGAATCATCTACTGGGAAGACAGGGAAACTACAGTCTGGCAAATTCCTTTTCTGCCAAATCCCTAATGGATTTCTGAAAAGAGTTGCACCTCCTGTGTGAGACCCAAGCCCTCGTTTGGCTAGGAGTTACTGACAAACAAAGTACAAAGGAAGGCATTCAGCACAAACTACAAAATCTTAAATGAACAAGGGAAATCAACTTTCAAAATAAACTGATCACGATAATCTAATGCCAAGAAGCCAGCAAAAAATCACAAAGCACATGGAGACTCAAGAAGATATGGAAAGCCAAATGACCAAATTAAAAAGCCATAGGAGACACAAACTTTGGAACAACTAATGAAAGATGTTCACACAAATCTCCTAAATGACTTCAGTGGGTTGGCTAAATTCATAAAGAATATCAAGAAGACACTAAAAGAGCATAAAAAAGATTTTTAAAGAATAAATAGAAACAATAAAAAGAATAAATAGAAATGAAAGATATTGTAGATCAAAATTTAAATCTACTAAGAATACTCAACAGCAGATGTAGATAGAACGAAGAAAGAACAAGTGAATTAGAGGACAGAGCAACTAATTTGAACACACAAAAGAATAAATGATGAAAAAGATGGAAAAATTTTAATTGGATCTCAGAGAAATGATTGACAACATGAAGTGCACAAATATAAGAATCACTGGTGTCCCAAGAGGAGAAGAGAAGAATAAAGGGCTGGGAATATTGTTTTGAGGAGATAACTGGGGAACAGTTCTCAACCCTTACAAAAGACATAACTGTGGAAATCAAAGAAGCCAAATGAACTCCGAGTAGAATAAATCCAAGTACACACACTCCAAGACCCATACTAATCAGACTTTCAAATGCTGAAGAGAAGGAGAGTCTTGAAAGTAGCAAAAGAAAAGTGAATTACCACATCGAAGGGAAGCCACATAAGATTAAGTGGGCATCATGGAGGCGAGAAGGCAGTGCTATGATATATTTAATATTCTAAAAGAGAAAAATTGCCACTCAAGATTCTATATCCAGCAAAGTTTTTTTCAAAAGCAAGAGAGAATTTAAAATTTCCCAATAAACAAATGCTGAGAGAATTTGTTAGCAAGAGACCTGACTTCCCAGAGATACCAAAGGGAGCTCTGTCAGCTGAGAAAAAAAGACAGAAGAGAGAGGCCTGGAAGACAGCATAGAATTGAAGGGTATTAATAAAGGCAACTTAAAGGAGAGATAGAGATAGAGACAGAGAAATAGATCTGACAAATGAAAATCAAAAGGTAAATGATTGAATGAGGACCTGCATTTACAGTAATAAGTTAGAAGGTTAATGGATTAAATTCTCCAATTAAAAACACAGATTGACAGAATGGATTTATAAATATGATTGTTCTAGTTTTCTAGCTGCCAGAATGCAATATATCACAACCAGAATGGTTTTTAAGATGGGGAATTTAATAAGTTGCTAGTGTACGGTTCTAAGGCCTGGAAAATGTCCCCATTAAAACAAGTCTACAGAAATGTCCAATCAAAGGCGTCCATCCAGGGAAAGATACCTTGGTTCTAGAAGGCCGATGAAGTTCAGGGTTTCTCTCTCAAGTGAGAAAGCACATGGTGAACACAGTCAGGGTTTCTCTCTCAGCTGGAAGGACACATGGCAAACATGGCATCATCTGCTAGTTTCTCTCCTGGCTTCCGGTTTCTTGAAGCTCCCCAGGAGGTGTTTTCCTTCATCTCCAAAGGTCGCTGGCTGGTGGACTCTCTGCTTCATGGTGCTCCCGCATTCTCTGCTCTCTCTGAATCTCCCATTCTCCAAAACTTTCCCCTTACAGGACTCCAATAAACCAATCAAGACCCACCCAAATACATGGAGACATGTCGTCACCAAATCCAGCTTAACAACCACTCTTGACTAAATCACATCATCCAGGGAGATGATCTGATTACAGTTTCAAACATACAGTATTGAATAGGGATTATTCTGCTTTTATGAAATGGGATTTAGGTTAAAAAATGGCTTTTCTAGGGGGCATGCATCCTTTTAAACCAGAACAATGATCCATCTATAAGTATTTACAAGAGACTCATCTTAGACCCAAAGACACGAATAGGTTGAAGGTAAAAGGATGGGAAAAGATATTCTTTGCAAATAGCCAGGACAAGTATTCTAATATCACACAAAATAGACTTTAAATGTAAAGACATCATAAGAGACAAGGGAGGGCACTATCTATTAATAAAAGGGGCAATTCATGAAGCAGAAATGGCAACCATAAATGTTTAGGCACCCAATAAGGTACTCCAAGTACATTAGGTACAGACTGACAAAACTGAAGGCAGCAACAGACATTTCTACAATAACACAGGAAGAATTCAACACATCACTGTCTTCTAAGGTAGAACAACCAGACAAAGGATCAATAAGGAAATAGAGAACTTAAACAATGTGATAAATTAATTAGAACTAACAGACGAATTAGATTGTTGCATGCCATAACACCAGGATATAAAGTATTCTCAAGTGCTCAAGGAACATTCTCCAGGATAGTTCTTATGCTGGGGCAGAAAAAAAGAAGTCAGCAATTTTTTAAAAGATTGAAATTATTCAAAGCAATTATTCTCATCATAATGGAATGAAGTTGGAGATCAATAACCACTGAAGAACCACAACTTCCACAAATATATAGAGGTTAAACAATACACACTTATAACAATCATTGGGTTAAAGAAGAAATTGCAAGAGAAATCAGCAGCTATCTGAAGACAAGCAAAAATGAGAATACAATATAACCAAACTTCTGGGATGCAGTGAAGGTGACACTGATAGAGAAATTTATAGCTCTATACACCTACATTGAAAAGCAAAAAAAGAGCTAAAACCAAAGTCTTAACTGAAAACTGAAGAAACTAGAGAAAGAGGAGCAGACTAACCCTCAAAGAAGTAGGAGAAAAGAAATAACAAAGATTAAGACAGAAAAAAATGAATTTAAGAGCAAAAATCAATAGAGACTATCAATAAAATCAAATGTTGGTTCTTTGAAAAGATAACACGATTGGGAAATGCTTAGCTGGACTGAGAAAGTCAAAAAGAGAAAAGATGCCAAAACTAGAATCAGAAATGAAATGGTCCCCCATTACAAAGGGCCCCAAAGGAAAAAAATCGTGAGAGAATACTATGAACACCTATTTGCCAACAAATTAGACAAGTTAGATTCAATGGACAATTTTCTAGAAACACACAAACAAACTATTCTGACTTGAGAAGAAATGGAAGACCTCAACAAATCAATCGCAAGTAAAGAGATTCAGTCATCAGAAACCTTCCTACAAAGAAAAGCCCAGGGCCAGATGGCTTCCCAGGGGAAGTTTGCCAAATATTCCAAAAAGAACTAACACCAATCCTGTTCAAACTGTACCAGAAAATTGAAGAAAAGGGAACACTACCTAACTCATAATATGAAGCAAATATCACTCTAACACCAAAACCTCACAATGATACAAGAAAGGGAAACTACCGACCAATCTCTAATGAATATAGATGCACAATTCTCAACAAAATACTTGCAAATTGAATCCAACGGCACATTGAAAGAATTATATACCATGGACAAGTCGGATTTATTCCAGGCATGCAAGGTTGTACAATAGAAGAAATCAATCAGTGTAATACAACACATTAACAAATTGAAAGGGAAAATTTACATGGCCATCTCAATTGATGTGGAAAATGCATTTGACAAAATTCAGCATTCTTTCTTGATAAAAAACACTTCAAAAGGTAAGAATCAAAAGCAACTTCCTCAATATTATAAAGGGCATATATGGAAAACCCACAGCCAGCATCATATTCAATGGGGAGAAACTGAAAGTCTTACCTCTAAGAACAGAATGAGACAAGGATGCCTACTGTCACCGCTGTTATTCAACATTGTGCTAGACAAAATAGCTAAATCAATGAGGAAGAAAAAGGAACAAAAGGCATCAAAATCAGAAAGGAAGAAGGACGACTCTCATTATATGCAGATGACATGATCCTATATTTGATAAATCCCAAGAAAGCTACAACAAAGCTGCTTCAGCTAATACACAAATTCAGCAAAGTGGTAGAATACAAGATTAATGCACAAAAACCAGTAATGTTTCTATACTCTAGTAATGACCTATCTGAGGAGGAAACTAAGAAAAAAAATTCCATTCACAATACCGACTAAAGGAATCAAATATATAAGAATACATTTAGCAAAGGATGTAAAGTGTCTGTACACAAACTACAAAACATTGCTAAAAAAAAAAAAAATCAAAGGAGACCTAAACAGCTCAAAAGACATTCCGTGTTTTGGGATAGGAAGACTAAATTCCAACAATCTACAGATATGGAAAGGTTAGTTATTACATTTATTTGGGGGGAGGGGATGCAAGGGTAGCTTAGTGGTAGAATTCTTGCCTGCCATACAGGAGACCCGGGTTTGATTCCTGATTCATGCACCTCCTTCCCCACAAAAAATTTTTCAACAAATGGTGCTGCAATAATGGGATAGTTACATGGAAAAAGAATGAAGTGTGACATCTATGATACAGCATACAGAAAAATTTATCTGGAAGGGAATGGGACCTCAAATAGCCAAAAGCATCCTAAAAAAGGAAGGAGAAAGTGGGAGGGCTTACACTTTCTATCTTAAAAGCTTATTGTATGGACAGCACAATACTACCCAATTGTAATGCAATTATATTAAAACACTGAATGAAGCTGCATGTGAGGTATAGGTTTTTTGTTTTTGTTTTTTTTTGTTTTTTTTTCTTTCTATTATTGTTTTAATTCTTATTCTGTTGTCTTTTTATTTCTTTTTCTAAATTGATGCAAATGTACTAAGAAATGATGGATATGCAACTATGTGATGTTATTAAGAATTACTGATTGTACATGTAGATCGGAATGATTTCTAATTGTTTTGTTAATTCTTTTTTTAATTAATAAAAAAAAAAAAAGCTTATTGTAAACCTGCTGTGGTCAAAATTGGAATTGGCACAATGTTAGACATGTTTATCAATGGAATCAAATTGAGAGTCCAGAAATGGACCCTCGGATCTATGGCCAACTGATCTTCGGCACAGCCCCCAAATCCACTGAACTGAAGCAGAGTAGTGTCTTCAATACATGGAGCTAGGAGAACTGGATATCCGTACCCAAAAGAATGAAAGAGAATTCCTTCTTCACACCCTTTACAAAAGTTAATTCAAAGAAGATAAAAGACATAAATGTATGTCTCAGTTCTGCTGTTAACTAGCTGTGTGACCCTGGGCAAGTTACTTCACCTCTCTGAAGCTCTAAATCAGGCACAGGTTGATAGCACTCATGAGAATTGGAAAACATACATCTAAAGAACCCAGCCCATGGGCTGGATCACAGGAAATACACACCGAATGCTGCCTATTTTGGTCCTTCCAAATTCTTCACCCCTCCCTGTATCCTCACTTTCTATTATGTAACTTATTAGTGTCCTTTCTCTATCAATAGGAGATTAGCAGATATGAGCCAGTACTATAAAACTTCTAGAAGAAGATATGGGGAACATCTTCAAGACCTAGTCATAGGAAGTAGCTTCTTAGCTCTTACCCTTAAAGCATAAGCAATGAAGGAAAAAAATAGGTAAATGGGAACTGCTCAAGACTGAATACTTCTGCATTTCAAAGGAGTTTATCAAAAAGGTGAAGAGGCAACCAGCTCAATAGAACAACATATTTGATAACCATATATCTGATAAGGGTTAGATATCCAGTATTTATAAAGAAATCCTGGAATTCAACAATAAAAGAACAAGCATGCAATTATGAAATGGACAAAAGATATGAATAGATGTTTTTCCAAAGAGGAAATACAAATGGCTAAAAAGCACCTGAAAAAATGCTCATTAGCTATTAGGGAGTTGCAAACCAAAACCACAAAGAGATATCTCACACCTTTAAGAATGGCCACTATTGAGATAAACCTCATGGAGAGGCTCAGTGATTGACTTGAAGTTGCACAGCTGGAGAGTCAGGGAGCTGGGACTCATGTCCAGAGCACACGACACCCTGACCTGCTTCAACCTCTGTGCTAGGCTCCCTCCGCTGTAGGCTGGCAGGAGCTAAGAGGATTCCCAAACTGTCAGGGCCAGGGACATGTGTCAACTTGGCCAAGTTGTGGTCCCTGTTTGTCTGGTTGGGCAAGTGCTGGCCTGTCTTTTGCAATAAGGACATTTCATAGAATTAGATCATGATCACATCAGCTGCATCCACAGCTGATTCCATTTGTTATCAGCCAAAGGGGAGAGTTTTCTGCAATGAGTGATGCTTAATGTAATCATGGGAAGCCTTTTAAGGAAGATTCGGAAGAGACATTCTTCCATTCCTGCTTTAGTTGGTAAGCCTCTCCTGTGGAGTTCATCCAGACCCTCCATTGGAGTCGTCGGCGTCACAGCCTGCCCTGCAGATTTTGGACTCTGCATTCCCATGGTCACGTGAGACACTTTTATAAATTTTATATTTGTGAGTGTTCCCTGTTGATTCTGTTTCTCTAGAGAACCCTAACTAATATATCTTGGTACCAGGAGTGGTTCTTAAGAAACAGAATCTTAAAAATGAGTTTTTATGAATGGTTTTCTACTGTGACTGGACTCAAAGACACTAAGGACTCTGATTCCCGTAATCAGAATGACACTCCCAATCCATGGAATGAGTTGGCAAAAGAGATAGTCAAAATATCACCATTCGATTCTCCTAATGCTTTGCTTGTACAAAGCCAGGCTCTGGGGGATAATGTTTTTGACACCTTTACAGAGTTTTGTAGAAATAAGAGATACAGAGATGTTGGGTGGTTGTTGTTAGATACACTGGCTACATTAAGAGGTGAAAGGGATGGGCTTAAGGCTTCAAACGAGAAGCTTAAGCGCCATCTGAAAGATGTAGACGTTTCCATGAGTATCCTGAAGGAAAATCTTATTTCCTGTAGCCATAGACTTGAGAGCTCTGTAAATAAGACTCAGAATCTTATAGTTAGAGTAGCAACTTTACAACATAAACTGAAATCTCAATCTTGAATGGTGTGAGGCCATTGATTGGAAAGGAGTGGGACCCTGAAAAATGGGATGGCGACATATGGATTGATAATGATGTCAGGGGTGAGGTTGAAACCCAAGGTCATGCTGAGCCTTCTCTAGATAACCCTGTAATGGTTTGCCCTGAGGACATAACCACTCCACCTCCAGCCTGCCTTGAGGAGTTGGCCACCCAACCTCCTCCTGAAGGGATTAGCCCTAGAGTGATTAATCCTGTTTCACCAGATGAAACAGCAAACGAAGGCCCTGAAGCAAATGGCTTGGAAGATATTTCTAATTCTTTTCATGAACCACCCCCACCACCCCTCATTTCTTCCAGACCTATAACTAGATGAAAGTCCCAACAGACCCCTAAAGATGAGGTACAGAGTATCACACATGAGGAGGTACGTTATACTTCAAAAGAACTGTGTGAGTTTTCCAATTTATAGAGACAAAAATCAGAAGAATATGTATGGTAATGGATTTTAAGGGTGTAGGATAATGGTGGGAGGAATATAAGGCTGGATCAAGCTGAATTTATTGATATAGGACCACTAAGTAGAAATCTGCATTCAATGTTATAGCTTGAGCAGTTAAAAAAGGTATTAACAGTTAGTTTGGATAGTTGGTTGAAACATGGATCAAAAGGTGGCCAACATTACCTGAGGTTGAAATGCCAGAACTGCCACGGTATAACGTAGATGAGGGGATCCAGAGGCTTAGAAAGATTGGAATGTTAGAGTGGCATTATCACACAAAGCCTGCTCTTACACCCCAGGAATGTACAGAGGATGCACCTTTTACCAGAACAGTGAGAAATAAATTTGTGAGACTAGCACCATCATCCCAAAAGAGCTCTGTGGTTGCACTTCTCTGTAGGTCAGGTATTACTATAGGAACTGCTGTCACTGAGCTGGAATCCTTAAACACAGTGGGGATGATGGGATCCTGAGTTGGCAGAAGCCAGGTGGCAGCACTTAATAGCCAAAGACAGGGTAGACGTGGCTATTATAACAGACAGCAAACTCAACGCAGGCATCAAAATTATATGACTCACAGAGATTTGTTGCAATGGCTAGTAAATCATGGGGTACCTAGAAATACAATAGAAGGGCAGTCTACTAAATTCTTGTTGGAGCTGTATAAACAAAACAGTTCTAGGTCAAGTGAACAGAAGTCTAATCTGAAATACAAAAACACAGAGTCTTGGCCCCTTAATCAATTTCCAGACCTGAAACAGTTTACATACCCAGAGCCCCTTAAATGAAGGGGAGGCCAGGTCCCTTTGGGGGAGAACCCTGTTACACTGCCTCAAATTTATACTGTTAATCTTCCTCCAAGCCTTCCCCAAGGAGACCAACGGCCTTTTACCAGTGTAACTGTGCATTGGGGAGAAGGAAATGATCAGATATTTCAGGGATTATTAGACACTGGTTCAGAAGTGATATTAATTCCAGGGGACCCAAAACGTCACTCTGGGCCACCAGTCAGTGTGGGGGCTTATGGAGGCCAGGTGATCAATGCAGTTTTAGCTCAGATCCATCTCACAGTGGGTCCAGTGGGCCCCCGGACCCATTCTGTAGTTATTTCCCCAGTTCCAGAATGTATAATTGGTATAGACATACTGAGCAACTGGCAGAATCCCCACGTTGGCTCTCCAACTCGTGCAGTGAGGGCTATTATGGTGGGAAAGACCAAGTGGAAGCCACTAAAACTACCCCTACCTAGCAAAATAGTAAATCAGAAGAAATACCAGATTTCTGGAGGGATTTCAGAGATTACTGCCACTCTTAAGGACTTGAAGGATGCAGGGGTGGTGATTCCCACCACATCCCCGTTCAACTCTCCTATTTGGCCTGTGCAGAAAACAGATGGGTCTTGGAGGATGACTGTGGATTATCATAAGCTCAACCAGGTGGTAACTCCAGTTGCAGCTGCTGTTCCAGATGTGGTATCATTGCTTGAGCAAATCAATACATCCCCTGGTACCTGGTATGCAGCTATTGATCTGGAAAATGCTTTTTTCTCAATAGCTATTAGTAAGGACCACCAGAAACAGTTTGCTTTCAGCTGACAAGGTCCCAAATATACTTTCACTGTCCTACCTCAGGAGTATATCAACTCTCCATCCTTATGTCATAATCTTGTCCACAGGGACCTCGATCATTTCTGCTTCCCACAAGACATCACGCTGTCCATTATGTTGATGATATCATGTTGATTGGACCTAGTGAGCAAGAAGTAGCAACTACTCTGGATTTACTGGTAAGGCATTTGCGTGTCAGAGGATGGGAGATAAATACAACAAAAATACAGAGGCTTCCCACCTCAGTGAAATTTCTAGGTGTCCAGTGGCGTGGGGCATGTCAAGATATCCTTTCTAAGGTGAAGGAGAAGTTACTACATCTGGATCCTCCTATGACCAAAAAAGAGGCACAACACCTAGTTGGTCTTTTTGGATTTTGGTAACAACATATTCTTCATTTGAGTGTGCTACTCTGGCCCATTTATCAAGTGGCCAGAAAAGCTGCTAATTCTGCATGGGGACCTGAACAAGAGGAGTCTCTGAGACAGGTCCAGGCTGCTGTACAGCTGCTCTGCCACTTGGGCCATATGATCCAGCAGATCCAATGGTGATGGAAGTGTCAGTGGCAAATAGAGATGCTGTCTGGAGCCTTTGGCAGGCCCCTATAGGAGAATCACAATGCAGACCCTTAGGATTTTGGAGCAAAGCCTTACCATCTGCTGCAGATAACTGCTCTCCTTTTGAGAAACAGCTTTTGGGCTGCTACTGGGCATTAGTAGAGACTGAACGCTTAACCGTAGGTCACCAAGTTACCATGAGACTTGAGTTGCCTATCATGAGCTGGGTGTTGTCTGACCCACCAAGCCATAAAGTTGGGCGTGCACAGCAGCACTCTATTGTAAAATGGAAATGGTATATATGAGATAGAGCCAGAGCGTGTCCTGAAGGCACAAGTAAGTTACATGAAGAAGTGGCCCAAATGCCCATGGTTTCCACTCCTGCACATTACCTTCTCTTTCCCAGGCCAGAGCTATGGCCTCTTGAAGAGTTCCTTACACTGAATTGACTGAGGCAGAGAAAACTCGGACCTGGTTTACAGATGATTCAGCACGATATACAGGTTCCACTTGGAAGTGGACAGCTGCAGCATTACAACCCCTTTTTGGGGTGTCCTTGAAGGACAGTGGTGAGGGGAAATCCTCCCAGTGGGCAGAACTTCGAGCAGTGCACCTGGTTGTTCATTTTGCTTGGAAAGAAAACTGGCCAGAGGTGTGTTTGTATACTGACTCATGGGCTGTTGCTAATGGTTTGGCTGGATGGTCAGAGACTTGGAAAGACCATAATTAGAAAATTGGTGACAAAGAGGTCTGGGGAAGAAGTATGTGGATAGACCTTTCTGAGTGGGCTAAAAGCATGAAGATATTCGTGTCCCATGTGAATGTACACCAGAGGGTGACTTCAGCAGAGGAAGATTTTAATAATCTAGTGGATAAGATGGCCCGTTCTGTGGACACCAGTCAGCCTCTTTCCCCAGCAACTCCTGTCACTGCCCAATGGGCTCATGAACAAAGTGGTCATGGTGGTAGGGATGGAGGTTATGCATGGGCTCAGTAACATGGACTTCCACTTACTGAGGCTGACCTGGCTACAGCCACTGCTGAGTGCCCAATCTGCCAGCAGCAGAGACCCACACTCAGCCCCCGATATGGCACCTTCCCAAGGTGACCAACCAGCTACATGGTGGCAGGTTGATTACATTGGACCACTCCCTTCATGGAAGGGGCAGTGATTTGTTCTAATTGGAAAAGACACATACTCTGGATACAGGTTGGCTTTCCCTGCACTCATGCTTCTGCCAAAACTACCATCCATGGGCTTACAGAATGCCTTATCCATCGTCATGGTATTCCACAGAGCATTGCTTCTGATCAAGGAACACACTTCATAGCAAATGAAGTGTGGGAATTGTTGCATGCTCATGGAATTCTCTGGTCTTATCATGTTCCCCATCATCCAGAAACAGCTCAATTTATAGAACGGTGGAATGGCCTTTTGAAAACTCAATTATGGTGCCAAGTAGGTGGCAATACCTTGAAAGGCTGGGGTAATGTTCTCCAGGAAGCTGTATATGCTCTGAATCAGCATCTGCTGTATGGTGCTGTTTCTCCCATAGCCAGGATTCATGGGTCCAGGAACCAAGGGGTGGAAATGGGAGTGGTACCACTCGCTATTACCCATAGTGATCCACTAGGAAAATTTTTGCTTCCTGTCCCTGTGACCCTGAATTCTGCTGGTCTACAGGTTTTAGTGCCAAAACAGGGAGTGCTTCCTCCAGGAGAAACAATGATTCCTCTGAACTGGAATCTAAAACTGCCACCTGGCCACTTTGAGTTACTTATGCCACTGGATCAACAAACCAAAAAGAGGATTACATTATTGCCTGGGGTAACTGACCCTGACTATCAGGAAGAAGTAGAACTGCAACTACATAATGGAAGAAAAGAAGAGTTTTCCTGGGATATAGGAGATCCCCTAGGGCGTCTTTTAATGCTACCATGCCCTGTGATTAAAATCGATGGAAAACTGCAACAAACCAATCCAGGCAGGACTACCAATGGCTCCAAAACTTCAAGAATGAAGGTTTGGGTCACCCTATCAGGCAAAGAACCATGGCCAGCTGAAGTGCTTGCTGAGGGTAAAGGAAACATGGAATGGGTAGTGGAAGAAGGTAGTGATAAATATGAGCTATGACCACGTGATCAGTTACAGAAACGAGGACTGTAATGCTGTTTTGTTCATGTTATACTATTTAAGTTGTAAGATATCAAATTTAAGAATGAATATTACCCAATGATTTGCACCTTATTCTGGAGAGATTTAATGTGTTTCCAGTTATATGCAGGACAGTTGAGTATTGTTAGGTGAAAGAAAAAATGTGTGTTTTATTGTTTTTTATGTAGAAATTAGGTATGGTTTAAGGTGATATATATAGTTGCCAAGTTGACAAGGGGTGGACTGTCATGGTCAGGTTGATGTGTTAACTTGGCCTAATGGTGGTTCGGCAAGTGCTGGCTTGTCTGTTGCGATGAGGACATTTCATAGAATTAAATCATGATCATGTCAGCTGCATCCACAGCTGATTCTGTTTGTAATCAGTCAAGGGGGTGTGTCTTCTGCAATGAGTGATGCTTAATATAATCACTGAAAGCCTTATAAGGAGGATTCAGAAGAGACAGGCTCTTCCTGTTTCGGCTGGTAAGCTTCTCTTCTGGACTTTGTCCAAACCCTCCATTGGAATCGTGAGCTTCACAGCCTACCCTGCAGATTTTGGACTCTGCATTCCCGTGGTCACATGAGACACTTTTATAAATTTTATATTTGCGAGTGTTCCCTGTTGATTCTGTTTCTCTAGAGAACCCTAACTAATACACCCTCTATTATTAACTCTTTGTAATAGTGTCGTACATTTGTTCTACTTCATAAAAGAACTTTTTAATGTTTGCACTGTTAATCACAGTCATTGTCCATCAGAATATACATTGTGTTATATGTTCCCATGTCTTCACCTCCAGCTTTCCTTCTGGTGACACACATGACTCTAAACTGCCCTTTCAACCACATTCACTCAAAATTCAGCACTATTTATTATAGTGACAGTAACATACTCCCGTCACCTCTGTCCATCCCCACACACATATGTTCAACCCAGTTGAAACATTTGGCACATATTAAGCAACCACTCCTCATCCCCTAGACTCATTCTTAGTCCTGGGAACCTATAATCTAGATTTTCTGTCTCTGAGTTTACATATTATAATTAGTTCATATCACTGAGGTCATACAATTTTTGTCCTTTTGTGTCAGCCTTGTTTCACTAAGCATAACATCCTCAAGGTTCATGCATGTTGTCCCATGCTTTAGGGCTTCATTCCTTCTTACTACTGAATAATATTCCATCGTATGTAATACCACATTTGGTTTATCCATTCATCTGTGGATGGACACTTGGGTTTTTTCCATCTTTTGGCAATAGTGAATAATGCCTCTATGAACATCAATGTGCAAACGTCTGTTTGCATCCCTTATTTCAGTTCCTCTGAATACATACGTGTTCTAGTTTGCTAGCTGTCAGAATGCAATATACCACAAATGGAATGGCTCTTAAAAGGGGAATTTAAGAAGTTGTTAGTTTACAGTTCTAAGATCAAGAAAATGTCCCAATTAAAATAAATCTATAGAAATGTCCAATCAAAGGCATCCAGGGAAAGATACCTTGGTTCAAGAAGGCCAATGGAGTTCTGGATTTCTCTCACAAGTGGAAGGGCACATGGCAAACACAGTCAGAGTTTCTCTCTCTCAGCTGGAAGGGCACATGGCGAACATGTGTCAGCTACTAGCTTCCTCTCCTGGCTTCCTGTTTCATGACTCCCTGGGAGGCATTTTCCTTCTTCATCTGCAAAGGTCGCTGGCTGGTGAACTCTGCCTCTAATCGCTATGTCATTCTGCTCTGCTCTCTCTGAATCTCTTTTATTCTCCAAAATGTTTCTTCTTTTATATCATTCTAGAAACTTATCAAGACCCACCCAAATGGGTGGAGACATGTCATCACCTAGTCCATTTAATAACCACTCTTGATTAAATCACATCTCCAAGGAGATGTTCTGATTAGTTTCAAACATATAGTATTGAATAGGGATTATTCTACCTTTATGAAATGGGATTTTGATTAAAACATGGCTTTTCTAGGGTACATATATTCTTTCAAACCAGCACATTACCTAATAATGAGATTGCTGGGTCATATGGTAAGTCTGTACTTAGCTTTCTGAGGAACTGCCAGCCTGCCTTCCTCTGTAGCTGTGACATTTTACATTCCCACAAGCAGTGAATTAAATGTTCTTATTTCCCCTAACATTTTCAGTTTTCTCTTTATTTAAGAGTGGCCATTCTAGTAGGTATGAAATGATATCACTGTGGTTTTGATTTGAACTTTCCTAATAGCTAGAGACATTCAATATCTTTTTATGTATTTTTTAGACATTTGTATAGCTGCTTTGTAAAATGTTGTGCTGGTCTGAAAGGATGTATGTACCCTAGAAAAGCCATGTTTTAATCCTAATCCCATTTTGTAAAGGCAGCCATTTCTTCTAATCCCCATTCAGTATTGTATGTATGAAACTGTAATTAGATCTTCTGCCTGGAGATGTGACTTAGGGAGTCACATCTTGATGTGATCTTGATGTGATCCTGAGTGATCAAGAGTGGTTGTTAAAATGAATTAGGTGGAGACGTGTCTCCACCCATTCGGGTGAGTCTTGATTAGTTTACTGGAATCCTATAAAAGAGGAAACATTTTGGAGAAAGCAGAAGATTCAGAAAGAGCAGAGAATGCTGCAGAACCATGAAGCAGAGAGTCCACCAGCCAGTGACCTTTGGAGATGAAGAAAGAAAACACTTCCCAGGGAGCTTCATGAAACAGGAAGCCAGGAGAGAAAGATAGCAGATGACACCGTGTTCACCATGTTCCCTTCTAACCAAGGGAGAAACCCTGACCATGTTCACCATGTGCCTTCTCACTTGAGAGAGAAACCCTGAACTTCATCGGTCTTCTTGAACCAAGATATCTTTCCCTGGATGCCTTTGATTGGACATTTCTATAGACTTGCGTTAATTGGGACATTTTCTCAGCCTTAGAACTGTAAACTAGCAACTTATTATTCCCCTTTTTAAAAGCCATTCCATTTCTGGTATATTGCATTCCAGAAGCTAGCAAACTAGAACAAATGCCTATTCATGTCTTTTGCTCATTTTTTTTATTGGGTTGTATGCTGGCTTGAAGGTGTTGTGTACCCCAGAAAAGCCATGTTCTTTAATTCTGATTTAATATTGTAGGGTAGGAACACTTTTTGTTTAATTTATTTATTTATTAATTAAAAAAAATTAAGAACAAACAAACAAAAACATTAGCATATGATTCCATTCGACATATATAATCAGTAATTCTCAATATCATCACATAGTTGGCTATTCATCATTTCTTAGAATGTTTGCATCAATTCAGAAAAAGAAATAAAAATACAACAGAAAAATAAATAAAATGATAACAGAGAAAAAAAGATTATACATACTATATCCCTTACCCCTCGCTTTCATTTATCACTACCATTTCAAACTAAATTTATTTTAACATTTATTCCCCCTATTATTTATTTTTATTCCATATGTTCTACTCATCTATTGACAACATAAATAAAAGGAGCATCAGATACAAGGTTTTCACAATCACACAGTCACATTGTGAAAGCTATATCACTATTCAGTCATCATCAAGAAACATGGCTACTGGAACACAGCTCTACGTTTCCAGGCAGTTCCCTCCAGCCTCTCCATTACATCTTGGTTAACGAGGTGATATCTACTTAATGCATAAGAATAACCTCCATGATAACCTCTCGTCTCTGTTTGGAATCTCTCAGCCATTGACACTTTGTCTCATTTCCCCCTTTTGGTCGAGAAGGTTTTCTCAATCCCTTGATGCTGGGTCTCAGCTCATTCTAGAATTTTTCTCAACCCCTTGATGCTGAATCTCAGCTCATTCTGGGATTTCTGTTCCACGTTGCCAGGAAGATCCACACCCCTGGGAGTCAAGTGCCATGTAGACAGGGGGAGGGTGGTGAGTTTGCTTGCTGTGTTGGCTGGAGAGAGAGGCCACATCTCAGCAACAAAAGAGGTTCTCCTGGGGGTGACTCTTAGGCCTAATTTTAAGTAGGCTTGACCTGTCCCCTGTGGGGCTAAGTTTCATGTGAACAAACCCCAAGACTGGGGGCTCAGCCTATAGCTTTGGTTGTCCACACTGCTTGTGAGAATATCAAGAATTCAACTTAGGGAAGTTGAGTTTTCCACCGTTCTCACCATTCCCCAAAGGGGACTTTGAAAATACTTTTCCACTCACTGATCAAATCACTCTGGGATTCATCAGGGCATCACCTGGACAAACCAACAAAATCTCATGTCCTATACAAAGTTCCATGTACTTAAGGTGTTCAACCAACTATCTACATAAGTTATATTAGGAGATGCACTAGTCAAAGTATAAATTTGTACCAAATAAACATTTTTTGCTTTAGTCTCACACATAAGTTGAAATTCTAAAATATTAATTACCATCTATTTTCAGCACACTGCAGTAATGACATTCTTTTGTTCTTCTTCATGCAAAAACATTTCTTTAATTTGTACATTTAGTCACTATCATTATACATTCTAGGCATTCCTAGATTATACCATCTCAATCTTTATTATCTACCTTTCTTTGTGATTTCATTTAT
Source organism: Tamandua tetradactyla (assembly GCF_023851605.1). Lineage (NCBI taxonomy): Eukaryota > Metazoa > Chordata > Mammalia > Pilosa > Myrmecophagidae > Tamandua > Tamandua tetradactyla. Next base: position 12,819,155 of record NC_135335.1, read on the forward strand.
GCCCCAGCCCTCCTCCCTCTATCATTCTCATATGCATCTTCATTCAGTGTTTCAGCATAATTGTATTACAGTTAGGTAATATTGTGCTGTCCATTTCTGAGTTTTTATATTCAGTCCTGTTGCACAATCTGTATCCCTTCAGCTCCAATTACCCAATATCTCACCCTATTTCTATCTCCTGATGGTCTCTGTTACCAATGAAATATTCCAAGTTTATTCACTAATGTCAGTTCATATCAGTGAGACCATACAGTATTTGTCCTTTTATTTCTGGCTAATCACATTCAGCATAATGTCCTTAAGGTACATTCATGATGTTACATACTTCATAACTTTATTCTGTCTTACAGCTGCATAATATTTCATCTTATGTAAATGCTACAGTATGTTTAGCCAACCGCCTGTTGATGGACATTTTGGTTGCTTCCATCTCTTGGTAATTGTAAATAATGCTGCTATAAACATTGGTGTGTAAATGTCCATTTGTGTCCTTGGCCTCGTGTCCTTTGAGTAGAGACAGCATATAGATGGGTCCTGTTTTTTAATCCATTCTGTCAGACTATGTCTGATTGGTGAGTTTAATCCATTAACATTCAGTGTTATTACTGCATGGGTAGTACTTTCTTCCACTATTTTGCATTCTGAATTTTATATGTCATATCTAATTTTCCTTCTTTTTACCTTTACTCACAATCTTCCTTTCTACACTCTTCTCCACACCTCTCTCTTCTGTCTTTGTATCTGTCTCTAGTGCTCCCTTTAGTATTTCTTGAAGACTGGTCTCTTGGTCACAAATTCTCTCAGTTATTTTTTGTCTGAAAATGTTTTAATTTCTCCCTCATTTTTGAAGGACAATTTTGCTGGGTATAGAGTTCTTGGTTGGCAGTTTTTATCTTTTAATAGTTTAAATATATCATCCCACTGTCTTCTTGCCTCCATGGTTTCTGCTGAGAGATCTGCACATAGTCTTATTGGGCTTCCCTTGTATGTGATGGATTGCTTTTCTCTTGCTGCTTTCAAGATCCTCTCTTTCTCTTTGACCTCTGGCATTCTGATTAGTAAATGTCTTGGAGTACGTCTATTTGGATCTATTGCTTTGGGGTATGCTGCACTTCTTGGATCTATAATTTTAAGTCTTTCATAAGAGTTGGGAAATTTTCAGTGATAATTTGCTCCATTAGTTTTTCTCCTCCTTTTCCCTTCTGTTCTCCTTCTGGGATACCCACAACACGTATATTCATGTGCTTCATATTGTCTTTCAATTCTCTGAGTCCCTGCTCATATTTTTCCATTTTTTCCTACAGTTTCTGTTTCTTGTCAGATTTCAGATGTTCCGTCCTCCAGTTCAGAAATCCTATGTTCTGTCTCTCGATATCTACCACTGTAGGTTTCCATTGTTTTTTTCATCTCTTCTACCGTGACTTTCATTCCCATAAGTTCTGTGATTTGTTTTTTCAGACTTTCAATTTCTTCTTTTGTTCATTCCTTGCCTTCTTTATATCCTCCCTCAATTCATTGATTTGGTTTTTGATGAGGTTTTCCATGTCTGTTCGTACATTTTGAATTAACTATTTCATCTCCTGTGTCTCAATTGAATTGTTGGTTTGTTCCTTTGACTGGGCCATATCTTCAATTTTCCTAGTGTGATTTGTTATTTTTTGCAGGTGTCTAGACATTTAATTACCTTAATTAAATGGAGATTGCTTTCACTTCTTTTACCTAGGGTTTTCTTGCTGGATGAATTTGTTGTCTATCTATTCTTTGACATTCAGTTCAGCTTTATCTGAACCTCTAGTTTAGGTTTTGCTTAATAGAGGAGAATTTTTTCAGTTCTTGTTTCCTTGTTTCTTGCCCTGCTTGTATGGTGCCTCTCGCCCCGACCCTTAGGAGGGTCTACTTAGATATTATAGACCCCAGCCCGATTTTCCCAGACCAAACTGGCCTCCTATCAGGAGGAAAGAGTCATCTGCTTCGGTTTTCCATGAGGGTGAGACCCAACAGGTTAAAAGACTTTCCTGTGAAGTCTCTGGGCTCTGTTTTTCTTATCTTGCCCAGTATATGGTGCTTGTCTGCCTGTAGGTCCCACCAGCATAAGATGATGCGGTACCTTTAACTTTGGCAGACTCTCCCCGCTGGGGGCATGGTGGAGACAGAGGAGAGTTTGTAGGCTGGTTTTAATGGCTTCAAATTACCAAGCCCTTGTGTCTAAATTCCTTGAGGGAGGGATTCCACCTGAGTTGGGCTTTACCCCTCTCCTGGGGAAGGCACAGGCTTGAAACAAGCCCCCAAAAGAGCTCACTTCTGCCTATGCCTGTGACAGTTGCAGCCTGAGAAGTCCTGCTGCTATATCCAAAGGCAGTCAAGCCTTTGTAGAAACACAAAAACTTCTGTTTCCTTCTTTTTTTTCCCCCGTTTTCCGTCAGCCCTGCCCCCTTGGCACCGGGGCAAAAATGAACAGCCTCCACTTTGACCAGGTTCATCTAAGCTGAGATCCTATTTTTAGTAGTCAGAATTTGTTAATTAATCCCACCATTGGTGTTTAATTGTGCTCAGTCCCTGCTGCTGGTAAATTTCCTTTCCTTTCCCCTCTGGGAATCAGCCTTTGGGGAAGGGTGCCAGCTGCCTCAGCTTTGGGAACTCACGGTTCTGTGGGGGCTTGCAGCCGGTCCAGCTGGTCCAGACTGGAGTACACTGTGTGTCCGGTCACTGATGTGGCCCCGGGAGCTGTTCTGTACTGTTTCTGGTTATTTAGTAGTTGTTCTGGAGGACGAACTTAAACGAGCACATTGTTAAGCCACCATCTTGACCTGGAAGTCGGTAGGAACCCTTTTGATTAGATTATTTCCGTGGAGATGTAGTGTTCTCAGTTGTGAGTTTGGTCTTTTGTTTAGATGGAGATGTGGCTCCACCCATTCAAGATGGGTCTTGATTAGTTTTCTTCAGTCTTTTTTAAGAGGAAGCATTTTGGAGAAAGCTAAGACCCAGTGCAGACACAGACATTTAGAGAGAGAGCAGATGTAGACACTTGGAGAACAGTTGCTTCAGAGCTGACAGAGACAACAGGAGACCCAGATGTTTGGAGACGCTGCACCCAGCATCCCATGAGATGCGAAGCAATCCAGAACCCAGAGTTGTGTCCCGGAGTAGCTAAGTGAAGGCCCAGAGATGACAACTGAGGAATCCCCACAGGAAACAGGCTGAAAGTAGCAAAGCCAAGGGCCAAGGGACCAGCAGATGCCAGCCCAGGTGCCTTCCCAGATGCTTTCCTTGAGCCAAGAAATCTTTCTCTGGATGCCTTAGTTAGGACATTTTCTCGGCCCTAGAACTGTCAACTTGTAACTTATTAAATTCCCTTTTGAAAAGCTGTTCCATTTCTGGTATATTGCTTTCCAGCAGCATTAACAGCATTACAGGTTGTTTGTCTTTCTATCATTGAATCATAATATCTCTTTATCGATCCTGGATATTAAACCCTTATCAGATACGTAGTTTCCCAATATTTTCTCCCACTAAGTAGGCTGCCTTTTCACACTCTTGACAAGTCCTTTGAAGCGCAGAAGTGTTCTGTTTTGAGGAGGTCCCATTTATCTATTTTCTTTCATTGTTTGTGCTTTGGGTGTAAAATTTAAGAAACCACCTCCTACCAAAAGATCTTGAAGATTCTTCCCTTTATTTTCTTCTAGGAGTTTTATGGTTCTGGATTTTGTATTTAAGTCTTTGATTCATTTTGGGTAATTTTTTATATAAGGTGTAAGATAGGGGTCCTCTTTCATTCTTTTGGATATGGGTATCCAGTTTTCTCAGCACGATTTATTGAAGAATCTACTCTACCCCAATTGGTTGAACTTAGCCTGCTTTTCAAAAATCCATTGACCATTACATATGAGTCTTTTTCTGAACTTTCCATCACTTCCATTGGTCAAACTGTCTTATCTTTATGCCAATAGCATGCTGTTTTCATCACTGTAGATTTGTAATATGCTTTAAAGCTAGGAAGTGAGAGTTCTCCAACTTCATTTTTCTTTTCCAAGATGTTTTTGGCTATTCAGAGCCCCTAACCCTTTCAAATAAATTTGGCAAGTAGGCTATTTGAGTTTTGATTGTGATTGCATTGAACCTGTATATCAATTTGGGTAGAATTGACATCTTTTTTTTTTTTTTTTTTAGAGAACCCTAGCTAATTCAGCTTGGTAAACAGGAGTGGTTTTTTTTTTAACCTTTTTTTATTAATTAAAAAAAATTAACAAACAAAACATTTAGATGTCATTCCATTCTACATATACAATCAGTAATTCTTAATATCATCACATAGTTGCATATTCATCATTTCTTAGTACATTTGCATCAATTTAGAAAAAGAAATAAAATGATAATAGAGAAAAAAACTATATGTACCATACCCCTTACCCCTTGCTTTCATTTACCATTATTTCAAACTGAATTTATTTTAACATTTGTTCCCCCTATTATTTATTTTTATTCCATATGTTCTACTCTTCTGTTAATATAGTAGCTAAAAGGAGCATCAGACATAAGGTTTTCACATTCACAGAGTCTCATTGTGAAAGCTATATCATTGTTCAATCATCATCAAGAAACATGGCTACTGGAACACAGCACTACACTTTCAGGCAATTCCCTCCAGCCTCTCCACTACATCTTGAACAACAAGGTGATATCTACTTAATGCGTAAGAATAACCTCCAGGATAACCTCTCGACTCTGTTTGGAATCTCTCAGCCATGGACACTTTATTTTGTCTCATTTTGCTCTTCCCCCTTTTGGCCGAGAAGGTTCTCTCAATCCCTTGATGTTAATTCTCAGCTCATTCTAGGGTTTTTCTCAGTCCTTTGATGCTGAGTCTCAGCTCATTCCAGGATCTTTGTCCCACATTGCCAGGAAGGTCCACACCCCTGGGAGTCATGTCCCACGCAGAGAGGGGGAGGGTGGTGAGACTGTTTGTCATGTTGGCTGGAGAGAGAGGCCACATCTGAGCAACAAAAGAGGCTCTCTTGGGGGTGACTCTTAGGCCTAAATTTTAAGTAGACTTGACCTATCCTTTGTGGGGTTAAGTTTCATGTGAACAAACCCCAAGACTGGGGGCTCAGCCTATAGCTTTGGTTGTCCACACCGCTTGTGAGAATATCAAGAATTCAACTTGGGGAGGTTGAATTTCTCCCCACTCTCACCATTCCCCGAAGGGGGCTTGCAAATACTTTTCCAGTCACTGATCAAATCATTCTGGGATTCATTGGGGGATCACTCTGGACAAACCAACAAAATCTCATGTGCTGCCTGAGATTCCAAGTACTTACGACATTCAATCAGACTATCTACATGAGCTATATTGATATTCAGTCTTCCAATCCATGTACATGGATTGCCCTTCCAGTTATTCATGTCTTCTTTGATTGCTTTTAGCAATGCTTTGTACTTTTCTGAATATAGGTCCTTTAAAGTCTCAGTTAAGTTTATTTCCAGTTATTTGATTCTTTTAGTTGCTATTGTAAATGGAATTTTTTCCTGACTTCCTTCTCATTACCAGTGCATTAACTCATCTTTGGTGTTAATCATGTATCCTGTCACTTTACTGAACTTATTAGATCTAGTAGCTTTATTGCAGAATTTCAGGACTTTCTAGGTATAGGACCATATCATCTGCAATTAGGGAAAATTTTAATTCCTTCCCAATTTGGATGCCTTGTATTTCTTGTTCTTAATTGCTCTAGCTGGAATTTCTAGTGCAATGTTGAATAACAATGGCAACAGTAGGTATCCTTGCCTTGTCCCCAATCTCAACAGGAAAGCTTTCAATCTTTCACCATTGAGTATGTTGTTAGCCGTGGGTTTTCATATATAACTTTCAATTCTGCTCCTCAAAGGTGCGCTTTCCTGGTCTGCCCAGCTATGACCCTTTTCTCCCCAAACCCTTTTAGTCGTCTTCCCAGAACTGCATTTTCTGCACCTGCCAGCAGATGGCGAGCTTGGGCAACTTCGTCCTCGTAGCCCTAGGAAGGCTGAGAAGTCTCCAGCAGATTCAAACCACCGGTCCCAGCAGTCCAAATTCACCCGCAAACAGCTGAAACAGTGTTAAACCGTGTCGGGCCCTGTTCTTGGGAAATTGGAACACCGCTGGCCTTTCAGTATGGAACTGCCTGCCAGCACTTTCTCTTCCGATAGTGGGGGGTGGGCGGCAGGACCCGGGCTGGGGGAGTTACCCACAACCTCTCCCCGCAGCTCCTGGGTCCTCATGCTGCACTTTCCTGGGTGTTGCATAGCACTCTGCCCATCTCTAAAGTCCCATGTCCGTTATTCCAGACAGTTTGTGCCTGCCCCCTGGATGTTTTTCTTGGAAAGAAGTGAGCCCACCCTCTCCCTATCACCAATCTTGGATCCTTTCTATGTATCTTTTTCAAAATCTAAGCCTTTCTTGTTTGGGGTGGTTGTATAGTATTTCTTAGTTGAATGTATGAGAATTTCTTTAGTCAGCCCCTATGGGTGGGCACTTAGGCTATTTCCAGCTGTTGCCAACAACATGTAACATGAGGAGGGATTTTCACTGGAGCACAGGTTACAATGTTGAAAACGTGGAAATTTGCGAAATGCTCCTCTGTAAGGGAAGATTACGCTCCGAGTCACAGATCATTTAATACAGGAACCTGGAGCAAAGGGTAGAGGTGGGTCTGGATGTGCTGACCTGGAGGATGTTCTCTCCACATTGGAATAGGAAAAAGGAGGATGCAGCAAGGAGTGGGGTTGCAGGGGAGAATGCTGACGACTATGCTGTCTCTTCAAGTCTCCCGCTTGCACCTCTTGATTTAATCATAGTTTATCTCCTATAATCTATTTATACAGTGAATTACATTAATTTTCAAAGTTAAGCATACCTTGCATGCCTGGGATAAACCCGTTGGTCAGGATGCAGCACCCTTTCTGTATGTATTGCTAGATGTGATTTACTAAAACTTTTAAGAATTTTCACATTGATATATGGGGTAACACATAATGTCTCTGGTTTCAATATGAAGTCAACGCTGGCCTCACAGACTGAGTTGGGAAATAGTCTTTCCTCTTTAATTTTCTGGAAAAGGTTAGAATTGTGGCAAATTGTTATTATTTCTTCCTTAAATATGGAAGTGGTAAAATTTACCACTGAATTTATCCGGGCCTATACTATTTCTGTGTGTGAGATTTTTATCTACAAGTCCAATTTATTTAGGAGATACAGGCGAATGGTTTTCGATTTCCTCTTGGATGAACTGAAATAATACCCAACTTCATCTAAATTGTCAAATGTTTTGCCATTAAGTCATAATATTCTTATTATTATCCTAATGTCTGTAGAATCCGTAATTTTGTCATTTTACTAATTTCTTAAATAGGTCATTTTCCTCCTGACCAATCTGAATAGAGGTTTTTCAATTTTATTGGTCTCCAAGAGCCAGCTTTTGGTCTCAACACTCTTCTCTATTATTTTTTCTCTTACTGACTTTGGGTCATATCTTTATTTTCCTTTTGCTTACTCTCAGTTCAATTACACTCTTCTTTTCTAGTTTCTTAAAGTGGAAGCTGAGGTCATTGATTTGAGACCTTTCTTTTTTTTTTTCTAACATAGACACTTGGGGTTGTAAATTTCTCTCTAAATGATGTCTTAGTTGCATCTCAGGATGCAAGAGCAACGTACAAACCTAAATTGTACTTCTGTAGTCCAGCAATGAACAAGTAGGAACCAAAATGGAAAAAACAATGCCGATTACAACAGCTCCCCCCTAAAGAAATATTTAAGATATAAAAAGTCCACAGAATGCATAGGATTTGTATGGTGAAAACTACAAAGCTCTGACGAAAGAAAATAAAGGCATAAAAAATAGACAGACGTCAGGTTTATGAATTAGAAGACTCATTATAATAAATACATTATTCTTCCAAAATATATCTCTAGATTTGATGCGATTGCAGTCAAACTGATCACAGGATTTTTTTTGTACATTCAACTGATTCTAAAATTTATACTGAAAGGCAAAGTAGACAGACAGTCCAAGTAATTTTGATAAAGAATGAAACTGGAGAGAGCATACACCAGATTCTGACATATGAGAAAGCTCCTAGTCATGACCATGATATATTTGGCAAAAAGACAGATACACAGATCAAAAGAATGGAAAAGGAAGTCCAGAAATAGACCCACACAAATAGGGTCAATTGATTTTTTACAAAGATGCAAAAAGAAATTCGGTGGAAAAGGGATATATTTTCACAAATTATGCTGGACAATTCATCATCCATCCATATGAAAAAAAAAAAGAATAACATAAACCTCACATCTCATAAAAAGTTAACCCAAAATAGAGCATAGATCTAAATGTAGTATATAAAACTATAAAATATTTAGAAGAAAACAGGATAAAATCTTCAAAACCGAGGGCAAGGCAAAGATTTCCTAGACATGACACCAAAAGAACAATCCAGAAAAGAAAAAAATGTTTAATAAACTGGACTGCATCAAAATTTACAATTTTTGATGTGACTAAAAAGGCTATGGTTTGGGAGAAAATACTGCAAAGCAAATAACTGACAAGAGGATTTGCATTCATAATATATAAAGAAATCTTAAAGTTTAACAGTAAGTAAACAACCCAATGTAAAAATAGGCAAGTCTTGAAAAGACTTCACCAAAGGATTTACAGATGGCAAATAAACACATGAAAAGCTGCTCACCATAACTATTAGGGAAACAAATTAAAATCATAACGCGCTATCACTATGCTTCTATTACGACAGCTAAAATAAAACTGACAGTGCCAAATGCTGATGAAGATGCCAAGCAAACAAAACTATTTTTTTAACAACTTTTTCACAAACACACTAAATAAATACATTCACTACAAGCAGTGACATTTTGACATTGTGGCTTGAGGCAGACACACTTGCCAGTTTACTCAACAGGGCAGTCTTCAGTTAGAGAACACATGGAACAAATGGAAATTGTGTACTCTATTTGAATAAACCATAAAACATTTTTCTTTGCATGGTCCAAATCTTCTAGAATTTGGTCTATTGTATGCTCACTATTTCTTCATTTTTTTTAAGCACTCTTGTACTGAGCCTTTATTTTGTCCTAATGCAGGGATCAGCGAACTTTTTCTGCAAAGGGTCAGACAGTGAGTATTTTGGACCTTGCAGGCCAGAGGCCGCTATCTCAACTACCTAACAGTGCCCTACAGTACAGCAGCTGTAGTCAATGAGTAAACAAATGGGCATGGTTATGTCGCAACTAAACTCTGCAAAAACTGACTGGAGCTTGATTTGGTTCAGGGGCCCTAGTCTGATAACTCTGTTCACGAGGCTGAAGTTGCAGGTGGGAAGGGCCAAAGGGCACACGTTTAGAACACAGCAGGCAGCAAGCAGGCAGGATCAGGATCCGTTTCTACCGACACTAAGCATGTATTTAGTGGCTGCCTGGTTTTTTGTTGGAGAAACATCTTGCTGCTGGCCAGCTCTGGTCCCAAGGTGGTTTCAGGAGACATCCTCCTTCTCATCAGATCTCACCCTTCAATAGCGCACACAAGGCCTTGAGACCTTTTCCCATCCATGCAGTGAGCTAGCACCTGAGGCTGAGGGGTGGAAGGACTGTCCACACTCAGAACTGGGCCATGACCCCAGGTCTCCTGACCTCAGCCCCGGGTCCTTCCCACTGACCAAGCCCCCCCTTTACAAAGAGGGAGCTCCCCAGAAAAAATGAGATGCATGTTCACCTGCTCCTTTGTGAGAGTAAATGTAGGAGACCCGTGCTTCTCAGGAGGGATCATCCAGGGACTGTCAGAATCACCAGGGAAGTCAGAACTCGCGTAGCAAGTCAGATCTGGGGGTGGGGCCCAGTGGTCACAGCACACACTCCAGTGGAAGGGACGGGGCCTCAGGCCATCAGTCCCCCAGTGGCCCGAGACTCAGCACCATGTCCAGGACCCCTATCTTCATGATACCCACAGCAGGCTTGAAGGAATATACTTTATTAGTCCAGCTCGCAAACACTAGAGGCTAAAATTCTGCTGAATTCTAAGAATCTATTTACAGAGCGCCTGCGGGCAGGGGAGGCTGGGCCTGGTTCTCCCACCCACCCACCATGCCCCGCCTTCAGACAGGTTGGGGCTCCCCTCCCACCTGCAGCAGAAACACCAGCACACAGAAGACAATGATATACACCACTGCCCAAACCCTCAGGGCTGCATACCAGGGGGAGGGCACAAGACCAACAGAGACGGACAGACAGACACACAGGGGCAGACGCTGCCCAAGGCGGACCCTGGGCCTGCCTCAGTGCTTCTTCAGGCTGTAGACCAAGCTGCCGGGGACCCTGGTGCCCTGCAAGGGTGGCGAGTTCCAGACGGCAGAGCTGGTTCGCTTGTGGTAGCGGGGCTTGCTCTTCTTGAAGATGTCCTCCAAATCCAGCGGGAGGATGGTTCCAAAGAGCTCCAGAAGGTTTGGGGGGTGGTAGTACTGGTGGATGATGGCCTGGCTGAGCTGGGTGCCTGGGGGAACATGGAGGGGAGGTCATGACCTTGTGGCTCCCTCTGCCTCTCCCCAGCCCTGTCGCAGGTTCCTCCTCGCCCTCTCCACCCCAGCCCGCTCAGAGCCCTCCTCCTGCCTTCTGGCCACCACACACTGGGAACTCTCTCTACATGCCCTTACTGCTGGCCTCTGGCAGCCTAAGCTGGACACTGGCTCACTGTCCCAACGACCACCTGGGAGGGAGATACTTCTCCTCTCCCTGTTTAGGAGGTGCACTGCCCTGGCAGAAAGACCAGCGAGGGTCCCAGGAGTCAGAGGAGGAAACGTGCATGGAGCCCCTGCTTAGTACCAGGTACCCCTCCAAACACTTTCATGCACTTGCTCATTGAGTCCTCAGTAAACTGCCCCCAGTGGACCTGATCACCCCCATTTCTCTGATAAGGAGACTGAGAGTGCTTAAGTTGGCAGTCTAAGATCAACTATAATTAGGTGGGTCAGCACACCCTCCCGCAATGACTTGACACCAGGAGTTAAGGTGACTGAGTCAGACTCCAGTTACCGTGCGGTTCAAATGAGGTGAAATTAAGAAAAGTGAGTTGCGTTCTGCAGAGTGCTGACCCCCCACGGGATTCCTGGCCCTGCTCTCTGGGGAATGAAACCACAGACCCCCCAGCTGAGCAAAATGCAGCTTCCACCATACATGCTGGTCCCTGCTCCACTCCTGGCAGACCTGGCACCCAGACTATACAGCCGCACTCACTCACAGGCCTGTCACCTCCGGGGTCAAGTCCCGTTCATGCGCCCCCACGCCCCACGTCAGGACCTGACCTGCCTTTCCCGAGTTGGCTGGAACCCCCCGGGGCCTCCAGCTCTTAGCACTTTGCCAGCACACAATCCCCACTCTTAGCATCACCCCCAGGTTGCTCAGGGGTCCCATGTCTCAGCTTCCCTGCTGACTGGGATTCAGAGAAGGGGTCTACTGTCAGAGCCAGAACACCTGGCACGGGGCCTGCAGCAGGTCCAGCTGCAGATTTGTCTGTTTGGTTGGGAGAACAAGGAAGCCAGCGCTGCAGGGCTGGTCCTCAGCTGAGCCTGCGGGTTGCAGGATGCCCCACCCTTCCCAGGCGCAGCCCCAGGCCCTGCGAAGGCTTGTCAGGTCACCGCCTCAAGGTGCCCCCCACGGGCAGGGCAGCCTCCCGACATGCAGGGCACAGGTGCTCGAGGGACCAGTGAGGACAGGCCTTACCGCTGGCCCAGGTGGGGATGGGCTTCCGGGGATGGGCCTCGTCATCAGTGGAGTCATCACTGTTGAGGTCCATCCCGTAGTTATCCGGGTTGATCTTGGGGGGCCCCTTGGGTCCTTGTGGAGTCATTTGGTAAGAGGTGCAAGCGGGAGACTGGAAGAGACGGCATGGTCGTCAGCACCCTCCCCTGCAAACCTGCTGCTCTCAGCACCGACAGTCAGGATGGGGGGCCAGGAGGGTGCCGGGTCTCTAGTCACTCCCGAATTCACAGGAAAGATAAAACATTCACAGGCCACCTTCTAATTTTAAGCTGGCCCACATGCCCTACGTTGCGTCCTCCTTCTTCAGGTTCCTGAGTGGAGGGACCATCCTCCAGTTCAGCGCATCCAGACCCACCTTTGCCCTTTGACTGCTCCAGGTCCCTGCCCTGAATGCGCCACAATTCAGGAGGAATGCTTCGCTAATTTCCACGTTTTCAGCCTAACCTGTGCTACAGTGAAAATCCCTCCTTATATGTTATATCTTGTTTGGCAACAGCTGGAAATAACCTAAGCGCTCATCCATAGGGGCTGACTAAAGAAATTCTCATATGTCCAAGTAAGAAATACTGCACAGCCATTTAAAACAAGAGGTTGAGAGAACTTTAAAAAGACATATAGAAATGATCCAAGATGGGTGACAGGGAGAGGCTGGTCTCACTTCAATCCCAGCTAAACAGCCAGGGGTCTGGCAGAAACCCTGCAGAATAGTGGTCTGGGCGCTGGAGATGGGCAGGGTGCTGTGCGACACCCAGGAAAGTGCAGGAAGCTGCAGGGAGAGCTCATGAGTAACTCCCCCAGCCCGGCTACTTGTCCTCATCCCACACTCTTGGGGGCAGAAAACGTCCAGTTCCCCAGTCCCTGGTAGGCGTCAGCTGAAAGGAGCAGTAGTGGTCCACCTTCCCAAAAACAGGGCGGGACATGTAGTGCTGTTCTAGCTTTTGGCTGGTGATTTTCTACTGCTGGGACTGGCAGTTTCAACCCCACCCCACGCCTCCACGCAGCGTATGGCCAAGCCATTGCTTAGGATCTGCAGGGACCTTCTCAGCCTTCTGAGGGCTGAGGGGACCAGGGTGCCCAAGAGCGCCATCTGCTGGCAGGTGCAGAGAGTGCAACTCTGGGGAGTCTCCAAGGCTTCTGGGCAAGGAGGGCTACATGTCGGGCAGCCCAGGAAAGCGTACTCTTGGGTAGATGAATAAAAAGGCTTTTTGGTGTCTTTACCTAACCATCTCCCTGGGCCCTTTGTGTGCCCTTTCCTGGGTCCCTTGCCCAGCCCTGGTTGGGTAACACTGGCGAACCAACTTTCAAAGAGCATTAACACAAACCCAATCAACAACAATTTATTTGACAAGAGTGAGACTCTAACCTTCAGAGTAAACCCCCAATATAAGCCAATGCCCGGATATCAGCAAAAAAAAATTTTTTATCATATTAAGAAGCAGAAAGATATGGCCCAGTTAAAGCAGCAACTCAGAAAGTCAGAGGAGATACAGATTCTAGAACAAATAATCCTAAACCAATTCAAGGGGATGGCCAAAGAGATTAAGGACATTAAGAAAAAGACACTGGGTGAGCATTAAGAAGAAGCTGAAAGCATGCAAAGGGAAAAACCAGATTGTAATGGGACGAAAAGCACAACAGATGAAATTAAAAATACACTAGAGGCAGCATATGAAAACGACAGGAGAAAAAAAAACAGAGAAAACAATGAGAAAAATTGATCAGGGTCTTTGGGAACTGAGTGATAACACAAAGCACACAAACATGCGCATCATGGGTGTCCCAGAAGGTGAAAAGAAGGGAAAAGGGCAGAAGGAATATTTGAGAAAATAATGGCCAAGAATGTCTCAATTCTCATGAAAGACATTGATAACCAGTTCCAAGGACCACAACACACTCCAATCAAACCAAATAAATCTGAATAGGGCCTCTCCAAGACACATACAAATCAGAATGTCAAATACCAAGGATAAAAAAAGAATTCTGAAACCAGGAAGAGAAAATCAATTCACTACATATACGGGATGCCTGATAAGACTAAGCATGCCAATTTCTCATAAGCAACCATGGAGGCAAGAAGCAGTGGTACGAAATATTCAAGACACTTGAAGAGAACAACTGACAGCCAAGAATTCTCTCTCCACCAAAGTTCCATCCTTCAAAATGAGTGGGAGTTATGGGCAGGCAGTGGTGGCTCAGTGGCAGAGTTCTTACCTGCCATGCTGGAGACCCAGGTTCGGTTCCTGGTGCCTGTCCATGTTAAAAAAATAAAAATAAAAATAAATAAAAATTTATGGGTGGGCCACGGTGGCTCAGCACGCAGGAATGCTTGCCTGCGATGCCAGAGGACCCAGGTTCGATTCCCCGTGCCTGCCCATGTTAAAAAAAAAAAGAAAAGAGTGGGAGTTTAAGATAGTCACAAATAAGCAGAAGCTGAGAGAGTTCTTATAAGAAAGGCTGAAAAGAATGGACAGAAGAGAGAGGCTTGGAAAAGAATGTAGGAATGTAGAGTAACAGTAAAGGTAACTAAAAGAGAAATAAAAATAAGACACAACATACAAAGCCAAAGAATGAAATGGTTGAAGTACTTCATTTACAGTAATAACACTGAATATTAATGGATTAAACTCCCCAATCAAAAGACAGACTGGCAGAATGGGTAAAAAGAAATATGAACCATCCACATGGTTGGTTGGTATATGCGTTCTATAAAAGAGACTCACAGCAGACCTAAGTTTACAAATAGGTTGAAAGTGAAAGGCTGGAAAAAGATACTGTGTGCAAAAAGTACCAAAAAAAAGGGGGCCAGTGTAGCTAATTGCAGACAAAATAGCCTTTAAACACAAAGCTAGTATAAGAGACAAAGAAGGACATTATATATTAAGAAAAGGGGCAATCCGCCATGAAGAAAGAATAATGATAAATATATACGCACCTAACCAGTGAGGCAAACACTAACAAAACTGATGGGAGAAATAGATGTACCTACCATAATAGTTGGAGATTTCAATACACCTTTCATCTCAAATGAAAGACAGACTATCAGGACAGAGGATTGATAAGGAAATAGAGAACTTAAACAATTAGATAAATGAACTAGACCTAACAGACATATACAGAACAACACACCCCAAAACAGAAGGACATACATTTCTCTCAAGTGCTCATGGATCATTCTCCAGGATAGATTGATCACATGTTGGGTTGGCCACAATACAGGTTAAACAACATGCTCGTAAACAATCAATGGGTCAAAGAAGAAATCACAAGAGAAATCAGTAAGCATCTCGAGACTAATAAAAACAAGAACACAATTTGCCAAAGCTTATGGAATGCAGCAAACACAGAGCTGTGAGGGAAATTTTAGCCCTATATGCCTACATTAAAAAGGAAGAAAGAGCTAAAACAAAGACCTAACTACACACCAGAAAAGGAACAACAAACTAATCTGAAAGCAAACAGAAAAAACAAAGATTAGAGAAGAAATAAATGGAGTTGAGAACAAACAATAGAGAAAAATCAACAAAACCAAAAGTTGGTTCTTTGAGAAGATCAACAAAACTGACAAGCCCTTAGTTAGAACAACAAATAAAAAAAGAGAGATGATACAAATGAACAGAATTAAAAATGGGATGACATTACTACTGACTCACAGAAATAAAAAACATCAAGAGGATTATAGGAACAATTGTATGCCAACAAAACAGACAACTTAGATGGAATGGACAATTGTCAAGAAACACACGCTCAAACTGACTCCAAGAGGCCTAGAAGATCTGAATAAACCAATCACAAGTAGAGCTTGAAATAGTCATCAAAAGCCCCCCAAAAAATAAAATCTCAGAATGAGATGAATTCACAGATGAATTCTACCTATTATTGCAAGAAGAATTAATACCAATCCTGCTCAAACTCTTAAACACTACTAATTCACTCTAGGAAGCCAACATCACTCTAATACCAAAACCAGACAAAAATACTACAAGAAAGGAAAATTACAGACCAATCTCTCTAATGATATGTAAAGATTCTTAACAAAATACTTGCAAATCAAATCCACCTGCACAAGAATTATACACCATGATCAAGTGAGACTTATCCCAGGACTACAAGGGTGGTTCGACACAAGACAATCCATTAATGTAATACACACACATTAACAAATCAAAAAAGGAGAACCACACGATTATCTCAATTGGTGCAGAAAAGACATTTAACAAATCCAGCATCCCTACCAGATAGAAACACTTTGAAAGATAGGAAAAGAAAGAAACTTAACATGATAAAGGACATATATGAAAAACCCACAGGAAACATCATACTCAACAGTGAAAGACTGGAAGCTTTCCCATTGAGATCAGGGACAGGGATGCCCACTGTACAGGAAGTTCTAGCTAGAACAATTAGGCAAAAAGAAAGAAATAAAAGGCATCCAAATCGAAAAGGAAGATGTAAAACTTTCACTATTTGCAGAGGATATGATCCTATACCTAGAAAGTTCCCAAAGATCTACAATAAATCTACTAGACCTAATAAATGAGTTCAGCAAAGTGGCAGGATTTAAGAACAATGCACAAAATCAGTAGTGTTTCTATACACTGGTAACGAGCAATCTAAGGAGGAAATGAGAAAAGTTCACTTAACAAAAGCAACTAAAATAATCAAACTTAACTAAGGATATAAAAGACCCATATTTAGAAAACTATGAAGCATTTCTAAAAGAAATCAAAGATCTAAACAGTTGGAAAGACATTCTATGCTCGCAGATTAGAAGACTTAATATTGTTAAATTGTAAATTCTACCCAAAATGATTTGCAAAGTCAATGCAATTCCAATCAAAATTTCAACAGCCTAACCTTACAGAATTGGAAAAGCCAATTAAAAAATTTATTTGGAAGGTTAGAGGGCCCCAAATAGCCAAAAATATCTTCATAAAGAAAAATGAAGTTGGAGGACTCTCACTTCTTGACTCTAAAGCACATTACAAAGCTACAGTGATAAAAACAGCATGGTATTGACATAAAGATGGACATATTGACCAAAAGATTCTAATTGAGAGTTCAGAAATAGACCCTTACCTCTATGATCAATGGATTTTTAAAATGTTTTTTTATTGTAAAATATAACACATATACAAAGCAAAGAAAGAAAAAGCAATAATTTTCAAAGCACATTTCAACAAGTAGTTACAGAACAGATCATCAGAGTTTTTCATGGGCTACCACTCTACCTATACGTATGTCTCAGAATTACTTCCAGAGGCCCTCTTTTGTTGTTCAGTTGTGGCCTCTTTCTCACTAAGCCAGCTCTGCAAGTGAAATCATGACCTCCTTACTACGTTGGACATGACACCCAAGGGTGAAAGTCTCCCTAGTGGCGTGGGAGATGACTTCCAGAGATGAGTCTAGCCCTGGCACCATGAAATCAACAATGCCATCGTGACCAAAAGTGGGAAAAGAAGTGCAACAAATAAGGTATCAGTGGCTGAGAGAGTTCAAATAGAGTCAAGAGGCTACCATGGAGGCACTTTCATGCAAGCCTCAGTTAGACATTGTTACCTACCACAACTTGCCAAATCCCAACCAAACCCATTCCACCCAGTCCAATAGAACACCTAAGGCATTATACAAGATTCTACAAAGGTTCCAGCACTATGATTACTTTCCAGAAAGCTACACCTCTAGATGGGTCCCTAGACCAGATAAGTCCTGAAATGCAGAGGTACCAGCCTCTCCAGAACTAGTTCTATCCCCTTATCCCATGTTATTGACAGCCCCTTTCAACATGAAAAAGTTAGAATGGCCTTAGCCCAAATACCCCTAAATAGTGGGAGAAAGATCAAAGGTGATGGTGGAGTTATACAGAGAAGGTAGGGTTTAGCAAACAAGTATGATTGATGAATCATTACATCGATATTTCTTTTAGTCTTCAGTATCTTAGAGCAGCTAGAAGTAAAAACCTAAAATTGTGGAATTGTAACCCATACCAGGCTCTGAAATCTGTTCTACAACTGATTGTTGCAATGTGCTTTGAAATTTATTGCTTTTTTGTATATATGGTATTTTTCTCAAAAAAAGAGAAAAAAATGTTTCTTTTAGCCTCCAGTATTTGGAGTCATAACCAGAAGGAAATATCTGAAATAGTGGAATGCTAACCCATAACAAACTGAAATCTGTTCTGTAACTACCTGTTGAAGAATACTTTGAAAAACATTGCTTTTTCTTTCTTTTCTTTGTATGTATGTTATATTTAACAATAAAACACATAAAAAAAAAAAAGAATGAAGTTGGTTGGGCCAAGACTAAGGTAAATTCAGAATTCAGGAAGGAGGATATTGTCTGTATTTTAGAACTTAACCTGCTCTATGAGACCAAAGGAAGAGAGGTTTATTTTGCCGAAAACCTAAATTTTATGTAGCACATAAAATTGACAACCTGTCTGGATAGATCATTTAAATAACCCAATCACCTGGTACCCAGAATGGAATGAGGGCTTGTAATTCTGTACAGCTTAATGTAAAGCCTAAATACATCCCAGAGAATGTTGAGCAGATAAATTTTAAAGTATTGGCAAAGTCCCTTGAGGGATGGGAGGAAATATGAAACTATTAAACTTCACCACCAGGTAAACTCCTGATACTGTGTCAAAGATTAGAACTCCCAAATCAATAGGTCAAGCTCTTGATCGTGAGGCCTGCTCTTATGAAGTTTATCTACATAGTGGAGAAGCTAAGCCTACCTATAGTTATGCCTTAGAGTTATTTCCAGAGAACATCTTTTGTTGCTCAGATGCAGCTTCTCTCTATCTAAGTCCAACTCTGCAAGTGAAACCATTGCCCTCCCCACTACATGGGACATGACATCCAGGGGTGTAAGTCTCCCTGGCAGTGTGGGGCATGACTTCCAGAGATGATCCTGGCCCTAGCACCATAGAATCGACAATACCTTCATGATAAAGGGAAAAAGAAATATAACAAACAAGGTTTCAGTGGCTGAGAGAGATCAAATAGAGTCGAGAGGCTACTCTGGAGGTGACTCTTACGCAAGCTTCAGCTAGATATTGCTATTTATCATGGTTTGCCAAACACCAACCAAAACCATTTCTGCCAACTGTACAGAACACTAGGGCTTTATCTGAGATTCTACAAAGGTTCCATGCACTGATGACTTTCCAGAAACCTAAAACCTCCACATGGGTTCTTAGGCCAAATAAGTCCTGAAACCCAGAGGGACCAGTCTCTCCAGAACATCAACCAGTTTCATCCCCCCTCCCATATTATCGACAGCCCCTTCCAACATGAAAAAGTTAGAATGGGCATAGCCTAAATACCCCTAAAGAGTGGGAGAAAGATCAAAGGTGATGGTGGAGTTATACAGAGAAGGTAGGGTTTAACAAATAAGTATGACTGCTGAATCATTACATTTATATTTCTTTTAGCCTCCAGTATCTTGGACCAGCTAGAAGGAAAAATCCTAAAACTGTGGAACTGTAACCCATACCAAATTCTGAAATCTGTTTTATAACTAATTATTGTGGTGTGCATTGAAATTTATTGCTTTTTTGTATATATGTTATTTTTCACAATTAAAAAAATATTTAGTGGTCAAAATTGAAAAAAAGGAAAAATGAGACTATGTCACAGACCTCTAAAATTCAACACATACAAAAGTGAACTCAAATTAAATATTGCATAATTCCACTTATATAAAATATCTAGAATAGACAGAGAGTAGTATAAAGTTAATGGACTGTAGGGAATGGGTAAGGAACTCTTGCTTAATGGCTACAGTTTCTGTTTGGGATGATGAAAAAGTTCTGGAAATAGTGGTGATGGTTGCCAACACTATGAATGTACCTGATGCCAATGAACTGAACACTTAAAATGGTTACAGAGATAAAACTTTTATGTATATTTTACTACAATAAAAAAAAAATTTTCAAGTGAAAAAAAAAAACTTCATTAAGGAATGAAGTTTTGAAGCATGTAATTAGGTGATGAATCTTGAGGACAGTATGCTGAATAAAATGTCAGGAACAAAAAGACAAATATTATCATGCCTCACTCATATGGACTAACCATAATGTACAGACTCGGAGAACTGAAATCTTGAGCATACGATTTATCAGGTTAAGGTTTATTGTAAACCTTACAGAAGTCACATCTATTCCAGAGTTGTAACTGTTATTTGTAAATTCTGAGATGCTGAGCTATTTGTATATAACCTGGTTGTACCCTGGAACTTCAGGTATTTGTGTGACACCTTAGTCTCAAGACAACCTCTTTTGTTGCTCAGTTATGGCCTTTCTCACTAAGCCAACTTGGCAGGTGAACTCACTGGCCTCCCCAGTACATGAGACATGACTTCCAGAGGTGTAAATCTCCCTGGCAACATGGGACATGACTCCCAGGAACGAGCCGGGACCTGGCTTCATGGGATTGAGAAAGTCTTCTTGACCAAAAAGGGAAAGAGAAATGAGAAAAAATAAAGTTTCAGTGGCTGAGAGATTTCAAACAGAGTCAAAAGGTTACCCTGCAGCTTATTCTTATGCTTATAGATATCTCTTTTTAGTTTATGGTGTATTGGAGTGGCTAGAGGGGAGGTACCTGGAACTGTAATCCAGTAGCCTTGATTCTTGAAGATGATTATATGACTAACAGCTTTTACAATATGACTGCATGATTATGGAAAACCTTCCTTGTGTCTGACACTCTCTTTATCCAGGATATGGACAGATGAGTAATAAATAAATAAATAAATAATGGAGGGGTGGGTAAAGGATAAAAACATTGAGTAGATTGCAATACTAGCGGTCAATGAGAGGGAGAGGTAAGCAGTACTGGATGTACAGGCTTTTATTTGTTATTTCTTTTTTCTGGAGTGATGCAAATGTTCTAAAAATGATCATGGTGACAAATACACAACTATGTGATGATACTGTAAGCCATTAATTATATACCATGTATGAACTGTATGGTGTGTAAAAGCTATCTCAATAAAAATATTTTTTAAAAAACCTGCAAAAAATACGACTTTTATGGTACAATTGGAAATCTGACAACTGGGTATTTGATGACATTAAATAATTGCTAATTTCTTATGTGATTAAAAAATGTATGTATGTGTGTGTTAACTGGCCATACATGTAAAGACCTGGAAGGACAGATACCAGGCTTAATAGAGTTTAACTCTCAGGATACACATTCCCCTCCCGCCTTTTTATTTTCACTTTACTTCCTTTTCAAAAACCACTTCTATTTTTAGAATAAGAAATAGACACATTAAAAATTAAATAATTAAAAAAACAATTCCACCCCTTGCTCCCCTGGGGTCTTAGTATAGCCCGTGCCTCCCGGCTCCTGGAAGAGAACAATCCCAGCGGGGCCTTCTCCACCCCGGGGCCGGGGCCTCACCTGCACATCCACGGTCACGTTCAGGCTTTTGCAGGCCGCAGCCTCCTTGGCTTTCTTCTCCTGCTCCTCCTGTAACCGCCGCTCAGCCAGGCGCTGCTGCTCCTCCTGGGGCCCAGGCACCAGGCGCAGCCTTAGGGAGCGGGAATAGGCCCTCTGCTCCCCAAGGCTGGCCCACCCAGCGTGGCAAGTGAGGCCGCTGCTGCACCAGGGACGCCAAGGTCTGTCCCTGGCCTGCACTGCCCCTGGTGCACAGCTCTACCCACACCTCATGAAACCCCCACACCAGGCCCCCTTACCTTTCTTTTCTTCTCCTCCAGTTCCCTCTGCAGTCGCTCCTTCTGCAGCCGCAGGGCCTTCTCCTTCTCCTGCTGTTCCCTGAGGAGCAAATCAAGAGCCCCTCAGGGCTGGCCCACAGGACATGCCTCAGAAGATGGGACAGCAGAACGGGCACCCCAGCTTGAAGCCCAGAGCCATGCTTTGGGCCGCAAGGGCTGGAAGTGTGCACACCCAAGGGTGCAGGGAGCAGGAGTTGGCGCATAGCTTTGGAGACCACCAGAGTCTGGGACCCCTCTCCCACAGACTCAGATCTCTGAGCCACACTTTTCCTTAGAATGGGGGCCAGAGCACTTCTCCAGGTCCACCGGAGCCTCCCTCACCTCTCAGCCTGGAGCCGCTCGAGCTCCCTCTTCCGCTCCTGTTCCCTCTTCCGCTCCTGCTCCACCAACTGCCGCTCCTGCTCACGCTGCTCCACCAGCCTCTTGGCCTCGGCCGCCTTTCTCAGCCGTTCCTGTTCCTCCTCCTTTTTCTTCTGCAGCACCTCTTGGTGTTGCCGCTCCTCCTCCTCCTGGGATTGGGAAAAGAAGGCAAGATCAGGGCCCTCTGGCTAGGCCTGGGTGGGAGAGGCAGGGAGGGAGGGACAGAGTGCCACTCCCACAGAGTGCCAGCATCAGAGGGAAAGCAGAGTCTGGGCTGGGGAGTACCGGGCAAGCCAGGCTCTGGAGGAATCCTCACGACCAGCCAGAAAAAGGCATCAAGGAAAAAATTCCTTTGCTTCAGCAGCAGATTTCACACCGAAGAGTATAAACTCTGGAGCCAGACTCCCTAGCTGTGTGACACTGGGATTGTCGCTTAACCTCTCTGGCCTTCCTCATTTATATAATGCAGACCACAGCAATACCTACACCTCGCAGAGTTGCTGGGTTTATACAGACAACACGCCTAGAACAATCCACTGCTGCTACTGGCATTATAACCCCCTAATGACAGATTTGCATTCCTGAGTCACAACACTGAGAGTTCTGAGCTCTCAGGAAGAGCTAGGCCCCTGCTGGTACATGTGGAGAACTCAGGGAGTGGATGATGACACTGACCACACACCAGGCACTGATCTGAGCACTTTACGTACGTTAACACACCAACTCTTCACAACAACCCCATCAAGGAGACAACACCGTAACTGAAAGTAGCTGAAGCACAGAGAGGTCAAGTAACCTCCCCAGGGTCACACAACTAATAAAGGGCAGAATTGAGATTTGAATTCTGAAAACTCTGGCTCCAGAGTCCATGCATTTTACCCTTTGCTGCCACTACAGAAAACAGGAAGGAGGTCACTGTCACTATCCCCGAGGTAGTTACTGAATTTCTTTCTGGGAGGTGGGTCCCAGCAGGGTCCACACTGGAGCCAGACGGGTCCTCACAGCACCTCTTGCCACCACCCCTCTGCCCACCTGCACTCATACCTGCTGCTGCCACCTGAACCTCCGAGCCTCTTCCTCCTGCCTCCTGCGTGCCTCCACCTCCTCCATCTTCTTGGCTGCTGCCTTTTTCTTCGCCTTCTCCTCTGCCAACCGCTCCTCCTTAGCCTGCAGAGCCCCACACATGTGCCCACTGGAGCAGCCTTGCTCGCTTAACCCCGCAAAGAGGTGCCCGAAAGCCAACCTGCGCAGAAGTGTCAGGCTACCCACTGGCAAAGAGTTTCTGGGAAGACCCAAAGCTGAGAACACCAACCCACAGGTTGGCTTGGAAAAGACTCCAGGACCCATGGGGCAGGAGAGGTATGGGATATCAAACTCCTACATTTCTAGGGGTCCAGCCCTAACCCTTAGGCCACAAAGTCCAAACCGCTTGGGTCCTCCTACCAGGTAGCGTGCACCCCAAAGCGTAGCCACCCACCAGCCCGGGGCTCATACCTTCTCAGTCTTCTCGTCTATCTGGGCAAATTTCTGCTCGATCTGCTTCTTCTTCTCCTCTTTCATCTGCTCCACCCGCTCCCGGGCCTGGAGCACTTTGCGGAGACGCTCCTCACGCTTCCTGCAGGGCACAAAGAAGTCACGGATGGGTGGCCGAGACTGGGGCAGGGTGGCAGCCAGACTCAGGAGCCAGGCCACTTACAGCTTCACCTCCTCCAGCCGCCGCCGCTTGTCCTCCTCCACCTTCTGCCTGCGGAGCTGCTCTGCCTCCTCCTTCCGCCGCAGGTTCTCCAGGCGCTGCCGCTCCTTCTCCTGGGGAAGGTGGGATGTGCGCAAGATGGCAGCACAGGGCTGGGGATATAGCTGGCCCAGAACCACCCCTACCCCAGCCACCTAGTGGTCCCCCAGCAACCATCTGCCACATGGGCAGCACATCAGACTGTTTGTTCAAAGAAGCAGTCACCACCCAAAGCTGCCTCTATCCCACCCAGCCCAAGGATGGTGGTTTCCATTTTTCCTGTTGGGGAGACCCCAGGACCCCTCAATGTCCTGAGTCATGAATGCCCTTAACTGAGCCCTGACAAGCCATGGGCAGACCAAAACTCAGGGCTCATATTCAGATGCATGCTCTGATTATGAATATGTCAAAAACCGCATTTTAAGAGCAAACGAATGACTGAGAGATTCCAAACACAGTCAAGAGGTTATCCTGGAGGTTATTCTTACGCATTAAATAGATATCACCTCATTAGTCAAGATGTAATGGAGAGGCTGGAGGGAACTGCCTGAATATGTAGAGCTGTGTTCCAGTAGCCATGTTTCTTGAAGATGATTGAATAATGATATAGCTTTCACAATGTGACTGTGTGATTGTGAAAACCTTGTGTCTGATGCTCCTTTTATCTACCTTGTCAACAAATGAGTAGAACATATGGAATAAAAATAAATAATAGGGGGAACAAATGCTAAAATAAATTTAATTTGAAATGCCAGTGATCAATGAAAGCAAGGGGTAAGGGGTATGGTAGGTATAATCTTTTTTTTCTTTTCTGTTTTCATTTTATTTTTTTTCTATTGTCTTTTTACTTCTTTTTTCTGAATTGACACAAATGTTCTAAGAAATGATGAATATGCAACTAAGTGATGATATTGTGAATTACTGATTATATATGTTGGTGTCTTATTTGGTTTGTTAAATTTTTTTAATTAATAAATTAAAAAAATAATGTTTGTGTCTGTCATTTTTTTTTAATTAAAAAAATAAAAAAGACAATAAAAAAAGCAAATGAAGAATTATTGTGATCAGAAAGGTAGATCTGAAAGTGGGGTAAATGTTCCTTTTAAGGGGGTGGGTGATGTGTACACAAGTGTTAATTTATTATGTTATTCCTGCTTTATAATTTATATACCATGCGTGTAACTATGTGCATGTGCAGATGCATACACATGTTCTTCTGTCTATATCAACTATTTTGTTAACAACTGAAAAACAAATAAAGGAGAATAAAAGAAAATATAACCAAGTATTTCCAGAAGTTGCAACAGGCTGGCAAAAGATAAATTACATGTGGTACTTTTCCCTAAGGTTCTGGTTATGGGTAAAATGGCATGACTAGACCGCACCCTGTCTCTCCCACTGAATATGGCTATAAAACCCGGTTAGAATGCCCGGAGCAGCTATTTAAGGGCTCTGTAAAGTAAATAACAGCAGGTGGATTGGAGAAGAAGATGAGAATTCAAAGCACCACCAAACTGACAGACAGTTTACCCATTTTCCCCCCCGTCTAAACTCAATGCAGGCTGGAACTCATAAGGAATCATCAAGGCGAAGACAGAGACGAGTCCAGGAAAAGCCCTCTTGTCTGGCTCAAGGAGCAGAAAGGGAACTTCTAATACTCCTATTTTGGGGCATTTCTCTTTTCTCATTTCTCTCATGCCCCAGCCCACAAGCAATCCCATGGCAACTGTGGCAGCAGGAGTTACAGGAACCCACAGAATCAAAACTCTGGGGAAGAACATTCCTCTCTAACCTACGAAGCTGGGATCTCAAAAGCTTGGGCCAAAACCATGTTGCTTATTTCTTTCTCTGCACCCCACTCCCCCACCCAGGTGGCCCTTGACACAGTCATGAAAGCAAGCAGCCAAGCGGGTATCTAAAACCCAATGTCTTGGCAGGAGGACAGCAAAGGGAAGCTCCAAAGAACTAGAAAATATTAGAGAAATCAGGAAAATGAGGCCTTAAGTTTATTACAAAGTCCTGAGCTCTTTTCCAAGTGCAGGGAGCAGACCAAAGACTTGAAGAACTAAATTAACAGACCACTTCCCAGGTCCCAGACTGATCAGTGACTGACACAGAGGGGGAACTGATCCAAACATGACTGCAAAGGCTCTGAAATCCAGCAAAGATTAGAAGCACATCCTGCAGGAAAGTTACATTGGTTTGAACTTGTAGCCTGAGCCTAACCATCTTGATTAGGCTGGTTTCTTGATTAGAAAATCTGTCACGTGGGAATAGACAATCAACAGAAGCCAAGGTCAAGATGACACAGTACTGAAATTACCTGACAAAGACTTTAAAGCAGCTCTTATAAAAATGTCTCAACAAGTAATCACCAATATTCCTGAGACAACCGGAAAACTGCAAAATAGAAGATATAAAGAAAATAGAAAGAAAACACAGAATAGCAAATAGAAGATAAACAAAAGAATCAAATGGAAATCTTACAACCAAAACTATAATACCTAAATTTTAAATGCAATCAATAGGACACTGCTACCTATCATAACCTGCCAAACCCCAACTGGAACCATTCAAGCCAATCCTAAAGAACATCTAAGGCAATATACAAGATTCCACAAGGGTTCCATGCACTAGAGTAACTTTTCAGAAACCTACAGCCTCCAGATGGTTCCCTGGTCCAGATAAGTCCTGACACCTAGAGGGCCATCAGGTAGTTCCATCTCCCTACCCCATATTAGTGGCATACCCATTCAATATGAATAATTTAGAATGGCCATAGCCCAAACACCCCTAAAGAGAGGGATGGAAAGATCAAAGGTGATGGTGGAGTTATACAGTGAAGACAGGATTTACAAATGAATATGAATGCTGAATCATTAAATTGATATCTCTTTTAGTCTCCAGTATTTTAGAGCAGCTCGAAGTAAAAACCTAAAATTGGGGAACTGTAACCCGTGTCAAACTCTGAAATATGTTCTACAACTAATTGTGGTGCTGCGCTTTGAAATTTACAGTTTTGTACATATGTTATTTTTCACAAAAAAAAAAGGGGGAAAAAAGTCGATTGGGATGATTAAAAAAATGTTTACGCTTTCTAGCCTCCTATATTCTGGAGCAGCTAGAAGGAAAATAATCTGGGAGGATTGTATCGTAGCCCATGACAAACTCGAGGACCTGTTCTGTAACTACTTGTTGAAGAGTGCTTTGAAAACTTGCTGTTTTATTTCTTTACTTTGTAATATATGTTATACTATACAAAAAAAAAGTTTAAAAAAAAGAGAAACAAAAATTAAACCACATTTAAAAAAATGCAATGGATGGACTCAATAGCAGAATGGAAAAAACAGAAGTCAATAAACATAAAGATAAATCAATAGATATACAATCTGAATGCAGAGAGAAGAAAAAATTAACAGACCCTCAGGAAATCGGAAGATAATACCAAAAGGTCTATTATTCATGTCATTGGTATACCACAAGGAAAAAGACTATGATGGTGAAAATTTTTGAGGAGGTAATGGCTCAAAATTGGTAAAAGACATAAACCTACAGATTCAAGGTCAGTAAACTCCAGACACATAATCAAACTGCTGATGCTAAAGACAAAGGAGAAAACCTCCAGAGCAGCCACAGAAAAAGGACACATGACCTGAGGGGAACAATGGTTCAAATGACAGGAATTTCTCATCAGAAATCACAGAGTCTGGCAGGAAGTTAATTTAAAGTGCTGAAAGAAAAGCAGTCTATATCCTATGAAACTATCCTTCAGAAATGAAGGTAAAATAGACATTCTCAAGTACAAGAAAACTAGAGATTCTGTGGCCTGCCAGCAGACCTGACCTAAAAGAATTGCTAAAGGAAGTTCTCCAGACAGCAGAGAATGATACCAGAAGGAAAAGTGGGACATCAGAAAGAAAGGAAAAGCCACAGAGATCTGGAAAAACATAATCAACTGTTCTTTTCTTCTTCTTAAGTTCTTCAAAATGTTTGCAGTCAAAAGTAATTATGACACTGTCCGATAAGATATTCAATGTATGTAGATGTAGCACCTAAGACAATGACAGCACACAATAGGGAGGGTAAAGGGGCCTGTGTGGTAGTGAGGTTTCTATATTCCAGCCAAACTGGTAGAATATTGATTTGAAACAGACTGAAAAGTTAAGTATGTAATTCCTGGAGCAATCACTTAAAAAAAAAAAAAAACTCTATAACACAATAGTCAAAATCACAACAGAGAAATTAAAATGGAATATTAAAAAATGTTCAAAGACACCCCCTCCAAAAAAAAGACATGAAAGAGGAAACAGATAAAGGAAAAACAAAGAGGACAAGCATGAAATGGTAGATGCCATTAAATGAGCATACACTAAAAAAAAGAGATTATCAGAATGGACTAAAATAAAGCAAAACAAAACCCTGACCTAACTTCATGCTGTCTACAAGGTACTCAATTCAAAAACAGTGATCTAGAGAGGTTCAAAGGTATCGTGCGAGTGAAAGAAACTGATATCAAAAGGTTATATATTGTATGAGTCCATTTATATGACATTCTCCAAAAGACAAAACCCTAGAAATGGAGAACAGCTCTGTGGTTGAAATGAGGGGAGGGTGTGACTCTACAGGAATAAGAAGAGTTTTGGGGGTGATGGAACCATTTTGGATACCAATTGTGGCAGCGTCTATATAAACTTACACATATTAAATCCACAGAACTGTACCCAAAAGAACTTGTCGATTGTACCATATAACTTTTTTAATATAAAGTTTTTTTAAAAGAGAAATGAACGGAAACAGACACCCACAAGCCATAGTGGCCAAGGGGGTACAGGAAGGGCCCAAAAGGACGCTGGCCTTTGGGAGGTCCCCAAGTCAACAGGAGTGGGTGCCCATCTGAAGCCCCTTGCTCTGTAATTGCCCAGGGTGGCCAAGAAGAAGAGCAGCTCAGGGCTGGGGTCCATTACACTTTTCCCCACCAAGCCGCACCCGTCTGTTCTCCCAGGAGGAGAGCACCTTGGAAGCAAAGGCTGCAGGAGAACCTGCTGTCCCCACCACCTTCTCTTCCTGCCCCAAGAGGCAACTGACTGGAACTCCCAGTCTCAACAGGACTCAGCAATCCAGGCTTTCATCCCAAAGCGTGAGTGCTAAAACTTCCCAATACAGGTCGGAAAACTAATCCTATTGCATTCTTAATTTCAGAGAAGGAAGCTTGGTGCTTAAGAGTCATTCTTTTCATAGCATATTCGTTTCTTTTCTGTGCCAACCAATCCTCAAAAGTATGCTAGGTTGTACCTGCTCCCCAGAGGTCACCCTAAGACCAAGAGTAGAATGAAAACCAAAAGCGGGTGCAGCCCTGTCTGCCTCCAGAGGCCAAAACTGAGCAGATTCTCTCTGCCATTTACCAGATGACCAGTTCACACCAAGCTTCATGCATATCACTCTCTAAGACCTTCCTCATTTTTTGTAGCTGAGGAAACTTGGGCCCAAGGGATAAGAAATAGGTCCAAGATGCAGAAGCAAGAGCTGGGAAATGAACCCGCTGCTTCCCTCCATGCCCTCCTAGCTGATGGCAGTTACAGACCCACAGGATGCCCTGTCTAGGGTCCTGGGCTCCCTACAGCAGGAAAACACAGCTCATGGGCCCTTTGGCATTTACCATGAGACCTGCAATGATCTAATCAGCCTGGGTGGGAGCACAGGTGGGGTTTCTCTCTGAAGAATAATCCAAGTTTTGGTCACCACCATGGGCCTAGCAGAGACCTAGTTGTGAAAACAGGTGCCGGAAGACCATGGCAGCTACTTGCTGGTTCTTGGAAGCCATGCTGTTGCCTCATCCACCCAGAGGAGACCAGCCGTCTTGCAGGAGAGGCAAATTCTGGTCCCACCCGTCTAGCAGCTGGGAAGGCCATCCCACCCATCAAGTTGCAGGACAGCACAGCATAGGCGCTTGGCTAGAGGCAGAAGCCCTCCCAGCTGCCATAGGACAATTCCGTGCAGCCCGTGGGAGTCACTGCAGAGCATATGCAGCGACTAAAGGAATGGATGGGCTGCTGCATGACAATCAGCACAGGCCACCCCAGGGAGCCAGGAGTGTGGGCTGAGCAGGTCCCAGCTCTCCATGGCTCCTCACTCATGGCCAATAGCCCAATTCAGCTCAGTTCTGAGGTACCTGAGAAGAGAACAGCTCCTGTGGCCTTGTTTCCAGAGGCCGCCACTGATAGTTACACTGTCCCTGGCAAGATCCCACCTCCAACTATGGTTCTGATCCAGGCCTCTGCTTACCCCTCTCACTCTTGCCCCCAAGGAAGTAGCATGGGTCCGTGAAACTAATAAATCTCAGTAGCTCTGGGGATCAGAAAGGACTCGTCTGTTCTCTTCACAGCCCCAGACTCTGAGGAAAAGCCCATTGCTGGAGGGCAGGGGAAGGGTGGCCTTGGTAAACAGCTGCTGGTCACCCTCCCACCTGCTTCCCCCTGCCTCAAGGAGCCTCCGTGACTTGTCCTCCTGGGAGCATAGTCAAGGGCCTAGGAGGCAGGCTCTGCAGAGGGAGGAGGCCCAGCTCCAAAACTGGGTGCCTCCAACCAGCTACCCAGCACCTCTAGTACCTCCCATTTCCCCATCTCTCTTAACGCTCCTGCTGACAAAGTTAGTGCGTCTACAGGTATGGTCAGTTACACAGGGAAAGGGCCACAGCAGATAAGTGCAAGGTGGAGCTAGGATACAAGGACATGAAAAGGCTCTACTTACGACAAAGCTGCACTGTGGAAGAGAGGAGACAAGGAAAAGGCCAACAGTTAGTGCCAGGCTGGGGAACGTCCTAGAAAACTGGCTACACTTCTGGCTGTGCCGGAGAGTCTGCTCAGATCTGCAAGGCTCATGCCAGCAGCACCACCACAGCCTCTCATCTCACCCAACCCTCATCTCCCAGGGAGTAAGAGAGAGTAAAAGATTCCAGGGATGACCCTCACCTCACCACACAAACCACTGGGAGGTTTGGGAACAGATGGGCAATGTCAACGGCTACTGAGCCAATGCTGTAACTTCCCAGTCCAGGACCCAAAATCCAGGATTAAACAGGCCGTGCCTCCATGCTGCCATCCAGAGCCCACACCATCAAGACAATGTCCCCAAACGTGGAGGCAGCCTATGGCTGCAGAGGCTCAAACTAGCCCTTGACCGACGCCAGGCCTCATCCACGCTACTCCCAGCAACCTATGGGACAGCCTGGGGGCTCGGGCCACGCTGCCCTGACTCAGGCCAGGCTCGGCCTACGGTGGGTATCCTCACCTTGGGATCCACACGCAGGGGTGTGTTGCGCTTAATGAAAGACTTCATGACGCTGCTGCGGGGCCCGGAGGTGGGAGTCATGAGCATCTGGTTCCGCTGCACGGTGTGGAGGAAGGTCCGCAGGGGCCGCACCACCTGCAGAAGGCCCGGGGCTCAGAGTGCGGCAAGCCGGGGCAGGGCCCCCAGAGTGGGGCGAACACCCAGCTCACCTTGTTGGCCGGACAGGGCGGGGACGGGGTCTTGCTCCTAGGGGGCTGCAGCTCCTCGTCCTCATCCTCCAGGTGCTGCTCCTCATCCAGCTCGCTCACCGCCTGCTTGTAGCTGCGCTTCCTCCTGCCAAGGTGCGGGAGGCAGCAGCATCACACAGCAGATCCCACTGCTCCCTCCCGGGGCTCCAGCCGTGCCCGTAAAAGCCCACCAGTTCCAAGGGCTGCAGATGGCAGAGCTAAAAGAGGTCAGAGAAGTGGGGTCTCTCTGGCCAAGCCTCTGCTGCCCGAGCAAGGAAGGAATGTGACCAGTCCAAGGTCATGCAGCCAGAAGGTCAGGGTCATGATCTGGTAGCCCACCCCCAGGCTGGTGCTGACCTTGCAGCATCAAGCCCCCTGCTCAGTGAACCAGAGCAAAGGCCACACCCCAGCTGACAGGTGGCAGAGGCCCCTGACTCTACTTCCATCCTTCCCCAATGTGGACACAAGGCTCACAACAATTGGCCCCCTGGGAACCTAGACACCCACCTGCACACCCATTCCCAAATGCAAACCTGACACTCTGGGGTGGCTCCTTGGGCCCATCTGTTTTGTCGGTCTTGGCCTCTGTGAAGAGAGCAACTTCAGTGGGGTTGATGGGTTGATGGTGGCGTTGGAGGGGTTAGGGGAGGATGCCCAGCACAGCACCCTAGTGGGGACAAGGTGTCTTCCTGGAAGACCCCAAGTGGCCAGTGGCAGAAGCATCAGCCTCAGTACCAACTGGTCTCAAGAAATCCATGGGCGTCCAGAGCCCAGCATGCTATCTGGGCTCCAGCCTGTAGACCCCTTCCTCCCAATCCAGGGCCTGACCACTGTGGTAAGGACAGGACAATCCTGTCAAGGCTGCCCAACTGATATCCCACCTACCTCTAATGCTGAGAGCTGTGTGGAGCATTTCAGGTGCAGAAGCATTATGGAAGCTGTGAGCTCTAACAGGCTGCCTGAATGCCATCTAAATTCCACTCTTGCCCCTTTCAGCCAATGAGGACATGAAAGAGGAGCTAGAGGGCTCCTCCTAGCATGGTGGGGTGCAGGGCCACTGCTAGGAGAAAGCACCAATCTCTCCCCGTCAGCCTTTTCCTATCCTTTACTACATACACAGGGTCCCTGCAGCAACCCTAAGGGCTGTGGGACAGGCAAGGCCATTGTCCCTGACCCCATTGTAAGATGGGGAAGCTGTGTTCAAGATCTCACAGCTGCTGTTTCCACCAGAGAAGCACTCTACCCAGGAAGACCTGAGTAGAGTCCAGGACATCATTTGGCAACCTGGGAAGTCAGGTAGGGCTTCTGCCCAGCTCTGGGCCATGCTTTTCCCTGCACTCTTTAGAGAGGAGAGGAACCCCAAAGGTCAAAGGCAACCAGTGAGAAAGGCCAAGTGTCTCAAACCCCAGCCATGGTTCTTCTTGCTGCCCCTTAAAGGGTGGCTCCAGGCCATGACCTGGCCATTCAGTTAGTGCCCCAACTTAGGCCAGTCCCCCTGCCTCCGTCCTGCCCCAACAAGGTGGGACCACTCAGATGGCACGCAGCAGCAGTTCCAGCCAAAAGTGGGGAGATGAAATCTGGAGTCTCAAAGGAGGTCTAGGCCCCCTTGGGCTTCTTTTACTTCAGCCTATCAGTCCCCAAAATGGAGTCCCTTGGCCCCAAAGAGAAATTCGAGCTGAGGCCACCAAGGCCCACCAGGGCCCTGGGCATCTGCATGCAGCAGGTTCAAGAAGGCTCACCTCGCTGCCCTTCCGAGGGGGTGGCGGGGTCGCCAGCAGCAGGCCGTGAGCCAGGCGTGCTGATGGTTATCTTGGTGGCGCTGCGGGGCTCCCTCCCTTTGTTCCTGGGAACCTGCAGGAAGAACTAAGGCTTTAGGGGTCTCCAACCAACCAGGTCTTCAGGCTCAGGACGGCCGTGGTACAGGGCACAACCCCTGAGGTCTTCCAGAATCCTCCCCTCCATGGCCTGCCGACCTCACCTCCGGCTCAGTTGTCTCCACAGGCTCAACCTCCTTGCTGGGCTCCTTCTGCTCGGGGCTGAAAGGCGAGAAGTGATGGGTGGGAACCCCCTCCCCCTCACTCCATGAGTCCAAACCCCTCCCCCACTCCCTGGAGGTTAGGGGGACCCAGAGAGTCCATATCCCTAGCCTGAACCCACAGGCCCCAGGCAGGATGGGAGAACAGTAGCCAAGGCCAGTGGCTTCCTGGAACCATCTAGTGCCTGGGAAGATTAGGACCATCAGTTAAATCTGGCTTCCTCTCACACTCATCAGAGCTTTGATTTGGGATCAGAGCCCAATTCCCAGCTCCATGTCTCCGTCTACCAGAGGATGGAGCCACCTCTCCACCCACCACAGGGCCAGCCAAGTCAGCCAGATCTGCCCAGTCACTTTGTTTTCCCATCCCAGGCAAAGATCCTCTACTCCAAAGCCGGGGCTGGGGCAGGTAATTAGTAACAGTGGGATGAGGCCGCAAGGAAAAGAAGTCAGGGGACTGGCTGGCCCAAAGCAGTGACGGGGTATAATCCTGGGGCACAGAACACCTCCAGCCCACATACCACACACATCCTCCCCACCCCAATTGACAGGAGGCTCCTCACAGCTGTACTAACTCATCCAAAGGCCCTTGAATTCAACAGCCTCATGAGGCATAGGCCCCAGGGTAAGGATGCCAGGGCTTGGAGGGTCGAGCCTGGGCTAGGGCCAGCAAGCAATGTGGGCAGCCCTGACACCTGAGCTGCACACTGCCTGGTTAGATCTGGGCAGGAGGTGACCAGTGCTGAGGAAGGAAGGCTAGTCACAGGAGGTGCCTACACCCCCGTGCTGACCTCGACACCCTGGCCTGAAGGTCCCCAAGCCCCAGAACTAAACTCACCAGACTTTCTGGGGCACCTCGACATCCAGGAGCCTCTCCAGGTAACTGTGACCTGAGGGAGAAACAAAAGAACACC
Organism: Tamandua tetradactyla; assembly: GCF_023851605.1. NCBI lineage: Eukaryota > Metazoa > Chordata > Mammalia > Pilosa > Myrmecophagidae > Tamandua > Tamandua tetradactyla. Next base: position 12,853,249 of record NC_135335.1, read on the forward strand.
ATCGGCCATCAGATACTGGCTGGAGCACCCCAGTGTCGCGCCAAGAGGTCCAGGGAATCTGGCTCCAGGTGGGGCTTGGCCTCTTCTCTTCCACGGCCACACCCTTTCCACCTCATAGCCCCTCCCTTCAATGAATGCAGAGGCCCCACCAGCTCCCTGCATCCTAAGCCAAATGGAGCTCTTAGCTTTGCATCTCCTGCCACTTGTTACCTGGCAGGGCACATCTTGGCTCCTCTACTGGGCTGGAGGTGTTCTATCTCAGGAAAAGGGACAAGGTCTGACAGCTCCAGACCCCCAATTCCCAGCACAGGACCAAGCATTAAGCAGTTTATTCACTCAAAAAATATTTAATGAATGCCTGGGTCCTGAGCCAGGCCCAGGGAAGTCACTACCCTGTCTAGACAGCAATTACCAAAGAACCCTAAGAGCAGTGGGGTGACACATGTGATGACAGAGAAGAGCAGATGGGTTTAAAGGCTTACAATGAGAGAAACTGAGCCGGTCTGAGGATCAAACAAAGTAGATAAAGAGTTCACAGACAAAAGGGTAGGAGTGGAAAAGAGAATATCTGGTATATTCTCTGACCACTGGGATGCCCAAGACCCTTTTGGGGACCCACGAGGTCAAAACTATTTTCACCATAACCCAAACCATTTCACCAGGTCAACATCTGCTCTGACAGCCCAAATCAAAGGTGGCTGAGATTGCCAGCACCTTAATGCCAGTCAAGACTCACACTAAACCACACTTGATGTCACTGTATTAGTCACCCGTCATACACATGCAACAAGAAAAACACCCTATTCTGCTTAAGAATATCCTTGATGAATGGGTAAAAAGTATTAATTTTATTAAATTTAAACTCAAATACATATGTTTTTAATATTCTGTGAAATCAAATGAAAAGTATCCAAAGTGCCCCCCTGTTGCATACCGAAGTGTTTGGGCTCCACTCACAAGTCAGTTGAGCTGCCAGATGAACTAGCAACTTTTTTCACAGAACACTTTCTAACAGAAAGAACAACTGACAGGTTATGACAAGTCTTAGTATTTAGCAGTCTTGTGTATTTAGCAACATTTTTTCAAAAATGAATGACCTAAGGCTGTCACTTATGCAATATTTGTTGCCAATAATTAAAAATTGAGCATTCACCTTCCTTAAATAGCCATAGGCTTTTATCATGGAGGTTTATCTTGTGGTAGTTTTCCTTGATCTGTGTTTTTCTTTCTCTTTTTCTTTATTAGAGAAATACCCTACCTGACAATCTTGCCTTGCTGTGGATCATTTATTACAACAGATGAAAGCACATTTTAATAACTTCCTTGATTTTTCTACCTAATATAACACTCTCTTGTTTTATCCTCATTTTTCTTCAGTGCACCAATTCTGTAGTTATCATACAGGATGCTAATTTATGTGTTTGAGCCTGTGTGTTTGTTTATTCTCGGTCTCCGCTACTGACTGTCAAATGCATGAAGACACGGATTATATCTGTTTAACAGTGTCCCCCCACGACTAGACCTGTCACGTAATAGGTCCTCAACAAATGTTACTTAATGAATGAAATGAATAAATGAAACGAACAATAAAAAAAAAGTTGAGCATTCACTTCAAAAAACAGAATTTTGGAATACATGCATCCACTACCACAAGCGTCACAGCTTCCCAATACCTAAAGGCTTCTCAGTGAGATCAGAAAATAAACGTGACTTGCTTTCTATATTTTATAATGAAGTGTATCAACATTTGAGAGATCTGCACAAATCAGTGACATAGTATTTCCCCAACAACCAACACGTGACATTACAAAATCGCACATGACTAAAAGATCCATTCAAAGGGCAAGATAAACCAGATTCTACACTGCAATGAACCTTTAAGTGACTACCACTTGCTGGGCTGGACCTCATTAACAAACAATATGCACAGCTATAGGAAAAGGGTATTGAAATATTCCTTTTCCTCCATATCTGTGTGAAGTCAGATTGTCTTCAAATACTTCAAACAACATAATGCAACATTTTAGATGCAAAATCCAGCTGTCTTCTTTCAAGACTCATATTAAAGAGATTTGCAAAAATGGAGAATAATGCCAGTCTCCTCGCTAATTTTTTGCTTTAGAAAATAGTGAATTTTTTCATTAAAAAAATCTTATTTTAACAGGGAATAGACTGGTTATTTTTATTTTTGAGCAGTAAATAATTTGATTCCTCAGATTTAATTTCTAATACAGTAAACAGCAATACTGTCGATAAAACACTCATAATCAGAGGGTCCTCAAGTTTTTAAGAGTAGAAGCGAGTACTGAGACTTAAAAAGCTGAGAATCACCAACTGCAAAGGAACAGCAGGGAAGAGCGTGGCTGTTTCCGGGAACTGAAAGAAGGCTGGCAGGACCGGAGGAGTCTGAGCCGTGGGTGAGTGTGGCCAGAGGGAAGACTGGAGAGGCAGTCAAGGGGAAACCAGGCAGCGCCCATGGGTCGAAAGGAAGAGGGAAGCTGGAGAAGGAGCAGGAGCAGCAAACTGGGCTAGGCACAGAGAGTGGTGAAGCCAGACCTTCTCCAGGTGTGAAGCAGCCAGGCACGGGAGCGGCAGAGGAGCAGCTGCAACAGCCAGGCTGGTGGCTGTGGGTGGTGACTGCGTCATTTGAGGGGCCTGGGTCTAAAGATACAGGTCCCATCACCTCCCCATGCTCCCCGACTCCCGCCCTGGTGCTCGCTGTTGCCGGGGGCAGAAGAGGAGTTGTGTGATGCTGCAATAAGACGCTGCCCAGGTGAAAGTAAACTATCCCACCAGAACAAGGGCTTCTCTGAAATACTGAGTGTCAGGCCCCTGTGTACTATTCAGGTTTCAGTACCTAACTACTTGAGAGCTTGCCTGGTTGGACAAACGCTTCACCTGCATTTCTTCACCTCCTCCCAGGCCAGAAGCACAGGGAGTAACACCCCCACACGGCAGCTCCCTCGCCCTGAGGTCATGCTCTACACTGGCTTTTGGGATCTTCTGCTTGCACCAAGACTTCCTGGCTATCATTCCCTTTCCTGCTTCTCTTCCCCACATCCACCCAGCAAGGTTTCCTTATCCTCCAAAATTAACTTGCACTAAGTCCTCCTAGGGGAATGGTGAGAACGGGGGAAAATTCAACCTCCCCAAGTTGAATTCTTGATACTCTCACAAGCAGTGGGGACAACCAAAGCTGTAGGCTAAGCTCACAGTCTTGGGGTTTGTTCATATGAAACTTAACCCCACAAAGGATAGGTCAGGCCTACTTAAAGTTAGGCCTAAGAGTCATTTTCAAGAGTATCTCTTTTGTTGCACAGATCTGGCCTCTCTCTCTCCAGCCAACACAAGCAAACTCACACCCTCCCCCTGTCTACATGGGACATGACTCCCAGGGGCGTGAATCTTCCTGACAACACGGGACTGAAATCCTAGAATGAGCTGAGACTCAGCATCAAGGGATTGAGAAAACCTCGACCAAAAGGGGGAAGAGTGAAATGAGACAAAATAAAGTGTCAGTGGCTGAGAGATTTCAAACAGAGTCAAGAGGTTATCCTGGAGGTTATTCTTACGCATTAAGTAGATATCACTTTGTTAGTCAAGATGTAATGGAGAGGCTGGAGGGAACTGCCTGAAAATGTAGAGCTGTGTTCCAGTAGCCACGTTTCTTGAAGACGATTGTATAACGATAAAGCTTTCACAATGTGACTGTGTGATTGTGAAAACCTTGTGTCTGATGCTCCTTTTATCTACCTTGTCAACAGATGAGTAGAACATATGGAATAAAAATAAATAATAGGGGGAACAAATGTTAAAATAAATTTAGTTTGAAATGCTAGTGATCAATGAAAGGGAGGGGTAAGGGGTATGGTATGTATAATCTTTTTTTTTTTCTGTTTTCATTTTATTTCTTTTTCTGTTGTCTTTTTATTTCTTTTCTGAATTGATACAAATGTTCTAAGAAATGATCATGATGACGAATATGCAACTATGTGATAATACTGTGAATTACTGATTATATATATAGAACGGAATGATCATAAATTAAGAATGTTTGTGTTTCTTTGTCATATTTTTTGAAAAATTAATAAAAAAAATTAAAAAAAAATAATAACTTGCACTGAGTCCTTGTTTCAAGGACCATTTCTGGAGACCCCAAACTAAGACGCCACTTCACACTCATCCGCCCAGCCAAGCCCAGAGCCCGTATGTTAGGCCTCCAGGGAGCCTCCTCTCCCCTCCCTGCTCCACAGCCTTGCAGGGTGAGCCTGGCCAATGCCACTGACCTTCGACGACACAGCTGCTCTTGGGTTTCGGCCTTTGTTTTCTTAACAAAGATTTACTGAGCAGGTACCCGAACACGAGGTTGGATGGATGCTTTGCCTGCATTCAAGGCAGGTGGAGTCACAGATGGGGAAACCAAGGTTCATAGGAGGGGCATGCCCCAAGCCACCCAGCTAGGATCTGTGGGATTCTAGGGCTTCATCTCCTCACTTCACCACCTCCTTTCCCTCATTCTCCCGCTGCAAAAGGGGATGGACACTGGGCCCAGAGTCCAGCAGGCTGGGGTAAACGTGTGGCAGTCGGATCCGACACGAGAGCAGGGAAGGGTTCAGGAGAAGGGCAACGAGAACAGCTCAACAGCTGGAGATCTAGGATTCCGCTCCACAGCCTGAAAGGGCCTCTAGAGATTCTCTCTCCTGACACACCAGCCTCACCCGCCTCAAGGGGCCACTTCCCAGGATCAGACAGATTCAAGCCTTAAGAAATCTCCAAGGCTCATGTAAACCTCCTAAGCCCTTTCAAGAATCCAAACACTGATAGTGTGCCATGGCAGGACTGCATATGCCCCGGACGGCCTTCCCAAGCTCCTGGGCCCCAGGGCAGGCCCTTCTCTAGGCAAGTGACAGGAAGAAATATGTGAGGCTCAAGCCCCAGCTTCCCAATTTACAGACGCCGTGGCCTCCCGAGGCCTCAGTTTTCTCCTCTATCAAGGGGAAAAATCCTAACAAGTTAACAGTGCTGCTGCAATGACCAAATGAGATCATCTTTTACTTTATAAATATTAAAAGGCCAGGCAGATGTTGAACAGTCCCATGATACATGCTACTATAAAATGTGGCCTGTCCTCTCCATCTGTCTCACTGCCTTTGCTGGTCCCCTGGCCTGGACTCTTACAGCAGCCTCCTACCCTCGCCTCCCTGGGCCATTTCCCACACAGTGCCAGCAACCTTCCAAGAATTTCCAAGCACAGGCTCTTCAGGGAGCTCACATCCAAGTTCCTCATGGAGCACCTGAGGCCCAGACATGCCACTGCCTACTGTTTCATGCCTGAGGGTCTTTGCACAAGCTGTCCCTCTGCCAGGGACACCCTTTCCCCCATTTTTCCCACCTGGCACATGCTCAGGCCTCCTTAAAACCCTCCCAGCTCAAACCTCCCCTCCTTCCCGCTGCCAGCCCTGCCTCTCAGAGCTGCCTTTCCTCCGTGGCTCTGCTCCCACTGGGACAGTGGCCCCGGCACTGGCATCTGACAATGATAAAGCTCTAAGCCCTCCCACTTCAGGCCAGGCCCCACTCTAAGCATTCTCCATGAACCAACCAAGAAAACCTTACAATGGCCCCGTGAAGGGACCATTTATATCCCCAGATGGCAGATGAGATACAGGGGCCCACGAAGATGATTCCGTAACCCGCACGAGGTCACAGAGCGAGAAGGTGGCTGAGCTGGGACTCACACCCGATCCATCTAGCTCCAACCATGTGACTCTCCACCACCTGCCTCTCGCCCGACATTCAGGCAACTGTCTCCCGAGGGAGCTTGCTGCAATCCAAATCCCTATCTGGCCCCCAGACCAAACAGTGCTGTCAATAGGAGTGGCAGTGAGTCTCTGCAGGACGAACGCGGCTCCATGAGGCCATTTGGTGCAGGGCGCTTGGGCCAACCTCCCTGACCTCAGTTTCCCCATCTGTCAGGGCTCTGTAGTCAACCTCCCTGAACTCAGTTTCCCCATTTGTCAAAACGAGTGCCGGACTAGGTGCATGCCAACCCAAACAGTAGCCACTTGCCCTAGAAGGCTGTTTAAATTGAAGTCAAATGTAACCAAATTTACAATTCTGTTTCTTAGTCATATTAGCCACATCCTGAGGGCTCAATTGCCACCTCTGGCTAGCAGTTACCATAGAGGACAGCAAAGACACGGGATATTTCCATCACAGCAGAAAGTTCTGGTGGATAGCTCCTTGCTCGATGATGCCCCAGAGGCCCTCTGGGTGAGCCGGGCAGCAGGGACCACCCCACCCCCACCCCACACTGAGCCCCCACACTCACAGATGATGCGGGCGGAGGGGGCCGGCTCTGCAGGGGCCTTCTTGGCAAGGTTTCTGCTCGACCTGCGGACGTAGGTCTCCGGTTTGGCTACAAGGGAAGAGTTCTGGGCCAGCGAGGCCTGGGGACCCGGGGAGGATGGGGCAATCAGGCTGCGCCGCACAGACTGCTGGTCCCTGTGGGAGCCTGTCGGCGTCGAGAAGTTCTCGGGCTGGATGGGAGCCAGCACCCGCTCCTGCCACGGAGAGTCCGAAGAGCCAGGCAAGTCCTGCAAGCCTGGTGAAACCCGCGCAATCCTCAGCTTGGAGGCCGACCGCCCTGCCCCGGCCCCTCCACCCCTGGGGCCCTGGGGTGTCGCCATCAGGGAGCTCAAGGTGACAGGCTCGAGTCTCCCAGTCTCAGGCTTCTTGGGTGTGGACTCCTCGTCGGATGTCAGGGTGCCCTGGGAGGCAGGAGCCGGGGTAGAGGACGGAGCCTGCGGTGGAGCCTGGGCGGCTCTGAACTTGGTGAGCTGCTGCTCAGCATTCTGGCGCTCACTGACACCTATCTCCACCAAGGCCAGCTTGTCCCCAGCAGGGCTGTTCTTGGGCTTCTTGGTCAGTGCCGTGGGAGACTCAGGGGTGGCTGAAAGGGCAGCCAAGGCTGTACTGGCAGCCGCTGCCGCAGCACGGGTTACACGCCTGGGTACGGAGCCATTCTCCCCGACTACCGTGGCCAGCTTCTCCCCCTTGTCCCTGCTGCGGAGGTGCCGGGAGCTCAGCTGACTGCTCCGAGATTTTCTGCGGGATAACCTGTCGGAGGCAGCAGAGCAGAGGTTGGAACCATGGCCAGCAGGGCAGAAGGGCAGCCCGAAGCTGGGGCTGGGGTGCACCTGTCTGCCCGGCACCGCCAGCTTGGGGAGGAAGGACTTGGAGGCAGAAGACCTGGGTTCTAGTCCAAGCTGTCACCTCTAGCCATGTGACCCTGGGAGTCCTTCCTCTCTGAGTCTTAGTCTCCCTACCTGTGAATTGGAGATAATACAATAGTCCTCAAAAATCTGCTAGGAAGAAATTCGTACCAATGAGGGCACTCACTGTCCCCAAGACAGCTCCCACCTACTGAGATCACACTGTGCCATGGACACCGCCGGAGGCTGGACACACGCCCTGGCTTAATCTACAAGATGACCCTGAGAGGTAGGTGATATTATCCTCACCTTAGTGATGAGGAACTGAGACTCGGGGAGGGACAAAAGAAACTCAAGGATATACAGCTGCTAAGGGACAGAGCTGGGGTTGACACCCAGGACTGCTTGTGCCCAAGAGCCAACCTCTTCCCCAAGTACTCCGCAGCCCACAATCCTTCCTGTAAGGATCTAGAGGCCTAGAGAACGAAATTGCCTAGCCCACACCTCTGGTCGTTTTCGCCCAAGTAGAAAGTCAGCTTCTCTCTCTTCACCCACTTCTGAGTGAATCCTTCAAATCCTTCCCATCATCCAAGGCCCAGATCAAATACCCTCTTGTCCCCAACAGGCACTCACACAAACACTACAGCCACACTGGGACTCCATGGTCATGGGTCATGCTTCTGATTTCCCAGCCAGCATCCTGCCCCTCATCGTGACTCACATAATATCACCACCACCAGTACCACCTCCACCATCACCTCCATCACTGCCTCTACCACCACCACCATTACCATCTCTACCATCACCATCACATCACCTCTACCATCACCTTGACCTCTACCTTCAACACTGCCTCTACTACCACCACCACCTCTACCATCACCACCTCCTCTACCACCACCACCTCCAGCACCACTACTACCTCTACCACTGTGACCTCCACCACCATCACCTCTACCACCACCACCTCTACCACCGTGACCTCCACCACCATCACCTCCACTACCACCTCTACCACCATCTCCACCACCACTGTGACCTCCACCACCACCACCTCTACCCCTGTGACCTCCACCACCACCACCTCTACCACCACCACCTCTACCACTGTGACCTCCACCACCATCACCTCCACCACCACCTCTACCACTGTGACCTCCACCACCATCACCTCCACCACCACCACCTCTACCACTGTGACCTCCACCACCATCACCTCCACCACCACCACCTCTACCACTGTGACCTCCACCACCACCACCTCTACCACTGTGACCTCCACCACCATCACCTCCACCACCACCACCTCTACCACCGTGACCTCCACCACCATCACCTCCACTACCACCTCTACCACCATCTCCACCACCACTGTGACCTCCACCACCACCACCTCTACCACTGTGACCTCCACCACCACCACCTCTACCACCACCACCTCTACCACTGTGACCTCCACCACCATCACCTCCACCACCACCTCTACCACTGTGACCTCCACCACCATCACCTCCACCACCACCACCTCTACCACTGTGACCTCCACCACCATCACCTCCACCACCACCACCTCTACCACTGTGACCTCCACCACCACCACCTCTACCACCACCACCTCTACCACTGTGACCTCCACCACCACCACCTCTATTACCACCACATCTGCAGAAAGAGGCTACTCCCTGATAGCAGACTCCCAGTTAACACCTGCAGAATCAAACTCACCCAGTGGACACTGAGCCTTCACAGACCACTTCCCTGCTCTGAGCTGACCAACACCTCTCCGGCTCTCCTGGCTTGTAATGGCCTTTGGCCCCACCTACCTTTTCCTGACGGGGTCTCTGTTTTCATCCTGAGCATAAGAAACCCGTCTTTTCTTCCGTCGGTTCTTCTGCGAAGGCGTTTTGGGCATCAATTCGGGCTCTTTGCTGAATTCTCTGTTTGGTACAAGGACAGTGACACAGCTGATAGAACTGCTGGCCCTTCTCCCATCCAGTCTGCCCTCCTCCCCCATTCCAGTTTCCTGGCAGTGACAAGCTACACTGGGGCAACCAGCAAGCTCCCAGAAGGCACATTACAAGTCATCTGCCTGGCATTCAGGGCATCCTCCTGAAGTCAAACCTGGGGAGCAAGGTTCTCAGGCAAGCCTCCACCAGCCCTATACCTGGGGCCCAGCCCAAACCACAGAACCACAACAAAAGGATCAAGAAAGCTCAGGACACAGCCTCTCCCGAGGACCTGGTGGGATAGGGCAGCGGGCCTGAGGGAAATCCCAAAAGGGGAAGGTGGATCCCAATAAGAGGCCTGCAATGGCAGGATTCCTTTTGGGGATACAAGGTGCTGCTGATGGTAGCAGAAAGGAAGTGAGGAGAGAGAGACTCAGAATCTCCTCATCTCCCTCCACGCCACTTACATCCTACTCACTCCAGTCCCCACTCTAGTCTCCCCTCAGGTGAGAGCTGGGACCCCAGCCAGAGGAAGAAGCCAATAGTAGGAGTCTGCAGGAAAAGTCCAGCAAAGAGGCTGGGTTGGAGGTTGCCAGGAGGAAGGCAAAAACAGGACACGTGTACTCCTTCCCGTGGCCGCCAGGGGCTTAGGTAAGGAGAGTCGCCTGTTTGCCCTCCACTGAGAGGAGTTCACGTCCTCATCCTCAGAGACCGCTGTCCGCCAAGCAAGGGGCCTGACCACTCCTTCCTCTTCCCTTTATACCGGTCAGGCCCCTGGCCCACTGGGCTCTCAGGAGGGACTCTGGCAGGCTGCTGGGGTCCCAACGGCAGTAGCAGCACAGACGGCCCTTGGTGCCCACCTGCCTCACCTGGTGAACATGCGTTCCGCCTCCTCTTCAATCTCCTGGAGCCAGACCAAGTCCTTGTTGTCCACATTACAGAGGAACTCCATGAGCTTCTGGTCACACAGTTCCAGCAGGTGGATGGGACCTGGGGCTGTCGTCCCCATAGCGGCTCTGTCTGCTGATGGCAGGGACAAGAGGCACAGGAGCTCAGAGCTGGGGAGCCGGAGCCTCCTTCAGATGCAGAATTCCAACTGTGATCCACTAGCCTCACTTTTGCAAAAAGAAGGGTCCTTCTTGACTCACACGCTTTTCAGCTATTGCTGCCATACGCACGCAGACACACAAACCACAGCACAGATGTCCCCCTTAAGTCCACCCTTCTCTACCAGTTCTCCTACCAACAGGCCCTCTTACAAATGGCCTTCTCTAGGGCTTTACGGTGACAGGGCACTGCCAACTGCCTTCTCGGACCAGGGGGAAACAGCAGCTACCACAGGAGGTCTCTCCACCTGCCTAAACACAGGCCTGCCTTTACTCTCCTATGAACTCACTGGTCTAAGGGCTAAGGCACAGCCATCCTGCATGAACACATAACCCGACCCCAGGCATGAGGTCAAAGAACATTAAACCCAACTGCCTCTTTATGAGAACAGTGAACAGAAGGAGTTCTGCATTTCAAAAAGGAGTCAGGAAGAAAGGTAGGTTCAGAGGCATGCTCGCTCCAAAGACCCCCCCACAACCCTTTCCCCTGAGTTGAAATGCCCTAGAAAACTTGCCTACAAATATGGGGCAAGGGAAAGATGAAAACAGTTCTCTCTTAACCTCATACGACTTGGTTATAAAAGTATCACCCAGCAGCCCCAGGCAAGGTAAAAGCATTCTATTACAGTCATAACAGGGCCTCAAGAAATACCCCAAGAGGGTGAATGAATGAAACAACAAATAAAGGGGTGAACTGTCATTAGATGATAACGGGCTACATATGTCACACCATGACAATGACTTACCACCCTGATAGAGTCTTTCAAAACTGAGCAGAACCATATAGAGCTCATCTTTCCACCTAAGACAGGAGCTCCTGGAAGGAGCCGTGGTCCTACACAAAGCTTAACAGGAGGCCGGCTGCAGCTCATGATCATGAGACTTCCTCCGGCATGACCTCCCAGGGGCATCTCCCCTCATTTACTTTGCTCTTGTTCCTTGAATGGATCTTAGCACCTACTGGAGGACCTGACCACCAATCTTAAGTAGCCCCAGCTATGATCACATCCCTCTATTTCAATTCTCTGCATGGCACTTGGGATACTATGTATCTGTTTGCTTACTGCCTGTCTCTGCCCACTAAGCACTTGCTTCTCAAGGGCAAAGCCCTTCTCTATCTTGCTCTCACTGAAAGCCCAGAGCCCAGGAAAGGATTATTGAGTGAATTAATTTATCTATCAGCTCTGCTCTTAGAAATAACAAGTATTAACCCCACCTCCTGACACACACACACACACACACACACACACACAGACACCAAATGAGCTCATTTGGAACAGGTTAGGGTGCACTTTCCATGTCCAAAGCCCCTGCTCCTAGGTGCCAAGGTAAGCACAAATCGGGGGGGCAGGGGGGTCTGGTAATGGGCAGAATCACAAATGCTTCGGGCAGAGACTTCACCTCTGAACCAGCTATGGTCATAGGCAAGGGCCTTTCCCCTGCCAACCCTCCTGTTCCCTTCAGCTCTCCTGCTCCCAGAGCACAGCTCTGGCAAAATGCAGGATCCCATTTCAAATCCAGGAAAGAGAAAGCTGTTTAAGGAGGCCAAAATCAAAGAAAGTTTCGCAGAGGAGCTACAAAAAGGCAACAACTAGCTAATTGTTAAAGTCATAACAGCTTCTCCCATTTACTTAGTCCTATTCCAAGCCCAGGCCGGGCATCACGTCATTTAATGCTCTCGACGATCTCGAGGATGCCCACGTAGAGATGGGGAAACTGAGGCAAAGAGAAGTTAAGTCAAAATCACCCGGCAAGTCAGGGGTGGAGCCTGGGTTTAAATTGTGCTTAATCTTAACCATTGGCTACACCGCCTCCTAGATGTCAGCTTCTGAAAGACAGACGCCAAGTCTGGCCTCTCGGCACCCCCACGAGGAGGACACGGTGGCTAGATGGAACCGAACCGCTGACCAGGAACGCGCATGGGGATTGACAAGATAAAGAGCAGCAATAGTCTCTGGAAACAATGGTCTAGTTTAAAATCCTGCTCAGCCGCGGTGGAGGAGGAGGGGGGAAGCCGGGGATATCCTCTCGGAACTTGGTGGAAGGGGTGGGGAGGAGTGGGGTTCGGCTCAGGCCGAGGAACCAAATCAAGTCACATCGCACCTTGGAAGAGGTGACCCTAGGTTCCCAGGCCGCAAGGGGCGGGGGCCGGGAGTCACGCCCCCGACCCCCGGAGCTGGCGGGAGGATTAACAAACCCACCTCCCTACCCCCAACCCCCGCCGGCCGGCCGCGCGCACTCACTGGACTGCACCGTGTCTTTGAAGTGCTGCTTCGATCTAAGTCCAGCGGTCTCCTAGCCGAGTCCCGGCCGGACCAGACCCGCTCGGCAATCGGCCTCCAGGACTCAAGCCTCAGAGGAAGCAATGGGGCCGGGCAGCGCGGGCGAAATCTACGATTTTCAAACCGAGGGCTCGGCCAATCCCCAGCAGGTTTGCCTAGGGGACGACAAACCTCTAAGCCAATCATGAAGCAGGGAGTGTCATTGAGGTCATCTATTGGAGGTTTGGGTTGTCCATCTGCGGGACCAAGAGGCGGGGAGAGGAAGCGTTGAAACTTTAATCTGCCCGGGCTTCCGGGAGCGCCGCCGGGCGCGCGCGACAGGAAGTCGCGTTTGCGGAGGCGCGCGCAGGGTTCGCACGACGAGAACTACAAGCCCCAGCATGCACTGCGAAGGCTCCACGCGACGCCGGAGACGCACTGGAGGTCTCAGTGGTGCTCGGAGCGCTCACCTTGGCAGCCTGTGCTTCTTTTCTCCCGGGTCTAGCTTTCAGCATCCGACGTGACATCCTTCCGACCTCGGCTACTTTTGAGAGGAAATAAAAAGAAAACCCTCTGCAAATCGCACCAGAGTTTGTGGTTTTGTATTTATGCTGAGCCTTCATCTCTTGGGCAACAATTACGTGGGCCCCGGATCCTTCCTTATGGCAGGGATTATCCACCGGGAGTGATTTTGTTTGTTTGGGGGCATTTTTTTTAAATTTATTTATTAATTTAAAAATTAAAAAACAAAATAAATTATCAACATACATAATCAGTAATTCACAATATCATCACTTAGTTGCATATTCATCATTTCTTAGAACATTTGCATTAATTCAGAAAAAGGAATACAAAGACAATAGAAAAAAATAAAACAAACACAGGAAAGAAAGAAAAAAAAAGATTATACCTACCATACCCCTTACCCCTCACTTTCACTGATCACTAGCATTTCAAACTAAATTTGTTTTATCATTTGTTCCCCCTAATATTTATTTTTATCCCGTATGTTCTACTCGTTTGTTAACAAGGTAGATAAAAGGAGCAACAGACACAGGGTTTTCACAATCACACAGTCACATTGTGACAGCTGTATCATTATTCAATCATCCTCAAGAAACATGGCTACTGGAACACAGCTCTACATTTTCAGGCAGTTCCCTCCAGCCTCTCCATTACATCTTGAATAACAAGATGATATCTACTTGATGCATAAGAATAACCTCCAGGATAACCTCTGGACTCTAGTTGGAATCTCTCAGCCATTGACACTTTGTCTCATTTCCCTCTTCCCCCTTTTGGTCAAGAAGGTTTTCTCAATCCCTTGATGCTAAGTCTCAGCTCATTCTAGGGTTTTTCTCAATCCCTTGATGCTGAGTCTCAGCTCATTCCAAGATCTCTGTCCCACGTTGCCAGGAAGGTCCACACCCCTGGGAGTCATGTCCCACGCAGAGAGGGGAAGGGTGGTGAGATTGCTCATTGTGTTGGCTCAAGAGAGAGGCCACATCAGAGCAACAAAAGAGGCTCTCTTGGGGATGATTCTTAGGCCTAAATTTTAAGTAGGCTTGACCTATCCTTTGTGGGGTTAAGTTTCAAATGAACAAACTCCAAGACTGGGGGCTCAGCCTATAGCTTTGGTTGTTGGGGGGCATTTTTGGTGGGATGGGGCGCTAGCATCTAATGAGTAGAGACCGGGGATGCTGCTAAACACCCTACAGTGCATAAAACAGCGCTCCTCGCAATTCCTTAGGAAGAATTATTTAATGGACCGGGATATGTAGAGGAAAGAGATTATTTAGCTGACTTCAAATAGCAGAAAGGCTATCCTCTAAAGTATGGGTTATTAGATTAAACCCTTAGTTTTTACCTGAATGACACACATGACAACTCTGAGTGTCCAAAAACTGACAGCTTCCCCTACGAAATCAGCTGTTGCTTTTAATTCTTTTTCAGTAGCTTTTTGAGTGTCCACTGTGTTCCGGACACTGGACTGGGGACGTGGCAGTGAGCCTAGCAGATGTGAGTCTGCCCTCATGCCGTTTACAGTCTAGTGGACTATGTTTATGGCATTAAAATATTAGGATAAAAAAAAAAAACATTAGGATAGGGTGGGCCACGGTGGCTCAGCAGACAGAATTGTCACCTGCCATGCTGCAGATCCAGGTTCAATTCCCAGTGCCTGCTCATGCAAATAATAATAATAATAAAAATAAAAATATTAGGATATTAAGCGGGGAAACCCTGGATACTGTACCAAACATTAAGGACAGCCAATTCAATAGGCCAAGCCCTGCATCTTGAGTGAGGTTTGCTCTTGGGAAGCATATGTACATAGCGGAGAAGCTTAGCCTACATATAGATACGCTGAAGAGTCACATCCTGAAGACCTCTTTTGTTGCTCAGATGTGGCCTCACTGTCTCTCAGCCCAACTCTGCAAGTGAAACCATTGTCCCCCCTCCTTTACCTGGGACATGACATCCAGGGGTGAAAGTCTCCTGGCGGTGTGGGAGATGACTCCCAAGGATGACCCCGGCCCTGGCACTGTGGGATCAACAGTGCCATCCTGACCAAAAAGGGGAAAAGAATTGTAACAAATTAGGTATCAGCGGCTGAGAGAGTTCAAATAGAGTCTAGAGGCTACACTGGAGGTCACTCTTACACATGCTTTAGTTAGACATTGCTCCCTATCATAACTTCCCAAACCCCAACCAAAACCATTCCCACCAATCCTAAAGGACACCTAGGGCATTATACAAGATTCTACAGAGGTTCCATGCACTAGGGTAACTCTCCAAAACCGACAACCTCCAAATGGGTCCCTGGACCTGATAAGTACTTAAACTAAGAGGGCCAGCCTCTCCAGAACATCAACTAGTTCCATCCCCCTGTCCTATGTTATCAACAGCCCCTTCCAACATGAAAAAGATAGAATGGCCATAGCCCAAATACCCCTAAAGAGAGAGAGAAAGATCAAAGGTGATGGTGGAGTTATACAGAGAAGGTCGGGTTTAACAAATGAGTATGAGTGCTGAATCATTATACTGATATTTCTATTAGCCTCCAGTACCTTAGAGCAACTGGAAATAAAATCCTAAAACTGAAATTGTAACCCATACCAGACTCTGAAATCTGTTCTACAACTTTGAAATTTATTGCTATAATGTACATATGTTATTTAAAGAGAAGAAAGGGTATAACAGAGATGGATTTAACAAGTGAGTAGGACTGCTGAATCATTACATTGATATTTCTTTGGTCTCCAGTGTCTTGGAGCTGCTAGAAGAAAAAAATGAAAAATCATGGAACTGTAACCCATACCAGACTTTAAAATCTGTTCTATAACTACAAGTTAAAATGTACTTGGAAATTTATTGCTTTTTCATATATATGTTATATATCATAATAACAAGTTTATAGAGAGCATTAGGATGTTAGAGATGGATTTGCGACAGTGAGATAGAATTGCTACGGGTATAGATTAGCAGAGATAATCTGTGATGGAATTTTCTACCTGAAAATATTGAAGACACACTCTTCTTGAGGGGTGCTGCAACCCTTTGGTACCAGAGGTCATTTAAAGAGTGGGCCTGAAATGTGGATTTCCTAAAAGATCAGGGAACCATCTTTATATGTGCCCAAAGGAGGAAATTTGCAGCTGTAGGTCTCTGGAGTAAAGAGGAAGGAAATCCAGACATCTACACCAATAGCCTTCAAATATTTTTGCTCTAGCATCCAGTAAGAAGATTGTAAAGCCTAGTGTGATGGTTGGCTTCACGTGTCAACTTGGCCAGTTGCTGGTACTCAGTTGTCTGGTCAGGTAAGTGCTGGCCCAACTGTTACTGCAAGAATATTTCATGGCAGGTTGATAAACTAGAAGGCTGGTTTATCAAATCATCGGTCAATTGCTTGCGCATCTGTGACTGATCATGTCTACAGATCAACTAAGGGTGTGCCTTTCACAAATGAGAGAATCCAGTCAGTTGGATCTGATCCATCAGTTTTAGACTTCTAAGGGAAAAGAGAGAATTTTCAGTTTTTTCAGCCAGCCAGCCTCTCCTGTGGAGTTCATCAAGACCCTTCATCGAAGTTGCCACCCTCCCAGCCTTCCCTACAAATTTTGGACCTTTGCATCCTCACGGTTGCATAAGACACTTAAAAAAAATCTCTCATTTACGAACGTATCTTGTTGGTTCTGTTTTTCTAGAGAATCCTGACTAATACACCTAGATACACTTTTTTTCATTTGGCCTCTAAATTTTTCTCCTCATTTAAGTGATTGCAAAGGAGGTAATTTTCAGTGTGTTGTAGGTTTTGACATCCTAAAAGAAAATTTTGCATCTTTTAAACATATTCAATGGAATCAAAATACCATAGCAATCTGATACCCACTTTCATCAATTAAAAAAATAAAAACATGAACAAGCTGTTCTGGAACAATAAACCATTGTTTACATTCATCCTTTATCTCCTTGAACTCATATTTACATTCCAACTTCCCCACATAATTATCCTAATGTAATATGTTTAATTTTGACTTTGATTAACCTATCATAATTTTCTGTGCTAAAAAATATGTATATAAATTGTACTTTTTTTTTTCTTGTGACCATAAAGCTTTAAGATGTGAATTTTTCTTCTGGATTGAGTCATCACTTCAATTACTATTTTACATGATTCTGGAGAATACAAAAATGACTGAAACTGTTTGCTTTGATACATTCAGTGGCCTGTGCAAGAACCAACCTCTCTACTACCTACCAGATAATCATTTACTCAAAAATGTGGAAACAGTATTCTCTGGTACTAGGTTGGCTGCATATTTTTCTTCTTCCCTCCCCTCCCACTTATCAAATCTGTTTTTCCCTTTGTCATTTGACTCAACCTATTGACTAAGATTGGGTAAAAAAAATTTGTAAGCAAAATAACTAAAGGCTTCTGTGTTATTCTTTGGAAAAATCAAATAATCACACAGTAAAAGGATATATTGCCCTGTCATTAGTCATTCACTTTATCAACATCAACCTCAATATTTAAAATTGTTGCTTTGATTGTCACCCCAGAGATTTTTCCACTCAGGGCAATACACTTTAGAAAATTTCCAGATAGATTAAGTTTGCCTTTCTCAGTTAAGAGGAAGAAGGACAATTATAAAAGGGGCACAGGGAAAAGAGAAGTAGCTGATTAAATGGAACATTCTTAAGAAGATCAAACATAAGAAAGATGCCACATATCCAGCAGGATATGAAATGGACTCCCTTGAAGCTCTCCATTTCCCCTTTTATCTCTCGAAAGTCTTTTTTCTTCTACCCTTGGTAAGGGAGGTATTTCTCCAAATGAAGGCTGCTTGCAATATCATGACTATGAGTGCCTCTGGGACAGAATCTGCAGTCAAAGTACAACTTTGAGCGCAGAAGGATTCCAGACATCATTAAGGCTTCGCCCCAACTGCTGAGCCAAGAACAGCCCTGAGCAAGAGTGCAAGTTCCAGCAAAGTGGCAAAGCTAGAATTGCATTCATGTTCACCTGGGCTTGTTTAAACCATTTTTGTCACTTGACTAGGGAATTGCAGGCTTTCATGACCAGAGGGAAAAATTGAGTAATTTGTAATCTGAGTCTCAGGAATGTGGACTACATAACCACTCCTTCCTTAGGTTAGGGAGTGGCTTTTACAGCCTGCGGGTTTGGTTTACTCATCAACCTTACAGACAAGAATGCAGTCAACATCCCAATAACATTATTCTTAATGTGTTTGAAAATAAATTGTATATAATTAATACAAAAATTAGAAATGTCTAAGAGAAATCAGCCTGTTTGAGTAATAGTTTAGCATTGTGATTCTAATTTAAAAATGTAGAATTGACTAATAATTCAGGCTTGTATTTCTAAGTTGGAGTCCTACTAAGTTTTTATTCAGAATTACATTATTCTATTCCCCAAAATAGGTTGTCTTTTATAAAGGGAGTTTATTAAGTTATAAGTTTCCAGTTCTAAGGACATAAAAATGTTCAAATTAAAGCATCCAGAGAAAGATGCTGTGCTGGTTTGAAAGGATGTATGTCCCCTAGAAAAGCCATGCTTTAATCAAAATCCCATTTCATAAAGGCAGAATAATCCCTATTCAATATTGTATGTTTGAATCTGTAATTAGATCATCTCCCTGGATATGTAACCCAATCAAGAGTGGTTGTTAGACTGGATTAGGTGACGACATGTCTCCACCTATTTGAATGGGTCTTGATTAGTTGCTGAAGTCCTATAAAATAGGAAACATTTTGGAGAATGAAAGAGATTGAGAGAGAACAGAGAATGCTGCAGCACCACAGAAGCAGAGAGTTCATGGGCCAGCGACCTTTGGAGATGAAGAAGGAAAACGCCTCCCGGGGAGCTGCATGAAACAGGAAGCCAAGAGAGAAAGCTAGTAGATGACGCCATGTTCACCATGTGCCCTTCCAGCTGAAAGAGAAACTGTGACTGTGTTCACCATGTGCCTTCTCACTAAGAGAAACCCTGAACTTCATTGGCTTTCTTGAACCGAGGTATCTTTCCCTGGATGCCTTTGATTGGACATTTCTATCGACTTGTTGTAATTGACATCATCTCGGTCTTAGAACTGTAAACTAGCAGCTCATTAAATTCCCGCTTTTAAAAGCCATTCTGTTTCTGGTTATATTGCATTCCAGCAACTAGCAAACTAGAACACCTGCCCTTCCAAACAAATTTGGTTATTGGTTTTCTATTTCTGCAAAGTAAGTTTTTGGGATTTTAATTGGTATTGCATTGAATCTATAAATCAATTTAGGTAGAATCGACATCTTAACTATATTTAGTCTTCCAATCCGTGAACACTATATGCCCTTCCATTTATTTAGGTCTTCTGTGATCTCTTTTAGCAATCTCTTATCATTTTCTGTGTATGGGTCTGTGCTGGTCTGAATCTGTGGTGGACCCCAGAAAAGCCACACCCTTGGATCCTCATTCAATATTGCTGGGTGGGAGCATTTTGGTTGTTTCCATGAAGATGTGACCCACCCAATTGTGGGTGGTAACTTTTGATTAGATGATTTCCATGGAGGTGTGTCTCCACTCACTGAAGGTGGTGTTGCTTGCTGGAGTCCTTTAAAAGAGGAAACATTTTAGAGAAAGTCCCTTTTGGTAGAGCCACATGAAAGCCAGCAGATGCTGCCATGTTTGCCATGTGCCCTTCCAGCTGAGAGAGAAACGTTGAACATCGCGTCAGCCTTTTTGAATCAAGGTATCTTTTCCTGGATGCCTTTAATTGGACATTTCTATAGACTTGTTTTAATAGGACATTTTCTCGGCCTTAGGACTGTAAACTAGCAACTTATTAAATTCCCCTTTTTAAAAGCCATTCTATTTTTGGTATATTGCATTCCAGCAGCTGGCAAACTAGAACAGCATCCAATGGAATATTATGCAGCAGTAAGACGAAAGGAGTTCCTGAAGTATATGACAACATGGATGAACTTTGATGACATAATGCTGAGTGAAATAAGTCAGACACAAATGGCCAGGTACTCTATGATTTAACTATTATGACTATGATAAAGGTCATCTCAGAGGCTACACTGTAGAATATAGCAGACCTAGAGGTACACAAAAGCTAGAGATGGAGGAAAGGCTACACAATGAGGCTGTATCTAAATGCAAGGGAATGGACAGAAGTGACAGTAACTAATTAGTGGGTTTATAAGTAACATTGCCATCTTGAAGGTGAATATGATTGAAAAGGGATGTATAGTGCCATGTATCCCACTGATTAAATTTACTTTTATAAATAAGTTCTTTTTTTATAACTTTTTTATTGTCTAGTATAACATATGTACAAAGCAAAGAAATAGAAAAGCAATAGTTTTCAAAGCACTCTTCAAAAGTGGTTACAGGACAGATCCCACAGTTTGTCATGGGCTACCATATGATCCTCTCATATTTTTCCTTCTAGCTGCTCCAGAATACAGGAGGCTAGTGGGCTTAAATACTTTTTTACCATCACAATTGACTTGTTTTTCCTTCTTTTTTTTTTGTTTGTTTTGAACAATAACATATATACAAAAAAGCTATAAATTTCCAAGCATGGCACCACTATCAGTTGTAGAACATATTTCAGACTTTGACGTGGGTTATAATTTCACAATTTTAGGTTTTTACTTCTAGCTGCTATTAAATATTGGAGACTAAAAGAGTTATCAATTTAATGATTCAGCATTCATGTTCATTTGTTAAGTCCTATCTTCTATGTATAATTCTACCATCACCTTTGATCTTTCCATACCTCTCATTGGGGTTGTTTGGGCTATGGCAATTCTACATTTTTTTTTAATTAATTAAAGGAAAAAAAGAAATTAACCCAACATTTAGAAATCATACCATTCTACATATGCAATCAGTAATTCTTAACATCATCACATAGATGCATGATCATCGTTTCTTAGTACATTTGCATTGGTTTAGAAGAACTAGCAATACAACCGAAAAGGATATAGAATGTTAATATAGAGAAAAAAAATAAAAGTAATAATAGTAAGAACAAAACAAAACAAAACAAAAACCTATAGCTAGGATGCAGCTTCATTCAGTGTTTTAACATGATTACTTTACAATTAGGTATTATTGTGCTGTCCATTTTTGAGTTTTTGTATCTAGTCCTGTTGCACAGTCTGTATCCCATCAGCTCCAATTACCCATTATCTTACCCTGTTTCTAACTCCTGCTGAACTCTGTTACCAATGACATATTCCAAGTTTATTCTCGAATGTCGATTCAGATTCACATCATTGGGACCATACAGTATTTGTCTTTTAGTTTTTGGCTAGACTCATTCAGCATAATGTTCTCTAGGTCCATCCATGTTATTACATGCTTCATAAGTTTATCCTGTCTTAAAGCTGCATAATATTCCATCGTATGTATATACCACAGTTTGTTTAGCCACTCGTCTGTTGATGGACATTTTGGCTGTTTCCATCTCTTTGCAATTGTAAATAACGCTGCTATAAACATTGGTGTGCAAATGTCCGTTTGTGTCTTTGCCCTTAAGTCCTTTGAGTAGATACCTAGCAATGGTATTGCTGGGTCGTATGGCAATTCTATATTCAGCTTTTTGAGGAACCGCCAAACTGCCTTCCACAGTGGTTGCACCATTTGACATTCCCACCAACAGTGGATAAGTGTGCCTCTTTCTCCGCATCCTCTCCAGCACTTGTCATTTTCTGTTTTGTTGATAATGGCCATTCTGGTGGGTGTGAGATGATATCTCATTGTGGTTTTGATTTGCATTTCTCTAATGGCCAGGGACATTGAGCATCTCTTCATGTGCCTTTTGGCCATTTGTATTTCCTCCTCTGAGAGGTGTCTATTCAAGTCTTTTCCCCATTTTGTAATTGGGTTGGCTGTCTTTTTGTTGTTGAGTTGAACAATCTCATTATAAATTCTGGATACTAGGCCTTTATCTGATATGTCGTTTCCAAATATTGTTTCCTATTGTGTAAGCTGTCTTTCTACTTTCTTGATGAAGTTCTTTGATGCACAAAAGTGTTAAATTTTGAGGAGTTCCCATTTATTTATTTCCTTCTTCGGTGCTCTTGCTTTAGGTTTAAGGTCCATAAAACTGCCTCCAATTGTAAGATTCATAAGATATCTCCCTACATTTTCCTCTAACTGTTTTATGGTCTTAGACCTAATGTTTAGATCTTTGATCCATTTTGAGTTAACTTTTGTGTAGGGTGTGAGATATGGGTCTTCTTTCATTCTTTTGCATATGGATATCCAGTTCTCTAGGCACCATTTATTGAAGAGACTGTTCTGTCCCAGGTGAGTTGGCTTGACTGCCTTATCAAAGATCAAATGTCCATAGATGAGAGGGTCTATATCTGAGCACTCTATTCGATTCCATTGGTCGATATATCTATCTTTATGCCAATACCATGCTGTTTTGACCACTGTGGCTTCATAATATGCCTTAAAGTCAGGCAGCACGAGACCTCCAGCTTCGTTTTTTTTCCTCAAGATGTTTTTAGCAATTCGGGGCACCCTGCCCTTCCAGATAAATTTGCTTATTGGTTTTTCTATTTCTGAAAAATAAGTTGTTGGGATTTTGATTGGTATTGCATTGAATCTGTAAATCAATTTAGGTAGGATTGACATCTTAACTATATTTAGTCTTCCAATCCATGAACATGGTATGCCCTTCCATCTATTTAGGTCTTCTGTGATTTCTTTTAGCAGTTTTTTGTAGTTTTCTTTTTTTTTTTTTTTTTTTTTTTTTTTTTTTTTAAAGACAGAGAGAAGGAAGGAAGGAAGAAAGGGAAACATCTTTAAACATTTTCTTGTTTTATTGTATTCTGTTTCTCCGTTTTTGTTACATGGGCTGGGGCCGGGAATCGAACCGAGGTCCTCCGGCATAGCAGGCAAGCACTTTGCCCGCTGAGCCACCGCGGCCCGCCCTGTAGTTTTCTTTATATAGGTTTTTTGTCTCCTTAGTTAAATTTATTCCTAGGTATTTTATTCTTTTAGTTGCAATTGTAAATGGGATTGGTTTCTTGATTTCCCCCTCCACTTGTTCATTGCTAGTGTATAGAAATGCTACAGATTTTTGAATGTTGATCTTGTAACCTGCTACTTTGCTGTACTCATTTATTAGCTCTAGTAGTTTTGTTGTGGATTTTTCCGGGTTTTCGACGTATAGTATCATATCGTCTGCAAACAGTGATAGTTTTACTTCTTCTTTTCCAATTTTGATGCCTTGTATTTCTTTTTCTTGTCTAATTGCTCTGGCTAGAACCTCCAACACAATGTTGAATAATAGTGGTGATAGTGGACATCCTTGTCTTGTTCCTGATCTTAGGGGGAAAGTTTTCAATTTTTCCCCATTGAGGATGATATTAGCTGTGGGTTTTTCATATATTCCCTCTATCATTTTAAGGAAGTTCCCTTGTATTCCTATCCTTTGAAGTGTTTTCAACAGGAAAGGATGTTGAATCTTGTCAAATGCCTTCTCTGCATCAATTGAGATGATCATGTGATTTTTCTGCTTTGATTTGTTGATATGGTGTATTACATTAATTGATTTTCTTATGTTGAACCATCCTTGCATACCTGGGATGAATCCTACTTGGTCATGATGTATAATTCTTTTAATGTGTTGTTGGATATGATTTGCTAGAATTTTATTGAGGATTTTTGCATCTATATTCATTAGAGAGATTGGCCTGTAGTTTTCTTTTTTTGTAATATCTTTGCCTGGTTTTGGTATGAGGGTGATGTTGGCTTCATAGAATGAATTAGGCTGTTTTCCCTCCACTTCGATTTTTTTGAAGAGTTTGAGGAGAGTTGGTACTAATTCTTTCTGGAATGTTTGATAGAATTCACATGTGAAGCCGTCTGGTCCTGGACTTTTCTTTTTAGGAAGCTTTTGAATGACTAATTCAATTTCTTTACTTGTGATTGGTTTGTTGAGGTCATCTATTTCTTCTTGAGTCAAAGTTGGTTGTTCATGTCTTTCCAGGAACCCGTCCATTTCCTCTAAATTGTTGTATTTATTAGCGTAAAGTTGTTCATAGTATCCTGTTATTACCTCCTTTATTTCTGTGAGGTCAGTAGTTATGTCTTCTCTTCCATTTCTGATCTTATTTATTTGCATCCTCTCTCTTCTTCTTTTTGTCAATCTTGATAAGGGCCCATCAATCTTATTGATTTTCTCATAGAACCAACTTCTGGCCTTATTGATTTTCTCTATTGTTTTCATGTCTTCAATTTCATTTATTTCTGCTCTAATCTTTGTTATTTCTTTCCTTTTGCTTGCTTTGGGATTAGTTTGCTGTTCTTTCTCCAGTTCTTCCAAGTGGACAGTTAATTCCTGCATTTTTGCCTTTTCTTCTTTTCTGATATAGGCATTTAGGGCAATAAATTTCCCTCTTAGCACTGCCTTTGCTGCACCCCATAAGTTTTGATATGTTGTGTTTTCATTTTCATTTGCCTCGAGGTATTTGCTAATTTCTCTAGCAATTTCTTCTTTGACCCACTCGTTGTTTAGGAGTGTGTTGTTGAGCCTCCACGTATTTGTGAATTTTCTGGCATTCCACCTATTATTGATTTCCAACTTCATTCCTTTATGATCCGAGAAAGTGTTGTGTATGATTTCAATCTTTTTAAATTTGTTAAGACTTGCTTTGCATATGGTCTATCTTTGAGAATGATCCATGAGCACTTGAGAAAAGGTGTATTCTGCTGTTGTGGGATGTAATGTCCTATACATGTCTGTTAAGTCTAGCTCATTTATAATAATATTCAGATTCTCTATTTCTTTATTGATCCTCTGTCTAGATGTTCTGCCCATTGATGAGAGTGGTGAATTGAAGTCTCCAACTATTATGGTATATGAGTCTATTTGTCTTTTCAGTGTTTGCAGTGTATTCCTCACGTATTTTGGGGCATTCTGGTTCGGTGCATAAATATTTATGATTGTTATGTCTTCTTGTTTAATTGTTCCTTTTATTAGTAGATAGTGTCCTTCTTTGTCTCTTTTAACTGTTTTACATTTGAAGTTAATTTGTTGGATATTAGTATAGCCACTCCTGCTCTTTTCTGGTTGTTATTTGCATGAAATATCTTTTCCCAACCTTTCACTTTCAACCTATGTTTATCTTTGGGTCTGAGATGTGTTTCCTGTAGACAGCATATAGAAGGATCCTGTTTTTTAATCCATTCTGCCAATCTATGTCTTTTGATTAGGGAATTCAGTCCATTAACATTTAGTGTTATTACTGTTTGGATAATATTTTCCTCTAACATTTTGCCTTTTGTATTGTATATATCATATCTGATTTTCCTTCTTTCTACACTCTTCTCCATACCTCTCTCTTCTGTCTTTTTGTATCTGACTCTAGTGCTCCCTTTAGTATTTCTTGCAGAGCTGGTCTCTTGGTCACAAGTTCTCTCAGTGACTTTTTGTCTGAGAATGTTTTAATTTCTCCCTCATTTTTGAAGGACAATTTTGCTGGATATAGGAGTCTTGGTTGGCAGTTTTTCTCTTTTAGTAACTTAAATATATCATCCCACTGTCTTCTAGCTTCCATGGTTTCTGCTGAGAAATCTACACATAGTCTTATTGGGTTTCCCTTGTATGTGATGGATTGGTTTTCTCTTGCTGCTTTCAAGATCCTCTCTTTCTCTTTGACCTCTGACATTCTAACTAGTAAGTGTCTTGGAGAACGCCTATTTGGGTCTAATCTCTTTGGGGTGCGCTGCACTTCTTGGATCTGTAATTTTAGGTCTTTCATAAGAGTTGGGAAATTTTCAGTGATAATTTCTTCCATTAGTTTTTCTCCTCCTTTTCCCTTCTCTTCTCCTTCTGGGACACCCACAACACGTATATTTGTGCGGTTCATATTGTCCTTGAGTTCCCTGATACCCTGTTCGAATTTTTCCATTCTTTTCCGGATAGTTTCTGTTTCTTTTTGGAATTCAGCTGTTCCATCCTCCAAATCACTAATTCTATCTTCTGTCTCTTTAAATCTATCATTGTAGGTATCCATTGTTTTTTCCATCTTTTCTACTTTATCCTTCACTTCCATAAGTTCTGTGATTTGTTTTTTCAGTTTTTCTATTTCTTCTTTATGTTCAGCCCATGTCCTCCCTCAGTTTATTGATTTCATTTTTGAAGAGGTTTTCCATTTCTGTTCGTATATTTAGCATTAGTTGTCTCAGCTCTTGTATCTCATTTGAACTATTGGTTTGTTCCTTTGACTGGGCCATATTCTCAATCTTCTGAGCGTGGACCATTATCTTCTGCTGCTGGTGTCTGGGCATTTAGTCAGATTTCCCTGGGTGTCGGACCCAACAAGGTTGTAAGATTTTTCTGTGAAATCTCTGGTTTCTGTTTTTCTTATCCTGCCCAATAGGTGGCGCTCGTGGCACACGTTTGTCTCATGTGTTTGGAAGGGATCCCCCTGGTCACTGATCTCCGCAGCTTGGGGATTTCCAATCCAATTCTCTCCGTTGGTTCGGGGGGGCCGCGCGTGGTGGGGGCGTCAGCCGCCATGGCTTGAGGGGACCCTGTGGCTGGTCGCTGGCCGCAGCGGGCCTGGGGAATTCCCCACTGGACCAGGAAGCCACCCGCGGAGGAGGGCCACCATGGCTTGGATAGCCCTCTGATCCGAGAATCGTAGCCGGACCAGGAAGCCGCCCGCAAAAAGGGGTACTGGCCGCCTCAGCTTGGAAACTTGCCTCTCCGAGACTCTCAGCCGACCCGGGAAGGAGGGAGGGAGTAGCTCTGGCCACCACAGCTGCCGCTGCTTGGGAAATCGCGCGCCGCTCGGGATCTCAACGCAGCCAAGTCTTGCAGTCAGACTAGCCAGTGCAGACTCGGGTACGCTGTGTGTCCATTCCCTGCAGTAGCCCCGAGAGCTGTTCTGCACTGTTTCAGTTCACCTAGTAGTTGCTTTGGAGGAGGAACTAAGACGCACGTACCTTACTAAGCCGCCATCTTGGCCCCGCCCCCGTCCAATTCTACATTTTTTATATTAAAAAGGTCTGTCACTAATATGGGGTAGTGAGATGGAACTATCTGATATTCTGGAGAGGCTGGGCTAGGTTTCAGGACTTATCTGGACCAGGGACCCATCTGGAGGTTGGAGGTTTCTGGCAACTTATTCTAGTGCCTGGAGCCCTTGTGGACACATATAAATTGCCCTAGGTGTTCTTTATGATTGGATGGAGTGGTCCTGGGTGGGGGTTGGCAGGTTACGTTAGGTAGCAAGGTCTACCTGAAGTTTGCATAAGAGCATATAAACAAGTTCTTACATGAACTATTTCAATGGTTCAATAGTCCATAGTAGAGGGATATAGGAAGGAAAACTAAAAATGCATGCTATGGCCAGTAGTTAAAAGGAAGACATCGACAGCATCACAGCACCACCACAGGCAACTAATTGGAAGAGGGAGGGACAAGTGATAAGAGATAGTTTTGATTTGGAAATAAAAACGCTGTGTTTATTAGTTATTTGTTGTTATGGGCCAATGAAAACTGTCTAAAATTGAGAATGCTCTGATTGTACAACAAGTGAGGACACTGTAAGATATGGTTTGGTTATTTTGGACATCATCCATGATGCTCAACAGATGGAGGAGCCAAAAGGTACAATGACTGAGAATGAGAATGGTGAATAGTGATACATTTATATGATGAATATGATGAAGCTACAAAATGGAAGGATGTCGAGAGACATGCAGCAAACCAAATAAACCTTGGGGAACATGTGTTGTGAATCATAAGTCAGAGACAAAAAGAACATATATGATAAGGTCTGTCTGAGAAAATCCTTATAACAAAATGGGAGCCTAGATTGTAGACCCTTATAGTAGCCACATTTAGTCTGAAGTTGCAAATATATTTTCAGGTTTTGAGACACTGAGCTATATGTGTATCAGCTGGTACTTTCCTTGAACTTTGAATAACTCTGTGACACTTAAGACCCAGAAATGGAGTGCTGCAGCCCAGAAAATTAGCATGGCTATATATAATAACAGTTAAAGTAAACAAAAAAGAGATGAAGCTTTAATTAGAGTTTAAAACAAAACCAATCTGGCTGGATCTAAGGTAAATTAGAATGTAGAGTAAAATATGACAGTGTATGTTCTCTAGACCTTCAGCTACTGTATGAGGCCACAGACAGAGAAGTTTATTGTGATTAGAACCTAAATTTTCTGTAACATATAATCTTGATCAGCTTCTCTGGGTAGCTCATTTAAACAATCCAAACTCCTAGATTCCAGAACGAGAATGAGACCTTGTGACTCTGTATAGTTTAATATAATACCAGGATACATCTCAGGCCATGGTGGGCTAATAATTAAAAAGTCTTGGCAGAGTCTCTTGAGGGTTTGAAGGAGAAAAAATATATATGGAACTATTAAACTCTCCCATCTGGGAAACCCTGGATATCCTCTCAACCACTGGGGACTTCCAAGAAAATAGCGCAAAGGTCGCTGGCTCATGGACTCTCTGCTTGGTGGTGCTGCAGCATTCTCTGCTCTCTTTGAGTCTCCTATTCTCCAAAATGTTTTCTCTTTTATAGGACTCCAGAAACTTATCAAGACCCACCCAAATGGGTGGAGACATGTCATCATCTAATCCAGCTTGACAACCACTCTCGACTAAATCACATCATCCAGGGAGATAATCTGATTACAGTTTCAAACATATAGTATTGAATAGGGATTATTCTAACCTTTATGAAATGGGATTTTGATTTTTTGATTAAAACATGGCTTTTCTGGGGTCCATACATCCTTTCAAACCAGCACATCCCACCCTCTGAACCCTAAAAAAGACATGTTTTTCCCGTATCCAAAATACATTAATTCCATTACAATATCAGAAAACTTTGAAGCATTTCAGTAACAATCAAATACAATACAGGTTAAAACCAGCACAAAATCTCATCAAAGTTAGGTACAAGCATGTTCTGTGCTCAGGCAAATTCTCCTGTCTCAGGACCTTTGAAAACTCATAACAAGTTATTTGCTGCCAGCATACAAAGGAAGAACAGTCATGGGATACATATACACATTTCTATAGGGAGGAAGGAACACAGGGGTCACAGGACCCAAGCAGTTTCGAAAACCCACAAGGCAAAGTCCATTACATTTCAAAGTCTGAGGGTCATTTATCTTCCGTGCTTTAGAAAGTGGCAGTCCCACCCTTTCCAAAGGCCTATGCAGAGGCCTGCCTCTCTCAGAACACAACCTTGGGGAACAATGGGGAGACCACCTTTTTCTCGGCTCCACCCTCTCCAAGCATTGGGGCTGCACCTGGGCTCTCGGCCATCTCCTGGGCACAGGCTCAACCCCTTCCATGTGGTGGCAGCCAGGCTCTCCCCAAACTCCAAGGAATGTGCTTCACTCTCTCCAAGGCCTGAAGCAACATGACTCTTCCCCTGCAATGAGGTGGAAGACCCATCCTCTGCCTTCGAGGCAAACTCACCCTCTTCACGGGCTTGGGTGGGTCCGCTCTCCTGGCCCAAGGCTTCTTGACTTCAGACCTCAGCCTCCATGGCTTTGCCTCTGAACTTATCTTTCCTCCAAGTCCCTCTCAGTCCCGACTGGCAGCGGTTCTCTTTATACAGATCCCCCACAACACTCTCACTGGCTTTCTATGAAGAAGCCTTGGATCCTGCCCATCAGACATAAGCAGTTTCTACAAATCCTTCCTGGATAACTCCACATCTGATCCTGACTTTCTCTGAAACAGCTGACTGGTTCCACATTTGGTTGAATCCTCACAGAGGGCACTATTCTCTATGGTCTCCCTTCCTGGAAGCCCAGAATTTTCCAGGACATCAATTTTTGGTTTCTTTGTATTCAAGAGTTCAGTTTTCAGCTTATCTCTTTTCTGTTGCATTTCACTCTAAGCTGTGAGGAGAAACCAGAATGCACTTTCGACATTTAATTTGGAGATCTCTTCTACTAAATATCCAAGTTCATGGCTTTTAAAATCTATCTTCCAGCCAAAGCCACTGGTCAATTTTGCTAGATTATCTGCCATTTTTAAACAAGGATCGCTTTCCTTCCAATTTGCAATAACACGTGCCTCATTTCTGTCTAAGAACTTATCAGAGGTATCTTTAGAGTCCACATTTCTACCAACAGTCTCTTCAAAGTATTCTAGGCCTTCTTTATCAAGGTTCTCACAATTCTTCCAGATTCTTCCCCTTATCCATTTAAAAAGCCATTCCAACATGTTTGGTGTTTGCAAACCGCAGCAGCAGCACCCCTCTCTCTGGTACCAAAATCTGTTGTAGTTTGCTAGCTGCTGAAATGCAATATACCAGAAACAGAATGGCTTTTAAAAAGGGAAATTTAATAAGTTGTTAGTTTACAGTTCTAAGGCCAAGAAAATGTCCCAATTAAAATAAGTCTATAGAAATGTCCAATCTAAGGCATCCATCCAGGGAAAGATACCTTGGTTCAGGAAGGCCAATGAAGTTCAGGGCTTCTCTCTCAAGTGAGAAGGCACATGGCGAACACAGTTAGGGCTTCTCTCTCTCTCAGCTGGAAGGGGACATGGTGAACACAGCATCATCTGCTAGCTTTCTCTCCTGGCTTCCAGTTTCATGAAGCTCCCAGGGAGGCATTTTCCTTCTTCATCTCCCAAGGTCGCTGACTGGTGGACTCTCTGCTTTGTGGTGTTGCAGCATTCTCTGCTCTCTCTGAATCTCCCACTCTCCAAAATGTTTCCTCTTTTATAGGACTCCAGAAACTAATCAAGATCCGCCCAAATGGGTGGAGACACGTTGTCACCTAATCCAGCTTGACAACCACTCTTGATTAAATCACATCATCCAGGGAGATGATCTGATTACAGTTTCAAACATACAGTATTGAATAAGTATTATTCCATCTTTATGAAATGGGATTTTGATTAAAACATGGCTGTTCTAGGGGACATATTTCCTTTCAAACCAGCACAATAGGGGTGAGTTCCAAGATTAAGGGCTCAATCTACTGAATTGGTTGCCCCCACTGCCTATGAGAATATCAGGAATTCCCCAGATGGGGAAGTTTAATATTTCCTCCTTTCTCCCCAGTCCCCAAAGGGGACTTTGCAAATACCTTTTTATTCTCAGCCCAAATTACTCTGGGATATATTGGGGCATCACACTGACCTGTACAAACCAACAAGATCTCAGGACCTATTCAAGATATTCAAGGTATTCTAAGGTCCATTTGCTCTGGACCTTTGAAAACTCATAACAAGTTTTCAAACATATAGATGGAAAAATCCTCAACAAAATGCTTGCAAATTGAATCCAGCAACACATTAAAAGAATTGTACACCATGACCAAGTGAGATTTATTCCTGGTGTGCAAGGATGGTTCAACATAAGAAAATCAATTAATGTAATACATCATATCAACAAATCAACGTGGAAAAACCACATGATCATCTCAATTGATGCAGGAAAGGTATTTGACAAAATTCATCATCCTTTCTCGATGAAAACACTTCAAAGCATAGGAGGTGAAGGGAAGTTCCTCAATGTATTAAAGGGAATGTATGAAAAACCCACAGCTAACATCATCCTCAATGGGGAAAAACTGAAAATTTTCCCCCTAAGATCAGGAATAAGACAAGGATGTCCACAGTCATCACTGTTATTCAACATTGTGTTGTAAGTTCTAGCCAGAGCAATTGGACAAGAAAAAGAAATACATGGCATCCAAATAGGAAAGGAAAAAGTAAAACTTTCACTGTTTGCAGATGATATGCTACTATATTTTGAAACCCCCCCAAAAAAAAAACCACAGCAAAGCTTCTAGAGCTAATAAATGAGTACAGCAAAGTGGCAGAACAAAAGATCAACATTCAAATATTTGTAGTGTTTCTATACACTAGTAATGAGCAACCTGATGAAGAAATCAAGAAAAAATTTCCATTTACAATTGCAACCAAAAGAATAAAATATTTAGGTATAAATTTAACTAAGGATACAAAAGACCCTGTTCTAGTTTGTTAGCTGCTGGAATGCAATATACCAGAAACAGAATGGCTTTTAAAAAGGGGAATTTAATGAGTTTCTAGTTTACAGTTCTAAGGCTGAGAAAATGTCCTATTAAAACAAGTCTATAGAAATGTCCAATTAAAGGCATTCGGGGAATGATACCTCAGTTCAAGAAGGCCGATGACATTCAGTATTTCTCTCTCAGCTGGAAAGGTACATGGTGAACACGGCAGCATCTGCTGGCTTTCTCTCCAGACCTCTTGTTTCATGAAGCTTCCCAGGAGGCATTTTCCTTCTTTTTTTTTTTTTTCATTAATTAAAAAAAAATTAACTAACAAAACAATTAGAAATCATTCCATTCTACATATACAATCAGTAATTCTTAATATCATCACATAGTTGCATATTCATCATTTCTTAGTACATTTGCATCGATTTAGAAAAAGAAATAAAACGATAATAGAGAGGAAAAAAAAAAACTATACGTACCATACCCCTTACCCCTCACCTTCACCTACCACTATTTCAAACTGAATTTATTTTAACATCTGTTCCCCCTGTTATTTATTTTTATTCCATATGTTCTACTTTTCTGTTGATATAGTAGCTAAAAGGAGCATCAGACATAAGGTTTTCACATTCACAGAGTCTCATTGTGAAAGCTATATCATTGTTCAATCATCATCAGGAAACATGGCTACTGGAACACAGCACTACATTTTCAGGCAATTCCCTCCAGCCTCTCTACTACATCTTAAACAAGGTGATATCTGCTTAATGCGTGAGAATAACCTCCAGGATAACCTCTTGACTGTTTGGAATCTCTCAGCCATTGACACTTTGTCTCATTTTACTCTTCCCCCTTTTGGTCGAGAAGGTTCTCTCAATCCCTTGATGTTAATTCTCAGCTCATTCTAGGTTTTTTCTCAGTGCTTTGATGCTGAGTCTCAGCTCATTCCAGGATCTTTGTCCCACGTTGCCAGGAAGGTCCACACCCCTGGGAGTCATGTCCCACGCAGAGAGGGGGAGGGTGGTGAGACTGCTCATCATATTGGCTGGAGAGAGAGGCCACATCTGATCAACAAAAGAGGTTCTCTTGGGGGTGACTCTTAGGCCTAAATTTTGAGTAGACTTGACCTATCTTTTGTGGGTTTAAGTTTCATGTGAACAAACCCCAAGACTGGGGCTTAGCCTATAGCTTTGGTTGTCCACACTGCTTGTGAGAATATCAAGAATTCAACTTGGGGAAGTTGAATTTCTCCCTACTCTCACCATTCCCCGAAGGGGGCTTGCAAATACTTTTCCAGTCACTGATCAAATCATTCTGGGATTCATCGGGGGATCACTCTGGACAAAGCAACAAAATCTCATGTGCTACCTGAGATTCCAAGTACTTATGACATTCAATCAAACTATCTACATTAGTTATATTAGGAAATGCACTAGTCAAAATATAAATTTTGTAACAAATAAACATTTTTTGCTTTAGTCTCACACATAAGCATTTTCCTTCTTCATCTCCAAAAGTCATTGGCTGGTGGACTCTCTGATTCATGGTTCTATGGCATTCTGTCATCCTTCTCTGCCCTCTTGGAATCTCCAAAGGTCACTGGGTGGTGTCAAAAGATATTCCCTCCAAAAAAAAAAACAGTCTTCTCTTTTATAGAACCCCAGTAAACTAATCAAGACCTACATAGAATGGGTGGAGCCATGTCTCCATCTAATCAAGTCTAATACCCACAATTTATTGAATCACATCTCCATGGAGACAACCAAATCAAGTTTCCAACCTATAGTACTGAATAAAGATTAGAAGAAACCATTGCTCCTACGAGATCGATTAGGATTAAAATATGAGAGAGGAACCCTGACCATGTTCACCATGTGCCTTTCCAGATAAGAGAAACTGTGGCCGTGTTCACCATGTGCCTCCTTCTTCATCTCCAAAGAGTTGATTAGATGGAGACATGTCTCCTCCCATTCTATGTGGGTCTTGATTAGTTTACTGGGATTCTACAAAAAAGAAGACTTTTTTTGGAGGGAAAACCTTTTGAGGATGATGAGAAAGCCACAACAGAGCCAAAAGGCTGAGAGAACCATAGAGTCCACACCCAGTGACCTTTGGAGATTCTGAGAGGGCAGAGAAGGATGACAGAGTGCCACAGAACCATGAATCAGAGTCCACCAGCAGAAGCTACCACCTATTAGTAGATCTTGAAGGTGTTTCCCTATGTTTTCCTCTAGAAGTTTTATTGTATTGGCTCTTAATTTAGGTTTTAATTCATTTTTAATTCATTTTTGTATAAGATGTAAGGTAGGGGTCCTCTTTCATTCTTTTGGCTTTTGCTATCCAATTCTCCTATGCCCATTTATTGAAAGACTATTCTGTCTTAGTTCGGTGGATTTGGGGACCTTATCAAACATCAGTTGTCTATACATTTTATGGTCTATCTCCACACTCTTGATTTTATTTCAATTTCATTGGCTGATATGTCTCTATTTGTGCCAGTACCATGCTGCTTTGACCACTGTGGCTTTATAGTCACTTGGAATTCAGGAAATGATAGTCCTCCCTCTTTGCTCTTCTTTTTAAGGATATCTTTAGCTATTCAGGGTCTCTTTCCCTTTCAAATAAATTTAATAACCATCTTTTCCAAGTCTTCAAAGTAGGTTATTAGGATTTTGATTGGTATTGCATTGAATCTATAGATTAGTGGGTAGAATTGACATCAGTGACATTCACCTTTCTTATCCATGAGCATGGAATGCCTTTCCATCTATTTAGGTAATTGTTTAGTTCTTTTAGCAATTTTTTATATAATTTTCTATGTACTTGACATCCCTGATTAGGCTTATTCTTAGATACCCAATTCTTTTGCTTGCTGTTTTGAATGGATTTTTTCCTTAATTGTCTCCTAAAATAGGTCATTGCTTATTTATAGAAACTTTACTGATTTTTATACATTGATCTTATATCCTGCCATTTTGTTAAATTTGTTTATTAGCCCAAGTAGCTTTGTCATATATTTCTCAGGATTTCCTAAGTGTAGTGTCATGCCATCTGCAAATAATGAAAGTTTTACTTCTTCTTTTTCTATTTGGATACCTTTTATTTATTTCTCCTGTCTAATCACTCTAGTTAGGACTTCTTGTACAATTTTAAATAATAGTGGTGACAATGGGCATCCTTGTCTCATTTCCGATCTCAGGGGAATGCTTTCAGTCTCTCACCATTAAGTATGATGTTGGCTGTGGGTTTTTCATATATGCCCTTTATAAAATTGAGAAAATATCCTTTGGTTCCTATCTCTTGAATTGTTTTCATCAGGAAAGGATGCTGAATTTTGTCAAATGCTTTTCCAGCAATAATTAATATGATCATGTGATTTTTCCCTTTAGATTTGTTAATGTGTTATATTTCATTGACTGATTTTCTTGTGTTGAACCAACCTTGCATCCCTGGTATACACCCCATTTGGTCATGATGTATAACTCTTTTAATGTGTTGTTGGATTCAATTTGCTAGTATTTTGTTAAGAATTTTTACATCTATGTTCATTAGGGAGATTGGTCTGTCATTTTCCTTTTTTGTAGTGTCTTTTTCTGGTTTTGGTATTAGAGTGATGTTAGCTTCATAAAATGAACTACATAGCATTCTTTTTTCCTCAATTTTTTGGAAGAGTTTGAGCAGGATTGCTGTTAGTCCTTTTTGGAATGTTTGATAAAATTCCCCTGTGAAGCCATCTAGTCCTGGGCTTTTCTTTAAGGGAAGATTTTTGATGACTGAGTGAATCTTTACTTGTAATTGGTTTGTTGAAATCTATTTCTTCTCAAGTTAATACAGGAAGTTCGTGTGTTTCTAGGAATTTGTCCATTTCATCTAAGTTGTCTAGTTTGTTGGCACATAATTGTTCAATATATCTTCTTATGATTTTTTAATTTTCTCCAGGATCTGCGGTAATGACCCCCTCCTCATTTCTGATTTTATTTATTTGTGTTCTCTCCCCCCCCCCTCCCCTTTGTTAGTCTAGCTAGGAGTCCATCATTTTGTTCATTTTCTCAAAGAGCCAACTTTTGGTTTTGTTGACCCTTTCCATTGTTTTATTGTTCTCCAGTTTGTTTCGTTCTACTTTATTCTTTGTTATTTCTCTTCTTTTATTTACTTTGGGGTTAGTTTGCTGTTCTTTCTCTAAATTCTCCAGATTAGCAGTTAAGGCCTTAAATTTTGTTTGTTCTCATTTTTTAATGTAGGCAATATTAATAATTTAGGGCAATAAATTTCCTTCTCAGCACTGTTTTTGCCACATCCTGTAAGTTTTTATATGTTGTATTCTCATTATCACTCGTCTCCAGATATTTACTGATTTCTCTAGCAATCTCTTCTTGACCCACTGATTAATTAAGCGTGTG
The DNA here is from genome assembly GCF_023851605.1 of Tamandua tetradactyla. Taxonomy (NCBI): domain Eukaryota; kingdom Metazoa; phylum Chordata; class Mammalia; order Pilosa; family Myrmecophagidae; genus Tamandua; species Tamandua tetradactyla. The sequence goes on from NC_135335.1 coordinate 12,889,701, forward strand.
CAGTTTAATCTCCATATATTTTTGAAAGCTCTGATTCTTTGGTGATTATTAATTTCCAACTTCATCCTCTTGTGGCCAGAGAAAGTGCTTTGGATAATTTCCATCTTATTAAATTTTTAAAGACTCAGTTTGTACCCCACTACTCTGGTATTAGTCAGGGTTCTCTAAAGAAACAGAACCAACAGGAGATACCTGTAAATATGAGATTTATAAAGGTGTTTCATGTGCCATGGGAATAGAAGAGTCCAAAATCCATAGGGCAGGCTGTGAAGCTGGCAACTCCAGTGAAGAGTCTGGATGAACTCTGCAGAAGAGGCTCACTGGCTGAAAAAGCAGTGAAGAAACCTCTCTTCTTCCTTAAAAACCTTCAACTGACTGGATTATATTGTTGGTGGGAGACGTGCCTGAGTTGATCACAGATGTAATCAACCACAGATGCAATCAACTGGCTGATGATTTAATGCACCAGCCTTTCAATTTATCAACTAACCAGGGAATATCCTTGCAGCAATGGTCAGACCAGTGCTTGCCTGACCAGACAACTGGGCATCATCCCTTGGCCAAGTTGACACCAGAACCTACCTATCACAATCCTGGAGAATGTTCCATGTGTAATAGAGAAGAATGTACATCCTAGTGTTTTGGAATGTAATGATTTATATATGTCTATTCGATCTAATTCATTTATCTTATTTAGGTTCTCTATTTCCTTGCTAATCTTACCCTGTGTGGTTGTTCTATCTACAGCAGAGAGTGGTGTAATGAAGTCGCCCAGTGTTACTGTTGAAATGTCTATAACTCCCTTCAATTTTGCCAATGTTTACCTCATGTACTTTGGAGTTCCTTGATTGGGAGCATAAACATTTATGATTATTGCTGCCTCTTGTTGAACTGTCTCTTTTATTAATATGTAGTGTCCTTTTTTGTCCCTTATGATGTCTTTACATTTAAAATCTATCCTCTCTGATATTAGTATAGCTACTCCTGCTTTCTTTTGGTTACAGCTTGCATGAAACATCTTTTTCCATCCTTTCTCTTTCAATCCTTGAGTCTAAGATGTGTCTCTTGTGAACAGTACATAGATAGATTATATTTTTAATCCATTCTGCCAGTCTCTATCTTTTAATTGGTGAGTTTAGTCCATTAACATTCAAAGTTATTACCATAAAAGCAGTTCTTGAATCTACCATCTCATCTTTTATTTATCAGATCTGTACATTCTTTTCCTTCTCTCTCTTTTTATTCTTTAAATTATTGTTAATGGTATTCTCCAAGTCTGTACCTTTCTCCAGATCTCCCTCTCCTGCCTTTTTTTCCCCCCAGCTGATAGAACTTCTTTTATAATGTCTTGTAGGGCTGGTCTCTTTTGACTAGTTCTCTCAACCTCTGTTTGTCTTTGAAGATTTTAATCTCTCCCTCAACTCTGAAGGATAACTTGGCTGGGTAAAGAATTCTTGTCTGAAAGCCTTTCTCATTAATGATCTTGAATATATGATACCACTGCCTTCTTGCTTCATGGTGCCTATTGAATAGTCTGAAGTCCAATCTTATGTGTTTTCCCCTGTATGTAGATCACATTTCTCATGCTGTTTTCAAGACTTTCTGTTTCTCTTCAACATTTGACAGTTTGATTAGCATGTGTTCTGGAGCTGGTCTATTTGGTTTTATTCTATTTGGAGTCTGTTGGGCCTCTTTGATTTGTACATTTATGTCTTTTATAAGGGTTGGGAAGTTTCCCCCAGCTATATTTTTCCACTAAATTTCCCAGCCTTTACTCTTCTCTTCTCCTTCTAGGACAGCAATCACTCTTACATTTGTGCACCTCTTGTTATCTATCATTTCCCGAAGATCCAGTTCCATTTTTTCCATCTTTCTTGCCATTTACTCTTTGGTGCACTCTAGTTCAATTGCTCTGTCCTCTAGCTCCTTTATTCTTCCTTCTCCTATTGTGTGTCTCAAGTATATTTCTAATTCAGTCTACTGTATCTGTCATTTCTGTGAGATCTGCCATTTTTCTGTTTAATTTTTTGCATTCTTCTTTATGTTCTTTGAGCGTCTTCATGATAACCCTTATTTCCTTATAAATATCCTTGAGTAGTTGTTCCATATTCTGTGTCTCCTCTGGAGTTTTGATTTGGTGGTTTGGCTGGGCCGTTCTGCTTGGATCTTCACATGCTTTGTGATTTTCTGTTGGGACATTTGATTGTCTTAGTAAGGTTATTTTGCAAGTTGGTTTCCTTCACTTGTCTAAAGTTATGTATTTACTTGGTTTTGCATTAATGGGTATGTCAGCGGTAGAATGGTTGCCCACCACACAGGAGACCCAGGTTTGAGCCCCAGCTTTTGCACCGCCCCCCCCAAAAAAGAAGAATATAATAAAAATACGAAACACACCACCACCAACAAAACACACCTCCACAGTAGTAGGCCCCAAAGTCAGAAGGAGACACCCCAAGAGATATCGGGAATGAAATCAGACTGGTTACCCACCAAAGACAGAAAAAATTTAAGAAAAGAAAAAATAAAAATAAATACATGGAATAATAACATATATATAATAAGAAATGAAAATAATAAAATTATAGCTGTATGAAAATAAAGCACAAAAAATAGCAATAAGACTACTAATAAAACTATGCATAGAAAAAAAATATTTTTTTAAAAAAGAAAAGAGGGCCACGGCAGCTTAGTGGCAGAGTTCTCGTCTGCCATGCCAGAGACCCAGGTTCGTTTCCAGGTGCCTGCCCATGCAAAAAAAAAAAAAAAAAAATAGGAGATCAATTAAAATCTAGCCACACAGGGAGTTAGCTTACCTGCATATACCCCTTCTCACCAGCAGGTGGCGATCTGGAGGCACCTCTTCCACTCCTGCTCCCTCTTCCGGACTGCAGCAGCCAACCTGCAGGTACCGCCTCTCACCAGCAGGTGGCACTCCTGAGGCAACTCTTCCCTCAGGCCCACCCCTCCCCAACTGCAGCAGTGACCAGAGATGGGCGTGTATGGGGTGGGTAGGGGGAGCCAATCAGCCCCTGGGGCATCGACAGAGTCACAGTGCCTGGCAGCTGGCAGGTCCACCAGACACCATGCTTGTGGGGCCTGCTCTTCCCGCATCCAACTAGGTGATGGCTCCAGCGCCCTTAGGCCCGGCCCCCCGCGGTGGACAATCGGGTCCACCTCCAGGGACCCTACGGGAGTTGTTATCTATGGAGCTGCTGTGGGGGGCAGGGGGGTGGGGGATCCCCAGCTGGCAGCTGGGGCAGGCTGTGTGAGAGCTGAACGGGAGGACCAGGCAAGGATGGTAGGTGCAGTCACAGAGAATCAGCATCTCAAGACTTTCGGCTCTCCTCTGGGAATTTTACAAACTGACATTTCTCACCTTCCAGCAGCTGCCTCCTTGTGAGAAATTCCCTTACTCAACCTTCACAGTCTCATTCTTGTGATAAACTCCCCTTCTCAACCCTTACCCCCAACTCCCTTTAAAACTCCTACCCAAATCAAGATGGGCGGGAGTTGATTTCTTGAGTCAACTCTCCATGTTTTCCCCTCTGCTGATAAACCTTCTCTCCCTGCTGCCGGCGTAGTGTCTCTGCCTCTGCTTCGGTCTCCGACCTCCACCCCAGCCCAGAAGTTTCAGGTTGAAACAGAAGGACGGTCATTTCTCTCCGATGGCACCACCCCTCATGCTGCAGCCCATCCCCAGGGGGCTTCTTGGTTGCTTGACCCACGCTGCTCTCTTCCTCCACAGGCTCCATCTCTTTCCTCCCCAAAACAGCCTAGAGACCCTCTTGTTTTACTCACATTCCGTGACCACAGTCCTTGTTATTTTTTCCCTGTCCCCTGTCTCGTTCCACAGAGCAGGAGTGAATTCAATCCACCCTGGTCCACCATCTTCCTGGAAGAGACACCCCTTCCCTCTTTATCACTAAACCTAAAGGTGCATTCATCGGACCAGCTCAGCGCAGTAACCCCCAGAGCTTTCCAACTGTAATGGGTCTTGGCCATCTCCTGGCCCAGTCGTTCTCAGTTTTTTTTTTAAAGAAGCAAAAAAGCTCTTTTTTTCCCCAGGTAAAATCCTACACAAAAAACTCAATATATAAAACAGGTTGAAATGCAGGGCAGGATGCCTAATTTCTCTCACCTTAGCCAGTGGCATTGCTTTAGGAATCTGCAGCAGGCCTTTTGAAAACCACTGATCTCGCCAATCCCACGAGTTCTTTCTTCTTTTTAAACGAACATCTCAAACATATAGAAAATATAGAAGGATCAGCCCATGTCTAGCCTTATTTATTTCTACTCCTATCTGGATCATTTTGAAGCAAGTCCCAAGTATCATATATTTCACCTATAAATGATTTTTGTTAAACAAAAGAGATTGTCCTCTCATCAAGGGATTGAGAAAACCTTCTCCACCAAAAGGGGGAAGAGTGAAATGAGACAAAAGAAAGTGTTAATGGCTGAGAGATTTCAAACAGAGTGGAGAGGTTATCCTGGAGGTTACTCTTACGCATTAAGTAGATATCACCTTGTTATTCAAGGTGTGATGTAGAGGCTGGAGGGAACTGCCTGAAAATGTAGAGCTGTGTTCCAGTAGCCATGTTTCTTGATGATGATTGAATAATGATAAAGCTTTCACAATGTGACTGTGAAAACCTTGTGTCTGATGCTCCTTTTAGCTACCCTGTCAACAGACGAGTAGAACATATGGAATAAAAATAAATAATAGGGGGAACAAATGTTAAAATAAATTGAGTTTGAAATGCTTGTGATCAATGAAAGGGAGGGGTAAAGGGTATGGTATATATAAGTTTTTTTTTCTGTTGTTTTTTTATTTCTTTTTCTGAATTGATACAGATGTTCTAAGAAGTGATGCATATTCAACTATGTGATGATATTGTGAATTACTGATTATATATGTAGAAAGGAATGATCAAAATAGAAATGTTTGCGTTTATTTGGTGGGGTTTTTTTTTTTTGGTATTTAAAAAAATAAAATAAAATAGATTGTCCTCAGCAATGACGGAAGTCTCCTCATCAGATCAGTTGGAGGTTTTAAAGTCGAAACTGAGAATTTCAGAGGTCAGGAGAAAGAATTCCTGCTCCTAGTACAGCTGGCTAGCTTCTCCAGGGGGAATTCCCCCTTGCTGTTACTGATCAAAAGCAGTGAGCTCTCTGCTCAATGCACTCTAAATAACCAGTTCCTGAGATACCAGGATTTCAAAGACAGAAAGCGTTTATTGCTAGGTGCAAAGCAGAAGATCAGATGGTCTATAGGCCTAAAAAATCTGTCTCCCCAAACTCCAGTAACTCTGATAGCTTTATAGTAAGGAAAGATGGGCAGGTTTTAGGCTAGCGAGCACATTGGCTCTAGATGGTGAGTTTTGAGATGATTATTGAGGATGCACAGACTGATGACATGCTTAGTCACAGAACATTTGTAAGAGTATGGCGGCCTTAGTATGATGACAGGTGTGATTTTCACATCAGTGAAAGTTAAACCATGTACCATAGAGAATAGTACAATTATAAAGGTAGTGCTTGCATCATTGGTGACAAATGTATCACCCCAATGCAAGGTGTTAATATAGGGTGGTGTGCTGGTTTGAAACTATCGTGTACCTCAGAAAAGCCATGCACTTTAACCCTGATTCAGGATTGCTGGCTGGGATCTTTTGATTAGCTGGTTTCCATGGTGGGGCTGCTTACTGTATCCCTTTAAGAGGGAGCCATTTGGGGGAAAGCTTTAGAGCCCACACAGCCAGAGACCCCCAGGGAAGCCATTTGAAGAAGCCTGTAGAGAAAGCTAGCAGACTTCGCCATGTACCTTCCCAGCTGACAGAGGTATTCCAGATGGCATCAGCCTTTCTTTTTTTTTTTTTTTAATTTTTTTATTAACGGAAAGAAAAAAAAAAAAAGAAATTAACACAACATTTAGAAATCATACCATTCTACATATGCACTCAGTAATTCTTAACATCATCACATAGATGCATGATCATTGTTTCTTAGTACATTTGCATCGGTTTAGAGGAACTAGCAACACAACAGAAAAAGATATAAAATGTTAATATAAAGAAAAGAAATAAAAGTAGTAGTAATAGTAAAAAACAACAACAACAAACAAACCAACAAGCAAACAAAAACAAAAAAAACCCTATAGCTCAGATGCAGCTTCATTCAGTATTTTAACATGATTACTTTACAATTAGGTATTATTGTGCTGTCCATTTTTGAGTTTTTGTATCTAGTCCTGTTGCACAGTCTGTATCCCTTCAGCTTCAATTACCCATTGTCTTACCATGTTTCTAACTCCTGCTGAACTCTGTTACCAATGACATATTTCAAGTTTATTCTCGAATGTCCGTTCACATCAGTGGGACCATACAGTATTTGTCCTTTAGTTTTTGGCTGGATTCACTCAGCATAATATTCTCTAGGTCCATCCATGTTATTACATGGTTCATAAGTTTATCTTGTCTTAAAGCTGCATAATATTCCATCATATGTATATACCACAGTTTGTTTAGCCACTCTTCTGTTGATGGAGATTTTGGCTGTTTCCATCTCTTTGCAATTGTAAATAACGCTGCTATAAACATTGGTGTGCAAATGTCCGTTTGTGTCTTTGCCCTTAAGTCCTTTGAGTAGATACCTAGCAATGGTATTGCTGGGTCGTATGGCAATTCTATATTCAGCTTTTTGAGGAACCGCCAAACTGCCTTCCACAGTGGTTGCACCCTTTGACATTCCCACCAACAGTGGATAAGTGTGCCTCTTTCTCCGCATCCTCTCCAGCACTTGTCATTTTCTGTTTTGTTGATAATGGCCATTCTGGTGGGTGTGAGATGATATCTCATTGTGGTTTTGATTTGCATTTCTCTAATGGCCAGCATCAGCCTTTCTTGAGTGAAGGTAACCCTTTCTTGGTGTCTTCATTTGGACATTGCATTAGAACTGTAAACTTGCAACTTAATGAATTCCCTTTGTAAAATTCATTCTGGGGTGGGCCACAGTGGCTCAGCAGGCAGAGTTCCAGCCTGCCGTGCCAGAGACCCGGGGTCGATTCCCGGTGCCTGCCCATGTTAAAAAAAAAAGAAAAGTCATTCTGCTTCTGGTATATTGTAGCTCAGCAGCTTAACAAGGTAAAACAGGTGGTATATGGGAACTCTGCATTTTATGCATGATTTTTCTGTAAACATACAACTTCTCAAAAAAAATGAAAATGTTAATTGAATATGTGAAAATAGTAGCTCAGGTGTAATGTACAGGTCTTTGATACCAGTGAGGTTATATTTTTCCATATTCTTTTCTTTGCACTTCCTCTTTTGTTGAATTCTTGATTAAGTCTGTCAGATAGTACAAATTATAATGATGACTATTTAGAGTTTAGCCGTTTCAGAAAGAATAGGAAGGCTAGAAGACCTAACAGCTATTATCAAATATATTATTTTAAATAAAACTATAGATTGAGTGTTCTAAAAATCAAAAGAATGGAACACTTTCCTCTCTTCATTTTCAGTGTAGTTTTTTTCTTGCAATGTACCCATTTTTTTACCCCTTATCCCTCCCCTATTATTTATTTCTTTTTGTCCTTATTTATGCACTCATCTGTCCATACCCTGACTAAAGGGAGCATCAGACACAAGGTTTTCACAATCACATGGTCACATTGTAAAAGCTATATAGTTATATAGTTGTCTTTAAGAATCAAGACTATTGGATAAATAAGGGGGGAGATAAAGTGTAAACATTGGGTAGACTGAAATACTGTGGGTCAATGAGAAGGGGGTAAGGAGTATAGGATGTATGAGTTCTTCTTTTTTCTTTTTATTTCTTTTTCTGGAGTGATACAAATGTTCTAAAATGATCATGGTGAAGAATGCACAGTTCTGAGATGATATTGTGAGTCACTGATTGTATAATATGGTTGGACTGTACATATGTAGACATTTCTCTCTCTATATATATATATATATAAAATCAAGCCTACTGGAATACACTTCAACAATTTCAGGTGCTTCTCTCTAGCCACTCCAATGCACCATAAACTAAAAAGGGATACCTATATAATGCATAAGAATATCCTCCAGGATAACCTCTCAACTGTTTGAAATTTTTCAGTCTATGAGGCTTTATTTTGTCTCATTTCTCTCTTCCCCCTTTTGATCAAGAAGCATTTCCAATCAATCCCATGATGCCAGGTCCTGGCTCATCCCCAGGAGTCATGTCTCATGTTGCCAAGGAGATTTATACCCCTGGGAGTCACGTCCCATGTAGGGGTGGGGGACGGCAGTGGGTTCACTTGCCAAGTTGGCTTAGAAAGAGATGGCCTCTTTAGAGGCCATCTTAGAAAGAGAGGCCACATCTGAGCAATAAAAAAGGTTCTCTGGGAGTGACTCTTAAGCATAATTATAAGTAGGTTTAGCTTCTCCATTGCAAGAAAAAGTTTCTTAGGCGTGAGCCCCAAGAACAAGGGCTCAGCCTATTGAATTGTCCCCAATGCTTGCAAAAGTCTCAGGAATTCCCCAGATGGGGAAGTTTAATATTTCCTCATTTCTCCCCAGTCCCCCAAGGAGACTTTGCAAATACTTTTTAATTCTCGGCCCAAATTACTCTGGGATGTGTTGAGGCATCACACTGACCTGTACAAACCAACAAGACCTCATTCCCTATTCAAGATTCCATGTAATTATGGTGTTTGAATAAACTGACCATACAAGTTAAGTTACCAAAAAAATAAATTCTGCACCAAATAAAAATCCCTTCCTTTGGTCTCATACAGAAGTTGAAGTTTTAAAGTAGTCAGTATCATCCTTTACCCTGTGTTCTGATTTATCTCAGTCCTGTCTAGATCAGCTTCATTCATATCTCTAGTTGAAATCTGATCACTTTTTTCAACTTTTAAACAGTTGTTGTATGGGGCAATGCTGACTTCAGAGCTCCATCTCTGAGTCTCAGGTGTCACATGAATACCCAAAGTTTCAGAGAACAACCAGATTATACGCAAATAGATCCATATCTCAGAATTTAGAAATAACAGTTACAATTCCTGAATGCGTATAACTGCTGTAAGAGCTTACAGTCCAGGACCCTTTATAATAGGCTCCAACCTGATACCCCGTGCTCTCAACTTCAGTTCTCTGAGTTCGTATCTTATGGTTAGTCCATCTGAATGAGGCATGGTAATATTTGTCTTTTTGTTTCTGACATTTCATTCAACATACTGCCCTAAAGTCATTCACGCAGTTACCTGCCTCACAACTTCATTCCTTCTTGTAGCCATTTTGCAGTTTGCTGTATGCATACACCGCAGTCCCCCCTTCCATTCCCCAGTCGATGTTCCCTTAGGCCACCTCCATCCTTTGCAAATTGCAAACACTATGGCAAACACTGATGCCATAAACACCAGTGTGCAAATGTCCATTCCTGTCTCCACTTTCAGTGCCTCCAAGTATCTACTGAGCAGCGGGGTTGCAGGATCACATGGCAAGCCCACCCCAGCCTCCTGTGAAACCACCACACTGCCCTCCAGGGAGCTGCACCTCTCAGCTTTCCTACCAAGAGTGAACAGGTATATCTCCTTCTCCGCATTTTCCCCAAGCACTTGTATTGCTCTGTTCATTTTTAAACCATTTTATTAGCATATCATACAATCCAACCTAAGTAAAAAAATCACTGATTCCTGATATAATCATAGAGCCATGCCTTCACCACCAGAATCTATATGAGGACATTTCCTCTTTTTCTGCAAATAATCCCATACCTCTTCCTCCAGTGTAGTTTTAACTTGGTAAACCAACATTTGACACATATATCTGACATTGTACACTTTAATACCTGCCTTGAACTGATCATTTTTTTCAAATGTACAAGGTTATTTATTTTTCTTGGCAGTTTAAAAATACGTACCCATTTAAATGGAATACACATTAAGTTAGTGTTTTATTTCCTTACTATACAATGGTTATTACAAGGAACGGCTCCATTCAGTTAAAACCTAGTGAATACCACTAACTTTTCCTCTCTTATTTTCCTTAAGAGCTCTAGTACATATATAATTTGTTGTTTCTTTAAAAATGTTTAGAAAAATTACAATATCATAGTTCACATAAAACCCTTTATAAATCTGTTGTCAAAAAAAATCCGCTGTCACAAGTTGTAGCAGTTAAGGGTAAATAATGATGCACTCTTCCTAGGAAGACCCTATTGGGAAAGGATTCCAATACTAAGCAGGTTATGGAGACATAAGAAACAATCACAATTTTTAGTAGCAGAACTGTTGCCAACTTGCATGAAATTCACTTGCCACATTTTAAAATGGTTTGAATTTCAATAGATACTAGGGCACAGAATTGTATATTTCATGATTCAATCAGTTAAATGATCTAGTTAAAAATTACATTCCTAAAACATGGGAACCTGGTGTTATTGCTTTATTTAAAGTATAACTATAAAATTGAGTATTTTAAAACATAAATACCAGACTTTTATCTATTAGATTCAGTCTTTCCATTGCTAGACACTTAAACCAGTAATGCTGCAATTCAAATTCATATTTTGGAATTTTTTCTGACTTAGTCAATAAATAATACTCTTACTTCATGTGTCGCTTCTGCACTTAAAATGGACAAAACTATCACATTTTTTTGCACTATTATTATTCAGAATCAGTTTTCTCCCTCAAATCGATTATATTCTAAAAGAGAAAAAATAGTCACCATTGAGTATATTTAAAAAGTGAATGTAAGATAATACAGAAATTTAAAACCTGGAGTTTAATAATGTTTTGAATAAAAGCTGGATTATAGGAATAAATGTGAAGACTTAACTTTGCCATTTTCAGGATATAACACTCATGGAGTGGGTATACTAAGAAAAATTATAGTCATACCTTATAACTCTCAAAAAGTCTCAGAAAATAGATAAGTGAGGAGATCTAGTGCTCCAAAGCCATTTTGTCACTTTATGACATCGGCGTTAAACATTACATTCCACCCCCCTACCTGTAAAGATTTCACATTTGCTTTTCCCATATTTCTTTTAAGTACATTTTTTTCTCTTAGTCTATATTCATTAACAGCAAAAGTGCATTCAAGTCCCTAATCCAGCCATTTTTTTTAAATATCCAAAAACACCAAACGCAAACATTCTTATTTTAATCATTCCATTCTACACATATAATCAGTAATTCACAATATCATCACATAGTTGCATATTCATCAGCATGATCATTTCTTGGAACATTTGCATCTATTCAGAAAAAGAAATAAAACGAAAACAGAAAAAAAAATTATCCATTCCATACCCCTTACCCCGCCCTTTCATTGATTACCAGCATTTCAAACTAAATTTATTTTAACATTTGTTCCCCCTATTATTTATTTTTATTCCATATGTTCTACTCATCTGTTGACAAGGTAGATAAAAGGAGCATCAGACACAAGGTTTTCACAACCACACAGTCACATTGTGAAAGCTATATCATTATACAATCATCTTCAAGAAACATGGCTACTGGAACACAGCTCCACATTTTCAGGCAGTCATATTTTATATTTGTGGCACCCTTCACCATAAGTACATATTAGCAACATCTATAATACCAAGCCTATTTTTTGAAAAAGTGTTGTTTAAATTCTGGGTTTTATCTTTCATGTTATCTAAAGATTACGGTTTTCCCTTGGATTGGACAGTGCGATTTCAACCATATATTGTCTTCTATTTAAATCAATGCAACTTTACAGAAGATTAACTCACTTTCTAGTTATCTTCATTATTCTAAATTAAACTATTCAGAAAATGATTAAAGTGAAAAATGACTTATTCTACTATCCAGTTCTGTGAACATTTCACTTTCAAATTCCACTTCTGAGACCTAGCATTTAATCAAGTTTTAGATGCTACTTATATTCCTTTTTTGTTTCCGAAAAATCTGGCCCATTTCCATGCTAAAGGAGGTACGTATTAAGATTGTATGTTAACTGTTCACCTTAATGAATGCAAGACATTTTAAAAAATTGGAATGGAATTGTTTGCTCCCATGAAGTTCCTTGATTTGAGATTTTATTATGATATAACTTTTTACATCCCAAGTTTTGCCTATAATGATAAATAATTTTCCCTTAATTCTGAGTTTCGGAGAAAAGAAGAAAGGAGAGGATTTATAAACAGTAGGCTGCTGCTCTTCATTGTCATGCTGTCACCCACACTTTTTTGTTTGTTTGGCGTGGGCAGGCACCGGGACTCGAACCCAGGTCTCCAGCATGGCAGGCAAGAACTCTGCCAGCTGAGCCACCATGGCCCACCCTATCACCCCCACTTTCATCAACATCTTGGCTATACTTTCTTTGGACCCTGAAGTAAGTTGGAAAATTCATCATTGGTACTTTAGAGTTGAACACTTGGGGGAAAAGAAGTGGCCTTGTGCCACCATGTCTGGAATCCCAGTTTACCATTTAAAATGCGCAGAGTGAAGATTTTCTTCTTTTGATTCCTGTACATAGTGAGGAATTCTACATAAGTTCTTTATACTTTGGCAGATTTGTGTGCATATAAAATAAGCTAATTGACTTACACATTTTCTCCTGGCTGGTACTGTGGCTGTGCAGCGGTGACGTAGTCTTCCAAGAAGGACTGAATATATTCCAATGTTGGTTATTCATCAGGGTCCTTTTTCCTGCAAAGGTTCATCAATTCATGTAGGGATTCTAGACAATCCTGAGGGCAAGCCATCCTGTATATCCTCACTCCACCTGTTCCCGCACTTTGGATTTAACATGCCTGGATATGGTACTCTGCTCTTTATTACCAGTTCCGCCTGTAGAATTCCAAACGACCACATACGGACTTTATTATACATCCACCATGCAGTGCAGCCTCAGGAGCTGTCCATCTGATTGGAAATTTTGCACCTTGTCTTGCAGTATATTCATTGTCTTCTATTAACCTTGCGAAACTCAAATCTGCTATTTTGCACACAAGGTTTCCTCCTGCAATAGTAGCAGCCCGAGGGTCACGGTGAATATAGTTCATTCTTTCAGTATATGCCATGCCATCAGCAGTCTGAGCTGCCATATCAACCAGCTGTGGGAGCTTCAAATACTTTCTATCTCCCTCCTTAAGGAAATCTAGTAAACTCCCTTTTGACATAAATCCAGTGGCAAGATAAATTGGCTCTTCAGAAACAACAGCATATAGTGGAACAAGTTTATCCTGTCTTAATTTCTTCATGATCTGAGCCTCGTGAGGAAAAGCTTCTGGCATCATTGTACCCGGTTTTAGTGTTTTAATGGTTCCATTGTGCTCCCATCCGTACGTCACCAAAACATCCTTGTTCTGGTTTAAACCTCTGGTCACAAAGATTCTCAAGGGATTCCCCAAGCAGCTTTTGCTAGACCTTGGGTCTAGGATTTCACAGTCGGACACACAATTGTCAGCTTATGGCATAAACCATCAGCACGCTCTGTGTAGTGTTTCACCAAATCCTGCAGAGTATCAAATTGTGCTCTGGCTGTGATGGAGTGTCCACCATTGCCAAGTGTCCTAATTCTGTAGTGTTTCACATTGTCACCTCTTACCTCATCCCAATCACAAACAGAGAAGGAATAAGCACTTTTAGTAGTGTCGCTCTCTGTTACCAAGAAAATACCTCGATGATTCCCAGGATTCGGACGTAATCTTTCAGCATCTTTTCTCCCCATTTTGCCAAAATGCCATCCTTCTGCCTGAATGGAATCTGCCGGTGCTGCATAATTGCTGGGGACATAACCAATCTTTCCTGGAACAATTGTTCCTGCTTCTCACCAGTTTCCTTCCGTATTGTTAATTATTTGAAATCCTTCACCTTTTTTAAATGAAAGGTCCTCTGTGGCTCTCGCTTCATAATCATATAAAACCACTAATGTGTAACAACACCTGTTAAACCAGTAGCATATGAACTGGGTCAATTTTTATCTACTAGCTCTCATGTCAATGAAAACAAGAAAGTAGTTACATACTTGATGACTAATTGAGGACCCTTTAGGCTAAAGGACTTGTAAGAATTTGAGAATTCGAGAGTTTTGCCACGCAAAGGAGGACTCCAAGAGACGTTCTCTCATGCAACACACAAGGGGTTTATTTTCCACACATGTGTGGGGCTCACTGAACACGCAGGAACAGAGAGCCCCGAGTCTGAGTTTGCAAAAGCTTTTTAAGGGGTAAGATGAGGGGGGTGGGTGTTGAGCATGGGTCACAGGTGCTATTTTGCAAAAAAGCAGATAAGAACAGTTTTACAACAAGCGTTTTTTAACAGTTTTACAACAAGTAATCTTGGCGCCAGGATTGTTTATCTTCAGCCTGATGGGGCCCATAATTCTTTTCTTTATAATTCTCAACTCACACCAAATGCATAGCCGTGAATATAAAATGACACAAATGCTTTTGCTGGATATTTCAGAAGCTAAAATATATGTAAATAGCTAAATTAAGCAGGAAAAATTAGCTACTGTTAAGCTTTATAAAATTCCCTTTTACAGACTCATATTTTCAAAGATTCCAAATTGTCTATACTTAGGCCCTTGTTTCTATTACTTTCGAAATAGCCTCTAGTTTAAAGGCTGACTGAGTAGTTTTACCATCAGATCTCTCATCTCACTATTGTGCCACCTTACATCAGTTTATTAGCACCATAAATTCTTTTCTAAATCACTTCTATGTGTTTCCACTTAACAATAATAATAATAAAAACAACAACAAAACTCTCATTGAGCACTCCCCCATGTCAGGCACATGGTAATGTACTTCATAGGCATTGCCATTTAACCCTTGCAGTGCCTTATGTAGTGGGTACTATTACCCTCATTTTGCAGATGAGGACATGAAGTCTCAAAGAGATTAGCCAATGTGCTCAGGACCCTGGGCCTGGGAAGCAGCAGGGATTTGACCTGTGAGCTCATCTGATTCCAAAGCCCTTATATGTTGCCTCAAACTCACAGTTTGACCCCAAAGACCCTGAAAAGAGCTCTCTACTCTTAAATCCCACACCTTGTGGCCTAACATTTGTACATAGAAGATGCCCATTAAATACCTGCTAACCAAAACGGGCATCTGTTTATTTTAGAGATTTTATGTCTCCAAATGGGAAAGTTGCTCTAAACTACTAGATCACTTACTTGAGAATTTTCAGGAACGTTACTTGAAGCTATGGTGGATTTGAACATTTAAAAAGTCTTGGGAATGAGCAGAAGGAGATTAGGAGAGTATTTTTTATCTGAGAAACTCTTTATTGCAGAGAAACCAAGAAGCTGTGGGTGAACTATGTACAGGAGAGACAGCAAAGGATATGACACTTCAGATCCCTTCAACTTCCAAAGATGAAACTTTGTGCAATTTTGCAAATGAAATGACCTCCACGTTCCAGGCTCCAGAATTTATTTCCTATTTGGACCTGACATATCTGGGTTCTCTCTCTGTGGCTAATGTGGCTTCTCGACACCTTTTTACAGACTTGACAGAGGAACTGGCTTTTCAAACGGTTGGATCTTAAAATTCCAGCAGTGAGATATTCCTCACAAATAGATTCAAAGGTAGGGACACTTGCCTTTTTTCTAACAAAGTCCAAAATACAAGTCATAGATCTTAGCACCCTGGAACTACCCATTCCACACACCCCTACCTCCACCTTATCATCTTGCTGTCATTACCTGGAGTTCATTTTACCTCTTCTAAAAGCACACAAAAATAAGATATTTTCATATTTTGTTTTTAGTTCATAGTCAAATTTACTAACATTTTTATCATGTCAGTATTCACCACTGGTCTTGATTCTCATGCCTTCTGTGTTGGTTTGAAATGATGTATGTCCCCCAGAAAAGCCATGTTTTAATCAAAATCCCATTTTCATAAAGGTAGAATAATCCCTATTCAATGCTCTATGTTTGAAACCGTAATCAGATCATCTCCCTGCATGATGTGATTTAGTCAAGAGTGGTTGTTAAGCTGGATTAGGTGATGACATGTCTCCACCCATTTGGGTGGGTCTTGATTGGTTTATTGGAGTCCTATAGAAGAGGAAATTTTGGAGAATGGGAGACTCAGAGAGAGCAGAGAAGAATGACATAGCCACGAGAAGCAGAGAGTCCACAAGCCAGCGACCTTTGGAGTTGAAGAAGGAAAATGCCTCCTGGGGAGCTTCATGAAACAAGAAGCCAGGAGAGAAAGCTAGCAGATGATGCCTTGTTCGCCATGGGCCCTTCCAGCTGAGAGAGAAACCGTGACTGTTCACTATGTGCCTTCTCAGATGCGAGAGGGACCCTGAACTTCATCAGCCTTCTTGAACCAAGGTATCTTTCCCTGGATACCTTTGATTGGACACTTCTATAGACTTGTTGTAATTGGGACATTATCTTGGCCTTAGAACTGTAAACTAGCAACTCATTAAATTCCCCTTTTTAAAAGCCATTCCATTTCTGGTATATTGCATTCCAGCAGCTAGCAAACTAGAACACCTTTCTTCTAGATTCACTATTTTTCTTCTTGCCAGGTGCATCTGCTAGTACTAGTAGCTTCTTTTAATGAGTGATAAACTCTTAGTCTTTATAAATTGGAAAGTATCTTCCTTTTGTCCTCACTTTTAACTGGGTTAGAAAGTCTAGGTTGATGCTTCTTTTCTCTATTATTCCATTGTGTTCCGGGGCTGATGGTGTTCGCTGTCAGACTAATTGTCATTCCTTTGTAAGTAGTTATTTTTTCTAGTGTGTTTTAATTTTGTCTATTCCTGAGATTCTGCACTTTCTCGGATGGATTTATTTTTACTTATCTGCTTTGTATTCAAAGTGCAAAGTTAATCCTTTTATATCAGGAGTGTCTTTCTTAAGTTCTGGAAAAATAGCAGCTCTTACTTCTACAAACTTTGCTTTCCATCCAATTACTTCATCCTCCCCTTCTGGAATTTCTATTTTTCATGGTTAAGTTTCTCTTTGTTTAATGCTTTTAACTGTTGTTTCTTTCTTTATAAAAAAAAATCTCTTTCTATTTTTGTGCTACATTTTGGGTTTTTCAGAACTGATTTTCAGTTCTCTAATTTGCTTTTTGACTAAATCGAGCTTACTTCATTTTTCATTTTAATAACTCTACTTTTCATTTCTAGCATTTCCTCTGGCCCCCTCTCCTTGCTTCATTTTGACCTGTTTAGAACTCTTTGTTCTTTTCTTAAGGAAGTTATTCATTCATTTATCTCTTTGGGCAAAGTAAACATACTTACTTGGAGACTTTGCCAGATGATTTTATTAGATTAATTCCATTGGGGATAAACTCATATTCTGATGATTGATTTTGTTGGCTGCCCTGGCATCATTACATTTTTTTCAAGGTTTTATAATTTGGGCTTATGGACTTGAATGAGAGTTATTCTTCCTCATCCATCTCTTTCTTCCTCTGTGCTCATGCTTCTTGGTTGCGTGTTTTTGCCTCTGCCTCCATTCCATTCTCAAGGTCTCTAGTCCAGAACCAGCTCTCATGATGACAATGGGGCACTGCTGCTTCAACAGGATAAGCCAACAGAGCATCCTGGTACACTCCAGGGGCTGCAGAACTAAGCCTGGTCCTTCTGCTTCTCTAGACCTCCAGCTTCCTTCTGCAGCTTTCAACTGCAATTAATTTCAGCCTCTGGCTTGGCCTGGCCCAACCCATAGATTGACGCCAGGAGGCAGTCTCTCTGGAGATTTCAGTTCCCTTCACCACCCGGGAATGAAACTCTGGACTGCCCCTGCCCTTCTAGACCTGAAACTCTACAGCCCACTTACCATCGTGCATTTCCATTCTGACTCTGGTCCATGGTCCTAGGCCATCTGTGTGATGGAATATTTAGTGCTAACTGTGGGCAAATTCAAGACACAGCAAGGTGGAAGCTACAATGCTTTTTATGACCCACCCTCAGAAGTCACACACCATCACAGTCGTGTACACAGCCCTGTTAATTGTGGGAAGGAACCACACAAAGGTGTGAAAAACAAGGGGCCAGAAGCATCAGGGGCCCTCTTAGAGGTTGCCTACCAAACCAAGGAGAATGCTTTGTTCTCAACCACATCTTTCCCATCACATAGATTCCTAGAGATTCCGGGCAGTAAAGAAGTCACAAGGTCAATTAGCCCTAACATCTAGCCCATATTGATCACTTCCTTAAAATCTTGGCTGACAATTTGAAACTGAGAGACCCAAAGCTTTGGCTCATTTACATTAGCATCTCCAAATCCCAAAAAGATGACTGTTTCGAGAGCAGGAACTTCCTTATTCTTCTGAAACTCTTGGAACATCTTGGCACATAGCAAAGAATGGATGCATTTTTGTTAAGTTGGTAAGTTCCCAGTTGTCGATTGACATTTGAAGATTAACTCATTGGCAAATTTTCAGCCTCCTTTTATCTATCTTTTTTTTTTTTGGCATGGGCAGGCACTGGGAATTGAACTCAGGTCTTCACCATGGCAGGCCAAAATTCTGCCACTCAGCCACCATCACCTGCCCTTTTAACTGTTGCTTTCAGCCTCTTTTAATTAAAATGTTTCTGTGCATTTTGAAAGTCCAGGCTTACGGGATCGGCCAACTCCAGGATCCTAGAAGGCAATTGTGCAGTGAACCTCGCCCTTAAAGCCGAGGTTGAATTTAGCGTCCTAGTGGGAACCAGATGAGATCCAGAACCAAAAGTACCGCCAGTGCCCCAGACCAAGGGTGTTAGCGAGCTGAGGTACATTTGACAGAAGCGACACCTGTAAATGGAGGAGCAGAATGTGGAGTGCACAGATTTGGGGGATGATAACCCAATAGCACCATGCTGTGGCTTCAGGTGACATTCCTCATCTCTCAACCGGCACAGTCATGCTCGTGAGTTGTCGCAGATGTGAAGCAATCAGAACTCTCCTGCAGTACCAGCAGGACCATGCATAGTTGGAATCATTTTTGGAGAGCGCTTTGGTAATATCCAATATAGGTAAAGACGCATACAATACGCACCCCAGCAATTCGACTCTTGATACGTACTTTAGAGCAGTGATGCTCCACCCTGCGGGAGTTTTGGGGTTTTTTTGATGGTCTGTTTGTTCTAAATCTGATGTCTCAGTTCCACCCTGCAAGATTTAGAATTTTTTGGTTCTGGGATGTGGCCCAGACATCAATATTTTTTTTGGGGGGGGAGGGGGATGGGAAAGGTAAAATTTTTAATGAATGCATATGATACAAATTTTGAGTTAGACGTAAGAATTGTTAAAATAATATGAAACCAATGCAAATGTTCCAAAAAATGATCATGATGATGAATATGCAACTATGTGATGACACCGCTAATCACTAATTATATATGTAGAATGGAATGATCAAAAGTTAAGAATGTTTGCATTTGTTTGGTGTTTTTTGGTACCAGACATCAATATTTTTAACCCCCCCCCCCAGGCTATTCTAACATGCATGTATACACACAGAAGGGCTTCCACCTTGCGCCAAGTACATAAACAAATTCAGGGGGGATTAAACATCTAAAAATAGAAAATATGTCTTTAAAATTCTTAGGAGTCCTTTGCAACATGAAAAAGTTAAAACGGGTGTATTAGTTAGGGTTCTCTAGAGAAACAGAATCAACAGGGAACACTCGCAAATATAAAATTTATTAAAGTGTCTCATGTGACCGCAGGAACTCAGAGTCCAAAATCCGCAGGGGAGGCTGTGAAGCTGATGATTCCGATGGAGGGTCTGGATGAACTCCACAGGAGAGGCTCACCAGCCCAAACAGGAAGAGCCTGTCTCTTCCGAGTCCTTGAAAGGCTTCCAGTGATTAGATTAAGCATCACTCATTGCAAAAGACACGCCCCTTGGTTGATTACAAATGGAATCAGCTGTGGATGCAGCTGAAGTGATCATGATTTAATTCTATGAAATGTCCTATGAAATGGCCAACCACGGCTTGGCCAAGTTGACACATGAACCTGACCATGACAATGGGTATAGCCCAAATACCCCTAAAGAGTGGGAGAAAGATCAAAGGTGATGGTGGAGTTATACTGAGAAGGTAGGGTTTGACAAATGAGTATGATTGCTGAATCGTTACACTGATATATCTTTGAGTCTCCAGTGTCTAAGATCAGCTGGAAGTAAAAGCCTAAAATAGTGGAATTATAACCCATACCAAACTCTGAAATCTGTTCTACAACAAATTGTTATGATGTGCTTTGAAATTTATTGCTTTTTTTGTATATATGTTTTTTTCATGAAAAAAAAAGTGAAGAAAAAGAGAAGGAGAAGTATAGCAGAGAAGACAGGATTTAACAAACAAGTATGACAGCCGGATCGCTATATAGATATTTCTTTTGGTCTCCAGTGTCTTGGAGCAGCTAGAAGAAAATAAAAGGAAAAATTGGGGAACTGTGACCCATATCAAACCTTAAAAATTTGTTCTATAACTAGTTGTTAAAACACACTTGGAAATTTATTGCTTTTGTGTGTATATATTATATTTCACAATTAAAAAAAGTTTTAAAAATTCTTAGGAAAAATTATAGGAGATGACCTTAACACTGTGGTGCGTAGAAGGATTCGATATGACTCAAAAAGCACAAAAGAAAAGATTGCTACATTTGGCTTTGAAATGTAAAAATCCAACATCTCAAAATACATCTCATATGCTCCTTTTATCTACAGTATGGACAGACGAGTAAAACATATGGATTAAAAATAAATAAATAATGGGGGCACAAATGTTAAAATAAATTTAGTAGATTAGGGAAATGCTACTGATCAATGAAAGGGAGTAATAAGGGGTACAAAAAATAGGGGAAACAAAGGCTAAAATATATTGGGTAGATGGAAATACTAGCGATCAATGAGAGGGAGAGGTAAGGGGATGAGTTTTTTCTTTTCATTTTTTTTTCTGAATTGATGCAAATGTTCTAAGAAATGATCACGAGGATGAATATATGAAAAAAAATGCATCATAAACACAGAAAAAAAGGTAAGCCACAGACAGAAAGAAGTGATTTGCAAATCATATAACTTACAAAGGATTAGTAATTCCAAATATAAAAAGAATCAAATGTTTTCTTAAGAAAAACACAATAATCACAATTACTTTCATAAGGAAATAATAAAAGGGGCAAAGTTATACAAGAACTATTTTCAACAGTAGAAAGGAAGCAAAGTAATCCCTGTAGTTGGCATTGATTATGATTAACACTGCAAATAAAGTTCCTTTATGAACTGGCAGAAATGTACAACACTTGTGCAAAGTGTTAACAATAGAGTATATATGGGGAAAAGGTAACTATTTCAAGCTACAGAGTTAACAGTAATATCTTATTATCCTTTCATCACCAGTAACAAGTGTATCACACCAATTCTATAGGTCAATAAGAGGGGAGAATAAGGGGTTCAGGGTGGTTTGGGTTTTCTTTTTACGTCTAGTTGTTATTTTTTCTTTTTGGAGCAATGAAAGTGGCCTAAAATTGAGCGTGATGATGATTGCACAACTGGCTGCTGCCACTGTGAGACTTTGTATACTTTGGATGGATTATACGGTATGTGAATTTATCTCAATCAACTCTGCAGTCAAAAAAAAATGAAGTTCGCACACTCAAAACAAATGAATCAAGTCCCCTTGGGGGAATGGTGAGAAAGGGGGAAAATTCAACTTCCCCAAGTTAAAAAAATAAAAAAGTGAATCAAGTAGAGCTATATGCATCATATGAACTGTTGATCAACAAAAAGAAGACCTGCAGAGTGGTAGGGCATGAAACCATTTATACAAACCTTTTGAAAAATGCAAATCAATACCTTATGTGTTTGTGATACCGGTGTAGGTGGTACAACTGTAAATACTGTGGTGGCTTGGAGTCGTGCACCCCAGAAAAATGTGTTCTTACACTTAATCCATTCCTGTGGCTCTAAAAAACCTATTGTAACTAGGACCTCCTAATTAGATCACTTCACTTGTGTGGCCCAACTGAATGGCGATGGGTCTTACTCCTGTTACTGAAGTCCCTCTACAGAAAGGCAGCAGTGAGAAGCTGGAAGCCAGTGGAACCCAAAAGAGAAAGAAGACATTGCTGCCTGCTTTGCCATGTGACGGGAAAGCCAAGGACCAAGGGAAGCCGCCAGCCAGCCCACCATACCACAATCCTTTGGAAGAAAGCATCGCCTTGCTGAAGCCTCCATTTGGATTCCTAGAACCATCATTTTGCTGAAGCCTGGATTTGAACTTCTCCTACCCTCAGAACCATAAACCAATAAACCATTGGTTAAGCCAACCCATTGCATGGTATTTGGTTTAGCAGCCGGGAAACTAAAACAAATACGTGCAAGAGTCTGAACGGAAAGTTACCCCATTTTTATTTTTACCTCCAGGGAGAAAGAAAAATGGAATTGGCGCTTCATATGAAACTGTATGCTTTAGGTATTCAACTGAGTCATAGTGCGTGAGTGCCTGTTGCATTACTATCTATACTTTTTTGAATGTCTTTTAAAATTATAAAAATTATTGGAAAAATAATCTAAAAATTAGCTCTAGTGCACGTGGGGCATACTCCTCTAGAGTCACAACTGATTCCTCGGGGATCTGATTATGCTGGTTTTCTGATCTTTCAATTTAAGGGGAAAGTAAATGAACTCGTAGAGAAACCAAGGCAGGAAGTCATTAGTTCACCCTGAGGGCCCATTTAGTAGCAAATATTGTGATTTAAAGTCCCAGACGTGATGAGCCCTAAGTACCGTTGGGGGGCGCCAGAGGACAGCGCAGGTCCGCACAGGCTGGGTTCTCCCAGGGACTAGAATTGGGCGGGGTCCCCCTTTGAGCGCTGGTTCATAAACCACCAGCGGGGGTCTTACCTCCTCTGGCGTGATTTGTGATGACGGGTTCCTGCTGTCTTTAACTGCCCTTGGCATGATCCAATAAGGTTTTGGGGAGCCCTTGACATGCAGTTTATTTTCCATTTGACTTTTTATTGGGGGTGGTGGGGGTTGCATGGTCCGCGTCTCAAACTGGGGCTCCCGCATGAGAGGTGAGCATCCTACTACTAAAACACCCATGCACCCCTTATTTTCCGTTTGCATACGGAGAGCTTTGAGGATGGACAATTAGACAGCAATGCTTGGTCGGTTGCGTGGTATTAAATAAAATTAATCTGGCTGGGTCACCTTTGTTCCTTCTGCCACCTCAAGAGCTCCCTCAGCGTGAAATGAGATGGCTTTATTGGCAAAAGTGCCCTTTTCATCACTCGAGGAATTGTCCTGTACTAGTAATTTGAACCACAGTAGAATAAAAAATAAAATACAAATACAAATAAAAAAGAAGAATGTGAAGGGGGAAAATGGATGGTTGAGGTGGTCACCCAAATATTGTAAAGAAAATTAGATGTAGACAGGTTGCTACCTGGTGAAAATGTGCAAGTGGCTGCCTTTCAAACTAGGAGCCTTTCCCACCTAGGAGGAATGTCTTCTGAGAAGTCATGTTAAAATGATCTGGCTGAACTCTGGAAGAGTCTGCCCACTTTACAATAAAGGAAGACAAAAAGTCACCAAGTATTTGCCTCCCATGAGTCCTTTGGAAAAGCATTTGTCCTACATAGAACTTTCTGCAACAATGAAAACGTCCACCTGCACTATTGCAGCCTGTGCTCACAGATGCACTTGGAACTGAAGAACTGAGTTTTAAATTTGATTTAATTTTAGTTATTTTAAGTTTAAATAGCCACATATGGCTAGAGGCCATCAAATTGGACAATGCTGGACTAAATATTTGCAAATATTTGTTAACAATAACAAATATATGTTGTTATTGCACCACTAAAATACACACTGGAAAATTAAATCCATGTTAGAATCAAATTTCGGTGTGTATACTTCTAAATTTTCTCCGCTAATATTGAATATACTAATAAATCACACCTTTATCTTTACAAAAACAGATTGTAAATTAATATTGCTTTGAATGTTAAAACAGTTCATGTATGGGGATTAGTAAAGCTATTTGATGATTAAGTGATTTCTGGTAATTGTTCTGATTACTAATGTTACTGAAATCTCTAACTGTGTTATTGGTTTTTTTTATTTGCTCCTTCTGAATTTGTAATTTTATGACATTTGAAGCTTTCCCTTGTCTTGCCTCTTTTAAATTAATTTTCTGCATATGGCTTTTATCTTTGCCTTTGTTTTTAATTTCACATAGAGTATCCAGTTCTTGAAATACATTAAAATAATTTGCAAAAGTTATTATATGGGGACCATCTCTCTATAGCAGCACTTTATATGATTTTTAATAGCCGGAGTATCTTCTGTTGAATGGTAATAATGGACAGGAATTATTCTAAGCACGTTGCCTATACTATCTTACCTGATCCTCAACCAACCCTACAAAGTAGGAATTATCCCGTCTAAAAGATGAGGACCCCAAAGTACATAGCAGTTACTGTGCAATTTGCCTGAAGTTGGGGATGAAGGAAGTGGGAAAGTCGGGGTTCCCAGACCCCAAGCCTTGCAGGCAGGTTTCAGAGCCTGCGCTTTCGTCTCACTGCTTTTAATGCCTCATTTAAAAGACACATTCCCAATTCCCTTTTTTTTTGTTTTGTGTTTTTGTTGTTTTATTTTTTCTAATGCCTTTTTAGGGTGCACGGGGTAGTTCAGTGGTAGAAGGCTCGCCTTCCATGCAGGAGACCCCCGGATTTAATTCCCAGACCATACATTAAAAAAAAAAGTCACTTTACTCATCAAATGGGGACAAAGATGAGCCCAGCAGACTGTGAGCCCGAGACCACTCATCTCTGCAACACCGTGCATGGGTGGCGACCTGTCTTTCTAGTGAGCACGTAAAATCGCCCACTTTAAAGCTGATCTCAATAGCTGCAGCTCCCTGCTTGGCTTCAGAGTACAGCACTCGAAAGCAGGTAAAAGCGTGCACAGGAGTTAACCTGCTTATGTTGTGTTTGTAGTCAGCAATACCACCCGCACCTTTCAAATACAGCTCATACACTTCTTATTATCTGTAACAAGTGATGGGTCTTGTTGCTACATAGAGAGATGTGGAGATACCGAAAGCATGCGCCTTGCCCCAAGGAGTTTACGGCCAAGTCAACACCTGGAGACGTGGACTCTCTAGCAAGTACAAAGAGACAGCTCCAGGAGAAAAATTCCAGGTGCAAGAGCAGAGACAGGAAATCCGAGCAGGGAAATCTCTAGAAGAGGGCGGCATTTGACCTGGAAGCTGAGCCTGCAAATGATGTGCATGCTTTCAGCTGGAAGAAATCCCAAGTGGGAAAGCAGAATGGTGTAAAGGTGTGTTGGTTTTTGACTTAGAAACCTGATTGAGTGAAGGTTAAGTCTCTTCTCTTCTTAACCCCAGTAAGGGGTTTGCAAGCCAGCAGCTACAGGCAGTGTCCTTGTTGAAGCTTTCTATTCTCTTTACAAATGAGTAAACGTTAACTGTCAAATAAAAATGAGAAAATCTAGGCAAATATAAGGGAAAAGAAAACAAATTACCTCGTTCTATCACTTAGAAATATTTCCTTCGTGTCTTATCTCTAACTACCCTCCCCACACTTTAATTTATAAAAATTGAGACTACTGAATATATATTTTATGTCCTTTTATTTAATGTTTATATTGTCAATACATATCATTTTGATGATTTTTGTTTTCTTTAAAACAGAAACATGCTATTTTAGTTTGCTAGCTGCCGGAATGCAACACACGAGAGACGGATTGGCTTTTAATAAAAGGAGATTTATTTCGTTAGTTCTTCAGAGGAAAGATGGCTAATTTTCAACTCTTTCTTATATGGGAAGGCACAGGGTGATCTCTGTTGGCCTCTCCAGGCCCCTAGGTTCCAACAACTTGCCCCGGGGTGATTCCTTTCTGCATCTCCAAAGGCCTGGGCTGAGCTGCGAGTGCTGAGATGAGTTACGCTGAGCTGCTTAGGCTGTGCTATGTTGAACTCTCTCATTTAAGCACCAGCCAATTAAGTCAAACATCATTCATTGCAGCAAGCATGCCTCTTAGCTGACTACAGATGTAATGAGCAACAGATGAGGTTCACATACCATTGGCTCATGTCCACAGCAATAGATCTAGGCACCTTCACCTGGCCAAGGTGACACCTGAATCTAACTACCACACATGCATACACATAATTTGAGTCAAATAGTTCTTTGAAAACTTTGTACACACACAAAAAAAGGTCCCAGAGTGCTCTCCTTAATCTTGTTCCTATTTTAAAATAGCATACTTATTACTGTTACTTCCGGGTGTGTAGCTGTCAGGCATTACCTATTGACTTCTCACTGGGAAAGAGAATAAGTTGACTTCTCCCTCACTCCCCTTCCCCTGCCACCACCACCCAGCTCCAATTCCCCATGCTCCCAGCTGGTCATGGAATTATTGTTATTTGCCTGCACTAATTTTTGTTTTTCCTAGAATTTATGCCAGTCTTATTTTTCATCTGTCTGCTTCATCTTCTCCATATCTATCTCTAGTATTTCTCCAAATCCCCACCGGATGTGTAAAATTCCTTTCTATACATTTTACCAATATTATCATCTTCAGGGTATTTCCTTTTTAAAAAAACCAGCATTCCTCTCTTAGCTGCCATCTGGGCATTCCCTGAGCCCTCGACCTGGGCTCTTCTTTCTCCTCTCTCTGGGTTGATCTGGCTCTCAGGGCTTTCTCTTGCTAGGTTTACTCCTTAATTTTGGTGGAACCCATCCTCTAAAAGTTTTGAAACCTTTGCATGTCTGTTAATGACTTTTGGGCTGCCCTTATGTGTGGATTGAATTCTAGGTTGGAAATCATTTTCCAGCATTTTTCGAAGGCGTTGCTCCATGGTCTTTCAGCTTCTAGTTCTCCTATAAGAGGTCTGATGCCAGTTTGATTTTTTGATTCTTTGCATGAAACCTGTTTTTTTTGTTTGTTTGTTTGTTTTCACTAGAAACTTTTAGAAAGGAACTTTTTTTTTGGCATGGCATGGAATCGAACCTAGGTCTCCGCCATGGCAGGCGAGAATTCTGCCGCTGAGCCACCGTTGCCTGCCCAGGAACTTCTTTTTGTCCCACGTTCTCTGAGATGTCATGATAATGTGCATGGCCTGGATCTGCGTTTATCTACTGAGCTGGCCACTCAGCGGGCCCCTTTGATTTGGGCTCCTCATGTCGTCAATTCTGGAAAATTTTCTTGAGTTATTTCTGGGGCAGTTTCTATCCTCTATTTTCTTTGTTCTGAGGGATACCTTTGTGGGGAGAGGAATTAGCTTATATTCAAGGAATGCAAATTAAAACCACAATGAGGTACCACTTTACACCCATTAAAATGGTTAACTGTAAAAGAACTGATACTATCAAGTGTTAGCAAGAATGTGGAATAACTGGAAACTCATACACTGCTGGTGGGAATGCAAAATGATGAACCACTTTGAAAAATAGTTCAGCAGTGTCTCGTGAAGTTAAACATATACTTACAGCATGATCTAACAATTCCACTCCTAGAGATTTACCCAAAATAAATGAAAATATGTGCTTACCCAAAGGCTTGTGTGGTGGTTTGAAACTCTATGTAACCCCAGAAACGCATATTCTTAAAATTAATCCATTCCTGTGGGTGTGGGCCATTGTAAGTAGGATCTTTTGATGAGGATACTTCCATTAAGGTGTGGACCAGCTCATTTCAGAATGGGTCTTAATCCTTTTACTGAGGTCCTTTAAAATGGAATGAATACAAAGAGAGAAAAGCTCCAGAAGCAAGAAGCAGAAGGCAATAAAACTCAGAAGAGAAAGGAAAGATCAGCAGATGCTGCCATGTGCCTGGCCATATGGCAGAGAACCCCCCAGCAGCCGGTCTTCTGAAAGAAAGAATCCCACTTTGATGATACTTTGATTTGGACATTTTTCTCAGCCTCAAAACTATAAGCTAACGAATTTCCATTGTTAAAAGCCAATCCATCTTGGGGTTTGTTCATATGAAACTTAACCCCACAAAGGATAGGTCAAGTCTACTTAAAATTTAGGCCTAAGAGTCACCCCCAAGAGAGCCTCTTTGGTTGCTCAGATGTGGCCTCTCCCTCTAGCCAACATGACGAGCAGTCTCACCACCCTCCCCCTCTCTGCATGGGACATGACTCCCAGGGGTGTGGACCTTCCTGGCAACGTGGGACAAAGATCCTGGAATGAGCTGAGACTCAGCATCAAGGGATTGAGAAAAACCCTAGAATGAGCTGAGAATTAACATCAAGGGATTGAGAGAACCTTCTCAACCAAAAGGGGGAAGAGTAAAATGAGACAAAGTGTCAATGGCTGAGGGATTCCAAACAGAGTCGAGAGGTTATCCTGGAGGTTATTCTCACGCATTAAGTAGATATCACCTTGTTGTTCAAGGTGTGATGTAGAGGCTGGAGGGAACTGCTTGAAAATGTAGAGCTGTGTTCCAGTAGCCATGTTTCTTGATGACGATTGAACAATGATATAGCTTTCACAATGAGACTCTGTGAATGTGAAAACCTTGTGTCTGATGCTCCTTTTAGCTACTATATCAACAGAAGAGTAGAACATATGGAATAAAAATAAATAATGGGGGAACAAATGTTAAAATAAATTTAGTTTGAAATGCTAGTGGTAAATGAAAGTGAGGGGTAAGGGGTATGGTATGTATAACCTTTTTTTTTCTCTGTTATTATTTTATTTCTTTTTCCGTTGTCTTTTTATTTCTTTTTTTAAATCGATGCAAATGTTCTTAGAAATGATGAATATGCAACTATGTGATGATATTAAGAATTACTGATTATATATGTAGAATGGAATGATATCTTAATGTTTTGTTTGTTAATTTTTTTAATTAATAAAAAAAGTTAAAGAAAAAAAAAAGCCAATTCATTTGAAACTTTCTGCGTTTTCAGCATCTCTCCAATTAAAGCAACTTGCATGCAAATGTTCACAGCAGCTTTCTTCATGATAGCCCCCAAACTGGAGAGAACCCAAATGTCTTTCAAAAAGAGAAAGGATAAATAAATTGTGGGAATACTATGGCAATTCTCATATTATAGACACAGAATGGAATACTATTGGAGTAGTCAATTTGATGTGTCCACTTCGCTAGGTTTTGATAACCAGTTGTTTGACCAGCAAGCTCTGGCCTGATTATTACTGTGAGGGTATTTCTTAGACGGATTTGCATCTATGGTCACTTGATTGCATCTATGGCTGATTGCATCTACAATCAACAAAGGAGATTACCCTCAGCAATGGGGGGAGTCTCATCATCCGATCAGTTGGAAATTTTAAAACCTCAAGAACTGAGGTTTTCAGAAATCGGAAAGAAGAATTTCTGCCTCTTCTTTAGCCAGCCAGCTCCCCCGGGAAATCCAACTTCCCTATTTTTTTAGAGTCTCCACCTGGCAGCCTGCCTTATGAAATTTGGACTTGTGAGATTTCAGAGTCACCTTTATTGGACTTTCCACCTTGAGGCGGTGGTGAAAATATTCCATATCTTGATTGTGTTAGTGAATACATGGGTGTAACATTTGTTAAAATTTGTCAAACTGCCCACCTTAAAACACTTACATTTTATTGTATGTAAATTATTCTTCAATAAAGTTGTTAGGTTGTTGTAATTGGGTTTTTTTTCTTTTTTTTTGCAATTGACTCATTTGTCCTCATTTGTGTCCCTGCCCCACCTTCCTTCCTGGTCTTCCACCTTTTATTGACCCATCCTTGTGGGAGAGGAAATAAATGCACAGGGCCCATCTGTCATCTTTGCTAGCTTTTCAAAGAAGAACCATCTACCTTTTGTTTAAGTGTTTATTAGGAATCTGTACATAAAGTGTTCAAGAAGTATTTGTTGAATAAATGAACGATGAACCTCAGTTTTGTTCTCATGGGCAACAAGATGGTGAATTGTGAAGTTTGGACCTGGCAATACTTACTTTTAAAAACTGATTTGAGACACTCTAAATCTGAGCTATGTAGCTGTGGCTGTTTTGATCATGGTATAAATTCCACATCTACTTGAATCATTAAATGTGTTTCCTCATCTGAAGAACCAAGATGATGAATGGAAAACCCTAAGAAAGCAGCTTATCACTTAGTAAGCCTTTACCCAATGCTAGGGTTGTTTTTTGTTTGTTTGTTTTAAGTAGGACTTTCAACAGTTTATCCTAGAAAAATATGTGAAAAAGAATTATTTTTATCTTACTATTTTTTTTTCCTTCTCCTTATGGCATAAAGAGCAGCTCAACAGACAAAATTTGAGTGTCAGTAAGTCATTTTGTAGATGTGTTCACCGCTGCGTTGGTGATAATAGCTCAGTGGTTTTTAATGGTTCCAAAATTGCAGTTTGGAACCATTAAAAACACCCTCAGTGCTACTTTTTATTGTTTTAATGTTTTGAGAAATCTTCACACACATACAGTCCACACATGGTTTACACTCAGTGGCTCACAATATCATCACATAGTTGTGTATTCATCACCATGATCATTTTTAGAACATTTGTATCACTTCAGAAAAAGGAAAAATGAAAAACTCATGCATCCCAAACCCTCTACCCCTCCTTCTCATTGACCTCTAGTATTTCAATCTACTCAATTCTTTACCCTTTATCTCCCTATTATTTATTTACTTTTATTCTTATTTTTTAACTCATCTGTTCATACCCTGGATAAAAGGAACATCAGACACACAGTTTTCACAATCACATGCTCACACTGTAAAAGCTATATAGCTATACAGTCATCTTCAATAATCAAGGCTACTGGAACACAATTCAATAGTTTCAGGTGCTTCCCTCCAGCCACTCAATACACCATCCATAAACTAAAAAGGGATATCTATATGATGCATAAGAATAACCTCCAGGACAATCTCTTAACTCTGAATGAAATCTCTCAGCCAGTGAAACTTTATTTTGTCTCATTTCTCTCTTCCCACTTTTGGTCAAGCAGACTTTCTCAATTTCCTGATGCTGGGTCTGGTTCATCCTGGGATTTCTGTCCCACATTGCCAGGGATTTTTATACCACTGGGAGTCATGTCCCATGTAGTGAGGAGGGCAGTGAGTTCACTTGCTGAGTTGGCTTAGAGACAGAGGCCACATCTCAGCAACAAATGAGGTTCTCTAGGGGGTGACTCTTAGGCATATCGTAAGTAGGCTTAGCTTCTCCTTTGCAGGAATAAGCTTCATAGAGGTAAGCCCCAAGACTGAGGGCTCAGTCTGTTGAATTGGTTGTTCCCACTGCTTGCAAGAATATCAGAAATTCCTCAGATGGGGAAGTTGACTATTTCCTCCTTTCTCCCAGTCCCCAAGGGTCCTTTGCAAATGCTTTTTATTTTGTACCCAAATTACTCTGGGATACATCAGGGCATCACACTAACTTGGACAAACCATAAGGATCTCATGCCCTATTCAAGATTCCATGTAATTATGGTGTTCAAATAAACTGATCATATATATTAAATTGGATAAGGCACTACCCAAAATATAAATTTTGCACCAAATAAACATCCTTT
Source organism: Tamandua tetradactyla (assembly GCF_023851605.1). Taxonomy (NCBI): domain Eukaryota; kingdom Metazoa; phylum Chordata; class Mammalia; order Pilosa; family Myrmecophagidae; genus Tamandua; species Tamandua tetradactyla. The sequence goes on from NC_135335.1 coordinate 12,921,193, forward strand.
CCTTTGGTATCACACAGAAGTTGAAGTTTTAAAATACAGATCATATCATCCTTTACCCTGCATTCTGATTTACCTTAGTGCTCTCCGAATCAGTTTCATCTCATATCTCTAGTTGAAATTTGATCATTTTTTCAACTTTTTAAACAGTTGCTGTATAGGGTAATGCTGACTTCCGTCCCCTCAGGGCTCTAACTCTGGTCTCAGGTGTCACACAAATACCCAGTTTCAGGAAACGACCAAGTTATACTCAAATATAGCTCAACATCTCAGAATTTAAAAACAACATACAACTCCTGAATATATGTGACTGCTGTAAGAACTTACAATCTAGGACCCTTTACAATAAGCTCCAACCTGATACCCCATGCTCTTGACTTTAGTTCACCAAATTTTATATTATAGTTAGTCCATATGATTGAGGCATGATAATATTTGTCTTTTTGTTTCTGACATTTCATTCAACATACTGTCCCTAAGTTTCATTTACCTAGTTGTATCAGCGCTTCTTTTTGGTTAAGAGTTATAGTAAGTAGAATAGTGCTCCATCCTCCACAAATGCCCAAATCATAATCCCTGGAACCTGTGACTATGTTAGGTTATGCAACAATGGGAAATTAAGGTAGTAGATGGAATTAAGGTTGCTAACAGACTGACATTAGATTAGGCAGGTTATCGAGAATTATCTGGTAGACCCAATGCAAACATGAGGGCCCTTAAATGTGGCGTATTCATTTGTTAAGCTGCCAGAATGCAATATACCAGAAATGGAATGACTTTTGAAAAGGGAATTTACTAAGTTACAAGTTTATAATCCTAGGGCTATAAATATATTCTAACTAAGGCATCCAGAGTAAGATATCTTGGCTCAAGGAAGGCTGATCTGGAAGACATGTGGCAGGCATCTGCTGGTCCTTGTTTCCAGTTCCATTGCTTCCAGCATCTGATGCCAGTGGTTACCTCTCTAAGCGTCTGTATCTGCTCTTCCAAATATCTGTTTCTGTGTCTGCATCTGAATTTTCTCCAAAATGTTTCATCTTTTAAAGGACTCTAGTAAACTAATCAAGACCCACCTAGAATGGGCAGAGTCACATTTCCAGGTAATCAAAAGGCCACATTCGCAATGGAGATAATCTAATCAAAAGCTCCACCCTACCATATCGAATCAGATTTTAGAAAATGGCTGCCTGCAAAAGATTGGATCAGGACTAACACATGGATTTTCTGGGGTACATAATAGCCTCAAACCAGCACAGGTGGACAGGGTAGGCAGGAGAGGAGGTTGGAGTGCTAAGTCTCAGCATTGCTGGCTTTGAAGATGGAGGGGCCCATGAGCCAAGGAATGTGGGTAACCTGTAGAGCTGGAAAAGGCAAGGCAAGGAATTCTCCCTCAGAGCCTCCAGAAAGAAATGCAGCGCTGCTGACGCTTTGATTCTAGCCCACTGAGACTTTTGACTCACAGAACTGTAGGATAGTAAACTTTTGTTGTTTGAAGTCACCAAGGATGTGGTAATCTTTTACAGCAGCAATAGAAAACTAATACAGCAAGTAAAACCACATAAGCCACTTAAGGCAGCAAAGTAAAGGTAATTAGTTAATATGCTCCTGTACTAATTTCTTAACTACTTTGCCAACTTACCTAAAGGATTGCTCCACCTACCTACACAATATCATATTAAGCTTCTTCCCAGAGCATTATGAAAATGGAATCCTTCAGAAAATAGAGATTTACACTATTTTAATCCTGAGTTTAACTATAGAAGAAATTGTTGCTGATTCCTACTCATGTAACTTAGAAGAGCCCAATCTTAGAGGAGGGGATGAGGAAGCATTCTTATTCTAAATTCCAAATGCAATTCTGAAACAAAGTTGTGGATGCTCCATAAGTCCTTGTTAACTTTAATCAGTGGAGACCTTTCTAAAGCTGTCTCTCTTCTCCTGATTCTATCGAAGGCCAGGATTTCTTTCCAAACCATCCCTCCCCTGACTCTGCAGGTCCTCCCTCTCCTAGGGTTACAGTTGGAAATATCAGATGCTCTTTGTTTTTTCCTTCAGCTGCCCTTTCTGAAACTGATTTCCCTCTGTGGACTGGAGGGGTGAGCTTCAAACCAATGTCAGAAGGATTTATAACCCTTATTCCACTCAGATTCTCCTGGGCCTGTGCACAGAGGAAGCAGGAAGAGTACAGAAAGGAAAGGTCAGGAATAAATGATTAATCAGCACATGCCCAGGAGTTTTACTAGGCTCTGCTGAGACAGAAGCTAAAGAAAAATAAAATGTGGAGTCATGCTCCCCATCCCCGAGAACCCACTTGCAACCATGGACATGAGTCCCCATCAGAGATGGGTCTTTGTCTATACAATAGTGTTAACTTCCAAGAAACTTTCCATGTTCTCTCCTTTCAACAGAATCTGATGAATACTGAAATCGTTCAATGCACAAAATATAAACGCAGCGGCTCACTTGTAAAACCTAAGATCTGTGGTTAATTCTCTGCTTGACTCATTCACATGTCCATTCGATCAGGAAGGCTTGTCACATCTCTACCTCCAGGGCACATCCCAAACCCACCCTCTCCTCCATGGCCAGACACTGGTCCAAGCTGCCAGCAACCCTCTTGTAACTCATCTCCTTGCTTCTACTCTTGCTTTTCTGCTGCCCAATTTCCCCTCGGCTGCCAGAGTGAGCTTTTAAACATGTAATTTAGATCACGTTGCTCCCCTGCTTAAAACCTAGTGAGTTCTCCCAGCTCATGGAATAAAAGCCGAGCTTGTCCTTAAACACAACCCATTCCTTTGAGCGTGAATCCTTGTCAGTTGGACCTTTTGGTGAGGTTACTTCATTTAAGGTGTGGCCTGGATGAGTCAGGATGGGTCTTAATCCTATTACTGAAGGCCTTAGAAGGAAGGTCAAGAGAGAGAAAAAAAATCATGGGAAGGAGCAGATGTCCGTGGTACCCAGAGAAGCCCAGAGAGGCTGCCATGTATATTGTCATGTGATAAAAAAATCAAGGACCACGGATCGCTGGTAGCTAGCCCCAGAAAGACGCAGTTTTCTGGGAGAAGGTACTGCCTTGACGATGACTTTATATTGGGTTTTCCCTAGCCTTGAAACCATGTGCCAATGAATTTCCATTGTTCAAGCCAACCCACTGCACGGGCTTTTGCTTTGGCAGCCAGGAAACTAGAACAGACCCCACAACATCCATCTCAAGCTCCTCTTCCACCCCATCTCCTGCCACTTTCTCTCCCACTCTCAGTGTTCTGGCCACTCTGCCCATCTTTTTGTTCCTTGAACACACTGAGCTCACTCCCACCCCAAAGCCTTGCTCTTCCTATTCTCCTCTGCCAAGAAAGCTCTTCCCCAGACATCTACATGATTGGCTCCTGCTGGAACCCAGGATTTGGCTTAAGTATCACTATTGCAGAAAGACCTTGCCTCTCTAAATCTAAAGTAGCCACTCAGTCCCTGCATCCCATGTCCCTACTGTATTTTCATCACAGCCCTTATCATCACCTAGTACTTCCTTCTTTGTGTATGATGTAGTATCCATTGCTTCCTTCTTTGTGTACGATGTAGTATCCATTGCTTCCCCCTTGCTGAAAGCTCCAGAAAGACAAGCGTCTGCCCTGCTGTGTCCACAACACCTTGAATCCATGAAAAGAATTATGTCTTGAGGGGTTTTCCCATTTTCTGATGTAAGCTGGCTTCCTTCTCCTTTCTAGGAACAGTGACCAAGTGCCTCATCCTCAAACAATAGACAATGAAATCAGGAAGAGAATTCACCTTTAAATAGAAGAGAAAGTCTAGGAGCATATTGGCAGACATCCCTCCATTTGACTCACTCAGAGAGGAAAATGGACAATAGACGTTAGCTCTATATATGCAGCACTAGACAAATGGACCATCTTGACAGGGCTTTATGTCAGGTGTGACCTCCCCGTGTCCAGAGGCTAATTGTGTCTTGGAAGGATACCGTAAGACGTGGTTAGTTTATTTTGAACATTATCCAGATGCCCAATAGATGGAAGGAGTCTAAATGTTCAATGACTGAGAAGCAGAATGGCAAACAGTGATACATTTACATGATGGAATATGGTACAGCTACAAAAAGGAGGGACTTCAAGGGTCACACAATGGACTGAATAAACCTTGGGGAAAATGAGCCAGAAACGAAAGAACAAATATCCTAACGTATCTCTCAGAAAATACTTTAAGAAGATGTGAGTCTCGATTGTAAGCCCTCATAGCAGCCACATTTGGTCTGAAGTTGCAGATATATTTCTGGATTCTGAGACACTGAACTGTACGTGTATCAGCTGGTATTTCCCTGGAACTCTGAGTAACTCTGTGACACCTAGGATCCAGAAATGGTGTGCTGCAGCCCTGAAAGTTAGCCTAGCTATGTACAATAACAGTTAAAGTAACCGAGAAAAAAAAAAGATCAGGCCTCAATTAGAGTTGAAAATGAAGCCAATTTGGCTGGGTCTATGGTAAATTAGAATGCAGGGTAAAAGATGACAGTGTGTGTACTCTAGATCTTCAGCTACTGTATGAGACCAAAGGCAGAGAAGTTTATTATGTCTAGAATCTAAACTTTCTGTAACACATAATCTAAATTAACCTCTCTCAATAGCTCATTGAGACAACCCAAACTCTTGGAGTCCAGAATAAGTATGAAGTCTTATAATTCTGTAGAGTTTAATATAATACCAGGACACATCCCAGACTATTGTGGGCTGATAAATAAAAAGTATTGGTAGAGTCACTTGAGGGTCCAAAGGAATAAAAAGAAGGAACTATTAAACTTTCCCACTGGAGAAACCTCAGGTATCCTCTCAACCATTGGGGACTCCCGAGAAAATAGGTCAAGCCCTGGATTTTGAGTCTTGCCCCTTATGAAACACACTCCTGTAGGGGAGAAGCTAAGACTACCCAAAATGAGGCCTAAGAGTTGCTTCCAGGAAGCCTCTTTGTGGCTCAGATGTGGCCTTTCTCTCTCTCTAAGCCCAACTCTGCAAGGAAAATCATTACCCTTCCTGCTATGAAGGACATGACATTCAGGAGTGAAAATCTCCCTGATAATGTGGGGTATGACTCCGCGAGATGAGTCTGGCCCTGGCACCATGTGTTCTAGTTTGCTAGCTGCCGGAATGCAATATACCAGGAACGGAATGGCTTTTGAAGGGGGAATTTAATATGTTGCTCGTTCACAGTTCTAAGGCCAAGAAAATGTCCCAATTAAACAAGTCTATCCAATCACAGGCATCCAGGGAAAGATACCTTGATTCAAGAAAGCTGATGAAGTTCAGGGTTTCTCTCTCAAGTAAGAAGGTACATGGCGAACACGGTCAGGTTTCCTCTCTCATCTGGAAGGGCACATGGCGAACACAATCAGGGCTTCTCTCTCAGCTGGAAGGACACATGGTGGACACGGCGTCATCTGCTAGCTTTCTCTCCTGGCTTCTGATTTCATGAAGCTCCCCGAGAGGTGTTTTCCTTCTTCATCTCCAAAGGTCGCTGGCTCGTGGACTCTCTGCTTTGTGGTGCTGCAGCGTTCTTTGCTCTCTCCAAATTTCCTTCATTCTCCAAAATGTTTCCCCTTTTAGAGGCCTCCAGAAACTTATCAAGACCACCCAGATGGGTGCAGACATGTCATCACCTAATCTAGCTTAACAACCACTCTTGATTAAATCACACATCTAATTACAGGTTCAAACATAATAGAGATTATTCTGAATGGGATTTTTGATTAACACATGGCTCTTTCTAGGGTCCGTACATCCTTTCAAACCAACACACTATAGGATCAACAACATCTTCCTGACCAAAAGGGGGAAAAGACATATAATAGAGTAAGGCATCAATGCCCAAGAGAGATCAAATGGAGCCAAGAAGCTATTCTGAAGGCTGCTCTTATGCAAGCTTCAGTTAAATAGTGCTAATTACCGTGGTTTACTAAACCCCAACCAACATCACTCTTATTGACTCTTAAGAACACTGAGGCCTCAAACTGAGACTCTATAAAGGTTTCATGCACTAGCTTTGCCTTCCTGGGGCATATAATTCCTAGAGGGTTCCTAGGTCAGATAAACCCTGAAACTCAAGAGGGACCAGCCTTTCTAGGATTATCAATTAATTACATCCTCCTATCCTTTAGTGTTGACTCCTCTTCTCAACATGAAAGAATCAGAAGGGGCACTGCCCAAAGATCCCTACAGATTGAGAGAAGGATTAAAGGAGGAGGGAGTATAATAGAGAAAATGGGATTTAGCAAATGAGTATGGCTGCTGAATTACTATATTAATATTCCTTCTAGCCTCCAGTGTTTTGGAGCATTGAGAAGGAAAATTCTGAGATGGTGGAATGGTAGCCCATGACAAACTCTGGGATCTATACTGTAACTATTTGTAGACGTGTGCTTTGAAAGTTATTGCTTTTTTCTTTCTTTGCTTTGCAAATATATTTTACAAAAAAAAAAGTGTTTATCAAAAAAACCGAGGCACTCCATTGATTCAACCTCCAACAATTCTTTGAGTCCCTTCTCTTTGCTAGGCACAGGGGGTTCGAATGATACAACCAAGGGAAGCTCCTGGGGCACTTCAGGTCCACATGTCTTGGGCCCCAGTTCAATGACTTCTCACAACCACCATCTTTCTTCTTCCTTGGGCTTGTTAAATCAAAGAAGGAGGCAATTTAGTGTAATGATCAAATACCTGGGTTAAGATTTCCCCTCCATGATTTATAGTCTCTGTACCTTAGTTTCTTCATGGTTAAAATGAGAATGATGGTCCCTCTTGCTAGGGCTATTGTGAGGATTAAATAAGGAGAGAATACTATAACAGCACTGAGCAGAGCTGATATCAAACAAGTAGCCTATGTTAGAAAAATTTCAGTAGACAGATGGATAGTTTCTCTCCTTGGGGAATATCGAAGAGTAGGTCATATGCTCTTGACCTTGCCTTTCCTGTATATTCATATATAAAGTCAATTTGCTTGGCCTTATCACCAGAAGGAACAGCATCTTATATGTGGATTGGCAGGGACCAGGAGATGATAGCAGAACCACTGCAGCCCTCTTGACCTGTGAGGCTGTGACCGGGATGGGAAAAGGAAGGAAGATGTGAGGTCTGGAGGTGAGAGAGGCAGTAAAGCACTGGGGATCCCTAGTATCATGGATTTCAAAAGTCAGAGAATCTTACTTTTCACTTAACTTATTCCTTCTTTTCTTTCTGCTCTTCTTTCTTTTCCTTCCTTCTTTCATTTCTGCTTTCCTCTCTCCCTTCCTTCTTCCTTCCATCCTTGTTTCCTCCCTTCCCTCCCTTCCTTCTTCATTCCATCCTTGTTTCCTTCCTTTCCTTCCTTCCTTCCTTGTTTCCTTCCTTCCCTTCCTTCCATCCTTATTTCCTTCCTTCCATTCTTTTTGTCTTCCTTCCCTTCCTTCTTCCTTCCATCTTTGTTTCCTTCCTTCCTTCCTTCCTCCCTCCCTCCTTCCCTCCCTTCCTCCCTTCCATCCTTGTTTCCTTCCTTCTTTCCTCCCTCCCTCCCTCCCTCCTTCCCTCCCTCCCTTCCTCCCTTCCATCCTTGTTTCCTTCCTTCTTTCCTCCCTCCCTCCCTCCCTCCTTCCCTCCCTCCCTTCCTTCCTTCCATCCTTGTTTCCTTCCTTCCTTCCTTCCTCCCACCCTCCCTCCCTCCTTCCCTCCCTCCCTTCCTTCCTTCCTCCCTTCCTTCCTTCCATCCTTGTTTCCTTCTTTCCTTCTTTCCTTCCTTCCTTCCTCTCTCTCTTTCAGAGTTGGGAAGGCCCTTGGCTACCCTTTCAGAGGACAGCGGATATAACATAAAGGCCACTGGGCAGGGCTCAGGATCTCAGACAGTAACTGGAAACCACCTGTCACCACAGGGAAGCACGTGGTGGAGCAGTCAGGAACACCGGCCGCAGAGCCCAGTGGACTAGGGATGAATTCCTGGTTCTGCGACTTAGACCTCTGGGTCTCTTTCTTCCCCCAGGTAAAGGGGGTACTATTCATCTCATAGGTTTGCCGCACCGATTCAATGAGGAAAGCTCTTTATGCTGCCCCTTTATGCTGTATGCAAGCATCTTGTGCAGTTATTATTATCACTTACCATTACTGTAATTACCAAGAATTACTTTCAGCAGATCAGTTCACCTCTGTGACCTGCGGGCTTGTCATCCAAACAATACATCTTTTTCTGTTGCGTAATTTAAAATACATACCTTCAGAAACACATCCTGTCAAGTTCAAATATGCTTCTGCTTTCCTTCTTCCTACAAGACTTCTCCTCTATTTGCTGTGGCATTTGAACTTGTTTAGTTCAACTAGACAAGTGAGTCCTTTGAGATGAGGTCGTTACTTGAGCCAGACATGTGTCAGCCTTACCCTGAGGAGAAAGAATACTCACTTCCTGCTTCACCAAGAATGCACTGGGTGAAATCCTCTTGAAACATGCCCTGCCTCCTCCTGGAACTGTTTTCGTTTTTGTTTTGTTTTTCTTTAAAGAATTTATTGTGGTAACATAAGCATCACATACGATTTTCCATATTAACCACTTTAAGTGTACAATGCAGTGGCAATAACTACATTTGCCATGTTGTGCTACCATCACCTCACTGAATTTTTTTTTTTTAGGTTTTATTTTTAGTTATTTTTTTAAATATTTTTATTGCAAAATCTTCACACACATACAGTTCATACATGGTGTACAATCATCACATAGGTGTGTATTCATCACCATGATCATTTTTAGAACATTTGCATCACTCCAGAAAAAGAAACAAAAAGAAAAAGTTCATACATCCCATACCCCTTACCCCTCCCTCTCATTGACCACTAGCATTTCAACCTACCCAATTTTTTTTACCCTTTACCCCACTCCTATTATTTATTTACTTATTGTCCTTATTTTTTATTCATCTATCTGTACCCTTTATATATTTTAGTTATAAAATCATCTTCAAGAATCAAGGCTACTCCATGTTTCTTGAAGATGATTGTATAATGATATAGCTTTCACAACGTGACTGTGTGATTGTGAAAACCTTGTGTCTGATGCTCCTTTTATCTACCTTGTTAATAGACGAGTAGAACATATGGAATAAAAATAAATAATAAGGAGAAAAAATGTTAAAATAAAAAAAAGAATCAAGGCTACTGGTACACAGCTCAATGGTTTCAGGTACTTCCCTCCAGCCTCTCCAATACACCATAAATTAAAAAGGAATATCTGTATAATGTGTAATAATAACCTCCAGGATAACCTCTCGACTCTGTTTGAAGTCTCTCAGCCACTGAGAGTTCATTTTGTCTCGTTTCTCTTGCCCCTCCTCTCCTGGAGCTATTTTGAAGCTCAACAGAGATGATAATGTCCTTCAAATCCCTTTGAAAGTGAAAGCACTGGTCCAAAGGCTAGTGGCATTTTTATTTCATTTCTACAGACCAGGAGCACTGGGCGTGGCTCATCCTCACCCCTGGTTGGCAGCTGCACTGAGCCTTGACATCACAAAAGTGCCACCAACCAGATGACTTAGAACAGCAGAAATTTATTGTATCACAGTTCTAAGGATAGAAGTCTGAAAACCAAGGAGGCATCTGCAGGGCCGGGTTCCCTCTAAACCCTGCAGGGGAGAGTTCTCCTTCCTTTCTTCTTCTAACTTCCGGTGTTCCTTGACTTGCAGCTGCAGCTCTTCAGTCTCTACCCCTTGTCCATGCATGTCTGTGTCCAAATTCCTGTCTTCTTATAAGGACAGTGGTTGTATTGGGTTTGGACCCAATCGGATCCAGTTTGGCCTCATCTTAACTAATCACATCTTCACAGTGGTGGGAGAGTGCAGACAGGGTCCTCTACTTTCTCACACCCTCTTGCTCTATCCTGTTCTTATTCTTTTGGTGTTGAGATTAGGACAAAAGAGAGGGGATTTGGTGTTTCTCTCCATGACTGCACAAGGCAAGCTGTCCATTAGCTGTTCTTTGTGACAAGCCCTCATCCATAGTTGTGGTTGCTTCTCTGTCTTCTCCAGCCATCACTTTCTTTATAGGGCAGACATCATCCAAATACTGCTTCTCTCAGGTGGGGTGGGGGTGGGGGGGCCCATTCCTAGCTCTTCAGAGGTGCAGGGGGAGGAGCGGGGCCTTTCCCTGTGGGAGAGGACTCAGCCTCTCCCCCTACTCCAATTACTCGAACCCCACCCAGCTGAGTTCAGGCTGTATAACCCAGTGCTTCTTCTTCTTCTTCTTCTTTTTTTTTTTTTTTAACTTTTTTATTATATAATATAACATATATACAAAGCAATGAAAGAAAAAAGCAATAGTTTTCAAAGCACTCTTCAATAAGTAGCTACAGGACAGATCCCAGAGTTTGTCATGGGCTACCATACCATCCTCTCAGATTTTTCCTTCCAGCTGCTCCAGAATTTGGGGGCTAGAAGGAATAAATATCTTTTTATCATCACAAGCGACTTTTTCTTTTTTGTGAAAAATAACATATATGCTAAAAAGCAATACATTTCAAAGCATAGCACAACAATTTGTTGTAGAACAGATTTCAGAATTTGGTATGGGTTACAATTCCACAATTTTAGGTTTTTCCTTCTACCTGCTCTAAGATACTAGAGACTAAAAGAAATATCAATATATTTGCATACTGTACTTTTTTGTTAAACCCTACCTTCTCTGTATAATTCCACCATCATCTTTGATCTTTCCATCCCTCTCTTTAGGGGTGTTTGGGTTATGGCCATTCTAACTTCTTCATGTTGGAAGGGGCTGTCAATAATATGGGGGAGGGGGTAGAACTATTTGACGTTCTGGAGAGGCTGAGCTCTCGAGGTTTAGCCCAGTACTTTTTCTTTTTTTTTTTTTTTTGCATGGGCAGGCACTGGGAATCAAACCCGGGTCCCCAGCATGGCAGGGCAGGACTGTGCCTGTTGAGCCACCATGGCCCGCCCAAGCCCAGTACTTCTTGAAGTCTAGGGTGATGGACCAAGTTGCTTTTCTTTATTGCCAAAGTGTCACACATGCATACTTACATAAAATACATTAAAAATGACTAGGAGAATGATTTAAATAAAAAAGAGAGACTTACAAATACAAGCCCCATTTTATTATCAGATCCCCAGGAATTTACACTGTCAAATTGCTATGAAACTTTCTAAAAACATCTCTTATGCTTTCTCAGATTGGGAACAACCTTTGAATGAACCAAGGCCTGCTGCCAGAACAAAATGTGTTGCACTGGTCCACTCCACCTTCAAAGAATTTGCTGTGTTTTAATAAAACACGTCATTTCTTATAATGCTATAAATTTGCTATCATTATTTGTTTATAATATAAAACAGTATTTGCCATTTCCCATTTTCCACCACCACCACCCCCAACCCCTTCCCAGCTCCAGGCACTTCCCTCTACCTCTTCTCCTCCCTCTAGCCCTTCACCTTCTTTACCAAGAACCTTAATCAAGATCTAACTGGGTGGCTTGACCTTTTTTTTTATAGAAGTTCATTTATCTCCAGGAGAACAGGCAAGCTGGAACAGAGCCAAGAATGCATGTGAGTGGCTTGTCTCATAGCTCATATCTTGGGTCAGAGAAGTGGTTGTAAGAGACGCCAGCACTGCAGGAGGAGCGATAAGGGTGACTTATCCTTTGTTGTTTGTTGAGCAGCAGGAAGGCGTGTTCCCAGCTTCTGTCTTAGGGAGGGTCCAACCTTGTGTGCCTCCAGCTTAATGTGTGGGTGCTCCCTATTCCTGAAGTTCAGTCCATCTCCTCCCCACCTACCTTGACTCTTTCGAGGAGTCCAAATGCCCCAGAGGCCCCAATTCTGGCTCAGCCACTTTGCAGATCTGTTGTTTTCCCAGACCTCATTGGAGTGGCCCTCAGTTTCCCCGTCAGCGCAGCCAGGCTGTACCTGCCCAGCTCACCTCCAGATAAGGGGTTCAGTTCCACATTTGTTCCTTCAATGCCCAGTCAATGGCTTGTGGGAGGCAGAATTACAAAGATAAGACTCTGGAGATGTTTGAAGTTCAGTGGGGAAACAGGCTTTGGGCAGGTATCGCATTTTATCTTTGTCATCAAAGAGGGGCCACTTCATTGTCCACTGGGGATGCCTTGGGTACCTGGGCTCAGCCAAGGATGGAGTCACAGTGGTCAGGATTCTCCTTCTTTTTTTCTTTTATTTTGTGGACAGGATTCTTGAACTGTGTTCTGAAGGATGAAAAAGGGCTGTCTGGATTAGGGTGGAAGGAAAGCAGAAACAGAATAGAGAATGTCTCAGGGGGTAAGAGCAGATGGACTCAGAGACTTGCTCAGGTACTAGGTGGCTGGAACTGTGGCTCTCTGGAGGGGAGCAAGTGCTGCTGCTGGGAAAGGCGGCCAAGGTTAGGCTGAGGAAGTTTTGGTCCAAGCCCCTGCCACTCTCAAGTGACTCCAACAGTTGCCCCTACCTGGTCTTCCTGCCTCTTCTCTCTTCCCCCTAAAACCCACTCTCAACAACCAGAGTGAACCTTTTTAAACCTAGCTCAGACTTATCACTGCCCTAATTAATTCCCGTCACTGGTTTTCTATGGCAGGTATAATAAAATCTAAACTCTCCCTCCTACCCTCAGTGCCCTGGGTGGCACCTGTTGACTACCAACCCTTCCTGACTCACTCCAATGGACAGACAGCTTGACAGCCATTCCATTTGCTCTGATCTGGAATGGAAGGGAAGGAGAGGTTCGCGTGGCTCAGGTCCCACAGATACGTCACTTTCCCCACGAAGAAGATGCCCACAGACTTGTTTCCTTGAGAAGGTGAAATTCCACTTCTCCATGTGCCGAATTTAAGGTTGGGAAAAGGATTTAAGATCAAGCATTATCTGGTGACGTTCAAGATGGGTGAACCCTATGACCCCACCATTCCACTTCGGGAGAAACATTTTTGCATGTGCACCAGGATGCAGGATGCACGGTTAGCAGAGGTGAGCAAGTTACAGCTCACAGGTAGACCTGGTCCCCAGCCCGTGGTCACACAGCCCAAGAGCTAAGAGTGGTTTTTACATTTTTATAATGGTTTTCCACTTTTCCATTTATTGTTTAAAATAAAGAAGATTATGTAACAGAGACCATTTCAGCTGCAAAACCTAAAATGCTTAGTATTTGGCCTGTTTCGGTTTGCTAAAGCTGCCAGAATGCATTATACCATAAATGGATTGGCTTTTACAATAGGGATTTATTACGTTACAGATTTACAGTTCTAAGGCCATGAAAATGTCCAAATTAGGGTGTCAAGTGTACAATACCTTCTCTGAAGAAGGGGGCGCTGGCCTCCAGGGTACCTCTGCCACATGGGAAGGCACATGGTGACGCCTGCTCTCTCTGGTTCTGGTTTCAAAGGCTGTCTCAAAATGTCTCTGGGCATTTCTTCTTCAGCTTCTCTAAATGTCTCTGGACATTTGGCTACCAACCAAATGTTGGTAGCCAACATTCTCTAAATGTCTCTGGACATTTAGAGAGGATAAAAGACAAAAAAGTCTAGAGAGGATTGAGAGGAAAAGCCCCTGGAGTTACTGAGAGAGGGAGACACTGAAGCCAGAAGCTGAAAGCAATGAAACCTGGGAGAGACGGACCAGCAGATGCCAGCCATGTGCCTTCCCATGTGTCAGAGGTGTCCCTGATGCCGGCAACCCTTCTTCAAAGAAAGTGTCATTCTGTGGATGCCTTAGTTTGGACATTTTTCACAGAGTAAGAACTGTATATTGTAAGTTAATAAATCCCCATTTCTGGTATTGCACTCTAGCAGCTTTAGCAAACAGGAACAGATGCTACCACCAGTGAGGATGTCATACTGCTGTAAATAAAAGAACTTGAGTCTCTGCCCCACACAGAGGCGAACTCATGGTCAGTTACCTTGAGGAATGTATTATCTATGGGGACATAGGTTGAATACACCCCATGATAATCCAAGGAAGGATGACATAAAGGCTGAGTAAACTCTCCTGTTACTTACCGTGATGGCAATGAGGAAGGAACTACTGATTCTGACTGCAAGGCCCAGGGAGGGGAAGATTTAGAAAGGAGGAAGCATGTCAGATATGGATTGGAGTAGGGCTTAGATAAGGAAAGACACAGAGCTGTGGTGGCACATGGTTTGTCTAGAGTTTAAGGGCCTGGAGGAGGAAGGTAAATAATGAGTGTTCTAGTTTGCTAGCTGCTGGCATGCAATATGCCAGAATCAGAATGGCTTTTCAAAAGAGGAATTTAATAGGTTGCTAGTTTACAGTTCTAAGGCGGAGATGTAAAGGCCCTGCCTTTAGGCATTGGAAGCGTGGTTTTGTACTATGTGAGACGGTTCCGCAAATGATCACTTCGCTGTCTGGATTTTCCCCTTGGGCTCGTTCAGTAAGCGTTCAGAGAGGCGTGGTCAAAACAAACCCTGGCACACCCTGTGGGTGTCTGCTGACTGCTGACTCCAGGTTTCTCGGTGCCCTTGCAAAGCTGTCAGCTGTGCTTCCTCCTGAGCTAAAGTTGTCAGTTTCTCTTTTGCAAATCCAAGTGTGGCAATGCGCTGACTCACTTCCTTTGGCTTGCTGAGTTCTACTGTTTCCTGGACCACACTCTCCAGAGGTCAGTGAGAAGGGGAGAAAGGATCAGACTTAATAGCAAGGGACTTGAGTTTTGCTTTTGACTCTCCACCCACTATTAGTGATGGGAAAGGGGGGTTGGGGGCTGGTATTGACAGCTAGGTGCCATTTCTAGGCTTTGAGGAAAGGAGATATGTCATTACAAATGCAGCTAGCTTTTAAGGAGAGTGCCAGGGTTTCTTAGTTGAAAAAAAAGAAATTAGAAAGCAATGTTTCTCCTTGTTGTGTAATAGTGTTAAATGTTCTGCTTTGGATGACTCCATCGCGAGCTAGCTTTGGGTCACTCATTCAAAACATATCGATTGCACACCAGCCTCCTGCAGGGAACCGCGCCAGGTGCCGGGAAATGGCCATAGAAGACACGCATGGATCCTGCCTTTTCAGGGAATTTACCAAGATGTGTGCTTGGGGAAAAGCATGCACTGCCTTTGCACTATCAGGAGGAGCTTCAGGGTCTCTCTATTTCCCAGGAGAGAACTATTGGTGACATGACAGACACATAGATCACCTAAGTAAGCTGGATTGCTCTGTGCAAACAGCACCTACCCAGTGCTACTGGTAGGAGAGGGGCCTGTCGCCCACCTCCCTATGCAACTTGGCATTGTCTAGCATTGTAATTTTTGCCAGCAGATGCAAAGCAAATCTCACTGTTGCTTTAATTTGCCCTACCCTAACCTCAGAACCAATGAACATCTCTTTGCAAATCTGTTGAGGTCTCTTGTTCTACAAATTGCCTGTTCACACCCTTTAGCCATTTTCCCTTTTCTTTCTTGTTAATGTGTAGTTTTTCTATGTTCTAGACATTAGTCCCTTTTCTCACTTTAGACATTGCAAATATCTGCCAGTCCGTTATCTGCCTGTTACCTTTGACCACTGTGTCCTTTGTTTTATAGAAGTCCTTTATTGGGGGGGATTGACTTAATCAATTTTGTGCCTTTTGATTGTGCTTTTGATTTTTTTTACGAAGCCTTTCTCACCCCTCCTTTATAAAGATATTATCTTATAGATAATTTCTCTAGTAACTTAGTTTATATTTCCCAGGGCTTCAAGCCATCTGAACTCAATAGTTCTGCATATGGTGTTTGTTAGGAACCTAGTTTTGCTGTCTTTGTTTGTTTAAAAACTCCCTGAATCTTCATAATAGCTCTATTAGGTAGAGGAGGAAACTGGGGGCAAAAAAGGTTAAAATGCAAGCAAGTGATAGAACCCAAATCTGATTCTGTCTCTTCTAATATCATATAGCTGGACTGTATACAGGTCTCCAGGGTGGCAGCAAGGAAGTCCAGGACCCAAAATACAGACTCACTCACTGTGGGCATCTATGAATCATTTGGTGAATAGCAGGCTCTTGGGTCAATCTCTAGGAGTTAGACCAGAAATACCAGCAAACACCAGAAGGAGTGTCCCCAGCTCCAGCTTCAGTAGGAACCCCCTTCCCATCTCTGACCACTGCAACATCTTCTCCTTCCTCAGCTTAGAGCCTCCTTCTGCTTCCTGTCCCAAATTTCATGCTTATGAACTCAAATAAGTTATAATTATTAGCATGGAGTGGGCACTATACTAAACGTTTAACATATGCTAGCTAATTTCACAGTCACGACAGCCTAGTAAGGTGCTGCGGTGGTTTGAAGCTGTATATTCCCCCCAGAAAAACATGTTCTTAAATCTAATCCATTGCTGTGGGTATGAATCCATTGTAAATTGTTCTTTTTGATGAGATAACTTCATTAAGGTATGGCCCAGTGTTCTAGTTTGGTAGCTGCTGGAATGCAATATACCAGAAACGGAATGGCTGTTTAAAAGAGGAATTTAGTAAGTTGTTAGTTTACAGTTCTAAGGCCAAGGAAATGTCCCAATTAAAACAAGTCTATAGAAATATCCAATCAAAGGCATCCAAGGAAAGATACCTTGGTTCAAGAAGGTCAATGAAGTTCAGGGTTTCTCTCTCAAGCGAGAAGGCACATGGCGAACACAGTCAGGGCTTCTCTCTCAGCTGCAAGGGCACGTGGCGAACACAGTGTCATATGCTAGCTTTTTCTCCTGGCTTCCTGTTTCATGAAGCTCCCTGGGAGACATTTTCCTTCAACTCCAAAGGTTGCTGGCTGATGGACTCTCTGCTTCTCATGGCTATGTCGTTCTGCAATCTCCGAATCTCTCTCATTCTCCCAAATGTTTCCTCTTCTATAGGATTCAGAAACTCATTAAGATCGACCCAAATGGGTGGAGACACGCCTCCACGTAATCCGGTGTAACAACCACCTTGATTAAATCACATCTCCAGGGAGATGATCTAATTACAGGTTCCAACATACAATGCTGAATAGGGATTAGAAAAAGCGGCTGCCTTTACAAAATGGGATTAGAATTAAAACATGGCTTTTCTAGGGTCCATACATCATTTCAAACCAGCTCACCCAGCTTAATAAGAATGGGTCTTACTCCAATTACTGGAGCCTTTTATAAGCAGAATGAAACTCAGAGAAAAAGAGAGAACCACAGGAAGCAAAAAGGTGACTGTCAACGGAACCCGGAAGAGAAGGGAGAGACCAGCAGATGCTGCCATGTGTCTTGCCATGTGACGGGGGAGCCAGGGATCACCGGCAGCCAATTTTCAGGAAGAAACTTTCACCTTCTTTAAGGTGATGCTGCTCTTTGGACATTTTCCCAGCTTCAAAACCATGAGAAATAAATTCCCATTGCTTAAGCCAAACCATTTCATGGTATTTGCTTAAATAGCCTAAGAAACAAAAGCAGGTGGGAATTATCATTGTCCCCATTTTACAGATGATGAAATCAAGGCCAGAGAGGTTAAACTTGCCCCACGTTCTCATCACTAGTAACTAGCAGAGCAATGAGCCCAATCCACAGAGCCCAGAGGCTGCACTCAAGCCACTAGGACACACCGGCCCTCATAAGGTACCTTACCATTCAGTCCGGATCAGGTACCACTGCGGGAAATTACAAAATAGTCTCAACTGTTTTATTTTGAGAGTCGTTGTAACACACCCTGCTATCTGAAATTCCAGCATCCAGGTTCACCTTGAAGATTTCAGTCTTCTCAGGGGCATGGCTAACTCACATCCCTGCTGGACCCAAAGACCTGGATGCCTTCCATCCAAGTGGAAGCCAAGGTGGGCTCACTCCAAAGCCCACCTGACTCACCAAGGCTTGGTGTATGTCAAAACTCTTTATAATCACAGTGCCCCATTTCCCAGACATCAGGGCACTTATCACTGCCTTTGTGTAACCAAATCTTGGCGACTGCAGAAGTGCAGCTTCCTTACAACCTGGGCTTGCTCCAGGGCCTTTATTCTTTTCTCCCATGACCCACGGTTCTCCCATCCTTTTCTTTCTGCTCTGTCATCTTGTTTTCACCCGTCTTATGTATTGTTCAGTAGCTGCATGTCCTCCTCACCATCCCCCTCCTGTCTTATCTCCCGCTTTGACCTCTTCCCCTCTCTGCCCCTTCTTCTCTTGTGTTTGAATGATAGCTCACCCACTTGTCCTGCCTTCCCTCTTCGTTTTTCTCTAGACTTTTATCCAAAATCTTATTGGACCTGGTTCTCCCTCCTGCTCATCCTCTCTCTCTCTTCCTTCAGGAAAGCTCTACTCACTCGCTCAGAGCCTCCTGAGTGCAGGTTCAGCCCTCCATCACACTCCCTCCATCCTGGTCCTGCTGAGAGTCTGGAGAACCGAGGGAGGAGGGCAGCCTCCTCTGGTTATATGAAAGTGGCGCTGAGTGGTCCTTGATCAGATTTGAATGTGAACAGCACAAGAGTTCTGGCTACTTCTTGAAGTTCCAAACAACGTCTCTTCTTCAGAGAAGGTGACCAGGCATGAATTCTTGTTGGTATCTCTTTCATTTCTTGGGAATAAACTCCTTTACTCAGCTCTTCCCATTAAGCCTTAAAACTTCAACCTGTCCCATTTGACCCCCCAATTGGATTCTTTCCTTTCCCTTACCACCATGCCTTTGAGCACTTGTCACTTCAAGGCTGTCCCCTATGGTCAGATATTCCCTCCTTATCCCTGTGCAGTGTACCTGCCACTGCCAGATGCTGCAGAATACCTGAGATCCTGCTTCCCATTTTTCTGAGCAATTCACTATTAAAAATTGAATAAGTACCACAAGGGCACTGATACCCAATTAAAGGCAAACTGGGGTTCGACACAGGTTTAATTTAGTGTATGTAAATTATGTTCCAACCCAAAACCTGACCTCATCCAACAGCTAACTCCAGCCACTGTTGACCTGCTGATGGCTGTGTACACCTTCACTGTCAACACATTCAAGCCTATGCTTGTTCTGTCCTCTGTCCCCTCAGATCTCCAACCACACCCCCCATGGCTGAGAATGCCTTCAGGTCCTTCCCAGTACAAATCCTGGGGAACCTCTAGGACCCAACTTGAGTCCCCTGATCTCTCTTCTCCCTGTAGCTGTCCCTGATACACACAGGTGGTTACCAATGCTACCTGGCATTGTTAGGAAATATTTTATTTGCCTGTGTTTTTTGTCTTCCTAGCAAGATGCCAGGGATTGTATTTTCAGGGTTTAGAGTCTAGGTGGACAGCTGGGAGATGAGTTTGAAGCCTCAGTAAGTAAGTGAATGAGTAAGTATGAAACCTCAGACCCCTCCTTCCAGTCGAAATCACATACTGCCTTGAAGTTTCCTTGCTTGGCTGTCAGCTCCCAAGGTGAGTGGGGCATAGTGTCTCCAGAAGGACCTTGTCCTATGTCTTCCAGCACAACTGCAGTGCAGGTACTTAGCTGCTGAACTGGCCTTGAGGTCAGAGACCACCGTTCTCTGCCAGCAATCTCCAGGGACCAGGTGAGGGATTTGAGGGAATGGGGTAGGCATTCACCTGCTGGAAAATCAGTCTTTTCATTTGTAAGACCCAGAAGAGGAAGCCTAGATAGTTCAGTCTAGACTAGGGTTGTTTGTATCTCGGCCTTGGGAATTGTGGAGGAGTTGGGTTTATGAGGTCATCACAGGGTGCTGATGTTGAATGTACTGGTCTGGGGTTGGGGCCCCATGACCCTTTTGCATCCATGCATTCCTACTCAAGTTCAAAAGCCCTGACTGGACTCTGGCCAAATCATAGGACTCAAGATTTAGGGCTCACCCATGCTAGCTTTGCCTTCTTGGGTTGGAGGGGTGGTCTTCCAGCACTTCTGTTCCCCACTTCAAAAAAATTCCTATCACCACCAACTTTTATGGTTGCTAACCATGCCTGTATTACTTCCTATTGCTTCTATAACAAGTAACCACCAATCTAGTTGTCTAAAACAATACAAACGTAGTATGTTATCATTCTGGATGTCAGAAATCTGAACTGAGATGTACAGGGGCTAAAATCGAGGTTTTCCTCCTTCTGGGGTCTCTAGGGTCGAATCCATTCCTTATCTTTGCTGGCTTCTAGAAGTTTCCACATTCCTTGATCTGTGGTTGCATCACTCCAACCTCTGTTTCCACCATCATTTTCCTTCTGATTCTGACCCCCCACCTTATTTGTATGAGGATCCTTGTGGTTACATTGGGCCTCCCCATTGGTAAGTTCCCATCACAAGATCCTTAACTTCATATTTGCAAAGTCCCTTTGGTTATGTAAAGTAACACACTCACAGGATCCAGGGATTAATACATGGACATCTTTGCAAAGCACTCTTCAACTTACCACATTGCCCCATGGAAAGATAAGCATGGCAAACTGCTTTTAGTTATGAAATATTTCACGTTTACAGAAAAGTGCAGACCACAATTAATAGACATCTGTGTACTCACCACCCCGCTTTATCCAAACCCAACAATGCACCAGAATTGCCTATTTCTTAAGACATAAGATACTAACATAAAGCCCCCAGATTCAGCTGAAGCCCCCTCTGTAGCTCTCTCCAACCCTTTCCTCTCTTCAAAAGAATTCAAGCATTATTTTAGAGTTAGCACTAATATGCCCATATATGGTTTATATTTTATGACAAATAAAACACAGTGTTCTTGTGGGACAAGGCATCCAGGGGTGGAAATTTCCCTGGCAACGTGGGGGATGACTCTCAGGGATGAATCCAGACCTGGCACCATGGGATCAACAATTCTATCCTGACCAAAAGGAAAGAAATATAATTAATAGAGTATCTGTGCCAGAGAGAGTTCAAATAGAGTTGAGAGGCAACTCTGGAGGTTGCTCTTATGCAAGCTTCAGATAGACCTTGCTACCTATCATAACCTGCCAACCCCCAACCAGGGCCATTCCATCCAATCCTAAAGAACACCTAGGGTAACACATAAGATTCCACAAGGGTTCCATGCAATAGAGTAACTTTCCAGAAACTTATAATTTCCAGATGGGTTCCTGGTCCAGATAAGTCCTGAAACCTAGCCCAGCCTCTCCAGAACATCAGATAGCTCCATTTCCCTACCTCATATTAGTGACAGACCCTTCCAATATAAAAAATTTAGAACTGCCATAGCCCAAACACCCCTAAAGAGGGTTATGGAAAGATCAAGGTGATGGTGGAGTTATACATAGAAGATAGGGTTTAACAAATGAGTATGAATGCTAAATCATTAAATTGATATCTCTTTTAGTCTCCAGTATTTTACAGCAGCTAGAAGTAAAAACCTAAAATTGTGAAACTGTAACCCATGTAATATGTTCCTGCTATGCTATGAAATTTATAGTTTTTTTCTATATATGTTATCCACAAAAAAGAAGAAGGAGGGCAGTCCACAGTGGCTCAGCAGGCAGAGGTCGCGATTGGAAAAAAATAAAGTCGATTGTGATGATAAAAAATACTTAAACCCTCTAGCCTCCTATACTCTGGAGCTGCTAGGAGGAAAAATATGAGAGGATCATATAGTAGCCCATGACAAACTCTTGGATCTGTCCGGTAACCACTTGTTGAAGAGTGCTTTGAAAACTATTGCTTTTTTATTTCTTTGCTTTGTATATGTGTTACACTATACAATAAAAATTTTTAAAAAAAAAAAACACAGTATTCTTTTGCATGTTTTAAAGCTTCATATAAATAGTTTAATATTCTATATTGTGCTCCTACCATTTGTTTTATTCACTCAACATTGCTTTTCAGATTTACCTTTGCTGATTCTTGGACCTCTAGTTCATTCATTTTAACTGCTTTATAGAATCCCATTTTTTTATACACCACAATTTGCTTGATGGACTCATTTGTCTCTCTGTGTTGTGGAGAGTTGCTCCAGGCAATATACCTAGAAGAGATGATCTCTTCTCTGAAACAGATGGGACACTTCATCTTTTGGAGAAGGAAAAGCCCTTATTCCTGAATATTCCAACTGAAAATACAGTGATTTGTAGAATAAGCTCCTTCCAGGCAACAGCTTAATTGTCACTCTTGAATCCTACCCAGTAAAGCTTCAGGAGCTGTTGGCTGGCTGGACCTGGACCCTGGACCTGGCATTGCCCAGCTGTGTGCCCTCACAAGTCATTGACCTCATCCCATCCTTTGTCTCTCACAGTCATTCCCCACTCATGACCCCTGCATCTCTATTTCCAGCTACAGCCTCTCCCTTAAGCCTGATTGATCCAACACCTGCCTACCTGACAACTCTACTGGAATGTTCATTCCAAACTCTTGGTTTATATCCCAAAGCCTGATCTTCCTCCAGTCTTCCCAAAACAATAAATGGCATCTCTCTTTCATCCAGCTGCTTGTGCCCAAAGCTAGGCATCATCTTTGGTTCTGCTGTCCCTGACAGCCCATATCCAATCCATCAATGAATCCATTTGTCTTCACCTTCAAAATATTGTGAAGACCATTTCTCACCACCTCCAACACCACCACCCTCCCACACAGGCTCCCTGCTCCCACTCCTGTTCCCTAGGAACTTTTTGCCACCCAGAAGCCACAGGCATCTTCACAATTGTAAATCCAACTGCATCACTCCTTTGATAAAAAACCTCTCATCCTCCTTGAGATAAAAGTCTATATGGCATCCTGTGGGCATTTTACACCCACCACTCTTTTAATTCAAGGGCCAGTGCTGAGTAAACAAGAATTTGGAGTCAAAACACTAGGCCTTCAGTCTAGACAAGGCTGCTTTTGTGTCTTTGGACAAGTTGCTCAAATTTTCTGAGCCTTCCTTCCTTTAGGGAATCCTTGGATGATTCACTATAATGATGTTTGTACCAATGCTTTGGGAAGTATAAACTGTTGCATTTTTAACATCTTCCTTTGTCAAACACTTATTTTTGACAGGGAGAGCAGAAGGAGAAAAGAAAAGACTTAATGATGCTAATTTCCTTTTCTCCCCCCTCCCTGTGCCAATTTGAAACTGTTGTGTATCCCAGAAAAGTCATGTTTCTTTACCCTGATTCAGTATGTTAGCTGGGATCTTTTGATTAAGTTGTTTCCATGGAGATGTGACACACCCACAATTAGTTTTCCAATATCGTTAGGTGGGATGTTTTGATCAGGTAGTTTCCATGGAAATGGGTCTCTACCCATTCTAGGTGGGGTCACTTACTGGCCTTTTCAAGAGAGAACCATTTTTTAAAAAGTTGCTGAGCCTGCACAGCCAGAGACCTTTGGAGATTAAGAAAGAAAATGCCCCTGGGGAAGCCTTTTGAAATGGGAGTCCAAGAGAAAAAGCTAGCAGATGTCACCACATGCCTTCCCAGCAAACAGAGGTATTTCAGACCCATAAACCTTTCTTGAACCAAGGTATCTTTATCTGGATGCCTTAGTTTGGACATTTTTATAGACTTAGAATTGTTAACTTGCAACTTAATAAATTTCCTTTTTAAAAGCTGTTCCATTCCTGGTATATTGCATTCTAGCAGCTTCAGCAAACCAAACCCTCCCTCCCCGAACATCCATTGCCTTCTCATTCCCCCATCACTAAAATCTTTCCCCATCTACCTTCCTTAATTCTCCATCAAAAGCTCACTTATCACAGGGCCGGATCTGCTGAGGACTGGGTGGTCCTGGCCTAATTATAATATCACACAATCATAACCCCTGGATAAATGCTGGGATGTGGACAGAGGGGAGGGAGCGAGTCTAGATTTAAATTAAATTCAATATCCTCCAGTCTCTCTTTTTCCTAAACACAAGTTGCTAAAGTAGAATAAGTAACATGAGTTGACCCTAAGTCATCTCCAGAAATAAATTGGTCCCTCCACCCTCCAATCCAGTCTCACATCCCACTCAAAGGGCTCCATCCCGGAGTGGGTGTGAAGAGGGGGCCTGAATCTGCCATTTCCTCAGGGAGAGTGTGATCGCCATGCTGAGAATAATTCCAATATAGAATATGGCACCTAAATGCAAGGCAACCCCCTCACCTGGTGCTCAGCAGGAGAAAGGAGGGGTGATTGCAATGCTGGAGGAAACACTGGAGGACTTAACTCCATCAAGGAACAGTAGGATGGTGTTTTTATTTGTAAAAGCTGCCAGAATGCAATATACCAGAAATAGAATGGCTTTTAAAAAGGGGAATTTATTAAGCTGCAAGTTTACAGTTGAAAATGTCCAAACTAAGGCAAGGCTATAAAAATGTCCAACTAAGGTACCCAATGAAAGATACCTTGGTTCAAGAAGGCTGATGACATTCGGGATTTCTCTCTCAGCTGGAAAGACACATAGCGATGTCTGCTAGCTTTCTCTCCATGTTTCTTCAACGACTTCCCCAGAGGCATTTTCTTTATGCATCTCCAAATGTCACTGGCTGTGTGGGTTGGTTCTCCTGGTTCCGAAGCTTTTTCCAAAATGGTTCCCTCTTAAAAGGCTCCAGTAAGCAACCCCACCTTGAATGGGTGATGATGCATCTCCATGGAAACCATCTAATCGAAAGCTACCACCCACAATTGGGTGAGTCACATCTCCATGGAAACAATCAAAACAATCCCACCCAGGGACATGACTCCCAGGGGTATGGACCTTCCTGGCAACATGGGACAGAAATCCTACAATGAGCTAAGACTCAGCATCAAGGGATTGAGAAAACCTTCTTGACCAAAAGGGGGAAGAGTGAAATGAGACAAATAAAGTGTCAGTAGCTGAAAGATCCAAACAGAGTTGAGAGGTTATCCTGGTGGTTATTCTTATGCATTAAATAGATATCACCTTGTTAGTCAAGATGTAATGGAGAGGCTGGAGGGAACTGCCTGAAAATGTAGAGCTGTGTTCCAGTAGCCATGTTTCTTGAAGATGATTATATAATGATATAGCTTTCACAATGTGACTGTGTGATTGTGAAAACCTTGTGTCTGATGCTCCTTTTATCTACCTTTTCAAAAGACGAGTAAAACATATGGAATAAAAATAAATAATAGGGGGAACAAATGTTAAAATAAATGTAGATTTAAATGCTAGTGATCAATGAAAGGGAGGGGTAAGGGGTATGGTATGTATGAATTTTTTTCTGTTGTCTTTTAATTTCTTTTTCTGAATTGATGCAAATGTTCTAAGAAATGATCATGATGATGAATATGCAACTATGTGATGATATTATGAATTACTGATTATATATGTAGAATGGAATGATCATAAAAAAAAAGATCCCACCCAGCAATATTGAATGAGGATTAAAGAATTTGGCTTTTCTGGGGTACATAACAAATTCAAACCCACCCAGGTGGCCTCTGGGTGAGATTTCTTCCTTAGTTCCTGACTTTGAAACTCCACCCTCACTTAACATGCAAACCCAGGGGAAAGAACTGATCCTTGAGGGATAATTGGAATTCCCCAAGAATGTGGAGAAAGGGGTGGGGGTGATGAAGGTAGAGGGAACAGCATGTGCAAAAGGAGGTATGGGGGGCAGGGCATGGCTGAAGCAGTGGAAGGAAATGAGACCCTGTCGGGACCAGACCCCAAAGGGCCCTGGGTACCACACCAGAGAATGGATTTCACCCCTGATGGTGCCTGGGGAAAGGGGTGAGTGCAAGAAACCTGAGTGGAAATTCTGGCCAGGCCACTTCTTGGCCATGGTGACCCCTTACAAGTTACTTAGCCTCTTTGATTCTGTTTCCTCATCTGTAAAACCAACACAACATTTTTAGGCTTACTGAGAGAACTAAAAGAGAAATGTCTGTAAAAAATGGCCCTGACACTAAAAGCAATCTCCACAAGGCAACCATACACTGCTGTTTGTTATTACTGGTATTAAGGCATTTGCCTGGGGAGAAGCAGCAGGTTTATTCCTGGATGCAGGGAGGAGAGAGAATTTGTAGCCCCAGGGGACTGTAGGCAGCTCCTTGGCTGGCTCTGCAGAGGTTCCGGAAAAGACAGGCAGCATGCCAGGTAGCGGTGACTTCTCAGCAGCTGAGCCTCCTAGGGAGCCAGGAAAAATATCTGAACATTGCCTTTTTGAAGGCCAGGCACGCCCAGCTTTCCGCCGCTTCTCCCACAGCCAGGCCTGGCCCCATCCACACTGCCCCAGTGGCAGGAAGCAAGCCAGAGGGGGTACACGGCCTCTTAGGGTCTCAAATCCTTCCTTTTCTCTAAGTCTCTGAGGGTAAGATCTTCCTCTGAGTCATCTTTACCTCCCACCCAGCCCCCTACCCTCCACTGGGCCTTGCGCTCAGGAAACCACTGGCTTTGGGCTACTCTCAGTTCTCCACGTCTCAGATTTCGTTTCCAGGCAGCGGGTTGTGAAGGATTCCCTCCAGTTAAATCAGGAGCTTACAGAATGGGCATTTGTTGTCTGCCAAGTGTGAGGCAAGACCATTCCCCATCCCTGGTCCCCTCACCCAGCAGGATTACTCATGCTTCCAAGAAGAGGCTCAGAGGCCAAGGGGCTGGGGACCGCAGGTTCCCTGAGACCATACAGTGTCCTTTTCACAGTTGAGGGCTCAGGGCTCTTCCCCCAGGGAGTCAGTTGGCGGGCAAAGACACATGGGCATTGGTGGCAGAGCTGGGAACCATCACCGTCCAGCAGAGCTCCCTGGTGCTTGGCTCAGAGAAAGCATCTCCCAGCTCCTCATAGCTAAGGCTCAGGGGCTGGCCCCAGGGAGACCGTCAGGCTCTGTAGTAAGCTCTGACCTTACCCAGGGGCTTCGATATCTGAAACCCCACCCCCACCCCCAGTTTAAGCCCCAGCAGAAGGACCTCCCTCTTCCTCCACCTGAACTCCAGCTACTGGCTGCGCATGGCAGGCTTCAAGGGTCCCCCACCCACCCACTTACCCCCATTTTAGGAAACATGAGGACTATTTTTTGTCTCTAAAGTGGACATAGTTAATGTCACAGTTAGGAATACATTCAGCTGCAAGGAATAGAAAACCTGAGGCCAGGCACTCCCGATTTTCTGCTGTCTTTCCCACAGCTGGGCCTGGCCCCATCCACCCTGGCTCAGCAGCAGGAAGCAAGCCAGAGGGAGCTGGCAATGGTCTGAAATAAATGAGTGTCTATTTTTCTCATATAAGGTGACAGGCCTCTGGACTGTGGTCTTTCTGGGTCTCAACCTTCCCCTTATGGTCTCACAATGGCTGCAGCAGCTCCTTATATCACATCCTCACACCATGCTCAGAAGCAGGAAGCAAGGGTGATATCAGACAAGGAGTTTCTCCTCCCAGCTTCTTCCTTATCAGTAAGGAAAGACTGTTTCCAAGAACCCAACAACTGGCCTCACAGCATTAGCCAAAAATGGAATGCAAAACCTTCCCTGGGAAAGCCCAAGAGTGTGCTCACTTTACAGTGAGAAAAGGATAGAAAGGTTTGAGGAATGGCTTTGCGTTAGTAAACCAAAAGTACCTGCCACAGTTGACCAGCCCAAGGACTGCCGGTTTTAAGCAACTAGAGTCGGGTACAAAACTCCTACTACTGAACCTAGAAGCAGCGTCTCGCCTCCTAAATCTGTCTTGTTCAGCCTGCTGGCCAGCCTGCCTCTCCAGCCTCGTCCACCAGGGTCACTGAGAAGTCCTACAAGGTGTCCACCTCTGGCCCCCAGGCCTTCAGCAGCTGCTCATGCCCGCGCGGCCTGGTGCCTGCATCTGTTCCTCAGCCTTCCCTTGGGTGGGCAGCAGCCGCAGCTTTCCAGGAGTGCTGGGGACTGGCGTGAGTCTGGTCAGAGGCTACAGAGGGGCAGGGAGTGTCGCTGGCATCAAGGCCAGCATGGTGAACCAGAGCCTGCTGCGCCCCCCCTATGCTGGAGGTGTACCCCAGTATCTAGTCTGTGTGCACACAGGAGAAGGAGTAAATCAAGACCCTCAACCACAAGTTTGCCTCCTTCGTTAGCAAAGGGCTGTTGCTAGCGCAGCAGCACAAGATGCTGGAGACCGAGCCGGCCTCCTAGAGCAGTAAAAGGCGACTCGGAGAAACATGGACAACGTGTTTGAGAGCTGCGGTATCTATCGTCCGCAGCCGCGGGATGAACACGGCCAAGAGAAGCAGGCGGAAACTGAGGGTGGAGCTCGGCAACACGCACGGCCTGGCGGAGGACTACAAGAGTAAAGCTGAGGGAAGCCGAGGCCGCCATAATTGGTAATGGCAAGAGGAGGCTCCTGGCTGCAAGGCTCAAACGTGACATAGACCTTCCCTTCGCCCCATCTCACCGTTGCCCAGGGCAACCGAAGGGACACATCCCGCCTTCTTTAGGCTTGAGTCAAGAACTGTCAGTCATCTTGGTAATTCCAGGTGGCATCGCTAACGTTGCAGAAAAAAGACCAGGAGAACTTTCAGGAACTCTGTTCAATCCTTCAGACTCACGTATCCAACAATTCAGATATGACAGAAGTGAAATCAGTGTTCCGGAAAGTTTTTCCCAAACAAGGGCAGCTGTCTGTGGGAGATGTAACCGCAGTGGTACCATGTAAACCCTAACTTTTACCCTTGAAATCTCTGACTCTGGAAAAACTGGAGAAACTACAGCAAGCCGCACTAGATATAATTTTCCAACCAGAAATGGCAGAGAGGAGCAACAGCAAATAATTTCTGAATGATGATTTAGCACTTCCATGAGCACCCCACTATTTAATAACTAGGAAATAATCTGCATCTGTATGCTGATAATAGTATTTGTTCATAAAGCCAATAGTATTCAAATAAATAATACAAAAATATCCAAGACTGATGAAACCTATCTTGCGAATTTTTAAATTTTCGTTTCTTTTGAATACTAAACTTTAAGCCAAATTTTGTGGTTTGTTTACCTAAGTGTTCAGAATTACAAATTATTGTTCAACATTCTTGTCGTCAGTTTTATGGATAACATTCTTAGGCATAATTATCTAAATGCAACTTTTTGTATAAAGAGAATCATTACACCTCTATTAAAAATCTGCATTTGAAGATATCTTCTAATCTTGAATAAGGTGTTCATGTTGGGTTTTTATGTAACCTAACATTATATTTTATCAATTTTATGCCTCATATCATGTTTGAAGCTATCTTTCCTGACTAGAAGATCCTAATGAAGAACAAAACTGTTTCTTAAATTTGATTTTTCAAAAACTCTCACCTATACTTTATAGTCATTTATATTTTTAGTTATACTAATTTTTAAATTTTAAGGATTATGTGGCAACCTTTATCTTCCAGGTATCAGACAGTTAAAACCTGAAAACAATTATTACAATTATCTACAAGCCACAGTAATGTGGACTTTAAAGAGCTGATGAAGTAAATTTGAAGTTAAATTGGAGTTTTAGTTCTAAAAGACTGTACCTAAACCTCTAATAGTTATATTTCTGAGAATACCTTTGTAAATTCTAATATAGTTCCAGACTGGTTCGCTATAGTCCATAATAGACGATTTAAATTCACACAGGCCTTGAAGCCTTGCTGAATAAGTTTCTACAAAAGAGAGATTAAGAATGTAATCATTCTTTAGATAACTGTTACTTATTCATAGCCAGTATTTTTTCAGACACTGGAAAATGTAAAAAAAGTGAGACTTTGAAAAATAACTTTTTTATAACACCAATATTATTTGGTAATGGACTTTAAGAATGATGAATGGGATTACTCAATTTTTTAGAAATTTCATTAAGTTCTAAAGAAGAACAATAAATATGAGAGTAAGTATGCATGCATTTTTCCCTTCTATAATATTAAAATAATGTATTCACTATTGTACCTTTGATTTAAATGCTTGCAGGGAAAAAAGCTTATACTCACTAAATTCAGATGTGCTTCTTTATGTGATTTAAAATTTGCTGCATGAAATAAAAGTTTAAAAGCTTTTTTTAAACCCTTAAATAAATGTACTTCCAATAAAGAAAATAAATAAAGAATAAGTATGAGGATGAGATAAACAAGCAAACAGAGATGGAGAATGAATTTGTCCTTATCAGGAAGGTTGTGGGTGAAGCTAACACAGGCAAGGTAGAGCTGAAGTTCCATGAAAGGGCTGACTTCTGGGTGAAGAGGAGATGCCTGGGAGATTTTGGAAATGTCCATGGTGATTGTGGTAGTTAGATTCAGTTGTCAACTTGGCCAGGTGAAGGTGCCTATTTCTTTTGCTATGGACATGAGCCAGTGGTACGTAAACTTCATCTGTTGCTGATTACATCTGCAGTTGGCTAGGAGGTGTGCCTGCTGCAATGAATGATGTTTGACTTAATTGGCTGGTGCTTAAATGAGAGAGCGCAATGTAGCACAGCCCAAGCAGCTCAGCATACCTCATCTCAGCACTTGCAGCTCAGCCCAGGCCTTTGGAGATGCAGAAAGGAATCACCCCGGGGAAAGTTGTTGGAACCCAGCAGAGATCGCCCTGTGCCTTCCCACATAAGCAAGAACTTCAGTTGAAAGTTAGCTGCCTTTCCTCTGAAGAACTAATGAAATAAATCCCCTTCTATTAAAAGCCAATTCATCTCTGGTGTGTTGCATTCCGGCAGCTAACAAACTAGAACAGTGATGTACATGGGTGACGGCTGCTCCCAGGACACAGCCTGGCTTCAGAGCTGAGGTCACGCCCCCATATGAGGAGATCACCAGTCACGGTGGCGCCAAGGCCATTAGTATGTATCAGGTCAAGTGCAGGGAGTTGCAAATGCTGACTGGGATGTATGGGGGTGAACTCCACTGCGTGAAGATGGAGATCTCCAAGATGGAGTGGAGTATCAGCTAACTCCAAGCTGAGATGGAGGGGCTGAAAGGCCAGACGGCTCCCCCAGAGGCTGTTATCACTGATACTAGGCAAGTAGGAAGCAGGTCATTAAAGATGCCAACAACAAGCCAACACCAGGGCCCAGCAGGACGTGGTGTGACAGCTGTCTGAGTACCAGGAACTGAGTAAAGGTCAAGCTGGCCCTGGACATCAAGATTGCCACCTACTGCAAGCTGCTGGGGGGTGAGGAGAGCTGAGCTGCCTAACACCAGTATCACTAAGGCCATCAGTGGTTACTCAGAGGAGCTGAGCTTGACCTATAGGGGCTTCATAAGCTCCAGACATTATGGCCTGAAAGCCTTCTAGTTCAGCTTCAGCTTTTGCAGGAGCTCGAGCTCCTGTAGCTGCACCAGCTCCACCAAGGCTGTGGCTGTGAAGGTGATTGAGACCTGCAATGGGAAGCTAGTGCCCGAATCATCTGATGTCCTGCCCGCGTGACCTCCCACACCATCCCCTCCCTTGGATTCCCCAGAACCTGGGAGCAAGGAGCTGTGGAACAGGAGAACTGGGGTACCCCCTCTTACCCATGTCCCCAGCTAAAAGCCAGTTGTCTTTTCCAAAATAAAGCCTTACTTGGTTCTACCAACCACCACCACTCCCTCGCCAAGAAAAAAAATCACATCACTTTCTAGTGAAGAGACCAGAAATTAGCCTGCAAAGCTGAGAAAAAAATCTGGTTTAAAGAGAGATCTTAAACCCTATACCTGAGTATAACAGAAAACTTCCTGATGTGACATCACCTTTAGGTGGAGTTCCAATTGTGTGTTGCTATGTAACAAACCACCCCCAAAATGTAATGGCTTCAAACAATGTATTAATTCTCTCTCATGGTGTGGGAATTGACACTTATCGTTTAGGATCTCCTGAGGTTGTGGTTAGATGAGCTGGGGCTGGAAATCTCTGAAGGTCTGTTTGCTTGACTCTCTGGCTCCTGGGCTGGGGGATGCCCCGCACCTCTGTCTTCCCATGTGGTCTCCCCATTGACTAGCTTGGGCTTCCTCACAGCATGGCGGTCTTAGGATGGTTTGACTTCTTTCAAGGTGGCTGGCTTTACCCTAAATACAAGTTCCAAAAGGCCCATGCAGAACCTGCGAGGATTCTCGTGACCTTGCCCTGGAAGACACAGGCCTCACTTCTACTTCAGATGGAAACCCCCTCAGATTCAAGGCAGGGGAAGGAGAGTTTGGACTTTTGATATGAGGCAGGAAGGACTTGGTGGGGGAGTGATTCTATCAGTGTTTTGTGGGCCACCAGGTGCTCTCAGTGTGAAATTGTCTGGCCTAATCTTCAGCGAGAGAGAGAGAGGAACCACAAGACCTTGGACTGTGGCACAGAGAGGTCCTGAGAAGAAGGAAGGAACAGATAAGAAGGAGTAAGGGGAGCAAAGGAACTTAGGGGGTCCAGGGAGATTCCAAGTGCTGAAACTTTGACCTACCCTAAGGGGCTTCCTCCAGATGGGTCCCTGAAGAAGAGGTTCTGAGAGTCTCTGATCCTATAAAACTATCAGCAAATGAGGAATGACCTGGGGGGCCTCAAACAGAGGCAGCAAGTGGCCATTGCTGGCTGGGATGGTGATGGTCACTTGTGCCCAAGGACCCCTTGTGACACCCTTCCCTCCTACCTCTTTGGGGATTCGCTCTTCTTCTATTCATCCTTTCAATCGGGGATTGGCAAACTAGAGCCTGTAACCCAAATCTGGCCCTGGCCCTGTTTCTATATAATCTGAGGGGGTTTCCATCTGAAGTAGAAGTGAGGTCTGGGTCTTCCAGGGCAAGGTCACGAGAAGCCTCACAGGTTCTGCATGGGTCTTTTGGAACTTGTATTTAGGGTAAAGCCAGCCGCCTTGAAAGAAGTCAAACCATCCTAAGACCGCCATGCTGTGAGGAAGCCCAAGCTAGTCAATGGGGAACTAAGGAACTAAGAATGGTTTTAAAGGACTGTGAGAGGAGGAGAATGTGTGACAGACCAGATGGTTACTCAAAGCCTAAAATATTTACTATTTGTCCCTTTACAGAAGAAATTTGAAGACTCCCATTTTAAACAAAAGACGTATCCACGGCTGATGGCAAATGAGCTGATTTAAGGTGGCATTAATTTTGCGAAAACCTCTACCAGCGTCTCACACCACCAACAAAGACTGCAAAACTCAATCCAATTCAATTCCGACTCTACCTGGAGTTAGAGCAAACCCCACCGATTACGGGATCCCCTATAAGACTGCCCTTCAGGCATGAGTCACAGGTTCAGGGGCCCAGGCCACTGGGACTTCAGACCAACTGGCTACAAATTTGGGGGTTCCCACCACCCCCTCAGGTTCAATAATTCTAGAACAAGTCAGAACTCACTGAAAGCACAACATCTATGATGATAATTTTATTGTAGTAAAAGAATACAAATAAGTAAAGGGGCTTATTGAGAGAAAAGGATGATATGGATGCATATTAGCATAGGGTACATATAAAGCAAATGTAAGTAATTTATTATTAGTATCACCATTATGCTTTTTAAATTTTTATTTAAAAAATTAGCATGCAGTAAAAATAACATTTTTATTTTGGTGTACAATTCTATGACATTTACACATTTTTAGATTCATGTAACCATCACCACAAACAGATTGAATATCCCTCCAAAACTCCCTAATGCTATTCCTCAATAGTCTCCTATTTTCCCTGCTCAAAATCTCTGACAACCACTGATCTGTTCTCCCTCCCTATATTTATATCCTCAAGAATGTCATATAGGTAGAATCTTAACCATTTGAGGCTGGCTTGTTGAACTCAGCATAGTGCATTTGTGATTTGTCCAACATTGTTACAAGTATCAATAGTTCCTTCCTTTTATTGCCAAGTCATATTCCATTGTATAGATGTACAATCACCTTTCACTTTTTTTCTTTTTAGGTAAAATGTGCATAACATAAAATTTGTCATTTTAACATTTTGAAGTATACACTTAATTGGCTTTCAGAATATTTACATCGTTGTGCAACCATCACCACCATCTAGTTTCAGAACATTTTTATCACCCCAAAAGTAAACCTCATACCCATTGAGCGGTCACTCCCCATTCCCGGCTCTCCCCAAACCATGGCACCCACTAATCTATTGCCTCCATTCATTTGTCTAGTCTGGAAATTTCATAGAATTGTACAATATATGGCCTTTTGTGTGTGGCTTCTTTTTCACTTGGCATAACGTTTTCAAGGTTTATCCATGTTGCAGCATGTATCGGTATTTTGCTCCTTCTTAAGCCTGCGTAATATTCCATGGCATGGATATACTATATTTTATTTATCATTCATCTGTCAATGAACACTGTGCTGGTTTGAAAGGAAGTATGCCCCCTAAGAAAAGCCATGTTTTAATATAAATCTCATTTCGTAAAAGTAGAATAATCTCTATTCAATACTGTATATTTGAAACTGTAATGAGCTCATCTCCCTGGCTGATGTGATTTAGTTAAGAATGGTTGTTAAACTGGATTAGGGGATGACATGTCTCCACCCATTTGAGTGGGTCTTGATTAGTTTCTGAAGTCCTATAAAAGAGGAAACATTTTGGAGAATGGGAGATTCAGAGAGACTCAGAGAGAGCAGAGAATACTGCAGCACCACAAAGCAGAGAGTCCATGAGCCAGCAACCTTTGGAGATGAAGAAGGGAAACGCCTCCCGGGGAGCTTCATGAAACCAGAAGCCAGGAGAGTAAGCTAGCAGATGATGCCGTGTCTGCCATGTGCCCTTCCAGCCAAGAGAGAAACCGTGACTGTGTTCGCCATGTGCCTTCTCACTTGAGAGAGAAACCCTGAACTTCATCGGCCTTCTTGAACCAAGGTATCTTTCCCTAGATGCCTTTGATTGGACATTTCTTTAGGCTTGTTTTAATTGGGACATTTTCTCGGCCTTAGAACTGTAAACTAGGAACTCATTAAATTCCCCTTTTTAAAAGCCATTCCGTTTCTGGTATATTGCATTCCAGCAGCTAGCAAACTAGAACAAACACTTAGGTTGATTCCACTTTTTGGCTATTGTGAAAAATGCTAGGATGAACATGGGTGTACAAATTTTTGTTTGAAGACTTTTCTTGGATATATACCTATGAATAGAATTGCTGGGTCATATTGTATTTTTAAATTTTTCAAGAACCATCAAACTGTTTTCCAATGCAGCTGTACCAATTTACATTTCCAACAGACATATATAAGTATTTTTATTTCTCCAAGTCCCCACCAACACTTATTTTCCCTTTTTAAAATATTTTCATTATAGCCATCTGTGCTAACTTGAAATTGTTATGTACCCCAGAAAAGCCGTATTTTCTTTCCTAATCCAATCTTTTGTTCATGGTGGAAACTTTGATTGGATTGTTTCCATGGAGATGTGACTCACCCTGTTGTGGTGTGACCTTTTGATTAGATGGAGATGTGACCCTGCCCATTCAAGGTAGGCTTAGATTAGTTTACTGGAGTCCTTTAAAAGGGGAAACATTTTGGAGAAAGCTCAGAGCCGACAGAGACTCAGACATTTGGACATGCTTGGAGTGCCAACAGGAAGCAGACGTCTAGATGCAGATGTTTGGAGATGCAGATCCCAGCAGACAACACCATGTGCTATCCCATGAAACGATAAGCAAGCCCGAACCCAGCGTTGTGTCCCAGAGGAGCTAAGTGAAGGTCATAGATGTTTAGAGAGGAAACCACTGGAATCAGAAGCTGGAAGCAACAGAACCAGAAACAAGGACCAATAGGAACTAGCCACATGGCTTCCCATGTGACAGATATTGACTTTTCTTGAGTCAAGGTATCATTCTCTGGATGCTTAGTTTGGACATTTTTATGGCCTTAGAACTGTAAACTTGTAACTTAATACATTCCCTTTTAAAAACCATTCCATTTCTGGTGTATTGCATTCTGGCAGCATTTAGCAAACCAAAACACCATCCTAGAGGGCATGACATAACTCACTGTGGCATGGATCTGCATTTCCCTAACGGCTAATGATTGGATCATCTTTTCATGTGTTTATTAGCCATTTGCATATTCTCTTTGGAGAAATATCTATTCAGTCTTTTGCCCATGCCTTTTGTCTTTTTGTTGTTGGCTTATAAGAGGTTTTTTTAAAAATATATTCTAGATACTAGATCCTTAGATGTATGATATGCAAATATTTCCTTCCATTCTGTGGGTTGTCTTTTCACTTTTTTTTTTAAGTTGTCTAAGTTTTATTGATTTAGGTTAAATCACTTTTTAAAGAGAGAGTAAGGTTCAGTATTATGCTTTTATTCTATTAGTGTTCAGCATAAAGTAAAAAACTGTGAAACATTTTTTATATCTTCAGCCTCAGAGCAATGTTTTTTTTTCTTTTCACTTTCTTGATAGTGTCCTTTGATGCACAAAAGTTTTTAATTTTGTTGATGCCCAATCATCTATTTTTTCCTTTATTGCTTATGCTTTCAGTGTCATAGCTGAAAATCCATTGCCAAATCCAAGATCGTGAAAATTTACTCCTATGTTTTCTCCTAAGACTGTTATAGATTTAATTCTTTCATTTAGGTCTTCAATCTGTTTTTAGTTCATTTTGATTAGGTGTTGAGGTAAGGTCCAATTTCATTCTTTTGAATGCAGATTCCAGTTGTCCCAGAAGCATTTGTGGAATAGATTATTCTTTTCCCCACTGAATGGTCTTAAGACCATTGTCAAAAACTTTGTCAAAATAAATTAACCACAGATTCTCACTTCCATTCCATTGATCTATACATTAAGTTTTTTATTTTATATATAAACATTAACTTTTAAGGCACAGGAGAAAGGGCCAAATGAACACAAGTCTAACTCTGTAAAAAAGACAGATTTAATAAAGCAGAACACTTTTTTTACTGGACTGGGCTGGCCTAGGAAGAATGTTATTGTATCTGTAGTAGGTTTAGAGCCAAAACATCCCATCTGAACCTTGAACACTAGTATGACCTAGGTTTCTATCCATGAGAGAAGAAACTCAGGGGAGGTTGCCATACGCATGCAGAAAAGTACTTCTCTTTTTTTATCCCAACACAGACAAACACAAATAGACTGTACAAGCTCTTGGCCTAGAAATCAGTTTCCCTAGGGAATTGCACAGCCCCCATATCTGGTTAGGTGCTCTTTTAGTTTGCTTGCTGGCAGAATGAAACACACCAGAGACTGACTGGCTTTTAATAAAAGGGAATTTATTTAGTTATTGTTCTCCAGAGGAAAGACAGCTAACTTTCAACTGAGGTTCTTTCTTACATGGGAAGGCACAGGGCAGTCTCTGCTGGCCTCTCCAGGCCTCTGGGTTCCAATAACTTTCCCTGGGGTGATTCCTTTCTGCATCTCCAAAGGCCTGGGCTGAGCTGCAAGTGCTGAGATGAGGTATGCTGAGCTACTTGGGCTGTGTGCTACGTTGACCTCTCTCATTTAAGCATTCAATCAATTATATCAATCATTCATTGCAGCAGGCATGCCTCCTAGACAACTGCATATGTAATCAGCAACAGATGAGTTTCACATGCCATTGGCTTATGTCCACAGAAATAGAACTAGGCACCTTCACCTGGCCAAGTTGACACCTGAATCTAACTACCACAGGTGCCCTTCCTATCAACCCCTCATACGCCCTCCAAAGGAAGGCAGGAAGGAAAAGGCTCTGAATCCAATTGTATGGTTTGGGAGAGAGAGAAACCCTTGGCCTCCTTGGGAGTAGCTAGAGCTGACAGATGGTGTCTGGGGAAGTCATTCTGAGCCTGGACCCCTGTGTCCTCTACGATCTACAGTTTGCTGCCAGCTGGCCAGGCAGGGTGGGTCAGCCAGTGCTTCCCTCCCTCTATCCACCCCCTACCAATCATGAGACAGAAAAAGCCAGTGTCTGTGGGTGGGGAGAAAAATTTCAGACAGAGAGGGAAATTAAGCAGGAGAGGGGGCTGTTGGGGCCCTGAATAGCATCTTTCTTTGTACTGGTTTTCTTCCTCCAGATTGGTCTGGAGGCAGAGCCCAGCTGCTGCCTTAGAGCTTGTTGATCGGGATTATTTCCCACATGCTCCTCCTTTCTTAGCACTGGTAGAGGAGAGAGATAGGACCATGACTCGCGAGTTGTCCTGGGAGGTTGTCTTGTCTTTTCTGCCTTTTGTCTGTCCTTCTGTCCATCCCTGGATGTCATTAGGACTGGGTCCTAGTGAACTGCTCATGAGGGAGGGAGGGGAGGTGGGAGGAAAAGAGAATAAGGGGGGTTGGGATACATTCTTTGGTTGAAAACCTTAAGGAGCACACTGTGGCAAAAGTTCAGGCATGTGGACCAGTTCTGCGGCATGCAAAGCTTTGGCTCGAGGAAAATGGATTTGTTCTGGGTGGCAGGACAAAGCTAGCTGGGGGTGGACTATGACAAGCTGCTCTGAGTGTCCTGGCTCATGCTGAAGTAGAGCTTTCACTTCCTCTGGAAATCCCACGTCCTTGACCACTGAGGCTTCTGCAATATGTTTATCCCAATTCCCCTGGGGGTTTTTCTTACTGAGTTCTTGAGCAAGGGATCAACTTCAGTAAGTTTGCACACAGAGTTCTCCATCCAGCAAGGCAAAGACAATTATCCTGACTAGGCTTACACCCAGAAACACAAAACACGCTGACACCAGGTTGAGTTACAAAACATGTACCCTAATGTGTATTTGGCAACCAGGGAGGATTCAAGTGGCGTCAGAGGTTCTAGTTCCAGCTCTGCCATAGTGAAGAGAACCTGGGTAAGCCACAGGCCTCTGGGTCATGGCCTCCAAGCTTAGCATCCTGAATTAGTGCAGTCCACTCTGAGTCATCTCATAGGTGTCCAGCTCTGTGTGGGACCCTCGAGAGATGGGGGGAAGATGGGGAGGTCCTTGACTTTCCAAGGACTTGCTGAGATGAGATCCCCACACCAGACAGAGTGGGAGAGCAGAATAAGGAGAGTACAAATGGATCAGCAAGTGCAATTGGATTGAAAGGGTTTAAGGTAGGTGATGGGGAGAGAAGAATGGGGTGACCTTGGAGGCAGGGAAGATACAGAGGCAAAGTTGCCTCCAAAGAGAGGTGAGGTTCATTACAGGACAGTAAAAGGAAAGCCTAGGGCTGTAGGAGAGACCCCCACCCCATCCCTAGCACCAGTAGGTTCACCCTGAGAATGGCTTTTGGCTTATGGGAACCACCTGTGTCACTACACACCCCAGGGGGTGAATTTGCAGGCCATGACAGAGTGACCAGGGTTACAAAGGTCCATCTCCTTCCTGGCCTCACCATAGAACAACTCTGCAGTGCCATTCACACTCTAGAGCTCCCAGTGGGATCAGGCTGCCCTCAGTCTACAGCCTAAAACAGCTTTGCTTGGCTTCTTCGTGGGTCCTGTCCTGCGTCCCCTTGTTACCCAACAAAGGTGGTGGATTCTTTTGCCCAATGCACTCAATGACCAATTCCTGAGACACTGGGGTTTTAAAGAAAGAGTTTATTACTAGGCGTGAAGCAGGAGAGCAGATGGCTTAGCAGCCCAAAATCTGTTTCTCCGAACTGCAGTAATTCTGATAGTTTTATTAGAGAAAAGATGGGCAGGGTTTAGGATAATGAGCACAGTGGCCCCAGATGATATAATTAGAGGTGACCAAATTATTGAGCATGTGCAGATTGATTACACACTCAGTCACAGAACATATGAAAGAAATGGTGGAATGAGGTAAGGGTGACTTGTAGATTAAAGTCTAAGCTACTGCGCATGTCAGGTGAGACCATTTTGGTTAGCTCCAGTCTCGGATCTTTGGACTCAAAAATAAAAAAAGATTTCTGTTGTCTTTTTGTTTCTTTTTCTGAATTGATGCAAATGTTCTAAGAAATGATCATGATGATGAATCTGCAGCTATGTGATGATATTGTGAATTACTGATTATATACGTAGAATGGAATGATCACATATTGGGAATGTTTGTATTTTTTTCCTGTAATTTTTTTTAATTAATAAAAAAATTTTAAATATATATATACGACTATGTGATGATACTGTGAGCCACTGATTTTACACCATGTATGTAATGTTTGTATGTTAAGAAACATTAACACATGATGGCTCACCAGGCAAGAATGCTTTCCTGCCATGCCAGAGGGCCTGGGTTCGATTCCTGGTGCCTGCCCAGGAAAAAAAAAAAGAATGTATGTGCTTGTACGTTGTTGTATAAATAAAAATTTTAAAAATAAAAAAGATAACTTTGGACTTGGGGTGTATTAGCTCTGGGCTGACCCAAGACCCCTTCATTAATAAACATTAGGGACTGTCTTTAATGATTACAAGAAATTCTAAAGTCAAAGAATTGGAT
This sequence comes from Tamandua tetradactyla, assembly GCF_023851605.1. Taxonomy (NCBI): domain Eukaryota; kingdom Metazoa; phylum Chordata; class Mammalia; order Pilosa; family Myrmecophagidae; genus Tamandua; species Tamandua tetradactyla. Next base: position 12,961,242 of record NC_135335.1, read on the forward strand.
AGCTGAGTACAAATGAAGGATAGTCACAGGGTTTTTACAATCACAGTTGCAGAAGATAAAGGTTATACAACCATTATCAGAGCTCAAAGCAGCCGGGTTACAATTCAGAGATATCAGGTATTTCCCTCTGTCTACTCCAATATACCATAAACAAAAAGGAATATCTGTATGATGATTCAGTAATCAAAATCATCCATTAAATCCTAATTGCTACAATTCCTCCCTCTCATTTGATAATTCTCTCCCAATCTTGAGAGATATCTGGCCAAGAACTTTTCTAACTGCTTCAAAGCTGAAAAGCTGTGTTGCCATTAAGGGGCCAAGAGATGATACTAATGAATGAAATTGGTTGTCATCCTTGGACAGTCCGGTATTTCTGGGTTTCAGATCTTTTCTGGCATTGCAACAATCTAGAGGTTTCAAGTCTCTGAAAAACAAACTTAATAAGTAAAATTTTTATAGAACCCAGGATATCTTTCAGGATTTCTGGGAATACTATTGGTTGGGGTTTGCCATACTGTGGCAGTTGGCAATATCTGGCTGAAACTTGAAAAACAGTAACCTCCAGAATGATCTTGAGTTGATTTGAAATCTCTTAGCCATTGAAACTCCTTTTTTTCCCCTTTTGGTCCCATAATGCTAGGGCCAGGCTCACCCCTGTGAGTCATACCTCATGATGCCAAGGCCAGTCTTGTCCCATGATACCAGGTCCAGTCTTGTCCCATTCCCATGATGCCAGGGCCTGTCTTACACCCCTGGAAATCATGTCCCATGTAGGGAGGAAATCCGAGTTTGGCTTAGAGAGACACCACATTTGAGTAACAGCCAAGGTTCTCTGGGGATGACTCTTAGGCATTAATTATAAATAGGATCAGTTTGCTATTACAGAAATAAGTTTGGTAAGGGCAAGCCCCAAGATGGAGGCTTTGGCCTATTAAATTAGGAACCCCTATTGCTTAAGAAAATATCAGGAATTCATGGGAAAGTTTAATAGTTCCACTTTTTTTCCAGTCCCTCAAAGGACTTTGCAAATACTTTTTCATTTTCTGACCAAAATTCTCTGAAATGCATCAGGGTATAACATTAACTTGTACAGAATATTAAGACTTTATTCCTTATTCTAGGTTTCATATCAAATTAAGCTGAATTCAGTTCTTTAAATAAACTGATCAGACAGGTTAAACTAGACAGTGTGCTACAGAAAATTTAAATTTTGGACAAAATAAACCTTTTTTTAAGAATGATAATTATCTGTAGCTTTTTTTAAAAGAATAATTATAACCATGACCAACAACATTATAGCATTGTTTAATATCATGAAGATTAGTATCAGGATATAACATGGACAGTGAGAACATTTTCAAGCCTTGAGGAATTTTTATACAATTTCTAAATATATGAATAACATTTTACTTATACAAATTTAGCTAACAACAGGATAGAAAATCCCTTTTAACCACTGTAATACTCCCCTAACACCTCCCATGGAATATGTTAAACTAATTTAGCACCTTACTTTTATAAGGTAAAAACAAGTTCTTTGTAACAGTTTTTCACTTAACAGCGAGAAGACTTGTCTTCTGAAATAAAGGATGATAAGGCTTACATAAACATTAGCAAGGATATTACTCTGGTGTAAAATATTTGTATTCTAGACAGAATACTCGATGATCTAGAAAAAAAACTTTTTAAAAAACTTTACATTAAGGAAGACTAACAGTTCCCATTATTTTAACAGAGAGAAAACTAAACTTTAGTTTTGTATGAATGCCCAGTTTGACACAAAAGCCTACCTATTTTTTTCTAATATATGGTAATCAGTCATTAAACTTTTGGCTAGCATTGACTTTGACAGACAGAATTCACTTTTATAAGCCTGTAACTTTCTATAATCATTAGGGTTTAGCGTACAAAGTTCACTTTTAATCAGAAAATACGATCATCTTAGTACAGGAAATAATAAAGATATTATTTATCCCACCTATAGTTTTTATTTATCCAGAATGCACATAATTAGAAATAACAATTTGATAACTAATTCACAGGGCTCTTTCAGCATTCCTTCCAATAACAAAATTCCTTCTAATAAGAGTGTTCATGAAGGGAAGAAGAGACAGAGAAGGAAGAATTTATGCTTGGATTTGGAACATAACCAGACATTTATATACTTTATAATAAGAATACACAAATGATTACTTTATAATATGCTTAAAATTTCTCAGCCCAATCCACGACTACCTTCCAAAGTCAGAAAGCCCCAAGTTTAAATAGAGTCAGCTTTTCAATATTTAAGGGATTTATATCCAGAAAACACTCAAATGTTTCTCAACGTTATTCCCGGATGATAAATAATACCAGGGATTTTAATTCACAAAATTAAGTTATGTCTTTTTAGAAAGAAATAGTTTAGAGCTCTATTTATTTAAATGCTACTTTCTTATTTAAAGGTCTGATAAGTGTCATCTCTTCTGTGAGGTCTTCCAAGGTGATTCTTTTTTTTTTTTTTAAGGTTATTCTTTATTTGCTTTTAAAATTCTTCCGGCATTCATTTATTATGACTGTCTTATAGTATGCTCTAGTGCATGTATATTCTAACTAGAATATAAACCCTTAGAAGCTACGAATTAGGTTTTCTCTATTTACGACACCATTTGCTAACAAAAATAGATTGATTGACATTAACAAAGCCACTACATACTCAAATCCTTCTACATATTGAGGGAACAAATGGCCAAGTAACCAAAAGCCAGATTCTTTGAAATCCAGATAATCAGGGTTATAAAAAAAAAACATTTCTTTTTCTTACTAAACTTAACTGATTCCTGAAATAGAATATTTTTGAAGCTTTATCACAATAGTAATTTTATTACTTTATATAAGTATTGTTATTACCAGATACATTGTTCAGTTTATGTAAGCCTATCTAGTTAGGCTATTTTAAGAGGGATTTTGAGAATGTATTTATAATACTAGCTTATTTCTTCAGTAAACTTGTATAAATGTCAGAAGAACACACCCAAATGGAATAAAATTGCATTTGTTCAATTCAAGGTTTAACATAAAATTCCTTATATTGTAAAAATCTCTTTGTTGTCATAATATTTTAAAATTACAATTTTAAAAGTGCATTGAATACCAAGTTATGGAAAATATACTGTAATTGTTTAATTTGTCCTAAGTCTAAATCCAGGAAAACTTTTCCATAGTTCTCAAAGACCTTTCATTTTATTTATGGAAATTTGGTAATTACATTTTATTCAGTTACTCTCATCCCAAGACTACTCATATTTTAATAATGAGCTGATTGCTACAGTTACCATGGCAAAGATATTACTGAAAAAAACGTAATAACTTCAACAAATATGGCTTATTCTGCAGCATTTTCTATGCTTACCATTTCTAATCTCCAGGCCCAGTAAAGAGAACCTTAAAAGTCACACCTCTTCTATCTATTTTTTTATTACTATCTTTATTATTTTTTACCATGGGCAGGCACCAGGAATCAAACCCAAATCTCCAGCTCGGCAGGCAAAAATTCTTGCCACTGAGCCACCATCACACTGCCCTCTGATCTTTTTTAAGGCTGCCATAGGGGCAGGGATAGGTTAAAGAGAACGAATGAAGCCTGGCTTGTTGAAAGTTTTAAGTGACGGCTGTGGAATTTCTGAGTTCCTACGCTCTTCTTTGAGTTATTTTTAATTATTAGCTCTATTTCACTAAAAGCTGTAACCCAGACAATTAGAAAAGGTCTTTGCCTTTCCCAGAGGCAATCCTTTGGCAGGCTTTGAGGCTTTAGGGAAATTCCAGGGTAATTTTTCTGTAATGTCCAAGTTTGTTTACAGTAATTACAAAACTGAGGTTTTGAATCTTGCTGCTCAGAGTGTTTTCTCTTTTTCATTTCAGTAGTTCCGATTTTTATATATATATATATATATGGTGCCTATTATTTCTAAGCACTTTAAACAGAGCTCTTTAAGATTTTCTGGTTTTCTTTGTTATTACCATCTGCAGGTATGAGAGTATACCTTGATCAAGCAGACAGACACAAATAGAAAGATACAGAAGAAACAGAAATACCTTCAAGAGGGGCAACTAAAGGATGGAATATGCACTATCTTATTCTATTTTTTGCCTTTTTGAAGAACAATTTTAACTGTACTAGCTTTCATTTTAACTGTAATGGTAGAATTTTCATTTTAAATCATATTGAGGCTGATTATGTTACAGAAATAAATCCTTCTTTTTTTTTTTTACAGACTAATAACTAAGATCTTTCAATTTTCAATACAGCCCAAAGGTTCCTTTCTTAAAGAAGTTCTATAATCAGTAACCAGTTAGGAACATTTGATTAATGCAAATGCAGTAGGACACCAACTAACATATTTAAACAGACACTTAACACTTGTTATATTCAAATAACACACCAATTAATAACTAGACCCAGCACCCCAATTAACAATTAAACAGGCATTAAACACTCAACACACCAATTAACAATTAAACAAATGTTAAACTCTTCCTCTGCCTGGGTAACACACCAGCTAGCACTTAAACGAATTTACTTAATTTTGTTCAATAGTAATTAATTGTGGGGTTACTCGTTTTCCAGGAGTATACTCAACCGACAAGTTTAGCTCAGGGCTTCAAACCCCATACAGCATGGTACCCAGAAAACAGAAAGGTGTAGAGAGGTCAGACCAAAGAAATCATCCTGAAAACAGGACCAGACCTTTAAGTCAGGTCCAAGGGGACTCGAATCACCATATTTACTCCCCAAACCACTTTTTACCCTGATGATCTGACCCAGTCAGAAGTTGGCACCTGGAAACTAGAAAGAGGTTCTCTTTTTTTTTTTTTTTGCACAGGCAGGCACTGGGAATCGAACCCGGGTCTCTGGCATAGCAGGCGAGAACTCTGCCACTGAGCCAACGTGGCCTGCCCGAGGTTCTCTTTTTGAAGATTTTTTTTAAGGTTCCAAAGTCTCTGGAGTGCTGGCAGAACAGAGAAACTCTGGTTGCTGAGTCTGTAGACTAAATTCAGTCCAGTGACTACAAAGGACTCGGTCACCTGGTTTACCTGCTCTGCTGGAGTTCCAGGACCTCAGGCATCATTCCATGTGAGTTGCCAAATTGTTACCAGACAAAGGCAATGGATTCTTTTGCCCAATGCACGTAAACGACCAATTCCTGAGATGCTGCGGTTTCAAAGAGACAAGAAGTTAATTACGAGACACACAGCAGGAGACCAGATGTCCTAGCCGCCCAAATTCTGTCTCCCCAAACTGCAGTAATTGATAGTTTTAGAGAATTAAAAGTGAACAAGTTTTAGGATAATGAGCACAGTGGCCCCAGATCATGTAATTATTAGAGGTGATCTAATTGTTGAGTATGCATGGATAGATTACATGCTTCATCACAAGATGTATGTAAGACAATGGTGACCATCTTCATATGAGGACGGGCACGATTTTCATTATTATAATGAGCTCTAGGTGACCTGTAGGTGAAAGTCTAGGCTACTGCGCATGTCAGGTGGGCCCATTTTGGTTAGACCCAGTCTTGGTTATTAAAATAACTTTGGACTTGGGGTGGGTTAGTTCTGGCCTGACCCAAGACCCTTCATTAATAAACATCAGGGGCTGTCTTTAGTGATTACAAGACTCTAAAGTTGAAAAACTGGATACCTGGGTACAAATGAAGGTTAGTCACAAGGTTTTCACAATCACTGGGGCAGGGAGATAAGGGCTATGCAATCATTATCAGAGATCAAGGCAGCTGGATCATAATAGATTTCAGTATTACCCTGTGTCTACTCCAATACACCAGAAACAAAAAGGGATAGCTATCATAGTGAGTCATCAACTAAAATCATCCCTTAAATCCTGATCTCTCGGTTGCGCTATCTTATCCAACATGAGGTTTCTTGAGTTGCAGCTACACACAAAGAATTTCCAATGGATATGCTCCCGGGGGGGTCTGGAAATCTTTTGGTTTAGACAAAGATCAGTGGCAGGTTTGAATCTGCTGCCCCCAAAACACCTGTGTTAGAGGATACACCATCTGCCTGACCCCACACTACTGGGGGAGTGCCAGCTGCAAGCATGCTGGTGGGCATGCTTAAAGGTAGGCAGGGGAGGTGGGAGGATGATGGTCAGCCCCCCCAGGAGGCATGCGTGGAAAGCAGAGCTGAGAGAAGGGAAAGGCCACCTGCTCCCTGCAGCTCCACTTCTTTCTCCCAGCTGCAGTCTTCCCTCCTCCATGCCAGTCCAAGTACCATCCATCAATTCAAAGGATACCGACGGAACACATGCCAGGCATCAGGCACCATTCTAGGCACTGGGACCTTTCATATCAAGCCACTGATCAAGATTGAGAAGGGGCCAGTTCAGCAGAGATTTGGGGTTAGAGCATCCAGGCAGAGGCAACAGCAAATATGAAAGTCCCGAATAAGCAGAACCAGGAAATCCTGGCAAATCTTGGGGGAATCTCTTGGGATCATTTTCCCTTTCCTCTAGTTCCCAACAGGGATGATTTTGGAAGTATGAAATCCCACAAATCTGCATGAAGTTAATCCACATTTACATTGGGTGTCATTTTTTTTTATTTCAACATTGTTTATCAAGTTTTTTTTTTACTGATATACATTCTATATTCACATGCCATGTAATCATCCAAAGTGTCCAATCAATAGTTCACCATATCATCATATAGCTGTGCTTTTTTTATCATCATAATCGACTATTGCTTCTTTTTTGTGAAAAATAACATATACAAAAAAGCAATAAATTTCAAAGCACATCATAATAATTAGTTGTAGAACAGATTTCAGAATTCGGTATGGGGTACAATTTCACAATATTAGGTTTTTACTTCTAGCTGCTCTAAGATACTGGAGAGTAAAAGAAATAATCAATATAATGATTCAGCAATCATCCTCATTTGTTAAACTCTATGTATTAGTTAGGGTTCTCTAGAGAAACAGAATCAACAGGTGACATTCGCAAATATAAAATTTATAAAAGTGTCTCACGTGACCGCAGGAATGCAGAGTCCAAAATCCGCAGGGCAAGCTGTGAAGCCGACGACTCCGATGGAGGGTCTGGATGAACTCCACAGGAGAAGCTCACCAATTGAAGCAGGAATACAGCCTGTCTCTTCTGAATCCTCCTTAAAAGGCTTCCCGTGATTAGATTAGATTAGATTAAGCATCACTCATTGCAAAAGACACTCCCTTTGGCGGATTACAAATGGAATCAGCTGTGGATGCAGCTGATGTGATCATGATTTAATTCTATGAAATGTCCTCATTGCAACAGACAAGCCAGCACTTGCCCAACCAGATAAACAGGTACCACCACTTGGCCAAGTTGACACATGAACCTGACCATGACACCCTACCTTCTCTGTGTAACTCCACCACCACCTTTGATCTTCTTTTGGCCATATTTGGGCTATGGCCACTCTAACTTTTTCATGTTGGAAGCGCTGTCAACAGTATGGGGTAGGGAGATGGAACTAGTTGATGTTCTGGAGAGACGGGGCCCTTTGCATTTCAGAACTTATCTGGCCTAGGAATCATCTGAAAATTGTAGGTTTCTGGAAAGTTACCCTAGTGCATGGAACCTTTGTAGAATCTTATAAGAAGGTGTTCTTTAGGATTGGCAGGAATAATTTTGGTTGGGGTTTGGTAAGCTATGATAGGTAGCAATGTCTAACTTGCATAACAGTGTCCTTACACTGGGTATATTTTGACAAAGCAGATCTCTTTGCTGGAAGTACAGTCTCCTCTGCTACATGGTAAACTAGGTTTTCAATAGAAACCCAAATCTTTTGCCAGGGTCGAGACCAGCCCTCTATGTTTTATTCAATGCCTCATGGAGCTAGATGTCCCCGTTGCTCATTTTGTACAGACTGCCTGACCTCTGGGTGCCAAGAATGACGACAAAAAACTTCCTCTACGTGTGCAGTTGTCCTGATTTACTTCTCTTTGAACACACAGGATATTGAAAGCTTACAAATGAAAACAGTCCTTTTTGGCCAGGTAAGCACAAAACACCGCTTAGAGCAGAGGGAGTAGGGGTCTTGATCTGTTCTTGACATGTGGAGCCCCGTGGCACAGAGTAACCTCCCCACAGGCTCCCACACCAAGAACTCCCCACTGAAGCATCCTGATGTAATGCTCAGACACGACCCAAAGCCACGCTTCCTTCAGCCACTGATCTCTGAGCCACACCTCACTACCTAGTACCTGGCTTGGCTCAGGGTGGCTTACTTCACTTAATTGATCAAAAAAAAGATGCTGCATCAAGGGATTGAGAAAACCTTCTCGACCAAAAGGGGAAAGAGAGAAATGAGACAAAATAAAGTGTCAATGGCTTAGAGATTCCAGAGTCGAGAGGTGATCCTGGAGGTTATTCTTATGCATTAAATAGGTATCGCCTGCTTAGTTAAGGTGTAATGGAGAGGCTGGAGGGAACTGCCTGAAAATGTAGAGCTGTGTTCCAGTAGCCATGTTTCTTGAAGATGATTGTATAATGATATAGCTTTCCCAATGTGACCGTGTGACTATGAAAACCTTGCATCTGATGCTCCTTTTATCTACCTTATCGACAGACGAGTAGAACATATGGAATAAAAATAAATAATAAGGGGAACAAATGTTAAAATAAACATAGATTGAAATGCTAGTGATCAATGAAAGGGAGGGGTAAAGGGTATGTATGTATGAATTTTTTTGTTTTCTTTTTATTTCTTTCTCTGAATTGATGCAAATGTTCTAAGAAATGATCATGATGATGAATATACAACTATGTGATGATATTGTGTGTTATGGATTATATAACAAGAATGGAATGATTATATGGTAAGAATGTTTGTGTTTGTATGTGGTTATGTTCCATAAACAAATAAATAAAAGATGTTGCGGGGTCTGGTGGCAGGTAAATGTGAACTTAGGAACTCGGACCCCCCGTGTTACCCCTCTCATTCCTCCAGCCGACCCTCCTGAGTTCACGCCAGACACCAGGACTGTGAGATTCGATCCAATAGGCGTGGCTTTCTCTATGAAAGTTATAATAATTGCACAGGGTGGGTGGGGGGAGAGGGAAGGAGAATCATTCTAAAGCATCCTCGACCTCTCAGGTCCCAGGGCGAGCATCTCTGCCCTGGACATGACTATTTGGTTTCATCAGTAAGTGGAGCTGCATGATCACTGCTCCTTTGGATCCTCCAAAATCCACGGGGATGGCCCTTCTCTGCCAGTTGACGTGGGAGACACAAAGAAGCACAGACTCTGCTCTCTACATCTGCTCCCCGCACCAGGTGCCACTTTGACCAACAGGAGAGAGAGGCCAGTGAAAAGGACCAGGAGAGGGAGGAAACTGGAAAGGAGATGACAAAAGGGAAGGCAGCAGGGGTGGGGAAGCAGGGGTGGGGGGTGGGCAGGCCCCAGAGGAGAGGGTGCCTGGGTGATATGGACATGACTCTTGGGGAGCAGTGGGTCGGAAGACCGGGCAGAGGTTGCTTCATTCTAAGAAGGATGGGCCCACCCAGCCCTGCCTAGACCTCTGCCTCTTGTTCTCCTGGTCTGAGAGCTCAGTCACTGGCACTGGGTCTAGATGAGACCTACACTTGGTGGCAGGCTGGACTAGACCAGGTAACCTCAGCAACTCTTCCCTCCATACACATCTGAGGACAGGGCATGTCCCTTAGTATCCCAGGCATCCCCTGAAAGTGAGTCTCACACACATACATTCAAAAGATATTTTACAATCAGTGGCTCACAATATCATCACACAGTTGTATGTACATCACAGTGATCATTTAAAAAAAATTTATTTATTAATTAAAAAAATTTAACAAACGTAATAAAACATTAACATAGATAATCAGTAGTTCACAATATCATCATTTAGTTGCATATTCATCATTTCTTAGAATATTTGCATCCATTCAGAAAAAGAAATAAAAAGACAATAGAAAAAGAAATAAAACGAAAACAGAAAAAAAAAAGATTATACCTACCATACCCCTTACCCCTCGCTTTCACTGATCACTAGCATTTCAAACTAAGTTTATTTTAGTATTTGTTCCCCCTATTATTTATTTTTATTCCATATGTTTTACTCATCTGTTGATAAGGTCGATAAAAGGAGCATCAGACACAAGGTTTTCACAATCACACAGTCACATTGTGAAAGCTATATCATTATAGAATCATCTTCAAGAAACATGGCTACTGGAACACAGCTCTACATTTTCAGGCAGTTCCCTTCAGCCTCTCACTACATCTCGAATAACAAGGTGATATCTACTCAATGCGTAAGAATAACCTCCAGGATAACCTCTCGACTCTGTTTGGAATCTCTCAGCCATTGCCACTTTGTCTCATTTCACTCTTCCCCCTTTTGGTCGAGAAGGTTTTCTCAATCCCTTGATGCTGAGTCTCAGCTCATTCTAGGATTTCTGTCCCACGTTGCCAAGAAGGTCCACAGCCCTGGGAGTCATGTCTCACGTAGACAGGGGGAGGGTGGTGAGTTTGCTTGTTGTGTTGGCCTCCAAGGTCATTTTAATTCTTAAGTCAGGTTTGATGCCATGAAATGGGAGCTTCAGGATCCTCCAGGAGCATGGAGGGGGCTGCAGGGCTCAGCTGCCCAGCTAGGGATGGTTGTTTGAAGGGGCAGGGTGCAAAATCTAGGCCAAGTGAGTCCCAATAATATTGTGGGGTGCCTCTAGGTTATAAAGTGTCGTCAGGTCTTCACATTCGTTGAGTCTCACCACGACCCTGCAAGGTGGGGAGAGCAGGGATTACATTCTCAAATCTCCAGAGAAGGAGTGAAACGGGCTTCTGTTTCCTGTGGCTTTTTTGTGCTCCAGCCCTGCAGAGCCTGCCTTTAAGGTGCTGGAGGGAGGTGGGAGCTGTGACCCTTCCAGAGGAACCGTCCATATGGAGCCAGTGCTGCACACAGAACCAGCTCCCTGAAAAGCAGCCTCTCGAAAACCAGCTCACAAAAAAATCGGTTTGCCACAGATCAGTTCAACAACTTCACCCTAGTGCCCCTGGGCTGCAAATGATTTCTCTCCCTCTAGACGTCAAGCCTCTCTTCCAGAAACTGGTTTTTTTTTTTGCTTCTTTCTTTGTTAAAAAAAAATAATAATAACTAAGTAAACCATTAAAGGTTTGTCCCACTCATTCCATTGCCCTGGCCCTGGCCTCCTCCTAGAACTTGCATTTTGAAGCCAGTGGAGTTTAGCTCTGAAACCCTTACTTTACCTTCACCTGCCAAGGTGACTCTCCAGACACACCTGTCTGCCCAGCATTTGGATCTGGACCCCTGCAGCTCTCCCTCTTAAGAGCCTTTCTCTGCAAAGCTTTATCTCTGCACCTGTAGCAAAGGGCTTTGCAGAAGCCCCTAAATTGCCAGCCCTGCACCTTCCCCAACAGATGATCTGCCCAGGGCCATATTATTCCAGAGAAGCAGGAATAACCTTGGCCAGCCAAGGCCCTGAGTGGGAGAGCTGGGAGGGCTTTTCACTGAGTGAAAGGAGGTGATTTCTTTGGGGAACAGAATAGAAAATCCAGAAATAGCCCTGGCTGTTTACAGGCACCTGGTTATATGAGAAGGCAGCATCAGAAATGGTGGGGAAAGAATGGGTGATTTAGGAGGTGACAGTAGGGTAACTGGAGAGCCCTGTGGAAATGGAAACAAAGGGAAGCACTCCTCTTGCTCTATACCAGTCCAAAGGGATTGGAGATTTGAACGTAAGGATAAAACCTTACGTTCCTACAAGTAAGGAACAAGTCCTAAAAGAAAACATGGATAAATTCTCCTATGATTTGATGGTGGGGAAACTTTCCTAATTTTGACTCAAATCCAGTAGCAATAAGGGAAAAGACTAAGAAGTTCAAAGGTGTTGAAATTTTGTATGGCCAAGAGTAAGATCCAACAACCAATCGATAAGCAAAATTAAAAAGACAACTCACAAACTGATAAAAAAAGAAAATCTGTAACTTATATCACAAAGGGTTAATTTCCTAGAATATAAAGAGCTTCTAAAAATACAGATTAAAAGTGTCAACAATTTGATGGAAAAATGCACCAAAAATAGAAACAGTATACTAAAAAAGAAAGGCAAATATCTCAAAGCTATATGAAAGGATGCTCAACCTCATTTTTAGTAAGAGAAATGCAAATGGCCATGAGGAACTATTTCTGGCTGATTGGACTGGCCAAAACCCAAAAGTTTAACAAAATGCTCTCTTGTCCAAGCTGTGAGAAAACAGACACTCTCACACATTGCTGGGGATGGAATGTGAAATGGTACCATCCCCATGGAAGGGAATTTGGCAACATCCAGCAAAACGATGTGCCTTTGACCCTGTCATTCCATTTCTAGAAATCTATCTCAAAGTGCCAGGGAAATAGAATTAAAACAAAATCTTCCAACCCAGAAAACCTCTCCACAAAGGTCAAAGAGAAAGAAAAATTTTTTAGTATTAAATAAACATGAAACCAGAATATGATGCATCACAGACTCTCCGTTAAAGAGATTTCAAGGACAGAAAGTTCATCCTTTTATATAGCCTAGCTAATATAACCCATTATATATCTATATATATATATTTTATTTCAAGATAAACGATAGCTAGTCTTCAAATAACAGGACTTGGCAGCACCATCTGTCGCTCGGAATTTATCCTAAGTTTACTTGGTAACTGGGGTGATCTCTAAGTTTATTAATGACCTCTATCCAAAGGAATAATAAACTTTGTCATTTTGCTATAAGAAGATGTAGGTTTGAAACTTGGAACCAGGTGCTAGCTTAAGTTAGGCTCCTGCAGAAATGTGAACACTGGGGGCACTATTTTCCCAGGTCCTTGAGAAAGACATTCCTGAATTGTAAACCTGGCAAAGAACTTATTTAGCTTTGCAAAAGATGTACATATGTGTCTAAGGGGCACAGAAAGAATTGAGTTACACATTTTCAAAAGAATGCTCTAAATTTCTAATATTCTCGCAAGCAGTGGGGAAAACCAACAAAAGGCCGAGCCCTCAATCTTGGGGTTCGGCCCTATGAAACTTATTCCTGCAAAGAACAGGCTAAGCCTACTTGAAATTAGGCATGAGTCACCCCCAGATATCCTCCTTTATTGTGCAGATGTGGCCTCTCTCTCTAAGCCAACTTGGCAGGTGAACTCACTGCCCTCCTACGTGGGTCATAACTCCCAGGGGTGTAAATCTCCCTGGCATCGTGGGACAGAAATCCCAGGATGACCCAGGACCCGGCATCAAGGGATTAATAAAGCCTTATTGATGAAAATGGGGAAGAGAGAAATGAGACAAAACAGAGTGTCAGTGGCTGAAAGATTTCAAATAGAGTCCAGAGGTTATCCTGGAGGTTATTCTTATGCATTATATAGACCTTTTTAGTTTATGGTGTATTGGAGTGGCTGGAGGGAAGTACTTGAAACTGTTAATCTGTGTTCCAGTAGCCTTGATTCTTGAACACCACTGTATAAAGATACAAAGTTTACAATGTAACTGTGTGGTTGTAGAAAAAAAGAAAAAAGAATGCTCTAAGGAAAGGGGAAGGGGTGTGTGTGTCTCTCTCTTTTTGCACCAGCAAAAAATTATTTTTTTTCCTTTTTTGATTTGTAATTTACCTTTACAAAAGATTCAGCAGAAATAGTACAAAAAGATGCGTACACAAGGTTATTTATTGGGGCTCTATTTGTAATAGCAGAAGACTGGGAAGAGAGCCAAATGTCCTTTAATTGGAGCCTGGCTGAGTAAACAATAGCACAAGCACACAATAGAGTACTTTGCAACCACACAGAGAATGAGGAAGGTTTCTACCCACTAATACAATGTAATCTCCAGGATAACTTGTTACGAGAAAAAAGCAAGGTGGAGAGAAGTGTGTATCATATATCATATATCTAAAGAAGAGGAGATAAAAGTAAAATGAAAATACAGAGAGACATATTTTCTTATATTTAAAAAATAAACATTGGTGGTTTAAACCAAAAGGAGGACTAGTGCAGAGGATGTAAGATTAGAAGCTCAACCCCTTTAAATATATCTTGTTTCTTGATTTGATTTTGACCCTGTGAGGCAAGTTAAGGGAGGAGAGAGTGGGGGAAGTGACCCTAAGGCCCATAACAAAAGGTTCTTTTTTGCAACACAATCCCACCTAGTCCCCTACCTCCCCACCCCTTCCCCCACCCCCACCCCCATACCTAGTACTCATTCAGGTCCCCACCTAAAAAGAACCAATGAAAAGTACAGCTCATCAATCCCTTATTAGCATAGCCAGAGGGGGAAAGGCCTCTCCAAGTCCTTATAACGCAAGGAACCCAACCTCAGGGTTGCTTCTCCTTTTTTGAAGAATGCCTGTGCTTATCTCCCTTCCAACTTGCGCTTTCGTTATGCATAAACTTGGTGCAATTTTAAGATGCTTTAGCTGTTCGACTTTGCGTGTTGTCTCTTGTAACAGTGACACACATGAAGGTGTAATTCTCTACGGTTTGAAACTGATCGTTTGAGGCACGCTGTATAAAACCAAGAATTTGTTACTTTACAATGTTCCCTTAAGCAGAATTGAATTGGCTTTGAATTTTTAGTCTCACAGAGTCTAACAAACCTTTAAATTCTGCTCAGCTGAAAGTGTGATGTTTTAATAGTATGGAAGCAAAACTGGTAAAAATTAAGGTCTGTAGCTTTGTCCATAGCTGGAATGTACTATACAATTGTGGTTGGAACAAGTAAGTCTTTAAAAACTGCTGTGAACACAAGTCAGCTGGTTAAAAAAAAAAAAACTGCACCATTAAATTAGCTCTGAGGTTGTAGAAGATTCAAGTATTCTTTGCACTGGACAGAACTGCCCAGTAGGGGTAGCATCTGATGTGTCAAGAAAGTTACCTTTGTTTTAGGTCATAAGTTCCTTATGTCGTTGCTCTGTATGAATACATAGCTGTTTAATAACATCTTTTATTTGGAAATTTGAGGCTATCCCAAGATATCTCTATCCTCCCAGTTTAAGGGTGCACTGTAGAGCTGAACTTTGGTTTACTGTGCCAGATGTTTTTCCATGCCGCCATTTGTAATACGTTTTGTGCGAATCCTTAGGATTAAAGTTTTGGTTACAAAAAAAAAAGAAAAAAGCTGTACCTAGTTACTAGTCTCCGAGCTGTGAGCCAGCTCCTACCAGACGTCCTGCTGTCACCCAGGATTCCCAGGGCTCTCCAGCATCCAGCAGAGAATTCCTGGAGCTCTGCGGTGCCCAGCCTAGAACTTCTGGAGCTCTTGCGGCATCGAGCTTATTAAACTGTTAGGCTGTACACACTAACTAGTCCTTGAATTCTTTCCTGTGACTAGAAACCTCATGGCGCCAGCTCTTGGTTTTCTAGCATCACATGCGCATTTTTTTTTTTACAGAATTAGAAAATTAGAAAACGAGATGTAATGTTTTAAAACAATTCCTAAAAATTGAAAGCAGAATGAAGCAAATGCCTTTAACTGTATTGAATTGGTGGCATAGACACGCAAGGAGAACTATTCCAAGTGACTTTAAAACACAGCAATTTGACCAGACATTCCTAGTGGGATTTACCCTTAAAAGAAAAAGAACTACAAAAACAAAATATTAAACTGTTTTCAGTAAAGATTTGTGTGTGTGTGTGTGTGTGTGTGTGTGTGTGTGTGTGTGGTAGTGCTGGTGATCTTGTTATCTTAAAGCTATCTCTGTTCTGGTGAGGGTCGGAAATTCTCAATAATCGAAAGGTTTTACTAAAAAATTTTTTTTGCACTGAAGAGGCTGACCTTTAACCTTGGGCTCTTTCGGGTGACTGTCCCCATGCTAACCAGCTGGAGGAGACGAGGTCGGGCTGATTTAGCTCCAGGAAGGGCCCAGCCTCTGGGACCACGCTGAGCTGCCCAGGGCCAGGCCTGGAGACCAGATGCCAAAATGGACCATGAGAGCTGTGACTGGCAAATCCAAGAAAGCAGGAGGTCCCTGCACTGGGATTAAGAGGGGCCTCCAGCCCTGGCTCTTGGACCCCTGCACCTCTAGGCCACTTCCAAAATCACGGCTGAATTGACTCAGTGTGGGTATTTCACTTTCCATCGCCAGGAGTCAGCTTTCCCGTGGCTCTCTCTGGCCCTAAGCCCACTTGCGTGATGTCTACTGTAGCTCTAACCACACGTTACTGCTCATTCCAAATTCATCTGCCTGGACTACTGTGGATAACAAAAGCTTGTTCTCAGCAAGCTTCACCTCTTCAGACCTGGCTCAGAGCTTGGCCTGTAGTGGGCAGTCAATGAAGTAGCTTGAATGAATTCCAAGGGGACTGGGTTAACTTGGGTCTACAGCAATACTCAGTGCATCCCCCCTGCTCTCAGCAGCCAGAAGGAATGCTCCTGTAAGTATACAGGAAGAAATGCAGGTTATCTTTACCTCCAGTTAACAAGGGCCTAGAGAAATTGACAACTTGCCCAAGGTCACTCAGCTAGCTCACGACAGTGCTGGGATCAGGTCTGGCTGGCTCCAGGTCTCATGTCCTTTCAGGAGCACACGCACAAATCTCTGTCATTGGCCTCAACCAGGCTGGTTCCTCCATCAGGCATGACAGGCCCAGGTCTAGGGCCTGTGAGCTTTGCGAGGGTCCAAGAAGCATATTGACTCTTAAGTATAAAAGGAAAAGAGAAAAATCAGTAAAAGTAAATGTTTACAGCTATGACGTTGTCACCTATTCAATTGCAATTGAGCTCCACTCATTTTTTTCTGATTACATAGGATGTGGGATGCAGGTACATTTTGATGTGTTTAACTGATTTGCATGGGAGCCTCCAATGTCTGAGGACTGGCTCCTCATAGTTCTCGAACAGACTGACATAGAGTATTGAACACTGAAAGGTGCAGGCCTGGTGTCCCAGCTCCTGTGTCCTGGCCACTGAGATAATTGTATTATTTGATAAAATTATTTGGTAAAAGCAAGTTAGGGCAGGGAGCACTTGGGAGAAAGTTCTACTGTCTCCAGTGAGCCCTGAGGCCCAATGCCCTTTAGAAGTACTCATCAATTCCTTCTCCTTGGTTTGCATACTCAGCCTTTTAGGATCAAACAATCCAGACTGGGTAGCAATGGCTCAAGTGAGAACCACTCGGCCAAAGCTCAGAACTTTTTAACAACTCGGATGGAAGATACCCTGAGTGTGGAGCCCTCATGGATGAGCAGAAATCCAAGAGAATAGTAGAGAAACGGGGCCATTGAGCCCTGATGGAACCACGGCGGAAGGCTTTTCAGTTACATGAACCAATAAATCCCCTTTATTACCTAAGTTAGTGTCAGTTGGTTTTTGCTGCCTGATCCCATTTCTCTCATCCATCCTTGTAGGTCCCGACTTCAGAAGCTGTCACTTTTTCCCCAGAGTACTTTCATAGGGGCTGACTGAGACATAATTGCACTCTGCCCTCTGACCCTACAGTGACAGCCATGGGAGCCAACCTGAAATCCAGGAGCTTTTCATAAGCATCAGCACCCTTGGGTGTAGCAGAGAGCAATGGGGGTGCCTAGGACACTGAGCTTGGGGTGATTACACTAGGACAGGCTGCTGTATCCAGCATTTTTGTTGTTTCCTCTCATTCCTTCCATGCCCTCCTGGGAATAACGTGGTAAACAGACAGAATTTCCCAACACAAACACCCCTGCCTCTGCATGGGAGGCCCCATGTTTGGCCCTGGGCAAGCAGAGAGGACTGATTAGCCAAGGATGGGCTGGAGCAGAGGGCCCTTTAATCTGGTGGTAGGTGGTGGGGAAAGAGTGGTCAAGAGGGTGGGTTCTGGATTCTGAACCCAGCACCTGACACTTACCAGCTTGGTGTCCTTTTGCAGGCTACTTTGTAAGTCTGTGCCTCAGTTTCCTCATCTGATAAATGGCAAGTTTGGCATATAGAGAAAATACTCAAAAAATACTAGCTGTTATTATTCAGAATTAATCATGAATAGAAGTATGTTATTATTATTATCGGGTTCATTTTAAGAAAAGACACTGAGTGTAATCCTAGCTGGGTGGAGCGTGACGTTAAAATGTCCTTACTCAGAAATATAGGAGTTTTCAGTTAAAGGATTGAGAAAGCTGGCAAGCTTAAAGCACACTCCAGATAGCAATTGTAACTCCTGAGGTTCTCATTCAGAGTTCCTAAGAAGAAATCACCATTAAGTGCAAACAATGCATATCTCAAGGCCTGAAGGACCCTTCTGAGGTGGATATATCTCCTTTTCACCAGAACTCAGTTACACTCAGCCAGAGTTTGAACTGAGGCCCTGCTGTGTGCCAGGGCTGAGGCTTGGGTGCCGGGAGCAGAGATGAAGACAAGGGTCCCATGTCCACAGAGCCTCTGACTCTTCATGGCTATAGAGAAAGGACAGTGCAATGGCTCAAGCACCTGCTGTCACTCAAGAAATGCTGGAGGCAAAAAATGTTTATTTGGCACAAAATTTATATTCTGACTAGTGCATTTCCTAATATAATTTATGTAGACAGCTTAATTCAACACCAAAAGTACATAGAACCTTGAGTAGGGCATGAGATTTTGCTGATTTGTCCAGAGAGATGCCGTGATAAATCCCAGAGTGATTTCAGCAGTGAATAAAAAAGTATTTGCAAAGTTCCCTTTGGGGAATGGTGAGAAATGGGGAAAATTCAACTTCCCCAAGTAGTGTGGACAACCAAAGCAACAGGTTGAGCCCCCAATCTTGGAGTTCGTTCATATGAAACTTAACCCCACAAAGTATAAGTAAAGCCTACTTAAAATTAGGCCTAAGAGTCACCCTCAATAGAACCTTTTTTGTTGCTCAGATGTAGCCTCTCTTTCTCCAGCCAACACAACAAGCAAACTCACTGCCCTTCCCTCTGTCTACGTGGGACATGACTCCCAGGGGTGTAGACCTTCCTGGCAACATGGGACAGAAATCCTAGAATGAGCTGAAACTCAGCATCAAGGGATTGAGAAAACCTTCTCAACCAAAAAGGGGAAGAGTGAAATGAGACAAAATAAAGTGTCAATGGCTGAGAGATTCCAAACAGTTGAAAGGTTATCCTCGAGGTTATTCTTACGTATTAAGTAGATATCACCTTGTTAGTCAAGATGGGATGAAGAGGCTGGAGGGAACTGCCTGAAACTGTAGAGCTGTGTTCCAGTAGCCATGTTTCTTGTATAATGATATAGCTTTCACAGTGTGATTGTGTGATTGTGAAAACCTTGTGTCAGATGCTCCTTTTATCTACCTGATCAACAGACAAGTAAAACATATGGAATAAAAATAAATAATAGGGGGAACAAATGTTAAAATAAATTTAGATTGAAATGCTAGTGATCAATGAAAGGGAGGGGTAAGGGGAATGGTATGTATTAATTTTTTTCTGTTGTCTTTTTATTTCTTTTTCTGAATTGATGCAAATGTTCTAAGAAATGATCATGATGATGAATATGCAAAAAAAAAAATGCTGGAGGAATGAATGTTAGCAGGAGAACAGGGAGAAGTTAGCTCTCGGCCACGGAAGCCTCCTTAGCAGAGGCAGCATTCCAACTGCAGTTTGGAGAGAGTAGGTCTCTCTGATCAATAGAAGGGGGGCAGCTTTGGGGACAGAAGACTTAAGCAAAGGGACAGAGTTGAGACCACAGACAACCCGTGGGGTCCTGCCAGAGACTAGTTTGGATGAAGCAGAATCTGCTGGGGTCAGGCAGGAGGGGATGCCAGGAAGTGAGAGCTCACCATGGGGCTTGCAGCATCAAAGAAAAGGGTAAGCCGGGTCACAGTTTCCCACTCTCATGCCCCTTGGTCTGACCCCTGGTTAGAGACGCAGGGCGTTTGTGATGTGCTCTGATCAGTTATGGCCCCACCCACAGTTGCTAATCGCTGCTGGCCTGCTCTGGGCTCTGAATGTGGAGGTAGATGTGTGGGCCGAAAGTACACAACGTGTCCTCAGGGCAAGAAGGCGTGGCGGACAAGGTGGTTATTACAGACAGTTACAGGGAACCTGTGTTAAACAAGCTATGAGCTCCTGAGGGCAGATGTACAGCCTTATTCATCCCTGGGTCTCCATGGCCTGGCCCAGGGCTCAGCACTGTCCTCACTTGATAGATATTTGCTAAATGAATACTCTGATGAAACGGTTCCGTTCTAGGCATTCTCTCCCATAGGCAGAGGGACCGCTGTAATTTTCATATATATGTACTTTTCATGTATATATGAAAATGTCCGCACAAGGCTTTTTCATCATTGACATTAGTTTTCATTCCCTCTCCTTTCTCTTTCTTTCTCTGCAATCCTTCACTACCTCTGCCTTACCCAGGAGACCAATGATAACTGCGTGGCCCACAGTCCCTGATGCTTTTTCATGCCCACATAGCCATCTGCAAACACTGCCATAGGAATTTAATCTCAGAAAGCAGAAGAGTGCAATGCAAGAGTGCTGGCTTGGGGGTCAAAAGATCTGGCTTCGAGTCCTTAGCTCAGCCACGAACTTTCTGTACAACCCTGAGCTGGTTCCCCCTCCCTACCTCCCCCACCCCATACACACACACATACCCAGGCCTCAATTTCCTCATCTAGCCCAGGGCCTGGTACAAAGCTGGCATTTTAAAATATAAGTTGAATAAGTGAAAATATTAGATTAGATAGTCTCAAAGATTCCTCCCTGCTTGAAAATTCTGTGACCCATGAAGGAATTAGCTGCCATTTAGATAATCTGAAAGGTTAAATTGGATTGAAATATGTGCTGCAAGTGACAGAAAACATGTCTACCCCTTCATCTGGGGCTGGGGGCAGCTCTTATCACTACACATAGGAGATGGTAGGGTGCAGGGGGCTGAAGTGCTTTCCCAAGAGAAAATCCCCATCCAGTCTCCAGAAGGGGGGTGGATGTGGGGGCAACAGAAGTGGATCTCAAGAGATATCACCAATTCCAGAACAAGGCAAAATGTCTGTATTCTTGCCTGCATATGCAGAATATTGAAAGGATGGCAGGGCTGGTGAGCAGATAGATTAAAAAAAAAAAAAAAGAGCACTGTAGTTCCTGCTATTGATTCCAAGAAATTATAAGAGGTAGAGATGTTGGAAAGGGGATTGGAATTCCATCCACACAGATAGAACCAGAAATATGGGAATGAAAACAGCATGTAAGACCCCTTTTCCTTGGGACAGATCTCCAGGGACTGCCTTCGATGCAGGCTTCTAGGTGTTTGTCCAGGACCACAAGCTCTGTCAGGTGGCGAGTCCTTAGCTAAGAAAGCTAAAGGTGGGCTGAGGCCTCTGACCCGGAGTTGGTATTACCCCAGTTTGGAGGTGGGTCATGCTACGCTCCCTGACATGCTGCCAGCTTCAGCTTCAAAGATCCAGAGGCTCCTCTGGGGAAGTATACATAGTTTTCTGATCCCACACAAGAAATGAACAGCTGTGAGCCCTCGGGGAGGTATTGCCAACAGTTCCTAACCTACTGGTGTCCGACTGTCTCTAAGGCGAGGCTTCCAGGCCACGGGGTCTCTGCAGGTCTGAGGAGTCAGCCTTTGTCCCCATATGTGTGCTCCAGAAGCATCCCCAGTTCTCAAGGGTGGACCTGGACACAGCTGCCAAGTTC
Source organism: Tamandua tetradactyla (assembly GCF_023851605.1). NCBI lineage: Eukaryota > Metazoa > Chordata > Mammalia > Pilosa > Myrmecophagidae > Tamandua > Tamandua tetradactyla. The sequence goes on from NC_135335.1 coordinate 12,982,878, forward strand.
AGGGATACCATTGACCAGCCAAGGGTCTCTACACCTCCCAGCTGTCATCTAGGCCTGCCAGCCCCTAGCACCGAGCTTGGGACAGAAGAGTAAATCCACTCTCAGAGCCTGGTCACAGGGTCCCCACTAATGCCTTCCAAAGGACCACAAAATCCTCACCAAGCAAACTGCCTCCAGTTATGAATCAAGTCAACCTGTTAATTTTGAAAATCATCAGTTATAGCTGCGGCTGGGATCACAGCATCTACTTTGAAAGTGCCAGCTGCCAAATCATCTACCCTAAAGCTGGCGAAAGGCAGGCGCTGACTTGCCTTCAGCTGAGATTCGGAGCTGTAAGAACTGCTCCCCCAGTACTGTCCACCCACAGGGAGATTTCAGAAGTCTCCAGGAACGGGAGTCTCAAGGGTCTTCTTCCTTCATGTCTCGTGGCCAGGGGTTCTGTATTTTCAGCTGTGCTGAATTTCAGAATTGCAATGATGGCGGTAGAGCACCAGATTTGGAAACCTACCCCAGGATGAGACTGCCCTGCCTTTTACTAACTGTGTGACTTCAGGCAAGTTACTTAACCTCTCTAACTTCTCGTTTCCTCATTTGTAAAAGGGAGACTCTACTTACAGGGCAGGCATTCTGCCTTCCCTACCTCTCGGAGGTGTGATCAGCTTCAGCCACAACCAGTTGTCAATGTGCTTTGCGTTGATTCCCGGCATCACGCTTAACATGGTGTGTTTGTGGAATGACGATGACTCGAGGAATGTTCTAGTCTCGACATGAGGAAGCATAATGTTTTTGAGTGGCGAGACAGTCTTGCGCCACACTTCCTCCTTTGGCCCCTCGTGACAGCCCATGAAAAGGCAGGCCAAGGGCATGGGTGCTCCAAGCAGGGGAGCCTGGGACTGTGGCATCTCCATCCCCATGGCCCAATGGGCCTCAGACGCCACCACCTTGTCATGGTCTCAGGTCTCTGCTGGGGAAAAAAAATCCTCAAACCCAAGAAAGACTTCATTTATCCTCTGCATCCCTCTATGTAGGAGGTGGAAAGAGCTAGAGAGATAATGGAAAATTCAAATCTATGAGGCAAGAGGTGGGGGGAGGTCTGTGCCTCAATAACAGGAAAGGTGAGTAAGAGGTGGGCTAGGAACTAGTTCCAAATTAAATCCAGCACATATTTCTTGGTAGTCTGAGAGCCTGGTGCTTTGCTGGGTGCTGAGGTGGGGAAGGGAGAGGCTTTGCCAAGATGACTGGGGCAGAAGCTTCCCTCCCAATAGCGAAAGTAGGCACCTAACAGGTAATTACAGCACTGGCCTGCTGGGGAAGCATTCAAAGCCAATGCTCGAGGGCACCAAGAATGGAAATTTCCAACTCTGCAGGGGAGTGAGGGAAGATTTACAGAGGATGTTTGAGCTAGGTGTTAAAGGATGGACAGTTTTCCTGGCAGAAAAGCCCTGGGAAGGCATAGGCCAGAGGGACCAATGATATCAAGTCTTGCAGTAGGAGCTGAAGGGGGGCTGTAAGGAAGGGCTAGAAAGGATGCCCCAGGACATGAGCAAATAACGAGCAAAACGGGGGCCACAGAAGGCTTACCATTATTATTTTTTTTTAAATTTTTACTGTGGTAGCATATATACAACCTAAAATTTCCCATTTCAACCACTTTCGAGTATATGATTCAGTGGCATTAATTACATCCACAATGCTGTGCTGCCATCACCACCATCCAATAAGAGTCACAATTTTATCCCTAGGGCAGTAGGGGGTCCTTGAAGGGTTTTAAGCCCAGGAGCGAAGTACTTGTCTTTGCATTTCCTAAAGCTGGACAAGCAGAAAGGAAGATAAGTTAGGGAGGGACCAGGCTGCAGGTGGGGGGTGGAAGGGCAGGTAAAAGACAGGGATGCTGGTAGCAGCCATAGGTTGGCTGAGAACCCTTCCATGGCCCTCTCATAAGGGAGTCCCCTTTGATGACCTTGTGGCCCAACCGGACCAACTAGCATGGCTGGATTGCATCTAAGGGACCTCAATTTGTAGCAAGACAATCACTTACTTCCTTAGTCCAGTTGCTTCCTTCTGTTGACTCCTGGGCTTGGTCAGTCACTGAGGCTGTCCTTCAGGTAGGTGACCTCCATCTGGGGCCACCAATATGACCTCTCAGCTTCCTGATGACCTTCCTGTTTTGCCCCTGCAAGGGAATATGGAATTCCACCCCCAGACTCTGTGCAGCCCGGGTCTAGCTCAACTCATCAGCCTTCACCAACAGACAAGGGACTGGGCTTACTAGCCTACCCAGGGGTAGCCAAAGTAAGTGATTTTCTACATGGCAAGAGCCCCACACAGCCTCAAGTCCCCATTCCTGTGAGGAGGCAGTCCCAGCCCCTGGCTGCCAAGGCTTTCCCATCCCCCTCCCCCACTTAGTCTGCAGGCTGCTACCCCCCAAACCCACCCCCCAGTATCTTTGCTGAGTTGGCCTCTCCTGATGTATCAGCCCTGGACTGGGTAACATGGGCATGGCATGTGGCTGGGTATAGGTGATGGGGTGCAATGTGAATTGCAGTGAAAAGGGTACTCAAAGGGAGGACACCTATGGAGGTAAGGGGGTGGGGTAGGGTTGACTGTGCCAGAGACTGTAAATAGATCAGCTATCAAAGTTCAGAAAGGCCAAGTGACCTCTCGGAGGCTTTCAGGATATGGGCAGCTATCCAGGGCCTCCCTTGGACTGCTTTACTTGGACATCTGATGTGTGCAGGACTTTGGGCTACACTCCACTTGAACGATACGGCAGGGGGCCATCAAAGACACGATCCTTGACCGCCAGAGGTGGGTAGTCTCAAGGCAGTGACCAGACCTTCCACTGGGCATGATGATTCCAGAGGAGAGTTACACGGCTGCAAACCATTAGAACTGAAAGGTCCCCCAGACTGTGCTTGGGTCTTGGTATACAGGGTCAAGAGAAGCTCAAAGTACAGTGGGAAGGCAGAAGAGCAAGCAAACAGCCAGGGCCCTCTCTGTAGTGTAGTCTCTGAAAGAGGTGTGAGGTACAGGGCTCTCCCTGCGAGAATCTAGGAAGGCTTCCTGGAGGTGGCGTGGCCTGAGTTACCCTAAAGAACTGGGTGTTCTATCCGAAATTGTCATTACCATTCCAGGCCTTAACTTCCTGAAAGATGGGGCTCTGGGGTGCCTAGATTTTGTGTCTACAATATCTCATGGACTTTCAAGAAGTGCTTGAAAGACAAGTTCTCTGAATTCTGATTGCATCATCCAGAAATGTACCTGAATCTGATCCAATTTCTGAAATTTTCTTGCACACTGAATTGCAGGGGGAATCCCAGAGTTAAAACATCAGCTATTAAGTTACAGCGTCATTCTCCATCCTCTCTCCATCCTTCTTTATGTTTCTAGCCATGTGATTTTTCTTGTAATCAGCTTGCCCGGACTATCTTGGGCTCAGCTTCTTCACATGACACTTTCATATACACATTCCAGCAACAAAGGCATCATTTTAAGCAACCACGCCATTTTCTATCATGTAACTTCTGCATTTTTGGCATAGGCTTCCAGCAGTGATATTCTTTGTGACCTCAGCCTCCTTCTGTCCCTTAACCTCCACCGTGGCTATGATTTCCCAGTTGTGGAAGCATAAAATGTAAAGCCACACCCCCCAAGAAGGAAACAGAGACCCAGCCTCTGCTGAGAACTCATAGTTTGGTGGGAAGGCATGGAGTGATACGAATCAAAAGTGGTGAATTCTCTGCCCGATGCGCTCCAAGGACCATTTCTGAGACACCAGAGTTGCAAAGAGATTTTTTTGCTAGGTGGGAAGTAGGAAAGCTGGCAGTATATTGGCCTAAAAATCTGTCTCTCGGAGTTTTAGGAGTTCAAAGTTTTTATGGATTCATTCAAGGGAAGATGGAGTCATTACCATTTCAATGGCAAATACAAGCAGAAAGGAGGGGAGATGGGATTATTACAATCTCAACAGCAAGTATTAGCACATAAACAATTTACTAATGCTAAGAAGGGGAACTGTGCTAGAACCAGGTCAGTGCTAAGCTCTGATTCAAATTCCTCCATTAGTATTAGGGGATTGCCTTTGTGATTACAGGTTTCTAAAGTAAAAAAAAAAACAAAAAACATAAAACAGTAAAGGTAGTACAAGTGAGAGTCAGTCAGCAGGTTTTTACACTCACAAGGTCACAAGAGGAAAGCTACACAATCATTTTCAGAGATCAAGGAAGCTGGACAGTTCAGAGATTTCAAGTACTTCTCTCTGTCTACTCTAATATATCAGAAACTTAAAAGGAATTTCGATGATTCAGTAATCACAATATTCCCCTAAATTCTAACTTCTCTATTACAGGAGGAGGAAACAGGGAAAGAGACATCCCCTGCTTTCCCACAAATTCTCAACCCGAAATCAGATCCTTTTCCTCGCTGGCCCAGCCTCCAGTGTACCCCATTAGGAAATGGGGGTGCTTTTCCTCCTCCCCACCTTAGAGAAGTCACAGCCCTCCAGGCCTCCACCTTCCTCCTTAGTGACAAAGCACTTTTGGAGCCCAAGTCAAATCCCTCAGGACCAGCAGAGTGCTGAGTCATGGTGGGGCAGCAAATTTCCACCACATCCCCCACCACTGGCCTCCTCCAGCTCTAGGACGGGCCAGCTTTCTCCCGATTCAACCCGCCAGGCCCTTTTCCCCTCCCCTACAGCCCCTCCCGCGGCTCCTGGCCCCGGGAGGCAGCTGCCTTGGAGACCAGCCAAACTCCAGCCTCCTAGAAGTCACGCGAAGCAGAGGGGCGGGTGTGTGTGCTCCTGGTCAACAAAGGTCCAAAGACCAGGCTGCAGCTTTGGAAGAATCTAGAGACTTAGAGATGGCAGTTCTGACACCCCTCCCCCCAGTTGGCCCTCCAGGTGGCAAAGCGGCACAAGTGCATGCATGCACGCACGCGCGTACACACACACTCACACAAGATTTCCCTTCCATTCTTCCCAGCCTAGCCAGCCCCCAAGCCACGTTCTACAGTACAAACCGTCCCTCCGTTTTGCTCTGAGGTTCACTGTAGCTGCCTGTGTGTTTAACCAAGCATGGAGCCAATAATGATTCATAAATTCTGCTTTCTAAAATAGGCGCATTTCTCTCCAACTTCATGCTAGCGCTTTCCCTCTGGAAAGCCCCCTGGGGGCTATTCAAACTCAGCACCTCCAGTCCAAAACAAAGCTGGCCATCTCCCATTTCTTCCCGTGCTCCCTGTTTCAGAGAAAGGAACCAGGAAGCCAGCTGTCCGGGCCAGAAACCTAGGGAGCTGTCTGCCCACCCCCATATTAACCCATCAGCCACTTCATCCTGTCCATTGTTTCTTCCCCATGTCTCTCAATCTGTTTTCTGTCCCCTCTGCACACTGAGGGTTAGGGTTGCTGTCTCCCAACTGGTATCTAGCTCTCTCGCCTAACTTTGATCCATCTTCCACGCTCAATCACTCATCCATCCATTCATTCAACAAATACTGAGCATGACTAACAAAGCACCTTGCAAAAGTCCTGGCAGTGCAGCGATGAAGAAGTTAGAAACAGTGTCTGCCCTCAGGGAGCAGGGGAGACCATCAGAGTGGTTACCAAAAGGTGGGATTTATATGTATATGATATATAATTACATTATATATATATATTACATTATGTAACTACATATATATATATTTTGCTTATTGACAGTCATGACTTATACAAGCTACAAATACTGTCAACCCACCTTGTTATTTGTCTATTTAACTTTGCAAGTGGCATCTTTAATTTTACTGGGGTTTTTTTTTTTTTTTTGCATGGGCAGGCATGGGCACTCGAACTCAGGTCTCCAGCATAACAGGCAAGAACTCAGCCTGTTGAGCCACCGTGGCCTGCCCAGTGTTTCATTTTTAAGGAGTCAATCTGCTAAGTTTCCTTTTAAGAAGGCCTCAGAAGAGCACTCCCTACCCCAAAACTATAAAAGATAATCTTCCATATATTTTTCTCACCACCTAAAGGTGGTATAAATGTATAAATAGGTTTTTCTTTAACGTTTGTAATTTTAGTCCATCTGGACCATATTTTTTTTCTTTTGAACCATATTTTTTAGTAGAATGAGTCACTGTTTTCCAGATGACTACCAATTGTTTCAAAATCATTTCCTGAAATCATTCTTTCTCCTCTAATTTGAAATGCCACTTTATCATGTACCATGTTCCCATAAATATGTGGGTGGGACTGTTTTGTTGTGCTGACCTAATCACTGTTTCAATTAAACACTGCTTATAGCACTTTTAGTACTTTTTTGTTATCAGGGAGGGCAAATCTACCTTTAAAGCTTTCTATCCCCAAGTGTTTGTCAGCTATTCTACACATTTTTTACAAATAAACTTTAGAATCAAGTCCCAAGAAGTTTTATGGAAATTGCTTTGAATTTATACGTTTATTTGGGGAAAACCGACATCTTTAAAAAATGAAACCTTTCCATTTGGAAACATGGTGTCTCCATTGCAGCAAGTTGTCTTTTCCTTTCTAGCAGTAATTGTTGACAGTTTTTTTTTCATACAGTCCCTGTTCACTTTATGACAAGGTATTTTAAGCTTTTGTTGTCAATGTAAATGAATTTCTTTTTCCTTTCATCACATTTTCTAAATGGTGGTTCCTGTTATGTAGGAAAGCTTTGCATCCGGTGACTTAACTGGAGTCTTATTCTAATAAATTATCTGTTGATCCATTGTAAGATCTCTAAAAACAAACTACTGCTGTGTCTCCCTGGTTAGAAATCCCTTAGAATCTCCATGTTGAATCCAGGATAAAGTTTAACCCCTTTTTATGGCACACAACTGTCCAGACCTTGCCCTAGATTCCCCTTGCATCATTCTCCAACATGATCTTTACTCTCCAGGCTGACACCCTTTCTGAAGGTTCCCTGGACAGACCATGCATTGCCACACCTTCATACATTCACATATGCTGTTCCCCCTGCTTGGAATTCTCTGGCCCACTTCACCTTCCTTTTAATTAACTTCTCCAAACTCGCGTATCACTTTCGTAGCGGAAGCCTGCATGACCTATCCCTGTTCGGGTAAGGCACCCCTCTTCTGTATTTCACAGCCAGCTTCTGCTTACTTTTTCGTAACTCTGACCCTACTAGAAATTCTTCCTGAGACTAGTTTACGTTCATTTTGAAATGAATAAAGCGCCAAGAGGGAGAAACTGCCATACTTCCATCAGCAAACTTCTTTTAATATTTTAATGGTGTTCCTTGAAAAAACAAAACAAAACAAAAAACAACGCTTTGGAAGCCCAGCTTCCAGTTTTATGTGTGTGAGCATTAAAAGGGTTTTTTAATGGGTCTCCACACACATCGAAGGGGCTGGCCGAGAACAGAGAACCCCCAAACCAGGAGGCTAGGAGGGCAGGAGGCGGGAGTCACGAAGTCGTGCCCACACTGCTTCACAGCTGCGAGCCCCCCACGAGCCCCTCCAGGGTCCCTGGCGCCCGTCCCCCCACCACTCAGGGTCATCAGCTTCTCTTCAAGGACAACCCCAGGGGAGCGGCCCCTCGCGGGGTCTCCTCGACCCCAGGCTCCCGCGAATGGGGCGCCTACGAGGCCGATCCGAGCCGCCTAAGTCTCTTCTCCTTTCTTTTTAAACTCCCGAGTTCTGTGTTTTGAGTTTTAAGCCACCCGCGAATTTCTCACGTCAGGCGGCTCAGCTCCGGGCCTCAGACTCCAGGGCACCAGGACAACGCCCGTCGCGGCCTTTGTTCTCACACTGCACGAGGAGCCATGTTTGCTCTCGGCGACGGGCGGGCGCGAATCCGAACGCCCGCGGCGGGCCCCGCGCCTCCATTCTGCTCCGTAGGGAAGGGAAAGTGCGCCTTTTCCCAACCCAGCCTCTGACGCCCTCGGCCAACGAGGACCCGCTTCTAACCACCGTCCATTTTCCCCTGGGAATCCGGGCAAGCGCCTCGAGGCGCGTGGCAACCGCTTCTCTGAGGCCCGGATTTTGTTCACAGCGTGTCCTTGGCCAAGAGCCTCGGGGTGCCCGTTTGGTACCTCAGCATCCCCCCCAACCCCCCGTCCCGACCACTTGCGAGCCCGGGGCCGATTCCCACCAGTTCCGCGGCCCCGTGGGCCTCCGAGCTCGGGGCTTTGTGGTAGACTCGGCGCCCCTCCCCAGGCCTTCCCTCAAGCCCACTAAGCGCGCGGTGGAGGGGGGGGGGGGGGGAGGCGCCCCTCCCCCAAGCCAGATGGGAGGGGCTCGCGCGCCCACCGGAAGGGGCGGGCCTCAGAGGGGCGAGCGGGCGGTTCTGATTGGCCGGGGCGGGCTTGACGCCGACTACCCGATATAAGACGCGGGCTGAGCAGCCGTCCGCCGCAGACGTCTTCGCGGAGAGTCGCCGTGGTTTCCTGCTTCAACAGTGCTTGAACGGAACCCGGCGCTCGCCTCCTCCCCGTCGGCCGGCCACTCCGAGCAGCTTTCAGCCACCTCTCCAGCGCCGCGCAGCCGCCGCCTCCTCCTCTCCTCAACCGCCCACCATGACGACCACGTCCCCGTCGCAGGTGCGCCAGAACTACAACCAGGACTCAGAGGCCGCCATTAACCGCCAGATCAACCTGGAGCTCTACGCCTCTTACGTCTACCTGTCGATGGTGAGGCCTGGCGAGCGGGCTCGCGGCTGGGTTGGGGGCCGGGCGCGGTCTCCCTGGGGCCCCGCGGGTTGCTGGGCGGGGCGGGGGTGTGGCCACCGCCTCCGCGCGCCCTTGGGAAAATGGAAGCTGCTCCCAGTCTACCCCGGACATGCATTGCGCAGCAATTCTGATTGTGGGCAATTTCGTGCCTTCCGGGTGTCCCAGGGAGCGCTCCCTCCTGGGCTAGAGCCTCCACTGCGCACCTCTCTTTAGGGAGGGGGAGAGTCAAGTGTTCTGAAAATCCCGGGTTTGCAAGACTTGCAGACTGTACATTCAAGCCTGCGGTTAGGAAGGTGATTTTTTTTTGTTGTTGTTCTTCTGCCCTTTTCTCCGCCTGCAGCCGTGTGTGTGGGCCCTCCATTTCTCTGGGTAATGGGGGCGAAGAGCTCAGCTCCCATCCCCCAGGGTATGGCGTCGAGTGGCAACCTTGGGGGCTGGGTGGGAAGTGGTTTATCTCCCGTGGGCGGGCCCCCCCCCCGAGCAGCCATCTCCAGCCCTTTGCTGTGCTTATCTGTAAGTCCCACTTGAATTTAAGCGTATCTCTAGGAATCGCCTGCCTTCGCCGAGTTACTTAACCCGCCCTTGCGGCTCAAGACTTAGTTCTTTTTCCTTTTGCTGCTTGGTTGGAGGGTTATGGAGGCGCATTAATTGAACTGTTAATTCTTGATAAGAGGCCATCAACAGTTAACTAGGAAAGAAATGTTTCCATGCAATAAATCGTCACGTTTTTACTCGTTTTACCAAGTCTTGGTTTTAGGCCCTGTGGTGGGAGTATTGAGCAGAACTGCCTTACATAATTTCAAGTTATCCAAGAACAGACACGTACCAAATGGGATTGGAAACGGGCCTGGATTTCTGTGTGCCATTCAGTTTAAGGAACACTTGAATACAGCAAGGGTCTAAAACTGAAAAATCAAAATGTTGTTTTCTACGGTAATACATTAACATCAGCATTTGCCCACAAGCATCATCTTCCCTGGCCGGTTAATTTTGAAAATCCAGGAATCTACTGTACAGCTGACAAGTTTATGAACTCTTTAGAACACATGCTTTAATGTGGGGTAATTGGGAAGGGAGGGCAAGGAAGGTACTGGCAGTAAGAAATTCTCTTCTGCACCAATAGTCTTTAGGATCCGTTGTGTTGAAGGTAAATTCCTATGATATTCTAAAGGTTCCCCAAAGAAGCAAGCTAAATCAATTTCAGTTTTGTATTTTAGAGTAACAACTCATCACCCTTAGGTGTAGAATTCAGGAGCACACTTGACCGGCATCTCTTTAGGGACTGTCCCCTCTTGATGTGCTTTGAAAGGGAAGCGGTGGCTACCAGACTCATTGCTACTTAATAGCCTGTTAAAGCTACTCCTTTGATAATCCCTAGCCTAATATATACATCTTAATACTTTCAGTCTTACTACTTTGACCGTGATGATGTGGCTTTGAAGAACTTTTCCAAATATTTTCTTCACCAATCTCATGAGGAGAGGGAACATGCTGAGAAACTTATGAAGCTGCAGAACCAACGAGGTGGCCGCATCTTCCTTCAGGATATCAAGGTGAACAAATGATTCTAGAGGCATCATGTGGGCCTCCTAATTAGCTAGCAGTGTTCAGGTGTCAAATCACTTGAAGATTTCCCTTTTAAAATGAGGTTACATTTAATTTTGTCTTTTTGGTGCCTTATTTCTGCCATCTAAACTAAAGTAGGCAAACAGTTATGGGCAAGGATGTTAAATTGAAAACTGGTGTCAGGGAAGCTTGAATGACCCTTTTGGAGAAGTTTGGTCGTTTAGAGCTAGGTGCCTGCTCTGTTGTTGATGGGCTAATCACTGGATGTGGCAGATGTTTGACCTAACCACATCTCATTCAGAAACCAGAACGAGACGACTGGGAGAGCGGGCTGAATGCAATGGAGTGTGCATTACATTTGGAAAAAAGGGTGAATCAGTCACTACTGGAATTGCACAAACTGGCCACTGACAAAAATGACCCCCATGTGAGTGTTGGAAACTGGGGACTAAAGGGGGGAAGAAATAATTTGCCTTAGGGGCTGGAAAGGCTTACCAATAACTTTGTTTCCCATTTTTTTCTAGTTGTGTGACTTCATTGAGACACATTACCTGAATGAGCAGGTGAAATCCATCAAAGAGTTGGGTGACTACGTGACCAACTTGCACAAGATGGGGGCCCCGGATTCTGGCTTGGCAGAGTATCTCTTTGACAAGCACACCCTGGGAAATAGTGATGATGAGAGTTAAGCCTTACGCTGTCTTCCCCAGAGTCACGGGGTGACTTCTGTGGTCACCAGGGCCGTGCATGCATGTTGGGTTTACCTTTGCCTTTTCTATTAAGTTGTATCAACACCCACCAAGTTGTTTCATTTGTACCATTCCTTCAAATAAAGTAATTTGGTACCCAACTGTTGTCTTGGAGATCTTTGAGTTGGCTGGAAATCTGTCTAGGCCATCTTGGCAGTTAAGCACCACAGTTTAGTTTCAGTCATAATAAAATGAAATTCCTCTGAGGATTTATATTTATTAAATTCCTTAGTTTGGGAAAGGTAACAGGTGTAGGTGTTTTGAATTTAAACAAGACACTAAGTACTCCTGAATTTCTGAATTAGGTTTTTGGAATTACTTGTTTTCAGTGGTTCATTCTAATTCACAATTTACGTTTAGAAAGCATAGGACGCTTAAGTAGTTCTGGAACTACTGACTTTGTTTTCTTTTGTTACCCATTAAGCTAACCATATAGTGCTGTAGTAGGGACATTCTTCAGTGCGAACAGCTAAATGGCTTAACCAGATGAATTCTTTCTGGTGTGCACACAAGTAAGGACCATATAGGTCACTATCTCCTTTGGGAGACAGGTTAGGGATGTGTTTCACTTCTGTTGGAGAAATTGAAAAAGACAATTGTAAGTGGCATGTACCTTAATTTCAATACCAAAATGCTGCAGAAGCAAGTTTGAGACCTTTTAAATATTAAGAACTTAGTAAACGGTAAATTGCAGAGCAAATGACTTAGCTGTTAATAGTTACATTACCATCCTTTGCTGAACGTACCGTCGGTGACTTGTACTAGTTGCCCTACTTATTCTAGAAGCAAGATCAGATGGTTGTGCTTTAAATTTTCAATCACTGTAGCTATGTATTCTGACCACAAAAGCAAATGGCTTGTGAAAGTGTAGCAACAGGAAGTGTAACTTCCTTCTCATATGATTGTAGGTGGTGTAGGGCAGCTTTAATTGGGTATAAATTCAGAGAACCCAGGAAATAGTCTGGCATAAAGGGAAACATTTCTTGTGACAGTTTTGGGCCAACTCCAAGGAGACCTGAAGAGCGCACTTGAGCTTCAGATGGTGAAGGAGATACCCAGGGATCTTGGAACCCCTGATCACTATCTTGTAGTTCTAGGATTGTGGCTGTGTCTGCTATCTCTTGGAGTGCTTCAGTACTCGTTTAAGTACCTTATGCCAGGTATTCATTTGTGGTCTAGGAAAATACAGGTAGTGGGTAGAGTTCTTGGGTTACGGGGAACCCTCAGTTGTGACCCCAGGGTTTTGTGAAACCACTCCTGCTCAAGGTGAGCTGGGCCCAATGAGAACATCTGTCCATCTGAGCCAGCTTCCTTGCCTTGGGTTCCAGGCAAGTCTTCCTAATGATGTCATGCTCTAAGGTGAGGTGGACAAAAGTCCCCAAGACATCCCTAGAACCCCTGTTTAGGGGATCAGGTGTGGGCTGTGAACTAATGCCAAGGCTAAGTCCAGTGTGCTGTGGCACTAGGCCAGGAGGTGGGCGGACACCCATAGGGGAAATATAGTGGCCGTAGTATGGAAGAGAGACAGACATGTTTTCCAAGGCTTGGTGGGGAGCTCCATGATCTCTGTCCAGTGTGCATGTTTGTTGCTTGTTCCGAATTTGGTGGGTGTCTCTCATCCCTCTCTGGCACCTGTGTCAGGTTAAACCCGACAGTTTTCCTCTTCGTGGGATGTACTTCTGGGCTCTCATTGGAGTCCTCATCTTTCTCTGGGAGCAGTTCAGAACTATTTTTAGCCTCAGGAGTCACAGGGTTGGCTTTGGTCCTCGACAGTGACATCTCCGCCTGTGAGGCTGGAAAGACTTGAGGCCACTGTGCGAGTGGGAAATCCATGCGGTTGTGGTTGAGGGGCATCTGTGGGGAACTGTGGGAGGCTGACTTCATACACTAGAGTGGGCCCCTTCAGCTTCCAGGCCTTGCTGTCTTCCTGGTCCCCAAGGTGCTGCCTGGCCTTCTGAGAGAGAACAGGGATCCTCCGTGGTCCCTGGGCAGGCCTGGATGATAGTCTAGCTTGTGCGAAAACCTTCCCTTCTTGGGGGCTAGTGATTTGGTCTTTGAGTTTGTACTGGTGGCATGGTCAGGGGATTGCAGCCCTAGGAAGTGGCCACGGATGCCAGCAGAAACACCATCCTCCTCATTCTTGGCCTGGTTTGCCTGAAACTCCATCTTTTCTTTCTGCATGCTGGAGAGAAAGGGAGACAGTGGACAGAGTCCACTCAGGAGGTACCTGTGATGACCCAGCCTCCTGCTGGGCCATGCTTGCTGCCCCTTTTCCACCTGAGGGTCACCCAGGGACACTCCCCTCCCCTCACTTCATCAAAACACTCTGACTTAACAGAAAACAGTCGTGGATCAGAAGCAGGAGCCAGGCCCTAAAATCCCAACTGCATCACTGATCACTAGCTGCCTCTGAGCAAGTCTCTTCCCTCTCTAGGCCTCAGTTTCCAACTCTGGACAAGGGAGGCTTATACTGGAGTGTAAGCCCTCAGCTGAGTCATTTCACCGCATCTCTCCTGAAGCTGTATAATGCTATTCATTCCTTCATTTACTCATTCATGTCTTTAAACATGTATAAGCCTCCTTAAGCAGTACAAGGAAACGGTTAAGGAGGACAGAGGTGGAACCAGATCTACCTGGTTCACATGTGCACTTGCTAGCTGTGTGTCAATTTACTCAACCTCTCTGAATTTGCACCTAAATCAACTGAAATGTGGGATAACAAACCAGTGTTACTGGGAGGAAAACAATGGTTAGTATATATATGGAGAGCTTAGTACAGTGCCCCCACTTATTCAGCTGTTAGTACTATTCTAAGTTCTTAGGCAGGACCCTACACTTCAAGGGTTTTCCACTTATGCTGGTGGTTCCCTGACACTGCTCACCTGATGCAGGTGGAGCTGGAGAAGGAGGGTCGTCGAGACTGGGCAGAAGCAGCTGTGTAGGGGATTGTAGTTCTGGTTCGTTCCAGTGCATGTCCCGCTCCAGTGGGGGTAGGTTCAGCTGCATCTCATCCACGGTCAACAGCGACACCTGGCCGCCGGGACAGAAGGACACACGCCACAGAAAGGTTGGCCCAGGTGGGACCATAACTTGCCTGATGATTTGAAGAGGTCATTCCCTTCTCTGGACCTGTTTCCCTCTCTGTTAAATGGAGAGACTGAAGCCTACCTGTAGCCTCAAAGCTAGGGTGAGGAACCTGAGTGATGGTTGGCTGGGGGTGAGCATTTGCTAGGAGGTCTCCCTGCAGAGCTGTGGGGTTCCCCACCCTGGGCCCAGTTTGGAGCGAGGTCTATGGGATCACATCCCTCACTCCCTCCATACCTGCAGACTCCTGTGAATAATCCAGTTGGTCTCAAAGTCATCATCGTCCTCTCTGAATGGACTGATGAGCTGCTCTGCCACCGTGGCAAATGCATGAGGCTTAGGAAAGCCTCGGGTGGGACTCCTTGGAAGCCCTGCTACCCACCCTCAAACCTTGACTCCTGCCATTTCCACACCCCTGTGACATCCTTCCTGCCTGACCTCTATTGTCAAAGCAAAAGTGTAAGGGCTCCGGCCACCCACCTATGCGTGTACCTGCACCCGTACACTCCTCCCCTCTGGGCACTGAGCCCTTGAGACTCTCTTGAGCCAGTGCTGTTCCTCAGCCAAGTCATTTCACTGCATCTCTCTTGAAGCTGTATAATACTATTCATTCCTTCATTTACTCATGTCTTTAAATATGTTTATTCATTATTTTCTGATACAACAGAGATACATGCCGAGGTCTCTGCTGGGTTAAAGACTGGTCCAGGCAGGCGGATTCCTAGGCACTAATCTCTCAAACACTTTGGCAAATTCCTGAAGAGGTGATGAGATGTGCTAAGGATTCGAGGGATACCCTGCAGGCCACTGGGGCACCACTTGAGAATTCAAACAGATAAGTGGTATCAGCTGGTTTAAGCAGTAGAAATCAAAGATATCTGGGGGTGGGGGTAGAGGGTAGCAGCAGTGTGGTGTGTGCGCGTGTGTGTGCGTGTGTTTCTGTAACATGGACAGGAGGGAGAGACAGACCCATCACCAGCAGCAGTAAAAAAATAAAGAGGGCGGGGAGGATGGGTGGGAGATGGAAGGAAGGACAGATAACGGGGTGGAGAGTAAACGAGATTACTCAGTATGCTTCTCAGGAAGAGTGCTGGATGTGGAGAGAGGGACACTTTGGGAAGCCACTTGGGGTGCGGATAAGACCTGCCCCTATGGTCATCTTGAGTAAGGAAAGATGGTGTCAACCTGCCTTCTAAAGGGGTGGGGTTTAGTTAGCCTCAGGGCTTTTGTTTTGAACAGAGGGGACAAGTGTGGGGCCACAGTCAAATTCCTGGGGATGGTGAGATGATGCCCTGCCAGTGGGGTCTGCCACTGCCACTTGTATAGCACACGTTTCCCTCATTCCAGACAAACATTTAAAGAGCATTCTTTTGAAGGGGTACCAAATGCTTACACTGAGTTTTCCCTCTGTCTCTTGGGTCTTCTAAGTTCTGGCCCCTGGGAGGAAGCATTGGGACATAGGTCTCAAGCAGGTTCTCCCCTCTTTGGGTATCAGTTTCTCTGTATGAAAAAACCCTGGGAAAACGTATAGACTGGAGATTTTTAAGACTCTTCCAGTGGGGGGTTAGGGTCAGGGCTCATTAACCCCCGTCGGTTCCCTGGGGTTGGGCCTGAGCCCTCTGGCCACGCCCACAACCAGCCCTGCCCTGGGAGGCTGACCCTCAGCCAGCCTGCATAGAAGAAGAACTGCGAGGAGGTGAAGACAAGCACAGAGAGGTCCAGCTCATGGCCAGGGTAGCCCTTGGCTGGGTCCGGAAACTGGCACCCAATCAGGCAGGCGAGGAAGAAGCTGTGTACTGCCACTGTCACCACTGGCAGGAGGGAGAGGCAGAAATGGGCTGGGTGGCAACCTTGGGATCAGGAAGCTCCCTGGGCTGGGAGTCAGAGGCCTTGCTCTAACTCTACTCTCAAGTGACTCTGGGTCCCTGCCATCCCTTCTGTAAAACGAGGACAACCACACTGCCTCCACTGGGTTGGACCAGGCAGGTGCCTGGACCCTTGGTGCCTGAACTAGACAGCACCTGCCACGTCCACACCTGAGTCCCTCTTTTTTTCTTTTTTTAAAATATTTTTGTAAACAACAAACAAATATAAGAACATTCTTGACAAACATTCTATACATGGTGTACAATCAGTGGCTCACAATATCATCACATAGTTGTGTATTCATCACCATGATCATTTTTTGAACATTTGCATCTCTCCAGAAAAAGGAAAAAACTCATACATGTCATACCCTTTACCCCTCCCTCTCATTGACCACTAGTATTTCAATCTACTCCGTTTATTTTAACCTTTGTTCTCCCTATTATTTGTTTATTTTTTATCCATGTTTTACTCATCTGTCCATACCATAGATAAAAGGAGCATCAGACATAAGGTTTTCACCATCACACAGTCATACTGTAAAAGCTGTATCATTATACAATCATCTTCAAGAAACAAGGCTACTGGAACACAGCTCTACAGTTTCAGGTACTTCCCTCTAGCTTAATACACTATAAACTAAAAAGGGGATATCTGTATAATGCGTAAGAATAACCTCCAGGACAACCTCTGGACTCTGTTTGAAATCTCTCAGCCACTGACAAATAATTTGTCTCATTTCACTCTTCCCCCTTTTGGTCGAGAAGGTTTTCGCAATCCCTTGATGTCGAGTCCCAGCTCATCCCAGAATACTTGACTCCTTCTTACTTGCCTCTTAGCCTCAGTTTCCCAAAGGGACAGCTTCAGTGGCCTAGACCTCACCTGTGTGTACACCAGCGGGATACTGATGCAGTTATAGGCAAACAGTTATCCACACTGTGAACTCAAGATGTTCATCTCCTGGGGGGCAGGAGGGGGTGTTGAGGGTATAACCACTGCCTGGTCTCCTGGGCTTACCCCAGCTCTGCCCCAACCTCTGGGGTCTGGGGCTCATGGTCCAGCCCCGACTGTGTGGTTTTGGGCAGCTCACTCAACCTCTCTGTGCTTCAGCCTCCTTATCTTGATAAATAGGAACCAGGAGCTCACAGGCTCACCTAGGGGATGAAAGGAGGCCTTGGGCCATGGACTCCTGTTGGAAAAAGTCCTACAACCCCAGGGTGGGCTCTGGGAGGAGCCTCAGGGGCTTAAGTCTTTGTGGGACAGCTTGTTCCACCTGGGCCCCAGCCCCAGCTCACCTTCATCAGGGTCTGAAGCAGGACAGAGTCTCGGATTCGACCTCCAAGCCAGGCCTTCACCGACAGGTTGGCGAACCACACCCAGGGAACCCAGAACTTGTTGTGTAGCGCGTTGAGCCTTTCTAAGTACTTGTGTTCCTCGTGGGTCATAAAGCCTGAGGGGGCAGAGTGGAGAAGGCAGTGGGTGGGAGAACCCGGCATCGGGTGGCCAGGCTAGGCCCTGCGGAGGCCCGGATTCCTGCAGAGTCAGGAAGGGCGCTCGGCGCTCCTCGGCCCTCCTGCCTTCCACCAAATAGTTACTGACACGGGAGGGGTCCGTCTGTCTGATTAACCAGGATCAAAGGCCAAGGTCGGCCAGCCGATGTCCAGGCTGGAAAAAGGAAGGTGAAAGCCCCATCGCCCACCCCCTCTCTTCACTGATCTTCTGGGGTCCTTAGCCCTGCCCCCGCCCAGCTCACTAGGGCCCCAGGTCTCAGCGCCATCCCGCTCCTCGCCACCCCGCTCCTCGGGTCCAGGGGGCTCTGGCCCCACCCACCGGCCGCTCCGGCCCCGCCCCGCCCCCTCCAGGCCCCGCCCACCTGCTTGCACGAAGTGCTGGGTGCTGGGAAAGCGCTTGTCAACGGCGGCGCTGTGACACGTTGCCCAGGTTGACATAGTGAATGAGCGTGCACCGCAGCCTCCGGTCTTCCTCGTCCTTGCCCCCCACGAAGCAGGACACCAGGTTCTCGTACGGGTTCCACCAGCGCGTCACCATCAGCGTCACATAGAAGCCTGGGCGGGGAGGGGTGAGCGCCGAGGGGCCAGACTGCGGCTGGAGCCCAGCGCCCAGCGACCCCCTCGGCTTCGCCCATCCTTGTAATGGGAGCGGGCCAGCACCATCCCTGGAAGGAGCTCAGGAGGGCTCAGGCCGTCAAAGCCTCCCCCGGGGATCCCCCCCGCCCATCCCAGAGCTTCTCCAGACCCTCTCCCCTCCCCCGCTTCCCTCGCAAATAGGGTCTTGAGTGCTGATAGCAGAAAGTACTTCCTAACGTCTGACTGCAGTCCCTCTGACTTCCCTGGGTTACAGAGAGGCACAGACAGGCCGCTGGGCCTCACCCCCTGGCATCCCCCCCCCCCCCCCCCCCGTCTGCCTAGGGCCTATGTGGAACCTGGTGAGACCATGGGGACCCCGAGACCAAGAAAGGGGTGCTCACCCAGCAGAAAGGAACTAGGGATGAGTTGGATGTAGCTGTCGCAATACAAAGACAGCTTCTTGAACAGCAGCTGCTATTCTTGGGTGAGGGCCTGCCTAGGGATGGAGATGAGTGGACACTGTGAGGAGATGGCCAAGGCTGTTTCGGGTTTCAGCCAGGCCCAGCATCCAAGCGGGCTGCATCTGTGCCACCCCACAACCTCCCTGTCCCTTCCACTTGCTCAGCCCAGGGCCCCTCCCCAGGCACCCGTGAGCTCCAACACGTCCTCTGCTCCACAGGGCAGTGGGAATCTTCACACTGACCACTGGGGGAGGTATAGAAAGGAAGGCCCCTGCTGGAGTGGCCAAGGGGTTCATGGGACAGTTGTTTTAAGGCAAGCTGAAACTTAGGGTGTTTGATCTTTAAGAAAAATGTATACTCCAGGCCTTTGAGCATTCCCCAGGGCTTCCTGGCGGATTTGGGCAAGCAGGCCTGGTGCATGGGACCAGGTCAGGCCAGGGTTCCAGGACCCCTCCCTGGGCTAGATGAAAAGGAGGGTGTCTGGATGTCTGAGCCCCAGCTGCCCTCCTCATCCTCACTCCCATTCTCTCTTCCTCAGCCCCCCAGCCCCACCCCAGGCCTGGCCAGAAGCTGGGCTCAGCTTATATAGTTCATTGGTCCATGGCTCTCCGGCTGCCTGGGAGTTCCCCTCTGAGCCATGCTACACCTCTCCCCAGCCCCAGCTTCTGCCACGCCACCTTACCTGTAGATGACACGGATGAGGTAATAGCAGACCAGGAAGATGACTAACTCCCCGTAGAGCAGCTTTCAGATGCTGCCTTTCCAGCACAGCAGCAGGTGGGAGAAGGAGCCTAAGTGGGCATTAGCCACTTTGCTTGTATAGGTGACAGTCATGGCCAGGCACTGGGCTGCCAGCAGGCAGGCTTGGGTCCAGGTGGACAGAGAAGGATGCTAATGGGGGGACTTTGGTCAGAGCCAGCTTGGGACTCATGTGTGGCCCTAGCCAGGACCGTTCTCTGCTCTGAGCCTCAGCTCCCTCACCTAGACCTAGGAGGAAGATGAAGGGCTCTGACTGCCTATAAGAGGGTGAGAACCCTGAGAATTGAGCCTAGATGCTGCCCACAGCCTTTGCAGGGTGGTCACAGATAGGCCCGTGTGTTGGCATGTACCCTTAAGTACGCATGATAACCACACTCTGAGCTCAAATCCTCTGAGCCAGGCTGAGCTCTGAGCCCAGCTTGTTCATTAGCTCCCCATGCTCCTCAACCCACCCCCACCCCCCCAGAGTGAGAAGGAAGTTAAGGATGGGGTCAGACTTGTCCACTGCCATATCTCAATGCCCGGAAGAGAGCCCAGCTGGCAGAGATGCTCTAATACAGTTTGCTGAATGGTGGCCCCAGGATCTTTGCACCCTCCTGCCTAGGCCATGCTCTTCTCTGTGATAACTGCGTGGCTCACTCTCACTTCAAGTAACCTCTTCAGAAAGATGTTCCCAACCTGGAAACATCACCTACTGCCACCAGCATTCTTTGCTCCCTCACCCTGCTTGATTTTTTTCCACATAGCACTCATTGCTATTTGAAATTATGTTATACACTATGTCTGCTTGTTTGCCACCTGTCCCCTCCTTTGGATGGAGGTTTCTATTGTTTTCCTATCAGGGATGCTCAATAAATATTTATTGAAGCAATAATTGACAGTCTGTCTCCCCCAACTCGCTCTAATGCTACCTGCTGGCTGTCCCTCTGTGCCAGGTACATACTAAGCTCATTCCCACCTCAGGGCCCTTCCACATGTGTATAGGTGATCATGCACACGTTTCAAGGCCCTCGAAGCCCCACCCCAGCCCACCTGGGACAACCACTACTCACAGGTCAGGCTGTGGACCAGCCAGGTGATCCCACAAAAAGTCTTGCCACTGGGCCACTGGGGCGCTCTCAGGTCCTGTGGCCAGTGCCCCTGCCTCCAATCAGGATACTGGCACTGCTCAAGGATGTGCAATGTGGTCGCTTGACTTCCTGTAAGCCAGAGCCACCACAGAAGAGCTTTTGTCCTATCCACTCATCTTGATCTGCCCTGAGCGAGGCCATCACTGCTTGGCCGGGACCCTATCATTCCTTCCTGGGCTTGGAGATCAGGGCTGCAAATTAAAGCAACCCCCTTTCCACCTGGGACCCTGCCCATCCTGCCATTTCCTCAGGGCCTGGAAATTTGGAGGTTGAGAAGTTTGTTCCACCTGTGTCCTGACCCCTGAGTCAGTCTTGCAGGGAGGGTTTTGGGGGAAATGGGCCAGGGCTCCCCAGGCCTTGTCTTCTGTGCCAGGAGCTACAAAGGGAGAGGGAGTCTCTGCTTAGGGATCATGAGGCTTCGGTTGCAGCAGGAGCTGTGGAAAGAACTCTGAGCTACAATCAGAGGACTGGAGTTTAGTCCTGGCTCTGCCACCTGTTTGTGTGGTGACCTGGCTGATCCTCTGCTTCTCTCTAGACCTCAGTGTCCCCATCTGAAAAGGATGGTGTTGCTTTGGGATTTCATCACCTCAGTAAAAGTGACAGAATTCTGCATACACCGGTGAGGATCTCTGATTGGCTGCTGGTGACATCATAGGCTATTCTGGGTTGGGATTGGGGCTGTGTGTGTGCGTGTGCGTGTGCGTGTGTGTGCAGGTATTGGGTCAGGGTTTGCACTGCTGGCTTCCAGCCAGATGGTGCAAAATGGGAATATATGCCCCAATCCCCAAGGGTGGCTGTTTAAAATCTGAGCAGCTGGTTCAATGAATTTTAATACATCCATCCATAAGCAAAGAGCCTCCTAGGGCACTGAAAGTGATGGCTGTCTGTGCTGACATGTGTACCTTGTATTTTTAAGTGACAAGAGCAAAGCTCAAAACAGCAGTGATTCTTGGTTTTTAATGGGCACAAGAATCGCCAGAATGCTTATTAAACTCGCATCTTCTCAGGAAGTCTGATTCTGTGGCCTGGGGGATGCTGGATTTTTAACAAGCATTGCAGGGGATTCCAATGTGAATGGCCTACGGATATGGACCCCACTTCAGAAGCCCTGCTTTAAGATAGGACCCTGAGCCTGAAAATAAAATTCAGCACCCTCTCCCTATACGTGTTAATGCTGAGCTTGCAGGTGATTTTTATGGGGAGAGGGGAGGTTACAGGATGGTGGTGGTGGTGCCTGGTCCAGAAACTGAACCCGGGTCTCTCGCATAGAAGGCAAGCATTCTATAACTGAACCACCCGTGCACCCCCTGTAGGTGATTTGTATGCATACCACTTTTGCCTTTATAATTCTCTGCCTGGAAAAAAAAAAATAATAATAATTCGGGCGGGCCAGGTGGCTCAGTGGCAGAGTTCTCACCTGCCATGCCAGAGACTGGGGTTCGATTCCCGGTGCCTGCCCGTGCAAAAAAACAAACAAATAAATAATTCGCCATGACCTTCCGTATTTGTTAATCCCATCAAGCAATGAAGCTGCTGCAATGCAGAGGGGTCTCTCTAGAGACCAGGGACAGCCTTGAAAGGAGTATGGGCTGCATCTCTGCCACCTGTGCTGAGGGACACATCGTTCCCATCCTTCTCCTTGACTCAGACAGGGGAAGGAAGCGGTTCGCTTGAGCCTCTTCTCATCTGCAAAACGGAACTGTAACACCTACCTCCAGTGGCTGCGTGAGAATGATGGATGGGAAATGTGTTTGTTGGCTCTCCAAATCAGTGGTTCTCATGCCTGGCCACCCTGCCAACTCTACTTAGGGAGTGTGTAGGTAGCCCTGGTGCTCGTATCCCACCCCTACAGCTTCTGAGTCACTTGGTCTGGGTGATGACCAGGTATCATATTTTTTTTCTTTCAGGTTTCCCCATGTGATTCTAACATTCAGCCTGGGCTGAGAATCACTGACATAAGGGATTATTTCCCTTTGCTCCATTCCTTTTTCTTCCCCCATCAACACACACTGATGCTAAGGAGAGAGCTTTCAACCTAGTGGGTGATTGATACATGTTTAAATTTTAAAGGAAACGTGCTTGGCGCCTTGCTTGCCAGGTCATGCTCACTCTGTCAGTTGAAGGAATAAAAGGAAGCCCCGGCGGTGGAGGCGGGGGGGCAGGCAGTGGTGGTGCAGTGGCAGAGTTCTCGCCTGCTATGCCAGAGACCCGGGTTCAATTCCTGGTGCCTGCCCATGCCAAAAAAAAAAAAAAAAAATCCCCTGGGTTTGCAGGGACGGGCTCCTGCCCTCCCTGCAGTGGCCACTGGAGGGTGCTCTTGACCAGCTGGCCCTGGCCAGGGAAGCCCCGTCGCTGGACCTGGCACTGGAAGGCTGCTTCGTCTACAGTCAGGAGAAGGAGCTGGGAGGTCCCCTTCCTCCCCCCACCGCCCAATGAGGTTTGACTTCAGGTACCTTGGCAATATCCCCAAAGCCCCTCTAGGGCCAATTAGAGAGCTACCCCAGCCCCCTTCCCCTCCCAGGATATCCCCTGAGACCCACCATGAGGGACTGCTCCTGGCTGTCCCCCCCCCAACTCCGTGCTGAGACAGACACATCCCAGAAGCAATCACGGGCTCTCCCCCGGGTCTCAGCCATGAAAACGTCCCCAGCCAGCCAGGCACGGCTTGGGCACACTGCAGGCCAACAGGAGTTCTGGTTGGCCCAGGCCAGGCCCAGATGGAGGGTCCAAGAACTGACCCCTCAAGCATAGACAGCATCTGCCTTCTCGATGAGTCACTAGACAAACAGTTTCGGATGCCAGGCCCTGGGCTCGAAATGAACCTAATCTGGTTCCTGCCCTCCAGGAATTCACAGTCAAATGGGAGACACTTAAACAGCGATCACACAGAGAAGGGCAAAGGCCAACGGCCCGGGCAGAGTGCGCAGAGGTCAGGGACACTTTTGCAGAGAAGGGAGCATTGGAGCTGAGTCTCGAAGCATGAGAGAGGGAGCTCAGCGAGCCAAGAAGGATGGAAGGGTATTACGTGGCAGACAAGCAGCCCCTAAGAAGTCCCAGAGCCCTGATCTGAAGAATGGTTCAGTGCGGTGTTAAAGACTGACATTTTTGCAGAGGCCCAGAGGCTCCCGGCTTCTCTAAGTTCATGCAGCTAATAAGTGGCCGAGTTGGGACTGGAAGCCTGGGCTGTCTCCACTGCCCTACTGTCTTCTCTCTGGTGGAGGACAGTTTCCAAGGGGTAGGGTCTTACCTATTAGGGTAGTGGCCCCTGTCGGGGTTGGGGGGAAGTCCAAGGGATGGGAGGATGCACAGACGAGACACCAACCACATCAGAGCCGGTGCCCTCGAGCCCTCCAGCAGAGAGCCATCCCTGGGGGGCAGGAAGAGCAGAGCTGGGTGGTTCCAGAGGAGAATGCCGTGGCCTTCTCATCTGGTGTCGCCACGGCAACAAGAGTGTCACAGAGGGCCCGCCACAGTGTCCTTCCAGGCCCTTGCTCAGCCAGGAAGGAAGGAGGGGAGCCAGCTTGGCTGGGGACAGAGGGCAGGGGACCTGGGGTGGGCCAGCCCGGCCTGGATCCTGCCTCCAGACTCCATGTAGGACACCCACCAGCCCACACCCCTCTCTTGGGCCAATCACAGGAGGAAACAAGCAGGGCAGAAGCCAAGAGAGAAAAGGAGGGGGGCTTGGCACAGCTGGACCGAGGGGAGGAGGAAAACTGCCAATCCAAGGCCAAGAGGCAAGACAGGCAGACCCTCTACCCTGGGGCCGGGTAGACTCAACATTCAAAGAAATGGACGCATAGGCTCTGGCCGCTTCGGAAAGGCAGCAGGGACCAGGGGAGGCAGGGAGAGAGGCCGGGACCCTCTCCCTGTCCCTGGAACAGTATAGAACAGGCCAGAACCTGCCTAGCCAGAAACATGAAGCCAGAGTGGTCACTGCAGCCTTGGGGGAAACACTGGGGTCCCCGAACTACCCCGTGCCCCATGGACCCTGCCCAGCTGAGGCCAGCCAGGTGAGGTACAGAACCCATCCAGCACCCGCCACCCCCGCCCCCATCCCCAGCTCAGAACTGGGGCCAAAGGATGGATAAAGGGTGTGTGTGTGCGCAGGTGCAAGCATCAGGGATCAGAACACAGCAGTGGATGTGCCTAAAGACCTGAATCTACCACCAATTCTGTATGAGTCAGTATCCTCAAGTTTCCCACCTGTCAAATGGGCATTCTAATGGGTGAGAGCATGCTAATCCAGCCACTCATTTTGCAGACCAAGAAAGCACAGCCAGCAGAGAAGGACTTGCCTAAAGTCATGAGAACTAGGGCAGTTGGTTCTCAAGCTTTGGTGAAGCACATCTGTCTGCTGCTCCAGAATTTCCCCACAGTTCCGATCTGCAAGCAGGCGCTTGAATGCCTTTCGCCCTTAGCAGCATGCCGGGCATGGTGGGGGCGGAACAAGAGAAGAAACCGCAGTTCCCCTTATATCTCGAGCACCTACCGGGGGCCAGGTGATGCACTGAGCGCTGTTCGGAAACATCTCATCTGATCTTCAGGACAAAGCCCTGGGGAATAGAAAGTGTTATTTGCCTGTTACAGGGGTCCTCAAAGCCCAAAGAAGTTAAGTAGCTTTCCCAAGCCTCGGCTCAAACACTGCTCTGCCTAGCCTCGAAGTCCTGGCAGTAACGACGATGCAAAACTGCATCCTAGCCCTTAGGAGCTGACCACAGGGCTGGGGTGAGAAAGACCACCTGGCAGGAAAGCTACAGAGGGGACTCCTGTTAACAACCAGATGGGCTGTTGGTTGGGTCAGGCAGCCTGCTCTGAGAATCTGCGTCATTTTCAGGAGCCCCTTTCCCAGGAGGTGTCTAGGTGGGTGGAAGCGTCCCATGGGCCACGGGGAGGATCCCGCAGGAGCTGGCCCCATGAGGCATGAGCTGGATGGAGCCACGGCTTGCTTGCAGCCCTCACCTGCCTCAGTTGCAGGTTGGCTCGCCCCCCAGGGCTCCAACCCTTTTCTATCCCAAAACACTCCACGGCTAGAGATGCTAGGGATGCTAGAGTTAGCAAGTGAAAATACAGGACAGCCAATTAAATACAATGTTCAGATAAGCAAGGAATACATTTTTGTTGTTCTATACACTATAGAAGCGCTTCTTGGAGAGCGGTTCCAGAAGCAGCAGCCCTTTCTCTGTTGGCACTTCAGCTTTGGTGAATTGCCTACTCAGTCCCACTCTGGCTACTGAGTACTAGAGCTTGGCTTCTAAGTGTGCTCTGGGGACCGACCTGCATTGACTTCATCTGGAAACTTGTTAGAAATGTAGAATTTTGGGACCCCAGAACTTCAAAATCAGAGTCTGCATTTTTTTTATTAATTAAAAAATTTTTTTTGAAATACCAAAAAACACCAAACAAACGCAAACATTCTTAACTTTTTTTTTTTTACATGGGCAGGCACCGGGAATCGGACCCGGGTCCTCTGGCATGGCAGGCAAGCATTCTTGCCTGCCAAGCCACCGTGGCCTGCCTGCATTCTTAACTTTTGATCATTCTGTTCTACATATATAATCAGTAATTCACAATATCATCCCATAGTTGCATATTCATCATCATGATCATTTCTTGAAACATTTGCATCTATTCAGAAAAAGAAATAAAAAGAAAACAAAAAAATTCATACATACCACACCCCTTACCCTGCCCCTTCATTGATCACTAGCATTTCAATCTAAATTTATTTTAACATTTGTTCCCCCTATTATTTATTTTTATTCCACGTTTTACTCATCTGTTGATAAGGTAGATAAAAGGAACATCAGACACAAGGTTTTCACAATCACACAGTCACACTGTGAAAGCTATATCATTATATAATCATCTTCAAGAAACACGGCTACTGGAACACAGCTCTACATTTTCAGGCAGTTCCCTCCAACCTCTCCATTACATCTTGAATAACAAGGTGATATCTACTTAATGCGTAAGAATAACCTCCAGGATAATCTCTCAACTCAGCTTGGAATCTCTCAGCCATTGACACGTTATTTTGTCTCATTTCTCTCTTCCCCCTTTTGGTTGAGAAGGTTTTCTCAATCCCTTGATGCTGAGTCTCAGCTTATTTAACTTTTTTTATTGTACAGTATAACATATATACAAAGCAAAGAAATAAAAAAGCAATAGTTTTCAAAGCACACTTCAAAAACTGGTTACAGGACAGATCCCAAAGTTTGCCATGGGCTACCATAGGATCCACTCAGATTTTTCCTTCTAGCTCCTCCAGACTATAGGCGGCTAGAGGGCTTAAATACTTTTTTTTATCATCACAAGCAACTTTTTTTCCTTCTTTTTTTGTGAACAATAACATATATACAAAAAAGCTATAAATTTCAAAGCACAACACCACAATTAGTTGTAGAAAATATTTCAGACTTGGTGATAAAATTTCACAATTTTAGGTTTTTACTTCTAGCTGCTCTAAAATACTGGAGACTAAAAGAGATGCCAATTTATTGATTCAGCATTCATATTCATTTGTTAAGTTCTATCTTCTATGTATAATTTCCACCATCAATTTTTATCTTTCCATCCCTCTCTTTGGTATGGTTGTTTGGGCTATGGGAATCCTAAATTTTTGATATTGGAAGGGTCTGTCACTAATATGGGGTAGGGAGTGGAACTATCTGATGTTTTGGACAGGCTGGGCTAGATGTCAGGACTTATCTGGACCAGAGACCCACCTGGAGGTTGTAGGTTTCTGGCAAGTTACTCTAGTTCATGGAACCCTTGTGGAATCTTATATATTGTTCTTTAGGATTGGCTGGAATGGTCCTGGTTGGGGTTTGGCAGGTTATGATAGGTAGCAAGGTCTACCTGAAGCTTGCCTAACAGCAACCTCCAGAGTAGCCTCTCGACTCTATTTGAACTTTCTCTGCCACTGATACTTTATTAATTACACTTCTTTTCCCCCTTTTGGTCAGGATGTAATTGTTGATCCCACGTTGCCAGGTCTGGATTCATCCCTAGGAGTCATCTCCCATATCATCAGGGAGACTTTCACCCCTGGATGTCATGTCCCATGTAGGGGGGAGGGCAATGATTTCACTTGCAGAGTTGAGCTTAGAGAGACTGAGGCCACATCTGAGCAACAACAGAGGTCCTCCAGAAGTAACTCTTAGGTATGCCTATAGGTAGTCTAAACTTCTACGCTACCTACATAAGCTTCACACAAGTAAGCCTCATAGGTATCCCTAAAGTTTGGCACAGTATCAGGGGATTCCTGACGGTAAGGTCAATTGTTCCATAGTCTTTCTCCCCTCCCTCAGGGGACTTTTTGATTATCTGCCTAATATACTCTAGGATGTTTCCAGGCATTACAATAATCTATACAGGATTAAAGGACCTCTTTCTTACTCTGTGCTCCCTGTGTTTCAGTTGTTCAAATGAGCTATACAGATGGGTTGAATTAGATTACGTACTACAGAAAATTTCAGTTCTAGATCAAATAAACCTTTCTTACATTGGTCTCAAAGAGTATGTGAGGTTCTAAAATATAGACACTGTCTTCTTTACCCTATGTTCTGAATTACTTTAATCCCAACCTGTTCGGCTTCATTCTCATCTCTAAATATCAGGTTATATATATAAAATAGCCTCTCAAAATCCAGAAATAATACTCACTACTCCGGACTTAATGTGTCTGCTCTAAAAGCTTACAATCTAGGCCCTGTTTTCTTAAAAGCATTTTCTAAAGGTGACCATACCATTCTTGTTCTTTTATGTTTGGCTTATTTTGTCTCACCAAATATCCCACGTGTTCATTCACATCATTGCATGCCTCACGACTTTGTTCCTTTTTGTAGCAGCACAGCCTTCATTCATAAGTACACCCCATTGTTCGCCAATCTACTTCTCCATCAGCACATCCTTCAGCCACCTGCATCCATCGGGCATCATGTAGAGGGCCCAAACTTCACAGTCCATCAACATTCTCAATTTTAGATAATTTAATTGTTCCTAAGAGACAGAAAACCAATAAACACACTCTCACCAAATAGGAAATCTAAACCTCCTCTTAACTCTTGTCCCTCACCTCGGACCCTTTGTGCAGTTGCTCTCCAATTACAGTTGTCCTCCAGCCCCTGCATTCATCAATGAGTTTCTGTCTCTGTGGAGTTGTCTACTGGATTAGTTAGAGTTCTCTAGAGAAATTGAATCAACAGGGAACACTTGCAAATATAAAATTTATAAAAGTGACTCATGTAACCATGGGAATGCAGAGTCCAAAATCCGCAGGGCAGGCTGTGAAGCCGACGATTCCAATGGAGGGTCTGGATGAACTCCACAGGAGAGGCTCACCACCCGAAGCAGGAAGAGACTGTCTCTTCTAAATCCTCCTTGAAAGGCTTCCCGTAATTAGATTAAGCATCACTCATTGCAGAAGACACTCCCCTTTGGCTGATTACAAATGGAATCAGCTGTGGATGCAGCTGACATGATCATGATTTAATTCTGTGAAAGGTCATTGCAACAGACAGGCCAGCACCTGCCCAAACAGACAAACAGGTACCACCACTTGGCCAAGCTGACACATGAACCTGACCATGACACCTACTTTGGACGTTTCATATAAATGGGGTCAGACAATATGTGGCCATTTGTGACTTTCACTTAGCCTAACGTTTTCAAGGTTCTGCCTTGCAGCAGGTATCAGAACTTCATTGCTTTTTATGGCTAAACAATCCTCCATCATATAGATATACCGCATTTTGTTTATCCATTCATCCGTTGATGGACAAATGGGTTGTTTCCACCTTTTGGCTAATGGGAATAATGCTGCTGTGAACATTTGTGTACAAGTTTTTGGTTGAACATCTGTTTTCAGTTTGCTTAGGTATATACCTAGGGGAGTGAAATTGCTGGGTCATCTGGTATTTCTATGGCTATCTTTTTGAGGAACCACCATCTTGTTTTCCATTTTCCACTTCCATCAGCAGTGTATAGGGATTCAAAGTTCTCCACATCCTTACCTACACCTTTTTTTTTTTTTAATTATGGCTATCCTAGTGGATATGAAGTGGTTATCTTATGGTTTTTATTTGCATTACTCTCATGACAAATGAAGTTGGGCATTTTTTTCATGTGTTATTGGTTGTTTCTATACTCTCATTGGAAAAATGTCTATTCAAGTCCTTTGCCCATTTTAAAATTAGGTTGTTTGTCTTTTTGTTGTTGAGTTGAAAAAGTTATTTATATATTCTGGATACCAGAACTTCATTGGATGAATTATTTGTAAATATTTTCTCCCATTCTGTGGGTTATCTTTTTGCTTTCTTGATAGTGTCTTTTAATGTATAAAAGTTTTTAGTTTTGAGAAAGTCCAATCTAATTTTTCTTTTGTTGCTTGTACTTTTGGTGTCATATCTAAGAAACCATTACCAAATCTAAGGTCATTAAGATTTACTCCTGTTTTCTCCTAAGAGTTATAGTTTTAGGTCAGATGTATCTTTGATCCATTTTGAGTTGATTTTTGTTTATGGTGTGATGTAAAGGTCCGACTTAATTCTTTTGCATGTGTTTATCTAGTTGTCCAAGCACCATTTGTTGAAAAAACTGTTCATTCCCCCATCGAATGGTCTTGGCACCCTTGTTGAAAATAAATTAACCCATAGGCATATGAATTTGTTTCCAGACTCTAAATTCTACATCATTGATCTGTGTGTCTATCCTTAAGCAAGTACCACGCTGTTTATGATTTTGTAACTTTGTAGTAAGTTCTGAAATCAGTAAATGTGTGTCTTTCGACTTTGTTCTTTGTCTAGATTGTTTTGGCTGTTTCGGGTCCTTTGAAATTCCACGTGAATTTTAGGGTCAGCTTGCCCATTTATGTTGGAAAAAAAAAAGAAGCCCTTATAGGGATAAGATCAATTTGGTGATTATTGGCATCTTAACAATATTGTCTTCCAATTCATGAATATGGAATGTCTTTCCATTTATTTTAGGTCTTTTAAATTTCAACATTGTTTTGTAGTTTTCAGTGTATAAGTCTGGTACACCCTTGGTTAAATTTATTCCTAAATAGTTTATTCTATTTTAAATGAAATAGTCTTATAATTTCATTTTCAGATCATTCATTGTTAGTATATA
Organism: Tamandua tetradactyla; assembly: GCF_023851605.1. Lineage (NCBI taxonomy): Eukaryota > Metazoa > Chordata > Mammalia > Pilosa > Myrmecophagidae > Tamandua > Tamandua tetradactyla. The sequence goes on from NC_135335.1 coordinate 13,013,392, forward strand.
GAAATACAATTGACATTTTTTTTTTTTGCATGGGCAGGCATCGGGAATCACACCCAGGTCTCCGGCATGGCAGGCAAGAATTCTGACATTGAGCCGCCGTGGCCCGCCCCCTATAATTGACTTTTCTATGTTGATCTTATGTACAGCTTTACTGAATTCATTTATTTGCTGTAATAATTTTTTGTGTGTGTGAATTCTTCAGGACTCGTCTATATTTAAGAATATGTCATTTGTGAATAGAGATAGTTTTACTTCTTTCTTTCCAATTTGGGTGCCTTTTATTTGTTTTTCCTGCCTAACCAACCTGGCAGGAAACTTCCAGATTCTTTCATTGAACTTCTACAACCATATTAAATAAAAGTGGCAAGTGCAGCCATCCTTTCAGTCTTTCACCATTAAGTGTGATGTCAGCTGTGGGTTTGGCATAAATGCTCTGTCTGGTTGATGAAGTTCCCTTTTGGGTCTAGATTGTTGAGTGTGTTTTTTTTGGCACAAAAGGGTATTGGATTATATCAAATGCATTTTCTGCATCAACTGAGATGATAATGCTTTTTTTCCTTCAACGTGTTAGTATGGTACGTTACATTGATTTTCATACATTGACTCACCCTTGCATTCCCAGGATAAATCCCCCTTGGTCATGATGTAGATTCTTTATGTATGTTGCTGAATATGATTTATTAGTATTTTTATTGAGGATTTTTGTGTTGTGTTCATAAGGGATATTGGTTTGTATTTTTCTTTCCTCTTGATATCTTTTTCTAGCTTTGGTACCAGGCTAATAGTGGCTTCATAGGATGAGTTGTGAGTACTATCTCTGCCTCTATTTTTTGAAGAGTTTGAGAAGGATTGGTATAATCTTCTTGAAACGTCAGGTAAAATTCACTAGTGAAGCCATCTGGTCCTGGGCTTTTCTTTGTTGGGTTTTTTCATAACCAATTCAATCTCTCTACTTGTTATAGGTCTCAGATTTTCTATTTCTTTTTAAATCAGTGTCAGTAGCTTGTGTATTTCTAGGAATTTCTCCGTTTTTCATCTAGGTTGCTTAATTTGTTAGCATGCAATTGTTCTCAGTATTCTCTTATAATCCTTTTTTATTTCTATAAATTCAATTGAAATGGGTCTAGTTTCATTTCCAGCTTTAGTAATTTGTGTCTTCTCTGCTTTTTTTTTTGTTGTTGTTAGTCTAGCTGAAGTTTTGTCAATTTTGTTGGCCTTTTCAAAGAACCAGCTTTTGTTTTCAGTTCTTTTCTCTATTGTTTTCTATTCTCTATTTCAAATAGCTTTGGGTTTAGTCTGCTTTTCTTTATCTAGTTCCTTTAGATGGGAAGTTAGGTTATTGGTTTGATATATTTCTTATCTTTTAATGTAGACTTTTACAAGTCCCTTTTTACTTAGAGAAGTTGCAGGTGTAATGTTTACTTTTACCACTATAAATTTCCCTCTGAGCACTATTTTCACTGCATCCCATAAATTAGGTGTATGTTGTGCTTTGTTTTAATTCATCTCAAATTATAGTCTAATTTCCCTTGTGACTTCTTTGACCCATTGTTGGAGAGTGGGTTGTTTAATTTCCCCATATTTGTGAATTTCCCAGTTTTACTTCTTATTCTAATTTCTAATTTCATTCCATTGTGGTCAGAAAAGATTCTTTGTATGATTTCAACCTTTTTAAATGTATCAAAATTTGTTTTATGGCCTAGCAGATGGTCCATCTTGGGAAATGTTCCATGTGCACTTTGCAAGAATGTAAATTCTTTGTGCAACCATGAGAATATACTAAAACCATTGAATTGTATACTTTAAATGGATGAATTGTATGGTATATCTTAATTAAGCTGCCATAAAAAAGAACGAGTTAACGAATGACCATTTCATAGACATCTCCATCTTAAAAAAAAGAAAAAAAGAATGTATATCCTACTGTTGTTGAGTGGAGTGTTCTATAAATGTGTTACATCTAGTTTGCTTATGGTGTTGCTCAAACCTTTGTTTGTCTTTTGTGTAGTTTTTAAATCTATTATCATATGTGGGGTGTTGAAGTCTCCAACTATTATCATTGAACTGTATTTCTCCCTTTAATTCTGTCCGTTTTTTACTTCATATATTGTGCAGCTCTGTAGTTAGGTACATATATGTTTATAATTATTATATCTTCTTAATGGATTGACCCTTTTATGGCCTTCTTTGTTTTTTATAACAATTTTTGCCTAAAAGTCTATTTTGTCTGATGTTAGTATCATCACTGAAGCTCTCTTTTGGTTACTATTTACATGGAATATATCTTTCCATCCACTCACTTTCAACCTATTTGTGCCTTTGGATCTAAAATGATGCTCTTCTAGATAGCATATATAGCTGGATCATGTTGGAGTGTTAAAATCCATATTGCCAATATCTGCCTTTTAACTGGAGAGTTTAATCAATTTATATTGATTAAATATAAATGTAATTTATTTATAAATTTAATGTAATTACCGATAACTACTGATAAGTAGTTATTGTTTGTTTTCCATATACCTTATATGTGTTTTGTTCCTCACTTCCTCTATTACTGCCTTCTTTTGTGTTAGGTAGATATTTTCTAGTGTGCCATTTTAATTGCCTTTATCTGGTTTCCAAGGGCTGCCATAAGAAAGTACAGCTAACTAGGTGGTTGAAAACAACAGAATTTACTGTCTCACTGTTCTAGAAGCTAGAAGTTCACAATCAAGGTGCTGGCCAGGACATGCTTCATCTGAAGGCTTCAGGGAAGAATCTGTTCTGTGCCACTCTCCTGGCTTCTAGTGGCCCCAGGCATTCCTTGGCTTGTAGCAGCATAACTCCCATCTCTATTTCTATTTTCATATGACTGTTTTATCTATTGTGTCTGTCTCTGTGTCCAAATTTCCCTCTTTATATAAAACACCAGACATATTGGATTAGGACCACCCTAATCCAGTTGGACCTCTTAACAAAGATGTTACCAAATAATGTCATGTTCAGAGAAATGGCAGATTAGGAACTGAACATATATTTTGAAGGGACATAAGTCAACGCATAACACCCTTTTAATTTCTTTTATATATATATATATATGTATATGTTTAGTTATTTTCTTTGTGGGTGACCTGAGATTACAATGAGCATCTTTTTAAAAAAAATTTTATTTATTTATTTACTTTTATCATCACATAGTTCTATATTCATCACCATGATCATTTCTTAGAACATTTGGATCAATTCAGAAAAAGAAATCAAAAGAAAACTGAGAAAAATTCATACATACCATACCCCTTACCCCTCCCATTCATTGATCACTAGCATTTCTACAATTAACATCTTAATTTATAATAACATAGTTTGAATTAATGCCAACTGTTCTAGTTTCCTAGCTGCCGGAATGCAATATACCAGAAACAGAATGGCTTTTAAAAAGGGGAATTTAATGAGTTGCTAGTTTACAGTTCTAAGGCTGAGAAAATGTCTCAGTTAAAATGAGTCTATAGAAATTTCCCATCAAAGGCATCCAGGGAACGATACCTTGGTTCAAGAAGGCCAATGAAGTTCAGAGTTTCTCTCTCAAGTGAGAAGGCACATGGCGAACACAGTCAGGGCTTCTCTCTCATCTGGAAGGGCACGTGGCGAACATGGCGTCATCCACCACCTTCTCCTGGCTTCCTGTTTCATGAAGCTCCCTGGGAGGCATTTTCCTTCTTCATCTCCAAGGGTCGCTGCCTGGTGGACTCTGCTTCTTGTGCCTATGTCATTCTGCTCTGCTCTCTCTGAATCTCTTCATTCTCCAAAATGTTCTCTCTTTTATAGGACTCCAGAAACTTACCAAGACCCACCCAAATGGGTGGAGACATGTCGTCACCAATCCAGTTTAACAACCCCTCTTGGAAGATGATCTGATTACAGTTTCAAACATACAGTATTGGATAGGGATTTTTCTGCCTTTACGAAATGGGATTTTGATTAAAACATGGCTTTTCTAGGGGACACACATCCTTTCATACCAGCGCTCCAACTTAGTGTCAATAGTATATAAAAACTTTGCTCCTAATTAGTTCTGTCTGCCACCTTTATATTGTTTTTGTCACAAGTTACATCTTTTACATTGTGTGCCCATTGATATAGATTTGTCCCTCCTTTTAAGGGCCATCCTTGGAGTTTTATAATGAAAAGTTCTGTAATATTCTAAGCCAAGTGGTTGAGTCCTGCAATATTCTAGTGTGATGGGTAAGATACCTAAGAGGACAGGGCTAAAGCCAAACTGGGGCAGGAATGGGGTGGCTCGTTTTCAACAACTCTTACTGTTTTGTTCCTACCATTTCACTACATTCATTTAGAAAGCTTGAAACAAAAGGTAAGGCAAAAGGGCAATTTTCCCAGTTGGCCCACTGGCAAAATCAGAAGAAAAAAAAAAAAAGTCTGCCTTCATGATCAAATTCCATTAGGTTGAGACTGAATTGGGTGACGAAAGTATTGTGAAAATAAGGTTCTGTGAGTTTAAAGGCAGCTGGAATCAGTAGAAGTCCTAGTTTGGAGACTGAGTTATATAGTGACAAAAAGCACATCCTTCAAGTTGGATGGTTATATGGAGCGTGTTATAGGATCTGCGTTTATCATCTTTCTGGGATTTCCTTTACAAATCAACTGAGACTTGACCCGCTCCTTACCTCTATTAAATAGTTGGCCACTTTTCTCCTGTAACTTTGGGGGCGAGGGAGAAGAGGGGAAATAAGTATCATACCACGCTGCTTATCAGAGTGGTTGTAGTTGCCTCAAGGCCCATGGGTGGCAGGGATAACCTGGCTAGCCCTTACAGATTCAATGGTCTTAGCAGGTCTGAGAGCTGCCCCACTGGCCAGACTTCTCTCCAGCAGCAAAGCCAGCCCAGGGTTTGCGTGGCAAGCCCGAGCCAGTTTAAATAGGATGAAGTCGAGGCTTTCTCCCCACTGCAACTGGAGTGCATGTTTATATCAGCACTTTTTCTGCACATGTATCTTCAATCCAACAAGGCCGTTTTTTTTATGCTGTATAACAGACCACCAATTGGCTACTGTATTGTACCCTCCCAGCAGCTGGCAACAATCTCTTCTGCATCGTTTTCTGCAGCGGACCAGCCTGTCACCAAAGGGAGCTCCTTGCCCCTGCACAATGGCATTCCACCCACCACCGGTCAGAAGACACAGCCAACCTTGCTGGCTGTCCTAAGCAGGACCTGGGGTCCACCGGCACGGTTAGCGACAGTAAGCCATTTCTTAAGGAGAAGAAACCCAATCCACATCAGTTTGTCCTGTGCAAATGGCACTTCAGAGGAGTTCCCATGTACCTGGAGTCCGTGAGCCGATGGGATATCCCAAGACACTTAAATGTTTCAGGGCTGGTTTCTCGGTTCATATCCAATTCTGGTGCTTTGGAACAGGGACCCATGCCCGCACCCAAGGGCAAAAAACCCCACCTTTAACGAAAGGAACAGGCCTGACCCTGCTGTCCAGTGAGGGACAAACCTAAGCTCTGTTTTCCTGGCTTTTATTCCTTTTTTTTTTGTTGGCCTTGTGTTGGATTTGTTTACAAAAGATGTATTTTGTTTAACCAAATATTAAAAATGAAAAACTCCATACATAAATTTAAAAAATTGATATGGATTTGTGATTGTTCTTTTATGTAGCTGTCTTTTAAATCATACAGGAAAAAAAAGAGGAGTTATAAACAAAAAATAGATTAATACTGTTCTAGTTTGCTAGCTGTTGGAATGCAATATACCAGAAACAGAATGGCTTTTAAAAAGGGGGAATTTAATGAGTTGCTAGTTTACAGTTCTAAGGCCGAGAAAATGTCCCAATTAAAGCAAGTCTATAGAAACGTTCAATCTAAGGCATCCAGGGAAAGATACCTTGGTTCAAGAAGGCCGATGAAGTTCAGGGTTTCTCTTAGTGAGAAAGCACATGGCGAACACAGCCAGGGTTTCTCTCTCATCTGGAACGGCACATGGCGAACATGGCATCATCTGCTAGCTTCTTCTCCTGGCTTCCTGTTTCATTAAGCTCCCCGGGAGGCGTTTTCCTTCTTCATCTCCAAAGGCTGCTGGCTGGTGGACTCTGCTTCTCGTGGCTATGTCGTTCTGCTCTGCTCTCTCTGAATCTCTCTCTTTCTCCAGAATGTTTCCTCTTTTATAGGACTCCAATAAACCAATCAAGACCCACCCAAATGGGTGGAGACACACCTCCACCTAATCCAGTTTAAACACTCTTGATTATATCACATCATCCAGGGAGATGATCTGATTACAGTTTCAAACATACAGTATTGAATAGGGATTAGTCTACCTTTATGAAATGGGATTTAGATTAAAACATGGCTTTTCTAGGGGGCATACTTCCTTTCAAACCAGCACAAATACTGACTTTTATAGTTGCTCATGTATTTACCTTTATTGTTCATGTATATTCAAGTTACTGTCTAGTGGCTTTTAATTTCAACCTGAAATATTTTTTGTAGGGAAGTTCACCTGGCGACAAATTCTCTGTTTTTGTGTATTTGGGAATGTCTTAATGTCTCCTTCATTAAAAAAAAATTATTGGTGTAACATTTATAACATACAGTTTTCCACTTTAACCATTTTGAAATGTATCATTCAGTGGTATTAATTACATTCACAATATTGTGCAACCATCACCACCACTCATTGCCAAAACTTCTCCATCATTCCAAATAGAAACTTGGTATCTGTGCCAGTTTGAATCTGTGGTGTAACCCAGAAAAGCCATATCCTTTACTCCTCATTCAGTATTGCTGGGTGGGAGCCTTTTGACTATTTCCGTGGAGATGTGACCCACCCAATTGTGGGTGATAACTTTTTTTTCTTTTTAAAAATTTTTACTAATAAAACCAATCAACATACAGCATGAACATTCTTAACATATGAATATTCCTTACTTGCTGTGTAATCAGTGGCTCACAGTATCATCACATAGTTGTATATTCGTCACCATGATCATTTCTCAGAACATTTACATCACTCCAGAAAAAAAAAAGAAAAAGAAAAAACTCATACATACCATACCTCTTACCCCTCCCTCTCATTGACCACTAGTATTTCCATCCATCTACCCAATTTATTTTAACATTTGTTCCCCCTATTATTTACTTATTTTTAATCCATATGTTTTACTCATCTGTCCATACCCTAGATAAAAGGAGCTTCAGGACAAGGTTTTCACAATCACACATTCACTTTGCAAAAGCTAAATCATTATACAATCATCTTCAAGAAAAAAGGCTACTGGAACACAAATATCAGGGACCAACCAGGTTATACACAAATAGCTCTGTATCTCAGAACGTAGAAATAACAGTTATAACTCCTGAACAGATGTTATTGCTGTAGGAGTTTATAATCTAGGAACTTTCACAATAGGCCCTGTTCTAGTTTGCTAGCTGCTGGAATGCAATATACCAGAAATGGAGTAGCTTTTAAAAAGTGGAATTTAATAAGTTGCAATAAGGCTATGAAAATTTCCCAATTAAAGCAACTCTATAAAAATGTCCAAATTAAGACACAAGAAGAGGTTACCTTCACTCAAGAAAGGCCAATGAAGTTCACGGTTTCTCTCTCAACTGGAAAGGCACATGGTGAACATGGTGACATCTACTAGCTTTCTCTCCAGGATTCTTGTCTCATGAATACGTCCCCAGGGACGTATTTCTTCTTCATCTCCAAAGGTCTCTGGCTGCATGGGCTCCAGGACTCTCGTGGGTCTCTCATGGCTTTCTTGCTTTCTCCAAAATGTTTACCCTTTCAAAGGATTCTCCACACTCACTTCCTCCAAGTGTATACCTGGCAACAAGGTTACAGGATAATATGACAACCCCACCCCTAGCCTCCAGTGGAACCACCACCCTACCCTCCAAGGGGCTGCCCCTCTTAGTTCCCTACCAACAGTGAATAGGAACTTCCTCTTCTCCACATTTTCTCTAGCACTTGTTTCTGACTGTTCATTTTTAATCAAGACCCACCTGGAATAGGTACAGTCACATCTCCATGGAGATAATCTTATCAAGTCTCCAATCTAAAGTGCTGAATAGGGATTAAAATAAAAACTGCTTCCCAAGATGGACCAGGATTAAAACATGGCTTTTCAATGGTATATAATCCCTTCAAACCAGCACAGGACCCAACCTGATACCCCATGCTCTCAACTTCAATTCTCCGAGTTCGTATATTATAGCTAGTCCATATGAATGAGGCATGATAATGCTTATGTTTTTGTTTCTGACATTTCATGCAACATACTGTCCTCAAGTATCATTCACCTAGTTGCATGCCTCACAACTTCTTTCCTTCTTGGGGTGGCTCAGTCGTCCAGTGTATGTACACACCATAGTTTCCCGTTCCATTCCTCAGTCATTGTACCCTTAGATCACCTCCATCCATTGTGAATCACGAATATTGCCACCATAAATACCAGTGGGCAAATGTCCATTTGTGTCCCCACACTCAGTTCCTCCAAGTATATACCTGGCAACAGGATTACGGGATAATATGGCAACCCCACCCCTAGCCTCCAGTGGAACCACCACCCTACCCTCCAAGGGGCTGCCCCTCTTAGTTCCCTACCAACAGTGAATAGGAACTTCCCTTTCTCCACATCTTCTCTAGCACTTGTTACTGTCTGTTCATTTTTAAACCATTTTATTTGCACATCATTCAATCCAACCTTAGTAAATAGATATGACTTTACCACCATAATCAACATGAAGACATTTCCTTTTTTTTTTCTGCAAAGAATCCATACACCTCCACGTATCCCCTGGCTGTTTATACATTTAGTTTTGGCATAATGCCTTTGCTACATTCAGTAGAAGCATATTACAAATGTTACTGTTGATTATAGACCCTAGCTTGTATTAGCTGTTCTTTTTTTCCTATATACTATCCCAGTTTCAAAACCTTGCAATGTTGACATTCATTTGTTCTCCCTCATACAAAAATGTTTTTATGTTTGTACATTTAATCACATCATCATCCACTCTAGGCTTTTTTTTTTTTTTTTTTTTTGGCATGGGCAGGCACCGGGAACCGAACCTGGGTCTCTGACATGGCGGGCGAGAACTCTGCCTGCCAAGCCACCATGGCCCGCCCTCTAGGCATTCTTAAGTCATAGCATCTCAGTCTTTGTCCTCTATTTTTTCCTTCTGGTTTCATATGCCCCCACACCTACTCCCTCAACCATACTCACATTCAGCTTCATTCAGTACTTATATTACTGTGCTGCCATCAGATAGTATTGTGCTATCATTTTTGAATTTTTGCATACAGTCCTATTGCACATTCTGTATTCCTTCAGCACCAAATGTGCAATCTCTACCCAGTTTCTATCTCCTGATAACCTGTTTTCTTTAACTCTCAAAGTTCACTCATTAATGTTAGTTCATATTATGTTAGTGAGACCATACAGTACTTGTCCTTTTGTTTCTGGCTAATTTCACTCAGCATAATGTCCTCAAGGTCCATCCATATTTTTGCACGCTTCATGACTTCATCCTGCCTTACAGCTGTGTAATATTCCATTACATGTGTATACCACAGATTGTTTAGCCACTCATCTGCTGATGGACATTTGGGCTGTTCCCATCTCTTCGCAATTGTAAATAATGCTGTAAATATAAACACTGGAGTGCACATGTCCATTTGTGTCCTTGCCTTCAGTTCCTCTGAATATACACTTAGTAATGGGGTTGCTGGATCATATGATAATTCTATACTTGACTTCGTGAGTAACTCCCAAACTGCCTTCCACAGCAGTTGTACCATTTTTCATTCCCACCAACAGTGGGTAAGTGTTCCTCTTTCTCCACATACTCTCCAGCACTTGTTGTTTTCTGGTTTTTGATAATGGCCATTCTAGTGGATGTGAGATGATATCTCATTGTGGTTTTGTTTTGTGTTTCCTTAATAGACAGTGAAGTTGAGCATCTTTTCATGTGACTTTTAGCCATTTGTATTGCATCTTCTAAAAGTGCCTATTCTTGTCTTTTTCCTATTTTTAAATTAGTTTGTCTTTTTTGTTATTGAGTTGTAGAGTTTCTTTATATATTCTGGATAGTAAACCCTTACCTGATATGTGGTTTCCAAATATTGTCTCCCATTGTGTAAGCTGCCTTTTTACTTTCCTGACAAAGTTCTTTGATCCACAAAAGTGTTTAATCTGAGGAGGATCTTCTTCATTTTTGAGGAAGTTTTGCTGAATATATAATTCTTAGTGGATAAGGTTTTTTTCTTTCAGTACTTTGAATATATCATCCAAATGCCTGCTGATCTCTGTGGTTTCTGGTGAGAAATCAACTGTTAATCTTATTGAGGATCCCTTGTCTCTGGCCAAAAATAAATACTAAATAAATAAATAAATAAAATAATAATACATAAAAAATAATTTTTTGATTATGAAATGCCTTGGTGTGGAGGTATATGTTTATTGTGAAATATGACCAAAAATTTTACCTTTTTATATTAAAAAGCAATAAATTTCAATGTACATTGTAACAAGTAATTATAGGACAGATTTCAGAATTTGGTATGGGTTACAGTTCCATAATTTTAGGTTTTTCCTTCTAGTGTTCCAAGACACTAGAGACTTAAGAAATATCAATATGATGATTTAGCAGTCATAATAGAAATCCTATCTTCTCGTTATAACTCCTCCTTCTACTTGGATCTTTTTCCCAGTCTTTAGGGGCATTTGGGCTATGCCAATTCTAACTTTTCCATGTTGAAAAGGGGTGTTGGTAATATGGGATAGGGGGATGAAAGTAGCTGATGTTCTGGAGAGGCTGTCCCCTGTAGGTTTCAGGACTTATCTGGCCTTGGAACCCATCTGGAGGTTGTAGGTTTCTGAAAAGTAGTCATAGTGCATGGAAATTTTGTAGAATCTCAGATAGAGCCATTGGCATTCTTTAGGGTTGGCAGGAATGGTTTTGGTTGGGGTTTAGAAAACCATGGAAAATAGCAATATCTAGCTGAAGCTTGTATAAGAGTAGCTACAGAATAGTCTCTTGACTCTGTTAGATCTCGCTCAGCACTGATATCTTATCTTGTTATAATTCTTTCCCCCCTTTTGGTCAGGAAGGCATTGTCAATCCCATGGTACCAGGCCTAAGCTTACCCCTGGGAATCAAATCCCACATTGCCAGGAAGATTTTCACCCCTGGATGTCACGTCCCATGTAGGGAAAGGGTAATGATTTTCCTTGCAGAGTTGGGCTTAGAGAGAGAGAGAGAGAGACCATGTCTGAGTAACAAAAGAGGTTCTCAGGAAGCAACTCTTAAGCATAACTATAGGTAGTCTTAACTTCTCTGCTATACAAATAAGCTTCACAACAACAATCCTCAAGACCAAGGGCTTGGCCTATTGACTTGGGAGTCCCTAATGTTTGAGACAGTATCAGGAGTTTTTTGGTGATGAAGTTTAATAGTTCCATATTTTTTCTTCCATCCCTCAAGGGACTTTGCCAATATTTTAAAATTATCTGCTCAACATACTCTGAGATATACCTGGGCTGTACAGAATTACAAGCCCTTATTTACATTGTGGGCTCCATGTGACTGGGTTGTTTAAATGATCTATCCAGAAAGGTTGAGTTAGATTATGTGCTACAGAAAATTTAGGTTTTCAGCAAAACAAACCTCTCTTTCCTTGGTCTCATAGTAGTTGAAGTACTAAACTATAGACAATGTCCTCCTTACCCCTAAATATATATATATATATATTTTGCACGGGCTGGCACTGAGAATCAAGCCTGGGTCTTCGGCATGGTGGGTGAGAACTCTGCCTGCTGAGCCACCGTGGCCTGCCCTACCCCTATATGCTTGTGTTGAAGAAATTTTTATTGAGAAATCTTCACACACATGCAATCCATACATAGTGTACAATCAATGGCTCACAATATCATCATATAGCTGTGTATTCATCACCATAATCATTTTTAGAACATTTGCATCACTCCAGAAAAAGAAATAAAAAGAAAAAAGAAAAAGCTCACACATACCATACACCTTACCCCTTCCTCTTATTGACCACTAGTATTTCCAGCTACCCAATTTTTTACCTTTTACCTTGTGTGATTGTGAAAACCTGTGTCTGATGCTCTGTTTATCCAGGGTATGGATGGATGAGTAAAAAAAACTATGACTAAAATAAATAAAATAATAGGGGAGAAAAAGGTTAAAAAATTGGGTAGATGGAAATACTATTATTTATTTTTTATACTTTTTTTTTTTAATCATCTGTCCATACCCTGGATAAAAGGAGCATCAGAAACAAGGTTTTCTTTTTTTAAAAATATTTATATGTAATGTACTTTATTTATCAATTAACACATATTTAATTATATATAATTTATGTATATTATTTAATTTATATATTCATATCCACACTTAACAGAGGATTAACAATGTTTATAGAATCATTGGTTTTATTATTAAAATCATCCAGTCATTCAACAGGTTTACTGGGATGAATGAGCCCAGTAACAAAAATTTGTATTCAAGCTAATAATTCTATTGAGGCACCAAAATTATTTTTCCCACAATTCAAGTGAACAGCTCAAATGAACAGTTGTTATACTTATGCAAATGTTTACAGCCCATTTAAATTTTATTTATTTATTTATAAGAGAAATTGTAGGTTTACAGAAAAAGCATGTGTAAAATAGAGAGTTCCCGTAGGTCATATACTATTATTGAAACCTTACATTGGTGCAGTACATTTGTTACAACTGAAGAAAATACATTTTTAGAATTGTACTTTTAACTATAGTCCATGGTGTATGGTACCATTAGCTGTGTGGTTCATTCCTGTTTTTTTTTCAATATTTTTATTGAGAAATCTTCACACACATGCATTTTATATATGGGGTACAATCAATGGCTCAAAATATCATCACATAGTTGTGTATTCATCACCACGATCATTTTTTAGAGCATTTGTATCACTCCAGAGAAAGAAATAAAAGGAAAAAAGAAAAAACTCATACATACCATACACCTTACCCCTCCCTCTCATTGACCACTAGTATTTCCATCTACCCAATTTTTTACCCTTTTTCTCCCCTAATATTTATTTTAGCCATTTTTTTTACTCATCTGCTCATACCGTGAATAAACAGAGCATCAGACACAGGTTTTCACAATCACACAGTCACGTTGCAAAAGTTATATCATTATACAATCATCTTCAAGAATCAAAGCTACTGGAACACAGATCAACAGTTTCAAATATTTCCTTCCAGTCACTCTAATGCACCATAAACTAAAAAGGGATATCTATATAATACATAAGAATAAGCCCCATGATAACCTCTCAACTGTTTGGAATCTCTCAACCACCGAAACTTGATTTTGTCTCATTTCTCTCTTCCCCCTTTTGGTCAAGTGGGCTTTCTCAGTCCCTTGATCCTGGGTCCCAACTCATCCCAGTGTTTCTGTCCCACGTTGCCAGGGATATTTGCACCCTTGGGAGTCATGTCCCACGTAAACTAGGGGAGGGCAGTGAGTTCACCTGCCTAATTGACTTAGAGAGAGAGGCCACATCTAAGCAACAAAAGAGGTTCTTTGGGGGTAACTCCTAGGCCTGATTATAAGTAGGCTTAGCCTATTCTTTGAAGGAATAAGTTCCAGAGGGGCATGAATCCCATGATGGAGGGCTCAACCTATTAATTTGGTTGTCCCCACTGCTTGTAAGAATATCAGAAATCTTCCAAATGGGGAAGTTAAGTATTTCCTCCTTTCTCCCCAGTCCTCCAGGGAGACTTTGCAAATACTTCTTTATTCACTGTCCAAATTACTCTGGGATATTTATATATATAGGGCATCACACTAACCTGGACAAACCAACAAAATCTCACACCATACTCAAGATTCCAGGTACTTACGGTGTTCAACTGAACTAACCATACAAATTAAATTAGGAAATGCATACCCCAAATAAAAATTTTGCACCAAATAAATATCTCTCCCTTTAGTCTCATACAGAAATTGAAGTTTTAAAATATGGACAATATCATCCTTTACCCCGCATTCTGATTTACCTTAGTCCTATCCAGATCAGCTTCCTTCATGTCTTGTCTCTGCTCTGATCACTTTTTCAACTTTTTAAACAGTTCCTGTATGGGATACTGCTAACTTCTGTAGCATCAGAGCTCTAACTCTGAGTCTTAGGAGACACAACATTTTCACAATCACAGAGTCACAACTGTAAAAGTTATATCATTATACAATCATCTTCAAGAATCAAGGCTACTGGAACATAGCTCAACAGTTTCAGGTACTTCCCTCCAGCAACTATATTATACTATAAACTAAAAAGGGATATCTATATAATGCATAAGAATAATCTCCAGGATAACCTCTCAACTCTGTTTGAAATCTTTCGGAAAAGCAATAGTTTTCCCCCTATACCCCAACATTATTTATTCTTCATACAAATTCTTACCTTTGAAGTAGGTCATGCAAGAACTTATTTATATTCACAGTGTTTATAGATGGGATACATGGCTCTATACAACCCCTTTCAAAACTGAAACTTTGTTTTGTTTCATTTCTCTGTTCCCCCTTTTGGTCAAGAACGCTTTCTCAATCCCATGATGCTATACCCCTGTATTCTGATTTACCTTCTGTTTAGCTTTGTTCTTATCTCTAATTGAAGCCTGATCTCTTTTTTAGTTTCTTTTACAGTTGTTGTATGTGGAAATGCTGATTTCAGACCTACAGAACTCCTACTCTAAGTCTTACAGGCCACACAGTACCCAAAGTTCCAGGGAAATTCCAAGTTATACAATGCACAGCCTCTCCAAATCTAGAATTGAAAGTTATGGTTCTGGAGTAAATGTGACTGCTATAAAAGCTTACAATCTAGGCCCTAATTTTCTTGTAAGTACTTTCTAAAAGAGACCATACAACATTTGCTCCTTTGTTTCTGGCTTATTTTGCATCACATAAAGTTCCACGAGTTCATTTGCAAGTTTGCATGCCTGATGACTTTATTCCTTTCTGTAGCAGTGCAATATTTGATAATATGCAGCTAGTTTGCTAGCTGCCTGAATGCAATATACCAGAAACAGAATGACTTTTAAAAAGGGGAATTTAATAAGTTGGTAGTTTACAGTTCTAAGGCTGAGAAAATGTCCCAATTAAAGCAAGTCTATAGAAATGTCCAATCAAAGGAATCCAGGGAAAGATATCTTGGTTTGAGAAGGCCGATGAAGTTCAGGGTTTCTTTCTCAAGTGAGAAGGCACATGGTGAACATGGTCAGGGTTCCTCTCTCATCTGGAAGGGCACATGGCAAACACAGAGTCATCTGCTAGTTTCTTCTCCTGGCTTCCTGTTTCATGAAGCTCCTTGGGAGGCATTTTCCTTCTTCATCTCCAAAGGTCGCTGGCTGCTGGACTCTGCTTCTCGTGGCTATGTCATTCTCTGCTCTCTCAGAATCCAAAATGTTCATTCTCCAAAATGTTTCCTCTTTTATAGGATTCCAGTAACCTAATTAAGACCCACCCAAATGGGTGGGAACAGGTCTCCACCTAATCCAGTTTGACAACCACTCTTGATTAAACCACATCTCCAGGGAGATGATCTAATTGCGGTTTCAAACATACAATACTGAGTAGGAATTAGAAGAAACAGCTGCCTTTACAGAATGGGATTAGGATTAAAACATGGTTTTTCTAGGGTCCATACATCATTTCAAACCAGCACAATATGTATAGACCACGGTTCACCATTCTACTTCTCACTCAGTGTATCCTTCAGCCACCTCCATCCGATGGGCATCATGTATAATGTCCAAAGTCACAGCTCTTGTCTCAGATTACACTCACTTCGTGGTGTAAGCATCAACACTTTCAATTTTAGATGATTTTCATTGCTCCAAAAGAAAAATAACTGATAAACACACCTTTATCAAACAGAAAATCCAAACCTCCTTTCCCTTCCCCACAATTATATACCCCTGATATTGCTGTGGTACTGTGGATGTCCTCCTGCAAAACATGGTGCCTGGCATGCAATAGTTTTCCCATTACACCCCAATATTATTTATTCTTCGTACAAATTCATACCTTTGAAGTAGGTCATGCAAGAATTTATTTATATTCACAGTGTTTATAGATGGGATACATGGCTCTA
This sequence comes from Tamandua tetradactyla, assembly GCF_023851605.1. NCBI lineage: Eukaryota > Metazoa > Chordata > Mammalia > Pilosa > Myrmecophagidae > Tamandua > Tamandua tetradactyla. The sequence continues at coordinate 13,029,560 of NC_135335.1, forward strand.
TACAACCCCTTTCAATCATGTTCATCTTCAATATGGTAATATTACTTATAGATCCACTAATGAACTGCCTCCACTCCTATCCATCCTCTTACATTTACATTCAACCTCATTAGCTAACCGTTCACCCATCTCTAGCTTCCATGTATCTCTAGGTCCCCTATATTCTGTATTATAACCCTCTGAGTTTACCTTTACCAAGCCATAAAAGTGAAATCATACAATATCTATTCTTTTGTGTCTGGCTTATTTAACTCAGCATTATGTCCTCAAGGCTTATCCATCTTATCATGTGCTTCAGGACATCATTTTGTCTTAGTGCCACATAATATTCCATCATATGTATGTACCACACTTTGTTGATCCACGCGTCTGTTGATGGGCACTTGGAGTGTTTCCACCTTTTAGCAATTGAGAATAATGCTGCGATAAATATCAGTATGCAATGTCTGTTTGTGTCACTGCTTTTAGCTCTTCTGGGTATATCCTGAGTAGTGGTATTGCCGGGTCATAGGGTAACTCAATACTTCATTTTCTAAGGAACTGCCAAACTGTCTTCCAAAGCAGCTGTACCATTATACTTTCCCACCAGCAATGTGTAAGTGTCCCAATCTCTCCACATCCTCTCCTACACTTGTAGTTTCAACATCAGCCATTCTTATAGGTGTGAGGTGATAACTCATTGTAGTCTTGATCCGAATTTCCTTTATAGGTCATGAAAATGAGCATATCTTTATGTGCTTTCATTTGCTCTTCAGAAGAATGTTTATTCATATCTTTAGCCCATTTTATAATTGGATTGTTTGTTCTTTTGTTATTGAGTTGTGTGATTTCCTCATATATACAGGATAACAAACGTTTATCCAATACGTGATTTCCAAATGTTTTCTCCCATTAAGTTGACTACCTTTTCACCTTTTTGACAGTCTCTTGAGGCACAGAAGCATTTGATTTTGAGGAGTTCCCATTTATCTATTTTTTCTTTCAGTGTTTATGCTTTGGGTGAAAAGTTCAGGAAGCTACCTCTTATTACTCAGTCTTGAAGATGTTTTCCTCTATTTTCTTCTTGGTGTTTTATGGTACTGGTTGTTATATTTACATCTTTGGTCTACTTTGAGTAAATTTTTATATAGGGTGTAAGGTAAGGGTCCTCCTTCATTCTTTTGGCTATGATATCCAGTTTTCCTATGCTCAGTTATTGAAAAGACTGTTTTGTTCCAATTCAGTGGATTTGGGGTCCTTGTCAAAGGCCAGCTGACCACAGATTTGGTGGTCTATTTCTGTACTCTTAATTCAATTCCATTGATCAATTCTTCTATCTTTGTGCCACCACCATTGTTGTTTTGACCACTTTGGCTTTAAAATCAGAAAGTGTTAGTCCTCCCACTTAATTCTTCATATTTAGGATTTTTTTAGTTATTTGAGATCTCTTTTCCTTCCAAACTAATTTGATAACTAGCTTTTCCAAGTCTTCACAAGAGTTTGTTGGAATTTTTTTTATTATTAATTAAACGTAACAACATACAAGCACAAACATTTTTACCATTTGATCATTCCATTCTTGATATATAATCAATAACTCACAATATCATTACATAGTTGTATATTCATCATCATGATAATTTCTGAGAACATTTGCATCAATTCAGAAAAAGAAATGAAAAGAAAACAGAAAAAAATTCATACATACCATACCCCTTACCCCTCCCTTTCATTGATGACCAGCATTTCAATCTACTAAATTTATTTTAACATTTGTTCCCCCTATTATTTATTTATTTTTAATTCATATGTTTTACTCATCTGTTGATAAGGTAGATAAAAAGAGCATCAGAAACAAGATTTTCACATCAGACAGTCACATTGCGAAAGCTATATCATTATACAATCATCTTCAAGAAACATGGCTACTGGAACACAGCTCTACATTTTCAGGCAGTTCTCTCCAGCCTCTCCATTACACCTTAATTAAAAATGCATAAGAATAACCTCCAGGATAACCTCTCAACTCTGTTTGGAATCTCTCAGCCATTGACACTTCATTTTGTCTCATTTCGCTCTTCCCCCTTTTGTTCGAGAAGATTTTCTCAATCCCTTGATGCTGAGTTCCAGCTCACTCTAGGATTTCTGTCCCACATTGCCAGGAAGGTCCACACCCCTGGGAGTCATGTCCCACATAGACAGGGGGAGGGCAGTGAGTTTGCTTGCTGTGTTGGCTGAGAGAGAGAGGCAACAAAAGAAGTTCTCTTGGGGGTAACTCTTAGGCCTAATTTTAAGTAGGCTTAGCCTATCCTTTGCAGGGTTAAGTTTCTTATGAACAAACCTGAAGATTGGGGGCTCAGCCTTTGCTTTGGTTGTCCCCACTGCTTGTGAGATCATCAGTTTCTTGGAATTTTTATTGGTGTTGCTTTGCATCTGTAGATCCATATGGAAAGAATTGACATCTTAACTACATTTAACCTTCCTAGCCATGAGCAGGGTATGTCTTTCCACCTATTTAGATCTTCTTTGATTTCTTTTAGAAATGTTATCTAGTTTTCTGTGTACAGGTCCTTTACATCCTTAGTTAAGTCTATTCCTAGATACTTGATTCTTTGGTTGCTATTCTGAATGGATTTTTTTCCCCTTAATTGTCTCCTCAGGTCTTTGCTTGTGTATAGAAACAATACTGATTTTTGCACATTAATCTTATATCCCAACTCTTTCTTGAATTTATTAGCTCAAGAAGCTTTGTCATAGATTTCTCCAAGTACAGTATCATGTCACCTGCAAATAATAAAAATTTTGCTTCTTCTTTTCCAATTTGGAGGCCTTTTATTTCTTTTTCCTGCTTGATTACTCTAGCTAGAACTTCTAGTACAATGCTGAATAATAGTGGTGACTGAGGGCATCCTTGTCTCATTCCCAATCTTAAGGGGAAGGCTTTCAGTCTCTCACCATTGAGTACAATGCTGGCTATGGGTTTTTCATATATGTCTTTTATTATATTGAGGAAGTTACCTTTGATTCCTACCTTTTGAAATGTTTTTATCAGAAAAAGATGTTGAATTTTGTCTAATGCTTTTTCAGCATCAATCAAGATGATATTATGTGATTTTCCATTTTGACTTGTTAATGTGCTGTATGACATTAATTGATTTTCTTATGTTGAACCATCCTTGCATTCCTGGTATAAACCCTACTTGGTCATGGTCATAATTATTTTAATGTGCTGTTGGATTCTATTTGCTAGTATTTTGTTGAGAAATTTTGCATCTATGTTCATTAGGGAGATTGGCCTGTAGTTTTCATTTCTTATAGCTGGTTTTGGTATTAGAGGGATGTTAGCTTCATAAAATGAGTTAGGTAATGTTCTTTTCCCTCAATTTTTTGGAAGAGGATAAAATGAGTTAGGTAGTGTTCTTTTCTCTCATTTTTTTGGAAGAGTTTGAGCAGGATTTGTGTTAATTCTTTTTGGAATGTTTCATAAAATCCCCCTGTTTCTCCATCTGGCCCTGGGCTTTTCTTTGTAGGAAGATTTTTGATGATCAATTGAATTTTTTTACTTGCAAATAGTTTGTTGAGATCTATTTCTTCTCAAGTCAGTGTAGCTCATCCATGTGTTTATAGGAAATTGTCCATTTCATCTAAGTTGCCTAGTTTGTTGGTATATAACATAGTAACCTCTTCTGATTTTTTTTTTTTATTTCTTAAGGGTCTGTGTTAACGACTCCCCTCTCATTTCTGATTTTGTTTGTTTGCATCTTTTCTCTTTTTTCCTTTGTCAGCCTAACTAGGGGTCCATGGATTTTTATTGATTTTCTCAAAGAACCAGTTTTTGGTTTTATTGATTCTGTTGTTCTTTTGTTTGCCAATTCATTTAATTTTGCTTTAATCTTTGCTATTTCTCGTCTTCTATTTTTGGGGGTTTGTTTGCTGTTTTTTACTTAGCTCCTCCAGGTGAAGAATTAAGTCCTCAATTTTTGCTCTTGCTTCTTTTTTAATATAGGCATTTAGGGTAATAAATTTCTCTCAGCATGCTTTTTTTTTCTTCAGAACTGTGCTTTTTTCTTTTTATTTACATGGGCAGGCACTGGGAACAGAACCCAGGTCTCTGGCACAGCAGGCAAGAACTCTGCTACTGAGCCACCATTGCCTGTCCTCTCAGCATGCTTTTGCTGCATCCTATAACTTGTGATATATTGTATTCTCATTTTCATTCATCTCCAGTTAGTTACCGATTTTGCTAGCAATTTCTATATTGACCCATTGGTTGTTTAAGACAGTATTATTTAATCTCCATATATTTGTGAAAGTTCTGGTTCTTTAGTGGTAATTGGTTTCCAGCTTCATTCCTGTGCTGGTCTGAAAGGAAGTATGCCCCCTAAGAAAAGCCATGTTTTAATATAAATTCCATTTCATAAAGGTAGAATAATCTCTATTCAATACTGTATGTTTGAAACTGTAATGAGATCATCTCCCTGGATGATGTGATTTAGTTAAGAATGGTTGTTAAACTGGATTAGGGGATGACATGTCTCCACCCATTTGAGTGGGTCTTGATTAGTTTCTGAAGTCCTATAAAAGAGGAAACATTTTGGAGAATGAGAGATTCAGAGAGAGTGACACTACAAAGCAGAGAGTTCACCAGCCAGCGACCTTTGGAGATGAAGAAGGAAGATGCCTCCCATGGAGCTTCATGAAATCAGAAGTCAGGAGAGAAAGTTAGCAGATGATGCCACACTCGCCATGTGCCCTTCCAGCTGAGAGAGAAGCCCTGACTGTGTTCGCCATGTGCCTTCTCACTTGAGAGAGAAACCCTGAACTTCATTGGCCTTCTTGAACCAAGGTATCTTTCCCTGGATGCCTTTGATTGGACATTTCTATAGACTTGTTTTAATTGGGACATTTCCTCGGCCTTATAACTGTAAACTAGTAACTCATTAAATTCCCCCTTTTAAAAGCCATCCCGTTTCTGGTATATTGCATTCTGGCAGCTAGCAAACTAGACCAATTCCTTTGTGATCAGATAAAGTATTTTGAATAATTTCAATCTTTTAAAATTTATAAATATCATTTTGTGCCCCAGCATCTGATCTATCTTGGAGAATGTTCCATGAGCACTGGAGAAGAATGTATATCCTGGTGTTTTGGGTGTAATGATCTATATATGTCTGTTAGGTCTAATTCATTTATCAAATTGTTTAAGTTCTCTATTTCCTGTTGATCCTCTGTCTGTTTGTTCTATCTATAAAGGAGAGTGGTGTACTAAGGTCTCTCACTATTATTGTTAAAACATCTATTGCTCCCTTTAAAAAAATTTTTTTTGCTCCCTTCATTTTTGCCTCTGTTTCCTTCATGTACTTTGGAGCTCTTGATTAGGAGCATAAACATTTATGATCGTTATTTCTCCTTGGTGAATTGTGCTTTTTATTAATATGTAGTGTCCTTCTTTGTCTCTTATGATTTCTTTACATTTAAAGTCTATTTTGCCTGATATTAGTATTGCTACTCCTGCTTTCTTTTGTTTTCAGCTTGCATGGAAAGTCTTTTTCCATCCTTTCATTTTCAATCTATTTATACCCTTAGGTCTAAGAGGAATCTCTTCATCTTAAGCAGCATATAGATGGATAATATTTCTTAATCCATTCTGCCAATCTGTGCCTTTTGATTAGTGAGTTTAGCCCATTAACATTCAGTTATTGCTTTAAAGACATTTCTTGAATCCACCATCTTATCCTTTGGATTTTATTTGTCAGGTCTATATATTCTTTTCCCTCTTTCTCTTTTTATCCTTTAAGTTCCCCTTACTGGTATTCTTCAATTTTGTGCCCTCCTCCAGAATTCCCTCTCCTGTATTTTTTTTCAGCTGACAGAACTCCCTTTAGTATTTCTTGTAGTACTATTTTCTTGTTAACAATTTTTTTCAGCATTTGTTTGTCTGTAAAAGCTTTAATCTCTCCCTCACTTTTGAAGGACAATTTAGCTGGGTACAGAATTCTTGGCTAGAAGTCTTTCTCTTTCAGGATCTTAAATATTTCATACCACTGCCTTCTTGCCTACATAATGCCTTTTGGATAGTCTGAACTCAGTCTTAGGTGGTTTCCCTTGTATGTATTAGATCACTTCTCTCTTGCCACTTTCAAGATTTTATGTCCTTGACATCTGACAAACTGATTAGTATGTGTTTTGGAGTAGGCCTTTTTTGGATTTATTCTATTTGGGGTTTGTTGGGGTTCTTTGATCTGCATATTTATATCTTTTATAAGGCTTAGGAAATTTCCCCCCATTATCTCCTCAACTATTCTTCCTAGCTCTTTACTCTTCTCCTTCTGGAACACTAATGATTCTTATATTTGTGCAGTTCATGTGTCCATAGTTTCCCTGAAACCCAATTCAAAATTTTCTCTCTCTCTTTTTTTTTTTTTACCATTTGTTCTTTTGTGCATGTTAATTAAATTGCCCTGTCTTCTAGTTCACTTGTTATTTCTTCTGCCTCTTCAAATCTGCTGTTGTGTGCCTTTAGTATATTTTTTATTTGTTCTACAATATCTTTCATCTCTGTGATAGCTACTATTTTTCTACTTATTCTTTCAAAGTCGTCTTTATGCTCTTCTAGAGTCTTCTTGATCTCCTTTATGTCATTAGCCAACCCATTGAATTTCTTTGGTAGAGTTACATGAACATCTTTGATTAGTGTCTCCTCCAGTGTTCTGATTTGGTCATTAGGCTGGGCTATATCTGTCTGTATCTTCATATGCTTTGTGATTTTCTGTTGGTGTCAAGGCATTTAATTATCTTGATAGTGTTACTTTGGAAGTTGCTTGCCCTCAGTTGTCTAAGGTTTTGTATTTGTGGGATGGGCATGGGGTGGGGCATGGAGTAGGGGTGCTTCACTGGTGCCCTGGAGCATGAGGCACAGAGCTTGGGGTCACAGGGAAGGGCACAGTGGACAGGGGGAGGTGCCATGCAGGCTGGCCTTGAAGTGCAGGGGCAGGGCCCAGCGCAGGGGACATGGCGGCAGAGTGCAGAGAGAGGCAGATCATGGGGGATGTGCAGGTGTGTGAGACATGGGGCCAGAGTGAGGGGGGTCAGGGCACTGGTGTACTGGGAGGTTGGGCGCAGGGAGTGGGAGCATGGGGCACAGGTGCATGGTTGTGGGTGCATGATGCATGAGGCAGTGGAGCACAGACTGTGGGGGTCAGGGTGCAGGTCACAGGGGGGTGTGGCGCAGTGTGTGGGTGTGCACATGAGCATATGAACAGGGTACAAGGGGGGCATAGGTGAGGGGGGGCGGGTCATGGATATGCACATGCATGGGGGTGGGAGGCAGGATGCTGGTGCACAAGTTGCAGAGTAGATGGGGTACCAGGGCGGAGGTGGATGGGAGTGGGTGCATGTGTGCACAAGTGCACGTGTGCATGGGGTGTGAGGGGTGCAGAATGCAAGAGTCAGGGCTAGGTGGGTCATGGGTGCACAGGTTGTAGGCAGATGGAGCACGGGAGGCTCAATGCACGTGTTGGAAGGTCTTTATGAGGAGGAAAATCTCATTTACAGGCTTCTGTGTTCCCCAAGGGAACTCTGAGCAGCAGAGCTGCTGCTGATATCCCAAGCTACCTGGGGGACAGGCACTTCTTTGGGTGCAGCCTTTTGCCCCCTGTGGATTCCCAGTAGAGCCCCGCACCCTGTTCTCTGCATCTCAAGTCTCAGCTTTTTCATCCAGGACCTCCCTATGCGTGTAGAAGACCCCTCAGTTCATTTGCAACCTGAAACTGCTGTCCTCATCATTTTCCTGTCACTCTTCTAGCTGTTCCCTGGAGCAGGGGTGAACTCAGCCTATCCTATTCCACCATCTTCCCAGAAATCTCTCTCTCTCTCTTTTTAAAAAATTTATCCTATTTGTTGAATTTCTTGGATGTGTAGATTCATACTTTTCATCAAATTTGGGAAGTTTTCAGCCATTTTTTCTTCAAGTATGCTTTCTGCCCCTTTCTCTCCCTCTTCTCCTTCTTAGCCTTCTATTTTACATAGAGTAGCATGTTTTATGGGTCACACAGGTCTCACACTTTGCTCCTTTTTTAAATTTTCCTTATTTTTTCTTCTGAGACTAGGTAATCTCCAAAGACCTATCTTTAAGTTTGCCAATTCTTTCTTCTGCCCACTTTTATCTTCTATTGAACCCCTCTAGCAAAATTTTCCTTTCATTACTCTACTTTTTAGCTCCAGAATTTCTACTTGGTTCATTTTTATAATTGCTGTCTCATTGTTGGTCATCTCTGTTTGCTGAGGTATCACTCTCCTGGTTTCCTTTACTTTCCTGATCATATTTAAAGTGGTTGATTTCAGGTCTTAGCCTACTAAGTCAGATGTCTGTGCTTCTTCAGAGACAGTTTTTATTCATTTCTATTTTGACTGTGTATAGCCATAGTTGCCTGTTTCTTTGCATATCTCCTGATTTTTTGTTCTAAATGGACATTTTGAATATTATAATGAGGCAACTCTGGAAGCTAGAGTCTTCCCTCTTTTTGTGTTTTTTGTTGTTGCTGTTGTTTGTTTGTTTCTGTAGCAGTTGTTGTTTGTTTTAGTGACTTTTTTGAATTATTATTATATTTTACTTCCTTTCAAAGAACAAACAAGCATACAAACATTCTTGATATGGTTACAATCAATGGCTCACAATATCATCAAATAGTTGTATATTCATCACCATGATCATTTTTTTTTAACATTTGCATCTCTCCAGCAAAAGAAAGAAAAAAGAAAAAACTCATACATGCCATATCCTTTACCCCTCCCTCTCATTGGACAACTAGTATTTCAAATCTACTCAATTTATTTTAGCCTTTGTTCCCCCTATTATTTATTTCTTAACCATAATTTCTACTCTCTGAATTGTTTTTTAAGGTTTATATTCTTTGCCATGTGTGGCCACTCAAGTCTTTTGTTCATTAGCTTAGTGGTCAGCTGGTGATTCCAAAGCAATTTCCTTAACAACAAAAACCTCCCCATCTTTGCCGATGGATTCTGTAGGTGTATTGGTGTATGCCTTCAACACTCAGCCGGGAAGTTTATAAGTCTGCTTTAACTTTTACTTCTTGCTTGCACAGAGTCTGACGGTCAACCAGAGTTGAGCATTTAGGTCTTCTCAGGTCTTTTTCTGAGCATGTGCCCAGCCCTGCCCACATGCATGGACTTCCTAGATTCCCAGGAATATGTGGGAGCTTTTTAAAGTCCTTATTTCCCGAAGCATCTCATTCCCCAGCTTTCCCACCTAAGCTACTGGTTTGGTTTTTCTACTGTATGCCCCAACTGTTTTCTCTTGCCCCAGGTGGTACCAGTTAATACATTTGCCTTCAGTGTGTTTGACAAATGCTCCATGGGTAAGCCTTTTCAGGCCTGGGAGAGTTCTGAGTTTGGCAAAATAAAATCAAGAGCTATGAAGTGGACCTTCAGGGAGCCATCAGAAAGGTCAAAACAAACAACCACAATTCTTTAAGAATAAGACCCCTTGATTCCCTGTGATTCTAGGAACTTATTCTGGGAATGTGGGTTATTGTCTTTAAGGCTACTGCTGAGATAAGGAGCAGAGGACAGTGTCAGAGTAAGTTAAAATGCCACACATCTCTCTTACTGAGAGTCATTGTTTATTTTCTGATTGTTTGCATGGTTGCTGTAAACTTTTGACTAGTCTCTGAAATTCTGAAAAGGTTGAGCCTGACAGTTTGGTCTGTTTATTAGCTGCTGTTGTGGAAGAATGAACTTTTTGGAGTTCCCTACTCCACCTTTTTGCTGGCATCCCAGTCTTTTTATTTTTTTTTGGCATAAAGGTCCTTTACAGAAAAATAATTACTCGGTATATATAATTTAACATTTTTTAATGTAATGCTGTACCATAAGATTTTTCACTTATTTATAACAGTCCTCATAAATATCCATTGTAATAGTTCATTTGACAAATATTTATTGGGCATCTTTTACCTGGTAGTCACTCTTCAAAGCACTATGTATGCAGCAGTGAGCAAACAAAGGCCCTGCTCTTACGGAGTTTAGATTCTGGAAGGGGACACAAATAAGAGACACTAAATAAATTAAAAGAGAGTAGAATAGAATGTTAGATAGTAAAATATATCATCTTCTAGGATGTTTTTCTAGTCCATCAACATTATGTCTCTAAGAGCCACCTGTCTTATATGTAGCTGGAATTCATTTGCTTTCACCACTGTGTAATATTCCATTGTATGAACATAACTGTGATTGCCTGAAAGATATCTCCCAAACACATCAGGCCTCAAGCTCTGGAACTGGTCAATGTTAGCATATGTAGAAACAAGGGTCTTTGAGGTATGATTAAGGTAAGGATCTTGAGATGGGAAGATTATTTTGGAATATTGGGGTTAGCCCTAAATGCAACCTCATGTATCCTTATGAGAGGGACCCAGAGGGTGATTGGACACAGACAACAGAGGATAAAGTGAAGATTGAAGAAGAGACAGGAGTGAAGCGGCTCTAAGCCCAGGAATGCCAGCAGCCACTGGAAGCAAGAAGAAGCGAGGGATGGATTCTCTTTGGAGCCTCCGGCAGGGGCATGACCCCGATGACATTTTTATTTTGGACACAGTGATACTGACTTCAGACTTCTGGTCTCCCAAATGGTAAGCAAATAAATTCCCGTTGTTTTACGTCACTCAGTTTGTGTTAATTTGTACAATAGCCATAGGGAGCTATCTTCGTTGGTCTGACCTGCTATCACGAATACCGTACAATGGGTTGCTATAAACAATGGAAATTTATTGACTCCCAGTTTTGAGGCTAGTGGTCCCAAATCAAGGTATGCACAAGGCTTGCTCCCCACCCCTCCCCTCGCCTGAAAACTGTTGTTTCTGGACCCCGACCATCCTCAGGGTTCCTTGGTTTATTTTTCTGCCTCCCATCACATGGCAATGTCCTCTCTTTCTAGCTCCTGTGGCCTCCATGGTCTCTTTATAAGGCATCCAATGATCTGGACTAAATCCCACCTGGTTCAGTTCTCCAATCCCTTAACTAAACATAACATCTGCAAAAGGCTTTATTTAAAATGGGTTCACACCCAGGGGGGTTCAGATTAAGATTAAAAACACTTGTTGGGATACATAATTCAGAAACTAATACATATTTGGGACCAAGAGTGGGATGCTCAACGCTGTGAATGGAATTATCAGCCCTGAATTATAGATTTAAATGTGGTTAAAGGGGGAAACTGTAGGTTATATATGTTACTAGAATTAAAATAAAAAAAAACATATGACCATGCAACACAAATAGTGAGACCTATGTAAACGATGGACTATAGTTAACAGTACAATTATTTAAATGTTTTTTTATGACTGGTAGCCAATGTACCACACTAATGCAAGGCATTAATAATAGGATGGCATGTGGGATATTTTATGCATTTTATGCATGATATTTTCTTTTTTTTATTAATTTTTTTTTAACATGGGCAGACACCGGGAATCGAACCCAGGTCTCTGGCATGGCAGGTGAGAACTCTGCCAGTGAGCCACGGTGGCCCGCCCTTTATTAATTTTTTCATTTTTTTAAAATACCAAACAAACACAAATATTCATAAATTTTGATCATTTTGTTCTACATATATAATCAGTAATTCACAATGTCATCACATAGTTGCATATTCAGCATCATGATCATTTCTTGGAACATTTGTTATGCATGATATTTTGGTAAACCTACAACTTCTCTAACAAAGAAATATGTTGTTGTATCAAACACCCAAAATGTGGAAGTGGCTTTGGAATTGGGTAATGGCTAGAGGCTGGAAGAATCTTGTCAAGCCTGATAGAAAAGCCCAGATTGCTTGGAAGAAACGGTATCCAAGTGTTAGAGACCCTGCCAGGTAAGGGGCTCAGATGGAAAAGAGGTCAATATTATTGGAAACTGGAGGAAAGGAGATCCTTGCTATGTGGTGGCAGAAAGCCTGGCCAAATTATATGCTACAGTCATGAGGAAAGCAGAACTTGGCAGTGGTGAATTTAGATATTTAGCTGAGGACATTTCCAAGAAAAGCATTGAAGATGTGGTCTTGATTCTTCTTGCTTCTTTCTTCTTTCAAGAAGAAAGGCAGAAATTCAAAGAAAGAGCTGTTAAACCAAAAGGAACCAACACATGATGACTTGGGAAAATTTCAGAGAACGTGAGCTGCAAAAGATGCCAAAATCAGGAGAGTCACCATTAGGGAAGTAGGCTCTGAAGGAAAGGTCAAGGGTGTGGCTGGAAAGCTAATGCTGAGGGGATTAGATGTGTGTCTCCTGGACCTGCTCAACCATCTCTGCAGAAGGCAGGAATGGAGGCGGGATGGTCCAGGAAAGAGGGTAGAAGACTATCTTGTCTAAAGGTGTGAATCCCTGTGATTGCACAGAAGACCCTCAGGTTTTGGGTAGTTACATATAGAGAAGCAATACCAGCTTGGACTGAAAGGGACAAAAATGAAATAATGAAAGGCTGTTGGGCTCCTAAAATTCTACAGGCAGCGAATAGGCTGGTAAAATGATCCACTGCCAACGTGTGCTACCTTTCAAGAAAAAAGGAGCAGTGACTCCAAGAGCAGAAACGTGCTGCGGTCTCAGACCCAGAGGCTGGATCTTCAGGCTGCACCGGATTTATTCCCAGGACTTGGAACCTGATGACTTTTTTCTTCCATCCATTTTCTCCCTTTTGGAATGGGAGTGTCTAAGCTGCTATGCTATGCCTGTCTCACCATCGTATTTTGGGAACAGATAACTTGTTTTCTGGTTTCACAGGCCCAGAGATGGAGAGAAATTTTGCCCTAAGGTGGATCATACCCACCAGACCTGTTTTAGATTACTTGCATGATGAGATTTGAGATTTTAAGCTCATGATATTCACATTCTATTTTGGACTTGATTTGATGCTTGTAATGGGACGAGACTTTTAGGGGTCAATGTATTTTGCATATAGGACAGATGTGAAGCTTTTGGGGCTAGGGCAGACTTATGATTGCTGAAAATGTCCCACCCTACCCCCAAGATATCAGGTCCTAATCCTTGGGACCTATAAATGCCCTATATGGAAACAGTATTTGAGATTTAATTAAGGTCAGGCTCCTGTGATGGGGATATTATTTGGGATTATCAGGATTGGCCATAAATACAATCAAATGTGTCTTTATAAAAGGAAGAGGAAGACTTGACACAGACAAAAGAAGAGAAGGTGATGTAAAGACTGAGGCAAGGATTGGAGTGATGGGGCCACAAGTCAAGGAATGCCAGCAGCCCCCCGAAACTGGAAGAGGTAAGGAATGGATTCTCTCCAAGAGCCTTTGGAGGGTGCACAGCCCTGATTTTCTGTTTCTTTAATCCATCTTGTTGAACACTATATCATGAACAAATCTCTGTGTCAATGGTTACACTTCCGTAGTGTCATTTACACTTCTATAGTGGCTGTACAATAATTCAGTGTGTCAATTACTAGAATATATTCAACCAGTCCCTGCGGTTGAATCTTTATTTCCAACATTTTGTCTTTGCAAAGGATGTTGATTTTAATGACAGTTAACGCATAAGGCTGTTTACTCTGCATGACCCACATTTAATGCCTCCAACCACCCTTGAGGCAGGTGTTGATTTATTCCTGCTTTACAGATGAGAACCTTGGGGCACAGGGAAGTTAAATAGTTGCTGCAGAACACAGGAGCTAGGAATGGAATCCAGGGGGTGGGCCCTGAACCTGGGCTGCTGCTCTGCATTGAGAAGTGCCCTCTGTTGCTTCCTTTGGATAAATCCCCACCAAAAAGTTGCCTAGTGAAAGGGGATATGCCTTGTATCTGATGGGTCATCTCTGGTGGGATCGGACCTTCTGAGCAGGTCCAACTCTGATGATCTCAGCACTGGACATACTCGGGCACATGTCCACACATCCACCTCTAAACACAGATGGGCTCACCCACCTGGAGTGTATTTCCATGAGCCCACCTTCCAGGAAAGGACGCCCAAGGATATTCTGCTCCACTGCAGCCAGCTACTTAGAAAGTGTCTGTTTTCAGACACATTCAGGAGTCAGCAAGATTTTCTGTAAAGGGCCACATAGTAAATAGTTTAGGCTTTGCTGGCCACAAAACTCCCAGCAGAACAACCATCTGTAGCAGAAGCTGTTGGTGTCCTATCTGTGTCCCCTGAGCATTCATTCTAGATCAGGAAGGCTGCTTCTGCTATCTGTGAACATGGAGTCTCTGCTTCAGGGCTTTTGTTACCTGGCTGTGGGAGCACTCTTAGCCAGCACACCAACAAACTGGCAGGGCCAGAAGGTAATACCCCAGAAACAGCCCTTAGCTAATGCAGGATGGAGAGCTGCTCTAGAAATACCCAGCTACCTCAGCCTTTATGGGGATGTTCCAACTGCACCCAGAGGTCCCAAGGGAGCGAGCTCCAGTTGCCCACAGTGGAAACTGGCTTGGTAATGCACTCTTCTAAGCTACTTGCTCCAGATCCTCATCTCAAGCTTGTTAAAGGATTTATTGGCATATATAATTGGAAAATCCAGAGGTAGTGTGATTGAGTGAATACAGAATACCATCAAGAACCCGGTTCTTTTCTCCTCTCCTCACTTTTTTTTTTATCAAAACACTTTTGATATTTGATTTTGGGTCAGCGATAGCAATTTCAGACTTCTGGCCTCCAGGACAGAGAAAATAAAGTTCTGTTGTTTTAAGCAGTGCCATTAGTGGTATCTGTTATAGCAGCTGTAAGAAACTGATACATAAACACAGTGCATTTATCCAGTTCGTGCTCGCTGGACATTTGGATTGCTCACTGCTTGTTATTATTATGAACAGTCTCTTGTGCATTTTACACTTGACAGAGCTTTTCTAGGGTCTATACCTGGAAGTAGAACTGCTTAGTTATAGCATATCCAAATGTTCATTTTGGCCAGGGAATTCCTGATATTTTACCAAAGTGTTTGCACCAATTAACACTCCTGTCAGCACTCTAGTTCCCATTAATCCACATCTGGCACATCATTTATTATCAGATTTGAAAGGTTATGCCAGTTGAATGAGTGTAAAATGGCATCTCCCTGTGGTTTTACTTTGCATTTCCCTGATTGCAAATGTGCTTTTGAGCTTAAGCATTTTTTCAAAACTTTATTGGCCATTTGTAATTCCTCTTCTGTAAAACTCATATTGCTGTCTTTGACTGTTTTTCTAGTGATTTATATCTTTTTAATCAACTTGTAGTTCTTTGTATATTCTAGATACAAAACTTGTATTTGGTTGTGACATCTTTTTATTGTATTATAGGTCTTTTGATGAAAAGAAGTTCTCAATTTTAGTGTAGTTGAATTGATCAATCTTTTATTTTCTGGTTAGCACTTTTTATAGCTTATTTAAAGCAATGCTACCCTTCCTTGAGAATAAAAACCTCCTGGAATTTTTATTGCAATTGTATTGAATCCACAGACCCCATTGGAGAGAATTGACATCTTTATTAAGTATACAGTTTTATAATTTATATCAACTTTGATGTTTATAGAATTATAATCATTTAGATTATACATAATAATTTAGGTTTTGTGATTAAACTTTCATAATTTATATCCAGACTTAAAACTCTCTCCATAATCTGGGACATCTGTTGTTAGATTTATTCAAAGCATTTATTTTTATTTTTTATTGTGTTATTAATGGTGAAATATACCATATATACAAAGAAAAGAAAGAAAAACTAATAATTTTCAAAGTACACTTCAACAAGTAGTTACAAAACAGATTTCAGAGTTTGTTATGGGCTCCCATTCCACTATTTCAGATTTTTCATTCTATCTGCTTTAAAACAGTTGGAAGCTAAAAGAAATAGCAATATAATGATTCAGCAGTCACACTTGTTTATTAAATCTCATTTTCTCTGTTATACCTCCTCCTTCTCCTTTGAGCCTTCTCCCAATCTTTAGGGATCTTTGGGCAATGCCCATTCTGCCTTTTCATGTTGGGGAGAGGTGTCGATACTAAAGGACAGGACAATATAATCAGTTTATAATCTTGGAGAGGCGGGTCCCTCTGGGTTTCAGGATTTGTCTGGCCTACAAACCCTTTGTAAATTGTAAGTTCCAGGAAAGCAAACTCAGTGCATTAAACTTTTGCAAAGCCTCAGTTTGAGCCTTAGGTGTTCTAAAGAGCCAACAGGAGTGATGTTGATTGGGGCTTAGCAAATCATAGCAATTAGCACTATCTAACTGAAGCTTGCATAAGAGCAGCCTCCAAAACAGCCTCTCGACTCTGATCTCTTTTAGCCACTGATGCCTTATTTTATTATACTTCCCGTGGTGCTAGGGCCAGACTCATGCCTGAGCGTCATGTCCCACATTGTCAGTGAAATTTTCACCCCTGAATGTCATGTCCCACATAAGGGGAGAGGTAATGATTTTCCTTGCAGAGCAGACCTTTGAGAGAGAGACCACACCTGAGTAGCGAAGAGGCTTCCTGGAAGCAACTCTTAGGCCTTGTTATAGGTAGTTTTAGCTTCTCCACTACAGAAATGAGTTTTATAAATCAGTCCTCAAAATCCAGGGTTGGCCTATTTTCTTGGGAGTCCCCAGTGGTTGAGAGAATACCCAGGGTTTCCCAGACAGGAAAGTTTAATGGCTCCATTTTTTTCCTTTAGACCCTCAAAGGACTCTACCAACACTTAAAAAAAAATTTTTTTTAAAATATTTTACTGCTAAATCTTCACACACATGCAATCCATACATGGTGTACAATCACTGGCTCACAATGTCATCACATAGTCGTGTCTTCATCATCATGATACATTTTTAGAACATTTGCATCACTCCAGAAAAAGAAATAAAAAGGAAAAAGATAAAACTTAAACATGCCATTACCTGTACTCCTCCCTCTCATTGACCACTAGTATTTCCATCTACCCAATTTAGTTTACCCTTTGTCACCCCTATTATTTATTTATCTTTTATCCATATTTTTAACTCATCTGTCCATACCCTGGATAAAAGGAACATCAGACACAGGTTTTCACAATCACACAGTCACGTTGTAAAAGCTATATAGCTGTGCAGTCATCTTCAAGAATCAGGGCTACTGGAACACAGCTCAACAGTTTCAGGTACTTCCCTCCAGCCACTTCAATACACCATAAACTAAAAAGGGGATATCTATATAATGTCTATCAATGCTTTTTAATTATTTGCCCACCATAGTCTGAGATGTATCCTGGTATTACATTAAGCTATATAGAATTACAAGGCCTCATTCCTGTTCTGGACTCCAGGAGCTTGGGTTGCTTAAATGAGCTATCCAGACAGGTCAATTTAGGTTGTGTGTTACAGAAAATTTAAGTTCCAGACATAATGCACCCTCTGCCTTTGGTCTCATACAGTAGGTGAAGGTCTAGAGTACACACACTGTCATCTTTTACCCTGCATTCTGATTTACCTTTGTCCCAGCCAGACTGACTTTGTTTTTATCTCACATTGCCTGATCCCTTTTTTGGTTACTTTAATTGTTATTGTATATAGTTATGCTAACTTTCAGGGCTGCAGCACTCCATTTGGGATCTTAGGTGTCACAGAGTTACTGAAAGGCCCAGGGAAATACCAGCTGCTCCAGGTACAGCTCAGTATCTCAGAAACTAGAAATACACTTACAACTTCAGACTAAGTGTGGCTGCTATAAGGACTTACAATATAAGCCCCAATTTTTTTTTTTGGTAGAAAGGGTTTATTTTTTTATTTTTAATTTTTTTTAAATACTAAAAAACACCAAACAAACGCAAACACTCTTAACTTTTGATCATTCCGTTCTACATATATAATCAGTAATTCACAATATCGTCACATAGTTGCATATTCATCATCATGATCATTTCTTGGAACATTTGCATATATTCAGAAAAAGAAATAAAAAGACAACAGAAAAAAATTCATACATACCACACCCCTTACCCCTCCCCCTCACCAATCACCAGCATTTCAATCTAACTTTATTTTAACATTTGTTCCCATTATTCATCTTTATTCCATATGTTTTACTCGTCTGTTGACAAGGTAGATAAAAGGAACATCAGACACAAGGTTTTCACAATCACACAGTCACACTGTGAAAGCTGTATCATTATACAATCTTCTTCAAGAAACATGGCTACTGGAACACAGCTCTACATTTTCAGGCAGTTCCCTCCAGCCTCTCCATTACATCTTGACTAACAAGGTGATGTCTACTTAATGCATAAGAATAACCTCCAGGATGACTTCTCGACTCTGGAATCTCTCAGCCATGGACACTTATTTTGTCTCATTTCACTCTTCCCCCTTTTGGTCGAGAAGGTTTTCTCAATCCCTTGATGCTGAGTCTCAGCTTATTCTAGGGTTTTTCTCAATCCCTTGATGCTGAGTCTCAGCTTATTCTAGGGTTTTTCTCAATTCTTTGATGCTGAGTCTCAGCTCATTCCAGGATTTCTGTCCCACGTTGCCAGGAAGGTCCGCACCTCTGGAATGGCTGTTCTTCATGGTACTACACTGCCATTGTCTGGTGGTTTTGCTTTGCTTTTGTACTTGAAATACCATTTCCCTTTCTCCTGGGTTGGAATCTGTTTTGTTTCTCTGTCTCCTTTCTCTCTCAGGGTTTGCTCTCCTGTTTTGGTGGAAGTCATCCTATACTAGTTCCAAAGTTGAAAGTGGTGGCACAGTGGTGAATGGTATGGTGATAACAGTTTTCATGTGCCAGCCTCTCAACGCTCAGCCCCAGTCTGGACTGTTTGCCCTCTGCCTTCCCTCCCTACCATCCTGAAGGTTTCCTTCCTATTAGGATATCAGTCATACTGGATAAAGAGTCCAACCTTCTCCAATATGACCTCATTTCAATTTGCTGATTGCATTTGTAATGACCCTAGAAGGCCACATTCTGAGGTACGAGGGATTAGGAATTCAATATATCTTTTTGGGGGTCACAATTCAACCCATAACAAACTCTAAGTATTTTAAATTCCATTATGATTTCTTGTTTACCAATGAACAATTTAGAAGGGTGCTTTAAAATTTCCAAATTAATTTCTCTTTTTGATAGTGAATTCTAACTTAATTACGTTGTGGTCCAAGCATGTGGTCTGTATCATTGCTATTCATAATGTGAGCCAGTGCTTGTCTGCAAAAGGGTTATTACCAATTCCCACATGACGTACAGCTGGAGACAGAATGCTGATCAACTATATCAGTAAGCATACTCTTTAGTTTAGCTAAATTGTTGTCATAGCAAGATCTTATAGAAATGTTCTAGTTTGCTAGCTGCCGGAATGCAGTATACCAGAAATGGAATGGCTTTTAAAAAGAGGAATTTAATAAGTTGCTAGTTTACAATTCTAAGGCCGAGAAAATGTCCCAATTAAAACAAGTCTATAGAAATGTCCAATCAAAGGCATCCAGGGAAAGATACCTTGGTTCAAGGAGGCCAATGAAGTTCAGGGTTTCTCTCTCAAGTGAGAAGGCACATGGTGAATACGGTGTCACCTGCTAGCTTCTTCTCCTGGCTTCCTATTTCATGAAGCTCCCTGGGAGGCATTTTCCTTTTTCATCTCCAGAGGTCACTGGCTGGTGGACTCTGCTTCTCGTGGCTATGTTGTTCTGCTCTGCTCTCTCTGAATCTCCTTCATTCTCCAAAATGTTTCCTCTTTTATAGGACTCCAATAAACCAATCAAGACCCACCCAAATGGGTGGAGACATGTTGTCAGCTAATCCAGTTTAACAACCACTCTTGACTAAATCACATCATCCAGGGAGATGAGCTGATTACAATTTCAAACATACAGTATTGAATAGGGATAATTCTACCTTTATGAAATGGAATTTTGACAAGAAATAAGCAGAATGTTAAATGACATTCTATTGCAACCTCCTTATCTTATCATGAATGGCACTTTGAGGAGCACTGGCTTAAATGAAATCAACCTTTGGTAGTAAATGGCCAATTTTTAAAATGTCCCCTGGTACCGAGTAGAATGTGTATTCCTTACTCACAGAGTAAGAATTCTGCTTATATTCGTGATCAAACTTGTTAATTATGTTGTTCACATCTTCTATATCTTCACTAAATTTTTTTGCCTCCTTGGCCCACTCATAAATGAGAGAGTTTTGTTCAAACTTCCCATCATAATGATAGATTTGTCTAATTTCCTCCTGTAGCTTTAGTCATTTTTACTTTAAATATTTTAGACTATTTTATTAGGCCCCTATTAATTTAGAATTCTTATATCTCTCTGGTGAATTTAACTTTTATTTTATTTTATTTAACATTATCACCACCATTTATTATTATTGAATAGTGACCAAATCTATCTCTAGTAATGTTGTTGTTTGTCTTAAAGTTCAGTTTTTTATATGAAGTTTCTTTTGTGCTGTATTTTTCTGGTTTATCTTTTTCAATTTCAATATCTATATCCTTTCCATATCTTTATGCTTAGGTGTGTTGCAAATATTTCTTTGTTTTTAAATTAAATTTTGCTTGTTTGATTGCTTAATCCTATCTGACAGTGTTTTTTAATTGGCAAATTTAGTCCATTACATTTATCAGTGATCTAGGAAGACCTCGTTTTTAATCTATTAATTTTTAAGTTTTATTTGTCTCACTTTTACTATGCTTTTCCTCCTCATTTCTGCCCCTTTTTAATTTAGTTGTTATTTTCTTATTCTACTTTTGTTCTTTTTACTGGATTGGAAATCATACACTCTATTTTAATTCTTTTATTAGACATTTTACCATGCATATTTAACTTAGCAAAGACTAAAGTTAAATATCTTAAGCTGTATCACCAAAAGAAAAAATAAAGAAAGAAAGAAAAAGAATCATTTGAGGTGTAACATCCCCTTTCCAATTTAAAAAGTGTTATTTTTCATTGCTTTAATATTCTACTTCTCTCTCCTTTTTAACTGTACAAATTAGATGTTATTATAATTTATAAAGACATTTGTTAAGGTTTACTTCCATGTTTTTCTTTTGATTTGCTCACATTCCTTCCTGCATCTAAGATTTCTAGGATCATTTTCCCTTTTCCTATATACATCCTTTATGGATTTCCATTAAAAAAAGACCTCTTGATAATAAAAAACATCAGTTATTGTTTAGCTGTGAAGTTCCCTTTTTAAAATTTCACTCTGACTCTTGAAAAATTATTATTTTTTTTGCCAGGGGCTGAAATTTATTTGAAAATTTACAGCAGGTTTCTCCATTTTGACATGAGCTGAGTCCAACCAAAACAAAAGTCACCCTTGAGATAATAATTATTCTTTCATCAAATATTTTTGGACTTTTTTAAAATTAATTTTTAATTTTTTTTAAATACCAAAACCTCCACAAACATTCTTAACTTTTGATCGTTCTGTTCTACATATATAATCAGTACTTCACAATATCATCACATAGCTGCATATTCATCATCTTGATCATTTCTTAGAACACTTGCATCTATTCAGAAAAAGAAATAAAAAGACAACAGAAAAAATTCATACATATCATACCCCTTACCCCTCCCCTTCGTTGATCACCAGAATTTTGATCTAAATTTCTTTTAACATTTGTTCCCCTTATTATTTATTTGTATCCCATATGCTTTACTCGTCTGTTGACAAGGTAGATAAAAGGAGCATCAGATACAAGGTTTTCACAATCACACAGTCACATTGCGAAAGCTATTCAATCATCTTCAAGAAACATGGCTACTGGAACACAGCTCTACATTTTCAGGCAGTTCCCTCCAGACTCTCCATTACATCTTGGATAACAAGGTGATATCTATTTAATGCGTAAGAATAACCTCCAGGATAACCTCTTGACTCTATTTGGAATCTCTCAGTCATTGACATTTTATTTTGTCTCCTTTCATTCTTCCCCCTTTTGGTCAAGAAGGTTGGAAAATAAATTTTGTGGTACACAATTCTAGAACAACAAGCATTTTCTCTCATTCCACTGTCTTCTCATCTCCATTGTGATAAATGAGAGGTCTGCTGTCAGTCTAAGCAATCTTCTCTTTTCTACCTGGCTGCTAATGAGATGGTCTCTTTTTCTTTAGTGTTTCTCAATGTGACTAGGATAGGCCTAAAATAGATTTATTTTTAAATTTTCTTCTCTAGGGCACAATAAGCTTTTTCAATTTGTGGATTTATATTTTTATTCAGTTCTGAAAAATTCATTGTTTTAGCTCTTCAAATATTACCTTCTTCTCTATTCTTTATTTTCCATTCTCGGGTCTCATAGACCTACTAGGTCTATGCTCTAACCCGCCCCCTTTCACTTCTTTTACAAATTTCCCATCTATGTATCTGCTCTCTGTGCTGCTTTCTGATTCATTCTCTAGATATATCTTCCAGGGCTCTAATTCTCTCTTTAGCTATGTCTAAACTGAAGTTTTACCCATCCCTTGTCTTTTTATTTCCATATAATATATATTTCATTTCTAAAAGTTTCATTTGTTCTTTTTTTTTTAACTATGCTTGGGTCTCCTTGATAATTCTGTTGTTTATTCATCTTGTTTCATACATAATTCCATATTGTGTTCCCTAAGCCCCGCAGCTGGACTCCTTACATCTAAATCTGCTCTGTTGTTTCTGCTGATTCTCATTCTAATGGTGAGCCTCCATATGTGCTGGTAATCTCTGATTATGAGCTCATACTTCCATATTAACTAGTGGGAATCTTGCAAACCTAAGTTAGGAGGGTCTCAATGTCTTCCCGAGTCCTTATTTCTCTCATGCTTGTACCTGTCACACAATGTTGTAAAGAGATATCTGAATTCCTCCAACATACTCCTCCCAAACTGTATACTTTATTAGTACAGAAATTTTGTCTGTCTTGTTCATTAATATATCATCAGTACCTAGCATATAGTAGATGCTTATTATTTATTTGTTAAATGAATGAACAATTTGTGCCAGTTCAAAACTGTTGTGTGCCCCAGAAAAGCCATGCTCTTTAATCCTCACTCAATATTGTTGGGTGGGATTCTCTCTGATTGAGTTGTTTCCATGGATTGTGACCTACCCAGTTGTGGGTGGGGCCTTTTGATTAGGTAGTTTCCATGGAGATGCATCTTCATTCATTCATGGTGGGGTCACTTACTGGAGTCCTTTTAGAGGGAACCATTTTGGAAAAAGCTTCAGTGAGGACAGAGCCCACACAGCCAAAGACCTTTGGAGACTCAGAAAGAAAATGGCCCCAGGGAAACCATTTGAAGAAGCTGGTAGAGAAAGCTAGCAGACATCACCATGTGCCTTCCCAGCAGCAAGAGGTGTCCTGAAGCCAAAACCCCAGCAGATGCCAGCCATATGCCTTCCCAGCTGACAGAGGTGTTCCAGATGGCATCAACATTTCTTGAGTGAAGATAACCTCTTTTTGGTACCTTAATTTGGAGATTTTTCATGGCCTTAGAACTGTAACCTTGCAACTCAATAAATTCCCTTTTTAAATGCCATTCCATTTCTAGTATATTGCATCCTGGCAGCTTTAGCAAACTAAAACACAACTCTACTGGACTTACAGTGTTTTTCTTATTAATTTTTGTGAACTAACACAGTCATTTTCTGGGAATATTTCCTCCAGGTTATTTGCCTTTCAATTTTGGTTATCTGGAGAGGAGCAGAGAGAAGTTCTAAATTTTAATGTAGACAGATATATTGATCTTTTCTGTTAAGATCTTCTCAAATGCCTCTAAGTTTAGAAAGTCTTTCCTTCTCTGGGATATTTGATAAGTGTTCACTTCTATTTTCTATGCACTCACTGCTGTAAATTTAATCTGCCCAAAACCGAGCTCTGATCATGCCACTTACTTGCTCAAAAATGTTTCACAGCTTCCCTGGAACCTCCAGAAAAAAGTTCAAATGCTCTAGTTTGGCTTTCAAAGCTTTTCTTGATCCAACCTAAGCCTGTCTTTCTAGCCTTTTCTTTGGCATCCTCGACCTTAGCCTGAACTCCAGCCAAAGTGAATAATTTGCGTATATCTGTAAAACCCTGGTCTTTCTCATCTCCAAGCCTTTCTTCCTGCTGGTTCCTCTGCACAGAAGTCCCTTTCTCTATGTCTACATAGTTAAATCGTGCTTATTTATCAAGCCCCACATCCTCTAAAACGTCTCACCTTACCCATCCTTCCTGAAGGGTGAGTGGTGGGGGGATAAGAATAGGTCAAACCTGTATTAAAATCCTAGTTCTCTTCATTTGTTGGTTTTTGGGCCAAATCCTTTAGCCTCTTCAAGCCCCAGTTCTCTCATCTTTAAAATGAGAAGAGAAAGCAATGAAGGACGCCAGTTGGTGGCTGCGAGGGTGATTGAAGTCACAAACTATTGGAATTATATGTCAGATAATTATATGTAAAGATCCTTGCACAGTCCAGCCCCACCCTGCATTCCACGATTTTGGAAGGGAGTTATCAGCTGTCCTGGGAGGTCACACCCTCCTCTACTAGTCTTGTCTACCCCTGAAGGCTCGGCCAGTTCCTGAATTCCATTACAGTCTGAGATTTCCTGCTGGGGAAATGGGAGTGAGCAAACAGGTTCATCCTCTAGGAATCCAGTCCTGCAACCCAGGCACCTGGGAAGGGTCTCCCACACCAATTTGTTTCCAAAGGAATCCTCTCCCTCCCATCTTCATTTGAGCACCCATGGCTTAGTGGCTGGGAAATGTCTACTAAATCTCCAAAGGAATTCGCCAGCCCCCTTCCCTTTCCACCAGCACCCCCATAACATGATGATGAATCAAGTGGAGCCAGGATAATCTCCCAATTTTGAGGTGGGTAAACTGAGGCTCAAGCAATCTTCCACATAGTTGTGTCAAGGACTTGTGTGTCTTCCTCAGCCAGAGAAGAGGGTTCATCAAGGGGCTCCAGGAGGCCTGGAAAGCTGTGTTGGGGAGTCTGTGGGAGCTCTGTCCCCAGAGCAGGAATCCTGGCTTCTCAGAGTCCCTACCCCTTTGTCCAAAAGTGGGTTACTGTCCTCTCTCAGAGGCCAGCAGGGAGCTTGGTGTCTGCGTATTCTCTGTGAACTTAGAGTACCGCACTTGGGGAGGTTTTTTGCCTGTGTTGTTTGGGGGAAGGGCAAGGATGACGATTCACTGGCTGGGGTATGTTTTGGGGGCTGGGGGTGAGGGTAAGAACTTCTTGCACAGTGAGAAGAGTAAGTTGAGAAGCAGGAGCTCTGGATTCTAGCCCCCTTTTATACCTGGCATGCTGCTTCACCTGGATGATGCACCTGGCCACTGCATACCCAAATTTCCCCATCTGTAAAATGGGGCTGATGGTAGATGGAACCCTCTCTGTCCTGGGATCTTAGCGCTCTCCAAGTTCTCCCCAAGCCCAGAGAGTCCTTGGGGCCTGACTTCATCAGGCTGGACTGACTCAAATCTCTGACACCATTTAACCGCCTCCACCCTCTGTCCTGCCCTTCCCCAAGGGGTCTGGGCCTGACTCCAGCTCTCCCTCAAGGTGGGGCTGGGCAGGCGGTGGTCTGGTCAGACCTTGGGGCAAGGGGGTAGGTGGGGCCAGACTCACGTTTGACCTCCCGAGCCTCTTCCCCTCTCCCTGGAGCCAGCATCCTCTCTCCTCCCTCCCTCTTGAAATATGAGCCCAGGGATCCAGGGAGAACTCTCACTGCAAAATATTCCATCCGGTTGTCCAAACATTCCGCACAGCTGCGGAGGGCAGGGCTGCCAGAGTCTGGCTCTGGGGAGCCCTCGGGCTGTTGTTTGCATGGAAATGGGGGAGTCCTTACTCTGAGCACCAGCTCCTGGCTGAGGGGGTCCACAGGGCTGAAGGCCCACCCCCAAAGGAAGAGCCCCCAGCCTCCTGCGGCTTGCCCAAAGGCCTCCCTCCGGGGTGCCCAGCCCCTGGCAGGGGGCATCGAGCTGCCTCAGCCAGGTGGGCATGGCTGCCCGACGCCTGCTGGCCGGGAGGTGGCTGGGCAGTGGAGGCGGGGGGCCGGTGGGTGACCTTGTGAACCTCCCCTCGTGACTGGGTTCATGGCTCAATGCCACCGGGAAGGGGTGGGGGCCAGGGGAGGGCGGTGAGAAAGGACGCTGAGATAGCAAACCAGGAGAGGACTCCCAGCAGCAGCTCTTACTGGCAAGCAGTCCCAGGCCCGGCTGCCTCTTGGCTCCCTGGACGGGTCTCCAAACCTTGGTTTCTTCATCCACAACAGGAGAGGGTTGAGCCTTTTCTGACTCTGCTTTTTTCCTAAGTCATCACAGCCAAGGCCAAGGTCCTCACAGCTTCCCAGCTAACCAGCTGTCCAGGAAGTAGCAAGTTTGATCTCATAGAGTCCCCGGAGCAGCTCTGACTCAGTTTCCCTCCAAGGAGGCTGCCTGGGGCTTGGCAGGAAGGCACCGACTCTGACCAATTCTGCCACTAGCTAGGCTAAGCCCCTTCCCCTCCTGCCATGTCAGGGCAATGGGGAGACACCCCCCGCCCCCCCGCCCCCCACCCCCACCTCCACCCCTTCACACATCCTGTTTTCCATTAATTGTTTCCAGGTGGGCCCAGAGGCTGCCCAGCAGAGGAAGGTGGAGGGACGGGAGAATTTAGCAGGGGTTCAGCGAGGACCAAAAACAGGAAGCGGGTGGGAGCAGGCCATGGAAAATTCGCTGCCAGGAAAGGGAGGCCAGCATCTGGTTTGCATTAGGCTGAGAGCTTCGAAGCCCGAGTGGGAGATATTGTTATCCCGGGCGGGGTGTGACTGCAGATCGGAACTGGCAGCTTCTCCGCAGCAGCCGGCCCCAGAGGCTGATGGGAAAGGAGAGGGAAGGCACAGGAGGAGGGACCATCAGTCCACACTGCGGCAGGCACTTCACCAACCTTTACTTCTTTGATCTTCACAACTTCACAGGAGAGAACTGTTCCCATTTTAGAGATGAGGGAACTGAGTCCCAGAGAGGTTGAATAACTCTTGTCCAGAGACTGGCACAACCAGGATTCGAACTCAGCCTAAAGGAGAGAGGGTGGCACATGCAAACCATCTCAGGGGTGGATCAAGGTTGACCGTGGGCCAGGCAAGCGGGCACTGAGAAGGATTTGATAAGGAGGGTGGGCCAGCCCTCTGGCCAGCCAGGGTCATTCCATTCTCATGGGAGTGCCCATCAGTTCCATGGGCTGACCACCTGTCTGAGAGCTCTAGCCCGGCACCTGTACAAGGAAGGAAGCAATCCACAGGGAAGGCTTCCTGGAGGAGGAGGCATGAGAAAAGGAAAATTCATCAGCAAGTGGGAGGCTGCAGACAGAAGAGATAATGTGAGGAAAGGGGGTATGTAGGGTGTGTTTGGGCGAAGCAGCTGGTCTGGTGTGTCTTAGAGGGTGGGGAAACTGAGGCACAGAGAGGCTTACATGCCCAAAGATTCACAGTCTGGAAGTGGGGTTTAAATCCAGCCTGTCTGACTCCAGGCCCGTGTTCCCTGCACACACAACCCCCACCCTTTTTCTTGGTGGCTAAAAGTTTTAAGGGGATTCCGAGGCTCACAGGGGCAAAAGGGGCTTGCCCGAGGTCACACCAGCTGCTAGTGGCAGGGCCAGAACAGGACAGGATCTTTCCAACGTGCCAACTTGGGCAGGTCTGGCTGAAGCCTGGGGCCCCAAGGAGGTAGTGGAAAACCTCCTCCTAGCCCTAGTCTCTGCAGGGCCTGCTAAGCCATGTGAGTTAATAATTATGGGGTTTCAGGAGATAGACAACTATCTAGGAGGTGCCTCCTTCACAGGCCGCTGCTCCTCAGAGATAGCAAAGGTTAGTGTGAGGCTCAGTCTGGGAGCAGGGAGAAAGCTCCGGCCATCTGCCCGCCTGGCAGTCTGCAGAGGGACCCTGCAGGGATCTGGTCTCCCCAGCATGGACAAAGTGGAAGAGCCCACTGGGTGCCCTGCCCGAGGGTCATGCCCCATGTACCTGGCCATCAGTGCAGGGACTGTCCGTTATGCCCCATTGGGCCGAGGCCCTGCCCTGGAGGGCAACTTGGGAGAAGAGCACTGGGACAGAGACAGGTGAGCCAAGGAGCTGGGACGAGGAGGGGAGGGGGATCTTGCCACTCTGCTGGGGTGTGGAGGCCCCAGAAGGTTGAGAAGCTGGACTCTGGACTGGGAGCTGGCAGAGAGCTGTGAGGAGTTTCAGGAGCTTCCTATAAGGGTCAGAGCCAGGGCTGGTGCTGAGCACCTTGTCCAGCTTGCCTGTTGTATAGGGGTGTAGGCTGAGGCTCAGAGAGGGCAAGACACTCATCCCGGGTCACACAGTTTGCTGAAAACAAACCTAAGTCCAGAACCAGGACTGAGTTCTCCAGGCTGGCTATTTCCAGCTCCTCATTTGCCTCCAAGGCTGGGTTGGGGGCCAGGGGTGTTTAGTAGCTCATAGGCAGAGAATATACGTTTACTTCTATCTGCCCCGACTCCTCGACCAGGTTCCTAGTAAGTGCTCAGGAACCCCTTGTGGCCTGCATGCATGCAGCAACAGCTTCCAGTGAGCTCTGGTTGTCTTTTTGGAAACCTGGCAGTAAAGGGTCTCAGCCCCACCATCCCTGGCTGTGTGATAACAGGCAGGTGCCTTGACCTCTCTGAGCCTGTTTTCAGCTGAGGAGTGGGGCTCTCTGGGCTGCTGGGACAGATGAGGCTGGGGAAGCCATGGTGATTGGATGCATAATTGATAGTATACTCATGGTCAGTACCTGGATAGCTGACATTCTGCTTCTGGGGTCATGACCCCACAGTTGACCTTCAAGGGCTCATAAAGGACCTTCCCAGCCCACCCTTTCTCCTGGGGTTGAAGACTCTTCCTCCAGGGCGGACACCTCCTCCACCCCTTATCTCCCATGGTCTGGGCTCCCATAACTTGGACCAGGGCTTATCTACCAAGTCAAGACTTGGAGGGTAAGGGACATTTACTGGGATCCTTTTCTCTTCTTCTCCCCCTTCCCCTAGATAGTGTACAGAGAAAGAGGTAGGAACACAGGCAGGTGCTCAAGACTTTCTTGGTGAAGGATTTGCATCTACAAACGGATGCTGACACCTGTTCTTGGCCAGGCTCTGTGCTGAGCCAGTGGCAGACGGGGGAACACAGGACTGAGGCGCTGGTCCCTGCCCCTAGAAAGCCACAGTCATGGAAACAATCGCCCTGTAGAGCGAAGGGCATAGGAGATCTGGGCTGAATGATTCTGGAAAGCCAGAAGGGATGGCATGGAGGGCTGCCCAGGTTGTTCACTGCACAAGGTGATGGACAGCTAAGGGAGGGAGCGGGCAAGGCCTGACATGCCACCTGCCCTCCACTCCCCAGTCCGATACGCTGGTCTGGGCTGTGCTTACTTGGGGAAGGGACACAGTTTTCTCTTCGGAACAGAGACCCCACGGGCTTGACAAGGTGCGCCCTGACCAAACGGTGGCCCTGGAAGTGGGGGCCTTTGAGAGTATGTCCCCCAGCCCTCATCTTTCACCAGGAAGGGGGCTAAGGCCTATGTCTGCACTGTTTCTCCTGGGTCCCCAGAGAGACCCTTGCCTGGTCCACAGGTTGTGCTCAGGGAGTGGTGGTTGAATGGATGGATGAATGGATGACACATGTCCCCAAAATGGAGATGGGACAAACGTAAGCCTGGGGCCCAGCATCTGGGGGCCTAAAAGAGGACTGCCCAGAGTTCCGGGGGGCATCTGTGGAAGGGGGGTGCCGCTCCCCCCAATACCTCCACCCACAGGGAGATGGGTGGGAGCCAAGGTCCCTCACAGGAAAGAAGAGGGATTGTGCTCTAACTGGATCCAGCCCGAGGCTGAAGCGGGAGGCTGATGGTCAGGGCTCAGGTAGGTGGGACAGAAGGACTGCGGGACAGGTAGACCAGTGGTCTGGGATTCAGGGAAAGGCTTTGCAGAGGATATGAGACCTGACGTGTGTGTGTGTGTGTGTGTGTGTGTGTGTGCGTGCGCACGCATGCGTGTACACTGCATTGTGGAGGGCAGATGTGTTGAGAGGCAGAAGAGGAGGGGTCCCTGTGGGGGGAGGCTGGGTAAGGCGGTTAGGGCAGAAGGGTTACTTCCCTCCGACAAGAGCTCCTAGGATAGGAAGGAGAAAACTCGTTTTGTTTTGGGGCCTGTCCCCTCTCCCCACCAGGCAGGGTGTGGCACAGGCACAGACCAGGGAGCCCATGGAAGGAGTGGCAGGAGGGCAGGGAGAGGGGTGGGCGGGGGTCCGCTGGCCTTAAGTGACAATCCGCGTGAGGATCGGGCAGTCGAGGGTCTGGGAGCCACAGCAGGTTCTTGAGCTGGAGGCAGCCCAGGAGTGCTTCTCCGTGCTGGGGCGCGGGGTGAGTGGAGAGGAGTCATCAGCTGGGCACGTCTGACAGCCGCCTCGGCGGCGAGGCGATGCCCCCACCCCCACCCCCACCTCGGGCCGCTCCCCCCACCCCCTTGGCCACGTGACCCGCGGAGGGCAGGGTCGGGGCTGAGCTGGGGACTGGGGACGGGAGGGCTGGGGCCCGCCCAGACAGACAGACAGGCGGCCCGGCAGGACTGACCCCGCGGCGGGGCTGCGGGACCGGCCGGGGCGGAGCCGGCGGCGGGCGTGGACGCGGCGCGGGGCGGTGCAGTGAGGACGCGGCGGCGCCGGGGAACGGACGCCCGGGCGGCCCGGAGGCGCCGCGATGTGGAGTGGGTAGGTCCACGCGCGCTCGCGGCCCCGCGCCCGGCTGGGAGGAGAGGCTGGGGATTCCCCCCTTCCCCCACCTCCACCCCTCCCACCCCAGCTGCGTGTGCGCTCCCGCCCCCCCCACCCCCACCCACCTGGACTGGGGCGGCGGGGTGGGGGGGCGCGTGGAAGCGCGAGGACCCGCGAGCAGTGTGGCAGCCAGGGAAGTGGGAGGCCACTCCGCGGGGAGGGAACCGGGCATCTCTTGGTCACAGGGGGGATGGGGAGGTGGGGGGAGAGAGCATAAGGGTTTCAGCGCCAGCTTCTCCTGTCTCACCAGGACTGCAAGTGAGGTGGGAGGAGTAAATCTGGGGCGCGCATCTAGAGGAGGGACACCCCAGCTGAAGGATGCCTTGGAAATCAGCTCAGTTGGGGCAGGGGCGACTGGGTTTCTCTGCCAAGGTCATCGGTCATGCTGATGTGTTGATGGTGGGGGGGAGGCGGTCCTTCTCCATCTGGGACTCCAGGAGCTGGGGTGGGGGAGCGCCCAGAGGTGGGGGTGGCCTCCCTGGGGGTGGACTCTGGGCCCGGCGCAAGTGGCCCCCTGTTGTCTGTTGAGCCCTGGGTTCTCAAGTGTGGGCCCAGCTTTCGGTGGACTTGGTGTGGGATCCCTGCCCCTTAGGTGCAGAAAGACGAACACACTTTCTCCTCTCCCGCTGCCTGGAAAGACCTGGTCCCCGGGGTGGGGGGTGGGGGTGGGGAAATAATGGCAGGAGTGTGGGGGTTGGGGAGTTTTTTGTAATGAAGTAGGTTTCAGGAGTGGTCCCTAGAACAGGGGCGCCTTCTGCAGCCACTGCAGAGGAGTGAGAGAAGGCCCCTGGGGAGGCGAGCAGTCTGGAGAGGAGTTTTCTGATACAGGCAGATCCACGACTTTCCATGGCTCCTGGCAAAAAAAGCTTGAGCTGAGAACTGAAGGGGTGATGGGGTTTCATCCCGTGCAGAGGGGTGCTGAGAAAACGGGCTCCTGGAAGAAGTGAGGTGTGGAGAGGGAGCCTCGTAAAGGGAGAGAGTGGAAACACAGCCGGGTGGGTGTTCATTGGAATTGTGCCCCAGGGAAGGAGGGTGAGTTTAGAGGAGAAGAAAGTGGTCAAGGCAGGTTTGTGGCGCCTGGGGAGGTTAGGGCAGGCCTGCCTGGGGTTAGGTGTATGTGCCGAGCAGCCTGAGCTGCAGAAAGGTTAGGACCCCTTGTGCTGGGTGGATCCAGGCAGAACACAGCTACTGTGTTGCTGAGGGTGTGACCTCACGTCTCTGGGTTTCTGGACGAAATGAGCTGGTTGTGGGGTGGGGAATTATTCAGGCCCAGAGAGTGTCCTTCCCTGGAGGCCCAAGCCAGACAGACAAGGCTGGGGGCCAGTCAATAGAGGGCTGGTGATTTTGAGGACAGGGTCAGAGACACAAGGGCCTGGAGAAGGCTCCAGACCTGCCTCCCTGCCCTGTCCCCAGGATCTCATGGATGCATCACACTGCCAAACTGGTTCCCGCTTTAGCCTCAGCAGAGCCCACTTCCTGTATGTATTTCTGGGGTCTTCCAGGGGGTAGCTAGATGCAGAGCACATAGTAGGCGTGCATTTGTAAATGCAGGTGAAAAGTACGAGGGGCAGAATGGAGGGCTGCACTCCTGGTGAGTGAGAGCAGAGTTCCCACCATATCTTGTACCCTGCGTTTTCCCCTAAACTTCATATTTTGAAGGCATTTCGAACTTTACAGGAAAGTTGGCAAAAATAATGCAAAAATAATAGAGAACTCCAATATACCCCCTTCGCAGGCTTACAGACTTTTAACACTTCACCACGTATGTTCACTGATAGAAAGCATGCAGTCTGTATCCCAGCTTTTATAGTTGTCTCAATAATGTCCTTTTGGACATTTTCTCCTCTATTATTCAGTCTGTTCTAGGATCATGATTTGCATGTAATTGCCGTTGTCCCTTTAGTCTTTTTTTCAAAATCGTGGTAACATATATGCATCATAAATTTCCCCACTCAACCCCTCACAAGCACACCGTTCATTGGCATTAATCGCATTGTCAGTATTATGCCACCATCGCCCCCACCCATTCCCCAAACTTTTCCATCACCCCAAATGGAGACCCTGCACCTGCGGCTTTATTTTTTTATTTTTTTGTATGCTGTATGGCAGGGGTCGCGTTTCATCCCTTTTCCATGTGCGTATCCCATTATTGCAGCGCCGTTTGTCGAATTTTGTTTATTTGTTTTCTTTCTTTGCTTGTCTGTTTTGTAAAGTGCATGGGCCAGGAATCGAAGCCGCGTCTCCCGCAAGGCACCCCATAGTCACTGGACTACCCTTGCACCCCTGCCCCTGTGTTTTTGTGGACTCCTCCTGTGGCTGTTGGGAGACAGGGATGTAGGGCGAGGCTTGCTAGTACCTGCCTGGGTGCCTGGTATCCTAGAGACAGGGCCTCTGCTCAGGGTCACACCTGCCCAGGTAACTCTGATTTAAGTTTCTTGTTCTTTGACCTCCCAATAGCTCAAGACAGCTGTGGGCAGGTTGTACTTGGAATTTGTTCATCCTAGATTGGGATGAGTCTGGGATTAGGAGCAGGTGACCTTGGCTAAATCTTTGGTGTCTTTGGGATTCGATTTTCTCACTTGTAAAGTGAGCCCAGGTATCTCTCTTGGGTGTCTGAGCTCTGCTGACAATGAGATCCTGGGGCCAGCTCACCCCCTTGGCTTCCTGAGAGGTTGCTCCCTGGGGGGTGGACAGCAGTGGCCCTCCCCACGTCCCAGCTTGACTGAACTGTGCAGGAACTCTGGTGGATCCTCTCCTCTGGGATTTTCTGAGCACGGGATCTGCGTCCTGTATCTAGTCGGGCTTTAAAACACTTCCCTAAAAACTTGGCTGCTCCACTTCCCACCCCCCCTGTGGAAAGCATCTTGGGTCCTTGTATGTCTAATATGGTGCTGGGCACTTGTTAGCAGAGGCCAGAGGTTGGCTCCGGGGCTGGTTTTCTGCCACTAAGTGGCCGCATGACATTGGTGCAGCCCTTTGGTCTCAGTTTCCCCACCTGACAAATGGGGCTAATAGTATCTATCTCTCAGGAGGGCCAGGCTCTCGTGGATTGCTCAAGTATGAGATGACACAGCACCAGGCTTCCAGGATGGGGGAATGTGTCTTTGGAGCAGGCAGGGTGCTGGGGACATCTGGGGCTGTAGGTGCCATTGACCCCGTGTGATCTTGAGCAAGTCACTCACCTGCTCTGAGGGCCTTGGCTACTCAGGGACCTGGACCTGGGAACTCCTACCCGTAAGACCAAAGTCACAGGGGACTCCAGGCTCTGAGACAGCATGTGAAGTAGGCCTGGGGTCCGAGGGTCCAGGCAGGTAAGCCTCCTTATTGGAAGGTGATTGTGAAACCCTCACGGTTGCCTCCTCCCGGCAGCCCTCCGTGACTTAACCTGCTTACCCCCTCCCAACAGATGGAACGCTCTTTCCTGGTGTTCCTTTATCAGCTCAGCCCCTCCTCACATTCTCCTAGTGTCTGCACAGGGTTTGTGCCCAACAGACCTTGAGAAGTGGGGGCCAAAATGAAATTGGTGATTATATGGATTGTATGGTATGTGAATATAACTCAGTTGCATTAAAAAAAAAACAAATGAGATTGGTGAGAAGGCAGCTCGGGCTGGGCTGGAGTTGGAGTTCCAGACAGAGGGGCTGGGCCAGGCTGGCAGGCCTGGGAGAGACTTGCCCAGACCCCCCTGCTTCAGGGGCTCGGTCCTCCCTACTTACCACCTCGACCCTCTGCTCCCCCTCCTGTGCATTCTCCCAGGCCCCACTGCTGCTCCTGATGTCCCTCCCCACCTGCCTCCCCCTGCCCAACCCACCCTGTCTCCCTCCTGTGCATCTGCCCTCCCTTGCCTTCAGCTCGTTGCATCCTGCCCTCCATGAAGCTTGAGACACCCCCTGCCATCCCGGCATGCTTCTGTTCAGATGTGATGCTGGCATCCCAGCCTCCTAGAATCTTCCCTTCTGACCCCTGTGGTGGCTCGATCGGCGCTCTGACCCTCAGCTCCTCTGGCATCCCCTTGCCAGGGCACAGGCTGGGCGTGTGCTCCCTTGGGGCTGGTGCTCTCTCGGGGGTGATGCTCCCTTGGGGGTGGTTCTCCCTTGGGGGTGATGCTCCCTCGGGGCTGCTGCTCCCTTGGGGGTGGCGCTCCCTCGGGGCTGCTGCTCCTTGGGGGTGGCGCTCCCTAGGGGCTGCTGCTCCCTCAAGGGTGATGCTCCCTCAGGGCTGGTGCCTCCCAGCATCCTCACCCAGTCCTGCCTATTCCCATTCAGCCACCTGCGGGACGTGCCACCTCCTAGACGCCTCTGCCACCCCCTCTCCCTTCCTCGAAGGGCCCCTCCCCGCTTGTTTCTGTCCTGGGTACCCTTGCTTTCCTCCTTCTCCTTCACTTTGGCTTTTAATTAATTCATTACTTTAATTTTTTCTTGTCCCCCGCTTCAGCCCCTGGGTCCTACCACGATTTCCCCTTCGGAGTATTTTTGTCTCTATGTGTCCCCTCCCAGCCCAGGCCCAGTGGCTTGTATGGCAGCCTGGGCATGAACCCCCCCCTCCACTCCCCCCCCCCCATACCACGCAGCATTTTGCCAAACTTCCTCAAGCCCCGTCTGCATCCTGCCTCACTTCTCTGAAACCACCATTCATCCTCTTCCCCCTTCTGCACCCACGGACTTCTCTGGGTGACAGGTCCCCTGCCGCGCCGGGGCCTGGGCTCTGGGTTCAGATCCCACCCCGCTGCTCTGCTCCTGCCCCACCCCCCAGCTCTGCTGCTGGGTGTTCCCGCCCAGCCCG
Organism: Tamandua tetradactyla; assembly: GCF_023851605.1. Taxonomy (NCBI): domain Eukaryota; kingdom Metazoa; phylum Chordata; class Mammalia; order Pilosa; family Myrmecophagidae; genus Tamandua; species Tamandua tetradactyla. The sequence continues at coordinate 13,065,042 of NC_135335.1, forward strand.
CCTTCCCGCTCTGAACATCGTCACGGCCGGATTGGTGAGAGTGTCACCCTGGGACACCATCACAAGGCTCGCCCCCGGGGACAGCTGTGGATGCCTGGCATGGCAGGCTGGGGTGACCGAGAACTTGAGGCTGTGAGAGCTCATGGGCTGTGGGCTTTGAGCTGGGGGCCAGGTCTTGCAGGGCAACCAGAGAACGGACAGGAAGGCATTCCTGAGACCCCAGTGGGGTGCAGGACACGAGTCCCTGTGCTGTCAGGCTCAGTCCCCGGGGGGCCTTCCTGGACCACCCGTGGGTGCCAGGCACTGCCCCCCAGAGAGCTGGGCCTGGGGTCAGGGTTTTTGCAGACCGGATCAGCAGCAGCCTCACTGGTCTGGGCACCCTCCAGCCCTCCCCTTCCTATGCTTCCCAGGCTGCCCAGGCCTCACTTTCCCCCAGCTTATTTAAGGAACCCAGGAGCCCTTAACTCCGAGGTGACCTTACTTGGATCATCCTGGCACTGCAGAGGTGGTGGGACAGAAAGACCTTGTGGCCAGCTGGTCCGGCTGGGGCCAGGGAGGGTCCAGAGGCCCCTGGGAAGAAGAGTAGGGCCTGGCCCGATGGGGCTCATTGAGAAATCAGGACCACCGAGTGTGCAGGCATCCTCCTCATTTTGCGGGGGGGGGGGAGGGGGGACACAAGCCCTGCTGATCCATCTTGTAGCAGGCCTGGTGGGCTGAGGATGGCGGGAGCTGCGTTTTTTCCCCCAGTTGTGTGTGTTTCCTGGGGAAGTGGCCCATCGGGGCCTTTCCGGTCTGAGCTGCCTGGGGGCTTAGGCAGCGGGAGCTCGCTTAGGGGGTGTGTGTGTGTGTGGAAAATGCAAGCTGCTCCCCCCACCTCTGACCTTGACCAGTACTATCGCCTGCCTCTGAACAGTCCCTCCTCCCTGCAGGCCGGGAGACATCGGCCCCTGGAGCTCTCCTGGATGCTGAACTCTTTTTCCCAATGGCCATGACCTGGACTGAGAAGCAGTGGGGGGCGGGGGTGCAGAGGACCTAAGGGGCAGCCCAGGCCTGCCCAGGGAGCGGGCCACACCCCCTCCTGAAGGGTGCAAACCCAGGTTTTTGGGGCCTCTCGTTGGGGAGGCTGATATGTGTGGAGGATCCCGGCTCAGGCCCTCAGGCCGGACAGATGTGAGGGCCCCGGGGTTCCTCCTTCCCCTGAAATGTCTGAGTCAGGAGATCTGGCCTCACACACAGCCCGGAGGTGGGAGGGGGAGAAGGGTCTGAAGGTTCGCATTCCGCCCCACCCCCCCGCCACCCCCCGCCCAAGTCCAGGGTGGTCCCTGCTTCTTCCACTCCTGTCCCTGCTGTCCCCGGGCCCAGGTGTTGGGGAGCTGGTGATTGTGGGGTGCTCCTGCCAGTTCCCACGGCTAGATGGTGGACTTTGCGCTTTCCCAGTGGTGGGAGAGCGAGAGGGGAGGGTGTCAGAGACACTGTCTCAGGCGTCCTTGGGTCAGTGTTTCCTTTGGCTGCAAAATGGGGTCCCATCCCCCCCGCCCCCCAGCTGGGGACTGCTGGGGAGATGGTGGGGGACCGTCCGGCCACACCTCCAGCCTGTGCCCTTGGGACCAGCAGGAGAGCTGGACGCATTCACCGTGGCCAGCAGCCCAGACCACACTGGTGGAAGAAGCTCGGTCCTCATGGGAGGGGCTGGCAGCCCTGTTTGCCTGGGCAGGGGAGGTGGGGGCTGCTTCGGGAGATCCCTGCAGTGGGAAATGCACCAGGGCTGGGGGCTGAAGACCTGAGGTCCTGGGCCACCCCCGGTGCTGTCCCTCTGGGTCCCCAGCCCCCACCCTGGCCTCCCGTTGTGCTCATTCTATGGAAATGGTCACCTGAAGCAGTGGAGGTGGACCCCAGGTCTGTAGGCTTCCGGTGGGGGCATTTCCCCAGGGGCCTGCGGTTTTAGCTCCTGGACCCAGATCCCGGGCAGAGATGGCGAGCATCTTTGCCAAACGTGGCTGCGTATTAAATGCAATACGAACCACACTGTATATGTTAAAAGTGACATCTCGGGCGGTGCCACAGTGGCCCCGTGGCTGAATTCTCGCCTGCCATGCCAGAGACCTGAGTTCGATTCCCGGAACCTGCCCATGCCCCCCCAAAAAAGTAACTTCTCGTTTGAGTCTTATGGCGCCTCCAGCAAGTTTTTAACCTAACCCCACAGGAGAGGAAAGAAGTTCGATGATATTATTTCAGTAACATTCCCAGGGACTCATGTGTCCCCCAGGTAAGAGATTGGCATGGAACCTGGGCTAATCCGACTTTCGGGCCTGTGCTTTTAGCCACAGCTCCCCCAGTTGCAGGCTCTTTCTCCTGGGAAGATGGTTTCCGGGCCTGAGCAGAGGCTGAGAATCCTTTTCTGGCCAGAATTGGCTCTGATTTCCCTGCCACAGCTAAGAGGAGCCTCCGGAGTTCCCCTGGGCCCAGCAGCCCTTGATCCTGAGACAGATGCATGGACTTTACCATTCTGCTCCCCCCCTAAAAAAAACACACCACACCCCCATTCTGCTGTGGCTGGCATGAGGGGCTTCATGGGGCAAAGACCTGGCCACCGATGCCAGCACTGCCCCTGACCCGCTGTGTGTGCTGGGCAAGTCCTTCCCCTCTCTGGCCCTCTGTCTCTTCATCTGTAGAACGGATGCAATACCACAAGTGTTGGCGAGAGTTGTAAATGAGATAATGGGGGCGGAGCACCTGGGGTGCAGTCTGGCATGAGGAGTCCACTAGGGATCGTTGGGGGTCCTGGCATAGCCCTTGAACCTCAGGGATCCCTTACCCACCAGGGTACTTGGAAAACCCTGTCCAGCATACATGCTGTGGATGGAGTGGTGGAGAGGTTTCAATCTTATCCATCAAAACTCTGGGTCCCTGCCAGGCAGAGTCTGGTCTGAGACAGAAGCCAGCCTAGCAGCCACACTTAGAGCCCTGGGCGGGCTAAGCTGGACGGCTGGATAGAGCTGTGCAGAGGTTTAGGAATGGACTCACTGCTGGGGTCCCCTGGGGCCCCAGTCCCTTTATCTTACCAAGGGGCAAACTGAGGCTGGATGGCTGCTTGATGACTGTGATAGGATCCGGGAGATGGGGATGGATGTTTGGGGGGCAGACCCCATCTCCAGCCCTGCCTCTCATCCCGCCCCCTGAATCCCATGACCCCCTTGGCCTTCTCCCTCTTCTCTCCTTTGCGGGCCTCTCTGAACCGCCCTCCCAACACTTCCCCCACTGTTAGCAGCTCAGCACCAGCCCTACCCCCCACCAGCCAAGGCACTCAGAAGCTGCTGGCTCAGGAGCCGCCAGCTTTTGCTGAGTGAGCAAGTCCAGAGGTGCTGTCTTGGCACAAACCACCACTGCTGAGGCCTCCCCCTCTCTCTTCAGGGTCTGCTGCAAAGGAAGGGCAGGAGAAGGGGAGGGAGGGAGAGGAAGGGGAAACGGGAGGCCAGAGGCTGGTGATTCCCAGGGTCTTTACCTTCAGGGAAGGGAGGGTCCTGAGGCCCAGAGAGGGGGATGCTTGGCTGAGGTCACTCTGCAGGCTGATAGGAGAGCAGGAACTGGTCCCCCACAAACTCCAGGGGGCAGGAAATGGGTCTGCTTTGCCTCAGCCATTTGCAGAATCTTCCTACCTCAGCTCTGCCTGCCCTTGGCTGGGTCTGTCCCCTGTGGCTCACCCTGACGGGGGTATAATTTGCACACAATATGCATTAATAATCCCAATGGGGGCCCTTCAAGTAGGGCCACTGGGACTGTCCCTACTTTATACATTAGAGATGGAAATTCCCATTCTCAAGTTTTCTGCATTTACCATGTTTTGCTGGACAAACACAAATGAAGTGTCTGCTATGTGCTGGGAGGGGTGGTTGACAAAGATAAAGGAATCCTCTCCCTGTCCCTAGTAGACCTCATGCTCTGCCGTTCTGCCCCTGTGACCAGCCCACTAATAGCCAGAGGTGTCCCTGCTTTGCAGATGGGGAGACTGAGACCCGGGGGGGGGGGGCGGGGGCGTTGCCCAGGGTTGGTCCCTGGTGCTCAGCTCTCTGGGCCTTGCGACCCCACCCTGGACCTGCTGCTGTCCTCCCGTTTGCCTTTGCAGCCACCTCACAGCTGTCCCCTGGAAGAGCGTGGGCCCCTGCAAAGGCCACGGGGAGTCCCTGAGAGCCCTGGCGGAGCCCTCTGCAGCGGAGCAGGCCCAAGGCGAGGGGGACCCCGCAGCCGCCCAGCTGGACGTGGCCCGCCTGCGCAGCTCCTCCATGGAGATCCGCGAGAAGGGCTCGGAGTTCCTGAAGGAAGAGCTGTACAAGGCCCAGAAGGTGGGGGCTGAGGGCAGGGGCCCGGGTGGGGCTGGGGAGGGGCGGGGTGGGGGCTGGGCTCGCACGGAGGGCCCAGAGATTTGCCGAAAGGAGAGGGCCGAGGCTCTTTCAAGGCCACCTTTTGTGCTGTGCCCGTGGCAAGTGAAGACAAGCAGAGAGCACGTTCCTGTGATTTTTAAATCTGCTCTTAAAAGTCTTGACTTCTTGCAAGACCTGTGCCAAGCGCTAAAGGAGCGGCAGTGTGGTTCTCAATTGCATGCTCTGTGCTAAGTGGGAAATGCATCATAAGCAGCTCAGGGCCCACACGTGCCAGGTCTGGGAGGGGGGGTGCCCTGGGGATCCCCAGTAGGGCTCACAGCTGCCTGCGTCATGCCCACTGTCCGCCCCCCCCCCCCCCCCCCCCAGGAACTGAAACTGAAGGATGAGGAATGCGAGAGACTGTCCAAGGTGCGGGAACAGCTGGAGCAAGAGCTGGAGGAACTGACGGCCAGTCTTTTCGAGGTACGCTCCGGCCGGCCGGTGGGGTGGGCTGGGGGAGGGGGCGTTGGGTTGCCGGCCATCCGTCCACTCCTGGCCACTCACGCAGAGGTTGCCCTTCTTCCCAGGAAGCCCACAAGATGGTTCGAGAAGCCAACATGAAGCAAGCGGCATCAGAAAAGCAGCTGAAGGAAGCACGGGGCAAGGTGAGGCGCCTTTTGGGGACACTGGCCTTCGCTTCCCAGTTGGACCCTCACCGCGGCCCAGTGGGGTTGGCAGGGATGGGTAAACTGAGGCCCTGAGAGGTGTCTGAGATCACACGGCAGAAACGCAGCAGCTGGGATGGGAGCCCGCGTGGACCAGGAGGATCCTAAGAGCACCCTAATTTCTTCTCCCTACCCCCCAACCCACCCCACCCCCCAACAAAGTAGGCTCCCCAACCTGGGGAGGTAGCTTCCCTGTGCCTGCTTGCTTGCCTGGCTGTAAGATGTGAGAACTGGGCTCTCAGACAGGCAGCTCACAGCAGAGTAACCTTGGGTAGGTCATGCCTCCTCTCCAAGCCTCAGTTTCCCTATCTGTAAAATGGGTGATGGGTGGACGTACGTGCCGGGCACTGCTGGGGGCGGCCCGCGGGTGGCGGTGGTCACCCTGAGCCACCCCGTTCCGGTCAGATCGACATGCTACAGGCAGAGGTGACAGCCTTGAAGACACTTGTCATCACGTCCACCCCAGCCTCCCCCAACCGCGAGCTCCACCCACAGCTGCTGAGCCCCACCAAGGCCGTGCCACGCAAGGGCCATTCCCGCCATAAGAGCACCAGCAGCGTCCTCTGTCCGGTGGTGTGCCCGGCCGCGGGACACCCCCTCGCCCCGGACAAGGAGGGCAAGGAGGTGAGGGGCGGCCGGCAGGCGGTGGGCACGGACCCGGAGAGAATGGTCTCTGGATTTCTGAGTCCTGCAGGCCAGGCAGGTCCTTTCCTTAAGCCACCGGTGATAGCCTCTGGGGGGTGGGCCATCTGGGGGCTCTGACCACCACCTCCACCCCACCCCCACCCCCCTTGCTGCTCTCTGCTACCTGGTGTGATTGTACCTGAGGTCTGCCTTGGGGTTTCTGCAGAGATACCCTCCCCCGGCCACAGCCCTGAGAACCTGGCCACTTCGTGACACTCTACACGATGGTCCTGGGCGCCCTCTGGTGGTGGCCCAGTGACCTGCATGGTCTGAGCGGCGGAGATGGGGGTGACCCTCCCCCTGGGGTCCACCCGTGGGAACCAACCAGTTGTGATGCAGAGAGCTCAGCTCAGGGCCGACCCTGGGGAACACTCAATGAGGGTCGCAGTGGGATTCAGGCGCCGAGGGGCTCTGACACCAAGCCCCCCCCACCCAGGGCTTCCGGGGAGCCTGCCCCTCCTCCATTTGAGGCAGGGTCTAACCCCCCTACCCCAGACCTCAGAATCCTGCAAGAGAAGCCACTTCACTCTCCTTCTCGCCGCCCACCGGACACTAACATCTCCTTCCTCCTGTCTGTCTCTGTGCATCTACCTGTCTGTCTGCCCCCCACCCCCGCCGGCCCCGGCCCGCCCAGCCCGGGCTGGCCCCTCTCCTGTCCCTGCTCCTCTGTGTGATTCCCAGCAGGGCGGTTCACCTCACCTACGAGCCGGCCTGGCAGCTCCCGCCCGCGGCCCCCACCTCTACTACCTCTCTCTCCTTTTCCCGACAGGTAATGGCTCCCAGGAGGGGCCACCCCTGGCCCGCCCCAGCCTCACTCACTCTGCATGCGCCCTGGGGCGGGCTGGCGAGTCGCCTCCCTGGAGCCTGGTAGTCTCCTTCCATCTGTGCACATGTGCCCATGTTAGCCGCGTGTATCTGCATGTACCTGTGTGTACCTGCGCGTACCTGCATGTACCTGTGCATACCTGCGCGTACCTACGCGTACCTGTGGGTTTAGTCTTTGACATCTCCTTCTCCAGGAGGCAGAAGGGATCTTCTGGGCTCTGTTCCCAGCCCCGACTGCCACCTGCCACGTGCCCTCCACCCTGGCATGTCTGCAAACGTCTCCACCTCCATACACTTGTCTCTCCCTCACCTTTAGAGTTAAGATAAGAAACCGGTCCCAGTTATCCTATAGTGCCAAAAAATTAAAATACGCCTGGAAAGGAAACTTTTGGTTCCCAGTCCTTTGGTGCAAGGGGGACAAAGGGCGGCAACCTTATGGGGAATCCGCCCGGCTGCCCCAGAGTGGGGGCGGGGGCGCAGAACTGCTGGCATGCTGGGGGGTGGGGGGGCTGTTGTGCCCTTCCCTGCCCCCCCCTACCCCCCAACTCCTCGGGCTCAGCCTCCCTTTGCAGCCCCAGGCCTTGGCACCCTGACCCCCTCCTCCCCGCAGGTGGACACAACCCTCTTTGCAGAGTTCCAAGCTTGGAGGGAGTCGCCCTCCCTGGACAAGACCTGCCCGTTCCTAGAGAGGGTGTACCGGGAGGACGTGGGTCCCTGCCTGGACTTCACAATGCAGGAGGTGAGGCGGGGGCAGAGGACAGCAGCCCCCGGGGGGGGAGGTGGGACAGCCCCACCTCCAGTGTGGCCCAGCCCCTCACCTCCCAGCCCTGCCACCGCCCCCCCGGTTCACGCAGCTCTCGGCGCTGGTGCGGGCGGCTGTGGAGGACAACACTCTCACCATTGAGCCAGTGGCTTCACAGACGCTGCCTGCCGTGAAGATGGCCACAGTTGAGTGCAGCAGCGCCAAGTAAGCTGAGCTTCCTCCATCCCCCCCCACCCATCGGGAAAGCCCGGCCTGGTCTCGGAGGATGGAATCTCGGGCCAGGCCTCCTCCTGAGTCTTAGTATGGGACCCGAGGGTGGGCTGTGGCCTCCAGGTCTGGCCAGGGCCCAGGAGAGGGCACAGCTGCTGGCACACGTGGGGCAAGGGGAGGCGTCTTTGGGATAGGGACAACTAAGCTCTCCAGGGGCTCTGGGCTCTCCCTCTTCCTGACTGGCCTGGCACACTCCCCCCCTCTCCCATGGTGGGGGTTCTGGGCCCCAAGTGGCAGGTGACATCCATGCTGGCTCAGCTTCCTAATAGATCCCCTAACGTACAGCCCTGACATTTTGTTCTTCCAACTCCTCGACTGGCACTGAGCAAAGTGGCCAGGGCAGCAGTCAGGGAGAATTCCCCTTGGCAGCCCCCGCTCTGGCCCGGGGAGAGCTGACACCGCGGTGAGAACCTCGTCATGGAGGGAATGTTTGTGCCGGGTTTTGAAGAGTGAAGAGGAGTTTGCCATGTAGGCAAGGGCATTTCAGGCAGAGAGAACCAAAGGAGGGAAGGTTTGAGAAGCTGGAGAAGTAAAGGAAACCCCACTGGGTCCATGGCAGGGAGTGGGGGGTGGCAAAAGAAAAAACACCCCACCTCAGATGAGGTCTGGGCTTTAACCCGCTAGGGTAGCATTTCAGAAATCATTGATAAGATGCTCCCTGAAAACAGGGCTCCCAGGTCACATCAGGGAGTACCATAATGCACTTGGAGGCAATAAAGGCTCTGATAAGTCCTGCAGCAAAAAGCCAATTTAACCTTATTTTACTTGGGATACTCCATAATTACTTCCTGCAGAGAAATATGAGGGACTAGATATGGGTTTTTGGAGGACGCCCAGCTGTATGTGGAAAGATGGGGTGAGACTGGAGAGAGAGGGCCCGGTTGGGAGGAGCTGAGGGGGTCCGGGCGAAGGCGTGTGCTGGCATGACCAGGACTGAGGGCTCCATACCCGAGGGAAGATTGACGAGGAGAGAGCAGATGGTGCACTGGTGCCATTTCTGGAGGCAGGATCCTGTGCGTCCTCTGGAGGGATTGCAAGTGGGGGCCAGATGGTCACATGGCAGGTAAAGGTGGCAGTTGAGACGCAGCAAGTGGGTAGCTTGAGGTGCTGAGTGAGAGTGCGAGGGCTAGGGTGGAGGAGAGACATAGGATGGGGCCCTTAGGGTGTGGTCAGCTGAGAACCAGGGAGGGGCTAATAGGGGCGCATGGACACCGGGTAGACAGGGCAGGTGAGTGCCCTCGTGTTAGGGAGAGGCAGGCAGACCTCAGTTCCTGCTCGGAAAAGCAGAGGTGTGACTGAGTCTGAAGCCCCCAGTAAAGGGGAGGGAAGGGGACCATTTGGGGGGGGCTGCAGAGGGTGGGGCTTGGTACACCTGGCCTGAGGTCACACTCTCCTGCCCAACAGCAATGAGGGGAGAAACGGTCTAGCCCGGGAGTTGAGTGGCTTTGGCCTCCCTCCTTGGCCTGGCCCTGGGCTTCCTCGGAAACTGGGTGGGGAAGGGCTGCCGGGTCCCAGCCCCAGGTCTGTTTGTCTGTCCTCCCTCTGTGCATCCTCCCTGCCTGAGCTGGGGGGGCAAGGCCCCCTGACCTCCTCTCCTTCGCCCCTGCCAGCACGTGTGCCCTGAGTGGGCTGGCCCGGGCCTGCCGCCACCGCATCCGGCTGGGAGACTCTGAGAGCCACTACTACATCTCGCCGTCCTCCCGGGCCAGGGTGAGTCATCCTCCAGGCCCACCTGAGCTGGGCCCCTGGGGCTCACGCCTGGGAGCCCAACCAGGACCACACCTTGATCTCCAGAGCAGGGCTCAGGCTCAGAGAGGTACAGACACTGACACGGGCCACACAGCCAAGCTGGCTGTGTCCGTTTCCCGGTGCTACGTAACAAATCACCATATACTCAGGGGCTTAAAATGACACCCAGTTTTTATGTCACACTTACCCTGAGTCGAGAGTCTGGACACACCTCAGCTGGATCCTCTGGCCAGTGCCTCATAAGGCTGCAATGAAGGTATCACCTGGCCTGGCCTCCCATCTGGAACTCAGGGTCCTCTCTCAGCCTCCTGCCATTGTTGGCAGAATTCAGTTCCTTGCAGTTGTAGGACTGAGGTTCCCACTTCCTTGCCGCCTGTTGATCAGGGGCTACTCTCAGAATGTAGAGGCAGCCCCTGTATAACCTGGAGCCTTCCTCAAAGCCATCCTGTCTGCTATGTCACAGTCTTATTACACAACAAAACGTAATCACAGAAGTGGCATTGGATCCTAACAGGGGAGTGGCACCTAGGCTCGGTTAAAGCTCAGAGCTCCCGACTCCTGGCTGGAGCTCCTCCCAGCTTCCACCCTCACCTGCCATGTGATCTAGGATGGCTCCTCCCTCCTTGAGGAGCCATCTCCTGCCTTCAGACCTCCAGAAGGCTTCTCACAGGGGACACAGGGCATGGGTGGAGAAAGGGGCCCGATGGCTGGGCAGCGGGTGGTACAGAGAGGACAGTGGCTGAAGCAGGACCACTGTGGTTAGGGTTGGGCTGGCCCTTGACAGGGTCCCTCAGGCCACTGGTCCCCATTGCCCCTTCCCAGCCCCAACCCAGGGCTCAACAGAAAGACCAAGGCAAGGCATTCCCATGCCTGGAAAAATTACATGTAGCACTTTATTTTTTTCCCAGGCCTGTATGCCTGGCTGTGCTGGGCAGAGCTGGGGATGAGAGATAAGAAGGATCTGAAGATTTAGGATGAGATCCCCACCCTGAGAAAGAAGCTGAGGGTGTGAAGTCAACAGGGCACAGTGTTCTGTCCTTGGAGCTGGAACTCCCTGCTCCTCTCTGCTCTGGAGCCTCCAGTGGGTCCCCTGCTGTCCCCTGGAGAGAGCCCAGACTACACGCTAGCCTGGCACATGAGCTTCTCCCATCCCAGCCTCTGTACCCCCACCCTCGTTGCAGCCTCTCCTCTGTCCACCCCCATCCCGCATCCTTCAGGAGGTACCCTGTGTTCTGGCCTCACTAGGTTAGCCCTGTGACCTCACCTGTCCCCTGTGCTACCTGCCCACTCCCTTTGCCAGGGACACCAAGCCCCTGCACCCATCTGTCCTCCTGGCCAGTTCCCCTGTGTGTTTGAGGTCCCAGCAGGAGTACTGTCTCCACTCTGCATGTGTCCCCCACCTTGACCCTCCTGCCACAGGGTGCTGGGCATTCCATACAGGCTGTGGGCACACCCCCCTTCCACCTTCTCTTTGGTTGGGATCCCTAGAAGTAGAGTCAAGGCAGAACCTTTGTGCAACTCTCAGAAGGGGAGTGAGGGAAGCAGGACGGGGCAGGGGATAAGCCAGGCAAGGAGCCCTAGGGGCTCAGGAGCACAGAGGGGGCTCTACCTGAGGCCAGCGCCCTGCAATTTTTTTTTTTTTTTTTTGCACGGGCAGGCACCGGGAATTGAACCCGGATCTCCTGCATGGCAGGGAGAACTCTGCCTGCTGAGCCACCGTGGCCCGCCCATGGGCCCCACCTTTTATACCTCTATCCCAATTGGTCTGTGCCTGAGGTCTGCAGGGGAGCCAACAGCAGCCAATAGTTGGGAGATGGGGCCGCAGCCTGGGTTCCAACAGTGCCTTTCCCACAGTCGGAGGGTGTTGGTGGCAGGGTCCAGGTCTGGGCCAGCTCCAAGTCCCCAGGGTGAGTGGCTTCCAATCTCCCTTGCCTTTCCCAGCAGTACAAATGGTGCCAGAACAGGCAGCCCACCAGGATGTGTGGCGGACTTGCCATATGCCCATGCACGGGTTCCATCTCCCTGCTCGGCCGCCACCTGGCTCTCTGACTTCTGCAGTCCTTGTTGGGTGGCTTCTAACTTCATCCTCTTTTTTTTTTTTCCAATTAAAAAAAATATTTTTACTGCTAAATCTTCACACACATACATTCCGTACATGGTGTTCCATCAGTGGCTCACAATATCATCACATAGTTGTGTATTCATCACCATGATCATTTTTTAGAACATTTGCATCACTCCAGAAAAAGAAATAACTCATGGATCCCATACCCCTTACCCCTCCCTTTCATTAACCGCTATTTCCATCTACCTAATTTATTTTACTCTTTGTCCCCCTTATTATTTATTTATTCTTTATCCATATATATATTTTTTACTCATCTGCCCATACCCTGGATAAAAGGAGCATCAGACACAAGGTTTTCACAATCACACAGTCACATTGTAAAAGCTATATAGCTGTACGGTTGTCTTCCAAGAATGAAGGCGGCTGGAACACAGCTCAACAGTTTCAGGTACTTCCCTCCAGCCACTCCAATGCACCATAAAGTAAAAAGGGATCGCTATGTAATGCGTAAGAATAACCTCCAGGATAACCTCTTGACTCGGAAATCTCTCAGCCACTGAGGATTTATTTTTTTCTCATTTCTCTCTTCCCCATTTTGGTATAAGGCTTTCGACTTCATTCTTACAGCCGCGCCCTTCCGCCCCCTCCACGTATAAAATGGGATAAGCGCGTCTGCCTCGTTTGATCCGCAGGTTTGATTAGATGTTGTTGGAAGACTAACCACAGCGCTAGCACGAATTAAAATCTGAAGCCCAGCCCTGTCTGACTCGGGACCGTTTTCTGGTTCTGGTGGGAACGCGGGGCCACCAGCTCTGGCTTCAGATTTCCCCCTGGCTTGTTGGGGAGCCCCGGGTTTGGGGGGAGGGGAGGGGCTGGCTGCTCACCCCCGCCCCCTTGTGCCCACAGATCACAGCGGTCTGCAACTTCTTCACCTATATCCGCTACATCCAGCAAGGCCTGGTGCGGCAGGACGGTGAGCGCCCCCTGGGGGCGAGCGGGGGGCACGGCGCCCGGGCGAGGGCGGGGCGGGGCCGGCAGGCGCAGGCGGGCCCGCGGGCCCCGTCCCACGCGAGAACACCCCCCCCACCCCGCCCCCCTGGGGCTCCTCTGCGAGGGCGGTGGCTGTGGGTTAAATACAGGGCTCGTGAACCCCCTGGGTGCCGAGGCCTTTGGGGAGATGAGCTGTGGAAGGAGCCGCCCGAGCCCTGCCTCTTCCAGGAAGCTCTCCAGAGAAGCCGGCTGTGCCCCGCTCGGGGGTTCCAGGGTGGAGCTGCCCTTTCTCCTGCCCAGAACTCCGCCAGCCCCGGGGCCTGTAGGGACAGCTCCCCTGAAGTAGCTGAGAAGGGCCCTTTCTCCCGCGAGGTGTGGCTGCCTCCTGGTCACCCAGAACCCAGGCCCACCCCTGCCTCCAGGCCTTTGCTGCTTCTAGCCAGCAGGGGTCCGCCGCCCTCCCCAGCCCCTCCCCCTTCATTTCTTTGGCTCTTCTCCCAAGCCAGCCGGTTTGGAATCTGAGCCTTTGCAGAGGGAGCAGCTCCTCCCAAACTTGGTCATCGATGTGCCGTCCCCACCCCCCCACCCCAGCCCAAGGCCAAGGCCAAGGGCAATGCACAGAGTATTTATTCCCTCCAGGCCAGGGGCTGGGCCCGGAGGGGGTTGCCTCCTCTCAGGCACACAGACTGATGCTGTGGCCCGACACCCCTGGAGAAAGAGAGTGGAAAGCATTTGTAAGCTGTGGCTTGTGTGCAGTTCCCAGGTTAGGGGTCATCTCCGATGAGCGCAGGGCAGTCAGTGTGTGCATGTCATTTCTGTCACTAGTGTGGTATGGAGCCCTATACGTGCCCTCAGTGGTTTCCAAGGCGTGCTCACCACCCAGCCCTCATCTCATCCGCTCCCCAACAGGCCCGGTAGCCCCATTTGCAGATGAGGGCCTGGAGTGCCTGGGAGGTCCAGCCATTTCCTGGGGGACTGGGAAAGCCAACGCAGAGCTGGCTGTCCTGCTCAAGTCAGGGCCGTCTGCCCGGGCTGTCACTGAGCTGTCACCCTCTCTCTGCCCGCAGCGGAGCCAATGTTCTGGGAGGTCACCAGACTACGGAAGGAAATGTCCCTGGCCAAGCTTGGCTTCTTCCCCCAGGAGGCCTAGAGGACAGAGGCTGGGCCTGGAAGGGGGGGTCTCTGGGTTGGAGCATACACCTGCCCCAGGATGGACAGACAGACCAGGAGACAGGGTCCTGGCGCCAGCCCTGAGCCAGAAGACAAACACCTGCACCAGCAGTGACAAACGACCCAGCCCCGGGGGCGGGGGCAGCACCGAGCCAGCACCAGACATCCATCTCAGGGCAGATGGAGAGACAGACAGGACTGGACCTCACGGGGTGACTCTGCAACTACCAGGAGACTTTCAGGAAAGCACCAAAGACCAAGGAGCTCACTGCCATGCTTAGGGAGCCCAGCCCTCTGGAGGGGGTACCTGGCAGAAGCTGCCACCTGCAGGTGCCTTGTCACCGCCATGTCCTCAGAAAGGGAGCTGTCCCGAGGTGGCCGGATCTCCGGGGTATACACCCCCGTTCCCAAGCCCCGGGCCACCAGCACCCCTTGTGGCCTTTTCTTATCCCATTCTCAGACGGCCTCCCCATTGGATGCCCCAGTGGCCCCAACGGGCCTGAGAACTCAAGGACAGCAGGACTTGGGAGGGGCTGGCAGGGCCTCCACGGCTCCCTCCCACTTCAGCCCAGACAATGGTTGAAAGCGGCCCCCCAGGGGTCCCTAAGATGAGTCAAGCCCCCTCCCCCTGTGGCCTGCCTCCCCCAGTCTCGGCCCTGTCCCCTCACCATCCCCCTGAGGACTGGGGCACTTTTCTCCCAAAGCGAGACCCCCTCCCCCTGCCTGTCCTCAACTGGGGGGGACACTTAGACAAGGAGGGCTGAGGTCACCAAGCCCTGCAGCAGGGGCCCCCGGGGGGGGCAGGACCTGGGCCCCTCCGCTCCACTCCCCCTTGCAGCGCACTCGGGCCCGGGGCTTCAGGGCTCCAGCCTGCCGCATCCCTCACCACGTCCGGATTTCCTCCTTTTAATGGAATGTAACACGATTTCTATTTAATAAAGGAAGGCTTTGTTGGTAGATACTGGGCTGCTACGCGCCTCCCTGCTCCTGCTCCCTGGGGTCCAGGCCAGAGCTTGGGGATCTGCAGGGATGAAATCAAATCCTTTCCTTGCCCACCCTCGTGCTTGGGATTAAACCCAAATCCCAAAAGCCTTCCTTGCCCCGCCCCTGCCCGGCCCCTGCCACTGACTCGCTGTAGTCCCTGGGGTTTCGGGGGGCAAGCCCAGCCACCTTTTCCCAGCGTGGATGTGCTGGGTTTTCCAGCCCCAGTCCTAGATAGGTCCTTTATTTTTATTATTTATGTTGGGGTGTACATGGTCCAGGAATCGAACTTGGGTCTCCTGCATGGAAGGCAAGCATTCTACCACCGAACCATCCGTGCACCCCCAGGAAGTGTTCTTAGCAGGGGGGCAGTGCAGTGGCCAGGCTGGGGCTGGGGAGATTTCTAGTGGTGCCCTGACCCTCCCCAGCTGTGCAGGTGTGGGTCCAGGCCGGTGGGAGCCCCTTCCTGGGGAGCACGGCAGCTTCTGGGCAGGCGCTACCTCAGGGGGTGGTCCCCATTGGCCTAAGGCCTGGGGTCCGTCACCTGGTAAGTCAGGCAGCTGTGGGCTGCCTGGGGCTTTTAACAAGGTCCTTCGCCCTGTTACCCCCTCCCACCTGTAACCTTTTCCCAAGAGGTCTCTCCCCTCTCCCAGAGCCACCCTCCAAAGCCTCGGGCCAGACTGCCCTTCCCCTCCTCCTTTCCCATCTCCCCCTCCTCACCTCTCCCCCTCTAACATCCCCTCCCTGCTCCACCTGTGACTTGCATCCCCTCCCAAGCTCCCCAAGCCTCCCTGAAGGTCACTGGCCAGGTCTGTGTGCTCCACAGTGACCCTGGTGCTGGGGAGATCTAGCGCTTGAGCTTAGAATAGCAAAAGGGGGCGGGGGAAGGAGACTGGTCATAATAAAAAAATAAGTAACATATCCGTGGTGTCAGAAGGAGGTATGCAAGGAAGACATGGGGGGCAGGGGGCAGGGAAGGGTGCACACAACCACACCTCGCATCACACCTCACTGCCCTCGTGTCACCTCACCGTCCTTGTGCGTCACACCTCACCATCCGCATGTGTCACACCAGCCTCGTGTGACCGCCTCTCTCTGTCCTACTCTGTGTTAATCCTGCATGCTGGTGGCCTTGGAAGGGTGAAGGTCTGGGCCCTGGAGCCACCCTCCCTGCCCCAGCTTCTGTGCTGTGCTCCAGTCTTGCCCAGTTCCATGGAGATCCCAGGGGACACTTTGGAGAGCTGGTAGGTGCAGGGCCCCACGCCCCAGACTTACTCTGCCTGTGGTCAGGCCCTCGGCGGGGCCGTCACCAAACAGGCAAATAATGGGATACGGTGGGGGGTAGGGAGGCGTGTGTGGGAGGTACGAAAGGACACACACACACACGCCCTGGCCTCAGGATCCCCCCAGACCTGTCACCATATGGCTGGGCACTTGCCATATGCCCAGACATGACTGACTCCAAGCCCCTGAAATGAACTAATTCGCACAGTCCCTTTGAACTATCATCCTTATTTTGCAGACGAATAGTCTGGGGTCACAGTGGGGAAACGGTGGCCCCAAGATGGGAACGAATGAGCTCAGATCTAGTGACCACAAGCTTAAACCAACCTCCCAGACTCCTTAATCACCTACAACATGCCTGGTGCTAAATCTGGCCCTTACATGGTTTTTTTTTTTTTTTTTTCACATGGGGAGGCACCGGGACTTGAACCCAGGTCTCCGGCATGGCAGGCAAGAATTCTGCCTGCTGACTCACCGTGGCCCGCCCCCTTCTCTCTTTTTGAGAGTAGTGGAAATGGATGCTCAGGCAGTGGCCAAGCTGGAATTTGAATCCAGGTCTGTTTCCCACATCCTTTACCCCTACTGTAGCTGCCCCAGCCCTGCTCCATTAGCTCTCCGGAAGAGCTCTGGGCTTTGGTTGCTGGGCTTGGGTGGGGAGGGTTAGCTGATGTCACCCACACTGGAGTTATTCCTCTTAAGTGAATTGTCTAGATACCCCTCTCGAGCTAAGTGCTGCGTGGGAACTATTTCAATTCTCCTCGGCCATCTCTTACAAGTCAGCCCTCTTGCCTCTGACCTCTGAAGGAGGGGACATGGAACACAAACCTTATACGTACCTCATGGAGGGATTTGCTTCTACTATGTCACACTTTACAATCTGACAAGCCCGCCCTGCTTGGTATCTGTCCAGGGCAGTATCTGAGCCAAGTCACTGCTCTCTGAGCCTCCGTTCTCTCATCTGTGAATGGGACAATTGAGTTAAACGGCCTCCGCAGTCCCTTTTACTCTCGCATTCTGAGCTCGTCATGCCATCGTGGTGACACCTTCAAGAATGGGAATTTTGTGACCAGTAGGATGGTGGTCCGTACCCTAAATGGCCCAACTAGCTCTTGCACAGTGTCATGCTGTTTCCCCAGACCTCTCCCTTCTCAGGAGGGTTGTGGTGTGGTCAGCTCTAACCCAATGCCAAATCCTACAGCTCTGGCTGGAGGTGGCTTTGCATGTCTGCAGGGGACTCAGGTCTGGACTTTGGGTGGAGCTTTTTCTCAAATTTGCCCAGTGGACAAGACCTACAGACCCGATGGCTGTAGTCCAAGCTCCAGCTTGTCTAAGCCTTGCTGGCACTGTACCCCAGGACAGGAGCTGGCGGTTCCATGAAGGGTGGAGATTTCAGTGCAGCCAAAAAGAGGCCTGTGTGGCAGCTTGTGGCAAGGAGAAGATGGGCCTGGAGTGAGTTCAGCAGGGAGTGGGGCAGGGCGCTTCAAGAGAAGTCAAGCTCCACCCCAGACCCCAAACGCTGCAGCTGGACAGACCTTCCCTTGCCTTTTGGCCAGTCCATTCCCGCTGCCCACACCCCCAAACCCAACACCCTGGCAGTTTCCCCATGACAGCTCGGGAATGTTCATCGGTGGCTCTCCTTTTCCAGGTGGTCTGAGGGACCTCAGCTGCCTTGACTTGGGGCCTTGGGGACAGTGGGATCCCAGACTCTTCCAGGCTCCCTGACTCCCTAACTCCCTAAAAGTTGCAAGAACCATACAGACAGGTAAAGTGGAGTCCCCCTCCCCACCATCAGGCTGGCTGAGAAATACTGTGGGGAGCTCTTCATTCTGACTTTTGGGAGACTCAGGCTTCCCTGGAATATGCCCCAGGAGAGGACCCCCCATCAGGGCTCCATCCTGCTGGGGTGAAGTGGCGGGAGGGTGTGGCATGGCCCGGGATTGTCCTGGCTTCACCTCCTGGGAGACCCTATTCAGGCCATCAGCTTCATCATCTCCCACTCCCTCACTCCTGGCCACCTCTGTCTGTCTCCCCTCAGACACGTGAACACACACGCAGGACAGGCCAGCTCCCAGGGTTCCAAGCCCACGGGCCCAGGGAAAGAGCTTCTAGAAAGCCTCTGGGCTGAGCAGCCTCTGACCACTGAAGGCTGCTGAAAATGGGAGAAGACCAAGTGTTCTGGTTTGTAAGCTGTCTGAATGCAATATACCTGAAATGGGATGGCTTTTAAACACGGGAATGTATTAAGTTACAAATTTTCAGTTCGAAGGCCATGAACATGATCAAACTAAGGTATCCAGGGAAAGACACCTTAATTTAAGAAGGACCAATTTAAGAAGACACCAATTTAAGAAGGACCTCTTTTCAGCTAGGAAGGCACATGGGGACGTCTGCTTTATTCTCTCCCGGCTCCTTGTTTCATGAAGCTCTCCTGGGGACGTTTTCTTCTTCCTCTCCAAAGGTCTCTGGCTGTGTGGTGTGGGCTCTGTTGGCTCTAAAGCTTTTGCCAAATGGTTCCCTCTTAAAGGGCTCCAGGAAGCAACCCCACCTTGAATGGGTTGAGACGCATCTCCATGGAAACCATCTAATCAAAAGTTAACCACTCGCAATCGGGTGGGTCACATCTCTATGGAAATAATCAAAAAGCTCCCACCCAGCAACACTGAATGAGGATTAAAGAACTTGGCTTTTCTGGGGGTACACAAGAGATTCAAACCGACAGAGCAACAGACTAGATTTTTCCCCAGGGAGCACATTTCTACCAAGGAGCTACCTTATCCATCCCTGTGCCCAGGCGTGAAGGTAGGTGGTGGGGGATAGGAGGCCAGGAGCTGCAGACACCCCGGGCCGCTCTCCTCTCCCAAAACACACAGGCACAGAAAGAAGGGGACGAGCCCAAGGGCAGAAACTGGGGCGCAGAGGGTGCTGGTTGTCCTGGCAACCGAATGCGCGAGGTGGGGGGGGGGGGACTCCCTTTAGGGAGAACTGCGACCCTTCTGGGATCCCCCTTTCTGTGGGCCCTGACCCTCCCCTCGTATAAATATGCTACCACGATCACCTAGAGAAGAGTGTTAGACCAAGACAAAAAATTAGTACATCAGAGAAATAGCCTTTGGAGTCTCAAAACGTAGCCCTCCGCCCAGCGACTCGGTACCAGCTGGAACTTGTTAGAAATGCAAAATCTTGGGCTCTAACCCGGACTTACAGAATCAGGTGCTTGCTCTAGGGGTGGGGCCAAGCAATCCGGGTTTTCACAAGGCTTGCTCAAGTTTGACAATCACCACTCTATGATAGTAAACTGAGATAATAACCTGAGTCTGATGTCATTCCTAGGTGGCTACGCATGCCTCACTTTTAGGAAGCGGCACCTTTTTTTTTTTTTAATGCAATTTTGTTGAGATACAGTTTTTGCACGCCGTATGATCCCTCCAAAGTATACAATCAGTGGCACACGGTATCATCATATAGTTGTGCATTCATCACCGCAGTCAATTTGAGAACACTTTCATTACCCCCAAATAAACAAATAAATAAAAATGCAAAAACCCAAAACAACACATACCCCTTCTATCCACGCTTTGCTGATTTGAAACTGTTCTGCACCCCAGAAAAGAATATGCTCTTTTGATCCATTCTTGTGGGTGCAGACCCATTGTGGGCGGGACCTTTTCATCAGGTTGTTTCCATGGAGATGTGGCCCATCCAATTCGAGGTGGTCTTAATCCTTTACTGGAGTCCTTTATGAGAGGACACAGAGAGCTCAGAACCAGAGATGTTTGGAGATGGAGAGAGGAAAACACCCCAGGAGATGCTAAGAGAGAAAGAAACACCCAGAGACATTCTGGAGACAGCTACTGAAACCAGAAGCCAGGAGCAAAGGACCAGCAGATGTCACCATGTGACTTCCTACGTGACAAGGAACCCCAGATACCACTGGCCTTTCTTCAGTGAAAGTTATCCTCTTGTTGATGCCTTAGTTTGGATATTTTTATGGCCTTAGAACTGTAAATTTGTAACCTAATAAATGTCCATTGAAAAAGCCGACCCATTTCTAATATATTATATTCCAGCAGCTTTAGTATACCAAAACACCCCCTTACTATTATTATTATTATTATTGATCTTTATTTTATAACTCATCTATCCCTGGGAGTCATGTCCCACATTGCAAGGGAGACACACCCCTGGGAGTCAGGTCCTCATCTATTGGCTAAAGAGAGTGTCAATCACAAGATTTTACAATTACACAGTCACACGATAAAAGCTATATATCATGCAATCATTATCAAAGGTCAAGTCTACTGGATTACATTTGGACAATTTCAGGTATTTCCTTCTGGCTATTTTAATACACTAGGAACTAAAGAGAAATATTTATATAATGGTTCAGTAGTTATAATCATTTGTTAAATCCGAATTTCTCCATTACACCTCCTCCCTCTCATTTGCTCGTTCTCTCAGTCTTCAGGGACATCTGGGCAATGCCCACTTTAACGTCTTTGTACTGGAAACGGTGTCAAACTTATGGGGTAGAGAGAAATGAAACCGGTCAGCGTTCTTGCAGAGACTGGTACCTCTGGGATTCAGGGTTTAGCTGGCATAGGAACAATCTGGAGGCCTTAAAGTGTCTGGGGAAAAAAAAAAAACTTACCTAAGAAAAACTTTTATAGAGCCCAGGGTTTTCTTTAGGGTTTTCAGGAATACTGTTGTCTGGGGCTTGGCATACTGTGGCAATCTGCAATATCTAGCTGAAGCTTGCATAAGGGAACCTCTTACGGTTGACCTCTCAACTCTATTTTAGATCTCTTAGCCACTGAAACTTTATTTTTGTTTCATTTATTCCCCCCTTTTGGTCAAGAAGGCATTCTCAGTCCCATGAGGCCAGGACAAGGTTCATCCCCAGGAGTCCTGTCCTACATTGTGAGGGAGACACACCCCTGGGAGTCAAGTCCCACATAGGGATGGAGGGAGTGAGTTCATCTACAGAGCTGGCTTACAGAGAGAGGCCACATGTGAGCAACAAAAGATGTTCTCTGGGGGGTGAGTCTTAGGCATAATTACAAGTAGGCTTAACTTTGCCATTGCAGAAATAAGTTTCATAAAGGCAAGCCCCAAGATTGAGAAGGAAGGGACATCTTAATCTCAAAGAAATTCAGAACGATTTAGGGAGCTGCCTACACTCTCCAAAGAACTTGAATTTATTTCAGTAAAATATAAGGGAGGCTATCCTAGCACTCGCCCCAAGCTTTGGGGTCTCCTTTCCTCTCCAGTGAACCCCGCTCTGCGGGTCCTGCAGCCCTGGAGATGGAAACCTCCACTGTCCCCTAGCCGGGCACCCTGTGGGGTCACGTGGCCCGTAAGCGGTTGGGGTGGCGGGGGCCAGTTCCTACCACCCCACCCACACACACACTCTGGGGCCCACCGTTTTCCAAAGCTGTTTACGGCCACCTGGAGCGAGCGTCCCCACCTCTGCGCGCTCGGGAATGGCCGTTCCAGCAAGCGCGGCTGGGGAGCCCCCTTCTGATCCCAGGCCCCCCACGGGTCGCAGACCCGGGCTCGGCCTCGGCCCCCCCTCCCCAGCCCCCCATACCCCGGGGTGTGCTGCCGCGTGTCTCCGATCCCCCGGTCCCGCCGAGCCTTGGGGGGGGGGGAGGGGGAGGGAGGAAGAGCGGGGGCGGGACGGTGCCCCGTGGGCAAGGGCCGGGCGCGGTGGCAGCAGCCCTCCCGGGCGGGGCGTGCCCACCTCTACACCGCCCTCCGCCGCCAGCCCGAGCGCGGGCGCAGCCAATGGCAGGCGCGGTGCTGTGCGGGGATTGGAGTCGGCGCGGGGCAGGCGAGCCTGGGGGGAGGAGGGGGAGGGGGAGGGGGAGAGCGGGGCGGGATGGGGGGGGCGAGGCGCTGTCGGCGCGGTTATAAGGGAGGAAAAAGTTCCCTGCGCGGAGAGCCGGGCAGGCGCACGCTCGTACGGCGGCCGCAGCGCCAGGGGCGGGGCCGGAGAGGGCGGGTGGCGGCCGAGGAAACCCCCGGGAGGGCCACCTGGGTGTCCCCACCCCACCCCCACCCGGCGCCTCTGCAGGCCCCCCGGGTTCACCAGGACTTTTGCGCGCAGCCATGGGCGGCGTCGGGGAGCCCGGCGGACGCCCGGGGCGGCGGGAGGGGACCGCGCAGGGAGGGATGCCGCCGCCGCCCACCTTCCGCTGGGAGCAGATCCGCCAGCACGACCTGCCCGGCGACAAGTGGCTGGTCATTGAGCGCCGCGTCTACGACATCAGCCGCTGGGCACAGAGGCATCCCGGGGGCAGCCGCCTCATCGGCCACCACGGCGCCGAGGATGCCACGGTGAGGCAGCCGGCCGCTGGCTTGGGGACCGAGCCTGGGGCTGGCTGGCTGGGGCCTGGGTCGTGGGCGGGGCCTGTGCTTCTTTCCCACCCTGGCTGACCTTTGACCTCAGCCTAGGACCCGGAGTTGAGGTGGACCAACCTGGAGCCTGATGTGGGTGGGGTAAAGAGGCCATGTGCCTGCAGGGGGTCCCCACACCCCATTCATGTACCAGGCTGGGGTGGGGCACGCCTGTGCGGTAGGGGGTGACTCTCAGGGGTGGGTGTGCCAGGATGGAAAGAACCTGTCAATAGGCGGGGATCTTCCCTGTTGCTCTGAGATTCTCCCAGACTGGGTGCTTGCTGGGTGCCAGGGGCCAGTAGAGATGTGCCTTCAGAGACTGGGGGCCGGACGGCCAAACTTGGGCAGGGTGGAGAGGTCTGTGGCTTTCCCAAAAGCTGCTGTAAATGGCTCCAAGGATCAGTGACTCACCTCTCCTAGACTGGTAGCTGAATGCGGGGGGACTTTGCCAGCCAGACTGGGTGGGCCTTGGCAGGAAGCACAGTCACCCCAGGAGCACAGGAGCAGGCTGGCCCCTGGGGAGCCCACACTTCCCCTTCTCAGCCCAAGCCAGACATGTTTTGGCTAAGGAGGGAGGTGGCCTGGACTGTCCACTGGAGCCTGGCAGTGGGGCAGCCCATTGGGACCAGGCTTCTTAGGGACCCCTTTCCCTCAGTCCCCCGCTGGGAGAAGGAAGGATGGGGGCCACAAGGCACTGACCTTGACCATCCCAGATTCTGGGCTGGCCACACTGGGTACCAGGAAGGAAGGGATTTTAGGCAGCAGTAGGGATTGTGTCCTGTTGCAGGGCTGTCAGTGTCCCTGTTGGCAGGACTGCTGATCGATCCCCTGCATATGGCATGGGCAATATTCTCAGGACTCTTTTAGGGGAAAAAAATCTCTCTCTTCCTCATTTGCACCCCAGGAAGCTGAGGGATTAGGGTCAGAAACCACCTGGAGCTGAAACCTAAAACTCTAGAAACTAGCAGCAGGCCTTGTCCAGGAGAGCTGAGGGGCTGGTTGTAGGCACGAGAGAACAGCAGATCCCTCGAGTGGAAGCAGCCTGTGGGCCAATGAGTGTGCGAACATGGGCACGTGCTCCAGTTTCTGCCTCTGGGTGGGTGCACACGCAGGCCTGTATGTGTGCGTGCAATTGCCTGCATGTGTGTGCAAAGGGCTGTGTGTGGGAGGTGTGTGTATGTGTGTGAATGCCTGCGGGCACGTGTGTGAGGCTGTTTGTGTGATTGTGTGCAGTTGTGTCTGTGGTTGTGTGTGCCCATGGTTGTATGTGCATGCAGTTGCATATACGTGTAGTCATATGTGTGTGCATTTCCGTGAGCATGCGTGTGTGTGTGTGGGTGGGGAGGTGAGGTCTACAGCTCCTCTCCACTGGGCCTGGCTGTGCCCTCCTGCCCTTCGAGGGTCCCTTGGGTGCCTGCTCTGGCTTTTTCAACCTCTGACCTGTGGGACAGGATGAGCCAAGCCAGGGAAAGGAAAACTGCATCTATTAAATGCTTTTCCTGCTTGGTGGCCAGGCTTGTGCTGGGAGCTCTCCCAGGTGGGAACCTCATCTTACATTTAGCTTGACACCCTGAGACCTCCATCTGATAATTTTCTAATTGATTTGTGGCCAACAAGCTCTGTGTTCCCAGTTCCATTAAAACGAGACGAAACAAACAAACAAAAGCCTCTCTGGGCGGGCCACGGTGGCTCAGCAGGCAAGAATGCTTGCCTGCCATGCCAGAGGACCCGGGTTCGATTCCCGGTGCCTGCCCATGTTAAAAAAAAAAAAAAAAAAGCCTCTCTGCTCCTGGGGCTGGGTCCTGGTTCTGCCATTGGAGCCTCTGAGTGACCCTGAACCAGGAGGCACGTCACTTCTTTGAGCCTCAGTTTTCCTCATCTGTAAAATGGGGGAAACTGGGCCTGCCAGTGAGCCCTGTGAGGGCAGGACTGTGTCTTCTCAATCTAGGGCCCCAGGTTGGATAGCAGTTGGTGCTCAGTACCTGTTGCTGGCTGGTAAAGTGCAAATGCGCCTTGCAAACTGTTAAGTGCAGTGGACCAGCCATGGCACGGCCACCCCTTTGCCAGGTGACCTTGTCAGGTTCTGTCCCTATCTGTAACAGGGAGGGGTTACTTTAGGCAGTCTCTTACTCCCCCAAGACCCCAACACTGGACCAGTTTCGCCAAAAATGTCTGATCCATTTAGGCCAAAAGGGCTGTAAGGTGGCCAGGGAAAAAGAACTGTCCTCAGTCTTTGTTCTTAATGGGCCCACCTGGCAGACCAGGGGTTGGGCCGGCTTAGTGCCCTATAGGGGCGTGACCAAAAGCCCGGACCCCCGGTGCCCCATCGCGGACCCTGGAGCTCAGGTGGGAGTGGGGCACCATCCTCCCGGACCTGGGTTTTCTGAGCAGCCTCCTCCTCCCAGCCCCAGCTGCCCATCAGCTCTTCTCTTCCCCAGGCAACAGAAGCCTTCCTGCCAGGAAATTCCAGAGTTCCTGTGCGGTGAAGTCAGTCTGTGGCCACCCTGGAATGCAAAGCCAGGTGCCCTGGGGAGAGCACTTTGGGCCCCAGGCCAGGTTTGTCTGAGATGCACCGGCAGCCTGAGACGGCCAGGGAGGCCGAGGCCGGGATGCTGCTAGTCAGAAGTACACCAGGGCCCTGTGCCGAGCACCTACTGGGTGTCAGGCTCTGGGCTCAGTGCTCGTTTTCTAGGTACCCTCTCTTTTTGAAAAAAAAATTTTTTTTTAGTTGCCTATTCATCATTTCTTAGAACATTTGCATCCATTCAGAAAAAGAAATAAAAAGACAGTAGAAAAAGAGATAAAACAAAAACAGAAAAAAAAATTATACCTACCATACCCCTTACCCCTTGCTTTCACTGATCACTAGCATTTCAAACTAAATTTATTTTAACATTTGTTCCCCCTATTATTTATTTTTATTCCATATGTTCTACTCATCTGTTGACAAGGTAGATAAAAGGAGCATCAGACACAACATTTTCACAATCACACAGTCACATTGTGAGAGCTATATCATTATTCAATCATCTCCAAGAAACATGGCTACTGGAACACAGCTCTACATTTTCAGGCGGTTCCCTCCAGCCTCGCCCTTACATCTTGAATAACAAGGTGATATCTTCTCAATGCTTAAGAATAACCTCCAGGATAATCTCTCCACTCTGTTTGGAATCTCTCAGCCATTGACACTTTTTCTCATTTCACTCTTCCCCCTTTTGGTTGAGAAGGTTTTCGCAATCCCTTAATGCTGAGTCTCAGCTCATTCTAGGATTTCTGTCCCACGTTGCCAGGAAGGTCCACACCCCTGGGAGTCATGTCCCACAGAGACAGGGGGAGGGTGGTGAGATTGCTTGTTGTGTTGGCTGGAGAGAGAGGCCACATCTGAGCAACAAAAGAGGCTCTCTTGGCGGTGACTCTTAGGCCTAAATTAAAAAAAAATTTTTATTGACACATCTTCGCACACATACAGTCCATACATGGCGTACCATCAGTGGCTCACAATATCATCGCATAGTTGTGTATTCATCACCATGATCATTTTTTTAGAATGTTTGCATCACTGCAGAAAAAGAAATAAAATTAAAAAACTCATGTATCCCATACCCCTTACCTCCCCCTCTCATTGACTGCTAGTATTGCAATCTACCTGATTTATTTTACCCTTTGTCCCCCTGTTATTTATTTATTTATTTTATCCATATTGTTTTACTCATCTGTCCATATCCTGGATAAAAGGAGCATCAGACACAAGGTCTTCACAATCACACAGTCATGTTGTAAAAGCTATACCGTTATACACTTGTCTTCAAGAATCAAGGCTACTGGGACACAGCTCTACAGTTTCAGGTGCTTCCCTCCAGCCACTCCAATACACCATAAACTAAAAAGGGGATGTCTGTATAATGCATAAGAATAACCTCCAGGATAACCTCTTGGCTCAGTTTGAAATCTCTCAGCCACTAAAACTTTATTATGTCTCATTTCTCTCTTCTCCCTTTTGATCAGAAAGACTTTCTCAATCTCATGATGTTGGGTCCTGGCTTATCCTGGGAGTTGTGTCCCACGTTGCCAGGGAAATTTACACCCCTGGGAAAGACCGGCTCTCATTTTTTTTTTTTAACTTTTTTTTATTAATTAAAAAAAATTAACAAACAAAACATTAAGATATCATTCCATTCTACATATATAATCAGTAATTCTTAATATCATCACAGTTGCATATTCATCATTTCTTAGAGCATTTGCATCGATTTAGAAAAAGAAATAAAAAAACAGAAAAAGAAATATAACGATAATAGAGAAAAAAAAATTATACATACCATACCCCTTACCCCTCGCTTTCATTTACCACTAGCATTTCAAACTAAATTTATTTTGACATTTGTTCCCCCTGTTATTTATTTTTATTCCATATGTTCTACTCTTCTGTTGATATAGTAGCTAAAAGGAGCATCAGACACAAGGTTTTCACATTCACAGAAGGACCGGCTCTCTTAATCCTCAAAATACCCCTAGGAGGCAGGGCCTACTGCTGTCGCTCCCACTTTTCAGCTGAGAAAACTGAGGCACGGAGAGGCAAAAGTGACTTTAAATGAAGTGCTCAGTCTTGGATTTAGATCCTCAGCCCAAGCTCTTGGCTACCAGGACTCACTGCTGCTTAGCTATCTTATTTCACTCATGAATCCTTCTGTTCTAGTTTGCTAGCTGCTGGAATGCAATATACCAGAAACAGAATGACTTTTAAAAAACGGGAATTTAATAAGTTGCAAGTTTACAGTTTTGAGGCCGTGGAAATGTCCAAATTAAACAAGTCTATGGAAATGTCCAGTCTAAGGCATCCAGGGAAAGATACCTTGGTTCAAGAAGGCCAATGATGTTCAGGGTTCCTCTCTCAACTGGAAGGGCACGTGGTGAACATGGCGACATCTTCTGGTTTTCTCTCCACGCCTCTTAATTCATGAAGCTCTGCATCCCCTTTTTAGTTCATGGTGTGTTGGAGTAGCTGGAGGGAAGTACCTGAAACTGTAGACCTCTGTCCCAGTAGTCTTGGTTCTTGAAGGTGATTGTATAACTCTATAGCTTTTGCTATGTGTGACTGTGGGATTGTGAAAACCTTGTGCGTGCTGCTCCTTTGATTCAGGATGTGGACAGATGAGGGAAAGAATATGGATAAAACCATTCTGTTATGGTTCTCCAAAAGGCACTCTCTCCAAAAATGTCTCCTCTTTTATAGGATTCCAGTAAACTGATCAAGACTCACGTAGAATGGGTGGAGACACGTCTCCATCTATTCAAGTTTTCATGCCCCGAATTGATTGAGGCACATCTCTTTGGAGATAACCTAATCAAATTTCCAGCCTATAGTGCTGAATAGGGATTAGAAGAAACCGTTGCTCCCACGAGTTTGATTAGGATTAAAACATGGCTTTTCTAGGATACATATAAGTCCTTTCAGACCACCCCACCTTCCTTCAGTCATTTAAGCATTTAATCATCAGCCACTCTTCATGAGCGTTGCTACGTGCCAAACTCGTATTCTAAGGCTTGCCGATATAGCTGCCAAGTAAACAAAGTGGGGAGGTGAGGAGACCCCGGGGGAGGGGGTTCTGGGCAGAGGGACTCCCTAGAGCAAAGGCTCAGAGGTAGGGCTGTCCTGGGTATGTCCAAGGCATGGCCAAGTGGTCAGTGTGGCTGGAGTAGGGAGCAATGGGGAGAGGGGCTGGCTCCTGCTGGGTCTTTATGCTCTTAGAAGGACTTTGGTTTCATTCTAAGCTCCGTGCTCAGAATGGAGAGCCATGAAGGGCTAAACAGGGAATCTGATGTACATCTAAGAGGACCCTAGGGCAACTGAGTATCCTGGGTAATTACCTAAAGGCAGTACAGAGCCTCTCAGGAGAAGGGCAGTGGCTAGGAGAAAGGGTGATGGAACCACCCCTTTTGCCTGGGAACAGAACGGAGAAGCTTCTTGGAAGAGGGGGGCCTTTCCATTGGACTCTGAAGGAAGAGCATGGCTAGGGCAAAGGGTGAGCAGAGCAGTGGGTGGCAGGCATGGTGAGAGACCAGCTCAGGGTGGCTTTTCAGAGGGAGCTGATCTAGCCTTGCTCTAAGTAAGACCTTAAACACATCCTTTCCCCTCCGGGGCTCAGTGTGCTGTCAGTGAGATGGAAAAAAGAATACTCTTCTCCAGCAGAAACGCATTTGGTTTCCAGACTATTGCACCTTAGAAATACTTTAGAATCTGAACTTTTTTTTTTAAATACCAAAAAACACCTAACAAACGCAAACACTCCTATTTTGATCATTCCGTTCTACGTATATAATCAGTAATTCACAATATCATCCCATAGTTGCATATTCATCATCATGAACATTTCTTGGAACATTTGCATCTATTCAGAAAAAGAAATAAAACGAAAGCAGAAAAAAAATATGTACATTCCATACCCCTTACCCCTCCCTTTCGTTGATCACTAGCATTTCAAACTAAATTTATTTTAACATTTGTTCCCCCTATTATTTATTTTTATTCCATATGTTCTACTTGTCTGTTGACAAGGTAGATAAAGGAGCATCAGACACAAGGTTTTCACAATCACACAGTCACATTGTGAAAGCTATATCATTATACAATCATCTTCAAGAGACATGGCTACTGGAACACAGCTCTACATTTTCAGGCAGTTCCCTCCAACCTCTCCATTACATCTTGACTAACAAGGTGATATCTACTTAATACATAAGAATAACCTCTAGAATAATCTCTCGACTCTGTTTGGAATCTCTCAGCCATTGACACTTTGTCTCATTTCACTTCACTCTTACCCCTTTTGGTCCAGAAGGTTTTCTCAATCCCTTGATGCTGAGTCTCAGCTCATTCTAGGGTTTTTCTCAATCCCTTGATGCTGAGTCTCAGCTCATAGAATCTGAACTTTTTAAAGACAGACTTACGAATGTGGAATATTTTCTACATATCACTTTTATTAGGTTGAACCAAAAGGGTTTTTATGTAATTTTTTGGCCAAAAGATTCTTAAAACATGGTTACTTTGGACTGTGGGTGCACTCTTACAAAATAAACAGTTTTAAAAATCATTTAAATGCAGATATTTGTGTTATATATAGTTATTTTAGTCTCAATGGCTTTTAATTTTTTGACTTCATCAAGGTAATTGTAGGTGAGCTACCTTTAGAGTCTTTAAAAATATTTTTATCCCTAATCTTGGAAAGTCTTGTCTTCAAGAAACAGTACTTTTCTTAGGAAAGGAAAAGCAGTGTAAAAAGATATCAGGTATGCCTTGTGCAAGAAAAGTCATTATTGGAGGTCGAAAATTTGTAGAAAAGCTCAAATTAAATCTTTTGCAATACTTATTAGAAATAGAAACTGCAACTAGTGTGCAAAAATGGCTTTCTTTAAAAAAAAATAAAATGGAGTTCTGCTTTTTTGTTTTTTTTGAAAAACAAAAAACAAGTGTACTTCTCACATGAACTGGAGGCTGATGCCTGGATGTTGATTGAAGCCCTATTCATACAGGGATTTTAAGCCCCACAGCTCTTTCAGAATTACCAAGAGAAAGTCAATCTCCCTGGCTGCTGTGAAGATGAGGGTTTTCCCACGAGCTCCTGATGCCGTTTAGAGCTTTGGGAGAGACACCAATAGCCTGTAGGTTTTCCGAGTCCTCTCTATCTGGGCTCTGACAGGGCTGCTCAAGGGTTGTGGCTTTCACCTAGGAAACTTCCTCTAGATGACCTCTCTCTCCTGATCTGAGCTGGGGGAGAGAGTTTACAATGCTGCCACCAGAGGCTGAATCGTAGTAATTGCACCCAAGCGTTATTGAGTAAGTGCTGTTCCAAGAGTTACTGAGTAAGTCCTGTTCTGAGTGTTGTAGACATGGTAACTGAGTTAATTCCCCTCAGGTGGGAACTACTGTTACCCCGTTTTGCAGGGGAGGAGACTGAGGCTGCCGATGAATGAGATGTTGTGACCTTCTCAGGGCGCTTGAAGTGAAGACGTTCATCCTTGAGTGGGGAAGGTGGGGTTTGTGTCTGGGTGAGAGTTGGGGAGGGGACTGGATCGAGGCTCTGGAGTGAGGGTGTGGCAGAGGATGGGGGCTGCTCAGGGTCATGTCCTAAAAGTACAGCTGGCCATGAGCCCAGACAGTCTTTCTCCAGAGTCCACACTCTGCTCCCACCCGCCTTGCTGGCTGCCTCACAAGTGACTTTGTGGGTGCTGTGGGGTCCCTTCTGTAATGCCCCCACCCTCCCACACCCCTGGAGGAGACGAGGAGTCAGGGATGGTTTGCCACACAGAGGAACTTGGCATGTCAGTGTGGGGGGGGTGGTTCTTAACCTGCTGGGCACCCCCGCAACAGCTCTTCCTCCAAGGGTGCCTGGGTCACTGTGGGTTTCTGATGAAATAGCTGGGAAGAGCCCAAGATCATGAGTGGGTAAGACAGCGTGCATGGAGACCCAGCCGCTTTGGGGCCACCCCTGGGTCAGCGAGTGGAGCCGGTCCTCCAGTGGGGATACCCCACAGGCCCAGACGGGAGTTGGATGTGCCACGTTAGATGCGCAGGGAGAGAGAGAGCACAGGCAGGAATTCCCGGTTTATCATTCTTCCTGAGAGAGGGAGGGATTTCTGCTGGGGCATGTCTGCTGGGGCATATCCCCCCCACCCCAACTCCCCACATTTCCCCAACCCTCTGCCACCTCCTCTGCAGGGGCTTTTAAGGAGAGACCCAGACCCCCCAAGCCCCTGGCAGCCCTGCTGCATCCTCTGCTCTACCCCCTTCCTTATCTGGAACATTCTCGAGTCTTTGGGGGGTGACCCAAACCGTTCCCTGTTACCCATTATGCTTCTGAGGGGAAGGAAGCTGCCAGCCCCTCCTGCCTTCCAGCCTCAGGCCCACCTAGCACTGGACACACAGGGACCACCTCCGTTCTCCTGCCCCATGCCCATTGCTGCGGGCACTAACCCTCAGAAAGTGGAAGAAAGGACACGTGGGGGCAGCAGGGGTGTGGATGAGAGCTCTGGCGGGGGAGTGCTTGCCGGACGCCTGGCCCATTCTAAGTGCTGGGCTGCCCACTCAGTCCTCCAGCCACCTCACGAGATGGGCCCGTGTGCTTCCTACTGCACTGGTGAGGAAATGCAGCATGGAGGAGGGATGCCGTCTTGTCTGGGGTGCCACAGCGAATAAGGGGTGGCTCAGGGTCCACCCTAGGCAGGCGGATTCTAGGGCGCCCCATCTCTGCCTCGCCCCCCACCTCCACTGGAGCCTCTGAGATGCTCAGGGCGGGGCAGGAGCTCTGAGGTTTCCAGGGTCCGAGGCAGGGCTGGGTGGTAGTGCTGTATGCACCCCGAGGGAGTATGGAGATCCCTGAAGACAGGACTGGGGTTGGGTTCCAGCCCTGCCACATGCATACTGGGACCCGGGCAGGTGTCCCCCACCACTCAGAGCCTCCGTCTCCTGGAGGCTGGCTCTGTCCTCCACTGATTCACCCCAAGTTACCAAGCATCAGCTGGGTGCCAGGCTCCGAGGACCCCCCAGGGATGCCGTTGTGGACAGATTCACACACACACACCCCAATCACGAGCTTAACTTTTAAGGGGAGACCTTTGTATTCCAGCAGTCCCACCCAACTCTGCTCAAGACCCAACCAGACACCTGGAGTCCACCTTCGACTTCTTCAGGGGTCCCAGGGGGTGGCACGCATGCCCCTGGGAGGGTGCTTTGTCCCAGCTGGTCCAGCCTGGGGCTTCCTGGAGTGGCCTGAACTCAGGACGGCTTGTGCCGAGATCACCCTTTGCCTGCCTGGGTTCAAGCAGTGGGGACTTTGCTCAGGATGGTGACCTGCCTCGTAATGAGAACCTCCCCCCACCTCCTACCCCAACCCCGCTTTGGAGCCCCTTGCTCCCCTGTGGCTCGGGCATGGCCAGCTCATGTTTAGGGCTGACTGGCCACAGAACATTTTGACAGTCAGACCTGCTCCAAATGGGGCTGTGTGACCTTCGGTAGTGACTTGACTTCTCTGAGTCTAAACTTCCAGCACATCCCCATGTCCTCAAGCGGAAGCCCAGGGTGGTGGGCACTTGTTCAGGGTCACAGGGCCCCAGTCCGTGTGCCAGGAGAAGCTGTTGGTGGGTACATTGGGTGTGGTAGTTAGATTCAGTTATCAACTTGGCCAGGTGAAGGTGCCTAGTTCTATTGCTGTGGACATGAGCCGATGGCATGTGAACCTCATCTGTTGCTGATTACATCTGCAGTCGGCTAGGAGGTGTGCCTGCTGCAATGAATGATGTTTGATTTATTGGCTGGTGCTTAAATGAGAGAGCTCAACGTAGCACAGCCCAACCAGCTCAGCATTCCTCATCTCAGCACTCGCAGCTCAGCCCAGGCCTTTGGAGATGTAGAAAGAAATTACCCCAGGGAAAGTTGTTGGAACCCAGAGGCCTGGAGAGAAGGCCAGCAGAGATTGCCCTGTGCCTTCCCGCATGAGAAAGAACCTCAGTTGAAAGTTAGCTGCCTTTCCTCTGGAGAACTAAGGAAATAAATCCCCTTTTAATAAAAGCCAATCCATCTCTGTTGTGTGGTATTCCAGCAGCTAGCAAACTAGAACAATCAGGTTTCAGTCGGAGGCCGGGAACTTCACTGGTGCCAGCTGAGAGTGCAGGAAGCTTGGCTTACAGTGCCTGCCCAGCCCCGAGAGCCTGGCCTGCCAGCCAAGGGCCTGCCTCAGTTCTCCACCAAAGCAGGGCTGGACCTGCATGAGTCGGACCAGAGGAAAGGAGCAGGGGGGCCTAGCTGTTCCCCCAGTTCCTCAGCTAAAGGGGCTGGAGCATCTAGGGGTCTGCTGGGTGCTGGGTTGACCCTGGAGCAGATACAGAGGATGGTGGAGAGGGCAGGGGTAGGAGGGAGGAAATCTGGGGCCGTACCCACAGCAGTCGGGGCAGTGAGTGTGCCCTTGTGTCCATCTGTTTCTGTGTCCCTGTCTCAAAGCAAACAAGAGGGAATCGAAGTCAACACTCCGCAACCCAGAAACAGAAAGGCCCTGAACTCTTACCCCTATGGTTTGCCCAAGAAATCGAGGCCCAGGGGTAGAATGGGGAAGGGACTAGCTCAAGGTGACATGACAAGTGGGGTCAGCAGAGCTCCTGGATGCCCCACCAACACCCCCCCCCCAGCCCTGGCACCCCCAGATGACACCAAACCTAGGCACCTTCCCGTGAGTTCCCAGCCTCCCCTTCACCACTGCCTCTCTCAGTTTCGCCGTCCCTCCTCCACGGTTTGCCCTTCCCCTATTCCCAGAGGAACTGAGGTCTGCACTTGTGCAGCCCCTTCCCCTGCCCCAGGGGCCCCAGGTCTGCCTTCCCCAGGGCTCAGCTCATTCTAGAAGCCCCAGGGCCCCCACGCCACCCTGGGCTGGTAAGGGAGCATGCAACCCAAGGGAGAGGGGAGCCGTGGGGAGAGTTCTCTGGGGGTGGTCTCTAAATGGGGGTGAAGGGGTCTATGGGGCTTCCTTCTCCCAGGGCAGTGTGGGATGTTGGGCGGTGATTAAGGGGTCCCAGCTGTCACTTCTCTTTGAACACACACCACAAGCTAGTAGGCTTATTATCTCCAGGACCAAAGGAAGCCTCTGCTCTGGCTTAGCCTCCTTCAGGGGTCCTTCCTTTAACAGCCAGGGGACCCCTCAGTCACCCCCCTTGGGGACAGCCACCCCTCCTGCCCTCCAGGCTAAGGTGTAGCCATGGTTGGCCCATTCAGAGAAAGCCTCTGAAAGGTGCAAGGGTGAAAAATCTGTAGAAGAGCTGTTGAGCAGTTTGTGAGCTAATTACACCAAGATTGTAGGGGAAGAGATGAGGAAGGGTTATGGCCACTTCAGGGCTGCTTCCCAGCTAATGTCTCACCCCAGCCCTTTTTTCTTTCTCTAGGCCCCCCTTTCTTTTCTCTTCTTTCCCTTGCATTGTATCCCACCCCTACCCCCAGCTGTTCCAGAAAGTCCCAGAAATGTTAGGTAATTTATTTCATTTACTTTTTTTTTTTTTTTTTTTTTTTTTAAAGGAAGGAAAGACAGAGAAGGAAGGAAGGATGGAAGGAAGGAAGGGAGGAAGAACGGGAAACATTTTTAAACATTTTCTTGTTTTATTATATTTTGTTTTGTTTTGCTTGTTTTTTACATGGGCTGGGGCCGGGAATCGAACCGGGGTCCTCTGGCACGGCAGGCAAGCACTCTTGTCCGCTGAGCCACCGCGGCCCGCCCTCATTTACTTTTAAAAGGAGCTTTTATATTCTCTGCCCTTCCTTATTCAGTCAGTCAAGCGTTTTAACTGTTGGTGTGGCTTCCTCGCGAGCCGCCTCCCCCCCCCCACCACATCCCCAGGAACTCAGGTGGACCTTTGGCTGATTTCCCCCACCCCTCAGTTACCCAGTGGTTCTCAAAGACAGATTTACCTACCGCTTGTGTTTGGAAAAGCTGGATAAAGCTAACGTTTGTGACCCACATCTTATGTTACACACAGCAGGGAGGTAGATGGTTTAAAGAAAACTTTTAAGTTTTCAGTTTGGAAAAGCTGAGTTGTTTGATGAAAGAAATCAGAGTCTCCCAGGAGACAGACCTTCCTGCAAAATCAGATTTTGATACATTCAACCAGATTTGGCCAGCACCCTTGCCTCCTTCATCCTTGTCATCTCCTAGGTGACACCCCCACCCCACCCCACCCCAGTGCTGGGGGGAGCAGAAGGGTGAGGGTTGTTGAGCAGGGCGCCCATGGAGGGTGGGGGGTGGGGGAAATCCTGGGTCCAGCTGTCCCTTGTGGTCCTTTTTCTGTGACCACTTGTTGTAGTTTGCTAGCTGCCAGAATGCAATACACCACAAACAGAATGGCTTTTAAAAGGAATTTAATGAATTGCTAGTGTACAGTTCTAAGGCTGAAAAAATGTCCCAATTAAAACACATCTATAGAAATGTCCAATCAAAGGCATCCAGGGAAGGATACCTTGGTTCAAGAAAGCCGATGAAGTTCAGGGTCTCTCTCAAGTGGAAGGGCACATGGCGAGCCCAGGGTCATCTGCTAGCTTTCTCTCCTGGCTTCCTGTTCCATGAGGCTCCCTGGGAGGTGTTTTCCTTCTTCATCTCCAAAGGTTGCTGGCTGGTGGACTCTCTGCTTCGTGGTGTTGCAGCATTCTCTGCTCTCTCTGAATCTCCTTCATCCTCCAAAATGTTCCCTCATTTATAGGACTCCAGAAACTTATCAAGACCCACCCAAATGGGTGGAGACATGTCGTCACCTAATCCAGTTTAACAACCCCTCTTGATTAAATCACATCTCCAGGGAGATGATCTGATTACAGTTTCAAACATACAGTATTGAATAGGGATTATTCTGCCTTTATGACATGGGATTTAGATTAAAACGTGTGGCTTTTCTAGGGGCCATACATCCTTTCAAACCCGCACACCACTGAACAGGCAGCTGAATTCCCATCTGTGTGTCAGCCCTGCTCTCCCATCAGCAATGTCGTTCACCCTGTCTCTGTCCTTTGCTTCTGGGTGTCCCTCCAGCTGTCTGTCTGTCTCTCTGCCTCTCCTTTAGGATGCCTTCCGCGCCTTCCACCAGGACCTCAATTTTGTGCGCAAGTTCCTGCAGCCCCTGCTCGTTGGCGAGCTGGCCCCAGAGGAGCCCAGCCAGGACGGACCCCAGAATGTGAGTGGGGGGCCTGGTGGGGGGGCCACGGGGGCACTGGCGGAGGTGGGAGCATTGCCGTTGTCCCCCGGGGGGATCTGGGCTGGCACTGGGTTGGCCGTCCCTTCTGGGGCCAGCTAGCACAGTGACAGCTCCAGATCTGGTTTGGCTGGACGCTTGCTGGTCCTTCCCTCCTCTGGGCCTCCCTGTCACAATGAGCTCATCTCTTATGGTTTTCCCCGCTCTGGCCTCCTCTAGTTCTCATGCACCCCACGCCTTTGGGGGAGCCTCCTCTGCCAGCCGGTTCCCCGGCTCTCACCCCAGCCTGGGTCCTCTCCGCCTAACATCACCTTCTTTATTTTTATTTTTTATTGTGCATTGGACCAGCTCTGGGATTCAAACCCGGGTCTCCAGCTCGGCAGGCCAGAATTCTTGGCGCTGAGCTACTGTTGCGTCGCCCCTTCCATCACATTTGACTCCCCCACCTTGGGCCTGGCCCTGGGTGGAGTGCCTGAGGCATGGGGAGCTGGGGGGGGAGGGGGTTCAGGTGAGGGGGGGGGCAGGTATCACATGCCCTTGGCTCACCGGTCACTGCACCCATGGCAGGCCCAGCTGGTCGAAGACTTCCGAGCCCTGCGCCAGGCAGCCGAGGACATGAAGCTGTTTGAGGCCAAGCCTGCTTTCTTTGCTCTCCTGTTGGCCCACATTCTCGCCATGGAGGCGCTCGCCTGGCTCATTGTCTACCTCCTGGGCCCCGGCTGGGTGCCCAGCACCTTCGCCGCCCTCATCTTAGCCACCTCCCAGGTGACCCCTTTCAGCCCTGGGTTGCACCTGCCTTAACCTTGCAGACCTGGGGCCGGACACGTGGGCACTCTGGACGCATTTGCTGAATGAATGAATGAATGGGTGAATGAATGAATGAGCAGCCAGAGAGCCCCCGAAATCATTTCATCTGTGGGTTGAGCTGCATTTTAAACGAGTCTGAGGAGGTTCCTTCTTTAACAAAGCCTGGGTGAGCACAGGGCGTGGAGTTAGAAGGCTGGCTCTGCCCCACAGCTCCGCCACGGCTTTCCAGGTGCCTCGACCTCCCTGAAACGCACTTGTTGACATCATTAGCTGTAGGGGTGTGCCCTGGGAGCTAGGAAGGCTCACTGGGGCTCCAGGGCTGGGGCCCCGAGGTGGCCAATTTCCTCCACCCTGGCTGAGCCGGGTACTCCACCCCCCACCCTGTGATTTCTGTCCTGCTGAGGCACCCTCCCAGGTACACGGGAGGACCCACCCCTGCCCTGCCTGTCTCCCCAGGCCCAGTGCTGGTGCCTGCAGCATGACCTGGGTCACTCCTCCGTCTTCCGGAAGTCCCGCTGGAACCACGTGGCCCAGCAGTTTGTGATGGGGCAGCTGAAGGTGAGTGGGGGCGGGGGGGGGCTGGGTAGGAGGCCGCAGCCAGCGGCCCTGCGGGGTCAGGCGAGGTGTGTGGGGGCAGGGTGGGGCGGGCACAGCCTGGTCCCCCACCTCTGAGTGCCCACCTCGTCCCCCCCACCCCCGCAGGGCTTCTCTGCCCACTGGTGGAACTTCCGCCACTTCCAGCACCACGCCAAGCCCAACATCTTCCACAAGGACCCAGATGTGACCGTGGCACCTGTGTTCCTCCTGGGAGAATCGTCGGTGGAGGTGCATGGGTGGGGGGGGCGGGAAAGGAGCGGGAGCCCACTTGGCCTAGGCCTGCAGCTAAAAGGGGGGCAGGACTGGCAGCAGTAACCCTGTAGCCTGGTCCAGCCCGGGTCCCTTGCCAAGCTCCAGGCCGAGCCGGGCCCCAGAGGTTCCCCTTCCCTCCCTCCCACCTCCCCAGCCCGCTGGGATGACAGCCCCATTTGCTCAAGTCTTGAGTGGCCACAGTCAGTCCCCAACCCTGCCCGAGAGAGGGAGAGCCTGGAGACCTGCTCCGCCCTCACCCCTCCCACAGCCACCTCCTGCCTTTCCACAGTACGGCAAAAAGAAATGCAGATACCTGCCTTACAACCACCAACACCTGTACTTCTTCCTGAGTGAGTACCCATTTGTCCTCCGGAGTTGGGGAGGTGGGGGTGGCCAGGCCTGACCTGCTTGTCTTCCCAGCCGCCTCCCGGGGAAGCGGCCAGCTTGCTAACCCTCACTGCCATGGGCACCCCCATTACACCCCTGTCCCCCCAGCCTGTACGGACTCTCCTAGGGCTGGGCCGATGCCTTAGCTATTCCTTAGCTGGCGGTACCTTCCAGCCAGATGCAATCACTGCCCTGCCTGGAGCTTTCCCAGCCCCTAGTTGGAATTCCTTCCTGCCCTTACATCGGGGTGCCCAGGGCTCTAAAGGGCTTGGGTAACCGTTGGGGTGGACAGAGTGAGGATTTAAGGGCTGGGATGAGGTGAGGGTGAGGGATAAGGGCCAGCCTGGGGAGGCCTTGAACGCCGAGGCGATGAGTGTAGACACACACACACACACACACACACACACACACACACACACGTGCTCTGCTCCTTGCAGTTGGCCCACCACTGCTCACCCTGGTGAACTTCGAGGTGGAAAACCTGGCGTACATGCTCGTGTGCATGCAGTGGACGGTGAGTGGGGGTCG
This sequence comes from Tamandua tetradactyla, assembly GCF_023851605.1. Classification (NCBI taxonomy): domain Eukaryota; kingdom Metazoa; phylum Chordata; class Mammalia; order Pilosa; family Myrmecophagidae; genus Tamandua; species Tamandua tetradactyla. The sequence continues at coordinate 13,103,595 of NC_135335.1, forward strand.
GGGGGGCGATCCCTGCTCAGGCTCCCCCCCGGGCTCACAGCTGGGGTGGCAGCAGGTGGGGTTTCCGGAGGCTGGCGCCTGTCTGCGATGCAGACAGCTGTGACGGTGCCGTACGTGTATGTGTGCAGGGGAAGAGGGAGTGTGGGCATAGCGCTGTCATGTGTATTTGTGTGCAAGGGAAGAGCGAGCAATGTGTGCAGGGGGCATGGTTGTCTGTCCAGGTGGGGGCATCCTCCCTGGGCCAGCTCTGCCAGGCATTTGTGTCCCAGACTCCCCCCCTCCTTCCCTCTGTGCCTAGTCCCATGAGATTGGCGGGGCAGAGATCCTTTCCCTTTATCCAGCTTAGAAAACCAAGGCCCAGGGAGGGACAAGTGACCTGTCAGGGTCCAGGGCAGATGAAACGGCAGAGACAGCGGATGTTCCCAGCTCCCCCTCCCACCTCCCAGACCCCTGCTGCCTGGAACACCCTATGCCACCCCCCCCATCTCCACAGGACCTGCTCTGGGCTGCCAGCTTCTACTGCCGCTTCTTTTTGTCCTATGTCCCCTTCTACGGCATCCCCGGGGCACTCCTCCTCTTTGTTGCTGTCAGGTACGACCTGGTTGAAAATGGCAGGGTGCTGGTGGGGGGGTGGGGGTTGTGCCATGCAGCCAGCAGGATGGCTCGGAGCGTCCATTTCCCCATTGCAGAATGGGGACCACAGCCCCCCCCCACCTCTCGGTTATTGGGAGCATCGAATGAACATGAGAGAGGTGGGAGCACAGGTGCCACAGGTGGGGTGGGGGGGAGCAGCTACTGCCTTTGCAGGAGGCCCCTGGGGGGTTCCCACCCTCCAGAGCAGGGCTGCTCGGGGCTCAGCCTCCCCCAGCGTCTTTAACTCCTGGCGAAGGAGTGACTGCAGTCCCATTGTACAGATGTGGAAGCGGAGGCCCGGGTCTGGGTGACCGCCCACCCCCCAGCCTCCACCCACGGCACCCAAGTGCCAAGGACTCCCCCCACAGGGTCCTGGAGAGCCACTGGTTCGTGTGGATCACGCAGATAAACCACATCCCCAAGGAGATCGGCCATGAGAAGCACCGCGACTGGGCCAGCTCTCAGGTGGGACTGAGGCAGGGTGGGCGGGGCCCGTGCTGGGGGCGGGGGGAGAAGGGGAAAGGGGGGAGTCCCAGCTGGGAGCCAGCCCGCCGGGAGCTGGGGGGCATGGGGGGAGGAGCCGGGACCCTGTGCCAGCCTCCCTCCCCTGCACCCCACCCACTCCTGGCAGCTGGCAGCCACCTGCAACGTGGAACCCTCACTCTTCAACGACTGGTTCAGCGGGCACCTCAATTTCCAGATTGAGCACCAGTGAGTATGGGCCCAGACTGGGGCCACGGAGAGGGTGCGATGGGGGCGGGAGGGGGGAATGCCCAAGCCCAGGGGCTGGACTGGGAGCCCCGTCTTTGCTTTGGGAGACCAAGATGCAAGTGGTGGGTTGCTGGGAAGGGATGAATGGGCAGGGGTGGGGTGCTCTCTGGCATGTCCCCCCAACCCAGCGCCGCTGTGTGTGCTCTTTCCCCATCTCCACCCCCAGCCTCTTCCCCACGATGCCACGCCACAACTACCGCAGGGTGGCCCCGCTGGTCAGGGCGCTGTGCGCCAAGCACGGCCTCACCTACGAGGTGAAGCCTTTCTTTACCGCACTGGCGGACATTGTCGGGTAAGGGTGCGTCCGGGACCCGTCGGCTTGGTGGGGAGGTGGGGGGCTTGCCTCATCCCAGCCAGCCCCCATCTGCGTTCGGGGCTCCCCGGGTCCACCCTTACCCAGACCCCTCCCTCCCCACTGAGAGCCAGCACTGGCCCATCTCTCTGGGCTTGCTCACACAGCGAGCCTGTAGGATCCCCTCCCCGGGCCCTGCCCTCGGTGCCACCGGTACATCCGTGAGTGGGACAGGCCGAGACCCCTGCCTTCCTGGAGCTGACGTTCCAGCAGGGGTAATAGGAAATGAGCAGTACAGAATAATTAAATAAGCAGTTTGCAGAAAACGTGAGGGTGGGAGTAGTGCTATGGCCAGAAAAACAAAAACCACCCCCTCTACCCCCCGCCCACCAAAAGGGCAGTGCCAGGGGCGGGGGCTGCAGTTTTTAATAGCATGGCAGGGTGGGGGGCCCATCTGCAGAAGGTGAGGCAAGCGGACCTGGGTGGTAAGGGGACTCGCCACCAGATCTCTGCAGGAAAAGCATTCCAGGTTGAAGGAACAGCAGGGGTGGAGGCCCTGAGGCAGCCGGCTGAGCTGGAGCACAGCGAAGGGGGGCAGTGGGGCTGGGCAAGGCCCATGAGGTCCTAACCCCCACCTTTACCCCCTACCCCTGCCTCCCCAGGTCCCTGAAGAAGTCTGGTGACGTCTGGCTGGAAGCCTATCTCCACCAGTGACGGCAGCACCCAGGCAGGTGGAGAAGGGGTAAGGACCCCTAGGCTCCACCAAGCTGGCCCCAAACAGGATCGGCATTGCACACACCCCCTGCACCCCACCCACCCACCGCTCTGCTCCCCCTGCCCACCGAGACCTCAAGTAGAGGGATGGTACCAAAAGAGGGAACATGGCATGTGCTCCTACAGCAAAGATTTCTGCAGCTCTGTTATGGAGTAGAGCATTGAATTGGCTTGAATTTTGGAGCTGGAGTGTACCCCAGACTCCACAAGGGCAGCTCAGGTCCTTGGGCCCTGAGGGTGTTTGGCAGGGAGGGAGGTGGCTTGAGGAGCTCCCCTCTGCTCGCGGCAGGGCAAGTCGTGCTGGGCTTAGCTTTACTCGAGTCCTTGCCAAAATGGGCCAGGGGTGTTCCTAGCAGGAGGGCCAGGGGGCCCGGGGCTGGGGCCTCGGCTTCAGGTGCCTCCAGGGCATGGGAGGTGGCAAGCCGGCGTTTCTCCTGACCTGCCCCCGCTTCCTCCTGCAGCCCTGCGTGAGCAGGTGGGCCACCTGCCGTCTCAGTCCCCGCTCTTGGCGTTGCACAGGTGAGGTGCAGTGTGGCTGTGCTCAGGAGACCCACGCCAGCAATGCCCCTCGCCCCCCCCACCCCCACCCCGGGGCCCGTTGCTGGCCTGAGATTGCTGCAGTGAATAAACTGGACCTTCCAGGCTTGGTGTTTCCATTCCTTGAATCCCTGGAGTGTGGGGGCAGTGTCCTCAGGCAGGGCACCACCCTTCCCCAGCTTGCAGGCTCCTCAGCTGGAAAATGGATGTGATTGGACTGGGCCTGTGGGGTTCAGACAGTCTGGGGAGGGCTTTGAATTTGCCTCTTGGGGTGTCTCTTCTGAGCCCGACAGAGAGAGTAGGTGACCTCCAAGCTGAGCTGGAGGTTTCCTTTGAAGCAATTGTCAGCAGTTTAAAAAGAAGAGTTGAAAAGGCTGTTCTGGGGTTTCTCTGAGGCTCCTTCTGCAGTGGGAGTCGGGGTCACCCCACCAGCTGCAGGGATGCCCCCATCTCCTTGCCTGGGCTCTCGTTGACCTGACCCTGGAAGCAATGTAGATACTGCAACTCTTGTTAAATTCTTAAGTCTACTGCCCCCCATGAGGAGGCGCCCCTACAAGTCTGCCCTGGGGACCCCCAGCTAGTGACCCCACCAGCCTCCTCCTCTCCTCATGCTAATGGGTACTGCGTCTATGCAGACAGGGACCCCAGAGGCTCTGGTGGTCTTCCCTAGGATCTCCCTTCTGGGTAGTCTTCCCTAACTTCCAGGGCTCCTCCCCTGCCTGCACCCACCTCCCCAGCCCTGTGGCCCAAGTCTGTGTGGGGAGCACCTGCAATCCTGGCTTCTTTCACTCCTGGCAGCGGATGTCAGGTCACAGCCTGATCCCCTAAGGCTGCAGCAGGTTTTCCAAGAAAATGAATGAGAAGGCAGACAGACAATGTGTTTGGATCCTGCTTCTCTTACCCTGGGTCACGAGAGCATGGAGCGGTGGTGCACCCCTCCCCACCCCCCCCAGCTTCCACCATCCAGGAGGCCCAGGGGTAGGCAGCTTGGAGCCCCCCATAACAACCCTGCCCCAGCCCAGGGCAGCACCAGCAGGAGCCTCCTAGGCAGGACTGGGCCAGAGCGGAGGGATCTTGTCCCCTTTGCCAGGAGGAGTGCCAGGCACCCCACCCATCCCGCTTGGACCCACCCCGCGCAGCTCCTGCCTCCTGTTTCTCCCTGGAGACAGGCAAATCAGGGGACAACTCAAGGCTTTGGGGCCTCGGGGGAGTCATTCAACAGCTCAGAGCCCTGATACCGCCCCCTGGGGTGATGAAAGCTAAAAGAGAGACTGTGCAAAGGCCAGGGCTTGTGCGTGCCAAGAGCTCGCAGCGCCCAGAAATGTGCTCCCAAATTTTACATCTGCCGTCGAGGCCCTGGGTTCTCAATTTGAGCCCACAGCACTGGGTCTGTCACCTGGGCCAAGCTTTCTGCCCTCTCTGAGCTCAATTTCTTCCTGAGGGTGCAACCGGGTGCTCCTGGCTGGAAAGCAAACTTCTGCCCAGCACGTGTCCTGCCTTCAGGTTGTTCCCTCTGCTGGGGGGGTTGGGGGTGGGGGTCCACTGGTCCATCTCCTGTGGACTGCTGGGGCACCTGGCAGAGGCTCCGTAGGGGTCCGGGCACTGGCTGCCGGACACCAGGGGTGGGGATGGGATTGGGGGGTTAACACCGAGGACTCCGGGGCCGCAGCCTGCCCCCGCTTAGCGGGAAGGCTGATCTTGCAGCGCTGCCCGGGAGCGCCCAAGGTGTCTGCCCCGCCGTGGCGCGCGCGAGAGGTCTGCACCGCTCTGGGGCGCCCGTGCTCTGCGCTGCCCCTAGCGGCGGCCGCGGGAAGTGCGCCCCCTCTTCCGTCCACAAATGGGAGGTGGCTACGTAGGAACTTGGCCATTTGGGGGGCCCCCGGCCTTAAAGTAGTCACCCCAGGCCTCTGCCTGGAATCCTGTCCCTTGTCCCGCTCTGCCCTCCATGGTAGAGCCGCTGGAGACAGACCTTCATTCATCGTGGGCTCAGCCCCCCTTCTCCCTCTATTGGTCTCTTGATTCAGCCTTAGGGAGTGAGCAATGGCCAGTTTTGTGAAAGGAAGAAGGGGAAGGCCTTAGCGGGGCATCGAAGGGACACTGTGTCCCTTTTTTATCATCTGCACAGAGTCCTGGGCCCAGAGAAAAAGCAAAGCCACTGAGGGAAGGTATGACTCACTTGTGCATTTGTTCCTTCAATCAACCAACTTTTACTAGGAGTCTCTCCTGGGCCCACCCCACGGGCTTTGGAAAGATATATTTGCAGGAACCAGCTCCTGCCTGTGATGTCGGCAGAGGGGAGGGAGGAACAGGACTTTGGGAGGTCTCTCAGCCATCTCCCTCCCCAACTTAACAGACCATTAGGGTTTCTGAGTGTCCAAGGGCCTTGCCAGGCCATGACTGGCCCTGGTGTACCAGCTCCAGACACAGCCCTGGCCGCCCCTGCCAGGGGCCTGGCACCCTGCACATGCCGGCATGACCACCTTTTATCAAGGTAACCACCCCACGATGGGTGAGGTCTCATCTCCCTGGGGGTACCTGCCCTCCACCACCTTCACTGCCAGCCACCAGACCTCATGGGAGTGGTGTGACGTTTGACATGATGGAAGATGAGAACAGAAGGTCTATTGGGCTGACTGGGTTGGGAGCAGGCTGCCATGTCCCTGTATGGCCTTGGGCCATCTTCCCCCACCTTGGCCTCAGTTTCCCTACATGAATGGAGGCAGTGGGGCCCTGTGACCCCTATGGGCCTGGACATTTGGGTGCCATGACTTTAGCAGAGGGTGGGGATCAGAAATTCCACGATTTTGTGTTGGGAAAAAACTTCAGTGGGGTGTGATTAAGCAGAGTTTCTTGACCTAAGGGTAGTGTTTAGGATCAGTCAAAATGGGGCAGATTGGTGGAGGGGAGGAGAAATCACAGCAGATGGTTAACAGTCCATGCATCTGGGCCAAAGTTTACCTGGTATCCTTCATGGTCATAGCACCCCCCCCCAAGGCCTCAGTTTCCCCTACAATAGCCCCCCACCTCTCCAGGGTCCCTGGTTGTTACCACTGATGTACCCTTTCAGCTGGCAGGGGTTGGGGAGCATGGGCTGGGAGGACATACTGCCAGCCCTGTCCTCTACCATCCTGGCAGTTAGGGACCCAGGCACAGGTAAAGAGGGATGGATGGCATGGTCTCCACCGTCTCTAATGGGGCCTGCATTGAGGGCAAGGCCAAGGGCCCAGAGGTGTTTGGAGGTGACAGCATCCATGGAGCCCCTCCAGCCATCTCTTCACTGGACAAACGGGGAGACTACGGTTCAGAGAGGGGAAGGGGCCCACCCCAAGACCACAGAGTCAGGGGTTAGTGGACTCTACTTCAGACACCCTGGGGGCTGAGCACTGGGGAACCACCCACTCGCTCAGCAGGGCCAGTGGCTGAGCTGACACACGCAAAGCTGGAGTTGGGACAGCAAGAAGCTACCCTCTCCTTCTTGACCTTCCCTGGCATGTTCAGCTCGAACCTGCCAGCCGAGCAGGGCAGGGGCCTATGGACAGCAACATCTATCAGTGCTCCAGCATGTTCCTTTGGATGCTCATGGGCTCTGGGGTAGATAGACCTAGCACCCACTGCATATGAATGGGTGGCCCTGAGCTATGATGACACTGACCTCCCTGCCAGGTTGTGGGGACTGAAGGAGCCGCTGCATGGACAGGATGGAGTCTCTGGTCTCCAGGGCCTTGCTCAGCCCATCTAAAAGGACTGGGTCTCTGTTTGTCACCAGCCCTGTGTGCTGCTCAGGAAATGGGTAGAGGTGGGCAGAGGGGACAAGTCTGGAAGAAACTAGGTTCCCCACCAGGCTAGGGACCTGGTCATGGAAGGCCAGTTGGTCCAGAGGTGTGGGCAGGCCCTGGTGGATGAGAGGTAGGACAGATGGTGAAGGTGGCCTGTGCAAGCCCTTCCTTGGCAGCTTTGGAAGCTGGGTTCTCATTGACTGGTAAGAGGGTCCACAGAAAGAGGAAGTTGGGCCAATGCACTTGAATCATTTGCATTGAGTGCCTTTCAGGGAAAGGAAGAGGAAGTTCATTTTTTTAGGGACGGGGGGGGGGGGGGGGCAGGGGTGCATAGCTGGGAATCGAACCCCAGTCTCCTGCATGGCAGGCAAGCATTCTACCACTTTTAAGCCACCTGGGCACCCAGAAGTTTTTTCTTAAGCAGAGGCCACAGGGTGTCAGGGTAGGCCAAGCACAGTGGTGGAGAGGGGGAAGGGAGAAGGAAAATGCAGAGGGAGGGGGTGGGCTGGCTTTCTTCCAGGTGCCCTGGCCCAGGTGGCAGTCACTTGAGCTGGGAGGGAGCCCTAGCTGTCCCCAAAGGGCTCTGTTCTTACCAAGCTACAAGGAAGTGAGAATAAAATTACTTTTTATTAAAAAAAAAAAAAAAAGTAGAATAGGGAAAGAACATGATAAAAATTAAGATCAGTTCCCTATGGATTCCCTCTGCCTCTGGGGGAACAAGAAATCGCTGGGGGGGGGGGCCCTGTTTTCTCAGCGGGAGGTCTCATGTTGCCATGGCAACCTGCAGCTGCTGCTGATTCCCTCCTGGCTGGCCAGAGGCGGGGGGCACTCTGAGCTTGGCCATGCCCCTCCACACCCCCCAGTTCCCTGAATCTAAATACTGGTTAGTGGGTTAGATTTTTTAAGTGCGGCAGGTCCTGGAAGCTGCCCTGCCCTTCAGCCCGTGCCCTCTCCCTCTTACGTTCCCATCCCCTCTGTCTCATCTGTCCTCACCTCCAGCCCCACCCTCATCAGACATCCCCCCCCCCCCCCCGACTTTCCTGGCTCTTCTGGGTCGCCTCATTCCAAGACCCCTCCCCTTCCCATCATTCTCTGCTGCCACTGCTCAGCCCACCGGGTCCTGGGGAGAGGGGGCCTGGCGAGCAGCATTGGTAAAAGGCAGATTGTCATTAGGCCCAGGCCCCCTGCTATCCACCCATTAGGATGCATCCAGGCAGCAAACGGTTAACAAGTGGTAAGGTCAAGACACAAGAGAGCTGCAGACAGACAGACAGACAGACAGACACAGCATATCCAAAGTAGCCACTCCACTGTGAGGCAGCGGCTGAAATGAGAGAGCCCCAGCTCTCCACGAAGTGGCCCGGACTGGCCGGGACTGGCCAGCAGGGTTAACAGGACAATTGGGAGATGGTGGGTTCTGATGACTCCAGATGTGTAGGCGTCCCCACCCAGGACGAGCATGTGAGCGTGGACGAGGGGGGTCTGCGGGGCTGAGCCTCCGGGCTGGCTGCTCCTCATACCCCTCACTACCCCCTCCCCCCAGCTGCTGCCTCTGCAGGGTCGACCTTAGGGACACCCCCAGCGGTCCCAAGGCTGTAGGCTCTGGAGTTGGGGAAGAGGCCGGAATAAAACCTGCAAGGGCCCTGGGCTGGCGGTGGGGGCTGGAAGGCCCATCTCCCTGGGCTTCGGGGTCTGGGCACCTGAGGGGAGGCCCAGGAACCAATCCCACCAGTGGGATGGAGCTCTGGGCCTCTCTAGGTGTCAGCTCCCTACAAAAGGGCATGGCAACTGTGTCATTCAGGAGAGTGGAACCAAGCCTGGGGCGTGGCGGGGAGTGGGGGTGGAGGGGGTATGGGGAGTCGATTAGGACCCTGCCACACAGACCCCCAAGAAAAAGAGCCTGAGGGAGAAAAGGCGAGTGTGAGCCTGGGGCCCAGGCTGCAGGGGGTGGGAGGGAGCCACAGGCCGGCCTGTGGGCCTCTGGTCTCCTCGGTCCTTTGGGGTGGCGGCACTGGTCCTGCCACCATCTCTGCTCCTTGGGGGAGGGGGCCAGGAAGCAGTAGGGAGAGGGCTGGGCTGACTGGAGGTGTGTGTGGGGGGGGGCAGGCCCCCTGAGGAAGTGTGGAGGGACAGAGAAGCGGAAGAAGGAGGGAAGGTCAAAAATGGGCTCCAAGGGCGGGCTGCGGTGGCTCAGTGGCAAAGTTCTCGCCTGCCATGCTGGAGACCCGGGTTCGATTCCCAGTGCCTGCCCATGTGAAAAAAAAAAGGGCTCCATAAGCTTCCCGGACACCCCTCAGTACCCAAGCCCACCCCTCCCCTTGGCCATCACGCCCACCTGCTCCCCCTTCCCCGTGGGTGCCCTGAGAACTGCAGCTTCATTTGTGGAGGTAGGCATCCAGCCACAATTCCCCGGACTTCTTCAGGGACCTGGGAACAGACAGAAGGGTGAGGTTGGCCAGGGACCGGGATGGACAGAGGCCAGGGAGGCCTTGGAGTGGGCAGGCTGGGGAGGTCGGGGGCATCCACCCAGCACCCAGCACCCAGCTGCTGGGGCTTGCTTGGGCCCCCAGGGAACGTCCCAGGAAAGGATGGAGAGAAAGGTCCTCTTCCAGCCCAAAGCAAGAAGCCCAAACGCCCAGGCCGGTTCAGACACGGGCTTAGAAGACAACAGGAGGTGCCCACGGGGTGGGTGGGGGTGGGTGGTGGAGATACCCTTGTGGTCCCTGCCGGGAGCTGACCGTGTGCCTCTCGCGGCCTCCCTCGGCCACAAGGGGTCCTGGCAGCTGTGGGCCCGCCACCCCAGTACCTGATGATGTCCTGCAGAGCCCTGGCCAGTGGCTTCTCCTGGTACTCAATGCCGTGCTTGGCACACAGAGACTTCACCAGCGGGGCAATCTTGTAGAAGTTGTGCCGGGGCATGGTGGGGAAGAGGCTGGGAGGAGAAGGGCAGTGTGTGAGGATGCCCAGGGCCGTGCGGTCCCCACCTCCTCTCACAGCCCCTGCAGAGGCTGGCTGTGGCCCCCGGGGGCAGGGCACTGCCAGGGGACAAGGGTCGTGCAGGTGGCCCAGTCATGCGGGGGATAAAGGGGCCGTCGGTGAATGTGGGTGGGGTTTGTCCTTTAGGGGCGTGGAAAGACACTGGATGGCCAAAATGCCGTGTCTTCCAGAAAAGGGAACAGAAGCAATGGATGGGGGATGGGGAAGTGGAGGAAAAGCAGGAGGGAGGAAGAGACACGGTGACAGGGAGGTGGCAGAGAAGGCTGGCGGCATCAATGACCTGTGCCCTGCCAGCCTCGCAGGATGGAGTGAAGACGCCTGGGAAAGCACCCTACACCTGGCTGGGGACACCCACCCACCTCTGAGAGATGCCACAAGGGAGCTAGCAAGGGGCAAGGACCTTGGCAGGGCAGAGACAGGTACTGCCAGGCTCTGCTCTATGCCCAGCCCAGGGCTGGCGGCCAATCCCCCCCCCCCCAAGTGCCCCACGCTCACTGGTGCTCAATCTGGAAGTTGAGGTGCCCGCTGAACCAGTCGTTGAACAAGGACTGCTCCACGTTGCAGGTGGCTGCCAGCTGCAGAGGGAAGGGGGACGGAAGGCCACGAGCAGATGGGAGACCGTGAGCCTCAGCCTTGCCCAGGGTCTGAGCCCCGTGGATGAGCAGGCCACCTCCCCCACCCCATCATACCATCCTGCCTGGAGTCCTCGTCCGGCCCCCACTCCCCTCCAGTCCCTTCAGAGGGTTCCCGTGGCTTAGCTCTGGACCCAGGCAGCCCCAGGAAAAGCCCACCCTGGGCCTGGGTCCACTGGGACCACAGAAGCCAAGTCTCTAGGTGGGGGGGCTGCAGACCTGACTGCAGCCATCCAGGCTCCCCAGGGCGACCAGCTCTGGTGGCCTCACCTGGCTGCTGAGCCAGTCGCGGTAAGGCTCCCGGTCAATCTCCATGACGATGTGATTCATCTGTGTGACCCACACAAACCAGTGGCTCTCCAGGAACCTGGAAGAGAGCGCGGGGCTCGGTGCCAGGTTCTCGGGAGGCCCCACCGGGCACGGGCCACGGCGGGGACAGAGCCAACTCTCCCAACTCGCCCAGAGCAGGCACAGGAGATCCCAGGCAAGAGGTAGGGACGTGGGGCTTTCTGCGTGTGACCCTCACGTCAAGGTTCCCCATCAGAACCAGGGCTCCTGAGGCCCCCGGGGTTAACCAGCAAAAGCTCAGGCACCTGATCAAGTTGAGGAAAAGGAGGGCTCCCAGGATGCCATAGAAAGGGATGTAGGTGATGAAGAAACGGGTGTAGTAGCTGATGGCCCAGGCCAAGTCCTGCAGGGAGAAACGAGATCAGGTGTGGGCCTGGCCACCCTCCCGGCCGCAGAAGGGCACACACACGCACGGCCTCTAGGAAGTTGGCACAGGTGCCTGGAGATGCCACGTCTACACTGCCTGCCCACTCAGGGTTTGCAGTGCCGCCTGTGTTTCTAGGGAAATGCTGAGCGTCGCAGCAGCTGGAAGGGGACTGTGTGCTCTTACAGGGGTGGGCCCAGGGGATGCCAGCTGCAGGGGCAGCCCTGAGCAGGAGCCGGAGGTCAGCAGCCCTTTTATGGGTCTGGGGGAGCGCTGAAGATACATACATAACCTGCCCTGTCCCTGCTCACGGGGCTCCTTCCTCGCCTTACGTAGAAGCAGGGCAGTGTGGGTGGCAAACACCAGCAGGTGTCGTCTGTCCCTTAACGCAGAGCCCACCCAGCCACCTTGGGCACTGCCGGCCCCCTGCCCCACCCGGTTCTCCTCCTGCCTCTCACACTGTCCCCTCTCTACTCAGCTTTCTGCTTCCTGCTCCTCACTGGGGCGTCCTTCTCCAGGGTCCTGGGCAAGCGTCTCCCCTCTGGCTACCCCCAACCGTCCCATCCTCCACTGCAGGTTCACAGGCTCTGCAGAGGCAGCCCTTCACCCAGGGCCACAGGTCTCAGCTGGACCACAGCGTTAGCACCCCCTCCCCCCCACCACTGGTCTCCTGCTTTCCCTCAGGCACCCCAGAGCAACCAGAGTGAGTTTCTTAAAACTGAGCAGATCCCGTCTCTCCCCTGCTAATGCCTCCCATCCCACCAGAATACCCTCTGTGGAACTCGGCCCCAGCCTCAGTCCCATAGGGAGCCACTCTCTCCTCCCCCACTTGGCCCAGCTCGCACCCACCTCAGGGCCTTTGCATGGACTTTCCTCTGCCATAAGGGCTCACCCCCGGGTTTCTGCATGGCTGGCTCCTTCCTGAACCTGAGACCTCAGCTTCATGCCACCTCCTCGGGGAAGCCTTCCCTGGTCACCCAGCTTCAACTAGCTCCCAGTGTTTCTTCAGGACACGAGACTATCTTATATCCATTGGATAACTCCCTGTTCTGTTCTTAGTTTGCATCGTAGCTTCTTGCCTGACACCAAGAACACCAGCTCTGTAAGGAGAGGCTTGGTCTCTGCTGCACCCCAAGAGTCTGCTATATAACTGGTGCTCAATAATCTGTCTTGTTGGCTCCTCATCTAGATGTTTTTCTACCCCAGCTGCCATGGCACTGGCTCAGCCTTCTGGAGCTCTTGTGGGGACTGCTACAAGAGCTGGACTGCCCTGCTCACTTCTCCTCCCCGGCTTGGCAGGGAAGTGGGTCAGTACTGGCTCCAGAGCCAGGCTGCCCACACATTCAAATTCCAGCTCCAGCATCAACTGATGGAGCTGTGGGTGACCTACTGAGCCAAGCCTCAGTTTTCCCATCTGCATAACAGGGAAAGGGCCTAGCAGTCAGGTACTATGGGGGTTGAGCATGTGCTGCAACGAGAAGCATGAGCCACGATGATTTGAGTCCAGTCCCACCACAGCAGAGCCATCTGCCTAGAGCTCTTTCTAACCTGCCAACTGGGTCACCTCCCTGCCACCTCCCCAGCCATCGCTGGCCTCCTTTGCCGCTGAGGATGGGATAAAATCCAGCCTCTGGATCGGGTGTACTGGCCCTTTGCAGCCTTGCCTACTGATCTAGCATCCTGTGCAGCCCGTCTCTTGACCGTGTGTCCCTGCTGTGCTCACTCCTGGGGCTGCATCTGCAGACAGGCTGTCTCATCCACCCAGAGGCTCCTTCTCCCCTCCCCTGCTCAGCGAATGCCTCCTTCACTCTTACCTCCACATACTTCCCTGTGCTGGGGACCGAATTAGGTGCTGGGAGCATCAGGAGGGGGTTCTGAGACCCTGAGACAAGGACAGGCCTATAAAGAGATGACTTCAACATTGCATGGAAGGCCATGGAGATGGTGATGAGGGGAGGTTTTGGGGGATGCTACCAGGATCCTGGGATTTAGGAAAAGCCTCTCTCATGGGGTGGGGCCCCAGCTGGATTAGGATCCACCATGGGTGAGCCAAGCAAGGACATGTGCACAAGAATGATGTGACTAGAAGCCAGGCTGGCAGAGTAGGGAGTGGGGTGGGGGGCAGGGACTATACACCCATATAAGAATATACACTTCTTATGCTCCAGTCGCAGGGCTCAAGGCTGAGGAGGCAGATTGGGGCTAGGCCAGGTCAAACTAAGGAACGTGACCTTAATCTTGTGGCAATGGAGAGCCATGACAAGCTTAAAATGGCACAACGTGACCAAATGAGTATCTTCAAATAGATCCCTACCAACTGGAGCTGGGATGGAGCAGGAGGTTATTTCTTTAGCTCAGACAAGAAACCACGGAGGCCAAACCAGGACCCACAGTGCTGGGGAGGGGGGTGACGGATTCCGGGATTTAGGGGGCACAGGCATTTGGTGGTTGTCAGGATTCTAAGCTGGTCGCCCACTTTGGCCTAGGTGACTGGGGGCCGGGGTGCCATTGGCTGAGCAGGAAAGGAGGAGGGGGAGCAGCTCAGGAGGGGCTGGGTCAGGAAAAGTCTAGAGGGCCACCAAGACCCCAGGATCCAAGGAGGTGAGGGAAGCAAATCTTCTAAGTCCTGCCTCTACTTTCCATCACATTCTTTTAAGTTGCTTTATGTGTGTATGTGTGTAGCACACAGTAGCAAGTACATTTACGTCTAATGGGGGTGTATGCTTACTTATCCATTTCTGTGTAGGGAGTGATCTGTGATCCAAATGGAGAGCGCTGGCCCGTCAGCCCAGGCTGGTGCAATCAGAGGAGGGAGGAGAACTAGAAGAGGCAAGGACTTGGAAGCCCATGGGGTTGAATTTCCAATGGGATTGGTCAGGGATATAACCCGATGCTGCAAGAATCCAGGAAGGTGAGGCCTGGAAAGCACCCCTGGGGTGTGGCCGTAGAACAGTACAAGTCTCTAGAGCATCCCTGAAGCTCTTAGAGTTTAGCAATCCTTTTCTTCTAGGCACAGTTTCTCAGCCTTGGCATTGTGGATCCTTGGGGTGAGATAATCCTTTGCTGTGTGCACTGTAGGGTATGTGCTGCCTCCCTGGCTTCTACCCGCTAGATGCACGGTCTCCCCATGCTGCCAGAGTCCCCTGGGGAGGCAGAATTGCCCCTGACTGAGAACCACAGCCCCAGACCACAGCCGTACTCTGGACCTAAGCTCCCTGTTACCGTAAATCAGAAAATCACGGTGCAAAGCTGTTTCTGCTCCCACGTGGTCACGAGCTCCTAAGGGATGCATGTGGTCTTTCCATCTAGAATCCTTTGCACCAAGCAGGGGATCGGCCAACTGCCTTTTTACAGCCTGAAACCCCAAGTCCAGCCCGCCCCATCCACCTGAACCCTGCAAACCTGGCCAGCCGTGAGAACAGAGCCTGGCTCCCTATTGCCAGGTGCTTCCCCAAAAGCTTGACGGTAAGGGGTCCCCAAAAAGATCTGAGGGGCCCTATCAGATTTCCCTAGCTCTGCCATCTGATCCCTTTCCGGAACCCTCCTCTGATTTTCTTTTCCACCATCCCTATCTATTGCTTTGTTCCTTGTGCAGTAAAAGCCATTAAATATTTATGTCAAGTCATCTGCCATAAAAGCTAATTAGAATACCCTCGGTGGGATCACCTGACCCACACAGCAGGGCTCGGGTGTTTTTCAGCTGCGGAGAACTTCTGGGGCCTGTGGAATCAGCCATGAATGATACGATAAGGGCAGCTCTGGGTTCAAGTTGTGGTCACTGAACGGGTCCAAAAACCCTGGGCCTGTCTTTCCCTTGCTCCAGCCCTCACCTAGCCCCATGGGTCAAACGAGGTGAAATGATGTAATGAGGTGGCAGCAGCTAGCCTTTCCTGGAACATGGGAGGTACTGACAAAATGTTTGCTTTTTAGGAAAAGGGACGTCTCAGAAGTTGAGCACATACCGGTTCTATCAGGACAGACTGGCAGAGATGGCGGGGCCCGCCTCTCTCGCCAGCCCCCCACCTGCTCCTGAAGTCCGAGGGGGAGCCCTCCTAGCTGTCACCAGACAAGGCCCCTCTGTCCAGAACTGCGATGACAGCACATCAGCTGAAGTACCTGGAAGCCCTCGAAGTGCTTTACAAATATGAGGTGTTGTGATTTGCAAGAGATAGAGGCCGCTGGCACGGGGGAAGGGGTGAGTCCAGGACCTGGCATCAGAAGGTCTCGATTCTAATCCCCAAATCCCTTGGGTGTCACCCAGGGCAAGTCTCAACCTTTCAGAGCCTCAATATCCTCCTGGGTGAAATCAGGTTTAAAAAACAAACAAACCAGCCAAACCTGCTGCCCCCTGAGTGTCCATTTGTCCGTCTTTGGCCCAGACAACCCCACGCTGCTGCAATAAGGCTCTGCCTTCGTGACCGCGGCGCTGTCCCCTAACACGAAATCCCCCAGCTGCCACCTACATAAACTCAGGGACGCAGGATGGGCACCATGCCGAAGGCTCCCCTGAGCCTGTCCTTCTCAGCCAGTGCCCGGCTGTCCCCCATTTCTTACCGGGCTCAGGGGATGCCTCTGCAGCCAAAGGCGGCCCACATCAGGAACTGTCCAAGGGGGGCTCTGCAGAGCCAGGACCCCCTGTATGTGTGTTGGGGGGGGTGGAGGGCTTCAGGCCTCCTGGGGGTCCCTTCCTGAGCGACCCTGGGGAGACCCCCGCATTGACCCACCAGTGGCCGCCACCCACGCCCCGAGCCTGGCACGGCCCACACTCACCACCCAGTCTTTCCGGACAATCATGGTCATGATGATCTGATACTGGAAATAGATGGGGATGAGCAGCGGCGGCCCAACTGCAGGGGAGAGAGTGGAGGTGCTCAGAAGGTTCTGGAACACGGAAGGCAGCACCAGCTCCGCACCGAGGCACCCAGGTCTCGGAGCCCGAGGAGGGGAGCCTGGGGCCCTGTCCCATCACCCCCTCACCCTGCACCCACTACGGGGACCACTGCGTGTGACCTTGAGCAAGACTCTCCATGCCTCAGTGTGCCCATCTAGAAAGTGGGGTAGCAGGGTTTGGGCGATGGCTGTGTGCCTCTCTCCTCTTCCCATAAGGGCCCTGCCCGAGGTTTATATGGGAGGCCCCCGTCTTGGGGCACCCCAGCACTCACTGAGGAAGAAGTACTCGTGTTGGTGGTTGTAGGGCAGGTATTTCAGCTTCTTCTTGCCGTACTGAGGAGAAAGGAGAAATCTTTAGCTCCCAGCTCCCCTTGGGTTCTGGCCGCCCCCAGCCGCCCCCATCCTTCAGTCCCCTTTCCCGGTCCGGCCAAGGCTGAGGCCCCTTCAGCCCCCTGGCTCCCCACCGCCCCCACCCCCTCCCTGTGGCTAACAGCCAAGTGTACCCCACAGCTGCTGCCTGCACCCCAACCACACCTGGCCTCATCAGTCCCGCTGGAGGCTGACGGTGCCAATGCTGGGGTCCGGACCCACCCTGACAGGGACGAACTCAATATTTGTTGAGTAAATGCACAACCGACTCACGCTGGGATACGGCACCCAGAGGTGTCGCCAACCCTTTGGGAGTCACCCTGGGGAGCAGAGTCTGCAGCGGCCCAGGGAACCCAAAGCAAGGACCTGGGCCGTTGTTAACGCTCACAGGGGAGCCTCCCTGCAATTTTCAAAAAGCTAATCATGCCTTCGCAGGCCAAGGCTCTCCCCTTAAGAGGCTCTCAGGGGAGGAGGCCGCAGCCAGGGCTCCCACGAGGTCCCAGCAGGGCACAGGGGCCCCACCCTCTCGGGGTCTGCACTCCAAGGCGACCTGACGCCAGGACTCTCCTAGAGCCAGGCGGGACCTGGAGATTCTCCTCGTCCAAAGGATGAGGCAGGAGTGGGGGCCCTACGATCCCTGGAGCCCTTCAATGCCCTGCAGCCCCCCTGGGGGCCGTGTCCACAGCACAGGGGCCGAAGCACAAGTCCATTTGCATGTCCTTAGGCCAGGGACGAGGCTGGCCCTGGAGAAGTCTGAGCCCAGGAGGGAAGCTTTGACAATTTCCCAGCAGAGGCAGGGTCAGGAGAGGCCAGCGCTGGTGAGGGGGGTGGGGGTCCCCTGAAATGGCCAGCCTGGGGAAAGAACAGCAGCCTGGGGTTCTGGTGAGCTTGGCCCACAGAAGAGGTTCCCCCGGGTCCTTCCAGAAACCAGGGATCAAGGTCCACGGGCCCAGCCTTGGTCTACAGGCCTCTCCAATCCTGGACAGGAGCCCCCTCCCCAGAGGACCCAAAGGACAGCTCAGACAGGTCAGCAGAGACCAGAGGGCCCCAGAGGGTCCCCCAGAGGGACTTAGGGGTGGCCGAACTGGCATGAGATCTGGCCTGGATGAGAGAGGCACTTGGGGAGTTTGTTCGAAGCTGCATTTGCACAGAGAACCCCCTGTTTTTCTTGATTTATGGCGACCTCTGCAGGGTGGGGGTGGGGCGATAAAGGTTATAGGGGCTGGAGCAACCTTCCAGCTGCACCCCACTGATGAGTACTGCTGGCCTCCACGTGCTCTCCTTCGATGCCCGAGACTGAGCCCCGAGAGCCAACAGGGGTCCCCGGGTGGTGAATCGGGGGCAAAGCCTGTGGGTTCCCAGGCTTAGGAAGGCAGAGGGGCTCAGGCTTCTGGGCCAGATTTGTTATTTGAGCCAATTGCCTCATCTCCCCCAGCTTCGGGTTCTTTGTTTGTACAACAGAGGTTAGCTTCATCAGGGACCAGCGGAAGCTGCCAGCGAGACGTCAGTCGCGGTGGCCCGTGTAGGCAATGACGCACCCCTGCCGCCACCTAGCCGTTCTGACAAACAATGCAGCGGCCGCCTCGATGACCTTAGCCGAGGGCAAGTGCAGGGTCTCCAGGGCACGTCTACACGCAGGGGGTCTCTGCACATCAGGAAGCACACCTGGGCTAACTTCCTGGCTCCCGTGTCTGCCACCCACAGCTGCAGGTAACGGGCGGAAGGAAGTGATGGGGAGAGGTGTTTTAGACGGAACCACCCCAGGACCTTCACGTGAGCCCCTGAATTAACAAGGTGCCAGGACCTTCAGTGGCAGGCTCCCCGGGGACACAGAAGCCATGCTCTGGAGCCCGGCAGCCTGGGTTTGAATGGTGGTGCTGCCGTTTTCCAGCTGTCACCTCCAGCAAGGTATTTGGTCCTGCTGAGCCTCAGTTGTTCCATCTGCAAAACGGGGGTGCTGGCAGCTCGCTTTGGCCGGACTCCAAGGAAGGAAAGGGGGGCACGAACAGGGCTCGCCTCAAGCGGGGATGGTGAGCTTCCGAACTGATAGCAGGGGACACAGGCCAGGGGCTGAGGGAGGGAGGGAGAATGTCCCCTTCCCCGGTGGCCTGGCTTTCAGGATGTCCGCAGAGCCTGTCCCCAGACCTACGGGGCCAGGCATGGATTACAGGTTAAGAAAGGGACCTTTCAGCTTTGGAGCAAAATGTTTGAGGTCTGCTAAGGACCTTCCTTGTCTGTCCAGGGCTGGGGGATGGGAGCTGTCACAAAGCCAAGTCCCTGCCTCTGGGCACCCTGCAAATGCGCATGGCCAGAAAGGAGCGACCTCATCAAGCCAGGCATGACCCCAGCGGCAAGGCTGTTGCAAGGTGGTCACACACAACGAACAAGTGGCCTGTTCGTGCAGCTCTGTCGGAAGCAGGGGGCCGGGCAGGTGGAGGGTCAGAGAGGAGCCCCCATCCCCACGATGGGGGGAAGAAATCACCGAGAGGGTGGGAAGTAAGCACAGCTTCTAAGAGGCCATGTGCAGTGCTGCAGGGATCACGGTCTCACCGTCCACCCCCTCATCCCCCTTAATGATATAGAAAAGAAAAGAGCAAAATAAGATGGCTTTATGTTATATATATGTCACCAGAATTTGAGAATAAGATTGTCACTGGTATCCTTTCAGTTGAACTCTGCTCTGGAAGTGCATGTGTGAAAACCCAAGGCAGAAATAAGAGTGGAACTATTAGAAAGGAAGAGACTAGATTTGCATCATTTTCAAGGATGTGTTGTCTACCCAGGAAACACAAACAGATCGACTGAAAAACAACTGGCATCACCAAGAGACATACGTGGATGGCCGTCAACTGGACATGAGTTGACTAGCCATGTAGCAACAGCTTTCCTGAATACCAGCAAAACCCTGCTCATAACACAGCAAAAATATAAGCAATCTAGGATAACATTTAAAAATAAACTCCTCAAGACATGCAAAGAAAAATCTAAAACCTTTTCACGAGAGATCTGAGTCAATGGAGAAAGATGCCTTTTTCCCGGGTGGAAAACTGAATAAAAAAGCTGCAAATTCTTCCTAGGAGGGGGAAGTTACCCACCATAAGCCTACAGTGAGTTATTAAGTGCCAAGAACAGACTGATGTGTCACCCGAGTCACCCAAACAGTGCCCTGGAGAGAAGAGACGCCCCCCACAAGACCCTGGGGTTCAGGAGTTCTCACTCTACCATTCAGAAGAAAAACAGTTGGTCAAGGAAGGGGTGTAACCCAAAAGGGGTGCTAGGAAAACTGGCTGGCTCTGGAAACTATGACAATAGAACCTCATCTTACACAGAATACTGAAATGCATCCTATCTGGAAAAAGTCAAAACATTCAAAAGTGAAACCACAAATAAAAGGGGCGGCAAAGGGTAAAATAAATGGGGTAGATGGAAATACTAGTGGTCAGTAAGAGGGAGGGGTAAGGGGTATGCGATGTATGAGTTTTTCTTCTTATTTCTTTTTCTGGAGTGATGCAAATGTTCTAAAAAATGATCATGGTGATGAATACACAACTATGTGATGATATTGGGAGCCACTGATTGTACACCATGGATGGACTGTTATGTGTATGAAGTTTTCTCAAGAAAAAATATTTGTTTAAAAAAGAAGGCATGAGGAAGATAATTTGGATAAAAAAATATCAATTCCAAAAAGGGTAAGTGTTCCTAAAAGACCTGGAGAGCACGTATGCACCCCCCATGAAATAAAACCCTTGAGCCTTCAAAGAAAAATAAAGTAAAACCATAAAATGCTGAAAATAATATATAGGAAAGACTTTCTCAGCATAAAACAAATGAGAGGAATCTCCAGGGGTAAAGATGAATACATTTTGCTACACTAAAAAAAAAAAAAAAATCCTCCCGGAAGTCATAAACAAGATCAAAAGGCAGAAAATCAATTAGGAAACGAGTCTTTACTGCAGAGGCCCCCTGTTCACGTTATGATGTCCTGGGGCAGCCCCCTGGAGCTGACTGGCTGTGCTGATCTATTTGTCCATCTTGGGAGACAAGAATGCAGGCATCCTTGCTCCAGAGGCAGGGATGGTGGTTAAGACCCCCTGTCCAGGGCTGGGTGGGTGGCCCTGGCATGGGCTAAGTGCCATCAGATCCATCGTCACCTCAATCAAGACACCCCCCCACCCCACCCCAGGGTACCATGTTTCTGTGAACAGCAGGGCATGGTTCAGCCAGGGACCAGGAAACAATGAGCCTTTGTACCCCATAAGTGTGGAGTGTGGGAGAGAGGAGGATTTCCACGGATTCCCAATAGTTATCAGCAGCTGGCTTACTAGATTCCTGCACCCTCTCACCCCACCCTTCTCCCAGAAGCCAGACACTGGAGAAGTGCCTAAGGGAGTGGATGTGAGAAGAGGCATCGCTGGCCACGGTGCAGAGAGAGGAAAGGAGCCTCTGATGGGGTTCTGTGGTTAGAGACACAGAGAACACCTGTCAGGGCAGCTAACAACTCTACAACAAGAAGCCCTCAACGAGAAAGGGAGGGCTTTGTCTCCACTTATCAGAAGGCAACAAGCGAATCAGCTCTGCCATCGATGCACCTCTTATCAAAGCCAAACTGTTTCCTAGAAGGAACACAAAGGCCTGCAGTTTGGCAGAGAAGACAATCCCTGCCAAGCCTGGAAGACGCAATGCTTCCAAATTACAAAAATTTGGCTTATTTCCACTGAAAGACCCATGTACCTGCTCAGATACTGTTTTGGGGGGACATGACACAAGAGAGAGGGGGTACAATGTCAGCTTGTCCATATTATGGCGTTCAGGTGTGTGGTCAAGCGAGGACTGGCCTAACTGTTACTGTGAGGACATTTCCTGGATTTAAATCATCAGTAAGTTGACTGCATCTACAGCTAATTACATCTACAATTAACCAAGACTGCATTCAGCAATGAGAGAAGTCCCATTATTCAGCTGAAAGGCCTTAAAGGTAGAACTGATGATTTCCACTGTCGGAAGGGAGAATTCTCATCTCTACTTGAGCCAGTCAGCTTCTCCTGGGAAATTCACCAAAAACTTTCCTCGGAGTTCCTGCGAGCTTGCAGTCTGCCCTACGGCATTTGGACTTGTCCATTCCTACAGTCGGAGTCAATTCCCATCATGAACCTCATAATCTATTCATCAATATCTTCTGTTACTTCTGTTTCCTTGAAGAACCCTGTCTAATACAGGGGGGCTCTCTTCTCTCTCTATTCCAAGACTTGGATGCTACACTGTGCAGAAATATGACTTTCAAGATACCACGTTTCACTGAGATCATTTGGGCCTGTGCTATCGAACCCCTCCTCTGTGTCCGGCACCTCGAGTCTTAAGATATGCATGAAAGCACCAAGAAACTTCTCCACTTTGGTTCACAAAACCAAAGCATATGCAAATTTGGGGGGTAAATAGAACCCTAGCAGTCTTTCTCACGTAGAGGCTTAGTCTGGAAAGCAAGTGTTAAATGAGTACATTCTTTCAATGCATCAGGGCTGCTTTTATGCCAAAGAAACTTAAGAGAGTGAGGGGATGAGAAAGTTTTGGGAATGGATGGTGGTGGTGGTTGCACAGCATAGAGAGTATAAGTAACGCCACTGAATTAAAAATGGGGAAAACGGCAACTTTTAGGTAGCCATTTTATCACAATAAAACTTTAAAAAAAAAAACAAGAAGCTTAATTAGTGACATCAAATTTGCCTGTTTTATAAAATAGTGCGGATGACGTTTTGGTAGAGAAATATAACAGGATATGGTACTGTCCACAAGAAGGATGAGGCCAATTCTGCACACAGAAAGAGCTCCATATTTGCAGAAGAGAATGCAAAATTTTTTTTAAAAAAAAAACAGTTATACACACAGAGAAAAATACCTGCAGGGATCAATAGCATAGGATTAACAACAGCCCCTCAGGGGCTTGAAATCTGGGGAAGGAGAGGGTGGTGGAGATAAGAGATCACCTTTTTTATTTGGTACATTTCTGTATTATTTAAATGCTTCTAACAAGTATGCTCTATATTTATAACCAACATGAACTAATATAACCAAAGACTGGTCCCTAAATTATGTGACTCTGACTGTATCCCATCTTCTTAATAGGACTCGTCTTCTCGTCTGTTAGTAAAGCTAAATGGCCCAGTCCATCCTGCATCCTCCCAGGACAGGGGACTTTCAGATAAGGTCTCCTTCAAATGAACCAGACAGTTGGGGACCAAGCTTGTGCCCTGGAACCATCCCTTTCCGCTAAACTGGAACCAGATTTCCCTTTCCTCGAAGAAGAAACAAACCAGGAAATGCTCTTCCTCGGCTGGGGAGGGAAAGAGGTACCTAGCACTCTGGTAAGCAGATGACTTCATTATTTATATGTGAAGCCTTTGGCCTTTTGCACGTCTAAAGGCTCAAAGGCTCACTCAGGCTGCAGCTGGAGCTAATCAGAGCATCTAGGAAAGGTCTCTGGGGAGCATCAGATGTGGTCGTGTCTGGTTGAACATCCACACTCTACAAAACTCCTCCCCTGTGCCCTGCTCAGGCCAGACATTTCCCACGTCAACTTCGCTCCCTTCCTCCTACCTCAATGGGCTGCCATTCGCCCAGGACAAACACATGCAGCATATTCACGTCTGGATCCTTGTGGAAGATGTTGGGCTTGGCATGATGCTGAAAATGGCGATGGTTCCACCAGTTGGCAGAGGCACCCTGTGAGAGAGAAGGGATGGGAGGTGAACAGAGCAGTCTTCCCGGGGACCCTGAGCTCGGCTATGACAAGCCGGTTCCCAGCACTTCCAACACTCAAGGCCAGCTTCCTCATTAGGCATGGCGCCTCAGCTCTCCGATTTTCCAGAGCAGCTGGCCCACCCCTGGCCAAGACCAATGAATGGAGTCAGTCACTACTTCCTTCTAGGTCTCAGTTCGACTATAAATGGTGATGGTGGGCGAAGGGTGCTGTGGTTGACAGCACGGTGGAAGCTAGAGCAAGGTGGCCATGGGTGATCTCTGCCTCTCCGCCAAGACCAGGTGCAGTTTCTCACATCCACCCTCCATTGCACATCTCCTGGGCCATGCCAGAAGCGGCTGCAGGGACAGTAAGAGGTGGTCCCTCCCATGTCGCAGCATTTCCACTCCTAGGTAGACTTTACACCCAAGAGCAATGAAAACATATGTCCACCCAAAAACATGTACACAGATCTCCATAGCAGCATTATTTATAATAGCCAAAAAGTGGAAACAACCCAAATGCCCAACAACTGATGACGGGAGAATATATATCCACCCAATAGACTATGATTTGGTTATTGAAATAGATGAAGTGCTGATGCATGCAACAACATGAAGCTTGAAAAAAAAATGCTAAGTGAAGGAAGAGAGACACAAAGAACCACATATTGTATGACTCTATTTTTTTTTTTCTTTCTTTTTTTTTGCATGGGCAGGCACTGGGAATTGAACCTAGGTCTCCAGCATGACAGGCGAGAACTCTGCCTGCTGAGACACGTTGGCCCGCCCTGTATGACTCTATTTATAAGATGTCCAAAAGAGGTAAGTAAATCTGTGGAGGCAGAGAAGAAATCAGTAGTTGCCTAGGACTGGAGGAAATGGGGAAGTTAGGGATAAAGGTATGGGATTCCTTTCGGGGGTGATGAAAATGGTAGAGATGGCTTCATAAACAATCACCGAGGTGAGCAGTTAAGAGCTTTCCTGGCTCCAACATTTAAATAAAAGCTGATAACTCTATGAGACAAGAAGCATAACATGGGTTTTTATTTCAAGGCCCAAACTCTTGACACATTTTGCTGAGGTGTGTCACCTCCAAGTTGCCCAAAGCTGACACATAGAGGGAAACAGACTTTTCTCACCCTTTAGCATCAGGATTATACTGATGAACAGTCACTGGATCAATTCTTTGTCTAAGGGTCAAGCGCGAGCTTGAAAGATGCTTTTAGCACAAACACGGTGTCTGAAAAACATGCCCTTGGATGCTACAAGCCATAAATGGGGACAGCTATGAACACCTGTGACCTCTGCAAAGACCCCAGATCCCTGCAAGCAGGCAGAACTCAAAACCCAGCAGAGAAAGAAAAAAACAAAAGTGCAGGACGAAAAAGCCAATTCTGAGTCATGAAATCAAATCATCGTTGGACATTTGGGTAGGAAACAAGACATGCATATTATCTACACTAAAGCATCCAAGAGTATTAACAACCGATTTAGGGCAGGTGATAAATGGAATTTGTTGTGCAAGGCTTGTTACATCAGATTTAAGATGGGTGCTGTTTCACTGATAGTTGCTTTAATTTGATGTGCTGTATGATAGCAAAAGTAGCAATATTTACAAAAAAAAGAGTCAGAGAGTAAAAACTTAGAGGACTGAAGAATCAGATGACACATTAGAGTTTCTGGCATGAAAGAAAACAAAATTCCTGGGAAGGACTAAAAGGAAATTCATCAAAATGTACAACTTTTATGCCTCAAAGGACATTATCCAGAAAGCGAAAAGAGAACCTGCAAAATGGGAGAAAATATTTGGAAACCATCGGTGGTAGTTAATTCAGTTGTTAACTTGGCCAGGTGAAGGCACCTAGTTCTGTTGCTGTGGACATGAGCCAATGGTATGTGAACCTCATCTGTTGCTGATTACATCTGCAATTGGCTAGGAGACATGTCTGCTGCAGTGAATGTTTGACTTAATTGGCTGGTGCTTAAATGAGAGAGCTCAACATAGCACAGCCCAAGCAGCTCAGCATACCTCATCTCAGCACTTACAGCTCAGCCCAGGCCTTTGGAGATGCAGAAAGGAATCACCCCGGGGAAAGCTGCTGGAACCCAGAGGCCTGGAGAGAAGGCCAGCAGAGACTACCCTGAGCCTTCCCACGTAAGAAAAGAACCTCAGTGGAAAGTTAGCTGTCTTTCCTCTGAAGAACTAACAAAACAAATCCCCTTTTATTGAAAACCAATCCGTCTCTGGTGTGTTGCATTCTGACAGCTAGCAAACTAGAACACCATCTATCTGGTAAGGGTTTAATATCCAGAATATATTAAAAAAATCTTACAACTCAACAAGAAAAAGACAAACAATCCAATTTAAAAATGGGCAAAGGCTGGAATAGACATTTCTCCAAAGAAGATATACAAATACCTAATAAGCACATGAAAAGATGCTCAACATCATTAGCCATTAGGGAAATGCAAATCAAAACCACAATGAGGATACACAGGTGGTTCAGTGGTAGAATGATTGCCTTTTATGTGGAAGACCCGGGTTCAATTCCCGGACCATCAAAAAAAAATAAAACCCACAATAAGATACCACTCCACACTCACCCGAATGGCTATTATTAAAAAAATGGAAAATTACAAGTGTAATTTTTTAATTACATGGAATTAAATTTAATTAAATGGAAAATTAATTTAATTAAATGGAAAATTACAAGTGCATAGAAACAGGAAGCCCCATGCATTATTACTGGGAATGTAAAATGGGGCACCCACTGTGGAAAACAGTTGGGTGGGGACCTGGTAATCCCACTTCTGGGTAAATATACCCCAAAGAACTGAAAGCAGGGACTTAAACAGATATTTGTACATAGTCATTGAGGCATTATTCACAATAGCCAAAAGCAAAGCAAGTATGCAGCAATAGACGAATGGATATACAAAATGTGGTATAACTATACAATGGATTATTAATCAGTTATAAAAAGGAATGAAGTTCTAATAAATGCTAGATATGCATGAACTTTAGGCAAAATAAGGCAGATGCAAAATATTATATGATCTCACCAATATGAAATAATTAGTACATGCAAATTCATGGAGACAGAAAGTAGATTACAGTTTTCCAGGGCCAGGGGTGGGAGAGAATGGGGAATTAATGCTTAATGGGTACAGAGTTTCTGTTTGGGGTGATGGAAAGGTTTTGATAATGGATGGCGATAGCAGGAGCACAAAAGTGGAAATGTAATTAATTCCATCATATTTTATATTTGAAAGTGGGTAAAATGGGAAATTTTGTATGTTACAATAAAATTATTTTTCAGTTAAATGGAAAACTCTTTGGCACATAGAAGCTGAGGGGCGAGTCATGTTACAAAGAAGCATGATATTTAGGATACACCAACTAATCCAGGTTTGTTGAATGACTAAATGGAGGGGAGACAGATGGGCCATGAATACCAGTGCAATAGCTAGAGTCAATGAAGTGGGACAGTCATGGCTCTCCCTGCGTTTGGGATGGGATGCAATGATGAAAAGTTTTGCATTTGTGCATCCCCTCTGCCCGTGACTCCGTACCTCTTTGCTAGGTCAAGCGCTACTTCACCCTTCAAGAATAGCTCCTTCCTGGGTGGTGAGCCTGCTTGCCCTAGAACACAACCCAGCCAGCCTGTTCTTCGAATGCTTAATGGTACATAAGCATTCTTATGCTCCATAGAGCATAAGAGCATATGTTCTATGCCTGCTCTTTAGCCAGCTACTACTCAAGGGCCTGGGACAAGATGATGAGCCAAGACATAAAGCCCTGGCCCCTGGGGAGCTTCCGTTTAGTGAATCACACCAAGCTGAGATAGGACTAGGGAAGGTGAAGTAAAAAGAGGGAGCTGGAGAAGCAAGGGAGGCCATGGAAAGTCTTGGGAGAGAATGACTGGGTTTGACTCTTCTCGAATGAATGACAGTCTTAAATAATCTGTAACTAACTTAAACTGAAGCACAATGATAAAACAGTCTGTTTTATTATAAATAGACTATTTAAACTTAATGTGGCTCTTAATACGCTGCCCTTTGATTTGTGAATATTTTTCAACGACTTCAATGTTCTGGAGGGAAAAAAATCAAACATTTAAAAGATACACACAAATGGTGGGTGTAGGGGTGCATAGTTTTCATTTCATTTCTGGCTGCAATGGGGCACAGTACTAAAGGTCTTTATTTGACATTTTGATACATTGCTCATTATGGATTATTTTGCAGTCATTTTGATTTTTTAAAGTATTGCATTGCCGGGAACTCCCAATTTAATAAGCCAAACCCTCGATCTTGAGGCTGGCCCTTTTGAAGCTTATTTCTGTAATGATGAAGCTAAGCCTACTTATAAACACACGTAAGAGTCACCCCCAGAGAACATCTTGTGGCTCAGATGTGGCCCCATTACCCTCTTCCCCTACGTGGGACATGACTTTCAGTGGCAATGTGGGACGTGACTTCCAAGGATGAGCCTGACCCTGGCATCGTGGGATTGAGAAAGCCTTCGTGACCAAAAGGGGGAAAAGAAATGTTAACAAAATAAGGATTCAGTGGCTAAGAGATTTCAAATCTCTCAGACTGGAGGTCATTCTTACGCAAGCTTCAACCTGCTATTACAAAATGCCACAGGATGCCAAGCCCCAGCCAAGAATTTTCCCTAAAGAAAACCCAGGGCTCTATCTAAGACTCTAGAAAAGTTTTGCTTATTTTTCAGATACTTAGAACTTCTGGATTGTTCTTGCATCAGATAAATTCTGAAGCTTAGAGGTACCAATCTCTCCCAGAACATCAACCAGTTGCATTTCCTTACCCCATAACGTCGACACCCTTTTCCACATGAAGAAGTTAGAATGGTCACTGCCCAAATATCCCTGAAGATTGAGAGAATGACAAAACGAGAAGGAGGGGTTGTAACAGAGAAGTTAGGAATTAACTTCTGAATCATTATATAATTCCTGATTGTGACTGACGAATCATTATATAGATACTTCTTTTTAGTTTCCAGAATTTTAGAGCAGCCAGAAGGAAACACC
This sequence comes from Tamandua tetradactyla, assembly GCF_023851605.1. Classification (NCBI taxonomy): domain Eukaryota; kingdom Metazoa; phylum Chordata; class Mammalia; order Pilosa; family Myrmecophagidae; genus Tamandua; species Tamandua tetradactyla. Next base: position 13,131,770 of record NC_135335.1, read on the forward strand.
TGAAATTGAAGAACCGTAACCCTTTCCACACTTTGAAATTTGTTCAATAACTACTTGGTCAACTGTACTTTGAAATTTATCATTTTTTTGTGTATGTTATATTTCAAACTTTAGTTAAAAAAAAGTTATTGCACTAAAATATTGTCTTGATTACTGAGTATTTTGGGGGCATCCTTAAATTCTGCACCCCAGGCGTGAACCTCACATGGCCTAGTCCCAGCCTTATGGCCAGAGATGAGGCTGCATAAAGGCCAGTGGATTTCCCTTTCCAGGAGCAAGGTCTAGATGGCACTGGCCTCACCATTTGCATTTTATCCTAAGTGCAATGCTGAAAGATGAAAGGCTTTTTTAAAGTAAGGGTGTGACTGCTGAGAACCGTCTTGCTGAAAGATCGCCTTGTGGAAGAAATGTCCACCAGAAGTGACGCAGCCAAAAGGGAAAGTCAGGCTGCAGGAAACTCACAGAAGAAATCTATTACTGGTTTAAAAAGTGGGCCCAGCTCCTGAAGCCCCCAGGCATCCGGCACGCTGTCCTTACCAGCTTGTGCTAAAACACCGAGTTGGCAGGGAGCTAGAACCCCTCTTTACCCAGGAGGAAACTGAGACTCGGATGGCCATACAAAACTTGCCTACACCTGTGTGCTCCGAGGCACACCATGGGATGGCTGCTTGGCCACACTAATGAAGGACACAGCACAAGGGACATGACGAGTAGGGACTGGTGAGCCCTCAGTGGCGCCCATGCCCCCAAATCCCCTCTGATCCCTGGAGCCCGAGGACTTTCTTAACCCATCATTCCAGAAGTGTGATTCCACAAGCAAACATCCCCACAAGGATTCCAGCCCTCTTGCCCTGGGCTTGACTTCCCTCTGATGCAATAGCTGTGCTCCAGGGCCCCTCGGGGACCAAGGACCATTGGGCAGGAAAGGGCCCCCTGGGTCCAGCCTAGAATCTGGAAGCAGGACACAGCCCATCTTTGTTTGTGCGTGGAGAAAACATGGGTCCAGAGAAAAATGTCACTTTCCAATCCTGAAGGGCGTTTTATCCAACAGAAAAGAGTACGAAACGAAACAAAGCGTGCTACTATATGGGCCCCTCTCCCTTCACCCCTGAAGTTCTGGAAAGAAACCAGGTTCTCACTCAGCTCAGGCTCAGGGCCAGACTAGCTGCTGGCTGAGGAGCTGGTTACTAGCTCGGTGGTTGGTGGATTCACCCCAGAAGGGACACACAGAGGCATTCGGTGTGGTCTGCCCCCAGGGGTAGTGAGCTTATGCAGACGTAAGCCAGGGCCCAGAGTGGTTGCAAGTCTTTCGGACCCACCTAGCTTTTCGTAGGAGGCTGCTAGAAGCTGCAGAGGTGGGGAGCGGCCCGTGTTTCAGAGGGAGAGCTGGCAAGGATTTGATTTCCAAAATCAAAGCGATAACACCCATCAGATCAGCAAGTTCAGTGGCAAGTCCAGCATGCCCTTTTACAAACTTGCTGAGCTGTAACCCTGCTGTTAGTCCAGCCCCTGCTCTGCAGAATGGTGAGAGAAGAACTGCTTTGCCCTCTGAGTTTTAAACAGTTTTTGTCTCAGCTGATATTTATTTCACTTGATGCCCCTGGTCTATGGACTTACATAGTAACAGTATCTACTTTCCCTACGCACCCCACATACTCTCAAAACATATTTGAGGGTGGGCCACAGTGGCTCACTGGCAGAGTTCTCGCCTGCCATGCCGGAGACCTGGGTTCAATTCCCAGTGCCCGCAAATGTTTTTTTTTTTTTTTAAAAAAACATATTTGAGATGGCTTACGACAAAGGACTCATATATAGCAACAGGATTAAAAGAAAGATAAAGGCTTAAACGGCATGCAAGAAGAAAGTAGGACAGATAAAGCAAGAATTTAGACTAAGGGTAGCCCTGTTCCAAATCTTGCTTTGAATTTTCCTGGAACCCAAGGAAAAAATGAAGTAGACAACATATTAAATAGCTCATATCACCCAGTGAGAGAAAGCACACCAATTCATCAAGAGAAACTACTTATTTCCAGTCCCTGAACTAAAAGAGATTTAGAGAAGAGCATTCAAACAATATCACGATCAACTGAGCTAAAAGGAAAGGAGCACGCATCCCTTTCTATGAGTGAAGCCAGGTTAGAAAGGCACAACAGGATTCCGTGGGTCTGAGCTGCCCCAGAGACAGGCTTAGGGAGTCAGAGGCACGGAGGCTTAGCACGTCCTGCAGCGTGACACACATTTCTCACAGGGAGCCCTGCCCTGTTACCTTGCAGCCTCAGAGACGTGACCTGAGAGTGCCTGATCTCAGAGTAAAAGGAGAAGGCCCTGCCCCAATCTCTGACCAGCGGGATGCCCGGGGCCGCTGGCATTTACCTTTAAGTGGCCAATGATGAATTTGTGGACGATGTGATTCCACGTGGATTTCTTATAGACCGACAGGTGGCCATAATCATGTTGCAGCCATCCAGCTTGGGCCTGGGGAGAGAGGCCATCCCGTCACGGCACCCCCATATAGGCACCAGGGACCTGCAGGCTGGGGAAGGAGGGGGGGTTGGGGGAGAGGGCCCGGGGACAGGGGAGGATGTCATGCCTCACCTGAGAGGTAGCAAGGACAGCGGCTGTGATAAGGGTTGGAATCCAGCCATTGCCAAAGTAAAAAAGGATGCCCCACGCCATGCCCTCCATGACGATAATGTGTGCCAGGAGAAGGAGGAAGAAGACATGGTTGGTCTTGAACAGGTTCATGTCCTCGGCCGTCTTTCTCAGGACCCGGAAGTCCTCTGTGATCTGAGACTGTCGGACAAGGGCCCAGGGAACGGCGTCAGCCACACTTGAGAAGGGACCGAAGACTGGGACGGCCTTCTCACCCCTGCTGGGCTAGCCCTGGGAAGCTGCGGCCAGAGGGTTCGAATCCACAAGTCCCAGCCCGGCAGGAGCCCTGCCACCACGGCGCCACCCACAGCTGCCACCCAACCGCGTGCCTCCTGGGTGCCTGGCACAGCCCTGAGGATTGGGGACATTTGTCCACAGCTAGGAAAGTGGCAGAGGAAGGATTTGACTCAAAAGCTTGCGTTTTCCCCACTACACTTCCCTGCCCCACTTACTCTGGCATTCTACCAGGACTTGAGGGGGTGGGGAGGTGGGGAGACACAATGGTCCAGGACAAAGTCCTCTCCCCACTCCCAAGAGCTCAAAGGAAGGCAGAAGGGAACTGGGGTGAGCACTGGGTAGGGGGAGCCTGGAGGACAGAGAGAGAGTCAAGGATGGCTCTTGGGAATGATGGCATGGTGGGGGAGAAAAAAGGAAGGTAGGAAGCAGGCCAGGGAAACAAGGAAAGCCAGACTTGGGAGACTGGTGGGTAGGTCATGAACAATTGGAGTATTGGGTGTCAACCACTTAAACTGCAGTGAAAAGGAGGATCAGGACAGAAAGCAGGATGCCTGCAGGATGCAGCTGAGAGGAGAGAAGCTGCACCTGCCGGGGGCTGGGTGTGGGTGAAAGGGGATGCTAGGGACCCAGTGGAGGCTGGGAGAGGTCAGCTTGGGCAAGGGGTGAAGGCAATCTCCAACCCTGGCCTGGCAGGAAAGGTGAGAGGAGGGGCAGAGAGGCAGGGATTCAGAGGGGAGGGGAGGGAAGGCCAGCCTGTGATCCAATGGCCTGGAGTGCTTTGGGAAAGCCAGATACAAAGGTGGGGCCGCTGGACCATGGACTCTCAAGGTGGGCCCCCCGCTCAGGCTGTCAGAGAGAGGAAGAGGGTCTCCTCTGAGCAGGGTGGGCTTGGGGAGGGCTCAGGTAGAGCCAGGCATTGAGGAAAGAGGGCTGAGGGCCAGCGAGAGTGACTCTGAGAAAATATCAGAAGCCTACGGCCTGGGTACCCTGTCCTGCACACCGGGTCTTACACACGCACTATTTCATTGTTGAACAAAACAGCCCCAGGAGGTTGCAGCCGGGTGTGGGAACAAAAGTGACTCAATATGATCACTCTTCCCCAAAGCAGCAGCCCCCTACCCCCCACCCCCCCATCCCCAACAGAGCAGCTGGTCATTATCGGATTCTCTCTTTTCACTGTTTCTGCATTATCTCTCTCCTAGAAGATTGGGACGGGATCAGTATCTTGGCGGAAGGAAGGAGGGGGAGAAGGGGAATCATTAAACCAGGAGGCAAGGAACGGCCCTTCCAGGTACCGGCCAAGGATTCCAACCCCCCCACCCCCACCCCCCGCCCAGTCCCGGGGTGCCAGGACCCCCCTCGCCCCAACTCACGTTCTTGCCGCGGTCCTGGCTGGGCTCCTCGGGAGCCAGCTCGCCAACCAGCAGGGGCTTTAAGAACTTGCGCACGAAGTCAAGGTCAGGGTGGAAGGCGCGGAAGGCATCCTGTGGGGCCGAGGGGGCAGGTGGTGAGGCCGAGACCCCGCCTCTGCCCGCCGCACGTGGACGCAGACCCGTGCAGGGGACACAGCCGTCGGTGTCGGAATCCAGCCGGACCCCCGGACCTCTGCCCTGCTGGAGTGGCCGGGAAGCGGGGTGGGGGTGGGGGGCACACTGAGCAATGCCCACGGGGTACAGTATAGCCAGATGTGCGGAAAGTTCTGAAAAAGGCGCCACCCACCCCACCCCCATCCCCGCCTTCGGGGGATGCCCCGAATGGCCAGAGGAAGGGGCAGACTAAGGCAGGGCACGCGCGGAAGCTGGGTGTCTCCAGGGTGCAAACTGCACGCGGCACAGGGCTTTCATTAAGCGGGGACCGCAGACGCCTACGCACAGAAAATGTGTCTGTAGGCTATACTGTTTGACCAAAGAAATAAAAAAGAGCATAAAATTGTGTAAACAGCATTTATGGATAAAAAAAAATAAAAAGCCCGGGAGGAACTAAACTGTCATCGTGCATTAGGCTAGCAGGGATTCTGTCTCATGTGATCTGTACAACTCTCCAAACTTTCTTTAACATGGCTCTACTGCTTTTAAATTGAAAAAAAAAAAAAAAGTTCTGCATTTTTATCATCTTTCTGATCATACAGTTGTAATGTGCATATTTTGGCACAGAAGAATAAAGAGGAAAATTACATCACTCATAATCCAGAGATTATCACTCATAACCCAGAAACCACCGCTGCCAAGACTGGAGCAGATCTCCTTCCAGTTTTTATCTAAAGACATTATGCTTATCATATAAGTGATCTCATAACAAACACAGCATCTCTAATTGAGAGATGATGAGCTGGCACCAGGGTCCCTTAGCAGAATGCTGTTTCCTCTGCAACGGAGCAAACTGGGAGACAGAAGGACTGAAGGATAAGTCAAGTGACACAAACAGTAAGGCAAATCAAAGTGGTGGAAAGAAAAAAGGTGTGTGTGTGTGTGGTGTGTGTGTGTGTGAAGGAGACATGTTTGAGATTAAAGGAGATTCAAAAAAATATATTAAAAGATACAAGTGCAATGCTGGAGCTTTGGAAGGCTGTCCATTTGGAGGCGGAAACAAAAACCCAGCTAGACAGGACATTTTTGGGGTTGAATGAGAAATTCTGAATATGGGCTGGATATCTGATCATAGTAAAGAATTACCAATGATTTTCTTAAACAGGACAATGATATTGTGATTATGTTAGAAAATATCTGTATTCTTTGGAGATGAGGCTGAAGAATTTAGAGATGTGGTGTCATGGTGACGCAACTTATCTTCAAATGGTTCGGCAGAAGAAAACTGCATATGCGTGAAGAGGGGAGAAAGCAAAGGAGACGAAATGTTAAGAAGAGTGACTCCAGGTTGGGGACAGACAGGTGTTCACTTACTCTTTCAGCTTTTCATGTTTGGAAATTCCAAACTTCAAAACGCCACAGGGAGAAGAAAATGCTAACAACTCATAAAAATGTTTCACTCTCCACCCCCACCCCCAGCCCGGCCAAAGTATCTCCCAACAGTAATTGCTGGTCTCCTTCCATTTCCTTCCCACATTACTGGCATCTAAATCCTTTGGCCTGGTTCTGTTTGGGTCAAGAACAAAGCATACTTTATGCAGAGGAAAGCTGGTGCCCTCCCCTAGCTGAGTAAAAAGGAATGGCGGCAGAGGGTCAGGTCAAATGTATATAGGCACAGAAGAAAGAAGTGATATGCCCAGGTTCCTGGGCAGGCAGGCCCAAGCCCGGGGTCCTAGGCCCCACTCGGCATCAGCCTCCTCTGCAAACCAAGGACCCTCCCAGCTCTGAGGTTTGAGGCTTGGAGATGGTCCAGTGGATGCTTTCAAATTCAGGGCCCAGCAGTGGGCTGGGAAAAGTCCATTCATTGACCATGCCACATCAGATGGCTCTTGATCCATGAATGGAAAGTTCCTGAGTAGGTAGCCTGTTTCTTGAGGATCAGCTGCCCTGCCTGATAATGATGACTCTCCTCTTTTCATCGAAAGGTAATGTGGAGGAGCTGGCAAGCACATCCGTCTCAGGGCTGGCACCCACTTTCCCAGTTTTCAGGTCATGTCTCCAAGAAGGAGAGACAGACAGACTGCTCTGCGAGGGCACTTCTCAGCCACTTCCAGAGGACACTGGGCAGAGTTCACAGGGCCGTGAGGTTGCCTCATTTCCCTGAAGCCAGGGGCAGAGCCTGGAATACTGTTTATGTTATCTTAAACCTCAGAGCTCTACTTGCCCATAAAGAAGCTAGAGCTCAGGAACCTGAAGTTCCATGCTCCAAAGAGCAGGAATCAAATCCAGGACAGACAGACTCTGAGGGCTGTTCTTCCCAAAGGGCCACATACCTCCCCCATTGTTAGAAAAACCGAGCGCTCTGTGGGATCAGCTCATACCAGGCATATCTGGCAGCTTTCCGAGGCTTAGCGTGAACCATGCTTGAACACACAAGTCTCGCTGAGCTCAGGGCCTTTGCACGACTCTGTCTTCTGCTTGGGAACTCTGCTCCCATCTTGTCCCATGGCCGCTTCCAGTTAGGTCTTGGCCTCAGCTCAGCTGGCCTATGCTCACACTTCAGGAGTTAGCAGAGCCAGGGTTTGTGTCAGGGTTTTCTCCAGCCAGAATGCCAGAGTTTTCTCCAGCAATGCAAAGGCCTCAATCAAAATGAGCTTCCGCCTCTGGGAAATTTTAGGTTGAATACAAAGTCTTGAAGAGGCTTTACCCAACCACCCAGCCTGCAATGGCCCTCCACCACCCCCAAGTTGTCTCTGGAATGTTACCCTATTTTATCTTCTCTACAGCAACTATCATGGTCTCAAACTGTATTACTGACACACAACTTTATTGTCTGTCTCTCCCAGTAGGGTCTAAGCTCCACGAGGGCAGGGCCATGTGTCTTGTTTGCTGCAGTAACCCCAGTGTCTACACCGGGACCCAGGAGGATGCGTGAGTGAATGAAGGAGCCAGCACCTTGCAGCTACCCACTGTTTAATTCTAGATGACTTTTTCAACTCCGAAGAGTGTTCAGATTCCTCTCTTCCGCCGTTTTATGCAACTTGGCTTATGCTTCTGAAATACCCGGAATTCTCTGCCCTCTCCAAGCACGTCAGTGGTTCACATAGCTGCCGCGGGTTGAGATTTTATAGACTAGCCAGTGAGCTATGGGCTTTGCACATGTAATCCCACTAACCATTACCAACCCCTGTGAGATGGGTCATATTTTGGAGATGAGAAAAGAGGCCCAGGGAGCTGAAACAGCTGGCCTGCCCAAGGAGAACAGAGGCTCATTCCACTTTCAGTCTGTTGCTTTCTGTAACAACAGCAGCGGGTTGAAAAGGGAATATATCTCTGACCTGCTTTGCCTTCTCTTGGTTCGAAGGATGGGAAAACCTGCCAAGACGAGGCCCAGGTTAAGAAACAGGAAGGGAACAAATTCATCAGATCTGGGTTGCTATCTGAATTATTCATCCTTTTATCCACAGCCCAGCTCAGAGTCACAGAGACAGTCAGTAAATGTTTGATGATGCGTTGAAGATTAAAAATCCCACGTAGGGAAAATGGGAGGCTGCTGAACCCTCTTGGAACATGGATGAGGGTTCCTTTTGCCAACAGTAAGGCAAAGACAAAAGAAGCACTAGAGGGCCAGAGGGAAAGGGATCGGAGAGGTGGAAAGAGAAAGAAAGGTAGAAAGGAGGAAGGAAAGGAACACCAGCAGACTCAGTGATAAAGACTCGGGTTTGGGTTCCGAGCGCTGCCTCTTGGACTTTCACCCTTCAGAGCAGCATGGAATCCCCACAGGGCTGATGTGAAGGTTACGCGAGGTCATACAGCTCTCTGAGCTGCAGAAATGAAGCAGCTTCTGCTCTTTCCCCCCAACTAGGTCTTCCTTCTCGGACCTTCTTTGGCCCTCGGGAAGAGGCAAATCCTGAGAGCTGAGATCTTCTCTTCTTTGGAAACAGGAAACTCCCCTCCTGTGGTCCCCATGTATTCCACGAATGGTTTCCTGAATTTCCAGCCTCTTCTTCCAGCTTTTTTGTTAGGATTTTATCAGCACTATGGTTGGCTCATCATAATGCATTAAAATACTCAGACATCCAAACTCTTATCTGCTGATTGGTCCTCACCAGACTTTGAAATGCCCATAAATAATTCTGCCAGTCCCCAGGCTCTGAGGAAGTCTGTGCCCAAAGGGGCAAAGCCATTTGGTCACTGCTAAACCTCAATGGAAACAAGGGTCTCTGGATTCCTGACTCGTTCTTGCCTTTCTCCCCAGGCCCCTACCACCCCCCATACACCCCTGCTTTCTTCTAACTTGGTCCCAGACAGTTAAAAAAAAACTGGGGGGTGGGACCCAGCAGCTCACCCCACTCTTACTCAACCCTTTCCCAGCTAGTGTTGTGAAGTTCACATTCCAAAAGTCTCATCTTCAATGCTTTGGGGAGCAGGAATTGTCTTCATACCTTGTGATATCAGATAAAAACTGGCATAGCCTAAAAAAGTATCTTTCTAAATTCTCCTTTTGCTGACTTTAAGAGTCTAGCTGCTTTATAATCCTCACGCTCATTCTCTTTTGTGTGGTAACATTATAATGTACTTATCTAGCACTTAAGAGTTTACGAAGGTCTTTGCCACGAATCGGTCTCATTGAGATAGGTACAGGTGTATCTTACAGTTGAGAGAAGGGTGCTTAGTGAGCAAAGCAGGGAGATGAGCCAGTGACCACATCATCTCCCCTTGGTCCACTCTGATTCCCGCTTACGTTCAAGATGCCAGATTTACAGTCCACAAGAATTACAGCCAGCAGCTGGGGCAAGGTCAGAAACGAAGAGACTTACATTTGTAGCTCAAACTTACCAGATGGAGAAGGGGGCCAGAGTAGGGCATACCACCTCCTCCAAAGAGACCCAGCTGAGCACAGATTTTGGAGGAAACTCATTGCCAAGGGCAAATAAGCACTCAGAACCCCTAGAGCTGGAATGAAATAAAGCTGATGCCCTTATTCAATGATAAAGTTCAAAGCAGTGTCAGATGGAGTTTCCACATAAGAAAGTGTTCATTTCACAATTAGGGAATCATTGGACCAATGCCCCGTATTTGACTCTGCCTTCGAGGAAACTTCTTGGTGAAGACCTGGACAGGGCATCAGAAATTTACCTATGCTATCACAACAGGCCAGCACAAATCCAGCCACATGAAATGGTGGAAAGAGCCCAACCAGGGGTCAGGTCTTACCCAACCTCTTCACAAGGCTGTTGTAAGGTCCCGAAGTGACAGTGCATCGAAGCTGTGTGAAAGACCTCATTCCACTCAGTTTTTGATTTAGCTTTCCCAGCGCAGGGTTCTCAAGCAGTGATCCTGAGCTTGTAAAACAGAGCAGGGGGTGGGGGTGGGGGTGGGGCAAAGTGGTAGGATAGGCGGCTGACCTTCTTCTCAGTTTTAAGTAAGCTTGGGCCCTGCTCCCCAAGGCGGTGAGCCCACGATTGAACAGCCTAAATTACAGTTGCTTGGTCTGGCTCCCGGTGCTGCAACTGCATTTTAAAAGAATGCAAGGATTTCAGGCTGGGAGTTGGGGGGACACGTGAGAGATGCTGTATATTCTGAGCCATAGGGTTGCAGCTGGTAAGATGCAACCTTTAGGACGCAGGATGAGGGATGGGCGTTCCTGGCAGGATTTAGAAACAGAGCGGGCCTTTGAGTCGAACGTCCGAGAATAACCTCGGATGCAGCTGCGACCTGTTGCCAAGCCAGCCCAGCGCTGCTAAATCCACCCAGTTCAAGCCGCCCCATCCACCTGGACTTTGCAAACTCCAGCCCTTTCTCCTTCCTCCGCCTCCCTGCCCCACTCTCCAAGAAGCCCGACCCCTGCGGAGGCTCCGGGTAGTCCTGGCGAGCGTGGGAACCGGAGCTGCCAGGTCTCTATCCGCAGCGGCCATTGCGGACCTTCCCAGACAACGGTCCAAGCGAGAACCAGCGAGTCCCGGCGCCGAACAGAGCTTTCCTTCCCCGCCCCGGCTGGTCTGGCGGGAGAGGGAGGGACTCGCGCCCAGACCCTACACCTGGCTGCCGGCTCTCCGGCTCCCTTCCTCGGCGCTCAGGGGCCCGCCATCTTTCACGCCGGGGGCGCCAAAGCCCCAGCCCCCGAGCGCCCCCTCTGAGGGTGGGGGGGTGTCTCTGGCTCCGGGTGAAGTCGGCGGAGGGGACGGGCGCGTGGGTCCCAGCGCGCGCGCGCGGAAACCCGGCAGACCCGGCACCCGGTGTCCACCGCGGTGCTCCCTCCCGGGGGTCCCAAAGCGGACCCCCACCCCCCACCCCCCAATCTGGCCCGGGCATCCCAGTGGAGAATTCCCGGTGGGGGGGGGGGGGGTTACGGGCACAACGGATCACCCTTCCTTCCCTCCAGGACGCACCCGGTTCCTTGCAGCGCCTGGGGGCTTGTCGGCGCCCAGAGCCGCAGGGCGCTGGTGTGCCGCCTGTAGCGGAGAAGGGTGGCGGGGGACCTACCCGGATTCTTACCGTAGCATCTTCCCCCGCGTAGTGCCCGATGACCCGCTGCCCCCCCGGGTGCCTGCTGGACCATTTGGTGATGTTGTAGACCTTACGGTCGATGACGAGCCACTTGTCGGTGCGCAGGTTGTGCTTCTGAATCTCCTCCCAGCTGAAGGTGGGCATCGGCGACTCGCGCTCGGTAGCCCCCTCGCCTTGGTTCCCTCCCCTGCCCATGCTGCCTACCGACCGGGATGTCCTCGGCAAGGCGTCCTCCCCGCGCGGGCTGCTGGCTGTACAGACAGCTCCCCACCCCGGCCCGGGTGTGCGGCCCGGGCCCTCCTCGCTTTCGGCTTTTGTCTTCTCCTCCTCCTCCTCCTCCTCCTCCTCCTCCTCCCACCGTGCCCCCTCCCCCAGCCTCCTCGCCTTCCCTCTAGAGTGTCCCCTGCCTTCCTTCAGGAGTATCCCTTGCTTCCCAGGGCCCCCAAGAGGTTCCCGTCCTCCGCTCCTCCCTCCGCCCGCCCGCGCAGGGCTTTTGCCACCAGTAAAAACTCCCGCGCGGCTCAGGGCCACCACACCTCCTCCACCCGCCCCGCCACCGCGTGCGCGCGCGCCCCCTCCCCCGCCCTCCGCCCCCCTCCCCCCGCCCGGGGCTCCGCAACCTCCCGCGTTCCCAGCCGCCCGGGTTTCCACAGTGATCAGCAGAGCGCCTGCACCAATCCGGGCGCGTCGCCCCGCCTGCCATTGGCCCAGGAGGATCTTTCGAAGGCCACCGTCTGGAGCTGCGGGTCCCTGGCTCCCCCCCGCCCGCCCGCCCGCCCGTGGGGACTCGAGTCCTGCCCCGAGGCAGGCTACGTGTCGGACGGCCTCCCTCCCCCCCGCCCCCACCTCGGGGCGTCCGGAGCGGGGGGTGGTGATGGTGGTGGTGGTGGTGGTGGGTGGGGTGGGGAGGGAATCCCAGAGGAGCCGGGGGGCCGGGCGGGGGCGGCTGGCGGGGATCTGCGCGCTCGGGTGTGCGCGCACGCACAAGCCCGGCGCTACCCGGGTGTGCACCTGATGCACAAAGGAGGGCCCCGGGCGCCCGGGACTGGCAGCGCGGAGCCTCGGGGCTGACAAGCACCCACTCCCGGACTGGCTGGGCCAGGGAGCTCCGGTCTCCAGCCAGCCGGAGGTGGGACTCCAGGATCTCCGCGTTGTCGGCGCTCTCCATCTGCTTGGGCGCCCTCCTGCAGCCTCCCCGGAACAAACAAGGCCGGCCTTGGGTTCAGCCTGCCCTGGGAAGCCTGCAGTTCAGGCCATCTTAAGACTTCCCGGACCTCAGCTCGGCCACCCTCATGGTCGACGCCATGGTGGAGGGCGGGAGGGGCGGGGCACTGCTTTTCTGCTCTGGACGCAGGAAATTCGCCGCGTACTTAGAGGACTGAAAGTGGAAGCAGGACCCGCCCCCGTGCGGTTAATCGGACAATGGTGCTGCCAGACTCCAGGAAATAAAGACGGGGATATTAAAGGGATGCGTTGGGGGACCGGGGTGGGTGGGGGGAGCGGGTTTCTAGGTGCTGGTGCCCCGAGCCTGCGAAACCCCTGCCTGAACCCGAACGGCGCAGGCTGCCCACAAATGGAAGAGATGGGGGGGGGGGGGTGCGAGATTTCTTGAGGGCCAGTTAGGAGTTAAAAGGAGGCCCTCATATTTAAGTGGGATCCATCTACACAGGCTTCTGAGTGCTTGAGCCCTACTCAACCCTGTGAGAGAAGCACGACCCAAGTCGTATCTAACGTAAAAATACAGAGACGGAGGTTGTAAGAGAGAGGAAGTAGTCAAATCCTCATGGCTGGCAAAGTGGCACAGCCGCGCGCCTTCCAGACATCACGCTGCCTCCCTTGGCACTGTAGAATTTTCCGCGGCGAGGGGTGGGGGTAAGGCGGGTGGTTAAGAACCGCGCTGTGGCACACTGGCGGGGACGCACCGTGGGAAGCTAAGGCTGGGTCCCTTTCTTTGCGATTCCCATCGTCACCGCTCACCATTTGGGGCATGGCCGTTCTATGCTGGAATCAGCCCTGGCATCCCTTCTCCATCCCACCAACTCCAGAGAACAAGGACTCTGACTTTGAGGAGTGGAATGAACAGCCTAACAAAACGCCTCCCCACCCCCCACCCCAGGATAAGAGAGAATGAAACAAACACCCCCAGAGGGTGCCCTGGCTTTCATATAGCCTGTTAAAAGTTTCCTGAAATGGACCCAAGATTGGTTATTTCCAAAAGGCAGATTAAGACAATACATAGAAAACTTTAATAAAATTTTTAGGAAGGCTGTGGCACTCAGAGGAGGGAGTGATTTCTGAAAGGGAGGCCCAGAGAATACCTCACAGGGGTGCCTGGCAGGCTGAGGAAGGAGTGTGCAAAGACATCTTGAGACCCTAAAAGGCAGTGCTTTGGGGGTGTGGGAGAAGTGAGGACCTGCATATCCCAGCACGGAACACTGCATGGCCTAGAGTAGGTCCTGGGAAACATGTTGCATGAATGAATGAATGAATGGTGAGGAATGGCTGGGGTGAGACGGTTCAAACTGTGAAAGGCCTCGCCTGTCTCTACAGGGATGAAGGACCCTATGCTGGAGGATACTGGGAGCCTTAGAAATTCATGCTATAATCAGGGCTATGAGGTTGAAAGAGAATTCTGGGTGCTGGTTGGAATGGGGATAGGATGTAGAGAAGAGACCCTGCAAGGTGCAAGGTCAAGTTTGGAGAGTGATGAACCCAGACTAAGAGTTCAGGAGACTAAGAGAACCACAGAGTCTGGAAGATGTGTGGGTGTAGAGAGCCTGCCCATATTGGACATGGCCTTGTCCCATCTCCCCTCTTCCCGGTCCTCTATTTATTGCTCTCGCTACTTGGATGGGCTGATGAGATTGTTTCCTCAGGGAAAACTACACAGGATCCAGCAGACCTAGGGTCACATAGGGAAAAGGATGATTCCAGAGAGGGATGAGGTTCCCTTGACTTCCTCCTGCCCTACAGAGCAGCACCAAGGACCGCAGCTTCCTGGGGACCTTGCCAGGGCTTATTGTGATTACTGGAGTTTACCAGCCTGCGTGGCTTGGAGCCCAGGCCTTCTCTGCCAGCCAAGTGGGTGAAAGGCTGGGCAGAGTGGGGAGGTGGTTTAGACAGGCAGGGTCTGAAGGGATGGAACCCATGATCTCATCCAAACCTGCCGCGTGGATGAGGAAGGCTTCTGTCTTATCCTTCTCCCTAGCTCCTAGCCTCAAAACCTTGAGCCAATAAATCCCTGTTGTTAAACCAAAACCAGTTGTGGCATTTGTGATAGCTGCTCTGGCAAACTGAGACAGCAGTTCAGGAAGAACGGGTCTCAGCCAACTAATGGCCAAGGGGAGGAGTGTCTTCCAGCAAAAGGATGCCCCTTGTAAGCCCCAAAATTGAAAGGGAAACAAGAAATAATGAAGTATGGACTAAGGGCGAATGAGGCCTGTTCACTAAATCCCAGAGGACCAAAATGGAGCCTGAGACCTGGAAAGAAGAACTAATGCAACTGGACATAGGAAAATAAGGCTTCTCTCATCTAATAGGAAACCGGACAAAAATGAATGAAAATATTCAGGAAATCCCGGCTGGGTGGGGTAGGCTTCACCTTTGATTCTCATAGGAGATAAGATCCTTCTATCCCTCAGAAAGGACCTTGGGCCAGATTCTAGAGAATTTTGCTATCAAAAGGCCCAGATACTAGTCCAATTAAGCTCTGACACCTCCTGGCTGTGTGACCTTCTTTGACCTTAGTCTCCTCATCTGTCACATGGACATAATACCTACCTCCCAAGATTATGATGAGAAGATCAAATGCAAGAACTAAAAACCCTTCGCAGTCTATAAAGTACGATACTTAATATAAGGGATTTATTACTATTGTGGTGGTTATTATTATAGAACTTCCAGAGCTTTGATGACACTGCTAATGTTTATGTCTTTAACGAGCAGTACTGATAGCAAATGTTTCTTGTGCACTTACTGTGCAGTAAGCATTGTGTTGAACGCTCTAATTCCGTTATCCTATTTTAATCCTCATAACAATCTTGCAAAGCAGGATTCGTTATTCCCATTTTTCAAATGATGATGTCAAGACTCAACCCCACAGCTTATTAACGTAGGTGGCATTTGTCTGTAACTCTTTCCACTAGATTTCACTGCTTTAATGAGAGTCTTGTCTACAGCAGTGCTAAAATCTAATACCATCCATTCATTCATTCATTCAGCAGATAATATTTATTGACTACCTGCTCGTGCCAGACATGGAATGAACAAGATAGGCAATGTCCAGGGATTTGAGCTGCCCTTCTCCAGGAGCTTCACTGGAGAATTTAGGTTCTGCTTTCAAGTTGACTAAGTCCTAGTGCATTTGCTAATTTCACAATGGCATAGCTTTTCGAACTGGAAGTACCTCATTTCAACAAGGTGGCTGCAGAAAAGATAAGAAACTTCCAAGCTATGCAGGAAAGTAGTGATGGAGAAAGGACTAGAAATTCAGGTTTTGTGACTCAAAGGTCATTGCTTTTCCATCTATGATCTAGTTATTGACAGTTGTCAAAATAAATATGCAGGGCGAGACCTGATCCAACAACACAAAACATGCATGTGTTTGAGCACAGTGCTTGGGGAGTCAAAGAGCTCCATAGGGTCTCGGAGCCTGGAACCTGAGGGTCCCCCCACCACCCTGCCACCTCCAGCAGCAACTGCTGCCTCTGGGTCTCTTGTCTCACCTTTGAATGTCATCCTGGAGACCCAGGAGTTGGAAGGCTCCAATCTGGGATAGAGATGGGAGGGGCCCTTGCAGGTTGGTCTCCAGCTCTCTGCCCGCAAGCCTTTGGTTCACTGTACAGCTAACCCCCTCTGTTAGTGCCCAAACATGATGTGACATAAAAGAGGGAACTATGGAGAAGTGGCCATTGTTATTTCATAGTTGGGGAAACTGAAGCTCAGTGAATTTAAATGATTGGTGTAACTGGGATTGGCCCTTTAGGTTGAATTCCAAAGTACAAACTCTTTCCACACTAGCACTATTTCAGGAAACCCATTTCACCTTTTGGATGCTCAGTCCCTCTGTTCATAAAAAATAGAAATGCGGGCGGGCCACGATGGCTCAGCAGGTAAGAACACTTGCCTGCCAAGCCTGAGGACCCAGGTTCATTTCCCGGTGCCTGCCCATGTAAAAAAAAATAGAAATGCAATACATATAACAATGGAATATTATTCAGACATAAAAAGCAATGAAATGCTGATACATGCTACAACATGGATGAACCCTGAAAACAGTTTGCCAAGTAAAAGAAGCCAGACACAAAAGGTCACATACCATATGATACTATAGGCATACCTCATTTTATTGCACTTTGCCTTATTGCTTCACAGATTTTGTGCTTTATACAAATTGAAGGTTTATGGCGATCCTGTATTGAGCAAGTCTATCCCTGCCATTTTTCCCACACCATATGCTCACTTTGTGTCTCTGTGTCATATCTGGGTAACTCTGGCAATATTTCCAACCTTTTTCCTATTTTTATATCTGCTATGGTGATCTATGATCTGTGATCTTTGATATTACTATTATCAATGTTTTGGGGTGCCATAAGCCGCACCCATATAAGCCAGCAAACTGAATCAATAAATGTTGTATGTTTTGACTGCTCCACCAACTGGCCATTCCCCAGTCTCTCTTCCTCTCCTGGGGCCTCCCTATTCCCTGAGACACAACAATAATGAATTTAGTAACCCCACTAATGGCCTTAAAGTGATCAAGTGAAAGAGGGAGTCGCATGCCTCTCACTTTAAATTAAAAAATAAAAAGCTGGACATGATTAAGCTTAGTGAAGAAGGCATGTGGAAACTTGAGATAGGTCAAAAACTAGATCTCTTGCACCAAACTGTTAGCCAAGTTGTGAATGCAAGGGAAAAGTTCTTGAAGAAAATTAAACAGTGAACCCACAAATGATAACAAAGTAAATAGCTTTATGGCTGATATGGAGAAGGATTTAGTGTTCTGGATGGAAGATCCAATCAGCTACAGCATTCCCTTAAGCCAAAATCTAATCCAGAGCAAGGCCCTAACTCTCTTCATTTCTATGAAAGCTGAGAAGCTCTAGAAGAAAAGTTTGAAGCTAGAAGAGGTTGATTCATGAGGTTTCAGGAAAGAAGCCATGTCCACAACATGAAAGTGCAAGGTGAAGCAGCAAATATTGATACAGAAGCTGCAGCAAGCCATCCAGAAGATCTAGCTAAGATAATTGATGAAGATGGTACACTAAACAACAGGGTTTGATGTAGATGCAACAGTCTTATATTGGAAGGAGATGCCATCCATGACTTTCATAGCTAGAGAGGAGAAATAAATGCATGGTTTCAAAGCTTCAAAGGATAGCCTGACTCTCTTGTTGGAGACTCCTGCAGCTGGTGATTTTAAGTGGAAGCCAATGCTCATTTACCGTTCCCCAAATCCTAGAGCCCTTTAAGAATTATGCTAAATCTACTATGCCTGTGCTCTATAAATGGAATGACAAAACCTGGATGACAGCACATGTGTTCACAACATGGCTTACTGGATATTTAAAACCCACTATTGAGAGCAACTGCTCAGAAAACAAAAAAGATTACTTTTAAAATATTACTGCTCACTGATAATGCACCTGGTTATCCAAAAGCTCTGATGGAGATGTACAATCAGATTAATGTTGTTTTCATACCTTCTAATTAATTCAACATCCATTTTGCAGCCCATGGATCAAGGAGTCGTTTTGTGTTTAAGTCTTATTATTTAAAAAATACCTTTCTTAAGGCTATCGCTGCCATAGGTAGTGATTCCTCTGATGGCTCTCAGCAGTAAATTGAAAAACCTTCTGGAAGGGATTCACCATTGTCAATGCCATTAAGAACATTTGTCAGAAGGTGCACGGCTGATCCAGTGGTAGAATGCTTGCCTTTCGTGTGGAAGACCCGGGTTCAGTTCCCAGACCATGCACCCCCCCAAAAAAAAAATTCATGGGGGACACAAGGTGACTGCGATGGAGCTCACCTAATGCTTGTCTGGTTGTGAGTGAAAATCCAAAGGAAGAAAGTTGTCAGCTGAGCTATTGACAATGCAACCACAGGGGTTAAAGACCTTTAAAGATGTATCTGTAGACTGCACCCAGGAGTCTTCAGAGGAGTGATGCTGGAGAATCACAATCATCTGGTTTCAGTGGGATGTCAGGGCTGCAAATCAGATGTGCTTTTCCACTTAGCCCAATGAGAGGGAGTGTGGAGAGAAGAAGTGGGGTTTCTCCAAAAACAGAGTCCAGGCAGGAAAAGTGCCTGTAAAAAGCAAGAAATGATATTCACACAAGTTAGCTACAGGAAAGACAATTCTGACATCATGTCATTGCAGATATCTCACACTCTGAAGAATTCCTTTCATGTAATTACTTGCAAGAAGATTCCATTCTGAGATCTGCAGTGATTCCACATGCATTAACTCCTATGAGAAAGAAACCATATTTAAGCAAACCACTTTGAAAAGCCTTCAGTGACCAGTCATCTTTTAATCGACGTAAGCAGATTCATACTAGAAGTAAATCATATGAATGCCATAGAAACACTACACCTTTATTAAAAGCTCTGGCCACAGACAATACAATGGCACTCAAATTGGAGATAAGCCATAAGAATGCATTCAGTGTGGGAAAACTTTCATCAGAATTTTTTTCTTTGGTTGACATGAGAGATCTCATACTGGAGAGAAGCCCTGTAAATGTAATTTATGTGGAAAAGCCTCCAGTCAGTCTTCTCATTTTCAAAACTATGAGAGCATGCACACTGTAGAGAAACCTCCTGTATGCCACACATGTGGGAAAAACTTCAGAAACTATTCATATTTTAGACAACATGAGAAAACACACTTGAGCAAGAAACTCTATGAGTGCCATACATGTGAGAAAGCCTTTTGTCTTTGTTCTACCCTCAGACAACATGAGAGAATGCACACTGGAGAGAAACCCTATGAATGCCACAGATGTGGGAAAGTCTTCAGTCAATATTCTCATCTTAGACAACATGACAGAACTCACATGGGAGAGAAACCCCATCAATGTCATCTATGTTGGAACCTACAGTCATTATTCTTCTCTTAGAAAATATGAGAGATTTGGCTCTCAGACCATGCACCCCCCAATAGAAAACATGAGGGAAATCACACTGGAGACCCCCGAAAGTCTTCTGTGTGGGATAGCTTTTGCTCATAGTTCTGCCCTCAGGCAACATGGGAGAATGCACAGTGAATAGAAACCATAAGAGTGTCAACTATCTGGAAACACTTTAATTTTCTATCTTTAGAGGACTATATCAAATTATTTAAAAAAAATGAGAGGAAACCTATGAGTATCATCAATGTGGGAACGCCTTCAGTCAAAAGTTTGACCTTAGATGGAATGAGAGAACTCAAACTACATGTTTTGGATATGGAAGGATTTCAGCAATAGCTTTAACCTCTTTAAACACACCAGAGAACTCACGTAATGAAGAAACACTATGTTTGCAATCATTATGGTAGCTGTTCTAGTTTACTAACTGTCAGAATGCAATATACCAGAAGAATGGCTTTTAAAAAGAGGAATATAATAAGTTGCTAGTTTACAGTTTTAAAGCCAAGAAAGTGTCCCAATTAAAACGAGTCTATAGAAATGTCCAATCTAAGGCATTCAGGGAAAGATACCTTGGTTTAAGAAGGCCAATGAAGTTCAGGGTTTCTCTCTCAAGTGAGAAGGCACATGGCAATCACAGTCACGGCTTCTCTCTCAGCTGGAAGGGCACATGGCGAGCATGGCATCATCTGCTAGCTTTCTCTCTGGCTTCTAGTTACATGAAGCTCCCCGGCAGGCGTTTTCCTTCTTCATCTCCAAAGGTTGCTGGCTGGTGGACTCTGCTTCTCATGACTGAATCATTCTGCTCTCTCAGAATCTCCTCCTTTCTCCAAAATGTTTCCTCTTTTATATGATTCCAGTAAAGTAATCAAGACCCACCTAGGATAGGTGGAGACACATCTCCACCTAATCCAGTTTCACAACCACTCTTGATTGAGTCAAATCTCCAGGGAGATGATCTGATTACAGTTTCAAACATTCAGTACTGAATAGGGATTAGAAGAAATGGCTTCCTTTGCAAAATGGGATTAGGATTAAAACATGGCTTTTCTAGGGTACATACATCCTTTCAAACCAGCACAGTAGTGCTGTAGTCATCAGTACTATTTCAGTTAATAGAAGGAAATCTATTCAGGAGAATATTCATATGAATGTCATCTTCAAAGCAAAGCCTTTGGTAGTTGGTCTCATGCTATACCCTATGAGAGAACTCACTATATAAATCTAATGGAAGTGGAAAGTCTTCATATACCACTCTGATATGCAAGAATTAATATGTTAAGAATTCTATATCTACACTCAATAGTACCTTAATTTGTAATTTATCCTTTAAATAAGGACTCCCTAGAAATGAATCACTAGGTCTGTGTAACACAAGCCTTGGTGTACTAAAGAATACTCAATTTAAGAATTACAACAAAAACATGAAACAAGAGGGAATAGTTACATAAGCACGAAATAAAAGGGAAATGTCTTTATTAGCAGGACAAAAATGCTTGGAGAGATGCAGAAATTTCATAATGTAAAATTATGGGAAATCATTTTTCAGAAATTGGGGAGGTTGAGGGAATGAGTTCTTGTGTCCTGTGAGCAATAATGTTTGAGGAGATTGGGCAAATTATTGCATATGTGGTGTCTGAGTTATAGATATCAGTGGTGGAAATAATACAGGTTTGTGGATAGGAGAATGTGAAGTCTGTGATTTGGGAGTTTTCTAGAGTAAATGAACAAGCTTCTATATTTACCTCTAATGGACCAATGGTGGACATTTTTTATGTCAGTGATTAAATATCTGAAGGGTAGGAATAGATACATTTTCTTTTCTTTTCTTTTTTATCTTCCAGGGAACCATACTGCATCTAAGTAACAATATTTATCACTGGGTGAGAGGGTCTTGTACACACTAATTTGCTGACTCAAGCAGAGGTCCAGATAGTTCCCATTTCCCCTCATTAATGGCCCATTAGGAAATATCATTCTGAACTCACTGAAATAATTATCTTATTAATGAAAGAGGTAATAGATTCCAAAATCTATAGGGCCCGTAGGCAGTGGCATTATGATGGTTCAAACGTAGAAATCCAGTCCTTGACATTAATCTTGAAAAATTATTATACAGAACATGCATAAATGAAAATTTCCCCCTGCTTTCATAATTTTTAAAGGCTGGTAAATGCTTTTGTACTGGAATTGGGGACACGAACTATTTTTCTTCTCATCACTACACCTTATATTTAATGAACTATTGGAAAATTTATTACCCTAAATAAAGAGTAAGAAATATTTGTTTTCTCTCATAGTTTCCACTCTGTAGACATGAGAGTAGACTTGTGCAGTATAATAAGTGAAAGGGCGGGAGAAAAGGCAGAAAAGTTGGGGTGGGGAGGAAATTATTTTTGGTTTGCAGATGACATGTTTGGGTATATAGAGAAACCAGTGTTAAACTTACAAAATAAAATTAGAGGCCATTGTTAATTTATGAAATGTCACAGGGTCTGAAGTAAAAATAAAATTCCATTTCTATATACTAGAAATTTATTGAGAGGTTATCTATGTTCCTGGTCCCATAATTTCATGGTATCAGAACTTGCATATTAAATTCAGTGTTAGAGCCACCCAGAAGCAGAAGCAGTTATAAGAAATGCAGCTATTGCATGGATGTCACTGAGGTTAAGTCCATTATCCTCATTCACCTAGATGGGGTTTTCCTCAGCCTCTCTCCTACAGGGACCTGAAGCCTCGTTGCACGTGAAAAGCAGCTCGGTGTATCGCTTACTGGCCATGTCATTCCAAAGACATCCATTGTAATAGGACTCTGGTGTGCTGGTTTGCAACTGTTATGTATTCCATAAAAGCCACGTTCTTCTAATCCAATCTTGTGGGTGCAGACCCATTGTGGGTGGGGCCTCTTGATTAGGTTGTTTTCATGGAGATGTGACCCACCCAATTCAAGGTGGGTCTTACTGGAGTCCTCTATGAAGAGAATAAAGGGCAGAAAACAAAGAGAGCAGAGAGATGAAATGAAGTGGCAGGCGTTTGGAGATGCAGAAGGAAGATACTCCAGGGGACACCAGAAGCTGAGAGACCTGTTTGAAACCAGAAGCCAGAAGAAGACAACAGATGTCACCATGTACCTTCCCAGCTGACAGAGGTGTTCTGCACACCACTGACCTTTCTTGAGTCAAGGTATCTTTCTCTGGATGCTTTGGCTTGGACATTTTTATGGCTTTAGAACTGTAAACTTGTAATTTAATAAATCCCCTTGATAGAAGCCAACCCATTTCTGGTAGATTGCATTCTGACAGCATTACCAAACTAAAACAATTGCTAAAAGAAACCAAAGAAGACTTAATAAGTGGCAAGCCATTCTGTGTTCATGAATTGGAAGAGTAAATATTGTTATGATGTTATTTCTACCCAAGTAATTTATAGATTCAATGCAATTCCAATCAAAATTCCATCAGCCTTCTTTGCAGGAATGGAAAAGTCAACTGTCAAATTGACATTGAAGGGAAAGAGGGACCCTGAATAGCCAAAACCATCTTGAAAAAGAACAAAGTTGGTGGACTCATACTTCAGGATCTCAAAACTCATTACAAAGTCACAGTAATCAAAACAGCATGGTACTGGCACAAGGACAGATATATAGAGACTGATGGAATCAAACTGAGAGCTCAGAAATCAACCCTCACATTTATGGACAACCGATTTTTGATGTGGGGGAAAAGACCACTCAATGGGGAGAGAATAATCTCTTCAAGAAATGGTACTGGGGAAACTGGATCTTCATTTGCAAGAGAAAGGAAGACAATGCTATCTCACACCTTATACAAAAATCAGCTCAAAATTGATCAAAGAACTAAATATAAGAGACAGAACTATCAAACTCCTAGAAGAAAACATAGGGAAGCATCTTCAGGCCCTTGTGTTTTTTTAGTATTTATACCCAAAGCACAAGCAACAAAAGAAAAAAATAAATGGGACCTCATCAAAATGAAAAACTTTTGTGATTCAAAGGACTTTATCATGAAACTAAAATGACAACCCACACAATGGGAAAAAATATTTGGAAATCATGTAAGGATATAAGATCCAGAATACATAAAGAAATCATTCAACTTAACAAAAAGACAAACCACTCCATTTAAAGAGAGGCAAAATACTTGAATAGACATCTCTCCAAAGAAGATACACAAATGATATACCCAGGAAAAGATGCTCAACATCATTAGCCATCAGGGAAATGCAAATCAAAACCACAAAGAAATACCTTTTCACACTCATTAGAATGGCTATTATTTTAAAAATGGAAAATTACAAGTGCTGTAGATGATGGAGAGAACTAGGACTACTCATTCATTGTTGGTGGGAATGTAAAATGGCACAGCCGCTATGGAAGACAGTTTGGCAGTTCTATAGACTATAGACCTACCATATGACCCAACAATCTCACTTCTAGATATATACCCCAAAGTACTGAAAGTAGGGACTGAAGCAGATATCCAAAAAACTCATGACTCATTTTATTGCAATATTAACATCATTGCGGCGATCCAAAACCGAACCTGCAATATCTCTGAGATGTACCCATATTTGTGTAAAATATCCAGAATAAGCAAATCCATAGAGACAGAAAGCAGATTAGGGGTTTCCAGTGGCTGGAGGAAGAGAGAGAAATGGGGAGTAACTGCCTAATGGGTATGGGGTTCCCTTTTGGGGTGATAAAGAATTTCTGGGACTAGATAGTGGTGACGTTTGCACAACGTTGTGAATTTGTTTAATGTCACTGAACTGTGTACTTCAAGATGGTTCAAACGGTAGATTTTATCTAATGTGCATTTTATCACAACAAAAAACATTGGAGAGCGGGGACAGATACATACATATCTTGCATACTTCAAAAGTTTGTTGTGATGATCATTTGAAATAATGCACTTAAAAAGACACTTTTGATTGTTACAGGTGAAACCTACAATTCCCTAATAAAAAATAAAATAAAAATTGTTATAGATACACGTACATAAGGCACACAGATATTGGTATATATTTATGATAGCTACACATGCTTATAATGTCAGAGCTGGAGGCCACTTAGCATCTAATCTAATCACCTGATTTGACCAGACTTAAAATTGATCTCATAGTTGAGTGGTTGCAGAGCCAAGACCAGAGGTAATGTGTTTTGTTTTCTGTTTTCAGACTGTTTATCCCAGGAGTCTTCGGGGGGTAGCAGGGCTGGGCAGAAACTTTGCCAATATGCTTCAGTGGCTCTCCTTCAATGGACGCTATGAGGTGGAACAGACATCGTCTCCGTCCAGGTTATGCATGACCAACTTTACAAGGCTCAGGAGGGCTGGAGGAAGCACTGCTGGGAAAGGGAGTGGCAGGTAGCCAAGGGGGCCGAGTGCGGGCACAGCAGGAGCCCACGGTGCCCTGCTCCAGGCATGGGTCCTAGGGACACTTTAACTTGGGGTGGAAGGGGGCCTAAGAATGACAAAGGAAACTGAAGCCCAGAGATGGCTTGTCCAAAGTCATCCAGTCGTTAGGAACACTGAGAGGTTTTCTGATTCTAGACATCTGGATCCACATTCTCACTGAAAATCACTAACAATCCTGGATAAGGTATATAAAGTATCATCTAAAATGCAGCAGTCACCAGTTGACTTATCTGTCCAAAGGCTTGTCAAACTTCAGATGACCTGTTCCTATGCAAATAGCAGCATCCGTGCCCCCTAGGTACTACTCACAGGGAAGACAACACCCAACACTGGCATATCACTGCTTGCCCATTCAGTGCCCTCCACCATCTCTAACCAGAGGCCAAGGGAATCAGGGGTCAACCAGATGACTGATAAAGATTGTAAGAAGAACCACAAATGGGGCAGAACAGGCCATTGCTTTCACCTTGCCCTCTTGGCTCTTTCCTTTCTTGTAAAGAAAATAGTTTTGAGTAGACAGTCTCTCAGTTCCTTTCTAACCTGTGATTCTGCTTTTTTTTTCATTTTTGTTTCACTTTCAGAGTAATTTTATTTTAGTTCTGCTCCCACATGTGTCACTTAGCTCAATAAATTTATTCTGAACCTTACTTTTCAAAGTCGATTTTAAACTTAATGGCTGGTGTCAGAATTTGGATTTAAAGGTAGACAGTGGGAAGTTGCCAGTATGACAACGTGGGGGAAAGCATGATACCAGCAGGAATCTTCTGTATTCCATCTTCTCTTTGCATAGGTTCATTACCTGGCTCACTCAGCTAGCCCCTCACACCTTTGAATTCCTGCCTTGTTGTGGTTGAGGTCAATTCCACTTCTTGAGTTGAAATCTGATCTGGCCCTCTGTTACAGTCTCTGTTGTTTTCATCCATCAGGTAAGAGAATTTTCTGTTTCTGTGACTTGACTCAAGACAGGGCCAGTGATCTTTGAGCTTCCTCTGTCAGCTGGGAAGGCGCACAGTGACATCTGCTAGCTTTCTCTCTTGGCTTCCCCTTGCAAATGGTTTCCACGGGAATGTTCTCTGTCTGCATCTTCACTCAAGAAAGGCTGATGAAGTTCGGGGTCTCTCTCTCAACTGCAAGGGCACAGGGTGACATCTGCTAGCTTTCTCTCCTGGCTTCTTGTTTCAGGAAGCTCCCCAGAAGGTGTTTTCCTCCTTCATCTCCAGAGGCCTCTGGCTGCGTGGGCTCTATCAGGCCTGGTGGTTCTCCTGTGATTCTGTTTATTCAAGGGCAGTAGGCTGTTTCAAGACAAAGGCAGATTCTCCCTGGTTTCAAGAAGCTACCTAAAGGCAGAAGGGGGTAGTTTGCACAGGGACCTGCCTATCTGAGTACTGGTTGCCAGGAGGAATTGACTGCCAGATTTTTGAGTCATTTGGGAGTCCTGTCTGGACTGGTATTGGCCCACTGGCAAACACTGAGGGCCCACAAGCTTGTAGGAGAGGACCACCCTGGGGCAAAAGTGGCTACCACCCTCACCTCTTCTCATCCTGCCCCTGGCCCTGACAGTGGGTGTTTGCCATTGCTCTAAGTCCCCCAATTCAAACCCACTCTCTCACACCCTTGAAGTGACCTAATATACATCAGGCCAATGGCCATGATGCTCCACAGAATGCTAAGAAAGCTCAGCTTCTACCAAAAGAGGAGGAGACCATGGAATCTGCTGACGGAAAAGATGAGAATGCTTTGGGAAAGGGTGAAGTGGACTTAGAGGGGCCAGCAAAGAAGAAAAAGTGAGAACAACAAAGGCTAAGAATTTCTGGATTGCAAGATTTATGGTGGCAATGTTTCCTTTGGCAGAGTAAGTTGATACTGTAAATTATTGAAGGCACAACAGCTCCAGGAAAGTACACATGCAGTGAACAAGTCGTGCTGCTGGGACATCCTTCTGAGTGATCTGTTTCTGATTTATATTGCATTTGTCGTTAAAACTGAATCGGTGACTGTGATTGAGGAAATGACAATGTTTGAGTTCATTCTTGTTGTCCCAGAGTTGGCAGTAAGCCTTGAGAGTTTTGCCACATGCTGACATGCCAATGTTCTATGAGCATTTTACAAGGATTGTATTT
The DNA here is from genome assembly GCF_023851605.1 of Tamandua tetradactyla. Lineage (NCBI taxonomy): Eukaryota > Metazoa > Chordata > Mammalia > Pilosa > Myrmecophagidae > Tamandua > Tamandua tetradactyla. The sequence continues at coordinate 13,158,385 of NC_135335.1, forward strand.
TTAGTTAAATATATTTTAACACGCTGAACTTGTAGAGGGTTTTTCAACAGTATTTGTAGAGTGTAAATAAATTATGCAAATTAAATTGCATAATTAATAAAAAAATAAATGAAGCCATCCCAGAAGCCAGACTTTTGCTAATTTAAGCTGTGTCTGTCTGGGGCTCAACGAAAGATCTTTGGGCTGGATCCACCACTTAATTCAGCCAAACAATTCATTCCATTTTGTATGTGGCTGGGTAAAGAAATGGCATGCCTCCGCTTCCTGCAGAGCTGCTGTAGCAGCTGGCAAAAGGGGTCTTCCCGCAGCGTGTGTGGTGAGTCCTGGGAGCAAAGATGAAGCTGGAGAGGCAGGGCGGTGTCTTGTTCAATCCAGCTGCAGGATAGACTCGGCTAAGGACTGCTTGCTTCAGGACCCAAAGAGCAGAAAGATACTGAACTGGGAGGGGCTCATCTCCTCCTTTTGGTGGGACACACAGTCTGGGTTCGGTGAGGTCCACAGAGGACCTGGTGCGGGTAGCTCACGGGTTCTGTCACTTTGCCAGTGGGAGAGGGGTCGCCTTGGGAAGCATGGCTCTCTGCAGGGCGTGCTTAGCCAAGGCAGCTGCGGGTCACATTCTTTATAGAGCAAAAATGAGCTCCTGGGGTGGGCAACAGTGACTCAGTGGCAGAGCTCTTTTTTTTTTTTTTAATTTTTAAAAAATACCAAAAAACACCAAACACAAACCTTCTTAACTTTTGCTCATTTCCGTTCTACATATAAAATCAGTAATTCACAATATCATCACATAGTTACATATTCATCATCATGATAATTTCTTGAAGCATTTGCATCTATTCAGAAAAAGAAATAAAAAGAATAGAAAAAAATTCATACGTATCATACCCTTTATCCCCCCTTTCATTGATCACTATCACTTCAAACTAAATTTATTTTAACATTTGTTCCCCCTATTATTTATTTTTATTCCATGTTTTACTCATCTGTTGATAAGGTAGATAAAAGGAGCATCAGACACAAGGTTTTCACAATCACACAGTCACATTGTGAAACGTATACCATTATACAATCATCTTCCAGAAACATGGCTACTGGAACACAGCTCTACATTTTCAGACAGTTCCCTCCAGCCTCTCTATTACATCTTTTGTTTTTTCTTTTTTTACGTGGGCAGGCACCGGGAAATGAACCCAGTCCTCTGGCATGGCAGGCAAGCATTCTTGCCTGCTGAGCCACCGTGGCCCGCCCTCTCCATTACATCTTGACTAACAAGATGATATCTATTTAATGCGTAAGAATAACCTCCAGGGTAACCTCTCGACTCTGTTTGGAATCTCTCAGCCATGGACACTTTATTTTGCATCATTTCACTCTTCCCCCTTTGGGTCGAGAAGATTTTCTCAATCCCTTGATGCTGAGTCTCAGCTCATTCTAGGATTTCTGTCCCACGTTGCCAGGAAGGTCCACACCCCTGGGAGTCATGTCCCACGCAGACAGGGGGAGGGTGGTGAGTTTGCTTGTTGTGTTGGCTGGAGAGAGAGGGGTGGCAGAGTTCTTGCCTGCAATGCCGGCGATTCGGGTTCAGTTCCTGGTGCCTGTCCGTGCAAAAAAATAACAATAATTGAAAAAAAAAAACAAAACAAAAAGAGCTTCTAGGAAATTTCTCTGGGGGCTCCCATGATAACTGGGGACACTTTTTTCAACCTTGCTCCCAAGGCAAAAATTGCCTCTCACGGGCAAAAACAAAAGTCTTGCTCCTTTTATATATTTAGTTAATAGATATACAGTATATTTGTGGCATTAAGGTTTTTTGGGGGGAGGGGACACAAGTAGGAAAAAACTGTCTATAAAGCTCCTTTAGGAGTGCGGTAATGAAAGAGGGTCAAGACATACAGACCCAGAGTATCTAAAGGCCTGCCATCAGGTAGAGACGTGCAATAAGCCAGTGAAATTCGTTTTTATGTGCATCGTGAGCTCCTGCAGGCCGGTTAAATGGAATATCCACATTGCATTATCAGCAACAACAAACATCAAAATCCTGGGCATCCTTCAGACAGACACATCACACGAGTCTTCAGCCCTTCTCATGCCCTGTAGCCTCTGGCAACTGCGCCATCATTTCCAAAGCCCTGATTTCTCCAGGGGTCATTTCTGGGTTCACTGCTATCCACAGGCTGTCTTAAGAAACTGCCAGCTCACCCCAGGCACTCGCTGCATGAAAGAAACTAGGTTGGCAGGTGTAGGATGTGGTCAGCTCTAAGGAGCCAAGTCCATGTTCTGATGCCAGCTTCTAGAAGCCTAGTGCTGTCCCCATGTGCTAGCAGAACTAGGAACTCTTCTTTTACCACATCCAGGGTCCCCAGCAGCACCACTTCCCAACTCCTTCTCCTCCTCTATGGCACCCACCCTTGTCTGAGCCTTCACCATCTCTGGAGCCTCCAGTAGGGCCTCCCAGTGTCCACTCTTGCACCACTCCATTCAGTTTATTATCTTAAAATATATCTTCAATCTTGTCACTTTCCTGCTTCAAGCCATTCCCATTGTATTTCAGGCCTGCTTTCTACTTTTGAAAAATCAAGTCTTTCCTGGTTTCTGGCCTTGACCTAAACTGCTGCCTCTGCCTAAAAAAATTTTCCTCACCCCCCTGCCTAAATCTAGATTAAAAGTCATACCTCAAGGAAGTCTTCCCTAACCACCCTGCCACCCCCTTGTTCTCTATCACCCTCTTTTTTTCCTTCACAATTCGTAATGGTCTGTTGACTGATTTATCAGCTTCCCACTCAACTGTGAACTCCCTGGAGGCAGGGGCCAGACACACCTTGTCCACAACCCCCACAGAGGAGGGGTTTTTGGGAATTGTGGAGTGAGTCAATGTGTGTGTGGTGGTTTGAAGCTGTCGTATATCCCAGAAAAGTCTACGGTCTTTTAATTCATTCCTGTGGGTCCAGACCTATTGTGGGGTGGGACCTTTTGATTGGGTTGTTTCAATTGAGATGGGACCCATCCCATTCAAGGTGGGCCTTAATTCCCTCACTGGAGTCCTTTATGAGAGGATAAATGACACCCAAGAAAAGCCGCCAGAGCTAAGAGAAGCTGAGAGACAAGGACACCCCCACAGAAGCTGAGAGAAGAGGCCATTGAAGTCAAAAGCTGAAAGCAACAACACCTGGGAGAGAAGGACCAGCAGATGCCGGCCATGTGCCTTCCTATGTGACAGAGGTGTCCTGGATGCCAGCAGCCTTCCTTTGGAGTCCAGGTTTCATCCTGTTGATGCTTTGAGTTGGATAATTTCATGGCCCCCAAACTCCAAATATGTAAGCCAATGAATCTCCATTGTAAAAGCCAACCCATTTCTGGTATATTGCATTCTGGCAGTTTTACCAAACCAATATAGTGTGCATGACTGAATCTGTGTCACAAGAAGGAGCAGACAAATATAAATGCACATATAGATGGTCAGACGACTGGAAGACTGTCCAGCTGGGCCTCCCACCCTACACTCAAACCCCAGCACTGCCACCAAGGACCCACATGGGCAGGCGAAGAGAAGAGGCAAAAGTCAGAGAGTGCTGCCCAATATTCTCCAGCATATAGGCTCCAGTCAGAGTTGACATTCTTGATAATTCACAAAGCCTATTGGTAATTTACTTGGGATAAGTTTCAAACGTCTATCTTCTCCCCTATGTGTCTGCTAACGTGCTGGTAGGAAATACAATTCCTTCTCTTCTCACCCCAAATAATATGTCCCAAAGCCTGGACAAGAGGAAACAGGAAGCTTAGTCACCACTTCTAAAGAGCAATTTTAACCACACCAAAACACTTTTATTGGACTTTTAACTTCTCAAGGTGCTGTTATGACTTCTACCAGATTTCTATGAAAAATGCTAATTCATTGTGCTGTATTGGTAACACCAGTGGGTTTATATACTCAAGGGTTTTAAGGTCTCTGATGTTTCTGATTTAGCCAGGCTACTTCATCATGTTTTCGGGAAGAAAATAGAAAGAAAAGGCAATAAACACCTAGTATGTATTAGAACTATACAAGGTTCTTTACCTGTATTGTTTTACTGATGAGTCAGTAACTTTGAGGTAGGTTTATTATTTCCATTTTACAGAAGGACAAAGATTCAGGGATAATGAGTAATTTACTGAAAACCATAAAGATATTCATTGATGTGTGGAACTGTAACCCACACCAAACTCTGAAATCTGTTCTATAACTATTTGTCACAATGTACTTTGAAATTTATTGCTTTTGTATATATGTCCTATTTTACAATAAAAAAAATTTTTTAAAGATATTAATTGATGGAGTGGATGTGTGAATTCTGGTATGATTCCAAAGCCTTCATTCTTTCCACTGCCTTTCCCAAGCCACTTAATTGAAATACAGAGAAGTTAAGAGATTTTAGCAAGAGATGATTAGCAAGTCGGGGGTCGGGGTAAACTGACTTAATTCTGCCTTCTGCTTCTTTATATCATCTGTGAATCAATAACCCAAGCAATACTTTCTTTTCATCAAGGGTTCTTCATCAGAAGAGGTTGTGCTTTTAAGTCTTAAGGAACTATGATAAAAGATTTATATTTGGATTAAGTTTAGACATCCACTATGCAGTCCATGGTCAAGTGAGATTTCACAAGAGGATTTGGTGTTAAGAATCTCATACAACATCACATTAATCAGCCAGCTTATCAATGTTGGGTATTAGCCTGAGGTAAATTAGGTTAGAGGAACTTCAATGATCTCAGAGAAAACCTCACAGGATTAATGTCATGAGGTCTGCGTTCAGATTTAGCATTATTTTCACACGTGGCATGCATTTGAGCCAGGCCCTTAAACTTTATGGGCCTTGATTTCCCTGTTGATAAAATAAAAGGGTTACATTACAGCACATTAAAAGTCCCTTATGGAGTGGACTCATGGAAAATGGTGGAGCAGAAAGATCCAAGAATTGGTCCCTCCACCAACACAACCATTCAGCTGGAAAAGATGATCAGAATAAGCTATTTCAGACCTCTAGAACCTTATCAGACATTTGCAGCAAAAAGCTTGATGAAGGGAAAGACCACTGAACTTCAGTTTGAGAGACTGGCATAGACAATTATACAGCCCCCTGAAGCCATGGAAGCAGCAGCCTTGGTCTTAGAGTGGATGACTGAAACCATGGTGGATGTAAAAAAAAAAATTCGAGGGGATTGGTGTAGATACTTGCCTTTGCTTTGGCTCACTTGGGCTGCTGCAGTTTCCCTGTTGATGTCTTTTGAAATAATTAGAGATATAAACTCACTTCCTTTTTAATTTTTATCCAGACATTTAAGGAAATTCCTGCCAGGTCATAGATCGACTTCAGAGATAATAGAAGAGAAACTTATTGACCACAAACAACGACGAATACAGACTTTGAAAATAGCTTAGAAAAGCCACTATACAAACAGACAATTTCAGTCCTCAAAAGTAATCCCCAAGGGGGCCAAGAATCAGATTTCCAGAGGCACTACATTATAATACCCAAAATGTCCAGTTTGCAACAAAAAAATTTACAAAGCATACAAAGACACAGGAAAATATGACTCATTTATAGGGAAAAATAAATATAATTAAAAACTATCCTGGAGGAAGCCCAGACATTGAAAGTTTTAGTCAAAGATGCTTTAAAAAACTGTTCAAATATGCTCAGTGAACTAAAGAAAACCATGTAAAAAGAACTAAGAGAAATCAGGAGAATGAAATATGAAAAAATAGGGAATGCCAGTAAAAAAAACAGAGTTATAAAAGGAAGCCAAATAGAAATTCTGGAGCTAAAAAGTACAATAGCTGAAATAAAATATTCACTAGAAGGGTTCTATGGAAGATTGAACAGGCAGGGGAAAGAATCAACAAAATTAAAGTTAGTTACATTGAGATGATGCAGTCTGAGGAACACAAAGAAAAAAGAATGAAGAAAAGAGAACCAAATCTGAGGGACCTGTAGATACCATAAAACATACCAACATGCACATCATGTGAATCCCAGAAGAAGGGAGAGAGAAAGGGGCAGAAAATATTTGAACAAATAATGACCCAAAATGCCCATATTTTGTGGAAAACACGAATATGCCCAAGCAGCTCAATGAATTCCAAATAGGATGAATTCAAAGACATCCACACTGAGACACATTGAGTCAAACTATTGAAAAACAAAGGGAGAAACTTAAAAGCGGGAAGAATCTTTATGCACAGGGGGCCCTCAATAATACTAATGACTGATTTCTCATCTGAAACCCTGGAGGCCAGAAGACTGTGGGATGACATCCTACTATATCAACAAGAATTCTACGTTCAGCAAAACTATCTTCAAGAATGAAGGGGAAATTAAGATATTTCCAGATAAACATTAGTCAAATAGGTTCATTGCTAGTAGACCTCCCATACAGTAAATGCTAAAAGACACTAGACAAGATGAAATGAAAGAACACTAGATAGTAATTTGAAGCCATATGAAGAACTATAGAACACTGATAAAGGAAATTACATAGGTAAATATAAAGTTAGTATCGTAATTTTTTTGTTTGTTTGTGTGGTTTGGAGCTACACGTACCTTCCTAGAAAATCATGTTCTTCAGATTAACCAATTCCTGTGGGTATAAACCCATTGTAAGGAGGACCTTTTGATTAGGTTGCTTCAGTTAAGATGTGGCCCAGGGTGAATCTTAACCCTCTTACTGGAGTAAGAGGAGCACATAAATGGGATGACTACAGAGAGAGAAGGCCAAAAACACAAGAAGTTGAAAGCAACAAAACTCAGGAGAAAAAAGAGAGACCAGAAAATGCTGCTATGTGCCTTGCCTTGTGACAGAGGAGTCTGGGCCATGGGCAGCCAGTATTCAGAACGAAATCATCACTGTGATGATGCCTAGATTGGAACATTGTCATAGCTTCAAAGCCATAAACTTATAAGCTAATAAATTCCCATAGTTAAAGCCAATACAAATTGGCTGCCTTGAGCAGCTCAGCAAACTAAAGATGTTTATAACTCTTCTTTTTACTTGTATTATTTAAAAGGAAAATACATAAAACAGTAATGATAAATCTATGTTAATTGGCATGCAATGTATAAAAATTTAATCCATAACAATAGCAATAGAAGGGGGGGATGGTGATGTATAAGAGCTGAGTGTTAGTATACTATGTAAACTACATTGGTATTATTCAAACTAGGCTGTCATGAATTTAAGATGTTAATTGCAATATCCAGGTAATCACTGAAAAAATAACTAAAATATATACGCAAATGAAAAGAGAATTTAAAAAATTAACAATAAATAAACAACACAAAAAAGGTGGTAATGGAGAATTGTGGGGAAAAAACACATATAAGACAAAAAAATAACTAAATACCACAAGTAAGTCCTTCTTTATCAGAGTTTACTATTAGTGGAAGTGGGTTAAACTCACCAATTAAAAGGTGGAGACTGAAGGAATGGGTAAAAGAAAGCATGACTAATCTGTATGCTGTCTAAAAGAGACTCACTTTAGATACAGAGACACAAACAGGTTGAAAGTAAAGGGGTGAGGGCGCATGGGTAGTTCAGTGCCTGACTGCCATGCAGGAAACCCAGGTTCAATTCCTGGACCATACACACACATACAGACACACACACACAAACAAGAAAGCAAAAGGATGGAAAAAAGGTATTTCCTAAAATTAGCAAAGAAAAGAGAGCTGGGGTGCCTATATTATTACCACACTAAATAGATTCTAAGTAAAAAAAAAAAAGTTATGAGAGACAAGAAATGACATTAAATACTGGCAAATGTTCAACCGATCAAAATGATACAGTAATTATAAACATATATGCACCCAACAGCACAGCACCAAAACAATATGGAGCAAAAATGGACATAACTGAGGGGAGAAAGATACAGTTTTACAATGATAGTAAGAGACTTCAATACTCTACTTTCAGTAATGGGTAGAGCAACCAGAAAAATGCTCAATAAATGGGCTGGTTTGAAATGATGTATGGCCCCTAGAAAAGCCATGTTTTAATCCTAATCCCATTTTGTAAAGGCAGCCATTTCTTCTAATCCCTATTCAGTACTGTATGTTTGAAACTGTAATTAGATCATCTCCCTGGAGATGTGATTTAATCAAGAGTGGTTGTTAAGCTGGATTAGGTAGAGGCGTGTCTCCACCCATTTGGGTGGGTCTTGATTAGTTTCTGAAGTCCTATAAAAGAGGAAACATCTTGGAGAATGGGGATTCAGAGAGAGCAGAGAACAACATAGCAATGAGAAGTAGAGAGTCCCCAAACCAGCGATCTTTGGAGATGAAGAAGGAAAACGCCTTCCGGGGAGCTTCATGAAATAGGAAGCCAGGAGAGAATGCTAGTAGATGATGCCTTGCTTGCCATGTGCCCTTCTAGCCGAGAGAGAAACTGTGACTGTGTTCACCATGTGCCTTCTCACTTGAGAGAGAAACCCTGAACTTCATTGGCCTTCTTGAACCAAGGTATCTTTCCCTGGATGCCTTTGATTGGACATTTCTATAGACTTGTTTTAATTGGGACATTTTCTCAGCCTTAGAACTGTAAACTAGAAACTCATTAAATTCCCCTTTTTAAAAGTCTTCCCATTTCTGGTAAATTGCATTCCAGCAGCTAGCAAATTAGAGCAATAAAGAAAAAGGGAACTTGAACAAAACTATAATTGAATTAGATTACATATGGTACACTTAAGCCAAAAACAGCAGAATAAACATTCTTCTCAAGTGCATATGCAACGTTCTCCAGGAAAGGCCATATTTTAGGCCATTAAACAAATCCTAGTAAATTTGAAAAGATATAAATCTTTTTTTTTATTTTTACTGTGAAATATGACATACATGCAATAAATTTCCAAGTACATTTGAACAAGTAGCTATAGAACAGATTTTAAAGTTTGGCATGGGTTACAGTTCCATGATTTTTCATTCTTTTTTCTAGCTGCTCCAAGACACTGGAGACCAACAGAAATATCAATATAATGATTCAGCAGTCATATTCATTCGTTAAATCCTATTAAAATATATAAATCTTATAGGATATATTTTCTGACTACAATGGGATGAAACTAGATTCCAACAACAGGAAGAAAACTGGAAAACTCATAAATATGTAGAAATTAAATAACACATTCTTAAATAATCAGTGGGTCAAAGAAGAACTCACAAGAGAAATTTAAAAATACCTCGAGATGAACAAAAATGTGACAAAATGAAATTTATGGGATGCAATATAAACTGGGACTGTATAACTTAGCGAAGCCCAGAGAAGACAATGACAGTGGTTAATTTTATATATATAAAAGAGTTCTTACATGGACTAGAACAAACATACATCACTACTGCAAGGTATTAATAATAGGGTGTTACATGGGAAAATACAATTAATGTAAACTAAGATCTATAGGTAATAGTAAAATTATAAAATTCTTTCATTAATTAACTGTAACAATTAATTAATTAATTGCAACAAAGGCACTATACCAAAGCTAAATGTTGGTAATAGGGGGATACAAGGGGTATGAAATATTTTTTATTCGGAAGAAATGAGAATGTTCTCACATTGACTATAGTGGTAAATGCATAATTATGTGATTATTCCAAGAACCGTTGATTGCACACTTAGGATGAATTGTATGGTGTGAATAAAACTGTTTTCATAAAAGTTATGGGATACAGAAAAAACAGTGCATAGAGATAAATTTACAGCTGTGATGCTATATTAATTTGTTAAACCTGCTAGAATGCAATATGCCAGAAATGGAAGAGCTTTTATAAAGGGAGTTTATTAAGTTGCAAGTTTTCGGTTCTAAGTCTATTAAAATGTCCAAATTGAGGCATCAACAAGAGGTTACCTTCACTCAAGAAAGGATGATGCCATCCGGAACACCTTTACCAGCTGGGAAGGCACATGGCTGGTGTCTGCTCATCATCGTTCCCAGTTCCCTTGCTTCCAGCTTCTGATGCCGGTGGTTCCTCCTCCAGGTATCTGTGGGCCTTCACTTCGCTCCTGTAGGACACAACTCTGAGTTTTTACTTCCTTAGCATCTCATAGGAAGGTATATGGCGACATCTGCTAGGCTCCACCCATAACTAGGCATTTGCTTTCTCTGTCAGCACTCCAATAATCTCCAAACATCCATGCCTCTGTCAGCTCTGAAGAAACTGTTTTCCAAGTGTCTGCATCTCTGAGCCATCTGTCCTTTCTGAGGTTTCTCCAAAATGTTTCCCCTTTTAAAGAACACTCGTAAACTAATCAAGACCTACCCTGAATGGGCGGACTCACATCTCCATCTAATCAAAAGGTCACACCCACAATTGAGTGTGCCACATCTCCATGGAGACAATCTAATAAAAATTTCCATCCTACAATACTGAATCAAGATTAAGAGAAAGGGCTGCCCTGACAAGATTGGACAAGAATTAAAACTTGGTTTTTCTGGGGTACATAATAGTTTCAAACCAGCACATACCACTCTCTGGACTCCAAAAAAAGACATGTTCTTTCCATATACAAATTACATTAATTCCATTACAATTTCACAAAACCTTAAACCATTTCAGAAACAATACAAGTACAATATTAAGTCAAAACCAGTATAAAATCTCATCAAAGCCAGTCATAGGCATGGTCTGCCCTAAGGCAAATAATTAATTTTCTCCTCTGGCTCTGGACTTATAAAACTCAGAAGAACTTATCTGCTGCCAATATGCAAAGGAAGGACAGTTATAGGATAACGATCATAAGGAGAAATCAAAAGATAAACAAACAGGGGTCATTGGAACCAAACAGATCCAAAAACCTGGACAAACTCCATTAGATTTCAAAGTCTGAGAGTCATTTATCCTCAGCGCTTTAGAAAGCAGCTGACCCACCCTTTCCAGCAGCCTATGCTGCAGCCTTGCTCTCTCTCCAAATGTTGGGGTGAGTTGCAACACTGGGTCATGTTGGTAGGACTACCTTTCTCTTGGCCCCACCCTCTCAAACATCAGGGCAACACCTGGGACCTCTGCCATCTCTAGGGCACATGCTCAACCCCTGCAGAAAAGTGGGGTGGCAGCCAGGCTCCCCTCGATCCCCAGTTTATGTGCTCCAAACTTCTCCAAAGCCTAGGGTGACAAAACTCTTCCTGAGCAACAAAGTGGAAGGCCTCCCTTTGCTTCTGGTGCAAACTCACCCTCTCCATGTATTTGGATGAGTCCGCTCTCTTGGCCCAAGATTTACAGCCTTCAAACATTAGCTTCCATGGTTCTGCCTCTGAAGTAATTTTTTCTTCAATTTGTCCCTTGTCTGTCCCTTTTAGTCCAGACTGGCAGTGGTTCCATTTTTACATTTCCTACAACACTCTTGTCACTTTTCTATGTAGTATGCAGGGATCATAACCATCAGACAATAGGACTTTCCACAAATCTTTTCTGAATAACATCTCCAATCCTCACTTGTCCTGTAATACCTGACTGCTTCCATGTTTGGTTAAATTCTCATGTGGGCCCTATTCACTGGGGTCTCACTTTCTAGAAGTTCAGAAATTTCTGGCTTCCAGACCATCAATTTCTGTTTTCTTTGTACCCAAGGGTTCTGTCCTCAACTTATCTCTTTGCTCTTGCATTTTACTATAAGCTGCAAAGAACAGCCAGACTGCATTTTCCACATTTAGTTTGGAAATTTCTTGTACTAAATATCCAAGTTCATCACTCTCAAATTCTGCCTTCCATTCCCAAAGAATGCATTCCTTCCAGTTTGTAATGACACATTCATCACTTCCGTCTAAATGCTCATTGGAGGTATTTTATACTTCACATTTCTACCAGCAATCTCCTCAAAGCAATCTAGGCCTTCTCTATCAAGATCCTCAGAACTCTTCTAGAATATTTCCCTTATCCATTTAAAAAGCTGTTCCAACATATTTGGTATTTGCAAACTGCAGCAGCACTCCACTTCTATGGTACCAAAATATGTATTAGTTTGATAAATGCTGCCAGTGTGCAATATACCAGAAATGGAACAACTTTTAAAAGTGAATGTATTACATTACAACTTACAGTTCTATGGTTACTAAATGTTCAAACTAAGGCACCAACAAGAGGTTACTTTCACTCAAGCACATCTGGAACACGTCTATCAGCTGGGAAGGCACATGGTTGGTATCTGCTGGTCCTTGTACCAGGTTCCATTGCTTCCAGCTTCTGATGCCAGTGGTTTCCAGTCCAAGCATCTGTGGGCCTTCACTTAGCTCCTGCAGGGCACAACTCTGGGTTCTGGTTTGCTTAGCATTTCATGTGAAGGCACATGGCGACATCTGCTGGGCTCTACTTATGTCTAGGCATCTGTTTTCTTTGTCAGTACTCCAAGTGTTGCCAGAATGCGATATAACAGAATTAGAATGGCTTTTAAAAGGGGGAATTTAAAAAGTTGCACGTTTACAATTCCAAGACCATGAAAATGTCCCAATTAAAGCAAGTGTATAAAAAAATGTCCAAATTAAGGCAAGCTATGGAAATGTCCAATCTAAGGCATCCAGGGGAACGTACCTTGGTTCAAGAAGGCCAATGATGTTTAGGTTTTCTCTCTCAACTGGAAAGGCACATGGCAAATATGGCAACATCTGCTAGCTTTCTCTCCAGGCTTCTTGTTTCATGAAGCTCCCCTTGGGGCACGTTTCTTCTTCATCTCCAAAGGTCTCTGGCTGTTTAGGTATTTTCCAAAATGCGTCCTCTTTTAAAGGATTCCAGTAAACTAATCAAGACCCACCTGAAATGGGTAGAGTCATATCTCCCTCAAAGGTTAATACCCACAATTGGGTAGGTCACATCTCCATGGAGATAATCTAATCAAGCTTCCAACATACAGTGCTGAATAAGGTTTAAAAGAAATGGCTACCTCCACAAGACTGGATTAAGAGTAAAACATGGCTTTTCTAGGGTACATCAATCTTTTCAAACTGGCACACCAAACATCTCCAAATATCCATGCATTTCTCTGTCAGCTCTGAAGCAACTATTTCCCAACTGTCTGCATCACCGAGTATCTCTATTATTTCTGCAGTTTCTCCGAAATGTTTCCCCTTTCAAAGAACACCAGTAAACTAATCAAGATCCACCCTGTATGGATGGAGTCACATCTCCAACTAATCACAAGGTCACATGCACAAATGGACAAGTCACATCTCTGTGGAGATAACCTAATCAAAAGTTTCCACCCTATATTGAATCAGGATTAAAAGAAAAGGCCACCCCCACAAGACTGGATCACTACTGGACTATGGGTTTTCTGGGGTACCTAATAATTTCAAACTGGCACAGATGCCTTTATTCAAAAAGCAGAAAGAGCCTTCCATGTGGGAGACCCAGGTTCGATTCCCAAACCATGCACCCCCCCCAAAAAAAAGCAGAAAGTTTCTAATCATACCCTACGCTTCCATCTTAAAGACTAAAAAAGTAGAGGAAACAAAACCCAGAGCTAACAAAGGAAATAATAAAGATGAGAGCAGAGGTAAATGAAATAGAGAATAGAAAAACAATGGATAAAATCAACAAAACCAAAAGATGTTTTTTTGAGACGATCAACAAAGTTGACAAACATTTAGCCAGACTGACAAAGAAAATGCAAATAACCAATAGCTTTCTCTCCTGGCTTCTCATTTCGTAAGGCTTCCCAGGGTGGAAGAAGGGCGGGGGGGGGGGGGGGGGGGGGGGGGGCGGTTCCTTCTGCATTTCCAAAGATCTCTGACTGTGTGGATTCTTAAGGTGTTTCAAAGTGGTTTCCTCTTAAAGGGCTCCAATAAGCAACCCCACCTTGCATGGGTAAAGACATATCTTCATGAAAACCACCTAATTAAAAGATCCCACCCACAGTTGGATGGGTCACATCTCCATGGAAACAACTTAATAAAAAACATCCCACCCAACAATACTGAATAAAGGTTAAAGGACATGATTTTTCGGGGTTACACAACAGCTTCAAACCAGAACATACACCATGACCAATTGGGATGGATCTCAGAATGCAAGGGTGGTTTAATATATAAAAATCAACCAACATAACACACCACACTAACAGAATGAGAGGGGAAAACACATGATCATTTCAATTGATGTAGAAAAAGCAGTTGACAAAAACAAACATACCTTCATGATGAAAACACTCAACAAACTAGGAATATATTTCCTCAATGTGACAAGAGTATTTATGAAAAACCCACAGCTAACATTCTCCATAATGGTGGAAGATTGAAATCTTTTTTCCTTAGGATCAGGAACAAAACAAATGATCACTTTCACCACTTCTATTCAACATAGAACTGGAACTTCTAGCCAGAGCAATTAGGCAAGAAAAAGAAATAAAAGGCATACAAATTGGAAAGAAGTAAGTAAAACTATCTCTATTCACAGATGACATGATCTTATTTGTAGAAAATCTTAAAAAGTACACAGAAAATTTTTAGAGCTTGTGCTGGTTTGAAAGGAAGTTTGAAAACATGGGCCCCTAAGAAAAGCCATGTTTTAATATAAATCCCTATTCAATACTGTATATTTGAAACTGTAATGAGATCATCTCCCTAGTTGATGTGATTTAGTTAAGAATGGTTGTTAAACTGGATTAGGGGATGATATGTATCCACCCATTTGAGTGGGTCTTGATTAGTTTCTGAAGTCCTATAAAAGAGGAAACATTTTGGAGAATGGGAGATTCAGAGAGATTCAGAGAGAGCAACACTACAAAGCAGAGAGTCCACCAGCCAGTGACCTTTGGAGATGAAGAAGGAAGACGCCTCCCAGGGAGCTTCATGAAATAGGAAGCCAGGAGAGAAAGCTAGCAGATGATGCCGCACTCGCCATGTGCCCTTCCAGCTGAGAGAGAAGCCCTGACTGTGTTCGCCATGTGCCTTCTCACTTGAGAGAGAAACCCTGAACTTCATCGGCCTTCTTGAACCAAGGTATCTTTCCCTAGATGCCTTTGATTGGACATTTCTTTAGACTTGTTTTAATTGGGACATTTTCTCGGCCTTAGAACTGTAAACTAGCAACTCATTAAATTCCCCTTTTTAAAAGCCATTCCGTTTCTGGTATATTGCCTTCCAGCAGCAAGCAAACTAGAACAGAGCTAATAAATGAATTCAGCAAAATTGCAGGGTATAATATCAACACATACATATCAATTGCATTTCTGTATACTAGCAACAAACAATACAAAAAGGAAACTAAGAAAACAATTCCATTTGCAATAGCATCAAAAAGAAGAAAATACCTAGGAATGAAATTAACCAAGACACCACAGGATTTGTACACTAAAAACTATAAAACATTGCTGCAAGAAATTAGAGAGGACCCAGATAAATGGAATGGCATCTAATGTTCATGAATTGGTAGAGTTAATATAGTTAAATAATAATACTATCCAAAATGATGTCCAGATTCAGTGAAATACCTGTCAAAATCCCAACAGAAATAGATTAGCAAAAATGGAAAAACACTCTAAAATTCATATGGAATTTCAAGGGATCCTAAATAGCTAAAACAATCATGAAAACAGGAACAAAGGTGGAGGACTCACACTTCCTAAGGTTCAAAATTTACTGCAAAGCTACAGTAGTTAAAATAGTATAGTATTAGCATAAGGATAGACATATAGACAAATGGAGTAGAACTGAGAGCCCAGAAATAAACCCCCCCATTGATGGTTAATTGATTTTTGACAAGCTTATCAAAACCAATTAATGGAAAATGAGCAGTTTTTCAACAAATGGTGCTAGAAAAGCTGAATATCCACATGCAAAAGAACAATTTGGACCCTTAAATAATACATATATATATATATATATAAAACCTCAAAATGGAGCAAAGACCAAAATTTAAGAGCTAAAACTATAAAACCCTCAGAAGAAAACATAAGGGCAAATCTTCATGGTCTAGGATTTGGCAATAGTTTCTTAAATGTGTTATTAAAGCATGAGTAACATAGGAAAAATATAGATACATTGGACTTCCCTAAAAACTTTTGTGCATCAAAAGACATTTTCAAGAAAATTAATAGACAACCCATAGAATGGGAAAAATATTTGGAAATCATATTCCTGATAACAGTTTAATATCCACAAGATACAAAGAACTCCTATAATTTAACAACAAAAAGCCTAACAGCCCAATGAAAAAAATGAGCAAAGAACTTGGACAGAGATTTCTCCAGAGAAAACATACAAATTTCAATTAAGCACATGTGAAGATACCCAACACTATTCACTATAATGATTAGGGAAATACAAATCAAAACCACAATGAGATACCACTTTGGCCCCACCAGTGTAACTATAATTTTTCAAAAATGGAAAATATTAAGCATTGGAGATGATGTGGAGAAACAGAACCCTCATGCATTGCTGGTGGGAAAGTAAAACAGTGCAGCCACTGCAGAAAACAATTTTACTGTTCCTCAAAATATTAAGCATAGAATTACCATAGGACCCAGCAATTCTACTCCTAGGTATTGTGCTGGTTTGAAGCTGTTATGTATCCACAAAAGGCCATATTTTTAAAATCCATTCTTGTGAATGCAGACTTATTGTGGGTGGAATCTTTTGATTAGATTGTTTCCATGGAGCTGTGACCCACCTTAATCCTTTTACTGGAGTCCTCTATAAATAGAATAACGACAGAAAATACAGAAAGACTGATATGGAGATAGAGAGATCAAATCAAGTGAAGGATGCAGAGAGAGAGAAATGACCCACAGGACACAGATAGCTCAGAGAGGTGCCCCCAGGAGAAACGAGCAAGGACCCACAGTTGCTGAGAGAGAAAGCCATTGAAACCCAAATCTAGGAGAGAAGGACCAGCAGTCATCACCATGTGACATCCCATGTGTGCTGGTTTGAAAGGATTCTGTACCCTAGAAAAGCCATGTTTTAATCCCAATCCATTTTGTGGAGGCAGCCAATTTTTTTAATCCCTAGTCAATACTGTAGGTTGGAGACTTGATTAGATTATCTCCACAGAGATGTGACTTGCCCAATTGTAGGTATTAACCTATGATTAGAGAAAAATGTAACTCCATCCATTCCAGGTGGGTCTTGATTCATTTACTTAAATCCTGTAAAATAGGAAACATTTGGAAAAAGCTTGAGAGCCACAAGAACCTCGAGAGCCCACACAGCTCTCTTTGGAAATGAAGAAGGAAAACACCCCTTGGGGAGCTTCATGAAACAAGAAGGCTGGAGAGAAAGCTAGCAGATGTTGCCATGTGCCTTTACAGTTGAGAGAGAAACCCTGAACTTCATCAGCCTTTCTTGAGTGAAGGTAACCTCTTGTTGGTACCTTAATTTAAACATTTCTATAGACTTGCTTTAATTTGGACATTTTCACTGCTTTAGAACTGTAAACTTGAAACTTTATAAAATTCCCCTTTTTAAAAGCTGTTCTTGGGTGGTGCAACAGTGGCTCAGTGGCAGAATTCTCACCTGCCATGCTGGAGACCCCAGCTCAATTCCCAGTGCCTGCCTATGCAAAAAAAAAAGGTCGTTCTGTTTCTGGTATATTTCTGGTATATTGCATTTGGCAGCTAGCAAGCTAGAATACCATGTGACACAGGAACCCCAGATGCCAGCAGCCTTTCCTCAGAAAAGGTAGCTTCTTCTTGATGTTTCATTTGGACATTTTCAAGGTATTACAACTGTAAACCTATAACCTAATAAATCCCCACTGAAAAAGCCAAGTCATTTTTTTTTTTGCATTCTAGAAGCTTTAGCAAACCAAAACAGCATTTATCCCAAAGATTTTTAAATAGAGACTCAAACATAGTTGTATGCCAGTATGCATAGCAACATTATTCACAATGGACGAAAGAGGGTATTAGGGATTGAGTTATATCCCTATCATACCCCATCTATAACGGATTTCCACAGCAACATGCAGGCTAGTGTTTAACCAAACAAGTGGGCACCATAAGCTAGCCAAGGTTACACACGAAATTAACCAATACACTGGGTACAGTATTGAACTCCCTGAGTCTGTTTCTTTGTGTGAGAAAAGGAAAGCTATCTTCATCCTGCCCCCTCACAGATTTGTTGAGAAGATCATATGAGGAATGACCCTGGAAGGATTCCTTCTGTCTTTCATTCAAAAAATACCAATATCATTTGCCAGGCATTTTATTAGCCATTGGGTATATTGTAAGCCTGACAGATTTGGTCCCTACCCTAATGGGGGAGCTGACAGTGGAGACAAGCATTGTCTAATAGTACTTTCTGGTATGCCAGAAATATATGTGGCTGTTGAACATTTGAAACTTGGCTAGTGTGACCGAGGGGTCTGAATCTTTCATTTTATTTCATTTCAATTAATTGCAATTGAAATAACCACAAGTGGCTGGTGGCTACTGTCCTGGATGGTGCAGGCCTAGGCATCTAGAAGGCCTGAAAGACAAATTAATCTGTATTGTGATCAGCTGTGGTAGAGAGAATGATGGGGGAGCAGGAAGGGGGCCTTGCTTTCTGGGTTGATGAGGAAGTGACATTCAAGCTGAAACCAAGATGAAGAAGGAGTTCAGAAAAGGAAGTGAGGCACAGATTGCTCCAGGGAGAGGTGACAGCAATGGTCCCTGGGGTGAGAGCTTGGCACATTCTGGGAGTTGGAAGGAAGCCACAGCACTCTCTGGATGAGGCTGCAGGGAAGGCTTGGGGCAGATTGTGGACCTTATGTGGCTTTTATAATCCAGGGAGGTGTGCAAGACAAAACCACTCCCTGAGGAGGGCAGTATCAGGGGCATTCATTGCTTTCTATTTTTCCATCTGGGTCACCATTTGTTGGAAGTAGTTCTTAATACCTAGTATGGTATTATGAACTAGTATGGTATTAAGAACAAGGAGAGTATGGCTGAAGCCACTGGGCAGTCATGGAAAACTAAATTGTCCACTTCTCTACCAGTTCCAAATATTGGTCCACTCAGTCTCCCCAACAAAACACTAATAGTCTTGACAGATTTTTGCTGTAGGGCTGTGTTAGTCAGGATTTTTTACAGAAACAGAACCAACAGGAGAGATCTGTAAATATGAGATTTATAAATGTGTCTCATGCAACTGTGAGAAATGAAGAGTCTAAAATCTGTAGGGAGGCTGTGAAGCTGGTGGCTCCAATGAAAGGTCTGGATGAACTCCACAGGAGAGGCTTGCTGACTGAAGAAGCCATGAAAGTCTCTCTTCTTTGAAAGCCTTAAACTCATTGGATTATCTCATCGTGGGAGGAACGCCTTAGTTGATTGCAGATGTAATCAGTCATAGATGCAATCAACTGACTGATGACTTAATCAACCAGCCATGAAATATCCTTGCAGCAATGGTCAGGCCAGTGCTTGCCTGACCAGACAACTGGGCCAAGTTGACACCAGAACCTAACCATCACAGGCTCTGTCATTCTTCTAGAATGGAGGCAGTGGTGGAGGTGGTAGTGCTGGAGGTTGTAGTGGAGGTGAAGGTGGTGAAAGTGGTGGAGGTGGCAGTGAAGGTGGTGGAGGTGATGGTTCTGGAGGTGGTGCTGGAGGTGGAGGTGGTGGAGGTGAAGGTGGGAGTGGTGAAAGTGGTGGAGGTGGCAGTGAAGGTGGTGGAGGTGATGATTTTGGAGGTGGTGCTGGAGGTGGAGGTGGAAGTGGTGGAGGTGAAGACGGAGGTGGTGAAAGTGGTGGAGGTGGCAGTGAAGGTGGTGGAGGTGATGATTCTGGAGGTGGTGCTGGAGGTGGAGGTGGTGGAGGTGAAGGTGGAGGTGGTGAAAGCGGTGGAGGTGGCAGTGAAGGTGGTGGAGGTGATGATTCTGGAGGTGGTGCTGGAGGTGGAGGTGGAGGTGGTGGAGGTGAAGGTGGAGGTGGTGGAGGTAAAGGTGGAGGTGAAGGTGCTGGTGGTTTTGGGATCTATCACCCAGCTGTTCTCCTTGTTTCTTCACCTCATATTGCCTAGACCTCTGAGTGTGTGTCCTTGGGAAGTGGTAGGTAGGTCCTTCCTCCTTAACTCTTCCTCTTCATCCCTCAAACAAGCTCCTCCCTTTTCCCTGGAGACACTCTCCACTGGGTGACTGGATTAGTTTCCCAGGGCAGCTGTAAAAATAAATATGTTGCCTTACAATTATGGAAGTTAGATGTCTGAAACCAAGGTGTTAGCAGGGCTATGCTTCCTTTGAAGTCTGTAAGGTTCTGGTGGTTGCTGGCTGGGAACCTGTGGCATAACTCAGTCTCTGCCTCCATCACAGGGCTGTCTTCTCTCTCTGTCTCTTGGGTCAAATTTCTTCTCTTGACGAGGACACCAGTCTATTAGAATAAGGCTGATCCTAATCTAATCTGGCTTCATCTTTTTTTTTTTTTAACTTAATTTTTAAATTTAAAAAAAAACATGAAACAAATGCAAACATTTGTAACTTTTGATCATTCCATTCTATATATACAATCAGTAATTCGCAATATCATCCCATAGTTGCATATTCATCATCATGATCATTTCTTAGAACATTTGCATCAATTCAGAAAAAGAAATAAAAAGACAACAGAAAAAAATTCATACATACCATACCCCTTACCTCTCCCTTTCATTGATCACTAGCATTTCAATCTAAATTTATTTTAACGTTTGTTCCCCCTATTATTTATTTTTATTCCATATGTTCTACTCATCTGTTGATAAGGTAGATAAAAGGAGCATCAGACACAAGGTTTTTACAATCACACAGTCACATTGTGAAAGCTATAGCATTATACAATCATCTTCATGAAGCATGGTTACTGGAACACAGTTCTATATTTTCAGGCATTTCCCTCCAGCCTCTCCATTACATCTTGACTAACAAGGTGATAACTATTTAATGCATAAGAGTAACCTCCAGAATTACCTCTCAAATCGGTTTGGAACCTCCCATTGACACTTTATTTTGTCTCATTTCACTCTTCCCCCTTTTGGCTGAGAAGGTTTTCTCAATCCCTTGATGCTGAGTCTCAGCTCATTCTAGGATTTCTGTCCCACGTTGCCAGGAAGGTCCACACCCCTGACAGTCATGTCCCATGTAGACAGGGGGAGAGCGGTGAGTTTGCTTGCTGTATTGGCTGGAGAGAGAGGCCACATCTGAGCAACAAAACAGGTTCTCTTGGGTGTGACTCTTAGGTCTAATTTTAAGTAGGCTTGACCTATCCTTTGTGGGGTTAAGTTTCATATGAACAAACCCCAAGACTGGGGGCTCAGCCTATAGCTTTGGTCCACATTGCTTGTGAGAATATCAAGAATTCAACTTGGGGAAGTTGGGCTTTTCCCCCTTTCTCACCATTCCCCGAAGGGGACTTTGCAAATACCTTTTTGTTCACTGTTCAAATCACTCTGGGATTTATTGGTGCATTACTCTGAACAAACCAACAAAATCTCATGTCCTACTCAAGGTTCCATGTACTTATGGTATTCAATTAGGCTGTCTACATAAGTTATATTAGGAAATACACTAGTCAAAATATAAATTATGTACCAAACAAACATTTTTTACTTTAGTCTCATGCATCAGTTAAAATTTTTAAATATTAATTACCATCTATTTTCAACACCCTGCAGTAATGACATTCCTTTGTTCTTCCTCATGCAAAAGCAATTTTTAAAATGTGTACATTTAGTCATTATCATTATACACTCTAGGCATTCCTAGATTATACCATCTCAGTCTTTATTGTCTATCTTTCTTTCTGATTTCATTTGTGCCCCCAGCCCTCCTCCCTCTATCATTCTCACATTCAGCTTCATTCGGTGTTTTAACATAATTGTATTATAGTTAGGTAGTATTGTGCTATCCATTTCTGAGTTTTTACAATCATTCCTGTTGTACAATCTACATCCCTTCAGCTCCAATTACCCAATATCTTACCCTATTTCTATCTCCTGATGGTCTCTGTTACCAATGACATACTACAAGTTTATTCACTAATGTCAATTCATATCAGTGAGATCATTCAGTATTTGTCTTTTTGTTTCTGGCTAATCTCACTCATCATAATGTCCTTAAGGTCTATCCATGTTGTTACATACTTCATAACTTTATTCTGTCTTAAAGCTGCATAATATACCATTGTATGTATATACCACAGTTTGTTTAGCCACTCATCTTTTGATGGAAATTTGGGCTGTTTCCATCTCTTCACAGTTGTAAATAATGCTGCTATAAACATTGGTGTGCAAATGTCCGTTTGTGTCCTTGCCCTCATGCTCTCTGAGTAGATACCTAGCAATGGTATTGCCGGGTCATATGGCAATTCTATATTTAGCTATTTGAGGAATTGCCAAACTGCCTTCCACAGCGGTTGTTACCATTTGACATTCCCACCAACAATTGTTAAGTGTGCCTCTTTCTCCACATCCTCTCCAGCATTTATCATTTTCTGTTTTACTGATAATGGCCATTCCAGTGGGTGTGAGATGATATCTCATTGTGGTTTTGATTTGCATTTCTCTAATAGCCAGGGAAGTTGAAAATCTCTTCATGTGCCTTTTGGCCATTTGTATTTCCTCTTCTGAGAAGTGTCTGTTCAAGTCTTTTGCTCATTTTGTAATTGGGTTGGCTGTCTTTTTGTTGTTGAGTTGAACCATCTCTTTATAAATTCTGGATATTAGACCTTTGTCTGATATGTCATTTCCAAATACTGTCTCCCATTGTGTAAGCTGTCTTTTTACATTCTTGATGAAGTTCTTTGATTATTTCTTTCTTCAGTGCTTTCGCTTTGGGTGTAAGGTCTATAAAACCACCTTCAAGTATAAAATTTATAAGATATTTCCCTACATTTTCTTCTAACAGTTTTATGGTCTTAGACCTAATGTTTAATCTTTGATTGATTTTGAGTTAACTTTTGTATAGAGTGTGAGACATGGGTCCTCTTTCATTCTTTTGCATATGGATATCCAGTTCTCTAGGCAACATTTATTGAACAGACTGTTCTGTCCCAGGTGAATTGGCTTAACTGCCTTATCAAAGATCAATTGTCCATAGATGAGAGGGTCTATATCTGAACACTCTATTCAATTCCATTGGTCAGTGTATCTATCTTTATGCCAGTACCATGCTGTTTTGACCACTGTAGCTTCATAACATGCCTTAAAGTCAGATAGTGAGAGACCTCCAACTTCATTTTTTTTCCTCAGGATACTTTTAGCTATTCAGGGCACCCTACCATTCCAGATACATTTGGTTATTGGTTTTTCTATTTCTGAAAAGTAAGTTTTGGGGATTTTAATTGGTACTGCATTGAATTTGTAAATAAATTTAGGTAGAATTGACATCTTAACTATATTTAGTCTTCCAATCCATGAACACGGTATGCCCTTCCATCTATTTAGGTCTTCTGTGATTTGTTTTAAGAATTTCTTGTAGTTTTATTTGTATAGGTCTTTTGTCTCTTTAGTTAAATTTATTCCTAAATATTTTATTCTTTTGGTTGCAATTGCAAATGAAATTCACTTCTTCATTTCCCCCTCAGATTGTTCATTACTAGTGTATAGAAACACCACAGATTTTTGAGTGTTGAGCTTGTAACCTGCCACTTTGCTGTACTCATTTATTAGGTCTAGTAGTTTTGCTGTGGATTTGGGGGGGGGGGTTGACATATAGTATCATATAATCTACAAACAGTGAGAGTTTTACTTCTTCCTTTCCAATTTTGATGCCTCCTATTTCTTTTTCTTGTCTAATTGCTCTGGCTAGAACTTCCAACACAATGTTGAATAACAGTGGTTATAGTGGATATCCTTGTCTTGTTCCTGTTCTTAGGGGAAAGTTTTCAGTTTTTCCCCATTGAGGATGATGTTAGCTGTGGGTTTTTCATATATTCCCTTTATCATTTTTAGGAAGTTCCCTTCTATTCCTATCCTTTGAAGTGTTTTCAACAAGAAAGGATGTTGAATTTTGTCAAGTGCCTTTTCTGCATCAATCGAGATGATCATGTGGTTTTTCTGCTTTGATTTCTTGATATGGTGTATTACATTAATTGATTTTCTTATGTGGAACCATCCTTGCATATCTGGGATGAATCCTACTTGGTCATGATATATAATTCTTTTAACGTCTTCCTGGATTTGATTTGCTAGAATTGTGTTGAGGATTTTTGCATCTATATTCATTAGAGAGATCAGTCTGTAGTTTTATTTATGTATTTTTTTTTGGTAATATCTTTGTCTGGCTTTCGTGTGAGGGCGATGTTGGCTTCATAGAATGAGTTAGATAGCTTTCCCTCCTCTTCAATTTTTTTGAAGAGTTTGAGCAGGATTGGTACTAATTCTTTCTAGAATGTTTGGTAGAATTCACATGTGAAGCCATCTGGTCCTGGACTTTTCTTTTTGGGGAGCTTCTTAATGACTGATTCAATTTCTTTACTTGTGATTGGTTTGTTGAGGTCATCTATTTCTTCTCAAGTCAAAGTTGGTTGTTCATGCCTTTCTAGAAAGTTGTCCATTTCATCTACATTGTTGTATTTATTAGCATAAAGTTGTTCATAGTATCCTGTCATAACTTCCTTTATTCCTGTGGGGTCAGTGGTTATGTCTCCTGTTCCATTTCTGATCTTATTTATTTGCATCCTCTCTCTTCTTCTTTTTTTTCAATTTTGCTAAGGGTCCGTCATCTTATTGATTTTCTCTTAGAACCAACTTCTCCTTTTCTTGATTGTCTCAATTGTTTTCATGTTCTCAATTTCATTTATTTCTGCTCTAATCTTTGTTATTTCTTTCCTTTTGCTTGCTTTGGGTTTAGTTTGCTATTCTTTCTCTAGTTCTTCCAAGTGGACAGTTAATTCCTGAATTTTTGCCCTTTCTTCTTTTTTGATATAGGCATTTAGGGCAATAAATTTCCCTCTTAGTGCTGCCTTTGCTGCATCCCATAAGTTTTGGTATGTTGTGTTTTCATTTTCATTTGCCTCGAGATATTTACAGATTTCTCTTGTAATTTCTTCCTTGACCCACTGGTTTTTTAAGAGTGTGTTGTTGAGCCTCCACATATTTGTGAATTTTCTGGCACTCTGCCTATTATTGATTTCCAATTTCATTCCTTTGTGATCTGAGAAAGCGTTTTATATGATTTCAATCTTTTAAAATTTATATGAGACTTCCTTTGTGACCCAGCATATGGTTTGTCCTTGAGAATAATCCATGAGCACCTGAGAAAAAAGTGTATCTTGCTGTTGTGGGATGTAATGTTCTATAAATGTCTTTTAAGTCTAGCTCATTTATTGTGTTTCAAATTCTCTGGTTTTTTTTATTGATCCTCTGTCTAGATGTTCTGTCTATTGATGAGAGTGGTGAATTGAAGTCTCCAACTATTATGGTAGATGTGTGTATTTCTCTTTTCAGCATTTGCCTCATGTATTTTGGAGGATTCTGGCTCGGTGTATAAATATTTATGATTGTTATGTCTTATTTCTGAATTGTTCTTTTTATTAATACATAGTATCCTTCTTTATCTCTTTCAACTGTTTTACATTTGAAGTCTAATTTGTTGGATATTAGTATAGCTACTTCTGCTCTTTTCTGATTGTTATGTGCATGAAATATCTTTTCCCAACCTTCCACTTTCAACATATGTTTATCCTTGGGTCTAAGATGTGGTTCCTGTAGACAGCATATAGATGGGTCCTGTTTTTTAATCCATTCTGCCAGTCTATGTCTTTTGATTGGGGGGCTTAATCCATTGACATTTAGTGTTATTACTGAACAGGTAGTACTTTCTTCTACCATTTTGCGTTTTGGATTTTATATGTCGTATCTACTTTTCCTTCTTTTTACCTTTACTCATGGTCTTCATTTCTACACTCTTCTCCATACCTCTCTCTTCTGTATTTTTGTATCTGTCTCTAGTGCTCCCTTTAGTATTTCTTGCAGAGCTGGTCTCTTGGTCACAAATTCTCTCAGTGATTTTTTTTGTCTGAAAGTGTTTTAATTTCTCCCTCATTTTTGAAGGACAGTTTTGCTAGATATAGAATTCTTGATTGGCAGTTTTTCTCTTTTAGTAATTTAAATATATCATTCCACTGTCTTCTCGCCTCCATGGTTTCTGCTGAGAAATCTACACATAGTTTTATTGGGCTTCCCTTGTAGGTGATGGTTTGGTTTTCTCTTGCTGCTTTCAAGATTCTCTCTGTTCTTTGACCTCTGACATTCTGATTAGTAAGTATCTTGGAGTACATCTTTTTGGATCTATTCTCTTTGGGGTACGCTGTACTTGGATCTGTAATTTTAAGTCTTTCATAAGAGTTGTAAATTTTCAGTGATAATTTCCTCCATTATTAGTTTTTCTATTCCTTTTCCCTTCTCTTCTTCTTCTGGGTCACCCACAACATGTATATTCATGTGCTTCATATTGTCATTCAATTCCCTGAGTCCCTGCTCATATTTTTCCATTTTTTCCTATATTTTCTTTTTCTTGTCAGATTTCAGATGTTCCGCCCTCCAGTTCACTAATCCTATCTTCTGCCTCTCGAAATCTAACATTGAAGGTTTCCATTGTTTTTTTCATCTCTTCTACTGTGCCTTTCATTCCCATAGTTCCATGATTTGTTTTTTCAGACTTTCAATTTCTTCTTTTTGTTCATTCCTTGCTTTCTTTATATCCTCCCTCAATTCATTGATTTGATTTTTTATGAGGTTTTCCGTGTCTGTTCGTATATTCTGAATTAATTGTTTCAACTCCTGTATCTGATTTGAATTGTTGGTTTGTTCCTTTGGCTGGGTCATATCTTCAATTTTCCTAGTGTGATTTGTTATTTCTTGCTGGTGTCCAGGCATTTAATTACCTTAATTAGTTTATTTTGGATATTGTCCTCACTTCTCTTACCTAGGGTTTCCTTGCTGGATGAATTTGTTATCTCCCTATTCCTTGACATTCAGCTCAGCCTTTTCTGGACCTCTATCTTAGGTTTTGTTTAACAGAGGAGAAATTTTCAGTTCTTGATTTCTTGTTTTTTGCCCTGCCTGTATGGTGCCTTTTCTCCTGCACCCTTAGGAGCGTCTTCTTAGGTATTATAGGCCCCAGCCAGATTTTCCCAGACCAAACTGGCTTCCTGTCAGGAGGAAAGAGTCACCTACATCAGTTTTCCCTGAGGGTGAGACCCAGCAGGTTGAAAGACTTTCCTGTGAAGTCTCTGGACTCTGTTTTTCTTATCCTACCTAGTATGTGGCACTTGTCTGCCTGCAGGTCCCACCAGCATAAGATGATGCAGTGCCTTTAACTTTGGCAGACTCTCCCTGCTGGGGGCACAGTGGAAACAGAGGAGAGGTTGTAGGCTGGTTTTAATGGGTTCAAATTATCAAGCCCTGGTGAGTGAATTCCTTAAGGCAGGGATTCCACTTGAGTTGGGCTTCAACCCTCCCCTGGGGAAGGCACAGCCTCCAGACAAGCCCTCAAACGAGCTTGTTTCTGCCTATACTTGGGGCAGTTGCAGCCTGAGAAGTCCTGCTGCTGTATCCAAAGGTAGTCAAGCCTTTGCAAAAACACGGTCACAAAAACCTCCATTTCCACCTTTCTCTTCTTCTGTCAGCCCTGCCTCCCTGGCATCAGGGCAAAAATGAGCGACCTCTGCTTTGACCAGGTTCACGTGAGCTGCGGGCCTATTTTTAGTAGTCAGAATTTGTTAATTAATTCCACATTTACAAAAAAAATATTTATTAATTAAAAAAATTAAGAACAAACACACAAAAACATTAACATATAATTCCGTTCTACATATATATTCAGTAATTCTCAATATCATCACGTAGTTGCATATTCATCATTTCTTAGAACATTTGCATCAATTCAGAAAAAGAAAAAGAAAGACAACAGAAAAATAATTCCACATTTAAAGCTTAGTTGTGCTCAGCCCCTGCTGCTGGTAAAGTCTCTTTCCTTTCCCCTCCTGGAAGCAGCCTGTGGGGGAGGGGCTCCGGCCACTTGGGGAACTCATGGTTCTGGGGGGGGCTTGCAGAGGGTCAAGCTGGTCCAGACTGGGGTACGCTGTGTGTCCGGTCACTGACATGGCCTGAGGAGCTGTTCTGTGCTTTTCTTGGTTATTTAGTAGTTGTTCTGGAGGATGACCTAAATCCCACACCTTGCTAAGCCGCCATCTTGACACCTAACAACCTAATCTGGCTTCATCTTAACCAATCACCTCTTTAAAGATTCAATTTCCAATTAGGATCATGTTCACCACAC
Organism: Tamandua tetradactyla; assembly: GCF_023851605.1. Taxonomy (NCBI): domain Eukaryota; kingdom Metazoa; phylum Chordata; class Mammalia; order Pilosa; family Myrmecophagidae; genus Tamandua; species Tamandua tetradactyla. Next base: position 13,186,584 of record NC_135335.1, read on the forward strand.
CAGGGGTTTAGACTTGAACCTATCTTTTTGGAGGAACACCACTCAATCCATAACACTGACTCTTCTTCCGTAAGCTCCATCCTTCCCCAAAGAGCAGTGAGGTTCCCATTGCTGGGTACTCTTTAACACTGGAAGTCCTCTGAAAATTAGCAACATTCTTCTGAGCTACATTCTCCTGCCTCTGTATCTGGTAGAGTGCATGTTCAGGCTGCAGGTTCTTGCTGCTAGAGGACGGAAATGCCACTTCCAGATAGAGAAGACTTACACTTTTAAACACCTGCATTGAGGGTCAGCTAGACCAGTTGACTTCTTCCTCATTTTATAAGATGAGTCCCAGAGATTTAGCTACTTCAAGGTCATCCAGCTAGGTGAGGGCCCAGGTCTTCTGATACCCTGACCTCAAAGGTCTTTGCCCTGTTGCTGTTGTCTGTTGCCTCCTGTAGAAACACAAAGGAATAAACACTTCTCAAAGAGTCCTTCACATTCTTGCAAGGGCAGGAGGAGTTTCTGAGGGTTTGCTGAGTGAACAGGCTGGGCTTGGCCTTGAAAAGAGATGAGATATCAAGGTCTCTGGCCAAAGATGTTTCCTGGGCCGCTCTTTCCAACCCAGTAGCCGGATTGTGGCTGGCCTGCCTCTGCATCCCAGCTGACATGAAACTGTCCCTGAGATGTCCACTAAAAGTCTCAACAAAGCCAGTGGTCCTTGATTCTGGTGAGAGGCCCTGTGGCTGCTGCAGAGATCTGGACTTTTTCCTGTTGTCTCTATCTGAAACTGCAGTTGGAGCAAGCAAATGGGTTCACTGTAGTCCAGGAGGGCAACACAGAGTGCAGGAAAATGGCACCAGCGAAAGAGACACTACCTCGATCTCAGATCACCTGTCCTTGGCTCTTATCTAGAAGAAAAAGTATCAACTTGGGAAGAATGCTGCCTGCCCTTTCATTGGCTCGGTTTGAATGTTCTCCAAAGTTAGCTCATAGTGTTAAATGGATCGGAGATGAAAAGTCATGGGTTAATATGGTGAAAAGCTACAGACTCCCCAGGCCCATTTCTCCTCTGTTGTGGGGTGCACACCTTCTCGAAAAGAAAGTCCACCCTCTACCCCAACCCTAACTTGCACTGTCCCTGCAACTAGACTTAAGTTCAATAAGTGGGAGATTTTCTGCAACCACAGGCTCTTACTGTACTGTACTGTGTGACCTCGAGTGAGTTCCTTGTCTATGGGCCTCCACATCCCTATCTGAGCAATGAGGTCCCTAAGATCCCTTTTGCCTCTGGAATTCTCCAATCTGGTGTTGCAGGGCAGTCAGCATTGGACCATCCATCCTTGCGTGTACACATTCTGCCCAAGTAGCCTGGGTGTTCATTGCCCTGCCTCCTACTGGGTGAGAGCACCATGGCAGGAAGCAAACGTGTTACTGATGGTCTGGGAGAGGAAGAGGCAAGCCAGATGGACTTTGCCTGTGTCATCCGAGAGGGAAAGAGCCTTGGGCTCCAGGCCTGGGGCACCACTCCCCCTGTTTCCCCACGCAGTGAATCACAAACATACACATATCTCTTCCCAAAGCTTAATGATTAGCACAGACTGAGGGTCAACAGCCCCAGGGTCTACTTGTCAGGGGCAGCAGGCCCAGGAGGTCACTTCCAGAGCAGCTGTTGGGGACGCAATGTCAGCTCATCCCAATATCAAAGCTTTAGGGGAAGTGCTTTCATCTTCTGATCAGATGAAGTAGAGGTGAAAGGAGGTATAAAATAAGCAGCCCAAGTTCTCACAGTAAATCTTCTGATGATCTGGGCTATGCCTTAGCTCTTACACTCCTGGTCCAATGCTCCTTGTCTATACCCATGGTTGCCTGCAACTGTCCTTGGAGGGCCAGGCTGCCTCCAAGAAGGACCTTGGTTCTGGAAATGCTGATACAAGAGCCCAGGAGTCCATGGTTTAAACAAGCAAAGGTTCTCTTCTCTCCTTCTCTCCCAGCATTTCTTCTAATTGCATGATGACTCGGAACCTGGCTCCCAACATTCTTCTCCGCCCCCACCACAGCCATAACTTGGGGACTCCATGTCTAGGTGGAGTTCTAGTCCATATGGTAGAGACTCAGAGCTCCCACTACTCAGCCCCAGTGGACGCCTGGCTCCAAACACACACCTTATGGTTTGGGTGCAGCTGCACCATCTTGAATCACCCAAGCCAGGGGTCCCCCACTCTGGACACATTCTCCAGTCATTGCTTTTCACCTTTGCCCATCATTATCATACACCAAATTCACCTGGGTCGCAGGTAGATTGATAAATCTCCTCGTCCTTTCCCTAGCAACCAGGGATTACTGTCCACGTCCATTTTTTCATGACTTTATAGAAAGACCAACTTGAGTGAATTACAAATAAGAAAAAATACTGTCTTATAAGCAAAACAAAAGAGAAAGGTCTCCAGGTGACTCTGGTGCCCAGGCAGGTATGGGAACTCCTGTAGTTTACCCTACTTGGAACACTGCTCTAATTTCCACTTACCCACTGCTTCCAAAGTGGGTCTCGCTGCCCAGCTCTCTCTGCTTCCCCGTTTCCCAATGCCTGGGAACCCCCCACCCTGGGGCCAGACACATTGTTGTGTCTATTTTCTGATCTGTCTGATTGTACAGGACAGTCATGGAGGCATTTATCCTCCTGCCTTCTGAAGGGGATGAGGAAGTTGCGCTGGGTTATATTGGCACTTAAATGAGGGAAACCAATCTTCACATCAGCTCAGGCTCACTCTGTGGAACTCCACTTTCAGTCCAGCTTCCCTTCACCCCGTGGACCTGGGTAGCTGCTTCTGCCAAGGGCAGCTGGATGCAGCTGTCACACTTATCTGGAACCCTTAAGGCTGTGGCTGAGAAGGGGTCCCTGGTGGGGGATGGGGGTGGTAATGACCTGGGCCAAGAAAACAGCGCGCCATCTCTCAGCTGCAACTAGGAGGTCAAGGAGAGAGGAAATGGGGAGGCAGGGGTTAACAGCATCTCACTCCTCCAGGTCAGATCCTGAGCCCTGCCCAGCCAGAATGGAAGCAGAATGTTCTGGACATCCCATGAACACAATGCTTCCCTTTAAGCTCCATCCCACCAACTGCTCAAGGAGGAAGCAATGGCTGTGCCCACGCCGAAGTTCTCCGTGTAGCGAAGGAGATAAACCGCTGTGGATGCTGGTTCAGTGTGCTGAGTGCTCCAGGCTCACTTTCGGAGGGAAGACGCTGCTGAGGAGACACTGGAGCCAGCTCTCAAAGAGGAGGAGTTTGTCAGCAAGGAAAGCAGGAAGGAAAGAGGGCATTCTACTCAGAGGGCAAGTCATGAGCAAGGCATAGAAAACATCGTGTGTTCCCAAAGCTATCCAGACCGCAGCCCAATAGAAGAGAAGACATTTGAAAGCCATTGGCAATTATTGCACTCGTTCAGGACACACCTCTTGAACCCTTGCTACATAAAAAGTGCTATAGTAGGAGCTAGGGGGTGGGGATAAAAAAATAAACTAGTCTCTGCCTTAAAGGAGATCCAGTCTGGCAGAGGAAATGAGGGGAAAGCAAGTAACTGAGGATTAAGCAGTTGTGTTAACAGATGGAAACTTCCAAATGACCCGGCCCAAGTTTCTTTGTGGTTCAAGACAAAAAGTCAGCTGGTGGAAATGTTCTAAGAAATGATCATGATGATGAATATGCAACCATGTGATGATATTGTGAATTACTGATTATATATGTAGAACAGAATGGGCATATGTTAAGAATGGGTTTCTTTCTTGTAATTTGTTTTTTAATTTAAAAATTAATTTAAAAAAATGTCAGCTGGTGGGAGAGGCTAGATCAGGCTCAGATCTTGGGATTTCAGTCGCTGCTCCCCACTCCATGCCACACCCCTGCCCCTCCAGATGTGACAACCTCACAAAAGTAAACTTGAACAGGTCATGGGGGCCAGGAAGAGAGCGTGAGGACTTCTGGCTGGGAGAAGGGTGGGTGGCTGAAGCATCCCGGAGCTGGACCTGGAAAGAAAGGCGCAGAAGGTGCATGCTCAGGAAATGGGGCTTTCCAGTGGCCCTGAGACAGAGGTTACAGGACAGGCCACTGCAGCTGAGGCTGGGATGATAAGTTGAGGCCAGTCCTTCTTTGCGCGGACTGTCTTAAGAATGCTGCACTTGATTTCTGCACAATGAGGGGATGAAGAGACATTGAAAGACACTGTGGGATGAGAGCTGGGTTTTCAGGATAACACCGAGGCAGACAGCATGCAGGATGATGGAGAGAGCTGAGACCATTGCAGCAGCCCCAAAGTTCAGCTAAGACCAGGGGACACCAGCAGGCTAATGGTTCAAGGTGGTAGAAAAAAACAAGACTAGGTGAATGACTCTTTGGAGGGAGGGGAGAGGCAGCTGGGAACCAGCTAATCATTGTCCAGGAAGGGCAAACAGAGCTAGGAAAGGATTCCAAGTGCCCCCACCCCCAATCAGAAATCCTTCCAAATCTCCATCCCCGTCCAGTCTACTCTTCTCTAGTCTGTTGTCGCTGCGCTCCCTGTGTGCACACACTGCTGCAATCTGACTTGACAATTCTGATTTTTGAGATCCACCTGATGCTTTCCTGCTTCAGCTCAAGCCGTCCTCGCCCAAAATGGTCATCTATTCCTGCCTCAAAATCTACCTGCTGGAAGCATTCCCCAGTCCCCCAGCAGGAAGCGATGGCACAGCCCCTGCCAGCATCTGCCTAGTCAGACACTTTTCTGTACTCTTTGGGTATATGTGGAAGAGATTTTTTACTACCTATCCCCCAGACAGTATAAGCTCCTGGAAATCAGGAACCATTCGAGATGACACACATGCTGGTCATAGAGGCAATACAGAGACAATTGTCCACTATCCACTGTCCATTTTCAAGATTCTGACCATCTGGTCACCCTGAGGACCAGATACGTGACTGTGTAAGGCAGTGCTGGGGGCAGGTGGGGGAGGTTGCAGGTGCAAAAACCCATGAGAGGTCCAAAAAAAGGGTGAACCAAAGCATTGGAGAGATCAAGAAAGGCTTCTTGGAGGTGGCAGCATTTGAGAAGGGCCCAGAAGTTTGAGACGATCCGCTGGTGGGGAGAAGAGGTGCAGGGTGCAGGGAGGGGAGGCTGGAAAGGCAGCTTGGGGCTGGAACTGGGAGCCAGCCTGCTGGGCTCAGAATCTCCCCCAGTGGACAGGGGTTCAAGGTGCTTGGGCACCATTCCCAGGGCCTCACACGGTCTCCTGCCCAGAGTTGGCTTCCATCAGAGTTGAAGCAGTGGAAAGAGGTTGAACTTGGACATGCTTAGAAGAGGACTGAGGTTCTGGCTGCAGCACTGCTGCAGAGGGCATGACCCCGAGCACATTCCTTTACCTCCAAGGCTTCTGTTTTCTTCCTCTACAAATAAGGAGAGGGATAATTAGGGAATCTATGAATGTCATTGAAGGGGGGCTGCTTTCCTGTGCTCATTGTCCACAATTCTGATTCCACCTGCTCTCTGCCTGGGAAGGGGGTCACAGTGAGACCCAAGGGAAGGTCCTCTAAGCAGCACCCTGTCCGCATTGCTGACCGTTCCCTCATTCTGACCATAAACGAGATCTGGTTCATGGAACCAGATTTACTCTTTAGAGTGAGCTTGTCACATGCTTCTCAAAATGCCTCTGTGTGGGACATAGGAGCAAGGAGTGTCGGCCCCTAATGAGCAAATTATGGCTCGGGAGGGAAAGTGACTTCTGCGGTCACCTAACAAAAAAACTGGGAGCACTGGGGTTTCTACTCCATGGTCTGTGACGTCATGATTGTTTCTAATTCTTCCAGTTGTGTGTTGGGTGAGTCCAGGGGGCTGTGCTATAGATACGAAGGCTCTCCTGGGTGCCCTTGGGCTGGTGACAATCACTTAAATGGTTTAGAGTCTGCTTCCAGGGATGTGTCCGGCTGTGAAGAGGGCTCACCAAGTTTCAGATGCCACCGGAAGTGTCCAGTTTCCCAAACTGGGCTGCAGACCAGTGTCCCCGGACTGGGCGTGGAGAGCTATTGCAGTCTGGTTACTTAAGGGATGTGGTCCCTTCTCCCTTTGGACTCTGATTTGCTGGCCCTGGTGGTGCCACGAGATGAGCTGCCTGCTAATGGGGGCTAGTTCTGGAAATCTCAAGGTTCTTCTCTGAGCAGGAACGTACCCTGACCCAAGCCGAACCAGCCGGCCCTTTGCTTCGAGGATGTGAATTTAACCCCCTCAAGCCGCTCGTTGAGCTGCTGGCTGAGCCACAAGGCACAGATAACCGGCCAGGGAAGTCAGAGAATTGCCAACCTTAAGACAAGCTGGTCGACCTCACTCCAAGCTCCCGGAAATAGTGGTGGTCCTAGAGTTACCCCTGGCTGAGGTCCCTTTCATAAAAGGTGGCCTCTGCCTGGCACATGTGCATTGAACCATTCCACAAATATTCTTTCAACTTCTTGTGTGGCCTCAGCAGTCGTGGCCAGACCCAAGCTCTGCAAATCCTTCTAAATGCTTCCTAAAAAAACAAAAACAAAAACAAAAACAAATCCTGAGCCAGCAATTCGAATCCTTGGTATATAGCCAAGAGACGCGAGAGCCTGTGTCCACCCCAAAACAGGTTCGAGTTTGCTCTTAATGGCCCAAAATTGGAAAAAGATCAAGTCCATTGACAGTGGGAAAGATAAACCCATTGTGATATATTATGGAATGAAATGCTATACCCAGCAATAAGAAAAAACGAGCTAATGGCCTGCGCTAGTTTGAAAGGAGGTATGCCCCCTAAGAAAAGCCATGTTTTAATATGAATCCCATTTCATAAAGGTAGAATAATCCCTATTCAATACTGTATGTTTGAAACTGTAATCAGATCATCTCCCTGGATGATGTGATTTAGTCAAGAGTGGTTGTTAAACAGGATTAGGTGATGACATGTCTCCACCCATTTGGGTTGGTTTATTGGAGTCCCATAAAAGAGGAAATATTTTGGAGAATGAGAGATTCAGAGAGAGCAGCACCACGAAGCAGAGCATCCACCAGCCAGTGACCTTTGGAGATGAAGAAGGAAAATGTCTCCCAGGGAGCTTCATAAAACCGGAAGCCAGGAGAGAAAGCTAGCAGATGATGCTGTATTCGTCATGTTCCCTCCAGCTGAGAGAGAAGCCCTGACTGTGTTCACCATGTGCCTTCTCACTTGAGAGAGAAACCCTGAACTTCATCGGCCTTCTTGAACCAAGGTATCTTTCCCTGGATGCCTTTGATTGGACATTTCTATAGACTTGTTTTAATTAGGACATTTTCTCGGCCTTAGAACTGTAAACTAGCAACTTGTTAAATTCCCCTTGTTAAAAGCCATTCCATTTCTGGTACATTGCATTCTGGCAGCTAGCAAACTAGGACATGGCCCATGCACTTGAAGAAGTCTTACAGATATAATCACTAACAAAAGTCAGACAGAAAATGCTGTGTGCTGCATGGTTCCATTTAGTTGAAGTTCAAGAGGAGGCAAAAGGAATCAATAGTGATACACGCTGGAAGACTGCCTACCCTGTCGAAGGAGGTGTTGCTTAGAAAGAGACATAGGGGCCTCCTGGGATGTTGGAATTGTGCTATGTCTGGTTGGTGGTTGCATAGGTGTATGTGTGTGTATGCAAAAATTATTCAAGCTGCATACTTAAGATGTATACACTTTACTATGTACATATTACATAGTAAATTCAATAAAATATTTCAAATGAAAAAACACATTCGAAATTTGTCCTTTTAAGTGGCTAGGGGGAAGTACCTGAAACTGTAGAGCTGTTTTCCAGTAGCCTTGATTCTGGAAGACGATTGTACAATGACATAGCTTTTGCAATGTAATTGTGTGATTGTGAAAACCTTGTGTCTGATGCTCCTTTCATCTAGGGGATGGACAGATGAGTAAAAAAATATGGATAAAAAATAAATCATCGGGGGAACAAAGGTTAAAATAAATTGAGTCGATTGAAATACTAATGGTCAATGAGAGGGAGGGGTAAGGGGTATGGCATGTATGAGATTTTTCTTTTGTCTTTTTTATTTCCCTTTCTAGAGAGATGCAAATGTTCAAAAGAATGATCATGGTGATATATAAACAACTACGTGATGATAGCGTAAGCCATTGATTGTACACCATGTATAGAATGTTTGTATGTCAAGAATGTTTGTGCGTTTGTTTGTTAAGGTTTGACAATAAAAATATTTTTTAAAAAAATTTGCTCTTTAAAATATGCATCCCAGGTGCACGGGTGGTTCAGTGGTAGAATGTTCACCTTTCATGCGGGAGACCTGGGTTCGATTCCCAGACCATGCACACACACCCCAAAATATGTATATATATATACATCCCAGTTCTCTTCTCAAGCAATTAAATTATTCCAGTAACCCTTACTCTGCTTGCCAGCTAGAAGCTGGGTGAGATGGTTTGATAAGGGGCTCTTCAGACATCTCCCACGCTGAATCCAGCGATGCTCTGAGCTGCTTGCTGCCTCTACGGCTTGCCCACAGAAGCAGTTCCTTCCTTTTGGCTTCAGTCTCCTTTAACCCGTCTTCCCAGACCAAGTGCCAGGGGAGACAAATGGAAGGGAAAGATCAATTCCGAGCAGGAACCTGGGGGCTGGGAAGGCTCAGGAAGAAGTAAAAATGTAAGCGGTGATGTGGCAGAAAAAGGTCTGGAAGACGTATGCGAAACTGCTAACAGTGGCCAACGAGGCAGAGGATGGCAGTGGGGAGGGGAGGCTGTTGACGAGTGTCCCCCCCCGCCCCGACCCCCCCCAATTCCAGTCCATCCACAACCTTAGAATCTGGCCTTATTTAGAAATAAGGTCTTTGCAGATGTAATTAGTTCCTTTAAGGTGAGGTCATGCTGGATTAGGGCAGAGTCTAAATCCAATATGATTCGTGTTCCTATAAGAAGGGGGAGAGCCACGTGGACACACGGAGAAGGCTGAGGCAGAGGCTGCAGTGATGCTTGCCAAGGAATGCCAGTGGAAGCGGGAAGAGGCAAGAAGATTCTTCCTTCCAGCCTTCAGACAGACCCTGACCGCGATGATACCTTAATTGATGCATTTCTGTTGTTTTAAGCTGCCCGGTTTGCCACAATTTGTCACTGCAGCCCTAGGAAACGTTACAGGAGCGTTCACATTTTACTCCAGATACACTCGCAACATTTGAATGCATGAACAAGAATTCATGAGTTCCCTCTTATTTGAAAATAATTAAAACACATTCACAAAACTCGTACGGTTCGACCTTCTCAGTAGGCAGGTGTGATGCTGGGGGCAGAGCTGGGGAGTGCTTTCTCCGAGATTACCAGAGTCTGGCTCTTGGGGACCCATTTTGTACAGGATCCGACCTGAAATTGTTACTGGACAAAGGTAGCGGGTTCTTTTGCCCCATGGGCTCAGTAACTAGTTTCTGAGACACCGGTGCTTCAAAGAGAGGAAGACTTTCCTACTAGGCGCATAGTAGGAGAGCAGAAAGTCTAGCCCCCCGAAATCTGTCTCCCTGAGCTGCAGTGATTCTGGTAGTTTTATTAGAGAAAAGACGGGCAGGGTTTAGGCTAGTGAGCGCAGTGGCCCCAGATGATGGGATTAGAGGTGGTCTGATTATTGAGCATGCGCAGAGTGACGACATGCTTAGTCACAGAACGTTTGTAGGAAAATGGTGGAAGGAGGTACGGGTGAAAGCCTAAGTGACTGCACATGTCAGGTGGGTCCATTTTGGTTAGACCCAGTCTTGGTTATTGAGGTAGTTAGATTCAGTTGTCAACTTGGCCGGGTGAATTTGCCTAGTTATACTCCTGTGGACATGAGCCGATGGCATGTGAACCTCATCTGTTGCTGATTACATCTGCAGTGGGCTAGGGGGTGTGCCTGCTGCAATGAATGACTTTTGACTTAATTGGCTGGTGCTTCAATGAGAGAGCTCAACGTAGCACAGCCCAAGCAGCTCAGCATACCTCATCTCAGCACTCACAGCTCAGCCCAGGCCTTTGGAGATGCAGAAAGGAATCACCCCGGGGAAAGTTGGTGGAACCCAGAGTCCTGGAGAGAAGGCCAGCAGAGATCACCCTGTGCCTTCCCACGTAAGAAAGAACCTCAGTGGAAAGTTAGCTGCCTTTCCTCTGAAGAACTAACGAAATAAATCCCCTTTTATTAAAAGCCAATCCATCTCTGGTGTGTTGCATTCCAGCAGCTAGCAAACTAGAACAGTTATCAAGATACCTTTGATAACCCACTAGGGGTGGGCTAGGTCTGGGCTGACCCAAGACCCTTCATTTATAACATTAGGGACTGTCTTTCGTGGTTACAAGACCCTAAACTTGAAAAACTGGATAACTGGGTACAAATGAAGGTTACCACTAGGTTTCTACAATCACAGGAACAGAAGACAAAGACTATACAATCATTAACGGAGATCAAGGCAGCTGGGTTACAATGTAGAGATTTCAGGTATTTCCCTCTGTCTACTCCAATATGCCAGAAAGCAAAAAAGGAATATCTATATAATGATTCAGGAATCAAAATCATCCCTTAAATCCTGATTTTTTGATTATAGAATTACAGCTGAATGCTCTTGGCTGTTTGTTTTCCCTACTGGGATCTCCCTTAAGGGAGGCCAGTATATTTTCCAGGATACAAAATTATTCCTTCCAACACTGCTCTCTCCATCATCTCCAAGGTATGGCTCCTCTTTCACACTTACCCAGCTCACTCCCTTCTGTCTAGAAGTATGCTTAATATTTGTTCATCTGAAAAAAAAAAAGCAAATAATAAACCTTCCGGCAATTCATGCTGTCCCTCCAGCTATCTTCTCTCCTTCCCTTCTCTCCATCCTAATAAAGGTGATCTCCTCTTGTTTTCTCCATTTAACCGTTCCTCATTCACCACCCCCACCCTCACCCCCAGCCCATGGCAATCAGGTTTCTGCCATGAATGATCCTGTTGAATGTAGGGGCCTGGGGCCTCCCTGCTGCCTCTGACACTGCTGAACGTGCCCACAGTCCCCAACTTCTCTCCTCCTTTGGCTCACCTGGCACCTGTGTCCCCCACTCTCTCCAGTCCTAACAACTGTTCCTTCCACTACCTTCTGTGGATTCTCCCTTCACTGCCTGCCCTTTAGCAGAACATGCTTCCCCAAACAAATGTTAAAATAAATTTAGAGTGAAATGCTGGTGATCGGTGAGGGGGAGGGGTGGGGGGTATGGTATGTTTGAATTTTTTTTCTGTTGTCTTTTTATTTCTTTTTCTGAATAGATGCAAATGTTCCAAGAAATGATCATGATGATGAATATGCAACTATGTGATGATATTGTGAATTACTGATTATATACGTAAAACGGAATGATCAAAAAACTACAAATGTTTGCGGTTTTTGGTATTTTAAGAAAAAAAATTAAAAAAAAAAAACAAAACCATGCTTCCCCAGATTCTACTTTAGCCTTCCATTATCATTTAGGGTTCTTCAGAGAAACAGAACCAATATAATATATATGTATATATATGCATATATGTATATATGCGTGTGTGTACACACACACACACACAAACACATATATATATATAATCTGTAATATGCATATAACAGATTTATTATGAGGAATTTTGAGGCGCTAGCCAGTCTGGATTCTGTAGGACAGGCCAGAGGCTAGAAATCCTGATGAGGTTGAAGTCTCATGTCCACTTCTTAGAAACTGAGAAAGGAGCGGAGAGTGTAATCACGTGGCAGAACTTTTTCCAGCACCCTCAGCTCTTTGAATTTAAGGTCTCCAACTGATCGGATGAGGCTCACCCACATAATTGAGGGTCATCCCCTTTACTTAAAGTCAACTGACGGTAGATGCTAATCCCATCTATGAAATATCTCCAGAGCAAGCATTTAGTTCAGCATTTGACCAAACAACTGGACATCATCACCCAGCCAAGTTGACCGCTACACCCTCCCTCTTCTCACTATCCTTAGGGAAGCTTATCCACTTGGTGGCTTCAACCATTGACTAGACATTGTATCTCTTGTTCCGGACCTCTCTCTTGATTTTCAGCACAAGTTATCAAAGACCTGTGGGACAATTCTACTTGGTTATCCTGCAAGTGCCTGGATGAAATTGAAGCCACCCCAGACTGTCCTTCATCCTGTATTCTCTATTTAAATTAATGGATGATGGTTTACTTGTCCAATCACCAAATCCAGGAAGAAGGGGATCCTTGAAACTCCTTTTTCTTCCTTAATTCCAACATCCCAAAACTCCATTCTTTCTCCTGGCCGGACCGCCTAAGTATATCCTGACTCCATGCCCTCCTTTCCATCCTGTCACCTCTGCTCTGGCTCATTCTCTCATCTTGTCTCCACACGATCTGTTGAGGGAGCCACTCATGTAGCCACCTACCTCTAGTACCAATCTCTGTGGTGTTGCCTCCATGCTGCCATTGGGGAGATATTCCCCAAACACCAATCATAAATATCTCAGCGACTCCTCACTGCCTACAGGCTGAGCTCATGTTCTTCTTTAGTGAGACACACAGTGCCAGCTATGACCTGGTCCCACCTGGGCTCCAGTTTTCCTTCCCAATATTCCTCTCCATACTATATATACTCATACTTCAGCCAGGCAAACCGCTTGTAGTTCCCTACGAAGCTGACCGCCCCACCCCCCACCCCTCACTCGCCCTGTGCCTGTGCTCAGGCTGCTCCTTCTGCTAGGATGCTTCTGGAAGGACATCATCTCTTCCACGGCCAGGATAAATGCCCCTCTACTGCATCCTTCTAACACAGAATGCACAGCATTCTTCTAACACAGAATGCACATCCTGATCAAGGTGCCAGGTGCTAACAAAACCATCCTCTATATTGTGAGCCCACTGAGGGAAGGGCCAAGTCTTCTTCATGGCTACACCTACCCACTAGCACAGTCCCTGGCACATAGTACCTGCTTAACCCATTTGGCAAATCGAATCACATCACTATGGCTCTGCTGATTACTCAGCACTGAATTCCAATTGTACAAAAGCAGGACAAAGGAGCCTCCAGAATTTCACAGGTGTGAGCAGCTTACAGTCTCTTCACAGAGCCTTAGAGAGAGATACAGGGGCAGTAACCCTGAAAGAACAGGGTTTTGAAAAGTTTTACATTAGCCTCCTACCAGCAACTCCTCTCTCCGTCTTCCTTCTTTTAAAAAAAAATTTTATTGTGGTAATATACAAACAACATGGAATTTCCCATTTTAACCACTTCCTTCTCTCCTAACTCAATTTCCACACTGCTACCTGAATGATTTTTCTAAAGCTCCGTAATGAGCCTAGACCCAAAATCTTCAAGAGTTTCCCACAGGTCAGAGACTTTAATCTCACCTCTCTATTCAGCCCTTCAGCCCCTTCGCCATTTGGCTTCCATCTACCTTTCAGTCCTGACCTCCAGCAACCCACCTCCACCCCATGTCCGGGTTTGGGCAAATCCAATGCCCCAGTCACACCAAGTCCACTCCTCAAAGGACCACGGCATTTCCTGCTTCCATACCTTGCTTCACTCTTACTCTTTTTTTTTTTAATTGGGATAATTTTCCCTTCAGGCCTCACCTATCCTTCCAAGACCTTGCTCAGTGGGCCTTCTCAGCTCTCCCTTCTTATCATCTTAAAACTTTTTGTTTGGTGGGCCATGGTGGCTCAGCAGGCAGAGTTCTCACCTGCCATGCTAGAGACCTGGGTTTGATTCTCGGTGCCTGACCATGCCAAAAAAAAAAAAATGCATAGGCTTAGAAAACAAACAAACAACAAAACTTTTTGTTCTGGGGGAGAACTGGGGACCAAAGTCAAACAGCAAGAACTGTCCCTGTGAGCAGACACAGGCTTATTGATAGTAATTCTATTCTGTGGGACCCCAGAAGATAAGTCAAATCTTTCCCACCTCTTCTACCAGGAAGACTTTTAATTACTCAAAGACAGCTGTTGCAGCCTTCTCCCCACCACCACACCTCTTTTCTCATTCAGGATAAGTATTTCAAAGGCCTTCAGACTATTTCAAGTGACATGATTTTGAATCCCTTTTCCACTCTGGACTTTTTCTTCTGAATATGATTTTATTCAGATTCTAGGCTCTTGGGACACATCCGTTAACAAAAAGATCCCTGCCTTCCTGGACTGTTTTTATTTATAACTCTGGGGGAGCCCAGGACTCAAATTTTGGCTCTTTCTTTTTTCAGTCTACTTTCACTCTCCCCGTGATGGTACCCAGTTTTATGGTTTTGGATCACATCCGATGGCAAAGACTCCTTCCCTTCTCTTTCCAGGCTTGGATTTCTATTCCAACTCCCAACTTTTAAATTACCTGCTGTGTTAGTTTGCTGCTGGAATTCAGTATACCAGAAATGGAATGGCTTTTGTAAAAGGAATTTAATAAGTTAAAAGTTTACAGTTCGAAGGGAGTGAAAGTGTCCAAATTAAGGCATGAACAAGAGGTTACCTTCACTTAAGAAAGGGCCATGGGTCAGGATCACCTCTGTCAGCTGGGAAGTCACGTGGCTGGCATCTGCTGGTCGTTGCTACTGGGCTCCATTGCTTTCAGCCTCTGTTCCTCTGGAGGTTTCTCACTTTGCTTCCCCAAGGCTGACTTTAATCTCTAGGCTTCCCTTGGCTCTCTCCACCTTCTGGCTTGCTTAACATCTCATGTCAACATCTGCTGGACCCCAAGTATCTCAAAATATTTGTGCCTCTGTTCTCCTAGCGTTGACATCTATGTCAGCTCTGCTCTGACATAGCAATGTTATTTCTGGCTCTCTCCCAAATGTTTCCCTCTTTTAAAGGATTCCAGTAAACTAATCAAGACTCACCTGGAACGGGTGGAGTCACGTCTCCATCTAATCAAAAGACCACACCTACAATTGGGCGTGCAATATCCCTGCAGAGATAAACTAATCAAAAGCTTCTACATACAATATTGAATCAGGTTTAAAAGCAAGGATTGCTTACACAAGACTGGATCAGTATTAAAACATTGGTTGGGTGTGCGAATACAAAGTGAAAATGGACTACCCCAAACACTGGTGAGAAGAATTCCTCCCAATGGGCAGAGCTTTACTTCTTGTAGAAAGAGAAATGACCTGGGATAAGTATATAAACTCACAAGCAGTGGTGAATAGCCTGGCTGGTCAGTCATGGAGTATGGGAGGACAGAGTTTGCATGATTGGAGACAAAGAGTTCAATGGAAGAGGCAATTAGAAAACCTTCTTGACCAAAAGAAGAGAAAAATGAGACAAAATAAAGCTTCAGTGGCTGAGAGATTTCAAAAAGAGTTGAGAGATTATCGTGTAGGTTACTCTTTATGCGTTATATAGATATCCCTTTTCAGTTTGTGGTGTACTGGAGTGACTACGGGCAGTACCTGAAACTGTTGAACTGTATTCCAGTAGCCTTGATTCTTGAAGATGATTGTATAACTATATCACTTTTACAATATGACTGTGTGATTGTGAAAACCTAGTGGCTGATGCTCCCTTTATCCAGGGTATGGAAAGATGAGTAAAAAAATAAGGACAATAAATATATAAATAATAAGAAGTGTGCTAAGGGGTTAAAAAAATTGGGTAGATTGCAATATTAGTGGCCAATGAGAGGGAAGGGTAAGGGGTATGGGATGTATGTTTTTTTTTTCCTTTTTTCTTTTTACTTCTCTTTTTGGAGTGATGCAAATATTCTAAAAATGATCATGGTGATGAATATACAACTATGTAAAGATATTGTGAGCCATTTATGTATACTTTGGATGGGCTGTATATGCATGAAGATATCTCAATAAAAATATTTTTTAAAAAAGAAAAGAAAAACCCATGGTAGTGAGCACAACGTATGGACTATCTTCGTATTGCTTGTTAAGCCCACCAGGAAACATCCATCATGCAATGGGCATCAAATAATCAAGTAGCTAGAACAACTCAACCAGCTCATGTCCATGTCAGCCAGCTCTGTCATCAGCCACCCCAGTACTGACAGAATGGGTACATGAACCGAGTGGCCCGAACAGCCAAGATGGAGGTGAAGGATGAGTTCCACAGTGTGTGGGCTTGCTTTTTATCTTCCGTTGCCACTGCTGAATATCCAACCTGCCAGAAGACACAGTGGCATACACGAGCCAGCTTGCACTGGCTTGAGAGAGCCAGTTGTCTTCAGGAGTTTTGTAAACCAGCTGAGGTCATGTTGGTAGCTTGAAATTGGCCATAGTGGGAGTACATACACCAGAGAAATCAGCAAATGCTGCACATCAGGGTTTTCCTTCACATAGTACAGATTGTTAAACATTTACCAGCATACCACTGGCCCGAGACCAAGGCTGAGTCCCTGATAAGCCACTATCCCTCAAAGACACGAGATAGTCCCTTGGTAGCAAGCTGATCACATTGGATTTCTTCCATCTTGAAAAGGCGAGAAATTCATCTTGACTGTATTGACACATGTTTCCTGCCCACAGAACCTCAGCCAACACCATTATCTGAGGGCTTCCAGTATGTGGTGAACTGACACAAGACTCCATCTAACCTAGTATGAGATGAAGGCAGGCACCTTAGAGAAAAGGAGGTACAGCAGTGGTCTCATAGCCCTGGAATCCATGCACTTTACCACATATGGCGCCACTTAAGGAGTTGCCAGCCATTTATTTAGGTCTTCTTTAAGTTCCTTCAGGAATGTTCTGTAGTTTTCAATGTTCAAGTCTTGCACCCTGTTGGTTAAATTTATTCCTAAGAATTTCATCCCTTTGGCTGCTATTATAAATGGAATTATTTTCCTGATTTACTTTTCAGATTGTTCATTGCTACTTATAGAAACACAATGGACTTTGGGTGTTGGCTCTGTATCAGGCAACTTTGTTGAATTCATTTCATTTTCTGGATACTTTAGAATTCTCAACATATAAGATCATGTCATCTGTGAATAAAGGTAGTTTTGCTTCTTCCTTTCCAATACAGATGCCTTTTACTTTCTTTGCTTGGCTAATTGATCTGGCTGGAACTTCTCGTACAATGTTGAATAGCAGTGGTGAAAGTGGGCATTTCCTCTTAGGAGGAAAGCATTCAGTCTTTCACCATTGAGGATGATGTTAGCTGTGGATTTTTCATATATGTCCTTTATCATGTTGAGGACGTTTACTTCTGTTACTAGTTTTCTATGTGACCACTACCTATCTTGCATCCCACAAGTTTTGGTATGTTGTGTTCTTGTTTTTACTTATCACAAGATACTCCCTAATTTCCCTTCTGATTTCCTCTTTGACCCATTGGGTAAGATGTATTATTTCATTTCCACACACTTGAGAAAGTTTCAGTTCTTTCTCTGTTATTGATTTCTAGCTTCGTTCAAATGTGGTTGGAGAAGATACTTTGTTTGATTGCCATACTTTCATATTTATTGACTCTTGCTTTGAGACCTAACATATGTCTATGCTAGAGAATAATTCATGTGCATTTGACAAGAACCAGTATTCTGCTGTTTTAGGGTGAAGTGTTCCATATATGTCTACTATGTCTCCTCAGACTTACTAAAATTTGTTAAGTAAAATAAAATGGTCACCTGTTTTGAGCACTGGGAAAAGACCCCTCTCCAAGAAGGGCTTTTCCAGAAGACAAAAACAGTTGACCTACAGAGGTTTTTCTGAGAAAATGGAACACATCTCCGCAGGGTTGCTGATAAGCAACACCTGCTAATAAACCAGTTTCAGTCCAGTACAGATAGCTTGCCCACTGGACAAGCTTATCATACTACTAATATATATCTGCTCCCCACTTTGGAAGACCCCTTATGCTGGCAACTGAATATCAGCCAATCATAGCATTTTATCACTTGATTCTGCATTAGCCTACATCATATTTCCCTTTCCACTTCCTCAGCAGAGCTCCTTTCCACTTCCTGAATGGGATACTGTCCAAGTCATGAGTTGCTCAATAAAGCTATGAGATCCAAGCCACACAAAATTTTCTTTTATCATCTTCTTGATCTTCCGTCTAGATGTTCCACCCATTACTGAAAGTGGTAAACTACAATCTCCTACTATTAATGTAGAACTATTTCTCCCTTCAAATCTATCAATATTTACTTCATATAGTTTGGGTCTCTGTTGTTAGATGCATATATAATTGTTATATGTCCTTGATAAATTGACTCTTTTATCAAGTATAGAGTCCTTTGTCCTTTGTACCAGTTTTTGACTTAAAGTTTATTTTCTCTGATGGGAGTATAACCACCTCGGTTCTCTTTCGGTTACTGTTTGCATAGAATGCTTTTGCAAACTTTTCACTTTGAACCTACTTGTGTCTTGAATTCAAAGTCTCTCATAAATAGCTTATAGCTGGATCATGTTTTTTTTTAATCCATCCTGCCAGTCTCTGCTTTTTGACTGGAGATTTTAATATATTTAAATATAAAATAACTATTGGTAATGGAGAACTTTCTTCATTTTTGCTATATGGTTTTTGTGAGTCTTATACTATTTCTGTCCCTCAACTCTTCCATTACTGCCTACTTTTATATTTATTTGATCTTTTGCAGCGAGGCGTTTAGAGTCCCTTATTTCTTTCACTGAATATTTTTCAGATAGTTTCTTTGCAGTTCCCATGGGGCTTAAATTTAACTACCTGCATCTATAATAATCTTGTTTAATTGATACCAACTTAAATTCAATAGTATACAAAAATTATGTTCCCATACCTTTCCACTCCCCAGAGCTCTATGTTTTTTTTATAACAGATTACATATTTATACATTTGAGTCCAAAATCATACACTTATCATTACTCTTTAAGCATTTTCTTTTTAAAACCTATAGGGAGTAAAAACTAGAGTTACAAACCAAAAATGCAATAATGCTGGCATTTATATTTACCCATGTTGTTATCTTTACTGGATATCTTTATTTCTTTATGCAGTGTTAGCATCCTTTCTTTTCAACTTGAAGAACTCCCTTTGGCAGTTCTTATAAGCTTGCTCCATTGGTGACAAACTTCCTCAGCTTTTGTTTATCTGCGAATGTTTCAATCTCTCTCTCATATTTAAATTTTTTTTTACTGTATGGTATAACATATATACAAATCAAATAAAAAAAGCAATAGTTTTCAAAGCACAATTCACAGGTGGTTACAGGACAGATCCCAGAGTTTGTCATGGGCTACCATTTGATCCTCTCAGATTTTTCCTTCTAGCTCCTCCAGACTATAGGAGGCTAGAGGGCTTAAATACTTTTTTATCATCACAATCGACTTTATTTCCCCTTTTTTTTTTGGAAAACAATAACATACGTACAAAAAAGCTATAAATTTCAAAGCAAAGCACCACAATTAGTTGTAGCACATATTTCAAACTTTGACATGGGTAACATTTCACAATTTTAGGTTTTTACTTCTAGCTGCTTTAAAACACAGGAGACTAAAAGAAATATCAATTTAATGACTCAGCATTCATATTCATTTGTTAAGTCCTATCTTCTATGTGTAATTCCACCATCATCTTTGATCTTTCAGTACATCTCTTTAGGATTGTTTGGGCTATGGCAATTCTACATTTTTTATATTGGAAGGGTCTGTCACAAATATGGGGTAGGAAGGTGGAACTATCTGATGTTCTGGAGAGGCTGGAGTAGGTTTCAGGACTTATCTGGACCAGGGACCCATCTGGAGGTTGTAGGTTTCTAGCAAATTACTCTAGTGCCTGGCAGCTTTGTGGAATCTTATATATTGCCCTAGGTGTTCTTTAAGATTGGCTAGAATGGTCCTGGCTGGGGGTTGGCAGTTTATGATGGGTAGCAAGGTCAACCTGAAGCTTGTGCAAGAGCAACCTCCAGAGTAGCCTTTCGACTCTATTTAAGCTCTCTCTGCCACTGATACTTTATTAATTACACTTCTTTCCCCCCTTTTGGTCAGGATATAATTGTTGATCCCACGGTGCCAGGTCTGGATTCATCCCTGGAAGTCATCTCCCACATTGCCAGAGAGACTTTCACCCCTGAATGTCCTGTCCCACATAGCGGGGGAAAGCAATGATTTCACTTGCAGCATTGGGCTTAGAGAGAGTGAGGCCACATCTGAGCAACAACAGAGGTCCTCCAGAAGCAACTCTTAGGCATACCTATAGGTAGTCTAAGCTTCTCTGCTACCTACATGAGCTTCACAACAGTAAGCCTCAGGATCGAGGGCATGGCCTATTGATTTGGGTGTCCCTAAAGTTTGACACAGTAACGGGGATTCCCTGATGGTAAGGTTTAATAGTTCCATAGCCTTTCTCCCTTCCCTCAGGGGACTTTGCCAATACTTTTTGATTATCTGGTTAATATACTCTAGGATGTTTCCAGGCATTACAATAATATATACAGGATTAAAGGACCTCTTTCTTACTCTGTGCTTCCTGTGTTTTAGTCGTTCAAATGAGCTATACAGATAGATTGAATTAGATTAGGCACTACAGTTCCAGATCAAATAAACCTTTCTTCCATTGGTCTCAAAGAGTATGTGTGGTTCTAAAATACAGACAGTGTCTTTCTTACCCCTATGTTCTGAATTACTTTAATCCCAACATGTTCGACTTTGTTCTTATCTCTAAATATCAGGTTATATATATTAAACAGCCTCTCAAAATCCAGAAATAATAAACATCACTCCAGACTTAATGTGTCTGCTCTGAAAGCTTACAATCTAGGCCCCTGTTTTCTTTTAAGCATTTTCTAAAAGTGACCGTACTATTGTTGTTTTTTTTTTTGTTTCTGGCTTATTTGGTCTCACTAAATGTCCCACATGTTCATTTGCATGGTTGCATGCCTCACCATGTTATACTTTTTTGTAGCAGCACAGCCTTCATTCATAAGTACACACCATCATTCACCAGTTTACTTCTCCGTCAGTGCATCTTTCACCCACCTGCATTCATCGGGCATCATGTAGAGGGCCTCTCCCTCATGGTTTTTTTTTTTAATTAAAACAAAATTTTTTAAAAACATAACAACATACAAACACTACATTCTTACCATGTGATCATTCCATTCTTGGTATATAATCAATAACTCAGAGTATCATCACATAGTTGTATACTCATCACCATGATCATTTCTTAGAACATTTGCATCAATTCAGAAAAAGAAATAAAAAGATAAAACTCACACATACCGTATCTCTCACCCCTTCCTTTCATTGATCACTAATATTTCAATCTACTAAATTTATTTTACCGACGTGGCCCCGGCAGTTTTTCTGTACTGTTCCTGGCTACTAACTAGCTGCTCTGGAGGACGAACTAAATCCCACAACTCACTAAGCCATCACCTTGTCCCCCAGGATCCTTTCCCTTACTTTTGAAAGATGGTTTTGCCAGATATGAAATTCTTGGCTGATTATTATTTTTTTTTCCTAAATCTTAAACCAGTACATCTGCTCTGCACTGCTTCAGAAATTAGATTCCTAATAGGTCTCTTTGATTTCAACTCTACCTTTTAACAGCTGTTTTCAACACAGTGGCCAGAATAATCCCTTTAAAACAAACATACCACACCTCTACTCAAAACCCTGCATCAAATTCCCACTTCATTCATAGAAAAAGCCCATGTCTTTACAATCATCTCCGGTCTCCCGCATCTCTTGGATTAGCTCCTTTTCCAGCTATTTTTGCCTTCGCTTGCTAAATTCCAGCTACACCTGTCTCCTTGCTATTCCTTGCTCATGCCAGGTCTTCTCCTGCCTTACAGCTTTGGGACTCGTTGTTCCCTCCTTTCTGCATTTCCACCCTAGATATCCGCCTGGTCAACTCCCTCACCTTCTTTAAGCCTTGGCTTAAATGTCACCCTCTCAATAAGGCCTACTCCTGACCTTCCTATTTAAAACTGCACTTCCCTGGTATTCCTTATCCTCTTTATTCTACTCCACTTTTTCACTTTCCAGAACACCTTGTAACATACCATACAGTTTATTTATTTATTATGCTTATTATTTGCTTTGTTTCCTCCCATTAGTATAAAAACTCTGCTACGTCAGGGACCCTTGTTCACGGATGTATCCTAAAAACCTAGAAAAGTGCCTGAAACAGAGTAGGTCCCTGTGGTACTTAGATTCAGGTGTCAACTTGGCCAGGTAAAGGCACCTAGTTCTATTGCTGTGGACATGAGCCAATGATACGTGAACCTCATCTGTTGCTTCTTACATCTGCAGTCAGCTAGGAGGCGTGTATGCTGCAATGAATGACTTTTGACTTAATTACTGGTGCTTAAATGAGAGAACTCAACGTAGCACAGCCCAAGCAGCTCAGCATACCTCATCTCAGCACTCGCAGCTCAGCCCAGGCCTTTGGAGATGCAGAAAGGAATCACCCCAGGGAAAGTTGCTGGAACCCAGAGGCCTGGAGAGAAGGCCAGCAGAGATCACCCTGTGCCTTCCCACGTAAGAAAGAACCTCAGATGAAAGTTAGCTGCCTTTCCTCTGAAGAACTAACAAAATAAATCCCCTTTTATTAAAAGCCAATTGGTCTCTGGTGTGTTGCATTCCAGCAGCTAGCAAACTAGAACAGCCCCCAATAAACACTTGTGCAATAAATGAATTAATTAATTGAGTTCACATTCCATTGTAGGGAATGAATACCAGCAAGAAACAAGTGACAAATACTGAAGATAACCAGGGGGGGTACATTTATAGAAAATAAAGTCCGATTCCTTAAAGCAAGACTTCTGAACTAAATATATTCCTACAGGTGATAAAAACAACTTTATTCCATGTCTGACTTGAGAAAAGGGTTGTGAAAATGCATAGATTTCAACTTCATTTCACAGTAACAGAAACAAAACAAAAGACTTTAAATTGCCCTTTAAATTCTCAAAATTTGGGGAAATTTTTCTGTGCCATCACTTGTTTTGTGGTTGTTGTTAGGTTTTAAGTATCAGTTCACTTTAATATTCACAGCATAATTACAGTATGTTGCAGACTTGGTCCATGAAAGATGATTCAATCAGATAACTCATAAATATCTAAAGAAAATTTTTTATTCTCTTGAACCACAGAGGTGTGAAAACCGAAAATTTATGACAGTAAAAACTGTAGTGCAAGTGGACTATTGGCTCCTGGTGTGATATTCAAACACCAAGACTTCAAGCTGTTGTCACACAAAGTTTAAATGATAAAGAGAAAATGATGGCGATGGGATATGAAATTTAACTGAACACCAACCCCGGTAGCAATGCAATTGATTAGTTAATACACATATTGTTATAATGTGTCAAAACCAGCAAAGCATAAATTTCAATTTCTTGTTTTTTTTTTAAGATATTAAAATAATAAAACATTGAAGGGAAAAGGAACATTCACCTAATTCCCAACTACCTGACAACTATTTTAAATACTCATGTTCATCCTGGCCCTTAGCTGTATGGATATATAAAATGTAAATATATATTTAATGTAACCACAGGGTATAAAAAAATCTTGAAATTCATTTTGTATACCCATTTTTCCTTTTTGTAGCATAAGCAACATACTTATCAGATGAATGACTATATAATGTTCTACAACAGGATAAAAAGAAAGTTTATTGGGCCATGGTGGCTCCGCAGGCAGAGTTTTCAACTGCCATGCTGGAGACCCGGGTTCATTTCCCAGTGCCTGCCCATGCAAGAGAAAGAAAGACAGAAACAGTTTATTTACCAAAAAGGCAGAAAGCAAAAAAAAAAAAAAAAATACAACCACCAAAAAATACCCAGAGAGCATAAAACAAAATGACAGGAGAACCTATAGATAATTATGGCAATAATTATTGATGGTTTCAATTCCCCCAATAAAAAAGCAAAGCCTCAGAATGGGGTAAAAGTGAAAATTAACCTATCAGTTGCTCACAGGAGACTCGCCTAAAACAAGATGGCCCCAAAAATTTAAAATCTGAGGGTAAGGCAAATGCAAAAGCAGAATAAAAGAAGCAAAATGAGTGTCAGACAAAGAGGAAACCCCTTTTCAGAGGCTAGACACTGATCTCTAGAGGGTACTCAAAATCTGCCTTTCCCTTTCCTTCTCTGAGCCGAGAACTTTTGGGAGAGGGAATGGTCTCAGGAAGCCTGTTAGAAAGGCCCAGAGATCCAGCTTAAGATACAGCTACCTGGGACCTGGGTCACCAAAGAATCTTGGGCAGGCTGGGCATGTCCCCAGCCCTGGGACCAAAAATGATAGACCTGGTATCTTACTTGGGGAAGGAGACACTAAAGTGTTCTCCTAACCCATTCTTCTTTTGTGACTTCAACTCACCTCCCCCAACCCAGAGAGAACCAATAAGAGTGAAGAGGCAGAAGAGGCTCTCCCTGGGGAGGACTTAAAAGCTGTGAAACTCACCATGAAACTTTGGCAAAGTCACTTCCCCTTTTTGGGTCACAATTTTCTTAATTGCAAAAGGAATAGTTTTGACTTAACTGATCTCCAAGTTCCACCTTAGCACTAATATTTGAAAGTCCTTCCTGCTCTTTTGTTTCCCCTCATTTGTTTTTTTTTAAAAATTCCATCCAACTGTTATTACTGATCTTGTGTCAAATCTAAGAGAGGTAGGAGGCAGGTAATGGGAGCTCAAAGTCTGAGTCCCTGCCCAGGGGACATTGCCTGCCCTAACTGCCAGGCTGGTTAGGAAATGGCACAGCAGGAGACGTCCCAGGGGAAGATTCCCCCCACCCTGCCCCATCCCACCAAGGCCAAGGCCAAGGTGCATTCCTGGGCATGAGGATTGGGGAAGCTCTCTTCTCATGCTTGTCCCTTTAAGGCTTCCTACCTCATAAGAAACCCGGTTCAAGCTCCGCTCTGCCCCTCACATCTGCAGCCTTGACCAAGTATCTTCTCTTCTCTGGCCTTCAATTTCTCTGTCTGAAAAATAGTCCTTGCCTGTCCCTGACTTAGTTAGAGAGGTAACTGAAATGCCAGATAAGAATACTTGAGAGCTCAAAACATTTGTGTTCATTTGAAAGGATTTATGTACCCTGGAAAAGCCATGTTTTAATTCTAATCAGTCTTGTGGGGGCAACCGTTTTCTTTTAATCCTAGTCAATGATGTATGTTGGAAACTTGATGAGGTTATCTCCACGAAATATGACTCACCCAATTGTGGGTATTTAACCCACAATTTAATCTTTCATTTGAGGGAGATGTGACTCCACCCATTCCAGGTGGGTCTTAATTAATTTACTAGAATCCTTTAAATGAGGAAGAATTTTGGAGAAAGCTTTAGAACAACAGGAGAGCAACAGAACAGAGTCACGAGAATGATGAGACCCAGAGTCCATGCAACCAGAAACCTTTGGAGATGAAGAAGGAATATGCCCCTGGGAGAGCTTCATGAAACAAGAAGCCAGGAGAGAAAGCTAGCAGATGTCCCTATGTTTGCCATGTGCCTTTCTAGTTGAGAGAGAAACCCTGAAAGTTATTGGCCTTTTTGAACTAAGGTATCTTTCCCTGGATTTCTATAGACTTGCTTTAATTTGGACATTTCCATGGCTTAGAACTATAAACTAGCAACTTATTAAATTCTCCTTTTTAAAAGCTGTTCTATTTCTGGTATATTGCATTCCAGCAGCTAGCAAACTAGAACAACATTCTAGTTTTTTTTTTTAATTCAGCAAACAAAGCTTTCCTGTGAATATGATCATATTATCAATTTGAGGCAAATACTTCTATTTCTACCTGTAAAAAAAATTAACTGTCTTGCCTAAGATCCTTGCACAGCAAATCAGAATTAAAAACAGGTCCTTGACTTCTCTTCCTGTGTCCAATTCACATAAAACTGTCTTCCCTTACTCTTAATTTTTTTTAGGTGTGATAATGGTTTTCTTGTATTTTTTTTTCAAGGAATATAAAACGATTTATTGACCACTGTTCACCAGTATTTACAATATAGTAAACAATATACAGTTGTAGAACATTCCAATGACTATGAAGTTATTGTCTGTTCTGCTTCTGTTGAACCAGTAACCCAAATACTGAAAAGATTGAACCTATATGTAAGTAATGCATTGGGGGTAAAGAAAAAAAAGCATGCAAATCAATAGTTTGGATTACAAAAGTCTGTTTACCCATTTATGCCAACAGGTCTTAAACTGCAAAATCTTTAACCATCTGGTTAGGGTTCTATGACTCATGACCTTTTTAATCAATATAGCACAGGAATTTCAACTCTCCATAAAGGAATGGCTCTCTAGAAGGAACCTTTAAATGACCTTTCAACCGAGCCTTGTTTGGCGAATGAAAACAGTATTTACCTTGTTTTCTCATTTGGGTGGAGAGATAGTTGGCTGTGGTAGAGTTTCTTCTCAGAGTTTTGCAAATATTTTGCATTTATACGACTAAAACTATAGGCATGGATTTTGCTCTGGCTGCTTTAAATTACAGGCATTATTTGTCTTACAGTTAAATTGTCCAATTCATTACTGAATCGTCTATTTGATTGGAAAGTTGATGACTTTAGGAACATTTTCAATTTAAGTTGAAGTGATTTCTTGCTCAGAATCATGGTATCTCAGAAGCACCATGGACTTATGGTTGTGACGTGCCATTTTTTTTGAAGGGTTTTGTTTTCGATGAATGTAAAAAATACAAATTACATATGTATTTATATATATATATATATATAAATACACACACATAAATAAACAAAGAAACAAAGAAAAAAAAAACCAAAACAGCCAGAATGGTCTCCTTAGGCATATATGGGGTTAAATACAAGTACTGATTCCATAATGATTACGGAAATTTTTCCCATATTGAGTAATGCAAAGGAAATAATACACTGAGGTATCAAATGTTCTTTTATTATAAATGAAGCAACTACAGAAAGCTTTTATTTGTTCAAAGTAACCAGTGATATGGATGGATGCAAAAACAAAACAAAAACCAATACCCCCCCAAAAAACCTAACAACTCCCCCAAAACAAACATATCAAACTTAGTTTCCTTTAGAAGTTATTCTTCACACTAATCAATCGAAAAAAAAAAGACCCAGATTTTATATACATATTAAATTAATCCAAACAATTTTTGAGCTTCATATTCTGGACAAGAATCCCAAATAGTCTTTCTCCATAAAAGCAATTACAAGGGGCTGTGTAGTAGTTCAGTGGTAGAATTTTGCTCACCATACTGGAGACCCGGGTTCAATTCCAGGTCCATGCACTTTCCCAAGAAAACAAAAACAAACAAGCAAAACAAATGAACAAAAAACAAACAAAAATTCAACAAATGGTGCTGCAATAAGAGGAAACATGGCAAAATAATGAAATGTGACCCCACCACACAGCATACGAAAAAAAAAAAAGGCAAAAGTACAATGTGAGGACACTTCATTGTGGTAGTTAGATTTAGTTGTCAACTTGGCCAGGTGAATGTACCTACTTTTGTTGCTGTGGACATGAGCCAATGGTACATGAACCTCATCTGTTGCTGATTACATCTGCAGTCGGCTAGGAGGCGTGTCTGCTGCAATGAATGATGTTTGGCTGGTGTTTAAATGAGAGAGTGCAACGTAGCACAGCCCAAGCAGCTCAGCATACCTCATCTCAGCACTCGCAGCTCAGCCCAGGCCTTTGGAGATGCAGAAAGGAATCACCCTGGAGAAAGTTGCTGGAACCCAGGGGCCTGGAGATAAGTCCAGCAGAGACCATTCTGTATTTTCCCACGTAAGAAAGAACCTCAGTGGAAAGTGCTGCCTTTCCTCTGAAGAACTAACCAAATAAATCCCCTTTTATTAAGAGCCAATCGGTCTCTGGTGTGTTGCATTCTGGC
Source organism: Tamandua tetradactyla (assembly GCF_023851605.1). Lineage (NCBI taxonomy): Eukaryota > Metazoa > Chordata > Mammalia > Pilosa > Myrmecophagidae > Tamandua > Tamandua tetradactyla. Next base: position 13,214,347 of record NC_135335.1, read on the forward strand.
AGCTAGCAAACCAGAACATTCATGTTTGCCTCTTTTGCCAGCACCAAGGCTGCCTCATCTGAATCTTTCCCTTTCATGAGAAACATTAATTCTCCACTGCTGTCTGGCATCAATTATGCATTCAGGATCAAAACCTCTAGCAAAGTCTCTCGGTTTGTCAGCAGCACCTCTTTCCTTCTTTGATTTGCTGTCATCAGATTCACCGTCCGATAAAGATTTTCTTTTTGTACCATCTTTTTCTCTACCAGCTTTTTGAGAATTAAGAAATGCTTCAATTAACTCCAGGCAATCTCAATTTTCTTCAGGCTCCCAGGTATTGTCAGCATCTGTAAATCCCTTCCACTTCAGAAAATACTCCACCTTCCTGTTTACTACATGCCAATCCAGTACTTTTTCCACCACAGATTCTTCAAGTATGCCTCTTCCACTTTTTTGCTCTTTACATTCTGCTGCATTCTTATTTTTTGCAATGTTGTTTTATTGGAGGCCATTTTTTATTGCAGACTTGAAGAGTTACTATGAGAAGGTTCATTAAAAACAAGTTGCAAAGGAACAATTAAACAAGAAGACATAACAATCATAAATATTTACACACCGAATCAGAATGCCCCAAAATACATGAGGAATATACTGCAAACACTGAAAAGGGAAATAGACTCATATACCATAATAGTTGGAGACTTCAACTCACCACTCTCATCAAGGGACAGAACATCTAGACAGAGGATCAACAAAGAAATAGAGAATCTGAATATTACTATAAATGAACTAGACTTAATAGACATTTATAGGACATTACATCCCACAACAGCAGGATACACCTTTTTCTCAAGTGCTCATGGATCATTCTCAAAGATAGACCATATGCTGGGTCACAAAGCAAGTCTTAACAAATTTAAAAAGATTGAAATCTTACACAACACTTTCTCGGACCATAAAGGAATGATGTTGGAAATCAATAATAGGCAGAGTGCCAGAAAATTCACAAATACGTGGAGGCTCAACAACACACTTCTAAACAACGACTGGGTCAAAGAAGAAATTGCAAGAGAAATTAGCAAATACCTCGAGGCGAATGAAAATGAAAACACAACATATCAAAACTTATGGGACGCAGCAAAGGCAGTGCTAAGAGGGAAATTTATTGCTCTAAATGCCTATATCAGAAAAGAAGAAAAGGCAAAAATTCAGGAATTAACTATCCATTTGGAAGAACTGGAGAAAGAACAGCAAGCTAACCCCAAAGCAAGCAAAAGGAAAGAAATAACAAAGATTAGAGCACAAATAAATGAAATTGAAAACATGAAAACAATAGAGAAAATCAATAAGGCCAGAAGTTGGTTCTATGAGAAAATCAATAAGATTGATGGGCCCTTAGCAAGATTGACAAAAAGAAGAAGAGAGAGGATGCAAATAAATAAGATCAGAAATGGAAGAGGAGACATAACTACTGACCTCACAGAAATAAAGGAGGTAATAACAGGATACTATGAACAACTTTACGCTAATAAATACAACAATTTAGAGGAAATGGACAGGTTCCTGGAAAGACATGAACAACCAACTTTGACTCAAGAAGACATAGATGACCTCAACAAACCAATCACAAGTAAAGAAATTGAATTAGTCATTCAAAAGCTTCCTAAAAAGAAAAGTCCAGGACCAGATGGCTTCACATGTGAATTCTACCAAACGTTCCAGAAAGAATTAGTACCAATTCTCTTCAAACTCTTCAAAAAAATCGAAGTGGAGGGAAAACTACCTAATTCATTCTATGAAGCCAACATCACCCTCATACCAAAACCAGGCAAAGATATTACAAAAAAAGAAAACTACAGACCAATCTCTCTAATGAATACAGATGCAAAAATCCTCAATAAAATTCTAGCAAATCGTATCCAACAACACATTAAAAGAATTATACATCATGACCAAGTAGGATTCATCCCAGGTATGCAAGGATGGTTCCACATAAGAAAATCAATTAATGTAATACACCATATCAACAAATCAAAGCAGAAAAATCACATGATCATCTCAATTGATGCAGAGAAGGCATTCGACAAGATTCAACATCCTTTCCTGTTGAAAACACTTCAAAAGATAGGAATACAAGGGAACTTCCTTAAAATGATAGAGGGAATATATGAAAAACCCACAGCTAATATCATCCTCAATGGGGAAAAATTGAAAACTTTCCCCCTAAGATCAGGAACAAGACAAGGATGTCCACTATCACCACTATTATTCAACATTGTGTTGGAGGTTCTAGCCAGAGCAATTAGACAAGAAAAAGAAATACAAGGCATCAAAATTGGAAAGGAAGAAGTAAAACTATCACTGTTTGCAGACGATATGATACTATACGTCGAAAACCCGGAAAAATCCACAACTAAACTACTAGAGCTAATAAATGAGTACAGCAAAGTAGCAGGTTACAAGATCAACATTCAAAAATCTGTAGCATTTCTATACACTAGTAATGAACAAGCTGAGGGGGAAATCAAGAAACGAATCCCATTTACAATTGCAACTAAAAGAATAAAATACCTAGGAATAAATTTAACTAAAGAGACAAAAAACCTATATAAAGAAAACTACAAAAAACTGCTAAAAGAAATCACAGAAGACCTAAATAGATGGAAGGGCATACCGTGTTCATGGATTGGAAGACTAAATATAGTTAAGATGTCAATCCTACCTAAATTGATTTACAGATTCAATGCAATACCAATCAAAATCCCAACAACTTATTTTTCAGAAATAGAAAAACCAATAAGCAAATTTATCTGGAAGGGCAGGGTGCCCCGAATTGCTAAAAACATCTTGAGGAAAAAAAACGAAGCTGGAGGTCTCGCGCTGCCTGACTTTAAGGCATATTATGAAGCCACAGTGGTCAAAACAGCATGGTATTGGCATAAAGATAGATATATCGACCAATGGAATTGAATAGAGTGCTCAGGTATAGACCCTCTCATCTATGGACATTTGATCTTTGATAAGGCAGTCAAGCCAACTCACCTGGGACAGAGCAGTCTCTTCAATAAATGGTGCCTAGAGAACTGGATATCCATATGCAAAAGAATGAAAGAAGACCCATCTCTCACACCCTATACAAAAGTTAACTCAAAATGGATCAAAGATCTAAACATTAGGTCTAAGACCATAAAACAGTTAGAGGAAAATGTTGGGAGATATCTTATGGATCTTACAACTGGAGGCGGTTTTATGGACCTTAAACCTAAAGCAAGAGCACTGAAGAAGGAAATAAATAAATGGGAACTCCTCAAAATTAAACACTTTTGTGCATCAAAGAACTTCATCAAGAAAGTAGAAAGACAGCCTTCACAATGGGAGACAATATTTGGAAATGATATATCAGATAAAGGTCTAGTATCCAGAATTTATAAAGAGATTGTTCATCTCAACAACAAAAAGACAGCCAACCCAATTACAAAATGGGAAAAAGACTTGAACAGACACCTCTCAGAAGAGGAAATACGGATGGCCAAGAGGCACATGAAGAGATGCTCAATGTCCCTGGCCATTAGAGAAATGCAAATCAAAACCACAATGAGATATCATCTCACACCCACCAGAATGGCCATTATCAACAAAACAGAAAATGACAAGTGCTGGAGGGGATGCGGAGAAAGAGGCACACTTATCCACTGTTGGTGGGAATGTCAAAGGGTGCAACCACTGTGGAAGGCAGTTTGGCGGTTCCTCAAAAAGCTGAATATAGAATTGCCATACGACCCAGCAATACCATTGCTAGGTATCTACTCAAAGGACTTAAGGGCAAAGACACAAACGGACATTTGCACACCAATGTTTATAGCAGCATTATTTACAATTGCAAAGAGATGGAAACAGCCAAAATCTCCATCAACAGAAGAGTGGCTAAACAAACTGTGGTATATACATACGATGGAATATTATGCAGCTTTAAGACAAGATAAACTTATGAACCATGTAATAACATGGATGGACCTAGAGAATATTATGCTGAGTGAATCCAGCCAAAAACTAAAGGACAAATACTGTATGGTCCCACTGATGTGAACGGACATTCGAGAATAAACTTGAAATATGTCATTGGTAACAGAGTTCAGCAGGAGTTAGAAACAGGGTAAGACAATGGGTAATTGAAGCTGAAGGGATACAGACTGTGCAACAGGACTAGATACAAAAACTCAAAAATGGACAGCACAATAATACCTAATTGTAAAGTAATCATGTTAAAACACTGAATGAAGCTGCATCTGAGCTATAGGTTTTTGTTTTGTTTTGTTTTGTTTTGTTTTGATTTTACTATTATTACTTTTATTTTTTTCTCTATATTAACATTCTATATCTTTTTCGGTTATGTTGCTAGTTCTTCTAAACCAATGCAAATGTACTAAGAAATGATGATCATGCATCTATGTGATGATGTTAAGAATTAATGATTGCATGTGTAGAATGGTATGATCTCTAAATGTTGGGTTAATTTCTTTTTTTCCGTTAATTAAAAAAAAAAAAAGAGAAGGGATAATTGGAGATGAAGGGATACAGACTGTACAACGGGACTGGATATAAAAACTCAGAAATGGACAGCACAATACTACCCAATTGTAATGCAATTATGTTAAAACACTGAATGAAGCTGCATGTGAGGTATAGGTTTTTTGTTTTTGTTTTTTTTGTTTTTTTTTCTTTCTATTATTGTTTTAATTCTTATTCTGTTGTCTTTTTATTTCTTTTTCTAAATCGATGCAAATGTACTAAGAAATGATGAATATGCAACTATGTGATGTTATTAAGAATTACTGATTGTACATGTAGATTGGAATGATTTCTAATTGCTTTGTTAATTCTTTTTTTAATTAATAAAAAAAAAAAAAAAAACAAGTTGCTTAGGCGTTCCACAGTGGCTCAGCAGGCAGAGTTCTCGCCTGCCATGCCGGAGACCTGGGTTCGATCCCTGGTGCCTACCCATGCCAAACAAACAAATGAAAACATTAAAAAAAAAAAAAAAAAAAGATTGCTGGGCGGTGTGATGGTGGTTCAGTGGTAGAATTCTCGCCTGCCTGGCCAGAGACCCAGGTTCCATTCCCAGAGCCTGCCCATGCAAAAAACAAAACGAAAGACAATTTCTGTTAGTTCATTGGATCCCCCTTGGCCCCAGGTGTCTCCCAGCTTAATTCTGAAGTAATGCTGCCGAGGCACCCTGCTCCAAATTCTCGCCCCTAACTCCACCCCCACCCCCCCACGCACATCTGCAGGGAGCAGGGCTCAAGTGCAGTGCGCCCCTGGCCGTGCCCCACACCCTTACCCTCACCTTGTATTGCTTCTTTTTTTGATGTGTGTTATCAAACCAAAACAACATACAAACATGAACATTCTTAACATACAAGCATTCCATGTATGGTGTACAATCAATGGCTCACAATATCACCACATAGTTGTGTATTCATCACCATGATCATTTTTTAGAACATTTGCATCACTCCAGAAAAAGAAAAACTCACTCATACCATACCCCTTACCCCTCTCTCTCATTGATCACTAGTATTTCCATCTACTCAATAGATTTTAAGATTTGTTCTCCCGATTTTTTTTCTATTCCCCTTACCACTCCCTTTCATTGCTCACTAGTATTTCAGTCTACTCAATTTATTTTAACATTTGTTCCCCCATCTTTTATTTATTTTTAATCCCTATGTTTTACTCATCTTCCATACCATAGATAAAAGGAGCATCAGACACAAGGTTTTCACAATCACACAGTCATATTGTGAAAGCTGTATCATTATACAATTATCTTCAAGAAATATGGCTACTGGAACACAGTTCTACAGTTTCAGGTACTTGCCTCTAGCCAGTCCAATACACCTTAAACTAAAAAGGGGGATATCTATAATATGTGTAAAAATAACCTCCAGAATAACCTCTCGACTCTGAAATCTCTCAGCCACCGACACTTTATTTTGTCTCATATCTCTCTTCCCCCTTTTGATCGAGAAGATTTTCTCACTCCCTTGATCCTGAGTTCCAGCTCATTCTAGGATTTCTGTCCCATGTTGCCAGGGAGGTTTATACCCCCGGGAGTCATGTCCCATGCAGAGAGGGGGAGGGTGGTGAGATTGCTTGCTGTGTTGGCTAAGAGAGAGATGGGCCACATCTGAGCAACAAAAGAGGTTTTCTGGGGATGACTCTTAGGTCTGATTTTAAGTAGGCTTAGTCTATCCTTTGTAGGGATAAGTTTCATATGAACAAACCCCAAGATTGAGGGCTCGGTCTATTGATTTTGTTGTCACCACTGCTTATGAGAATATCAGGAATTCCCCAAATGGGGAAGTTGGATTTTCCCCCTTTCTCGCCATTCCCAATATACTCTGGTGGCACACGCCCTCATCTCCGCCCTGTTGTGGCCCTGTGAAATGAGACACAAAGACGCGGACACTTGTTGCAATCTTTCAGCAACCCTGCGGAATGAAACACACAGACACACAAGACGTACAAGATGACTGCAGCCCTGAAGAGCTTCAGCTGCTTTATTTTATATCCTTTCTCACAGCTCTTTTGCCGACCAAGCCTGCTTTTCAGTATATTACTTGTTACATACAAGAGATAGCTAAAAAGACCTTGGGGGCTCAAGAAAAAACAAATATTCTATTCCTCTCAGACTGTCCTCAAAGTAAACAGATAACAGTATCCACAGTTTATTGCCAAGGCCATTCTGAAGCCAGTCACTCCCAATAAATTCCGCAGGTTTTCTATTAACCCTTGGCTCCTACACCACCCACCCTTGCATTGTTTTTAAAAAGAGTCTTTGCTTTTAGAAACACATAGTGAAATATTTACAGATACAATTTTATGGTGTCTGAGATTTACTTCAAAATGTTAGGGAGAATCAACCATGAGGTCATTATATTGAGCAAAATAAGCCAGAAACAAAAAGACAAATATTGCATGGTCTCCTTTAGAAAATACTTGAGAAAATTGGGGCCTAGATTATAAGCTCTTATAGCAATTGCATTTATTCCTGAGCTTTGAGTGTTATTTCTAAATTTGGAGATGCTGTTATATGAGTGTATAACGTGGTATTTTCCTGGAACTTGAGGTACCTGTGTGCCATTAAGACTCAGAACTGGAGCTCTGCAGCTCTGAAAGTCAGCATTCCAACACGCACCAACTATTAAAGAAGTCAAGAAAGAGATCAGTCTTCAATTAGACATAAGAATGAGGCCGATCTGGTTGGGACTAAAGTAAATTAGAACACAGGATAAAGGATGATATTGTCTGTATGTTAGAACTTCACCTATTGTATGAGACCAAAGGAAGAAAGGTTTATTTTGTCCAAAATCTTAATTTTTTGCACCACACAATCTAACTTGTCTGGCCAGTTCAGTTAAACAACCTAAACACATGGAGCCTAGAATTGAGGACAAGGTCTCGCAATTCTGTATAGCTTAATATAATACCTGGATACATTCCAGAGTCTATTGGACAGACAATTAATACGGATTAGCATATTCTCTTGAGGGACGAGAGACAAAATATGGAACTATTAAATTTTCCCATCTGGAGGAAATAGCCAACTTCCCATTTGGAGAAATTCTGATGTTCACACAAGCAGTGGGAACAACCAAATCAGTAGGCTGAGCCCTTCATCCTGGGGTTCACCCTTATGAAACTCCTTCCTGCAAAGGATAGGCTAAACTTACTTAAAATTAGACCTAAGGGTCATCCTCCAGAGAACCTTGTTTGTTGCCAAGATGTGGCCTCTCTCTCTAAGTTAACTCAATATGTGAACACACTGCCTGCCCCCCCTACATAAGACATGACTCCCAGGGGTGTAAATCTCCCTGGCAATGTGGGACAGAAAGCCTGGGATAAGCCAGAACTGGGCATCAAGAGATTGAGAAAGCCTTTTTGACCAAAAGAGGGAAGAGAGAAATGAGACAAAATAAAGTTTCAGTGGCTGAGAGATTTCAAACAGAGTCAAGAGGTTATCCTGGAGGTTTTTCTTCTGCATTATATAGATATCCCTCTTTAGTTTATAGTGTATCGGAGTGGCTAGAGGGAAATACCTGAAAACTGAGCTGTGTTTCAGTATCTTAGATTCTTGAAAACAATCATATAAACACATAACATTTACAATGTGACTGTGTGATTGTGAAAACCTTGTGTCTGATGCTCCTTATATCCAGGGTATGGACAGATGAGTAAAAATATGGATAAAAATAATAAATAATAGGAGGGACAAAGGGTAAAATAAATTGGGTATATGGAAAAACTAGTGGTCATGAGAGGGAGGGTTAAGGGGTATGGTATGTATGATATATTTTTTTCTTTTTCTGGCATGATGCAATTGTTCTTAAAAATGATCATGGTGATGAATACACAACTATGTGATAATATTGTGAGCCATTGATTGTGCACCATGTATAGAATGTGTGTGTGTATGAGTATTTCTCAATAAAAAAGAAAGGAAAAAGAATTCCCACCAGGGAAACCTGGATACTCTCTCAAACATTAGAGACTCCCAAGTTAATTAGCCAAGCCCTTGATCTTGTGGCTTACTGATATGAAACTTATTTTTGTAGCTGAGAAACTAAACCTACTGTGCTGGTTTGAAAGGAAGTATGCCCCCTAAGAAAAGCCATGTTTTAACATAAATCCCATTTCTTAAAGGTAAAATAATCCCTATTCAATACTGTATATTTGAAACTGTAATGAGATCATTTCCCTGGTTGATGGGATTTAGTAAAAAATGGTTGTTAAACTGGACTAGGGGATGACATGTCTCCACCCATTTGAGTGGGTCTTGATTAGTTTCTGAAGTCCTATAAAAGAGGAAACATTTTGGAGAATGAGAGATTCAGAGAGATTCAGAGACTCAGAGAGGGCAGAGAATGCTGCAGCACCACGAAGCAGAGAGTCCACCAGCCAGTGACCTTTGGAGATGAAGAAGGAAAATGCCTCCCGGGGAGCTTTATGAAATAGGAAGCCAGGAGAGAAAGCTAGCAGATGACGCCATATTTGCCATGTACCCTTCCAGCTGAGAGAGAAGCCCTGACCGTGTTTGCCATGTGCCATCTCACTTGAGAGAGAGACCCTGAACTTCATTGGCCTTCTTGAACCAAGGTATCTTTTCCTGGATGCCTTTGATTGGACATTTCTTTAGACTTGTTTTAATTGGGACATTTTCTCGGCCTTAGAACTGTAAACTAGCAACTCATTAAATTCCCCTTTTTAAAAGCCATTCCGTTTCTGGTATATTGCATTCCAGCAGCTGGCAAACTAGAACACCTACCTATAATTATGCCTAAGAGTTACATCCAGAGAACCTCTTTTGTTGCTCAGATGTGACCTCTCTCTCTCTCTCTCTCTAAGCCCAATTCTGGGAGTAAAATCATTACTCTCCCCCCTACATGGGACATGACACCCAGGGATGAACCTGGCCCTGGCACTGTGGGATTGACAATGCCTTCCTGACCAAAAGGGGGAAAAAATGTAACAAAGTCAAGTTTCAGTGGCTAAGAGAGTTAAAATACAGTTGCGAGGCTATTCTGGAGGCTACGCTTATGCAAGCTTCAGCTAGATATTGCTAATTGCCACAGTTTGCCATCCCCAACCAATGTCATTCCTGTTAACCTTAAGAAATACCCAGGGCGCTTCCTGAGGTTCTACAAAAGCTGCACACACTGAGTTTACTTTTCAGAAACCTAAAACCTTCACATGGTTCCTAGGCCGGATAAGTCCTGAGACCCAGAGGAGCCAACCTCTCCAAGAACATCAACCAGTTCCATTCTCTACTCTGAAATGACAACACTCCTTTTCAACATGAAAAAAAAGTTAGATAGATGAGTAGAACATATGGAATAAAAATGAATAACAGGGGGAACAAATGTTAAAATAAATTTAGTTTGATATCTTAGTGATCAATGAAAGGGAGGGGTAAGGGGTATGGTATGTATAATTTTTTTCTGTTTTCATTTTATTTCTTTTTCTGAATTGATGCAAATGTTCTAAGAAATGATCATGATGATGAATATGCAACTATGTAATGATATTGTGAATTACTGATTATATATGTAGAACAGAATGATCATATGTTAGGAATGTTTGTGTTCTTTTCCTTGTCTTTTTTTTTAATTTAAAAATTAATAAAAAAAATTTTTTAAAAACAGGTAAAGAAACAAAAATTAAAAAAAAGAATAGTCCAAATAGCCTTAAAGATTGGGAGAAGGATCAGAGGAGAAGGAGGAGTTGTATCAGAGAAGATAGGACTTAACAAAGAATTATGACTATTGAATCATTATTTAGATATTTCTTTTTGGTTTCCAGTATATTTGAAAAGCCAGAAGGACATACGTGAAATTGAAATAGTGGAACTGTAATCCATGCCATACTTTAAAATTTGCTCTATAACCACTTGTTAAACTGCACTTTGAAATTTATTATTTTTCTGCATATATATTATATTTCACAATAAAAAATGTTTTAAAAATGTTATGGAGGACAAATTTTCTGTCTGAGGTGATGGAAAGTTTGGGTAATGCATTGTGGTGATGGTAACACAGCACTGTGAACATAATTAACACCACTGAATTGTATACTTGAAAGTGGTGAAATAAGAATCTTAGTGTATTATTAGTTAGGGTTCTCTAGAGAAACAGAATCAACAGGGAACACTCACAAATATAAAATTTATAAAAATGTCTCACGTGACCGCGGGAACGCAGGGTCCAAAATCTGCAGGGCAGGCTGTGAAGCCAACAATTCCGATGGAGGGTCTGGACAAACTCCACAGGAGAGGCTCACCAGCCGAAGCAGGAAGAGAGCCTGTCTCTTCTGAACCCTCCTTAAAAAGCTTCCAGTGATCAGATTAAACATCACTCATTGCAGAAGACACTCCCCTTCAGCTGAGGATGTAGCTGACGTGATCATGATTTAATTCTATGAAATGTCCTCATTGCAACAGACAGGCCAGCACTTGCCCAACCAGACAAACAGGTACCAACACTTGGCCAAATTGACACATGAACCTGACCATGACACTTAGCTCGTATATACGTTATCAATACTTTTTAAAAAAGAACATGCTATGGAAGACCTAGCAATTTCATTTCTGTTATATAGCCAAAAGAATTGATAACAGGGACTCAAACAAATTTATACATACACATGTTCTTAGCAGCATCATTCACAATACCAAAAGGTGGAAGCAACCCAAGTGTCTATCAACAGATGAATGAATAAACAAAATGCATTCCATTCATGCAATGGAATATTACCTGGAATGAAGCTCTGATACACTCTACAACACAGAAGAAACTCAAATCTTGATGAAAGAAGCCAGACACAAAAGGTCACATATTGCATGATTGCATTTATATGAAATATCCAGAATAGGCAAATCCATAGGAACAGAATCTAGATTAGTGGTTGCCAGGGGCTGAAGGAGGGGAGAAGGGGGAATTCCTCCTTCTTGGGTATGGAGTTTTCTTTTGGGATGATAAAAATGTTTTGGAATTAAACAGAGGTGACAGTTGCACAGCATTGTAAACATACTAAATGCCACCGAATTGTACACTTTAAAGTGGATGATTTCATATCACATGAACTTTACCTCAATTTAAAAAAATCCTATGGAGAAGGAGAGGGTGGGATATAGAGGAAATGACATTGGACGTGAGGTGACAATTGTTGCCACTGGATGATGAGGGCATGAGGGTTCATTAACTGTTTTCTCTACTTTCATATGTTTGAAATTTTTAATAATGAGTGATAAAATGAAAATTATTCTTTCCCTCTTCTCCCACACACTTGTTACCTGCATTTATTCCCCCAAGAATTAGTGCCACATTTTCGGACAATTTTCTAATCCCAGACTGTAATCCAAGCTCAGGGATCATAGAGGGGCAAAAGGAAGGAGTGTGAGAAAGGGAGAGCAGTCAAGAATTATCAGGGGACAATAAGACAACCTGAAAGTTGATACCAATCACTCTGAGTCCTCAGAGAATAAAAATGATGTTATAATTATTTGATGTTTTAATTGCTTATGGCCCTTTAGGAGATATAGGGCAGTAAACATTGCTGAGCCATGCGTCAAGAGCTACCTGGAGAGGGCAGAAGGCAGGGTCCAGGGAAGGCTTGATGAGGAAAGAATGACAGAGCTGCCTACAAAACGATTTTACCTTTTGTATGGAAAAATGTCATGAGTAAAGTTAGATGACAGACAACAAATAGGTAATAAAATTTTACAATTAATATGTTTAATAGAGTACAAATCAATGAAAAAAGCTAGCATTTCAATTGAAAAATGGACAATGGGTATGAACAGGTAATTCAAGAAATAAAAATAGTCAGTGACATATGTAAAGATGCCAACCTAATAGGTAACCAAAGAAATGCAATGTAAAATAGCAATGAGAGATAGTTTTGGCCAACAATTCTGACAAGGGTCTTAAAAATGGATAATATTCAATGTATGTGATTGAATAGGTGTAAAAATTGGTTCAAATTTTGTGGAGGGCAATTTGAGTATGCATAACTGAATCTAAAATCTGTATAAATATATTTTACCCAGTAATTCTGCTAGGAATTTATCCTAAGAAAATGACTGGACATGTGCATTTATACCAGTGTTATCATTGGGGTGTAATTAGAAACTCTAAATGTCCTCAGTGGGGACTGCTGTGCTGGTTTGAAAGGAAGTATGCCCCCTAGAAAAGCCACGCTTTAATCAAAATCTCTTTTCATAAAGGTTAGAATAATCCCTATTCAATACTGTATGTTTGAAACTGTAATCAGATCATCTCCTTGGATGATGTGATTTAGTCAAGAGTAGTTGTTAAGCTGGATTAGGTGACAACATGTCTCCACCTATTTGGGTGGGTTTTGATTGGTTTATTGGAGTCCTATAAAAGAGGAAACATGCTGGAGAAGGAGAGATTCAGACAGAGCAGAGCAGAATGACATAGCCATGAGAAGTACATAAAGAAGGAAAATGCCTTCCAGGGAGCTTCATGAAACAGGAAGCCAGGAGAAGAAGCTAGCAGATGACATTGTGTTTGCCATGTGCCCTTTGAGATGAGAGAGGAACCCTGATCATTGTTCTAGTTTGCTAGCTGCCGGAATGCAACATACCAGAAACAGAATGGCTTTTAAAAGGGGTAATTTAATGAGTTGCTAGTTTACAGTTCTAAGGCTGAGAAAATGTCCCAATTACAACAAGTCTATAGAAATGTCCAATCAAAGGCATCCAGGGAAAGATACCTTGGTTCAAGAAGGCCGATGAAGTTCAGGGTTTCTCTCTCAAGTGAGATGGCACATGGTGAACACAGTCAGGCCTTCTCTCTCAGCTGGAAGGGCACATGGCAAACACGGCGTCATTTGCTAGCTTTCTCTCCTGGCTTCCTATTTCATGAAGCTCCCCGGGAGGCGTCTTCCTTCTTCATCTCCAAAGGTCACTAGGTGGTGGACTCTGTGCTTCGTGGTGCTGCAGCATTCTCTGCCCTCTCTGAGTCTCTCTCTCCAAAATGTTTTCTCTTTTATGGGACTTCAGAAACTAATCAAGACCCACTCAAATGGGTGGAGACATGTCGTCACCTAATCCATCTTAACAACCACTCTTGACTAAATCACATCAACCAGGGAGATTATCTCATTGCAGTTTCAAATATACAGTATTGAATAGGGATTATTCTACCTTTATGAAATGGAATTTATATTAAAACATGGCTTTTCTTAGGGGACATGCTTCCTTTCAAACCAGCACAACCATGTTCACCATTTGCCTTTCCAGATGAGGAAGAAACTCTGACCGTGTTCACCATGTGCCTCTCACTAGAGAGATAAACCCTGAACTTCATCGACCTTCTTGAAGCAAACCAAGGTATCTTCCCCTGGATGCCTTTGATGGGACATTTCTATAGACTTGCTTTAATTGGGTGTAGCAGACAGGATGAACATAAAACTTGCGGAACTACTTGGGATTAGATGGCATTAGGGTGGTGGCAGCAGTAAGCTGCTTTATGTTATCTGATTTATGTAAGACAGTCTAGGAGGAAGAGAATGTTTGTTTACCCCAAATGGTTATTTTAGGTATGAACAAAGAACATTGAAAGATAACTTTGTTCCCTCAGGAAATGCATGTATGCGTATTGTCATCCTACAGTATATAACCAGGATCTGGTTAAGAATAAAATTGTCTGATGTAAACTTAAGCTTCAGATCCCCTGAGCCCATCTGTGTCTTTCTTTCTTTCTTCCTTTCTCGTCATTCCTTAATATCCTTCGAGCTCTGTTTCATAGGAAGCAACAATTGGGACATTTTCTCAGCCTTAGAACTGTAAACTAGCAATTTATTAAATCTCCTTTTTAAAAGCCATTCCATTTCTGGTATGTTGCATTCTAGCAACTAGCAAGCTAGAACAATTGCCAATCTCCCCTTCTCTATTTGATCCTTCCCATAAACATCTGAGCACACTGAAGTCTCTCATTTCCATAAACCATCCCTTTGACTCCATACCCCTAGGTGATCCAGCCCTATGTCTTTCACTTTCTAGCCAGACTTCCCAAAGTTTGCATTTTTCTCCACTTCCTCACCTCTCGGCTCACTACCTCTGCTACGATGTCAGTGTCCTCACTAAACTCATCACAAATGGTCTCTCGTTGCAAAATCCAATGGTCTCTGCTCATGGCTTCTTGGAAGCTGTTGACACTGTTACCCATTTTCTCCTTCTTGAAACCCTCTTGCCCTGGCTTCCATTACTCTACCCTCTCCTGGGTTTCCTTCTTCCTTTCTAGCTCTTCCATCTCCTTTGCTGGCTCCTCTTCCTCTGCCCAGAACCTCAACATGGCCGTCCTTCAGGACTTTGCCCAGGATTTCCTCCTCACTCATCACAGTCTCCCTGAGGTAGCTCTGTTGCTAGGTGCCTTCACTCACCACCTAAGGGCCAACCACCCCCAGAGCTTTCCTTCCAAATTTTGACTGGATAGCCTTGTGTGCGTGCTGCACAGTTTTGTCACACTCAGAATGCCCAAACCTAAACTCATTATACTCCTTCAAGCCTTCCCCCGTGCTCTTCTCTGCCTTCCCTCAGCCAATGGCATGACTGGAAATGCCCAAGAGGAAATTTTTAGTGACTTCTCTATGCCTTGCCATGCTCAGCTAAATATGAAGACACATGTACACATTTAATTCTACCCTGCTGCCATTACTCCCACTTCAAACACCATCCATTCTCTCACCACAGCTGGAGAGATCTTTCTAAAAGGCACACCTGTCATGATCACTTAAAACTGCTCCAGTTTTCTCACATCCCTTAGAATAAACTCCAAAGCCCTGACCATGGCTTAGGGCCCACTCATATCTCCAGTTTCTTTCTTGTTACTTCCTATCCTACTTCCAGCGCTCTCTACTGAATTTCCCACCCTCCCCCCCCATTGGCAGCCTTCCCTTCTAAATTCTTAAGTGTTCCCCCTTCTACCCCCATGCAATACTGTGCACCTTCTTTCACCATCTCCTTGTCTTCCAGAAGATGGGTCTGATTGTACAATCCTACCAGGGAAACAACCAGGACAAACAATGGGGTTGGTCCATCCCTGGATGAGCAAAAAAGTCCCTCATTTCTCCAAAAGTCCATTGGCAGAGGCAAAAAAAAAAAAAAGAAAGAAAAAAAAATGAGAGAGAAATGCTTCTCTCTAGCAGAAAGTCAGGAGCCATTTTCTCACAGGGGTGGGCAAATTGAGGCCCACAGGTCATCACGGCTCCTGGCCTCCCTTTCCTCCTGAAGGCAATCACCCAGAGAGTGGCCAAGTCTTATGATGACTATCAGAGTCTCTGACAATATCCACTCCCAGACTGGTTCATTGTGTAATGCAGGGAGTCACTGCCTTCTGGGAAGAGACTATGCCTTACTGGATTTTCTGGCTAAAAAGCCACCAGTGAGCCATGGCCTAGAAGCCAGAATATACTGGGAAGCTGATTAGTGAATTTTTTTCAAGATTCGCGGTGGCCCTCGTGGAAGGAAATCCCCAGAACTTACATTGGAAAGGCCCTGACTCTGGATCTAGCCTAGCCTGTTGATTCTTGTCCCCCCAGACCCATGAGAAATGCATGCCTATTCTCCCTTAACATTTGCAGTCCAGCAAACCATGTCTTCTGAACAAGTCACAGTTTTATTGAGTCCTGAGACTTCTGCAGACCCCAGAACTACATTCTTGGAATGCGAATATTATTACAGAAATAGGCTCCAGCTAATCCCAACTCCAGCAGCTTCTCTGCTTACTAAGAACTGCTAAAACTGGCCAGATTATGTCTCACTGACAACTGGCACTGAAAACAACTGTCTGGTCTGATCGCAAGGGACAGGTTCATTAATTCCCAGGAATTCAAGAGACCTACAGTCCCTTTTCTTGGTTGGCTATGCCCTAGGAGAGCAGCTGGTTCTGATTCACCCTGAGTTTCCTGAGCTGGGTAAAGGAGCTTAGGTGTTAGAACCTCCCCAAAGCTGTTCACTCACCAGGGACCCCAAAGCCCCCATCAGTTTGTTCCTCCCAGTGTTTCAGACCAGGAAGCTTATTGGGCAATGCTTCTTCAGCCAGGAAGCCCACAACCAGCTTGTCCCTAACCTTCAAATCCCAGTTAAGGAGTTCACACACTATGACCTAGAGAAGCTTGGAAGCAAGACTGACTGGTGACAAATGCCCCCACGAGCCCTCTGGGAATGTAGGTGGGATTTTTCCTGCACACCAGAAAAGGGCAGGGAAACCAGTGACTACTCTGGAGCTGTCCCTCTTAGCCTGGAGGCCAGGATCTGGAGGCCACACGAGGCCACAGAATTCTATTCACTCTTCTCTTCCGCCAGAACACTTGAGTGAAAGAGTCCAAGAGGCAGTGATCCAAGAACAGAGAACTCATACAGAGCCAATGATAGCTCTGAAGGAGTAGCTGCTTATTAACACTACAAGGTCATTTTGCACCTCCTTTTGAGGGGCTGGGGGGTTCGCATGGAATGACAATGATGACCCCTAAGTGAGACCCAGACTCAGTTTACAACAGGTCCCCAGAATGGTCCAAGGAGGTAATGACTGCCTCATTCATGCATTCACTTTGAGCTAACTACCACCAGCAAAGCATGGTGCTAAGCATTGGAAGTAGTGGCCGATGTCTGACTTGAATTCACCTTTTTGTGGCTTTCTGGCTTCTAAAGTTAATAAAGGACATTAGGACCAAGTTTGAGACTCCTGGAGCCTTCCATAGAGACCCTGGGGACCAGGAGACTGCCACTGGGCATTTTCCCACAGAAAAACAGCCACAACACCTGAGATTCAATTCTTAAGAAATATTCCCTTCCAGATACTTTAAAACTTACCGTCAAGAAGCTATAATGGGTGCTGAAGGCATGGCTATGTGGTTATACTGGGAACTTGATTTTTTTACTTAGGTTAGATTGTATGACATGCAAATTGTTTAAAAATGAAAGAAAAAAAAAAGAAGCTATTATGCCCAATTTGAGGCTTGGAAGGATGAAGCATGTCGGCCAGTCTCACAGAGATAAGTGGCAATACGGGCATTAGAACCCGGACCCATCTCATCCTCAAGTCCATGCTTGCTCTTTCTCCCATGCTTCAAAGCTGTTTAGAGAAGATATGTTTAGTGCCAACTAAATTTAATTCTAAAAGTGGCACTTCAGAAATCTGGTGCAAAAAAAAAAAAAGGGCTCCAGCAGGTGCTGGGGGGATAGAGAGATGGGGAATGACTGCTCAGTGGGTACACGGTTCCTTTTTGGGTGCTAAAACTTTTTTAGAAAGATAGAGGTGATGGTTGCACAACATTGTAAATGCACTAAATGCCACCGAGTTGTACACCTTGAAACAGTTAATTTTATGACCTGTGAATCATACCTCCAAAAAAATAAATAAATAAAAGAAAGGTTTTAAAAGGGCTTCTCCTTAAACAGGCTGAGTCCTGTGGCTTCCTCTTCCTTCCATTCCCTTCACCTCCCTAAGTCCCTGAGGCTGTTGCTAAGACAGCAAGGAATTTCACTTTCTAATACAGTTAAATGTCCCATTGATGTTCCTGGACCATCTGTCTCTAGAAGTTTCTGACACATCGATCTGAGAACTCAGGCCCTAAGTCTCGGTGCTCCAGGGTCTCCAGGGCGCCCCACTCTTTTATTGTGGGGGAAGGGGGGCCTACCCCTGCTGCAGACAAAGAGGGGAAAAAACACAGGACCTTTCCGGAAAGGCTTGGCTTTAAAATCTGGGGCTTACGTGTACCCACGTGACTGAATTCCACAGATTTTTTTCAGGGTAAGTCAGAAAATTAGACTCTGCTTTGTTATTACAGAGACAAAGGATTGGAGTCAAAAATCCACTTACGCTCTGCTCCCCTCATACCGGGAACCTCTCTCCTCAAAAGAAAAAAAAAAACAAACCAAAAGAACAAAGCGGAAAAGTTAGCTTAAGGGAACAATGATAGGACAAAATTGCAGAGGAGATACCCCCCCCCCAGACAGGGGTTACTTAAGAAGCTGTTTTCGGTTCTTGTACCCAAACTTGTCGCTGTCTGTTATTCCTGGAAGCTCACCCTGCCTCTGTTAAAGACTGTGCTAGTTTGAATCTATTATGTACCCCAGAAAAGTCATGTTTTAATCCTGATCCAGTCTTGTGTGAACAACTGTTTGTTTTAATCCCTGTTCAGTACTGTAGGTTGGAATCTTTTGATTAGATTTTCTCCAGGGAGATGTGACACACCCAATTGTGGGGATTAGCTTTGATTAGTTGGAGATGTGACTCTGCCAATTTCAGGTGGGTCTTGATTAGCTTGCTGGAATCCTTTGAAAGAGGAAAACCTTTCAGAGAGAGTTTAGAGCAGACAGAGCCAACTGAAACGACAGCGCCTAGAGGAATGACAGAAGCCTCAGAGCTGATGGATCCTTCACAGCAGAGCTGACACAGATGCAGACACGTGGAGAATAGAGACAGGGATGTTTGGAGATGTGTGGAGCCCAGCAGATGTCGCCATGAGATTTTAAGTAAGCCAGAACCTGGAGAGAGCCAAGGGAAGCCAAGAGATGAAAAACAGTGCCAGAGAAGCAAAGTGAGAAGGCTGCTCAGGAGCAGAGGCCGAAAGTAATGGAGGCCAAAAGCAATGGATCATTGTACCTTCCCACCTGACAGAGCTGTTGGAGATGCATCAGCCTTCCTTGAATTAAGATATCTTTCCCTGGATGCCTTAGTTTGGACACTCTCACTTACTTTGAACTGCAAACTTGTAACTGATTAAATTTCCCTTTTGAAAAAGCCGTTCCAGTTCTGAAATATTGCATTCCAGCAGCTTGCAAGCTAACAACACAAAGCCCCTCTTGCTGCAGTGAGGGACTGAGCAGAGAGGGCCAGCTGAGACCTCAGAAGGGGGGGGAGCAATACTGCCATTTCCATCTAAAACCTTCTTGAACCATGTCATGAGAAAGCTCCCCTGTCAATTAGGATGTGCAGCCAAAGAACTGCAGAGGTCCTCAGGGCATGCATGAGGCAAAGCTAATTGAGGCCATGAGGAGGGGAAAAAACATCAGAAAGCTGAAGGCCAAATAATTCTCAAAGGACACACAGGGCTGCTTATCATTGCAAAACCTGGAAAAGACCGTATAGTACACAGGGCAGCACCCAAGCCATGGGAATAAATTAGCCCTGGAGTGAAGGTTGACATGGAGCTACCCTACCAATGCTTAAAAGTAAGTCTCAAAAGGATCAAACTGATTCCAAGTAACTAACTGCATGCCAGAACAAAGTCCAACAGTGTTTAAGTCAATATACCAAAATCCATCATCCATCAATATAAAATTGATGGTCTGGCAGCCAATCAAAGATCATCACACCTGCAAAGCATAAAAGCAAATATGGCCCATATCCCAGACAAAAATCAATGAATAGAAACAGATGCTCAACAGTCAAAAGGCAGAAGTAACACAAGTATCCATAATAGATGAATGGGTAAACAAAAAATAGTATAGCCAACAATGGAATATTATCCAGCAGTAAAAAGAAATGAAGCTGTGATTCATGCTACAACATGGATGAACCTTGAAGACATCATGTTGAGTGAAATAAGCTAGACCCAAAAGGAAAAATATTATATGAGCTCAAATGGCTTATATGAAATAATTAGAATATGCAAATTCATAGAGTCAGAAATCAAATTACAGGTTACAAGGGACAGGGATGAGAGCAGGGAATGGGGTGATAATGCATAATTGGAATAGAGTTTCTGTTTGGGGTGACAGAAAAGTTCTGAGAACAAATGTTGGTGATGGTTGCATAACATTGTGAATGTAACAAACATGATTGATTTTGCATATTTGAATGTGGTTCGAAGGGGAAATTTTAGGTTGTATATATGTCACTACAATAAAAATTAGGGAAAAAAATGCAGATCCAAAAGTGACAGAGAAGATGGAATAACAGAAAAAGCTATTAAAAGAGCTATCATAAATATGCTCCATACTTCAAGAATTAGAGGAAAACATGACCAAGATGAGGAGAGAATTGAGATATAAAAGAAGACCCAGATGGAACTTCTAGAGAAGAAAACAATGTCTGAGATGAAAATGCACTGAATGGGACAAAGAGCAGATTAGACACTGCAGAAGGAAAGATCAGTGAATGGGAAGACATAGCAATAGTAACTGTCCAAAAGGAAGCACAGAGAGGAAAAAGACTGACAAACAGTGAACAGAAAATGAACAGAGCTTTGGTGACACTACCAAGCAGACTAATAGACTTGTTGGAGTGCCAGAGGAGAGAACAGAATAAGGGAGGACAGAACAAGTAGTTGAAGAAATAATCAGGCCAAGCAGATTACAGGTTTCCAGGCATTGGTGTAAAAGGCAAATAAGGGTCCCTGCTTAACAAGTGAGGGGTCTCCTTTGAGGTGTCTGAAAATGTTTTGCAACTAGATAGAAGTGGTGGTTGCACAATATTGCGAATGTATCAAACGCCACTGAATTGTACACTTCAAAATGACTGATTTTCTCTTAACCAAAAGAGGGAAGAGAAAAATGAGACAAAATAAAGTCTCAGGAAGCTGAGATATTTCAGAGTCAGGAGATTGTCCTTATGCATCATTTAGTTATCCCTCTTTAGTTATCGTGTATTGGAGGGAAGTACCTGAAACTGTTGAGCTGTGTTCCAGTAGCCTTGATTCTTGAAGACAATTGTATAAAGATATAACATTTACAAAGTGACCATGTGATTATGAAAACCTTGTGTCTGATGCTCTTTTTAGCCAGGGTATAGACAGATGAGTAAATAATAATAATAAATAAATAAATAAATAAATAATAGGTTGCCCTCAATCATGAGGCTTACTCTTGTGAAACTTACGTAGGTAGCGGAGAAGCTTAGACACCTATAGGCGTGCCTAAGAATTACTTCTGGAGGACCCCTGTTGTTGCTCAGATGTGGCTTCAGTCTCTTTAAGCCCAACTCTGCGAGTGAACTCATGGCCCTCCCCCCTACATGGGACATGACATCCAGCGGTGAAAGTCTCCCTAGCGACATGGGAGATGACTCCCAGGGATGAATCCAGACCTGGCACCATGGGATCAACAATTACTTCCTGACCAAAAGTGGGGAAAGAAGTATAATTAATGAAGTATCAGTGGCAGACAGAATTCAAATAGAGTTGAGAGGTTACTCTGGATGTCACTCTTATGCAAGTCTCAGTTAGGCATTGCTACCTGTCATAACCTGCCAACCCCCAACCAGGACCATTCCAGCCAATCCTAAAGAACACCTAGGGCAATATGTAAGATTCCACAAGGGTTCCAGGCACTCGAGTAACTTGCCAGAAACCTACAACCTCCAGATGGGTCCCTGGTCCAGATAAGTCCTGAAACCTACTCCAGCCTCTCCAGAACATCAGATAGTTCCACCTCCCTACCCAATATTAGTGACAGACCCTTCCAATATAAAAAATGTAGAATTGCCATAGCTCAAACAATCCTAAAGAGAAGTACTGAAAGATCAAAGGTGATGGTGGAGTTATACATAGAAGATAAGATTTAACAAATGAGTATGAATGCTGAATCATTAAATTGATATCTCTTTTAGTCTTCAGTATTTTAGAACAGCTAGAAGTAAAAACCTAAAATTATGAAATTGTAACCCATGTCAAAGTTTGACACATGCTCTACCACTAATTGTGGTGCTGTGCTTGGAAATGTATGAATTTTTTGTATATATATTATTTTTCACAAAAAATGAAGGAAAAAAAAGTCACTTGTGATGATAAAAAAAGTATTTAAGCCCTCTAGCTTCCTATATTCTGGAGTAGCCAGAAGGAAAAATTTGAGAGGATTGTATGGTAGCCCATGACAAACGGGATCCATCCTGTAACTACTTGTTGAAGAGTGCTTTGAAAACTATTGCTTTCTTATTTCTTTGCTTTGTATATATGTTATATTATAAAATTTAAAAAGTTAAAAAAATAATAAGGGGAGATGAAAGGTAAAAATTGGGTAGATTTAAATACTGTGGGTCAATGAGAGGGAGGGGTAAGAGGTATGGGATGTATGAGTTTCTTCTTTTTTCTTCTTATTTCTTTTTCTGGAGTGATGCAAATGTTCTAAAAATGATCATAGTGAAGAATATACAACTATGTGATGCCATTGTGAGCCATTGGTTGTATAATATAGTTGGACTGTATGCATGTAGATATTCTTAATAAAAATATATATTTAAAAAATCGATTTTAGTTGTATGAACGTCACCTTGAGAGAGAGAGAGAGAGAGAGAATCAGGCCACTTTCCTGATGAAAACCTTTGATAACTTTTCATTGGCCTTAAAATAGCACCCACATTCCTTACATTGATTTATGAGATTCTACCCTCTCCTGATGACTGTCCCAATTTCACCCCCACCACTCTCTCCCTCCTCCACTTCACTCTGGCCATTTGGACATTTCTTCACTCTGCAAACTTCCTTCTATCTTGGGCTTTCCCACACACTGTTCCCTCTTGTCACTTGGAAAGCTCTCTTTATCCCCAGCTGACTCATCCTCCTGCAGATTTTAGCCCAATGCTTGCTTCCTCTGAGAAGCCCTCCCTGACTCCCAACCAGGCCTGGTTCTCCCAGTACCTTTAGCACCCACAGAATTTTGCACAGTTGAGATGACTTCATTATGATTTTCATGTCTTCTTCCTTAGAGACTTGCTCAGCGCCACATTCTCAGGGTGCAGGCTGGTTCCCAACCCCTGGGGTGGGAAGAGGCAGAGCTGGAATGCAGGGCACCCGCTTGTCATCACTCTCTCTCTCAACTGCAATCTGCTGTGGCGAGTGGTCCCCTGACCTGGTTTCTGCTCCTTGGCCTAGAATGAAAGTCTCAGTCTCAGTTCCTAGAAGCCCACCCCAGGGACCCTTCAGCCCTTCCCCATTCCATAAGTGCCAATCATTCTTTTCTGGGTTCTCAAAACACTCTGCGCCTTGATTATGGCACATATTATATGCTGCTTGGGTCTGTCTCCCCTTCTCTAAATTGAGTGAGGGGTGGAGCTTATTCATGTCTGCACCCCCAGAATCTTATCTTGGTACCAGACCCATAGCAGACACAAACAAGCACTTGCTAACTGAATGACATGAATTAAATGCCAGACCCTCTTACTCTCAGAGCACATGCTCTACCATGTTCCTCCAGGAGTCCTGAGCTGGTTGGCTAGACACTCTCTGGCTCACATTTACCTAAAGAAGCAAAGGGAAGTCTAAGGAGTTGGGTGACTCATTAGCAACCTGGCCAGTTCCCATAGTTTATGGGCCAAAGCAGCTGCAAGAGGACACCCTTTAATCCCTGCATCTCTATTTCCACGTAATGAAAAAAGTCTTCATCATTGTGAGCTTTAGTGGAAGAGGATGTATGCTTTGCAGTCACCATCTCCTCTTAAAAATCATTAAAAAAAGAAAAAAGATAAAGTTGACTGATTCTACAGAAAAATAGCTAAAGAATGCAAGCCAAGTGGCCAGTAAATAAATACTTGATCTTATTAATAATTAAAGAAATATGAATTGAAACTGGTAAAAATTGTTCAACTGTGAGTTGAACATCTGTGAGATGAACAGATTTAAAAGAGTGATAACACCCAGTTTTGGTTAAGTTTTGAGGAAATAGGTCTTCTCCTTAACCCTGTAGTGGAAGCATAAACTGATGGCAGCCATTGGAAACCCAATGTGGGGACCTGCATTTAAATTTTAAATGTATAGGCACTTTGAGCAATTTCACACCTAGGAACTTATCTAACAAGAATTTGCAAATATAAAGTATGTTTAAGGGAGTACTGATTTTGATAGCAAAACAAATTGGCTTTTAAGTAAATAAATAATGGTGCATTCATAAAATGCGTTACGGCACATTTTTATGAAGCTATTAAAGCCCAGCTCTGATATTATGTAGTGGGCTGGTTTGAATTTGTGGACCTCGGAAAAGTCATGTCCTTTAATCCTCAATTGGTATTGCTGGGTGGGAGCTTTCAAATTTTCCATGGAGACGTTACCCACCCAATTGTGGGTGGTAACTTCTGATTAGATAATTTGCATGGAGGTGTGTCTCCACCCATTCAAGGTGGGTTGCTTACTGAGCCCTTTAAAAGGGAATCATTTTGGAAAGAGTTACTGAGGCCTCACAGCCAGAGACCTTTGGAGGTGAAGAAGGAAAATGCCCCTTGGGAGCTTCATGAAACAAGAAGCCAGGAGAGAAAGCTATTAGATGTTGCCATGTTCGCCATGTGCCTTTCCAGTTAAGAGAAAAATCCTGAATGCCATTGGTCTCCTTGAGCCAAGGTATCTTTCCCTGGATGCCTTAAATTGGACATTTCTGTAGCCTTGCTTTAGTTGGGACATTTTCATGGCCTTAGAACTGTTGGACTTGCAACTTAATAGATTCCCCCTTTAAAAAGCCATTTCTGTTTCTGGTATATCGCATTCCAGCAGATAGCAAACTAGAACATGCAGCTATTAAAAAGAATGCCATAGATTCATATGTTCTGACCTGGAATAATGCCCAATGATATGAAGTAGAAAAGCAAGTTTCAAAACATACATAACATAATACCAACTTTTTAAGAAATACGATATATATCTACTAGCATATGCATAAAAAAGTAGGGGGAAATGGATCTGGAAACTCACTCTGGGAATACTCATATTTTCTGTTTTGTTTGCATTTTCTACAATGCATAAGTATATTGCCTTTGTAATAATAAAAGAAAATAAAAGCTAAAAAGACTTAAGCAAAGTTGTTTTGTTCTTCTACTAGGAGAGAGAAAGCCTCACTGAAAAGGTGACAGGTGAGACTCAAAGCAGGAAAATACAAGCTCCCTCTTTGATAAAGCATAACTAAGAAATGAGTCTTCACTCAAGAAAGGACTCAGCTTTAATTATGTGGAGACTAAAAGGTAAGTCCTTGGACCAAAAAGTTCTTTGATTATTCAGGTACTATGTAAATACTTCTACAGGAAGCCAACCTACCAAGATCCTGGATTAGCTGGTGAGTCGACTCAAGCAAAAGTACCTAGTAAAACTAAAGTTAACTCTGTTCTCCTCCCTATGATAAATTACAGAGATCTCTGTTTTATTTTCCTACCACACAACATAAAGATGTAAGAATTCTCTTGTCAAGTTGTTTGACTGCAATCTGCCTTTACCATCTGAAATACAAACTTTTGTCTTGACAGATATCAAGGTCGGTAAACAGCTTTTAAAAAGCCATAAACAGTGTGTGCTCACTTATGCAAAAAACAGGAAAATAATACATGTATACACACATGTCCATACATATGCAGTATCATATGTTGGAGTAGGTTGCAAAAATGCCACAAATTCTTCTCATCCGTATGTGTGTGCCATTTTGCAGTGCAACTTTATAGCTTCTCCCATTAACAGGTGAAATCCATTTCCTACTCCTTGGATCTGGACTTGGCTGTGTGATTTGCTTTGGCCATGTTGACATTAGCAAATACAATGTAAGCAGGGACTGGAAAAGTGCTTGTACACTTTTGGTGAGCGCCCTCTTTTGCTGCCAGTCACTTCTCTATCATTGCATGTGAGAGCCTAGGCTAGCTAGTCTGCTGGGTGATGAAGGCATGTAGCTATTACCCCAGCTGGCACTGAGCCAACTGCCAAACATGCAAAGGCTTCCTATAACAATCAGTCTGCCAACTGCCAGCAGATGACTGAAGCCATCAGTTCTGGCTTGCTAGGGGCTGGAAGGCGATATACCTGAAATGGAACAGCTTTTAAAAGGAGGAATTTATTAAGTTGCAAGTTTACAGTTCTATGGCCGTGAAAATGTCCCAATTAAAGCTAGTCTATAAAAGTGTCCAAATTAAGGTTTAACAAGAGGTTACCTTCACTCAAGAAAGGTCAATGAAGTTCAGGGTTTCTCCCTCAATTGGAAAAGCACAATAAACCCATCAAGACCCACCCAAATGGGTGGAGACATGTCATCACCTAATCCAGTTTAACAACCACTCTTGACCAAATAACATCATCCAGGGAGATGAAATGATTACAGTTTCAAACATACAGTATTGAGTAGAGATTATTCTACCTTTATGAAATTGGATTTTGATTAAAACATGGCTTTTCTAGGGAGCATATATCCTTTCAAACCAGCATAGGAGGCATCATCTGGACCCTATGTTTCCTAGCCTTTACATCCAAAGCACAAGCAATAAAAGAAAAAAAATGATAAACCCATCAAAATTTAAAGCTTTTGCATCTCAAAGGACTTTATCATGACTAAAATAACAACATACACAATGAGAAAAAATATTTGGAATCTGAATAAGGATTTAATAACTAGACTAAATTTAAAAAGTCCTTCAACTTAACAACAAAAAGAAAAATAACTCCATTTAAAAATAGGCAACAGGATGAATAGGGGGCTTAGTGAGGTGTGGAATTTAATTCATCCTCCAAGAGCAGCAAGCAAATATCCAGGAACAGTGTGGAACAACTGTTGGGAGGCATCAGAGACAGGACACACATCATACACCAGTCTGGAATGGGTGGAACAGCTGAGACCCCACACAGAACTGTAAGTTCCCCCAAGCCACCAAAGGCAGCACCCCTCATGGCAGGCTGGTTCCCTGAGGGGAAAGGAAACAGACTTAACTAGGGGCAAGGAGGGCAGTTCAATGGAGCTCCAATTGCAGGATTAGTTAACAAATTCAGACTACTGAAAACCGGCCCTGAGCACAGATAAAGCTGGAGTGAGCACTAAAGGAATGTGGAGTTTTCACCCTGACAGAGAGAGGGTGGGGCTGATGGGAAAAAACAAAAACAGAGGCTTTTTAAGTTGGACAACACAAAATACTGGAAAAGGGCTGGACCCCAAGAAAAGGAAACACAGAGCCTGGGGACAACTCCAGCTCTTGATTGGCAAACCTAGAAGCTGGGGTCCAGCTCTGAAAATGCTTTTTTTTTTCCACTTCTTAACAGCTCATTAGATAGAACTATGAGCACTCTTAGGCTTCAGTACTGCCGCAGGTAAAGGCGAAATTAAGGCACGCCTGAGAGGCAAAATAACTAGCCAGGTGAACAGGGACAATTCCCTAATGGGTGTATCTGCTCCAAGGAAGAGGGGATGGGACCCAGCTCAAATGGCAGCTCTCCTTCATGGAATCCAGCCCCCAAGTGTTAGAAAAGAGAAACAACCTAAACCTACCCTCTACCTCAGTCTCTGTCTCAATCACACCACTGGCAGTGAGACGCTGCTGAAATTAAAGGCACCACATAACTTTATGCTAGCGGGAAGACATACCGGGCAGGATAGGAAAAGCACAGAGCCTAGAGGCTCCATAGGGAAGTCTGACAACCTGCTGGATCTCACTCTCAGAGAAATTTGATACTGGTTACTCTCTCCTTCTGAGATGTGGGCATGTTTGGTCTTGGAAAATCTGACTAGGGTCAATGATATCTGAGGAGACCCTTAAAACATGATTCCGTGTAGGCAGGGCAAGAAATAAGAAAGACACAAGCTGAAAAATTCTGATCAATTAAACAGAAGCTATGCTAGAGATCTAAGATAAACTGCATGCCAAAGGGCAGCTAGAGAATAAAGGCACCCAACAAGAAAAGACTAGGTAAAGAAGTGAAAATGTCCTCCAGAATAAACCAATTAAGGAAATCAAATGCCCAGATGCCAGCAAAAAGCAATGAGTCATACTAGGAAAACTGGAGATTTTATTCCAGTCAAAGGAATAAACCAACATTGTAAATGAAATACAGGAGTTCAGCCAATGAATTAAGGATGTTCAAACAGACATGCAAAATCACATCAAAAATCAAATCATGGGTGGTGCAACAGTTGCTCAGCAGGCAGAATTCTTATCTGCCAGTCAGAGACCCGGGTTCGATTCCCGATGCCTGCCCATGCCCCCACCCCACCACCCCCCAAAAATCAATGAGTTGAAAGAAGATATGGCAAAAGAGTTGAAGGATATAA
This sequence comes from Tamandua tetradactyla, assembly GCF_023851605.1. Classification (NCBI taxonomy): domain Eukaryota; kingdom Metazoa; phylum Chordata; class Mammalia; order Pilosa; family Myrmecophagidae; genus Tamandua; species Tamandua tetradactyla. The sequence continues at coordinate 13,242,848 of NC_135335.1, forward strand.
AGAAGAAAATGGTCAAACATAAAGAACTTGAAAATTTGAAAAAAAATCACAGAACATATGGGAATAAAAGGCACAATAGAGGAGAAAACAATGGAAACCTAAAACACAAGATCTGAAGAGGCAGAAGAAAGGATCAATGAACTAGAGGACAGAATATCTGAAATACTACACAGTAAAGAAAACATAGGGAAAAGAAAGGTGTTTTAGTTTGTAACCTGCTGGAATGGAATATACCAGAAATGGAATAGCTTTTTTTTTTTTTCATGGCTAGCACCAGGAATTGAACCCAGATCTCTGGCATGGCAGCAAGAACTCTGCCACTGAGCCGCTGTTGCCCACCCTGGAAAAGCATTTAAAAATGGAATTTATTAAGTTACAAGTTTACAGTCCTAAGGCCATGAAAATGTCCAAATTAAGGCATTCAGAGAAATATACCTTAACTCCAAAGGAAGGGCTGATTAAGTTTGGGGTTTCTCTCTCAGGTGAGAGGGGACATGGCAATGTCTGCTAGCTTTCTCTCCTTGTTTCATAAGGCTTCCCAGGGTGGGGGGAAGGCATTTTCCTTCTGTAAGAATTCGAGAGTTTTGCCACGCAAAGGAGGACTCCAAGAGACGTTCTCTCATGCAACACGCAAGGGGTTTATTTACCACACATGCGTGGGGCTCACTGAACACGCAGGAATAGAGAGCCCCAAGCCTGGGTTTGGGGAAACTTTTAAGGGGTAGGAGGAGGGGGGTGAGGGTCGAGCATGGGTCACAGGTGCTGCTTCATGCAAGAAGCAGATAACAAACATTTTGCAAGAAGCAGATAGCAAACATTTTGCAAGAAGCAGATAGCAAACATTTTGCAAGAAGCAGATAACAAACGTTTTGCAAGAAGCAGATAACAAACATTTTGCAAGAAGCAGATAACAAACATTTTTTGCGCATGAGTCATGGGAGCTGCTTTATGCAAGAAGCAGCTGTCTCATTGTGCAAAACTCCCTTACTCAACCTTCTCAGTTGCATTCTTAGATAAACTTCCTCCGGCAGTTACAACCTTGCATAACCAAGGCAGCAGATAACCACCCCTGGGAAGTTCCGGGTTGTTTTTCTTAGCGTGATGGGGCCCATAACTCTTTTCTTTACAATTTTTAACTCACACCAAATGCATAGTAGTGAATATAAAATGACACAAATGCTTTTGTTGGATATTTCTATCATTCAGAAGCTAATATATATGTAAATAGCTAAATTAAGCAAGAAAAATTAGCTACTGTTAGGCTTTATAAAATCCTTCTTTACACTTCTACATCTCCAAAGGTCTCTGGATGTGTGGGCTCTGATGGCACTTTCCAAAATGGGTTCCCGTTATCGGACCCCAGTAAGCAACCCCATCTTGAATGGATGGAGACATATCGCCATAGAAACCATATAATCAAAAGTTACCATCCACAACTGGGTGGGTCACATCACCATGGAAACAATAAGAAAGGTCCCACCCAGTAATATTGAATGAGGATTAAAGGGCATGACTTTTCTGGAGTGCACAAGAAATACAAAATGGCACAAATGGAAAAATATGATCAGGGTCTCAGGGAATTGAATGACAATATGAAGCACATTAATATATGTGTTATGGGTCTCCCAGAAAGAGAAGAGATGGGAAAAGGGGTTGTTCTAGTTTGCTAGCTGCTGGAAGGCAATATACCAGAAACGGAATGACTTTTAAAAAGGGGAATTTAATGAGTTGCTAGTTTACAGTTCTAAGGCCGAGAAAATGTCCCAATTAAAACAAGTTTAAAGAAATGTCCAATCAAAGGCATCTAGGGAAAGATACCTTGGTTCAAGAAGGCCGATGAAGTTCAGGGTTTCTCTCTCAAGTGAGAAGGCACATGGCGAACACAGTCAGGGCTTCTCTCTCAGCTGGAAGGGCACATGGCGAACACGGCATCATCTGCTAGCTTTCTCTCCTGGCTTCCTATTTCATGAAGCTCCCCGGGAGGTGTCTTCCTTCTTCATCTCCAAAGGTCGCTGGCTGGTGGACTCTCTGCTTTGTAGTGTTGCAGCATTCTCTGCTCTCTCTGAATCTCCAAAATGTTTCCTCTTTTATAGGACTTCAGAAACTAATCAAGACCCACTCAAATGGGTGGAGACATGTCATCCCCTAATCCAGTTTAACAACCATTCTTAACTAAATCACATCAACCAGGGAGATGATCTCATTACAGTTTTAAATACACAGTATTGAATAGGGATTATTCTACCTTTAAGAAATGAGATTTATATTAAAACATGGCTTTTCTTAGGGGGCATACTTCCTTTCAAACCAGCACAGGGGTAGAAAGACTAATGGAGGAAATAATCACTGAAATTTTTCCATCTCTTATGAAGGACATAAAATTACAGATCCAAGATATGCTGTGTACCCCAAAAAGAAGATCCAAAGAGACCTACTCCAAGACACTTACTAATCAGAAAGCCAAATATTAAAGAGAAAGAGAGAATTTTGAAAGCGGCTAGAAAAAGCAATCCATCACATACAAGGGAAACTCGATAAGACTATGTGTGGATTTCTCAGCAGAAACCATGGAGGTGAGAAGGCAGTGGTATGATGTATTTAAGATTCTGAAAGAGAAAAACTTCCAACCAAGAATTCTATACCCAGAAAAACTGCCCTTCAAAAACAAGGGGAAGTTTAAAACATTTACAGATAAACACTCACTGGGAGAGTTTTTGACTAAGAGATCAGCTGTATGAGAAATACTAAAGGGAGCACTACAAGCAGATAGGAAAAGATAGGAGAGCGATATCTGAAGAAGACTATAGAAATGAAGACTATCAGTAAAGGGAAAAAGAGAGAAAAAAAAGATATGACATATAAAACCCAAAAGACAAAATGGTAGAAGAAAGTACACCTTTACAGTAATGACATTAAATGTTTATGGGTTGAACTCTACAATGTTAAAGAGATTGGTCTGTAATTTTCTTTTCTTGTAGTATCTTTGTTTGAATTTGTTATTAGGGTGATGTTGGCTTCATAGAATGAGTAAGGCAGCTTTCTTTCCTCTTCAATTTTTTTGAAGCATTTGAGCAGGATTGGTACCAATTCTTTCTTGAATATTTGGTAGAATTCACATGTAAAGCCATCTGGTCCTGGACATTTCTTTTTGGGGAACTTCTTGATAACTAATGCAGTCTCTTTACTTGTGATTGGGCTTCTGAGGTTGTCTATTTCTTCTTTTTTTTTGTTTAGTACTTCACTCTTTTTGTCTATTTCTTCTTGAGTCAATGTTGGTTGTTCATGCTTTTCTAGGAGGTTGTCCATTTCATCTACATTATCTAGTTTATTAGCATATAGTTGCTCATATTATCCTCATTACATCCTTTATTTCTGGGGAGTCAGTGGTTATGTCCCCTCTCCCATTTCTGATTGTATTTATTGCATCCTCTCTCTCTCTCTCTCTCTCTCTCCCTTCCCCTCCTTCCCTTTTTCTTGTCAGCCTAGCTAAATGCCCATCAATTTTTATTGATTTTCTCAAAGAACAAATTTCTTGTTTTGTTGACTTTCTCTATTGTTTTCATATTCTCAGTTTAATTTATTTCTGTTTTAATCTTCTTTATTTCTTACATTTTCTTTGCTTTGGAGTTAGTTTGCTGTTTTTTTCCTTAGTTCTTCCAGGTGAATGGCAAATTCCTCAATTTCTGCTCTTTCTTCCTTTTTTAATACAGGCATTTAAGGCAATAAATTTCCCTCTCAGCACCTCCTTTATTGTATTCTGTAAGTTTTGATATGTTGTATTTTCATTTTAATTTGCCTCAAGATATTTGTGGATTTCTCTTGTAATTTTGTCCATGACTAACTGGCTGTTTAAGTGTGTGTTGTTTAGCCTCCATATATTTCTGAATTTTCTGGCCTTCTGCCTGTTATTGATTTCTGACTTCTTTCCATTATGATCCTAGAACTTGCTTTATACATTTCAATCTTTTAAAATTTATTGACTTGCTTTGTGACCCAGCACAGGGTCTATCCTGGAGAGTGATCCATGAGAACCTGAGAAAAATGTGCATCCTGCTGTTGTGGGATGTAATGTTCTATAAAATGTCTGTTATATCTAGTTCATTTATTGTATCATTCAAAATCTCTGTTCCCTTATTGATTCTCGTGCTGAATTGAAAGGATTAAGAACCCTAGAAATGCCATGTTTCAATCCTGATCTAATCTTCTGGGAGCAACGGTTTCTTTTAATCATTATTCAATACTGTAGGTTGGAATGTTTTGATTAGATTATCTCCTTGGAGATGTGATGTGATGTTGAGTGAAGCTAATCTCTTATTGACACCTTAATTTGGACACTCTTATGGCCTTAGAACTGTAAACTTGCAACTTAATAAATCCCCCGTTATAAAAGCCATTTTGTTTCTGGTATATTGCTTTCTGGCAGCTAGCAAACTAGAATAATCCTCTTTCTAGATTGTGGTAGTTAGATTCAGTTGTCAACTTTGCCAGGTGAGCGTACCTAGTTTTGTTGCCATGGACATGAGCCAATGGTACATGAACCTCAACTGTTGCTGATTTACACCTGCAGTCAGCTAGGAGGCGTGCCTGCTGCAATGAAGGACTTTTGACTTAATTGGCTGATGCTTAAATGAGAGACCGCAACGTAGCACAGCTCAAGTGGCTTGGCGTTCCTCATCTCAGCACTCGCAGCTCAGCCCAGGCCTTTGGAGATGCAGAAAGAAGTCACCCTGGGGAGAGTTGCTGGAACCCAGGGGCCTGGAGAGAAGGCCAGCAGAGACCATCCTGTGCCTTCCCACATAAGAAAGAACCTCAGTTGAAAATTATCTGCCTTTCCTCTGAAGAACTAACAAAATAACCCCCCTTTTATTAAACGCCAATCCGTCTCTGGTGTGTTGCATTCTGGCAACTAGCAAACTAGAACATAGATGTTCTTTCCATTGTTGAGAGCAGTGAATTAAAGTCTCCAACTATTATTGTAGAGGTGTCTACTTCTCCTTTCAGTGTTGTCAGTGTTTGCTTCATGTATTTTGGGGCAATCTGGCTCAATGCATAAATATTTATGATTGTTATGTCTTCTTGATTAATGGTTCCTTTGATTAATACCTTGTGTCCTTCTTTATTTCTTTTAATTGTTTTACACTTGAAGTCTAATTTTTTGCATATTAGTATAGCTACCCCTGCTTTTTTCTGGTTGTTATTTGCATGAAATATCTTCTTGTGTCTTTTCACTTTCGATCTGTTTTAGTCATTGGGTCTAAAGTGAATCTTGTAGACAGCATGTAGATGGGTCCTACTTTTAATCCATTTTACTAGTCTAATTCTTTTGATTGGGGAGTTTAATACATTAACATTTAATGTTTTTACTATATGGGTGGTATTTTCTTCTACCATTTTGTCTTTTGGAATTTATATGTCATATCATTTTTTTTGCCCCTCTTTTTCCCTTTGCTGATAGTTTCCATTTCTATCAGTGAAAAGACTTCTCTCTCCTGTCTTCTCCTATCTGCCTGGAGTGCTCCATTTATTATTTCTTGTAGAACTCGTCTCTTAGTCACAAACTCTCACAGTGTTTGTCTGAAAATAATTTAAACTCGCCCTTGTTTTTGAAGGACAGGTTTTCTGGGTATAGAATTCTTAACTGGCAGTTTTCTTCTTTCAGAATCTTATATATATATATAAAACTTCTATACCTCCATGTTTTCTGCTGTGAAATCCATACACAGTCTTATTGAGCTTACCTTGTATGTGACTGTGCTAGTTTGAAGCTATTATGTACTCCAGAAAAACCATGTCCTTTAATCCTCATTCAGTATTGCTGGGTGGGATCTTTTTATTATTTCCATAGAGATGTGACCCACCCAATTGTGGGTGATAACTTTTGATTAGATGGTTCCCATTGAGACGTGTCTCCACCCATTCAAGGTGGGGTTGCTTACTGGAGTCCTTTAGGAGGGAACCATTTTGGAAAAATCTTGAGAGTCTAGAGCGCTGAGAGAGCCCACACAGCCAGAGATCTTTGGAGATGAAAGAAACTGACTTCAGGAAATCCATTGAAAAAGCTGTGAGAGAAAGCTCACAGACATCGCCATATGCCTTTCCAGCTGACAGAGGTGTTCTGGACCCATTCAGCCTTTCTTGAATCAAGGTATCTTTCCATGGAAGCCTTAGTTTGGACATTTTCATAGCGCTGGAACTATAAACCTGCAACTTAACAAATTCCCCTTTCTAAAAATAGTTCAATTTCTGGTATATTGCATTCCAGCAGCATTAGCAAACTAAAACAGATTTTGGTACCAGAGAAGTGGGGCGCTGCTGCAGTTTGCAAATACCCAACATGTTTGAATAGCTTTTTAAATGGATAAGGGGAAGATTTGGGAAGAATTGTGAGGCACTTAATAGAGAAAACCTAGAGTGTTTTTAAGAGACAGTTGGTAGAAATACAGACTCTAGAGATAGCTCTAATGAGGGTTTAGACAGATGAGGAATATGTCATGGCAAACTGGAAGGAAAGTGATCCTTGTTTTAAAAGTTTAACTGTGAAACTTGACAGGAAAGAGATAAGTAAAGAACTAAACTCTTGGGTACAAAGAGACCAGAAATTGATGATATGGAAAATTTGGGGCTTCCAGAAAGGGGGATCCCAGAGAATAGTTCCCCAAATGAGGATTTAACCAGACATGGAACCAGTCAGCCATTTCAGAAAAAGCCAGAGTCATCAAGGAAGGATTTGTGGAAACTCCTTTTTTCTGATGGGCATGATCCCAGCATACTGCATAGGAAACAAACAAGAGTGTTGATATAGATGGAAGCACTGCCAGTCTGGACTACAAGAGTCAGAAAAAGGAAAAATTGGAAGAAAAATAACTTCAGAGGCAGAACCACGGAAGCTAAGGTCTGAAGTCAAGAAACCTCGGTCCAGGAGGATGGACTCATCCAAGTATTGAAGAGGGTGAGTTTGCCCTAAAGGCAAAGGGTGGGCCTTCAATTTTGTTGCTCAGGAAAAGTTGTGCCTCCTCAGGCCTTGGAGCAGGTGGAGCATATTCCTTGGGGATCGGGAAGAGCTTCACTGCCACCCCATTGTTCTGGAGGGGTACAGAATGTGTCCCAGAGATGGCAGCGAGCCAGGAGAAGCCTGATGCTTGGAGAGGGTGGAGCCAAGAAAAAGGTGGTCTTCTCAATGTCCCCCAAGGTTGCATTTGGAGAGAGGCCCTTGGAAAGGGTGGGACTGCCACTTTCTAAAGCCACAAAGATAAATGACTCTCAGACTTTGAAATCTAATGGAATTTGCCCTGCAGGTTTCTGAAACTGTTTGGCTCCAGTGACCCCTGTGTTCCTTCCAATTTCTCCCTTTGGAAATGTGAAAAATCTATTCTATGACTGCTCATCCTTCGTATGCTGGCAGCAGATAACTTGTTCTGAGTTTTACAGGTCCAGAGCCAGAGGAGAATTTTGCCTTAGGACAGAACATGTCTGTCACTGACTTTGTTGAGATTTTTGTACTGCTTCTAACTTTGTATTGAATTTATATTGCTACTGAAATGCATTTTGTATTTGGAAAGAACATGGCTTTTTGGGAACCAAAGGGTGGAATGTGCCAATTTGAAGCTATTATGTACCCCAGAAAAGTCTGGTCCTTTAATCCTCATTCAATATTGCTGGGTGGGAACTTTTTAAAAAAAATGTATGTTTTCTGTACACAACAAACAAACACACAAACATTCTTGACATACATTCTCTATATGGTGTAAATCAATGGTTCACAATATCATCACGTAGTTGTGTATTCATCACCATGATCATTTTTTTGAACATTTGAATCTCTCCAGCAAAAGAAATAAAAAAGATAAAAGAAAGAACTCATATATGTCGTACTCCTTCCTCTTTCCTCTCATTGACCACTAGCATTTCAGTCTAGTCAATTTATTTTAACCTTTGTTCCCCCAATAATTTGTTTATTTTTTACCCATATTTTTTCACTCATCTGTCTATGCCATAGATAAAAGGAGCATCAGACACTAGGTTTTCACAATCACACAGTCACATTACAAGAGCTACATCATAATAGAATCATCTTCTAGTTTCAGGCACTTCACCTTAGCCACTTTAATACACTATAAACTAAAAAGGGGATGTTCTAGTTTGCTAGCTGCTGGAATGCAATATACCAGAAAAGGAATGGCTTTTAAAAGGGGAATTTAATAAGTTGCAAGTTTACAGTTCTAAGGCCAAGAAAATGTCCCAATTAAAACATGTCTAAAGAAATGTCCAATCAAAGGCATCTAGGGAAAGATACCTTGGTTCAAGAAGGCCGATGAAGTTCAGGGTTTCTCTTTCAAGTGAGAAGGCACATGGCGAGCACAGTCAGGGCTTCTCTCTCAGCTGGAAGGGCACATGGCGAACACGGCGTCATCTGCTAGATTTCTCTCCTGGCTTCCTGTTTCATGAAGCTCCCCGGGAGGCATCTTTCTTTTTCATCTCCAAAGATCGCTGGCTGAAGGACTCTCTGCTTTGTAGTGTCACTCTCTCTGAATCTCTCTGAATCTCTCATTCTCCTCTTTTATAGGACTCCAGTAAACCAATCAATACCCACCCAAATGGGTGGAGACATGTTGCCCCTTAATCCAATTTAACAACCACTCTTGACTAAACCACATCAACCAGGGAGATGATCTCATTACAGTTTCAAATATACAGTATTGAATAGGGATGATTCTACCTTTTAGAAATGGGATTTATATCAAAACATGGCTTTTCTTAGGGGGCATACTTCCTTTCAAACCAGCACATTCCACCCTCTGGCCCCTAAAAAAGGCATGTTTTTCCCATATACAAAATACATTAATTTCATAACAATATCAGAAATCCTTAAACCTATCAGTAGCAATACAATGAAGTAAAAAATTAGAGACAGTATAAAATCTCATCAAGTCAGTTACAGGCATGGTCTGTCCTAAGGCAAAATTCTCTCCATTTACTCTAGACCTTTGAAAACTCACAACAAGTTATTTGCTGCCAACATACAAAGGAGGAACATTCATAGGATATATATATACATTTCCATAGGGAGGAAGGAACACAGGGGTCACCGGACCCATACAGTTTCGAAAACCTGCAGGGCAAAGTCCATTAGATTTCAAAGTCTGAGAGTCATTTATCCTCAGGGCTTTAGAAAGTGGCAGTCCCACCCTTTCCAAATGCCTATGCCTGCCTCTCTCTGAATGCAACCTTGGGGGATATTGGGGAGACCACCTTTCTCTCGGCTGGCCTCTCTCTCCAAGCATTGGGGCCGCACCCGGGCTCTCTGCCATCTCCAGGGCACACGCTCAACCCCTCCATGTGGTGGCAGCCAGGCTCTCCCCAAACCCCAAGGAACGTGCTTCACTCTCTCCAAGACCTGAGGCGGCATGACTCTTCCACTGCAATGAGGTAGAAGGCCCATTCTCTGCCTTTGGGGCAAACTCACCCTCTCCACGGGCTTGGGTGGGTCCACTCTCCTGGCTCGAGGCTTCCTGACTTCAGACCTCAGCCTCCACGGTTTTGCCTCTGAAGTTATTTTTCCTCCAATGTGTCCCTTCTCTGAACCCCTCAGTCCAGACTGGCAGCGGCTCTTTTTATACAGGTCCCACAGCACTCTCGTTGGCTTTCTATGCAGTAGCCTTGGATCATGCCCATCAGACATAAGGAGTTTCCACAAATCTTTCCTGGATAACTCCATGTCCGATCCTGACTTTCTCTGAAATGGCTGGTTGGTTCCACATTTGGTTAAATCCACACTATACTCTGTAGTCTCCCTTTCTGTAGGCCCAGAATTTTCTGGGACCTCAATTTCTGGTTTCTTTTTACTCAAGAGTTCAGTTTTCAGCTTATCTCTTTCCTGTCGCATTTCACTATAAGCTGCAAGGAGAAACCAGACTGCACTTTTGACATTTAATTTGGAGATCTCTTCTGCTAAATATCCAAGTTCATGGCTTTTAAAATCTGCCTTCCAGCCAAAGCCACTAGTCAATTTTGCCAGACTATCTGCCATTTTAAAACAAGGATCGCCTTCCTTCCAGTTTGCAATAACACGTGCCTCATTTCTGTCTAAGGCCTCATCAGAGGTATCTTTAGAGTCCACATTTCTACCAACAGTCTCTCCAAAGCATTCTAGGTCTTCTCTATCAAGCTTCTCACAACTCCTCCAGATTCTTCCCTTTATCCATTTAAAAAGCCGTTCCAACATGTTTGGTATCTGCAAACCACAGCAGCAGCACCCCACTCTCCGGTACCAAAATCTGTTCTAGTTTGCTAGCTGCTGGAATGCAATATACCAGAAAAGGAATGGCTTTTAAAAGGGGAATTTAATAAGTTGCAAGTTTACAGTTCTAAGGCCAAGAAAATGTCCCAATTAAAACATGTCTAAAGAAATGTCCAATCAAAGGCATCTAGGGAAAGATACCTTGGTTCAAGAAGGCCGATGAAGTTCAGGGTTTCTCTTTCAAGTGAGAAGGCACATGGCGAGCACAGTCAGGGCTTCTCTCTCAGCTGGAAGGGCACATGGCGAACACGGCGTCATCTGCTAGATTTCTCTCCTGGCTTCCTGTTTCATGAAGCTCCCCGGGAGGCATCTTTCTTTTTCATCTCCAAAGATCGCTGGCTGAAGGACTCTCTGCTTTGTAGTGTCACTCTCTCTGAATCTCTCTGAATCTCTCATTCTCCTCTTTTATAGGACTCCAGTAAACCAATCAATACCCACCCAAATGGGTGGAGACATGTTGCCCCTTAATCCAATTTAACAACCACTCTTGACTAAACCACATCAACCAGGGAGATGATCTCATTACAGTTTCAAATATACAGTATTGAATAGGGATGATTCTACCTTTTAGAAATGGGATTTATATCAAAACATGGCTTTTCTTAGGGGGCATACTTCCTTTCAAACCAGCACAGGGGATATCTAGATAGTGCACATGAATAACCTCCAGGATAACCTCTTGACTCTGTTTGAAATCTCTCAGCCACTGAAACTTTATTTTGTCTCTCTTCCCCCTTTTGATCAAGTAGGTTTTCTCTATCTCTTGATGCTGAATCCCAGCTCATCACAGGATTTCTGTCCCATGTTGTCAGGAAGGTTTATGCCCCTGGGAGTCATGCCCCACATAGAGGGGGAGGGCAGTGAGTTGCTTGCTGTGTCAGCTTAGAGAAAGAGAGGCCACATCTGAGCAAAGAAAGAAATTCTCTGGGGGTGACTCTTAGGCATATATATGTATATGGCACGGGCAGGCTCCAGAATTAAAGACAGGTTTCCAACATGGAAGGCAAGAATTCTGCCACTGAGCCACCATTGCACCGCCCCTCTTGGGCATAATTTTAAGTAGGCTTAGCCTATCCTTTGCAGGGTTAAGTTTCAAGGGGGCAAACCCCAAAATTGAGTGCTTGGCCTATTGATTTGGTTGTCCTTACAGCTTGAGAAAATATCAGGAATTTTCCAAATGGGGAAGTTGAATTTTTCCCCCTTTCTCCCCATTCCCCCAAGGGAACCTTGCAAATATATTCACTGTTCAAACCACTCTGGGATTTATCAGGGCATGGGTGGGATCATTTTTATTGGTTCTATAGAGATGTGACCCACCCAATTGTAGGTGGTGACTTTTGATTAGATGGTTTCTATGGAGATGTGAATCCACCCATTCACAGGGGTTGCTTACTGTGTTAGTTAGAGTCAGTTGTCAACTTGGCCAAGTGAGCATACCTAGTCTTATTGCTGTGGACATAAGCCAACAGTACGTGAGCCTCATCTGTTGCCAATTACATCTGCAGTCAGCTAGGAGGCGTGTCTGCTGCAATGAGTGATGTTTGACTTAATTGGCTGGTGCTTAAATGAGAGCGCAATGTAGCACAGCTAAGCAACTTGGCATTCCTCATCCCAGCACTTGCAGCTCAGCCCAGGCCTTTGGAGATTCAGAAAGGAAGTCACCCCAGGGAAAGTTGTTGGAACTCAGGAGCCTGGAGAGAAGACCAGCAGAGACCATCCTGTGCCTTCCATGTAAGAAAGAACCTCAGTGGAAAGTTTGTTGCCTTTCCTCTGAAGAACCAACAAAATAAATCCCCTTTTATTAAAAGCCAATCCGTCTCTGGTGTGTTGCATTCCGGCAGCTAGCAAACTAGAACATTTACTGAATCAGCCCGTTCACAGGGGTTCTTTCTGGAACTCTTTATGAGAAAACCATTTCAGACAAAGCCAACAGAGCCCACAGAGCCAGAGATCTTTGGAGATGAAAGAAAATGCCCTTGGGGAAGCCATTAAACAGGCTGGGAGAGAAAGTTAGCAGACATTGCCATGTGCCTTTCCAGCTGAGAGAGGTGTTCTGGATCCATTCAGCTTTTCTTGAATCAGAGTATCCTTATGTGGAAGTCTTAGTTGGGACATTTTCATGGCCTTAGAACTTAAACTTGCAACTTAATAAGTTCCTATTTTTAAAAGCCATTCCATTTCTAGTATATTGCATTCTGGCAGCTTTAGCAAACTAAAACATTGGTGGATTGCTTTTCTCTTGCTGCTTTCAAAATTCTCTCTTTGTCTTTGATATCTGACAATCTGATGAGTAAGTGTATTGGAGTAGGTCTATTTGGACGTTGTGGTAGTTAGATTCAGCTGTCAACTTGGCCAAGTGAAGGCATCTGGTTCTGTTGCTGTGGACACGAGCCTATAGTATATGAACCTCATCTGTTGCTTATTACATCTGCAGTCAGCTAGGAGGCGTGCCTGCTTCAGTGAATGATGTTTGACTTAACTGGCTGGTGCTTAAATGAGAGAGCACAACATAGTACAGCCCAAGCAGCTCAACATACCTCATCTCATCAGCACTCGCAGCTCAGCCCAGGCCTTTGGAGATGCAGAAAGAAATTACCCCAGGGGAAGTTGTTAGAACCCAGAGGCCTGGATAGAAGGCCAGCAGAGACCACCCTGTGCCTTCCCACATAAGCAAGAACCTCCTTTGAATGTTAGCTGCCTTTCCTCTGAAGAACTAACAAAATAAATCCTGTTTTACTAAAAGCCAATCTGTCTCTGGTGTGTTGCATTCCAGCAGCTAGCAAACCAGAACAGATTTTGTACTGGAGAGTGGAGTGCTGCCACAGTTTGCAAATACCAGATATGTTGGAATGGTTTTTTTTGGATGGCTAAGGGGAAGATTTTGGAGGAACTGTGGAGAGAATGATGGAGAAGTCCTGGAGGGCTTGAAGAGACTGTTGGTGTAAATGGAACCACTGCCAATCTGGACAAAAGGGGACACAAAGGGACAAATTGGAGTTTGCAGAGTAAGAACCATGGAAGTTCAGGTCTGAAGCCAAGAATCCTTGGCCAGGAGAGTGGACACATCCATATACATGGAGAGGGTGAGTCTTCCCTGAGGGCAGAGGATGAGTCTCCCATCTCTTGGCAGTGGAAGAGTTGTGCAGCCTCAGACCTTGGAAAAGATATAGCATGCTCCTTGGGGACTAGGGAGAGCCTGGCTGCCACCACATGGAGAGGTTGAGCATGTGCCCCAGAAATGGCAGAGAGCCTTGGGTGGCCCCAGTGCCTGGAGAGAGTGGAGCCGAGAAAAAGGTGGTCTCTTCAATATTTCCTGAGGTTGATTTGGAAAGAGGTGGGCCACTTCATAGGCCCTTGGAAAGAGTGGGACTGCCACTTTCTAAAGCTGAAGGATAAATGACTTTCAGACTTTGAAATCCAATGGTTTTTGCCCTGCAGGTTTTCCTTCCAATTTCTCCCTATGGACCCTGTGACAGTCCCTCCTTTGCATTTTGGCACCAGACAACTTGCTTTGAGATTCACGGGTCCACAGCCAGAAGAGAATTTTTGAATCTTAATATTGTTTAAGGTGATGCATGTAGTTGCCAAGTTGAGAAGGGGTGGGCATGTGGTAGTTAGATTCAGCTGTCAACTTGGCCAGGTGAAGGCACCTAGTTCTGCTGCTGTGGACATGAGCCAATGGTACATGAACCTCATCTGTTGCTGATTGCATCTGCAGTCAGCTAGGAGGTGTGCCTGCTGCAGTGAATGATGTTTGACTTAATTGGCTGGTGCTTAAATGAGAGAGTGCAACGTAGCACTCAGCATACCTCATCTCAGCACTTGCAGCTCAGCCCAGGCCTTTGGAGATGCAGAAAGAAATCACCCTGGGGAAAGTTGTTGGAACCCAGAGGCCTGGAGAGGAGGCAAGCAGAGACCATCCTGTGCCTTCCCACATAAGAAAGAACCTCGTTTGAACATTAGCTGCCTTTCCTCTAAAGAACTAACAAAATAAATCCCCTTTCACTAAAAAGCCAATCTGTCTCTGGTGTGTTGCATTCTGGCAGCCAGCAAATCAGAACAGACGTATTCTGTTTGGGGTAAGCTGCACTTCTTGGATCTGTAATTTTATGTCTTTCAAAAGAGATGGAAATTTTTCAGTCATTGTTTCCTGTATTTATCTTTCTGTCCTCTTTCCCTTCTCTTCTTCTTCTGGGACACCCATAACATGTATATTCATGTGCTTCATATTGTCATCCAATTCCCTGAGATCCTGCTCATATTTTTCCACTCTTTTCACTATTTTTTCTTTTGTGTATAGGAATTCAGATGTCGTCCTCTGGTTCACTAATTCTTTCTTCTGCCTCTTCAAATCTATTGTTGCAGGTCTCTATTGTTTTTTCATCTCTTCTGTTGAGACTTTCTTTCCCATAAATTCTGTGATTCTTTTTTTAAATTTTTGAGTTCTTTTTATGTTCATCCAGAGTTTTCTTCATATCCTTCAACTCTTTTGCCATATCTTCCCTCAGCTCATTCATTTGATTTTTGATGTGATTTTACCTGTCTGTTCAAACATCCTCTGATTTATTTGTTTTTACTCCTGTATCTTATTTGAAATATTGGTTTGTTCCTTTGACTGGGCCATACCTTTGATTTTTCTAGTACAACTCATTATTTTTTGCTGGCATCTAGGCATTTGATTTCCTTAATTAATTTATTCTGGGGAACATTTTCACTCTTTTACCTAGTGTTTTCTTGTTGGATGGCTTCATTCTCTGTTCTTTGGAATTCAGTTCAACTCATTCTAGATCTCTAGCATAGATTTTGTTAAACTGATCAGAATCTTTCACCTCGTGTTTTTCTGTTTCTTGCCCTGCCTATATAGAACTTTTTTTTTTATATGAGGAGGGTCTCCTCAAGTATAATTGACCCCAGTCAGATTTTACCAGACCAGACAGGCCCATGTCTCAGGAGGAGACAGTAACCAGTATCAAGTTTTCCTGAGGGCGAGACCCAGCATGTTCTCAGACTTTCCTATGAAGCCTCTAGGCTCTGTGCTTTTCCTATCCTGCCAAGCATGTCGTGGTTGTCTTCTTGCAGCTTCCTACTAGCATAAAGATGTGGTGCCTTTAATTTTAGCAGCCTCTCCATGCTATGTGGCTGAGGTAGAGGGTTGGCTTAGGTTTCTTCTGTTTTCCTCCCCCTGGGACCTGAATTCCCTGAAGGAGAGCACCAAGTGAGATGAGTCCCATCCCACTTTTCTTAGGGAAGATTCCTTTAGGAAATTAACCACTTTCACCTGACCAGCTACTTTGTCTCTCAGGCATGCTTAATTCTGCCTTTGCCTGGGGCATTGTTGAAGCCTGAGATTACTTGCTTTTTTATCTAACGACCTGTTAAGAAGGAAAAATAAAGTGGAAAAAGCTTTTTCAGAATGGAATCCCTGCTCCCCAGGTTTGCCAATCAAGAGTTGGAGTTGATATATGGCTCTATGTGTCCCCAGGCTCTATGGGTCTCCTTTCCTTGGGGCCCAGCACTTTTCCTGTATTTTGTGCTGTCTAACTCAAAACACCTCTACTGTCCTTGTTGTTTTTTCATCAACCCCACTTCCTCTCTGCCAGGGCAGAAACTCCAGGTTCCCTTAGTGCTTATTCCTGTTTTAACTGTGCTCCAGGTCTGTTGCCAGCAGTTTACATTTGCTAAATAATTCTACAATTAGATCTCTGCTTAGCTATCTCCTTGCTAGTCTGGATTTGTTAATTAATTTTACAATTGGAATTAATTAATTAATTAATTAATTTTTGCCCCTAGTAGATCTGTTTAATTTTCCCTTGGGAACTAGCCTGCATACCCATGGAGAAGGGGTTCTGGCCTCCACAACTTGGGAGATTTACAGTTATCTCAGCCATTCCACCCATTCAGACTGGTGCATGCTGTGTGTCCAGTCACTGAAATCCCACCAACAATTGTTCCAGACAATTCCTGGTTGTTTTCTAGCTGCTTTGGAGGATGAACTATTTGCATACTTCGCTATATTGCCATCTTTCCCCACCACCAGATAAGGGTTTAATATCCAGAATGTATAAAGAGATTCTACAACTCAACAACAAAAAGACAAACAACCCAATTATAAAATAGGCAAAAGACATGAACAAACATTTTTCAGAAGAGGAAATACAAATGGCTAAAAGGCACATGAAAAGATACTCAACTTCACTGGCTATTAGGGAAAATGCAAATCAAAACCACAAAGAGATATCATCTCACACCCACTAGAATGGCCATTATAAAAAGCAGGGGTATTTACTTAGGTTGGATTGTATGACGTGTGACTAAAACGGGTTGAAAATGAACAGAAAGAAACAAATGCTAAAGAAAATGTGAAGAAAGAGATGTACTATTCACGTTGGTAGGGAAATGAGAGGTGCAGCCCCTTGGAGGGCAGTATGGTGGTTTCACAGGAGGCTGGGGTGGGCTTGCCATATGATCCTGCAACCCTGTTGCTCAGTATATACCTGGAGGAACTGAGTGTGGGGACATGAATGGACATTTGCTCACCGGTGTTTATGGTGGCAGAGTTCAGGATTCACAATGGATGGAGGAGACCTAAGGGTACAATGATTGAGGAAAGGAAGGGAAAACTGTGGTGTTGACATACAATGGACTACTGCAACAAGGAATGAAGCTGTGAGGCATGCAACTATGAGCATAAACCTTGAGGACAGTATGTTGAATGAAATGCCAGAGACAAAAGGACAAATATTATCATGCCTCACTGACAGGGAGCAACTATAATATATAAACTTGGAAAATTGAAGTCGAGAGCATGGGTTATCAGGTTGGGGGCAATTGTAAAGGGTTCTAGTCTGTAAGCTCTTACAGCAGTCACATACATTCAGAAGTTGTAACTATTATTTCTAAATTCTGAGATATAGAGCTGCTTGTATATAAGCTGGTCATTCCCAGAAACTTCAGGTATTTATGTGACACCTGAGACTCAGAGTTAGAGCTCTGAAGCTGTGAAAGACAGCATTGCCCAGTATAGGAACTGTTTAAAAAGTTGAATAAGGAGTGAGGCTTTGAGTAGAGATATGAAGGAAGCTGATCTGGATAGGACTAAGGTAGAGAAGAACACAGGGTAAACTATGATATCATCCATACTTTAAAACTTCAACTTTTGTGTGAGACCAAAGGGAGAAATGTTTATTAGGGGCAAAACTTATATTTTATTTGCTAGCACACTATCTAATTTAACTTGTATGGTCAGTTTATTTGAACATCATTATTACATGGAATCTTGAAAAGGGCATGAGATCTTGTTGGTTCACCCAGGTTAGTGTGATGCCCTGATATATCCCAGAGTAATGCCCTTGGGGGTCTAAGGAGGAAGAGTGAAATATTAAACTTCCCCACTTAAGGAATTCCTGATAGTCTCACAAGCAGTGGGGACAGCCAATTAAAAATAATGAGCCCTCAATCCTGGGGTTCATCCCTATGAAACTTATTCCTGCAAAGAAAAAGCTAAGCCTACTTATAATTAGGCCTAAGAGTCACTCCCAGAGAATCTCTTTTGCTGCTCATCTGTGGGCTCTCTCTCTAAGCCAACTCAGCAGGTGAACTCACTGCCCGCCCCCCCCTACATGGGACATGACTCCCAGGGATGAGAATCTCCCTGGCCACATGGGACAGAACTCAGGATGAGCCAGAACCTAGCATCAAGGGATTAACAAAGCCTTCTTGACCAAAAGGGGAAGGGAGAAGTGATACAAAATAAAGTTTCAGTGGCCGAGAGATTTCAAACAGAGTTAAGAGGTTATCCTGGAGGTTATTCCTATGCATTATATAGATACCCCTTTTTAGTTTACGGTGTATTGGAGTGGCTAGGGGGAAATAGCTGAAACTTTTGAACAGTGTGCCAGTAACTTTGATTCTTGAAGATGACTGTATAAATATACAGCTTTTATAATATGACCATGTGATTGTGAAAACCTTTTGCTGAAGTATCCTTTATCCAGAGTGTGGGACAGATAAAATAAGTACAAAAGATAAATAAATAATAAGGGGCATAAGGGGTAAAAAAAATTGGACAGATTGCAATACAATCTCAATGAGAGGAAGGGTAAGGTATATGGGTTGAAGGGTAAGGTATATGGGTTGTGTGATTTTTCTAATTTCTTTTTTCTTTTTACTTCTTTTTCTGGAGTGAGCCAATGTTCTAAAAATATCATGGTGATGAATACACAACTATGTGATGATATTGCAAGCCATTGATTGTATACTTTGAATGGACTGTTTTGTGGGTGAAGATATTTTAAAAAAATAAAAATAAGCAAAAGACTTGAATAGAAGTCTCTCCAAAAAAAGATATACAAATAACCAGAAAGCACATTAGCCATCAAGGAAATGGAAGTCAAAATCCCATTAAAATGGCTATTATTTTAAAAATGAGACATTACAAGTGTGGAACAGAATGTGGAGAAATAGGAACACTCATTCATTGCTAGTGGGAATGTAAAATGGTGTAGCCGCGGTGGAAGACAATTTGATGCTTCTACAGAAAGCATATTATTATATGATAGGGCAATTCCACTTCTAGATATGTGCCCAAAAGAATTGAAAGCAAGGACTCAAATAGATATCTGCACACCAATGTTCATAGGAGCAGTCTTCACAATTGCCAAGCATGGAAGCAACCTGAGTGTTTTAATTTGCTAAAGCTGCCAGAATGCAATATACCAGAAATGGAATGGCTTTTAAAAATCAGAATTTATTAAGTTGCAAGTTTACAGTTCTAAGGCCATGAAAATGTCCAAACTAAGGCATCCAGGGAAAGATACCTTGACTCAAGAAAGGGCCAATGGGTCCAGAACACCTCTGTCAGCTGTAAAAAGGCACAGGGCAATGTTTCTTAACTTTCTCTCCTGGCTTCTTGTTTCATAAGGATTCCCTGAGGGTGTTTTCCTTCTGCATCTCCAAAGATCTCTAGTTGTGTGGGCTTTCCTGACTCTAAAACCTTCTCCAAAATGGTTCCTTCTTGAAAGACTCCAGCAAGCAACCCCACCTTGAATGGGTGGAGACACATCTCCCTGGAAAACACCTAAACAAAAGTTACCACTCCTTCCCGCTCCCCCCCCAAAAAAATTAAATTAGAAAGAAAGGGTGGTGTGATAGTGGCTTATTGTCAGAATTCTTGCCTGCCATGCTGGAGACCCAGGTTTGATTCTCGGTGCCTGCCCAAGCAAAAAAAAGTTACCACCCACAATTGGGTGGGTCACATCTCCAAGGAAATAATCAAACAGATCCCACCCAGCAATATTGAATGAGGATAGAATGGTTTTTCTGGGATACATAATAGCTTCAGACTGGCACACGAAGTGTCCATCAATCAACAAAAGGATATGCAAATTGTGGTTTATACATACAACGTTGTATTATTCAACCATTTAAAGGGATAATGTTTGGATACATGTGAAAACATGAAGGAACTTTGAAGGCATCTTGCTGAATGGACTAAGCCAGACAAGAAGGGACATATGCTTTATGATGCCACTGA
This sequence comes from Tamandua tetradactyla, assembly GCF_023851605.1. Lineage (NCBI taxonomy): Eukaryota > Metazoa > Chordata > Mammalia > Pilosa > Myrmecophagidae > Tamandua > Tamandua tetradactyla. The sequence continues at coordinate 13,262,677 of NC_135335.1, forward strand.
TCTGAAATAATTAGAATCAGGAAATTCACAGTTAGATAATTCTAATTAATTCTAACAATATATGTCATGAAGGGCCAGGGTAGGGTACGGATGGGAAGTTAAGGCTTAAAATGTACAGGGTTCCTATTTGGAATGATGGAAATAAAGAAAAAAAAACATGCTTGTTGTTTTAATCCATTAAGCTCTGGAGTGCCTTGTCATGTAACCAAAGCTAATACATACATATGCAGAAGACATCTCTGGAAAGATTTCTTAACTTGCTACCCTGGTTGCCTGAGAGATGGGGATAGACTGGGTCAAGGGCAGAGATGAAAGGGAGATTTTGCATGGTTTTTCTGTAAATCTTCAATTTCTCTATTACAATTTAAATAGATGTATTTTTTAAATGTTGAAGTTACAAAACATGGCTGGTGGAGAAGATAGTTTTCATTCCTATATTGTATTTTCTGTTTGTACTTCAAAAGCAACTTAACTGAAAAGGAGTTCCCAGGGCTTTTTGTTTCATTTTTCCTCTCTCAGATAGTTCCAAGATCTTTGCTCCCCAACACAATAAAAGCCTCAGTGTACAACAGCCCAGTCTCTTGTCCCTCTGTGGTGGAGCAGTGTAAATGTTCTGGCACTTTCTGAATGTGTAACACTATGAAGCATTGTTTCATTCACAACTTGTTCAGGATCTTACTCCATAGGGCACATTCTGTCCACTATGTGTGCTGTTTCTCTTCAGGGAAAGAAGTTCTGTAAGTTCAAACTTGAATTGGCTTGAGAGAGAGGAGGAATTTGTCACCACACTGCATCCAGGGTTATGCTGAGCTATCTAACCATGGGATAGGTAGACATGCAGTGGGTTTGGGGACAACTGGACCCAGGGGCATGAATGTGGCCAGGTTTCTCTTTGATGTCACTCAATGCTCTCACCCTGCAGACCACTTTCTCCACAATATGATGGATAAGGCTGCTGCAAATCCCCAAGTCTTAGATCTTTGGCCTCGCCGCACATTGAAACATGCTGCCTTCTAATCTCTCTAGGTGGAAGCCGAAACACTTGTGGAAGAAATCAGACCAACACCCCCTCTTTGGATCAAGTTCCCAGGCCTGGATGAAATCAACTACAGCTGGAGATTGACTTTAAGTAATCCCCATGGTTGGAGTAGAAGGAGCCAGTTTTTAGAAGAAGAAAGTGTTGCTTCCAGAAGACAAGGGGTGCTAGGTGGACAAAAAGAAAAATTATAGTAGAAAAAAAATATGGGCTTTGGAGTAAAGACTGGCCTGGGTCGGTGTGACTTTGGGGAGGTGGCTTAGTCTTTCCAAGTCTCAATTTAGTCATCTGCATCACCTACCCCATAGGTTGTTTTAAGTATTAGCAACAAGGTGATAGCCTATAGTAGGGGCTTCAGTGCTGACAGCCTTTTGTCATCATTCTTCTTAGGGTCAGCACTGATGAGCTCTACTCTGCACCCTCTGTAACACAGAAACCCCTGTGCATAAAATCTCAGAGTATTAGAGTTAAATGAGACCTTACATATCGTCTAGCTTGTCTTAAGAGCTGGTCCACAAAATGGTGCCAGATGCAATAGAGTTTTCACCAGTTAAGGGAAAACTTAAGAAAAATCTAGAAAAATACAGATTTTTCCACACAGCTATGTATATGCAATTTAAATAATTGCCATTTCTTAAATATTTTAATGTACTAAATATTTTAATGAAATGATGGCAACAGTAGATGGTAGAGTTAAAAAAAATGTGTTTACTGAACAAAATGAAAAGTTGATAAGCCTGGTTGATTTTCACTTCTAATTTGCTTCTCCATGAAAAGCCCAAAAGTACAAGAACCATTGATCTAGCCCCACTCTTCATTTCCAAGCAGGAAAAAAAAAACAAGTCCTAGAGTAGTTGCATGAGTTGAACAAACCGCTAGAGTTAGAAAGTGGGTAAAACAGACATCACCAAGCCTAGTCTTTTAACTCAAGGTGGGTTTACATCTGAGAGAACAGATGGCTTTCTGTTCTTAAGACCTCTTTTATTATTTTTTATTATTAGAAAAACAAGAGATGATCATATTGCACGTCAGAAACTACAGATGAGCTGAAACATAAAAAGATATGCTTCTCCTGCCCACACAGAAATAACCACCATTATTATCTGTGCATGCCTCTCAAGATCCTTGCGTGTGTGTGTGTGTGTGTGTGTGTGTGTGTGTGTGTAACATCTGCATTCTCTCACGGAGTAGCCCCTGGTCTCATGGAGCTCCCAGCATGGAGTGGAAGCCAGCCACTTGCAAGCCAGTGAGTTAATGCTAAGACATCAAGGACCCAGTGCTAAGGGAAATACAGCTTCTAGAGTACCCTGAGAACCCAGAAGATTGCATGGAGTAAGTGAAAACTGAGTGGGGAGTGGGGGATGGCAAAAAAGTTCCCAGAAGTAAGAAGAGATTATTTAAGATAGAAATCAGGGAGATTTTGGCAGTCTTGAGGATTTGAAAGAAGGCCAGAAGGTCTAGAAAACAGAAGTGGCCAGGGGGCTGGGTAGAAGTTCAGGCAAAAGTGAGAGATCAGGCTGGAGGAAAAGCAAGTACAGCCCCTGAGGGACCTTGTAAGCTGTATGGAGGGGTTGGGAAGCCAGGGTACAGGGTGGAGAGGAAATCAGAGTGTGGCAAGAGGAAGTAGGAGGTAATGTACTCACTCCTTAAACAAATATTTAATGAATAGCTACTGTTCTAAGCACTGAAGTTGCCACTGTGTACAAGAAAAGGATCTCAGCATGATGGCACTTAACATTTTGTTGGGGGAGACAGATAACAATTTCAGAGAGTGGTGCGTCCTATGAAGAAACAAAAATAGGCTAGTAGAGAATAGCAATAAGATAGGATACCCCTTGGAATGCTGGAGAGCTGGAGCTAAAATGCATTGGAGTGACACCTGGACCCTGTCATGACATCCTTCCCTAGATGAAGATGTACTATTGCTTGGTGCTGACTCAAGGCTAGGAACAAGCAGAGCCTTGTTTATAAATGCCCTGAGCTGGGCGCACACATCATGAGCGCAGTATTCTCACCTGGTGATGGGAGTCTGTGTTGCAAAAAGCAGTGATGTGGCAAGACTGGCTTCTGTCCCACTCTGGCAGGACCTTCTTGGGCAGAGGGACCAGGAACTGTATGTCTGTGCTCCCTTCCAACCTGTAACACTCAAGAAAACAAAGAAGGCCTCTCTTGGGCAAGGGCCTTTACTTATGTTGAGAACTAAATGATACTGGTCCAGACTTGTAAAGATCTAGGGGAAAGATATTCCAAGGAAAGACAATGAGAGGGTGGTGAATTTGGACTGTTTGAGGCAAAGAAAGGACACAGAGTGGCTGGAATGCGTAGTGACCGAGAGGGGCACAGAAGTAAAAGAGGTTTGAGAGGGAAGCAGTGGCCACAACCTTGAAGGCCCCGATCAGATGTCTGAATTTTATTTGAATGAGAACCACTGGAAGGTTCTAGGCAGGGGAGAGAAATAACGTGGTTTATATTTTTAAAAAGATTACCCTGTTTTCTAAAAATGATCATGGTGGAGAATGCACAGCTATGCGGTGATATTGTGGGGCATTCATTGCATGATATGGTTGGACTGTATGTGTCTGAAGATTTCGCAATAAAATATATTTTTTAAAAAGATTCCTTTGGGTTATTTGTAAAGAATGGACTGTAAAGGGGCAAGAATGAAAGCAGGGGGCCTAGTCAGGAGACTATTGCAGTCCACGCAAAAGATAGAAATGGTCTCAATGAAGGAAGAAGGGATGGAGATGGAGAGAAGTGGGTAAACTCCGAATGTGTTTTGGAGGCACAATCAAGACCTATTCATGAACTGGTTGTATGGGGATGGGATGATGATGAGGAGGAGGAAGGGTAAGAGAAATCAAGGAAGACTCTTAGATTTTCAGCATGAACAGCCAACTGGGTGGATTTTGTGCTATGTTGCAAGATGAGGAAGTAGGGCAGATGTAGCAATGAAAAATTCAAAATACCAGTTTGAACATGTTAGGTTTGAAGTTTGAAACATCTATTAGCCATTCACATGGAGCTCCAAACGGTTTTCAGTACAGAGGTTTTTTGCATAACTCTCATTAAAATTTATCCATAATATTTCATATTTTTGACCCCACACTAAATCATCATTTAAACTTCATTTGTTTCTTGCTTTAACATAGAAATACAATTTATATTCATACATTGACCTTGCACCTGTAAACTTGCCAAGTACATTTATTGATTTTAGTTGGTTTTTTTTGGTATGCTGTATGGTGGGGATCATTTTCATTCTTTTCCATGAGAGTATCCTGTTATTGCAGCACCATTTGTTGAAATTTTGGCAGGGAGAGTGCATGGGCCTCTAGTTGGGTTTTAAAATATATATTCCATAGAATTTTCTACATATACGTCACGTTCTCTATGAATAATGAGAGCTTCATTTTTTCCTTCCTAGTCTGTATACCTTTTGTTTCCTTTTCTTGTCTTATTGCACTGTTGAGATCCTCCAGTACAATGTTGAATAGAAGTAATTATATAGATGTTTTTCTTTTACTATTTTGGGGGTTGGTGGTACATGGTCAAGGATTTGAATCCAGGTCTCCCACATGAAAGTTGAGCATTCTACCACTGAACCACCTGTGCACCCTATGTTTTTCTTGATACATTGTAGAATAGGTAGAAATACCTGAAGTTGCTGAAACTCAAGTAGTTTAACTCTTGTTTATATTTATATTGTAATGGTCATTTTGGCTAGTTTCAGCCCTGCTTATACTTGATACTGTAATGGTAACAATTCTATCTCCCCTTGTTTAAACCCATAAAAACCCTGAGCTCCTTAGACTTAGGGAGACAGATCTGGGGCCCCATAAGCCATATGCTTTCCTGCTTTGTGCATAACATTAAACTCTTTGTCTCTGAAACTCTGGTGTCATGGATTGGCAGTTGTGTGCATTGGGCAGAGAAACCACCGCTTTTGTCTGGTATCTTACTGAGAGCAGACATTCTTACCCTGTCCCTCATCTTGGAGGGAAGGTATTTAGTCTCTGACCCTTAAACATGATGTTAGCTGTAGATTTTTCATAGACACCCTTATCAGGTAAAGGAAGCTCCCTTCTATTTCTTGGTTGCTGAGAGTTGTTAACATGAAGGTTGTTGAATTTTGTCAAATGCTCTTTCTGCATCTACCGCGAAATGATCACATGGTTTTCTCCTTTATTCTATTAATGTGGTGAGTTGTGTTGATTGGCTTTCAAATGTTAAACCAGCCTTGCATTACTGATATAGCCAGTGAATGGTTTTAAGTAGGAAACTGACATGATCTTAAATCTTAAAAAATTGCTCTAGCTAACTCTGTGGGAAATGGATGGGAGTTAAAGGTTGATAGAAACAGGAAGCCTAGTTAGGAATTGTTACTGGAAGTCAGACAATGAAAATAGCTTGGATGACAACGGAAGCACTGAAGATCAAGGACAAGTGACGAGATTTATGTCTAGAAGTAGAACTCACAAGACTTGTCCATGGATTAATTGTGGGGCTCATGGAGAGGCAAGTTTCAAAAATGACTCCCAGGTTTTTGCTTGTCCCACTGAATGACAAGGGTATTCATAATGAGGGAGAAGACAACAGAATGGAAGCAGATTTGGGAGGTAAAGTGTGAGATGAAATTTTCAGGCTTAGACACGTTACATTGGGTATGGTGGTAAGACATCCCAGTGGAAATGGCAAGCAGACATTGGATATGTGAGTCAAAAGGTCAGAAAAGTGGCCTGGACTAAACATATAAATTTAATTGGAAATGTCCTGGTATTTCCATCTTTAAACATGGGCATAATTAAATTTAATGATGCCAACATTTGGAGTTTTGCTATCTAAAATGATTCAGCAATGAGAAGACCTTGCAATTATACTGAGTCTCTCAAAAGATTATTTGAGTCAGAAAAGCTGATGAGAATGAGGAAGGATTTAGCTGGAAAGAAGCAGGGCAAGGAGCCCCTGCTCTATTGTGGAGCAAAGGAATACTGCAGTCTAGAGCCCTCTCCCCAGGTATCCTTCTCTACTAAGGCAGAATCACTGGGCCACATTTTTACAGTCTCCCCAGTTCTTAACGACAGAGAGTTGACATAACATAGCACCTGGGAAAGGGGTATTACTTTTCCTGGGTTCTATATTTAGCCTTTCTAGCTCAGGACTTTAGTTTTGGTATGGTAAAAAGTTAATACATGTGAAGTCATTTCAGTAAGTAAGCTGCCAGAATGTGATATACCAGGAATGGAAGAGCTTTTAAAAAGAGGAATTTAATAAGTTGCAAATTTACACTCCTAAGCCTATAAAGATGTCCAAACTAAGGCATCAGGGAAAGTTACCTTAATTCAAGGAAAGCTGATGGGTCTGGAGACCTCTGTCAGCTGGGTAGTCTTGTGGCTGACATCTGCTGGTCCCTTATTCCTGGGCTCCACTGCTTTCAGCCTCTGTTCTTGTGGGGGTTCCTTATTTTGCTTCTCCTGAGCTGGCTTTCATCTCTTAGCTTCCTTTGGCTCTCTCCAGGTTCTGGCTTGCTTTACATCTCATGGTGACATCTGCTCCAATCATCTCCAAACACCTATGTCTCTGTTCTCCAAGTGTTGGTATCTGTGTCAGCTCTGCTCTGAAGCTTCTGTCAGCTCTCTATTATCTCTGAATCTTCTGTCATTTCTGGCTCTCTCCAAAATATTTCCTCTTTTAAAGGATTCCAGTAAGCCAAACAAGACTCACCTGGAATGGGTGGAGTCACATCTCGTGGAGATAATTTAATCAAAAGTTCCAGCATACATTATGCCTCCACAAGATTGAATCAGGATTAAAATAAGCCAAGCCCTTGATCTCTCTCTTTTTAAAAAAATATTTTCCTTATAAACAACAAACAAATGTACATTCTTGACACAAACATTCTTGGCATACATATATTCTTGTCATAGTTAAAATCAATGGCTCACAATATCATCACATATTTTGTATATTTATCACCATGATCTTTATCTTTTTTTGAACATTTGCATCCCTCCAGTAAAAAAAAAAAGAAAAAAAGATAAAAAAGAAAACACATACATCAAGCCCTGATCTTGAGGCTTGCTCTTGTGAAGCTTATTATGTAGCAGAGAAACTTAGCCTACCTATAGGAATGTCTGAGAGTTACTTCCAGAGGACCTCTTTTGTTGCTCAGATGTGGCCTCTCTCTCTCTCTCTAAGCTCAACTCTATAAGTGAAGCCATTGTCCTCCCTGCTACATGAGACATGACATCCAGGAGTGAAATTCTCCTGGTGGCATAGGAGATGACTCCCAAGGATAAGTCTGGCCCTGGCAACATGAGATCAACAATGCCACCTGACCAAAAGGGAGAAAAGAAGTATAATAAATAAGGTCTCAGTGGCTGAGAAAGTTCAAATAGAGTCAAAAGGTTACTCTGGAGGTCACTCTTACACAAACTTCAGATATTGCTACTATCATAGCTAAGTTTACTAGCTGCTAGATGTGATATACTAGAAACAGAACAACTTTTAATAGAAAGAATTTATCAATTTGCAAGTCCACAGTTCTTAGGCCATGAAAATGTCCCAGCTAAAGCAAGGCTATAGAAATGTCCAGTCTAAAGGCATCCAGGGAAAGATACCTTGGTTTAAGAAGGCTTATAATATTCAGGGTTTCTCACTCAATTGGAAAGCACATGGTAACAGCTGCTAACTTTCTCTCCTGGCTTCTTGTTTCACGAAGTCCCCCGGGGGTGCTTTCCTCTTGTAGCTCCAAAGGTTTCTGGCTGTGCGGGCTCTGTGGTTCTCCCAGCTCTAAAAATGCCTCTCTCCAAAATGTTCCCTCTTTTAAGGATCCAAGTAAACTAATCAAGACCCACTTGGAATGGGTGAAGCCATATCTCTATTTAATCCAAGGTTAATACCCACAACTGGGTGAGTCACATCTCCGTGGAGATAACCTAATCAAGTTTCCAACCTACAGTGCTGGCCCTGGCACCATGGGATCAACAATGCCATCCTGACCAAAAGGGGGAAAAGAAGTATAACAAATAAGGTATCAGTGGCTAAAAGAGTTCAAATAGAGTCAAGAAGCTACACTGGAGGTCACTCTTCTGCAAGCTTCAGTTAGACATTGCTACCTACCATAACTTGCCAAACCCCAACTAAAACCATTCCAGCCAAATCTAAAGAATACCTAGGGCAATATATAAGATTCTACAAAATTTCCATGCACTAGGGTAACTTTCCAGAAACCTACAACCTCCAGATGGGTCCCTGGACCAGATAAGTCCTGAAACCTAGAGGGCCCTGCTTCTCCAGAACATCAGCTAGTTCCATCTCCCTACCTCATATTACTGACAGCCCCTTCCAACATGCAAAAGTTAGAATGCCCATAGCCCAAATACCCCTAAAGAGTGGGACAGAAAGATCAAAGGTGACGGTGGAGTTATACGAAGAAGGTAGGGCTTAACAAATGGTGATTGCTAAGTCATTAAATTGATATTTATTTTAGTCTCCAGTATCTTAGAAGAGCTAGAAGTAAAAACCTAAAATTGTGGAATTTTAGCTCATGCTGAACCCTGAAATCTGTCCTACAACTAATTGTTCTGATGTGCTTTGAAATGTATTGCTCTTTTTTATACATGTTATTTTTCTCAAAAAGGAAAAAATACATATTTCTTCTAGCCTCCAAATAATGGAATCCTGACCCATAACAAACTCTGAAATCTGTCCTGTAATTGCTTGTTTAAGTGTACTTTGAAAATCATTGCTTTTTCTTTCTTTTCTTTGTATATATGTTATATTTAACAATAAAAAGGTTAAAAAATATATTGAATCAGGATTAAAACATGGCTTTTTCTGGGGTACATACTACTTTCAAACCAGTACAGAAGTGGTTAACACACAGCCTGGCACATTTTAAGTGTTCAGTTGCTATTATTAACAGAAGAAAGGACCCTGGCCCTTGCGCCAGGGATTCTGGGTTCATTTCTTGCCTGCATATGACCAAAAAGCAATCCTAAGTAGTATAAACAAAAAGAGAAATTTATTGGTGCATCTAGCCAGAAATTTATCAGTTCATCTAGAAATTTATTGGTGCATCTAGCAAAAATGCATCTATTGGTGCATTTACCAGGTTAGTCATAGGATAAAAGGAAGCGCTTCGGAAACCAGGGCCCCTGCAAACACCAGCTCAACACTGTCTCCATTTTTCTTTGCTTTTTTCCCTTGCTGTCCTGCTGGCCTCATTCTCTCTTACTGCAGAAAGGTCCTCTTCACGTGATAGAAAATAGAGCTGCACCCACTAAGCAACCCTGGCCAAAGAGGTCTTCCCCACTCCCTGCTTCCGTGGATTAACCCCAGGGGAAGGCTCTGCTGGGCACTGACCGAGTCTCATGTTTGACACATGTCACCGTCGTTGGTGGGATGAGTTATTGTGTTTGCCAGGCCTAGGTTCCTCAAGCCCAACAGTGTGGGTGGCAGCATCAGTTCCTTCTTTTGGGAAGTCACAAAGCAAAGGCAGTCACAGACCATGTGTCATGGTCACAGTTCATGTGTCAACTTGGCCAAGTGGTGGTTGGGCAAGTGCTGGTTTGTCTGTTGTGATGAGGACATTTCATAAAATTAAATCATGATCATGTCAGCTGCATCCACAGCTGATTCCATTTGTAATCAGCCAAAGGGGCGTGTCTTCTGCAATGAGTAATGCTTAATCTAATCACCGAAAGCGTTATAAGGAGGATTCAGAAGAGACAGGCTCTTCCTGTTTCGGCTGGTGAGCCTCTCCTGTGGAGTTCGTCCATCGGAATCATTGGCTTCACAGCCTACTCTGTGGATTCTGGACTCTGCATTCCTGTGGTCATGTGAGACACTTTTATAAATTTTATATTTGCGAGTGTTTCCTGTTGATTCTGTTTCTCTAGAGGACCCTAACCGTGCCACTCCCGTTCCACCCTTTACTGCAAAAGTTGAGTCTCATAGCCTAGGCTCCTACCATAAATAAATAAATATATGTGATCATTTTTATTATCTGAGCTAGTACAAATCAGTCCAAAGTACTTTAACCAAGTACATAATGATTTTTGAAAAATATTTCTATTGACGAATCTTCACACACATACATTCCATGCATGGTGTACAATCAATGACTCACAGTGTTATCACACAGTTGTGTTTATCACCATGATCATTTTTTAGAACATTTGCATCACTCCAGAAAAAGAAATAAAGAGGAAAAAGACAGAACTCATACATACCATACCCCTTGCCCCTTCCTCTCGTTGACCACTAGTATTTCCATCTATCCAATTTATTTCACCCCTTATCTTCCCTACTATTTATCTAATCTTTATCCATTGGCTAGATAACAATTTATTCATTTCTGGTGAGTTGTAACTATTTTTTTTAGAACAGTCAACAATCTCCAACCAAAAAAATGGCACAAACTTTTTTAAAAAGGGTGTTAAATGTTGTTAACAGTAGTTACCTTAACTGACAGGTTGGGGAACCTATCCAGGAAACTAAGTAGGTATCGGAAGCATTATTGAGAGGGTGCGAGGGTAGTTCAGTGGTAGAATTCTTGTCTGTTATGTGGGAGACCTGGGTTCCATTCCCGGTCCATACATATCCCCCAAAACAAACAAACAAGCAAAGCAAACAAGCGAAAAAGAAATGAACAAACAAAATTCAATAAATAGTGTTTCAATAACGGGATATTCACATGGAAAAACGATGAGATGTGACCCTGCCATACAGCATACAACAAAAAAAGCATTATTGATATTGAATAAAATTGGTGGGTTCTATTGTAAAGAAGGATTTTATAAAGCTTAACAGTAGCTAATTTTTCCTGCTTAATTTAGCTATTTACATATATTTTAGCTTCTGAATGATAGAAATATCCAGCAAAAGCATTTGTGTCATTTTATATTCACTGCTATGCATTTGGGGTGAGTTAAGAATTGTAAAGAAAAGAGTTATGGGCCCCATCAGGCTAAGAAAAACAACCCGGGACTTCCCAGGGGCGGTTATCTGCTGCCTTTGTTATGCAAGGTTATCTGCTGCCTTGGTTATGCAAGGTTGTAACTGCAGGAGGAAGTTTATCTAAGAATGCAACTGAGAAGGTTGAGAAAGGGAGTTTTGCACAATGAGACAGCTGCTTCTTGCATAAAGCAGCTCCCAAGACTCATGCGCGAAAAATGTTTGTTATCTGCTTCTTGCAAAATGTTTGTTATCTACTTCTTGCAAAATGTTCGTTATCTACTTCCTGCATAAAGCAGAACCTGTAACTCATGTTCAACCCTCAAACCCCACCCCCTTATCCTGGCCCTTAAAAGGCTTCCCAAACCCAGGCTTGGGGCTCTCTGTTCCTGCGTGTTCAGTGAGCCCCACGCATGTGTGGTAAATAAACCCCTTGCGTGTTGCATGAGAGAACGTCTCTTGGAGTCCTCTTTTGAGTGGCAAAACTCTCGAATTCTTACACTATGCCCAATGCACCTAGCAGCAATCTATGACACTGGACTTCAAAGAGAGAAAGAGTTTACTGCTATTGGGGAAGCAGATTAGATGACTGAAGGGCCCAAAAATCTGTCCCCCCAAGTCTAAGGATTGCAGGGTTTTTAGAGATTCAATCAAGGGGAGATAAGGTTGTTACCATTATAATATCAAGTACAAACAGGGCTGAGGCTAGGCTCGAATCACCATTACAATAGTAAGTATACACAAGGCTGAGACTAGTTGAGTCTCAGTAATTTCAGGCACAATTTCTGCCTGTTCTAAAATATGGAAAGAAAAAAACAGCTATATAATGATTCAGTAATCATAATCATTTGTTAACTGTTAATTTCTGGGTCATATTATCTCTAGATGTACACTGATCAGAGGTATTGTATGATGGGGGTAAAAATTCATCACCACAAGACATAGTCCACTAGTGTTGGAAGGGATCTGGTCAACCTTTTCATTTACAGATAAGGAATCAGAGACACAGACATGCCCAAGATCACGCAATAGTGGATAGAATAGCAGAATTCGATCCCAGTTCCCTCAAACACCAACTCCTATTCTTTCTATTCTACCACCTTGCCTCCCCTCCTTGCTACATCCTTCTGGAATCTGATGGAACCATCTCCAACTTTGAAGTAAGCTTAGAAATCGATGGTTGTCCATATTGCAATGATTTGGGGAACATGGGAGTGGGGGATCAGGAGACCCAAGCAAGAGTTCCCTTACATCTTGGAGTGGTGGTGCTTCCTTCCCACACATTTAGAGCTCACAGCACTGCTCAAGACACAATTGGCCAGGAAGCTGCAGAGCAGCATTCCTTTTTCATTCTGGTGACAGCTCCTGCAGTGGAGGTAGGAAACCAATAGTGAGTGCTCAGTAAATAACTGTGAAACTGTAGGAAGCAGTCTGGCAACATATAAGAACCTAAAAATATTCTTATCATTTGATCCACTAATTTATATGTGTGGAATTTAGCTAAGAAGATCCTCAGAAACATAAACCAACTCGACATGCAAAAGTCCACAGTATTCATAAATGTAAAAACTCCTAAACAAATGTCCAGCAATAGGGAAATGGTTAAATTTGTTAGGGTAAACCCTAATAGATTTACACACATATCCTATGTGTATACGATAACTTGCCACAGTGAAGAAAACAATCTCATCATTCTAAGCTTAGCCTTCTTGTTTTGCTTTCAAAAGAGAGCCTTTGCACTGTAAGGTTGTATGAAGAGATTAGCAATAGTGGAGGGAAGTACCTGAACCTGTTGAGCTCTGTTCCAGCAGCCTTGATTCTTGAAGACAGTCGTATGAACATATAACTTTTACGATGTGACTGTGGGATTGTGGGACTGTGGCTTGTGTCTGATGCTCCTTTTATCCAGGGAATGGACAGGTGAGTTTAAAAATATGGATAAAAATAAATCAATAATGGGGGGAGTAGGAGGTAAAGTAAATTGGGTAGATGGAAATAGTAGTGGTCAATGAGAAGGAGGGATAAGGGGTATGGGATGTATGAGTTTTTTCTTTTTATTTCTTTTTCTGGAGTGATGCAAATGTTCTAAAAAATGATCATGGTGATGAATACACAACTATGTGATGATATTGTGAGCTATTGATAGTGTACCATGTATGGAATGTGTGTGTGTGTAAAGATTTCTCAATAAAAATATTTTAAAGAGAGAGAGAGAGAGATCACCAATGAGCCTACAACAAGGCCTACAGCACTAGATTACTCCTGGGGACATCCAAAGGTTTGGGGCTTACCTGTTCAGGTGTACCTTTTCCCTTGTTGCAAAGGCAAGTCTGAGGGCCTGGGAGGCCAAAGGTGTCTCAGAGAAGGGAGGACACCAGAAAGGACTCTATCTCCATCTCTTTGAACAAAGGTAACAAGCCAGAAACATTCACTAAACCCAACCTGTAGGAACTAAGTGGGCTGAATGAGGCCTGGGGTAAATTCCAGTCCCAAATCTATTTTTTACATTTGGCTCCAGTTCTTGCATCTCAGTGGCCTTTTCTATGAACCTGCCTCTAAGTTGTCTATGCTTTATACAGTGACAAGAAACGAGCACTAAGGTTTTCTCATGGCATCATCCTGGTGAGCCTCAACCCCATGTCTCTCCTCCACCACCACCTCCCAGTTCTTCAAATGTGGTTTATGAAAGATGGTGGCTTAGCAAGGTGTGGGATTTAGTTTGTCCTCCAGAGTAGCTAGTAAGTAGCCAGGAACAGTACAGAACAACTACTGGCCACATCAGTGGCCAGACACACAGGGTACACCACTCTGGACCAGCTGGACTGGCTCTGAGCTCCCCCAGAACCATGAGTTCCCCAAGCCACAGTGGCCAGCACCCCTCCTGCACAGGCTACTTCCCAGAGGGGAAAGGAAAGAAAGTTTACCAGCAGCAGGGGCTGAGCACAACAAAGGTCCAATTGTGGAATTAATTCACAAATTCTGACTACCAAAAATAGGCCCCCAGCTCAGCTGAACCTCGAGTATAAGCTGAGGTTGCTGTTTTTTTCCCAGTGCAGAGGAGGCAGGGCTGACAAAAAAGGAAAAAGGGAAAAAAAACAGAGGTTTTTCAGATCAGATAGCACATAATACTTGAAAGGGTCTTGGCCCTGAAGGAAAGGCAGGGGCACATAGGACCTAGAGATACACAGAGCAACATACCAACTAAAGCTCTTGATTGGCAAACCTGAGGAAAGGGGGCCCTGCTCTGAAAATGATTTTTCTTTTTCTTTTTTGTGGCTATATTTTGACAGCTCAACTACACTTTGGATACAGCTACAAGGCTTCTTGGGCTCCATTGCCCCAGGCATGGGCAGAATTGAGCTTGTTTGAGAGTTTGTCTGGACCCTATGCCTTCCCCAGGAGAGGGGTGGGGCTCAGAAGGAATCCCTCCCTCAAAGAATTCAGACCCCAGGGTCCAGAAAAGTGTTAAGCAATTAAAGCCAGCCTGCAACTTCTCCTCTGTCTCAACCACACTCCCAGCAGGGAGAGTCTGCTGAAGTTAAAGGTGCCACATCATCTTATGCTGGTGAGACCTGTAGGCAGAAAAATGCCAAATACTGGGCAGGATAGGAAAAATGCAGAGTCCAGAGGCTTCATAGGAATCCCTTTCAACATGATGGGTCTCACCCTCAGGGAAAACTGATGCAGGTGACTCTTTCCTGCTAAGAGGAGGCCAGTTTGGTCTGGGAAAATCTGGCTGGGTCTATAATACCTAAGGAGACCTTCCTATGGGGGGGTGGGGGAAGGCACCATACAGGCAGGGCAAGAAACAAGAAAACAAGAATTGAAAAATCCTGACCTCTTAAACAAAACCTAAGCTAGAGGTCCAGAATAAGCTGAACTCAATGACAAAGAAGAGATAGACAACAAAGTCACCCAGTAAGAAAATCCTAGGGAAAAAAAAGTGAAAACAATCTCCAGAATAAACTAATTAAGGTAATTAAGTGCCTAGATGCCAGCAAACAATAACAAATCACACGAGGAAAATTGAAGATATGGCCCAGTCAAAGGAACAAACCAACAATTCAAATGAGATACAGGAGTTGAAACAATTAATTCAGAATGTTTGAACAAACATGGAAAACCTCATAAAAAATAAAATCAGTGAATTGAGGGAGGATATAAAGAAGGCAAGGAATGAACAAAAAGAAGAAATTGAAAGTTTGAAAAAGCAAATCACAGAAGTTATGGGAATGAAAGGCACAGTAGAAGAGATGATAAAAAAGCAATTGAAACCTACAATGTCAGATTTCAAGAGGCAGAAGATAGGAATAGTGAACTGGAGGATGGGACATCTGAAATCCAACAAGCAAAAAAATATATAGGGAAAAGAATGGAAAAATATGAGCAGGGACTCAGGGAACTGAATGACAACATGAAGCACATGAATGTACGTGTTGTGGGTGACCCAGAAGGAGAAGAGAAGGGAAAAGGAGGAGAAAAACTAATGGAGGAAATTATCACTGAAAATTTCCCAACTCTTATGAAAGACTTAAAATTACAGATCCAAGAAGTGCAGCATATCCCAAACAGATTAGATCCAAATACACGTATACCAAGACACTTACTAATCAGAATGTCAGATATCAAAGAGAAAGAGAATTTTGAAAGTAGCAAGGGAAAATCATCACATACAAGAGAAGCCCAATAAGACTGTATGTAGATTTCTCAGCAGAAACCATGGATGCAAGAAGACAGTGGGATGATATATTTAAGTTGCCAAAAGAGAAAAACTGCCAACCAAGAATTCTATATCCAGTGAGAGGGAAATTAAAACATTTTCAGACAAAAAAATCACTGAGACAATTTGTGACCAAGAGACCAGCTCTGCAAGAAATACTAAAGGGAACAGTAGAGACAGATAGGAAAAGACAGGACAGAGAGGTTTGGAATAGAGTGTAGAAATGAAGACTATCAGCAAAGTTTAAAAAGAAGAAAAATTAGATAGGACATATACAACCCAAAAGGCAAAATGGTGGAAGAAAATACTGCCTGTCCAGTAATAACACTAAATGTTAATGAATTAATCTCCCCAATTAAAAGACATAGGCTGGCAAAATGGATTAAAAAAGAGCACCTGTCAATATGCTGTCTACAGAAAACGCATCTTAGACCCAAGGATAAACATAGATTGAAAGTGAAAGGTTGGGAAAGATATTCCATGCAAATAACAATCAGAAAGAGCAGGAGTAGCTATACTAATATCCAACAAGTTAGACTTCAAATGTAAAACAATTAAAAGAGACAAAGAAGAACACCATGAATTAATAAAAGGAACAATTCAACAAGAAGACATAACAATCATAAATATTTATGTACCGAAACAGAATGCCCCAAAATACATGAGGCAAACACTGAAAAGAGAAATATACACATCTACCATAATAGTTGGGGACATCAATTCCCCACTCTCATCAATGGACAGAACATCTAGACAGAGGATCATTGAAGAAACAGAGAATTTGAATAATACAACAAATGAGCTACACTTAACAGACATTTATAGAACATTACACCCCACAACAGCAGGATACACCTTTTTCTCAAGTGCTCATGAATCACTCTCAAGGATAGACCATATGCTGGGTCACAAAGCAAGTCTCAATAAATTTTAAAACATTGAAACCCTACAAAACACTTTCTCATATCGTAAAGGAAGAAAGTTGGAAATCAATAATAGGCAGAGTGCCAGAAAATTCACAAATATATGGTGGCTCAACAACACACTCTTAAACAACCAGTGGGTCAAGGAAGAAAATACAAGAAAAATCAGTAAATATCTCAAAGCAAATGAAAATGAAAACACCACATATCAAAATTTATGGGATGCAGGAAAGGCAGTGCTAAGAGGGAAATTTATTGCCCTAAATGCCTATATCAAAAAAGAAGAAAGAGCAAAAATTGAGGAATTAACTTTCCACTTGGAAGAACTAGAAAAGAACAGCAAACTAACCCCAAAGCAAGCTAAAGGAAGAAAATAACAAGATTACAGCAGAAATAAATGAAATTGAGAACATGAAAACAATTGAGACAATCAACAAAAGGAGAAGTTGGATCTATGAGAAAATCAGTAAGATTGATGGGCCCTTAGCTAAGTTGACAAGAAGAAGAAGAGAGAGGATGCAAATAAATAAAATCAGAAATGGAAGAGGAGGGCGGGCCACGGTGGCTCAGCAGGTAAGAATGCTTGCCTGCCATGCCCGAGGAGCCAGGTTCGATTCCCGGTGCCTGCCCATGTAAAAAAAAAAAAAAGAAAAGAAAAGAAAAGAAATGGAAGAGGAGACAAAACCACTGACACTACAGAAATAAAGGACATAATAAGAGGATACTATGAACAATTTTATGCTAATAAACTCAACAACGTAGATGAAATGGACAACTTCCTAGAAAGGCATGAAGAACCAACACTGACTCAAGAAGAAATAGATGACCTCAACAAACCAATCACAAATAAAGAAATTGAATCAGTCATTACAAAGTTCCCAGAAAGAAAAGTCCTGGACCAGGTGGCTTCACAAGTGAATTCTACCAAACATTCAAGAAAGAATTAGTACCAATCCTGCTCAAACTCTTCAAAAAAATTGAAGAGTGGGGAAGGCTACCTAACTCACTCTATGAAGCCAACATCACCTCATACCAAAGCCAGAAAAGATATTCCAAGAAAAGAAAATTACAGACCAATCTCTCTAATGAATAAAGATGCAAAAATCCTCAACAAAATTCTAGCAAATCGAATCCACTAGCACATTAAAAGAATTATACATCATGACGAAGTAGGATTCATCCCAGGTATGCAAGGATGGTTCCACATAAGAAAATCAAATAATGTAATACACCATATCAACAAATCAAGGCAGAAAAACCACATGATCATCTCAATTGATGCACAAAAGGCATTCGACAAAATTCAACATCTTTTCTTATTGAAAACACTTCACAGGTTAGGAATAGAAGGGAACTTCCTCAACATGATAAAGGGAATAGATGAAAAACCCACAGCTAACATCATCCTCAATGGGGAAAAACAGAAACTTTCCCCATAAGATCAGGAACAAGACAAGGATGCCCACTCTCACCATTGTTATCCAACATTGTGTTGAAAATTCTAGCCAGAGCAATTAGACAAGAAAAAGAAATACAAGGCATCAAAATTGGAAAGGAAAAACTAAAACTCTCACTGTTTGCAGATGATATGATACTATATGTCGAAAACCCAAAAAAATCCACAGCAAAGCTACTAGAGCTAATAAATGAGTACAGCAAAGTGGTAGGTTACAAGATACAACACTCAAAAATCTGTAGTGTTTTTATACACTATTAACGAACAAACAAGAAAAAAATTCCATGTAAAATTTCAACCAAAAGAATAAAACCAAAAGAATAATATATTTAGGAATAAATTTAATTAAGGATACAAAAGACCTTTACAAAGAAAACTACAAGAAATTGCTAACAGAAATCACAGAAGACCTAAATAAATGGAAGGGCATACCATGTTCATGGACTGGAAAACTAAATATAGTTAAGATACCAATTCTACCTAAACTGATTTAAAGATTCAATGCAATACCAATTAAAATCCCAAAAACTTACTTTTCAGAAATAGAAAAACAAATAACCAAATTTATTTGAAAGGGCAGCATGCCCTGAATAGAAAAAAGTATCTTGAGACAGAAAAGTGAAATCAGAGGTCTCTCGTTACCTGACTTCAAGGTGTATTACAAAGCTACAGTGGTCAAAACAGCATGGTACTGGCATAAAGAGAGATATACTGACCAATGGAATCGAATACAGTTCAGATATGGACCCTCTCATCTATGGACAACTGATCTTTGATGAGGCAGTCAAGCTAACTCACCTGGAACAGAACAGTTTCTTTAACAAATGGTGACTAGAGAACTGGATATCCACATGCAAAAGAATGAAAGAGGATCCGTAGCTCACCTTCTATACAAAAATTAACTCAGAATGGATCAAGGACCTAAACATTAGATCTAAGACCATAAAACTTTTAGAAGAAGATGTAGGAAAATATCTTATAAATCTTATAATAGGAAGCAGTTTCCTAGACCTTATACCCAAAGCATGAGCAGTGAAGAAAAATAAATAAATGGGAACTCTTCAAAATTAAAAACTTTTTGCTCCAAAGAACTTTGTCAAGAAAGTAAAAAGACAGCCTCCACAATGGGAGACAATATTTGGAGATGATATATTAAATAAAGGTCTAGTATCCAGAATATATAAAGAGATTGTTCAACTTAGCAACAAAAAGACAGACAACCCAATTACAAAGTGGGCAAAAGACTTGAATAGACACTTCTCAGAAGAGGAAATACAAATGGCCAAAGGCACATGAAAAGACGCTCAACTTCCCTGGCTATTAGGGAAATGCAAATCAAAACTACAATGAGATATTATTTCATACCCACCAGAATGGCCATTATCAATAAAACAGAAACAACAAGTGCTGGAGAGGATGTGGAGAAAGAGGCACACTTATCCACTGCTGGTGGGAATGTCAAATGGTACAACCACTGTGGAAGGCAGTTTGGCGGTTCCTCAGGAAGCTAAGTATAGAATTGCCATATGGCCCAGCAATACCATTGCTAGGTATCTACTCAGAGGACATGAGGGCAAGGACACAAACAGACATTTGCACACCAATGTCTATAGCAGCATTATTTACAATTGCGAAGAGATGGAAACAATCCAAATGTCCATCAACAGACGAGTGGCTAAACAAGCTGTGGTATATACATATGATGGAATATTATGCAGCTGTAAAACAGAATAAAGTTATGAAGTATGTAACAACATGGATGGACTTTGTGGTAGTTAGATTCAGTTGTCTGAATCTTGGCCAGGTGAAGGTGCCTTGATCTATTGCTGTGGACATGAGTCAATGGCATGTGAACCTGATTACATCTGCAGTTTGCTAGGAGGTGTGCCTACTGCAATGAATGATGTTTGATTTAATTGGCTGGTGCTTAAATGAGAGAGCTTAACGTAGCACAGCCCAAGCATCTCAGCATACCTCATTTCAGCCCTTGCATCTCAGCCCAGGCCTTTGGAGATACAGAAAGAAATAACCCCGGGGAAGGTTGTTGGGACCCAGAGACCTGGAGAGAAGGTCAGCAGAGATCACCCTGTGCCTTCCCACGTAAGAAAGAACCTCAGATGAAAGTTAACTGCCTTTCCTCTGAAGAACTATACATCAACTAAATAAATCCCCTTTTATTGAAAACCAGTCTATCTCTGATGTGTTGCATTCCAGCAGCTAGCAAACTGGAACAGACCTTAAGGCCATCATGCTGAGTGAGATTAGCCAGAAACAAAAGGACAAATACTGTATGGTCTCACTGATATGAGCTAACATTAATGAATGAACTTGCAGAATTTCAGTTAAGAACAGAGGTCATCAGGAGATAGAAATAGGGTAGATACTGGTAATTGGTGCTGAAGGGATACAGGTTGTGCAACGGAAAAGATTGTAAAAATTCAGAAATGGATAGCACAATACTATCTGATGGGAGCACAATATGTTAGAATACTGAATGAAACTGAATGTGAGAATGATAGAGGAAGGAGGCCTGAGGGCACAAATGAAATCAGAAGGAAAGATACACGATAAAGACTGAGGTGGTATAATCTAGGAATGCAAAGAGTATATAATGATAGTGACTAAATGCACAAATTTAAAAATATTTTTGCATGAGGAAGAACAAAGGAATATCAATACTGCAGGGTGTTGAAAATAGACGGCAATTAATATTTTAAAACTTTAGCTTATGTGTGAGACTAAAGCAAAAAATGTTTATTTGGTACAAAATTTATATTTTGACCAGTGCATTTCCTAATATAAACTTATGTGCACAGCTTAATTGAACACCATAAGTGCATGGAACCTTGAGTACGGCATGAGATTTTGTAGGTTTGTCCAGAGTGATGCCCCGATAAATCCCAGAATGATCTGAACAGTGAATAAAAAAGTATTTGCAAAGCCCCTTTGGGGGAATGGTGAGAAAGAGGGAAAACTAAACTTCACCAAGTGGAGAATTCTTGATATTCTCACACGCAGTAGGAACAATCAAAACAATAGGCAGAGCCCTCAATCTGGGGGGTTGTTCATATGAACCTTAATCCCACAAAGGATAGGCTAAACCTAATTAAAATTAGGTCTAAAATGAGCTGAGACTCAGCATCAAGGGATTGAGAAAAACCCTAGAATGAGCTCAGATTTAGCATCAAGGGATTGAGAAAACCTTTTCAACCAAAAGGGGGAAGAGTGAAATGAGACAGTGTCAATGGCTGAGAGATTCCAAACAGAGTAGAGAGGTTATCCTGGAGATTATTCTTACGCATTAAGTAGATATCACCTTGTTGTTCAAGATGTAATGGAGAGGGCCATGCGGTGGCTCAGCAGGCAAGAATGCTTGCCTGCCATGCCAGAGGACCTGGGTTCGATTCCCAGTGCCTGCCCATGTTAAAAAAAAAAAAAAAAGATGTAATGGAGAGGCTGGAGGGAACTGCCTGAAAATGTAGAGCTGTGTTCCAGTAGTCACGTTTCTTGAAGATGATTGTATGATGATATAGCTTTCACAATGTGACTGTGTGATTGTGAAAACCCTGTGTCTGATGCTCCTTTTATCTACCTTGTCAACAGACGAGTAGAACATATGGAATAAAAATTAATAACAGGGGGAACAAATGCTAAAACAAATTTAGTTTGAAATGCTAGTGATCAATGAAAGCGAGGAGTAAGGGTTATGGTAGGTATAATCTTTTTTTTTTCCTTTCCTGTGTTTGTTTTATTTCTTTTTATATTGTCTTTTTATTTCTTTTTCTGAATTAATGCAAATGTTCTAAGAAATTATAAATATGCAACTAAGTGATGATATTTTGAATTACTGATTATATATGTTGATGGGTTTTTTTTGGTTTCTTAATTTTTTAGTTAATAAATAAATTTTAAAAATTAGGTCTAAGAGTCACCCCCAGAAAACCTTTTTTGTTGCTCAGATGTGGCCTCTCTCTCTCAGCCAACATGACAAGCAAACTCACCACCCTCCCCCTGTCTATGTGGGACATGACTCCCAGGGGTGTGGACCTTCCTGGCAATGTGGGACAGAAATCCTAGGATGAGTTGGGACTCAGCATCAAGGGTTTGAGAAAACCTTCTCGACCAAAATGAGGAATAGAGAAATGAGACAAAATAAAGTGTCAATGACTAAGAGATTCCAACCAGAGTTGAGAGGTTACCCTGGAGGTTATTCTTATGCATTATATAGATACCACCTTTTTAGTTAAGGTGTAATGGAGAGGCTGGAGGGAACTGCTTGAAAATGTAGAGCTGTGTTCCAGCAGCCATCTTTCTTTAAGATGATTGTAAAATGATATAGCTCTCACAGTGTGACTGTGTGGTTGTGAAAACCTTGTGTCTGATGTTCCTTTTATCTACCTTATTGACAGATGAGTAAAACATATGGATTAAAAATAAATAAATAATAGAGGGGTGAATGTTAAAATAAATTTAGTAGATTGAAATACTAGTGATCAATGAAAGGGAGGGGCAAGGGGTATGATATATATGAATTTTTTTCTGTTTTGTTTTATCTCTTTTTCTGAATTGATGCAAATGTTCTACAAAATGATCATGATGATGAATATGCAACTATGTGGTGACATGGTGAGTTACTGAGTATATATCAAGAATGGAATGATCATATGGTAAAATAAAATATATATATATATATTGGCTAGATAGAAATACAAGTGGTCAATGAGAAGGAGAGGTAACAGGTATGGTATGTATGGGTTTTTTCTTTTTTCTTTTTATTTCTTTTTCTGGTGGGATGCAAATGTTCTAAGAAATGATCATGGTGATAAATATGCAACTATGTGAAGATATTGTGAGTCATTGATTATACACAAAGAATGGATTGTTCATATGTTAAAAAAATGTGGTTTACATGAAATAATCCTTCGTTTCTTTGCTTCTAATAGAAGCATGACCTCTGGAATCCTTCCTCCCTTACTTTAAGCACTAGATTGCATGAGTTACTTTGTAATCATCTATTACTTGACATTAACCTGGAGTGCTATCATAGATGGCTTTTCTGAAAACACAGGTTTAGTTGACTTTCTTAGTTAGTCCCATTCATTGTGCTCACTGCATTCCCATAAATTACACATCGTCTCACAGCAACCCAGACACTGCAACGTTGGCTTCGGTCTTGGATGGATTGAAGGACAGTTATGGAGAGGAGGCTGCAGCAGGGATCCAGCACAGCCTCAATCATTTGTTGACTTTGTAATGGATCCAGTCCATTGCATGACTATTATATACATGACCCCTCATCAAAACAGATGGAAATCCAGACTCACACCTCAATCTATTTAAATGGCCTTTATTATAGGGCTCAAATATGCTCTGATTGGAATCAGCATTAAAGTCTTAAGTTGATGCCTCCCTTTCCCTAGAGCAGTCAATTTAGCCAGAACAATTAGGAGTATTCATGAGATCCAACCTGGGATTGAGCATGTAATCCATATTCTGGATAAGGCAAGTTAATTTAGGATCAGCAGAGCCCACATGGCAAAGGACCTACTTCTCAGGCCCAAAAATGGGCTCTCTATAGTCTTTCAGACATCTGTGTAAGAGGATTGGGCTAGGAGAGGATAATAGGGCATCTACCTAATGACCTGTATGCTAACTTGTATTTTTCCAGGTTGAAACCAACAATTAGTTCAACAAATTGATTGCCAGAATCCCAAATTAGGGTACTTTGTATAACAGGTAATACTAAATAGAACACAGAGTCCCTGCCCCAGGAAAATATAACCTAGTTAGGGAGGTAACTAAATACATGACTCTGACATAAGAACACACACAATGCAAAGAAACACAAATGCAAATCCATGTCACAAAAATTACTTACTTATCCTTGAGAATCAGAAAGAGAAGCTAATTTGCACTTATCTTACTGACCTGTAATCAGTGATTTGCTTGTGTGTCTCCCCCTGTGGACTGACAAAAGGGATGGCCCACACAATACTGGATTTTATGTTTCCAGCACTTATTTAACTCACTGAGAAACAGAGACCCTCTACAAATGTTGAATGAAATACTTAGGGAATGATTTTTTGGGTAGGTAAAGTCAATCAAGGAATCATTCTACAAGTGGTATGTAATTTTCTTAAAATAACCTTTTTTTAATGTTAAAGTAATATATGTTCATTATATAAAATTCAAAGTATTAAAGAAGAAAATATAAATTACCTTGATCCACCCATACAGAAATAATCACTATCATCATTTCCTTCTACTCTTTTTCTATAAAGTTACCTCCTCATGCCATTAAAATGTCACATTATTTTTAATGCCTGTATAATATTCCATTGATGCACATTTAGATTGTGAGCATATTTGCTGCTTATGTTTTTTCCAAAAAGGTTTCCTTAGTCTATATTCCCAAACATGGAATTATTGGGGACATTTTTAAGGTTCTCAATAAAGTGGCCAAATTGTTTTTATAGAAAGTTAATCAATTTACACTCTTACCAGCAGCATAGGAGAGCTTCTAGCCCAGTGCACCTTCATTTCAAGAATAATTGATGGTTTGAGCAAAGTTAGCTTCTTGTCAGTTTTTAATTTTCTTTTTTTTTAATTTTTTAATTGCATAGTATAACATATATACAAAGCAAAGAAATAAAAAAGCAGTAGTTTTCAAAAACTCTTCAACAAGTAGTTACAAGACAGATTCCAGAGTTTGTCATGGGCTACCACACAATCCTCTCAGATTTTTTTCCTTCTAGCTGCTCCAGAATATAGGAAGCCAGAAGGCATAAATTTTTTTATCATCACAATCACTTTTTTCCTTTTTGTGTGTGTGAAAAATAACATATATACAAAAAAACAATACATTTCAAAACACAGCACCACAATTAGTTGTAGAACATATTTCAGAGTTTGACATGGGTTACAATTTCACAATTTTAGGTTTTTGCTTCTAGCTGCTCTAAGATACTGGAGACTAAAAGAGATAGCAATTTAATGATTCAGCATTCAAATTCATTTGTTAATCCTATCTTCACTATATAACTCCACCATCACCTTTGATCTCTCCATACCTCTCTTTAGGGGTGTTTAGGCTATGGACACTCTAAATGTTTCATATTGGGAAGGTATGCCACTAATATGGGGTAGGGAGATGGAACTATCTGATGTTCTGGGCCTTCAAGGCTTCAGGACTTACCTGGACCAGGGACCCATCTGGAGGGTGTAGGTTTCTGGATAGTTACCCTAGTACATAGAACCCTTGTGGAATCTTATGTATTGCCCTAGGTGTTCTTTAGGATTGGCTGGAATGGTCCCGGTTGGGGGTTGGCAGGTTATGATAGGTAGCAAGTTCTAACTGAAGCTTGTGTAAGAGCAATCTCCAGAGTAGCCTCTCAACTCTATATGAACTCTCTCAGCCACTGAAAATTTATTAGTTAATTTTCTTTTTATGAGCTTAAACTATGTAGAGCTTCATGGTGTGTCAGAGGAACACACTTGGGCACAACACAGATTTTGCGCAAATGATCGCTTTATGACTTACACAACACAAAGAGTCCAAAACGGCGGGGGAAGAGATCCCATCATGGCTGATTTCCAGGCTATGGCTCTTGTCCGGGTGGGTGGGTGGGTGACAGCTCTTCAGGCTCCACTTTGCACCCAAGATGAGAGACAGTTTGGTGCTGGTGGAGGGGTTATTTACCCACCCCTGAGGGCAGGGGTCCTGCACTGAGAGTTTTCTGCCCTGATAAACATCAGAGGGCTGCTTCTCCCTCGCTTCCAGGTTTCAGGTCTGGTCAGGCCTTTTCATTAGACTTACCTCCAGCATGTGGGAAGGTAACAGACTGTCCTTTTCCAATGGAAGAGGACATGTGGGCAGATGAGGGCTAGGAGATGGCCACTGAGTGTGTGGTCAGCAAGCAATACTGTAGGAAAAAGAACAAAAATGTAAGAATGCTAAACCAGGAGATATTTTCATCACAGCAGATGCTCTTCTGTTACTTAAGACCCACCAGTTTCTTGCATAATTGTAACCAGTGATTACGTACTACTTTGGGATCTGCTCTTTTCAATGGGCAGTACTTTCAACCTGTAACCTAGAATTAACAAATAGAATTATAGCTTACTGAACTTTATTCAGATGTTTATTAACCTTCTAATATATGACAATGGTAGTGCAGCCAAAAGGAAAATACGTGTAACTATAATAACTCACTGGAACGTAGCCCCACTGCCTTGATGCTTTGCTTCATTACTGCCACTGAATAAGCCTTATCATAATCTAGTGACCCTGGACCTTGGTTGTAACTTAAAAGTCTTGTGGTTCCATTTACAGACCCTCTTAATATTTATTAAAGAATAAACTTGAGCCAACCCACCCCAATTCCTACACTGTCACACTCAGAAGGGTTAGTTCTAGCCAAAGTTGGCCCACCAGATGTGTGTGGTAACACAAAACTTTAACGCATAGTAACCTCACTGTAAAACTAAAAATCACACCCATAATCATATTAAGCCACCATCTGCCTTACATACATCCTATGACTAAGTATGAAGCTGTCTGCACATACTCCATAATTAGACCATCTCCAACTTCACCATCTGAAACCACCATACTCATTATCGTAAGCCTACCTTTGCCGAGATGCTCTAAAACTCTTAGAAGCTCTCCAGTTTGGGAGACAGATCTGAGCAAGCCTCCTGTTCTCCATGCATCAGGCTTTGCAATAAAAGTTCTTTCTCTCTTTCAAACCCGGCTGTCATAGATTGGCTGTTATGTGCATTTCCATGCATCACGCTTTGCAATGAAAGTTCTTTCTCTTTCAAACCCCAGTGTCACAGATTGGCTGTTATGTACCCTGGTCAATGAGCCTGGCACTGCAACAGTTTGGCGACTCCACCTGGACAAGAAAGTTTGTGAGTCCAACTGCCCGAGGCACTGAAGCTGCAGCTGGACAGGCCAGCCAGGCCAGCCAGGCAATCAAGTCTGTGTGGCCACCTAGAGCTGTTAGCTTAGAGACCCAGCAGCTGAGGTTTTTTTCTGCTCAACCAGCATTCCAGGCTTGTCAGCACTTTGATATTTCAAAGAGAAAAACAGTTCCAAAACCAGATGTCAACTCGGGTGAATAGGTTATCAAGGCAAAAACAAACTGGGAGGAAAGAAAAAGGGGGTAGACATCATTGGACCTGGTTTGAGACCAGAGGTCCTGCATCCAGATAGTTTCCCTTGCTATGATCACTATACCTGGAAAAAAGAGTTGGGGCCCCTCAAATAGGGGGTTTAATCCCCCAAGAATAGAGGTTTGATTCCCAGAGAGGATAAATGCATTTTGTATTGTATTATATGGTATATTATAATGGTTTGTAACTGTTTATATTCAGTATTGCTATCAGTTTTTATCTTTAAAGGCTTATTAAGATGGGGACATCTAATGTTATTCCTGAGTGTAGCCCATTAGGCTGCATTCTGGGGAACTGGAAGTTTGCTTATGCACCTATGAATAAGCAGAGAATGACTTATTACTGTGACATGGTTTGGCCTCAATATAATTTAGAATTAGAGGGTAAATGGTCTGAAAATGGAACTATGGAGAAAAATACTCACCTGCAATTAGATTTATTCTATAAAAGAAATAAGAATTGGGCTGAACTGATGTATGCTGAATCTTCTATTTGTCCCTTGCAACAAGTTGAGCAATTAAGAAATGGTGCCATTTAACCTGTAATGTCTGTAAAAGCTATGAAAGAGAAGATAAGCATCCTTCCTGACTCAAATCCAGAGGACTCAACAGAATCTCTATTAGGTTCCCCATCTTTCCTCCACCTCTACTTTATAACCAAGGAGCTGATGGACCAGAAAGAGGGAAACTTCCCTCCTTCCTCTCCTTTTCCTCTTTCCCCCTTACCACTGTACCAGCCTCCTTACTAGAGATCGAGACATCAGAAATAGAAATGGTCTCCCCATCCCCTACCCGCCAGCATACTCAGTTTGACTGGGGTAGCTCACTATTACCGGCAGCTGAGCCACCAGCTAAATTTCTTCACCTTGGGCCAGTACCTGCAGGAACAGACAAACAAGGGAGCCCAAGGAGCTTTGCCTATGTACATACCCCATTCTCCACATCAGATTTATACAATTGGAAGAATAACACCCTGCTTTATAGAGAAGACCCAGGGAGGATGGATAGTTTAATCTCTTCAATATTTGCAACATATAATACCAATTGGGCAGATATACAGGCTCTACTGAACACCAAATTAATAAGTGGGAATTCTCAGGAGAGCTCCGTTCAGATTGCTTAAAGATAGATAAGCATTTGTATATAAATTTGTACTCCTGGAGTCCCAGAAATTGGGGAAGTTGAGCTTCTGGTGCTCTTTAAACAGTTCCTGCCTTTAAACTGTCTGCACATACTCCATAATTAGACCATCTCCAACTTCACCATCTGAAACCACCATGCTCATTATCGTAAGCCTACCTTTGCCGAGATGCTCTAAAACTCTTAGAAGCTCTCCAGTTTGGGAGACAGATCTGAGCAAGCCTCCTGTTCTCCATGCATCATGCTTTGCAATGAAAGTTCTTTCTCTCTTTCAAACCCTGGTGTCACAGATTGGCTGTTATGTGCATCTCCATGCATCACGCTTGGAGTGTCCTGGCTTAGCCTAGCTCCCCTTCTGTCATAATAGGATTGCCCAAATCCTACAGAAGACTCGATGGGTTTTGCAAACAATTCAATCTTGTCATTCAAACATATGAACCTGGATACTTAGATCTTTCCCAATTAACTTACAGCACTGCTGGTTAAAGTCATGCAGAAATCTAAAGAGAAAGCTATTTAAAAAGAAAATGCCAGAAAAGGTAGAAAGTAAAGTAGGAAATTAAAGTTGTAACAACAAACCAGTCAGAGCAGCTACAGGGGAAGAAATGGCTACAGAAAAAATTGGGGAGCAGGGGTAGTGTGCTTTTGGCTTAGAACTCTTTCTACTGGACCTGGAGGTTTGGCGTAAGTAGAAAGGGGGCAATGTTACAGAATAGGTGATGTTTTGCATGGTTTGTCCTCTAATTCTCTAATTTGGAATGACTTTTTTCTAATACTACCTTTGTAATGGTAGTCACCAAAGAAATCATTATTAAAATGCATTTATAGCCTGGGGATAGGAGGCAAATAAAAAAAAAATCCAATTGTTGCCAAATTTCAAAAGCTCCAGTAAGTAAAGGAAAACATCCTTGAGAGCTATGAAAAAGTTTTCCTGAATTATACTTGAGACAAATTAAACAATTGTTGTATGTTTCTCAAGTTTTGATAGTCTGTATGCTTTTGAAATTGTTCATGATTTTAAATATATTATGGAAACAAACCGGTTTTACAAACCTCCAGAGGAGGGAAAATAAACAAACAAACACATTCTTGTGTTAGGAAATTACTGAATACTATATTGCTACCAAGGGTTTTAGCTGTAATTAAAATTCCTGACCTTCTTGTGCAAATACAGAAGCACTAGCACATACAGCTGCAAAAATTGCAACAGTAAATTCTCCTCCTATTCCTGTTGCTATAACTTTTGAACCAAACGACTATTGAAAAGAAAAGAAAAACGCTGGCTGCTTTTGTAAGTCTTTAATGAAATCATAACTTGACCCCATAGCAAATCATCCCTCCCTACTTACCTCCATGTCCTTCTAAGTGTTTCATAATATATCTCACAGAAATACTGATAAAATAAACTGAAGATAGCAATATTTCTGAAAACCATCCCCTTTGAGCTACTGATGTTAAGTGCAATATAAGCATACAATTTTCTTCTATTTGAGCATGTTCTCCCTAAATTTATACAAGTTTGCTAATCAAATAAGCTAATATTACATCTACTAGATGTTTAAAATGATAAAAACATGTTTGCATTATTCTGACAAGTTTAATATTTAAAAAATTTTTTATTAATTTTAAGTGTTTTTTAAAAATGACAGTAAAGAAACACAAACATTTCTAACATATAATCATTCCGTTCTACATTATAATCAGTAATTCACAATATCATCACATAGTTGCATATTCATCATCATGATCATTTCTTAGAACATTTGCATCAATTCAGAAAAAGAAATAAAAAGACAATAGAAAAAGAAATAAAATGAAAACAGAATTAAAAAAAAGATTATACATACCATACCCCTTACCCCTCCCTTTCATTGATCACTAGCCTTTCAAACTAAATTTATTCTAACATTTGTTCCCCCTATTATTCATTTTTATTCCATATGTTCTACTCATCTGTTGACAAGGTAGATAAAAGGAGCATCAGACACAAGGTTTTCACAATCACACAGTCACATTGCTAGAGCTATATCATTATACAATCATCTTCAAGAAACATGGCTATTGGAACACAGCTCTACATTTTCAGGCAGTTCCCTCCAGCCTCTCCATTACATCTTGAATAACAAGGTGATATCTACTTAACGTGTAAGAATAACCTCTAGGATAACATCTGAACGCTGTTTGGAATCTCTCAGCCATTGACACTTTGTCTCATTTCACTCTTCCCCCTTTTGGTCGAGAAGGTTTTCTCAGTCCCTTGATGCTGAATCTCAGCTCATTCTAGGATTTCTGTCCCATGTTGCCAGGAAAGTTCACACTCCTGGGAGTCATGTCCCACGCAGACAGGGGGAGGGGTGGTGAGTTTGCTTGTTGCGTTGGCTGGAGAGAGAGGCCACATCTGAGCAACAAAAGAGGCTCTCTTGGGGATGACTCTTAAGTCTAATTTTAAGTAGGCTTGACCTATCCTTTGTGGGGTTAAGTTTCATATGAACAAACCCCAAGACTGGGGGCTCAGCCTATAGCTTTGGTCCACATTGCTTGTGAGAATATCAAGAATTCTCCACTTGGGGAAGTTGAATTTTCCCCTTTCTCACTGTTCCCCGAAGGGGACTTTCCCACTCACTGATCAAATCACTCTGGGATTCATCGGGGCATCACTCTGGACAAACCAACAAAATCTCATGTCCTATCCAAGGTTCAAAGTACTGTTGGTGTTCAATCAAGCTGTCTACATAAGTTATATTAGGAAATGCACTAGTCAAAATACAAATTTTGTACCAAACAAACATTTTTTTGCTTTAGTCTCATACATAAGTTAAAGTTTTAAAATATTAATTGCCATCTATTTTCGGCACCCTGCAGTAATGACATTGCTTTGTTCTTCCTCATGCAAAAGCATTTTTTAAATTTGTACACTTAGTCACTATTATTATACACCTCAGGCATTCCTAGATTATACCATCTCAATCTTTATCGTCTATTTTTCCTTCTGATTTCATTTATGCCCCCAGGCTTCCTCCCTCTATCATTCTTACATGCAGCTTCATTCAGTGTTTTAACATAATTGTATTACAGTTAGGTAGTAATGTGCTGTCCATTTCTGATTTTTTATATTCAGTCCTGTTGCACAATCTGTATCCCTTCAGCTCCAATTACCCAATATCTTACTCTATTTCTATCTCCTGATGGTCTCTGTTACCAACGAAATATTCCAAGTTTATTCGTGTTGTTATGTACTTCGTAACTTTATTCTGTCTTACAGCTGCATAATATCCCATCGTATGAATATACCACAGTTTGTTTAGCCATTCATCTGTTGATGGACATTTAGGCTGTTTCCATCTCTTGGCAATTGTAAATAATGCTTCTATAAACATTGGTGTGCAAATGTCCATTTGTGTCCTTGCCCTCGTGTCCTTTGAGTAGATACCTAGCAATGGTATTGCCGGGTCATATGGCAATTCTATATTCAGTTTTTTGAGGAACCACCAAACTGCCTCCACAGAGGTTGCACCATTTGACATTCCCACCAACAGTGGATAAGTGTGCTTCTTTCTCTACATCCTCTCTTGCACTTGTCATTTTCTGTTTTGTTGATAATGGCTATTCTGGTGGGTGTGAGATGATATCTCATTGTGGTTTGATTTGCATTTCTCTAATGGCCAGGTAAGTTGAGCATCTCTTCATGTGCCTTTTGGCCATTTGTATTTCCTCTTCTGAGAAGTGTCTGTTCAAGTCTTTTGCCCATTTTGCAATTGGATTGGTTGTCTTTTTGTTGTTGAGTTGAACCATCTCTTTATAAATACTGGATACTAGACCTTTAGTGTTATTACTGTACGGGTAGTACTTTCTTTTACCATTTTGCCTTTTGGATTTTATATGTCATATCTAATTTTCCTTCTTTTTACCTTTACTCTAGAAAGGAGTCTTCCTTTCTACACTCTTCTCCACACCTCTCTCTTCTGTCTTTTCATATCTGTCTTTAGTGTTCCCTTTAGCATTTCTTGCAGAGCTGGTCTCTTGGTCACAAATTCTTTCAGTGATTTTTTATCTGAAAATGTTTTAATTTCTCCCTTATTTTTCAAGGAAAATTTTGCTGGATATAGAATTCTTGGTTGGCAGTTTTTCTCTTTTAGTAATTTAAATATATCATCCCACTGTCTTCTTGCCTCCATGGTTTTTGCTGAGAAATCTACACATAGTCTTATTGGGCTTTCCTTGTACATGTTGGATTGCTTTTCTCTTGCTGCTTTCAAGATTTTCTCTTTCTCTTTGACCTCTGACATTGTGATTAGTAAATGTCTTGGAGTATGTCTATTTGGATCTATTCTCTTTGGGGTATGCTGCACTTCTTGGATCTGTAATTTTAAGTCTTTCATAAGAGTTGGGAAATTTTCAGTGATAATTTCCTCCATTAGTTTTTCTCCTCCTTTTCCCTTCTCTTCTCCTTCTGGGACACCCACAACACATATATTCATGTGCTTCATATTGTCCTTCAATTCCCTGAGTCCCTGCTCATATTTTTCCATTTTTTTTCCTATAGTTTCTGTTTCTTGTCGGATTTCAGATGTTCCATCCTACAGTTCAGAAATCCTATGTTCTGTCTCTCAAAATCTACCATTGTAGGTTTCCATTGTTTTTTTTTCATCTCTTCTACCGTGCCTTTCATTCCAATAAGTTCTGTGATTTGTTTTTTCAGACTTTTGATTTCTTCTTTTTGTTCTTTCCTTGCCTTCTTTATATCCTCCCTCAATTCACTGATTTGGTTTTTGATGAGGTTTTCCATGTCTGTTTGTATATTCTGAATTAAATGTTTCAGCTCCTGTATATCACTTGAATTGTTGGTTTGTTCCTTTGACTGGGCCATATCTTCAGTTTTCCTAGTGTGATTTGTTATTTTTTGCTGGCATCTAGGCATTTAATTACCCTAATTAGTTTATTCTGGAGATTGCTTTCACTTCTTTTACCTAGGGTTTTCTTGCTGCATGAATTTGTTGTCTCTCTGTTCTTTGACATTCAGTTCAGCTTTTTCTGGACCTCTAGCTTAGGTTTTGTTTAACAGAGGGGAATTTTTCAGTTCTTGTTTTCTTGTTTCTTGCCCTGCTTGTATGGTGCCTTTTTTCCCCCACCCTTAGGAGGGTCTTCGTAGGTATTATAGACCCCAGCCGGATTTTCCCAGACCAAACTGGCCTCCTAT
This sequence comes from Tamandua tetradactyla, assembly GCF_023851605.1. Lineage (NCBI taxonomy): Eukaryota > Metazoa > Chordata > Mammalia > Pilosa > Myrmecophagidae > Tamandua > Tamandua tetradactyla. The sequence goes on from NC_135335.1 coordinate 13,296,282, forward strand.
CAGCAGGATGGAGTCACCTGCTTTGGTTTTCCCTGAGGGTGAGACTCAGCAGGTTGAAAGACTTTCCTGTGAAGTCTCTGGGCTCTGTTTTTCTTATCCTGCCCAGTATGTGGCACTTGTCTGACTGCAGGTCCCACCAGCATAAGATGATGTGGCACCTTTAACTTTGGCAGACTCTCCCTGCTGGGGGCATGGTGGAGACAGAGGAGAGGTTGTAGGCTGGTTTTAATGGCTTCAAATTACCAAGCCCTGGTGTCTGAATTCCTTGAGGGAGGGATTCCACCTGAGTGGGGTTTCAACCCTCCCCTGGGGAAGGCACAGTTTCCAGACAAGCCCTCAAACGAGCTTGTTTCTGCCTATGCCTGGGGCAGTTGCAGCCTGAGAAGTTTTGCCGCTGTATCCAAAGGCAGTCAAGCCTTTGTAGAAACACAGCCACAAAAACCTCTGTTTCTTTTTTTTTTTTCTTTTTCCATCAGCCCTGCCCCCTTGGCACCAGGGCAAAAAATGAGCGACCTCTGCTTTGACCAGGTTCACCTGAGCTGGGAGCCTATTTTTAGTAGTCAGAATTTGTTAATTAACTCCACAATTGGCATTTGGTTGGGCCCCCTGCTGTTGGCAAAGTCTCTTTCCTTTCCCCTCTGGGAAGCAGCCTGTGGGGGAGGGGTGCCAGTCGCCATGGCTAGGAGAACTCACGGTTCTGGGGGGGCTTGCAGCCAGTCCAGCTGGTCCAGACTGGGGTACGCTGTATGTCCGGTCACTGACGTGGCCCCAGGAGCTGTTCTGTTCTGTGTCTGGTTATTTAGTAGTTATTCTGGAAGACGAACTAAAATGTGCACATTGCTAAGCCGCCATCTTGGCCCAGACCTCTCGACAAGTTTAATTTTGACCACAATTGTATAGGATGTTGGATTGAAGATAGTTTCCCAAATCATTTTGATAACTTAAGTACGTAAAGCATACAAGATGTGTTTTTATTTGTAAAAAGAGAGAAATTTTGTCCTCAAATAAGCTGACTGGTTTTTACAGAATAAGCGAAAAGAAAATGTAAGACAAAACCTGAAGAAAGTTACAGAATATTTGCAGAAAAGAAAATTATAGCCAAAATTAGATATGATGTTTTTTAAAAATCAATTGTTTTATTTAGTTTGGGTGCATGGTCTAGGAATCAAACCTGGGTCTCCCGCATGGAAGGCGAGCATTCTACCACTGAACCATCTGTGCACCCCTATTTATAAGATTTTTAAGAGCCTGAGTATCAAAATGTATATTGATGTGAACTAAAATTTAGCTTTCTGTCTATTAAAGGGACAAAGTTTTCTTCGATTATTAGTCTGTTTTAGTAAGAGATTTGTATTAGTTAGGGTTCTTTAGAGAAACAGAACCAATAGGAGATATCTGTAAATATGAGATTTATAAACATGTCTCACAACCCTGGGAATGGAAAAGTCCAAGGGCAGGCTGTGAAGCTGGCAGCTCTGATGAAGAGCCTGGACGAATTCCACAGGAGAGGCTTGCTGGCTGAAGAAGCATGAAAAAGTCTACTTTCTTCCTCAAAAGTCATCAACCGATTGGATTATCTTGTTGGTGGGAGATGGGCCTTAGTTGAACGTGGATGTCATCAGCCACAGATGCAATCAACTGACTGACGATTTAGTACACTAGCCTATTGGTTTATCAATCAGCCATGAAATATCTTTGCAAAAAACAGTCAGGCCAGTGCTTGCCTGACCAGACACCTGGGCATCATCACTTGGCCAAGTGGACATCAGAAACTAACCATCACAAAGTTATAAAAAAATTTTTTTCCTGAATAATCGGTGTAAAAAGCAGAAATTTTGTGTTTTATCAAAATAACTTCTTGTACTTTATGTTTACCTTATCATGTCCTTGGTTGTTCAAGAAAAAAGCAAGCAAACATTGTTTCACAGTAACCCATTTTCCTGTTTAACATAAGGTTCAACTCAAGGTGAAACCCTAAAGAATGCCATTTTCTATTTCAAACTGTTTGAGATTTTCCAGAAGGCCCCTGGAGGATCTAAAAGGATTTGTTCTTTCACCTTGTGTGCTGGTTTGAAAAGAAGTATGCCCCCTAAGAAAAGCCATGCTTTAATATAAATCTCATTTCTTAAATGTAGAATAATCCCTATTCAGCACTGTATATTTGAAACTGTAATGAGATCATCTCCCTGGTTGATGTGATTTAGTTAAGAACGGTTGTTTAAACTGGATTAGGGGATGACATGTCTCCACCCATTTGAGTGGGTCTTGATTAGTTTCTGAAGTCCTATAAAAGAGGAAACATTTTGGAGAATGAGAGACTCAGAGAGAGCAGAGAATGCTGCAGCACCACGAAGCAGAGAGTCCATTGGAAATGAAGAAGGAAACTGCCTCCCAGGGAGCTTCATGAAACCAGAAGCCAGGAGAGTAAACTAGCAGATGATGCATTATTTGCCATGTGCCCTTCCAGCTGAGAGAGAGAAGCCCTAACTGTGTTCGCCATGTGCCTTCTCACTTGAGAGAGAAACCCTGAATTCCATCAGCCTTCTTGAACCAAGGTATCTTTTCCCTGGATGCCTTTGATTGGACATTTCTATAGACTTGTTTTAATTGGGACATTTTCTTGGCCTTAGAACTGTAAACTTGCAACTCATTAAATTTTCCCTTTTAAAAGCCATTCCATTTCTGGTATATTGCATTCTAGCAGCTAGCAAACTAGAACACCTTGCTAAAAAAAAAAAAAAAACAAAAGATTTGCTAAAAATACTTACGCTCATTTCATATGTTATGAATTGTATAGGAAGTGTTGTCAAATTAAAAGGAATTTTCTAACCTTTTGATAGTTGAATTTGGATTCATGAAATACTGTTCTTATAAACATTTAAAATTATATAAAATTCTTGAAGATTTGACAATGTTCTCACTATCCATGTTATATCTGCATAATGTTGGACAATGGTATAGTATTTTTAGTCATGGCTTGCAGTTATTCTTAGTAAATTGTTACATATCACAGAAATAACCAAATTTCTTTGTGAGTTACACTGTTTTACTGATACTTCTCTGAAAGTGCATACAGCCAACTGCAAGTCAAAGCTCTTTGGTGTGTTTGAAATCAGTTGTCCCGTCCTCTAGTTTGCTTATTCTTTCTTCTGCCTCTTCGAATCTGTGTTGTGTGTATCTAGTATATTTTTAATTTGGTCTACAGCATCTTTAATCTCTGTGATATCTGCTATTTTTCTATTTATTCTTTCAAATTCCTCTTTATGTTCTTATAGTGTCTTCTTGATCTCCTTTATGTCATTAGCCATCCCACAGATTTTATCTAGCAGAGTTGTACAAACATCTTTAATTAGTTGTTCCAAAGTCTATGTCTCCTCCAGTGTTTTAATTTGGTCATTAGGCTGGGCTATATCTGTCTGCATCTTGCTATGCTTAGTGATCTTCTGTTGCATTCGAGGCACGTAAATATCTTGATTGAGTTCCTTTGGAAGTATGGATACACAGGGGGCTGGTGTGCAGGCAGGAGGTGAGTGGGTGCATGGAGCATGGGGGATCCTGGGTATCAGGATATAGGGTAGGTGGCACAGAGGTCAAGACACGGGGAGGGCAGAGTGTTGGCATGTCTTTGTGCAAGAGGTGGGGTCCAAGAGACCCAGGATGTAGATGTGGGAATGTGTAAGGGTGGGACAGGGGTCACAGGGATTTCAGGACATGGGTGAGGAGATGGAGATATCAGGTGGGTGGGGTCCTAAGACAGGTACCCAGAATCAGGGGGGATTAGAGCAGGGGTGCATGCATGTGCAGGATGGAGGGCTATGTAGCACAGATGTGCATGTGAGCACCTGCCAGCTGTGGGAGCACTGTGCCTGCACCAGGAGGATGGGGCAATGGTGCACATGCATAGGGCAGGGGGTTGGGGTGTAAAGGTCAAGAGGCCAGTGCACAAACACATTGGAACCAGGCAGCAGGGAGCACGTAGCTGTGCGTGGGCCTAGGGGGTGGGGCCCTTGTGTGCACATGTGCAGAGCTCAGGGACAGCCACTAGGGTTGTTCCTGTGAGGGCTGGAGGTGAGTGTGGCCTGGTTGCACAAGTTAGCACTTGCCCAGAGCTGGGAGGCATGACAGGGGTGCACACGTGCATGTGTGTGGATCTGGGAGAGTTGTGCACTGATGTACACATGTGCAGAGCTCAGGAAAAGTGGAGTAGGGTTGTGCAATTGTATGCGCTGGGGGCGAGTGCAGCCTGGGTAAGAAGGTGAGTGCCCGCACTCTTTAGGGATATTTGGGCTATGCCCATTTTAACTTTTTCATGTTGGAAGGAGCTGTTGATAATATAGGATAGGGGGATGGAACTAGTTGTTGTTCTGGAGAGGCTGGCCCCTCTGCATTTCAGGACTTACCTGGTCCAGGAACCCATCTGGAAGTTGTAGGTTTCTGTGCATGGAACTTTTGTAGAATCTTATAAAATACCCTAGATGTTCTTTAGGACTGGCTGGAATGGTTTTGGTTGATGGTTGGCAAGTTACCATAGGTAGTGATGTCTAGCTGAAGCTTGCATTTAAGAGTGACCTCCGGAGTAGCCTCGACTCTATTTGAACTGTCTCAGCCAATGATACCTTATCTGTTACACTTCTTTTCCCCCTTTTGGTCAGGATGGCATTGTCGGTAACATGGTGCCAGGTCCAGGTACATCCCTGGGAGTCATCTCCCATGCTGCCAGGTGGACTTTCACCCCTGGATGTCGTATCTCATGTAGGGGGGTGGGCAATGATTTCACTTGCAGAGTTGGGCTCAGAAAGAGAGAGAGGCCACATCTGAGCAACAAAAGAGGTCCTCTGGAAGTGACTCTTAGGCATAGCTACAGGTAGGCTAATCTTCTCTGCTACATACACAAGCTTCACAAGAGCAAGCCTCAAAATCAAAGGCTTGGCCTATTTTAAATCTGATTTGATTATGTATGTTGGAAAATTTCCATTAGATTATCTCCATGGAGATGTAGCACCACCCATTCCAGGTGGGCCTTGATTGGTTTACTAAAGTTCTTTAAAAGAAGAAACATTTTGGAGAGAGCCAGAAATGACAGAAGACTCAGAAATGACAGAGAGAGAGAGAGAGCTGACAGAAACTTCAGAGCAGACCTGACACAGATGCCAACATTTGGAGAACAGAGACATAGGTGTTTGGAGATGATTGGAGCAGATGTCACCATTAAATGCTAAGCAAGCCAGAGAGAGAGCCAAGGGAAGTGAAGAGATAAAAGCCAGCTTAGGAGAAGCAAAATGAGGAACCACACAGGAACAGAGGCTGAAATCAATGGAACCCAGGTGTAAGGGACCAGCATTCACCAGCAACATGACTATCCGGCTGACAGACGTGTTCCACCATTGGCCTTCCTTGAATTAAAGTATCTTCATCTGGATATCTTAGTTTGGACATTTTTATAAGTTTAGGAGTGTAAACTTGCAACTTATTAAATTCCCCATTTTAAAAGCTTATCCATTTCTGATATATTGCATTCCAGCTGCCTACAAACTAAAACGACTTCACATGTATCAACTTTTTTTTTCATTTTGTTCTTGTGTATTAACTTTTTATTGAAGCAAAACTAAAGTCCTGAGCCAGAAAGGCTAAATATGAAACTTAGGAAAACAGATGGCCCTTCTGCAGGTGCTATGGCATATCAACTATCTGTTCTTAAGAACTGGGGAGAGGGACTTCCGGAGAAGATGGCAGCTTAGTAAGGCACGCGGGTCTTAGTTCCTCCTCCAGAACAACTACTAAAGAACTAGAAACAGTACAGAACAGCTCCTGGAGCCACGACAGAGACCAGAAACACAGCGTACCCCATTCTGGAACGGCTGGACCAGCTAAGAGACTCCACTGCGGTGAGGTCCCCGAGAGGCGCGCGCTTCCCCGGACCACGGTGGCTGGCGGCCAGAGCTTCCTCCCTCCTTCCCGGGCCGGCTGGGAGCTTTGGATCAGGTTCCCCAAGCCGCAGCAGCCGGCGCCCCTCCCCACGCGCGGCTTCCCGGGCCAGCTGGGAGCCTCGGAGCAGCGGTCCCCCAACCTGCGGTGGCCGGCGACCGGAGCCCCTTCCACACACGCGGCTTTCCGGGCCAGCTGGGAACCTTGGATCGGCGGTTTCCCAAGCCATGGCGGCCCTCCCACGCACGGCTTCCCGGGCCGGCTGGGAGCCTCGGAACAGCGGTCCCTCAAGCCGTGGTGGCCGGCAACCGCAGCCCCTTCCACACATGCGGCTTCCAGGGCCGGCTGGGAGCATCCGAACAGTGGTTCCCCAAGCCATGGCGGCTGGCGACCCTCCCCCACAGGCGACTTCCCAGAGGGAAAGGAAAGAGTCTCCAACAGTAGTAGAGACTGAGCCCAACCTAACACCAATAGTGGCATTAATGAACAACTTCTGACTACTAAAAATAGGCCCTCAGCTCAGGCGAAACTGATCAAGGCAGAAATCACCGATTGGGCTAACTGAAAAAGAAGAAAGGGGGCAAAAAAGAGCCTTCTGTGGCTGTTTCTACGGAGGCTTCATTGCCTCTGGGCTCAGCGCTGGGATTACACAGGTTACAACTGCCCTGAATGCAGAAACAGGCTGCTTTCAGGGCTCTCTACCACTTGAACCTTCCCCGCGGGAGAGGTGAAACACAATTCAGGTGGAATCCCTCTCTCAAGGAACTCAGATCCCAGGACTTCACAATTTGAAGCCATTAAAACCAACCTACAACCTTTCCTCTGTCTCCACCACACACCCAGCAGCGAGAGTCTTCCAAAGTTAAAGGAGCCACAACATCTTTTGCTGGTGGAACCCGCAGACAGACAAGCACCACATACTGGGCAGGATAAGAAAAACAGAGCCCAGAGACTTCACAGGAAAGTCTTTCAACCTTCTGGGTCCCACATTCAGGGAAATCTGATTAAATGCCCAGACGCCAGCAAAAAATAACAAATCACACCAGAAAAATTGAAGATATGGCCCAGTCAAAGGAACAAACCAATAGCTCAAATGAGATACAGGAGCTGAGACAACTAATTCTGAATATACAAACAGAAATGGAAAACCTCTTCAAAAACCAAATCAATAAATTGAGGGAGGACATGAAGAAGGCATGGGATCAACAAAAAGAAGAAATGGAAAGTCTGAAAAAACAAATCACAGAACTTATGGGATTGAAAGACACAGTAGAAGAGATGAAAAAAACAATGGAAACCTACAATGGTAGATTTAAAGAGACAGAGGATAGAATTAGTGAAGTGGAGGATGGAACATCTGAAATCCAAAAAGAAACAGAAAATGTAGGGAAGGGAATGGAGGAATTTGAGCAGGGGCTCAGGGAATTGAATGATAATATGAAGCGCACAAATATACGTGTTGTGGGTGTCCCAGAGGGAAAAGAGAAGGGAAAAGGAGGAGGAAAACTAATGGAAGAAATTATCACTGAAAATTTCCCAACTCTTATGAAAGACTTAAAATTACAGATCCAAGAAGTGCAGCGCACCCCAAAGAGAATAGACCCAAATAGGCATTCTCCAAGACACTTACTAGTTAGAATGTCAGAGGTCAAAGAGAAAGAGAGGATCTTGAAAGCAGCAAGAGAAAAACAATCCATTACATACAAGGGAAACCCAATAAGACTATGTGTAGATTTCTCAGCAGAAACCATGAAGCTAGAAGACAGTGGGATGATATATTTAAATTACTAAAAGAGAAAAACTGCCAACCAAGACTTCCATATCCAGCAAAATTGTCCTTCAAAAATGAGGGAGAAATTAAAACATTTTCAGACAAAAAGTCACTGAGAGAATTTGTGACCAAGAGACCAGCTCTGCAAGAAATACTAAAGGGAGCACTAGAGTCAGATACGAAAAGACAGAAGAGAGAGGTATGGAGAAGAGTGTAGAAAGAAGGAAAATCAGATAGGATATATATAATACAAAAGGCAAAATGGTAGAGGAAAGTATTACCTGAACAGTAATAACACTAAATGTTAATGGACTGAATCCCCCAATCAAAAGACAGAGACTGGCAGAATGGATTAAAAAAACAGGATCCTTCTATATGCTGTCTACAGGAAACACATCTTAGACCCAAAGATAAACATAGGTTGAAAGTGAAAGGTTGGGAAAAGATATTTCATGCAAATAACAACCAGAAAAGAGCAGGAGTAGCTATACAAATATCCAACAAATTAGACTTCAAATGTAAAACAGTTAAAAGAGACAAAGAAGGATACTATCTACTAATAAAAGGAACAATTAAACAAGAAGACATAACAATCATAAATATTTATGCACCGAATCAGAATGCCCCAAAATACGTGAGGAATACACTGCAATCACTGAAAACGGAAATAGACACATCTACCATAATAGTTGGAGACTTCAATTCACCACTCTCATCAATGGACAGAACATCTAGACAGAGGATCAATAAAGAAACAGAGAATTTGAATATTACAATAAATGAGCTAGACTTAACAGACATTTATAGGACATTACACCCCACAACAGCAGGATACACCTTTTTCTCAAGTGCTCATGGATCATTCTCAAAGACAGACCATATGCTGGGTCACAAAGCAAGTCTCAACAAATTTTAAAAGATTGAAATCATACACAACACTTTCTCGGATCATAAAGGAATGAAGTTGGAAATCAATAATAGGCAGAGTGCCAGAAAATTCACAAATATGTGGAGGCTCAACAACACACTCTTAAACAATGAGTGGGTCAAGGAAGAAATTACAAGAGAAATTAGTAAATATCTCGAGGTGATGAAAATGAAAACACAACATATCAAAACCTATGGGACGCAGCAAAGGCAGTGCTAAGAGGGAAATTTATTGCCCTAAATGCCTATATCAGAAAAGAAGAAAAGGCAAAAATTCAGGAATTAACTATCCACTTGGAAGAACTGGAGAAAGAACAGCAAACTGACCCCAAAGCAAGCAAAAGGAAAGAAATAACAAAGATTAGAGCAGAAATAAATGAAATTGAGAACATGAAAACAATAGAGAAAATCAATAAGACCAGAAGTTGGTTCTATGAGAAAATCAATAAGATTGATGGGCCCTTAGCAAGATTGACAAAAAGAAGAAGAAAGAGGACACAAATAAATAAGATCAGAAATGGAAGAGGAGACATAACTACTGACCTCACAGAAATAAAGGAGGTAATAACAGGATACTATGAACAACTTTATGCTAATAAATACAACAATGTAGATGAAATGGACAAGTTCCTAGAAAGGCATGAACAACCAGCTTTGACTCAAGAAAAAATACACGACCTCAACAAATCAATCACAAGTAAAGAAATTGAATCAGTCATTCAAAAGCTTCCCAAAAAGAAAAGTCCAGGACCAGACGGCTTCACATGTGAATTCTATCAAACATTCCAGAAAGAATTAGTACCAACTCTCCTCAAACTCTTCAAAAAAATTGAAGTGGAGGGAGACCTACCTAATTCATTCTATGAAGCCAACATCACCCTCATACCAAAACCAGGCAAAGATATTACAAAAAAAGAAAACTACAGACCAATCTATCTAATGAATATAGATGCAAAAATCCTCAACAAAATTCTAGCAAATCGAATCCAGCAACACATTAAAAGAATTATACATCATGACCAAGTAGGATTCATCCCAGGTATGCAAGGATGGTTCAACATAAGAAAATCAATTAATGTAATACACCATATCAACAAATCAAAGCAGAAAAATCAAATGATCATCTCAATTGATGCAGAGAAGGCATTTGACAAGATTCAACATCCTTTCCTGTTGAAAACACTTCAAAAGATAGGAATACAAGGGAACTTCCTTAAAATGATAGAGGGAATATATGAAAAACCCACAGCTAATATCATCCTCAATGGGGAAAAATTGAAAACTTTCCCCCTAAGATCAGGAACAAGACAAGGATGTCCATTATCACCACTATTATTCGACATTGTGTTGGAGGTTCTAGCCAGAGCAATTAGACAAGAAAAAGAAATACAAGGCATCAAAATTGGAAAGGAAGAAGTAAAACTATCACTGTTTGCAGACGATATGATACTATACGTCGAAAACCCGGAAAAATCCGCAACAAAACTACTAGAGCTAATAAATGTGTACAGCAAAGTAGCAGGTTACAAGATCAACATTCAAAAATCTGTAGCATTTCTATACACTAGCAATGAACAAGCTGAGGGGGAAATCAAGAAACGAATTCCATTTACTGAAAAGAAATGGAATAAAGTACTAAAAGAATAACTAAAAGAATAAAGTACTTAGGAATAAATTTAACTAAAGAGACAAAAGACCTATACAAAGAAAACTACAAAAAACTGTTAAAAGAAATCACAGAAGACCTAAATAGATGGAAGGGCATACTGTGTTCATGGATTGAAAGACTAAATATAGTTACGATGTCAATCCTACCTAAATTGATTTACAGATTCAATGCAATACCAATCAAAATCCCAACAACTTATTTTTCGGAAATAGAAAAACCAATAAGCAAATTTATCTGGAAGGGCAGGGTGCCCTGAATTGCTAAAAGTACCTTGAGGGAAAAAAACGAAGGTGAAGGTCTCAAGCTGCTGGACTTTAAGGCATATTATGAAGCCACAGTGGTCAAAACAGCATGGTATTGGCATAAAGATAGATATATCGACCAATGGAATCGAATAGAGTGCTCAGATATAGACCCTATCATCTATGGACATTTTATCTTTGATAAGGCAGTCAAGCCAATTCACCTGGGACAGAACAGTCTCTTCAATAAATGGTGCCTAGAGAACTGGATATCCATATGCAAAAGAATGAAAGAGGACCCGTATCTCACACCCTATACAAAAGTTAACTCAAAATGGATCAAAGATCTAAACATTAGTTCTAAGACCATAAAACAGTTAGAGGAAAATGTAGGGAGATATCTTATGAAACTTACAATTGGAGGTGGTTTTATGGACCTTAAACCTAAAGCAAGAGCACTGAAGAAAGAAAGAAATAAATGGGAGCTCCTCAAAATTAAACACTTTTGTGCATCAAAGAACTTCATCAAGAAAGTAGAAAGACAGCCTACACAATGGGAGACAATATTTGGAAACGACATATCAGATAAAGGTCTAGTATCCAGAATTTATAAAGAGATTGTTCAATTCAACAACAAAAAGACAGCCAACCCAATTACAAAATGGGAAAAAGACTTGAACAGACACCTCTCAGAAGAGGAAATACAAATGGCCAAAAGGCACATGAAGAGATGCTCAACGTCCCTGGCCATTAGAGAAATGCGAATGAAAACCACAATGAGATATCATCTCACACCCACCAGAATGGCCATTATCAACAAAACAAAAAATGACAAGTGCTGGAGAGGATGCGGAGAAAGAGGCACACTTATTCACTGTTGGTGGGAATGTCAAATGGTGCAACCACTGTGGAAGGCAGTTTGGCGGTTCCTCAAAATCTGAGTATAGAATTGCCATACGACCCAGCAATACCACTGCTAGGTATCTACTCAAAGGACTTAAGGGCAAAGACACAAACGGACATTTGCACACCAATGTTTATAGCAGCATTATTTACAATTGCAAAGAGGTGGAAGCAGCCAAAGTGTCCATCAACAGACGAGTGGCTAAACAAACTGTGGTATATACATACGATGGAATATTATGCAGCTTTAAGACAGAATAAACTTATGAAGCATGTAATAACATGGATTGACCTAGAGAATATTATGCTGAGTGAGATTAGCCAAAAACGAAAGGACAAATACTGCATGGTCCCACTGAGGTGAACTGACATTAGAGAATAAACTTGGAATATGTCATTGGTAACAGACCATCAGGAGTTAGAAACAGGGTAAGATAATGGGTAATTGGAGCTGAAGGGATACAGACTGTGCAACAAGACTGGATACAAAAACTCAAAAATGGACAGCACAATACTACCTAATTGTAATGTAATTATGTTAAAACACTGAATGAAGCTGCATCTGTGCTATAGTTTTTGTTTGTTTATTTGGTTTTTTATATATTTTTTATTTTTATTTTTTTCTCTATATTATCATTTTATTTCTTTTTCTGTTGTCTTGCTATTTCTTTTTCTAAATCGATGCAATGTACTAAGAAATGATGATCATACATCTATGTGATGATATTAAGAATTACTGATTGCATATGTAGAATGGAATGATTTCTAAATGTTGTGTTAGTTAATTTTTTTTAATTAATAAAAAAAGAAATAGTAAAAAAAAAAAAAAAAGAACTGGGGAGACTGTAAAAATGTGGCCCAGTGATTCTACCTTAGTAGAGAAGGATACCTGGGGAGAGGGCTCTAGACTGCAGTATTCCTTTGCTCCACAATAGAGCAGGGGCTCCTTGCCCTGCTTCTTTCCAGCTAAATCCTTCCTCATTCTCATCAGCTGTTCTGACTCAAATAATCTTTTGAGAGACTCGGTATAATTGCAAGGTCTCTTCATTGCTCAATCATTTTAGATTGCAAAACTCCAAATGTTGGCATCATTAAATTTAATTACGCTCATGTTTAGAGATGAAAATACCAGGGGCATTTCCCATTAAATTTATATGTTTAGTCCAAGCCACTCTTCTGACCTTTTGACTCACATATCCAATGTCTGCTTGTTCATTTCCACTGGGATGTCTTACCACCATATCCGAAGTAACGTGTCTAAGCCCAAAATTTTCATCTCACACTTTACCTCCCAAATCTGCTTCCATTCTGTTGTCTTCTCCATCATTATGAATACCCTTGTCATTTAGTGGGACAAGCAAAGACCTGGGAGTCATTTTTGAAACTTGCCTCTCCATGAACCCCACAATTAATCCATGGACAAGTCTTGTGAGTTCTACTTCTAGAAATAAATCTCATCACTTTTCCTTGTCTTCAGTGCTTCCGTTGTCATTGAAGCTATTTTCATTGTGTGACTTCCAGTAACAATTCCTAACTAGGCTTCCTGTTTCTATCAACCTTTAACTCCTAACCATTTCCCACAGAGTTAGCTAGAGCAATTTTTTAAGATTTAAGATCATGTCAGTTTCCTACTTAAAACCATTCACTGGCTATATCAGTAATGCAAGGCTAGTTTAACATTTGAAAGTCAATCAATGCAACCCACCACATTAATAGAATAAAGGAGAAACCATGTGATCATTTCGCAGTAGATGCAGAAAAAGCATTTGACAAAATTCAGCAACCTTCATGTTAACAACTTTCAACAACCAAGAAGTAGAAGGGAGCTTCCTTTACCTGATAAGGGTATCTATGAAAATCTACAGCTAACATCATGTTTAAGGGTCAGAGACTAAATACCTTCCCTCCAAGATGAGGGACAGGGTAAGAATGTCTGCTCTCAGTAAGATACCGGACAAAAGTGGTGGTTTCCCTGCCATGTGCACACAACAGCCAATCCATGACACCAGGGTTTCAGAGAGAGAAAGAGTGTAAAAATCTGTCTTCCTAAGTCTAGAAAGTCAAGGTTTTTATGGATTCAAACAAGGGGAGATGGACTTGTTACCATTACAACATCAAGTATAAGCAGGGCTGTGGCTAGCCAGAATGGCCATTACAGTAGTCAGTATAAACAAGGGTTAGACTACTTGAGTTTCAGTAACTTCAGGTATTTCTACCTATCGTACAATGTGTAAAGAAAAACATCTCAATAATGATTCAGTAATCATAATCCTTTGTTAATACTTAATTTTTCAGTTCCAATTACTTCTATTCAACATTGTACTGGACAATGTCACCAGTACAGTAAGGCAAGAAAAGGAAACAAATGTATTCAGACTAGGCAGGAAAAAGTGAAACTGTCGTTATTTGCAGAGAACCGGATGCATTTGTAGAAAATTCTATGGAATATGTTTTTAAAAAATCCAACTAGAGGCCCATGCTCTACCCTCTCCAAAAAAAACTTTTTTTTGATGGTGCGGCAATTACAGGATAGCCACATGCAAAAAGAATAAAATGTGATCCCCACCATACATCATATTAAAAAAAATCTGAGTAGAATCAATAAATGAACTTGGCAAGGTTACAAGATGCAGGGTCAATGTATAAATATCAGTCATATTTCCATGTTCCACCAATAACAAAGTTAAATAAAATTTAAACTACCATTCATAGTGTCAAAAATATGAAATACTTATGGGTAAATTTTAGTGAGAGTTATGCAAAAAAACCTCTGTACTGAAAACCATTTGAAGCTCCATGTGAATGTCTAATAGATGTTTCAAACCTAACATGTTCAAACTGGCATTTTGAATTTTTCATTGCTACATCTGCTCCACTTCCTCAGCTTGCAACATAGCATCAAATCCACCCAGTTAGTTGATCAAGCTGAAAATCTAAGTCTTCCTTGATTTCCCTTATCCCTTCCTCATCATCAATATCCCACCCCCATATGACCAATTGTGAGTAGATCTTGATTGTGCCTCCAAAAGGCATTCGGAGTTTACCCACTTCTCTCCATCTCCATCACTTCTTCCTTCATCGAGTCCATTTCTATCTTTTGCCTGGACTGCAATAGTTTCCCAACTAGGCCCCATGTTTTCATTCTTGCCCCTTTACAGGCCATTCTTTACAAATAAGCCAAAGTAATCTTTTTTAAAAAAAATTTATTGAGAAATATCCACATATGTACAGTCCAACCATATCAGACAATCAGTGCCTCACAATATCACCACATAGCTGTGCATTCTTCACCATGATCATTTTTAGAACATCTGCATCACTCCAGAAACAGAGCAATCTTTTTAAAAATATAAACCACCTTATTTCTCTCCCCTGCCAAGAATCTTCCAGTGGTTTCTCATTATATTTCAAATAAAATTCAAACATCTGACCAGGGCCTTCAAGATTGTGGCCACTAAGTGTCAATGGCTGAGAGATTCCAAACAGAGTCAAGAGGTTATCCTGGAGGTTTTTCTTATGCATTAAATAGATATCACCTTGTTAGTCAAGATGTAATGGAGAGGCTGGAGGAAACTGCCTGAAAATGTAGAGCTGTGTTCCAGTAGCCGTGTTTCTTGAAGATGATTGTATAATGATACAGCTTTCACAATGTGACTGTGTGATTGTGAAAACCTTGTGTCTCATGCTCCTTTTATCTACCTTATCAACAGACGAGTAAAACATATGGAATAAAGGGGATGAATAATGGGGGAACAAATGTTAAGATAAATTTAATAGATTGAAATGCTGGTAGTCAATGAAAGGGAGGGGTAAGGGGTATGGTATGTATGAATTATTTTCTGTTTTCTTTTTATTTATTTTTCTGAATTGACACAAATGTTCTAAGAAACGATCATGATGATGAATATACAACTATGTGATGACATTGTGAATTACTGATTATATACGTAGAATGGAATGATCATATGTTAAGGAAAAAAAAAAGAGTAAGCACCCATCACTGGGCTGTCACCTGCCGGGCAGGACCCAGGCCTAATGGAGATCCCTCACATCAAAGCCTCAATAGTAACCCTCTCCATTCATTCTGCTCTTTACCAAGCCTTTCAAGTGAAAGCAAGGTTCATTCATCACTGAAGAATATCGAACACTCTGGTTGAAAGGCATTAACATAGGAGAAAACAAAAAGTTCAGACATCTTAAACCATATTTATGAGAATAACAATAACAGTAACAGCCAATACTTACTCAGTGCTTGGTAAGGGCCAACGGTGCTCAATGGTTTAGGATGCTGCATAATTTTTAGAGTGTTTAACATACAACTTATTAAATTCTTTCAGTTAAAAAAAAAAAAAGATTGTGGCCACTGCCTCCCTCTCAAACCTCTTTTACTTCTGCACCCCTCTCGGTCACTACACGTTCCAGTCACTCTGTGTCCTTTCTTTGCCTCAAAGAATCCAAGTTCACCACCCCCTCATTGTCTTTCCTTGGAATATCTTTCCCCTAGATCTTTACAAGTCTGGACCCGTATCATTTAGTTCTCAACATAAGTAAAGGCCCTTGCCCAAGAGAGGCCTTCTTTGTTTTCTTGAGTGTTACAGGTTGGAAGGGAGCACAGACATACAGTTCCTGATCCCTCTGCCCAAGAAGGTCCTGCCAGAGTGGGACAGAAGCCAGTCTTGTTGCATCACTGCTTTTTGCAGCACAGACCCATCACCAGGTGGGAATACTGCACTCATGATGTGTGTGCGTCCAGCTCAGGGCATTTATAAACAAGGCTCTGCTTGTTCCTAGCCTTGAGTCAGCACCAAGCAATAGTACATCCTCTTCCAGGGAAGGGTGTCATGACAGGGTCCAGGTGTCACTCCAATGCATTTTGGCTTCCAGCTCTCCAGCATTCCAAGGGGTATCCTATCTTATTGCTATTCTCTACTAGCTTATTTTTGTTTCTTCATAGGACACACCACCCTCTGAAATTGTTATCTGTCTCCCCCAACAAAATGTCAAATGCCATCTTGCTAAGAGCCTTTTCTTGTACATAGCAGCACCTTCAGAACAGTAGATATTCAATAATTATTTGTTTAAGGAGTGAGTACATTACCTCCTACCTCCTCTTGCCACACTCTGTTTCCTCTCCACCTTGTACCTTGGCTTCCCAACCCCCCCATACAGCTTACAAGGTCCTTCAGGGGCTGTACTTGCTTTTCCTCCAGCCTGATCTCTCACTCTTGTCCGAACTTCTACCCACCCCCCAGCCACTTCTGTTTTCTAGACCTTCTGGCCTTCTTTCAGATCCTCACAACTTGCCAAAATCTCTCTGATTTCTATCTTAAATAATCTCTTCTTACTTTTGGGAACTTTTTTGCCATCTCCCACTCCCCACTCACCTTTCACTTACTCCAAGCACTCTTCTTGGTTCTTAGGTTACTCTAGAAGCCATATTTCCCTTAGCACTGGGTCCTTGATGTCTTAGCATTAACTCACTAGCTTGCAAGTGGCTGGCTTCCACTCCATGCTGGGAGCTCCATGAGACCAGGGTCTACTCCATGAGAGAATGCAGATGTTACACACACACACACACACACACACACAAGGATCTTGAGAGGCATGCACAGATAATAATGGTGGTTATTTCTGTGTGGGCAGGAGAAGCATATCTTTTTATGTTTCAGCTCATCTGTAGTTTCTGACTTGCAATATGATCATCTCTTGTTTTTATAATAATAAAAAATAATAAAAGAGGTCTTAAGAACAGAAAGCCATCTGTTCTCTCAGATGTAATCCTAACTTGAGTTAAAAGACTAGGCTTGGTGATGTCTGTTGTACCCACTTTCTAACTCTAGCGGTTTGTTCAACTCATGCAACTACTCTAGGACTTGGTTTTTTTTTTTTCCTGCTTGAAAATGAAGAGTGGGGCTAGATCAGTGGTTCTTGTACTTTCGAGCTTTACATGGAGAAGCAAATTAAAAAGTGAAAATCAACCAGGTTTATGGAGAAAAGGATCTTAGCATGATGGCACTTGACATTTTGTTGGGGGAGACAGATAACAATTTCAGAGGGTGGTGTGTCCTATGAAGGAACAAAAATAGGCTATTAGAGAATAGCAATAAGATAGGATACCCCTTGGAATGCTGGGGAGCTGGAAGCCAAAATGCATTGGAGTGACACCTGGACCCTGTCATGGTATTATTTTGTTCAGTAAACACATTTTTTAAAACTCTATCATCTACTGTTGCCATCATTACATTAAAAATATTTTAGTACAAAAAAGTTATGACAAGGTGCATAGGCGGTTCAGGGATAGAATGCTTGCATTTCATGTGGGAGACCCAGGTTTGATTCCCGGACCATGGACCTAAAAAAAAAAGTTAAGACAATATTTTTTAAGAAAACCCAGCTATTTAAATTGCATAGACATAGTTGTATGGAAAGCTCAATATTTTCTTTGATTTTTTTATTTGTCCCTTAACTGGTGAAAACTGTTAAGTCCGGCACCAGTTTGTGGGCCAGCTCTTGATATCCACAATACAGAGTGGAAGCCAGCCACTTTCAAGCCAGTGAGTTAATGCTAGACCTTCAAAGACCAAGTACTAAGGGGAATATAGCTTCTAGAGTAACCTGAGAACCATGAAGGTTTTGTTCAACTCTAATATTCTGAGATTTTATGCACAGGGCTTTCTGTGTTACAGAGGTTGCACAGTAGAGCTCATCAATGCTGACCCTAAAAAAAATGGTGACGAATGGTTGTCAGCACTGAAGCCCCTGCTGTATGTGATCAACCTTGTTGCTAATACTTAAAACAACCTATGGGGTAGGTGGTGCAAATGACAAAACTGAAGTTTGAAAAGAATAAGCCACCTCCCCAAAGTCACACCGACCCAGGCCAGGCTTCACTCCAAAGCCCGTATTTTTTTTCTGCGCACAGCTTCTCTTTTTGTCCACCTAGCACTCCTTTGTCTTCCGGAAGCAATACTTTCTTCTAAAAACTGGCTCCTTCCTCCACTCCAACCACGGGGATTACTTAGGGTCAATCTCTGGCCATAGTTAATTTCATCCAGGCCTGGGAACTTGATCCGAAGAGGGGGTGTTAGTCTGATTTCTTCCACAAGTGTTTCAGCTTCCACCTAGAGAGATTAGAAGGCAGTATGTTCCAATGCGGCGAGGCAGAAGATCTAAGACTTGGGAGTTTTCAAAGTTTCAGCAGTCTTATCCATTATCTTGTGGGGAAAGTGGTCTGCAGGGTGAGAGAATGGAGTGACATCAAAGAGAAACAGAGAAGAGTAACCTAGGCTCATTCAGGTCCCTGGGTCCAGTTGTCCCAAGACCCCACTGCATCCCTACCTTTCCCATGGTTAGATAGCTCAACATAAACATGGACGCAGTGTGGTGACAAATTCCTCCTCTCTCTCAAGCCAGTTCAAGTTCTGTCATATACAACATCTGAGATCTCCTTTCCCAGTAGGGAAGCAGCACACAATAGAGAGAAGAATGTACCCTATGGAGTAAGACCTTTGACAAGATGTGTGTGAAACAATGCTTCATAGTGTTATATGTTCAGAAAGTGCCAGAACACTTATATTACTCAACTGCAGAGGGTCAAGAGACTCGGCTGCTGTACACTGAGGCTTTTATTGTGTTGGAGGACAAAGATCTTAGAACTACCTGAGAGGAAACAAAACAAAAAGCAAGGACCAGGCAAAGATGGCGGCTTAGTGAGGTGTGAATGAAGCCGAATGTAAGAATGATAGAGGGAGACCTGGGGAAATCAGAAGGAAATATACGATAATCTTAATTACCATCCATTTTCAAAACCCTGCAGTAATGATACCCCTTGGTCATTCCTCATGCAAAAACATTTTTAAATTGTACATTTAGTCACTATCATTATACACCCTAGGCATTATTAGATTATACATCTCAGTCTTTATCATGTAGACATTCAGCTTCATTCAGTGATTTAACATTATTGTATTACAGAAAGGTAGTAATGTGCTGTCCATTTCTGAACTTTTACAATCAGTCCCGTTGCACAGTCTGTATCCCTTCCGTTCGAATTACCCAATATCTACCCTATTTCTATCTCCTGATAACCTCTGTCCTTGTGTCTGATGCTTCTTTTATCTACCTTATGGACAGATGAGTAAAACACATGGATTAAAAATAAATAAATAATAAGGGGAACAAATGTTAAAATAAATTTAGTAGATTGAAATGGAGGGGTAAGGGGTATGGTGTGTATGAATTTTTTTCTGTTTTCTTTTTCTGAATTGATGCAAATGTTCTAAGAAATAATCATGAAGATGAATATACAACTACATGATGATATTGTGAGTTGCAGATGATACAGGTAGAATAGTAAGAATGTTTGTGTTTGTATGTTGGTATGTTTAATACATAAAATTAAAAAAAAAAAGCCCTGGAAACTCATTTTCACTTTAGTTGTTTTTAAGTACAAACAGAAAGTACAATATATGAATTAAAACTATCTTCTTCACCAGCCATGCTTTGTAACTTTAATATTTAATATATATATTTAAATTTTATTAGAGAAATTGAAGGTTTATATAAAAACCATGCAAACTCTCCCTTTTATCTGCCCCTGACCCAATCTGTCCCCATCTCTCAGGCAACAGGGGGTCAGTTAAGAAATCTTTCTGCATATGTACATATTAGCTTTGGTTGCATGACAAGGCACTCCGAAACTTAGTGGCTTAAAACAACAGGCATGTTTTCTCCTTTATTTCCATCATTTCAAATAGGAACCCTGTGTATTTAAGACTTAACTTCTCCTACCCCCACCCTGGCCCCTGGTGACCTATATTGTAAGAATTAGTTAGAATTAGCTAAGTATGAATTTGCTAATTCTAATTATTTCATATCAATGGCATTATACAGCATATATCCTTTTGTGACTGGCTTATTCATTCAGTAAGATGTGTTCTAGGTTCTTCTGTGTTGTCGCATGTATCTGAACATCTTTCCTTTAAATGGTTGAATAATACAACATTGTATGTATACACCACACTTTGTATAGCCACTGATCGGTTGATGGACACTTGGGTTGCTTCCATATTTTGACAATTGTGAATAATACTGCTATGAACACTGGTGTGCGGATACCTACTCAAGTGCCTGCTTTCAATTCTTTTGGGCTACATATCTAGAAGTGGGATCGCCGTGTCACATGGTAGTTCTCCACTTTCTGAAGAACCATCAAATTGTCTTCTACAGTGGCTACACCATTTTACAGTCTCACAAGCGATGAATGAATGTACCTATTTCTCCACATTCTGTCCAACACTTGTAATGTTCCATTTAAAAAATATTAGCCATTCTAATGGGGTTTCGATTTTTATTTCCCTGATGGCTAACGTGCTTTCTGGATATTTTTATACATATATTTTTGGAGAGATTTCTATTCATCTTTTGCCTATTATAATTTTATTTTTTAAATATTTTATTGTGATATCTTTACACACAGTCCATCCAAAGTATACAATCAGTTGCTCATAATATCACCATATAGATGCGTATTCATGACAGTGATCATTTTTACAACATTTGCATCATTCCAGAAAAAGAAATAAAAAGAAAAAAAAATCATACAACCCATACCCCTTATGCTCCCTCTCACTGACCACTAATAGTATTGCAATCTACACATTTTTTTAACTCTATATCCCACCCTCCCTTATTTTATTTTTTTCCTTTTTTTTTTTTTTTATGCATCTGTCCATACCCTGGATAAAAGGAACATCAGATACAAGGCTTTCACAATCACACAGTCACATTGTAAAAGCTATATATTTATACAATCATCTTCAAGAATCAAGGCTACTTGAACACTTGAAACTTGAATACACTGTTCAAGTTTCAGGTACTTCCTTTCAGCCACTCCAATAACATAAGTTAAAAAGGGATATCTATATAATGTATAAGAATAACCTCCAGGAAAACGTCTCGATTCTGAAATTTTATTGTATCTCATTTTTCTCTCCCCCATTTTGGTCAAGATGCCCTTCTCAATCCCATGATGCCAGGTCTCAGCTCATCCTGGAGTTCTGTTCCACGTTGCCAAGGAGATTTACACACTGGGAGTCATGTCCCATGTAGGGGGAGGGTAATGAGTTCTACCTGTTGAGTTGGCTTAGAGATGTGCTCAGATGTGGCTCAGACCACATCTGAGCAATAAATGAGGTCCTGTGGGGGTGACTCTTAGGCATAATTATAAGTAGGCTTGGCATATCCTGTGAGGAATAAGTTTCACAGGGGTGAGCCCCAGTTGTTTGTCCCCATTGCTTGTGAGAGTATCAGGAATTCCCCAGATGGGGAACTTTAATATTTCCTCCTTTCTCCCCAGTCCCCCAAGGGGCATTACTCTGGGATATATCAGGGCATCACACTAACCTGTACAAACCAACAAGATCTCATGCCCTTTCCAAGATTCCATGTAATTATGGTGTTCAAGTAAACTGATCATACAAGTTAAATTAGATAATGTGCTACCCAAAATATAAATTTTGGACCAAATAGACATCTCTCCCTTTGGCCTCATACAGAAGTTGAAGTTTTTAAAAAATATATGTGTCATACTTTTCCTGGATTCTGATCTGCCCCAGTCATATCCAAATCAGCTTCATTCTAGTAGAAGTCTGATCCTTTTTTCAACTTTTTAAACAGTTCCTGTATGGGATAGTGCTGACTTTCACAGCTTCAGAGTTCTTACTCTGAGTCTCAGATGGCATATAAATATCCAAAGTTTTGGGGAACAAGCAGGTTATACACACAGCCCAGTATCTCAGAATTTAGAAATAACATTTACAACTGCCGAATATATGTGACTACTGTAAGAGCTTACAAGCTAGGACCCTTTACAATAGGCCCCAACCTGATAATCCATGCTTTTGACTTCAGTTCACCAAGTTTAAATAGTATAGTCAGTCCATAAGAGTGAGGCATGATAATATTTGTCTTTTTGTTTCTGACATTTCATTCAACATACTGTCCTTAAGGTATCTTCACCTCACTGCATGCTTTACAACCTCATTCCTTCTTGCAACCCTCAGTAGTCCATTGTATATCTACACCACAGTTCCCCCTTCCATTCTTCAGTCGTTGTACCCTTAGGCCACCCCCTGTGCAAATGTCCATTCATGTCCCTAGGTATAAACAGCTCCTCTAGGTATAAACTGAGCAACAGGTTTCGGGGTTATATGACAACCCCACCCCTAGCCTCCTGTGGAACCACAAAACTGCCCTCCAGGGGACTGTACCTCTCCATTTCTCTACTGAGAGTGAATAGGTACATTCTTTCTCCACATATTCTCTAGCACTTGTTTCTCTCTGTTCATTTTTTTAAAACTTTTTTTACTGTATAATATAGCATATATACAAAGCAAAGAAATAAAAAAGCAATAGTTTTCAAAGCACTCTTCAAGAAGGAATTACACAACAGATCCCAGAGTTTGTCATGGGCTACCACACAATCCTCTCAGATTTTTACATCTAGGTGCTCCAGAATATAGGAGGCTAGAAGGCATAAATATATACATATTTTCATCACCACTTCTTTTTCCTTCTCTTTGTGAAAATTAACACGTATTCAAAAAAGCAATAAATTTCAAAGCACAGCACCACAATTAGTTGTAGAACATAATTCAGAGTTTAACATGGGCTACAATTCTATAATTTTAGGCTTTTACTTATATCTGCTCTAAGATACTGAACACTAAAAGAGATATCAATTTAATGATTCAACATTCATATTCGTTTGTTGAATCCTATCTTCTCTGTATAACTCCACCATCACCTTTGATCTTTCTGTCCCTCTCTTTAAGGGTGTTTGGGATCTGGCCATTCTAACTTTTTCATGTTGGAAGGGACTGCCACTGATATGGGGTAGGGAGATGGAACTATTTGATGCTCTGGAGAGGCTGGGCCCTCTAGGTTTCAGGACTTATCTGGTCCAGGGAACCATCTGGAGGTGTAAGTTTCTGGAAATTTACACTAGTTCATGGAACACTTGTGAAGTCTTATATAATGCCCTAGGTGTTCTTTAGGATTGGCTGGAATGGTCCTGGTTAGGGTTTGGCAGGTTATGACAGGTGGCAATGTCTAACTGAAGCTTTCATAAGAGTGGCCTCCAGAGTAGCCTCTTGACTCTAGATGAACTCTCTCAGCCACTGATACTTTATTAATTGCACTTCTTTTCTCCATTTTGGTCAGGATGGAATTGTTTGCCCCATGATGCCAGGGCCAGGCTCATCTGTGGGAGTCATCTCCCATGCATTCTGGCAGCTTTTACAAACTAAAATGCTCCCCAGAAAGAAAAGCCCAGGACCAGATGGTTTCACATGTGTATTCTACCAAGTATTCAAGAAAGAATTGGTACCAATTCTGTTTAAATGTTTCAAAAAATTGAAAAGGAGGGAACCTAACTTGTTCTATGAAGCCAACACCACTATAATACCAAAGCCAGATGAGCATACAACAAGAAAAAAAAATACAGTACAAGCTCTTAATAATATAGATGCAAATGCCCTACAAAATATTTGCAAATCGAATCCAGCAGCACTTTAAACAATTATAGATAGTATATAGTTGGATCTTATTTTTAAATTAGTCTGATTATCTCTGCTTTTTCATTGGAATTTAGCTCACTTCCTTTTGATATGGATGGGTTTGAGTCTGCCACCTTGCTGTTTGTTTTCTAACCATCCCATTTTCTTTTTTGTCTTCCTATGTTCCTTCTTTACTGCCTTATGTTCAGTTAAATTTATCTAGTTCTTTTTTTTTTTACTTACTCATTTTTCTTAGTAGTTGTTCTAAGACTTTAAAAATCATTTTCCCCTCTGTTCTTCAGATTGGATAAATCCATAGATTTTGTTCAAA
Source organism: Tamandua tetradactyla (assembly GCF_023851605.1). NCBI lineage: Eukaryota > Metazoa > Chordata > Mammalia > Pilosa > Myrmecophagidae > Tamandua > Tamandua tetradactyla. The sequence goes on from NC_135335.1 coordinate 13,320,607, forward strand.
ACTTAATACCATTGAAAGAAAAATGACATACTCCAGAGTACCTACAAAGTATTATCTACAATGTCTATCATACAATAAAAAATTACTAGACAGGCAAAGAAATATGGTCTACAATCAAGGAGGGAAAAAGCAGTTTTTAGAAACAGGCTCCAAAATGACCCAGTAAACAACAGCTTTAAAGCTGTCATTTAAATATGTTCAAGGACACAAAAGTAAAAAATGATCATAAAGCCTGGATGGAAATCTCATCAGATAAACAGAAATTATTAAAAAAAAGTAAAAGTTAAAAAGAATCAAACAGGAACTCTAGAAGTAAAACATATGACATCTGAAATGATAAAAAAATATAAACCTCATTGCATGGGCTAAAAAGAATGGACATTGATGAACAGAAAGGAAAAACAATTTTAAAGAACTTAACAGAGCCACCACCAAAAAAATCATATGAAGTTGTTTTATTCTTTGTTAGAGTGGGACTATAGCTGTTTCAACTTAGGCCAAGAGAATATGACTCTTATTCTAGGAAAGGGATCAGAAAAAATGGGTTCTGTGGGCTGGTTGCCTGTTTTTGTAGATGAAGTTTTATTGGAACACAGCCATGTCCATTTACTTACATATTGTCTATGGCTACCCCTTCACTACAGCAGCAGAGTAGTTGCAACAGGGGCCATATGGCTCATTAGCCCAAAATATATACTGTCTAGCCCTCTTTAAAAAAAGCTTGCCAACTCCTGCTCTAGAATTTGCCTCTGAATCCTAGTGTGTCACATTTTTAAAGTACTAACTAATGCCTGGAACTCTCAGGGTAGTCTCTCCGCTGTAGTTGGTTTGAACTTCAAGGATTCCCAGAACTATATGACTTTTGATACCACCGTTCAACCCTAGGCCCTTGAGCAGGTACTCTTTTGCTAGGTTTTACAGATTCTCACTCTGCATGTGTACATCACAGTTCTTAGACAAGTACACTTGATCAGTTCTCATGCAAATTTCTGCATCCTTATCCACAGCCTTTTCTCTTGAACTCTGTCCTATGAATGCCAGGTGTATCAGTAACCCAAACCTCTGTGCCTCCTCAGCCTCCATGGTTTCTGCTGAGAAATCCACACATAGTCTTATTGAGTTTCACTTGTATGTGGCTTGCTTTTCTCTTGCTGCTTTCAGAATTCTCTCTTTGTCTTTCATATTTGACAATCTGATAAGTAAGTGTCTTGGAGTAGGTCCATTTGGATCTATTTATTTGGGGTACACTGCACTTCTTGTAACTTTATGTGTCATAAAAGATGGGAAAATTTCAGTGATTATTTCCTCCATTAATCTTTCTGCCCCCTTTCCTTTCTCTTCTCCTTCTGGAACACCCATAACACATATATTAATGCACTTCACATTGTCATTCAATTCCCTGACACCATGTTAATATTTTCCCATTCTTAGCCCTATCTGTTCTTTTTTATGTAGAATTTCAGATGTCCTGTCCTCTAGTTCACTAATTCTTTCTTCTGCCTCTTCAAATCTGCTCTTTTAGGTCTCCATTGTTATTTTATCTCTTCTATTGTGGCTTTCCTTTCCATAAGTTTTTTCAAACTTTTGAGTTCTTCTTTATGTTCACCCAATGTCTTCTTTATATCCTTCATCTCTTTTGCCATATCATCCCTCAACTCACTGATATGATTTTTTATGTGATTTCAATGTCTGTTCGAATGTCCTGAACTATTTATTTCAACTCCTGTATCTCATTTGAAATGTTGTTTTTTCCCTTTGAATGGGTCATATCTTTGATTTTCTTAGTATGACTCAATTATTTTTCACTGGCATTGAGGCATTTGATTTCCTTAATTAGTTTATTCTGGAGGTTGTTTCACACTTTCACCTAAGGTTTTCTTGTTGGTTGATTTGTTCTTTATCTATTATTTGGCATTCAGTTTAACTTATTCTTGACTGCAAGCATAGCTTCTGTTTAACTGATCAGAATTTTTCAGCTCTTGGTTTTCTGGTTCTTGCCCTGTCCATATGGAGACTTCTTTTGAGGACAGTCTCCTCAGATATGATTGACCCCAGTCAGATTTTCCCTGACCAGACAGACCAAAATAACAGGAGGAGTGTGTAGCCAGTATTAAGTTTTCCTGAGGATGAGGTGCAGCAGGTCATCAGATTTTCCTATGAAGCATCTAGTCTTTGCTTTTCCTATCCTGCCCAGCATGTGCTCCTTGTCTGCCTGCAGCTTCTCACCAACATAAAGAGATATGGTACCTTTAATTTCAGCAGCCTTTCCCTGCCAGTGGTGTGATTGAGACAGAGATTGAGGTTGAGGATGGGCTTAAGTTGCTCCTGTTTTCCAGCCCCTGGGGTCTGAATTCTCTGAAGGAGGGCTGCCACTTGAGCAGGGCCCTGCCCCCCTTTTCTTGGGAAGATACACTCTTTAAGGAATTATTCCCATTCACCTTACTATTTACTTTGTCTTTCAGACAGGCCTTAATTCCATCCTTTCCTAGGGCAGTGTTGAAGCCTGAGAGTGCTCATAGTTCTAGCCAATGAGAGTTCTGTGTGGGATCTCAGATTCCACCCATTCCAGCCTGATGTACGGTGTGTTTCTGGTCACTGAAGCCTCCCAACAATTGTTTCATACAGTTCCTGGTTATTTACTAGCTGCTCTGGAGGACAAACTGATTCCACACCTCACTATGTGGCCATCCTGCCCCAACCTCCAGAAATCTATAGTTCTTGGTGATGGAAGTGACAAGTGGGTTTAGAAGGGAAGTTTTCCCTTGCCAAACATCAGGAGGGAGCTCTTTTTTCTGTGCCACCTCATAAAGTTTCCAAAAGGAAATTGTGTATGTGTTTGTATTAAAGGCTGTGATTAGTTTCGAATGAGAGCCACTAGCTGGAAGATCTGCCTACACTCAAAAGTTCAGAGGCTCCAATTTGCAAGTTTCCTTCTGCTAGGTGAAAATGTGGTAAGTTGGGGGCACCAGGTGAAACATCAATCTCTCCAAAGGGCTCTGTAAACTTGTCTTGTAGTTGAACATGCTTCCTCTCTGTCTCAGTAATTTTCCATCTTCACACTTTGGAATTGCCCCAAATATGGGTCATTCATTGCCCTTCGTTCATTTCACTTAGGAGACTGTAGGCATGGCTTCATTTTTTCATTGTCTTTTTTCCTTTGAGTACCAGAATGGCCAATTTTGTCTCATATTCTCCATTTTATGAATTTTAGGTCTTGCCTGTTTTGTGAAGAGTTCTCTGTTCCTTTAAAGGAAACCTTGCAAACATAGGTAATTCTCCCAGCACGGGACCCTGGGACTAAAGCAGTAAATAAACTCAGCCAAATTTGAGGGTGGGGGTGGGACTGGGCTGGTGGTGAACAAGTTTTCCTGATTGCTACTAAAGTGCCCATAGCCATCGTAGCTACAGCACTTGGGAGACTTGATTTTATTGCAAGAACTACTAGAAGCAAGTGTGTACTTATTCAGCATATGAAACTATTAATTTAAACATACTATAGATTTATTTAATGAGCTATAAACTCAGAAATATTTGACATTTTCATTTGAAAAATATTCACACTAAAGATTTATAAGTGAAATGACCATTCATAAGGTTTGCATGTTTCCCTTTAGTCTGTGAAAAAGTAACAGCTTTTTCAACTGACAAAGAATGATTTGCTTTTTAGTTGAGCTAGATGAAGATTAGGTGATGCTAATGGTAACACTGGGAAGCCTGATATGAAGAGTAGCCTCTGAATCCTTCCTAACTAAGCTAGACAATTTTGAGGTGGTGGAAAGAAAACTGGGAACTGAGGATGTTTCTTTTTCATGACCTCAAAACTGTTAGGGGCCTGACACTTTTTAGTGTCTCCTCTACCTTTACTCCTTCTGCAGCCAGTAGTAGAGGGCACATTGGCCAATTTGCTTGCTTACCCACACCCCATCTCAAAGACTGGGAAGAGGGTAAGTTATCCCCTCATCTCAGCTGACCTGGCCAGGGGTGATTTTGTCAGGACCTGTCAGCATGACCTAAGTGATTCTGAGTATTTAAAACATAGGAAATTTAATGTAGGTAATTGGTTGCACAAGTGGTGGAAGAGCTGAGAGGCCTGAGAGGAGCAGTAAGTCAACCTAGAAATTACCAACAGCAAGAAACCATTACTTGCTAGTGATCAATGAAAGGGCGTGATAAGGGGTATAGAAAAAAAATAGGGGAAACAAAGGCTAAAATATATTGGGTAGATGGAAATACTAGCAATCAATGAGAGGGAGGAGTAAGGGTTTTGATATGTATATGAGTTTTTTTATTTTTTCTCTTTATTTCTTTTTCTGAATTGATGCAAATGTTCTAAGAAAGGATCATGGTGATGAATATACAACTACGTGATGATATTGTGAGTTATTGGTTATATACCAAGAATGGAATGATCAGATGGTAAGAGTGTTCATGGTTGTATGTTGTTATGTTTAAACATTTTTTTAAATTAAAAATAAAAGAAAGAAACCATTACTATGTCTAGGCTGGAAGTGGAAAAGGGAGTAGGTGTTCTTATCTGAGCCCAGGAACAAGGATTAGCAGTGAGAAACTGGAACCATATAAGGCCTGACAGAAGGAACCAGAAGCATGGGGAAGATGCAGCTGCTGCCCAAAATGCCACCTGCAGCACAGCAAGGCGGTGCTGGTGGGGGGATGCCATGTTTTTTCCCATCAGCTTTCTTTTTTACTATTATTATTTTTTTATTGTGAAAATAGCACATATATGAAAAAGCAATAAATTTTAAAGCACACCACAATAATTAGCTATAGGACAGAATTCAGAGTTTAGTATGGGTTACAGTTCCACAATTTCAGGTTTTTCCTTCTAGCTGCTCCAAGACACTAGAGACTAAAAGAAATATTAATATAATGATTCAGCAGTCATACTCATTTGCTAAATCCTATCTTCTCTGCTATAACTCCACCTTCTCCTTTATTCTTCTCCCACTCTTTAGGGGTATTTGGACTATGCCCATTCTAACTTTTTCATGTTGGAAGGGCTGTTAATAATATGGGGTAGGGGTATAGAACTAGTTAATGTTCTGGAGACACTGGGCCCTCAGGGTTTCAGGACTTATCCAGCCTAGGAATCCATCTGGGGGTTGTAGGTTTCTGGAAAGTAATCACAGTGCATGGAACCTTTGTTGAATCTCAGATTAAGCCCTAGGTGTTCTTTAGGATTGGCAGAAATGGTTTTGCTTGGGGTTTGGCAAACCATGATAAACAGCAACATCTAGCTGAAGCTTGCATAAAAGTAGTCTCCAGAGTAGCCTCTTGACTCTATTTGAACTCTCTCAGCCACTGATATCTTATTTATTACAATTCTTTCCCCCCTTTTGGTCAGGAAGGCATTGTCAATCCCACTGTACCAGGGACAGGCTCATCCTTGGGAGTCATATTTCTGTTGCCAAGGAGACTTTCACCTCTGGATGTCATGTCCTACATAGGGGGGTGGTAATGATTTTACTTGCAGAGTTGGGCTTAGAGAGAGCCCACGTCTAAGCAACAAAAGAGGTCCTCTGGAAGTAACTCAGAGGTATAACTTTGGTAGGCTTAACTTCTCTGCTACATACATAAGCTTCACAACAGCAAGCCTCAAGATCAAGGACTTGACCTATTGACTACCCTATTACTAGCACCTTGCATTGTTGTGGAACATTTGTTACAGTTGATGAAAGCACATTTTAATAATTGTATTAGTGACTACAGCCCATGGTTCAATTTAGGATTGACTATTTGTGTTGTGCAGTGCCACAGATTTTTTTTTTACTTTAGTAACATATATACAACCCAAAATTTCCCCTTTTAACCACAATGAAATATATAATTAGGTGCTGTTAATTATATTCAAAATATCATGGTACCATCTCCACCATCCATTATAAAAACTTCTCCATCACACCAAATATAAATTCTGTACATTTTAAGTCTTGACCCCCTATTCCCTACCCCTACCCTGTCCCCTGGTCACCTAATTCTAGATTATGACTCTAAGAGTTTGCTTATTCTAATTATTTCATGTCTGTAAGATCATACAATATTAATATTTGTCCCTTTTGCCTGGTTTATTTCAGTTAACATGACTTTTAGATTATATATTGTCCCATGTAACAAGACTTCATTCCTTTCTATGGCTGAATAATATTCTATTGTGTGTACATAACACATTTTATTTATCCATTCATTAGTTGGTGGACACTTGTGTTGTATCTATCTTTTAGCAATTGTGAAAACTGCCTCTATGGACATTGGTGTGCAAATATCTGTTTGGGTCTCTGCTTTCAATTCTTTGGAGTATTACACCTAAAAGTGGGACTTATGGGTCATATAGTAATTCTGTGCTTAACTTGCTGAGGAACTGCCTAACTATCTTCTGTAGCAGCTGCATGACTTCACCTTCCCATCAATAATCAATGAGTGTTCCTATTTCCTCACATACTTTCCAACCCTTGCAATTTTCTATTTGTTTTTTTTAAATAGTAGGCATTCTAATGAGTGTGAAATGCTCTCTCATTGCAGTTTTAATTTGCATTTCACAAATGTCTAATGATTTTGAGTATATTTTGACCATTTGTATTTTTTCTTTGATGCAATGTCTACTAAAGTCTTGGGCCCTCTTTTAAAATGGGTTGTTTGTCTTTTTGTTGTTGAGTTGTAGGAGTTATTTATATACTCTGGCTACTAAACCCTTACTGGATATGTAGTTTCCAAATACTTTCTCCCATTGTGTAGGATGTCATGTTACTTTCATGATAAATTCTTCTGAGGCACAAAAGTTTTTTTTTTAACTTTTATCTAGTTTTTCTTTTGTTGCTTTTGCTGTAGGTGTAAAGGTTAAGAAACCACTGAACTAGGAAGAGTTCTCTCATCTTCATTTGTTTTGGAAGAGTTTGAGCAAGATTGATGTTAATTCCTGGAATGTTTTGTAAAATTCACCTGTAAAATCATTTGGTCCTGTGCTTTTCTTTCTTAGAAAGTTTCTGATTACTGATTCAATCTCTTTAGTAGGCATTGATTTGTCGAGATCTATTTTTTCTTGAGGCAGTGTAGGTGTTCTGTGTGTTTCTAGGAATTATTCCATCTCATCAAGGTTATCTAATTTTTGGTTCGTGATCATTCATAGTAATCCTTTTATAGTCCTTTGATTTTGCTGCAGTTAGTATTACTTTTCATTTCTGTTTTAGTCATTTGTGTCCTTTTTTTTAGTTCATCAGTTTAGCTAAAGGTTTGTCAATTTTATTCTTCAAAAAACGCATGTTTGATTTTGTCGGTTCTGGTTTTTGTGTTTTTTTTGTAATTACTATTATTATTATTCTGTTTCATTTCTCCACTCTAATCTTTGTTATTTCCTTCCTTCTGCTCATTTTGGGTTTAGTTTACTCTTGGTTTTCCAGTTCTTTCAGTTTTGAGGTTAGGGCTCTGATTTGTGACCTTTCTCCTTTTTTAATGTAAGCATTTAGAGCTACATATTTCCCTCCCAGTAGTGCCTTTGCCTAAGTTTCGATATGTTGAATTTTCATTTTTATCTGCCTTAAGATATCTCCTAATTTCCCTTGTGATGTCGTGTTTAACCCACTGATTGTTTAAGAGCATGTTGTTTACTTTCCACATATTTGTAAAATTTTTCAGTTCTCCCTTTGTTATTGATTTCTAGCTTCATTCCATTGTGGTTAGAGAAGATAAATTGTATGATTTCAATGTTTTTTAATTTACTGAGACTTGTTTCATAACTTAAGATATGGCCTATTGCCAAGCCCTCAATCTTGGGGTTTGTTATATGGTATGAAACTTATCTCCACAAAGGATAGGCTAAGCCTACTTAAAATTAGGCCTAAGTGTCACCCCCAAGAGAACCCCTTTTGTTGCTCAGATGTGGCCTCTCTCTCTCCAGCCAACACAACAAGCAAACTCACTGCCTTCCCCCTCTCTATGTGGGACATGACTCCCAGGGGTGTAAACCTCCCTGGCAACGTGGGACAGAAATCCTAGAATGAGCTGGGACTCAGCATCAAGGAATTGAGAATACCTTCTCAACCAAAAGGAGGAAGAGAGAAATGAGACAAAGTAGAGTGTCAGTGGCTGAGAGATTTCAAACCGAGTCGAGAGGTTACCTGGAGGTTATTCTTACACATTATATAGATATCCCCTTTTTAGTTTAATGTGTATTAGAGAGGCTAGAGGCAAGTGTCTGAAACTGTAGAGCTGTGTTCCAGTAGCCATGTTTCTTGAAGATGATTGTATAATTGTATAGCTTTCACAATGTGACTGTGTGAATGTGAAAACCTTGTGTCTGATGCTCCTTTGGTCTATGGTATTGACAGATGAGTTAAAAAAATATGGATTAAAAATAAATTAAAAATAGGGGGAACAAATATTAAAATAATATACTAGATTAAAATGCTAGTGATCAATGAAAGGAAGTGGTAAGGTATTGTTTTAGTTTCTAGCTGCTGGAATGCAACACATCAGAGATGGACTGGTTTTCAACAAAAGGGGATTTATTTAGTTGACATACAGTTCTTCAGAGGAAAGGCAGCCAACTTTCAACCGAGGTTCTTTCTTACGTGGGAAGGCACAGGGTGATCTCTGCTGACCTTCTCTCCAGGCCTCTGGGTTCCAACAACCTTCCCCTGGTTATTTCTTTCTGCATCTCCAAAGGCCTGGGCTGAGCTGCGAGTGCTGAGATGAGGTATGCTGAGCTGCTTGGGCTGTGCCACATTGAGCTCTCATTTAAGCACCAGCCAATTAAATCAAACATCAATCATTGCAGCAGGCATGCCTCCTAGCTGACTGCAGATGTAACCAGGAACAGATGAGGTTCACATGCCATTGGCTTATGTCCACAGCAATGGAACTAAGCACCTTCACCTGGCCAAGTTGACACCTGAATCTAACTACCACAGGGATATAGGAAAAAAAGTAGGGTAATAAAGTTTAAAATATATTGGGTAGATGGAAATACTAGTGGTCAATAAGAGGGAGGAGTAAGGGGTATGATATGCATGAGGTTTTTTTTTCCTTTTATTTCTTTTTCTGGAGTGATGCAAATGTTCTAAGAAATGATCATGGTGATGACTATACAGCTATGTGATGATATTGTGAGCCATTGATTGTACACCAAGTATGGAATGTTCATATGTTAAGAATGTTCGTGTTTGAATGTTGTTTTGTTGTGTCAATAAAAAGATATATTCTATCCTGGAGAATGATCCATGTGCATTTGAGAAGAATGTGTATTCTCCTGCTGACAGTGTTCTATATATATCTGCTAGGCCTAACTGGTTTAGAGTATCATCCAAGTCTTGTATTTCCTTACTGATCTTTTGTCTACATGTTCTCTCCATTATTGAAAGTGGCATAGCGAAATCTCCTATTGTTAATGTATGAGCCATCCATCTCTCCCTTGAAATCCATCAATATTTGCTTCATATATTTTGGGGCTCTGCACTTAAGTGGATATATATTTATAATTCCTATATCCTCTTGTGGAATTAACCCTTTTATCAGTATATAATGACCTTCTTTGTCCCTCATAACAGCTTTTAACTTTAGCTCTTTTTTGGTTACTACATGTATGGAATATTTTTTCCCCATTCTTTCACCTTTCACAACTTATGGCTTTGACTTAAATGTGAGCCTCTTGTAAGGAGCATATAGTTAGGTCATTCTCTCTAATCCATTCTGCCAATCTCTGCCTCTTGATTGGAGAGTTTAACCCATTTTCATGGGTAGTAACTACTGATAATTCAGTGCCTTCTGCCACTTTGCTATTTTGTCCTTGTTTTATGCCTTTTTTGACCCTCAACTCTGCCATTAATGCCTACTTTCATATTTATCTGATTTTTTTGTATTGTACTATTTTGTATCCCTTATCATTTCTTCCTGAACGTATTTCCCATGTATTTTATTTGTGGTACCATGGGGTTAAATTTAAATCTTGAATATAGAACAATCATATGTGAGGTGATAGCAACTTGACTTCATAGTATACACATATACTATTCCTACACTCTTCCATCCCCTACCCTTTCTTGTACTTGTTGCCCATTGCACCTTTGTACACTGTATATTCAAAACCATGGATTTATTATTACATTTTATGCATTTACATTTTAGCACCTGTAGGAATTAAGAAATGGAGTTACATACCCAAAACATACAATAATACTGACATTTATAGTTACCCATATGGTTTCCTTTATTGGCAGACTTATTTCTTTATGTTGCTTTGACCCATTGTCTGCTTTTCAATCTGGAGAACTCCCTTGAGCATTGCTTGTAGGGCAGATCTAGTGGTGATGAAGTCCCTCAGTTTTTGTTTATCTGGGAATGTCTTAATCTCTCGTCATTTTTTGAGGGAAGTCTTACCTGATGTAAACTTCTTGACAATTGGATCTAAGTTACGCTGTTTGTTCCACCTCTACCCAGGAGTGTCTCCCATTTGAGTTGATTTTGCATGTCTTTGACTTTTAAGATTGGGAGAGTCCTTTCTATCTAGCACTAAAGATCTTTCAGTTAGATGGAATCATGCTTTCTTTCATATTCTACTGTCTCTTTGAGATATTAAAATCATGCCTGGTTAACTGAATCATTACATTGATATTTCTTTTGTTCTTCAGTGTCTTGGAGCAGCTAGAGGTAAAAGCCTAGAATTGTGGAATTATAGCCCATGCCAAATTAGTTCTGCAACTAATTGTACTGTGCTTTGAATTTATTGCTTTATTTTTGTATATATGCTTTTTTTAAATGTCGATTGTGATGATAGAAAAATATTTAATCCTTCTAGCCTCCAATGTTCTGGAATAGCTAGAAGAAAAAATCTGAGACAAAAGTATCGTAGCCCATGACAAACTCTGGGATTTGTCCTGTTTAACTACTTGTTGAAGAGTGCTTTGAAAACTATTCCTTTTTTCTTTCTTTGCTTTGTATATATGCTGTATTATACAATTTTAAAAAATCTAAAAATATATTGCAATTGGTTTCTTTCAACACTTCAAGTATTTCAACACATTACCATCTTGCCTTCATAGTTTCTGATGAAAAAGTGGAATTTAATCTAATTGGGACTCCCTTGTACCAAAAACACTGCTTTTCTCTTGCAGTTTTCAAAATTCTTCCCTAGTCCTTTTGACAGTTTGATCAATATGCGTGGGGTATATTTTTCTTCAACTTCATCCTGTTTGGTGTTCTCTGGGCTTCTAGGAAATGCATATTTGTGTCTTCTGCTAAGTTTGTGAAGTTTTCATTCTTATTTATTTGAATATTCCTTCCACCCCTTTCCATCTTTGGGATGTATATTGGTAAGCTTGATGGTATCCCAAAAGTGTCTTAGGCAAAAGTATTTTAGGCCGCTATAATTTTTTTTTAATTTCTGCTCCTCAGTGTGACTCATTTCAATTGTCTTGTCCTTGCATTCACTGATTCTTCTGCCAGCTTCAACCTGCTGTTGAAACCCTCCTGGGAATTTTTCATTTCAGTTATTGTGGTCTTCAGCTCCAACAGTTTTCTTAGGTTCCTTTTTAAAATTCCCATCTCTTTAATGAGAGTCCAATATTGCTCACTGATTGTTTCCTGATATCGCTTAGTACTTTCTCTGTATTTTTTCTTCATCTGCTTAAGAATACTGAAGATAATTTTTTTAAAGGTTTTGCCCAGTATGTCTACAGTTGGGCCTTCTTTGCTGATGCTTCCTGGATTTTTACCTTCTTTCTTTGGATGGCCATCATTTCCTGTTTTTTCCTGTAATCTATTGCACACTGTACATTTTAATATTTTAAAATATTAACTCTGGGGTTTATGCCCTGAAATGTCTGTTTCTTGTGTTTGCAACCAGCTGGCGATAGGACTGATTTTTCTGAGTGTCAGCTCTCCTACAGAAAGATCTGCCCAAAGTAAATGCAAAGTGCAGAGTTCTCCCTATCTGTTCTGGGCTGTGCTTGTTAGTGGCTTTAGGAGTTTTCTTGTTTTCAGTAGTTTGAATGCCACCTCTTCTTCCCAGGGAACTGACCTTCTCCCTGTCCCAGAAACTTAAAGCAGGTGTTTCAGTTTCTTAAGCTGCTCCAAGCAAATATCATGAAATGGATTGTCTTAAACAATGGGAATTTATTAGCTTACATTTTCGAGGCAATGAAAATGCAAAAATCAAGGCATCATCTAGGTGATGCTTTTTCCCCAAAGCCCAGCTGCTGGCAATCCTTGGTTTCTCAGTCAGATGGCAAGGCACATGGCGGTGTCTGCTGGTCTCTACCTTCTCTTTTGGGCTTTGTTGCTTTCAGCTTCTTGCTTCCATGGCTTTCTCTCTTCAGTCATGCTTCCATTTATAAAGGACTCCAATAAGATGTTTAAGAACCATGCTGAATGAAATGGGTTGCACCTTAACGAAGTAGCCTCATCAGAAGGTCCTTCTTTAAAATAAGTTCACAAGCACAGGAATATATTAACATTAAGAACATGTTTTTCTTGGGTACATACAACTCCAAACCACCATTGCCAGGTTCAGGTTCACGTGTCCATTTGGCCTGGTGGTGGTGCCTGGTCATTTGGTCGGGCATGCATTGGCCTGTCTGTTGCTCTGAGGACATTTCATGGATTTAAAGCCTGAGTACCTTGACTGTATCCACAGCTGAGTGCATTTGTAATCAGCTAAGGGGAGTGTCATCTGCAATGAGTGATACTTAATCTAATCACTGGAAGGCTTTTAAGGAGGATTTAGAAGCTACAGTCACTCTTCCTGCTTCAGCCAGTGAGCCTCTCTTGCAGAGTTCATCCCGACCCTTCATCAGAGTTGCCAGTTTCACAGCCTCCCCTACAGATCCGGACTCTTCCATTCCCACAGTTGTCCAGCCAACCTCTCCTGAGAGTTCATCGAGAACCTTCATCAGAGTTATCAGCTTGCAGCCTGCCTACAGACCTTGGACTCTACATTCCCACGGTTACATGAGACACTTTCATAAATTTTCTATCTACGGAGATCTCCCGCTGATTCTGTTTGTCCAGAGGACCCTAGCTAATACAGCTGGTAAGCTTTTGTCCCCAGGTGGCTGCCTCAATCGTTTCTTATGCTGCTTTCATTGTCTCAAGCTGCTTTTGTTTGAAGGGCAAATTCTGGGAGAGGGGCCATGCAGGAAAGGAGTTTCCTAAGTCAGTTGTTCCAGACAAGGCCAGGGACCTACCCACAAAAGGAGTGCTGGCCAGCTCCAAACTATCCTGCAAAGGGGATGAAGAGGGCCAGAAAGTCAAGATGCTTCTTCCACAGCTCCCCAAAGTTGTGTTCTTTTGACCTGCCCAGCTAATGTAACCCTTCAACTGTCCTCTACAGCTTTTGGTAGGTATACCATTTTTCAGTCTCCTCCTCCTCATTTGTCCAAGGCAAATTGGAACAACGGCCATGTTCTGAGCCAAGACCCCATGTAGCCAAAGCAGCTAATCAAAAGCCATAATCAGCAATTGGCCTGTGCTCATCCTAGATCTTGGGGAAGTGGATTTTTTTGGGGGGGGGGCAGGGGAGTGGATTTTTATGTCCCTTTCTGGTACGAGCAAGCTTTCTGGACCCCACTGCTGCCTGCTGCAATAGTGGGGGATGGCTGCCAGGTAACTGCCAGGCAGAATGAGTGATTTACTGGCATTTACTCTAATTTACCAGCTGTTCCTCCAGCTCTTCCTTGGATGCTATAAAGCGTTCTACTGGTCTCTGGGGTTTCTAAATAGTTGACTCAGACATTCCTACCTGTTTCCTAGTTGGGTATAGGGACTGATTCTTGGGGCTTCCTACTCTATCTTCCCACAATTTCTTCCCTTGGTTAATTTTAGTTACTCTAGAATTCCTCATTGTGCTAATATACCACAGCGGGTTTGGCAGTTTCCTTATTGTAGGCACTTGTTTTCAGATAAATCTGCTACATTTTCCTTACAGTCCAAAGAGTAAAATTACATGATCAAAGGGAGCAAACCATTTTATAACTCTTCATATGCATTTCCAAGTTTTTGGGAGAGACTTTAGACATGTGAATATTGGAAGAAAAAAAAAGTGACTATTAGCCATATTAGCTGCGTGAACCATCAATCCAGGCATTTTAACTGGAAGCCAGGACACCTGATCTGTGAGCCAGGTTCCCCCATAGGAACTTGGGAAGTCCCATCCCCACACTGACCTTCAATTTTCTTTTCTATAAAATAAGGGATTTGGATTTAAATGGAATCAAGTCCTTTTCTACCAGAAATCCAGTCATATTTCTCCTAGTGTGCTCTGTATTACCCTTTCCTGACTCCTAGAGGCTCAGACTCTAGCTGAGCTTGGGATAAAGCCAGGCTTCCTTTTCCTTTGGTGTAGTCACATCAAAACCCTCTACCTAGTACTGCCATCAGAGGAGAGGCAGCAGAACCTAGGGGCTAAGAGCACAGGTCAGGTCGCAATCACAGCCCTGCCATTTATTCCCCTATGACAAAAGATTTCGTTTCCCTGACTCAGTTTCTCCCTCTGTGAGGTTAATAACGGTTCCTACCTCTTGGGGGTGCTATGCAAATTAAATGAGTTAATATTTGTAAAAGAGTCAGAACAGTGCCTAGCAGAGGAGAAATGCATTTTAAGTGTTTGTTGAAGAAATAAAATTTAGCACCTAAACTCTGATCTCTTCAACTGAAGAGACTGCAGCAGCTTCTCCATGGGTACCCCCAGCCTTTGGTGCTTCCCCACCCTTTTTCCTAAAATCCTGAGGTAGGAGCCCCAACTCTCTGTTTACAGGTCTCCTACAGCGCTCGGGTGTCTCAGGGATGGGGCAGAAATGTCTCAGCTGGAACACCCAGACTCTTCACAAAGGAGGTCAAGAGACGCTGGTCACTTCTATTTAAGGACCTCAGTTTGTTTTAAAACAGAAAACAACCCAAAATGGTGGGTCGTTTAAAATGTTATATTGAGCAAACTGGAGCATTAACAGCTGCCCCCCCCACCCCACCCCCAGCCCAGTTTACATCCTAATTATGCTGTTTGCAAGGCGATTCCAAAAGAATTCTCAGACTGTTTCTTCGGGCTGCAAACAGGTTGAGCGGCTGGGCGGAGGAGGCGAGAACTGATGGAACCTGTCGCCCTCACTGCCCGGACACTCTGGCGAGGACGTCCGCAGCCCAAAGACTAAGCTCCCGGGACGGCCTCGGCCCCGGACTCCCCCATATTCGCTCCTGAACCTCAGCGGACCCGGCGGAACCCCCGCTAGGACCGTTATTCGGCCGCCGGCGCCCGCGGAGCCCCAGCCCGCCGCCCCCCACGGCCCGGGAGGGGGCGCGCGTCCCCGCCAGCCCCCCACCCCCGGCTGCGCCCTCCCACGCGGGGCGGGCGGGAAGGCGGGGCCTCGCTCGCCGCGCCACGCGACGCGGCCAATGGGAGCGCGCGCTTCGAGGCCCCGCGGGCCACCGCCGTGAGGGCTGAAAACCCGGCGCGCGCCGCCACGGACCCGAGCGCTCGCCACCACGAGGGCTGAGCACGCGCCTGGCCGCCCCTTCCCCGCCCGTGCACGGCGTCGCCCGGCCCGCGATGGCCACGGACCCCCAGGCCGCCGAGACGCCGGCCTGGCGCTACTTCACCTGGGACGAGGTGGCGCGGCGCACCGCGGGCGAGAAGGAGCGGTGGTTGGTGATTGACCGCAAGGTGTACAACATCAGCGAGTTCAACCGCCGGCACCCTGGGGGCTCCCGGGTCATCAGCCACTACGCGGGACAGGATGCCACGGTGAGCGCCGCCAGGAGGGGGACACGGGGGGGCGGGGCCGGGCGCCCGCGGTCCGAGGCTCCGTCGGCTGGAGACAGGAAGTATGGCATCCAATCCTAACTAATTTGGAGAAAAGACCCTCGAGGCGCCGGGACATTCCTGTGGTCCGGGTGGTTGGGATGCAGCGGGTAGGCGGATGCAAGGGCAGGAGACCGGCCCCCAAAACGAGACTGGGGAGTGGAGATGGGCCCCTAGGCACGTGCAGACACAAAGGGCTGTGCTGCCCGTTCGTGCATTCCGCCTGTGGCTCCCAGACTGCGTGGTGGGGAGGCCAGGAGCTGGAGTGGAGGGAGGAGAGGCGGGGATGCAGAGCACCGGGGAAGGCGGTGCTGCTGGGGAAGGAAGGGTCACTGGCCCGGAGAGGAAGTCACGTCCTGCCTCGGTGGCTGGGAGGGGGCGCGCACCCACTCCTGGACCGAGCATGCCGGGCTCCGCTCAGGATGGGGAGCGGGGTGGGAGCAGAAGGGACCCCTCTCGGAGGCAGGGCTGAGACGGGAAGCCACCGAGCTCCCACTGCCGGGGGAACCCCGGCGTGCAGGGTGAAGACAGGTGGGCGGGGTGTGGAGGGGGGCAGCGCCGGCTGGAAAGAACCAGCTCCTGCTTGCACAAAGAGGGGTGTGGGAGCCTGTGAGGACGCCTGCGTTAGCGAGGAACTTCGGAGTCGTTCTCAAATCCTGCCAGGGAGCTCACCGAGCTGCAGGCCAGCGTAGTGTCCAGCTGCTCACGTCAGCAGACTGCCGTTTGCACTCCAGGGCTGCAGGACCGCTGCGGGCCCGCGTCCCTTCTCCCTCGGGCCTTGTTCCGCGTTGTCACTAGCCCCCATCTTGCTGCTGTTTTCTAGCCCACTCGTCCTCGGAGCTAAGGTGTTTGAGGAATCCAGCCCAGGCGTCCTGCTGGGCTGGAGCGCTAGGGATCACCCCTTGGACCCAATGCTTATTTCGCTTCTCCGCATCCCCTTCCCCTTGCATCCCTCTCCCACCCTGCGTCCAGCGGCGGGACTCCTTTTGCTGTCCCCACTCTCCACCTTGTCATTTTGAGCAAGCCTTGGACCACCGGGATTCTTGTTCAGTCCGCAGAGCTTGCAGGACAAGGAACCGCCCCTCCCTCTGATGCAGCCAGCTGGGGCTCCAGGCCGGAGCCTGCGCAGACCGAGCAGGGACCCGTGCCGGGGCTTCTTGCAGTGTGATTTGGGGCCGCGGCGGGGATGGCGATTGGTCGGGATGTGTGGTGCCACCGACTGCCGGCTCCGCCCCAGCTCCCGCCCCTCAGACCCTCAAATTCTTGCTTAGAACCTGGGGCCACCAGACTCAGGGATGTGGAGCTAGTTGGACGTGGATCTAGTTGGACATGAATCTTTTCGCTCAGGAACTCCACCTCGCAGATCCAAAATTAGCTGCCCTAGGGCACGGGGTAGTCAGAGTTCTTGGCAAAGTATGGAAGCCTACCCGGGTCAGCGTCAGGACGGGAGGGGGTAAGGGGGAGGCAGATACAAGTTCCTTAGTTTGGAGTTTGGGAGTCACCACTACTTAGAGAACACAGGTTCAAAGAGAGAAGGGACTTGTTAAATGTCCCACAGTAAGGGATAGAGAAGTCTCAGATCCCTACCCATCCCATCTGGTTGTTTCTCCTATCTAAATTCTTGTGCAAAAGCTGTCCCAGGCCCAGGTGGTCTTTCTGGGTGGTTCTCCCCACCAGGCCTCCTATCCCTTGGTGTGGTGCCTACTAAGCCCTAGATGCTGGGTAATCTTGTGCTATGTATCCCTGGCAAAGGTATGAGCAACCTCAAAGCGTACATGGTCTGATAGAGGTGGTCTCTGCCTCTACAACTTGGGTCCTTGCTGGCAGGAGGGTTGAATGCTAGAGGGTGGAGAAAGTGGCCTTTGGTATGTGCCCTCCAGGAGTCTAGGGGGGCGGGGCCGGTTTCCTCACCTTTCTTCCTTCTCTCTGTCCTTGCAGGATCCCTTTCTGGCATTCCACATCAACAAGGGGATCGTGAGAAAATATATGAACTCTCTCCTGATTGGAGAACTGTCTCCAGAGCAGCCAAGTTTTGAGCCCACCAAGAATGTGAGACCGTGTTTGCTCTTTGAGCAGTTTATGGTTGCTGAGGGGCAGGGGGTAGAAGGAAGGCCTAGATACAGCCACTGGTGACCACAATCAGTAATTCTTAGGAGTCTTGAGGTCCCTGCTTCTCCTGTAGTCATTGGATTACAACCTCAAGGGAGCAGAGCTTTGGAACTGTGGTTCTTCCAAGGCCACTATTGTTATCATCAACATGAGACTTATTTATTGAGCATGTTTTATGTGCCAAGGATATCCTCATATAACTCTCACACTCACAGATAAGAAAACTGAGGTTCAGAGAGGTTAAGCAACTCATCCAAGGATCACACAGTAAATAGCAGAGCAGAGACATGAATTCAGGTCTGCTTGGCACCAAAGAACACATGCCCATAGGCAGGAACCCATATCACCTCCTCCTGTTATCCTTCAATATTTTGGTATCGGGCAACGGTGGCTCAGTGGCAGTGTTCTCGCCTGCCATGCTGGAGACCCGGGTTCGCTTCCCGGTGCCTGCCCATGTAATTAAAATATATATATATATATTGGTATTTTTGCCCAAGATTGTCTTCCTATAGGTACCTCAGTGGGGGGAGGGGGTCCTTGACGCAAAGAGGACCTGTGTTTCCAGCAGTCTTGGATTGCAGCTGGGAAGAATAACAGACCCCTCCTCCCTGCTGTGCCACAGAAGGAGTTGACCAATGAGTTCCGGGAGCTGCGGGCCACTGTGGAGCGGATGGGGCTCATGAAGGCCAACCACGTTTTCTTCCTGCTGTACTTGCTGCACATCCTGCTGCTGGATGTTGCTGCCTGGCTCACTCTCTGGGTCTTTGGGACGTCCCTCGTGCCCTTCCTCATCTGCGCGGTGCTGCTCAGCACGGTTCAGGTGAGAGCCCTCAGCCTGTCGTGTGCACAGCTCTGCTCGGCATCCCAGGGGAAAGCTCTCCATAACATTTGGAAGGCCGAGCAACCATGCCTTCTGGTCACAGCAGAGCTGAAGATAGGCCAGGGAGGAGGTGGCGCAGAAAGAAAACGTACATTCCGTGGCCTGGCTTTTATCTGCTCATAAGTTCACACATACCTCTTCACTTCTCTCGCTGCTCTGCAGCTGCTTTTCCCAGGCTTCCCTTCTTCCTATGGAATTTGTACTCTGAAACTTCGCCCCAATGTGCCAAGAACCAAGATTCTGGTTTCTCACATAAGCTTTGCTTCCTCCCCACCCCTAGCATTGCCCAAAATGCTAATAATAGTGGTCAGGTCCTAATAGTTAGCTGTGAGGACCCATCTGCCAAACCTTCTGCTCACCTCTGAGTTTGTCAGTCTCTGTCCTTTTCTGTGTTCTGAGAGTCAGTCCATCGTAAGTCACGGCATTTCAGAGCTGGGGAAGCTGAAGAACAGAGAAGAGCTAGTGATTTGGCCAACTCTTATGTGAATTAGTGCCAGAACCAGAATTAGAACTCGGGTGCCTTGACTCCTTTCCTTGGGTGCTCGGTTGGGGGATTGTGGCCATCACAGGCCTAGGTGGATGGAGAAGGCAGAGGCTGAAGGAACTGCTGAGGTCAGTGAGAGGACTGGTGGGCTGCTGTACTCAGTGCTTCCCTTTTTCTCCTAGGCCCAGGCTGGCTGGCTGCAGCATGACTTTGGGCACCTGTCTGTCTTCGGCACCTCTGCATGGAACCACCTGCTGCATCATTTTGTGATTGGCCACTTGAAGGTCAATAGGATGGGGAGGGGCTCTCTGAAACTCTAATCAAGAGGGGGACCCTAGGTTTTCATACCCATGTCCCCACTTTTCCGTAGGGGGCCCCTGCCAGCTGGTGGAACCACATGCATTTCCAGCACCATGCCAAGCCTAATTGCTTCCGCAAAGACCCAGATATCAACATGCATCCCTTCTTCTTTGCCTTGGGAAAGGTCCTCTCTGTGGAGGTGAGCGGAGGTATCAGTGGAAAGGTCTTGGGAAAGTGGAGACCAGTCAGCACAGAGGGCTTTGGGGGAAATGCTCACAACTTGGTCAGTGTGGGGAAGACATTGGGGAAGCTGTGCACAGAGCTTGTTCTTTTTAAGTTCTGGGAGGCAACAGGGAGTAAACTGGGGCTGCCCAGGACTGAATCACATTTCCTCCCTAATGAGTTCATGACAGTGGCATGCTACAAAAGGACCCAAATGGTGATCCAGAGAATACTGTACAAACTCCCACTCATTCTTGAAGGTGATGGATGCCACCTCCTCAGGGGTGCTTTTTTTGCTGTCCTTACCCTAAGCAGTGCTTCCTCCAGCACCTTGTATTTATCTTGCTTACATTTTGATATCCTGCAGTATCACAATCCTCCCCATTAGGATTGGACTCTCTTACTCCTCTTTGATGCTTTGTGCTTAGCCCAGAGCCTGGAACTGAGTCATTTCCACTGATTAATTTTCCCACCCACTTGATCCCAGCCTGAGTTTCAGGGTGGTCAGCATTGGGTTTGAGTTGTCATCTGAGACTGTGAGCGAAAATGGTACTGCAGCTGCTGAAGGAAGTATGCCTGGGGCGGAGAGCGGGTGAACTTTTACAAGCATAAGACAATAGAAGTCTTTAAGTGGTCAGCAGAATTCTTTGAAAAATTAATTGAAAACCCTTTGTCCCCGGATTACAAGCTGCAGCCAGAGTTCTGCCAGCTTCCTCTCCCCCCCCCCCACCACTTTGTGAAATTTCAACATGCCAGGAGTTAAACTGTTGTTAAACATATTCCAGTGCCAGGCCTGAGCTCCAGGTGGCCTGGCTTTCCTCTCCCCTCTGGCCACGAGAACTCTTTGGCTGGGCTTTGGCAGAACTGCCCATCGAGCTTGCAGCTTATACCCTGTTCATCCACACGGTGCTAATTTCCCAACCTCTTAAGCATGGATTTGCCTCGTTCTGGTCAACAGTATGCAGATGAGAAACAAGACCTGACCCCTCACCTGGCTCTGGCGGCTGCTTCAGGGATAATGCACGTCATGTAGTGGGCAGCAGATTAGGGCTCTTGGTAGTCAGCACTTCTTTTGTCATTACAGAGGGTTAAGAAAAATGTGAGGAGTCTCAGTGGAAGACAACCGTACACCACTGCTTCTTGTTTTTAGGGTTTTCGGGAAACACTTACCTGCAGACATGAAAAATAGAGAATGAAGAGATCTGAAACCCAAAATAGCCTTTTCTTTTCCATTTCTTTTTTTCTTTTTTTTTTTTCCATGGCTATGAAAGTATTACAAGCTAAGGACAAAGTTTTGCTATAAAATGTCTGGGCTGCAGGCTGCTTGGGGCTTAGTTCAGACCCTCTGGGAACAGCTTAGCAACTGGGTATTAATGCCCCTGCTACCCAGTGGCATCCACCCAGTGCCTCCCAGCTCTCCTAGAGGACAAGGAGATGCAAGGGACACTTCATCCCAAATAGAAGCCTTTGGGCCTCCAAGGACATAAATGGGACAGTTATTAGGAAGTGGCATTTGATTTCCATTCAGCAAGGCTGCAGTGGACAGGATTCCTTTCTGTAACAGTTCTAAAATAAATGCCAGTGTTGTGCCCCACTCACCCCACCAAACACAAAGGTTGCTCCTCTTCCAGTTTTCAGAATGGGATGAAACTTGCCCCCACATCCAGTTCACCAGCAAGCCTTGTTTACACTGCCTCTAAAACATACCCCAAATCCACTGTCTTCTCCATTTCCAGTGCATCGCCTTGCATCTGAGCTACCTCTGGTCTAGATTATTGCTCCTAACTCTTCACCTCCCTCCCTGCAGTTGTGTCTACTCTACAGTTCATTCTCCTCACCTCTAACCAGAGGGGGGCCTATTAAAGCACCAAGCAGACCAGGCCACGCTCCTGTGGGAAACTCTCCAGTAGCTTCCCCTCACCACTGTGGACTTACCAGGGCTTCCTAAGGCTCTTGTCAGTCATTCTCTCTTGTTGTTTACTGTTCCCCAGCCACGCTGGCCTCTGCCCCTTAAACCTCCCAAGATCCTTTGCACTGACTTTGAATCTTTGCATTGTTGGCTTCTCCTCGCCGCTCAGTTCTCGGTTCACATTCAGCTCCTCCTGGAGGCCACAGCCGAAACTTTGCCTCCCTCGTTTTGTCATACTTTCCTGTTTTTAGTCTGTAGTTACCTTGAGTTCAGTTTACAAATTTATCACCAGCTTCCTAGCCTCAGATTTTTTTTTTTATTATTAATTAAAAAAAATTAACACAACATTAGAAATCAATCCATTCTACATATGCAATCAGTAATTCTTAATATCATCACATAGGTGTATGGTCATCATTTCTCAGTACATATGCATCGATTTAGAGAAAGAAATAGCACGACAACAGAAAAAGAAATAAAGTGATAACACAGAGAAAACACAAATAAAAATAAAAAGTACAAAAATATATAAGAGAAAGAAAAAAAACAAAAAAAAACTATAGATCAGATGCAGCTTCATTCAGCGTTCCAACATAATTACATTACAATTAGGCAGTATTGTGCTGACCATTTTTTTTAGACATCATACCATTCTACATATGCAATCAGTAATTCTTAACATCATCACATAGATGCATGATCATCGTTTCTTAGTACATTTGCATTGGTTTAGAAGAACTAGCAGTATAACAGAAAAAAATATAGAATGTTAATATAGAGAAAAAAAATAAAAGTAATAATAATAAGAACAAAACAAACAAAACAAAACAAAACAAGAACCTATAGCTCGGATGCAGCTTCGTTCAGTATTTTAACATGATTACTTTACAATTAGGTATTATTGTGCTGTCCATTTTTGAGTTTTTGTATCTAGTCCTATTGCACAGTCTGTATTCCATCATCTCCAATTACCCATTATCTTACCCTGTTTCTAACTCCTGCTGAACTCTGTTACCAATGACATATTCCAAGTTTATTCTCGAGTGTCGATTCACATCATTGGGACCATACAGTATTTGTCTTTTAGTTTTTGGCTAGACTCACTCAGCATAATGTTCTCTAGGTCCATCCATGTTATTACATGCTTCATAAGTTTATCCTGCCTTAAAGCTGCATAATATTCCATCGTATGTATATACCACAGTTTGTTTAGCCACTCGTCTGTTGATGGACATTTTGGCTGTTTCCATCTCTTTGCAATTGTAAATAACGCTGCTATAAACATTGGTGTGCAAATGTCTGTTTGAGTTTTTGCCCTTAATTCCTTTGAGTAGATTCCCAGCAATGGTATTGCTGGATCGTATGGCAATTCTATATTCAGCTTTTTGAGGAACCGCCAAACTGCTTTCCACAGTGGTTGCACCATTTGACATTCCCACCAACAGTGGATAAGTGTGCCTCTTTCACCGCATCCTCTCCAGCACTTGTCATTTTCTGTTTTTTTTTTTTTTATTAATTAAAAAAATTAACTAACACAACAATAGAAATCAATCCATTCTACATATGCAATCAGTAATTCTTAATATGATCACATAGGTGTATGGTCATCATTTCTCAGTACATATGCATCGATTTAGAGAAAGAAATAGCACTACAACAGAAAAAGAAATAAAGTGATAACACAGAGAGAAAACACAAATAAAAATAAAAAGTACAAAAATATATAAGAGAAAAAAAAACAAAACAAACAAAAAAAAAAACTATAGATCAGATGCAGCTTCATTCAGCGTTCCAAGATAATTACATTACAATTAGGCAGTATTGTGCTGACCATTTTTTTTTTTTTAGACGTCATACCATTCTACATATGCAATCAGTAATTCTTAACATCATCACATAGATGCATGATCATCGTTTCTTAGTACATTTGCATCGGTTTAGAAGAACTAGCATTATAACAGAAAAAGATATAGAATGTTAATATAGAGAAAAAAATAAAAGTAATAATAATAAGAACAAATCAAACAAAACAAAACAAAACAAAAACCTATAGCTCGGATGCAGCTTCGTTCAGTATTTTAACATGATTACTTTACAATTAGGTATTATTGTACTGTCCATTTTTGAGTTTTTGTATCTAGTCCTATTGCACCGTCTGTATTCCATCAGCTCCGATTACCCATTATCTTACCCTGTTTCTAACTCCTGCTGAACTCTGTTACCAGTGACATATTCCAAGTTTTTTCTCGAGTGTCGATTCACATCATTGGGACCATACAGTATTTGTCTTTTAGCTTTTGGCTAGACTCACTCAGCATAATGTTTTCTAGGTCCATCCATGTTATTACATGCTTCATAAGTTTATCCTGTCTTAACGCTGCATAATATTCCATCGTACGTATATACCACAGTTTGTTTAGCCACTCGTCTGTTGATGGACATTTTGGCTGTTTCCATCTCTTTGCAATTGTAAATAACGCTGCTATAAACATTGGTGTGCAAATGTCTGTTTGAGTTTTTGCCCTTAATTCCTTTGAGTAGATTCCCAGCAATGGTATTGCTGGATCGTATGGCAATTCTATATTCAGCTTTTTGAGGAACCGCCAAACTGCTTTCCACAGTGGTTGCACCATTTGACATTCCCACCAACAGTGGATAAGTGTGCCTCTTTCTCTGCATCCTCTCAGGCACTTGTCATTTTCTGTTTTGTTGATAATGGCCATTCTGGTGGGTGTGAGATGATATCTCATTGTGGTTTTGATTTGCATTTCTCTAATGGCCAGGGACATTGAGCATCTCTTCATGTGTCTTTTGGCCATTTGTATTTCCTCCTCTGAGAGGTGTCTATTCAAGTATTTTTCCCATTTTGTAATTGGGTTGGCTATCTTTTTGTTGTTGAGTTGAACAATCTCATTATAAATTCTGGATACTAGACCTTTATCTGATATGTCGTTTCCAAATATTGTCTCCCATTGTGTAGGCTGTCTTTCTACTTTCTTGATGAAGTTCTTTGATGCACAAAAGTGTTTAATTTTGAGGAGTTCCCATTTATTTATTTCCTTCTTCAGTGCTCTTGCTTTAGGTGTAAGGTCCATAAAACCGCCTCCAATTGTAAGATTCATAAGATATCTCCCTACATTTTCCTCTAACTGTTCTATGGTCTTAGACCTAATGTTTAGATCTTTGATCCATTTTGAGTTAACTTTTGTGTAGGGTGTGAGATATGGGTCTTCTTTCATTCTTTTGCATATGGATATCCAGTTCTCTAGGCACCATTTATTGAAGAGACTGCTCTGTCCCAGGTGAGTTGGCTTGACTGCCTTATCAAAGATCAAATGTCCATAGATGAGAGGGTCTATATCTGAGCACTCTATTCGATTCCATTGGTCGATATATCTATCTTTATGCCAATACCATGCTGTTTTGACCACTGTGGCTTCATAATATGCCTTAAAGTCAGGCAGCGCAAGACCTCCAGCTTCGTTTTTTTTCCTCAAGATGTTTTTAGCAATTTGGGGCACCCTGCCCTTCCAGATAAATTTGCTTATTGGTTTTTCTATTTCTGAAAAATAAGTTGTTGGGATTTTGATTGGTATTGCATTGAATCTGTAAATCAATTTAGGTAGGATTGACATCTTAACTATATTTAGTCTTCCAATCCATGAACACGGTATGCCCTTCCATCTGTTTAGGTCTTCTGTGATTTCTTTTAGCAGTTTTTTGTAGTTTTCTTTATATAGGTTTTTTGTCTCTTTAGTTAAATTTATTCCTAGGTATTTTATTCTTTTAGTTGCAATTGTAAATGGGATTCGTTTCTTGATTTCCCCCTCCACTTGTTCATTGCTAGTGTATAGAAATGCTACAGATTTTTGAATGTTGATCTTGTAACCTGCTACTTTGCTGTACTCATTTATTAGCTCTAGTAGTTTTGTTGTGGATTTTTCCGGGTTTTCGACGTATATTATCATATCGTCTGCAAACAGTGATAGTTTTACTTCTTCCTTTCCAATTTTGATGCCTTGTATTTCTTTTTCTTGTCTAATTGCTCTGGCTAGAACCTCCAACACAATGTTGAATAATAGTGGTGATAGTGGACATCCTTGTCTTGTTCCTGATCTTAGGGGGAACGTTTTCAATTTTTCCCCATTAAGGATGATATTAGCTGTGGGTTTTTCATATATTCCCTCTATCATTTTAAGGAAGTTCCCTTGTATTCCTATCCTTTGAAGTGTTTTCAACAGGAAAGGCTGTTGAATCTTGTCAAATGCCTTCTCTGCATCAATTGAGATGATCATGTGATTTTTCTGCTTTGATTTGTTGATATGGTGTATTACATTAATTGATTTTCTTATGTTGAACCATCCTTGCATACCTGGGATGAATCCTACTTGGTCATGATGAATAATTCTTTTAATGTGTTGTTGGATACGATTTGCTAGAATTTTATTGAGGATTTTTGCATCTATATTCATTAGAGAGATCGGCCTGTAGTTTTCTTTTCTTGTAATATCTTTGCCTGGTTTTGGTATGAGGGTAATGTTGGCGTCATAGAATGAATTAGGTAGTTTTCCCTCCACTTCGATTTTTTTGAAGAGTTTGAGGAGAGTTGGTACTAATTCTTTCTGGAATGTTTGATAGAATTCACATGTGAAGCCGTCTGGTCCTGGATTTTTCTTTTTAGGAAGCTTTTGAATGACTGCTTCAGTTTCTTTACTTGTGATTGGTTTGTTGAGGTCATCTATCTCTTCTTGAGTCAAAGTTGGTTGTTCATGTCTTTCCAGGAACCCGTCCATTTCATCTAAATTGTTGTATTTATTAGCGTAAAGTTGTTCATAGTATCCTGTTATTACCTCCTTTATTTCTGTGAGGTCAGTAGTTATGTCTCCTCTTCCATTTCTGATCTTATTTATTTGCATCCTCTCTCTTCTTCTTTTTGTCAATCTTGCTAAGGGCCCATCAATCTTATTGATTTTCTCATAGAGCCAACTTCTGGCCTTATTGATTTTCTCTATTGTTTTCATGTTCTCAATTTCATTTATTTCTGCTCTAATCTTTGTTATTTCTTTCCTTTTGCTTGCTTTGGGGTTAGCTTGCTGTTCTTTCTCCAGTTCTTCCAAATGGATAGTTAATTCCTGAATTTTTGCCTTTTCTTCTTTTCTGATATAGGCATTTAGAGCAATAAATTTCCCTCTTAGCACTGCCTTTGCTGCGTCCCATAAGTTTTGATATGTTGTGTTTTCATTTTCATTCACCTCGAGGTATTTGCTAATTTCTCTAGCAATTTCTTCTTTGACCCACTCGTTGTTTAGGAGTGTGTTGTTGAGCCTCCACGTATTTGTGAATTTTCTGGCACTCTGCCTATTATTGATTTCCAACATCATTCCTTTATGGTCCGAGAAAGTGTTGTGTAAGATTTCAATATTTTTAAATTTGTTAAGACTTGCTTTGTGACCCAGCATATGGTCTATCTTTGAGAATGATCCATGAGCACTTGAGAAAAAGGTGTATCCTGCTGTTGTGGGATGTAATGTCCTATAAATGTCTATTAAGTCTAGTTCATTTATAGTAATATTCAGATTCTCTATTTCTTTGTTGATCCTCTGTCTAGATGTTCTGTCCATTGATGAGAGTGGTGAGTTGAAGTCTCCAACTATTATGGTATATGAGTCTATTTCCCTTTTCAGTGTTTGCAGTGTATTCCTCACGTATTTTGGGGCATTCTGGTTCGGTGCGTAAATATTTATGATTGTTATGTCTTCTTGTTTAATTGTTCCTTTTATTAGTATATAGTGTCCTTCTTTGTCTCTTTTAACTGTTTTACATTTGAAGTCTAATTTGTTGGATATTAGTATAGCCACTCCTGCTCTTTTCTGGTTGTTATTTGCATGAAATATCTTTTCCCAACCTTTCACTTTCAACCTATGTTTATCTTTGGGTCTAAGATGTGTTTCCTGTAGACAGCATATAGAAGGATCCTGTTTTTTAATCCATTCTGCCAATCTATGTCTTTTGATTGGGGAATTCAGTCCATTGACATTTAGTGTTATTACTGTTTGGATAATATTTTCCTCTAACATTTTGCCTTTTGTATTATATATATCATATCTGATTTTCCTTCTTTCTACACTCTTTTCCATATCTCTCTCTTCTGTCTTTTTGTGTCTGACTCTAGTGCTCCCTGTAGTATTTCTTGCAGAGCTGGTCTCTTGGTCACAAATTCTTTCAGTGACTTTTTGTCTGAGAATGTTTTAATTTCTCCCTCATTTTTGAAGGATAATTTTGCTGGATATAGGAGTCTTGGTTGGCAGTTTTTCTCTTTTAGTATTTTAAATATATCATCCCACTGTCTTCTAGCTTCCATGGTTTCTGCTGAGAAATCTACACATAGTCTTATTGGGTTTCCCTTGTATGTAATGGATTGTTTTTCTCTTGCTGCTTTCAAGATCCTCTCTTTCTCTTTGACCTCTGACATTCTAACTAGTAAGTGTCTTGGAGAACGCCTATTTGGGTCTAATCTCTTTGGGGTGCGCTGCACTTCTTGGATCTGTAATTTTAGGTCTTTCATAAGAGTTGGGAAATTTTCAGTGATAATTTCTTCCATTAGTTTTTCTCCTCCTTTTCCCTTCTCTTCTCCTTCTGGGACACCCACAACACGTATATTTGTGCGGTTCATATTGTCCTTGAGTTCCCTGATATCCTGTTCAAATTTTTCCATTCTTTTCCCTATAGTTTCTGTTTGTTTTTGGAATTCAGACGTTCCATCCTCCAAATCACTACTTCTATCTTGTCTCTTTAAATCTATCATTGTAGCTATCCATTATTTTTTCTATGTTTGCTACTTTATCCTTCACTTCCATAAGTTCTGCGATTTGTTTTTTCAGTTTTTCTATTTCTTCTTTATGTTCAGCCCATGTCCTCTTCATGTCCTCCCTCAATTTATCGATTTCATTTTTGAAGAGGTTTTCCATTTCTGTTCGTATATTCAGCATTAGTTGTCTCAGCTCTTGTGTCTCATTTGAGCTATTGGTTTGTTCCTTTGACTGAGCCATGTTCTCAATCTTTTGAGCGTGGACAGTTATCTTCTGCTCCTGGCGTCTGGGCATTTATTCAGATTTCTCTGGGTGTTGGACCCAGCAAGGTTTTAAGATTTTTCTGTGAAATCTCTGGGATCTGTTTTTCTTATCTTGCCCAGTACATGGCGCACGTGGCACACGTTTGTCTCAAGTGTTTGGAATGGGTCTCCCCCAGTCACCGATCTCCGTGGCCTGGGGATTTCAGATCCAATTCTCTCCGTTGGTTCAGGGGCCGCGCGTGGTGGCGGCGTCAGCTGCCGTGGCTTGAGGGGACCCTGTAGCTGGTTGCGGGCTGCAGCGGGCCTGGGGGATTCCCCACCGGACCAGGAAGCCTCCCGTGGGGGGGGGGCTACCGCGGCTTGGATAGCCCTCCTATCCGAGACTCGTATCCGCGGACTCGAAGCAGAGACTCGAAGCCGCCCGCAAAAGAGGGGTGCCGCCTGCCTCGGCTTGGGAAACTTGCTTCTCCAATACTCTCAGCAGGCCCGGAAAGGAGGGAGGGAGTAGCTCGGACCACCGCAGCTGCCGCTGATCGGGTAATCGCGCGCCGCTCGGGGGTCTCACCGCAGCCGAGTCTCGCAGTCAGTCTAGCCAGCCCAGACTTTGGATAGCCCTCTGATCTGAGATTCGTAGCCGCGGACTCGAAGCCGAGACTCGAAGCCGCCCGCAAAAGAAGGGCGCCGCCTGCCTCGGCTTGGGAAACTTGCTTCTCCGATACTCTCAGCTGGCCCGGGAAGGAGGGAGGGATTAGCTCGGACCGCCACAGCTGCGGCTGCTCGGCATATCGCGCGCTGCTCAGGGGTCTCGCCGCAGCCAAGAGTCGCAGTCAGGCTTGCCAGCCCAGACTTTGGATAGCCCTCTGATCCGAGACTCGTAGCTGCGGACTCGAAGCCGAGACTCGAAGCCGCCCGCAAAATTGTGGCGCCGGCCGCCTTGGCTGGGAAGCTTGTCTCTCCGAGTCTCTCAGCCAGCTCAGGAAGGAGGGAGAGATTAGCTCGGACCGCCGCAGCTGCAGCCGCTCGGGGGTCTCGCCGCAGCCAAGTCTCGCAGTCAGACTTGCCAGCCCAGACTTTGGATAGCCCTCTGATCCGAGACTAGTAGTCGCGGACTCGAAGCCGAGACTCGAAGCCGCCCGCAAAAGTGTGGCGCCGGCCGCCTTGGCTGGGAAGCTTGTCTCTCCGCATCTCTCAGCCAGCCCGGGAAGGAGGGAGGGATTAGCTCGGACCACCGCAGCTGCGGCTGCTCGGGAAATCGCCCGCCGCTCAGGGATCTCACTCACCGCAGCCGAGTTTCGCAGTCAGACTAACCAGCCCAGACTGGGTTACGCTGTGTGTCCATTCCCTACTGTAGCCCCGGGAGCTGTTCTGTACTGTTTCTGTTCACCTATTAGTTGATTTGGAGTCGGAGGAACTAAGACGCATGTACCTTACTAAGACGCCATCTTGGATCCGGCCTAGCCTCAGATTTTGAGCCTTGTGAGAGTAGGAGCTTTGTTGTGTTCACCTCGGTCTCTCCAATGCCTAGAACAAACGGTGCCTGAGACTTAGTAGGTGCTCAGTAAATGCCTGTTGAATGTAAAATGAATGTTTCATTTAGCAGTAGTGCCTTGCACAAAATAAGCTCTCAATAGTTATCTGTCAAAACAGTGGGTGGATACATGACTGAAGGACGAACCTTTCTACCCTGGGGGATGGTCCTCCCATCCCCTGTGGTTATCTGCTTACCAGAAGTAATTAAGGAGAGAATAATGCAGCCATCGAATGAGGCAGCAGAGCCTTATAGCCCTATCTGTGTGGGTTCACGGTAGGGTTCTTCCCCTAGTTAACTAGCCCAGTGGCCCTAGCCTGTCTCAGCATGGAGGTGTACAAAATAAGCACCACCGGCCAGAAAAACTGCCAGAACTTTTAGTGTGTCTGGTTTTTCTGTTTCCTTTCCACAGATGTTCATCAAACTTTGCTTAGCCTCCAAGGGGCTTTATGAAGCTCATGTTGAAATTAAGAGACCAAAAGATTTTTTATTTTTAACATTTTTTATTGTGAAATATAACATACATAGAAAAAAAACGCAACTAATTTCAAAGGAGACCAAGAGATTTTGATGAGAATTTGGGGTTGGACGTTGAGGGAACAGTTACCTGTGTAGGGGTAAAAACAGCTGTCTATAAAGCAAAAAAATGTTTATTTGGTACAAAGCTTATATTTTGACTAGTGCATTTCCTAATATGACTTATGTAGACAGCTTAACTGAACACCATAAGTACATGGAACCTTGAGTAGGGCATGAGATTTTGTTGGTTTGTCCAGAGTGATGCCTCGATAAATCCCAGAGTGATTTGAACAGTGAATAAAAAGTCCCTTTCAGGGAATGGTGAGAAAAGGGGAAGATTCAGCTTCCCCAAGTTGAATTCTTAATATTCTCACAAGTAGTGGGGACAACCAAAGTAATAAGCTGAGCCCCCAATCTTGGGGTTTGTTCATATGAAACTTAACCCCACAAAGGATAGGTCGAGCCTACTTAAAATTAGGCCTGACTTCTGGGTCAAGATGGCAGCTTAACAACGTGCACGTTTTAGTTCGTCCTCCAGAACAACTACTAAACCAGAAACAGTACAGAACAGCTCCTGGGGCCACGCCAGTGACCAGACACACAGCATACCCCAGTCTGGACCAGCTGGACCAGCTGCGAGCACCCCCCAGGACCGTGAGTTCCCAAAGCTGCGGCGGC
Source organism: Tamandua tetradactyla (assembly GCF_023851605.1). NCBI lineage: Eukaryota > Metazoa > Chordata > Mammalia > Pilosa > Myrmecophagidae > Tamandua > Tamandua tetradactyla. The sequence continues at coordinate 13,352,104 of NC_135335.1, forward strand.
CAGTGCCCCTCCCCCACAGGCTGCTTCCCAGAGGGGAAAGGAAAGGACTTTACCGGCAGCAGGGACTGGGCACAATCAAATGCCAATTGTGGAACTAATTAACAAATTCTGACTACTAAAAATAGGCCCCCAGCTTAGGTGAACCTGATCAAAGCGGAGATTGCTCATTTTTGCCCCGGCGCCAAGGGGGCAGGACTGACAGAAAAAGGGGGGGAAAAAAAGAAGGAAACAGAGGTTTTTGTAGCTGTGTATCTACAAAGGCTTGAGTGCCTCTGGATACAGCTGCAGGACTTTTCAGACTGCAGCTGCCCCAGGCATAGGCAGAAGTGAGCTCTTTTGGGGGCTTATCTGGAGCTTGTGCCTTCCCCAGGGGAGGGGTGAAGCCCCACCCAGGTGGAATCCCTCCATCAAGGAATTCAAACACCAGGGCTTGGTAATTTGAAGCCATTAAAACCAACCTACACCCTCTCCTCTGTCTCCACCACGCCCCCAGCAGGGAGAGTCTGCCAAAGTTAAAGGTACCGCATCATCTTATGCTGGTAGGACCTGCAGTCAGACAAGCGCCACACACAGGGCAGGATAAGAAAAACAGAGTCCAGAGACTTCACAGGAAAGTCTTTCAACCTGCTGGGTCTCACCCTCAGGGAAAACCGATGCAGGTTACTCTTTCCTCCTGATAGGAGGCCAGTTTGGTCTGGGAAAATCTGGCTGGGGTCTATAATATCTAAGTAGACCCTCCTAAGTGTGGGCGGGGGGAAGGCACCACACAAGCAGGGCAAGAAACAAGAAAACAAGAACTGAAAAATTCTCCTCTGTTAAACAAAATTTAAGCTAAAGGTCCAGATAAAGCTGAACGGAATGTCAAAGAACAGATAGACAACAAATTCATCCAGCAAGAAAACCTTAGATAAAAGAAGTGAAAGCAATCTCCAAAATAAACTAATTAAGGTAATTAAATGCCTAGACGCCAGCATAAAATAATAAATCACACTAGGAAAATTGAAGATATGGCCCAGTCAAAGGAACAAACCAGCAATTCAAATGACATACAGGAGCTGAAACAATTAATTCAGAATGTACGAACAGACATGGAAAACCTCATCAAAAACCAAATCAATGAATTGAGGGAAGATATAAAGAAGGCAAGGAAAGAACAAAAAGAAGAAACTGAAAGTCTGAAAAAACAAATCACAGAACTTGTGGAAATGAAAGACACAGTAGAAGAGATGAAAAAAACAATGGAAACCTACAATGGTAGATTTCGAGAGACAGAACATAGGATTTCAAAACTGGAGGACGGAACACCTGAAATTCGACAAGAAACAGAAACTACAGGGAAAAAAAATGGAAAAATATGAGCAGGGACTCAGGGAATTGAAAGACAATATGAAGTGCATGAATATACGTGTTGTGGGTGTCCCAGAAGGAGAAGAGAAGGGAAAAGGAGGAGAAAAACTAATGGAAGAAATTATCACTGAAAATTTCCCAACTCTTAGGAAAGACTTAAAATTACAGATCCAAGAAGTGTAGCATACCCCAAAGAGAATAGACCCAAATAGACATACTCCAAGACATTTAATAATCAGAATGTCAGAGGTCAAAGAGAAAGAGAGGATCTTGAAAGCAGCAAGAGAAAAGCAATCCATCACATACAAGGGAAGCCCAGTAAGACTATGTGCAGATCTCTCAGCAGAAACCATGGAGGTGAGAAGACAGTGGGATAATATATTTAAATTATTAAAAGAGAAAAACTGCCAACCAAGAATTCTATATCCAGCAAAACTGTCCTTCAAACATGAGGGAGAGACTTCCGGAGAAGATGGCGGCTTAGTAAGACGCGCGGATCTTAGTTCCTCCTCCAGAACAGCTACTAGGGGAGTAGAAACGATACAGAACAGCTCCCAGAGCCACAACAGAGATAAAAAAGACAGCGTACCCCATCCTGGAACGGCTGACTGGCTGAGAGAACCCGTTCCGGTGAGATCGCCAAGGGGCGCGGGCTTCACCGGGCGGGGCGGCAAGCGGCCGGAGTCACTCCCTTCCCCCTTCCCGGGCCTGCTGGGAGAATTGGACAGGCGGTCCCCTCAAGCCGCGGCGGCTGGCACCCACACCACGCGCAGCCCCCTGGACCAACTGAGAGAATTGGATCGGAAATCCCCAGGCCGCAGAGAACGGTGACGGGGCGGGGGGCCCTTCCAAACACGTGACTCCCCGGGAACGGTGCACTCTCCTGGGCGGGCTGCGGTGGCTGGCACCCTCCCGCCACGCTTGGCGCCCCGGGCCGACTAAGAAATTTGGATGGGCGCTCTCCCGGGCTGAGGCGGCCGGCGACTCTCCCCGCGTTCGGACCCTGGGCCGGCTGGCACTCTTCCAAGCCGCTTCGGCTGGCGAACCTCCCCCACGGTGAGAGTTTTCCAAAGTTAAAGGACCCACAGCACCTTTTACTGGTGGGACCCGCAGACAAACGTGTGCCACGAGTGCCACCTACTGGGCAGGATAAGAAAAACAGATCCCAGAGATATCACAGAAAAATCTTCCAAATTGTTGGGTCCAGCACCCAGGGAAATCTGACTAAATGCCCAGACGCCAGCAGAAGATAACGGATCACGCTCAAAAAATTGAAAATATGGCCCAGTCAAAGGAACAAACCAATAGTTCAAATGAGATACAGGAGCTGAGACAACTAATGCTGAATATACGAACAGAAATGTAAAACCTCTTCAAAAATGAAATCGATAAATTGAGGGAGGACATGAAGAAGACATGGGCTGAACAAAAAGAAGAAATAGAAAAACTGAAAAAACAAATCACAAAACTTATGGAAGTGAAGGACAAAGTAGAAAAGATGGAAAAAACAATGGATACCTACAATGATAGATTTAAAGAGACAGAAGATAGAATTAGTGATTTGGAGGATGGAACATCTGAATTCCAAAAAGAAACAGAAACTATCGGGAAAAGAATGGAAAAATTTGAACAGGGTATCAGGGAACTCAAGGACAATATGAACCGCACAAATATACGTGTTGTGGGTGTCCCAGAAGGAGAAGAGAAGGGAAAAGGAGGAGAAAAACTAATGGAAGAAATTATCACTGAAAACTTCCCAACTCTGATGAAAGACCTAAAATTACAGATCCAAGAAGTGCAGCGCACTTAGAGATTAAACCCAAATAGGCGTTCTCCAAGACACTTACTAGTTAGAATGTCAGAGGTCAAAGAGAAAGAGAGGATCTTGAAAGCAGCAAGAGAAAAACAATCCATCACATACAAGGGAAACCCAATAAGACTATGTGTAGATTTCTCAGCAGAAACCATGGAGGCTAGAAGAGAGTGGGATAATATATTTAATTTACTAAAAGAGAAAAACTGCCAACCAAGACTCCTATATCCAGCAAAATTGTCCTTCAAAAATGAGGGAGAAATTAAAACATTCTCAGACAAAAAGTCACTGAGAGAATTTGTGACCAAGAGACCAGCTCTGCAAGAAATACTAAAGGGAGCACTAGAGTCAGATACAAAAATACAGAAGAGAGAGGTATGGAGAAGAGTGTAGAAAGAAGGAAAATCAGATATGATATATATAATACAAAAGGCAAAATGGTAGAGGAAAATATTATCCAAACAGTAATAACACTAAATGTTAATGGACTGAATTCCCCAATCAAAAGACATAGATTGGCAGAATGGATTAAAAAACAGGATCCTTCTATATGCTGTCTACAAAAATGAGGGAGAAATTAAAACATTTTCAGACAAAAAAATCACTGAGAAAATTTGTGACCAAGAGACCAGCTCTGCAAGAAATACTACAGGGAACACTAGAGACAGATACGAAGACAGAAGAGAGAGGTGTGGAGAAGAGTGTAGAAAGGAAGACTATGAGTAAAGTTAAAAAGAAGGAAAATTAGATATGACACATAAAATCCAGAAGGCAAAATAGTAGAAGAAAGTACTACCCATGTAGTAATAACACTGAATGTTAATGGATTAAACTCTCCAATCAAAAGACATAGTCTGGCAGAATGGATTAAAAAACAGGACCCAAGACTTCCGGAGAAGATGGCGGCTTAGTAAGACACGCGGGTCTTAGTTCCTCCTCCAGAAAAGCAACTAAAGAAACAGAAACAATACGAAACAGCTCCCGGAGCCACGACAGAGACCAAAAAGACAGCGTACCCCATTCTGGAACGGCTGAACGGGCAGGGAGAATCCGCTGCGGTGAGATACCTGAGGGGCGTGCGTTTTCCCGGCCGGGGCGGCTGGCGACTGGGGTCCCCTCCACGCACGTGGCTCCCCGGTCTGACTGGGAACGTTGGATAGCGGGGCCCTCCCACCACGCTTGGCGTCTCGGGCCAGCTGGGCAATTTGGACCAGCACTCCCCCAAGCCGCGGTGGCCGGCGACACCCCCCTCCACGCGCGGTTTCCCGGGCCGACTGCGAGATTCGGATTGGCAAGTTAAAGGAGCCACAGCATCTTTTACTAGTGGGCCCCGCAGACAGACGAGCGCCACGAGCGCCACCTACTGGGCAGGAAAAGAAAAACAGAGCCCAGAGATTTCACAGAAAAAACTTTCAACCAGCCGGGTCCCACACCCAGGGAAATCTGATCAAATGCCCAGACACCAGCAGAAAATAATGGATGATGCTCGGAAAATTGAAGATATGGCCCAGTCAAAGGAACAAACCAATAGTTCAAATGAGATACAGGAGCTGAGACAACTAATGCTGAATATACGAACAGAAATGGAAAAACTCTTCAAAAACCAAATCAGTAAATTGAGGGAGGACATGAAGAAGACATGGGCTGAACAAAAAGAAGAAATAGAAAATCTGAAAAAACAAATCACAGAACTTATGGGAGTGAAGGACAAAGAAGAAAAAATGGAAAAAACAATGGATACCTACAATGGTAGTTCTAAAGAGACAGAAGCTACAATTAGTGAACTGGAGGATGGAACATCTGAATCCCAAAAAGAAACGAAACTATAGGGAAAAGAATGGAAAAACTTGAGCAGGGGATCAGGGAACTGAATGACAATATGAAGTGCACAAATATACGTGTTGTGGGTGTCCCAGAAGGAGAAGAAAAGGGAAAAAAGGAGGAGAAAAACTAATGGAAGAAATTATCACTGAAAATTTCCCAACTCTTATGAAAGACCTAAAATTACAGATCCAAGAAGTGCAGCGCACCCCAAAGAGAATAGACCCAAATAGGTGTTCTCCAAGACACTTACTAGTTAGAATGTCAGAGGTCAAAGAGAAAGAGAGGATCTTGAAAGCAGCAAGAGAAAAACAATCTGTCACATACAAGGGAAACCCAATAAGACTATGTGTAGATTTCTCAGCAGAAACCATGGAAGCTAGAAGACAGTGGGATGATATATTTAAATTACTAAAAGAGAAAAACTGCCAACCAAGACTCCTATATCCCGCAAAATTGTCCTTCAAAAATGAAGGAGAAATTAAAACATTTATAGACAAAAAGTCACTGAGAGAATTTGTGACCAAGAGACCAGCTCTGCAAGAAATACTAAAGGGAGCACTAGAGTCAGATATGAAAAGACAGAAGAGAGAGGTATGGAGTAAAGTATAGAAAGAAGGAAAATCAGATATGATATATATAATACAAAAGCCAAAATGGTAGAGGAAAATATTATCCAAACAGTAATAACACTAAAAGTTAATGGACTGAATTTCCCAATCAAAAGACATAGAATGGCAGAATGGATTACGACCCAGCAATACCACTGCTAGGTATCTACTCAAAGGACTTAAGGGCAAAGACACAGATGGACATTTGCACACCAGTGTTTATAGCAGCATTATCTACAATTGCAAAGAGATGGAAACAGCCAAAATGTCCATCAACAGACGAGTGGCTAAACAAACTGTGGCGTATACCTACGATGGAATATTATGCAGCTTTAAGACAGACTAAACTTATGAAGCATGTAATAACATGGATGGACCTAGAGAACATTATGCTGAGTGAGTCTAGCCAAAAACTAAAGGACAAATACTGTATGGTCCCACTGATGTGTACCGACATTCGAGAATCAGCTTGGAATATATCATTGGTAACAGAGACCAGCAGGAGTTAGAAACACGGTAAGATAATGGGTAATTGGAGCTGAAGGGATACAGACTGTGCAACAGGACTAGATACAAAAACTCAAAAATGGACAGCACAGTAATACCTAAGTGTAATGTAACTATGTTGGAACACTGAATGAAGCTGCACCTGAAATATGGTTTTTTGTTTGTTTGTTTGTTTGTATCTTTTGTTTTTGTTTTTTTTCTTTTTCCTTTTTATATATATATATTTTTTTATTAGTATTATTATTTTAATTCTCTTCTCTATATTAACATTCTATATCTTTTTCTGCTGTTTTGCTAGTTCTTTTCCTAAATCGATGCAAATGTACTAAGAAATGATGATCATACATCTATGTGATGATACTAAGAATTACTGAGTGCATGTGTAGAATGGAATGATTTCTAAATGTTGTGTTAATTTCTTTTCTTTTTTTTGATTAATAAAAAAAATTAAAAAAAAGAAAAACAGGACCCATCTATATGCTGTCTCTACTCAAAGGACACGAGGCCAAGGACACAAATGGACATTTACACACCAATGTTTATAGCAGCATTATTAACAATTACCAAGAGATGGAAACAGCTTAATTGTCCATCAACACGAATGGCTAAACAAACTGTGGCATTTACATAAGACGGAATATTATGCAGCTGTAAGGCAGAATAAAGTTATGAAGTATGTAACAACATGAATGGACCTTAAGGACATTATGCTGAGTGTGATTAGCCAGAAACAAAAGGACAAATACTGTATGGTCTCACTGATATGAACTGACATTAGTGATATAAACTTGGAATATTTCCTTGGTAACAGAGACCATCAGGAGATAGAAATAGGGTGAGATATTGGGTAATTGGAGCTGAAGGGATACAGATTGTGCAACAGGACTGAATATAAAAAATCAGAAATGGACAGCACAATACTACCTAACTGTAATGTAATTATGTTAAAACATTGAATGAAGCTGCATGTGAGAATGATAGAGGGAGGAGGGCTGGGGACATACATGAAATCAGAAAGAAAGATAGATGGTAAAGATTGAGATGGTATAATCTAGGAATGCCTAGAGTGTATTATAATAGTGAAATGTACAATGTACAAATTTTAAAAATGTTTTTGCATGAGGAAGAACAAAGGATTGCCATTATTGCAGGGTGCTGAAAATAGATGATAATTAATAGTTTAAAATGTTACCTTATGTGTGAGACTAAAGCAAAAAATGTTTATTTATTACAAAATTTATATTTTGACTAGTGCATTTCCTAATATAACTCATGTAGATAGTTTGATTGAATGTCATAAGTACTTGGAATCTCAGGTAGGACATGAGATTTTGTTGGTTTGTCCAGAGCGATCCCCTGATGAATCCCAGAGTGATTTGATCAGTGACTGGAAAAGTATTTGCAAGCCCCCTTTGGGGAATGGTGAGAGTGGGGAGAAATTCAACTTCCCCAAGTTGAATTCTTGATATTCTCACAAGCAGTGTGGACAACCAAAGCTATAGGCTGAGCCCCCAGTCTTGGGGTTTGTTCATATGAAACTTAACCCCACAAAGGATAGGTCAGGTCTATTTAAAATTTAGGCCTAAGAGTCACCCCCAAGAGAGCCTCTTTTGTTGCTCAGATGTGGCCTCTCTCTCCAGCCAACATGACGAGCAGTATCACCACCCTCCCCCTCTCTGCGTGGGACATGACTCCAAGGGGTGTGGACCTTCCTGGCAACATGGGACAGAGATCCTGGAATGAGCTGAGACTCAGCATCAAGGGACTGAGAAAAACCCTAGAATGAGCTGAGAATTAACATCAAGGGATTGAGAGAACCTTCTCGACCAAAGGGGGAAGAGTGAAATGAGACCAAGTGTTGATGGCTGAGAGATTCCAAACAGAGTTGAGAGGTTATCCTGGAGGTTATTCTTACGCATTAAGTAGATATCACTTTGTTAGTCAAGATGTAATGGAGAGGCTTGAGGGAACTGCCTGAAAATGTAGAGCTGTGTTCCAGTAGCCATGTTTCTTGAAGATGATTGAATAATGATATAGCTTTCACAATGTGACTGTGTGATTGTGAAAACCTTGTCTGTTGCTCCTTTTATCTACCTTATCAACAGACAAGAAAGACATGGAATAAAAATGAATAATAGGGAGAACAAATGTTTAAATAAATTTAGATTGAAATGCTAGTAATCAGTGAAAGGGAGGGTAAGGGGTATGGTATGTATGAATTTTTTTCTGTTGTCTTTTTATTTCTTTTTCTGAATTAATGCAAATGTTCTAAGAAATGATCATGATGATGAATATGCAACTAAAAAAAAAAAAAAAAAACAGTTATCTATGGAGACTCTGATGTCAAAAAAGTACCAGATAGGAGAAAGGAGGGGGAGAAGGAGGTGGGGCCTGGACACCTCACAGCAAAGGTACGCCAGAGTTTGGAGGATTGCCTTGTGTGGGTGCAGACCAGCCTGCAGTGTGCCAAGGTGGGGTGCACTCAGCCCGATCACAGTCCCGCTTTTATGCCCAATGCCTGGAGGGAAGGCTGAGCCTGCTGGAACGTGCCAGCCACACCAACTAGCTGACAGGCCCTGGGCCCAAACTCCTGAGCAAGGAAAAGCCATGGTCACAGGGGGAGAGGAATAAGTGACAAAGATGCTGATTCATGTTTGCTTCTCTTCACAGCTTGGTAAAAAGAAGAAAAAGTACATGCCATACAACCACCAGCACAAGTACTTCTTTCTGAGTGAGTGTCCTCATCTAGCACAGTGATAACCACCTTGGGAGGGGGTGCTGAGTGCTGGGAGGAGGAAATGACCCTCTAAGGGATTTCAGGAAAAGGAGCTGAAAGTACCACACCTCTGACCCCAGTTACTCCCTGCATGAGCAACTGGCTAATGGTTGGTTAAAAGTCATTTGTATTGGGGTCATCTGTTTCCTCCAATCCCACCTCAACTTCCACAAGTAAACCCCGTGATCAGGTGACGTCCTCTTGAATAAACCTTAAACCTTGGCAGAGACCTGGGCCCCGATGATCAGTGAGGCACATCTCACCCCCAGGGGACCAAAGGAATAGTTGTGGCAGGGCTGGACCCAAAGAGGGAATGGAAGAGCTGTTGGAACAGAAAAGAAAACAAGTCTGTGGCTGTCTTAAATCCTTTCTGAAGACTGCTCTGTATTCCCTGCAGTTCTATACTGCCTAAAACTTGAATTTTAAAACTCCTTTAAAAATTAAAAACCTTTCAAAGGAAGGATCCCTTTGACCCCATTTCAGCATGAATGAATTTATCCTAACTACCTGTTACCGACCAGCTCTGCTGGAGAAAATGTGGATGGGATGGAATGGTGAAGCAGAGACACCCGGAAGAAAGAACTTTAGACTCTATGGCACATCAGGACAGAGGATCCATGGGGGGGAATTGTCATAGAGGGGGTCACAGGTAGCACCAAGGACACTGGAGAACAGGGATACAGAAAAGAAAATGGGGTGGCATGTAGGACAGGACCCAACTTCCATTATTTTCCGAAAGCAGCCCTTCCACTCCTTATGCCTTTCTACAGCCTTCCTTCAGGGCTTCAGGTGGGGGTGGCCCAGCCCGTCTCCGTAATTCTGGAAAGTGAGTTGCTCAGCCCATGGCGGGTCAGCAGGTAACACCCCCCACCCCCACCCCACCCCTCTCTGGCTCCTGCCCCAGTTGAGGTGGCCACCTGGTAAAGCAGCTAGGGAAGCAGGGCAGATGACTGCAGAGACAGGGAGGCTAGGGTGGGATTGGAGGAACTAGTTGGACCCAAATACAAATGACCTGCTGGTGAGGGCCGGTAGAAGGCCCTCTTTTACTGGCAGGCTCATGACTGTGGCCAGGGCCTGGGAAGTACTGGCAATGCCCATTTAAAGTGTAGGATCAGAGCAAGTTCTATGCATCGTGCTTGAGTGTCCCCAGCTGTCCTCTTCCACTGGGGAAGAATGCCACTGCCACCCCTCACCCTCCCCAGTATCCTCTTGGGGGACTTCTGCCTTCTCCGGACTTGCATTCCTGCTCGCTTCAGTGCCTTCTGCTTCCAGTGAATCAGGGAACAGTAAGGCAGCTGGAGCAGGTTCTGAAGGAGATGGCCAGAGGCAGCTCCCTGCTGGAGGGCGTATCTCCAGCACTTTAGTAGAGACCTTTCTGCTATTCACATCTCCTCCCTGTCTCCGTTTCCTCCCCAGTTGGGCCCCCAGCCTTGCTGCCTCTCTACTTCCAGTGGTATGTTTTCTATTTTGTTATCCAGCGCAAGAAGTGGGTGGTGAGTATCCATGGCCCAAGAGTCCCACACATCCTTTGTACCCTGAGGGCGGGCAGAGGGCTTCTCCAGGGCATTGAGACTTTCTCCAGCCCTAATGTAGAACAAATTAATACAACCAGGTATAGGCCCTCCTTGTCTTTGCCTAATTCCGCTCAGCCAGTATCTCCTCAGGTTCTTACACTGGACATGATACCAGGTGCTGGCAGAGGGAAAGATGGCTAAGAAACGGCACCTACTCTGAGAGAACTTTAATGAGGAAGTATGTGGTTGATGCTAGACAAGAGGTATAGGCAGAACGACCTGGGGCTCCAGAAAGGCTTTTCGAAGTCACTTCTCTAGCTGGCTTTGGGGGGTGGGCTAACACTGGCAGGAAAAACTGGAGCATGGGGAAGATGCACCCTGAGCAGTGAGGCTGGCGAGTGAAGGGCAGATTTGGCCACCAGGTGTGTTGTGTAGCACTTAAGTGTGGGGGCAAGAGTACGGGGCTTGGTTGGGGAGACTTTATCAGGGGACTGACATGGACTGAGCCATGGGCTGGATTCACTGGCAGCATGAGGAAGGGATGAAGGATTTAGAGGGGTTGGCAAGGAGCTGGAGATAGGGAGACCCTGTTGGCCCCGGCACCTATGCAGATAACGGGCAAGGAGGGCTGGAATGGTTTCATTTGGAATAGCAAAAAGGAGACAGTGGCACTAGACAGTATAGGATCAACAACTGAGAGCAGAAGCTGAAGACGGTTGAGTGTTCCAGCCTGGGGGATGGGGAGAATGGCTGCCACGTGCAAAGGAATAGGTGAAGCCAACAAAGAGCCACTTCGTGCCAGTAAAGATGCCCCCTGCTTCTTTCACTGCAGGACTTGGCCTGGATGATCACTTTCTACGCCCGCGTTTTCCTCACTTATACGCCACTGTTAGGACTGAAAGGCTTCCTGGGTCTTTTCTTCATAGTCAGGTAGTGTTTGATGGGGATGCAGGGATTGGCAGGGGAAAGCACAGATGTTTGGGAACAGCATCTAGTCCGGGGGCTGTGCTGGAGCTTTGAGTCACAGGGATGTTTTATGTGTTGGCTGGAGCTGTTATCTGAGGGTGGAGGCAGACATTAGCTCTGCCTGTACTGTTTTTTGTCTGTGTGTCATCCACCAGGTTTCTAGAAAGCAACTGGTTTGTCTGGGTGACACAGATGAACCACATCCCCATGCACATTGATTATGATCAGAACATGGACTGGTTCTCCACCCAGGTAAGGGAGGCTTACCTAGAAGACCCAGGCATAAACCAAATTAAGAAAAGGGTGAGTGGGAACACAGGCACAGGGCAGTGGGGACAAGGGGACAGTAACAACCAAAGTCCTTGCCTGTCATTACCTCATTACCTTGAGGCATCTCTCCTGCCACCATGGGGGGAAAGGACTGACCTGGAGCAGTACCACACCCCTTCCTGGCAGCCAGGTCTACCTGGAGAAGGCTAGGCTGACCTTTCTATCTGATATCCAGAGATCTGCCCTCATCTGGCCTTTCCCTTCAGCTTCAGGCCACATGTAACGTCCACAAGTCTGCCTTTAACGACTGGTTCAGTGGACACCTCAACTTCCAGATTGAGCACCAGTAAGTAGGGAGACCCTGGGGTCTGAGTGTGGGTGGCAGGTGGGAGCAGAAGAGGAGCCACTGACTCGGCTCTGTTCTCCTTTAAAGTCTCTTCCCCACCATGCCTCGGCACAATTACTACAAAGTGGCTCCCCTGGTGAAGTCCTTGTGTGCCAAGCATGGCATAGAGTACCAGTCCAAGCCCCTGCTCTCAGCCTTCGCTGACATCATCCAGTGAGTACCTGAGCCTGAGAAAATGGCTGCTAGGGAGGGAAGAGAGGGCAAAGGCAGTGGGGTTGGTGGTAAAATGGGCTTCACAGTCACCTGGAACGGAGGTCATAGCAGAGGCCGGGCACCCTACCAGTCCTGTGGCCAAATCAGGCCTTGCTCTTGCTGGACCCCATCTCAGTGCCACCACCCAAGCTAACTTTCTCATGAGCAAAGGGAGAAAAGCATTCACATGGAAGGGCCCTTATGGTGGGTAGTTTGGGTTTTAGGCTTAGTTCCACCCTCTCACCCTCACTGTCTGTTCCCATTTCGTCCTGGCAGCTCACTGAAGGAGTCGGGGCAGCTCTGGCTAGATGCCTACCTTCACCAATAACAGCTGTCCCCCACATGGAGGAGGAAGAGGGGGAGCCTCTGGAGTGAAAGCAGAGGGGAGCCTGAGGGGCAATGCCACTACAATTCTAATATTCAGAGCGGTGGGGGGTGGGTTTGGGGAGATAAAGGCTGTGACTCCCACCTCTCCCCCTTGATCTTTTAGGCACAGTTCTGAAACCCAAAGAGAGGTGGGGGGACATGCAAGCCTCTGGAAGGAGGGAAGGAGCCCTTGAGGCGGGGATGAGGGATTTGTTGTTTCTTTTTTCTAGTTTGGCAGATGCAGGTGGTTGGTGAGCAAAGAGGGAGCCAGGAGGGTATTAGAAGAATAGGGAAGAACTACTGAGCCCAGAAACGTCAGAAAAAGATTTAGCTCTAAAATTTCACCTAGGCAAAGGGTAAGCTTTTCACCCTAGGCCAATTCTCAGTGCCTTTTCCACCCTCACTTGCAAACCTCAGAGGTTCAGAAGCTAAAGGGAGACAACAGTTGAACTTTTTGGGCAAGATTTAGGAAGGAAGCATTAGTCCCTAGACTTCTAAGGCCTGACAACCCAGCGTCTGCAAGCTCCAGTCATTGCCCAGGGCCAAGTGTGACCTAAGTCTACAGAGTATATGCCTCAAGCTCTGGGGAGAAGCCAGTTCAACTTGCGTGGCATCAGGGCAAAGGCTAAGACTGTGGTCCTGGAGACATCTGGCCCTACGGGACCGTGGCACCAATGATTCTGGTCTTGGGTTCTGTCTCGGTGCAGAGGGAGCACTGGGTCTGGGACTTTTGCCAAAACAACCTGTACAGAGAGTTGCTGACCAATAAAAATCTCATCTTTTGATTCATCTCTTCTCACCAACACTCAAAAGAACAAAACACTACCGGGCCTGGGAGTCCAGTTCTTGCAAGTCAGCAGATGGAGGAACTTAAAGTCTTTTCTCCTCTAGAAACAAAGGAGGCTACCAGTGGGTTCCCTACGTGTAATCCAAGTGTAAGGAAATAGCAGTGAGTACAGGTGACCACGGTGGGACATACTGACCTAACCAGTTATAAGGAAAAAACAGTTGCATAAAATAAAGACTAGAAGGGATATAAACAGAAACTTTCTATAACCTAAATTATGTTAGAGCATTATGTTTGAGAAGGAAGGGGAGGTTAAACACAATGGTTTCATAGTTCTGAACCAGAAACAGGAAGATTAAAACACAGAAGGTGCACAGTCACCACGACTGTACTCTGGCTTCTCGTTCCAGCCACTGTTCAAGCATCTTACTCTGTTGGGGATCAACCTGGAATTTAGTATTATCACTTATAAAAAGCATTATCAGTCTACTGCTGAAATAATAGTCCTTTAATCTCTTGATTTTAAGACAGAGAAACATACCACCTCTCTCCAGAGTGACTATAGGAATGAATATGCCCGAATCTCCCTGGGCTCCAGGGCTCACCGTGAGCCTTCACTCTTCCCCTCCCCAAACCTACAGCCTTTTCCTCACCTGAGCAGCACCCACTCTGTAAAGACATGAAGCATTTTAGGCACTAAGAGAAGAGAACCTCAAGCTAGAAGGAAAAGGCTGAGCCCTAGAAGAGTTCAGTTTTGAGAGGGAGTAGCAGATAGTTAAGGAACCAAGGTGGGAAGGGTTGTCAGAGGACATCTAATGGAGAGGCCGTCAGGCTTGGAGGTTTGTCAAAACAGAAAGTAGCAGTTAGGAGAGAACAGGTAGCAAAAGGATTGGGATCCTTTTCCATTTGGGCAGATTTGAATCAGAACTGCACCGCCTTCAGTGGTTTCCTCACTCCAGAATAGGTGCTGATCCTTCCCTGTCCCTTTGTTCCCAGTCCCCTCAGACGTGGGTGTGGGTGCCATCAGCTTGTCTGAGCCACCTGGCTTTGGATCCCAGGCTGCCTTATCCAAGGACACCAGGGAGGGTGTACTGAGTCAAGACCAAGTCCTCAAGGCACCACAACCCCTGTGGCCTTCTCTCCTCAGCCTATACCAGTGTGGCCTTCCCCCAGGTCACAAAGGGTTGTGTCCTAACAAAAGGCTCAGAATGTTACAATGGTAACTTGAGTGATTTCAAATCTAAACCTTGACAGATGAGAAAACAGGCTTACAGTGAAGTGACCTCCAGTTGCACAGACTGGCAGAACTAACATTTGAACTCACTTAAAAACATTTCCAACTTACGTGTTTATCTCTGGTACATCTATCTTCGACCACCTGCCCAGAGGCATCTTCTTGAATTAGGCCTGATATCAGTATCCTTTTTACATATGCCAACTTGGTTATCCCATCCCAATGAAATAAGCTGAAAAATAAAGTTAATTTTGACCAAATAAAGGCTCTCGCTTGTCATCCATAACGCACCTCTCTCTGTACATGTGCTCACAGGACTCCCCGGAGCCTCTGCTGTGAATTACTATTCACATCTTTGTGTACTTCCGACTTTCGAACAGGAGTCACAGCAAAGAACTGAACCCTCGCTGCATAAGCCCCTTGGCAGAGGAAAGAGCATTACTCTAGAAAACACCGAAGCAAGGGGGGGCTGTGCTAGGAAAAGAAAAGCCAATTCTCGTATGCTTAAAGGCCAGAGTGCCCATATGGCCAGACTGCATCAGTTTCTCATTCTCATGAGATGCTGTCTCATCCTCCTGTCCTTCAGTGTCCCATTTTGAATTATTTTCTTAACTCATTTCCAGCTTCAGAATGGGTAGTCCTTGTAAATCCTGTTTGCCCAAGTCTTCCTCTGCAGGCACAGAGCCTCATAAATGAACTACAGAACAACCCCTCTGCAACTCTCCGTCCTCCTGTACAAGAGCTTCCTCTCTGAGCAACAATATGAGAATGTGCCAAATAAAAATTCACAGGACTGATTTTCTCTGCCAGGTCCCCAAAGTTAACAAACTCCTAGAAAAGACCAGGGAACTCAGTAATTTAGAAAACTACATTGCATGCTTGTCATGGGGTACCAGCCCTTAACTAGAGCTATCACACCAAGGTGATAGCTCTTTAAGAAGTCTTACCATTTCCTGAATCCCATCACCATCACTAAAGAGTCAAAAATTACTTGAATCAGAAAAGAGACTTAAAATAAATTGTGTGGTTCTGTTTGGAAAAATCCATTTCTAGAGAAGTAAACAAAAGTAAGACCCCTGCCCTCGGTAACTTACATTCCACTGCCAGACTTCTATGTCCACACTAGTGGTTTTCAGAGTCTCCTAATTATGAGGCGGTGGCTATGGAGATCATATTCTCCTTTCAACCAGAAGAACTTTTATATTCTGAGATTCCAAATAAAATTATAGAATTGGAAAATAAGTAGCTGTGTTAAAAGACTGAAAACCTCTGGTCTTCAGTCTTCTGTTTAACCGTCAAGATGATATTATCAACTTGAAAGGTAGTGTAAGTGTCCTTGTTAACTCCAAATAGCAGTAAGTGATGGGAATGCTTTAAAAAAAAAAAAAAAAGCATGAAATGGGACAGAGCGCCCCACGAAACCTTTCAAAGTACAAAAACATTCTACCTCTACGAGACAAACCAACCTGAATTTACTATCACAATCGCAACAAGAAAGTGATTTTGAATGGTAGCTTTCACACACCAAACTGTTATAAGCTTGGATGCCATGAAATAGTTCATCTAAATTGTATGGTTTTCTCAAATAAGCTCCTTTATCTCACAGATTAGGTGTAAGGCCAGCAACCCACTAAATTTATGAGAACTCATTACTCAGCTAGATAACTGGACATCCTTCTCCAAATGGCTTGAGGACCCTCATAGCTGCCACAGCCATTCTGTGGGGCCTGGCGCCATCTGGTGGCCACGCTCAAGCCACCTGCTGTTAGGCGGGTGCGAGTCCAGCAAATGTTACCCTGGAGTGGGCCAAAGGAAAACATTTCATTCTGCCTGGGACTCGGGACACCTGATGGTTTCAAGTGTTCTCAAAGAACATGGTGTTGATGGTTACTTATAAAACTTTATTGATTTTTTTCCACCTTGAAAACAAAAACACATGAAAGCCAGCATCTTTCCCCCAAGTCTCAACACAGTTGATTGATTCAGAGACGCCATCGGCACAGCATCCCCACCTCACTCCCCTGAATGACCACCATCAAGATTCAGGGGTACACGGCCAGTAATCAAATACTTGCTGCCAACTCCAGGGACTCCTCTCTTCCTGTCTTATTTCTCAGCAGCTCTTCCAATCAGGTAAGACTCATCTTGCCGATGGCTGTATTTCAGGTTGGGTCAAAGCTGACCTGGGGAGAGAAGCACAGGATGGTTCCATCATCGCCTCCCACCAGCCACCAGCTGGCCATCAAGGAAATGATTTCCCTAAAGTCTTTTGTCTCCACCATTCATCTTCCTCTTCTTTCTCCAAAACTCATTTTTGCTATTACTTTCATGTAACGATGGATGCGGTGTCCATTAAACGGTTTGCGAAGTGGTTTGATACACTTTCCTGAGCTAATGAAGCAAAACAACAAAGCACCTCTGTGGACACCCTGCCATCTGATCCAGTCAAAAAGGGAAAAGCACTACCGAGGAGGGTGAGGCAATGGAATAGCCCCCCTCATCCCCATGGAGTCTGCTCTAGGCTCTAGCTCTTAAGGGTACAAGGCAAAAATTGGGGGGCCAAGGAGATACAACAGGAGAAAACACCTGTTTATTTCCCCTTTCTGAACTTCCCTGATGCCCCAGTCTTTGCCTTCTTCTTGGCAGATCCCTTGGGTTCTGGCTCCTTGCGCTTAGCTGAAGAGAGGGAGCCAGTGACCTTGAAGAAATCATCCAGGCGGCCCTGGGTGCTGCCCTGACGGCTCTTGCTCAGCCGCTTCACCCCGTTGCGGATTCGCTCTTCAGAAAACTGCTTTTCACCACACATGAAGGTGACCAGCCCTTCTTCGTTCGGCTCACTCCACTTCAGCTCCACAGACTCTGCGTCCAGCACCTCGGGCTCCAGGAAGAGCTGCTGGGCCTCCTTGTGGAGCCAGTTTTCTGGCACAGGGTACTTATTGGGGTCGAGCCGCCGCACAATCTCCTCGATGCTCTTGTGCTTTTGGATGAGGTCCACAGCCCGCTTGGGCCCGATTCCCCGGATGCTCTCACAATAGTCGCTCCCCAGCAGGATGCACAGATCCACAAACTGCTCCTGGTTCAAGCCCAGCTCCTGCAGAATCCGGCTCAGGTGGAACTCTTGGATGGGCAGCTTCTTGGCCTCGCTGGCAGTCAGATGCCGCATTAGCACAGGGCTGCCGAAAGTCAGGCAGTCCATGTCCTCGGTGGCCGCAGCGTAGACTTTGCCAGCCTTCACCAGGGCAGCACAGCTAGCCTCGGCCTCACTGGGCGCATCCAGGTAGGGGATGCCCATGAGGCGCAGCAGCTGCTTGCACTCGTCGTTGTGCTGCTTGGTGACCTTCACCAGCCGCTTAGTGAACTTTTCCACCTCCTCCTCTGCCCCAGCTACCTGAGCCTGCTGCAGCTGCTTCTCGGCCTCAGCCCGCCGCTCACTGCGTTTGGCCAGCTCACCCGACTTGAGCTGCGGCGGCTTGCCATCAAAGACGTACACAGGCTTGATGCCGTTCTCCATCATGCGGATGGTACGGTAGAACATGCCCATTAGGTGGCTGGTGGTCTCTCCCTCCTCATTCTGCAGCATGTCCCCACCCTGGCGAACAGCGATCAGGAACTGATAAATGCTCATGGAGGCATCGATGGCCACCTTGCGGCCAAAGTAGCTCTTAATGTCGTTCTCCCGGATAGCACTGGGAGCCACGTCAGCAATTAGCTTGGCCAGGCCTTGAATTCCCATGGCACCAGAGAATGGGCTTCTAAAAAAAAACAGGCAAGCAAGAGGAGTATTAAAGAACTAAATAAATGGCACAACATCCCATGTTCCATGGATTGGAAGAGTTAACATTGCTAATGTCAATATTACCCAAAGCCAATATGCAAATTCACTGCAACCCTTCTTAAAATTCCAGTAGCAATTTGTGCAGAATTGGAAAAACAGATCCCCAAATTCATATGGAACTGCAAGAGGCCCCTAATAGCCACAGCAATGTTGAAAACGAACAGGGGGACTCGCATAACCCAACATCAGGTTGTATTATAAAGTAACAGTAGTCAACACAGTATAGAACTGGCAAAAAGATAGTCAAACGGGGGCAGTGCGATGGTGGCTCAGTGGCAGAATTCTCTCCAGCTATGCTGGAGACCTGGGTTCAATTCCAGGCATCTGCCCATATGAGGAAAAAAAAAAAGACAGACAAACATCAGTAGAACAAAAAAAAGTCCAGAAATAGACCCACACATCTATAGCCAACTGATTTTTAACAAGGGAGCTAAGTACACACAGTGGGGAAAGAATAATCTCTTCAACAATGGTGTTAGGAAAATTAGATAGCCACATGGAGAAAGAAGATGAAGTTAGATCCCTACCTCACTCCATATACAGAAAAACAACTCAAAATGGATCAAGGACCTATATATAAGCACTTAAACCTAAAAATGTTTAGAAGATAACATAGGAAAAAACCTCCATGACCTAGGATTCAGCAATGGATTCTCAGATATGACAAAAAATACAAGCAACAAAAAGAAATAGATGAAATTATCAAGAAAGTGAAAAGCCAGCCTACAGAATGGGAGAAAATGGTTTCAAACCATATATCTGGTAAGGGTTTAATATCCAGAATTCCTACAACTCAACAAAATAAACCAACTAAAAAATGGTCAAAGCCCCTCCCCACCCCCACCCCACACGAGACATGACTCCCAGGGTTATAAATCTCCTTAGCAATATGGGACAGGACTTCTGGGATGAGGCGGGAGCCGGCATCATGGAAGTGAGAAAGCCATCTTGACTGAAAAGGGGAAGAGAGAAATGAGACAAAATAGTTTCAGTGGCTCAGAGATTTCAAACAGTCAAGAGGTTATCCTGGAAGCTATTCTTTTGCATTAAAAAGATATCACTTGTTAGTTTATGGTATACTGAAGTGGCTGGAGGGAAGTCCCTTCAACTACTGAGCTGTGCTCCAGAAGCCTTGAGGCTGATTCTTGAAAACAATTGTCTAACTGTATAGCTTTTATAATCTGACTGTGTGATTGTGAAAACCTTGTGTCTAATGCTCCTTTTATCCAGGGTACGGACAGATGAGTGAAAAAATGACAAAAAATAATGAGGGGGTTAAGGGTAAAAAATTGGGTAGGTTGAAATACTAGTGGTCAATCAGAGGGAGGGGTAAGGCGTATGTGAGGTATGAGTTTTTTCTTTCTTTTCCTTGAATGTTCTAAAAATGATCATGGTGATGAATACACAACTGTGTGATGACACTGTGAGCCACTGATTGTATACCATGAATGGAAGTTTGTGTGAATATGTCTCAATAATATTTTTTAAAAAATGAGCAAAGGACTTGAATAGACAGTTTTCCAAAGAAGATATACAAATGGCCAATAAACATATGAAAAGATGCTCAACATCATTAGCCATTAGGGAAATGCAAATTAAAACTACAATGAAATACCACTTCACACCTACAAGGATGGCTATTATTTAAAAAACAGAAAATAGCAAGTGTTGGAGAGGATACAGAGAAATGGCAACTCTAGTGTTGTCGGTAGGAATGTAAAATGGTACAGCCACTGTGGAAAAAGCAATATGGCAGTTCCTCAAAAAGTTAGATACTGAATTACCATTTGACTCGGAATTCCCACACCTAGGTATATACCAAAAGAAAGTGAAAACAGGGTCACAAACAGATACTTGTACACCAATGCTTATAGCAGCATTATTCACAATAGCCAAAAGGTGAAAACAACCTAAAAAAACCAACAATGAATGGATAAACAAAATATGATGCATACCCACTATGAGATGATTCGGCCATAAGAAAATATGAAGTTATGAAACATGCTGCAACATGGAAGAACCTTGAAAACATTATGCTCAGTGAAAGCAAGACATATAAGGACAAAAATGGCCTAACAGCACTTGTAAGAGATGACTAGAAATAGCAAACTTGCAGAGACAGAAAGCAGACTAGATATTACTGGGGAAGGAGGGACGGGGGAGTATATTTGTAAAAAATGGAAGAAAAAAAATTAACCAGCTGGTTAAATGTGAGTCAGAAAGCATTTAAATAAAAGAAACATAAAAAAAAAAAAAAGAAAGATTCAGAGTCAGGAAACACAGAACTCATGGGGAAATAGCAATAGTTAATTTGGGTGCAGAAATCTAAGGCAAGGAGTGGTGGGAGGTGAGGCTTGAGGGGTATGTAGGACCAATCACGAAATACCTCTAATTGCCTTACTAAGGAAAGTGATCTATCCTATGGTAACAGTGAGCCACTGAAAAATAAAGGTTAGGTAGTGCAGTGGCAGATTTGCATTTCAGGTAGTTTACTTTAGAGCAGGAAGGAAAAGTTAAAGGAAGTTTCTGTACTATATTCCAAGTGAAAGAGAAAAAGAAATGGAGAAAAGGTGATAGGTTATCATGTTGGTGAAACTGTGACAAGAACCTGGTGTCCTTGTAGGTAAATTAGATGGGGTGAAGCACAGTTCAGGGTAAGAAATGAGGAAATGAGAATTGGGTAATACAATAGATTCCCATTGTTCATACTGGTTATGTTCTATAAAGTCACCATGGCACTAAATTAGCATATACTGAACCACTCCTCACAGGGGAAATACAGGGTTAGGTTCTTATGAGTCTCTGGTCACATATGATCAACCAACTAGAATAAAAGAGAGAAGGAGAAACTGTAAGGATACAAAAGGAGCAAGAGTTATAGCTGGTGCCATCTCACCAACTTCAGCTAAACAAAGTCAGTAGAACAAATCGGACATCAAGTTGGCACTGCAGAAGATCAAAAGATGAACAAGACATGGTCCCCATTCTCAAGACACTTACAATCTATTAGGGCAGTTCATTCGAATGATATTAACCTAAAGCTTACTAAACTTCCTGAGCTCCAGGAACTGAACTGGGAACTAAGTGGAATAAGACAGTGTTGACGTCATGCAGGGGCTTAAAATTCTGTGGGATATAGGCAGCAGCATTATCTAGCATGTATCTGCATCAAGAGCCAGAGATTCAGAAGAGGATTGCTTAAGGAGTCCAGCGATCATAACTGCAGAACGGAGCCCTGAAGGACAGACAAATATTGGGTAAGCAAAGACGGCAAGATGAGAGTGGTACCAAAGCAATGCTAATTTTATTACTTAACACAGCTGGATATGGAACATATAATAATAAGTACATATGTTCTTGCCAATTCCTCCTATATAGCTATACAGCAATAGTTGAACACCCCCAATTCACTCCTCTGGCTCATCTCCTTCAACTAGCAAATATAACATATCTGAATTCTGTAATGTGGCTTTCTCACATCTTGCTTGTGGTGGTTTGGAGCTAAGTTTGACCTTTTGGTGAGGTTGCTTCAGTTAAGGTATGGCCCAATTCAATCACGATGGATCTTAATCCTATTACTGGAGTTCTTTATAAGGAGAAAGAGATCCAGACAGAGAAAACCAGGAGAAGCAAGAAGTGGAAGGTCAATGGACCTGAAAGAAAAGGGAGAGGTTTGGAGAGGACCCCATGTGCACTGCTATATGACTAAGGAGCCCATGACCAAGGATTACTGGCAGCCGGCCCCAGGATGCGTGTCTTCGGGAAGAAAGCACTGTCTTGGCAATGCTGTGGTTTGGACTTTTCCTAGCCTCAAAACTATGAGCCTACAAAGCCAGGAAAGGAAAACACCGCTCTAATCTCCCTTCAGGATCCCCTCAGCACTTACGAGTTTCTACTTTTATCATGATGTCACTAGGAGTTTTATGTCTTTTCTTCTTATATTTTCTCTCCACCACTAAGTCCAAAATGTGTGAAATCCATGGCTCAATCCGGTCATGACTTAGGGTCCTGGCATACTGTAGTCACACAACCCATCTGCACCTCTACAGTTCAGGCCCTCATCAGATCTTTCCTAAGGGCTGTTTCCCAAACCTCAAACCTCAGGTAGGCCCAAATCACCTTCATTATTTTTGTCACATCCGACTAAAACCTCTATCTTCATTCAATTAACATTTTTTTTTAAATGAACCCTTTTGATTTTTAACCAAAATAAGGTGAAAAAGAGAATTCATCTTAAGCAACAATATCTGCTTTTATAGCGTGATGTGTTAAACGTATAATTACAAATAAAGATTCTCAGGGGCCACTTACAGTCGGTGGTATGTGCCCACACTAAGAAATATTGTCCTAGGCCTTCTAGTAATTCACAGACTTTTCTATAACATAAGGTGATCCTGGTCCGTTCCTAATTAAGTCCAAATACCTCAGCGTGGGCCTCAAGATCTTCTGGGATTTGGATGTTTACAGTCCAGGTCCCAGCAGAAGGGCTGGGATAAGACCTGCCCTTTCTCACTTTTGCTCAACTGTGCCCTCCTCCCGCCGTCCTCCTACCCCTCCTTCAAAGCCCAGCTCATCTGGGTTCTCTGTGAATGGCGGTGGCAAAAGCTCCGCTCCTGCGGAGCTCAGCATTCAACCATCTGTGTGACGTTACTTAAGCTCGGCTTTTTCATTTACAAGAGAAGAATGATAATCATCTCTTGTCATGCAGAACTACCAAGAAGGTGAACTGAGAACACAGCTGGAAAACTCTCGACATATACTAAATACATCCATTAGGTCCCATACGCAAAAGCGTATCCAAGACCTTAGTAAAAATACACAACGGCCCCCTAAGACGAAAGTTATATTATTTTCAGAAATAAAGAGAGGCTCGGAGGTTGCGCGTCTGGCCCATCACAGAGGTAGCGGCGGAACCTTTGAACCCCGCGTTCTCACACTGCTCCGATCTCGGAAGCGCTTCCTGTAAGGTCTCACCTGAGACTTGGGGCGCGAGGATTCGGCAACTAGTGCCTTGTCGGGTGTTGACAGACCGAGACGTTCCCCAGAACGGTCTTAAGCCACGCTCCTTCCTCAACTCCGCCGCGGGTCTTCTCTTGCTTAGCCGCCTTCCAAAGCCCGCGCTCGCGTCACGTGACCTGCCCCCGCGCACCGCCTCCTGGGAATTGTAGTCCAGGTCGCTGCCCCTTCACAGCCAGCTTCTCTCACCGCAAACAGTCCCGCCAGGACGAATGGCGTCTCTCAGCGGTCCCGTCCTGCCCTTCTCCATCGCGTCCTTCCACTCCACACCAAGCTCGAGGCAGCCCTATCTTCCGTTACTGTTCAAACCACTGTACTACAAACCCCACAATGCCACTCGCGTGAAGGCGCTTCCTCTTCCGGTCGGATAGAGCGCTTGCTCCGGCCGACGTGGTCTTCCGGTGGCGGAGCGGCGGCTTACTTTGTGCGAGTCGAAATGGTGAGCGGGTTGAGGGGAGTTCCAGACAGGTGTGGAGATTTCCTCGAGGCCGGGCACTTACTTCGCCTCTTTCGCCGAAGCCTCAGGCACCCGAGATCCAGGGAGCGGGGCGCTTGAACCTCCGGCTTGGGCTGAGGGGCGGGAAAAGAAAGCTCTACGCCACGGACTCAGTTCAGGCTGAGGGTTTGATCGCACTTGGTTTCTGATCTCAGATTTTATAAGGATGGGGCGGGCGGTGGGATGCACACCTTTGAGATTTCGCCTATGCTGTTACTTCTATCTGGAAAGGTCTTCCCGCTGCCTAACTCGTACTCATCCTACAGGACCTTGTGTAAATGTCATTTTCCTGGTGAAGCGTTTCCAGCTTGGCCTCTCTTTCCTGGTAGCTCTCACAGCCGCTGTACAGAACTCTTGCCACGTTTCGTTGACTTCTTTGTTACCCGCCACGCCTCCTAGTGACTTCCATCTGACGTGCATCTCGCTCTGGGATGATGTCTATTCATCTTTGTATTCCCAGTGCTAAACACAGGGCCTGCAATTAGAGGCTCAATAAATGGCAGCGATTGTCTTTTTAATTTTTAGGGGGGCATAAATGTTTACTGAATTGAATTTCAGTGTCTCTTAGAACAATGGGGTCAATTTACTTCTGTATAGCTGTTATGTTCTGGGTTTTAGGAGCATCGGCTAGTGGGTGACAATGGAAGTTAACATTTGTACAGAACTCGCAGGCATAATCGCATAATCTCTCCCATAACCTCAGGAAGGAAACAAACTCCTATTGAGCAACTACTCTGTGCTAAGCATTGAACTAGATGCTTTGACATTCATCATCTTTCTTATGTCATACATCAACCCTGTGAAATAGATATTATAACCGCTTTACTGAGACTGAGATTATTCAGTAGAGCCAGAATTTTAACTGCTGTCTTTTGCCTGTAGATGCCAAGGTTCAATTATAGTGTAGCGGAAAGAATACTGAATTAGAAGTTGAGATGTGGATACCAGTCCAGTCTCTATGAGACTTGCATCAAGGATTCTGGTGTCTATACAATCGGGTCCTAAAGTCCCTAAAACTGTAGGCAGAATTTTTCTTGTACGGGTGTTTTTTTCCTAGGCAAAGTCCATAACTTTAATCACATTTTCATAGAGGTCATTGGTCTCAGGAAATGCTAGCCACTTGCTGTGTCTTAGCCCCTGAGCCTCAGCTGACCATGTCTCATTGAAAAGACAAAGTGCCACCTTAGATGTTAGTGTAGTTGTTATTGATGTTATTGTCATTCCCAATTTGAATTACTTAATATTGCTTCTGGAGGATATCCACGTTTCCCAGGTTGAAGTATGTCTCTGGTGGTTGCAGTAGAACGAGGCTCCTGATAACCTCATAGTCCCCTCAGGTTAAAGTCATGGGGTTCTTCTGTGGCTCTGATCTCAAACCCTCCCCTAGGAGCTCGAGGCCATGAGCAGGTACACCAGCCCGGTGAACCCGGCCGTCTTCCCCCATCTGACCGTGGTGCTGTTAGCCATTGGCATGTTCTTCACTGCCTGGTTCTTCGTGTATCCTTTCCCTGAGCAGCCCATGGGCCAAAGTTAAGGATGTGGGAACCCGGGGGAGGAAACCACACTGGGTACATCATCCTACGAGGTTTTTTTTAACCTAAGACAAGGAGGGTGAAGAAAGGCCACTGATGCTCAAGTTCTGGTGAGCTTTGTTTTTCAAGTTCAGCTGAGGTCAGGTTGCTCTTCCCATTTCACAGGGAGTGAACAGAGGGCCTGGCTAAGGGGGAGGCTGGTGATAGGAGAGCTGAAGTTGGGAAGGTGGTATATGGAAGAGTATGCTCAGCTATCAGAAGGACTAACGGCTAGTCCCAGCTCTACCACTCATTAGCTGTGCAACCTAACCTCTCTCGACCTCATTTCAATCATGGGTGGTGCAGGAGCTGGATAGACCACCAGGGTCCAGGTCATCTCTTGGGCTCCTTTGTCCGACGGCACTGAGTCATGCAAGCTTCCCAGAAAGCCCGGAGCCCATGCCATTATGGCCCAGAGCTGTACTGGCCAGGCTCCCTGGGCTCTGCAGTCCACCCCTCTGCTTCTCCTTAACAGCCCTACTCAGGTACGAGGTAACTTCCACCAAGTACACACGGGATATCTACAAAGAGCTCCTCATCTCCTTGGTGGCCTCACTCTTCATGGGCTTTGGAGTCCTCTTCCTGCTGCTCTGGGTCGGCATCTACGTATGAGCTCCCAAGAGTAAGAGCCATGACCGAATGGGACACTTTAGGCTCCAAGGCACAGTCTGGAGAAGCCTCCCTACACCTCTATCAGCAGGGTCCTCAGGCTCTTGCCTGCATGACCCCTTGGTTAATGGAGACAGACTCAGCAGATTCACTGGGGACTCTAGGCACGTGTGCCTCCTTACCTGACCCCAGTGGGCTCTGAGCACACCATGACCTGCTCTGCCAGTTGTGAGTGCTTCACCCTGCCCAAGGCCTCAGCCTGTGTGGGCACAGGCTTCCCGTGCTTATACATGTGTGTTCTTGGAGCATATGCCGCGGGTTAGAAGAGGCTGCTACTTGGAAGTGGGCTGGCTGGGAGGAGGCTAGGATCGAAGACTTAAAACTTGCTGCAGAAAATCCAACAAACAGGTCCCTGAGAATTGGTTCTAGTTGCTCAGCTTCATGGAAGTGTCCCTGTCAGCCCTTGCCCCAGGAGCACAGGGGTTCAGTGAAAAAAGGAGGTGGAAAGAAGGGTTATTGGTTTCATTTTTTTTGGGGGGGGGGGTCATGCATGGTATAGGAATCAAACCTGTGTCTCCCACATGGAGGGCGAGCATTCTACCATTGAACCACCCATGCACCCTGTTGGTCTCATTTTGATACTCTTCTCTTCTAGGTACCAACCACGCGGCTTCGCTGACTCCCTGCTTTTGTAAATTAACTTTTTTACTGTTGGAGGTGTCTCGCCTGCTGTTCCCAATAAAGGCAGATATGTGGCAGTGCTGCCTGGCGTGCATGTTAGTGGGGAGGGCAAGGGGCTGGACCCTTGTGACTTTCCCAGTCCCACCCCTTCCTATTTCTCATCTGCCCTTCAGAGGGTTCCTGCTGCTGGTAAACCCTGCTCTGTCTCTACCCATGAGGGGTGTTGGGGAGGGGCGTCTGTGGCTCTGGAATGGAAGGCTCCCCTGTGGATGGGAAGGGTCCCAGTCTGCCCCCTCTGTTGTTTCTAGAGCAAACTTTTCTAGGAACCCACGCCAGTCAGTCCTGCCCTGGGCCAGTCCCCTCCTCTAAATGGATCCACCCTGCTTTGGGCTGGGAGGTCCTTGCAAGACTCAGCTTGTCTTCTAAGAAGGTTTACCCCTTAGGGGGCTCCTTTTAACCCAGGTGGGGACAGCAGCTGATCCATGGGATGGGGCGTTGTGCCAGGGAAGGGGTTGCTGAGTCCTAGTCCTGTTCCCAGTCCTAGTGTGAAGCATACAGGCATCCATCTGACTCAGAGGCCCCAGGAGGCCTCTCAGGAGGAATTTTTTAGTCCCAGTTGCTCCCAGCTCCACAGGACCCTCTCCAACCAGAGCCTTCTCAAGAACAGGAGATGGGGAGGCAAGCTCAGATACAAAGCAGTATTTGTACATTTATTTATATATGTATATTTACTCCAGAAGAAAAAAGCAGTTCAGGGGACAGGAAGCAAGCAGGCTTGGAGCTGCCTGTCTCTCTGCCCACCTTAGAGTCAGAGTTGGTACATGATAAATATGAGTCGGAGCTCAGGGAGAGGAACTGGGTGTTAACTGGGAGGGAAGGGAACGCTGTATGCACACGCAGGCATTTAAGGGGAAGACAGTGCGGGCAGGGGGATTTGTGCACTAGGAGGGCCTATGTACAGCTTGAAGCTTGGGGGAAATAAGCCCAGTGGCTACAGGAACAGATGCCGAAGGGGAGGGAGGAAGGATGGGCTCCTGGGTCCTGGGTGGGAAATGGAACTGAGACCCACTTTGCAGCACAGCCAGGTAGCTGGCAGCCTCTGGCACGCAGCCCTTTGCCTTCCTTGAAGCCCTTTTCCCTTGGGCATAAGGCAACTTTGGTCCAAGGTTGACCCCCTCCAGCAGCTTGGAGCCCCAGCTTGACCCCTACCCCTGTACCAAGGACCCCCTCCCCAAGCTTGGAAACAGAGCCAGCTGCTAACCAGACTGGGGCAAAGCTTTGTCCAGATGGGCTCCAGGGGGCAGTGGAAGGTCATTTTCCAGTTAAGGACTGAGGGGCAGCAGTTTTAAGGCATCAGGGAGGGCTCCCGATGGGAGTAGGGAGAACTGAGTAGTCCTAAGTAAAGTTCAGCCCCCTGCATGGTATGGGGGAGGCTATGTAACTCCTATGTCAGAATGAAGAAGAGGAGCCGGATGGGAGGGTAGGGGGGTCAGGAGGCGAGGTATCCCCGTTCTCCCCGTAATCCCCTGGTATTTCCCTGTCCTGAGGGTAAGTGCTTTGAGATCCAGAGCAGATGGGGTGGGGGGGGCTGCAGTTCAGAGGCCCCTTCAGGATTCTGCTTCCCTGCAGAAAGGCCTCCCATTCAAAGCTGAGAATGAAGGAGACAGGCTGGAGGGGAAGCCTGGCTCCCAAAGGGACGGCAGGATACAAACAGACAAGGAAGGCAAATCCCTTCCCCAGTTCTGAACCCAAGGCAGACGTTTGGCTGAACAATCACCACACTCCTTCCATGAGCCCGGATATGGCTTCAGAATGCTCCAGGCACCCACTACAAAACAGATAGGTCGGCACTTGAGATACTGTGTCTTCACTAACCCAAATCCACCACTGCTCCTGGGAGGACTGGGCAGAGTAGGGTCTACTGCTGAACCCAGGCCCCTCCAGCTTGGCTGTCCAAACCCCGCAGGGGAGCTTTTGATTTGGGGGCGACGAGGCCACCAGCAGACAAGTGGAAGGAGAGGCCAGAGTCTCAGCAGTGGCAGGGAGCGGGATGGGCCTCTCTGGGGCTCCCCAGGAGGGGTACGGCACAGCCCCGGCTTCTTTGCCAGCATCGCTCCAGGGCTTTCCCTCCTCTGGGCTCTCCATTTCCATCTTTCCCCTCCTTCCTGCCCTGGTTTAAGTGCATTTTAGTAATTGCTTCATTAATAACAGCAAAAGCTATTTGAGTCCACCCACCAGCCAAGACCAGCCTGCTGCCCAGCAGGGATTCCTGCTCCTCTGCTCAGAAAGAATGATGGGGTCACCGACACAGGGACATTCCTGGGAGCAGGCTGTGGGGCTGCAAGGGAACGTCCCCTTCCATAGTACTCCAGATTCCAGGGTCCGAGGCTTACCTAGCCCACTGGCCTGTGAAGGGCTGAGGGTGGCTTTAACCAGGTACAGCAGGTACATATGGCACATGTCAGTTTCTCCATCCCATCCCAGGGGGCTCTTGGGAGCCAAGCTCTCCCAAGAGAAGACCCCCACCCCCACCCAGCCATGCTTAAAGCTTAAAAGTTCAAGTCCAGCGTAACAGTCAACCCCCAAAAAGTCCAGTATGAGGCCACCCCCCAGGGAGCGCCTTCAAGAATGAGCTTTTGCCCTCCATGGACATCTGGGCCTAGCCAAACCCCAGCTGACCTCCAAGGCAGGCAGTTCTCTCCAAAAGGGGTGTACTCCCAGTCTAAACAGCAGGTATGGTAGAACCCACCCTGGGAAATCCAGGTCACAGGCTTCCCCTCGCCTCCAGGACACCCGAAGCCAGCCCTCCGGCCACCACGTCTGGACAGATGTGAACTGGCCCTGTCCTGGCACGGAGGAAGCGGGCAGCTGGGAAGGCCTGGGAGGTCTCTGTCTCTCTGGCCGCCTCCGGGTGCCTGAGGGACTACCAGCAGGAACAGCAACTCCAGTGTGAGGACTTCCAGTTTCACCAGTCGCAGGGCGGGCCAAGGCCTGGCTTCAGTCTCTCCAGAGGGAATTCCAGTGAACAGCAGAGAGCTGGCCAGCGGCAGGCTCCAGTGTGACAGCATTCATCCAGTGTGGAAGGGGGCTGGGCACCCCAGGTCCCCGGTGTGGCACTGCTCAGGCTGGGCAGCTCAGTCACACAGGCGGTAGAAGCGGAAGTAGTAGTCTGTAGCTGACTGGACCGAGCTCTCCATGCTGCAGTTGGCCTGGCCCTGGGGAGGAGGAGAGAGGGAACAGGAGAGGCGACTTTGGGGGTGCAGGGCAGGAGGAGCCCTGCCCTCCCCAACCGCTGACCTTGCTTGGCACGAGGCCCCAGGCCTACCACGTGGTCTGCAAACCCTCCTTTGCAACCCCCAGACACTGCAGGCACAGGTGCCTGAGCCCCAGGGGTAGAGGGGACTTCGCTCACCAGCAGTGCTACCCGGAAGTGGTAGGTGAACTCGCGGAAGGACAGGATAGTTACTGGCCATTGGTGGGAGGTGCCCTGGAGCAAGAAGGGAGAAGAAGGGTCAGTACAGCCCCCTGCCACATCTCCCCCAGCATCCCCCTCACCTACTGCCCCCAGGTCTGTGGCAAGCTTTATGAAGGGGAAAAGCAGTGAGCTTTGAAGGGAGATGGGAGGCGGCAACAAGCTCTGCTCTGGTGAGTGACAGCAGCCATCCTCTGCAGATGCTGCTTGAGTCCCCAGCTGCCCCCTCCTGTCCCCTGCTCCCTTTCCAGTCTTATCTCTCCTTGCTGTCCCTCTCACCCTTGGTGCTCCTGGCACAAGAAGTGTTTCATTACCAACATCCCCACTCCAACCCAACGAGGTGGGTTGCTGCTACTCTCCTGATCCTATGGATGGGGAAACCCGGCCACTTGTCTAAAGTGGTAGTGGGCATGGAGCAGAGCTGGGAGTCAATCCTGGATCTGTCTGGCTCTCCCCCTTGGAGAGGAGCCGGAGACCTGGTCCCAGGAGGCTTCCCCATCTACCTGAGGCTGTGGCTTCCTCTGTTTCATGGGTTCAGGTCTGAGCCCCACACCCGAGGAGCATGTGGCTGGGCTCGCCCCCCAATTTCCACTGCCCAGGCCTCTTGGGGCTCACCTAAGCCTTCCCCTGCTCAAGTCACTTTCCCCCCATCTTTTCTCCCCAGCTAGAGACTGCGTCCTGGAAGGCAAGGCCTGTGTCTCCTCCACCTCTGTCTGCCCCACAGCTGAGCCCAGCACAGGCCTGGGACAGAGAAGGCACTGATACATACTTGAATAAACACATGAACAGATGAAACATATTACTACTTCCCTTCAGGGGTCCTGAGTCTTCTCCCATGGATTCAGACCCAAGAAGAAATTAATGGCCCATCAGCCCCAGGATTCCTAACGCCAGTCACATGGCCAGTAAGGGGGTGGCCAGCAACAGGGCCCGGCTGTGTGGTTCCCAAACCAGATGTACTCCCTCCACGGGCAGCCTAACAGAGCGGCCAAAACTGCAGAGCTAACTGCCACCTCACTGATCTGCAGGGACCCCGGCTCCTTCCTGCCTCTCCAGATTCCCCCAGACACGTTTCACCTCCCACACAGCTCAGTCCTGACCACCAGATCCCTGCACATGCGGATCCCTACTCCTGGACACGGTCTCCCCTTTTCTCTCCCCAGCTGACTGTCCCCTAAATCACCCTTCAGGACACATACTACTGTCCCTGCCCTAGGCTAGATTAGTTCTCCCTACCACGGGCTCCCAGGGTGGACACCCTGCCCTACCCATCTCCATCACGACACGTTAGTCCTTGTGGAATGGTTGTCTTCCTTGGGACCCTGTGAGGACAGGGACAGGCGATGCTCAGAAGTAAATGGAATGGCTATGCATGTATATGGGTGTACGCATGTCTCCTTCCCTGGGGACACAAAAGCCCAGGCCCCTCCCCGTCCCTTCTGGGGGTGCCTGGACTCTAACCCGATGCTCCCTCCCTTCACCTATTTGTGAACCCAGCTGTGCTGGGGGGGGGGTCTCTGAGGCCTGGCTGGCCCCCTGCTTCCCACTTCCTCCCCCTGCCCCTTACCTGGGTGTCCTGGTGGGCATGGAGGTTCTGAGCAAAGCCCCCCTCCTCACACGGCTCCTCCTTTGACACCAGGCTGCACAGCACCACGGACACAGGGGAGGAGGAGCTAAGGAAAAGCCCAATTAGCAGGCAAATGGGGTTCCAGAATCTCTCAACCCCAGTCCTCTCCCAACCAGCCCTCCCCTCTAACCCCGCTCCTGGAAATAAGCCACCGAATCCTCCAAAAGCCTGATGATAATGCCTCACATCCTAGATGGGCACACAGCTTTCCCTTCTACCATGCCATCTGGGCCTCGCCACCCCCGCAAGCTGCATCCCCATTTTACAGATGAGAAACTGAAGCCCAGAGATCACCGTGGTCATGCAGCCAGTTAACCAGAGGGCAGGCAACAAAACTCAGCATCCCTCCCTAACCCCCCTTCCCCCAGGTCTCCAGTCCATAGTGTAGGAAACACGCACTGCCCTCAGACCTGGCCGTTCAGAGGCTCTACAGTGGCATTCCTCCATGACTCCAGCCCATCCCCCGTGCCCCCCGCCCAGGACTCACTTCATCTGCAAGGTCAAGTTGAGGTGCAGTGGGGTGCTGCCACTGACAGGGATGTGGTAGGTGAAGTTTCCAGGCCTAAAGGGGCAAAGCTGGCTTCTTAGCCCCTGGTCACCCTGCTAAAGCCACCCCATCAACTCACAGCCCCAGCCCGTCCCAGAGCCCTTCAAGGGATCCACACCCAGATGCCTGGAAAGGGTTACCCCACCTCATGGGGAAAGTTCCTCTGTGATCTGGGCTCATGTCACCTGTGGAGCCCTGCCCTTGAGGGTGAAGGGACGGAGCTAAGCCTACCTGCAGCTGTCCCCTGGAGTGCAGTACTGAGAGGTGATGGGCATTGAATTCTCCAGCACCTGGATAGAGGCTAAGGCAGGCACTGGGTCTGCAAGAAGAGAGGCGTTTGGGGCAGGGAGAAGGGTGACAAGGCAGGACACAAGGGAGAAGCAGCCAAGCTTTGCCAGACTTAGATCAGTCACTCACACCTTAGTAAGAATAAGTTTCCAGTTATTCTTCTCAGATCCCTGCAATGGCCAGGGTCACATACACCCTTCCCCAGAAGTCCTAGGATTAGCCAGTTCCCATGAACTTGGGCCTTCCCTCCTCAACGGAAATGCAGCACCCAGGAGCGGGGACACTGGTGTACAGGTCCCACTTGTTCTGGCCTGTGCACCTCTTCCTGATGGAAAATCTCTTCCCCAACTCCAGGTTCAGGGACAAGTTGGTAGTTTGAAACCCACCATGGTGCAAGTATTCACATCACACAAATCAGGGCTTTTTCCTCCCTACCCCGACCCCCGAGAGTCGATAGTCAGCTGTTAAACATTTAGCCTGCCTGTGGCCCTCTCTGATGGGCTAGCTGAGTGGGGGTGGGACTGAAGTCTCCCACACTGGCTGTGATGGGGTGGGTGGGGGGGTAAGGGAGACAAGGTTTCCTCCCCACCCAGCTTGCGCAGTGGCTTGCTGCTGCCTGACCATCCAGAAATGGGGAAGCTGGGGACCCTGGCCACTTGCTGGACTTAGTACATTTCCAGCTCTATGAAACCCAACCCAGAGATCCAAGGATCCCAGCAGGACCCAGATGGTCCTGTGGGGCCACAGACAGGCATCAGATACCAAAAAGATGCAAGCTGCCCTTCCCATTTCTCCTTGGGGGCAAACTCCTACTACCCTTCAAAGACGTCTCTAACACGGCCTCTTCCTAGGAAGCTTCCACACCTTAGCCTGTACGAAGCGCCCTCCCCATGCCCAAAGCTACCTGCTGGTCCCCTCAGAGCCACGGAAACTGCCTTGTCTTTATGTCTGTGAGGTTCTTGGGGGCAGGGACAGGTCTGCCTTAATCACCCCAAGTGCCCCATCACAGCCAGCCACCAAGCAGCAGCCCAGGAAACCTTGGATTCTACCCTTCACTCTGAACTTCACTCTGCAAAGCTACAATTTCCAAAGCTTTTTTTTTTTTTCCAAGCTTCAAAACCCTTCAAATGAAAGTTGATGGGGAGGCCCTGTGCTTAGAGCAGAGCTGCCTGAGAAAAAGGCTCCTGGCCTCTATTTCCACATCCCATGGCAGCCCCCCAGACACCTGGGAGGAACCCAGTTTGAAAACCTCTGCAGTAAAAAGTTCTCTAGCTTTGGCTTGACATTTGGAAAAAAAATCGGGGGGACCCTGTATAGCACCTCCTCATCCCGGTGGGGGACAAAGAAGGAGCCAGGCTCTAGAGTCAGGCAGGCCTGGATTGGAATTCCAGCTCTGCCACTAATGGGCTTGTATGACCTTGGGCAAGTCACTTGCACTGGAGTCTGTCTCCTCCTCTGAACAATAGGGATGACGGTTCCTTTCCTGCAGGCATGTTGGAAGGATTAAATGAGACCACCTACGTGAGGCACCTGGCCTGATCCCTGACAATTTCCAGCCAGGCTGGCAGGGTACTATACCGAGATGGAGCCTGCCACGGGGCCTTGCTGACCTGTAGTGAGAGGTCTTGGGGGCAGAGCAAGTACCTGGCTGGTCTTGGACCTGAGTGGGCTGGGCAGGGCCCAGGCTTGGCTGGGGGGCCCGGCGGCGGGCCCGGCCACGGAGAGAGAAGCTGGGGCTGTTCTTGGCTTTGCCCTGCCCCCCAAGGAAGGGCACTGCGGGGCTGGCCAGAGGCTCCAGGCTCTTGGGATGCTTGGAGAGGCCAATGCCATTGGCTGAAAGGCCCCAGGACTTGGCTCTGATGTTGGTGATTGGCAGCAGGGCCATCTGGCTGGGGCCTGTGAACAAAACCAGGGACAGGCTGAGAAGAAGAGGGGAACTGGCTGCCTCTCGGGCCTCAGTAAACGCTGGGTGACCCCCATCCATCTCCTGGTCCCTTTTGGACATCCCCCACAGTCAGTCTTTGGGTCCGCTAAGGCCCCAACCCAAGCCCTGGCCTTGGGAGAGCCATACCTGAGCGGTTGGAGGTAGGGCTGGGACTGGGGCTGAGACCACGGCTGGCGCTCAAGCTGGGGCCAAGATTAGAATCAGTGGTGGGGCTGGGAGCAGGTGAAAAGCAGCAGACGACTGGGCAGGGCTGGCTGGAGCACAGGTCCAAGGTGCGGAGGGCTGGGCCTGGGGCCGAGCTGGCCAGGCTGGCGGTAACTGAGGAAGCCAGAGGCTGTATGAGCTGCAATGGGGCAGCAGAGTCCCCCACCCAGAACACAGTCCCCGGCCCCTGTCCTCTCCCTGAGTCCCACCTTCAGACCCATCCCAGACACTCACTCAGCAGCAAAGAGGACCGTGTGCTAGGCGGCCCGGTGGTCCCAAGGGCCTGTCGAAGCTGAGTGGTCCCAAAGCTCTGGCTGGACCTGCTGGGGAAGGGTGTGCTGAGCTCAGTGGGGCTAGGAGAGCCTGAGCGGGGAGGCCTGGGAGTCCCGGAGAAGCAGGCTGGGTGGGAGGAGGTGGAGAGGGCAGGTGGGAAGGAGGCAGGAAGAAGGGCAGCAGGAGCCAGAGGAGGGAGGAGGGAGGGGACGCTTGGTTCAGACACATACCATGGGCACATGGCCTCACTCCCCCCAGGGTGCTGGGGCCGGAGCAGGGCCAGGAGACAGGAAGTGGACCCGGCAAGAGAGCTAAGGGGCAGCAAAGAGGGAAAAGGAAGATAGGTGCAGGAGAGTAGAGAGAGAAAACCATCAGAGATGGCGACGGTGGGCAGATGGAACCCCAAGGTCCTGCACTGGCCCTTTCCTGCTACCCCCTATTCCAACCTGGACCCCTGACAGCTACCTGGAGCACTAAGGAGGCTGGAGAGCAATACTGGCTTTAGCAGAGACTGGGAAACAGCTGCCCACCCTCCGGGGAGAGCCTCCCAACCGCCCCTGGAAGCCCCCAGCAGGCACTGCACCCCCTTCAGAGAAGACATCCTCTAAGGCCCCCCCAAAGCAGCCAGGCCTTCTGGGACATACCCATCAGTGTCCACCAGGTCACCCTCAGCACGCAGGCTCAGCACATACAGTGTGGACATGGACACCACGCTGGGAGCCACAGGAAAGGGTCAGCGTTAGAGCTAAGGCCACCATTCACCCCCCTCTCCAGGGCAGGGCCTGTGGACATTGGTCCCCCGGGGCTGGGGTCCCAGGCGACGCCTGCAAACGGGGTCTCCCCAGCTCTGGGGGGAGCAGATAGAAGGAGGCTGCCCACCTCCTTCCCCAAGCCCTCAGCCACTTGATCTCCCAGGCCACACCCTCCTCCCCCAGGCCTGGGCCCAGGAGCAGCTGGACCCACTGGGCAGCTCGACTCCCCCAGGCAGCCACCCTGAGAGCCTCAAAGGTCACCTAAAGGCCATGACCACCACCAGGGCGACAATGGTTCCTTGCAGGAAGCGCTGGCTGATGCAGGCCTGGTCTGGGACCGCAGCCGACACCTGAAGCAGAGGGAAAGGGGAAGAAGCAGAAGAGGCATCAGTCTGGCCCAGACTTAGAGTGCCCCTGGCAGCGCTGGGAACTGTGGGAACTGCCACTGTGGGCAGTGCTGGAGTGGGGGGGATGGGGGGGACAGGGGACTATGGTCCACCCATTCCCCCCAGAGGGGTAGAGGCAGAGAAAGAAGAAGCTGGGGCCAGGAGGGCTCCAGGGGTGGGAGGGGAGGGGAAGCAGCTGAGTCAGTGAAGTGGGGGAGGCCATGACGGATGGGCCTCCTAGCCCTGCCCTCACCTTGCTGGCCATCTTGGGGGGCCTCTTCTTGTGGGGGACACTGCCTGCCCGGCTGAACTGGCTCCCAGCATGGCTGCAGAGAGAAAGCCAGGGTCAGGGGTTCCCCTGGGAAGGGGGCCTGGCCTTCCCCCACCCTGCCCACCCCGCGTCCCCACCTGAAGGCACCCGAGCTGCCGGTGGACTTCAGGCTGTCGAGACGCCGCAGTTTGGCCAGTTTGTGGCTCCAGCGCTCGAGCTCGTCAATGCGCGTCTCCAGGTTGTCGGTCAGCTTGCACAGCTCCTTCACGGCACCCACGTTCTCCATGAAGATGCGCTCCTGCCGTGGGGCAAAGACCAACAGAAGGGCTGGGTCAGCCCCTGGGAGCCCCAGGCTCCAGGCCCAGCAAGGAGCAGCACTCACGGAGGCCCTTGAGTCCAGCCTCAGCTCCCACTGTTCCCAGCGCTGCCTCCAAACTGCCTCCCACCTTTCTCTGTGCCTTCTCTCAGGCTGTCCCACCTGCCTGTGTCCTTCAGAGCCTCCTGCTCCCCAGGCCTGAAGGCCCCAGCCCATTGCTCTCACCCTTGGACTAATATAGCGGCTTATCCTGGGGCACCTGCCAGCCGTATTTCAACCTCATGACAGGTAAGCAACAGGCATCCTCACCATAAGGCTTTGCAGTAGCCATATGAGAACATAAGAGAGGCCACCGCCATGGCCCTCGTTTTCCAGGAGGGGCTTAAAATGAGCTTTACGAGGCTTCTCTTCCCCTAATCACACAGCTTCGCTGGGGATAGGAGGCAGCAAGAGGGCAGACCGGCCCTGCCGCGGCCGGGCCCACCCTCAGCGCCCTGGGCCCTCACCTTATTCACCACCAGGAAGTTCTCTATGGTTTTCCCATTGGCGAAGACCACGTCTCCCGTGTCCTTCACCGCCTCGGGCAGGATCTCCTTCACCTCCTGGGCAATGACGCCTGGGGAGGGGCAGACCAAGTAGTGGGGGGGGGGCATCCACGGTACACTAATGTAAACAAGGGCTTGGGGAATTGGAGAGCAAAATTCTGGGGGCTAGAGATTTAGGGGTCAAGGAGCCCTTGAGGCAGCTCTGAGCAGATGAAGTTTCCAGGGTCTCCCAGTAAACAAGTATTCTCAGAGTGGCAGGCCCAGGGGTCAAAGTGTGAGGTGGCCCCCAGTTGGGGAGAGGTGGCTTCCTGGGAGTACGGACCCCAGGGGAAAAGGGGCAGGTTCCAGGAGGACAAAGGCAGGATTCATCTGCCAGCTGGAGAAGCGTGAGTCCCAGGGATATGATTCCCGGAGTTCCAGGGGCCAAGGGCGGGCTTCCCAGAACCTGGGAAGTCTCCACCTTCCGGGGGCTGAGGAGTGAGACATTAAGGGGGCAGAATGACAGGGGGCGGGGCTCCCAGGGGGCGGGGCTTCTCTATGGGGCGGAGTCCCAGGAACCAGGGGCGGGGCTCCAGGTCCGGGTACCTACCAGTCTCCGGCGTGGTGGCCTCAAGGCCTGCGCTGGCGGCGAACTCGGGTTTGTATCGGTAGCGCACCAGGCGCATGCGCGAGATCCTCTTCAGCTGCTCCGTGGTGTCCACCTGCAGCGGAGCCACCACGGCAGGGACTGAATCCCTCCCTTCCTGGGGCCGTCGGGGTGGGGGGGGTTGGGGAGGTTGGGGGGGAGGCCCCAGGGTCCAAGTGGGCTGCAACCCGGAGGCCGCAGTACAAAGGGGAGGCCTCCCACCATCCTTCCCCGATTCCCCACCCACCGCCCCTCCAGGAGCTCCGCCCATGCAAATAGACCCCCCCCAGCGGCCTCGCTCTCCGCCCCACCCCCACCCCACGCCCCGCCCCTCACCGACAGCCCCGCCCCCACCTCCTGCACGTGCTCCTTGGCCCGCAGGTCCGAGGGGTGCATAAGCGAGCCCATGACCTTGACATTGCCGTGCACCACCAGCGCCTCGTCGGGCCGGTCGGTGTTGATGCCCACGCGGCCGTGGTGGAAGACCGTGTCGGGCACCTGGGCCCGCTGCCACAGCACGTCGCTGTCGCTCTCAAACTGGCCTGGGTTGGAGGCCTAGGGCAAGTGGAGACAGCGGTCAGTCCCTGGGGGGGTGAGGGTAGGGGTGGGTCCTGCAGCAGCACCCCGGGAAAAAGGGAACCCCTCGGGTCGGCCAGCCAGCCGGTCCTCACCCCACCGTGCCCCAGTTTCCACCATCCCTCCCGGGGCGGCAAACTTTTAGTCCCTCGAGGGATCCCAGAAGACTACCAGGTCCCGTCCTCTTCCACGTTTTGCTGGGAAGGGGACACGGCCTCCCAGGCAGGACAGGCGCCTGGCCCAAGGCCCTGTGGCCAGTACCGAGGATCAGCACTTGGTGGGGGGGAGGGAGGCCCGGCTCCCCAGTACCCAGGTGCTTCTCTGGGGAGGACAAACGTCCCGCAGCAGGTCTGCGTGCCCCTCACCCGCACGATGATGCGTTCAGAGATCTGGGCGGCCAGCGTGTAGTTCTGGTTCTGGGCATGGGCCTGGAGAGCCACCACCAGCATGAAGTACCTGCGTCACACGGGGGGGGTGTCTCAGGAGCACCCAGGGCCCGCCCCACCCCCCCTCCACCACCCCTCCTGAGCCGGGACGCACAGTGCACACAGCTGTCCCCTCCAGGGGGCTCA
This sequence comes from Tamandua tetradactyla, assembly GCF_023851605.1. Lineage (NCBI taxonomy): Eukaryota > Metazoa > Chordata > Mammalia > Pilosa > Myrmecophagidae > Tamandua > Tamandua tetradactyla. The sequence continues at coordinate 13,391,321 of NC_135335.1, forward strand.
CCCAGGCTCCCACCCACAGGACACCCAAGGGACAGAGGTGGACCCCGGGGCCTCCACCAAAGGGCAGAGATTCCCCCCCAGGGCTTGCAGAAGCCACAGAGCCACTGCTGAAATCCAGAAGCCGGGCCCAAGTCAAGTAAGGGCTCTGAGTCTCCAGGCCCTCATCGGTCAAAGGGGTCAGTCTGTGGGACTCTGCGCCTGGCGGGCAGTGTGTCCCAGCCCCCCTCTCCCACCGTGTGGTCCCGGGGCGGGGTCCAGCCTGTCACCTCTGGTCGGGGTTAGGCTTGCCCTTCTTGCGCATATTGTTAGCAGTGGTCTCGCTGAAGTGCAGCCGCCCCACCGTCACCTTGGTGACCTGCTCAGGGGGCAACGTGACCCTGCAGGGGAGAGGCAGGGTGCTCAGGGGGGCAAGGCGGGGCACCCAGGCCAGGGAGAACGTGGGCGCCCAGGCTGGCTCCGGGGTCGGCCCCTCCGGAGGGGCCAGCCTGACACTCACGTGACGGGGTTGAAAGGCCGCTTGCTCCGGTCTGACTGCGACTGCTCGATGTTGATCGACTGGTTCAGGGCCTCCAGCTGGGGGGGAGCAGCGGAGCCCAGGGGTGCTTCAGCCAGAGCTCGCGAGGACACCGAGGCACAACCCTCCTCTCCCCACTCCGCCACACTCAGGCGCCTTCCCAAATACGGACCTGAAGCCCCACAGACCCCACACCCGCCTCCGTGTGTCACACATACCCCCGTTGCACACCACTCACTCCCCACCCGTGCGTGCATGCACAGCCGTCGCCCACAGTCACCCACTCAGCCCCCAGGCCTAACTCCAACCCACGCCCACATGACTCCCCCACTTCAGTGGGTGCACACTCACAGCCCCTCCCCTCCACATCCACACCCACACCCACACCGCTCCCCATCCTTTGCACACATCCACACCCCAGACCAGCCTCTACCCAGAGCCCCTCAACCTCTCCACAAGCTCCGGTGAGCCAGCCAGGGGTGGGAACCAGCATGAGAGGTTTGGGGCTGTGACAGATGGCAAGGCTGGAGTGAAGAGCTGGATCACAGCAGCCCTGGTGGGCTAAGCTGAGAAGCCGGGCTTTGCCTGGAGGGCACTGGGGAGCTACGGAAGGGCGGGGAGTGTTTCCGGTAGAGGACGAGCTGAGGGTCAGAGTGGAAGCTGCTGAGACACTCAGACAAGAAGGGGAGACAGCCCAGATCAGGGGAGAGGCAGAGATGGGCAGAGAAGGGACTGGGATCAGGCCAGGTGCCTGATGTGAGGGTGAGGGTCCCCTGGATTTCTGGCTTGGGTGGCTGGGGCGCTGGACCCCCATTCCCTGAGAAAGGGACTCCAGGGGGGATGAGCACGTTCACAGGGAATTCAGTTCGGCAGCGGAGAGGACTGTGGGTCCAGTAGGCATCACATAAAAGGAGTCAGCAGGGGTCTTGCTTGGGGGACACAGACTCTGGGGCCACAGGGTAGAGAATGAAATGGAGTGAGCAAGAGTGGAGGGCTGAGAAGCCCCAGTGTTGGAGGGGCAGGTGGAGAGGAGGAGCCAGGAGGGTCTCAGGGGCAGAGGGGCAGAGCGGTTTGACTAAGCAACCAAAAAAGTCTCACTGTCTCTCTCTGGTGCACACATACACACCCCCATACTTCCCCTTGGGGCCTTTCAATACACCCCCAGCCTCATCGGCCCTCCTTGCTGACCTCCCCCCACACCCCCCTCAACCTGCCTTCACTCCATGCAGCTTCAGGTAGAAGCAGTCCAGGGGCTTGAGGCCTTCGGGCGTCTTGACGTACTTGGGCTCGCCCAGCATGCCGACGTACACCGTCACCTGGAAGTGATTCTTCTTCTGGCACACGAAGGCATCGTCACCCACCGAAAAGTTGAAGCCCTTGTCAGCATCCACGCGGTAGGTGGGCATGGGCCTGGGGATGGGGGGGGTGGTGGGAGAGGTCACTCAAGCCGGACCAGAGACGGCATGTCCTTCCCGCTACCAAACCGTTTCCCACCCAGGAGCCCCTGGATCCTCAAACCCTCGTGGGTTCTGCCCCCACTTCTCAGAAATGGAAACTGAGTCAGTCTCAAGAGGCCTCGAGCTCGGGTCTGCCCACTCACGTGCATGGGGCTGCCGCCCTGCCCCAGCGGGAGGGGGACACCGGGCAAAACCCTGAAGCTCACGGGGCTGGGTGCGAGGTCCTGAGGAGTGGGGGGGGGGGTGCTTGGCGGCCCTCCCTCACCCAAACTTGGCTCCTCTCCAGAAGCCTGCCTGCAGCCCCCTCCCACACGGCCGATAGGGTGAGAGGGGTTGCGTCTGGGGATCCTCACTGCGCCTGACAGCTGGTTGCCACGGAAACGGTGGAACCAGGCGCCGGCTCTGCCTCAGGCCCGGCCCCTGTCCACCCCGCCCCCTGCACCCCCCAGCCCCCCAGCTTGCTCAAGCCCCCACACGCCCCCATTCAAACTCTCTTCATCTGCCCAGGTGGGGACACGGGCATTTCGGGGCAACCTCAGTTTGCCCACCTCTTGCTGGGGGTAGTGCCCCAAGTCTGACCCCACAGGGGGGACACCCAGGTGGCAGAAAGGGGACAGCGTTGCTGGCTCACACCCAGGTTCCCCGCACACGCGCTGTCCCTGATGCTTCCAGGCATGAGGGAAGGGGCCTTCGGACCCGGCCGGTGTCTCCAGGAAGGCCCAGAGGCTCATCCAGCTCTTGCCCCTCGGGGGAACCGGCCGACCAAGCAGAGCACCCCCCCCACATACCCACTCGCCCACCCAGGAAGTGTGCCTGGGGCCATGCTGGGGCAGGGGGCTCTGTCGCCAGTTTCCTGACCTTGGGGCCTGGGCCTGGGGCTGGTCCAGGAATGGTGGTAAAAGCACAGGACTTCCTGCCCAAACCTGGGGAGGGAGGGGCAGACTCCCAGAGACCTACCCCACCCCAGCCCTGGCAGGACTTCATGGGACCCCTTAGCAGCCACAGCAGCTGGAGCCCACGAGCCCTGAAGGCTTCTGGGGAAGAATCCCGCAGAGCCTGGGGCACCCAACTCCAGGAGGCTGGAGAGGACCCAACTCCCAGCCGCCCTGCCCAGGCCCACCAATGCCCAAAGTGAGTCAAGGGGAGTCACCCTACATTGTCCCCCCCAGGCCCAGGGAGCTGAATCCACCAGGCGTTGAGGGAGAGACAGAGCTAGCAACGCCTCCCCCTCTCCTTGGCTGGAAGGGCCCTGCTTCAGCTTCCCGCTACCTTCCTGGAATGCAGGAGGAGGTGGAGGAGGAGGAAGAGAAGGAGGAGCCAGAAAATACCCCTCCACCCACTTCTCCCAGCCTCGGCTCCCGGGATGGACACAACCTTCTCAGGAGCCCCCAGCGCCAGGCCCAGCTCTGCGTGAGCCTGTTTCCTCTTCCATGCAATGGAAGATTGTCTTGTGCCCAGCAGCTTCCCAGGCCCTGCCATGGGGCCAGGATGCCAGGCCCGGGAGTCTGGGCACCCAGCCGGAGGGTGTCCCCAGGGCTGGAGTGGCACTGTTCACTCACAGCTCCTTGTAGTTCGCGTCGTAGAGCGTTGCCCACTTGTTCTGCTGGTGCGGCTGCCACTTGATGGACTGGTAGTTGGGGTCCAGGTAGGAGCCGCTGAGGCTGTCACTGTCCTGCAGGAGTCCTGCAGCGAGGGGACGTCCCTGTGGCTCCCAGCCTGGGCCACCGGCCCCGTGGCCTTGGGACCCACCTCCCACCCCCTGCAGTGCAGAGGCCAAGCCGGCCAGCCGCGTACCTGGCGAGGGGGCACCCGACGGGTGCCAGGGCGGTGTCTGGACCCGGGCAATGCTGAGGGGCAGGGAGCCGGGGCCCGGTGACAGCGGGCCCTGGGGAGGCCAGGGCGGGGATGGGGCTCGAGCCGGGTGTGGGGGTAGGGCTGTCCCGGTCCCCGGTTCCTGTTTGATCATTCCGTTTAGCATCTGGGCATTGAGGGTGTTGGGTGGCGATTCAGAGTGCTTCCTTTTCTTGGAGGGATGTGTGGGGAGCCTGGGGGGACAGGGGTGTGACCTGTGGCAGCTGGTTCTCCTGGGCTGCTCACCCTGGGCCACCCACCCCCCGGGTAGCACCCCCTCTCCTCTAGTTCAGCAGGATTTACCCAGTCCAGAGATCATCTCCTGCATGGCAGAAGGCGGGGCCCTTGGGCCTTGCCCCCTTGGTGGCCTATGGCCCCCATGCTTCCCTATCACTCCGTATTATCATCTCCTATTTCTGCCCCTCTCTTCCCACCCACCACCACAGTGTGTCCCCATATGCCTAGCACAGTGCCTGGCACACAGAGTCCCCAGCAACTGCTTGCTGAATGAATGGCCTGGTCTCTTCCTTGGGTGTCCCTCTCTCAGCTCTTTCGAGCAGGGCCTCTATGCAAAGCAGTCACAGAGGGCCTGGTTCAAATAGGCTTGGGAAGGAGAGCTTACCAGGAGCCCAGAGTTTGGGAGGGGCGGGGTGGGGGAGGGGTGCCCGCACAGCACCCCTTCCCCTTTTAGTTTACAAAACCTTTTGGCAGTAGAATTTTCTACGAACGCAATCTTTCCCAAAATCCCCAACAGGTAAAAAAAAGAAAAGATCGAAAACACAACTGTGCAGATTGGAGTCGGAGTGGGAAGCTCCGGCCTGCACCCAGAAACTGCCTCAAAAAACAGGGGACCTCTAGGAGACGCTTGGAAAGTCACTGGGGTCTGGGTGAAAGCACCCAGAGGCCCACAGCCTCCTGGCTCTGTCGCTTTTCTTGTTCCATGACCTGGGCAGGCTGATTCCCCCTCTCAGAGCCTCAGTTTACCTATCTGTGCAATGGGGTACTGCCACCAAGTAAGGTAATTGGGAGGAATTAGCCACGGCTATAAATACCCCCAAATATCATGGTCACATACATGTGACCATGTGCCCTACAGGGCCTCCTGCCTTTCCTGGGCTCACCCCAGTCCCTCCTCCCTCCTTCTCTGTGCTGCCAGCTGCTGCCCTGCCCTGGCCCCCTACCCCCACCCTATCGTCCCATCCTGGGGCAGTCCTGCCTAAGTCTTACTCAGCTCCGTGTTGCTGCAGCAGCTGGTGCAGCATCTGGGACTGCTGGGCGTGGTGGAGGTCAGCGGGCACCAGCCCCTGCCCCATGGCGGCGTAGTGGGGGAGCGGGGGCTCGGCCTTCATGTACAGGTCCCGCTGCAGGACAGGGTAGTGAGGCGGGGGCGGCGGGGGCGGCGGGGGGCCTGGCAGGTGGGTCGGAGGTGGGGGCGGGTGCTCCAGGCGGGCGGGCACCCCCACATGACACAGGGTCTCAGGGGTTATCGTGCGTAGGAGGTGGGGGTCTGGGGGGGAGAGATGGTGGGGTGGGGGGGGAGGCAGGCATCAGAGACCTAGCTCGCTCGGGTCCCTGGGTACCAGCCCACCCCTAGGCAGACCTCCTGCTTCTCACCCAGCCCCCTCCAGAGCCAAGCCTGTCGGCCCACCAACCCCAGATGGCCATTGGAGGCCTGGGCGGGGCACTAAGACCCCCATTCTGGCCTGTTCCTCCCAGGCCCAACTCTCAGCAGCACAACCCCCACCCCCCGCCACCACCACCACCACCCTCCCCACAATCCTCTGGGTCTCAGGACCCCCAACCCTATCCTAGGCCGGCCTTCCTCTCTGCAGCAGCAGCCCCTCTACCAGGCACCCAAGGGGCCAGCCCCCCAGCCTGAGCGGGGAGGCCCCAGCTCCTTTTGTTCCCCAGGAGGCATTCCAGGCATGTTTTTGGTAAGATAAACAGAACTCTTGACCCCTCCTCTCCCCGGTGGCTGCTGCTGCTGCTGCTGCTGCTGCTGCTGCTGCTGCAGGACTCGGCCGCCCGCCGGTCATTCTCCTCTTGGCCACCTGGGGGCCACTGCACCCCTGAGGACACCTCCCCCCTACCCACGCCCACCCTCAGTACCACCCCCCACAAGGCGAGCCGGGCTCGGCCCTGCGAGGGCCTTTCCAGGCCGTCCACTTACCACCGAAGGGCGCGTCCATGATGGCGCAGTTGGGCAGGCGGGTGGTGGCATGGCCAGCGGGGACTCAGAGACAGGGCCCGGCTCCCCACCCGCCCCGTGGGGGAAACAATAGCCAGCGCCGGGGAGTATTTGACCAGCGATAATCTCGGCCCCGTTGGGCGGCCGCTGGCCCCCTCGCTCCCTCCCTCCCCGATAAGGCCTTCCCCAACCACTTGCCCAAACCCCAGAGGGGAGGGCGGTGCCCGCTGGACTCACCATTCACCTGCTGGGGGGAGTAGGCCTCGGAGCCCGAGTCCGGGGGGGAGTCCGGCAGCGTGCTGCGGGGGCGGCGGGAGGAAGGGGGCTGTTGGCCGAACAGCTGGGGCCCCCCACCCGAACCCCCACCCCATCGAGCTGCCTGCTGCAGGGCCCTGCCCTGACACCCCGGAGGGGCCTCACGCCCACCGACCTGGGGTGCCTGGCAGGGCCCTGGAGCCCAGTTATGGGTAGGGGGAGCCCTTGGGGACCAGGATAGCCAGTGCCCCTTGGGGATGGCCCTGGGGTCCAAGGACTTGCCCCTCCCCAGACCGAGGGGCCAGGCCCGCCCTTCCCTTCCTCGGCCCACCGCAGCCCTATTTCCTGGAAATAGGTGCCCCAGGAGGCTGGGGCTGGGGACATTGGGCAGGTCACCTGGATGGGGGGTGGGGGAAGGCTGCCTTGCCAGGGGCAGGTGTGGACTGGGCAGGGAGCCAGCCGGGACTGGGTTTATTTTTTTCCTCGCAGGTTTTGTTTTATCAGTGGTTCGGGCAAAAGAAGAAACTCAAACCCGAGAAGGCAACACGTCCTGCAGGAATATTGCCATTGCCCAGCGATGGGGAGGGGAGGCCCAGAGACTCCACACCCCCCATGCCCAGCAGCTGCCAGGCAGACAGACGGTCGAGCTATCCCAGACACAGCCCTGGGCTGACTGCAAACTCTCAGAGCAATCTTGGACAAGCCACCCAACCTCTCAGGGCCTCAATTTACAGACTGTAAAATGGAGAGGATAACACGGGACCCCACTGGTTGGGTGAGGATGACACGCGACACAGATGAGAACTCACATCTAACTCGCATGCCCTCGCATCTCCTTGACACTGGCCTTGGGTTTCTGGGGTGTGCGAGCGCTTTTACCCCCTTCCTGTGACACGCTCTATAGGACCCTGCAAGCTTTGCTCATAAATGCAGTTCTCATTATTCCCTTACTGGGTGATGGATTAGCAACCCTCCTCTCAGTGGGACTGCCGGGTCCACCACAAAAGGAGGTGCCCATCTCATTTACCACCTAGAATGAGGTCTGGCAGGAAATGGGGGCAGTAAAAGTCCTGGGTACCTCCCTGGGGCTGCCTGACCACAGAGCCCAGGCTTGGCCGTGGCTGAACCCCTTTCTCTCCGTGTGCCACTAGCTCCTGCTGTGAGAAAGAGTGGAGATGTATTCAAAAGTGGATTTGGGGGTCCCCCAGGAGCTGGTACGATCACACAGGAGGAGATCCATTCACTCAGCAGGGCGCTTATTAAATAAATATTAGCTGTCTCCCCTCCAGCCTTCAGGGCTGGTCCTTCAGGGGTCTGTGGCTTGGGGACACCTTCAGAGCCTTAAGTACATGGTCTACCTTCTCCAGCAAAACTTCACCCCCCAGCCTGGCCTCCGCTGCTCCCTCCTTCCAAGCCAGGGAGCTTGGGAAACTCTACAAATGATTTATCCATGGCTACCATCCCTCCAGCACTCCGTCTGTACTGCCTTCACCAATTTCCACATTAACCTTGGAGGGATGAGCCTTCCTTGGCTCATTCTAGAGAAACTGAGGCCCTGGAAGAGGGGACAGAGAGCTACCAAGGCAGACGGCTGGTAAATGGGGATGGAGATGGATCCAGGCTGGTTGAACTATATTGGTGCCCCTAATACTTAATTATTTTTCCACCCAGAGACGGGGCCCCCTGTCCCAGGCTGGGGAGCCTGGAGCTTTCTCTGAGCCCCTCCGAAAAGCCCAGTAGAGCCCGGGGCTTTCCCCATGAGCATGTACCTGTGGGCCATCCTGGTCAGGCTGGCAGCCACCCTACGACCTTTGGACTCCTCCCTGGGGGGACGTGGGGGCAGGCCTGGGAGTTCTCCAGCTCCCCGATTGATGATGCTTGGCTGCGGCCATGCAGGTACCATATCCGAGCCCATGGCCCATTCCGTGGGACCATAATAGATATCGGCTACATACAGGAGTTAGTGGATGGACGGATGCCGTGCCTCTGCATGTGCACACGTGTTGAGGCATTCCCATGAAGGGAAGCAGCCGTGGTCTCCCGTCTGGCGCTTTCAGGTTTTTCTAGCACTTATGTCAGCCCTCATCAGTCTCCTGCTCAAGAGCCCTCCGTGGCTCCCCGCTACCCCAGAACAAAGTCCTTTCTCACCCTGGGCCTGGGCCTGTCCCCCACCCACACCTGCCTGCAGGGTGGCCATGCCACCCTCTCCCGTTCTCATCGCCAGGCCTTTGGCTGGCACCGTCCAGGCCCATGGCCCCTGGTCCCTTCCCTGAGGCCCCCACTCCCAGCCCAACCCTGCCTGCCCTCTGGACCCCTGCACCCTAGCCTATCCCCGCTGCCCTCACTCACCCTGGGGCATAGGGAGCCTTGGGCTCTGCCTTGATCGGGGGCCCAGAGCCCCCCAGGAAGGGCTTGGGAGCGGTGCCCATGCCGTTGTTGTTGTTGCAGTTGAGAGGGGCGCCGTAGCTCGGAGGGGGGAGGGGGCCATGGCGCCCCGGGGAGGGTCCCCCCCCGGGGGGGCTCAGGTGGTGGACCCCGCTGGAGCCAGGGAGCACTGGCTGCCCGTGGGGGTAGGAGGCAGCACTGGCTGGAGCAGAGATGTCAGGGAAGCAGCTGCAGAGAAGCGGGAGGAGGCTCAGCCCCAGGCAGACCCACCCCCCAGCGCCTCCCCAGACCCACCTGTCGAAGTGACAGGCCCCTCCCGGCAGGGGCACCCCGGAGCTTAGAGGGGACGCAGCTGCTGGGAAAGGAGGAGGCGCAGCTTGCAGAGGTAGGACCGTGTCGGACACTCCCACCCCACCCATGCACCCCACCCCGGCACCCCAGGGCCAGGCCTCACACCTCCCCAGGTGAAAGGTGGAAGCCAGAGGGGCTGGGGGCCTGGCCAGGGCTGGCTGGGGGGACGACTCACAGGTCGGAGGCGTCCTCCTTGCTGATGTATTCCTCCAGGATGCTGGTATCTATGTTGGAAGGTTCCAGGGCACCGTTGATGTCGTGGCCTGGGGTGGGGGATGGGGGAGAGGTGCGCTGGGGGAGGAGTCTGGCTCCCTGAGACCCTCCCCCACTGGGCCTTTGGGCTGGGGTCTCCATCACTCCCCAGGCCGGGGCCCCCCAAAACATAAGCCTTCCTGCTTCTCCCCATTTGTGTATCACAAGGGGAGGGGATCCTTTGGTTCCCGTCCAGGACCACGGCCAATGCCTTCTCCAATCCACGTGGTTATCTCTTGGGGAGGGGACCTGGAGTGCAGATGTGGGGGCAGACAGGCCATTTCCTCCCCCCCCCCACGGTCCTTTTCTAGTTGCATGACCCTTCCTCTCGATAGGTAACTGGCCCGCTGTCTTAACGGGGTGCTTTAAGGAGCAACGAGGCTCTTTACTGAGCCGAGTGCTCGGTGGGTACCTACCACCCTTGTGGGCTCAGCTCTGTCCACTGCCCTGCCCTGTCCTGCAGCTGGCGGGCTCGGGGGAGCACGAGGCTGGACTAGACTGGACCACACACCTGGGGGCTGGGGGGAGCCCTGGTGCTGGGGGTGGGGGTGAGCCTCCCGCACCCCACGCCCCAGCTGCAGAGGCGCCAGGGCTGGGGATCAGAATGGGGAAGGCCCCGCCCAGCCCACCCTCATTGGGGTTTGCCCACTGCCCCCCCCCCCGAGTGACAGGGAGCAGGGGTGCTTGGCTCCATTTTCCAGAGGACGAAGGGAAAGCCTGAGCTCTAGCCCTCCTGCCCACCCTCTCCTGGGTCCTCCCCCACTGGCCTTGGCCCCAAGAAAGGGAGGGACTGACGGAAAAGGCAGCCCAGTGCTCTGGGGCAGCGGCAGGGAGGAGGCGGGAGGTACTGGCCTTTCTCCTCCCGGGGTCACCTTGCAGGGGGAGCCGGAGGGCGGGGTGATAAGGGGGCTGACGTGGGAGATGCGTCAACCCTGATAATGGAGGACGGCCCTACCCCACCCACACTGCTGACCTGGGCTGGCCAGCACCTTGGGGGCAGCAACGGCACCTCCCACAGGCCTCTAGAGCCTGAAGTCTGGGGTCTGCACGTCGTGCCCCATTCCCCGCTGAGTCCCGGGAACAGAGAGGTCAGACAGAGCCAGGTACAAATTCTGGCTCAGCCTCTCCCTGCTGTGCATGCTTGGGCAGGTCACCTACTCTCTGCGAGCCTCAGTCTCCTCATCAGTAAAATGGGGACGTGAGCAGCTAAGGCAGCGTTGGTGTAAGGATGAAACGAGACGAGGTGTGTAAAGGGCAAGGCACGTGCTCAGCAGAGCAGCTTGTGCTCGCTTCCCAGCCCCCAGAGCCCTGGGGTCCCCAGGAGCCCCCCGCCCAGGCCCCTCCCTGGCCCCCCAGCCGGCATTTCAAGAATGCTGAGCCCCGCTTAGGTGATTAACGAGCAGCTAAGCCCTCCTAGGAGTCACGCGCTGCCTGGGGACAGGCCAGGGCCCTCCTGCTGACCCCCACCCCCAAGCTCACCCAGCCGGGAACAAGGGACACCCACCAAGCGCCACTAACGCCGGCCACGGCCCTGGGCGGCCAGAGAAAGAGAAGATTTTCAAGCTGGGAATGACCGGTCTGCAGATGGAGGTCCCAGGACTCCTCTCTTCCCCGAGTCCTTCACCCCACTTTTCCCTGATAGCCACAGATCCCCCTGGCTGAGCGCTTGCTGGGCACTTCTGAGCCAAGCATATTCACAACCGGGGGCCTTTCTATGTGCAAGGCATCCTGGAGGCTCTTCATAGGCACCGTGTCATTCCATCCTTGCCATCGTGGCGACGGTGACACTGAGCGCCCACCAGCACTTCTCAACCCACAGCGAGGACACACGTGATGGTGACAGCGGCTCCTCCTGACCAACCCCCACCCAGCCCTGGCATGCGTCTTTGACCTCCCTCGCTGCTCCCCACCGTCCTTCGTTCAGAGAGGTCAACTCTCTCGCCCAAGGCACACAGCAAGGGGGACTCAAGGCCAGACCAGACTCCAAGCGGAGAGGTGGGGTGGGTGGTTGCTGTGCCTTCCTGGCTGTTCCATCTGGGGTGGGGGGGATCCCGAGGGAGGATCAGGCACAGGAGAGAAGGCAGGCGAGTCCGGAGCATTGCCACCCCCCCCCCCCTCGGCCTCTTGAAGCTGCAGGTTTTTGAGGCTGAACTTGGAATTTACAGTGAATGATGGACTGATGCAGTCATGGTGTTTCTATTTATAACAGTCCCGGCCCCAGCCTCCCCTCCGCCTCTGCCCCTGGCCAGGAGCTCTCCTAATTGTCCCCCGAATCCCCCTGCCCACCTCCCCCCGGGGTGGGGGGCCTCCAGGCAGAGGCATCCTGGGAGACCCTAACGAGAACCAGATGTGGCTGGGGGGGAGGCAGGACCCTCCCGTGCCAGGGGCCGGGCGGACGGGAGGAGGGAGGCGGGAGCCACTGGGGCTGGGTGTGGGTGGGCCAGTGGGTGGGGGAGAGGTGTGGGGCTTGGAGAGCCTCCTGAGGACCGATGACCCCACACCTTCCCCTTCTCCCCGGAGGCCCACCCTCCTTCTTCTCCCCACACCAGGCAAATGCCCCCCTCCATCTGCCCCGCCAGCCACACTCGAGATTTCCAACCAAATGTTCCAAGAGGAGAGGGTGGGGGTGGGGGCTCGCTGGAGCCCAGGGATCCCCGAGGCTGTGGCAGCACCCCCAGGAACCCAGGCTGGTGCAGGGCCCTCTGGACACACTCCCAGGGGTCCCCCCTCCTACCAAAAGAGCCCGGAGACAATTTGTCGCTGTCCCAACAAAGGGTTTGCCCGCGGGGAAGCTAAACGTATCCCTGCTAAACATCTCACCCTGATCCACCAGACCTCCCACAAGTTCCCACAACCAGAATGCGCACCCCAAGGCCATAAACCAGTATCCCCGCCGCCTCCACACAAACTCGTCAACAACTTCTGATTGCTAGGGATAAATTCAGACCGCTCCTGCAGTCCAAGGCCTGGGGTGCCCAGCCTTGCCTGCCCTGCAGCCGCCTCTGCTGCCTCAATTTCCCTCCCCAAAGCTCTCCATAGTCCAGCTCCAGCCTCCTTTCCACCCTGGGACAAACCTCGTCCTCCCACCGCAGGGCCTTTGCACATGCTGCCACCCTCACACCACCACTCCCGGCTGGGCAGATTCCCATTCTCTTTAGGTCTCAGCTTGCCGGTGAATCTCCCCTTCATCTCTAACTCTAACTATTTCATTCCCACCAGGGTGGGAGTGGGGTCCCTCTTTACTCTCTCACCTGGCACAGATCTCACTGGCAAGTGTGAGTGTGCCCACTGCCCGCCTGCAGCTCACACTCACTGAGCGGGCACTCTCTGGCCAGGCCCCGCACACACTTTACATGGTCCATATTGAATTCTCACAACAACCTGAGGGTAGGAGGTTTTCTTTCTCTCCCTTTTTACCCAAGTGCAAACCAGAGGCTCAGAGGAAGAAATTGTTTTGCAGCGCTTACAGCTTCTACCTCTCTGGGCTGTGAGCATCTAAGAAGCACCCAGCATGCAGCAGGAATAAAATAAATGCCCAGGGAATGAATGAGTGACTTGGCAGGGTGGGGACAAGAAAGGGGCCTGACTACCTGGGGACTTTCGCCAGGCCACGCTGTGGGCAGGGGTCCAGGGCTGGACAGGGTCCCTCTAGGCCCCACTCCACCCCACCCACTGAGCTATGCACCCCATCTGCTCCTCATTAATTCGGCCCTTTATTACCTGTCTCTAACAGGAACCAGACACTGCCCCTTTCCTGGGTGGGCAGGGATAAGGAGACTCCCTTCCCTCCTCTCCCCTCCTCTCATCCAGGTCACCTAGCAGGAGAAGAGCCGAGGGGGACCCAGGCCAGGTGCGGGATGAGGGCAGGCGGGGACCCAGGTGGCCCCTCGACCCCGGACCCCTCCCCTCCACGTGCTCATGCCCCCCACCTCCCGCCCCCACCAGCTGTGGCCGCTGGCTGAGTCTCGCCCATTGTCCCGGGGGGATGGGGGGAGGGTGGGGACACGGCACAGTGGGAGGCTTGTGCCCTGCCCACCCCCTCCCCCTGCCCCGTCAATGGGGCACTTGTCAATTCATGCCCCAAACATGGCGGAAATCCCGTCGGCCACGTGGCCACGGCAGAGCGGGCCAGGACCTGAGGATGCTGGCCAGGCGTGGTGGATCTGAACCCTGGGGCTAAATCCCGAGGACCCCCTACATCTTAGGGGTGCCCCAGACCCAGGCAGGAGCTGAGAGCTGGGCTGGGAGTGGTGAGGGGACTGCCCGCCTTGGCATTTCCCTTCCCACAAGGCCCTGAGGGCTCTCTGGGCAGAGAGACCTGGCTCCTAACAGGGGGTCCCAATTCACTGCTGTGCAACCCCCAGCAAGTGACTTGACTCCTCTGAGCCTCGTCTTCCATCTCTATCATGTGGGCAGGAATCTTGCCTTCAGGGATGGGTCCTGAGCCTTAACCGAGATAGCGGGAAAGCACCTGACCCCCCCAGGAGGCCAAGCTTTAATCAACACTGGTTGCTGTATCCTCCCTTCTCCTTTTCTGCTTCCCAGCCTCTGCCCAGACTGTACCTCCCTCCTCCAGGCCTTTCTGTGTTTCCTGCTTCTCTGCTCCAGGAGGCCTCTGTCCCTTCCCATGAGCCCCTCTAAAACAGGCCCAGTACCAGGCTATTTTCTTGCCAAGTGCACGGCATGGTCCAGCCTCCAGCCAGCCTGTACCTGCCTGTCACTTGCCCAAGCAGCCCCTCCACTGTCACCCCAGTCACACGAAAGCCCCCCAGTGTTCGCGGCTCTTCTCACGGTGTTGACTTCGCTTAATCAACATGCTTCAAACTAGCACACATCAGGGCGGGACACAGTGGGGTTATCACCTCCTTTGGTCTGAACATCGTATCTTTATTAATATGACCCATAACTCTAGCTAGCTGTCCTGATATCAGGCTTCAAACTGTTAGCAGAACTTTCCCACTTGCAGTGCCGTCAGGTCAGATGCTTGACTTTGCAAGCAGCCCTCGGCATCTCTGCAGCAAATCCTTCAGTTAACTTGGGCCAGACTTGACAAGAACGTGGCTCTTGAGTTGTCATCCATTGGGTCATTAAATCTGAGCCACAGTTGTCTTTGTCCCCTCCCACCTACCTGCCAGAAACTCAGAAGAGCCCCATAGGCGGCCTGAATAGACCCCTCTTCTCCAGGGACCCAGCATCTAGGGTGGCTAACCCTAGACTTATGGTTATGTCCCCTCCAACCCCCTACACAGACCCCACTGTCCTCAGGCCAACACGAGGCTGAAGTCACGGCCCCAAGACTCTCCCAAACCAGACCCAACAGAACCAACCCAGCAGCTGCAACCTGTTCTTAGGGGACCCACATTGGGTCTGGGGGCCCCCAGTCCTGACACCACTGGGCCTTGAGTTAGCACCCACCTGGCACCCTGGCCCTCTCCCACAGGGACCCTAGATTGGACGCAGGGTCAGATGTGGAATAGAGACCCTGCAGCTTGGGGTGGGGGCAGGTCTCCACAAGGGTGACCGTGCCCATCTGTGTTCACACACCAGCATGTCCCACACCGAGGACACTCTAACACACGTGTGTACACAGGGACACACACTGCTTCACAAGTGGTCATGTACCAGTAAGCCACATGCTAACACGCACGTAATGGCATGCCCCCCCACATGTCCACACTGGCAAATGTGTATGCACAGGCACACTCCACGTGAGCTCGTCCATTCATTCATTCACTCATTCATTCATTCACTCATTTGCCAATTATTTATCAAGCACCTACCATGTGTTAGACACAGTGCTAGGCTCTGGGGATATAGCAGTCAACAGACACCCCTGCCCAGGTGGAGCTGACATTGTACATGGCAGAAGCACATAACAAGCTAGACTAGTAAAATCTATAGCATTTTAGGATGCTACGGAGAAAAAATAAAGGGGAAAGGGTTTGCGGGGCCAGGAGAGCAGAGACGAGTTGCAAATTTTAAATTTTAAATAGGATGATCAAGGAAGGTGACAACTGACCAAAGAGATGAAGGTGGAGAGCCACACGGAAGTCTCGGGGAAGAGCACTCCCTTTGGTGGAGACAGCCAGTGCAAAGGCCCTGAGGTGCAAGCGTGCCCGTGCATGCTTAGGTCTCAGCACCCCTCACAGGCTACTACACCTGGACACAGGTGCACACACAAATGCTCATTGACCCCATGGCAGGTCCAGGACACACACGCCTCCCAGCGGGTGGGTGCAGCTTCATACATCTGAATGAGGGCCATAAACCCAGAAAGAATTTCCTCTTCCTTCCTCCAACCTTCACACTCTCCTCCTCACCCGCACCCCCGGCCCTAGGCTGCTATCAGACCCCCACAGGCTCCAGCCAAAGCCAAATCAGACTGAGTCCCAGGTCCCCCACTGTCCTCCGCCTAGGGGCAGACACTGACCCTGTGTCCAAGCTAGCTGTCTGGCTGCAGACTGCAGGAGTGGTGGGCCCCAAGCCCAGGTCCAGGACCATGGGGGAGAAGAGAGCACAGGAATCTGAGCTGATGAAGAGGCGCATGGGGGAGGACCCCCAAGGGAGGGAGGGTCCCCAAACCCCACCAAGGAGAGATGGAGGCTATTGGTACTGCACTAGGGGAGTCTGGAGGGATTGGCCCAAAGACAGAGGGACCCAAGCACCCCATCCCCACCCTGGGGGCTTTGCCCTTTCTCCCCCTCCAGGCTTTAGCACTTTTGGGGGCTCACCTGTGTGAGGGCAAGGAGGCCCAGAGAGACCCAGAGGTTTCACCAAGGTCCCCTAGTACAGCCACAGGTGATGGATGAGAACCCCCAGCATGGCACGAGGGGACGCCCCCTCCCGGCCCCGGCCCCGTATGCACACGTGGTGACAGGCTCAGGAAATCCAGGATCCTGCCCAGCTCTGCTGTGGCTGCTCTGAGCAAGCCCCCACATGCCACCTTCCTCTCCTGCCTCAGCTCCCCCCTCTCAGGAACAAGGAGACACCACCTGCCCTTCCCATCCAGGGCACCCAAAGCCTCCCGGGAGGCAACTCACACAAAGGGCTCTGAGCTGGTGCAGCACAGACAAAGGACGGTGGAGCCCACCCTTCCCTCCTCCTCTCCACCTCTTCTTCCACCCAAGTTCCCCATCTGAGGTGGAGGGCCCAGAGGATGCAGGGCCCGGGAGTGGCCTCAGGACAACGCCACTACCCTCAACACGGCAGGTGGTTTCCTTATTCCTGGAAGAAGGGGCTCAGAGAGGGCGAAGGGCTTCCCTAGGACACACAGCAAGCAGCAGCAGCACACTAGCTCAGGCGTGCGGGGGCCCCCCAGCTACCCTGTGGGCCAGTAATGCGTAAAGTGCAGAGATGGGCCTTGCCAACTCCATGGGATAAGACCAAGGCTGACATTTATGGAGTGTGACCGCGCCAGGGGCTGTCCCAGTCCCTCGCAGGCGCGCCTTCGTGCCTAACGATTGTATTCCCACTTCACAGATGAGAAAACAGAGATCCAAAGACAGGCAGGCAGCGGCAAGCTCAAGAGGGATTGGGAAAGCAGTAGAGCCTGGAGCAGACCCAGGCAGAACAGGCCAGCGACTGCACAAGGCCATTCCGTCATCCCCAGGGACTCCCCTCACGCTGTGACAGCAGGAGCTGGAGACCTTGACACAGGAGAGGCGGGCCCCCCCCTCCCTGGCCTCCCAACACACACCCCGATACCCCAGGCGGTGAGGGAAACTGAGGCCCAGGGGAGGACACGAGGCTGGGTGGGGGCTGTGGGGGGGAAGGGCAGCAGGGCAGGGTGGGGCCACCCAGTTAATGATTCAGTTAATGATTTTTGCTCCTTGTTCCTTATCGAGAGGGCAAAGTCCGAGGGCAGCAGCCAATCGGCAGCCGTGCCGGGCTGTTACCCAGCAGCCTCTGCTGCCAGGGCCACCCCCCCTCTCCCAGCCCTGCCACCCCAGGGAGCTGGGGGACGTGGGGGCCAGGTCTCTAGGGAGGAGGCTATTCTGCTCAGAGTGGCCTGTCCTTCCCCCCAGAAGGCCCGTCCCACACGCCGGCGAGGCCCCAAGGCCCGCGGGCTGGTGTCAGCCTGTTGATCAATCTGCATTGACCCCAGGCCGTCCATGTCACCTTCCTGGGGTATCCCTCACCGCACCCTACCTCTGTTCAATGATCCACTGTCGCCTCCATTGATTGTGAGAACATTTCCTCCCCACCCCCACTCCGTATGGGCCATGCTGGGTGTTGGATTCAGGGGGATGAGTCAGACCCCCCACTATTATTTCCCCTTCCCCTGTGCGGGGGTGTGGGGGGTGGGTCTGGCCGTAAGACCGTCTCAGTTCAGTGGGCTGGGCTGGGCCAGGAGTCCTGGGGTGGGGGATGGGGGGGTCTGGGTGGACCCAGGAGGACTTCCCCTCCTCCCCTTTGGAGTCAGGGATCCACCTACCTCCCGGGGTGCACAGACCTGCCCTCCCACCCCCCCACACACACACGTCACACCCCTCCCCAGGGTGGGCACCGGCTCCCCAGGGCAGCAGCCCTCCCCACTTGGGGCCTCCTCCTGCCCACTGGAGGCAGAGAGACAGGTCCCTGACAGGTGGCTGCCCCCTCTCTCTCCCCCCCACAGGCCCTTGGCAGGGTTGAGAACTGGGAGCCGGGGCTCAGAGCTGGGCGACCCTGGGCAAGCGTCTTCTCTTAGAGCCTCGGCCCTAGCCCCTGGCCCAGGAATAGGAAATGGGGCCAACGCCGCTCCCCTCCCCTCCCTCACCCCAGCACCGGTGGGGAGGCTTAGGGTTAGGGTAGCTTTCACACGGCGGGGGCCCAGTCCCCCACTTTGTCCACTCTGTATGTCCTATGGGGGGGGCGGAGCATGAATTTATCTTTCATGAAAAAGTTTGGTGGCTAAACACAAAACCCACATTTGGAAGCCCCTGCTCTGGTCCCCCCCCCCCCCACAGACCCCCCCGAGCCCTAGGAGGGGAAATGAGACCAGAGGGACATCACTCATATGTCCCCAGAGCCAGAGCCCTAGACGCTGACCAGGCCAGCACCCTCCCCTGCCTATCTCGGCTGTCCATGCCCCCAAATGTCCCTCCCTGCAGGGTCAGGGCCTGCCGTGGCTCAGCTCATGGGAGCTAAAGGAGACGGTCTCGGCCACCCCAACCTCCTGCCTTGCAGATGAAGCAGGGAAGGATGAGGATTCACACAGCTCTCGGAAGGTCCCCGCTTTGACCCCAGGGACCTGGCGGGACCCCCGGGTGCCACCCCATCCTGCCCCTTGAGGTGAGGAGGGGCTCACCTGCGCCGGCCCAGTTACCTGCTGGAAGCCAGTGCATCCTGCAGCCCCTGTGCCCGCCGCTCTGGGCAGCCGTTGCCTCCCTCTGGGGGATTAGCTGGACGGTCACGGGGGCCTGGCTGTACCAGCCTCAAGGGGGCCGCCCTGTTCCAGCCTCCTGCCCGGGGCCCAGAGCGCCTTAGCCCACCCATAGGGGGGCAGGACGGGAAACACATGCTTGGCATGCCTTGGGAGGGGGCGCCATGTCAGGCGAGGGGTCCTGGGACACCCCCAGCCCCCACCCCCGCTTCTTCCTCAAAGCCCTTCCCCAGCCTCCCAGCCCAGAGCCGCACACTCAGACCCCTCGACCCACTGTCCAGAGGGAATGACTGAGACCACGCGGAGCGCAGGATGAGAATTCAGAGGCCCTCTGTCCCCAAGGGCTCCGAGGGCGCAGAAGCCCAGGTTCCTCTTCCTTTCACACTTACGCTTATGAGCACCCTCGGCCTGGCAGCTCCAAACCCTCCCTCACACCACGATGGCTCCTCCCCAGGTGGTCCAGGAGACCCCAGATCCCAGGGCCCACCCCCACCTCCACCCCACCCCCATCCCTGGCTCTAGGCACTACTTCCTCCCACTTCCAGCCCCCAGCCCCAGAGCTCCCTCCCGGGGGCCCTTCTGGGCCAGGCCGCCCCACACCCCGCCCCTGCTCCCCACAGGCATTCTTGAGCCTCCTCTTATCTCTGGAGGGAGCAGCACAGCCTCCCCGCCAGGCCAGGCCGCATGGCTGAGCTGTGGCGTCAGCCCCCGCCCCCCCTCCCCCCCACCGTGGCCAGGAGGGAAGGTTTGGCTCAAGAGACAGGGTGCCCTGGCCAGCCAGGCCCACCCTTCCACCCGGGGGCCCCGGGCCTACAGGAGGAGGCATGGGGATGTCTGGGGGGGGAGGGGAAAGGCAAGGGGACCTGGCCCCTATGACATCCGGGGGTCCCCAGTAGGTTTAGAGCACTGTCCCCCTAAACCGTGGTGATTGCTCCCCCCTCCCTGAGGGAACCTACCCACCCCCAAATGACCCTGGGAGAGATCCCAAAGGATGAAAAGTGCCCGGGGAAAATGAGAACCCCTGGGACTGATGGGGGGCTGCCCAGCAGCCTTAAATAGCCTTCAGCTGCGTCAGGACCAGCTGAAGTCTGGGTTTTTGGGATCTGGGTAGGCTGAGGTGCCATGGATCCTGGAATGGGGTCAGCCTGAGATGCCCTGATCCTGGGCACTGGGGAAACAGGAGAGGACAAAGTCTCCGGGTCTCAAGTCACAGAGAGAGAAACTGAGGCAGTCCCATATGGGACTCTGAAGGGATTCCATGAAACTGGGGCCCTAATTCCCTGTCCCGCAACTGGCCTGACCCACCGCCCCCACTCCCAGGACAGGTCAGGGCACTGATGGAAGGTTTTGAATGCCTGAGGCACAGGAGATGGACTTAGGGACTGAGAAGCAGAGGCTGGGTTCCTGAGTTGGTGAAGAGGGGCACGAAAAGGACCGGGGGGAGGGGGGGCTCTAACCAGCCGTTCCGGGGAGGGTCTGAGCAGCGGGGTATGGCTGGGAGATGCCACCGGCCCCCTGAGACAACCCACCCCATACCTCCTGAACCCAGCACCCAGGGAGGAGGGGGTACTCCTGGAGGAGGGGCAGGGGCTGCTCGGAAAAGGGGGGAAGGGAGTTGGTTAGCCTTGGGGCGCAGCCCCACCACCACCACCACTGTGCAGGGTCTCTAGAAAGCAGAGAAAAGAAGACAACAGCTCCTGGGGGCGGGGAGAAGGAAGTATTGTGGGGTGGCTGCAGATCTCAGCCCTGGGAGAGCCCTAGCAGGGTCAAGGGGAGGGAGAGAGGCCGCTCTTGGGGGCACACTCAGAAGGGGCACAGCTCCAGGGACAGGTGCCGGGGACACACGTCCCTTAGGGGTCTCAAAAGACAGCACGATGCAGTTCAGAGCACTGGAGAGTCTCAGAGAGCAGAGGTGGCTGGCTAGAGGTGTGCCAGCCTCCAGAGGGACCCAGCCTCAGGACAGCTTGTGGGTAGGGGGTGATCCATCCCTGAGAAGCATGCCGCGGAGGGGTCCCAGAGTCAAGTGAGGCAGAGTAGATGCTTCCATGGGGGGGATTTCAGCCTTGGGGGAGCATCATTGTGAAAGGTGGGTGCCAGGTTCTTGGGGGGGTCCCAGTCTCAGGGAAGCACAGTGGGGAGGCAGGCTGGGGGGAGCAGGGGGCAGGGTGCCACCCCATAAGATATCCAGGGGTCTAGCCAGAGGTCCCAGCCCCTGGAAGCCATGCTAGGAGCGGGGTGTAGGACTGGAGTGCCAGCCTCAAGAGGGAGGGGAGACCCCAAAAGCCACGCTGGGGGTCTGGGCATCCCAAAGGGGTTCCACCTCCAAGGGAAGCAAAGTAGGGTTGTCCCCGGACTCGGAAACTGCACTGGGGTGTTGAATTGCAGAATCTACGGGTTCTGCGGGTTCTGAAAGGAATGAAGGGGGTCCCAGAGGGGACGCCGCCCCGAGGAAGCTGTGGGTTGGGGTCAGCCGAGGTGGGCAGAAACCTCAAGGAGGCTCCCAGCCCTGGGGACCACACACCCCAGGCTGGTGTCAGCTCAGAGGAGGGTCCCAGTCCAGAGGAGGCGTTCCGGGACTGGGGGGGTTGGGGGGGGGTCTGGCCCCGGGGGCAGCCAGACTGGGAACGCGAGGCGCGAGTTGTGGGGTGGGGGGGTTGGGGCGCCCTCACCTTCGAAGAAGCGCTGCAGCGCCTCCGTCTCGTCCACCACCTCCATGGCGGGCCCACCCGGCGCGCACTCGGGCCCCGGCCCCGTTACAGCCCGGCCCCGGGGGCGCGGCCTCGCCGGCGCGGCCCGCGCGACAGTCCCGGCTCGGCTGCCGCTGCCGTCCCGCCCGGTCCGCCGCCGCGCTCGGCCCCCAGCGCCGCCCTGGCCCGGCCCCTGCCCGCCCCCCACCGCCACCCCGCGCCCCGCCCGCCGCGCCCAGCGCCCAGCGCCCCCTGCCGGCCCGCGCCGCTCCCGCACCCCCCGCCGCGGGCAGCGGGCGCGCGGCTCCTCCAGGCGGCGCTGGGGTGGGGTGGGATGGGGGGTCGCAGGACCCCCGGCCCTGCAATCCTGGGACAGCGAAAACAGCGGGATTTTCAGAATCAAACCTCAAAACTTCAGCGTCAGCCCCGATAACTCTGGTTACCTGCCCGCCACCCCCACCCACCCCATCTCAGCAATAATATCCTTCACCTAATGAGCGTGTGTGTGTATATGTGTGTGTGTGTGTGTGTGTGCGCGCGTGTGCGTGCGTGCCAGGAGCCCCTACAGGTATTGTCTCATTCAGTCCTCACTAAATGAGGGCTCCGCCAAGGAAATACTCCTATCTGCATTTTACAGATGGGGAAACTGAGGCTCAGTGAGGTTATAACTAAGAAAGCACTAGAACTTTCGATGATGATGGTTTCCTGGCTGGCCGACTCTGTAGACTGGGTCTTGAAATGCTATTGAGGGGGAGAAACTGAGTTTTCCATTGTATTTCATTTTAATTGCTTTAAATTGAAATTGAAATAGCCCACAGTTACTGGACAGCACAGGTCTAGGAGTTCCAAGGCAATTGGGATCAAAGCTGGCATTCGGAGTTAGAGTCCACACTCTCAATTTCTGAGCAAGATTCGCAGTCTCTACCTCCAAATGGGTCCTGGATAAAGCCGGTATTGGACCCCCTACCTCCACCCTTGCTCACAACCTCTTCCTCTCTTTCCCTACCCCACAGCATCGCTTCTCTCCAACCGGTGTCCTGCATAATTGTCCCAAATCACGCTTTTTAAAACATAAATCAGGCCACATCCTTCCTTGGCTAGACCAGTGATTTCTTTTTGCACTCCTTCATGCCATTGGATGGTACACTTAAAAATGGTTAAAATGGTAAATTTTATATTGTGGATTTGATACCGCAATGAGAAACTTAAAAAAAAAAAATCTAAATCTCTTGCCCTGGTCTCCAAGGCGTGGTGTGATCTGTCCCTGCCTATCCCAATAACCTCAGCTCCTACCTCTGTCCCTGCCTATCCCAATAACCTCAGCTCCTACCTCTCTCTCTCCATCACTCACAGCCATAGCCACCGGGGCCTCCTTGCCATCGCTCAAACATGCCAGCACCTCACCTGCCACAGGTCCTTGGCACATGCTATTCCCGCTCTCTGCATCTCTCAACCCCACCTGGCCAGCCCCTTCTCATCACTTAGGTCTTAGCTTGTACCTCGCCTTCCTGACCACTCTCTCTAAAGCAGCTCCCCCTAGCCAAGTCTTTCTTTCCTACCTTGGTCTTTCTTTTGCACCACTGACAAATATATATATATTTTTAATGCAATTTTATTGAGATATATTCACACAGCATACAATCCATCCAAAGTATACAATCAATGGCTCACAGTATCATCACAGAGTTGTGTATTCATCACCCTGATTAATTTTAGAACATTCTCATTAAAGAATAGATTTAGTTTGTATTTATTATCCTTCTCCTCACTCTGCAGTGGAAGCCTGATGAGGGCAACGGATTTTTCTGTCTTGGTCACCTCGAGAACACCAGTTCATACTGTCAGCACTCAATAAATACGTGTCAAACAAATGGACGATGGCATCCTCAAACTACAGAACGCAAAACCTCTGCGATCTTGCAAGCACAGACTTTTGGAATCCTAGAAACCGAGAATCATTCCTGCGTTGGAGGGGGTCCACCAACAGCCTCTCGGGACCCTCAGACACAGCAAGTCAGAGCTGGGGGAAACCACCTCTGCTGGGCAGATGGGACAACTGAAGCCCAGAGAGGTGGTGGGGGGGGGCTCGGCCGGAGCTGGCAAACCAAGATGCCAACCTTGCCAGGCCACCATCCCCAACTCCGCCTGGCCGCAGAGGGGTTGGGGGTGCGGGCCTGTGAAGCTGGCCCCCAGAGGCCTGTCTGGCCCTCCCATCCCCAGCCTCCACCCCCCCCTCCCCTCCATCCAGCAGCCAGCCATGGGGGAGGGGCAGCCGGGGCCCCTGAGCCCCAGATGTGGCCCAGTCAGCAGCCCGCGGTGGCCTGCAGAGGGAGGTCAATGCCACAACAGTTCTGGGGCTGGGGGAGGGGGCCCCCAAGCCAGTGGCCGCCTCACAATGAGGTTTTGTCCCTCCGGGGGCCGCTCCCCAGGCTGCTGCTCTTAGACATATAGAATGGGATTTTGCTGGAGGCCCCAGCTGTGTGTGCTGACCGGCTCCCCCGGCAGAGGCCGGGGCGGGGAGGGGGGAGAGGGGGCCACAACTGAGACTCCTATTCTTTTCCAGCTGAAACTCCCTGGGCAGACTCCCTTAAGACAATTGTTATTCTCCGGGGGCCCTGCTCCCCACCCGGGGTCAGTCCTGCCTGCGGACACCGGCCCACTGCAGTGTGCTTTTTTTTTCAAAACTGCCCTTATTTTAGGAGCTGCCCCAGGACCCGCTTTGGAAAACCAACCTCTTTACTAACCTCCTTCCACCCACAAGTCTTTCCTCTACTTCCCGCCACGGTGCCTCAATGGCCGCTATTTGAGAGCCAAGCGTTACCCCCGCCCTGGCCCCCGAGGGGTGAGGCTGGGGGGATATATGCATTTTGTATATTAAGCCTGGGCGCTAGCCTTGACTTTGGAGGGGGTGGGCTGGAGCTCCCTGCTAAATTGGTAGGGGGCTGGCCCGGCTGAGGGGGCGCAGGACCTGCCATCACCTCTGACTGCACGAGGGCCACAGAGCACAGGCTTCATCTTTGGGGACTGGAGGAGGGCGGTCACCACCATGTCCCAGACTCGACCGCTCACTCGAGGTCGGGGCTGCCAGCCCCCAGTCCCCAACTGCAAGTCGATAACGAAGTTGGGGCAGGACGGGCGGTGGCTGGGGCTGGTGAAGGGGCCCCTTCCTCCTCCTCCCTGCCCCCGAAGTCACCCACGCCACCACGAGTGAGCGACCGAGATGGTGGGTGGTCCCTGGGGCTGGCTCTGCTCATCCTCTGAGGCTGACCCTCGCATCCCCCCACCTGTAAAATGCAGCCTTTATTGCAGGGAAAGGCAGGCACCAGGTAAGGGCTCAGACTGCGGTGCTTTAGGATTCTGGTTAGTTCCCAGGGCTCACCCCTGGGCTCAAGGAGCAGGACGGCCAGAAGGAGGGGGGGGGGGCAGGAGAGCAGGTGGCCCTGGTGAAAGTGACACAGACACTTGAAGGTTAACGGGGGCAGGGGGAGGCAGTGCGAACACCAGCCCAGGCACCCCCCCCCCATCCATTTCCATTTCCCAGAGGGAGAGAGCAAGACCCTGAGGCTGGGGACTGTGAACCCCGCCAGCCAGGGGGAGCTGGGGGTGCAGCTTCCCTGGCCTGGGGGTCCTGGAGGGTAGACCACCCTCTCCTCTAGACCACAGGGAGAACTGAGTGGGCATGAGAAGTGGAACGCCGCTCCAGCCCCTCCCGACATTGCTTTTCCCGTGGGCTCCTCCTCATTCTGCCTGTCAGCTGTGTGACCTTGGGCACGTCCCAAGACCTCTCTGGGCTTCCCTGTCTTTGGCTGCTGCTCAGATAATTGGATAGAGTGGTTTGCCGACTGAATGGGAGCAGAGGGTGGGGAGAACCTCTGAAAACTGTTAGGTGCGGGTGGAGGCCAGGGTCCTAGATCCGTCCCCGCCTCCTGAGTGGCCGGGAGCAAATCTTCACCTTTGTCTGGCCTCAGTTTCCTCTTCTGTCCAAAGAGGCCCTGGGTGAAGATGGGCTTTAAGGCTGAGAGCGCAATTTGAGCAGCACCCCCCCCCACCGCCCCCCACCCCACAACCCCTCACCAAGCAGGGCCAGTCTAGACTGGGGGATTATGGGGTGTTGGGGGACAGTATAGAGAGATCAGGCCTGGTGACCAGGCGCTGTGGGCTGGGGGAGCTGGCTGGAGGAACAGCGCCACCTGCTGTGCAGAGCGGGCAGGCCCTGGGCTGGAGGGCTGGGGGTACATGAGGGTCAGTCCAGCTGCCCACCATCCCTGGGTTTCAGCCTCCTGGAACCAGGCTGGGCTGGGTTCCCCAGAGAGCCTTGGACCTAGTCAGGTACTTTGTGCCCTCATAGGGAAGCCTTTGGTCAAGACTTCCCCTGCATTTCAGTGCTCCCTTGCTGGGGACTTTCAGCGGGACCCTCCCCCACCCAATGCCCTTAGCTTCCAGCTTGGGGTGGGGGTTGGCACTATCAGCCCAGCTGGGGGTACAATGCAGCCCTGCCCATCACTGGCTCTGCAGTCTCGGGCCAATACTTGTCCTCCCTGAGCTTTGGGCTGCCCCAGAGGGCAAAGGGGGAGCCCTATGTCTGTCTAGGGTGCGATGATGTCAGGAACCCGAGAACCCAGGTCTGTCTCTGACACAGGCGGTACTCTGCCTTCATGCACGTGGGCTTTGGGGGGCTGAAGCAATGGCTGCCTTCAAGCACTTGGGCTTCGGGGGGCTTCTGGCCCCTCTGTGACTCCAGGGGTGGCGCTGGAGCCCTTGGCGAGCCATGCACTCAGTGCTAACTTTGCACACAGCCTGAGCCTGGGAACACCCAAACCGCCCCGACACACCTCGGGGTGCTCTAGGGCCAGACTGGGCTCTGGCCCCAAGGAAACTTAGTTTCCCCCTTCAGTTCTCTGGTTTATCCAGGGATTGTCCATCCCCCACCTCCCACCCCACTGACCTGACTTTGGCGGTAAGCCCTCTCCCGCCCCCCTCCCCGCGCCACTGTCCCCACCTGCTGGGAGGAGAGGTGACTCGAGGCAGCCAGTGTGCTTCTACATCCAGTTTATACACAGCTCTATACAATATACAGAAACCATTATATACAGATATATTTATAGAATAAGCTATATTAATTTGTCTCTCCTTTTTACAGCAATATTAGTTTGGATCTTTCATACATTAAAGTACAAAAAGAGTCACGGGGAGAATGGCACGTCATGAGTGCATGTGGGTCGGGGGGGGGCCCGGCAGCTCCGCTACCCATTGCATATGGAGGTCACCCAGGCCCCGGGGGGGGGGGCACAGGCCAGCTGGGGTCGGTCTGAGCCGAGCCAGGCTGAGGGGGGTGGCTCAGACCCCCCAGTGTGGTGTGGGGAAGAGGGCGAGACGTGCAGCAGGCCCATCCTTGGGGGTGGGTGGGGGGTGGGGGGAGGGGCAGGGAAGGACACTGGGGGATGGGTTGGGTGCTGCCCCTGGGGCTGATTTTCCTGCCCCAACCGCAAGCCTGTAACATGGGGTGGCTGCAGCCTTGGGGGCAAGGGGGGGGTGTCTGTCCCTGAGGGCTCAGTCCCGGGCATAAGTGGGTTCCACACCCACCTGACAGGCCCCAGGAACCACCCTGGCAGAAGAGAAATGAAAAGGCCAGTCACCAGGTCTCTCCCTGCTATTGGCTGGGGGTGTCGTTGGGACTTTAGACGGGGGGAGGTTTTCCCTTGTTTCTTCAACTCTAAAAGCCAGATCTTATCTTGCTTCTGTGCTGGGCTGAGGCTGTGCCAAGAGTCGGGGGGTTCTCCATGGGGGGGGCAGGGGGTCCCCAGAGACTGGAGGGAGTGGGGACCCCAAGAGTGAGGGGCAGCCCAGCACCCAGGTCCCTGTCCCAAAGTGGGCAGGTGTGTGGAGGGCAGCCCTCAGGCCAGGCCCAGTGGTGTGCGTGTCGGGGGGGGCCAGGGTGTTGGGTTCTGGCCTGCAGATGCCATGATCATGGTTGGGGGTGGGGTGGGGGTACTGTCTTGGTCTGGGGAGGCTAGCTGGCCCAGGGGGCCCGAGTTGGAGTGGAGGGGGGACCATGCCTCCGAGGGGACGAAGGCACAAGCAGGCGGTCAACGCCTCGGCACCCGGCAGCCTTCCAAACCAGAGGTCAGGGCAGCAGGTTGAGACGAGGGGAACAAGGGATGTCCGAAATCCAGCTCGTCCCCCTGCCCGTGGACCTGCCACACAGGCCTCTGTTATACTCAGACTTTCCTTGGCAGGCTTGGGAGGGGCAGCAGGCAGGCGGATGGGCAGAGGCGGGGGCTCCCAGCTGCCCCTTCTTCAGGAATGGTGCACACTCATGCACATGCACACGCGCGCCTGACACTCGCATGCACGATGCCCCCCATCCCTGCTTCTGGGGAAAGGCCAGCTCTCAACCTCCTCAGTGCTTCCCCAACCCAGCAGGGAAGGAACCCCGCAAGTGAGGGCTGTGCGGCCTGTGGCTGCACAGGGCCTGCCCCAGAGGTCAGTGGGGAGAGGGTCTCCGGCCAGGCCCCACAACACGCTACTCTTGGCCCCACTTCCTGCCAACAGTACTGCAGGTGAGAGGGAAGGAGGCTGGAGCCTAGGCCAGCCAGGAGGTGGAGCTGACAGGGGAGGAGGCATGTTTGGTTGCAGAGCCTAGGGCCTGGGGCTGCCTGGGCATGGGGGGAGTGACATCAGAGTTGGGGGAGAGGTGCTGTGGGTGCCTCCCATGCTCTCCACCCGCCAAGTGCCGGAATCCCTGGGAGCAGAAGGCGAGCCAGGAAGGAGCAGGCAGGCTGGGCAAGCCTGGGTGCCCGGGACCCATCAAGGCAGAGAAGGAGTGGCCCCGACCCCGCCTCCTTCAGATCCCTCTAGGTTCCAGGTCGCCCTTGGGCTCTGCTCGGGGGAGGGGAGATGGGTGGTGGGTGGGAGGGGTGCCGAGCACGTAATTCAGGGATCCAGGGGGTGGGGACTTGCAGGCCCAGGGCGAATCCTGAGCAAGTCCAGCAGCTTCTGTAAACACATACAGCACTGCGGGCCACCGCGGTGGGTGGTCACCCCAGGGGGCTGGCCAGCAGGCACCAAATCTGGGGGGATGGCCAGAGCTGATGCAGTCTGGACCACGATGAGGACACGTGGGAAGGGGGCTGCTCTCCTCTCCCCTCGGCCCTGGGAGAGCAGCCAGAGGGCAGTGATGGAGAGTCAGCTTGCCTCAGAATAGGGGGCCCCAGAATAGGGGGTGCCCCTCACGGGGGGCAGTCCAGCTGAGAGGGCTGAGGGCTGCGCGGCCCGCCTTGGCAGGCTCCTCCCTGCTCTCACCATTGCCCACGTGAAGGGCCCCGATACCGCCTCCCCCCACCTTGGCTCTGGGGGGTCCTAAGCTGAGGTAGGGAAGCGGACCCCCAGCTCAGCAGCCATGCCTCGGGCCTGGGGCCAGGCCGGCCTCTGAGGGCCTCTCCTTAAAGCTACCCAGCCCAGGGGCAGTCGCCAGGGGCCCAGGGGCCGCTTGTTCTGGCCTGGACCCCAGCGGGCCACGTTCCCGGAGTGCTAGCGTGCCGAGATGACCAGGTCATCCTGCTTGGCAGGGCTGGCCCCGTGGCCGGTGGGGGTGGAAGTCCGAATCTTGTCCACCGCCAGGCACTCCTGGCTGCCGAGGCCCGGGGGCGACAGGTCCATGAGCTCCCCCGAGGAGCTGAGCGGGAAGGAGGGTGACAGCGAGATGCCCGAGGAGGGGTCGGCCGAGCCGGCGAAGAGCCGGGGGGGTTTGGGCACCAAGTTGGGCTCAAACTGGGCGCGCAACAGGATCTCCCGCTGGCTGGGGGACTTGGGACCCTCAGCGTAGTCGCTGGTGGGACTCTCGGGGACCACCATGCAGTACAGGTCCTGGAAGGAGCTGCTCTTGCTGTCCAGGTTGAAGAGGCTGTCGATGAACTCGGCGAACTCCAGCACCTGAGGGCTGGGCGAGTCCCCCAGGCGCCCGTTGTGCAGGGCCAGCTCTCCGCAGGGGGCCGGCCCGCTTCCCTCTCCCCCCGCCTCCTCCTTCTCCTCGTGGGCCGCCAGGCTGGGGGGCCGCTCCGGGGTGGCGCCCCCGCTGCCTGGGGCCGCCTCCAGGGGCTGCGTGTCCTGCGAGTGCTTGGACAGGCTGTCGGCCGCCAGCAGCTCGGTGCGCGAGCTCAGGGACGGGTTCTCCTCGGGGATGGCAGGGTCGATGTAGAAGAGGTGGCCCTCATCGCGTTCCAGCACGGCGTGGAGGCTGGGCGAGCCGCGGATGCTGCGGAAGCCCGAGGAGCGGCGCGAGTCGAAGCTATACAGTGACTCCGTGTCCGAGAGGCTCTCCATGGTGGCCAGCGGCGCCCGCCGGGCCTGCAGCTCCGCCGCCAGCCGCTCCTGGGTGGACAGCAGCAGCAGCTCCACGGGGTCCTGGCGGGTCGTCGCTGCCGCCGCCGCGGCCACCGGGGACAGCAGCCGCCCCTCCGAGAAGCCCTCCAGGCTCATCTCAGACTGGGACTTGCTCCTGCAGGGGGGCAGGGCCAGGAGGGCGGGTGGCTCAGGGAGGGCAGAGAGAAGACCCACCCCAGCTCCCTGGGGTTCAGTCAGTGGTTACCAAGCTGCTTGGGGTGGGGAACCCTTATTATTTTTTTTTTAAAAAAGAAAAAACAAACCACAAGAACCCAAGAGAGAAGATGAAAGGGTGGCTGCTGGGTTGAGCCAGGGCAGGGACCTGGAGGTCCGAAGGCCTGCTGGGAACATCAGGGCTGCAGGAGCGCCACTGGGGACCTTGCACTGGGACCCCTGTCACTGCAGTGATGGAAAACTGAGGCCCAGACACGGGTAGGGACCAGCTGCCCTGCCCCAGGACCCTCAGGAGGCAATGGCCATATGGCAGAGAGGAAGGGACAAACGGAGAGAAGGAAGGAGAGAGCCCTGCCTCAAGCTGCCTCCACATCACACACTGATTCCACACCCATTCCTCCCGGGCAGCACCCCTCTGGGGCCCTCCCAGGACTCTACCACTTCCTTCCTCGACCTGGGGTTCCTCCCACCTCCCATGGTGGCGGCACTTTGCTGGGCAGGTGACCCTGGAGGTAAGGGCAGTGGCCCCCTTTAAGCCCTTGGCTCCCTGAACCAGCTGGCAACGAGGGCGTGGACAGGGCAGTGGGTGAACACAGGTCACTGCAACCAGACATTGGCTTCCCCCTCTGGTCACTGGGAGAAGTGCAGGGACAGAGCAAAGGGCCAGGTGAGTGGATGCGGGCCGCTGTGATCGGACACTGGCTGCCCCTCTGGTCATGCTGTGGCCACAGAAAATGCATGAATGGTAGGAGAGATGTCCAGGTTTCCCCACCAAGAGCTAGGAAGCAGTGAGGACCTGAGAACCTTCCCATCACCCTTCTCAGCAGCCTCTTGATCAGATGCACAGCCAAGGGCACATGACCTGGGGGGAGGGTTCCAGGAGGGCAGAAGGACCCTCAGAGCCACCCCTTAGGAATTCGGGTCCCCCGTGTGCGTGAGCATGAGGGGTGTGTGCAGGCCTGCATGCGTGTGCATTGATGAGCGTGCGTGCATGCCTCCATGTTTATGTGTACGAGTGAGTAAACCAGATGCCTGTGTACATCAGATGATCCGTGTGTGTGTCTGTGTCTGTGTGCCTGGGTCAAGGTCTAGGCAGGGGTACATTCCCATGTCTGCTTGTCCAAACCTTTCCTCTGTGTGTCTCCACCTGTCTTAGGTGTGACCTGTACATAGGTGTGTGTCTGTGTGAGGCCATCTGTGCACTTGTAACTAATGCCTATGCGTGCACAGGGACATGCACGTGGCAGCTGCAGTGCAAATGAGTGCCTGTGTGCATGCATGTAAGTGCACATGGGTCCAACTATTTGTGGTCATGCATCCGTGGGCCTGTGGTCGAGATGCCCCACAGCCCACGTGGGAAACCCTCTGGCTCAGGGCCCTCTTCAGTGGTGGCGGGAGTAGGTGGGTGGGCAATTGGAGCAGAGAGGGTGAGATTCCGAGCAGAGGGGCAGGTTCTCTGCCGCCAGGGCACATGTGCAGAGCTGCATGAACACTTGTGGACCCAGTCCCGGCCAGAGAGGCACGTGCGGGCGAGGAGGCAGGCACACGCTGACAGCACACTCTTGGGGCTCCCGCATTCCCCCCGGCTGCCTGCAGGGGGCAGGGCTGGGCAGGACTCACTTGACGCTGCTGTTGCGGCGGTCTGCGCTGGGGAGCTCCAGGGCCAGGCCAGCAGGCATGGGCGGCCCGGTGGGTAGGGGCTGCTGCTGGAAGATGAGCTCGGGCGTCAGGTCCACCTCGGTGGGGCTCACCATGACCTTGGCAGCAGAGAGCAGGGCCGTCTTGCCTTTGTTGTAGTTCTCCAGCACCTGGGGACGAGAGGGGGCGGCCGGTGGGGGTGGGGCTGGGGCTGGCAGGACCACCCTGGGGCAGGGGCAGGGGCGTGGCCAGGCCCAGGCTTCTCAGGTCACCATCCTCGGGTGGGGGGGGGGTCAGTCGGTTTCCAGGGGGGAACCCTGGATTTCCGGGTGCATGCCCACAGGCCTTGACCCCCTGCACCCTGAGGCTAGAACACCCCCACCCCCTCCCCCTACCCCAGCCCCCATCCAGCCTCAAACCTCCTTGTTTCAGCTGCTCAGGGATGGCTGAGACCAGCCCCACCTGTTCAGCACAGGCGCCCTTGGGCCCTCTGAACTTGGCCTGCCTTAGGGACAGGTCCCCCCGGGGTCCTGAGAGCTGCCCTGTCTGGGAGCCTCCTAAATGCCTAGCCGAGGAGGTGGAGTGGAAGGGCTCGAGTGGGGTTTTGTGGCCCCACCACGGTAGAGCTGGGGAACCTCGGCTGAGCTGCCTGACTGCCCCAGGCCTCAGTTTCCTTGTCTGTGAAGGCAGGGACAGCGATCTGACCTGCAGGGTCCGTGCGGGGCTGGGATGAGGCGGCGGCCTCACCTTGTTGAGCCCCTCCATGACCACGTAGGGGAGGTGCTCGTGCAGCATGGCCGGCGAGATGATCACCTCGTTGAAGGCCTTGTTGTCGCCCCAGATGGCGAAGTACGTGGGCTCCTCCTGTTCACAGCAGCTGAGCGGGCACAGAGGCCAGAGGGACGCTGAGGGGGGGCCTTGCTGAGCGGGACATTGGAGGGACCCAGCCCTCCCTGGGATCCTGGGCCCCTCACCCCCACATCAGCCATGGGCATGCACGGTGCCACCCGGGGGCCCGGAGAGGCTGACCCTGAGCCTCAACCACTGTCCCTCTGTGGTCAACCTGTGGCCCGAGCCCACACCTGCTCCACCGTGGGCAGACCTCGCTCACACACTTCTGTCCCTGCAAAGGAGGGTCAGCCCTCTGAAGGGCACAGACTAGAAGATGATCTTTTCCTCTTCCCTGCCCTGGCCCCCTACCCTTGCTGGCAGCTGGCAGCCAACTAGTCCCCATGACGATGCCAAGCGATAATGGAGGCACGAGCTGGCCAGGGCCTTAGGGGTGACCCCCCACCCCCACCCCCCAGGGCATCCACCATCAAATGAACCACTTGTTGGGGAGCTACCCGAGACGGGAGCGGGCACCCAGGAAGGGGCTGATGCTGGGGGCAGAGGCTGGGACTGTCCGGAGAGCAATCTAGAGTCCTGATCTGGGCTGGCCTCTTTGTTCCACGTCCAGGGCCTGAGGCTGGGGGAAGCCCCCTCCGGGGGAGGGTCCCTGGGCCCTAGTCTCCCAGCCTCTGCCCCCAGCCCCATGAACGCACGAGTGGAAGTCGGCCCTGTGCTCCTCTGCCCTGGATACGACGGCTGCCTGCAGCAGCTGACCTGGGAGCCGGGCGGCACCTACCAGCACTGCTCGGCAGGGTGGTTATGGACCACGTGGATGATGCGGCCGGGCGGGTAGAGCGGGGTGCTGGCTGACAGGGCGATGGTCAGGTCACTGGGGTGGGTCCAGAGCCGCGTGCTGGCCAGGGTGGTCACCTCCACTTCCTCGGGCAGCTCTGACTTGGGGATGCACTTGGTGGCCCCCACAATGATTCGCCACTGTGCGGGGGGGGGGGGTCGGGGGGATGGGGACAGAGCTGAGCAGCGCTGGCTGGGTGGGCAGAGGGTGCTCGGGAGGCTGGCAGGGGAGGGCACCATCCCAGCAGCAGTGGTGGGTGGGCAGAGGGAAGGGCAGTGTCCAGAGCATTAGAGGCTGATCCCCACCAAAGAGGCAGCAGCTGAGGGGGACAGTGGCCTCTGAGGAGTATCCTGAGGTGCCAAGGACAGAGGACACAGAGTTGTTGAATTTCAGGGCTGCAAAGGGGTCAGAAGACTCATCGACCGCCCCCCCCTTTTCTAGTGGATGGAGCAAGAGGTCCAGCGGGAGGAAGGGATGTGCTCTAAGTCACTCCACCCATCAAGGCAAAACAGGTCCCAGAGCTCAGTTCAGTTGTACCTGCGAGGTCCGGCTGTCTCCGGGGTGGTTTTAACCATGTGCATTGCTGGACCTGGCAATGCCCAGTACAGCATCTGATAAGAGCCTCCCCAGAACCAGATGCCTCCAGATAGAGGTGGTCTTATGAGGCTTCACTGCCCTGTCCACCTCCTGGCACCTGGCCCAGGGCCCTGCCTGCCAGGGGCATGGATACCAATGCTGGGAACTGTCCCAACCAGGCTGAGGTGGCAGCTGGGGGTGGGGGCCTGCCTGGGGGTGCTGCCACAGGGGGAACCATAGATGACCCGAGTGGTCTGTTGGCTTCCCCCACAGCCTGGCCCAGCATCTCCTCTCCACCTGGCCTGGCAGGCTAAAGGCACCTTGTCCCAGGATGAGCCACCCAGTGTCTTCCAAACACCTGATGCAGCCTAAGGAAGGGTTGGCCCTCTCTCCTCTTGGCGCCAGTGGAAAATCAGAACAAACCACACCTGAATCCTCCCGACAGATGGTCTCCAGCCTTCCCTGAGCCTGGAATCTTCACAGGCCTTTCCTCCACACACCCAAAGCATCACACCCAGGGATCGCCCTGTCCTGGCTCTACCTGGCCCTGTGGATGGCAACCGGGACCCACAAGAACTTGGCCCCACCCCCGGCTTGTCACAACTTTCTGTGTGAGCAAAAGCAAGTCCCCTGCCCATGCAGGGCCAAGTGCACAATGCCAGGGTTGGATGGGATGAGCTCTGAGATGCTGAAGCCCTGATGGCTTGAGGAACCAATGACACCAGTCATACTCCAATCCCAGCCTCACATGGGGACAGGACAGGGTCAGACGAGGTGGCTCAGGGGCCCACATGTCCGGGCAGCGAGGGTGGAGGGGAAGCTCACTTTGGGCTTAGTGCTACGCTGCAGGACATCCAGGAGCTGTCTGCGGAAGCCTTCCAGCTGGGAGAGGCCGATCCTGTGGGAGGAGTGGGAAATAAGGACATCGGTCCCCTGGCCTGGCGAGGGACAGGAAGAGGTGTGTGTGGGGGGAGGGGTGCTGGGGAGGGTCAGCACCCTCCCAGTTTCCAGGAGCAGAAGGTGGAGCCGATTGGGTTGTGGGGAGTGTGGAGGGGGCTGCAGCTCAGTGGAGCAGAGCAGGGGGGAAAGGCGGTGACAGGCAGGGCGGCCACCACGCTGGCATTGACCTTGTCGGCTTAGCGGGCTACTGAGGGTGGAGAGGGGCACCAGGCCCACGGAGAGCCGCTGTGAGGGACCAGGGCAGGGGACCACGGAAAGAAGGGAGCGTCTTGCCTGGGGACGAGGTCTTTGCCCAGAACCACGGCTGTCACAAATTCCTTGGAGTACTCCATGGCGTCCTCACTGCAAGGGAAGCTGGGCTGAGAATAAGGCTATGGCGGGGGGGGGGGGGTCCCCGAGTGCAGGGCTCAGCCAGGAGCAGGCCCTGCTCAGCACTCTTGGACTTCCTGGACTTTGTTTTTTGACTCCAGGGGGCTCTCACATGCCATGCAGGGCTGCCTGCCCCCTGTCCCTCCTTTCTCACCAATCAGGATCTGCCAGGGGAAGACCCCGACCCCAACGCCCTCTGCTTTCTACTTGTCCTGCCAGTCCAGGCTCCAACCCTGTGTCAGGACAGGCCGTTCCCAGGCCCCGATGGGACCCGAAGCCCGACAGCCCCGTTCAGACCCCAGCCAGCCTTGTCCCGGCTCCCAGGGAGCCCCCAGCCAACTCTGAGGCCCCAGGCTGCTCACCTCAGCAGGCCCCCTGGTGGGGAGTAGGCAAAGCACTTGAGGGTTGGGTATTGCGGGCGCAGAAGGAAGGAGAGGATGGCAGCTGTGCCTGCGCCCAGAGAGTGGCCCACCACAATCAGGCCGTAGTGTTTAGTTCCACGGCCCTGGTGATGAAGAGAAGCCTGAGAGCCCAGCCCCACTGCCTGCCAAGCTGTCTTAGCCAACACCAGGGAGGCAGAGGGGTTTGTTCAAGTTCTGGGATCATGTCTGATCTATGTGGCTGCAGAGAGAGGGAAGCATCCAGGCCCCCACAGAGCAGCTTCTGAGGCATACAATTCTAACAAACTCCTACTCATCCTTCAAAACCTTATTGAGAAGTTACCTCCTTGGAGAAGCCCTCCTTGATTTTCCAGGACAGGCTCCCTCCCTCCTAGACATTTCATCTGTAGACCTACCATTATGGTGATTATGCTGTATTATAATCATTTGGTTACCTGGATAGGAACAGGTATCCCAACAACTAGACCGTAGTCTTCTGAAGCCAGGGGCTGCTTTGCTTTGGAAAGGGTAGAGGGCAGTACCTCGGAAGCTGACTGTGCAGAGAGTGGTCGGTGAGCAGAGCTCAGATCACTCCCCAGTCGGGGCAGCACGACTTCTTTCTGCTCTGTAGCTAAGTTCCTTATCATGCTGCTCGGTATTTTGAGCTTCTCCATGAAATTTCCTTCTGACAAAGGGCTGTGTGCCTCTATGAAGCTTTGAAACCCCCACTGAGTCATCTCAGTTACCTCGAGCACCTGGCCCAGAGCAGGAGCTCAATAGCTCTGGGTGGGCAGGGGTGCCCCGAGGTGCTGCGACAAGTGAGGAGGGGGCCGGAGGGGCTGAGTGGGGAGGGGGCTGGGAGCCAGCAGCCTGGCCTGGGGGCTGGGGCTGGGTAGGCTCCATCTTCCACTCCCTTCCCCCATCTGCTGCCTTGGGAGGGAGAACCATGTGGGGCGAGGGCACAAGGCCTGGAAAATGCCTCACCAGGTCTCGCCCAAAGGCCTGGGACAGCACCATCTCCTGCTCCAGCTTCTTTTTGATGTACTCAGCCGAGAGGACCATTCCCTGGGTGGGGAGGAACGGGGGCACTGAGGGGGGTGGTCCAGCACAACCACACAGCGGGGCCCCAGCTCCTTAACTCTGTCCCGCCCATCTCCCCCTTTGGCCTCAAGACAAAACCTTGGGGTGAGGGGGGCTGCAGGACACTTGGATCATCTCCATTTCACAGATGAGAAGACTGAGGCTCAGAGGGGTTGCTGGTCTAATAGAAACCTGTGGGCTCTCTTCTAAGCTGCCTCCTTGGGGTCTCCTGGGGACAGGATGTGGGCCAGCCAAGACCATGGGGTCCCGACAGATGGGCTGCAGTTGGACCTTGCGGACTAACCCACAGCTCACCCACTGGCATGCTGACAGGCAGGGAGAGCAGGTGGGGGGCCTGGGGTGGGCCCACAGCGGGGTACCTTGTGTCCCAGCCACGTGCCGTGGTGCCCCTCCACGGGGAGGCGCTCGGCATCGCCCGTCAGGTCAGTCAGGGCGTCCTGGGGGAGAGGAGACAGGGATGGGGCTGAGGAGGGCAGGGCACCCCCCGCCTCAGGGTCTGGGAGCGAGTCCAGAGCAGATGGGGGTGGGGTGGGGGCCTAGGGGGTGTGTACCTTGGGGGACAAGGTGCCCCGTATACTGATCACCACCTTCTTTTTGTCATGGTCCACGGCCACGTAGAAGGGGGTCTCGTAGACCTGGAGGCGGGCGGCTCGTGAGCCTGAGGGGTCCCAGACTCAGAGAGAGTGACCCAGGCAGGACATCAGGTTCCACCTGCCCCAGAGCCCTGATGCCTTCAAGGCTGCAGACCCCACCCACCCCCCTCGGGGGCCCACAGCAGCCCCTGCCCACCCTGCCTTCCTAACCCCATCCCCCGAGCCCGGATGGACTGCTGTCCCCTCCCCAGGCCTATGCCCCATCCTTAGCAGCAACCACCCCAGCTCCCCACCCCACCAATTACATGTTCTCTCTCCCACAGCTTCTTCCCCCCATTTCCCTTCCCCAAAAGGCAAGGGCCAGGAAACCCCAATACTGCTGTTTTTCCAGCAGGCCAGGTTGTGGGGAACAGGACGGGGCCAGCGCTGGTCTGCCCAGCTGGGGGAGGCCTGGGGGCTACAGCCGGCTGATGCCAGAAAGCAAAGGGCTCTTGCTGGCCTGGAAAGAGGACCGTGGCCCCGCCCTCCCCCCAACCCTGACCCTGTGCAGGCTGCAGAGGCCAAAAGCTGGGGTGGGGTGGTGTAATGGGGAGGTGCCCACATCCCACCCCAGCCCATCCTGACTCTGGCCCGGAAAGGAGGTGCAGGGGGAATGGGGGGGCAGGTCTCACCGCGTCGTGGCAGGAGGTGTAGACAATGTCCACCGCGGTCATGTTCTCGTCCAGGAAGTGGCGCCGAATGGCTATGGCATTGCAGCCGCAGCAGTTGTCTTCCTCGATGGTGACTCCGGGGGCGAACCGGGGCCGTGCAGGGCACAGACAGCACCTGGATGGGGGGGGGAAGTGGCGTGGAGCGTTCCAGAACTGGCTCCGCTTGGGCTCTCAGTCCCTCCCACCCGGCCTCCAAAACCTCCCTTGCTAAGTGCCCCCAGACCACCTCCACTTCACAAAGTCCATGGCCAGTTCCCAGGCCTCATGTCGCTTGACATCCCTGCAGCAGGGGGCCCAGTGGGTCACTCCGTCCTCCCGCCCCCCACTTCTGAGCCACTCTCCGGGTGCCCCCTCAGCCTCCGGGCTGGGTCATCCTCTTCCATATTCCACTGGCCCCGACGCCCAGGCTCCAGCCCTTGGGCTCTTGCTCCCTGGTGGACTTGGCCAGTCTTGAGCTTTAAATACCACGGATATGCTAACAAGTTCCAAATTTTTCTCTCTACTTCAGATGCTTCTCTATCCAACCGCCTAATGCCCAGCAGGCTCTCAGCCTTCGCAGGTCACAAGTGGGGCCCCTGACTGCCTGGCTGCCCACCCGAACACACTTCCCACAGGCCTCCACCCACCACCCTACTCCAGGGGCTCAGCCACACACCTGGGGGCATCCTTGGCTCCTACCCCACCTGTCACCTCCCACATCTGGTCGGCTCTGCCTTCAACATCAGAGCCAGACTCCAACAGCTTTTCCCCACCTCTGCCTCCTCCCTCCTGGACCAAGCGGGCTGCTATTTTTGCCTTGCAATGTTGCAGAAGCCTCCTGGCTGGTTGCCCTCGTCTACACTTGCCCCCATTCTCAATTCGGCAGCCAGTGCCATCCTTTAAAAATATAAATCAGACTAGGTCACCTGTCTACTCAAACCCTACGTGGCTCCTCCCTGGCCCAGGGGAAAAGCCTCACCAAGGCTGAGGGCTCTATACCCCAGCTGGCCCCCGGCCTCTCTGACCTGCTGCCTTGGGCTCCCTTCCTCAATCCCTCCGCCGTCCTTCATGCTTTCCTCTGACATGCACGCATCTTTGCACTAGTGGTTCCCTCTGTCTCAGATGCTCTGCTCCGGACCCCATCTTGGCTCCCCCCCTCACTTCCTGCTGGCTTCTGTTCAGATGATATCTTTGGCCCCATCGTATAAAACAGCAACCCCCACCCCAGCATCTCCCATCCTTCCAAAGCACCCGGCTTTATTTTCTTCAGGGCACCCACTGACTCAGCTATACCCTGTATTTATGCATCTGCATACTGTCAGCCTCTCCGCACTAGAAAGGGACCTCCAAAAGGGCATGGCTTTGGTTCACAGCTATGCTCCAGCACCCAAGGCCATGCCCCACACATTAGGCACCCCCAAAATGAATGGATGGGAAGCCTAGAGGTGCAGCTGCTCCTCAGGCCACCAGAGGGAGCCAGTGCCCAAGAGATCCGCGCCAGGGGCCCCAGGGCTGGTGACCCGTGCCTGACAGCGGTCAGGACAGGGAAGTTGAGATTTTTGTAAGAATCCTCTATTTCAATTTGTGTTTGTTCAGGGTCGCCCCCTGCGAGACTGTTACATGCTTTCCAATGTTGTGCGGCTGAGAAGCTTCAGAGTTAAGCCATGTCTCAGAAGTCACGTAGTCTGGGGACTTAGAGGATGCTGGCAGAGCCTTGGTCACTGGCCCCCAGGGAGCCCCCCGCCCACCCACACTGTCAGGAAGGGGCAACTGGGCCTGGGGACCAAGCTCCCATTCTCGGGCAGCTGTTTCCACTAGTGCTGAGGATGAGGCCCTAACGCGTGGCCTCGGGAGATGGGGAGACCCGGGCCCAGATGCTCATCCTGGTGGATGAGGGTTTGGAGGGCTCTCCATGGCTCTAAGCCTTAGGGTGAGATGGGGTCAAAGGTCCAAGATCACGAAGGGCCAGCAAACAGGTGCTTAGTCCAGGAGGAAGGGGGGCTCCTTTTCTCTAGGAACAGGGCTGTCTCTGAGGCAGAGCTCGGGCCCAGGGGAACCGAGGGGTGGCAGGGCCAGCAGCCTGGGCAGGAGGGGCCCCGCCAGCATCCTCCAGGATGGCGCTCTCCACATCTAGGGGAGGATGCAGCGGACCGGGGTCTGAGGGCAGGGGGCACCCTGCAGGGTAGGAGAACCGCGCCCAGGTGAGGAGCCTGGAGCTCAGGCAGGTGAGCAGACCCCTCCTTGGGTGGCCCAGGGTTACTGGGGACAGGCCAAGAGGCTGAGAAGTGCACCAGGCCCTCGGGAATCTGAGTTGACACTTTGGCTGCATGTTCCTGAGCTTGGCCCAGACTTCTCTTCACCCTTCAGGCACCTGGTACTTCCAGGCAGGGACCCAGTGGGCCTCATGGGGTCTCCACTGGCTTGCTCTTTTTGCACCAAAAGGCCTGACCTAACTTCTGCTGTCCCTCCTGTTTGCAGAGCACCTAAAAAGCCCAGCCTGCTAGTGACTCGCAGATTCTGAAGTATCCTCTGAGCAGGCAGGAGGGATGCCTCCCATGCAAATGGGGAAACTGAGGCCCTGTGAGATGCCTGTATTCTGTTAGTGGGGAATGGAGCAGAGCCTGTCAGGCGCCATGTCTCAATGTGAAGCTACAGCAAGGGCTCCCAAGGGTGAGGAGGGCAGGCCAGTAAAGATGGGGGTCCTGCCTGGTCCTCTGATCAGTCACTGAGGAAAAGGATGCTAAGAACACAGTGCTGAGAACCATCCAGTTTGCCTCAAAGCGAAGAAGGCAGAAAAGAAGGGATTCTTGGACAGGTGTGGCTGCTGCGGGCCCCGAGGGCAGATGCTGCCTGCCCAGCATTCCAGACCTTCCCACGGAGCCTGGGGAGCTGTCTTCCTTCTGCCTGGCATGGGCTGAGGGCAGAGATACCAGGGCTGGGAGCAGCCCCTCCCGGAGCAGGGTGCCCATCTGGCCCATTTAGGATGGCATGTCCTCCCCAGTTCCTGGGTGGTGGGCCAAGGGCAGAGCCAGGCTGCAGGCTGGGCCTTTCCCAACCCCCTACTGGAAAGGCCTTTGACTAAAGAGCCTTCTTGGTGCCTTCCCAGAGTCCCCTAAGGGCTGAGCCTCTCCCAGGAAAGCCTCTTTCCTGCTGAAACGCTGAGCCCAGAAGGGGGAGCTGAGAGAAGTGATGATGGTCAAAAGCAGCAGAGAGAGAGAGAAGCTGGAAGAGAAGGGAACCAGCAGTGCCAGGCACTGAGTAGCATCTCATTTAATCCTCTCCAAACCTTCTCTGAGACACATGTCATCAACCCCATTTTACGAATAAAGAAACTGAGGCTCGACCTCAGGTCGGGGTGTGTCCAAAGTCCATATTCTTCACCACATTGAGACAGGGCAGAGCCCCGGGAAAATGCAGAAAGGGGGGTGAAAGCAGGCTTGGGACAGCAGGCCTGGCCCGGCTGAGAGAATGCCTCCCACAGGCGTGCCTGGCTTCGCGATGTCAGCCCCTTCCAGGGGACGGCCGGGTACTCACGAGCAGGACCGTGCCAGTTGGCAGAGGCCACAGGCCGGCTTCCGCATCAGGTACATGGGCCACCCATAGGCAGCCAGGGCAAAGAGCATGTAGTAGCAGACCTCTTTGTAGCGAAGCATCTCTTGCTGGAAGAAAGGAAGAGGCAGAGGCCGTCACTCCTGCTCTCCCTGCCCGCGGCCTCAGGGCCCAGCAGTTTCCCTCGGTGAGAGAGAGACGCTGCCCTCCCGGCTGCCTGCAGAGCCACCCCAGGATGATAATTGCATTTCCCTAATTATCTCCATGCAACCAGAGCGCGATTCCTCCTGAGACCTGTCCTGTTGTTCCCATCTCTGAATTAGTGATTTGGGGACAAACACTCGGAGCGGTGGATCGATTTCCTGGCCCATTTTCCTGAGAAGGGAGGAGAGGCTGAGTGGCAATCGTGCCACCCCGTCCCTCAGGCCTCGACTGGGGAGGGATTTTGCTGCCGAGAACATTTTGCCCCGAGAGGCTCTGTG
Organism: Tamandua tetradactyla; assembly: GCF_023851605.1. NCBI lineage: Eukaryota > Metazoa > Chordata > Mammalia > Pilosa > Myrmecophagidae > Tamandua > Tamandua tetradactyla. The sequence continues at coordinate 13,433,199 of NC_135335.1, forward strand.
GCGGCTGGGGGTGGCAGCAGTCCCGGGCAGCGGGGCGGCCAACCTGAACTGGGCAGGCAGGGAGACCCGGCGGGGGCGCTTGATCCCTCTGGCCCTTGGTTTTCTTTGTCAGCAAATATGGGGAGACTCCAGTTTGACTCATAGAGTCATGGGCCTCTCGGGGGCCGAGGGAGGAGGGGGCGCATCTGGGGGAGACAGACATCTCCCTGGAGAAAGACGCCGGTTTGAAGCCGCGTGTCTGGGGCTGAGAGGCTGTTGCTGTCACGGCCACTGTCATCAGCCTGGAGGGGCAGGAGGGGTGTGGGAGGTACAGGTGTCCTGGCCAAGCCTGCCTGGTGCCCCAGGCACCCGGGCACCCGGGCACCCAAGGACCCTGTGGGTTCTTAGAGGGAATTAGTCATGTTGTAAAAGTTAAAGAGGGTGATTAATCATCTTGCGAAATAAGACAGGTAGTGCTTTAATCAGGGCCCAGAGGGCTGGAAATGTCCCTGGGTTGGCTCTGTCTGCTCTTCAGGAATGAGGGAACTGAAAAAGGCCATTATCTGCTCCATGCACGGGGCGAGGAGGGACAGGAGGGTGGGATACATGGGGTGCTAGCAGCCTCTGACAGGGGGACCCCAGCACCTTTGCACGCTGCAGCCTGGGATGAGGCAGGGACGGTTCAGAGCGAGCCAGGGCAGGCCCTGGTAAGAGAGGACACCAACGACTGCTTTTGGGCAGGGGGGCGGACAGGGGCTTTTTAATGGATTTAGATAAGTGGGAACCAGTCCTTTCTAGCAGCTTCCTCACTGCGCTCTCCTTACCTGGCACTGTGGGCTCATCTGAGCCTTGCTATACCTCTGCGGGAACGGGGTACCCAGAATCACTGAACAGAGAAGGGGACAGGCTCAGAGGCTGGAGGGATTTGCTCAGTCACGCTACAGGTGGCAGAGCTGATTCACACCCCGTTTTCCTGCCACTGGCTGTGATCTCAGCCTGGGCTGTGCTGTGGGGGGCGGGGGGCTTTTCCCCACCTCCAGGTGGCACCACCTTTACCTGTTAACCCATGAGATTTCTGCTAAGGCGCTGGAGAAACTGTTCTGCTACCCAAAAGTGCCGACTAACCAAAGTGTGAGACCATGCAATAATCTCAGGAGCCCAGGATCAGACATTCCAAGGCTGATTAGCAGGATTCAGGGATTTTGTTTATAGGACCGGCATGGCGCGGGGGTTCACGGGAATGGGGAAAGATCTGAGAAGAGAGGTCTCTGCAGAGATGGGAATGAGACCCGCGAAGGAGCAGGTGCAGCCAACACCTATGGTGCAGCTGGGAGGTGGTTGCGGAAGCAAGCTTGATGAAGAGGAGCTGGGGGCCCAGGGTGACAAGGCATCCCTGCACGGGTTCCAACTCACCGAGTTCTTGAGGTCCAGGTATTTGGTGTTTCTCGTCACTGGCATCCCGGACAAGAAGGCCAGGATGTCATTGTTTGCCTGTGAAACATGCACATGGTGACAGCTGCTGGCTGGCCCCCGGTCCGGGGCTCTGCACGCTGCCCACTTGCCAAAGGCCCGAGAAGCCCAAGGAAGCACGTGGCTTCTGGCTCTTCCAGGCCCAGCCACAGTTTTCCAAAATCTGAGTTTTCCTTATGGTTCTGACTGCTCCCCGCCCCCACCCCTGATCCCAAGCCTCAAAGCTGAGATGGGGGAGGCTCAGAGCCCAGACCGGGGGTGGGGGCGGGGAGCAGACTTTGTAGGAGAAACCAAGACACCCTCGAGTGGGACTGATGGATTGGCAGGGGTGACGGGGTGGGACAGACAGGCAGATGCAGGTGGTGGGGCACCGAGCCAGCCCCATTCATTAGCTCCTTGCAATCTGCCATCCTCTGAGGGCCACGCCCCTGCAGCAGCCCACAGAAATCACTCGAGGGATGAACTAGGGAAGGGGAGGGGAGCGACAAAAGGAGATCCCCCGGCCCCCAGGGCCCAAGAGGTTGCACGGAGGCTGGGGGTGCTGAACGGGCAGGAGGGCACGGGCCTGCCGGGAGGGTTGGGGGCTGCCCGGAGAGGTGGGGGGCGGGGGGCGGCCGTAGCTCACCTCGTCCAGCACGGCATTGCGCTTGGCTCGTTGCCGCTGCCGGAGCAGCACCAGCCCAGCGATGATGTCGGACGGCACAATGTCGAGGTCCCGGAAAAACTCGGCAAAGAGGTAGGCAATTTCCGAGTAGGCGTCCTACGGAGTCCAGGGAGGCAGGAGGCGGTGGCAGGGGAGCAGGAGAGAGGACCAGAGGCCAGGCGTTAAATCCCCCTGGGGGCTGGGAGGCTGAAGGGGGGCCATCCTTTGCCGTGGCCCCTTCTGCGAGTCTGCCTGGCCTCCTGCAACCTGTGTGGGCAGCCCTGGGCCCCTCAGGCCTAGCCTCCACCTCCCAGCCCACGGAGCCTCCTCTTGCCTCGGAGCTCCTAGGGCACTCACCATCTACTGTGCACAGATGCCAACTGGAGCCATTTCCTGCTCTCTTTCTCCAGACCCTAGGAATTGAGGCCTGGGCAGTGCCAGCTTGCTTCTCCTCCTAGCCTCTCCCTCTAGCAGAGAAGCTACACTAAGTTCCTGGCTGCTTCTTCTCCCCCCCCGAGTTTCTTTCCACTGCCTGCCAGCTGTGACCCTGCAAGGGCTCCCGTCTCTACCCTATGCCCTGGCTCTCCTGGGAACAGAAGGAGTTCCCAAGTCTCAGGCCCCACCTCCCGCAGCAGGGCCACTGACTCAGTGACCCCCAGGAAGTACCTGGAGAAGGGGTGTGATTACTGGGCCAATGGTCCGTCCGAACCCTTGCCCACAGGGCCTGAGGCTAGGGCAACGCACAACCCTGCTGACCCTGTGTATTGTGAGTTTTGCCTGCCTCTCACCAAGCTGTGAATACCAATCAGCTTCCCTAACCCCCTCAGGAGAGGCTGTGGTGGGAATAAACTCATGACAACTGGATCTCTCTCGCTGGGCTTCCCTTTCGAGTGCCTGGCACTTACAAGAGAGGGAAAAATCAAGGGCTGCAAACTCAAATGCTTAATAGGCTACAGCTCAGCTCCAGCCACTGGACCCTGCAAGAAGGTCCATGCTGCCAGATCTAGAAATTCAGACATTTATGGAAACACGTCTGATTTGTAAACAGTAGCATCTAATTCAAATTTTTTTAGAAAACACAGCAGAGGCTACAAACATGCTTCAGGGGGTGTCGGTGTCTGATGGGGACAAGGCTCCAGCCCCCAACACCCACACAGTGGTGGGTGGATTTTCTGCCCTCCCAGCCAGGCCTCCACTTGCCATCCGCAGGGCCTGCCTCTGCACCCCTTCAGACCCCTCAGAGGGACATGTGGGGGCGCTCCCCACCCACCAGGGAGCCTCGGGGAACTTCTGCCACTCAGTTACTCACTCTACGGCCCACCAGGGGCAGCTGGTGGGAAGGAGGCACTCGAGGCCTCGGTGGCTTCCAGTAGAGGGCACTTTGCTGTCTGGCTCAGTGACAGTGGCATCCTTACCTCACTGGCATTGTCCACTAACTAGCTGTGGGATGCTGGACAAGTCACTCCACCTCTCTGGGCCTCAGCGGCCTGATCTGCAAAACGAGGGGTGGGACTCGATGACCCCTAAGGTCCCTGGGGTGCTGTGGGGCTCTGACCCGGGGACCCCGAGGGCCCCAGCCTCCCCTCCCTCACCCACCCTCCCCCGTCGGGACCACCCACAAGCTGCCCCCACCTTCCTACAGCCTTGGCACTGACAGCAGCTGAAGGCTGACTGCGTGCCGACTAGGACAGCGCTGAGTGCTTCCCATCTGAAGCTGGCTTTAGGCTGTCCTGGTTTTTGAGCACCTCTTCTCCTAAACTAGACTGCAAATTCCAAGGGGACCGAGGTGAGGTCTTTAACTCTTTCTGTTCCCTTGACAAAGCAAAGTTTCCCATGCTGCAGGGAGTCGGTCCAGTCCTCATACAAGCTGGCCGTCCCCTTGGCTCGAGCTCAAAACACGGCTCCCTTCTACCAGCCCTGCCCCGTGCAAGGCCCCCGGAAGGCCAAGGGAGCGAAAGGCCCCTGGATGGCCCAGCAGCAGGACACGAGGCCCGAGGGAAGCGCCTGCCAGTACTTACTGACTGGGAGTCCTTCGTCCGTGTGCAACAGAGGAACACTTTGAGCCGGCGGGACCAGCTGGTGGCCTGACCCTCCTCTAAGCGGTGCCTAAAAAGGAGGAGAGAGGGAGTTGGGATGTGTGGGGTCAGAGAGCAGCAGCCAGAAGAGCTGGGGCGTTACGGAAACAGGGTGGCCTGTTCCCAGGACCCCACCAGACAGGCCTGGTCAGAGCTGGGTGGCCAGTGACCTGGCTGCCAGCTGGCAGGGGCACCGGCTGTGGGAACTCCTGCAGGTCTAAGGTGGTGTGTGGTTGGCCAATGCTGGGGCCCAGGCTCCCTGGCTTTTGGCAGCCTGAACAGGGCATGGCCTGGGGACTCTGGAGCTGGGGGGCCCAGAATAGGAGGTTCTCTGCAGCCCAGGTGTCCCAAGGCTCAAGCCAAGAGCTCTGGGAGATGTCAGCAGGGTGCCAGGATTCTCTGCCTTGTTCCAAGGCCTGAAACAGACCCCAGGGACACACCTGCCTCTCATCTGAAAGGATTTCAAATACTCACATCTGTACTTACAGGAAGCTTACACGGCTGAAGGAGGCTCTGTAGTTCCTCTATCTCACTTGCATGGCTGGACCCCTGTCTGATCTCACCTCTATCCTAGACCCAACGGGTCTGCCTGCTGGGATGCAGGGACAGCCCTAACGGGCTGAGATGGGTCAACTACTCCATGGAGGCTTTTCCAATGCTGGGTGCCCAATCCGACGCGAAAATGTAAATTTCTAAACAGAGGAGGAGTGGGTTTGCTTTCGTGACATGGGTCTTCTCAGTGACCCCTTAAAAGCCTGAGCTGGCAGGGGGGGGTGATCAGGAGGGGACTGCAAGGGCAGCCCCCAAATGTGTTTGAGGCACTTAGCAGTCATCACAAGTGACAGACTGGGCCCTCCTTCTGAGCCTCTTGGCTCATCTCTGCGGCGAAGGGCTGCCTCCCTGCTCCCCGACCTTGACTCCACAAGGAGAGGGAAGGCCAGGGAGCCTTCCAGGGCCACGGGAGGGGTGTTTCTGGGAGCTGCCAATGCTTAGGGTCCTGAGCAGCCTTACAAATCCTAAACCAAGGACCACCCCCTCCCCGACATTGCCTTCATGAAGGGAGCCCCCCCACCCTGCCTTCATGTGCTGGCCAGGCTGGATTCCCAGAGCATGATATTCTTTAACCTTTTCTAACCAAACGGGGCTTTCAAACATTCAAGGGCAATGTCCAGCTGAGCCTCTGGCCTGATGGAAGTGCTGACTATACACCTCTCTGCAGTACCTGTTATGCCCACCAGGGGGTGGACGCTTTCGGGAATCCACGTGAGAAGGTGACAGAGACGGGTTTTGGCCTAGGGCAATCAGTAAGGCTACCAAGACCAAGAGAGGAAGAAAGGGAGATGCACACTCTGCGTGGACAGACAGTTCACGGACCCCAGCACACCTTGCCCCGTGGCTCACTAAAGTGAAAGGAGGGCAGATATACATCCTGCACAGAGCAAGGCTCCCAGGAAGCAGTGCTGAGAGTAATCTGCCACCTCTCTAACCAGATTTCATTGGGAAGTAAAAAGTCCAAGGACATAAAGAGCTTCCCAGCCGCCAAAAACTTAAACAACCTATCAGTGTGGCTTGGCAGGGGTATGTGTGTGTCCTCGGACCTGGAAGCTGCTGGCTTGAAACTTTCCTGGTTCATCTCAGAGCAGAGAGCAGTCAGATGGAGAATGGTCAGAGCTGCACACCCGAGCCCTGCCCAAGAAGAGCTGGAGAAACCACAATAGGTCGAGAGCTGGGGAGCTCTGGGGCCTCTTACTCACCTGTACAGGGCCCAGAAACCCCAGGAAAGCTTTCTAATTAAAATGACAGCAGCAGCCAACCCCCAACCACAAAGGTGTTGGCTGCCCTGGGACCCAAAGGCAATTACGAGAGTCAGGGACAGAAGAGTTGATTTCCAGGGCGCAAGGAGCCCAGAAACCAGGTCAGGTGGGGGCGTGTGCTGGGAGTGAGCAAACAGGGGCGGATGGCGGTGGCCAGCTGCACCGGGAGGGAGAAGGGGCCCAAGGACTTTGATTCCAAGACCTGGCATTTTGGGCTGGGAGGTGGCCACACCAGGCACGGAGGTGATTTGATGAGCCAGATGTGGAGGTGCAGGAGGGTGGGTGGGGCAGTGTCCTGGTGGACAGTGGGGCAACCTGCTCCCCCGGTTATTCCACTCTGCACCAGCATGACCCTGGGCAAGTGACATGACCTCTGGGCACGCTCTGGAATTTGGAGTCCTCATCTGTTGACTGGGTCTCCCACCCCACCAGGGCTAGAGAAAGGATCAAATGGACCAACTGTGTAAACGGCTCAATGTGGGGCCTAACTCATAGTAGGAACTCAATTAGCAGGAGTAGCTGTGGCCCTGCCTGGAGGCCCCCCTCATTTTCTCTGCCATGCCACAGACTTTCTCCTTTTCAAAACACCATGCAAAACTCACCTCTTCCAGGAAGCCTTCCTTGATTAACCTCCTACAAACCCCTTAATCCTACAGGCAAGCTAGCCTAGTCCCAGCCCCACCATTTATTAGCTTTGTGACCTCAGGCAAGTCACAAAACCCTCCCCGTGCCTCAGTTTCCTCATCCATACATGGGGTGATGACAGCAGCTACCTCATGGAATTGTTTTAAGTTAATATACATCGTGCACTCAGACAGTGCTTGGCTTACTTTATAAGTATTTCCTGCTATTACTAGAGATGTTGTTGATAGTTGATAATGATGATGACGACGCTGGCGATTGAGCACTTACCAAACGTGAGCATGTATCAACCACTCTGAGTGCATTATTTCACTTAACTCTCACAGCAAGGAAGGAGCGGCTATTATTCCCTCTTTACAGACATGGAAACCAAGGTAGGGAGCATGTAGGCCTTTGGCTAATGCCCTGGTGTGATGCAGCTTGGGAGGTGTGGGCCCATCTCCTGGAGAGCAGGAGCCTCGCCTCAGCCCGCCCGCCCAGCCAACTGACCGCAGGTTATAGGTCCGCAGGTTGCGCTGCCGCCTCTTGGTGGCTCTCAGCTTGACAAAGGTACGACCCGTGGGGTCAAAGACACAGAGGGCGGTGATGCAGACGCTGAGAATGACCACCCAGTTGCAGACGACCATCCCTGCAAGAAGTGGAGATGGGGTTACCCTCCTTGGGGGCACAGGAACCTCCTTACCCACCTCCTTGTGGGGCCCAACGACAAGGCTCAGACGTCCCAGGTCCCAGTCTCAGGCCGTGTGGCTGTCCCTTCACTGAGCCCTGCCTATAAGGCCCATCCTCGTGCAGCTGTGGCCTCAATCTCCAGGGAGGAACTGAGCAGCCCAGGAGAAGCCTTATCTGCTGCCCACCCCAGACCAGGGTCCCCAGGGCGGGTGACACACCACCAGGAAGAAGGAGGCAGCCTGGCCTGGCCCACCTGCCAGCTGCCCTCACAGACACTATTTGCCCCTGGCAGTGCCTCCGTTTTTCCCCTCTGGGAACTGACTCTATCCCCTCCACCCCTGGGCCAGCAGAGGTTCCAGGAGGGCTGGGCCCAGACATACCGAGAGTGACGTTCTTGGCAGTGAGGTCATGGCAGGAGGTGTAGTACTGAGTGAGCCAGACGATACCCACGATGGCATAGATGAACTCAATCACCAGGATGGCTGCAAGGAGAGAAGGGTCACCTGCCTGCCCACCAAGAAGGGGCCTGGGACCTCAGGCTGGCCTCTCATACTACGAGGCCTCCATGTGGCTCAGAAGCCAGGCAGGAGGCAGTGGTGGGTCAGTACACTCTCACCTCCTGGCAGATCTCACAGTCAAGAGTGCCCAGGACAGTGTGGCTGTCCCATCACCATTTTTGGCCCCTTGGCCCCTACTGGGTCCCTTAGAAGGAACCCAGCCCCTGTTCCCAGCTTGTCCCTCTGTCCCCTGACGTCTTCTGAGAAGGTGACTAGAAAGATGGATGATGAAGAGGCAATTTCCTGTTCGTTTAAGACTTGCAAATTATCTAGATGAACCCTGGAATCCGATGGCTCTTAGACAAATTACTTAATCTCTCTGAGCCTCCATTTCCTCATTTGTTTTTACGTGGGGGTGAAAGTGTGTATGTCACAGGAGCGTGCAAGAATTAAATGACAGAGAGTTCATTTCATGTAAATGGCTATTTTCCGGGAAGATGCCTGTGGAAGGTGAGGGAAGAGGATGCAGGCATGCCAGCCACGAGGCTTGAGGCGTGCTCCTTGCTCAGGCCAGGGCAGAGACGGGGAGGAGGAGTTCTGGTGGCTCTGTGGGAAACAGGTTTGCAGGGTGAGAAGGAGCTGGCTGTAGCCTTTGGGTGGCATCAGAAGTCCCAGCTCCACAGGCAGCACCGCCTGGCGGCTAAGAGGTCAGGCTTTGGGGCCAAAGACCCTGGGTTCTAATCCCAGCTCTGACACTCACACGCTTGTAAGTTGTGTGACCCTGCGGGAGCTAACTAACCTTCTAGTTTCCTTACCAACAAAATGAGACGACTAAAAGCTCCTGCCTACGAGGCAACACATGGGAAAGAGCTCGACACGGTCCACAGAAGCCCGGGATAAGTGTTTACCGTAAGTGACTCCCTGAGGAGAGGCCAAAGGTGGCACCCCAGCCCCAGACCCCAGGAAGAGGAGAGGATGCAGGCTGCTTCTCCGGGGAGCTGCTCCAGGCCCCCTAGGGGCTTGCTAGGAAAAGGATGGGGCCTGTTTTGAGAAAGATCACAAAGCAGCTGAAGAGATGGGAATGATCGAGAAGAGGGGCTGGCAAACTTTTTCTGCCAAGGGCCAGAAGGTAAATATTTTAAACTTCGAGGGCCGCGTGGTCTCTGTCACCAACGGCTCACCCCTGCCGCTGTCACACAAAAGAAGCCACAGACAGTGGAGGAATGAATGAGCGTGGCTGTGTTCCAGTAAAACTTTATTTTGCAAAAATAGACAGGGGGGCTGGCCAGGTTTGGCCCCCTGGGCCGCAGTTTGCCCATCCCTGTTCTAGACTGTCAGCCCTGTGCAGGCTGGGACTTGGGTCTGTTTCCCCCATGGCCGTGCTCCCCTCGTGGGCCCGGTGGACACTGGCTGGATGGGTGCGGCGGGACAACCCCCCCACCCCTGCCGGCGGTGGCCCTTACCCAGGCGCACGTAGAGCACGTACTGCATGGAGTCGCGGGGCTCCGTGTAGAGGATGCCCCCCCGCATGCTCAGCCAGATGATGGCCATCTCGGCGATCATGCAGCTCAGCAGAATCCCCAGGTAGCCGCGGCCGTGGTCCACCAGGTTGAGGGAGCAGGCCTCGTGTGGGTTGTAGACCAGGCCGAACAGCACCACGGACAGGATCACAAACCTGCGGGGCCGGGGGCGGGCGGCGCCCACATGAGAGGCCAAACCCCAGGCCCCTGGGCACTCGGGCCCCTCGGACCTAATCCCACCCCTGACCCCGGCCCCTAGCTGGTGGCCTGCCCCCCAGCCTGGACTCCCGTGCAACAGAGCTTTTGGCTCCGGGCACTGGTGGAGAGGGCAGCTGGCACTTCCTCCAGAAGGAAGGTCCACGTGGCATGGAGCTCCCCGTGGATGTGGGTTGGGTGGCTGGGGAGGGAAGGGCTCTGGGGGTGGGGCAGGCAGAGCAGGGAGTCCAGCTCAGAGTCGGGGGAGACGCCCCCAGCCCTGGGGTGGTCAGGAGGCATCCCTAACTCCCATGGGTCTCACCCCCAGGCAGTGTGGGTCTCAGGCAGCTCCTCGGGGAGCTGGGCACCCAGCAGGGCCAGGACGCAGGGGCTCGGGCAGGGAGGTTCAGATGGCCGGAAAGCCTCCTTCCGGCGCCCCCATCTCCCCAGACCACGGCCCCCGAGACTCACCAGGTGGTGTGCAGGAGAAAGAGGAAGATGGCTGGCAGGACAAGGTCATCGCTGCCCACAGACCAGCGCCGCCGGAACACTACAATCCCGGGCATGGCTGGCGGCTCTGCGGAGGCTCAGCGGGCCTGGCGTTCACCTCCTGGGGGAAAGCGGAGAACCCGGTGGCTGCCCTGGCTGCCTGTGGCACCCAGGGACACCACCCTCCTGCGCCGCAGGGCCAGTCCAGGTGCAGCCAGCAGCACAGGCCCCTCTGCCACCGGTCACAGCCCCAGCTGTCATGGCCCAGGAGCCTCCAGGCTACGGGAACTGCTGACCCATCCCTGGCAGGACCTGCCTCCCGCCCTATCCATCTCTCAGAGCCAACATAAAGGATCTCAGCACCCGAGCACTGGGACCAGCCTCACCCCAGAGGTCCCCTCCTACCCCCAAGACTGGCACTGGCCACTTGGGGTCGGCCTCTGCCTGGGTTTACCCAACTGTGACTGCCCAGCTCAAAACCTGGACTGAGCCCCTGCCTCCTCCTCTATGGAACCAGCGTCCACCCCCTCCTCGGTCCCCTTACGGGCTGTCCACAGGGAGACCTGGCTCACGGTACATGGTCCTTGGAGTTGAGGAGGGGCCTCCCGGACCCAGAACGAGCGAGGCAGGTGGAGGGCTGCAGGGGTTGGGGGAAGTGGGGGAAAGGGCGTGTGCGTTTTGGGGCTGGAGCTGACAGACACGGAGGGTGGGCGAGCTCAGCACATAGTAGGTGCTCAGTAAGCATTTGTGGGATGGAGCCCTGCGAGCAGACTCTATGGCTTGGCTTTGTACCCACAGGATTCCCCGCCACGGCTAAGCCCTCCCGGAGGGGAAGGACATGGATGAGATATGGAGGAGAGCTTGGAGTACTGTCTGCCCCCCAACTGCCGGGAGGGCACTGGGTGAGCCCTGAAGGGTAACCCACCCTCCTGGCAGCCACACCTCCCATGCCCACCCTGACACCCAGCAGCCCAGAGAACCCAGTTCCCAACTCTCTGAAGTAGGTGGATTCAAATGAGCTGCTGTTAATCTTAGAGAGGAAGACCCAGGACAAAGGCCAGTGGTGGGGGGGTGTGGGGGGGGTGGCCCTGGGAGACATCAGTGGGGGTTCCTGTGCAGCTGTGCCCTGAAATGCGCAGAGGAGGCCCCGCTGTGGGGGCTGGCACCCTACTGGGGACAGCTGCCCCGGGCCAGCAGAGGCTTACACGGCACCTGGTCCAGGGGCGGGCGGCAGGTCCTCCTCTCCCGGGGGACGACTCCGGGGAAAACGTGTGTCTGCAGAGACCAGCATCACTGGGGAAGGAAGCAGCCAAGTCTTCCTCGGCCGGTGGGCAGAGCCCCAGGGGTGGACGGGGGGACATGGGGCCCCCTGGCCAGCCGGCATGTCCAGCCCGGCTCGTCTCCCTCTCCCCGGGATAGTCACTTCATGCAGCTGCCACCAGGCTGCTTCAGGCAAGCTGCAGGGCGGGCTGGTCTGCTGGGGTCGTGCCTACTCCTCCCCCCACCCTCAGGAAGTGACATCATCCCACTCTCTCTCCGAGGAGGAGTCGGAACAGATTCTGAGAAGCTGGGAAAAGGATGGACATCGTGGGAGCAGCGGCGGTGATGGAGTGGCCAGGAAGGGCAGGAGAATCTGCAGGGGTAGTGGGGATGCTGGTGCAGGGAGCCACGGCTCCAGCAGTGCCTTGTGGCAGGTGGCTGGCAGCTCCGGCTTTGGGTTCGAAATGATGGGGCTGGGGCAGAACAGAGCTGCCAACAGCTAGTGTTGGCTGCTGTCCCTCCACTGCCCCCTCCCCATCTAGGTCTGAACACAGAGGATAAGGTGGAGCTGGGGTCAGCTCAGGGGGCTGCCCAGGGATGAAGAGGTGTGGCCAGCACACTTGCAACGGCTGCTTTAGCTTCCCGCACCCTGCTGCACTCAGGCCAGGCAGCAGGGGAGGGGCAGTGCTATCCCAGGAGGCTGGAGGGTGACGGGGAGGGCCCGTTGTGCCCCAGCCCGCACCTCACCTGGCCTGCCCCTGCTCGCAGCCCAGGTCATTCTCAGGTATACTTGGTCCCAGTCCCCTTGTGTGCCCCACCCCCGCTCACCTCTTGGAGACCAGAATGGTTAGTGCTCCCTCAACATGAGGCCCATTCACAGAACACCTCCCAACTCATGCTCTGAGCCCCACGCGTGAGCCCCCGGCCTGCGCCCCTCCTTTCCCCCCTGCACTGGGACCTGCACGGCAGCTACAGGGCTGCAGACAGTGGCCCCAGTCTCTGAGCCCGATCAATGCCCGTGCCCACGTGGTGGCCTGGGGGCTGCACCCCCCCAGCCCCCTCCTCCAGCCCACACCCAGGGCCGGCCCACCACTGAGCAATCCCTGGTGCAGTGAGGAGGCGGTGGAGGGCCCAGGCCCTGGGACCAGGCTGCTTGGCTTCAAATCAGGGCTCCACCAGCCACTAACCATATGACTTAGTGGTTGTGCCTCAGTTTCCTCATCTGTCCCATGGGGATTATCCCCATCTCCTAATGTCCTGAGCACCTCTGCAGACGCCCTAGCCACGTGGGGTAAATGGCAGCAGCTATCCTGGCTGGGGGAGAGGTGGAGGGTGTGTGTATGGACCCCCCAGGTGGAGCAGCGGCCCCTCCCCAGCCTGAGCCAGCAGCCATTCCATCTGGCCACCAGCAGATCACGGGCTGGGGTGACAGTGGCAGGGCTTGTGTCACTGGGGGAGGATGGGCTGCTGCTCTGCTGTCTGTCGGATTCATAAATCTCGGCGCTGCTATTTTTAAGGGCTTGAAAGGCGCCCTTTCTTTCGAGCCCCCAGCCCGTCACAATGGGGCCTGTTGGTCTGCAGGGATGTGATTTCATCTGGAGGAAATGTCTCTGGTGGGGGGGTGGGGGGCATAGGCTACTTCCTGCTCTGGGGTTGCCACAAAGAACCTCCTCCTACTTTCCTCCCCTCGGGCAGTGGGTCGGTGCACCCCCCCCCCACCCCCATCCCCGCCAAACTGTGGGGGCGCTGCCTTCCCTTTGACTATTCCAGACCAGATGGACTTCTGGACCCGGCAGATGCCCTCTACAGCAGGGAGGTGCAGGGGCACTGCTAGGAGCTCCCATGACCCAGGCAGGCATGGGTGGGGCACCAGAGCCCCCTCTGCATGAACGGAGCAACAGGAGAGACCCTGATGGTGGACAGAGAGCTCCTTTTCCCCCCACCCACAAACCTCCTGGGTTAAATACTGACTGTCCTGGAGTTCCCCTTTTTAAAAATGCAAAACTCTTTAAAAACGCACACATGGTCCCCTCTTTTGAAAATCTTCCAAGGCTCTCTGTGGCCCACTGGATAAAATCCCGCCCCTTAAGCGGGTGGCTAAGGGCCTCAGTCACTAACTGGCTGTGTGGCCTTGAGTATGAGCCTTGGCCTCTCTGGGCCTGTGAATTCCTTATCCCTGGAGCAGAAGGACACTCCCCAGCATGCAGGCATCACCGGGGTAAGCATCTTCTAGCACAGGGCCTGCCCTCTGCCTCCCGGTTCCTTCTGGCTGGGGAGGGACACCAGCCCAGCCACTTGTCCCACTGCCCCGCCCTCCTCTCCCACCCACACCTACTCCCCCTGCTACTCCAATCTACTTGCTGCTCCCTAAAATTCCTCTTTGGAAGGTTCTGTCCTCTGCCAGACAATATTCTGTCTCCACCAGGCAATATCCTATGCATTTCTCTGGGTCTCCCAAAGTGTCACCTCCTCTTTGAAGCCCTCCATGATAGCCCCCATTCACAGCCCCCATCCTCACAGGGAACAGGCTGCTCCGTTCTGGGATCCCTGGACCCCCAACTCACAATGTGGTCCTGGCCACAGTCTTACACCAACCCTGCCAATTCCTGGCTGCCCACCCTCCATGGAGAACCCAGGACTGGGGCCTGGCTGGTGCCTTCCCAGACCCCAGGGGTGCACAGCCAGCCTCAGGCCCAGCCCCTCTCCTCTAGAGCAGCCTTGGCCCACCCCAACCCACCGAGAAGCCCAGCAGCTTCTTGCTTGCCTTACCCCACCGGAAGGCTTTAGACTGAGGTTCCTGTCCTTTCCCTTGGCCAGAAATGGCCCTCCCTGTCTTCCCCTCCTCCGGCAAGCTGAATGCTTCCTGGCAGTGACTGGGGCTCTGGCCTCAAGTCCTGCCCACCCTTAGTCTCTCCTCATGATGACCGTTGTAGTAACAGGGCACCTAGAAGCTTGCAGAACTCCTGGCAGGGTGATCTGTGACTTCCAAAGGGAGGAGGGCACTAGGTAGCAGCTGGGGTTGTCTGCCATTGGCACCAACCTATGGGAAAGGGCTGACCTGGATGACCTGCTCTCTCTGTGGGCCCTGAGGTGCTACTGATTAAAGGCCCCAGGGTGGGCCTCGGCTCCTGACCCAAAGGTCTTCTCTGGGGCTTGCCTCTCGGAGGAGGTTCAGGGAGCAGAGGTCCTCGTCAGCGGGCTCCGTGACTCTGGAAATCCAGTTAATGGGGAGCTGAGAGGTCAAAGGAGAGGGCGGAGGGCATGGAGGCCAGTGGGTCGGCCTTCTTCAGGACCCTGTACTGAGCATTCTGGCCCAGGGCTGGCAGGAGGTAGGGGCCACCTTGTGAGCCTCCAGTGGGATCGAGGTGCTGGACAGATGGCATGCTGTGGGGGTCTGTCCAGTGCCACCTTCAGCCTCTGGGGCAGCCCAAGAGATCTCCCATCCGGCCAGAGGTGGCCTCAGGCATCCTGAGGCTGAAGCTGAGTCAGAATGGAGGGATGATGGCCAGGTCCTAGAGATACGTCTGACAGTAGCTGAGCACCTCTTGTGTCCCCAGCCCCAGGCCAATCGCCTTCCATCCTCACAGCAGGGATGCAAGGTAGCATCAAGCCCACTCCAGCGAGAAGGAAGTATGTTAAGAGCACATGCTCTAAAAACAAACAGCCTGTGTCTGTGTCCCAGCTGTGTGACCTAGGACAAGTTACTCAGCCTCTCTGTGCCTCAGTTTTCTCATCTCTAAAATGGGAATATGAACAGCATCTACCACAGAATTGTCAGAATGACAATTACTTAAAATGTTTAAAGTGGCTACCTGTAGTACTACTTTACCTGTAGTAAATGCTCAACCAGCGCTGGCTCCTCTGTTACTATTCATATTTTAGAAGGAGGAAAGCGAGACTCAGAGAAACTCTGCCTGATACCATCTGAGGAGCGAGAGGCTGAGTGAGCAGGAGGCACAGGGCACTACTGATGCCATCTGAAGCCCACACCTCACCAGGAATTTTGGATTAGAGGGGGCCTCAGGAGCAGTCCTGCCACCCCATTTTGTGAGTGAAGAAGCTGAGGTTTGGAGGGGGCTCAGGTCTGCCCAAGTCACCTAGCCAGCCCGATGCCGGCCCCCAGAGGCTCTTCAGCTCTTCCCACAATGCTCCATCCCTGCCGGGGTCACCCCCGGGTGCTGGCCACACGGCCTGGAGTCCCCAAGCCTGCCTTAGGACACACCGTGCTTGGACTCCCCAAAGTGTCCCCCAGAAAGCCTGGGCTCAGATCCTCTCTTTCACGCTCTTGAGGATGTAGTGTCCTCAGAGAAGCCAGCAAAATCTACATGAGCTCCCTTGCTAGAGATAAATCTGCCAGGAGGCATCGACCATTTCCAGGTTTCAGACAGAGTGATCTGGGACTGGCATTCACCACCTCCCGGAGGCCAGATCCCCTGTGTGGAGCCTATCTGGAGAAGGAGAGGAGACTCTTGTACCCAAACCGCCTCCCTTGGGCCCCTATTTCACCCCTACCCGGCTGGTGACAGGGACTAGGTCTGGCCATGCCCTAGACCTGCCCAGGCCTGGATCAAGAGCGGCACCCCACCTAGGACAGAAGTCCCAGCCCCCCTGGGATGCAGTTTCCTGTCTGGAGAAGGAGGTTGAACTACCGCAGAGCCTATTAATTTTGCACTTACGTTGGTGTCTATTTGTATTCACAATGAATGGCTGGATGTGCCTTATAGGAACCACAAGCGATAAAAATGTACAATATAAATTAAAAAAAAAATAAAAACTTCAGGAGCAAGAAAGTAAATTCAAATCGAAAGCTGGAGGGTAGGGAGGGGGGATAAGTCAGCATGCAAGACATAAAGGCCGGCACAGCTGTTCTATACCAAACCAACACCAGACCCCAAGTAAAAGGGGAACTCGGGTCACCTGCAAGAGTCCCTGCAGCTTGGCAGGGTTTTCTAACCCTCCAGGTCCTGAATCCACAATGAGTGGGGTCTCCTGGGGGGGGGAGGGCTGTGCAAACAGGGAGGTGCCCCACAAAAGCCGGGGAGGTGGATACCTGGCTGACCACGTGCACCTGTGACGAAAGCTCCTGGCTTGATTAGTTTGGGGGGGGCATCTGACTTGGGGGAACTGATTAGCAGTGCGGTAGGATCCAGGGCAGCCTGCAGGGCAAGGAGTACCTCCCAGAGGCACCATCCCAGCTTGGGCAGATGTATCAACGGGCCACCCTCTCATGGCCAGTGGCATTGGGAGAAAGTCTGGAGCTAGACGCTGTGTCATCTTCCTGCATCCTCATCAGCCCAGGCCAGTAGGACCCCGGATCTCCAGATGAAGAAGCAGGGCACAGGGAGGCTAAGTCACGCCCCAAAGCTCACAAGAGGGGGCCGAGGGTTTGAGGTCAAGTCTCCTCTTCTCCAGACAGGCTCCCGCTAGCTTGGGAGGCGGTTCCTGTTAGTGGTGCCCAGGGCGTGGACTTGGGGGTTGATCAGTGGCATGACTGCGGGTAGCTAGTTAAGGCTCTCGGAGCCTGCTTATGAGGTTTAAATGAGGGCACCCCTAGCAGATGGAGGTGCCAGCCTGGTAACCAGAATCACTTTACAAAACTGCAGGGTGGTGCCGGGGTGATGGGGAAAAAGGGAGACCAGCCCACCCGTGAGTCAGGGACTGCAGTTTCGCTTCATCTGACGTCTCTGAGTTGCCTACCACGTCCCAGGCCCTCGCATCTAAGCCTTTTACAGACATGAACTCATTTAATCCTCACAACAGCTCTGCAAGGAAGATACTGTTACCATCATTGTTTGACAGATGAGTGGAAGTGACTTGTCCAAGGCCTCTCGGCCTGGTTCCAGAGCCCACGTCCAACCTCTACATTCATCTTCCGGAAAGCAAGCTCAGGGTTCTGATAAACGCCTTCTTCCAAACCCAGAGGCCGGCCTCAAACCTGCCTTTGCCTGGAGGGTCCAGAAAGACCCCTCCAGCTCTTCATCTGGTTTCAGACTCAGTCACACCATGGTGACCGTGGGAGAGTGCGGGCAGCCAAGCTGCCTCCCTGAGTTACTTAAAAGAAAAACCTCTCTGCCTGTCAGTTCCACTCCTTATTCTCTCTCTCTCTCTCACACACACACACACACGCAAAGACCCACAACTTCCACCCTGGGCTCCCGGGGACTGCAACCCTTCCAGGGGCCGCAGAGGGGGTGGACTTTGAATGGCCCAGGAAGGGGGAAGGCGGCGAGGGAGGCTGCACGCGTGGGTTGGGGGCCGCGTGCACCACCAGCCTGTGCCCGGGCGTGTGCAACCCAAGTTAGGGGCCTGAAAGCTGTTGCTTTTCACACATCAGCTGTGCCGGAGCAGAAGGCAGAGCCGAGCCTGTCCAGGGCCAGGGCCAGATCTCGGAACAAGCTGGGTCCTCACCCGCCCAGGCCCTGGGACTGACTGTGGGTGGGTCTGTGAGGCCAGGGACAGGAGTGGGCAGCTGCTACCATTTGCTCCCCTCCCACTTCCAGGGTCTCAGACTAACAAATACCTTCCTGGCCTTCCCTGAGATCCTTACAGGGCCAGGGGAGGCATTTCTACATCCCTTACAACGTGCCAGGAACTCAACGGTCCTTGCTACAGACCCAGACAGTGCATATAGCTTTGTCAGGTCACAGATGATAAACTGAGGCTCCGAGAGGTTAACTAACCAACCTCTAGTGAATGAGTAGCCAAGTCCGGCTTTGAAGCCAGGTCTCTCTACCATATTTTCTTCATGTCAATGGCTTGATGGCCAGAGTTTGGGGAGAGGATGCTAAGAGGTGGCCCCAGTGACCAGGGTGATACCTGCGACTGCTTCTGGCACCAACAATTATTTGCTCACATGCTTACGATATGCCAGAGACTACTGCAAACACCTGACAAATATTAATTCATTTAATATAACCCTTTTAACAATTCTAGGAGGGCAGTGCTGTTCTTATCCCCGTTTTATGGATGAGGAAACTGAGGCCCAGAGAGCTTAAGTAACTTGCCTTAGGTCACACAGCTAGTGAGCGGCAGAGCCAGGCAAGTGAGGATCTGGAGTTCCTGCTCTCAGCCCCTCCTGACGCACCCAGTCAGGGCTCCATTTACTATAGAGGCTCCAGCTTCTTGTTCTCACGCTAATTATTTTCCACTTGTCTACAGCAAGCAGAGTTTGCCATCTGCCACTGGCCCTGACACTGATACCAGCCAACTCCCTGGGAATCAATTGGGGCCTTTCGTTTCCTGCTGGTTATTTTGGAGGACGGCTGGCTGCTGGGGAATGAGGAGGGAGGGCCCAGGAGGTCAGCGGGTCCCCACATACCCTCCCCCTGGTCCTCTACTCCCAGGGGTTTCACATCAGGGCTTGCTCAGTCTGCAAGGGACTGTCCTTGGGGCCCAAATGGATTTGTTTTTGAATAATGGAAGGGGTTCTTCAGGTTCTGGCCATGCCAGGTTTTGTTTCTGAATTCTTCCTTGGAAACCATTCATTTTCCTGAAACTAGGAAAGGGCTCTTGTTTCAGTGTGAAACTGAAATTGGTGCCTGGGCAGAGGTGCCCAGGGAGGCAGGCCCTGTTGGCCTCTGTAATCAGCACTGCCTGGTGGCACAGGCTGGCATCCCTGCCTATGGGAGGCTCCAGGCCATGTCCTCCCACCTGTGTGGGCAGGATGCAGGTCGGCAGGAGGGAACCCACCTCTAATCTGTTGTAGACCCTTTCTATGAGTCCTCCCTCTCTCAGCTGTGCAGCCAGATCTAGGGGGTAGTCTAGTCAGTGAGCCAACTCTTGTCTTCCCTCTGGCCCTGGAGTGGGGCAGCCCTGGGTTTGCATCTTGGTTCTGCCGCTTCTAGTCACCTGTGACCCTTGCTTCTCAGAGCCTCAGTTTCCTCATCTGCAAAATGGGGCAATGAAGGTACCCACTCCACAGGAAGTCACGAGGATTATGGGAAATAAGACACAGCATGCACTCAGCACATAGAAAGAATTAGCTGCTATCATTATCATATTACAAAGCATCTCTCCTGAGCATGCTCAGAACCTTCTCTCTGCTGCTCTGTGCCCTGGCCCTTGGCCGTGCCAATCTCTCTGCCATCTAAGTTAACCCTCCCAAACAGAAGGGCCTTGCTTCCAAGTGACCCAGCTGACCAAGGCCTGCCCTCGCCCCTGCCAGTCTGTGCAGTCCCCTACCTTCTCGGGCAAGGATGGCAGATCCTCCTAGGCCCACCCAGCCACACTGAGGCTTTCCTGAGCCCCAGACAGCCAGTGAGGCAGGAAGTACCACGCCACGGGGGAGGGGGAACAAGGCATTCAGCTCCAGGTCATGGGCCTTTGAAGGCCTGTGTTCCTGCTGGGATGCCCTGTCTCCTGTCTGCGTCTCTGAGTTTCAGGGGGTACAACTGCAGGCCCCTTCCTAGATCAGATTCAGATACCCCAAGGGGAGGCACCCACCACCCATGCTGTCTGCTGCCAGTCCAGCATTCCACTACCCCCATCCCACCCCAAACCCCACACCTCTGGGCTCCCCTTTCCTAAGAGCCACTTGCTGGGAGCAGATCCCCAGATGACCCCCTACAGGCAGTCCATCAGCTCCCAGATCGAATCCCAGTGCTCTGGTCTCACTTCCCAGAGCCTTCTCCTCCGAGACTCTCAGCTTCGGGTGCTGGCAACACCTAAGGAGAGGAATTAGCACCTTCCGCTTCATTAGGGAGCCCCCTGATGAGGCCGCTAATGAGGATGCTAAGTGGGCACACCCAACCTGACACTCCCCTCCCAGGCCTCCCCCGCCCCCACCCCGCATACCCTGTGGCTGGTCCTAGGGTGCCTCCTCGGCCTGGGGGCTGGGCCTTAGGATGCAGCTTCTGCTGGTGCCTGCTCTTCAGGGCCACGTGGAAGCCTCCCAGGCTCCATGAGGCTGCAGGGCCACCGATGCTGGGAGCCCCCCACCCCGCCCTGGGCAGCACAGCCATCTAGGGCACAGGCCTGACGCTGAGGCTATTGGGTTTCGCTTCAGCCATTCCCTGGGCACGGCAGAAGCAGGCAGGGATCGAGTGACTGTGTAACACAAGCTCCTTCCCCAGGGAGGACGTCTGTAGAGCTCCCCATGTGACAGGAAGGACCAACATCCCCCTGACCCCACGGAGCGTGGAGGTGACGGTGGCATCTGCTGCCCAGCCAATGACCCTCAGGCCTTGCACCGGTCCCCTCCCCTCGGTGGCTCTCCTCGCCCATGTCCAAAGAGGGTGATGTTAAGAATCTTCAAGTTGGGTTTCTGGAAAACCCAGGGAACCTCCACCTCTGCATGAGGGAGGTGGCCACAGCAGGCAGGCCTCGGGGGCTTGTAGCACTGCCCATCAGAACAGCTTTCAGTGGTTCCCATGTTGGAGCTCCTGTAACATTGCATTTGAACTTGACGGTCTTAGTGCTTAAAAAATTGTTTGAGGGCGGGCCACGGTGGCTCAGCAGGCAAGAATGCTTGCCTGCCATGCCAGAGGACCCGGGTTCGATTCCCAGTGCCTGCCCATGTTAAAAAAAAAAATTGTTTGAAAGCCATTGGATAGGATGAATCCTCCTGGGTCCACTCTAGCCTTGACATCTAAAGTTCACTTTACTGTTTTGGTGTAGGGTGGCCAAGGAGTCTTGGGGCCGCCTGCCGGTGCCTGAGCCAGCGTGAACACCGCACACATCCCCACTTTTGCATGAGCCAGGGGGAGCTGTGGCCAACTCTACTATCCTTCTAACCTCTCCACCACCTCTCAAGTACCCAGGCTCCCAGGCAGGGGAGGGGACTCAGGAGGCTCTCTAAGGCTCGGGAGAGGTGAAGGCCAGTTTGGTGCCTCGGTTTACTCAGACATCCACTGAGCCTACCCCACAAAGCCCATGGCAGGCGTCACTTCCCTTCCTGGGGTAAGTCAAGTGCCGTGGGATCAATTACCTTTGAGGAACATTTGCCACCAAGCCCCCTGTAGCCATATCCTCAGCTGAGGTCTTGGCAGTCTGGAATTCCGGGTGACCTGGGGGCTCCTTGGAGCAGATCCCCCATTCTTCCTTTCTAGTCTGCAGTGTCGGCACAGGAGGGGGTCAGTACACGCCACGGGCATGGTGGCTGAGTGACTGAAGGAATTACAGCACTTCAACCAACCCTAGCTTTATGAGAATCCAGTTTCCCCAAACCCCATTTGAGAACCCAATGGCAGTTTAGAGGGAAACCAGCAAGCAGAAACATTCAGGAAAGTGCTCAAACATCTTCCTAAAGGTTTGTAAATGGGAGCCGACTTGCCCAGTCCTCCCGACTGCCCTGCCTTCCTTTGTGGCACTAGCTGCATCACAGCCCAGCTCTGCTCTCACTGCGGTCCAACCAGCTGTGTGACTCTGAGCACGTTTCCTAACTCTCCGAGCCTCCGTGTCCTCATCTGTGTAATGGGCATGATTGGAAGAGTGCCTCCCTTGCAGCGTTGCTAAGAGGATGGAGGGAGCTAGGAGCTGCAAAGAGGCGAGAGCGGGGTCTGCAGGGAGGAGGTACTCAGCAGCACTGGCCATAGGCACCCCCAGTTTTCACTCAGTCTGGCCCCCCCCCAAAGTTTCTTAGGACTCCTGAATGCCCTTTAACTAAAATGAAGACTCCCAGCCCTGAGCTCCCAAGCTCTCCATCAGCAGCCGCCCCCACCCCCCCACCAGGGACACATCTCCACTCCAGTCACTCCATCCCTGCTGACCCAGCCAGCCTGCTGCCCACCCTGTCCACATCCACATCTCCCCACTGCTCACTGATGGGTGAACCCCTTGCCCACGCATTTCCTTCCCCCCAACTACCACATGGCCCCACTTACTCCAGGAGTTCCTCCCCCTTGGAGCTGCAGAGGTCCACTAGGGGTGTCTGTCCCCAGCTGGCCCCAAACCCCAGCCCTGGGTCGATCAACCAGAGGCCCAGTCTCTGCAGGTTTCCTGTGTCTTCCTCACCATCGCTGTTTCACTGAGGTTCCCAAGAAGAAAACCTTGGCCCTCCACCTGCTTTTCTCTTGGCCACCAGCCAGGGAGGGGAGCACAGGCCTACAGCAACAGGACAATTCAAGTCATGAAATGCCAGCCATCTGCGGCCTGTGCCTGAGCAGAACTCAAGGGCCCACCTTGCATCTGGGTGGGCAGGGGCTCAGAGGGAGCAGGGACACTGCCTGTTGACGCTTGACTCTGGAGTTTGGCATCACTTTCTTTCCCAGAGGACTCAGCCTCAGGAGTTCAGGGCCCCTGCCTCGTGGAAATGTCACCTCAGTGGCCCCTGCTTCCCAGCCTGCCCATTCAGAGCAGCGGGAGGGAGGTGGGACAGCCTGCCCTTCCAGCCCTGAGCATTTTCCACTCCCACATAAGGAGGATGCAGCAGGGAGGTAAGGGGCGTTTTGCAGGGTCTCATCCCACTTACCCTGGGGCTGGTGTGCTCAGCCTCGTTAACTACCCACAGTGGGGTGGGGGCAGGCTTCCTGCTGACCCCCAAGGGGCCAGCCCAAGGCAGGTCAGCAGAGCTGCCGGTAACTCCAGAGGGTGAGCCTTTTAACGAAGGCGCTGACAGTGACATCCTAGGGGATCTGCAGGGCCAAGCAGAGTGCTAATGGGATGTTGGCCGGGGGCCGTGCAGCCAGACAAGGTCCTGGTGAGACTGGCCGAGCCCCAGGCTCCTGCCAGGCAGAAAAGTGGCACCTCGGCTCCTCCAGGGCTTGGGGAGGCAGTGTGACAGTGGCTGGCGTCCCCTCCCCCGGGCCGAGGCCTTCATAGGGGGCGGGGGGGAGTCAGTGAGCCCCAGGGGCTCGCAGGGAAGGCGGGGGTTCAGCCTGCATCACAGCTCGTGCTGACTCTTTCCTCTTCAGTGGCCACTGGCTGCTATAAATACCACTCCTGTCTCTGGATGTTGCAGGAGGTGACCTAGAATCGTGGGCTCTGAGGTCTCCTGGGTGTCCCCTCCCTGCCTGTTCCCTCATCCAGGCTGCCTGATCAGAATCTCCTTGCAGCCTGAGAGCCCACCCCCCACCCCAGCACGAATGGGTAAATCTCACTGAGGAAGGGAGGAAGGCAGCCGTGGCTTCCAGAACACAGGTTCCCGGGAAGCCAGGTTCCTGGAGAACAAAGACTTGGCTTCAGAGAGGAGCCATGGAGCCCCAGGTGGCAGTCTCGGTCCCCCCACCCTCCCTCCACACCCCCTGAACCCCCAGACGTGCTACAGCCCACGTATGCTGCAAGCCTTGGGCCTTGAGCTTTCAGGAGTCAGCTCAGGGACCAAAGAAAGCCCCAAGACCCTGCCAGCCAGGCTCCCTCCCCGCCTCTCCTTCTCTCCGCAGTTCCTCAGCAACTCATGATCCAACCTGGTTTCTAAACTTACCACCCCAGAAGCCTCCTTGGGACATACTCTACTTTGACAGGTGCCTGTTAAAATGCTTCAAGGATTTTTCAAAAGGGCCTGTGACAGTTCCCTTCCTCCATTCAGTAGCAATCCTTGGAGGGAACTCTTCCCTCTGCTACAGGGCCCAGGCCAACCCCGGCCTCAAGCCCCAGGCATGCCCAACCAAGAGCCAGGAGTCATGAGACACCCTCACAGTGGATCTGGGTTTGGGGCCAGGCTCCCGGCTTAGACAGGGCAGCAAGCAGGCAATGAGAGGAAAAAAAGGTGAGAAACAGCTCCTGGGTAGGCCCAGGGGAGGCTTGAGGGCAGGTGAAAAGAGGTTAAAATTAAATTCCAGCCTACAGCCATCCTCCATCCTTCCAACAGAAAACCAGAGTCTTACCAGATGCCAGGACACAGCAATCGATAAAAAGCGACACAGTGCCAGCCCTAAGAACCCACAGTCCCAAAGGAAAGCCAGACTTCAAGCTAAATCTTCACCCGCAATGATGAAAACTTCCGTGGCGAGTGCTCAGAGTGGGTGGGGTTGCGGTACCTCAGAGCCTGAGCACAGAGGTGAGGGAAGCTGCCTCAAGAACTTGCTGCTGAAGCTGAGAGCAGAAGGACCAGACGGAGGCAACACGCCTCAGGGAGAGGGCAGTGGGTGGCAGCAAGGGAGACGGCCCTGCAATGGGGCAGACCAGGCCAGCCAGGAGGGAGTAGAGAGGATGGAAGGAGTGGGAAGGTCAGGGCCTTGGGTGCCAGGCTCCATAACGTGAGCATCGTCCCCAGAACAACGGGGGGGTGGGGGGGGCCACGGGCCAACGTGGGGGTGGGGGTGGAGAGAAGTGGGGGGCCCAGACTGAGACCATCAGGCCCCAACTTTCTGGCCTAGGCGGCTAAAGCGGCGGAGGGGGCATCTGCCAAGTAGGGGTGGGGACCACGGGAGACTCCAGCATTGGCATCTGTCCTAGGTGCCCTGGATATCAGGTGGTTTTGGCCCCAGAGTCCAGTACATTCCTCTCAGGGCACACAGGGGAGGCTCCCTGCTCAGTCTCCTGCTAATGCAGGAGTGAAGAGTGGATGGCACCCCGGCTTACTGGTTCTTGGGGGAATACCATGAGCACAGAGGCCTGAAGCAACCTGCCCCCACCCGAGGGTAGGCCAGCCCAACGTATTTGCCCCAGAAGTTTCATCTCAGGTAAGCCTGTGACCGCCATAGTTCTGGGCATCCGCCTAGCTGGCACATGCTCCCTCAGCCCCCCAACTTCCCTCGGCTCTCCTGGGGAAACGAGGAGAGCTGGGGGGGGGCTGGCTGTCATTTGACTGTACTCCTTTCAGGGTGGGTCACTGGGGCTCAGGGCCCCCAATAGCACACTTGAGGCTCGAGGTGCTTCCCCTGAACATTCCATTCCTCAGTCTTCCTGCCACCCAGCTCTGATCACAAATATGACCATGTGGAAGAAGGCTTAACCGATGCAGAAAAAAGCTCAGAGCCATGTAAACCCCATACAGAGGGGAAATGGAGGCCAGGAGAGAAGATGTCTTTCGTCTACCGGTCAACCACCCATCCACCCACCCAATCCACAACACTCATCCCACTTAGGAAAAACTCCCCATCTTGCACTGGCCTACCAGCCCTGCAGTACCCTGCTCCAGCCTGCCTTCAGCTCCTCCCACGCCACCCCTGCTCTCTTCCCCACAGGCTCACGGTCTTCTCTCTGTTCCTCAAACAGGCGGAGCTTGTCCTACATCAGTGCCTGTGCCCTTGCTCTCTTTCCCCACCCAAACACCTCGGATGGCTGGTTCCCTCCTGTTATTCAGCTCCCCATCTCGGACCTGCCTGCCCAGTCTCAGGAGGCAGCTAGTCCTTCTCTGCTGCATTACTGCTTTATTTTCCTCTCAGCACTTTCTACCATCGAACACCTCTTGTTCATTCATTCGTTTAAGTGTTTATCTGGTTCTCCTCCCATCGAGATGCGGCTCCCCAGGATGGGGACTTGCCTGTCTCCTTCCCTACTGGGTTTCTAGCACGGAGAAAAGGGCCTGGCACCTGGCAGGAGCTCACCAAGGCCATGCTGCCTGAGGGATGGACCACTTCTGAGCACCAGACCTGATGGAACAAAGACAAAAGCCCGAAGGGAACCGAGAGAGAAGACAGGCAGGGGCTGGTGCACAGCGATGCTCAGAACCTAGGGCCCCTGCTTACCAGTCCCAGGCCCTTTCTCACCAACTAGGGCCCAGTGCCCAGGCCCCAGAGCCCGATCCCAAGCTGCTCTCCTGCAGCCACAACCATGTGCAGGCTTGTACTGGCACCCAACACCCCCACCATGGGTGAGGTAAAGCAGAAATGTGGCCTCTTCATTTTACTGATGTGAAAACTGTGGTAGGGAGATGCATATAAGGGGTTTTCCCAAGACAGCCCAGTGGGCAGTGGGGTGCAGTGGGGTGGACTGGGGTGCAGCGGGGCCAGGACACCAGGTATCCGGGGAGGTCCCGATGCGCCTGCAGATTGCATCCCCTCTCGGCACCTCAGGAAGGGAGACTTATGGTGTTCACCTCCATTGGTGGAGGGAGCACCTCCGTGGGAAGAGCTCAGAGAGCAAGCTCTTGGGAGGAGCCAGGTCACTCAAGCCTCGTCCCAGTGACACGGACTCCCTGCGGGACCACAGTGGGCGGCAGCCCAGGGCCGAAAGGGGGCTTCCCACAGCCAGCTCGGATGTAGGTGAGAAGAGGGAGGACCTAGGGAAAGGGTTTCTCTTAGACCATCAGTGTCTTCATCTGGAAAATGAGGGGGTTGACCAGATGATCTCCAACTTCCCTAAGATGCACTTTCATCCCTGAAATATCTAAAGGCCTTCTGCCTCTGGTTCAGGAACACAATCCCCCTGAAAACAGAAAAATGGATCATACCACCTTCTAGGGCTCTTGTCTCTCACATGGGAGGTAGGTGAGCCGGGAACAGCTCCGTTCCGCCCTCACATTTTAAGGGTGCATTTGAAAGTGACCCTGACCTAAGTCCGAAGCCTGACCTGTCACTGCCTCTCTGTGTTACCCAGGCATGTCGCTCAGCTTTGGAGCGGTTGTGCCTTCTGTCTTGTTGGGAGAACTGGGTAAAGCACCTGTTCCGGGAGCCTCACTCTGCCACCTGCCCCAAGACCCTGATCAGCTCTCTGTCAACTTCCAAGGAATCTGAGGAGAACCAACAAGACACAGTGGAGGCATCTTAGAAGGAAAGCACTACCAAAAGTCTCGGCAAAATAACTTCCCTCGAAGTCAGAGCCTGGGGCTTCTGCACCCCATCATGTGCGGGCTTAACTGGATTGTCCCAGCTTCTAACCCTCTCCTGCTCACACCTGCACAATCCAGAGGAGACCCCTGCCTTTGCCCCAATCCACGAGGGTCAGTGGGTGTGGGATAGGAACTGTGCCTGGAAGTGGAGGGGGCCTGGGCAGGGAGGGAAGCTGGTGTCCAGCGTCCATAAGCCCACTAAAGCAGCCCCCTCTGTGCCCTGACCCCTCCTGCCACTGCTTGCCATGGGGCCTCCTCTCTGTCCTTTTGGGGTCTTGGGAGGATGAATGACCTCACACCTGAGAAGTACCCGGGGTTACTCGGAGAGAAAAGGCCAGAGAGATCCAAGGTGAGATGAATTATGCATAAGCACACTTGTTTTTTAGCACTTCTGTTTACTGCCAGGGCAGAAGGGGAAACATAAGAAGTTTGGGGTCAGAGGATCAAGGCGAGAAGTGGGCCTTGTCCACTTAACAGGTGTGGGCAAGTTGCAACCTCTTTGAGCCCCAAAGCAGACAAAATGGCACGTAGGCAGGGCCAGTTAAAAGCGCAGCGTGGATATCAGTTTCCTTACCTGTAAACGGGGATTACAAGAGCACCAGGCGGCCAGCGTCGCTGTAAGGAGTGACAGCCAGGTGCTTGGCTGGGAGCTGCACAGGTATGCTCAGGACACGTGAGCTATCATTACTGTCATCGTTATTGCTATGGGGGAGCAGGGAGCTGCAGGGACAACAGCCTGAGGATGGGCAACGCCACCCAGGCCTGGAAACCCTCAGTGTCCATCCCTAGGTCAGCACCCTGGGCCAGCAGCAGGGACTGTGCAGGGCCCGGCAGCACAGTGACTTACACAAGTTCCAAAGCTCAGGAGACCAGCACACTCCTCCCGGCTGAGAGGTGGCGGTGGTGGGGGAGAGCTGGCTAAGCTGCCTGGGCTCCGGACAGCCAGCAACCAGAGGCTGCCCTCCCCACCCCCAGTGTGGGGCCGGGATACCCCAGGGCTAGGATAGGCGTGGCCAGCCAACCTCCTGGAGTTGTGCCCACGTGGAAAACTGTCACCAAGCCTGAGCAGGAACGCTCCTCTGGTTGCCCTCTGAGCCCCGCGTCCTGAGTGTCCTCCTCCTGACTCCGTGAGGCTGGCCACAGGCAGGACCTCAGGCAGGGGGGCACCCGGCCCTCTGCCTGGCTGTGGGCCCCTCCTTAGGGTCCCAACCATGGGAAAGTTAGGGCTCTCTCCTCCCTGGGATGCCAGATCCATCAGCCTCTGTTGGCCTAAACTGTTCCCCTCCAGCCGGGGGAGACCAGAGTCACAGCATTCCATGCAGCTGCTGTCACGTCCCCTCTATCCAGGGGAGAACCGGGGAGCTCAGGCTGGAAGGCCATGCCCTCAGGAAGGCAGGCGGGAGGGGGAGGGTTCAGGCTCCTGGGCAGGGAGGAGAAATCAATTCTAGTGCCTGGGGCTGATTCATCTGATAGGGGTGAAGGAAAGGGCAAGGCAGGGCTGGTTGGCGTAGGGCGAGGGAGCGGTGGAAGGAAGGCCCAGCTGCTCCAGGAAAGTCTGGGGCAGCTGTGACTGTGCAGAAGCTCCTGGCTTGGGTCATGTGCTCCCCGGCCCCTGGCCAGACAAAAGTCCCATTGATGACGCCCCTCGCCCCCATGGCCCGGGCCAGTGCCCCAACCCAAGGGCTCTGCGGGCCCCTCCTGCTCCTCACTGACAATCCAGCCGGCGCTGCCACCCTGGCACGCCAAGCATGCCAGCCCAGGCCCTCCGAAGCCACATGCGTGGGCGAGGCCGGGCAGTGTGGGGGCAGTATCGCGGCCTATGGGGCGTGGTGCTCCCTGGTTATGCAGCAGGGCTGGAAGCCCAGAAGCAGCAGCGGACCTCCCACCTGCCACCTTCGCCCGACCCCACCCACCTTTCAGAAGGGCAGGCCCTTGGGCAAACAGTCGGCCAGGTGCAAGCAGCAGAGCAGATGCAGGGCTGGGCAGAATAAATACCGTGGGGCTATGCTGTGTCCCACCCACTGCCCGACAGCTGCTGCTGGTGCCCCCCGAGCCGTTGTCCCACGACATTTGTGGAGGACCCCTCAAGGTGAATGACTTCCCACTGCCCCCCACCCCCACCCCCAGGAGCCTAAGAGATGAAAGTGTGAGGTGGGGGAGGGGCAGCAACAGGGGAGACCTGGGGCTCCTAGGGTGGGCTGCCACCCCTCCTTCTCCTGCCCATGGAGCCTTCTCTCAGGGACAGGGTAAGTGGTCCAGCAGGAGAGGAGAGATGCTGGAGAGGGTCAGGCCAACTGGGCACCGAGGCCTCGGCTTGGCCATGTCCTGGCTGGGTGACCTTGGGCGAGCTGGGGAGCCCTGGGGACAGGGATGCCCACTACATAATCCTTGCGAAGACTAAATAGTGATGCCCACATGGGAACTCCTAGCATAGCCCTGGCACAGCCTGGGGACATGGGGCAGTCCTGGGGCACGCTGCAGGGTGAGGGGCAGGCACTGTTGGCACCGGCATTCTGAGGGGATGCTCACTTGGCTGTTCCGTGGCACCCCTGCTCCCAGCCCCCTCGTGGGGGAATAGGGCCAGCACCAGCCTGCTAAGCTGTGGCTGCAGGACCAGCCAGTTGGGAAGGACCAGTCCAGTTCCACACCATCAGCAGGGGCCGCTCAGGCCTGGACCCAAACTCAGGGCCCCTCCACTCCTGGCCTAGATGCCTGGGCTCCCCACTAGGCCAGAAGTTCCCAGAGGGCAGGGCTGTACCTTCCGCATATCTGTGTCCTTGGCACCCAACACAGTGCCTAGAGGCTACTCAAAAAGTGCCAGGGGCCCAGGGCCCAGTTCCTTGTTCACAGATCCCACTGCCGGCAAAAGAGACTCAGAGACAGTGTGTGGGAAGCAGGGCAGACTGAGCATCCCCAAAGAAGCAGGTGGGGGCTCGAGATTCCCTCTCCTTTGGCAACTGTCCATGCTACAAGCACCAAGCTTCACCTACCGTTGGAGACAGTTTGGGGGCTTGCAGGCGGCCTCCCCAGCTCCAAAAGCAGAAACCAAAGTTAACAGGCGGGGTGAGCACAGGGAAGGGAAGTGCAACCGGAACTGCAGGGAGAAAAGGAGTTGTGGCGGCCATCTGCTGTGAACAAGATGTTTGGAGAACACACGCTCCTCAGCTCTGAGGTCTCCCAGCCAACTCGCGGAGGGCCGGGCCGCCCCTCTGCAGATGGGAGCTGGCGGCTCAGCCAAGCCCGCAGAGGCCCTGCAGCAAGGGGTGCCGGGGCTGTCGCCTGCCTGTGCAGACCCTCCGGCTGCCCTGGTCTGACCTCATGATGCTCCTGCAGACCTCCAGATCCCAGGTCGGGATCTCTTCCAGGGAGCCCCCTGCAGGCTCTGGAGAGCCAATTCCACAGCAGTGATGATGATCATGCAAACCGCACGATAATAAGGGCAGCCCCAGCTACTGTTCATTGACCCTGTCCTGGAAACTGCTCATGTTATTTCACCACTCGGGGTGGTGGGCTGGAGGAGGAAAGGAAGCCCCCAAGAAGGGACCCCAGCTCTGCTGCCCACCACCCAGAGGAAAAGGTCCTGGGGCCCTGCCTTGTTCTCTAAAGCTGTGTGTTCTCTACAGAACTGGAGGGCACCAGGGCAGAAGGAACCTTCCAGGTGAGGAAGCCACAGAGAACTGCCACAGGCCACACCAAGATGGAGCAGCCGGCCAGGGCAGAACCCAGCGCCCTACCCTGCAGCCCTGCTCCCTCCTCTTGGCAGCCTCCGCCCTCACCCTCCACGCCACCTGGCCTGCCCACTGGAGGGGTCCGAGTCTGACCAGGTAGACACAGTTTCTTTAAAGAGAGGCACCCGGGCGGGCCATGGTGGCTCAGCAGGCAAGAATGCTTGCCTGCCATGCCAGAGGACCCAGGTTCGATTCCCAGTGCCTGCCCATGTAAAGAGAAACACCCTTTGAGGGCCAGGGCGGGGCTGAGTCTGCCTGGAGGGCCCTTTCCAGTTCTGCAGTGGTGGCTGCCACCTCAGAGCAGGCCAACCTGAGGGCTGGGCACAGACAGCCACATGCCTTCCCGGGACACCTTGTCCCGTGCCTGCCCACAGAGGGATGCATGTGGCCCTGGCAAGTGGGGCCAGACATGCCCAAGGAGTTGGGTGCCGGTCATGCCCGGCCAGCAGAAACCACTGCATTTCTCAGCAGGCAAAGCCGGTGAGTGGGTGGGGAGAGAGGAGTCCGGAATGTCCCCCTTGTGCCCTGAGCCCTGGCCACCTGGCCCACTGGGGCCCCATCCTCTGCCATTCCAACCCGGCAGGGTCAGACGGCAACCCTCCCTCCCATCAGCAACCACGAGGCAGGGCCTCTGGGGCCAGAATCCCAGAACTGCACATCCCATCCCACCCCCTCCCATCCCGGCTCACCCCACGCAGCTCTGCTGCCACCGCCCCCACAGGCCTGCTCGCAAGCCGCTCGCTCCACATTTCTGTCTGCTCCGTCCTCCCCCAGCCCCCCCTCTGTAGCTGCGACACCTCCACCCCACTGACGTGCCTGCGCTGCCTGCTCTCTGCCGAGGGGAGCCGCCCTGAACGGCACAGCAGCTGGGTGCTGGGATGCGGGCAGGGGCGTCGCCAGTCCCTCCCAACTCCCAACCGGGCAGACTCCCCCCACCCCCAACCCTGCTAACACCCACCAATGCTCCCGGACAGCTGTGGGCCCCCAGGCTGTGCACAGACTTATGTGAATTTTTTGGGGGGGGGGGGGGGGTCTGCAGTATTATCCCTTCGTCTGGGGGGGGTCCTTGGGCCCTGGCTGAGTTATTGGGCTGGCCCCCCGCTTCCTGCCCCTCATATTACCCCTTTCTGGGTCACCCTGTCTGTGAAATGCCTGGGAATCACGGGAACCACTGGTTTCTCTGTTCTGGGGGAGGGGGGACAGGCATTTCCCCTTTAAGGGATCTTTCGGGGAGCGGCCCCCAGCTGGACTCAGGTCTCATTCCCCCTGTGTTGGGGAATGGGGGTGCTGTGCTTAATGGAGAGCTGGGCCTCGGGGTCAGAAGGTGGCCAGAGGGCTGCAGGGCAGGAGGGGGGCCTGAGAGTGCTGCAGCTGGGGAGGCGGAGGGAGGGTAACTGCCCACGCCTGCCTATGGCCAGGGCCCAAGGCCACCCCCAGGCCCCTCGGCCCAGCCCACCCAGTTTTCTGTTCTCGGGGCTCTGTCTTCCCGACCGATGTGTGAGTTGCTGTCGCTACCCAGACACCTTCACAAACAGCTCCTGCCTAGGCTGAGGCTCAGCCAGGCCGAGGTGAGTCAGCCAGGGAAATCCCGGCTCCGGCGCCCACTGCTGGGTGACAG
Source organism: Tamandua tetradactyla (assembly GCF_023851605.1). Lineage (NCBI taxonomy): Eukaryota > Metazoa > Chordata > Mammalia > Pilosa > Myrmecophagidae > Tamandua > Tamandua tetradactyla. Next base: position 13,465,447 of record NC_135335.1, read on the forward strand.
TTCTGCTGACACCTACGTAGCGGGGCGCCCTTGCCCCTCCCCGCAGAGGGCGAGAGGAGCGCCTGGGCTCCCCCACCCCCACTTCCTGCTCCCTGAGTGTGAGCCAGGCGGGGAGGAGTCATGGATGGGCCCTGAGGAGGGGCTCCTGTCCGGGCCTGGCTCCGTGGCCCCGGGCTTGGCTGGCAGCTCCGTGCCTCCATTCTTGGTGTAAAGGCAGCGAGGGGTCCCCGGGGGGAAAAGGCTGCTGCCTGGCCCCTGCTTGCCAGGGCCTCCCCGGGTGGGGTGTGGATCCCCTGCCTTGTTCCTACAAGACCTTGCCCCTTGTCCATTGCCCCAGGGTCCCTGTGTTACCTGGGCCTTGCACCCCCAAGCACGCTCTCGTGGACCACGAAGGGCAGGGTGAGGAGAGGACCCAGGCCGAGGCCTGGAGCCGACAACCTGCCTTAGAGAAGGGAGGAGGGGGCAAAGACGAGAGCAAGGCCAGGGAAATCGCCTGAAAACGCTGGGCCCAGCAGGCCGGGAGCACAAAGCCTCTTTACAGCAGGATGTCCTGTCCCTCAAGAAACACGACCAGCTCCCCACAAACCCGCCAGACCGGTTGGCACTAGCAGCCACCTCGTGGGCAAGAAGGCTGCCTGGTGGTTGTGGGGCTGACACTTGCCCAGGTAGGGCCATCTCCTAGGAGGTAGATGAGGGGAGTGAGGTGACAAGGTCCTGAACCCACCCCACCCACTGCCCCTGTGGCCATGAGATTGAGCCCAAGACCAGGGCAGGACAGCAGATCTAGGGACTTCTGTTCCACTCATCAGGACTTCAGAAGGGGCTTCTGGAAACAGGAACATGAAGTTGGCAAGCCCTGCCCTCTGTCCTGCTCACAGTACAGATCAAAAAGGAACTTGTATGCTGTCCAGCAAGAGCTGTGATGCCAGGACGGCTAGGCAGGGTTTGGAAGGGTAAATGAGAGTTCACCACCAGGCAGATGATGGGGTTTCAGAAAGCAAGGCTTGTTCTCCTCTTCTCCTCAGCCCACCCCATCCACAGAAATCCCACAGAGCTGACAAGTGGATGTGCCAGATTCCAGCCACTGCACAGGCCTCTGCTAGCCCTCCTGCCCTCGTAGGCATTGGGCCAAATGCTGCCATGAGCTCCCAGCTCCTGTGTCTGAATTGCTTGGGAAAGCTGCAACTTCTGCAGGTTCCCAGGGCAGGGAAAAGCATGGATGTGAGTACCCAGAGAAGGCAGCGGGGAGCGCTGCTTTTACAGCATCACAGGCAGACACGCCCTCTTCTCAGAATGAAGAGCCCTCTGGTACTCAGATTCCAGAGGTGTGGGCAGACAGGCATGTCAGGTTGCCCCAGTCCCTTTTCAGCTTTGATCTTGGGGCGCTGGGTGGGTTTTTCCTTTAAAAAAAATAACAATAAACCCTCCATGGTTTATCCTAAAAGAACAGGTCTCTTGAGCTTCCCAGGCCAGGAAGTTGGTGACTGGGGAGACCCAGAAACCCATCAGTTAATTTGAAAGAAGACTGAAAACATGTGATGACACAAATCCCATGGGTTTACTTAAATGTCTAAACCAAACGGCTCGGATGGATTTAGTCCCATGTTCCCTTCCCACTGAGCCACTCAATGAGAAAGCAGCCCAAAGACATGGAGCTTGAGAGCTGCTGGGGGCTGATGGAAACGGTGTCTCAGAGGCAAAGGTCCCTGCAGGGGACAATGGAATTAAACTAGCTTTGGCCAGGAGATGATGAAAAGTTGACCCCTGGCCACGGGCAGCACAAAGCCTACTCAGTATTAGAGCCAGGCACTCCTGTGATCCGTGAATCCAGAGCCCAGAGCCGTTGGAAGAAGCTGGTGCCATAGCAGCACTGGCTTCCCTTCCTCCTTTCACTCGCCTGGGGCCCCTGCTCCAAGCCCTTGCCTGGAAGGCCCTGCCCTGAGCAGCTGCTTCTGCACAAACTCACTCAGCAGCTGGAATAGACATATGGGGTCTTTTTGGGCAGCAAGAGTAGCTCAGAAAACCAGGCAAGGGAGTGGGAGTGGGAAGGCACGTGGTTCCCTTGAAGCTCAGAGCTGGAAGAGCCCTGGGGAATCAGAGCTCAAGCCTCCCCAGTTTCCCAAATCTTAGTAACGAGGACCCTAAGCCCAGGCAGGTACACTGATAGACCTCCAAACTCACACAGTTATGGGCTCCCGCACTGTTCTCAGCCGAATTCCAAGACTCATCCGTTCAACCATTATTTCTGAACGCATCCCATGTGCCTAGACTCTGGAACTTAGGTTTACACACCAAGGAGATACCCAGATGAAACTGTGAACTCAGCCCCAGAGGCCTGCAAGCTGGTGGGCCTCCCATCTCTCAGCTCTTCCCTCCCACTCTTTCCTCTTATGGAAAATGGAGGAGGTGCTCATGCCCTGTTGGTGGGAATGCAAAATTATGCAGTCCATGTGGAAAACAGTTTGGTGGTTCTGCAGAAAGCTCAGTGTAAAATTATTCTATGACCGAGCAATTTCACTCCTGGGTATATGCCCAAAAGAACTGAAAGCAGGGACTTGGACAGATGTTTGTACACCAGCGTTTCATCACAGCATTATTCACAATAACCAAATGTTGACAGCAACCCAAGTGCCATCAACAGATGAATAGATAAACAAAATGTGATATATCCGTACAACGGAATATTATTCGGCCACATGAAGGAAGGAAATGTTGATTCATGCTATAACATGGATCAACCTCGAAGACACGATGCTGAGTGAAAGAAGGGGCAAACAGTGTATAAGTTAAGCAAGTTCACAGAGACAGAAAGCAGACGAGTGGTTACCAGGGGCCGTGGGAGGGGAGATGGGTATATTACTTAATATGTACAGAGTTTCTGTGTGGGGTGACAAAATAAGTTCTGGTAATGAATGGGGGTAAAGGGAGCACAATCCTGGGATGGTGATTAATCCCACTGAGTTGTGCACCACAAAATGGCTCAGATGGAAAAATTTTTTTCATATATGTTACCAGAATAAAATTTAAAAAAAAACAAAAAAAAAACAGAGGCGACGCCCTTGTCCTTGCCAGGAAAGACTCAAGACAGAAAGGAAGTAAGGAAGCAGGAGAAACTAAGTGAGGGATGGAAGGCACCAGGCAGAGCCTGAAGTTGGGGGAGGGGGTAGGTCCAGTGGACAGGGCATGTCTACTAGCTGGTGGCAGCCACAAGAGAACATTCTATAACTTGGGGGGCCTGGACTAAGCGTTTTTCTATAGACCCATTCTTCCTATTACAAAACACATGTTCTCTATCGAAAACAGGAAAAAAAAAAAAAAAAAAGGAAGAAAACAGAAATCACCTGTGCTCCCTCTGGAAAAATTACTATTAACTAGTAACATTCTTCAAGCCTTTTCTTTTTTCTTTTCTGTCCAAATATGGGACCCGTTCTGAGACCTACTGCTTTATTTTTCACTTACCTAGGGAAGGTGAGCTTTTCTCTTCATTAAACATTTCCCCACCATAATCTTTCCTCATAATTGCGTAGTCTGTGTTCATGACGGAAGCCAGTTTATTCTACCAATTCCCTACTGGTGAGCATTACTTTGCATCTCTCCTCTTGCTGTGAGCAAGTCCTGGCAGCTGGGCCCCAGGCAGAGCGGCCGTGGGACACTGGGCTCCGGGGGCAGGCCTGTGCAGGAGGCTGGGACCCCAACTCCCGACCTAGTGCTCGGTTTCCCCTGGCAGGGGCAGAGCTTCCCGCACCAGACGTTTATGTCCAGGGCAGGGTGGGGGGATGTCTTCTCCACAGCCTCTAAAACAGTGATTCCCAGAAACTCTCAGACCTGAATGGGCAGGAGGGCAAAACCTGCAGATTCCCAGGCCTCCCACTGTGAAATTCTGAGTCAGGGTAGGGAGGGCCAGGAACCGATATTTCAAGCCAGTTCCACCATCGCCGAGCCCCGATGCTGATGCTAATCCATTGCTTCTCCAACTTCAGTGCACAGAAGGAGCGCCTCGAGAGTGGTTAAAACACAGATTCCTGGGCTTCGCTCCCAGAGATTCTGATTCGGAAGTGGGGAGGGGGGAGATTCTTGTCTACACACCCCCAGCTGCTGCTGCTGCTGCCGGCTCCTGGGCCATGCTTGGAAGAGCACTGAACTAAACCCAGGCTGGCCCTGGGTGCGAAAACAGGCCGGGGACAGGTGATGGGCATTTTTCATCCACATGGCTCATCCCAGCGAACACTCATCAAGCACTGACTACGGGTCAAGCTCTATGCCCTGGCTACCCAAGGTGTGATCCCTGGGCCAGGAGCTGCCGCAGCATCACCAGCCATATGTTGGAAATGCAGCTCTTGGCCCCCAGCACAGACTGAATGGTGATCTGCAGAGCAGCAAGCTCCCCAGGTACCTGCGTGCCTCTTAAGGAAGTCCTCTGCAGAATCCTTGGCATGCTGCATCCCATTCATCCTTCTCACACTTCTCACAGGTAAGGGCTGATGATTCCCCCCTATTTCCCTGGGGTAGAAACTGCAGCTGAGAGGTTAAGTGACTTGGTGAAGGTTGCACAGCTAACAGGAGCACCTGGGGCTGGAAGCCTGCGTTCTGGATGCAGCATCATGACACCCGCCTCTTCCTTATACCCATTCCCCAAGGGGGGCTCGCTCTCACCCCTTTACAGATGAGACCACGGAGACTCAGAGAAGTCAAGTCAGCTGGCCCAACTCCCCTGGGAAGCCATGGGGCTGGGTCTGCCCCTTTGCCATCTCCACACCCGAGTTCATTTCTTTACAGCACAGAAGCAAAGCCCAGGGCTAGGTGGGGTGGCTAACCCCAAAGCCTGCAGGCTCTGAAGACCTGTTGGGGGGCAGGAGGGGGAACTGGGGCGGTGGAACCAGGAGCTCGGTTTGGTCTGAGCACATTCTTTCATTCGCAGCAAGACTCAGTTCTGTGAGCCTTTTGAAAGGAAGAAGAGAATAGCTGTGCGGGGCCCGACCAGGCCTGACTCTTTCAAGTTTCCAGTCGCTGCCATTTCCAATTACAACTTCAGAGGGCTCCTATAATTTATACATCCCAGGATGCACCGCTCCAGCTGCTTTATGATGGGAGTTCATTACACCATTAAGGTTAAACTTTCATAAAGCACTGAGCAGGTGGTGGGCTGGGCGCCCGGCTTAGTTACTGCCGCCGGAAGCCTGCTGAATGGGGTTCACCTGGCGAAAGGAGGGGGAGTCGAGACTCTCTAAAGGGGCCAAGAAACAGAGAAGGCGGCTCCCGAGGTGACCAGGCCCTCCATCAGCCCGTTTATCAAACTGTGCGGTGAGCAGGCAGGCAGCCAGGAGAATAATCGGAAACAGCCCAGCACCACTGGTAGGGGCATGGGAGGTGAGAACAAGCCTGCATGAGCCTGAAAACCACCTGCCCGGGCCAGCGGGTCCGAGGAGGGCCGTGATGGAAAACTGGGAGTGGCAAGGCGGCTGCTAGCTGTGGACAAATGGGGAATGGCAAGCGTTGTTCGGGGCGGGGGGAGGCTGGTCCTCGCAGTGAGAGGGAACCCTCTTTCTGTAAGACCCTCTTCTTTCTCTGGCTCACAGCGTCCCCAAACCTGAGGCAAGGTGGGGAGAGCACGAATGAACACCCCAAGAGCAGGCGCCAGACGGCCGGGGGTCTGAGTCCCGGCCTGCCAGCTGCAAGGACATGCCCTCTAGCAGGTTCCCTCAGTTCTCCCAGGAAGCTGAGGTCCTCGACCTGCACTTATCTGCAAAGCACGAGGGTTGCCCCCTCCAGAGCCTGGAGTCAGGGGGGTTGCCCGCTAAATGGAAACTGCCACTCTTCTCTGCATTAAATGAGTTATTGTGCAGAAAGCACTCAGAACAGGGCCTGGCAGACAGGACTCCCGACGACAAGGTGCTTGTTGTCGTGTTTGTCACTGCCACCGCTGTCGGATCTGTAATGCCTATTTATGTGCCAGTCACTAGCGAGGGAGTTATCCTGAGGACAAAGTGGTAACTTTTCTCTTATTATTTCCAGCTCCAGATACGGCACCGAGCACATGGTAGGCGCTCAATTAATGCCCCCGAGTGAACGGGTGGGTGGGTGAGTGGCGACAACTGGCAAAACTAGTCTCTGCTCAATGGCCTGGCCTCGGTCCCAGAGGAGGTGTCAGAGTAAGACCGAGTTCTTTTCAGAGGTATGAAACTAAAACAACCTCTTGAGAAAAATTCCTTAAGTTCCTGGGAGAAAGGAAAGGCAGAGGCAGCTGGTTTTCCGGCTCCCGGGAAGGCTGGTCTTGACTCGGGCTTCGAGGCAGGAAGGGTCCTCTTCCTTCACGTCCTTGGGACTGGAGAGGATTTGCTGAGACTGGGGCTTTGCGGCCCCCTCAGGCTGGACACCCCTCACCCTGGGCCGGGCCCGCCTGACAGCAGCTGCCGTGACTGACAGGCTCGAGATTGGTCAAGGCTGGTGGCGCTCTTGGCCGTGAGGACAGGTCGTGCCCTTCACTCGTGGGTCGGACAATCTCACGGCCAGGCTGTCACCCTGCAGTCCCATGGGGGAGCCCCTTAACATGGTGGGGGGTGGGGTGGGGGTCAGAGAATCTGAAGGAAGAAACTGGCTTCCCTTACAGGCCTCAGGAGAGGAAAAGGTACACAATGAAAAGACAGCCCGACAGAAGAGGTGCCAAAGGGAAGGAAACCAAGACTGAGTGAGCAAAAGGAACTAGGGTGCGCGGACAGGCTCCGAGAGGGCTGGGCAGGGGAAGATGCTGGGGGGGATGGTGAGACCCAGGCAGCTCTGAGAAGCGGGAGGGGCGTGAAGCCCAAGGGGTGGCCTATGTGCCAGGAGCCGTGCTCAGGCTGCCTGGCTGCAGGGGAGAACAGGACAATCGAGGGCTCCCACGGCGGCGACTGGGAACAGCGGTTACCGTTTACTGAGTGTCCCTGATGAAACTGCATCTGCGGCTTTCTGACAACAGCGCAATACGCCACATCCCGTTTTAGAGATGAGGAAACCGAGGCTCAGGGACGTTAAGTGACTGGCCACGTGGTGGTGGATTCTAATGTGACCTCACCTTTACGGTGCAGCCCACGTTTGGAGGCCTATGCCATGCTGAATTGAGAGCAAGAGAACAACCCAGAAGAGAAAGCCCAAGGAAAAAAAGATGGCACAGCCCCGGGGAGCAGGCGGTCCACGCGGGTGAAGCGAGCAGGTGCTGGCTGGGAGGCAGGGCCCTGGGGTGACTGCTGGGCCGAGGGCTACCCTGCGATGCCGCAGCCTGCCCTGAACTGCAGCAGAGCAGCTGTCCCCGGGTAGCGGGGAGCCTCGATGCAGTGGGAGGTGGCTTAAGGGCGTGCCCGCAAGCCTGATGTAATCCCTGTCTGCAGAAGGCGGGAACTTGGGAAGTGAAACCAAATGTCACCTAACGGCCATCTGGCCACAAACTTCCAGCCCGTGCTGCCAGGCCTGCCCAGACGGTCTGGGGGCTTGGCCTTCCTCGATGGGGAAGGGGTCCCCGGCAGCAGGCACTGATTTCCCCCGCCCCAGCCTGGTGCTGAAACACCCTCAGGGTGGAGCTGAGGGGGAAACAAGACGGTTTCTGGCCAATGCCCTGGGAACCCCGCCACAAGAGGCTGACGGCTTCCCTGCTTTCCAGAATAAACATGGGGCTCACCTCTTCCCCAGGCTTTCTGCACAGTTTAAGGGGTGAGGGGAAGTCCAGACAGCTGCTTGTCGTAAGCTACGCTCCTTCCTCACCAAACTCAGCCTGAGTCGACCTGGTTAGGGAGCCCAGGTGTGTGGAAGCAGTGCCAAGGGTCCCAGATGTGCCTCCCACCTTTCCACACCATCAAGGGACCTACCCAGCATGGGAGGGAACACCCCCAAGGAACCAGGCATTGCTCGGCTAACCAAGATACCAGACTGGGTGCCTGGCATCTACCTGAGGGGCCCCATGTCCCACTTTGGGCCACACAGAGTCCTTGTGCAACTTCCTACCAGTTGGCGAGCTGTGGAATTCATCGGCCCCTCTAGGGCGGCACAGGGGGTGGGTGATGGCTGGGCCTGGCCTGGAGCATTCCTGGACTTCAGGGCAGCTCTTGAATTTCATAAACAAGCAATTCTAACCCCGGATTAGTGCAAGGTTTTTCCCGAAGCCCTTTCCCATCCAGGATTGCCTTTGAGCATGGAAACAACCAGTAAAGGAGAAACATGATCGTTGCTGTTATACAAATGGGGAAACTGAGGTGCAGAAAGGATCAGTGACTTGTCTCAAGTTGCCCAGCAGAGCCCAGGAGAGAACCCAAGCCCAGCACTTGGGACGTTCCTTTTTGTCTCCCTAAAACCACCCACAAAAGTGGTGAATCCTGCCTGCCTCTTGGGGTGGTTACGAGGACCGATGGAGCTCATGTACACAAAGGGCTTACCATGGGGCCGGGCCTACTGGATCTGTGCTCCTCACATGTTACTTTGCTCTCCTTCAACGAGGACACGGACGAGTGATGGGAACAAGGCTGGGACATTTAACAGCACATCCTGGCTCAGAGGAGAGCCAGGGCTTTGCCCGCCTGCTGCCACCCCCACCACTGCATAGATGAGCCAGTCCTGGGGTCCAGAGACAAGAGGGCAGGCAGGGCGTAGGGCACAGAGAAAGGCCTCATGGGGTGGGGAGTTCCGTGGCACCTTCAGGACAGGTAGAGCTGGGAGATGGGAGGGAAGTCAGGGGAGGGAGACTCAAAGGAATCCATCCTGGCTTCAAAGCCTGCTCGCCACCTGTCTGCTGTGTGTCCTTGGGCAGGTAACTCAACCTTTCTAAACCTCCTGTGAGACAGAGCTGGGGGGTTCCACCAGGGCTGCTGCAGGGAGTACACAAGAGTCTCCTCTCGCTCTTCCCTGCCCCTTCCGGTTCCTCGGCATTCACAAAATGGAAACTACTGCTATTATTACTACTGTTTGAGGGCTGAGTAGGGGGAAATGAGGTCGGAAAAGTCTCTGGAAGCCAGACACCCTGGTGGCCTCCCTGATTCCAAACTCTGAAAGAGTCTGACAAAAGCCAAGGGTGGGGCCCTGGTCCACAGGCAGGCAGCGTGACAGAGGAGGGGCAGTGCCCCCACGGCAGGCCTCCTCTCCCCACTTCCACGTGCCCTGCCACCGCAGGAACAGCCACAGGCTGGGAGGTGCAGGGAGGATTGCATACAATGAAGAGACATCAATAATGAATTAACCTCAAGTAAGTCCAGGGACATCAATCATAAATTAATTAAGTGGCTCGTGGAGAAGCAACGAGAGGGGCCTGTCGGGAATGAACTGGAGGCTGCACCTGCCTCACCTGACACTGGCCCAGCCCACTTGGACTCGGCAGGCTGCCTCCGAGTTCCAGGTGTAGGAAGTCGTTCTCAGGAGCAGCCCCCCCCCCCCAAAAAAAAAAAACACAGGTGAAGACAAGCCCCGTTCTCCTCCCACATGCCCCCCAGTACAGAGAACGCTCAAACGCTGACAAGGGTTTTGATGGAACTTCCCAGAATAGTAACCTCCTGGGTTGAACTCAGGCAGGCGAAAATTTCAAGGGGTAATTTGGTGAGAAAATGATCAAGCGCCTGGAAGTAAGTGCTAGGAACATGGGGACCCCCCTCGGTGGGTCTCGCAGGCGGTACAAACGGCCCCCCAGGGTTCCTCAAGGCCTCGCACTCACACTCGTGGCCTGGCACAGACAGGATCCAAAGTCAAGTGTGGGAAACCCATTGCAGGCCTGGACTCCGGACCCAGCTTGGATTCAGGCCCTGTCTCCTGCCCCTTCCCCATCCCCACGCCCACTTGACCAGCCGGACAAATCTCGTGGTCCCCACTTCCCCTCCCCATAATCTCTCCCACTTGGTCTCTCCCCTTCCTCCCCAGCGTGGCCCCCACCAAGCCCTCTGCACCTGGGCACCTGCCCTAGACACCAGCTGGGCAGTATCCCTGGCACCTGCTGCCAGATGCCTCTGCCGGGGGGGGGCAGTGCCAGCCCCCCCACTCCTGCTCAGGGCACTTCAGCGACTGAAGTGTTTCCCACAGACCCACGACCAAACCTTCAGCCCTGCAGTGGTAACCCTTGAGGACCCAGTGCCAACTCAAGTTTTTCAACCTCAGCTTCCGTGGCTTCCATTCCTGCACCCCATACTCAAGCCAGGCTGCGACCAGGCAGCCCCTCGCTTTCCTAAACCACATCTCCCCTTGCTGCTGTTTCCTCTACGATCGCCTTCCCGAACCTGAGCCCCACCGGTCCTGGGCCCAGGTTAAAGGTCACCAGGGTCCCAGCTCCCCCCACCTCCCTAGTTGAAGCCAATGGCACCCCATCCCCACCCCAGACTGTGCAGTATAGACCTTTACATCTGCCCCATATCTTCTCAGAAACCGTGAACACCTTAAGGGCAGGGTCAACCTCTCAGAAGCTCTGGCGGGTCCTCACGGCCTCCCCCCACCCCCAGACCTTGCACACAGTTGGTGCTTTCCCCAGGGCAGGGACACTCTGCAGGATACTGCTGACAGAGGCACAAGGTTCTGTCCATCCCTAGGGCAAGGTGGAGCCATCTTCTCCTCATCAAGAAACGGGCCCTGCTGGAGGATGGCCTCCCAGGCGCTAATGGAGGCAGATCACGCTGTGACCACTTTTCTAGGGAAAAGCTTCTCACTTTAACAGCAAAAACCTCTGAGTGCCTGCTTTCGTCAGGATCTCTCTTCTCAGCAGGAAATATATCATCACGGATCTCCCTGTGGGAGGTTTTAGGCCCTCATCTTATATGAGATGAGGAAACCGAGGCAAAGAGGGGCTCCAGGATTCAAACCCAGGTCTGTTTGACTCCAGACCCCAAACGCATCAAGCCCGGGGGCTCTAATGCTATCCCCTGTCACCTGGGTGGACTGTCCCCAGCCTACTTCCAGGTGGGCTTTTAGTAGGAGCGTGGAAGCAGGTATGTGCGAGGCCCCCACAGGCAGTGCACATGTGGGGCTCTGGGAGCCACAGCTTCAGCCTGAGCTTCCTTCTAAGGAATCCCGAGAAAGCAGAAAGGCTCCTCGCGTAAGAATCACAATGGAGGTGACGAGCCCACCTCCCCACCCTCCCGGAGCTGGAAGGCAGTCTCTCTCGCGCTGGTGCCCAGCAACGCCCACGGACGCTGGGCCGGCCAGACCCGGGAGCCCACGGGTTCCCACGGGGCCCCACGGCACCAGGCGCTCCACTCCCCCTCAGCCCTCACTTCCCACGGAAGCGCTCCGGGCACAAGCAGGCTCCACGCCCGGGCCATCCCGGGCAGCCCTGCCCTCATCTCCGCCAGCCTCGTACAGGGTTCGGCGCTCCTGAAAGTAACACCGTCTCCCGCGTCCACGCCACTGTCCGTCCTCCATTGTCCTCGCTGGCCAAGGTCCCCACCGGTAAGGCTGTTTCCTGACCCACTTCCCCCACCCACCCCACTCCCACACCCGTCTTGACTCACATACTCCCCCGGCCACTCCAGAGAGATCCAGCACAGCCAGAGTTGGTATCAGAAAGCCAAAAACATACATAAGTAAAGAGAAGAAAATCAAGATAAACAGTGTTCAGCCCTGCCCGCGGGGGTGGTAACCGCAGCCTGCAATGTCCCAGGCTCCGCGGTTCGAAAAGACTTATCTTCCTCTGACCACATGCTCATTGATATTTCCCCCAGCGCTACTTGCCCGGTCCGCCGGAGTGTAATGGAAAGCTATTCCGATGAGAAATGGAGCTCAGGTGGAGTGCTGGCCAACAGGTGATTAAGTCCTGAGGTCCCCCTCTGGTCCTGGGGAGAAGAGCTGCAGAGAAGTACGGAGAGGGACTTGGGGTGGAGGCGGGGAGTGGCCTCCACCGCAGCCCCTAGGTTAAGGCTCCCTGCTTTGGCTTGGCATCCTCTGTAGTCAGCCATGCCCAATTCCCTGGCACCCCTGAAGGAGAGTAGCGGGTGCCATGATTTATGAGGCAGCTGAAGATGGGAAGGTTGCCAGGAGCTGAGTAAAGCAACTTTTGGGAGAAACATGGACAAAGGAAAAAGGGGTAGGAGAGAGGACCAGAGTCGAAAAATCTCAGCTCTAGCGAGCCATTGGCCCTTGATTTCCACTCGTAGGTTACCAGCCCCCGCCCCAGCTGGAATCTGCTCAATATCTGCAACTGTGCCAGGGGTGGTACCTGGCTGGGATGCCTACTGCCTCTGAAGAAGGCTTAGCTCTGCTTTTGGGAACAGAGGCCAAGTCCTCTTCTCGGTGTCGTCTGATCTGCCCCTTCTGCCACCCAGCTCTGCCGTGCAGTCCTAGCCTCCCAAGCAGATGGCAAGGGGCGGCTAAAAAGGGCTCCTGGTACCCAAAACCATAAGGCTGAGCCACAAAACAGAACAAACAGGAGGAGGATGGGAGGGGTGAGCTGAGGGGACCTGAATACTAAATATTCACAACGGGAAGGTTCCTTAATGGACTCTGCACCGGAGAAAGCTTTCCAGGCAGGACCTGAAGCGCTGCACAACTCTTGGAGCAGCAGATAAAGGCTCTGCAGGGGAGCGTGCAGGACAGGCCTCAGGCATTCCTCGGACCCAGCCGGGAACAACCAAGGAAGTACTTGCGATGCCAGGCAGTGCCCCGGCGGCAGCCACGGGGAAAGGGCGAGTCCCCCAGTATGGAAAAGTCAGCTCACCACTCTAAGCAGGGTGGGGCTGGGTCCTTCTTCTACCCAAGTGGCTTGACACGGCACACTGGACACATGGAAAAAACTTTCTGCTGCAGGGAGCAAAAGTTTGGGAAACGGGTTGCCGGCTAAGGCAGACACCCACATAGAATGCTCAAGAAACAGGGGCCCCAGTAAAAAGCCTCCCAGCCTCGGGAGTTTGTAATGTAGACTCTGCAGTCAGGAACTAGGCCCCTGGTAGCAAAAAGCAAAATAAGTCACAGCTTCTCTCCTCTTCCCTACCAGGGAAGGCCCTTTCGCAGGAGAGATGTCGGGAGGGAATAGGTGCCACATCGTTCCACCCTCTGAGGGTACCCTTGCGTCTGAGGGCGTCTCCCGCTGCCCCCAGACCCCCTGCCATCCAGCCTCAACCTCCCTTTCAGGATCTGCCAGCCCTGCACGTGTCCTGTGGATGCTCTGACCCATTTCACTTTCTCCCAGCCAAAACGCTGATGCAACTGCTTCCCACCCCCATTCTTAGAACCAAGAGCTGAAGGAAATTCCCAAGACGACACACATACACACTCACCCACTTCCCAAGCCTTCTTCCCAAAAGTTACCCCAGATCTGTCAGCCCCAGATACCCCCTAAATCTACGCAGACGAATCGGCATGTCTGCAGCCCCAGCTAAGGGCTCCCTTTTGGGCCACTCAGGCAGGACTCCATGGTTGCTGCAACCAGGCTCGAACCGTCCTCGGGAGACCTGGGGCCTGGTTCCAGCTCAGCAGGTGACTCACAGCGTCAATAGAGCCCACTTTCTCCCCTCGCCAGGAGCATTTATGATCAGGGCCTTTCATTCCCTAGGACAAGCCCTCCACCTCCCGGCTCCCTTTCTCCCCAATTCATGTTCCATGCCCCCAATTTCCTTTCACCTCCCACCCTGGTCTCTATACTTTAGGAGAATCCCTGATTTTTTGTAGAGGTTTCACCGTTGACAAAGGGCTGCCAGGCACAGCATTTCCTCCAAGCACCAGCTCCCCATCCCCCCAGCGTGATGTAGGTCTGAGAGGTAAAGTCACCTGCTGAAGGTCACACAGTTAAGTCTGGAGTCCAGATTAGCTGGCTTCAAATGCACTAGGCCCCAGCTTTAAGGAACCCCAGCAGCTTCTCCAAACAACCCCCCTGGTAAATCAGCTCCAAGCCACCACCCCGGGCTCTGGACGCCTAAATGCCATGTCTAGACCCAGCCCAAGCTTCCCCCATTTTATTCTTTTACTCCTGATTCCTCTTCCCCAAGAGGTCGGCAAAGACTTGGCCATTTCACCCATCTCCTAAGACTTGTCTGGGGGTCTGTAAATTCCTCCTCTGAGAAGTACAACGCCATGGGATGCTGAGCGAGATCCTCGTCCAAAGCTTCGCAAAGGACACGTCGGGACAGATGCAATCCTAACACATTCCAGTGGCTGCAGACTGGTCTTTCAAGCATGCCCCCACCCCACCCCCCACCCCACCCCCAGCAATCCTCTAGACCCAAAGACTTCCAATTTCAATTCCAAGCATCAAAGAAGAGAGGCAACTCCCAGATCCCAGGGAGAGAACCCATCAACCCAAGGGGAAGGTAGGGCCTGGTGACAACAGATACTTGATGCACCACACCTGTCCCCGGACTGACACCCATCACCTCTCAGCCCTACAGGGTCTTTGCGACATGCATTCGGGGACAGTGATCACCACTGTCAACCATCCAGCCCTCTCTTCTCCCCCAAAGCTGGATGAATCCATGAACCCGGGAAACTGCTGCTACCTGGACAGGGCTCTGCCCGGGTCCCCACCAGGGCCCTTGTGGCGGAAACATCTCCTGGCCTCTCTCTTTCACGTCCATTAGAAAGGCCACCAGTCTTCTCCCCACCCTTCTGCCAGCCCCAAGTTCCAGTCCTGCATACCCAGTGGGCACGAAAGGAGGATCCCCATGACACAGGCGGTGCCCCTCACCACTGCCAGGGCTGAGGATGGCTGGTTCATTCCTTCTGTCCTCCAGGCGGGGAAGGCCACCGATTCTCCCCTCCCAGTGCCCGTCAGCCCCCAGCTGTGAGGCCCGTTCTCACAGTCACACCGGGAACTCCAGCCATGCTGAGGACCCCAATTCCTGAAGCCTCCACAGCCATCACTCCAGACCATGTCCTGGCCAGAACTACTCCAAAGCCCAAACCCAGGGCACTTCTCCACACCCATGCCAGCCGCCCCACCATGTCCCCACAAGCCGGTGGCTGCCACTCCAGACCCAGACCCAGCGCCCTGCTCATCCCCGACCTGTCCAGAGCGCCGCACCCGCCACCACCACACCAAGGTGGGGTGTTGTCTTCTGACACCCCGTGCCACGGGTGTCACTATCCCTGCGTCGGTGCCAGCAGGCTCCCCGGGACCTCCCAGCTGCCACGACGCGCGTGGCAGCCGCACCTCCGCCCGCGGACGCTCCGGGGCCCGCCACCGCGCGCCCGGGGCACTGCCCTGCCCGCCACGCCGCTCGCCCCGCGCCCGCTCCCCCGGGCCTGACCCGCCGCACCCGGGACCCCCTTACCTCCCGCCCGCCGCAGGGCCCGGCCCGCCGCCGCCGCCGCCGCCGCGACCGCCACCTCCATCCTGGGCTCCCCAAGGCCCCGATTCACTAACGCCGCTTCCGCAGGGCGCCGGCGCCGGCGCGAAGGCCGCCTCCGCCCCCCCAGGGGACGCTGCGTCCTTTACGTAAACCCCACTCCGCCGCCAGCGGTGACCATGGCGACGGCCGTGGGGTTGCAGCGCCCTCTGGTGTCAGGGAGGGGGAGCGGCGCCGAGGCCCCAGCGAGCCGAGCCGAATTTCGCCCGCGCCGGCCCCGCGCGTGGGGGCGGCGGGCTGGGGCAGCGGCTGAGGCTCCGTGGGCGTCCACGACGGGCAGGACGGGCCGCGCTGCAGGCGGCGAAGGGAGCCGCCCGGGTCCCCCTCCTTCAGGCCCCGCGTGACCGGGTTTGGCGTGGGAGAGGGAAAAAAGCAAGTGGGATCACTGAAGAACTGGTTCTTTTCGGGGGAGTAAAGAGAGGGAAGATTTCCACCTCCTCCGGGTGACAGCTCTCCCGGAGGGGTGGGAGCACGTCTTCATCATCTGCCTCCCCACCCCCTCCTCCCAACAGTGCCCGGCATCCTTCCTGCATCCAAAGGGGCGCTTGCTCAGGTTTTAATTTATCTGTATTCTCTTTCCGGTAAATGAAAAAAATCACCTT
The DNA here is from genome assembly GCF_023851605.1 of Tamandua tetradactyla. NCBI lineage: Eukaryota > Metazoa > Chordata > Mammalia > Pilosa > Myrmecophagidae > Tamandua > Tamandua tetradactyla. The sequence goes on from NC_135335.1 coordinate 13,481,321, forward strand.
GCTTATCCCCCTTCACACACGCCCATTCATTCAACCTGTAAGTCCCTTGACACACCCTCCCTGAGAGTTGCTCTACTATGTCCCGTCCTATGTGCTAATGGGGGAGTAGTAGGTGCAAAGAGAAACAGAGTCCAGGACCTGCCCCCTCTGTTGGGGGAGGCAGATGTGGAAATATGCAATTATAATACAAGGCACTTGTGCTGGAGGGACTAAGCAGAGAAGACTGGCAGTGCTCTTAGAAAGTGTCCCTGAAGCAAGCTTTGGGGGAGGGACTTGGAGGACATGGTGACCCAGCTGGGGTTTGAAGGTTGAGTAGAAATTCATCAGACGAAAAAAAAAAAGGGGGGGGGGGGGGAGTATGGTGGCCCAGGCAGGGGAAATGCCTCTGAGATGTTCTTTCAATCCTGTTGCCATCCCAAGAAAATAGGGGAAGGGGCTGCAGTTCAGTGCAAACCACAGCTGGAGCATAAGGAAATCTGGGAAAGGGGGGCAGAGGGCTTGAGCTGGAGTCTTGGGGGGCGGAAATTGCCTGGACATTTGGGTTTAATGTGAAGCTCTGAATACAAGCAGGTTTTGTATTTTGAAGGCAAAGTCTAGCTAGTTTAGGTTCAAAAAAAGTGGGGGGAGTACTTGTGAGGGAGAAGAAACACTGGGGTATCTCAGGGGATTCAAGGAAGAATTGAGCCCCCAAGCTTCAGGAAGAACAGAGATCAGGGGGAGGCTTTGAGAACTAACTGCCACAATAGCAGTTTAGGGACCTTCCATCTAGATCATTGAAATCAATCCCACTCAAAGTGGTCAGGCTTAATATCTCTTGGTTCAGAGTTCCAGATTCCCAGAAGAAAGAATCGTATCGATCCAGCTTAAGCCATGATGAATTAGCCATCGCTGGGGCAGAAAGCATCATATGACGCAAAGACGGTGGCCCACCTCTCCAAACTGAAAGAAGTTCCCAGAGAAGAAGAAATTCTGCCAGAAGAGCTACTCCGAAGAGTGTCTACTATAGTCTGCCCTTAGCTGCCCCATGGCACAAACACACAAATGCATACATCCTTCTTTCCATTCACCCAAAGTTCACAGTTGTCTTGCCTAACAAGCTCCAGTTCTCCATATTCAGGCACCTCCAGACTTATGTCATGAAGCCACTATTATTTAAACCCAGCATCTCCGAGGTGACTGGAGATGCTATTGTGATCACATCAGGGCATTTAACAACTGAATTAATGGGCAAATTCAACCGCCAACCACATGTCTTAGGAAATCTTGCTGCTCAAAGTGTGGCCAGAGAGCCATCCAGCTTCGCAGCTTCAACACCACCCAGAGCTTGTCGGAAATTCAGAGTCTCAGGCCCAAAACTCTCTGCCTTCTAACAAGATCCCCAGGTGATTTGTATGCACACCAAAATGTGATGGGCTATGATAAATATCAGGGGAAAGAAAAAAGGAAAGACCAGAAAAAAAGCTTTTTAATGTTGGTCATCCTAAATAGCGATTTTTTTTTTCTAATAGACAAGCAAAAGGGGACACTTATGTAATCTTCAGAATTCCAGGAACAAACAAGTAAATAGAGGTTGCAGTCCTGATTTTTTGCAACTGGTCACAAACTCCTAGAACATATTTATGACTTCCTTCTTCTAATTCCTTGTTCCACATTCAGCGTGCCTTCTGCTTGCATCTCATTTGGCCAGGATTCTTTGCCTGGTGGACTGACCCAAATCTTCATCCTGGAAGGAACTGAGCCCTTGGTGATCCTGTCTAGAAAATCTTGCAGCAGCCTTCGTTTACATTTACCACTGGGTTCAATGATAAAGAAGGTACTACGTGGGGCCTCTCGTGTCTACCCACCATCCTCCTCCATGTGTGTTCCTGTGTGTGAGATGAAAATCCCCAAATAGCCAGGTGGCAGTCCCAATTTCCAATTCAGTAGGGGAGCATCATTGTGCCTCTTGGTGGAAAGTTCCTCCCTTCAGCTCTAACACCACCAGACAATCAAAACCCAGAGTTGCTTGTACAGGAACATTTTGAGAGTGAGAGATACCATTGCCACTTCCACCTCTAGTTCTGACAACCTTTGAAAGAAGCATATGCATAATGGGTGACCGGATGAGAGCTCAAACTCCCTGGGGACCTGGTGTGGTCCAGGCTGCACCTTCTCTGCTCTGACACCATACTTGACTTCCCCTCTGAGAGCGTTAGGCCCAATTCTGCTAGAGTTTGACCAGATATCTTTGGAGACTGGAGTTGGGGAAGAAGACAAGAGTGAAGGTGCCGTGTCATAGGCTGGTCCCAGTCCAGCTGCCAGGCTGTACTCCCTCAGCTCAGTGCCAGATTCCCACTCTGGCCTCAGTTTCCCTCCGGGTCCCAGTGGGGATAATAACACGGCTCCTCCTCCCAGGGGGGCTGTGTGGATTAACTAATTAATGAGTGTGACATCGTCTGCTTTCACGAAGGGGCTGATTAAATGCTGAGTGTTGTTATTAGAAGCAGTGGAGGGTGTGTGACAGGCAGAGTCGGCTGGAGACAGAGCTGCTCCCCTCGCCTCCTCCCCACCCCCTTTCTCCGCCTGCCCCATACTCTGCAAGCTGAACATCTTGCAAGACAAAACCGAGATGATTTTTGGCACCCCAAGGACTGGTGTATAACTTTTGCGCATTTCCCCTGTACTGGAATGTGAGTCACGGCCGAGCTTCATAGCGTAATCTCTCTCCGACAGCTGGCACAGCTGTGGCCCACCCCAGACTCTCTGCTCCCAGCAGCTGCAGAATGGGGTGACTTGGCCAATGATTGCATCATGGTAGAGCCTCCTGCAGCAAGACAACTGCAGAATTCCTTGGCCTTGGGGATTGAATGATCACCTTCTCTCATAGCCTAAAAGAGGGAGAGCCAGCATGGCATTCTGGCTTAGGGCTGGAGGGGGAGTTTACAGCATGAAGGATTTTAAAGTATAAAGCATCTGTGCCTGGCCAAGGGAAATCCAATGACCAGGTTTTAGCTTGGATGCAGGGTGGACAATAACTGGATGCATGGAGCCTTCCTTGTTTCCAGATGCAGAAAGTCCAGAGAGGTGATTTAGGTAAATGGTGAATGTGACTTTGTAATGCAGAGCCCTGGACTCCAGGAGCAGAGTGAGATTATTTCAGGTGCCCCATTGCCGGATCCTCCATCCCTGAGTGTTGTGGGGTCCTGGCTCCCACCCTGAGACCCTGCAGCTGTGATAGAGTAGGTGGGCAGGAATTGCTCGGTGCCACTGCCAGGTGAATAAGTCTGCATCTGACAACCAAGGGAATTGTTGTTTACCCAAATAGCACAAACTTGGTCTGCCTAGGGAGGTGAGAGAAAAGCTCTGGAGGCTGAGCTGTCAGACTCCCACAGGGAGAGAAATTAGCTAAGGTCTAGGAAATACATGTGAATTGAAGTTTCAGGGCACCTGGAGCCAGCAGGCCCAGTTCTGGGTCAATGGGGCATCTCCGGGTAGGTTTCAACTTTCTTGCCACCATAGACAGCTGTTCTCCCTGATCTCGGTGGGCCTTTTCACCCCCTGACTTCCTTGTGCCTCTTGCCATGAGGCATGGGAATGGGTCACTTTCCTTTGCCAGCAACCCAAGGATTAAAGATCAGCCACCAGCAGGCTTTGGGGAAGTCCTGTCCAAGAGGCAAGTTGTTCCCTCCAGAAGGGAACCTACCAGCCCATATTTTTTATCTGAGGAAGTCCAGTTTGCACTCAGAGTCTCAATAAACCAATGTGGTGATGGTAGAAATGGATGTGGCAATGGTGGAGGTGGCGGAGGAGATGTTAGTGGTGGAGATGGTTTGGTAATGAGGAAAGCAAGGGAAAAAGAAGACTGAGGACTTCTCAGGAGAAGCGCTGGGAGGTTTCCATGCCCATCTCACTTGAGTATCACCACCACTCTCCCCAGAACTCTTAGTAATACCCTGAGGATTGGGGGATCCTTGCATGTCATTAAACCAGCCTATTTGTAAGTGTCTGTTCCCTGATGGACATTGTAGTAACTAGCTTTTCTCCTCTGGGCACTGGGGAGTTACAGGAGTATAAACACAGATGTCTCTGGGGAAAGCCTCCATGCTTACTGACTGGGGTGATTCATCTACACTTTTCAGACACCAATAACCAGAGTAAAGTCTGTCCTCTTAAGGGTAATCATCCTTCAACACATTCACCCACACACACGTTCTCCCACCTACCTTTTCACCCATCTACCTACCCATCCACCCATCCACCCACCCATCCACCCACCCAGCCACCCACCCATTCACTCATCCACACATCAACCCGTCCTCCATCTACCTACCCATCCACCCATCCACCCACCAACCACCCACCCATTCACTCATCCACACATCAACCCATCCTCCATCTACCTACCCATCCACCCATCTACCCACCCAGCCACCCACCCATTCACTCATCCACACATCAACCCGTCCTCCATCTACCTACCCATCCACCCTTCCACCCACCCAACCACCCAACCACCCACCCATTCACTCATCCACACATCAACCCATCCCCCACTTACCTACCCATCCACCCATCTACCCACCCAAACACCCACCCATTCACTCATCCACACATCAACCCATCCCCCACTTACCTACCCTTCCACCCATCTACCCACCCAACCACCCACCCATTCACTCATCCACACATCAACCCGTCCTCCATCTACCTACCCATCCACCCTTCCACCCATCTACCCACCCAACCACCCACCCATTCACTCATCCACACATCAACCCGTCCTCCCATCTACCTACCCTTCCACTCATCAGTGTCTCCACCCATCTCTTCATCCATCCACCCACCCATCCACTTATTCCCCCCACCATCTACCCATCAATTTCTCCATCCATCCACCCATCCACCGATCCAATCATCCATCAGCCCACGCATCAACTTATCCATGCTGTAGTAGCCACTCTAAGGTGGCTTTACTTTTTCATCTGCCCTGGCTCCAATTTTTCCACTTCTATCACCCACCTCACCACTGCCCCAGTGGAATGTGACCTCCTAGAAGACCAAGATTTGTCCCCAAAGTCTGTTGATGCCACCAGTCCTCATGATGTCAGAGTGATACTGGATTCCAAGCAGCAGTGGAGAGAATGGTCCTTTCCCTAACTCTCTTCCCCACTCTGTTTCCTGGAACCCAGACTGGCCCTGCTTGGGCCATAAGTCCCCAAAGCCTTTTGGTGAAATAATCCTTTCAACTTTTGGTCCCAAAGCTTGTAACCATCAGATCTCCAAGCAGTCCAAGGATCAAAGCAGAGACATCACATCTCACATCACCCCCCTTCATTGTCCTCACTCCTTCCCCTCCAAGCCTACCCCCACTCCCACCCCTCAGCTTATCATGACTATAGTCTAATCCTGGGCAGCGGCGGGGTGGGCAAGAACTCTCTTCACTAGCTGTGTACAACACCGCACCCCACCAGGACCTCAGTTACAATGAGAGAATCATAGTGCAAGACAAGAGAGGCCAAAGGGCCCCAAGAAAGGAAGGTCAGAGGTGGGAGAGGCCACATCCAGCTGAGGCAATTGAGGAAGGCTTCTTGGAGGAGAGGGCTTGTGAATTCAACTTTGTGGTTTGAGAAGGACGTGGCTGGGTGGTGATTCTAGTATAGGGAGAAAAGCTCCAGCCCGACTCCTCAACTGAGATCCTGCCCCATGTATCCAAAAAGCTCCTCCTCCAATGCGCCCCACCAGAGTGACCAGATCTGTTTTTCCATCAAGTAGCCCAAGATTGGGGTCTTTCATGATGCTTTCTCATCCTCTCTAACAACCCTTAAATCATGTCCTATTGATTCTACCACCTATCTCTTGAAACCACCACTTTTGCCCATCTCCACCAGTAGGACCCAAGTCCAGGGCCCTTTTTTCCCCTCTTCAGGGCAACTGTGATAGCTCCTTTACTGCTCTCACTTCTCATGTGTTTTCCACCCAACAGATAGAGTGACTTTTATTTATTTATTATTTTTTTATTTTTTACTGGACCGCCGCGGCTCCCCAAGGGTGAGCAACCAGCGCCAATGCCCGCCAAGCCACGACAGTCCAGAGTGACTTTTTATAAGTGACCATCAGGTTATGTCATGTCACTGCTTAAAACTCTGCTATGGTCTCCCCATTGCTCATAAGATGCAAACTGCATTTTTTTTTTAATTAAAAAAATTTTTCTAAGCATAACAACATAGAAATATGAATGTTCTTACCATATGATCATCCCATTCTTGGTATACAATCAACAACTCACAATATCATCACATAGTTGTGTATTCGTCACCATGAACACCTCTCAGAACATTTGCATCAATCCAGAAAAAGAAATGAAAAGAAAAAAGAAAAAAATTCGTACATACCATACCCCTACCTCTACGCCTCACCGACCACCAGCATTTTAATCTATTAAATTTATTTTAACATTTGTTCCCCCTACTATTTATTTATTTTTAATCCATATGCATTACTCATCTGTCACTAAGGTAGATAAAAGGAGCATCAGACACAAGGTTTTCTCAATCACACAGTCACATTGTGAAAGCTATATCATTATACAATCATCTTCAAGAAACATGGCTACTGGAACACAGTTCTGCGTTTTCAAGCAGTTCCCTCCAGCCTCTTCATTACGCCTTAACTGAAAAGATGATATCTATATAATGCATAAGAATAACCTCCAGGATAACCTCTCGACTCTGTTTGGGATCTCCCAGTCATTGACACTTTATTTTGTCTCATTTCGTTCTTACCCCTTTTAGTTGAGAAGTTTCTCTCAATCCCTTAATGATGAGTCTCAGCTCATTCTATGGGTTTTCTCAATCCCTTGATGATGAGTCCCAGCTCATTCTAGGATTTCTGTCCCACATTGCCAGGAAGGTCCACACCCCTGGGAGTCATGTTTCATGTAGGCAGGGACAAACTCCAATTTTTTTAGGTGCAACTTTATACACTTGAGTGAACAAATTCCGAGTGGATGACTTGATGAATTTCTACACAGGTATATACCTGCAACCACCAAACAGATGAAGGTATGGTACATTTCCAGTTTTTTCTGCCCTTCACAGACTATACCCATCTCCCAGGCATGATTGCTATTCTTATTTCTATACCATAAATGAATTTTGCCTGTTCTTGAACTCCTTATAAATGGATTAATATAGTATGTACCCTTTTGTCTCTGGCTTCTTTTGCTCAACATTATCTTCGTGGAATTCAGCCACATTATTGTTTGTAACACTAGTTTATCCTTTTTGATTGCTGTGTAACATTTCCATTGTATGAATGTTGCATCATTTGTTGGTCTACTCTGTAGCAGCAAGTGATAACTACAAGGGAAATTTCCATTGTGGGACTCACAGATAAGGCTGCTAGGAACATGCTTGTACAAGTCTTTTGGTGGACATTGCACACAATTTTGGTGGACATTGCACATAATTCTCTTGGATATTAGGAGGTAGAATAATAGCCTTTCAAAGTCGCTGTGTACTAATCCCTAGAACCCGTGTTAGCTTACACGGCAAAGGGGAATTAAAGCTGATAATCATCTGACCCTCAGCTGGGGAGGTCATTTTGGGTTATCAGGGTAGACCCAATGAAATCCCAAGGGTCTTTACAAACAGAAAAGGTAAGCAGAGTTGAGAGAGCCAGGAATGGTGGTGGGGAAAAGGTTCAACCAGCAATTGCTGGCTTTGAAGATGAGCCAAAGAATATAAGCAGCTTCTGGAAGCTTCTCCAAGCAAGGAGGTTAACCCTTCCCTAAAGCCTCCAGACAGGCTTGCTGTCCCCTTGATTTTAGCCCAGGGACAGATTTCTAGATTCCAGCACCGGTAGATTAATAGATTCATGTTGTCTGAAGCCACCACGTTTGTTGCAGTTTGTTACTGCAACAGACTTATTGCAACAAAGGTGAGTGCCTGGAGTCCTGGGTGGCCCGTTAGCGAAAACCTATGCTCTTGACCAGGTTTGCACTGCCCAGCAGGGCTGGTCCTTCCCACGTCTCCACCCCCATCTTCTGCTGCTCTCGGCCCTGCGCCCCACCCTTCACCTGAACTTGCCTTTTCCCTCTTTCTCAACCGTCTCCTCCGTGCGTGCCCTTCCCTACCCCTGCCCTTTCCCCCCAAGACTTCCAAAGCCCCTCCCCCACGTTTCCCATATCAGCTCAAAGGACACTTCGTCAAGGAAGCAAGATCAAATTTCCTGTTTTTTAATGTTCTCCCCAAACCCTCTGTTCTTTTCCTTTGGAGCACTTGTAAAGATTTGCCATAACATACTGGTTTTAGCGATGGTTTGATTTTTTTTTTTTTTTTTTGCACGGGCAGGCACCAGGAATCGAACCCAGGTCTCCTGCATGGCAGGCGAGAACTCTGCCACTGAGCCACCGTTGCCCCGCCCGTGTTGTTTTGATTTTGTAACCCCCACTCACACCCCACCCCAGACTATAAGCTCACGTGAACAGGGACTGGGCCACGGTTGTGTCCCCAGCATGTAGCCTGAGCACATGGCCATTGCGGCACACAGTAGGCCCACAACGGCTACTTGCTCAATGTTGAACTCTTTCTGCTTGACAGGGAGGGGACATTGTCATCTGGATGCAGTGAGGATGTCAGAGGGAGCAGGGTGGGGCTGGGGGGCAGGGAGAGATGTGTTGGGAAAGAGAAGGGAGCAAAGCAGACATAGGAGAGAGAGAAGCCTTCACCTTGGGAATAGCTGTGCGCCCCCATTCTGCTCTCAGCTTTCCAGTCTCATTTCACCAGCATCCCCAGGGCAAGCAAGCTGCCTCTTGCAAAGCATTCATGTTGGGCAAACCCACAGGAGGCAAATGCTGTTTTATTTGTGAGGGAGTCTCTGTATTCCTTTACGCAGCGCTCTGTGCCTTTTAGGGACCTCGTGAGTCATGCTTAGCGCCTTGGAAACAGTCAACCTGGTCCCTGAGGCAGGAGGGATATTATAAGTAGATGAGGTGACCTCGAGTATGTGAGCAGTGAGCTGCTCAAGACCCTGGCATGTTAAGAGTCACAGCTGGGACCCAAAACCGGGACTCTTGGCTCTCAGCTCAGTGGTGGGTGGGTTAGGGTTAGCGGGCTTAGCGAATAATCCTACAGAATGCCCAGTGAAATCTGAACTTCAGATTGACAACGAATACCCTTTTTAGTATAAGTATATCCCAAATATTGAATGGGCTATGCTTATGCCTCTATTTTATCTGACAATCCTAGGTGGGGATGGGGGTGGAAGTGACTGGAGGATATTGAGCTTTACTCTGTTATTAAGCAGGCTTTTCCAGGGTCCCGAGTCCCCCTGCCAAACAGAACACAGCCTACCCATCCTCTGGACAGAGCTGACCCCACTCTGAAATTTGACCTTCTTGAATGGCCCTCCTTGGCCTCTAAGCAAATACCAGTCTTCTGCCAGGTCGCTGGGTCTCAGCTTAGTCCATTAGAATCACCCGCCCAGACCAATTACATTAGAATCTCTGGGTGTGGGACCCAGGCAGGCATCAGGAGGTTGTGTGTTTGTGTGTGTGTGTGTGTGTGTGTGTGTGTGTGTGTGTGTGGAAATTTCATAGTTTTATTTTTCCCAACACTTTTCATTTTCTGCCCCAAATGCTCTGTTATGCATCATTGCATAACATTAACTTGTACAGAACATTAAGATTTTGTTCCTTATTCCAGGTTCTAAATCAAAGAAAACTGAATTAGCTTGTTTAACTGACTAGACAGATTAAATTAGATAGTGTAAATTTTGGACAAAATAAACATTTTTCTTTTATCTTACACATCAGGGGTTTTTAAGACTCCCCAGGGGTTCCAACAGGCAGTCACGATTGAGAGAACCGCTGTACTAGAAGGACCCTCTTCTCTGCTGCTAACAACGCATGAGTTCTGCCTTTGCCTTCTGGAATGGCCTCAGTGCCCTCTGCAGCCTCAGCTGTTGCCCCATTTGCAAACCGTACTCCAGCAGGTCCTTCCACCCGGGCCTCCTCCCAGCCCTTTCTAGATGATTCTGAAGAGTTTGGGTCTCGGGGAAATGATCGTTTTCCTATTTGGCATCTGGAGGCCCTGATGTACTGGCTGCAGAGCATGGGAATCCGGGACGCCGGAGGACACTGGGGGACAAGGAGCCTTCGGGATCCTGTGACGGAACCCAGGCAGAAAGCAGGGCTGGTCTCTGAGCTGTTTCTCAAACTCAGTTGACGCGGGAGGCTGGGTTAGACCTGCCGGCTGGATCTCCTGGGAGTCCCCTGAATTTCTCCCTTAAAGCACGGTGTCCAGGCGGTGCAACGGTGGCTCAGTGGCAGAAGTCTCACCTTCCATGCCGGAGACCCAGGTTCGATTCCCAGAGCCTGTCCATGTCAAAAAAAAAAAAAAAAAAAAAAAAAGCACAGCGTCCTTGGGATTCCTCTCCAGTGTCCGTCTTCCCTGCTAGACAGTCAACGCCATGACACAGTGGACACGTGCACCTTGCTACCCGCTATGTCCCCAGTGTTCAATGGATATTTGTGTAATCAGTGGTTGAATCCTTGGCCATTGCCGACTCCAGCTTGCCGGTGTACAGGCAAGAACACAGAGGCACAGACTGGCACAGCAGGTTGGAGACTGTTAGGACTTAAGACTCGGGGCTCCTGATTCCTGATCCAGGGCTCTGTCCACTCAGAACCAAGAGGAGTGTCCCTCCACCTGTCCCCACTCCCGCCCACCTCACAGGCCCTCACTCTCTCCTCTCCAGGCTTCCCTTTCTGGGAAGTGTCAGCGTGACACTCCTCAGTGGGTGAGGAGACAGGCAAAGGGAAGAGCGGAGCTATATTCCGTGGAAAACCCAGGAAGTCCTTCGAGCCTGAAGCCACCTCCCTCCCATCTCTCCATCACTGGGTGAAGCACCCCTGCAGGGTGCCAAGGAAGCCGGCGCTTCTATTTTGGTAGGTCTTGCAGAGGAGGCTGAGAGTGGACCTTGCCCTTTCTCTCTTGTCTCCTCCTATCTCCACAAGGACTGCTCTGCCACCAAACTCACAGAACCTGCTCTGCCCCAGCCTGTCACAAAACCAAAAGGACCATGACCAGGATTCAGAATTAGGTGGAGCAGGCTTTGAAGTCTGAACCCCCCCTTTTCTGGCTGAGGGACCCTCTGGAGACTCAGTTTCCTAATCAGGAGATAGACCTGATAAGATTATGTTTGCAGGGCTGCCACGAGGATTCCAGGCCTGGCGCCTGGTGCATAGTTGGTTCTCAGTCACGGTGCCTGTTGCATAGTGAGGGGTCAGTCAAGTTGCCCAGCGTGTAATGGGTGCTCAGGCAGGGTGCCCTGCGCCTTCCATCAAAGTATCAAGCGCATAGTGGGTACTCCTGTCAAGATTCCCAGCATTTAGGGGGTGCTCAGTCAAGGTGCTCAGCACATAGTAGGTGCTCAGGCAGGGTGCCTGGTGCACAGTGGATGTTCAGGTATGTAGTGGGGTGTTTAGGCACATAATGGGTGCTTAGACAAGGTGCCTGGTACATAGTGGGTGGTCATTCTAGGTGCCTAGTGTGTAGTGGATGCTTAGTCAAGGTACTCAGCACATAGTAGGTACTCAGGCAGGGTACCTAGTGTATAATGGGTGCTCCTGTCAAGGTAGCAGGCACCCAGTAGGTGCCTCTAATAAGGTGTGTAGTGGGCACTCAGGTAGGTGCCCGGCACATAGTGGGTGCTCATTCAAGGTGCTCAGCACATTATGGGCGCTCAGGCAGGGTACTTGGAGTCTAGTGGGAACTCAGGCATCTAGTGGATGCTCAGGTGCTTAGTGGGTGCTCAGTCAAGGTGCCTGGTGCATAGTGGGTATTCAAGCTCCATACATAGTGGGTTCTTAGGAAAGGTGTACAACAAACACTTAGTAGGTGCTCAGGAAGATATCTGATGCATAGTGGATGCTTCCATCCAGGTGTCTGGTGTAGAATGGATGCTCAATCAAGCTGCCTGGTGCATAGTGGGTGCCCAGTCAGGGTGCCCAGCCTGTATGGGTGATCCCATCAGCGTGATTTCCCTGAGCCTTTGTCCTGGGGTTGGGGTGATCCCATGCTCAACTCAAGCTGAATGCGAGCACAGTTAGCAAAATCTCAAGACTGACCCCTCCTTGGACAAGCTGATGTGGTCCATCCTCTTGAAGTGTGAGTGAGAAGGTGACTTTTTTAGTAAATCCATGAGTGAGGAAAGCTTCCTAATGGGCCCCAAAGGGACTCCTGTGGTCCACTGCCCCCCCCCCCCATTTTTTTCTTAAACTTTTACTTTATAAATACTTTCAAACTTACAGGCAGTTGCAAACACAAAAGGATAAGCAAGCACTTACACCCCAGCACTGGAGGTAGGTGTACATAGATTCTCCTTGGGAGAGCAGATATCAGAGGAGGGATGGGAAGAGGTGAGGGGACCCATGAAACCTCAGGGTCAGCCTTGGATCTCGTTTGCTTTCATCTTAGTGGTTTGTTTTTTATTGAGGTGGAAGTTGCATCCTAATCCTAAACATACAGCGTGATTAATATTTTTGCACATACAGTTCATGAGACTCATCTGAGAAACAATGATCCAGATCAAGAATTACAATGTTCCAGCATTCCGGAAGGTTTCTTATTGCCCCCTGCCAGTCAGAACTCCCCAAAGGAAATCAACGTGGTGACAGCTATGTTTCAGTTTGCTAAAGCTGCCAGAATGCAATATACCAGAAATGGATCGGCTTTTTCAAAGGGGATTTATTGCATTACAAATTTACGATTTGTAATGTAAGTCTTGAGGTCATAAAAATGTCCAAAATAAGGCATCCAGCAAAAGATACCTTGACTCTGAAGAAAGGCTGATGGTGTCTGGGCGTTCCCCTCTCACATGGAAAGGCACATGGCTGCATCTGCTCTCCTCTCCTGGCTTCTGGTTTCAATCATCTCTCTCAGCTTCTGTTTCCAGTGGTTTTCTCTTTATGCACCCGTGGATCCTCACTTAACTTCTCTGGGCAGACTCTGGGTTTTATTTCCTAGCTTTGCATCTCTGAACATGTGTGTCTGGTTTCATCTCTCTGCTCCCTGTGTCCATTCTGAGCTCTCTCTACATTTTCAGCCTTTTATTCTCTTCAGAGAGGACTCCGGTAGAAGGGTGAAGATCCATCTTGAATGGGTGGGTCACCTCCTCATGGAAACAACTTCATCAAAAGGACCCACCCCAGAGAGGGAATGTGGTGGTCTCCTGCCCATATTACCTTCCCTTCCTCCCCCCTCTTCTCTCCATTCTCTCTCCCTTCTCCCTTCCTCTCTTTTTCTTATTCTCTTCTCTGTCTCTCTTTATTTCTCTTTTCTTTCTTCCTTCCTTCCCTAAAAATAAAAAAATAAATAAATATAATAAAAGAAATAATATTATTAATTGTAAAAAAAGGTCCTACCCACAACAGGTGTGCACCCACAAGATTGAATTAAAAGAGCATGGCTTTTCTGGGGTACATAACAGTTTTTAACCAGCACATTCTATCACCATAGATAAGCTTACCTGTTCTGGATCGTCAAGTAATTGGAATCTTTTTTTTTAATTTTTAGTCTTACTACTTAAAAAATTTTTTTTATTGAGAAAACTTCACACACATACATTCCATCCATGGTGTACAATCAGTAGCTCACATTATCATCACAAAGTTGTGTATTCATCACCATGATCATTTTTAGCACATTTGCATCACTCCAGAAAAAGAAATAAAAAGAAAAAGTTAAAAAACTCATACATTCCATACCTCTTACCCCTCCCTCTCATTGACCACTATTATTTCAATCTACCCAATTTTTTACCCTTTACCCCCCTCCCATTGTTTATTTCTTATACTTATTTTTTTTTTACTCATTTGTCCATACCCTGGATAAAAGGAGCATCAGACACAAGGTTTTCATAATCACAGGCCACATTGCAAAAGCTATATCATTATACAATCATCTTCAAGAATCAAGGCTACTGGAACACAGCTCAACAGTTTCAGTACTTCCCTCCAGTCACTCCAATATGTCATAAGCTAGAAAGAGATATCTATATAATGCATAAGAAAAACCTCCAGAATAACTTCTTGACTCTGTTTGAAATCTCTCAGCCACAGAAATGTCATTTTGTCTCATTTCTCTCTTCCCCCCTTTGGTCAAGAAGACTTTCCCAATCCCTTGATGCCAGTCCTGGCTTATCCCAGGAGTCCTGTCCCATGTTCTCAGGGAGATTTACACCTCTGGGAGTCATGTCCCACGTGGTGGGGGAGGGCAGTGAGTTTACCTTCCGAGTTGGCTTAGAGAGAGAGGCCACATCTGAGCAACAAAAGAGGTTCTCTGGGGATGAGTCATAAGCTTAATTGTAAGTAGGCTTGACGTTTCTCCTTCACATGAATATGTTTCATAGGGATGAACCCCAAGATTGAGGGCTCAGCCTATTGAATTTGTTGTCCCCACTACTTGGGAGAATATCAGGAATTCCCCAGATGGGGATGTTGAATATTTCCTCCATTCTCCCCAGTCTCCCAAGGCGACTTTGCAAATGCTTTTTACTCTCTGCCCAAATTATGCTGGGATGTATTGGGGCATCACACTAACCTAGACAAACAAACAAGATCTCATGCCCTATTCAAGATTCCATGTAATTATGGTGTCCGAATAAACTGACCACACAAGCTAAATTAGATAATGTACTACCCAAAGTATGAATTTTGCATCAAATAAACATTCCTTCCTTTGGTCTCATACAGAAGTTGAAGTTTTAAAACATCATCCTTTACCCTGTATTCTGATTTACCTTAGTCCTATCCACATCAGCTTCATTCATCTCTCTAGCCAAAGTCTGATCGCTTTTTCAACTTTTTTAACAGTTGCTGTATGGGGTAAAGCTTCAGTGCTCTACGTCTGAGTCTCAGATGTCACATACATACCCAAAGCTTCAGGGAATGACCAGGCTATACACAAATAACTCAGCATCTCAGAAAAATAAGTGGAATCTTACAACATATTTGCTTTGGGGATTGGCTTCTTTGCATTCATATTCGTCTATATTGTTGCATGTAGCAGGTCTTTGCTCTTTTTCATTGCCATCTAGAATGCCATTGCGTGAAAACAGCGCACCATGTTAAGTTTAAGCATATGAAATTGCTAGTATTTGTCCTGTTAATCTGCAAAAAAAAAAAAAAAAAGCCGTTTGATAAGAGTCAACCTGATATTTGTCCATTCTGTAGTTGATGAGTGTTTGCTACTGTGAACTCTTTATACATATGTCTTGGTAAGCTTACGAATCCATTTCTGTTGAGTTTCTTTCTAGGGGTAGATTTGTTGGGTCATAGGCTATATGTACGGTAGGTTTCATCTCTCTTCCAGTTTGCAGTTTCTTGGAGCCTGTCATCACTCCGCTCTCCGGACTCTTCCTGCTAACTCTCCTTCTGGCCCCACAACCTCCCACACCCCCTCAGCCACCAAAAGAAGGCACAAAATTGAATTGCAAGGCATCTACACTTTGCATCTTACAGATGAGGCTGTAACACAACGCTGTTCAAAGATGGTCTCCTCAGAGGGTTCTGGGAAATCTGTAAGGATATTTTTCCTGATCACAGTAGCTGCATGCGGGAGTGTGAAACTTGTTCATATAAAAAGACAAAGTATTTCTTGCATGCTTTTCATACACAACAGAGTTTTCCAGGAATGAGACTATTGTGTACACGGACGGAAGATTGGCCTTTGTTTTCTTTGGAAGTTTGCCAAGATGGGCTGCCCATTTATACAGGGCTGGCAGGGACGCCACGCGTGGCATCTGAATCACCACCTGACCGCCTGTCTGTCTGTCTGTCTGTCTGCGTGGGGCTACCACATCCCTGGAGCGCCCACCTAGGAAAGCAACGGTCCCACCACACCGTCTCACCTCCCGCTGGGCTCTGCTCGCGCATTCCCATCCTGACATTCCTGCCATTTTGTTATAAATTGCTTTCCTTTTATTTTTATTTCTCCCTTCATATTATGGGTAGGCTATTCCATTGATTTTCTTAAAAACCACCCGTGAAGGTAGGTTGGATTATTTATGAATTTCATTTCAGTTTGGTGAGGGGGGTGTTGCAAAGTATTTATCACCCGAGGGGGACGCAGGGTCGCACAGAGCCGAGAGCCACCGCTCAAGGGCCCGCCTTGGCGTAATTCAAGAAACCTATTTCTGAGCTTTCATCAACCAGAAGTGATTTGTTTCTGAAATGAAGTTCTCAGCTCACACGAATGGGAAAGCGGGCTGCCGCTGTTCATTTTTTTAAACAGCGTTGTTCTTTCTCTGCCATACATATTCCGGCTTAACGGCCCCAGCTAGTACTGGTCCCTTTCTCCCTCCATCTCTCCTCCACGGCAGATATTTCGAACATCTGCATGTGACTGTCATTCTGCTGAAAGCCCCTCTGTCACTTCTCATGGCCCCCTGTTCAGGTCCGGGTCCCTTAGCTTGGCCCCACCTCCCTCCCATTTTACCATCCAGCCTCTGTGCCTTTGCCTGGGCTGATCCCTCTGCCTGGAATGACCAATCACCCTCCCCAACCCTCCATCCACCCCCACTTCCTGGTTATATGCCGGAACTTTCTCTTCCTTCCCTCCTCATAGGAAACTCTGCTCCGAAGTTCCTGAGTCTACAAGATGCCTCTAGAAGATCAGCCCCCACCTGGGCCAGCTGTGGGACAGGCAGCAATCACCGTCGGGGGTGGGGGAGGGGGATCGAGATGCTGGGTTTTAAAGGACCCACTAGAGGATTTCTCTTCCCCATACGGGTTTGGAACCAACCAACGGCCAGACAGTTGATGAGCAAAACCATTTCCCTTATGGCCGCGTCTTCAGATTCATGGCCCAGTGGGCTTCCCAAGATCCCTTGCTCCAACTCAGCACCCACCCACCAGACCCACCCATGGTCCCTGGTCCAGTCGGGGTGCAGGAGACCCCTGACTGGGAGCTGGGGAAGGCTTCCAAAAGAGGCAGGGCTGGGCCTGGCAGATCTGGCAGCCCTTGGCCAGCAGATAAGTCTCTTCTCTTCTCCTGGGGAGGCAGAGGGATTCAGTGCAAAGAGAGAGGCTGTCAATGGTCAATGGGCACTCCTTCCCACGGAGACCCATGAAAGCGCACCGTCCCCATGGCAAGGAGGGGGGGGAAGGAAGGGCGGTGTTTGGAGGAAAGGGAGACTGGCCCAAGTCAACAGGGCAGAGCTCAGTGTGAATGGCAGGTCCCAGGGTGGGGCAGGAGCTGGGAGAGGAAGCCGAGGTCAAAGAAGAGCATCAGAGCTAGCGCCCATGCCAAGAACCTTTCTAATGTAAAATAGCTCTTCATTATCACCAAAGCTGTATACACACGACATAGAAAGTTAGAATGCACAGATAAGCAGAAATAAGAAAATAAAACCATCCCGTTCCGAATATCTGGGGAGTGTCATTGCAAACACCTCGTGGTCTGGCCTTCCAGGCCATTTTAATTTGATGCATTTTCATTCTATCTAACTCACAGTCCATATTCAAAATTCCCTCGTGGTCCCCCAGACGTCCACTCTGCGCTGAATCATGCAAACCAGGACACAATCAAGGGCCACACAGGGCCTCTTGGTGGATGCCTTTTAATCTGGTGAGGCCCATTTTGTTGGACAACTGCTGGTGAAGACTGGACAAGTCGTCTTACAAAATGTCCCGTCTTCAGGACTTGTCTGGCCATTTCCCTGTTTCATGACATTTTTTCTTTTGCCTCCTGTATTGCCAATGTACCGGAAATGATTGGAGCAAGTCGTTGGATATTTTTGGCAAGGAAGCATCCCGGGTGATGGTGGCATCTCACACTGACCCCCACCAAAAGCCGCATGGTGGTCCCTCGTCAGTGAAGCTGGCATAGGGGGATGATTTCTTACGGAGTTGGGCTTGTGGGTCTTCCCGGCTAGAAGGATCCATTTGAACTTCTTGTTCTCTTGTCACTAGATGAGGTGACTGACGTCCAGAAAGCAGTTCCCTGGAGCATGAGCTCTTTACGGAGGGTCTCTCCTTCCAAGGATCCCCCTTTGGAGCTTCTCCATAGCTCTGAGATGCAGGAGTTAGGCTTCCCATTTCAAGGAAACCGAGGCTTCGAGGAGTCAGGTTACCTTCATGGGACCCTAAAGCTGGGACGGGACCCCTGGTCTCTGCCTCCATATTCATTCTCTGTCCCCAGTGCCAGCCACGAGGCTTGGCCTGTGCTTCTCCAGGGGAAGAGGCCTGCATGTGTCTGGCTCTCCAGCCCTTCTGGGCTCTGGCCAGGGCACGTTGCTGCCTGGGGAGCAGACCCTGCACCTGCCCTTGGCTTTCCCAAGGACGGGTGTTTGCTCAGAGCTGGGGGCAGGGGCCACAGCTGTTGGGACCCCAGAATCTGCCAACTCAGCAGGGTCAGGTTTCCCTCTGGGAAGGAGGGGATGTTCCTGCAGGCGGCAGAGAACAGCTCCTGCTTTGGTTACCCTGCTGCTCCCTGGCTTTCCTTTCCCCCAAGATCCTGCTTTGATCTGGGAACAACCGAGTCTCAGAGTAGGAAAGCAACTGGCCCTGGACACACAGCCGGACCGTGGCACAGCCAGGCCAGCCCAGGGCAGCTCTCATTGCACCCCTCAAAAACCATGCTGGGGGAGGTCTCCACTCACCCACTGGCCTGCTGCCCGATTGGAAACCAGGCCAACAGGATTTTCGCCTGCCATGCCGGAGACCTGGGTCGATTCCCGATGCCTGCCCGTGTGAAAACAACAACAACAACAAAAAAAAACCAAGCAAAGTAGAGAGGGCACTGCGTAAGAAGGTCTAGCTACTGTCCAACCCCTTTTTCCACCTAGCCAGTCCTGACCATTCATTCATTTATCAGCATTCATTGCCACCCAGTGTGCATGAAGCTGATGCTCCTTTAATCCAATCTCGTGGGTGCAGCTCTGTTGTGGGTGCAATCGTTTGTTTCATTTGAGATGGTCACAATTGCATAGCCTGAGAACTGCAAATCCTTAGGTAATAAATCCCCACTGCAGAAGCCAACCCATTGACTGCATAACTTAGCAAATCCTATAGTGGACAGCGATAGTGGCTAATTGTATCAATATTAGAAAACTAGAATGAAAGCATATCACTATTGTAAGGAGTCAATAATAGCGTGGTAGATTGGAAAAATACAATTACTGTAAACTAAGCTCTATAGTTAACAGCAACATTGTAATATGCTTGTACTAATGGTAACAAAAGCACTATACCAAGGCTAAATTATAATAATAGGGGGACATAAGGGGGTCTGGGATTTTTTGCTTCAGAACAAGTGGGACTGTTCTCATAGGAACTGCAGTGGTGAATGCATAACTATATGCTTATATCAAGAGTCATTAATGGTACACTTAAAATGGATTATATGGTATGTGAAAATATCTCAATAAAATTGCATTATAATAACATGTTTTTTTAAAAAGCCGACCCATTTCTGGTCTATCGCATTTCGTCAGCTTTAACAAAACAAAACAGTTCCCTTATCTACAAAATGGTGAGAAAGTTCCCTGATGGTTGCGGAATACTTAATAACAGGGAATCATACTTAACTGACATTATGTGTCAGGTGCTGTTCTACATATTTCACCCAAATTAATCATTTAATCGGCACGACAGAGGTAGTTCTTATTATCATCTTCACTCTAAAGGTGAGGAGCTGAGACCTCGAAGGGTCCAAGTCACCTGACTGAGGCCATAGCACATAAGTGGGGGAGCTGGGATTCAAAACCAGACAGCCTGGTTCCGGGAAAACCCATGCCTGTGATTATTGTGTTACACACTGCGTGGCCCATGGAAAACCCTCCTCCATGCCTGAGGAGGGTCTGATCATTGGGTGCCAGAAGGCAAATGCTCTCTGTTCAGCCCCTCTGCCTTTGTCCTGGACCCTAATGTCCCCTAGAGCCAAAACAGCTTGGGGACGGTACGTGTGTCCACAGCAAGTCTGAGAAGGTGTATGAGGCATCTGATGTGGTGGTAATGCTGTGTAACAAAACACCCCAAACCTCAGCAGCTTGAAGTGACATGGGGTATTCTCACGCTGACGAGTCTGCCCCTCGGTTGGGCTTGTCTGTGCAGCCCTGCTTCAGGCAGCAAGGCCACCTCAGCTCAGTTGCGTGTTTCATCTTGGAATTGGAGTGAAGGAACAGCAGCTACCCAGGGCGTGCTATGCTGGTGGCCACAGCAGAAGCACCAGGGGCAAGTCCAGCCATGGAAGCCCATTGCAAGTCTCTGTTTGCCTTTAGCCCATTGGCCAAAGCAAGTCTTACAGCCAAGTTCAAAGTCAAGGGATGGGATGTATGCAAAGGGCTAATGCCTAATGCCACTGCAGGGGTGAAGAATTGGCACCAAAAACTCAAACTTCCACAGAAGGGACATGTCCAGGGCTGGGAACCCCATGGATGTTGTTGGTTGTCCCAGCCTGTGGCCAGATGACAGGTTTGCAATTGCTCAGAAGCAATGAAAGACCTTGACCCCTTCCACTTTCAGAAGCTCCCAGTTCAGGAAAAAAAAAAAAAGAAAGGAAGAAATCAACAAATCCTAGCACGGCTTATAAAAATTGTAGCATATGTGAGATGTTTGCATTGAACAAATTAATGATTTTAGCACACACACAAATTACCAAGCAATTATGCCATTCACAGGAAAATTATAGGGTTTATTGAAAGTATTAATTGGTGTTGTATGTTGACATGGGGTAGCAGGAAGGAGCAGTGGGCCACAGGGGTGACGTCTACAGATAAATGTCCTCATTCAGCTGGGCCTGGCTCTCTGTCACTGGGCAGTTGGCCAAAGCCAAGCCCTGGGACCTTCCCTGTACATGAGAAACACTAGGGAGCTTTTTTTTTTTTTTCTTTTTTAAATGCTATGGCCTGGGCCTCACCCACAACGTTTTGCTTTAATTGATCAGGAGTGGTGCCTGAGCATCTGTAATTGTTTCTTTTTAATCATCACAATTAGCTTTTTTTTCTTTTTTGTGAAAAATAGCATATATACCCCCAAAATCAATGAATTTCAAAGCACATCACAACAGTGAGTTGTAGAACAAATTTCTGAGTATGGTATAAGTTACAGATCCCCAATCTTAGGTTTTTCCTTCTAGTTCTAAGATACTAAAGACTCAAAAAACTATCAATATAATGATTCAGCAATCATACTTATTTGTTAAACCCGACCTTCTCTGTATACCTCTACCATCACCTTTGATCTTTCTCCCACTCTTTAGGGGTATTTGGGCTATGCCCATTCTAGCTTTCTCATGCTGGAAGGGGCTGTCGATGACATGGGATATGGAGATGGAACTAGCTGATGTTCTGGAGAGGCTGGGCCCTCTGCATTTCAGGACTTATGTGGTCCAGGGACGCATCTGGAGGTTGTAGGTTTCTGGAAAGTTACCCTAGTGCATGGAACCTTTGTAGAATCTTATATAAGGCCCTAGGTGTTCTTTAGGATTGGCAGGAATGGTTTTGGTTGGGGTTTGGCAAGCTATGATAGGAAGCAAGGGCTAACTGAAGTTTGCATAAATGTGACCTCCAGAGTAGCCTCTCGACTCTATTTGAAACCTCTCAGCCACTGATACCTTATTTATTACACCTCTTTTCCCCCTTTTGGTCAGGATGGGTTTGTTGATCCCACGGTACCAGGGCCAGGCTCATCCCTGGGAATCACCTCCCATGCCACCAGGGAGAGACTTTCATCCCTGCATGTCATGTCCCACGTAAGCGGGGAGGGCCATGATTTCCCTTGCAGAGTTGGGCTTAGAGAGAGTGAGGCCACATCTGAGCAACAAAAGAGGTCCTCAGCCTTGGTAATTTTTCACAAGCTCCTTGGGTGAGCTTTGGATGATGGGACTGGCAGGTCTAAGCCCACCTGGGTTAATGAGATGGGAGGTGAGGCTTACTTGTGGCTTTGGGGAGAGAGTCTTCCTTATTCTTGACAGAGCCCAGGTACAAACAGGCAGCAGGTTGGCAGCCATCCTGCCGCCATGGGGGAAGCCAGTGGGAGGACAAAGTAGATACAGAGGAGGACAGGGAACCATGGAGAAAGCCAGAGCCTTGATCTCGCTGTACCTGAATCCCATGAACTTCAATTGTGTGAGTCAATCAAATCTGCTCCGGCTTAAACCAGTCTGTGTCTGGCTTCTGTCGCAGGAACCCAGAGCTAATAAAGAAAGTACTTACTGTACGAAGGCTATGGTGAGGGCTCAGTGAGACGGTGCCTGTAAAGCCCTCCTCCCAGAACACTGACACATGTGAGTGCTCCATAATTATTGACCAGGAGTAGACACCCCAGCACAGGGGTGCAGAGATGGGGCTGCCCTAGAGAGAGAAGCCCGAGAGCATGCTGTGTCGTAGAGCCTAAGACAGTAGCCTGGACAAGACAGGTATTTGAGAAAGGGTTGTCCACTGAGATGGATGCTTTCTGCTTTCATCTTCCTTTGCTTAATATTCTGATCTCCGCCAGATGCAAAGGAAGGAAGTAATCTGATTATCTGATTAAAGTAATATGGCCTCATGTAGGAGCGACTTCCAGGTTTAAGCTATCCGGGGAAGATTTGTGTGGCTAAGAGGCTTACTACCCAGGGGGTGGAATAATCAGGCAGGTGGGAGAGGTATCAATTAAACAAGCCACTTAGGTGCCTACTACTTGTTGGGCATGTGCCAAGCCCAGGAAGCATAGGAGATGCCAGGGCCTTTGCCCCCAACAGAAAACTTGAGGTTACGTCTTGTTTTAGTTTGCAAGCTGCCGGAATGCAATATACCAAAACTGGAACGACTTTTAAAAAGGGGGATTTAATAAGTTACAAGTTCGCAGTTCTAAGTCTGTAAAAAATGTCTGAATTAAGGCACCAACGAGAGGTTACCTTCACTCAAGAATGGCCGATGGTTCTGGAACAGCTCTGTCAGTTGGGAAGTCACGTGGCTGACGTCTGCTGGTCCCTTGCTCCTGGGCTCCGTCGCTTTTAGCTTCTGTTCCTGTGGGGGTCCTCACTTTGCTTCTCTGGGGCTGGCTTTCATCTCTTGGCTTCCCTTGGCTCTCTCAAGCTTCTGGCTTGCTTAATGTCTCATGGTGATATCTGCTGGGCTCCAAGCATCTCCAAACATCCATTCCTTTGTTCTCTGAAGCAACTGCTCTCCAAGCATCTACATCTGCTCTCTCTGTCAGCTCTGAGGCTTGTCATTTCTGTCTCTCTCCAAAACGTTTTCCCTTTTAAAGGATTCCAGTAAACTAATCAAGACCCAACTGGAATGGGTGGCGTCACATCTCCATCTGATCAAAGGTTCACCCCCACAATTGGGGGCACCACCACCTTTCCATAGAGGTCATCTCGTCAGAAGTTTCCATCCTACAGTACTGCATCAGGATTCAAAGAAACGGCTGCTTCCACAAGATTGGAGAGGGATTAAAACATGCCTTTTCCGGGGTACATCATACTTTCAAACCAGCACACCTCTGTTTTCTCCTACCTAGCTAAGCCAGGTTATATAATGGAGGGCAATGCCCCAGAGTAGGTTTAAGACTTCACACACACACACACACACACACACACACACACACCAGTCTAATTCACCCCATTCCTATAAATGACGATTTCTTTAGTATCTTGGGTATTCCTTCGGCAGTGCAAATGTGCTCCAGACCAGCCATGGTCCTTTGTGTGCCAGTTGTTAAATATTTTGCTTATCATCCTACCTCCCAGTATCTCTTTAATAAAGCACAGGCAGACACAAAACAGGTTCTTTCTTCCCTACTCTCTTTCTTACACAGAAGTAACATTATAAACACGCTGTTCTGTAACTTGCCTTTTTCATTAAAAATATCCCATAACTCTTTCCCTATCAGTATGTAGAAAGCTTCCTTGTTCTTTTTTTTTTTTTTTACAGCTTCATCTATGCCTTCCATATCTTATTTAACTAGACCCCTATAAAATTCAGGCTTACATTGTTTCCCACCTTTTGCTATTTTAAGTAGCACTAACAGTGAACAGCCTCACACATCACCCATGCACAGCTCTACCTACAAGATAAGATGTAGTCTTGGGATTGCTAAGCCAAAGGGTAAACGCACATGCATCTTTGATAAATATTGCAAAATTGCCCTCCCTAAGGCATGTAGCGTGCAGCGTTCCCGCCAGCAACGTAGGAAAGTTGTTTATTTTTGTTTAAGTGAACGAAATTAAAACACTTTTCCTCCTGACAGCAAAAACATACTCCTTGTGGAAAATAAATTTGAAAACACCCTCATATTCCAAATGCTAAGAGAACACCCCTACTCACAAGCAAATCTTGATTCACACGATGCACGCTGTTCTCATCATCTGATTTATTCACTTAGCCAATATTTGGTAATCAGTTTCTCGTGTCAGTAAATGTTCTACCTTCAGAGATAGAGGAGTAGGTATTTAGGATATTAAGCTATTCAGTAGAACAGAGATATTATCGTCTTCCACCATTTACTGGCTGCATGGCGCTGGGCAAGTTACTTAGCTCTTCCCTGCTTCTATAAAATGGGATCATAAGAGCACCGACCTCACAGGGCTTACCCGAGAATTTTTTTTTTAACTTTTTTTATTGTATAGTATAACATATATACAAAGCAAAGAAATAAAAAAAAAATAGCATAAAGCACTCTTCAACAAGTAGTTACAAGATAGATCCCAGAGGTTGTCATGGGCTAACATATGATCTTCTCAGATTTTTCTTTCTAGCTGCTCCAGAATATAGGAGGCTAGAGGGCCTAAATATTTTTTTTTATCACCATGATCGACTTTTTTCCCTTTTTTGTGAAAAATAACATCTATACAAAAAAGCCATCAATTTCAAAGCACAGCACCACAATTAGTTGTAGAACATATTTCAGACTCTGACATGGGTTACAGTTCCACAATTTTAGGTTTTTGCTTCTAGCTGTTCTAAAATACTGGAGACTAAAAGAGCTATCAATTTAATGATTCAGCATTCATATTCATTTGTTAAATCCTATCTTCTCTGTATTACTCCTAATTATCTTTTTTTTGCACATTCATCATCACGATCATTTCTTAGAACATTTGCATCAATTCAGAGAAAGAAATGAAAAGACAACAAACAGAAAAAGAAATAAAAAGACAAAAGAAAAAAATTCATACATACCATATCCCTACCCCTCCTTTTCATTGATCACTAGCATTTCAATCTAGTAAATTTATTTTAACATTTGGTCCCCCTATTATTTATTTTTATTTCATATGTTTTACTTGTCTGTTGATAAGGTAGATAAAAGGAGCATCAGACACAAGGTTTTCACAATCACACAGTCACATTGTGAAAGCTATATCATTATTCAGTCATCATCAAGAAACATGGCTACTGGAACACAGCTCTACATTTTCAGGCAGTTCCCTTCAGCTTCTCCATTACATCTTAACCAACAAGGTGATATCTACTTAATGCGTAAGAATAACCTCCAGGATAACCTCTACACTCTGTTTGGAATCTCTCAGCCATTGACACTTTGTCTCATTTCACTCTTTCCCCTTTTACACCCGAGAATTTTGTGAGTCAGCGCCAGTGAAATGCACAAACAATGGGGGCCACAATAAATGTTAGCAGAGATAGGTCATTTTTACTGACTGCATGGTATTCCCTTGGATGGATGCGCCATCATTTGTTAAACAAATCCCTTATCATTGGACATTTAGGTTGTCTCTGTCCTCCCCACCCCCCACTGATTTCAGCAATACTGCAATGATGCAGCTTTGTAGATGCAGCTTTACCCAGGTCACTGGTCATCTTCACTGGGGGAGGTGGGGGACAGGCATGGCTCACCTC
This sequence comes from Tamandua tetradactyla, assembly GCF_023851605.1. Taxonomy (NCBI): domain Eukaryota; kingdom Metazoa; phylum Chordata; class Mammalia; order Pilosa; family Myrmecophagidae; genus Tamandua; species Tamandua tetradactyla. The sequence continues at coordinate 13,507,148 of NC_135335.1, forward strand.
TCACTTCTGCCCAGTGTCTACCCTGCTGAATCCCCTCGGAACTCTTTGGGGTTGGTTTTCACATCAGCTTTTCTTTGGGTTGAACTTCGTGCAGACTCCAGAGGTGAGCAGGGGGTGGACTCACCTGGGTGAATCAGGTCACTTCTCTCAGCCAGGGACATCTGTCAACTGACCAACAGATGAACAAAAAATATTATATCCATGCAACAGACTCTTATCCCACCATAAAAAAGAAACAGAATTCTGAAACATGCTATGGCATGGATGAACCCTGAAAACAGGATGCTTAATGAGAGAAGCTGGACACAGAAGGCCACATATTAGAAGGTTCCATTTAGATGGAATGTACAGAATAGACAAATCTATAGTGACAGAAGGTATGTTAGTGGTTGCCAGGGGCTGGGAGAAAAGGGGATAAAGACTGATTGCTAATCGGTACAGGGCTTCTTTCTGGTGTGATGAAAATACAAACTTTGAAAAAATATATTTGCATTGACAAAATTTCACACACATACATTCCATACATGGTTACAATCAATGACTCACAATATTATCACATAGTTGTGTATTCATCACCATGATGATTTTTAGAACATTTGCATCACTCCAGAAAAAGAAATAAAAAGAAAAACACTCATACATCCCATGTCCCTTACCCCTCCCTCTCATTGACCGCTAGAATTTCAATCTACCCAATTTATGTTACCCTTTATCCCTCCTATTATTTATTTAGAAAGTTGATAGTGGCGATGGTTGCACAACCCTGCAAATATCCTAAAGAACGCCGAATTGTACATTTTTAAAGGGGTGAATTACATCTCAATAAAAAAGTAATAACGAGCATTTGAGAAGACCTTGGGTAGGAAAACGCAACAAAGCAAAACCCTTCACAGGCTTCAGACCTCAACGGGATAAAGTTTAATCTCTGTGCCATGACCTGCGAGCTCTTCTCAAGTCTGTTTGTGCATTAAAATCACCTGGGAGCTTTAAAAGTCTCGAAGCCCAGGCTACAGCCCAGACCCAATAAATTCAAGGAATCCGCTGTGCTGCCAGGACTGGGAAACAGTGCCCGCGTGGTCTTCAAAAGCAAACAAATAAAACAAGACCCCTCCAACACAAAACAAAAGAAATCCCATCTGGCCTGACATGGAGACACAGAGCTGTCATTAGCTTGGCTGTGCAAGGCACAGCTGCCCCACTAGGGACACAGATTGCCTCTTACACAAGAGCATGTTCAAATCTCAACTCTACCACATTCTACTACTTTGGCCTCACCATCTAAACCTGCCTCGACATCAGCATCCTCATCTGTAAAATGGGTTAATAGCCTCTATTCCTCAGGAGAGGTGAGATCTTGTGTGCAAAGGGCTTCTCCCAGTCTCTGGCACATCACAAGCAGTTGCTCTAAGCTTGGGTCTAGCAGTTTCCAAAGTGCTTGGAGAAGAGCCAGACCCGATCAATAACGTGCAAACTCTTGCTCATCCTAGGTGTTCCGTGGGACCCCGTTTCCAGGAGAGTGAGGCACAGGAAGATGGGGTGTCTCTGGTTCACACCGAGCTCACTTTTCTGTGGCTGTAGTTGGAGTAGGAAAGGGATGTTGCAGCTTCTGCACCTTTCCTGGGGTCTAAATCTTGGAGGGCTTCTCTGGAGCAGGGATCAGCTTTTCCCCGGGTCCGCAGCATGTAGCACGAGGCCTGGCAACTTAGTAGGAGCACAAGAAATGTTGGCCAAGCCAGGAGGGAGAGGCGCAGTCCCCGGTGTGGCCACTAGAGGTCTCCACGTTCCGCCGAATGTCCCCGGGGTGTCGCTGAAGGCTCGTCTCACGCCTGCTTTCTCTGAGCAAGGGAATGGGTGGCCGGAGCGCGCTGCTTCGTGGTGACCAGCGGGGGGGGGGGGGAGGGCGCCAGGGGATGCCACCTGCCCTCCCCTGAGATCAGTTCACAGTCCGGCGTGTCCACCGATGGGTGAGGACCGGGTCTCCGAAACTGCCAAGGGTTGAGTGCCTGTGATTGCAGAGAAGACAGGGTCACTGCTGAGGCAGGGTTATATACTGACGCTTACAATACTCTCACACTCATTCTCACTCACATACTCATATACTTACACGTATTCACCTATGCTCACCCATACTCATACACTCACACACCTGCATTCATTCCCTCACACACTCACACATGCTCAGGCACTCACTGTTTTGCACATGCATGCACCCAGTCACACTCACACTCACATTCACTCCCTCACACTCACACATGCTCATATACTCATTCTCACATGCACGTGTATACACTCACATTCACTCTTACACACTTTCACACACTCACACTCTCACTCATACACTCACTCATACTCACAAACACACTCATTCACTCACACGTGCTCATACACTCATTCTCACATGCACTTGCATACACTCACGTTCACTCTTATGCACACACTTTCACACACTCACATTCTCACACATATGCTCATACCCACACACTCATCCTCTCACCCATACTCATACACACACACTCACACTCATTTCCTCACACATTCACACATGCCTACACATTCATTCTCACATGCACTTGTATACACTCACATTCACTCTTATGCACACTTTCACACACATTCTCACACTCATACACTCACTCATACTCACACACTCATACTCTCACCTATGCTCATACACCCACACACTTGCACTCATTCCCTCACACACTCACACATGCTCGTGCACTCACTCTTTTGCACACGCATACACACAGCCACCCCCTCACCCCCAGCTGGGATTTGATCCCCTCTATCCCTCCGACCAGGGTCCTCAAGGAGGGGGTGAGCCACGAAGAGCTTTTGCAACAAGAGCCCTCGCTCCAATCTGACCATTTCTGTACTTTTTCCCCCTTTTATGTATACTTTGCATCAAGAGTTTGTCTTTTTGGTTCCTATGAGAATTCTGTGCTTTCTCTTAAATGAAGGTTCATTTTAGTTTGTTGGGTTTTTTTCCCCCTGTTAATACAAAAGCAATTTGTGCCATTGCAGAAAACACAGAGAAGCCAGAAGAACAAACAGAGCCTCTTCCCCCGTCCCCGCTGACAGGGACAGCCCGGGCCACACCTGGGTGAGCGTCCTGCCAGCACCCTTTCCTGCTCAGCACGCCCTTTTCTCACCCGAATCCCCGGTCATCTCTGAGCTGGCTCCACATGACCGCCCAGCAGTCCCGACTCCATCCTGCATTGCCACCAGATCCTGTATGTCATTGCATGAGCCTTCTCTTGGAATATGGACTGAGGATACCCTCAAAGAACCATCTGCCCTACTCAATCACTCAAGGATTCTGGTGTGTCAGGAGAATTCAAAGCCCAGGGAAGACCCAAAAACTTCTCTCGTGTGGGACAAATGAATCTGGAGATTCATTTGGGAGAGGGGGTTCACAGGTGCCCCTGGGTAATGAGGGGTTCTCCTGGAACAATTTGGAGACCAGGAGAGGGCAGGAAGGAGGAGCCTCCACCCAGCTCCAGTGTTTAGCAGACCAGCCACCTTCCCCAGCATAGGCAATGGAGCCCATAGTAGAAACCCCTGTGCCCTCTCACCCAATCAGGGTCAGCTGCATGGGGCTTGGACCTGTGCAGTCATCCAGGGCCCATATTTGATGCTCTGCTGATCACTGTCTTGAAATGCTTAATCATTTTGAACCCAGGATGCCATGTTTTCATTTTGCACCAGATCCCACAAATTGCATGGCCGACCCCAGTCCTAAAATAACAATAGCTCTTGTTGATGTAGAACTTGCTGCTTCCCGGGCATGCAAGGTATTAATTCATTTGCCTCTCGCAGCAGCCAGATGTAAATTGCCTCTCTCAGACCCTGTCAACCTGTACGATTGTGTTTACTGGGTGCTGGGCACAATGTATACGATGACACTCTGAAGAAGTACTATTACCATCCCCATTTTGTAGATGAGGAACTGAGGCCCAGCGAAGTTAAGCAATGGGCCTGAAGTTGCAGAGCTAGGGAGACGTTGAGCTGCTAAGAATCCTGGCTGCGTGGCACCCCAGCATAGGTATGCCTCTAACCCCTATGCATCCCACCACCGTGCAGGGAGGCACCTCTACACCCCTGCCCTTCCCACGCGGCTGGCCAGGGGCTGCGCCAGGAGCTCTGCAGTGGCCACTGGGTTTCCACCTTAGCCGTGACAGGCTCCCAGCAGTGAGGGAGGTGGGAGGGGTGGGTTGAGTTGCTCCATCCACACTGTCAGTTTCCATTCCCGCTGCTTTCTGATCGTGCAACAGCTGCTGCGCTCTGCCACCTCTGAGCCCAGGTGTGCAATCTGCATCCTCCCGTCCCCGAACTGCCGTGGGACAGGAGGTGTCAATTTCCATTTCTCCTGGTGATGCTGAGTTCCCTGCACTTCTGAGCTGGCCTCGTGTTTCCAGGGACCCCGGGCCATCCGTGCCGGGTGTCTCAGAGATGACAACCCAAGTGGACAGCATGATGTCAGGGGTGACCCACAGGCAGCCAGAAACAGGGTGGACAGACCAGCACTTCACGACACTCGGGCTGACCTCCTTGGCGTCTGAGTCTCGGTCCCCACAGCCATGAAATGGGGTAAGGAAACCAAGTCCGGCAGTTAAGAAGTTGGGGGTCTGGCTGTACACTGTCTTGAGTTCAAGCCCCAGCTCCCGCCCTTCAGATGACCTTGAGCAGCTTCACACTGAACTTGGGTTTCTCCTCTGCAAAAAAACAGACAGCCAGAGTGGAGAGAACTAGCCAAGAACTCATGACCCAAAGACAATCTGAGCAGACTTCAAATCCCTACTTCATCCCTCATTTGTTCTGGGACCTTGTGCAAATCACTTTGCTCTTTGAGCCTCACTTTCTTTGTCTGCCAAATGGGTATAATTACAGAGGCTGCTCTCTGGGATTCTGTGCGTGTGACAGAGCCCAGGAATCACAGTGCCTGGCGCTTATGAGTGCACAGTAAATCAGTATTACCAGTGCTTCCTTCCAGAGTCATTCTGAGGACTGGTCAGAACTGCTGGGACATGGCACCAGCTGGAGCCCTTCCTGCAAGGGTCTATACCGGGCCCAGCATGGACAGAGAGCCAGCACAGAGGCCGAAGCCGTAGGAATTCGTAACCGAGTTGACGGAGATACAGATGACCGAGGGCCAGGAGCTAAGCCACCAGGTGGTGCCACCAGCCTACGACAATGGTGTGGTGACAGCCTTGGCCAAAGGCGACCATGGCAGTGGGGCAGCAGAGGTAAATCCAGACCTACCTCAGCCCGGGCTGCCCCCTGCCTCCCCTGCCCCCCACCAACCCTAGCCAGTTTTGGGGTGAGACTTCTTCCCCTCAAGCCCAGACCACCACACTCTATAAACCCTAAAGCTGTGCTCCCAAACTCTGCCATGACACGGATCCCTGAAGAGCTTGTAAAAATGTTGATTCTGATTCAATGGGGGGGGGGGGCAAGAGACCACGTTTATAACTAGTTCCCGGTGTGGGGGGGGGCCGAGGCTGCCGATCTGGAGATCACACTTTGAGTCGCCAGGATCTAGAACACAAGATAAATGTAGACCGTGGAAATCCATGATAATCTGGGGTGTTGTGTTACTACCTGGTCTGACTCCAATGGGGAGACTTTGTCTAGGTGACAACCCTCCCAGAGGTCAAAAGGGAATACCACCCCCCCATGGTCAGAGGTCACCAGTGGTTCTCAAACTCCAGGCTGCAAAGAAGCACTTGGAGATTTAAAAAAATACAGATTCTGGCCCCGATCCCCAATATCTAAGCGTGGCTGTGGTAAAGCCCTAGAATCTGCGTTTCGAAAGAAAAAAAAAAAAACCTCCCGGAGGGTGATTCTGGTGCACAAGCCAGACTTGGGGGTTGCAGGTTGGGGCAAAGACACAGCCTGGATATCTCTGGAATCTGTCCACCTGTCTCCATCTCTCCCACCACCTGCCAAGCCCCGACGGCAGCTACTTATTCTGGATGATTCCAGAAATTTCCCTCAGCTGCCCTGGTGACCTTTTAAATTACAGATCTCTCCCTGTCGCGTGGGTCTGTTAAAACTGCCCCGTAGGGCCGTGTGATGGTGGCTCAGTGGCAGAATTCTCGCCTGCCATGCCGGAGACCCGGGTTCGATTCCTGGTGCCTGCACATGCCAAAAAAAAAGCCGCCCCGTGGCCTCCCATTGCCCTCAGCACCCCCAGATAAAGCATGACCCTCTCAGCAGAGTGGAGCTGGGGAGTTGGACGCTGCAGTCAGGAGGGCTTTGGAGCTGTCAGGGGGTCCCCAAAGTGTCCAGAGGCAAAGGGAGGCAAATTCTGCCTGGTGCAGGGGTGGGTGGTGGCATGAAAGCTTCTCAGGGGAAGAGACATTGGAGCTGGTGTTTGTTAAATGACTGGAGTAAAAGTAGGGAGGCGGGGTGCAGCAGGAGAGGGTGCTAGGGGACAGGGAGAGAGTGAGCAGGGGGCAACGTGACAGATGAGAGTGGGGGGAGACCAGTGAGGGGAGAGCAAGGAAAAGGTGCAAGCCCAATTTGGCAGGGAGGGTTGGAGCAGGGATGGAGGATGACCAGGGCCTCTGCATGACCTCCTGCAGCCATCCAACCTCCAGTGTGGTTGTCTCTTGGACTCCTCCCCCCGGAGGCTGCTCCTCTGTGTGTGTGTGTGTGTGTGTGTGTGTGTGCGCGTGCATGCATGTGTGTGTGGCCCCAGAGTTGTGTGGGCAAGTGGTCTGTCATTGCCTGTCTGTGCATCTGTCTCTTCAAAGCTTGGCGTGTCACCTTGTGTATGACCTTATGAGTGTTTCCCCCTCAGATTCTCAGCCCCCAAGCGAGGCTCGAGGGCCTTCCTAGGCTGCATGATGTAATTGCAGGTGCCACTGAAATTGGGAGCTGCCCAAGAAGGAGCTGGGGGAGCTCCAACCCCCTCTTTCCATTGGCTCAACCACCAGCTACGCCCAAACAAGCACACAACCTAAGCACAAAGAGAGAGTCTGCTTTGCAACCCACTTCCCCTCCAGACAGTTCAATGCTTCAGTCATCCCCACCCCCACCCAGGGGGGAATTTGGGGACTGCCATTACCTAGAATGCATTTCAGGAAGGACCCCTCTCACTGCTGTTAGAGATCAAATAAAGGGGTGCTCTGGGGCTGCAGATGGAGGGTCCTCCCTCGCTCCCCTCTCCTCTGCTGCCAGGACCTCTCTCCCCTCTGCCCCATCCCCACCCTGCACCCCTGCAACTCTGTCCAGGAGCCTCCAGCCCGGCCTGAGGGGTCAGCCTTGCTCCTGGGGGGGAGGGGGAGGTGATGTCCCCATGCTCCCAGCTCAGGCTGGAGGCACCTCGCCGCCCCCTCGGGGCTCAGGCAGCACTTCCATCTTGGCGGAAGGAGATGGGAACAGAGACATACCCCTCTTGGACCACCGGAAGAGAAATTACATCCCAAAATCATTGGCAGGAAGGTTAATGGGATGTGGTGGCCAGCTCATTCCTTGGACAGGTGCGTTAATAGCACCAAAGCATCTGAAAATGCCCAGAGTCACCTGCAGGCATTAAAAAGTACGGACAGTCCCAGGGTGACCTGGAGCAGCGCCAGGCAGGGGAGAGAGCACTGGGCGAGGAGTCCTGGCTCCTCACTCTGGCCCGGCCACCAGCTGGCTGCGGTCCTCAGACAAGGCCCTGCCTCTCTGGACCTTGGAAAATGTGATTCTGGGCAAGAGGGGGTTGCAGGGGTCCCCTTCCAGAAACCTCAGTATGGACAGAGCAGGGGATGCTCTTATCATTATCTTCTCTTTGTGGATGCGGAAGCTGAGGTTCTGAGAGGGGAAATAACTTTTTGCTGGTAACGGTGAGGTCAGTACTGATTTCCAGTTGAGAGCCGTAAATTGGGGGGACTGGGCGCGAAGCGCCCCCCTTCCATGAGTGAACTCTGCCGGGGCGGGTGTTCCCTCAGTGTCCACTAGGAGGCGCCCAAGGCCGTCTCTCCTCCTTCACCTCCAGGCTCTTCTCTCTCAGCCAGTGTGGTCCCCCCAGGGTGTTTCTGAGCTAGGGGGATGGCTGGGACTGCTAGCTCCGTCTTGAGACAGGGTGGGGACACACACTGGCCCTGGCTCCCCCTCCTCCTATCCCCCAAGACAGAAGCCCGCCCTCACCGGGGAGCCTCCTGCCCTCACCTTCCAAGGATGAGGCATCTCACACCCCCACAGACACGTGGGGACCCATCGGTTCCCCTCCTCAGGCCCCCTGAGAACCGCGTGTGCCACATTGGGGTCAGGTGCAAATGCCAGAGGCTCAGAGAGGGTTAGCAACTGTCCCGCGGTGGCACAGCCAGGTCCGTTTGAGCTCAGGTTCTGGTTCCAGCGGTCCCCAGCCTGTCACGTGGCCCCCAGCCACAGCTGGCAGGAAGGTGCAGTGGGGGACAGGAAGGACCGAACCTTCCACAGAGTTCCCCGAACCCCTCGAGGGGCCAAGGGCTTGGTCTGGGCAGTGTGGCCTGGGGCCTCGTGACAGGGCAGGCAGGCAGCCGGTGGCCGTCTTTGACATTGCGTGGCATTCTTTGTGGGAAAGAGGGTGTGCGAGTCGGTGGGGGACGGGGTTGGCCTCAGCCCCCACCCCCACCTCCACCTCCACCTCCACCCGGAGGCAATGATGACATTCTCTCCCTGTAGGTGGATGTTTCTCCAGCTCACATGGTGGGTGGCCCACCCTGCCAGGCTCTTGCGGTGCAAAGGGGAGCCAGGGAGAAGTCGAGCGTCAGAGAAGAGAGCGTCCTTGCCTTCCCAGAGGGGTCCAGCCAGCTCCTGAACTCTCTCCTAGCTAGGACCTTTCCTCAGAGTAGGCTGAGCCCTTCAGTCCCCTTCCCAACATAGAGATCAGCCTAATCCAACCTGTTTTCCTGATCAATACACAGTAATGGAGGCAGTTCCAGGCTGGGAACTGGGCACAGCCCCTGCCTCCGGGGTGCTGAGCAAAGCTGGGGAGACTTGCAGCCACCGATGCACGCAGTGATAAGGGCTGAGCCGGGGGTGGGTGGGTGGGTGGGGTCTCCCCAAACTGCCCGCAGGGTGGGTGGGGCCTGATCAGACAATGGGGCCAGTGCAGTCAGCTTCAGGACCATCCTGGAAAATCCCAGCCCTACCCCAGGCAGGTCACAAAACCGGCTTTCCCAGCCCCGGGCCCTTCCCTCGTGGCAACGTGTCCAGGGCACCTGACTTGAACGGGCTATAAATAGAGGGATGACGGAAGGCTCTGGAAGCCCAAGGGAGGGCAGGAGAGAGGCATTGTGATCCTCCCCCTTTGGGACCCGGTGAGGCTGCATTGACAAGGCAGTGTTTTCAGGGTGGGTCTTCGTGGTTGAATTGGAGTCCCTCTGGTGGATGAGGTCCAGGAGGGGGCAGAGGGAACAGTCTGGTGAAGTGGGAAACGGAGCAGGCGGGTGGCTCAGAGTAGCTGGCCGCAGGCTGCGTATGAGGTTGTGGCGGGCGATGAGCCTGAGTGGCGGAGGGTCTAGATGCCGGGGTAAGGAATTTGGGCTCTGTTCTGAGGGCCAGGGTCTTTCTCTCAGGATGGCTCTGGTTGTGAGACAGGGAGGTAAGAGTGACATAGGAACGGGCTGAGGCCAATCTAAGCCGGACTCAAACACGGTGCCAGAAAGTACAGTGTCACCCTTCTCCAGGGGAACGGAAGAATATTATATGCTGAGACTGCCAACTATTCCCTGGTATCTTTTCTCTCTGTCTCCTTTGTCACAGGATCTCTGATTTTTACCTGGGCACATGACCACCTGAAATAACAACATTTCCCAGCCTCCCTTACAGCTAGGTGTGGCCATGTGGCTAGGGTCTGCCACTAGGGTGTAAAAAAAAGTGTCATTCACTCCCAGGGGTGTGGACCTTCCTGGCAACATGGGACAGAGATCTTGGAATGAGCTAAAATGCAGCATCAAGGGATTGAGAAAATCTTCTCGACCAAAAGGGGGAAGAGCGAAATGAGACAAAGTAAAGTGTCAATGGCTGAGAGATTCCAAACAGAGTTGAGAGGTTGTCCTGGAGGTTACCCTTATGCATTAAGTAGATATCACCTTGTTAGTCAAGATGTGATGGAGAGGCTGGAGGGAACTGCCTGAAAATGTAGAGCTGTGTTCCAGTAGCCATGTTTCTTGATGATGATTGAATAATGATATAGCTTTCACAATGTGACTGTGTGATTGTGAAAACCTTGTGTCTGATGCTTCTTTTATCTACCTTATCGAAAGACGAGTAGAACGTATAGAACAAAAATAAATAATAGGAGGAACAAATGTTAAAATAAATATAGATTGAAATGCTAGTGATCAATGAAAGGGAGGGGTAAGGGGTCTGGTATGTATGAATTTTTTTCTGTTTTCTTTTTATTTCTTTTTCTGAATTGATGCAAATGTTCTAAGAAATGATCATGATGATGAATATGCAACTATGTGATGATATTGTGAATTACTGATTATATATGTAGAACGGAATGATCACAAGTAAGAATGTTTGCATTTGTTTGTTGTTACATATTTTCAAAAAATTTAAAAATTAATAAAAAAGAAAACCTGGGGGGGGAATAAAGTGTCATTCAAAAACAAAATGTTGTCCCCTTTTTGCTGCTTGTTCCATTCTGCTGGTTGGCATGTGCATGTGAGGGCTGGCGCTTGAGCAGCCATTTTGGATCATGAGGTAGAAGGCCCATGTTCCAGATGACGAAGCAACCAGCAGGAGGGAGCCTGGGTTCCTGATGATTGTACAACTGCCACACTAGTCCTGGACTAGACAATTCCAAATTCTGTTTCCTTGGAAGAAAAATGAACATTTATCTTGTTTAGTACACTGTGTCTTTGGCTTTTTCTCTCTCCTTCAGCTGAACATAATCCTAAACAACACACGGGTCAGGAGTGAACCACAAGAGCCCTTATGCCCAATTGTTCTAAATAAAAAGAGAAAGATGGGGCATTTTACACAGCTTAAGCAATAACAACAGGGATGCTACAAGACCATTCCAGGGATCATCCTTTACTCACTGGACCCTTTCCCAGGTCTTCATTCCCTGCAGTTTCAATAGGATGCTGAAAATGTGTTATCTTTGGTGCAGATAGCAGGAAACATGCCAAGAGGGCTTGGTTCCCAGGGCCAGAACCTTCATTCAGCCATGCCTGGCCTTCTGGACACCACAGCCCCATCTCCCAGCCCCGAGATCTATGGAGACCCCAGCATCTGAACCACGCACTGCTTGAAGCATCAGGACATGGGGAGACTTTTCTTAGATCTCCTTGGCATTTCTGGGTGGGTCATTTAATGAAAACCCTATAGGGTACCCTGTGTAGTGTTCGACTCTACGTGAGTTACTGGACTAATCCCCGCTCGTTTGGCTGAGATGGAAATGGAGAACATGAGAGCACGGACCTTTGGCTGAGGCATTTTAACAGAGTTGTAACAGCCTTCTCCTGCTGTAACCAAGGAAGCAGTCTTCATAAATCCGGACACGCTTTTCATGATGGCGCAACTCACTGGGTGCAGGGCGGTGCCCATGACGCCTCGAAATGAAGCAGCTGGGAAAACATTTCCCTTCCTCCTGACAGGCTCAGGGGTGTTCCAGCTCTGAGTTTTATGTCTGACTCCGGGAACAGCTTGTGGGGCTCCCAGGACATGTCAGAGAGCAGCCCAGGGTGTAGGTGATCCACCAAGACAACCCAGGATGGCTGCTGAGAAAGCGGAGCCCACCCTCTACCTCCCCAGTGCTGGGAGCGGGAAGCCCTGCCTCATTTTCCGTGCTGCTGGGCTGAGGCCCCTCCTGGCATTGGAGGGCGGGACTTCCTGACATCCTGTGGCCGGGAGATGTGTACCATCTACAGGTAGATGGAGGCAAAGAAGTTGAGGGTAAGCGGGTGGGTCCACAACACAACAAGCAAACTCACCACCCTCCCCCTGTCTACGTGGGACATGACTCCCAGGGGTGTGGACCTTTCTGGCAACGTGGGACAGAAATCCTAGAATGAGCTGAGAATCAGCATCAAGGGATTGAGAAAACCTTCTCAACCAAAAGGGGGAAGAGCGAAATGAGACAAAGTGTCAATGGCTGAGAGACTCCAAACAGAGTCGAGAGGTTATCCTGGAGGTTATTCTTACGCATTAAGTAGATATCACCTTGTTAGTCAAGATGTAATGGAGAGGCTGGAGGGAACTGCCTGAAAATGGAGAGCTGTGTTCCAGTAGCCATGTTTCTTGAAGATGATTGTATAATGATATAGCTTTCACAGTGGGACTGTGTGATTGTGAAAACCTTGTGTCTGATGCTCCTTTTATCTACCTTATCAACAGATGAGTAAAACATATGGACTAAAAAAATAAATAATAGGGGGAACAAATGTTAAAATAAATTTAGATTGAAATGCTAGAGATCAGTGAAAGGAAGGGGTAAGGGGTAGGGTATGTATGAATTTTTTTCTGTTGTCTTTTTATTTCTTTTTCTGAATTGATGAAATGTTCTAAGAAATGATCATGATGATGAATATGCAACTACTGGATGATACTGAGAATTACTGATTATATGTGTAGAACGGAATGCTCAAAATAGGAATGTTTGAGTTTATTTGGTGGTTTTTTTTTTTTGGTATTTAAAAAATTTTTTTAATTAATTAAAAAAAAGTAAACAAGCCATTCTAGTTCTGGTAAATTGCTTTCTGGCAGGTAGCAAACCCTCTGTGCCTGATTTCCTCGCTTGTGATGTGGGAATGATGGCAGGTCCCTCCCTGCGAGGGTTAAATGAGATGCTATCTGCCGCGTAAGCCCTGGCAACGGCCTGGCAGTGGTAGCCTGGTGCTGCCCCAGGGTGATCCTGAGGAGAGGATGCCCAGCACCCGACCGGCCAAGCACCCGGGCAGTGTGGCAGAGTCGAGCCACAGGAAGTGCCGTCCACACAGAGGGGACATGCCCGAGTGGCTCCTCAGGAGCAGTGGCATGTTTGGCCAATGTCCAGCTTTCCCACCGAGCCGGAAACTGCTGGCCGTGAGGAGACCTGGGACAGAGCACCCACTAGCCTGTCTCCTCATTCTGTACCCCATTCTACATGTAAGGTAACTGAGACCCAGAGACCCAGCAAAGGGGTCCCGAGCCCAGGCCTGACCCTGGAACCTGCTCCCTTCTCCTTGACAGGGCCCACACTCGCCTTCTGCTGCTGTCACCCACCTCTGGGGTGCAGCCGTGGGCCCGTGCACCTTCCCTCGGCCTCCTTTATCATCCCACTGCAGAGACCTGCTACCCCCACCTCACCTCTCTGCCCCCACCGGCTGGTTTCCCCTTTCTCTCTTTATCCCTAAGAGCAGCGACTTGTAATTTGCAAGGACTCGTGTTCTGGAAACTCAAAGACTTACAGACACAACAAGAAAACCCTTTTAGAACCCTGGTGCCCTGGAGCCAGGAGGGGGTCACGGTCGGGAGCTGATATTCTGCCATAGATGGACACGAAGGGAACGGTGCTGGAGCTAAGCCGGGAAGTCTTCCTGGAAGTGGCAGGCTTCGAGGTGGGGTTTCGAAGAGTGAGGCCGTTCCGCTAAAGCAATGCAAGCAAGGGCCAAGTAGCTGAGAGCTCTGGTGCCTGCTGGCTGGGTTCAAATCCCAGCCTTGTTGCAAATGAGCTGGGTGACCTTGGGCCAGATAATCAACTTCTCTCTGCCTCGGTGTCCTCATCTGAAACAGAGGCTTGAAGAGACACTGATGAAGGAAGAGTGTGACTTCATGCAATGAGCATGCATGTATGAGTCCAGAGGCCAGCGGTTGGGTCCCCACTCCACTCACATGTCAGGCAACATTGATAATAATCGTCTCTGCTGAGTATTGGGTGCCCAAGGGTGCCACCTGCTTTACATGCATCATCTCATTGAAACCCCATAGAACCGGGAGGTCCAATGATTGTCCTCACTTTTTAGATGAAGAAGCATGCCCATCCAGAGAGATTCGGTGACTTGCCCTGAGAACCCCTCTGATTCCTAGACCTGGCTCCCTAACCTTCTGGTTACTTTCTCCAACCTTCCCTCTCAAGCTTCCCCATCATTATAAAGGATAAAGGACAAGGGATAGACAAATAACATCCTGCTCCGTCATGGCTTGCAGCCCCAGCTGCCAGCTGCAGCAGCCAGGGTTTCACCCAGCTGGCACCTTGTGTCCCCAGTAGCCTCTCAGCCATGCTCCCGATCCACCCCAGGCCAGTGAAGGGCAGGTGCTGGGGTGAGCAGCTCCCCACCCGCCACCAGGGCTCATTTTCCTGTCTCCACTAGGGTTGGGGGGGGTCTTGGGGAGGGAGGAGCTGGGTCCCCAGTGCTCAGGCTTTGCTGGCTAAATTTAGGTGCTGGCCTATCGAAGGCACAAGGGTAATTAAGGGGTGTCGTGTCACTTTCCAGCTGCCTCTCACGTCCCCTGAGCAGTCACACGCCACTCGGGCAGAAGGGAGGAGGCGTGGGGGATACAGAGGGGAGGAGGGAGGAGGAGGGGACAGACAGCTGAGGCTGGAGGAGGTGGGGGAGAGCCCTCAGCCTCTGCCTCCATCCTAAGCTTCCTGTCTCTCCAGGACCTTGCATGTGGAGATCACAGAGAAGCAACTGTTCAGCCAAAGACCCCAAGGGCTTTCTCCAATTAACACCTTCCCAAAATGGAAAGTAGTGACCTCCTCATCCTTGGAAGCATACAACCCAGAGGGGATAACTCCTAAGTCTTGATCAGGCACCGTAGGCAAAAGGATGTGTATGTATTTTCTCAGCAGCTCCTTCCAACAACTCTCTGAAGAAGGCATCTTCTTTCCCACCTTGACTGAAAAGTGAAATTATTTTCACCTTTGCTATAATTGCCATTTATACAGGCCACAGACAGGGTCTCAGCCACGGTCTACGGCAGTCCCCAGCCCACTCCAGCGCTGACGAGGGAAGAATTCCAGAGAAGGCTTTGCCGAAGAGGTGAGAAGAAAAGGGATTCTAAGCGGCAGGGGCTATTTCCGCAAAGACCAGGAGATCAGTGGGCACACACCAAAGTCTGCAGGCCGGGGTGTAAGCAAACACGAGGTTTCCATCATCCTCTTTGTGAGTGTGATTTTAGCCCTATAAATATTAACTCCAGACCTGAATAGCCCAGTGTAAAAATGAGGGAAGCATTTGAATAGACAGTTCTCCAAAGAAGAGCTACAAATGGCCAATAGGTACCTGGGATTTGCTCATCAGGGAAATGCACATCGAAACCACAAAGAGGTGCCACTTTGCACCCACTAGGACAAGTGCAATAAATAAAACAGACAATGGCAAGTAGGGGGAGGACATGGCAAAGCCAGAACCCTCGGGCATTGCTGGTGGGAATGTGAAACAGTGTGGCAGCTTTGGAAACCTGTTTGGCAATTTCTCGGAAAATTAACCATCGAGTCATCACAGGGTCCAGCAATTCCGCTCTTAGGAATCTACCCAAGAGAGCTGAAAGCACGCATGCAAAAACTTGTACACAAGTATTCATAGCCGGATGGTTCATAATAGACAAAACAAATGGAAGCAATTCAGATGGCCATCAATGGGTGAAGGGATAAATGAAAGGCAGTCTGCCCAGACAATGGAGTATTATTCAGCTGTTAAAAAGAATGAAATCCAGACACATGCTATGCCCTTGGATGAATCTTGAAAACATTATGGTAAGTGAAAGAAGCCAGACTCAAAAGACTACATATTAGATGGTTCTATGTAGATGAAATGTCCTGAAATGGGCAAATTCTTAGGAACAGAAAGTAGATGAATAGTTTCCAGGGGCTGAAAGGAATGGGGACTGACAGTTAATGAGTATGAGGTTTCTTTTGGAGATGATATAAACGTTCTGAAATTAGACAGTGATGATGGATGCACCACTCTGTGACTATATTAAGGAAATCATTAAGTTGTGCACTTTTAAAGAGTGAGATTTATGGTACATGAATTATATCTCAATAAAGCTGTTTGAAAAGAAACACACGCACACACACACGGGCCTGACTCTAATATTTGCAAGAGCCCAAATGGAGATTCATGCACCATATGCCTAAATATTTAAAATACCAAGCAAACAAGCTGCTAAATAAAATATGTCCTCTTCTTTTACCTTGACAAATATACCATCCTAGTGACAAAATTGAAAAATATGCATAAAGTCATGATTTTTATATGCTTGCAAGCTGGCACCCCTGGGTAGCCTGTTCATTGGCCGACTGCATTTGGACAAGTAATAGAACGAAGATGTACGTAATGCATAAAGTATTATTGTTTTATTCTATCAAAATGATCATGCCCTCATTTCACCCAGATCACTGATTTGTGTTCTGTTGACAGCCGTGATGTTAAAAGATTAAAAAGTTAAAATACAATTTCAATCTTGTGACTGACACTGCCTTTAGCCAGTGTATAGACAAATGAGTAAGAAAATAAAGACAAACTAATAAATAAATAATAGGGGGAATAAGGGATATGGGACATTTTGGGTGTTCTTTTTTTTACTTTTACTTTTATTGTTTTTAGAATAATGAAAATGTCCAAAAAATTTATCATGATGGTGAGCACAACTATATGATAATACAATAAACCATCGATTGTATACTTTGGATGATTACATAGTATGTGAATATATCTCAATAAAATTGCCTTTTTAAAAAATATATATAATTTTCACCCAAAATGTAAAGTTTAGCAAAGGTAAAAATTATTTCGTGGTTTTCAAGGAGGTCTTTTTCTAAAATATTCAAAATTGTTTATTAAAATTTTAAGGCAAAATACACAGTATAAGCAGCATAAGTTTTAGAATCAAAATGTTTAAATCGCATTTGAATTTGTATTAATTATTTTGAAATTTCAGTTAAACCTTTTAAAACATTTTTTAAAAATGTTGTATCGCAATTCTCACGTTCATTATCTCTCTAGTTTGTTATGCAAAGAGTTGATGCCATACTGCATGTATGTGATGTCTAAAATTGCACATACAAATGCAAGAGTAATATATGCATTGCCGAAACATTGCAAAATATACAGAAGATATCTCCACGGACAGTGCATTCTTCACAAGAACTTCTGGAACCAAGAATTGGTACAAGGACAACTTACCAGAAACCTACAACCTCCAGATGGGTCCCTGGTCCAGATAAGTCCTGAAACCTAGAGGGCCCAGCTTCTCCAGAACATCAGGTAGTTCCATCTCCCTACTCCATATTAGTGACAGACCCTTCCAATATCAAAAATTTAGAATTGCCATAGCCCAAACAACCCCAAAAAGAGGTATGGAAAGATCAAAGGTGATGGAATTATACAGAGAAGATAGGACTTATCAAATGAATATGAATGCTGAATCATTAAATTGATATCTCTTTTGGTCTCCAGTATCTTAGAGCAGCTAGAAGTAAAAACCTGAAGTAGTGGAATTGTAACCCATGTCAAACTCTGAAATCTGTTCTACAATTAATTGTGGCGCTGTGCTTTGAAATTTGTCGCTTTTTTGTATATATGTTATTTTTCACAAAAAAAAAAGAAGGAAAAAAAGTCAATTGGCATGATAAAAAACATACTTATTCCTTCTAGCTTTCTATATTGTGGGGCAGCTAGAAGGAAAAATATAAGAAGATGGTATGGTAGCCCATGACAAACTCTGGGATCTGTCCTGTAACTGCTTACTGAAGAGTGCTTTGAAAACTATTGCTTTTTCCTTTTTTTGCTTTGTGTATCTGTTATAGTATACAGTAAAAAAAGTTAAAAAGAAAGAACTGGTACAAGGAGAAAAGCCAGAAAATGGACACTCAACCTTGCTGAGAAACAGGTTCCTTATTTAAGATTCTCTTGCATCTCAGAGAGGAAGGATTTGACAAGCTCGTAAATATGTCCTTCCTTTCGCATAAGCTCTTCCATCACTCAAATCTGCTGCCCTGGCTCGGGTCAGTGGCAGCACATTTGGACTCAGCCTTTGGACTTGGGTCACTTTTTTGTCCAGGAGACGCGTCCCCTGAGGCCTGAGCTGCGTGGACAATGCTGTGGGCCTGCAGTGCCGCAGGGTGGGACTGTGGGAATGGGGGTTCCCATTCCTGTGCATTGATTCTCGTAAGCGCTTCGGGGTGGCTGGCACCCATTTTCTCATAGCTCCTTTGAGCTCTGGTCTCAGAAACTCAGAATAATGGGCCCGATGTCTGTCCCCCTCTGACTCGAAGGTGCTATGTCCTTGGGGCCATTGCCTGCCCGGCCACACGCACCTCACCTGCACCCACAACATGACTCGATGTATCCCTTCACAGGGACAGGCCCCCACCTACCTGCAGGCTTCTCCTCTCCTCTCTGCCCATCACGTCCAGCCGCTCTGACCCACTCTCCATCTGGGAGAGGGGGCGCCTGAGGGTTCCCTCGCCTCTCTGGGTTCAACTGGACTAGAAGCCCTGGGAGGGCAGGCCCTGCTACTTAGCTTGCTACCCTGTCCCAGAACGGGGGCTCCGACAAATTAAGGGAACAAGTGGGGGTGCCACCACTTCAAGGACTGGAAGAGTTGCTGGGCTCCGTCCCTTCCACATCGCCCTTTTCTTCTACGGTGAAGTCTCTGGGGTGGTGGGGGGTGGTGAGCGGGGGGTCCCCGAGGAGTCTGGGAAGCAGTCAGGGATGGGGGTGCACCTTGTGATTCCCCCTTATGATCTGGGGAGCCGAGGTTAGGGGCCCTGGAGACAGACTCCTCTTTTCCTGGCCCATCGTAAGCTCTCTCATGGCCTCCACCCCTTCCCTCCCTCAGCCTCTCCTGACTCTCAGCCCCAGCTCCTCAAGCTCACACATGGCAGCTGACACTCAGGGACCCTAGGGCCAGCTTGTCCAGCAGAGCCACTGAGAGTCAAAATGACCAACTCGTTCCCTCCTTCCAAGAATATGAGTTCAGGTGGGCTGGGGAGGTCACACCCCCAGGGTCGTATCACAGCTCTGGTGCCTACGAGCTGGGGGAACCCATTCTGAGCCTCAGTTTACCTCATCCGTAAAGTGGGGACAGTGACGGTTCTACCACATAATGAGATGATAGTGCATACAGAGGGTATAACAAGCCCTCAAAATATGGAACTGCTGTAATAAAGGTGCTAACGACAATTATTATTACGAACTTGTATAAATGTCATACATCCATTGGTTCCTATAGTCAGTCAACAGGTATTTAATAGTGCTACTGAGGCACAGGCTCCAAATATCTCAAAGTAGCCTGGAGCAATAGGGGCATCCACTGACAGATTCTAATCTGCGACTGCATGGAATACATTTGGGCTGCAAGTAAAAGAAAACAGAAAATTGGCTTAAATGTTTAAAGGCTTCCTTTTCTCCTATAACAGGGAATCTGGGGGTGAGCTGCCCAGGGCTGGTATGCTGGCTTCGTGATTTCCAGCTTTCTGCTCCACTGTCCTTAGATGTTGATTTTAAACCTCATGGGGCCAAAATAGCGGCCACAGCTCCAGGCATCGTGTCTAGGTTCCTGGTAAGAAAAATGGAGGTTGGGACAATGGGCCAAAAGGAATCCTACAAGCCCACTCTGCTCCTTCTTATTAAGAAGAGCAAAACATCTCCTGAAACTCCAGTCAGCCAACTTCTATTTATACCTCATTGACCAGCCATAGACTCCGGGGAAGCTGGGACATTGGACAGCATGATTAGCTCAGACCAGCCACGAGCCATCTATGGAAACTGAGGATATGGCAACTCTCAACAAAAGTGGAATGTGGTTAGCAAGGAGGAAGAGGGGGTGGATATTAGGTGGACAGTGAACAATGTTTGCCATAGAACACACAGAATTTATATATTAGGGCACCAGACTTGGAGAGGGGGAGTGACTTGCCCAAGGTCACACAGCAAGCCAGGGGCAATTCTGGAACTTGGGCCTTCTAAGGCCACAAGAGGAGCTCTTTCCACCCCCTCACTCCCAACATGATCTGATATCTTGGTTGAAAAGCCCCCTTTAAAGGACGGAGGATCTGGGGACCCCCAGAGCTCCAGCACCCAGAAACCTTCAGGAAGAAGAGACTCTGGCCATAGTGGGAGGTGAAGGAGGCTGTTTCCACCATCCCCACCTCCCAGGGGCAGTGGCAGTTTCTCAGGGTGGCAGGCGGCTAATTACCCTTGTCACCCACTCTCTCCGGAAGAGACAGCCTTATAATCTGCCCGTCAGCTGGGGCAAAGGGGTGGCCCCTCTCCTCCCCCCCCTGCTGAGACTGGCACTTGAGGTGTCAGGGTGGAGGGTGAGGGAGGGAGTGATGGGGCGGATAGCTGGTGGGCAGAGGGACAAGTGAGAGAAGACAGTGGAACCAGGGGAAGGACAAACCCCAAAGGACGCCAGGTGCCACAGGCACTGTCGGGATGGGTAAACTGAGGCAAAACCAAGGTGAGGTCCCTGTCCCAGGGAGAGACGAGCTAACGGGTATAGCTACTCTTGCTCTGGTCTGCAGGGGACAAGATGGGAGTTGTCCCCAGGGGCCATCCTGGGCCATCTTGAAGCAGAGCTAGGGGTGCTGGAAGCAAAGAACAGGGGGGAAGGCACCCTAGGCCGAGAGCACAGCACAACCAAAGGCCTGGTGAGAGGGACCTGTGAGCATGTTGGCATCAGTTTGGGCACAACTTCGAGTGAGGGGCAGGCAGCGGCACCATTTATGCAGTTCCCACTGGGCGCTGCTGGGCATTTGACGTTCTTTATTTCCTGCCATTCTCCAGCAACTCTGAGGTCCTGTCTCATACCCATTTTACAGGTGAAGGGGTTGAGGCTCAGATGTCAACCCAACATCAGACCTGTCTGCAGTTGGGCGGGTGGGTGAGGGGAGCCCCTCGTGCACCGGTAAAGGAGCCTGGTCTTGGAGCCACTGAAGGTCTGAAGTGGAAAGAGGAGCAAGGCCAGGTTTGGATTCTAAATGAGCCCTGGCTCTCTTATCTTCCTGCTTGCTTCCTGCATCGGGGCATAGCATAGTGGTTTTTATACTCAGCCTGGGCTCAGAGCTTCACTCCGCCGATAAGTCAAGGCACTCTGATAAGTTACTGGAACTTTCTGTCCCTCCATTGCCTTGTCTGTCGAACGGACAGGATAAGAGTAGCTCTGTGACAGTGAGCTGGGGATTCAAAGGGTGACAGGGCCAACCTCGGATCATGTCATTCACCAAAACATCCCCAGCACCTGGCTCAAAAGATATCAGTGGGTTGAACAGTAAATGAACAAATGAGTTCTTTGGACCGTGAGCTCCCAAAGGCAGGGACTCGGGGGTCCCTGCATCCTCATCCCCGGGGCCTGGGCCAGGACCTGCTTCTCCTGGAGGGCCAATGGATGGGTTTTAATTTAGAAGCACCCTGGGGAATTTGCCCAGCCAGCTGGCTGACCAAGCACCTGTGACAAGAGGGTCCCCAGGGGGCTGAGTGGGGGTGGGCTGGGGAGGGGCAGTCCTGATGGGGGAGCCCGGGAAGGCTGACAGCCTGCTCAGCATAGA
The DNA here is from genome assembly GCF_023851605.1 of Tamandua tetradactyla. NCBI lineage: Eukaryota > Metazoa > Chordata > Mammalia > Pilosa > Myrmecophagidae > Tamandua > Tamandua tetradactyla. Next base: position 13,528,614 of record NC_135335.1, read on the forward strand.
AGGGGCAATCCCCCGGGAGACGTCACAGGCAGCCGGGGGTGACTGAGGTCTCGGTGACTGCTAATCTGGGGCTCCGAGCTGCCCGTGAGTCAGGCAGCGGCTGACAGCTGGTGGGGGGGTGGGGAATCCTGGGTGCAGGGGGTTGGCGGCGTGGGGGGGGCGGGGAGCTGATGCTGAATCAGGGGACAGTGCTCTCCTCCGGCCTGGAAGCCTGGAATGAGGAGGGGAAGGCACGCTGGGGTCTGCCCTGGCCCCCTGCCCCTCCTGCATAGGGTAGCCAGCCCGACCCAGCCCGGAGGCCTGGAGGGAGAAGAGGGACTGAGGCGGGCTGCTGTAAAGGTCAGCAGCGCGTGGGTCCTGGAACATCCATAATGCAAATGTGGAATTTACACTTCCTGGGTGGCCGCTGGCCGGCTGGCCTTCCTGTCCGCATGCCAGCCCAAGGCCTGGTTATCCAGGACTGGTAGCTCTGCAGTGCCACTCCCCAAGGAAGGCTCCAGTCTGATGTGAAGGGAGGGGTCTCGGTGGGGGGTGGGCAGTCCTGCAGGGGGGGGTGGGCAGTCCTGCAGGGGCGGGTGGGGCCCGCCTACCTGATCCAGGCTGCCTGCCTGCCATTTCCACCCTCCGCTCTCCTGGCTCCGCAGCTGGGAGATTCCAGGGACCAGACACGGGGAAAGCTCCTCTCCTTTCACCCTGCCTCACCCAGCCTGTTTCCAGCATCAATGCCATTCAGTAAGTTGTACTCACCTTCCCACGTGCCCGGAGGGCGTGGGGACTAGCAGAGGTGAGGGGAAGGAGAAGCCGAATCAGGGAGCCCTACTACGCGCCAGGGGCTTTGCTTTAAATCTCCTAACAACCTGCTGTCATCGTTCCTCAACCCCAGGAGAGGAAGCTGAGGTCAAGACAGGGAAAATGCATCGACAAGACTCCACACCTGCCTCTCGGTGGAGGCAGGATTCGAACCCGTGTCTACATCTTCTATAGCAAAAGGAGAAAAACTCTCATCTTGACTCTCCTCTCACCATTGCTGGCTCCCTTCTCTTCAATTATTGAGCCTGAAAAGACGTTTTCGAAACCTGGGTCTACACATCAATCCCTCCCCTGGGACTTTAGTTCACCAAACATGAGTGCAGAGGCTCATGCCTTCACCGCGTGTGCGTGCGTGTGTGTGTGCGTGCGTGTGCGTGCGGCATGGTGGAGCGAGTCCTTGACCGGGCTTAGGACCAGTTTTGCTGCTGGCTGGCTGAGCGACCTGGGGGCTTTTGGCCTTCCCCGGACCTCGAGCCCCATCTCACGGGTCCCAAGATGGGGTGGCCCAGGGTGCTCTCTAAGCCTGCCCCACGCCCCACTCCTCCATTTGTCTGGGACCCCAGGGTAGAGTCGACCTCTTCTATTTGCTGCTCTCAGCTCCCGGCTGCCCCCAGCAACCAATGCGGAGCTTGGCACTCCGTGGGTGCTTGGTACATCTCTTCCTTGCTTGAGTGACAAACCTGCCATTCTGAGTCCCTGGGGACGCCGTCCACAGCTTCTGGAGCAGAACGCTTCTCGGGGTTCAATCTTCATTTTCCCAACTCCGCCTGCAAATGAACTCATTCTCTCTCTCCTCTCTCTGTCTCTCTCTTCCTCTCTCTGACTTGGTTTATTTCTCTCCATCTCGCTCGCTCTCTGGTTGGATCTTCGAATTCTGTCTCTTTCAATCTCTCTATCTCTGTCTCTTGTCTTTCTCGTTCAATTTTCTCTCTCCATTCCTGGTCTCTCACACTTTCCTTTCTCTCCTTCTATGCCCCGTCCCCTGTCCTTTGTCCAATACTCGTCTCTCTCCCCAAGTCTGTGCCTGTGCTTCTGTCTCTTTGTCTCTCTCGCACACGCACACACACACACCAGCACACAAAATCTCTCTTGCACGCATGCATATGATCACTCATATGGACACAAGCGTGCCATCTCTGTCTCTCACACACACACATTCATAAACACACACATATGTGAACGCACACACAAGCCACCTCAGACCCCTGCCCCTGGAGCCCTTCTGTAGCATCCATCACGTCCTGTCCTATCACGTCCTGTCCCCTCATGCTTGTCTCCTGGGCCATCAGAGCCTTTCATCTTGGTGACATCCAGCTAACGAGTTTCCACCACTGCTGACACATCCTGCCCCACCATTCTGGACAGGCCAGGGTCAGTGTTCAGAGCTGGATTGCTGGGGAGCAGGGGACAGGGGGTAGGGAAAATGGACGTGGTAGTAAAGGTCTCAGTCTCCCAAGAGCCGCCCGCTGGGTGCAGGGTGGGGTCAGGCTCTCCCATCTGCGGCACTTACCAGTTCATAGGAGGCCAGGGGCACCGTGAGGGCCTGGGAAGCAAAGGGACGTGGCCAGGGCCACTTGGGGAGGTGGGCTGCCAACTCAGCTCAGGGTCCTTCCCCCATCTCCGGATTGGCAGCAAAGCCTCTGGGAACACTCACCAGTTGGTTGCTGGTTAAACCAGTGGGCTCTGGGGGTCTGGGATCCAGTGCTAAATATGGATAAGCTGCTTGGGCCGTGGGTTGCCTAGGGAGGGAGGTCGGAGGGCTCCGGAAAGGGAGAGAGGCCTGGAGGAGCAGCTGGGAAACAAACTGCTGCAAGGCCAGGGAAGCTGGTGTTGGCTCTGTCCTGCAGGGGAATGACAGCCCCGGGAGGGCAGAGCTGGTTCTGGGGGTCTACCTCGGGAAGGGTCCTCACCCCCAGGCAGGGCTGTAGCAGACCATGTTCCCTTCAAAGGTCCCTTGGTAGTTGTTCTCCCTGCCCCCAGCCCGGAAGGACCCAAGGCTCGGGAGTAACCTGGGCACAAGAGCCAGGGGCTGGCCTGAGCTTGCAGGCAAGTGGCAAAGAATTGTGGTTACACCTTGGGCCCTGGAACCCATGCTGGGGTTTGGATTCCAGCTCCATCACTCAACAGCTCTGTGACTTTAGGCAAATAATATAACCTGTCACCTCAAATGGGGATAAAAAAATAACATCCACTTTCTAGGTTGACGGGAGTGTTACCTGTGATAATGCAGGTGAGGTGCTTAGCTGGCTGGTTGGTGCACGGGAAGTTCTGAGTTCAAATCCTGCCTCTGCCTCTTCCCAAGTGGGGTGACCTTATAGGTAGGTATGTAAGTTAATAATTATATTATTATTTTAATAATTATCAAAATTATTTTTAATATTGTATTTTATCTATTTTTAATACTGTATTTTTATTGACAAATTTTTACACACACACATTTCATATGTAATGTACAGTCAAGGACTCACAATGTCATCACATAGCTGTGAATTCATCACCATGATCATTTTTTAGAACATTTGCATCACTCCAGAAAAAGAAATAAAAAGAAAAAAGAAAAAACTCATACATCCCATATCCCTTACCCCTCCCTTTCATTGACCACTAGTATTTCCATCTACCCAATTTATTCTACCCTTTATCCCCCCTATTATTAATTTATTTTTATCCACATGTTTTTACTCATCTGTCCAAACCCTGGATAAAAGGAGCAACAGACACAAGGTTTTCACAATCCCACAATCACATTGTAAAAGTTATATCTTTATACAATCGTCTTCAAGAATCAAAGCTACTGGAACACAGCTCAACAATTTCAGGTACTTTCTCCTTGCCACTCCAATACCCCATAAACTAAAAAGGGGATATTTATATAATGCGTAGGAATAACCTCCAGCATAACTCTCAATTCTGTTTGTAATCTCTCAGCCACTGAAACTTTATTTTGTTTCATTTCTTTCTTTCTGTTTTTGGCCAAGAAGGCTTTCTCAATCTCTTGATGCTGGGTCCCAGCTCATCCCAGGATTTCTGTCCCACGTTGCCAAGGAGATTCGCATCCCTGGGAGTCATGTCCCACGTAGAGGGGAGGGCAGTGAGTTCACCTGCTGAGTTGGCTAGAGAGAGAGGCCACATCTGAGCAACAAAAGAGGTTCTCTGGGGGTGACTCTTATGCCCCATTTTAAGTGGGCTTAGCTTATCTTTTGCAAAAATAAGTTTCATACGGGTGAACCCCAAGATTGAGATCTTGGCCTATTGATTTGTTTGTCCCATATTGTCTGTGAGAATATCAGGAATTCCCCAATGGGGAGGTTGAATACTGGGCCTGGTCTTTGAGCCTGGGGAATATTTGGCAGGACTTCTCTGGCCTGCAGCCTGGAAGGACAAAGGAGAAGGGCTGGAGTCAGTCTATCGGAGTTCAAATCCCTGCTTAAGAGCCTGACCTAAGGCGAGTATGTAACCTCTCAGTCTTCCCAGGTATAAAATGAGGCAACTTCAGATAACGAACGTGTAAACATGTTTCGCATCCTGCTTAGTAAATAGCCACTAATATACGAACAGTTTTAAACATTTCAACCACACTGACATACCATTAACGTTTCATAGCACACAGTGCTGGCAAAGCTGCAGGGAAACAGGCAAACGTGGACAGGCATTGCCGGTGCAAACCGCCCTCCCTCTCACTTGTCGACTGACAAATACGTCTTGACCCAGCCATTCCACTGGCAGAGATTTATCTCCAGGGTCACTAGTGCACATTCCAAGTGACAAACATGCCTTATTTAGTGCCACATTGAATGGAATCACCAAGGTCTGGAAACAAGCTAAATGTGCATCAATAAAGGATCCGTTAAATAATTTGTGGGCCAGCCACACAATAAAGTAACCACGCAACCAGAAAATCAGAACTGGGAAGCTGGTTTTCAGCTGTGATACAATGACCGAGAGCTATTTGAAAGGGAGAAAGCCAGGTACCGAGCAGGAGCCCGTACATTTGGAAAGGATAACAAATACGCATACACAGGGGGATTATTATGGATACAAAGGATGTAGCAGGAAGAACTGGCAACAGTGCTTCTCCCTGGGACTGAGCAACCAGGGGCAGTACCCGAGGGCAACTTTTGACTGTGTGTCCTTTGTGCCTTTTGAGTTTTGAATCACAGCCCCCCACCGATCTTGCCCCAGCTCCAGGTGGGTGGCAGGTAGAGGGAGGCAGTGGTGACTGTTTCCCCGGATAGAGATCTCTGGGTATCACTTATCTCCAGGGTCCCCTGCCAAGCCCAGGAAGGAGAGTGAGCATGGGAGGGGTGTGGTCAGGGTGGGTGCCCCCGGGGCTGCTCTAATGAGGCATGTGAAGGCCACAGAGGCTGCCTTGGCAGCGGGCGCTGTCAGCAAGAGGGCAGGGGCGAGGCGAGCCTGGCGTGACAGGCGCAGCCGCGCGTGCAATCAGCCCTTAGCTTTGCTGCCCGTTGCTCCGGTGAACAAGTGCGCGCCTAGTCATTCGGCCATAATAACCATCATCTGCTCGTTACCACTCCCTGGCCGACGGGTGACTCAGGCCCGAGCTGCCAAGGGACCTGCCCGCGTACACAACCCCCTCTGCCGCCCTTCCCCCCCACCCCGACATCTGTGCAACAGCTGGACTCCGGAACAGGCAGTTCTCGGCAGGCTCTGGCACCATCTGCTTCCCCTTGGGGAGTCAGGCTCTGCAGAGGGTGTGTCCAGTGGGAGCCATCCCCCAGAAAGTAGGGGTGGAGCTAAAGTGCACTGGCTTAGAGTTTGGGGGCTCCCCAAAAGTGGGGCAGAAGTCCAGATTGCGGGGGGTGGGGGGCAGGGTCTCAGGAGACTCAGGGTCTCTCGCTGGCCCCAGTGAGTGTTAAATGACTGGGTTCCCTGAACCCTTGGGCCTCGGCGTCCCCCTCTGTGTGCTGGAAGGACTGGCCGACTCCTTCCCTGCTTCTCCAGCCTGGCAAGAGTTAGCCGACAGCCACACCCGAGGCATTAATGCAGGAAAATGTTTCCCTGATGTGAGGTCTGAGGCTCGTGTGTGTGTGTGTGTGTGTGTGTGTGTGTGTGTGTGTGTGTGTGTGTGTGTGTTGTGGGGTGATCCATTAGAGGACAACTGACCTACTGGCTTCTTTGGCATGTGAATGGGGTGCAGGAGAAGGGGTCGGGGCAGAGGTACCACCTCCCACCACCCTTCGTCCCACCTGGCCCCAGGCCCCAGGCAGCCCACCGATTTCGGCGTCCTCAATCCCTTCTCTCTGCCTGCTTCATAGTTAGGTTTTTTTGTAGCTTTATTAAGATATAATTCACATCTCCTTCAATTCGCCCATTTAAAGATGAGTACCATTCAATGTTTTTTTTAAATGTTTTTATTGAGAAATCTTCATACATATTGTCCAAACATGGTGCACAATCAGTGGCTCACAATATCATCACATAGCTGTGTATTCATCACCACGACCATTTTTTAGAACATTTGCATCACTGCAGAAAAAGAAATAAGCAGATAAAAGAAAAAATTTGTACATGCCATACTCCTTACCCCTCCCTCTCATTGACCACTAGTATTTCCATCTACCCGATTTATTTTACCTTTACTCTCCCTATTATTTATTTATTTATTTATCCATATATATATTTTTATTCATCTGTCCATACCCTGGATAAAAGGGGCATCAGACACAAGGTTTTCACAATCACACTGCCACATTGTAAAAGTTGCATCTTTATTGCAATCATCTTCAAGAATCAAGGCCACGGGAACACAACTCTGCAGTTTCAGGTACTTTCCTCAGCCACTCCAATACACCATAATCTAAAAAGGGATATCTATATAATGCATAAGAATAACCTCCAGTCTAACCTTCAACTCTATTTGAAATCTCTCGGTCACTGAAACTTTATTTTGTTGCATTTCTCTCTTCCCCCTTTTGGTCAAGAAGGCTCTCTCAATCCCTTGATGATGGTTCCTGGCTCATCGTGGAAGTTCTGTCCCACGTTGCCAGGGAGATTCACACCCCTGGGAGTCATGTCCCACGTAGGGGGGAGGGCAGTGAGTTCACCTGCCGACTTGGCTTGGAGAGAGAGGCCACATCTGAGCAACCAAAGAGGTTCTCTGGGGGTGACTCTTAGACCCAATTCAATGTACATTCATGGAGTGGTGCAATGTGCCCTCCCCACATCCCCATCCATTCTAGAATATTTTCATTATCCCAGAAAAAAAACCTATACCCCTCAGCCAAGCCCCACCCCAATACTAGCATCTCCCCAGCCCTAGGCAACTACAAACCAACTTTCTGTCTCTTACCTATTCCGGATATCACAGCACTTCTCGCTGGCTGCCCCATCCGAGAACTAGGAGGAGAAGAGCCTCAGTTATAAGAGTAGCCGCCAAGGTCTGCTGAATACTGAGCGGATACAGGGTACCCTGGGAAGGCCTCCCACCCTGTAACCCCCAGCAGTGCCATGGGTCAGGGGTTATCCCTATTCACAGATCACAGGTGAAAAGGATCAGGTGAGGTCACCTGGCCAGTGAGTGGCAGTGCTTGGGCTTGAGCCTGGTTTGCGTGACTCCGGAGCCAGACGCGGTCCCTGTGTGGGCTCTGGGATTGGAGGCTCCCCTTCTAGATGGAGGATCCATGCAGCTGGGACACTTGGCTGGCTCGCAGGACTCCTGCCCCACCTGGCAGCCAGCAGGCTCTTGGCAATTGTTCAGTGATGAGGGAACCAGCGGGCCAATGGCTCCAAGCAGAAGAGCTCCGGCCTGTTGCAAACCTGTTAATGCACTTCTCTGCCAGCCTCTCATTTTCAGGGTGCAAAAGCTGCACTGCAGAGAGAAGGGCGCAACCCGAGGTCACCAAGCAAGCTGGTGGCTTTGTTGAGACTAGAGCCCACAAGGCTGGAGCCAGGCATCCAGGGGCTCTCTCCCCTTCCGGAGGGGATGGGTCACAGCCCCTGCCCCTTTCCTCCTGATGCACCAGAGAGGTGAAGAGGGCTGGACACCCCTATGGGCCGAGCTCTCTGAGTACCCGATTACTGGGTGCAGCAGACCCCTGTGGGTGCTGCCAGCCCGGGTCCCACCAGCCAGCGCCCTGCCCGGCATTCTCAGTGACTCGCTCCAGGGACATGTATGTGTAGTTCAGGGCCACCTCTCTCGCCACTGTTAACACACCCGACTCCCTTATTCCATGGGCAAACATTGGGCCTGGAGAGACGGTCTAATTGGCTGGCCGTGTCCTTCTCCCAGCTCCCCTCCTTGCCTAAACAGACAGGACAAACAGGACAGCCCAGTCCCCAGGACTTTTGCTGTCACCCAGATAGATCCCCGCCCTCTGAGCAGCCCACGCCCCCTCCAATCCTGCAGAATCTCCCTGTCGCAGCTGCACAGACCCATGGAAAACTTCTGGGCCAACCCCTGCCCTCCTTTCCAAGCAACCCCACCTCCACTCAACACACAAGCAAACCGAGACCAGAGGAGGGTGGGGGGTGGTGGTCACACAGACAGAGCATCCAGCGGTTCACAGCTGCTCTAGCATATGATCTCTTTATCTTTATTTGCACATGCCGTTCCTTTGGCCAGGAAAACCCTTCCTCGGTGAAGCCTTAGCCCGTCCAATGAATGGCAGCCTCCTCTGCACCCCACATCGCCCCAGGGCTGATCTCCGTTTCAGCTCATAACACCCAGTATTGTCTCCACCTCCTGCGAGCTCCCAGAGGCCAAGACCCGGGTGGGTTCTGCTCTCTGGGGACCCCGCTCCCAGCCCAAGGCACCCCGAGTGAAGCCCTGATAAGGGGTTAGGGAATGAATGGATCGCAAGGCTTGAGCCCGAATCGGTCCTCTCAGCCCCTGCCCAGCTCGGCCCCTCAAATCCTTGCTCCCCTGAGCCAGAGCTATTCCAGGAAGACATTCAGGGCCCCTATTTTAGGATCCCAGTGGGGTTTAGAGACTACGTTTTGCCTCAATTCCCCTGCGTCCAGGCTCAGCCTGGGCAGAGCCTTCTCTGGGTTGTTTGGGAGTGAGTGAGTCATTGGCAGGCTGTAAACAACTCCGTGGAGCACTGGCTGTACCACCAAGGGCCTGGCACCCGTCCTAGCCGCGCTGGGGGGATCTAAAAGAAGACACACGGCTCCCACGCACCCACCATGGAAAGGAGAAGGTGGAATAGAAACAGGGGGGAGGCTTCCAGAATTTGCAAATCAACATGTGCACAGCAACCTGCAAAGGCAGCCTGGCCTAGGAGGGAACAAAACAGGACCTGGGGGGTAGGAACAGGGAATTAACCAGGAAGCCTTCCAAGATGAAGGGACTTAAGTCCGGGAAACGGGGTGGCTGCTGGGGGTTGAAAAGCCACCCACCTGTATTGAGCACCTACAAAGCAACAGGTATTGCTTCAGGGCAGTGAACAAAACTGAGATCCCAGAGCTCCTGCAGCCATCTGTTGTGGAGAAAAAGGAAAAGCAGAGCAGGGCAAGGAAGGGGACAGGGAGGTAGCCTTAACTATCATTTGTAAAAGAGTGCAGGGGGGTGCAAGGGTAGTTCTGTGGTAGAATTCTCGTCTGCCATGTAGGAGACCTGGGTTCGATTCCCGGTCCATGCACTTCCTCCAAAAAACACACAAAGAAGTAAAACAAACGAACAAAAATTCAACAAATGGTGCAGCAATAATGGGATACTCACATGGAAAAAAGAATGAAATGTGACCCCACCACACTGCATAGAGGAAAAAAAAAGTATAGAAAGATGAGATCTCTTTGACAGATGGAGAAACTGAGGCCCGGAGAGGGCTGAGAATTGCCCTGAGGTCACATGGGGAGACAGCAAAGGCAGGCCCCAAATCTCTGGGTGCAGAGACTGCCAAGGGCTGGAGGCAAGGGGGGCGACCTTGGGACCCTTCCCAATTGCAGCCCGCCATGGGGTCTCATGTCCATAGGCTTGTGGGGGTGCCAGATGAGGGCAGGACCCCTCTCTCCTGCCCCTCCACCCCCACCCCAGCAGCAGCGGTCCCGGGGCACCCAGAAAAGCAGCAGAGGCTCATGGGTAAAACCAGATTCTGAAGTTACCCAGGGGTGGGTTCCCATGACTTAAGCCTCCTCGGACTCCCATGCATCAGTGGGAAGCTCTGGCAAAGAGATACTCGGGGAGCCGCCAGTTGGGACCCCTGGGATGTTTTGCATCTGAACACCCAGGCTGCTTCCAGCCCCGCACCCCTGCCTCCACCCCAAGGTTGGCTTGGAACTTTATGTGCACTAAGTGCCCAGGCCCCAGCAGGGTCAGACCGCAGGCGTTGACATTTCAGAAGCGCGTGCCCTGCTAAGTGAACATTAGATATACTTTGCTGCTGAAATTTGTGGCTGCCTCCTACATGCCGTTTGATGAGCTTTTATTGTCACTTCTCTCTGGTGCTGGTGCTGGGGGCCTGAGGCGGCTTGTTTGCCCGGAGCCAGGAGGCGTGTGCGTGTGTGTGTATGTGTGTGTGTGTGTATGGCACAGAGCCCTGGCTGGGACCTGCTGCTGGCTGTGTTACCTTGAGCACCATGCTTGTCCTCTCTGGTCTCGCCTCTCTCCCAGCCCAGCAGCCCCCTCATTGCCCTGTTCCTGGGTCCAGCACCAGGCTCAGAATAAAACAGTCTATTCTCAGGTTCCTTAGCCAGCCCCGGGCTATTTGTCATTCAAGGTCCCTTGCCCTCCTCCTCCAATGCTACCCTTCCTTTCCCTGACCTCCAACCACACCTTGTCTGGGCTTACTCTACACACTGTCCTGAGCCATTGTGCATGGGGTCTAACTCACCGACGAGCCCCTGCACAGGGCCTGGGACATAGTTGGTTCCTATAGATGTTCATTTATTCATGCATTCATTATTCAACAAACAGCTCTTCAGACTCTGTGCCCAGTTCCATGCTAGCTACTGGCATCAGATATTAGAGGCTAATAAGGCATAGCCCTATCTTCGAGGAGCACCCAGTCTGATAGAGGAGAGACACAATTAGATACCAGTGACTCACACCCTGGTAGGGAAGCCAGGGAGCCTTGGGAGTACACAGCAGGGTGATTTAATCCTAGGAAAACCAAGGAGGGCTCCCTGGGGGAGGCAACATCTAAACCGAGACCTAAAGGATAAGGAGGAGAGAACCAGGTAGGAGAAACAGTCCGAGGAAGAGGAAACAACCCAGGCAAAGATGCACCAAAAGTATATTGAGTTCTGGAAAGTCTGAGGACTCAGTCTGGTTTCTTTGCTCCTTCCTAATCCGTGGTTTCTTCTCCCCCTTCTAATAAATGAAGGAGATACCCTTGGGTGAGCTTTCTTCCCCTCTACCCCTGCCCGAAATGACCAGAGAACTCCCCCCCAGGAAGCTGGCCCCTTGCCCCAGTTGCTTTTCAGTTGTGCACCTCAGTTTCCCTCTTCTGTTTGATGTGTAGGGTACAAAGTCCACGTGGTCAGTATTGCAAGACCTGGAGGGGACAGAAGAGCAGGCCCAGCCGTTTCTCCTGCCCGGCCAGGGTGGGGGTTGCAGCCAGGATTGGGCCTGGGTCTACTGGGGTGGGATGGGTGCAGACCCTGGGGGCTCATGCCCACCAGCCTAAGCCTTGGACCCTGCCTCCCATCTCAACAGTTTCTCTCTCTCTCTCTCTCTCTCTCTCTCTCTCTCAGCCCTCTCTTTCCCCATGTCCTTGGATGGTGATAAAAAAAGCAAAGAAGGGAATGGTCCTCCCACCACCTGGCAGGCATACCCACGATGAGAAACGCCGTTCTAGCTGAGCGTGGTCTCTGCAGAGCCCTCGCCGTTACTCAGCCCTACCTGTCGTGAGCCTCTGGCGACCCACTCCCAGCCCCATCCGGTCTTCTCCACCCCCAGCCATGCCCTGATAGACAGGGGAGCAGGGATGGAGAAGACACTCCCTCCGTGGTGGGTCTGGGGACTCAGATCCTAGCCCTGGGTGCAGGGGGAGAAGGGAGAGGGGAGCTTCAGAACCAGCCAGGGACAGGTTCCTTCTTGGTTTGCAGGGAGATGGGCGGGGTGAGGAGGTAGCAGGGGTGGAGGCCACAAGTGGACAATCTGAGCCGGGCTCAATTCCCGGAAAGGGCTGGGTCCTCCCGAAGGGCTCAACAAGCTTATGTTGAGGGTGGAGCCAGCAGGGACAGAAGAAATGGACTCACCCAACAGAAGCGAGAACTTCAGAGAGGGGCTGGGTAATTCTCTACAGTTACGCAGCAAGTTAGAGGAGGCAGTCAGGACTAGAACTTCTGGCTCCAGTTCTGGGGCTGGGATCAGTGGAAGGAATGGAAAGCTGGGCTGCTCTGAGGACACGACAAAGCCAGAGGCCAGGAGGTCAGGGTCCCAGTGTGACCACAGCTTCTATTCCTCCCTTGTGCTGCAGAGCTTGGTCCACCGGTGAGCTGTGTTCCTGTCCCATTAACCTCTAACCCAGGTGCAGTGGGATTGGGGAGCAAGAGGAATTCCTACCTGGATTTTCCAGGTCTTTCTACCTATTGCAAAAGTTGCTGAAAGGATTCTGATCACCTATGGATGAGGGAACCGAAGCCCAAGGAATGGAATTCTGTCCCCACCCCACCCCCAGACCCCAGTGAGTGGCCAATTCATGTCTTCTGACTCCTAGTTCAATATACTTTCCAGTATGGCAGAATGGTTAAGGGCCCAGGTTATAGATGAAGTCCCAGAAATCTGGGTTTGAATCCCTGCGCTGCCACTCCCTGATCTTTCAATCTTTCTGAGCCTCAGTTTCTCCACCTGTAAAAGGGGGATAGCAATACCTACCACCTAGGGTGTTATAAGGATTAAATGAGATAACTTGAACTCCTCAAGGGCCAAGGCTCTTGCTCATTCACCGTGCTTCTAGACACATGGTAGACCCTCAAGGACAGGGAACAGTTATTATCACTCTGTATCATGTTACTTTCAACTTGACATCACTGTGGGGTGGAAAAGGGTAACTTCTTTTATGCTGTTTTTTCCTGGAGGGAAGGTGGGAGAGTTGTGGAGGGAGGCAGCTGGCTGTCCTGGAAAGATGGCTGTGCAACCTCAGGCAGATTCTGCACCCTCTCTGTTTGGGTTCCCCAACAGTAGAAGAGGGTGTTGCTAGGTGATGACCGAGGTCCCCCAGCCCAAGGACTGCTTCTGAACCCTGTGCCATGATTCTGACTGTGGGCACAGTCCCTTCCCCTCCAGGCAGGGCTGGGCACAAGGGGTGGGAGCGGAGCAGCGGCCAGTCCCTGCCGGTTTCTGCAGTGCCTGTGCTCTACTAGGTGACCGGCTTACAGGATCCATGAGTGATCAGTGTAGTCACCATCCCCTGTCAGGGTGTGAGAATGATGCTGACGGTGGGTGCTGATTCATTAAGGGGGAAATGGGGCAGGGCTAGGGACTTGCAAAGCAATGCCTCTGCCCCCATCCCACCCCAGCCTTAAAACCACCGCTGCTTAACAGCTCCCTCCCCTCCCCTCCCCTCCCCTCTAGGCATTCGGGGATGGAAAGGGCCGCTGTAAATGACCTAACAGTCTATAGAACCCATTCCGGCCCATTAGCTCTTGTTAATTCACTCATCTCCAGGTTGCAGGAGGGAGAGTGAAGTTCTGGGAACAAGAGGCCCCAGCTGGGCAAGGCAGAGCCCATCGCCATCCCAGGGCTGCCAGCTCCCACCCCGAGGTCTCTCCAAGCTCTGTCACCAACCGGCTGGAGGAGTGCAAGGCCACATGTGCCCCCATTGACCCTCCCATGCCCAGCCACCCACCCAAACACACACATGCAGCGTCATTTTTAAGGGCTCCCAGATCTGGAAGTCCACGAGTCCAGAAAGCTCTGGGTTCTGGAGAAAGACGGCAACATCCTGCCCCGACCTCTTGCAGGAAACGGTTCCTCCAAGGGCAGGGAGGAAAAACAGGAAGGGACAGGCTGGCCGGGAAGGGAAGTCCCGAGGGTGGGGCCTGGGGGAAAATACACCCATCCCAGCGGGTCTCAACCTCCCTGCACTGGTGGGCTCTGCAGAGACAGCAGCCAGTGTAGCCCTGGGCTGACTTAGGGACCATCCCGGATAGCACTGGGAGATTCTGTCCTCGGATGGCCACTGCCCACCTGAGAGCTAATTCAGGGACCCCAGAGCACATGGTGGGAGTTGAAGCACTGGAGCTGGGGGGGACAGTCTCCCATCAGCTTGGCTGAAGCTCTGCCATCTGCCCTCTTCTCCCCACCCCTTGGACTGCAGGGGCCAACAGCAGCCTCTGTTTCCTTTCACTCATCCTTTTTGCTCTTCATTCATTGAGCCCTCCTCCGTGCCAAGCAACAGGGACGAAGCGACAACCATTGCCCCCATTTTACAGATGAGAAAACGGAGGCACGGGGACGTTTCAAACATTCCCCTAAGGTTACACAGCAAGTAGGCTTCGTGGAGGAGAGAATTCCAGACTCCGGCTGCCGGGCTGCGTGGCTCTCGCTGGTAGCTGGAATGCTTCAGAAACAGAGTCTCTCCTGGAGGAACCAGACACTTAAAATCCAGCAGAGTGGGAAGCTCCGGGACGCCCCGCTTGTCCCTGCCGGTCCCTCACACTCACGGCCCAAGCTTGGGAGGTGACCATTTCTCCTGCTCTCCTCTCCTTGCCCCCCACCCCCACTTCTGCCTCCCCTTATCCTCACGGTCAGCTGCTAACCTTGTTGAGACCTCCGTGTGGCTACACCTGTGGGTCAGTTTTCCAGCTCTGCGTGACCTGGTCCTTTCATCCAAAACAGTTTAGCACTCCCCACTCCTGGAGATGATGCCTGCACTCGGCTTCCAGGCATCCGCCACGCACCCTTGGCTTGCTTCTTTCTCTCTGGCTGGTCTTGCTTTTTCCTCTTTGCTGGCTCCTTCTCTCCTCCCAGCCCTCCTGACAGTGGGCCACCCCAGCTCAGTCTTTGGTCCTGTCCCTTTCTGCTCACTCCCCTGGGGATCTCATCCAGACTCGGGGTTAAATGCCACCCAAATGCCCATGACTCCCGAATCCAGATCTCCAACCTGGACGGCAAATGCCTGCTCTCCACTCCACGTCTCCTGCAGCCCTAACAGCTCAGATCCAACGGGTGCAAAACTGAGCTCTTCATCTCCCACAAACAACTTGCTCTGACACATGCATTCTCCAGATGCTATCTCCCCAAAGAGCGGGGTGAAACCGGTCCTTGGGGACAAAAAAAAAAAAAGATCTTAAGCTATTGCAGGGCCACAGTATATAAACATATCTACAGTGCATCTATGGTGTTAAAATTTCACGGGGAGGGGGCAGTGAAGGGAAAAAAAAAATGCCTGAACAGTTTCCTTAGGGGGTGCCAATGAAAAAAGTTTGAGAAATGGCACTGTTGTAACAAACTTGCCATTTTCAATCCATGGCAAATCTCTCCTTCTATTGCCCGGGCCAAAACCGGGGCGGGGGAGGTAATCTCACCTCCTCTTTTTCTCACAACCCCACAACCCACCCATCAGGAAACCCTCTTGGCTCTGCCCTCCAACTCTATCCACAATCCAACCACCTCCCACCGCCTCCACTGCATCTCCCAAGGGTCTGAGCTGCCACCACTTCTCGCCCGCCCGGGTTTTTGCAACAGCTCACCAACCGGTTTCCCTGCTTCTGCCTCTGCTCCCTCAACACAGCATCCAGCAAAATCCTCTCACAATGAAAGTCAGCTCAAGTCTACCCTCTACTCAGAATATTCCCATATCCTGAAGGTCTTACATTAACGTCCTTTCCTTCTCATCCCCACCTGGGACTTTTGTGACCTCCTTTCTCTCTCACTCACCTGGCTCCAGCCCCAGGAGCCTCCCTGTGTGTTTTTGCACATGTCAGACCTGCCCCCACTCTAGACCTTTGCACTGGCTGTCCCCTCCCCCTGGGACACTAAACCCCTCGCCTCCCTCAAGTCTTTGCTCAGATGTCACCCTCTCAACGAGGTATGCCCTGGGTACCCTCTCTTCTGTTGAAATCCACCCCCAGCCTTCCAGGTAACCCTTGGCTCTCCCTACCTTTTATTTTTCAACAACATGCATTATCTTTCAACATACTCCAAGATTTGCCTTAGATTGCCTGCGGCCGCCCCCTGCTAAAATGTCTGCTGCTCGAAGGCAGGGGTCTTTGCTGGTTTGGTTTCACTGCATTTACCCTGCCGTGCCTGGGGTCTGGCTCTTCCCACTCTCAGCTCTATCACCCCTCCCCTTCTCTGCACTCCTGCCCATCCCCCATCCTTTAGGGAACTCTTGCTCAACCCTCACAGCCCTCTCAAAGGTCATGAGGGGCAAGGAGAGGCTGAGAAGGGATTGGAGAGATGGGCCGGTTGGGGAACCAGCGAGGACTTGCCACCAGTTTTCTACTTGGAATAAGAAAAAGAGGGGGAGATAGGGATTTGCTCAAGGTTAGGGAGGGGGTGACACATTACCCAAGGACAAGGCGTGGTGGGGGAAGGGCGAGCACACTTTGGTGGGGCGTAAGGAGGGACCCTGGCTCAAATGTCTCCCCCCATTCCCCTCTTGCTGGCGGCTTCTTGTACCCCAACTCCTCTAGCCATAAAGCACTGGGGGTGCAATGGGGATTGGGAAAGGAATGAGACTTCCCCCAGGGGAAGCAAGGGGTGCAACGGGGAGCAAGGGGTGGGGCCCACACGGGGAAGGGGAGCTACTTTTTTCAGCCAACAGGTCTGAAACCCGTGTCCAGATCCACAGCGGAGCTTCCGGCAAAGAATCCACACTCGCCTCCCTGTCTGCATGGCCTTGTTTGAGCAGAAAGACAAACAGGACAGGGAGTGGCCTCTGTGACATCAGGGGGACGCCTGAGCTCCACCCGCTGTGTGGCTGGGAAGGACAGGACGGAGGTGTGTCCTGGCGGGGCACAGCTGGCCCACTCAGCATCTCCCTCCGAATCACCTCGCCCCACATCCACAGCTTGCAGATGGGGAAACTGAGGCCCAGAGAGAGGGAGCGAGTTGCGGCAGGACACATCTCATATTCCCGGGAGGGGGGGAGGGGGGGAGGGGGTACTAAGGACTTGGTGGAGAGAAGGGCTTACCTGGCCTGATGGGATTGACTAATAATGTCAACGCTATATATAGCTCCTTTCTTCCCGAGAGTTCAGAGCTGCACAGCCACAATCTCATTCGTCCACAGGCCATCCCTCGGGGGTGAGGGGTGGGGGTGGGGGGCGGCCATGTCATGCAGACGTGAAAATGCTCTGTCATTCCCTTCCCCCCACAACCTGTTTCTCCCACGTCACTCTCTAGTATGCTCCCCCCCCCCTTTCCTCCCCCACTCAGTTTAATTCAGCAAAGATTTAGGAGGTTCTCTGGCTTAGTCCAAGCTTCTGAGCCCAGGGAGGGCTTTGGACTTCCCCAGGTCTGAGGTCTGCTCCCGTCTTTTGAGCACTCTGCTCAGAGCCCCCATTCAGGCACGTGTTGTACTGTTTCCAGCTATCCACCAGCCTGGGAAGCTGGGCTTGGTCTTACCCTGCATCCCCCGCAGTGCCCAGGCTAGGGCCTGGCACTCAGGACCCAGAGAAGTGCTTTTTCACGGCAAGGTTACCCCTGGATGTGCCCTGTCTCCACTAATGCCCTTGTCCCACGTTTGCCTGTTACCTAGAGGAGGGGCCCTCAGCACACAGTAGCTACGCAGTTAAGGTGTGCTGAGTGGATCAATGAAGGAAGGAAGGTGAGACTGGACAGCAGTGAGCAATCCCTGCCCTTGAAGGGCTCCCAGGGAGTGGGGTAAGCAGGCCAAGAGCAGGATTGGGGAGATGCACAAATACTACGAAAGAAGAAGGTTCCATCAGAGAAGCACAGAGGAAGGACTGTGGGGCTACAGAAGAGGAGAGTTCAACCTCACTTGGGAGAATCAGGGAGGACTCCCTGGAAGAAGCAGCATTTGAGATGGACAGATTTCCATAGGCAGGAACTTGCCAACAGTTTTTAACTGAAGATAGGGCACTAGGCAAGACGAGGTGGGACAGGAGGCAGGAGGGTCAGACTGGAGGGGGACGCCGTTGCAGGCAAAACCCTCCACAGGCAGAGAGGAGCCTGAGATGAAGAGTGAGAGGTTCGGCCGGGAAATCTGAAGGATCTGGAAACCGATGAGCTGCTGGATCTGGAGCTTGGGAGAGTAATGGGGCCTTAACAGGGAGGGGCTGCCTCCAGGGAAGGTAACGTGCTCACTTCACCTGGTGGAGACGGCTCTTTTAAGAGTGCAGAGGCTGAGCCTGGGAGGGTGACCAGGGAAGTCCCCAAAGACAGGGTTGGGAGTTGCGTTGAAGCAAAAGCTGAGGCCGTGGGAGTGGATGAGATCACGGTGGCAGGCGAGGGTGGGGGGCATGAAAGAAGATGGCAGCTGAGGACAGAGACTCTAGGGACCCCTCCCCAGTTGAGGGTCTAAGCATCCAGGAGGAAACGGAGAAGCAACAGGAGAGGCAGCCGGAGGGGGTGATCCCTGCATCTTCTCCCTCCTTTCCAAACTTGTCCCTGCCTCCTCCACACCCCTCACCTCCCATGATCTGGACCAAATAAGGCTGAGAAGTGACCCCGGGCTTGCCCAGCCTCCAGGAAAGCTCCCAGGAGTCAAAGGCCAAAAGGGCACTGGGGCTCTAGAAGGGGTCAAGGCCAGCAGTGACTTTTAGCTGCCCCACCCCTCCAGCGACTGGACCTCAGGCCAGGCACAGCCACCTGCCCCTACAGGGATCACTATAGGGCTTTTTCATGGGCTGCTGGGTTTTTAAGTGGGATAATGCATGCCATGCACTTGACAAGGCCTCAGAGCTCAATAAATAGGGGTTGCTGCTATTAGGATCATTAGGACAGGACTCGGGTGTGCAAGCTGGGGTGGGGGTGGGGTGTAGGGGTAGGTGGTTAGCAAAGAACCCAGAAGCCTCCAAGGGCCTTTAGCTAGGGAAGAAGGGGCCTGGCGACCTGAAGTCATCCTGCTCCACGAACTGTCCCGTCACCCTCTCAAGCTCGGAGGTTCTTGAAACTGGGGGAGGCCACCTGCTGAGGGACAGAACCCTGTCCTCACTGGGGAGGTGACCTCCAGCTGGAGGGAAGGGAGGATGGGGCATCTGCACCACGCCCCACCACCCCCAGCTCAGCTCCGTGCACCAGATCCAAAGTAACCTGCCTGCACACAGGGTCTCCGCGGCGCCCCCTCTGCGCACGCGCGCCCCCGCCCCGGGCCCCACCCCCACCCCCGCTCTGGCTGCAAGGGTGGGTTCGTTCCAAGTGGGAGAGAAGGACCGCGGCTAGAGTCGCCGGCCTCAGGGAGGAGGTGGCCCCCAGCCTGAACAGCGTGTTTGCAGGAGCCCCGCTAGTAACGTGCCCCAGGGCATGGCCCCAGATGCAGCATTCGCCCCAAACCCCAAGAATTCTATGTCTGGGGCCACGCCCGGGGCACCTCTGCGCCGCCTCGGAGGAGCTGGAGCAGCACTGGGGGTTAGAGGTGCCGGCTGCGTGGGGGCCTGAGGAACGGTCCAGCAGCTCGGGCCGGTGGGTTGCGGCTTCTATCCCCTCACACACTGAGGCCTGAACCCGGAACGTCTCAAGGCCTCAGTTTCCCCCCTCAACCTCGGGCTAAGGGTCCTGATTTGCCAGACCCCTGAAACAGGTTAACAGGATCCCGCAGGAGGCCTGCATGTCTGTGCAGCCAAAATTGGACCCGAAGGAAAGGCGTGTTGGCCAGTCTGGGGGGGGAGGGGGGCGGGAGGTGGGTGGAAACCTCTGACTCCTAACCGGATGGAGCAAGAACTTTCTGGAACGAATGCATTTGATTGAAGCGGGCGTTTTACCCACGCTGGGCTCGAGTCGGGGTCCTGAGTCCAGAAGATTCCAGGAGGGATCCCAAAGATTCTAGCGCTGGGAGGGTCCCCCCCCACCACCACTGTTAACTAGGCCGCCACCGAGGGGTGGGTGGCCATGGCTGGAGCTGACCGGCTGGGGTTTCTGGGAGAGGTGATCTGGAGGGCCTCAGCTTTGAACAAACCACAGATGGGTTTCTGCATTATCAAAAGAGCTCTTAGAGGCGCATCTCGGGGAGGGGGTGGGCTGGTGAAAGAGCTGCTGCTGCTTCATCGCATCAGGGAAGATCAAAAAGCATTTGGTCAAAGAACCTTTAAATACCTTGAAAGGCAGGTGAAGCCAGTTCAGTGGGCATCCAGGGAAGCTGAAATGTTCGTCTGGGCTGTGGACAGGCTGGCTCCTGCCACAGCAAGTGCTGGGGGAGGAGGCCAGGGAGCCAGAAGAAGTAATGGGGAAGGGAGGCTAGAATACCAGCCCAGTTTGCTGGGAGGAGGGAGGTGGCTGGGGGGGGAGGGGAAGGGGGGAGGGTTGGTCACTGAGGGGGGTGGGGTGCAGAGAACCCAGCTCAGATGATCAGAGCTGGAAACAACCTGGTAGGCCTCTGGGCCAGGAATTTGTCTCTGGAACCTGCAGCTTCCCTCTCTTCTTCCATTATGGGCAAAGTGTTGTGACTGCGTGTGCATTTCTAGGGAGACAAAGTCCATGGGGTCTGAGAGCCAATCAGGATTAAAAAGCAATGTCCTATATAGATAGCACCTTTTTTAGTTACGGTATATGGGAGAGGCTGGAGGGAAGTGCCTGAAACTGTAGAGCTGTGTTCCAGTAGCCATGTTTCTTGAAGATGATTGTAGAATGATACAGCTTTTGCAGTATGACTGTGTGATTGCGAAAACCTTGTATCTGATGCTCCTGTAAGCTACAGTATGGACAGATGAGTAAAACATATGGATTAAACATTAATAAATAGGGGGAACAAATGTTAAATTAAATTTAGTAGATTAAAATGATCAATGAAAGGGAATGATAAGGGGTATAGAAAAAAATAGGGGAAACAAAGGCTAAAATATATTGGGTAGATGGAAATACTAGCAATCAATGAGAGGGGGGGTAAGGGGTATGGTATGTACGAGTTTTTTTCTTTTTTCTTTTTCTGAATTGATGCAAATGTTCTAAGAAACGATCACGGTGATGAATATACAACTATGTGATGATATTGTGAGTTATTGATTATATACCAAGAAAGAAATGATCAGATGGTAAGAATGTTCATGTTTGTACGTTGTTATGTTAAAAAAATTTTTTTTTTTTTAAAAAGCGACTTCCTCATGGTACAGATGGATGAACTGTACCTATTGGGTGCAGACTGGTGAACTTACTCCAGGTCACTCTGCTTTAATCAGCAAACCAAGGGACTTCCATGGAGCCTCCAGAGAAAGGGAACTCGCCAGACCCCAAGACTGCCTTGGCTGTCTCAAGCAGGATCTGGTCAGAAAAAGGGGCACCTGCTTTCATCTTTGGGGTATGGGATGGGGAAGGGTTTGAGGCCAAGTGCATTAGGGATGTCAAGATGACTTTGGAGAGAGAGAGACTCAGGAGGTGGTAAAAGGGAGTCAGGACATGGGAGGACAAGTGGGAATGGGGAAGCAGTTTCTAATAAGGGAATGCTTCTGTCCCTATAAACATGGCTGGGAGAGCCCTAAGGACGTGGAATAGGTACCTTGAGCTACAGGTGTTCAACCTGGGGTTGGATCTTTGATGTCTGGGCTCAACCCCCTAGGGAAGCAGAAAGGCACCCAACCCTTGCCAACACATCCAACCCACCCAGTGAATTTTCACGTCTGCATTCAATGGGGATTATTAATTCTATTTTACTGATGAGAAAACTGAGGCTCAGAGATGTCGATCAGCTGGGCCAAGGCCAAACAGCTAGGTAGGACCAGAGTTCAAGGTTAAGATTCTTTCCTTGACGCCAGGGGTCAGACCCTGCCTCTTTAGTACCAGCCTCCAAAGCTCAGCCGGGCAGAAGCGTGACAAGTGTGGGCTTTGGTTAGGCCTCTATGATTCGGTGGTTGCTGGGTCTGGAGAGAGGAAGTAATTAATCAGCAGGTATTGATTCAGTCTCCATTGTGACCAGGTGAGTTAGGGACGGCTGCAGCTGCCTCCTTCTAGGGGTTTGCTCTTACATCCTCTCTGAGGGGATGACATCTGTTGATTTTATGTTTTTACCTTCTCCAGACTCTTGCCCTCGAAAGAGGAAGAAGGAGAACTCGGGGGAGGGACAGTTGGCAGAGTGAGGTGGCAGGAGACCCTGGATCCTGGTTGAGCTTTGCAGCCACCTGCCACCTGATTTCTGAGCCCCTCCTGGGTTGGGCCAGTGCTTGGCCTGAATCTTATAACCTGGATGATACCGAGGAGAGAAGTGTGTTTTGTCACGTGTGCTGCACAGACAGCTTCCTCAGCATTTTTCTTGATAACTCAGCCCAGGACCCAGGGGGTGGGGGTGGGGGTGGGAGACAGGAGCTCTGGGAAGTCAAACAGCCGCAGAGGCCATGCCAGGTTAGAGGCTGGAGGGGAACCCAGGAGCCCTGCCTCCCAGCCGTGGCCTAGCAACAGAGCCAGGCGGCCTCAGGGGCCCCTCTTGGGAGAGTACAGGCCTGGCATCTGCTCCCTAAGGACAGAACATCCCCTCTTCCCCTTGCCTCCCTCCCCAAAGCCAGCGTAGGACACCTGGGCCCTGATAGGAAACAGGCCTGAGGGGTCTGAAGCATGCAGGGTGACTGTCCTTGGGGAGGCCAGGTGCTGCCAGCATTTGCTGCCACGTCATGGAACCCAGGGCACAGGGACCAGCAGCATCATAGAATGACAGAGTGTCTGGTCCCCCTCACCCCCGCCCCTGGAGGCCAGAAGGGGAGAGGAAGAACACCTGAGGCCCAGGCCCTCACCTGTGAGGGGCAGGTCCTTAGGACAGGATGGGGTGAGTCACACCCCCTGACCCCCTTTTTCAGAGATCATGTTCACTCCCCCTGACACTCCGAGTCTGACTTTGTTCCCTGCCTATCCATGCCCTGTCTACTGTGAGTGCTCAGAGTAAAAGGAACTCACAGTTGCCTTGGCTCTCCCTGATGCTCCAGGAAATAGAGAGTAGTCTTCAAATGCAGCAGGATGACTCAAGGTTGGACACTTAGAAGGACTTCCCTGCCAGGCAAAACAAGGGAATGGGAAATATGTGGTGTCTGTTAAGGGGAAACTAATAACAACACTAGCCTTCAATATCTATGATGAATAAGTTCTATGCTTCCAGTATATTTTAACTGCTTTAGTGGTATCATCTCATTTAATCTTCACAATAGCGGAAATAAGTGTTGTCATTATCCCCATTTTACAGGTGAGGAAACTGAGGCTGGAGGTGTCAAATGGTCTGTCACAGAGTCACATAAATCTATATCCTCTTTCTAATGACACCCATATTCACTAGACAGAATGACTGAGGCCATGAGAAAGGGTATCTTCAAAGCTTTACTTTGTGTCAATGACGCAGGCAGGAAATAAAAGGAATACGCAATTTGCCCAGACCCCCCCCTCCCCCATCCCGAGCCTTCATTTCCACAACTGTATTTCATGGGGGGTTTTCTAGCGTGTCTAGGATGGCCCACCCAGCTCTGGCATGCTGCAACGATGGCTGTCTAATGCCTGCTGGCAGTGTGTTAGATTGGAGTTTTTATTTTTGTAAGGCACAGGCTGGAAGCTCTCAGGTGGAAGCAAGCACTGGGTCGTCTCTTGAGTCCCACAGCTGCAGGCAAAAGGCTGGAAGTCAGGACCAAGGACTCTGGTCCACACCCAGCTCCCTGGGCTGTCAGCGCTGGGGCCTTTGGATCCCGCTTTTGAAGTTTTGCCTTCCTCATCTGTCACCTGTGGCCTGGGTCATCTCTCAGGTGTCCTCTCTCCCTCAGCTCCGAAAAGCTTCATGATTCTAGATGCTCAGCTGCATGGGTGAGGAATGCTGGCCCTCCTTCTCTGGGCTCTTGGGTTGATGTGGATAGGAATCTGGGGTGGGGAGATGCCTAAACAGGGAACCCCTTTGTGTGCCTAGCAAAAGCTGGGATGTGTGTGTCAACCTGCGCTACCTGCTGTCCTCTGGAGCAAAGAGAAGAGCAGCTGGAGGCAAGAGGAAGAGAGAACCAAGTTTGGCGGCCCTGGAATCACAGACGATTGATTGATTGGTCTTTCTGGCATTTGTCAGGCCCAAAAGGGGAGTGTGACTAGCTCCTGGATTCTTGGCTGGAGGGTGTTTGAAACAGAATGACCTTTGACCCGTGGGGTCAGGGCTGGGATTTCTCATCACTGAGAAATTGTAGGCTAGAACCTACAGCTGCCTTTCCCTCCCTTCCAATTTTAATTAGAACATCCAATCCAAGGAAATCTGTTCTCCATCAGAACATTCTTCACGGATGTTTGCTTGGGGAATTTCCTTGTCTGTTTCTCAACCGGAAAATAGGTGGGTGGAGGTGAATGTGCGTGTGCAAGATGCGCTGCGTGAGTTCAAGGGGATGGGGTCTTTGTGTGTGTGTTGGAGGGGAGTTGAGACAGAGCTTTGTCCCTGTGGGTGCTGGCTGCCTGCTGTGCTGTGGAAGGTGGAGGTGTGGCTGGGTGTGCAGTAGCAAGCCAGCTAAGTGGATTTTTCGGGGTGGGAACAGAATCCTCGATGGAAAAGCCTGGCTCAGCAGAGAACAGCATCCTCCGTGCAGGGGGGCAGCCGGGGGCTGCTGCAGGCACCGGTAGCTTTTGCCTCTCCTGCCCACCTGGCCTTCTGCAGGGTAGGGCGGGAGCCATACCCTGGGAAGCTTCAGCGACTGTGTCTTTGCGTGGGAGGTGTGTTTGTGAGCCTGGTGTATGCATGTGTGTGTGTGTGGGGGGTGGGCGGTGGTGGAGGTGATTAGGTGTGTGGGCGTGTGCAAGGAGGTCTCTGTGCCTGAAAACCCCTAGTATTTCAGTTCCAGACCTTTAAAATCCTTGGAGAAGGGCCCCTTCTCCTCCTCCTCAAAATTGAACAGCTCCAACCTTGTAGAGAAAGGAGAACTCGGGGTTCTCCTCATCTGGACTGTGAGGAAGGAAACAGAGGGCAGAAAGAGCCAGGAGCACCTGAGGGGCAAAAGGGGAAGGAGGGATGTCCTTCCTACCCCATTGAGGTGCTGGGACAAGGAAAAGATGGGGGGGGGGGCGCGTTAGGGGAGCTGCCGTGAGAGAGGGACGAGCAGAGGCTGAAAGTGCTGTTTTCTTCTCCTGAGAGGTTGGATTAAGTGGGGAGGGTCACTCGGCCTCGTCCCCCACCCAGGGCCGAAATCCTAGAGCCTCTACCCCGGCTGTGTGGCAGCTCCCCCCACCCCCCGGTGGCGGATCCAGGCTCCTCGCAATCTGCCGTTCCTGGTTTTCCCAC
The DNA here is from genome assembly GCF_023851605.1 of Tamandua tetradactyla. Taxonomy (NCBI): domain Eukaryota; kingdom Metazoa; phylum Chordata; class Mammalia; order Pilosa; family Myrmecophagidae; genus Tamandua; species Tamandua tetradactyla. The sequence goes on from NC_135335.1 coordinate 13,553,663, forward strand.
GCACCAGGCGCTTTCCCCCGAACCGCCACGGTGTCGAGTCCCGAGCTGACGCCCTCGAGCCGCCACCCAGCGGAAAACACGGCGTGGATTGCCTCGCCTTCTGGAACGGAGTCCAAGAGCTCGGCGGCCCTGCCCTGCCCTGCCCTGCCCGGCGCGGAAAGAGCTCACCGGCCGGGTTAGGCGCGCAGTGCGGCCAGACCCGCAGGCTCCGGGAGCCCAGCCGCGGCGCCCTCCCCCCGGGGGCTGCGGGTGGGTGGGCGCGGCGCGTGGGGCGGCGGCGGCGGCGGCAGCGGAGCCCTCGGGGCGGCTCCGGGCGGCGGCGGCGGGCGCGGGCTGTAGTGCTGCACACGGCCGGCAGTGGGCAGCAGCGGGCAGGCGGGCGGCGCCGGCGGTGCCCGGGGCGCGCTCACACACACACACACACACACACACGCACACACACACGCCCTCGTACACACTCACACACGCTCCGGCGCGCACACGCGGCGCGCAAGCCGGAGGGAGGCGGCTCGGCGGCGGCGGCGTGCTCGGCGGGCGGGCGGCCCCCGCTCCCCGGCTCGGCGGCTCCGTGCAGCCCGCGCGGCCCCAGCCCTCGGACCCGCCCCCCGGGGGTCGCCCGACCCCATGTCCTGCAGCGGCGGCGGAGCAGCGCGTGGCCGCGGGCGGCTCTGAGGAGCCCGGAGGGAGCCGTAGACGAGGGGACCATGTACCGGGACCCGGAGGCGGCCAGCCCAGGTAAGCGCGGCCCCGAGCGGGCTGAGGCGCCCGGCACCGGCGGGTAGGACGGCGCCAGTGCCGGGAGCCGTCTCCCAGCCCCAGCCCCGGGTTTGCAGCCCGGCCGGAGCCGCACGGGCACCCTCTTAGGGTCACCCCAGCCCGGGGGTGATCGTGGGCCTGAGAGGCAGCGAGCGGCTCGAACTCCGGACTCCCCGCAGCCCCGGGCACTGCCAGGTTGGATGCTTCGGCGCCGGCTTCGCAGTGTCCCCGCAAGGACCTCCCCCCACCCCCCCCACCCCCATCCCGCACCCCCAGCAGCCCAAGGACAACGTGTGTGGTGGAACAAGGAGCTGCTGTCCCCGCGGGAGCCAGGCTGTGCCCTCGGAGGCACCCTCGACTCCGCAGCACTGGACCCCCCCCGGGGGTGGGGTGGGGGGATGCCAGCTCTGGGGGACCCCCCGTGGCGATCATCCCGGGCAGCTTTTGGCCAAGGTTGTGGGCACCCGGGAACGGAATCGCATCGGCCGTGCCAACAGTGAATAGCAAGGGTGCCGGGGGCAAGTGGAAATCTGTTGCAGCAGCAGGGCGAGAGGGGTTCCTGGGGAGGGGAGGCAGGAGCTGCAGGTAATGGTGGGGGGCGGGCGTCAGGGGTTCCTGAAGGGAGAGGCAGGAGAGGTTGGTGATAATGGTGGGTGGCAGGGGCATGTGCTCCAAGGCTTGGGGAGGGGCGAAGCCGAGAACCCCAAACTCACTCCAGTCCTGTCGGGAAGGGACCGGGTAGGGGGAGGGGGGGTGCTCTGCTTTCCTTTGCGTTTCTCTCCAGCCCCGGGGCTTGGTGTTGGAGCCCATGTCTCCTTGGCATCCTAGAAGCCAGAGCTAAGGAGCCGTCCCTCCTTCCTCTGGAAATTACTCTGCCATTTCCTCTTTGGCTCCTGACGCCTCCTCCCCCAGTGCCCACCTGTAGGCAGGGCCCCTACAGCTCCTGCCCAGACTCAGTGCCCAGCTCCCACCTGGGATGCCCCACCCGAGGCCCAGCTCCCCCCACCTGCCCCAGGTTGCCAGCTCTGGCCTCAGTCACTGTCCCTGGGTTTCGCCCTGACGCTGAAAGCATGACAGTCTAGCCAGAAGACTTGCTCCCAGAAGAGGCGCTGGCCTCACCGCTGCTGCTGACCTCCTGCGGGCAGGGACGCTGGGGCAAGGTGGGCAGCTCCCCAGACCCTCCACCCAAGGACCCTGGAGTCCCCCTAGCTGTCGAAGGCAGCCCAGCGGAGGCAGGCTCTGCCGGCTCTTGGAGAGCTCCACATTTGTGCTTTCCCCTCTAGGGGCAGCTTCAGCCTGTCTGTCCCTGCCCCCTAGAGAGCCTGCCCCGATCAATTCATTTCAGCCAGAGTTGGTTGAGGACGTCCTACGAGGCGGGCACCAGGCATGGCACTCACTTGGTGCTTGGGTTATACGGCTGGAAGAGACTCAGCACCCCCCCTCCCTGGAGCTCTGTCTCCCCTTCTCTGAATTGCCCTCTGGGTGGGGGCTGATGGGGTATCGCCTTTGGAGACCCTTCCCCTCATCCTCCCAAGACCCAAATCATCTATCCTGGCATCTTCCTCCATCTATCCTGCCAGCTTCCAGCTCTTAAACTAAGGGGAGGGGTCTTCTGTTCCTTGGACCACCCTCTCAGAAGCCAAGGACTTAGTTCAGAGACCCCATCTTGGGTGTGAGGATAGACCCCTTCCCTTCCCTGTATGGCCAATAGTCTAGGGCCCTGGCCTTGTCCCCTCTCCCTCCCTCCTCTCCCCACCCACGTTTGGGCACCATGATATCACCGCTCCTCCAAGCACCTCTGCCCTCTCCACGAGGCCAACAACGTGCCTGGCATCTTCTGGGCAAGGGGCCTGGAACCCAGTGCTGCCTGGGCATGCCGGCAGCCCCTAGACCTTTCCTCTCCTCCCTTCTGGAACGGGCCTCCCTGTCTGGGATGGGGGGCCTGTCCTGCCCACCTACAGGGCAGCTGGGACTGGGAAAGGGGCTGGCCTGAGGGCTACTCCCTGCTGTGAGCACCTGGCTGGGTGGGGTTAGAAGTAGGCTGGAGAAGACAGAGTCTGCTTTCTATCCCTGTCCCCTGGGGACTTTCAGGGGGTCAGAGGCTGTGGTCTGGCTTCTGTGTCCCCTGGCATCCCTGTCTACCTCCTCTGGTTCTCTAGAGCTCCGGGCTAGATTTCCCCACCCCACCCCCAGCTTACCCCAGGTCACCCAAGTTTCCCTCCCCAAGCCGGGACTCTGTGTCCCCATTTCTGCTCCCCAACCCCCACCATCGGCCTTTGGCTGGCATCAGGTGGGAGTGAGATAGGCAAATTAATTGGCATTTGACTCTGGCCAGACCAGTCCTTCCTCCGTGCTGGTAGGGAGGAGGGGGAAGGGGGGGACAAGTACCGTTTACTTCCTAATCCCTTTTCCTGCTCCCAGGAACCCCGGCAGCCCAATCTTTTCTCTTTGACCTCCAATCCTTTTCTGCTCCCTTGCACCCCAGGCTGGCTCCCAGGGCTCCCTGCGGTACCCCCTCCCATCCCCGCTTATTCTACAGGTCCCACAGCTGCAGCTTCTTCCCCTACTGGGTTCCCTGGCCCCTGGGGCACTTCACTCCCTGCTCTATCATGGATGAAGCAAGGTACTGAGGGGGGGGGGGTAGGGGAGGCCAGAGCCCAATGAAGAACACAGACCAGCTCCCTCCCACACCCCACACCTCCTCTCAGAGGCTCCTACTCCAAGCTGCCCAGCCTCCCCCAGCCATGCCTGCACCCTCCCTCCAGCCCCTGCCACCGGCCTTCACCTGCCTCCCCTGTCTTTACCCACAGTTCACCCCTAAGCTGGCCCTGGCCAGACCTCCCTGTGTCCCAGCAGAACCGCCTGTCGCCCGGGTAGAGCCTCAGCAGGCCTGCAGGGGTCAGCGTTGCAGTGGGCAGGCAGGATGGCAGGCAGGAAGGAAGGGAGGGAGAGGTGACCTTGCTGGGAGGCAGCGAGCAAGGCCAGAGAAGGAACGGCTGGGCCGGTGCAGCAGCACTGCTGCCCCAGCCCTCTGCATGCCACCCTCTTGGTGGGCGGGGAAGGGGGAGCGACGACAGTGCCTGGAGTTTCAGTCTGTCCCACCTGTTAGTAGTCTCTGCACCCCGTGCAACCGCTCTGCCAGGCAGGTCATTTCTGGGGTGTGTGTGTGTGTGGTGGGGGTGGGGGTGGGGTGGGGAGTAGAAAGGTGCACCTTGCATGGGGCTTTGAACTTGAAGTCAGGGGTGGCGGATCATGGGTTCCCATCTCAAGGCTGAAGGAGCCACCAAATTGTGCAGGCCAGCCTTCCATCCACTGGGCACTAGTTAGGGCAGATCGATGGTGGGTGGGCAAGCTAAGAGTATGGCTGCAAGGGCAGGTGAGGGCTATGCTGCCCACCCATTTCCCGGAGCCCCCTCTCCCTCCAACCCGGGCTGCACCATCCCAGACCTGCATCCCGGGGTTGGGTCATAATCTGGAACCAAAGATCAAGGGGCTTCTCAACAAGCCATGGTGGGGAGGAGAGTCCCAGGGCTTCTGGGGGAAAGAAACGGTGTCTGTGGGGTCTAGGGCCAGGGTAGCCAGCATCTCCAAGCTGGAGTGCTACCATGGCGACAGGCGCCTCTTGGCCCTGCTTTGTGATGGTCACTCGCCTCATGGAGATACCCCGTCCAGTACTCAAGGATTGGATGGTGGGGTGGCGGAGGGGCTAAAGTGGCTGGACTGGGGCGCGGACGAACAAGTCCCCTGGTGACAGGTGAGGGGACAGCTGGAAGGCAGGGGACAGGGGGATGTCAGGGGAGAAAAAGCCAGGCCCTGCACAGCTGGGCCCTGCCCCGGGCTGACCCCAGGCTCAGGCCCAAGGGGCATTGATTGCGACGAAGACTGCCAATTCTTGTCCCCCTCCAGCCCTGCTGGGGCAGGATGTCCAGAAGGAAGAGGCAGAGGGGGCATGGATGGTTCCCCTCCTCTCCCACCCCTCTTTCCTGCCCTCTCCCCCACTCCCCACCCACCCCTTGTTCTCTCAGGGACTTTGAATCCTTATTGAATTTGATGGACCGTTTCCAATAACTGCTTCCCCCAGGGGAGTGAGGCCGGGGATTGCAGGGAAAATAGCTGGTGAGGGGGGGCATTGTTGAGGGGGGCAGGGCAGGAGACCCAATCCTGAGCAGCTGGCACTGAGGCCTCCCCAGAGGGTGTGGGCAGCTCTGCCTGGAGCTGGCCCCCTGCACCGTGGGCAGCGACCGGCAGGTCAGCCCTCTCTGTGGAGACAGTCACTGGTCTGGCCAGGTGCCGGAGCCCAGCCGGTGCCAGGCCCAGCCCGGGTGCCCGCCTGGCTGGCCGGGGAGCCCCAGCTGGTGGTGCCAGGTGCCTTGTGCCAGTTGCGTGCCCGCGGAGGTCCCTGACCTTCCCAGATAGCAGGGGCAGCTCTGCTGAGCCCCGTCCAGCTTCTTTCTGGAGGGCAAGGCTTTGGTCTCACCCAGCAGAATTCCCCGAGGGTTGGACCGGAGTTGGCAGGCAGCAGGGGACCTGTGGCAGGGGCTGGATGGCGCCCAGAGCCTGCGCCTAGAATTCCGGACCCAGTGGGTTGGAAGGCAGGCTGGTGCATCGGGCCTGCTCAGGGTGGGGGTAGGGGTGGGGACTCTGCAGCTTCCACCAGGAAGGACCCCCTAGGAAAGGGACTGGGGCCAGAGCGGACTCGGATGGTGAACTGGGATGTTTTGGGAATTGATATATTCACGTGATCGGAGCGTGCAGGGCTGCAGCCCGGGTGGGAGGCGAGGGTGGGGCCAGCAGGGAGAGGCAGTGGGCCTCGGCGTGCCCGTGTGCATGCACACACGTGTGTCTTGGCGCGTAGGTGTATGTCCCTTCCCGCGCGTGCCGGACGGGGAGGGTGCAGGTGGGCTGGCTGCAGCTGGACGGCGGTAAGAGCCGCACTCATTTGAGCACGGGGCGCCTGTAAACAGCAGCTAATGAGTGTGTCGGGAGTGAGGTGCTGTGACGGAAAGGGCTGAGAGGGGAGGGTGCCTCCTCCTGCCTCGCTCCCAGCCAGGCAGGGCCGGTGCCCTCCAGGGACCCTGCCACGCCCTCCCACCTGCTCGCATCCCTGTCCTGGGGGCAGGGCCTTACCTGCTTTGGGGCCAGCCTGGTTGAGTATGTGTGTGTGTGCATGTGTGGGTGGGTGGGTGGGTGCCTCTGTGTGTACAGATACGGGCCTTTGCACCACTGTGAGTGGGTCTGTCGGCATGCGGACGTGTGTGCGTGTGCACGTGTGGGTGTGACTGGGTCGAACTGGCCGTTTCCATGTATTGGTGATTTGTTTGATTCTGTGTGTGTGTGTGTGTACACCCATTCCCCCGAGTCCCAAAGGGAGGGCAGGGCTCTGTTGAGGTGGTGAGCCTGCTAGGGACACAGCCCAAGGGTGCTGGTGGAATCGGCACATGCTGCCGGCCCCGTTCCTCCAGTGCCCTCCCCAGGAGTGCGGTTGGCAAAAGGGGTGGGGATGCCATCTTGGCCAATGAGGGGAGACAGGAGGGGAGAGGCCTGAGCCCCAGCCCCAGTGGGTTCCATTGTTAAAAAAGCAGGGAACAGGGGACCCAGAGAGCCCATCCGGTTCCAAAGACCCCAGGAGCTACGGGAATGGGTTGGGACGGGCGTTGCTTAGCGTCCAGCTCTAGACCCCAGGGGTCGTGGGTTGTATGCCCTGCCCACAGTCAGGGAAGGGTGGCGTGAGGTGTGGGAGGCCGCGAGGGGCACCTGCCCTGGGCGAGGAAGAGTGGAGGAGAGAGTTGTGTGGCTAATGTGTTCAATTAAATTATTTCAAACCCTGCAGCGGCAGCTGCTCCCGGCGGGGCCCTGGGTACAAATTGGATCCGTCTCATTACCACGGGATGGTGTCAGCGCGGCCGGAGAGCAGCGGCCGGCACGGCAGGCACACGGCATGCCCTTTCCCTCTGTGCCCTACCTGGGCCCAGTCCGGCCGCCTCGAGCTTTTACTCGCCCCAGGGCCCCACGGGTTTCTTAAGTACTCCAGGCCCAGATCCTGGGGACTCCCTGCATACATCCTTGCCATCTCTGATCCCCAATTCGTTGCAGCCTGGAGCCCCTCCAGATCCTTACTTTCTTTCTCCAGGAATAGAGGCTTCATGCTTTGTAAAGGGTCCAGCCTAAGGAAAATGGCAGTGATAGCAAGTGTTCACATGTGTGCATATGAGGTGTGTGTGTGTGTGTGTGTGTGTGTGTGTGTGTGACCTGATTAATCTCAGGCTCTGGAGTCAAACTCTGTCCCTTTTGACCCTGGCAGAGACACTTGCTGCTGTGTCCCTGGGGCAAGTGGCTTCACCAATCTGGCCTCAGTTTCCTCCTCTATTAAGTGGGCGTGACGCCTCTTAATCCCTAGGGTGGCTGAGAGAAGGAATGCAGGAGCTAACGCGGGAAAAGAACTTAGCAGAGAGCCCCAGCACGTAGTAAACACTCAGCCACCAGCAGCTGTTGTCAACATTATCCTGTTCGAATGATTGATATGTGGGATGAGGGTTCCGGAAGCTCCGAGGAAGACATGCCCGTTTCAGCCTTGGTGGGGGGAGGAATCGGGGAGGGCTTCACTGAGGCGGTGTCAGTTAATTACCATCAGGATGTCAAACCCGTGTTGAGCGCTTGGTATGCACCAGGCACTGTTCTAAGTATGCGATGTGCCTGAGCTCATCCATTTGCAGAACCACCCTGGGGAGTGGCCACTGTCGGTTTGAAATGGGTCTGGGGTTCCAGTCCCACCAGGGACCCAAGAGTGGACATTAGCCTTGGGTCCAGGGCCTGGGGTCTTGAGGGAAGGATACGAGCTTGCCCTGTGAACAAGTGGAGGTGAGGCATCCGATGTGGTGGGGGCAGCACTTGCCGTGGCCTAGAGGTCTGGTAGGGCTTGGCCAATGGAGATGGTGGTGAACTTGAACATGGCTGGAGAGCAGGACTTTGGGAGAAGTAAGTTGGGCCAGATTACGATGGACCTGGCATCCTGAGATAGGAAAACTGTATTATTATTGTTATAAGGCAATGGAGAGCCATGGATGGCTTTTGAGGAGATCTGTATAAAGAACTTGAATTCCTTGGCATTGTGGAAGGTGAGAAGCCCGGAGGCTGACCAGTATTCAGAGCGGGACTCCCAGCCGTTAGCATACCTGTCCTTACCTCTGTCCAGCCCCTCCTCAGTCTCTCACCTGCACTAGTTGAATCCAAAGTACCCACACCTGGAGGTCTGCAGAGTTGCGCTGGACTGGGACAGCCAAGTGGCAGCCAGGTGCAGGTGGGCACAGGTGAGCATCCTGAAGGGCTAACCTGGGAGGCCAGGCTGCCAGGACTGAGGTGGGCAAGCCCAGCGCCCAGGGCCCAGCAAAAACAGCTGAAAAATGCTTCTGATAATGGATTGGGTACCCCAACCCCTGCCGTGGGCCTCGGCCCAGGCCCTGGGGGAGCCACGCAGCTCACGTGCCAGCTGCCAGGCCTCCGCTCCAAGGCCCACCGGAGCCAACCTGTCTCCACGGCAACTAGGCGGGCCACCCCCCTCTTCTGTGCCCACGGCCCCTGGCACAGGGGCCCGTTCACAGCAGGGCCTGAGTGCGTCTTCCCACTTCCCTCGGAGGTTGTCCCAGGGCAAACGCCTTCACACTGAGGCACTGGCAGCACACACGCATGTTGGCATTTGAGTCCATGTGCACACATGTTGGGTATGTGTGCCCCGTGGCAGGAAGTGGGGCGGTTGCCTTATCTGGGAGAGGCTGGGATTCGTTCCCCTCCGGGGGGGACCTCAGGTGGTGGCACCAAAGAGCTGACCTGTAGGCCGCTGTCTTGGGGGCTTGGCCCAGAGAAGGAGTGGTAAGGAAACATTGCAGGTCAGAGAAAGTTGCAAGGGAGAGAGAACCTTCTAGCACTGCCTGGTGGGTCGGCCAGTTGCCTGGTGCTTTACATATGTCATCTAATTTAACAGCAGCCCTGCAAGGGGAATGTTATGACTGTTGTCACAGATGAGGAAACGGAGGCTCAGAGAGGTGGAGTGTCTTGCCCATGTCACCCAGCAGGGGACATGGAGGAGATTTCAAGGCCACCGCACTCCAGAGCTTCGCTTTCACCTGGGGAGGTGACCTTGTCTATTGCGTCCCGGACCCCACTGGGATCCGAGCCACCTATGACCCCGAAGGGAGTGCTGGTGTGCGCCGCAGAGCTGGACTCAGCCGGGGTCCCCAGCACCACCTTCAGTGCTTGGGGTGTCCCCTGAGGCTTCATCCTCAGGTCCCCATGGTAGAGCCTCCTTTCCACCCTGCCTTTGCTCCCACTTTACAGGCTGGATGAAGGGTTCCTCCCACTCAAGGGGTGGCTCTGAGGAGAAAGGGGAGGGGACCCCCCTCACTCCCTGCTTGGCACCTGCCAGCCCTGGAGGAATCTGATGAATCGGTTGTGTGTGCCCCCCCCCACCCCGAACCCCGTTCCTCCCTCTCCAGCCCCCGCCTGGTTGGGGAGGTGCGAAGGGAGCGATTTCACAGCCTGTCAGCTGAGGCCTAAAAATACCCAGAACTCCGAGATGCTTGGGCAGGGGGAGGAGAGAGCAGGGACCAGGGACAGGGAGGGGCTGGGGGTGGGGGGACCTGATAATTTGGCCAGAGGAGCCCCCACAGACCCACCGTTCTGCTCGAGAGCAATGGAAGACTTTCTGTCCCCAGGCCCCCTGTCTGGCCCCAATGACAAAGAGGGGCCTGGGTCTCTAGGGGCTTGAGAACTCAAGCTCAGGCGCTCAGATCTACAGAGGGTGGGGCTTGGTCTCACACAGAAGCCGTGGACCCAGGCCACCCCCCCCCGGCCCCCTGCCAGAGTCTCCGGTCACTGCCGCTTCCCCTTCCCTACCCACGGGTTGGCTGGCATCTTTGGGCTGTGGGAGCCAGGCCAGGCTTCTGCCAGCTTCCTTCCTGGAGAAGGGAAGGTGGCTGCTTCTGTTGGGGGGAGGCGTGAGGAAGGCAGCGTGGAGGGCGGTGCCGGCACTTGCATGATGTGACGTGGAAGCCACCCAGGCACTAGAGGGGGGTGTAGAGGAGAAGGGGTGTGGTGGCCCACGTCCCTCCCATGTGGCTGGGCCGTGGTGCATGTGTGCGCGTGCGTGCGTGCGTGTGTGTTTGTGTGTGTGTGTGCGTGGATCTCCTACACTCAGCTCGCAGGTCTCGGTGCCGGGATGCTTGTGGAAATGTGCTGTTGAGCTAGGGCTCTTGCAGGTAGAAATTGAGTGAGGGCACAGGAGCGGGTGAAGACGCATGGGCAAGCACACGTCTTTTCAGGCAGACACATGACCTGTTTGTGTGTGCTTCCCTCGTGGAAGCATGCTGTTACATGTGCCTACGCAGGGACGTGTGGGCAGACCTCTCCTGGGCACCAAATGGGGACTGATTTCCCCATGTGGGGGAAATAATATAAACTGGCAGTTAAGAGCATGGGAAATGGGGTTGAAGTCCCAGATCTGCCACATCCTGACTAGCTCCGTGGCCTCGGGTAAGTTACTTAACCTTTCTGTGCCTATTTCTCCATCTGTAAGATGGAGAAAATAATAGCACCTACTCGAGACAGTTGTTGGGGGAATTCAAGCAGCTTTTATATATCAACCTTCTAGAACTGTGCCTGGCACAGGGTTAGCACCATGATTATATTAGCTCCTATTATCTGGTCCCATCCTTTGATAGTACAGGTGGGAGAACCAGTGCCCAGAGAGGGCAAGTAACTTACCCAAAGTCACACAGTAAATCAGTGACAGTGCCAGGACTAGTACCCAGACTCCCATGCCTTGAGATAGGTCTTGCTCCAAGTCTTGGTTCTCGTGGTACTGCCCCCTCACCGCCACTTTGACCCTCAAGAAGCCCCCAAAACATAGGACTGCAGTCCCATTGGTGTCCGGGGCCTAGATTCTGCCAGGGCTTGGACTGGGATCTTGGGATCCTGGGGACTCAGGTCTCCCCAGATAATGTCTGGGGTGCAGGGGTCCTCAGGGTAGTAGCCTAAAAGTGGCCCAGCCACCTGAGTTAGAACCATGCCACTGGCCAGCTCTGTGGACTTGGCCAAGTCACTCAACCCTCTTGGGTCTCAATTTCTTCCCTATAATGGGATGACAATAATACACACTTTATAGGGTTATTCTGGGGACTAAATGAGATCCTGCGGGTAATCTCTGCAGTGGCTGGTACCCAGTACCTAGAAGTACTTGGTAATGTTAGCTGCAATTAAAACCGATGCCGAACCCTCCCGCCCGGGGATCTGTAAATGGTGACTTTCCTTGCTTCCCTTCCAGCCCTCAGCTACCCTCGTTCCCTCCCATATGCCACTCCGTACTCCCAGGACTTAGACCGATCAGGGACTTGGCTGGCAACCAAGGGTGTCTCAGGCTTCTGGTGTTGTCCTTTGCCCAGGAGGGAACAGGACCCACCACTGGGATTTAGCCTCTGAGCCCTCTGTATCTCTCCCCATCACCCACTTGCTATCTGACCTTGAACAAGCATCATTCCCTCTCTGGGCCTTGTACCTCCCTCAGGAAGGTGGAGAGGCTGGACCACACCGTCCCCGAGCCTCCTGGTCAGGTTGCCAAGTGACCCACAAGGCTCCCTGGCTCAGCCCACTGAAGGGAGGTCAGCTGGCTGCCCTGTGTGATTGGAGCACCTGGGGCCTGAGCAAGCTGGTGGCCTGCCATCATGTCCGCCCGCACCTGTGGCTGCGTAGAAGGGTGTGCAGGACCGGCTGGCTGGGCACTGACATTGGGGGAGGCTCAAGGACAGTGACGTAGAGAGGCCCTTCTTGGGGCCCTGGGAGCTGCCACTCCAGCCGTCCTCCCCCGCTCTCCTCCCCTTTCTCCCTGGGGTTTTCCATCAGCAATTCCTCCTTTTCCCCTGTCCTTCCTCTCTCCTTTCCCTTCCTGGAGTCCCCAGCCCCTCCCTCTCTCTTCCTCTCCCAGTTCTGCCATCCTGACCATTTTCGGGGGTGTCTTCTCCCTTCTTTGCCCTCTGCAGAGAGGAGATTTCGCCCCTTCCTGTTTCTCCAGTTCTTGTGTCCTCCTACCTATCTCCTTCCCTCAGTGTATGCCCATTTACCTGGATCTTTCTGACTCCCTTGCTGCTCTGGAGGTCTCTCTCTCTCTCTCTCTCTCTCTCTCTCTCTCTCTCTCTCTCTCTCTCTCTCTCTCTCTCTCTCTCTCTCTCTCTCTCTCTCTCTCTCTCACTTCCTCTGCATGGGCATGTCTAAGCTCCAGCTTCTTGTCCCCTGGGTCTCTCCCACTTCAGAGTCCCTCGCCAGCACCCCCGCCTCCTTCTTCCAGTTCCTTGCAGCCCCTTGCACTTCCACTAGCCCCCTTGCCCACAAAAGTTTCCTGGCCTCCATCAGACCGTGGGGTCCTGACTCACACAGTTTCTGTGGCTGGTGCTGCTACCCAGAACCTCAACAACCCCCTCACCACTGAGAGTTGAGAAAGGGGGTCAGCCCAGGGCCCAGGGACTGGCAGCCTTGCCTCCTAATTAGCAGGAGGTAATTGCCTGGAAAAAAATTTTCATTTAGAATGAGCCTCCAAGTCTCTGAGTTAGAGCTGTGCTGGCTGACGGTCCCTCAGGAACGGGAGGGGGAAAGTGGCCCATGACAGGGCCTCAGGAGGTGGGACCCTCAGGAGATGAGCACTCCTGGAATCCCCTTCTCCCACCCAGCTCACCCCCAGGATCCAAATGCTGGGCTGGAGTCCCCCCATCTTCTTCTGAGTCCTGGTTCCACTGCTTACTGTGTGACTTGGGGGCAAGCCACTCGTTCTTTTATGCGTTAGTTTTCTCTTCTGTAAAATAAGAAGAGAGCCATGCCTTGCCTGCCTCACTCCTCAGTATCACAAGGGTGCACCATCAGAGCCGGGAAAGTAGTTTGCAGGGTGTAGAGTCCTGCTGGAGTATAAGGTATCACTGTCTTCCTCCGTACTATAAGGGAAGGGTTTTGGAGTAGCCTGAGGGGCAATGAGGCCTTTAGAACATGAAAGGATCATGAAGTGGATACCACTGAGCTGCAAAATTAAGGGCCGACAGATGCGGTTTCCAAGGCCAGTCTCAATGCTCGCCTGTGGTGCCACTGTGAGCTGTCACCTCCCCTTTCTGGACCCCACTTTCCCCATCTGTAGGCTACTGTTCCTGATGCTCCCAGGGATTGTAAGGTTAAAGGAAATAAAGTTTGCAGAGCTCTCAGCACAATGCTTGACATATTGTAAGTGCTCAATAAATGATACTAGCTACATCTACTGTGAGTAAAAGCTGTTATCCTACTCCTTGCCTAGATCCGGAGAGACTATGGTTTTGGGTATTGTCTTCAGGTGGTTTTATTTGTTTTGCCTTTTGTTCTTGGAAGGAGGGGAATTTCTATACCCACACACTGGGTCTTGAGAGGCTGATATCAACCAGTCCCTGTGGGTGGGAGAACAAGAGTGGGCTGCAACTGTGACCTTCTCCCCCGATCCTCTATTTTTTTTCCTAAGGAGGGGCTGTGGGCAAACTTTTTGTATGGGTGGGTGTGGGGTTTGTGATCTCTTCCCTGCGGGGGGGCATATTACAAGCCTTTGTGTTCATCTCAGTGGGACTGGCCCTGCAGCAGGAGGCAAGATTGATGTTTGCTTAAGCAAGCCTACACCATCCACCTTGGAGGAGGGATTTGGAAGTTTCGCCTGGCCCAAGTCTGGCCAGCCTGGTTGAGCCTGACCCCAGCAGCATGGAGCTCCAAGGCAGCCATGGCTGGTCTGGCAGCCTACAATGTGCAAACTCAGAGTGCCAGATTGCCCTGGGAGGGGTGAGGGGGCGGTGGAGACCAGACTGTCTGATGCTCCTACCCCGCCTTCTCAGTGCTGTCACTGGGGACCACCTTCTGGTCCTCGCATGGGGGACTTTCAGTTTCCCAGCTCCAGGGCGCAGTGCCCAGGGGGGCCGCCAAAAGGCAGTGTGGCGGGCTCCGCTTGCAGGAATGGGGTGTGGCATTTACATTAGCGGTGAGGCAGTCGAACTGCTGAATGGGGTCCTGGGCATTTAGAAGATGTAACGTGCGGAAAGAGGAGTCGAGACCAGTTGGCTGGTCTCTGCCGCAGCTTCAGAACTGACCGAGGTAAGGTGCAGTTCTGAAAAGCTTGCGGCGGCTAGGATCCCACCCTCCACGGGCATTGCGAAGGGCGGCGTGAAGGGGGGCCACAGCCCCGGGACTGAGTTCAGCTTTCAGCACCAGGGACAGAGACGCCGCCTTTTCCGGCGCCAGTTTCAGCACCGCGGACAGAGCTCGGGGGCGGAGCTCTCAGAGGCTCCATCCTAACATTGGCAGGAGAAATGATATTCCAGAAAACGGTAGAAGGGCACCTTTGAAAGGGACTCTCACACACGCTGTAGTCTAATGAGGAGTCTCAGGACCAGAGAGGTGGGTAAGTTGCCTAAGGTCACACAGCCAGTGGGTGGCAGAACAGGATTCGGATTCCATGGCTCTCTCTCTCCATTCATCTCTCCCACACCTGGACTCTCCCTCTTCTCTGAATATCTCCAGGTGCTTCTTCGCATTATGTCGTACCCCCAAGAGCCTTAGAGCTGGTAAAAATTAACCCCATATCAAGGATCCGAGTCCTAGGATGGAAGCTTTCCTAGCCTCTGTAGCTTTCGTGATTGCAAGCCTCAGGTGGGAGGGTGTCTGAGCGGGACAGGGACCCTGGCCTGTAAATAAGCCTGGGACTTAGGGAGATAAAGTTGAGTCATCAGCATGAAAAACTCTTAAGTGCTCTGAGATCCTCAAATGAAATATAGCGCACTGTTTCTTTGCAGCCCGTGTATTATTAATAACAATAAGATGCTGATTTAGGCCAAGGCACAATAATGCATTATTCATAGGAGTAACTGGTGGTCTGAGGCCTACACTTAATCATCACACATCCCTGGACCTGCCTCCGCTCTGCATTTCTGGTGGAGAGGGCCCTCCATCTGAGTACCTCCTTTCCTGGGCTCCTGCTGCTCTGATAGGCGTGATTGCTCTCAGGGCTGTCCAGGAGGCTCATAAGCTTTGGGATCAGGGTAAGTGGTAAGGGCAGTAGGTTCCCGGCTGGACATCCTTCAATCTGAACTCCCTACTTGAAACTGGCCCTGTCCGTCCTGAGTGGCTTTGACCCTGATAACTGCCAGGCACAGCAGCATTCTGGGGTCTGCAGATGGCCTGTCTCCCCCTACTCCTCCTTTGAAGACGCCAGCTAAAGCCAGATGCACCAGGCCAGCCGAAACGGGGAATGGTGGGAGGTGGGTGTGGCTGTAGTGAGGGGGTGGGGTCACTGGGGAGAGGACCCCCCCCCATCACCTCCATTAACTGTGATCATGGACATGAAACCCTCAGTAAACTGGTGGGCCACTTTGCATAGCATTCTGTGCAGTACACACACGAGCGATTATTGCCGAGGCCGTGCTCTGTGCTCGTAGAGAGAAACCAGAGGTAGGGAGGGCGTAGATGCGGCCTTCGTAGCTCACCAGGCCTTGCTCCCTGATGAGGAGTCAGAGTGCTTGTGGGTCCCGACATTTCCCCGTCCAATTTCTTGCTGGAACAGCTCCTGGCCCATCCGGATAATACTTCATTCGCTGTTTACTCACTTGGCATCTCCTCTGAATTCTAAACCGTCTGTATCCAGCCCGGTCTCTCTCTGCGGCCCCTGCCAGAGCCCTCTCCCTGGCTCACTCACGCATTATCTGTTTTTATTACAGTCAAGGTTGAGGAGGCTTGCTCGTGCTAAGCCCCTATTTTCAGCTATTTGTAACTTTCCAAAACAATTCCCCTCGGGCCTCCTCTTTCTCCAACCTTGTTCCAGCTCCAGATGAGGCCAGAGGGGCTGGGGGCACCTCCACTGCTTTCTGAAGGACGTTCAAAGAGTGTCCAGAGGGCGTGGGGCAGGGCCAAGGCCCAGCTTTCCTGGGAAGGAGCGTGGGGGGTTCCCTCCTTTTCCTTCTTTATTTCCCCTTCTCTCCACCCATCTCATTTTCTTTTTCCTACAGCAAGGAATAAGCTGTCCCCTTACTGGAGGTGGGAGGTCTGGAGGGGGAGGCTTTTGGGTGGAGAGAGAACAGGGAATGCAGCATGATTGTGAGACCTGGAGCTCTGCCTGGCCGTCTGGGGTTCAGGATTTAGCTCATTGGTTTTCTCTTCTTTGCTCCCCAATCCTGCCTCTTTCTGGTTGTCTTGTGCGTGTTGGGGTGAGGATGGGGGGTAGGCATCAAAAAATGACCCCCCCCAACAACCCCGGGGCTTGGTAGGCTCTGCCCACTTGTAGATGTCCCCCTCCCATCCCCCATTTCCATCTGCTCGGCACGCACAGCCCGCAGGGGCGCTTCCTATGGAAACCTGTGTGTCCAGCTTTCACTGTTGTCCACCTTGAATGTTTTCCCACTGCCACCAAGGGACGGTGGGGGGTGGGGGGGGTGCCCTGGGACATGATGGTAATGCAGAACCAGGTGGGAGGAGACAGGCTCAGGATGGGAACAAGCTGGCAGACTTAGCCCCAACCACCCCAACACCACTCTGCTTTATCTTCGGAATTGAGGCTGCACCCTAGCCAGCACCATCGACAGGGGGGCAAGTTCTGGAACCGTCTCACCCTCCTCTTCTTCCTGCTCCTAGCCCCAGCTCCTCAACCCTCAGTCTGTTCTGGCACTTTTAAGGGGTGAGCCTCAGTCCACTGAGGGTACTCTCTGGAGGCCATGGGCTGGGCCAGCAGGATGGAAAGAGGAGCACTGGAAAAACTCTGTGTGTGTGTGTGTGTGTGTGTGTGTGTGTGTGTGTGTGTGCGCGCGTGCACCCCTGTGCACAGGAGAGACAGGCAGAGACAGAACGAGAAGGGTCTTTGGAAAGCTTGGGGGTTAACACAGACATGGTTCACAGTTGATAAAAAGCTTGAGAAAGTTGGAGCCCTTGTCCCAGCTGTTCTTTATATTACATTCACTCAGTTTCTTTCTTCTCTTCCTTCCATCCTTGGAGTGAGTTATTTCAAAGGCTCAGCTCTCCTAAGGTGGAACAAGAGTGAAAGCCACAGAGTTGAGGTCTTACAGACCCCAGGTTCAATCCTGGTATCACCTCTCCTTTTCCGTGTGCTCTTGGGTGAGTACTTAACCCTTCCGAGCCTCAGTTTCCTTCTTTGTAAAATGGCCATAAGAGTATTTCTCTTTGGAGGGGTGCTAAGAGCTGTGGCAGGATTCAATGCTGAGCATACATTAGCTACTATTATTAAGGGCACTTCGTAAGTAGATCAATGGCCTGGGATCTAGGAATGTCCATAAAAGCCCTATGTTAGGAGGGTATGGGGTGATGGGACAGCACAGGAAGGCCTGAGAACGGGCAGCAGTAGTGGCAGAGGGGTATATATCTCTATCTGAGAATATAAGAGCAAGTGACTTCTGGGAGAAAGAGGCTATGTGCACAGATTTCCAGCGGGTTTGGGTGGCTGTTCTGTACCCTCAGCCTCTAGATGAGACCCAAAGCAAGGGAAAGATCTGCTGTCACTCCATTGATTCTGTTGTGGGGGGTGGGGGGAGCAGGGCTACCTCCATGAAAAGGGAATTGCTTAAAGAGTCAGATAATTTAAGTTCAGAGAAGGAAGAGACTGCTGCAACTGCCGTCATCAGGGAGGGCTTCCTGGAGGAGGTGAGTTTACCCAGGGTCTTGAATAATTTCATGTATTTTGCTTTTTAGCCGTTACTTATCTCGCCTTTCCTATGTACTGGGCCTTGGGCTACAGAGATGACTCATCTGGAATCTTGGTCTTCCAGGTGATTCCAGAAGGGAAAAGCCATAGGAAGAGCTCATTAGTAGCCCACAATGGTGAATTGCCATAGTTACAGAGAAAGTATAAAGGATCCAGGAGGAAATGAGAACCATCTTTGTCTTCGGGACCTTAAAAGTAGAGAATAGAAGCAGGGACCTTCCAGGCAGAGGAGACAGCTTGTGCAAAACCTCATGGCTGGCCTGCCAGAGGGAAGGGGGAAGGTTGAGTGTGGCTGGGTGGTGCAGGGTGGCCTGTTGCAGGACGCCCTCATGGCCATCAGCTCCGAGAGGGGCAGCTATAGCATGGTGGTAATGTACGGGCTCCAGCTGCTTGCATCTTCCGTGCCTCTGTTTCTTCCTCTGTGAAATGGGGATAATGCTAGCACAAGGCTGTGGAGATCATGAGATGATGCATGTAAGACCCTGGATACGGCCTCTGCGACATTGGGCATGCTCAGTGAATGTTAACTGTCATTTGGCCCTGATGGCACCCCACCAGAGGAGGTCAGGGTGACTGGCTGCCATCATCTGAAGGTAGAGTACAAAGGCCTAGAGGCCTGGGTCATGTAACTGGCTAGGGGTAGAGCTTGGACTTGAACCAGGATCCTATGCCTCTAAATCCAGTGCCTGCTTTGCTGCTCTGCCTGAGAAGCACAGACAGAATTTGAGGAGACAAGAGACAGATATGGGGAGAGTATTCTAGGCTAGAGAAGTATGGGAATGCCTTGATCTCCTGGAGGACAGAGCGGGCTGGGTGTCTGCCCATGGCCACAGGTATGCCTGACTACAGGTGTCTGTGCTGGGGAGTTTGTGTGTGTGTGAGCAATGGGTGTCCTTGCCAGAAGTAATTGTCCATGGCCTGTGTGTGTGTGCATGTGAGCTGTCAGTGTGTGTGTGTGCCAGGGGTGAGTCTCAGTGGCCTGTGTGAGTTGTAAGTGTCTGTGTCGAGGACCTCTGTGTGTGACCCTGCTCCTGCTTTGGCTCTCCTCCCATTCTCCTCTAGGGGACTGGTGAGCTTGCCCTCAGAAGTCCATTCCCTCTCTGGCAGCTCCCCAGGGCATCCCAGGAGCCAGCAGCCGTGTTTGATTCTGTTCATCCATAAATCATGGCTCGCTGAGGAAATGAGAGGGAGTTGGGAGTGGGCAAGAGATGGGGTCAGGTCTGCAGCTTCCACCTGAGGCCCAGCCTGGCTTCCAGCTGTTGCCCTCTGTACCCGCATCCCCATTCCGTGCCATGGGCTGATACCTGCTTCTGGACAAGCCCTGGACAACCCCAGGACAGAGGGTTAGGGGTGCATAGAATGGAGTAGGACACGACCTCTGGTCTCTGCTGTCCAGTGGGGGAAACTAGATGTGTATGCAGTTCAGTATTTCATCAACACATTGAATGCCAACTCTGTGCCCCAGATATCTCTAATACGGGGCCCGACGCGGTGATGCTATGGTAATGGCTTACATTTATTGCCTCTTTGTTCCATGTCAGGCACTGTACTAAGCACATTATATGTGCTAGTTCCTTTAAATCTCACAATAGTCCTGTGAGGCCTGGGCTTGTATTAGCTCCTGTTTACTGATGGGGGAAACCAAGGCATGCAGAGATTAGATCACAGAGCGTGGAAGTATTGGATCCAGGATTTGCTCCCAGGAAGTCTGGCTCCAGAGTCCTGTGCTTGCTTACTACATGCTAGAAGAAAGATGCAGGCACAGTGTGATGGGAGCTTGGAGCAGGAGAAATGAATTCCCTCTCGGGAAATTAGGAAGGCTTCATGGAGGAGGTTGTATTGCGCTAGGGCTGGAAAACTCACGAGTTTGTCAGACAAAGATGGGCATGGGGAAAGAAGAGAGAGGATCCTGGTGTCCATGTGTGTGTGTAAAACAGAGAGGCTCCCAAACTTGGTCCCCAAAGCCTCTCCCTTCTCTTTTCCTCCACCTTGTTTGAGGGACAAGTGAGATAATATATGCAGGCATTTAACATTCAATAAGTATTTACTTCCAGTGTGTCAGGCACCAAGCTTGTCACTGCGGATACTTGAACAAAAGCAGATAAAACCCCTACACTCCTGGAGCCTGGAGCCAGGTACACAGCAGGTGCTTAATAAATAGTAGTCTGTATGATTATCCCTATTTCCAGAAGCCTAACATTCCTCCCTACTGAGTAGTCATTGAGCACCTACTGTCAGTCAGGCTCTGTCCATGGTGCTGACAGAAGACCAAGCCCTGCCGCATTGCAGAGGGGAAGACTGTGCGGGGGGCATCTTGTCCTCTTCCTCGGGCACAGGCTTTGTCAGGAGGTCTCCTTGGAGGTGGCATGGTCAGGAGCACGAGCTCTGCCTACCGAAGCGGGCCCAGCACACGGGACTCAGGTGGCTCCTCATGAGTCCTGAGCTGTAATTAGCTATGTGCTGGCTACAGGCCTGGACAGAGGGACAGAGACAGGTCTGAGTCTGGCTCTGCCCAGCTCCTGACCCACCCTGCCTCCCAGGGTTCCCAGTGTCAGCTGTCTGCCCTTGTCTGTGTTTCACCTCCTTGGGACCCAGGATGACCCCTCCATCCAAGGATAGGCTGTGGAACTCAGCCCTGTCAAAAGGCTGAGTAGGGCTGCAATATTTTCTTTCTGCAACGGTTAATGTGCTGACAATGAGGGGACTTGAAACCATGCATGTCATCTGAGGAAGGGTTGGATGGGATGGAGCGGCTTTGCCTGGAAAAGACTTGAAGGGGACATGAGAGCTGTCAGCAAGGATTTGGAGGCCTGTCATGTGGCGGAGGAAGTCGGCTTGTTCCCAGCAGTTCCGGAGGGCAGGCTTAGGACCCCAGGGGAAAATTCTAGGGAGACAAGGCATGGCAGCTCTCCCTAACAATGTCTGTCTGTGAGAGGGTCTGCCTCCTGTCATCGACAGCTGCCCCACGGGGGGTTGTGTATCCTTGGGGACTGGCTGCAAGAATTCCGAGGTCCTTTCTGGTCCAAGAACTGGTGACCCCATAGTCTGGGAGGGATTTCACTCTGGCTGGCGGCGAGAATACGCTTGCACCCCTTGACTGCAATATCACTTGAGGGCGTGCAGGCCGAGGACATCATGTCACTTTTAGTCACAACATCAGTGCAATTTGTAATGTCAAGCATTTGTTTCACCCTGGCTTCAAGGGCTGTCCGAGGGATGCTGAGGGGCTGGGAGATGGATCAGCTGCCCGGGAGATGACAGCACCCATCCCTGCTGCAGGGGACCCTTGGGTCACTGTGTCCAAGGGGGTTCAGAACTTACTCAGCCACATGTTTCTTTCCTCGAATTGAATTTGATGCAAAAGCCCAAGATGTGAAAAAGAGGGAAATGTTGCTACTCTGGTTAAACAGGGCTTTAGGGAGCCACAGTCTCACCTGCTCAGCACCCACCTCCATAGCTCCAAGAGATTCTTGGGAACCCTAGAGGTTCCAAAGAGCACACTTTGAAAACCAGCTGTCCACCTCTGCAGTGGGTGTGGTGTTAAGGCAAAGAATTGGGCTCCAAGCCAGCCTCTCTGGGTTCAAATTCTGGCTCTACCATGTACCATTTGGATGACGTTGGACAAGGCATTTGACCCCCTCATACCTCAGTTTCCCCGTCTGTAAAGTTGTTACTGCTTCTGGTGCATCTGGAGCACCTGCTCATCATCAGAGTGAGGAAGGGTCAGCTCTTTCACAGATGAAGACACTGAGGTCCCAAGTGGTTGGTGCCTTGCCCACACACAGCCACACAGCTGGTCAGTGACCTAGACTCCAAGTCCAGTGCTCATTTTGCTATGTCCACAGAATTCTAGATCCTTAAAATGGGTGTTCCCTCTGCTCTCTGGGGACAGTTTAGTGTGTGTCTACTGGTTTCTGGGCAGCCTTCTGTCCCCAAAGGCTCTCCAGCCTACAGCAGGGGTTGAAGAGTGGGGTTTTGGGGGGAGGGGAAGGAATGCCAGGGAGGTGACTCTTTAGAGAATTACCACCGACCAAAAAATATAGGGAGTGATGGAGAGGTCATATTGCAAAGAAACCTACATGGGGCGTGGTGGTGACCTCCAACTGGCCACCTACTACAGCTGCTGCATCAGAAGCTTGCTCACATCTCCTTTCCTCCTGCCCCTCCCCTGCTCAAGAGCCTTCTGTGGCTCTTATGGCCTACAGAACAAGCCCTCAGCCTGCTCTCATTCCCAGCCTGGTCTCCACCACTTCACTCCCCATCCCCCCAGCCACTGCACTTCTTCCCACTTCCTTGCCTTTGCTCTTGATGCTTCCTCTGCCCAGAATGTCCTACCTTACCCTCTCCCCCACTTTGCAGGCCGCATCAAATATCACCTCCTCAAGGAAGCCTTCCCAGATAGCTCCTAGTCTAGAAAGACCAATCACGACTTCATTTATGCTTCCACAGCCCTGTGTTTACACCTGTGATAAAACTAACACTGATAACTATCGCCAATAAGTACCTGTTCTAGTTTGCTAGCTGCTGGAATGCAATATACCAGAAATGGAATGGCTTTAAAAAAAGGGGAATTTAATGAGTTGCTAGTTTACAGATCTATGGGCGAGAAAATGTCCCAATTACAACAAGTCTATAGAAATGTCCAGTCACAGGCATCCAGGGAAAGATACCTTGATTCAAGAAGGCCGATGAAGTTCAGAGTTTCTCTCTCCAGTGAGAAGGCACATGGTGAACACAGCCAGGGTTCCTCTCTCATCTGAAACGGCACATGGCGAACATGACATCATCATCTGCTAGTTTTCTCTCCTGGCTTCTGGTTTCATGAAGCTCCCCAGGAGGCGTTTTCCTTCTTTATCTCCAAAGGTTGCTGGCTCGTGGACTCTCTGCATCTAATGGCTACATCGTTCTGCTCTCTTTGAATCTCTCTGAATCTCTCATTCTCCAAAATATTTCCTCTTTTATAGGACTCCAATAAACCAATCAAGACCCACCCAAACGGGTGGAGACATGTTGTCCCTTAACCCAGTTTAACAACCACTCTTGACTAAATCACATCATCCAGGGAGATGATCTCATTACAGTTTCAAATATACAGTATTGAATAGAGATTATTCTACCTTTATGAAATGGGATTTGTATTAAAACATGGCTTTTCTTAGGGGGCATACTTCCTTTCAAACCAGCACAGTACCTGTCTGTGGAATGCCAACAACCCTACAAGGTGGGTGTCTTTTATAAAGGAGAAAATGGAGAGACTGCATAGCTAAGACACCCGTCCCAGTCCACGCAGCCATAAAGAGGTCTTTGGAGGCTGGAGCCCCAGCCTGCATATCCTGCTGTTTGCTGGTTCTAGGGAGCCTGCACATAAGGAGATAAGTACTGAATTCTTGCCTGGCTTCCCCATTTGAGGGGCTGTTCCTTGTGGGCAAAGCCTGTTTCTCCTGTGCCTCTTACTACACTCATAAGAGATGGCAATTATAGGAAGCTCAACCCAAGAAGGAATTTGCTTTCTTTCTAAACAATTTTTATTGTGCAATATATGCAGAAAGGTGATAGATTTCCAAGTGCAATTTAACAAGTAGTTATAGAGCAAATATCGAAGTATGGTATGGGTTACAGTTCCACAATTTCAGGTGTTCCTTTCTAGCTGTTCTAATTCACGAGAGACGAACAAGAAATACCAATGTAATGATTCACAAGTCACAATCATTTGTTAAATCCTGTCTTCTCTGTTACAACTTCTCCCTCTCATTCGATCCTTCTCCTGATCTTCAAGGATATTTTGGGCAATGACCATTCTGATGTCTTCATGTTGAAAAGGGGTGTTGACATTATGGGGTAAGGGGGCGCAAGTAGTTGATGCTGTCAGAGAGACTGGTGCCTTGGACCTCAGGACCCATCTGGCATAGGAGCCATCTGGGGGCTTTAAGTTTCTGCAAAATGAACTTAGTGAGTGAAACTTTTATAGAGCATAAGATAGAGCCCTGGGTATTCTTTAGGGTTTTCAAGAATACTGTTGGTTGGGGCTTGGCATATTGTGGCAATGTGAATTTGCTTTCTTTTTAAAGTGAGCTCAATAAAGGAAGTTGTGAGGGTCACCTGCTTCCCAGTGGGGCAGAGGCAGGTTCCTGTGGGGACAGCTGGAAAAGTGCAGGCCTGAGCCTGAGCCTTGGGGCCCTCCTGGCGTACCCTGCATATATTCTGGCTGTCATGGGGCCCTGCCTCCCCTTTCCCTGGGAAGCCTGGACGTAAAGGACCGGCACCTCCAATGTAGCCAAGAGCTTTGGCAAACGGGATCACCAGCCTTGCAGAGCCGAAGCTCCTCACCAGGGGTGGTGGTGGAGTGTGGTGTCTGCAGGTTGTCCAGTTTGGAACTCATGGTACCGTGAGTCCGGAGGTTGTCAGCATGCTGGGTGCAGGGGGCTCCCTGGAGGCTGAGGCTTGGGACCTGGTACAGGGAAGGCCAAGGCGGCCTGGTGGATGGACAGGTGGGGGCAGGTGAGGATGGCCTTTCCCCACAGCTGGGGGGCTCTGGAAGTTGGGAATGAAGAGGTGGGTCCCCAGCAGGCAGGAGACCAGCTGCCTGGGGTACTGAAGCCGTGGTATGAGAGAGCCCAAACGGGCCTGAGCGCCCCCAGGGCCTGTGGCAAAGCACGAGAGCCCCGGGAGAGGAAGAGCAGCCGACGCCAAAAACCACAGGAAACAAGCACCTGGAAAGAATCAGCTCTTAATTACCATCAGCAGCAGCACGGAAGAGCCCACACAAGCTAATCTGTAAATAAGCAACATCCCTTTCACTTAAGGATGTGTCCTAGCGCTCAAGTATTTGCAGTGCATGTGCAATCTGTACCCTCCCTCGTGTGATAAGTTTTGATCAAAGTTTTGCATTCTTTACACTTGCCTTGGGCTAATACTTGCAACCACCTGTGAGCATGGCAGGGGGAGAAGTTTAATCTGCACCTGTACAGGAGAGAAAACTGAGTTGGTTACTGGACTTGTCCGTAGCCACGCGGTGAGGAAGAGGCGGGATGTGGGGAGAAACCTGGTATTTCCCTCCCACCGCAGGGCTCAGCTTTCATGAAAGGCATGGAGAATTCCATTCCTGAGGTCTCTGGTATCTGAGCTCTTGGGGTGAAAGCTGCCCTGGGGGTGTCTGGGAAGTTACACACAACGTAGATGGGGCTTGGGGTGGAGGTGAGCTCAGAGGGGACTATGGGACAGGGAGGGCAGGGGCACAGCTGGGTGAGCTTTCTGCCCAAGGAGAGCAGAGCTGAGGGAGGAGAGGCCTGGTCAGAGATGCCCCCTCTGGCGGCACACAAGGCCGCTGAGTCTTGGCCACATGCTTACGAGGATCCATTCAGGCCCATGGGGCAGATGACTTCAGAGGGACTGTAGGAACCAGTAATTATCCTTTGGCCAAATTTGGCTGGAGATCTGGCTCAGTATGTATGCGTGTGAGTGCATGTGTGTTTGTGTGTAAGAGTGCTGTGAAGGCCTGGCTGGGCGGAGGAGCACGATTCCCCCCATTTTGCAGATGAGGAAACTAATGCCCAGAGAGGGAAAGGGACTTTCTGAAGGTAACCCAGCAAGGCAGAGCTGGGAAGAGAACCTGGGGCTCAGAGCTCACAGGCCATGCTCTGTCTGCCCTCTTCTCCGTGGTGCTGGGACCAGACAGAGGGGGACAATGGCTGTCCTGGCGGAGCGGGGGGGTGGGGGGCCCTGGGCTGAGGGAGGGTGGCTGGCCCCGGCCAATGAGCCTCTCACCTGTGCGTGTCCTCCCCAGGGGCGCCCACCCGCGACGTCCTGCTGGTTTCTGCCATCATCACCGTCAGCCTTAGCGTCATTATCGTCCTCTGCGGCCTCTGCCACTGGTGTCAGCGTAAACTGGTGAGGCTCCTGGGGACCCCTGGGGGCGCGGGGCCCTGCACCCCACTCCCCAGCCTCCATAGGCCCCTGGACCTCCAGGACCTAAGGACAGACATTCCTGGACAGACGAGAGTCTCACCGGCATTGGTACTGGCCGCTCCGCACCCCCTCCCGCATAGAGACCCGCGGGCACACCCGCGGAGAAGCGGAGAAGCGACAACACCACCCCCCCCACCGCCCCGTCCCGCCCGCACCGGGGGAAGGGGGCGGGGCCGAGCGGGCCTCCTGGCCAATGAGGAGGCGCCGCCCGCCCCGCCCCCAGCCCCACCCCCACAGCCCCGCCCGCACATCCATCCTGGTTCTCCGGGTTTGTACAAGCTCAAACGGCTTCTTTTCATTTTTAACGAGATCTGGGGAATTAACGGGCAGGATTAGGCCATCAATAAGTAACGAGACTGTCCGGAGGGGCATCAATCACCCGGGGGGCGGGAGGCGAGCGGGGGGGACTGGAGCGGCCCGCTTGCCTCCTGCAGCTCCCCGCTCCCGCCCCTGCCCCGAAGTGAGGTGGGGATTTTGGGGGCTGCAGGGGGGCGTCCCTCCCCCCCCGAGGGTGGGCCCGGAGGCATCGGAGATGTGGGGCCCTTTCTAGGGTCCCAGGCCTCTTCGCCCCTTCCCCAAGTTAGATGCATGGAGAAGGGACCCCGGCAGACACCCTCCGTGCCCCCGGCTGAGAATGATCGGAGCAGGGTGTGGGGTGGGGGGGCACCTGCCCTGCCGTGGAGGGGGCTTTAAGGACGAGGGGTGAGGGGCTGTGGCCATGGGCACTGGGTGGGTTGGGGGGGGCTTCCTGCCCCACTGGTGTGGAGAAAGAGAAGAGGCAGATGCCTCTGCCGCAGGGTATTGGGGTCCTATGGGGAGGACCCGAGAGGTCTCTAACCTGGCCGGGGACTTCCGGGAAAGGCAAACTCAGGAACTGATAGCTGACTCTCCACCCAAGTTGCTCAGCTTCAGGCAGCTCCCAGCCCTGCAGAGGAGCTTGAAGGCCAGCTCTGCTCCATGTGTGAGTGTGTGCGAGTGTGGGTGAGTGTGTGCCAGTGTGCGTGGCCCTGCCTGGCCCTGCCTGCAGGTGTGTGGGGCTGGGCCGGCTGTCCTGCATTGTTCCTGGATCTCCCGGGTCTGCAGGTGTCTCAGAATTTCAGGGGAGGTGGAGGAGGGGACTGGGCCACGTGTCTCCCTGTGTGTGTGTGTGTGTGTGTGTGTGTGTCCTCAGAGGCTGTGGGAGTGGCTGAGAGCACACTGCAGCCCTCTGCATCTTGTTGTGGGGTCCCTTTAGGCTGTCTGTCTGTATTTGAGGGCAGGGGAAGCAGGTGGTATGAGCAAGCACTGCTGGTGACCTTGTAGACGATGGGAGGGGGGTGGTGGAATCTTTGTGCTGAGTGAGTTGACGTTGAGGGCATTGGTGCAGTGTGTGTGTGTGTGTGTGTCTGTGTGTGTGTGTGTATGTTGAGAGGTGCCTTCCAGGACTGCAGGGCATGATGGAAAGAGGGGCTGGAAGCAAACTGGCCCCACCCCTCCCCCACTCAGCTTCAGTCCAGGGCAGGGCCCCTGGGGACAGGACCTCAAAGATGGCAGTGTCTGCAGCAGGGAGGGATGCAGGCAGGGTAGAAGGTGACACAGGAAGGGATGCAGAATAGCCCCTGCCCTGATCCCAGCCCCTCCCCCTGGCCCCCAGCCAAGGGACCTCCCCAGGGGCCCAGAACACACTCTGACCCTCTCTGGCTTGCACCCTAGGCAGCTGATGGAGTACTGCCTTGCCCAGCCCCCCAAACTCTGCCACCGCCATCCCTCGTGGGTCCCAGAAGCCAGGAGCGTTTTGTCCTGGCTGTCTCCTTGCTCCACGGAAGGGGCTTTAAAATGGTCTCGGCACAGTCGCCGAGCTCTCCTGGCTCGCCTGTCCCCTCAGCAGCAGGGACGTGATGCCCTGACAGCCCAGATCCCATTTCCAAACATTAATAAACTTCCTTAATCTCCAGCTGGCTTTTTCCAGATCAGCCTGGCCAGCCTGCTCCCGGAGAGACAGGCTAGCAATAAGGGGTTCCTCTGGAGCCCCCTGACATCCCTGGTCCCCAGATTCGATCGCTGTCCGTTAATGTCCCCCCACCCCAAAAGCAAGGCCTACCCTGGTTCCTGTCCCCATGGTACCCCAACTCCTGATACAGTGTCACAGCCAAAGGGGGGGCTTCCCGGAGCTATGGGGGGGGGAAGAGGGCCAGGGAGAGGCTCCCCCAGTGCCCTGGGTGAGCCGGGGGTACCCCAAACCAGCCCTGCCTGGCCTTGGGGAAGGGGTCTAAC
Source organism: Tamandua tetradactyla (assembly GCF_023851605.1). Lineage (NCBI taxonomy): Eukaryota > Metazoa > Chordata > Mammalia > Pilosa > Myrmecophagidae > Tamandua > Tamandua tetradactyla. Next base: position 13,581,381 of record NC_135335.1, read on the forward strand.
CAGGGCAGGGTCTCCTGCCAAGAAAGAGGAGAGAGGATGAGGGATGATGGGCGAGGGGGCTGCCCACAGCAGGAAGAGCTGGGGAACAGTGGGGCTAGGTTCCTGCTTGAGACCTGGCCAGTGGCCGCGTAGGGATTTGGACTTCTGGGTGATGATGAGAGGAATCAAAGATAGGGCTGATCAAAGGACAGCCGACCTGGGGGTTCAGCATCTCTGTAGTTTAACTCTTCAAGTTCTGACTCAGATCCCAGGGTGAGTGAGGGTAACAGTTGATGATTTTTGAAGACTGCCTCCTTACCATGCTCATCCTAGGTACTTGAGATTGAGCAGCCCCTGCCTTTGTGGGACTCCATTCCAGAGGGTGGGCAGTGAAATAAGTAGAGACAAAGACATGTTTTCCCAGGCTCATGCAATGACAGCGCACCATTTTAGACAGCAGGGATTGGAAGCATGAGGGAAAGAGGCTGGCCAGGGTGATGGGGGGAGAGGGTGGCAGAGCTGGGGTCAGCACCCAGGCGCCCCTGAGACCTGGGGGTGCTGGAGGTGGAATGAGCCACCCCCCACCCCCACCCCCACCCCCACCCCTTGACTCCCATGCACCCTTCCTGGGAGCTCCATTGCAGTCTCTCTTGATAGGCAGCTCCCGTGCCTGGGAAGGGGCTGCAGCTGGCAGGAGCATCAGGCACCGCGGCTGCGGCGGCTTTTATTTTGCTTTAGAGGGGATGGAATAATTGACTGTTGTGGCTGCAGTGTTGGTGCACGAGATGGGATGTTGGGGAAACGTGCGTGTGTGTGTGTGTGTGTGTGTGTGTGTGTGTGTGTCCGCTCAGCTGGGCAGGGGCAGGCTGGTGCCCCTGGGGTGGGGGGTGGGGTGGTGAACGGCCCATCAGCTCCTGCAGAGCCCCCAGCCCCTCCTAGCTGCCCGCGTCAGCCCCGCGCTGGCCCAGGCCCCGTGGCCGGTTGACGCGGCGGGGCATGTGAAAGGTGCCAGGCTCCACCTGAGCTAAATTTAGTAACCCAAACGGAGAAGGTGAGTGGCGTTCGCCTTCCCACAGCAGGCCCAGTCGTGGCTGCAGACGCTGCCCTACCTCTAGCAGGAGAACCTGGCATGCCCGTGCCCCTGTCCTGCCCCTGACCCTGCTCATACACCCTGGGGGTGCTGGCCAAGGGCCCAGGCCATCCCCGACCATAGAGTCACCCTCTCTTCCTAAGGTCGCCTTCCCGAAAATGAGAGTGCCCAGGCGCCTGCCCCTGCCTCAGCCCCTGGGCACAGGGACCCCAGAGAGTCCCCAGTGACAGATGCAGACCCTCTCCCGCCCCTGCCACTCGAACCAGAGGCCCCTGGCAGCCTTGCTCTGCAAGATGCCACCCCCACCAACCGGGGCGGTGACGTGGACGATGTGACGTGGCCAGGCGCCTAAGAGCCGTCTGTCCATGGCAGAGGGAGCTGTGTTTCTGGGAGCTGGGCCAGGGCCCCTGGAGACAGGTGGACAGGAGGGGGCAGGGATGAAGTGCAGGTCGGTGGGGCCCAGGAGCTGGCACCCTAAGATGGTGACACCCCACATATTGGCCCCGGGCCCTGTTGCCAAGGCTGGGTTCTCCTTTGCTCCCTTTACCCTCCTGCCACGGCCCCCCCCCATCCCCCGGAGACCTGCTTTCTGGGGATGCGGGGAGGAGTGCAACCCCGTCCCCCAGAAGTGACCTGGGGCTCGTCTCCACAGGGCAAACGCTACAAGAGCTCTCTGGAGACGGTGGGCACGCCAGACTCGGGGCGCGGGCGCAGTGAGAAGAAGGCAATCAAGTAGGTGCCAGGCTGCGGGTTGGGGGGGGTGGGAGCACACAGGCCTCCGAGGAGCCCCTTTCCCCCCCCCACAGACTTGCCACCCACGCGTTCCACCTCCCAGCTCCCCAGGGTGGCTCTGGGGCTCTACCTTTCCTGCCTGGCCCTCCAGGCCCCGCACCCCTCCCACCCCGCAGTGTTCCGGAGCCTCCAGCCTATTTCTCTGGCTGCTTTCACTATCAACGGGGTCTTTCTCCCTTCAGCTCCATCTCTGGTCCCTCCAAGCCTGACCTTGCACACCTCCACCCTCACCTGCATCCCCGTAGCATACACACTGACCCCCACCCAGCCCCTCCCCATGGCCTAGGGACCCCTCCCACTTCTGGTGGGTCCAGACTCGCTTCTCAGATTCTACCCGTATTCTGACATTGACCTGGGGACCCGGCTGTTCCCCCCGGCCCCCGGCCCTGTGCTGGGCCACTCTGGGGAAGGGCTCAAGGGAAGTAGCAGGTGGGAGCTGCTCCTTTCTCCCCCTCTCCCCATCCCCTCCCCCCATCCCCTTCCTCATGTCTAGTTGCCTCTGGCTTGCCCAGGTTCTCCCATTTTGGGCCTGAGAGCCCTCTCCAGGTAGGCTGGTCTACCTCCCACCACAGGCCACCTTGGCCAGGTCCTTGTTGAAGGTCACTGAGGGCACACTGGGAGAAGCTCGCTGCACAGTGGTGCCACCTGGCCGGGGGCTTAGGGACCCACCCTCTGGCCAGGCTCTGACGGTAGAAGGCTCTGTGCCAGCTGGGCGGTAGCCCCGGCCCCTTTCTCTTGGCCAAGATGCTCCAGCTTAGCCTGGCCAGGACTAAGCCTGCCGGCCAAGGGGCTGCCATGCAGAAGCCAAGTCCCCCCACCAACCAACCCCCCTCCCCAACATTCCCTTGTCCACCCTTTCTTTCTCAACTCAAGGCTCCAGCCTCCTGTCCTCTACCCCCTCCCCACCACCTGGACTCCCCTGCCCTTCCCTTGGCCCATCTTTCTGCACTCCTTCCCCTTCCTCTCCTCTCCCTTCCTCGTCTTTCATCTCTTCCTCTGACCGTGTTTTTGGCTGTTCCTCTGCAGAAGCTGTGGGTGTGTGGCTGTGGGGTCGGGTAAGTGGAAGGGTGGGCCTGGCTGAGGTTGTGGGGGGGCGGGTAGGAGCTCGGAGGAGGCCATTCTGCTCTTTGAGAGGCCGCAGGGAGCCTTTGAAGCTGGATTTGGTCACAAGCTCTCCGATCTTCAAAGCCGAGCGCAGGTCTCTGGGGCTGCAGAGCCCCCGGCTTTCTGAAGGCGGGGGACCCATGACGGGGCAGTGTTTGGCCAGCCCTGCCCCTGTTCCATCTCCAGGCCAGGCGCTTGAATGAGTTTGCAGTTTCAGGTCAGGGCAGGGGCCTTGTCTCTGCCAGGTGACCCTAACTTTCTTGGACAGGGAGCTCGTGGCAGGGCCGGGAGCCCTGGAAAGGACCAGAGAGAGAGAGGAGGCAGGATTCCCAGCACGGAGGGCGGGCAGGCAAGCTTTGGGCTCTGCCAGGCTGGGACCAGTGCCCATGAAGGCTTTCTAAGACAGAGTGAGGGCACAGGTTCCGGGCAGCCAGGCCCCCTCTCTGTGGCCTTGCAGCCCCGTCTTTCACGGTCCTGGGCTGCCCCACCCTGCTGAGCTGTCAGACCGTCAGTGCCAGGAGAAGGAAGCCATCGTTCAGGTCTCCCTGCCACCTCTCCCAGGTTCCTGGGCCTTTGCCTCTGGCTGGGGAAAAGCAGAAATGTCCCAGGGCAGTGGAGAGTCCACTACACAACTGCCTGGTGGGCTTGGCACCACCTCCAAAGGGATCATCTTATCAAGGAGACTTGGCAGCTGCCCTTTCTAGCAGTGCTTCCCAAACTGTGTTCCTCACAGTGGTTGATAGTTAATGCATGAAATAGGGTTCCGTGGCTACCTAGGTTTGGGAAACAGTGCGCACTGTATTCCTCTTTTGTTAACACAGGGTATTCACCGATGCATTAAAGGTTCTGGGAAGTCCTGCAGTAAAGGAACCAATGTTTCCCATACATTTAATCAAAGGTCCTTTTTTTCCACTACTGGCCGTGGACAACCCGAGGGACACTGGAGCTTCTCGGAACACAGGATGGGAAGCCAGCTTGGCATTGCTGATTGATCCTTTTCTCCAGTACTAGGGCTGGATGGCCCTGATAGTGGAGATCTGAGAGGAGACCTTCCAACCGCTCTCTTGGTTACACCAAACACAGAGAGGGCCCTTCCATGCCCCTGTGTGTTGCTGTGCCCGGTAGGGGATGCCAAGGGACATCTCTGGTGGAAATTGGGGTCTTTGGTGCAGAGAACAGTTTCCCCCCGGGGCCTCCCCAGGGAAGGGCTTCCGGATGCTGAGGGTCTGTCCCGCCTCCTCTGCCGGCCCCGATGCACTAGCCCAAGTCCTTGGCTTTGAACCCAGTGCACAGAGTCTCCTGCGGGATGTTTCCAAGGTGTGAGCCAGACAGAGACAGGCCGTTCACCACCAGGGAGGTCCAAGGGGGCTGTGACTGCCCTCAGGCCTGGGCTAGCATCTCCCCTGGGCCTGCAGTGGGAGCTCAGCTTCTCTTGGTCCTTCTGTCCTCTGCTCCTGAATCTGAGGTTGAGGCCAAGGGGAGTGGCCAGACTCTTGGAGGGAGAAAGGCAGCCCCCCACATAAGCTCATATTTGCTTGATCCACAGCGGCACAGCCTCGGCACACCTCCAGGCCATGACACCCATCAGAGGCCCCTTCCCCTAGAAACATTCCCTATGACTCAGGCATGGCTCCCTTCCTAAATGTTCCTTTGGCCTGAAACCTGCCTCTCCTCCCCTGGTGTTCCCAGCTCTGTAACTTGGGACCCCGAGTGCCCGGTAAGCTGGTGGAGCCCCTCATTCTGGGCTCCCGAAGTTTCCCAGAGCCAGAGAAGGGCAGGGTCCCTTGCAGAAAAGACTGAGGGGCCCCTGGTAAGCCTGAGGCCTTCTCCAGCCTTAGGCGCACCCCTCCCCACTTTTCTCGGGGGACATGACCCAACCACCACATTTGCAATGCGTGGAGAATCCCTTCAGCTCAGCTGAGATGCCCCCAAACTCAAAAAAAAAAAAAAATGCTGCTTCCCAGCCTCACCCAAGGAGAATGGATGAGCAGAGAAGGTCAGCAGGTACTTTAGGGCAATGGAAAGAGGAGGAAGAAGGGCGGGGAGTGGGCCTACCCCAGGCGTGGCTCCATGAAGAGAAGACAGAGGAGGGAACAACCTCAAGTTTTCTAGAAGCAGGGCCTCTACCCGCCATTGGGAGAGCTGATGGCTAAGCAGATACAGCCAACCTTCTCGTTTGAGGGGCAGGGAAACTGAGGCCAGGAAGGGTAAGGATTTTAGATGCAGAGTGGCTCTCCTTTTCAGCTCATGGCAGCCAGAAGCCAGCACCCTCTCCTCCCACCCCGCACCCCATCCCACCCCCCAGGCCTTGTCCCCAGCACCCTCCCCACCTCTTCCTCTCCCTTCCTGCCTCTCTCACCATCTCTCTCTCTCCCACCAGCTCTGAGACCAAGGCTGCCGGTCTGCCCATCCTGCAGCTCGCCTCCTTTCAGTGCGGCTTCTCTGCGGCCCTCGGGTGTGTGCGTGTGCGTGTGTGTACGTGTGTGTACGCACGCGCGGGTGCGTGTGCCGGCCCTCCCCCCACCCACCCGCCTTTCTTCCTCCCGCAGGACTCGACCCTCGCCCACCCACCCTCTGGGTACCCTGGTCCCCGGGGCCCCGTGTCCCCTCTGCCCCTGCAGGACTTCCAGTTCTTGTTTCTTCTTGTATCTCCCTGTTTTCTCCCCCTCTCTCTCTGCCCCTCCAGTGATCTAGACAGAGACTTTTGGAATAACAATGAGAGCACAGTGCAGCAGAAATGGAGCTCCTACCCTCCCAAGGAGTTTATTCTAAACATTTCACCCTACGCCCCTTATGGCGACCCACGACTGTCCCTCAAGTGAGTGACTTTACCTGGTTTGATCCTCTGTACGAGTCCCTGCGCTCACCCTCCTTCCTTCCGCCCGGCCCCGCCCTCCTCCCCCTCCCCAACCCCTCCCCCCGCCTCTCCCCCCGCCCCTCCCCCCACCCCCCACTCCCCCCTCCCCCCCTCCCCATGGGCAGGCCAACCATGGAGACGAGCAACCCCTCCTGCCCACCCCTGTCCTGTCTCCACACTCCCCCCTGCCCCGCCCCAGGGCCAGCCACGCAGGACAGCCCCCTCTGCAGCCACAGCCAACTCCCCGCCCCCCCTGTCCCTCTGCGCACCCCCCACCCCCCCCACCCCCGGCCCCCTCCGTGCAGTCAGGATGGGGTTGCCCGTTTGGGCCCCTCCCCTCGGTGTGGCTCGCTCTCTCTCCCCCCCACCCCCCTGCTGTGTGCTGCTGCCGTGGCTGCTCCGTGGTGGTCGGTGGTTGGTGGTTCGTGGAGGTGGCGGTGATGGCGGTGGTGGCGGCGGCGCCGGTGGTGGTGACAAACTCTTGACTAACTCGGCTTTCTCTTTCTCCCTGCCTTGGGGCCTCCTGGCCTGGACAGCCCGCTCTTCCTCCGTCGTTAACCCTTCGTTGTCCTGTGGGATAGAGTTGGAGGTGGCTGCCCTCCCCCACCCCCGCCGCCCCTGCCCCAGGCGGTGGGAAGGGGCCCCCCTCCGTTGTCGTGGTGCGTTTCTCTCCGACCCCCCCACCCCCACCCCCCAGCCCGCCCAGCAACAACAACACCCCCCACCCACCCACCCACCACACCTCTCTCCTCTCTGCAGGCTCCGCTAATAACCCATCTGCAGTGCTGATGTCTCTCTCTCTCTCTCTGTCTGTCTCTTGTCCGTCTGTCTCCTCTTCCTCTCTCGCTGTCTCTTTCTTCCTTTTATCTGTCGTTGTTTTTTTTCCTCTTCTTTCCCACCCCCACCCCCACCCCCACCCCCACGTGTGGCCCGCCCTCTCTCCCCCACCGCCACCCCCGCCCCCCCCACCCCGCCGCCCTGTGCGTGCGTGCTGTGCGCGCCTCCAGTGGCACCCTCCTGTCGGGCGCCAAAGTGGCCGCCGCGGCGGGGCTGGCGGTGGAGCGGGAAGGCCGGCTGGGGGAGAAGCCGGCGCCGGCGCCGCCACCCGGAGAGGACACCTTGAGAAGCGGCGGGGCTGCCCCCAGCGAGCCGGGCAGCGGTGGCAAGGCGGGGAGAGGCCGCTGGCGGATGGTGCAGAGCCACCTGGCCGCGGGGAAGCTCAACTTGTCCAAGTGAGTGCTGGTGCCACGGCCACCCTGGAGCCGTGCGCTCAGGCCCCACCCCTCACCCCGGCCAGGGTGCCCAGCGGGCCCCCGGCATGCCTGCTGCTGCCCACCCTCCAGGTGCCCTCGGCACCCGGCTCATTCCACCCCTCCACGAGACGCGGCCATCGTCCTCGCCATCAGACACGCAGCTACCTCAGCCATCCCGTCTGTCACGCTGCAGCCCCTGGCTGCTGCCCCCATCAGACTCTTTTCTTTTTTGTCTTTGCCAGTGACCAGGTCATGCCATTCTCTCTGCCCAAGGGGGCAGCTTCATTTCAGTCCTCAGGACATCCCATACTCCTTGGTTGCCCGCCCCCATCTCAGCTGTCAGGCTGTCCATCCGATGGTTGTCCAACCATCTGACCATCCCATCCTTGGGGACCCGGCTTGCCCCTTGGCCTGTGTTCTATGCCATTCATTCCCTCTTAGGGCCAGACGATGGCGCTAGACCGAGAGGTTGAGCCTTGCTATTTTTTGACTGAGTGGCTCCATTGGCTGCTCCCAGTCCTGCTTGTACCATACCACCACCGTGTTTCACTGAGGCCCCCTACCCCTCCCCCAGCAGCCATGGGGTGGCCCCATTGGGATGTCCTCATCTCAGCCATTCCCGTTGGTTTGTCCCAGTCTCGGCCATCGAGCCGTCCCACTGTCCGCCATTGAGATTATGTGTTCTTGGAGGTTGGGTGGTTCAGCCCCAGCTAGCTCCTCTCTTCGTATCTCAGAGGGTGGTCTAGACCTCAAGAGAGAAGAGCTGTTCCCTTTAGCTGCCGGAGGTGTACCCCTGTTCTCGACAGGTGGTGTGCTCCCCCGAGTGGGACAGCCCTATTCTCGTCTTGGCCTTTAGAACTTTCCAATTCCCCACAGTTGAGCCTGCCCCCGCCCCCCGCCCCAGGCCCTCAGTCCTTTGAGCTCTGACCATTTTCACCCACTGCACAGAGGATCTACTTTGGCCTCCTTACCAACTAGTGGAGCAGTCCCCTCATCAGAAGGACCCCCCTCTTTGCTGTTGGGCCACCCTGTTGACTTGGTGCCAGGGGGCCCCCCAGATTCTCCCCAGAAGGCCTGTGATCCCCGCTATTGGGACCACTGGGGCCAGGGACTCAGGCCATCTTGGCTTGTTTATCTAAGGGAGCACCAGCCAATCTCCAACCCCCGTCCCCAACTCCTGGCCAAGGGAGGGTCCTCAAGGGAATCCTCACACTCCCTCCAAGAGCCAGGCCAGGTGCCCCGCCCTCCCCAAGCTGCTTCGGCCACAGTCTCCAAGCTAGCCGAGGCCTCGGTGCCATCCGCTGGCTCCAGGCCTGGAGGAACCAATTTTAGTTTCCTGTGACTGAGAGGTTGTAAATTGGACTAATTTGGGATGTGATAGGAAACCAAAATGAGGTCAGCAAGGAGGAGGAGGAGGCAGTGGCAGTCAGGAAGCCCTCCTGCCTCCGGCCCGGACTGCCCCCTGGGGACCCATGGGTCTGTGTGCCTGGGCCAGACCTCCTGGGCCTGTCCTGGTGGCAGCCCTGACTCCAGGCCTGTCCCCTGTAAGACCCCAGCTCAAGCCATGTTCTGCTTTCCTCTCTCTCTTTTGCTCTCTCTTTGCTATTCTTTCCTTCTTTCGCTCTCACTCTCTTTCTCTCTCTCAGCCCACAAGGGCAGCCTAACTGTTGTCTTTTGGTTCCCAGGGTAGGCTCTGAGGGTAAGCGAAGCTGAGGTCTGGCTGCAGTGCTGAAAGCGGCTCCCGGGAACCAGGGCTTCCTCCCTTGGGCAGGTCCCTGTGCTTGGCTACTCTGTCACCCTAGACCAGGGGTCGGCTAACTTTTTTATAAAGGACCGGAAAGTAAATATTTAGGCTTTGCAGGCTCTGTGGTCTCTCTCACAGCTATTAATCAAGCCTGTGTTGTAGCAGGTAAGCAGTCACGGACCATATGTAAACTGATGGCAGTGGCTGTGTCCCAATAATGCTTTATTTACATAAACAGGCGGTGGGGACCACATCTGGCCCCCAGGCCATAGTTTGCCAACCCCTGCCCTAGACCATTGGAGAGGGACATGGAGGGAAGGGACAGAAGGAGGAGGAAGAGGCAGGAAGGAGCCTCTGGGGTCCAGAGATGAGAAGGGGCCCAAAGCTGTCCAGCCAAGACTCTGGCTCTGCCTGAGAAATTTCAGGCCAGGGGACAAAGCCGGCAGAATCCCACGGGAGAAGTCAGTGACCCTGACTCCTTCTGCCTCCCTTCTCCTGGCATGGGGTACTTTTATTGACATAACACTCCCCCATGCCTGAACTCAGTTGCTGGTCCTGAGGGCAGCAACCCTGTAACGGAGGCAGCGCAGGGATCATTTATATCCCCATTCAACAGATGAGAAAACTGAGGCCAAGAGAGGTGGAATAACTTCTCCAGTCCCACAGTTAGTAAGCGTTTGGACCCAGGTCTGTGTGCCCCCATGCTGCCTCCGATGAGCCCTGTCTATTTCCTGTCTGCCCCTGCCCCACTAAACCAGCGTTTTCCAGAGATGCTAGCGGGCCCATGAGACGGGGTCCCCTTGGCTTTCCTTAGCAAGGTCCGTCTCTGGGGAGAGAAATCGCCCCCTCCTCCGACGGAAGTCATTCCCGGGTACCAGAAGAGGATGTTGGGGCCTCAGACGCAAAAGCCTGAATTGGGGGACGGGGATCCATGCCGGAAGCCTGACCCTGAGGCTGGCCTGTCTGTCTCCTTCCCTCTGTGGACAAAGTATAAGAATCGCTGGCTTCCCGGGACCCACCTTCACCACGCAGCCGTGGCCGGGCCCCTGCAGACAGCAGAGGTTCAGGCAGGAGGGCATGAGCCGGAGGGTGCCGGAGGGGGTGGCGGGTGGAGCTGGCCTGGGGTGGGAGGGAGCTCAGGGTGGCCACGCGGCCTCCTCGGCAGCACCGGGCGGCGACGGCAGCAGCGGCAACCACGGCGATGGAGGCCTGGCGAGGTCCAGCCTTGCCCCAGGGCCTCCTATGACCTGGCCCCTCGGCTGCTTTCTTCTCCACTGTGAGCCCTTCACCTGCTTCTCCTTTCTCTCCTTTCCTCCGCCCCCCCTCCCCACCCCCCAAAAGTTTCGAGGACTCCACCCTGTCCACGGCCACTACCCTTGAGTCTATCCCCAGCTCCACGGGAGAGCCGAAATGCCAGCGACCCTGCACCCTGATGCGGCAGCAGAGCCTGCAGCAGCCGCTGAGCCAGCACCAGCGGGGCCGGCCACCCAACCAGCCCACCACCAGCCAGAGCCTGGGCCAGCTGCAGGCTCACGCGGCCTCGGCGCCCGGCACCAACCCCCGGGCCTCCGGCCGGGGCCAGGCTCGCCAGGGCGCCTCGGCCGGCTCCAAGTACCGGGCGGCCGGCAGCCGCAGCCGCTCCAACCCGGGCAGCTGGGACCATGTGGTGGGGCAGATTCGAAACCGAGGCTTGGACATGAAATCCTTCCTGTAAGTCCTCCCCCAGAGTGGGCTGGCCCTACCCCCTCCCCCTCCCCTCCCCTCCCCCTCTGGTCCCTCCACTCCCCCCTCCCCCAGCAGGGGCGCCCAGTGCACTCAGTCGGCCCCTCCCCAGCCTCTCCTTGTGGCTCTTGACCAAAGCCTCCCCCACCACCGTGGAAGGGTCTGTATCTGAGCCACCCCTTCTGAGGATCCCAGACCCCCTTTTGGTGTCTCCCTGGGGGGCTCAGAGAAGCTCCCCCTCTGCCCCACCCATAAGGTCAAGGGAGACACTAGAGGATGCTGTTCGAGGTCCCCCCACCAAGATTTGGCTCCTCCTTCTGGTCCGGCCAGCCTTGCCCTCTGCTCCCTCCCTCCTGCGACCTCTTGCCACCCTCCCTGTGTGGACCCTGTCCTTTTCCTGCAATCCCTTCTCAGTCTCCCCAGCCCTGCCCTCCTCCCTCCAGTTTGCTTCTTCCCTGTAATTAGACTCTGCACACCTTCCCACCCCCCACCCCTGCTCCGTGCCTCTTCCCTCCCATCCATCCTGTCCTCTGTCTCTCTGACCTTCGGTATCCACCTGCCCTCCGGCTCCTTCCTTGGCTCCCCATGGCTGCTTCTTCCCCGTAATAACCCCTCCCCTGGCGACAAACCTGGCAGGTTCCCCCCAAAGCTTTAGAAAACGTTGGTTCTGAATCAGAGCCTTCTTTCCAGGGCACAGGGCTGAAAAATAAGGGTGAGCCAGCAGTGGCTGACCTTGGCCTCCAACCCCCAGCCATTTGCTCCACCTCTTACCCATTAGCCCCCTCCCCAGATGGACCTCCGGTCATTTGCACTCATATCAGAGTCCAGGGCAGCCTGGACTGTGGTTTCCCCAATATCACCTGCCTGCTCTGGCCTAAACATGACCTTCCTTCCAGGCTCTGGGGAATGTTCCCATTGCCAGGTCTTCCCTGGGAGACCTTTTCACAGAGCAGGACTCCAGCCCACTAACCCCGGGAAGAGGAAGGGGAACGCCAAAACCAAGGCCAAGGCCAGCTCATTGATTAGACGTGGGGACTCTGAAGGCCAGCAGGCCCCTCGGTGCATCCTGCCCCTCTGGCTGAGACCCCAGCAAGAGCTTCCCGGACAGACTGGAGCGTTGGCCCTGGGAAAAGGACCCCAATGCAAGAGGCCTTCCATGCCACTTTCCCATGCCCGTGCAAATGGCCTGTGGTCTGGGCTCAGCAGGACAATGCCATCTCCCTGGAGGTCTGGACAGTGCACCTACTGGGACGCTACCCCACCCAGGGGCCCTCGGGAATCCAGCCGGACGGACATCTGCGTGAGACAAGATGCCCAGCAGAGCAGGCTTTGGGAAGCTGGTTTGTTTGGGTTACAGATGCTGGGGCAACGGCACAGGTCTAGAGAGTAGAGGGAATTGGTTTTGCTGTGGCTTGAGCAGAACTGAGAAACGATTGGGATTCCTGCATCCTTCTGCTCATCCTGACCCCGGGTTGCTCTTTCCACAGCCATCACCGCTGTTTATGTCCTGGCAGCTGCCAGACTGGGGCATGGGCCTCTGTAAGTTCAGAGGGAAAACAGAAGGCAGCAGCGGTGGGGCTCTGCGTACCAACTCTCCCCTTCCCGAGCTGCCTCCCTAGGCAACCAGTTTTTGATGGGTAGAGAGCCTGTACCCATAGCCTCTCCACCTGTCCTGACTTGATCAACACTTCTCCCCACCCACGGCTTTTGGGTCCCCTGCTGGTCCCCTCCCAGAGCTCACCCCAGCCCCCCACTTGTAGTCCCTTGCAGCAGGGATTGGCAAACTTTTTCTGGAAAGAGCCAGATCATAAATATTTCAGGCTCTGCAATACACATGTGGTCTCTATCACGTGTTCTTTTCTTTAAGCAATGCTTTAAGAATATAAAAACCACAGTTATCTGGTGGCATTACAAAGAAACAGGCCAGGGACTGTTGTTTGCCAACGCCTGCCTTATACTTTAGCTTCCTGTGCTTTTGAGTCAGGGGGAGAGGGCTGTCCGGGGGGTGGAGGGTGTCCCCCACCCTCTCTTTCCTTCTACTGACTGGATTCCACCACCGACAGCTTCTCCCCTAACTCTTCCTTCCTGCCCCTCATTCTTGGCCTTGGGACCTACAGTATTGAAAGAATGACAAATCAGGTATATCTGCCGAGGAGCCAGTTTTTTGTTTTTTGTTTTTTTTTTTTTAAAGCAAAAGCAAAAGGAATATCTGAAAAAAATGCATTAACCAGAGAAAAACATGTTGTTTTGTTGGGTTCACCTTCCCCCAGCTCAACTAGCTCCCAAGCAGCCAAATGGAATTTTACCAACTCTAAAAGAGCGCCAGTGGGCAGGGGACAAAGAAAACAAGGATTTGTCCTGAGAAAGGGGACAGTTGCTGCCTGGAAGTTAGATGCTGCCCAGGCCTGTGCCATGACCGAAGAGGGCAAGGCATCCTCTCAGCATCCTCCTTGCGCCCTTCCCTGCTGGCATCTCTTGTCTCCTGAGACGCCTCAGTCCCCATTCCTCCCCTCCGATGCCATGTGTCACCTGTTTGAGTTGCCTGTTTGCCGGCCTCTCTGGGAAATAATGATGGCAAACGCTTCCCCTCTAAACCTGGCCTTCCTTGACAACGCTTGCAGTGGTTGGATTCCTGAGCCAGGATTCCCTCCTCTCCAGAACTTTCCATTAGCCTTCCTACCTCTCCTTTGGCCCTTGTCAAGGTAAGCTTTCATGCCTGCACCACCTGCGAACCCCTCTACTTCGGTTCTGCTGTGAAATGCAACGCCCAATGAACTCCACGAGCAACCAGAAAATGCCCAAGGGGCCAGTGGTCTCAAGGACACGTGAGCCACTGATGCTTCCTTTACCTCCCTGGAAAGTGCAGTGACCCTACTAAGTCCCCCGGGGTGACTGCCCAGTGGTCCTCTTAGAGTGCCCCAGGCTAGAGGTGTCACACCTTGACCTCTGACCTCACACTGCGGCCCACCCATGGATTCTTTGCCATGACCAGGCCTCTGCAAGATCAGGCCATCTCCAGCTGCCCCCACAACTTCCTCCTGCGGTCACAGGCTACCTGCAGCCCGGCCCAGCCTTCTGCAGACCTGCTTGTCCCAAGACCCTGGTACCTTCTGGACTGCTTTTCCAATGGAAAGACCCTGGAACTGGACCCAAAAGCGTTCACTTGAGGAGGCCCAGTATGGCAGAGGCGTCCATTCTCCTCGGATGGGCCGATTCTCCCTGTTGGCATCGAGGACGTTTGGCTGACGCCACGTAGAGATGTCTTTATGGCAAGCTTCCATAAGCTTGGGGCCCAGTGCCCACTGCATTTCTGCCTGGGAACCTCCCACCCAGGAGCTCAAACCTGCCTTCAGGAGGGCCCCCCAGAAACCCCGCTGGCTTTTCCCAGCAGCCTGGAGTGTCCAGGGCAGGAATCTCCTTCGTGCAGACGGCGATGAAATTAGCCTTTGGAGATAGGCCATGTCCTAGAATCTGGGCTCCCATCCCCACAGGTCCCTTGGGACCATCCCAGCCAGACTCCATCCCGCACCCCAGGCCTCCACCCAGCCCCTTCCCCATTTCTCTCCAGAGAACCCGGCACTTGCCTGAGACACAGACAGACGCGCAGGGGTCTCTGGGGCTGCGGCCATCTCCCGCCCCCGCCCCCCACCCTACCACTGTTGACTGCGGTTTGGTTTCTCTCTTGCAGGGCCAGTTTCTTACAGCTCTTTTCTTCTTTCTCCTTGTCTCTGTCTGTCTCTCCTTCTCCCCCTCCACCCCCGCCCCCCCCGCCCCCCCGGGGACCTCCTCTGCCGGGCAGGGAGGGCCGGATGGTGGTGCTATCTCTGGTCTTAGGGCTTTCGGAGCAGGATGACTTTGCCAATATCCCTGACCTGCAAAACCCAGGAACCCAGCAGGACCCGAGCGCTCAGGGGGACAAGAGGTACGAGCCTGGGGTGAGGGCCTGCGGAGGCGGCGGCGGCAGAGGAGATGGGGGGGGGAATGTCCCCAGACCCGCCCCCTACCTCGGTGGCATCCCCCGGGTCAGAGGCCACCGCTGGCCATCCTGGGACCATTCTGGATCAAGCCTGCTCCCCGGGCATGCTTGCCCCTCGCCCGAGAGCAAGGGCAGCCTTTTCTGTCCCCATCTTCCCGCTTGGCTGTTCTCTGCTGCCCTCTCCATCATTCATCTCTGCCCCCTCCCCAACTCCCCCCACCCCCGTCCCAGAAATCCCTGTTTCTCTGGAGGTTGGGGGGAGGGCGAGGGGGGAGGGGATGTTAGAGTGGAGGTGCCAGCCTGTTCTCCCTTATCCCCCCACCACCACCTCAACCGCCCCCCACCCCTCTTGCCAAGAGGCCCCGTTGGGGAGCTGGCCTCACTCCCACTGCTGGGCATGCCCCAGCTGCTCAGCTGATGGAAAGGGAGCCCCTGGGGGGTGGGGGACAGGGGCTGGGGTGTCGCTGGAGAGACCTGGTGCCAGGGTCCAAAAGCAAGCCCCTGAGCCTGAGGATAGCAGAAAGGGGGGCTGGGGGTGGGGTGGGCGGTGGCAGAGGTTCCCAGGAAGAGGCGGGGGCCGCAGCCGCAGGGCTGCACGTTTCAGCTCCCTGCATTTCAGTCGGGCGTCTCCACTCCCATGGTCTCGGCCCTCGGTTCAGGGAAGCATTTCCAGGTGTCCCTGTGTTGGGGAGGGGGTGGTCCGTTCCTCATGCAGAAAGGGAAGGGGTGCAGGGCCCAGGGAATCCCCAAAAGCAGGCCTGGGCTTCCCACCCCAGCGGGGCCCCTGAGGTCCGGCCGACTTCCCCCTGCCCGGCCTCAGGTCAGGTCTTGTTGACCGGCTCAGGCCTACAGGGAAGCTGGTGACCTGGCAGCCGGGGCACTCCCCTTCTGGCTTCTCGCCTTGCACCCTTGGGCATGTCACAGCCCCTCCTGGGTCTGTGCTTCTTCATCTGTTAGATGAAGGCGGTGGACAGGGTGACCTCTAAGGAAAATCCCTTCCAGCTCTGACATGCTGAACTTCTAAGGAGGATGACAGACCCTTGGGTGTGGGCACTTTGTCAGATCGTGTGAGCCAGGCAGGCAGGGACTGGGTTTGGACGGGTGACCCTGAAGCTCCTCGAAAGGCCTTTTAGGGGCAGGAAGGGATGGTCCAGAGTGGCTGCCAGGGCCCCGTGGTTTCGGGAAGGCACGAGGCTGAGAGCTGGACAGCGGGCTTGCCTCTCCTTCCAGTGGCTTCTGGAGACCAACCCTCTCTCTCCTTCCCATCCTGAGCCACAGTTGCGTGTCTATGACGGGCAAAGCCAGAGGCCCCCAGGGAGCCCGACAGAAGAGTGGGACTGGTTTTCCACTCACTGGCACACACGGTGTCCAGCCCCAAACCCGTGTCCAGTCTGCCACCCCAACCCGCTAGGACCTGCAGGGGACACAGCTGCCTAGGCAGGAACCTCCAAGCTGGGTGGCGGCCCAGAGGCCCACAGGTGAGAGGGTGCAGGAGCTTCAGCCTGCCAAGAGTCTGGCCGGGGACAGGTGTGAAGCGTGAGGGAGCAGATGCAGGCTGGAAACTGGATTTCACTCCATCCATGTGTTAATTAACCGGCTCCATTTTCACCCACGGCCTATTTTTACCTCCTTGCCACTTAGGTCTCACTTCATATTTTAACACACCCGTCCCTTCTGATCATGACATCAGCTTGTCCCCTTCCATCCCGGGAAAGGTGGGCATAGAGGCAGAGGCGGAGGGCTCTTGCCTCCACCCGCCCTCACTTTCCCAGTGGATTCATGCCATCGCCACCTGCTCACGCCCACCCCATCCTGGAAACTCGCGCCTCACTGCCTTTGGGGGTGTTTCCCGGGGTTCACCGCCCCAGGGGTGCCCAGATCCGAGTGCTTCCCTCCCAGCAGACTCTGCCCACACCAGGGTTTGCATGGCACCACCCACAGGGCACTGGGCACCTGAGCCCACCACGCCTGCAGGCTCCTGGACTCCCGAACCTGGGGTTCGTGGTGGGCTTGGATCAGCTGTCCCTTCCTCCTTGGCTTCCCCTGCCAGACCAGGGTCTGCCCTTCGGCTCCCCGCCCAAGGCACCCTTCCCCATCTGGCTGTCCCGTGGGCCAGGTGCGTCTGGAGTAGGGCCCTTAGCTGGGGTCAGGGAGGACATCGGGCCACTTCAGTCTGCTAGCCACAGGCTTGTGAACTCCAGGAGACAGCAGGGTTCCATGAGTTTCCAAGCAAGGTGGGAGCATGTCCAGCGAACCAGTAGGGAGATAGGAGGGTCACTACCTCCCCACCCCCAGGAATTTTGGAAACCCCAATCCCTGACACACACACAAACACACACACGCACACACACACACACACACACGACTCCATGTCCAGCCTTCAGGATGCTCAGGGACCCAGGAGGTGGGGGGAGGCCGAGGTGATTCAGGCTCCCACATCTGCCACGTCCATTCCACTGCACCTACGCCACTGTACCCACCCAGCCATACCGCCTCAGCCATCCCTGTCACCATCGCGCCTTGGGATCCAAATGGCTTCCACCGTGGCCCCACCCCCACCCATGGGGGGCGGGGCGGGGACCAGGCCCCCCCCCATTGCTCTCCACTTCTGTCTCATGTGTGTTCCCCGCCTCCTCTCTGCCTCTCCCTTCGGCCGCCTCGTCCCTCCTTGCCCACCCCGGCAACTGCCTCCACTTGTCTCTGACTAACCTTTCTTGGCCTCTCTCTCTCTCTCTCTCTCTTTCCTTCCATCTGCTCCTCACAGGGTGGTCCCCGGGCCGGTGACGGGGCCCCTTGGCCTCTCCCTCTGCCTCTCTCTCTCTCTGTTCCTGTCGTCTGGCTCTCTGTCCCATGCCTCTGACAGCTTCAGTGGCGCTGACCCTTTTTTCCGGGGCTGCTTTGCAGCTGTGCTGACGCTGTGGCGTGGCCAAAATAACTCGAGTTTTTCATACCTTCAGCAGTCACTCTCTCCTCCTCTCCCGCTCTATTTTTAACCTGACTTTACCTCTCCAGCTATTTCAGTCTCCTCTCCCTCCCCTCGTCCGTCTGCGTGAGCACGTGTCCACGTGTGTCCCCGTGTATGTGGCCGCGCGGGCACCTGGGCGCACGTGGTGACGCCGCCAGGAGGGGATGCCTGGTGTGTCCCCTGGGCGGGCTGGGGGCGTGGCGGCGTCCGTAAGGCGACCGGGTTTTCACAGCAGGTGTCTCGTGCGTCTGACCCTCAGCGCATCTGTCCCTGAAGCCGCTTCCTGCTTCTCCCTGTTTCCCTTGGTCCCGAATCACATGCACTCTGTGTGGCATGCCGGGGTTTCCCCACTGCATCTCCTCCCCGGATCTAAGTGTGCCCATGGCTGTGTGTGTCTGTGTGTGTGTCATCGCAGCTGCCCTGGTTGACTCGCCTTGCTCCAGTCTCCTGGACGTCTGTGACACAGAGACCCCTTGTGAGTGCCTGTGTGTGTGTGTGTGCAGACCTGCTGTTTGGAAGCCCGGTGTCTCCCCGCCAGAGCCTGGCATGCACCCGTGCGTGTGTCTGTCTGTCTGTCTGTGCTGGCGAGGGCCGTGGCTTGTGTCCAGCCTTGAGTGTGCAGCTCGGGTGCTGAAGCAGCTCTTCTGTTTGTCCAAGCCTCATACCGCCCGCCCCCAGCTCTCCTTCCCGCGGGACGTTCCAGCCTGGTCCCTGGGCAGGTTCTCAGTGTCCCCCACACCAAATCTCGGCTGAGCAGAGCCCCAGACTCACCACCCAGCCCCTGAGCCAGAGAGCCTGGCGCCCTAGGCACGGCTTGGAGCAGATGGGGCCTGGCGTGGAGCTGTCAGATCCGCCCCGGCCGGGGTGGGGACAGGGGAGCAAAGGTTAACCTGGGCTTGTCTCACCCATCGTGTGGCTTCCTGTGCATTAAGTTAAATTAAAAATTCATTGCTCGGTCACCCTAGCCACACATCAAGGGCTCAGTAGCCCTGTGTGGCTGGTGGCTGTTGCATTAGACATGGTAGAGAGTCCTAGTGGACACAGCTGTGTGGAGCGCGGCCCCCACCCTGCCTCATCTGTCTCATGTCTGATGGGTGGGACGGGTCCCCAGGCTCTGGCTGAGCCTGAGCAAACACGGGAGGGGGCCTCCCGAGGCCAAACACTCGGGTGCATTTGCAGAGGGTGATGATACCGAGAAATGACTTGACTTGTCACCCAGCCTCCAGCTGGGGAGGGGGAGCAGGGTCAGGGGTGGGGGGGTCTGGTGGAAAGAGGAGGCATGCTCAGAGACCACCATGCCAAGCCAGTGACTGGAGAGCGTGGGGGGGGGGGGCGCTTGTCTGGGGTGCCAGAGGCGTGGGAGCACCCGCCAAAGCAGAGCCCACAGGAGCGGTTAAGCCAGAGTCACACCAGGGGCCGAGACGAGGGGGTCAGTGCTGGGCCTCCCGGACGACAGGGCATAACTTCTGCCAGCCCGCAGGGGGTGGCTGCCCCTCGGGCCCCCAGAGAGGGCCCTGCCGCCACCCAGGCCCCTGGGGCCGCGGCCACCCCCCGCCCGCGCTCATTTGGACACCCTCCCCCACTCCCGCCCCGCTGCCCCCCCCGACCCCAGGTTGCCTGCAGGAGGGAAGGCAGTGAACACAGCACCGGTGCCCGGCCAGACGCCCCACGATGAGTCTGACAGCCGGACTGAGCCCCGCTCCTCTGTCTCTGACCTCGTCAACTCCCTCACCAGCGAGATGCTCATGGTGAGAAGGGGCCCAGCAGGGGAGCGGGTGTGTATGGGGGTGGAGAGGGGGGGTCCGCCGATCTGGGGCTCTTTGCCCAGCTCTCCCACCCCTCCGGGCCTCAATGGCTCCATTTGTCAAGTGAGAACGCCGACGCCCACCCGCCTTCCCTCCTTTTCTGCCGTGAGAAGGAGCCTAAGGGAACGTACGCCTCATCCAAGCAGGAAAGGCTGACATGGAGAGTTTGGGGGACAGAAAGGATCCCCTTCCTTGGGGCACGTCCCCGGACCTGGAGGCAGGAGTGGATCTGGCTTCCCCAAACCTGCGACCACCCCCAGACCCATTTCCGGGGTGGGAAGGGGGCCCACTGGGCCTGACCCCTCTGAGGGGCAGCTGTGCTGGAGGCTCACCTCCATACCCCACCCCACCTGAAGCCTCTGGTCCCTTGGGATCCCAGTTCAGGTGTTTTTTTCACCTGGGCAGAGTGGGCGTGGCTTTGCATGGCGCCCCCTTGAGGCGGAGGTGAGTCGTAGCCGTTGCCTCCTGGGTACTTTCCAAACAGCCCTGGGGGGCCAGGGCGGTCCCAGGGAGAGGACATCCAGATGGGGCAGTGAGAGAATAGCCAGCACTCTGATATCAGTTAAAAGTCTGGCAGCTCAGAAATCCCAGGGAGGCTTTGGGAGAGGGTAAGGTTGGAAACACGCCCCCCTCCCACCTGACATGACCTGGAACAAGTCATTTCCCTCCCGGGACTCGACCCTGTGCTCCTGTAGAGGGGCTGGGCTTGGCTTGGTGGGCCCCCAGGTCCTCACCAGCCTGGCATTCGATTCCGTGTCCTTGCTCACGGGCCCCAGGCCCTCAGAGCAGGCAAACCTCTCTCTTCTGCCAGCTCTCACCATGCATCCCTGCCCAGAGCGTCTCCCATTTTCGTGTACACACGAGTCACCTGGGGATCTTATTAAAACGTAGATTCTAAGTCTGCAGGCCTTCGTGAGGTCTAAGAATCTGCATTCCTCCTGGATTCGAGATTGGGCTTTCCCATCCCAGTTCTGGTCTCCTTGGGACCTCCCCACCTCTCCCCTTCTGTCCCACCCCGCAGGCTGCCTGGCCCTCCATTGCCTCCGTGCCATCTCCCCCCAGCCCCGGGGTCAGCCTCAGCCATACTCACCTCCAGCCCCACCATTGCCACAGTCTCCCAGCCTCTCCGCCCAGCCTCCTAAATGGTCACAGCTTCCTGGGAGCCAGGTTCCCAGAAGCCACGGCCCTGTCCCAGCCAGCTTGCCTGTTCCTTGCTGCCTCCAGGGAGGGGCCTAAGGACCACCACTTCCGTCTCTCCCGCTCAGCGGACGCTCCCGGCAGAGCCTAATTCCTCGGCCCTATGTCCAAGCCGGGCCAAGCCGTGACTTCAGCTCATACCTGTGAACTCCAGGCCCTGGGCTGTCAGAAGCTGGGGGGCTATGGGACAGGAGTTGGGCATCCCCAGTTAGTGACCAGAGGGAGGAACTGAGGGGAGGGGGTTTCATAGAGGAGGGAGGCCAGACGACAGCCCCACCCCGGCCACCAGGGGCTGGCTGGGATGCTTCTGGACGCTGCCTTCAGGAGCAGGGCCTCAGGCAGCATCTCTTTCCAGGCTACGGTGGGGGTGGCCAGGCCCCAAGGTGCCATGGGGACGGCTCTCTGAGCTGCCCTAGCTGGTTAATGAGGGCTCAAGGCTGTGACTGTGCCTAAGGAGGCTGGGGTGGCCCCAAAACCGCTGCCCCTTCCCCCTGGCCCAACCCAGGCCTGGCTTCCAACCCCCAGGCTCAGCCTGTTTGGGAGGTGACCAGAGGGACCCTCAGGTGGGTCTTCTTGGGACCCCACCCCAGCTTTAGAAGAAACAGGCAGGGGCACGTGGAATTTGCCTACTCAAGCCGTGCCCCGGGATGTCGGTCCCACAGCCAGTACTGGCAGGGGCCAGGCGACAGAACAGGGAAGGGCCTGAGCCCATTTAACCCTTCTAGAAACCCCACAGGGAAGTTCCTATGGTCCCCATTGTGCAAATGCAGAAAGTGAGGTTCAAAGGGAGTGGGGCTGGCCTGAGCAGAGGTTGGGGGAAGGGCCCCCCCCCCCCCCCCCCGTACTGGCTGTGCAACCTTGGACCTGTGACTTAACCTCTCTGGGCCAGTCTCCTTGGTTAGAGGGAGATGATAAGTACCTGGCCTGGCTGTGGGCAATAAGAAGGCTCACGTTATACATTCTTAGCATTCCTGTTTCAGAGCTTGGGACCACCTCTGTGGTGTGAATGACAGGGCCCAGGAGGCTGGGGAATGCAGTCTACAACTTAGTCACTGGAGAGAATCACCCCCCTTACTTCCTATGTGTTCAGCCTTGGGCCCCCCCCCCCCCCACCTCGTACCCACCCCTCAGAGAAAGGACCTGAGAGCAGGTGCGACCTCACAACCCAGGGGTTCTCCCCCAGGGGGGTCCTCCTTTGGAGTCACTTTGTAAAGAATGCTGATGCCCAGGCCCCACCCCAGCCCAATCATATCAGGCTCTCTGGAGGTGGGGCCAGGGGCTCTGTGCCCGTCAGTGCCCCAGATGATTCTGCCTGATACTAAACAGACACTGCTCCTGAAAACTTGCCCATCGCATTTGGTAACTCACATCGGCCTTGGCACCCCAGGCAGTCACACCCCAAAGAAGTATCGAGGTAAACGCTTTTGAGATGTGAACAAGTCCCTCATCTATTTTGCGGCCCAGGTTTTTTGTGTTGGTGCATTTCGCAGGGAGGCCTGCCAGGCTGGGACTGCAAGGAGAGACTGGGAGTGGGCCTCATGCACCCTGGGCATCAGAAAGGGGGTGGACTGGTCCCCAGTCTTCTCACCAGCATGTAGATTGGGCCCCGTTGTGACGAGAGAGAGAGGCCGGCTCTCCACAGCTGGACCAGCCCTGCACTGGGCTAGATGGGAAACTCTGGGGAAGCCACACCCTCCACAATGGTGCTGGCATCTCCCCTCCCACCCCCAGCTCTCCCCAGGCTCGGAGGAGGACGAGGCCCACGAGGGCTGCAGCCGAGAGAACCTGGGCCGGATCCAGTTCAGCGTCGGCTACAACTTCCAGGAGTCCACGCTCACCGTGAAGATCATGAAGGCCCAGGAGCTGCCGGCCAAGGACTTCAGCGGGACCAGCGACCCCTTCGTCAAGATCTACCTGCTGCCAGACAAGAAGCACAAGCTGGAGACCAAGGTGAAGCGGAAGAACCTGAACCCCCACTGGAACGAGACCTTCCTCTTTGAAGGTGAGACGGGTGCTGCCCGCCCCCCCACCCCCACCCCCACCCCCACCCAGCTGCACATGGCACACGTGTTCACCCGTGACCACATGCACAAGCGCATGGGTACGCGCACCCGAAGGCACACAAAGACACAAGCACACATATGCACTGACACATGCGGGCATGTAATAGACGTGCACGCCGGCATGCATGCACAGGTGCAGAGGCACGTGTCCACATGTCCTTGCACACGCCCGCACGCACAGATGTCCTGGCCCGGTTAACCTGATGTATTTTGTATCTAGCTGAGGATCAGGTCTCAGGTGCTGGCATCACAGCCAGATGCTAAGCAGGAAAGCCGGGCCATGGCCTGGGATTTCAACCCAGACACAGAACTCATCCTGAAGAGGCAGGGAGAAAGGGAGGTACCCACAAAGTCCAGGGGAGGAGCCCCTCAGAGTCACCATTGTGTTGCAATTAAACAGCGCAGGCTATGGCCCACCCAAGCCTCTCGGTGCCCTGGTTTTCTCCTCTGTAAAACAGAAAAAGTAATAGTGAGGATTCAACAAATTAGTAAATAGTAAACACACCCAGAATATACTTTATAGCCGTTTGTCAACTTGCCATTCTCTGCCGCCTGCATGGGGCTGGCCTCTCCAGAGACAGAACAAGCTCTGGTCCCTTTTTGAAAGCCTGCTCTTTGTCTCTTGTCTCTGAGGATTCAAGGTAACCAGAAAGCTGGATGTGTTATCAGGAAATGATTTCCCAGCCTGGCTTGAGTAAGATGACATGTCTGTCCCAGGCCTTTTGAGTGCCTGGACCCCACCCTTTCCATAGCCCTTCCCTGACAGCTGGCTCAAACAGGGAGATTAAATCCCTTTGACTCCAACATCCCAGAACTCTGTCTCCCCAGAACACATCAGTGTGCACACTAGAGACTCTTCCCCATCTGGTGTCTCAGCCACTCGGCACCTGTTCTCCAAAGTGACAGCCATTGAGGGTGAGCTAGTGGGTGCTTGTGTGTTTTTGGACCCCCACCTCCCCAAGACAGCATAGAGGCCAGTTTAGAGATGGCGCCACCAGCAAGAGACTCCAGGGTATATGTAGTCAGTTGGTGGGTCAAGGTGGCAGAGCCCCAATCCACAGTTCCTTCCACAAACATGTACCCAGCTCCCTGGGTGGTACTGAAGAACATTTCCCAGAAGAAGGGCCATTCAGGATGGGTTCTGATGGATGAGTAGGAGTGCCGGATAGGCACTGCCTCTTCTTTTTGCCCAAGAGACTAATTTATTTTACCTAAATAACTGCCAAAGGTCACCTGGGCTGGGCCCCCAGGGCACTCCAATTTAACCAACATACAGTCCCCTTCAATATGAGGAAAGGGACCCTAAAGGAATTCAGATGCCAGAGGGATGGGGGCTGGAAGAATGTCATGTTTCTTCTTCGTGCTTTCCTGCTTCTGTCAGAGGCTACTCCATGCTTCCAGAGTCTCCAAGCTGAAGGTGCTGAATCCTCCAAAGCCCTTCCCTTCTCTTCCTCTCCCTTCTCTTCCTCTCCTTTCTCCACTCGTTGGGCTGAGGCATGTCCTTCTCCTCCCTTCTCACACTCTGTTCCAGGCCCTCCAGATCCCACCTTACCCCCATCTGATAAAGCCTCCCAAAGTCAAGTGGCTCCCTGGCTCCCGTGCCATCCAGGCTCCTTTGTTTGGCACACTCCCACCGCTCCAATGGATCATTTGGTGTTTCTTTCAATTAATTATTCACTCAACAAACATCTCTGGGGTACCTACTACATGCCAGAGATGGGGTCAGATGCTGGGATCAGCGGTTGGTGACCAGGAGCCCTCTTGGAAATCTTAGCCTAGTGGGAGAGACAGAGAGTAATCGAGGAAGCAGGTGGCTAAGCCTTTATTACAGCTTGGATACATGCTGCGAAGGGCAAGTGCTAAAACTGTGCAGCAGGGGACCTGTCCCCGTCTGGGGTGTCAAGGATGAATGCCGAGACCTGAAAGATGAAGAATAAGCCACGTAGTGGGTGGCCAACCTGTGCCAAGCCTCAAGGCAGGAAAAGTCAGGGTACAAAGGGCCAGAAAGGAGGCCAAGTGGCGGGAGCCCAGTGGTCACAAGATGAGCAGGGAGAGAACAGCAAGCCAGGTTGTGAAAGGACTTGAAGCCAAGATAGGGTTCACGGCTTTTATTCTGAGTGCACTGGGAAACCATTGAAAGGCTTTAAGCCGAACGGGATCATGATGCGATTTCTATTTTTAAAAGATCACTCTGGTGGCTGTATTGAGAATGGACTCTAGGAGAAAAGCGTGGAGCAGGGAGGATGGTTAGCAGGCTGTTGCGATGGTCCAGGCAAGAGGTGCTGGTGGCTTAGATGAGGGAAGTGGCAGTGGATGTGGGGACAGCTGCAGGAGGAAGGACCGACAGGACTGGCTGATGCCTTGGACGGAGGTCCAGAGGGAAGGGAGTCACAAGACATGTGTCTGCTCCTATTTCTGTACCTTTGCCATTTCCCTCTCCTGGATGCTTCCCCTGAAACCCCGTGGGGCTTGCTTTTGGGCAGCCTTGCCCATCTTAGGCAGAGCCATGTGCCCAGGCTTGTCTCAGGACGATTGAGCAAAGCTGCCCAGAGAGCAGCGGGGCTGCTTCCTAGCTACAAGTTGGAGACATGATGAATGAGTGAATAAATGAACGAATGAGATGGAGTTTGAGTCCCATTTCTATTCCTATGGGACTCCGGGCAAGTAATTTAGGCCATCGGAGCCTCAGTTTCCTCATCCATGAAATGGGCAAGATGCCACCCACCTCGGGGAATTGTTGAGAAAGGCAAATGAGATGATGACAGCTCTTGCTAACTCTCCAATGCCAGTTGTTGTCTGGCTGTGCCCGGGTTGGGGGGGGGGCCGCTGTCCTGCCCAAGCACCTAGCCTTTCCTGGGGCCCCCTGAAGCCCACTCGGTCCTGCTCTTCACCTGCGCTGATCTTCCCCTGCCCCCAGGTTTTCCCTACGAGAAGGTGGTACAGAGGGTGCTGTATCTCCAGGTCCTGGACTACGACCGCTTCAGCCGCAACGACCCCATCGGGGAGGTGTCCATCCCCCTCAACAAGGTGGACCTGACCCAGATGCAGACTTTCTGGAAGGATCTGAAGCCATGCAGCGATGGGAGTGTAAGCCCCCCTCCCTCTGTGAGCTCCTGGCGGGGCGGGGCTGGTGGATCTGGCCCCAGGCCCTTCTCAGCCTTGGAAAGCAGGGGGATGTCCAGGAGGGGTGGAGGTGGGGTGCAGGTGGCCGGACCCCCGATGGAGTGGGGCTCCTGCTAGCTAACCTGCAGACTGGTGCTCAGCCCTTGGGGAGACGAGCTGGACTAAAGAAGCGGGGCTCTGCTCAAAGAGCAGGTGTTGCAGGGGGTGGGGTGCATGCTGGGGGTGGGGTGGGGCGCGCACAGACCTGCCAGGGGAGGAGATGGTCACCTGGAGACAGATGTACAGGAGGTGACAGAGGGCGCCAGGGCCAGGGCCAGCCAGAGAGCTCTCCAGCTTCTGCTCCCCGCTCCAAGTCCCCAGACCCCTCTCCATGGCCCTGCCTCACCCTCCTGTTGCCCCACCAGGGGAGCCGAGGGGAGCTGCTCTTGTCTCTCTGCTACAACCCCTCTGCCAACTCCATCATCGTGAACATCATCAAAGCCCGAAACCTCAAAGCCATGGACATCGGGGGGACCTCAGGTGCTGGGACCCCTCCTGGCCAAGGGCAGGCGGGCTGGGGGGACCTTCTGGGGACATGACCCGCTTCCGACGTGGAAGGGCTGGGGGCCCTCCCCCTGCCCCTCTGACCCTGCCCCCCCCCCGCCCCGGCCAGACCCCTACGTGAAGGTGTGGCTGATGTACAAGGACAAGCGGGTGGAGAAAAAGAAGACGGTGACAATGAAGAGAAACTTGAACCCTATCTTCAATGAGTCCTTCGCCTTCGATATCCCCACGGAGAAGCTGAGGGAGACGACCATCATCATCACTGTCATGGACAAGGACAAGCTCAGCCGCAACGACGTCATTGGCAAGGTAGGGCCAGGCAGGTGGAGCCATGCCCAGGGGTGCCCCGCAATGGGATTAGGAGTGCAGACCTGGTCCACTGAGACCCCAGGCTCATCCTCTCCCCTCTCTGGGTCTCCTTTCCCTCGCCTGGAAAGTGAGGGATTGGATGTGATTCTCCCCTGAGATTCCTTCCTTCTGGGCCCTCCTGTGGGTCAGTGAGCTTCGGAAAGCCAGGGAAAGAAGGAAGTGGGAGAGAGAAGTGGCATAGATCTCCAAAAGAAGGTTTTCTAGACAAGACTCCAGAACAGGACAAAGACCTCAGAGCAGTGTCACCTAGGGTCTAGACTGCAGAAGGCCAGCCAGGTGGTGCAGCATCAAGAGCTGCAGTAGACTCTAAGGACCTGACTTCTGTTCCCACTTCACCTGGCATTACACTGGGTGCTGTGTGACCTTGGGCAAGGCACTCCGCCTCTCTGAGCTTTTGTCTCTAAAACGGAGCTACTAATACCGACCCTACAGAACATTACAGGGTGATGTAAGAATTGTTGGAGACCCTTGAAAGTTCCCTTTGTGGAAAGTGGCTTTACTTAGTACATTTCAACTAAAAGAAAGAAGAAAACCATGCCTGGTCCTGAGTTTTTCCAGGGTGTGATTCTGTGATATAAACCCTTCCACTTTTCTACTTTGAAACATCCATTTCCTGTGTTAATGGCTTAGTGTTAAGAGTGCAGGCTTGGGAGTCAGACTGCCTGGGTTCGGATCCAGCCCTGCCTCTTAGCAGCTATAACTCTGAGCTTTGTTTCTTCCTCTTGAAAGGAGAATAAGCTAGACATCAGTCACAGGGTTTAGGGATGACGGAATAAGAAAACTCACGTGAAGTGCTTTGCATAGGCCCTGGAATTAATGTGTTGGCCACTATTATAATAAAGGTTATTTTTTAAATGTTCCTGCTAAGGGCTCCTATGTCCACTCTAGACATGGTGGTTTGACAAGGTGCGGTGCAGGGAATCAGAGGGGTGGAGCAGGCAGGGCGGGGGCTTCCAGAAGCAAGTAGGGGAAGACATGGGTCACTGCCCTTTACTGGGGGGAGACAGAAAGGAGTCACCAGGGCACCGACAGGAAATGGGGCCGAGCTGGAGGCATCCCTTGGACAAGTGAACCCAATTACGGGGGAAAGGCAGGCAGCCTGCCTGCCACTGAGTGTGGCCCAGACAGTGGACACAGGTGGGACAGGCCCCCCAGGACTGCAGCCCCCATACTCCAGCAGGAGCCTGTGCTTTTGGAAGGGCTTGGGGCCTCCTGGGCCCCCTTCACAAACTGAAGTCAAGAGCAAGTAACGAGCATACTTCCGAGTTCTTCTTACCCTTGCCTGTTAGGGTTGGGTTTCCTTAGGTGCCAGTTATAGCTCCTTATGGAAAGCTCCTACCTTCCATTGGCTGGACTGAAGCAAGAGTGGATTTGTTCCCACTTTGGCTGGGTAGCTTAGGGATCTGGAGAAGCTCTGAACCCACCCGACCCCTAGCCCCAGCTCAGTCCCTGGAAGCCAGGAAGCTGCTGTCTGCCCAGCAGCACCCAAGGCTGCAAGCAGCAGGTGGCAGAGCTGAGGTTGCAAATGTTGGCCAGTCTCAGAGCTGGGTGGGCACACTGAGGCCCTAGGGCTCTAGGGCCTGGTTAGAGGTGCACCATCAAGCAGCCTCAGAGGGCCACAGCCACCGACTGAGAGAGCTCACCATGTGGGGTGGCCAGCAGGCCAGCCTGTGTCCCCCACCTGCACGTACCTGTCCATGAGGCAAGTGCTAGCAGCACCCCATTTTACAAAGGAGGCATCAAGGCTAAGAGAGACCACTCCATTAGTGTGTGACAGAGCTGGGCTTGCCCCTACTCTCTCTTTTTTTTTTTTTTTTTTTTTGCTCTTTTATTTTATTGGGGGAATAATTTTAGATTTCCAGAAAAGTTACAAAGGTAGTTAAGAGAATTCCACGTCCTTCTAGCTCAGTTTCCCCCACCATCGTCTTCATGTGACATTGAGATGCTGATGTAGACACATTACTATGACCTAAAATTCCAGATTTGCTTTTCCACTCATGTCCTTTCTGTTCCAAGCCCCGGTCCGGGGACCCACGCTGTATTTAATTGTCACACCTGCCCCGTCTCCTCTACTCTGTGGCCGTTTCCCAGCCTTTCCTTGTTTTGCATGATTCTGATAGTCTGGGGGGAGCACTGGAGGGCAGGGGTCCTGCAGAACGCCCCCCAATCTGGGTTACCCCTCTTTGGCCCCCAACACCTGTACTCTTAACCACCTACCAACCATGGGGGGACTGGGGGGGGGGTACTTAGGGACCTCCAGGAGCAGTTCTACCAGGCTGTGACGTCCCTAACGCAAAAGCCCAGGCCCTGGGCTTGGCGGTGGAGAGCCCCACAAAGACCTGTACTGAAATCCGGTTGTGCCTGGTATCAGTTATGGGCAGAGTCTCCTAAGTCTCAGCCCCTCAGTTCCCCCACCTGCAAAATGGGGATAACTACATACCTATCTCACAAGTAAAGACCCAGTGGTAAACGTGTTATCAAAGCACCGAGCTCAGGGCCGGGCATGAGGGCAGTGTCCAAGCAGTGGACGGGGTCGGAGTAATTCAGGGGAGAGATTTAGGCAGTGTCCAGCAGGCACATTCCCGGGGCAGAGCTGGAGGGTCCCAGGATCACAGGCTAGGGTGTCTCCCCCTGGTGGCGGGTCGGGGGTACTGCTTCATAAACCGATGCTGCCAATGCTGTCCTCTCCCTTTTTCTCCCCAGATCTACCTGTCCTGGAAAAGCGGGCCTGGGGAGGTGAAGCATTGGAAGGACATGATTGCCCGGCCCCGGCAGCCTGTGGCCCAGTGGCACCAGCTGAAGGCTTAAGTGGGGCCGGGGGAGGCCCAGGGGGCCAAGGGCCCAGGTCCCCACCCTGCCCTCACCATTTTATGCACAATGCCCGGCCTGGCCACCCCCCCTAAGTCATGCGTGATGGGAGGTCCCTGAGGGTAAGCCAGGGAGGGGGGTGGTCCCAAGACTCAGTCGGCCCGTTTCTAGGAAGTACCAGCCCCACCCACCCCCACCGGTCCAGCTCTGGGGGGAGGGGCTCTGGGAGCCATTTTCCTGCTTTACCCCTTTCGTTCTTGACTTGCTGATACTGAAGAAGTCGGGGGGGAGGGGCGCGCGAGCCAGGCTGGCCCCAGGCAGGTGGGCAGATCCCTCCAGAGGCCCGCCAGGTGGGCACGGCCCGCCGTTTTCTTTGAGGCAGTGCCTGGAGTGGAGTCAGGCCGCCCCCTCCCCAGCCCAGGAGAGGGGAGGCCGAGGCGTTTGGCCCTGGCCAGGCCAGGAGAAGTCCGTCCCCAGGGCAGGTTCAGGTGCCGGCTGGGCCCTGAATGCTGAGGATAGTATAAATAGCTCCTGGATTGTGGAGCCGCAGCCCTGTGTACCTGTGTCGTGTCCACCCGTGTGTGTGTGTGTGTGTGTGTGTGTGTGTGTCTGTGTGTCTGTGTGTGTGCTTGTAGGGAGCCCCCTGCTCCCTGTCCCCCGGGGCTGGCCGTGCTTTAAGACCGCAGAGAGGGTGGGGTTTCTGGAAGGTGCAATGGGGCTGGGAGAGCTCAATGCCCCAGGGCTAGGTGGTGGGAGAGGAGAGGCAGGGAAGGGGTGAGTGGGGCAGGGGATGGGGGATGGGTGGGGTGGAAAAGAGGGTCAAATCCTGGAGCTGGGCTGAGAACTGGGCTGCCTCCTGCTGTCCTTTCCATCCCTCCGTGCCCCCTCTGCTGAAAGTCCCCCAGCAGCTCCTTCCCCAAGCTATTTCATCTCTTTATCATTGGTTCACACTTTTAAGGCACCTACTGTGTGCACGGAATTCTACCAGGACTCACTTCTCCCTTCCTTCTCAGGGGTCCTAGCCCCAAGCCAGCCCTCCTCCCCCCCTCCAGGCTTTCTTCCCTAAAACTCATTCCAAGCACACCCCCCTTCCCGCTCTCCCAGAGCGCATATCTCAGCCACGTTGGCAATATTTTCCATGCTTTTCCAGCTTCTTCCATGCTTTCTAGCTCCCTTCTCCTTCCTCCTCCCCCTCCCCCCGTCTGGGCAGACCCCTATCCCCCACTCCCCCCATTCTCACCCACCACTGTTCATAGGCGTCCCCTTCCATCCTCCAGCGCCTCCCCAAGACAACCTCCTTGCCCTTCCCTTCCACTCCCCTCAGAACAGCTCTTTCCAGCCCTGCCACTCATAGCCAGGGAGAGCATAGCCAGGGAGAGCGAAGCCAGGAGGCAGGGAATATTCCAGGATTCTGCGATCTGAGATTGCCCCATGCAAAGAAGCTTTGTATTACTACGAGACTGAGCTGGGAACAGCGCTGCACACCCTGGGGTCCGCGCGAGCCCGGGTCTGCAGTTCCCACCATGACCGCCAGGTGGCACCTGGACACCACAAGTCCGTGGCGGTCATCTCGGGCCACAGGGCACACCCCCTAAAAAAAGGGGGGGGGGGCACCCTGGAAAGGGTCCCCAAATCCCCAGGACGGTAAAAGCATGGGCATTACAGAACCATTTCCTTGCAGTAGGCTGCCCCTTGAGCTGAGCATTCTGCTCTAGGCAGTGCTTGGGTCACCTTCTTTGCCCATCTCAAAAAACTCTGCAATCGAAGCTCATACCCCGGCCCCAGGGACCTGAAGGAATATCATACGTAGTCGGTGACCCGTTCTGTAGAGTGAAGAACGCTAACGTAAAGCAAATAGTCACCCGCATTCCTTGTAAATCCAGACTTTCTATATTGTAGCTTTGCTTAAAATGGGGTCTGCCCGGGCGCTGGGCGGAGGCGAGGAGAGGGCGCTGTCCGGAGGCCCGAGAGGCTCAGGGCATCTGTCATTCTCCATCCTTGCCTCGGATCCGCCTCAGTTTCCACCCCGGGGTGAGTGGGTGGGGTAACCCTGGCCCGCCCACAGCTGGAGAGCCCTCGGGGGATCCAACCAAATCGGGCCGAATGGGCGGGGGCGCCGGAGCCCCGCCCATGCAGCTCTCAGCCAATCACATGCAGAGAGCATCTCTGAGCTGTCGGTTCCCAGGCAGACCCCACCCGGGGAGCCTCGGTGACCCGACCTGGGCAGGAGGACGGGGGGGGGGGGGGGGTCCCCCGAGTACCACCTGCAGCGGGGGGTGGAGAAGACAGGCAGCAAGGGGAGGATGAGGAGGGCGGGCGGGGTGAGGGGGGAGGTCTTGGGCGACAGGAAAGAGCAGGGCATGGGGGGGGGAACTGGAGAAGGGGGGGCACCGGAGCCCTGCCACCATCCCAGGATCTCGGGCAAGTCACCCACACACCCCCTTGGGCCTCAGTTTCCCCATCTGTAAAATGATGGTAATAATACTTCACCTACCTCATAGGGGAGGTTGTGAGGCCGCCCTCACCTGACCTGGGGGGTCGCGGCAGGAAGACTCTGGAGGTGCTACCTGCGAGCAAAGTATTACTACCGCAGCTGAGAGCAAGGCCCACCCGCCCCTCCCCAACAGGGCCCCCCCCCCCCCCCGGGGACAAGCCGAGGCCACCCGCGGGCCCACATGTCTCTTAATCCACTGTGTTCAGATCCCTTCATGAGCGTCACCTGCCGTTTTCGTGGGCGCCCGAGACATAGTCGCTCCCTTGTTCAGGTATCTTTTCTTGTGACCATGTCCCCGTAGACCTGCTGTACAAATTCCACCTGCCCCAGGACCCCGCACCCGCCCACCGGCATCAGACGCCAGGGAAGGGACAAGGAAAACAGCCAGACACATTTAAAAAAAAAAAAAAAAAGCCAGGGGTCCCCAGAACCCCCCAGCTCAGCTGGGGACAAAGGGGTGGGGATCAGTGGGTGTTGTTTGTATTGTGTTTGAGTCCTTAAGCGCAAGTGTTTTATAAAAAAAGAAAAAAAAAAGACAAAAACCCACTATCACACACATACACAAATATTTGCAGCAAAGAGAAATGAAGAAAAACTGAAGAGAAAAAAAAAAAAAAAGAACAGTAAGAAATTTTTCCACCACGCGCACCCTCTAAGCCAGCAAGATTTCCTCTTTGCAAAATCATATTTTTGTGGGGATGGGCCCTGCTTTTTGTGGCAGGGTCCATTCTGATTAATAAAGGACCGTGAAAAAGAAAGGAGCGTGTTGGGTGTTTCCTGGGTGGGTCCCCACCCTCCCTCACCTTCCTAGGGGAAGAGACAGCGGGGGGAGGGGTACCGGGGGCATGGGTCTGCGTCTCCCTTGAACTTGCCACCTTTGGGATTTGGCTTCCTTGGGCGAGGAGCTTCTTGAGCTTCCAGCCCAGGCTTGGACTGGAAATAAGAACCTGCCAGCTGTCCGGAGCCTGGGAACAACCCAAAGCAAGGCTTGGTGGGGGTGGGATCTCCTCAAGGCCCGAGGGGTACCACTTTAGCTAGCTCCAGTTAGCACAGCACCCCAACATCCCTGTTCAAAGCAGGTTAGACAAATCAAAAGGTGACCGTCACAGCCAGCCCCAACCCCTGGTGGGGTTTCAGGTCAGCTTCTCCTCCTTCCTGGTCTCTATGCAGGAAAGAAAGACTTGGAGCTCTGGATCTGTTGGCTGGACCAGTGGCTTCTCCAGCCTTTTCTAATTGAATCCCTTTGGATTAGAAAAATCGTTCCAACCCAGGGAGTCACCGAAAGCTCCCACCTTGAAGACCTGGGAAACTCAGCTCCAGTCCCTTCCATCTCCAGATATTGTGACTCCAGGCAAGTGATTTCCTCAGCCCACACTAACAAAGCAGCACCCTTTCCCTGCCCTCCCCGCACAGCCCAGGGGGAAACTGAGGCCCGTTGGCTCTCAGGGTGCTTCGGAAGGAAAGTGCCACATCTGTTTCAGACGCAGGCACAAAAGGAATGAGCCGGCCTCCGTTGTCGCAAGCCCACGAGTTGCTGACCCCAGCCCCAGTCCTGGGTCAAAGGGGTCATGCCCCCAGCCCCCCCCCCCCCCCCGCTTCCCTAGCACCTGGGGCCAGGGGCTGCCCCTTCGAGCCAAATCTTAGGGACCCCACCCTACCCCCACCCCCACCACCTGCTCCTGCCTGCCTTCCTGCTTTCTGCTCCCAACGATTTCTTGCAACCTGGTTTCAATGTCCCATTAGGAGCTCTGTTTTTTTTTTTTTTTTCTGGCTCCTAACCTCTGCCCCAGAGATTCGAGGGAAAGGTGAGCAGCCTCTGAAGCAGCCCTTCCCTCTGTTCAACCTTTCTCTGTTAAAACAGAGTTGAAAATTTGGGCCTGAAAGCAGGGCCAGTCTTCTCAGCCCCTGAAGACTTTTGCTCCTTTCCCGTCTTCACTTCTTTGAGTCATTTTCCATTCACTCCGACTCTGAGACATTTTTCCATCCCTGCATGTGCTGGGGATCCACCAGTGTCTTCTTTGCCCCCCAAGTCCCTCCTGGATCCCATTGCTTTCCGGAAAGCCATCCTGAGCCCCATCCTGCTCTCCTCTCACCACCCCCACCCCCACCCACACACTGGGTTAGGAGCCCTAAGACCCATTTTATGAGCCAGTCACTTCCCCTCCCTGGACCTCCGTCTTGGTACCCCACATGCCCCGCCTCCTCTGTTCTTTTCTCTGGTCACAACTGACCGGCCCCATTCCCTTGGCCTCTGCCCCCTGCATCCCTCAACTCCTCCATGGCCCACCCACCTCTCACTGTCCCAAGACAGCTTGGGGCAGGGCGGGGGTGGGGGGGGCGGTCACTGATGTGGCCTTTTTTCCAAGTGTCCTTTCAAGAGTTGTCTTGTCTTCTCCCTGCCACCAAGAGGCCAAGTGAGAAGTCACAGGTAGTTCGGTGCCAAGACTCCCAAGAGAGTGCTCTCTCGGTCACCAAGGGGTGGGGGTGGGGCTGCGATCTCTGCCATCCCTGGCAGTAACTTCCTTCCTACCCTGGCCATCCCCATTTCCACCGGGTGGGGGGGGGGTGGGGGGAGGCAGGACCCTGTGGGTCTCTGGCTGGCCCGGGTTGCGGGGGGAGTTTACGTCATAGGGCATTGGCCCTGTCCCAGAGTCCTCCAGTGAGTGGGACAGGGGAGGAGTCACAGGGAAGCAGGCCAGGGAGGGGACAGGAGTCTAGGTCTTCCAGCAGTTACTGCGGGGTGACACTGGCTCCCTCCACTGCCCCCACCTCCCCCAGGATACGCATGACAGGAAGGGAGACAGACTCCAGGTGGCCTGCACGATGGGATGGCAGCCTCAGAACTAAATACACCCAGCTCCTTCGGGCACAGAAGGAGAGAGAGGGGCCCAGGGGCCACGAGTGCTCGCAGCCCCTCAGTCCGTAGCAGAACTCGAACTGGGATCCGTGCTTTCGGATGCCAGGTCCACCCAGGGGTATGTCCCACCCCCATCCCACCGCGATGCCAGCCGCCCCACTCGGCAGCCACTGGCAGCCGCCTGATTGTCCAAGTTCCCTCCTTCAGGTCCTGGGGCCCTGACAGCTCCCCAGAGGGTGGGAAAAGGTACCTGAGGAGCCCTGGAAGGAAAGACGAGCCCCCAGACTCCTTTCCCTCCTTGGGAAGGAAGCAGCTTCCTATTTTCCCACCTCCATCACCTCTTTCTCCATTCAAGGACTTCAGCCTCCCTTATGAGTTGACAGCTCCAAATCCATCCCAGCCTCCTCCATAACTCAGCCGGGGTCAGCCCTGCCCAGTGCTGGCCAGGCCTGACCTTCTGACTCTGAATGACATCAGTCCCCGTAGCCATGGAGCCAGAGGGCTGGCAACATTTCCTCTGCCCTCCAGGCTTGAGGTTTTGCAATTTTCTTTAAATCTTAAAAATTTTTTTCTGAAGCAACAGGAAGAGAAAGTAATACCAAGATGGATTTTTTTTTTAAAAAAAAAAAAAAAGAAGAAATAGAGGCAGAGAAAGTGGAAAATGGAGCAAGAGACATGGAGGAAGGGAGGGAGGGAGGGAGGGACAGAGTCACCGACGGGAGACAGGGGCGTCAGCCCCAGAAAAAGGACAGAGAAAGGTCAGCCTCACTTAATGGAGATTCAAAAGCATAGCAAGAGTTGGGGAGCGTGAGAATTAAGCTGGAGAAGACAGACGGACGGGCCCGAGGGTGCCAGGGTAGCTGGGAGGCAGGGAATAAGATAAGATACGATGGGTGACCTGAGCATCCAAAGCCATTTCTAAGTGACTTTGGGGAGCACTCGTCCCCAAAGGCAGGACACAACAGTCAGTAGGGGTCAGGCTGACTCAGAGTTGGGGTTGGGGCACACAGACAGGGATGTGGGGTGGGGGTAGAGTCAGGGGGGTGGCAGCCAACGGGACCCAGCGCTCCCAGGCTTTATAAATAAACAGACGTGTGGGAAACACACATTCTTTTTCCAAGAAATATAATTTATGTTTACAGCCAGTTCCCTTTTTCTTCCTAAAGAAAAACACTGCCTCGCGCGTCCCCCCACCCCACTCCCAACAGTTTCCCTGAGTGTCCCCTGGCCCTTTCTCCCATTATTGCTTGGATGGGAAAGATCTGCTCCTGGGAGCGGCCCCCACTCCTCACCCCCTCGAGGCTGTCCCTGGTGACAGAGTGGAGGCACACAGTGCCCATCCCGTGCCCCACGCCATGCCAGCCACCCTGGCTGTGCCCATTTAAGGGAATGGAGAGAGCGTGCAGGGGGAGAGGCAGTGTAACAGCCCGCCGGAGCAGGCAGCTTCTCTCTTGGGTGCAGAAGGTCCTAGAAGCACAGTGGCTTCTTTTCAAACTTGACAGCTGGAAAGCCCAGACTGTGAGGGAGGGAGAGTCCTCTTTTTCCCAGCAAGATTCCAGGCACAAGCTGGGAAAAGGGTACAGAAAAAAAAAAAAAAAAAAAAAAAAAAGGTGGGGTGGAGAGGCCCTGCCTTCTGTGCCTCCCTTACCCATACAAATATTGGGGCACCCAGGGAGGGAGGTAAGTACGACGAGCCCCGGTGCAGGGGCCAGGGCAGCTATGGTGTTAGGGCCCCAATCCTGGTTTCCCCACCTGGGCCCCAGGTCCAAGCCCCCCCTGCACCTAGGCCAGGTCTCTCCCCCCCCCCCCACCCCGCCCACTGCCAAGGGCACACAGCCCACCCTAGAGGTAGCGGCTTCGGCACCAGAGGAGGTGACCTAGGAGATGTCAGGCCCAGGAGTTGTCCCAGCGAGAGGACAACTGTGACCCTGCTTCCAGAGGCAGCTGGCACCCCTGTTGTGTTGTCACCGGCTCCAGCTGGGACTGACAGTGAACCAGAGACCAGCCAGCGGGTCTCTAGTATTCAGGAACGTCTGAGAATGGCCCCCAGGCCAGCCTGGGCCAGCAGTTCGCCCAAAGCTGGCTCTCCACTGCCCCAAGTAGGGGCCCACCGGTTCCACCGCCCTGGGCAGCCACACCTTCCCAGACACCCCTCTTGCCGGAGCGGCCAAAGCCCATGGCCTGGAGCTCAGGCTCAGGTGTCCAGTCCGGGAGTGGCTTCCAGGGCGCGGAGGCTGACCCCGGGGCGCCCAAGGGTCCCGGAGCCGCCACTCCCTATGAGCAGGTCTTCTTCCTCCTCATCCTCGAAGGGCCTCGCCGGGCGCCGGGGAGGCGGACGGGACGTGGGCTCGACGCGCTCGGCCATGCGCTCCACCGCGCCTTCGCCCACGAGGAAGACGGTGTCGGCGACGCGCGGCGGGCCGGTGACCGGGTTGTGGTCGTAGGAGAAGACGCGCAGCGCGCGCAGGGGGTGCAGGTCCGGGAAGCCCCCCAGGCGGTTGCGGTCCAGGTCGAGGATGAGCAGGCGGCCCATGCGCAGCAGGGCGGGCGGGAACTCCTCGAAGCGGTTGCCGTAGAGCCAGAGGCCGCGCAGGCCCGTCATGCGCGGCAGCTCGGCAGGCAGCGCGCGCAGCCGGTTGTCGCCCATCTGCAGCGACTGCAGCGCCACCAGGCGCAGCAGCGGCCGCGGGAAGCGCCGCAGGAAGTTGCCCTCGATCCAGAGACAGCGCAGGCTCTGCAGCTGCGCGAAGTCGGCGGGCAGCGCCAGCAGCCGGTTGCCACCCAGGTAGAGACGCGTGAGACGCGGCAGGCGACACAGGCCGTCGGGCAGCCGCTCCAGCTTGTTGAAGTCGAGCGCCAGGATGCGCAGCTCGCGCAGCTCCTCGATCTCCTCCGGCAGCTCGCGGAGCCCCGTGCCGCTCACGTACAGCTTCTGTAGGCGGCTCAGCGCGCACACCGCGCTGGGCAGGCGCCGCAGCCGCCGCCCGCTCAGCTCCAGCTGCTGCTCGCCGCTGCGCAGCTGCTCCTCGGCGTCCGACGGCAGTTCGTCCGGCGTGGACTCGGCGATGCCCATGGTCACGGGCCCCGCTCGGGGCCGGGGCCGCCGCCGCCGCCGCCGCTGCCCGGCATCGCCCCTCCTCCCCGGCCGAGTCCCGGCCGCCCCGACGGGGTCGGAGTCCCGCCGGCTCCCGGGCCCCCCTCCCCCCCCGCCCCGGCCCACCCCCGCGCCGGGAGGGGGGGCCGTGCCGGGCCGGGAGGAGGCACCCGCTTTGGTGGAGGGGGGCTCCCCGCGCGCGGCGCTCTGCCACCCGCCCTCCGGCCTCCCCCGCTCCCTCCGCCGGAGGCCGACTGGGCTCGGGGTAGCGCTGACTCGCAGCTTAGCGACCCGTCGCCCTGGCAACCCCCGACGCGCGCGCGGCTGCCAATGAGGCGGAGGGAGGGCGGGGCGGGGCGGGGCCAAGGCGCCGGCCGAGCAGGGTCCCGGTGCCTGGGCCCGCCCCCTGGGCCACTCCCCGGCCCCTGCGGGAGGGCCTGGGAATTCGCTTCCCGCCGTGGGAACTCCGAGGTCCCGGGCCCCTCCCCTCCCCCACCCCTCCCCCCTGCCCCCGCCCTGCCTGAGACCCGACACCCGAAGCCGTCTACACCTCCCGCCGCAGCGAGACTTTTGGCGTCTGGTTGTGCGCGCACCAGGGCGGCGGGTTCCAAGGAGAAGGAGTCGAGGACGCAGGAAGCGCAGCGACCGTACCAAGGTCGCGCCCAGTGGCAGCGCCGGCGCGGGGCCCTCTGGGCAAGTGGGTCTCAACGAGAGGCTGAGAGGTGCGGTGCGGTCAATCCCGGCCGCTCACCTCCTCCTGCGTGCGACCCATCTCCCCCACTGAGGCCACTTCAGGAAAGTAACTTGGGAAACTGTCACTTCCTGGTCTCTTTCGGGGTGGGTCCCATCTGGGGACTGGGGGGTGGGGTGGGTGGGGCGTGGATCCCAGGACTTTGTTCCCCACGTCCTCCCCCCACATTGGCCAAGAGGTCATTCATTCTCACTGGTGCGCTTATACCCTCACCTCCCACGGTCAAGGTCTGTGGTCGCTGTGGATGGACCGAGCTCCATCCTCTGGTGTCTGCTCCTGAGAGCCATTTTCCCCTGCCTTCCCCCCTCCAGTTTAGTTGTCCTGCCCCAGCTCCTGGGGGGAAATGCTCACTACCATTTTCTGAGCGCTTATGATGGGCCAAGCACCGAGACTTGCATTTCAGCTTTGCAGCACACCTCTGATACCCAATTTTAGAGTGATGGAAATGGAGGCTCCCAAAGGATAACTTGCTCAAAATCATCCAGTTGATAAGTGGCTGGGATTCTAAGCCAGGCAATACAACTCCAAAGCATGTACTCTTAACCATACACCACATCAATGAATGGAAACATGGGGTCACCTCGCCTCTGATCATGAATTTTCTCACCGTGGAGCTGGTGCTCTGTGTTGCTTTAACAGTCAGGATGAAATTGCAAGCAAGGAAAAGATGCTCAACATCATTAGCCACTGGGGAAATGCAAATCCAAACCACAATGGTATATACCACTTACCACCCACTATGATGGCTATTATCAGAAAAACAGAAAATAGCAAATGTTGGCAAGGATGTGGAGAAATTGGAAACCTCATGCATTGCTGATGAAAATGTAAAATGGTGCAGCAGGAAACAGATTGGCTGTTCTCCAAAAAGTTAAGCAAAATTACCATATGACCTGGCAATTCCATTTGGAGCTATATATCCCAGAGGATTGAAAAGAGGGACTCAGACTCATGTATGCCAACGTTCATAGCAGCATTATTCACGATACCCAGACACGGAAACAACCCAAGTGTCCCATTCCATTTTCAGCCCAACCCATTCATCGGTAGATGAATGGCTATGCAAAATGTGGTATATCTGCACAGTGGAATCCAGCCATAAAAAGGAACAAGGATCTGATGCATATGTTAAAACATGGATGAAGCTTGAAAACATTATGCTAAGGGAAATAAGCCAGAGACAAAAAGAATAGATAATGTATAATTCCACTTACATAAGAAATATCTAAAATAAGCAAAAGCATAGAGACAGAGAGTAGATTACAAGTTACCAAGGGCCTGGAGGAGAAGAGGGAATGGGGAGTTGTTGCTTAAAGGGTACAGAGTTTTTATTTGGGGTAAGGGATTTGGAAATAGATAGCGGTGATGGTTGCACAGTATTGTGAAACTAATTAATGCCGTTGAACTTAAATACGGTGAAAATGGCAAATTTTATGTTACCATAATTTTTTTTAAGAAGTCAGGTATCAGGTGGGCCACAGTGGCTCAGTGGGCAGGTTTCTCCCCTGTCATGCAGGAGACGCGAGTTCGATTCCCAATACCTGCCCGTGCAAAAAAATAATAATTCTTATATATTAAAAAAAAAGAGTTAGGTATTAAAGCAGCCCCAAAGGGATTAGGGAACTAGAGTTGAGGTCACAGCCAGGATGTTGGGATCTGCTGGGTCCAGAGTGTGTGCCCTTCCCCCACCCCCGTCCCCCTCCCCCATAGCATGTTGCCTGATCAGCCTTGCCAGCTGGGGTGGCCCATATAACTGGCCAAAAGGGCCCCAAATACGGCAGTCCCCTGTCCCTCGACCTACCGCCACCCCCTTCCCTGCTGCAGGGGGTCGGGGGGGAGACCGGCCCAAGGGCAGAGGGGTTATTGCCAATGCAAAGCAAAGGAAGTCACCTGCTGGGGCATAAGGCTTGCAGACAGGAGTGTTTGTCTCTCCCATAGCTGACCCGAGCTCTGGCACAGAGGTGGTACTCAATGAAAAGTTTTAACGTTATAAAAATGGACTCAACTTGGCCTATTGTGGAATGCACAGAACTTAAGGATACAATTGGATGAGTTGTGACATTTGCATTACCCCAGAGTGTTCCTCCTCTTTCAGTCCACCCCCACCTCCCAAAGGTATTTTTTTAGTTTTACCTGTTCCCGAATTTCAAATAAATGAAATTATTCAGTGGATACTTCTCCTCCAACCCCCCCCCCCCAAGCTCCCCCTAGCAGTTTCCCCCCGGGGAACTTCCACTATAGAGAGAGCTTCACCAGCCCACCCTCACAGCGTGTGCTCAGAGCTGACCCTCCTGCTTCAGGAGGCCTCAGGGGATCCTGTCGGCACAGGAAGGCACCGCGTGAACCCCCGCACACGGGCCCCAGGCTGGCATAGCTGCTGGGAGCCGAAGGTACTAGGAACCAGCCCTCTTCTTTCTCTGAGTCTTTGGCGTGCTTTGGGTAGCCCCCGTACCTTCGCCTCCCACCAGGCCCTTCTCAGCAGGTAAAGGTAAAATGTGCTGGCGTCCGGGCCCACGCAGGCTGGCAGCGGGACAATCACCGCGATGAATCACCTAATGAATTAGCCTCGCCCCCAGCACGGGGCCTCTCAGCCTTTCCTGGCTCCCCAGGGAGGTAGGAAACTGAGATGGGGGTGGGGGGCAGCAGGGAGGAGGGGGGACACCCGCAGCTCGGGGAAGGGGCCCAGAGCCCTGCCACCCAACACACACACAGACGGAAAAGACACCTAAAGCCCAAACATCCACAGGCCCCCCGAATTGGACCCACCCTTCCCCAACCACCCCAAACCTGCATTTTGAAAAAGAAGTTCTTGACATACAGAAAAAAGTACAGGGTTTTCCGTAATCACCACCCATTTGCCCAGCATGCAGCGTTGATGATTGTTCCCGTAGCGTCGTCACACTTGCTTCAAGCCTATTTTCTTTTAAATGAAGGGAAGAAAACAGCACACATAATAGAGAAGTCTCCTTTGTTTCCCTTCTCAAAACCCCAGAGGCGCCCTCTGATTACCCTCCTCCCTTTCCTGGAACCCGGGCCCCTGTGTCTGCTGAGACTTGAATAAGATCATGGAACATTAGCATCGTGGGTTCTTAGAAAGCAAGGATTTGAGCCTATCGGAGCCAACCACAAAATGTCAGAGCAGGGAGACGGCTTAGCTCCTCCAAGCCTCGTCCCAGAAAAACACACAGAGGCTGGGACTGGCCCAGCTATGCACACAATTCCCAGGAGTACGTGGTCTCCTGGGGCTCAACAGAACCCAAGCTAGTCTGGTCCAACTCCGTCCTTTGACAAAAAAGGGAAAGTGAAGCTTTCCTACTTGCCACTCCCCTTACCGTACTGGACCAGAACTGGAGTCCCCACCTACATTCGGTTATTCATTCAACAAACGTCCAGCACTTACTTCTATGCCTCGCCTCCGGGGATGACTGTGAAGGTGAACAAAAAAGACAAAAATCCCTGCCTTTGTGAAACTTAGGGAGAAATGAAGAAAAGCACCAAAATAAATTTTAGAGCGTTTCAGCTGGTGGTGAATGCTATGGAAGAAATAAAGCAAGGAAGGGAGGGGGCACATCACGGGAGCTAGTGGTCTTTGCAAACTTCGGCTTTGACTCTGGTTGAGAGGCCATTGGAGGATCCCTTTGGCTGCAGCCACAGGAAAAGGTGTGTGTGTGTGTTGGAGGAGGGGGTGTCCTTGCCAAGAGAATGGGGAGTTGGGGTATCTCGCACCCCTCTTTTCTTGCCTCTTCTCTACCTGATGATGGGAGTGGTCATTTACTGAGCACCTACAGGGTATCTAATTTACTTTTCACCACAGCTCTGCTAGGCAGGGACTATTTGCCCCACTTTTCAGATGAGTAGACACATTCAGAGAGGTTAAGTAACTTGATCAACGTCACACAGCTGGTAAGAGGCAAAACCAAGATTCGAACCCAGTCTATCCTATTTCAATGCTGGGGCTTTTCCCACTATGCCGGTCTTGGCTAGGAGAAAACAGAGTAACCTCCCATGGTGCCCAAATTCTTCCCCACATCCAGTACACAGCAAATCACTTTCCAGGACTGCCCTTCTTGGAGATTTTGGTGTTTTCAGAAACACTAAGGTGCCTAAGAGTCCTCTCCCCTTTTCCCATCCCAGCCCCCAGAGCTCAGTGTGTTTGCTCACCCGAGGAGTATTCTGGAACCCACAGGACCAGACTAGGACCCCAAAACAGGTTCAGGTGGACAAGGACAGAAAGATCCCCAAATCCAGGGGCACCCCAGGACTGCAAATTCCAGGCAGCCTCTGGCCCACCATTGGCCCAGGGCATTCTTTCGCTAGCCAAACTCACAAGGCTAGCTCAGCAACTCCAACCTGCCCCCAAGACTCTACTAGAAACCGGAGCTCAGACACACTCTAGAGATCAAATTCCCTGGAACCCTAGCCCTGTAAGTGACCGGCCTGTGGCTGCTGAAAGCTGAGACACCCTTGGTCCCTCCTAGGGACACCAGAGCCAACACCGCAGAGGCCGAGGGAATATGAGGACCAGGAGAGGTTGATTTAGTGTGCAGTGCCACAACTCCATGCCGTGGACAAGAAACTGACACCCTGGTGGCTTCTGGTAGACCACCACGTGGCAAAATGGGTTCCAGCTCGATAGTCCTTCCTCCTGGGAAGAGGGCGCAGTGGTCACAGCTGGCAGCTGCCCTTATGTTAATAGCCCCCCTCGACCTGTGGCCAAGGACAGATTAGATCTCCCCACACCCCTATTCCAGATCTTCCCGCACTGCAGTGAGAATACAGATCTGAGTCCCAACACTGACTTCCACGGACGTGCCTGGCCCAGCCCCTCTCTCTGTGGCAGGGGCTACTGAGCCTCACCAACCTCCGCTCACCCCCTCTTCTTTTGGGGTGCTCAGCTACACAACCTTTCCAGGTCCCTTACTGGTTGGCAGGGCCCTGTGACAAGCAATGAGTCACTGGAATGGGCAGAAGTGATGTGTCACTTCACCAGCAAGTCTCTGCTCTCTTTTATCTCCTGCAGTGTTCCGGAAAGAAAGGAGCCTGGATCCCTGAATCACCAAGTGGAGACGAGTCCCCTGACCCACATTAGACAGAGGTGAATGAGAAATGAACTTTCAATGGGTTTAG
The DNA here is from genome assembly GCF_023851605.1 of Tamandua tetradactyla. Lineage (NCBI taxonomy): Eukaryota > Metazoa > Chordata > Mammalia > Pilosa > Myrmecophagidae > Tamandua > Tamandua tetradactyla. Next base: position 13,625,094 of record NC_135335.1, read on the forward strand.
CCACTTAGACTTTAGGGCTGTTTTCTTACAGAATCAGCCTGCCCTGATTAGCACACTGCCTCTCAGCTTCTCAAACTTCTCAGCTGCTCTCCACCCCAGGACCTTTGCACACGCTGTTCTTTCAGCTTTGAGCCCTCTTCCTCCCACTCTGCCTGGCTCACATTACTCACCCTTTAGGTTCCAGCTAAAATGTTCCTCTCCCAGAGACTCTTTCTGGGATTCTCCAGATTATGGCAGACCCCCAGGTTACGAAGTCTTGAACCCCCACATTTCTAGCTCAAAGCACTTATACCAATTATGATTAAATCCATAATTAACTGTGAATTCTTTCACTGACATCTGTTTCCCCTTTACTATGGGATGTGAGTTCTAGGAGAGCAGGGACCTTGTTCCCTGACGTTCGTAGCTTGCAGTAGGGTGCCACCTGCCTGGCCTTTGCTTAAAGGGTTCCTCTGGGGCCGTTTGTTCCACTTGAGCTAGTCACCCCTGCGAGCCTCAATTCTCGCATCTGGAGAATGGGCCCCCGGCAGGGACTACAGGGAGGTGAGTGAGGCGCTTGTCCTGGGCACAAAATTTAAAGGGCACCCCCCAAAATTCAGTAATTGAGACAAATACTAGTTCAGGGCAATATGCTAAACAATCAACCTCAATGCAAAGAAAAAAATCCATAATGAACAAAATACTAAACTTTCGAATAAAGACAGGATCATTACAGAACAGGGCTGAGCTACACTGAGGCTGGAGGCCAAAGGAAAAATCAGTCTTTATTGAAACGTTGACATTTCGTTCATTGTGGATTTTTTGCGTTATTTTTTTTTAGTTATAATCTTTTTTTTTTTCATAATAAACTTTATACTTAGAGCAGTTTTAGGCCCACAGAAAAATTGCACACAAAGTATAGAGTTCCTATATACGTACACACACACACCTTCCCTTATTAATAGCATCTTACATTATTTTAATTAATGTTATTTCATTAACTATTATTTATTGCAATTATTGAATTTTGGGGCACCCCTTAAATTTTGTAGCTGGGGCATATGCCTCACTTGCCTCACGCTACTCCTGCCCCTGGAATCGGTGCAATCACCCTCTACTTGGAAGATAATCATGAAGCCTCAGGGGGATCCTATGGGAAGTGTTTATTGTATTTTGAGATATTAAGCAATGGTCTACCTGTCCACACCCTCCTCGTATCCGCTCCCCTCCATCCAGATGACATTCAGATTCCCAGTTCTCCAAGAGGAATGCAGAACAAAGAGGCAAATCTTCAGCTTTAAGTTGCAAAAGAAGCTTTGAAATCCAGAGCTGAGACTACAGGCTTGCAAGAGCTGGGCTTTGAGAGAGAGAGAAATATTTATTTTGTAGTTCCGAAAGCTTCGCTTTGAACTTGTGAGAGCAGAGAGTGATGCATAAACCCTGGAAGTGGGGAGACACTTGTTATCACAGATGCACAGCTCCCTCCCAAAAACAGATACAGGATCAGCTGGCAGGTGGGAGAGAAGCTGTGGTGCAGCGCCCCTCAACTTGGATGGTGGCCCAAGATAAGTTCCTCAGCCCCATCCTGGAGTAGCACCAGGGCAGAGAGTACCTGGCCTTCCCTACCAGGTGTGGCCTGAGGATGCAACAGATCTCCCACACACCCCTTTCCTATATGAAGAGAGCTCAGTAGTGTAGAAGTGGTGCTTAGCCAGCCCTTCCCCTGAACCCTCTACATATCCCTATGTCAAGAGGGGATGTGTGCTGATTGGAAAGGATGTATGTCCCCTAGAAAAGCCATGTTTTCATCTAAATCCCATTTCATAAATGCAGAATAATCCCTATTCAATACTGTATGTTTGAAACTGTAATCAGATCATTTCCCTGGAGATGTGATTTAATCAAGAGGGGTTATTAAGCTGGATGAGGTGATGACATGTCTCCACCCATTTGGGTGGGTCTTGATAAGTTTCTGGAGTCCTATCAAAGAGGAAATATTTTGGAGAACGAAAGATGCAGAGAGAGCAGAGCAGAACGACATAGCCACGAGAAGCAGAGTCCACCAGCCAGTGACCTTTGGAGATGAAGAAGGAAAATGCCCCCCAGGGAGCTTCGTGAAACAGGAAGTCAGGAGAAGAAACTAGCAGGTGACACGTGTTCACCATGTGCCTTCTCACTTGAGAGAGAAACCTTGAATGTCATTAGCCTTCTTGAACAAAGGTATCTTTTCCTGGATGCCTTAGATTGGACATTTCTATAGACTTGTTTTAATTGGGACATTTTCTCAGCCTTAGAACTGTAAACTAGCAACTCATTAAATTCCCCTTTTTAAAAGCCATTCCATTTCTGGTATACTGCATTCCAGCAGCTAGCAAACTAGAACAAGGAGCATCTGAACAAATGTTAAAACAAACTGAGTAGATTGAAATGCTAGTGATCAATGAAAGGGAGGGGTAAGGGGTATCGTATATATGATTTTTTTTCTGTTTTCTTTTTATTTCTTTTTCTGAATAGATGCAAGTGTTCCAAGAAATGATCATGATGATGAATATGCAACTATGTGATGATATTGTGAATTACTGATTATATACGTAGAACGGAATGATCAACAGTCAAGAATGTTTGCGTTTGGTGTTTTTTGGTATTTAAAATAAATAAATAAATAAATTTAAAAAATAAAAAAATGAAAGAGTCTTGAGGAAAGGTGCCTTTTTCCATGTCCCACAAAGGCACCTTACGGGCCAGCAACCTCCCTGCCAGGTGTGCGCAGCACCTGGCTTACAGGTGGCCCTCCACAGGTGCTCAGCTACTTCTTGATGACAACCCACATGTGATGGATGATTGACTTCTCATCAGCCTCCAGGGTGTAAACTCCCCTCCCATCTTGGAGAATCCCAACCACTTTCCAAAGCAGAACCCACACCTTCCACCATGGACGCCAAAAGGGCTGGGAACTCACTGCCAGCTTTCCTCGCAGGTTGGGTACAAGGACCTGGGGGCCACCCATCAGAAGCCCCCACCCCAGATTTTGAATCTGAAATGACAGGCCCAGCAGAAGGGACCAGACAGACCCCGGTGACTCTGGCTGGGGCTCCTGGCTGAGGAACCTCCAAGCTTTGTTCTCAGGTCCACCCGAAGATCCAGTGCCCACCAAATCCTTTTAATAAATACCTTTTCTGCTTAAATCACCCAGAGTCGGCTTCCGTTGCAAAGAACTCTGCCCCCCACCCCCACCCCACCTAGTCGGCCTTCATCAGCCTGTGATTACTATTACTCAGGGAATCACATCATTTTCGTCTCGCTGGCGCCAAGGGATCACTGCCTGTTCTAGTTTGCTAGCTGCCTGAATGCAACACACCAGAAACAGAACGGCTTTTAAAAAATGGGAATTTAATAAATTGCAAGTTTCCAGTTCTAAGGCTACAAAAACGTCCCAATTAAAGCAAGTCTATAAAAATGTCACTAAGGAATCACCAAGAGGTTACCATCGCTCAAGAAAGGCTGATGATCTCTCCAAGCCCAACTCTCCAAGTGAAATCATTGTCCTCTCCCCTACGTGGGACATGACATCCAGGGGTGAAAGTCTCCCTGGCAACGTGGGAGAGGACTCCCTGGGATGAATCCAGACCTGACACCATGGGATCAACAATTCCATCCTGACCAAAAAGGGGTAAAGAAGTGTAATTAATAAAGTATCAGTGGCAGAGAGAGTTCAAATAGAGTCAAGAGGCTACTCTGGAGGTTGCTCTTATGTAAGCTTTGGGTAGACCTTGCTACCTATCATAACCTGCCAACCCCCAACCAGAACCATTCCAGCCAATCCTAAAAAACACCTAGGGCAATATATAAGATTCCACAAGGGTTCCAGGCACTAGAGTAACTTTCCAGAAACCTACACCCTCCAGATGGGTCCCTGGTCCAGGTAAGTCCTGAAACCTAGCCCAGCCTCTCCAGAACATCAGATAGTTCCATCTCCCTACTCCATATTAGTAACAGACCCTTCCAATATCAAAAATTTAGAATTGCCATAGCCCAAACAACCCCAAAGAGAGGTATGGAAAGATTGGAAAGATCAAAGGTGATGGTGGAGTTATACATAGAAGATAGGACTTAAATGAATATGAATGCTGAATCATTGAATCGATATCTCTTTTAGTCTCCAGTATTTTAGAGCAGCTAGAAATAAAAAACCTGAAACTGTGAAATTGTAACCCAATCAAAGTCTGAAGTATGTTCTACCATTAATTGTGGTGCTGTGCTTTGAAAGTTGTTGGTTTTTTTGTATACATGTGTTATTGTTCACAAAAAAAAGAAGGAAAAAAGTCGATTATGATGATAAAAAAAAGTATTTAAGCCCTCTAGCCTCCTATATTCTGGAGCAATTAAAAGGAAAAATATGAGAGGATCGTATGGTAGCCCGTGACAAACTCTGGGATCTGTCCTGTAACCACTTGTTGAAGAGTGCTTTGAAAACGATTGCTGTTTTATTTCTCTGCTTTGTATACATGTAATACTGTATAATAAAAAAGAAGTTAAAAAAAAAAAGAAAGGCTGATGAAATTCAAGGTTTCTGTCTCAAATGGAAATGCACATGGTAAACATGCTGACGTCTGCTAGCTTTCTCTCCAGGCTTCTTGCTTCGTGAAGCTTCCCGGGGACATTTTCCTTCTTCATCTCCAAAGGTCTCCGGCTGCATGGGCTCCCCTGGTTCTTGTGGCTCTGTCCTCTCGTGGCTCTCTTGCTCTCTCCAAAATGCTTTTTCTAAAGCATCTTTTAAAGGATCCCAGTAAACTAGTCAAGACCCGCCTGGAATGGGTGGAGTCACAACTCTGTCTAATCAAAAAGTGAATACCCACAATTGGGTGAGTCACATCTCCATGAAAATGATCTCATCAAAAGATCCAACCTACACTATTGAGTAAGGATGAAAAGAAACCTTGCTCCCCCAAGATTGGATCAGGGTTAAAGCATGGCTTTCAAATTAGCACACTGCCCCCTACCCAGGCCCCCGCCCCAGTGTTGCTCCCTGGAGTCTCCACCCTGGGAGATGCCTCCTCACATGTGCTCAGGGAATAAGTCTGCCCATGTTCTTTAATGCCAGCCTCATGCCCTGGTGCCAGAGCCCACCAGGAGACCCCTGCTTTTGGCACGGCCACCTACCATAAGTCCACACCTGGCCACTGGGCCCCAGGCAGGCTGCTTGAGCCCAGAGGCTCACAAAGTCTTTCCTGGACAAGTGTCTCACTCAATCTCTCTGTCCTGCTCCTTCCCTGGGGACCTCTGAACCCATCCACAGATGCATGCACACACAGACACATGCTCCTTCCAGCAAGAGGAATCAAAGGATTCGTGCTTATCATTGGCTGCAAATGCCATTGATGCCTGACTCTCCTTGAAGAAGTTCAGGTCCCGCCCAAGACCCACAGTTATGGAATATGGGGAGGAGCCCCATGTTCAGAGCAGAGACCCAAGCAGGTGCTCAGGAAGCCATGTGGCTCCGTCTCCCTGACTCAGGGTGACTTGGTTGTCCCAAAGGTTCTTGCAGGAGTAACGTTTTATGACTCAAAGAACTTTCTCGGCAGAGCCCTGTTTTTTAGCAGCGTCTTGAGAAAGTGAGGAGGCACCACCCCCAGGGGCATCGTGGGGACCACCCCACCCCCACCCCAGACCATTTCCTGGATCTGACTCAGTCCTTGATTATTTGGTCGTTCAGGCCAACTGTTCTGCAGGATGGGTGACCCTCTGGCTGGTCAAAGAGGTCACTGGGGAACCAATGCAGCGTTTCACATGGCCAGTGTGCATGTGTGAAACACATTCTCCTGGCGACCTGTGGCCTCCGGCTTCCTGAGACACCCCCTCCCGCCCCCACCCCAGACCTCCAGGTCCCACAGACAGATGCCTTTGCCCCTGGGGGGGGGCCCGATTTCCCCAGTTGACCAGCTGTCAAGCCCACGGGCTGGCGGCTCAGCATGTCATCACGTGACCCAGGCCAGATGGCACCTGTCAGCACCAGCTGCCCCCGTGCCGTGCCGGGCCGCCGCCTGGCACACAGCCGCCTGCGTCAGAAGTGGGGCGATGGCACAGCCCCCACGTCAGTCCCGACGTCGCTGCCCCATCAACCTTCCACGGCCCCCACTCACCCACACACCCACCCACCCACCCACCCGCGCCATCAGCACAGCACCCACCAGCGTCCCCAGACTTCCTCCGGAGAGAGGCCTCTCCAAGTTTGCACTAAAAAAATGAAAACCCATGGCAGGCTGTGGGGGCCTTCATAAAGCTTAATCACCGTCCCTGCACACCTCGGGAAGTTTTCTAAAAACATCCGCGGGGAGAGGCGGGATGCTTGTGGTGGAAGCTTGCTGGAAGGGGTGACTCGGCTGAATTCCCAAAGCCAGGCTATGGGGGAGGTAGGAAGCTTCCAAAAAGGGCCTGGAAGAGGCTGGACCTAGGAGCAGGGTGTGCCTGGCCCCCTGGAGGTGCAGCCAAGGCCCTGGTCTAATGCTGTACAGGTTCATCACCAACCATGCAATCCCAGAGCAGGGTCTTGAGGGGACCTCTGTGGAGCCGAGCAGGAGGACGCAAAGGCCAGTCTGCAATGTGACCCTGGTTAAGTCCCCACGCTTCTCTGGGCCTCCATTTCCTCAGCTCTGGCAGCAAAGCAGCCCCTATTTGCATGGTAAGCCCTCTACCTGCATCATCTCGTTCGACCGCGAGGTAGGTGCTGCTGTCAGCCGAAGCTCAGAACGGTTAGGTGACCTGTTGCAGGTCACACAGCAGGGTGGCGGGCAGCAGCCTCGGGCTGTGGCAGCGCTGGGATTTGAACCCAGACTGCACAATTCCTCCACTCATGCCGGTGGCAGCCACTTTCTGCAGACTGCTTGGCCCAAGAGAGGAAAGGATGCTGGGCTGATACTGGCCTGAGTTCAGGTCAGAGGCCAAGGCAAAGCCAGCCAAGGGGACAGGGCCACCAAGCATAAATGAGGCTGCACTGTCACAGCCTCACCTGTTCCTCTTATCAGGGAAGTCCCTAAGGGGCTTCCTGCTCCCCACCTCTTCCGGATTCTCATCATTCCCATCCCATGCTCACCTGGCCAGACAGAATAGGAGAGTGTCATGGCAAAGACCACATAGCAGAATGGACCCTTCCATGGGTTTCCAGTGTCCTGAGCAGCCACCTGCGCCTCCCACCCTGGGGGTGCAGGAAGGATGGCTCAACCCTGTCTCTTCCTTGGTCTCAGAACCCACCTAAGTCAAAGTTAGGATGTGGAGACCCTTGGGCCACTCCACTGGGTGCCTGGTTGGGGTTGACCAGAGGCTGGGTATGGTGTAGAGAGATGGGAGTGGCAAGTCATGGAGCAGCCTGGGGGTGGGGGGGGGGGGTGGGATGGGCCACAGCCATGGCAACCAGGAAAGTGAGGGGTGGCACAGCAGTTCTCAGCTGCAAGGCTGCACAGGTGCCAGGGAGCATAGATGGCCAACATCTTGGCATCTGGATGGATGAGGCAGTGAAGCCAAGTGCTGGCAGGCAGTGCTCATTCCTTCCTTCCTTCCGTCATCTTAACATTTACTGAGCACCTACACATGGGCCAGCCACTGTCGTGGACTTTGGAATCTCAGCTGCGAACAAGGCAGACCTGACCTCTGCCCTCATCGAGCTTCATAGTCCAGGAGAGGTCAGAGAAGGGCTCCTTAGCTTGCAGCCTGGCTTTCATGGCCCCCTGAAATCTGACCTGCCCGCTTTCTCCACTGGGATGCTGTACTTATTGTCCCCCTTTCTAGCCAAGTGTCTGGAGCCAGTCCTTACCCACCAGCCTGGTCTCCTCTGTGCACCCCGCTGGCCACTTGGCCCGTCTAATAACTCCATTTCCTGGAGGGCAGTGGTGGGGACACTGAGTGTGGGTTGGTGTTGACTCATCCCCTACCGGGCCTTGGCCGCTCGGAGCTCCCACGCCGCCCCTTGGCCCACCTGTCTCCTGGGCTGTGAGATGGGAAGGTCCAGCAGGGGCGCCTGAGCCCCCGAGGTCCTGGCCTTGGCCCCTCCTGGGCACCTGTCATCATCTGCCAGGGCCGCTATGACAAATCCTGCAGGCAGTCAGCTTAAAACAACAGGAATTTATTGTCTCACACATTTTGGAGGCTTGGCGTACCAAACTTGGGGTCTCAACAGGCCATGCCTTCTCCCGAGTCTGTAGCTTTTGGGGCGCAGCTTGCTGGCAGTCTCTGCCTCCGTCAGTCCGTGACGTGTCCCCCTCGGTTTCCACCTGTGGCTTCTGCTTCACCTGCCCAGTTATCTGTCTCTCTGGATTCCCTCCCATTATGGGGACTCAGGGGATATAGGATTAAGACCCATCTTCATTCAATTTAGCCCCACCTAACAGGGATCTTTGGAGATCTTATTTACTAATGAGTCCATCGCTGCAGGACTAGGGGATTAAGCCCAAAACAAGTCTTTGTGGGGGACCCCATTCAATCTACCACACCCCTCTCCCTGCCACCCCTTGCCCTGGGCTGCTTTGTCCTCACACAACCCCTTGGGCTCGAACCCAGAACCCAAACACAGTGGCCTGGATGGACCATCTGCGGAGGGACTGCAGGAGCCTGCTCTGAATTGGAGCAGGGAGCAAGGGCGGGGGAGGGACAGGCGGAGCACAGGGGGTGCTGCCTGGCCCCCCTGCCCTTGTGGGGTTGAAAGCTCCAGCTCAGGAATCAACCCAAGGGCTGGTCCCGGCTCACACATCCTCGAAGCCGAGTCACAGCACAGCGGGCCGGGGGTGGGGGGAGGCGATGGGGAGAGGGTGCGGCTGGTTCCCACGGCCCTGCGACCACACCCCACACCCCACACCCTCCCCTGGTGCAACTGCATGTACATGCGTCTTGGGTGTTTGTGCGAACGTGTGTTTGCATACACGATTGTTTTCCATTTCCTTATGTTTCTGAGAGTGTGGTTGAGTCAATGAGCCTACATATGCTTTTGGTATTTATGTGCCTATACGTGTGTTTGTATGTGCGTGTCTCCAAGGGGTCTGAATTTGTGTGCTTTTGTGTTGACAGTGTGTGCATGTGTGTGGGGGGGGGGTAGGGGCTGGTGGATCCCCCCCTCCAACACCCTCTCCTCACAATGGCCAAAACATCCCTGGGGTCCAGCCTGGCATCTCCGGTTTGGTGACTCACCCCTAATCCTGGGTCCACGGAGCAGCCAAGGGTCTCCCTCCCCCCCACAGTCGGCGGGGCTCTGGGTCCCGAGCCTGCCTGGGTTTTCAGCCAAGAGACGCCGTGTCCCCTACCCCCGTCCCCCAGTGCTAGAACCAGCTGGAGCCACCCACATCCCCCATGGAGCCCCAGCCTGGCTGAGGGCCGGCGGAGCGGCTCCCGCACACACCCACTGAGGACCAGGGGTGGAGGCGGAGAGAGGGGCAGCTGCGGGGCTGCTGAGGCTGCCCCTCTGCGTGCCGGGCTGGGCTGCGGGTGCAGGCAGCGCCCCCAGCCCGGGGCTTCTGCTCTTCCTCACCGCCCTCGGTCCAGGTTTCTCACTGACAAAAACAAGGGGGCTGGTGCCAGCAGGACCACAGCGTACAGTTGCAGAGCCGTGCACTGCACAAACGCCCCTGGTTGAAGTGACCAGCGGCGCTGAGAGCCAGCCCGGCTTCTGCCTGGCGGACTGGGGCCCTCGGAGGAAGGGATGCCTTTTCCTTCCCACAAGACATAAGTTAGCTCACGAGGGCCTGAGCCCTCACGGGGTGTCCATTTGGAGGTTGGTGGACATGGGGAGAGAGGGGGCCTTGTACTAGTTCTCAGGAAGGGGCTGCCCCACCCTTCTGGCTGCGGCTGGAGCAGGGGTTGGCACCAGACTTGAGGACCAGCCCCACCCCACCCCACCCCATGTCCCGGTGTCCTTTGAGCTCTCTCCATCTCTCTCTGCAGAGAGATCTCTGTGACTCTTTCTGGCCCTGCTGCCCTTGACTCTTCTTCAAACCTTCTGGTGTAAGACCCAGCAGCACCCCCAGAGCCCTGCCCTGACCCCCTCTCCTCCCATTTTATAGACCAGGGACTGAGGCCCAGGGAAGTGCGTTGGCTGGCCCTCAAGTCCCCCTCCCTGCCCACATCTGCGACCCCTCTGGCCCCCTGCCCACCATGCCCGGCTCCCCTCCCACTTGGCCAAGTGCTTTTCCAGACCACACAGGTCTTAGCAGGGCAGAGATATAGGGAAGGAAATGGTGGCTCCAGAGGGAACAGCCTCGTCCACAGTTCCACAGTCAGGTTCAGACCCGGCCTCTCGGACTCCAATGCTGCACCCACTGCCCCTCACCTCTGCCCTAGCCACCCACTATGCCCCTACACGCTGCACTCATTGCCCCTCACCCCTGCACTCTGTGCCACTCGCCTGCACCCACCACCCCTCACCCCTGCACCCACTGCCCTTCCACCTGTTTCACTACGCTTCTACCTGCACCCGCCACCCCTCCACCTGTGCCTGCCGCCCCTCAACCCTGTACCTGATGCCTCTCACCCACACAGTCACCTTCCCTCACCCCATGACCTCCTAGCCACCCCTGACAGCGACACACGTTTCTCTGCTTTGCTACTCTTTATTTTGTTAGGAAAGTAGCTTGGGGGTGCCCGTTGAGGTGGGGAGTGGAGGACAGTAAGTAGCCCGCTCCCGTCCTGTTGGGTTGGAAAACCTGTGGGACACAGGGATGAGGCCATGAGGATGAGAGGCCCCCAGGTGGCCCTGTGCACTCCCCCACACCTGGGAGGCCCTCTGACCTCCTGTCCCCCACTCTAGGCTGGGGCCCTGGGGCATGCAGCGTTGCCCCCCTCCCAGGGCCACCCTCACCTGGGGACAGCTACAGGGGGCGGGTCCCCGGGCCCCTTACCCAGCCTCGGGCTCAGCTGGGCGCATTGAAGCGGTTGCTGTGTGGGGCGTCTCGGTAGAAGGGGTCAGCTGAGGTCAGGGTCCTGCAGGGGACCAGGGGGGCACCAGTGAGGGAGGGGTGGGGGTGGGAACAGGCCTCAAAGGGTCTGCCCGCCCCTCCCGCACACGGCCCGTGCTCAGCCCCGGGGGTCCAAGCCCCAAGCCTTCTTCGCTGGCCAACGCTGGGCCATGGACAGTACAAATAAAATTTTTGTGGAACCAAATTGAGCAGAGAGGAGGCAGAACCACAGTCCATTCCTCTTTGGGTCCCCCACCCCCACCCCCCACGCTGGAGGAGGGAGGCGCCACCTTCCCACGTGGGGGTGCAGATGCCGCAGGTTCTCCACGGGGCTGGGGGTGGCCTCCACGCGGGTGACCGGCTGGTTGAGGGCGTAGCCCCCCGGCTTCTGGGGCTGGATGCCCCCTCGAGTCCAGCCCTCCCGGTCCAGGCCCTTGGGAATGTTCTCGAAGTACCTGGAATGGGGGAGGGGGTGGGGTGTTGCCACGGGGGAGGGGCACTCAGGCTCACGGTCATCCGGTCCCCACAGCCTGCCCTGGGCCTACCTCACCCCTTCTAATGCATCGCCACTCGCCCTGCCCTGCGCTGGGACAGTCGCCGCTGTTGCCGCAGGTGGAAGCTGTTCCACCACGGCTCCCTGTCCCTGTCCTCACTCTTGCCAATCCCTCACTCCCAGGAGGGATTTCAAAGTGTGTGCCACCCCCCACACACTCCCCCCCCCCGGGTTGAAATCTTCCAGGGACTCTCTAGCACAGCACCCCCTTTGCCCTGGACCTCTGCTGACCCTGTAGCCTGTCCCCAGAGGGAATCGTGGCTCCCCAGGCTGCTGGCCTTTTCCCCCCTTCTGTTCCCAGCACTGTCTAAACTCAGGCCCACTCGGCTGGGCTCCTCCCCCTCCCCCTGAGCTGAGTGCCCTTTGCGCCCTACCCTGCCCCCAGCATCCCGACCCAGAGATGGCACATTAGATGGTAAAGTGTCACCTCTCTTCCTGGCCTGGGGGCATCTGAGGGTGTGTGTGGGGGGAGGTGAGGACCCCATCAGTTAAAATCTGCTTGATGGATGCATTCCATGGGGCATCCTACAGCAGAGATGGGATCAGGGGAGGATTTCTTGAGTTGGGCAGGATCTAGAGAGGGAGTCTGGTTAGATGGGGTGGGGGTGGAGCATCTTGTAGGCATGTGGAATTGGAGATTTGGGGGCAGGATGGAGAGAGATGACTCCCTCTCCATCCTGCCCTGTGAATGGAGGTTTGGGTTTCCCAGCTCAGAGGCTTTTTCCCTCCTAAGAATTATGCTTACTCTATCCTTATCCTGTAATGCCTTCCCCCACCCATTCCTAGCCCCGTGGTCCTTGCCTGTGGCTCTAAGGCCACCTCCTCCTGGAAGCCCTCCCTGATACACAGGACACTCATCCTTTGCCCAGGGCTCCCACCACACAGAGCTGACCTTTTGTGCTGATTTGAAAGGATGTATGCCCCCTAGAAAAGCCATGTTTTAATCTAAATCCCATTCCGTAAAGGCAGAATAATTCCTATTCAATACTGTATGCTTGAATCTGTAATTAGATCATCTCCCTGGAGATGTAAACTGATCAAGAGTGGTTGTTAAGCTGGATTGGGGGAAATGTGTCTCCACCCATAGGGGTGGGTCTTGATTACTTTCTGAAGTCCTATAAAAGAGGAAACATTTTGGAGAATGAGAGATCTGAGAGAGAGCAGAGCAGAGCGACATAGCCACGTGAAGCAGAGTCCACCAGCCAGTGACCTTTGGAGATGCAGAAAGGAACCACCCTGGGGAAAGTTGTTGGAACCCAGAGGCCTGGAGAGAAGGCCAGCAGAGATCACCCTGTGCCTTCCCACGTAAGAAAGACCCTCAGTGGAAAGTTAGCTGCCTTTTCTCTGAAGAACTATACCTTAACTAAATAAATCCCCTTTTATTGAAAGCTAATTCATCTCTGGTGTGTTGCATTCCGGCAGTCAGCAAACTACATCACCTTTAGAGACAGCACCGTGCCCATCTACTGTGGACAGGACGTGGTATGTCAGTAGATGCATTTCTTTGCCCCATTCAGACCCCCTGTTCTTCCCAAGCCCCATAGACTGACCGCCAATAGTCCACATTGCAGCTCTGTTGGGGGGCTACTCTTGGGTTGCCTGAGCAAGGAGGTACCCGGGACTTAATGTCACTCCTGGGGACAGTCTTTAACCAATGATAATTCCAAGTTGGACATTTTGCACTGCTTTGGGGAGTCTCCCCATGGGATATCTGGCTTATTTACGCACCCGTTATTGCCTGTTTTCCCTTCTCCTTTCCACTTCCCTACTCCTCCACACCCCCAATAAGCTGCCTGCATGCTCATCCTTGGGTCAGGGTCTGCATTTGGAGAAACCATGCTGGGACATTGTTGATCTTCTCCGCCAAGGCTGTGAGCTCATTGTGTTCGGCCCAGCCTCAGTCTCCCCATCTGTGAAATGGGTGCCAACTTTGCACCCCCAGACTTGGGCAGGGAAGGAGGGGTTCACCTTTGGTTGTAGGTGGTCAGGTACCGGTTATCCATGTCAGGGTCATAGGGGCTCCGGACGTAGCTGGGGTTGTTAAGGGTGAACCCTGTGGGCTTCTGCAGAAGAAGGGTGGGGGGTGGGGGGTGGGACGTCAGACCAGAAGGAGGGACGCTTAGGGGCGTGGGGGTGGGGGTGGGGGGTTGAGTGCACCAGGTCTCACCTTGTCCCCCACAGTCTCCTGGCCAAGCAGGGCCACGTTTGTCTGCTGCACCCTCTGGGGTGCCTGGAATTGCCAGGGTTTCATGCTGCTGGGTTCTGAGCAGGGAGGGGGTACCTGCAGGGGGGATGGAGGCAGGGTGGCAGGGCTGGCCAGGGGTGGGTGTAGCAAGGATGGATGGAGGGAGGGAGGGAGGGCAGAGGCTGGTGCAGCCCCGGGGTGCTCCAGCCTCACTCTCCCTAGCCATTCTTCCTTCTCCCCAGCCTGATGCACCGGTTCAGAGCTCACCCTTCACCTCCCAGCTCTGGGTCTTTATCCCTCTACCTGGGAAGCCCTCCCCCCGCTTCCACCCCGGGGCATCTCCAAGCACCCTCCTTCTCCCCACCCTTAGGTGCTGGTGGAGGGCCACCCTGACTGCTCCTCTTGGAGCATTCTCTTCTCTGAACCACTCACCCTGGGGGCCAGGGTCCTTTCATTTCCCCGGCTGAAACCAGTCTCCCGCTCGGACCCCCGGGTCAGCCCAGGCAGGAACTCATCTCCCTGGAGGGAGAAGAGCAAAGTAATGTGCAAACTGCCCCTACGGGAGGAACCCAAACCCCACCTCTCCCCACCCCACCCCTGCCACCCACTGCAGGTCTCTGCCCCCTGCTCCCGCCTCCAGCTCAGCCCCAGCTTACATGAAAGTGGGCCGTGGGAAGGAAATCCGACTTGGTGACACTCCTGCCCGGGAGAAGGGTCTGGAAAAGAGGCCCAGAGAGGAACCTTAGCCCAGCCGAGGCAGCTTGGCAGGACAAGCCTCTTGCCCTCCACCCTGCCTCTAGGCCCTCCCCACCGCGGCTGCCCCCAGCACAAATGGGTGCAATTGAGGTAACTGAGAAGAGCCGAGTTTGGGAGCCAAGAGCAGAAGGCGTGACTCTAAATGGGAACCAGCAGATCGGGGCTCTTGTCTGAACCCTGAGGGACCTTCTCCAGACCCCTTCTCCTCTTCAGGCTTCACTCTTCTCAGCTGTAAAATGGGGAGATTTTTTTACCCAGAACAGCTGCTCTTTCATCTTGTGTTGGAACAAAAGGTTCCCCGGCTCACTTTCTTTTTTTTTTAAAGCCAGAAACCCTAGAGTGGAGTATCTCCTGCAAGCTGGTGGGGCCCAGCCTGACTTACGGGGTCCCCAGGGAGAACCTGGGAGGGTAGCTGGAAGACAGTGGGGTTCTTGGCAGACCCTTCGGTGAAGCCCGTCCCCTCCTTAGCGCCGATTGATTTCTTCTGCAGCAGATCTGAAAAAGAGAGCGCCTGGTGCAGCCCCCAGGCCTTCTGGCCCCGGCCACATGGCCTCCAGGGACTAAGTCTGCAGGCAGGTGGGGAGGGGGGCTCAACTGGAGATCTGGAGACCTGACCCCCCCAGGATTGTGTTCCCAGGGCAAGGACTCCAGAAGCCAGGCCAGAGAACAAGAGAGGCAAGTGAAGGAAAGGTGGAGGTGGCAGGCCAGGAGCTGGCTGTGGCCAAGCCCAAGCAGCCTGCAAAGCAAGCCAAGTCCTTCTTTTTTGGGGGGGTGAAGGGTGGAGGGGGGGTGGCAGGACTGAGGCACCAACGTCATCCTGGGGGAGACTGTTCCCCCAAACCACCCACACATCCTTCTTTTTTCTCGCTCCAGGACCCCCTGAAGGTCTCTCTTAGGGCTCAAGAGGGAAGAGATGGGGCAAGGGAGATGGTTAGGAGCTCTAGGTGAGCCTACCTGGCTGGTTTGACGGCTCGTTGAGGTACTTGGAATTGTACTCAGAGGACATGAAACGAGGGCCCTGGAACCAGAGGCACAGAGTAAAGGGGACACGGGTTGGGGTGATGGCTTTTCGTGGTCTGAGCTCTGAGCTGCCTTGAGCAGACCTAGTGGGGTGTTCTGAGAAGCAAGACCCAGTGCAGCAGCGCTGCCATCGCTGGGACGGGGCATCGCAGTGCCAGAAACCCCACCATCAGCTGGCAGGTTCCCTTGCAACAATGAGCCCTCAGGTACTTACCACCCCGGGCTCCTAGGAAGGAGCGAGGGGACCCAGAGTCCCCAGGACCCAGACTTAAATGAGAGGAGAGAGACCCTGGGCTCTCGGGGTGCCAGGATGGCACAAGGGAGAGCAGAAGGCTTGGGTGTTAAATCACAAAATACATACAAGGGGCCCAGGGCAAGCCCTTGGATGCTGTGGTTTGTTTTGCTTTGTTTTGTTTTCAAAGAATTGAATCGTTTATATGTAATATCCATAAACACTGCTATTCTCTACCTCTTCAGGGAGGTAATTTTCTCTTATTATCATTTTGTTTCATTTTTTATAAACAACAACTTGAATTCGGCTTGCATGAAAGGGTTTCTGATATACTTTTGTTAACCAAACAGAACATGGATATATATATATATATTTTGGGGGGGTGCATAGTCCGGGAATCGAACCCAGGTCTCCCACATGGGAGGCTAGCATTTTACCACTGAACCGCCCATGCACCCAGAGCACAGATATTTTGTTTTACAACTTGCACCTAAGATACCCGTCCACATAGCCGGGCCGTTAGTTGTCACAGCAATTTGGAACTATTGTTCGAGATATGCATGGCAGTTTACATTTCCAAATCTCACTGAGAAAGGATGACTGTGATATGGCAAAGCTGTTTTGTAAATATCAGATCCTTCACCCTCCCCAGCTTTACTGGTGTCCTGAACCCACACAACATCAGCTTCTTAAGTGAGCATGTGTCTACCCAGGCTCGAGGAGGGAGAAGGAGGGGGATCCCGCCCCCATGCCCGGCCCCACAGCCCTCGGCCAGCCGGGCCCCACCCCACTCACATGCTGGCCATTCTCCCACTCCGGCGAGCCCTTGGCCTGCTGCTGGCGCAGCAGGGGCACGTCCTCGGGCTCCAGCCCCACGATGCCCTGTGCTCCATAGTCCCGGGTATCGAAATGGACCTTCCTGACCTAGGAGAAGGGAATAGCCCGTGAATCTCCAGGACCAGGCAACAGGATTGCAGTTACCTCCTCACTCAGGTTCTGCTCCAGAGACTCTTCCCCACAGCTGCAGGGGCCCCTTTTCAATGAAGTCAGGTCACGCCCCTCCTTGGCTCAGAGCCTGCGGTGCCCCCATCGCGGTCAGAACCCCCACAGCCTGACACAGATTGGCAGGGGCTCCCCACGCCCCTCCAGCCACCCTCTTACTCGCTGTCTCTCATCATGTCCCCGCCTCAGGGCCTTTGCATTTGTTGTTTCCAATGGCGTGGAACATGCTTCCTCCGGAAAGCTGCAGACCTCCCTCAAATCTGTCAAATGTCACTGTAGCAAGCTCTTTCCTGACCCTCCTGATCGGCAGTTACGGTCTCCTCACCCCTGCTGCACCCCTTACTTCTTCCCTGTTGTAATTTTCTCCCAGCACTTATTGCCTTCAAATATAGAGAGATGTTCAGGATATATTGGTTGAATGAATGAATGAATGAATGAGTCTCCATTATGTCAGTGATGATGACAATACAAATGCTAAAGATGATGGCAATATTGATGCTAGAAATGAAGAAGATGGGGATGATACGGACAAAAGTGTGACAATAGTGATGGGTCAATGGTGGCGGCGACAGAGATATGGGCTCAGAGACGCAGAGGGGAGTGGGAGGAAGTGGTGGGGCTGGGGACGGGGACAGGGATGAAGGTGATAAAGGTGAGTGGACCCCCCCATCCCCCCCACCCCACCCCACACTGTGCCCAGACATCTCAGCCCTGCCCACGCGCTGAGAGTGCAGTCCCAGCCTGCTGGAGGGATTCCCACCTCTCCCCTCTCCCATCCTAGGGCTGCCCCCCTCTCCCCTGGCCCTGCTCCAGCACTGACCTCCTTGGTGAGGGGACCCACACTGGCCTTCTCCCGTGTGTAGCCAGAACCTGTCCGGTGCATGTTCCAGGGCAGTGGGCTCCGGCCATCGGGCACCTCCAGCGGGCAGTAACTCTGATCGGTCACTGTCTGGAAGTTGTCCCGGACTTGCTCCCTGAAGGTGGGGCAGGAGCAGGAGCTAGGACCCACCAGAGCCACCCGCCTGTGCCGTTGGGGGCTACACTGCTTGACCCCCTGGGAGTTTCTCCTACCTCCCTCAAACCCCCCCTGCAGAAGCTTCAGGGTCCCAGCCCCAGGTCGGGCAAAACTCAGCTTCCCATCCGCGGGGCCTGGAGTGGGTCTGATGAGCTCTGATGTCCCTAAGAGTTAAGTCCTAGTTGGTGGCGGCCGAGGAGGAGGAAGTTGTACAGACCGTACCCCATAGCTGGGTTGTCCAGAGCGTCCAGATTGGCTTGGTAGGAGACCATGGGCCGGTAATTGGATTTGTAGCCTGTGCCTACGTGGTTGCCCGTTCGGGGCCTGAACTCCTCCCGACCTGCCAGGGAGTAAACGGGGAGGCCACGGGTCACGGTGCTGGGTCAGGAAAGAGCAGGGCTTCCCAGCTGGGGAAGCCCCCGAGGAGCCCAGGGGTCCATGAGCAGGAGTGGGTGGACAGGGCCTGGAACAGAAACTGGTCTCTTGGGACTGTGACAGCAGGAGGTGGTGTCGACACAATGGGGACGAAGTCACCGAGACAGAATCCCAAGAATCCCACCGACAGCATCAGAGGAGGGGGCAGCGTTGGGGGGAGGGGGTGCCAGCCTGCCGATATGGTTGTGGGCATGCTCTCCGGCCGGAGGGGGGCTCAGGAACCAGCGGGGCTGCCCCTCTTCAGTGTCCTGGAAGGGGACCCCAAACAAAGGCGTCCTCACCATAGGCCGTGCAATAGCTGGTGGCGTAGAATTTCAGGGGGTCCGTGCAGCCCCCTGAGCTCATCTTCACATAAGGGGAGACGATCCCCAGGGGAAGTTTCCCCATCATGATGCTGAAGGGCTTGGGGCCCAGGGGGGCCTAGGAAGGAAGCACAAAGAGCCTGGTCAGCCCAGCAGCCCAGGGGGCCTCTGACCTGTCCCAAACCCTGCCTGTGGCCACCCCAGAGGTGACAATCAACCCCCAGGGTGGTCGTCCCTCCTCCCGGAGGGGGGGTTGCCTCTCTTCCCACCCTCCCGTCTGAGGCCAGGAAAGAGCAGACAATCGTCACCACTCACCTCGGGTTGACTTGTGTTTCATTTCACCCGCCCCGCCCCTGCGTGGTAATTCTCCCTATCCCCCGTTTACAGCTGGGGGAAACGAGGCTCCATGGAATTAAGAATCTGCTCCCAGGAAGGGGTGAACCCAGGAATCGAACCCAGGATATCTGACTCCTGCGCCCCCCAGTTTTAACTACCACATGCCCTCCTCTTGGGAAATGAATGACCGGAGAACTTTTGGCCACGCCCCCCACCCTACCCCTAAAACCCCAACCCCAACCCCAACCCCCCCATCCCCTTTGTCTGCCCCTCAGCTCCCTCTGCCTTCTCTGCCTCCCCCTGGAAGTCCGCCCCACTCTCCCGGGGCCCAATCGCACGGGCTCCACCCTCACCTGCCCTCCACAGTGGCTCTGAGGTCCCAGCCAGAGGCGGCAGGAGGCAGGAGCTGCTCCAGAGAAGCGGGAGGTGGCCCAGCCTGGAGAAACAGTACGTTGCCTAGCAACCGGCGCCTAGCAACGGCGTCCCCACGCCTCTTGGTGGGCGGGTGGGGGCAGAGCCCTCAGAGGGGCTGACCTGACCAGGATCGGGCGTGGGGGGGGGTGGGATGGGGAGGGATGGGGGCCCCCCTACGGCCCCCCACCCCCACGTGCCCAGCCTTCCTCGACAGAGCCCGAAGCGTTGCCGTTAGCGAGTGACATGAAATAAAAGACAAGCCCTCGCATTCATCCAGTGCCCGCTTCTCGCCGGGCCCTTTACCTCCCTCACCACCCCCAGCCCTCTGAGCCGCTCTGCCTAGGAAGCTATGATCAACCCCTTGTTTTCACGGGGGGAAATTGAGGCTTGGACGAGCCAAGCGAGGTGACTGGTCCGAGAGAGCCGCGGAGTTAGGATTCAGGGCGTGGGTGCAGCCCACCCCACCCTCACCCTCTTCTGCCTCTTAGTAAATTAGCATTTTACTAGGTTCGCCCAGAGCCAAATCTGTGCGGCTCACTTTTTCTCATTGACTCCTGCACGCCCCAGAACCACCTGTGAACAGGGTACGATTATTCTTGAGCCAATGAAGCACAGCTGTGGAGAGCAGCGCCAACCCCGAGATCTGTCACCCCCGATGGGGTGCTTAGCCTCTCCAAGCCCACAATTCTTCTCTCCTCCCCAGCCGGGGGAGGGAGCTGCTCCCGCCTCCACGGGCTGCTGGAGAATTTAATGAGAGTGGCCATCGGGCCCCCGGCAGATAGGAAATGCTCCCTGGCGAAAAGCTGAGATCCTTTGCCTCATTTGGCAGACGGTAAGCATGAAGTTGGGGGGCAAAGGGTGGGTAGAGGCAGAGAGAGCTGGACGCCACTGTGCAGGGCCCCTCCTGGGTCCCCCTCTGCCCCACCCCACCCCACCACCACATTGGCCTTCCGGCTTGTAGATGCTTCACATCTGGGTTTAGGGTGCACCTGCCAGCCTCCGTGGTGTGAACCCTCCCGTGAAGGCTGATTTCAAGTTACCCACACAATGTCACCGAGCAGGGAGTTCGGGGGGAGGAACCCACCGCTGTGACAGTCACCACCAAACAGAAGCATTTAGGCAGAAGTAATCTTAAGAGCATAAATAAGAGCGACGCGTAGAAAAATCATCCGGACGTGACGAGTTCTGAGTTTTTGCCTTTCTTTGTAATTTAATTGATTGCATTGTAAGTGTCTGTAATGGAATTTGTAATATTGGCTGCATGTAACAACTGGCCTGCAAATTTCCTGAAAACTTCAACTTCAGCTCTCCTGGGCCGATGTGCGCTGGCTCCAGCACGGTCCAGCTCCTAGGGGGAAGGAGCGGGGGGGGGGGGGGGGGGTGAGGGGAGGCCATTGGCAGAGTGCCACCAGATGGCTTTGCAGTGCTCACCCTGCAGTGAGCAGGCTTGCTGGGTGGCTTGTGGTCACATCTGACCCCTGCACCCTTTACAGAGAGGCCCTGGGTTCTGAGGGCTCAGGTCCCAGTGGGGGAATACCGAGCAAGCAGAGGGGCGGCAGGGACCCACCCTAAGCAGAGGCAGTCCTGTTCAGGACCAGAGGCTGCAAGGACGCAGCCGTGAACGTGTCCAGCCCTGCCCTCCAGTGAGGGCTGGCTCCCGGTATGGTGAGGCAGGCTCACATGTCCTCCACCCAGAAAACACAAGGGAGGGTGAGATGGTCACAGGTGGGTGCCTACCCAAGCCAAGGGAGAGGGTGGCCCTCCTCAGTGCATTGCTAGAGAGAGACGTGGTTACAACCAAGAGCTCTGAATCTGCAGCCAGCTGGCATGGGCCCTGGCTCTGCCACTTAGTAGCTATAAGACCTTGTCCATGCTACTGGTGCCTCAGTTTCCCCATCTGGAAAACGGGGTGGTCATGCTACCTTCCTGTGGAGCTGTGGTACATATAAGCCCCTCAGCCCAGCTCCCAGCACATGGTAAGTGCCATCTATGGGTCAGGGAAAAGCCCTGGGGAGGGGTGCCTGTTGGGGGTAAATTCTGAGATGCTGAACTATTTGCATATACCTGGAACTTCAGGTATTTGTGTGACACCTGAGACTCAGAGTTAGAACTCTGAAGGTATGAAAGTCAACATTGCCCTATACAGCAACTGTTTAAAAAGTTGCAAAAGTGACCAGACTTCAACTCGAGATATGAATGAAACTGATCTGGATAGGACTAAGGTAAGTTAGAATACAGGGTAAAAGATGATAGAGTCTATATTTTAAAACTTCAACTTCTGTGTGAGACCAAAGGAAGAGATGTTTACTTGGTGCAGAATTTATATTTTTGGTAGTGCATTATCTAATTTATCTCGCATGGTCAGTTTATTCAGACACTAAAATTATATGGAATCTTGACTAGGGCATGAGATCTTGTTGGTTTGTACAGGTTAGTGTGATGCCCCAATATATCCCAGAGTAATTTTTGGCAGAGAATAAGAAATTATTTGCAAAGTCCCCTTGGGGGACCAGGAAGAAATGAGGAAATACTGAACTTCCCAAGCTGAGGAATTCCTGATATTCTCACGAGCAGTGGGGACAACCAATTCAATAGGCTGAGCCCTTGATCTTGGGATTCACCCCTAGGAAACCTATTCCTGCAAAGGAGAAGCTAAGCCTACTTAAAATTATGTCTAAGAGTCACCCCCAGAGAACCTCTTCTGTTGCTCAGATGTGACCTCTCTCTCTAGGCCAACTCGGCAGGTGAACTCACTGCCCTCCCCTCTACATGGGACATGATTCCCAGGTATGTAAATTTCCCTGCCAACGTGGGACAGGACTTCTGGGATAAGCCGGAACCCGGCATCGTGGGATTGAGAAAGCCTTATTGACCAAAAGGGGGAAGAGAGAAATTAGACAAAATAAAGTTTCAGTGGCTGAGAGATTTCAAACAGAGTTGAGAGGTTAACCTGGAGGTTATTCGTACACATTATATAAAATAGATATCCCTTTCTAGTTTATGGTGTATTGGAGTGGCTGAGGGAATTACCTGAAACTGCTGAACAGTATTCCAGTAGATTTGATTCTTTTTTAAAAAAATTTTTTTTATTGTGAAATATGTATACAAAAAAAGCAATAAATTTCCAAGTACATTTTAACAAGTAGTTATACAACAGATTTTAAAGTTTGGTATGGGTTACATTTCCACGATTTTTCGGTTTTTCTTTTAGTTGCTCCATGACACTGGAGAGCAAAAGAAATATCAATATAATGATTCAGCAGTCATACTCATTTGTTAAATCTTATCTTCTCCGTTATACTCCTTTTTTTTTTCTGTGATAAACAACATATATACAAAAAGGCAATAAATTTCATAGTACATCACAACAATTAGTTGAAGAATAGATTTCAGAGCTTGGTATGGGCTACAGTTTCAGGTTTTTACTTCTGGCTGTTCTAAGGTACCAGAGACTAAAAGAAATATCAGTATAATGATTCAGCACTCATACTCATTTGTTAAACCCTACCTTCTCTATATAAGTCCACCATCATCTTTGATCTTTCCCCCACTCTTTAGGGGTATTTGGGCTATGCCCATTCTAACTTTTTCATGTTGGAAGGGGCTGTTGATAATATGGGGTAGGGGGATGGAACTAGTTGATGTTCTGGAGAGGCTGGGCCCTCTGCAGTTCAGATCTTATCTGGTTCAGGGACCCAGGTTTCTGGAAAGTTACCCTACTCCATGGAATCTTTGTAGAATCTTACATAACGCCCTAGGTGTTCTTTAGGATTGGCAGGAATGGTTTTGGCTGGGGTTTGGCAAGTTATGGTGGGTAGCAATGTCTAACTGAGGCTTCCATAAGAGTGGCCTCCAGAGTAGCCTCTTGCCTCCGAACTCTCTCAGCCACTGATACCTTTTTAGTTGAAGTTCTTTTCCTCCTTTTGGTCAGGATGGCATTGTTGATCCCACACTGCCAGGGTCAAGCTCATCCTTGGGAGTCATCTCCCATATCACCACCAGGGAGGACTTCACCCCTGGATTATCCTTGATTCCTTTTTTTTTATTTTTTTGTTTTCCATGGGCAGGCACCCGGAATCGAACCCGAGTCCTCTGGCATGGCAGGCGAGCGTTCTTGCCTGCTGAGCCACCGTGGCCCGTCCTAGCCTTGATTCTTGAAGACAATTGTATACCCATACAGCTTTCACAGTGTGACCGGGAATTGTGAAAACCTTGTGGCTGATGCTCCCTTTATCCAGGATATGGACAGATGAGAAAATAAAAATAAGGACAATAAATAAATAAATAATGGAGGGAGGGATAAGGGGTTAAAAAAATTGGGTAGATTGCCACAACAGTGGTCAATGAGAGGGAGGGGGCAGGAGTACAGGATGTATGGGATTTTTCTTTTGTCTTTTTATTTCTTTTTCTAGAGTGATGGAAATGTTGTAAAAATGATCACGGTGATGAATACACAACTATGTGATGATAGTGTGAGCCACTGATTGCATAATGTGGATGGAGTGTATGTGCATGCAAATATCTCAAGACAAAAATAAAAAGTAAAAGAACCGGCTTCTGCTCCTGGCTACCCGTGTAACTCTGGGCTTCACCTCAAGGAAGGTGTTTCTCTACCTGGAAGCTGCAGGGATGCTGGGTGAAATGCCTTCTGCAAAGTGTCCCTGGGCAGGTGGGGGCATTGCACAAGGCTGGGGGTGGGGTGGGGGGCACACCAGGTGGAAGACGCCCCGCAGGGGCAGAGGTGGGGAAGTGCCCCCATGCTAGAGTTGGGATGGTTTCCTGCTGCTGCAGCACGGGGTGTGAACAGGAGGGCTCACCAGGGAAAGAAACCTCCGGGGAGGGGGACGCTGCAGCCAGGTTTTCCTTTTAGCATTTGCTGGAGTGGGGGTGGGGGGGAGAGGGTGTTCAGAAAGGTGCGAAATCTTTCCTTAGGGCTGTGAGGGAAACTTATGGCTGCAGAGGCGCGCCTGGCCCCTAAGCTAACGAAAGACTTGCAGAAATTCGGTGACCCGGCGGGCTCACGTTCCCCTAGGCAGCTGGGCGGGCCTCCCCGTGGCCTGTGTTTTTTTGCTGTGTGGCGGCACCCAGCGGTTCTTTCTCGGAACTGCAGGACAAGCCACAGGTGCTGCCCTAATAAGGCAGGAGGTGACCCCAGCCACAAGCCCTGGCGCCTGCCTCAACCCCCAACCCTCCAACCCCTGCTCTCTATAGCAGAAGTGGGGGAGGGAGGCTGGGCGCCTAGGGGCCGGCTCACCTGGGTGCTGGTCCCAGCTGTAACCGAATTGCTGTGGGAATTTTGGATCTCTTGTCTCTGACCTCCGTTTTCTATCTGCAAAATGAAAGAATGGACTAAACGATCTTTCCAGATTTGATTCCAGGTTGGAGATTCTGGGCCCACCGCACCCCACTTCCTTCCCATTTATTAAACATTTCCTTCTGTTAGAGGCTGAACTAAGCGTTTCAGATGCGTCCCATGTTACATATGCAGGAACTGCCTGAGACGTCACAGGCAGTAAGGGGTGGAGCCAGGATCCAAACTTGGGCTCCACCCCAGGCCTTCTCAATGGACCCCATTTGCAAATTCAAGTGCAAGTGCTGGGACTGTAGCAGTGAACTTTTATCACCACATGGTCAAGCTCAGTGATTTTCCAAAGGGAGAGACTGCTCAGGCCTCCCTTTCTAAGCCTGCCCAGTTCTGAGCAATGAGATTTGCTCTTGTTTCCTTCTTTTAAGAAGGTCAGGGGGCATGGAGCCACTGGCGCCGGCCGGCTACCTCCCCTCTGAAGCCTGGAAGGTTGAAGCCCATGGAGCTCCTTAGCAGCCCCAATGACCAATCCTGGCTGCGCCTGATGCAGTCTCTGAGGCCAAAGGGCACAACCATTCGACTGAGTCCTGAACTGAGACAGATTCAGTGGTCTGGGCTGCGTGGGCTTCGGTCCCGAACAGAGGATTAAGTCGGGCAGATGAGAAAGCACGAAACCAAAGCGTTTGTCGTTTTGCTTTGGTTGACACTTGTCTTCCTGGCTGGTGTCAGAGAACAGAGCCCAAATTCTTATCAGACAGAGACACATAAGCAGGTCTCAGCTGAATGCAAGGAAAAGCTTTTTTTCTTTTTTTTAACATGGGCAGGCACCGGGAATCGAACCCGGGTCCTCTGGCATGGCAGGCAAGCAGTCTTGCCTGCTGAGCCACTGTGGCCCGCCCAAGGAAAAGCTTCTTAACACACCAAACCATCTAACAGGGGAACGGGCTGCTTTGGGAGAGTGAGTTCTCCATCCTAGGAGGCAACCAAGTAGGAGCTGGATAGGATAGCAAACTCTCACTCAGGGTTTATAAGGCACCAGGCCCTGGTTTCTCAGGGTTTCACACTGTTAGCAAATTTCAGCCTTGCCATATTCCTATATGGTGTGTAGTAACAACATCTCGATTTTACAGATGAAGGAATTGAGGCACCAGAGAGGCTGAGTAACTGGCCACCCAGCTGGTAGGAGGGGAGCTGGGATTAGACAGCAGGCAGGCTGGCTGCAAAGGTCATGATGGCGGCCACTTCGTCACTGCTTCTTGGGTTGAGCTTAAGGTTTTCCAAGTTATTTTCAAAATCTGACCTTCAATGACAGTTTAGAAAAACACTTTTTTTAAAAAAAAAAGTCATTCCTCCTGTGCTCTCCCTTGCACCCCAGCTCCTTGGCCTGTGTCGGGCACTGCTGGGCAAGAATCCACACAAACATAAAAGATTCGAAATCATCCAAATCAGCCAAAATGATTATGAAGCTGGAAGCAGGTCTCTAAGGTGCAGGTGAGGGAACTGGGCACTCATGACCAGGAAGCAGGGGTGGTGGTGCAGATGGGTCTTAATTGTACTCATATGTTGAGGCTGGGGCAGGCACAAAGGGCAAGGGGGTGCTGGAGCAGGGGCTGGGAGCAGGGGATTAGATCAGAGGCTGTGCCCAGGGAAGGCCTGGGAGGAAAAAGCAGGGGCATGAGTGCTGAGTAAACCGAGGACACAACTCTGGCTCCTTCCTGAGCCTCTTCTACAGCATGGGCTTCAAGTCCAACTCCAGCATGAACAGTGCTGTGTGACCTTCGTTAAGTAACCACCCCTCTCTGGACCCATTGCCTGTGAAATGAAGGGGTTAGGTCAGAACTGGAGGTTTAGCCAGTTCGTTTGTTTTGAGTTTGGGTTGGGTTGTTTATTTGGCCTCAGAACTCTTTCTTCAAGTGGATATTTGGCTCCGATATCCAAATGATGGTGGGCTCCATGTCCCCCTCCCCTTCTCTGAGCCAGCAGGATTCCAGTCCACCCTGTTGCAAGGTCTTTCCTTGCTGCCTTACAGCAGGGGAGGCAGAGGGCAGTTTGCCCTGAGCTAGCCCTCTGGGGTCTGCTAACCCTGCACTGACAGTTTCTCCCAGGACCCCAATGTTCTGCAAATAGAGCTTACCAAACCCCTCATTCTACCGATGGGAAAACCATTTCTGAACCATTCTGGATTCTTCTGTGCCGAGCTTGACAAGCCTCCACCAGTTCAGGTGCCCTACTGTGTGATCACTGCAAACTGGGCTGCTCCAATTGCCCCTTCCTGGTGGGACATGGACTAAAGGGGACCAGGGCTCATTTGGGGGAACATCAGGAACCAGGGTTGGATGGGGATCTGGAGGTCACTGGGTGGTCTGAGTTCTTGCAACCACTTCTCGGTTTAGTCCTGGACAGAGGAAGGTGCTCCACCCGCTGGGCTCAGCTACTCTGAGAATGTTCTGGAAACCGAGCCAGGGAAAGTGGACTCAGAGGGTCTTGGGTCTGAGTGACGTAGCTGTGAAGAGCTTGGCTTGGGGACCCCGCAAGGTCCTGCATTCGGACCTTAGCTCCTTCGCCTCCCTCTCCTTGCCTGTGACATGAGGATGGCAGCTGCTCCCTATTGGGAGAGCTAAATGAGGCGAGATAAGAAAGGTGCTGGGCATGTGTTTGTCCAGGAGGCCATGGGGGGACTGTGGGTATGAAGACTGGACCCAGGGAGTGGAATAGAAGCTGGCCAGGGCTGCAGCTTCCACTGTCCACCTGTCACCCGTTCCCAGTTTCCCTCTACTGTGACTCGGTGCCCTCCAAAGGACCACTGCCTTAGCCAGGCGGGAGAGCTGCCCAGGACTGGGGTCTTAAAACGCCCACCTTTAGAAAATGCTTTTCCAACTCTGTTCACTGCTCCATGTCACTGCTGGGAGCTAAAATAGCCCCAGTCTACTGGTCCAGCCTCCCTTTTTTCTCTTTCCTGAAAGGCAATGCTTCCCTTGTTGGGCTCGCCACCCGGTGTCGGTTTTTGTAGCTCATTCCCTGCCCCCTCTGAGGGTGTTTCCTGGAAGAACTCCATTGAGTGTGCTGGTGGACTCTCTGTTTCTGCCTGTTCTGCTCTTTACTGTCTCCTCTGCATGCACTGGTTGATCTCACCAAAGGATGAAAAATTCATGACTCCTGGGAACGATGAAACGAGACGGAGTGCAATATAAGAATCCAATCCCGGTGCTCGAATGGGATATGGAGATATTCTTGGCCGCGGGATCAGCAAGTAGGTCCAGTAGAGAGGTAAAGAGGGTGGGTCCTGAGAGTACCGAGGTCTGGGTTCAAATCTCAAGCCCTTTATTAGGTAGGTAGCCTGGGAGAACTCACTCAACCTCTCTCAGCCCGTCTCCTTCACTGTAAAACAGGGTCACAGATGACCCAAGTTCGTAGAGTGAGCTGAGAACTCAGTAAGGCGATGTTCCCGAGCTCAGTACACAGCCTGACCATATAGAAAGCACCCAGTAGCTGTTTATGATCATCATCCCATTCTCTGGTCTCTTCTGCTGCCAGATATGGGCCACGTCATCAGTTCAGGCCAACTTGCCATGCGAGGGATTGACAAATATTGCTCCCATGAGGTGCTTAAGAGTGGGGGGTGTGTCTTCAGTCTCTCTGGGTGAAGAGCATCCACTGAGATGGCAGAACCAAAAGAGAGAAGGCGCCTGGGCCACTCAGTCATTGCATGGGGGTCAGCTGCCCAAGGAGTGCCACCTTGCTTGCACTGGTCTGTGAGGGGATAGAGAGATGAATCTTGTGGCTTTGAGCCCCTGAGATTTGGGGCTTCTTTTGTTACTGCCACATGAGCAAAGACAAGAAGACTTGAGAACCTTGGGAAGGAAGTTTGGATGTGATCCTGGCATATGGAACTCACTGGAAGCAGGGAGATGAGCGGCCCACTGGAATTTTGAGGGAACGGGAATGCCAAAGAGCCTGGTCTTTCAAAAGCCTGTGACTTCTTGAGCCTTAAAACTTCCCTGGGCAGGAAGTGAGCTGAGAAATCAGCCCAACCCTCAAGGAGGGCAGAGCCCACTACATACACATCAGAAGGGACCGAGGGGGACAGTAAAGAAGGCAGAGCTGCTGCATGTAGACAAAGTTGCAGCGAGCTCCTTCTAGAGAGTTGAATCAGAGCTCTTTCCCCATGCCACTGCAGAAGCCTTCCCAGTACCTTCCCAGTGACTGCTGGTGCCTCCTATTCTTCCCTCTTCCTAGTGGGTCAGGCTACCCTGCCCCTCCTCCCTGTTTGAGTATTGAGTGTATGGGGAGAGCAGATCACTTGCCTTGTACATTCATGCATCTTTAGATCAAGGAGACACCTCTAGGCCTGCTAAAGAGAACTCAGGACCTCCCTTAAGTCCCTGGACTCTTGCCTGGAGGTGGTGGCTACACATCGGTTGGGATTTTCTTTCTTGGAAAGGGGGTAAATGGGTGCTGTGTAGGAAGGAGGAGGAAGAGTGAATCAAATGCAGTATTTGGAGACCAGAGGGTAGACTGTGGTGAGACTTCTAGCAGTCAGCCATATCCAATTCTCTTGTCCTTCTTGGACACCCAGAGAAAGACACTTCTCATGCCCCATGCAACTTTGGGGTTGAGGCATTTGAGAATGGGTGTGAATTCTCCATCCTCTCTCATCCCCTCTGGTGGCGACTGGGGAACCCCGCGTTGAGATGGTAGAGCTCAAGGACGTAAGGAGGCTGGATCCCTGGGTCACCATACAAAGAGTTGCCTTGTTCACATTGGGCTTGGTCCAAGAAGGAACAAACCTTGCTTTATTAAGTCATGAAAACTTGGAGGTTTATTTATCACCGTCAATACCACAGTCCTCTGAAGGGAAGCTTGTGGTGAGCCTGCACGAAACAACCCAGGGAAAGCATAGGGTCCCCTGACTGGTGGGCCTCTCTAGTGGACTTTTCTCTTGGAAGGCAGGGAACAGTCCTGTCTGGGAAGACAATCAGAGGGATGTGCTCTAGTTTGTAAGCTGCCGGGATGTGATATACCAGAAATGGAACTCCTAAGGGTTTCGGCAGCAGATTGGAGCTGATGAAAGGATAAGCAAAATGTGGTATACATATGCAATGGAATATTATTCAGTTGTAAAAAGGAATGAAGTTCTAATACGTGGACAACATATATGAACCTTGGAGTCATTACGTTGTGTGAAAAAAAAAAAAGCCAGATACCAAAGGACAGATGTTGTATGATCTCACAGTTCTAGTTTGCTAGCTGCTGGAATGCAACACACCAAGAGATGGATTGGCTTTTAATCAAAGGGGATTTATTTCTTTAAAAACATGTAAGCCTTCAGAGGAAAGGCAGCTAACTTTCAACTGAGGTTCTTTCTTACACGGAAAGGCACAGGGTGACCTCTGCTGGCCTTCTCTCCAGGCCTCTGGGTTCCAACAACTTTCCCCGGGGTGATTCCTTTCTGCATCTCCAAAGGCCTGGGCTGAGCTGCGAGTGCTGAGATGAGGTATGCTGAGCTGCTTGGGCTGTGCTACATTGCGCTCTCTCATTGAAGTGCCAGCCAATTAAATCAAACATCATTCATTGCAGCAGGCACACCTCCTAGCCGACTGCAGATGTTATCAGCAACAGATGAGGTTCACATGCCATTGGCTCATGTCCACAACAACAGAACTAGGCACCTTCACCTGGCCAAGTTGACACCTGAACCTAACTACCACACTCACTGATAGGAAATAATTAGAATAAACAAATTCAGAGGCTCAGAAACAAGAATACAAGTTACCAGGGACAGGGGGAGAAAATGGAATGGGGAGTTATTGCTTAACTGGTAGAGTTTGTGTTTGGAGTAACAGAAAAGTTTTGGTAATGGATAGTGGTGCTAGTAGTACATAGTGAACGTAATTTAACACCACTGAATTATATATTTGAAAGGGCATAGTGGAAAGGGCAAATTTTAGGTTGTATATACGTTGCTAGAATAAAAATTTTTAGAGTACCATGGAATTGCACAACATAGAAAGCTCCAGTGTAAATGATAGACTATAGTTAATAGTATAATTATGATAATATTGTTCCATCAATTGTAACAGAAGTACCACACTAACGCAAAATGTTAATAATAGGGACATCTGTGTTTGTGGGAGTCGTGGTTTGTTTCTGCATGACTGCTCTGTAAATCTACAACTTCTCTAATAAAAGAAATTTCTTTTTGCAAAATGTACTACAAAATTCAAGAGTCCAGGGGAGGGACAGTGATTGTGGGGGACAGACTAATGAACCCTCAAAGATGTCCACATTGAAAAAAAAAAAGAATCTACCACATATCTGCCAACAGATGAATGAGTAAACAAAATGTGGTATATCCATACAATGGAATATAACTCAACCATAAAAAGGAATGAAGTAGAGTAGCTAGCAATGCTGAATGGTGTGTGAATGTGGTGGAAAGGGGTAGTGTAGAGTCATGTATGTCACTGGAAGGAAAGTTGGAGGTTAAACCATCAGAATATGTAACACAGTCAATCTTTTGGTGGATATGTGTTAGATTTCTCTAGAGAAAGAGAACCAACAGGAGAGACCTGTAAATATAGATTGATAAAGGTGTCTCACACAGCCATGGGAATGGAAGAGTGCAAAATCCGTAGGGCAGGCTGTGAAGCTGGTGGCTCCAATGAAGGGTCTGGATGAACTCCAGAGGAGAAGCTCTCTGGCTGAAGAAGCAGTGCAAGAGTCTCTCTTCTTCCTTAAAAGCCTTCAACTGATTGGACTATCTCGTGGGAGACATGCCTTGGCTTAGTTGATTGCAGATGTTATCAGCCACAGAAGCAATCAACTGACTGATGATGTAATACACCAGCCTTCTGGTTTATCCACCAGCCATGGAATATCCTCACAGCAACGGTCAGGCCAGTGCTTGTTTGACCATACAACGGTGCACCGTCACTTGGCCAAGTTGTCACCAGAACCCCATTACAGTGGGCAATATCTGTGATTAACTGTACAAATATTAAAAAGTTCTTTCATGAACTAGAATAGATGTACGACATGAGTACAAGGAGTTAATGATAGAAGGGTATGTGGGGGGAAATGTCCCTGTTGCAAACTATGGGCTTTCATTAACAGTAATATTTTAACACTCTTTCATCAATAGTAACAAACGTATCATATGAACCCCATGGGTCAATAATATGGGGGGATAAGGAATATGGGAGGATTAGGGTTTTATTTATTTATTCTTTTAGTATTTCTTTTCTGGAGTAGTGAAAATGTCCTAATTTTGACATGCGGCTACATGCAAAGCTATCTGATGATACGGGGAACCAGTGATCAAACACTTTGGATGGTTTCTATGCTATGTTGTTGTATCTCAATAAAATTACATTTTTTAAAAAAGGGAATGAAGCGCTGAAACATGTTACAATGTGGATGTATGTTGGAAACATTGTAGTAAGTGAAAGAATTCACACCAAGCACCAAAGGCCACATACTCTATGATTCCAGTTATGTGAACTCTTCAGAATAGGTTAAATCCATAACAACAGAAAGCAGATTAGTGGTGCCAGGAGTTGGGGGACAAGGAAATGCAGAGTAACTGCTTAAGGAATACCGGGTTTTATTTGGGGTAATGAAAATGTTTAGGAACTAGATAGCTAGAAATGAATTACTTTTATGCCAATGAATTACTAAATGCCATTTGAGTTACTAAATGCCACTGAACTGTTCATTTTTAAATGGTTACTGCTATGTCCTGTGAATTTCATCTCAATTTTTAAAAAAATGAGCAGCAGAGGGAGTGGGGAAGAAGCTATCATACAATCTTAAAATTGATGCAGGGGGCGGGCCACGGTGGCTCAGCAGGCAAGAATGCTCACCTGCCATGCCAGAGGACCTGGGTTCAATTGCCGGTGCCTGCCCATGCAGAAAAAATATATATAAAATTGATGCAGAACAAGGGAAATTATTCGTAGGATGTTAAAGATATGTGTGCCTGGTGTGGGGACAGGATTACCAAGCAGGACTGGATATCCTACTGCCTGCTCTCAGGGGATCATTGGCTGACACACATGGATAAATCCTTACTTCCCATCTGGAGAGTCACTTATTCCTCCTGGAGAGGGGCCCCCTGGGATATGGCTTGTAACTTACCCACTGCTCTGCCTCCTGTGTCTGGCACTAGGTCTAGGCTGGGGGGTAGATGATTTATGCTTGGGAATCTACGAAACAAAGGGTGAAAGAATAAACGGTGCATTCCTTAAGGACAGAGGAGATGCATTCTCCTCTGATTCCCCAGCATCTGGTGAAGGCCGTTATAATGTATCTTTTTGTTATAATGTATCTTTCAAATTAGATTTCTGAGCATTGCTTTTCCTGTTTGGACCAGGCAGTCTTCCTATTTCTACTTATGCTGGAAACACAGTATCTAGTGCAACATTTATTAAAACCCTCTCAATCCTGCATGACCCCTGTTAAAGGGGTGAGAGCCAAGAGAAACAGGGAAGTGAGGGGCCTGCCTGGTAATCTTTCTGGCATCAGGGTCTCTGGCCCTATGAGGAACCAGCACTGGCTAAAGAGCTGGAACCAATGGGTGTGATGGGGACAAGTTCACAAGTACTTCCTGACTAGGCACACCCCCCTCTCAGAGCCAAGCCAACTTGGAGGGAAAGGACAGCCAGTGACTGAGAGATCCAGAAAGCATTAAACTTTATCTTTATGCTCAGGATGAGGACAAAATCCATAAAGTAGGGCAGAATCTGAGCCCTTAACCCTAGCTGTCCCCAAATCCAAAGGAAGTGTCTCTGAATTCCAAACCATCACCTGGAGAGCTGGGTTGCACTCATCCTGCTTGGGAGACTGAGGTGGTTAAGTCTGGAGTTCTACCAAGGCTGGGATGTGATCTCCATGAGGGTTGCAGCTCTAGGGTGTCCCCCCCCCCCCCACCCCAGAAATCAAGAGAGGGTAGCTAAATCCGTGCAAAGGTTTCTGCACCAGCAAGCCTCCAGGGGCTAGGACAAGTCATGGGCAGAGTGAAGTGTAAAGATGATGGCTTTTGTATCTGGGCCTCAGTGCATGGATGCTGGGTGCCCACGGCAGGCTGCAGACTCAAATTCCACCACTTTCTATCTGTGACTTCAAGCAAATGACTTAACTTCGCCAAGCCTCACTCTCCTTCTCTGTACAAAGGGAATAAAAACGGTACCTATCCTGTAGTGGTGTTGTGAGGATTAACTGGTATGATGGAGCTTCTTAGCAGTGCTGGAAATTTGGTAAGCAATCAGGAAATGCCAGCTATCAAGTGTTAATGAAGGGGCCGCCTACTGTGTCAGCACTTCACATGAATGATGTCATTTAATCTTCACACCCACACTGGGAGATTAGGTTTCTTCTCTTTCCTTTTCCCAGATGAGAACTACAAGCATGGGAGGTTAAAACCATGCCCCAGACTACCCAGCTGGATGGAGATGTGGGAGCCTAAGTTATGTCTGATCCTCAAGCAGCTATTCTTAACTACACCACTCTATATCCCCTGGATGTGTGTCCCGGAGCATTGCCCAATGTGAACATTTCATTAAATACTAACTAAATAACCCGAAATACACTGGGAAACAAAAGGTACATATTAACATCATAATTGGCTTTTTAAATATGTGTGCTGTGATGTATAGTTAGGTAGAGTGATGTATCCAT
This sequence comes from Tamandua tetradactyla, assembly GCF_023851605.1. NCBI lineage: Eukaryota > Metazoa > Chordata > Mammalia > Pilosa > Myrmecophagidae > Tamandua > Tamandua tetradactyla. Next base: position 13,659,237 of record NC_135335.1, read on the forward strand.
TTACTCTTTCTAGAGAGAACATATCTCCTCTTTGGTGGGAGTAATCTGAATCCCAGCAAGACCTGAAATGCAGCCAAGGATTTACGCTCTTCTTTTGTGGCTACAGGTTATGGGGCAGATCTTTTTCTCCCTTGGAGCCTGACAGCGTCTTGGATAAGTTAAACTTTTTTACAATCCCCTACAGAAGTACTACCTACCTTAAGCCACCTGTCCCTCCAGTGTCATTTCACCTAAGTGGCGAAGATCCTGATTATTATTATTATTATTATTTTTTGTGGCCAGGCACTGGGAATCAAACCCGGGTCTCTTGCATGGCAGGCGAGAAATCTGCCTGCTGAGCCACCGTGGCCTGCCTGATCCTAATTCTAATCTTCATTCCCAGACGGCTCCCTGGAAAACTGAGGTGGCGTTAGGTGGCTTGACTGGGAGCTAATCAGTCTTCAACTTGACATCTGCAGGAAGCTGAGTCTACCATCCTCGGGTACTATAAGGATGTATTAAAATAAAGAGACTGGCTCCTCTAAGCCCAACCAACCTGCTTTGTTATTTAAGCTTCCTTATCAGTGAATCTTCCTCTCTTCATTTAGCCCTGACAGCAGCAGATGGGCTGAAGGATAAATATGAGACTCTCAACTATGCAAGTGGGATCTCTTTCCCTGGTGATGTTTAAAAATATGAACCAGGTTTGTACCAGGCTGCCCTAGCGGGAGCCAAAGGCCTAAACCAGATGACTTTTAGATAATGCTCAAAGCCAGTTAAGAGGTGCCTTTATAATGACCCCCCAAAAATATACTCCATTTAAGGCAAAGAGAGCATGGGCACATGGTATTGGCTTATAGGTTTTTTTGGGGGGGTGCCTGGTGCGGGAATCGAACCCCGGTCTCCCGCATGGAAGGCAAGCATTCTACCACTGAACCATCCATGCGCCAGCTTATAGGTTTTAAAGACTTAAAATGACTAAGAGAAGAAACAATGGGAAAAGAGTAGCCTTTACTGACCCACTTTGACATGTCCCATGGGAGCCCATGTAATGGGACTCCCAAGACCCCTTAAGATCTGTTAGGGCACAACCGGGTGCTCATCAGGCCAGGGCAGGGGCTCTATGAGGCCAGCGGGCACTGATGAGTCCATGTCAGACTGAAAGGGATGAGCCCAGTTTCTGTTCTTCATGGGTCCTTGCGGGGCTGCAGGCTCTTGCTATGTGATTACTAATTTTTAAAAGATGTGCTGTGGCCAGCCTAGTTTTATGTAATGCCTAATAAAGGGAAAAACTGTTTACGTAGCAGCCCTGGCCTGACACTGAGCAGCTGAAGTTAGCAAGATCCTTCACTTGCAAAGATGAGACAAGCCAGCAGCCTGGGAAGAAAACATTTCCCTTCGAAGCACGCCATTCCCAGGTGAACGTGGCAGCAGTTGAACATCATGTTAAAGATGACAAAATCCGGGTAAGAAGGGATCAGACCTCAGGGGGAACAAAAGCCCAAACTGCATAGTTGGCGACCAAGGTTTGCTGTGTAACATGTTGAGGACGGATGGGTAAGCCACTGCCCAAGTCACGTGCACCTCTTACAGCCCAGATACATTTCTATATATAAACTCTCCGCCTGTTTCCCCTTCTCTCCACAGCACATCAAACGAGGCCTGAGAGAATGGCCAGAGTCTTTGGTAAGCTCCCAGGGTGACGTCTTCTCATCTGCCCTGCTTCTGCCTCTCACTTTGTACCTCCATTCCTTGCTTAGGTGAGAGTGCTACAGATTTTTCCATCAAAGGTCTCCTCGCCGGGGTCTGCTTTCTCTCCAGTCTTCGCTGGCCAGTGTGACATCCTTGTGGTTATTTTAATAGGCTCGGCTTTTCTATCTGTAGGTGGCACAGCCCTACATAGCTGTGGTGGCACCAGTGGCCTGCCAGAAAACGTGTGTTAGGGGACACGTTAGATGACTAAATGCTGACATTTAACATTTACTGAGTGTTTATTGTGCGCTAGGGACCAGGTGAGGGATGTACATGCTTTCTCTCATCTAAACTCATCTCTGCTGTTGGTGACATGGAGCATTTTAGAGAGGAAGAAACTGAGGCTCAGGTCAATTCATTTATCCCACAAGCAAGCAGCAAAGCTCTTAACTGGTGCCCTGGATGCTTCCTTCTTTAGGAAAGCTACCCAGGGTGGGCAAGTTCAAATTTTCTCACCTTAGGGAGCATCTGGCAGCTTCTGACACCCTACCCAACAAGAAGGCTGTGATGGTTGGGTTCCGGTGACAATTTGGCCAAGTGGTGATGCCCAGTTGTCTGGTCAGGTAAGCACGGGTCTGACCGTTGCTGCAAGGATATTTCGTGGCTGGCTGATAAACCGGAAGCTGGTGTATTAAATCATCAGTCAGTTGATTGCATCTGTGGCTGGTTACATCCGTGATCAACTAAAGCCCACCCCCCCCATAAGATAATCCAATCAGTTGCAGGCTTTTAAGGAAAAAAAGAGACTTTCACTGCTTCTTCTTCAGCCAGCGAGCCTCTCCTATGGAGTTTGTCCAGACCCTCCATTGGAGCCACCAGCTTCACAGCCTGCCCTGCAGATTTCAGATTCTTCCATTCCCACGGTTATGTGAGAAACCTTTCTATCATATTTACGTCTCTCTCCTATTGGTTCTGTTCCTCTAGAGAACCCTGACAAACACAGAGGCTGTGCCTTAGAATTGTTGAGTTTCTTTGCTGTAACTTTTCCAGGCAGAGATTTCAACCAAATTTCCAGCAATAAAGGAAATGTGTTCTAATAGAAATTTCTGTTCATGAGCTTTGGAAGCAGATAGGGCTAAATCACATTCTGGCTTTTTTGACTAAATAGCTACATGATCGTGGACAGATTACTTAATCTGATTACTGAGCCCACTTTCTCATCTTAAAATAGACATACCACCAATTCTCTAGAGGAGTGCTTGAGGATTTAATGAGATAATGTAAGGAAAGGTTGGTTCTCTGCCCTTATCTTTGCCTCTTTAACCAGGACCCAGGACAAGGCTCTGCAGTGGCTCAGCAACACTGGACATGCGTATTTACCTGCTGTGTGCAGCTCTTGTGATTACCAGCCATGTGCTTCCAATTTTGGCTTTCCTTCTTCTGGGCAACACCTGTAGATGTTCCCAGCCTCAGTGACTGACTTTTCTGATTGGATTATGGCCTTTTGTTCCAGGGAGACCACCACTAATCAATCACAAAGATGTCTTCCAGGCCTAGAGCGAAAGGCTTCCAACTAATTCATTCCGACATATATATATATATAAATGCAATTTTATCGAGATATATTCACACACCATACAATCTATCCAAAGTATACAGTCAGTGGTTCACAATATCATCACATAGCTGGGCATTTTCATATTATTCTTAGGTTTTATTATTATGTCCATTAAAATAATTGTGAGGATTGCAAAAATACAGAAAAAGTTTTGCAATAGTGCTACATGGAAATAAAGCCTAGGGCTGTGGTCTTGAAAACTCTATAAAACATGACTATGGATTATATGAGAATAGACACAGTTAGAAGAATGGTGTGAGAGCTGGGGGATTGTGAATTTCATTTTTTCAATATTGTCTGACATTAAATTATCTTTCAGTGGACAGGTAAACATTCTAAAGGAAAAGATTTTAAAGGATATCTGATGAGGAGGAGGTTTGACTCTGAAGCAGCTCCCCTCATTCTGGGGGCTTTGAGGGACTCAGCTCAGGGGTCCTGCCTGGTTCGGCTTCCCTGGGCTGCAAAGGGGAGTTTCACTTCCCCAAAGCCCTGGGCTCTGCTGCAGGGAGAGCTCTGCAGACAGCTGCCATGGTGGGCTGCCTCTGCACTGCGCTAGCCCAACTGCTTCCCCTGTAGTGCCCTCCCGTGGCAGAAGCCTGCCTCTGGAGACAGGGACAAGAGGAAGCAGCCGGACTGGAGGGTGGGAAACAAGGACACACAGCTTTAGAGACTCAGGACGAACAAAAAGTTTTAGAACGTGTCACGTGAACATTTAATTTCATGTCTGGGGAGAGAGGTAGGTCCACTTGTAGAGGCAGGAGGACCGATGGTCCGGGTGGGGTGAGGGTCTAAGGAGAGGCAGGAAACCAAGGTCGGTACCCATCACGAGCAGTCAGGGGTCCTGGGCTAAGTGCCCATGGCAGGCTGGGGGACACAGTTCAATGCGGCTTTTCAAAGAGGTATTCGAGATCTGGGGCACGTAGTCTCTGCTCTTTGTTTTTGTTTTTGGTAAAGTCTCTCAGCAGTGCCAGTACTTCATTTTCAAATATTTCCGGGGCTGGTTTTGCTTCTGAAAGAGGAGAATGGGCAGAAAGAATTACGTCACGTTTAGTTAGTGCCCAGGTGTACAGACCTTGAACTTGAAACTCTGGCCTTAACCAAGAACCACAGGTGGATACGCAGACCTTCTCTATTCTTTCTCTAAATATATGTGATTAAATTAAACTATACGTGGGGCGGGCCGCGGTGGCTCAGCGGGCAAAGTGCTTGCCTGCTATGCCGGAGGACCTCGGTTCGATTCCCGGCCCCAGCCCATGTAACAAACAAACAAAATACAATAAAAACAAGAAAATGTTTAAAGATGTTTCCCTTTCTTCCATCCTTCCTTCCTTCTCTCTGTCTTTCCTTCCCTTCCTCCCTAAAAAAAAAAAAAAAAAAAAAAAAAATTAAACTATACGTGGTGGACAAACTATGGCAGCCTGCATCCACAGATGGCTTTAGTGGAGCACAGCCGTGCGTTCAGTCGCATATTGATCTCGGCTGCTTTTTGTGCTGCAATGGCAAAGTGGAATAGCTGCTACAGAGAGCTCAAGTCCACAAGCCTAAAATATTTACTATCTGGTCCTTTACAAACACGTTTATCCTCCCCCGGCCTGTACAATCTTGGCTGTACTATTTTGCTCTGCATTTGACATTTCAGTTGTTTTCCAGGTATTGTGTTTCCCCTTCTAGTCTATAAATTTCCCCAGAAGTAAAAGTTCTATCTCCTTTATCAGTTCAAAGTTCCTTGGTTGTAAATGACAGAAATTCTATAGACACAGGCAAAAAAGAAATTTACTGGAAGGATATGAAAGGCTGACAAATTGACAGAAGCCTGGAGAAACGAACAGGCAACAGCAGCATCAGAGAGCAAAGACACCAGAGTGCCAACTTTGGCCTGGGGACAGGGAGTCCGGGCCGTACACTGCTCACCTCTGACCCTGCCACTCTTGAGGCACAAGATTCAAATCCCAAGCAAAGCCTCCCACTGGCAAAGCTTAGATAACATGCCGTGGAATACAAAGCTAGGAAAGGGAATTCCTGAAAACAAAATGATATTCCCCCTCACACGGCACAGGGCCTGAGATCTAGTGGGGTGCTGTCTTTTTATTTTTAAGGACTGGAATATCATCAAGGAGATCTAGGCTCCCCCCTAGGATGAGGAAGTTGGAAAGAGCATGATACCCACTGGAACAATAAGGAAAAGCCAGACAGACTACAGACAGTACAAGTTTTCGTGAACTCTTCAGAGAGCTAGGGTCACAGAGCAACCAGGACAGGATGGAGTCCAAGGGAAAAGAGGCCCCTCCAAGGAGAAACTGGTGCGAGCACTTGCTCACCTGTGACAGGGTACAGGAGGAAGAGACACGGGGCACCATGCAAATGAGTAAGAACTCAGCTGAAGTTTTAATGAACTGCTACGAGCGTGAGTGTGTAAACGCCCTGGTACCACAGACAAAGAGGGCCTGGCACCCACTCACAGGTCCTTCCCTACAAGCCTCTACGGGGTGTGCTCATGACAAAGACTGGGTGCAGAGCAAGAGGCTAGGAAACGCCTCCCTCAGCGATGCGGGCCAGGAGGAGGGGAGCAGCCGCAAACAACAACAGCCACACCATAAAGCCCAGCTCAGACCCTTTTCCTCCAGCAACTGGGACAAGTCAGCAAATCCTGTCACCTCCAGGGCACAGGTAAGGATCCAACTGGGTTAGGAAAAGGGTAAAAGAAAAGCCTCTACCCTTGTGGGAGGGGCAGAAAACCCTGAGGTTATACCCTCTTACTGCTGGGGCAAGGGCAGGATCACAGAGAAGACCCACCCCCAAAGGCCAGGGCCATGGGGCCTATGGAAGACGGAGACTGAGCCAGGACAACAGAGAACACCCTCTCAGCCTCCTCTCCCAGACTAACAAGCACTCACTGGAAAGCAACAGCAATTCGCCTCTGGGGGAGGGCAAGAACATGGAGAGAGAGTCTCCCCAAGGCACAGAAAGTCAGGGAAGGCTGAAAGCTGAGGGGAGAAGGGCGACACTGAGAAATACCCACTGGCAAATCAGGCCCCACTGTAAGCGCAGGGTAACACTGGAGTAACTTGAAGCTGGTGGTGCACTGAAGGTAACCAAAGCAACAACAAAATCCAAACCCAGCTCATTTCTTGACTAGACTGACTAAATCTCCAGCATTAACAGCCTGGTGGAAGAAATATGCACATTTCTAGGCATAAAGATACTTACCCAATCTTTGCTGTCTTGCCCATGATGTCTGGCATTCAATAAAAAACTATGAGACACATACATGCAAAAAAACCAACCCAATGTACTGTGAAGGGACAAAGCAATCAAGAAAAGCAGACTCAGGAATGGTGCAAATGTTGGAACTATCAGACAAAGAATATAAAATACCTATGACTAATATGGTAAAGACTCTAGTAGAAAAAGTAGACAATGTGTACGAACAGATAAGGAATTCCACAGAGAACTGGAAACTATAATAGTCAAATAGTCAAATAGTCAAATAAAGGTCAGAAATAAAAATACAGCAGCAAGTATGCAGAATGCCTTCAAAAGGCTAATCATGAGATTTGACACCAAAAAGGAAAGAATTCATAAACTGAAGGATAGGTCAACTGATATAAATATAAATTACCCAAAATGGGACACAAAGAGAAAAAGGTGAAAAATACAAAAAAGAGACTCTAAAAGCTGTGGAATAATAATTGTCTTATCTATACACAATTAGAATCCCAGAAGAAGAGGAAGAGAAAAAGGCAGAAGAAATATTTGAATTTTCCAAACAACAATGAAAGATATAAAAATACAGATCCAACACGCTCAGACTCCCAAGCAGGATATAAACCCAGAACAAATAACAAACACTTAGGCATTATCATATTTAAACAGCTAAAAATCAGAGAGAAAGAGAAAATCTAGAAAACAAATAAAAGTCATAATACACATAAAGGGACAAAGAAAAACATCTCTCTCATCAGACCTATAAAACAAAAAAATCTATAAGGTAACCCTGGGACAAATCTGAAGCTGGCAGGACACTGAAAATTACCAAAGCAACGACAAAACCCAAATCTATCTCAACTTCTGATAAGACTGACTTGAATCCCCATACTAACAGCCTAGCAAAGTAAGTGTGTCCATTTAAAGTGCTGGAGAAAAAAAACGACGAACCTAGAATTCCATATCCAGTAAGTCTTTCAAAAATGAAGAACAGACTTTTTCAGATTAAAAAAAAAAAAAGACAGAATCATAACAACAGGTCTTCACTACACGAAAGGGTAAAGGAAGGGCCTCAGGTAGAAGGAATGTGGCACCAGACAGAAATAGGGATCTGCACAAAGAGACAAAGAGCAACAGCAATGGTTAGACTGAAGATAAATATGAAATAGGTTTTACGTTGTTTTCCTTATTTTATATTACTCTAAAGAAAATTGAATGCTCAAAGAAAAAAACAATAGTAACGAATTATGGATTTTTGGCATAGGTAAAAGTAAATGTATGATGACAGCACAAAAAATAGGAGGGAGAAATGGGAGTGTACTGTTTGAACTATTTATATTATACATGGAGTAGTATATTACTTGAAAATAGGCTTCAATTAATTAAAGATATATATTGTGACATCTTGAAGCTCCAGACAACAGTTAAATTAACAGGGAGAGCACTGAATAAAGAAAAAAGCTACTTAAAAATGGTAAGATCTAACTGAGGGCAATATACAAGCCTCTACAAAAGTTCCATGCCCTGGATAACTCTCCAGAAACCTACAACCTCCAGATGGGTCCCTGGACTAGACATGTGCTGAAACCGAGAGGGCCCAGCCTCCCCAGAACATCAGCTAGTTCCATCCCCCTACCCCATATTATCGACAGCCCCTGCCAACACAAAAAGTTAGAATGGGTATGACCCAAATACCCCTAAGAGTGGGATAGAAAGAGCAAAGGTGATGGTGGAGTCATACAGAGAAGGCAGGGTATAACAAGTACGAATGCTGAATCATTATATTGAGATTTCTTTCAGTCTCCAGTATCTTAGAGAAGCTAGACGTAAAAACCTAAAATTGTGGAACTGTAACCCATATCAAACTCTAAAATCTGTTCTACAACTATAATTGTTGTGCTATGCTTTGAAATTTACTGCTTTTTTGCATGTATGTTATTTTTCACAAAAAAGAAAAAAAAGTCGATTGTGATGATAAAAAAATATGGATTCCTTCTAGCCTCCTATGTTCTGGAGCAGCTAGAAGGAAAAATCTGAGAGGACGGTATGGTAGCCCATGACAAACTTTGGGATCTGTCCTGTAACTACTTGTTGAAGAGTGCTTTGAAAACTACTGCTTTTCTCTTTCTCTGCTTTGTGTATATATTATACAATAAAAAAAGTTAAAAAAAACTCTTCCGAGAAGAGAGTGGAGCAGGGTGGACTGAATCCAACCCTGCTCTGTGGAACTGGGTAGGGGCGGGGGGAGAATGAACAAGACGTGCTCCCAGGGGGGCTGAGTGATCAAAGAGGGTCTTCAGTGTTTCTTGGGGAGGAGAGGGGTGGGGGGACTGGGGCAGGGAGAGCAGGGTGGGTCTGATGGGCTATGACCCTCACCAGGGGTGGATGGCTGCGCTTGGGGAAGTGCGGATTCAAGGGAACTGATCGTCTCTCTACTCCAGCCAGGTTAGCTGCTGGCTGGGGAAAACTCCCTGAGCGGCTTCACAGCTGGCAGTGCCTGTGGGGAGCCTGGAGGTGTGTTCGACTGTCCACCGCGAAGAGCCACATCTCCAGGTGCTGTGGGTAGGTGCTCTGCTGGGCACCTCAAGTAACCATCTTTTCAGTGCGGTGAGCAGCAGACCTGCCAGGTGCTGCAGGTGAGCTGCTCCCCCAGGTGCTGCGCTTGGGGAGGGGTGGGTCTAAGGGGAGGACATGCCTCAGGAGAGCCACCTTCTGTGAAGCAGTGGTCAGTGTGGTCTCTCAAACTCCCTCTATGCTTTTTAAAAATTTTTTTAAAATGCTTCTCCATTTTTAAAAATTATTATAGTTTTCTTATTTCTTATTTTAATTTACATATATTTTATATTCAAATCTTTACTATTTTTTTTTTTTAATTTAAAATTTTCTCTCTTCTGTGGGCAGCAGTGTGAGATCATTCTCAATATATCCTGGGGCATCTCCTGATTTGGGGGCCTACTACTGTTGAGATATATATTTTTTAAATTAAATTTTATTATTATTTATTTTTTTTGGGGGGGGGTGTATGGGCTGAGAATTGAGCCTGGATTTCCCATGTGGCAAGTGGGCAATCTGCCACTGAACTATCCATGCACCCCTGCCCGCTTTTAATAGACCCTCAAGTAAAACTGTACCCCTGACACGAGATTGGGCCTTGGTTTGGTGGGGAATTACTGACAAACCAGGTGTAAAATAAGACCTTCAACACAAACCCAAGTAAATAAAAAACTTCAGACAAGTAAAGAAAACCAACTTGCAAAATAACCTTATTAAGATAATCAAATGCCTCGAACACAATAGAAAATCATAGAGCATGGGAAGATCCAAGTAGAAATGGCCCAGCCGAACGACCAAATCAAAACACCAGAGGGGCCACAGAATACGGAACAACTACTCAAGGATATTTATAAAGAAATAAAGGCTATCAGGAAGACACTCAAAAAGTATAAAGAAGAATACAAAAGATTAAACAGAAAAATAGCAGATCTCCGGAGATGAAAGATCCAGTAGACCAAATCAGAAATATACTTGAGACACACGATAGCAGATTTGAAGTAGCAGAAGGAAGAATAAATGAGCTAGAAGGCAGAACAACCGAAACAGAACAAACGGCAAGAAAGATGGAAAAAATGGAACTAAATCCTAGGGAAATGATGGATAAGAAGAGGTGCACAAACATAAGAATCACTGGTGTTCCAGAAGAAGTGAAAAGTAAAGGGCTGGGAAAGTTAGTTGAAGATACAATCAGAGAAAACTTACCAACCCTTATAAAAGACATAAATATGCAAATCAAAGAGGCCCAACAAACTCCAAATAACCTACTAATCAAACTGTCAAAAGTTCTAAAAGCAGCACAAGAAAAGTGATCCATTACATACAAGGGAAAATATTTAAGAGTTGGACTACTGAACAGGCACCATGGAGGCGAGAAAGCAGTGGTATGATATATTTAAGATTCTGAATGAGAAAAGCTTCCAGCCAAAAATTCTTTATCCAGCCAAGTTGTCCTTCAAAACTGAGGGAGACGGGGTGCAAGAGTCATTCAGTGGTAGAATTCTCGCCTACCATGCAGGAGACTCAGGTTCAATTCCCGGCCCACGTGCATCCCCAACCCCGAAAAAGAAATCAACAAATGGTTCTGCAATAATGGGATAGTCACGTGGAAAAAAGAATGAAATGTGATCCCCACCATACAACACACAAAACTGAGGGAGAGATTAAAATCTTTAAAGACAAACAAAGACTAAGAGTACTAGTCAACAAGACACCTGCCCTATAAGAAAAACTAAAGGGAGTTCTGTCACGTGAAAAAAAAAAAAGACAGGAGACAGAGGTCTGGAGGAGGGCAGAGAATTGAAGAATACCAGGAACAGTAATTTAAAGGATAAAAAGAGAGAGTAGATTCAAGAACTGCTTTTACAGTAATAACTTTAAATGTTAACAGACTAAACTCACCAATTAAAAGATACACATTGGCAGAATGGGTTAGAAAATATAATCCATCTATATGATGCTTATAAGAGATGCATCTAAGATCCAAGGACTGGGCAGGCCACAGTGGCTCAGTGGCAGAATTCTCGCCTGTCATGCCAGAGACCCAGGTTCGATTCCTGGTGACTGCCTATGTTAAAAAAAAACAAAACAAAAAACAAGACCCAAGGACACAAATAGACTGAAAATGAAAGGGTGGAAAAAGATGTTCTAAGCAAGCTGTAACCAAAAGAAAGCCAGAGTAGCTATACAAATTATCAGATAAAGCAAACTTTAAATGTAAAGATGTCATAAGAGTCAAAGAAGGACACTACATACAAATAAAAGGGACAATTCACCAAGAGGAAATAACAATCATAAATGCTTATGCTCCCAATCACAAAGCTCCAAAGCATCTGAGGCAAACACTGGCAAAACTGAAGGGAGTTAAGGATGTTTCAACAGTAACAGTGGGAGACTTCAATACACCACTGTCCACTATGGACAGAACAATCAGACAGAGGATCAACAAGGAAACAGAGAACCCAAATAATGTGATAAAAGAATTAGACCTAATAGACATATATAGATCATTACACTTCAAAACACCAGGATAAGCATTCTTCTCTGGTGCACACGGAACCTTCTCCAGGACAGACCTTATGTTGGGACACAAAATAAGTCTTTATAAATTTAATAAGATGGAAATTATCCAAAGCACTTTCTCTTACCATAACGGAATGAAGCCAGAAATTAATAATCACCAAAGAACTAGAGCTTTCACAAATATGGAGATTAAACAACATACTTTTAAATAATCAGTGGGTCAAAGAAGAAATTGTTAGAGAAATCTGTAAATCTGGAAATAAATCGAGATAATGAGAATTCAATACATCAAAATTTATAGGATGCAGAAAAGGCAGTGCTGAGAGGGAAATTTATTGGCCTAAATGCCTATACTAAAAAACAAGAGTGAGCAAAAATCAAGGATGATTATCTGGAGAAATTAGAGAAAGAGCTGCAAACTAACCCCAAAGCAAATAAAGGAAGATAAATAACAAAGATTAAGGTAGAAATAAATGAACTGGAAAATAAAAAAATAAAAAGAATCACCAAAACCAAAAGTTGGTTCTTTGAGAAAATCAATAAAATTGATGGACCTCTAGCTAGACTGACAAAGAGAAAAAGAGAGAGAGGATATGAATAAACAGAATAAGAAATGAGAGGGGGTTCGTTACCATGGATCCTGAAGAAATAAAAAAAATCATAAGACAATACTATGAACAACTATATGCCAACAAACTAGACAACTTAAATGAAACGGACAAATTCTTAGAAACACACGAACTACCCATACTGACTCAAGAAAAAACAGAAGATCTCAACAAAGCAATTATAAGTAAAAAGATTCAATCAGTCATAAAAAAATCAAAGAAAAGCCCAGGACAAGATGGCTTCATAGGGGAACATTATCAAACATTCCAAAAAGAACTAAAACCAATCCTGCTCAAACTCTTCCAAAAAACTGGGGAAAAAGGAACACTACCTAACTCACTTTATGAAGCTAATATCACTCCAGTACCAAAACCAGATAAAGACGCTACAAGAAAGGAAAACTAGAGACCAATCTCCCTAATGAACATAGACGTAAAAATCCTCAACAAAATTCTAGCAAATGGAATCCAGTAGCACATTAAAAGAATTATACATCATGACCAAGTAGGATTCATCCCAGGTATGCAAGGATGGTTCAACATATGAAAATCAATTAATGGAATACACCATATCAACAAATCAAAGCAGAAAAATCACATGACCATCTCAATTGATGCAGGAAAGACATTTGACAAAATTCAACATCCTTTCCTGTTGAAAACACTTCAAAGGATAGGAATAGAAGGGAACTTCCTCAACATGATAAAGGGAATATATGGAAGACCCACAGCTAACACCATTCTTAATGGAGGAAAACTGAAAACATTCCCCCTAAGATCAGGAACAAGAAAAGGAGGTCCACTATAACCACTGTTATTCAACACTGTGTTGGAAGTTCTAGCCAGAACAACTAGAAAAGAAGAAGTACAAGGCATCAGAACTGAAAAGGAAGAAGTAAAACTATCACTGTTTACAGATGATATGATACTATACGTCGAAAACCCTGAAAAATCTACAGCAAAACTACTAGAGCTAATAAATGAGTACAGCAAAGTGGCAGGTTACAAGATCAACACTCAAAAATCTGAAGTGTTTCTATACACTAGTAATGAATGAACAATCTGAGGGGGAAATCAAGAAAAAAATTCCATTTACAATTGCAACCAAATGAATAAAATGTTTAGGAACAAATTTAACTAAAGAGACAAAAGACCTATACAAAGAAAACTACAAGAAATTGCTAAAAGAAATCACAGAAGACCTAAATAGATGGAAGGGCATACCGTGTTCATGGATTGGAAGACTAAATATAGTTAAGATGTCAATTCTACCTAAACTGATTTACAGAGTCAATGCAATACCAATTAAAATCCCCCAAACTTACTTTTCAGAAATAGAAAAACCAATAACCAAATTTATCTGGAAGGGCAGGATGCCCCAAATAGCTAGAAGAATCCTGAGAAAGAAAAATGAAGTCGGAGGTCTCACACTGCCTGACTTTAAGGTGTACTATGAAGCTACAGTGGTCAAAACAGCATGGTTGGTACTGGCATAAAGACAGATACACTGACCAACAGAACTGAATAGAGTGTTCAGATATAGACTCTCATCTATGGACAACTGATCTTTGATAAGGCAGTTAAGCCAACTCACCTGGGACCGAACAGTTTCTTTAATAAATGGTGCCTAGAGAACTGAATATCCACATGCAAAAGAATGAAAGAGGATACATATCTCACCCCCTATACAAAAATTAACTCAAAATGGATCAAAGACCTAAATATTAAATCTAAGATCATAAAACTGTTAGAAGAAAATGTAGGGAAATATCTTATAAATCTTACAATAGGAGGTGGTTTCCTAGACCTTATACCCAAAGCACGAGCATTGAAGAAAGAAAGAAATGGGAACTCCTAAAAAATTAAACACTTTTGTGTATCAATGAACTTCATCAAGAAAGCAAAAAGGCAGCTTATACAATTGGAGACAATATTTGGAAACAATATATCAGATAAAGGTCTAATATCCAGAATATATAAAGAGACTGTTCAACTCAACAACAAAAAGAAAGACAACCCAATTATGAAATGGGCAAAAGACCTGAACAGACATTTCTCAGAAGAGGAAATACAAATGGCCAAAAAGCACATGAAAAGATGCTCAACTTCCCTGGCTATTAGGGAAATGCAAATCAAAACCATAATGAGATATTATCTCACACCCACCAGAATGGCCATTATCAATAAAACAGAAAACAACAAGTGCTGGAGAGGATGTGGAGAAAGAGGCACACTTATCCACTGGTGGTGGGAATGTCAAATGGTACAACCGCTGTGGAAGGCAGTTTGGTGGGACCTCAGGAAGCTAAGTATAGAATTTCCATATGATCTGGCAATACCATTGCTAGGTATCTACTCAGAGGACATGAAGGCAAGGACACAAATGGATATTTGCACACCAATGTTTATAGCAGCATTATTTACAACTGTGAAGAGATGGAAACAGACCAAATGTCCGTCAACAAACAAATGGCTAAATAAGCTGTGGTATATACATATGATGGAATATTGTACAGCTGTAAGACAGAATAAAGTTATGAAATATGTAACAACATGGATGGACCTTAAGGACATTATGCTGAGTGATATTAGCCAGAAACAAAAGGACAAATACTGTATGGTCTCACTGCTATGAACTGACATTAGTGAATAAACTTGGAGAATTTCACTGGTAACAGAGAGCATCAGGAGATAGAAATAGTGTAAGATACTGGGTAATTAGCACTGAAGGGATAGCAGATTGTGCAACAAGACTGATTGTAAAAATTCAGAAATGGATAGCACAATACTACCTAACTGTAATACAATAATGTTAGAACACTGAATGAAGTTGAATATGAGAATGATAGAGGGAGGAGGGCTGGGGGCACAAATGAAATTTTCTGAGGGAAGATAGATGATAAAGACTGAGATGGTATAATCTAGGAATGCCTAGAGTGTATAATGATAGTGACTAAATGTACAAATTAAAAAATATTTTTGTATGAGGAAGAACAAACGAATGTCAATAATGCAAGGTGTTGAAAATAGATGGTGATTAATATTTTAAAATTTTAACTTATGTGTGAGACTAAAGCAACAAATGTTTATTTGGTACAAAATTTATATCTTGACTAGTACATTTCATAATATAACTTATGTGGACAACTTGGTTAACGCCATAAGTACATAGAACCTTGAGTAGGGCATAAGATTTTGTAGGTTTGTCCAGAGTGATGCTCCAGTAAAACCCAGAGTGATTTCAACAGTGAGTAAAAAAGTATTTGCAAAGTCCCCTTAGGGGAATGGTGAGAAAGGGGGAAAATTCAACTTCCCCAAGAGGAAAATTCCTGATATTCTCACACGCGGTGGGGACAACTAAAGCAATAGGCTGTGCCCCCAATCTTGGGGTTTGTTCATATGAAACTTAACCCTGCAAAGGATAGGCTAAGCCTACTTCAAATTAGGTCTCAGAGTCACCCCCAAGAGAACCTCTTTTGTTGCTCAGAGGTGGCCTCTCTCTCCAGCCAACACAACAAGCAAACTCACCGCCCTCTCCCTGTCTATGTGGGACATGACTCCCAGGGGTGTGGACCTTCCTGGCAACATGGGACAGAAATCCTAGAATGAGCTGGGACTCAGCATCAAGGGATTGAGAAAACCTTCTCAACCAAAAGGGGGAAGAGTGAAATGAGACAAAATAAAGTGTCAATGGCTGAGAGATTTCAAACAGAGCCGAGAGGTTATCCTGGAGGTTATTCTTACGTATTAAGTAGATATCATCTTGTTAGTCAAGATGTAATGGAGAGGCTAGAGGGAACTGCCTGAAAATGTGGAACTGTATTCCAGTAGCCATGTTTCTTAAAGATGACAGTATAATGATATAGCTTTCACAGTGTGACTGTGTGATTGTGAAAACCTTGTGTCTGATGCTCCTTTTATCTACCTCAACAGACGAGTAAAACATACGGCATAAAAATAAATAATAGGGGAACAAATGTTAAAATAAATTTAGTAGATTGAAATGCCAATGATCAATGAAAGAGAGGGGTAAGGGGTCTGGTATATATGAATTTTTTTCTGGTGTTTTTTTATTTCTTTTTCTGAACTGATGCAAATGTTCTAAGAAATGATCATGACGATGAATATTCAACTATGTGATAATATTGAAAATTACTGATTATATATAAAGAACGGAATGATCACATGTTAAGAATGTTTGTGTTTGTTGTTATATATATTTTTTAAATTTAAAATTTAAGTAAAAAATAAATAAATAAAAGAGGGGATTACACTAGGAATACAAGGGTGGTTCAACAACAACAAAAACAATCAGTGTAATATAGCACATTAACAAATCAAAAGGGAAAAATCACATGATCATATCAACTGATGCTGAAAACGCCTTCAACAAAATTCAGCATCGGGCAGGCCACGGTGGCTCAGCAGGTAAGAATGCTTGCCTGCCATGCCCGAGGACCCGGGTTCGATTCCTGGCGCCTGCCCATGTTAAAAAAAAAAAATTCATCATCCTTTCTTGACAAAAACACTACAAAAGGGAGGAATTGAAGGAAACTTCCTCAATATCATAAAGGGCATATATGAAAAACTCATAGCCAGCAGCATACTTAACAGTGAGAGACTGAAAGCATTCCCCAATCAGGAACGAGACAAGGACGCCCATTGTCATCACTACTATTCAACACCATACCAGAAGTCCTAGCAGGAGCAATTAGACAGGAGAAAGACATAAAAGGCATCCAAATAGGAAAGAAGTAAAACTTACATTATTTACAGATGACATGATCCCTACACCCAGAAAATCCTGAGGAATCTACAACAGAGCTAGTTGAGCTAATGAACGAACTGAGCAAAGTGGTGGGATACAAGATTAATGTACAAAAATCAGTAATGTTTCTATACACAAGTAATGACCTGAGGAAACAAGGAAAAAATTCTATTCAAAAATAGTGACCATACTTAAAATTAGGCCTAAGAGTCACCCTCAAGAGAACCTCTTTTGTTGCTCAGATGTGGCCTGTCTCCAGTCAATACAACAAGCAAACTCACCACTCTCCCCCTGTCTACATGGGATATGACTCCCAGGGGTGTGGACCTTCCTGGCAACGTGGGACTGAAATCCTAGAATGAGCTGAGAGTCAGCATCAAGGGACTGAGAAAAACTCTAGAATGAGCTAAGACCCAGCATCAAGAGATTGAGAAAACCTTCTCGACCAAAAGGGGGAAGAGTGAAATGAGACAAAGTGTCAGTGGCTGTGAGATTCCAAACAGAGTCGAGAGGTTATCCTGGAGGTTATTCTTACGCATTAAATAGATATCACCTTGTTATCCAAGATGTAACGGAGAGGCTGGAGGGAACTGCCTGAAAATGTAGAGCTGTGTTCCAGTAGCCATGTTTCTTGATGATGATTGTATAATGACATGGCTTTCACAATGTGACTGTATGATTGTGAAAACCTTGTTTCTGATGCTCCTTTTATCTACCTTGTCAACAGAAGAGTAGAACATATGGAATAAAAATAAATAATAGGGGGAACAAATGTTAAAATAAATTCAGTTTGAAATGCCAAAAAAAAAAAAAAAAAAGTGACCAAAAGAATCAGGTATCTAGGGATAAGCCTAACGAGGGATGTCAAGGACTTGTACACAGAAATCTACAAAACATTGCTAAAAGAAATAAAAAATGACCTAAATAGGTGGAAAGACATTCCATGTTCATGAATAGGAAGGTTGAATATAGTTAAGATACCAATTCTATCCAATTTGATCTACAGGTTCTATGCAATGCCAACCAAAGTCTCAACAACCTACCTTGAAGACTTTGAAAAGCTAGTGATTCAATTTATTTGGAAGAGAAAGAGACCCTGAATAGCTAAAGATAACCTTAAAAAGATGAGCGAAGTGGGAGGGCTAACACTTACTGACTTTAAAGCTTACTATAAAGCATCAGTGGTCAAAACAGCAAGGTATTAACCTTGTGTACAGCGCTCCCTTTATCCAGGGTATGGACAGATGAGTAAAAAAATAAGGACAAAAAATAAATAAGAATGGGGGGGGGGATAAAGGGAAAAATTGGGTAGACTGAAATATTAGTGGTCAGTGAGAGGGTGGAGTAAAGGGTAAGGGATCTACGAGTTTTTTCTTTTGTCTTTTTATTTCTTTTTCTAGAGTGATGCAAAAGTTCTGAAAATGATCATGATGATGAATACACAACTATATGACAATATTGTGAGCCAATGATTGTATACTTTGGATGGACTGTATTGTGTATGAAGATAACTCAATAAAAAAAAAACAAAACTACTGCATAGTACTTGCACAAAGACAGAAGTATTGACAAACAGAATAAAATAGAGCATGGGGATAAACCACTAAATGTATGCACAACTGATCTTCAATAAGGCCCCCAAATCCACTGAACTTGTACAGAATAGTCTTTTCATTAAATGGGCATGGGAGAATTGGATAACAATCACCAAAATGAATGAAAGAGGAGCCCTACCTTACATCGTATACAAAAATTAATGCAAAATATGTTAAAGACCTCAATGTTTAAGAGCCAGTACCATAAAACTTCTAGAATAAAGTGCAGGGAAACATCTTCAAGATCTAGTAATAGGAGATAGCTTCTTAAACTTTACACTTAAAGCACGAGCAATGAAAGAGAAAATAAAACAAATGGGAACTCCTTAAGATCAAGAGTTTCAGTGCCTCAAAGGACTTTGTCAAAAAGGTGAAGAGGTGGCAAGCTCAATGGGAGAAAATATTTGGAAACCACTTATTGGATAAAGGCTAGATATCCTGTGTACATAAAGAAATTATACAGCTCAAAAACAAAACAACAAACAACCCAATTATAAAATAGGCAGAGGATATGAAGACATTCTTCTGAAGAACAAATAAATACAAATGGCTAAAAAGCACATGAAGAGATGTTTATTTTCCTTAGCTATAGGGAAATGCAAATCAAGACAACAATGAGATACCAACTAATACCTATAAGAATGGCCACAATTAAACAAACAGAAGATTAAAAATATTGGAGAGAACACAGAGAAACTGGAACACATATTCACTGTTGGTGGGAATATATAATGGTACAGCCATCTGGAAAACAGTTTGGCAATCCCTCAGAAAACTAAATACTGAGTTGCCCTATGACCTGGCAATACCAATACTTGGTATATACCTAAAAGAGCTCAAAGCAGTGACATGCACAGACATCTGCACACTGATATTCACAGCGCCACTATTCATAATTGCCAAAAGATAGAAACAATCCAAGTGTCCATCAACAGACAAGTGGATAAAAAAAAATGTGGTACAGCCAGGACCTTTGGAGATGAAAGAAAATGCCCAGGGGAAGTCATTAAAGAAGCTAGCAGAGAACACCAGGTGCCTTCCCAGCCGACAGAGGTGGTCTGGATGGCATCAGCCTTTCTTGAGTGAAGGTAACCTCTTATTGGTGCCTTAATTTGGACACTTTCATGGCCTTAGAACTGTAAACTTGCAACTTAGTAAATTCCCTTTATAAAAGTCATTCCATTTCTAATATATTGCATTTCTGCAGCTTTAGCAAATGAAAAAGAAGGGCAAATGGGCAAAATGTTAATGGTGCATCCGAATTATCTGAGTAGGGAGTATACTGGAGTTCTCTGTATGAATTTTGTACTATTTTTACAACTATCCAATAAGTCTGAAACTATTGTAAAATAAAAGTTTAAAAAGCTAAAAAAAAAAAAAGTGGTATATACATACAGTGAAATACTATGCAGCAGTAAGATGAAATGAGGTCCCAAAGCACATGACAATGTGGATGAACCTTGAGGATGTAATGCTGAGTGAAGTCAGTCAGACACAAAAGGACAGATACTGTATGATTTTGCTATTATGACTCTGGGTAAAGGAAATCTCAGAGGTTACACTGCAGAATACAGCAGACCTAGAGGTACACAAAAGCTAGAGATGGGAGAAAGGCTACCCAATGAGGTTGAACTTAAATGCAAGGGAACAGATAGAAGTGATGGCTACTAATTATTAATAAGTAATATTGCCATATTGAAAGTGAACATGTTTGAAAGGGGATGTATAGTACCATGTATCTCACTGATTAAATATACAATTACAAACAAGTTCTTACAGTAACTATTTCAAAGGTTTGATATTGGACAAAGAGTCAATAGTAGAAGGGTATAGGGGGAAAACTAAAAACGCACGCCATAGCCAATACTTAACAGGAAGACATCAACAGTATCACAGCACTACCAGGAGCAGCTAACGGGGTGGGAATGAGGGACGGACAAGTGATAAGGGGTAGTTTTGATTTGATATTTGGTGACGCTGTGTTTGTTGGTTCTTTGTCGCTACAGACCAATGAAAATTGTCTAAAATTGAGAGTGCTGCTGATTGTACAACCAAATGCGGCTACTGTGAGGCACGGTTTACTTATTTTGGACATTACCCATGATGTGCAATAGATGGAAGGACGTGAAGGGTACAGTGACTGCGAAGCAGAATGGTGGACTGTAACAGATTTATATAACAGAATATGGTGTGGCTACAAAAAGGACATCGAGAGGCACACAACAAAATGAACAAACCTTGGGGACAGCGTATTATATAAAATAAGCTAGAAACAAAAGAACAAATATGATGTGGTCTCTTTCAGAAAATACTCACAAGAAAACTGGAGCCTCACCACAGCCACACTCCGGCTGAGGGGCTACGTGTATTCCTAGTCTCTGAGCCACTGAACTGTGTGTACCAGCTGGTATTTCCCTGGAACTCTGAGTAACTCTGTGACACCTCAGGCCTAGAAATGGAGTGCTGCAGCCCCGAAAGTTAGCATAACTACATACAATAACAGTTAAAGTAACCAAGAAAAGAGATCAGGCCTCAATTAAAGATAAAATCAAAGCCGATCTGGCTGGGATGAAGGAAAATCAGAACACAGGATAAAAGATGACCGAGTATGCACTCCAAACCATCACCTGCTGCATGAGACCAAAGGCAGAGGGATTTATTATACCTAGAACTTAAATTTTCTTAACACACAATCTAAACCAACCTGTCTGGATAGATGATTTAAACAACCCAAATGCCTAGAGTCCAGACGGGAATGAGGCCTTGTAATTCTGTATAGCTTTAATATAATACCAGGAAATATCTCAGACTATGGTGGGTTGATAATTTAAAAATATTGGTAGGGTGCATGGGTGGTTCAGTGGTAGAATGCCCACCTTCCATGCAGGAGGCCCAGGTTTGATTCCTGGACCATGCACCCCAAAAATTAAAATTAAAATAGATAAATAAATTCTAAAAAGTACTGGTAAAACAAATAAGGTATCAGTGGCTGAGAGAGTTCAAATAGAGTCAAGAGGCTACTCTGGAGTCACTCTTACACAAGCTTCAGTTAGAGATTGCTACTATCATAACTTGCCAAACCCCAAACAAAACCATTTCTGCTAATCCTAAAGAATACCTAGGGCATTATATAAGAGTCCCTAAAGGTTCCATGCAATAGGGTAACTTTCCAGAAAGCTACAACCTCTAGATGAGTCCCTGGACCAGGTAAGTCCTGGAATGCAAAAAAGCCAGCCTTTCCAGAACATCAACTATTTCCATCCTCTATCCCACATTATTGACAGCCCCTTCCAACATGAAAAAGTTAGAAAAAGTTTCTCTCACTCTTTAGAATACCTCTCAGAGTGAGAGAAAGATCTAAGGTGATGGTGGAGTTATACAGAGAAGGTTGGGTCCAACAAATTAGCATAAATCCTGAATCAGTATATTGATATTTCTTTTAGTCTCCAGTACCTTCGAGCAGCTAGAAATAAAAACCTAAAATTGTGGAATTGTAACCCATACCAAACTCTGTAATCTACTCTACAACTAATTGTTGCAATGCACTTTTGACATTTATCACTTTTAATATATATCTGTTATTCTTGTACACACAAAAAAAGAGAAGGCAGAGTTAACAGACAAGACAGGATTTAACAGACAAATATGACTGCTGAATCAATATACTGAAATTTCTCTTGGTCTCCAATGTCTCGGAGCAGCTAGAAGAAGAAATGAAAAATTGTGGAACTGTAACCCATACCAAACTTAAAAATCTGTTGCGTAACTACTTGTTAAAATGTACTTGGAAATTTAAAAAAAAAAAAGTATTGGCAGAGTTCCTTGAGGGTCTGAAGGAAAAAAAAAAAATCAAACTATTAAACTTTCCCATCTGGGAAACCCAGGTACCCTCCCAACCACTGGATACTCCCAAGAAAAGAAGCCAGACCCTTGATTTTTAGGCTTGCCCTTACGAAACTTATTTCAGAAGCTAAGCCTACTTATAATGAGGCCGAAGAGTTGCTTCTAGGAAACCTCTTTTGTTGCTCAGATGTGGCTGCTCTCTCTCTAAGCCCAATTCTACAAGGAAAATCATTACTTCCTCCTCATGTGGGACGTGACATCCAGGGGTGAAAAATCTCCCTGACAAAGTGGGGTGCGACTCCCAGGGTGAGTTTGACCCTGGCACTGTAGGATCGACAACACCTTCCTGACCAAGAGGGGGAAGGAAGTGTAATAAAATAAGGCATCAGTGGCTAAGAGAGAGCAAATAGGATCAAGAGGCTACTCTTAGGCAAACTTCAATTAGTTAGTGCTAATTGCCATGGTTTACTAAACCTCAACCAACATCACCCCTGTTAACTCTTAAGAATACCTAGGGCTTGAACTGAAATCTATAAAAGTTTCATGCACTAAGTTTGCATTCCTGGAGCCTATAATTTCCAGAAGGCTTTTAGGCCAGATAAATCCTGAAACCCAGAGGGACAAGCCGCACCAAGATTATCAAATTATTACATCCCCCTCTCCTTTAGTGTGAAATTCCTATAGATTGGGAGAAGGATCAAAGCAGAAAGAGAAGGTATAACAGAGAAAGGAGGATTTAACAAATGAGTATGACTGCTGAATCACTGTATTGATTCCTTCTAGCCTCCAGTGTTTTGGAGCAGCTGGAAGGAAAATCTGAAATAGCGAAATGGTAACCCATAATAAAGTTTGAAATCTATTCTGTAGCTACTTAGTGAAGTATACCTTGAAAAGTATTGCTTTTTCTTTCTTCTGTTTGTATATATGCTATATTTCACAATAAAAAATGTTTTAAAAAAATTGTGGTAGGATCTCATGGAACCCTGGTTGGCCCCTCAACCACCCCTTAGTAGTTCAGCAGGGAGTCAGCCAGTATTCCCAGAACTGGTGCCAGTTCCAGAAGGATCAGAGTAACCCTTGTGCTCATACTGGGAGCATGTACATGTGGCTCAGTCTGTCTGGTGGATGCCTGAAAGATTCACTGTCTCAGAACTTGCCCTTGTGAAGGTGGCACATGGCTCTCCTTTAGAACACTGTGGTACAGCAGCCGAGTCATGCTATCTGGGGCAAAGGATGGCTGGCTGTAGGGCTTACAGCGTAATGCTCAGAACCCTAAGGAAACTGTTTCCTAGGGAAGAGGGGCCATTCCTGTCTGTACCAATCAGGGAATTCCTAGGGCTAAACATGCATGCCCAAGACAAGACACACATGCAAAAAGTGCCAGGGAGGTCCCTAAGCTTTTAGCCTACAGCTATTCTCTAAATTCTACATGGATAAACTCAAAAAGTTTATCCAATTAGAGTTAATCCATGCAGTTAATCCATATAGATTGCACAGATCAATCTGCAAAGACTGGGAAATTTGTTTTCTTTTCTTTTTTTTTTTGTTAGTCCCTGGCATTCTAAGAAACCTCTGTCATAATGCTAGCTGGAGACAAGCTTAAGAAACAGATGCCACAGGGATAACACATTAAATATGTCCAGGTTTTAACAAAAGATTAGAAAACTTTTGAGCAAACAGGAAGTGAATGCCCAGCAAAGGAGATTAAAGCATTAGAAACCATCAAAGAAGAGGACCAGACCTGGACATTCCAGACAAAGAGTTTTTAAAATTGGTCCTAAACATGCTCCAAGAGCCAAAGAAAACACGGACAAAAACTAGGAACTCGGAGGTCGTGGTGGCGACAGGAACCGGCGATGGCTGCATGGCCTTGGACAAGGGTTTCTCACCCCAGCGGTTAAAAGACCAAGACCCTAACCATGGACTTCCAGCATCCACCCGGGGGCAAGACTGGGTGTGGGGGCGCTGCCTCCAGCAGCCAGCTCTGGAGGCCATCGATGTCCATCGACAAGGACCCAGATTTTATGAAAAACCACCTGGGCTCTTATGAGTGCAAGCTCTGCCTGACGCTGCACAACGAGGGGAGTTACTCTGCACATATTCAAGGGAAAACACACCAGACCAACTTGGCTCAGTGAGCCGCCAAGGAAAGCAGGGGTCCACAGCCCATCCATCAGCCAGAGATCACCGAGGGTATCGTGCCTCACCACGGCTTCACGTCCACCTATGAGGAGAGGATTGAGGCCCCAGACAGGCGCTGGCGCATCTGCTGATGGTCTCCGAGCCCTATGGGACCATCGCGTTCATCTCTCTGCCAAGCAGAGAGAATGATAAGGCCGAAGGCAAGTTTTGGACTCACTGGAACAGGGAAACCAAGCAGTTCTTCCTCCAGTTGCACTTTAAGATAGAGAAGCTGCCAGCTCCCCTCAGCCTCCCGGCCAGGCCTCCAAGGCTGAAGCGGCCCCCACAAGTCTCTGTCCCCATCCCCACCAGGAGGCCAGCCTCTGGCCTCCATGCCACTGGGCTGGCACCTTCAGGGCCCCCTGGACCACCCCAGCTGTCCTCACCAGCTCCTGGGGCCCAACCCCCGCCTTCAGTGGTCCACCTCCCCAGTCTCAGCTGTCCACCCTCCAGTACCTGGGGTCCATTCCCCAGCACGAGTGGTTCATCTACTGATCTCTGGGGTCCACCCTCCCCCATCTGCTGGAGTTCACCTCCAAGGCCCAGGGGGTCACCCACCAGCTGCAATTCACCATCAGCCTCCCGGGATCCATCCTCGAGAACCAGGGATCCACCTAGCAGCCTCCAGCATCCATCTAGCAACTCCTGGGGTCCATCCTCCAGCTCCTGGTGTCCACCCCTAGCCTTCTGGTGTTTACCCCACAAACTCCCCCCAGCACTCTCACCTCTGATGCTGAGGGCTCCCCTCCCCTCTGACAACCGTGCCTCCACCTCCTACCAACTGAAGAGCAGCTCCCTCCCCCAACAAGGCTGGGGACCTTTCCCCACAGAGAGACATCTCATGCTTTTGTGGGGGGGGGGGGGGATTTGTGCTGTGTCCCCAGAGCTTATCAAAATGTCCTCTGTTAAAAAAAGAAAGAAAGAAAGAAAACTAAGGAAAATCAAGAAAACAATAAACAAATTCAAAGAGAATATCAATAGAGAGATGGAAATTATGAAAAGGAACCAAACAAAGCTGAGGACAAAAGTAACTTTTTAAAATTTTAAATTTAAAATTTTTAAAGAAATTAAAAATTCCCTAGAGGGCTTCAACAGCAGATTGGAGCTGGCAGAAGAAAGAATCAGTGAACTGAAAGATAAGACAACTGAAATCACACAGTCTAAGAAGCAGAAAGAAAAATGAAGAGCCTGAGAAACCTGTAGGTCGCCACCAAGTGTTCCAACATACACACTGCGAGACCCCAAAAGGAGAGAAAAAAAAGAGAAAGGGGCAGAAAATAGTCAAAGAAATAATGGCTGAAAACTTCCCAAATTTAGTGAAAGAAAGCTACACATCCAAGATACGCAACAAACTCCAAAAAGTATAAATCCAAATAGATGCACATCGCACCATGTTATAATCAAACTGTTGAATGCCAAATATAATGAATTCTAAAAGCCACAAGAAAGAAGCAACATGTCTCATAAAAGGGAGACTCAATAAGATTAGGTACCAATTTTGCATTTGAAACCATGGAGGTAAGATAGCAGTGGGATGACATATTTGAAGTGCTGAAAGCAAAAATATCCCACCAAGAATTCTGTATCCAGCAAATGGGGGAGGAATCAAGACATTCCCAGACAAACAAAAGCTGAGGGACTGGTACAACTGGTCTGGAAAGTAGTTTGAATTGCCATATGACCCAGCAATCCCATTACTAGGTATATATCAGAGAACCTGTCGGCAAGGACACAAATGGACATTTGCACACCAATGTTTATAGTAGCATTATTTACGAGTGCCAAGAGATGGAAACAGCCCAAATTTCCGTCAACGGATGAGTGGCTAAACAAGCTGTGGTACATACATATGATGGAATATTACACAGCTGTAAGACAGAAAAAAGTCATGAAGCACATAACAATGTGGATGAACCTTGAAGATATTATGCTGAGTGAAATTAGCCAGAAACAAAAGGACAAATACTGTATAGTCTCCCTAATATAAACTGACATTAATGAGTGAACTTTGAGAACTGAAGTTAAGAACACAGGCTATCAGAAGATAGAAATAGTGTACAGATTGGGTAATTGGTGCTGAACGAATAAACATTGTGCCACAGGAGTGATTATATAAAAACTCAGAAGTAGATAGCACAATACTACCTGATTGTAGTACAATAATATAAGTACACTGAATGCAGCTGAATATGCATACGCTTGAGGAAGAAGGGCAGGGGGCACACATGAAACCCAAAGGAAAGATAAAGGATGAAGACTGAGATGGTATAATTGAGGTATGCCTAAAGTGGACAATGATGGTGATTAAATGTACAAATAAAAAACTCTCTGCAAGAGGAACAAATGAATGTCAATATTGCAGGATGCTGAAAACAGATGGTATACGGAAAAGTACAACCAATGCAAGCTAGGGCTATAGTCAACAGTAACATTGTAATATGCTTCCACTGAATGTATCAAAGTCCTTATGCCAAAACTAAATGTCAACAGGCAGGGGGGAGGAGGACATGGGGGAGGGGTATGGATTCTTTGTGGAAGAAAAGGAAGTATCTTCATATAGTTTATGGTGGTGAAGGCATGTCTACACACTTAGGTTGGATTGTATGATAGGTGAATAAAACTGTTTAAAAATGAACAAAAAAAAGATGCATGGGTAGTTGAGTGGTTAGAATGCCTGCCTTCCAAGAGGGAGACCAGGGTTCGATTTCCAGACTATGCACCCCTCCCCACCCCCCAAAAAAGTAGGCTCTCTAATTTCTCAGTGCTCTTCCCCAATACCTACCCTATCTTATTCCCTCCCTTAACAGCAAAGCTTTTTTCAAAAAAATCTATTTTGTATTATCAAACCAAAGCAACATATAAACATGAACATTCTTAACACAGAAACATTCCGTGTAGGGTGTACAATCATTGGCTCACAATATCATCACATAGTGGTATATTCACTATTATGATCATTTTCTAGAATGCGCATTTACCGAGGCCATTCTTTTCGCCTCCCTCACACATCATCAGACTTTCAAGACAAGGTTCTTAATTGCCAAATACCAAGGACACATTTCAGCCTTTGTCATCCTTGACCAGTTCTTTGACTTCTTGATACTCCCGGCCACTGCGTCACTCTTGGATGGCTCTGAATTCAGATGGCATGGAACTTGGATTAGGTGATGTGGTGATACAACTACGGGATGATATTGTGAGTTACTGTTTATATACCAAGAATGGAATGATCATATGGTAAGAATGTTCATGTTTATATGTTGTAAAAAAAAAAACAACCCACAGAGACAGAGGAAAATAGAACAGATGGAACAAAGAACACAGAGTAAGCTAAAGAGATGGTACTTTTTTTAATCACATAGTTGTATATTCATTATCACGATAATTTCTTAGAACATTTGCATCAATTCAGAAAAAGAAATAAAAAGAAAACAGAAAAAAATTCATACATACCATACCCCTTACCCCTCCCTTTCATTGATCACTAGCATTTCAATCTACTAAATTTATTTTAACATTTGTTCCTCTTATTATTTATTTTTAATCCATATGTTTTACTCATCTGTCCATAAGGTAGATAAAAGGAGCATCAGACACAAGTTTTTCACAATCACACAGTCACACTGCGAAAGCTGTATCGTTATACAATCATCTTCAAGAAACATGGCTACTGGAACACATACATTTTCAGGCAGTTCCCTCCAGCCTCTCTGTTACGCCTTAACTAAAAAGGTGGTATCTATTCAATGTGTAAGAATAACCTCCAGGATAACCTCTCAACTCTGTTTGGCATCTCTCAGCCACTGACACTTTATTTTGTCTCATTTCACTCTTCCCCCTTTTGGTCAAGAAGGTTTTCTCAATCCTTGGTGCTGAGTCCCTGCTCATTCTAGGGTTTCTGTCCCATGTTGACAGGAAGGAACACATCCCTGGGAGTGATGTCCCATGTAGAGGGGGGAGGGCAGTGAGTTTGCTTGTCATGATGGCTTGAGAGAGAGAGAGGCCACATCTGAGCAACAAAAGTTCTTTCAGGGGGTGACTCTTAGGCCTAATTTTAAGTAGCCTATCCTTTGAGGGGTTAAGTTTCATATGAACAAACCCAAAGATTGGGGACTCAGCCTATTGCTTTGGTTGTTCCCACAGCTTGTGAGAATATCAGGAATTCTCCAAATGGGGAAGCTGAATTTCCCCCCTTTCTCACCATTCCCCCAAGGGGACTTTGCAAATATTTTTTTGTTCACTGTTCAAATCCTTCTGGGATTTACTGACGCATCACTATGGACAAACCTACAAAATCTCATGCCCTACTCAGGGTTCCATGTACTTACGGTGTTCAATTAAGCTGTCCACATAAGTTATATTAGGAAATGCACTGGCCGAAATATAAATTTTGTACCAAACATTTTTTGCTTTAGTCTCACACATAAAGTTTTAAAATATTAATTACTATCTATTTTCAACACCCTACATTATTGACATTCCTTTGTTCTTCCTCCTGCAAAACATTTTTAAATTTGTGCATTTAGTCACTATCATTATACACTCTAGGCATTCCTAGATTACACCATCTCAATCTTTATTGTATATCTTTCCTTCTGATTTCATTTGTGCCCCCTGTATCATTCTCACATTGTTTCATTCAGTGTTCTAACATTATTGTATTTCAGCTAGGTAGTATTGCCCTACTCATTTCTGAATTTTTACAATCAGTCCCGTTGCACAATCTGTATCCCTTCAGTTCCAACTACCCAGTATCTACCCTATTTCTATCTCCTGATGACCTCTGTTCTTAACTGAAATTCTGCAAGTTCATTCATTAATGTTAGTTCATATCAGTGAGACCATACAGTATTAGTCCTTTTGTTTCTGGCTAATCTCACTCGGCATAATGTTCTTAAGGTCCACCCATGTTGTTACATACTTCATAACTTTATTCTGCTTACAGCTGCATAATATTCCATCGTATATATATATATATATATATATATATATATATATATATACCACAGCTTGTTTAGTCACCTGTCTGTTGATGGACATTTGGGCTGTTTCCATCTCTTTGCAATTGTTAATAATGCTGCTATAAAGACTGGTGTACAAACGTCCATTTGTGTCTTTGCCCTCATGTCCTCTGAATAGATACCTAGCAATGGTATTGCCGGATCATATGGAAATTCTATACTTAGCTTCCTGAGGACCCACCAAACTGCCTTCCACAGTTGTCCCATTTGACATTCCCACCAACAGTGGATAAGTGTGCCTCTTTCTCTACATCCTCCCCAGCACTTTTTGTTTTCTGTTTTATTGATAATGACCATTCAGGTGGGTGTGAGATGATATTTCATGTGGTTTTGATTTACACTTCCCCCAGGGAAGTTGAGCATCTTTTCATGTGCCTTTTGGCCATTTGTATTTCCTTTTCTGAGAAGTGTCTGTTCAAGTCTTTTGCCCATTTCATAATCGGGTTGTCTATCTTTCTGTTGTTGAGTTGAACAGTCTCTTTATATATTCTGGATACTAGACCTTCATCTGATATATCGTTTCCAAATATTGTCTCCAATTGTGTAAGCTGACTTTTTACTTTCTTGACGAAGTTCATTGATGCACAAAAGTGTTTAATTTTTAGTTCTCCCTCCCCCCCTTCCTCCCTTCCTCCTTCCTTCCTTCCTTCCCTCCCTCTCTCCCTCCTTCCCTCCCTCCCTCCTTCCTTCCTTCCTTCCTTACCTCCCTCTCTCCCTCCTTCCTTCCTTCCTTCCTTCCATGCTTGTGCTTTGGGTATAAGGTCCAGGAAACCACTTCCTGTTGTTAAGATTTATAAGATATTTCCCTACATTTTCTTCTGACAGTTTTATGGTCTTAGATATAATGTTTAGGTCTTTGATCTATTCTGAGTTAATTTTTGCATAGGGTGTCAGGTATGAATCCTCTTTCATTCTTTTGCATGTGGATATCCAGTTCTTTAGGCACCATTTACTGAAGAGACTGTTCTGTCCCAGGTGAGTTGGCTTGGCTGCCTTATCAAAGGCCAATTGTCCATTGATGAGAGGGTCTATACCTGAACGCTATTATATTCCATTAGTCAGTATAAAAAGATGGTATTTTTAAAAAGCTTTTTTGACCTGTTGATTTTTTATTTCTAATAGTTCTGCTTTATACCTTTATTGTCATACCCAAATAATAATGGTTCCTGAAAATTCTTATTATAAATTTTACCCTTTCTCTTGTTTTGATTTTTTCACTTCAATTCTTTTTCCGTAACATTAACATCTGAAACCCTTTGCATCAATCACGATAAACTAGGTCATGATGCAGTACTAACCACTCTAAAAATGTCAGAAGCCTAAAACAACAAAAGTTTATCTCTTGCCCATACTAGACGTCACCACAGGTCTGCAGGGGCCTCTGCTCACTGAAGTCTCTCAAGGACCACTCCAAATGGCATCACAACAGAACGAAGACATTACGGCAACTCATTTCCAGGCTCCTCATCCTCTGTTGAGAAGTGGCATGCCATTTCCAACCACACCTAGCATCAAGGGACCAGGGAAGTGCCATCCTACCATTAGCCTAGGAGGGGGAAGAGCTGGAATTATTTGATTACAGCTTATGTAATCACATGCTGGCCCTTCTTATTTTTTTCTAGAAGACCTTTGCCTTTTTTTTTTTTTTTTTTTTTAATTTAGCATGGTAGCTTATTATAACAAAATTTTCTACTTAAACCCCTTATGTATCCAATTCAGTGTTGTTAATTATTTTCACAATATTGTGCTACCATCACCAGCATGTATTACCATAACTTTCCCATTACCCAAAACTGAAACCCTTGTGCCCATTAAGCACTAACGCCCACTCCCTGTGCTCCCATCCCCAAGCCAGGTGACCAGTAATCTACTTCCTGTCCCTATGAATTGGCACTGTCTAGTTATTTTGTACAAATGAAACAAGGTTCATCCATGTTGTAGCGTGGATCAGTACTTCACTGCTTGTATAGTGGAATAATATTTCATTGTATGAATGTTCCAGTTTGTTAAAGCTGCTAGAATGCAATATATAAGAAATGGGTTGGGGGGCGGGCCGCGGTGGCTCAGCGGGCAAAGTGCTTGCCTGCCATGCCGGAGGACCTCGGTTCGATTCCCGGCCCCAGCCCATGTAAAAAACAAACAAGCAAACAAAATACAATAAAACAAGAAAATGTTTAAAGATGTTTCCCTTTCTTCCTTCCTTCCTTCCTTCTCTCTGTCTTTCCTTCCCTTCCTCCCTCTCTCTTTAAAAAAAAAAATAAATAAAAAAAAAAAAAAAAAGAAAAAGAAATGGGTTGGCTTTTGCAATGGGGATTAGATCAGCTTACAGATTTACAGTTCTGCAGCTGTGAAAATGTCCAAAGTAACGCATCGACAGGATGATACCCAGACTGCTGGCACCTTGGACACCTTTGTCATATGGGAAGGTACATGGCCGGCATCTGCTGGCTGTTCTCTCCCGGGTTTGCTGCATTCAGTTCCGGCTTCAGTGGCTCCTTCTTAGTTCCTCTGGGGGGCTTTTTTGCTCTTTTATCCTCCCATAAAGAACTCCAGTAAAAGGACTGAGACCCACCTTGAATGGCCTGGGTCACATCTCAATTGAAATAATCTAACCAAAAGGTCCCTCCCATAATAGGTCTGCATCCCTAGGAATGGATTAAAAGAACATGGCCTTTTTAAGGATGGTATGTTCAATAAAATGTCAGGAACAAAAAGACAAATATCATGCCTATTCATATGGACAAACTGTAATATACAAACTCAGAGAACTGAAGTAGAGAGCATGGGGTATCAGGTTGGGGCCTATTGTAAAGGGTCCTAGACTGTAAGCCTTTATAGCAGACACATCTGTTTAGGAGTTACAACTGTTATTTTTAAACTCTGAGATACTGAGCTATTTGTGCTTATCTTGGTCTTTCCTCGAACCTTTAGGTATTTATGTGACAGGTGAGACTCAGAGTTAGAGCTCTGAAGTTATGAAAATCAGCATTAGTCCACATGACAACTGTTTAAAAAGTTGCAAAAGTCATCAGACTTCAACTAGAGGTATGAATGAAGCTCATCTAGATAGGACTAAGATAAATCAGAATACAAGGTAAAGGATGATATGGTCCATATTTTAAAACTTCAACTTCTGTGTGAGACCAAAGGGAGCTATGTTTATTTGGTGCAAAATTTATATTTTGGCCAGTGCATTATCTAATATAACTTGGTCAATTTATTTGATATCCATACTTAGATGGAATCTTGGGTAGGCAGTGAGATATTGCTGCTCTGTACAGGTAAGAGTGATGTCCCAATATATACAGAGTAATTTGGGCAGAGAATAAAAAAAATATTTGCAAAGTCCACTTGGGTAACTGGGGAGACTGGAGGAAATATTCAACTTTCTCATGGGGGAATTCCTATAGTCTCACAAGCAGTGGGGACAAACAATTCAATACGCTGAGCGCTCAATCTTGGGGTTCAACCCTATGAAGCTTATTCCTGCAAATGAGAAGCTAAGCCTGCTTCTGATTATGCCTAAGACTCACCTCTAGAGACCTCTTTTGTTGTTCAGCTCTCTCTCTAAGCCAATTCAGCAGATGAATTCACTGTCCTCCCCACTACATGGGACATAACTCTCAGGGGTGTAAATCTCCCTGGCAATGTGCGACAGGACTCCTGGGATGAGCCAGGACCCAGCATCATGGGGTTGAGAAAGTCTTCTTTTCCAAAGGGGGAAAAGAGAAATGGGACAAAATAAAGTTTCAGTGGCTAAGAGATTTCAGAGTTGAGAGGGTAGCCTGGAGGTTATTCTTAGTCATAATATGGATATCTTCTTTTAGTTTATGATGCATTGGAGTGGCTGGAGAGAAGTACCTGAAACTACTGAGCTGTGTTCCAGTAGCCTTGATGATTGTTTAACTACACAGCATTTACAATGTGACCATGTGATTGTGAAAACCTTGTGTCTGATGCTCCTCTTATCCAGGGTATGAGCAGATGAGTAAAGAAAAAAAAAAAAGGAAAAATAACTAAATAATAGGGGAGGGGATAAGGGGTTAAAAAAATTGAGTAGATTGAAATAACAGTGGTCAATGAGAGAGACAGGTAATGGGTATGGGATGTAAGAGTTTTTTCTTTTTATTTCTTTTTCTGGGGTGATGCAAATGTTCTAAAATGATCATGGTGATGAACACACAACTTTGTGATGATATTGTGAGCAACTGTATACTGTGGGTGGACTGTATGTGTGTGAAGATTTTTCAAAAATATATACATAAAAAAAAGAACATGGCCTTTTTGGGGGTATATAACAACTTCAAACAAGCACAGTGGATATACCACATTTTGTTTATCCACTCATCTGTTGATAGACACTAGACTGCTTCTACCTTTTGGCATTATATAGTAGCCAAAGCATTATATAATAGCAGTATTATTATGAGTGCTATTTTTATGAATAGCTAATACACAAGAATCTATTTGAGTCTCTGCTTTCAATTCTTTATATACCTTAGGGAGTAACTGCCAGGTTATCTGGTAATTTTACACTTAACTGCCAAACAGTTTTTCACAGCTGTGGCATCATTTAACATTTCCTCCCACAATTTATAAGGGTTCCTATTTCTCTGCATCCTCAACACTTGTTGTTTTCCACCTCCTTAATAATAGCCATTTGATAGGTGTGAAATGGCTTCTCATGGTTTTGACTTGCATTTTTCTAGTGGATAAAGTTGTTGAGGACCTTGCCATGTGTTCATTGGCCATCTGTATGTCTTCTTTAAAGAAATATCTGTTCAAGTCCTTTACTCATTTAAAAAATTAGGTTACTGGTCTTTCTGTTGTTGATTTGTAGGGGTACTTTAAATATCCTGGTTATTAAATCCTTACCGGGTATTTTCTTCCATGCTGCAGGTTGCCTTTTTACTTTCAAGATTGAGTCTTTTAATGCACAAAAGTTCAAAATTTTGATGAAGTCCAATTTACCTATTTTTGTTGTTGCTTATGCTTTTGAAGTCTAAGAATCCATTGCCTAATTAATATAAAGTCATGAATTCTCCCCTATTTTTTTCTAGGAATTTTATATTTTTACCTCATATTTAGGTAGTTGATAAATTTTTAATTAATTTTTGTATATGGGTATATCGTATGAGATAGGGGTCCACTTTCCTTCTTTTCTGTGTGGATATCTAGTTTTCCCAGTACCACTTTTTGAAGTCAAGATGGTAAATTTTAATCCAACCACATCGATAATTCATTAATACAAATGGTCTAAACACAGTAATTAAAAGATAGAGACTATCAGATTCAGAGTAAAAGAACAGGACCTACCTAAGTTTATGTTGCCTACAAGAAACCAAATTTAGACACAGATGGTGGTGAGGTTAACATATTTTGAACATAATTAACAGCAATGAATTATATATTTGAACACAGTTAAAAAGGGAAGTTTAAGGCCATGTATATGTACGTTTATATTACTAGAGCAAACTTTTTAAAAATAAGCCTACAGTAATGTACAACATAGTGAACCCTAATGTAAACTATGCAGTATAGTTAATAGTACAATTATAAAAATATTCTTTCATCAAATGTAACAAAGGTACCACACTAATGCATGGTGTCAATAATGGGGGCAGAGAGAGGGAAGGAGCAGGTACATGATGTGGTGGTTTGAACCTTTAGGTACCCCAGGAAAACATGTTCTTAAATCTTATCCATTCCTGTAGGTATAATGCCATTGTAAGTAGGACCTTTTCCCAGTTGAGTTCCACCTCAACCAGAATGGATTACTATTATTACTAC
Organism: Tamandua tetradactyla; assembly: GCF_023851605.1. NCBI lineage: Eukaryota > Metazoa > Chordata > Mammalia > Pilosa > Myrmecophagidae > Tamandua > Tamandua tetradactyla. Next base: position 13,694,609 of record NC_135335.1, read on the forward strand.
TATTACTGTAGTCCTTTATAAGAGAATGCATTCCAGACAGAGACAGTCACAGAATTAAGAAGCTGAAGTCAACGAAACCTGGAAGAGAAAGAAGAAAACCAGCAGACAATGTCATGTGCTTTACCGTGTGACAGAAGAGCCAAGGACTGCCAGTAACCAGTCTTTGGAAAAAACCATCACCTTGATGATGCCTTGACTCGGACATTTCTCAAGACTCAAAACCATAAGCAAATAAATTCCATTTCATGGTATTTGACTTGAGCAGTCTAGGAAACTAAAACAGATTTTGGTAATAGAAAAATGGGGTGCTGCTACTTCAAATACCAAAAATGTGGAAGCAGCTTTGGAACTGGGTAATGGGTAAAGGCTGGAAGAATTGTGGGATGCTTGATAGAAAAGGTTTAATTGGCTGTGAAGAGACTATTGGTAGAACTACAGATGCTAAAGGTACTTTAGAGTCCTTAGAAGAAAAAGTATAAATGTGTTACTGGAAACTGAAGGAAAAGTGATCCTTGCTTTAAAGTGGCAGAGAACTTGGCAAAACTGAGTTCTGATATCAGGTAGAAGGCAGAATTTGAAAATGATGAAGTTGTATATTTAGCTGAGGAGCTTTTCAAGGTAAATGTGGAAGAGTATAGCCTGGTTTCTCCTTGCAGCTTTTAGTAAAATGCAAAAGGAAGAGTGATAAGCTGAGAACTGAACTCCTGGGCACAAAGAAACCAGAAACTGATGGTGTGGAAAATTCTAAGCTTCTGGGAAGTGAGTCCCCAGAGAATAGTACTCGGTGTGAGGGTTTAAATGAACATGGATCCAATCAGCACCTTCAGTGTAAGTTGGGACTGGAGGTGCAGTTATCCAGAAGGATCTGTGGAAAGTCCTACTGTTTTATGGTTTGGACCCCTGTGTATTACATGGAAACTGACAAATTTTTTGTGAGATCTGTATGAATGGAACCACTGTCAGCTGGACTAAAAAGGACAGATTGAAGAAAAAATCATGTCAAAGGCAGAACATGGAAGCTGAGGTCTGGACTGAAGACAGTTTCTCAGACCAGAGAACAGGCCCACCCATGCATATGGAAAGGGTGAGTCTGCCTCAGAACTTGGAGAGAGCAGCCTTCCACCCAATTGCTCAGGAAGGAATGCTGTTGCCCCATTGTTTTCAGTTGGTAGAGCCTATGCCCTAGGGATTGTGGACAGTGTGGCTGCCATCCTGATGCTTGAAGAGGGTGGAGCCTTCAACCCAGTATTTGAAGAGAGCAAAGCTGCTGGGAAAGCACTTGGAAGACTTGGGGCTTCCAGTCAATTGGGCGAGAGGACAAAACATCATTCCATAGTTGATTCTCAGACCTTGAAATCTAATGTAGTATGCCCTGCAGGGTTTCAGAATTGTTGGAACCAGTGATCCATTTTCCTTCCAATTTCTCCCTTCAGGAATGGGAATGTTCATCCCATGCCTGTCTCTCTTATGTATGTGAAAGATAACTTGTTTTCTGCATTTCAAAGATGCACAGGTGGAGGGAAACTGTGCCCCAGGACAACCACACCCTTAACCAATTCTGCTAAGACTTTGTACTTAGCATTGTTTCTGAAATGACTTAAGGCTTTTGGGATATTGTCATGGAATAAATGCATTTTGCATATAGAAATAACATGTTTCTTTGGGGGGAGGGGTGTCCAGAGGATAGTGAGTGGTAGTATGAAGGTGCATGTACCCCAGAAAAATATGTTCTTAAATCTAATCTGAAATCTTACACCCATTCCTGTGGGTGTAAATCCATTGTAAGTAGACCTTTTTTCAGATAAGGTATGACCACCTCAACCACATTACTAGAGTCCTTTATAAGGGAATGAAATTCAGAGAGAGAGAGAAAGTCATGGCAGCAAGAAGCTGAAATCAGTGAAATCTGGAAGAGAAGGGAGACAGCGACACATGACACATTGTCATGTGTCAAGGATTGTCAGTAGCTGGTCTTTGAGAAGAAAACATAGCCTTGATGATGCTTTGATCTGGACATTTTCCAAGACTCAAAACCATGAACGAATAAATTCCCATTGTTTAAGCCAACCCATTTCATGGTGTTTGCCTTGAGCAGCCTAGGAAACTGAAACATATGGTAACGGGTGTTAAGACTTCAGATTAGATTTAAGAACATATTTTTCTGGGGTACATGCTGTGTTTTCTGCATGATTTTTCTGTAAACCTACAACTTCTCAAACAGAAAAATTTCTGATAAAAAAAAGCACAGTAAATAGTAAGATCTATGATCTGGAAAAATAGAAAAAGGTAAAAAGATAGTATGGTAAAGCATACTTCTCAATATTTCCTGCTCTTCAAGTGTACATGCCCTGGATAATCCTCAGGACTGTGAATATCGTTATTTTTACTCCAAAATTAGGGTATGTGACAGACACATTGACCTTAAGACAAACAGGCCTGACCTACAAGCTCTTTAAAAGCTGCGGATGATGACAGAAGGGAAGGCAGAGAGATCTGAAGGATGAGAGGGGACTTGACTGACATGATAAGAGAACTTGCTTGGATGGAGAGGGTCATGAGGTGAAACCTGAGAGGGTCTCTGGGGGCTGAGAGTAGCCCAAGCCTAGCAAGACAGTGGGGATCTCAGTCCTATACATACAAGGAAATGAATTCTAACAACCCAAATGTGCCTGGAAATGGATTCTTGCCTAGAGCCTCCAAACAGGAATGAAGCTCAGACACCATACTGATTTCAGATTGTAGGATTTGGGCATGGTTTCTGACCCCACAGAACTGTGTGTTAGTAAAGGAGTTCTGTTTAAAGTCCAGACGTCTGTGGTAATTTGTGACACAGAAATGAAAAACTAATAGAGATGGAAAAAGACATACCATACAAACACTAATCAAAGGAAAGCTGGAGTGTCTATAATATTGTCACTTTAGAACAAGGTATATGAGTTATAAAAATGGGCATTACATGATGGTAATTCATCATGAAAATCTAACAACCTTAAATATATGCTCACATCAAAACAGAGCTTCAAAATACATGAAGCAAGAACTGAAAGGAGTAATAGACAAATCCACAATTATAGAGATTACATCATTCCCCTATTATTAATTGATAAAATAAGTACACAGAAGAACAGTATCAACCAACTTGCTCTGACATTTATAAAACACTTCACCTATGAATGCAAAACACAAATAAAATTCAAATGTACATGGACATCGCATCAAGAAACCCTCACATTACAGGCAATAAGAAAAAGTTCAACAAATTTAAAAGAATTAAAATTGTACAACCTATATTCTTTGATCACAATATACAATAAAACTAGAAATCAATAACAGAAAATTATTTGGAAAATCCAATATTTGAAAAAAAAAACCACACTTCTAAATAACTCATGGGTCAAAGAGGAAGTCACAGACTTCCTGGAAGATGGCAGCTTAGTAAGACGCGCGGATCTTAGTTTCTTCTCCAGGACACCTACTAGGGGAGTAGAAACGATACAGAAAGCGCCCAAAGCCACAACAGAGATAAAAAAGACAGCGTACCCCATCCTGGAACGGCTGGCTGGCTGAGAGAAGCAGCTCGGGTGAGATCGCCGAGGCGCGCGGGCCTTACCGGGCGGGGTGGCAAGCGGCCGGAGTTACTCCCTTCCCCCTTCCCGGGTCGGCTGGGAGAATTGGAGAGGTGGTCCCCTGAAACCAAGGCGACTGGCGCCCACACCACGCGCAGCCCCCGGACCAACTGAGAGAATTGGATCGGAAACCCCCAGGCCGCGGAGAACGGTGACCCCGTGACTCCCGGGGAACGTGCACTCTCTCGGGCGGGCCGCTGCCGCTGGCGCCCTCCCGCCACGCTTGTTGCCCAGGGCCGACTAGGAAATTCGGATGGGCTCTTTCCCTGGCTGCGGCGACCAGCAACCCTCCATGCGTTCGGACACCCTCCCTGCGTTCGGACCCCGGGCCGGCTCAAGCCGCTTCGGCTAGCGAACCCCCAGGACGGCGAGAGTTTTCCAAAGTTTAAGGTCCCACAGCACCTTTTACTGGTGGGACCCGCAGACAAACGTGTGCCACGAGCGCCACCTACTGGGCAGGATAAGAAAAACAGAACCCAGAGATTTCACAGAAAAATATTACAACCTTGCTGGGTCCAACACCAAGAGAAATCTGAATAAATGCCCAGACACCAGCAGCAGAAGATAACTGTCCACGCTCAAAAGATTGAGAATATGGCTCAGTCAAAGGAACAAACCAATAGCTCAAATGAGACACAAGAGCTGAGACAACTAATGCTGAATATACGAACAGAAATGGAAAACCTCTTCAAAAATGAAATCGATAAATTGAGGGAGGACATGAAGAGGACATGGGCTGAACATAAAGAAGAAATAGAAAAACTGAAAAAACAAATCGCAGAACTTATGGAAGTGAAGGATAAAGTAGCAAACATAGAAAAAATAATGGATAGCTACAATGATAGATTTAAAGAGACAGAAGATAGAATTAGTGATTTGGAGGATGGAACATCTGAATTCCAAAAAGAAACAGAAACTATAGGGAAAAGAATGGAAAAATTTGAACAGGGTATCAGGGAACTCAAGGACAATATGAACCGCACAAATATACGTGTTGTGGGTGTCCCAGAAGGAGAAGAGAAGGGAAAAGGAGGAGAAAAACTAATGGAAGAAATTATCACTGAAAATTTCCCAACTCTTATGAAAGACCTAAAATTACAGATCCAAGAAGTGCAGCGCACCCCAAAGAGATTAGACCCAAATAGGCGTTCTCCAAGACACTTACTAGTTAGAATGTCAGAGGTCAAAGAGAAAGAGAAGATCTTGAAAGCAGCAAGAGAAAAACAATCCATTACATACAAGGGAAACCCAATAAGACTTTGTGTAGATTTCTCAGCAGAAACCATGGAAGCTAGAAGACAGTGGGATGATATATTTAAAATACTAAAAGAGAAAAACTGCCAACCAAGACTCCTATATCCAGCAAAATTATCCTTCAAAAATGAGGGAGAAATTAAAACATTCTCAGACAAAAAGTCACTGAAAGAATTTGTGACCAAGAGACCAGCTCTGCAAGAAATACTAAAGGGAGCACTAGAGTCAGATAAAAAAGACAGAAGAGAGAGATATGGAAAAGAGTGTAGAAAGAAGGAAAATCAGATATGATATATATAATACAAAAGGCAAAATGTTAGAGGAAAATATTATCCAAACAGTAATAACACTAAATGTCAATGGACTGAATTCCCCAATCAAAAGACATAGATTGGCAGAATGGATTAAAAAACAGGATCCTTCTATATGCTGTCTACAGGAAACACATCTTAGACCCAAAGATAAACATAGGTTGAAAGTGAAAGGTTGGGAAAAGATATTTCATGCAAATAACAACCAGAAAAGAGCAGGAGTGGCTATACTAATATCCAACAAATTAGACTTCAAATGTAAAACAGTTAAAAGAGACAAAGAAGGACACTATATACTAATAAAAGGAACAATTAAACAAGAAGACATAACAATCATAAATATTTACGCACCGAATCAGAAGGCCCCAAAATACGTGAGGAATATACTGCAAACACTGAAAAGGGAAATAGACTCATATACCATAATAGTTGGAGACTTCAATTCCCCACTCTCATCAATGGACAGAACATCTAGACAGAGGATCAACAAAGAAATAGAGAATCTGAATATTACTATAAATGAACTAGACTTAATAGACATTTATAGGACATTACATCCCACAACAGCAGGATACACCTTTTTCTCAAGTGCTCATGGATCATTCTCAAAGATAGACCATATGCTGGGTCACAAAGCAAGTCTTAACAAATTTAAAAAGATTGAAATCTTACACAACACTTTCTCGGACCATAAAGGAATGATGTTGGAAATCAATAATAGGCAGAGTGCCAGAAAATTCACAATACGTGGAGGCTCAACAACACACTCCTAAACAACGACTGGGTCAAAGAAGAAATTGCAAGAGAAATTAGCAAATACCTCGAGGCAAATGAAAATGAAAACACAACATATCAAAACTTATGGGACGCAGCAAAGGCAGTGCTAAGAGGGAAATTTATTGCTCTAAATGCCTATATCAGAAAAGAAGAAAAGGCAAAAATTCAGGAATTAACTATCCATTTGGAAGAACTGGAGAAAGAACAGCAAGCTAACCCCAAAGCAAGCAAAAGGAAAGAAATAACAAAGATTAGAGCACAAATAAATGAAATTGAAAACATGAAAACAATAGAGAAAATCAATAAGGCCAGAAGTTGGTTCTATGAGAAAATCAATAAGATTGATGGGCCCTTAGCAAGATTGACAAAAAGAAGAAGAGAGAGGATGCAAATAAATAAGATCAGAAATGGAAGAGGAGACATAACTACTGACCTCACAGAAATAAAGGAGGTAATAACAGGATACTATGAACAACTTTACGCTAATAAATACAACAATTTAGAGGAAATGGACGGGTTCCTGGAAAGACATGAACAACCAACTTTGACTCAAGAAGACATAGATGACCTCAACAAACCAATCACAAGTAAAGAAATTGAATCAGTCATTCAAAAGCTTCCTAAAAAGAAAAGTCCAGGACCAGATGGCTTCACATGTGAATTCTACCAAACGTTCCAGAAAGAATTAGTACCAATTCTCTTCAAACGCTTCAAAAAAATCGAAGTGGAGGGAAAACTACCTAATTCATTCTATGAAGCCAACATCACCCTCATACCAAAACCAGGCAAAGATATTACAAAAAAAGAAAACTACAGACCAATCTCTCTAATGAATACAGATGCAAAAATCCTCAATAAAATTCTAGCAAATCGTATCCAACAACACATTAAAAGAATTATACATCATGACCAAGTAGGATTCATCCCAGGTATGCAAGGATGGTTCAACATAAGAAAATCAATTAATGTAATACACCATATCAACAAATCAAAGCAGAAAAATCACATGATCATCTCAATTGATGCAGAGAAGGCATTCGACAAGATTCAACATCCTTTCCTGTTGAAAACACTTCAAAAGATAGGAATACAAGGGAACTTCCTTAAAATGATAGAGGGAATATATGAAAAACCCACAGCTAATATCATCCTCAATGGGGAAAAATTGAAAACTTTCCCCCTAAGATCAGGAACAAGACAAGGATGTCCACTATCACCACTATTATTCAACATTGTGTTGGAGGTTCTAGCCAGAGCAATTAGACAAGAAAAAGAAATACAAGGCATCAAAATTGGAAAGGAAGAAGTAAAACTATCACTGTTTGCAGACGATATGATACTATACGTCGAAAACCCGGAAAAATCCACAACAAAACTACTAGAGCTAATAAATGAGTACAGCAAAGTAGCAGGTTACAAGATCAACATTCAAAAATCTGTAGCATTTCTATACACTAGTAATGAACAAGCTGAGGGGGAAATCAAGAAACGAATCCCATTTACAATTGCAACTAAAAGAATAAAATACCTAGGAATAAATTTAACTAAAGAGACAAAAAACCTATATAAAGAAAACTACAAAAAACTGCTAAAAGAAATCACAGAAGACCTAAATAGATGGAAGGGCATACCGTGTTCATGGATTGGAAGACTAAATATAGTTAAGATGTCAATCCTACCTAAATTGATTTACAGATTCAATGCAATACCAATCAAAATCCCAACAACTTATTTTTCAGAAATAGAAAAACCAATAAGCAAATTTATCTGGAAGGGCAGGGTGCCCCAAATTGCTAAAAACATCTTGAGGAAAAAAAACGAAGCTGGAGGTCTCGCGCTGCCTGACTTTAAGGCATATTATGAAGCCACAGTGGTCAAAACAGCATGGTATTGGCATAAAGATAGATATATCGACCAATGGAATCGAATAGAGTGCTCAGATATAGACCCTCTCATCTATGGACATTTGATCTTTGATAAGGCAGTCAAGCCAACTCACCTGGGACAGAGCAGTCTCTTCAATAAATGGTGCCTAGAGAACTGGATATCCATATGCAAAAGAATGAAAGAAGACCCATCTCTCACACCCTATACAAAAGTTAACTCAAAATGGATCAAAGATCTAAACATTAGGTCTAAGACCATAAAACAGTTAGAGGAAAATGTTGGGAGATATCTTATGGATCTTACAATTGGAGGCGGTTTTATGGACCTTAAACCTAAAGCAAGAGCACTGAAGAAGGAAATAAATAAATGGGAACTCCTCAAAATTAAACACTTTTGTGCATCAAAGAACTTCATCAAGAAAGTAGAAAGACAGCCTTCACAATGGGAGACAATATTTGGAAATGATATATCAGATAAAGGTCTAGTATCCAGAATTTATAAAGAGATTGTTCATCTCAACAACAAAAAGACAGCCAACCCAATTACAAAATGGGAAAAAGACTTGAACAGACACCTCTCAGAAGAGGAAATACGGATGGCCAAGAGGCACATGAAGAGATGCTCAATGTCCCTGGCCATTAGAGAAATGCAAATCAAAACCACAATGAGATATCATCTCACACCCACCAGAATGGCCATTATCAACAAAACAGAAAATGACAAGTGCTGGAGAGGATGCGGAGAAAGAGGCACACTTATCCACTGTTGGTGGGAATGTCAAAGGGTGCAACCACTGTGGAAGGCAGTTTGGCGGTTCCTCAAAAAGCTGAATATAGAATTGCCATACGACCCAGCAATACCATTGCTAGGTATCTACTCAAAGGACTTAAGGGCAAAGACACAAACGGACATTTGCACACCAATGTTTATAGCAGCATTATTTACAATTGCAAAGAGATGGAAACAGCCAAAATCTCCATCAACAGAAGAGTGGCTAAACAAACTGTGGTATATACATACGATGGAATATTATGCAGCTTTAAGACAAGATAAACTTATGAACCATGTAATAACATGGATGGACCTAGAGAATATTATGCTGAGTGAATCCAGCCAAAAACTAAAGGACAAATACTGTATGGTCCCACTGATGTGAACGGACATTCGAGAATAAACTTGAAATATGTCATTGGTAACAGAGTTCAGCAGGAGTTAGAAACAGGGTAAGACAATGGGTAATTGAAGCTGAAGGGATACAGACTGTGCAACAGGACTAGATACAAAAACTCAAAAATGGACAGCACAATAATACCTAATTGTAAAGTAATCATGTTAAAACACTGAATGAAGCTGCATCTGAGCTATAGGTTTTTGTTTTGTTTTGTTTTGTTTTGTTTTGATTTTACTATTATTACTTTTATTTTTTTCTCTATATTAACATTCTATATCTTTTTCGGTTATGTTGCTAGTTCTTCTAAACCAATGCAAATGTACTAAGAAATGATGATCATGCATCTATGTGATGATGTTAAGAATTAATGATTGCATGTGTAGAATGGTATGATCTCTAAATGTTGGGTTAATTTCTTTTTTTCCTTTAATTAAAAAAAAAAAAAAAAAAGAGAAGGGATAATTGGAGATGAAGGGATACAGACTGTACAACGGGACTGGATATAAAAACTCAGAAATGGACAGCACAATACTACCCAATTGTAATGCAATTATGTTAAAACACTGAATGAAGCTGCATGTGAGGTATAGGTTTTTTGTTTTTGTTTTTTTTGTTTTTTTTTCTTTCTATTATTGTTTTAATTCTTATTCTGTTGTCTTTTTATTTCTTTTTCTAAATCGATGCAAATGTACTAAGAAATGATGAATATGCAACTATGTGATGTTATTAAGAATTACTGATTGTACATGTAGATTGGAATGATTTCTAATTGTTTTGTTAATTCTTTTTTTAATTAATAAAAAAAAAAAGAATTACTGATTGTACATGTAGATTGGAATGATTTCTAATTGTTTTGTTAATTCTTTTTTTTATTAATAAAAAAAAAAGAAATGTAAAAAAAAAAAAGAGGAAGTCACAAGGGAAATTAGAAAATGTTTTTAATTGATTAAAGATAGAACATAAAAATCTGTAACATGACGCTAAAGCAGTGCTTTGAGGGAAACTGATTACATGATATGCTTCTGATGGAAAAGAAGGTCCCAAATCAATGATCTCAGCTTCCACCTTAAGAAACTAGCAAATTAAACCCAAGACAAGCTGAAGAAAGGAAATAATGAAGATGAGAGCAGAAGTCAATGCAACTAAAACCAAAAACAATGGAGAAAACTGATTACATCAAAAGCTGATTTTTTTTTTTAGGGAGGAAAATTGATAAATTTTTAGCCAGACTGATCAGAAATGAACAATTATCAGAAATAAAAGTAGAACACTACTGCAGATATTGGAAAAGAAGGACGTCACTACAAATACTCAGGTTTTTAAAGACTAAGGGGACTTTACAATTTCATGCCTATCATACAACAACTGTCATTTTATGTGAAATGGACAAATTCATTGAAAGATACAAATTACCAAAGCTCACCGAAAATTAAAGAGATAATCTGAACTGTCCATTATCTTTTCATAAACATCTGACTTTATAGTTAAACACTTGCCAAGAAAGAATATGCCAGGTCAACAAAGAACATGCTAGGCCAACGTGGCTTCATTAGTGAACTCTACCAAACATTTAAGGAAGAAATATCAGTTCTACACAAACTCTTTCATAGACTAGAGGAGGAGAGAGTACTTCCTAGCTCATTTTATGAGAACAGCATGATTCAGATCAAAACCAGATGACGGCATTACAAGAAAACAATAGACCAAAATTCTTCATGAAGACAGATACAAAGATCTTCTACAAAACACCAGCAAATTGAATCCAGTAATGTATATGATGAACATGTAGTGTTTATCCTGGGAATACATGTTTAGTTCAATATTTGAAAATCAACCAATAATTCATATCAATAAACAATAGAAAAAATCACTAGAAAAAGATCTCAATAGCTCCATAGAAAGCACTTAACAAAATTAACATCCATTCACAATAAAAGCCTTCAATATACTAAAAATAGGAGACTTTCTCAATTTGATAAAAGGCATTTACAATTAACATACAGCTAACATTATACTCAATGGTAAGAGATGGAACACTTCTCCACCTAACACTGGGAAAAGGCAAGGATGCCTGATCTTACCACTGCTATCTGACATTTTATGGAAGTCCCAGACAGTGCAGCATGGCAAGTAACAGATATAAAAGGCCTAATCAGATTGGAAAGGAAGAAAAAAACACTTTTGTTCAGATGGTATGACAGTCTACATAGAAAATCTCAACCGAACAATCTTTAAAAAAGCTTCTAGAACTAAATGAATTCAGCAAGATCACAGTATGCAAGGTAAATACGCAAAATTCAATGGTATTTCTACAATCCTAACAATGAACTGGACATTGAAAAACAATTTTTAAGTGCTATTTACAATAGCAGCAGATAAATAAAATATTTAGGTGTAAGTCTAGCAAAATATGTTGAAAATTATAATACAGATGGTGGTATATAAACTTCTAGGATGGCCCTTATTGATCCACATCTCCTGGCATCACATCCTTGACTAATCTTCCCTCCCCTGGAGTGTAGGTTGGTTCTAATTACTTGACTGTATCCAGCATAATATGGTAAAGATGACGGGATATCACTTCTGTGATTAAGTTACAAAACTGTGACTTCCAACTTGCTAGGATACTCTGTTGCCTTCACAGTTTGCACATTTTGACGGCACAACCTGTTATGTGGGAAATGCCCATGCAGCAAGAACAGAAGGAGAGTAAGGAACTGAGGCTCTCTGACCAAGAGCATATGAGGAACTTAACTCTGGCAAAAAACCACAGTGAATTTGGAAGCAGAGCCTTCTTCAGTTGAGCCTTCAGATGTGGCTGCATGTTTTGGGCTGCCACCTTGAATTGCAATCTCATGGAAAACCATGAAGCAGAGGAACCAACTAAGCCATGTCTGGATTTCAAACTTGCAGAAACTATGAGATAATAAATGTGTGTGGTTTTAAGCAGCTAACAACTTTGGGGTAAGTTTTTTGCAGCACTAGATAATACACTAGTGAAAGAAATCAAAGGCTACATAAATGGATACATATACACACACATATAATGTTCACAGATTGGAAGATTCTAAGTTAAGAATTGCTCCAAATTGATTGAGAAAACCTTCTCGACCAAAAAGGGGAAGAGTGAAATGAGACAAAATAAAGTATCCATGGCTGAGAGATTCCAAACAGAGTTGAGAGGTTATCCTGGAGGTTATTCTTACACATTAAGTAGATAGTTATCCAAGATGTAATGGAGAGGCTGGAGGGAACTGCCTGAAAATGTAGAGCTGTGTTCCAGTAGCCATGTTTCTGGAAGATGATTGTATAATGATATAGCTTTCACAATGTGACTGTGTGATTGTGAAAACCTTGTGTCTGATGCTCCTTTATCTACCTTGTCAACAGACGAGTAGAACATATGGAATAAAAATAAATAATAGGGGGAACAAATGTTAAAATAAATTTAGATTGAAATGGTGATGATCAATGAAAGGGAGGGGTAAAGGGTATGGTATGTATAAATTTTTTTGTTTTCTTTTTATTTCTTTTTCTAAATAGACGGAAATGTTCCAAGAAATGATCATGATGATGAATATGCAACTATGTGATGATATTGTGAACTACTGATTATATATGTAGAAGGGAATGATCAAAAGTTAAAAAAAAAAACAAAACAGTAACATTGTAATATGCTTCCACTGGGTGTAACAAAGGCATTACGCCAAAACTAACTGTCAACAATTTGGGGCATGGGGGAGGGGTACGGAGTCTATGCAGAAGGAAAGGAAATGTTTTCATATGAATTATGGTGGTGAAGGCATGTCTATTTGTTTAGGGTAGATTACATGATGTATGAATAAAATTGTTTAAAAATGAAAAATAAAAAAAGAAGACACAAGGAAAAAAAAAAGAATAGCCCCAAATTAATCTACTGATTTAATGAAACCCCAAATATTTAGGCAGGATTTTTATTTTTATTTTTTAATAAATTGAATAGCTGATTCAAAATTTACATGGAAAAGCAAAGTTAACTAACAGAGTTTTTATGGACTGAACCGTATTTCCCTACTCCCAGAAATGTTCGAGTCTTAACCTCTGGTCTCGTGAATGTGATCCCACATGGAAAGAGGATTGCAAAGATATTTTTAGTTAAATGCAGCTAAACTGAGTTGGGCAGGCCCTAAATCCAATATGGCAGTGCCCTTATAAGGGCAGGAAATTTGGACAGACAGACAGAGAAGAAAGCCAAGCGACAGGGGCAGAGATTAAGATATGCCACAAGCCAAAGAATACCATGGACTGCTGGCAAGTTACTGCCAGGAACCTCACAGACTTCAGGGGATGCATAGCCCTGCTGACATGATTTAAAACTTCTGGCCTCTAGAACTATGAGAGAACAAACTTCTGTTGTTTAAAACCACCCATTTGTGGTACTCAGTTATGGTACCTCTAGCAAGAAAAAGACAAGAGCCAAGAAAATTCTGAAAAAGAAAGAAGTTGGAGGACTCATACTACCTGATTACAAAACATTACCATAAAGCTCTACTAATCCAGACCGTATGGAACTGGCAAAAGGACAACCATAAAGATCAATGGAACAGAACAGAGTTCAGAAATAAATGGCCAACTGACTGCAAAGCAATTTAATGAAGAAAGGATAATCTTTTCTACAAATCAAATGATGTTGGAACAAGTTAAACCTACATACTAAAACAAAAACTCAAAATGGATCTCAGAGCCAAACCTAAAATTATAAAATTCCTAAAAACAAAAAAACAGGTTAGGCAAATAGTTCTTAGATATAATACCAAAAATTACAATCCCATTAAACAAAAATTAAAACTCTGTATTTCATCAAAATTAAAAAGTGCTCTTTGAAAGACAATGTTAGGAAAATGGAAAGACAAGTCATTGACCAGGAGAAAAAATGTATGAAGCACACAGATGAAAAAGGGCTTGAGTCTGGAATATATTAAGATCACTCAAAGTGCAATAATAAGAAAACAATACAATTTTAAAAAGTAAGGGGGAGGTAGGTAACGGTAGCTCAGCAGGCAGAGTTCTCACCTGCCATGCCCGGGACTTGGGTTCGATTCCTGGCGCCTGTCCATGCAAAATAAATAAATAAATAAATAAAATAAAAAGGGAAATATAAGAAAAGACACATCACCAAAGATATATGCATTTAAAAACATTCTCAATATGATAAGTCATTAGGGATATGCCAAATAAAACTACAGTAATATACCACAGTGCTTTTTAATGAGCCATGTATAAAAAAAGGCTTAAAAACAAATAAAACCTAATAATACCAAGTCCTGGCAAAGATGGAAGCAACCGGAACTCTTTGGCATTGCTGGTTGGATTGCAAAAATGGTCTGATAAATTCGGGCAATAGTTTGGGAATTTCTTATATACACTAACCATAGGAATCCTTCTGGATATTAAAAACACCTAATATAAGATATTTTATATTGCCTATAAGAGTTAAGAACACCTAATACAAGATAAATTAAAACATACATTCACAAGAACCTGTATGCAAATGTTTATAGCAGGTTTATTCATGCTCATCTAAAAATGAAACTACCCTAATGTCCTTTAGTTTGGTCAATGGATAAACAAACTGTGGTATATCCAAACAATGGAACACTACTCAACAATAAAGAGTGAACCAGAGATACAAACAACGTGAATGAACCTCAAATGTATTATCTAAGTCAGGGATTGGCAAACTTTTCCTATAAAGAGCCAGAGAGCATATATTTTAGACTCTGTGGGCCATATGTTTTGTCAGAACTACTCAACTCTGCCACTGTACTGTGAAAAGAGCCACAGACGATATGCAAATAAAAAAGTGTGACTGTTCCAATAAAATTCTATGGACACTGAAATTTGAATTTCATATACTTTTCACGTGTCATGAAATATTCTTTTGATTTTTCTCTCTAACCATTAAAAAATTGTAAAGACCATTTTCAGGTCACCGGCTGTACAAAAACAGGCAGCAGCAGGCCATAATCCGCTGACGCCCGTGCCTAGTGGAAGCAGTCAGACTCAAACACTACACACATACTACATACTGCGTGATTCCATCTGCATGGTATTCTGGGAAAGGTAAAACTATCGAGATGGAAAACAAATCAGTGACTATGAGACTGGGTGTGATGAAAGGAATAACTACAAAGGGGTACAAGGGAACTTTTGAGGTGAAGGTATCATTTTATTCCTTGACTTTGTTGGTAGTTGTTCAACTATAAGCATTTGCCAGATAACTGTATAGTAAAAAAAGGTGAATATCAAGATGTAATGGCGAGGCTGGAGGGAACTGCCTGAAAATGTAGAGCTGTGTTCCAGTAGCCATGTTTCTTGATGATTGTATAATGATACAGCTTTCATAATGTGACTGCGTGATTATGAAAACCTTGTGTCTGATGCTCCTTTTATCTACCTTGTCAACAGATGAGTAGAACATAAATGGAATAAAAATAAGTAACAGGAGGAACAAATGTTAAATTTAGTTTGAAATGCTAGTGATCAATGAAAGGGAGGGGTAAGGGGTATGGTATATATGAATTTTTTTCTGTTCTCTTTTTATTTCTTTTTCTGTTGTCTTTTTATTTCTTTTTCTGAATTGATGCAAATATTCTAAGAAATGATCATGATGATGAATATGCAACTATGTGATGATGTGAATTACTGATTATATATGTAGAATGGAATGATCATATGTTAAGAATGTTTGTGTTTCTTTTTTGTCATTTTTAAAAAAAATTTAAAAATTAATAAAAAATTTTTTTAAAAAGGTGGCTACTACTGTATGTAAATTACACCTCAATAAACTTGACGATAAAATGTAATATAAATATATATGTAGAACGGAATGATCAAAAGTTAGAATGTTTATGTTTGTTTTTTGGTATTAAAAAAATAAAAATAAAAAAATAACATATTCATACAAAAAAAAAGTAATATAAATATATAAATTCCTGGGCTATCGGGAAGGGGTAATGGATGCTGTCAGTCCCAAAGAGTCAAATCTTTACATCATAACCAGAAAGGTTGTCTGCTATTAACTGATTCCCTTTCTGTGGTGCCTTGAAGAACATGCAATACCTCTTCTAGTATGAGGAGTACTGTTATGATTTTCTAGACACTCTTGACAAATGGAAGGAAAGTGATTTCTTCTCATACTTAGCCAACTGTGTCCAGAAAGACAAAGTTTCAACTGTGACCCGAGCCTGATCATACAGCACAACTAATATACTCGAATTTTATGACAGTCCTCCAGAAGCCCTACTTTTCAGGAAACTATTGCCTAGAAGAGTTAAAAACACCTAATGTGCTAGCTATCCTACCAACCAACACTTTCCATTTCTTTATAGCATTCAGGTTCCTTTGTATAGGGAAACAGCCCTTCCCAAAGCATATAGACCTGGTAAGAAGGTAAATCCACATGACTGTATTTGTGTTACCTAAGCTGCAAGGTCCCTGCAAGCATCTTTCTCTAGATCCTTCTGCTTACTGCAGTGGAAGGGCTAAGAGGAAAACATATGCCTTAAACTCAACCAAATGGACTTTCTCTTCAGGGAGTTTTATCTCGGGCTGAATCATCTCATCAACTAGACCTTCTCCACAATCTTTCTAAGGAAGCTAGGGGATTATGTGAAACAAAATCCTCTTCCTACATGATTCCATATTACAGTCTGCCAACGAGAAGCAGTCATGTGAGATTTGCAAGGTGAAAGAGGTCAGGCCAATGCTCTCTGGACAGAGGTATAGACAGATAAGTGGACTGACATGAGGTTAAAGCACCTTCTGGGTAGGTCTTTGAAACCCACTTATTTTGTTCCTGCAGTCAAAGTTCCAAAATACAGGCACTTGAGATTTACAGCAACTTCTGGACCAACTCTTAAGAACTACCCACTGTTGCTGCAGGCTGAGATGGTCAATAATTATTGGTAGACCATCACTCTTCCAGACTTCCAATTGTTGTAAAAGCCTGAATTACCACTTTTCATGCTTGGAACCTGTAAATTGGCTTCTGTTTCCTGATACAAATATGAGTGGAGACATAAAAACGTGAGACCGAAGGAGCATGGCAGAAACGAATGAGCTATTATATCCATCATCCCCTTTTTCCTTGATAAGAGAACCTTCAATTTAGCTAAGCACATGGCCCCAGAATACCATATTATTTTTCCTTTATGGCTGGTGTAGCTTATGGAAAATGAGTGGAAATACAATGTACAACTTTCTGAGAAGTATCTACAAAGAAGGGGATATGCTGTTCTTTACTCTTTTCTCTTGGCTGTAATATGGACATAACTGGCAGAGCTTTAGTAGCCATCTGGAATCGTGAGGTAAAGGACACATGCTGAGGATGGAAGAACAGCAACTCAAAAGAAACCTGGACCACAAGACTTTTGGAAGCCCCTCTATGAGTTTTGGACTTCTATTATGAGAAAGCAAAATATAATTCTTTCCATCCTGTTTAGGCCACTATTGGTTTTTACTCATAACCAAAACTAATCCTAAACATGCACAACTAGAATTCATTCCCAGCAAAGGCAGTGCTAGGGGGGAAACTACTGAGGAATTCTTGCTCTGCAGAAATAGAGTTATCTAGATCCAGTCCATACCCAGCCTAGTTTTTCCTTAGCCTTCCCTTTGATGCTGTGAGTTTTCCATATACCCTTTCACCAAATTACTTTTTTGCATAAGTTAGACAGAATGAGTTTCTGCAACTTGCAAACAAGGAACCCTTGAAACTTACAAACTTTGGGAAAATTTTAAGAGTGTCTGGGATGTGTGTCCACTGCCACGAAAAAAAAAAAAAAGCCTAGGATACAATTCTGGACTTGTATCACCCAAGTCATCCTACTTCCACTTTGTGCTGCTTGTCACGCCCAGTACCTGTGGCCCAGTAGTAAATATCCCAGTCATTACTGGGCTCATTAATCAGGCGATCATAGAGGTTCAGCTGTTTTTCTGTCATTTGGTGCAGATATTCTTTAGCAAAGAGGCTAAAATGAGAAAGAGAAAGGAGTTAAAAAAAAGCTGTCTCTGGTCAAAGAGAAATGACACCAAGACTCTAATTCCCCTACCTAAGGAGAATACAGTTTTCCAACATTCCCCTCTTTCTGCTTTCATAGAGTAGGCGGGCTCTTTTGGTTTCTATGGACTCATCAGTTCGCTCCTGCCACGGAGGCAAGGGAATTTCAATCATGTCTTTTTGAGAATCTGCTGGGCTGTCACCTCTGTAGAAGCGTCTGAATGATGTCACCCTGACCAAAGGAGACACTGGGCTGCGACCTGACAGAGCAAGCATCTGAAACAAATAAATCGTAAACATCTTTATAATAAAAACGACTACCATCACTGTCACTCACTCGATACTTACTAGGTGTTAAATGCTTTAGATGTCATTTAACAGCCAAGGAAACCAAGGCTCAAAAAGGTTAAATAACTTACTCAACTTCACCCAAACAGTAACGGAAATCTAGTCTTAACCGCAAGCATCTGTTCTTAACGGGTACCCTACAGGAGATTCTCCTAGCAGAAATATTGTCTCCTTTCTTTACATTCCCTTAAAATTACTACAATTAAGGTTTGTTTTCCAGTCTCTCGCCTGCGTTAAAAGGTGAGGATACAGAAATGACATTGTCCTAACCCCTCCCCCCTAAAGGCTCTCAATCTAGAGAGTAGCACAAAACCATCAAAACACGATCAGAAATCACAACAGATATCAGAGGCTTCAGAACAGGGAGGAATCACAAGAGGCGGTACGGCTTAATTTGCCCGGGAAGTAGGTGACACCTGCATTGGGTCCCGCACCACGACTGATCATGCAACGATATCACGGAACAGGCACAAAATGGGCTCACGAAAGGTTGGAAGCGACCCGAATCTCCTGAGCTGCAGGATCGGCCTGCCCTTGGCCTGCCCTTGCCCTCGGCTCTCCAGCAGCTGAGCCTTCCCGGCGGTCTCTATGACTGCAGCACAAGACGAGACTCAGCCAACGCTGCCTCCTGCCCGGGACCCTGGAACCTTACTATTCTCTCTCACCCGCGCCAGAGTCGGGAATACCGTGACCACTGCCATTTTCCCCGAACAGCACCAGAAGCCTTCAGCCCAGCTACTTCCGGGAATGCCCGGGTAGCAGGACCCGAGGACTTCAGCGCGAGGGTCTGAGCCGGAAGACGCGTCCCTGCGAATAGCGGAAGTGGCAATGCGTGTGACGCAGGCGGCGGTGAGGGCGGGGCCTGAGGCTGAGAGCGGTTCGCGCGCTTCGGGCCTAGTCCGGACTCGCCGCCGCCATATTCCCGGTAACGGGGGCGCGCGGCCACGGGCCGGCGGGGCCGGAAGAGGGGTCGGGGCCGGCGCTGAGGCGGGGAGGGGGTCGGTTGAGCCTGGGGCGTCAGCAGTTGGAGGGCGGAGGGAGGCGCGGGGCTTTAAGGGAGGTGGCCGAGGACGCCGGGCCCGGTCTGTGGGGAGGGAGCTGGGCGGGCCTAGCCTGGTGGGCGAGGACTCGGCCCGGATGGGGAAACGAGGCGGCTGGAGGCGGTGCGGATCCGGGCGGAGCTCCCGGTCCCGCAGGGGCTCTGGTCGGGGCCACCCCGGGGCTTAGGCAGGTTCGGCGGGCCGGGGCTGAGGGCTTCGTCGTAGTCGTCCTTCGCAGCGCAGCCGGAGGGCCCTTAGCAGCTGAGGCCTCGACTTTCCCGTCGCGCCATAGACGGCTGCGACGCAGTTCGAGCCAGGCCCGAGGGTGATGGGCAGCTCGCCCCGCGAGCCCGGTGGCCTGGGAGAGCGGGGCGGGGTGGGGGGGACGGGAGGGGGGCGGCGCGAGGCCGGGGGCGGGGCGGGAGGGGGGCGAGCCTTGGCTGCCGGGATGCTGCATCTCTAGAGACGGGAGGGTGGCAACCCTCGCCCTCCTTCCAGCTCAGGACCCTCTTTCTAACTCTTACTCTTTTCTGGATATCGCAGTGTCATCTTTTTTACTTCGTCGGTTCTCTGCACTCGAGATCTTCCTTCCGAAGCCATGTCTGAAGGGGTGGACTTGATTGATATATACGCTGACGAGGAGTTTAATCAGGTAAGGAGTTATCAGGAGCATCGTGGTATTCGTCCATCAGCTAAGGAATCACTTCCAGCAAACTTGGCAGTGGTTCCAAGCAGTGCCGGGCCTTAAGGACTTACTAAGCCTGGACACTCCCATCAAGTTTAAAGTTTTTCCTCTATCAGAGACCTCTAAAACTACCTAATACCCCGCTTTATGTTCATTTGAGCCTTTAGGCTTAATTTTAAAGAGTTTGATTTAAGAGCAAATAAAAACTCAGGTTTAATTGAATGGTGAATTAACTTGTGGAACTTGCTCCCTCAGGAATCCAAAGGTGGATGTGCTTCTCCTCAGTGACTAACCACACTTAAAAATCAGAATTGTATTTGGTGCACTGTTCATGAGGATGATTAAATAATTTTGATTTCTGTTCTTTTCCATTCTCTCACACTGCAACTGGAAAATGGTGTAGTCCCACCCCTTCGAAGGGCATAGTATAAAGCATTTCATTTCAGCTCTCCGTTGTTTTAGTAGAAAGGCATAGTATAGAGCATTTCATTTTAGCTCTTCAGTAAGTAGCTTGTCTCCTTTCTTGAGAAGTCCATAGCATTTTGGTGTAATAAATTTTATTGATGAACCTTACTGTGCCTAGGGGGAAAACGGGTGAAGGTGTTGAACTTACCAGTTGAAAAGCAGATATATACCCACTCATCTATCCAAGGGTGGGTTTGTTGGTTTCTTAACAAAGAAACCAAGGTTTCTTGGTTTGAATATTGAAAAATGTTAAATATAAGTATCTTTTCTCTTAAAGGGATACTTTTAAGTACATTTTGGTTATGAAATCTTGAGTTCAAATCTCAAGAATGTTTGTAAGTCTCTGCCTAAAGTTTACTAACACCTTGCTTGGTTTATTTTCAGCACTGGACTACTTGGGCAAACTGGTCTCTCTGTGGGCATCTTCCAGTTAGTTCACATGAGAACCTGAAAAGAAGATAATAGAATACTAGGGGGGTTAGTGCCCTGGTTGGGCGCTGACTTTGATATGAGGAAATAGGAAAGGTTGATAGGTGCCATTATTTTCACTAAGTTTGCATTTTGGGGGCGGGGTGGTGGTGGATGGATTGCTGCTTTTTTTATTATTAATAATTCCAATAATACAAACCCTATTCCAAGAATTCCAGCATACCCCCGCCCCTAGATCCTCCAATTTTAACATTTGGCCACCTTTGTCATGTCATTTTCTTTACCTATTTATGTATATTTTCTGAACATTTAAGAGCAGGTTGCATGTATCATAGTCCTTGAACATTTGGTACTTCCATGTACATTTTCTGAGGACGAGGGTGTTTGTTTATATAATCACCTTAAATGAATTTATCAAGTTCAAGAAATTTATCATTTATATCATGCTTGTATTCTATATTCCAATTCTTTTTTAAGTCCCATTAATGCCCTTTTGAGCATTTTCTCCATTTTTAGGTCCTATATAGTGTCATAATTGCATTTAAATGCCGTTACCTTTTTAGTTTTTTCATTCTTTATTTTTCTTAAATTGTGGGAACATATGTAAAACATAATCTTCCAATTCCAACCTCTTTGAAGCGTACCATTCCATGGGATTAATGATCTTCACAAAGGGCAGTACCTTCACCAACCATTACTATAACTTTGTCTTCACTACAAACACAAATCCTGCACTCATTTTACAGTATCTCCCCATTGCTTCTGTCTGACACCCCTGTTAATCTGTGTACTACTTTCTGTTTCTGTGAGTTTGCATATTCTCATACTTTCTTTGTAGTTATCAATGGGATTAAATTTAACGTCCTAAATCTGTAACAGTCTCTTTTGCGTTGATACCATCTTAACTTCAATAGCATACATAAACTATGTTCCCATACTCTTCTGTCCCCTTTTTGTAGGTCTTATCACAAACTACATTCTCATATATTATGAGTACCAAAGCTTTGATTTGTCATTACATTTTTTTTTTAACGTGGGCAGGCACCGGGAATCGAACCTGGGTCCTCGGGCATGGCAGGCAAGCACTCTTACCTGCTGAGCCACCGTGGCCCGCCCCATTTGTCATTACATTTTATGCATTTGCTTTTCAATCTTGTAGAAAGAAAAAAAGTGGATTTACAAAGATACAATAGTATTGCTGTTTATATTTACCTTGTCATTTTCTTTACTGGAGATCTTCAGTCAATTGTCTAGTGACCTTTCCTTATAACCTACAGAACTCCTTTTAACATTTCTTCTAGGGCCAGTCTAGTAGTGATGAAGCTTTTGTTTATCAGGGAATGTCTTAATCACTGCATCAGTTTTGCAAGGCAGTTTTGCTGGATACAGAATTCTCGGTTGGCAATTTTTTGCTGTCAGCACTTTAAAGACGTCATCCCACTTCTATCTTATGTTCATGGTTTCCAATGCAAAATCAGCATTTAATTTTATTCAGGCTTCTTTGTATGTGATGTGTTGCTTCTTTCATGGCCTTCAGAATTCTCTCTTTATCTTTGGTATTCAGCAGTTTGATTATAACATGGGTCTATTTGGATTCATCCTGTTTGAAGTTTATTGGGCATCTTGGATGTATCTTCATGTCTTTCACTAAATTGGGTAAGTTTTCAGTCATTATTTCTTTGAATATTTTTTGCCCCTTTTTCTTTTTTTCTCCTCCTGGGGCTCCCACAATGTGTGTATTAGTTCACATGGTGGTGAATCTTGGGTTCCTCAGGCTCTGTTCACTCCTCATTCTTTCCTCTTTCTGCTTCTGAGACTGGATGATTTCAGTTGTCTTACCTTCCAGTCCACTGATTGTTTCTTCTTCAGACTCCCATCTGCTGTTGAACCTCTCTAGGGAATTTTTAATTTCTGTTACCCTGAACCTCAGCTCTGTTTGGTTACTTTACACAAGTTCCAGCTCCCTGTTGGAATTTTCTTTTTGTTTGTCTAGTGTCTTATTTTTTATTTTTTCATCTTTTGTTTTCTTGATTTCCTTTAGTTTTTTGTCCATGTTTTCCCTTGGCTGTTTGAGCATATATAGGACCATTTTAAAAAAATCTTTGCCTGAAATGTCCCAGGTCCAGTCCTCTTCATTGATGGTTTCTAATGCTTTAATATCCTTTGCCTGGGCTGTTGCTTCCTGTTTCTTTGTATGTTTTCTACTCTTTTGTTGAAACCAGGACATTTTGCTATTTTAATATGTTATCATTAGAATTTATACTCTGAGATATCCCTTCCTTAAGCTTGTAACCAGCTTGTATTGACAGAACTTTTTTTTTTTTTGAATGGCAGGGGCTAAAAAAAAAAAAGGAAAAAAGAAGAAACAACTTTACCAATCTTTTCAAATTAACCTGTGCAAGTGTTCTCCTTCTGAGCTTATCCATATACAATATTTACAAAGTAGCTCCAGGCCAAAATGTAAGAGACTCCCTGGTCCTTTCTGCTACTTTGTATCTTGTCTTGGGCATGTACAAGTGGCCTCAGAATTTCCCCCTTTTAAGTGGATGGGAATGTTCCCTCTTTCCTAGGAAATGGTTTCTTTATGGATCTGGAAACTGCACTGTATCCTATAGTCAACAGTCCCTTACCCTAGGCAGCATGATGTGTCTGTTCTCCCTTTTTGCCCTGTATGAGTGTATGAGTTGCTTTCTACATGCAGGTCAAGTTCTGAGATAGCAAATGCCTCAGGTCACACGAGACAGATTGGGCCAGACATGCATGCTCCCAGTAGGTGCACAAGGGTTACTTTGTTCCTAATGGAACTGGGACCAGGGATCCTCCCTGGGAGCACAGGCTGACTCTGCTGAGCAGATGAGGGGATGGGAGAGGTGCCAGCAAGGATGCCACAGGAATCTACAGCTTTTAAGTGACTTTTCTTTGTTTAACCCTTGCCCTGTTACTGTAATCCTTTAACTTTTCTGGAGTTTTTAGGAAGATCTTTCTGCCTGTTCTTGCTGGTTGTTCAAAGCTTCTGTGGGGTGGGGTGGGGGGGATTGTGGAGCGTTGAAGTGTCTTTCTCCATCCTCTTGATCAGGGTTATTGCTGCATTATGACTTTTTAACATAGAGATATTAAAGTATATACAAAAGTAGAGTAGTACAGTTGTCTCATTGTACCTATCATACAGCTTCACCAAGTATACTTTTCAGTAGTAGTTTTACCTTATTTCCTCAGAGTTGGGTCATGTGTGCTGTCGTTCGTCCTAAATACATGAAAAAATTAACTTTAAACAAGTCAAATAATTATAGATGGAAGCACAAGATTTAAGTATATTAATTTCGTTCTAAAACTATTACGTTCTTCAGGTTTACACGGTCTTTTGGATCATCAGACTTCTATTTTTTGCAAATTATATTTTTTGTTATTGTTGTTGTTTGTTTAATACAAGAAAAGAGACTCCCTTAGTTTCTTTCTATTATCAGAGAAGTTTTTTTCCCTTAGTAACTTTCTTATCTCTGGGTTGATAACAATGCTACTGGTTTGCTTGGGGTAATAGTTAGAGCAGCGTCCTTGATCATATAGTTCTAGCCACATTTGGCCTGAGAAAATGAGATTTCAAAATTATAATTCCCTAAGCAATATAATTTGTAGGTCAAAGACAGGATACAAGCCTTGTCTAAACGTCACTGCACTTGTAGGGTAGAAGTTAGTGACCGGACCAATTTGTTCTGTGGTCTCTTTAGTTGCAAAAGATCTTTTGGGGTCTAAGACAGCCAAAGATGGAGCATGGAACCTAGTAGACATTTATACCAGAACAGTATTTGATGCTGGAGAAACTGGAAAAAAAGTAAATTTTGAGGAAGGAGAGGGAGGGTTACTCCCTCTCACCCCTGACACGCACACAAAGAAGTTACTTTTTGGCAAAGCTGGTTTTAGTGTAATCTGGAAACTGTCTAACTTGGATTGTTAGAAGTAGTAGATTGAAGGCAGTTGGTACCGATTAAGTTTGAAAAAAGTTTAAGAAGGTGTTGATTTACCCCACACCAGCCCATGCACAAGAGTTCCCTTCACAGGTTCTTTGCTCCCCAGGGAAATTGATTGAGCTGTGTTATGCTGACTCCCTGATCTCTTAGGACATGTACTGCCTCTTTTGCAGAACTGCTTTACTCCTGTTACATCAGGAGTCCTGGGATACACAGATGCTCTCTTGGGCTGGGGTAAAGAACTCTGGAAAGGTGGCTTAGGGTAACTACTCTGCTATATATTCTGTCTCTGTTCCTTCTTGTGCTGAGAACAAAGTATGCCCAGTTGCCTTTCTTATTTCCATCAACAAGTATTTATTGATCTACTTCTGTTTGCCAGACACTGTTCTGGAGAGGTAAAAGGAGGAAAAAAATGGATCCCTCTACTCAGGTTCCAGTCTGATGAAGGCAGTACACTTTTGATAGTGCAGAGTAACGAGTACAGTGTCAGAAAAGGAAGATGTGAACTGAGAACTATGGAAATTAAAATTTCAAAGCCAAAAAGTTTGAGCCCAGGTTACAGTTAAACATAACAGTATTAAATAAATTGCTTTGAGAAAAATAAACCCTATGCTATTACTTCCACTAGTTAGCTATCAGGAAGGAGGGGCCTTAGGGTAGGAACATTGAGCATACAGGTGGGAAAGATCTTATTTAAACTTAAATTCAAAATCCTGCAAGTTCTCTTGTTTAATAAGCAAAAATCTTTGTGAGATAATCACAGAGCTATTAAACCCAAAATTCTTCCTGGGACATTCATTTAATATTAAATACATATGTCCTATTTCATCTTCCTGGAATGAATAAAACCTTCAGTGTCAATGCGTGTAAAATATATTTCTCATTTAATTTACAGAATTAGGTTTTTCCTTAACCAAACCCATCATGGCATAAACCCCTGACTCATTCAATATTCGGAAGAACCTCAGACCCTTATCTCTATCCATATTACCAGCTGAATGAATAAAATGAATTAGTGGTGCTAGTAGATTACAGTCCAAATATAACTTGACACCTTGTTTTTTTCAATGAAACTTTCAATAGATCTGCACTGTGTTTTAGAACAGTTCCCACCAAATTCTTTGGACTGAGACCCTGTGGCCCAGAAAGACCATTTGAGTCCTGGGACAATTTTGTATTCATCCTTTTGTGTTTCTTAAATGACTATACAACAGGGTCCTCCAAGGATGAGTGAGTGTCATATTCTCTTAAGAGACCCAGAAAGAGTGGATTGATTGCCTAAGCTTATAGTATGAAAGATTTCCTTGTAATATATTTGGTTTCTGAGCTGTACTGACCTGCATTGTTAGTTACCATTATCAATAGTAAATTTTGTATTAGCGCTTTTAGTAACAAATTTATGAATCACAGATACTGTGTGGAAGGAATCCCATCTTGCTTCCACTGATTATCCAAGGTGGTGTGTTTCCTTATTTTGAAGTTCCATTTCAAAATCCTTGATTCAAAACCAAACTAAACAAAAAATACTACCTAGTACTCTCTAAGGATTAGAACGTTGGGTTGGAGCCAGTTACTTTTTGGTCCTCTCTCTACCTTAGGCCACAAAGGCAGAGCACAATATCTGGTACATGAATAAGTGATTCTGGCTAGAGTGGTAATAATTTGAGATATAAGATCTGTGAAATATTTAGTGTAGATTACTTAAGTTCAAAATGTCAAGTTATTTGTTTGCCTTGGCTTACTTTACCTTAATCAGTTCAATATCTCCCCTGTGCTCTCGAGTGTTATCTTCTCTCCTCAGTTGTCACACATTCACTTTTTCATGTAAGATCTTTAAAGGTGGGTTACCTAGAACAGTCTCCTTGTACTTATGCACCTTGCTGATTCCTTCTCTTGCTTTCAAGTTGGCCCTAAAAAGTTTACCCTCTTTTGCCATATTCTCTTTCTGATTATATTTTTACAAGGTTTAAATCCTCTTCCTGTGGGATTTTTTTAGAATATTCATAACATTTGAAATTATTTACATGCTGTAGGAAGTATTGAAATAGGTAGAATCCTTTCACTGTCAGAACAAAGATCATTATCTTAGTGCATGTTTTTCTTTTGTACTTCAGATAAACTGAGAAACTAAAAAGACTATAAAGGTTTGTGATGGTAAGAATATTTTAAAAGATATAAAGATGACTTTTGTATTGAATCTCAAGTCTGACCTTAGAGTCAGTAGTTCTTATGATGGTATTGGAGGGAGAAAATGATCATTGGAGCTTCCTGTCCTGAGTTGTATTAGAGGAGCTGTTTCACGGAGCTAAACAGGTTACTTTAGATTCCCCCTTTATTTCCTCTCTTTAAAAGACAGCAATGACATGAATGAACTGTAGGTTCCCTGAAATGCTTTTAAATTTCTGAGAATACACTATTTATTGTAATTTTGGCAGTATCATTCTTTAGCATTGCTTAAATGTTTTGGAGCGTTGTCTGAAAAAACACTTGTCTGGTCCTTTAAAAGATCTCTGAGGTAGTGGCATTGCAAAGTCTGACAAATTAAAGTCCCTTTATAGTATGTCTTGTGGCTTAGGGCATTTGGCATATAATAATATTTCACATGGGCAAAAGTTAAATCTTAAACATCTTCCAAAATACACAGTTATGTTCTAAATGCCTACTGTGACAGTTTATGACACGGTTCTTTTCCTGTTTTCTGACCCTTTTATTTTATTTTTTTTTTCAAGACAGAAAATTTTTATTTTAATTGATTTTAAGCAATAAATACAGTGGAAAATATTTTCTATATGTAGAAAACTTTAATAAACGTATCATTATATTCACATTTCTCAAATGCATTGTAATCAGATTTTTAACTCCTAATAGAGACATGATAGATCTGAATACAGGTCTAAAAAGCACTGTAAAAGACCATTAAATGACGGAAAGTAAATTTATACATTTAAATGATTAGAAACTAGATTTCTTAGACCTGAAAAGAAGCCTAACAAGAACCTTATAATTGTATTTTTTTTTTTTGAGAAGGTGAAAAACTACTATTTTATTTCAAGACTCTTAAGTCCCACTTACATACAAATAAATGACAGGAGTGTATTTGCTGGTCAGTGTTTGAATTTTTTTATTAATTAAAAAATTAAGAAACAAAATAAAATATCAACATACATAATCAGTAATTCACAATATCATCACTTAGTTGTATATTCATCATTTATTAGAACATTTGCATTAATTCAGAAAAAGAAATAATAAGACAATAGAAAAAGAAATAAAACGAACACAGGAGAGAAAAAAAAAGATTATACCTACCATACCCCTTACCCCTCACTTTCATTGATCACTAGCATTTCAAACTAATTTATTTTAGCGTTTGTTCCCCCTATTATTTATTTATTTATTTTTATTTTTATTCCATATGTTCTACTCCTTTGTTGACAAGGTAGATAAAAGGAGCATCAGAGGGAGGGCCACGGTGGCTCAACAGGCAGGAATGCTTGCCTGCGATGCCAGAGGACCCGGGTTCGATTCCCAGTGCCTGCCCACGGGGAAAGGAGCATCAGAAACAAGGTTTTCACAATCACACAGTAACATTGTGACAGCTGTATCATTATTCAATCATCCTCAAGAAACATGGCTACTGGAACACAGCTCTACATTTTCAGGCAGTTCCCTCCAACCTCTCCATTACATCTTGAATAACAAGATGATATCTACTTGATGCATAAGAATAACCTCCAAGATAATCTCTCGACTCTGTTTGAAATCTCTCAGCCATTGGCACTTTGTCTCATTTTTGTCAGAAGGTTTTCTCAATCCCTTGATGCTGAGTCTCTGCTCATTCCAAGATCTCTGTCCCATGTTGCCAGGAAGGTCCACACCCCTGGGAGTCATGTCCCATGTAGAGAGGGGTAGGGTGGTGAGACTGCTCGTCATGTTGGCTGGAGAGAGAGGCCACATCTGAGCAACAAAAGAGGCTCTCTTGGAGGTTGACTCTTATATTTCAGAGAATTACTGTTTCTTTTTGTATGTCATTGAATATCTCTGGTATTGTTCAAAGATGCCTCATATGTGACATGATAATGTTTTAGGTCTAATTTTCATCTGAATTTTGTTTGAGAAAAGGACCTTAGGGAAAAGTGGAAAAAATCAGAATTATTTCCTTCCCCTCTATTGCTTTTTTGTTTCTTTGATAGCTGTTAGAAAGGTGGGTTTATGTACTACGAGCTTTAGAGCTTCCCTAAATCACTTGTATAAATCAAAGAACTCCAACTAGTGACCATCAGTCTTTGGCATTTTAGTACCTGTTTTAACACAGTTTTCCTGTTTTAAATTTTTAGATAAATAGACTCTTTTTTAATTAAAACAGATTAAATAAAAAATTTAGTAAGTATTTTGTAATGCCTCATTTTGGAAATAGCATGAGATGTTATAAATAAATTTTCATTAATGTATTTTAGATATCGTCTTAAGCTGACTGATCGAATTAATACCATTGCTACATGCATCTCCTTGTATATTTTTAGTCTGTTTTCTTGATCATTATGCATCTTTTGATTCTCACAGGTGTTTAAAGCCAGAAAGATCTCAGACTATTAACAGGATTTTGGGAGGAAAACTGACATAAGTATAATTAATATAGTTTAAATGGGGAAGTTTTCCTTACCTAGTTTTTCTAGAGGAGGATAAGGAAGGTTTTGTACATTATTTTTTTTTAATTTTTTATTAATTAAAAAAAATTACAAGAAACAAACATTCCCAACACATACACTCAGCAATTCACAATATCATCAGATAGTTGCATATTCATCATTATGATCATTTCCCAGAACATTAGCATCAATTCAGAAAAGGAAATAAAAAGACAACAGAAAAATATAACAAACAGAAAAAAAAAATTTTACAGGCCATACCCCTTACTGATCCCTTTCATTGATCACTAGCATTTCAAACTAAATCTATTATAACATTTGTTCCCCCATTATTTATTTTTATCCCATATGTTCCTCTCATCTGTTGACAAGGTAGATAAAAGGAGCATCAGACACAAGGTTTTCACAATCACAGAGTCACATTGTGAAAGCTATATCATTAGACAATCATCATCAAGAAACATGGCTATTGGAACACAGCTCTACATTTTCAGGCAGTTCCCTCCTGCCTGTCCATTACATCTTGGATAACAAGGTGATATCTACTTAGTGCATAAGAATAACCTCCAGAATAACCTCTCGACTCTGTGTACATTATTTTACAAAGTATTTGTGTGAGCTGACTAAATGAGAATGAAGTAGAATGAATGAAATGAAACATTTGCAAACATCCCTTTATTAACCCCTTATCTTTTAGGACCCAGAGTTCAACAATACAGATCAGATTGACCTGTATGATGATGTGCTGACAGCCACCTCACAGCCTTCTGATGACAGGAGCAGCAGCACAGAGCCACCTCCTCCTGTTCGTCAGGAGCCACCTCCCAAGCCCAACAACAAGACCCCTGCAATTCTGTATACCTACAGTGGCCTGCGTAATAGAAGGGCTGCTGTCTATGTGGGCAGCTTTTCCTGGGTGAGCATGGGTAACTCAAAAAGGTTATGGGTGGAGTGGAGGGATAGTACTAGGAGGTAATGGCATTTTCAGAAACCATTGTTGCACTTTTTGTGCTCTGGTAGGGTTGGATGTCTTTTTCCTGGGATCAGGTTGGATTGATCTCTGAAATAGAACTATCCTCAAGAGGTACTGGTGCTGAAGAAAGCAGTGATTAAGTGGGTAGTTGTTTTTCCTGCCATATTGTTACTGCCCCAGACCCTGGGGCTTTATATCTATTTAGGAATGAACACCTTGAATTCTAGTTGGTTAGATGGTCCTTTGATAGTGGTGGGTGCTGGGACTCAAAGACTTTGATAATTCTAGTGCATTCTGGGGAGGTGGTGGCTGTTGTTCTGTACCAGTTGTTAGGTGACATGTTTGGGGGACTGGAGGTAAGGGTGGTTTTTCCAGACTAGGAAATATATATACTGAGGGGAAAGTTCCTGGCAGTTAGCTCTAGCCTGTTAGATAAGTAATTCAAAGCTGCTGTGGTCAGTGTTTGAACTGTTGACCAGCTAGCCCCAATGCAGTCAAAATTTAAGTAGGCAGCAATCTTTTTAATTTTTAAAGATGGGGATTGGTGAAGGGATGGAAGGGGGGTGTTTCGAATTCTGTATTAGGTGGGGACAATAAGAAAAGCCTATGCTAATTAAAATATTGCCCTTTAGGGTTTCCTTTGGAAAGCCATGGGTAGACTAGAGTCTTAGTTTTGGGAAAAGGGTTTGGGACATTCTGGGTGGGGAGGGGGCAGTCTGTAGCTCTTGACATTTCTTCCTTTTCCATCTTGCCGCCGGCCCCAGTGGACCACAGACCAGCAGCTGATCCAGGTTATTCGCTCTATAGGAGTCTATGATGTGGTGGAGTTGAAATTTGCAGAGAATCGAGCAAATGGCCAGTCTAAAGGGTGAGGTCTGGATTGAGAAGCCCCTTTTAGTTTGTAACCATTGGGATAACAGATCAGATCTACATTTTATTTTGACCCTATTTTTTTTGTGTCTCTCCCACCTCTGAATCAACTTCCTTCATTTTGGCAAACTACCTTAGAATAAGGATGTAACTGCAATGTAGTGGAATATCTCCATCCATTGAAGTTCAAAGAAGACTGATTTTTAATTTTGAAAAAGAGAAGATTATAGGCTAATGCCTTTCTGTTGTAGTTTATGTCTGTTTTTAGTAGTAGCAAGATATCTTCCTTTTCTAATTTCCACAAAATGAAAGGGAATTTCTTTGTTTTTCTCTCTTGGTTATCTAGTTGATCTCACTCATTTTTTATTTTTCTTCCTTAAGATACGCTGAAGTGGTGGTAGCCTCTGAAAACTCTGTCCACAAATTGTTGGAACTTCTGCCAGGGAAAGTTCTTAATGGAGAAAAAGTGGACGTGAGGCCAGCCACCCGGCAGAACCTATCACAGTTTGAGGCACAGGCTCGGAAACGTGAGTGCGTCCGAGTCCCAAGAGGGGGTACGTGGAGACCATCTGTATGAAAGGGGGGTTTTGTGGGTTTGTTTTCTGTGGTGTAGTCTCAACCTACAATTCGGAGGATTTAGGGGGAGGGTTGTGATGGTTATGGATAGTGGCATGCTTAATAAGTTGACTGCAAAATAAGACTTGTGTAGAAGAAAGCTCTGCACTAGGAGTCAAGTAGGTTCAGTTTGTAATTGGGCTCTGCCAGTAGCTTGTGTGATCTTGAACAAGTCATTTCACTGCTTAGGGCCTCTTTCCCCTATGGGAAATAGAAACATAATGTCTAAAGTCCCTATCCACTCTGAATTCTTTGTTTCTGTCTAAAAATAGGTATATAGTAAAATGGGCTTCTTTATAACCCATTTTACATTATGATTTAGAAATAGTTTACACAGGAAATATATGAGTCTATAAATTATCAAGAAGGACCCAATCTAAAATATATCTAATGTATATAAAGATAGTTGTAATCTTATCACAAATGTAGGTTGGAAGCATGGTCTGCAGGGAATCACCCAAGAGGAACATTGGAAGATACGAATTGTAACAATGTTTCTCCAGCATTGTTCAGGGAAAAGCTACCCTTTTGCTTATCAAATATTTTGGTCTGCTTGGCATATATAGCCCATCAGTAAAGAAAGTTGAATCATATGTATTGTCTTAGCTTGAAAGTATCCCTCAAGTTTCTTTCCCCATTTATTCTGACTCTGTAACTCACCAGGCAACCTTCTGATACTAATTTGGTTTCCCAACTAGGCTCTCCTACTGGGAAGAGAATGCGCTGACCAACTGACAAGTATTCCGGTCTGCTTGGCAGTTATATTTCTCATTGTAAATTAATAAATTCTGGTTTATGAATCAGTTTCTTGTGAGTTTGGTTAGCATGAATCAGTTTCCTAGGGTTTGATCTCCCTGGGGTGTACTGATAAAATTAAGTTTCTGAATCTGCAAAACTGAGGACCAGACCTTGGATTGTCCTGACCTTACAGAGTGCAGCCACCTCGCAAGGCCCTGCCTGAATCAGCCAACTGCCTTTACCTTTTTTTTTTACTTTTACTACAGCGGGGGTATGGCAGTGTTTCATCACCTACATTGTCATTATTTAAGGACTTGTTTTTAAAATAGTTGATTTAAAATTTAAATCCTTAAATTGAATGGATGTATCCCCAGGTGGACATATGGCCACTTTTCTTGCATAGGAACAATTATTCTTTTAACTAGATTGAGGGTCTAGATGGATATGTGAGCTCTCATTGGCCTGCGTTAGAAGGCAAGCATTTCTTGACAATTTGAATTTTCAAGTCCCTTCTATTTCAGAGTTTTTGTAATTTAGCCCTCTTCTTACTTTCCTTCCTAAAATGTGTAATTAGCAGCTGAGAGGTAATATTTCTACTCCACTTAGGCGTTTACTCCTCAGTGTTACCTTTCTTTGCCGAAATGATGGTGGTGACTAAGTGGTATTTTCTCCTCTGTCATGTGGATGGACTTAGACTCTGTTAATTCACTAAGTTCTGCTTATAATTCACTAAGCTTCCTTTACTCAAAAATGGTTGCCACTCTTGGGACTTGTAACCATAGGTACAAAACAGAAGATGTGGAACAGCAACTGGGAAGGCCTAATACCTCTTCTTCAGTTTGAGGGAGCTCTTCGTAGGGGCAGATTGCCATGTATGTGAAACAAGAACAAGAGAGTGCTGTGACAGACACTGGCAGTGTACTGTGGTAGAGAAACCAAGGTGGTTATCGAGATGATCCATTCCACTTTATACTTTAATTAGAAGCTGGAATTGATTAACAAGTATTAGTTTAAGAAGCACTCTTCTTTACCACCACACTTGTCTGCTAAAGACATCTCTCTACCTGCCAGACTTCCTGGGCCATATGATGATGTTCTTCTGTTGGATTCTGCGTTAACCAGGCTTAGAGTAGACTGTTAAATTGGAGAGGGAACAAGTTTAGTTGAGGGACTTGACAATGTCAGAAGCCATGTTTCCAGCTATGTACATGTTTTGTGCCCCTGTTGGGCACACATACCAGCATTCTGTGATGGTTTTCCCTGTAGGCTGTCCTGGGGAAGAGAGTGAGCTATCAGAATGTAGTGGGAGTTCCCCAGATTTGAAGCATGTTTTCTGTCAAGCTTTTGCTAGAAGTTCTGCTGTTAGCTGTATACCATCTGCTTATTCTGTGGGCACTTCTTTTCTTGGCTTATCTCCCATTTTCTCTTTCCCTCTCACTTATCCTCTAAAGTTCTACTCTCTGTCTCTTCTCCACCCCAATTAACAATTTTGGTTTGTGGATGGAGGCAGTGCATTCCATTCCCTGCCCTTCCACTCCTCCCCAAATTCCTTGCAAAGAGAAAATTTCAGATGGGTAGCAGGATAGAGCAGGTCAGTCAGTTCTAGCTTAAGGAAAGAGGACCTGAGCACTTACCTGGAGACATGGGATTTCAAGTAAGCTTGAATCCAGCTGAGCAGTAATAAACATATCAACACTGTCATTTTTTAATAGGTTATTAAGATCCCTCTGCATTTAAACATAAATATATATATATTTTTTAACATAAGGATAAATATGTTATTAAGCAATTCTGGGTAGAAAGCTTTCTTTGACATAGAGTGGTATTGCTTTCTAGGTTCATGTCTTAACTGAGTTGCCTCTGACTTTTTTCTTTGAAGTCAGTGAAGAAGCAGTAGATAATTTTACTTTTTTTCTGAGCTGCCGCAGTCACCTTCCTCAGTGTGTTATCAGATGATTCGTGCTGAAGGATGAACTGTTCTCATGGATATGTCTAAAGCCAGGGCAGTAACATTAGTTCTGCTTTGCTTCATAGGAATACCTCCACGGGCCCACTCCCGAGATTCTAGTGATTCTGCTGATGGACGTGCCACACCCTCTGAGAATCTTGTACCCTCATCTGCCCGTGTGGATAAGCCCCCCAGCGTGCTGCCCTACTTCAATCGCCCTCCTTCAGCCCTCCCCCTGATGGGTCTGCCCCCACCCCCAATTCCACCCCCACCACCTCTGTCCTCAAGCTTCGGGGTCCCACCTCCTCCTCCTGGTATCCACTACCAGCATCTCATGCCCCCTCCTCCTCGATTACCTCCTCATCTGGCTGTACCTCCCCCTGGGGCCATCCCACCTGCCCTTCACCTCAATCCAGCCTTCTTCCCCCCACCAAATGCTACAGTGGGGCCTCCACCAGATACTTACATGAAGGCCTCTGCACCCTATAACCACCATGGCAGGTAAGGATTATCTTGTTCTTTTCAGATCTGAGCCAGAAATAAATATTATAGACTATGTTGTGCATTTTGTTCTCCCTTAGGAAGAAAACATTGAGTCCATGTGCTTTCCTTAGGGGATCTCTGTTGTCATAGTTTTGAGTTCTGGGAAATAATTCACCCTCTCTTTGTTAGTGTTTTTATTCAGTGTTTTGTTTGTATCTTATCCATTTGACCCAAACCGTGTCCTCCATATCGTCTTTCAAGGAGTTTGATTAATGTGAGTGCTATGAGTGACTGCTGATGATACCTGTGGATATTTTGCACTATTAGGTCAAATAAAAATTACAAAGTTATGTAACATAAATCCTGTCCTTGAAGAGACAGGATTTTTATGTATACATGAAACATAAGTAAAGCATAATTAAGTAACATAGTACTGTAAAGTGTGCTGAGGATAAAAAGGAGTGTGGAAAATCAGGAATGGTATTATCTGTGTGCAGTCGAGATTCGGGCCCTCCGCCCTCCACGGTGAGTGAAGCTGAATTTGAGGAGATCATGAAGCGAAACAGAGCAATTTCCAGCAGTGCCATTTCCAAAGCGGTATCTGGAGCCAGTGCAGGTAATACATCCTTACTTTTACTGCCTTACCTTTAGTTTTCCCATTGTTTTCTGATTTTCATTGGCGAGAAGTTCTACAAGATAAAGTTGGGGGACTGTTAGGATTCTCTCAAGAGTAGCACATTTTGAAGAGTATTATGTAACCTGATTTCTTGACTTTTGGGAAGTTCCAATGTTGTTATTTATTTTAGCCTTTATCTTGAGCTGCCCCATTAAAAGCAACTTAGTACCTAAAATATAATTGACAAATACCATTCATTTGTTGTAGAATGAAATTTCTGCTTCATGGAAATCCTGATCTCAGTGGTTGATCAGTAGATAGGTAGTGGGTCCAATTCCAGGTATAGACCCTGAGTTTTTTTTAAAGCAATGACTCCACTAGATGATGTTTGATATGGAATTATATTTGGGATTTCTAGGCAGAATTGGTGGGCTCCACGTAGCCTGTCCTAAAAAGAGGTAAGTCTTTTGAGCATCATCTTAAAGCATGAGCCCTTACAGCTAATTTTTTTGCCCTGTTCTCAGTCTTCAGTATGTAGAACCAGAAGCCATGGTTTGTTTCCCAAGGGAAGAGGATGTAGGAAGTTTCAAGGACCTGTTCCAAGTTTCAAATGACATTAGTCATATTCAGTTCCTTACTGTCTCTGAGTTTCTCAGATATTATCTTACATGAACATAAATACTTGTATTCTGTCAGATTTCCTAGGAAATAAGTTAACCCTAAACATTATCATCTATTTTCTGTAATTTCTCATCTTTGGCTATAAAACTTGAATTCAGAGTAGGTTAAAGACAGGAAGTCTGTTCTCTTCCCTTTTTTTTTTCTGCTTGAAAACTTTCATTGACATCTGAGTGAAATTTTTTTAAATAAATATACATATATATACACATACACACACAGAGTATAATTTTGTTCTCATTCCAGTTATTCAAAACATAAATACTTACGGAATGCCTGCAAAATAGGCAAAATTCCCTATCCTTGTGGAGCTCATGTGTTGGGTTTCTAGAGCGCCACAGTATCATGGAGTTCCTCCTCTTGTTTCCTTGTACAGAGGAAGCTGCCAGTCTTCATTTTCACCAAACCCTTGTCTACATTCTCATGCTCTCCTGCATTATCTTCTGTCCTTAATGCTCTTTACATGGCTTGGAACAGAACTGTGGAATGGTCCCTGACCATTATCTCTGACCCCGGCATTGCTCATATTTGGAAAATGAAGGGGCTGATTCTTGATGGCAACACTGTTTTTATCACACATATATTACATATAAATGTTATACATATCTATGTATACGCACATATCTCTGATTGTAAATGATGATATGTATTTGTAATATAGTTATTGATAATGCAGGCATAGAAATATGTTTTAAAAAAATGAAAAACCTCTATCCAATAACTGCCAGTAATACCACCTTAAACAGTTTAGTGTATGTTATAAACTTCAGATTTTTTTTCTATCCATACATTGACATGTATATAATTTTGATTGTTTTTACAAAAGTGGTATATTGTAATTTCCTATTGAGAATTTATTGAGCCCTTGCTATGTTGCCTGGCACTGTTCTAATAAGCACTTTCAATGGATTTCCATGTATTTTGTTTACATACAGATTTACCTCATGTATTTTAACTATATAATTTTCCATACATCAGTGTTCATAATTTATATAGCCAGTCTCTATTCAAGGAATGTTGTCTCCAGGTTTGTGTTTGTTTGTTTTTTCCAGTGGGCAGGTACCGGAAATCAAACCCTGGTCTCCGGCATGGCAGGCGAGAACTCTGCCTGCTTATTATTATTATTATTATTATTATTATTATTATTATTTTATTTATTTATTTTGCATGCGCAGACGTTGGGATTTGAACCTGGGTCTCTGGCATGGCAGGCGAGAACTCTGCCTGCTGAGCCACTGTGGCCCACCCTGTCTCCAGTTTTTAATAAGCAGTGCTGAAACAAACATCTTTAATCATTACATACTTGTGAACGGTAGTAGGAAATTTTTAGTAGAATTGCTGGGTCAGAAAGTATGCACATTGTTTATTTTAATAGGTGTTGTCAAAATGCCCTTTGACAACAGTGTTTATTTGGCATCTAACATCTGTCTGATTTCCAAACCACTGAAATATAGGTACTATAGTTTTATGTGTTCTGCTTCTGCTTCATCCATCTTACCTTGGTTCTGTGGGACAACTGGTTGATTTGTGTCTTCGTGAGTTCTCCTTTTGGTCCTGTTAGTTTACTGCCACTGCTCATCCTTGGCCTTTCCCATCCACTCTGTTCAGGGGATTACAGTGACGCGATTGAGACACTGCTCACAGCCATTGCTGTTATCAAACAGTCCCGGGTTGCCAATGATGAGCGTTGCCGTGTCCTCATCTCCTCTCTTAAGGACTGTCTTCATGGCATTGAAGCTAAGTCCTACAGTGTGGGTGCCAGCGGGAGCTCTTCCAGGTGAGTTGATGATTGTTTCAGTGCCTGCTAGCCCTAATCAGCACTCTTCCAGGGATTGGTAGAGGGAGAAAAGGAGCCCGGGCTATCTGGTAAGAGTGAGACCTAGCTGTACTGTCTTTCAGGGGAAGAAATTATTACTCAAACACTTTCATTAATAAATACTGTAATATTAGAAATCTGTGTTGGGTGAGGCAGTGGGCTCATGTAGGGAAAGAAGAAAATTTTAAGTAAAGAACATGGGTGATGGAGCCACACAAGCTTGGATTTGAGTTACAGTTCTGCTGCCAACTACCTGCATGACCTTAAGGAAGTTACTTAACTTCCCAATCCTCCTTTTTCTCATTTTTTAAAAAAGGGCAGTAGTAAGACTTATCTCACAGACCTGCTGTAAAGATGACATGAAATAACGCATGTAAATCTCTTAACACCATTACATACTAAGAGCTCAACAAATTTAGCTGTTATTTTGCAAAAAGAGGCTAGCCCTCAGAGAACTAACATTCTCAGACAAATGGGCCCATAATAAAATAATAGTAGTTTAGACAGATGCTGGAAGACCAAACATAAAACTCTTGAAAGGAATGTGCTAGGCCCACTGAATGAGGCTAAAGGATCTTTCTAATAGGAAAAGACATCGGTCCCGGGAGAGGTCACCTAGCCGGTCCCGAGAAAGCAGCAGGAGGCACCGGGACCTCCTTCATAATGAAGATCGGCATGATGATTATTTCCAAGAAAGGAACCGGGAGCACGAGAGACACCGGGATAGAGAACGGGACCGGCACCACTGAGGAAGGTGGGAAGCCCCATGCCTGGTGGATGACCTTTTTATGAAAGGAAAATTATTGATAGTTAAGATTTCTCTTTCTCTTCCTTTTTAAAGCAAATAAAGGGGTGGGAGGATTTCTTGGCTTAGTAACTGAAAGTTCAGGAGAGCAGATTTCCTGCTTGTTTGTGGGGAGTCTCACTCTGAGGTGGATCTGACATTAAACTGTTTGCTTATTTCTTGATGGCCTTAATCTGGTATCTGAGCAGCAGCATGGTATTAATGACTGCGGGCATGGAGTCTGCAATCAGGTGTCAGAGTTTGAATTCCAGCTCCTTCTCTTTTAAGCTATTCTACTTTCTGTTCCTCAGTTTACTCATCTATAAAGGAAGATAATAAAGCACCCCATTTGATTATTGAGTGTTTAGTAAGTTCTCAATAAATGTTAGCCATTGCTATTATCATTATTATATTTTAACCCCACCAAGTACTTTCAATTTAAAAAATACTGGGAAAATTAACAAAGATAGAAAAGTAAGACCATTGCCTACTTATTATCAATGTGCAACATCAATGATTTTAAAATGCTATTTATTAAAAGATTTTGAAAATCAGGATACTTTAGTTGGAGAGTAAAAAACTGATAAAAAATTATCTTTTATAACTTTTAATGAGCATGTGGAAAATAACCTCAATCGAAGGGTTTTTTGTTTGGGGGAGAAAAACTTAAAGTTTTTGTTGTTGCTGTGTTTTTAAGCACAGCAAAGGAGAGTTGAGGTTACTTTTATTTAACTTGGGTACTTCAGAGATTCAGTTAGGGCTTACGTTAATTTAAGCTTGGCTGGATTCAGGGCTTCTAGCTATGTCATCAGATCTTAGTCTCCCT
This sequence comes from Tamandua tetradactyla, assembly GCF_023851605.1. Lineage (NCBI taxonomy): Eukaryota > Metazoa > Chordata > Mammalia > Pilosa > Myrmecophagidae > Tamandua > Tamandua tetradactyla. The sequence continues at coordinate 13,734,603 of NC_135335.1, forward strand.
GCAGCTTTCAGCTCTGCTTTCCTCTATACTGTTTTTATTCTCAGACAGGCTCCATATTGGGGGTCTCCCATATCTCTAAGTTAAATCCCATTAGCTTAGCATCCCACCTTCAAAGAAAGCCTCTAGCAGACATTGTAGTGTACACATAAGCAAGAGCAGTTGTTAGTCTATTTCTCTGGAGATCTTTAAAGGTAGGCTAGACTCTGACTGGGATAGTTAATTTGTGGTTCTTGGAGTCAGCATGACCCAGATGACTTTGGGGTTTCTTTTAATTCTGTGGTTACAGCCTTGTAAGTCTCTGGGACTTCACACTCTTCTCTGTCACATCAAGTGCATTATGAATATGTCCTTGGTCTCTTTCCAGTTTGGTCATTGTAATGGTAATTTAAAAGGAGAGTGAAGGAATTGAACAGTGGTTGTATTTGTATATCTTTATTGGTGTGGAGGTTGATAGATGGATGACTGGATGAAGAAGGGAAAAGAAACCCACTCTATCACCTATGTGTTCCTCTAGATCATGAGCAGTAGCTAGATGGTAAATGGTTGGAAAATTCTGAAGTATTTTGCCTAGTGACACCTTCTAACAGATAAGAAAATAGTCTTCTTAAACTGTTCGGCTACTGATCTGATCATTTGGCATTATCTGTAAATAACTTAGGCATACCTAGGAATTGTTTTTATCTTTTGGAGGAGACAAGTGGAAGATGAAAAATTGCACTTTTTACGTGTCTCCCTTAGACATTGAAGTCTAAGATAACCCATTTAGAATCAACAAGCTCTGTGTTCTAGATAATTCTTTCTAGATTTTGCAACAGATTGAGATTTGGGAGGTGCCCATATATCCAGGAGAAGTGAAAAAGCAGACTACAATATAAATGGAACCCCCAAACAGCTTTGGCCTACCTAACTCAGTTTTGGAAAGTAGACTTTTGAGTAGCTCTTTGATCCAGTGCCATCCTTTCTGTAGCGGTAGCAGCATTTCCCTTTTCTTGTTTGAGCTAGCACAATTTTGCTAGTATTGTTTGTTGAGTCAGTACCACGCCACCCTCACCCCTACCAAGTCCTGCGGCCTAGTCTGTGTGCTTTGAAGCTAGCTGAGATATATAACTTCATGTCACAGTTACTCTCAGGCTTTGTTCCCGAGAGCATTTTGACTAAGAAATTAATCGCTGAGATCCTTTGATCATCAGAACTTTGAGATTGAACATCTCAACCTAAGTTTAGGTATCACTTTGCCTCATTTCTTCCACCTATAAAATGGGACTCTTCCAGTTTGAGGGTGATTCAAATTTGCATAGCTCTGAAAATCTTGTAACCTAGAAGTCAGCAGAGAAGTCATCTGACAGGTGTTGACCTATATCAAGATAAGGAAAATGAACTCACAGGAGGTTTTCTACTTGCTCGCTTTACCTAATCACTCCCTATGTGTGTTGGTTATTCGGTCTTTGTCCTGGATAAGAAGTGGATCAGATATCCCCAAAATATCGGATTCTTACATTCTTATCTCACAGACTCTTAATTCTGTCTGCAGTTACCAAGTGGTGACTTCAAAGGTTTTATATGTCAAGGAAATAGTGTGTGGGACTCATTTCTTCTAGAAAACTTAGTTTTATAACTTTTTAGTTAGAAAATAATAGTATTTATATTATATGAACAGGTGAACCCTGAGAGTGAAAGTATGTTCAGTCTAGAAGCAGCAGTAGTAGAGCAGCAACCTTCTTTGTCCAGTGGTGGCCCCTGCTTGAGGGTTGATTGGCCACTTCAGGAGTCTTTGACTTCTGTCTTTTCTCACACATCACCACCTAAAATGTAGCCATAGACTTTCAAGAGCTGAGGACTGTTGTCTCCTTCTTTTGACGCAGTAGTTGCCCTCTTAATCTTGTTGTCTAGGGATAGTTAACAAATTACATCTCTTCCAGGGTATATGTGTATATTCTTTGGAGTTTGAGGATATTTTTAAGTAATCCGGAGTTTTGATTTTTATAGTTTTCAGCTATGTCAGTTGTCTTATTATTTTAGGACATTATCTTATGTGAGTCATTCTCAGCCCATTCCTGTCCCCTGATCCATTGAAACTGAGGTTTCTGTTCAATTTTGATCCAATCCAAAGGTTTCAGAAACCCTTATGATATGAAATTGAGAAGGCACTGAGTGCTTATTTTTTCCTTATAGAAAATGGGACAACTACCTGCCTACTTAGATGTTTAGAAAAGCCAGTGGGGCAGAAGCCATAACAGATTCTGAGCATCCCAGGCCTGAAAACACTTATTTCTGTTTCAGTGTGTAGGATTAGGTTAGCATGTGGGCTTTTTTCCCCTTGGATGACTCCTTCAGGGGTATGCCTTTTATAATGCCTCTTTACAGAAAAAAGTTCCTGCAGAATAGCTGAGAATTTATTTGTGTGTAGGCGGTGGGGCAAGTTTGAGAATTAGTAGAAATTCTAAGCCTGACTTTAACTCTCCTTTTTCCTTTTGACTTATTTCTGTATTATCTGGGATCACTGTCAGAATAACCAGGTCACTGCCCACAGATTCATACTGCAGCATTGGAATAAGGGCTTGTAATAGGGACCTTAAGTTTCATGGAGATGGAACCGGTGGGCAGAAGTTCTTAAACTGTGTTTTTAGTTTTCATTTTATTTCCATGCTTTCTGTTCAAGCCAGGCTGGGGCCCCTTCTCCTTAATGTTAGTATGCTTGGTCCCTCATCCACAACTACACTCTGAGTAAAGACTTTAAAAAGTCTTTCAAGTTCTACTAGGGCTCGGTTCTGGGGCCTGCCCGTGCAAAAAAAAGAAGTCTCTCAAGTTTTAATACAACTTAGAATCTGTGTGTGTGTGTGTGTGTGTGTGTGTGTGTGTGTGTGTGTGTGCGCGCGCGCATGCATGCTCCTCCTAGGACCTCTTAGATGTTTGGGAATTAATGGATTTGGTTATATACACACTTGTTTTTTTTACCATTGTACCTCCCATTTCCAGATTTTTTTCCTTCCCCTTTAGGTAAGCTAAGGGTTGCTCAGAACAGATTTTCTGAAACAGTGTTTAAACTTATCATGTTCCTTGTAGCCACTTTTCTTGAAATGTTTTAGTTTCCATACTTTCCCAACCAAAGACTCCCCTCAGTCTAACTGCTTTCAGAAATCTCATCTCATTATCTGATTTCCTCCTACCCTTAAAGTAAAAATGTCATTGTTTCTTTGTCTGTTCACTGTAGATTTTCTTCTAACCATTCCCTCACTACTAAGTGCCAGGGAAGCTCCTGCTTCTCTCTTTTTTTCAGAACATCCCAGACAATCCTGTTTCTTTTGTCTTTTTCTTTCCCACGCTTGCATTTTCTTACTGTTTACATCTCCTACTTCTTTAGTTATAACCTTAGAAAATGCCAGTGTATTTCAGATAAGCCCCTGTTAATCAGAAAGTAATCTCTAACTTACATTTTCTTTCCTCTCTTCTGATATTCTCTTTGCAGGAGTCTGGTTGGAAGCAAATGTTTTTTTTAATGGACTTGCATCTCCTCACCTTGATCAGGACTAAAGGACGGAGGCCGCTCACACCTTCCCCTTCCTATAAATCCCTAACTCCCTCCAGACACCCAGGGAATACCCTCTGCCCCACAGGATTGAAGATTGCTTGACAGCCCTCCCAATCCTACACCTCCTGTTTGCCAGGGGGTAAAAACCTGAAGACTTTATATGGTTGGGAGGGGTGGCAGACAGAAAGAAAACACCATGTCCAGACAGACCCCTGGTCTCCATAGAGAATGGTGCTTTGTCAAAGGAAATGTATGAGTTTCTGATTCTCCAGGAGCAGTTCAATGGTGAGGTCAATGGGAAGAGCTTCCCAAAGAAAATGGATCCTCATTGTGGGGTCTAGGCGAGTGACTGGGTGTGCCAAAATACGCCTCGGGTCCTGCTCTCGGCACTAGATTTGATGGGGCCAAGAGTGTCCAAACTCCTTGCTAATGCACCACATCTTTGTTTAACTCTTCTTTACCCTCCAAGCTCTTTGAGGAGGTTATCTGAGAACAGATACATCTTAGGAAAAGCTACTTCTGTTCTTGCTTTCCCTCTCACATATTGACGGTTTATTTCCCTGACCTCCCCAGAGGGCTGAATCCTTTCAACTCCCTGCTGCCTAGCCACCTCCGTGGACTTAATACCCTTCTAAGCGGAGAAGGCCCAAGAGGTTGCTTTCTGCTGGGGAGCCTGGCAGAGCCAATTACTACTCTGCTGCTCAGTGCTTGGTTGCCTCTTACAATAACCAGCTCTGCTAGGTGTTTTCATTCCCAGGGGGTTTTCCATTTCACACATGGAACCCTTCCCCCTTGAAGGCTGCTTCCTTGTTTTAGAGGAAGGTACTGCCACTGGGATTTTGGGACACTGGGACCTCAGCAATGAAGAACCCTTATGATGTACCAGGACTGGGGAAGGAGGGATATTGGGCTGGATATGGCCTACTTCCATAGACTTTTCTTTTCCAGGTTTGATGTAAGCATGGGCTTGCATTCCCGAGGTATATGCCTTTACTTATTGTGGGATAACCTGGCACTAGTAGGCAGGTCAAGTCACAAATTTGGTGTCTTTCCACTTTTTGACTGTTGACTTAATAGCTCCTCTCGCTCTGCCTAGAGTTACTTCTGCCTCTGATAATGAGCAAGGAAGAAATAGAGCCTAACTTGAATGAACTCAGCTCAGAGTTCTAAGGACCACCACTCCAGGGGCCACTTTTTACACAGCAAATGAAGTTGTTTCTCCCATAACATCCAAATTGTGATGTGGTTGCTGCTGAAGGGGAGGCAGCAACAGGGTCCGGCAGTGCCCATGGGGTGATGCTAATTCTGCATACATCTACTGAGCATATGACAGCTAAGATGAGAAGAGACATGGCATGTGAGATGTAGGGTCACTGGAGACCCTTCTGGCTCAGAGAGGAGACACCGAATTTGACTAAACCCTTCCTCTGTTTCCAGCATGTTTCTGACAGTCCTCAGTCAGTCACTGCGGGAGTCCCCCCAGAGTTGAAGAGGCACATTCCCTTGGGACAGAGGCTACAGGTAGTAGCTTTTTCCCCCGTTCCCCAGCCCCATCCCCACTTGAAAACACGACACCCCCAACCGGCCAAGTGTTAAGTGATGTGCTTATCCTCGAGCAGCTCCGGGTGTCTTTTTAAAGTGTAGAGAAAACCAAGTAAGGTGACAGTTTAAGGAAAAAGATATATAGAATACCAGGAAAGCCGTTTACCCGGAGAATTTTTTTCTCCCCATTTTTTTGTTTTGTTTTTACTCAATGACACAATTTTTAGTTTTATTTCCTGATAGCAAAAGGGAAAAAGAAAAAAGAAAAAAAAAAAACACCCATTCCTTAAAAAAGGCCACGGCCCCGTCCCCCTGTTGTCGGTGATTTGTTTGTCTTTCTGATAGGTTGAAAATTGTGTAATAAACTTGATGACGCTGTCAATCTTTTATACTGCATTGTATTTTTTTTCCTTTTGTAACAAAATATTTTTAAATAATAAATGGGGTGTGAGCTGTTTTATGGATTCTGCATTGAATAGATTTGTTGAGGTGTCTGGAGCATGGGGTATGGGCTGATGTACAGCCTGCGGGATGGTAGTGAAACCCTGAATTCTTAGTTGGAATTGCATGTTGAGTAGTGGTTCCTTTACAGCTGTAGTTGACTTAAGTAAGCCCATCTAGGAAACTAGTGTTGCTTTGGAGGCTCCCCTTGAGATTTAGCTTAGTTCCTTAGAATTTTGGGGTGGGGTTGGGGAGGATGTATGGGATGGGAATTGAACCTGGGCCTCCCACATGGCAGGTGAGCATTCTACCACTGAGCCACTGTGCACCCCACCTTTAGCATTCTAAACAGCCTGACTGAAGAAAACTTCCATGTTAGCCTTTACCTTTCAAGATTCCTAAGAGAAATTTCCTGCAAAAGGAGTCAGAAGACCTGATTGCCAGTGTCTAATTCCACCATCTAATCTGTTTATCTAAATGTGGGCAAGCAACATAACCTCACCATCTTTCTCATTTGTAAAAAAAAAAAGAAAAAAGGTCTGCCTCCCTTACAGTGATTCAGAGACAAATGTGGACATGTTTTGTAAATGGAATTGCTATCTAAATGAGGACATGGAAATAAAAAAGCTTAGAAGGAATGATCTCATTGGGATTCCAGAAAGATTTCTGGCTTTTTAAATAGCCATGTGAACAAGAGGAGAGGTGGATGATTAAAGATGAACAGAGACTGGATAATAATGTGTATTGGAACCAGAAAAGGCAAGATCAGTATAAAAACAAACTTTAGAAAGGAAATTGCTTAGAGGGCCTGTGATGATGTGAAACTTAAGAGGAAAAGAATAGTTTACTACTCAGAGTTTAGACCAGTGTTTTCAAATTGGGGTCCATGGTCACCTGCTATGTTTGTAAAAATGCATAAAATTGTAATTATTTGTAAAATTGTAAAAATGCATAAAATGGTAATGCATGAAAATGTAAAAATTCCACGTGATCCTTGGTGGAATCGGTCACTACTTAGGGTCCAGGAATCTCCTTTGTATGCCCCAGATGACTTTTATGTAAACTAAAGCATGAGGACTGCTGGTTTAGACACAAGCAAATACACTCAATTTTCTAGGAGGCACCATGGTAGTATAGAATGGGAATTAATTAACTCCAGGTTTATATCCCAAATCTTACCATTTTTAAACTGCCCCGTGTTATTTAACATCTGAGGCAATTTTCTTCTGCCTCATAGGATCATTGTGTGGATCAAATATATTCTGCCATGCACTGAAGGAATAATTAGTCCTCTAGGAGCCACTGTCATGGTGTGGGGCGAGAAAATCTCTGTGTCCTGTGCATCCTCAACTGGGCTAGACTTCAGCCCATAGAAATGGTCACTGCAGAGTGGTGAAGGTTCTAGCCTCAGAATGTGAATATCTGAAGAAGCCTTTGCCAACTCATGACCATGGCCTTGTTCATTTCCTCGGTCCTTTCCATTTCCCAGAATGTTGGTGCCTCCAGGTCTTTATGAGCTGTAAGTGGCTTCTTTTGGCATGCAAGTGAGCCTGGCCTTTGGCCAGTGTTAACCCTTAAAGACTTTAGTTACGCAAGTTCCCATCCTCCACTGCCTAGGTTTCTGTTTTATGATGTTCTCCTCTCTGGTGTGACTAGCTGCATCCACTCAGGTGGCTCCAACAAGCATCAGGAAGAGTGAACATTTCTGGAGCCACCCACAAGCAGCACAACAGTGCACCAAGTGTCCACAAGAACATGGTGCAAATGAGAGGTCTGTCCTATACCTAATCATAGCCTCACTTTCAATCATGTCTGTTCATCCTCAAGTGGTCCCTACTGAGAAATGGAATTTACTTGATACAGACTGAGACAACACGTGGTTTCTAGCTCCAACGGTTAGGAACTGGTTGTGTGATACTGACTATGCTACTTCATTTCTAAGCCTGCAAAGTGAGACATTAGATTTAATTGATCTCTAAGGCCCCTTTGAATGCTAATATTTAGATTTTATAAACCACTTCTAAACTTCCAGCTGAGCCTTCCATTCACTTAACCTGGGTTGCTGGGAGGGTGACTTAACTGCTGAACCTGTAAATGCACTAGGAAGCCAGGAAATATGAGTTCCTTTGTAATTGGATGCCAGTGGTTTCTTCAAAACGGGGCTAGAGAAAGCAGCAGTGTGAGAAGCAGGAAATTAAGGTATTAGTTGGATACGTGATTGAAATAAGGAAATTCTTAATGGAGTTACCTTGCTGTTTCATAGTTGGTTATGCTTGTTTACTATATGTTTTGGGTAGACTCCTAGAGAAGACAGGAAGTAAGAAAGAGCAAACAACAAAACGATGCTACCAAGCAAGATGAAGAACAGTTTTAAAGATGGCTTTAAAAAAAGTATATCTTCCTTATTCATTAACTCAAAATTTTAAAATAAATACCAGTTTGTTATAAATGCTTCTAATTACACATTCCCCACTGGTATGGCTAAAGTGCCAGAAGTGTTGGTAACTTCTCTGTATGAGGAACGAGAGACAAGATGTTGACTTGGGGGCAGAGGTGGAGGATATAACCATTCTTTTGTAGGATGACAGACTGCAATCAAGAAAAGAGATTGGCAGTGCTTTTGGGGTAATTCAGGCCACAGCTTGGAAAAAAAAAAAAAACACCCAGATACCTTCACCATGGCCTTTGTGTCCACACTATGTAACTAATCACAGCCTGAGAACAATCTCTACCCTCTCTTAAAACATACAAAGTTCTAGGGAAATGTGCCATAAGGAAAAGGCTGCAACCCCCACAACAGAAAATACACATTTATTATAAAAAATGTTTGTTTCATGATGAGAATAGAAAAATAGCACTATGAGCTACTAAAAATGTCCTGCAGTTTTCTCTTTTTTGAGGGATGGGATGAAAGGCTTTTGCGTCACTCTGGGACCACACCATCATGAGGCTCTCCGTGCTTGTGTGGAACAGGTGTGGCACGGCGTGCACAGGGAGGAGGTGGCCCAGGTCCTGCCGGAAGCCCAACATGCCTAGACGGTTCACCCAAGATGCTCTGGCCACAATGATCAAAGAGGAGTGCTTGAGGTCAGCAGGGAATTCGTTCTGAGAAGGTCTAGGATAGGAATGACCTTGCCCCTCCCTATACTGGAGTGTAGAAGAATCTCTTGGGTTGATGATCCTGGTTTAGAAGGCGGTGTCCAGTGGCTTTATGCTCGGTTTGTTACTCAAATGTCTGTGCTGAGAAAAAGCTGCAGCCTTCCCCAGGACAACTTGACCCACCATTTCCCGCTGGTATGGCTAAAGTGCCAGAAGTGTTTGTGGTGCCAGCCTTCCAGGACTGCTGGCTGACATTTTTGTACTTCAAATCCTGTCCATACTGATGACAAAAGAAAGAAACAAAATGTTAAGAGACCAGTGAATAAGAGTGGCTAGCCCAAACTGCTCTATATTCCAAGCCTCTTGACCCCAAAGAACAAGGAGAATATCCCTAAGCAGGTAACTGTCTACCTTAAATGGGAAGGGCAGTCCATAGACACCCTTTTCCCCTTAAAAGTCCACTAGAGCCCTCAGGCTTCAGAAGAACAATGAATGCCTCCCTGGGATGGGATGGGAACCCAACCCTCAGGGATGGGAACTGTCCCCTTGGCAGCAATACCTGGAGAAAGCAGCCATGGTGAGCACCTCAAGCAGCAGCTCTGAACCACAGAAGAAGAGCAAGATGCCATTCATGATGGCTTCCAGGCGGAGCACGTAGGTCTGCAGCAGCAGGTAATAGGAGGCCATCACAGCGGACGGAAAGGTCAAGGCCACGCTAATACCAAGTGGCATCTTTCTTTGGCAGAGGTTTCCCTTTGTACCTGTCAGACACAGCTTATGGAGTCACCTCCAAGTGGCCTGCTTTCCCTGGCTTTAGAGGAAAGGTGGGTGGGGATGTGATGGTCTGGCAAGACAGAGAAAAATTATCCTGAATGGGGCTGTGGAGATTTATAAATGGAGTCCCACTGGGAGAGATGCAGGATTGGAGTCTTCACCCTAAAGGGCCTCTTTCCAGTCTGGCTCCCACTCAAGGGATAATGGGATCTTTATTTAGGTTAAAAAACTTTTTTTTTTAATTATAAAAATAACACGTAATCATTGAAAATTTTCAACTAATATGGAAAATAATTTTAGCAAATATAAAATGTGAAATGCCCCTGTGACCTTTCACCTGTGACCCCACCCCCTGGAGATAGCCATTATTACAGACCAATGTATATTAGTCTAGATTTTTATATGTTTATACTCACATATTCCTGTTTATCATTATAAAGATACTCATGTTTTACAAACTGCTTTGCAAATTATTTTTTCCCATTTAGAAATTTTTTCACACACACAAATACCACATTCTTTTTTAATGGCTATATACAAGTCTACTGAGCCAATACCATAATTTAACTAATCTTGTATTGATGGGCCTTTATACTGCTTCTAACGCTTAATGTTACAGAGCATGAGGCAATAAACACTCCTGTATAGATTAAAATATTTCCATAGATTTATGGAAATTTTTTTAATCAGTTTTGAAAGTGAAATTGTTGGGTCTAAGGATATGAATTTTACATATCATATCCACCTAGAGTATATAAAAATACCTGTTCCCCACACCTTCTCTAATACTGGGTATCATAATTTAATCTTTACCAATCTATGAGTGAAAATGTTACTTTGTTGTTTTAGTTTGCTTTTTATTATTAAATTCTTTTCCTTAATAATTTATATGAGCCTTTTTTATCTTGTTTGTCCTATGTGTTGCAAGTATTTTTTTCTCAATCTGTGATTTGGCATCGTATTCAGAGATGGGATATTCTAACTAAAAAGGGACTTTCTCAGTATTTCTGGGGATATAAAAACGTGTCCTAAAGAGGTGGGGTTGCCATATGATCTTGCAACCCCGTTGACAGGAGGAACTGAGAGTGTGGACACAAATGGACATTTACTGGTGTTTATGGCGGAGTGTTGGCGATTCGCAATGGATGGAGGTGGCCTAAGGGTAAAAATACTGAGGAATGGAAGGGGGAGCTATGGTTCTGAGGTGGACAACTAAGTGGATGACCCTTAAGGACAGTATGCTGAATAAAATGTCAGGAACAAAAAGACAAAAAAACAAAAAAAAACTTACCCTAAAGAGATCCTTATTCAGAGAAGTAGAGGGGATCTTATTGAGTGCTGATCTGTGAAGGCATCTACTGCCTGGACTCAGAGTTACAGTGAAAACCAGTCTCCCAAAGCAAACCATTCAGAGGAACCCGGAACTCTTAGAGCAGTTAGGCAGCTGGGAAGGAATTATCTAAGCTCCCATACTGCTGCCCACCACTAGCCCTTACAGAGCAACAGACAGGCAAATCTTGATCCAAAATATAAGGCAGCTTGAAACTTCAGAAGCAGTAAGGGCATATCCCACAAATCGAATCTGATTGTGAGCCTGGGTTATGTACTTTTTCTTGTTAATCAAGTTACAGATACCAACTTATCTCATAAAGAATGGAAATATTCTCTGAATAATACTCACCAAAAAAGAGTCGAATGACTTCAATTCCAAGATAAAGGAAAAGCATCACCACATCCAGTATGAGGTTGGCTGTTGGATATGGCAATAGGAGACCTGCCAATAAGAAAGACATGGTTTGCAAACAACACATAACAGCACCCACAAGGACTCCCACACACTTGGGAAGAAAGAGATGAGTCTTATCAGCTTTCCAAAAACTAGTTAGTGAGAATGTAGACGCTATTACAGCTGTGGGATAAGTTAACTCATAGTGTGACTATGTTTGTTAGAGGGAGGCCCATTATTATGGGGTTTTATTCTTAATTCCAAAAACCTGTGGACACATCCACATGATCTGACAAACGTAGGCACACAGGCCACTAAATAGTTTCTGAGGGTCACCAATGGCCTTAGACTGAATTGAACAAAGAAAAGTGATGGGCGAGTCAAAATGGAGACTAATTCATTTCCTAAACTCAAGAAATTCTTACTGAGAGTCTTCCTACTTATTCTCCAGGAAACTATCTAATGAAGAGACTTCTGCCTTGCAGTGAAGAGAAGCTACAAGAGGCAGAAAAGAATGGAAATAGGCTCTGGGGTGAAGTGGGGAAGGGATATTGGAGCACGGTTAGTCAAGCCCCAAGCCTTACCTTTATAGAGAAATATGAAGAGTTCCAGCAGGAAATAGGTAGCATAATACCACCCGTTCAGAAAAAACAGGATTTCCAGGGGCGTGGAGGACAACCGTTTACCTGAAAAGATGGACACAGACAAAAGGGTTGGGCGGGGGGGGGGGGGGGGGTGTGGGGGGAGTTCAATCTCCTTTCCCTGCACCGTTCGGTGTCTAACTTGGGAAAACCCGAGGTCGCTGCTGGGGGGAAAGGCTGTTGGGTTGTGAGGGGTCTTCCTTCCCTCCCCATTTCTCCTCGGAATCAACCGCCAAACCCAACTCTGTCTTTCGGGTTCGGAGGTGAAAGCCAAGAGGAAGCTCAGAGGGTATCCCAGCCGACAGGCGCCGCTAAGATCTCATCCCATCACTATTCGACACTGGCCTGTTCAAGGTCACGCGGCGCATTCCTAACCGAGCCGGCCTGGAACAAAGCCAGCCAAGGATTTGGGGGTGTCTGAGACCGCACCTCGAGACCTTCGGGCTCTCAAGGTGGGTGAGGCTACAAAACCCCGCTTTGGACATGTGAGGAGCAATGTCTTCACCACCTGACAGCGGAGTGTTTAGGTCGAGCTCTGGGAGAGAAGGGAGGTCGGAGTGGGGGGAGACGGGGGGCCAGCGACTCACACACCTCCGGAACCTCACCTCGCGGCGCCATCTTCCGTCCCCATGGAAACTGCATACGCGGCAGTCTCCGCTCCGGGAGCAGCGAGGCGCCGCGGGAAGCGGAGGATGGAGCGGCCCGCATTGGCCTTTCTGCCCGCTCGCCGTACTCTATGGCTGCCCCGGGCGGAGCCGCCCTGGGTGCCGTCTGCGCGTGCGCCGGGAGGAGCCGTGGCTGCAGGTGCTGCTGGCAGAGAGCGCAGTTCGTGGGGGCTGGCGAGCATTGGCCTCCCGCGACGCTGTCGCCCTGCGTTGCTGCGCTTTGGGCAGGAGGGGCCAGTTGTGACAATGGATCCAGAGAATTGGCAGACAGATCCTAGCCCCGCGGTTCTCTTTCCTAACAACCGCCCGGGGACGGAGTCGGGGTGCCCCATGCTGCTCAGCAAACGCCTGCTGGGGTTTAGCCTTGGTCTTTTGTGCGGCACGTTTACGTACCAGGTAGTCAGGGACACTGAAAGGAATCGGAAGGAGAGCTTCTTGGGTTTTGAAGCCTGGTTCCGATTTGGGGCAGGGGAGTGGAAAGAGAAAGAGCTTTGAGCGGACGCAGGCTGACTTGACTGTGACTCCGTTGTCAGGGTCCTTGAGGACACATGGCAGAGTCGAAACAGCGATTTGAAGAGAGTGGCTAATCTTCAAGGAACAGTACTGGAGTCCTGGCTGGTGTGTGTGTGTGTGTGTGTGTGTGTGTGTGTGTGTAGGGGCGGGGGTGGGGGTGGGGAGCTGCTGTTGATCCCTGGGTGAAAAGAGGCAGTAATTGTTATTTCTCCAGGGCTTAAAGGGAAGGGGGCCTTGGAAGCCTGGAGAGAGTAATGTGTAAGAAGCAGGCCTGCCCAGAAGAGCTGTGACAGTTTGGAGGGTGGGTGGTGCAGTATGCAGCCCTGTACTCCTCTCCTCCACCTCGCAGGCTCTGATTTGCTCCAACCTGTGAGAATCAAACTAAGCTTAGCTCTCACAAAGGTGACGCAGGCAGGGAAAGGGGAGGGCTTCTGACGCAAGGCCGAATCCTTAATGGCCAGGGTCATTGAAAAGGTAAAACGTAAACAAAGGGGGAACCTGCGGCGGGAAGTTCACAGTAGTTAGATTATCCGGATAGGCTGTAACCTCTGGGGTAGCCGATCAGCCGAGAAACGGGAGGGACTGCGGGTCCGGCACAGGAATAACTTTCAGCTTCTGTGGTTTGGCTCCAGCCCCCCTTGTGTGTTCCTCTAGGCGCCCGTTCTTGCAAGATGGTGAATAAATTGTCTTCTCCTCCGCAATCGGATGAGCGTTTGTTCTCCTTCAGGTACGGCGTTCGTTCTGACAACTTTGGGGGCCCTTCCGGGATCCCAGGCTTCGCAGGAGCACCCACCCACCCCCAGGAGGAAGGGAAGGCGCACCCCGCTGATTGAGCGGTCTTAAACTCTGTCACTGGGGGCCAGCTGCCGACAGCCGGGATGCTTCGAGCCACCGACTGTGAACGAGAAAGAGGAGGGGCTGCCTCACAGTAAGCAAGCAACTCTGTGCACGGACCAAGGTAAGAAATCGGCTGTTAAGTATTGCCTGGGTGGTCAGGAAGGATCCTGATGAGTCTGAGGTGGAGTGTGTGTGTGTGTATGTGTGTGTGTGTGTGTGTGTGTGTGTATCTGAGACGCCCAAACATGTGCCGGGTCCCAAACCACCGTGAGGAAAAGGGGGCTGGAGACGGTGAAAGTGAAACAGGGATGAGAGAAAGGGACCTTGGCAAGACACAGGATGGGGAATAGAGGCAGGCGGCTTACCTGGAGAAGAAAGGGAGGGGGTGCTGGTAGACGTTCAGGGGACATTCCCCTGGACAGTCCATTAGGGAGAATGTTAAAATATTGGGCTGATAATTATGGAACAAAGGGGAAGGACAAAAAGGAAATGGTTAAATATTGTTGTTATATTATGACCAAAGAAAGCGTTGTGCTGTCCGATATATTCTGGCCAAAATACGGGGCAGATGAGGGTTGGATTTGTACAAACCTCGTGCTTTATGCTAATAAGAACCCTTTCTCGAAAGATGACTCGGATTATGCCAAGTGTTGGCTAAAGGGAAGGGAGAGTCCTCTTTATCCTGTAAAGGTAGCAGAGTCAGAGGCTAAATCTTTAGAAGCTAAAGCCTGGGATCCTTTATTGAGTCTTTCCTGCCCTGTGCTCCTCCCCCAGGACAGGGACTGTTGGACCCTGAAGGCCCAAGAAGACTAACATGCATTCCCCACCCCCACCTGCCTCAGGGAGCGGGAGGGGCAATCAGGGCCAACTGTTCCACCTGTGACAGTCCACCAACCATTGAGGAAGGAGGTGGAACAACGTAAGAAAGATGGAATTTTCCATTTCCGAGGGCTCCTGAGGGTAAAAGGGTGAGGTAGCATAGGCCTTATAAGTCGATATTCCCTCTTAGAGAAGTTCCTATTGGACCAGGGGAAACTGGTTATGTCAGTGTCCCCTTGACCAGTACAGAAATGAGGAACTTTAAGAAAAGAAATGAAATCGTTACTGGATGATCCAGTAGGGCTAGGTGAACAACTGGATCAATTTTTAGGGCCCAGCTTATACACCTGGTCTGCATTTACATCCTCATGGGGGAAGAAAGGGCACAGGTGAGGAGGGCATCTATGGAAAAATGAGAGAGGCAGCCCCCACCTGGACAAGGGATGATGGCAGCAGAGCAGCAGTTCCCTAATGTAGATTCCAACTGGGATAATAATGATGAGGAAGACAGGGTACAAATGAGAAATCTTAGAGACCTCATTATACAAGGGGTATAGTTGTTAATACCCAAATCTCAGAACTTAAATAAGGCCTTTGAGGTGGCCCAAGAAAATGATGAGACTCCTTCTGCTTACCTACAAAGGTTGAGAGACCAGGCAAAGAAATACTCAGGAATGGACCCTAATAGTCGTGTGGCCCGAGGAATATTAAAGGTCAGCTGTGAAGGGATCTTGGCCTGATAGAAAAAGATCTAGAAAATAGATGGATAAACCACTGGAAGAGTAATCTGGAGAATCCCAGAAAGTATTTGTGAGATAGGAAGACAAAAGATAAGCAGAAAGCTAAAGTCATGATAAGCACATGATGACCACATGGTCAAGAAGAGATTAGAGATAAAGCAGGGAGGAGACAGGCACAGGCAAGATAGAGAGTTGGAGCTAGAGGAAATAAAGGAGAGAGGAGGGCCCGGGACACAGCAGTTCTGTGTATCACTGTGGGATAACATGTTAAAGGGGAGTGGTTGAGTTTAAAGAAAGAAGGTCGGGGTGAGACCCCTGATGAATTTTGAAGATTGGGGAGGTCAGAGGCCCCTTGCCTCAAGAGCCCACCAGGAGACTTTGGTAAATCTGAAGGTGGGTCTATATTCAAGAAGCAATTACATTTTTGGTAGACACTGTGGCAGCTCCATCTTCCGTGCACCACATCCCAAAGGGGATTGAATTCTCTGGTAGCTCTGTCACGGTTTGGGGAGTAAAAGGCGAAAGGTTTCAAGTCCCCATTTTCAAACCTACTAATATCTGTTGAGAAGGGAACCAAATTATAAGTTCCCTGTTCAGAAGCTGGGAGTAATTTATTGGGAAGAGATCTGATAATACCCATGGGACTGGACCTGGAGGTGAGGGATGGCCAAGTAGAAGTTGTCTTAAGCCTTGCTTACCGAGAAAGATAAGAAAGGCATCCAAGAAAAAGTATGGGTGAGGGAGGGAAGTGGGGGAGTTGCACGTTTCCTCTATAAAAATTAAAATGTAAAAGGAAGGGGAGGTGGTTTGTCAAAAAGAGTCTCCCATCCCATTGAAGGGGAGACAAGGACATCATCCAGTCATCGAAGGTCTCCTTCGAGATGGGCTCTGGGAAACTGAATGTCCCCTTTCAGTAATCCCGTTCTTCCCACCCAGAAAGCAGCTGGTAGCTGGAGGGTGGTTCAGGACCTGAGAGCCATCAATCAAATTGTTCAGGTTAGACACCCCGTGGTCCCTAACCCTTATATGCTCCTATGATGGATTCCCTACCATCATAAGTGGTTCAGTGTAGTAGATCCGAAGGGTGCCTTTTGGGTCTGCCCTCTTACCCCAGAGAGTAGGGACTTGTTCGCCTTTGAATGGGAAAATCCCTTCACTAGAAGGAGGCAGCAATATAGGTGGATGGTCCTACCCCAGGGCTTCACAGAGTCCCCCAATCTCTTTGGGAAGGAACTAGAAAAAGTGTTGGGAAGGTTTTCTATCCCATCTGAAATTACCCTTTTACAGTATGTAAATGATCTGTTAATATCGGGTAAAGAAAAGCTAGGGCATTGCCCAGGCTGCAGGGGACCTGTTGAGCTTCCTGGGGGGCCAAGAACTAAGGGTATCAAAAAATAAAACTACAGGTTGTGAAAAGGGAAGTTAAATACTTAGGCCATCTCGTAAGTGAAGGGAAAAAAGGAAAGTAAATCCAGAGAGAATTCAGGCCATAATTAGATCGCCTCTTCCCTGGACAAAGAGGGAACTAAGGAAGTTCTTAGGATTAGTGGTGTACTGTAGGTTGTAGGTAGATTCTTCAGCCTCTCCAACTAAAGGGTTATACCAAAAACTGTTAGAGGAAGAGCCTGACAAATTAGAGTGGAGGGAGGGGGGAGTAGGAGCTGCAGAAGGGCTCAGACGGGCACTGATGAAGGCTCCTGTCCTAACTCTCCCCTCCCTCGAGAAACCTCTCCATCTATTTGCTACAGTAGATAAAGGAACAGCATTAGGGCTACTAACCCAACCCTGGGGAGGCCAAAGGAGACCCGAAACCTTCCTTTCTAAACTTTTGGACCTGTCTCCGGAAGATGGCCCAGGTGCATTCAGGCTGCTGCAGCACCCACTCTCCTAGTAGAAGAAAGTAGGAAACAAACCTTTGGAGGGGCATTAGTGGTCAGCACTCCTCATCAGGTCAGGACTGTTTTATCCCAAAAGGCAGGGAGGTGGCTGACTGATTCCTGAATCCTGAAGTACAAGGCAATCTTAATGGAAAAGGATGACTTGGTTTTGACTGTAGACAATAGCTTGAACCTGGCCTCCTTTCTTTGGAAAGGGCCTGACCAGACAGAAATCCTTGAACGTGACTGTTTGGACTTACCTGAATATCAAACGCAAGTTTGGCCTGACCTGGGGGAGCTCCCCTTACATTCAGGAGAAAAACTGTTCCTAGATGGGTCTTCTGGGGTCCTATTGGGAAAGAGGCACAATGGTTATGCAATTGTGGATGGACTAACTTGTGAAGTAAGGAAGCTAGTAGATTGCCCAATGATTGGTCAGCTCAAACTTGCAAGCTGTATGTATTAAACCAAGCCCTCAGATTATTAGAAGGAAAAGATGGTACAGTCTACACTGACTCTAAGTATGCCTTCGGGGTAGTCACACCTTTGGAAAAATCTGGGAAGAAAGGGGACTAATTAATAGCCAGGGGAAGGCATTGGTCCACAGAGAATTAATAAAACAAGTATTAATTAATCTACTCTTACCAAGGGAGATATCAGTGGTGCACGTAAATGGACACCAGAAAGGCGTACCTTTGAGGCAAAGGGCAACAGGTTGGCAGATGAAAAGCCTAAGGAAGCTTCCCTTTGCCCCCATTGAAGGTAATGGTCTTAATACCCTCCATTTCCCAGGGAATTTGAAGTCCTTGTATTCCCTGAGAAGGACATAAAGGAACTGGAACAATTGGGAGCAAGCCCAGACAGTCAGAGAAGACAGGTCCTCCCGGATGGCAGGCAGATGGCAGTTGGATAAACAGGTAATGAGGAAAATTTTAGCAGTCTAACATCAGGGAAGTCACTAGGGGAGTACCAGCCAGGTGTGACCTGATTCTTAAACAGTTTGGGTGTGTGGGTCTCTACACCATAGCTAAACGAATATGTGAATGGTGCATAATTTGCCAAAAAAGCAATAAAAAGTTCTAAGGAAACAGGTACAAGGGAAAAGGGAACCAGGCGTCGGGCCGTTTCAGAGCATTCAAGTTGATTACACTGAGATGCCTCCAAAAGGACGGCTAAAATATATTCTGGTTCTTGTAGCCCATCTGATAGGTTGGGTGGAGGCATATCCTCTAATCTCAGCTACAGCCGAAGGAACTTCCAAAATTATCCTTGAACAGATTGTTCCCCACTATGGGTCGGTAGAGAATATCAATTCTGACAATGGTGGCCACTTTACCTCCAATGTACTGTGAGGTGTTATGCTTCGCATGAGATTTTCACACACCCTGGCATCTGCCATCCCCAGGAAGGGTGGGAAAGAATGAATCAAACCTTAAAGAAGCATCTTTCTAAACTGGTCTTAAAACCAAGTTACCTTGGACTAAGTGTCTCCCTGTAGCTCTGCTAAGAATTAGAACTGCCCCTAGGAAAGAGTTAGGGACCTCCCCTTATGAAATGCTCATTGGCTTGCCTTTTCCAAGAAAAACTAGGGATCTCCCTTCCTTAGACTCAAAGGACCTCTTAAGAATTATGTCCTGGCTTTGTCCTCTACTCTGTCATCCCTCAGGCACCGTGGCTTGCTGGCTCAGACTGCACGTCTTGAATTTGCTGTCCATCAATACCAACCTGGCAGTTGGGTCCTCATCAAATTGTGGAAAGAGTCCAAACTTCAACCTCCTGGGAAGGCCCCTATCAAGTTCTGTTGACAACTGAGACAGCTGTCCAGATGGCAGAGAAGGGCTGGATCTGCTATACCCGAGTGAAAGGACCCGTACCTGAGCAAGATGATAAGTTTGATTCCTGGGAAATAAGTCCAACTTCAGACCCTTTAAAAATTACATTAAAGAGACAATAGTTTGGTGATAAAGTGGGTTTTCGGATTTGAGGGTTTTGGAGTCTGTATTTTTACCTAACATAATTAATAGTGAACCTGGTCAAAGGACAGATGAGGGATCTGAGGCCCAATTTAAAAATGAGAATAATTATACTAATCATAATGCACCAAACTGGGGACATAGTACGCCTTGTCAAACTGGTGGTGAGTGTAACTGAAGGTTTAGAGCCCCCAAAAATGCTTGCCAAGTGGTGGACCATGGAAACTTGATGAGTCAGCAGCGATTAAGTTGGGAAAATGGGTGCCTGTGTCCAGAGCCAGAAAGCTATCACAAATACTCCCCTCGGTCACAGGGGCCTTGCCACCCTGGGATAGTGTGTAGTAGACTACCCAATATAAGGGATGTACTACTGCCAGTGACTGGAGCTCACAAATATGGCAGAACCTCCAAAATAAAATACCCTTTTATGAAGAAAACCCCCCACCAAACTGCCAAGATCTCCAGTATAAGCCTGCACTGATGATGATCAAAAAAGCAGATGAAATCAATATCACCACTCAGGGTGGGAAATTCAGTTTGGGCTCAACAGGTGTACCTCCCCTGATGAGTATATGGAATGTGGGTAAGATTTACTGGAGGGGAGGCTCTGGGAAGGTTCTAGGTGCAGGTCCTCTCCCCAGCACCAACAACGTCCTTTTCGGTTGGCCCTTTGATAGCACCAAAGGACACTCAGCTAGGGGTTAGTTCCCTAACACAGGATGATCCAAAAGTTGTCAGGGTGGACAGGATAGAAAAATTAGAGCAAACCATAAGGGCAAGAACAGGTTGCAAAGATACAAATGCCTGGGTGGAATGGATCAAATATATAGTCCAGAGTCCAGACAAGAGCAGCTGTTATGCTTACACAACAGACCAACCCACTGTTCTTGTCGTGCCCTTCCCAATGGGTATGGAGGAACACGAAAAGGAGTTCAAGTGCATGGTACTCCTTTTTCAGACTGTCCCTCCTGGTGGAAATTGTAGTATGTTGTCCTCTCTTTTCCCTCCAGTCAAGAGTGGAAATGTCAAGGCCATACTGGCTTCTTGTCTTGGTTCAAAAAACCACTTGCCTGTCTCTAGATGGGAAGAAGGTCTCCAGCACCTTAGAACCATGGTCTTGCGTAACCCAAGCATGGAGTATGACTGAGGAGAGCACTGGCAGTTTCTCCAGTTTCCCCACACCATGAGCAGGCCTTTGGTGGTATTGTGGAAAGGGCATCCTCTGACCAGATTTGCCCAAGGAGTGGAAGGGAACCTGTGTGCTCTGGTCCATTGGCCATGCCATATACCCCGGCATTTGGAAAGGAAGAGGATCAAGTTGATTTAGACAGTATAGGGGTGCCAAGGGAAATCCCAGATGAGCTTAAGGCTAAAAGCCAAGTACCTGCAAGGTTTACGGCATCATTATTCTGGTGGATCACCATCAACAAAAATGTAGATTCGATTAATCAGCAGAGATTTATCTGTTACGTCAAGGATGCAGTTGAGGGAATAGCAAAACAGTTGAATGCTGCTAGCCGAATGACCTGGGTGAATAGGATGGCCCTAGACATAATGTTAGACAAAAAGGGAGGCATTGGCATTATGGTTGGGGGTAGTTGTTGTACATTTATCCCCAATAATACAGCCCCAAATGGAACTATCACCAAAGCTTTACAAGATCTGAGGGCCTTATCTGAAGAATTGGTGAAAAATTCAGGCATTGACGACTCTCTTACAAGATGGTTAGAAAACTGGTTTGGGGAATGGGAAGGGGTGGCACTGTCCATGCTAGCTTCTCTAAGAATCATAGCTAATACCTCTGATTATTATATATTATATAAACATTTTTTAAGTTAGTTGTCTTTTTTGTTTTTGTTTTTAATTTAAGGTACGGAAAAGATTGTGGCAAGATGGCAGGGTAGGTAGCTCCATGGATCGGTCCCCCCACCAAAACTTTTGAGCTGTTAGGAACTGAGTTTTGAATTGTTTTGGAATTCTGGAGTTCCAAATGCCTTCAGGGACATTTTCACAGCCTTAGAATTGTGAACTTGTAAGCTAATAAATCCCCATTGTTAAAAGCCAGTCCATTTCTGGTATATTGCAGTTCATCAGCTTTAGCAAACCAAAACACACATGAAAAATGTTAATATTTTTCAGGTTTCAACAAAAGGTCACAAAACATACAAAGGAACAGGAAATGATGGCCCAGACAAAAGAGAAGATTATAGCATTAGGAACTATTGTTGAGGAAGACCAGGCTGGGTCATACCAGAAAAGACTTTTAAAAAGTCCTAAATATGCTTAAAGAGCTGAAGGAAAACATAGGCAAAGAACTAGAGGTAATTCAGGAAAATTATAGATCATCACATAGAGAATATCAATCTAGAAATGGAAGACATAAAAAGGAACAGAATGGAGCTGAAGACCACAGTAATGGAAATTGAACATTTCCTAGAGAGTTTCAACAGAAGTTTGAGGCTGGCAGAAGAATCATGGGACTTGAAGATAAGAAAATTGACATCACTCAATTTAAAAAATTTAACATCCTAAATCTATTTCTTCTTTACTTTGATACCAATTTAACTTCAATAGGATACACAAACATGACTGATTTATCATTACATTTTATGAATCTGCCTTTTAGATCCTATAGGCAGTAAGAAGTGGATATACAAACCAAAAATGCAATAGTATTGGCATTTATATTTTCCCATGTCATTACTCAGTCTGAGGAGCAGTGTGCTGATTTGAAAGTATTATGTACCCCCGAGAAGCCATGTTTTAATCCTGATTCAGTAGTGCAAGGTGGAAACTTTTGATTAGATTATCTCCATGGAGATGTGACTCCACCCATTTCAGGTGAGTCTTGATTAGTTTATTAGAATCTTTAAAAAAGGAGACATTTCGGAGAGAAACTTCAGAGCTGGCAGAAACTTGAGAGCCGACAGAGTCAGGAGAACCCACACAGCCAAAGACCTTTGGAGATGCATAAAGAAAATGTCCCTGAGGAACTAGCAGATGTCGCCTTGTGCCTTTCCAGCTGAGAGAGAAACTCTGAAAGTCATCAGCCTTCTTGAACCAAGGTATCTTTTCCTGGATGCCTTAGTTTGGACATTTTTACAGCCTTAGAACTGTAAACTTGCAACTGAATAAATTCCCCTTTTTAAAAGCCATTCCATCTCTGGTATATTGCATTCTGGCAGCCTTTACAAACTAAAACAAGCAGAAAGAGGAGAGAGTACTTGTGGAGCCTGTGGGACACCATGAAATGTACCACTGTATGCATTGTGGGAGTCCCAGAATGAGAAGAAGGGGGCAGAGATAAATACTGGCTGACAGCTTCTTACATTTAATGAAAGACATGAAGATGCCCACCCCAGACACTCAACAAATTCCAAATAGGATAAACTCAGATAGAGCCATGCCACAGCATATTATAAATCAAATTTTAATCCTGAAAACCAAAACAGAGTAGCAACATGTCACATACAAAAAGAGTCTCCATATAAGACATACTAAAAGAGTGCTGGAGGTTGAAAGGAAGGAGAATAGAAAATATAGTGAAACAGCCTGAAGATTTTTAAATACCCAGTTAAGGTAATGACATGGGAAAATATAAATGCCAATACTATTGCATTTTTGGTTTGTATATCCACTTCTTACTTCCTATAGGATCTAAAAGGCAGATTCATAAAATGTAATGATAAATCAGTCATGTTTGTGTATCCTATTGAAGTTAAATTGGTATCAAAGTAAAGAAGAAATAGATTTAGGACGTTAAATTTATGTCCCATGAGTCTAACATATTTGCACACCCATGTTCATAGCAGCATTATTCACAATTGCTCAGAAAGATGGAACCAACCCTAGTACCCATCCAAAGGCTGGATAAACAAAATGTGGTCTATATATACGATGGAATATTATTAAGCATTAAAAAAGAATGAAATTCTGATTCATGCAACAACATGGATGAACCCTGAAGATACCATGTTGACTGAAATAAACCAAACACAACAGGACAAATATTTTATTATCTCACTGATATGAAATAATTAGAATATGCAAATTTATAGAGTCACAATCTGGAAGATGGGTTACAGGGGCAGGGCTGGAGATAGGGAATGGGGAATTAACTTGTAAGAATTTCTATTTGGGTTGATCATAAAGTTTAAGAAATGGATGGTCGTTGTTGTAGTTTGCTAAAGCTGCCAGGATGCAATATACCAGAAACGGAACAGTTTTTAAAAAGGGAATTTTTTAATTTGCAAGTTTACAGTTCTAAGGCTGTGAAATGTCCAAATTAAGGCACCAAAAAGAGGTTACCTTCCCTCAGGAGAGGGTGATGCCATCGAGAACACTTCTGTCATCTGGGAAGGCACATGGCCATGTCTTGATAGCTCACCAAGCATTCTATAACCAAAAACAGTAGCCTGCAAGAATGAAGGAGAGACAAAGAACCTCTTTTGTTGCTCAGATGTGTCCTCTCTAAGCCAACTCGGCAGGTGAACTCACTGCCCTCTCCTATGTAGGACATAACTCCCAGAGGTATAACGCTCTCTGGCAACATGGTACAGAACTCTCGGGATGAGCTGGGACCTGGCAACATGGGATTGAGAAAGCCTTCTTGACCAAAAGGGAGAAGAGAGAAATGAGACAATATAAAGTTTCAGTGGCTTAGAAATTTCAAGCAGAGTCGAGAGGTTATTCTTATGCATTATCCAGATATCCCTTTTTAGTTTATGGTGTATTGGAGTGGCTGGAGGGAAGTACCTGGAATGGTTGAGCTGTGTTCCAGTAGCCTTGATTCTTGAAGATGATTGTATAACGATACAACTTTTACAATGTGATGTTGTGATTGTGAAAACCTTGTGTGTGATGCTCCTTTTATCCAGGGTATGGACAGATGAGTAAAAAAAATATGGATAATAAATAAATAATAGGGGAAGAAGTGGTAAAATAAATTGGGTGGATTGCAATACTATTGGTCAATGAGAGGGAGGGGTAGATGATTGTTCTAGTTTGCTAGCTGCTGGAATGCAACACACCAGAGACGGATTGGCCTTTAATGAAAGGGGAATTATTTCATTAGTTCTTCAGAGGAAAGGCAGCTAACTTTCCACTGAGGTTCTTTCTTACGTGGGAAGGCACAGGATGGTCTCTGCTGGCCTTCTCTCCAGGCCTCTGGGTTCCAACAACTTTCCCCAGGGTACTTCCTTTCTGCACCTCCAAATGCCTGGGCTGAGCTGCGAGTGCTGAGATGAGGTATGCTGAGCTGCTTGGGTTGTGCTACATTGTGCTCTCTCATTGAAGCGCCAGCCAATTAAATCAAACATCATTCATTGCAGCAGGCACACCTCCTAGCCGACTGCAGATGTAATCAGCAACAGATGAAGTTCACGTACCATTGGCTCATGTCCATAGCAAAAGAACTAGGCACCTTCACCTGGCCAAGTTGACAACTGAATCTAACTGCCACAGTGATGTATGAGGTTTTATTTTTATTTTTTTTCTTTTCCTGGAGTGATGTGAATGTTCTAAAAATGATCATGGTGATGAATACACAACTATGTGATGACATTGTGAGCTACTGATTTTACACCATGTATGGACTGTATGTGTGTGAAGATTTGTCATACAAATATTAAAAAAAATAATAAAAAGAATAAAGGAGAGAAGAGGATTGTGGGAAGATGACAAAGGAGTGCCAGCAATTAGTTCTTTCACCAGGAAGTATCTGAATTAACTATTTTGGAATTCTGGAGTCTAGTGGAACATGTGTAGCATACAGAGAAGAACAAGAGGAAGTGGTTGGTAAATTTGGGTAAATATCAGTAAATTCTACCCTCTGTGCAGCAAATACCGCCCCCATCCCCTAACCATGTGGTGGGCAGCACTGAAATCTGCAGCCTGGCCTACTGGGGCAGTTTGCCAGTGCGAAGGTGAGCTGTAATGGCCTAGTTCTCCATAATCCAGGGGGGTGTGGTCCGACTAGTTGTCATGCTTTGGATCAGCTATTTCAGATCACTGGGGGTCTGCTCTGAGAGCAGCCATTGCTCTAACTCCCCTCTAGGAAAAATGGCAGAAGACTCTTTTAAGAAGTAATGCCTATTTTTTTTCTCCTCTTGACACGTTCTCGTCCCTGTTTGGGGGCGCAGTTAGTTCAGAAAAGTCACAAATTGATGGCTCAAGCCTTCCCCAACAACAGCAGCAAAATAGTTCCCATCCCAGAGAAGCCAGGAACTAGAATCTTAGAGTCACATAACATAATAGTCAGAGTGTTCAGTTCTCAACGAAAATTACAAAATACACAAAGAACATACAGGAAAGTATGGCTCATTCACTGGAAAAAAGAATTTGCCAGAAACCATCCTTTAGGAAGCTCATACATTCGAACAATTAGTCATTAAATCAAACATTAAAGACATTAAATCAAAAATCTTAAACATGTTCAATGAGCTAAAGGAATTCATATACAAAGAACTATAAGGAACTAGGGAAAAAAACTGAACAAAATGAAGAAATGGAAGTTATTCAAGGTAATCAAATTTTGGAGCTTCTAAGTATAGTAATTGAAACTGGAAACTCATTGGAGATAATGCCCAAAGATCCCTACAGATTTTGGGAAGGATCGAAGGAGATATAACAGAGAAAACAGATTTAACAAACGGGTATGGTGCTGAATCACTATATTAATATTTTTTCTAGCCTCCAGTGTTTTGGAGCAGCTAGAAAGAAAACTCTGAGGTGGTGGAATGGTAGCCTATAGCAAACTCTAGGAGCTATTCTGTCATCACTTGTTGAAGTGTGCCTTGAAAATTATTGCTTTCTCTTTCTTTGCTTTGTATATACGTTATGTTTTACAATTAAAAAGTTAAAAAATTCCTTGGATAGATACAACAGCAGATCTGAACAGGCAGAAGAAAGGCTCAGTGAACTTCAAGATAAGATGATAGAAATTATCCAGAATGAGAATCAGAAAGAAAAAATCAGGAAAAGTGGACAGAGCCTGAGGAACCTTTGGGACACCTTGAAGCACACCAGCATATGCAACGCTGGAGTCCCAGAAGGATGAGGGAGAGAAAGGGGAAGAAAAAGTATTTGAAGAAATAATGCCTGCTTTGGTTTGCTAAAGCTGCCAGAGAGCAGTATACCAGAAATGGAATGGCTTTTAGAAAGGGACCACAATGGGATAAAGCTAGAAATTAGTAACAGGAGGAAACCTGGAATATTTATAAATATGTAGAAATTAAACAACAGCACTAAACAGCCAGTGAGTCAAAGAAGAAATCACAAGGGAAATTATGAAATATCTTGAGATGAACAAAAGCACAGCATACCAAAACGTATGTGATGCTGCAAAAAAAGTTCTGAGAGGGAAATTTATAGCTTGGAATGCCTACACTAAAAAAAAAGAAGAGCTCACAGACCAATAACCTAATTTCACACCTAAAGAAACTAGAATAAGAAAAGCAAACTAAACCCAAAGTTAGTAGGAGGGAGGAAATAGTAAGATTAGAGAAGAGATAAGTGTAACAGATAATAGGAAAAACAATAGAGATAATCAACAAAACCAAAAGGTGATTTCTTGAAAAAAAAAATCAATAAAACGGATAAACCTTAGCCAGACTGAGACAAAAAGAGAAAAGAACACAAAAAACTAAAATCAAGAATGAAAGTGGGGACAATACTACTGACTTTACAGAAATGAAAAAGACTGTAAGATACCAACAAATTAGAAAACCTAGATGAAATGAACAAATTCTTAGAAACAAACAAATGGCCTAATCTGATGCAAGAAAAAATAGAATATCTTAACAGATCTGTATGAGTAACGAAATTAAGTCAGTAATAAAAAAAAAACCTCCCCACAAAGAAAGTCCAGAACCAGATGGTTTCACTGCTGAATTCTATCAAACATGTAAAGAATATTTAGCACCAATCCTTCTCAAACTCATCCAAATAATAGTAGGGTTACTTCCAACTCATTGTATAAGACCATCATTACCCCGATACCAAAGCCAGATAAAGACAGCAAAAGAAAAGAAAATTACAAACGAATATACTTATGAGTACAGATACAAAAATCCTCAACAAAATAGTGGCAAACTGAATCCAACAGTATATTAAAAGGATTATGCACCATAACTAAGTTGGGTTTATTCCAGGCATGCAAGAATGGATCAACATAAGAAAATCAATCAATATAATACACAATAAAATGAAGGTGAAAAAAACCACATAATCATCACCATCGATGAAAAAAAGACATTTGACAAACGCCAACATCTTTTATTATAAAAACACTTAGAAACCTAGGAATAGAAGAGAACTTCTCAATATGATAAAGGGCATTTATGAAAAACCCATACCAAATATACTTAATGGTGAAAGACTGAAAGCTTTCCCCTTAAGTTCAGCAGCAAAACAAGGATGCCCTCTGTCACCACTCAACATTGTACTGGAATTTCTAGTCAGAGCAATCAGGCAAGAGATAAAAATAAAAAGGCATCCAAATTGGAAAGGAAGAAGTCAGATTATCCCTATTCACAGATGACATGCTCCTATATATAGAAAATCCTGAAGATTCTACAAGAAAGCTACTAAAACTAATAAATGAATTTATCAAAGTTTCAGGATAGACAAACACAGAGAAGCCAGTTGCGTTCCTATACACCAGTAACCAAAAAAGAAATCATGAAAACAATTCCATTTACGATAGTATATAAAAGAAGAAAATACTCAGAAATGAGTTTAACCAAGGAGGTAAAAGGCTTGTACGCTAAAAACCACAAAATATTGATGCAGGAAATTAAGGATGAACCAAACAAATAGAAAGACATCCTGTGTTCCTGGATTGGAAGACTTAATATTTTTAAGATGTCAATTCTTCCTTAGGTGATCTACAGATTTAGGGAAATCCCTATCAAAACCCCCGCAGCGTTTTTTACAAAAATGAAAAAGCTGATCCTCAAATTCATATGGGATTGCAAGGGGCCCTGAATAGCCAAAATAATCTTTCATAAAGAACTAAGTTGAAGGACCCAGATTTCTTGATTTCAAAACTTACTGCAAAGCTATAGTAATTAAAACAGTGTGATCCTGCATAAGGGGTGTCATGCAATTGAGAGTCCAGAGTTAAAGCCACACATATATGGCCAACTGACTTTCAACCATGGTGCCAGGTCCATTCAATGGGGAAAGAACAATCTGTCCAACACATGGTGCTAGAACAATGGAAATCCACAGGCAAAAGAACGAATGTGGGCCCCTGCATCTCACCATATACAAAATTTCATTCAAAATGGGTCAAATACCTAATTCTAAGAGCCAATACTATAAAGCTCTTGCAAGAAAACACAGGGAAGTATCTTTAGGACCTTGTAGGAGGCAGTGGAGTTTCTTTTCTTTTATACCAAAAGCACGAACAACAAAAGAAAAAATAGATAAATGGG
Source organism: Tamandua tetradactyla (assembly GCF_023851605.1). Classification (NCBI taxonomy): domain Eukaryota; kingdom Metazoa; phylum Chordata; class Mammalia; order Pilosa; family Myrmecophagidae; genus Tamandua; species Tamandua tetradactyla. The sequence goes on from NC_135335.1 coordinate 13,763,216, forward strand.
ACTTCACCAAAATTAAAAACTTTTATACATCAAAGGACATTAGCAAGAAAGTGAGACGAATGTAAGAAAATATTTGGAAACCATAGAACTGATTATGCTTGAATATCCAGAACATATAAAAAATTCCTACCGACTTCCGGAGAAGATGGCGGCTTAGTAAGACGCGCGGGTCTTAGTTCCTCCTCCAGAAAAGCAACTAAAGAAACAGAAACAATATGAAACAGCTCCCAGAGTCACGACAGAGACCAAAAAAGACAGCGTACCCCATTCTGGAACGGCTGAACGGGTAGGGAGAATCCACTGCTGTGAGATACCCGAGGGGTGCACGTTTTCCCGGCTGGGGTGGCTGGCGTCTGGGGTCCCCTCCACGCACGTGGCTCCCCGGTCTGACTGGGAACATTGGATAGCGGGGCCCTCCCGTCACGCTTGGCGTCTAGGGCCAGCTGGGCAATTAGGACCGGCACTCCCCCAAGCCACGGCCAGCGACCCCCGCCTCCACGCGCGGTTTCCCAGGCCGACTGCCGTGCAGACAGACGAGCGCCACGAGCGCCACCTACTGGGCAGGAAAAGAAAAACAGCCCAGAGATTCCACAGAAAAACCTTTCAACCAGCTGGGTCCCACACCCAGGGAGATCTGATCAAATGTCCAGACACCAGCAGAAAATAATGGATGACGCTCGGAAAATTGAAGATATGGCCCAATCAAAGGAACAAACCAATAGTTCAAATGAGATACAGGAGCTGAGACAACTAATGCTGAATATACGAACAGAAATGGAAAAACTCTTCAAAAACCAAATCAATAAATTGAGGGAGGACATGAAGAAGATATGGGCTGAACAAAAAGAAGAAATAGAAAATCTGAAAAAACAAATCACAGAACTTGTGGGAGTGAAGGACAAAGAAGAAAAAATGGAAAAAACAATGGATACCTACAATGGTAGATCTAAAGAGACAGAAGCTACAATTAGTGAACTGGAGGATGGAACATCTGAATTCCAAAAAGAAACAGAAACTATAGGGAAAAGAATGGAAAAACTTGAGCAGGGAATCAGGGAACTGAATGACAATATGAAGCGCACAAATATACGTGTTGTGGGTGTCCCAGAAGGAGAAGAGAAGGGAAAAGGAGGAGAAAAACTAATGGAAGAAATTATCACTGAAAATTTCCCAACTCTTATGAAAGACCTAAATATACAGATCCAAGAAGTGCAGCGCACCCCAAAGAGAATAGACCCAAATAGGCGTTCTCCAAGACATTTACTAGTTAGAATGTCAGAGGTCAAAGAGAAAGAGAGGATCTTGAAAGCAGCAAGAGAAAAACAATCTGTCACATACAAGGGAAACCCAATAAGACTATGTGTAGATTTCTCAGCAGAAACCATGGAAGCTAGAAGACAGTGGGATGATATATTTAAATCACTAAAAGAGAAAAACTGCCAACCAAGACTCCTATATCCAGCAAAATTGTCCTTCAAAAATGAAGGAGAAATTAAAACATTTATAGACAAAAAGTCACTGAGAGAATTTGTGACCAAGAGACCAGCTCTGCAAGAAATACTAAAGGGAGCACTAGAGTCAGATATGAAAAGACAGAAGAGAGAGGTATGGAGTAAAGTGTAGAAAGAAGGAAAATCAGATATGATATATATAATACAAAAGCCAAAATGGTAGAGGAAAATATTATCCAAACAGTAATAACACTAAAAGTTAATGGACTGAATTTCCCAATCAAAAGACATAGAATGGCAGAATGGATTACGACCCAGCAATACCACTGCTAGGTATCTACTCAAAGGACTTAAGGGCAAAGACACAGACGGACATTTGCACACCAGTGTTTATAGCAGCATTTTCTACAATTGCAAAGAGATGGAAACAGCCAAAATGCCCATCAACAGACGAGTGGCTAAACAAACTGTGGCGTATACCTACGATGGAATATTATGCAGCTTTAAGACAGACTAAACTCATGAAGCATGTAATAACATAGATGGACCTAGAGAACATTATGCTGAGTGAGTCTAGCCAAAAACTAAAGGACAAATACTGTATGGTCCCACTGATGTGAACCGACATTCAAGAATCAGCTTGGACTATATCATTGGTAACAGAGACCAGCAGGAGTTAGAAACAGGGTAAGATAATGGGTAATTGGAGCTGAAGGGATACAGACTGTGCAACAGGACTAGATACAAAAACTCAAAAATGGACAGCACAATAATACCTAAGTGTAATGTAACTATGTTGGAACACTGACTGAAGCTGCACCTGAAATATGGTTTTTTGTTTGTTTGTTTGTGTGTTTGTATCTTTTGTTTTTGTTTTTTTCTTTTTCCTTTTTATATATATATATATTATTAGTATTATTATTTTAATTCTCTTCTCTATATTAACATTCTATATCTTTTTCTGCTGTTTTGCTAGTTCTTTTCCTAAATCAATGCAAATGTACTAAGAAATGATGATCATACATCTATGTGATGATACTAAGAATTACTGAGTGCATGTGTAGAATGGAATGATTTCTAAATGTTGTGTTAATTTCTTTTCTTTTTTTTATTAATAAAAAAATTAAAAAAAAAAAAAAAATTCCTACCACTCAATAACAGAAAGTTAAACAACCCAATTAAAAATTTGGCCAAAGATTTGAATAGACATTTCTCTGAAGAAGATATACAAATGGCCAATAAGCACATGAAAAGATGCTCAATATAATTAGCCATTAGAGAAATGCAAATCAAGATTTCAATGTGATACTACCCCACATACACCAGAAAATATTATTTTAATATTTATTTATAGAATAAATAAAATTTATTCTCTTGTAGCTGGCAAGGCTGCAGAGAAATAAAAACCTTAGTATATTGTTGGTGGGAATGTAAAATGGTGCATTTGCTGTGGAAAACAGTTTGGAAGTTAAACAAAACTACCATATGACCCAGCAATCCCACTTCTAGGTGTATACCCAAAAGAAAGGAAAGCAGGGACTCAGACAAGTATCTGTACACTAAGGTCTATTGCAGCCTTATTCACAAGAGACAAAAGGTGGAAGCAACCCAAGTGCCCATCAGCAGATGAATGGCTAAACAAAATGTGGTATATCCATACAATGGAATAGTATTCAGCCATAAAAAGGAATGAGGTTATGATTCATTCCAGAATATAAATGAACCTTGAAGATATCAGCTTGAGTGAAATAAGCCAGACACAAAAGGACAAATAGTGTATGATCTCACTTATATTAATTAATAGAATATGTTAATTCATAGGGGACCAGTTACCGGGATCCTGGGGATGGGGGAAGGCGGGCGTTAATGCTTAATTGGTACAGAGTTTCTGTTTGGGGTGATGGAAAATGTTGGCAGTGGGTGGTGGTGCTAGTAGTACGATATTGTAAATACCACTGAACTGTATATTTGAAAGTGGCTGAAATGGGAACTTTTATGTTGTACATATGTTACCACAATAAAAATTTTTTAAACATCTTAAAGCTATAAATTGCTTTTTAAAAAAAATTTTTTACATCTTTTTTTTAAAATACCAAAAAACACACAAAAAATGTACACATTCCTATTTTGATCATTCCATTCTACATATATAATCAGTAATTCACAATATCATCACATAGTTGCATATTCATCATCATAATCATTTCTTGGAACATTTGCATCTATTCAGAAAAAGAAATAAAACGAAAACAGAAAAAAAATTTATACATACCATACCCCTTTCCCCTCCCTTTCATTGATCACTAGCATTTCAAACTAAATTTATTTTAACATCTGTTCCGTCTATTATTTATTTTTATTCCGTATGTTCTACTCATCTGTCGACAAGGTAGATAAAAGGAGCATCAGACACAAGGTTTTCACAATCACACAGTCACATTGTGAAAGCTATATCATTATACAATCATCTTCAAGAAACATGGCTACTGGAACACAGCTCTACATTTTCAGGCAGTTCCCTCCAGCCTCTCCATTACATCTTGAATAACAAGGTGATATCTACTTAACGCATAAGAATAACCTCCAGGATAACCTCTCGACTCTGGAATCTCTCAGCCACTGACACTTTGTCTCATTTCACTCTTCCCCCTTTTGGCCAAGAAGGTTTTCTTAATCCCTTGATGCTGAGTCTCAACTCATTCTAGGATTTCTGTCCCACGTTGCCAGGAAGGTCCGCACCCCTGGGAGTCATGTTCCACATAGACAGGGAGGGTGGTGAGTCTGCTTGCTGTGTTGGCTGTAGAGAGAGGCCACATCTGAGCAACAAAAGAGGCTCTCTTGGGGGTGACTCTTAGGCCTAATTCCAATAGGCTTGACCTTTCCTTTGTGGGGTTAAGTTTCGGATGAATAAACCCCAAGACTGGGGGCTCAGTCTATAGCTTTTGTTGTCCACACTGCTTGTGAGAATATCAAGAATTCAACTTGGGGAAGTTGAATTTTTCCCCATTCTCACCATTCCCCGAAGGTGACTTTGCAAATACTTTTCCACTCACTGATCAAATCACTCTGGGATTCATCAGGGCATCACTCTAGACAAACCAACAAAATCTCATGTCCTACCCAAGGTTCCAAGATAGTTCAAGCTATCTATATAAGTTATATTAGGAAATGCACTAGTCAAAATATAAATTTTGTACCAAATAAACATTTTTGCTTTAGTCTCACACAAAAGTTGAAATTTTAAAGTATTAACTACTATCTATTTTCAGCACCCTGCAGTAATGACATTCCTTTGTTCTTCCTCATGCAAAAACATTTTATAAATTGCTTTTTAAACAATACTTTAGCTGCAGTGCAGGCATTTAGATATGTTGTATTTTTGTTATTATTCAGTTCAAAGTATTTTCGATTTTCCCTTACAATTTCTTACTTGACCAATGGATTATTTAGAAGTGTAGTACTTAATTTTTAAATATTTGTTGTTTCCTGGTGTGCGGTTAGCGATATATCTTACCAATACATTGCCGCTTGGCTCTATCCTTCAGTAACTCTTCTGTGATAATTGTACTCTTGAAGCATTTCTCCCTTACAGTAAAGCACAATGTTGCGCTTTGTCAACAGAGGGCGCTGCACTAACATTGCAGGAAGAAAGAGGCTTGTCTTCCTGGTTCCAGGGTGCTGGGTTTTGATTTTCCTTTCTTCTGCTGCACGATTGTTGGGGCCCTCAACATTGCATGTGTGTGGGCACATAAGCATTGCTCTAACCTAGCTGTGTGCCAAGAGTGGGAGGCCCTAGCTGGGGATAGCCTTGTGGCTGCCCTTGATCCACAGACTGCAGGTTCCAGGCCAGGCATCTGCAGGGACAGCCTGATTCCTTCTGTGGACCTGCCCACCAGCCTCAGCTTGTCTGAAGCCCAAAGAGCCGTTTCCCACGTTGCTTCTGATCAAGGTTCCTTTTCCCAGAAAGGAAGTGCAGTTTATGCTTATAGTTCTAACAGGTCTTACCACATATCCCGTCACCTGGAAGCAGCTGGCTTCCTTGCAAAGTGGAGTGGCTTACTGAAGACTCAGTTATTGCACCATTGGGAGACATCATGGAAAGATTATAGAATGCTGGATGTGCTCTGAATCAGGGACCATTACATGGTATTGTCTCACTCACTGCCAGCCTAGTTCAGGAAGTAAGAGAGGCTCTTGCTATTATTATACCTAATAACCTGTTCACAGAGTTTTGTTTCTTGCTGTGGCACATTTGAGCTTGTTTGGAGATCACAAGCCCCAAGGAGAGACTGTTCCCACTAGGGGAAACATAAATGGTTCCGTTGAAAATATTGGCTAAATTAATGAATTCTGGCTTTTCAAACAGGCACTGGGTTGCTGCTATCCAGTGGAGGCAAGGGCAGACTATGATTGGAACCCAGTGAATTCTCTGGGGCACTCTTAGTATCTCCCTCCCCCTCTCCCTGCCCCCCAATTTAGGGTGATTTAGGACTTAGATCCTTGGGAATGAAGATTTGCATCACTCTACCAGGTAAAGAACCCAAGAGAAGCAGAAGTTCTAGTTGAGGGCAAGGAAAATATAGAATGTGTAGTTGAGGGAGGAAGCCTTGGATGTCAGCAGTGATCCTGTGACCCATTATCAAAAGGAGGATTTTAGTAGCTTGGCATGTTTTCCCTTTGGTCCTTATATACATAAAAATGCTTATAAACTGACCATTTTCTTCTTTATCCTTCCCATTTTTGTCTTATGTACAAGTTGTTGGAGGTCAACTTTACAATTTAGTCTTTATGCAACAGAATATTTAGTGGAACCCTGACTAAATCTGGAGAGTAATCAATATAGCCAGTGGGGGATAGAACTGGTAGAATTGTGTGTCTCCTCATTTGGGAGAAGGCTGAGAACCTCTTCACTTTTTCTCCCCTTTTCTCTTTTAAGAAGGGTAGCTTGTTAGTAGAAGTATAACTAATGGGGGAGTTCAAATGTGTGTACAAAGGTGCATATGGAAACCAAAAAAGTATACTCTGACAATTATCTATTTGTTGCCTCTCATACCACATTCACTCTTCAGTACCTATTCCACGGTGAAGGACTGGACTTCTCAGCATTTCTCCTTGAGCACGATGTTAAGCTTTGTCGAGAGGATGATGGATGGACCTTCCAAGAAGAAAGCGACTTATTTTCTTGGTTCCAGGGTGCTGTGTTTTTATTTTTCTTGCTCCTGCTAGTCTGGCAGGGACGCATGTGCATGGGGACATCTGTTGGCACTCTGCTCCATCCATATATATGCCAAGAGCAGGCGCTCCCTCAGCAACCTCACAGACCCAGTTTGGGCCATGGGACCACCATGTCATGGCCCCGTAGTCAATGATAGCACATGCTTCAGGCCTGGCACCCGAGGTAGCTCCCCAGACCCCTCTGTGCCTCTACTCCCCAGCCTCAGCTCATCTATGCCCTGGATGGTTTTTCTCAAAGCCCTCCAACCACAGACACTGCACCCAGAGCAGATCCCCAGGGCCCCCTGTGCATCTGTCTGCTCACCAACCTAAGCTCAACTGCATCCCAGAGGATCGAATTAGGTTGATTCCTGTGGCCCTCCTTGCCCTGCATGGACACTGTGCACTCTTTATGCCTTATGCCTTCCTCAGTGCACCTGCCCAACAGCCTTGGCTCACCTGGGCTTCATGGAGTTGTTTCCTGGGATCCACCCAAGGTGGATACTGTGTGCTCGGGACCTTGTGCCTACAGGTGGTATCCCCACACTCGTTGCACACCTACCCACCTTGGCTTGTCTGCACCGTGGGGGGTTGTTTCTTTAACTTGCAACAGTGAACCAGCTCTGGCCTGGGCAAACGAGTGACCCTTACACTCAGTGGGCTGCAGAGAGATCTGACCTACAGCTGTGGGGGTGGGGAAGACCTGCCGAGTTTGTCCTTCCTTGGATACTCTCACTCTGCCCTCAGGTACCCTTTATATTAAATGTGCCATGTTTAAATTATCATGTGGTTTCTGTCTCCTGACTGGATCCAGATTGAATCACCTAGCAGTCTAATTGGTTTTGATTTCTAACTCGATTCCATTGTTAAAGACATTCTTCATGATTTTAAGTCATTAAAGTTTATTGAGAGTTGTTTTATGGCACAGCATATGGACTACACTGATCAATATTCTGTATATTTGAGAAGAATCTGAATTCTGTGTCCATATTTCATAAAGAAATTAGAAAAAAGAAAAATTAAAAAAAAGTCTTTTATATCCACCCAGATCCCTACCGATTCTGATGCTCTCCATTCCTTTCTGAGGACCTGGGTTTCCATCTGTTGCCATTTACCTGCAGGCCAAGGACTCCTTTAGCATTTCTTATAGTGCGGTACTCCTGACAGCTTATCGCCTTCGTTTTCTTTTCTTTTTAACTTTTCTTATTGTATAATATAACATATATACAAAGCAAAGAAATAAAAAAGCAATAGTTTTCAAAGCACTCTTCAACAAGTAGTTACAGGACAGATCCCAGAGTTTGTCATGGGCTACCATACCATCCTCTCAGGTTTTTCCTTCTAGCTGCTCCAGCATATAGGAGGCTAGAAGGCTTAAATATTTTTTTATCATCACAATTGACTTTCTTTTTTGTGTGTGAAAAATAACATATACAAAAAAGCAATAAATTTCAAAGCACGCCACAACAATTAGATGTAGAACATATTTCAGTATTTGACATGGGTTATACTTCCACAATTTTAGGTTTTACTTCTAGCTGCTCTAAGATACTGGAGACTAAAAGAGATATCAATTTAATGATTCAGCATTCATATTAATTTGTTAAATCCTATCTTCACTGTATAACTCCACCATCACCTTTGATCTTTCCATCCCTTTCTTTAGGGGTGTTTGGCCTATGGCCATTCTAACTTTTTCATGTTGGAAGGGTCTGTTACTAATATGAGGTAGGGAGATGGAACTATCTGATGTTCTGGAGAGGCTGGGCCCTCTAGGTTTCAGGACTTATCTGGACCAGGGGCCCATCTGGAGATTGTAGGTTTCTAGAAAGTTACCCAAGTGCATGAAACCCTTGTGGAATCTTATATGTTGCCCTAGGTGTTCTTTAGGATTGACTGGAATGGTCCTGGTTGGAGTTTGCAGGTTATGATAGGTAGCAATATCTAGTTGAAGCTTGTGTAAGAGCAATCTCCAGAGTAGCCTCTCGACTCTATTTGAACTCTCTCTGCCACTGATACTTTATTAGTTACACTTCTTTTCCCCCTTTTGGTCAGGATGGAATTGTTGATCCCACAGTGCCAGAGCCAGATTCATCCCTGGGAGTCCTCTCCCACGTCGCCGTGGAAACTTTCACCCCTGGATGTCATGTCCCACTTAGGGGGTAGAGCAATGATTTCACTTGCAGAGTTGGGCTTAGAGTGAGGTCACATCTGAGCAACAAAAGAGGTCCTTTAGAATCGCCTTAGATTTCTTTTGTCTAAAAATGTCTTTATTTCAATTTCATTTACTTATTTATTTTTTGCATGGGCAGGGTAATTGAACTCAGGTCTCTGGAATGGCAGGCGAGAACTCTGCCTGCTGAGCCACCCAGGGCCTGCCCTTACAATTTCATTTTTAAGGATGTTTTTGCTGAATATAGAATTCCGAGTGGGCCTTTTTCTTTCTCTCTTTTAGCACTTTAAAGATGTGGGTTACACTTCTTTCTGGCCTCTGACTTCTAGTGAGGAGTTAGCTGTTAATTGTTCCTCTACATATACTATGTTGTTTTTCTCTTGCTGCTTTCAACATCTGCTCTTCATCTTTAGCTTTTAATAGTTTGACCACGATGTGCCAAGGTGTGGTCTTTTTGCGAGTTTACAGACGTGGGTTTGTTGAAAATCTTGAATCTGTAAATTTCAGTCTTTCGACTGGAAATTTTTGACTATTATTCCTTTAATATTTTTTTCTACTCTATTCTTTCTCTCTCTACCTTTTGGGACTCAAATTACAAATATATTAAACTGTTTCATATTATCCAACTAGTCTCTGAAACTTTGTTCTTTTTAAAAATCCTTTCCTGCCTTCAGCTGAAATTATTTCTATTGGTCTGTCTTCTAGTTCATTAACTCAATATTCTGTTATCTCCTCTTTTGCTGTGAAGTTCATCCAGTAAATTTTTAAAAATCTCAATTATTGTGTTTTTTAGTTCTAGGATTTGTTTTGGGAAAAAAAATTATGTTTCTGCTGAGGTCGCCTAACTTTTTCTTAAGAACGTATTTTCTTTCACATCATTGAGGATAGTTATAAGATATGTTTTGAAACCATTGTGTTAATTCCAGTATCTGGATCATTTCAGTGTTGGTTTCAGTTTTGAATGTTATGTTGTGGAGACTCCGGTTCCTGTTATTTTCTCCCAAGAGTGGCGTTTCTTTCATTTTGTCCAACAATGAACTTGGTGGTATGCACAGCACAAGTTCATATATTGGGTGGCAATTCCAATCTTCGTTTGGATCTTCTGGCTATAGCTGGGCTGCTTTGAATCTGAACTGCACATGTGGATCAGAATATGGGCAGAGACGTGGGCAGACAATTTGAAGATTCCCTAGCTCTTTCCCTTCTAAGATTCCCTCTTTTCTCTCTAGTAGCTTCAGTTTCCCTGACTCTGTATTCTGGTACTGAGATTTTGCCAATGTTTGCTGGACACATCAACTCTGTCTGCTGCCAGCCTAGAAGCAGCAAAAATAGGGAATGTTCTCTGCCTAACACTCTTCTGGGTGTGGATTTCTCATCTGCCCACCTGCTTCCCTTCATTCTCCTGGTCTTTGAGTAGCAACTTTTTGTATTATGCTCACATTAAAAAAAAAATTATCAGTAGTAGTATTTCTTATTATTTGTATGCTCACATTTTATTGTTATCTTTGGAGGGATCATTCCTAGAAGATCCCTGCCATTATTAGAAGTATAGTATTTATTTGTATTTATGCTACCTGGGAAAGTTTGCAGAGAATCTTGGTTCAGTGGACTGATGACTTTCATTAGTTCTGGAACATTTCCCAGCATCTTTTCAATTATTGCCTCTGCTCTAGTCAGTCTTTTTCTGCTCTAGTCAGTCTTTTCCTTCTAGAACTCTCTATGTAACATTTTCACTGTCTCACATTTCTTATACTTCCTTTCTGTATTTTCCATTCTTTTTTCTTTCTGTGCTTCAGATTAAACATCTATTCACTTATTTTCTAGTTCATTGCCTTGTGTTGTATTTGCTGCTAAACTCATTAGTAGTTCTTTTTAGATACTGTATTTTTTACTTTTAGAATTCCTATTTGATAATTTTTTAAATCCACTTCCCTGTAAAATTTTATGGATTTTTAAAAAATCTGTTTTTAAAGTTCTTGTTGCTTACTTCAATATTTGGATCTATTTCTATTGTTTAGGTTTTCTCTGATTTTAAGTAGCAAAGGCCTCATTTCTTGGCACACTAGTTTTTATTACATCTTAGAATTTCTGTATCAAAAACTATAGAGCCTTTAGATGTTTTTTCATCCACCCTTCCCTCTGCTAGGCAGATAGAATGGGGGCTGACCATCTTAATCCAATCAGAGACTAAATGGTTTGAGATGGGACAGCAATTTTGGTAACTCTGTCTACCTCTTTTGCCTTGTCCCTAGAAAGCCCTGTGTTCACCAGGCCCCTTCCCCTGGTGAACCCTCAATTCTATTCCTTAGCACCATAAGACTACCCAGAACTCTATTTAGTGTTTCAGAAGTTTGAGGCTTAGCTCTTTGTAGCCTCTGGTCCTATGCAAGCTTCAGAATTTAGTAAATATCCTGAGGGGGAAATTATTTTTAAAGCTCTTCAAGTCCCGAACTTTATCACTCCAGCACAACAAGATAACTAAGAACTCAGCTGGCATCTTTTTTCCCTGGCTGCATCTGTCTGTCTGGGCAATGCCTGGATTCTGAGCCTCTTGTTTGAACCCAGAATCAGGAAATGTCCCTTGGGAAAAATAAGCTGCAAATTGTCAGCTCACATCTCCATGAGTCTCCCTAGTCTAGGATTTTAGGCTGTCTAATCCTCCTTACTTCAGCAGCCCTCTGAGGCCTTTAAAAATTTGATTTTTATATTTGGTATGCTTTCCTAGTTTCCAAAAAGAGTTCAGCAGCAACTCCATCCTACTGAAAGTGGAAGTCTCTCAGCACTTTTAAAGTGCTTATTTCCTTCCTCTGAACTTTGAAAGTTGACTATACCAATGAGTCTATTTACATGAAAAACATATTCCTACTGCTAAAAAAAAAAAAAAGCAGACTATTGTATGGTACACCTCCATATTCATAACTGTGTTTAATATTAAGGATTTGAAATGATTGTGGTAGGATTATGGAACTTTTTCCTTTAAAAATGTTTCTGAAATGTTACTACATTCTCTATTCTATTAGAACTATATAAGTAAATATAGATTGTCAAAGAGGGGAGGGAGAAGGAACTCAGTGACTGGTATATAACAGTGGGAAAATTAACCGCATAAACCTTTTTCTAACTTTTGTACCATGTGAATGTATTAGCTATTAAGGAAAATAAATGCTTATATTTGGATACATACACATTCCAGTGACTCACAGGGTCATAAGACACTGTAAACACTGTGTGGGAGGAAACAGGCTTTTGGTTATTCTCATTAGCTGCAAAGACCACAGAGAAGAATCTAGCCCTGATTCATCATCGAGCCTAAAAAAAAAAATCAGAACTGTCTATCTTTCAGGGACTGTGATGAGCAAAGGGAATTACTGTATTCCTGTAAGAGCTTTTATGAAAAGATCCAAAATTTTTTTTAAAAGATTCATTAGTTGTTACTGGCACAGATGAAGGTATAGTCAGTATAGATGCTAGCTTTGGTAGGACAGTTCAGGTTACTTGTTCCAATTACAGGACATGATGCAGATGCTGTAGACATTTTATTTGAATGTTGTACATTTTCTTTTTTAACCTGTGCTAAAATCTTGACATCTAATTACCCATATTCTCTCATATCTCTTTCTTTCCTCAGAACTTCCATTCCAGGCCTGGAACTGGCAAACTATGGCCTGCAGACCAAATTCAGACTACTGCCTGAGTTTGTATGGCCCACAAGCTAAGAATGTTTTTTTGATACATGACAATTAGATGAAATTCAAATTTCAGTGTCCATAAAAAGTTGTACTGGACACAGCTGTGCTCATTCATTTTTGTATTATCTATGACTGTGTTCATGCTCTCACAATGGCAAAATTGAGTAGTTACAACAGAAAAACTGAATAGCCTGCAAAGCCTAAAATATTTACCCCCTGGCCCTAAAGCATCTCTGAGTAACAAGTTTCATGGAGCAACTCTATGGTGTCATAGACCGACTGAATTAATGGTCCCACATCTTCACCTCTCCCTGTATCCATGCCTGTTGTCATGAAACTTTGTAGTGCTTTTCCACTGACTCTGGGCTCAGTCCAAAGAGAGCTTGGGAGACATGATACAACAGAAGCCCGAAGTGGCACTGCACCCTGGGGCTTGTTCTCTCTGGCTCAGAACATACTCTAGTGGCTAGTGTACTGGAGGCTGAACCATGCGAATGTGAGCCAAGTAGCTCCAGTAATTCCAGCTGAGGTGAGCCTAGATTAGCCAACAGCCAAGGTTTCCAGAATGAGTGAGCCTAACCAAGACCACCACAGCTGATCACAGATGCAGGCGCAAGCCCGGCTGAAATCACTGGAATTCAGCCCAGATCAGCTGCACCCTGCAGATGCAAAAGCCAAAGAACTGTTGATTGTTATATGCTACTTTGAAGTTTGATGGGGGCTTATTACATAACGTTATTCTGGCATTAGAAAACAGATACTATGGTTACAAGAATTTTATAAATTTATTTTGCCAAAACAGACTAAGGAACATTTTTATTCTTCTGAGGGCAGTTCAGGCCTCGAATAGAGTGACAGAGTCTGAACCAAGCTCGGAAGTCTGGAACTTTAGGGGTGGGAGGTGACGCATAAGATCACTTCTTGAATTTCTGCAAAAATACCTTGTATTCATACAGTGGTTCAATAAATATTTGTATTTGATTTCTGGTTCAGTCTGCCCACTGGGTCAAGCTGATGCCAAGGTTAGGACTTGGCATGCTTCTTGACCATGACGAGATCTAGCTAGATACACAGACTCCATAATTTATGGAAAAAGCAATCAATTTATTTCCTATTTATAAAATGTAAAAAAAAAAAAAAGTCTGCGGTATGATGAATCAGCATATAACTATCACTCATTGCATCCTCTAGTTATTAGCTTGTAGTGTAAGGAAAGTGGGTGGTGGGAGGTTCTCCTGAACCAGGCTAAAGGAAAAGCTTCACTAAGCTAAGAGCCATAGAGGGTTCAGAGAGCAGTAAACAGTATAGAGTAGAAAAGGAGAATGCACACAACTGAGGTAGGAGGTGAGTAAGGGCTAGGTACTGGTGCCTGTAATAGGGAATACTTTAACTTGCAAGAGGGAGGATCTTCCATCTTGAATGCTTAATACAACTGGCCTGAGCCTGTCAGGAAAGTCAAGCTGTTTCCTTGTGCATAGGGCCAACCCCCTGCAGAACAACAAATGTGGCTTCTGTCAGGAAGGAAAGCATCCATCAGTGTGACAGGAAGAGGTCACCTTTGGACTTGCATGAACTCCTTGCGCAGCCACAGAGAGTCCTGGTAGAAACGAGGATCGCCCAGTCTCACGGCTGTCCGTTTGTAGAAGTAATAGTACAGCACCGCCGCTGCGGATAATAAGCAGAAAAGCAGCCCCAGGGATGCTCCCGGGTATTCATTTCTGAGGGAAAACAGAACCTATAGGGGGTGAGAGGTTCTGTCCCATGACTTCCCACTGTCTCCCAATAAGGGCATGGCCATCCCAACCATCTCAGGACAAAGGCTCTCACTGCCTTTCAGAGCCATATGTGGAACCAAAGTTTAGCCCTGAGATTAGTCTGTTCCTTACCTAGTCTCTGGAATACAAACAGTGTTTGAAGTCCACTTGTCCAGACAAAGTGGTTGGAATTTTTCCAGCGTAAGTTCTGAAGGAGATATGAGTAGAGAGGGAAAGGTTAACGCCTGATGAGGTTCTCACACCTCCCACCTGGCTACCTGCTGATATCTCACTTGGTTTAAAATCATGCTAATCTGATTCTCCTTCTCTCTTTCCATAACCCCAAGGATGGTTCTCAAAGGAGACTCAAGCTCCTTTTTTTGCTACAAAGGGAATAAATACCCTTTTAACTCTGAGGGAAGAAGTTTGAAATAAGCAATTTATTCCTTTTCATTTCATAGTCTTTGCCAAAGACAGATGAAATAATATTATCTCAGAAGTGCAGGATGGTTACTGAAAACCTTGAAAATCTCAGGCTCAGCTCCTGTCAGATAAAGGCCTGGTACACTCAGGGCTTAATCAGGTTAGCAGTTTTACAATACAAAGCCAGGACCTACTTTCATGCCAGAGACTTCAGTACTGCTCTGCTTCTTTTTTTTGTGGGCTCTACTTCTCTCCTGTGGAGTCATAAGGGCAACTTAGTAAAGGGTTCAGCTTTAGTAAAAAAAAAAGTGACAGAGGTGCCCTGAGGTTTTAAGGTATTCCATCAAAATGAGCACATGAGAAAAACACGAGATACCCAAAGAGACGGAAGAGTTTGTGAAGTGAAGCAGAAGAAATCTGGAACCCTGTATACTGAACCTGACCCAAGGCCTATGTTAGAACTGAAGGGAGACATCTTGGAGGGCAGTCCTACGAGTGTAAGTGATGTGCACTTGGCAGAGGGCATGGATCACTACAGGGCAAGCAGCATGCTTGCTTGGCTATTTCCTGGCACCATTTACTGCCTGTAGTACTAGCTATGGGACAACGATGCCTGAGAATATGCTGTCTCTGCACCCACTTGCCCAAACGGCTAATGATGAAACAGAATCAACTTTCTGTTTTAGCCTTGGCAGGCCTATTTAGGGCAAAGGTGAACTGAATGTTCCTTGCCTCTTGGCTAAGACTGTTTGTCAACATCTACGGTGGGCCAGAAGTACCTTATACAATTCTCAGGTGCTTAACTCCAGCCCTGATCACTTTATTTCACCTGCTGTGGTGTAAAAGAATGATGCTGGGTTTTCAGAGAAAGGGATTCCTAGCCCTTTAAGGATCACGACCCAGTCTTACCAGGACCCAGACATGAAGGGAGATGCTGAGGGCAAAGTACACAGCCGTCAGGAGGATGGTCCCTTTGAACTTATGGAAAAGGAGGTTGACCAGGCCAGCCTGGAAGACGAAGGTGTTGAAGAACATGAGGAAAATGATGATGATGTTGAAGAGCACGGCAATATCCTGGATGCTGCAGACACAAACCAAACACAGCCACACAGAGGCCTGTATGAGGGCCCCAGAGCTGGCCCTCAGTCCTGGGCACATCATGAATGTGTCCCTCCCTTGTGATACAGTCAGCTGACACCCCCCCTCCCCAGAAATAGTGTGGGCTTTGGGGCCCAAATAACATAAAGCTAAAACTATCTGCTGGCCCCATCAGTTGAATAGTCCACACACAAGGCTTTCTGGCCCTGACCTCGTAACTCAGTAAGTCCATTAGGCACTTTCAAGGAGAAGCCACTTTTCTCCCTATATCCAGAAAATGCCAGCCCTGTCTGTCACATAACCTTATCCCATCAGACAGGTTCATCTAGAAAGACAGCAATGCACTTCCCCTGATCTCTGCGTGGGTGATACCTTAGTGCCACCCAAGTCTCAGTTTAAACATCCCTCTTCAGAGGCTTTCCTTTAACCCCACTACCTAAAACCCAGCTACTTTATTTGGAATTATCTTATTTTTGCTTATGTTGTTGTCTCTCTCCACTAGAATGTATATCCCATGAGAGTAGGGGCTTGTTAGGTCTACCACAGCCACCAGGACAGTGTCTGACAGGCCAGTGAATACTTGCTGACTATCTACTGAAGAAAGACCGGTCCCAAGACTGTGGGTTTCAGTTTAGAAACTGCCTCATAAAGTCATAAATCATCTGGAGGACAAATGCCAACAGTTTTACTCCTATAGGATTCATATATATTGTTAATACGATTTCCTTTTTTTTAGTCTGCTATTTTGTAATCCTCTGTCATGGCAATGGAAGACAATATTTCCACCCACAGATAAAGAAAATGGTCAGCAGTTTGTCCCTCATCCCCATGTGAACTACTTCCCTTATTCCCAATCTTTGTTGGAGGGACATACAAATAAGACCTGTGACCATGTTTACGTACCACAGAGTGCCCAGGACAACGTTAAATCTTATCATCCCTGATATTTCTCTGTTACTAACTTGAAAACGCTAAGTCATGATTGTCAGGGCCTTCAGACTGCTTGGGTTCAGCTTGCCGGACCCACCCACTGTACTCACATGTAGAGCACCAGCTGGATGACAGGAGCCACTCGGAGTAGCTCTGAGAAGGAATTGACAAAGAGGTCATAGGTCAGCAGCAGGAACTGCAGGGACAGCACGAGGCTGTAGTTACTTGTTTGGAGCATCTTTTTTCTGCTCTCCTGGGACTCCAAGGGCACATTCCACAGTTCTCCAGAAAACTGCTTTTGGCTCCCCTCCTCAGCACTGAGGGAGAGAGGTGCAGTTCCTCCAAATCAAAGTTTGTTCCCTTGTTCTAAGACAAGGGCCTGTTGGGGCAATAAGATAGTAGAGGTTAGAAATTCTTTAATGTAAAATATTTACTGAGGATCTACCATGCGCCAGGTACCACACCACGTGCTTGGAATACACCAGTGAACAAAACTAAGGACAACCAAAATTCCAACTAGTCACTCTGTTACTGGACAAAGGGAGTGGATTCTTTTGCCCGATGTGCTCAAATGAACAATTTCTGAGACACTGGGGTTTCAAAGAGAGTAAATGTTTATTGCTAGACGTGAAACAGGAGATCAGATGGCCTACTCGCCCAAAAATATGTCTCCCTGAAGTGCAGTAATTCTGACAGTTTTATAGTATCAAAAAAGCTTTACGATAATGAGCACAATGTTTCTAGATGATATAATTAGAGGTGATTGTTAGGTCGGGGGAACGGGGAAGGGCACTGCAACTGGAGCTGCGGAAGCTGTGTCACCCCTCTCAACCTGACTTCTGGAACTAATGAACCGCCCCTTCCAGACGTCACCTGACCTCCATCCTTAAAAGCTGCCCGTGCCAAAGCCCACGCGCACTCACCCCCCTCCATCTTGGGTTTGGTGAGCTCTGCCTGGGAGCGCAGAAATACCCCCCCCACCTTAAATTTCCTGGTCTAACTTTCTTCTTTCTCACCCTTTCGCCTCCTAAACCTTTCAGTGATCTAATTATTGAGCATGCACAGATTGATTACATGCTTAGTCAAAGAACGAATATAAAGAAATGGCAACCTTAATATGATGATGGGCATGAGTTTTAATATTATAATGAGGTATAGGTCACTTATAGGTTAAAGTCTCAGCTACTGTGCATATCAGGTGGGCCCACTGTGGTCAGATACAGCTTTGGTTATCAAGATTACTTTAGACTTGGGGTGGATTAGCTCTGGACTGACTCAAAACCCTTTATTAATAAACATTAGGGGCTGTCTTTAGTGATCACAAACTCTAAAGATGAAAAACTGGATAAATGAGTACAAATGAAGATTAGTAACAAGATTTCTATAATCACAAGGGCACAACAAGATAAAAGTTATACAATCATTATTAGAGATCCAGGCAGCTGGATTACAGTTCAAACACTTCAGGTATTTCCCTGTCTACTCCAATATGGCAGAAAGCAAAAAGGAATATCTATATAATGATTCAGTAATCAAAATCATCCCTTAGATTCTAACTTCTCGGTTACAGCTCCTTCTAGAGACCCTCGCCCTCAAACTTTCTCCATGCCTCAAATCTTCTAAACCCAGAATTCTTGAGTTCAAAGGAGTCTAAGAGTACTACAGAGAAGAGTGACCATCTGGGCATGTAGTAGCAGCAGTAATATAATTATTAATAATAAAATTATTAATAATAAAATTATTAATATTAATGATAACAATAGCAGCCTCAGTAAACATTTATATAGCAGTTAAAATGTGCCAGGGACTTTTTAAGCACTAACATTATTTAAACCTTGCAATAACCCCATGAGGTTAATGATACACTATTTCCCCCCATTTTACAGATGAGGAATCTGAGGCCCAGAGAGGTAAAATAATTTGTTCAAGGTCACATGGCTGGTAGGAGGCACTGCTGGGATTCAGAGCCAGGCACTTTAGGTCCAGAGTCCATGCTCTTAACACTACACTACCTCTTATATAACAGACAGGATGATCCGTAATCACGCAGATAAAATGTTGGCACAGGAGAAATGTGAAGTGCTGTAGGCAGAAAAAGCTAGGAGGAAACAGGGTAGCAACACAGTGGCACCACATAAGGGGAGCTGGGCCTTTACTTCCATATTTTCCAAGGCCCAGAAGCTACTTTATGGGGAGTGGAGGTATCCTGTGATTTCTAGCTGGGTAGAACCTATAAACAAAATTCCAAAATGTTTTAAAGTGCTACAGCGATTAAAATAAATTAACATCTGTAAAATGCTTTACAATTACAAACTCTTTTCATATGTAGAACCTTATTTAATTCTATCCCAAGCGGTAGCTATTATTATGCATAACCACCCCACTTTACACTGAGGGCTTAAGAGGTTAAGGAACCTCTCGGAGCCCAAGTTTTCTCAATCATCAAATAAAACTGGTAGCCACCACCTATGTACCAACACCAGGTTAAGCTTGCCAACCAAGATAATTTCCCAACGACTTTGTAAGGCGGTTAATAACTACCCCTATTCCAAAGGCAAGGTCAGCAGGGTGAGAGAGTTTTCACGTAATTCCCCCAAGTCACAGAGCTCGCCAGTGAGCAGAGCCAAGATTCATAACCCGATCTGACGCCAACGCTGGTCACTTAATCGTCGTCTCCCGGGCCACCACAGAGGACTGTCAGGAGGATCCGTTAGACAGAAATGCATATCGCCATGCCCACGTGAAAGGTGATCATCTCCTCCAGTTGCGGGCACCGGTGATTCACAAGGGAAAGAAATGCTCTTCAGAGTCTGTCTACGGCTACCTGCCACGTCTCCTCTGTCCCCTGCGCCATCCCCCTAACCCTTCCCAGACCACTTAAAGATGGGGTTGTCCTGGAAAAGAAAAACAAAACCCAAACGACCACAACAATAAAAGTCCTGCCTTTGGTCACTTTACCCACGCCTCATCAACCACCCTCACCTGAAATAGGGCTCGTCGGTTGTCATGGGGACGCCGTCCCGGCTTCCGGAAGCCGCTTTTCACTACCGGAAGTAGATGGCGGACGCGAGCCCCGCCCGTGGGGTTTTACTCGCTGTCTTCGGTTTTCTCGGCCCGTTCCAGGGTCAGCCCGGCCGCCATGTTATGGCCCTCGTTTCCCCTCGTCCACCTTTCTCCTGACTCTCTCAGCGCCGCCTCCCGCTGTCCAAGCCTCCCTCTCTCGCCGCGCGCAGCCCTGTTGAGCGCTGGCCCCTGCCGAGATGCTTCGTGTGGGCCCGAAAACTTCCGTTTCTACGGCATGGGGGTCGGTGAGGGACGGGGCAGAGCCCGTCGCGGTGCTCCTAGTCCCTGGAACCCTGCGCTTGGGGGACAGACGCCGGCGGAGGAATAGGGAGGGGGTAGGGCACGAGCGCGATGGCAGCAGGGCTCCAGGGCCCGGGACTTCATTTCCCAGGCGGCCTCGCGCGGGACCGGAAGTGCTGCGAGGTTATAAGGGGATGAGGAGCGCGGGTGAGTCTGCTGTAGATCGGCAGTGCCAGGTGGGTTCGGTCATCTTTCAGCGCCTCTGACCCCATTTCCCAGAAACTTCGGGCTTGGGTCGCGGCGCTGGGTGACGAGAGGAGGGCTGGGAGGCGGGTCTCGAAGATCTCGGTCCTCCGGAGTCCCACTGTGGTTCATGGATGAGGACGAGCCCGGACTGGGAGTTTAGGGGACTGGGTTCGAGCTCTCATTCTACTCTTGCTCGCTTCGCTCTGTCCACATCCTTCATTTTAGGAAATGGGCGCCGGTCTCCGTGCACTTCCTTCCACAGGTAGTGGTTATATAGGCACGAAAACTTTTCAGAAGATGCAGCCAGCCGACGGAGCTCATCGCTCTAATTTTCACCCAAGGTTAGTGGAGACCAGAGATCCAGCAGAGAGGTCAGGAATCGGCCCCCGAGTTCCTGAAACAGTTCCGGTCATCTGAGCAAGAACTGCGCACGGTTCGAAGAACAGGTCTTTAATTACTCTGGTGGAAAGACGAACTTTGTTTAGCTAGGTCCTGGCTAGAATTTTGGACCCCTTTTTCCTGAGTCCTGACCTCCTCATCTGAACTTACAGAAGGTATCTTTGAAAGTGAGGAATTGACGAGGAGTGGATCTGGATTCCTATACCCGTGCCACTTGCCTTGGCCAAGTCATTTTCCCTCTCTGGGTTCCAGTGTTTTTGATTTGTAAACTAAAGATTTAGGACTTGAACCCTAAAATTTGGTTCTTAGGATTCCTGAAGCTTCCCAATCCACCTAAGAAGGGGGAGCAACAAACTTTTTGTTTCTTCATCTCTTTGTAACTCTAAATTATAGAAGTAACATTGTAAGAATTTGGAATAGAGTTTTTTTTGTTTTTTTTTCTCTAAAGCTAAGGACTGAATGGGAAATATCCATTTTACCCCTGGACCTGATCAATTTTGGCTCTGCTTGGGAGAATTCTTTCTGCCAAAGGATTGAGGAAGGTATTAGATTGGAGAGAAGATTCCAACCCCCATACCAAATTGGCCCACCTGAATGGTTTTCATTTTAAATGATTGAAAAAAGTAAAAGGAGTAATAATATTTGTGATGTGAAAGTTACATGAAATTCACATTTCTGTGGCCGTAAGGCTTTATTGGAACACAGCCATCCTTATTAAGGTATTTATCTGTGGCTGCTTTTATGCTGCATCAGCAGAGTTGGTGGCATAGTTGTGATAGAGACTGGAGGACCTGCAAAACCTGAAATATTTACTATCTGGCTTTTGACACAAGAGTTTGCTGATCCCTGCTTTAGAATGGGGTGCTACAAAATGAGGGCAGGATGAGAAGACAGTGGTGGGTATGTCCTGCTCTTTTATAATAAAAATTCTAAATTTTTTTTTCTTAGCATTCATGCTGCAATTTTCACTGAGTTCTTCTTTTTCCCTGGTTTTATCGTCTGTCTTGGGCAGAGAGGGTTTGCTTATCTGTGAGCTGTGAGCAGAACAGTATAATCTGCTTGCTGTTGGAAACTCCCCATTATCTATTTTGAGTTAGTCATTGAGCAGTGATCTAGGACCTTCATGCAGACCCCTCTTCTAGAAACCCTGTTGGAGCATATTTACTTTTCATTTTCCTTCTAGAAATTGAAAAGCACTATATTGTGAAGGTAGATATAAGTGGAGATGGTTGCCAAAAACTCCTTAATGCTGACTTAACACTTTGCACTGGGAGTGGTGAGGGTGTTTTAGCTGAGCCTCTGGTGACCTGGAACTGCCTCTGCTCTTGCAGGAATTAAGGAAACATCTCTTTAGTGATTGCAAATCTGTGAGCTCAGTAGTTGAGTCACAAAGCTCTCAGAAGGCTGGTTTTGTGATTTTCTCCCACCAGCTTCATGGGAGTGTGGTTACCGTCCACCCCCCCCCCCCCCCCCAGTTCTTGGACATTTGATGATTACTGCCTACTTGGGTCACCTTGTAAGGGCCAAGAGTCTGTTCCAAGTTTAGGTGGTGTTCTGGTTTGCAAGCTGCTGGAATGCGATATACCAGAAACGAAATGTCTTTTAAAAAGGAGAATATATTAAATTGCAAGTTTACATTTCTAAGGCCATGAAAATGTCCAAATTAAGGCATCCAGGGAAAGATACCTTGGTTCAAGAAGGCGGATGATGTTTGGGGTTTTTCTTTCAGCTGGAATGGCACATGGCCACATATGCTCGCTTTTTCTCTAGGAATATTCAGTGGCTTCCCTGGGGCTCTGTCCATTCTGTTGGTGGCTCTCTTGGCTCTCGTGGCTCTAAAGCACTTTCCAAAATGGTTCCCTCTTAAAGGGCTCCAGTAAGCAACCTCACCTTGAATGAGTAGAGACCTATCTCCATGGAAACCAGCTAATCAGAAGTTACCATTCACAGTTGGGTGGGTCACATCTCCATGGAAATAATCAAAAAGGTACCACCCAGCAATATTGAATGAGGATTAAAGAACTTGGTTTCTCTGGGGTACACAATAGATTCAGACTGGAACAGGTGGACATCTGGCATGGGGAGAGCTGGTATGGCATGGAATTGGGGCCACTGAGAAGCCTGGGCAAGCACAGGGCTATGAACTTGAGGTTTTT
Source organism: Tamandua tetradactyla (assembly GCF_023851605.1). Classification (NCBI taxonomy): domain Eukaryota; kingdom Metazoa; phylum Chordata; class Mammalia; order Pilosa; family Myrmecophagidae; genus Tamandua; species Tamandua tetradactyla. Next base: position 13,786,052 of record NC_135335.1, read on the forward strand.
GATAATAGTTAGAATGGCATGCTATAACAATAAAAAGAGTATAATCCTTTACTCTCCCAGTGTCCTTTCACACATTTCCTCATTTAATTTGCTGACATCCTGTGGTCAAGGAAAACACATGGGCCTTGATGCCAAACAGATGGCTTGAAAGTCTCCTTGTTTACTGGGTCTCAGCGCTTCTTACTTAATCTTTCTGAGTCTTAGTTTCCTCATGTGATCTATAAAATGGGCATAATAATTCCTCACAGGTTTGCAAGAAGAGTAAATGCAATAATGGATATAAGACTGTAGTGTGGTGTCTTCAGAGCTGTTGCTCAATAAAGATTGTTTTCATGATCTCTTTCTTTCAGGTGAAAAGATGAAGTCTTACAAATGTTAAGTGATTTCTCAAGGTGCATCAGTGGAGCCCAGGTTGCCACTCTGTCATCCTGCCAGTAGGTCTAAAGGTGTGAAACCAAGTGTTTCTCTTCAAAGGGCTCTGTTTTAGACCCCTTCTCTTCTCTCTCAGATTGAGGGATCTTAACTGCAGGAAACCATGTGTTGCCTTCTTGGTGTGAGTCCTTAGGGCAGGGTGTCTGCCTTGAGGGCTGGACCTGAGCAGCCTCCTACACATGAGCTGAAAGTAGGTACAGGCCTGTAGATTTGCACACTTGCCTGCCAACCCCCACCCCTACCTGCTTGTTTTTTTTTTTGGAGGAGGGGTGCATGATCCAGGAATCAAACCTGGGTCTCCCCCATGGAAGCCAAGCCGTGCACCCTTCCATCTGCTTGGCTTTTAAGAGTGGCCTCAGGCATTTGCTGAAATCAAAGTTTGGTTTCTGAGTTTACCAAGTATATAAGGAAATCTCAAAATAAACCTCCTGCTTTCTAGACCATGAATTCTTGCTTCCTCCTTTCTCCTCTGGACTTTCCCCATTGATAGAGAAAGCAGAAGTTTCAGACCTGGGGACAGTGGAGGGTATTACCTGATTCCAGGTGTGGAGTGTGGGGACCGAGGAGTGGAGGCCTCATCCTACTTGCCCAGTAAGGGTTAGTTCACTGTTGGGGGGGATAAAGAGATTTTCTGTAGAAGTGGAGTCCGTGGAACTGCCCAGCTGGCCTAATAGTAGTGGGTCTGTCCCTTTCAGATTGTGATTTTGCCTTCTTACATTAAAACTGAGGGCCTGGGTAATCATATGCTGTAGCTTGGTCTCGATTCCTTCAGATACTCACCTTTTTTCTGGAGGGTAATTTTTTACCTTCTGGTCTGTGAGGGGAGACTGACCCCAGGGCTCTGGGCCTTGGCATCTGGCCACAGCAGAAACACCCCTCCCCAGGGCCAGACACATGCTGAGTTTGCTGCACTCTGCCAGGTGGTGGGGTGAGGCCTTAATCAGTGTCTGTGACCAGAGATTTGACTGCCCAGCCATCAAGGCCTTATGGGCCAGTGCCCAGGCTGATGGCAGGGGAACTGAAGCAAAAAACATCTGTTCCATGAGGTGAGGATGAGCTCAGTGCTGCTTCCTTTAGCCACTGTGTGAGGCACACCAGAGTCAGTGGGCATCTGTGACTTCTGTATTTTCTCCTAGGAGTGCCTGATCAGAATGGCTGCAGGATGGTTTTACCTGTCCTGCCTGGCACTGGGATCCTTGGGCTCACTCTGCATCCTCTTCACCATCTATTGGATGCAGTATTGGCGTGGTGGCTTTGCCTGGGACAGCAGCATCTTCATGTTCAACTGGCACCCGGTGCTCATGGTTACTGGCATGGTGGTGCTCTATGGGGCTGGTGAGTAAGAGGTCAGCCATGGGCAAGCATGTTGTGGTCCAGGCCTGGACAGGATGGCATCTTCCCTCTCTTGGGCTGGGCCTTGGCAGTGTTAGGTTTGGGGCTATAAGGGTAGGATGGGTTGGGTTGTCACTGGGTCTAGGTGTCATTTGGGGGAAGAAGTGGTAAGAGTGGAGTCATCTAGAAAGGACAGCTTTGTGTTTACTCTGGGGCAGGGTCAGTCATTTTTTTTCTGTAAAGGGCCAGATAGGTTTTGAAAGCCATATGATCTCTGTCACAGTTACTCAGCTCTACCATTGTATCATGACAGCAGCCATAAACAGTACATAAATGAGTAAGCATGTGTGTGTTCCAATAAAACTTTATTTACAACAGAGGCAGCAGGCCAGACTTGGCCTGTGAGCTGTAGTTTGCCAACCCCTGCTTTAGGGGACTGTACCTCTTATGGCACAGTCAGTCCCCTGACAGAGGGACGTGTTTATCCTCCTAGACCTTGCCCTTTATCAGCTTTGCCCCATGCAAACATGGCTGTGCCTTGGGGCCCAGATGAGCCTCATTCTTGCCCCCATGTTAATTGGGAATAATGATGACAGTGGTAATAGCTTACCATAGGCATTTCATATACACAGTCAGCTCATTTTGTTCTCACAGCAGGCTTGTGAGGTGGGCACTACCGTTGTCCCCATTTTCAGGTGAGAAACCTGAGACAGAGTAGAGGACAAACAGCTAGTAAGAGGCAGAGCTGGGATTTGGACACAGGTTGCTGACCATGGTGGTAGAAATACACTTAGAAGAAAAAAATGAATGTGAAGGTGCTTTTTAACCCACCAAATTCATATACAAGGTGGGTTTGTTATTGTAACGACAGAATGGCCTGTCTAAGAAACCTGGTCCTCCCTTTTTATCACTGCCCTCTCCCTGTCCTTCATGGCCGACTGCTTTTCTAGAAGTGACAGGAAGATAGAAAGAGATGATACCCATGACCCATTTCCTTCTTCCCTGCCATTTCACACACGTTGAAGGTATCGGGAGGCTGTGTGGGAATCATGGGGGTTAGTTCCCCCTAAAGGTGAGTAAGCAGAGGCTGGGACGACTCTCTCCTGCAGCGTCACTGGTATACCGCCTGCCCCAGTCCTGGGTGGGGCCCAGGCTGCCCTGGAAACTCCTCCACGCAGCCCTGCACCTGACAGCCTTCATCCTGACTGTGCTGGGGCTGGTTGCCGTCTTTAACTTCCACAACCACGAACATATCAGTAACCTGTACTCCCTGCACAGCTGGCTGGGGATCACCACCGTCTTCCTTTTCGCCTGCCAGGTGAGTTGCTCAGCCCTCCTCGGGCTTCCCACCGCTGGGTCTGGCAGCTGTGAGATCTGGTTAGGGCTTCACTTGCATCAGCACCAAACATTCTCTGTGGTCCTTGCCTGGAGCCGGCCTTGAAGGGCACACGCCATGGAATCGGCAGTCTTTATAAAGGGCTGTGGGAGGCAGGTGATTCCTGTTCTTACCCCTCTTCCCTCCCATCTGGCATCCTGCAACCCTCTGTGCTAACTTTGTCACAGCACGTACCACGCTGTCTCTAATCAGCCATCCTTTCTATGTTCCCCACTGCCACCTTTCTGTGAGCCAGAAGTAGTCCTAGGAGTGGTTTCTGTATTCTGATGCCAGCCCTGTGCAAGTGAGTTTTATAAGCAGAGACAAGTAGGAATGGTGAATGGTTGGCTTTGTTGGGAGAGTGGGATTGTAGTTAAAGATTTTATTGAATGTTCTTGTTATTGCTCAAATGCTTGTGAAATAGAAATGGACAGACTATAATGAAGAAGCCAGGTGTGGTGGTGGGGCAATGCATGGTGGGAAAGTTGGAAATTGGGAAAGACGGGCCAAGGTCCCGAGGCGGGTAGGGGGTGCTGGTGGGTGGGATTGGGGTGCCACACATTACACACATATGGTCCTTTTGCTCTCTCCCTGGTGTCTCCAGTGGTTCCTGGGCTTTGCCGTCTTCCTCCTGCCCTGGGCTTCACTGTGGCTGCGCTCCCTCCTTAAACCCATCCACGTCTTCTTTGGAGCCTCCATCCTCTCTCTTGCCATCGCGTCCGTTATTTCCGGCATTAACGAGAAACTTTTCTTCAGTCTGTGAGTGGGATAGGGCCCCCAACTCTAAGGTGGGGTGGAGGGAGTCTTCAGATGTCATACTCTGTGATCATAGGACCCGAAGGCAGGAGGGCCTTTGGGGTTGAACCCACTTCTGATCTAGAATTGATCTTTCTTTAGGCTGAAATTGGCAAGTAGGTCAGCAAATAGCTGTCATGCATCAAAAGGTTTCAGCACCTACTGCGTTTCAGAAACCATTCTAAGCATCTTATACATTTATCCTCTCACCCACCTTCCAATGTTGGTACTATTGTCATTGCCATCTGCACACGAGGGAACTGAGGCACGGAGAGGTTAAATAACTTACCTAATCCCAGCAAGCGGCAGGGCTGGGATTTGACTTCGGCAGTCTGAAACTACTGTCCTCTGTTCTTCTGAGGCAGTGGGGTGTAGTGTAAAGCAAATCAGATTTGAAGTCAGACCTGGGTTTAGATCCTGGCTGTGCCCTTTACTTGTTTACACCACGTTGGGCAATTCATTTATCTCTCTGAGCCTCAGCTTCCTTATAAGTAAAAAACATGTTAAGATGTTTCTTACTGTGGCAGGGATTTAAAAAATATGTTAAAAGGTAGTGACAGTTGGGCCACGGTGGCTCAGCAGGCAGAGTTCTCACCTGCCATGCTAGAGACCCAGGTTCGTTTCCCGGTGCCTGCCCATCCAAATAAAAAAAAAAATAGTTAACAATTCCAGCTCAGGGCAGTCCTGGAAAGACTTTCTTACCCTCTCCCTAGTGGCAGTGAGTCTCCTGCTGGGCAAAAAGAGGAGCACGAGTCTCTAGAGGGCCCACATTGTTTTGTCATCTTCAGGAAAAACGTCACCAAGCCATACTCCAGCCTGCCCAGTGAGGCTGTCTTTGCTAACAGCACCGGGATGCTGGTGGTGGCCTTCGGACTGCTGGTGCTCTACATCCTTCTGGCTTCTTCTTGGAAGCGCCCAGACCCAAGGATCCTGACCGACAGACAGGTATGTGTGGGTTCCTGGCCCCCATTCCAGGGTGGGGTAGGGCCAGTCCTAGAGAAGGGTCATCAGGATAGGCCTGGGCCTGGTCAAGAAGACAAGCCTAGTAGCATGGTGGGAAACCGAGTAGCCTGAAGGTGGAATTAGGTTGGCTGATGGGGAGCACTGGTAACAAACCAGCACATCCCAGGGACTGGTAAATGTAGCTCGTTAGGCTCAGGGGCTTCTGGTGGCCTGTCCACTGGGAAAGACAGGGAATTACTCCCCTCCCCAAAGCCCCGTGCTTTAATTTGGCGAAATATGGCCTTATCTTCCCCAATGATGGGCTTGTGTATGATGACTATATGTAGCTATTTCTATTTACCAGCCTGGGGACTACTCTAGTGGGACTGGAGCTTACCAGTGGGTACTTTAGTGATGAGTTGAGTGCTTGGTGTAGGTCTTGGCTTGTTCATGGAGACACAGCCACCTGATGGGATGTGGTTAGATGGAGTGTGTATAGGCTGAGGGACTTTGCGGCTTCCCTGGTGGCTTGGGCAAGGACCCTGCAGGTTGGGGTCTATCTGAACAGCTCAGCGCTGGTGTGACTCCTGCGGGTCAGGGCCATTTTGACGTTATGCCATTAACCCCTGTACCTCTGCCTGTCTCTCTTCAGCCCCTGTTGCATGATGGGGAGTGAAGCAAGAAGGGGCTCCCAGGAGCAGTCGGTCATGCAGATGTCCTCCTGGCAGAAGTTCTGCTCTACCTGGAGCTCTCATCTGGTTTCTTCGGGCTCTGTGCCCAGACTTCATGTTGCCTCCATGTTGGGCCTGCTCTCTCTACTCATCTGCTACCCATTTGCTGTGCTTGGTGACTTTGGCTTCTCGGCATCAGCATCTCAGCTCCCGCGTTTATACAACATCCTCCTTGTCCTGACTGCTTCATGCTGCTGCTGTTCTCTGAAGAAGTCAGGCTGATTGCATTTCATATCCATAGGGATGTGGTAGAAAATCCTGCCAGAGGAAATGAGCTGGGATTCAAATGCAGTCCATAACAGGAAAAATGAGAGAGGTGATGTGTCCTTCAGCTTTCCTCTTGAAGGCATCCATTTCAGGTAGGCTGCCCCACCATGGAGCAGGCTTCATTTGCCCTATCCCTATCTAGCTCCCACCTGGATGTGAGGTTGGGAGGAAAAGTCATGCGGTAATTGAAGGAGAGGAGAATGGAGGCAGAAGCAGCTTCTGCAGAAAGCTGAGGAGCTGACTGCTCCTAGCTGTTCTGTTTTGTACCATGGTGTGTAATGTGACCATGTGGCTCCACCTTTTCTAGCTACTGCTCCAGCCGCGGTCTGGATCTCAGCCTTTGCCTGTGGCTTACAAGCCTGTCACTGTCAGGCAGCCCTACAAACCCTGGTAACCTGTCCCAAGAACAGACAGCCTGTCCCAAGATGTCCCTATAGGGATAAGTAGTCAATGTGGCATGGGCTTCTTTTACTTCTCTTATGGAAGAGGATTTTCCTGCCTCTCCTGAGCGGGTCCAGTCCTGCTTCTCTTGGCTGGGCTCTGGCCCAGCTGATTTTCACTCTGCAGCTCACCATAAAACTGTGATGCCAAAGTTGTGGCATGTTGTGCCTAGCAGAACCCTGGGTGCTGCCACTTTCCGAGGTGTTCCTGGTTGGGTATCGAGGTGCCTCATCTGCTCACACCATGACTACTTGCCTCGCTAAGCCCAGTCTTCCATGTCATGCCAGAGCGTGAGCTCGCGCTCTTCTCTAGAGAAACTCGGTTGGGGCAAGAGGAGTCTTAGACCTCTGCTCTGTGCTGCTGCTGTGCCTTTTCCTGCCTTCTCCAGATGAGCTCTGCCTGGTCTCAGGGTCCATATTGCTGTGCTGAGAGAACCAGCAGCCCCATGTCTGGGGTTTGGAGCCCATTGACTCCCTGGCAATTAGCACTGAGATGCTAACCATACTCCACATTGCGAGATGCCGGCAGGAGGGATGTGACTGAAACTCTGGATTGGGCTGAAGCCTTCAAAGCCATTGCAGTGACTGCCAGTCACCTGGGCGCCCATGGCCAGCTCACCCTCTTCCATATTGGCAGGAGCATTTTGCTTGTTTATGGAGATCAGTTTTCATTAAACGTGTTTCAAGAATCAGCGTTTTGTCTGCTGAAGTGACATTGTGGTTAAATGGGCCCTGGGGCAACATGTGAAAATCTCAGGACAGTTCTGACCCTCAAGATCTGGCGAGGGCAGACCAGAAGGCATCAAAGACCCACACAGCTGTCTGCTTTGATAGGACTGCATGTCATCCATTTATCTCTAGATGACCCTTAATGCCTTTTGAGCACTTGTTTTTCTCATGAGAAAGGTTCTAGTATTTTTCCTATTTTATAGATAGGCAAAACAAGACTGAAAAAGGATGTGACTTGCCCAAGGCCACCCACCCAGGACATGGCAGAGTTGGGGCCCACAGGCGAGGGGTCTGATGCCCATCTCTTTCCTAGTTGCTGGGATCATGTGCCCATGCACACTGATATTCTAGTTGTGGACAGGGGCCCCTGAGCAGAGCCCAGGGGCAGGGGAAGCCTGCATCCAAGTTCAGGTCAGTAGGTGACGGCAGGTTCCATTCCTAGGGTGCACCAGTTGTTACTGCCACCTGGAGTGGACAACCCAGGGTGCTAGGCATCTTGCCTTTATCGATTCACTTGAATCCTTTCCACATACTTGTAAGAAGGGTTCCATGTGGATTTTACTTATTCTAAGAAGCTACATATAGGTCTGAGTTCACGGAGCTGGGATGAAGCACAGCTAGGATTCAAAACCATGTCTAGTGAATCATAGCCAGAGCTGTCACCTGCTTCCCTATGTTGAGTGTGTGCCCAGCATGTGTGAACCCTTTGCCCCTGAAATTCAACAGCACCCCCTGCTCATCTGGGGGCTGCTCAGGTGCAGTTTCTGAGCTACGCCTGAGCTTTTCCTTTGGGTGCCCCATCTGCTCATTTGATTTGGTGCAGAAAAAAGTTTTCCTTTCATTCTTAACGTGAGGTGTACATACTAGGGGTAGTGTGGATACTGGGGAGAAGGCAGGAATGGGGACCCCAGTGGAGCCAGCCCAGCTGAGCAGACCTGCCTTTGGGCCTTGGCTGGGACTGTTCTGTCTGATAGGAGAGGGGCTACCATCGTTTCCACCAGGGGCAGTCCCAGTTCTTGGAGCATCTGGAGGCCCACTCATTCACACACTTGGGACAAGGTCACCAGAGAGAAGATAGTACCTATGTTGTTTCAGTGTCATTTATTAGCTTTCTTTTCCATGCCAGCACACATTCAGGTGCAGAAAGCCTTTCAAAGACAGAATCTTAAAACCAAATCAGCATTGGCAATGACGATTTGTGCTGCCAGCCCAAGGAAAATGCCTTAACGCTGACATCCAGGATTGGGGGCAGGGCTCAATGACCCAAGCACTCCATCCTCCCTGAGAAGGGATGGCGCCCTGCTGAAGAGGCACGTGGCCTGCCCCGGGCCTCTGCATGGAGGTGTTCTGGAGGCTTGGTGGGGCCTTCCTGCTGGGAAGGAAGAATAGGCGCTTTGGGTGGGAGTGAGGGGAGGGTGGCTGTTGAAGAGTAGGGGGACGTAACAATGGGAATCTCAGTACAGCAGTGAGCAAGGAGCTGAGGCTGAGGGAGGCAGTCACACATTCGAGCTCTGCAAGACTTCAAGGATGGCCCGGAGAACGGCAGCAACTGCCACTGCGCCAGGGTCTGGCTGATCCAGCTGTGCAGAGCTGATATAACTGGCTCTTCCGGCTCTAGCTTCCATATTCCTGGTGGCCTCGGCTGCAGCTTCAGCAGACTGAGGGTGGGGGCGTGGGATTAGGTTCAGGGATGGGCCACCAGGCGTCCTTCCTACCATGGGCAGAGTTCCTCTGCTATGCTATCTGGCCTCGACCCTCTTGTCCCAACTCTGCTAGCAGCCTCTGTAGTGTCACCAGGGCAGAGAAGTCACTGCCCACCCTGCCTCTAGTAGGGAAAGGAGCTGCCATTTACCAAGTTATGAACCAGTCACTGGACTTGGGCTCTATGGGTATCTCTCAGGCCTCACAATAACCTGAGATAGGCACTTTACCATCTCAGTTTTACAGAGGAGGGAACTCGGGTCACACGGAGAGGAGCCTGGTGGCCCCAAGCCTGTCTCGCTGGGCAGCTGGGCCCAGCCTCACTCACCTTGACTGCTTTGGTCAGGACTTGTAACATATCGGCCCCCGGACTCTTCCAGGCTTGGAGCTCCTGTCCTGCTGCCCAGAGGGCATCCAGCTGTGCAGGATGAGGGAGGGGGGCTTAGGCGAGGCCCTGCCCCTGAGGGTGGCCTTTAGGGCTTATAGGCTCAGAAGGGAGGACCAGGGCTGCAGAGAGAATACACACCATTGTCCTGTCCCCAGGGGCAGCTTTTCCATACCTAGCAGAGAAAGAGAACAGAATGAAGCTCCCTGGAGGTGAAGACGAGGTCTAGCTGGGAGCAGAGGACATCAGCCACCTCCCACCACACCCCTTCCCCAGCCTACACCACAGCGTGCCGACTCACTTCTGCATGGCGTCCAGGCCGGCGTCCATGGCAGCAGACCACGCTGGGAGACCAGTCTTGGCCTTGAGGGGCTGAGCAGCCGCAGTGAGGAACAGGCCATAGAGCTGGGCGAGAAGGGGAAGGAAGGGGGTGGCGTGTTGGGTCCAGAAGGTTGAACCTGAGGAACCGGCCTGGACCTCTGCCCAGCCAGGATGCCCTCCCTCCCTGTCAGCCCTGTGGCCCACTGAGGTGCCAATGCTCACCGCTCCAGATGAGCCTCCCATCTTCTCCAGGAGCAGAAAGGACAGTTTAGAAAGGAGCTGGGCAGGGCTGGCAGGGGGTGGACCTTCTTTCAACCACTCCTGAATCGCTGCAGGCAGAGAGAGATGGTGAGGAATTCAGAGACTCTGTTTGCCCCCATGCCCACCATCTGTCTGTCAGAAGGAAAGGGGGCTGAGGGAGGTTGGAGAGAGGTTGGGAAATGATAACCAAAAGGAACCTTGGCAGCCAAGTAGTGGGAGAGGCCTGCTCTGAACACCCTTCTAAAATTAACCTAACCCTGACATTTCATAGCCTACTTCTTTTTACTTACTCTCCTGAGTACTTTGCACGAACATCCTCTACATTTCACTGACTTATTTGCCCGTCTCCCCCACCAGAATGTAAGCCATGAGGGAGCGATTCTGTCTGCTCTGTTCAGGATTGAACCCATAGACTGGAGAACAGTGCCTGGCCCAGGCTAGGCACTAACTACATTTTTCTTGAATGAATGGTGCTTGACAACAAAAAGGTTTTCATTGGTCTTATTGAAGTGAGAAAACCAAAGGCAACACAATGTTTCCCTTGAGTCTCAAGTTATACAATTGAGACTTTATTCAGAGATCATGACTTTTCTACATCTGCGGTATTAGAAGATCCTTTTCCTTAGGAAAATGTGCGCAATGGGTTCTAGGATTTTGCGAATGACCTCACTTGGCAAAATAAAAGTTGGCAGCCCCACGTCAGCACTCCAGAAGTTTGTGACATTGTTCTGATGCGTGAAATGCTCAAATTGAGGAACTGATGTGCTCTCCTGGCCTCTCTCCTGACCCCAGAGGGGCCGCGGGGCACCCACCTCTGGCAGCGCGGCTGTGGGTGGTGCCACAGTCCCCGTCGCCTGCAGCCCGGTCCAGGGCGTTCAGATGTTCTTCCAGACCCAGGAGGGTGGCGCACACCCGTTCCAGCACGAGCACCACCTGCTTTGAGGCTGAGCCTAGAAAGGGAGGGCAGCGGAGAAGAGGCCCACCTGGCTCTTCTCACAAGCAGACTTGACTGCACCAGCAGAGCCCGCTGTATACCCCCACATAGGGGTTCAGGTCAAAGCCCCAGGCCGCCAAGGATGACCCCAACAGAAGGGTCTAGTACCTCCTGCAGCAGTGGCATCGGGGACCTCTGGAGGCTCAGTGGGGGCTGCCCGGCTCCGCTTCTGTCCAGTCACGGAGACCTTGGCCACTTTAGGCCAGGCTGATGCAGTGGTTTCAGCATCTAGGGACCAGCAAGATGCAGGCTAATCTCATAACAGCCAGGAATCAAATGGGCTCAGACTCCCCACCTGGCACTGGTGGCCCCAGCTGCTCTGACGGATGGCCTCTTGCCTTGGAGGAAGGGAATCCACCTCAACCAACCTACAGCTACTGTATACAAGGGATTGAAAGGGGTGGGGGTGGGGCCTCTAGGGAAAGACTGAGGAGAATCCTACTTCCAACCCCTTAAGATCAAGTGAGAGCTGCAGAAGGTTGAAGCCGGAGAGGGCCACTTCACAGGTTCCACCGTCCTGATTTTTCTTGTCAGCCCTGACAGAAGTCCCTGTTAATCTCTCTGGCTCCCTCTGGCTCCAGGTTTTGGTCTCACCTATGAGGTTCAGGAGGGGCTCATCCACCAGCAGGAGGGTGAGAGAAACGCCAGGCATCTCCAGGGCTGACATGAAGCAGCCCACCAGGGCCCGCGCGATCTTCACTCCACGGCCCTCTGCATGCCAGAGCATGGGAGCCCGTGAGGGAGGGAGGAAGGGAAGGACACTTTCCCCCAGAGAATCACAGAAAGACAAGGACCTTGGAAGCTGGCGCCCTGCCCGCATCTCCTGGATTTGCCCCCTCGATAGGAACAGATGCATAATTACAGGTCTCGATTACTGAGTTCTTAGTAGGCACTAAATGTCTTAAATACGTTCACTCTCATTTAATCTTCCCAACAATCCTATAAAGCAGGTCCTATTATTATTATTATCCCCACTTCATAAATAAGGAAACAGGCTGAGGCACTCAGCTCAAGGCACCTAATAGGTAGGTGACTCCTCTGATGGCCCAGCCATGCTCGATGCCACCACTAGACAGGGAGGACATCAGTTGCTTTTTTTTACATCCTGCTTCAAAGGGCCAGAGTAAAGACGTTCTTGGGGTAGGGGGGATGGGCATCCTTTCTAGCACGGGGCTCACCCAGACAACGGACAGCAGCGTTGGCTATGATACCCAGTTCTAGGAAGGACAAGCCACCAAGGTTGTTGACCACCAGCACCACCGAGGAGCCTGTGGATAGAAAAGATGCCCCCAGGTGAGGCCTGCTGGGACCCCTGGACAGAGCTGTGGGGAGGGATGGGGGATGGGGAAGACAGGGTGCTCACCTAAACATACAGGTACGTGGGATGCGTTGGAGGCGTTGGTCATGTGGTCGAGCATGAGTTTCACAATCTCGTCGGCAGTTGCCATCTGTCAGAGGGAGCCAGCAGTGAGCTGCGTCTGGAAGGCTTGATGTCTGATGGGCCTGGGGCAGGGAATCTACCTACCTTGACTCGACGCACACCAGCTTCCCCATGGATCCCTGTAGACAGATGCAGTGACCAGCTTGGGGCCTGGGGATGCACTCGTCACATTTTCATCAAGGACTTATCAAGTGCTTGGCCCTCAGCTAGGTGCTGTGTACATAGGGAGTGTGTTGGCAATGGGTAAAATCATGCAAAGTACCTGGTCTCTGCTCTCCAGGAGCTTATGGCTTAGTGGTAGACACAGCCAGGAACTGAAGTAGCTTTACCCAAAGGCAGTCACGGGAAAGCTACTGGAGGCCTATGCCTGTCACATTGTGAACAAAGGAGAGGAACAGGGATGGCCTCATAGCCAGGGTGGCCTTTGAGTAGCCCCTGGAAGAAGGGTGGCATCTTGACAGGAGCAGGAGGACCCAGGAATGGTGGGAGCAGAGGGAGAGGAGGATGGGTGCACAGAGACCCATGTGACCAGAATGGGTGGCAAGAAATCAGGCAGGCTGGGGCCAGGAGGGCTTTCATGTACCCACTTAAAAATATTATGACCACCTTGGGGACAGCTCCAGGTGAGTATTAAGCAGAGAGGACCACATACATGGCTCCCAGGTTATAGGAGGTGGGCCCAACCCAAGGCAGGGGGAGTAGGTACGGCCGTGACAGGGTGACCATGAACTTACCCAGGCCCAGCTCTATCTCATCAGCTGAGAGTTCGAAGGTGGGTTTGGAACCAGGGACGCTGCAGGAGGACAAGCTCACCCCCAGGGTACCTATGAGAAATGTGCATGAAAGGATCAGTGCTCTCACTTGTCAGTGGGCCCAGGAAGAGCTGCAGCAACCTCTTAAAAGTCCTGTCTATGGGCATCCCCTTCACCAAAAAGGGCTCCTCCCACCCTCTTTTCATCTCAGTGATGAAAGAGAAACCCAGCTTTGCTATCCCAGAAGCTCCCCCTTGGAGACCTTTCCTTAGCCCCTAGGAAACGGCTGGAAAGTCACTACTGTGCTGCAGACAGATATGTGTTCCTACTCCCATAGTTTGCCTCCACCTATCCCTGACATGCCCCCCCCCCCCCGGACTGGCACTCACCCATGGCCTTCGTGACCAAGCTCACCCGCTTTGTGATCTCTTCCAGCCCCATACCTGCCTCAGCAAGGGCACCTGCCACCTGCACGCAAGCAGAGATATGCCCCCAAGGGGGAAGCAGTCACTGTACCACTAGGGGAAAGAAGATGGTCTGTGGTTGGCTTTCTTACTGAGAAGGGGGTATCTCTTGGTAATCCCACACCCATCCTGACCCATCACATTCAGGGCACATCATACTTCCAATGTTCACAGTGTACCTGCCAGGAATCTCTATGAATCCCAGTCTGTTGGAGCCAGAGGAGGACTTTACAAATGGGGAAATAGGCCTAAAGAAGGGGGGCGACTCAAGAGAACCTCTTTTGTTACTCAGATGTGGCCTCTCTCTCCAGCCAACACAACAAGCAAACTCAACACCCTCCCCCTGTCTACGTGGGACATGACTCCCAGGGGTGTGGACCTTCCTGGCAACGTGGGACAGAAATCCTAGAATGAGCTGAGACTCAGCATCAAGGGATTGAGAAAAAACCTAGAATGAGATGAGATTTAGCATCAAGGGATTGTGAAAACCTTCTTGATCAAAAGGGGGAAGAGTGAAATGAGACAAAGTGTCAATGGCTGAGAGATTCCAAACAGAGTTGAGAGGTTATCCTGGAGGTTATTCTTACACATTAAGTAGATATCACCTTGTTATTCAAGAGGTAATGGAGAGGCTGGAGGGAACTGCCTGAAAATGCAGAGCTGTGTTCCATTAGCCATGTTTCTTGAGGATGAATGAATAATGGCATAGCTTGTCACAATGTAACTGTGTGATTGTGAAAACGTTGTGTCTGATGCTCCTTTTATCTACTTTGTCAAGAAACCAGTAGAAAATATGGAATAAAAATAAATAATAGGGGGAACAAATGCTAAAATAAATTTAGTTTGAAATGCTAGTGATAAATGAAAGTGAGGGGTAAGGGTATAGTATGTATAATCTTTTTTTTGTCTATTATTGTTTTATTTATTTTTCTGTTGTCTTTTTACTTCTTTTTCTGAATTGATGCAAATGTTCTAAGAAATGATGAATATGCAACTATGTGATGATATTGAGAATTACTGAATATACATGTAGAATGGAATTATATATTAATTTTTTTGTTTGTTCTTAATTTTCTAAATTAATAAATATTTAAAAAAAAAGAAGGGGGGTTGCCCAATGTCACACAGCATGAGTTTCCCAATTCCTAGGATAGAGTTCTTTCTCCTATGGCACATACGCAGAACTTCACTTTGCCCATCCATCCATCCATCCATCCAATATTTACCTAGCATAGGGGATAAGATGAATAAGTCATAGTCCCTGACTTCAAGGAGCTCACAGTCTTGGAAGAGGTGGGGAAACAAACACATACAAATTAAAAATCTAATACCAAGTGCTAAATGCAATGATAGAGTTCAGGATACACAGGAGGTTATGAGGGTCCCTGAGCAGGGGCTTCTAAGCAGTGTGGGCTAGTGGAGAGGTCAGGAAAAGGCTCCGAGACGGGGAGACATGAGCCGGGCCACTCACGAACAGTAGGGGTTAGTCAGGCCCAAATGGGGGAGGACAAGGGAAGGATATTCCGGGGTATAGATGTGGCAAAGGCCAAGCCACGGAGGTGACGCCCAGCCTGGTGGGCACAAGAAGCTGGTGTTAAGGGAGCACAAAATGATGGTAGCGATGATGGCAGAAGTTGGAAAGTCAGGGAGGGAGGGTAGGAATATGGTGGGTGCCCAACCACGCTGCCTTGGCTGACCAGCCTGAAGAGAGGCTAGGAGGGGACAGAAGGCTGAGCGAAAGGCAGAACAGCCCCGAACAGCCCCAGTGTCCTGGGTGGGACATCTCACCTTGTGTATAAGCACTGTGCCACACAGCCCCCGCCGGCCTGTCTTCTTTAGGACAGTGAAGGCACTGTCATCCCCAACGACCACCATCTCCACAGGGATGCCCTCGGCCCGGGCCTGCTCCCGGGCCAGGCCGAAGTTCAGCCTGTCCCCAGTGTAGTTCTTCACGATGAGGAGGGTCCCCGCTGGAGAAGCACCCGGGCAGAGCCCCGTCAGCACCCCGTCAGCACCCGCCCAAAGCCCCTCCCCCACCTCTGCCCAAGTCTGCCCTCCCTGCAGCAGCCCCTTCTACCTGCTGGTCTCACCTGTGCCTGCCTGGGCCACTGCCCTGATGGCCGCCAAGATGCTGCCCACTGCTGGGGAGGTGAACACGGCTCCTGCAATGACCCCTGTCAGCATCCCCTTCCCTATGAAACCTGGAGATGGGGAGGGGTGAGGGAGAGGGTGATGGGGGGGGGCCTGGGCCTAGTCACAAGGCTCCCCACGCTCCTGGGTCTCATGGACTGCTGAACCCTACAGCGTACTTGGGCTGCTCTCTCCCAGGTCTTCATGTGAGCAACTCCTTCTCAGGGACCCTGTCCTTGGAGAAGCCCTCCCTGACCTCCTGATCTAAAGCAGTTACTCCACCCCAGCCCCTGCGACTCGCCATTCCTTTACCCAGTTTTACCGTCTTTACCACCTTCACTTATCACCCTCTGGGTTGACCTCATTTACTTCTTTGTCACCTGGCTACTGTCTCCTGAGAGTAGAATATAAGCTCTGTAGGGGCAGGGACCATATAGGTTTCATTCCCTGTAGGGTCCCTGGTGCCCAGAACAGCACTAGACACACCGGAGACACTCATTCGTGTGTGCTGAATGAACAAATGAATTCATCAAAGGGAGACAGAAAAGTACAAACGATGCAAAACCTGGTCCTCCTGTCCTCCAGGAGCTCTCAGCAGAGCTGAGGGGGCAAAACATCTATGGCAAAGGACAAGAAACACACAGCACCGGCCATAATTGCACGTGAAACTTAGGGAGGGCGCTCAGGACAGGGCTATCACTCTAGAAAGGAAGACAGGAAGGCTCTATGGAGCACAGAGTGGATCAGCTGGGGGTCCAGGCCAGGAGGATTCACGGAATCACTGACTCTCAGATCTGGAAGGGGCTGAGAGCTCACGGGGCCAAACCTCATAATTTTATCAGTGTAGAAACTGAGGCCCAGGAAAAGGCCTTGGCTGGCCCCAGATCACAGCATGAGGGAGTAGAGAGCTGGAGCTAATGCTGGTTCCTGGTTCTGGGCTGGACTCTGCCCTGAATCTCATGCTGGGAGTCCCAGGCCACTCTGCTGAGCAACCCCCTGCCTCCACCCCAGGCTACTTACCGGCGTGGGCAGGCTCATGGCCGGAGCCCCCACCGGACAGCACGGCTACCTGGCCCTTGAGACTGTCCAGATCAGAACGGAGGGCCACGCGGTGCCCCTGCAGGAGCTGCAGGTTGGGGTTACAGGCCACCAGGCCAGCGAGGGCATCGTCAGCACAACCTGTCACCGAGTTTACCAGCTTCTTGGAGGTCTGTGGGAAAGGAGTGAGGAGGAGGTTCAAGCTGGGGTCAGCACAGACACCTCCATCCAGCCCAGCTGTGTTGCTATGGCCAAGACCCCTCTCCCACACCCACCCGGGAACTCCAGGAAACACAGCAGTTCCTTGAGTTGGAAACTCTTTGTGACATCTTTGTGTGTGTGTGGGGGTGGGGGGGGGCAGGCACCAGGAATTGAACCCAGGTCTCCCGCATGGCAGGCAAGAACTTTGCCTGCTGAGCCACCATGGCCCGCCCTTGGGTGACATCTTGACAGCTAGATGTTTCTGTGGGATTCCTACCTGAGGCTTTTTATTCAGTGCCTGACTTATGAAGGGTTTTGGGCTGCTTCTTAAATTTATCCTGAAAAATGGTTTCAATACAAGGAAAATGGGGGTACTGGAGTACTGAATATTGAAAAGCTTAATAAAGTTGGGGTCCAATAGCCTTTTTTCTGTCAAAGGAGAAGCAGCTCCAGGCTGAGGCTCCTATGCCAGGGGAAAGGGCTAAACATCTGCTGCTCCAACTGGCGCTCTGATGCAAAGCAGACACTGCCCAAGCCCTTTCATGTGCCGGGACCAGTGCTGGGCACTGAGTGTAAAGAGATAATAAAAGGCTGCTCCTGTCCTCAATGGAAACACAGAGATCCTGTCCACATGCCGAGGGAAGTGTGACACAATAGGAATGCATTTATGCCACGGAAGCAGAGGGGACCTCAGCCTCCTTGGAGCATCCTGGAAATTGCGAAGAAGTAGGTGGGTAAATAGGGAGTAGGGAGCATGGAGGGAGGGGAGAGGGTGGGAATTCCAGGCAGAGGGAGAGAGATATGACAAAGCCTGAAGGTATGAAACAGAATGGTGGGTGCAGGAGAAGAGAAGCAACTTAGAACTGCTGCAGCAACAAGTGACCACCAGGAGAAGTGGGTAGGAACTCACAAGCCACAGGAGTAGTCTGGCCATGAGGAGCCTCAGAATGGGGGCGGTGGGAGGGACCCATGCGGCACGGGCCTGCCTGAGTACTACAGAAAGCCCCGGGATCAGCTGAGCTTACACACAGGTTGACGGTAGGAGAAGTGTGCTAGAGTGCTTAAAAGTGGGGACTCTGCAACCAGGAGGACTTGGGTTCAAATTCCACTTCTGCCTCTCCCTAGCTGTGAGAATTCAGTTAAGTCAGCTCACTGTTCTTAGCCTTGATGCCACTTTTGTAGATGAGAGGTTTAATAAGATAACAGGGTTTGTGACTGTTACGTAGTAAAAGCTCCAAAAAAGGGGGGCTATCCCTATTACCTTTTTTTTTTTTTTTGCATGGGCAGGCACCGGGAATTGAACCCAGGTCTCTGGCATAGCAGGTGAGAATTCTGCCATTGAGCCTATTACTTTTTAACCCGTTAATAGCTATCCCTCTTACTTTTCAACTGGGGCTAGCTGAACAAGGCCTGCAATCTGAGATGCAGCTTCTGCCTTTGTCCTGACCAGGGTGGGACTGAGGCCCAGTGGGACCCAGAGGGCCGGGCTCGCAGTGCCGCCTGGTGGCTAAGGGGCAGCCTGCACCCAAGTCACGTCCTGGCAGGGTGCACTTCCGGCTATGCTCCTCCGGAGCCTACTAGCACCCATTTCTTTTGTGCAAAACTTGCCTCCCTGCCGGCCTTTCATAGGTGAGGCAGGGGCCAAGGCCAAGCCACCTGCTTCAGAATGAGAAAAGTATCCCAGGTCAGTAAGGAGTGGGCAAAATAATAAGATTAGCTCTATTTCCTGAACAGTGACTGAGAGCCAGGCCCATTTCTAAGTGCTGAAAGCATGTCTCACCTTATCTTCCCAATAACCCTGTAGACGAAAGATGAGCCTGATGAGGAAAATGAGGCACAGTTAAATGACTGTGCTCAAGCCACTAAGTGACCAGGTCTGCCTGGCTCCAAAGCTGGTCTCAATTTTGACTGCATCATGTTGCTTTACCGAGGGGCTGAAGGGAGGCTGATGGTGCCAGGTCTTGCCTGAGGAAGGACATAGCCTTGTGGCTTTCAGAGTCCACCAGAGCCTGGGATGTGAAATTAAGCCATGAGGTAGTTTCAACTCCAAACTCTACCTCCAGGGCCCCCGCTTGCCAGAATGTGTCCTGCTGTCCATCCTGGATAATCTGACCTGCCTGGGTCTTTAAACCATCCCTGCACTAGAGACAGAGGAAGACTTGGGGACCAGTACCATCCCTGGTTCCTGGTGGTCTGAAGAGACCAGAGGATGGAAAAGGAAAGGAAGTCATGGGTGTGTGAGGCCCTGTGCTGGTTTGAAAGGATGTATGTCCCCTAGAAAAGCCATGTTTTACTCTAAATCCCATTTCATAAAGGCAGAATAATCCCTATTCAATACTGTATGTTTGAAACTGTAATCAGATCATCTCCCTGGAAATGTGATTTAATCAAGAGTGGTTGTTAAGCTGGATTAGGTGATGACATGTTTCCACCCATTTAGTGGGTCTTGATAAGTTTCTGGAGTCCTATAAAAGAGGAAACGTTTTGGAGAATGGGAGATTCAGAGAGAGCAGAGCAGAACGACCTGGCCATGAGAAGAAGAGTCCACCAGCCAGTGACCTTTGGAGACGAAGAAGGAAAATGCCTCCCGGGGAGCTTCATGAAACAGGAAACCAGGAGAAGAAGCTAGCAGATGACGCCATGCTTGCCATGTGCCCTTCCAGATAAGAAAGGAACCCTGCCCGTGTTCAGCATATGCCTTTCCAGATGAGGGAGAAACTCTGACTGTGTTCACCATGTGCCCTTCCACTTGAGAAAGAAACCCTGAACTTCATTAGCCTTCTTGAACCAAGGTATCTTTCCCTGGATGCCTTAGATTGGAGATTTCTATAGGCTTGTTTTAACTGGGCCATTTTCTCAGCCTAGGGAACTGTAAACTAGCAACTTATTAAATTCCCCTTTTGAAAAGCCATTCTGTTTCTGGTATATTGCATTCCAGCATCTAGCAAACTAGAATAGGCCTGCCCCTACTCACAGCCACTTGAGATTGTCTTTAGTTTATCTCATACTGCAGATGAGGAAAGAGGGTCCTCAACCAGAGAGGTTAAGGGTATTATGCAAGGTCACATAGCTGGCTGGTGCCAGGGGTGAAATTTCAACCCAGGTCTGTCCGAGGCCTGCTTTGGTTCAGCTTAGTTCTACAGTGGACCTGGAACAATGTCCAGGGACACGCTGAGCCTCCCTGTCTAAGGACAGTCACAAGAAAGTTCTTCATAGTTTCTTCTGAGTCTTATACAGTATCCATTACCGAATAGGTACCCACTAATGTTCTAATCTAAATGCATGACCCAGAACTCAGATAGATGGTCTCCACAGGGACTCAGAGGCTACAGTCTCAGGCCTAGATGGGACCAGAGGCCTCCAAGAAATGGAGGGAAGCAGGAGTCAGCCTCTGAATGGGAGAATGACCCCTCTCTCGTAACCCCTCTGAATCTCAGGAGGCCTGAGCAGAGCCTACAGAGTTCCAGGGTAGCCCAGGCTTAGACCCCCACTACTCCAAGGCCCCAGCACATTTTTTTTTTTTTTTTTTTGCATGGGCAGGCACCAGGAAACGAACCTGCCCAGTACTGTTCTCCCACCCCCAGCCCCCAAAGAACTCACCATGGTGGGAAGGCTCTGAAGGAGGTTGAGTTCACAGCTTTACAATGAGTTTGCTGAGGATCAGAGCAGTACCTAGGTCTGAGCACACTGGAGGCAGCAGTAGCACCTGCAGGAATGGGCAAGGACACCATGTGCTGAAGGCACACACAGCAGACTGGCATAATCACACTTCCAGTGCCCTAGTAATTGGGGAGCTGCCTCAGACTCTGATCCAAGTCCAAACTCGAGTACGTGGCTAAGGGATGGAGAAGAGTGTGAGGCTGACCAAGGTTCACACCTGTGCTTGCCTACCAGAAAACAGATCGATAGGGGTTGGGCACAGGCCTGCCTTTATGCCCAGGGGCAGCCTCCACCTCGCCACCAAGGAGCCAAGTTACCCACACAGTAACTCCATTTCTTTCATGTGTACTGCATGAAAATCTCTGTAAGCAAAGATCTCCATACACGAGGAGGGAGGTGATTTGGGTTTATGACCCCATTTGACATCTTGGGAAACTGAGACCCAGAGAGGTATGCTAACTTGTCTAAGTCATAGTGGCAAGAGCCACAGCTCAAGTCCATGTCTGGTCTTTCTGCAAAGCCTATGCTTTTCTACAGATAATGCAGAGCCTCCCAAGTCAGCCAGAATCCCAGGCTTGGGGAACCTCCCATGTAAACCACAATGACAATTTTAGCTCCCCTCACTTCAGCCGAGCTCAGGGATCATCCAGTGTTCTGGTGGGGAGCTCAGTGTGTGTGCAACGGCAAGAGCCCAGTTTGGGATGAGATGTGGCTCTATTTCCGATTTATTGGGGGAATCTTTGGCAAATCAATTTCCCTCTCTGAGTCGCACCTTCATCATCTCTAAAACGGGGATTGGCTCCAATCTGGCATCCTGCAGGTGAGCCAGGCTATATGGTTCTCCTGCTCTCCGGGGAGCCTGTTGGATGTGGAGTGGCTTGAAGAGTGCAGAGCCAACTGACCACCCTCCTGGACCCTTAGGGTTCTTACTGGTAAACTCCGATTTTGTTTGAGGTCAGATTTTGAACAGCGATAGGGGAACTAATGATGTCGAGCAATAGCCTACTGGGTCTTTCTACGTCTATTTTTTAAAAACATTAAAAAAAATGTTTACAGGAGAGAGAAATGAGCGTCCTAGTGCTCCCCAAGTGGGGCGAGATGGTTGCTTTAAGGTCAGGCGGGGGCCCCGGGTTTTTGGGGGAACTGGGAGGGTTAAAGAGGAGGGAGGCACGGACCTCGGCCCTAAGCCTGTTCTGCACAAACAACTGTCACTTCCCCTCCCCTCTCAAGGCTTCTGAAGTCCTTCCGGTTCCAAAATGCGGAACAGCCCCGAAGGCCGCGAGAGCAATGGGCACGGGTCTGGGGAAAAGCGAAAGGCGCGGACGGGAAGGTGGGGGGCGGCGGCCGTGTAAAGTAACACAGAGCCGGTGTTACCACCTTCTACGCCGCTGCTGCGGCCGCAGCTCCACCAGCATCCGCCGACGCGCTCTCATCCGGGTACTGCGGCTCTGGCGGTAAGGAACTGGGCGGGGCCTCTTGGGGGCGGGGCCTCTTTTGGTTGGCCGCCGTCGGCCCCGCGAGTCCTCCAGGACCAGGTGAGGCCGTCCCGTGATGCCCCGCGCCCCGGCCGCTCTGGCCTGCAACGTGTATCTGGGGCGGAGGCAGCGGCAGCGGAGATTGCCGCGCACGGGTGGGATCTCCCATCTTTGACTTTTCGCTCGTATCGGTCTCGCTGTCGTTGCGTTCAAGTCCCGACGGGCCGCCCCAGGCCTCGACATGTCGTACAACTACGTGGTAACGGCACAGAAGCCTACCGCCGTGAACGGCTGCGTGACCGGTGAGGCTGCCAGGGCCGGAGACCCCGACGAGGGAGGGCACTGGGGGAAACCCAGGCCTAGGGAGGCCCGCGGCCCTTGGGGTGACCGGGCAGGACCGGGCCGGGGGAGGAGAAGGCGCTGACGGCCCAGGAACCTTTCCCAGCTCCACGACTTCCAAAGAAGCTGTGTTTGGGGAATAAAAGCTCTACATGAGGGTCTCCTTTCGTCCTGGGAGGTCACCTGGCCTCGAGACAGGGATGAGTCCAGTGGGACAGAGAGCTTAGTGTGAGTTGATTGTGTGGTGGTGCGTAGGCCCCGAGATTAACCTCATGTGATTGGTGGAAAGGGGGGTGGTGACGGGGCGGCTTTTGGATCAGGAATTTTCATGAGTGGGGGTCTAGGGGACGTAGGAGGCGGAGGGATGTGAGGAATGCCCGCACTCACCCGAGAGGGCGAGGGTTCTCTCTAGGCTCACCCCTTTGCCTGGAGGTGGCTGCTGAAGAAGGGTGTTAGGATGGCCTGGCCCAGTGCAGAGTTTGCCTTGTTGACTATGCAGGGTTTATTAAGGACACACATGACCACCCATGTCCGGAACTCCGGGAATAATCTCCAGTTCCACGTTCTCTGCTGAATATGCAGACCCCTGGCTTATATGCTTTAAGTAAATCCTAGTCATGATTTCAAAACACAGCAATGTTATTGGGAGAGTTGGAGGTTGCAGAGTGTGGGTGAGGGGATTGGTAGACTGCTGGAAGGGCAAGGGGTGTGAACAAAACAATGCTATAATTCATGGCTCTTGGGGTTTTCTTCACCTGACCTGGTCTGTTTGGTTAAGGTTTTGTGAGAGTTTGCATGAGTACTGGAAGAGATGGACACTTCTCCAGCATCCTCTAATTAGAGAACAAGATCTGCCACTGTAATAGGAAAAGTAAAATTTGAGGGGATGGTGTTGTCTGAAGGGTTTTCATAGTCATTGTCAGTTGAAGGACTCACTGCTATTAACGCCAGTTCAGTTTTCTTAGTCCGATTAGGGAGACAGCCTTGTTGAATGTGTGGAGTGAGACTCTGTGAGATGCTGGATTTGACAATAAAGGGAGTAATTGGAGGGAGCTCAAAAAATATGTGGAATAAATGGGAAAGCTGAGAATACTCTAGGTAGTTTGGCTGCAAGTAGTAGGATTATTTACATGCTCCTGGGGAGACACTTCCCCTGGCTTTATAGGTTAGAGAATCTGTTCTTTCAGGACACTTTACTTCGGCGGAAGATCTGAACCTGTTGATTGCCAAAAACACAAGATTAGAGATCTATGTGGTCACTGCCGAAGGGCTTCGGC
This sequence comes from Tamandua tetradactyla, assembly GCF_023851605.1. Classification (NCBI taxonomy): domain Eukaryota; kingdom Metazoa; phylum Chordata; class Mammalia; order Pilosa; family Myrmecophagidae; genus Tamandua; species Tamandua tetradactyla. The sequence continues at coordinate 13,809,534 of NC_135335.1, forward strand.
CTGTCAAGGAGGTGGGCATGTATGGAAAGATTGCTGTCATGGAGCTTTTCAGACCCAAGGTAAGTGCTCTGGGTTGGGCCCAGCAATGAAGTAAGAACTCTTGGCTATAGATTGTTTTATGCCTTATATAACTTGGGATGGATGGAATAAGGTTTAGGAGAGAAACTTCTCTTTTTGAATGGCAGATTCCAGTTTATGCTGTACTTGAACAGGCTTCCTAAAAGTAGGAGAGACTCATTGGGAAAACTGTCAAGTTGAATTCTTTAAGAAGGTGAAATTAAAGCAGTTTGAAATGGGGGTCACCATATTGCTTATTGATTTAGATGTAGTCTTGAGAATAAGACAGTCCTAGTTGAGTTTCACTTAACTTTCACAGCCTTGCTTTCCCCATCTGCAAAAGGGGGAGAATAGTATCCAATCCCCTGTGTGGTTGTGAAGATAACCCAATATGCAGTAAGTACTCTCTGTTAACAACGTCTGTTATTGTTATTATTGTTATTATTAGCATTATGACTCATTTGTCTTCTAAGTGGCCAGAACATTACTTCCAATATCTTAACTGAATCTTATCAAAAAGCAAAAAGTTAAAAGTTTAATTACAGTCCTTGAAGGAAATATTCATTTTTTTGCTCTTATGTTGTGAGTAAGACTCATTTAAGTAAATGGAGTAGATCCATTTTAACTTCCATTGTTATTTTCAAAGACAATATTGTATTCATTCAGAATTTGAATGGTAGGAGTGAGATTAGTTTGAGATGGAAGGCATTGGATGTAGAGGAGAGATGGAGATTCTGAAAGTAAGGACTGAGTGTTTACCAGTCTCAATTCCAGCCTTTCGGACATGCCCTTAGGTTGTTTATGTGCCTAGTACTTACATACTCAGCATTCATGTGACTAGGGATTTTTCTCTCCAGGGAGAGAGGAGTCTGGACATTTCTAGCATGCTTAAAAAAATCTGAACAAGTGTTCCTGTTTTTAAAAGGACCTGTTTTGATAGCGTAATGTTGGTTTCCAGGGAGAGAGCAAGGACCTGCTATTTATCCTGACGGCTAAGTATAATGCCTGCATCCTGGAGTATAAGCAGAGTGGCGAGAGCATTGACATCATCACGCGAGCACATGGTAATGTTCAGGTGAGGTGGCTGCTTCAGGTTGATGAACAATCTCCAAGTAGGACTGTCATGATTTGATGAGGAGAACTGAAATGCAAGTGCACGTCTCCGTGTGATCAGAGAAACAAGGAGAACTCTGAGGGTTTTGAGCTTTTATGAAGAAAGGTCTTCTTTACTCAGGGTTCAAGGAACAGGGAAATAATTGAGATGAACAATTTTTAGTGTTTTACAGAAAGATATGCACTAATACTTGGGCTCCCTGGTGTGCTGTTAGACTAAAACTGTGGGATCCAGATGACGCCAGCCAAAGCTCTTGGGAAAGGGGTGCCCATTGCCCTCCGTTAACTCTGTGGGTGTTCAGGTTCTTCCCTAATCCCAGTTTTACGTTTTAGGACCGGATTGGCCGCCCCTCAGAGACGGGCATTATCGGCATCATTGATCCCGAATGTCGGATGATTGGCCTGAGACTCTACGATGGCCTTTTCAAGGTTATTCCACTAGACCGTGACAATAAAGAGCTCAAGGCCTTTAACATACGCCTGGAAGAATTGCATGTCATAGACGTCAAGTTCCTATATGGTTGCCAAGCACCTACCATCTGCTTTGTCTACCAGGTACTGGATTGAGGCGGGGAGAGAGGGGAGAAGCTGTGTGGTTTGGCAGAGTGGAAGTTGTTTTTGCTACGTCTTTGCTATTTGGTAGTAGGGTGAGCCAGAAATGTTTGATCTTTTTGTCCTGAAACGTTTTAAACAACACAATCAATATGGGTCAAATTTTGGTTGCATTTTAAGTGCAGAAATACTTCTTGTGGAGACAGGAAGCTCTCTGGGGCTTGTAGCACAGGTTTTAATCCTGAGATTACATGTTGGCTAGGGGCCTTGGAGATTTTATAGGGTGACCCAGTTTATGCTTTGTCTAAGTCTCTTACTCCATCTTGGGGATTATTAAATTTTAGCTATGGAGAAATGATCGGAAAGTTGCCTTTACAAGCAAAGGAAACATTTCTTGGTGGTGCCTTATTTATGTCTTCTAAGAAAAGGTTTGTGGTGACTTGCTGGTTCCTGACTTCTATTTTAGTGTCTGCCTAAAACTTGAGCAGAGCTGATCCTGAACAGCTGTTCTCGGGGCCAAATCTGTTTAGGCGGGGTGGGGTGGGAGAGCAGCAAGCTGACATACCAGTATCTTGCTAAAAACTCAGCTTTTTTTGAAGAGAAATTGTATGTTTACAGAAAGGTCATAGAGAAAATAGAGTTCCCATGTACCACTCCCTCCGCTGGTAACATCTTGCATCAGTGTGATACATTTGTTAAAACTGGTGAAAGAATATTACTGTAATTGTACTATGTACTGTAGTCCATGTTTTTGTATTAGGGTAAAACTCAGCAATTTAACAAAGGGCCATACAGCATGAGGTCATTTTATTTACATGTGATTGAATAAATGGCAGAAGGAAACAATAGTCCAGTTCAATGTCGTATGCGGGGGCGTTTAAACATTTTTCCAGCCAAGTATATATTGGCAGTACTGATAAGTTTTTTTGGTTTGTTTCTTAGCATTTACCATAAGTACTATAGTTCTGAGGACAATTGGGATAAGGTTCAGTTGAACGAGGTTGAAACTAGTTTAGATTTTGTTTGATCTTGTTTATAGTGTGTTATCAGAGCTGAAATAAAAAAATAAAACTTCTCCTCTCCCTTCTTCACTTTTGTGAATATCAGGTCAGTGATATTGTTGGCTACTCGAAACTGACTTTGTCTATTCCCAGTTTTGGGGCTGCCAATTGTAAACAGTCTTCATTTCTATAAGTTTGGGCGCCCAGATCCAAATCCTGATTTGAATTTTGGGGAAATTATTTCTGACCCCAGTCATTGAAAATAAAATCTTTTCATCAGCTAAAAGTTACTTTGTCTTCTGTTTTATGCCAAAAATTCAACGACAGATATTTAGGTAGTGTTCTAGTTTGCTAGCTACTGGAATGCGATATGCCACAAATGGAATGGCTTTTAAAAGGGGGAATTTATTAAGTAAGAAGTTTACATTTCTGAGGCCGTGAAATTGTCCAAACTAAAGCAAGTCTATAGAAATGTCCAAATTAAGGTACCAACAAGAGGTTACCTTCATTCAAGAAAGGCTGATGAAGTTCAGGATTTCTCTCAATTGGAAAGGCACATGGTGAACATGGTGACCTTTGCTAGCTTTCTCACCAGGCTTCTAGTCTCATGAAGTTCCCCACGCAGGGGTGGGGGTGAGGGGGATGTTTTCCTTCTTCATCTCCAAAGGTCCCTGGCTGCGTGGGCTTTCTTGGTTCTCGTGGCTCTCTTGTGACTCTGTTGCTCTCCACAATCCTTCCTCTTTTAAAGGATTCCAGTAAACTAATCAAGAGCCACCCGGAATGGGTGAAGTCACATCTCCATCTAATCAAAAGTTAATCCCACAATGGGTGTGCCATAACTCCATGGAGATAATCTAATCAGGTTTCCAAGCTACAGTGCTGAATAGGGATTAAAAGAAATGGTTGCTCCCACAAGATTGGATCAAGATTAAAACATGGCTTTTCTAGGGCACATAGTCCTTTCAAACCAGCACAGGTAGGTGCCTACTGTATGGAAGATACTCAGGCTAAGTGTTTTAGGAGCTTTAATGGGTTGAGATGCGTTCCCTGCCCTGAAAAATTCTGAATTTCTGCCATAACCTTTTAGAATCTGGCCCAGCCTTTGTTGAAACTATCCACAGCTAGCCAAATGTAGCCTTTTCCCCTCTCCCTGCTCTTTAGTCTCTCTCTTTTTTTTGTTTAATTTTTTGTTAATAAAACCAATCAACATACAGTATGAACATTCCTATTTTTTCATCACATAATTGTATATTCATCATCATGATCATTTCTTAGAACATTTGCATCAATTCAGAAAAAGAAATAAAAAGACAACAGAAAAAGATTCATACATACCATACCCTTTATCCCTCCATTTCACTGATCACTGGCATTTCAATCTACTAGATTTATTTTAACATTTGTTCCCCTTATTATTTATTTATTTTTAATCCATATGTTTTACTCATCTGTCCATAAGGTAGATGAAAGGAGCATCAGACACATGGTTTTCACAATCACACAGTCACATTGCGAAAGCTATACCGTTATACAATCATCTTCAAGAAACATGGCTACTTGAACACAGCTCTACATTTTCAGGCAGTTCCCTCCAGCCTTTCTGTTACACCTTAACTAAAAAGGTGATATCTGTTTAATGCATAAGAATAACCTCCAGGATAACCTCTTGACTCTGGAATCTCTCAGCCATTGACACTTTATTTTGTCTCATTTCTTTCTTCCCCCTTTTAGTCGAGAAGGTTTTCTCGTTCCCTTGGTGCTGAGTCCCAGCTCATTCTTCTTTATAGTTTCTTAAAGGTGACTTTGATGGTCCCAGAATTGACATGAGTCATGATTCAGGAAAAGGAGAGAAAGATGGTCTTTTTAAAAACATATTTTTATTGATAAAACAACATACAAGCATTCTTAACATACAAACATTCCATACATGGTATATAATCAGTGGCTCACAGTATCATCATGTAGTTGTTTATATATCACCATGATCATTTTTTTGAACATTTGCATTAGAAAGTGAACATTTCACTAGAAAGAGAAATAAAGAAGAAAGGACTCATACATACCATAGTCATTACCCCTCCTTCTCATTGACTACTAGTATTTCTGTCTATCCAGTTTAACTGTTGTTCCCCCTATTATTTGTTTATTTCTTACTCATATTTTTTACTCGTCTGTCCATACCCTAGGTAAAAGGAGCATCAAGGTTTTCACAATCATACAGTCACATTGTAAAATCTATATCATTACAGTCATCAGGAGGATGGTATTACAATAGAGAACTGGAGGTTTTGACAAACTTTAGAGGAACATATGTTCTGTTCTCCCTACTATCATCCTATCAGAATTCTTGTAAAAATTGTATCCATTTTTAAAATCTCTGATAGATTTGGCTTCTCAGTGTTGTTTTTTTTCCCTCTCTCTCTTTCTATTTTGTAAGTTCTCTGAGGCCAAGTAACTCATACATGTATTTATTGTATCCTATAGAGCCTAAGCTAGTGTGACAAGTTCATTTTTCAAGTTCTTTAAACCTTTCCTGGTTGGTCAGATGGTGAGACAGTAGGTATTAGATGTCAGCAGCGTACCCAGAAATTAATCTCGAGCTTAGCTGGTGGCTGTCAGTATCCTGATAAATAAGGATGGAAAGGCTGTCATGGCAAGCATGCCTAAGATTCCGTGATTGTCAGATGCCAGGTGTGGTGGCTTGTCTCTTTCAGGTCTCCCCTCCAGCCCAGGGTTCACCCTTCATAAGGGCTAACCTACCATTCCACCTTTCCTGACCTAGGACCCTCAGGGGCGGCACGTGAAAACCTATGAGGTGTCTCTCCGGGAGAAGGAGTTCAATAAGGGCCCTTGGAAGCAGGAAAATGTAGAAGCTGAAGCTTCCATGGTGATTGCAGGTTGGTTGGGGAGCGTTTTAGAAAAGTTGTTCCTACCCACCCCCTACCCCCAGTTCTCTGGCTGATTGATTCCTTTTTCTTCTTCCTCATTTTTTCTGCGATTCATTTCACTGCTCAGGTACTATTGCACGCATGCACTCTTCAGCACTCCCTTATGTCCCTTTTCCCTAAATGTGCTTTCTTTTTTTTTTTTTTTAATTTCTGTCTTTGGAATTTTCTGGTTTTATTCACTCCAGAAGGTATAACTTTCCTTTGCCTGGGGTTAGGGTTGCCGATAAAACACTGAGGTTGATTTGCAGAGTCATATATGAGAATTATTGTTGGGCATAACATTTAAAAACTGAAAGGGATCAATAGAGTTCTTCTAATCTGAGTCCTCTGTTTCATAGGTGAGGAAGCAGGGCCAGTGGGGCTGGCCCAAGTCCGTATCTAATTGGCAAAGCCTGGGCTAGAATCCAAGTCTTTTTACTTCATATCTTCCATTATTCCCCCAATATGTGAACTGTCTTACCCAGTAGATTTTTTTCTTTTTGCATGGGTAGGCACCGGAAATCAAACCCAGGTCTCCGGCATGGCAGGTGAGAATTCTGCCTGCTGAGCCACTGTGGCCCGCCTCCCCAGTAGAAATTTAAAACTCAATGGTGAATCCCATAATGGGGGGAACTGGAGATAAGGAAAAGAGTAAAAGCTTTTAGCTAGAAAGGATCAGAAGTTTAGGGGAGAAAATGGGGAGAATATATGGAAAGACTATTGAAAAGGCCCACTCCTAGAAACACCGAAAAAATTAAAATAGAGGTAATAAGAATATTTCCAGGATTAGATGATGGCCAGTCTGAAATTGCAGACAAGAGTATAGAAAAGTATATTACCTTCCCTGGACTTTGATTATGTTATAGTGCCTCAGGCAGTTTGGCAGGTCCAAAGTGCTGCACATTCTAATGCTACTCTTTTTCTCCTGCAGTCCCAGAGCCCTTTGGAGGGGCCATCATCATTGGGCAGGAATCAATCACCTATCACAATGGAGACAAATACCTGGCGATTGCCCCTCCTATCATCAAGGTGAATGGTGTTCCTTTCCCTTTCTTTTTATTTTATTGTTAGAAAAGTTGTGGGTTTACAGAAAAATGCAGAAAGTAGTTATCCCCCTCCTTCCCTTTTTCTTTCTCCTATGTTTCTTCCTCTGCTCTTTCCTTTCTCTCCATTCCTCGAAAGGAGATCCACAAGTACCTGTCCCACTGTTCTCTCTGTGTGTAGGCTGTTATATTGGTCATTGGGGACACAAAGAGAAATTAGCCTTCCTTCTGCTTTTGTAGAGCTTGCTCCCTGGCTTACAATGGAGAAATAAGCATTGACTGAAACAACTTTAAAATGAATCATCAGGAGGAGAAATTGTTTAAGTTCTATTGGTTATAATGTTGTCAGGGCTCAAGTCACGTGAAGTAATGTGGTGAGAAATTATAGAGACTTAAGAAATTTTAGTCCTTAAAATTTCAAGTCATAAAAATAAAGCCGGGTGGTGCAACGTTGGCTAAGTAGCGGAATTCTCACCTGCCAAGCCAGAGACCTGGGTTCGATTCCCAGAGCCTGCCCATGCAAAAAAATATATATATGTATATATAAAGGCTTAAAAACTTAATTTCATTATTTCCTTTTTTAAGGGTAAATAAATCTGTGGAAGCATTTAGTCCAGTGAATACTTAGACTTGCTTTCTAGTCTATGTATTTCCCCTTCCTAGTAGAAATATATGAATAAGCTTTAAATTATATTGAGTTCCTCAGAAAGTTATCTTCAGAGTCAACAAGTTCTCCATTTTCTGTCACATGTGTAATGTTTGCTGAGTGGACTCCTAGGCTCCGTAGGTTCCAGCTGGTAAAGGGGTGGGTGGGCGTAGTAATGGGAGTGGTCTGCTAGGGTTTGCTGTTGTGGTTGTTGATCCCTAATCCCTTAATCTTTCATGTCTTCCTTCCTCGTTGGCAGCAAAGCACAATTGTGTGCCACAATCGAGTGGACCCCAATGGTTCGCGGTATCTGCTGGGAGACATGGAAGGACGGCTCTTCATGCTGCTTTTGGAGAAAGAGGAACAGATGGATGGCACTGTCACCCTCAAGGATCTTCGTGTGGAACTCCTTGGAGAGGTAAAGGGCTTGCTATTCTGCTGCTGAGTTCTCGTAGGTGCCTTACGACCGCAGATGTATGGACCCACGTTATGCCCCAGGGGATTATGGGACTTTCTTAAGGTATTGACACTTAGTGATAAACCCTGTCAGTCCTGCTCTGGAAGTGATTTTTGAAGAAGTTAGATGTTGGGGAATCTCATAAGCAAAAAAAGAAAGGGAGGGAAACAGGAAAGGATGCAGTCTAGAATTACAGATAAGTCTATGCTGATAATCAATTCTGGGAGGAGGTTCCCCAAAAGCTTTAAATTCTGTAGGGAATTTTAAAGGTATTTTAATTGTCTTGTGCAGACTGGAGCTGTTGAATTAAAATTGTTTGGAGCAGGCAAGGTAAAGTTTCTGAGTGGAGGGATGTGAAGTCACAAACTTCACAGGTTGGGGAAGACTTGTTTAGTGTGACCTAGGAATTTGAAATGGAGGATTGTATCCTGAAGTGTAACTGCAGTTGTCTGAGGAGTAGATAGGACAGTGTCTGGATCGCCCATGGAGTCCATTCTGACTCCTTTCACGCCAGTGCTTTTCTTCCAGACCTCTATCGCTGAGTGCTTGACGTACCTGGACAATGGTGTTGTGTTTGTCGGGTCACGCCTTGGTGATTCCCAGCTTGTGAAGGTGAGAACCTTTTTTTGCTCTTCTGGCTTCTTTTTCTTCATCAAGTTTCTCCTCTGTTTGATGCCTCTCAGGATTTCTGCAGTTCATCCCCATCCCTCCTATCCAGCTTTCTACCTGTCTGACCCATTGTCTATCCTGGCTAAGCTCTTTGACCCAAAGATTTATTGTATAAGTCTGCCAGGCAAGGTGGTGGGTGCTGTGGATACAATGGCGAATGAGATTCAGCTTCTACCCTCAAATAGGTCATGATCTAATATACTGGATCCCCTCTAGAATATGAATATTTTGGATCTTCTCTGCAGAAAAATATTTGTGGGTATTTTAAGTTAATTTTGAAAATGCATTGTTTCTCTGAAATCCACCCATAGAACTCCAGATTAGAAATCCCTAGTGTGTCTCCTATAGGAAAACCACGTCCCTAGGTCAACAGTCCCCTTCTAGGGACATCTTGTGGAGCACAGGAAGGGCAGATCTAGTAGGATTGAGAGTTTCATTTGTATGATAAGCAGCTTTTTAGGGTGGTCTTTTAGGGACGTTCCTGGACTAATTTTGTTCTTTCTTCTTAGCTCAACGTTGACAGCAATGAGCAAGGCTCCTATGTGGTGGCCATGGAAACCTTTACCAATTTGGGACCCATTGTGGACATGTGTGTGGTGGACCTGGAGAGACAGGGGCAAGGGCAGGTAAAGGGGGTCAGCCTGGGGGATAGATATTTCGTATGTCCCCTCACACTGTGTCCTTCTAGCTTTGCGTATCTGGAATGGGGAGTGCACATTGAAAGATATTTTTTAAGAGCCTCATCACTAATCCCAGTGGTGCAAGGACAGGTACCATTTTTTGTTTGCTCCTCTTGTTCTGCCATGTACTTTATATTCACTATCTCTAAGCCCCCCCGGTAGACAGGGTTTCTTTACCATTTCACAAAAGAGCAAACTTAGGGTTGAAAAAGATTGAATAACTTGTCCAAAGTCACATCTAATAAAGACAGGCTTGGCTCCAGATTCTGTACTCTTTGTATTAAACTAGGATTCCAAGGATCTAAACAAGCTTGCTGGGATCAGTGGTAGGAGCTTTTATTTCTTGGACCAGCACAACCTGTCTGCTTAGTAAATTTGAGAGACTTTGGAGATCAGCCTCTGCTAAGTCTGCATATTCAGTCATAGCTCCGCAATAAGGATTCTTGGAATTAGGCATCGCTTCTTTATTTTCTGGGTATCAGTATGATGACTCCAGCCTCCTGAAAGGATTATTTTAGAAACCTTTTCTCTACTTGCAGCTGGTCACATGCTCTGGGGCTTTCAAAGAAGGTTCTCTGCGAATCATCCGGAATGGAATTGGAATCCACGAGCATGCCAGCATTGACTTGCCAGGCATCAAAGGTAACCTTTTGGTGGACATAAGATGCAGAACTTAATTGGGTGACCTTGACCTTTGGCCTCATTACACATCATGAAGACACTTCATTGGCAGCTGGGATGAATAAAAAAATGTCATAATGAAAAATTATGTGGTAGAAGCTTAAGCCTACTTAAACAGGTACAAAAGTAAACTTAAGAAAGAATACTGTCGGCTAAAATTGGGTAGTGGAGTAGAGGAGAGGGGGAGGAAAAGATTACATTGCCTTATATATGGGAACTGATAGAATACTTAAAGAGGGGTCTGAGGGCATCATATAAAAAGGTATAGGTATAAAGATAACTTCTAGAACAAAAGTACGTGTTCCTTAATTCTAGAACTACAGTAGTAAAAAAGGTAAAAAAAACTACAGAATGAAAGATTTTTATAATATATAAATAGGAAACATAGCCTAAAATAATATGACAGAATTGATATCAAATATATGTCAATAAATGCAAATGGGCTGAACTCAACTGATATAAGATGATCAAATTGAATTGTAAGCAAAACCTACTCAAAGTTGTATGTAGGAGGCATATCAAAATAATTCAGAATATCAAAAATAGGATATGAAAAGATGAAAAACGAAATAGAAGTATATGAATTAGGAAGGAAGAGAACATATAGTTACAAACCCAAGAGAATCAACTAGGAAACTACAGACAATAAGAGAATTCATTAAGTACCAGATATAAAATTAATGTACAGAAATCAATGGCTGTCATTTCAACATAGAAGATACAGTGGAGCAAAAGAGGCAATTAACATTAGCAACAGGAAGATAAAATACCATGGAATAAATTTAACAAGAAATGTGGGAAAACGTATGTAAGTAAAACTTGAAAATACTCTGAAAGGATTAGAAGACTAAATCAATCACATGAAAAAGACATCGCGAGATCTAACAGGAAGGGACAGAGTTTGGATTTCAGCTCAGGACTGACTCCAAAGTTTCTGCTCTTCCCCAGGTATTAGGCTGCCCCTTCTGTCAGTGAGCAGAGCTCAGTGTTGGTCTGTGGAATGGCTCTTAATCCTTGATCCTTGTTCCAGGTTTATGGCCACTGCGGTCTGACCCTAACCGTGAGACTGATGACACTTTGGTGCTCTCTTTTGTGGGCCAGACCAGGTAAGATGGGTCTGGTGCCAGCTTCAGGTGTTGGTGGGGGAGGTTGTGGGGAGTGGAGGAAGCTGGTCTGGCTGACCCAAGCCTTCCATTCTGTTGTAGAGTCCTCATGCTCAATGGAGAGGAGGTGGAAGAAACTGAGTTGATGGGTTTTGTGGATGATCAGCAGACTTTTTTCTGTGGCAACGTGGCTCATCAGCAGCTCATCCAGGTAATAATCGAGAAAGGTGCAGGTGCCATTTACTTGAATTTGACTTAGAGTGCAGGACAGCGTACCACTGGACCTTTAAACATAGTCCATTTTATTTCTTCTTTGCCAGTGTATGTATATTGTATTCATTTGTATTTCCTTTTGCAGACTGGCATCTGTAGATATATGGTTTGGGGTCCTGTTTACCACTGATTATGTCGTGTCTTCCAAGGGATTTAACATTTTTTTTTCATTATAATAGTAAAACATGCTTATGTGTAAAAGTTTAGGAAATGCTGAAAAGCACAAAAGAAGAAGGAAAAAAGTCATGATGCTGCCATCCAGATGTGCCTGCTGACAGCACTTCTCATGTATTATTATTTTGATTTCAGGAATTTTTATTGTCGAATATTACTGTAACTGCTTGTAGTATTTTTTCAACCGTTTTTTAGTTGTAAAATATAACATATATATATACACACAAAGAAAAGAAAGAAAAAGAACAATAATTTTCAAAGAATACTTCAACAAGCAGCTACAGAACAGTTCCCAGAGTTTGTCATGGGTTACCATGCCCTTCTAGCTACTCCAAAACACTGGCAGCTTTATCAGAGTCGTCATAATGAAATCATACACTATGTGTCCTTTAGTGTCTAACTTAATTCATCAGCATTATGTCCTCAAGTTTCATCCATGACATCATTTTATCTAAATGCTGCATAATATTCACATATTATTATGATGAGCTCTTATTTTGTTCTGGTCTTTATTAGAAATTTATCTGTGATGTGGGGGCAAGAGCCGTTTTGTGCTTGTCAAGCCTGAGAGTCTGATTTCTGAGCATCCTCTCGCTACCCAGCAGTTTGGAGTACCTCTGATGCTCTTCCGTGTTTTGCACACCCTCCTTGCCTTTTGAACTGTTTTCCACTCTGTGACTTTTGTCTTCCCCATGCAGGGCAGAGCACTTAGTTCCTAAGGATTAATTTTTGACCTCTGTCTTTTTTTTTTAATTTATTATTTATTAATTAAAAAAAATTAACAACAAACAAAAACATTAACATATCATTCCATTCTACATATATAATCAGTAATTCTTAATATCATCACATAGTTGTATATGCATCGATTTAGGAAAAGAAATATAAAGACAACAGAAAAAGAAATAAAACGATAACAGAAAAAAAAGATTATACATACCATACCCCTTACCCCTTGCTTTCATTTATCACTAGCATTTCAAACTAAATTTATTTTAACATTTGTTCCCCCTATTATCTATTATTTTTTTATTTTTAAAAAATTTTTTATTAATTAAAAAAAATTACAAGAAACAAACATTCCCAACACATACACTCAGCAGTTCACAATATCATCACATAGTTGCATATTCATGATCATGATCATTTCCCAGAACATTAGCATCAATTCAGAAAAAGAAATAAAAAGACAACAGAAAAATATAACAAACAGAAAAATTTTACAGGCCATACCCCTTACTGATCCCTTTCATTGATCACTAGCATTTCAAACTAAATCTGTTTTAACATTTATTCCCCCTATTATTTATTTTTATTCCATATGTTCCTCTCATCTGTTGACAAGGTAGATAAAAGGAGCATCAGACACAAGGTTTTCACAATCACACAGTCACATTGTGAAAGCTATATCATTAGACAATCATCATCAAGAAACATGGCTACTGGAACACAGCTCTACATTTTCAGGCTGTTCCCTCCAGCCTCTCCATTACATCTTGGATAAGAAGGTGATACCTATTTAATGCATAAGAATAACCTCCAGGATAACCTCTCGACTCTGTTTGGAGTCTCTCAGCCATTGACACTTTGTCTCATTTCACTCTTCCCCCTTTTGGTCCAGAAGGTTTTCTCAATCCCTTGATGCTGGGTCGCAGCTCGTTCTAGAGTTTTTCTTAATCCCTTGATGCTGAATCTCAGCTCATTCTGGGATTTCTGTCCCACTCTGCCAGGAAGATCCACACCCCTGGTAGTGATGTCCCACGTAGACAGGGGGAGGGTGGTGAGTCTGCTTGCTGTGTTGGCTGGAGAGAGAGGCCACATCTGAGCAACAAAAGAGGTTCTCTTGGGGGTGACTCTTAGGCTTAATTTTAAGTAGGCTTGACCTATCCCCTGTGGGGTTAAGTTTCATATGAACAAACCCCAAGACTGGGGGCTCAGCCTATAGCTTTGGTTGTCCACACTGCTTGTGAGAATATCAAGAATTCAACTTGGGGAAGTTGAGTTTTCCCCCGTTCTCACCATTCCCCGAAGGGGACTTTGCAAATACTTTTCCACTCACTGATCAAATCACTCTGGGATTCATCCCAGACAACTCTGGACAAACCAACAAAATCTCATGTCCTATACAAAGTTCCATGTACTTAAGGTGTTCAATCAACTATCTACATAAGTTATATTAGGAGATGCACTAGTCAAAGTATAGATTTGTACCAAATAAACATTTTTTGCTTTAGTCTCACACATAAGGTAAAATTTTAAAATATTAAGTACCATCTATTTTCAGCACACTGCAGTAATGACATTCTTTTGTTCTTCCTCATGCAAAAACATTTTTAAAATTTGTACATTTAGTCACTATCATTATACACTCTAGGCATTCCTAGATTACACCATCTCAATCTTTATCGTCTATCTTTCTTTGTGATTTCATTTATGCCTCAGCCCTCCTCCCTCTGTCATTCTCATATGCAGCTTCATTCAGTGTTTTAACATAATTGTATTACAGTTAGGTAATATTGTGCTGTCCATTTCTGAGTTTTTATATTCAGTCCTGTTGCACAATCTGTCTTCCTTCAGCTCCAATTACCCAATATCTTACCCTATTTCTATCTCCTGATGGTCTCCGTTACCAAGGAAATATTCCAAGTTTATTCACTAATGTCAGTTCATATCAGTGAGACCATACAGTATTTGTCCTTTTGTTTCTGGCTAATCACACTCAGCATAATGTCCTTAAGGTTCATTCATGTTGTTACATACTTTATAACTTTATTCTGTCTTACAGCTGCATAATATTCCATCTTATGTAAATGTCACAGTTTGTTTAGCCAACTGTCTGTTGATGGACATTTTGACTGTTTCCATCTCTTGGTAATTGTTAATAATGCTGCTATAAACATTGGTGTGTAAATGTCCATTTGTATCCTTGGCCTCGTGTTCTTTGAGTAGAGACAGCATATAGATGGGTCCTGTTTTTTAATCCATTCTGCCAGACTATGTCTTTTGATTGGAGAGTTTAATCCATTAACATTCAGTGTTATTACTGCATGGGTAGTACTTTCTTCTACTATTTTGCCTTGTGGATTTTATATGTCATATCTAATTTTCCTTCTTTTTACCTTTACTCATAGTCTTCCTTTCTACACTCTTCTCCACACCACTCTCTGCCATCTTCGTATCTGTCTCTAGTGCTCCCTTTAGTATTTCTTGCAGACCTGGTGTCTAGGTCACAAATTTACCTCTGTCTTTTTATCCACTGAACTTCTTTTAACCAACAGGCAGTGGTAGACTTGGCAAAATTGGAGGGGAGGTCTTGACGTGTGGACCAAATGTAGGAGGTGCGCAGATACTAAGTCATTGCTTTGCCAATATTTTCAAACTGTTGACCTCGAAACTGGCACCAACTCATGCATCTATTAGGCTTTAAACTAACACCACCCCCATAAGCTTTCCTTCCTAAATGTAAACTCACTCTTCTTTTATTTCAATGATAAAGCTAATTTATAAAATATAATTTCAATACAATTTTTTAGTCTTTTCTAAAAAATCTTAAATGATTTTAATGGTTCGTGCACAGGAAAGAACTTGGATATTTTAGAAATCTGATTTTTTGGGTTGGCAAAAACTGTTGCACTTGATGGCCATAGCATTTTACTCCATTGATAACTTCCCACAAGATGCTTTTTTTTTTTTTCGAGCCTCAATCAAATGAAATAATCCTTTTTTTTTTTATAGCTGTAGGTATGTAAGCTATAAACTGCTTTAAGTCATTCTCCTTTAGGGGTTCATCTAAAAATGACATCTGTGGTAATCATTGATGGACTTTATGGGAAAAAAAGTATCTGCATGGCAGAAGAGGAATGAGGTGGCTTATTCTTAGGACCGACCCCTCTAGGGCGGCACTTATCACCTTTCCGCTCCTGCATTGATCCCTGCAGGTGTTTGGAGATATCTTTCCTTTCTGTAGATCACTTCAGCATCTGTGAGATTGGTCTCTCAAGAACCCAAAGCTCTAGTCAGTGAATGGAAGGAGCCTCAGGGCAAGAACATCAGCGTGGCTTCCTGCAACAGCAGCCAGGTAGTGGTGGCCGTGGGAAGGGCCCTCTACTATCTGCAGATCCATCCTCGGGAGCTCGGACAGATCAGGTGTGTGTTTCTCTGTCTGTGCTTCTCTCCCTGGTTCTCTGGAACCTCTTTGATCCATGGGTTCCTTTCTCTGCCATATTCCTCTTTTGTCCAGCCATACTGAGATGGAACATGAGGTGGCCTGCTTGGACATCACCCCATTAGGGGACAGCAGTGGGCTGTCCCCTCTTTGTGCCATCGGTCTCTGGACAGACATCTCGGCCCGTATTTTGAAACTGCCTTCTTTCGAACTACTGCACAAGGAGATGCTGGGTGGAGGTGTGTGTCTTTTGGATGCCTGGGTTGGGATCAGATTTGGAAATACGAAACAAGAACTTACCATACCCCTTTCCCACAGAGATCATCCCTCGCTCCATCCTCATGACCACCTTTGAGAGTAGCCACTACCTCCTTTGTGCCTTGGGAGATGGGGCACTTTTCTACTTTGGGCTCAACATCGAGACAGGTGAGTCTAGCACTTTGCTGGTGGGCCTCTCCGAGACATAGAGTGTTGAAGTTGTGCAGAGGTTTCTGCCTCAAGGTGCTGCTTTTGCACCTTCACAATCCAGCTCTTTGTCCTGTTTTCCTTTGCTTCCTTCTTTCTCTCGATGCTGTTCTTTCCGTAGGCCTGTTGAGCGACCGCAAGAAGGTGACGCTGGGCACGCAGCCCACAGTGTTGAGGACTTTCCGCTCTCTTTCCACCACTAACGTCTTTGCCTGCTCCGACCGCCCAACTGTCATCTACAGCAGCAACCACAAACTGGTCTTCTCCAACGTCAACCTCAAGGAGGTGAACTACATGTGTCCCCTCAACTCAGATGGCTATCCTGATAGGTGAGCCTCCTCCTTCTTCAGCAGGAGCCACCTAGAGCATCTTAATGCGTTTCTGAAGCCCTTCTCCCCCACCACCCTCCCTTACCCCCAGTCTCTTTCCCATGTCAAAGTCAGTAAATAGCTGTGATGGGAAGAATAGAGCAGAGTTTCTCAAATCCAGTCTAGCTTCCCGTTAAAAACAGCTGGGAAACTTCTTTAAAAATACAGATTTTTTTTTTAATCTTCCCTCAGATTTTGGTTTAGTAGGTCTGAAATTGGGTCCTAGAACCTGTAGTTTCAGAAAACCTCTCGGGGATACAGATGATTAACCAAGTTTAAGAACCCACAATTTATAGATGATTATGTATTCCCCTCTAGCAGAAGTTATCAAAATGTGGTCCTGGGACCAACAGCAGCAGCACTACCCGGGAGCTCATTATTAATGCAAATTCTTAAGCACTGCTTGGTAGCTCATTATTACTGCACATTCTTAGGCCCTACCTCGGCCCCACTGAACCAGAAACTCTGGTGCTGGGAACAGCAGTCTGTGGTTTAACAAGCTCTCCAGCAGATTCTAAAAGAGCAGTTAGCTTTTATACTTCACCTTGGCTACACACTGGTATTAACTGAAAAGCTTTAAAAAAACACCCAGCTTACACCCATCCAGACCAATGAAATAAAGAATTTCTTGGGGGGTGGGGGTGGAGCCAGGCATCAACATTGTTTAGTTGTCCCGCGTAAGTTTTAACATAGAGTCAAAGTTGAGAACCACTGCCCTGGAGTAAGCTGGTGTAAACTTCTGCCTTGTTTTTCTTCCCTTTGCGAAGTTGCCTTGTAGAATCCTTTCCTTCCTTGGGTTTACTCAATCTAAACCCAGACCCTTCTTTCCAGCCTGGCACTGGCCAACAACAGCACCCTCACCATCGGCACCATCGACGAGATCCAAAAGCTGCACATTCGCACAGTGCCACTCTACGAGTCTCCCAGGTAAGGACAAGGGTAGGAGGGCTGCAGAAGGATGGCGATGGTGATTTAGACTTCAGACTTTTTCTGAGAGGCATTGTTGTTCCTTACTTGTTCTGCAGGAAGATCTGTTATCAGGAGGTATCCCAGTGTTTTGGGGTCCTCTCTAGCCGTATTGAAGTCCAAGACACAAGTGGGGGCACGACCGCTCTGAGGCCCAGTGCCAGCACCCAGGTGAGGCTCGTGGACAAAGAGATGACAGTAGAGCAGGGCCAGCAGACATTTTTTTGGTAAGGGTCAGATAGTAAATATTTTTCGCTTTGCAGGCCATATGATCTTAGTTACAACTACTCGGCTCTGCCATTGTAGCACAAAAGCAGCTGTAGACCGTAAGTGAACAAATGGGCATAATGGCTGGGTTCCAGTAAAATGTTTATTTGCAGAAACAGGCAGTGGGCCAGATTTGGCTTCTTCTTTAGAGGTTTCAGAAGAATTTGGGAATAAAAGGGTCACTTAATGATTTTGCTACTCATGTCCCCACAGGATGAATACTTTTCTCTTGTCATCAGTTTGGGTTGTGGGCTTGTGTAATTGGGGGCAGAGTAGGTAAGAGCATGGAATTGGGAGTCTGACAGTGCTTGCTTCAAAGTTTTTGCTGTCTGTGTGGCTTCAAAGTTTATTGCTAGCTGTGTGACATTGGGCAAATCCAAGCTTCAGTTTGGGACAATAGAACAATCTAGAGCTGCACGTAGTAGGCTCAAAGGAGAAATTATCTGATCATTTTCTCCCATATATCCGCTGCCTTTCTTCCTTCCAAACATCTGCAGTAGGACTGCTCCCTTAATCCAGAGAAGAACAGCTTTACATTTTTCTTTCTATTTGAAGTACTCCCCTACTCTACTCAGTGAGAGGAGTGGAGTCTGTCATTTTACTTGGTTCCTTGGATTCCTCTTTAGTTTGCTTGAAACATCTCTGTTTTTATGAACTTTATTGACACTTACACTCTTGTAGCATTTTGGTCTAATACATCAATTTCATATGTAATTTGGATCCTTATCCTGGATTCATATGTCCTCTGTGAAACACTCTATTCTGCAAGCTGCCAGTCTTCAAAATTCTTTTTGTTCAGATGCCACCCTCAGTTCTCTGATACTCTCTCAGAGATCCCTCCACACTGATCCCTTCTCAGTGCCCATTCTGCTTTGGAGAGGGATGACATAAATTCTCTTTGTTCTCAGGCCCTGTCCAGCAGTGTGAGCTCCAGCAAGCTGTTTTCCAGCAGCACTGCTCCTCATGAGACCTCCTTCGGAGAAGAGGTGGAGGTGCACAACCTCCTTATCATTGACCAGCACACCTTCGAAGGTGCAAATGAGCTCTTGCTATCATTTTTATCTGTAGCTTCCTTAAACGAGGTACTCTGGGTTCTCATACATTCCAACATTTAATCATATGGCAGACCCTCCAAGAGGAGGAGAAAGGAAGGGTGGGACCTCTCTGAGTTGCCAGTGAGTTTGCAGTATTGGACATCCTGACGTCTTTAGTGATTGGTGAGGGATGGCAGGGGGCGCTTGCCCTGTGACACCAGAGTGTGGTTACAGCTGAGCTGTGAGTCATAAAGAAATATAGGATGACATGTGCCCGAGGATGCAGACGGGGTATAACCAAGCAATGTCTTCTCTGCTGCCCTTCTAGTGCTTCATGCCCACCAGTTTCTGCAGAATGAGTATGCCCTCAGCCTGGTGTCCTGCAAGTTGGGTAAAGACCCAAACACATACTTCATTGTGGGCACAGCCATGGTGTATCCGGAAGAGGCGGAACCCAAGCAGGGCCGTATTGTGGTCTTTCAGTATTCAGATGGTAAGTGGACAGCCAGTCTCCGACTTCTGGCAGGTGTGCAATTTTGGGAAAGCAAGCAGACTGGGAGCCTCAGTTAAGCGGTAGATGTACTTGGGTTAATTACTGTGGAGAGACATTCCTTCCTTCTTCAGTATTAATGGTGAGATCTGCTGGCGCCAGTAAGCAAAGAGGCACAGGTGAAGTCTAGGTTGTGTTCTTCCTCCTCTTGACTTTGAAAGGTAGATTAAAAGGGAAGAGATGAATGATAGGAGCATCTAGTAGCCAAATTGAGAGCTAAGAACCCTGTTCTAGTTTGCTACCTGCCAGAATGCAATATATCACAAACAGAACAGCTTTTAAAAAGGGGAATTTGATAAGTTACAAGTTTACAGTTCTAAGGCCGAGAAAATGTCCCAATTAAAACAAGTCTATAGAAATGTCCAATCTAAGACATCCAGGAAAAGATACCTTGGTTCAAGAAGGCCAGTGAAGTTCAAGGTTTTTCTCTCTCAAGTGAGGAGGCACATGGCAAACACAGGGTTTCTCTCTTGGCTGGAAGGGCATATGGCAAACATGGCATCATCTGCTGACTTTCTCTCCCGGCCTCCTGTTCATGAAGCTCCCTGGGAGGCGTTTTCCGTCTTCATCTCCAAAGGTCGCTGACTGGTAGACTCTGCTTCTCATGGCTATGTCGTTTTTCTCTGCTCTCTCTGAATCTCCCTCTTTCTCCAAAGTGTTTCTTCTGTTTATAGGATTCGAGTAAACTAGTCAAGACCCACCTAGAATGGGTAGAGACACATCTCCACCTAATCTAACTTAACAACTACTCTTGATTGAGTTACATCTCTAGGGAGATAATATAATTAAAATATCAAACATACAGTACTGAATAGGGATTAGAAGAAATGGCTGGATTTATAAAATGGGATTAGGATTAAAATGTGGCTTTTGTAGGGTACATACATCCTTTCAAACCGGCATCAACCCCAAATTTGTTTTCTGCTTAAGCATTTAGCCATTTAGGTCCTTTTCAGTTTATGCATTGTGTGTTATTTTCTCTGTATCTTTTTCATCTCCCACATCCAAGATGGTTCTAAAGACTAGCTGTCAGCCCAGAAATCTCAGATCAGATGGCTGAGATGGAGTTTGGCCTCCGCTTGGAAGCACCTAGAACTTGAGAGACATATCTGGAGCTTCAGAATGGGAGGCACATTGTGGAATATCTGCACATTGCCTCAGGGCTCATATCTTAGTTGGTAGTTGACTCCAGTATACACTGACTCTGTTTCCCACTTCTCAGATGAGTGCTTTGAGCCAGAGGGGAAACCAGAGAATTCTTTTGACTGGGTAGAGTGTGGGTTCATAAAGGAGACCCATGAGTATCTTTTTTTTTCTCCCACAGGAAAACTTCAAACTGTGGCTGAGAAGGAAGTGAAAGGGGCTGTGTACTCTATGGTGGAATTTAATGGGAAGCTGCTAGCCAGCATCAACAGCACGGTGAGACCCATTCCACTTTGAATAGTATACCTCGGGTTGCGTACATTTGTCTGAAGTGCATGTCTCCCCTAGTTTCCAGGGGCTGCTGTGTGTCAGATTTTAGGGATAACAAAGTAATGGATCTGGAAGATGTGGATCTCTAAGCTGGGTGTCAGTTGTCAGACTTGTCTACACAAGCCCCTTTGTATATCTGAACGTAATTGTGGGGATTGAGGAAGGGGTGAGACGTATGGACCCTGCACTCAGAGTGTAATAATACTTTAAGAATATTTTATTCATGTGGACCAAAATGAGCCAAACTGTATTTTCCTGAGCATATCCCTGAAATATTAGTCCTGTGAAATATTCCATTTCTTTTTGCCATGACCCTGTATCTCCCCTTGCAAAAATAATAATCGTATGTGCATTTGATTAAAGAGGTTCATGGTTAAGTAAGTTTGGGAAAATGCTGTATACTAGAGCTTCACCTTGCATCATAGTGTATACAGATGCTAAAAGGTCCTAAAGACTTTAAAGTGAGGGTTTCTAGTCATTTGTACGCTCATTTGTTTATTCAAAAAATATTAATTAAACACTTGCTCTGTGCCAGGCACTGTTTTGGTAGTTGGGATATAGTAGAGACAGTGAACAAAGGGCTTCCCTTCTGGAGCTTATGAACAAATGAGTAAATAGTACGATGATAAACACATGGTGAGAAATAAAATGAAGCAAGAGGCTAGAGGTGTGTGTGGGAGGTGGGGGTATAGATTTCATCTCAGATGGTCAGGAGCATCTTGCTGATAAAGTGGTATTTGGGCAGGTATCTGAAGGAAATGAGGGAGTGAGCCGTGCCTGTGTCTGGGGTAGAAAAGGGCACTTGCCTGAGTGGGAGTGAACTGATGGTGTGTTGGGAGAGAAGTCAGGGAGGAGCCAGGGCCAGACCAGGTAGAGCCTGGTGGTCTGCCTTGAGGCTTTTGGGTCTTACTCTGGGTGATGGAGGCCTTTGGAGGGTTTGAGTGAAGGAGTGACATGATTGGATTTGTATCTTCAAAGGATCGTTTGGCTTCTTGGAGAAGGTTGAGGGGGTCAGGGGTTGGAGCAGTGAGATCAGTTAGGGGATTCTTGTAAAAATCTAGAAAGAAGCTGATGTTTGTTGGGACCAGGGCAGTGATGGAGGAGAGGGTGAAGAGTAGCTGGATTGTGCATGTATTATATTGGTAGGGTGGATGGGATTTGGTGCTGGATTGGAGGTGAAGTTGAGAGAGCAGGGGAAAAATAAAGGGTTTTGGCTTAAGCAACAGGAAGAATGGATTTGCTATTTACTCATATGGGGAAAATTGTGAGTGGAATAAGTTTGGAGAAGAAACCAGAGTTGTTTTTTTTTTTTTTAATACAATTTTATTGTGATATATTCACACACCATATAATCCATCCAAAGTATATGATCAGTGGTTCACAACATCATCATATAGTTGTGCATTCATCACCACAATCAATTTTAGAACATTTTCCTTACTCCACAACAAGAAATAAAAATAAAAAAGAAAACCCAGAACATCCCATACCTCTTAACCCCCCCATTATTATTATTTTTGTTTGTCTTTATTTTGTTACTCATTTACCCATACGCTGGTAAAGGGAGTGTCAGTCACAAAGTTTTTACATGATAAAAGCTATATAGTTATACAATCATTATCAAAGATCAAGACTACTGGATTACAGTCAATTTCAGTTATTTCCATCTAGCTATTCTAGAAACTAAAAAGAAATATCCATGTAATGAGTCATTAGTCATAATCATTTGTTAAATCGTTTAAGTTCTCAATTATACCTCCTCCCTGTCATTTGATAATGCAATCTTCAGGGATGTCTGGGTAGTGACCATTTTCACTTCTTTGTGCTGCAAAGGGGTGAGAGGTTTGGTTTTGGACATGCCAAGTTTCAGTGATTACTAGTTATCTAAGTGGAGATGTCAGGCAGTTAGCTGGATTAGACAAGTATGGAATCCAGGGGAAAGGTTGGCTGGAGATAGTGGGGCAGTTACTAGGTAACATTTAGAGGTAGAAGTTTGGTTGACATCACCTAATGCCTGAGAGTGGATAAAGAAGAGTTCTGAAGATTGAGCCCTGGGTCCCTCCAGCATTTAAAAAGTCAGAGCTATGAGGAAGATCCAGTCAGTCAGAAATGGGTAACTGGGGAAGGAGAGAACCAAGAGAGAACAGTGTACTGGAAGTCAAGGAAAGAAAGATTTCTAGTAGGAGGAAACTGAAAATAACAGCAAAAATGCAGATACCTCTGGGAGCATAAGAATTGTTGTTGCTTTTAACAATGTGGAAGTCAGTGGTGACCTTGACCAGAACCATTTTGGTTGCTGGGTGGGGATGAAAGCCTGTCTGGAATGGATTAGACTCAGACTGGGAGAGGATAGGCAGTGTAGAAAACCTTCTCAAGGAGTTTGGCGGTAAAGAATAGAGTGAAAGGGTGGTAGCTAGAGGGAGATTTCAGGACGAGAAGGCTTTGTTGGTGGTGGTTTTTAAGATGGGAAATATTACAGCATATTTCTGTGCTGATTAAAAAGAGCCATTAAGAAGGGAAGACATGCTGAAACCAAGGCAAGAGGGAGCTGGAATCCAGTGCGCAGTCGTGACCTTAGATGAGAGAAAAGGGGAAAGTATTTGGGTGCAGATGATGGAAGCAGGGGGGAATCTCTTTTGATTGTACCCATCTTCTCTGTAAAATCGCTGAGGAAAGATGGAAGGGGGGAGGTATTGGGGGTTAGAAGAGAGTGGAGAAGGTTTGACTTCATCGTTTTAGGAGACCAGAATAGTGAATGTACTAGGAAGATGGTGAGTGAGATGTGTGAGCTGACTTTCAGTCAGTGGTTTTGAATTTAATATGTGACCAGTCATCCTGCTTGATTGTTTTTCCCTAGCTGCTGTCGAAGATTAGTATTTAACCGGGCTTGGGGTTTTGTTGGGTGAGCATGATAGAGAGAGGGACAAGGGAGTTGAGAGTGTGTAAGATAATGATTAAAGTCATGGAACCCCAAGTATTTGAAAAAAGATGAAACCGCAGACATGAGGTTATGAGGCGGTGTGGTTATTTGTATGGCAGTCTCTAAGGGATGACTGTAGGAGTAGACAAGATAAGTCAGGGACGGGGGTCAAAAAAGTAAGAGGTTAGGGTATTAGAAAAATCTAAAGATCTCTGTAAATATTAGTGTCACCAAGAATAATAGAAATGTGTAGTAAAAGAGTGGCAGTGAGCCAAGTGTTACAGAGAGAGTGTGTGTGTGGGGGGGGGGAGTGTAGAAGACTGTGTCAAGAAGTAATAGTAGGAATATATAGTCTGGTGACGTGAGCTTCAACTTGGGGATTAGTGAGGAGAAAAGGATGAAGTGTAAAAGAACAGGTGAGGAGGTGCACGGCTCACACCTCTAGTCCCATGATGTGAAGACTAAGAGGAGAGAAAACAGTCAAGTTACAAGGGCCACAGGTTTCTCATGAAAGAGCTTCTTTTCAGTTAGAGTAAGAAGGTGAAGGGACCCAGCAGGGAAAAGATTGCCTGAGACTGACTGTGTTCCAGAAGATCGAGTGATGGATGAAGGAATTGGGGTGGGGTGGCATGCCAGGTGAGATCGAGAGCTTTTTAGAGCAGGGCTGTCTAGTAGAAATATCACATGAACTAACATATATATTTTAAGTTTTTTAGTGGCTGCATTAGCAAAAGTAAAAAGCAGGTGACCATGCTGGCTCAGCAGGCAGAGTTTTCACCATGCCATGCTGGAGACCAGGGTTTGATTCCTGGTGCCTGCCCATGCAAAAGGAAAAAAAAAAAAAAAAAAAAGCAGGTGAAATGAATTTTAATGTGTTTTATGTAATCTCATGTATCTAAAATTTTCAGCATGAGATTAATATGAAAAGTTGTTGGGATGGCTTATATTTCTTTTCGTGCAAAACCTTTTTTAGTTAATATTTTTAGCGTTGAATGCAAACATTCTTGACATGCAAACATTCTATACCTGGTGTACAATCAGTGGCTCATATTATCATCACATTGTTGTATATTCATCACCATGATCATTTCTTAGAACATTTGCATCACTCCAGAAAAAGAAAAAGAAAAAACTCATACATACTATACCCCTTACCCCTCCCTCTCATTGACCGCTAGTATTTCCATCTACCCAATGTATTTTAACCTTTGTTCCCCC
The DNA here is from genome assembly GCF_023851605.1 of Tamandua tetradactyla. Taxonomy (NCBI): domain Eukaryota; kingdom Metazoa; phylum Chordata; class Mammalia; order Pilosa; family Myrmecophagidae; genus Tamandua; species Tamandua tetradactyla. The sequence goes on from NC_135335.1 coordinate 13,834,336, forward strand.
TATTTTTTTTCTATACCCCTTACCACTCCCTTCCATTGATCACTAGTATTTCAATCTACTCAATTTATTTAACCTTTGTTCCCCCTATTATTTCTTTCTTTTTTAAACATAACAGCATACAAACATGAACATTCTCACCATATGACCATTCCATTCATGGTATATAATCAATAATTCGCAATATCGTCACATAGTTGTATATTCATCACTGTGATCATTTCTTAGAATATTTGCATTAATTCAGAAAAAGAAATAAAAAGAAAAAAGAAAAAAACTTCTACATACCATACCCTTTACCCCTCCCTCTCATTGATTGCTAATATTTCCATCTACCCAATGTATTTTAGCCTTTGTTTCCCCTATTTTTTTCTATACCCCTTATCACTCCCTTTCATTGATCACTAGCATTTCAAGCTACTAAATTTATTTTAACATTTGTTCCCCCTATTTGTTTATTTCTTATCCATATATTTTTTACCCATCTGACCATACCATAGGTAAAAGGAGCATCAGACACAGGTTTTCATAATCACACAGTCACATTGTGAAAGCTGTATCATTATACAATCATCTTCAAGAAACACGGCTACTGGAACACAGCTGTACAGTTTCAGGCACTTCCCTCTAGCCTCTCTAATACACCTAAAACTAAAAAGGTGATATCTCTATAATGAATAAGAGTAACCTGGATAACCTCTTGAATCTGTTTGAAATCTCTCAGCCGCTGACATTTTATTTTGTCTTGTTTCTCTCTTTCCCTTTTGACTAGTGCATTTCCTAATATAACTTATGTAGACAGCGTAACTGAACATTATAAGCACATGGAACCTTGAGTAGGGCACAAGATTTTGTTGGTTTGTCCAGAGTGATGCCCCGATAACCCCCAGAGTGATTTGAACAGTGACCCACATTGCCAGGAAGGTCCACACCCCTGGGAATCATGTCATATGTAGAGAGGGGGAGGACGGTGAGTTTGCTTGTTGTGTTGGCTGAGAGAGAAAGGCCACATCTGAGCAACAGAAGCGGTTCTCTGGGGTGACTCTTAGACCTAATCTTTTTTTTTATTATGATCATTCCGTTCTACATATATAATCAGTAATTCATATCATCACATTGTTGCATATTCATCATCATGATCATTTCTTAGAACATTTGCATCAATTCAGAAAAAGAAATAAAAAGACTACAGAAAAAAATTCATGCATACCTTACCCCTTACCCCTCCCTTTCATTGATCATTAGCATTTCAGTCTAAATTTATTTTAACATTTGTTCCCCCTATTATTTTTTTTTCCATTTGTTTTACTCATCTGTTGATAAGGTAGATAAAAGGATCATCAGACACAAGGTTTTCACAATCACACAGTCACATTGTGAAAGCTATATCATTATACATTCATCTTCAAGAAACATGGCTACTGGAACACAGCTCTGCATTTTCAGGCAGTTCCCTCTAGCCTCTCCATTACATCTTGATTAACAAGGTAATATCTATTTAATGCATAAGAATAACCTCCAGGATAACCTCTCCACTCTGTTTGGAATCTCTCAGCCATTGACACTTTATTTTGTCTCATTTTGTTCTTTCTGCTTGTGGTCGAGAAGGTTTTCTCAGTCCCTTGATGCTGAGTCTCAGCTCATTCTAGGATTTCAGTCCCATGTTGCCAGGAAGGTCCACACCCCAGGGAGTCGTGTCCCATGTAGACAGGGGGATGGCAGTGATTTGCTTGTTGTGTTGGCTGGAGAGAGAGACCACATCTGAGCGACAAAAGAGGTTCTCTTGGGGGTAATTCTTAGGCCTAATTTTAAGTAGGCTTGACCTATCCTTTGTGGGGTTAAGTTTTATATGAACAACCCCCAAGATTGGGGGCTCAGCCTATTGCTTTGGTTGTCCCCACTTCTTGTGAGAATATCAAGAATTCAACTTGGGGAAGTTGAATTTTCCCCCTTTCTCACCAATCTCCCAAGGGGACTTTGCAAATACTTCTTTACTCACTGTTCAAATCACTCTGGAATTTATCCAGGCATCACACTGGACAAACCTACAAAATCTCGTACCCTATTCAAGGTTCCATGTACTTATGATGTTTAGTTAATCTATCCATGTAAGTTATATTAGGAATTGCACTAGTCAAAATACAAATTTTGTACCAAGTAAACATTTTTTGCTTTAGTCTCACACAGAAGTTGAAATTTTAAAATATGAATGACCATCTATCTTAACACTCAGCAATACTGACATACCTTTGTTCTTCCTCATGCAAAATCATTTTGTAATTTGTACATTTACTCACTAGCATTGTACACTCTAGGCATTCCTAAATTATACCATCTCAATCTTTATTGACTATCGTTCCTTCTGGTTTCTTACATACCCCCAGCCCTTCTCTATCATTCTCACATTCAGCTTCATTCAGTGTACTAACATTATAGTATTACAGTTAGGTAGTATTGTCTATCCATTTTTTAATTTTTACAATCATTCCTGTTGCACAATCTGTATCCCTTCAGCACCAATTACCCAATTTCTACCTTATTTCTATCTCCTGGGAACCTGTGTTCTTAACTGAAATTCTCCAAGTTCACTCATTAATGTTAGTTCATATCAGTTAGACCATACAGTATTTGTCGTTTTGTTTCTGGTTAATTTCACTCAGCATAATGTCTTCAAGATCCATCCATGTTGTTACATGCTTCATGACTTTATTCTGTTGTACAGCTGTATATTATTCCATCATATGTATACATCACAGCTTGTTTGGCTGCTTCATGTGAAAACTTTAAAATCAGTTGTGTATTTTATACTTGCCGCACATTTCAGTTTGAACTAGTCACATTTCAAATGCTCAGTAGCTACATTTGGCTAGTGACTACCATGTTGAACAGCGGAGGTCTAGAACCATATTGGAGAGTGGAGGTCTAGAACCTCTTGGGATGAGTTTCTTGGGTTCTTGGTGGTATGTGACCTTGGTCTAGACATCTTTCTGGTAAATGGTGATGGGGAGGCTGAGAGTGTGGAGTGTGAGAGTTTGGGGGTCTTTCAGGAGTGCATGGAGTTCTGGGGCCCCCTCTGTTCTCCCACTGTTGGAGGCATGGAATACTGGGCTCAGGTGAAGATGCAGAGCTCTGAAGTTACTCTTGGAGTACGTATATGCCTGTGGAGCTAGGGTTCTTTGGACACACCTTGAAAGATTGTGGCTTAATGCATTGTGCCCAGGAGTTGCTGTGTGTTCAGAGGTGGTGGGCAGGACTACCTGCACCCTGAAGGGTTTGCTAGGGAAGGCTTCTTGAGTGAGTAGAGTCTGTCTTCCTTGGATTAGACTGTGCCAAATATCAGTTGCTGGTTATAAAGCATCTTCATTCTTTTGGAGATTGTGGTTGTAACTGAAGAAGCATTGCAGTGGAGTAGAAAAAAGCAAGGTTTTTTGTTTTGTATTGTATGTGCAGGAGAGCTGGCCATAGAATCTATTTCTCTTGATTGCTTTAGTTATTTGACAATATTTCTGTGGTACTTTTCCATTCAGTTTTTTCTACTCATTGGGTCCACATCAGATGGTTGCAGGAAGGTGGTACAAGTTTTGAGAAGGGTTCAGGAAAGGTGGTGATCTTGTTCCTTTCTCATCAAGGAATTAGAGACTGATCTTACAAGAGATATTTCTGTAGGCCAGTGTTTACCAAATTTCAGTCACATCAAGACCATCTTTTGTCATAACCATAGTCTTACTTCCATTACTATTTACAAAATGTCTTATATAAAGGAAAACTACCACTAGTTTGATATACTAGCTCAATTTTCACCTTTCCACTAAAGTAAGTATGCGCTACTGAAATAAGAAATGTTCATCGAAGTACCACACAAAACCATTTCATATCCGGTTTGCACTTTGGCAGATTGTGGTGCAGATGGAAGATTGAGGGGTCGGGGGTTGCAGGAGAATCCAGGTAGAGTGAAACGCAGTTCCCTTAACAGGTGCGGCTTTATGAGTGGACTGCGGAGAAGGAGCTGCGCACAGAGTGCAACCACTACAACAACATCATGGCTCTCTACCTGAAGACCAAGGGCGACTTCATCCTGGTGGGCGACCTGATGCGCTCGGTGCTGCTGCTGGCCTACAAGCCCATGGAAGGGAACTTTGAAGAGGTAGTAGGGGCCAGCGGCTTGTCCACTTAAGCCGTGCTGGAAACTGCCCTTTGCCATGACCCCTGCATGTGTTTCTCTGGTGCTAAAGGATAGTCAAACCCTGTGGGGCAGAAACGTTTTCCCTGGCATGCATATCTGTAGAGAATAAGTATTTTTAGACACCCTAACTTGAACTCTGAGTAGGAGCCCTCTCTGGCCAATTGTAATCAAATTGGCTGCTTTGGCCAGAGATTGGGATGGGACTCTTTCCAGGGTAGTACATGCTAAACACAGAGCTGTATCTTCTATGGGGTGGGGTCATGGCTTCTGACGTTTTGGAAAGACAAGACCCAGAACTGTATTCCATTGAGACCCTGCTGATTGTGTTTTCTTATTTTACCCTATTTTAAGATTGCTCGAGACTTTAACCCCAACTGGATGAGTGCTGTGGAAATCTTGGATGATGACAATTTCCTGGGGGCCGAAAATGCCTTTAATTTGTTTGTGTGTCAGAAGGATAGGTGAGTGGCCAGCTGTGGCAGTGGTGGGGTGGTGCCACATATCCTAGATCTGTGAGCAATAAGGGTTTTGGGTTCTCTGTCAGGTTTAGGGCTGTTCTTCAGAAGTGGAATTTTTTCATGAGAATCGAAGGCTGCAAAATTGGCCTCTTCAGACTGGCTCCTCATTGTGGTGGGTGTCGACTCACTGTAGCGGCTCAGTACAGACTGTCCCCAGCATAGGGGTTCTCTATCACTGGGCCTGGTGGTGGAGACTGGAAGAGGCCATGCACATCTCTGATCCTGCCTTTCAGTGCTGCCACCACTGACGAGGAGCGGCAACACCTGCAGGAGGTTGGCCTCTTCCACCTGGGCGAATTTGTCAATGTCTTTTGCCACGGCTCTCTGGTCATGCAGAACCTGGGCGAGACTTCCACTCCAACACAGGGCTCGGTCCTCTTTGGCACAGTCAATGGCATGATTGGTAAGGTTAGCCCCTGCCGGGATATGTGCCCATACAAGTCTACCTGAGACCACCATTATGAGGGACTGGGAGGAGTTGAACACAGCCAAGAAGTTTACTAGAGGAGGCTGCAGCCACTGTGGCCCTCCTCGTGTTGCTTACCTGGGCTGCCCTTAATAGAGGACGCCTTCTCGGAGCTCCGGAGATCTCTGCAGCTTGTTGCCCCCTTGCCTTCCTTAGGGCTGGTGACCTCACTATCAGAGAGCTGGTACAACCTCCTGCTGGATATGCAGAATCGACTCAATAAAGTCATCAAAAGTGTTGGCAAGATTGAGCACTCCTTATATCCTTCCCAGAGAGCTGTGTTTCCCAAAGCTGCTGCTGGAAATTGCTGTCCATTTAAGAAATGTCTTAACTAGATGCCTGCAAGGAAATGAGTTAGTTTTTATTTTCAAACCTTTTCTTATGGACTATTTCAAATATATATAATAGCAGAGAGAGAATAGTATACTGAATTCCTACGTGGCTGTCACTCAGCTTCAACTGGCCCGTTCTGGAAGCATATATATGTGTCTGCCCCTGGTCTTCTTAGTGTTGCATGCCAAACAGTAAGTGTAGATTGTGACCTGGTAGCACATCCTTTCAGTGAATTTGTTGGGGGCAGCAGCATCTGAGGATCCTTGCTAGGAGAACTAGCAGAAGAGGGTAAAAAGTGAAGATGCCAAAAACTCGAGAGGTCTAAGAATCAGCCACCTTGGGACATCAGAATTCAAGCATTATTGGAAATTTCCATTTCTTGGGGGAGCCATAGAGAATCCTCCCCAGGCAGGAGTTGGGAGGCACTCTGGCCATGTGTTTGGGGTTGGCTACATCTCTATTAGAATGGAATGTGGTTCAGTCCAGCTCTAGCCAGGGAATAGAAGATGGGCTGATGTGTTGGATATTAGCAGAACTTTGCTCATGCCTAACTCACTGAACTTCAGTTTATTCATCTTTGAAACATCAGGGTAAGCCTTAGACCCGTGGTTCTCACCAGGCATGCACATCAGGTTCACCATAGCACTTATGAAAACACGTCCAGGCTTTACTCTAATAGCATCTGATAACACAAGTTGAGAACACTAGTTGGGTCAAGTAATAATTTTCTCTTTCTTTCAATTCTAAACATGTCCTAAAAGCAGTGTTGTAACTTACTGAGTTTTGGTTGGAACTGTTATTTCCTGTTCTAAACCTAATGATTGCTTTAGATTATAGTCCTGCTCAGAAGTGGGGTGACTGCAAGTGAGGGTATTTCCGAATAATCACATATACCTTAACCCACCTGTCCACCTGGAGATCTTTTCACACTGAGCGAAAGACAGAACCGGCCACAGGCTTCATCGATGGGGATTTGATTGAGAGTTTCCTGGATATTAGCAGACCCAAGATGCAAGAGGTTGTGGCAAACCTACAGGTGAGCTGTATGATCTACACTTCTGGGGCCAGTTAAGTCCATGGGCATTCCAGCAGATTGTCAGAACTCTGGGTACATCTCTTCCTTGATTCTAAAAGCCCTTTAAGGATATTTCTTACCCACACGGGAAGGTGGAATCTGAGGGAAAAGAGATGCAGTCAAGACTCATGGGGACCCTCCAGGTACCAGGCACTGTACTGGGAACAGACCAGGACATGTTACAGGCATGTGTGGAATCTCTGGCAGACCCAAAGGTGGGAGGCAGGGTCAGGATCTTGCAGGGAAGAGAAATTGCCACCATGCTGGAGTTTGAGATATTGGTCTTTAGAGATGGCGTCTTTAGAGATGGCGTCTTTAGAGGACCATCCTTGAAGTGGTGAAGTGGATGCAGATGGTGGCAGAGGAGCCAGGCTTTGCCTTCAGACCTTGTGTTCCTGTCCCTGCAAAGGAGAGATGTGGGTTTCTGATGACTCCTTCCTCCCTGCCAGGGCTGTGATGGACCTGTAGCCTCTCTGTCTCTTGTGGCTTGTGGGGATAATGGCTTCTCTCTCCCAGACATTTGTGGGCACCCCCTCCCCGAGGTAAGGGAGAATGTGGTCTCAGCCCTCACAGCCTCTTTCCCCTTTCCTTGCAGTACGACGATGGCAGTGGTATGAAGCGAGAGGCCACTGCAGATGACCTCATCAAGGTTGTGGAGGAGCTAACTCGGATTCACTAGCCAAGGACAGGGATCCCCTTGCCCACACCTCCCCCTCCTCTCCCTCTCCACAGTGGTCTTCTTGGCCGTGGGAAGCCTTTCCCTAAGCCAGCTTTCCCCACACCCACAGTGCACCTGTGTGGAAATGGGGTTGTTTTAGAACTAAAACCAGTTCACTAGAGACCTGGTATAGGCTGAAGGCGAAATATCTTCTCCCTGGATTTTTACCAGTCTCCCATGATTCCAGCCATTACCTTGGACCACCAAACTTCAGCTGGTGTTGGCCACTTTTCCTCTTTCCAGGGAGGGATCTTGCAGTTCTTCAGCTGAAAGGAAGCTCTGTGTGTGTATGTGCGCGCGCGTGTGTGTGCGTGTGTGTGTCACTCATGCATTTCCTCTATCTTTTTATTTAGGTTGGGGGTATAGGGAGGTTGTGTGTAGGGGGAAGAGGGGTGGGAGGGTTTCATTGTCTTTGGAGTGAGAGCTTCCTTTTACTTTCTTCTGTTGCCTCTGCAAGCTTTGGGGTCTGGAGGTTTGAACACCGGCCATGGGCTGCTGGTGTATAAAACCTGGAGATGGTGGATGATCCGCAAGCCACAGCCCTTTTGTCTCTGGAGAACTGCCTTCTTCAGAGGGAAGGAGGCGGGGTATGTGTGAATTGGTTGTTAGTTTCTAAGTTTTACCAAATAAAGTAGAATCTAAAGAAAAATGCATTTGTTTCTGCTTTTCTTCCCCCATCCAGTTTGTTGCATGGTAGCTGCTGTTATCACTTGTTTTTGCTGCTAGAGGAACTCAAGTAGTGAAAAGACATCTTCACCTCTTTGCCATGTGATAGTTTGGTGGAATCTCAAGAATGGTATCAGGTTCTGGAAATTCAGTCAGTCCATTTGATTCTCAGTTGCTTCTGCTTTAACCTGCCGGGCCTGGGGGTTGCTTGGGAGTGCCCTGACGTCATTTTAGAGCCAGATGTGTGTGTGTGCAACGTTTCAGGAACTAGCCCCCTACCCTCACCCCCCGGCATTGTTCCTTGGCTCAGCCAAGTGGCCCCTCACACACCTCCAAGATCTTTGCTACCATGTGACCTTTGGATTCTTATTTTATTTCCTCCGTTCTAATTAAGCAAACCTTTTGTGCCTTTGAATATATTGGAGTAGGGCTTATTTGGAGTCCACTGGCAAGCCAAGTGTATGTTCTTTCAGTTCAGTGGATCAGAGTGTCTGGGGCCACATTTCCACTGGTGACCCAGGGGGAATAATGGTTGCTCTGTCCCGGCAATGGAGTCAGGTTGATCCTACACATTCTGGTCAGCTCCTTTAAGACCAGCCCTTGCTACAGTGTTAGGAAAAGTGTGGTTTCAACTGTGGTTTTGAGAGATTCTGGCTTAAAAGGAAAAGGGCAAAGGAGCATCTCTACTTTGGGGGTCTTCTGGAATAAGTTTCCTTCCTCGGAGGCATTCCTTGGGTTTCATTATCCTTTTTCCTCCTCCTGGAATTTTTGAGGATGCGGGATGAGGGACTTAAAAGAAAAAATAATCATCTCTCAGAAACCACAGTTTGAACTTGAAATGCAACACTGTGATTTGAATTCTTTAAAAGTCATGGTTTGAATTTGAAAAGGTCTTACCCCCATGCCAGAGACCAGCTTTAATGAGGCAGGCAAGCAGTAGTCTCCAGATTGTGATTATTTTAAAAATTTGATCCTATACGGGAGGCTGGACCCTAACTGAGGTGCCCAGATCAGGAAGACAGATGTGGTGGGGTGATTATTCTGGTTGAATGTCAGCCACTGAGACCTGCTCCATCGAGTAGAAGGGTCATTACTTATCGGTGGCTTCGGTCTTGACTTTGTAAGCTGTGGATTCTGCAATTTTATGCTGTTTTTTGTTTTCTCCAATCTTGAATTTCCAGCAACCCTTTTGGAAACTGACATTTTGCAGCCACACTCCCACACCCCCTCTTCAAAACCATTAATCACCCTCCAGGGGTGAAAGGTTGTCTTTGGAGTTTCGCTGCAGCCAGCTGGAATGCTTCCTTTCCATGTAGGCGCTGATGAGCTAGCCTCACTCCTGGCCTCTGCCTGAACAGACCTTTGGGAAAATAATAGAATCATTGACTCATCACATGACCGTTAGGACAGGGTCACACGCCAGAGACTTTCTTTCTGCAGCCAACAGTTTGGATCCTCCACCCTCGGTGGAGGGTCCCTTTTGTTACCAAGAAGCCACAAGCCACAGAAATGGAGAAGAAACACCAGGGAACTTCAGTTATGCCCAAACTACTCCTTGAAGATGAACAGAAAGTTAAGTTAGAGACTCTCAGATCCAAACTTCAAGACGCCTAGGGGTCAGATGAAAAGACAAGAAAATAGCTGAAATCAGACTAGGGGCAAATTGTTTAAAGTAGACATAAGGAGCCTGGTAAATGCCACAGGGCTAAAGGAACTTAATGGGGAATTGAAAGTGATGCCAGGGTCTATTTAGAAAAATGTGGGGCTACTCACCAATAGGAATTTATTACATCTTAAGTATCCCAACTCCTTCCTTAGGGTAGTTTCTTTAAGCGCCAAGTTACATCTCAGCTATTCCAGTTGCTTACTGACCAGTAGAGGGCGAACCCTGGCAGAGCATGAGTTTTGCAGGGGTAGGCAGGAGAGTACATTGAGAATGGAGGTATCCATAGGTGTGCTGGAGTCTGAGGGAAGATGGTATGAGGTATGACAAGTGTGTGAAAGGAAGATTCTGTGCCCTTAACCAATGCCAAGGTAATATGTGGGTGGCCCCCAGGACCTATTTGACCTTGAGTGGTGGTTAAGTAGGAATGGTAAGTGCAGCGGTGCGAGAGATTTTGGGGGGCCCAAGTGAAGGGCTTTACATTTCTACCTATTCAGGACTAGGTTTCTAGGAAAGCTACGAGTGTGTTACTACAACCAGGATGGACTTGTAAGTAGTAGTAAGGAATGCACTATAGGGGTACAGAAGGTGCAACGTGGATGTTGGAGGCAAGAAAGATGTCCTAGGATTCTAAGGGTACACAAATGAGAACATTTTGTTCATCTTAAGCTATAGAACATTTTGGCAATCTACTTGTTGGGACTAGATGAGAAAATGGGTCAAAACTAGCAAGGTGAGAAAACAGGCCTAAGTGTGAACATCTGTAACAACTGGACCACACAGGTTCAGGAAGGGGGCATAGCAGCGTGTGTTTCAAAGATGACAGCATAAAAATACGGCAAAAAAACACCTGAGGTTTTCCTTGGCTGCAAACTCAGTGTTATGAACTAACAGCATTACGTGGTGGCCAATAAAGTCAAGTAGTATCAAGTTGCATTAATAAAAGCACGGCCTCTGGAAGGAAAGAGACAAGTCAGGCTCCCTGCTAGCACACCCATGTTTGTGGCCAGTGATGTTGAAGACCTCAGGGATGGGCTGAGGGCAGAGCCAGCGGAGGGAATGGTAGGGTAAGAACCAAAGGATCTGGGATTATTTAGCTGCAAAGTAAAGACACTTTCTAACCAGTGTAGTTATTTAAAACTGGATGGGGCTGCCCTTTGACAGGTAATGAGTTTTTTTTTAATCCCAGAAGTGTTTAAGCAAAAGCTTGACTAATTGGATCTGGGTGGCCAGGGAAGATTCCTGCACAGAACAGAAGGTAGCACTCGGTCATCCTTTCAGCTCTCTACCAGCTGGATGATTCTGATTTCTGTCCACCACCTGCTCACCACTGCCCTGCCTTCACTCCTCCATCCCCCACAGTCTCTGACCAGTGGTCTGGGGCAGCGTCCATTTCTGCCTCTACCGCTCTTGCCCACAGCCCCAGCTCTTCCCTCACTCTCCTAACAACCCCGGAGAGTTAGGGTGTCTGTCCCTTGGGTGCCCGGAGGAGCCTTGAGTTCAAAACTGGCTTTGCTCTGCTGGCCAGGGTGCCACCATCACTTGCACCCTGGGGTTAAGGTGCAGACCAGCTGGCAGGCTGTGGACCATGCCTAGAGCTGCCCAGCAAAACGCTAGGTTCGTATTTCAATGCTTCCCACCTTTTTGACAACGGAGACCTCCGGGACTCCACCGAGACAGGCAATTCCCAGACAAGCAGCCTCCAGCGCTAATTTGGTTCCCCAAAGTCTCTTTCTTCCCAGGGCCTCGGTCTGACGCCCACAGCGCTTCACAGGAAGCCTCCCAAACCTTGGGCAGGGGTTAGATGCTAGGGGCGAAGTCCCGCCCCCAGAGGTCCCTGATCTTTGCCCCGGCTCGGCCCCGGGGCTCCGCGCCTCCTGCAGAGGCCCTCGGCGGGTGAGCGGCGCGGCCTTTTGTGTGTTTCCCTCGGAGGGGTCGGAGCACCCCCCCACCCCCAAGCGGTGCGCCGTGTTCCCCGGCGGCCCCCGGCCCCTCCTCCTCGGCGTCCCCAGCCCCCCTGCTCGGCTCCGCGTGCCAGCTCGGGGCTCGCTGGTTCGCTCCCCGCGGCTCCAGGAGGAGGGGCGAGGGCCAGCAGCCCCCTCCTCCGCGTGCGGCGCCGGAGCCGAGCTGAGCCCGGGGGGGTGGGGTGGGGGGGACCCGCCGCCGCCGTCGGTCATGTGGGTCGGACTGCTCCTCCGGGCCGCCTGCGCCGCGCTCCTGCTGCCGGGAGCCCCGGCCCGAGGCTACACCGGGAGGAAGCCGCCCGGGCACTTCGCGGCCGAGAGGTAAGCGCCCCGCGCCCCTCTCCGGCCCCGCCGCGACGGCGCTCCCCGCGTGGAGTGGGGAGGCGCAGAGGGGTGCCCCGGCGTAGGACTCTCGCCTGGGACTCTGTCCGGACAAAGAGACGGCAACTTCTGCTGCAGAGCTGGTACTCGTTCTGCGGACCCTGACAGGGCTGTCCTGGCTGGGAACTGGAGGTGGGGTGGGGGGTGGGGGTGGGGGGCGTCCCAGATCGGGCTGCGGGGCGGCGGCCTCGGAGAGCCAGGCGCTGGGTGGGCATATCTGAGTCTGCCGTGGAGCGCGGACCCCTGGCGAGGAGAGCCCGGGACGTGCCAGTGGTCTCCGGACTGGCTGGCGTCCACTCCCCAACGTGCCGGTCCCCCTGCCTTGGAGGTGCCCGGCCTCCCCGGCTGTGCCAGCCGCCCCGGGACTGGGGGCGCCCCCACCGTGGACATGGGATCAGCCGGGGTCCCTCCGCCTTATGTTTCGGTTTCCGCCGGTGTGTGCGCGCGCGGACCCGGGCAGGGGCCGAGATTGGGGGTGGGGGGCTGTGCCCCCCGGCTGGCTTTCCCGATGGGTGCCACCCTCCCTACGTGTTTCCCCCGCGGGAGGCCCGGCCGCCGCGGGGCCGAGCACGTGTGTGCGTGATGCTCCGGGCGAGGGAACACGCTGTCAGCTGGCGGCCTGGCCCGCGGCCACGCTCCTCCGGGGGGCGCGCGGCGGGGACTTCCCCGCCAGGCTCGCAGCTCGCACGTGCGTCGCGTTGCCACTGCCAGTTTCCGCTCAGCCCGCGGCCTGGCTCCGCGGCGTCTCGGAGCCTTCCCGCCACCTGTCTCTCGAAGCTGCCCGCCCTACAAGGCTCCTTGGGACGCTCTGGCTGGCGCTTGGTCCCGGCCCACCGGCGGGTGGGGCGCCACCAACTTCTCCCGGCATCCTTCGTCTGCTCTTCGGTGGCACCGCCTGCCCCTTTCAGGGATCTCGTTAGCTCGATCAGAGGGGCAGGAGCTGCTGGCCCCTCCCTCCCAGGCTGCTACCGTAGTCTCTCCGGCCAGAGGGCTTGAGTGACACATCACTGCCAGGCCTCCCCCAGCCCCGGGAGGCCCCTTCTTCTGTGATGACATCAGAGAGGAAAAAAGGTCCCGGAGGCCCCAGGGACAGTTTCAGACAGACTCTTCTGTCCCGCCAGAGTATCTGGTTCCAGAATATTTGTGACATTTCAGATGACCTTCTCAGTATCCACTTTTCCCATCAGGTTGCCCTTCCCTGGATCAGGGGGCACATCCGTCCCCAGTGTCTACCCCTGTGCCCAACATATATTTCGTGCTGGAAAAACTGACCACCTGGCCCCCATCTGCCTCAGAACCCAGGTGGAGCGGAGCTGGGCAAACTGTTGGTGTCCCTAGTGTCTGACACCAGGATTCCCCATTCAAACCAGGCTGGACGTCATCACCTCTGCCTGGCACAGGCACCCCAGAACCAGTCACGGTCCTGGGCTCCCTGCTCTGCACAGGCTGTCCCTCTGCCTGGCATACCTTCTTCCCCTCCTCACCTTCATCTGGCTGCCCCTTCGCCTCTCTCCCACCTCAGCCTAGATGCTGCCCTATTAGGAAAGCACCCCAAACTCCATTGGGCTTCCATAGCCCATCTCGGTTGTCACCTTGTATTGTTGTCACCCGGTTCTTTGCCTGGCAGTCTTCAGGGTGAGGATGGCAGCTTGTAGGTGGCTGTGCCACCCTGCCTTGTCCAGCGGCGCTGGGCACACTGGTGAATGCACATCCGGCTTCCTGGCTTTTTGGTCCAGTTGTGGACTTTGTACCAGCTGAGCAGACCCTCTTGCCTCCAGCTTTGGGCAGCCACTGCTCCCCTCCCCCACATCACCTATGGTGGTGCCCTCCAAGTGCCCCCCCCTTCTCAAACTTTCCCTTGACAACCATTGTTTTTTGTATGCTATATGGTGGGGGTCACATTTCATTCTTTTTTCCATGTTACTATCCATTACTGCAGCACCATTTGTTGAATTATTATTATTATTATTATTATTATTATTATTATTTTGGGAAGTACATGGGCCAGGAATCGAACCGGGGTCTCCCACGTGGCAGACGAGAATTCTACCACTGAGCTACACTTGGATAACCGTTTTTTGAGCACCTGTGTGTATAAGACACTGCTCTAGGTGCTGCATTGAAAAGGAAGATCAAACACTAGTCCTGGGGGGTGGGGGTGGGAGAGACAGAAAAGTAACATGTTAACAAATTAATAATTAATATTACAAGAAGTGTTATGGAGCAGATAAGAGTGTACAAGAAAGTTCTCTCTGAGAAGGAGACCTGTGAGCAGATAGGAGGGTGAGGTGAGGGAGGGAGCTGGGTGTGTGTCTGGGGCGAGCCTGATGGAGGGAACTGGGTAAGTGCAAAGGTCCTGAGGCAGCCGCCCCCAGCTCTTGATCCAGCACAGAGTCTTCCCGTCCCTGCTCCAAGGCCCCTTTCTCTTCACCACACTTTGCTCTGTGTTCCCGGGAGGTGTTCTGGAGGAGGCAATTCTGTTCTCTCAGACCTTTTGTGTTTATTCTACTTCCCAGGAGAGACTGTCTGGGTTGTTTTTCCTTGGAAACTTCCCAGTGCTCTTCCAGGAGAGTCTTGGTACCTGTTGACTGACTCACTGAAAACTGGGAGGCTTTCACGGTCCTGCGCACCAGTCCCTCCCACCGGGATAGAACGTGGAAAGCGTTCTCTCCTCTCTTGCAGACGCCGGCTGGGCCCCCACGTCTGCCTTTCGGGGTTCGGGAGTGGCTGCTGCCCTGGCTGGGCACCCTCCATGGGCAGTGGGCACTGCACCCTGCGTAAGTGCCCGTCCCCCTGGCCTAAGCCTCCTCCACCGGTGGTGTACGTCTCCAGCGCTCAGTCCCCAGGCCAGCCCGAGGGGCAAATTGGGGATGGATGGGTGGGTGGGTGGGTGGGTGGGGACCCCAGCCCCCACACCCTCACCGGCATTTCTCCTCCCAGCCCTCTGCTCCTTCGGCTGTGGGAGTGGCATCTGCATCGCTCCCAATGTCTGCTCGTGCCAGGATGGAGAGCAGGGGGCCACCTGCCCAGGTAACTTGGGCTGAGCAAGGGCTGATGGGAACAATTGTGCTAACATTGATTGAGATTAGGTGCCAGGCCCTGGGCCTCTGAGATGGGTCCTATCGTGTCACCTGCAAACAAACCTATTAGGTAGGACTCATCATTCCCATTTTATAGATGAGCAAACCGAGGCGCGGAAGTTAATGATTTGCTCTGGGCCTGTCTGCCTCCTGAGCCCCACTTCCAACAGAATTCAGGAGCAGCCCTGGTGGCGGGGATTGCAGCGTGGGGCGCACTCACGGGCGTGCTGCCTCTTTCAGCAGCCCACGGTTCCTGCGGCGAGTATGGCTGTGACCTTACGTGTAACCATGGCGGCTGTCAGGAGGTGGCCCGAGTGTGCCCTGTGGGCTTCTTGATGACAGAGACAGCCGTTGGCATCAGGTGTACAGGTGAGAGGTCTGGGAGTGGTTGGGGATGGGGTGGGGGCAGAAGGGCCAGTTCCATCTTTTCCTCCCTGTCCTGCCCAGATGGTCTCTAGAGCCAGGAGTCTCTCTGAAGTTTGAGAGAGCCAGGCAAGTATGAGAACAGAGGAAAGTCCATCCCTTCTGTTCACGAACGTTTATTGAACACCTATTATGGACCAGGGACTGAGCTATTCCTTGGCAGCGGTTATGGAACTTCTAGATGTAGGGAAGGGAGACAAGTAATGGGGCAAGAGCTGTTCAGTGTAACAGCGACCAGCACTGGAGAGGTTGAAGGGGTCAGGGTCCACACAGAGGGGACATGTCACTGAGACAGGTTGGGGGGGGGTAGGGGGGTGTACATCGATCAGGGAAGTCTCCCCTGGGAAAATGACATTTGAAAGACAAGGCAAGAAGGAAAAGCAAAACTCAGTCATTATTTTATAAAATTGTTATTTGTTCTTGATTGAAAAAAAAAAAAAAAAGTTCCTGTAGGCAAAATCTGTTATCTTGCCCAGAAGAATCCACAGCGACCAGTTTCTTTCTTTTATTTTGAAGTTTTATTTATTTATTTATTTTTATCATCACATAATTGTATATTCATCGCCATGATCATTTCTTAGAACGTTTGGATCAATTCAGAAAAAGAAGTCAAAAGAAAACAGAAAAAAATTCATACATACCATACTCCTTACCCCTCCCTTTCATTGATCACTAGCATTTCAATCTACTAAATTTATTTTAACATTTGTTCCCCCTATTATTTATTTACAACTCCAAAAGGGTGTTTCGACTCTCTGGAAAGTCATGCAAAGAAACTGTTTTCTTGCCAAAAAATAATGTCTGTCCCCAAGTATAAATCATAAGAGAACTCATTTCAGACCATTTGAAAAATAAAGGAAGCAAGGAGAGATGAAAATAAACATGCCCCTGAAGTCCCAGCTCAGACATACTTGTTACTAAATTGTTGAAGTTATTTTTCTGCCCTTTTCCCTGGTGTGTGCATGTGTTTGTGAGTGCGCAGACAGATATAGATCTGTATGTGAAGGCATGCGTATTTGTGTGTATGTTTTATAAAATTGGGATCCTACCTTATATAGCTTTTGCTCATTGTTTTTCTCACAACTTTATATGTTAGCACTAGATATTCCTCAAAGCAATTTTTATGGCTGCATCATGCAGCCACTGTGATTTAAACAACTAGTTCTCTGAGATCTGTCATTGTATTGGGTTCTCTTGCGAAACAGCACCAACAGGAAAGATCTGTAAATCTGAGATTTTATAAAAGTATCTCACCCAACTGTGGGGATGCCAGAGTCCAAATTCTTTGGTGCAGGCTTCAAGCTGACAGCTCCAATGAAGGTCTTCCATGAATCCCCCAGGAGAGGCTGGCTGGCTGAAGCCAAGAGAGAGATTCTTCTGACTTCTCTTTTAAAGCCTTCAGCTGATTAGATTAAACATCACTAATTGCAGAAAACATTCCCCTTGGTCAACTGCAGATGTAATCAGCCATGGATGCAGTCAACGTGCTGATGATTTGTCCAGCCGTGAAATGTCCTTGCAGTAACAGTCAGGCCAATGCTTACTTGACCAGACCACTTGGTATCATCACCTGGCCAAGGTGACACCCGAACCTAACCATAACCAGTCACTTAGGGTCTTGGCAATGTTTCACCACTCTAAATAATGCTGCAATAAAGAGACTTCTTGTTGGCATCTCTGGCTATTTCCCAGAAGCAGAACTATCAGGTCAAAGGGTATCCTAAGGAATTCCTGGTGCTCGTTGCTCAATTCCCCTTAGAGAGCCAAAGCAGTTGGTCTGCCTCTCAGTATCTTCACCATGTGGGGCTTTCCATCCAGGCTTCTTGTTGCAGAGATGAACTGCCCCAAGGAGAATCCCAAGAAGAATGTCAAAGCAAGCACAGGGCAGGATGGCACTGGCCGTGGCCACAAGGGATCCAAGTGGATGGGGTTAGTCCAGGGGGACTTCTTGGAGGCGGTGGGCATGAGCTTGAAGGTGGGAGGAGCAAGCAGATGCCAGGTAGAAGGCAAGAGGACTGAGTAAGTGGGTCAGGAGAGGGGTGTCCAGAGAGCCTGGGAGTCAGGGTGGGGAGACCCTGGTGTAGCCTGGAGGGGGGCAGAGCTGCTCCTGTTGTTAGGTGAGGGAAGGGGGGCCCACGAGGCAGGATGTGTGGACTTGCCTTTCCCAGCACCCCCTCACTCCTCAAGCCTGAACATCTCACCAGCTTAACTTCCCTAAAGCAGGATGGGTTGCGTCACACATCCTGGGCAGAACTCTCCGTGGCTTTGGAACAAAGTTTGGCCAACTTGGTCTAGCATTGAAGGTGCCCAATCTTTTTCCACCCTTAAGCCCTGTCCCCCACTGCCCTGACAGGAGCCCCAACTTCAGCCAGATGGAACCCTGTGCACTACCCAAAAAGTAACCAGGTGCTGCCTGCCAGCTCCTCAGCTCCTTTCTGCTGGGGCAGCCCCTCTTCCCAAAGGCTCCCAGACCTCTCTGCCCCATCCATTGCTCCTTCCTGTCCATGCCCCTGGGGCCTGCTCTCTCTGGCTGGACATCTGTGACCCCTGCCATGTGCTAGCCTCCTGTGGGGTGTGCCTTGGCTCCTGTGTCATCAGGTTGTCAATGTTTGGGGGGTCAGGGATGTCTTAATCCTTGTGCCCTCAACGGCCCCTGTTGGGGTCTGCTGCAAACAGTTGGTGCTCAATAGACACTTCAGGGAATGACCCAGCCTCCCCACCACTCTCCTTCCCTTCTGGGGAGCTCCGTGGGGTTGCCCTGCAGGGGGGAGCATCAGAAAGTTTCATCGGCCATCCTCTCTGTCACCCCGTCTGCTTGGGGCCATAGGGTGGGAGGATCTAGCTCCTCCGACCCATCTTTCTGGGGTTCTCTCCCAGCCAGATGACTCTCCGGGTCTTTCTTCCTGGGGTGGGGAGGGTTTGCCACCCCAGGCATGGGTCTGGGCATCTTCAGGCATCAGCTTTTCTCCGGCATCACGACCCCATTCAGGGTGGGCCCTGCAAGGTGGTGGTTTTTCTCTCCCCAGACATCGATGAGTGTTTAAGCTCCTCCTGCGAGGGCCACTGCGTGAACACGGAAGGCGGGTTTGTGTGCGAGTGTGGACCGGGCATGCAGCTGGCTGCTGACCGCCACAGCTGCCAAGGTGAGCCGACAGGGTGGAGGGGCGGTCGTGCCGGGCCCAGCCCCACATGCTCTCCGTGTGCGATCACACTTAACCTCGGCCGCAGTCCTCCCAGGGCGGAGATGCTACCGTCATCATCCCCATTTCACTGATGCAGAAACTGAGGCTCCCGAAGGCCTTGAGACTTGTCCAAGGCCATTTCTGTAGTAAGTGGTGGAGTCAGGGTTTGTATCCCGGCAAGGTGTGACTCTAGGGCCTTTGTCTCAACCACAACTGCTAAAAACTGCGGCTGTGTTTGCAGGGTGGAGGGATGGGTCAGAAGGGATAGGTGGGGGCAGAGGGAGGCAGGCTGGCTGGGTGGGGGTGGTGGTGGTTTGGGGAGGGAGCCACTGAGATGAGGGAGGGCCTGGAGGGAAGGGAAGGGGGCTGTGAGCATATCTGCAGGGACCGTGGGACGGAGTCATTTATTCACCACGTTCATTTGTCCCCCCCCCCCCCCCCCATGCTCTGGAGATGCACAGGGAGTAAGAAAACTTCAGCCCTCTATCTGCCCTGGAGTGGTGGGGAGAGGAAGGACAGATCAGGCAGGAATGAGGTAATAGTACCGTAGAATCCTAGGGGAGAAAGGAATCTTGCCTCCTAAGTAAGCGGGATGAGAGAGAGCTTTTTTTTTTTTTTTTAATAGCTGTGCATTTATCATCACAATCAACTTTTTTTTTCCCAAAAAATAACATATATACAAAAAAGCAATGAATTTCTAAGCACATTGCAATAATTAGTTGTAGAACAGATTTCTGAATTTGATATGGGTTACAATTCCACAATTTGAGGTTTTTCCCTTCTAGCTACTCTAAGATACTGGAGACTAAAAGAAATGTCAAAATAATAATTCAGCAATCATACCTGTTTGCTAAACCCTACTTTCTCTGTATAACTCCACCATCACCTTTGATCTTTCCATCCCTCTCTTTAGGGGTATTTGGGCTCTGGCCATTCTGACTTTTTCATGTTGGAAGGGGCTGTTGATAATATGGGCTAGGGGGATGGAACTAGTTGATGTTCCGACAGAGAGTTTTTTAAAATAACTACTCATACTTTTATTTTTTTTTAATGTTTTTAATTGCGAAATATATATACAAAAAAAAAAAGAAAGAAAGAAAAAGCAGTAATTTTCAAAGTATACTCTAACAAGCAGCTACAGAACAGGTTTAGTAGTTTGGTATGGGCCCCCATTCCACACTTTTAGGTTTTTCCTTCTAGCTGCTCCAAAACATTGGAGGCTAAAAAAACGTATCAATATGGTGATTCAATAGTCATTCTTGTTTGTTAAATCTTATCTCCTCTGTTATAACTCCTCCTTCTCCACTGATCTTTCTCTCACTCTGTAAGGATCTTTGGGCTATGCCCTTTCTAACTTTTTCATATTGAAAAGGGGGTGTCAATGATATAAGGTAGGGGGAGTGAATTAGTTGATATTCTTGAAGAGGCTGGCCCCTCTGGATTTCAGGACTCATCTAACCTAGGAACCTTCTGGAGTTAACGGGGTTCAGGGAAGTAAATTTGTGCATGAATTTTTATTTTATTTTATTTTTTTTTGTGCATGGTCTGGGAATCGAACCCGGGTCTCCCATGTGGAAGGCGAGCATTCTACCACTGAACCACCTGTGAAACTTTTATAGAGTCTCAGTTAGAACCCTGGGTGCTCTTTAGAGTTAATGAATGATGTTGGTTGGGGTTTGGCAAACCGTGGCAATTAGCAATATCTGCCTGAAGCTTGAATAAGAGTAGCCTCCAGAACAGCTTCTCAACTCTATTTAAACTCTTAGCCACTATATCTTGTTAGCTTTCTTTTCCCCTTTTTGGTCGGGAAGGTATTATTGATCACACAATATCAGGGCCAGGCTCATCCCTGGGAATCATCTCCCACGTTGCCAGGGAGACTTTCACCCCTGAATATCATGTATCCCATAGGGAAGTGGGGTAATAATTTTCCTTGCAGAGTTGGGCTTAGAGAGGGAGAGAGACCACACCCAAGCAACTAAAGAGGTCTCCTGGAAGCAACTCTTAGGCATAATTATAGGTGGGCTAAGTTTCTCCATTGTAGAAATGTTTCATAAGGCCAAACCTC
Organism: Tamandua tetradactyla; assembly: GCF_023851605.1. Classification (NCBI taxonomy): domain Eukaryota; kingdom Metazoa; phylum Chordata; class Mammalia; order Pilosa; family Myrmecophagidae; genus Tamandua; species Tamandua tetradactyla. The sequence continues at coordinate 13,855,053 of NC_135335.1, forward strand.
AATGTCAAGGCCTTGGCCTATGTTTTGGGGAGTCTCTAATGTTTGTGAGTGCACCAGGGGTTTCCCAGATGGGAAAATTTAATAGCTACATATTTTTTCTCTAGTCCCTCAAGAGACTCTACAATACTTTTTAATTATCAGCCTACCATAGTCTGGGCAGTCACCAGATATATACAGAAATGACAAGGACTTGTTCGCATTTTGGTCTCCATGTGTTTGGGTTGTTTAAATGAGTGCGCCATACAGGTTAATTTAGTTTTTTTGTGTTACAGAAAATTTAGGTTCCATACACAATAAGCCTCTCTGCCTTTGGTCTCATACAGTAGGTGAAGTTCCAGAGTGCATACACTATAATCTTTTGCCCTGTATTCTAATTTACCCTAGCCCCAAATCAGATTGACTTCATTTTTTTCCTTTTTTTTGGGTGGGTGGTGGTGCATGGTTCAGGACTCGAACCTGAGTCTCCCACATAGAAGGCGAGCATTTTACCACTGAACCACCCATGCACCCTCACTTACTTTTTTTATTTTTTATTTTATTTTGTATGGGCAGGCACTGGGAATCGAACCCGTGTCTCCAGCATGGCAGGCAAGAATTCTGCCACTGATCCACCATTGCACCGCCCCTTCCCTTACTTTTAAGTTCAACCTCTTAGGTGATCTTTCCCCTGTCTCTAGCTTCTGTGTACCTATAGTTCCCCTATATTCTACAGTGTAACCTCCGAGATTACCTTTACCAGAGTCATAATAACAAAATCAAACAGTACCTGTCCTTTTATGTCTGGCTTGTTTTACTCCACATTATGTCCTCAAGGTTCATCCACATTGTCATATGCTTCAGGACCTCAGGTCTTCTTACTGCTGCATAATATTCCATCATACGCATACATCACATTTTATTTATTCATGGTCCGTTGATGGGCACTTGGATTGTTTCCATCTTTTGACAGTTGTGAAAAGTGCTGCTATGAACATCGATGTGCAAATGTCTGTTTGTGTCACTGCTTTCAGCCCCTCTGGGCATATACTTAGCAGTGGTATTGCCAAGTTGTAAGGCAACTCAATATTTAGTTTTCTGAGGATCCAACAAACTGTCTTCCATAGTGGCTGTACCATTATACATTCCCACCAGCAGTGAATAAGTGCTCCAATTTCTCCATATCCTCTCCAACATTTTTTTTTTTTGGCATGGGTGGGCTCTGGGAATCGAACCTGGGTCTCCGGCATGGTAGGTGAGAACTCTGCCACTGAGCTACTGTTGCACTGCCCCTCTCACCAACACTTTTACTTTCTGTTTGTTCGATAGCAGCCATTCTTATAGGTGTGGCTGCTTATTCCTTTAAAATGACTTGTATTTGTGCAAGTTGTGTAAAGAAACATTCTCAGGTACACAAGACAGATCAGACAAAAGGCCTCTCTGGATACTGTTGTGTTGTGCGTATTCAACATTTTTTTTTTTTCGTATTCAACATTTTGATGAGTTATGTAAAAAGTGTTTAAAATGATGGCAGTAGCCCTGGGCTCCCTCTTCCATCCCAGCCCTCTGTTCTCCCTAAAATAAGCCAGATTATGGGTCTGTTGGGTGCTCATCCTGCCTCTCCCCATTAGGTGCATTCCTGCATACCTATACACTTAAAGAGACATAGTACGAGAGACTAATAGTGAATAGTCTCTGAAGCCTTGTGTTCCAGGCACCTTGCTAAGCATTTCACATGCATTTTCTCCTTTAATCCTCAAAATGATCCTAGGAAATCGGCACTGTTTCTCTCAACTTTCCTGAAAGGATCGCTAAGGCTTAAAAAACGAATTAACGTGCCTGAGATCATGTTAGAGCTGGAATTTGAACCCAGTGTTTCCTCTCTTAGTTCTTTTCCTTCAACATTGGGTCTTGAAGATCTCTCCACTACAAAGTAAATAGATCCGCCTGGTTCTTTTTAAATGCTGCCTAGTACCTTGCTGGGTGAATATTTCATAGTTTGTTAACTTTTCTCTTTTTGCTGATCAGTTATGTCCAGTTTTTTTCACAGTTTCAAATAATGACGTGTGGAATCTTTTACAGGGGTGGGTGCTATAGAAGCTGAGTTTTGAGGTATGAGTAGGAGTTTTCCAGCCAGACAAGAGGGAAAGGCATTCTAAGCAGATAGGGGAGCATGGGTAGGGGTGGAAACTGGTAAAGCTTTAAGCCAGAGTGGAGGTAAAGGACAGGAAATGAGGTGGAAAGGCAGCCCAGGGCCAGTTGTGAAGGGTTCATGAGCAAAGGTATATGGCATTTGTACCTTCTCCTAGGGGCCATGGGTGCCCACTGAGAGGTTTTGAGCAGGAAGCGGCCTGATTGGAGGTGCCCTTTGGTTGTGCCATCCTGGAGGCTGTGTAGAAGATGACTTGCAAGAAGCATGAGTAGAGGTAGAGAAATATTCAGGAGACCGTTGCTGCTTTCCTACACTGGAGATGAAGGTGGCTTGGGCTGGTATGGCAGAGATGGAGAGAAGTGGGCTGGTCCAGGGGGTATGTAGGAGTTGACAGTGGATGTGAATGATGAGGAAGAAAGAGGGGTTAAGATGATCCCCACGGGCCTGACTGCGGTAGGAGATGGGAATGAGAGCAGAAGGGGGGAGCTTCATATTCCCAAAACTCCATGGGTAAATGGGCTCGTGCCTTGTCCTTTACCCTCCCAGACACTGACGAGTGCCTCGGGACCCCCTGTCAGCAGAGATGCAAAAACAGCATCGGCAGCTACAGATGTTCCTGCAGAACTGGCTTCCATCTTCACGGCAACCGGCACTCCTGCGTAGGTGAGTAGGTGAGGGTTGGAAGGCTCCTATTGCCTTCACACCTAGCCTGCTGATCAGGAGGATGAGGTGGGTTCAGTCCAGGGCCAGGGAAAGGTGAGCAGCTGGACCTTGGGGCCCTCTGGGACCCTTTGCTCTGAGCCTGACCTTTCAAGGGGGTTGGCGTGGCTCCTCCGGGAAGCCCCTGCCTTGGACTCTTCCCGACTGCCTGTCACTTTTGCCCTGGTGTGTTTCTCTTCCACACCTCTGTTCATCCATTTTCTTGGCTGCCTTTGCTCTCCTGGGTAAATAAAGCATGTTATGTCCTGGTTTCTCTGGTTTCGAAGGAGAGAGACTCCTATTTCCTCAGCCCATTAGCTGAGAAACTTCCAGAAAGAGAACTTGCTCATGGGTTGCAGGTGGGATCCCATGGGCCTGAAAAAAAAAAAAACACAACAGAGCAACAAAGACCTCGTTCTGGCAGAGTTAGGTTTTTGCTCTGGAGCCTCATTTGAGTCGTCCTGTGTTTTTTTATACCCTTTTCCAGAGGGGGCGGCACCACCCAAAAGTTAGACATGTGAGACGGTAGAAGGTTTGGAGATGCGGTTCCAGCTGGGCTCATCGCCACCAGTCGGCCTTAATCATTGCTGCAGGGCGCTGGGCCTGGAGGGCCCCCGTTAAATGCCTACTGGATGCCTGACCTCTCCAGGGGGAGAAGCGCTAGATTTGAGCCCTGTTCCCAGCCATCTGAACATGGCAGGGAGACTCCCCCACCCTCTGAGCCAGGGGAGCGGAGGAGAAGGGTTCTGCAGCTGGGTGGCCTCAGCCAGGCTCTCCTGCAGATGTCAACGAGTGTCGGCGGCCGCTGGAGAGGCGAGTGTGTCACCATTCCTGTCAGAACACCGTGGGCAGTTTCCTGTGCACGTGCCGACCTGGCTTCCGCCTCCGAGCTGACCGCGTGACCTGCGAAGGTGAGCGCCGCCTGGCCCCGCCCACCCGCCACCAGGCCACGCCCTCTCAGCCATCGGCCGGGCCCACCTACCTGCAGACCACGCCCTCTAAGTACTCAGACACGCCCTCCCACCTCCAGGCCACGCCCCTGCAGAATTCTGGCCCGCCCCCTGCCAAGCCCCACCTCCGGGCCCGCTCCACCCGCTAGCAAGGCCCCGCCCTGTCAGCCCCCTCTTGCTTCCTCACCCACTCTTCCTCTTCTTCACCTCTCACTGATTTCCGACACTCACCCCCTTTTCTTCCTCACTTTCTCCTTCCATTTCTTTGTCCATTTTTATTCCCCTTTCTTTTCACTCTGTCCCCCCACCCCCACCCCAATAGTAAAAAGGAAAACGGAACAGCCCCCATACCCATAGAGGGGCGTGTGACTTGGAATGCCTGGGAACCTCAGCTCCCAGAGACCTCGGGGCGTCAGACCCCCTGAGAACTTTAAAAGTGTGCAAGCCGGCATAGGTATTCTGTCCCATGGTTCATGAAGGTGACTATTGCATAAAACTCCCTTTTTTCTGGCAGGGGGTCATGGCAGCGCGGAGAAAGCTATTTCCTTCTGTCCTAGAGGAGTCTACCTAACTCCCTGTTAGCACTGAGCTCTCGCCTGTGTGCATTCCCCACTCTCAGCCCTAAGCTTGCTTTCTCCCCAGCCTCTCTCTGCTTTGTGGCGCGCTCCCTTTCCCTTCCCTTTCATTCCCACGCCATGCTTACCTCCATCTCTTCCCCTCTTAGCTTCTCCAGGCTAAAGATCCTCCTTCTTCCTTAAAACGCTTGGGCTGTAGGTGTCTAAGTGCAGGATAAAAGCTCTTTTTTCTTCCGTGTGTGCGTGTGTGTGTGCGTGTTAGGGGCTGGCAGCCTCTCCGAAGCTGGCCTGTCTGTCCCAGCTGGAGACACTGTAGGTGGGTCCTTCCTTCGTGCCTCAGTCTCCCCTCCAGGGGACCCACATCTGGGGGAGGGGCTGTGGACACACTCCCCACCTGCCAGGCATAGGAGGAGGCCCTCAGGGGCTAGAGAGGGTCTGCCTGGCTCAGGAAAATTAGCATCCCCATTGTGCCCCACGAGGGAGGGAAGGTGGGGAAAACAACTGATTTTGCAGTATTTGAAGCTTTAAGCTCTCTGGTGTCTCCTTGGCCATTTCCTCCTGCTCATTCAGTACTTTGCCTTCACTCTCCTCATGTGATCACCTTCGCAGCCTCAGCAGTTTGGGGGTCAGACTGGTGGGATCAGACCCCTGATGTTGGTGAAGAAGCTGGCTCAGAGGCATTTGGGGACTCGTGGTGGCGGAGCTGAGTCCAGGGCCCCTGAACCTCGTCTCCTGCCCCTGCCCCTCCCTCAAGAGACCTCTATGCTTCCGTTTCAGCTGTCCCCAAAGCTGTGCTGGCCCCCTCGGCCATCCTGCAGCATCCCCCCAAGATGCTCCTGCTGCTTCCGGAGGCAGGCCGGCCTGCCCTCTCCCCAGGACACAGCCCTCCTTCCAGGGCCCCGGGACCCCCCACTGCGGTCAGGAGCACCCACCTGCCGTCTCCCACCCAGGCACTGCCCACAGCTTCCCGTTCTGCTCCAAGCCAGCTGCCCTCTGCCCCGACGGCCACCCCAGTGCCTAGTGCTTCCCTGCTGGGGAGCCTCTGGCCCCCCTCTTTCCTCCAGGGGGCGGTGGTGGCCACCCCTTCCTCGCCCAGTGACCCCGAGGCCACACGGCTGGCACCAGGGCCCTCTCCCTGCTGGCACCAGGGAGCCCTGTATGCGTCTGGGAGCCACTGGACAGAGCCCAGGTGTTCTCAGTGCTGGTGCGAGGTGGGTGTGAGGGGTCTGCGGGGCTACCCTGATGGTCTCAAACCTTGGGGCGGCCGTCATCCCTGCTTCTGCTTGCAGGACGGGGCAGTGACCTGTGAAAAGGTGACGTGTGAAGCTGCTTGTTCCCACCCGATTCCCTCCAGAGATGAGGGGTGCTGCCCATTGTGTACAGGTGAGAGCTGGTGCCAGGGGAACCCTTGAACCACAACCCCCCCCCCACACACACACAGCCCCCTTGAATGGCTTGCTCTCAAACTTTAGTGTGTATCAGAATCATCGGGAGGGTTCATGAAACCATGGATCGCTGGGCCCCACCCCCAGAGTTCCTGATTCAGCAGGTCTCAGCTGGTGGCGCCTGAGAATCTGCATCTCTAACAAGTTCCCAGGTGATGCTGGATGTGCCGGTCCAGGGGGCCACATTTTGAGATCCACTGCTCTGGGCTGTGATAGCCCTCGAGGGAACCCATTCATGTTCTGGGGATCCTTTTGAGCTTCATTCATTCATGCAATGTTTCTCTTCAGATCCCCTCTGGAGTCCCCTTCCCCTGCCCCAGCCTTTTTCTTTCCTACAGCCAGGAAAGCGGGCATTTCTTAATTCTGCACCCCTATCTGATTCCCTCCTATAATCTGTTTTCAGCTTTGCATTTGCTGCCCATGGCGATTAGGATAAAGCTCCAAATCCTTAACAGGACTTGGATAGAGCGCTTCCAACTTTAGTGGATCACTGGGGATCTTGTTAAAATGTAGATTCCTAATCAGTGGGTTTAGGGTGGGGCCTGAGAGTGGAATTTGAGCCCTAAATGATGTCATAGAGTTCAGCCCTACACACCTTCCCACCCTCACTTTCTCTTTTTTTAAAAAATGCAGTTTTATTGAGATATATTCGTATACCATTCAGTGTACCATATAATCATCCAAAGTATACAGTGTTTCACAGTATCATCATATAATTGTGCAGTCATCGCAATTGATTTTTGAACATTTTCATTGCATGCACAATAAAAATAAGAAGAAAAATAAAATTAAGAAAGAACACCCCAAACATCCCCTACTCCCTATCCCCCCCAAATATTTATTTATATATTTGCTTTTATTTTCTTACTCATCTTCCCATATACCGGATAAAGGGAGTGTCAGTCATAAGATTTTCACAATCACCTGGAGACACCGTAAAAATCTTTGTAGTTGGGCAGGCCATGCTGGCTCAGCAGGCAGAGTTCATGCCTGCCATGCCGGAGATCCACGTTCGATTCCCGGTGCCTGCCCATGCAAAAAAAATCATCTATATAGTTATACAATCAACTTCAAGAATCAAAGCTACTGGATTACAGTTCAACGGTTTCAGGCATTTCCCTTCAGCTACTCTAATACCCACCAAACAAAAAAGGGATACCTATATAATGCATAAGAATAACCTCCAGGATGACCTCTTGACTCTATTTGATCACTTTCTCTAACTTGATCTCTCTATCTTGATCTCTGAACTGGGCCCCTCTAGGCTTCTCTCTTTGCCAGTGCTTTCTCTCCGGCCCCAGGGCCTTTGAACATGCTATTTCTTGGTCTCTCTCTCTCTCTCTCCCACATATCTGGGCCTTGTTAACACTTTCCCTTTAAATCTCACCTGTTATTTCTCCAGCTCCTCTTTTGGTGTCCCAAAAGGGTATCTCTTCTTTATGGTTGTGACTGTGCATTTATTTCTGCAATTATTATACTGTAAGCTCCACGAGGGAAGGGGCTGCTCAGTTCATGAATTAATGAATGAAACATTTATGTGGTGGCTTCTCTATGTTAAGCCTTGGGCTTGGTCTTGGGACACAGTCTTGCCTTCAGAGAGCTCTGTGTCTAATGGCTGAGACAGACAGGGAGGGAGGTGGTGACGGCTTTGCAGCTCTGCAATCTGTGCCTTGGTGGCGTGAGCCCAGGAGAATGTGATCCTGACTCCAGAGGGCCAGGGAAGCGTGTCGAAATCCGGACAGGAAGGCTGAGTTAATGAGAAAAAGGGAGGTGAGGGTGGAGCCTGAACGGTCAAGGCTGAAAGATCAATTTGTGCAAAAGCCTGAGCCTTCTCAGGGGCCTCCCGCGGGGCTGGGGTGGGGGTGTAGAGAGATGAAGCAGAGGGGTCAGCTGCAGGGGCTGCTGTAGCATGGGTAGGGTGGTGAGATGGCCAGGCTTGTGTTTGGAAAGGGCACCCTGGATTGCAGAGGGCAGGTCAGAGGCAGGGAGGCCACCCAGGAGGCTGTGGCAATGGTGCAGGTGAGAGAGGCTAGTGGCCTCTGAGATGGGCAGGAGTCATCGGATTCGAGAGAGATCTGGAAGTTCGAAGAACCAGTTCCCATTTCTGCAGGGAGTAGGTTTTAAGCAGCGCCTGAGTGCCGTGTTCCAGGTGTGGCTAATCATTGGATTAAATAGACACGACCCCCTACCCTCATGGAATTTATAATCTCATAAGAGATTTGGACAATAAATATGTGAACCAGCAATCAAGCGCTGTCTATAATTACATGTTACCTTAGGCACTATGAAGGAAATGGACGGGATAGAGAAGAAAGTGGGGACCCACTTAGAGGGTGGTCAGGAGAACCCATATGAGCTGCACCCAGAGGGATGAGCAGTTGGTGAGCTGGGGGAAGGGTTTCCAGGTATGAGGAACAGCATGGCTGGAGGCGCTGAGGTGGGAAAGTGACAGGAAGGGGGCCAGTGCGGGTGGGGCACGGAATTGGGCAAGGGGAGGTTGGAGAGGTGGGTGGGGACCAGAGCAAGGAGGACCTTTTTGGGGGGAGCCATGTGGGGGTTTTAAGCTGGAAGGAGACCATCCTATTTAGATCTTAAAATGTTTTCTCTGGCTGTTGGGCTTGCTGACAACGACTGTATTTGAGATAGAGGGCAGGGTTCTCTTCCTGTGGCGGGGTGGGTTGTGTCCTCTGCTGTCCCTTGCTGAACGATGAAGGCTGAAAGATTGATTCATGCAAAAGCCTGAGTCTGCCCAGGGGCCTGCAGCAGGGGTGGCACAGGGCTGGGGAAACTCTCCTGGAGACTTTCCCCATCCCTCGTGTTTGTAGACAGCAAAGGTCCTACCCCAGAAGGTGCCAACAAGGAAACAGAAGATCAGGGACCCCAATTTTCTGCTTGGGTTTGCCGCAATCTAGAATGATAGAACATCTGAGCCACAACCCTAGAACTTTCCTAGAAGGGGTGCAGGCGGAATATCATTTTGTCAGCATTTCTCTGCTGCAGATTCTGAGTTGGGTCTGTCCATTACCTGGTGAAATGGGCATCGCCAAGCCCTATAACTGAGCATGTGGGAGTCCCACATGGTTAGATGACCTGTGTGGGTCGCAGAGGCAGGAGCAGCTCAGGTGCTCAGATGGTGGAACCATGAGGCTGTCCCACGCTGGTTCTTACCAGCCAGTCTCAGATGCTTCCAAGCAGGGGGTCCCTGGGGTTTGGGTGAGGACAGTTCCCGGTTGTGGGGATTGCCCTGAGCTTTGCAGAGGGTCTTTTCTCCTGCCTCCCCTAACAAATGCTGCTGGGGCTCCCCAGACACTGTGCCCCACCCCATGCACCCCCCCCCCAATAATGCACCCTCCCCACATTTCTAAACACATTTCCCTGTGGGAGAAGGGGCGGTACGACTGTTCCTGTCCCCTGCTGGATCTGTGAAAAGTTGCCCTCTGGGCACGGCGACAAGAATTCTGAAGCCCCAGGGCAGGTACTTGTTTTTTGCAAAGTTGTTTCTCTACATTGTGGGTTTATTCCACTGCAAACCCTTACTGAGGGTTAAAGTGAAACCACACTTAATTTCTTTTTTTAGCTTTTCAAATTATATCATCTAACATATATACAAAGCAAAGAAAGTGCTTCCGCTTTTGAAGCACTCTTTGACAAGTATTTACAGGATAGACAGATCCCAGAGTTTGTCACGGGCTACCTTGCCATCATCTCAGATTTTTTTCCTTCTAGCTGCTCCAGAACATTGGAGGCTAGAGGAATATATATATATATATTTTTTTATCATCACTTTTTTTTCTTTTTTGTACAGTATACATCCAAAAAAGCAACAAATTCCAAAGTACAGTGCAGCAGTTAGTTGTAAAACAGGCTTCAGAGCCCTGTATGGGTTATAAGTCTACAGTTTTAGTTTTTTACATCTAGTTGCTCTAAGATACAGGAGACTAAAATAAATATCAATATAATGATTTAGCAATCATACTTATTTGCCAAACCCAACCCTCTCTGTATAACTCCACCATCACCTCTGATCTTTCTGTCCCACTCTTTAGGGGTATTTGGGCTATGCCCAGTCTAACTTTTTCATATTGGAAGGGGCTGTTGATAATATGGGGTAGGGAGATGGAACTGGCTGATGTTCTGGAGAAGCTGGGCCCTCTAGGTTGCAGGACTTAACTGGTCCAGGGACCCACCTGGTGCACTTAATTTCTTAGCAATAACTGCGGGCCCTTACTGTACCCTGCATCCAGCTCTAAACGGGATGGACTTGACACTTTCACCCAAAGTCATGGCTCCTTCCAAGTCCCCTGCAGGGCACGTGATAGCATTTTCCATTTTCCACCGAAGGCAGCGGAGCCCCAGAGTTGGTTAAGTGACATGTCCGTGGCATCTGGCTGTGTTTTCCCTGCCCCCCCCTCCTGCCTTATTGGAATAAAATGCTGTGCTCTCGAGACAGTTTTCAGGTTATCAGACACGAATGAGACTCTCCTGGGGCTGTCTCGCTGCTCCTTTGCAGATGTTTCCTGGGTAGTCTCCTAGGGGTCCTAAGGACGAGACAGGGCAAGATCCCTGGGTCTCCCACTCCTGGGGGCACCCAGGGCAGTGAGAGAAGGTTCCAGGTGAGTCATGCCTGGAAAAGTAAGAAGACCTCAAGTTTCCTCTTCTTTGAAGAAGCCTGATTCCGCTGCGTCCTGTTTGTCTCCCAAAGGCTGCTTTCACAGCGGCATCATCCGTGCTGAAGGAGACGTGTTTTCACCTCCCAACGAGAACTGCACTGTGTGTGTCTGCCTGGTAAGGTCCCCAAAGCCTCGTGGATGTTTCCTTAACCTTTGGAGGTTTTAGGGAAAGGACAAGGGACTGAATATTAAAAGGTGAGATTGTCCACCGGAGGGAACGTTCGCAGGTGGTGGTGGTGGGGTTTTGGTTGGAACTTTTTAGAATTTAAAAGGTTGGGGGAAATGTCAAGCCCCGTAGGTCCTTGGAGCCTGCGAGGCTTCTGCCAAGCATAAAAGAGCCAGCAGGCAAACAGGGGCCATCTGTTTAGGAAGGGAAGGGATGGAACTCCCTCGGAAACTTCCCACCAGGGAGGGTGTGTTTTTTTCTCCAGGCAAAATATTTTGCCGGTTGAATAAAGGTATCCACATTTGGGAGGGAGGAGGCATCGCCAAACTCAACTTGTTGGAGAGTACTTTGCCGTAGGCAGATCGTCTCCTCCAGAGTTATTAAGCACCTACTATGTGCCAGACAGTGCCGGGTGCTAGCACGCGTGCCCACTCCGTGCTGGCCACTTGCTGGGTGCTTGCCATCTGTTTCCCACCTGAGGTTCTGCAGCGTTTCAAGGTCAGCTTTGCTGCCCCTGCTTTAGAGATGAGAAGCCTGAGGCTAGGAGGTGGCAGAGCTGGGATGTGAGCCTCTGTCTGTCCAGGTCCAAAGCTCGGGCTTCTGTCCGTCAACCCTACCACCACCCTCTGACCAGCTCTTAATAGTGGCTCCAGTGGCGGAAGCTGTAGTGCAAGATTGGGAGGCGTGTAGCAAGCTACTGTTTTTGAGCTCTTACCTTATGGAGCTCTTTGGGCTCATTTCACGTCATCGTCAGCCATCCCCGAGAGAGGCGACGTTTCAGCGCCACTCAGAGATAGGAAGATGGAAGCCCAGACATGTGATATGAACCAGGCCATAATAAGCCTCAGGAGCTGGGACCCTGCAGACTCCCTCTTGTGACCAAGGATGGCTTTTGGGTGACTTTTATCTGGAAGCAGGAGAGCTAAGGCGTGGTGTCCAGGGGGGAATGGGCTGGTCCTCGACTGAGCCTGAGGGTCAGCGAAGCCCTGTGCCTTCTCCCACCCCTGGCCACCCACTGCCGTCTCTTGCCTCCTCATCAGGCTGGCAACGTGTCCTGCATCTCCCCCGAGTGTCCTCCCGGCTCCTGTCAAAGCCCCCCGCAGTTGGATTGCTGTACTTGTGTGCCAGGCAAGTGACTCTTGGGAGTTTTGCTTCGGTTTGTGTTTGTGTGTGTGTTGGGGGGGGAGGGGTGTCTTTTGAGCTGGGGGTAAATGGAAGAGAGAGGGAGGAGACTGAACTCTGCTCTAGAAACTCAGATCAAGTAAAATATTTCAAAGGGCCTGTTCTTTTCTTCTTTTTAATTTTTTTCATCACATAGTTGTATATTCATCATTGTGATCATTTCTTAGAATGTGTGCATCAATTCTAGATAAAGAAATAAAAAGAAAACAGAAAAAAACCTCATACATACCATACCCCTTACCCCTCCCTTTCATTGATCACTAGCATTTCAATCTACTAAATTTTTTTTAGTAGTTTGTTCCCTCTATTATTTATTTGTTTTTAATCCATATGTTTTACTCATCTATTGATAAGGTAGATAAAAGGAATATCAGACACAAGGTTTTCACAATCACACAGTCACATTGTGAAAGCTATATCATTATACAGTCATCTTCAAGAAACATGGCAACTGGAACACAGCTCTACATTTTCAGGCAGTTCCCTCCAGCCTCTCCATTACATCTTGACTAACAAGGGGATATCTATTTAAAGCATAAGAATAACTTCCAGGATAACCTCTCAACTCTGTTTGGAATCTCTCAGCCATTGACACTGTATTTTGTCTCATTTCTCTCTTCCCCCTTTTGGTCGAGAAGGTTTTCTCAATCCCTTGATGCTGAGTCCCAGCTCAGAAGCCCGTTCTTATTGAGCATCTACTATGTGCACCGTGGTTTGGATGCTGTATTAGCTAGGGTTCTCTAGAGAAACAGAAGCAGCAGGAGATAGCTGTAAATGTAAAATTTATAGTGTCTCAAGTAACTGTGGGGATGTAGAGTCCACGTTTTGTAGGGCAGGCCTTGAGCTGGCAGCTCCAATGAAGGTCCTCAAAGAACTCTCAGGAGAGGCTGGCTGGCTGAAGCAGGAAGAATGATTGTCTCTTCTGAATCTTCTTTAAAAGCCTTCTGGTGATTAGATTAAGCATCACCCATTGCAGAAGACACTCCCCTTAGCTGATTGCAAATGCAGTCACCTGTGGATGCAGCCAACGTGGTCATGATTTAAGTCCATGAAATGTCCTCCTCATAGCAACAGACAGGCCAGTGCTTGCCCAACCAGAAAACCAGGCACCACCACCTGGCCAAATTGACACATGAACCTGACCATGAGAGATGCTAAGTTGTGCTCACAGCCTGGCTCACGCTCTGTCCCCAGGAGGCACCCTTGTTGCAGGCAGGAAGGGGCTGGAGTTCACTGTGGCATGGGCACCATCTCTTGGCAGGGAGGGATGTCCTCTGTCCCCCTAAGGATTGGTTCTTTCCTTTGTTAAAAGAATATGGCTCTCTTACCTGGGATGGCCCATCACCACCAGGCTTCCTGACCTCTCTGTGCCCCTTGCTGTACAGAGCACTTGCCATCATTTGTCATTTGATCCTTCAGTGGCCGCTCTTGAGGGAGGGCTGTGTCTCGTCTCATTTTATGGATATGGAAACTGAGGCTCAGAGAAGTCAAGTCATTTGCCCAAAGACACACAGCCAGTTAGTAATGGAGCAGAGCTTAACCTCAAACCTACCTGATTTCAAAGCTGGTATTCTTTTTAAATATTTAATCTAAACTTTTAAACTTTACATTATTTTTAATCAAAATTAATTTTAAATGAGAAATATAATCCCTATGAGGCAGGTACTGTTATCAAGCCCATTGTACAGGTGAGAAGACTGAGGCTTAGAGAGCTTATGTATCTCATCTAAAGTGAATTCCCTAGTTAATTGTTCAGTTGGGATTCAAACCCAAGGCAGACTGGCTGAAAGCCTACTCTATACTCATGGCCAGCAGGTGGGCACGGGACAGGTTTGGGGGCTGTTTTTACCAATGGCGGACTCTTTGGATCAGAGGCTTTCCCCAAGAGGCATTATCCTCTAGCCTTTGTCGTAGCCATCTGGGGTTTGCTTCTTTTCTCTTACTCTTTAGTTATATGGGGCTTCCCCTGTTGTTTTGATTAAGGGCCTTATTTTACATATAATTCATTCCCCATTAGTTTTTAAATAGTAATATATACATATTTTTGGCTTGGGGTTTAGAGGGCTGGTTCCCTGGGTGTGGAGCGTGCTGTGGGAGTGTCATGGGAGTGTGTTAGCTGCCCGGGCCCCCTGCCCCTGTCGCCCTTTTTGCTTTAGCTGTCACAGCCCAAAGACCTCCAGCTGCTCGTGTCTTTCCCCCCCTGCAGTGCGGTGCTATTTCCAGGACAGGTGGTATGCAGACGGCGCCGTGTTCAGTGGGGGTGCTGACGAATGCACCACCTGTGTCTGCCAGGTAGGGGGGCTGAAGAGCCCGGGGCCCCATTGAATTGGTGGGAGAGGGGGACAGGGTGGGGGGCAGGACTTTCCCCCCAGTTCGCCCTGACCAGGAGAAGCAGAGTGGCTACCTGGCAAGAGGGAAGCGGAGGCAGTCAAGGTATGCAGTGCATCCCTCAGCGCTGCTATTACAGAGCACCTACTGTATGCCAGGTGCCGTGCAGGGCATGGGGGGCCCTGTGAAGCACAAGACAGCTTCATCTCCTCTGCCCGGAAGCTCTGAGATGAGGTGGGCAGTGGACAGCCAATGGACTCCCAACCAGACTATAGGCATCAGGGAAGCCTTCTTGGAGGAAGGGGTGCTGAGCTGAGACCTGAGATGCATCTAGGACTAGCCACGTGCAGAGCAGAGGGCAGCGGGCCTGGCAGAGGGCACTGCTTGAGCTGAGGCATGAGAGAGCACAGCAAGTTCTAAGAACTTAAGACGGTGCTGGCTGGAGCCCAGGGGGCCAGAGAGTGGGCTCGGGGCCAGAGACGAGCTGGAGGCAGGGTCCGTATCTCAGGTTGGGGTCCCTAGAAACAGAGCCTGAGTTGGGGTTCTTGTGCAAGTGATGTATGGAGGCAGGGCTCTCAGGACAAACAAGTGAGCAGGAGGGAAGTAGGACAGGTCAGGGGAAGGAGCCAAGCAGATTTGTGGTTTTAAGGGGGGAAACCAAGCCTCAGGCTGATCCTATGGGGTGCTCTCTTTATTTTTTCCTAAATTTTAATATTTTTATTGATAAATCTAACTTACTTTTTCTCGCTTTTTTATTGTGAAATATATATATATACGAAATATGAATATATATACGAAAAAGCAAGACATTTCCAAGTACATTTTAACAAGTATGTTATTTAAAGACAAGGAGAAGTGTAACAAGGAGAAGGATTTACAAATGAGTATGACTGCTGAATCATATTGATATTTCTGTGGTCTCCAGTGTCTTGGAGCAGCTAGAAAAAAAAAATGAAAAATTGAACTGGAACCCATACAAAACTTTAAACTCTGTTCGATAACGTACAAACATTCTTAACATGCAAACATTCCATACACGGTATACAATCAGTGGCTCACAATATCATCATGTAGTTGTGTATTCATCACCATGGTCATTTTTCAAGAATATTTGCATTACTCCAGAAAGAGAAAGAAAAAAGAAAAACTCATACATACCATGCCATTTACCTCTTGCTCTCATTGACCACTAGTACTTCAGTCTACTCAATTTATTTGAACCTTTGTGCTCCCTCTAATTTGTCTATTTTTTATCCACGTTTTTTACTCATCTGTCCATACCCTAGATAAAAGGAGCATCAGACACAAGATTTTCACAGTCACACAGTCACATTGTAAAAGCTATGTCATTATACAATCATCTTCAAGAAACAAGGCTACCAGGACACATTCCTACAGTTTCAGGTACTTCCCTCTAACCATTCTAATATACCATAAACTAAAAAAGGATATCTATATAATGAGTAAGAATAACTTCCAGTATAACTTCTCGACTCTGTTTGAAATCTCTCAGCCACTGACACTCTATTTTTCCCCATTTCTCCCTTCTTCCTTTTGATCAGAAGATTTTCTCAATACCTTGATGCCAGGTCCCTGCTCATCCAGGGATTTCTGTTCCACATTACCAGGGAGATACACCCCTGGGAGTCATGTCCCATGTAATAGGGGAGAGGGCAGTGAGTTCACTTGCCACATTGGCTTAGGGACGAGAGGTGACATCTGAGCAACAAAAGAGGCTCTTTGGGTGTGACTCTTAGGTATAATTTTTTTTTCTTTTTAAAAGGGGAATTTATTACATTGCAAGTTTACAGTTCTAAGGCCATAAAAATGTCCAAATTAAGGCAAGGCTCTAAGAGTGTCCAAAGCAAGGCATCCAGGGAAAGATACCTTGACTCAGGAAACCTCTGTCAGCTGGAAAGGCACATGGTGAAGTCTGCTAGCTTTCTCTCTTGGCTTTTTGTTTCATGAAACTCTTCCAGGGGCATTTTCCTTCTTTATCTCCAAAGGTCTCTGGCTGTATGGACCCTGTTGGTTCTGGTGGCTCTAAAGCTTTTTCCAAAATGGTTCCCTCTTAAAAGGTTCCAGTAAGCAACCCCACCTTGAGTGGGTGGAGACACATCTCCATGGAAACCATGTAATCAGAGGTTACTGGAAACAATAAAAAAGATCCCACCCAGCGCTATAGACTGAGGATTAAAGGACCTGGCTTTTCTGGGATACATAATAGCTTCAAACTGGCACAACTGGCTACTCTAATATATGTATATATTTAAGCTGTTTTCTTGAAATGTATTAATATGCCTTACAACCCTTCCAAAGTGTACAATCACTGGCTCACCATATCATGACATAGTTGTCAATTCATCACCATGGTCATTTTTAGAACATTTGTATCATTCCAGAAAAAGAAATAAAATGAAAAAAACCTCACACATACCATACTCCATACCCCTCCCTCTCACCGACCACTAGTATTTCAATCTACCCAATTTCTCTAGACCCCTTATCCTCCCTATTAGTTATTTTTATCCTTATTTTTTTAACTCATCTGTTCATATATTGGATAAAAGGAGCATGAGACACAAGATTTTCACAATCACACAGTCACAGTGTAAGAGCTATATAGTTATATAATCATCTTCAAAAACCAAGGTTACTGAAATATAGTTTCAGGTACTTCTCTCTAGCCACTTCGATATATCATAAATTAAAAAGGGGTATCTATATAATGCATAAGAATAACCTCCAGGATAACCTCTCAACTCTGAGATCTCTCAGGCACTGCAATTTTATTTTGTCTTATTTCTCTCTTCCCCCTTTTTGCCAAGAAGTCTTTTTCAATCCCATGATGCTGGGTCTCGGCTCATCCCCAGGAGTTCTGTCCCACATTGCCAGGGAGATTGACACCCCTGGGAGTCATGTCCCACGTAGAGGGCAGGGCAGTGAGTTCGCCTGCTGAGTTGGCTTTGGGGAGAGAGGTCTTAGGCCTAATTTTGAGTACCCTTAACCTATCCTTTGCAAGAATAAGCTTCATAGGGTCAAAGGACTTGGCCTATTGATGTGAAATTTGAAATTCTCCAAATGGGGAAGCTGAATATTTCCTCCTTTCTCCCACGTAATGAGGGGACCTTGCAAATACTTCTTTGTTCACTGCTCAAATTACTCTGGGATATATCGGGGCATCATGCTAACCTGGACAAACCAACAAAATCTCATGCCCTAGTCAAGGTCCCATGTATTTATGGTGTTGAACTAGGCTGACCAGACAGGTGAAATTAGGAAATGCACTACCCAAAATATAAATTTTGCACCCAATAAACATCTCTCCCTTTGGTCTCACATAGAAGTTGAAGTTTTAAAATATGAACCATATTATGCACAGGGTGCTCTTGTCCAGAGGCAGAGGAGCTGGGCTGTGACACCCCAGCATCAATCAGTCATTGATGCTGAATGGGGGGACAAAGTAACCATCCCGGAGTCGCTGGGGGAACTCAGCAGAGGGGATCTGGATAAGGTACCCGCAGCTTCTGCCTCAGGCTCAGTTGGGAAGCCAGGCTGAAGGGCTCACGCTTTGCAAAGCGGGCTAAGGATGATCTGATTGGTTTTTTCGAGAAAGTTCTCTGGCTGCAGAGTGAGAGGTGGGTAGAGGGACAAAGCACGGAAGCAGGAAGTCTGGATGGGTGCGTGGCAGTTGAGGGTACCGTTTGGTGCAGGCTGGAGCTGGTACAGCATTGGGGTTCTCCAGCCAAACATCAGTATTTTCCCGGGACACACACCCAGCCCCTCTCTGTGGCCCCCCACTGCAGGACTCGCCCTTCCCTCTCTCTCCAGCTCCCTGGAGATTTCCGTGTCACTTTTCCTTGAGGGGAAGGGGGAAGGTGATGGTAGCCTGCAGCTTCCTCTTTAGCCTGCAAACGGGGGCTCACTGGTCCGGGCCCCTGGGCTTTGTCTTCCAGAATGGGGAGGTGGAATGTTCTTTCACGCCATGTCCAGAGCTGGACTGTCCCCGTGAGGAGTGGTGGCTGGGCCCTGGGCAGTGCTGCTTCACCTGCCGGGAGCCCACGCCCATGACAGGTGAGGACACCCAGCCCTGCCACCCCAGGGCTGCTGCCAGCTTGGATTTTGGATGCCCGGGAGGAGGGAGGCTGAGCTTCACCTGCTGAGACTTTGAGTTGTATGTGTGTACGTTTGTGTGTCAGTTGAGTGTGACTGTGTGTGCATATGTTTGTATCTGCGTAGGGGACATGTGTGTGTGTGTAGGTATGCATAAGTGTATTTATGTGTGCATGTGTATACTGGGGGTGGGGTGGCCCCTGGGCTCAGCAGGTGATGTGTGAAGACCCAGGAGTCGCCTGCACAGAGTGAGTGGGCTGGGGGTGTCTGTGCCCTCGGCAGGGGCTGCTGTAGGACCGGCGGTCCCCCGGGAGCCCCCTCGCCACATCTACCCACTCGTCCTTTGTCCCTCACTGTCCCCCCTGGCCAGGCTGCGCTCTCGACGACAACGGAGTTGAATTTCCGATTGGACAGATCTGGTCGCCTGGTGACCCCTGTGAGTTGTGCGTCTGCCAGGTGAATGACAACCCGCCAGCCTTCAGCTGCCCCCCCCCCCGCCTCCCCCAAAGGAGACCCCTCTGCCCCGGGCTGGGTCCCTGGCCCCTTCAGCTCTGTCTCGCTCCCTTGCAAGGACTGGGACCCAGTTTCTTGGGGCTTTGGTAGATTTTCCAGAGTGGAGCTCAGCAGTCTGTGTTAAGACTTGCCTGTGAATTGTCTGCTTGTGCAGAGGGCTGTGGCATGAGGACATGGTCGGGGCCCTAAAAGTAGGTTTTCATGGGCATGGGTAACCGAGGGAGCTGGAGGAGACCCCCCCCCCCCAAAAAAAAACAGCCCAGGCTATTTCTATGAAACTCCAATGTTTTCTTTATTAGTATGAATCATATGACTTCATCCTATCAGAAACAGGAAAGTAGATGGTATAGGAGTGTTATTAGGGTCGGACTGAAAGAAATGCAAACATAGCTACTGTCCAAGAAACAAACGTAGCTACTTACCAAGCTTTCTTTCTGCTAATTTAAGTATCGCGTTAAGTGCATTTCTTTCTGTCTTTTAAAAGCTTTAAATCCCTTGGAGCTTTCTTTCTTAAAATGAGATTCCCAGACCAGCAGTTTCACATCCCCTACCAATTCCCAAGTCCCAGCTCACATCTCTGAACCCAGAATCTGCATTTTGATCCCCACGTATCTGGGGACCCTTTAAAATGAGAAGCAGGGCCTCCAGTACCTTTGATGTGCCATTTGTTAAAAAGCCTCGGCCCCCGGAATGCTCTAGAATGTTTCATTAGAATTAGACGTGGGAGGGAAGTACAGCCAGATGCTTTTTTCCCCCCCCCAATGCCTGATCTAGGGCACTCGTATTATCTCATATTATCAGGAAATAGCATAAAAAAAAGGTTCATAATAGCATTCAGATTCTTTTAAAAAAAAAGAAAAGCTTTGTATGCTACTTTCGTCTTCTGACACAGGCATGTCCGGTGGAATCGTTTTCTATTAAAAAAATAGGATTTTATTGTCCCCCAAGGGTTTGGGATGAGCCAGGGTTTCAGGGAAAAGCGGAGAGAAGAATTTTGAAGGGGGCGAGGGTGCAGCCCCGCGGAATTCTTGCTGCTGGCTGCTGCTCCAGGGGGACAGGAAGCCGTGGAGACCGGAGTCCCAGCCTTGAGCTCCCTAAGCCAGTGATCCAAGGGACCTTTCTGGAAGGCTCACCCCCGACCCCTTCCCCAAGGAGGCAGTCCTCTTGAGGGAGGAAACTGCCACCTGCCAGCTACAGCGTGGCACCTTCTAGGGCAAGGCTTGGCCTGTGTGCAGCGTTGTCCTTTCTTTTGGGGCAGGACGGGGGTGGAAGGCTGGGGAGGCAGGGTCTGGGGCTGCAGGTGGGGTGTTGGTGAAGCTTCTCCTGCAGGCAGACGGCTCGGTGATCTGTCAGAGGACGGACTGCGTGGACTCCTGCCCCCACCCCATTCGGATCCCTGGACAGTGCTGCCCTGACTGCTCTGCCGGTAATTCCCTGCCCCGATGATGGGGTTTCTCGGGGTGGACCGGGGAGGGGTCTGCTGCCATCTGGCCTAGGTGCTGTTCCAGCTTCATCTTGTGTCATCCTCCCAGCAGTCCCATTTGACAGAAGAGAAAACTGAGGCTCAGAAAGGTAGAGCCATTTGCCCAGGGCAGGTCCTGGCTGGGCGCTGTGAGCAGACGTAAAGATCGACTATGCTGAGGCGGAGAGAGACAATGAGGGAATTGGGTTCTGGTTTTTTAGTGCTAATAGTATTTTTTTTTTTTACTTTTCTCCTATTTCAAGAGTAATGTTTTATTGTAGAAACTTTAGAAGATGCAGAAAGCAAAAATAAAAAAAAAGTAGAACAGGAAAATTAAAAGGGGCCCGTTGCCACTGCTAACTGCGTGCTATGTCTTTCTAGTCTCTTTTCTACATAGGATGTATCTAGATTAGATACAACGTATAATTGGTTTTTACTGTCTATATGTTTTGGTCTTGGTAATATATTTTCCTTACTGTTTCACCGCCTGCTTTTAGATTTCACAGTATGTAATAAGGATCATCACGTAGGCATTCAGATTGGGTCTCTGGAGGCCTCCGGCAGGTCAGGGCATGGGGTTTGGGGTGGGCCTTGGGCCCTGGCAGGGTTTGGCTGAGTGGGAAGGAGCAGAGAGGATAGTGGACAGATGACCGTGATGTCCCTCTCCCACCCCAGCTGGCATCTCCCAAGCTTTCTGGAATGATCCAGCTGGAAAAGGGGTCAAGGACGAAGCTCCTCCCCCCCTCTGGGGCAAGAACCCCGAAGGTTGGGAGTGTCTCCCCCATCTACTCGATCCCTTTGCTGAATCCAGGGCAATGAAGCCAGCACCTAGTTCAGACGTGTTTTGGTCACCTCCTAACCGCTCACCCTCCACCCCTCTGGAGGGACTGCTCTGGGGAGGTGGACAGCCTGACCTTTGCTATAACAGATAAACCCCCGACCTTTGCCCTGGAGGAGAGCCTGGTCACCAATCACCCCCCTGACCGCTGCTTGCCGCATGTTCTCTCTGGCAGGCTGCACCTACACGGGCAGAATCTTCTACAACAATGAGACTTTCCTGTCCATGCTGGACCCCTGTCTCAGCTGCATCTGCTTGGTACGAATCTCCCAGGTCTGACCCCTCGCTGCAATCACCCCCAGGGGCTGACATGAGTTCCCCCGAATCCCAGAGGCCAAATCCAGAGACCTCCAAGAGAAGAGTCACTTCTCATTCACGGCCAAAGACGGCTCCAGCCAGCTCCACCCAGGATGGATTTTAGCCAGGGCCAGATAAATATTTTTAACCCAGGCAGGCCAAAGTCCTCTGCTTCTCAGTTACCGGGGAGAGTCTTGGGGGCCGGCTCCTCATAGGACAAAGTGTGGCCCCAAGATTCTTGCTGAGGGAGGGTAGAAGTGGGGAGCAGAAAGCCTGGGGCTTAATCTATTTACATGAACAAACAAGTGCCTGCCCTTTATATGTAATAACTCAGTTAATCCACATATGAATTCAATGAAGCAGGAACCACCATTACCTCCATCTTCTAGATGAGGAAACTGAGGGCCAGAGAGACAAAGCCATTTGCTCAAAATCCTGTAATTAGCCAACAGAGAGGCGAGAACTGATCTTAGTATTCTCATCCTGGGGTGCATACTTCTACCCAGAAACCATGCCGCCTCTCAGTCTGAAAAGGCACATTAGATAATTTGAAAAACAAACAGACTCCTTCGTTGTGTGGCTGAAAGCGTTTGATGCTTGACGCAGCTTCTTTGCAGGTGGTGGGAGGCAGGTGTGAGTGTCCCCATGTCCCGGTGAGCCCCAGCTGGGGATGCACACGGACAGGGACAGGGTCTGCAGAAAGTTCGAGAAACACGGGGTCCACAGCTCTTAGGGCGCTGAAGTGACCCACTGCATGTTCGCCCCGTGTGTTCACAGCCACATGCTTTGGGGAGCCTCAGCTTCTGGGTTCCCCTTTCTTCTAGGCTTTTAGGGCTCACCCTCACCTTTCCTGGGTGGTTCACAGAGTCGCTGGACAGGTGCCTGTTGACAGAGGAACTCAGGCAGGCCGTTGTGCTCCTGGGCTCACAGGTCTAGTGGGAGAGCGTACCCTAACCACGCAAATGGCCGCCCCCTGCCGTGGATGTCTCCCCGACATTGGTGGGGGCTCTGAAGGGTCCTCAATGGCTGGACCAAAGGGCCTTGTGTGTTTTCTGTGTCCTGCAGCTGGGTTCAGTGGCCTGCTCACCTGTGGACTGCCCCATCACCTGCACCTACCCCTTCCACCCAGATGGGGAGTGCTGCCCCGTGTGCCTAGGTAAGTGGGACCGGCCCCCCATGCCCGAGGCTTCCGGGTGGGCCTCGGCTCTCACCCTGGTGGGCCCTGTCTCCTCTGCCTCTGCAGACTGCAATTATGAGGGAAGGAAGGTGGCGAACGGCCAGGTGTTCACCTTGGATGATGAGCCCTGCACGCGGTGCACGTGCCAGGTGAGGTGGGCCGGGGAACCTGCAGGCTCCCAGCCTATTTCTTGCCCCTTTGCAAAACAGGGAGCTCCTTAGCGAATGCGAACTGCCCTCCTCCGGCCATTCTTCACCTTAAATTACCTGCGAGAATACCTTTGCTTTTGACCCCTCTTTATGGAAGTGAGAAGGGGTCCCGCTGCATCTGGCTTCCCCCGGTGTTCAGGTGGGCGCTGAGGTGCTGCCTCCTGTCCCCTGACCTTTCCATGGGTCCTGTTGCTTGCGTGAGAGGTCCTTGGGGACATCCTCTGGGCTTCCTCCAGCATGTCTTTCTGCTTCCCCAGCTCGGAGAGGTGAGCTGCGAGAAGGTCCCCTGTCACCAGGACTGTGTAGACACTTCCACTCCCCCCAGGGACTGCTGCTCCTCCTGCCCAGGTAAACAGGTCACTGGCTCCTTGCGTTTCAGCACCACCCTCTCCCACTTTGCCCTTATCCCCGGAAACCCAACCTCCAAAAGGCTGGTTATGGGCAAACTAGCTCAGAGAGAGCATGCAGCTTGCCCAAGGTCACACAGCCTCATGGGCCCACGGCCAGCGCTCTTCAGGCAATGCCAGGATTTAGCACCTAACGTTCCTTAATGTCTTCCTCTGCTTTCTTCTTTTTCTTCCTTTTTAAAATGATGATTTAGGGACTGGATCAATTTTAACAGACGGCCAACATGTACCGAGCCCTCGTTGTGTGTCAGGACACGTCATATGTCTTATTCTGTCTCCTCTTCACAGCGATACTTTCAGACAGGCACTGTCATCACCCCCATTTTCTAGACAAGGGAACTGAGGCACAGAAGGGTAAAGTGACATGCTCAAGGTCACACAGCGGATTGGGAGTGGAGCCAGGATTTCAGCCCAGAGTTGTTGCTTGTAGCTACACATGTACCGGCTTCTGAGGCTTATCGTCTCGTCTGTCCGTCTTTCTCCGATGTTACTGTACGTCCATGTGGATCTTTTTGCAGAGTTGTGAACAGGTTGATGACCTACCGTCACATGCAGTTTCAGAGTATTGACACGGCTCACAGCTGGCCAATTAAAAAAAAACCCCAAATATGCTCTTGGCTACTTTTCTGAGCTGCTCAGAGCAAATACCTTGAAATGGGTCACATTTTTTTTTTGTTTTTTTTTTCTTTTTTAAAAATATGAAACACTTCACAAATTTGCATGTCGTCCTTGCACAGGAGCCATGCTAATCTTCGCTATCATTCCAATTTTAGTATATGTGCCACTGAAGCAAGTACTGGGTCACAGTTTTGAGGCTGGGGAAATGTCCAAATCAAGAAGCATCATCAGGGGGATGCTTTTGTCTCAAAGACCCATTGAGGCCTCTGTCCCATGGCATGGCACATGGCGGTATCTGCTGGTCTCTCCCTTCTCTCCTGGGTTTCCTTGATTTCAACTTCTTACTTCCATGGCCTTCTTTCTTTCTTTATCTGAATTTCATTCTCTTATAAAGAACTCCAGTAATAGAGTTAAGACTCATCCTAATTGGGCTGGGCCATACCTTAACTCAAGTAGCTTCATCAAAAGCTCCTACTTAGAATGAGTTCACACTCACAGGAATGGATTAAATTTAAGAACATGATTTTCTGGGGTTACATGCAGCTGCAAACCACCACAATACCCACTACCTTTTTGTTGATTGACATTTAAGTGGTTTCTTTTTTTTTTTTTTCCCCCAATCCATAATGGACCTGCTATGAAAATCTTTGGTCAGTCAACTTTTTTTTTTTTGAGTTGAATTCTGGAGGTGTGATTCCATAAATGGAGTAAGTGGGTCAGAGGACCTTGAGTGCTATTTGGTAATTGCTCTGACGCAGTCCGAGACCTGGGGCTAGACTGAAGGAAAGGGGAGACTCATAGTGAGGGAGCTCGTTCCCCAATTCCCACCGACTCTTCATTGTGTGATTTTGATTTAATTTTTCCAATTTAATATATTTAAATCCTGTCTTCTCTGTATAACTCCACCATCACCTTTGATTTTTCTCCCACTCTTTAGGGGTATTTGGGCTATGCCCATTTTAACTTTTTCATGTTGGAAGGGGCTGTCGATAATATGGGGTAGGGAGATGGAACTACCTGATGTTCTGGAAAGGCTGGCCCCTCTAGGGTTCAGGACTTATCTGGTCCAGGGACCCATCTGGATGTTGTAGGTTTCTGGGAAGTTACCCTAGTGCGTGGAACCCTTGTAGAATCTTATATAAGGCCCTAGGTGTTCTTTAGGATTGGCAGGAATGGTTTTGGTTGGGGTTTGGCAAGTTATGATAGGTAGCAATTCTTTTCCGCGTTTTGGTCAAGACGGAATTGTTGATCCCATGGTGCTAGGGCCAGGCTCATCCCTGGGAGTCATCTCCCACGTTGCCAGGGAAACTTTCACCCCTGGATGTCATGTCCCACATGGGGGGAGGGCAATGATTTCACTTGCAGAGTTGGGCTTAGAGAGACTGAGGCTACATCTGAGTAACGAAAGAGGCCCTCTAGAAGTAACTCTTAGGCATACCATAGGTAGGCTAAGCTTCTCCGTTGCATATATAGGCTTCGCAAGAGTAAGCCTCAAGATTAAGGGCTTGGCCTATTGCAATTTACTATATTTATAAAGTACCTTAAATGGGCTTATTTTGTGTTTTCATAGCTGCCAAGAAGTTAGTGAATGTTTCCACTGATTTATGGCTAGAATTTTCTCTTGTATGAAAGTACCAGTTGAACCACTTTGATCTTTTGCGGAGTGTTATTTATATCCAGGGCTGCTCTTTAGATCTGTGGGATGATAAGTTACCTTAAGGCCTAAGCTTATAAAGCCCTTATAGATCCTTCTTCATTTTAATCACCACCGACTCCCCCGCAGGCTGATGGATATCATTCCCCCTGCTTTCCAGAGACAGCCTTCAGCTAAGGTGCCAGGCAGAGTGCCAACCGTGTTACTTGTATCGCCTCCTTCGAATCCTCAGGGGAACGTTCCTGGGTGGGCACCACTGTTATGTCCATTTTACAGATGGGGAAATGGAGGCACAGAGACATTTCTGTCCTAAGGCTGCATTCCAGCTGGCGCTGGTAGACTCCAGCCCAGGTCTCTTTGATTCCCTACTCCATGCCCTTTCCCACTCCAGCCCAGGTCTCTTTGATTCCCTACTCCATGCCCTTTCCCACTCTACCCCCAGGTGCGGAAATGAAAGGCCCAAAGAGGTGATATGCCCACCGGATTCATCGTGGGCTGCTCACACCAGAGTCAAGCTCTCTGTCTCCTGAAACAGGCTGCCTCCGCTGCCTTCACTGAGAGCCTCCTTCTAGTGAGACCTCCCCTTTAGGAAAAGCAGCATTGTATTGATGTAGTACATGAATTGCTTCCTTTGGGTGATTTTTTTTTAAAAACATGACCACTTCATGGAGAAGACATAATTCACACACCATACAGTCCACGCACTTAAAGTGTACGATATGATGGGTTTTAGTACATCCATGTGGTTGTTGATGATTTTTAGGTTTTCTTTTTATTAATTTTTAATTTTTTTTAAAATACCAAAAAACACCAAATGCAAACATTCTTAACTTTTGATCATTCCGTTCTACATATAGAATCAGTAATTCACAGTATCATCACATAGTTGCATATTCATCATCATGATCATTTCTTAGAACATTTGCATCAATTCAGAAAAAGAAATAAAAAGAAAACAGAAAAAAATTAATACATGCCCCCTACCCCACCCCTCCCCCTCATTGATCACTAGCATTTAATCTAAATTTATTTTAACATTTGTTCCCCCTATTATTTGTTTTTATTCCATAGGTTTTACTTGTCAGTTGATAAGGTAGATAAAAGGAGCATCAGACACAAAGTTTTCACAATCACACAGTCAGATGATTTTTAAATGTGATCGTTCAAGTTCTTTCTTAGGTGCCTGAGGGCCTCCATTTCCTCCCTGATCAGACCTTCCTCTTGCATAATCCCTCTTCTTTTGCTCCCCCATTCACCATTTTCTCTTTGTGCAGCCCTCTTCCTTCCATTATGTGTCAAGGCCTTATGATGCGTCAGCCTCTTTGCGGAGAGTTTCCATGCCTTCTTCATTCAAGGCCATGTGGTCTTTATTATGCCCATTTTATGGATGAGGAAATAGAGGCCCGGAGCTGTCACATGACTTGCCCAAGGTCACACGGCAAATCCCTGGCGGTGCTGCTTTGGTGACCTGCCTCTCGTCACTCAGGGTTCCTTTTTGGGTCTCCTGCCTGGGAGGCAAGAGCTGTTTTGCTCTCCCCAGGTGTGTGAAAGCCCCTCCTGTGATGTGCTGAAGTCCCTGTCCAGGTGTGCTGGGGCCTCTCCCCAGGTGTGTCAAGCCCACTTCCCAGGTGTGCCAAGGGCCTCCCCAGGTGCGCCAAGGCCTCTACCCCGTTGCTTCAGCTTTGGGGAGACACGCTGTGCCCCTTGTTTTCCTCACCTCTCTCCACCCTCTAGATTTCCGGTTTCCTCGGGGAGAACCGCAGGGCCTCCCTCCTCCTGGAGACGCCACCTTCAGCAAAGCTGCCCGGAGCCCCCGAGAAGACCCCGAGGCCCCTTCTGCTCCTACCAACTGTAGCACCTGCCCCGGCCCCCCGTCGGCATCACCTCAAAGGCCAGCGCTCCGCCTCCTCCAGCTCCTCTTAAGAAAGAACTTGTCTAGCATACAGACTCCCCCCACCAACCCCCCAGGAGCCCAGGCCTCCTCCTACGTTCCCTCGGGGCCAGGGGGCACTTTCCCAGGGGATCCTGGGGCTTCCCAGCACCCTCATCCCTCGCGGGGGCCTTGGGTTCCTCCAGGAGCCTCCTCTCTACCTCCAGCCTCCCCGGGGTCTCCTTGGCCTCCCCCTGCTGCTCCGGAGCCCTCCTCCTCCTCAGCCTCCAAGGTCCAGACAGTGTCCAGATGGGCCTCCCTGCCTGCCACCGTCCTGGCTGAAACCTCAGCGCTTTCCACGAGGGTCCCCAGGCCCTCAGGGAGCCCCAGCACCCCCCGCAGGCCTCACAGACTCTCTCCCAACCCGTCCAGACGCCCTGCAGTCCTTGCACCCACCTCCAGCCTCACCCCTCTGAGTGCAATGGGTACCTCGAGGGAGGACGAGCCCATCTTGTAAGCAGGTGTCAATTTCAAGACATGTGTGGGAGATTCCGGACCGAGAAAACTCTGCCAGGGGCCCAAGGAGCGTGCAGGGTCACCGTACGGGGCAAATCCGGCTGCTGACGCCAAAGGCTCCTTCCTTCTGGCGTCTCGGTGGGAATGGAGAGTCTCACCTTGTCCTCGACATGGGGTGAGAATTCAGCAAAGGTTTTCCATTGACCAGAGTCCTCTCTGGACCATGGGGTCGGCTGGTTTTTCCTGGAAAAGCTGGAGGCTGCTGAGCCCTCGCCTTCCGCAGGAGCAGAGTCAGACAGCGCCCTTCCCTGAGGTCTCCTGATTAAAGGCTGTCTCAGTTTCCCCAGGCTGATCTGCTCATTCACTCCCGGCCTGAGGGAAGGGGTGGAATCTCTACTCCAAGCCCAGAGGTGGTAAACAAAGCTCCCCACTCCAACCCCTCAGCTTGGAAGAAAACCCTGCCTGGGGCCCAGGAGATCTGGGAATCCTACACCAAGCTGGGCTATGTGGGGAGGGGTCCTATGTAAGCCCCTGGTGAGGAGGGAAGAGCCGTGGGACAGGTGGCTCTGCAGCTTGGCTTCCCCGGGAAGGAACGTCTCAGGTGGAGACGATTATCAGGGCGTGCTCGTTGATTGTCGCCTGCCCCAAGGCCTCAACCAACCCCATCTGGGACCGCTGAGGCTCCATGGGCCCTGCACAGCTGTCCTGAGTTGGGACAAAGGGGCAGGGCTTTGGGCTCCTGTGGTGATGGTGATTCTACCTGGGCTGCCCCAAGAAGGGGACACCACTCTTCTGCCAGGGCAATACCCCATGAGGGCTGGTGGCCAAGGGGGTCAGTGGCAATGGTCCCAGCTGCTGGTGGAATAAATCCTTCTGTCCTAAAGGTTGGGAGTAGGCAGGGCAGCAAAAGTTCCAGGACAGACAGGGGACAGCGCCCTCCGTTCTTGGGAGAAGAGGAATCTCAGTTGGGGGCTGGTAGACAGCTGTCATCGTCAGGTCACCCGATGGCCACCACTGGAGACCATGAAGGCTGCAGGATGAACTCCAGCCCCCCAGGGCCCAGGCCATGCCCACGCTGGCCGAGGCCACCTCCCCTTAGCTCTCCTCTGACCTGCCTGGTCCTAGGGTCACATGTCTGCAGGCATCTCCTGGCTGCAAAGGCCCTCTGGGGTGTCCAGCCCAGATGCTGGTGTAATAGTGGGATTCTAACTTGAGTAGTGCCATAGAATGATCGTTCCAGAGTGAGGATTGTGGAGACCGTGGACTTGAGAGATGCAAACGCCTTAGAGACTGTTGCATCTGGGAAGACAGAAGGGGTGGAGGTTGACAGTGAGGTCTGCAGCGCCTCCCCAGGTACCGACTGGCTGTGGGCCCTTGGGTCGCTGCTGCCTCATTTGTGCAAGGGGGATGATAATAGTCCTCTCTCTTAGGGTTGTGGTGACGCCTCTATAAGGCTCAGTGGTTTGTCTGTGTCCTCCCTGGTCCCCAGGCTTCCCGCAGCCTGTCCCACATCACGCTGCTACCTGAGATCTAATTTCTGGATGGAGGGTCGCTGCTTCTAGGCTGGGAATTCTCAACAAGCCAAGCTATCCATATGTTAGCAGTTAAAAATCAGTGCCAATTGCTCATAACTCTCCATTCAATATATATGTGTATATATATATATATATATTTTTTTTTTTACTTATTTTGAACTATTTTCAAACTTGCAGGATAGTTTATAGAAATAATACAACCCCCCCATACAGAGAGCTCCAACATATCCTTCTCTTATTTCTTTCTTTTTCTTTCTTCCTCTCTTCCTTTTTACCTTTCTCTCTCACTTTTTTGTCTTTCTTTTTTATTTCTTTCTCTTTCTCTCCCCTTCCTTCCTTTTCCTTTCTTTCTCTCTCCATCCCTCTTTCCTTTCTTTTTCTTTCTATCCATTTTCTGAACCCTTGAGTGTATGCTGCATACATCATGTTCCTTGATCACTTTTAACACTGTCATGTCCATCTCCTAAGAGCAAAGATACTTATGTAACCACCTTAAGTGCAGTTATCAAATTCAAGAAATTTAACATTGATATAAAACTTACAGTTAATATTTCCATTTTTTTGTATGTCCCAAGATATCCCTTTGAGCCTTTCGTCCTTCCTTGCCACATCTCATCCAAGATCGTTTATTTAATTGTCATTGTTTCTCTAGCTACCCTTTTTTCAAAAACTTTCTTTATTGTATAATGTAACATATATACAAAGCAAAGAAAGGAAAAAGCAATAGTTTTCAAAGCACTCTTCAACAAGTTGTTACAGAATAGGTCCCAGAGTTTGTCATGGACTACCATACCATCCTCTCAGATTTTTCCTTCTAGCTGCTCCAGAATTAGGAAACCAGAAGGAATAAATATTTTTTTATCATCACAATCGACTTTTTTTCCTTTTTTTTGTGAAAATAATATATATACAAAAATATAATAAATTTCAAAGCACAGCACAACAATTAGTTGTAGAACAGATTTCAGAGTTTGGTATGGGTTACAATTCCACAATTTCAGGTTTTTACTTCTAGCTGCTCTAAGATACTGGAGACTAAATGAAATATCAATTTAATGATTCAGCAATCATATTTGTTTCTTAAACCTTACATCTCTGTATAACTCCACCATCACCTTTTGTCTTTCTATCCCACTCTCTAGGGGTATTTGGGCTGTGGCCATTCTAACTTTTTCATGTTGAAAGGGGCTGTCAATAATATGAGATAGGGGGATAGAACTAGCTGATGTTCTGGAGAGGCTGGGCCCTCTAAGTTTCAGGACTTATCTGGTCCAGGGACCCATCTGGAGATTGTAGGTTTCTGGTAAGTTACCCTGGTGCATGGGACCTTTGTAGAATCTTATGTCATACCCTAGGTTCCTTGACCCTAGGTGTTCTTTAGTTTTGACTAGAATGGTTTTGGTTGGAGTTTGGCAGGTTATGGTAGGTAGCAATGTCTAATTGACGTGTGAGTGACCTCCAGAGTAGCCTCTTGACTTTATTTGAACTCTCTCAGCCACTGATACCTTATTTGTTACAATTCTTTTCCCCCTTGGTCAGGATGGGATTGTTGATCCCACAGTGCCAGGACCAGACTCATCCCTGGGAGTCCTCTCTCACATTGCCAGGGAGACATTCACCCCTGCATGTCCTGACCCGCGTAGGATAGGAGTGCAATGATTTCACTTGCAGAGTTGGGCTTAGAGAGACTGAGGCTACATCTGAGCCACAAAAGAGGTCCTTTAGAAGTAACTCTTAGGCATACCTATAGGTAGGTTAAGCTTCTCTGCTACCTATAAGCTTCACTAGAGCAAGCCTCAAGAGCAAGGGCTTGGCCTGTTGATTTGGATGTCCCTAAAAAAATATGGAATGCTTCACGAATTTGCCTGTCACCCTTGCACAGGGACCATGCTAATCTATGCTATATCATTCCAATTTTGGTATATGTACTGCCGAAGAGAGCACTATTGCTCCTTTTTTAAAAAATTATTAACTATGGGAACATATATACAACATAAACTGTCCCATCTCGACTATTCCCAAGCATACCATTCAGTGGGATTAACTATATTCACAATATTGGGTTACCTCACCCTGCCCTCCAGTGCTAGAACTTTCCCATCCCTGAACGGATACCCTATGCCCAGCATACATCAACTCCCCATTCTCTCTGCCCCCCACGCCTGGCGATTTGTACTCTAATTTCTGTCTCTATGAGCTTGCATATTTTCCAATATTTTCTTTGTAGTTACCATGGGGCTTTAACTTAACAACCTAAATCTGTAACAATCTTATTTGCTTTGGTACCAGCTTAACTTCAATAGCATACACAAACTATATTCCTATACCCCTCTGTCCCCCCCACTTTATGTATTTCTTCTCACAAGTTACATTATAAGCCCCAAACTACTGACATCAGTACATTTTTTTTGTTTAATGTTTTTATTGACCAATCTTCACACCCATACATTCCATACATGATGTACAAACAATGGCTCACAATATCATCACATAGTTGTGTATTTGTCACCATGATCTTTTTTTTATTTTTAACTTTTTTTATTGTATAATACATATACAAAGCAAAGAAAGAAAAAAGCAATAGTTTTCAAAGCACTCTTCAACAAGTAGTTACAGGACAGATCCCAGAGTTTGTTATGGGCTACCATACAATCCTTTCATATTTTTCCTTCTAGCTGCTCCAGAATAAAGGAGGCTAGTGGGCTTAAATACTTTTTTATCATCAAAATTGACTTTTTTTTCCTTCTTTATTTTGTGAAAAATAACATATATACAAAAAAGCTATAAATTGCGAAGCACAGCACCACAATTAATTATAGAACATATTTCAGACTTTGACATGGGTTACAATTCCATAATTTTAGGTTTTTACTTCTATCTGCTCTAAAATACTGGAGACTAAAAGATATATCAATTTAATGGTTCAGCATTCATATTCATTTGTTAAATCCTATCTTCACTGTATAACTCCACCATTACCTTTGATTTTTCCATCCCACTCTTTAGGGGTGTGTGGGCTATTGCCATTCTAAACTTTTCATATTGGAAGGGTCTGTCACTAATATGGGGTAGGGAGATGGAACTATCTGATATTCTGGAGAGGCTGGGCTAGGTTTCAGGACTTATCTGGACCAGGGACCCATTTGGAGGTTGTAGGTTGCTGGGAAGTTACTCTAGTGCCTGGAACCCTTGTGGAATCTTATATATTGCCCTAGGTGTTCTTTAGGATTGGCTGGAATGGTCCTGGTTGGGGGTTGGCAGGTTATGATGGGTAGCAATGTCTACCTGAAGCTTGTGTAAGAGCAACCTTCAGAGTAGCCTCTCGACTCTATTTGAACTCTCTCTGCCACTGATACCTTATTTGTGACAATTCTTTTACCCCTTGGTCAGGATGTAATTGTTGATCCCATGGTGCCAGGTCTGGATTCATCCCTGGGAGTCCTCTCCCTCGTGCCAGGGAGACTTTCACCCCTGGATGTCATGTCCCACGGAAGGGGAAGGGCAATGATTTCACTTGCAGTGTTGGGCTTAGAGAGAGTGAGGTCACATCTGAGCAACAACAGAGGTCCTCCAGAAGTAACTCTTAGGCATGCCTATAGGTAGTTTAAGTTCTCTGCTACCTACACAATCTTCACAAGAGTAAGCCTCAGGATCAAGGGCGTGGCCTATTGATTTGGGTTTCCCTAAAGTTCACCACGATCATTTTTTAGAACATTTGTATCATTACGTTTTTTTAAACTTTATTATATAATATAATATATATACAAAGCAAAGAAAGAAAACAGCAGTAGTTTTCTAAGCACTCTTCAACAAGTAG
Organism: Tamandua tetradactyla; assembly: GCF_023851605.1. NCBI lineage: Eukaryota > Metazoa > Chordata > Mammalia > Pilosa > Myrmecophagidae > Tamandua > Tamandua tetradactyla. Next base: position 13,888,222 of record NC_135335.1, read on the forward strand.
TTACAGGACAGATTCCAGAGTTTCTCAGCATCGTTACACTTTATGCATTTGCCTTTTAGATCCTATAAGAAATCAAAAAATGGTGTTATAAACCAAGAAGACAATAGTGCTGGCCTTTATATTTAGCTATATCGTTACCCCCACTAAGAGATCTTTTATTTCTTCATGTGGCTTCAGTATCCCTTCTGTTGTCCTTTCCTTTCACCTTCAGAACTCTCCTTCGCTTCTCTTGCAAGGCCCGTCCACTGGTGACAAACTCTCAGCTTTTGTTTTTTGATTTGACACTTGCCCTATTACTTCTGTCCTTTAACTGTTTTCTGGAGCTTGGAGAGAGAGATTTCTGCCAGTTCTTGCTGGTTGTTCACCTCTTCAATGGGTTGATAGAACCCTGAAGCAACTCCATCACCTTTTATTTTTTTATTTTTTTAAATACCAAAGAACACGTAACCAACGCAAACATTCCTATTTTGATCATTCTGTTCTACATATATATAATCAGTAATTCTCAATATCATCACATAGTTTCATATTCATCATCACAATCATTTCTTGGAACATTTGCATCTATTCAGAAAAAGAAACAAAATGAAAACAGGAAAAAAAATTCATACATACCACATCCCTTACCCCTCCCTTTCATTGATCACTAGCATTTCAAACTAAATTTATTTTAACATTTGTTCCCCCTATTATTTATTTTTATTCCATATGTTCTGCTCATCTGTTGATAAAGTAGATAAAAGGAGCATCAGACACAAGGTTTTCACAATCACACAGTCACATTGTGAAAGCTATATCTTTATATAATCATCTTCAAGAAACATGGCTACTGGAACACAGCTCTACATTTTCAGGCACTTCCCTCCAGCCTCTCCACTACATCTTGACTAACAAGGTGATATCTACTTAATGTGTAAGAATAACCTCCAGGATAACCTCTCGACTCTGTTTGGAATCCCTCAGCCATGGACACTGTCTCATTTCACTCTTTCCCCTTTTGGTTAAGAAGGTTTTCTCAATCCCTTGATACTGAATCTCAGCTCATTCTAGGATTTCTGTCCCACGTTGTCAGGAAGGTCCACACCCCTGGGAGTCATGTCCCACATAGACAGGGGGAGGGTGGTGAGATTGCTTGTTGTGTTGGCTGGCAACTCCATCATCTTGATCAGGCTATTCACTCAGATTTTAATAACAATCTCCTACCCCCATGGCACACAAGTAAATGGTTTTTATTCTGTTAGTAAAAAAGGGGCGAGGGGGAGGCAAGGGAAGAGAAGCAGCTATAAACATTTTCAGGTTGGTTCAAGTATAAAAATGTGCTTATCCGGACATGCCCATTTGCCATCCATTTTACAGCTGGGAAAACAGAGGCCGGGAGAGACTAGAATGTTCTGAGGTTGCCCAGCTTGTGAATGCAGAGAACGGCCCCTTTTCTTTGGATTCATAGTCTGGGCTTTCCCCCTTCACATCTCACTCGGCTTGGCCTCTTCTGCTGGGGTTTCAGAGGCGCCGTTGACAGCCACAGTTTATGGGGTGGGGTGGGGTGGGGGGAGGGTGCTACAATCACATTAGTTTAAAGCAGACCCAGAGACCAGCATCCATATGCCAGTGATTGATCTGGGAGGTGAGCCCAGGAAGCACAGTGAGGGGGGCTGGAGTGAGACGGGGAAGGGGAGCCTCTGAGGGTGCAGGCAGCTGGCACTCGGGCCCTCGGGGGACCCTCTGCAGCATTGGCCCCCCGGGACTGTGAGGGTGCTGGAGTCCTCGTCCCCACTGGGTGACAGCTGCTCCTGGGGTAGCCGGCGCTCCCCTGCACCCAGCTGGCCCCACCCAAGGACTCACCCTGCTTCCCCCCTGCCCCAGGCACAAGAAGGTTCTAGCAACTGCGCGTAGTGGGCCTCCAGGCATTGCATGTGCCTCATATCCTAGGTAAATGCAGGCCCTTCTCAGGATCCCTGGAGGGCTCAGAGCTGCCCTCTTCCCCTCGTGGGCATTTGTATGACAAGTTGGGAGCATTCCAGTGGAATCCAATTTGACAAGAACATCTTCTGCCCTGAATAAGCCCCTGGTATGCATGACCCCTTACCCCAGGGGTGGCTGGAGACCCCAGCTGGGCGAAAGCAGGGCAGGCAGAGCTTTTGCTGGGGTGGGTTGCTCTCAAAATTCATCCATCTGAACTCCATCAAGCAAGGGGGTGTTGGTTCTTGGGTGAATACACCTTCATTTCCCCTTTCCTGGATTTCCACGTTTAGAGTTCTGAGAATCAGTAGGATGGGGGAAGATTGTGTTAGAAGCCAATGGCCCGGTGTCATGCCAATTTCACTGGACATGGAACGTTCCAGAAGGGCCAAATGGTCAGACCAGTTTCAAGACACCTGCTTTTGGAGATTGTTAGGTGAGCAGGCCTAAAGGTAAATCACAATCGGTTTCTAATTAGGACAGACTTTCCAAGGTTTAAAAATACCTGAACTTACTTTGAATATGTAGTAGGTCCTCATCAATTTAAAAATGTAAAATCGTATCCAGTGACCAATCTCTCTCCATCCCTGTCTTCTCCACGGTGACCAGTTCTTGAGTTCCTTTATGCATATGCAAGCAAAGATTTTTCTTCTGTCCTAATAATCCCAACACAGACCCAGTTGTGCATGTTTTTTTTTTTTGAGCTTAATGTATTTTCAAGATCTTCCCATCTCAGTACCTAGAGAGCACACTCATTTTTCTTTTTACAGCTGCATAGTGGCTTTGCATCACAGTCCATGTACCACAGTTGTTTCAGTATCCTCTATGGATGGATTTGAAGCATTTCAGATCTTGCTATTACAAATAACGCTAGAAAGAATACCTGGTACTTACATCAGTTGCACATGCTCAAGGGTATCTTGAAAAGAAATCCCCAGAAGTGGGCCAAAAGCTCTTGGCGTTTCTAATTTTGATAGATACTGCCAATCCTTAGGGATGGTACCAATTTATATTCCCACTAGCAACGTGTGAGAATCTTCATTTGGGGAGGGTTTGGGTTTCATAGATGAGTGGAGCAGAGACTGTGAGATTAAAATAACACTCCTGGACGTGTGTGAATGAAAAGAATGGATTGAGCTCTGCTTGGACCCCCAGAGGCTCTCAGGAAGTGGAGAAGGATGAACAGATGGATGAAGGAGAGGCATGAGACTGTAGAAAAAGGAATGCGAATCCATCTTGTCTTTTGGAGCAAAGTGGGAAGTATCAGGTCGGATGTGTTGACACAGGAACCTCTCTAGGTTCTGTCTGGATCCAGGAATCCCTGGGTGAGGAAACGGAAGAAGAGGTGGGAGAGAGGCTGATCTGCAGCTGCTGGGGCTGAGAAGAAGAGGAAACAGAGGGTCCAGGAGGACCCCACCTGCATCCCCAGAGCCTAGCACTCGGCTTGGCTCATAGCAGGTGCTTGGGAAATATCAGCAAAAGCAATGGCAGCAAAGGAGCCAGGAAATGGTGAGATTCTTCCCTGGAAACCCAAGAAATCCACCCACGTGTCCCATGACCACATCTGAGATAGAATATTGGTTGGAGTGGAAGCTGACCCATCTGTTATCTTACACGAGTCTTAGATCAGCACTGGTCTGTCATCCCATCTTAGTTGTTTCCTTTTAAAATATCACCTTCAACGAATCACACATTCGACCTTTATTGTCAAGCTGCGACTTCAACTGTAATGAAAGCCATCACAGTCCCTACCCTTGTGGATCAGAAACAAACACTCACATTAATGTGTAATTATAGCCTGTGCCATAAAGGAAGAGGAAGGCAGGCTCTAGGAGAGGGTAGTTGGGGAGGCCTAGCGGGGAAGTGACATTTAAGCTGAGATGTGCGGAATGCCAGGTGTTAGCTAGGTCAAGGAAAAGGGGCAAAGCAACCCAGGTGGAAGGAACAGCATGTGCTAAGCTTGGAGGTGGGAAAGAATGTGGGAGAGTTTTTGGAGGTTGTGGAAGGCCAGTGTGGCTGGAGCTCGGGATGGAAGGGGTCAGAATGAGGCAGGAAAAGTACCAGGAGATTAGACCCCACAGGATCTGGAAGCCCCACTAGAGAGCTGCTGTTTTATTCTACCTGCAAGTACAAGGCATTGATTAAAAATTTTAAACAAGGATGCGGATGTGATCACATTTATATTTCAAAAGACTGTTCAGTGATAGAGAATGAGTTAGAGGGGCGAGGGGGACACTGGTGAGACCTGGAGCTTTGGGTGCAGAACTCGTCCCAGCCCTTCCTAGAGTCCAGGGTCTTTTGTTGACGAGTGAAAAATTGCAAACCGAGGTTCTCTAAAGCTGGCTTGATTTGGGCACCCCCAAATCATTTCATCTCAGCAGGAAGGCCCGGCTCCAGCCCTCAGGCCAGGGTCTCCAGCTGACATCTGGGGAGATGAAAGTAGGAAATTTTCCAACAACTGTGCTGAGGAGCACAGGACTGTAGTAGATTTATGAGCCACAGAGGAACTGGGATCAAACTCAATTGCATTAAAGCGCACAGGTCATTTGCAGCAGGGCTTCTCAGAGCCCTGGATGGGGAAATGTGCTTTGTGAACCTCCAAGCCGAGGCTAGAACGTAGCATGTTCCCTGCTTATCTTTTATACCTTAATATAATGCATGGATAGATCTCAGAGAATATTAAGCAGATAGTCAAAAAGTATTGGCAAAGTCCCTTGAGGCATGGAAGAAAAAATATGGATCTATTAAACTTTTCCATGGGGGAAAACTCTGACACGATGTCAAATATCAGGGACAACCAAATCAATAGAGCAAGTCCTTGATCTTGAGGCTTGCTCTTGTGATGTTTGTGTATGTAGTGGAGAAGTTTAGCCTGCTTATAGGTATTCCTAAGTGTTACTTTGGAGGACCTCTTTTGTTGCTTAGTGTGGCCTCTCTTTCCCTCGAAGCCCTACCAGGCAAGTGAAATCATTGCCCTCCCCTTACGTGGGAGACGACATCCAGGGATGAAGGTCTCCCTGGTGGCATAGGAGACAACTCCCAGGGACAAGCCTGGCCCTGGCACCATGGAACCAACAAGGCCATCCTGACCAAAAGGGGAAAAAAAAGTGTAACAGATAAAGTATCAGTTGCTGGGAGAGTGCAAATAGAGTAGAGAGTATACCCTGGAGTTCACTCTTATGCAAGCTTCAGTAGACATTGCTACCTATCAAAACTTGCCAAACCCAAACCAAACCATTGCTGCCAAGTCTAAAGAACACCTAGGGCATTATATGAATCTATGAAGGTTATTTGCACTAGGGTAACTTTCCAGAAACCTTCAACTTCCAGTCCATGCTTATCTTAAAACTTTGTTTTCTTGACTATTTCACTGTCAAACCCATTCTGAGGAATGACGTTCTAAGTAATTCCTGTTTGCCTTTCTAAGCATGCACAGGCCGCTTTCTCACAACCTCTAAAAAGTGGGAAACCCTTCTCTTTGAATTGCAGATGGGGAAATGGATCTGGTGAGCATCTGAGACCTGGTGTGGGAGAGGCCCTCCATTGCTGACCTCAAGCAACCAGCTGATCACATACAGCGGCCTGAAAGATTGTGGGGTGTCAGCTTCTGTCACTTCTGGGGCCCATGTCTTAGGGACAAGTCCATCTTGTCCTGCTTTTTTAAGAAGGTCACCATCGTGAGAACGGGGAGAAATTCAACTTCCCCAAGTTAAATTCTTGATATTCTCACAAGCTGTGTGGACGACCAAAGCTATAGGCTGAGCCTCCAGTCTTGGGGTTTGTTCATATGAAACTTAACCCCACAAAGGATAGGTCAAGTCTACTTAAAATTTAAGCCTAAGAGTCACCCCCAAGAGAGCCTCTTTTGCTGCTCAGATGTGTCCTCTCTCTCCAGCCAACACAACAAGCAGTCTCACCACCCTACCCCTCTCTATGTGGGACATGACTCTCAGGACCTTCCTGGCAACGTGGGACAGAAATCCTGGAATGAGCTGAGACTCAGCATCAAGGGATTGAGAAAAACCCTAGAAGGAACTGAGACTCAGCATCAAGGGACTGAGAAAACTTTCTCGACCAAAAGGGGGAAGAGTGAAATGAGACTAAGTGTCAATGGCTGAGAGATTCCAAACAGAGTCAAGAGGTTATCCTGGAGGTTATTTTTACGCATTAGGTACATATCACCTTGTTATCCAAGATGTAATGGAGAGGCTGGAGGGAACTGCCTGAAAATGTAGAACTGTGTTCCAGTAGCCATGTTTCATGATGATGTTTGAATAATGATATAGCTTTCACAATGTGACTGTGTGATTGTGAAAACCTTGTGTCTGATGCTCCTTTTATCTACCTCATCAACAGATGAGTAGAATATATGGAATACAAATAAATAATAGGGGGAACAAATGCTAAAATAAACTTAGTTTGAAATGCTAGTGATCAATGAAAGCGAGGGGTAAGGCATATGGTAGGTATAATCTTTTTTTTTCTTTTCTGTGTTCGTTTTATTTCTTTTTCTATTGTCTTTTTATTTCTTTTTCTGAATTAATGCAAATGTTCTAAGAAATGATGAATACGCAACTAAGTGATGATATTGTGAATTACTGATTATATATGTTGATGTTTTATTTGGTTTGTTAATTTTTTAATTAATAAATAAATTTAAAAAAAAAAAAGGTCACCATCAGCGGCCACCTTTCCAGAAGGGGCTTTGGGGGAAATAAGAAGTTGACCTCTTCAAGCAAGAACTTTGGCACTCTATTCGATGGGGAGACAATGGACCTGGCATTTCTGACCCCCAAGTTTTCTCAGGTACTCCTAGTAGGACTCCCTGAGACCCACTTTTCTTCCCGGTTCTATTAGGAAGTGTCCACTGCCAGTGTTACTGTTTCAGGTGCTGTCCAAGTGGACATGGCCATTTCCCATTCCTTTGCCTGGATGTATTGACTCTTGCCCCAGTGACCTAAGGGGAGATACCAGTGAAGAGAAGCAGCAACACCAAAAAAAAAACATAGAAACATGTTTCAGTGGGTTGTATTTTTTATTCTGCATTATCAGTAGGACAGGGAACGGGGCCAAAAGCCCACCTCCATGACCCCATAGGAACAGCAATCAGGAGAAGTATATACAGCTAGAGTGGACACAGGACTGAGGTGAGACCTTCCTGGAAAGAGGCTGGAAAGGCTCAGGCTTAAGCTAAGGCGGCCAGGCCGACCTGGTTGTTGGCCCTGTCGAAGACAACGAAGTATTGACGAATGAAAACATCACCCAGGATCCAGAGATCTCCAGAGGCGCTGGGAAGGTCCATGCCCTGGAAGCCGCTGGTGCAGCCCTGCTGGTTCTGGAGAAAAAGGAGAATAAAACCGGAGATGGGGATGGTGCGACGGTGGCTCAGTGGCAGAGTTCTCGCCTGCCACGCTGGAGACCCGGAGACCCCGGTTCGATTCCCGGAGCCTGCCCGTGCCAAAAAACCAAAAACACAAAACAGAGATGGGACACACATGTAACAGTTTCAGTTGCCTGGGTGGGTGGGTGGGTGGGGGAACAAGATAAAACATCAAATCGCCAGAGCCCGGCTGCAAGAGGTTTGCAAGGAGGTGCCTGCTAGCTTTGTCCTGGGGCTTGGCTGTTCTCGGACTGGGGTCTGTCTGTCTAACCTGTTCATTGCAGGGATGACTGGACATTATCTGCATTGTCTGGGGTTTCTGGCAGACATAGGGACCCTGGCCTCAGCATTGGAGCTAAGGGGTTTAGGGAGAACTGAGCTGTGGGGAGGGGAGGAGTTTGGAAACCCTGGTACCTTGTCTCATTACCCTGATCCCATACAGTGGCAAACCAGATCAGCCTTTAGTCCGTTTCATTCACTGGGTCACTGGGCTGCACGATTTGGGCTGGGCATTAGAACCATGTGCAGGGCTTTGAAACTTTCTCCTTCCCTCCCACTGGTCAGACCTCCCCACCCCCTGCTAATTAAATCAGAGCCTCTGAGAGAGGACAGTCCAGGCATCGGCGCTTTTTGCCCAGTGAGGAGCTAATCTTCCACCTAGTATCGTAATAGAAGGTGACGAGTTTTCCTGTGGCTCTTTTGAATAAAGATCTGTGACTCAGAGTGTCTAAAGTCCCAACCCTAAGGGAGCTATGACTTCCATTTGCCCGATGCTTTGCAGCTCAAACGCCGTCCATGTCACTCAGTGACCCTGACAGCCCTCTGCGGGTGGCGAACGCTGAGGTCTCTAATTTAGGGACGAGGAAACTGATGCTCGCACGAGGTTGGAAGTTGGGGCTTCAGTTGGTCCCTGAGATCCAGGGATCAGCCCCCCTGGATTCCAACTTCAAATCCTCTTTCCACACCCTCGCCTTTTGGCTTTGCTTTTTTTCTCTTGGGGGTTGGGAGGGGGCTGCATGGACATCTCATCCATGCATTTAGCTTTATGCTGTTCTTTTCCTCTGGAGGCTGGAGAGCAGATGTTGACATGCCTCTTAGCTTTGGCCTGGAGAAGTGATTTTTTTCCCCCGGGCGAAGGGGAGATGTGTGGCCACATCTGGTGGGTGGCCCAGGGCCCCCTTACCTGTAGGATGTAGGCGCTGGCGGGCAGAGGGTACTCCACCCCATTGATGGTGAAGACAATGTCGGGTAGGTTGTTGATGGCCGAGCAGCTGATCGCCATCTGGGAAGACCGAGAGGTGGCGTGGGTTAGAAAGATTTTCGCTCCTTTGTGCAGTGGGTCCGCCACATGGTTCTAGAGGAGGGAAGGTGGGGCCACACGTACCTGGTTGTAGGAGTTCTGGCTGGCTCCAATGTAGCTCTGGATGTAGGCGATGGCATTGACTGGACCAGCCAGCATAGAGGTGCCCGTGTCAACGATGGCCTGGCAGCCCTGGCTGCAAGCGATGGCCTCTCCATTCATGGTGATGCTGAGGGTGAGAAGCAAGGAAGGGTCCCCTGAATCGCCAGGAGGTACATGTCCCCAAGGAGGAACCAGGTGACCCTGGAGGGTGCCTCCTTCCCTGGCGGGAGGTGGGTCTGTTGACCAATGCATATGATCTCATAGTTTGTCTCACTTGCTCTGACGTTCATGCATACGTTTATTTAACAGATATATATCAAATGCCCACTCTGTGCCAGGCCTGGGAGATGCAAAGATAGACAAGATGGAGCCACAGATTTTTTTTGGCTGCAGAGAGCTCACAGTCTAACTGGAGAGAAGAGTTATTTCAGGGGAAGAGCTCGATGAGTGGGTCATGTCATTGGAGAATAGACACACAATCCAGTGGGCATGGAGGCGGGGAAGGAGCTGCCAGGGGGAAGGCTTCTCAGAGAAGCAGAGACCAAAGGTTGCTTAGGAGCTGGGAGGTGAAGAGCTGGAGGAAGGCATTGTAGGCAGAGGGAAGTGAGGGCAACAAGAGGAGAAGGGCGGGATTGCAGGAACTCATGAACTCTCAGCACCGTAGTGGTGCAGGGATGGAGGACCAGCTCATACTTTAAGTATTCAAAGTCTTGCATCCTGGGAAACTATTCAGTTCAAGGCCAACTGGGATAATTGGTCACTCGGGCAGCCAGATGGAGGCAAGGAACAGGCTGTGAAGGTGAGAGCAGGAAGGAATGACCCCAAACAACGTCTCAGCCCTTTGTCCTGTCCCTAGACTGAATGTGCCATGTCTCTAGAGTGGGAAACCTGTGTGCTTGGCCTCAGGTCTCCTGAATGCTGAGACGTGTGGGCAGACTGGGTCCTCAGCTCTCCCCAGGGATGCTGCTAGAGGGTCCTGCCTCCCTGACCAGAAGGAAAGCGGTCATCTCATGCTCACGGAGTGCTTGAAGTGCCTTTCCAAGGGTCTCTTTGGCTTGGCCAACAACCCCCTTCCCTTCCCAGATTGTCTTTTCCTGCACTGGCCATTCTGAGAGGCTTCTGGAAAGCTAGTGAATTGTGCATCCAACAAGAAACAGGTCTGGAGGCCAGGATGTCACTCATCCATCATGATCTCACCTGTCCACGGTGATCTGCCAGTAACCCTCAGCAGAAAGAGGCACCCAGTACAGTTCTCCAGTGTAGTAGGAAGAATCGATGCCACCGAACATCACCACGCTGCCACTCTGGTCATCTCTGTGGAAAATGGAGGAAGAAGACCGGAGATCATTCATTCATTCATTCATTCCGCATGCAATAAGTGAATGTCTAATATGTGCATCCTAAGAGCTACCCTTTACTGGCCACTGGCCAGGGCCAGGAGTTGTGCTGAGCATGTGACAGTGTTTTTTTTTTTTTTTTAACCCTTACACCAAGGCCTGTGCAGTGGACGGTACTGTTACTTGCTCCACTTTCCCGATGATGAAACTGAAGCTCAGAGAGGTGAGGCGACTTGCCCCAGTTTACCCAGCCAGGGAGTGGCTGATGCGAAATTAGAACCTGGGTCTTAGGGGTTCCAAAGCTTGTGATTTCCACTATGATACTCATCCTAGTCATCATGGGGAACACAAGAGAAGTGACCGTACGACAGCTCTCGTTCTTAAGGACCTCAGAATGTAGTGCATCGATTTCTCAGCCAGGGCACTTTGCCTCTAGGAGAGGGGACACCGCTGGCATCTAGGGAGTAGAAGCCAGGGCTGCTGCTAAACACCCCACCCCGCCGTAAGGAATGACCTGTCCCCAGATGCCAATAGGGCAGAGATGGAGCAACTCTGGTCCAGTTGGAGAGTTTAAGATGGCGCCATATAAAATACTAAAGTACTCATAAATGCAGGTCATGTTGAAGAGCCAACTGGGCGGCGAAGAGGTAGAATACAAGATGAAATGGCCTTTGCCCAGGGGTTCTCCTTATTGAAATGTTCATCTTCTCATTTTCTGCAGTGTTCAGGTTGAATAGGGATGCAAAGGAAGATGGCGACATGCCATCAATCACCAACAAATCGGCCGCTTATGAAACAGAACCCGCTCGACAGGGTTTGTTCGTTTGCACCGTCATTCTGGAAGCATCGATGACAGTGCTGGGCAAGCCATGAGAATCTGGCAGCGTTAGAAAGATAACAGCAAAGAAAACACACGGGAATGATGACATAATGGCTTCAAAAGAGAAGGGGGGCTGAGACAGGCCCCTTGGGCACATTCTCAGATATTCCTGCGGAAAAGTACTTCTTGCCAGGGTCACGCTGCAACTGTCAATGACGCGGAGGCTGTCTCCTTACACCCTCGTTCCCTTTTGTCGGGAGAAACCTGACCAAACCCAAACCTACCCTTGCTTTACTCTTTGTCCGTTCTTAGCGTTCACTCAAAGTCACGCGTGGGACCCATGTTTGGTTAATGAAGAAAAGAAATTCCTTTTCAGCAGTTTTGAGGTTCGTCGTTCAAGATTTAAGTCCTGATCTGATCTTTTTGGTCCCTCTATGTTAAATGAATTCACTCTAGATGGCCTCTTTGGGGGTGGGGGTGGGGTGTCCAGTGACGAGGGACCTGGCAGTGGAGAGCAAATGACTGAGGACAATCGGGCTCAGTCAAGGTAGGTGACACAGATTCACGCTGGCAGAATAAGTTGGAGTGAAGCTGGTTTGTCAGAGAGACGCTTGGCACCGTTGCTTTGTATTCGTTCACCTTAGGCGTCAACCTTTCCATTCGTTCCCTTGCTTTCCAAGAGCCTCTCTGCACCCCCGGCTCCCCGCTGGGCCAGGCGACTGCAGTTTCAGGTTGGAAACCCTGGGGGTGGTGGGGAGGTGGGTGGTTGTGTGTGTGGGGGGGGATGGCCACTCCCTACCCAACTTACGAGCTCAGGTAGACGGAGAAGAGGTCCTGGGAAATCAGACCCTGGTTCCAGATATTGTCAAAGACAGGGGTGGCCCCGGACGCAGCAATGCTGGGGTAGGCGAGCCCGAGGATGCCGTCGAAGGGAGACTCGTACAGGAAGGAGCCGGGCTCCGTCTCGCTGAGGCCGAAGATCTGGTTGGTGTCGCTGATGCCACCAACCTGGGAGAGGGGGGAGACCAAGACGCTCACCATCAGTCAGTCCCTGTGCTCACCGAGCAAGGCTGAGCGCCAGCCACGGCCCACGGCACCACCGCTCGTTCATTCCTTGGCTTCCAGGGCTGGGAGGAGGCCGGTGGGACTGCTCCCCCCGGAAGGCTTGTTGTGCCACTGGAGAGAGTCCTTGTGACCGGTCTCCAGGTGGCCACAGGCTGTGGGGCTTGGTGTGAGGGTTTGCTGCCAAACACCTGGTCCCTGCATGCATTTGCGTCTGTGACGAACACATGCAAAATGGATCTGGGGGCAATCGGGGCTCTTGGCCTTGGCCGTGCCCTGGAGGCGGCAGCAGGGGCTCTTGGAGCTTTTGTGACTCAGGGGGGCTGTGGGTGGCAGGGGGAGGTAGAGAAGGGGTTTCCGCAAGGGAATGGAGCCTTCAGCTCTCCCCTCCACCTGCGCACTTGGTTTGATGGGGGCTGGGGGTGGTTCCTGACTCCATATACTGCATTCCAGTCCCGCCACTGCCTTATCTGGAAATGTCTGAGACGTCTCCGCCACTTGTCGCCTACCCTCCGCCCCGCCCTGCCAGCCCCGATCGGGTTCGTTCTGTGAACCCAGGGACCCATATTGCTTGAATGAGCCAGTTCTGGGGCATGCACTTTGCACCCCCTGATCCCCAGTAGCTGGCCCAGGGCTGGGCAGGAGCAGGTGGCAAGCCCGCAGGCACACACCTGGACGGTGTCGTATCCCAGGATGCCGGTCATGCTGCCAGTGCCGTAGGCAATGGAGACCGACTGGCTGGTGGCCTGGAAGGTGGACGACTGCTGGGGGTTGAAGAGGTTGTGGTTGGCTGCAAAGGCAAGCAGTGACACGGTCAACCTCCACACGCCCAGCCAGGCTCACGGGTTGGGGACACCTTCCCGGGATCTTGGCACCCAGAAACGGCCAAGTTCCATTCCGACCTTGTTGGACCATCTGGGACCAGCTCAGTGATGGAGAGCCCCTGGCCATCCCCGGGGGCTTCCCGAGGACCCCCCATCCCCGCCAGCAGGCACACGCTGAGTGGAGCAGTCCCTGGGCTGCCTGGGAGCACCTTTTGGCCCCACCCTGGACAGCCAGCGTTCCAGTGACTTCTGAAGGGGAACATCTCACAGGCACCTCCTTGTGACGAAAAACTCAGATGAACGAAAACTGGGAGGGGAAGGGACTTAAAACACTGTCCACATCTTCCAATTTCAAAACCCTTTTTGATCGCAGATGGAAGATTTTTCATTTTTTAATCAAGACCCTTCCTCATTGTGAAAACCTTGTGTCTGAGGCTCCTTTCATCCAGGATATGGACAGATGAGTAAAAAAACAACAACAATAAATAAAATAAATAATAAGAAGTGTGCTGAGGGGTTAAAAAAATTGGGTAGATTGCAATATTAGTGGCCAATGAGAGGGAAGGGTAAGGGGTATGGGATGTATGTTTTTTTTCCTTTTTCCCTTTTCCTTCTTTTTTTTTGGAGAGATGCAAATGTTCTAAAAAATGATCATGGTGATGACTACACAACTATGTGATGATATTGTGAGCCGTGGATTGTACACCATGGATGGACTGCGTGTCTATGAAGATGTGTCAATGAAAATATTAAATAAAAAAAGACCTTTCCTCGTCTCTAGGCTACCAGGCGCCCCTCCCAGCTGGCTGTCCCACGGCCCTTCAGCTTTGTCCCCTGTGGGTCCCCATCGACCCCTGCACTCTCTCCTCCAGCTGTGGTTATTTGGGAGAGTTTCTCTCTGCCTCTCTGTGGGTTCCTTGAAGGCAGGGACCATGTAAGATAATTCTAGGGATTGCCAAGTGCCATACAGGAAAATTAATTTGAGTAAAGAGAAGCAGTGTAACGGGATGGAGGTGGAGAGGTAATTTCAGATAAAAATAGTCAGGGAAGGCTTCCTGGAAGAGGCGACATTGAACTAGAGCTCTGAATGATTGATGGGAAGGAGTCAGCCAAGGAAAGAACTAGAGTTAAACATTTTCCAAATCCAAGGAATAGCAAGTGCAAAGGCCCTGGGATGGGAATGAGCTCGCCACCTTCAATGAGCAGCCAGGAGAGCACCGAAGCCTGGCACCTAGCAGATGCTCAGAAAATCCAGTCGAGTGACCCTCAGGCTGGAAGCCCACGAGCGTTCAGGTGTCCCCAGGGGCAGTTGGTGCTGGGGAGCAGAGGGAGGGGCTGCGGCGGGAGGGGCGCGGGACTCACAGCAGGCAGGGCTGGAGCAGTAGACGGATGGCACCCACAGGTTGGCAGAGCCGGTGTCAAAGATGACGGTGAACTCCTGAGGCGGGGTTCCGATGCCGATGGTGCCAAAGTATTCCATCTGTCAGGGCAAGGACAGTCCAGGTCAGTGACCGGGGACCACCCCGTCCCCCCCAGCCAGGCACTGGATCTGCCCCAATATGATTCTGGGCATTCCCTTCAGTCCACCTCCTTGCCTTTTCCTTTGCTGTTCTCTTTGCTTCCTCGGACACAGCTGTCCTTCAAGGCTCAGCCTGGCTGTCTCTTCCTCCTGGAAGTCTTCCCAGATTGCTCCCCTACTCCCCTTCTGATTTTAATCTCCTAAGCATCGTTTAGCTTAAGAGTCTGCATTCAGCCACTGTCTTTGTATGTCTTAGGCTCGTCATCCTGGAGACCCCACCTTCTCAGAGGACAGGGGTGTGACCTTCTAGCATCCTACAGAGTAAATGTCTACATGTTCATTGCATTGTTGATCAAGAGATAAAGAAGTCTGAAGATGGAAACCCATGGAGAAATCTTATTTCTAAACCCAGATGCCTACAGCAAGTTTCAGGGAAAGGTATTGCCATTAGTAAATAATGGTTCATGGTCTGGGAATGGAACCCAGGTCTCCTGCATGAAAGGTGAGCATTCTATCACTGAAACACCCATGCATTCTGCCATGATTTTTATTCTTATTGGCAGTCCTTTGCCCCTGGCCACCTCTGCTTAAGCCACCCTGGTCTCCTGCCTGCTCTTTGAAGGTGGCGAGCTCATTCTCATCCCAGGGCCTTTGCACTTGCTATTCCTTGGATTTGGAAAATGTCTACTCAGTTCTTTCCTTGGCTGACCCCTTCCCATCAATCATTCAGAGCTCTAGTTCAATGTCACCTCTTCCAGGAAACCTTCCCTGACTATTTTTATCTGAAATTACCTCTCCATCTCCACCCAGTTACACTGTTTCTCTTTACTCTAATTAATTTTCCTGTATGGAACTTGTCAGTCCCTGAAATTATCTTACATATTTGTCTTTCCCTCTAGAAAGTAAGCTCCAGGAATTTAGCTTGTTCGCCTTTGTAACTTCAGCCTCTGGCACACAGTAGGTGCTGCATAAATCCTTGTTGACTGAGTAAATGGACTAACACCTATTAAGCTCCTAACAGGGGCCAGGCCCTGGGCTAAGAACTCCAAAAACACAAATAATTTCATGCAGCAACCCTCTGATGGTAGATACTAGTGGTTCCGTTTTACAGGTGCGGAGACTGAGGTTCAGAGAATTTAAATGACCTGCCCAGGGTCACCATGGCTTGGACGTATTAGAGCCCAGCATTGCACCAGGTCTGGCTGAGTTCAGAGGCCAAGCTCTTAAGCATTTGGCAGCATTCCTCTGACCCTTGGCCCGTGCCATCCATAGAGGGGCACACGATGTCGGCTCGTGCATTGCCATTGGGGCCCAAAGAGAAGAGTCAGAGTGAGTTCTCTGCAACTCAGTTCTAACCATGTCGACCCGCTGTTTAAGGTGATTCAATGACCTTTAGGCTACAGACCACCATTTGCCATTTGGCCGACCCCACCCGTTGCTCCGGGCCTCCCTTGCACCACCTCTCTCCCTTTTGGCCCCCAGGCACACACAAGGCTTCTTTCCTCACTCAGTGCTCCCTCCTGCTTCGGCACGGGCCGTTCCGCTCTCTGGGACTCTCTCCCTTTCCCTTGGGCAAGCTCTTCTTTCATTGCTCCAGAAAGGTGTCCCTGCCTGCCCCCATGTCACATTCTTACGCCCCACCCCCACCCCCAGACCCAGACCTTCCCTTGTGAGCCCCTCATCCCGGCTGTACTTTTCATCAGTTTGGATGGCTCATTGATTAAAATGCCTATGAGACTGTGAGTTCCAAGAGGGCAGGGGCCGTGTCCGATTTTGGTCACAGCTGCCTCCCCCGCCCGTGCTCGGCACACTCTCTGACACTTGACAGTGTGCTCAGCCTGTATAAATAGCGAATGGACTCAATGAGAGCCACAGCTCTGGGGGGTGAATTTCTTAAGCCCCTGTGCTGCTGAGATCCAGGGAGCAAATCCAGGAATTACTGACTGGTGCCTCAGAGCCCTGGCCTGACCTCCAAGGCCCCCGGATCGTCCTCTCTCCTCCTGGCCAGGTTCCCCGCCCCCGGGAGCTGCCCTGTGGGCACCTGTCTGCACTCACATCCATATAGTTCTCCAGGGCCTGAGTGGACAGCACGGCGGCCACCTCCTTGGGGAGGTACTTCATGGCCGGGTTGAAGTTGCTCTTCTTCAGGAAATCATCCAGCTTGCCATTCTCGATCAGGGTCTGCCTCAGGGACTTCTTTTTGACGAGGGGGACCCTGTGACAGAGCATGTGCAAGCGGATGGTTTGAGGGAGGCAGAATGAGTGGGCAAAGATTCTGGGGCGCTACGGAAGCCCGAGAAGGAAAAGGAAGCCAGTGGAAGAGGGAAGAGAAGGAAGCCCAAGTAGGAGGGGGCTGGAGAGAAGCTCCCTGTTTTTGCACAGTAATGCATTTTGCAAAGCGTTGCCCATGAGCAAATATTTTATTTAATCATAGCCACCTCACCGGGCAGGCGCTATCCTTCTCCTTATTTGCAGAAGAAAGATCTGAGGTTCTAAGTGGTAAAGTTCAGAGTTGTTCAGCTGGCCGGTGGCGGAACTGGGAATCATAGCCAGGCTACCCTGGAAGATGTGAGCTGTTGGCCACAGGCCTCCGGGCTGCCTCCCCAAAAGGGCAAAAGAGGAACAAGAAAGAAAGAAAGACTCTCGAGGGACGCGTTGAAGGAGGGAAGAGAGGAAGAAAAATACGGGGGGAAAGACAGATGATGTGAGAAGTGTCCTGAGAACTAGCCCCTGGGAAATCGTTCTTTGGGCCATGTGTCCCCAACTCACTTGTAGATGCACTCGGTGAGTGCCACCAGGCTAAGTAGCAGCAGCCACTTCATGTTTCTTCCTGGGTCCCAAGCCACCGGAGAAGGGAAGATGGATGGAAAGCTGTAAGCTTGCAGGTAGGAGCTGTTCCTTATATACAGCAAAAGTCCTTGTTAGCTCAACTTATCGGCCTCCAAATGTCACCCATTACCCTAACCCCTAACACACAAACAAAATCTCGATAAGATTGTTCTCACCCCTTAGCCACATTCTGAGATGTTTCCAATTGAGTGGCATTCCACGTCATAGGCACATCACAGGGCTGGAATGGGTCTGCAGAGAGAGTGCTTGAGTGGCAGCTTATTCCTTAAATTATGTAAAGTTCACAAGCTGAATATTTTGACAAAATTGGTCAAAGGTGCCTTTGGCACAACTCAGCGTACCCTGGTGTGTCCCAGTGGGACAGCAGGCTGGGGGGTTCTTCGAGAGTAGCTCCCCCACTTCTCTTAGATTAGGGGTGCGGTTACTGAAGCTGCTAACCCTAAGCACATCAGGAGGTGGATCATATGGGCTTCAGGACACGTTTCCCCCAGAAATGGCGTCATATGGGGATGGTGGGCATCTAATTAGCATGTGCACCTTATTATCTGCTGGTTTTCGGTGGTGATTGGGCTGAGTCCTGGGAAAGAGGTGAACACAGTTAGAGGGGCAAAGAGTGCAGCAAGCAAAAGTATGCTGCTTTCCTTTCCTGGAGGACGCAAACTGCAGACAGATGAGATTGGTCTTTGGAATCTGTGTCGCTCCCATCATGCACCCCTTCTCTTCCTGTTGTTTCTCTCCCACCTTCTAAGGCCGCTTGATGCCTGTGCCTTTGGGACCCCACTTGGGGCTGACTCCCCCCAGGTGTCCCATGCTTAAAACTTGGCTGAAATCAACTGCAATGGAGCAAAACAGTCTTTTAAAATTTTTCTTTTCTTTTCTTTTATTAATTTTAAAAATTTTTAAAAAAATATAACAAGGGCAAACATTCTTAACTTATGATTATTCCATTCTACATGGATAATCAGTAATTCACAATATCATCACATAGTTTCATATTCATCATCATGATCATTTCTTGGAACATTTGCATCAATTCAGAAAAAGAAATAAAAAGAAAACAGAAAAAAATTCATACATACCATACCCCTTACCCCTCCCTTTCATTGATCACTAGCATTTCAATCTAAATTTATTTTAACATTTGTTCCCTCTATTATTTATTTTTATTCCATATGTTCTACTCATCTGTTGCTAAGGTAGATAAAAGGAGCATCAGATACAAGGTTTTCACAATCACACAGTCACATTGTGAAAGCTATATCATTATACAGTCATCATCAAGAAACATGGCTACAGGAACACAGCTCTACATTTTCAGGCAGTTCCCTCCAGCCTCTCCATTACATCTTGACTAACAAGGTGATATCTACTTAATACATAAGAATAACCTCCAGGATAACCTCTGGACTCTGGAATCTCTCAGCCATTGACAGTTTCTTTTGTCTCATTTCACTCTTCCCCCTTTTGGTCGAGAAGGTTTTCTCAATCCGTTGATGCTCAGTCTCAGCTCATTCCAGGATTTCTGTCCCACACTGCCAGGAAGGTCCACACCCCTGGGAGTCATGCCCCACATAGACATGGGGAGGGTGGTGAGTTTGCTTGTTGTGTTGGCTGGAGAGAGAGAGGCCACATCTGAGCAACAAAAGAGGTTCTCTTGGGGGTGACTCTTAGGCCTAATTTTAAGTAGGCTTGACCTATCCTTTGTGGGGTTAAGTTTCATATGAACCAACCCCAAGATTGGGGGTTCAGCCTATAGATTTGATTGCCCCCACTGCTTGTGAGAATATCAAGAATTCAACTTGGGGGAGTTGAATTTTCCTCCTTTCTCACCATTCTTTACAAATACTTTTTTTATTCACTGTTCAAATCACTCTGGGATTTATCGGGGCATCACTCTGGACAAACCAGCAAAATCTCATGCCCTACTCAAGGTTCCATGTACTTACGGTGTTCAATTAAGCTGTCCACATAAGTTATATGAGGAAATGAACTAATCAAAATATAAATTTTGTACCAAATAAACATTTTTGGAGCAAAACAGTCTTGGCAAACAAATTCATACTAAACTGTGAATGACTTAGAAAGGGTCTCTTCTTCAAAGAGGATGATGACCAACCCAAAGGATTTTCAGATTTTTATTTTATTCAGTGGGCAGAGTGCATTCTGGAATTGTGGCCTTGAGATATTTGGGGGCACCAAGTGGATAGAGCCCTACCTGAGGGTCTTGTTCTGAAATCAGATTCCCTGGGCCAACCCTGGTTTTTCCAGAATCTGGAGCTACAGATTCTAGAAAAGCTCCACCCCTGCCCCATGTCTCCCGGGTGAGTTTGGAGGGGTGGGCAGTGTAGATAAAGTACAGAGCCAGTGGTGGTGTGTGTGAAGCACATTTACATTTCTGAATCACCCATTAAATCATCTTTGTGCTCACAAATGGCTTGGATCCTCTCCCCATATTTTCCACTTTCCCATTTTTTGTTGTCTGCTTCCTCTGCCCTCTCATTTCTTCCCCTCTGGAGCCTGTCTCCTTTGAGCTGCACTTTCACCTTTTGGGGGGATCCCATTACACCCCTAGAAGGGTTGCTGGTCCTGAAGGTGGCCTGGCGGGGGTGGTGGGGTGGTGGGCATAACACTGGGGGTGGGGATGAGGAGGGGATTTTTCTGGAGTCTTCCGAGGTATCAGTGTCATGTGCAAAGCGGGCGGTACATAAGTGTCCATTATTATTCTTTATACTTCCTGTGTACGTTAGGCAACTATGAAATCTTTAGCGGTAATTTAAAGAAGAAAGAAAGATGGCCCATCATTTTCCACTTGGAAATGTGAGGAAACATGGTTGGATGGTAGTGGGGTGAGTCAGGGAAACCTCAGGAAACAAATGTGGAGAAGCAGCAGTGAAGAACATTTTTCATGTTTTATTGATCATTATCTCCTGCCATGAATTACAAGGTGCCTGGAAGTACTAACCACACTTTTTTTTTTTTAATTAAATAAATGCAAGCTTGATTTCGTGAAGAGTGACTTGGGGCTATGGGTTTCAGTGAGGCTAAGATTCAGTAAATAGCTTTTTTTTGTAGTTGTTTTGGGTAACAGGCTTGCTACATATATATATAAAATTGTGAAATAAAACATATCACAAGCAGTAATTTTCAAAGTACCATGGAACAAGTAGTTATAGCACAGATTTCATTTGGGTATAGGTTTCAATTCCACAATTTCAAGTTTTTTTCTTTTAGCTGCTTCAAGACACTGGAGAACGAAAGAAATGGCGATAGAATGATTCAGCAATCATACTCATTTGTTAAATCTTATCTTCTCTGTTATAACGCCTCCTTCTCCTTTGATCTTATTTGCTCCCCTACAACTAGATTATCCCTCTCTTTAAGGATACTGGGGCTACGCCCATTCTAACTTTTCCATGTTGGAAGAGGCTGCCGATAATATGGGGGAGGGGGATGGAACTTGCTGATGTCCTGGAGAGGCTGGCTGCTCTGGGATTCAGGACTTATCTGGTTCAGGGACCCATCTGGAGGGTGTAGGTTTCTGGAAAGTAATCTTAGTGCCTGGAACTTCTATATAGAATCTCAGATACAGTCCTAGGTATAATTCGCTCTTTTTTTTTTTGGCCATTTGCCAGCCCTTCTGGTAACTTCTATAGACCATTGTTGATGTTTCTAGGAAGTTAGCTCAGTGCAGTGAATAATGGTAAGCTCATTTTTTAGATGAGGAAACCGAGGAGCGGTCATGCCATTTGGCCAAGGCCACGCTGACGAGGGGTGGTTGTGAACCCAGCTCTCTGTGGCTCTCTTGTGCCTTCTCCATTACTCCATTGCTGAGAGTTTCCTTAGGCCACAGAAGAATTTTATGAAAAACCTAGACTCCAGGTCCTGGGTTTGAATTCTAGCCCGACCGCTCGATAGCTGGGAGACCCAGGGCTGGGGACTCAGTCTTTCTGAGACTCATTTTCCCCCTCTGTAAAATGGGGGTGAAGGTGTCACCAATTTTAGAGGATTTCTATGTGGCTAAATGCAAAGGGCTGGTCACCACACACTCTTAGTGGCTAAAATTGAAACACCTGTTGCCACCAGGTATTGACGAGACCGTGCAGCAGTTGAGGCTTTCCCGCATTGTTGGTGAGAAAGCACATTGTGCAGCCATGTTGGAAACTAGATGAATAGTTTCTCATACAGTTAAATAGGCACTTGCCATTTGACCCACCAATCTCACTTCTTAGACATTTACCCAAGGGGAAGGAAAACATATTTCCATGCAAAGACCAGTACACAATGTTCTTGGCAGGTTGGGCAATTCATAATGGCCAAACACTGGAAACAACCCCAATGACCTCCAACTGGCCACAGGATAAACTAATGGTGGTACATCCACACAAATGATTGCTAGTTGATGAGAAACAGAACATGAAACAACATGGGCTGTCATGCTTATGTTGAGTGAAAGAGGCCAGATTCAAAAGGCTACCTCAGTTGTCTCCATTTATAGGACGTTTTGGAGAGGGCAAAACAATGGGGACAGAAAGCAAGCCAGTGGTTTCCAGGGGCTGAGGCTGAGGGAGAAGGTTGCTTACAAAGGCGAATGGGAGAACTTTAGTGGGTGATAGAAATATCCTATAACTAGATTATACACCAGAAAGGTAAATTTTTGCTGAACAAAATGCTATCCAATGAACCTACCTTTTCAACAATGGGAAACGCTCTCAGTTCAGGGACGGGTATGTGGTGGGAGAGAAAGGCAAACTGGGTCCTGGGTTCTTTTCATGAGCAGAACCTTGGAGAGGACAGATTTGATTCATTTCAAGTAAAACATTGTAATACCATTACAGGACGTGGAAAAGAAAAGGAAGACCCACCCCTTGTCCCTGTTTCCATTTTGGCTCTTTGGAACCATGAGTAAAATCTGCTCAAGGTGTGCTTTTCTCCTCGATCCCGAATGGCAGGGGTGGCAAAGTTTGGTAGGCTGAGGCCAAGCTCTGTGGAGCTGTGTGAGTTCTTTGCAAGCAAAGATTTCTCAATGCATTGGGTGCTGGGCACCTGGAGCCCAAGGATAGGCCTTAGTTTGGAGGAGGGGTGATGCATAACTTGTCTGGGGTCCATGTGGGAATTTTTGACAGAGGAGAAATACATTCTGGAAGCAGTATCCTGGGTCCATGTACATGTTCATTCTGCATCTCCTATATGCTGGGTTGACATGTTCTAGCTGCTAGGGGAACATCTACGAACAAGACTGAAATAAGCCAGGCCTTCAAGGAGATCGTGGTCAGCTGGAGAGAGGGAAGAGGGGGTGGCTTCTTTCCCTCCCATCTGGGTGGGTCTTTGGATCACACTGAGGGCAGGCTCTTGGGTTGGTAAAGATGGTGACATCTTCCCACATTAGAGATTTAACATCCTGGGGGAGGTGACGTTAACTCAGGGCTTATGGCAGACGGACTCAAAGTGGCCTCTGATTATCCTGCCTCCTGGAACTCATGCCCCCATGTTATCCCCTCCCCTGAACCCAGTGGGGCCCGCGACTTTGCCAGCGTGGAACCCCGTGACTTGCATCTAACTAACTGGATATGGCAAAGGTGGTGGCATGTCATGCTCATGATTACATTACATAAGTCTGTGACTCCTGCTTGCTGGCAGACTTGATGCATAGCCTCTCAGCTGCCTCACGAAGGGGCCCACACGGCAAGGAACTGAGGGCAACCTCTGGCTAACAACCAGCAGAGAATCGAGGCCTTGAGTCCAACAACTTGCAGGGACCTGGATCCTGCCAAGCACCTGGATTTGGAAGCTGAGCCTTCTCCTTTCCAGCCTCAGATGAGACCACAGCCCCAGCTGGCACCTGGGCTGCAGTGAGAGACTGTAAAACAGAGCACCCTGCTAAACAGATCCTGAATTCCTGACCCCCCGAAATTGCAAGATAATACATGCGGGTTGTTTGAAGTCACTAGGTTTGCATGAATTTGTTGTGCAGCAACAGAAAAAAAGTGCTATACAACCGGGAACCTCCTTGGAAATTCCCTTACGCAGCTCCACCTGGCTGCTTCATGCACACACCTTCCCGTTTGGGGATTACTTCCGTGCTCTGCCAAACTTTCTGTCCAGGCTGTGGAATTGATTTGAGAAGGAGCGAGTTGTCATTGCTGGTTCAGCTACCTGCAACCATCCATCACCACGACAATGCTTGCATTTCTTCTCGGGCCTCGGTGCTTTTCAGAATGCTTGGAGATCCATGCTATTTTAAAACATGGATTATTCCTGCATTATTGTCTAATTGATATAGTTCAGAGGGGTGGGGAATAGTTAGCACAAGATCACGTGACTAAGTAATGACACAGGTGGGATTAGAACCTGGGTCCTGGAAGCTCTCGTCCCAGGCCAGGCTCGCCCCCCAAATACATCCGCTTGGTCTCTGTGCCTTGGTTGGGGTGTAACGTGGTGGCATTTCGTACAGGCTGCAAGCTCCATCTCAGTGGGACTCAGAAAAGGGACCATGTGCCCTCCAGGAGATCTGGGCGTCAGCCAGGGCTTAGCTGTGCCCGCCAGCAAGGAAGCTGTGTAATCTCATCATGCCAGACCAGGCCCGGTGGAGAGATGAGATAACAGCATTTACTTTGTCATTAGCCCTGCCTGGCCCTTGATACGGGGGAAGGGGGCTTGCTTTGAACAGCTCCCATAAGCAAGGCTCGCTTTGCCAAGGGCACAGGTGTTCGGGAGCTTTCCAGACCCATATCGAATCGAGCAGTGGAACAAACTCTAAAGAAGCCGATCACAGCACGAATGAAACGGAGCCTGCACGGATGATAAGTGTTATCGGACTGGGCTGATATCTGGAATGGCTGGCCCCCTAGAAGCTTTCAATCAAGGTCTCACCCCGGGGACACAGTCTTCCCACATCCCAGAGAACACGTTCTCCAACTCCCCAGCAGCAGACCTGAGGTGCCTCCCCAGAGAGGCACACAGGCTTTCAAGACTAAAATGGTATTTGTACTTGGATGATAGTGTACTTAAAAATAAAATTTACATCAAGTTTAAAATAACGTATGTTGGCCCAAGCAGTCAAGTTCATTGTAGATTGTGTACGGGGAAATAAATACTTTGAAAGGACCTGTAACTCTGCTATCCAGAAGTGACCACGCTTATTAGCATTATAAATGAATAGATTTCCTTATTTATAAAAATGGAAACGTATAATCCAGTACACACTGTGTTGAATCTGGCATTTAAAAGAAAAATGAAAAGTGTTTTGGGGAGTCTCTTCCAAGTGATCTCATGGAAAACTATAACATCTTTTTTTTTAGCAAAATGCTGTCTTTTTAAAAAAATTATTTATTTTTATTGATATATATTATATATTCATATACCATGTAATCATCCAAAGTATACAATCAATAGTTCACGATATCATCACATAGCTGTGCATTTACCATCACAACCAACTGTTTTTTTCTTTCTTTGTGTGAAAAATAGCATATATACAAAAAAGCAATAAATTTCAAAGCACACCGCAATAATTGGTTATACAACAGATTTCAAAGTTTGGTATGGGTTATAATTCCACAATTTTAGGTTTTTACTTCTAGCTGCTCTGAGATACTGGAAACGAAAAGGAATATCAATATATTCGGCACTCATACTCATTTGTTAAACCCTACCTTCTCTGTATAAGTCCACCATCACCTTTGATCTTTCCCCCACTCTTTAGGGGTATTTGGGCTATGCCCATTCTATCTTCTTCATGTTGGAAGGGACTGTTGATAATATGGGATGGGGGACGGAACTAGCTGATGTTCTGGAGAGGCTGGGCCCTCTGCATTTCAAGACTTATCTGGACCAGGGACCCATCTTGGATGTTTGTAGGTTTCTGGAAAGTTACCCTGGTGCATGGAACCTTTGTAGAATCTTATATAAGGCCCTAGGTGTTCTTTAGGATTGGCAGGGGAATGGTTTTGGAAAGGGTTTGTCAAGTTATGATAGGTAGCAATGTCTAATGAAAGCCTGCATAAGAGTGACCTCCAGAGTAACCTCTTACTCCCTTTAACTCTCTCAGCCACTGATACCTTATTTGTTACACTTCTTTTCCCACTTTGTCAGGATGGCATTGTTGATCCCATTGTGCCAGGGCCAGACTCATCCCTGGGGGGCATCTCCCATACTGCCAGGGAGACTTCCACCCCTGTGTACGTCATCATTTAAAAACATTTTTCTTGAAATACAATATGCATAGAGAGAGGTGCATACTTAAGGGTACAGTTTGAATGAATTTCCACAAACTGAACACGCACACGTCCCTATCACCTAGACCAAGAAAGAGAACATTGAAAGTTCCCCCAAAGCTCCCTGGAGCTTCCTTTAGCCACTTACCCATCCCACAAACCAAGAGTCTCGACTCTTCTCACTTCTAACAGCAAAGACTAATTTTGCCCGTTATAGTACTTAGTACTAAATGCACCGTACGACAAGTCCTCTTCTGATTCTGGCATCTTTGCTCAAAATTGCGTTTGGGGGATTCACCCATGGTACATGGTGGTTGTTGGGGTAGTTAGAGTCAGGTGTCAACTTGGCCAGGTGAAGGTGCCTAGATCTATTGCTGTGGACATGAGCCAATGGCATGTAAACCTCATCTGTGGCTGATAACATCTGCAGTCGGCTAGGAGGTGTGCCTGCTGCAATGAATGGTGTTTGATTTAATTGGCTGGTGCTTCAATGAGAGAGCGCAACATAGCACAGCCCAAGCAGCTCAGCATGCCTCATCTCAGCACTCATAGCTCAGCCCAGGCCTTTGGAGATGCAGAAAGGAATCACCCTGGGGAAAGTTGTTGGAACCCAGAGGCCTGGTGAGAAGGCCAGCAGAGATCACCCTGTGCCTTCCCACGTAAGAAAGAACCTCAGCTGAAAGTTAGCTGCCTTTCCTCTGAAGAACTAACAAAATAAATCCCCTTTTATTAAAAGCCAATCCATCTCTGATGTGTTGCATTCCGGCAGCTAGCAAACTAGAACACTTGTAGACTGGTTCTCCTCAATCGCTGTATAGTATTCTGTTGTGTAATGATCATTTCATTGTCCTTTCTCCCGTCAGTGGGCTTTTGGGCAGCTTCCAGAGTTGGGTGCTTATGATTTGTGCTGCTAAGAATGTTCTAGAATCTAACTTTTGGTGAACACAGGTATGGATTTCTATTGGAACACAGGTATGGATTTCTCATATACCCACGAGTGGATTTACTGGGTCAAAGCGTAGGCATATGTTCAACTTTGGGAGAAATGGCTTAACCGTTTTCCAAAGTGATTGTGCCATTTTGTGTTCCCTCCTTCACTTGGTGTGTCAGTCATTTAAGTTTAGCTACCCTGGCGAGTGTCAAGAAGTATTTTCTTGTTTTTTTTTTTTGTACAGCTCAAAACTTTAATGTGTAACCAAAGTAACACACTTGAAGAAAGATGAGCATGGACATTCTCCAAAGAAGGAGAAGCCTCTTCTTGTAGTTTTAACTTACATTTCCCAATGAATAATAACGCTGGGCACATCTTGATATGCTTATTGGCTGTGCGTGCATCTCCTTTTAGGAAGTGTCTGTTCAAGCCTTGTACCCGTTTTAAAAATTGCTGTTTTTTTTTTTTAAGGTGAGTTGTCTTTTTTTTTTTAACTTTTTTATTGTATTGTATAACATATATATAAAGCAAAGAAATAAAAAAGCAATAGTTTTCAAAGCACTCTTCAACAAGTGCTTACAGGACAAATCCCAGAGTTTGTCATGGGCTACTGTACAGTCTACTCAGATTTTTTCCTCCAAGCTACTCCAGAATATAGGAGGCTGGAAGGCTTAAATATTTTTTTTATCATCACAAGCAACTTTTTTTTGTGTGTGAAAAATAACATATATACAAAAAAAGCTGTACATTTCAAAGCACAGCACCACAATTAGCTGTACTGTAGAACAGATTTCAGAGTTTGACATGGGTTACAATTCCACAATTTTAGGTTTTTACTTCTAGGTGCTCTAAGATACTGGAGACTAAAAGAGATATCAATTTAATAATTCAGCATTCATTTTCATTTGTTAAATCCTATCTTCTCTGCATAACTCCACCATCACCTTTGATCTTTTCATCCCTCTCTTTAGGGGTGTTTGGGCTATGTCCATTCCAAATTTTTCATGTTGGAAGGGTCTGTCACTAATATGGGGTAGGGAGATGGAACTATCTGATGTTCTGGAGATGCTGGGCCCCCTAGGTTACAGGTCTTATCTGGACCAGGGACCCATCTGGAGGTTGTAGGTTTCTGGCAAGTTAATCTAGTGCTGAAACCCTTGTGGAATCTTCTGTATTGCTGTAGGTGTTCTTTAGGATTGGCTGGAATGGTCCTGGTTGGGGTTGGCAGGTTATGATAGGTAGCAAGGTCTACCTGAAGCTTGTGTAAGAGCAGCCTCCAGAGTAGCCTCTTGACTCTATTTGAACTCTCTCTGCCACTGATACTTTATTAGTTACACTTCTTTACCCCCTTTTAGTCAGGATGGAATTGTTGATCACATAGTGCCAGGGCTGGATTCATCCCTGGAGTCATCTCCCATGTCATCAGGGAGACTTTCACCCCTGGATGTCATGTCCTACGTAGGGGGGAATAGGTGAGTCATCTTTTATTACACTCTGAAGGTGTTTACATCAGTCATTTATTATTTTTTTTAGAAGCAAAACATCACCTCTGGATAAAATCTTACATGCATGCAATGCTGTTCCAGTTTGCTAGCTGCTGGAATGCAATATACCAGAAATGGAATGGCTTTTAAAAGGGGGGATTTAATGAGTTGCTAGTTTACAGTTCTAAGGCTGAGAAAATGTTCCACTTAAAGCAAGTCTATAGAAATGTCCAATCTAAGACATTCAGGGACAGATACATTGGTTCAAGAAGGCTGATGAAGTTCATGATTTCTCTCTCAAGTGGAAGGGCACATGGCGAACACAGTCAGAGTTTCTCTCTCATCTGGAAGGGCACATGGCGAGCACAGCGTCATCTGCTAGCTTCTTCTCCTGGCTTCCTGTTTCATGAAGCTCCCCAGGAGGCGTTTTCCTTCTTCATCTCCAAAGGTCGCTGGCTGGTGGACTCTGCTTCTCGTGGCTATGTCGTTCTGCTCTGCTCTCTCTGAATCGCTTTCATTCTCCAAAATGTTCTCTCTTTTTATAGGACTCCAGAAACTTATCAAGACCCACCCAAATGGGTGGAGACATGTCATCACCTAATCCAGTTTAATAACCACTCTTAACTAAATCACATCATCCAGTGAGATGATCTGATTATAGTTTCAAACATACAGTATTGAATAGGGACTATTCTGCCTTTACGAAATGTTGGCAGAATAAAATTCTGCCAACACAGAAAAAGAAAACAGCAGAGTTTCTCAGCTTGCAGGGTAGTTGAAGATGCAGCAGGGGGTCGCAAAATATTTCTCTGGAACCCCTAGGAAATCAAGGACCACAGTTTGAGAAGCCCCTGAACTAGATGTTCTTCAAACTTCTCGTCTCCTGGGCATCTCTGTCCTTCACAGTTTTTGCCATTGTGGGGAGCAGAAGTGACTATCCTTCTTTTCCATCCCCCTGGGAAATCTCTCCGTCCAGCTGTCCCCAATTAATGATTGCAACTGCTCAAGTGTTAGCACGGAAGTGAAACTTGCCGGGTGGGTGCCCACGTGTAAGGAAAAGATAAATTTGCAGAGTCTGTTCTGTTCAACTGATGCTGCTATTGCGTGACCTTGATAAGAAACAGTTGAAACGTGCACTACAGCTGGGAGGACTGGCTATCCTCCTGGCAAGAAGTGTACTGTGATAAAGATATCTAGGTCCCAGGAAGCTCCTTTCAGCCCCTAGCCAGGTCCCAGGGGACCCAACTGGATCCGGTCACATAAGCTGATTGAAATTTGGCCACTATTGTGTGAAGATATCATACAAACTGCATGTAAGCACTTAGAGAGAGGAGGAGAATCTTATGAGGAAGAAGAAAGAGAGAGAAGAAACTTATGAGTAAGAAGAAGAAAGAAAGGAGACTCTTATGAGAGAGAGGAGAATCTTATGAGTAGGAAGAAGAAAGAAAGGAGAATCTTATGAGAGAGGAGAATCTTATGAGAAAGAGAGAACATCTCATCAGAATCTTATCTGGGAAAACAATGCTTTGCTATGGATTTTTCACTAAGGAGACTCTGAATGCTGTTTCTAAGTTTGCTGTGGGTTTTTACTAATGAGACTTGGGATGCTGCTTCTGAGACTTCCCAGCACTTCTCTTCAGGTGTTGGTGCCATCTTATCTGGTGATGTAACGATGCCTTATTTTTGAAAGCTCTTTGAATTATTTTCCTAGTGAAATCTGATTTTTATATCACTGAAGTCTGTTGTCCGCGAATCCAAACCTATAAATCAAGGGGCCACAAATATCGCGTTGTCTTTTGTGCGGCAAAATTGATGCTGTGAGTAGGATTCGCATTTCAGCACAGCTTTGTAGTGGTAAATGTCAATAAGACAAGCTTTAGAAAATTTGTGTGGAAAATAAGGATTGTGTTCTTCTGAATGTCACAATGCTTTATTAGGACCATTCTTGATAGATTTGAAGTTGTTGGTTTCCTGTCCTTTTTGTACGCATCTGTTGTTTCAGATTTGAATGTTTATCAAAGCATATTGTAATAATTCATTGTAGCACAGATTTCAGAGTTTGGTATGAGTTACAATTCTGCCATTTTAGGTTTTTCATTCTAGCTGCTCTAAGATACTAGAAACGAAAAGAAATATCAATATAATGATCCAGCAATCATATTTGTTTGTCAAACCCTACCTTCTCTGTATAACTCCACCATCACCTTTGATCTTTCTCCCACTCTTTAGGGGTATTTGGCCTACGGCCATTCTAACTTTTCCATGTTGGAAGGGACTGTTGGTAATATGGGATGGTGGATGGAACTAGCTGATGTTCTGGAGAGGCTGGGCTAGGTCTCAGGACTTATCTGGACTGGGCACCCATCTGGAGGTTGTAGGTTTCTGGAAAGTTACCCTAGTACACGGGACCTTTGTAGAGTCTTATATAATGCGAGCCCATTCTCGAAGCATGGTAGCACAGCGACTCCTAGAACACAATGAAAGCAATGGATCCACTTTCCAGGAGGACACACACAGGCACGCCCCCTCTCAGCACTCCTAAGCCCATCTGTGGGGTGAAGAAACTCAAGGAGATGGAGTTGCTCACCGGGGATGAACTGTCTGTACAGGTGGTGAATTCCGCTGCATGGGAGATACGTAAGCAAAAGCCGGGATGCCACCTGTCAGCTGAGGCAGAAGAGATATTTCATACCGAATAGTTGAATGAATG
Organism: Tamandua tetradactyla; assembly: GCF_023851605.1. NCBI lineage: Eukaryota > Metazoa > Chordata > Mammalia > Pilosa > Myrmecophagidae > Tamandua > Tamandua tetradactyla. Next base: position 13,918,713 of record NC_135335.1, read on the forward strand.
AATGAATGAATGAATGGGTCACCTTTGCAGATTTTCACTTCCCAGGAGACCAGAGCTCATTCAGTGGCCAGGAGTGTGGGGTGTAAGGTCCATCCTAGACCACCAATTCTCCGAATGGGTGGGCTCTCGAGCGTGGTAAGCGTGGTAAGAACTTGTGATCCAAGTTCTTATGGAAGTCAGGAAGTAGAAGGAAGGTAATGGCTGCTGGGGGCAGGCGCTTGCTCAGGCCAAAGTCCGAGGAGGAGAGTCTCAACCGCAACTCCCGAGACCAGGCTGGTTGGTCTTGGCCAAAATGCAAGAGAAGAGCTCATGATGGGGAGGCTGTAGAAGAAATGCGGACCCGGGTGGAGCAGGGGCTCATTGGAAACAGACAAGGAAATATTTAGAACCTGGGATCGAGCTGGCGGAGGATGGCGATATTAAGCAGGGCACGGAAAATCCCAGGCGATTGGAGCATGACCAAAGAATTGGCCTGCAGTCTCCAAGCAAGGACAAAGGGAATCTCAGAAGGCGCTTCTGCTTCTCGCCCACCCCTGTGCCTCCTCTGAACGGGGTCTCAGCGTGGACCCACTGGAGCAGTGAAACGCTCTTGGGGACAGAGCTCAAGTTCCCGCTGATGGTGGGTTCTGCTCAGGCTGTCTCAGCTCCTCTGTCATCCGTATTTCCAACGCCACATTACTCACGGCTGAGCACAATGGTGTACCTGACCAACTGGGGCTCCCCAGCTGTGGCTGCTGCCCAGGGAGGCGGTGTGTGTGTGTGTGTGTGTGTGTGTGCTGGAAACTATTTAAAGGGCTTGCCTTGGGTCTCTCCTCCTGCTCCTGATGGGCAAAGCCATTTGACCATAGTTGGTGCACCCAGCAACCCACCCCCCTGCCCAAAGGCTCTGCAGCAGCAGCAGCTTTGGGGGGTCTCCTCAGGGTGGTCTTCATTGGCCTGGGGGGTGAGGCTGGGGATGGCAAGGCAGCAACCCCAAGATTTCCATCTACCCCATTTATTTTAACATTCGTTCCCCCTATTATTTGTTTATTTAAATTTTTTTTAATTGACAAACCAAAACAACATACACACATGAACATTCTTACCATACAAACATTCCATGCATGGTGTACAATCAGTGGCTCACAATAGCATCACGTAGTAGTATATTCACTACCAAGATCATTTTTTTAGAACATTTGCATCACCAAATGGTCATTTTTGCCCCACTTCCTGCTTTGAAGCACCCTCCTTAGCTAGGTTCCTGGGTACCCAGAACCCGCCTCAGCCCTTAGCCTCATTCATCAGCTCATTCATTCATTCACTCATTCATTCCACATGCCAGGCAGTAGGCCGATAAAGATGAATCAGCTGCAATTTTATTTTTTTTTTTTTGCATGGGCAGGCACCGGGAATCGAACCCCAGATGCAAATTTTTACCCTCAGTGGGTTCACATGTGAGCGGGGGAAAGAAGACCTGCACTTAAATCATTATAGTATAAAGCAAAAAGTGATAGTAATATTTAACTAGATCAGAGCCCTGAAAAGTACCAAGAAATGGATGATATAAGTGATGTGGGGTCATTCAGAGAAAGGAGCACACTTCCGGTGTATGTGTGTGTGTGTGTGGGGATTCTGGGAGGCCTTCCTGGAAGAGGAGGGCTTTGAATTGTTTTAATAGGATTTGGAAGGTAAAATCAGACTCTGGAGACCTCCTTGCCTCGAGGTGAATGTGACCGATCGCCTAGCAGTATGCCCCCTTCCCAGGGTGATTTACGTTTTTTTTACAGGATCTGAACTTGCCCAGAGAGCAGAAGTGGAGGGAAGGGTGAGTAGCGAGCACCCAGGCTGACCCTCTGGACTGAGCTTCTGGTCTCTGGGATACAGGCTCTGAGCCTGGCTGGAGGTCTGCTGCTCACAGGCCTAAGACAACACCAGCCTTGCTTTATCATTCTCAGCAAAGATGTGCTCGGGCTATTGGGGTGGCCTCCCAGTCCTGCCCCTTCTGTCCCCAGTGGCTGCTCAGGTAAGGCTGTGGGACAGACCTTGCCAATGGGGTCACACCAAAAACTGCCTTTGTGTAGGTGGAGGTAGGACTGGGAAGGGAGGTGTCTTGGCTCCCCATTGCAATGCTGAGAGCTGGACTTAGGCTGAAACCACTTGCTTTCCTGCCCTCCTTCTCCCCTGCCATCCTGGGCTGTTTGGATTTTCCCAGTGGCTCTTTCTGGCCACTGGGCCTTTGCACATGCCATTTGCTTTGTGCTGGTTTGAATATGTTGCGGACCCCAGAAGAGCCATGTTCTTTAATATTGCTGGGTGGGAGCTTTTTGATTGTTTCCCTGGAGATGTGACTGACCCAACTGTGGGTGGCAACTTTTGATCAGATGGTTTCCATGGTTGAGTCTCCACCCATTCAAGGTGGGTTTGCTTACTGGAGCCCTTTAAGAGAGAACCATTTTGGAAAAAGCTGCGCACCAGTGGAACAGACAGAGCCAACAGAACTAATAGGGTCCCGGGGAAGCTGTTGTAGATTCCTGGAGAGAAAGCTGGCAGACGTCACCATGTGCCTTTCCAGATGACAGAGAAACTCTGAACACCATCAGCCTTCTTGAACCAAGTTCTGTTTCCCTGGACGCCTTAATCTGGACATTTTCACAGCCTGAGAACTGTAAACTTGCAACTTAATATACTCTCCTTTTTAAAAGCCGTTCTGGGGCGGGCAATGGTGGCTCAGTGGCAGAATAATTCTCGCCTGCCATGCTGGAGACCCGGGTTCGATTCCTGGAGCTTGCCGATGCCAAAAAAAAAAAAAAAAAGCTGTTCTGTTTCTGATATCACTCTTTCAAGCACCTGGCATGTTGACCAGAGTCCAAGCAGGATGCAGGAGGCTTGCCCAAATGCTTGATTGCAGAGATCTGGTGAAAGGACTGTCTATGTAGAGTATATCCCTAAAAGGGATACTGAGGCACCAAAATCCAGCAGCAGTGGGAGGCCAAAAGGGCTCAGAGGTGGGAGCAGCATTGCTGCAACCTGGCTGGGGCTGGCCCTGGCGTGCAGGGCACCCAGCAGGGAGAGCCCCTGGGAATAAATGCCAGCAGCCTTTCTGCTCTTGTCCAGTGATGTCTGCCAGTGTCTCCGGGCGTCCAATTTGACTTGAAGGCAGAAAGCACGGGAGCCCTGGGGAGACCCAGGCCTCGTGGTCAGCCTTCCGGGTGCTGGGCAGGGCAGGTCCCGGCAGAACGAATCTAGAGCCGTGGGGGCGGAGGAGCAGCCCCCTGCTTACTGCTCCCAGGCTTCAGGTCTCAGCTTCGCCATGCCTCCCTCCAATATCCTGAGCTGGCCTCGTCTCCCAGCCCCCAGCAGCCCATGTCTCTGCAGTAGACAAGCAGGGCCGGTCTGACGCATCCTTTCAGCCTGGCACGTTTACCCTAGCCCGGCACAGAGAACCGGTACATAAAAACGGCCAAAAGACCCAATAAACCGGAGCAAGTTCTGAGTTCAAATCCTGCTCCCCCGCCAGTAACCAGTATGACCTTTCTGTGGGCACCAGCGCTCCCATTTTCTAAAACACCAGGTCGCTGCCAGGACATAACAGGTCCAGAGTAGGCGACAGAAGATGGGGGGCCCATCTCTCCCCACTTTCATTGTTGGAAGGTAAGAAGGTGACTGTGTTTATTGTCAAAGCACTCAAACGACATTAGGAGACATGACACCACTCATAAGCACCCCTCCCTAACGTACGTGCTTTCCTTAGGGTCTGATCCTTCCATTGTTCATTTTCAATTTTTTAATTTGAAAAAAAAAACAAACTTCAGATTTATGGAAACAGTCCAAAAATAGGGCAAGAAACACTCAACTATCCTGCATCTCCATGCACCCATGGCTGATGTTTTAGCACATTTGCACTTGCATGCTCTCTCTCTACACACACGCACAAGCAATGCACATGCAGGCATACGCACACTACACACAGACCCACAAGCATATGCACACATATTGTTTTGGTTGCATGATCTGAGTCCGCAGCAGGCATTCCTCACTCCTCCATCCTTTAGTCTGTGTCTCCGAAGGACGAAAACCTTTGCTTACACAACCACACAGGAACTGCACTCAGGAAGCGTCACATTGATGCAATCCTAGTGAATACGTCTGATCCATGGCTGCCACTTATCCAAAGATGGGCCCCCATGGCACCCGGCTCGGATCCAGGATTTAACCCAAGGTCGTGGCCTCTGTTCATTTGTCAGGACGCTTTGGTCTGCCTCCACCTGGAGCAGGTCGCCAGCCTTGCTTTGTAGTTGGTGACGTCGATCTTTTTAAAGGACGTGGGCCACTCATTTTGTAGACTGTCCCTCAATTAGGGTGCATTCGCTGTTTTCTTCTGGTTAGAGCTGGGTTTTGTGGTTGGGGGCAGGATGGCACAGAGGTGATGCTGTGTCCTTCTCAGTGTGTCATATCAGGAGGCACCGGCTGTGGCTTTGACCTATTCTTGATGATGTTAATTTGGGGAAGGGGTTGTGAAGGTGGTATCGGCCAGGATTCTTTTCTTTTCTTTTTCCCCCTTCCTTCCTTCCTCCATTCTTCCTTCCCTCCCTCCCTCCCTCCCTTCTTTCCTTCTTTCTCTACCTTCCTTCCTTTTTCTTTTTCTTTCCTTCCTTCCTTCTTCCTTTTTCTTTCTTTCTCCCTTCCTTCCTTTCTTCCTTCTTTCCTTCTTTCTTTCTTTCTTCCTTTCTTCCTTCCTTTCTTCTTTCTTCCTTTCTTTCTCCCTTCCTTCCTTCCTTTCTTCTTCCTTCTTTCCTTCCTTCCTTCTTTCTTTCTTTTTCTTCCTTTCTTTCTTTCTTTTTTCTTTCCTTTTTCTCTTTCTCTCTCCCTTCCTTCCCTTCTTTCTTTTTAATTATCAAGTATAATATATATACAAAGAAAAGACAGAACCCCTCCCCCCCAATAATTTTCAGAGTACATTTAAACAAGTAGTTACAGAACATAGCTCAGCGTTTGTTATGGGCAATGATTCTGCTCTTTCAGATTTTTCCTTCTAGCTTCTCCAAAACACTGAAGGCTAGAAGAAATATCAGTATAATGATTCAGCAGTCATATTCATTTGTTAAATCCTATTTTCTCTCTCATACCTCCTCCTTCTCCTTTGATCCTTCTCCCAATCTATAGGTATCTTTGGCTGATGCCCATTCTGGCTTTTTCATGTTGATAAGGGGTGTCAACAATAAGGGGCGGGGAATGGAATTAGTTGATAATCTTGGAGAGGCTGGTCCCTGCGGGTTTCAGGATTTATCTGGCTTAGGAACCCTCTGGAGGTTATAGGTTTTAGGAAAATACATTTAGTGTGTGAAGCATTTATAGAGTCTCAGTTGGAGCAGTTACAGGAAAAACCTGAAATAGTGGAATGGTGACCCATGAGAGTTAATAGGTACGATAAGCACTAGAGATGGGTGAATGTTCAGCTAATGAGGTTCAACTCAAAAGCACAGGAATACTGTCTACGTGGGACATGACTCCCAGGGGTGTGGACCTTCCCGGCAACGTGGGACAGAAATCCTAGAATGAGCTGAGACCCAGCATCAAGGGATTAAGAAAACCTTCACCAAAAGGGGGAAGAGTGAAATGAGACAAAGTGTCAATGGCTGAGGGATTCCAAACAGAGTCCAGAGGTTATCCTGGAGGTTATTCTTACGCATTAAGTAGACATCACCTTGTTGTTCAAGATGTAGTGGAGAGGCTGGAGGGAACTGCCTGAAAATGTAGAGCTGTGTTCCAGTAGCCATGTTTCTTGATGATGATTGAATAATGATATAGCTTTTACAATGTGACTGTGTGATTGTGAAACCTTGTATCTGATTTTCCTTTTATCTACCTTGTCAACAGACCAGTAGAACATATGGAATAAAAATAAATAATAGGGGGAACAAATGTTAAAATAAATTTAGATTGAAATGCTAGTGATCAATGAAAGCAAGGGGTAAGGGGTATGGTATGTATAATCTTTTTTTTTCTGTTATCGTTTTATTTCTTTTTCTGTTGTCTTTATTTCTTTTTCTGAATTGATGCAAATGTTCTAAGAAATGATGACATGCAACTATGTGATGATATTGAGAATTACTGATTATATATGTAGAATGGAATGATATGTTAATGTTTTTGTTGTTAATTTTTTTAATAAATAAATAATTTTTTTAAAAAAGCACGAGAATAGATAGAAGTGAAGGCGGGTTCACTAGTGGGTCTATAAATAGTATTACCATATTGAAGGTGAACATGATCGAAAGGGGTTGTGTAGACCTATGTGTCCCACTGATTAACACTAGAAATATAAATAACTTTTTGCAAGAATTCCTTCAAAGGTAAAGAAAAACAAAAGAGTTAATATGAATTATGTTGGTTGGGTTTTGGGCCAGGATTCTTAAAAACAAGTTTTGTTTCCCTTTGTGCTTATTTAGGTAATCTGTGGGGAGATACTTTGAGACCTTGTAAACAACCTGCTCCCATTACATTTTGACCCAAAGTTAAGCACCCGTTGATGATTTGTCTGAGTCAGTTATTACAAAAATGGTTGCAGAGTGGTAATTTTTGAACTCTATAATTCCTTTCACAATGTTTTGTTGATGTTCTATGGTAAGGAGGAGAGTTCCCTTGATTCCATTTTATTTATATATTTGTGTTTATTTATCCTTTCATCCCATTTTATTTATTTATCTGTATTTATTTATCCCTTCATCCCATTTTATTTTTCTGTATTTATTGATCAGTATGGACTCAGAGGCTATTACTTGTTCAATGAATTACAATCCATCATTGTCATGATGCATTTTCACACTCAAATTGTCCTGGATTTGGCCCAAAGGAGCCCCTTTGAACTGCCTCCTGTATCCTTTTGACATGTCTCAGAATTCTTTGAGCACTTCCTTATTTTCTGGTACAATAATATAAAAAATACTGGGCAGTGTGACGGTGGCTCAGTGGCAGAGTTCTCGCCTGCCATGCCGGAGACCCGGGCTCGATTCCAGGTACCTGCTCAGGCAAAAAAAAAATAAACGATACCCAGGCACAATAATATAAAAGACATGCAACCTGCCAAGGATCACCAAGAACTACCAGCCGCCACCAGAAGCCAGGAGAGAAGCATGGAGTGGATTCTCTTCTAGACCTTGTAGAAGGGACCAGTGCTGCTGATGGCATAACTTCAGACCCCAGAACTGTGAGAAGACATTTCTACTGAGTTAAGCCATCCAGTTTGTGGTAGTATGTTACAACAGGCACAGGCAACTGATACCTCCCGAGGCCGCTACCCCCTTTGCTGACATCTGAGAGCCTGGATTTTGGAACGGTTCCTGCTCTCCCTACAACTGATAAGAGAGGCTCACTGCATAGGCTGTTTGTACAAAGAGTATGGTTTGTGCCGAACACCTGCTTTCTGTCTGGGAACCCGGAACTTTGAAACCTGCTAGGTAGAGCATGCCCATGTGACTCCCCCCACCCCCCAATAAAATGCCTGGCCCCGAGTCTCCTTTGAGCTTCCCTGGTGGACATTTTGCACATATTGTTAAACCCTTTGCTGGGCTTGAATTAAGCGTGTCCTGTGTGACTCCACCGGGAGAGGGCTCTCGTGCCTGATTTTCTCGGAACTTTGCCCTGTTGCTCCTTTTTCCTTTGCTGGGGTTTTCTTTGGATCCTTTTGCCGTAATAACTCACAGCCTTGAGGCAGAGTCCTGTGCGTCAACCAGCAAATCGTCAAAACTGGAGGTGGTCTTGGGGACCCCCGACACTTCCAGATATGTCGGAGTCTTTGTCTAAGGGGAATTAGCCATGGGCAGGGCCATCAGGGGAGCTTATGGACCCGTGGAGTTGTGTGATGGACTGTGCGGGTGTGTGGGGCTGTGGATGTAATACCCGTCCTGGCCACCAGGTGTCAGCCTTCCACTGATGGTTCCCTTAGGGATGGTGTTTTTATGGGAAATACTTCAGTGGGAACTCAGCCCACCCTAGCAGGGATAAGTTTCATAGGGGGCAAACCCCAAGATCAAGGGCTCAACCTATTGATTTGGTTGTCCCCACTGCTTGTGACAGTATCAGGAATCCCCAAAATGGGGACGTTGAAATTTTCCCCATTTCTTCCCATTCCCCCAAGGGAACTTTGCAAATACTTTTTGCAAACACTTTTATTCACTGTTCAAATCACTCTGGGGTATTGGGGCATCACATTAACCTGGACAAACTAACAAAATCTCATGCCTTAGGGAATGATCTTTTGCACTTATTTGCCTTGCCTGGGCAAGCTCCCTGAGCCTCCTATGGAGACCAGCAAGTGATTTCTGCAAAGGGCCAGGAAGACACTGTCTTAGGTTGTGCCGTCCATCTTAGCTCCACTGCAAATACTCAACTGTGCCACAGAGGCACAGAAGATAGGTAAGTAAACACTCGTGACTGCCTCCCCATTAAACTCAAAATGGGTGGCAGGATGGGTTTGGCCCATGTTTGTGGGGGTGGCAGGCCACAGTTTCCATGAGATTCTTAAAGGGCCCGTGGTCCTCAAAGGTGAGACCCATTTATCAGGGTCTTCATGCATTGGGGGATTCCCCTAAATTCCTGGCCCATGTGCTGGGAACCCTCGGTTGACCCCAGAGGCCCCAGTCTCGTTCTGTCTTCTCCAGAAAATATACCTACTCCTGTGTGAGTCCTGGGCCAATTACCAGCTGTGTGGCCTGGGGCAAAGCACTCACCCTCTCTGTGCCTCTGCTCCTTCATCTGTCTAATGGAGCCAATAACGGTGCCTGCTCCTGCCTGGGGCTGCCAGGAGGATTAAACAAGGGCTCGAGGCACAGTGCCCAAGACAGCGAGGGAGTGGAAGGGTGGGGTGTACCCTCCTCTCTCCCTGCTCCCTGCAAAATCAGACCCTCTCACCCCCACCCAAGGACCTCCAACCTGATGGCCCCACTTTCTGGGGTAACCCTGCAGGAGGAATTTGTGTGTCCCCCAGGGTACCACCCCCACGGGGTAGGCAGCCAGCTGCTGGGGGGCTGTGGGGAAGACGGGCACCCCCAGTTGACCCCCTCCCCATTGGCTCTCAGGGCAAGCCCCGCCTCCGCCTCTGGTTTCCACAGTTACCTGAACAACGTCACTGGAGACAAATCCCGACATGCTCCCTGTGTCAAGTCGGAGGTGATGCTGATGGGTCGGCGGGGAATGAGGCAGGCGGAGAAATGCAGAAGGCTGTAGGCATCGTGGATGGCTATGGGGACAAGTGGCCCATATCAGGCAGCGAGGTCAGGCCTGGGACGGGGTAGGATGGCGGGACTGGGGGGGTAAAAGGTGGGGTGGGAAGGCTGGAGGGGGTTGGGGGGTGGGGGTGGGGGTTGCTGGCAGGCACTCACAGTAGGAGCAGAAAATGGAAGGCAAGCCACAAATGAGTCGAGCTGGTGTCAAAGGTGATGTGGAACTCCTGGGGTGGCATGCCGAAACTGATGGTGCCCACAGAGGTCCGCTGCCAAGCTGGGGTGGGTTGGGAGACCGTGGTGAGGACAGACCCGGCCACCCTGGCTGCCCACCCCCATGGCACCTGCCATCATGGGGTGGCCCCCATGTCTCCCAGCTCATGTTCCAGCTGCCCCAGCTTGCTCAACCCAACGCCTTTGTTTGAAAAGCACCCCAGTCTCCCCTGCAGTTCTCCAAGGACTTTCCAGTTGTCCAAGACCAGCTCAGGTCTCCTCTCCTCCAAGCAGCCCACCTGGGTCACCTCTGCTCTCTCCTGCCTCTCACCTCCAAGCGTGTAACATCGATTCCATGCAGTTGGCCCTTTTACGCGGCATTGATTTACTCCCTCCCTGTCTTTCTGGCTGGGATATAACTTCTAGAAGAAGAGACGAGGCCCTTTGTGCTCAATAACAATAACCAGGATGTTAGTTTATCATGGCCTGGCACAACATACAGGGCAGCAAAATCTTTTTTTTTAAAAACATAGTTTTATTCACACACCATATCAGCCATCCAAGTCTCAATAGCTTTTTATTTTTGGTGGGGGGGGGGGGGATGTGCAGGGTCTGGGACTCGAACCTGAGTCTCCAGCATGGTAGGCATTCTACCACTGAGCTATCCTTGCCCCACCTGCCAACAGCTTCGTATTCGGTTAAGTCTTTGGGCTGAAGAAGCCGAGCTTCCCCAGACTAGGATCTCCACCTTGAGTTGCTGTCATTTGGTCAGACTCACACCCCTCTGACTTAGCTCAGTGATTCCTTTAGCTCAGAAGGAACAAAGTCCTGCCAACTAAGCTCTGTGGTTCACAGGTCCACACGGCCGGTGCAGAGATGGGTGTTTGCCTCTCACCTGGTTGCTTCTGGGCACCTCAGACTGAGAATCCTTCATTCTCCAAAATGTTTCCTCTTTTATAGGACTGCAGAAATTTATAAAGAGCCACCCAAATGGGTGGAGACATGTTGTCACCTAATCCAGTTTAACAACCGCTCTTGATTAAATCACACATCCAGGGAGATGATCTGATTACAGTTTCAAACATGAAGTATTGAATAGGGATTATTCTGCCTTTATGAAATGGGATTTAGATGAAAGCATGACTTTTCTAGGGGACACACATCCTTTCAAGTCAGCACATCTGTCCATACCCTGGATAAAAGGAGCATCAGACACAAAGTTTTCATGATCACACAGTCACATTGTAAAAGCTATATTATTATATAATCATCTTCAAGAATCAAGGCTACTGGAACGCAGCTCAACAGTTTCAGGTACCCACCCCCCCCCCCCAGTCACTCCAATGCACCATAAACTAAAAAGGGGATATCTATACCATGCGTAAGAATAGCCTCCAGGATATCCTCTTGACTCTGTTTGAAAGCTCTCAGCCACTGAGACTTTATTTTGTCTCATTTCTCTCTTCCTCCTTTTTGGTCAAGAAGTCTTTCTCAATCCAATGATGCTGGGTCCTGGCTCATCCCCGGGAGTCCTGTCCCACACTGCAGGGAGAGTTACACCCCTGGGAGTCATGTCCCACGCAGGGGGGACAGCAGTGAGTTCACCTGCTGAGCTGACTTAGAGAGAGAGGCCACATCTGAGCAACAAAAGAGGTTCTCTGGGGTGACTCTTAGGCATTATTATTGAGTGTTATCTTAATATCGGGACGGGTCCACCCAACACTATAACGCTGGATTTGAATCCAGTTTCGGTCACATAATCTTGGGCAAGTCATGTGTCCTTTCTGAGCCTCCATTTCGCTGTCTTGTAAAAAGGTAGAATATCAAAACCCTCCTCACCCGGAATGTTCTGGATATTGAGTGACAAGGGCCCTGACACCATAATTGGTCTCGACAATGACAGCCTTTCCAGTGGCTCTGTCACTTCTGTGTCTTTCCCAAAGCAGCCCAGGGAGGGAGGCAGAGTGGGGAACCTTCTCTCTCTTAACAACAGAGAAATTCAAAATGTAGAGCTTTTGCCACTTAGCTGCGATTGCATCACCCAAGGCAAAGCTGTGTCTATAAGTGGATTTCCTGATCTTTCTCCCAGGTTCAGCGAGAAGAGAAGGATGAGGGAGGAAGCCAGGGAATGAGAAAACTCAAGGAAGCTGAAGTGGAGAATAAATTAGAGAAATGAAGAGAGTAGAGAAACAAGAGAGAGTAAAGAAAGAAAGAAACACAGAGACAGTCCTGCAAATACAGAGACACCCAAAGAGACAGGGGGGCAAAGGAGAGAGATAAGGAGACAGAGAGGTGTATTGATAGAAACACAGGGAAAGAGAGACCAGAGGGAGGTAGACACACAGAGAAAGCAGAGCAGAGAGAAGACCTAGAAGCAAATGTGGGAGAAGAGCTGCTCCAAAACAGGATCGCACTTACAGTTGCACAGGTTGTGCACTGAACAATTCCATGGAGCACCATTCACATAACCTGTGATGTGACTAGCACTCCTGGAGCTCTAAAGCCCTGCAGGCCTGTCCTAAATCCTTGAGCCCATCTGTGCACATGGCAAGCTACTCAGCAATAAATCGAGACATAAGCTCTAAGACGGTCAGGAATGTCAGTTGAATATAATCCTTTCTCAAGGATTCAGAAGGTAAGAAAGAGCCCAGAAGGAGAGCTGATATAGCTGCAGTCCCCATACTTATGTGCCAAGCACTCTGAGAGGGCCACCAGCCTGAGGACCCCAGAACACTTCATGTTTCCTTCCTAAGCTCAAACCACTCAGGAAAGAATGGGGGGGGGGGGGCAGCATCTAGTAGCCATGGTGAGCTGCTCCTTCTATTTTCTCTGACATGCCCTAATCATCCCCTTAGGCATTGTGAAAATCTTCCTTATAAGATTGTCCCCATTCTATCAGTGTGCTGGTTTGAAAGGATGTATCTCCCCTAGAAAAGTCATGCTTTCATCTAAACCCCATTTCATAAAGGCAGAATAATCCCTATTCAATACTGCATGTTTGAAACTGTAATCAGATCATCTCCCTGGAGATGTGATTTAATCAAGAGGAGTTGTTAAACTGGATTAGGTGGCGACATGTTCCACCCAATTGGGTGGCTCTTTATAAATTTCTGCAGTCCTATAAAAGAGGAAACATTCTGGAGAATGAAGGAGATTCAGAGAGGGCAGAGAATGCTGCAGCACCACGAAGCAGAGAGTCCACCAGCCAGCGACCTTTGGAGATGAAGAAGGAAAACGCCTCCCGGGGAGCTTCATGAAACAGGAAGCCAGGAGAGAAGGCTAGCAGATGACGCCGTGTTCGCCATGTGCCCTTCCAGTCAAGAGAGAAACTGTGACTGTGTTCACCATGTGCCTTCTCACTTGAGAGAGAGAGACCCTGAACTTCATCAGCCTTCTTGAACCAAGGTATCTTTCCTCGGATGCCTTAGGTTAGACATTTCTATAAACTTGCTTTAATTGGGACATTTTCTCGGCCTTGGAACTGTGGACTAACAACTTATTAAATTCCCCTTTTTAAAAGCCACTCCATTTCTGGTATATTGCATTCTGGTAGGTAGCAAACCAGAATAATCAGTGATCATGAGTAAAGGACCAAAAATCCTCAAATTTCAGAGATTTCTACTGTAATCTTTTTCTTTGGGTTTGGCTGAAAAAAAAAGAGTGGGGGCTGACTAGCATTATCTTAGAGATAAAAAGCATTTTTAATAATGTGATAGAAAATAAGTGCCAAGCTTATGATGATCAATTTTACGTGTCAACTTGACTGGGTTACGGTACTCAGTCGTTTGGTCAAGCAGTGGCCTGCAGATTATATGAGGGTATTTGGTAGATAGGATTTTTAATCTACACTCAGTTGATTGCATCTACAACCAACAAAGGAGATTGTCCTCAGCATCATGGATAATGTCTTCCTCCAATCAATCGGAGATCTCAAAAGCCAGAATTAAGGGTTTCAAGATCAGAAGAATTTCTCCTTCAGCTTCAACCTTGGCCCTTGCTGGAATTTCCAGCCAACCAGTTTCTCCTGGGGAATTTGGATTCAAGACTTCGATATCACCATAATGACGTTTCTAGCCCACAGCATGCCCTATGAAGTTCAGCCTTGCCAGCCCCCATGGTCACATGAGTCAATTTCTTATAATGCATCTCTTAAAAATATACGTATCTTGTTGGTTCTGTTTCTCTGGGGCACACTGATACAATGATTTACATTCATGATCCCACTCAGATTTCCCAGAGACCCTGTGAGATGTGTATAGCTCTCTTCATTTAAAGAGGAGCTTGCTAGAAGGAAGAGAAGAGGTCAAACTGTAGAGTGCCAACGTAGGGGGCAGCCCACCGCCATGTGAATGGATTTAGGTTGTGGGAAGGTACAGATCAGGGACACTCCCGTTGCCCATTGGCTTCAAAGGTCTAAGCTCCGACGATATTACAGTTGTACAATTTTAACATTGGAAGAGTTTTGATGCATGCATTCAAAAGATATTTTATTCATCCAACCAACATTTTGTTGAGGACCCCCTGTGTGCTGGGGACTGGGCCAGATATTGGGAAGTCAAAGTCAGATAAGGCACGGGCAGTCCTTGCCTTCAGGGAACTTGCAGTCCGGGGCAGAGTTCACACACTGAAGACCCAAGAGGCCAAGGGAAGGGCCGGGAGCGCTGGCTGGGTACCGTGGGCCCGGGCAGCGCGTGCTCCACCCTAAAAGGAAAGCCTGTTCATTCTAACCAGGGGTTGCCATGCTGGAAGGCTGGCCAACAAGGCTGCATCCACTGAGTTTTAAGAGAAGTCAGAATTCTGGATATTTGTGTGAAATCCTCTAGTTTTTAAATGCTAGCGATGATTAATTAATTTTATTTTTTCATAAAACACAGTGTGGGCCAAACCTAACAGAATTGAGGGATCGATTCAGCCTGCTGGTTGCACAGGTTTTTATTTTTGGCCAAGAGGTAAAAGTAGACAGGGATTGAACGGGTGTCCCATATGTGTTGGTCGAAGGAGTAAGAGACAGAATGCCTCTGAACCGTGTTAATTTTTGCTTTTGAACTGTGTTAATTTTGCTTCTATACGTAAAGAAAGACCACAACGGTCAGATAAACCAACAACTCTACAGTAACTTCCTTTTATGAGCACTTGCTGTTATTTTCCCCATGGGATCCAGGCCTGGGAAATATTTTTTTGCACGCCGAACTGAACCTAAAAGAGGCGTGATTAATTTTAAAGTGCCTTGTCAATCAAAGAAGGCAGCAAAACAAAAAGACTCCCCCTCACCCCAACCCCCACCAACCACTCAGGGTTACCTCATTATACTGGAATTTCTCCAGCCAAGGCAAAGAAAACTGACTTTAACCCCTCCTTCCAAGGCTCTCAAAGACCCAATGTGGCCATGTGAGATCCATTGCAGACTCACGCCTGGGGTAGAGTGTTGTGGGGTGCACCGAAAGAGAGACCACACAATTCAAAACTGCAAGCCAATTTGGAGTCCTTATTAGCTGGCCGGCGACTGCCTCAGAAACTTCCAAGAAAGAGGATTCAGAGAGCAGCCCCCAGAGGTTTTCAAGGTGTGCTTATAAAGGCTAAAATCATGCCGTGGTTTTGCAGTTGTTAGCAAGCAAGCATATCATAGAAGTAGAAAAATGCCGTTAGCTGTTGCCAAAATACATCCCTTTCTCTCAGTTCCCTAACATTGGTTATTGTTTAACTCTTGGGGACATGCCGCCCCAACGGTGTGGGGACTCTCCCTGCTTGGGCCTGACTGATTGCTTCTGCTTGGGCCTGATTAATTGCTCCCGCCCTCCACAAGAGCAACTGGGAAGCTGCCCTGGGCTCCAGGATGGATGGTAGATGGGTGAAGGCTCTGGGTCCTATTCCCCATTTTATATATTGTTAACTTCAGTTTGGGTGGTTCAGCCTCTATGGAGGGGATTTGATATTATACAGCAAAATTACACACGCACATGCCCTTGAACTCGGCAGTTCTACTTCTAGGAATCTATTCTGAAGATATGTTGAAAAAAATGCAAAAGGAGATATGTGCAAGCTAGCCATTTGCAACATTATTTGTGCTAAGAGAGTATTACAGACATGGTAAAAGTGCCCATCAGTAGGGGATCGTTGTACAAGCTATAATGTTTCCATATAATGGAGTATAATGCCGATGGAAAAAGAAACATAACGGGCGAGATCTCCAGAGTATGTTGTTTTGTTAAAAAAAATAAGAAAGGTAAAAAAAAAAGGAAGGTACAGAACAGTGTCTATAGTTTATTATTATTTTCGTGTAAGCTGTATACACACGCATGTTTTTTGTAAGAAACAGTTGAAGAATAAACCAAAAACTAATAAAATTGTAACTTATGGGGAGAGGCAGGGTTGGAAGTGAGACTTTCTTGTTTTACAGTGTGACTTTGCAACATATAAACGTTTTCGGGAATTACCAAAAAAAAAAAATCAAAATTAAGTAAGAAACAAGCCCCTTAAAATGGAAAGTACACGGAAACAAATGATCCTGATTGCTATGAAGTTGGTGACACAGCCATGCAGTGCAAAAAATTACTTCAAGTGGCTTTAAAATGCATTGACCTAACGTTCAGAGTGGGATATTTTCTAACAGAACAAAACAAAAACAAACAAAAAAAATTGAAACTACATTCAGTAAGCTTATTGTTGGTAATGTCGCTACTGTTATTTTCAAACTGTTGTATGCATGTTTTACGTTAAAACAAATAAGTGATTATGTCAGTGTTATTATGAAGCAAGACCTTCAGTATAAGAGAAAAGAGATATAAGTACAAAATCTAAAAGGTTAAGTAAAAACCTACAACCTTAAATTTGAATCAGAAGTCTGAGTTTGTATTAAAGAACTATTATTCTTTTTCTAAGAAAATCCGTATTTCTTGGCTCTGTCCACTGAAAACCACAGAAACAATGATAAACTACTGTATTAGTTAGGGTTCTCTAGAGAAATAGAATGAACAGGGAACACTCGCAAATATAAAATTTATAAAAGTGTCTCACATGACCGCGGGAACGCAGAGTCCAAAATCCGCAGGGCAGGCTGTGAAGCCGACGATTCCGATGGAGGATCTGGATGAACTCCACAGGAGAGGCTCACCAACCGAAACAGGAGGAGACTGTCTCTTCTGAATCCTCCTTATAAGGCTTCCAGTGATTAGATTAAGCATCACTCATTGCAGAAGACACTCCCCTTTGGCTGATTACAAACGGAATCAGCTGTGGATGCAGCTGACATGATCAGGATTTAATTCTATGAAATGTCCTCATCGCAACAGACAAGCCAGAACTTGCCCAACAACCACTTGGCCCCAAGTTGACACATGAACCTGACCATGACACCTACTAAGAGTGAATAAATATCGTTTTCCATTAAGCATATCCAGGTTGATTCCAGGGCTGGTTCAAGGAATGTACAAGATGATCAAGGAATGTACAAGATGAGCCAGAAATTTGGGAGTGGTCAGTGACAGCAGAGGACCCATCAAAAAGTTCAGGAATAATGTGAAAAGGCTCTCACTGGGCAAAGGTGGGACAGTTTGAGCATCACATCAAATTGATAGAAACAAATCAAATATACAGAATTCCATGAGTTCAATATATAAAGCATCTAATTTGTTGCCATTGAGAATGGTAGGTGTTTTACCTTGCTAAATGCTGCCAGAATGCAATATACAAGAAGTGGAACGGCTTTTAAAAAGAATTTAGCGTTACAAGTTTACAGTTCTAAGTCATTTGTGATACAAACGGTCAAACTAAGGCAACCAGAGAAAGATAACTTGACTCAAGAAAAGCTGATGTCTGTCACATGGGAAGACATGTGGCTGGTGTCTGCTGTACCTTGTTCCTGGTTCCGTTGTTTCCAGCTTCTGATTACAGTGGTTTCCTCTCCAAGCATCTGTGGGCCTTCACTTAGCTCCTCCAGGATACAGCTCTGGGTTTTAGCCTGCTTAGCATTTCCTGGGACGTCACATGGTGATGTCTGCTGGGCTCTGTATCTCCAAAGCATCTGTGTCAGGGTGTCTGCTCTCTCTGTTAGCACTCCAAACATCTCCAGATGTCTGCGTCTCTGTCCGTTCTGAAGCAACTGCTTCCCATTTTAAAGAATTCTAGTAAACTAATCAAGACCTACCCAGAATGGGTGGAGTCACATCTTTGTCTAGTCTAAAGACCACACCCCCAATTGGGTGTGTCACATCTCCTTGGAAGCAATCCGAACAGAGTTTCCACCCTGAACAATAGGTCTGCTCCCACAAGATTGGATTAGGAAAGAAAACATGGTTTTCTGGGGTACATAACAGTTTCAAGCCAGTACAGTAGGGCACTGACTCGTTATTCTGACAGTTGAGAGACAAAGGGAAATAATCATCAATATTTAGCACATTTTTTTCTATATGAACTATATTTTCGGTAAACCCAAGTAGTTGTTGATGGAAAGTCCTTCTTTAATGAAGAATTCCAGCAATGAAATGCAGAAAGAATGGCGGAAATGGTAGAAGCCATTGTTTTCCACTTCTAATGAAATAATAACTTAAGCAAAGGTCCGCAATGGATGATCAAACCATAAGAGAGAGGCTGTTGGGGAACTCCTTAGTGGATGGATGAGGTTGACAAAGCCAGGATTCACTGATCAATATCAGCATTTTGAAGGTGGAATGGCCAGAAATGACGTGCTCCTTAAAGTGATGTGATAAGAAATATATGACACTACCTATGAGATATTCCAATAAAAAGATCTGAACTCACGTCTAGATGAAACCACCACTCTTCAGTAAATATGCAGGTAAGAGAACAAGGAAGCAATCATCTGAACCCAATATGTGGGGCATTCTGGAGGACAAAAGACCTCCCCCCCAACATACACACTTTTTGAACAAGCAAATAGCATAAAAGGGGGCAACTATTGCCTATTAAAAGTCTTAAGAGGCATTGATCAAATGCAGCAGATGTGACATTCTCTACATCTTGATTCCTGATTTGAATAAATGAACTGTACAAAGACATTTTTAAAAAACTGGGCAAAATCATGAGTCTTGAAGATGATTGCATAACTATACAGCTTTTACAGTGTGACCATGTGAGTGTGAAAACCTTGTGGCAGGCATTCCCTTTATCCAAGAATGGACAGATGAGTAAAAAAATAAGGATAAACAAATAAATAATGGGGGGACAAAGGGTAAAAAATAAGTAGATGGCAGTACTAGTGGTCAATGAGAGGGGGCGTAAGGCATATGGGATGTATGGGTTTTTCTTTTTGTTGTTTTTTTTTTTTTTGGAGTGATGCAAATGTTCTAGAAATGATCATGGTGATGAATATACAGCCATGTGATGATAGTGTGAGCCACTGATTGTATATTTTGGATGGACTATATAGTGCATGGACATAGATCGATACAAAAATATTTTTTTTAATGGACAAAAAGACTTGAATAGACATTCCTCCAAAGAAGATATACAAATGACCAATAAACACATGAAACGATGCTTAACATTGTTAGTTATTAGGGAAATGCAAATCACAACCACAGTGATATGTCATCTCACACACATTAGAATGGCTGCTTTTCAAAAAAAGGAAAATAAGTGTTGGGAAGGATATGGAAAAATAGAAACGCTTCTTCATTGTTGGTGGGAATGTAAAATGGTGCAGCTGGTGTGGAAGACAGCTTGGCAGTTCCCCAGACAGCTTGGAATAGAATGACCGATTTTAGTTATATACCCCAAAGAATTAGAAGCAGGGACTCAAACAGGTATTTGCACACTGATGTGGATAACAGCATTATTCACAGTTGCCAAAAGATGGAAGCAACCCAAGTGCCTTTTTGATTACTACGTAGCAGTGGCCCGATTTCAAGATCAACAGCAAAGGGGCCTATCCTCTACAGCAGCCCTAGTTTTAAAATATTGTCTAATTGCATCCAGGGATGAAAGTCTCCCTGATGGCCTGGGAGACAACTCCCAGGGATGAGCCTGGCCCTGGCACTGTGGGATCAACAATGCCATCCTGACCGAAAGGAGGAAAAGAAGTGGAACAAATAAGGTATCAGTGGCTGAGAGAGTTCAAATACAGTTGAGAGGCTACATTGGAGGTCACTCTTATGCAAGCTTCAGTTAGACATTGCTACCTATCATAACTTACCAACCCCCAACCAAAACCATTCCTGACAATCCTAAAGAACTCCTAAGGCATCGTATAAGATTCTACAATGGTTCCATGCACTAGGGTAACTTTCCAAAACCTACAACCTCCAGATGGGTCCCTGGACCAGAGAAGTCCTGAAATGCAGAGGGGCCAGCCTCTCCAGAACATCAACTACTTCCATCCCCCTACCCCATATTATCGACAGCCCCTTCCAACCTGAAAAAACTAGAATGGCCATGGCCCAAATACCCATAAAGAGAGAGCTAGAAAGATCAAAGATGATGGTGGGGTTATACAGAGAAGGTTGGGTTTAACAAATGAGTATGAGGGTTGAATCATTATACTGATATTTCTTTTTGTCTCCAGTACCTTAGAGCAGCTAGAAGTAAAAACATGAAATGGTGGAATGGTAACCCACACCAAACCCTGAAATCTGTTCTACAACTGATTGTTGTGACGTACTCTGAAACTTATTGCTTTCATGTATATATGTTATTTAAAGAGAAAGAGGAGCATAACAGAGGAGATAGGACGCAATAAATGAGTTTGACTGCTAAATCGTTATATTGCTATTTCTGTTGGTCTCCAGTGTCTTGGAACAGCTAGAAGAAACAACGGATAATTGTGGAACTGTAACCACACCAAACTTTAAAATCTGCTCTATAACTACGTGTTAAAATGCACTTGGAAATTAATTGCTTTTTGTATATGTGCTATATTTCACAATTAAAATAACATTTAAAAAAGAGAGAGTGAAGCTTAAAGACTTGGGTGCTATAGAAAACAATTGTCTAAGTGATCTACTTGTTCTTGGCATGTTGGGTACCTAGAGTTCTTTGATGTTATTCCTTCCTTTAGGAAAGATGATTCATCAGTCTATGTCAGGTGTCTGTTGAAGAGTCCACGACCTTCCCAGTGGGTAACTTTGGCCTCATCTCAGCCTACAGAATCAGAGCCGCTGAGTGTCCCACTGGGCAGGGACAAAAAGTCCCTGTAAACCCCCGATGACAATACATGGCACCTGATCTGTCACTGCCCATTTTAAGTCCAGGGCAGACATCACCAATCAATTGCCGCATCCTGGCTCCTGGATGGGACTTCACAGTCCTGACCAACGCATGCTCCTCCGGCCATTTGTTCCTCTACTCAGTTTTGGCCTTCAGTCTGGATCGATTGCTATTTCGGAACCAGTCTAACCTCCACATCTTAGAGACGAAGAAACTGAGGGTTGGTGTTCTAGTTTGCTAGCTGCCGGAACGCAATATACCAGAAGCAGAATGGCTTTTCAAAAGGGGAGTTGATTAAGTTGCTAATTTATAGTTCTATGGTCACGAAAATGTCCCCATTAAAGCAAAGTCTATAAAAATGTCCAAATGAAGGCACCAACAAGAGGTTACCTTCACTCAAGAAAGGCCGATGATGTCAGGGTTCCTCTCTCAACTGGAAAGGCACGTGGCGAACATGGTGACGGCTGCTAGCTTCCTCTCCAGGCCTCTTGCTTCACGAATTTCCCCCCGGGGGCGTATTCCTTCTTCATCTCCAAAGGTCTCTGGCAGGGTTGGCTCTCTGCTTTGTGGCTCTAGTCATTCTGTCTTCATTCTCTGCTCTTTCAGCATCTCCAGCCTTTTCCAAAATGCTTCCTCTTTTAAAGGATTCCAGTAAAGTAATCAAGACTCACCTGGAATGGGTGGCATTACATCTCCCTCTGGTCAAAAGTTAATACCCACGGTTGGGTGGGTCACATCTCCATGGGAACAATCAAAAAGCTCCCAGACAGCAATATTGAATGAAGATTAAAGGACACGGCTTTTCTAGGGTCCACCACAGATTCAAACTGGCACAGCTGGCCCGTGTACCTTAGAAAGGCCTTCAGGTAACGTAGCGGAGTGCTGGAACCCAGGGCTTCTGGTTCTCAGGCAATGCTCTTTCCACATAGGCAGAGGCTCCGAAAGCTCTGAAAAGAGAAAAATTGGAGAATGCTTTATTGCATTTCCTGCTGCTAACTTCTGTGGGAAACTCTCAGGGGTCTTTAGGTGCCAGAGCAGAGTTCTTTCCCCTTCAAGTCCAGCTCCACAGAGCAATAGAGAGCTGGCTCGGCCAGATGCCAGGCATGGAGGGAGGAGGCAGCCCCAGCTGGAGTGGCACCAGGAGGCGGTGGTATCAGTTACCACCTTCCTGGTGCCAACTTGGCAGCCCCACCGCATCCTCTCCTCATTCATACCACACCAACTTTCTCAAGTTGACTGGCAATGTGCTTTAGAGCAATGAGTGTTTTCTGGTCAGGCTTGGGCAATTTAAACCCAATTCTTTGTTTGTTCTTCAGGGAATACTTGGCTGAACTGGGCGGCTCCAGTGAGTCTCAGTTCAAGGGACTTGCATCTTGGATGCTTAAGAAAAGACCTTGGAACTTTGCAAGGGCCTGACTGGGGGATGAAACCTCTTCTGTTATATGGATCCAGATGGAAAAAAAGAGCAGACCAAGGCAGACCCCCCGCCCCAGGAAAGGTTGGGTATTCCATTGATCCCAACAGATTGCGAGTTCAGTTCCAGCCCCAGGCCTCGTGGGCAGGCGCTGATCTGATGCCATGGCCACCTTTCGAGAATGGTGGAGAAACAGGCTTTGCCAAGGGCGTGGCCACCTCTGGTGGGTGCCCAGGACGTGCTGGTGAAGATTAGACAGGAGTTTTTGTTTTTGTTTTTGTCTGTCTGGTTGTTTGTTTGTCTTTTTTTTTTTTTACTATTATTATTACTTTTAATTTTTTTCTCTATATTAACATTCTATATCTTTTTCTGTTGTGCTGCTAGTTCTTCTAAACAGATACAAATGTACTAAGAAATGATGATCATGCATCTATGTGATGATGTTAAGAATTACTGACTGCGTATGTAGAATGGTATGATTTCTAAATGTTAGGTTAATTTCTTTTTTTCCGTTAATTAATAAAAAAATAAAATAATAAAATAAAATAAAAAGAGGGAGGCCTAAGGGGTATGGGATGTATGAGTTCTTATTTTTTTCTTTTTCTGGAGTAATGCAAGTGTTCTAACAATGAGCATGGTGAAGCATACACAACTAGGTGATAGCATTGTGAGCCACTGATTGGATAATATGGTTGGACTGTACGTCTGTGGCTATTTCTCAATAAAAATACTTGTAATGAAAAAAAAAAAAAGATTAGACAGGAGCCTTGACTTCCCTCCCCATTGGGTGCTGGAGGCTTCTCCCAGGAGGACGAGCAAACCGAAAGGGGCAGAGTCAGGGGTGGTGGCAGCCATGCCCACTGGGCCCCTGGTGCCACCAGTGATAACCAGCCTCTTTCTATGGGCCAAGAGCAGCGGTGCCTACACGTCTCTGATCTTCCTGCCTCATGTCACACCCAACCCTAAGGGAGGCCTCTCTGAGGAGGAGGGTTATGGTCACTGCTGGTAACCTGTGACGCGCTTGAGTCTTGAGGTGGTCAACATGTTAACATGCGGCTCAGATGTTCCCTGGGGAGTGACTAATGTCCAAATGTGGAAGGAAGACCAGAGGTGGAAAAGCAGCCTCTTCTTGAGCTTGGGTGCCTGGAGCATCTGCACTTGCTGCTGTCTTTTGCCTGGAATGTTTCTTCTTTCAGCTGTTTGCATAATAGGCTCCTTCTCATCGCAGATGTGCCTGGCCCCTGTGATCGCCAAAAAACAGGGGCTGACCATGTTGGAGGAGCCGCACAGACATCTGTGCAGTGCCTTTTCCCATGTGCTTTTCAGGAGGGCCCTAGGAGGTGGACACAGGCCCAGTTTACACGTGAGAACCCTGAGGCTTGGAAGGGGGGGGGTGTTAAGGCACTCCCTCAAGGTCATCTGGTTCGCAAGGGGTCAGGCCAAAATTGGAACCCAAATGGAATCTGACTTCAAATTCCAGGTTCTTGATCACTCTGTCTTTTAATGAACACTTCTCTATTCATTTCTTTCAATGAACACTTCTGTAAAATGCTCACTGTGGAGAAGGGTGCCTGGCAGGCTGGGCCATGGAGGACACTGGGCAGATTGTGCCCAGGACACAGGCACCAGGCCAAAGGGATCCAGGAGGAGCTGAAGTCTGGTCCTCATTCCATTGTTTAGTCAGGCCTCTGGGAAGCAGCACCTACCTGGGGTGGGGATGGAGGGGAGGGGACACAGCATTTTCTGAATCTCACAAAGGCTCTGAAAGGGCTAGCTGTGGACTTGTAGTCCAGGAAACAGTAATGTCACAGAGACACGCCCCAGGCATCATGGAAAGGGGGTGCCTGATGTTGCCTTGGGTGGAAGGGCAGGAAGGCTTCATGGAGGAGGTGACAGTTGAGCTGAGCCTTGATGGATGGTGTGCCAGTTTGAAACTATCATGTACCCTAGAAAAGCCATGCTTTAATCCTGATCCAATCTTGTGGGGCCAGATCTGCTGTGTAGGGTAGGAAGTTTTGATTAGATTATTTCTGCAAAGACGTGGCGTGCCCAGCTGTGGGTGTGGCCTTTTGATTAAATACTTCCATGGAAATGTGACATGCCAAGTGTGGGTGTGGCCTTTTGATTAGATGGAGATGTGACTCCACCCATTCAAGGTGGGGCCTTGATTAGTTTACTGGAGTCCTGTAAAAGGGGAGACATTTTGGAGAAACCACATGAGCTGGTTTGAAAGGATGTGTGTCCCCTAGAAAAGCCATGTTTTAATCCTAATCCCATTTTGTAAAGACAGCCTTTTCTTCTAATCCCTATGCAGCATTGTATGTTTGAAACTGTAATTGGATTATCTCCCTGGAGATGTGATGTAACTGAGAGTGGTAGTTAAACTGGATTAGGTGACCACATGTCTCCACCCATTCAGGTGGGTCTTGATAAGTTTCTGGAGTCCTCCAAAAGAGGAAATATTTTGGAGAATGAAGGAGATTCAGAGAGCAGAGCAGAACGACATAGCCACGAGAAGCAGAGTCCACCAGCCAGCGACCTTTGGAGATGAAGAAGGAAAATGCCTCCCAGGGAGCTTCATGAAACAGGAAGCCAGGAGAAGAAACTAGCAGATGATACCATGTTTGCCACGTGCCCTTCCAGATGAGAGAAGAACCCTGCACTTCATTGGCCTTCTTGAACCAAGGTATCTTTCCCTGGATGCCTTAGATTGGACATTTCTATAGACTTGTTTAATTGGGACATTTTCTCAGCCTTAGAACTGTAAACTAGCAACTTATTAAATTTCCCTTTTTAAAAGTCATTCCATCTCTGGTATATTGCATTCCAGCAGCTATCAAACTAGAACACCACAGAGGCAGATGTTTAGAGAATAGTTGCTTCAGAGCTGCAGAGACACAGATGTTTGGAGGTACTTGGAGTGCCAACAGAGAGAACAGATGCCTACACATGGGCTGAGCCCATAAGATGTTCCGTGTGCCTTCCCATGAGGTGCTAAGCAAGCTAGAACCCAGAGGTGTGTCCCAGAAGAGCTAAGTGAAGGCCTGCGGATGCTTAGAGAGGACACCACTGATATCAGAAGCTGGAAGCAACGGAACTGGGAACAAGGAACAGCAGATGCCAGCCATGTGCCTTTTCAGATCACCCTTCCTTAAGCCAAGGAATCTTTCTCTGGATGGACATAGTTATGGCCTTAGAATTGTAAACCTGTAACTTAAGAAACTCCCTTTTTAGAAACCACTCCATTTCTGGTATATTGCTTTCTGGCAGCATTAGCAAACTAATACAGATGGGAAGGCTTTGCCAACAGGCGTGGGGAGGAGGGGACTTCAGTTAAAGACAGGGGCACTGCCAGCAAAGTGGAATCAAGACGTTGTAAATTGCCTGGCAAGATTAGATTGCAGGAGTCGTAGCCCTAAGTGGAATACTGTATCAGTCAGGATGTGTAATGCCTGCTGCAGTAACAAGCAATATTCAGTTTAAAAACAACAAGGTGTCTCTTTTGCTTTCCTTCTTCATCCATTGCAGGTCACCTGGAGCCTGATTTAGGACATCTTCATTCAAGGATGCAAGCTGGAGGTGCCTTTGGTATCTGAGATGTCACTGGTGGTTGTGGCAGGGGGAAGGGATACATGCCGAGTCATGAATGGCCTATCAAAGCATCTGCCAGGAATGACACCTGTTTATTCTATTCACATATCAGCGGCCAATACAAGTCACATGGTCACACTGAACTCCAAGGAGGTCTGGAGGCATAATCCCACATGGGTTTAGGATTAGGACTGGAAAAATCTGAAGAACAATGCAAATGATGCACAAGATAATGTGGGAAAGGAGAGCAAGGAACAGATCACAGATTCAGGAGCTTAGAATTTATCCTGTGGGCAAAGGGGAGCTTTAAGTAGGTGAGCAGGATATCAGGCTATGGAGGATGGAGGAGAAAAATATAAAAGGAGGCTAACATGAGCGTGCAAGAGCTGAGGCGGGAAGCACTAAAACAAAACATAGAGAAGGAAGCAGGAGAAGAACGAAAGAACTAGTATGGGGGAAGGAGGAAGGCAGAAAGAGAGGGAGCTGACAGACATTTTAGGGGATTGTTTTGACTCAAGAATCAAGACTTTGGTAGGATATAAAGGTCGACCCCCAATATTGAAAAGTTTTTCACAAAAACAAGGGGTTAGACTTTATGATGACTTTTCCAAGTAGAACCAAGGTTAGAAATTACCAGGAGGCAGAGTTCACTTGATTTGATAACACCTTCTGCATTGTTGTTTGTACTCTTTGCCAGCTACCTTGCACAGGTCTGAAGATGATATCTTGCAATGTTAATTTTCTTCCAATTTTCAGGGCTCTGGGAGAGAAGGGGTCTTCTCTGGGGGTGAGGGATGGTCGTTAATCGCTTTGTTATGTTCTAAGGCCATGAAAAATGTCCAAACTAAGGTGCCCAGGGAAAGATGCTTTGATGGAAGAAAGACTGATAGGTCTTGAACACTGCTGGAAAAGCACATGGCGACATCTGGTAGCTGTCTTTCCTGGTTTCTCATTTCATAAGGCTTCCCTGGGTCTGTTCTCCTTCTGCATCTCCAAAGATCTCTGGCAGTGTGTGCTGTCTCAGCTTTGTTGGTTCTAAAACCTTTTCCAAGATGGTTCCCTTTTAAAGGGCTCCAGGAAGCAACCCCACTTTGAATGGGTGGAGATTCATCTCCATGGGAACCATCTAATCAAAAGCCACCACCCACAAGTGGGTGGGTCACATCTCCATGGAAACAATAAAAAAGATACCACCCTGCAGTATTGAATGAGGATTTAAAGGACATGCCTTTCTGGGGTATATAATAGCTTCAAACCGGGACACCCCCTCTTGGGCTCTTGGGGGTGGCTCCCGTGTATGGCCGAGGCATGCAGACTCCCAGAAAGGGGCAGAACTTGTACTCGGAGGTAGGTGCATATCTGGGGCCTGATTACTGAGCATGTGGCCTGGAGAGAGCTGGAAGGATCTCCAGGCTGGCACCTTTTTTGGGGAGGTGGTGGTGGTGGGGTGTTTGTTCAGGAAGATGGTACTCGTACTGAAGAAATAAAGGCAAATGAGAGGGAAGCATAGTTGAGCACTTAAGAGCCCAATGCTGGAGCCAGATGGTACAGATTCTAGATGCTGGTTCGGCCAGTTTCTAGCTGTGTGACCTTGGGTGAGTTACTTACCCTCTCTGTGCCTCACTTTCCTCATCTTTAAATAAGTTAATATTTGTAAAGTCCTTAGACTTGCAGTTAGTTTATATATAATCAATCACGTAGTGTGGACTTAGATTCATACCTGTTATATCCACCTATGTGGGGAAATTGACTAGGATTTAGGGGTTAAATAGTTCCTAGAGCTGCCTTAATAGAATGTCTTTAGGGACACTCTGGTTCAGTTCCCGGCTTCACAGGTTGGAACTCAGGCCCAGGAAAGGCAAGGGACATGACCAAGATCATATGGGATTAAGATGACTTATTGGGACTCAGGTTTTGGGTCATCTCTTACTAGCTGTGTGATCTTAGCAAGCAACACGGCTGCGTGGCTGTGGAACATGCTTTGCCTTGTGAGTGAGTGAGCATCCAGGCCCAAGCAGCAATCAAGCAGAGGCTGTCTGCTCTCCAGAGGCTGCTCAGGGCAGTGCCACCCTGGGGAGAAGTTTGCTGAACCCGTGTCCTTCTATTCTGGACATTCAGCTGCCATGATTTCTGGCTGGCTTGAGGAGATTTCCTTGATTTGTAGGGGCCCTTAGGGCAGCTGACACCAAGTGGTGGTTTTCAAAACCAGCTGAGAGCACATGTTCCTTAGGAGGAGTGAAGCGTGACCCCAAAGGTGACATTCCTGGGGACCCACGTGGGAGTCCCTGAGCCCTGCAGGTCTTGGGCTGAGCACTTTATCAGCCATCACTGCACGTTCTGCCCTTTGCTCTAAAAACAAAAGGATGTGGGTGGTGGGTGGGCGAGTTGGGGGACTGTGGAGGGGGAGTTGAATGTTGGGGCTGGCCCTGGGGTTAAATGCAATCTTGCACTAGCTGGTGGCATCTCCACATGCCCAGAAAAATCTCCCCCTCCCTACATTTGGGTGCTTTTTCTTTGCCTCTGGGAACCAGTAGGAGCTCTCCCCGTCAAGGCGTGGCAGGATTCCTGGCACAAGCTGAGATGCAGTAGAGGTGGTGGGGGGCACCCTAAAATCATCTGAGGTTCCACTGTGGCCTGGCTTTGGCTTCAAATAGCACCTTCCACTGTGTTGTACATAGGGTGCCCTTAGCCAATACCTGAGGCGAGCTTATGGAAATATTGTCCCTCAGATTGTGACAATTTTTTTTTGTATGCTCTATGGCGGTGCCACATTTCATTCTTTTTTCCATGTGAGTATCCTGCTATTGCAGCACCATTTGTTGAGGTTTTGTTTGTTTGTTTTGCTTGTTTGTTTTTTGCCAAGTGCATTGACTGGGAATCGAACCTGGGGTCTCTTGCATAGCAGGCGAGAATTCTACCACTGAGCTACCCCTGCATCCCCTGGGATAGTTGGGATAGTTATGAGGTATGCCTTATCCTCCTGGGTTTTCCTGAGACATCAGGAAACAAGAAGTTTCTCAGGGCTCCTTCTGGGGAGCCTGACATAGGATGGTTTCCTTTGTCAGACAACCCACCCAGATTCCAGCTGAGTTTGCTCCCCTTGCATGGGTTCCTGGAACACATGGGAACTTCCTCTGCCATATGGCTTTGTGGTTGCTTGGTTTTTTGAACCCTTGCTGGATGTATTAGTTCAAAGAATAGGGACCTCCCTTGACTTGTACATAAGTCCTGGTGAGAAGCTGTGGTCTCTATTTGCCCTAACTCCAGTTATGGAAACAAGGCAAACATAATCCAATGTGGTTCCCGGAGTCCCAGCCATCACATCTGAAATTCAGGCAGCAGTTAAGAGGAAGATGGAGGAAGACAAAAAAAAAAAAAAAAAAAGGCTCTTGTCTCTACTGAGCTCCTTCTAAGCAGTCTTCCAAGGAGCCCCCCTCAATATTTCTGCTTTTATCACAAAGCCACCCAGTTACAACTAGCTGCAAGGAAGGCTGGGGAATTTGTTAGTTGACTGGACACATGGCTATCCTTTCATGAAATGTGCTTTGTTTTTCAGGGAAAAGGAAAGATGGATACTTTTGTAGGTAGCTCCCAGTGCCTGTTTTGGTGGCACGATACCTTTTCTGTGTTTTTTCTGTTGTGCAGGCTGCAGTGCTGTACACCCTATGGGAGATAGGAGGAGGGAACGGGTGTGAAAAACCAGGTTTCAGGTCGAAGAAAGAAATGACTTCCAACTCCAGGGTGGGGTAGGGAGAGTGGAAAGAAAAAGTAGGTCTTCATCGAATATCTCCTGAAGACCACGTCTCCCTCAGAACCTCAGCTCCTGAAATGTCTCTTGTCACCTCAAATCTAACCTACCTGTCCAGCCTTCCTCATTTCCATTTACAGTACTTTTCTATCTATTCAACTGAGTTAACAAAATCCAGTGCTAAGTAGCTAAACAAACAAGATGAAACACACACTTTTTAGAAGGGGGTAGAGGGGAAACACAAGGAACATGTCTGCTTTTAATATTTTTGTTCCTGGCCAAGGTCATTTGAAGGATTGAGATATCTTGAGGTTGGGCCATCTCCTTGTTTCTCCCCAAATCCCAGCCAAGAATGTGACTTTCCTGAGTGTCGAGACATTGTCTGTCCATCATTGTGTCTACAGCACTTAGCAGTATAGACATTCAGAGAATCCGGGAGAATGAATGAACAAGTGAATGAAAGAGAGAAAAGAGGAAGCTGCTGCCTTCTGTAGCTCCGGCTGCTTGTCTATAACATTTTTTCCCCCTTGTGTCAGGTTCCCTCTGGCTATGATGAAAATAGGAGTAATTGAGGCATAGTGTGTCGGGACTCAGGTTGAAGTGAAAGAGATCAGGGCTGGAGGATATGGAGTCAGGGGAAGGTGGAAAGAGCTGGGAGTGGAAAATAGAAGAAACAAGGGAAGGAATGCCGCCTGCCACAAGGACCTGACTTTCCTGCAACTTTCTCTCCCTCCTTCCTGTGCCCTAATTTTCTATCTTTGGTTATTCAGACTCAGAAGATGACCTGGCAATGACTCAGGACATTCACTGTGGAGCCACTGTGTCTGTCACATTTGCAGTTATTATTGTCATGGTTTTAGCTTTAGGAATGTCTAGCCTCTGGGTAAAATGATGTCTAAACTAGAGTCTCTACCTGTCCTTAGAGAAATTACTATCTAGGGGCAGTGAATGGTCATTTACAGAAAAAGGGTAGTGGATGGAAGGAAAGAGAGAAGGGTGGGGTGTTTGGAGAACTGATGAGGGGAACGCTTAACAAGTCTTGGACGTGCAGGAAGGACTTTCCAAAAAAAGTAGCATCTATGCCCTAAAGGGCATGAGGGATAGAAAACCCCAAACAAGAGAGGCTTATGCAAGTCAGTTCTTTTTCTGATCATGTGCGAGTCTGAAGGTGGGCAGCTAGAAGTGTCATGGTACAGGCGGCATTCCTTCCCTTGTTTCTTCTATTTTCCACTCCCAGCTCTTTCCACCTTCCCCTGACTCCATATCCTCCAGCCCTGATCTCTTTCACTTCAACCTGAGTCCCGACACACTATGCCTCAATTACTCCTATTTTCATCATAGCCAGAGGGAACCTGACACAAGGGGGAATCAGGAACCGGTGGGGACTGAGTCATGTCTCTCTTAAGGACACGTTTAAGTTCCAACTGGACTGGGGTCCCACGGGGGTGAACCCATTTGTGAATAGGAGTTTTTTTTTTTTTTTTTTTTTTTTTTTTTTTTTTTTTTTAAAGGAAAGACAGAGAGAAGGAAGGAAGGATAGAAGGAAGGAAGGAAGGAAGAAAGGGAAACATCTTTAAACATTTTCTTGTTTTATTGTACTCTGTTTCTCCGTATTTGTTACATGGGCTGGGGCCGGGAATCGAACCGAGGTCCTCCGGCATAGCAGGCAAGCACTTTGCCCGCTGAGCCACCGCGGCCCGCCCCTGTGAATAGGAGTTTTGAAAATATTTTCATTGGTTAAGTGGTAGACTCATTTGTGAATAGGCTTTTTTTTTAATTAATTAAAAAAATACAACAAACGCAAACATTCTTAACTTTTGATCATTCCGTTCTAAATATATAATCAGTAATTCACAATATCATCACATAGTTACCTATTCATCACCATGGTCATTTCTTAGAACATTTGCATCAATTCAGAAAAAGGAATAAAAAGACAACAGAAAAAAATTCATATATACCCTACTCCTTACTCCTCCCTTTCGTTGATCACTAGCATTTCAATCTAAATTTATCTTAACATTTGTTCCCCTATTATTTATTTTTATTCCATGTGTTCTACTCGTCTGTTGACAAGGTAGATAAAAGGAGCATCAGACACAAGGTTTTCACAATCACACAGTCACATTGTGAAAGCTATATCATTATACAATCATCTTCAAGAAACATGGCTACTGGAACACAGCTCCACATTTTCAGGCAGTTCTCTCCATCCTCTCCATTACATTTTGACTGTTCTAGTTTGCTAGCTGCCAGAATGCAGTATACCAGAAACAGAATGGCTTTTGAAAAGGGAATTTAATAAGTTGCTAGTTTACAGTTCTAAGACCGAGAAAACGTCCAATTAAAACAAGTCTATAGGGCCGCGGTGGCTCAGTGGGCAAGAGTGCTTGCCTGCCATGCCGGAGGACCCCGGTTCGATTCCCGGCCCCAGCCCATGTAAAAAACAAACAAACAAACAAAATATAATAAAACAAGAAAATGTTTAAAGATGTTTCCCTTTCTTCCTCCCTTCCTTCCTTCCATCCTTCCTTCCTTCTCTGTCTTTCCTTCCCTTCCTCCCTCTCTCTTTAAAAAAAAAAAAAAAAAAAAAAAAAAACAAGTCTATAGAAATGTCCAATCAAAGGCATCCAGGGAAAGATACCTTGGCTCAAGAAGGCTGATGATGTTCAGGGTTTCTCTCTCATCTGGAAAGGCACATGGCAAACACGGCGTCATCTGCTACTTTCTCTCCTGGCTTCCTGTTTCATGAAGCTCCCCGGGAGGCGTTTTCCTTCTTCATCTCCAAATGTTACTGGCTTGTGGACTCTCTGCTCTCATGGCTATGTCATTCTTCTCTGCTCTCTCTGAATCTCCCATTCTCCAAAATGTTTCCTCTTTTATGGGACTCCAATAAACCAATCAAGACCCACCCAAATAGGTGGAGATATGTTGTCACCTAATCCAGTTTAACAACCACTCTTGACTAAATCACATCATCCAAGGAGAGGATCTGATTACAGTTTCAAAGTACAGTATTAAACAGGGATTTTTCTACCTTTATGAAATGGGATTTTGATTAAAACATGGCTTTTCTAGGGGGCATACATCCTTTTAAACCAGCACATTGACTAACAAGGTGATATCTATTTAATGTGTAAGAATAACCTCCAGGATAACCTCTTGACTCTGTTTGGAATCTCTCAGCCATTGACACTTTATTTTGTCTCATTTCACTCTCCCCCCTTTAAGTCGAGAAGGTTTTCTCAAACCCTTGATGCTGAGTCCCAGCTCATTCTAGGATTTCTGTCCTACATTGCCAGGAAGGTCCACACCCCTGGGAGTCATGTCCCACGTAGACAGGGGGAGGGCAGTGAGTTTGGTTGTTGTGTTGGCTGGAGAGAGAGGCCACATCTGAGCAACAAAAGAGGCTCTCTTGGGGGTGACTCTTAGGCCTACATTTTAAGTAGACTTGACCTATCCTTTGTGGGGTTAAGTTTCATATGAACAAACCCCAAGACTGGGGGCTCTGCCTGTAGCTTTGGTTGTCCCCACTGCTTGTGGAAGTTGAATTTTCCCCCTTTCTGTGAATAGGCTTTTTGAAGATCCTGTTTCTATGAGGCTGGATTGAATCCGGCTGGGCCTTAATCCATAGAACTGCAGTCTTCATAAGACCCCAGAGGAAATTTGGAAGTCAGAAGTCACAGAAAGTCACAGGACTTCTGTCACCAAGGAGCAGCCTGCCAAGTGGTGAAGGCAGAGATGCCAAGGAACCCCCAGGACAGCGGCATGCCAGCTCCAGAATGCCACAGACTCTGCCTGTGGAGAAAACCTGGCCTGCTGAGACCTTCTGGTCTCCAAAACCAAGATGCATTAAATTCCCATTTTTCAAGTTAACCCATCGTGTGGTATTTGTCACAGTAGCCCTGGCAGATTGAGGCAGGAAGGCAAGTTCCTTCTATTTTGTTGTGGCATTACATGTGGCCTCCATTCCCACGGTTGCCTCACATTTGCGATAACTCCTCTAGTTCCAGCCATCGTGTCCACATCCCACCCAGCAGGTAGGAAGGAAGATATTAAGGGCAGGTCTCAGAAGTTGCACACACCCCTCCTGCTTATGCTCTTTATCCACACTCAGTCACAAGGGCACGTCTAGGGCACATTTCAAGAGCAGCTGGCATACCTGGTATGCTTTAATCTAAATCCCATTTCATAAAGGTAGAATAATCCCTATTCAATACTGTATGTTTGAAACTGTAATGAGATCATCTCCCTGGTTGATGTGATTTAGTTAAGAGCGGTTGTTAAACTGGATTAGGTGATGGCATGTCTCCACCCACTTGGGTGGCTCTTGATTAGTTTCTAAAGTCCTATAAAAGAGAGAACATTTTGGAGAATGAAAGAGATTCAGAGAGAGCAGAACAGAACGACATAGCCACGAGAAGCAGAGTCCACCAGCAGCGACCTTTGTGTTGTGGGGCACACCCAAAGAGAGACCACGCAATTCAAAACTGCAAGCCAATTTGGAGTCTTTATTAGCTGGCCGGCGACTGCCTCAGAAACCTCCAAGAAAGAGGATTCAGAGAGCAGCCCCCAGAGGTTTTCAAGGTGTGCTTATAAAGGCTAAAATCATGCTGTGGTTTTTTTTTTTTTTTTTTTGCTAACAAGCAAGTGGTTCATAAAAGCAGAAGAATGCTGTTAGCCATTGCCAAAACATATCCCATTCCCTCAGTTTCTTAGCATTGGTTATTGTTTAACTCTCGGGGACATGCCACCCCAGTGGTATGGGGACTCTCCCTGGTTGGGCCTGATTGATTGCTTCTGCTTGGGCTGATTAATTGCTCCTGGCCCTCCACACTTTGGAGATGAAGAAGGTAAACGCCTCCTGGGGTACTTCATGAAACCGGAAGCCAGGAGAAGAAGCTAGCAGATGACGCTGTGCTCGCCATGTGCCCTTCCAGATGAGAGAGAAACTCTGACTGTGTTCGCCATGTGCCTTCTCACCTGAGCGAGAAACCCTGAACTTCAACAGCCTTCTTGAACCAAGGTATCATTCCCTGGATTCCTTTGACTGGACATTTCTATAGACTTGTTTTAATTGGACATTTTCTCGGCTTGGAACTGTAAACTAGCCTCTGACTAAATTCCCCTTTTTAAAAGCCATTCCATTTCTGGTATATTGCATTCCAGCCGCTAGCAGAGTAGAACAGTCTGCCACATCATGCCATGAGGATGGTCTTCATTCCAAGGGTGAAGGGTTTAAGCAGGAGAAGGCCATGGTGACAGGCGTGTTTTATAAAGATTAGCAAGGCATGCTGATGAAGGTGGCCCAATGCTGGCGGATGGCATTGGGGATGGGGAGAAGGGAGGATCTGGAAAGTTGTGTAGGAGGTAGAATGAACAGATGTCATAAATGGCTGGACCTAGAAGGAAGTGTGGCATTAAGGATGCACCTGGGCTCCTGGTTTGGAAAGACGGGTTAACCAAGATAAGAACCATAGGAAGAGGAGGGCATTTTTTTTTTTTTTAACATGGGCAAGCACCGGGAATCGAACCCGGGTCCTCTGGCATGGCAGGCAAGCATTCTTGCCTGCTGAGCCACCGTGGCCCACCTGAAGAGGGCATTTTGACAGGAGATGGCGAGTGCTTGAACTTGAGATGCCTGTGAAACTTCTAAGTGGAATATTCCAGTTGGCAATTTATACAAGGGTCTGAAATTCAGGACCGAGACTAGAGATGGAAAATGAACTTGGAATTGACAGGTCATCTGTGGTTTGGATGGTTCTCCTGATCTCTGAAGCACAGGATGATACACCTGCACATACCCCAGGGTTTTGGTTCAGGCCCCCAGGAGAAGGAGGTCCAAGAACCTGACAGGCTACAAGTGGGAGACTTTCCCAGTTAATGACTGTGGCTGTGGTTTGCATTCATGAGACCTTCAGAATGTGAATATTGCAATGTGTATGCTGCGCACAAAACTTTGACACAAAGGGAAAGAACAGAGCGAAATTAAGGCAGGTGAGGCCTTCCATCCGCTTGTCCTTGCACTGGCACCGCTCTTGGGCTTTCCAATTACATGAACCAGTAACTCCCTTTTGCAGAATCTGGTTTGGGTTGGGTTTCTGCCGCTTGCAATAAAGGCCAGGATTCAACATCTGATAAAGTTACTGAACTGGGGACGCACCGTTTCCTGGATCTAAGAAGCTCTCCTCCCGGGGGTACCCAGGACAATTACGGACACTGCTGAGAGAAAGAGAGCTGGGACGGAAGTCACTTGTGAATTATAAAGCACTACTCAGAATGGATTACAGGTGTAATCCAGGGCCTTGGGTAGCAGGTCACTTCGGGGAAAACTGCTCAGGGTTGTTTTGAGGAGCCCCAGCAGTCAGTTTCACTGGCCGGCACTGCTGATTGCCGGGGGACAGGTAGATCGGCAGGTCACCGCAGTCCTGTGTCACGGACAAGAGTGGGGGTTCCGTAGTCTGAGCTCTGCCCATCTAGAGCCCTCTTCCGCCTCCCCGCCACGTGCTGTGATCCTGCTCGTTTCCCCTCGGGCTCCTTTTGGGCCACTTCGAGTTGCTTCCCTAAAGCCAAGATCTGCAGAAACGGGGGTGGTGGTGGCGGGGGGGTGGGAAAACGCGGGACGACTTGCGCAGGCGCAGTCCCCAGGGGCCCTTGGTCTCCGCCCACTGGGCCGTGTCTCTGCGGAGGGCGGGGCAGGAGCTCGCGGGGGGCGGGGCCGGGGCTTCAAGCGCGCGCGCGAGCGGGAGGGGTCTCGGGGACCTTCTCGAGGGGCGTGGCACCGAGTGACAGCGACCGTGCGTGTGTGACCGCGTCTCAGAGCCCACAGGCCCCGGGCTGGGCCGCCCCACGTGGGAGCGGGACAAGAAGCGTGAGCCCCGGCTCCCGGCGCCCAGCCGTTGGAGGGACGTCACATCCGGCGGGAGAGGGCGGGCCTCCCGGATCCCGGAAGTGCGGGCACCGGCTGTGGCGCTGTCCGCGGCGGCGGCGGCGGCGGCTCCGGCAGGTAAGCGGGGACTGGAGAGGGTCGTCGGCCCGCTACGGGGGTTGGGGGGGGTGGGGGCGGGGCCGAGGGGCTGGGGTGGCGCTGGCGGTGGCTCCCGGCGCGTCCCTGCCTGGCCGCCTCACCCCGGCGGAGGCCGGTGATTGGGCGCGAGAGGCGCGTGACACACGTCCCTCCGGGAGGGAGGGGTGGGAACGAGGCGCCGCCCACGCTTCCCCCGCCCGAGGTGCCGCCCGCCTGGCCCCCCCACCCCACCTCACCCCAAACCGTTTGTGCAGCCCCTCACCCCATATCTGAGCCTCTTGCTGGTCACACCGTCCAGGGGACGTTAGAACCAGTTCGCCCATTGTACAGGTGGGGAAATAGGCCTGAGAGTGGGGACTTTTAAGCCCAGAGGGTACACGGGAGGCCGGTGGCAGAGCTGGGGTCGCAAGGACTCTGGCCTTTGACCTCTGGTCTGTGCCCTTTCCTAAGGGCAGTGACTGGATGAGACTTTTTCCTGATCTGTAGTCTGGACCCAGTCTTCCAAGTCTCAGTAACTAGCCAGTCCTGACCTTTGGATCCGCTGGGTACAAAGCGAGTGGTGTATATATGACAGTGTGTGCCCTGGTTCCTCCCCCTTTCCTCCCCGCAGCCGGCGAGGTGGTTATTTTCCCTTTAAATGGGTGGCGGAAGGAGTTCCCTGGGGCTGTGTGTTGCGAGTGACTGAAGGAGTTGACCCCATTCCGTTTCCAGCGCTTGAACCCAGAGCTTTCTCTGCTGCACCGTCTGGGCTCAGTCACCCTAGGAACGGCCACCGTCAATTCTGAAAACTCGCCACACACTTACTTCTTTTTCCCTTGCTGTATCCCAGTTCTTCTGTTGCTGCCTCAGGTCTTTTTCACACTCTTTACTGGCTCCAATACCTCTCATCCAGTAGTCCCTGTTTTCCTGCTGGTGCACCCCCGATGCTGCCACATGACTCTCAGCTTTGTTACCATCAGCCCTAGAGCTGGCAGTGGTGACAGAAGGACTTGGGAAGGAAAGACTCTTCTCTGATTGTTGTCCAAAACTGTGACTCTACAGAGGCCTAAGTTCAGCAGTTCTGGACGGGAGCAAGGACTGTTGGGATGG
Organism: Tamandua tetradactyla; assembly: GCF_023851605.1. Classification (NCBI taxonomy): domain Eukaryota; kingdom Metazoa; phylum Chordata; class Mammalia; order Pilosa; family Myrmecophagidae; genus Tamandua; species Tamandua tetradactyla. The sequence goes on from NC_135335.1 coordinate 13,956,158, forward strand.
AATGTTGGATATTAAAGTGAAAGTCTTTGTTCTTGAGTCTTTTTGTGGGTCATGGTGCCCACAAAAACTTTTTCCCTAGATTTGTCGTGGAAACCTGGCCTCCAGTTCTTTACAGGTAGCAGTAGCTCTGATTTTATTCCAGTTTGCTATGTGCTGGGCACTGTTATAGGGGCTCTGTGAGCATACCAAATTCTCAAGACACTTCAAGGGAGGTGGTGGTCCCATTTTTACAGATGAAGTGAGACTCAGAGATTTACGATAACTTGGCTAAGGTCACAGCCAGTAAGTAGCTTAGTTGAGATTTTTATTTCAAAGCCGATGTGCTTCCCACGCTATGACATTGCCTCCCAGGTTCCTTAAAGTGGTTTTCCAAACTTGCTGGACCTTAAAAATCATCTGTGTTAATAATTCAGAGCCCCTGCCTCTGGAAATGGTCCTCCTGTTTGAAAGGGGCCCAGGAATCTGGATTTTTAATCATTGTGTAGGATGATTTTCACTGTGAGGCAAGTTGGGGAAACACTGTCTTAAGGAGTTCATGGATTTGCTTGGCCACTGGAAATTTAGAAGTGAGAATATTTCTAAGGAGTCTTGTTTCCGTATTGCTTATTTATTTGAAATTTGCCCATCTGCTCTAGAAAGGACATTGGGGCATCTAGCCATATGAGTCATCACTGGACACTCTTGGCCAGTAGTAGTAGGGGATTTTCCAGACTGACATAATCAGGTCACTGAAGACCTTGTTTTAATCCGATTGGATTTCTGTGTGGAAATTTCTTGGCAGTTTCCTTGCAGAATCTGGGGGAAGATTTCGGTTTCTTCCTGGATGGTTGCACCATGACAGAGAAGCCTCTGTGATGGCAACAAGTGGCTGAGGTCCTTTGAGCTTTAAAGGTGTGTTTACTTAGTAGGCACTCCCTCAATTCATTTCTCTCTTCTGCTTTCACTGGTTTATGTGAAAGACTGGGACAACACCAAAGAGGTTTGTTGGGATTTAGGTGGGGCTGACAAGTGTACGAAGGGCCTGAGAAGAAAGGGAGAAGTGGGAGAGTTTCAAAAGCGTGAGCTTCCCTCATATAATCCAGACCAGGTAAGCCTAGCATTGTACACCCGTAAGCATTTTCAATCCCACTGCCAGTTTATCTGGTCCCTCCATAGGATTACAAGTAGTTAAAGGAGGCAAAATTAGCATTATAGTGTTACTTTATTCCCCTTCTACCCCGTTAACACTGATTTCCAATTTGAGTTCTTTTAAACAGCGTATATACTTTGTATAGCCTGAATTATTTTAAATTTGCTGAGACTTGGGTTATGGCTTGGGTATGGTCGCTCTTAATAAATGTTCTGTGAGTGCTTGAGAAGAACGTGTATTCTTGCTGTTTTTTGGGTGCAATGTGCTATAAAAGACAACGAAGACAAGGTGATTGGTTATGTCATTCAACCCTTCTCTGACCTCGCTAATTGTCTATTTGTTCTTCCAATAATTAAGAGAGAGACATAGAAACTTTTGGCTATAATTGTGGATTTGTCCTTTTCTCCTTGTAGTTTTTACTTAATTTTTTATAAATTGGATAAAAATTTCCCATTTTAACCATTTTCAGTTGTACAATTCAGTGTTATTATTTTTACAGTGTTGTGCTACCATCACCACTTTCCATTCCTAGATCTTTTCGTCGCCCAAAACAGAAACTCTTTATCCATGAAGTGGTAGCTCCCCAGTCCCCTTTCCTCCAGCTACTGGTAGCTTCTAACCAACTTTCTGACTCTCTGAATTTTCTTATTCTAGATATTTAATATAAGTGGAATCATAAAATGTTTGTCCTTTGGTGTCTGGCTTTTTCACTTAGCATCATGTTTTCAAGGTTCATCTGCCTGGTAGTATGTATCAAAACTTCATTCCTTGTTATAACTGAGCAGTATTTTATTATATTCTGTTTATCCGTTCCTCTGTCGATGGGCAATAGAATTGTTTCCACCTTTTGGCTATTGTGAATAATTCTGCTATGAATGTTGACGGTGAACAGATATCTGTTTAAGTCCCTGCCTTTAGTTCTCTGGGGTATTTATGTAAGAATGGAATTGCTGTTGGTAATTCTATGTTTAACATTTGGAGGAACTGCCACACCATTTTCCACAGCAACTACACCATTATGCACTCCCACCAGCAACGGACAAGAGTTCCCACCAGCCTAGGTTGGCCAAAAATCAGGGAGGACAGCAAGTCTTATGATCTTGGATTTTGGACAGACTATACTTGCTTGACTGCTCTACAGACTCCTAGATATTTGGTCTAAGTGATATCTTGCCTTCACCTTAATCATGCCCCTTCCTTAAGGGATGGAGGGAAAGCTTGCTCTGTGCAGATTAGAAAGCATGCGGTGGGATTGGAGGGCTGATGGCTGCAGATAGAAATTCTTCTCAAGCCATCTGAACATTGAGACAAAGAAGAAACAAATGAAACTTTGGTGGGAAATAGTTCAGGATTTATATATATATTTTTATTTTATTCATGTACTTTTAGGATTTATATTTTTAAAGCAGGGCCACAGGACAAAGAAGGAAGAGTCTTCTCCAAGTGGTACGGCTGTGTTTTGCTGCTAGGAGATTTCAAGAACATGCTACTTGCCAAATAACCTGGTTTTTTTGAACACCATAGTGATTGAGGCTAAATGCTGTTGATCTGTGTTATATCTAGCCCTCAGCGTTATGTCGCTTCCTTGATCGATGCTGTCTCTGGAGGAGTCTTAAATTCTCTCTGTCCTCAGAGTCCCCAGAGCAGTGCTTGAGTTGCAGAGGTAAGATTGAGCTGAATGTGTGAACTCAGCCACTGTGGTAAAAGTCATGAGAAAAGTCATTTTATCATGGATAAAAGTCCTGCCTCCCAGGACCTAACTCCTTTCATCCTTACAAAAGCTTTGTCTTGCAGAGAGGCATGGCGAGATTAAATAACCTGCTCAGACTCCCCAGCCAGCAAGTGCCTTCCAGCTCTGAGCCTTTAATCATTGGGCCTCCCCTGCAGTTTCCCACACATCTCAGGAGCTGAGGGCAGAAGGAGGCACAGTTCCTGGGGTTCTTGGCACCGTCTGACTCTGGAAACTGCACAGCCCTGTGCACCTGGCCAAGGAGTCAGGACTAGTAAAGAGTAGTATTTATGGTTCTGGTACTCATTATGCTGGGTTCTGAGCGTAAAAGGCCCTGCCTGCTCTTTAGACATCTGGTTGGAAAGATATCAGTAATCATGGCCACTTAATAAATTTGTCCCCAGAGCTGGACACTGCGTCTCCTAGATGTGGCTTGTCATCACGGGGGCATCAGTATCATCAAGACCACCCCGGTGGAACTGTCCTCATTGAGAGACTGTGAGCAGGCCTGAAACTTCAGTTTGTCCCATTTTCTCATCTGCAAAATGAGCAAAACCGAAGGATATACCACAGGGGCCCGTGACAGGGATCAGCGAGCGACTGCGTGTAAAGCTCTTAGAGCAGCGCCTGGAGCATGGCGAGTGCCCTCTAAGTGTTGGCTGGGGTGATGGTCCTTGTCCCTATTTTACAGGTGGGACAGTGAGGCCAGGAGAGCACGGAGCAGTAGGTGGGACCTCTGCTGCTTGGCTGCAGAGCCAGCACTCTTTGCCCAGATGCTAAGACACCCTGGCTGAAAGGGAGTGGAGGAGGAGGAGGGGGACTGAGGCAGGGGTGCGTAGGGTGGGAGTTAGCAGGGCTGAGGCGCTAGAGCATGTGTGTTCTGGGAAGTTTCTTTGGGGGTCCCCTCGAAGTCAAGGGGGAGACAGAGCTTGGGGTGGTTAGAGTGCTTTCCGTACCCCTGTGCCCAGAGCCAGTCCCCTTTGATCTGTCCTGTGCGCTGGAGTCTGGGGTAAGGTTTTGTTTGGAAAAAGAAAACATTGTCCTACTTAAAGAAAAAAGTTGAAAAGTTGGAAGACACGCTATGAGTAGGTGGGGCGTGCCAAGCAAGTGGGGAAAGCCCAGGGAAGGCGGCCTGCCCAGCCCAGCCTAGCTGTGGGCGACTGCTCCCTCCTGGGGGAGGAGGGGGGGCCCTGGGTGGGGGCAGATGAGTGGGAAGCAAGGTTTTAAAGAAAATTAATCCTTGGTGCCTGGTAGGATAATGGGAAGGAAGAGGGAATAGAAGTTGGTAGTCCTGCAGAGAGATGCACGTACGAGACTTTTGAACAAACTCTTAGACGAAGCTTGGCGGTCAGACATCAGAGATGGCCTGGAGGATGGGGACCAAAGTGAGCAGGAGCTGGGGTCACCACAGGCAGTGGAGGCATGGGTGGGGCAGTGGGCTTGGAGGGTGGAGAAAGATGATGAGTCAGGGCTGACTGGAGTTGTTTGGAAGCTGGCTCGGCTGGAAGGCAGGTGGGATGAGGGTCATCAGGTTTTGGGGGCACTAAACACAGCAATTCCTCAGCAAGAATGAAAACCAAGGAAGTCTCCCTTCTGTGCCTCACCCTCCAAATTGCAGGACGGTCAGTTCAGTGATGCTTTAGGGCAGGCGAGAAGAAGACGATGGTGTGGTTTATTTTTTACTGCCTTCTGTGGGAAGTCAGGCAACTCAGCAGTCTGTGTACTTGGGTGCACAGCTGGAGGCATTCCGGGAACAGAAAACCGGATCAGGTCTACAAATGTTTCCCCATGAAGCGGCAGGATTTGGAAGGTTTCTAAGGCAGCAGCAGGTGTCCTTGACGTCAAGGGTGTGATGGGATGAGTTTGGCTCACCATGTGCAGGTTGAACGTTGCATGTTGCTAGGGGAACGACTTCTTAAGCGGCTATAGGTGGAAGGTGGACGTGGGGAGTTTATAACAAACCCGAGGGATTTTAGCGCTCGCCTTGAAGTGTGATTTCAGGCTTGAAATAGTTGGCAAGTAGAGTTGGCTGGTAATGGTGAGGAGGGGAGGGAATGGAGTCCGTGCTTAGAAAGGGCTTCCAGATGGTGGCTTCCAGGGGTGGGGCATGGGCGGAAGCTGGAGCCCCACCCTGCTCACTCTCGTAGTCCTGGGTTACGATTCAGGAACAGCAGTGATTGTGCTCCACAGTGTTGAGCCCCAGGGGTTGCAGGAGTCGCCCCTAATCATCAGATTACCCCTAAGAGGCAGAATGATTTGAAACTGGCTCAGGGCTCAGGCGCTTGCAGAGCTCTGCCGGGGATGTCAGCTCACCTGAGCCACACAAGGTGAGGTTATTATTGTCCCACGTTCCAGGTATGGTACGTGAGGGTGTGGGACTCGGTCAAGGTCACAGAGTGCAAACCCAGGCGTCTGTCCCCAATTCTGTGGATTTTTTCCCTCTGTGTCCTGGAGGATGCAGCGAGCACCCATTGTTTGGACAGAGACAGGGGGTGGTTCTGGGGACCCTGTCTTACTCTGATCTGATCTCATTCCCCCTGATGTTAAGAAAATGCTACACTTTCCCTGTTTGCTTTTTTTTTTTTCTTTCTTTATCTTTCCTCGCAGAGGATATCTGGTGTCCATTGAAGCTGTGTTGTTGAGGCAAAGAGATCCTCACTGATGTAGGTTTACTTATGCCCCATGCTCAGAACCAATACAGGCCTTTATTTTTTTTATGTTAAGAATAGAACTTGGATGCTGCCCTGAATTTGAGCCCTTCCCGGCCTGCTGGGGAGTGGGACCAGAGATTCACCACCTCGGCCTACTTTCCCCCCGGGTCTGGCAATTGGCCTTTGGGCCTTGCTATCTCCCCCTAGATCATGTTCAGGACAAGTGGGGCCAATTGCTGCGAGAGAGAGAGAGAGAGGAATGGAAAGAAGTTGAGACCAAGAGATAAACCCAGCTGGGTCGGCAGGCAAAAGGCTTTGTTTTCCCCTCACCTGGGGCAGGAGTGCAGGGGGTGCTGCCAGGACCCAGCAGGGCACCCCTGGGAGCGCTGCTGGGTTGGGGTATGCTAGGTGCTGCCCCAGCTTTCTGGGCCTCCAGACACCCCCATGCTCCGGGCATTGTGGAGGAAGTGGGGCCCTCTTTGTCGCCTCTCCCCATCCTGCACCCCTTTTCTGTAGCATCTGTTGTCCCTCACATGGAGGGTGATTGCATCTAGCCTGTGGGGTTTTTGTTATCGTTTTTTGTTTTACAGCTTTGAATTGGTTACTGAAATTTAGAAATTGGCAGATGTCACATCAGTCTGGATTTCCAGCTTCCCTGGGACAGTCTGGCAGATGTGGCAAAGCTGGGCTGGCCCTCTTGCCTGTAAACAGGAGCTGGGGCAGGGACCCCTTCCAATGGGACACCCCCCCCCACCTGTCTGGCCCAGCCCCTGTAGGTGGCCTGCTTTGTGACTGCTGGTGGAAACAAAAGCTGCAGGGAAAACCAAACTTAAAACGAAAAAAAAAAGAGAGAGAGAGAGAGAAAAGAAAAAGAGAGCCCCTTTCCTTCCTGGCTGTTAGGAAGGAAATGAAGTGACAAACTTTCTCCTCTTTGCTGGAGGGAACAAGTGAGTCAGTCCATCCAGGGCCTTTGCCACCTTGTCCCCACCAGAGGAATCTGGAGATGGTCTGATCGGCTGTGAGTTGATGCTCTTGCTGCCTGCCCCGTACCCCCGCCCTCCCCCAAGAGCTGCATTCCTGCTATATCCGTGGGTTCCGCCAGCTGCCTCCCGGCCTCCTTGAGGGCTGCGGCCTGTGCCCCGAGACCTCTAGCTCCCAGGCTTAGCTGGGGCAGCCCTTTACTGAGGCCTTCCCTGCTCCTTGCCTCCCAAGCCCCAGCTCTCCCCTGCTCGCCACCACCCCCCACTCTCTAAGTGCATCCCACCTCCCGTTAAAACCCTTCTCATGGTGCATTTGCAATGATTTGTTGTGAGTTCTTTTTTTTTTAAACCAAATTGAGTTCCTGGAAAGTTAGGATCAGTTCTTATATTTTATGACTGTGTCCAGCTCATAGCAAGGGCCCAATAAATACGTATGCCTTCCTCTGTTTATTTGAGGCCTCACACAGTTCTTGGCACATAGTAATTGTTCAAGCAATGTCTATCCCATGAAGGAAAGAAGAAATGAACGCAGGTCTCAATCCGTGGGGGGAGGTCACCATTCTCACATTGCCGTGCCTCGTCTACCCGCCACTGGCAGGTTCCCTCCCTCCTGCCCACCATCATTTCTTCAGCCAACACTGTTCAGTGCATTCTGTATACCAGCATCTATGCTGGGCGCTGAAAATGCAAAAGGTGAATAAATGATTCTCCAGGCCTTCAAGGGGCATAATCTGTTCCCACCTCCAAACGCAGGTCTCCTGCTCCTCCCTGCAAACAGTGAACCCCAGGCACCACAGGAGAAATATCCAGCACCTGCCTGGGCGCCTTTGCCCATGGACAGGGGCCGGGGTCAGGGCACCAGTGCCGAGGGACCGAGGCAAGTGGACTTGTCAGATGCCCCAGTAACAGAGCCCCCTGGATTCCAGGCCCCTGAACATCTTCTCACAGTCTCCCACTTCTCTGCTTTGTGACGGCCTTGAGGTTGGAGGCCACTTGGAGAAGTGCTGGCTTGGATTTGGCCACCATGTCAGATGAATGGAAATCTCTTCTCAGACGGCAGCTCTGTGGCCCTCAGGCAAAATATTGTCCTGTGCTCCCTCCTTTCCCAAATTACACACCCAGAGACGGGCTGGCCGCTTTTGGCCTCGCTGGGTGGTTCCTAGGGGAAGGTGATGTCTCTGACATCTGAAAAAAAAGGCACTGGTAACTTCCAGAAGTGGGTGATGCCATGATAAATGGCACAGGACGGCACTTGCCTGCCGGGGCCAGAGGTGCTGTCAGAGGGCGGGGACGTGAGCTGCCACCTCCAGCCGGTGGGACCGAGGAGAAGCTGGAGAGGCAGCGTGCTTTCATGAGCTCGGGATTGCTGGATCTCGGATGGCCCTATACGTCAACCCTGGTCCTCACCACACCCCCCGCGATGGGCAGAACAGGCCTGGAAAAGGCCTTCGTGAAACCAAACACTGGACAAGGGAAAGAACTTGGGCCTCTGATGGTTTGATTCCCAGCAGACTTCTGGGACCTTGAGCAAGCAATCGCCTCCCTGTTTCTTTCTGGGCTTGATCTTATCTCCGAAGTAGGTTTGCTTATGCCCCATGCTCACTTCCTTAGCAGGGCGATGTGTAAATTACTGCAGAGTTTGCAAAGGGCTTTGATCATAGAAGGAGCCACGTGACCATAAGGCATTGTTGACCCATTTTGCAGTTAAGGAATATTAAGGTCCCTAAAATAGAGAATGTTTGGCTTCCACTGGGAGTGGTTTGGGCACCACTGGGAGTGGAATCCTGAGCACACCTCATTCTGGGAGGAATGGGGACGTGTGGCTCTTGTAAGTGCCGGCAGCACCTAGCAAAGTGGCACAGAGGCCAGCGAGTTGAGGAGACAGCTGGATGGGCAGAGCCTCGTGGAAAGAGCAGCGAAAGGGAATTGATGCAGGAGAGAAGCTTTTTAGGTGTGGACTGAGCTACTTTTCTTCTCAATTTGATGGAGATCTTCTTTCCCAGTCAGGTAGTATCAGAGACAGAGAAACTAAGAGAACCCCCTCCTGCTCTTCTTTTGATCTTTGGTTTCAGAAGTTAGAGAAACTGGTTCCGTTCAGTCCCCAACTTCCTCCTGGTTATTTGCAGGATCTTCCATGCCAGTTTGTATATTCCAGGGAATTGCAAACTCAGATGGTACATCTGGGTAGGGATCCCTGGGGTCTTAGGTCAGAGGCCCCAGCTGCTCATTTCAGCCAGTTGGTGCCACTTGGCACTGGGGCTCAGCATTGCCGGATTTTACAGTGTTCCAGGAGAGCCTGATTATGCGTTTTTTTTTTTGCATGGGCAGGCACTGGGAGTCAAACCTGGGTCTCCGGCATGGCAGGTGAGAACAATTTAAGCATTTTTAAGTGAAAGTTCCCATTTTCTGAATAGTGGCTCCTAGCTCCTCTGGTCTGGGTGGGATCTGGCCTGCAGGCTGCTTGGTAGCCCCTCCTGGGTCTGTTTCTGCAGTTCAGGAGTGACCTGCCTATGACCCGGACCTGAGGTTGACCCTGAAACCCAGGGGTGTGATGTGTGTGTGGGCAGTGCCATGCAATGAATGCCGTGCAGTGGGTTTATCATCAGGGCCTGCCATGGAAGCCTGTCAAGAGGTTGCCCGGGGAGCTGGAGGCCGGAGGACTTTGCTGGAAAACCAGCCCTTGATCAGTTGGTGCTGTTTTGGGGTCCTCTGGAATCCACTGGTGAGGGGACTGGTGGTTTTCTAAGAGTTTTTGTAGCTATATCCCTGGGACTAACTCTTGAGAACAGGAGCAGAATATGTGGCTTCCCTCTTTGCATGGAGAGGGAGAGCTGCCAGCAAGGAAGTGCCCGTGGGGATGGGGTGGTAGTTGTGGAGAATTTTGCAAAAGCGAGACTTGTTCTTACTTGCATGAGTGTTTAAGGATAGTGCTTTGTTCCCAATTTTTGTCTTTGATGTCCCAAAGCCTGATCTTCTGGGTGACAGGAGACTGGCTTAGAGGTACCTCTTATCTCGGGAAGGAGAGTCTAGGGTGCACCCTGGACACTGAAGTGTTGACACCCCCCTGTTGCACAGAATCTGCTAGTGCTTGTGACCTGCTGATGTCCGGAACCGTGGCCTGCAGACTGCTGGGAGGAGGGGATGTTGCTCAGGGATTGACCCCGCGAGGATGGCTACCAGAATTGCATCCTGATCCCCAGCTAAAGGTCTGATGTTCTGGGGGCCTGATGCCAGGGAGAGGATGGGCCAGTGAGGAGAGGTGTAGGTTTAATCCATTACCAGCTCTGGAGTAAATTCTCATTATCTACAGAACGGTGTGATTATGCCAGCTGGTCAGGTACATGATACAGGGATTTTTGCCACAGGGAGTTCAAGGCACACAAACAGAACCAGGTGTGGGGAGTTATATTCCAGAGGAGAAGTGCCTTTTAGGATGGGGGGTGGCATGGGATGGGGCCTCAGGAGGCATGTGTAACAGTCCTGTAGGCTGCATAATTTAGTGCACCCCAGAGTTATCTGGGGAGCAAGCTTGCTTATTTATTTATTCGCCATTCTTCTTTATTTAACCGAGGAATCTCCTTTCTTGCTAAATATTACCAAATGTGAATGACGTGGTACATCCTTGGAGTTGCTGCTCTTCCTGTCCCTTGTGAAAGCAGCAGCAGAATCGCACAGCTTTTAGCAACGTCAGCTCCCTTTGCATGACTTGGGGCTTCCAAGCCAGTGTTTGCGGGCAGGGGTGTTGAGAAGACGGCTTTTCCTCACCATATTTGCTGTCCCAGACGCCTCTGTCAAATGCCCACGTCCACCACAAGTTCGTGGAGGGGAGACATACACACTGCACCCCCAGAGGTACAGAGAAAGAGCCTCTTGTTGGTCCCAATGAGAAAACGGTGCAGAATGTTCCCAGATACTTGAATATTTGTACTAGTCAGTTTGTTTGGATTTATTCTTAATATGTAATTATTAAGAGATTTATTGTAGGAATGGGCTCATGCGACAGTGGGGATGGGTAAGACTGAATTCCATAGGGCAGGCCACTAGCTGGGAACTCCGATGAAGGTTTCGATAAATTCCCCCAGAGAAGCTGGTAGGCTGAACTAGAAATAGAGATTCTCCTTTCTGACTGCTGAAATCAGCTGTTCTCCTGGATGAGACTTCTCTCATTGCTGAAGGCAGCCTCTTTAGTAGATGCAATCAGCTGTAGATGTAATCAGGTGACTAATGATTTAAATCTATAAAATAGGCTTGCAGTAACAATCAAGCCAGTGGGGCTTGACCACACGATTGGATAACTTTAACGTGGCCAAGGTGATACGTGAACTTAACTATCACAATGTTTTACAAAGATTTTGTTTTGATTAATTTTCCTCTGATCAGATCAAACATATATCTTTTTTAGGAAGAAAAGGGGTCTGATGAGGGTAAGCCCCCTACGGAAGCCAGTCCTTTTAGTTGCCCGTGGGGTGGTTCCTGCTCAGAATAAGCTCCCACTGTCCTCTGGATTGTAGGGCCCAGCATCCACCCACACCTGGCATTTCCCTGACCAACCTCCATGCCCGGGCGAAGCCTGACATCATAGCCACATCTTCCTGTGACTCCCCTTCCCACTGCCACGGAGGTGGCCAAAGCTTGGGCTAGCTTCTCGTGAGTGGTGGCCCAAGTCCTGCCCCTTGTCTGGATAAGGCAGTGGCCAACTTGGACACTTCCTTGCTCAGCAATCCTACTTGTTCATGAGGCTGCAAACCCAGAGCTTAAGTTTCCAGAGGAAAAGACCCCGTTTCATGCACCACCATGACCACAGAACCAGGCTATCGGCATCCAAAGGGAAGTGTGCCTGGGCTCTGGGTGCACTCAGTAGAAACGGCAAAGGCCAGGGCTCGAGCCACCTGCATTTTCCCCCTGCCCCTGCCTTGGACTGGCTGACAACCCATTACTCTCTGGGGCCTTTGCTTTTCCTTGGTCCTATGGGTCTGTGCCCTCCCGAGTCCCCTCCGAGCACTGGGGGAAGGAGAAAGGAAGACAGTAAATGCCACACTAGTTTGACCTGGGTTGCTTACTTACAATGAAAGTTAAATTAAGAACCCTGGAAATCCTGAAGCTCTAGTTCTAGACTGGCTTTTAAACAGGGATGCCAAGTGATTCTGATGCACGGCTGAGAGACCTCTGGACCACGTGGAAGTACTTGTACTTCCCACCTGTGGAACTTGGCCAAGTCAACCCCCTCTCCTTGACCCCCACACCGGGATGTTGGGGTAGCAATGATACTCCCCGGATAAAGGGGCTGGGAGGGTCATCATGAGGGCAGATATGGCCTGCTAATGGGGGTCCAGGCTTACTCTCTGTATTACGGTGAAGAAATCAAAATCCCAAGAGAACAGATAACACAGCTAGGAAGTTGCAGAGGCAGCACTCAAACCCAGCAGGCTGGCTCCAGAGTCCCTGCTCCGTACCTCTAGGCTGTGGTCCTCAAAGTGTGGGCCAGGGAGCTTTGGGCGGGGGGTGTCTCTTAGACATTATTTGCCTTTCTGACTCTGTCTCGTTTATGAGCATTCTGTCTAGTTTCCAGAGACGACGTGACATGTGACAGTGTAGCCTTGTGCTTTAAACATTTCTCATGGCGCATTTCTAATATGGTTTAAAACCAATTCTCATGGTCCACATAAACAAAAGCTCTTAGGGGTCCTCAGTAATGTTTAGGATTAAGGGGTCCTGAGACCAAAACGTTTGTGCCCCACTGCGGGAGGCTGTAATGCCTTAAATGTGATTCTGGTCACGCGCCTGGCGTGGACCCTCCTGTGGTTGTTGGTGGTGATGATTCAGCACCTGTGCTGGGGGCTGGTAGCGCTGCTCTGGGCTCTCCATGTGCCTGGGGACCCCACCCCCACCCCCACACAGTGAGAGCGAGTCTGGAGCCTGCTGGGCACGTTTGCAGGTGGCACATTCAGCCAGCTGCCCAGGGCAGCTGCTCTCCTTCTCAGCCCAGGAGCACCTGTGGCGGGCAGATACCCTGCTCCGTGGTGGGTGGGTTCTTCCCTGGGCTCTGGGTGCCGCTGCTGCTCTTCTCGGCTGGGCCCTGCTGGAGGCTTTAGTGACAGTCGCCAGCATTGGCTGAGCCTCACTCTGGGCCTTCTCATATTGAGCCAAGCCCTTTGCTGTGTGTTCTCATTGACTCCTGCTGTTATACCTGTTTCACAGGTGGAGAGCCCGGGGCTGGGGGAGATTCATTAACTTGTGCAAAGCCCCACAGCCAGGGAGCGGCTGGGCTTAGATCTGATCTACCTGACCAGAGCCCCTGCCCCTGGCATGTGCAGAAACCCTCGTGTTGCAAGCTCGTCCTGCTCATCCTGCTTTGCTGCTTGTGGCAGACTCCCTTCAGCTGGCAGTGTAGACACGGTGTAACAGCATTCTGCTTATTAGGACTTAAAAAACAACAAATCTTTCTTGTTGCCTGTTCCAGTTTGCTAGCTGCCGGAATGCAATATTCCAGAAACAGAATGGCTTTTAAAAGGGGGAATTTAGTAAGTTGCTAGTTTACAGTTCTAAGGCTGAGAAAATGTCCCAGTTAAAGCAAGTCTATAGAAATGTCCAATCAAAGGCATCTAGGGAGATATCTTGGTTCAAGAAGGCCGATGAAGTTCAGGGTTTCTCTGTCAAGTGAGAAGATTCATGGCAAACACAGTCAGGGTTTCTCTCTCGGCTGGAAGGGCACATGGCGAACACGGTGTCATCTGCTAGCTTTCTCTCCTGGCTTCCTGTTTCATGATGTTCCCCAGGAGGCGTTTTCCTTCTTCATCTCCAAAGGTCGTTGGCTGGTGGACTCTCTGCTCTCTCCGAATCTCTTGCTTTTTCCAAAATGCTTCCTCTTTTATAGGATTCCAATATACTAATCAAGACCCACCCGAATGGGTGAAGACACGTCTCCACCTAATCCAGTTTAACAACCACTCTTTTTTTTTATTAATTAAAAAATTTAACAACAAACGAACAAAAACATTAACATATCATTCCGTTCTCCATATCTAACAGTAATTCACAATATCATCACATAGTTGCATATTCATCATCAAGATCATTTCTTAGAACATTTGCATCAATTCAGAAGAAGAAATAAAAAGACAACAGCAAAAGAAATAAAACAAAAACAGAAAAAAAAGATTATACATGCCATACCCCTTACCCCTCCCTTTCATTGATCACTAGCATTTCAAACTAAATTTATTTTAACATTTGTTCCCCCATTATTTATTTTTATTCCATATGTTCTACTCGTCTGTTGACAAGGTAGATAAAAGGAGCATCAGACACAAGGTTTTCACAATCACACAGTCACATTGTAAAAGCTATATCATTATTCAATCATCATCAAGAAACATGGCTACTGGAACACAGCTCTACATTTTCAGGCAGTTCCGTCCAGCCTCTCCACTACATCTTGAACAACAAGGTGATATGTACTTAATGTGTAAGAATAACCTCCAGGATAACCTCTCGCCTCTGTTTGGAATCTCTCAGCCATTGACACTTACTCTCATTTCACTCTTCCCCCTTTTGGTCGAGAAGGTTTTCTCAGTCCCTTGATGCTGAGTCTCAGCTCCATCTAGGGTTTTTCTCAATCTTTTGATGCTGAGTCTCAGCTCATTCCAGGATTTCTGTCCCACACTGCCAGGAAGGTCCACACCCCTGGGAGTCATGTCCCACCTAGACAGGGGGAGGGTGGTGAGTTTGCTTGTTGTGTTGGCTGGAGAGAGAGGCCACATCTGAGCAACAAAAGAGGCTCTCTTGGGGGAGACTCTTAGGCCTAAATTTTAAGTAGGCCTGACCTATCCTTTGTGGGGTTAAGTTTCATATGAACAAACCCCAAGATTGGGGGCTCAGCCTATATATAGCTTTGGTTGTCTCCACTGCTTGTGAGAATATCAAGAATTCAACTTGGGGAAGTTGAATTTCTGCCTGTTCTTACCATTCCCCGAAGGGGACTTTGCAAATACTTTTCCACTCACTGATCGAATCACTCTGGGATTCATCGGGGCATCACTCTGGACAAACCAACAAAATATCATGTCCTACTCAAGGTTCCAAGTATTTACTTTAACAACCACTCTTGATTGAGTCACATCTCCAATGAGATGATCTAACTATAGTCCCAAACATACAGTACTGAATAGAGATTAGAAGAAATGGCTGCCTTTACAAAATGGGATTAGGATTAAAGCATGACTTTTCTAGGGTACATACATCCTTTCAAACTGGCACATTGCCTTACCTCTTTCCCCCCTTTCCTCCCCTTTCCCCTAGATTTCTGCTTCATCTCAGCATATTTGTAGTCTGATGTTTCTCTGACAGCCCCAGATTTTAGACCAGGGTTTTTGGAGTAGGAGGGGGAGGGAGACAGAGGGCAGGTTTGAATTTTGGCTCTGCTGTCAGCCAGCTGTGACATACCTCACCTCTCTGAGGGGATGACTGCGGTCCCTCCCATGACAGGTACTGTGCCATGACCTGCATTGCCTCTCCACGAGTACAGAGCTGTCTCACTCAGAACTGGGCCCCGATCTGGCCATGTGGACGTCTCTAGGAGGGACTGGATTTCTGGGCTCACCTAGGCCTATTGAGCTGAACTCTGTGGGCTGGAGCACGTGCAGAGGTTGGGGCTATACTCAGCCCACATCATCATCATCATCATCATGTATTTTGTCGTCCAAGCCAGGACGCTTTTGAGCATGAAAGGGGCCACCGTTAATATCGATGTGGGACCAGGTGGAGGGAGCTGAGACTGTCCTGGCACATGGCAGCCTCTGGTTACTGTTTATCAGTTTCTCTTTTCAGTGTTTTTAAAAACCTAGGAGATGCCATTCCCTTCCTGCTGCAGGTGGGGAAACCGAGACCCTGAGAAGGCTGCTTCTGTCCCCACAGCACTAACCCGATTCTTGATCCCAAACGCCTTCTCCTGGGCATAGCGTTGTCACCGTGGGCTCAACCTAGCTGAGCGCCTGTGGGGGGGTGGTGTTGGGAGGGACTCAAGCTCGTTGCAGCATTGGACTCTCTTGAAAACTAAATAATGTTTGTAATCAGAAAAAAACCAGCGCAACAACAGGTCCAAAACACCAATCTGGCAAAGATTAAAAACTGGAAAGTAGATACTCGAAAAGGTACAGACTAGGTAAAAGCCAAGATCCTGTCAGCAGAGAGGAAGCAGGGGCAGAGCTTTTGTGCCTCCTCCCCTCGGGTCCTGTCCTGTGACCCAGGCATTGAACAATGATGTCCCTCGATCATGGTGCTTGGGAGAGGATCTGGCGACCTGCTCTTCTATCAGAGCCGATGCTGTCAGCCAGTTGCTTTTCTGCCTGAATGCCAGAGAGCCCAGTGCGATCTTGTCCATTTGCTCTGACGAGGATGCACATGTGACAGGCCACTTTTCTGGTGATGCACATGTGACAGGTCACTTCTCTGGTGTGTGGAGGGGCTGCCGGTGCAGAGAACACTTGAGAGAAACCCAAGGTGGTTAGTGCACTAAATATAACCAGCAGTGACACACTTGAGGTGGCAGAGCCCTCGTATCTGAAGTTCTGTCCAGGACAGGTGGCATGGTGGCCTCCATGCTCGCAGGTGGTCTTGGGCCTCATTTGCTCCCCATCCCCTGGCTACCTGGCTCTGTCTGCCTGCCTTTTCCGGTCTGCTCCTTGGGGAGCGTCACTTGCCATCGCAAGGCATTGTGGGTTTGCTCTTCTGGCTGCCGAGTGCCCCTTGTGTCCTGACATCCATTGTCTGGGTGGAAGGAGACGCATCCCAGGCTCTGGGGAGGGCATGGGTGACGCGGCAGGAATGCACCCCATGGGATCGTCACCTTCCCTGAGCCTCTGTTTGGTTTATTTATATTTTAAAAATTGTTTTTATTTTTTAAATTGTGAAATATAACATGTACTGTTCTAGTTTGCTAGCTGCCGGAATGCAACACACCAGAGATGGATTGGCTTTTTTATTGCTTGGGCAGGCACCAGGAATCAAACCTGGTCTCTGACATGGCAGGCAAGAACTCTGCCTGCTGAGCCACAATGGCCCACCCTGGATTGGCTTTTAATAAAAGGGGATTTATTTTGTTAGTTCTCAGAGGAAAGGCAGCTAACTTTCAGCTGAGGTTCTTTCTTACATGGAAAGGCTCAGGGTAATCTCTGCTGGCCTCTCCAGGCCTGTGGATTCCAACAACTTTCCCTGGGGTGATTCCTTTCTGCATCTCCAAAGGCCTGGGCTGAGCTGTGAGTGCTGAGATGAGGTATGCTGAGCTGCTTGGGCTGTGCTACATTGAGCTCTCTCATTTAAGCACCAGCCAATTAAATCAAACGTCATTCATTGCAGTAGGCATGCCTCCTAGTTGACTGCAGATGTAATCAGCAACAGATGAGGTTCACACGCCATTGGTTCATGTCCACAGCAGTAGATCTAGGCACCTTCACCTGGCCAAGTTGACACCTGAATCTAACTCCACATGTACAAAAAAGCAATAAATTTCCAAGTAATATTTTAACAAGTAGTTATAGAACAAATATTAAAGTTGGGTATGTGCTATGGTTCCACGATGTTTTGTTTTTCCTTTGAGCTGCTCCAAGACACTGGAGACCAAAATAAATATCAGTATATTGATTCAGCAGTCATACTCGTTTATTGAATCCTATCTTCTCTGTTATATGCTTCCTTCTCTTTTGCTTTTCTTTTTTTTTGTGGAAAATAGTATATATACAAAAAAGCAATAAATTTCAAAGTATATCGCAACAATCAGTTGTAGAACAGATTTCAGAGTTCGGTATGGGTTACAGTTCCACAATTTGAGGTTTTTACTTTTAGCTGCTCTAAGGTACTGGAGGCTAATAGAAATATCAGTATGATGATTCAGCAGTCATACTCATTTGTTAAAACCTACCTTCTCTGTATAACTCCACCATCACCTTTGTATTTAGTTTATTTTTTATTTTTGGCCTGGGCAGGCTCTGGGAATCGAACCTGGGTCTCCAGCATGGCAGGTGACAATTCTGCCACTGAGCCACCGTCACACCACCCTATATTGTTTATTTTTGATAGACTGTATACGATAGACCATGGCCACTGTCCCCCAAGCTACCCCTTCCTTACATCGGTGTCTTTTCTCTGTTCCCAGGGAAAGATGGAGATGCTGAAAGACAAGACCTTGGAGGAGCTGGAGGAAATGCAGAATGACCCGGAGGCAATTGACCGGCTGGCCCTGGAGTCTCCTGAGGTAGAGGGAGGCCAGCGTGGGACCCGGGGAAGGCCGGCTGGTGGGGGACCGGCAGGCCCTTTTCAAGGACGCTGGCTTGTTGGGGGCTTTGGACAAATATATCTCCCTTTCCTGTGGCCTTCTCCCTGGTTTAGACCCAGCCAGAGGAGCCCCTGGAGGTTTCAGGCCAGTTCCCAGGCCCTCTCAGAGTTCTAGGGAATGTCAGAGAGTCCTGGGCCCTCACATGGAAACTTCCAAGGGCCCAGATACTCTGAGAAGTCCCCACACTGCAAACCAGCTTGAATCTGGAGGCAGCTTCTGGACGCTCTGGTCCTGTTTCGTGCCCCGAGGACCTTGTCTGGCTTCTGGGAGCCGTTCGTGGACTGGGACACAGGCTCATCTCCTGTTCATCCTGTTTCTCGCTGGAAACTGGCGCCTAGTTCTCTCAGCCCCTAGTTGCAGAGCCCTCGTGTGAAAACCAGTGGCCCTTCTGCGTGTACAGAGCTTTTTACTTTATTAAGGGCTTCCCCTGCCCTCCCCATCTCCTTTGACTTGGTGGCTCCCCTGCCAGGTAGGAGGGGGTCAGCCTGTGGCCGCACAGCTGTAAGTACCCGAGTCACCCCTTGAGAGCTGCAGCTGTCTGGCACTCTGGAAGTGACCCCCCATACCCCATGTTAGGGCACGACCCACCCACAGATATCCTGAGCTTGTCTGACTAGCATTAAAATACATTTTTTTAAAAATTATTTTTTAGTGCACATTTTCTTGTATTCGAGAAGTTAATAGGTTTCCAGAAAAGTCATGCATAAAATACATTAAGTATAGAGTCCCCATATACTGCCCTGTTATTAATAATCTTGCATCAGTGTGGTATAGTTGTTACAATTCTTGAAAGAACATTCGCAATTAACTATAACTGTACTGTTGGCGATAGTCCGTGGTTTACAGTAGGGTTCACGGGTTGCGTTGTATTGATCAGCCCTTGGAACATGTTTATCTTTTCCCTGGTGAACAGGTACACTGGGTCTCCTCCGTGAACTTGCAGTATGTCCAAAACCAAAAAACAAAGCGACTCCCTCCGGCTTCTCCACGTTGCGCTTTTCTGTTAGGGGGAAACCCACCATGACTGTGTCTCTTGCTCCCGCTTGGCCTGGGCCCCTGCTGCCCCTCTCCCTCTCCCACCCGCTCAAACGAGTGACCTCGGCTGGGCTTGCAGGGATGGAGAATTGGGTTGAGTTCCGCCACCGAGCGGTGGGAGCTATGGGGACACGATGCAGTGGGTCCCGCCACCGTGTGGCCTCAGCACCAAGCTCAGCTGAGCGCTTTGGTTGGGGGGACCAGAAGCAAAAGCTGGGCTAAGCCCCAAGATCGATGCACATGGGCCATGCACATAGGCCTTCGTCCCTTCACCTGCCATTCCTCCGTCAGGCAGGCAACGCCCAGTGTTTATTGAAAGCAGGGCTTCACCCAGTTACAGTTAGGTTGACTTCCAAGCTGAGCAGACTCATAGACCCTGTGGCCGAGCGGGGGATCACGGGAAATATGAGTGGGCGAAAGGCCACTTGAATTTTGTGGGGTGCGGCCATACCTGACCGAGCGATCTGAATTCTCTGAGGAAAAAAATACTCCCGTGGATCGAAGGGGAATGAAGTAGCAAAGATTTTTGACCAGGTTTTCTACCATGGACTATAAAAATATAATTGAGTCACTGCAGGGTTGTGAGAAGAAATAGGAGCTAAGTTAGTTTGGGTGGGACTCTGGAGAAGAGTTAGGAGAGCGCATTTCTGCTTAGAAGAGTATGGACAGTGGGTTAAGGCAGGGTGTCCGAGCTCTCTGGGGCCTGGTCTTACTGAACTCTCAGAAATGGTTGGTGGGGGGTGCTTTAGAGTGACCGCTTAATGGAGGAGGACCACAAAGATTTTGGGGAGGCTGTGGAGAGAGGGGCAGAAATGGGTAGGACAAGGTTTAGGGGAAATGATAGAGCAGTAGGATTTATTGGTTAAGACCCAGCAAAAAGGCACGTCCCCTCAGGGAACAGCTGAGCAAAAAGAAGCTTCCATGACTGATAAGAACTAGATGGAAAATCAGCTGCAGTGACATCCCTGAGACAGTGATTACCAGGTGGCCTATAGAAGGTTTGGTGGAGGCAGTCCAGGAAGGCCACCTTGGGGCCAGCTTGGACCGAGGCACCTGCGTGGACTCTGGCCTGGGCAGAGCTGAGGGACCTTGACTGACGCCACGATCCTGAGCCTGGTGGCCCTGCCTGTGGACGGGGCAGTGGCTGTGGCATCCTTCTTTGTCCCTACACGTGGAGCTGCAGCCCTGTGGCTGGCCATCAGCAGGCGGGCAGGACACCCCTGGGGTCCCCATCTTCCAGCCTCCCCGTGGGTTTCCTGCATCAGGCGGTGGCTGACCCAGGCCGCCTCGGTCCCGACGTGAGCTGGACCCTGAGCCCTGGAGCAGAGCCGAGTCCTCTCCCTTGGCGCCACCATGGCCCCGTGGCATATTCTCAGGCAAAAAGGTCCCAGCACCGCAAAAACCTAACTGCGGGGACGGAGTGCTGCTCGGCTCCAGGCACATTTGGGCCATGTCCAAGGCACAAAGGTTGGAACTGGGGTCTCGGGCTGTCACTTCCTGGGTGGTGGGGTCCTCTGCAGGCGCCCTTGCCCCACAGAGTAGCTTTGTCTCTGGCCTGTCTGCCCGCATCAGCCTTTTGACTCTGAAGCTTGGGATGAGCGGTTGGGACTTGGGGTTTTCCCTACATCCCTTGGGACCTGACACTTGCTCTCTGCGTGGCCGGTGGTAGGTTATTAATGTTCAGGGCCAGTGTCCTGTGCACAGAGGCACCCACCTCAGGGCTCTTGGGAGGATTAAGCAAGGCCCTGGGTCAAAGGGCTTTGCCAGGTTCTGACTGGAGCTGAGGGCTGAATATTGTCCCAGTGTCCCCGAGGTGAGTCCTCTGTGCCAGAAGCCCCTGGGCCAGCCCGCCAGGAGTTGAGCGCTGGTGGTGACGAGCCTCACGGCTGGGTGTCCTGCTCTTTTAGGTCCAGGACCTGCAGCTGGAGCGGGAGATGGCACTAGCCACGAACCGGAGCCTGGCTGAGCGGAACCTCGAATTCCAGACTCCCCTGGAGATCAGCCGCTCCAACCTCTCGGACAAGTACCAGGAGCTCCGGAAGCTGGTGGAGCGGTGCCAGGAGCAGAAGGCAAAGCTGGGTAGGGACGGCCGGACCCCGGGAGCACCCTCTGAGGTGTTCTTCTTTGTTAACCAGGGCCTCTGGCTGAGGCTGGCCTGGAAGAAGAGGGACAGAAAAGGGCTGATATTTATTGCAGCTCCCCCTGCTCAGTGCTTTATGCACATCTTCTCACAACAGCCATTAAGGGCAGGTACCGTGGTTATTCTCATTTTAAAGATAAGAAGGGAACCTCAGAGAATTCAAGAACTCACCCAAGGTGACGTAGCTAGAGATGGGTGGAGTGGGGGTTTGACTCCAGTGGACCTGCCCTCTTAACCAGTTGTCAGTGGAGGCAGCTCGGCTTCTACGCTGTGCAGGGTTGGGCTTGGATCTCTGTGTCCTGGGCCTGTCCTCAGTGATGGTGGGGGGGGGCTGTCCTGGCCTTGTCGGGGATGCTCAGACAGGTTAAGTAACTTCCCTGCGATGCCTGAATCTTCCCGGTGTCCTGGGGTGAGGTTGAAGAGACTGGTTCCGCAGGCTCCAGGCTGGGCTCGGTGGACTCCTCTCTGCTCAGGAAGGTGATGGAAGGGCCCTGGATTGGAAGGGTCTGCCGGGCCCTCCCGAGGAAATCCAAAGGGGGCTCCAGCACAGTGGCTGGGCCTCGATGCACTCTGAGGCCCATTGGAGAGCCTTTGATGCTGTGAATGGGGAGGTACTTTTGAAACATCAGCTTTTCTGTCCCTCCCAGAGAAATTTTCCTCGGCGCTGCAGCCAGGAACCTTGTTAGACCTTCTGCAGGTTGAAGGCCTGAAGATTGAAGAAGAGTCTGAGGTGAGATGGAGAATTGACACCCCTTCTTCCTTGATTGGGGTAGGAGGATCGGTCACTGCAGCAGGAGCCCTTGTAATTAGCACCAGGTGTCTCCATAGCACGGGGCAAGCTTTTGGCAGATGGCAAAGTCGAATGGCACCAGTTGTCCCAGTGGAGGCTCTCTTGGATGCAGATAAACCCAGTCTCACCAGCTGTCACCAGCAAAAATTGGTGGCAGAGGGCAAGGTCCAGGGCAACAGGCAGTATAGGGGGAGTTCCCAAGGGGTTGATGCCAGGCCCCTGGCCACCTCTGTCCTTCTTGGGCACCTGGTCTGTCTTCTCCTTCCCTCTGGGCGTCTTTTCAGGCTGTCTGAGCAGACTGGCTTTCTACTTCTCCATGCTTGGGTAGAAGAGGCTTCTGCAGCCTCCCAGGCTGTGGGCTGATATGCACTAGTGACAAAGTGGTCAGCGCAGCATTTGTCCAGCGAACCAGCACATGTGCCGGGCGCATGCTTTCCACACAGTCCCTGCAATTATGGCTCCCTCGGAAGCTGACATTCTAGCGAGGGGGGTTAGATAACGAACAGACAAGCATGTGTTTGCATGGCAGGCGGTGCAAGGGTTGTCAGGCAAGTTCCTGGACAGAGGGGGCCAGAGAAGGTTAGGGAGTGACAGGAGGCAGGCCCCTGGGTAGGTGGCTGCGCTGCTTCTGACCCGGTTCCAACACTAGGGGAGCCAGGGGCCTCAGTCCGGGCAGACCCCTGTTGCCACGAGACCTTCTGTCTTCCAGGCCATGGCCGAGAAGTTCCTGGAGGGTGAGGTGCCCCTGGAAACGTTCCTGGAGAACTTTTCCTCCATGCGGATGCTGTCTCACCTGCGCCGGGTTCGCGTGGAGAAGCTCCAGGATGTAGTGAGGAAGCCCACCGCTTCCCAGGAGCTGGCCGGTGATGCCCCACCACCCCGCCCGCCACCCCCACTGCGCCCAGCCCCCCAAGTGACGCCCCCTGTGGCCGAAGAGCCCCCGCCGCCGCCAGCCGCCGCACCCCCTTACCCTCTGCCCTACAGCCTATCCCCTGGCCTGCCCGTGGGCCCCACCGCCCAGGGGGCACTGCAGCCGGCTCCTTTCCCCGTGGTGTCCCAGCCCTCCTTCCCCTACAGTGTGCCTTCGGGACCCACTTACCCGCTGGCTCCACCTGGAGCCAGGGCTGCTGGGGGCTACCCCTGGTCCCCCCAGAGGGGCACGCCGCCCCGCCCAGGCTATGTAGTGGCCCTGACAGGCGGCTCCCCCTCGGGCCCCGGGTACCCTCAACAGGGCGCCTACCTCTCGACGGGAGGGAAGCCTCCCTACCCCTCCCAGCCCCAGCTCCCGAGCTTCCCAGGGCAGCCCCAGCCCTCAGGCCGCCTGCAGCCGCCCTACCCTCCCGGGCCCGCCCCTCCCTATGGCTTTCCACCCCCTCAGGGGCCTGCCTGGCCTGGGTATTAGACACCAGCCCAGCTCTGGGCCCCTCCCTGCTCACACCCATACTGCACCCTCTGGCCCACCCGTGGTGGAAATTCGAGGTTCGAGCAGGAGCAGCCTCAGCAACCCCTGCAGACTTGTGCTGGCTCACGGGACTCCTGGCAGGGACCCGCCTGGAGTGAGCAGGCCCTGCTGGGCAGCAGGCCGTGTGGCCGTGGCACCCTGGCAGCCCTTGGCCTTCCAGCCGCAGGTCCTCCTGGGGAGCCCCTCCCCGCAGAGCCTGGCCACCCCGGAGCTCGCCGCCCGGGAAGGCAGGACCTCTTCATGGGTGTCTGAGCGCACCTGTGCCTGCGTGCACGGACACATGAACTAGATGCAGAGTTCTTTCAGCCACGCCGTGGCCCTGGGTTTCCGGCCCCTCCGTTCACCACCCTCCCCCCTCCCCTGGGACTCAGCGACTCAAAGTGGTGCCCCACGCCGGAGGATGCAGCCCTTTGGGTCCGCATAGTCCATTCGAGGATGGCCTGTCCCGCTCTCCACAGCTAGGGTGGCAGTAGAGGGAGAGAACCGAGTTAGCAAAGCCACGGAAGGATTTCTAAGTCACATAAAGCCATATCGTAACTCTAATAGTCCGCAGTCAGATAAGCTGGTCCCATGTGCTGGTGCAGTGAGAAGGCTGGGCAGCCAGAGGTTCACCCAGGACTCTGCCTTCTGGCATCAGGACCCATTTAGGGATGGAGGGCCGGGTCCCTTCCCCAGCCACCGTCCCCTGGGGCTCCCCCCACTTCTGGTTGACGTTTTTCAGAGGCTCAGCCTGTCTGTCCACTCTTACAGTGCCTTGAATCTCATTAGCAAGCAGCCCCCTCCCTCCCTCCCTTTCCTTCCTCAGGGTCCCTGGATGTACTCCCCTGCCCCCCTTTACCCCTTCCTCCGACAGGCATCAAAAGAAACCCCAACAGTCACATCCCAGATGGTGCTTTCTAGAACACCACCATGTATATTCGAGCCCATTTCTTTGCGTCTCTCCTCTTTGGAATGTAGGTCCCAAAAGGGCAGGGACTGGGACCCCCATCGCAGGCTACCCCAACACGCCGCAGGGTCTCAGGCCTGTTCAGTCATAACTAGCCGTAGACCAAAGAGGTGTGATAGGGAAACGCATGGTTGTTTCAGGTGTGAACCGGGTGTCGGGGGCAGACCCCGGAGCTGCTCTCTGTTAGGAAGTTGTATGTGCCTTGAAACGTTCACTCCTCATTTACCCAGCATCTGCCGGGCCAACGAGGCATCTCGACCCGCCGGTGCCTGCCCCTCCCCGGCCTGCATGCCATCAGCGGGTGTGTGTGCCAAGATGCCAGATTCGCATGCCATCAGCAGGTATGCGTGCCAGGATGCCAGGTGCACGCTGGAGGTCCCTTCACCAGTTGCACTCGCTTCTCAGAAGTTATTTATAAAGAGAACTCACTAATGGGCTCCGCTGGTTTGAGTGCGTCTGAGCTGGGTGAGCGCTCGCCCGTACGTTCGAATGATTAATTGCCATAATAAACTCTGATGAGTTCCACGTGGTACTGTGGCTCTGGTGGTTTGGGGGGCGGGGGACGTGGCTGCTCACGGGTCATTGATTTTTCTCCCGCAGCCTTCAGGATAAGGCTCTATTGAAAGTCCTCTTTGATTCCTGTCCACTAAGTACCATCTTGGGATCTCATCTCGTGAGTTGCAGCCCCAGGGCCTGTCCCTTTTATCATTTCCCCCTCCGTGCCTGCTCTTTGTCTTCCTTCTTAGCCATCTCTGGAGCCTGCATATTTGCCCTGTTCTGGGCCCAGGGAGCTTTGTCATGCGAGGCCACAGGAGCCCACTGGGGAGGGGTAGAGCAGGGCGGTTCTTGGCCTCGTGATGTGTTCCTGCCACCTGCTGGCCTGCCACCTGCTGGGCACATGGAGGAATGCCACTGCACTCAGCCAGACCCACCCCCAGATGCCTGCACGGATTGGGGTGCCACGCTGGCTGCCATTGCCCAGCCTGCTCTCCTCCAGGCCCCCTGAGTTCTGCGGCCCAGATGGCTATCACAGGGCCGAGAGGGTGTGCCTTCAGCTTTCAGGGGAAGCAGGAGACCAGGTTTTTAATGGACCCTCAAGTCAGTCTCATTTCTGCTTTTCCTCCCTGCACGGTGTCCAGGGCAGGCTGCCTTCTGGACGAAACAGTCGATGCTGAGAATCGCTGACATTAAATACTCAGCGGGGCCGTCATCTCAGCAATGCTTTTATTCCTGATTTTAAGCCAGAAGAGGAAACTGCACGGCAGGCAAAGCAGTGACCAGGCACCACAGCCTGGAGAGGGCAGAGCAGGGCCTGCAGCTGGTCTGTCTGACCCCGGACGCCAACAGGGTGTTCCACGGTGCCCTGGTGGCACCTGGATGCCCGGTACTGGTCAGGTTTCAGAAGGACAGTCCAAGAAAAGCCTGGAGGATCCAAGCCCACAGCTCTGAGCATTGCAGACACTCCCTGCACTTCACTCCCTCCTTAACACCCGGCTTGGCTTTGTGAGTGTCCAGGGCCAAGGAAGCAGGACACAGGGCACAGCTGGAAGACAACTGGGCTTTGGAGAAAGAAGCTGAAACTCTCCCTCTGGGAGCACGTTCAAATCACATGCTTTGGTTGAGTGCCAGAATGGTGACAGACTGGGGGTAGGTTGGAGAAGGAAGCATCACTTTCTAAGAAAGGACGCAGGAGCTGCTTCAGCTGGCCACTCAGTGTGTTTGGCCCCCTGCCATGCTTTGCTTTCCCCTCTCCTCTGTCCTCTGTGTGGTCACACAGCTCTGCCTGCAGCACGCACAGGGACACACACACACGACACACACTCCCTGCCCCGTCCCAGCCACGTGAAATCACCAGGCACCGCTCGGCCAGACTGCAGTGGGTCACCTGCTGCAGGCCCAGCTGTTCAGGGACAGACCCTCAGTGTCAAATTCAGAGCCTCAGAGAGCACCCCAGCCTAGGAAGCGGGACCCTTGGCTGTTAATAGGGCGAGGCCATTTGCAATACCCTTTTTCAGCTGTTGGATATTAGTTCTACTCAGGCATCTGCCAGCATTCCCAGATCCCTAGATGAATAACAACCTTGAAGCTAGACTTACTGCTGGATAAAGGGAGCTTTCTGGAGGGTCTCCAGTCCCTTGATTGTAAGTAACGGGAGGAGAAGGGGCTGGAATCAGGGTGCCCACATTCAAATGCCCCCCCCCCCAAGTGTCAGGCAGGGGATCTAATGAGCTCAGCATGGTCAGGGGAGGTTTTCCCCAGAGAAATTGAAACTCCAGATTCTTACAGAAAATCTCCCCCCTTTTCTCAGTGCTTGCAATTAATTCAAAAATTTAAAAAAGCCCCATAAACCCACCAGAACAATGTATGAGCGCTCTCCCAGATCTGATTTTTTGAAAGTGTGAATTCTTCGATTTGAAATTCTGAGAATGGAGGAGGGGGTATTTGGAAGCCTCTTCTTGCTTCGGCCCTACCCCACCCAATTTCCCAGTGAACCAGAACTCCACCGAGCGTGATCCCGTGACAATTGTTTCTCTGAATGTGGGTCACTGTCAGTGACGTCCTTGTGGGGTAAGGGGTGGTGGCACAGGGTTCCTGGTGTCTGAGGGATATAGGAATTATTAGTAGTAATAGTAATAGTATTGCCCCATTCGGTGCATGCCAGCTCTATGCTCGCTGACTCAGACTAAAGCTAGACTGAACTGGGTGAAACAGGCTGTTCAGGATGCGAATGGGTGGTGGGTAGTTTCCGGGTTGCCTTTGGCAGTAACTCAGGCTACGGTTGATCCAGGGAAGAGGATGTGGTTTTGGTGCCCAGGGCATGTGGTGGTCCATTCAGAAATCCTACGCAAGCAGATGCGGGGGGTGGGGGGGTGGGGGTGGGGGTGGGGGTGTCTAAAAGAATCATTCAAGGCATCGTGAGGGCAGGCAGCAGGTGCAGTGGTGAGATGGAGGACTCTACAGCCAAGGGCAGCTGCAGACACAAGGGTCTCTCCCGGGATGGCCGAAGGGGAGGTTCAGTAGGTTGACAAATGTGCCTCCCAGGATGAAACAGTTCCTACTTAGTTGCAGAGCCAAACAGATTTTTGGGGGTATGTATCACCCCAGCCTACCATGCTTTTTTTTTTTTTTTTTTTTAAAAAAAAAGAAGTTTTCCAAAGAGATTTTACCCTCTAACTCTTTTTAGGGGTTTGTTTTTAAAGTAGGCTAGGGATGCTTTGAGGCCAAACTATAGATTAAAGAACTTCGATCAAGAAAGTTGCTGGCAATGGATGGGCCGTGGTGGCTCAGCAGGCAGAATTCTTGCCTGCCATGCTGGAGACCTGGGTTCGATTCCCAGTGCCTGCCCATGCAAAAAAAAAAAGAAAGAAAGGTGCTGGCAGGAGCCCCTGCCTGGAAGTTAGCACCTCTGTTCCCTTTCGAGGGATCCCTTTCATCCTTGCTAAGCAGAGGGAAGTAAAGGGGCGTCCCTGGTTCTGGATTCCCAGCAGGGTCGGGGGGGCAGATCTGTGACCTTTGCTTGGCTTCCTGGGTTCTCACAGCACGTTGAGTCCTGAGCCAGAGAGGGCAGAAGGTCTAGAGAGGTTGCTTCGGTTTAAAATAATTCCCCCCAGTAGTCTCCTCCATTGGTGGTTGATTGGTTTGAGGTGCCCCCAAGAATGGGGGCAAATGCCAACCAGACCTGGCATGTTGGCCTCCACCACCCCAGCTTCCTGCTTCCTTGATCTCCAGCTTCCCAGATTCTGTAAGCATGCACATCTACCTCCTACCCCTCTCCCTCCATATCCTTCAGTAGCTCCCGTTTGCTCTTCCAGAATAGGCTTCTGTGGCTTGCACCAGTGATGCGTGTTGCTTCTTGCTGACAGAGCCGCCTCTCCTGGAAGGCGGCCCCAAACCTGTGACCTGTAACCCCACATCCTGCTCTTCTCCAACGACTGTCCAATGCCAAAGTGGCTTAGTGCTCCCCACACCGCCTCTCCCTTTATTCGACCCCTATGTTCCTTATTAGGTATTTTCCTCTTAGCTTGGAGTTAGGGGAAATTTAGGCACTGCAGGATTAGGTCTGTGTCTAGAATCTCTGAGTAGCAGAGGAGACTATTTCAGTTGCAAGGGTTATTGAAACCAGAGGAACATATCGGGCCCTGTGCTCTGGTTCTTGGGTTGGAAAGTTTGACTGTGATGGGCTGAAACCGCTTTACTTTGGACTTTCAACTGTCACGTGAAACAAAAAACAAAACAAATTGGCTAGAATTTACGAGGTACCCTCTTTTTGCAGGGCCCTGGGGTGGCTCTGGTGCCTTTGGGCTTGGCAGTCAGTGGTCCCCGCTCTCTTACGTGGGGACGGGGCTGCAGGGGCTGTTACAGGTGGAGGGCGTGGTGATGGGGCTTTGGGGCAGACCGGCCCGGGAAACCTGGGTGCACACACAGCTCTCCGGCTGGCAGCTGCTGTCGCGGTGCTGAGCCGTCTCTGGGTTCGGGTCTGCAGGTCTCTGGCCACGATGGCTGCAGTCACCGCAGGAAGTCCCCTTCTGGTGGGCATCACAGAGCAACTCACAAGGGTGGGCCCTGGACTGAAGGGGCAGGGGAGCTCTAGTTCTCAGGAAGCAGGAATAGCATTATTTACAAAGAACATATTAAGAATACATTATCCCCTCCCCACCCGGAGTGAGCTTTCTTTCCACTCCTCATTGGGGTCGAGAGTCTGAGGAGAGAGTGGGTGCTGCTTGATCATTGCTTCCCAGCGGATGATGGAGAGGAGGTGCTGCCAGCATCTGCAGAACAGTTGCTCTCTCTGGCACCCGTGTGTCTCTCCTTGGAAGGGCTGATGCTTTCTGGGCTCTGTACTTTCGCACTGTCCACACTCGGAGGGGGTCAGCCGAGCTGTTTTTGGGGGGGTGGGGTTTCACCGGGGCCAGGCTCCAGTGAGAGGAACAGGGGCCATAAATAGCTGTGGGATCTGTTTGCAAGGCGCTCTCATCTCTGTCCACTGTCTGGCCGGGACTAGAAAGCAGGACATCGTGCCCAGGGGGCGACTGCCTAGTATTCTCAGGACAAACAACTCTGGCTCTTGAGTCACACTCGTGGATCCCGGTTCCGTGGGGATGAGACAGGAAAGGATCAGAGGAGAAAACCTCACACCCAGGAGGTGATTCAGGATGTGAGAGCCAGGCCCCAAGTGCCAGGCTCAGTCTCAGGGACAGCCGCGTCCTTCTGGAAACTTCCCACCAGTGGATGGGCAGGGTGCAAGGGGTGCTGCCCCAACACAGAACTCTTAGGGGCGCTTTCGGTGTGGTCTGCTTTACCCTCTGCTCCCACGTCAGCTTCCATCACCCACGGCACTGATGCTTCAAGAGTCCAGATATTCAGAGCCCCATTCCCCCCCACTGCCCCCTAGTTCATTTGCAGGCAGGAAAGGGGTGAGGGGAGAAGGTGAGTGGCTGGTGCTTATCCCCAAGATGTACAGTGGGGAGCCCGGGGGCAGGGGAGGGGCGGCGCCGGGCGTCCGGCTGGGGACGGGTTCACCTCTCACAGCTGCTGAGCCCCCCGCAGATCATAGTCACTGTCCGAGGAGTTGTCGGGCTGGGCGGAAGACCGATGCAGGGCCCCCTCCAGAGCTGGGGAGAGAAAGAGGGGTCACCCTGCCAGCACCCCCGCAGCAGGCCAGATGCTCACAGCCGCAGATCTCTCTCTCCTCCCCTGTTTTGCTCCAAGCATTTGCTAATGATGCTGTTCCAGGCTCCCTGGGGCTTAATTGTCAGTGCCAGAGAGGGAGCTTTCGGTGCAGCTCCTGTCGGCCATTTAATGGGCCCCATCCTGATGCAAAGGAATCCAAGGGGCTGCATTTAGCTTTAGGGGGCGGGGCAGGGGGCTTTAAAGCCTTGCAAAGAATCAGGCCCATGAGGATTAATAGCATGCATCCAAGTGCATTCTTCTTTCGGGGTGAGAATCTCCCGGGCTGGAGGAAGGGGGGTGGGTGGGTGGGTCCGGGTATAGCAGAGGCCTGTTAAAGCTGAAGCCCCTCCGCATCCTGCTGTGACAGGCTGTCAGCTCTCTCCTGGGGCCTCCCTTCTCCCTTTGGGCAATGGCTCAACCTTCCTGTCTCTGACTGGGTTCCTCCAGCTCTACCTGCATTCCCAGGAGGGCCAGCTGGTGCTCACCTGGATAAGCCAAGATGTGGGAGTTCCTGGGAGGCTGGCTGTAATCATTCTCCACATGGGAGGCCGTGGCGTTCTCTACGTGGGACCGGACAGTCGCAGTGTGGTTGCGATGGAAAGACACTAAGCAAATGCGGGAGACAGTGTCATCAGCCTCGCTGCTCTGTCCTCTTTTCTACTTCCCCGACAGGCGCCCCGAACTTTGATTTCCTGTTTCCATTACATCATGGGGGAGAAGACAAAGGCACCCACCCCCTCTTCCTTTCTGCCTTAAGAGGGCCCCACCGGCAGTGGTCAGCAGCAGACTTTGAAAGCAACTTTGGGTTGGCCAGCAATCTGACAGGTGGGGTGGGCCTTCAGACAGTCGATCGGTTAGTCGGTCATCAAAAATTTATTAAATAGGGAGATGGAACCCAAATGACAAGCACAGATAAACGCCCTGGCCTCCTGCCTTCACAGGGCAGAAAAACACTTGGATAACACAAGACCTTCTTGATGGATTTTGCCCTGGATTTGTAAAGGGGGAAGTGGAATGGAAGGAGGGAGGCAGCTGTGATTCCATCCAGTGTGGCTCTGGCCGTGGTTAGTAGGAGAAAGGAAGAAGCCCAGGGTGCTGCTGAGCTGGTACATGAAACCGTTTAAAAGTGTTCCTTTTACATTGTTTTGGGATAAAGGCATTCCATGATAAAACTAGTCTGGACAACCCTTCTGGAAGTATCCCTGCTTTGAGAGCCAAACAAATGTAAAAATGCCCTTTAAAGATTCTGGTAAGTCCTGAAAGAAAGACCCACGCTCAGTTTTGCCTAACTCGTGTTTTCCAACTCTGTGTGATCATGGAATCCTCTTTCCTAAGTACCACCTATAAACATCTGTTGGCCGCTGCGCTGGGAAATGCTACCCAAGGAGATGAGGATTACTGGTGACTTCTGGTCAACCCCAGAGGCGAAGCAAGAGACAGAGGATATGCCGTGGATGTGGGCCCAAAACCACCCAACCACCTGCCCCAGCAAGAAACCTCAGCCCTCCTGGGTGTGGGGACATGTGTTGACCACTGTTGACAAGTATGGTGGAGACCAGAGGCCTCAAGTTGCCACTTGGTCTGACTGTGGCCGGCAGTGAACTCTGTTCCTGCTGCTGTGGCGTCCTTCCATGAACACTGGCTTCCCACTGGACACTGGGACCGGGACATACTTACTGTTTTGATTCATTCCCGTCGGGCCGATCCACTGGCGCTGTTTTTTCTGGCGGACTGGGCAACAGACAGGAAAGACAAATCAGGAGGGAGGGAGGAGGTGTCATGTGCAGCTGACCGCAGGAGCCCGTGGGACCGCTGGCTTCTGCCCTGTGAAGTCTCTCGATGCCTCAGTTCCCTCCCTTGCTCGGGAGGGGGATCTGGGGCCATCCAGCTGGCAGGGGTGCACACAGGAGGGTGCAGAGGTGGCCGAGTCTTCAGGAGAAGTGGCCCCGGGTATTTGGAACTGGCATTAAGATCTGTGGGGCCGCGAAGGATCCACGGAACACCGTCCACCTCTCTTTTCAGTCTCTCTAACCTCCCTTCCTCCTTGTCTCTGAATAATTTCCTCTTGCATTCTGCAAGGCAAGGAGGGCAATTCTTTACATGCACAAGATGTGCAAGCTCCCGTTTGGAGAAGCGGAAGCAGGCTTGAGAAGGGGAGGTGGCACCAGTCAAGTGCCACTCCTAAGTGGTTAATCCAGGCCTGGGACGGGGGTCTCCTGACTTCAGTGGCCATGCCCATGGCACTCTGGCAGCCACGGTCCAAAGGATGGCCATACCCTCTCTCTGACCTTCTGCTTCGGTTGCTTTCGACAGGAGAGGGGCAGGGTAGAATCGGGGAGCACAGGTGCCCTTAGCCCAGCCGTCTGGGGCAGGACACCCCCCACCCCCCACCCCATTCCCCAGAGGGCCAGGGGCTGGGGGCCCCCTGCACCTACATTTTTTCAGCACCTTCCTGTAGGCAAGGGGGCCACACTTGGCCAGTATCACTGCCAGGAGCACCACGGTCAGAATAATGCTTATCACAGTGCCTGTCCCCAGGCCGGCGGGGTTGGGGTCCTGGCCTGGAGAAGGGAGAGGCTTAGGTGAGTTGCAGCCCTGTCCGTTCAGAGGGAAGCCGCTGGCTGTCTGGCTTCTTCCTCTCGCCTTTGCCCCTCTAAGTAATTCACCAAGTGTGAAAGGCAATTGTCCGTCGGCCTGTCCCTCCATCCATGCCGAGAAATTTTCTGCTACCCATTCACTCATCCACTGTTTAATCCTCTAACATTTGATCATCCAACTATCATTTGCCACTCTTATCAACTAACTTTTTACCACCTGTTGGTTATTTATAAACGATCGTCTTTTAATTATGGACCAATATATAATCATATATCGATATAGCCAGCCAGTTGTCTTTGTCCATTTGTCCATTTATTTGTCACTCCTTCCATCCACCCATCCACCCACTCACCCACCCATCCATACATACACTCACACACACCCATCCATCCATTCATACACCCACCCACCCACCCATCCATCCATCCATCCACCCATCCATCCATCCACCTACCCATCCATCCATCCATCCATCCACCCATCCATCCATCCATCTACCCACCCCATCCATCCACCCACCCCATCCATCCACCCATCCTTTCACCCATCCATTCGTTCATCCATCCATCCATCCATCCATCCATCCATCCATCCATCCATCTCTCTCTCTCTCATTATTATCCAATTACCATCGATCGCTCCAATAATGTAGCAAATGTCTACCATTTATCCCTTAGTTTTCTATCATCCATCCTGCCAGTTAAAATTGACTTATTTGTTGTCTGCCTATTGCCTGGTCCAGCTCTCAGTTATTGCTGATGCTCATTGCTGCCTGTGCACTCTTGTTCCCCCTTCTCCCCCCTTGTCATCTCCGTATCCTTGTCTGGGGTTCGAGGGCTCTCTACCTAACTCCCGGGACCTGCTCTTTAAGAACACGCTCCTTGGCTCACTGGCAGAATTCTCGCCTGCCATGGCAGAGACCCGGGTGCCTGCCCATGCAAAAAAAAAAAAAAGCTCCCTAATGGGGCCCGAGAGGAGGCTGCCCCCCCATCCCTCACTCACCGCCCCATGGACTGTGACCAACTCACATGTGACAAAGACCCTCTTGCAGTGGTCTTTTTTCTCCCGAAGCTGGTAGCACTGGGACAGCTTCTCCTGGAGACATGTGAACCCCTTCTTGCTGTCCTCCAGCACTCGGAAGGAGAGGACGTGGCCACACTGCTGCTCCCGGCACACCTCCTCCCACCTGGCTGCACTCTTGGCCGAGGTGCTGCCACACAGGGTCCCCCACCGCGTGCCCTGGTGCACCTCCACGGTCCCCTCGCACATGCCGCTGCCCCCCGCCAGGCGGCTCCGCACCTTGGGCTGGAAATCTGGGGAGAGGAAGCAATCAGAGATGAGGCGGTGGGCTCGGAGGCAGCACCCTTGGTGCCCGCCCCCACCCAAGCCCTCAGCCTGCATTGCCTGGCTGCGGGGTCCCTGGGCCGCTGGCAAAGTGGGGCCACCGTGTGGGGACCACTGGGATTCTGCAGCATGGGTGCTTTCGGGAAAAGGGGTGGCAGGGTGGCTGA
Organism: Tamandua tetradactyla; assembly: GCF_023851605.1. NCBI lineage: Eukaryota > Metazoa > Chordata > Mammalia > Pilosa > Myrmecophagidae > Tamandua > Tamandua tetradactyla. The sequence goes on from NC_135335.1 coordinate 13,990,128, forward strand.
GGCCCATCGGCCTCCACTGGCGGGCAGTCAGCACCAGGGCCAGGCAGAGGGAACAGAAAAGCAGTGGAAAGAGGCTCCGCCGGGTCCCCTTCCCTCTTAGAAGCATTGCCTCATTCTCTTGCTGTTTTGCTTTCCAGAAAGGGGAAACTGAGGCCAGGAAGGAGAAATACTCCTGCTCCCTCCCAGTGCCGGCAGTTCACAGGGTGGGGCAGAGTCCAGGAATCCTGCCCACAGGCCCCACGCCCTGAGGGTTGGGCGTTCAGCGCATGGCGCCCGTGCTCACAGAGAATCACATTTGTTTCTGCTTCTTGGGGTGGGAACTGGGACTCTTCCAGGACACCCAGCCATAGCTGAGGCCCACGCATGCTCCTTTGGGCGGGAGTGGTGACCTCGCCAGCTGTGGTCAGTTTCCATAGCAACGTCCGTGTTTAAAACCCCTGGTAGATCTGTTTTGAAGCAACTTCAAAGGCAAGACCCCTGGGTTTGGTTTTGCAGTTGTCCTCGGCACAGAAGCTCCCAGCTGAGGGGCGAGAAGGGCCGAAAGCCAGCTGCTGCTTCCCACATCCAGCCAATAAAAGATCCTCGGAAGCTGCTTCTGCCGCTTATTTTTGCTAATTCACTCACAGTAGCTGAGGGGTTGGGGGTGACGGCTGCGAGATAGCCGGATGGTCCAGATTTGTGCCTCAGAATCACTGGGACCTTGCTAAAATGCAGAATTTAAATCAGCAGGTCCAGGGTGGGGCCTAGGGTTCTGCTTTTCTAACAAGCTCCCAGCAAGACCCACCTGGAATGGGATACTCCAGATGTCACGCTGGTCCAGGGTGACATCTGGAGTAGCAAGGGCGTAGGCCACCGGTTACGGAGTGACACTGAGCTCTACGATATTAGACAAGAACTTTAACCTCTCTAGCCTCAGCTTCCTCATCTGCAAAATGGGCACACTAGCACCCGCCTTCTAAGTCTGCTGCGAATGTACAAGAATGCACCGGAATGGTTCCTGGCACCGAGTGAGCTTTCAGTAAATATCATGTACTATGTCTGGATTCTGCTGGAACACTTCTGGTGATGAGGGAAGCACCTCCCCAGGTGGCCTGTCCATGCTCGGGTCTGTCATCCTTATTTTGACCTGCACTCTGTTCCCCGCCACCGCCCCACCCCGTGGATCCTGGTTTTACCCCCTTGGGGTGGCATAGACTTGGTCTCATTCACCTCCTCCCCACCAGCAGACCAGTCTCTTCATCTCCTCCACCCGGGGCTTGGGGCCCCCTGCAGGAAGCCCTCCTGGGAGCTGTCACTCCTCTCTCACTGCCCCTTGTCAAGGAAAGTGCCCATCTGTGCTCTGAGCCCCAGGCACCGGGGTGTCTGCAAGGTTCCCATTGACACAAGCCATGGTTCCAGACGCAAGCCGAACTTGCTCGCATCTGGAAAGCCGTGCTGATTCTCTTTCCCCCTTGGACGGCTGAACTCAGGCTTGTTCAGTGTCGCTTCGCCGAGATTCCCAATGTGTTGTGTGGGTGCGTGTGACCCCCACCCCTTCCCTGCACTGCTTCCCATCTCCTAGAGGCTGAACACCAGGCCCTCTGCCGTGTTCTCCCACAGCACTTGGCAACCCTGCGCTCATGCAGGGCTTTCTGGAAACACGGGTTGGCTGACCCATGAGGACCCCGGGTTGGGATTGGGTGTGTGTGGGGGGGGGAGGTAATGTGGCAGTAGAATCCCCCTGGGGCTTGTTGAGGTTTCACTCACCAGAGCAGATGATGGCGAGAGCCTGGCCATCCTCCCGGGACTGGATTTTTCGGAAGCATTGCTCCAGGGAGGTGCAGCTGGCATTCTGGATCTCCCATCGGATGGGCAGGGGCCTGGGCTCCCAGCGCGGCCCGTCCACCTCCGCCTTTGGCAGGTGCATCAGGAAGGTGCCACACTGCAGGACTTCACAGAGGAAGTTCCCCAGGTCCCGGGCCCCGTCCGCCTCAGCCTCATAGCTGATGGCGCCGCCCAGACTGCCGCTGTAAAACTCCACCACGCCTGCACAGTGCAGGCCGCCGGACCCCGCCACCAGCTGCAGCCGGGGAGGAGCTGAGAAAGGAGGGAGAGGGGAAGCCCGGCCTGAGCGTGGAGGGGTCCAGACCTCCTTGGGAACCGGCCACACTCCTTGCTGCTTGGCCCCAACGTGCACCGACCAGAGGGCCCAGTGACTGAACTAACTGCCTGGAGAGGTAGTGAGCCTCCCGTCACAGGGAGGTTCCAAATATTGCATGGCGCTACACTCTTGTCGTTCTTACGTCCATGTTGAACTGAGTGTCCCGTGTCTGTATCTGCTAAGGGTGGATGACCCTATCCTCAAGGGGCCTCGGGATCCTTTTACCTGTGGGCTCCGGCGTGGTTGTGGCTGGAGGGCTTGTGGGGGGAGGTGTCGTCCTCGTAGGCTCTGAAATAAGATACTCTGGTGAGGCAGGGGAGAGTGACCCGGGGAGGGAGGAAGGAGGGGGGTGGGGGAGGGAGGGAAGAGTCAGGGGGGCTGGGAGTGGGGTGGGGGGAGGATGGCCACATTAGCGCCCCTCCCCTGACCACATATTGCCTCTAAGCTCCCTTGTGAGGCTGGCAGTGCCACCCCATTTTACAGAAAATGCAGGTTCAGAGGGGATGATAAAGCTGGCAATTGGCAGCAAAATCCTGGAGCCTTTTCCATCCTTTCAGACAGATGCCAGCACCCCCTAGGCCCTCCCCTTCCTGCCCCCCTCCAGTCCATCCATCTAGGGACTGGGGCTATTGTAAATCGGGGGCCCCGTCCACGTGCCGGCCCAGGCCCTGGCACCGGGTGTGGGCTGGGGTGGGTACCCAGGTGCCCCCGTAATGTGACTGACACCCACCTAAGCAGATCAGGCTCAGCGTCGGGCACTGTTCTGTGCTGCTGCTGCAGTTGGCAAAGGACCCTGGCTGTCCGTGGCAGAGGAGCTGGTTGTAGGGTTTGTTGAAATAAGGGATGGGGCCGAGGGACAAGGCTTCCCTGCAGCGCAGCTGCTGGCAGAACTTCATGCCCTCCTGGATGTCCTCCGGATGGACCAGGACCCTGCCCGGGCTTAAGCCCCAGCTCCGGCTGCACACGGTACGCCACCGGTGGTCATAGTGGACCTCCAGCTGGCCTTGGCACTGCGAGCTGGAGCCGCTCAGCTTCACCAGAACCTCTGGGGGTGGAGGTAAAGAGGCAGAGGTAGGGTGACAGGCGGGGACCCCCACGCCCGGTCCAGTCCTGCCAGCCTTCCTCCTGCCCCACAGGTCACCTCCACTGACCCCTGCCCCCCTGCCTGGCACCTCGTGCCTTTTGTGAGGTCTGGGGGCACCAAAGGGACTTCCCAGCGGCAGGCTGGGACTGCTTGTGACCTGGGCGGTCGGAGGAAGCTGGGGCCAGGGGGCTGGGGTGGGGGGTGTGGCGCCACATTTCAGAACAGAGGGTGACTTAGAGTCACGGTCAAGGGCTTCTCAGCACCCACTGCCCAGCAGGGTCGCCTGGCCTACCCCACTCCTGGAGCGCTTGCTTCAGTAGGGTCTGAGATGGAGACTGGCCGGGGGAGGCCTGTTCTTTTTTATTTGTTGGTTTTTGTTTTTATTTGGCACGGGTGAGCTCCGGGAATTGAACCCGGGTCTCCGGCATGGCAGGCGAGAACTCTGCCACTGCGCCACCATGGCCTGCACGGTCCAGGGGTTGTGACAAATATTCACACTCATGGACCCACCACCACTGTCTGGACGTGGGACATTTCTGTTACTCTTTGCAGTGAGTCTTCCCCGACGGAGCCCCAGGCAGCCACTGAGCTATTTTCTGCTACTAGAGGTTAGTTTTGCCTGTTCTAGAAGGTCATGTAAATGGAGTCATACAGTATATGCTTTTTGGGGGAGAAGGGGGCGGGTCTGGCTTCTTTTGCTAAGCTTGCTTTTGTGGTTCATGTCATCGTGGGTATCAAGTGTTCATTCATTTTTATTGCTGGAAATTGGGTCAATTTCTGGATCTCCTGGAATGCATTTACCCATCCACTACTTGGGTGGTTCCCACCTTTTTTGGGATTATGAATATTCCTGTACAAGCTTCTGTTTCTCTTGAGTAAATACCTAGCGGTGAAACTGCCAGGTCATAGAAACATAGATGGTCTGTGATTTCATAAAGTTCCATGCAGGAGAAAAGTAAGAATAGCTATTTGTTTGACTTTGCATAAAGAGACTCTGGAAGGTTGTACGAGAAACTGATAAATGTGGTCCATCCTTGGGGCATAGGTGGTGGGGGCAGAGAAGGAAGTGAGACTCTTTCACTGTAGATCTTTTTCTATTTTGCATTTTTGAGCCAGACAAATGTACTGCATATTCAATAAATTAATTTTTTTTTTTTTTAAAAAAGACCCTTCCAAGTGATGCTGAGGTAGATATTAGGAACCAGTATTTGGGCTGCCTTCTCCTTCCCCCAGATGAGGACATTTGGGGTTCAGGGTGCAGGGCTGGGGCTTGCCACATTCCCCCAAGTACCTAGCAGTTGTGTGGGGTAATTGCAGTGCCTGAGCTGGGAATATTCTATGGGGTTCTTCCCCCTGCCACACACACACACACACACACACACACACACACTCCCCAAGTTGACTCACTGAGTCTTCACCAGGGAAGGCATTCTATCCCCATTTTACAGGTGAGGGAATTGGGGCTCGTGGAGGCTAAGTACTTGTCAGGGCTCAGAGCTATGATGACAGGGCAGGATTGACAGGCCTGGCCCTGAGCCCACAAGGTCTTCTGCCTCCTCTCTGGTTGGTCTCGGTGAGACCCTGCGGCCACATTTCCCCCTCGACAGGCTGTTACTGCAGGTAATGCAAAAAAAAAGAGAGGCCTGTGGCAAGATGAGTTTGGACACCACCGAGTTATAAAAAAAAAAGGTTTGAACAGTTTCATCGCTGCAGGACTTCTCAGAGCGTTTACTGGGCTGGTCTACACTGTCGGTCTCTAGGGGGAGACACAGTGCGGGGTTGCCTCCCTTTTGCCCAGTGTGTTCCGTGGAACCCTGTTTGGGAAACACGGGACCTTTGGTGCACTTTAAATCTCGTGCAGCCTCAGCCACACCAGCGTTTGGCCATGGAGCACCTGGCCGGACTGGTTAGGAGGCAGGACTTTGCAGTGTGCATTTAGGGGCTGGGATGTGTCTTCAGTGAGTTATAATCATCATTACCCTGAGAAACTGGTACCTGCAACGTGCATTGTGGCCAACAGGGGGCCTCTACCTGCGCAGGGTGTCTTGACTGGGGAGCTGGGGGTGAGGTTCTCTCCTGCTGGACCCCCAGCCCTGTCTCCCCTGGCCCAGGCCTCCATGTCCCCCTTTCTTACCTGAGCCCCTCTGGCTGGGTCCTCCGAGGCAGGAAGTGACTGCAGAAGGGAGAGAAGTGGGTCAGGAATTGAAGCCCCCTCCAGCTTCCACTTCCTCGGCTAACCCCCACCCACAGCTGGAGCAATGGCCTTTGCAGCTACCCCCTTCACCGTCCAGGGGTTCAGGGGCCCAGATTTTCATACTGTAGGTTGTAACCCCTAAGCCAGTCATGGAATCCATATAGTGGCTTGCAAGCAGCAATTTAAAAAAAAAAAAAAAGCTGAAACGGAATAGAATAGAGAATGTCAGAACGCACCAGGCATATTGCAAGGGTCAGAATCGCTTTTTGTGCACGGTGTTGCAATGCAAAAGTGTTGCTTTTGATCAAAACCATTTGAAATCCACAGTTCCGGACAACTGAAAAAGGAGCCCGAGAGGGAAGAAGCCAAGACAACCTTTGCTACTTTCTAAAATTCCCAAGGTAGGATAAGAACGAATGCAATTTATCTTGAATAGCTCCCAGTTTTCCCGTGGAGACAACAGAAGCTCAAAGAGGTGAGGGGTTTGCCCAAGGGTCATAGCCAGTTGACAATGGAGCAAGGGGTCTTTAGGGGACCGGCCTTCCCTCTGATTTGGTTCCTGCCTGCGCCCATTTAATAAGAGCGTGGTCATTTGGGAAGCTCTGCCTTGGACCAGCGCCATCTGACAGTGGAGCTGGGCACAGAGGCTCCCGCTCAGGGCTCATGGCCAGCTCACCTGTGGCTGGGGAGAAGGTTTATTTGGGTTGGAGACGGCGTTGAGGAGCTAGCTCGTTTAGCCCCAGAGCCCACCCTCCGTGTTCGCCACCCAGCTTTATCAGTAGCTAAGCAGGTATCTGTCCATCTCCTGGGACTTCTCATTTGGGAGGGAGCTGGGGGCACACTGCGTCAGGGAGACTCGATGGTATAAAGTTGCATTTAAATCGTTAAATTTTGACAAATTGTTGTGGTGTGTCAAAAAAATAAATGTGTTTTTTAAAAAGTCCGTTCTCTCTTTTGTTGCTCAGACGTGGCCTCTCTCTCTAAGCCAACTCGGCGGGTGAACTCACTGCCTTCCCCCCACCCCATGTGGGACATGACTTCCAGGATGAGCTAGGACCAGGAATCAAGGGATTGAGAAAGCCTTCTTGTCCAAAAGGGGAAAGAGAGAAATGAGACAAAATAAAGTGTCGGTGGCTGAGAGATTTCAAACAGTAAATTGGTTATCCTGGAAGATATTCATATGCATTATGTAGATATCCCTTTTTTAGTTTATGGTGTATTGGAGTGGCTGAGGGAAGTGCCTGAAGCTGCTGAGCTGTGTTCCAGTAGCCTTGATTCTTGAAGACGATTGTATACCTATATAACTTTTACAGTGTGACTGTGTGACTGTGAAAACCTTGTGTCTGATGCTCCTTTTATCCAGGGTAGGGACAGATGAGTAACGAAATAAGGATAATCAAGAAATAAATAATAGGGGGCATAAGGGGCAAATTAAATTGGGTCGATGGAAATACCAGTGGTCAGTGGGAGGGAGGGGTAACGGGTATGGGATGTATGAGTTTTTTCTTTTTATTTCTTTCCCTGGAATGATGCAAATGTTCTAAAAAATGATCATGGTGATAAATACACAACTATGTGATGATATCGTGAGCCATTGATTGTCCACCATGTATGGACTGCATGTGTGTGAAGATTATCAATAAAAATCTTTAGTAAACAAATAAATAATAAATAAAAAGTCTGTTCTTGCCCAAGTGCTCTGAAGCTGGTGGTAGAATTTTAAGGGGAGACACATCCCCACCAGCCTGCCTCCCTCTAACAAAGTTCCTTCCAATGACATTCTTACAGCCCTGTGATAACCAGGGAGTGATGGCCAGAGCTCTGGCTTGGGTGGGTTGAGGGTCATCCAGCTGTTAATCATCCGAGTGGGCAGGGCAACCTCAGAAGGACATGGTATAGGTGCTCAGTTAGCATCGTAAGAGAGGAAGCTGGAGGCTCTTTTCACCCACCCCAGCCCCGACCTCTCACCTCACCCCTTTCTGGTCCTAGTTCCCCTTCTGCAAGCAGGACACTCCACCTTTAGATAGTCATTCCTTTGGCTAAGCTGTGAGGGCTGGGACAGCTACGGGAGAAGCACCCTTGGTGCTATACAATACAGGATAGGTTTTACCGACAGTGAGGATTTTCTAAACTATGAGTCTGAATCCTCTTTTGCCACTTTCCACCTGTGTGACCTGGGGAGCAAGTTTCTCAGACTCTCTGAGCCTCGGTTTCCCCCTCTGTAGCCTGGGAATGTGTAGAATGGGACCAGCTTTGCAGTGATGTTGGGAGGGTGAGAAGAGATGGTCTGGTAAAGGACTGAGCCCAGCGTCTCCCTAGCACCTGTTCCATGCTCTGCTGAGTTGAGGAGCAGGCTGGCCTGGGCAGGTGTGAGCAGCATTGGATCTTGGAAAACCAGATCAGTGGGGGTCACCACGCCCTTTTCCCAACACCGGGAACCGTCATGTTCTCCAGATCGCCACAGCCTACATTCATTATCAGCACAGCTACCAGTTATCCGCCACCCGCTGTGCTCTTGGCACTCGGTGGTTTCTTACAGAAATCATCACGAATCTTCCATGAGGCCCCACTACGTGAGTTGAAAGTTTTCGCGGTTTAGGAGACGGGGGAGGGCAGCGCCCTCCAGGCCTGCTTGTGAACCCCAAGTCTAATTTCAAAGCTCATGCTCTCTGCCCTCTGCCCGCCCCATTACTTTTTCAAAGCATTGATCTCGGGGTGGGGGTGGGGGGGATGCAACGATGAACCCACCCTAGACCCTGGCCCTGAGCTGCTCTGGGGGTCGGGACTGAGTCTGAACACCCTTCCAGGTCCCACACAGAACTGGCTGGCTTGGACGACTGTCCCTGGAACCACTGAATGAACAGGAGAACTAAGGAACATTTTTTTTTTTTTAAATATGAATGACCATCTATTTTTAACACCCGGTAATACTGTCGCTCCTTTGTTCTTCCTCACGCAAAAACATTTTTTAATTTGTATTTAGTCACTATCATTGTACACTCTAGGCATTCCTAGATTATACCATTTCAGTCTCAATGTCTGTCTTTCCTTCTGGTTTCATTTGCGCCCCCAGCCCTCCTCCCTCTATCATTCTCACATTCAACTTCATTCAGTCCCTTTACATTATTGTGCTACAATCAGGTAGTATTGTGCTATCTATTTCTGAATTTTTACAATCAGTTCTGTTGCACAATCTATATCCCTTCAGCTCCAGTTACCCAATCTCTACCCTATTTCTATCTCCTGATGACCTTTGTTGTTAACTGAAATTTCTCCAAGTTCATTCATTAATGTTATTTCATATCAGTGAGACCATACAGTGTTTGCCAACGAACATTTTAAAAAGAACACGTTCTGTTAAGAAAAAGGGGGTCTGTGTGTGATTGTGAAAACCTTGTGTCTGGTGCTCCTTTTATCTAGGGCATGGACAGATACGTAAAAATATATATGAATAAAAAATAAATAATAGGAGGGATAAGAAATAAGATAAATTGGGTAGATGGAAATACTAGTGGTCAATGAGACGGAGGGCTAAGAGGTGTGGTATGCATGAGTTTTTTCTTTTTCTAGAGTGATGTAAATGTTCTAAAAAATGATCATGGTGATGAATGCACAGCCATGTGATGATATTTATGAGCCTTTGATTGTACACCATGTATGGAATGGATGTATGTGAAGATTTGTCAATAAAAATATTTTTTTTAAAAAAAAGGAAAAAGGGGGTCTGCCTTCCAGGGCTTCCACCCCCCCTCTGGGTGCCTGGCTGATCATGCCTCCCGAGAGGACCAGAGATTTATCTCTTTTACCCTCCCTTCATCCCACTGCGAACACTTCTATGTTTTCACCCTTTTCCAGGCATTTTGACTCTCGATTCCAGCACAACTCTCTAAAGGAGGTACTGTTATTATTATTATTATTATTATTATTGGCATGGGCAGGCTCAGGGAATCGAACCCGGGTCTCCAGCTCGGCAGGCAAGAATTCTTGCCAGTGAGCCACCGTTGCACCGCCCTAGGTGCTGTCATTTTTAACCCCATTTTGTGGATGAGGAAACTGAGACCGGTTAAGCAAATTGTCTGAACTCGTGCTGCTGGTAAGCGGTGGGGCCAGAATTCTAACTTGGCCGTCCAGCCCCAGAATGTGCGTATGGCTCCTGAGCCATGCTACCGTCCTTCCCTTCAGAGAGATGGGTTGCCCTGGGTTTCACCAATCCCTGTGTGTTCCTGGCATGCAATCCCGATGAAAGGGGATGAACTTGTGTTTCTGTTCAGTCGGTAAAACGTGGTCATTTTACCATGAACTTGCTGTGTGACCTTGGCAAGTCGCTCAACCTCTCTGGGCTCAGTTGCTACATCTGTGAAATAAGGAAGTTCGATAACCCAATCTCTTTAAACTTTAGTTCCTGGTGTATCTCAACAGCTGGGAGAGGGAGGGCAGCAGCGGCCTGTGGGTGGCAGGGCTGACTTGGAGCCTTCCTGGGTGTTTGCTTTTCCTGCCTCGCCCAGGGGTACATTCCGGTTTTGATAGAACACAACTTCTTTCCATATTTTTTTCAGCCACTTCTTGTAGGGTGCAGACCCAATACCTTCCTTCCCCTGAAACCTGCAGGCCCTCCACTGCTCTGGCTTACACCCACCCTGTCCTTTCTAGAATCCCTTGCAGCCTGAGCCCGGGGCTCTGAGGCTGCTGAACCCCCAATTGTGTGAACAGAAGCCTCAAGGTTGTGAGACCGTGAGAAAGACAAGGAACACAGAAGCATCAAGCATCGTGACATTTCCTCATCTGCTACACCTCGAGCTAGGAACGAGAATTCTCAGCACCCTTTCAACCTCCCTAAGGGTCTCCACAATTTGCACCCTGACCCCGGAGAAGCCCAGACAGAGCTGAGAGCCGAGAAAAGCCAGTCAGAAGGCATTGCCGCTCTCCCCAGATCCCAGCCTCTTCACCTCTGCAAATGGGTTTCATATTTGTGATGGTTGCATCATGGGGAAGATTGGATGAATTACCCAAAGCAGCCCCGAGGTATTTTACCCTTGCCCCCCAACTTTCCCCTCCTACCCCACCCCCCCACCCCCCACTTCGGTTCCATGGGCTGTGTCTGGTCATAGACAGGCCGCCAGTGCCTTCTGATTGCAGAATCCGCTATGTCCCCCCGCTGCTGCTCTGCGCTGTTCTCTGCTCCAGCTTCAAAGACATGAAGATTTCTGCAGCCAAACATGAGCTTTCACACTAAGCGGGATGCGCCAAGATTATAAATAGCCTCCCATTCGTTCAGCTCAGGATTTGCACCAAATGCGCTTGCCAGAAACTTACGAGTGATGTGTGGGTTTTGGAATTGCAATAAAGGATCACAGAGCTGTGTTATAGGTCCCGGATTACAGCTGAGGTGGCACAGGAGGATCCAGGCACGTTTGTACACAGAGGGTCAGACCTGAGCCCAGCGGGCTGGCTTCCGAGCTTGCACACTGACTCTGGGGACCTGCCTGCATCCTTGAACATATTTTGCATTTGCAGCCCTTCCAGGGAATGGAGGAGAGGGCGGCTTAGGGTCCAGTGGGATTGGGACCTGAGGGAGGCAGGGACATTCCCAGTGATAATAACAGTGACAGCCAACACTTATGGAATCCATTCCCCGTTTTTGCCCCCTCAGCCTCACACGCCCAGGCTGTTGTTACTCCAAGTTCACAGACAAGGGAGCCGGTGGACTGATTTAGAGTGGTTTGGAGTTTAGACGTTCTATTTTTTTTTTTCGTAAACAGTTCTCAGCGCCAATATTCCATTAATTTCTCCGTTGCCACTGCCATCGATTTATGACAAACACTGACTCCCTTTGGGGGAGGATTCCGGACTTTCCTTCCTCGCAGGCTCTGTCTACACTGACTGATTCTGGAGATCCGAAAACCCTCTTTTTAAACAAATGGGAAAAAAGATGACAAGATTTGCATTGTCTCTCAGAGAAAGGATGGACAACATGAAGCGCACAAATCTAAGAATCATCGGTGACCCACTAGGAGACGAGAAGGGGTAAAGGCTAGGAAGAATAGTTGAGGACATAATGGGGGAAAACTTCCCAAACTTTATAAAATACATACATATGCAAATCAAAGAAGCCCAATGAACCCCAAAGAGAATAGATACAAATAGACCTTCTCCAAGATACGTACCAATCAGTCTCTCAAATGTCGAAGAGAAGCAGAAAATCCTGAAAGTGACAAGAGAAAAGCGACTCACCACATACAAGGGAAACCAAATAAGACTGAGTTCGATCTACTCAACAGATGCCGTGAAAGCAAGAAGGCAGTGGTATGAAATATTTAAGGTTCTGGAAGAGAAAGACTGCCAGCCAAGAATACTTTATCCAGCCAAGTTGACCTTCAAAAGTGAGGCAGAGATTAAAATTTTCACAGACAGACAAGCGCTGAGAGGATTTGTCAACAAGAGATCGGCTCTACGAGAAATACCAAAGGGAGTTGTGTCCGCTGAAAAAAAAAAAGACAAGACAAGAGAGGGAAGTCTGGAGGAGGGCACAGAATTGAAGTGTACCAGTTAGGGTAACTTAAAGGACAAAAAGAGAATGAAGGAAAAGAATATATAGATCTGACAAATAAAAACCAAAGAATAAGATGGTAGATTCAAGAAATACCTTTACAATAATAACTTTGAATGTTAATGGACCGAGTTTACCAATGAAAAGATACATTTTGGCAGAATGGATTAAGGAATATAATCCAGCTATATGCTGTTTACAAGAGACTCATCTTAGACACAAGGATATAAATAGATTGAAACTGAAAGGATGAAAGAAGATGTTCCATGCAAGCTGCAACCAAAGAAAGCAGGAGTCGCTAAACTTCTATCAGACAAAATAGACTTTAAATGTAAAGTCATCATAAGAGACAGAGAAGGGCACTGCATATTAATAAAAGGGACAATTGACCTAGAAGAAATAACAATCATAAATGCTTATCCTCCCAATTAAGGAGCTCTGAAGTACGTGAGAAGACATTGGCAAAACTAAAAGGAGCGATAAACATTTTGACGGTAATAGTAGGAGAGTTCAATACACCACTCTTATCTGTAAACAGAACAACTAGGCAGAAGATCAACAAGGATATACAAAACTTCAACAATTTGATAAATGGATTAGACCTAACAGACATGTATAGGTCATTACACCCCAAAACCCCAGGATATACATTCTTCTCTAGTGCTCATGAACCATTCTCCGGGATAGCTCGTACACTGGGGCACCAAACAGGACTTTATAAATTTAAAAAGGTTGAAATTATTCAAAGCACTTTCTCTGATCACAGTGGAATGAAGCTGGAAATCAATAACCACCAAAGAACCAGAACTTCCACAAATAGATGGAGATTAAATAACATGCTCTGAGACGATCAGTGGGACAAAGAAGAAATTGCTAGAGAAATAAGGAAATATCTGGAGACGAATGCAAATGAGAATACGACATATCAGAAGTTATGGGCTGCGGCAGAGGCAGTGCTGAGAGAGCAATGTATTGCCCTAAATACCTATAATAAAAAAAAGGGGGGGGGGGACAAAAATCGAGGACTTAACTGCTCCCCTGGAGGAAATAGAGAAAGAACAGCAAACTAGCCCCAAAGCAGGTAGAAGAGAAATAACAAAGATTAAAGCAGAAATCCTCTTTTCTGAAACAACAGTTGTCGGGTGGACCCGCAGTTAACTTGCTCTATCAGGGCGTCAAGCAAAGAAAAGACCCTTTAGGGCCAAAATTCTGTTTCTTGGGTAGAATGGGGGTGGGGGTGGGGGTGAAGGAGTGGGTTTAATGTTAGAAGCCATTTTCTGTGCAAAACTCACAGGGAATCGCCCTAGGCTCAAGCTAGGAGAGGCCTGGGAATGGGCTGCCTCTCGGAAAGCAGGGTCTTGCCTCTAATCTCACTCACCCCAGGTCTGCTCCAAAGAGCCAGGGAATCCCCAATGGCCTGGCACATCTAACTGAGTTTGCGTGAATTTCACTGTGAATTTCACTGCCCTCCTCTTAGGCCAGAGCTCCCATATCACCAAGCTCTTTCATGGCCAGGCACTCATTCTTTCCACTCAGCAGTCCAATGAAGAGGGGACTCTGTTTGCCCCCATTTTCAAATGAAGAAACTGAGGTTCAGAGAGGCTGAGTGACTTGCCCAATGTCACACAGCTTTGCTGGTAGCAGAGTCAGAACAGAAACCCCATGCCCAGTGTCTGGCAGGGCCCCATTGGAGTTTATCTGGTGCGGAGACCCCAGAGCCTCCTCACCCTGCAGTACAGATGGGGGAAACTGAGGCTAAGGAGCAAAGGCCCCTGGTCACCTTCACCCACCACCACAATCACCAGGCTGCCGCCTGGGAGAAGAGTCCTGGGGTCCCTGTGGGGACTGTGAGTCAAGCCCCCAAGGGACATATAACAATGATGATGGTATGGGCAATGGCAATTATAGAGGAAGTGGTACGGGTTCACTGTCCTTATCTGCAATGCAAAAAACCAAAAACCAGAAGTCTTTCTGAATGCATTTGGCTGGAAGGTCCCTCTGAGAATGCATTTCACTGCAGAAATGGGGAAGTGGGCAGTGATTGGGGGGCCTCATCTGACCTCTCTGGGGGCTTTATGAACGCACGCACCACCACCCCCTCCCCGTCCGCAATACGACCTTTTTAGGATCTGGAAAATTCTGCATTCCCAAACGCATTTAGCCCGGGGCTTCCAGCGGAGAGTCTGTGGCTTGAGAACTGCCGGCTTTGTCCTCTGCTCGGACTCTGGCCACATCCTTTTCCAGGCTTCCATGGCCAGCTCCCTCCCGGCCAGCCTGGGCTATGCCTCCCCAGCTCCCCACGACGAGCTTTAAGGATTTGCTCAGATCTGACTATCTCGTGAGTCCCACTGATCCCTCTCCAGGTCACATTGCAACACCCTTGCCTGCAGTGCCCCCAATCCCTGATGACCCTGCCTCTTCGATCTCGGCACCCCCCACCTCGAGACCTTGGGGTATCTGTGCCCTCCCTTGGTCTGTCTTTCCCCATCACTCCCCAGACCCACCAGGGTGGGAATTTGGGCTGATTTATTCACTGCTGTGTCCCCAGCGCTAGTGCCCGCTACAAGACGGCTGCTCAAGAAATATTCGCTGTCTGAATGAATGAATGAATGAGATTTGATCTTTGCAATCGTCCACTGAGGTGGGAGCTGCTGTTGTCCCCATTTTGTAGACGAGAAGGCTGAGACTCTAAAAGGCAAGGTGACCAGCCCCAAATCTTGTCACTTGTGAGCAGCTGAGTAGGAGTCACACCCAGGCCCCCCTCCCACCCCCCACACAGGGCCGTCCGTACACATGGAGTTGCATGCACGTGCACACACCGAGACCGCATACACACATGCACATGCGTGTGCACACAGCTGACTCACGCAACATATGCACGCACACGCACACAGAGGCAATGCTCAATTTTGGCAGGTCAAGTTGAAGTCCCTCCCTAGAAGCAGGGGCTGACTGCTGCAGGGGAACCCTGGAGCCAGCCAAGGGACAGGGCCAGTCCCTCCATCTCCAGGTCCCTCTGTGGCCTGCTCGCTCCCCTGCCCTGCTATAGCTCCCCAGTTCCTCTTGGCCTGACCTGCCTCACTGCCTTTGCTATTTGTTCCCTCTTCCCTCTTTTCTCTGCCTGGCTGGCTCCTTCCAGCATCCGGGGCTCAGAGGAAGGGCCCCGCCTCCGAGCAGCCCTTCCTGCTTGCCCAGTCTCAGGACTGTCCTCCTGGCGCCCACAGTCATTTCATCTCAGCCGTTTCACTCCTTGCACTCATCTCAACATTTCAACGCCTGCAAATATTTTAGGGGCTCGTTCACTTGTGTTCTGTAAGGCTCTCCTTCACTTGTGTTCTGTAAGGGTCTCCTCTGTTAGTCTGTCAGACCCACTGGGCAGAGACTTCTTTTCCCCGTGCTTTGCACAGAGCTGGGCAGGCCGTAGACAATAAATATTTGTAGATGAATAAATGAGCGAGTGGCTCGCCTTGTGCACGAGGACTGGGGGAAGAGAGCAACGGGTGGCCTTCTTTCTTGCTGGCCCAGGTTTTAATGATAATAAATACATTAATAGTAGAAATCATAAAATACTAACGTAATAACAATCATTATAACGAACACTTACTATATTAGGTGCCAGAAGTCGTGCTAAAAGCTCTACATGTGTCGATGCATTTGATCTTTATAAACTTCTATGAAACTGGTACTATTTTATTTCCATTTTACAGATGAGGAAACCGAGGCAGAACGCGTCCAGGGTCACCCAACTGGAATGCGGCAGAGCCGGGGTTCTCCCTGCAGAACCCATGACCTTCCATGCTCCAGTGCTGGCTTCAGGAGTCTCAGGGGCCAGGCACAAGCAGCAGGCAGAGGAACCTCCCTACCTCACACCCCTCGAGGGCGAGAAGAGGGGCCTAAAGACAGCTGCAGAGGGGGCAGCTCTAGGAAGACCCAGCCTGTCTCTATCTCCCTGAAGGCTTTGCTATATCTCAGGGGGCCCAAAGCTGCGCTGGAGGCTGCAGTGCCCCCAGAGACCCAGCCGCAAGGTGCGTCTTCTTGGAAGTGGCTTGAGGGGTGCCAGTGCTGTCTGTATCCTGAGCCCCAGCTGCAGCCCTTGGCACCCCTGGCCCTGGGGTGCTGCATGTCTGCTGGTGGTGACTATCCTGTGGCCATTTTCCATGCGGGAGTGACTATGGCATGTCCTTTCTCTTAGCTAGACTAGCTAGGGTCTCTAACTGGGAAGGCAGCTGTGCCTCGAGCTGGGAAGGCAGCTGTGCACATGTCAAGGACCACCCTTGGGTGGGTCCGGGAGGAGGCCCCAGGCGATCAGGGGGGGCATGTGCTGGGCTGGTTTGCTGCTCGCCCACTGCTCTGCCAGGGAGCTCCCTCTAGACGTTGCTGTGCCTCGGTTTCCCCCTCTGTGAAATGGGGGCAACGGAACCACTACTTCATGGGGTGGGGGGATTGTGAAGATGAGAGACAGAAATGGCTTTAGAAGTATTTTGTAAGCTGCGACCCCCTGGGAAGCTGGAATCTTAGCAATTCACACCCATTCACACACACACACACACGTGTGCACACACACACACGGCCAGCCAGGCCCACGGGCTGCTGGGATGGTCCCATCCGGAGATCAAAGTCTCCTGCCAAGCCCAGGGAACCCCAGGGCCAACGAGGCCATAGCAGGTACTTTGCGGGGTAGTGAGAGCCAGCCAGGGGGCCCGGCCCCCAACCTCTGCGGTTACACATCAGAACACGGGAACATGCTTGCCCCAGGCATGGGAGAGGTAAGCTTGCATTCGGGGGCCATGTCCCATCCAGGACAGTGCACACTCATGCACACTCATGCTTTCACACCCGGCCTCTCTCGTCAGGACTGAGGCTCCCCTCTAGGGCGGGCAGTGTGCCCCGCAGCCCTTTTACCCCCAAACTGGGGACGCCACTGACTCCTCCTGCTCCCCCCTACTCTCACCCTGCAGCCCAGCACCTCTCTGGCCCTGCCGCACTGTCCAGACCTCGGGGAAGCAGCCAGATCTCAGGCAGCTCTGCCCTGGATAAATGGGGAATTTGATGCCAGGAGGAACTCGGGGTCCTAGTTGAGCTCCCAGCTGGCTGGGCGAAGAGCGCGGGGCCTGGGCCTCAGCCAGCGCCCCAAGTTCTTGGGGATGCCCCACCATCGCCTCGTAATCACACAGGATGCCCCAGACTCACCCTGCCCTTAGCCTTATCCCCACCCAGTTTCTCCAGAGGCCACGGGGCATTGCTGAGGGGTGGGGTCCCAGAGCCCCTTCTCCAGCGCCCCAGGGTGGGGATGGGGTGGGGAAATGACAGAAGATGCCGTGTGTGCTCGGACACCTGCCTGACAGCCTGGGGCCCCCTCCCAGGCCCACCCAGGGCTGGTCCTTAACATGTGCACAGCTGCCTTCCCAGTTAGAGACCCTGCAGAGCCGAGCCCACAGGGGATGGGGCCTGCACCACTTCATTTCTGGGCGGAAGCGGGGCTGGGCAGCTCCTGGGATGGGACAGGCAGGGTGGAGACAGCCCTGGGGCTGGGCGAGCAGGATGGCATATTCGAGAGTCAGACAGAGGGAGAGCTGAGGTCTCCAGCCTGGTGCCCTGAGCCCAGGCACCCTGGCCGGCGCCCCCAAAGGGGTACTCACCCAGCATCCCCAGCAGGTACCGGGTGGCCAGTGGCGGCAGCTGGTTCCCCATGGGCGCGGCCTCCTCCTGCCGTGGCTCAGCAGCTCAGACCCGTGGGAGAGGGCGGCTGGCCCTGTGTCCCGCTCTCGGGGGAGGGCGGGGGTGGGGCGGGCAGGCAAGCAGGGGTGGGACAGGGGAGCAGGCAGTGTGGGGCCTGCGTCACCCGTGTTTGAAACTGAACTGTCGACTTCCTCCTGGCAAAACCACCTGCCCCGGTTCGAGCGGCGGCGCCTGGCTGCTGCCAGTTTCCTGCCCGAGGCACCCTGACGTCCCGGCCACAGGGACTAGGGATGGGGACCCTGGGACAAGGCTGGGAGGGTGAAGCCCTGAGCTGGGTTTGGGAAGAGGAGGAGGAGGAGGAGGCCTGGCACCTGCTGAGAAGGCCTGAGGGGAGAGGAGGGGTCCCCAAAGCAGGCAGGGGTCCCACCCAGAGGGCTCCGAGCTGTTCTGGGGGTGGGGGCGGGGGAAGTGAGAGTGGGGTGGGGCAATGTCAGTCCTTGCTGCAGACTCAGTGATGAGAAACCAAAACGAAACCGCCCAGCTCACTTGATGGCGGAAGGGGTTGGAAGTTTTGAGGTGACCCCCACGTTTTTCCAGGGAGCTCAGGAGATGGATTCTCCAAGAATGTTGGACGTGCATTGGTGTGTGTTTGTGTGTGTGTGATCTCCATGCTGATTAGTGTGTGTGTGAGTGTCAGTCCATGCTGATTTGTGTGTGTGAGCTCCCTACTGATTTTTGTGTGTGTGTGAACTCCATGCTGATTTGTATGTGTGTGATCCCTGTGCTGGTGTGTGTGTGAGCTCCATGCTGATTTAGTGTGAGTGTGTGAGCTCCATACTGATTTTTGTGTGTGCGTGAACTCCATGTTGATTTGTGTGTGTGTGTATGTGATCTCTGTGTCAATGTGTGTGAGTGTGATCCCCATGTCGATGTATGTGTGAGTGTGTTATCCCCGTGTTGATGTGTGTGTGTGTGATCCCTGTGTCAATGTGTGGGTGAATGTGTGATCCCCTATCGATATCTGAATTTGTGATCTCCTATTGATGTGTGTGTGAGTGTGTGATCCCATGTCAATATAAGTGTGTGATCCCGTCGATGTGTGTGTGTTTATGATCCCCGTGTCTGTGTGTGTGTGAGTGTGTGATCCCCATGCCGATGTGGGTGTGAGTGTTTAATCCCCATGTCGATGTGCGTGTGAGTGCATGACCTCCGTGTCAATGTGTGTGTGATCCTCATGTCGATGTGTATGTGTGTGACCTCTGTGTCATGTGTGTGTGTGATCCCCGTGTCAATGTGTGTGTGTGAGTGTGATCTCCATGTCGATGTGCGTGTGAGTGCATGACCTCTGTGTCAATGTGTGTGACCTCTGTGTCGATGTATGTGTGAGTGTGATCCCCGTGTCGATGTGTGAGTGTGTGATCTCTGTGCTTATGTGCCTATGAGTCCATGACCTCCATGTCGATGTATGTGTGTGTGATCCCCATGTCAATGTGTGTGTGTGAGTGTGATCCTCGTGTCGATGTGGGTGTGAATGTGTGATCTCCGTGCCGATGTGCATGTGAGCGTGTGACCTCCGTGTCAACGTGTGTGTGTGAGTGTGATCCTCGTGTCGATGTGGGTGTGAATGTGTGATCTCAGTGCCGATGTGCATGTGAGTGTGTGACCTCCATGCCAATGTGTGTGTGTGAGTGTGATCCTCGTGTCGATGTGGGTGTGAATGTGTGATCTCCGTGCCGATGTGCATGAGTGTGTGACCTCCGTGTCAATGTGTGTGTGTGAGTGTGATCCTCGTGTCGATGTGGGTGTGAATGTGTTATTCACACATGTGTGTGTGTGAGTGTGATCCTCCGTGCCAATGTGTGTGTGTGAGTGTGGTCCCCGTGTCGATGCTCTCCTGGAGGGGCTGGGATGAACTCGTCCTGTTGATGGGAGGCAGGGTCTCCAGGGTTATGTGGAGCAGATGGGAAGGCCCCGGCCAGGTGAAGGGCTCCAGCCTCCCTGGGGCTGGAGCTGGACGAGGTGCCCCCCACCCCCACATCTTCTGTGTCCTGGGATGGGCCAGTGGGGGAGGGGGCCCAGACTCAGGCTCCTTGAGGCGTCTTAAAAATCCGGCCGGCCCCAAGGGACATAAAAGTCCCAGGATGCGATGGCAGCTGCAGGGCTCTTGGTGTGCCACTCAGCCCCTCCTTATCCCTACTGTGGGATCTGCCTGGAGGTCCCTCAGGCCTGGACGGGGGTCGTGAGACCACCCAGCAGCCACCCAGCAACACCCAGCGGCTGCCCAGTCTCAGGCTTCCAGTTTCTGCAGAGGTGAGGGCCGGAGGTACTTCGTGGCAGACATTGAAACAGAGGCCACAGATTTAAAAGTAAGGATTCCCCGCTGATGCTTAGGAAATGGCTCAAGGGACAGCTTTGGAGACAATGGCTAAAACCCCTCTTTGAATTGTTATTAGTTTTCGTCTTTTGTCTCTTTCTTTGTTTGTTTTAAAATATGAGCTATAGAGAAAAGAGGGAGAGATGAGTGAGTTAGCTATTTGTTGCAGGTTAGGAAAGTACATTTGCTTTAGAATCACAGAACTACACAAGAGCTCTGTTAGAAGCAGTGTTTCTTTGCCATCATCATCATTACTACTATTATTTGCTATATTTTGCATTTTGTTCACCAAGTGTTTTCCTTTGAACACTCTCTTATTTATTTTTTGGGGGGGTGCATGGTCCGGGAATCGAACCCGGGTCTCCCTCATGGAAGCCGACCATCCTACCACTGAACCCTCCGTGCACCCCCGGATTCACTTTTTGAACGTAAATGTGTTTAAGAAGGGAACTTTTTTTGATCGCCACCAGCAGTGAATGGCATGTATCTGCACCAGAAACAGAAAGCAACTGGGAAAAATAGATTTTCTGGGGAGGGGACTGCATGCTGGGGTCACCGCAGGCTCTGAGCTGGGGTCTAGGGGGGAGGGGCGCCTCCTCTGCTGCAGAGTGAGATTGATAAGAATTAGAGACTTGCCCCCCCCCCGACATAATCAGAGGGGGGGAGAGAGGGACAGGAAAACGAGTGCGATGATGACACAACAGCCACTCACACATTGCCTGCTCCGTGGGCCCCTGGAGGCATCTCCTAGCACCCGTGGCCCCCTGCCCACGATGAGCCCGTGATGCCCTCCCCCTGCCCATTTCCAAATGGAGAAACAAACGGGCTCAGAGAGTTGAACTCCCTCACCCACGGCCATTAGTGTTGAGATTATTATTATTTTTTTAATTAAATTAAATTAAATTTCTTTGAAATACCAAACAAACGCAACCATTCCTATTTTGATCGTTCCTTTCTATGTATATAACCAGTAATTCACAATATCATCACATAGTTGCATATTCATCATCATGATCATTTCTTGGAACATTTGCATCAATTCAGAAAACGAAATAAAATGAAAACAGAAAAAAAATGTATACATACCATACCCCTCCCTTTCATTGACCACTAGCATTTCCAACTAAATTTATTTTAACATTTGTTCCCCCATTATTTATTTTTATTCCATGTGTTCTACTCGTCTGTTGACAAGGTAGATAAAAGGAGCATCAGACACAAGGTTTTCACAATCACACAGTCACACTGTGAAAGCTTTATCATTATACAATCAGCTTCAAGACACGTGGCTACTGGAACCCAGCTCTACATTTTCAGGCAGTTTTCCTCCAGCCTCTCCCTTCCATCTTGAATAACAAGATGATATCTATTTAGAGATTATTTTTTTATAAACAATATTTCATGAGTAGCAACGATTGTTATGCTTTGTTGTTTTAATAAAGGGTTCTATTTTCAAAAAAAAAAGGAAGGAAGGAAGAAAGAAATGGGGATTTCCAGAGGAGCTGTGGTTGGGGGGGGGGGCATATCCATCTCCTCGGCAGGAACCCCAGCATTTCTGGGGAGCAGGGAGGCTCTCAACCAGCCCTCCCCAGGAGCCATCCCTGGCCCCTGACCTCACATTCCATCCTTCCTTGGCCCATGGCTCGGAAAATTCTGCCTTTTCATTCATTCATTTGTTCATTCATTTATTCACTCGACAAATATCTGCCCCACACCAAGCATCGAGGACACAGAGATGGTGCCAGGTGGATCCGGCCCCGCTCTGCTTGCACCCCATGGCTTTTTCTCCTGATGATGGGCTGTTTCGAAAGCGTTGATCTCACATCCAAGCTGTGTCAGTGATAGGGGCCCCCTTAATCTTGTTACACACTCAGTTTATATGATCGCAGCCCTGGAGGGGAAAGTTTTATCGGCACCCACCCCAAACCAGGGGGGGGAACTACCTCCCTCAATCTTTCCAAACCATCATGGCCAAGTGGGCGGAGCTTTCCATTTCACAGATGAGGAAACTGAGGCTCAGAAGACAACGCACTTGGTCCCAGGAGCAGATGTGGCCCGAACTGAGATTTCCATCCACTTCCCTGTCCCTCCACACTCCTTGCCCCATCCACCAGACCACCCAAAAGACAAGAAAGCAAACAACACCCCCCCCCCCCAAATGAGGGCATTTTATTTGGCCTCGCGTCTTCATGACAGGCAAGGGCATGGTTTCTGTTCCTTTGCTGTTTGTTAATTTGGTTTTGTTCTGGAGCACAGAGGATTGATGGTGTCCTTGCTTGCGGCTTCCCTGACCTTGGTCTTGGCACCTGCCACCAACCCCATGGGGATGGGATCTGCTAAGCCACCTCCACCCCTCCCCGGTCGCTGCCCTCTACCTCCCGGCCCCCCTCCCTGCCACCCCGCACCCTCTGTTACCGCAGCATCCAGGCCTCCGCCCTCCTCGTCCCTCCCTCGGACCCCAGACCCCTGGTGGGACTTTCCTGTCTTTATCACTAGCACTTTCCATGACACAAGAGGAAGTCAGCTGAACCCCGGCTGGGTTTTCCATGCAGCCTAGCAGGGTGGAGGCGGGGAGTGAGCCCCCCTGGGGCCGGCTGGGTGCCAGTACCTCCTCCGCCCGGGCTCGGGAGAGGCGTCTGTCTGTCCATGCTGGCCCTGGATGGGCTCCAGGTAACCGTGGGGCAGGGTGGGAGTGGGGCGTCTGTCCGTCGGTCAGTCCAGAGCTGCCTCTGCCCCTCTGGGTTTGATGACTCCCCAGCGCCCGTAGGATTCGTCTCTTTGCCAATCATGGGGTCCACAGGGGCTCCTCGGGGTGGGGGTGGGCAGGAAGGAGAGGTGGTGGGAGGAGAGGAAGGAGGCCAGAGATGAACCTGATGCCTCTTGCGGGTTGGACGAATGAAAGAACGAATCTGTGGGATGGTTTCCAAAGACTGTGGGATGGCTCGGTGGTGCCTCTGCTCTGAGAAGCCGGCAAGAACCCTGCATGAGCATGTTTGTTGAATGACTCAGAGATCTGAATCCTCGAAAACCTGTACTTTGTAACCCGGGGAGAGGGGATCCCATTCCAGGGAGCAGGAATGGACCCCTCTCCCCATCCCTGGCTGGGAAAGTGCATCCCCCTCTCCATCTTCACTCCCACCCAACCAGATCGTTGCTGGGGGGTGGAAGGGAGAAAAAGAGTGACCCAGGGGCCGGAAAGGATGGAGCAGCGAAGCAGCAGGCACAGCTGAGGGGGAGGGGCACTGGCCGGCTGGTGGCGGGGGAGGGGGCAGCACCTGCAAACAGACAGTCCCGCCCGATGACCCCCGAGCAGCCTCCAGGCCCTGGGCCTCAGTTTACTCATCTGTAAAATGACCGGGTTGGATGACCCCCCCAAACCAGCTCTCTCTTGTTCTAGGAATGAGGTGGTGGGCTGCACGGTTTCGGGTTAGAGGTGGGGGATTTCTCTGTTCTGGGACCTTGGAGGGTTTGACTGTTGCGTGAGAGGTTGCTGAGGAAGGGTAGAGGACGGTGACGCTGGCACTGTCTGGTGTCACAGTCTGTGCACTCTTCCTGAGTCCCGAGCAGGGGTGGGGCTGTCTGTCACGGCTTGTCTGGTCTGCAGGGGACAGGTCAGCCACTCCCCCACCCCCAGGGCACCTGCCCAGCCCCTCCCAGGAGCAGTCTGGAAGGCTGAAGCAATTTTGCCATCAGACAACCCTGGGGTCAAATTCCTGTGGCGAAACTGTCAGTCAATTACTCATGCAAGCTACGTAGACTCATTCGTAAAAAGTGCTTGAAGTTGCAGCAGAATTATTGGTGCAAGCGTGAGTCCTGGCTCACGGAAACACAGCTGTTGTGTTGTTGCGATGATTGGTTTTGGGGTGGGGAATATAGGAGTTGGGTCCAGATGTTCCTATGTATTCCCACTGGGTGGTCTCAGGCAGTCACTTTCCCTTTGGGACTCAGGATCTTCTTCTGTAAAATGGGGGTAGGAACCAATCCCTGCATCCCTGGTCTTCTGGAAATTTCTATGGTAACGGGCACGAAGGACTTGTAACCCCTAGGGGCTCCCCTTGAGGATGGGGCTGGTCTGTCTGGCTGTGTGCATTTAGGACGCGCAGAAGCCCCTTTAGAAGGCTGAGCGCCCCTTTACCTCCCCACCGCCACCTCCCCTGCTTCAGGCCTCCCTATGGCGGGGAAGGGGTGAGAATCGCCTGTCCCCAGCCGGACACCCCAGAGACTCTCCACTCCCCTTTTCTTTCCTATAGGAGAGATTGGATTTCTTAGACCCTGGGAGCAGAAGTGTTCTATTAGATAATTTAGGATGGGTGTTGACTAAGGTCATTTATATAACTGAGGATCAGAGAGATGAGGGGCATTTCCCAACGGGTACTATGAAGAGCAGTGCCTTGGGGATTGACCCCCAGGCCCTCTGGCCTTGGGTACTCCTTCCCCCAGCACAGCTCCCCTCTCCACCCTTCAGAGCTTTCCTTGTGCTATGGTAGAAAGCGAGGGGGGGCTGTGCGTCCACCGGGCAGGGCCCGGCTTGCAGGTGTCCACACACCTGTGGAAAGGAAGCCCTAGGCGGGCAGGTGGCAGGTGGTTGGCGCAGGAGGGCTTTAGAGCCCGACGCCTGTCCGGCCCGTTAGAGACCCACTTCTAAGACCCTTTGGCATTTGTGGGAAGGTTTCCCGACACTTTCCTGCCTTTATAAGGAGCTTGTTCATGAATAAATGAATGAGTGACTTGACTTTTCGCTTGAACTTGATCTGCGAGTGGAACCTTGGAATCTGATTTAAAGAACACTCTTTCCCAGAACCTGAAAAAAATACAGGTTTTCTGCAGGACAAGATGGGAAAAGCCACGCTGCATATTTTTAAAGCCTACCCGCGAAGCTGCTTTTAGAGGGCTCTCCTATATTCGCAAGGACGCAAGGCAGTTAGCAAGAAGAGGTCTTAGGCAATCAATACTCATGAGAAAATGGAAAGACAGGGCAAAGGGTAAATAAGTTGCAACCCAATTATACCCAAGAATACTTCACAGCCGTGAGGCAATGGGTAGATGGAAACAGATGGGCACAGAAAGATGGCCAGGATGTGTTATTAAGCAAAAAAAAACTAAATACAAAGCAATTTGCATGCTGTGATCTTATTTTCAAAAATAAAATAAAAGTATGTATGAATTGAATAGTTAGATAAAATGTTTGCATGTTCAAGGAAGGTTTTGCAGAATGTTCATAAAAAATAATAATGAGAGGTTTCTTGTTGCAAACGAATTAATTAAAAATATTAGTAACATTGAAAGAAAAAAGAACCACACACAAAATTAATGGTGAGAGATATTTCTGGGGGTTGACATTCGGGGAGATGGTAGAGAGAAGGTTACGTAGGGCCTTTGTTTTTATTTTTGTGTTTCTATATTGTTTCATTTTTTTTCAAAGGTCGTACATTATGATATAAACCAGAAAACAATATAAAAGGGACCTGTAGAAAAAATCTTTTATAAAACAAAAAATCCCATATATTTTTTATCATATATATGGCACATAACATTTTTATAATATGATTTTCCTTGATAACAATTCATGTGCTTCTGAAGAAAATCAGCAAATGCAGTGAAGCATTAAAAAAAAAATCAAACCACCAATAATTCTACCACCCAGGATAACTACTGGGTGGTTATTAGGGTATATGTTTTTATACTATTTGTCATTTATACTTATAATAATTATGCCTTGTTTCAAAATAAGTATCTTCTGTTTGGTTTTGTAACCCGCCTTTTCTCTTAAAAATACATCCTGCGTATCTCCCTGTGTCATGAACTTATTTAACGTGGTTTTAAATGACTCTGTAAGAGCTAATGTATAAAAATCCTCATGTTCTCAAAAATGGACAGCACAATAATACCTAATTGTAAAGTAATCATGTTAAAACACTGAATGAAGCTGCATCTGAGCTATAGGTTTTTTTGTTTGTTTGTTTGTTTTTTTACTATTATTATTACTTTTATATCTTTTCTCTACATTAACATTCTATATCTTTAAAAAAAAAATCCTCATGTTTGTCTTAAATCTCTTTTCCTGGATATTTGTGTTGTTTACTTTCTCTCTCTCTCTCTCTTTTTTTTAAGGGTTTTTTTAAAATTTCATTTTTTAAATACAAAAAAAGCACCAATTAAATGCAAACATTCCTATTTTGATCATTCCGTTCTACATATATAATCAGTAATTCACAATATCATCACATAGTTACATATTCATCATCATGATCATTTCTTGGAACATTTGCATCAATCCAGAAAAAGAAATAAAAAGAAAACAGAAAAAAATATATATATACACCATACCCCTTACCCCTCCCTTTCATTGATCACTAGCATTTCAAACTGAATTTATTTCAACAGTTGTTCCCCCTATTATTTATTTTTATTCCATATGTTCTACTCATCTTTTGACAAGGAAGATAAAAGGAGCATCAGACACAAGGTTTTCACAATCACACAGTCACATTGTGAAAGCTATATCATTATACAATCATCATCAAGAAACATGGCTACTGGAACACAGCTCTACATTTTCAGGCAGTTCCCTCCAGCCTCTCCCTTACATCTTGACTAACAAGGTGATATCTACTTAATGCATAAGAATAACCTCCAGGATAACCTCGAGACTCTGTTCGGAATCTCTCAGCCATTGAGAGATGTTTTTTAAAAAACATTTTTATTGTGAAAGATATATAAAAAAAAGTGGTACATTTCAAGGTACATGTTAACGATGTAGGTTACAAATGTCAATGTAGGTTACAATTCCACAGTTTCAGGTTTCCTTCTAGCTACTCCAAGACACTGGAGACTAAAAAGAAAAATCAATATAATGATTCAGTAGTCATACTGATTTTAAATCCTATCTTCTCTATTATAACTCCTTTTCTCCTTGATCCTTTTCCCAGTCTTTAGGGATATTTGGGCAATGACCATTCTCACTTCATGTAGAAAAGGGGTGTTGACATTATGGGGAGGGGGCTACAACTGGTTGATGTTCTTGGTTTCTCTCTTTTTTTTTTTAAATTTTGCTATGAAAAATAACCCTGTGATAGATATTTTTCTACAAGCCTTTCTTTTTTTCGTAGCCTTATTTCCTTTAAGTAGAATTATTTGAATCAAAGGTTATGACCATTTTGAAGACCAAAATCTCTTCTGAGAAGTTGAGTTGGCGACTTCTAGCCCAACTTCGATCTCGGGTATCTGCTTGCCAGTTGGACTGAAGGGCCCACCCAAATAGATTTATAAGCCCTTTGAGGCTCAGTGTTTTTATATTTTCTGCACGGATATTAGGTCACTGGGTGACCGTCAGTGGCTCAGGGATTGTGAAGCCCAGGCACACCCAAGGGGACGTGTTCAGATATCAATTAGATGCAATTTGGTGATTGGCCGAGCGTCCCGGACTCTCCTACGAGGCTTTCTATTTCTCTAACAGTCTCGTGGCCTCTTCTGGGCTCCCTGATGGGAGATTCCAAGAGCCGAGACCGGCTGCTGGGTTAAAGAGATGAGCAAACTGAGGTCCTGAGAGATGAGAGATTGGCCCAGGTGTGGTCAGCCTTGGCCTGGGGGGTAGAAAGCAGGTCCCCAGGAGCATCTGGAGGGAGAGAGCTCTGGTTTGCTGGGTGGGTGTGCAACCCAAGCGCTTCAGAATGAGCTCCACGTTCCTGATTCTTTAAACTCTGCCAAGGACACGGTCATATCGGGATGACCTTGTGGGAGGGCCTGGAAGCAAGCTCTTATTGGCTCTGTACACGATGATGATGGTGATGTTGACAGTGACAGTGTCAATATGGGTGACGGGATGGTCACCATTTGCTAATTGCTGCCCAGTGCTAGAGGCTCTAAGTACCTACATTGTCTTGAGATTCCAGAGTGGGTGTGCCCACCGCTTCTGAT
Source organism: Tamandua tetradactyla (assembly GCF_023851605.1). Lineage (NCBI taxonomy): Eukaryota > Metazoa > Chordata > Mammalia > Pilosa > Myrmecophagidae > Tamandua > Tamandua tetradactyla. Next base: position 14,018,063 of record NC_135335.1, read on the forward strand.
AAGGAAGATGTTTTATTTTAAAAATGAGCATTTTTATTTTAATCTTTAAGTATTTGTTTTCATTTACATTTAATGAACTAGGAAATAGATCGCAAGCACCCCAAATCCGTGATTTAGAGTGATATGAAGTTTCCATTTCTAGAGCATTTTTAGGTAATAAAACCCATGAGTTGATCTAAGGGGAAAATATTAAGGGAATAGTGATGCATCTGGCACTGGGATAAGGTCGGCTCTGTGGAGGTGGAGGAGAAATAGTTGACATCTGGGACCACTTGAAGCAGACATTAGCGTGATCCCTATTTTACAGAGGAGAGAGCAGAGGTCCAGAGAATTTCATTTGCCTGAGATCACACAACACACAGTGGTAGAGACGGGACTTGAACCCAGATGCTGAAGTTAAAAAAATACTTTTATCTTGAATATAAGATACGCATAGAAGAACATGCTCGTATAACCAGCAGGAAACAGACTCTGAGAGCACCCAGAGGCTCCCCTCTTGTGCTGCCTTCCTGCCGCTCACCCCCTCTCACTGCAGAGCTCCAGCATGCTGACGTCTGTCATCAGAGAGTTGGTTTGCCTGTTCTCGAATTTTCCATGTCATCACATTTTGCACTTTTTTCGTATTTTGCTTTTCCCATTCAGTACGGTGCTTGGGACATTCCTCCTTGTTATTGGAGCACTGGTTTGCTCTTTTTCATTGCTGTATAGTATTCCACTGCATGACTACCCTATAATTTATTTGCTCATTCTACCATGATGGACATTTGGATCATGCAGGGATTGCGGTTTTTAACCTTAAAGCTCTGCCGCCACCCACAGATATCTGTGCATCACAGAATAAGCAGGACTTTCTCTCAAGGGACAAGGCTGAGGAGGGCTTGGAAGCGTAGAAACCCAAAATCACAGAGAGAAGAGCGTTCCTATCTGCAGAGGGGCCTTGAGGTGGTCTGGGTGACGGGTGCTTTGGACCATCCGAATGCCTTCCCTGCAACTTTGCACACAGCCCTGTCCCCAGAAACATCTCCCTTGTGCCCCCAATGGCCTGATCAGGTCAGTGGGTGACTGTCCCCAGGCTGTGAGCGGGACACTGAGGTCAAGGGAAGTGACCCCCGATACCCGCATGGTGAAAAAGAAACAGAAAACCAGGATCTGAGCCTCCTGCTACTAAGTCCCAGCTGAGTCCTTGTCCCAGTGCTACCTTCCTTTGAGCTTTACTTTATTTCATTTGCAAATCACATGGTCACTCAGCAACAGAGGTGGAACGGGCCGGGATCAGGGCTTCTTGCTCTCAGCCCAGGTGAATGCCCCGGCTACACTGGGCCCTGTCCATTTGGACAGGCCTTTTTAAAAAATATATATATATATATCTTTATAGATAAATCTTCACACACATACAATTCCATACATGATGCACAATGAATGGCTCACAATATCATCACATAGTTGTGTATTCATCACCATGATCATTTTTAGGACATTTGCATCACTCCAGAAAAAGAAATAAAAAGAGAAAAGAAAAAGCTCATACATACCTTACCCCTTACCCTGCCCTCTCATGGGCCACTAGTATTTCCATTTACCCAATTTATTTTACCTTTTGTTCCCCCTATTATTTGTTTATTTTTTATTCATATATCTTTTTCTTTTTTTAACTCATCTGCCCATGCCATGGATAAAAGGAGCATCAGACACAAGGTTTTCACAATCACACAGTCACATGGTAAAATTTAGATCATTATACAATCATCTTCAAGAATCAAGGCTACTGGAACACAGCTCTACAGTTTCAGGTACTTCCCTCCAGCCAATCTACTACACCATAGTCTGAAAAGGGGATATCTCTATAATGCATAATAATAACCTCCAGGATAGCCTCTCGACTCTGTTTGAAAGGTCTCAGCCACTAAAACTATATTTTATCTCATTTCTCTCTTCCCCCTTTTGGTCAGGAAGGGTTTCTCAATCCCTTGATGCCGAGTCCTGGCTCATCCTGGGAGTCCTGTCCCACGCTGCCAGGGAGATTTACACCCCTGGGAGTTATGTCCCACGGTGAGGGGAGGGCAGTGAGTTCACCTGCTGAGTCGGCTTAGAGAGAGAGGCCACATCTGAGCAACAAAAGAGATTCTCTGGGGGTGACTCTTAGGCCTAAATATAAGTAGGCTTAGCCTGTCCTTTGCAGGAATAAGTTTCATAGGGACGAACCCCAAAATTGAGGACTCAGCCTATTGACTTGGCTGTCCCCACTGCTTGTGAGGATATCAGAAATCCTCCAAATGGGAGAGACCTTCTGCTATGACCTGCCCTCCCTGGAGGACTTGGGGCCTAAAACCCGGGGATATGGGGGCCCCGCCTTGTGGAGGGGACTTTTCCCCAGACCCCCGGCAGGAAGGACCAGGCTCGGCTAGACCCTTCTGGCTCCCACCCACTGCAGGAGGGGTCCTGGGTGGGGAGGCAGGAGAAGAGGGTCAGCAGAGGGCCCTGGACACTCTTTCTGGACCAGGGGGTTAGAATGGGCATCTGGTTTTTATTATCTGGAAAGTTCTGTTGCTCATCAGGCCAGTAACCGCCTCTGTAAAATGGGAATCATAATAACCGAATCTGCCCCGTGGGATCGTCCCGTGGATGAAATGAAACAAAGGAGGGGACGCTCTTAGCACATCGCCTGGCTCAGAGCACGCCTTTTGTAGCTCGCATTAGCCTAAAACTCTCCACCTTCCCCCTGGAAGTTCTTCTCGAGACAGCTGCTGAGGTCGGAAAAGTGCAGGGTCTTGGAGAAAGGCGGCACCCCCCTTCCCAATTATCCAGAAGGGAAACTATTTGTGACTGTGCGAAGCAGGCTCCAGCTGCCGGAAGTGCCTGGACCCAGGCTTGCCATGTGACCTGTGCTCGTGAAGTAAGAGCTCTCTTTACTACGCGCCTGCAGTCGGTGGGTGTAGGAGCCAAGGGTTTAAAGCAAGACCTACAGAATTTGTTGGGAGCAGCTGGCCTCAGGATGGCGGCAGTAAACTGTGGCGATTGTTATGTAGAGCAGTCTGGGAGGAAGAGAATGTTTACCCCAAATGGTTATGTTAAGTATGAAGAACACTGTGAGATAAGAATCTTGCTCCCTCAGGAAATGCCTGCATATCTATTGACATCCTGTGGTATATAACTAGGATCTGGTTAAGAATAAAATTGTCTGAAGTCTGAAGTAAACTCAAGCTTCAGACCCCCTGAGCCCGTCTGTGTCTTTCTTTCTTCCTTTCTTTCTTTTTTTTATCATCATTCCTTAATATCCTTCGAGCTCCGTTTCAATAGGAAGAAACAAGTGGGGGCAGCTGGAGGGGAGCCTCTTCTCCGGGCCTTGTGTGTGGGGGGGCTGGGGTTCTGCCATGAATCCAGGGGTGCACTGAGTGGCGTGTGGGGAGGAGTGGAGGAAGGGTGGGGAGCAGAAAGAAACCAGAGCCGGTTCTGTCCTCACTCTCAGCTTCCAGTAGGCCCTGGCCCAAGGCTTCCTCCTCCAGGAAGCCCTCCATCCTGGTTCCCGCTCTGCATTGAGGTGCGGCCTGCCCCATCTCCCTCCATTTCCTTTTCTCCTCATAGTTCCCTTCCTGCTTCCCCACTCTGACAATGGTGTTGCCCAGGAAAGCCAGAGGTCCTCAACTTTATAATCCCGAGGGAGCCTTCCTCCCCAAGGCCCTGCTGAACGCCTAGTCAGAAGTTTCGGGTCAAATCCTGACAATGGGATTTATGGTGGCAATGGGGTATCGAAGACACGGGTGAAGATTTCTCACAAGGTGTCTGTCACTGGACTTTCAAATCTGGGATCCCCCAAAGAGGGAGGCTGCAGGCTGGGGCTGAGGGCTGACCCGTGGCCGGTGGTGATAGGGTTTGGGGAGCAGAAGGGCTTCCATGTCCCACTCGAGATCCAGGATGGCGCAGGTCACCAGCCCTGGGCTCTTGCAGCTCGAGGGACCCATAACTGGCACTGCAGGGCAATGGCTCTTTTCAGCCTCAAAGGACCTGGGGCAGAGAGCTGCTTTTTTTTTTTTTTTTTTTTAAAGCAGTGAGTGAATCTAAAAGGACCTCCAGGCTCCATCTGGGGAGCTCCCTTTATTTTGGGCAGAATTTTAGGAGCCCTTGGGGACCAGGGGGTGGAAATAAGGTGTCCAGAGGCAATCAGAAACTTGCCAACCAGGACAGGTGTTTGGGCCCCAGAGCTGGAGCTCCCTACCCAGGCAGGTGTCCAGTCTTGATATTGTTTTCTCCAGAGTCCCCTTGGGGCTACCCCTGGCTGGGGAAGTTGTCTAGGGGGCACTTCGGGGTTCCAAGAGTCGTCTTATCTGCTGTGTGTATGCATTTGTGCTTTTTTTTTTTTGTTAATGCTGGGCTCTGCAGGCAGATGTCAGTTTTGCCAGAGATTACAACTTGCTTGTCTTTCCTTAGTTGGAGCTATTCCCCTGCTCCAAGAAGCCTCAGACGTGGGGGGCTGGTTTTGTTAATTCTTGGAGGTGGGGTACAGGGAAGGAAACTGAGGCACCCCAGGAATGGTGCCTGGGCCTCTGGATTCTGAGTCCTGGGTCCTTCTCTCCCATTGTCCCCCAACCTTGATACCTTCCCTGTTGCCACGGCAGCTGTGTACAATGGGACAGGAGTTCACATTTACTAGAACCTTCCACGTGGTGCCATTTCATCTGCTGTTCACCGCCACCCTGCCAGCCTGGAGATTCCTGACCCTAAATCATGGCGATAGCCCTGAGTTGGGCAGATGGCCAGGATGCGGTCCCGTTGTCTGATTCCAGGGCCCTTTGTGGTTCCCCTAAAGCCGTGTTGTCCTCTCTCGTTGCTATGGTCTCTTCTGGCATCGCCATGAGCTTCTCAGACACAAGTCAATGGCCCCCTCATTTCAAGCAAAATTCTAACTTTGGCGCCTCGGAAGCAGGATGGGCCGAACAGACCTGACAGTACCCCCCTGCAGCACCCTGCTTTGGGTTGGCAAAGAGCCTTCACACGCTTTATCTGACTCCCAGGGAGGCCCGAGGAAGCTCGTGGATCAGGAGAGGGGCTTGGACATGACAAAGTTGGCCTGATGGAGAGGAGGTGGCCGCACCCAGCGCCAGGGAGAAGGGGTCTCTTCCCCATTACGGTCTTTGTGCTTGGGGTTGGGTGGTGATTTTTTGGTGTTGAACATCCGTTTTTGTTCTTGCAGCAGTGTCAGAGCAGCTGGGACCTGTGGCTTTTGGGGTGCTTGTAATGACTACTAGGCTGAACTTGGGGGGTGCCTGGGGGTAGGAGGCGGGACGACCACTCCCAGATTTTCAGGGGGTCTATAAAAAGAAGATAGAGCTGTGTGGTAGTTACATTACGTTCAAGTGTCAACTTGGCCAGGTGATGCGGTCCCGTGGTTGTGTTTCTGTGGACTTAAATCATCAGCACGTGAAATTCCTCTATGGCTGATTGCATCTGCAGTCGCCTAAGGGAAGAGCCTTCTGCAGCGAGTGAGGTTTAATTTAACTAGCTGGAGGCTTAAAAAAAGAGGTCAGAAGGGAGCTCCATACAGCACAGCCCAAGCAGCTCAGCATAGCTCATCTCAGCACCCGCAGCGCAGCCCAGAGGTTTGCAGATGCAGAAAGGAATTGCCGTTGGAACCCAGAAACCAGGAAGAAGCGCAGCAGATATCACTGTGTGCTTTCCCATGTGACGGAGACCCTCAGATGAAAGCTAGCTGTCTTTCCTCTGAAGAACTATACATTTTAAACTAAATAACTCCCCTTCTTAGAAGCTGATCCATCTCTGCTGTGTTGCATTGTGACAGCTTTAGCAAACTATCAGCTACCTAAAGTGTGAAGTGCAAGTTCCTTTCCTATTTGTTCTGACTGTAAAAAAAAAAGTCACAAACTTTTTCTTAGAAAAGGAAAAGGGGACACTTCCCAGTGTAGGTAATCCACTCCCATCACCCCGGTGTTAGCAGCTGTTCTGTACCCTGGGTTTGTGGGTGGATGGCACATGGAAATTGGGGGGAAATGCAGAGAGGAGGAAGGGGAGGCTCTGAGACCTTGTGACCCCTCTTGGAGCACCCACAGTTCCTGCTCTTCTTGGAACTAACACTCACTCCCCAACCCCTGATTCCCAGTACTTGCCTCTGCCTGACTCAGTCTCCCTCCAATCCAAAGGCAGGGATTCTGCTTTCTTAACTTTTGTTTTATTATTTTTTTATGGTTCACAATATCATCGTATAGCTGTGCATTTATCATCACAATCTACTTTTTTTTCCTTTTTGTGAAAAATAACATCTATTCGAAAAAGCAATAAATTTCAAAGCATATTGCAACAATTAGTTGTAGATCAGCTTTCAGTTGGGCGTGGGTTACAATTCCACCATTTGAGGTTTTTATTTCTACCTGCTCTAAGATACTGGAGACTAAGAGAAATATCAATATACTGATTCGGCACTCATACTCATTTGTTAACACCAACCTTCTCTGTATAACTCCACCATCACCTTTGATCTTTCTCCCACTCTTTAGGGGTATTTCTAACTTTTTCATATTGGATATGATTCTGAACGTATTTTTTATGATCAGAAAAAATAATACCAATTCGCTATCCCGTGTACAAAGACTGGAAAAAAATACATAAAATATAGAGAAAAAAAATTGAACTCACCCCCAGAATCCTACCACCCAGGGGTCCCTACAACAGCCTCTCTCCCAAGGTTTTCATGTGTCTGCCAGCTGACTGCCTGGGTGTAAATCTAACTCTTTAGCACAACCAGTTAAACTTATTTATTTTAGTATAATTTTTTTTTTTTTTGCGGAGGGTGCATGGTCTAGAAGCAAATAGACTTATTTATTTTAGTTTCCCTCTTTGTTTATAAGCATTTATTTAATTTATTTATTTTGGGGGTGCATTGTCTGGGCATCGAACCCGGGTCTCGCCGCAAGGAAGGTGAGCATTCTACCATTGAGCCATCCATGCACCCAAGTGTTTTTTAAATTTATTTTTTATTATTTTATTTTTAAAGCATTGTGTTCTATCGTAAAGGTAGGAAAGCTCACTGGAGAATATTTGGAAAGCACAGACAGATATTTTCTTGCCTCTTTAAGCAAAGTGAGCAAACGCACGTTCCCACCTCCTTGCGGTGACCACTATTAACAGGGTGGAATAGTTCCCTTCATCTTTTTGGACATTTTGAAAAACCTGTGTTCCCGCAGTTGAGATCATATCACATGGAGGATTCTGGGTGTTGGTTTGTCCTGCGATGATGTAACATACGCATTTCCCCAGGCTGATGAATGCTGCAGCCGGCTCTGGCACTTTATGTGCCAGCCCTGCCCAGCTCTTTGCAGGGATGCTCTCGCTTCTTTCTCTTAAAGCCTTAGGAGACAGGTACTGTTATTAATATTACAGAAGAGGAAACTGAGATTGCCTGCTCTGAGAGCTGAGAGCCAAAAAGCAACCGCCTGTCCCGTTTGGCTCCGAGGTCCGAGCTTTTAAACGCATGGATTCCATCGCTTTCCTCTGATCATTAATGTTTCCACTTTTATATAAAAGCAATAAAGGACCACCGTTAAAAAAAAAAATCAGAAATTACTGATCAGCACAAGAAATATTCAGAATCTCATTGCCCAGTGATATTTATTTCTGACTTTTGACAGTTTTTTGTGTGTGCCTCTGTATTTTTATGGTTGATGTTATACTACTAACTATTCCGTTTTGAATGGCATATTTTTACCTAATTTTATATCATCGGGATTTCCCGAGTCATTAGACCCTCTTGGGAAGCTGCAATTTTTGATGATGGTTTATGGGTCCAAAAAATGGGTGCCTGTTATCATAGTATATATAATTGTTTCCCTAATTTGGGGCATTTGGGCTGTGGCTCTTTTTTTTTTTTTCATGGGCAGGCACCGGGAATCGAACCTGGGTCTCTGGCATGGCAGGCAAGAAATCTGCTGAGCCACCGTGGCCCGCTGCTGCGGCTCTTTTTGAATTTACAAATTACCCAGAGATAAGCAATGCTTGGCATAAAACTGTTTCTGATGATTTCTTTAGGATATATTCCCGGAAACTGAATTACTAGGTCAAGGGGTTTTATGGCTCTTAATTTATATTGCCAAATTATTTTCCAGTTACTGTCTTCAGTCAGCAACATGATGCTTACTCCGAATTAGATGAATATATAAAATATCGCCTTGCTTTAATTTGTGTTCCTTTTATTCCTAATGAAATTGATTTTTTAAAATGTGTTTATTGGTCATGTAAATGTCTTTTGTGAATCGTCCAACACATCGCTATCCAATCAAACATTATAAAATGGTCTATAAATTTTTGTTGTTGTTGAGTAGATCTTCTGGAATTACTCTTTATTTAAAAAACTAGGGGGTGGTGAGGTTTTCTCTTCCACTTTTCCTCTTTCCTTCTTCTTGAAATAGAGATGCAATCCACAGTGCTCCAGCAGCCATCTTGTGAGCATGAGGCAATCTTGATTACAGAAATTTCACAATAGGCAGAAAGAGCCAGGGTTTCTGCTGACCAGGGAAGCAAGCACACCAGGCCCAGACTTCCTAATTCTGGGTTTCTTGTAAACCACTGATTGAAGCTTTATCTAATCCTGAGGAGTAAAACTTGCAAAACTCAATGTGATCTGGCCTGTACCTTTCTTATCACCTTCAACCATTCTCCCTTGAAAAATGGTCTATATTTGTACTGTCCCATTGGGTAGTAATCAGCTAAATGTAGCTTTCTGCTTTTAACTTTTTTTATTGTGTAATATAACATATATACAAAGCAAAGAGAGAAAAAAGCAATCGTTTTCAAAGAATTTCTCAACAAGTAGTTACAGGACAGATCCTAGAAAAATGTAGTTTTCGAGCTCTTGAAATGTGGCTGGTTTGACTGAGGAACAGAATTTTGAATTGAATTGATATCTAATTTAAGGTTTAATTTAAACCTAGACTAATTGGAATCTACATTTAAATAGCCTAAGATGGCTAATGCCTACCATATTAGACAGCCCAGGTCTAGGCCTTTCTCCCATTACATGCTGAAACTTCAGTGAAGTTTGTTTTTTTTTTTGATTATTGATTTGTAAGGAGCTCTTTATATATTATGGTTATTAATCTTTGGTCATATCTATTGTGAATATTTCTCCAGGTTGTCATTTGACCTTTAGCTTTTTGTTCACACTGTTTGCAGATTAACACAATTTTAGGCAGCCACCTCTAATGAGTATTTCTTTTGTGGTTTCTCCCATAGCTTGAAGGTTAGAAAGTCCTCCCACACAGAGAGGTTTGATAAATACTCTCATCAACTTTACTCAAGGCTTTCTCCGATTTTTTTTTCTTTTAACCCTTTACTCCACCCAGAATTAATTTTGCTGTGTGGTATGACCTACGGCACAGTTTAGTCATCTCTGTGCATACCTGTGTGGGTTATGTTTGCAATACATTTGATATTACATGGGACATTTTGGTGCCCTGAAGCTTAGGTTGGGGTAGAGGGCGAGAAAGAAGGATGGAATTAGATAGTATATAGCATACCAGCGTTTAAAAAAAATCTGCAGATTTTAAAATGTGAGGTTTATGACCAGAATTTAGTGACATAAGAAAATGACTATGAAACAATGTTAAGTTTCCAAGGAAAGATACAAAAGTGTGCTTGCAATGTTGAATCAACTGTGTTAATACATGTTAAAAATATTCTAAAATATTAATAGCAACTGTTTCTGGATTCTGGGTATGTTTTCCCTGCTTCTTAACATAATTGTATCCTTCCCCAGTTGACTCAGGACTCTGATCAAGAGAAATTTTAAATATAGCACTTGGAGATGCCATACCTGGTCCTTTCCTATCTGTAGCTCCTCATTGCCATCATCTGTAAAGTCAGTAGCTCACTGGGCCAGATTGCATTTAGGGCACTGGGGCTCTGGCAGAAAAGGGTCCTCCCTTGCTTTAAGTTTATGCAGAATGGGACTGGAATCCTTCCTCAGCCATTCACAGGGAATGGCACCTTGGGAAGAGATATAACCTGTTTTCTCATCTCTAAAATGACAAAAATGATAATGACTTCATAAGGGACCCCTGTTTGTTGTTAATTAGGCAAGCTGCACACACACACATGCACAGACACACAAACACACACACACAGCGTGCATGTATATACAAAACTATATGTACCTTGGTAACAAATTCAAAGCACCCCCACCAAAATAAATTTTTTTTAAAAAACAACATCCCCTTGCCCCCACTGCTTCCCACCATCTCCACTCTCCAGATGGACGCACCACTCAAGTTTGGTCTGAGGCTTTATTTATTTATTTGCATGTTTTACAAAATGGGGATCATATTGTACTTTTTTACTAAGAGATTGCTTTCCCTCCCTCATTTTCTGATGCATTGTGAAGGACTTCCTATGTCAGTGCATGCAGACGTGCATTGTTCTTTTTTAATGTCTGCAAATCATCTGTCATATGAATGTACCATCATTTATTTAACTGTTCTATCCATAGATATTCAGTCTGCTACTCTTTGTTTCAGTAAAGTATGGAGAATCGCCATATATGCTTTAAGCCTATGTGCTTAGTATCTCTTTAGGATAGATTTCCAGAGGTGGTGGTGGGTGTATTTTAGCATTTGTGATTTTGAAAAATAATGTCTAATTGGTTTCTCCAAGGAAGCTGAACCAATTGACATTTTTCCTGTCCAGGCAGAAAAGTGCCAACCCCACCCCCTTAATTTGGGATGTTATAAAAGTTTTCACATTTACTAATATGTTAGGTATAAAATATTACCTAATTGTATTTTTAAATGTTTATTTAATTATCCAGAAGGTTAAATATTTTCGTGCATTTTCTGGACAGTCGTAATTCTTCAGTAAAATATCCATTCATATTCTTTGCCTGTTTTGCTTTTACATCGTTCTCTTCATGTTTCATTTAGAGTAGCCCTTTATGTAAAATGGATATCAATTCTCTGCTTGTGATATGTGTTGCAAATATTTTTTCCCTGCCTCTCATTTGTCTGCAGCTATTTTTTTTTAATGGTGTCTTAAACGCTATTCATAAATTTTAAATTTGATGTAGTCAAAAGTCTTTTACTTTTTCTTTATGGCTTCTAGTTTTTTTTCAATCAGGCTGAGAAAGATCATCTCCATGTTGAGATGATAAAAAGTTTCTTCTAGTGTTTTTGCTGTTTTATTTTATTACACAGAGATCTTTAATCCAACTCTATTTTATATTTCTGTATGGGATGAGCTAGGACATGTTTTTAATTATTAAAAATTATTTAAATTATAAAAATTTAAAATTAATTTGAAAAACTATTTTAAAAACAATGATTTTAATTGTCTCCAGGCAAAAAAATTTTGTCTCCAGAAGAAAAGCGGTTGTTTCCCAGCCCCATTTTTTGAAAACTCTTATTATTTCCCACCTCATTGATTTGAGAAACCACTCCCAGCGCATATTGAATTTCCTTGTGAATCTGAATCTTTTTCTGGATTCTCCCTTCTTTTCCATTAATTTATCTACTTTTCCTGAATTGTTTCACCCACCTTTAATTTCTGTAAATATGTAGATTTAACTATATTTTTGATATGTGGAAGGTCATCCTTCTTCTCAAACAATTCGTTTTCTCGCTCATTTGTTCTTCCAATTAGAATAAACTTGAAGATCATGCCAGTCTGGAAAAATTCCATTTGACCGGAATTTCAGTGAATTGATTGATTTGATGGAGAATATTTTGCAATATTGAACGTACCCATCAAGGATCTAGTATTAGACTAAATAAACTATATGTTCTGGGCCTCAGTTTCCCCATTTGTAACAAGAGGTTGGATTAGTCGGAACGTTCCCTTTGGGTCGTCTGACGATGGCAATTGCCATTATAGGCCTTTGTATCCCACAGTGGTCTGTACAATGCAGATATTTAAGCCACGCTAATCCTCTAGGAGCTTTCCATCCAAAAAAGGAGATTCAATATGTACAAGAAATTACAGCCCAAATGCCCCAGATTCATGAGCAAGAGTAGATAAAGGAAAAAAGTGAAACCGACGGCTAGAGGAACCTGCAGTTGTCAATCCAAGCAAACAGGGTTGCAAATGCTTTGCGGGTGGCCAGGATTCTTCATGCCAGTTTTAGTGACATTTCAGGTGCAAAAAAAGTAGCCGTTGTGCCTGTATCTAAATCCCCAACCCCCCCCCCCCCCACATGCCCCTTCTCTGGTGTCTTCCTGTTCGCTGGAGCCAGCCGGCTTTGCTGGGACCTGGTGGGCCGGGAGAAGGAGGCTCAGAGACGGGGAGGGCATTGCCCAAGGTCACATGGCCAGTTAGAGCCCACAGCCTTCAGGTGTATCGTATTTCCCTCCAGGCCTCTGATGTTGGAGCGCATAAGGCCCCCCCAGGGGAAGAGATTCTCCTCTGGCAGAGCACCACGGCCACCCTGCAACCCCCCAGCTCCAGGCTAGGTGGTTCAAGGGTCTTTGGAGCATCTGGATAAGTGAGCAGTGGTGGTGATGGTGGGGATGAGCTGATGATTCAGACTCCTTGGGAAGCCCTGGCTTTGATCTAGAAAACTCCCCATGGAGCGCCGTGCTTGGAATCTGGAGCCTGAGCTCCCCATGCCACAGTAGGTTCTGACTGGAGTGAATATCTCCTCCCTCTGGGCCTGCAGGAAGAGGGGACCGGAACAGACAGACGGCTTCTCCGTGTCCCCCCTAGCAGAGCTGGCTTTTCCGTGTCTTTGGTGTCTCAGGCATGGGGTGAGCCCTTTGGTGGCTCTGTGGGTCCTCCCCACTGGCCCCCATGCATTGGGGGATGACGGTGGCCATAGCGACCGGAGAATAGCCTCATGCTCACGGGGAAGCTTACACTCGTCCATCTCCCTGCCAGCACCAAGCTCTCAGGGATCTGTCTCTCCAGTTCCCCACGTGGGACAAAACTACCCATGGCCAGCCCGCGTCCCCTCTGCTCGGGGCCCGGATCCAGAGAAAGCTCGCACGTCCCCACGTGTCTCAGTCTAAGCAGCAGAGTCCCCCCAACGGGTGGTCTCCTCTGCCAAACCTATGGAGGGTAGGGTTTGGGGACTAATGACCCCAATCCCGGTGGTGACTGGCCCTTCCCACTTAAAGACAGGAAACCGAGGCCCCGCAGCTCCCCAGGAGGCTGATGGGGTTGGGGGGGAGGTCCTCTAGCCCCCTTCCTGCACCAGACACACATGCACCCCAAGTCCAGGCCCTTTCCTTTTCTCCTCTTTCTTCCAGGTGCAGGGGCACCTTCGGGCATGAAGCCTTAGTTCATGAACCGAGATGCTTATTTCACAGCAGGGATGTGGGTCGTCTCGGTGGAGCGCTTGTTCATTCATTCATCCTGTCATTCAAGAAGGTTAGACTACAGGGTGCACCGGCGGCTCCGCGGTAGAATTCCTGCCTGCTGTGCGGGAGACCCTGGTTTGATTCCCGGCCCATGCACCGCACCCCCACTCCCCCATAAAAGAGGCTTGGACTAAGCACCTCACCTGTGCCAGGTGCCCTAAGTACAAGGATGGATGGAATGCAGTCAGAATCTCAGATGCGTTTTCCCACGGGGGCTTAGGGGGCTTGATAAGCATCTCCCAGGCTGCTGGGAGCATGTCAGAATGTCCCCTGGAGAGGGACAGCGGCCCTGACAAGGGGGCAGTGCTGGAGCCCAGCTAAGCGGTTCCGTTGCCTGCTGCCTTGAGCTCACTCTTGCTAAAGACCATAATTCTCTGAAACAGGGAATTCTCTGTGTGGGCACATCTCACCCCCCTGGCCTGCCTGTGGCCACAGGACCTTGACCCGTGACAGTGACCGTGCTGCCGAGCGTGGGTCCACTGAGGACCCCACTGCCCTCTGACTCAGGAAGGCTCACCTCAGGGGGCATCGCTCCCTTCTCCAGATCTGCCACCCCACCAGCTCGAGAGGAAGTGGTTCTTTTCTCTCTGTTTCTGCCCCCTTCCGGCATACCCAGAGGCCTGGCCGGGGAGCCAAGGTGCCAGCACGCGCCCGGCTTGGGGGGCTGAGACACAGCTCTCCACACAGGGTTCCGAGTTCCTGCTGCAGAGAAGACCCTGCAGGCTGTATCCCGCCCCCACTCCTCCGGGGAAGCCTTTGGGATATTTAATTTATGTCATAAATATACCCCCTACGCCGGAAACCGACACACAATGTAAAACGGGTGCACCTTTTCTTATTTGCTATTGACATCGATATATGACAGCGATGACATTATTCAGAGACTGCAGAAAAGAATAAAAAAGAAAACTTCCTCCAGGCTCCCTAACTAGAGTTGGCCACTACTCGTGTTTTGCATCTTTTGAGACATTTTTCTGTGCAAACCCGAATGCACACACTTGAAAAAGAACAAACCAGACCAAGAGTGGCTCAGGCAATGCATAGTTTTATGCTTTTCCCAGAGCCATCTCGTCAGAGTTAGGGAATGCAGATGCCCCAGTATTGTTGTGAAGGAAGTCGGGTTTTATGAATTCCGCTCTCCTGTTGGGGGACACTCAGGCAGAACCCCTGGTTCTCTTCCGACTACATTCCTGTACGGTTTCTGGAAGCCCACCCTCAAATCTCTAGGTGTGGGTTTGCAGGGCCCCAGGATGTGCCTTTAAAAGGCCATGGACATGGCTTTCTATGTCCTGATTGGGATCTGCTTTAGGCTGGGGTTACAAAAAAACACTTCCTGGTGTTCTTGCCAGGCGCAATTGAGCCCCCTAACGCCTCCTGCACTCTCTCTGCAGCTCCACTCTGGCGGTTTCTGGCTGACTCAATTTCCCCTGCAGTGACAGCTTGAGCCGGTTTTGTGCATTCCCCACCCAGCATGGGACCCTGTCCCCACTGTGTGCCTGCGAGTGCTGCTCCCACCCAAGGACTCGGGAGGCGAAGGCAGGGTGGGATGGAGTGAGCGCTGAGCTTGACGTCAGGACACCTGGTTTTCATCCCTTCTGGGCTGCGTGTCCTTGGGCCTTTGCCCCAGTCTCCCTGCCTATGCCACAAAGGCTGCCAAAACCTTGCTCGGGGCTTGAAGGGGGTTGAACTGAGACCATGATGGCTGCGCTTTCTGCAAATTGCAAAAGGGAGTGCAGGGGTAAGGGAGACAGAGGCATGTGGCCTCTTGGAGGTTGGACAAGGGGAGTGTGGGGAGGCCCCAGAACTGCTCCCAAAGAGACCTGGGGACCTGAGATCCTGCCCTGGGTGAGGAGCCAGAAAACAGGGGAAGAGCTTTGCAGCCGAGGTTGTGGCTCCAGTGGATGATTCTGGATACATGCATCTGTTCAGCAGTTTATTGAGTGTCTGCATTAGCCTAGCCACTGTTCCAGGTGTTGGAAATAGAGCAGAGGACAGAACAGACCAAAGCTATTCCTGCCCTCACGCTTCTTGCACACTCATTTGAAAAGATAAACAATATAGAGAAGCAAACATGTATTGTGTGCTAGGTTGTGCTTAAAGCTGGGGGGGCGGCGGATAAGGGAGTGGGGGCTGGGAGGCTGATCTGGAGACCAGGCTGTGCAGGGCGGCGTGGGGGTGGCAGTTCTAAATAAAGTATTTTGGGCACTTTCCTCTGCAGGTGAGGAAGGGAGCCAGGTGGGTATCTGGGGGGTAGAGCATTCCAGCCAGAGATTAATAGCAGTGCAAAGGCCCTGAGGCAAGGAGCTGTCCTTTGTGCTTGACCATGGGGGGTGTCCAGCGAGGCTAGAGCAGGCAGTGGGGGATTTGAGTCTGGGGTGCGAGGGCGGGGTCCAGCCTGGGGACCGGAAGGCTGGTGGGTGTTGGCAGCAGAGCCTGGCATTTTTGTCACTGTGGTACGGGGACTCGCTGCCCTGCCCCTCTCTGCCCCCTCGGTTGTGTCTCAGAGAAGAAGCCGGAAGTTTCTACTCCAAAACCCATACACTCCCCCCACCCCCCTTTGCCTATCCGCCATCCCTCTCCCCACCCCCCCTTCTTTGTTCGACACCTGTCGTGGGGGGAGGGGGATACTATTTTGGGCTCCCCTGCTCCCCCACTAGGCCACAAACCCCAGCGTCAGCTCTCTCCGAATCTAGGCCATTGGAGCAACCCGGAGGAGCTCAAGAGCCTCCACACCAGCTCCAGCCGCAGCGCCATCGACGGAGACTCGTGTGTCCTCTGTCTCCTGGCAGGTGCCATGTGGACGGCCACAGGCTCTGATGACCTCCCTGCTTCTTTGTTCCAGCTCAGAATGCAAAACGGCTGACTCCTTTGTCAGTTTCAAGCCTAGACTTGGAACGGGGAGGGAGCCTCGCTGAGTTCACAAGTTGCATTTCCCGCCCCGAACTGGTCTTTTTCCCAAACTGATTGGGAGAACTGCCCGCCGTTATCCCAGAGGGTTTTTGCATGGTCCCCCGTCTCGCATTGCACCGGAAGGATTCCGACGTAGGCAAAACCGTCTTTGGCTGCGCCTTTTGGTTTTCTGATCAAGTACCTATAGGGTTAGCTTTGAAAACAGATGTGTGGACAGACACGGCTAAAGATGAAAAGAAAGCTCTTGCTGAGGTGAAGACGCATGCACGTGCGTGCCCACAGCCCTGCAGAAGTAACATCCAGCTCAAGATGTAGGCTATTTCCATCTTTCCAGTGGAGCCCACCGAGTCCCTTTCTGAGCTCAGCCCAATTCTGACTTCTCTCTGCTAGTCTCACCTCTTCCTAAAGCTTCCTATGAATGGGATTGCAGAGCACGCGCCCTTCTGTGCCTGACTCCTTTCGCTTATCATTATGCCTGTTTAATTCATGTGTCTGAATTCAACAGTGGGTCACCGTTTCGTATGGCTGCGTCGGATTTCATTGTGTGCATACTGCAATCTGTTCAGTGTGGATGAGGTCATTCTTAGCAATGGATGGTGCTTCTTTTTCCCCTCTGTGGCCACAGAGCCTGGCACAGGGCCCGTTGAATGAATGAATGAATGCATTGCACTTCTCTCCTTTACTGGACATTAGCTGGGACGTGGAATTTAGCCAGACAATGTGCGGTCACCACGTTCACGGACCGCCTTGTCAGCCAGGCTGGGATGCTCTATTTAGGACCAAATAATTGCTGTTGGTGATCTCTGGGGACAGCCAGAGTCCACTGTCCTCATCTCCCCTGCCCCATTAAGAGCATGGACCCTCTCCTCCAGCAGGCACAGGGTGGAGACACTCCTATACCAAGCTGCCCCGTGCAATGCACAGTGCAGGGATGGGACATACAGGCTGGAGGGAGGAGACTGGACTTCAGAGCTTCACTGGGGGACGGTGGCACATCACTGCCCTCTCTGGGCTTTTGCACGTGGTTGCCACAATTGGCCCTGGAGCCTGTGGGACCTGCCATGGACCCAAGGATGGGGCAAATGGGGTCCATTTCAGAACGTCCTGCCTCTGTTGGCCGTGGGATGAGCTGATGAACCCTGAAGCTGCCACCCACCCCGGAATTGCTCCAGAGCTGCCACATTGGAGAGAAGTCTGCTCGCCCAGCTTGGCCCCGGCACCTGCCTTTGATGGTGAAATGTGAAATCAGGAAGCAGCTAGCTCTTGAGTGAAGTTGTATCGAAATGAATCCATCAAGGCCAGTGGGATCTTGATTTTTTTTTTTTTTCTGCTCGGTGGTTGCTGTTTCCTGAGTGGAAACATAAAAAGTGACGAGGTGCTTTCAATAGAAAACGAAGCGAAACGGATAATGAGGTGGATACTGAGTGGACAGGTTACAACCAGGCCCTCTGTGGATATCTCTAGCAGCTCCCGGGCTCTTCTGCCTTTCCATTGAGGCTGGGTCCCTGCACTCAAAGCATCTGGGTGAACCCACCTGAAAAGAGGTAGCACGCCTGGATGTTTCATCTATACTGGTAGCAAAGAGATGGCACGCGTGCGACCACTCCCTTCCCGCACCCCTAGCAGGCAGCACCAATCGAGCACCGTATTCTTTTCTACCAGGCTCAGATGCAGCTTAAGTTCATTTTCGACACGGTCAGTGTTTCCAGCCCCCCACCCCCACCCCCACCCCGGATCTAGTGTGTGAATTGAAGCCCATTTGTTAACTCTGGTCTACCCTGAGCCATGGGTTCTGAATCGCTGGACACATCCGCGTGTTTGGATGAATTTTTTTTAGCTTTCCTCCAGGTCTTTAGTTTGACTTAATCTAGGTGCTCCCTGGGTGGAATCTGGGCACTCAAGAAAGGGTCGCCTAAATTGGCTCCTTCCTTGGGGTGCCTCTTTAAAAGGAGGAAATGGGGGTCTCTTCTTGCATAGCTCTTTAGAATGAGTTTTATAGCCCAAGGAAGATGTCTTGGGAGAGAGTCAGAGCTGGGGAACTTTGTGAATGGAGAAAAAGGAAAGATGGAGGGTGTGACACTAGCGGCCAACTTCTCTCTTTGGGTTGAATTCCAAAACAGACCAGCGATGACACACAACAAACGACGGCGCCTCTCGCTTTACAGTTTCAAAGCGCCCTCACAGACATGAACTTCTCCGATCTTCCCACCCCAAGGAGAATTATTATCCTTATTTTAAAGGCTAGGAAATGGACACTGAGAAGTTACATGATGTGTGCTATGCCCAATCAGCTCATCATGAGCAAAATCGTCCTGTGTGACCCCCACAAGCCCCCGATCTACCGTTGAATGATGTGTTCTCATCGATCCCCTGGTTCTTGATTTCGTTTTCTACTCTTGATCTGTCCACACTGCCAGTGTGTCTTTGCCTGCCCTGTCTGCTAACTGTGCCCCGGAATTTGGCACGCTAACGGCATATGGACAACAGCCACAGAAATGCCTCTTTCTCGCTGGTAATTCCGCACTCCCAGTTTGACCCCATCTCTCCAGCTGGAGGGGAGTTTCCAATTGGGGAGAATGACCTTGGGTTTCTCCTCTGCTTACTCGCAGCCTCTCTAACAGCACTCCATGGTGATGTTCTGGCTCACATGAAAACGTGGCAGGTGGGGGAGGTCTGAGCTTCAAACAACCTTTGGGGCTGGGACGCCTGTTGACTTGGCCACCATACTGGGGACTCCTGCAGTTGGCTTGGTTTAACCAGCTGGGAGTAAGAGCAACGTATTAAAAGCTGAAATGCCTTCAAGTTAACTCCCAAGTGCACCTTCCTCTTTTTTTTTTTTTTTCTTTCTGTTTTAGCTGTCTGTAAGTTATTTGGGCAGGCTCTTTGCAAAACTCAGTCTTCCAAATGAGAATGTACTGCTTGTCGCGTGTAGCTTAGAATGTGAGGCTCCAGGAAGAAAATTGAGAAAAGGCTTCCTGCAAAACCAACCTCTGCACAAGTCCTGCCAAGGGGCAGGACGTCTTGCTTATGCCCCCTCCAATTCAGATCCTGTGGGGACAGTACCATGTTTCCTAACTGTTGCCCCTTCCCCAATCTTATGCTCCCCCCAAACACTCTTCCAGAGAGCTGCTGGTGTGACGTCCTTAAAATGGAAATCTGTGTGTCACCATTGTCTTTCCCCTACTTAAAACCCTTTAGTCCAAGTTTCTCAGCGCTGTACCCTTGTCTTCTCCCTGTCGTACATGCCCCCAGGCAGGTATAATAAGTGAACTGAAAGCTAGATCGGGGAGGCTCCAGGGAGTGGTGGGGACTGTGGACAACTCAAGGGAAAGGTCCACACCCTTCTACAGGGAGCTACCCCCGTTTTTAGTGTTGCCATAGACGCATCTGGAGTCTCTGTTGCCAGATTCCGAGTTTTTCGATGCACCCTTGGAAATCTGGATTTTTATATGAAATCTCCCCGTTTTCAGATGTTGGTTTACATTGCTTACAAAACATCATGGGGGCCAGCAAGACAGTTCTGTGGGCTGGATACCCACACGTTGGGACCTTGGCCCCGTGCTGCGTGCTCACGAGAGGCTGGTGGGTCTCAATAAATGCCATCTTCTTTTATCCCCATGACTTCATGACGCGCTTGATCCCTGTTGGCAGGTTAACCCGTCATCATGTAGCCTTCACAGCAGCTGTGTGACTTTCAGCTGCTTATTATTTGTATTTATTTATTTTTTCCAGAATAGCTAAAAGTTTATTCTCATTCAATCCTTTATATGTAATCCTTTCTATATATGTGTGCGTGTGTGCATTTAAAATCACAATGGACTTTTCTTTTTTGTGAAAAATAATGTATATACGGAAAAAAAGCAACAAATTTCAAAGCACGTCGCAGCAATTAGTCGAAGAGCCGGTTTCAGAGTTTGGTGTGGGTTACAATGTCACAATTTTAGGTTTTTACTTCTAGCTGCTCTAAGATACTGGAGACTAAAAGAAATATCAGTATAATAATTCAGCCCTCATACTCGTTTGCTCAACCTGACCTTCTCTGTATAACTCCACCATCACCTTTGATCTTTCTCCCACTCTTAAGGGGTATTTGGGCTATGCCCATTCTAACTTTTTCATGTTGGAAGGGGCTGTCAATAATATGGGATAAGGGGATGGAACTAGTTGATGTTCTGGAGAGGCTGGTGCCTCTGCATTTCAGGACTTATCTGGTTCCAAGGACCCATCTGGAGGTTGTAGGTTTCTGGAAAGTTACCCTAGTGCATAGAACTTTTGCAGAATCTTATATAACGTCCTAGGTATTCTTCAGGATTCGCAGCAATGGTTTAGGTTGGGGTTCATCTTCGTGCTTTAATTCCTTCTTTTATAAAGTACCTACTTCAAAGGGTGACTGGGAAGATGACATGATCAGTGGATGGGAAGAGCTAGAAAGTGCTGGCAGACAGCGGGTACCAAGCCAGTGTTAGCTAACATCATCTTGACTGTTTTCATCTGTCTGGTCTTGATTTGTCACCTCCTATGAGAAGCCTTCCTAGATGGCCCATGCCCTCACTGTAACATCCAGTGCACATCCCATCTCAGGGTATTGAGTGTCTGTTGGCTTCTCAGTCTTTCCTGGGCTGTGAGCTCCCTGAGAGGAGGAACTGGGCCTTTCTTTCCATGCACAACTCCTAAAAAGACTTGGCTGGGAAGAGACGTCCATAGAAGTTTGTTCAATGGATGGACCTTGAATAAATGGTGGCCTGTAGGCCTGATATGACTTGATATTTGGAGCCCATTTTCTACCATCTGGGTCAGAGACATGATTATTCTGGGGACCCAACAGACAGGGGGCTTGGCCACCCCACTTTGGTGTAACATCCATCCCTCCCAGCAGCTCTGTTCGTTGATGGAAGCAAGGAGCGTCACAGGAAGTGAAACAAATGGCACTGCCCAACTCAGTTTCACTCCAGGTGTGAATGAAAGGGGCTGAG
Source organism: Tamandua tetradactyla (assembly GCF_023851605.1). NCBI lineage: Eukaryota > Metazoa > Chordata > Mammalia > Pilosa > Myrmecophagidae > Tamandua > Tamandua tetradactyla. Next base: position 14,039,292 of record NC_135335.1, read on the forward strand.
CCCCCCCAGTGTGTGTGTGTGTGTGTGTGTGTGTGTGTGTGTGTGATCATGAGTCATGGTGTTTCAGCGAGATGTTTGGATGCATCTTTCAGTTTCAAAAGCCTGAAACACTATTACCATGGGTTGAGAAACCGATGGGCCAAATGACTATGTCCCAAACAGGGTGGAGTTGTCTGTGTCTGGTAAAGTACCTGGGAGTTTTCTCTTCTCCACGTGAGGTCGGTGGCTGAGCTGTGGGGCCTCACACTGATATTGTGGTCCCATACAATAATAAGCCTGAACCTCTCCATCCTGACTAATTCTTCTAACCCTTGATCTGGTGTTTTAAAAAAAACCCTCTGTGGTCGCAAGCAAGATATCATGATAGACTTTGAGCCCCGAGAGTCTCATTTAGCCCACTCCGGCACGTTTCGGGGATGTTGTGAAACTGAGCTGCCTGTCATCATTAAAGAACCCAGCCAGTGGGAGGGGGTAAAAAATTCAAATCAGCGCAAGTTGTGTTTCTCGCTGGTTGCACAAAGAGGCCCGTGCCGGATGCTGCCTTGGTGGGAACGAGCTGCAGCACGGTGAGGCCAATATCAAGTCTTTTCTGGGAATGATGGAGGGTATTTTTTTTTCTTTGTTTTCCATTTTCTCATTTTCCATTTCTCTACTACAGTTATGACCCGGGACTTTTTCTGTGTGGGGTCCTGGCTGAATGTTTGTGATGTTCAAAATTTGTGGTGGGAGTCCGGTAGGGTGAACCTGAAACCCGCCCCAGATCTGTGTTCCATTTATCATTACCAATTACCCATGTCTTCTAACATTTGTTTAAGAGATGTGTGTGGCAGAGAGAGCATGGGATTTGGAGTCAGCTGGGCCTGGTCCATCTAAGACAACTTGGCTGGACAAATCCCTCAACCTCTCTGAGCCCCGGATTCCTCACCTTAGACAATATGTTAGTGATGTAGGGTTGTCGGTAAGGAATTAAAGAGACAATAGGCAGAGAGGTCCTGGGACAAAGTGGCCTAACCTTGGCTATTGTTGGTGCCCCTTGGCCTCATTGACATGTCATGGGCAGATTTAAAGAAAGCAAGAGAATTGAAACTGCAGGGCCACTCACTTGCATGGGCCCTTCCAAGCCCTTCATGTAATTTTATATTTAGGAAGTTGTATTTTTTTTTTTAAAGAGCACTCCCAAATTGTGTGAGCTTCAGACCCAAATAAAACCTGGATCCATCCTTAATCAGGTGTCATGGACAGTGAAGAACTGGCTTTGTGGCAGGAGCATTAGAATCTTTCCTTCATAAGTCAGTAGCATTCAGCCATTGATGCATATACTCATCTTGTCTTAGCTGTTATGAAAAATATCTATCGAGTACCCAAAATAGGAATCGCTCCGTTGGAACCAACCTGTGTAAATGATAACTATGGCTAGTCCTTGATAGAAACTAAAAGGTCCAACATGATCATCACTTGAATTATCTTCAGCAGCAGAGGGAGCAGTAAAAGTGAAAATTTGGTCCTAGTCGAGAAGCATGACAGTTAATTGCAAGTTCTCAAGGCAGAGTATTTTCGTTTCCTTGGCTGCTCATGCAAATACCATGAAATGGGTCAGGTTAAACAATGGGAATTTATTTGCTCACAGTTTTGATGTTAGGAAAAAGCTGCAAATCAAGGCATCATCAAGGTGATGCTTTTTCCCCAAAGATTTGGCATTCTGGGGCTGACTGCTGGTGATCCTTGGTCCTTTGCTTCTCCTGTGGCAAGGCCCATGGTGGCCTCTCCTTTCTCTCTTGGCTTCCATTTCAGCCTCTTGCTTCCTTTGGCTTTTTCTCTCCTTGTCTGAATTTCATTCTCTTATAAAGGACTCCAGTAATAGATTAAGTCCCATCCTGATTGAGGTGGGCCAACCCTTACCTGAAGTCACCTCATCAAAAGGTCCTACTTTACAATGGGTTCACACCCACAGGAATGGATTAGATTTAAGAACATGCTTTTCTGGAGAACATAAAGCTCCAAACCACCACAAAGGGCTTCAGTGGACTGGGACAGTGACCTGTGAGGTGGGCAGGGCAGAGGTCATTACCGCCCCCTTTCAGCAGTTGCACGCATGGAAAGTGGCCCATTCAAGCTTACCTTGCCATGAAGAGGCACAGCAGAACTCGAATCTAGATCTTTGGAACTTCAAGTTCAGGGTGCTTCAGTGGACACCGTGCTGCTTCTTTAAGAGCCTTCATGCAAGGAAGACCCTAGGGTGGGTTTGCTGACAAGTATCTGCTCTGCATAGACTGTGAGCCCACTTCTGACTCTTCCAACTATGGCTCGCTGGTAGCTACAGTAAATGATAAGGGCTCCAAACCCAGAGGAGCTCAGGAAGGCGTCTCGGTCCAGCCAGGTACACATGACTTGGCCAGGTGTCTGGAAGGTGAACCCGAGGCTGGCATAAACAGTAGAGGCTCTTTCCTCTCCCCCACTCTCTCTCCCTAGTTGTCAGGTTCAAGGTTAATCTGAGGTGGTCAACAATGGTTCGACACGTGGCAAGCCAAAATGCCCACTTGAGGTGTGATGACCCTTTGATTTCATGACTGTATCATTCCTGGGTGACTGTGAAATTAAACCTTTGGTATCGTACGTGTGGAGACCGTCTTGTGTTTAGATTAATGTTCAACATTACCCATCCAGTGTGTTAATGTTGGATATTAGCTGCAACGAATCTACCTATTTGTCATCAGTTGCTAGAGTCCCAGGCTGGGAAGACTTCTCGAATATCAGGATTAGACCCTTCTATTGGGTCTTTTGGAAGTGTTTTTGCCAAAGGTTATAAACTCAGATGCTGACAGGGGCCAGGCAGATGTGAATGAAGCCAGGTGTATCTTGTGAACGAGGCCAGGTATAGCCGAACATGGCATGGTAGGGCTGTGGCATTCAACTTCAAAAACTTCAAACCTCTGTGCCGACCAAGCAGAAGTTGTTATACCAGCAAAGCTACTTGAATATGTTCACTGTCCTTCATTGCACCCCTACGAGAATGGAGGTCTGCAAAGTGATGAGATGAGCCCTAAAGAGATGCCGAGGTGAAGTTAGACCCTGGATAAATGAACGAGTCTTCATGGTGCATTGTAAATTGTAAAAATCCCCTAAACCACCAAAGCTCATTTGCACGCAATGTTTTATAGATTAACAACTGTGGTCACTTATGTTATTTTAGTGGGTCCTTGTCATAGCTTTGCTTTAAAGATGAAGAGATTGAGGTTCAGAGAGTTTAGCCAGAAGCCCAACTTCAGACCACTGCTGGGGTCAAGGACATTATCTGATGAAGTCAACTCAACATTGGGTGCTGCTTGCCCGAGACAGTCCTTCTTTATGCCAGTGTCCCGTTATTGTTATTGACTGCCCCTGCTACTCCCCAAGGTGTCATGGCTTAGGGGATAAAGCACAGGCCACGCCAACTTTGAGGTCCCTGTGGGCTCTGGACATGGTGGCTTTCCCTGACCCTCTGGCTCTAACCTGGTGCACTTTTCTCTGCCAGCTCCTAGGGAGAGGACAGCCACGTGGCAGTTTCAGGGAAACTTTGTAGGAAGTGGTGCAGCGTGGCTGGCTGTCGGGGAGAGCAGGAGTTCCCATGCCGCCTGCCCGGGGCTTCCATGCTGGCCCTGCCCCTCCACGGCCTGACGTCTGTCATTTCTCTGGACCTCTGCTTTGTGTCTGCAAACTGGAGGTAGGAGCAACTGCTATGCAAGAGACTTGGTTGGAGGATTCAAGGGAGAATTTGTCATGTGAACGTGCTCGAGACAGCGCGCCACCTCGACCGCTCTTACCCCTGGTTTGATGATGGGAGGTTATTCAGCCTTGGGCCCCGGGGAAAGGCCGGAGGTCGCATTTCCTAAAATACCTACAGTTCCCTCAGTGACCGGCTGTGATGGGAAATGTCGTGACCAGCTTCGGGGGTGCGTGCTCGAGTGTGTGTGTGGGGGGGTGTCAGGGAGGCTGGGGAGCTTTCTTTCTGCACTTGTCTCACTGAGGAGGTGGGTTGCGGTTGAGTTGTGAGAGGGGGAGGGTGGCAGGTTGGCTGAGACTCCACTTAAGGGAGCGTGTTCCCAGAAACTGCTGTGACCCGTCAAGGGACAGAAGGGGTTGTGAACAAGGGAAGACTTGAAGCAGGGAGAGCAGGGCCGATTGGACAGGAGGGTTTCAGGAGTTTTCCAGTTAATACAGGACACATGGTCCAGAAAAGGGCCATGCTGCGGATTTCATAGCAAGAGAGAGATGGGTTTTCCTTTAGGGCCCAGCAGCCCACAATTTGTGGGGGTTGGGGGGTGAGGGGGAGGGGGCTTTACGAAAACATCTCTGTGTCCAGGTTGCACCCCAGATCCATTAAGTCAGGATTCCTGGGGTGGCTTCTGCCATCTGGATATTTTGCGGCCTGAAACCTGGTTAGTACCAGCGCCCCTCACTCCCACCCCCCACCCCAGGCAGCCCTAGCTTTGATCTGGATTTGCAAACCCATCTGTTACTGTGACTACCTGGGGCTCCAGTGCTGGCAAAGCACTTTGTAAGCTGTTAGGGGCCAGGCCGGCCTAAGGTCACAACCATAAATCCATCCTGCTGATAAATGAGTCTCGCCAGGCTGGGATTCACTGGATAGTCCGTGGCTCTCTGTCTGCACACACGAGAGTGTCACAGCATTGACCCAGTAAAGAAAAGCACCTTTGGGGTCTTAAGGGCGCTGATGTAGGCTCTGCACCCACTGGAGCTTGCAGACAATGGTGTCGTGACCAGCGTCACGTCCCCAGCCCTGTCACTTGCTGGCCACATGACCTCGCCTCTCCAGGGCTCAGTTTTCTCCTCCGTAGGTGGGATGAGTGTGTCTGGCCCCCAAGAGCTTGCCCCCATGCAAGGCTTAGTACACCTCCTGTGCACCCTGGAAGCCCCAGCCCTTTGGACTCAGCAAACCCAGGCTCTGCCCTGACATCTGGGTTTCCACTCTCCTGCAATTTGGCTCTAAAATTCAAGAGAATTCCCTAGGGACACGTTTTTTTCCTTACATTAAATTTAACATAACTTTATTTTTCAGTAATATAAAGAAACCCAGATTTGGTGACAAGAGTGGATTCTGAAGATATATTTAGCATGCTGCGATGGGCAAATAACTTTTTAAAAAAATATATTGTTACTGAGCTGTCTGCACAGCACCATACACCCCATTCAAAGTATTCAATCGATGGCTCACGATATCATCACATGGTCACGTATTCATCGCCACGATCATTTTTAGAACATTTGCATCACTCGGGAAAAAGAAATGAAACAGGGAAAAAAAACATACATCCCATACCCCTTACCCCTCCCTCTCATTGACTACTAGTATTGCAATCTACCCCCATTTTTTATACCCCTTATCCCCGCTATTATTTCTTTATTCATTTTTTTCTTATTTTTTCACTCATTTGTTCATACCCTGGATAAAGGGGGCATCAGTCACAAGGTTTTCACAACCCCACAGTCACCCTGTAAAAATTATATAGGTGCACAATTGTCTTCAAGAATCAAAACTACTGGAACACAGTGCAACAGTTTCAGGTATTTCCTTCTAGCTATTCTAATACACTAAAAACTAAAAAGGGATAGCTATATAATGCATAAGAATAACCTCCAGAGTAACCTCTCGACTCTATTTGAATTGTCTCAGCCCCTGAAATTTTATTTTGTCTCATTTTTCTTCCTCCTTTTGGTCAAAAAGTCTTTCTCAATCACATGTGCTGGGTCCTGGCTCATCCCGGGATTTCTGTCCCGTGTTGCCAGGGAGATTCACACCCCTGGAAGTCATGTCATATGTGGGGGGGAGGGCAGTGAGTTCACTTGCCTAGTCGGCTTAGAGAGAGAGGCCACATCTGAGCAACAAAAGAGGTTCTCTGAGGGTGACTCTTAGGCATAATTACAAGTAGGCTTCATTTCTCCTTTGCAGGAATAAGTTCCATAGGGGTGAACCCCAAGACCAAGGGCCCAGCCTATTGAATTGGTTGCCCCCACTGCTTCTGAGGATTTCAGGAATTCTCCAAATGGGGAAGTTTTATATTTCCTCCTTTCTCCCCAGTCTCCCAAGGGAACTTTGCAAATACGTTTTTCTTCTCTGCCCAAGTTACTCTGGGATGTATTAGGGCATCACACAAACCTGTACAAACCAAGATGATCTCACTTCCTATTCAAGATTCAATGTAATTGCAGTGTTTGAATAAACTGGCCATGCAAGTTAAATTAGATAATGCACTACCAAAAATACAAAATTTACACCGAATAAGCATCTCTTCCTTTGGTCTCACACAGATGTTGAAGTTTTAAAATACAGACCATATCATCCTTTACCCTGTTTCTGATTTTACCTTAGTCCTATCCAGATCAGCTTAATTCATATCTCTAGCTGAAGTCTAATCACTTTTTCAGCTTTTTAAACGGTTGCCATATGGGGTAATGCTGAATTTCCTACTTCGGAGCTCGAATTCTTGAGTCTCAGGTGTCACACAAATACCTGAAGTTCCAGGGAACAACCAGATTATATACAAACAGCTCAGCATCTCAGAAATTAGAAGTAACAGTTACAACACTGAATAGATGTTGCAGCCATAAGAGCTTACAATCTCGGATCCCTTACAATAGGCCTTAACTTGATAACCCATGCTCTCGATTTCAATTCACCAAGTTTGTGGATTATAGTTAGTCTATATTAGTGAGGCGTTCTAATATTTGTCTGTTTCTGACATTTCATTCAACGTCTGTCCTCAAGGTTCATTTGCAAGGTTGCATGCCTCACAACTTCATTCCTTCTTGCAGCCACTCAATAGTCCATTGTATGTCTGCACCACAGTTCCTCCTTCCATTTCTCAGTGGTGGTACCTTTAGGCCACCTTCACAGAACACTGCTACTAGAAATGCCACTGTGCAAATGTCCATTCACGTCCCCACACTGAGTTCCTCCAGGTAGATACCTGGCAACAGACCATATGGCAACCCCACGTCTAACCTCCTTGGATCCTCCAGACTGCCCTCCGAGGGACCGCACCTCTCAGCTTCCCTGCCAACAGTGAACAGGTACATCGCTCTCTCTCCACATTTTCTCCAGCACTCATACCTCTCTGTTCATTTTTAAACAGTTTTATCCACCCATCATGCAATCCAACCTAAGTAAAAAAAAAAAAATCACTGGTTTCCGGTATAATCACATAGCCATACCTTTGCCACCACGTCCTTTTCTTCCTCATAGAATCCCATACCACCCACTGATATGCCCCACGTATTGACATTTAGTTTTGGCATGCTGCACTTTTTAATATGCAGGTTCCAAGTTCTGGGGTACCTTGGTGGGGTACCTCTCCCACCCAATTGCCTGAACCCCACTTTCACTTCACAAGGCCCCTTAGGGTGAATCTGCCTAGGGTCAACCCGGGAGAGGTACCTGGATAACAACAGCCTGGGATGAAAGGGTGAAGCACCTGTCTCCCTTCCTGCCTTATCCGACCCCCTCACTCAACACACCTGCCTGGACTCTGGCACCCCATAGATCAGCCTTGAATCCTAGTCTGCAGCTCTGTGACCGAGGACAAGGCGTTTTGTCATTCTGAGCCTCAGTTTCCTCAATTGTAAAGCGGGGAGGCAGTTCCGACCTCAGCCTTATCACCTTTCCCAATTCCAGGTCAGCCCCCCATTGGCTGTACCTGCTTTCTGCTGCACTGTTGTAAATACTCCAGGACCGGGCAAGTTTCTCCACTGCAAGTTGCAATTTATAGAGCATGTTGACACTTTCACATGCAATACATCTTAATTGATCCTTACAATGACACTCTTTTGCTTTGTTTTGTTTTGCTTTTACAGCTTTACGGAGATAATAATTGTATACTATAAATTCACTTGTTTTAAGTGTACCATTTAACAATCTTTTGCAAATTTACAAAGTTGCGTAACTGTCACCGCAGTCTAATTTTCTAACATTTGTATTACCTCATGGGTTCTGCGTGCATGCATTTGCAGTCTCTCTTCGTTCCTTCCCCCAGCCCCAGGCAAACGTTGACCCACTTTCTGTCTCTAAGATTGTGCCTTTTCTGGACATTTCATATAAATGGAATCATGCAACATGTGGTCTTTGGGGCCTGGCTTGTTTTCACGCAACAAAAAGTTTTTGAGAATCATCCCTATTGTGTAACCTGGATAAAGACATTCTTTTTTTATTGCGAAGTGGTCTTGCATTGTATGGAAATGCTAGTTTTCTTTATCCATTCACTGGTTGATGGACAGTTGGGTTCTTTCTACTTTGGGTCTATTTTGAACAATGCTGCTATGAACGTTTGTGTACAGATTTGGGGATGGATGTCTGTTCTCATTTCTCTGGTGCATACATCGAGGAGGAGAATTATGTTATGGTTTCACTTTCTTGATGGTTCCTAGTTCTTCCCCAGCTTTTCCTACTGTGCCATCTTACAGCTGAAGAGTGACTTGGGGATTTTCATTGTCTCTGTTTTACTGCTGAACTTTCTGGCTAGTTAACCTGCCATCAAGGATCACAGCCAGACTTGAACAGGTCAGCCAAACCCAAAAGCCATTCCACGCTCCCCCAAAGCCCCTGCCTTCAGTTATAAGCCTGGACAGCCATTTCCCAATTTGCTTTTGAGAGTCCTTTTTCCTTCCACTCCTACAGCTTTCCCGGAGCTGCTGAGGCCTGGAAATCAGATTAAATTGAATAGCTGCACACTCACACCCTGGAGACAGGGGCTTGGCTCCTGCATGGGGAGTGGAGGATAGGGAGGTGACGTTTGGGCTTGACCCAGCTCCCCCAGGGAGAGAGCTGAGAGTGCACCGAACATCACAGCTCTCTGATGTTCATTATAAAAAAGCTCCCGGGGACTGAGAATCTAGGCTCCAAAATAAACTGCTCTGGGGCACACAGACTGCATTTCCTGGTCTCCGTTTTCCCTTCCACAGTGTAGGGGAGATAGCGCTGCTGGGGCTGGCAATCATTGGTAGCACTGCCCCCCTGGGTCATCTGCCTTCCCCAGGGCTGTGTGTCCCCTCGTCTCTGGCTCCTGGGGCAAGACCCGTTCAGGGTCCTGGGGGCAAGGCAGGGCCCCCCATCTGTGGTTATGAGCACATGTTGGGGGCGTCAAGGAGGGAAGGTGCCATGAGAACTGCTGGCAGGGGGCTGCCCCGAGCCCCTCGAGGTGTGACCTATGAGCCAGGCAGGGCTCAGGTTTGTGAGTGGTGGGCTCTCCAGCCTCGCAGGCGGGGTCCCTACTCAGGAACGGAGGTGGGAGGGGGAGGTGTGTCCCCTTTTCTCTACCTCCGTGCATTGCTGCTCTGAGCTCCTGCTTCAAAGCTGCTGTCTCACAAGGATGCTCATCAACCTCTCCTGGGGGCCAGCATGGAGCTGGGGAGGGCATCTGTCAGGGGACAGGCCAGAGCTGGTGGAACCTGTCTCGTCGCCATCCATGTGACTCTGGTCCAAGGGCTCCCCCCTTTCTGGACCTCAGTGTCCCATCTGTAGGGTGAAGGGAGACATCTGTCCCACCTCCTGCAAACGTGTTGGTTGCGGGAGAAGGGAGAGCGCCCAGGCGTGGTCTCAGTGTGTCCCGGAGAGGACAGGGGTTCTGTCCAAGCGCTTGGCCTTGGAACACTCTCATGCGATTTTCTCCAGAGGCCAGTCGTTCCTTTTAGCTGGTGATTATAAATCAAAAGCCCAAATGCACAGGAAGCCGCTTTAACGGTGATTTAATGAAGCCAAAGGAGGGGGTCAGGGGGTGGGAAATGGCCTTTTCAGGGGCTCGATCTGGGAATTCTCAGTGATTCCCCCGGTTCTGGCTTCACGGCAAGGAGAGGAGAAACCGCGGAGCAGGCATCACGCGGCCGCTGGAAGATGATTTGTAATGATGGGAAATTTGACACAGTATAAAGCTACATTATCAGGCATACATATGGATTCACAGTGACATCACTGCTACAACCTGTATTTTAAGATGTAATTATGCTTGGAATCTCAGGTAGCACTTGAGATTTTGTTGGTTTGTCCAGAGTGATGCCCCGATGAATCCCAGAGTGATTTGATCAGTGACTGGAAAAGTATTTGCAATGCCCCCTTCGGGGAATGGTGAGAGCGGGGAGAAATTCAACTTCCCCAAGTTGAATTCTTGATATTCTCACAAGCAGTGTGGACAACCAAAGCTATAGGCTGAGCCCCCAGTCTTGGGGTTTGTTCATATGAAACTTAACCCCACAAAGGATAGGTCAAGTCTACTTAAAATTTAGGCCTAAGAGTCACCTCCAAGAGAGCCTCTTTTGTTGCTCAGATGTGGCCTCTCTCTCCAGCCAACATGACGAGCAGTCTCACCACCCTACCCCTCTCTGCGTGGGACATGACTCCAAGGGGTGTGGACCTTCCTGGCAACGTGGGACAAAGATCCTGGAATGAGCTGAGACTCAGCATCAAGGGACTGAGAAAAACCCTAGAATGAGCTGAGAATTAACATCAAGGGATTGAGAGAACCTTCTCGACCAAAAGGGGGAAGAGTAAAATGAGACAAAGTGTCAATGGCTGAGAGATTCCAAACAGGGTGGAGAGGTTATCCTAGAGGTATTCTTAGGCATTAAGTAGATACCACCTTGTTGTTCAAGATGTAGTGGAGAGGCTGGAGGGAATTGCCTGAAAATGTAGAGCTGTGTTCCAGTAGCCATGTCTCTTGATGATGACTGAACAATGATATAGCTTTCACAATGAGACTCTGTGAATGTGAAAACCTTGTGTTTGATGCTCCTTTTAGCTACTATATCAGCAGAGGAGTAGAACATATGGAATAAAAATAAATAATAGGGGGAACAAATGTTAAAATAAATTCAGTTTGAAATAGTGGTAAATGAAAGCGAGGGGTAAGGGGTATGGTACGTATAGTTTTTTTTTTCTCTATTATCATTTTATTTCTTTTTCTGTTGTCTTTTTATTTCTTTTTCTAAATTGATGCAAATGTACTAAGAAATGATGAATATGCAACTATGTGATGATATTAAGAATTACTGATTATATATATAGAATGTAATGATTTCTAAGTGTTTTGTTTGTTAATTTTTTTAGTTAATAAAAAAATGGACAAAAGAAAAAAGCCGTAATTATGCTTTTTTAAAATTTATAGAATATTAATTATAAATCATGTGGGACTATACAATAATTTTAATTGATCAACTATTGGTTATCAATGTTTAAATGCAAAAATGAATGCCTATCTCCCTATCCCAGATTATTGACAGCCCCTTCCAACGTGAAAAAGTTAGAATGGTTATAGCCCAAATACCCTTAAAGAATGGGAGAAAGATCAAAGGTGATGGTGGTGTTATACAGAGAGGCAGGGTTTAACAAATGAGTATGACTGCTGAATCATTGTAGTGATATTTCTCTTAGTCTCCAGTATCTTAGAGCAACCAGAAGTAAAAACCTAAAATTGTGGATTGTAACCCATACCAAACTCTGAAATCTGTTCTACAACTAATTGTGGTGCTGTGCTTTCAAATTTATCGCTTTTTGGTATATATGTTATTCTTCACAAAAAAAGAGAAAAAAGTTGATTGTGATAACAAAAAATATTTATTCCTTCAAGCCTCCAATGTTCTGGAGCAGCTAGAAGGAAACATCTGAAAGGATGGTAGGGTAGCCAATGACAAACTCTGGGATCTGTCTTTTAACTACTTGTTGGAGAGTGCTTTGAAAACTATTGCTTTTTAATTTCTTTGCTTTGTATATATGTTTTATTATACAACAGCAGCAACAAAACAAACAAGTAAATAAACAAAAAACTAATGAATCAGTTCAAATGGTTACTTAGTGGACACTTACCAGGAACCAGGTGCTATAAACTTCTCTGACTGTGCCTTATCCTCTAAAATTCTCTCAGGCAAAAGATAAGAAAGGGGCCAAGGAAGGTTAAGTGATTTGCTCCAGGTCGTGTGACCCTGGGGTCTGTGGCTGCAACTCTGCTGCTCTTTGTGCTGCCGTATGTGTCGCTGCAGAAAGGGCCAGGAGGAGGCTGGGGGGTGGGGGGAATTAGGAAAAGTGACCCCCCCAAACGGAAGCACTGAGATCTCAGGGGTGCAGAAGTTGCAGATGGGAGACTTAACTTTTCGTCTTTGCATTTAAAAAAGTGTCAGTGTATGATTGTGCATGACTCTTTAATCAGAAAAAAAATGAGCTCATATTTCTTTTTGAACATGTACTCACTTGAAGGACACAATTGAAAGGAGAAAGATTTGTGCATTTAAAAACATCCACTGAGGGCCTGTCCTGGGTGGAAAGCTCTTGTGCCAGCTAAGCTGTGACAGTAGAGCCCCTAGGGTTAAGTAGCCAGTAAAAACGAAAGTTATAGAAATAGATTCAACAACTTATTTATCCATCTCCGTTAGCCCTTTAGAGAAGTCGCATATGCAGCTTGCTGATCATAAAGGGATATAGACAATTAGCTGAGCTGTACCTCTTCCTCGATTCTATTAGTTTTGATCAATAAGCCCTGAGCTGAGGATTTTGCAAGTGTTGACATAATTGCAAATTAACTACAAGTGTGAAATCATGCATGTTAAAAAAAAATGCAAGCATGGCCATTAAAGGCTTTGCAATTAAAACAAAAGAAAACAAAACGCCAGGGTGGATGTTGGTGGAGCAGCTCCGGAGGGTCCTGTGACACGAGGCAGACCCCAGTGGGGTCACTCGGGGAAATACACGTCTCTGGAGCAGAAATAAGGCTCCCGGGTCAGGCACACAGATGGCGTATGGGGGACCCAAAGGGCAGCTGTAGGATTCTTGCGGCAGACAAAGCTTTCAACTGTGCCATTTTCAAACTCGGAGGAGCAAAGTGGAAAAAAAAAATCGGTCAATTCATTTTTAAAAGGAAAACAAAGAAAATCAAACTAACCAGATGATCTGCGATCGCAAACCATGGCCTCATTACCAAAATAGAAAGGAAAAGAGGAGTGAAGCAGCCGTGTTTGTACACAGAAAACGGGGTTTGGGCGAACGTGCTGCGAGAGTGTGTGACCACAAGCAGCAAAAGCTTGGAGAACTCAGATGCAGTAACGGCCCCTTGGCCTCGGAGAAGGCAGTTGCCGAGCAGTCAGGGGTGCATAGTGCCCTGTGCTGGGACTTAGAGTTGTCCCATCACGTTGTCACGAGGATTTAGTGGTGATGGCAATGATGCTGCTGCTTGGCCAGGTGAGAGGCTGAGCAAGGTGAGATAATTATCTCAAGGTCACAGGGACACACCCTGTAAATAAATGTGTCTCTGGGCACGTGATGTATTATGGAGCATTTGTTTTAGAACTGCTGTTCTGTGAAGGGGGCTGAAATTAATTGATAATCTTGGAGACGCTGGTCCCTCTGGGCTTCAGGATTTATCTGATCTAGGAACCCTACGGGAATTGTAAGTTCCAGGAAGGTAAACCCAGTGCGTGAAACCTTTACTGGCGTTAAATCTCAATCAAGCCACTTAGAGACCTTGCAGTGTGCAGAATGAACTGTCACCCTGTACTCAGGATCAGGACTTAATGACAGCTTTGGCTGAAATTTAGTTTTAAAAAAAATTGTGTGCAGCCAAGCAGGGAGCTTTCTGTGCTCTTTTTGGAAACCAGGGCTGTGTTTCGAGAGCGGAAAGACATTTGGCTCCAACTGAGGGCAGCAGCCAGGATGCCATTTCGAGGAGGCGGGTTTGGAAGCAATTACCTGCTGAAATGACCTGAGCTTGCAGTAGGTGGAAAGGAAATAGAGAAAAGCAAAGAGCCTCTGGGTCCCTGGACAGGCCAGAGAAGACTTTGTGGGGGAAGGGAGAGTAGTCCTGCCTGGTGGGTGGCCCCGAACAGGGAGGGCCTGCCAGGGAGGGGAGGTGACAAACACAAAAGCTTGTGATGTTTCTGCAGTCTGAGGCAGGTGTGTACCCGATGCAGAATTTTTGCTTGTGCGTGGAAAGCACAGGAGCGATATAGGGACTTGTAGATGGTGGAGGGACTTCTTTTTTTCCATCTTTAAATTGAGCCGTTCTCTGGTGTCATTCTAGCACCTGTTAGACCTTAAATTTGAAGCCTTCCAAGGGTAAGTTTTCTTTTTGAAACATTTTAATTACACAATATAACACATATACAAGGCAAAGAAATTAAAAAAGCAATAGTTTTCAAAGCACTCTTCAACAAGTAGTTACAGAACAGATCCCAGAGTTTGTCGTGGGCTACCATTCCATCATCTCAGATTTTTCCTTCTCGCTGCTCCAAAACACTGGAGGCTAGAAAGAATATTAATATCGTGATGCAGTAGTTGTACTGGTTTGTTAAACCAATGCTTCTCCCAATCTATAGGGATCTTTGGGCAACGTTCCTTCTGACTTTCTCATGTTGAGAAGGGGTGTCGACACTGAAGGGCAGAGGGATGTAATTGATTGGATAATCCTGGACAGGCTGGTCCCCTCTGTTTCAGGATTTATCTGACCTAGGAACCCTCTGGGAATTATATGATCCAGGAAGGCAAACCTAGTGAATGAAACCTTTACAGCATCTCAGTTTGAGCCCTAGGTGTTTTTAAGAGTCAACGGAGTGACGCTGGTTGGGGTTTAGCAGACCATGGCAATCAGCACTATCTAACTAATGCTTGCAAAAGAATTGTCTCCAGAATAGCCTCCTGACTCCATTTAATCTCTCTTCTTCCAAGGGTGGTTTTAACTTTTGGACAGGTCTGTTTTGATTGGTAAGAGCAAAACGAGAGTGGTTGAAGAAGACAGGATACTCTTTGTTCTGAAGATTATAGGGACTCGGAGTGGCTGAGATCAGTCCATCATGATGACTCCTTCTTAGGTGACCCAATCCCCAAAGTGGGGAAGGGGCCAGGAGCCTGGGGACCAGTCTTTGATCTTGCCTCTGACTTTTAACTTGCATTTATTCCCCTTTCATTCCATCAAGGATTTATAGGCAGCTGTCAGCAGTATATCAAAGGGAATGGGATCAAAAATAAGGAGAAAAATCTGGGTGGTAGGAAGTAAGATGGATTTGGTCACAAGGTGGCCCACCCAGTGCATTATGCCATTCTGTCCATTTGATAGGTGGTGAGGGCACTACTTTGCTTCCGAGTTTTGCGGTCAAAATGAAGAGGCAAACCCAGCTTGCGAGCCCTCTCCAGTGTCTCAGAGGATGTTCTCATCATCTCAAGGAGCAATAATCAGCGAGTTTCATGGGGTTGTTTCTTACACAATCTCTCAATGCCTGAAGGTCTGGCCCCAAACACAATTCAGTGAAAGCAGTTTTCAGGGGCCAAAGCAAGGTAATCCGTGGGAGGAGATTTGAAAACTAGCTGTAATTATCAGGCATCATGCCTCGAGGGTTGGAAATTTCTAAGCCTGTTAAAAGCTGAGGTTCTTTTTTAAAAAATATTTTTATTGCAAACAACAAATGAACATACAAGCATTCTTGACATGGTTACAATCAATGACTCACAATATCATCACATAGTTGTGTATTCATCACCATGATCATTGTTTTGGAACATTTGCACCTCTCCAACAAAACAAATAAAAAAGAAAAACTCATACATGCAATGCTCCTTACCCCTTCCTCTCATTGACCACTAGTATTTCAATCTTTTCAATTTATTTTAACCTTTGTTCCCCCTATTATTTATTTCTTATCCATATTTTTTTGCTCATCTGTCCATACCATAGATAAAAGAAGCATGAGACACAGGCTTTCACAACCACGTAGTCACATTGCAAAAGCTATATCATAATAGAATCAGCTTTAAGAAACATGACTACTCATTTCCTAATATAACTCATGTAGATAGTTTGATCGAATGTCATAAGTACTTGGAATCTCAGGTAGGACATGAGATTTTGTTGGTTTGTCCAGAGTGATGCCCCGATGAATCCCAGAGTGATTTGATCAGTGACTGGAAAAGTATTTGCAACCCCCTTCGGGGAATGGTGAGAGTGGGGAGAAATTCAACTTCCCCAAGTTGAATTCTTGATATTCTCACAAGCAGTGTGGACAACGAAAGCTATAGGCTGAGCCCCCAGTCTTGGGGTTTGTTCATATGAAACTTAACCCCACAAAGGATAGGTCAAGTCTACTTAAAATTTAGGCCTAAGAGTCACCCCCAAGAGAGCCTCTTTTGTTGCTCAGATGTGGCCTCTCTCTCCAGCCAACATGACGAGCAGTCTCACCACCCTCCCCCTCTCTGCCTGGGACATGACTCCCAGGGGGTGTGGACCTTCCTGGCAATGTGGGACAGAGATCCTGGAATGAGCTGAGACTCAGCATCAAAGGACTGAGAAAAACCCTAGAATGAGCTGAGAATTAACATCAAGGGATTGAGAGAACCTTCTCAACCAAAGGGGGAAGAGTGACATGAGACTAAGTGTCAATGGCTGAGAGATTCCAAACAGAGTGAAGAGGTTATCCTGGAGGTTATTCTTATGCATTAAGTAGATATCACCTTGTTGTTCAAGATGTAGTGGAGAGGCTGGAGGGAACTGCCTGAAAATGTAGAGCTGTGTTCCAGTAGCCATGTTTCTTGATGATGATTGAACAATGATATAGCTTTCACAATGAGACTCTGTGAATGTGAAAACCTTGTGTTTGATGCTCCTTTTAGCTACTATATCAACAGAAGAGTAGAACATATGGAATAAAAATAAATAATAGGGGGAACAAATGTTAAAATAAATTTAGTTTGAAATGCTAGTGATAAATGAAAGCGAGGGGTAAGGGGTATGGTATGTATAATCTTTTTTTTTCTCTGTTATCGTTTTATTTCTTTTTCTGTTGTCTTTTTATTTCTTTTTCTAAATCGATGCAAATGTTCTAAGAAAAGATGAATATGCAGCTATGTGATGATAAGAATTACTGATTGCATATGTAGAACAGAATGATATCTTAATGTTTTGTTTGTTAATTTTTTTATTAATAAAAAAATTAAAAAAAAAATTAAATTAATACCCACACACACACAAAAAGAAACATGGCTACTGGAACACAAAAAGCTGAGATTCTTGATAAGGATTTTCTTTAACTGCCCTCAGGGAATTCCCACTCCTCAGAGGTGAAGCAGTACATGAAATGTGCTTAGCACAGTGCCTGGCATATAGTAAATGCTTAATTAATGTTCATTGTTGTGTTTGTTTTAGTTTCCTCACTGCTAAAACAAATACCATACAGCGTGTTGGCTTCAATGAAGGGAATTTATTGGCTCAGGGTTTTGAGGCCAGGAGAAGTTCAAAATTGAGAAGTCGAGGTGATGCTTTCTCCCCAGATACTGGCATTCCAGAGCTGACTGCCCATGATCCCTGGTCCTTGGCCCTTGATCCCTGGTCCTTGGCCCATGATCCCTGGTCCTTGGCCCTTGATCCCTGGTCCTTGGCCCTTGATCCCTGGTCCTTGGCCCTTGATCCCTGGTCCTTGGCCCTTGATCCCTGGTCCTTGGCCCTTGATCCCTGGTCCTTGGCCCTTGATCCCTGGTCCTTGGCCCTTGATCTCTGGTCCTTGGCCCTTGACCCCTGGTCCTTGGCCCATAACCCCTGGTCCTTGGCTATTCTGTCACACGACAGCGCATATAGTGGCTTCTCCTTCCTCTTTTGGATGCCATTGACTTCTGGCTTCTGGCTGCTCTATGAGGCTTCCTCCTTCCCTGCCCAGTTTCCTTGGTCTACATGGCTTCAGCCACATTGGCTTAGGGTCCACCTCATTCAGTCTGGGCACAATAATAACATCCTCGAAGGTTCTTTTTACAGATGCTTCCCACCCAGGGGCCAAGCGTTGGAATGCGAACATGTGTTTTGTAGGGGGCATGAGTCAGCGCCCGGCATGATTGTTGGGTTGAAACCAGTCTGCCTGGATGGCTCCCAGTAGTGCACTTGCTACGCCACTCCAAAAGCTGAGGCCCATTTTCAAGGTGCCTTTAGGGGAGGAGGGGATGCGGTTGACAGCACCTGGATGAGTGAAGAGGTTTGCTGCAGAGCAAACACGGAGCTCCAGGCTCTACAAGGTGTGTGTGCTTGAGTTTCAAGGAACGATAAGGGAGAAAATAAAACCAGGACAGGGCTCTGAAAAGAGCCCATTGGAAAACGAAATCAGGTGCCTGGGTGCACGGCAGGTGACTTCACAGTCTGAGCTTCTTCCAGGGGTGCTAACCCGGCTGAAGACAAAGCTGCCTTCCGGAGTGCTGATAGCACAAAATGACAGTGCTGGCCACTTTATCATCACCCCCAGACCGGGAACTAGGCACCCCTGAAGCCTGGTGGTTATTTGAGGGCTTTTGAGAGGACACTATTCTCAGCTGTGCCATTTCAAGCACTTCGTGTTCTTGCAAAATCAGCTGCCACCTGGAGAGTCAGAGAAGGCTGAAGCTAGAAGGCAGGTCAGGAATCATCTCAGGTGTCCCCCATGCCCTCATTTCGCAAAAGGGGAAACCCAGGCACCCGACCAGTCCACACAGTGAATTATCAACAGATACAATACCACATAGGAGACTGACTCCCAGTCCAGCTGCCTCATGGAAAATGCTAATTATGTAATGGAACATTGCAAACAAACTCGATGAACAGCGATAGGGGATTGGTTAGATAAATAATGGTCCATCCATATAACAAGATGCATGCGTGGAAGTCTTTTCAGACAGATCATTAAAAGAGAATGAGGTAAATGGACATTGACTAATGTGGAAGTGTGGCTATGACACTGATGAATGAAAGAAGCAGGTCACAAAACAACATGTATATTTCTTTGTACATGCTGCCCTTTTGCTTACCACAAAATGTTAGAGGCAGTTATCTCATCTCCCTGGTGGTGGGATTTTTTGATGACTCTTACTTTCTGCTTCTACTTCTGTGCAGGGTTGAGCCATTTTTTTCTTTTCGATGAGCAAGGCTTTGTTGCAATACAGAGCTATATTGATTTTTAAAATATTAACGATCATTTAAGTGATAATTATCATTTAAATGATCATCAAACGCTATTTAAAGGATAATTATCACTGAAATGATTTTAAATGTTAAAAATCATTTAAAGCATTCCAGGAGCCTGCCCATGCCAAAAAAAAAAAGATCATTTAAAATGGATTTTTAAAAATTATCAAAGAAATACAAGTTCATGGTAGAAAATTTCAAAAGCTTTTTTCCCCCAAAACTAGGAAGTTAAAAAGAATCACGTTGTATTCTAGGAAGCTGTCAATTTTGTTGGCTGCACATCTTACTGGAACATACCAAAAAGCCGCTTTTGAAAATCGCATAAAAGTCTAGCTGGTGTGATGGTGGCATAGCCCAAATACCCTTAAAGAGTGGGAGAAAGATCAAACGTGATGCTACAGAGAAGGCAGGGTTTAACAAATGAGTATGATTGTAGAATCATTATATTGATTTTCTTTTAAATCAATATAATGGCAGAGTTCTCGCCTGCCCTGCCGGAGACCTGGGTTTGATTTCCCGGTGCCTGCCCACGCCAAAAAATAAAAATGTCTATCCGATTTATATATCAGAATATACTTAGTTATTTTCCTACCTGTTAGACATCTAGTGTCAGTTTTTCCTTATGACACAAATGGGGAAGGATAATTTTGTGCATCTCTGTGTGTCCATTTGATTCCCTTAGGATTTCTGAGACCCAGGTCTCCTGCTCACAGAAATAGGCATTATTCACGCTCTTAGTACATGATTCTCACTGGTATTTAAAACCAGTTTACATTCCAACCTGAAATGTGGGAGATGGCCTATTTGGCCCCAATCTCAGTGGCCTGGCAACTGTCTGTTGCTTCCTGTTGAAACAGAGCTCGAAGGATATTAAGGAATGATGAGAAGGAGAGAGAGAAAGGAAGAAAAGACAGACAGACACAAATGGGTTCAGAGGGTCTGAAGCTTCATTCTATATCAGACATCAGACATCAGACATCAGACATTAGACATCGGGCATCAGACATCAGGCATCAGGCATCAGACATCAAACATCAGGCATCAGACATCGGGCATCAGGCATCAGACATCAGGCATCGGACATTGGGCATCAGACATCAGACATCAGGCATCAGGCATCAGACATCAGACATCAGGCATCAGACATCAGACATCAGGCATCAGGCATCAGACATCAGGCATCGGGCATCAGGCATCGGACATTGGGCATCAGACATCAGACATCAGGCATCAGGCATCAGGCATCAGACATCAGACAACTTTATTCTTAACCAGATCCTAGTTATCTACCACAGGATGTCAATAGATATGCAGGCATTTCCTGAGGGAGCAAAGTTCTTATCTTACAGTGTTCTTCATACTTAACATAACCATTTGGGGTAAACATTCTCTTCCTCCCAGACTACTCTACATAACAATCTCCACAATTTACTGCCACCATCCTGAGGCCAGCTGCTTCCAACAAATTCTGCAGGTCTTGCTTTAAACCCTTGTTTGTCTAGTGTTTTGAAATTGCATTTTTAAGTATAGTTGTTCTGCCTTATCTGAAGTGAGGGATATGCAAATATGCTCCCCACTGCGAAAGCAGGTCTCTGCCCCAGAGATTCAAACTGACATCTGCCACAAAAGGTTGTAATGTTGACTTTTGTCCTTCTGGGCCAATTATTTCAAATATTTCAGTACTTTGATGAATATCAGTCATGGTACCTATGCCTGTGAAAGCAGTAGGTACCCTTTTTAATGTCCAATTTTGGGGCCGATATCTTTTAGCTATGATAGTTACATCAGCTCCAGTATCCATCAAACCCAGAAAAATTTTATCTTTAATAGTAACAGTAATTTCTGGGCGGTTGTCCCCAATAAATGTTTGCCAATAAATTTCATTTCTAGTTGAACCAAAACCTCCTTGACGGTTGAAGGGCAGAGAAGGAGGAACATGATAAGGTAAAAGTAGTAATTGAGCAATGCGTTGCCCAGTTTTAATTTGAAAAGGCTGTCAAGATTGGGCCATAATCTTCAATTCCTCTTTATAGTCGCTGTCAATTAAACCAATTTGTATTAATAGACCCTGCTTAGTTAAACTACTCCTTCCAATTATTAAACCAACAGTATGGTTGGGCAGAGGGTCAGAAACTTCTGTGCTAATTAATTGAATAACCATTTCAGGTTGAAGTAAAATATCCTCAGCTGCAGGTAGATCTATTGTAGCACTACCGTGAGTTGCAGCTTTTAACTCTAAGATTGGAATGCATGGTTTTTGCCATTGCTGACAGGATACTGTGTCTGTGGAGCTTGGCTCATGTTGTTTGTCCTGGGGCCCTGAGCTAAGTCCGCAAGGCAGTTTCCCGACCTTTTCAATAGAGCACCATTTTTATGTGTTCAATGTCGTTATGTGAACGACATTCATTAGCCCGATGAAAGCCCCTCTGGCAAATAGGACATAATCTGGATGGCTGTTTTTCAGTTGGGGTGGAATTATTATTATGAAAAGACTTACAGTTTATCTGAAAGTGCCCAAATTTTCCACATTTAAAACAATTTCCTTTCTTTAGATTCATGTTAGACTTCATGGTAGCTGCCAATACTGCCATTTAATGAGCAGTAGACCCAATGTCCTGACAGGCTTTTATATAGTCCTGTATGGAACCACCGGCAGTTTTAATGGGCTGAATAGCCTTTTTACACTCACTGTTAGCATTATCAAAGGCTAATGTCATTAAAATTAAATCACGGGCTTCAGATGCTTGCACGGTTTTTTGAATCACGTCTGTTAGACGTGCCACAAATTCGACAGATGGCTTATTATGTCCTTGAATTACTTTAGCAAAAGTTAAAGCAGGCTGTCCTGGTGTAGAAATTCTCTGCCAAGCTGCAAGGCAGGCCATTCTGACTTGGTTGATTCTGCTATCATCATATTGTAACTGTCTTTCAATACCTGCCCATTGTCCAGTGCCCGTGATTTGTTCTGCTGTTATTAACACCGGAGGTTGCTCATTAGCATTCCTCCTAGCCAACTGATTAGCTTCATCAGTCCACCATGTTTTAAATTGTAAAAATTCAGCTGTACTTAAAACAGTTCTGGCTAACATCTCCCAATCCCAAGGAATTAATCTATCGACATGAGCCATGCCCTGGACTAGACCTGTAGTATATGGAGAATTCACTCCGTACTGGGCACAAGCTTGTTTCAACTCTTTTAACAATTTAAAAGGAATGGACTCATGCATGACGAATTTCTACAGTGCCCTGAGGATTATTTTGAGCGGGAGGCAAGTGATTAACTGTCACAGGAAAAGCTGATAGAAGTTGTACTGCCTTCAGGTCCCCTTGCTGAGATCCCTGCAGTAAACATTTCATTATGGATGTTTTGGGTGCAGGCTTCGGTGCTATTACACGATTCATATATTTAGCTGAATCGCCAGTATCTGTAAAAAATGGATTCTGAGGAGGCTGTGGACTGGGAATAGGGGCAGAAGGTGGATTGCAAATTCGTGCAGGGAATATGGAATTTTGCTGATATAAAGTAGGTTTTGTTTGATCAGAATCTGGGAAGTCTTGAGGGCAAGTGAAGCTTGCCTTCTTTGAAAAAGGGATGGTATGGGCTACAGTGTAAGAACACTGCGAGCGCATAGATTTAACATCTTCCTCATCTGTACGTATATCCTCCTTATCTCTAAGTTTCACTCCATTTTCATCTATATCTGTTGTCGCAGTCATGCTTTTTTGGGAAAAATTCTCAGTCTCCCCATCTTCACTTTCTGACTGTAAGGGATCTAAGGCTGCTGCTATTTGATGACACAGTGTCCATGCTGATAATGGGACAGTCTCCCCCTTTCGATAGGCCCTCTGAAGAGCCTTCATAACTAAACGCCATTGTTTTAAATTTAAAATATTACGACTCTCAGGATGAAACCATTGACAATGTGTTTGAATGAGATCAAATAAGCTTATTAATTCAGATGTTTTCACAGGCACCCCATTAACTTCTAAGAGTGTTTTCAATTCACACACATACTCCTCCAGCCACCCATTGTGATTACCCATTACCCTGATGATCCAAGGAAAATGCTTACTTACAAATACGACTTGAGTCCTCTTCTATCGGCTGGACACACGTGCCTCTAATGAGGCTATTCCTTGGTTCCTTAATATTGATTTGGAGTCTTCTTCGAGCCCCACATTGGGCGCCAAATGTTGCTTCCTATTGAAACGGAGCTTGAAGGATATTAAGGAATGATGAGAAAAAAAGAAAGGAAGAAAGAAGGAAAGACACAGATGGGCTCAGGGGGTCTGAAGCTTGAGTTTACTTCAGACAGACTTCAGACCCCCTGAGCCCATCTGTGTCTTTCTTTCTTTCTTCCTTTCTTTTTTTCTCATCATTCCTTAATATCCTTCGAGCTCCGTTTCAATAGGAAGCAACAACTGTCTTTTTTTTTTAATTGTGAAATATAACACCTATACAAAAAGTAATAATTTTTCCAAGGACATTTTAACAAGTAGTTACAGAATAGATTTTAAAGTTTGATATGGGTTACAGTTCCACGATTTTTTTTTTTTTTCTCTTCTAGCTGCTGCAAGGCACTGGAGACCAACAGAAATATCAACACGATGATTCAGCAGTCATACTCATTTGTTAAATCCTAGCTTCTCTTTTATACTCCTCTTTCTCTCTCTTTTTCTTCTTTTGTTAAAAAGGGCATGTATACGAAAAAGCAACAAATTTCAAAGTACATCACAACAATTAGTTGTAGAACAGATTTCAGAGTTTGGTATGGGTTATAATATATAAACCTAAAAACCTATAATTTTAGGTTTTTTACTTCTAGCTGCTCTAAGGTGCTGTGGGGGTAAAAGAAAATCAATATAATGATTCTGAAATCATACTCATTTGTTAAACACTACCTTCTTTGTAGCATCACCTTTGATCTTTCTCCCACTCTTTAGGGGTATTTGGGCTATGCCCATTCTAACTTTTTCATGTTGGAAGGGACTGTCTGTGATATGGGATAGGGGGATGGAACTAGTGGCATCTGTCTTTTAAAAATGGTTACTCAGCACCCCCAAGAGAACCTCTTTTGTTGCTCAGATGCAGCCTCTCTCTCTAGCCAACACAACAAGCAAACTCACCACCCTTCCCCTATGTGGGATATGACTTCCAGGGGTGTGGACCTTCCTGGCAGTGTGGGACAGAAATCCTGGAATGAGCTGAGACTCAGCATCAAGGGATTGAGAAAACCTTCTTGACCAAAAGGGGAAAGAGTGAAATGAGACAAAATAAAGTGTCAATGGATGAGAGATTCCAAACAGAGTGGAGAGGTTATCCTGGAGGTTATTCTTACGCATCAAGCAGATATCACCTTGTTAGTCAAGATGTAATGGAGAGGCTGAAGGGAACTGCCTGAAAACGGAGAGCTGTGTTCCAGTAGCCATGTTTCTGGAAGAGGATTGTATAATGATATAGCTTTCCCAATGTGACTGTGTGATTGTGAAAACCTTGTGTCTGACGCTCCTTTTATCTGCCTCATCAACAGACGAGTAAAACATATAGAATAAAGATGAATAATGGGGGGAACAAATGTTAAAATGAATTTAGAGTGAAATGCTGGTGATCAGTGAGGAAGAGGGGTGGAGGGTATGGTACGTACGAATTTTTTCCTGTTTTCTTTTTCTTTCTTTTTCAGAATAGATGCAAATGTTCCAAAAAATGATCATGAGGATGAATATGCAACTATGTGATGATATTGTGAATTGCTGATTATATATGTAGAACGGAATGATAAAAAATTACGAATGTTTGCGTTTGTTTGGTGTTTTTGGTATTTAAAAAAAATGAATTAAAAAAAAATAGTCACTCAGGATGCAAGGGTGCTTGAGTGGTAGAATGCTTACCTTTCATGTAAGAGATCCGGGTTCAATTCCTGGACCACGTACCGCCCCCCCAGTCTCCCCACCAAAAAAAAATTACTCAACCATCTTTGAGCTACGCGAGACATTTCAGGTCAAAAATCAGTAGCCGGGTGCTGGGCTCTGGGGTGCCATGGGTGTCATCTGATGTTGGCTTCAGCACGCCTTAAGTCCCTTCCAACTCAATCCTACACAGAGCCAAGGGGCACGAAGGGAAGTTTGGTGCAGAAGTGTCCTGAGGTCCTGGATGAAAAAAATGAGTGTTGTGACTTAAAGGTTATTAAACGACATTTGACTTTTTGGAAGGGAAGGTGCTTAAGTAAAAGTAAATTTCACTTAAAGGATAAGCCAGCAAGAATTAGCAAGAAATTTTTGAAAAATAGGAGCAGTGAAAGCTTGGTTTTTTTTTTCTGTCCTTCCAGATATTAAAATTGAAGTGTTTCATAAAACAGAATTAGAAGATTAGAAGATACTATAGACCAAGTTTTTGCTGATTTAAGGATGAGGGGAAGATTTGATTAGATATAAACCAATGAAGGAAACTCTGAAAACAGAAATTGATTTAAAAATTCTATAAATTGAAAAAGCATCCTGAACAAAAATGTAAGCAATTTGATTATTAAAAACAAATTTTCAACGTATGGGACAAAGGATTAAGAGCCCTGGTTTTATTCATTTGTTTACCATTTACTGAATGTTTATGATGGTTGCAGCTCAGTTATAAGTGCTGGGGAATTCACAAATATATTAAGTGCTTTTACACTTCTGTAAGAAAAAGATAAACACCCTGATGGAAGAATAGGTAAAAATAGAAGCAATTTACAAAAGAAAAGATAGAAATGACCAGTAAGCATATAAAAAAATCTGACCTCATTAATAATCATAAGAATATAAATTAATTCAACAATGAGTAATAACTTTTCATTCTAAAATTCTGAAAGAATTCAAATGAGTTTTGACCAGCTGAAGGGTAGATTGGTTAAAATATTTTGGAAACAATTTGATGATAATTTTTAAATTATTTAAAAATGCATGTAATTTTATCTAGAAATTCCACTTCTGGGACTTTATCTTAAGTAATAAATCAGGGAATAGGTTTACTGACAAGGATGCTTATCTCAGCATCATTACACGCACAAATATACACACAAATGGACTTAACTGAAGTTTTCAAGTGTTCAATGCATTAAATTAAGATGTATTGATACAGTGAAACATTTATATAGACATGAAGAATCTCGTTTTCTTTGAATATATAATGACATATCAGGTGAAAAAAGTAGTATGAATTTTAAAATTATATTTAAAAGGGCAGACTTTTTATACACATTTTTTAATATATTTAAAAACCTGAATAGGTATGAAAAAAATTTGGAAGGATGCCCAGTAGATTGTCAGCTTCCGGGAGAGGGAGCCTCTTATTTGTGTTTTATAATCTGATAATTTGTATTTGAATTTTTGCTATGAGGAAGTATTGCTTTTGTACATAAGGAGATATTTTAGGACGTTCATATAAGAGAAGAAGTACAATTAATATCATTAAACACGCACATACATTTCACAAAAATGCATGGAAGGAAACAATCAAAAGATTAAGAATACTCTGGCTGGGAAATATATTTTGATGATGGGATATTTTTCATCCTTTTCCGTATTTTCTAATTTTTCAGCCACAAAAAAAATGTAGTTTTGTAGCTGAGAAGTAAGTCACAACTATTACTATAAAATTCCTAAAATGTCAAAGTGACCTCTTCAGTCATTTTTCCACTCATGGTGTCCCCAAATGCAGGAAATATAGCACAAACTCATTTTAAACTATTATGTTAGTGGCATATCCAAGTATTAAGCTCAATGTTTTTCTTCAGCCTCCAAACAGCTTTTCAGGTGAGGCACCTCTAAATTTAAAGCAAAGGATCCGATTGTTCCTTGGCAAAAAGTGCCAATAAATATTTGCTATTTTATTTATGTTTCCAGACTTTTGGGACACTGCAGTGTGTTTGCTGCATTGGGAGTTAAATAAAAACTGTATTGAGCGATAGTATGCAAATACGTAACATACTGCTTGAAAATGTTTAGCTGATAGGACCATCAACAGTTCCACAGATTCTTACCCAATTAAATACGCATCTACCCCACAACCTGATAATTCTATTCCTAGGCATTTACCCATGAGAAATGAAAGCTGTGCTGTCATTAAAAGCTAAATGTGGCTATTATTTTGTCTCATTTCGCTCTTCCCCCTTTTCCTCAATCCCCTAATGCTGAGTCTCAGCTCATTCTAAGGGTTTTCTCAATCCCTTGATGCTGAGTCTCAGCTCATTCCAGGATTTCCGTTGCCCATCACCTAGGAGAAGGGAGCGGTGAGTATATCCGTATTTCTCAAAAGCAGTCAAAAAAGAACAAATTACTGATAACAAAACAACACGATGATTCTCAGAACATGACTCTGATAGAAGAAGGCAGAAACGAAAGCATGCATTCAATAGGATTCCATTGTTATCAATTCTGGAAATGACAACACTCACCTATAATGACAGAAAACCGATCAGTGGTTGTCTGGGGTTGGGTGGACTGGGGGCGGTAGGGGTGGCAGAGTGGGGACTGGTCATGACCACTGGGGCGAGAGAAAACTTGGGGGGGAGGGCAGTGGCGGCAGTGTTCTCTAGCTGTATGACAGTGGTTCTTACTCGGTGCGTGCCTGACTATCCACTTAAAATGGGTATGTTTCATTGTATATAAATCATACCTCAGCGGGGGGAGATTATTATTATTTTTAAGCGAGTTTAATCTATGCAGAAACAGCCTCATAATTTGCAAGGCCCCATGTAAAACGAAAATGTGGGGCCCCTTATTTTAAAATGAAGAATTTCAAGATGTCTGCAG
Organism: Tamandua tetradactyla; assembly: GCF_023851605.1. Taxonomy (NCBI): domain Eukaryota; kingdom Metazoa; phylum Chordata; class Mammalia; order Pilosa; family Myrmecophagidae; genus Tamandua; species Tamandua tetradactyla. The sequence goes on from NC_135335.1 coordinate 14,067,014, forward strand.
GCGAGCATCAAAGCACGGGGCCCCTTCTGAGCATGGGTTCCTGGGTGATTGTGTAAGTCCCATCCTCATGGGGCCCTGAGTCTGTTTCCTCTCTTTCACATGCCTTGAGTGTCCGCATGCACGGAGTATTGAAAATACCCTGGCTGTAAACAACCCAAACATGGGAATGCAGGCTTGCAATCCTGTATAGCTTCATGAAATGTTCAGATACCTCCCAGAGTATGCTGAGCAGATAATTTGAAAAGTATTGGCAAAGTCTCCTGAGGGATGGGAGAAAAAATGTGAAACTATTAAACTTGACCAAGAGGGAAACCCTGGATATGGTGCCAAACATTAGGGATACCCAAATCAATAGGCCAACCCCTTGATCTTTTTTTAATTTATTATTTTTATTTTTTTAAATACAAAAGAAAAAACACCAAACAAATGCAAGCATTTGTAATTTTTGATCATTCCGTTCTACATATCTAATCAGTAATTCACAATATCATCACATAGTTGCATATTCATCATCATGATCATTTCTTGGAACATTTGCATCAATTCAGAAGAAGAAATAAAAAGACAACAGAAAAAAAATCACACGTACCATAGCCGTTACCCCTCCCCCTCACCGATCACCAGCGTTTCACTCTAAATTTATTTTAACATTTGTTCCCCCTATTATTCATCTTTATTCCACATGTTTTACTTGTCTGTTGATAAGGTAGATAAAAGGAGCATCAGACACAAGGTTTTCACAATCACACAGTCACATTGGGAAAGCTATATCATTATACAATCATCATCAAGAAACATGGCTACTACACAGCTCTACATTTTCAGGCAGTTTCCTCCAGCCTCTCTATTACATCTTGAATAACAAGGTGATATCTATTTAATGCGTAAGAATAACCTCCAGGATAACCTCTCCACTCTGTTTGGAATCTCTCAGCCATTGCCACTTTGTCTCATTTCACTCTTCCCCCTTTTGGTGGAGAAGGTTTTCCCAATCCCTTGATGCTGAGTCTCAGCTCATTCCAGGATTTCTGTCCCACGTTGCCAGGAAGGGCCATACCCCTGAGAGTCATGTCCCACCTAGACAGGGGGGAGCAACCCCTTGATCTCGAGACTCGCTCCTGTGAGGCTTATTAATATGGTGGAGAAGCTTAGCCTACCTACGGTTATACCTAAGAGTTACTTCCAGAGGGCCTCCTCTGTTGCTCAGATGTGGCTTTTCTCACTCTAAGCCCAACTCTGCAAGTGAAAACGTTAGCCTCCCTCCTATGTGGGACATGCACCCAGGGTGAAAGTCTCCCTGGCAATGTAGGATATGACTCCTAGGGATGAGCCTGACCCTGGCACTACGGGAGTGACAATGTCTTCCTGGCCAAAAAGGTGGAAAATAATTGTAACAAATAAGGTATCAGTGGCTGAGAAAGTTCAAATAGAGTCGTGAGTCTACTCTGGAGGCTGCTCTTATGCAAGCTTCAGCTAGATATTGCTACTTATCATGGTTTGCCAACCCCCGACCAAAACCATTCCTGCCAACACTAAAGAACACCTAGGGCTTTACCTGAGATTCTACAAAGTTTCCATGTGCTGTGATTCTTTCCAGAAACCTACAACCTCCCGATGGGTCCCTGGACCAGATAAGTCCTGAAATGCAGAGGGACCAGCCTTTCCATGACATCAACTATTTTCATTCCTATATCCTATATTATCAACAGCCCCTTTCAACATGAAAAAGTTTGAATGGCCCCAACCCAAATACCCCTAAAGATTGGGAGAAAGGCCAAAGGAGAAGGTGGAGTTATAACAGAGAAGATAGGATTTAGCAAATAAGCCTGACTGCTAAAAGTAAAAAACTGAAATTGTGAAATTGTCACCCCTATCAAACTCTGAAGTCTGTTTTACAACCAATTGTTGTGTGTGCTTTGAAAATTATTGCACTGAATTTCAAAGTACATTTTACCAAGTACTTACAGAACAGATTTCAGAGTTTGGTATGGGTGATAGTTCCACAATTTTAGGTTTTTCCTTCTAGCTGCTCCAAGACACTGGAGACTAAAAGAAATATCAGTATAATGGACCCAATCTCCTTTTGAGAGCATTTTAGGGTGTTTTCCATTTTCACGATCATCACCAGTTCCCACGCTTTGCACCCCAGAAATTCTGGGCTCCCTCCCAGCGACCTGGGTACCTCCTCCCCCAGCCTCCGTCTCTGGGTGTTGTTTAGAGGTTGTTTGTCTTCAGCATTTCCCTTCCCACCTTCTATGTTTCTTGAGCTTTAAATAGCGTGGTTTATAGTTTTCTGTAATGATCGGCTTTCTCTAGCGAAGCTGCTTCTCCCACAACTCTTCCAGGGGCCCCCTGGACCTGAGTCCTTCACCCAAAATGAAGCCTGGTCACTCCAGAGGTTTCTGATTTCCTCGGGGAAAATCCACGAGGCTGGAAAACCAGGCTGGAGCTGAGGTTCCTTGGGGTTTGAGGACTCCGGGCTCAGCCATGCCTTAGGAAGGCTTCTGAGCCTCTGGATTTCCAGAATCTACCACCAGAGAAGTTTGCATCCCCCAAAGGGAGGGACACTGTGACATTTCAAGAGAAGGGAAGTCTCGACCTGTGGTTCCACCATGTACAGCTCCATGTTGGCTTCCCAGACCCAGAACCATCTCTTGGGGCTCCCGCCTCAGGGTTTTGGGGGTCTGCTGAGGTGAAATGACCTGTGCAGCAGGAGGGACTTGGGGGGGGGGGTCACCTGCCTCTGTCACCAAGGTGTCAGGGTAGTTCAAAGTGAATAATAGCTTTGCAAACATCTCCTGATCTCCTGATTCTTTCCTGCAGGTGGAAAATGCTAGGGTCCTGCCTCTTCTCCAGAAGAGAGGGCATCTTCATCAGCTTAAAAGGACTTAGAAGGGTATGACCGTCAGCGAGTCTGATCTGGGCTCGCCAGGGGGCCAGCAAACGGATCCTTGGTAAAGAGAAGGGGGCCTAGAAGGAGGAAGTTTCCATGGGAGTGTGGTGTCAAGGGGACTTTTAAGGGCGGCTGGGCTTGGGCGGGTGGAGGTTGTCCACTGGGCATTTCCAGTGGTCAATGTTAGCCATTGCCTCCAGCTCTTAGGACAATGCATTTCAGGCCCCATTGGATTCTGAATCCTTTGAGGAAAAAACTCTGTAATTAGTCAGCGAGCTCTACCTGCTGGAGGGGGTTATGGGCACAGAGTATCTGTCTTTCCTCAGCTTGGTGCCCATCTTTGGTGGTCCTCAGATTGGGGCATGTTTTCCCACAGGGGAGAGGCACAGCCAGTTCCAAGAATTCTTCCTTCTATTCTCCTCCCTAAAATGTACCTACCTGAGATCCAGGCCAGCTGTCACAGCCGTCTGTGTGTCCGCCCCCCCCCCCCCTTCATGATTGCTTTTCTTCCATTTCACTAAAAAGATGCAAACCTAACCCATCCTGATTCATACTGGTGGTAAAACTTCTGGGGCCCCAACAAAGGGACTGCTGAAATGTTAGTGCTGACGACAAAATGGTGAGGTGGGTTACACATCAGTTTGCAACTCAGATGGTCTCCAATTTTTATTTCCAACAAAACTTTTTAAATGAAAACATAATTTGATGCCAGATTCCTTTGTGATTTTGCTTTTGGGCATCTAACTTGAACAGAGTGGAAAAAAAATTGAGAGACCCGCTATAACAAAATCCCTTTAAGGTCCATCTATCTAGCACGAGGAAAAGACAGGATTCGCTCTAACAAAAAAATTATCTATCCATAGATACATTGAAGAAATAAGGGGAAAAAAACCCTAAACGCCTCATCAAGAGAGATATGCACTTCCGATAAAATTGAGCTTTTGTGGTTAATCATTATTTATTAAAATTAGTAATACATATGGTATTTGGATGTGCATGCTAATAATAATTTTAATGATGATATTACCTAGGAGAAGAATTTATCCAGAGCCTTGTGATCACAGGAAATGATACATTTTTAACATTTTTAATATACATACATTTTTTTCCCCCAGAGATGAATGCTAGGTAACGGGTTAAAAGCATGGACATATATTAGATAAGATAACATGGAAAGAGAGGAATAAGAGTTGAAGGAGAAAAAGGAATGATGCAAAAGTACTAACTATTAAAGGATAGCTCATTCACATATTTTTTAAAAGGATGATGATGAATAGCAAAGTTTTATTTAGTATTAAGATTCCACTGGGTTCATTTCAAAGGATGATGTAACAGTTTTCTTTGTAAATGTGAATATTTAAAATAGGACCGTGAATATGAATCACATCCTGTTTCATCTATTTTCAGTGAAACATTTTAGAAAACAACTCAAAAAAAAAGATGGGTGAGGATGGCTTGCCAAACCCCAACTAAAATCAGTCCTGTTAACCCTAAAGTCTCACCTAGCAGAGACTCTTTTCTACAAAAGTTTCATGCACTAAGTTTACTTTCCTGAAACCTACAACCTTCAGATGGTTCCTAGGCCAGATAAGTCCTGAAACCCAGAGGGGCCAGTCTCTCCAAGAATCACAACTAATTCCATCCCCCCTGTTCTGTAACGTTGACACCCCTTTTTAACAAGAAAAAAAGTTACAATGGGCATAGTCCAAATACCCCTAAAGATTGGGAGAAGGACCAAAAGAGAAGGAGGAGTTATTACAGCGAACACAGGATTTAACCAACAGGTATCATTATATTGATATTTTTCATCTCCAGTGTCTTGGAGCAGCCAGAAGGAAAAACCCAAAATTGGGGAACTGTAACCCATACCAAACTCTGAAATCTGTTCTATAACTACTTGTTACAATGTACTCTGAAATTTATTGCTTTTATGTACAGATGTTATTTTTAACAATGAAAATACTCTGAAAATTACTGCTTTTTTATTATTACTTTTTTTTTGTGTGTGTATATATATATATATATATATATTTCACAAATAAAAAAGGTTTTTTGTTTTAAACGGGAGAGGGACTAAAATGTAGCTTTTGTGAGACCATTCCACTAAACCAGGGGTCAGCAAACTCTGATTCCAGGGGCAAATTCAGCCTGGGGTGGGACTGGTTTTATATAGCTCCCTGAACTCAGAAGTTTTGTCTTTTTTTACATTTAAAAATGGTTGAAAAATAAATGCAGGCTATTTTATGTTGCATAAAAGTGATAGAAAATTCCAATTTTAGCATACATAAATAGAGCTTTATTAGAACCCAGCTCCACTTGTTTATGTGTTCTCTGTGGCTGAGCTCACGCTGTACCAGCTGAGCTGATAGTTGCAATATAGATCGTATGTCCTGCAAAGCCGGAAATACTCCTTATCTGATCCTTTTATAGAAAAAGTTTCTGACCACACTATCCTAGACTTAGGTCTCCAGCTCTGCTCCCAACCATGGATAAATCATTTACCCTCTTAGGGTCTCAGGTTTCTTACCTGAAAAAAAAAAGTGCTGCTTGAACTAAGTCATCAATGAGTCTTTTACCAGTTCTAAAATTTTGAGAAATCTGGGAAAGCAATTCATACTCAAGTATTAATGACTGATAGCTCCCAGGAGTACTTGTCTTTAAAAATGACCCCCGACTCAGCATCAACGCATTGAGAAAACTTTCAAGACCAAAAGGGGGAAGAGCAAAGTGAGGCAAAATAAAGTGTCAATGGCTGAAAGATTCCAGAGTCGAGAGGTTATGCTGGAGGTTATTCTTACGCATTGAATAGATATCACCTTGTTAGTTAAGGTATAATGGAGAGGCTGAAGGGAACTGCCTGAAAATGTAGAGCTGTGTTCCAGTAGCCATGTTTCTTGAGGATGATTGTATAATGTTATAGCTTTCACAATGTGACTGTGTGATTGTGAAAACCTTGTGTCTGATGCTCCTTTTATCTACTTTGTCAACAGACGAGTAGAACATATGGAACAAAATAAATAATAGGGGGAACAAATGTTAAAATAAATTTAGATTGAAATGCTAGTGATCAATGAAAAGGAGGGGTAAGGGGTATGGTATGTATGAATTTTTTTCTGTTTTCTTTTTATTTCTTTTTCTGAATTGATGCAAGTGTTCTAAGAAATGATGATGATGATGATATACAACTATGTGATGATACTGTGAATTACTGATTACATATGTAGAATGGAATGATCATGTTTGGGTTGGTATGTTGGTATGTTTAATAAAATAAAATAAAATAAAAAATGACCCCCGAGTAAAATAAATTGGGTAGATGGAAACACTAGTGGTCAATAAAGGGGTGGAGGGGTTAAGGTATATGGTATGTCTGAATTTTTTCTTTTTCTGGAGGGATGCAAATGTTCTAAAAAATTATCATGGTGATGAATACACAGCTATGTGATGATATTGTGAGTCATTGATTGTGTACCATGTATAGAAAGTATGTATGTGAAGATTTTTCTCAATAAAAAAATTTTTTTTAAATGACATCCCCAAGAAACAATGCCTTAGTCCAAAGGGGTAACGCACCAATAGCGTGGTTTCAGGCTGCAGTGATGGATTGGCAGGTGACAATTTTGGTAAAGATCTCTTTCCCACACCACTCCATTTCAATGTCCATGGTCAACAGTGGTCTGTACAAATCAACACGTCCGTTCCAAACACCAACCAGCCTCGCTAGAGGCTGAGCCTGGCGGGCTCCAAGCCCCCCAAACTTCCCAGGCCTCACAGAACCTTCAAGGGAAGGCAGGCATGGAACAGACCGGAAACTGCCATCTGCTCAAGCCAGTCCCACCCCTGGTGCCAGGCTGGGTGGTGGTGGCAGGACAGGGCTGGCCTGTCTGCTTCTCAACTCCTCTGCCTTTGACTCTGACGTGCTCGCCTACTTGTGTGGGGTTCTAAGGGGGTGGATGGAGGTGCCACCAGAGTTAGAGGCAGACAAGGGACAGGACAGGCCCTGGCAGGCCTTGGGAGTCCAGGCCCCCTGCCTGGAAGGAGGCTGGGCAACCCCCCCACCCCCCCATGCCAGCAGGCTGAACACCCAGCCAAGGGTGCAACAAACACATGGAGGGGAGGACTGGGCATTTAGGGTCCCCCTCTGCTTGCCCAGCTTACCCAGGGCCAGGGCACCAGCTGCGCCCAGCTTCCCCAGAGGTCAAATATGTCTGAGCTGCAGATGTGACCTCACTCTCTAAGCCAATGCGGCAGGTGAAGTCACTGCCCTCCCCACCCCCCCCCCCTGCCCTGCCACCGCCACGTGGGACATGATTCCCAGGGGTGAAAATCTCCCTAGAATCGTGGGACAGGACTCCCGGGGATTTGCTGGGACTTGGTATCAAGGGATTGAGAAAGCCTTCTTGTCCAAAAGGGGGAAGAGAGAAATGAGACCAAGCAAAATCTCAGTGGCTGAGAATTTCAAACACAGTCAAGGCGTTATCCTGGAGGTTATTCTTACGCATTATATAGCTATACCTTTTTAGTTTATGGTGTATTAGAGCGGCTGGAGGGAAGTGCCTGAAACTGTAGAGCTGTGTCCCAGTAGCCTCGATTCTGAAGATGATTGTATAACTATGTACCTTTCACAGTGTGATTGTGAGATTGTAAAAACCTTGTGTCTGAGGCTCCTTTTATCCAGGATACGGACAGATGAGTAAAAATATATGGATAAAGAATAAATAAATAATAGGAGGGATAAAGGGTCAAATAGATTGAGTAGATGGAAATACTAGTGGTCAATGAGAGGGAGGAGTAAGGGGTATGGTATGCATGAGTTTTTTCTTTTTTCTGGAGTGACGCAAATGTTCTAAAAAAATGATCATGGCGATGAACACACAACTAAGTGATGATTTCGTGAACCACTGATTGCACACCATGTATGGACTGAATGTGTGTGAAGATTCCTCAATAAAAACATATGAAGAATTTATATCTGAGCCAGATTTGTGGGGCAGGAATGGCAAACCGAAATGCCACCAGCATCCACCGCTGGGTGACAGGCAGTCTTCTCCATTTCAGAGCGAAGCCTGTCCTTGCTCCAGCCCCAGCCGATTTCTGCCCATTGTCAAAGTTCCCGGCCAAAGTTTCCAACACCGGAATTTCATGTGACAGCTCCTGATTTTCAAAATGTTGCCATTTGCATCCAAAAAAAAAAAAGAATTACAAATCACCGAGTCGGCCCTCGCAAAGCACATCTGCAGGTCTCACTTGTACCCCTAATCTGCCAGTGTGCACTCTTTGAGAGCCCCCCCCTTTGGCTGCTGGAGCTGGGACCCGTGTCTGGGCTCTGCCACCTCCGTGTGCAGCCTTAGACACTGACATCCTCATTTCCAAAGTGGGGTGAAGGGCCCTGGCTTTTGCCGGCCCATCACGGAGCTGAGCACCTTTCCTGGTGTCCCAGGGCTGCTGCCGTTATCAAAGCATCAGAAATTTCTTGTCTCACGGTTTCTGAACGCTGTAATCAGAGCTGGGGAGGATGCTTTCCAGGTCTTTGGGGAAGACTCTGCTCCAGACCTCCCCCCTGGTTTCTGGCAGGGGCTTGCTGACACCCCTTGACATTTCCCACCTCTTAGGCGGGAGTGGGGGTGGGGATGGGGGATGGGGGGTCACACGGCCCTCTCTCCTCCTTTTCTGTCTGTGTCCGAATTTCCTCTTTTTACATTGAAGGCATTGAAGTAAGGGCCCCACCCCACTCCGGGATGAGCCCCTTTTAACCTGTCTGGTCCGCCTGCAGTGACCCTATTTCCAAATAAGGTCACATTCTGAGGGACTGCAGGTTCCGGCTTCAATGTTATCTATTTTTTGGGGCGGTGGGGGTGGTGGTGATGCAATTTAATCCAGCACTGAGCTGCTTTGTGTGGGGGTGGGATGGGGGGGCGGCCCTCACCCAGGCAGGGCCAGATTTGCTCCCCGCAAAGGGTCGGTCATTTTGCGGGTGTAGATGCTGCCAAAGGCCCGTGTTGCAGCCCCCTCGGCTCTCCACCCACCCAAGGAAGCCTCTCAGACCTGAGACGCTCCCCATGCCATTCACTGATCCAGACGTTAAGGAGGGGAGGCTGCAGAGATGGCGCCGATAAAGCTGTCGCACAACGCTTTCCGTTTTGCGCGTGGGTGTTCTCGTAGGTGGCCCCTGCACCCGATGTACGATGGCACCAGTCCATCGTCTCTTCCTTCCTCTACACGCCAGGCCCGCGGGAGGCCATCCCCCCACCCACCCCGCCCTCCAGGAACGCCCCGCAGCCCCTGGGGCCAGGGTTCTGAATTCGAATTCTGCTTCTAGTGCTTGATTGTCCCTTCAGCTTCTGCAGAAAGCAGGTCAGAGCCTACCGGGCTGTCGCGGGAGTTCCTAAAACATCTGAGTGCCTGGGCCCAGAGCAAGCGCACGGAAGGGAACCCTTGCAGGAGGTGCCCGGTAAATATTTGCAAATGCAATGGGGACGAAAACAAACGAAGGAGGAACAACATTCATTGCAAACCTTGGATAATTAAAAAAAAAAAAAAATCATTGGGGCGCAAGGGTAGTCCAGTGGTCAGCAAATTCTCGCCTGCCGTGTGGGAGACCCGGGTTCAAGCCCTGGCCCATGCATTTCCCAAGCAAACAACGAACAAAAATTCAACAAATGGTGCTGCAGTAAGGGGAGACTCACATGGAAAAAGTATGAAATGTGACCCGTCCCCCACCCACCATACAGCTTACAAAAAAAAAAAAAAAATCATAGATCTCTGGCTTTGAAATGTGTTATGATCCCCTTCTACCCCTGCCCCCACCCCGGGTTTCTAGTTATGGTTCATCTTTTCATCTTTCTTAATTAAGAAGTATTACACCAGGAACGCAGGTGTTCAGAGGTGCAGCGTCCATCTCAGGCAGGTCTCTGTGCCGGCAGGTGGGGGATCTCCCAGTCCCCTCGGCAGGTCTGGGCTCCCACAAGCAAAGAAAACCAGAAGACCGAGTCTGGGACTTTCAGAAAACTGGGCATGTCTGGCTTGGGGGCACTGGGAGGGCAGAAAAGCGAGGCCGACCTGAGCCTTTACACTGTTTTAAATTGGCACCAAAATGAGGGATGACGCTGGCATCCATTTAGAACTTTAAAAACAGCCTTTTGGGGGCACAGATGTTCAGGCTGCTGCATAATCTATTTATAGAGACCTACATCTCAAAGGAGCAAGCAAGCTTCTTCAAACAAAGAGGCAGAGTTAACCAAAGACCTTTACATTGTGCAAAAGATATGAGATCTATTTCTGGAAGGGCCCATTTGCCTGATGCGCTGGATTCAAAAGCCAGTCTAGGGCCTCTTCTCTCCATCCCTTCCCTGCGGTAGGGAGAAAGCATTTAAAGACATGGCAAGAGAGCATCAAGAATTTTCCAGAGACCCTCCCCAAATGAGAGGGCCACTTTGCTTTAATTATGTGGGATTACTGGGAACTGCTCTTTCTTGCACTAGAATTTGTCCTTTCATGTTTTCATTTTGCATTCATCTTTATAGAGTAAAACTTTTGTGAAGGATTGACCTAACTGCACAGGCAAACCCTTCTAGAAAGATGGGGGGCAGGCAATAGTATCTCCAATGTTTATCTACCTGCTGGTGGGGGTGACTGACATTCAGCACAGAAAGCGATTTTTAGGGGTGTCTATGCATGAGGAACAAAAGTGCAAGGGGTTTGAAAGGCATTCATATAAAAGTTGAGAACTATTTCTCTTTTGTTCCCTCTTTCCCTCCCACCCTCCACCTCTTTTCCTCCCTCTTTTCTTTTTTCTTTCCCTCCCTCCCCCTTTCCCTCTTTCTCTTCCTCCCTCAAACAATCATTAAGCATTTATTATGCTCCATTCTCTCTCCTGGATGTTGGGGATATAGTAGTGAAGAAAGCAGGTCAAAATCCCAGAACTCATGGAACCTTCCATTTTGTCTCTCCTGCTCATATGTTTCTCCGGGTGTGATGGGCAAGTCTCATCATCCGAAGTAGACCCCAAGACCCTTCATTCAGTGCTCAGCTAATACTTAATGCACCTGGGGGTCAGCATCAGGTCTGACATTTTTTTGCATCCCTAGAGAGGAGCAGAAAAAAAATGACCCATGGTGGACCCTCAAAAAATATTAGTTATTTTGCATTTTAAAGACCTCTACTCAACATTTCATTGGTAAAAATAGACAAGCTCAGGCCTTGGCCTTGAGAAACTTGGAATCTTTTTTTTTTTTTATTAATTAAAAAAAATTTAACTAACAACAATTAGAAATCATTACATTCTACATATGCAATCAGTAATTCTTAATATCATCACATGGATGTATGATCATCATTTCTTAGTACATTTGCATCATTTTAGAAAAAGAAATAACAAGACAAAAGAAAAAGAAATAAAATAATAATAGAGAGAAAAAATAAAACTGAAAAATACAAAAAATATATAAAAAAAACAAAACAAAACAAACAAAAAAAAACTATAGCTCAGATGCAGCTTCATTCAGTGTTTTAACATAATTACATTACAATTAGGTAGCATTGTGCTGTCCATTTTTGAGTTTTTGTATCCAGTCCTGTTGCACAGTCTGTATCCTTTCAGGTCCAATTACCCATTATCTTACCCTGTTTCTACCTCCTGATGGTCTCTGTTACCAATGACATATTCCAAGTTTATTCTCTAATGTCAGTTCACATCAGTGGAACGAACCATACAGTATTTGTCCTTTAGTTTTTGGCTAGGCTCACTCAGCATAATGTTCTCTAGGTCCATCCATGTTATTACATGCTTCATAAGTTTATCCTGTCTTAAAGCTGCATAGTATTCCATCGTATGTATATACCACAGTTTGTTTAGCCACTCTTCTGTTGATGGACATTTCGGCTGTTTCCATCTCTTTGCAATTGTAAATAACGCTGCTATAAACATTGGTGTGCAAATGTCCGTTTGTGTCTTTGCCCTTAAGTCCTTTGAGTAGATTCCCAGCAATGGTATTGCTGGGTCGTATGGCAATTCTATATTCAGCTTTTTGAGGAACCGCCAAACTGCCTTCCACAGTGGTTGCACCCTTTGACATTCCCACCAACAGTGGATAAGTGTGCCTCTTTCTCCGCATCCTCTCCAGCACTTGTCATTTTCTGTTTTGTTGATAATGGCCATTCTGGTGGGTGTGAGATGATATCTCATTGTGGTTTTGATTTGCATTTCTCTAATGGCAAGGGACATTGAGCATCTCTTCATGTGCCTTTTGGCCATTTGTATTTCCTCTTCTGAGAAGTGTCTGTTCAAGTCTTTTTCCCATTTTGTAATTGGGTTGGCTGTCTTTTTGTTGTTAAGTTGGACAATCTCTTTATAAATTCTGGATACTAGACCTTTATCTGATATGTCATTTCCAAATATTGTCTCCCATTGTGTAGGCTGTCTTTCTACTTTCTTGATGAAGTTCTTTAATGTACAAAAGTGTTTTATTTTGAGGAGCTCCCATTTATTTATTTCCTTCTTCAGTGCTCTTGCTTTAGGTTTAAGGTCCATAAAACCGCCTCCAATTGTAAGTTTCATAAGATATCTCCCAACATTTTCCTCTAACTGTTTTATGGTCTTAGACCTAATGTTTAGATCTTTGATCCATTTTGAGTTAACTTTTGTATAGGGTGTGAGAGATGGGTCTTCTTTCATTCTTTTGCATATGGATATCCAGTTCTCTAGGCACCATTTATTGAAGAGACTGCTCTGTCCCAGGTGAGTTGGCTTGACTGCCTTATCAAAGATCAAATGTCCATAGATGAGAGGGTCTATATCTGAGCACTCTATTCGATTCCATTGGTCGATATATCTATCTTTATGCCAATACCATGCTGTTTTGACCACTGTGGCTTCATAATATGCCTTAAAGTCAGGCAATGCGAGACCTCCAGCTTCGTTTTTTTTCCTCAAGATACTTTTAGCAATTCGGGGCACCCTGCCCTTCCAGATAAATTTGCTTATTGGTTTTTCTATTTCTGAAAAATAAGTTGTTGGGATTTTGATTGGTATTGCATTGAATCTGTAAATCAATTTAGGTAGAATTGACATCTTAACTATATTTAGTCTTCCAATCCATGAACACGGTATGCCTTTCCATCTATTTAGGTCTTCTGCGATTTCTTTTAACAGTTTTTTGTAGTTTTCTTTGTGTAGGTCGTTTGTCCCTGTAGTTAAATTTATTCCTAAGTATTTTATTCTTTTAGTTGCAATTGTAAATGGAATTCATTTCTTGATTTCCTCCTCAGCTTGTTCATTGCTAGTGTATAGAAACACTACAGATTTTTGAATGTTGATCTTGTAACCTGCTACTTTGCTGTACTCATTTATTAGCTCTAGTAGTTTTGTTGTGGATTTTTTTGGGTTTTCGACATATAGTATCATATTGTCTGCAAACAGTGATAGTCTTACTTCTTCCTTTCCAATTTTGATGTCTTGTATTTCTTTTTCTTGTCTAATTGCTCTGGCTAGAACCTCCAACACGATGTTGAATAATAGTGGTGATAGTGGACATCCTTGTCTTGTTCCTGATCTTAGGGGGAAAGTTTTCAATTTTTCCCCATTGAGGATGATATTAGCTGTGGGTTTTTCATATATTCCCTCTATCATTTTAAGGCGGTTCTGTTGTATTCCTATCCTTTGAAGTGTTTTCAACAGGAAAGGATGTTGAATCTTGTCAAATGCCTTCTCTGCATCAATTGAGATGATCATGTGATTTTTCTGCTTTGATTTGTTGATATGGTGTATTACATTAATTGATTTTCTTATGTTGAACCATCCTTGCATACCTGGGATGAATCCTACTTGGTCATGATGTATAATTCTTTTAATGTGTTGCTGGATTCGATTTGCTAGAATTTTGTTGAGGATTTTTGCATCTATATTCATTAGAGAGATTGGTCTGTAGTTTTCTTTTTTTGTAATATCTTTGCCTGGTTTTGGTATGAGGGTGATGTTGGCTTCATAGAATGAATTAGGTAGCTTTCCCTCCACTTCAATTTTTTTGAAGAGTTTGAGCAGAGTTGGTACTAATTCTTTCTGGAGAAACTTGGAATCTTGATAGAGAAAAGATGAAAAATAGAGAAATGATGCATGGAATTGGACAATTAGGTAAATGGAGGGGGGATGCTAGGTGCTAGGTTTCTCTCTGTTGGAGGGGGAGGTTACAGATAAACAAGAGGAGAAGGTTAGAATGAACTAAGTGGTGAGGGATTGTGTCAGGATGGACTCCTGTTTAGATTAATATTGATCTACGCGGTTACTATAGGAATATTTATAGATGTTTTATATTCACACACATCTGTTTTCTTGCTCTGTCAACTGAGAAGACCTGGAAAGTATATCCCATTCACAACAAGCACAGCTGGTGCCCAGATCTTGAGTTCTAGTATTATTCTCCAACAAAAGGAACCAGGGCTCCTTGGAGAAATGGCCGAATCTAGGACTGTGGTAGGAGATGTACATGATGAACCTTAAAGAAAGGAAATACTGAAACAAAATAAAACAAAAACACGTCGATGGGGGTATGACAAAGGAACAGAGGGACACAAGTACCAACTGAAAGAGGTCTTGATGGCCAAAGACAGAACAATTCAAGCAACAAAATAAATTAGGACTGGACTATAACCCAAAGCATAAAATAAATATCCATGAGTCCACACTTTTATAAACAAATGAAAGGATAAATAAATGAAAGGGGGAGGAAAGACAAATCTCCCAGGCAGCAGAATGCCAGATAATTTATATAGTATCTTGGTTTTCTTTGAGTCGGAGCATAACTTCCTGTGATGGTCGGGTCCATGTGTCAACTTGACCAGGTGGCAGTGCCCAGTTGTCTGGTCAGGCAAGGGCTGGCCTAACCGTTGCTGTAAGAATATTTTGTAGCTGGTTGATAAGACAGAAGGTTGGGGTATCAAATCATCAGTCCATTGATTGCATCTGTGACTGATTAAGCCTTTAATCAACCAAGGGTGTGTCTTCCACAAACTAGAGAATCCAAGCTGTTGGAGATGATCCAATCAGTTGATGACTTTTTTTTTTTTTAAAGGATGAAGAGAGAATTTCACTGCTTCTTCAGCCAGCGAGCCTCTCTTGTGGCTTTTGTCTAGACCCTTCATCGGAGTTGCAGGTGGCGCAGCTCCTCTACGGATTTTGGATTCTCGCGTCCCCATGGTTGAGTGAGACAATTTTATAACTCTCATATTTACAGATCTCTCCTGTTGGTTCTGTTTCTCTAGAGAACCCTGAGTAATACACTCCCCATTCCTGGAGTGTGGGTTGATTAGCGACCCCCAGTGAATGCCGTATGGAAAGGGTAGGCAGATGTAACCTCACAGTGGACAGGCCCGAGAAATGCTACCCCCGCCACATCCCTGGAGTTCACATCAGAAGCGACAGGTCATTTTGATATGTGCACCCGTGGTAGGATGTGATGAGAAGGACATGTTCCTTCTGGGGTCTTCCTTCCCCAAACCCATAACCCTGGTGCAATCATCAGGTACATTGCAATCGAGGGACGTTTTCCAGAACACCTAACTGGCACCCCTCAAAAGTGGCATAATTATCAAAAGCAAAGAAGGTCTGAGAAAGTGTCCCAGCCAAGAGAAGCTTAAGGAGACAGACAGATGCAATGACCAAATGTGATGTGGGGATCCTGGATCAGAAAAAGGATGTTTGGTAAAAATCTAAGGGAATCTGAATAAAGTCTGGACCTCATTGAATAAATACTGCACCACCTTCAGTTCATTCATTGGGATCAATGCATCCACTCATATGTTAGTGCGGGAAACTAAGGCACGGCATAGGGGGTCTCTCTGAACTCTCTTGTAATTTTTCTTAAGCTATTCTAAAATAAAAAGTTAACTTTTCAAAATGAATTAGGCACTGGGCGAGCAATGGCGGCTCAGTGGCAGAATTCTCGTCTGCTATGCCAGAGACCCAGGTTCGATTCCCAGAGCCTGCCCATGCTAAAAGAAAAAAAACAAAAGAGTTAGGCACTCAAAAAGATGGGGAGAAAGCCTTGTTCGCAGCCAAAGGAGGGAGGGTTGGAAGCTGCCTGGAAGTAGCCAGCGTTGGGGTGGGTCCTGCCATGCTGATGATATTCTCTTTTCTACACCAGCTGTCAGCTCTGAGCTGCTCCCCCTGAGCAAGCAGCCTGTGTGTGGGGACCTCCACCTCTGGGCTCCAGCGACCCCGGGAATGTTGTGATTTGGAGAAGCCTGCTCTGCCCTGGACACTTCTCCATCCCAGCACCACCCACGCTGCCTCTGCCCACGCTGTCATCGTCTGGTGGGCAGACGTCCCCTCCTCGCTCTGTGCCAGGGCTCCCGATAAACTTTCCTGGAAATGAGGGAGCCTGAGCTCTCATGGTCAACTGCGTGACGGTGGGCAGTTCCCTGTCTCAGCCTTCTGCGCTTAGAGATCAGGAATTTCAAATCACAATCACAGCTTCATCCCCAACATCTGTATTTTTATTTTTCCTTCCCTGTTCTTGGTACAGGAGATGCCAAAACGAGGGCTCTAAGCAACACTCACTCATGTTATTGAGAATGCCCTTTCTAACTCTTTGCCAGTCTTCCTTGGGGCATCAAGGAGAACACCTGGCGTCTCTAACACCCTATCAACCTGTGCCATTTCCAGATATACCCAGAACTGACAGGTGGAAGGCTCACAGACAGCCGACAAATGTATCTATCTGCCAGAGCATATTGCTTTATTTTAGATTGGCTTCACATTACAGCAAGTAATACAGGTTTTCCATTTGTAAGAGCAATAAAAAGTTTCCTTTGTATTTGTTTTAACTTTTAATATAATTTCAGGCATACATAAAAGTTGCAAGAAAAATGCAAAAAGTTTCTGAATATTTTGCATCCAGAGTCCCCTAGTGCTAACATGTTATTATATTTACCTTGCTTTATTCTTTGCTTCCCCACTCCCTGGCATCTCTCCCTCCCCTCCCTCCCTCCCCCCCCCTCCCCCCCCCCCTCCACACACACAGAAACCAAGGGATACTTTTATTCTGAATCATTTAAAAGTGGGTTGCAGGTGGGCCACAGTGGCTCAGCAGGCAGAGTTCTCGGTTCGATTCCCGGTGCCTGCCCATGCAAAAAAAAAAAAAAAAAAAAAAGGTGGATTGCCCCATTATCTCCAAATAAATACTTTAATATTTCAGTGTGCATTTCCTAAAAGCAAGGACATTTCCTTGCATAGCCACAGTCCACTTATCAAAATCAGGGAATTAGCATCCAGGCAGTGCTATTATCTAATCGACACACCTCATTCATTCATTCATATTCCAGTGTTTGTCCCAGTAACGTCCTTTATGGTTAAAGAAAATCTCAGATCATGCCTTGTGTTCGGTTGTCATGTCTCTTGAGCTCCTTTGATCTGGAACAGCCCTTGAGTCTTTCCTGGTATTTTGGGACACTGGGGTTTTTGAAAAGTACATGCCAGCTGTTTTGGAAAATGCTCAATAAATTTAATTTTAAAAAGGGAGTCTTCTTAAAGAAAGCTTATGAAGAAATCCAAAGAATGAGTGGGTTCACGGATACAGCAAAATGCATGAAGATGGTCCCTGGAGAACTGAGGCTGGAGAGGTGTTGATTTAGATCAATTCAATTCTGTTCCTGGATCCTGACTGTGCTGGGGTTGTCAGACCCTAGATGCCAGGTGAAGGGTCATCGAGAAAGAGGTGAGACAAGGCATGTCCCAAGCAGGGATCTCAGCCTCAGGGGAAAGAGAGTTGGGGCGCCAGAACTTCTCCTGGGTACAAGCAAGGGCTGGAAGGAAGACATGCTTTTGTGTGGGATGCGTGGTGCCTGCAAACTCCAATGGTGAGCCATCAAAAGAAGGGGCAGTTTTTCCAATGTGACTGTGTGATTGTGAAAACCTGTGGCCGACGCCCCTTTTATCCAGGGTGTGGACAGATGAGTAAAAAGATATGGATAAAAATAAATAAATAATAGGGGGGACAAAGGGTAAAACAAATTGAGTAGATGGAAATCCGAGTGGTCGATGATGAGCGGGAGGGATAAAGGGTCTGGGATGCATGAGGTTTTTCTTTTTTTTTTTATTTCTTTTTTTGGAGTGATGCAAATGTTCTAAAAAAATGATCATGATGATGAATACACAGCTATGTGATGGTATTGTGAACCACTGATTGTACAGCATGTATGGACAGCATGTGTGTGCAGATTTATCAATAAAAGTATTTTCAAATGGAGGGTGGAACACAACAAGCAAACTCACCACCCTCCCCCTGTCTACGTGGGACATGACTCCCAGGGGTGTGGACCTTCCTGGCAACGTGGGACAGAGATCTTGGAATGAGCTGAGACTCAGCATCAAGGGATTGAGAAAACCTTCTCGACCAAAAGGGGAAGGGTGAAATGAGACAAAATAAAGTGTCAATGGCTGAGAGATTCCAGACAGCGTTGAGAGGTTATCCTGGAGGTTATTCTTACGCATTGAATAGATATCACCTTGTTAGTCAAGATGTAATGGAGAGGCTGGAGGGAACTGCCTGAAAATGCAGAGCTGTGTTCCAGTAGCCATGTTTCTGGAAGATGATTGTATAATGATATAGCTTTCACAATGTGACTGTGTGATTGTGAAAACCTGTGTCTCATGCTCCTTTCATCTACTTTATCAACAGACGAGTAAAACATACAGGATAAAAATAAATAATGGGGGGAACAAATGTTAAAATAAATTTAGATTGAAATGCTAGTAATCAATGAAAGGGAGGGGTAAGGGGGTATGGTATGTATGAATTTTTTTCGGTTTTCTTTTTGTATGTTTTCCTGAATAGATGCAAATGTTCCAAGAAATGATCATGAGGATGAATATGCAACTATGTGATGATACTGTGAATTACTGATTATATATGTAGAACGGAATGATCAAAAGTTAAGAATGTTTGCGTTTGTTTGGTATTTAAAAAATTTTTTTTAATTAATTTAAAAAAAAAAAAAAGAGGGTGGGCTGCAAAAACAGGAATAGAGAAGAAAACCTGGCAAAAGCAGCAGGAAGACCTGAGCTGAGTTTTCTGGAACCAGAGGGGAGAAAGGGGGGTTCTCAGGGTTTGTACTGAGTTGAGACAACCGCCATCAGCCCCACACTCGGGAGGGTTCCCTGACGTTAGTGGGATGTCCGGGGTACTTTTATCCTGCTGCCAGTTCTATCCGTCCCCAGGGTAGGTGGCCTTGGGGACAGAGAGCTGAGGTGGCCTCGTCTGAATCTGGACCCCAGAAGGGCCTGCTGGAAGGTGTTTGCGTTCTCGCCAGAGGGTGAGTGTGGGTGTGAGCGGCGGGGGAGGGGGTATCCCTCCAGCGGTATGGACCACGCCCTCTGGAACCAGTCTGGCCTCCTGGGGCTGTTGTTTGCCTCTGAGCAGGGCTAAATCTCTCCTGTTCCTTGTTGAAGCTCTACCTGCCAGCTCCTCAGGTTGCCAAGAAAGGGGGAAAAATGACCGGGAGAACAGGCTGGTCCCTTCTGGAGGGGGAGGGTAGGGGCCTGTGGGGGGCCTGTGGGGAGTGTGTTTGTGAGTATGCAGAGATGAATCCTTTCTTCTCTCCCTGCTGTGTGAAAGGGTGGGGAGGGGGAAGTGAGTGTGGGTTTGACCCAGGTTCAGTAGAGGCAGAGAAAGCTGGAGACCCCGCAGGGAATGGGGTTGCTCAGAAGGAAAACGAATCATAGGCAGAGCCCATGGTCCTAGAGGACCACAGCACCTCCCTCCTTCTGCATTTGATGGGGGTGGTTGGGAAGGGGATACAGGGGTGGTGAAAGGAACCCAGGAAGGTGGGGTGGGGGGAACCCACCTTTAGCCAGAGTGGGTCCTGGGTCCTTTAGAAATGGGGTGGGGCATCTTCCCCAAGAAAAGAGGTGTCACCATATCCTTTCCCAGCCTCCAGCCCAGGCCTTCTCACTTTTCAGCTGCTCTTTCTGTTCCATGTTCTTTCTTTTTCTCCTTCCTTCTGCTGCCCTGGAGCCCTATGGCCTGGGGGTAAACCTGGCTCCCTGAGTCCCAAACCGGATGACCTCGAATTAAATCATGACTTCTTACCTGGAAGACAAGGGAGATGGGGACAGCCCCCCTGCCCTGGGAGGTTTGGGGGTTAAGTGAGGCCACGCAGGTAAGGGATTCTGCAGGGAGTGATGGACAAAGCTGGCTTCCCCTGGCCTTGGCCAGCCTCCTATGTCAGCTCCCCCTTCCCCCTTCCCCTCATTCTTTCCTTTCTTTCTCTGTCTCGTTATTTCCCCCTCCTTCCACCCGCTTTGGTTCTCTCTCTTCTTTGTCTTCCTCTGTTGCTATTTCTGTCCTTCCTCGATGATATGATGTTGGCGAGGGGTGAGCCTCGTTTCATGTCAGGATGCCAGACCGCCGTCAAACTGGTAAACAGCTGAAGGAAGTGGTGGGAGACGAACTTTCCACTGAGGCTGCTTTGAACTTGCCCTTTCCTTGATGGGTCTCCCCTGCCCCTCCCTGCTTTGGAGACTCGGGAGCCAGGACTGGGTCCCGGGGGTGGGGAGGGCAGGCCATGGGGAGTGGGGAGTCCACACCGAGAGGCCACATGGGGCTCCAGCCATCTCTAAGGACTGTCTAGAAAGTCTTAGCAAGGGCTGGAAATAGAAAATGCAGGTGGGAGGAGAAGGGGAGGGACTGGCAGCTGAACGGAGGCTTGGCAGATGCTTCCGTTGGAGAGGAAAGGTCCTGTACCCCGGAGGGGAAGCCTTGCCAAGGAAAGAAAGCTGAAGCCTGTGCCACCACCACCACCACCACCCCCACCCCGGGACTGGCCTTGGAACACCGGAGCCATGTCCAGAGAGCAGACAGGAGCGGAGCTAGGGAACTGAGAAGCTCGAAGGCTCATCCTACCCAAGCCTTCTCCAGGTCCCACCCCCTCGGGCTCTGAAAATGTCTAGAGGATGCATCATGAGGCCTGAAGCATGCAATGTCTCTCTGGCTGAGGACCCAAATCAGTCAGCCCAGACGTGTGAACCTGGATGTCCTCAGGGGGCCACATGGAGGGGCAGGTAGAACTCCAACTCTGGGTGCAAATACCAGCCACGCCAGGATGAGCTAAGGGCCCTTGGAGAAACTTCAGACCTTCCCGAGCCTTAGTTTCCTCAACTGGAAGATGGGGGGGCGGGGGGCAATGAGAGTACCTGGAGGGGCTGTTGTGTGAACGAGTCAACAGCAACTCCACGCTATTGTTGCTCATGTCATCTCATCACATCATACCTTGGAGAATCACCTACCCTGCAGGTGGTCACTCCCCCCGCCCCAAACCCTCTTGTTCTCCATCCCTCAATCCCGGCCATCAGCTCTCTGCAGCCTCCTCCCTCCAGGCTTCCCTCCCTCTAGGCTTACCTCCACTGAGCTTTCTAGAGGCTCCAACTCATCGGGTCACCTCCCTACCTTGAAAAACAGTCACGGCTCCCTAGAGGACAATGTCCCAATCCCTGGGCAAGCACAAGACCCTTGGAGAGCCTCCTCGATGGTCCCCCGCAGCAGTCATCAGTCAGAGTGCACCACACTTGCACATGCTGCTGCTGGGAACAGCCCTCACTCTCTTTTCTGCCCAGCAAACTCCTACACATCCTGCAATGGCCGGTTCAGTTGTCCCCTCTTTGGTCAGGCTCGCCCCGACAGACCCTGGCAAAGCTGGTGGCTTCTTCCCCTCTGCCCTTGCAGCCCTCTGAAGCAATGTGGTGGAGTCACACATGAGGAGGGACAGAACTCACCTGTCATCAGCATTGCCCTTGAAAATCCCTTGGGAAAGTTCTCTGGGATACCTTGAGAAGTAGAAAGGAGTCAGAGACCTAAGAGTGTGGATATAATGCCTTTTTTTTTTAATATGAGAAAGGGGGAAAGCAAGAGGTATTTGCATTTGCTCGTATTTGCATCAGAGAAACAAATGTGTTTACCAGGGATCCCGGGAGGAGAGGAAGGGCAGGGTGGATGGGGGAACAAGATTTCAACGGCATGCACTGGAATTTTGGAGTTGTGAACCACGCGATGGATGGATGCAACTAATTTTATTGTATTTTTCTAAGGACTAGAACACCAAAGTCCAGGAGATTTCCCAACTCTGCAAGTGAAATCATTGCCTTGTCCCCGCTACGTGGGACATGACATCCAGGGGTGAAAGTCTCCCTGGCGACGTGGGACATGACTCCCAGAGATGAGCCTGGCCCTGGCACCATGGGATCAACAATTCCATCCTAACCAAAAGGGGGAAAAGAAGTGTAACAAATAAGGTATCAGTAGCTGAGAGTGTTCAGATAGGGTCAAGAGGCTACTCCAGAGGCTACTCTTACACAAGTTTCAGCTAGACATTGCTGCTTACCATGGTTTGCCAAGCGCCAACCAAAACCATTCCTGCCAACCCTAAAGAACACCTAGGGCATTATATAAGATTCTACAAAGGTTCCATGCACTAGGGTAACTTTCTAGAAACCTACAACCTCCAGATGGGTCCCTGAACCAGATAAGTCCTGAAATGCAGAGGGCCCAGCCTCTCCAGAACATCAACTAGTTCCATCCCCCCATCCCATATTATCAACAGCCCTTTCCAACATGAAAAACCTGGAATGGGCATAGCCCAAATACCCCTAAAGAGAAAGATCAAAGATGATGGTGGAGTTCTACAGAGAAGGTAAGATTTAACAAACAAGTATGATTGCTTACCCACAAGGGTTCCACATTGGGGCTTTAGGCTGGGTCGATTCGTGTGCTGCCTGCCAAGCTGTGTGACCTCTGGCTGGTCACTTAACCTCTCTAGGCCTCGGTTTCTTTCTTTATAAATTAAGCATGACAATACCTCCTTGGAGAGCTCTTGTGAGGAGGATATGAGATAACATATGCTCAGCACGTGGCCCGGGTCAGTAAATGCTATTGCCAACAGCAGCTGCAGCATAATTACAGTTATCCTGAGAGCCTGAAAAGAGGAATGGAGAACTCTGACCCACTATCAGCTGTCAGAGACCAGGCAAGTTTGACTCACGGCCTGCCACAAGTGGTCCAGGATGCTGGCCATGACCAATAGCACACAGGAAATCAAACCCCAATCTCTATACCGACCCCAAATAGCTAGGACTTGATAGGTTACTGACAGCTTCCCTGATTATCGCCTCCACTTCCAACTTGCCATCCGCCAGAGAAAGCCAAGGACGTGTTTCTGACTGATGATGTGGGCAGCCCCCCTCCAGCTGCCCCAGGTCAACTGCCTCCAAACAGGACACCCCTGATGTCTTCCCTTTTTTCCACTGTTAAGCTTTCCTGTCTGCCTTTGAGTCTCTGCCGAACACAAGTGATGATGGCTGGGTCCCTTGCTGGCCATGACAAGCTCTGAATAAACAGCCTGTTTTTGTTCTCACCAGGTGTTCTCCATTTATTTTCATAGTTGTCACCACCCCCTGCCCTGTGGCACACCTGAGGACGAACTGCCACCAATTCCTAATCTCTGGGTCAGTCCCCCCAAGGCCAAAGACCACCTTTTGTTCCTCTCTGTGTTTCCCGGGCCCCAAATGAGTGCCCCAGCAGTTAGTGACCTTATATTCCCGAGTCCAGTATCCAACGTGCCTCAGGCACCCGAGCAGCAGATGGGCAGACAGGCTGGTGTCTCCAGGTCCCAGAGCCAAGCTGGAACTCTGGCTGTGCCCAGCAGTGTGGCTCCAGTGGGCACAGGGATGGGAACAGGTTTCCACTGGGAGTTCAGGGGTGAAGCCTACAGACCCCAAAGCTAGATGGACTGCATTTAAATCCCAACGTGGTCAACTTTTAGCTGTTCAACTTGGGGCATTTTACTTACCTTCTCTGGGCCTCAGTTCCCTCACTGAATTAACTGAGTTGGTACAAGAATTGGCTGCCATCGGCCTCTCCTCTCATCCAGCTGGACCACCTTTACTTACACAGCTGCAGGGCCAAAGCAGGCCCTCAGGAGCTATGGGGTTTCCTGACCAGTCTTCCTTCGTGCCAGCCCCTCCACTTCCATGCCCAGCTCCTACTCATCTTGTACAACTTGGCTCAGATATTGCCTCTCCAGCTGGGTCAGGGGCTCTCCTGGGCCCCATAAACACTGTGCATCACTCTCACACTTTCCTTGCAGAGCCGTAAAACTGCTCCATTCTCAGATGTAGAGATCTGCCCCCGCCCCTACAAATCAATGTTTCTGGAATTGGGCTGTGTCCACTTAACCACTCTGTTTCTTTTTCTCGTCCGGATCTTTGAGGCATGCTGTAACTCAAGGTCTCCTAACAGTTGAGTGTAAGAGCATGCTTGCGTTTGTGACCTCCCTATCAGGCTTGCAGCTCCTTTGGATCAAAGCCTGGATGTCATCCATCCAGGGACCTGGCCCATGTCAGTTCTGCAAGCAACTGGTTTGAGTGTCCTGGAGGCAGAGATGGGGCAGTCCTGGCAGGGGATCTTGTAGTCACTCTTCTGGCCACAAATCCTCAGAAAGTCCCCCTCTGTGAGTGCCATGGTGCCCCCAGGCTGCCCAGGGGCTGGGAGGGAGCAGGAAGAACATCTCAGAGATTCTCCAATTTCTCCTGGACTGGTGTGTGGAGTTGGGGGGGGGGGGGGGGACAGGGGCAGTGGGGAGGCGGTTCTGGTGAGGCTGGAGAAGTGACTGGAGGTCTCCGAGGGCAGTGTGGGTCATGGCCTTCCTAGCTGAGCCAGGGGTGGGCGTGGGGGTGGGTGGATGGTGACTCGGTGGCTCCGAGGGCCCTTTGACCAGTCCTTGGTCTCGGTGCCCTTATCTTTAAAAAGGAGAGGTGCCCTTTCCGTGCCCCCCCTCCAGCACCAATACTCTAAGACCCCGTGGACTGCTGAATCTTTTCTTCTCCCCTCTCTTCTTTCAAGAGCGCATATCGCTATTGATTAATCGACCAGTGAAGGGGAGCTTTTATTGCCAAACCTCTAGCCCTCTACCAGGTACTTCCTTCTGTTGTAAGCACTTTATAGAGAGGTTCAGAGACGTGAAGCGGCTTGCCCAGGGTCACACAGCAGGGACAGGTGGGAGCTGGGATTTGAATCCAGTCTGTCTGACAAACCATCCGCACCATCCGTTCCCACCACCTGGCTGGGACTCCGTCCCCACCCCAGGAGTGGCTCCTCCCCTAGGAATCGCCCCCCGCATGGGGCCCGGGGAGGGCTTAGAGGGCAGCAGGAGGAGGCGGCAACCACATCCTGTGGCGGTTGTGGGGGGGGCAGCGCTGGCTCTCTCGGTCTCTGGGACAGGTGAACCTAAAACAGGCCCCGCCCACCCCCAGGGGGCGGAGTCTAAAGCCCCGCCTCCTGGTCACAGCGCCGCCGCCAGGAGCCGGGGGGAGGAGACTTGCCCAGCCCCCCTCCCGGCCCTGCAGGCCGGATTCCCCTGCGTGATTCCCGCTAAATCCCCTCCGTATCCCTCAATAGCCACCAGCTTCAGCTGGGCTAATTCCGGGCAGGTGAGCTCCCGGTCTCTGGGGGCCGCCGTTCCTCTTCCAGGCAGTTCTGAGATAAACCCCGCGGCCCTAGCCTGCCCGGCCGCCGGGGGCGGGGGGGGAGGGGGGAGGTTTGGGGGGCTGTGGGGTGCAAATCGGAACTTGTTCAAGGGTGCAACCCCGGCCCCCTGGAGCCAGGGCTGGGGTGGAGCAGAGTAGCTGCTGCACGCTCCCAGGTTTCTGCTTCCCTGTCTGTCTGTTGCCTCCAGGGGACCCGGCCCTGGGCTGTCTTGTCTGTATAGCCCCTCTGTCCTTTCCAGAGCCAGGGCCGCAGTAGGTTTTCCAGTTCATGCTAACATTTTCAATGCGATGGACAGAGCTGCCCTCCCAACACACACACACACACACACACACACACCAATGCACACACACCAACAGGCACACACACCAATGCACACACACACACCAGTGCACACACATGTGCGCTGCAGCTTGGGTTCTACATAATTTCAAGGACTTATCACTCCACTCTCTGGTTGCATTCAGCAATTTGGTTTAATCTCAGGAGACTTGGGACGGGACACCAGAGCCTGGCCTGAGCCCTCAGGCTTCTCTCCAGGGACACGGGCCCAGGTCGCCAGCTCTGAGTGTCGTTGCACATTCACATGCTCATTGCAAGCTTCCCGGCCAGCTCTGCAGATGGTGGGACTCATGGCTTCATGCAGCCTCTGAGCGGGCACCTTGAAGACATTACTGTGGTCCTGTCACCCCCCACCACCCTCACCCCCGGGTGGGGCCTGGGTTCTCGCCTATGGGGTCTGGAGCAGGGGGCGGGCCAGGCCACCTTTGTAAACCTCAGGAAGCTCAAAAGAAGGACCGGGGGTCCAGGGACAGTCAGTGCCCAACGGGACTGTGCCCAGTGGGCTCAGCGGGTCTCAAGAGGCAGGGCTGGCCTCCTGCTTGCTGTCAGCTGGCCGTGCCCGGAGAAAGCTGTACTCCCAGGCTGGGGACAGCTGCTAACTTTGAAGGAAGGCCCGTGTCAGCCAGTGTGCCACCTCTGTCTGTAGCACGTGGGGCCACCTGGGCAGTACTGGGACAGAGGTGTTTCCACCCCGCCTCCGAAACCTGAGCCTCAAGCTGCCTGACATTCAGAGAATCAAAGCACCAGACACCCAAGAATCACCCCTCCATGAAGCCTACCAAGAGGTGGCCCACACTCTGCTTGTTTACCTCTTGAGACGGGGAGCTCACTACCTGTCGGAGGCAGCCCTCTCCATCTCCGGTCTGTTGGTTGGGGCTGGGGGAGGGCTGGGCCAGCAGGTTCTTGCTGGCTACCAGGAGAGGGCATGCTGGATGGAGAACGAAGGGTGCAGGGTATGGAGTTTCCTTTCTTCTCCTCAGGGGAGGCCTCTGGGCCCCAGAGAGGATAGCATAGGAGGAAAGGGGTCAACGGGGCTCAGCCTAGGATCCTCCAATGTCATCGTAGTCATCATTGTCCGTGGAGCTGGCCTGGGGGCTTGGGGACCCTGTGGGGTCGGGAGGCTCAGGTCAGCTGAAGGCACAGTCATTGCCTCTGCTTGACTGATGTGTCCCATGGGACAGAGCCGAGCAGGCTCTGACCCACCCACCCCCACCCCTGCCATGCCCCCGTGATGCCATCTGAAACCATTCATTACCCAGTCTGCTGCCTTCCCTCTCTCTAGAATGCCAGCTATGGGGGCAGAGCGCTGTCCGTCTAGTTTGCAGCTGTAATCCCCGTGCTGGCATTTGTACATGACGGATGATGGAATCCTGGAGCCCCTCTGCTATAACACATTCTCCCAAGGGGGGTATCTGGCTGCTTCTGCTTGAATGCCTCCATTAATGGGGAGCTCACTCCCTTCTCAAGGCCACCTGCTCCTGTCCTATCCCCATCCACTTTTCCTACTTTCTCATATATCCTTTTCCCTCTCTCTGTCTCGCCTTCCATCCCTTGGGCTGATACAGCCAACCGATCCAGAGCCCCACCCACCCACCCATTGACTCCCAGGATCCTTCCCCCCCGATGCCCCCTCCACGGGCACCTGGACACGCAAACTGCTCCGCTGAAGGCGGCTGGGGTGGCGGCTGGAAGTTCTGGTACCACTCCCCAGACGAGGTGCTGGAAGTGTCATCAGCCGAAGGCCCTGCTGGAAACCCCAGAGCCAGTCACCCTCTGGCAGGAGCCAGCCAGCTTGCAAACTGCCAGAGTGGGGGAGGCCCTCACGGTTCCGGGAACCCAAGTCCCTTGCTTGACAAAAAGGGAAGTGAAGGCCCCAAGAAGGAAGAAGACTTGTCCGAGGTCACATAGCAAGTGACTGCAGAGCTGGGACCAGACATCAGCCTGCTCAGAGGAGCCCTGGGACTTCCAGCTCTTGCAGGGTGAGGCTTTGGGGGAAATTTTGAGAAGTGTCCTGGGCCCAGCTTACTTGAAAGAGGCACCTGGAAGCCAGCCAGCTCCAGGCTTGGAGCCTGCTCCAGGAGGGGGCTCCTCTCCAAAGCAAACTCTTGGGAGGTCCACGGAGGTGGCCTGTTGCTGGTGCTGCTGCAGTAGTCCTCGCCGGAAGACGTGCTGGACCCACAGCTGCTTCTTGGGCGGTGCTGAGGGTCCAGGGATGGGGGTTCTGCAATGCAATGTCCAGGGGTTGGCAGGAGGGACTTGGAGGCATGGACCTCTTCAAGTCCTGGGCCAAGAGAGAGAGACTGGTGAGGACCAAAATGCAATGCAGCAACAGGGCTTTGGGTTAGACTTGAGAAAGAACTTACTGCTGCTGGAAATATGTTGTTAAGGGAGGTTGCTGCTGGTGCCTCTCAAAGTGAGCTGAGCTACTAAGTTCACACACCGTGCTGGCATTTAATCACCCCCTCCATGTCTCTCCCCAGCCTGATTCACCTTCCTCCAAAGGGGGCATCTGGAACTTTCTCTGCTGGATCTCCTGATCTGTGACCCGGTGCCGCTGGGAATCTGCAAGCAGAGACAGCAGTGGGGAGGGGTGAAAGCTCAACCTCCTTGTCCCTGGAGCCTGGAGGAGGTACTGAGGTTCCTCCGGGGTTGGGAGGGTGTGTCTGAGGCTGAATAGGGTGGGGGAGGGAAGGATAGGACAACCTACTATAGCCCTTTCCATCAAATCCCAGTTCATACTTGGCTGGACTCATGCTTATCCTGAAACCAGCAAGGGGACAGGCTGCAGCTGCCCCTCCCTGCTATGTGGGAAAATATTAAGAGTCCTGGGTTCTGGTGTCATGCCCTGGCAGCTCTGGGCAAGAAGATGCCAGAAGCATTCCCCTTCAAGGAGCCTTCCCAGATTGGAAGCTCCATGTCACCTTCAAGTTTCAGAGTCAGAGAGATTTGGATTAATAGGTTCTTACGAACTTGAGTCTCTGGGATCCTGGGGTCAGTTCTTTTAAACCTTGGTGTTCTAATTTGCTAGCTGCCGGAATGCAACACACCAGAGAAGGATTGGCTTTCAATAAAAGGGGATTTATTTTGTTAGTTCTTCAGAGGAAAGGCAGCTAACTTTCAACTGAGGTTCTTTCTTACATGGGAAGGCACAGGGTGATCTCTGCTGGCCTTCTCTCCAGGCCTCTGGGTTCTAACAACTTTCCCTGGGGTAATTTCTTTCTACATCTCCAAAGGCCTGGGCTGAGCTGTGAGTGCAGAGATGAAGTATGCTGAGCTACTTGGGCTGTGCGACGTTGTGCTCTCTCATTTAAGCACCAACCAATTAAATCAAACGTCATTCATTACAGCAGGCACGCCTCCTAGCCGACTGCAGATCTAATCAGCTACAGATGAGGTTCACGTACCATTGGCTCATGTCCACAGCAAGAGAACTAGGTGCCTTCATCTGGCCAAGCTGACAACTGAATCTAACTACCACACTTGGCATCGCTGATATGTCTTCTCAATATCATAGCATTTTGGGCTCTTGGAGTCTTTTGAATCTTACACTCCTAGGCTTGGAATCTCAGGTTGTAAGGATGCCTCACTCCTGTGGCTCCTGAATGCTGGCCCATGGGTTGGCTGAAATGGAATCATCTGGAAGCCAGAGGTCCCAATTCAGCAGGTGGAGCCCAAATGACTAGCTCTTCTCTGGTACCCGTTTCCCCCCTACCCTAGAAGATCTTCTGGCCTCTACCTGGTCACATCCCCGCCCAGGAGAGAAGCTTCATTTCCCCGCCTCTCTGGCAGCCAGTGTAGTTTAAGTTCTGGCCAATGGAACATGAGTAGAAGTGCTGTGGGCATCTCCAGGGTGCCCTCCTTTCCTTTCTCTTCCCCCCGCCCAGGTGGCACGTGGCCCTGACGGTGAGTCATTCTGAGCCACGTGAGTGAGGGCACCACCTTCCGGCTGGCAGAGCAGCAAGGAGGAAGGAGCCTGGGCCCCTGCCACCTTCTCAAGGGCACTGTCATTCGGGGGTTCTCTGTCACACATGGCCAAACGCTCATCTTAATTTATAGAGGTGCGTGGTGGGGCATGGGGATTGGACTTGTTGACCAGCACCTGAGCGATTCCATAAGGGGTGTCGGATTCTCTGGTCTGGTCCGCTCTCCCACCATCGCCCCAGCCCTGCCTCTAGCACAGTCTTGCCTCTCCCTAACCCGCAGGAGGCAGGGAGGAGAGCAGGAAAGCCAGGTGAGATGTGAGAGCCAGAGTGAGAACAGTACGGGGGCTGGGGGAGAAGGGGTCAGGCAGGGCAGGAGGGGTGCAGAAGGCGTGTGAGTGTGTAAGAACCCATCAGATATTCTTGCAAGCAGTGGGGACAACCAAATCAATAGGCTGAGCCGTCGATCTTGGGGTTCGCCCCTATGAAACTTATTCCTGCAAAGGACAGGCTAAGCCTACTTAAAATTAGGCCTAAGAGTCACCCCTGGAGAACCTCTTCTGTTGCTCAGATGTGGTCCCTCTCTCTAAGCCAACTCAGCCGGTGAACTCATTCTCCTTCCCTGCTACGTGGGACATGATTTACCAGGGAGTGTAAATCTCCCTGGTAACGTGGGACAGAACTCCAGGGATTTTCTGGGACCCAGCATCATGGGATTGACAAAACCTTCTTGACTAAAAGGGAAAAGAGAGAAATGAAACGAAATAAAGTCTCAGTGGCTGAGAGATTTCAAACAGAGTTGGGAGGTTATCCTGGAGGTTATTCTTATGCATTATATAGATACCTCTTTTTAATTTATGGTTTATTGGAGTGGGTGGAGGGAAGTACCTGAAACAGTTGAGCTGTGTTCCAGAAGCCTTGATTCTTGAAGATGATCATATAAAGATATAACTTTTACAATGTGACTGTGTGATTGTGAAAACCTTGTGTCTATTGCTCCTTTTATCCAGGGTATAGAAAGATGAGTTTAAAAAATTGATAAAAAATAAATAATAGGGGGGATGGAGGTAAAAGAAATTGGGTAGATTGAAATACTAGTGGTCAATGAGAGGGAGGGGTAAGGGGTCTGGGATGTATGAGTTTTCTCTTTTTCTAGAGTTATGCAAATCTTCTAAAAATGATCTTGGTGATGAATACCCAACGGTGCGGAGATATTATGAGCCGTTGATGGTACACCATGCATGGACTGTATGTCTGTGAAGATTTCTCAATAAAAAATATTTTTTCAAAAAAAGAACCCATCAGAACTGTGCCTCTCACCGACTCCCTCCCACGTGACACACCATTAAGTGAAAGTTGGGGCCCAGCCATGAGAGCCAGCACAGCCAGAGACAAACATGGGAGGGAAGGAGGTAGGAGAAGACACGTGGAAGGGAATTCCGTCCATGGAGCTCTCTCTTAGAGTCTTTGACAGCTTAGACGTAGGACCATCTCCAGTCAACCCAACAAGTAACCAGGGGGAGGATTCCACCCAGGTCATGATGGGATCTGCCATGTGGGGTCTGCTGAAGGTTCCCTGGCCAGCTGAGCCCACCCCTGGGGATGGACGGTCTCTTGGAGCCCAGGGCCAATCACTCACTGTAGAAAGTGGTCAGAGCCACGGGGGGCTGGGTGCCGAAATCATAGTTCTCGTAGTCTGAGTCCGAGCCAGAGTCCAAGTGTTCGGAGGGTGGAGTCTGGACTTGGATGGGCAGCATGGGAACTGGGGAGAGAAGAGAGCGGGAGGCATGGCAAAATGGCGGGCGGCAAGGCACAGGGAGAAGGGGCAGGGAGCGTGGATGGTGGGGAAGGGAGGCAGAGCGGCAGGAGAGAGCCAGGTGGCCCATCCCTTCCAGCCAGCATTGTCCGGTCTGGATCTTCCAGCCCCCTCTCCACCCCCATTTCAAATATGGGGAGCTAAATAACCTTTGCTTATTTAACACGACATCTACTATGTGCCAGCCACTATTCTAACATTGGCAAGCGTGGTCTCGTTTAATTCTCATATGAACTCGGTGAGGTGGGTCCAACTGAGGACCTACCCCCAATGGAGGAGGTTTCTCACCCCCATTTCACAGGTGAGATAACTGAGGCACTGAGTGTTAATCACCTTGCCCATGGAAGTGGGTAGCCTGGTCTTAATGTCCACACCAGGCTACTCAATGAGCACCTGCCTAGCTGTGCTGGATGCAGTGCTCATATTATCCTCTCAAATATAAGGATATGGTGTGCAAAGACTGCTTACAATATTTGGCTGAGCTTTGCACTGCTTTTTGTGCCCCTGAACTTCTTCAAATAAAGGTGGTTTCGCATATGCATAATACAATGGGACTGAATTCGAATTCCATTGGAAGATTTTCAAGAAGTACAAAGTCATATATCCTTGGAAAAAGAGTGATACCATTGTTGTTTTTTCATTTGGAAAATATGAATAAAATTATGTTCCAGGAAAATCTCGATGGTGGGGGCAGGGGGGGGTGCTGACTGAGCCAGGGAGGCTGATTGAGTAGAAAATAGAAAGACGTGATGCTATCACAAATCCATTAGCCAATTAGCAGAATGGAGCTTCCCAAGATGCAAAAAAGCTCTTAGGAGGTACTGCTCCAGAACTAGAAAACCTCAAGCCCTGGGATGACTGAACTGGAAGGTCACCTGCCCATAGAGACCCAGAGAGAGGATGTGACCTGCCCAAGGACACACAGCCTCTAGTTAGCTAGTCCAGGTCTTATCTCCAGCTGGGGCACTGCTTTGATCTAAGCAGAATTGATCTTCCAGAAAGTATACCCTTCCTGTCCTCCCCACGCCCCAGAGGGGTGATGGCCTACCTTCTTCTTTGGGGATAGTGATGAGGACCTCTTGATAGCTATTGACCCCTGCTGGGATGGTGGTGGGTAGGTGCTGATGGTTTACCATCACGGGGTAGGCTGAAGGAGGGGAGGCAGAGGTTCTACAAGTCAATTTTTGGTCCTCTCCCAGGCTACCTGGTTCTGCTCTCACTAAGACTTCCCTTTTTATCCCAAACCATGCACACATTCTTGTCTCCTCCCGTGGGGGCCCCTTGGGTGGAGCCACCTTAGCTGAGCCTCCTGGGAAAATCCTCCCCATCAGGAGATGCTCCACGGGGCGAATGCTGGGTGGGTTCTGGCCAAAGCTCAGAGGCCCCTGGGAAGTCCCACTTCAGGCTTGCTCCTTCCCAGCCCAGGCCTGCCCCATGGCTCCCAGAACTTGCCCCTACCGTATTTTCCTTTAACTTTCAAGAGGGTGAAGCCCAGTGAAATGAGTGAGGCAAGGAGGAGAATTCCCAGGATGATACAGAAGACCAGAAGTATTAGCTCTCGGATATCCTTATCCTCTGTTTTCACTGTCACAGAAGATGCTAGAAAAAAACAAGAAATAGGAATGGGCTTAGACCTCTCCTTGTTCTTCCTATCTCTCCATGCTCTCTGGAGCTGAACCGGTCCCCCTTTTAACCCTCTTCCCTTCCTTTTATCACAATTTCCCATGTGTTTGTAGGTGCCTGGTATATAGTAGGTATTCAATAAATGCAGATGGAATGAGTGAGTGATTGAGTGAATGAATTTACTGCCTGAAACTTTCCCCTGGCCACCAGCCCACAGGGATCTCTCTCCATTTTAGAGTCTTCGGTACTTAGTCTTGGTTCCATGGGCAATTATTGGGCACCCACTGTATGCCAGGCAACAGGCCCTGAGGATACAAATATGACAACATCATCACAGGCCTTGAGGGGTCCTGTCTAGTGGCCAGGCGAACTAGATGACTCAATCCAGGGTGGGCCTTCTGTAATGGAGGGATGGAGAATTAGCAGAACACCTAATTCTCCCTGGGGGAGGATCGAGGCTGCCTTTCCAGAGAAGGTGTTGCTGAGCCACCCCTGGCTAATGAATGCATCTGGAGAGCTGGATCTCCTTTCCCTACCCAGGACCTATCCTTTTACCCAGCCTGGGCTCTGAACGGGCTGGATAGGGGTCCGTGATTGCAGGCTTCCCAGCTCTGCAGCCCCTACTCTGATGGGTCATCCTGCTTTTGCTTCCCTCTTGGCCTCACCCTTGCTGAAAAGAACCCAAAGCACAAAAATGGAGAGAGGGCACCTGCAGCCCTCTGTGGATAAGGGACAGGAACCGTCTCCTGCTCAGTGGGTAAAAGCGGGGATGGGCAGAGCACAGAGCTGGAGAAAGGACAGGCAATGCTGGAATTGGGGGAGGAGTGAGGTCATCCAGGCTGCCTGGGGTGGGGGAGGCCTGGAGGCCAGAGCCTTGGATGCACATTCCAGCACGGCACCCACTGGCTGCCACTTTACCCTCTAAGCCTCACTTCTTCCTCTATTTAAGGGTAAAACCTTCCTCCATGGGGCAGCTGGGAGGGTTGGGAAATGATGGCTCTGCAGGGCTGGGCACAGTGTCCAGAAGATTCTAAACAGGTGGGCTTTTATGCTTATAGCTTCCCATCACCTGGAGGTATCAGACCAGGAATTGGAACAGCTCTGGCTGTCTCCTCCAGTTCTCCTCCTTCCCTACAGGAGTTCGCAGGAGGGCAGGGAGTGGGTCCCTATCGAAAGAATATCAGGATGCATGAGCTGTGGGGCTGCCATGCTGGGGAGGGAGAGGAACACAAGGCCTTGGGAGAACCCGGGGAACAAAGCCATCAGCTACAGGTGGGGCCAAAGGAGGACACGCCAGGGGGGCCCTCTCAATCAGACACACGCATGCACACTCCCATGTACACACCCACACAAGCAAGTGCCCACACCCACGCCTCGGAGAGGCTGGGAACCCAACAACACTCACCTACAGTGACTGGCTGAAGGCTTGCCAGAACTTCAGGAGTGGACAGGTTATGCAAACGCCGGGAACCTATCAGAGAACACTACTCATTCATTCAACCATTTGCTGTGCCCCTACTGTGTGCTGGGAGCTGAGTTCCCATCTAGGGCATGTGGCCAAGGCCACCCCACAGTGAGGAGGTTCTCGTGGATTAAATGCCGGGACAGATCTTTGCTTAGAGGAAGGGGCTAACCAAAGGATTATTGCTTCTCAATGTATGATCTGCTACCGACCACAAATGCCTCTTGCATTCAGACTCCTGTTTGTTCTTCGTGTCAGCCTCAGGAGGTTGGGAACCTGGCCTTACCATCTTTAGCATAACCAGCATTTCCGTTTGGCAGGCAGAGGGCCAGAGTTTACCAAATCCCGTGGTTTTTAGCTGATTTCCCAGCAAATCTGTGAGATGCCTGGTATCAGCAGCCACACATTCCCGGGTGAATGGCAGGGCTGGGGTTCATAACTGGGCACCTCAACTCCATAGAATTGCTAATACCAGGTTTTTCAGGTCTAACGCTCTGACCTTGTCACACCTGAAATCCCTCTGAAATCAGGATAAGGCTTATCACTGATGGCACGCCCAGAGTTTATTTTAGCAGCATCTTTGTTTTTTCCTTTGTTCAGGGCGCATCAAACCATGATGTGATTTATAATCAGTGCCATCTTAGCTTTGGTGAGATACAGTAGAGCCCATGTCCCAGGCTGGGTCTGAGGCTCAGCTGAAATAAGACAAACCAGGTGCTTGCAATACCTTGAGAGGATTAGGTGTGGTAGCGGATGATAATAGTACCATCTCCTAAGATTATCTTACTATCCCTGGCCAGTCCTGGGATGGCAAGATGGTTTCATCTGCCAAGCCCATCCCAATCACCAGGCACCGCTGTGGCACGTTAAGGAAGCCTTAGTAAATATGGGGTTCATGATTCTGGGGCTCAGATGAGGATCTGTGGAAAAGAGTGCCCTGTTCAATCAGGAATGGGTGCCTGGGTGCAAAGGAAATGGTGACCCTTAACCCAATATTTGCCCTTCCCGATCGAGTCTTAGCCATGGTCTTTGGGTGGCAAGCTTTTAGGGCCGGGATCCCGGTGGAAATCCTGATCTGAATCTGGGAGTGGGTGGGGGTGGGGGTGGGTACCTGAGCAGAGGACTCGGGCTGCCCGCGACTGGCTGCAGAGATTGGAGTTGTTGAACCTCCAGCTGCAATCGGAGAGTTTGGGCTCCTCTCCTCGGCATGAGTAGTACATCCTGCCCGGCAGGGAGTGGGGCAGCCCCTTGGGCATTTCCGTGGGGGTCCCACAGCCCAAAGCTCGGCAGAGCACCTCGGCCTCCGGCTGGTACCACTCACTGTCACACACCGTGTTCCAGACCCCCCGATAGTGGACCTCCACTTGCCCCTCGCAAGGGTCAGTGCCCCCAGTCAGACGCCAGGACTGGTGCTCTGCAGGGGAGGAGCGTGGAGGGAAGGGCAGAGTCAGGTCAGATCCTTTGGACCACAACCCCCGCCAGCCGGGACCCATGGATGCTGGCATCCGCTGCCATAGCAACAGAGGCTGTGCATCCTTCCTCCCGTGCCTCTCTCTCATCTGATGCATCCGCTCTGACCCTGCTGCGGTACCCTCCATCCCTGCTACTCAGAGTGTGGTCCAGAGACCAGCAGCAGCTCAGCATCGCCTGGGATCTTGTTAGAGATGTAGAATCTTGAGTCCCACCCCAGCGCTACTGAATTTGAATTTGCAGTGGTACTGAATCTGCCACTTGACCCCCTCCCACTTGAGAAGAGTGTCCCCTCTGGGGTCACCACCTCTAGGAGGCTGCCAGGCTTATCTCTCCGGCTCTGGATTGCCTGCTGTCTCTAAACTGGACCTGGCTGCCTTTCCTGGGGCATCTGCCACTTTTGCTCCCTAAACCGTTTTGATCAGGGCCTCCTCTTCCCTCTTCCACTGTGCCCTCCCCAGGGCAGGGTCCATCTCTCCAGCCCTGACTCCAGGCTGTACCCAACAGATCCTTGGTAAGCGCCCGTGGGTGACCCCGGCTCCGCGACGCAGCCCGCTGACCTGAGCACACCACGCCCGCGTCCTCCTTGTGACCACAGTACTTGTTTCCTGGAAGCCCTGGGCAATCCCACAGGAAGGCCTCGGTCCCGGAGCAGTTCACCTCGTCCCGGTGGATGGGCCCCTGGCCAGGGGCGAAGTGCAAGCCTGGCACAGCCTGCACGGCCCAGCCGCAGCCCAGCTGTCTGCACACCACGTGCGCGTCCTCCAGGTCCCACGTGTCATCGCACACCGAGCCCCACGCGCCGTGCTCCAGCATCTCCA
Organism: Tamandua tetradactyla; assembly: GCF_023851605.1. Classification (NCBI taxonomy): domain Eukaryota; kingdom Metazoa; phylum Chordata; class Mammalia; order Pilosa; family Myrmecophagidae; genus Tamandua; species Tamandua tetradactyla. The sequence goes on from NC_135335.1 coordinate 14,103,887, forward strand.
CGCGCCCGGCGCACGGGCTGCCGCCACCCGCCAGCCGCAGCGCGCGGTTCTCTGCGGGTGGGAGTGGGGGTACCACGAGGGGAGGAGTTTGTGGATGGTGGGGGCAGAGGTGAAGAAGGGGCGTGTGCGTGTGTGTGTTTGGGGGGGAGGCGGATGTCGGGACTGGGCAGATAGCCCTGGGCGAGGCTGTGGACCCGTTAGGATTGGCGGACAGGTCAGGACTGGGGGCCCAGGGGCGGTGCTGGGTAGCTGGTGGGGGTGGGGCCAGGGTGGGGGCGGGGCCAAGGCCCGTGGGAGGGATTGAGGGTGGGGGTGGTGAAGACCCCGCAGGATTCCTGGGGCTTGAAGCTGGGCACCCAGTGGGCAAAAGCGCTGATCTAGTGAGAGGGATTAGAGACCTGGGAGCACAGGTGCGGGCAGGGGAGCACCTGGCTGGTTTAAGTAGATGGCGGAAGGGGCGGAGGGCAGAACCAGTCAGCGGCATTAGAGACCGGGTTTGGACTGGGGACCAAATGGGCAGATCTGGAGGCCAGATAGGAAAAAAAAAAAGGGCGATGCAATGCCCCTGTTCTCTGGGGTGGGGATCAGTTGTGTTTGTGTTTGGGGTGAGAGGTGGGTTGGAGGTCTCCAGGGCGAGGTTTGCGTCCAGTGGCCATGGTTGGGGACAGGAGTGAGGCGCAGTGATTGAAGGCCCGGGGGGAGGGGGCGGCAGGACAGACGGGGGCGGGGGGCGGGAAACGGGTGCCTGGTGGCGGGTGCGCGGGGCGTTGGGCTCCTACCTGCGCAGGTGACCCGGACCGGCTCCCCGTCGCTGCTGCACGCGTGGTCCACCACCTCGCAGAGCCGCCACTCGGCGCTGCTGCACCAGACGGCGGGCGCGGGGGTCTCGCTGGCGTTCCCCGCCACCGGCCAGGACAACCCGAGGGTGGGCAAGGCCCCCCGAGCGTCCGGCCCGGCCCCGCCGCAGCCCAGCGCGCGACACACGGCCTCGGCGGCGCGGCCGTCCCAGAGCGTCCCGCACGCGGGCTCCCAGGTCTCCTGCAGCCGGACCTCCACCGTCCCGCTGCAGCGGCTGCTCCCATTCACGAGGCGGACCCCCAGCTGCTGCCCTGGAAGCGTTGGAGTCAAGAAAAAGAGGAGCTCGGAGATGAGGCTAGAGATAACCCTAAGATGGGTTATGGGGTGACAGAACCGGGAGCCAAGTTCCCACCCTCCCATCTCCCCTGCCCCTGGCTCCAGGGACGCCCTTGCATGAAAGAAGGGCAGAGTTATGAGTTCGAAGGCCCTGGCACAGTGGGTGCTCCGCCTCCCAGGCCCCTCTGTGGCTCTGACAGGGTGCTGTCGTGGGGACTGCTAAAGTGACAGGGGACCTGGGGGATGGACGGGGGAAGACAACTGGGGATGGTGATGGCATTGAAGCTGGGCTGCTTCTGCTGCTGATGGGTCTCCCTCCACCAGAGCCCTGCCTTTGGGGCCCACTTGTCCACGTTTGCCCAGAATTGCACCCCAATGCCTACATGAGTTTGCACAGAATAGGTCCTTAATAAATATCGGTTGTCAACGAAGAGCCCATCTGGCGGGACCCTGCTACCCTCACCAAGGGTTCTCTACCATATTCTCAATAAATCCCTTTAAAGTGCTTGCCAAAGAATTGCCCAAGTGGGTGACATTTTATCAGCAGCCTCAGAAAGATGGTAATTCTAAGATTTCAAAGGGAAATCTTCCAGTGGCCTTGATTTTTTTTTTTTTTTTTTAACATGGGCAGGCACCGGGAATCGAACCCAGGTCCTCTGGCATGGCAGGCAAGCATTCTTGCCTGCTGAGCCACCGTGGCCTGCCCAGTGGCCTTGATTCTTGAAGATGATTGTCTTAAGATAGAAGGTTTTCAATGTGACTGTGGGATTGTGAAAACCTTGTGTCTGAGGCTCCTTATATCCAGGGTATGGACAAATGAGTTAAAAAAAAAAAAAAAAAAAGAGGATAACAATAAATAAATAAATAATAGGGGGGAACAAAGGGTAAAATAAAATGGGTAGAGGGAAGCACTAGCAGTCAATGAAAGGAAGGGGTAAGGTTTATGGTGCGCTTACGTTTTTTCTTTTGCTTTCTTTCTCTGGAGTGACGCAAATGTTCTTAAAAAGTGATCAGGGTGATGAATACACAACGATATGATATTGTGAGCCATCGGCTGTACGCCATGTATGGAATGTACATGTGTGAAGAAGGAACTTAAAAAAAATTAAAAATAAGGGGAATCGAACAGTGGAAGTTCAGGCATTGTTGCTAGGAAGGAAAATGTTGTGTGAAGTCAGGAAGCCTCCTTGGTACCCTGAAAGTCAATTTCTCTATTTCCAATTACCCTGTGCGACCACCTACTTCATCTTAGGAAGCTGAACCCAGAACCCCAAGAAGATTGTTTCCTTACCTGGCTCCAAGGCCTTGTTCTCTGCCCTGCTGGTGTTGAGCTGGCCTGATGGGGATGGAGACAAGTGACCTGCAAGAAACCAGCAGTTGCCGTGGTGGGTGAGTGAACTCAGGTATGGCGGGTGAGGCAGGGGTGCCACAGAAGCAGCGTGGCTGGCAGAGGTGCTTTCTGGAGCCCTTTCTGGGAAAGACACGTTCCTGAGCCTTGGATGCATTTGCCTCCCTTTAGGATGGAGAAAATCCTCAAATTTGGAGTTGTAGCAGCCTCTCAATCTTTTGGTAAAGCAGAGAAGAATGACTGTGGATTGAGGGGGAGGTCAAACCCACTTCACCTCCCCCAGCTAGAGTCCCAATGCATTGAGCAATAGCACTCAGGAAAGTATGGCGAGGCCAACAGGAGAGAATATTTGTAAAATACCTAACATACAGAAGAATCTAAAAGAGATGGTTCTTATTAGGATGAGCAATTTGGCTTGGAGATTTGTTTGAGCATTGCTTATCAGACTTGAGAACAATTGACACATTTTGGGTTGGGAGCCATTGGATGGCCGAGTGCATTCCAACACTGAGAAACTATCATTTGCTGAGAAAATTATGTGCCAGGTCTTTGCATACATTATTTCATTTGTCTGCAACAACCCAGTGAGGTAGGTGTTTGCATTCCCATTTTATAGATAGGAGACAAACGCCCTGAGAAAAGAAACCAATTGCCCATGCCAGACAGCATCCATTTGTTTACTCCAGGGCCCCACCATCTGCTCTGCCCCAGGAGGCTGACCTGTTTGGACTAAATCAATAACCTCCTGGGCTCTTTGGCATCTCTTAGGTTCAGCCAATGGGGGGCCCCAGCAGAGGTGGGAGGGAGGGAGAGTGAAGTGAAGATGTTTATTCTGCCAGCTCTGTCTGTGATCACCCTTGGGCAGGCTCTGTCTCTCATCTGAAGTCCTCTTAAAGTGGCTTCCCCTCCACGACTGTATCTTCCCAGCTTCCCTGGCCTGATCTTCTTGGACGCAGGGTGGCATCTGCTCAGTTGCATCCAGCCCCTGGTTGATGCGTTATCCTTTGTAAACAGCCCCTTCATAAATTAGCATCCTTAGAACTCTCCTCTATTATGTCCTGTTTCCTGTTGAGACCCCCCGACCAATAAAACATAGCCCGAGCCATCCAGGAAGCAAGAGACAGATTCAGGATTCAAACTGGCTTCAAGGATTCATTGCTCCACTTTGGGCCAGGATGCTCGGTTTGCAGAAGCACGAAGGCAGACTGTAGCAGGGACGGTTGTGCTCACAAATGAGCTCCTCTCCATTTCCCGGCCTCTCTCGCAGTTAGATGGGGACCACCTGAAGCCTTGGCAGAAGGATGTGGGCTGCTCCTGGGTTAAAGCCCTTAAGGGCTGGTGAGTCTCTTCCATCTTTTCCTCCCTGTTGTTGACCCCTTAGAAGCCATGTGATCTGGATGCATAACTACGAGATCGTGAGTGAGAAGCAAGACTTAAGCCTACTTATAATTAGGCCTAGGAGTCACCCCTGGAGAACCTTTTTTGTTGCTCAGACGTGGCCTCTCTTGCAGCCAACTTGGCAGGTGAACTCACTGCCCTCCCCTCTACATGGGACATGACTCCCAGGGGTGTCAATCTCCCTGGCAATGTGGGACAGAACTCATGGGATGAGCCAGGACCTGGCTTCATGGGATTGAGAAAGCCTTCTTGACCAAAAAGGAAAAGAGAGAAATGAGACAAAATAAAGTTTCAGTGGCTGAGAGATTCAAGAGTTGAGAGGTTATCCTGGAGGTTATTCTTATGCATTATATAGATATCCCTTTTTAGGTTATGGTGTATTGGAGTGACTGGAGGGAAGTACATGAAACTGTTGTATTGTGTTCCAGTAGCCTTGATTCTCGAAGATGATTGTATAAAGATATAACTTTTACAATGTGACTGTGTGATTATGAAAACCTTGTGTCTGATGCTCCTTTTATCCAGGGTATGGACAGATGAGTGAAAAAAAAAAAAGAAAATGGATATAAATTAAATAAATAATAGGGGGCAAAGGGTAAAATCAATTGGGTTAGATGGAAATACTAGTGGTCAAAGAGAGGGAGGGGTAAAGAGTATGGTAAGTGTGAGTTTTTCCTTTTTCCTTTTTATTTCTTTTTCTGGAGCGATGCAAATGTTCTAAAAAATGATCATGGTGATGAACACACAACTATGTGAGGATACTGTGAGCCATGAATTGTACAACACGTATGGAACGTATTTGTGTGAAGATTTGTCAATACAAATATATTATTTTAAAAAGGAGCAAGCTTTTATTACTTCAAGCAAGCAGTGTGTGGGATATACTAGTTCCGTAGCCTCGCCTGGCCTGGCTAATATAGAGGCTGCCACATTTTCGCATAGCCTGACCTGGGAAGGCTGCATGGATTCACAACCAGATGAGTGTGGGTCCACGCACACACGCACACACGCACACACACACACACCTGCAGACACAGCCATCCTGCAAGCATCCGTCTGGACGCATATTCTGCAGCCTTATAAAGAATGAAACAGACCCACACAAGTTGGAGGGATTTCCATGCTGTGTTGAATGAGGAAAGTGTTGCATTGCCCATCGCCACTTGCTCCCCGCTGGCTGCCCAGTCTGACCCACTCGGGGGAGCAGACAGCACCCAGAGCTCACATTCCACAGCGATTGTGATATTCCGAGCAAGAGCTGAGACGCACATGAGTTAGGATTCCAGAACCCCAGTGCTCACAGCAGCTGGCCTGGTTTTCCCTATAGTTTTCAATATTTCTGTGCACGCCAGGGAAAGAACAGAAGGCTGGCTGCAGTAGGCGTGTGTGTGTGAGTGTAAGTCTGAGTGTGATCTCGCGCGTGTGTGGTTGAGTTTGCGTGAGCGGGTGACTGTGTGAGTGTGGCCGTGTGTGTGAGTGACTGTGACTCACATAAGTGCCCTACCGCCTTCCTTCCACCCTGCCCTCAGTGCCCAGTTCCTGGGGGTGGGAGGGGGACTCAGAAGGGGTCTCTCCAGATATCGTGGCCACCTCTGCCCTGGCCATGGCGGCACCTATTCTCCCCACTTGACTTTAAATTGGCCACTTTCTTGCTGCGATAAATTCATTTGAAAAGGAGCCTTTACCCTTTCCTGCGAACTTGCTTTGCGGCATTCAGATGCCTGAGCTTAGGGGTATTCATTGCAGAGTTGTTTGAAGGGCAAAACTGGAAACTTGGTGAATGCTCATGTGGGGGACCAGCGGAATAAGCAGCAAAATCCATCTGCAGTGTGGCATCTCCTGCAGCCTTATAAAGACTGAAACAGACTCACCCAAGCTGGAGGGATTTCCATGCTGTGTTGAGTGAGGAAAGCAAGATGCAGAGAAGAGTATATAATATGACACAACTTCTGTAAAACATTGGCCAAAAACTTCCTACAATTCAGCCCCCTATGAACTGCTGGTATGATTATATGAAGATGGAAACAGATATGGGACGACACACTGGATTATTAAAACAGGTGAATTAAGGGATAAGCTTCAGGGGAAGGGGAAAGACAGAGCAGGGCCAGCTTCATGGGGGAGAGAAAGGGGTGGGAAGAAGTGAGCAATTAAAGAAAGAGCTCAAAAGGCTACCCTTTAAAAAGTCACGTGTGGCATGATTCCATTGATATAAAATTAGGTGCTCGTGTAGAGGTGCGAAAAATAAGAAAACATTAAAGCGTGAAACAACTTTCGTATTGATTGCCTACAATAAAAGGTAACTGTAAAAATGAATCTGCCAAAAATAAAGCCATGTTAGATGTGAAAAGACACAGTGTTGCCTTGATAGGATCAGAAGGAATGATACTGGAAAATAATCACTCTTCTCACCACGTGATTCGGTATTCTTTGATGCTCAGTTCAATTTACCAACTGAAATAAAATTGTGTGCTCCTGCCCTCCTTAAAAATCGCCTTGAGCTGTGCCCCACATTCTGGAAAGTTATGGACCAGGAGAGGAAGGAAGGAAGCAGAGTTACCTTCAATTGTTGATGTGCTGTGCATGCTATGCCCATTTTCTCAGGCTCTGTGCAAGGAAGCCTTCCATCAATGTTTTCCTTCTTTAGGTTCTCACAAAGTCTCCTATGCTGTGTTTTCCCTGAGGGTCTTCAGGATTCCCTGGGGGAGGTCCTGACCCCTCTGAGGTGGGGCGAGGGCGAGGAAGAAGCAGTGGGAGTAGGAGGTTGGGGAAGCTACCTCCAGCCCAAGCAAGAGACAGGCTTTTCCAGGCCACGCCCAGGCAGAGAACGCCCCCACCCCACCCCAGAGGAGACAGGGCCGCCCCCACGGAATTCTGAAGACCCGCAGGGAAGACGCAGCATAGGAGACTTTGTGAGAACTGAAAGAAGGAAAACATTGGAAGGCTTCCTTGCACAGAGCCTGAGAAAAAGGGAAGTGACCCCTTTCTGCTATCACGCAAGGCCACTGAAAGTTGGAGGTCTTGGGGAGGGAGGAGACCTGAGCACTGGTGAAAGGGGAAGCGTTTGCCAAACTGGTGCCCCGACAGGCCTGTCTGGTGTCACAGCAAGCACCGTGAGAACATGTTCAGACCCTTCCACTGGGGGGCAGCTGGGGATGCCCCTTCCTAGGGACACCCAGTGCAGGCATCTGGTAAACCCCAGCAACACCTGCAGGCACCTGCTGCCTCTTGGCTCTAGCAGTTGAGCTGAGAAAACCACAGGTGCATAATAAATGCTTCCTGGGTGGATGATGGATGAAGAGATAATGTCTATGGTGGAAAATCTGGGGCAAGGGAGGGAGGACAATAAAAACAAAGGATGGGATTTAGAAAGAGCAGGCGTGGGCGATGTCACATGCCTCAGTGACCAGAGACACATTTAAAAAATATCAGTGGAGAGTGTTTGCCAGTCCTTATGTCAACAGCCTTAAAAAAAAAATCAATAAAAAACTGAAGGCCGCTAGCTGAAATGTCCAAAACTGATTGGAGGGATGGTGAGGAAAATACAGTAGAATCTTGTTTTATACAAATGCAACACACATGAATTCAGGTATCCACGAGAAAAATAAGAACACAGAAAGAGAAATAAATTTAAAAAAAATTATTTCTATGATTAATTTTGCTTACATATTGCTACTAGATTGTTTATTTGCCTTGTTTATTAAAAATGTGTGCTAGGTATGGTCATATAAGAAATGCTTATTAAATAGTGGGGTTCACTATTGTGGGTGATTTTCAACTTAACGCCAGGTTCTGGTGTAAAACGAGGTCCTACTGCACAGCACATTAAAAATACTGCGAAGAGGGGGTGCAAAGGTAGTTCAGTGGTAGAATTCTCACCTGCCATGCAGGAGACCCGGGTTTGATTCTGGTCCATGCATTTGCCCCCCAAAAACCAAACACACGAACCCCCAAACAAACAAACAAAACGATTCAACAAATGGTGCTGCAATAATGGGGTACTCACACAGAAAAATAATGAAATGTGATGCTGCATACAGCATACAACAAAAACAAAAACGAAACAAAAAAAATATTTCCAAGGAAAGTTCTTTTGGTACAATGTTAAGAGACAGATACAGGATGCAAAGTTATAAATACGGCTTAGGCTCACCACACCCTACGCTGTCCGGTTTTGAACATTTGCAGACCTTACAGAATCCTCCCTGCCGCCACATATTCTTTCCTTGCACCCTGAGCTTTTTCTTTGTGGCCCTGGTGACAATAGAATTGTATAGCTGTTTGGGTCCTGAGTTGCTTAGCGGCTGCCACACACCCCAACCCCCCCTATAAATTTCTCAGCATCACACGGGCAAGGACTCCCTCTGTTTTGTTCACCTTCATATACCTGGCACCTGGAACAGTGATGGGCCCAGGAGAGATGTTAAAAGTATATAAACAAGTGAAATTCACTCTCTACTGCAGAAAAAACATTCATAGGAAATATGAAGGCGCTAGAAGAAAACATGCCCACACGGCGAGTTTTGTTGTTTTCTGCCTGCTATGTCTTGCTCTAAATTTTCCCAGTTGTCTACCCAAAATGATTCACATTAAAGGTCTCCAAATACGGAAGCAGGGTTTTTTCCTGGAGGGCCATGTGGCTAGCTCGCAGTGCTAAGACAGCCAGGTTTCATATTGACTGCCCAATCAGTCTGCTCATCAGAGTCTGCAGGGAGTCCCAGTGCAAATGCTGTGGTTACGCAGCTTTAAGTCATCCCCCCTCAGGGGAAGAAGTGAGCATTGTTTGGGGCCTGGAGGAGGGGTCGCTAGGCTGAGCATTAGGAAATGGGGGTCCCAGTTACCGTTACCTTCAATTGTTAACTTGCTGTGTGACCTTGGGTGAGTCCTTTGCCCTCTCTGGACTTATTTTTTTTTTTTTTCCGTTTGCAGAATAACGGATTGGAGTTGACGGGCTTTCTGAATACTTCTAGTTCTAAATTCTTACACTATAACCACATAAGATTCTTATACTATAAGTACATATGATGCACAACAAAAGACAATGTCTATTGCATATTGAATGCTTACTGTATATGCAAACAGCCCCTTGGGTAACAACTCTTATCAACCTGCTCCACATGTAGTATCTGTTTGAATCCTCACAGCAACCCTGGGCCATTCACAAGAAAACTGCAGCACAGAGAGGTTAAGTAACGCATCCAAGGTCATCCAGCTCGTTAATAATAGAGACGAGATTTGAACCTGATAGCCAGGCTCTAGAAGCCACAGTTTTAACCATGACAGTGCACTGCTCCCCATATCCTATTAATATAGGTGGGAAATCCATCATACACCCTCAGTGTACTATTACAAGGTAGACTCATTGTACGGGTCGGAAGCTGTTATATATCCCAGAAAAGTCATATTTTAATACTGATCCAATCTTGTGGGGCGGCCATTTCTTTTAAGCCTGATTCAACAGGGCAGAAACTGTTGATTGGATTATGTCCACGGAGACGTGGCAGGCCCAATTGGGAGTGTGAACTTTTGATTAGGAGGAGATGTGACCCCACCCATTCCAGGTGGGTCTTGATTGGTTCACTGGAGTCCTTTAAAAGAGGAAACATTTTGGAGAGAACGGAGCTGACACAGATGCTGACACTTAGAGATCAGAGACACAGATGTTTGGAGATGATTGGAGCCCGGCAGACATCGCCATGTGATGTTAAGCAAGCCAGAACCCGGAGAGAGCCAAGGGAAGCCAAGAGATGAAAGTCAGCCCTAGAGAAGCCAAGTGAGGTGCCCCCACAGGAACAGAGGCTGAAAGCAATGGAGCCCAGGAGCAAGGGACCAGCAGATGTCAGCCAGGGGACTTCCCAGCAGACAGAGGTGCTCCCGACCCATCAGCCTTCCTTGAATTAAGGTATCTTTCCTGGATGCTTTAGTTTGGACATTTTTATAGGCTTATAACTGTAAACTTGCAACTTTATAAGTTCCCTTTTCAAAAGCCATTCCATTTCTGGTATATTGCATTCTGGCAGCTTAACAAACTAATACACTCATATATACAAAAAACCCTCACATGTATAAACAGAACTGAGGAGTTCAAATCCTGAGAACTCAGGGATCATTTTGACCATCTTAGACAGAAAATTGTGGAGAGCTGTGCTGTCCACCGCAGTAGCCACTGGCCACGTGAGGCCACTGAGTCCCTGAAATGTGGTTAATGCGAATGAGGAACTTTCTCATTCTCATTCATTCGTTCTCAGGAAAAGGAATTTCTCCTTTTATTTAATTCCGCTCTTTCGATTTCAATTTAAAAACCGATACTCAATTCCATGGTTGCAAAAACATTCAGAACGTTTGGAACAGTCTAGATACGGGAATCTACTTTTTCAATTGTACATTTTATGAAATTGAAATACAGATCAAGTGTTGCCGGTGAAATATTAGTGTCCAAATTGAGATGTGCTTTAGATGTAAGGTGTACGCTGTATTTCAAAGACTTAGCAAGAAGAAAAAAAGAATGTAGCATGTATTACTAATAACTTTTTATATCTATAGCATGTTGAAATGATCACATTTTTGGATATATTGGGCCAAATAGTGTTCAATTATTTCCACCCATCTAATTTTACTTTTTTTTTTTTTTTTTTTTTTTTTTTTTTTTTTTTTTTAAAGGAAAGACAGAGAGAAGGAAGGAAGGATAGAAGGAAGGAAGGAAGGAAGAAAGGGAAACATTTTTAAACATTTTCTTGTTTTATTGTATTCTGTTTCTCCGTTTTTGTTACATGGGCTGGGGCCGGGAATCGAACCGAGGTCCTCCGGCATAGCAGGCAAGCACTTTGCCCACTGAGCCACCGCGGCCCTCCCCTAATTTTACTTTTTTAAATGTGGCTACTGGAAAATTTAATATTACAGATGTGGCTCACATTCTATTTCTATCAGACAGCACATTTTTTCAGAGGGGAAAATCTATCTGTCTTGTGTCTAAAGCCTTGGGCTTCAGCCCTGGCTCCACTCCTTATTAACTGCGTGACCTGTCGCTCAGCCAGCCTGAGCCTTTGTCTCTCATACACAATCTGGGGTTAAGAAAGAATGTTTCCAGAACTCCCGGAAGGAGCTGGAACCCAGCATTATGGAATTGAGAAAGTCTTCTTAACCAAATGCAGGAAGAGGAAAAAGGAGACAAAATAAAGTTTCAGTGGCTGAAACTCTGACTTCAAACTGAGCCAAGAGGTTATCCTGGAGGTTATTCTTATGCATTATATAGAGATCCCTTTTAGTTTATGGTGCATTGGAGTGGCTGAAGGGAAGTACCTGAAACTGTAGAGCTGTGTTCCAGTAGCCTTGATTCTTGAAGATGATTGTATAAAGATATAACTTTTACAATGTGACTGTGTGATTATGAAAACCTCGTGTCTGCTGCTCCTTTTATCCAGGGTATGGATGGATGAATAACAAAATATGGATTAAAAAATCCAAATAAACAATAGGGGGAAAAGAGGTCAAATAAATTGGGTAGATGGAAATACTAGTGGTCAATGAGGGGGAGGGGCTAGGGGTATGGTGTGTATGAGTTTTTCCTTTTTTCTTTTTATTTCTTTTTTCTGGAGTGATGCAAATGTTCTAAAAATGATCACAGTGATGAATACAGAACTATGTGATGATATTGTGAGCTATTGATTGTACACCATGTACGGACTGCATGTGTATGAAGATTTGTCAATAAAAATGTTTTTTAAAACGAGGCCAACTGGAATCTCGTTTGTGCAGAAACAGTGGGTCTTGAGTAATCATCGGGAAGGGTACGTGAATCCTAACTGGCCTTCCCCAAGTCCCTGCTTTGGGCCCCAGATATTCAAAGGGAGAAGCGCTGGTTTAGGGAGCTGTCCCTGCCGTCCCTGGAGCTTCATTGGGTGGGCAGTTGGAAGGGCATTCCCAGTTGGCAGGGGGATGTTGGTGGTGGGGGGTGGACAGCCAGAAGGATGCCTAGTTTTCCACTTCCAACCCTCCAGCAATGCAAGCGGTTACGTATCTTGGGGTGCCAGGTCCATAAAAGGGAAAGGAACTGTCATGTCCCCCCTTTACTCTGAGGCAGGAGATTAACAGGGGAAGCCCCCAGGCCCTCAAGCACTTACCGCTCAGTGACAATAGCTGACATTTATTCAGTACTTTTTGCACCCCAGGCCCCTTTTTGATGCTTTAGATGAATCAACCCCTTTACTTCTCACCGCAAGCTCACAAGGTAGGGAAATGAGGCACAGAGTGGTTTGGCCATTCCCCCAAGATTACAGAGCCAGAAAATGGCAGAGATGAGAGTCGAAGCCCGCCTGTTGGTTTCCAGAAGCCCACACTCAGCTCCTCCACCGCTCAGGGTTTGAAGCTGGCATCCTGGGTTCTGCTTTGGTGACCCATCAAGGGTGAGAGGCTGGGGCACCGCATCTGCGTGTTCCTCCAATCTCCATCCAGCTCTGCAAAGCTCACCCGAGCCTGATGAGAAATGACAACCTACCTGCTAATGGTGACACAACTCAACATGAAAGCCTCAGAGACTGATTTCCAAAAGGGTCCCTGCCTGCAAAGAAGGGCAGAAACGGAGAGCTCTCCTTTTCTCCAGGCAGGGGTCCTGGTTAGCTTTTGTCCCACTGCCCTTATGAGAAGGAAAAGGTGAAGTCCCTCAGTTCAGCCACAAGCTGTCCCATGCCCCTTCCCCATGGGCTCTCGCACAGAGAGAGAGGCTGTCTCCAACGCTGCCTGGAATCCCCTTGTGTTGATTCTGAGTCCAGAGGGGAAGGCAGGCCAATGGGAAAATGGCTACGGTGAATGTCTTCCTTTAAAAATTCCCCTCTGTCTCTCTAAGCCCAACTCTGCAAATGAAATCATTACTCTCCCCACTACGTGGAACATAACATCCAGGAGTGAGAATCTCCCTGGCAGCCTAGGAGATGACTCCCAGGGATGAGTTTGGCCCTGGCACCGTGGAATCAACAATGCCATCCTGACCAAAAAGGGGAAAAGCGTAACAAATAAGGTATCAGTGGCTGAGAGAGTTCAAATAGAGTCGAGAGGCTACTCTGAGGTCATTCGAACACATGCCAAACCCCAACCAAAACCATTTCTGCCAATCCTAAAGAACACCTATAGCTTTATATGAGATTCTAAAAGGTTCCATGTACTAGGGTCATTTTCCAGAAACCTACAATCTCCAGATGAGTCCCAAATCAGATAAGTCCTGAAATGTAGAGAGCCCAGCCTCTCCAGATCATCAGCTAGTTTCATTTCCCTGTCCCATATTATCAACGGCCCCTTCCAACATACAAAAAATTAGAATGGGCTTAGCCCAGATACCCCTAAAGAGTGGGTGAAAGATCAAAGGTGATGGTGAAGTTATACAGAGAAGGTTGGGTTTAACAAATGAGTATGATTACTGAATCATTATATTGATATCTCTTTTACTCTCCAGTATCTTAGAGCAGCTAGAAGTAAAAACTCAAATTGCAAAATTGTGACCCATGCCAAATTCTGAAACCTATTCTACAACGAATTGCTGCGATGTGCTTTGAAATTCATTGCTTTTTTGGTACATATGTTATTTTTCACAAAAAAGAAAAAAAGGTCAAGTGTGATGATTAATACACAGTTATATGATGATACTGTGAACCATTGAATGTAAACTTTGAATAAGTACATGGTATGTGAATATATATATCAATAAAAAATAATTTTTAAAATTCCCTTATTGTGGCGATGGTGAGCAATCAATAAAACAACTGGAAAGAAAGAAAAACAAAACCCTCACTTTCCCATTGTACCCAGGAGGGGCTTGTGGACACAGAGAAAACCCAACGCACTTGGCTGACAAAGGGAGGTGGGTGGTGAGGTCTCCGAGCTCCAACCTCGAAGGATTTCAGACACCCGTGTCAGAGTAACTCAGCCATTTTTACTATTTTTTGTCACTGTGTCACACACCAAAGGATAGTCGCTTGCATGACAACCCTCTGTGGGTGCCCGGAAATCAGTCTCCTCTTCCCCCAGCGAAATCCAAGAGGAAGTAAAACTCAACAATAATTGACCTCAACTGTAAAGAAGATTAAAGATGCAATCAATGAAGCGTGGCAGACCTTGAGGTATGTTCAGTTTCGGGAACCCCCTCTGTTTCTCTCTTGCTCAAAAAAGTGAGGGTACATGAGCAACATTATCGTGACAGCTGAGAAATGAGCCTGTTGCCAGCCCGAATTCAATCCCATTAACATTTGCAGAACTTGTCCCACATGCTGGGAAGTGGAGCCGGTATCAGGGAGATAAATGTAAACGGGATGAAAGAAGGGACAGAGGGTCCACAAACTTCGCTGGAGCCAGTTTATCTGTGTCACAATTTCCACTCTCAGGAAATTCCTCTCTGAAGGTTTAGAACAGGGGCTTTGGTGACAGACCCATCTCTGTGGTCACCAGGAATGTGATTGTGGGAAAGTCACGAAGCCCTGCTAGACTTCGGATTTAACCTGATCCTGGACATAATAGGCTGGCCATGTAGACTTGCTTTGAGGGGGTGAATGGATAATGTATGTAAAATGCTTAAGATTTGGTAAGTGGCAGCTTTTGCTCTTACTATCTCCCATCCTTCGGCTTCCTTTCTCTTGTGCAGTCCTGAGTTGGCAACACTATAACTTTCCATCCTAGGCATGAAAGGAACCCTTCAGCCCTCTTCTCTGTAAAGGGACAAGGCCAGTTCCCCCCAACGGCTCCATTCTTTCTTCCTCTTTCCCTGCCTTTCTTAAGAACCTTATCAGAGGGGCCTCACACATACATTGGGCCGTTCCCTGACATGACCCTACAATCGCGGTCACCTGGTGGTCCTAAAGGTTAGCAGTTGCCGTGGTAGCAAGAGTGCCTCTGAAAGAGAAGGCTCTTGTGGCCTAGCCCCAAGGTTGGCTCAAAGTCCCCTGCCAGACTCTTACCTTCTTTGCACCTATAGGATGGTAAAATGAGACATGACGAAGCATGGAGAGTTATGAGCAGCTCCGCTAAAAAGCCCAAGGATAAGAGGATGGGGTTGGCTCCAAAAGAGTCCAACAGGCCAGAGACAACGCCCCCCTCCTCCTACTGCGCCCCTCTTCTTGATGCCCCATGAGAGTTCTAACCATTGAGTGGAGGAAGGGGAGTTCTCAGTCTCAACTCTGGAATTCCAATGCAGCAGGCTTGAGTGGGACCTTTGAATTGGGGAGGTCTTGGACAGAAGGAAGAGCTTGGATTGGAATCAAACCTACTGGGATTTGAAATCAGCTTCTTCTTTCTTATGGAGTAACCTTGGAAAAACCACCTCATGACTTGCCTCCTCACCTCCCAGGCAAGGTAAGTTCACAAAGAAAAACCTAGGGCCTGGCCTTCAGTAAGTGCCTAAGAAGTTCTTGCTGGATCAGTGAGGACAAATGTATGTGTGATGGATGTGTGCACATATGTATATCAGGCAGGAAACGCAGATTATATTATATTCTTGCAAATATAGTGTGTAGAAAATGGCCAGTGATATTTCATTGAGTTGAAGATGCTCATACCGTGGCCTCCAAATTATGCTCTACATACATACTTAGAGAAAGTTCCCTGAGACATGCCCATCGAGACATGTATGGGTTCGTTTACTGTTGAACTGCTTGTAATAGGAGAAAATTAGAAATGATCTAAGTGCTCACCAGTAGGGAATGATTAAGAGACTGTGTTATATTCATAGAATGGGTTATTTGGTCAAAAGAATAAAGCTCAAAACAAGGTTTTGAATGAGAAAAGTCAGTTATAGAATAACATGTTCAGTACGATTCCATGTCTATAAAACATAGTACTTACACCAGTGCCATCTATTGCTTGCAGGTGCATTTATGTACTAAAAGTATAAAACTTGAAAGAGGAGAATGCACATACCAGACTTCGAAGAGTGAGTGTCTCTGGGGAGGGAAGGATAAGGAAATATTTCAATAGCCATCTGTACGGTTTTCTTTCTTATTCAAGTAGATCTGATCAAATATGGCAAAAATGTTAACATTTCTTAAATCTGGGTGTTGGAGGTGCCTGGTGGGTTGTTAAAACACTCTCAGTGTATTTCTGTGTGTTTGCAATATTTCTCTCTAAAATAATGTCTGGAAGATTCTATAGCAGGTAGTAACAGAAGTTATCTTTTTAAAGGTAGGATTGCCACTGAATTGTTTTTCTTCTTTGCTTTGATTTTCTAAATTATGTAACATTTTGACTCTATATCATTTTAGTGATAAAAATAAAAACAGAAGTTTTTTTTTTTTTTAAGTAGAACTTACATGGAAAACGTTTGTAAATTGTCCCTGTGTCATGGATGCCACCTGCCAATGATTATACAGTAAGAAGCTGGGGGGGCGAGGGGAGTTGTAGTTTTAAATCCTTTAACCTTCTTGAAGTGCTCTGGGGTAGGCACTGTCTTTAGTTGGGGAGGTTGAAGAGGTCAAGGAGCTTTCTAGAACAACAGCATTTGTAAGGGATTTGAACAGAGACTGGGGGACTCCTGGGCTCCCTTCATTACCACCTGATAAACCCTCAGGGAGCATAGTAAGTACTCAAGAAACCCATTGGGACTAAGGGAGGCAGGTCTCTATGCCTCTACTCTCCTTGGGGAGCATTTCCTGAGCTGAGTTCTGTCCATAATGGGGCCAGAATCTCAGACCCGGGCTTCCAGGAACCCTGCGTTCAGCCGTCAAGAAAGAAGCAGACAGTGCAGGACTGATGTGTTGGAGGAACCCAGGGGATAGAGGAGCCCCCTTTGCCAGGGGCGGAGGTGGCAGGTGAGTCTAGAAAACCACTGCAGGAGAGGCATGTGGGTCAGAGCCATTTCACTGGGGCAAACCCACATTTCCCGAGGACCGCCTTGTGGGGAGCTCTTTATGGGCATGGCCATCTGCAACCCTCACGAGAGCTCTGTGAAGAGGCGCTGTCGTGAAAACCGTCTTACTGACAAAGAAATCAAGGCTCAGAGAAATTCAACAGCGAGCCCGAGGGCCACAGCTAGGAGTCGGCAGTGTCAGAATTTAAATCCAAGTTTGTTCCCCACTGGGCTGGTTTGAAACTGTTGTAGACCCCAGAAAAGCCATGTTCTTTAATCCTCATTCAGTATTGCCGGGTGGGCTCCTTTTGATTAAGTTGTTTCCATGGAAATGTGACCCACCCCATTGGGGTGGGACCTTTTGATTACATGGTTTCCATGGAGATGTGTCTCCACCCATTCAAGGTGGGGTTGCTTACTGGAGACCTTTAAGAGAAAACCATTTTGAACAAAGCTTCAGAGCTGACACAGACAGAGACATTTGGAGAAGAAGGAAAATGCCCTGGAAGAAGCTGTTGTGAAACCAGAGAAGCCAAAGGACCAACAGATGCCAGCCACATACCTTCCCAGATCAGCTTTCCTTGAGTCAAGGTATCTTTCTCTGGATGCCTTAGTTTGCACATTTTTATGGCCTTAGAGTTGTGAACTTGTTACTTATTAACTTCCCTTTATAAAAGCCAACTCGTGGGGTGCAAGGGTATTTCAGTGGTAGAATTTTCGCCTGCCATGTGGGAGACCTGGGCTCGATTCCCAGCCCACACACTTCCCCAAAGCAAACAAACAAGCAAACAAAAGAAAGAAAAAACAAACAAACAAAAATTCAACAAATGGTGCTGCAATAACGGAGTACTCACATGGAAAGAGAATGAAATGTAACCCCACCACCATACAGCATAAAAAAAAAAAAAGCCAAGCCATTTCTGGTATATTGCATTTTTAGCAAACAAAGCCCCCAGATTCTCTCTTTCAGCTTCATCAGGCAGCCAGCGAGAAGCAAAAGGGTGTTCTGTACGGGATTCACGGCCCCAGTGTAGATGGAGGCAGGGCAGTGGCTGGTATGTGCAATTCCAGGATGAGATTCCTGGGAGCGTGGCCCCAAATGCCAAGGCTGAGTTTCTATCAACTGGGAGGAGGGCAGAAGCTTGAATTCTGCTGGGCCACGCAGGATTCTCCCGGGGCCTGTCCCCACCCACTGGCTCTCAGGAGGGGCCCCGGTCTGAAGTCTCTGAGAGCTGCTGGAACAGCAGTTTCTGGGTGAATAAAGCTTGAGAGTGGGCAAGGAATGAAAATCCCCCTCCTACCATGGGGGGTGATGCTGAAACTTCTCCAAGGTGGCCTAAAGCCCCTGCTTTGTTGAGAAGTCCCACTTATGTTAGACACCCACAAGCTTCTGGAAGTCGTCGGTGTCTCTCCTGGGAGAGGAAACACAGCCCTTCCCAAGCAAGAGGGAGTTTAGGCTGGGCCAGGACCAGATGGCTCCTTGGGGACAGCAAGGACCAGTGTCCACCCAGATGGATCTCCTGTGCCCAACAGCTCCCTGCTCCAATGGCCTCCTCCCCACCCACCATTCTCCCCTCTCTTTAATTTGGGGTCCCTCCCGGGCAAGCTCAAAGGATACTTTGGGGCTAACCTTGTGTCAGCTGGGGGTTGTGGCCACATGGATCCCTGTGGCTCAGGGGATCCTGCATTATATGCACAGCTCTCACCCTCTTATTAATCTCCGCAAGGCCCTAGAAAGTCTCAGCTTTCCAGACAACACCTGGAAATGACTTGCCCGAGGTCACGGCCATGAGCAACGGGAGTCAGCTGGGTCTAAGTCAGAGCCCACAGTCCTAGCCATCAGGTCCTACGGCTGCCCCACGAGCCCCTCTGGGATGCTTTGGAGGCGGCTCAAAGTCCGTTTCACACTCCTGCCTCTATTAACCCTTAATCAGAAAGGCTCCATTCTTTCATTCCTTCATTCATTCCCTACTCTTGGCAAGGCTCTGTGCCCCCTGCCCTGGTGGAGAAGGCAGAAGTATTTGTAGTCAGCTACGTCCAGGTATAAGTGCTATCCCAGCAATCAGGACAAAGTGCTCTGTGGCGAAATAGAGATGGGAGGGAATAACTTTGACGCCACAGAGCAGGGGACAATTTGGAAGGGTCCTAGAGAATGAGTAGGAGTTCTCCAGGAAGAGAAAGTGGCAGAGAGGAGAAGATACACAAGCTTTTGACACATCCATTCCAGTCCCCACTCTGCCCCACCCTCTTGACCCACTTCTCTTCGCTGATGACCTTGTCTTCAAGCTCTAGCGTCCTGGGGAGCAGAGAAGTTGGGTCCCTAAGTTTGGGGCAATACAGCAGTGTTGAAAGCACCTGGGCTTTGCAATCAAACTGAGGTGGGTTTGAAACCCCCCTCTTCCACTTAATTCCAGTACCTGATTTCTTAGCCTCTCTGAGACTCAGTGGCCTTGTCAATGTAAATAGTGGTATTAAGGGGTGAAAGTCTCCCTGGCAACTTGGGATATGACTTTTGGGAATGAGCCTGGCACTGGCACTCTGGGATTGACAATGCCTTCCTGACCAAAAAGGGGAAAGGAATCGTAACAAATAAGGCATCAGAGGCTGAAAGAGTTCAAATAGAATTTCTTTGGAGGTCACTCTCATGGAAGCTTCAGCTACACATTGTTACTCAGTGTGGTTTGCCAAACCCCAACCAAAACCATTCCTGCCAACCTACAGGACACCTAAGGCTTTACCTGAGATTCTACAAAGGTCCCATGCACTATGATTACTTTTCAGAAACCTTTCACCTGCAGATGGGTCCCTGGACCAGATAAGTCCTGAAATGCAGAGGGCCCAGCCTCTCCAGAACATCAGCTAGTTCTGTCCCCTATCCCATGTTATCGACAGCCTTTTCCAAACTGAAAAAGTTAGAATGGGCATAGCCCAAATACCCCTAAAGATTGGAAGAAAGATCAAAGGAGAAAATGGGGTGATAACAGAGAAGACAGGATTTAACAAATGAGTCTGACTGTTGAATCATTACATTGTTATTTCCTTTAGTCGCTAGGGTCTTAGAACAGCTAGAAGGAAAAACCTAAAATTGTGGGGCTGTAACCCATGCCCAACTCTGAAATCTGTTCTACAACTAGTTGTTGTGGTGTGCTTTGAAATGTATTGCTTTTTTTGGTAAATATCTTATTTTTTGCAATAAAAAAAAATAGTAGTGTTTGTACCAACCTCCTGGGATTGTCGGGAGATTGAAAGAGAAAATGGGCACGGCAGGACCTGACTCTTAGTAGCCACTCTTGCACAATCCCTTTCTGCAATTCTGAACCCCCAGATGCCCCCAAATTGAAAGGGTTTTCTGAATTCTGCTGGTGGCAAGACCCGACCTGAAATGGTAAGAGGCTATTCATAATCTTATTTTTTTTCTTAGTGTGAAACAGGATATGTTTTGCGATGACAGTGTACCAACAAGTCCCTCCTGAGACGGGACAATAATACATGATATTACTTTTCTGAAATCCCCAATATTCTACATTCTGAACGGCCCCTGGTCCCAGAGACTCAGGGTCAGAGGTGGACCTGAACTGGCTTCCTGCTAATTCTCATGAAGGAGTAGCCATGAGGTTCGAGCCTCAATTAAAATGTGAGGCCAGACAGTGTGGACAGCCAAAGCAATAGGCCGAGCCTCCAATCTTGGGGTTTGTTCATATGAAACTTAATCCTGCAAAGGACAGGCTAAGCTTACTTAAAATTAGGCCTAAGAGTCACCCCCAAGAGAGCCTTTTTTGTTGCTCAGATGTGGCCCCTCTCTCCAGCCAACACGACAGACGAGCAGTCTCACCACCCTCCCCCTCTCTGCGTGGGACATGACTCCCAGGGGTGTGGACCTTCCTGGCAGTGTGGGACAGAAATCCTGGAATGAGCTGAGACTCAGCGTCAAGGGATTGAGAAAACCTTCTAGACCAAAAGGGGGAAGAGTGAAATGAGACAAAATAAAGTGTCAATGGCTGAGAGATTCCAAACAGAGTTGAGAGGTTATCCTGGATGTTATTCTTACGCATTAAGTAAATATCACTTTGTTTAGTCAAGATGTAGTGGAGAGGCTGGAGGGAACTGCCTGAAAATGTGGAGCTGTGCTCCGGTGGCCATGTTTCTTGAAGATAATTGTATGATGATATGGCTGTCGCAGTGTGACTGTGTGATTGTGAGAGCCTTGTGTCTGATGCTCCTTTTGTCTGCCTTATCGATGGGCAAGCAAAACATATGGATTAAAAATAAGTAAATAATAGGGGGGACAAATGTTAAAATAAATTTAGTAGATTGAAATGCTGGTGATCAGTGAGGGGGAGGGGTAAGGGGTATGATATGTATGAATTTTTTTCTGTCTTCTTTTTATTCCTTTTCCTGAATTGATGCAGATATTCTAAGAAATGCTCATGATGATGAATATACAACTATGTGATGATATTGGGAGTTATTGATTATACAACAAGAACGGAATGATCATATGATAAGAATGTTTGTGTTTATATGTGGTTATGTATCATAAATAAAAAATAAATTAATTAAAAAAAGAAAGGGAGGGGTAAGGGGTTTGGTATGTGTGAATTTTTTTCTGTTGTCTTTTTATTTCTTTTTCTGAATTGATGCAAATGTTCTAAGAAATGATCATGATGATGAATATGCAACTATGTGATGATATTGTGAATTGCTGATTATATATGGAGAATGGAATGATCATATGTTAAGAATGTTTGTGTTTCTTTGTCATATTTAAAAAAAATTTTTTTAATTAATAAAAAAAGTTTAAAAAAAAATGTGAAGCCAGAAACATTGCCCTGAGATCTCCCTTTCTCTCCCTTCCACCACGCTTTCCCTGATGGAAACTCTCTTCAGAAATGACCATTCTTACAAATCAATAAGGAAAAGGCAAACAGTAGCAAAATGGGCAAACAGCAGGAACAGGCACTTCCCAGAAAAGGAAAATCGCAGGGCGTGTAAACATAAGGGAAGGCATCCAGCTTCACCGTGACCAAGGAAATGCCAAGTCAGACCATGGCGAGATGCTATTTACATCCATCAGCTTGACAACAAATAAGAAGTGTGCTCCTACTGAGAACCAGTGAGAATGGGGAGCCGCGGGAACTCAGCACACCGTTAGGGGGATGAAGTTGGTACAACCACTCGAGAAAACATTGCCGTCGTCACTGTGCAGCAAGCCCACACCTGGGTGGTTTTGGGGCTGCCTAACGTGTTGTTTGAATTCGCAACAACAAATGACCCAGTTCACACACACACACACACACACACACACACACACACACACACAACTGCAACAAGTTTGTCTAATACTTTCACGACGTACGATGCACTCTGATATTTTCTATTTTGTTCTCGACTATCCTATTTCATTTCTTAAGAGTTGCTGGTTGCCATCCAATGAATTGATTTCATCACCCATTAGTGTTGGGGACCCAGAATTTGAAAACCATTGCCTAGGGAAATGACTGCACATGGCACCAAACGGCGGGTGTGAAGACGTCTAAACCAAGCCTCAAAGAAGGGAAGGGACTTGTGGAGACCATGCCATCAGGTGGTGTGAGGACAAGACCTAGGAAGCACGGTGTTTCCTCTCTCGGGAAGATTGGCATTTGAAATCCCAATCATTCATTCATTCATTGATACCTGAGTTCCATATGTGTAAAGAAAGATGTCGGCCCTGGTAAAAGGGTTCAGGAATCAAGGACAGTCTGTAATAGGGAAGAATGGCTTGGGGGCTAGGGGTAGGAGACCACTGTTGCTCCCCCAAATTATTAAACCTTGTCGGTGGTGCCTTAGGGTAAGAACACCTCGAAATCAAGTAGCTGGCTTGAGGGGTATGAGGTGAGAAGCTGATCCCATGGCTGCAACAGGGATATAGCCTCAAATGACCCAGAACCATCTGAGGCCAGGGGCTCACAGCCTGGAGACCCCAAATGTCCTTGGGATCCAGAACCAAACGTGGGCAAAGCAACTGGGCTTGCTGCCTTGGCTAAGTACCCTTTCCTGTCATCTGTCTCTATCTGTCTCTCCCTTAGTTTCCCCAACCTTACAACAGGACTGTGGGGCTAGAAGGAAGGTTTCTGATTTTGGAGAGCCCTGGTCTGAGGGCAACCTGGGTTCTGCCAACAGGGCCCAGCTGTACACTCCCCTGCACTCTTGTGTTGCATCTCCCCGGCTGGCCTAGGACTCAGCCCCCTCGCCCAGGCCCCCATCTCCCACGCAAGGTGGCCCCTAGGCCCTTCCAGGTCCCTGGGGGGACTTTCAAGGAGGGCTCAGCCTCTGACCCCCGGCTCCTCTAAGGAGCAGGAGGTGGGGAGAGCTGAGCTGCTCGGTGTGGTGGTGGGAAAATAATTCCGAGCTTCTGAGTTATTCTGAGGATGATGGGGAGAGGCCACCCAAGGACACTGTTCTTCCTTCACCTCCAGAGCTCCGTAGAGTCTACTGAAGATGCACTGGCACGTCACTACAGTGGGGTTCTGTGCACGTGTGTGTGCAAACCGGGAAGGGGCAGACCGTTTCACAGCCCTGTTGACACGGCTGAAACTGAGGCAGGCTCCACAGAGGCAGGTGACCACAACTTCTCCACAGATCTCTTCAGGGTAGAGCTTTAGCATCTACCTCCAGCTCGAGAGCAGAGGAGGTGACATTTGGAGGTGATGTCGACTTCAGAGAGGTCCAGGCACTTGCCCAAGGGCACCGAGGAAGTGGTGGAGCTGGGAACCGAGCTCGGTCTCTTAGACCCCAGAGTCCATGTTTTCACAGCCCCCCCTGACCAGGAGATGGATCAAAACCAACATGAAGTCCATTGGAACACACTCCTTCACCCCGAGACTAAATGGCCGGGAGGCTCCAGAGACTCAAAAATTCTCTCCTTCAAGCACAAAAGACCGTGCAGTACGAGGAAGCTGGCTGAGAGTTCTTTTCTTTCTTTTCATTTCTTTTCATGTGGTTGCCATGACATTTTAACAAGAAGGGTGACTAATGTTTACATTGTGTCTGAATGTTCAGCTGAGATCGGGTGGGAGTGACAAGAATTGAGAGCGTTGAGACCAGCTCTTATTCTGACTTTGGCGAAGTCCCTACCCTTTTCGGTGCCTCCGTTTCTCCATCTATAAAGCGGGCAGGGGGGGCCAGTAGGGGGGTGATCACAGGGGTCCCTCCCGTATCTAACCGCTTCTGACTGGCTTTGATAGTAGGTTGCCAGAATGTTCTCGCGACTCTTCCCGACAGCCCCGCACTCCACCGCCATCCCCATGGCCCCCCACCCATGAGATTCAGCAACCCCCGGGTGAGATCAGAGACCTTTACTACAAGATTAAATATCGTTGCATCACAGCCAGCAAATTATCCCTTTTCCAATTCTCCTGTCCTCCTGATTGCATTAAGGAGAAAGTCTCTTTGTGGTGCCACTTGGCGTTTAACACCTTTTTAACAAAGGGAGAGCCAACTTGAGCCTGCGTGGCATGCTGTTTGATGACACTTCTATTTTCAATGTTTTATTTGGGTATATGACTATATTCTATTTATTGCAAATGATATTAGTTCTATACATATATATATAAGGCTAGGGGATTTCTAGGTTTAAATAAACTTAGTTTAAGTATTTAAAAGGAGCTGAAATGTCCTTAGAGCTGTGCCACTAATTAAAGAAATTCCTTTCTAACTTTAAGAGCCGTGTCACACCAACCTTTGGGCCCTCTGCTGGAAAAGTAGAATCAAGTCTTAAATAATGCCTTTTTAATGATATCCTCTAGTACTATAGATGTAAGACAATACTGTATCATACCTCTGTGAATGTAAAATATCTTGTACCTGTTTTATGATATGTAGTAGAGACCATGTTATTCTGAAATTTTTTTCTTTCCAGGTGATGATTGAGAAGCTAATAAAAAAATGGTGCCAGTTACCACAACAGTAATAGAACTTGCTGTTTGCTGGGATTTTTGTGTTTTTTTACCTTTTTTTTTTTAATGGAGTGTGCTGGATGTCTCTATAATTTTGTTCAGATGACTGCAGAACCTGGAAAAGCTGTTGCTACTATTGATGCATAACATACTGCTATCAGTCTTTTTATATAAATATATATATACATATACATATGTATATAATTTGAATTTTTGGAAACTTTCAACGTTGTACCATGTTGAGTTGGCATTGTACAGAATTTAGCAGCTATAGTGGTCTAGATATGTTAAACTTGTTTTTTTTCCCCATCTGTACAGGGGTAATGCACTGTATTAAATATGTAGGGTCTTATCTATGTGGGTATGACTACAGAAACTAATAAAAGTATTCTCTAAATAATGAAAAAAAGGAGCTGATTTTTTAATAGTTAAATTGGACTTTATAAAAATTAAAAGCTTTTGTACGTCAAAGGACATTGCCAAGAAAGTGAAAAGATGACCTATAGAATGGGAGAAAATATTTGGAAACCATATATCTGATAAGGGGTTAATATCTAGAATATAAATGGAATCTCTACAATACAACAACAACCCTTGGAGCTGATTTTTTTTTTTTTTTTAAATATGGGCAGGCACCAGGAATTGAACCTGGGTCCTCGGGCTTGGCAGGCAAGCATTCTTACCTGCTGAGCCACCGTGGTCTGCCCTGGAGTTGATTTTTAAAAGAAGAATTGTTAAATAATTGTTTAAAAGGGAAATCAGGACACAGCTGAAAATCCTCTGATGAGTTCCCAAACCCCTGTGAGCATCGAGGCTCCTGCCATTCCTTTCTGCCTGGAACGCCCTTTTCTCCTTGACCTCCACGTTTCCAATGTGACTCATCCTTCCATTCTCTGCTCAGATGCCCTCAGAAGCCTTCCCTGGATCCCGTTCCCAGCAGCTCCCCTGAGAGGGGGTTTATTTCCCTCCTTGCACCTAGCCCTCTCTGAAATGATAGTACTTTCCAAATGGGTTTCCTTCTTTGTCTGTTTTCCCCATTAGAACTTATTCCTTGAAGGCCAGGGCTTCGGCCTGTGTCCCCCTGTGCCTGACAGCAGGCCCCAACACATGGCGGGTGTTCGACAAATGAACGGGGTGCGTTCCACTGGCCCTGTGGTGAAGAGGAGCTGGGCCACTCTCCAAAGTGGAAGCGAGGCAAGATGGCAAACGGCAGGGGCTCCCCCAGAGGGAGCTCGCCAGCCTCAGAGCCTCTGAACCACCAGGGCCCACCCACCGAGCCAGCAGGGACAGGCGAGTCCACAGCCCTAAAAATAGATGGATGATGCAGCTAGAAATCTACCATCATGGGGCCATTGCCCTAATAATCCTGGCAAGAGCGATTCCAGCAAGAACCATCAAAGGATGCTACGACTAGTAGGTAAAAGTTTGAGTGGGGTCGTGTCGGTGGTTGAGAGATTTCAGACAGAGTCGAGAGGTTATCCTGGAGGTTATTCTTTTGCATTATGTAGATATCCCTTTTTTAGTTTATGGTGTATTGGAGAGGCTGGAGGGAAGTACCTGAAATGGTTGAGCTGTGTTCCAGTAGCCTTGATTCTTGAAGATGATTGTATAATGATATAGCTTTCACAATGTGACTGTGTGATTGTGAAAACCTTGTGTCTGATGCTCCTTTTATCCAGGGTATGGACAGATGAGTTAAAAATATGGATTAAAAAAATAAATAAATAATGGGGGGACAAAGGGTCAAACAAATCGGGTAGAGGGAAATATTCGTGGTCAATGAGAAGGAGGGTTAAGAGGTGCATGAGTCTTTTCTTTTTTCTTTTTATTTCTTTTCCTGGAGGGATGCAAATGTTCTAAAAACGATCATGGTGATGAATACACAACTATGTGATGATATTATGAGCCACTGATTGCACACCACGTATGGAATGTATGTGTGTGAAGATTTGCCAATAAAAATATTAAAAAAAAGTTTAAGGGGGACAAAAATATTGATGAAAAGGTAAAGACTCGCTCCCACAAGATACTTATTAATTACAAAGGAGAAAAGGGCAACTTCACAGTGGAAAACCTGGCAAATACAGCTGTAGCCAAATGATTAAAGCTAACATCACTAGAGAGAGAACAAATCAAGCTCAGGAGTCTCCCGAGGTGATATGCTGAAAAGAAACGGCGCGACCTTAATTGTGAAAAACCATCAGACAAGTCCGGGTTGAAAGACCTTTGACAGAAAAGCTGGCCTTGTGCTCTTCAAAAAAATGCCTGCCATGGAAGACAAAGAAAGTCCAAGAAATTGCTCCAGATTCAAGAAGACTACCGAGACATGGAAATTAAATGCAATACAGGAAACCGAGTTTTCTTTGGCTTTAAAGGATATTATTGGGACAACTGGAAAAATTTGAGTAAGGTCTATAGATGAGACCTAAAATTAAATATTAATTTCCTAAAATTGATAAGTATGCTGCAGCTGTGTAATAGAATGTCCTTTTTTTTTTTTTAAAAAAAAAAAAAAGGCACAGTGAAATACTTAGGAGGAAAAGGACAGTATGTCTGCAACCTACTCCTAAGTGGTTCAGGAAAAAAAAAGGAATGGAGAGGGAGAGAGACAGACAGATTGTGAAAATGGTAAAGCAAACTGGTAAAATGTTAACATCTGGGGATTCTGAGCGAAGAGTGGCTAGAAATTCTTTGCGTTCTTCTCGCAACTTCTCAGTAAGTCTGAAATTATGCTAAAATAAAAAGTCACCAAAAAAACTGGGAGAAATGAAAGCCGAGCCTGAGACTGGGGGAGCTTGCAGGAAGCCAGCTTCTTGCTCCACCAAGCCGGCCCAGCTTCGAAGAGATGTAGGGACACCTCCGCTCACCCGGGAC
Source organism: Tamandua tetradactyla (assembly GCF_023851605.1). NCBI lineage: Eukaryota > Metazoa > Chordata > Mammalia > Pilosa > Myrmecophagidae > Tamandua > Tamandua tetradactyla. The sequence continues at coordinate 14,131,401 of NC_135335.1, forward strand.
CTAGTCCCACAGCTCTCACCTGCAACCTCGCGTTCATGGTGGGGAGCTGGGGATGCACCTGGCCAGGGGCTTTTGCAGGTTCCATGCCATGCCTGGGCAACAGGGACCGGTGCCAGGTCCTGCAGCCTGGTGCCTGGTGGCTTCTCCCCCCCACCCCACCCCTGCTCCGTGGCCAGGGGCAGACCACGCCGCCCCCCACCACACCTCAGTTTCCTCTTCTGAAACGTGAGAGCAGACGACTAGCTGCTCTCTGGGGTTTCTCCCAGCTCAGATACTGTCACAGAATTTCTAGAATCCCATCTGGGCAATGCAAAACGCATCTCCCCCGGGAGCTCCCTGCTGGTCACTGCATTTACTGGAAGAGAAAAGGAAGGCTCACCGAGGACAGTGGGGGCATCGATGTCTCCCAGTCCAGTGCAGTCTTCCCTCCCTGCTCCTCTACCTCCTGCCCCCTCCCCCAGGCACCCCTCCCGGAAGAGATGAACACCCTAGTAAAAAAGTACAAAAGACACCGAAGTGCAGCTCAATTCTTCCCCAAAGCCCCATTTAGAAAGAAGCAGCTGGAGGGGCTGGGCCCAGCTCTGAGGCCAGCTGGTTGCAGCCCTCAGGCTCTCTTGTGCATTGGCTTTGGTTTGTTTTGCTACAAAATGGACATAGCCAGGTCTGCCTCTGAGGCCGGTGGTGCTCATCCTGCAATTCCAACCACTGCGTTGGACCTGACTCAGAGCTCGGTGGATGACTTTCAGATTGGAAGTGGGGATGCTCAGATGTGATCTCCAACGCACCCCGAGAAGCTTCCAGCCCTGAGGCTCCCCGTCATTCCCCGCACATCCCCTGTCCCCCAGCCCCCAGGCACAGACTCTAGCACTGCCGGGAGCCCACGGCTCAGGTCAGGGTAAGGATGGAGAGGTCAGAAGTGGCCTGGAAGCATAGAAGGCTGGACCTTCTAACATGCCTCCTGCCTCCCTGTTAGCACATGGTAGGGACCCAGGGGCAGCCCCACTTGCAAGGGAAAGTGAAAAGATCACTTTGCCATCATGGCACCTCTCAACCACCAGAGGCTCACCCCCCACAGCCTCCTCCTCGGCCCACCAGCCTGGCTTCCTGCCCGGGTGGCCTCTCAGAGGCCCGTTTGGGCTGCCATTTTCAGGCAGAAGACAGCTCAGCTGCCAGAGCTGACAAAATCATGCTTGGCATCTCAGGGTCTCTCTTCTGTGCCCCTGAGCTGTTGCCTTGCCTCCAGTATCTCTCGTAACATCCCAAGTACCTTCCAGCCAACATCTCACGAAGCCTCGCCCCAGTCCCAGGCTCTACAGATGGCACTGACGCTGCTTTACAGGTGGGGAAACTGAGGCTTGGTGTGGTCACTCAGCCAGGAAGGGGCCCAGCTCTGACTTTGTGCAGTGCTTCTGACCATACACACCCCCCACTCAAGCCCCTTTGAGGGGCTTTTCACCCTCATTGACAGCCCAGCTGACAATGGGCAAGACGGAAAGTCCTCAGAGAATGGCAGACCTCTCTTGCAAAAACTTTGAGGCGTGCTGAGTCCCCTGCCCAAACTCGACCCATTTTTCCAGGGCTGGGAAAGAGAACTGGCTGTGGTGTCATACGGCCAAGCTAAAGATGGGGCATCTACTCTCCGTGTGACCTAGTGGTTTTGTCGGTCAACGGAGTAATGGCCAATACTTCTGGGACCAGAAGGAAAAAGGGTGTATGTCCTTACAAAGCATCCTGCGGGAGGCCTTTACCCTTTGTTACTGCTCAGCTAGCATCTGGAGGTGTATATTTTGCACGTGCATCGTACGGGGCAAGCGCTGTGCTTGGCATTTTGGTGAGTCCTCACAACATACCAGTACGGAAGACCTGGGAGAAGCAAAAGGACCTGGAGCTCAGCTCCTTTGAGAATCATGGGCTCACACACTTGTAAGGCCACACACCAGGACTGCATAGCCAGCAGCTCCCCTACACCCCCTCTTGGGGTTCCCCCTATCTGTCCCACATCTAGGCGTATGCCTTCTCGATGCTTCTACCCGAAATGCTTCACAAGAAGAAGTTGCAAAAAATGGTACAGAGACAGAATAGTAGCCTCTGAAAAACACTGGGATCTGTTCTGTAACTACTTAAGTGTGCATTGAAAATGATGGCTTTTTTCTTTCTTTGCTTTGCATATATGCTATTTTTTTTTTCAACAAAAACCATTAAAAAAATAGTACGGAGAAGTACCACGTGCCCATCATCTAGCCCCCCCCCCCCACTGAAGGTATAATGACAGAACATTATAAAAACAAACAAACAAACAGGAAATTAACCTTGGCACAACATTTAACCAGCTGCAGACCTGACTCTGGTTTCATCAGTTTTTGCATGCACTCATTTTTTTTTTTAATGTCTTTGTGCCTAGAACACTTTTGCTTTCCTTCTCTGTTTGCCACAAAAGTTTTCTTTGCCCTCACTGCCTTTTGGAGACTGTGGTGTCTCTCTTTCTAAGGCGTGACCCTCACCCCCCTGCCATGCTGACTCTCTCCCTCTCCTAACTCTAACTCCCAGCTCCCTGGTGGCAGCACACCTGAGCAGTTAAGAATATGGGCTTTGGAACCCTACACGTTTACAGTCAGCCTCAGCAGCCACCAAGCCAGGAAGAAAATCCATCATTTTATGAGCCTCCGTTTCCCCACCCATAAAATGGGGATGATTGCTCCGTGAGATGGGATAGGCATAAATGACGAGGAAATGGGAAGCACCCACAGCAGATGGGAGTCCTAGTTATCATTAAATCGCACCTGCTCCAACCTATCCCAAGCTGAACCTTGCGTGCTTTGGCCATGTCCCATGAAAGCTTTCAAGGGCAAATATTTACAGCTCAGATCTCGGTGCTGGTACACGGCAGGTGCTAAATAAATGTGAAGAGATGGAGCCTCCTGCTACAGTGCCTGCTTAATTTCACCTGTGTTCCTGGTCCTGGCGAGTGAGGCAACTGCGGGGAACTCCCTCAAAGTGTCCCACGGGGTAGGACATCTGTCCCCAAGAAGCCAGGACCTCGGAGGGCCCCTCGGGGCTGTCCCTGGGACTCCGTGATGAAGCTGCATGCTCCTGGGAGCAGCCTTTGAGGGCATGCTTTGTACCCGGACGGAGCTCAGAAGGACAGACCGGGTTGGAAAGAGCACTGGACTGCGAGTCAAGAGACGTGAGCCCAAGTCCTGACACTTCACTAGATACTGACTTTGGACAAGTCTCCCTCTCGCGAAGCCTCAGTGCCCTCATCTATAAAATGGGCTCGTTGTGTGGGTGAACATGTCCTATAGACAACGCCACGTTAATCACGGAATCCTGGGACTCGAACCCGGGCCGGCCTGACTCCAGGATCCATCCTGGGAGCCAGTGGGGGTTATGATGCTGTGCTCATCCTGAGCTAAATCCTGAGACAGCTGGAGCCTTTCATTCCCCAGCCGATTGATTGGCTTCAGTACAACCTGTAGGGTCTCAAGGAACATAGAATAGCAGGGTTTTCAGGCTGGGTCCTCAGTTTCACCCCTTTTCTGGTGAGGAAGCTAGGGTCCGAGAAAGGAAAGAACATGCCCCAAACGTTCTAGGAAAAGAAATGATCACGGTGATGAATACACAACTATGCAATGATATTGTGAGCCATTGATTATGCACCACGTATGGACTCTATGCGTGCGAAGATGTGTCGATAAAAACATTGTTTGAAAAAAAGCACACTCTCTCCAGCCAACACAGCAAGTAAACTCACCGCCCTCCCCTTGTCTATGTGGGACATGACTCCCAGGGGTGTGGACCTTCCTGGCAAGGTGGGACAGAAATCCTAGAATGAGCTGAGACTCAGCATCAAGGGATTGAGAAAACCTTCTCCACCAAAAGGGGGAAGAGTGAAATGAGACAAAATAAAGTGTCAATGGCTGAGAGATTCCAAACAGAGTTGAGAGGTTATCCTGGAGGTTATTCTTACACATTAAATAGATATCACCTTGTTATTCAAGATGTAATGGAGAGGCTGGAGGGAACTGCCTAAAAATGTAGAGCTGTGTTCCCGTCACCATGTTTCTTGAAGATGATTGTGTAATGATACAACTTTCACAATGTGACTGTGTGATTGTGAAAACCTTGTGTCTGATGCTCCTTATCAACAGACGAGTAAAACATACAGCATAAAAATAAATAATAGGGGGAACAAATGTTAAAATAAATTCAGATTGAAATGCTAGTGATTGGTGAAAGGGAGGGGTGAGGGGTAGGGTATGTATGAATCTTTTTCTGTTGTCCTTTTATTTCTTTTCCTGAATTGATGCAAATGTTCTAAGAAATGATCATGATGATGAATATGCAACTATGGGATGATATTGTGAATTACTGATTATATATGTAGAACAGAGTGATCATAAGTTAAGAATGTTTGCATTTGTTTGTTGTTATGTATATTTTTTTAATTTAAAAATTAAAAAAAAAAAGCACATGCCGGGTGGGCCACAGTGGCTCAGCAGGCAGAGTTCGTGCCTGCCATGCTGGAGACCCGGGCTCACTACCCGGTGCCTGCCCATGCAAAAATAAATAAACAAACAAACAAATAAACAATAAAGCAGCCATTAAGAAGGAGCATTAAAGTGCATTGCTAACTCCGTGGCTGAGGATTGGATGCAGGGCTTGGAGATAAACTAGGTTGGGGATGGAGACGGGACCTGAGGATCCCAGGCTTCCCAGGGTATGCTCATGCCTGGTGGTGGCGGTAGGGGGGACGGGTTGTGGTTTCATATCCACGAGTCCAGCATCTGGCCTCTTTCTACAAGGCTGTCCCCGGAGACCCTCCAACCCCCTGCCCCAAAGCCTCGGTTGGGCCACCCACCCATTCCTCCTTGACCCAGGGGAGAGGCTGAGTCTTTGGTCTCAGAACCCAACATTGGTCTCAGAGCTCAGTTTAATCCCTGAGCTCTCCCAGCATGCAGTCAAGGCTGGCTGGAAACCAGACCTCCATAAATGTTGACTGAGCAAGTGACGCCTTGGGTGGCCCTTTCTCATTCATTGTGATGGAGATCCCTTCATAGTCATCTGAGTTTGGCCAAATGTGCCAGCTCCAATGGCCACATTTACTGTCCTCACCTGTCATTGACCTGTGGCCAGAGAGCCAGACTAAGTGGGGTGAAATATGCAGAAGCCTTCCACATGCTATTTAGATACCTATAGTCTTGCCTGGCAGGAAGTACACAAGTAGAAATCATAATAGACTAGCAAAAACGTTTGTTTAATTGAATGCAATCAAGTGAGGAAGCCCCCTGGGTGAGACGGTGGCCCTAGAATTTTAGGTTTATATAAGTAGGGCACAGAGGTTGTAGGGGACCACCCACCCAATTGGAAGGTAGGAGTTGTGCGAAAGGCTGCACTGACTTGTCACTCAGGCCAGAGAGATGGAAACTCCAGCCTGCCAGCGTTAACCCCAGTGATTTTCTCCGGGGTCAGTGGCTGTTAGCCCCCCCAAAAGATTAGAACGTGAAAGTAAAAGTAGGGATGTTTCAATAAACAATAACTCATGGTACTTGTAGATTTGCGTCAAGTGGAACGCAGGGCAAGCTCTGGTAAAGCCCTGCATCTGTGAAATTTACAAAAACAAGTTTCTCCCAAATGTGATCGACTCACTGACTTTGGTTGAAATTTTAAGGTGAAATTTTAAGAGAATTTGACAGTGTCTCTAACCGTTTTTGGAATATGTTAGACAACTCAGTATTCACTTTGCTTGCAAGTTCCTCCTTTTGGTTTTGGTTTTTGTTTCTTAGAGATCCTTGAAACATTGATGAGAAAATCAAATTCATTAAATTTATAAGCACAGGGCTTTGGGGCCAAGATGGCGGCTTAGTAAGGTGTGCGCGTCTTAGTTCCTCCTCCAGAACAACTACTAAATAACCAGAAACAGTACAGAACAGCTCCCGGAGCCACGACAGAGACCAAACACACAGCGTACCCCAGTCTGGACTGGCTGGACGGACTGCGAGACTCCGCTGTGGTGAGATCCCCGAGCGGTGTGCGCTTCCCCGGGCCGCGGCGGCTGGCAGCCAGCATCCCTCCCTCCCTCCTTCCCGGGTCGACTGAGAGTCTCGGAGAGGCAAGTTCCCCAAGCCACGGCGGCGGGCACCCCTCCCTCGCGGGCGGCTTCCTGGACCGGCTACAAGTCTCGGATCAGTGAGATCCCCAAGCCGCGGCAGCCGGCGACCAGCGCCCCTCCCCCACAGGTGGCTACCCGGAGGGAAAGGAAAGAGTCTCCAACAGTAGCAAGGACTGAGTCCAACCAAACACCAATAGTGGCATTAATAAACAAATTCTGACTACTAAAAATAGGCCCCCAGCTCAGGCAAAACTGATCAAGGCGGAAGTCGCCTATTGGGCTAACTGAAAAAGAGGAAAGGGGGCAAAACAGAGCCTTCTGCAGCTGTTTCTATGGAGCCTTGGTTGCCTCTGGACTCAGCGCCGGGATTACACAGGTTGCAACTGCCCCAAACGCAGAAACAGGCTGCTTTCAGGGCTCTCTACCACCTGAACCTTCCCCACGGGAGGGGTGAAACGCATCTCAGGTGGAATCCCTCTCTCAAGGAATTCAGATCCCAGGACTTTGCAATTTGAAGCCATTAAAACCAGCCTACAACCTTTCCTCTGTCTCCACCATGCACACAGCAGGGAGAGCCTTCCAAAGTTAAAGGAGCCACAACATCTTTTGCTGGTGGGACCCGCAGACAGACAAGCGCCACATACTGGGCAGGATAAGAAAAACAGAGTCCAGAGACTTCACAGGAAAGTCTTTCAACCTGCTGGGTCTCACACTCAGGGAAATCTGATTAAATGTCCAGACGCCAGCAAAAAATAACAAATCACACCAGAAAAATTGAAGATATGGCCCAGTCAAAGGAACAAACCAATAGTTCAAATGAGATACAGGAGCTGAGACAACTAATTCTGAATATACGAATAGAAATGGAAAACCTCTTCAAAAACCAAATCAATAAATTGAGGGAGGACATGAAGAAGGCAAGGGATGAACAAAAAGAAGAAATGGAAAGTCTGAAAAAACAAATCACAGAACTTATGGGAATGAAAGATACAGTAGAAGAGATGAAAAAAACAATGGAAACCTACAATGGTAGATTTCAAGAGACAGAGGTTAGAATTAGTGAACTGGAGGATAGAACATCTGAAATCCAAAAAGAAACAGAAACTATAGGGAAAAGAATGGAAAAATTTGAGCAGGGACTCAGGGAATTGAATGATAATATGAAGCGCACAAATATACCTGCTGTGGGTGTCCCAGAAGGAGAAGAGAAGGGAAAAGGAGGAGAAAAACTAATGGAAGAAATTATCACTGAAAATTTCCCAACTCTTATGAAAGACCTAAAATTACAGATCCAAGAAGTGCAGCGCACCCCAAAGAGAATAGATCCAAATAGGCGTTCTCCAAGACACTTACTAGTTAGAATGTCAGAGGTCAAAGAGAAAGAGAGGATCTTGAAAGCAGCAAGAGAAAAACAATCCATCACATACAAGGGAAACCCAATAAGACTATGTGTAGATTTCTCAGCAGAAACCATGGAGGCAAGAAGACAGTGGGATGATATATTTAAATGACTAAAAGAGAAAAACTGCCAACCAAGAATTCTATATCCAGCAAAATTGTCCTTCAAAAATGAGGGAGAAATTAAAACATTTTCAGACAAAAAGTCACTGAGAGAATTTGTGACCAAGAGACCAGCTCTGCAAGAAATACTAAAGGGAGCACTAGAGTCAGATACAAAAAGACAGAAGAGAGAGGTGTGGAGAAGAGTGTAGAAAGAAGGAAAATTAGATATGATATGTATAATACAAAAGGCAAAATGGTAGAGGAAAGTATTACCAAAACAGTAATAACACTAAATGTTAATAGACTGAATTCCCCAATCAAAAGACATAGACTGGCAGAATGGATTAAAAAACAGGATCCTTCTATATGCTGTCTACAGGAAACACATCTTAGACCCAAAGATAAACATAGGTTGAAAGTGAAAGGTTGGGAAAAGATATTTCATGCAAATAACAACCAGAAAAGAGCAGGAGTGGCTATACTAATATCCAACAAATTAGACTTCAAATGTAAAACAGTTAAAAGAGACAAAGAAGGATACAATCTACTAATAAAAGGAAAAATTAAACAAGAAGACATAACAATCATAAATATTTATGCACCAAATCAGAATGCTCCAAAATACGTGAGGAATACACTGCAAATACTGAAAAGGGAAATAGACACATCTACCATAATAGTTGGAGACTTCAATTCACCACTCTCATCAATGGACAGAACATCTAGAAAGAGGATCAATAAAGAAACAGAGAATTTGAATATTACAATAAATGAGCTAGACTTAACAGACATTTATAGGACATTACACCCCACAATAGCAGGATACACCTTTTTCTCAAGTGCTCATGGATCATTCTCAAAGATAGACCATATGCTGGGTCACAAAGCAAGTCTCAACAAATTTAAAAAGACTGAAATCATACACAACACTTTCTCATATCATAAAGGAATGAAGTTGGAAATCAATAATAGGCAGAGTGCCAGAAAATTCACAAATATGTGGAGGCTCAACAACACACTCTTAAACAACCAGTGGGTCAAGGGAGAAATTACAAGAGAAATTAGTAAATATCTCGAGGCGAATGAAAATGAAAACACAACATATCAAAACCTATGGGACGCAGCAAAGGCAGCGCTAAGAGGAAAATTTATTGCCCTAAATGCCTATATCAAAAAAGAAGAAAGGGCAAAAATTCGGGAATTAACTGTCCACTTGGAAGAACTGGAGAAAGAACAGCAAACTAATCCCAAAGCAAGCAAAAGGAAAGAAATAACAAAGATTAGAGCAGAAATAAATGAAATTGAGAACATGAAAACAATAGAGAAAATCAATAAGACCAGAAGTTGGTTCTATGAGAAAATCAACAAGATTGATGGGCCCTTAGCAAGACTGACAAAAAGAAGAAGAGAGAGGACGCAAATAAGTAAGATCAGAAATGGAAGAGGAGACATAACCACTGACCTCACAGAAATAAAGGAGGTAATAACAGGATACTATGAACAACTTTATGCTAATAAATACAACAATGTAGATGAAATGGACAAGTTCCTAGAAAGGCATGAACAACCAACTTTGACTCAAGAAGAAACAGACAACCTCAACAAACCAATCACAAGTAAAGAAATTGAATCAGTCATTCAAAAGCTTCCCAAAAAGAAAAGTCCAGGACCAGACGGCTTCACATGTGAATTCTACCAAACATTCCAGAAAGAATTAGTACCAACCCTGCTCAAACTCTTCAAAAAAGTTGAAGTAGAGGGAAAGCTACCTAATTCATTCTATGAAGCCAACATCACCCTCATACCCAAACCAGGCAAAGATATTACAAAAAAAGAAAACTACAGACCAACCTCTCTAATGAATATAGATGCAAAAACCCTCAACAAAATTCTAGCAAATCGAATCCAGCAACACATTAAAAGAATTATACATCATGACCAAGTAGGATTCATCCCAGGTATGCAAGGATGGTTCAACATAAGAAAATCAATTAATGTAATACACCATATCAACAAATCAAAGCAGAAAAATCACATGATCATCTCAATTGATGCAGAGAAGGCATTTGACAAGATTCAACATCCTTTCCTGTTGAAAACACTTCAAAGGATAGGAATACAACAGAACCGCCTTAAAATGATAGAGGGAATATATGAAAAACCCACAGCTAATATCATCCTCAATAGGGAAAAACTGAAAACTTTCCCCTAAGATCAGGAACAAGACAAGGATGTCCATTATCACCACTGTTATTCAACATCGTGTTGGAGGTTCTAGCCAGAGCAATTAGACAAGAAAAAGAAATACAAGGCATCAAAATTGGAAAGGAAGAAGTAAGACTATCACTGTTTGCAGATGATATGATACTATATGTCGAAAACCCAAAAAAATCCACAACAAAACTACTAGAGCTAATAAATGAGTACAGCAAAGTAGCAGGTTACAAGATCAACATTCAAAAATCTGTAGCATTTCTATACACTAGCAATGAACAAGCTGAGGAGGAAATCAAGAAATGAATTCCATTTACAATTGCAACTAAGAGAATAAAATACTTAGGAATAAATTTAACTAAAGAGACAAAAGACCTATACAAAGAAAACTACAAAAAACTGTTAAAAGAAATCACAGAAGACCTAAATAGATGGAAGGGCATACCGTGTTCATGGATTGGAAGACTAAATATAGTTAAGATGTCAATTCTACCTAAATTGATTTACAGATTCAACGCAATACCAATCAAAATCCCAACAACTTATTTTTCAGAAATAGAAAAACCAGTAAGCAAATTTATCTGGAAGGGCAGGGTGCCCCGAATTGCTAAAAGTGTCTTGAGGAAAAAAAACGAAGCTGGAGGTCTCACACTGCCTGACTTTAAGGCATATTATGAAGCCACAGTGGTCAAAACAGCTTGGTATTGGCATAAAGATAGATATATCGACCAATGGAATCGAATAGAGTGCTCAGATATAGACCTTCTCATCTATGGACATTTGATCTTTGATAAGGCAGTCAAGCCAACTCACCTGGGACAGAACAGTCTCTTCAATAAATGGTGCCTAGAGAACTGGATATCCGTATGCAAAAGAATGAAAGAGGACCCGTATCTCATACCCTATACAAAAGTTAACTCAAAATGGATCAAAGATCTAAACATTAGGTCTAAGACCATAAAACAGTTAGAGGAAAAAGTAGGGAGATATCTTATGAATCTTACAATTGGAGGCAGTTTTATGGACCTTAAACCTAAAGCAAGAGCACTGAAGAAAGAAATAAATAAATGGGAGCTCCTCAAAATTAAACACTTTTGTACATCAAAGAACTTCATCAAGAAAGTAGAAAGACAGCCTACACAATGGGAGACAATATTTGGAAACGACATATCAGATAAAGGTCTAGTATCCAGAATTTATAAAGAGATTGTTCAACTCAACAACAAAAAGACAGCCAATCCAATTACAAAATGGGAAAAAGACTTGAACAGACACTTCTCAGAAGAGGAAATACAAATGGCCAAAAGGCACATGAAGAGATGCTCAATGTCCCTTGCCATTAGAGAAATGCAAATGAAAACCACAATGAGATATCATCTCACACCCACCAGAATGGCCATTATCAACAAAACAGAAAATGACAAGTGCTGGAGAGGATGTGGAGAAAGAGGCACACTTATCCACTGTTGGTGGGAATGTCAAATGGTGCAACCACTGTGGAAGGCAGTTTGGCAGTTCCTCAAAAAGCTGAATATAGAATTGCCATACGACCCAGCAATACCATTGCTAGGTATCTACTCAAAGGACTTAAGGGCAAAGACACAAACGGACATTTGCACACCAATGTTTATAGCAGCATTATTTACAATTGCAAGGAGATGGAAACAGCCAAAATGTCCATCAACAGACGAGTGGTTAAACAAACTGTGGTATATACATACGATGGAATATTATGCAGCTTTAAGACAGAATAAACTTATGAAGCATGTAATAACATGGATGGACCTAGAGAACATTATGCTGAGTGAGACTAGCCAAAAACCAAAGGATAAATACTGTATGGTCTCACTGATATGAATCGACATTAGTGAATAAACTTGGAATATGTCATTGGTAACAGAGACCATCAGGAGATAGAAATAGGGTAAGATATTGGGTAATTGGAGCTGAAGGGATATAGACTGTGCAACAGGACTGGATACAAAAACTCAGAAATGGACAGCACAATAATACCTAATTGTAATGTAATTATGTTAAAACACTGAATGAAGCTGCATCTGAGGTATAGTTTTTTATTTTATTTTATTTTATTATTTTATTATTTTATTTTTATTTTTTTCTCTCTATTCTCATTTTATTTCTTTTTCTGTTATCTTTCTATTTCTTTTTCTGAATCGATGCAAATGTACTAAGAAATGATGAATATGCATCTATGTGATGATATTAAGAATTACTGATTGTATATGTAGAATGGAATGATTTCTAAATGTTGTGTTAGTTAATTTTTTTAATTAATAATAAAAAAAAAAGAGAGTGTGTGACCTGTACAGTAGCAGGGGTTCCTGGCCTCAGAATTGCCCCATGCATGGTTTAAGGCCGTGCTGCTGCCATTTTGAAATTCTCAATTTTATCTTTGAATTTGTTTGGTGTAAGTGAAGTCTGGCAGGGCAATGGAGCATGTGTGGGAGCTGAGGAGATACGTGCAATAGACAAATCTACTACTGGTCTTTGCTGTGCTCTTCGCAATTAGCATTAACAATATTGTGTAAGCACAGAATTCCAGGAGACCCATAAAGCATGAGAGGTCACAAAAGAAAGTAAGTGTGGAGTGAGCACATTCTGTCTATAATTAAGTGGGGGTGCTGATGGTTTTGAAAGCAGAAAAGGAGGCAATGGTCGTCTGAGAACCAACAACCAATGAACTCTTTCATATCCTTCTTCACTCATTTCACTCCTCTGTATTAGCCAACCACTCACGGTGAAAATGATGATACAGCAGGAAAGGGGAAGATAGGGCAGCCCACAGTTCCTCTTCCTGTTAGTCCTTCTTTACTTATCAGTAAGCGGGAGGCAGAGTATTGGTAAAATGTGCACATGTTAAGAAGTGAAATAAAGTTCCAGTAGCCATGTTTCTTGATGATGATTGAACAATGATATAGCTTTCACAATGAGACTCTGTGAATGTGAAAACCTTATGTCTGGGTGGGCCACGGTGGCTCAGCAGGCAAGAATGCTTGCCTGCCATGCTAGAGGACCCAGGTTCGATTCCCGGTGCCTGCCCATGTAAAAAATAAGTAAATAAATAAATAAAAATTTAAAAATATTATTAAAAATCCTTATGTCTGATGCTCCTTTTAGCTACTATATCAACAGAGTTATAGAACAGATGGAATAAAAATAAATAATAGGGGGAACAAATGTTAAAATAAATTCAGTTTGAAATAGTGGTAAATGAAAGCAAGGGGTATGAGGTATGGTACGTATAGTTTTTTATTCTCTATTATCATTTTATTTCTTTTTCTGTTGTCTTTTTATTTCTTTTTCTAAATTGATGCAAATGTACTAAGAAATGATGAATATGCAACTATGTGATGATATTAAAAATTACTGATTATATATGTAGAATGGAATGATTTCTAAATTTTTGTTTGTTAATTTTTTTAATTAATAAAAAAGTTTAAAAAAATTTATAAGCACAGCGTAGATTATCTAAGGCAGTCTATCCAATATAAACATAACGTGAGCTATACGTGTAATATTAAATTTTCTAGTAGCCATATTTTAAAAAGTAAAAAGGAATCAGGAGAATTAATTGCAATAATAAAATGTATTTAACCTGACCTATTCAAAATAACAGCATTTCAACATGCAATCTGTTTAAACAGGTATTAGTGAGATATTTTACATGATTTTTCTATGTACTGATTTTCAAAATGCACTGTATTTTTAACATTTCTGACACAGCTGTATTTAGACTACCACATCTGAGACGCAAATTCATGGCAGTGAATTTCTGGATCAGCACAGATCTAAGGGAATGTGATTCCCTACATTTCAATTTATTATTGAAGAAAACCTGCTCTGTTTAGCTCAATTTGCTCAAATTTTAATCAAAGACCCCTTGAAAGTCATTGCTAAAAATGACTGGGCCTTCCGGACTAAAAGGGGGAAAAGGAATATAAGAAAATGAGATATCAGTGGCTAAGAGAGTTCAAATGAATTTGAGAGGCTATTCTGGAGGCTATTTTTATGCAAGCTTCAGCTAGATATTGCTAATTGCCATGATTCACCAAACCCCAATTAACATCATTTCTGTTAACCCCAAAGAACACCTAGGGCTCAGACCAAGATTCTACAAAAGTTCATGTGCTAAGTTTACTTTCCTGAAACCTATCATTTCCAGAAGGTTCCTAGGTCAGATAAGTCTTGAAGTCCCGAAAGGCCAGCCTCTCCAAGAATATCTGCTAATTCCATCCCCCTATCCTATACTGATTTAACGTGTAAAAGTTAGAACGGGTATAGCCCAAAAACTGCTATAGATTGGGAGCAGAATCAAAGGAAAAGGAGTTATAACAGAGAACACAGGATTTAGCAAATGCTATGGCTGCTAAATCACTAGAATGTTATTTCTTTTAGCTTCCAGTGTTTTGGAGCAGCTAGAAGGAAAAGCTGGGAAATGTGGAATGGTGATCTAGCACAAATTTTGAAATCTGTTCTGTAACGACTAGTTAAAATGGACTTTGAAAATTATTGCTTTTTTTGGTATGCATGTTATGTTTTTCAATAAAAAAGTTTTAAAAAATGACTGGGCTTGTTATTCAGAGAAGGTATGGTTTAACAAACGAATATGATTGCTGAGTTATTATATTGATATTTCTTTTAGCCTCCAATAGCTTAGAGTGGTTAGAAGTAGAAACCTAAAATGGTGGAATTAAAACCCATACTAAACTCTGAAATCTGTTTTACAACGAACTTTTGCGATGTGCTTTGAAATTTCTTGCTTTTTTGTATATATATTATTTTTCACCAAAAAAAAAAAAGAAAAGAAATATACATATATTTCTTCTAGCTTCCAGTGTTTTGGAGCCACTGGAAGGAAAAATCTGAAATAGCGAAAACCCACGATGAATTCTGAAATCTGTTCTGTATCTATTTGTTGAAGTGTACATTGAAAACCATTGCTTTTTCATTCTTTTCTTTGTATTTATGTTACATTTAACAATGAAAAACTGTTTTAAAATGTGACTGGATTTTTTAAATAAAATGAGGTTTCTATATTGAACTTAACAGCTTAAGGAAAAATCAGATTTTTCAATTTGTTCATTTAAGAAACTATATATTGTTACTTTAAAAATAACCGTAAATGGCCTTTCTGGCGCACAAACACAGTACTTGAGGTCGTTACCAATTCTGGTACAGACTGAATTAAAATCACCGATCTCAGCTCTGCCCTGGTGGAAAAGGCCTGGTACATTATTATTTCCCCATAAGGTGTCAGATCTGGATGAGCCTTTGGGAACGGTCTCCGCAAAGCACCCCATTTCACTGAAAGGCAAGTAGAGGTCCAGATCACAAAATGAGCCCTGTAGCAAACGAGGCCGGCCCCAGGCTGATGATCCTGGGTTTCTTGACCCTACCTTACCCTCCCTAATCCAGGGCTTCTGGTTCATTCTCTCTGTGCCTTCACGTGCAGTTGGCTGATGGGGAAACTGAGGCTCAGGGTTGGAGGGTGGCTGGACAAATCACCCCTGGGCCCAGGCCTGTAAGACCTGGTTTCCTAAGACCTGGTCTCTGCCCTCGTCATTCAACAACACACACCAGGGCTGGTGAGCGGCTGGCCCCAGACCTGGGCGGGGCTGGGCCGAGAAATAGTATACCAGACCCAGGACTGAGCGCCTGGGACTGGGGCTGGGAAGGGGGAGCCTAAGAAGAGAGGCCTGCTCGGGCACCAGGGGCTCCAGGCAGAAGTGCCAGGACCCGGGGGTGGGGTGGGAGGGGAGCCAGGCTCCACGGGCTGTGGTCCCCAGGGCACAGCCTGGGGTCCCCTCCCCTTCCCCCCCAGGCTTCCAATGCAGCTCCCAAGAGCAGGCCCTGAGCTTCCTCTTGGGTCTCATTCTCACAGCAGCTCCTTTTCTTTTCCTCCTTGGAACCCCCAATCCCCTCTTCCCAACCTGACCGGCCCAAAGCACTGATGGCACCAAGGAGAGGCCCTGCAACCTGGTCTGGGTTGATCGTTTCCTCCAAGGGAAAGGCTGTGCTGGGGTTTGGGTGCATCGGACGAGAACAGAGGAGAAAACAATGCTCAGGCTGGCCCGAAAGTGGGGGGCCCAGCCTCCCACATAGCAGCCTGCAGGCCATACTAGGAAGCTCCCTCTGCCTCCCCAAGTGAGCTCCGGCCCTCATTCTCCTTCCTTCTGCATTACCCTTCCTGCCAGTCCGTAGTCCTCATATTTCCCAACTCTAGAGAAGGTTTCGGGAAGTAGCATTTGATGCCGTTAAAATGCACAGTGAGGAAATCACCCCCTATTCAAAGAGCTTTCAATCCTGCAGGAGCCAAGAAGAAAATGGCTTTTGGAGCCATTTGGAGCCAGGATGTTTTAGTGTCACCGTCCCCTTCCCTTTTAACAGAGAGGCCAGGTTTAGGTCTCAGGCCCAACGAATGGCGTCTACGTTTGAACAACTTTTTGCCAGAACGTAATAGCAATTTGTTTTCACTGCCATTTAGTTTTCGGGCTACCTTTCACCTTGCGTGGATGGCAGATGATATTGGTTTTCCATCGACCACAGTGACAGCAAGTTTCCCTTCGACACTAAGCTTGCATTAGTAACAGAAAGTGAGTCTCTTATAAACGCGGTTTAACAGACGTTCGGTAAATAACAGTGCTGGGAACGTCAGGCAGAAGTCGTCAGAGGGGACAAGAACAAGTGACGTGTAAGAAACTGCTCTAGGTCCCTCCATTTGGCCTTCCTGAGCTCTGCCCAGGTGCGGGGGTTGCTGCCTTCTCTCCAGGCACTGCCGAGGCCAGCTCCTGGAGCCTCCCGGACCTGCAGGCTGCTCGGCTTTAGCACAGAGGGCACCCAATGTCTAGCTCAGCCTTTGGCTCTCATTCCTGCCTGGGGGCCATGGGAGGAGCTGGGTCTGAAGCCCCGAAGGCAGAAGTGCCTAAACCTTGAGCTCAGGTTCACGGGGAACAGAGAAGATGGCAGTAATGGAGACGGGGAAGGAGCGAGCCATTCTACCTTATCTCAGCTCAGGCATGGAAGCCAGCTGAGCCCCAGGCCCAGCTCAGGTCCTGGGGAGGGGAGGGGAGCAAAAAAAGGAGCAAAGCTGAGGCCCCAACCCACTCAGGGCCACCAGGGCACATGTTCCTGCTCCCGGAACTCAGTCTCCTGCTGGGAACTAGTTTGAAGTCGGGAGGTTCGGAGCAGGTGCCTGCAAACAAGGCGGAGGAAAGAAGCTCCCCTATGGCTCCCCGGATGGCCCGAATTCTCGGAGCCAGCTCGGATGCACCTCCACAGAGCCTGCCTGGGTCCCCCGTCACGTCAAATGGAAAACATTTGACTTCTCCACTGCAGGGTGGACCTAGAATTCTGTTCCCATACCAGTCTTGCCTGCCTCCCAGATGTGAACCCAACAGGGGCAGGATTGCTTTCTTGCATCTCTTGGTGACCGCCCAGCTCAGACTAGCTTGGACCTTGCACGCAGGAGCTGCCAACAAATTTCTTATGAGCTCAGCCCAGCTGAGCTCCCACCTCTGACCACCTGAGCCCGGGCTGCAAGGGCACCTTGGTACCGGGAAAGAGCTTAGGATTGGTGGAGGGAGCTGGGGAGCTCACTCCTGCTCATTTGTGCCTTAACCTCCCTCAGGGTTGTGGCTAAGCCCCAGCAAACTGCCAAGCTGCCCTCGGCCCCCTGCAGTTCTGTTTCTGGGACTGCTTTCTCAAGGGGGATATGAGCCTGGTAAGTCCAGAGTCTCAGGTTCATGGATGAAAATAGGGTCGCCAGTGGGTGTCCTGGGTTCCCTCCTGGGATACAGTTCCTGAGTCTATGAGTGCGAGGCTGCTCTCTCCTCAGACCTCTGGAACCCATCAGTAGGCACAGCACGGTTGCCCAAACATCTCACCACCACCCTGCAGGGCTAGAGGGTGGCAGCACGGACCAGGCACGGTCTTGGCCACTCTTGGAGCCCTGGGCACCCTTGGCACAGCTCGTTCTCCACCCACCCCCAAACCAGTGCACGGCCTTGGCTAAAAGTCTCCAGGTCCTCAAGTAGAAGCCAACAGAGGGTGGCAGTGGGTGGCAAGAGGGGGCTACCTGAGAGGGTGGCTGTCAGCAAGGCCAGGGTCGCCAAGAAGAGCCACATGTCTGCTGCCATTCCTGGCCGCTAGGCTTGCCCGCCGGCGGGAGGTGCCATCCTGGGGCCGGGAGGTGGGCACGGCTGCCTTCCACCTCTTGGGTCGCCTCTGCCCTTCTCTGTTTCTGTGCGTGTCTTTCTCTCCGCCGCTCTGTCTCTTTCTGGTGCGCGGGCGACCCACCCCTGCCTGTATGTCTTTCACGCCTCCGTGCTTGGCTTGTGGTTTTGGTCTCCAGGAAGTCAAGCTGGCGTTAGAGGGGGCTGATGGGGAGGGAGCCCCCCAACGTCCTTCCCGCTGCCTCTGCTCGGAGCCCACCAAGTTCGGCTGAGCCCCGTGGAGAGACAGAAGGAGAGAAAGACCTTCCTGAGGAAGGGGAGGCGCAGGAAAAGGAAGTGCAGGGACATGTCTCATTTCTGGAGGCCTGGCACATAGAAGACGCTCAATAAATATCTGTTGCTGGAAAGAATGAGCCACCCTCTCTCTGTTCCATTTTACAGACTCGGGATCTCATAAGATTAAATCCCAAGGGTTACAGTTACCCCCAGTGCAGGGCAAACAGTGGGTGCTTAATAAGTGTTTGTTGAGTGAACAAACGAACAGACAGCAGACAGCTAACTAATTCTGCATGAGCAGACACGGGGAATCGAACCTGAGTCTCAGGCATGGCAGGCGAGAACTCTGCCACTGAACCACCGTGGCCCGGCGCCCCATCACCAGCTGTGCACTCTTAACCTCATCCTTTCTTGTCTTCATTTCCGCAACTTTGCCCCGGGTGGCCAATCCCCAGGGCGGGGCATTTTATGGTGCAGGTTTGGGAGCCACAGGGAGCCAGGCCCCTCCCACCACGGGGACCCTGCCCCGCCCTCCAGGGGGGAAACTGGACCCCAGCGCCGGCACTAGCTGAGGCCGCCCTCTTGTGGACAGTCGCGGCAGCACAGGCTGGTGGTGAGCCTCCAGCTCCCGGATTTAATTCCATTCACCAGCCATTCACAGAGACTTTGGTGCGTGGACGGATGTGAACGGAGGGTGAAGAAAGGAAAACCACCTCCCTGATCTCAGGAGTCTGTAGTTCTCAAACACAAGTGGCCAAGTCACAGGCTACGGAAAGGTGACCAGAGTGGCAGGTCTCCTGCTGATGCCGGCTTCCTTTGAGAACTGGGCTGGACCAGATAAGTCCTGAAACCTAGAGCGCCCAGCCTCTCCAGAACATCAGATAGTTCCATGCCCCTTCCCCATATGATCTACAGCCGCTCTCAACATGAAAAAGTTAGGATGGCCAAAGCCCAAACACCCCTGAAGAGAGGGATGGAAAGATCAAAGAAAAGTGATAGTGTAGTTACACAGAGAATGTCGGGTTTAATAAACAAGTATGAATGCTGAATCATTACACTGATATTTCTTTTAGTCTCCAGTATCTTAGAGCAGCTAGAAGTAAAAACCTAAAATTGCGAAATTGTAACCCATACCAAACTCTGAAATCTGTTCTACAACTAATTGTTGGGCTGTGCTTTGAAATTTATTGCTTTTCTGTACATATGTTATTGTTCATAAAAAAGAAAAAAAACTCAATTGTGATGTTAAAAAATATATATGTATTCCTTCTGGCCTCCAATGTTCTGGAGCAGCTAGAAGGAAAAATCTGAGAGGATGGTATGGTAGCCCATGACAAACTCTGGGATCTGTACCTACTTGTTAAAGGCTGCTTTGAAAACAATTGTTTTTTTCTTTCTTTGCTTTGTATATATGCTATATTAAATAATAAAAAAACTTTTTTTTTTTAAAAAAGAGAGAACTAGGCTGGGAAGGATGGCTAGACTTCTGCTTCTGGCAATATGGGAGTCCGCGTATCCTGAAAAATTCTACTGATACAAAATGCCAAAAACATCTGGGTAAAAATATTTTAAAATCTCTTTTAAAATGCAGAGTTGATAAAGTGTCAATGGCTGAGAAATTCCAAACAGAGTTGAGAGATTATCCTGGAGGTTATTCTTACACATTAAATAGATATCACCTTGTTAGTCAAGATGTGGTGGAGAGGCTGGAGGGAACTGCCTGAAAATGTGGAGCTGTGTTCCTGTAGCCATGTTTCTTGATGATGATTGTATAATGATACAGCTTTCACAATGTGACTGTGTGATTGTGAAAACCTTGTGTCTGATGCTCCTTTTATCGACCTTATCAACAGACGAGTAAAACATATGGCATAAAGGCAAATAATGGGAACAAATGTTAAAATAAATTTAGTAGATTGAAATGCTAGTGATCAATGAAAAGGAGGGGTAGGGGGTATGGTATGTATGAATTTTTTTCTGTTTTCTTTTTATTTCTTTTTCTGAATTGATGCAAATGTTCCAGGAAATGATCATGATGATGAATATGCAACTATGGGATGATATTGTGAATTACTGATTATAGATTTAGAACGGAATTATCATAAGAATGTTTGCATTTGTTTGTTGTTATATATTTTTTAAAAAATTTAAAAATTAATAAAAAAAATGTAGAGTGGAGACAGTAAGAAGTTAAGGGAAATTATCAGAGGTCAAAATGAAAAGAAAACACAAATTTAAAGAGATCATTGAGAACAGAAGCAAGGGGGTTTCCCTGATGATGTCTGGTGACCAAGAACTTCATTGTAACAGCCCTGGGAAAAAATCTAGAGCCTGAGAAAAGTTGGAATAAAAATCAGAACATCCATCCATCCCCCTCTTCCCCCACCTAGAGTCAAGGCCACTGAAACACAACACCCTTGGTGGGTGAGCTAGGAGAGAAAAACCTCCGAGAGAACTGACATGGAACCTGCTGGCTCAGCACTGATTCTGGGTGGAAATTAGAAAGAAAAGGAGGAAAAGGAGGAGAAGGAAGAAGAAAAAAATTAGTTTCAAATGCTCCTAACCACAAGTCAACCTCTCAGGGGTTTGGGTAATGGAATTCATGGCATCTATGTGGCAAAAACAACACAACCAGAAACAAGCAAAAACACAACAGGATTAGGGGTGGGCCACAGTGGCTCAGCAGATAAGAATGCTCGCCTGCCATGCCCGAGGACCCGGGTTCAATTCCTGGTGCCTGCCCATGTAAAAAAAAAACAAAAAACGCACACACAACAGGAGACTCGAAATTAAAGAAGGTAGAAGTTTCCTAGGCACTCAGCAGAAACAAATGTGAAATTTCTCTCTGTAGTAACGTCACCTAAACTCAGACCTCAAAGAATTTCCACAGAAAAGTTTCCAAGTAATACAAGCTCACTGCAGAATAATAATAATAACAAAATCATAAAACACAGACACTATAAGTGAGAGTTGCACAAAGCAGTAAACCATAGACTCAGACCCTCAAAAACTGTAGATATTAGAATTTTGTTATATATAATATAAAATAAGGATATTTCATGTGTTCAAAGAAGTAAAAGTTGGTAACTGAAAGTCTAGATAGGGCACAAGAACTGTTAAAAGTCATACAGAAGTAGTATTTCTATAAATGAAGAACATAATCTTTGAAACCAGAGAATCAATGAACAGGTTAACCAGCCTATTAACAATAGCTGAAGAAAGAATTAGTGAAGTGGACATTGGAGCTGAAGAACTTAACAAGAATGCAGGACAGAGGGACAATGATATGGGAAATATGAAACAGAGACTAGGACACATAGAGGATGATCCAAGAAGAACTAGCCTATGTCTAATTAGAGTTCCTAAAGGAAATGAGAGAGTTGGATGTTCAAAAAGATATGGCTGAGAATTTTCCAGAATTGATAAAAGAGAAAATCCTTCAGGATCTGGCAGCTCCACCAACTCAAGGATGATAAATAAAAAGAAATCTACACCAAACATGTAGACTAGCAAAACTGCTGATTCCTAGAGAGAAGATGGATGAACTTCAAAATAGACAGACAGCTAACTTCTCAATAGCAACATTTAAATCCAGAAGACAGTGGAATACCACCTTCAAAGCACTAAGAAAAACAACTGTCAATCTTGACTATCTTTCAGAAATGAGGTTGACATAGCTACATTTCAGACAAAAATTAAGAGCATTTACAATGAACAAGCACTCTTCCAAAGAAATTTTAAAGGATGTTGTTCTGGTTTGCTAGCTGCCAGAATGCAGAATATCAGAAATAGAATGGTTTTTTCTTTTTTTTTTTTTTAACATGGGCAGGCACCGGGAATCAAACCCGGGTCCTCGGGTTTGGCAGGCAAGCATTCTTACCTGCTGAGCCACCGTAGCCTGCCCTAGAATGGTTTTTTAAAAGGGGAATTTAATGAGTTGCTAGTTTACAGTTCTAAGGCCGAGAAAATGTCCCAATTAAAATAAGTCTATAGAAATGTCCAATCTAAGGCATCCAGGGAAAGATACCTTGGTTCAAGAAGGCTGATGAAGTTCAGGGTTTCTCTCTCAAGTGAGAAGGCACATGGCGAACAGGGTCAGGGTTTCTCTCCCATCTGGAAAGTCATGTTGTGAACATGGTGTCATCTGCTAGCTTTCTCTCCTGGCTTCCTTTCATGAAGCTCCCCGGGAACCATTTTCCTTCTTCGTTTCCAAAGGTCGCTAGCTGGTGAGCTCTCTGCTTCTTGTGGCTATGTCGTTCTGCTCTCTCTGAATCTCCTTCATCCTCCAAAATGTTTCCTCTTTTATAGGACTCCAGAAACTGATCAAGACCCACCCAAATGGGTGGAGACACGCCTCCACTTATTGAGATAATAAGTTCCCGTCGCTTAAGTCAACCAGCCTGTGGTATTTGTGATAGCAGCCCTGGCAAACTAAGACAGGGATTAGAAAGAGGAAAAAAAGATAAAACTAAAGAATCAGACAATAACAGATGGATTGGGAAGGCGTGGTCAGAGTTAGAATGGTCTATTATTTGGTAGGACGGCAAAATATTGACTAACATTTGACTCTAAGGTAAGCATGCATATTAAACGAGGAGTGCAATGAAATAGAATGGGGGGGGGCAGTGCCTTAGAGCCAAAAGAAGGCAGGAAAAGGAAAAGAAGAAATGAAATAGGAGAAGCAGGGTAAACAAAAGGATGAATAGGTGTCAGCAGGTAGAGGTGGGTGTAAGGTGGCAGGAAGGGTGCTTCTGGCAAAGGGCACAGGGTAGAAAAAGACAAGGCAGCAGGATGTGAGTGTCCCAGGGACTGGGTTGCAGGAGGCACCCCAAGCAGCACGTGTTTCATGGACAGGAAGCTCTAAACAGAAAGCTGGGGAAGATGTACCCAGCTGGATGCCCAACTCAATGAAGTCATTTATGTATAATTCCTGGAGCCAGGGCCTTTGGAATTCAATTTGCTTGGATATCTGTGGAAACCCCAGGTTACCTCTCTCTTTGACCTTGATCCAAGAAAATGGAATAAGTGCTGTTACTGAGAGAAGCTGAACTCTCTGTTAAGAAGGAGGGACCTAGAACTTCATCCCTCCAGCATGTGGCATGGGAAAGTTTCCTATCACTAACTGATATTTAGTGAGTGCTTCTTTTTGTGCCAAGCCCTTTACAGGAGACTTGACCCCCTCAATTATCATGGCAACCCAATTAAATAGGTACTATTATTAACACAGCTTTGCAGGTAAGGAAACTGAAGTCAGAGAGGTGAAGCAGTTTGCTCAAGATCACACAGCTAAGAAGTAGGGCTAAGCATCAAGGGATTGAGAAAAACCCTAGAATGAGCGGAGACTCAGCATCAAGGGATTGAGAGAACCTTCTCGACCAAAAGAGGAAAGAGTGAAATGAGACAAAATAAAGTGTCCATGGCTGAGAGATTCCAAACAGAGTCGAGAGGTTATCCTAGAGGTTATTCTTACGCATTAAATAGATATCACCTTGTTATTCAAGATGTAGTGGAGAGGCTGGAGGGAACTGCCTGAAAATGCAGAGCTGTGTTCCAGTAGCCATGTTTCTTGAAGATGACTGTACAGTGATATAGCTTTCACAATGTGACTGTGTGATTGTGAAAACCTTGTGTCTGATGCTCCTTTTATCGACCTTATCAACAGATGAGTAAAACATATGGAATACAAATAAATAATAGGGGGAACAAATGTTAAAATAAATTTAGATTGACATGCTAATGATCAACGAAAGGAAGGGGTAAGGGGAATGGTATGTATGAATTTTTTCCTGTTGTCTTTATTTCTTTTTCTGAATAGATGCAAATGTTCCAAGAAATGATCATGATGATGAATATGCAACTATGGGATGATATTGTGAATTACTGATTATATATGTAGAACGGAATGATCAAAATAGGAATGTTTGCATTTGTTTGGTATTTAAAAAAAAATTTTTTTTTAAGTAAGGCTAAGGCTCTGAACTCAGGTATGTCTGTCCTAAGACCCTGAGCTCGTAACCACAGGTAAGTCTGCCTTTGGGGTGGGGGTGGTCTAACCATACAGGTTTGGGCTGAAATCTGGCAACTCTGCCAGGAAAGGCTTTAGCTCTATGGGACACTAAATGTTCTAAAAAGCCCTGCCTTCCACCGAAACCCAACCCACTCAGTCTCTGCAGTTCTGAAATTCCCCACTCATGATCACAGTCCCTGAACCAACCAGAACTTGTCTTTCCTGGGGCCCGGAATTTTCTACCAGGGTCTAAATACTCAGCACCTAAAAGTACGCACATTATCTCTGATAATTTTATCCCGTCAGTCTAGCCCAATTTTATCATGTGTTCTAGGTGCTGGGAAGGCAAGACTGAACAGAACAGACAAATATTCCTAGTCTTATAGAGCTTACATTTTTGTGGGAGAGTCGCATAATAAAGGATAAAGATAATAAATAAGTAAATTGAATGGAAGATCAAAATGGAGCAGAGTAAAGAGAGATTAGGTCTATCAGGAAGGGGTGACAGTTTTAAATCAGGTAGTATCTTAGTCTAGTCTCCCCCCAAAATAGAGCCTGGGACCAAGGCTTGCTTGCAGGACCTTATCATAAGACACAGAGAACTGCATGCTTTGTGCATTCTCCCATAGACACATCCACATGCCTCCATCCCAAATATCCTTGCCTCTCAATTTCCTATCTTGATACTTCCAGGCCCCTGCCCAGGAGCCCATGTATATCCATACCTTATGCCACCTTTCCTTGCATTTACAGTGGATGACCAAATGTCATCACATCTCTCCCCTGGGAGGATTCCCCTTCATCGTTTTGCCTCAGGGTCACCTCTGTGTGAGGTTGCAATGCAGAATCTGTCATTTCTAGTTAGTACAGCATATGTGCTGTCCTGAGTTTTCTCCCTCATCTAGGGGTGCATCCTTGAGGCTACAGGTATTAGTTAAAATAGAACCACTGATACAACAGAGGGAGATACCATGGATTCTGGACCATCTGTTCAGCTTACTTACTGTACCTTCATGGTTCTGTCTGAGCCGGAAGCTCTTGTACCATAATTGCTGCTACCCTTCTCCTTGCCTCTTATAACCTGGGGTATATGATAATATCCAACTCATAATGGGCCCTTCAGGTCACCTAGCTGCTTGGTGATCCATCATCAGACACAAGTCCAGAGACCAGTAGCAGATGAGGAGGGGATTTTCAAATGGTAAGTGGTTCTCTGCTAAAGGTGTCAGGGTTTTGCTCTAGAAGTTTGTGCTGAAATTTCTCTTCCATTGGAGCCTTCCAGAGACTCCACATGGCACCCTATCCATCTTGGTTTCTCTGGCATGATTGGGCCTTCTAGATCTTACGACCAGAGTGTCACAGCAGCTTGCATCACGACCTGGTCCTGCTACAGAGCCTCTCTTGCTCTGGGTCCCACTCAGAGCTGCTGGTGCTCCAACTGACATGATAAATGGGTCAGAGAAGAATCCCCAAGGATGCTATATGCTACGAAATCCAAAAAGGTCCACCAGGCATCGTCTCTTTTCCTCAGGGGTAAAGGGCTATACTAGTTTGCAGCTTTTAGGTACCCCTGAAAAGCCATGTCTTTTTTCCTGATCCAGGCTTGTGGGGAGCATTCATATTTATTTTAATCCTGATTCAATATTGCGGGGTGGGGGGAACTTTGATTAAGTTATTTCCGTGGAGATGTGACACATCCAGTTGGGAGTGTGGCCTTTTGATTAGATGGAGATGTGACTCCGCCCGTTCAAGATGGGTCTTGATTGGTTTACTGGAGTCCTTTAAAAGGGGAGACATTTTAGAGAAACCACAGTTGCTTCAGAGCCAACAGAGATGCAAGCGTTTGAAGATGCTTGGAGTGCCAACAGAGAGAGCAGATACCTAGACATGGATGTTTGGAGATACAGAGCCCAGAAAACGTTCCCATGTGCCTTCCCAAAAGATGCTAAGCTAGCCAGAACTCAGAGGACTGAAGTTAATGCCCACAGATGCTTAGAGAGTAAACCATTGACATCAGAAGCTAGAAACAATGGACCTGGAACAAGGAAGAGCAGATGCCCAGCCACGTGCCTCCCATGTGACAGACATAGGCCTTTCTTGAATCGAGGTATCTTTCTCTGGACTTAGTTTCGACATTTATGGCCTTAGAACGGTAGACTTGTAACTTAATACATTTCCTTTATAAAAAGCCATACCATTTCTGGTATATTGCTTTCAGGTAGTATTAGCAAACTAACACAGGAGTGCAGGTGCAAAAGATTATTCTTGACCCTAGAGACAACATCCCAGCCATCTAAATACTTGTGGGATTTATCTCCCACCTTTTGGCACAATGGGTAGCAGTTCTCAAAATTTTGGTCTCTTAAGGACATTATGCTGAGTGAGATTAGCCAGAAACAAAAGGACAAATACTGCATGGTCTCACTGATAAGAACTGACATTAATGAATGAACTTGGAGAATGTCAGTTAAGAACAGAGGTCATCAGGAGATAGAAATAGGGTAGATATTGGGTAGTTGGAACTGAAGGGATACAGATTGTGCAATGGGACTGATTAAAAATTCAGAAATGGATAGCACATTACTACCTAACTGTAATACAATAGTGTTAGAACACTGAACAAAGCTGAATGTGAGAATGATAGAGAGAGGAGGGCTGGGGGGCACAAATGAAATCAGAAGGAAAGATATACGATAAAGATTGAGATGGTATAATCTACGAATGC
Organism: Tamandua tetradactyla; assembly: GCF_023851605.1. Lineage (NCBI taxonomy): Eukaryota > Metazoa > Chordata > Mammalia > Pilosa > Myrmecophagidae > Tamandua > Tamandua tetradactyla. The sequence goes on from NC_135335.1 coordinate 14,158,427, forward strand.
CTAGAGTGCATAATGATAGTGACTAAATGTACGAATTTAAAAATATTTTTACATGAGGAAGAACAAAGGAATGTCAATACTGCAGGGTGTTGAAAATAGATGGTCATTCATATTTTAAAACTTTAACTTATGTGTGAGACTAAAGCAAAAAATGCTTATTTGGTACAAAATTTATATTTTGACTAGTACATTTCCTAATATGATTTATGTAGACAGCTTAATTGAACACCGTAAGTACATGGAACCTTGAACAGGGCATGAGATTTTGTAGGTTTGTTCAGAGTGATGCCCCAATAAATCTCAGAGCGATTTGAACGGTGAATAAAAAAGTATTTACAAAGTCCCCTTGGGGGAATGGTGAGAAAGGGGAAACATTCAAGTTCCCTAAGTGGAGAATTCTTGATATTCTCACAAGCAGTGGGGACAACCAAAGCAATAGGCTGAGCCCCCAATTTTGGGGGTTGTTCATATGAAACTTAACGTCGCAAAGGTCAGACTAAGCCTACTTAAAATTAGGCCTAAGAGTCACCCTCAAGACAGCCTCTTTTGTTGCTCAGATGTAGCCTCTCTCTCTCAGCCAACATGACAAGAAAATTCACCTCCCTCCCCATCTCTACGTGGGACATGACTCCCAGAGGTGTGGACCTTCCTGGCAATGTGGGACAGAAATCCTAGAATGAGATGGGATTCAGAGATTGAGAAAACCTGCTCAACCAAAAGGAGGAAGAGCAAAATGAGACAAAATAAGGTGTCAATGGCTGAGAGATTCCAAACAGAGTTGAGAGGTTATCCTGGAGGTTATTCTTAATAGATATCACCTTTTTAGTTGAGGTATAATGGAGAGGCTGGAGGGAACTGCCTGAAAATGTAGAGCTGTGTTCCAGTAACCATGTTTCTTGAAGATGATTGTATAATGATATAGCTTTTGCAATGTGACTGTGTGATTGTGAAAATCTGTGTCTGATACTTCTTTTATCTACCTTATGGACAGATGAGTAAAACATATGGATTAAATATAAATAAATAATAGGGGGAACAAATGTTAAAATAAATTTACTAGATTGAAATGATAGTGATCAATGAAAAGGAGAGCTAAAGGGTATGGTATGTATGAATTTTTTTCTCTTTTCTTTTCATTTCTTTCTTTGAATTGATGCAAATGTTCTAAGAAATGATCATGATGATGAATATACAATTATGTGATGATACTATGAATTACTGATTATATATGTAGAATGGAGTGATCATATGGTAAGAATATTTGTGTTTGTATGTTAGTATGTTTAATAAATAAAATAAATTTTAAAAAAATTTTGGTCTCGAGGACCCTTTCATATTCTTAAAAATCATCAAGGACTCTAAAGAGCTTGGTTTATGTGGGTCATAGCTATTGATATTGACCACATTAGAAATTAAAACTGAGAAACAGAAAATAGTTGTTTAAATCATTTACAAATAATAATAATGACAATAATAAACTCATTACATGCCAATATAAGCAACACTTTTTATAGAAAATAACTACATATTCCAAGCCAAAAAAATTAGTGAAAAGAGTGGCTTTGTTTCACATTTTTGCAAATCTGTTTTTTTTCTATGCCATATGGCAGGGGTCACATTTCATTCTTTTTCCATGTAAGTATCCCATTATTACAGCACCATTTGTTGAATTTCTGGGGGGTGGAGTAGGGTAAGTGCATAGGCCAGAAATCGAACCCAGGTCTCCTGTATGGCAAGTCAGAGTTCTGCCACTGAACTACCCTCGCAACTTCCTGCAAGTCTCTTTACTGTCTGGTTTTATAGACGAGACCTAGATTTTCATATCTGCTTCTTCAGCCAATCTTCTGAGATATTTTGCTTAGGTTGACATATATGAAAAACATCTGGCTTCACAAAGATTTGTAGTTGGAGCCGGGAGGAATATTTTAGCAGCTTTTGAAGATAATCATAGCTGTTTGTCTCTGATACCAACAGACTTGACAGGTTGTTTCTAAAGTTAGTTGCAACACGAAATCTGAAATCATATCAACGAACATGGAAGCTCTGTTAAATCCAACTCCATTGTTCTATCTTGCATTTTCAATGGATCTTTTACCCACGAATGATTTTGTAATAACACGTATCAGTCATTTCCAAGTGTTGACACATTTCATATACAATACTTAAAATTCGCATTCATCAATATCATCTCCAACTCTCATCAGAAAACTTTAAGTATTGGGACGTTGTCAAGCCCACTGGAGCAGATGAGTTTTCTAAAACTTGAATCTGCACTTAAAAATTCAAGTTCCATCAGTGGCAACAAATACTCTCAAGTGTTTGTTGTTTTTTTTTTTTTTTCCCTTGAAGTGATTAAGCTCACTTTGTTCAACTGAAGGGGGAAAAGTCTGTCAAATACCAACTCTGAATAACCAGAGTCATTACAGGCAGGGTATTTGGGAATGTGATTCCAGGAAACAGAAGTGAGGAAAAGGAGAGAAACAGGAAAAGAGGACAGGAGGTACAAGGACACATCCTTGAGCTGGCCTTATGAAATGCTTCCGCAAGCGTCCACTCCATGTAGACTCGACTTCCCAGGCCCCGGCACTGGTGTGACCAAGGAGAGGAGCTGACAAACATCAACAGGAGAAGGCACTCTGTCCACTTGATTGTTGCAAGTGCCCCTTATGAAACCCTCCAATATTCAACTCAGCCCTCCAGGGCCAAAATGTCCATAGTGCTGAGCTCAAGAAACTCTGATTAAAGTAACAAATCAATACTATATCCTATCTGTGTTAGTTAGGGTTCTCTAGAGAAACAGAACCAGCAGGAGAGGTCTGTAAATATGAGCGTTATAAAAGTGTCTCACGCAGCCGTGGAGATGGAAGAGTCCAAAATTTGTAGGGTAGTCCGTGAAGCTGATGGCTGTGATGAAGGGTCTGGACGAACTCCACAGGAGAGGCCCACCGGCTGAAGAAGCAGTGAAAGAGTCTCTCTTCCTCCTTAAAAGCCTTCAACTGACTGAATTATCTCATTGTGGGAGATGCGCCTTAATGGACGGCAGATGTGATCAGCCACAGGTGCAATGAACTGACTGATGATGTAATACACCAGCCTTCCAGTTGATCAACCAGCCAGGAAATTTTGCAGCACGGTCAGGCTAGTTCTTGCCACTGGGCATCGTCGCCAGAACCTAACCATCACATTATCTAAAAAGCATTCACTGTTAGCTACATCTTCTTAAATCAACTTTATTTTTCTTTACAGCCTTTATTGTATGTAACATTAAAGACATCACAGTCCATTATATTATATTGTATTGTAATACATCATATTCCATTCCGTTTCATCATATTCTATTCTATTCCGTTGTGATACAGCATGTTATATTGTATGATGTATTATATTTGTTTATTTATATATATATTTGTGTGTGTCTTCCCAAACACTAGACATCAGCTCAATGTGGTTGGATTGTCTCTTTTATTCACTATTGTATCCTTAGCACCTAGAACAGTGCCTGGCACGTAGTAAGCAATCTATAAATATTTATTGCGAATATCTATGAGTTAAATAAGGTGCTGACATTTTTTGAACCGTGACTCTATGCCAGCCACAATGTTGGGTTATCTCAGTTTGATACTCATAGAAAACCTAGAAGGCAGGCATTATGGGTTGAATTTTGTCCCACCAAAACAAAATGCTGATGTCCCAATTCCCAGTACCTAGAAACTGACCTGATTTGGAAAGAGGGTTGTTTCAGATGGAATTAGCCAAGATGAGGTCCTCCTGGAGTGGGGCAGCCCCTAATCCCATATGATTTGTGCCCTTATAAGAAGAGTAGAGACCAAAAAAAGTCAATGGTGATGATAAATGCACAGCTATACGATGATATTGTGAACCATTGATTTTACACTTTTGATGACTACATGGTATTAGTTAGGGTTCTCTGGAGAAACAGAATCAACAGGGAACACTCGCAAATATAAAATTTATAAAAGTGTCTCACATGATCGCAGGAATGCAAAGTCCAAAACCCACAGGGCAGGCTGTGAAGCCGACGATTCTGATGGAGGTTCTGGACGAACTCCACAGGAGAGGCTCGCCAGCCAAAACAGGAAGAGCCTGTCTCTTCTGAATCCTCCTAAAAAGGCTTCCTGTGATTAGATTAAGCATCACTCATTGCAGAAGACACTCCCCTTTGGCTGATTACAAATGGAAACAACTGTGGATGCAGCTGATGTGATCATGAGCTAATTCTATGAAATGTCCTCATTGCAACAGACAGGCCAGTACTTGCCCAACCAGACAAACAGGTACCACCACTTGGCCAAGTTGACACATGAACCGGACCATGACACATGGTATGTGAATATATAATACATATCAATATAAAATAAATAATTTTTAGAAAAGAAGAGACAGACAGTACAGAGAGAAAGGGAAGATGGCCAAGTGACAACGGGGCAAAGATTGAAGTGCTGCATTGCAGGCCAAGGAACACCAGGGAGTACCAGGAAACGTCTGGAAGCTGGACAAGGCAAGAAAGACCTCACTTCCGTGGATTTCAGAGGGTCCCTTTGGCCCTGACAACAGTTTGACTTCAGACTTCTAGTCTTCAGAACTCAGACAATAAGTTTCTATTGCTGCAAGCCAGCAAGTGAGGGAACTTTGCTTTATGGCCACCCTGGGAAACAAAGGCAGTGGGTCTTGTTATTATTCTACACTTTGTAGAGAAGGAAACTGAAGCTAAGTAATTTGTCCAAGATCATGAGCTCTTAAGAGGCAACAGGATCCCTTACAGATGGTGGAACCCCAGGGTTTATTCCCCCCAGACAGGATGTGTCCACTATGTACAAGGCACAGCCCTGGCCTTGGGACATGGTGATGATGATTGAATCCCCATCCTCAAAAAGTGTCCAGTCTAGTGTGAGAAACAGGAAAACCAATGAGTGAATCATTCAAGAGACAACCTTGGGGAATCAGGGAAGACTTCCCGGAGGAGGTGGCTTCTGGGTCAAGTCTTGAAGGACGCAGATTCAGTAGTCACAGGAGGTTCAAGGCCCAGCAGCAAATGTGTGCTAAGCCCCAGAGGAGAGACAGAGCTGGAAGCTGACTGTAGCTGAAAGGCAAGGTGGGGACAGAGGGCATGCAGGAGGAGCTGCAAGAGATAAGGCTCCGGAGTTGGCAGTGGAGGAATTCATTCTAGAGCATCCTCAGTTTAGACCAAGGCAGTCTGTACTTTAACCCTAAAGCAATAGGCGAGCCCTTGCAGAGTTTCAGGCACTCTGGTAGCAATGCCCAATGTGAGCCATTAAGGGGCTCCTGAGGGGATCCAGGCAGAGAATGGCAGTTGCAGGGACAAGGAGGGAGAAGGGGGTGGCTATGAAAGAAGATTGCCAGGTCTTACGCGTGAAATTGTGTACCCCAAAAAGACATGTTCAAGCCCTAACCCTAGTTCTGTGAATGTGAACTTATTATTATTGGAAATAGGGTGTTTGAAGATGTGACTGGTTAAGATGATTCAGGGAAGGATTAGGGTGGATTAATCCATTAAATGGATGAAGGTGGGCTCTGGTCTGATAGAACCAGTGTCTCATAAGAAGAGGAAATTCAGGCACAGAAATGGGGAGAGTGCTATGTGAATACAGAGGCAGAAATTGAAGCTTTGCAGCTGCAAGCCAGGGGATGCCAAGGCTTGCCAGTCACCACCAGAACCTAGGAAGAGCCAAGGAAGGGTTCTGCCCGATGGGTTTTAGAGGAAGCGTGGCCCTGCTGACACCTAGATTTCAGACTTCAACCCTCCGGACCCATGAGAAAATAGATTCTGTTGTTTTAAGCCACTCAGTTTGTGGTCCTTTGTTATGGCAGCACCTGGGAACCTAAGACTCTGGAAGACATCAAAGGAACTTGGAGGTGGTCACTTGAGGATACCTGAAACGAGGGCAGGCACATCAGCCAATCTGTTTTCTAAAAGGTTAGTGATCATGGACGTTTAATAAATGGAAACCACATGTGACCACTATTGGTGAAATGCCTTCACCCCGCCCAAATCCCAACCTGTGGCTGATCTCGCTCCTGAGTGCTAAGGGGGGCAGGAAGACACTGTGAAGTTGCATCCTCCCATGCCCTCTTCCTCACTGGGGTCATGGTCTTCCACTGGCCAGTCCACCATCTCTGTCCCATCTTCAGCCATGGCCTCCAGAGTGTCCTGTCCATTCTCTCTGGCCTGATGGGCTCACGTGTGTGCTCTGTTCTACTCCTATAGATAGACCTGGCCCTCCAGGTGGTCATGGCATGGTGGGAGAAAGCAGTTCTCAATCTTGTCCTGCAACAACACAATGAAACGAAGCCACTGGAGGGGAGGGGGTGAGGCACCACAACCTCCCTTGAGATGGGAGTGCTGACAATTCAGGCTGCAGCTTATGTGCAACTCTTGGTGCATCTGCCATGCACCCAAGCTCTCTGGGATCAACCCTGACTGCTGTGAAAAGCTGCTATGCATTAGGGACACCCAAATCAATAGGCCAAGCCCTCGATCTTGAGGTTTGCTCTTGTGAAGCTTATGTAGGTAGCAGAGAAGCGCTTAGCCTCCCTATAGCTATGCGTAAGAGTTATTTCTGGAGGACCTCTTTTGTTGCTCAGATGTGGCCTCTTTCTGAGCCCAACTCTGCAAGTGAAATAATTGCCCTCTCCCCTACGTGGGACATGACATCCAGGGATGTAAGACTCCCTGGCAACGTGGGAGATGCCCCCAGGGATGAAACTGGCTCTGGCACCATGGGATCAACAATGCCATCCTGACCAAAAGGGAGAAAAGAAGTGTAACAAATAAGGTATCAGTGGCTGAGCGAGTTCAAATAGAATTGAGAGGCTACTCTGGAGCTCACATGCAAACTTCAGTTAGCCCTTGCTTCCTATCATAGCTTGCCAGCCCCCAACCAAAACCATTCCTGCCAATACTAAAGAACACCTAGGGCATTATATAAGATTCCACAAAGGTTCCATGCACTAAGGTAACATTCCAGAAACCTACATCTTCCAGATGGGTCCCTGGACCAGAGAAGTCCTGGCCAGCCTCTCCAGAACATCAGCTAGTTCAATCCCCTATCCCATATTATTGACAGTCCTTTCCAACATGAAAATATCCAAATTAAGGCACCAACAAGAGGTTACCTTCACTCGAGAAAGGTTGATGCCATCCGGAACACCTCTGTCAGCTGGGAAGGCACGTGGCTGGCATCTGCTGATCCCTTACTTCTGGGCTCTGTTGCTTTCAGCTTCTCTTCCTGTGGGGGCTCCTCACTTTTCATCTCTGGGACTGGCTTTCATCTCTTGGCTTCCCTTGGCTCTCTCCAGTTTCTGACTTGCTTAACATCTCATGGGAAGACATATAGTGACGTCTGCTGGGCCCTGCATCTCCAAACATCCAGGTCTCATGTTGGCTCTGTCTCTTCTATCGCTTCTGCACTCTCTAAAATGTTTCCCCTTTGAAAATCCTCCAGTAAACAAATCAAAACCCATCTTAAACGGGTGGCGTCAAAGCTCCATCTTCTCAGTAGGTCACCTCCATAATTGAGTGGATTATATCTCCATGGAAACAATCTAACCAAAGGGTTTCACCCTAAACAATATGGAATGAGGATTAAGAGAGCATGGCTTTTCTGGGGTACATACCATTTTCAAACCAGCACACCACCCTTGCAGAGTTGCAACAGGGCTGTGCATATTTGATGCCTATTAGTGACTATATAACTGTGGACAAAGTAGCAATTTACCACTGGGCATTACTAAGAAATCCTACCTGGAAGTTAGATCTGATTTCAGGTTTGCTTGAAGGACTCTTCATTTTTTTTTCAGCCATGTGAAGTAATATATGGTTTAGAAGGTGGAGCTTGGGGTCTAAGAGGCAGGGTAAGCCCCCCAGGGGGCTTCTCACGACCTGGCATCTCTCACCCTGGTCTGGAAGGGTGTGCTGGGAGGAACCCGGAGACTCATGAAGCTATTCCTCAAACACCCCAATCTGATCCTTCTACAAATGCTGGTTGGCAACGCACTCTTTGCATTTCTCACGGTACACTGAAGCTGCAGTTGGATGTGGAAGTGAAAAGGCTCATATTTACCAGGCCCCAACAGGGACATACGCAGAGCCACCTCAGCACATCGTTGCGTGAGATGGGACCCAGAGATGCCAGACCTTCAGTAATGTCACGAGAAACCAGAAATCTGGATTTTCATGTGAACGCTGCCGATTTTTTAAATAATGAAACTACAAAAGCAAAAACAAAGACTTCACAACCCAGGGTCCAACACTGTCTGGGTGAAATCATGTGTTTGTGGGTGATGGCCATGGTCAGCAGCTCTGGAGACTCCAATTTGAATGTTCTGTCCTCTAACCCCTTTACACTGGTAATCTCATGCTACTTTCCCCATCTGCAAAAAGCAAGTCATCTTCCCTCCTCCCCAGCTAAGCGGGCCCCAGGCACTTCCCAGTCAACCCACCCCAATTCCTGGCCCCCACCTATCTCAGGGAAAGACACTAGACAGAAAGGAAGAAGCTGCATTTCTCTTAGTTTGATGCATTCCTCTCCCACTTTTTTTTCCTGGCCACTTTGCCCTGTCTTGATTTCAGGGGCCTGTCCTATCATCCATGACCCCCTGAAGGTCACTGATGGTAGGCTGACCCTCTCCTGTGCAAGGCTTGACCCTCTGGGATCGAGCTGTCACATCTGCCAGCTAACCAACCCTGCCTAGAGAGGAAGGCATTGAGTCTGATGTGACCTGCCCTTAGACAACCCATCTTTGCAGCTGGTGATCCTCTCCAGGGACAGGTGGACACAGCTCTGTGGGAGAATTCTGGTCTCTCCTCTGGTTCCCTGCTCAGCTGGGCTTTAGCTCCTCTTCACCTCTCATCCAAAGTGTGTTGCCCATGACCAAAGCCACTGAAAACGAAACCCGAGGTGGAGAGCCTGTGTGTACTTGCCGTACCCACCGATGCTTGGCTTCTTCCTCAAGAGAACCATTTTTGGTGGTATCTACAGCTTCTGCAAAACAGAGTTTATTTTAGCTTCTAGCCTTCTTGATGCTATTCTTTCCAAACCTGCTTTGGGACACTCTCCATTCATCCAGTCATGGGGGGTATAAAACAGGGAAAAGTTAGATAAGGTCTTTGACCTGATTGAACTGTTTCAGTTTGCTAATGCTGTCAGAACGCAAGGTACCAGACATGGATTGGCTTTTATAATGGGGATTTATTAAGTTATAAGTCACAATTCTAAGGCCATGTAAATCTCCAAACTAAGGCAGCCAGAAAAGGATACCTTGACTCTGAAGAAAGGCCAGTGGCATCCGAGGTTTCTCTGTCACACAGGAAGGCACATGGCTATGTCTGCTGTCCTTCTCTCCTGGCTTCTAGCTTCAAATGGTCCTCTCAGCTCCTGTTTCCAGTGGTTTCTCTCCAAAGGTCTGTGGGTCCTCACCTAGCTTCTCCAGGGCAGACTCTGGGTTTCGTCTCTTCGCTTAGCATCTCCAAACATCTGTGTCTTGTTTCATCTCTCTGCTCTCTGTGTCACTCTGAGCACTCTCTCTCTCTCTCTCTCTCTCTCTCTCTCTCTCTCTCTCTCTCTCTCTCTCTCTCTCTTTCTCTCTCTGTGAGCTCCTTTAAGAACCCCAGTAAACTAATTAAAACCCACCTTGAACGAGCAGGGGCACATCTTCATGGAAATAATCTAATCAAAAGGTCCCGCCCACAATAAATCTGCACCCGAAGGATTGGATCAGAAAAACATGGCTTTTCTGGGGTACACAACAGTTTCAAACCATCACAAACCCTATTCGACTGAGGGAGACAATAACCCCCCAACTGAACAAGTATTAGGTGCTCTGAAGAGATTAAAGCAGGACACTGTGTTTGAGAGAGATGATGTTGAGGTAGGCAAACACTTACGATACTAATAGAGCTATAAATAAGAAATATCTGAGCTGAGACTAAATGGAGAGAAGCTAACCATGCAAAGATCTGGGAGGAAGAGCAATCCCGGCAGAGGGAAAGCACATGCAAAGGTCCTGAAGTAGGAAGGAGGTGCATATGTCTGGGAATAGAAAGAAAGTGTGCATGGCTGGAACAGAGTGAGCTTGGGCTCAGATGAGGTCAAAGGGCAGGGGCTGGATCCATTTTGAGGTTTGAGTGGGGGTTGGAGCTTGCCATGCACTGGAAAGTTCTACTGAGGGATGTGCTGAGGCCGGTTGTGATTTAATCTGAGTTCAGTGTCCCTTTCAAATCTCAACTCACTTGTGGGCCCTCTCTGGCGCCATAGTCTTCTTCTAGGTGCCCCCACTTCCTTCCTCACAGCAGCATTTGCATTTGCACAATGTGAATTGCAGTTTGAGAACTTCCCCAGTTACTCAGGAGCCCGGGCAGTGGTTGACCCCTGAGCTTGTTTTCCCATGAATCTGTCACCTCCCACCACCTCCAACCCCACCGGGTCTCAGTCTCTGCATCTACGAAATGGGCAGATGGGACCAAATGATGCTTTCTGGGCCTTTCTGGGTCTGTGGCTTCAGTGCTGGCTTTTGATTGGAAGAGCATGCAGCACGAGTGGGATGAGGGAGAGAAATGAAAGTGAAAGATGGGAAATATTCCTCCAAGCTCCAGGAAGGCTAGCAGAGGTGGGGGGATGGAGGGTAATAGAGGAAGGGAAGTTTTAGAAAGTTAGGCAGGCGGGGGCCTTGTGACCCAGACTTTCATTTCTCCTAAACCCTCCCCAGCGCCATGTGACATAGGCTGTCCGACCAAAGAAGCCAGTGAAAGGGGAAGCCGGGAGTCATCAAGTTTCTCAAGAAGCGGGCAGAGAGACAGAGGCATAACTGGGTGGGAGGCAATCCGGAGGGGGTGTGGGGTGCGCAGGGAGAAGGTGGAGGAGACAAGTGGGGAGGGTGTGGGGAGAAGGAGGCCCTGAGGTGGGGAGAGAGGCGAGAGGGCGGGCAGGTGTCATAGGAGAGGGGCCACCAAGCCCCAAGCCCGGAGAGCAGCAGAAGAAGGGGGGAGGGGCAGAAGAGTGGAGGTGGGAGAAAGGAGAGGGGAAGGAAAGTGAGGGGTGGGGGGAAGGGAGAGGAGGTGTGTGTGTGGGGGGAGAAAGCAAGGGAGAAGGGAGAATCGGGGAGAAGAGGGGATAAAAGGGACGGGAAGGGTGAGCCAGGGAGGTGAGGAAGGGCAGGGGCAGGGGCGCGAGCCCGGGATGTCAGCGGAGCGCAGGCCGCTGCTGGCGCGGGAACCGCAGGGTCCCCGGCGGTGGCGGCGCGCGGCGGGCGCCGCGGTGCTGCTGGTGGAGACGCTGGAGCGCGCCGCCTTCTTCGGGGTGGCCGCCAACCTGGTGCTCTACCTGAACGGTTCCAACTTCCACTGGGCCGGGGAGCAGGCGTCGCGGGCCGCGCTCGTCTTCCTGGGCGCCTCGTACCTGCTGGCGCCCGTGGGCGGCTGGCTGGCCGACGTGTACCTGGGCCGCTTCCGCGCCGTGGCGCTCAGCCTGCTGCTCTACCTGGCCGCCTCCAGCCTCCTGCCCGCCACCGCCTTCCCCGACGGCCGCCGCTCCTTCTGCGGCGAGGTGCCCGCCGCGCCGCTGGTGCCCAGCTGCCCCAAGGCGCCCTGCCCGCGCGTCTCGCCCAGCCCCTACTGCGCGCCCACCCTCTACACGGGGCTGCTGCTGCTCGCCCTGGCCGCCAGCTCCGTCAGGACCAACCTCACCTCCTTCGGCGCCGACCAGGTGGGTGGCAGGGGACCTGGGAGGCAGGGGGGCACCCTATCCCCACCCCCACCCCCACCCCCACCCCCATCCTCCGCCGGCTGGGCGCGTGACCTCAGGCAAGCCGTTTCCCCCCTCTCGGCGCCCGGTTTCCTTATTTGTTGAGGCCACGGGGTGATGAAGAAATCCACAATAGCAGTCAACCCATAGCCACGTGCCAGGCCCTAGAGCGCTTTGAATGGCTTTACTATCCGAGCCCGCAGGGAGTAATATCCGTGCCCATCTTACAGATAAGGAGACTGAGGTTTCACTGACGTTGATCCACCATGGATTGTCCAAGAACAAGTCGAGCAGGGGGGTTACCTGCGCAGCCGAGTTCCAGGGTCCACCTCCAGCCCCATCTTTCAATGTGTTGCAGGAATCTGGGGTGGGGGTGGGGGGCTAGGGAAAGAGGACCCCTCCTTCTCTCAGCTCTGCCACTCATTAGCCAGGGGGCATTTGGGCAAATATCTTCATCTCGGAGGCTTCCTTTGTACACCCGGTACAGGCCTCCGGAAATGCTTGCTGAATGAATGAACCGAGGACAGGGCTATATTTGGGAACCATGATTTAAATATGCTACAGGGCTATGAAATATTGAAATAAGGCCAGTATTAATGAACAAAAGCAGGACAAGATACAGCGCACCCAAGATGACTAAAACTGGGTGAAGAGATTCAGTGTCAAAGGAGAAAACCAAAACCAAAACAAAACATTTTTTATCTTCTTTCGTTCTTTATGTATGAAACATAACCACATACAGACACAAACATTCTTACCATATGATCATTCCATTCTTGTTATATAATCAATAACTCACAATATCATCACATAGTTGTATATTCATCATCATGATCATTTCTTAGAACATTTGCATCGTCAGAAAAAGAAATAAAAGGAAAACAGGAAAAAATTCATACATACCATACCCCTTACCCCTCCCTTTCATTGATCACTAGCATTTCAACCAACTAGATTTAAGCATTTGTTCCTCCTATTATTTATTTATTTTTAATCTGTATGTTTTACTCGTCTGTTGATAAAGTAGATAAAAGGAGCATCAGACACAAGGTTTTCACAATCACACAGTCACATTGTGAAAGCTATATCATTATACAATCATCTTCAAGAAACATGGCCACTGAAACACTGCTCTCCATTTTCAGGCAGTTCCCTCCAGCCTCTCCATTACACCTTAACTAAACAGGTGGTATCTATTTAATGCGTAAGACTAACCTCCAGGATAACCTCTCCATTCTGTTTAGAATCTGTCAGCCATTGACACTTTATTTTGTCTCATTTCGCTCCTCACCCTTTTGGTCGAGAAGGTTTTCTCAATCCTGTGATGCTGAGTTCCAGCTCATTCTACAAAACGATTTTTTTTCTTAAATTTTTTTGCATGGGCAGACACCAGGAATTGAACCCGGGTCTCGGGCATGGCAGGCGAGAACTCTACCTGCTGAGCCACCGTGGCCCACCCAACAAAACATTTTTAACAGAAGTTTGATTGGGCCACTGGACTGACAGTGCTTTTTTCCCCCCAAGTTGTCTCAATTTTGCAAATGTTCTTTGATCACCTATATTACTATCATAAAGAAGACACTTTTATTTGTTGTGTTTTTTAAAGAAAGTAAAAGTAAAAGAACACCCCAAACATCCCATCATCCCATTCCCACAATACACTCCCCCTCCGTTTTATTTTTTGTCTTTAAAAGGAGTGTTAGTCACAAGGTTTTCACAAGCACATGGATAGACCTTAAAATTTTATAGCTGTTCAGTAGTCTTCAAGAATCAAGGCTATTTATTGGATTACAGTTCAACAGTTCCAGGCATTTCTCCTCTAGCAACTCCAATATACCAAAAACTGAAAAGGAATACCTATACACTGCCTAAGAATAACCTCCAAAATGACCTGTCTACTCTGTTTGAAATCTCTCAGCCCCTGAAACTATTTTGACTCATTTCTCTTACCCCTTTTGGTCAAGAAGTCTTTCTCGCGCCCACGTTGGCAGAGCCGGGCTCATCACCAGGAGTCCTGTCCCACGTTGCCAGGGAGATTGACCCCCCTGGGAGTCATGTCCCACCTAGAGGGGAGGGCAGTGAGTTCACTTATGGAGTTGGCTTAGAGAGAGAGTGGCCACATTTGAGCAACAAAAGAGGTTCTCTGGGGGTGACTCTTAGGCCTAATCACAAGGAGGCTTAGCTTCTTCTCTTCAGGAAAAAGTTTCACAGGGACAAGCCTCAAGATCGAGAATCTGGCCCATCTAATTGGCAGTACCTTATGCTTGCAAGAATATCAGGCATGCCCTAGGTGGGGAAGTTTAATTTTTCTACCTTTTTTCCAGGCTCTCAAGGAGACTTTGTAAATACTTTTTGATCTTCTGCCCAGATAACTCTGGGATTTATCGGGGCATCACGCCATCCTATACAAACCAAGAAGAGCTCATTCCCTATTCAAAGTTCCTTGTAATTCTGGTGTTCAAATAAGCTAACCATACGAGTTATGTTAGTGTGCTACTGAAAATATAAATTTTGCACCAAATAAACATAAGTGTACACTTTTTGAAGAATAATTTCATCAAGCCGGTGTCCATAATCCTGCACCCAGCCAAGTTTGCAGTCCTTGCCAAAGAGTCACTCATCTAGCCTTTTTGGGATTCCTTTGATGATGAGAACTTGCTGCCCCTGGGGCAACCCCATGTATTTCTGGCCTGCTCTTGGCTTTTGGTGATTCAGGAGACTTCCAGCATCTGCCCCTAGGTACCTCCCTTCTTCCCTTAATTCTGCTTTGCGTTGACATCTACTCCACCCCAGGCGCCTTTGCTCTTTGCCCTTGTCCCCACTGACCTCCAGCAGCCATCCAGTGGGACCTGCCTCTCCCTTCTCCTGGTGGGAGGACTGGTCTCCAGTAGCATCAACTGGGATAAAAGCTCTTGTGCATAGCCCCATTGACTGAGTTAGCATGGACTGGGGGGTGGGTAGTGAGGCTGGAAGTCTGCCTCAAGGAGTCTGGGTCGAACCCACAGAATGGTGCAGAACCACTGAGGTGGTTTGACGTGAGGATGGAACTCAACTGGTTCTAGCCACATGTAGACAGCGGATGGAGGAAACAAGAGTGGGTGCACCAGAGCAGTGAGTGGGGGCAGCTGAGACATTCGGGGGAGCTGTCAGGCAGAGGGCATGGGGTAGGAGGGGGTAATGCCATCTGGCACGTACATACCCGGGAGCCGTGTGTTTTGCACACTTGCTGATTTCAGAAAGGGCCATCCATTATTCTAGACCAAGTTGTCTGCTCATCCTGGGAGAACTCATTTATCTCCTGAATGGGCTGCTGATCATCCCCTTTGAGTTACAACTGTCACACTTATTTACTGCCAATTAATAAATGGAAGAGGCTGTTCAGGATGGAACGTATTCAATTTTCTGCTTGAATATCTAGAGCAAGGGTGGATATGTGCCCCCCTCCCCCCATCACCGAGAGGAATCTTCCAAGGGAATGCAGGGTTTTTGTTTGTTTTTTGGCACGGGCAGGCTCTGGGAATCAAACCCACGTCTCCAGCATGGTGGGAATGCAGTTTTAAAAGCATCTATCTGGAATAACAACTTTAGGTTTGAGAAAAGGAACAAAGGACCTATCTTTTCCACAATGCAGCTCTGAAAAGTAAAGCCTGACAAAATCTTCTCAGCTAGTGGAAAGATGTATCTTTGGGTGGAAGGATGGTAATGGATTCTGAGATTCTGGGGTTTATTAAAAGGGTGAAAAGTTTAACAGCGTAGAGCATCAGTTATCTAGAAATGTGGCTCCCAGTTCTATATGCTTTGTGAAAATGCAGATGCCTGGGCCCTGCCCCAGAACTGAGGCTAGGGTCTGGGAGAGGTGTGGACAGCGAGTGCGGCTGACCCCAGCGAGCCAGTAGACTGGAAGGGCACCAGTGCCCTGAGGTCTGACTGTGGCAGATCTATCCAAATCTGGGGTAAAGATTTTTAGCCAATCTGCTCTTGCTGGGGGGGGGGGGGGGGGGGGGGGGGGAGGCAGCCTGGCATTTTTTCCCCCTAGGTCAGAACCTGTTATTGGCCTATGTCTGGGACAACCTCTGCTTCCCCTGATTATGCCAACCTTGTTTAATGGGACATATATCAGAGGGAAGCAAGTTGGGGGAAGCAAGGAGCCATAATAGAATAGCTCCAAAGGGCAGAGGAAATTTGCCATCCGATTTCCAATTGTGCTCTCAGTAATATGCATAGATCATTTTAAATTATGTGGAACAGAACCGAGCTCTTTATTGGCTTTTTTCTGCTGAAAAAAACAAAACAAAACTAATGCCTACTCTAGGTTGTGCAATCCAAGGCAGAGGAATAAATCACCCGGAAGTGAACACGGTGACATCAGAAACATCTGTTAGGGTGCAGTGCTTGGTGACAATGAAAAAGCAATGTGTGTCATGGGGCTGGGAAAAACAGCTGGGCCAACATGTCCTGATCATTAGCCAGTGACTCCCAAGATAAGGGCTCATTCATTCATTCAGACATATTTGTGGAGCATCTGTTTAGTGATCTGAGACCAGAGAAGTGCCTGAATGCCCATACGCTGACCAAGAAGCATCTCTGTGGGAGGGTGGGGGTGAGCGCAGGTACAGAGGGCATTCAGAAGCAGATGCCCAGGACCTCCTTGGCCCTCACGCTCACCCCTGCCCTGCAGGTGATGGTTCTTGGCCGCGACGCCACCCGCCGCTTCTTCAACTGGTTTTATTGGAGCATCAACGTGGGTGCTGTGCTGTCGCTGCTGGTGGTGGCCTTTATCCAGCAGAACATCAACTTCCTGCTGGGCTACAGCATTGCCGTGGGCTGTGTGGGTCTAGCTTTCTTCCTCTTCCTCTTCGCCACCCCCATCTTCATCACCAAGCCTCCCACGGGCAGCCAAGTGTCCTCCATGCTGAAGCTCGCGTTCCGAAACTACTGCCCCCGGCTTTGGTGCGCACGCGCTGCCAGGTGAGACACGGTCCAGGCTGGGGGTGGGGGTGGGGGCCCTCTGGTTCAGCACCAAGGACAGCTCTCGGCCCTGCCCTCTCTCCAGCATGCTGACATTGCTCAAAGTGACAGGATGGCGAGGAAGGTCAGCGTAGGGGGTGGGGGTGTTACTGGCGTTGGACTATCTGTAGAAAGTGTGAGGATGGTGATGGTCTTGGCATTGATGATGGAGAAAAAGAGAGGGATGACGGTGTGGGTAGATTCAATGAAGATAAAACTGATATTGGTGGACAATGGCGATAGAGACCAAGCTGGAGATGATGGTAGCAATGATGGTTGTTGCACTATAACATGAAAAATTTTACACTCTTCTGATGTTAAATATAAAAAAGCCTAAGAAACCAGGCAAACTTTTGTTCCCTCTGCCATTCACTGACGACCATGGCAGGAAGATTCTCTATAAGGCCTTGGCTATGCACGGTAACTTCCTTTTGTCCAGTTCCTTCCTAGTTGATGTACTCCTTGTATTCATCAGTGTTCTCTAGCGAGACAGAACCAGCAGGAGAGATCTGTAAATAGTATGAGATTTTATAAAAATGTCTCATGCAACTGTGGGGATGCATAAGTCCAAATTCCATAGGGCAGGCTGCAAGCTGGCAACTCCGATGAAGGTTTTCAATGAATTCTCCAAGAGAGGCTAGCTGGCTGAAGGAGAGACGAAAGTTCTCTCTTCTGACTGCCGGAGCTGTCACCTCTCCTTTAAAAGTCTTCAGCTGATTGCATTAAATATCTCTCATTGTGCAAGACACTCCCCTTAGTTGACTGTAGACATAATCAACCATAGATGCAATCAACCTGTTGAACACACAAGTCCACAAAATGTTCTCTCAGCAAGTCAGGCCAGTGTTTGCTTGACCAGGCAACTGGGCACCATCACTTGGCCAAGTTGACACATGAACCTAGCCATCATAGTCCTTTTACTAAGCACCTTGGAGACAGCTACAGCTCCTGTCTATGGGTCTTAGATAGAAAAGGTGAAGAACACATCTTTCCCCCAACCTCATATATTGTCATAGGGTTTGTGAGGATAGCTCTCAGGTTCCAAGAAACCTGGTTGCTTTAATCATCTCTTGCTGCTTGACAAACCACCCCAAATCTTAGTGGTTTAAACCAACTTTTTATTACCTCTCACAATTCGGTGGGTGACTGGGCTCATCTGGGCGGTTCTTCTGCTCATTATGATGCCACTTGGGGCTGCAGCCACTCAGGGCTTGAATGGCTGGAACATCCCAGAGGTTGGCTGTAGGCTGAGAGCTAAGTTTGGGCTTCCATTAGAGCACCCTGGTGTTCCTTCATGTGGCCTCATCATGTGGCTTGATATCGGGTTGCAAGAGGGAATATTCCAAGAGCAAATGTTCCAAAAGGAATGAAGTAGAAGCTGTCGGTTCTCTTTGAAAATCTCAGAGCATCACTTCTGCCACATTCTGTGGGTTCAAAGCAGTCGCAAGGCCAGCCAGAATCAAGGGAAGGTGGATAAGCTCCACCTGTTGATGAAGGAGTGGCGGCACACACTGGACGGAGAGGATGGCAGTTGTCTTTGGAGACTGCCACACTGGTGTCAGCCCTTCTGGCATCTCAAAGGATGAAACCAGGCTCTTGGAAAAGGAGGGAGCAGAGACCTCTCAGGGAAAAGGGCAAAGGGTAAAAGTTGCAATAGCAGTTGATCTAGCTGGTCCCCTGATAATGTTCCCTGCCTCAGTTCCCCAGCTCCTTGTCTTGTAGGGAGAAAGTTACAATGTTGACTGTTGAGGAGGTTGGACTTGGTGGCAACAGGTTGGGGAATTTTGGCTTCTAGATTCTGTGACAGCCCCTCTCTCCAAGGCAGGCTGGGACTAAATGGTAGTTTAATGCCATGAGCCTATAAAATGCCCCAAGGTTGTGCTTGCCACAGCCACAGCTCTACGGTGGCATGGGTCTTACTTGGACACCCTTGTTTCAAAGGAGATGATAGAGAAGTGATAGTACCAACGGCACTGGTGTCACCATTGACAAAAACGACAGTGATAGCCATGGATGGTTCTGGGTGACCCTGCTAATGGGGTGGCTCTAAGGGTGAGGACAGCCAGGATGCTGGCATGGAGTTGGTGGGGCTGGTGGCTAAGGTGATGCCAACAGTGGTGCGGAAGAGATGAGGGTGGCTATTTCAGACGACGGCTGTGATAACTGGTGACATCAAGGGATCATGGTGAAGATGACAGTGGTGGTGACGGGAGCCACAGTCTTGCCTCCTGTCTCCATGGCCCCACAGAGACCCTGAAGACGCCCACCTGTTGCCTGACCAGAGGTCTCCCGAGCCTGGCGCTTCCCCCCAAGAGGACATCGCCAACTTCCAGGTGCTGGTGAAGGTCCTGCCCGTCATGATGACCTTGGTCCCCTACTGGATGGTGTACTTCCAGGTGAGCCTCTCTGCCCTTCTGCTCTGCGGGGCCTCCTCTCTTCTCAATGGTCTCATCTCTCACTGGCGAAGCCTGGGACCTAGGGAAGCGGGGAAAGGCAGGAACAGAGTGAACGGCTGCTAGGTGCCAGCTGGCACGGGGCCCAGCACAGAGCCTGGCCCAATAATTAAATTCCCTGAATGGGGAAGACGCAGAGGGCCTGAGACCTGGCTTCTTGAGTAAATCGCTCAGTCTTGCTGGGCCTCAGTTTCTCCGGGTGGCTGAGACTAAGGGGTCTTTCAGTGCTGAAGCCCTCAGATTCTCTGACTCAGCAGCTGTGGCCCAGAGAAGGTGTATCCGTGGCCCGAAGCCCCCAGCAAGGTGGGGGCAAGCTCAGAGCATAGAGTACATTTGCACAGTGCCTCCCCCACCTGTCTGTGCTTTACAGATACCTGTGGAGCGTTTAAAAAATTCCAGTCCCCAAGTCCCAACCCAGGCAACTGCAGTTGCTGGGGGAGGGCCCGAGAGTCTCTGGTTTAATCAAGTTAGCCAAGTTTGGAACTGTTACCAGGGAAGGTTAGAAGTATGATGTGTTTGCGTGTGTTGGTATGTGCGTGTTTGTGTGCTTCTGTATGTGTCTGTGGTGATTGCATGTTTGTGTGTACATATTTGTGTGTTTGCGTTAATGTGTGTGTGTTTGTATATGTATGCTTACGTGTGCATGTATTGGTGCTTGTATGTATTTGTGTGCTTATGTGTGTATGTATTTGTGTGTGTGCATGCTTATGGGTTTGTGTCTACGTGTGATTGTATGTGTATTTGTGTGTATGGTTGTGTATGACTTTGTGTATGTTTGCATGTGTTTGTATATGTGTGCTTGCATATTTATGTAGTTGTGTGTTTGTGTGTTTTTTGCATGTTTCAGTTGGTGTTTGCACATATGAATGTATTTTGTATATGTGGGCTTGTGTATGTGTGTATTTGCATGTTTATGCTTGTATGTATGTGTTTGTATATGGATGTTTGTGGATTTACATTTGCATGTGTTTATGTATTTGCTCGTGTCTGTGTGTGTGTGTGTGTGTGTCAGGAAACTGGGCACCAGCCTCACCCCAGCCCCAGAACATCAGGTGCTTGCTGTCTCTATTCCTTCTCTACTCGGTTGAAGCTGCAGGAGTCAGCAATCTCACAGCGCCAGCCTGCTTCTTGGGCGTGGTTCCGTGATAGAGCACGTGGCGTGATGGAATAGAGACGTGGCAGGGAGTGTCCCGGACTGATCCCTCGTCACCCCGGATGTCAGAATATTGACATGCCTCCATACCAGTTGGCATGTGGCTGCTGCCCTAAGTGACCACGTGCCGTCCCCTGCCCTGGCCTCTCCCGGAGAAGCCCCTGGATCACTGCCCTCCCTGTGAACTAGCCACAAAACAGGGGTTCCCCGTTTGGCAGGGGGCCATGGGGCACCTGCTCCCGCAGCTGTGTCTGCAGCCATTGGACGGTTGCGTCCACGCAGTCCCTGCCTGCGTTAGCCAGGGAGTCTCAGCCTGGTCTTGGTGTCAGCTGAGAACTTCCCATGGGGACAGCCGTCAGCTTCCTTATTTCAACAGACATGCATCCGTGTCTTCTCCATGCCAGGCCCTGGAGGCACCAAGATGAGTCAGACCCGGCTATGCCGGCCACGAACCCCACCCCTGCTCTGTAGTAAGGGCTGGGAGTGGAAGGGAGAAGCTCCCTGCCCTGAGGCTGGGAGAAAGAGAGAAGCCAGCTACCCAGTACCCCAACATGTTGCTTTGCAATGCCAGCCTGGGAGATTCCTGGGAGCCAGGTCCGTTCCAGCCTCACCTCCTTCTCTCCTGCCAGATGCAGTCTACATACGTCCTGCAGGGTCTCCACCTCCACATCCCGAACATTTTCCCAGCCGGCCCTACTAATAGCTCCATGGCTCTCAACTCGCAGGGCAGCAACTACAAGGTGAGAAGTGGTGTGTCCAGCCCCCAGTTCAGGCTGGGCTGGAAGCCCTACTTTCCCAGCTACAGAGCATCCTCAGGATAGAGGAAGGGCACCTGGCGGGTGGGCACACTTGGGCCCAAGCATCTGCCTAGATGCCCACCTGCTTAAAAAGAGCACAGGCCAGTTTCCTTCCTACACACCACCGCTCTGAAACAGACCTCACTCCCCTGACACCCAGATCAGGCATAGGGCAGGTACCTATTCCACTCTAGCCCATTCTCTCCGATTCTGGAACTCCTGGCTTCACAAATCTCTGCCTTTCACCAGGATTTTCCAAACCAGTTTCTTGGCATGCTAGAGACTTGTAAAATCAAAGATCCTCAGAGTTGGCAGATCAATGACACGTGTGCCACTAGACCCTGCTTCCTTGCCTGTGTCAGACATCACTAATCAATCATGACTTTTTTTTTCCATTCTGAGCCCCTGAGTGTTCCAGGCAGCCACTACCAATCGATGGAAGTTAGTATACAAGAGGAACCTATTTGCCATCCTGATCTCCTACCTCCTAATTACACAGCTGAGGAGTCTGAGTTCCTGGGCCTGACCCAGGGTCACCCAGGGCTAGACGGAGTCCAGGGCTCCTGACTCGAGTCCAGAGCTCCCTATGCCCGGCCAGCCTGCCTCTCTTGGCTTCCTCCTGCCCAGATCCCGGAAGCCTGGCTCCTTCTGGCCAACGTCGTGGTGGTGCTGCTTCTGGTCCCCCTGAAGGACCACTTGATTGACCCTTTCCTGGTGCGGCGCAAACTGCTTCCCTCGGCTCTGCAGAAAATGGCGCTGGGGATGTTCTTTGGTTTTATCTCCGTCATTGTGGCAGGTAGGTGGGTCTGAGTGGAGGGGAGCGGGAGGACGCAGAGTGGTCGGTTGGGTCCGAGAGCGGGGCTGGAGTTTGGGGATGCGGCTAGGGGATGCTAGCTCCCTTGTGGGTGATGCTAAAGCCGGGCTGGGGGTGGGGGGTGCTCCACCCAATCCACACTCCACCAGTGGGTGTCCATCCTTGCTTCCCCGAGGGGAGCCCTGAAAGAGATCCTCCAGTCTAATCCAGCCTCCCGTCATTTTGCCAGATGAGGGAAACTCAGTTCCAAGAGAGGACAAAAGATCTTCCTCAGTGGGATATAAGCTTCTTGAAGGCAGGGGTATTTATCCTTTTCATTTGCTATTCTATCCCCAGAGCCTGCAGGCATTCAGTGAATGTGCTGAATGAACGAGTTTTCCAAAGACATGCCACCACTATAGTGGCAAAGGGGAATTTTTTCCCAAGTATTTATTATTTATTCTCTCCCTTCCATTTCTAAAGGACTTGGAGGCACTTATTAAAAAGGACTCGAGTAAAGAGGCTTACATGCTGTCGCACTCACTTGAGCCCTTTTTTTTTTTGCTTAATAACATCAGGACCCCGAAGTTATGTAAAGCCTCTGAGTCACCTCTTTGAAATGGGACTGATCATTCATTCGGACTCTAGGCCCAGACCCTGCCCTCCCACAGTGTGGTCTAGCAGGGGGTGGTTGAGAGGATTCCCGGAGATGAAGTCTGTAGAGAACACAGTCGCGTGCCTGGATTACAAATGGGGAACTGGAGAAATTAAAGCTCCTTTCAAATTGTGTTGAAAGGATGAAAGCCAAACTAGATTCTTTTTCAGCTATGACTTTTAATGCCTTTTGTCCTAGTTCATCCTCACAATATCCCAGCATTTTTATTCTTGCTTCTCTGAGCTGAGTCTCAGAGAGGTGCAGTGATTTGCCTAGGGTCACTCACCTGGCTACTGGTAGAGCCGGGACTGGAACCCAAGTCCCCTAACTTTGTGTCCAGTGTCTGCCCCACTAGACACAGCTGTGTCCCAAGCAATGAAGGGGTTGGGGATAAAATAGTTAAACTTGAAAGCCAGGTTAGAAATACTACTGAAATGGTGGGAAACAAAGCCTAGCTCTGAGCTTCCTGGCAGCCATGGCAAAAAAGGGAAAAATTAGAACTCAACTTTTAATTCTCCCAGACCAGTGTTCTTTCCTTATTTCCAGACAATTATTGGTTACTTAGCAGGCAGCTACCACGTGCTGAGATAAGCTGCCTGGGCTAAGCTGCCTGGGGTGGGCCTGGCTGTAGCCCCTCCCTGGTCCCCCACCAGGTGTCCTGGAGATGGAGCGTTTACACTACATCCACCAAAATGAGACCGTGGCCCAGCATATCGGAGAGGACGTGTACTACGCAGCACCACTGTCCATCTGGTGGCAGATACCTCAGTACCTGCTCATTGGAATCAGTGAGATTTTTGCCAGCATCCCAGGTACTCTGGATCCCCTCTCCTGCCCTCACACCCGCCATGGGCTATGCCCCTGTGGTGCCCTGAAGTTAGGAATCCCAGGGGCACAGCCTTTAAGGGCAGCAGGGCAGCAGGCAAGCTGGCTGCTTGTATCAGTGGGGATTTGTTAGCTCCCAGATGTGCCAGGCATTGCCATCAGCCTGGGAGATTTGGAAGTGAATAAGCCTCTCCCCATATTCCCCCCAAGGCCACATGCCCTGCCCTCCACATCTTTGCAGTCACCGTTCCCTCTGCCTAGATTGAAGGAGGACTCCTACCTACCATTCCACCCTGAGTCTGCATGCCCTCGCCAGGGCCGCTGGGTGGAGGGGGCGCTCCCTCCCCTCCCCTCTGCTCCTCTCTGCTGGTGCAGCACCCAGAACCCCGCCTTAACATTGCATTTCTGTCTGTGTCGCCCCCCACCCCCACCCCAGCCCCCAGTTGAGCTACTGCTGCAGGGCTGAGACAGACTTTTCAATCAGCACAATAGCCACAGCTAGGCTGAGGGGGCACAGTGACCCTGAGTGGGCGAGTTAGTCATGCAAACAATAACATTAGTGTGTGTGTGTGTGGGGGGGGGGCTGTGGCGAGACTAGAGAGGCTGGTGGGAGCCCTTGGGTCAGGCGAGGAGGGGGCATGTGAGGTGAGCTTCGGAGGGGGGGAATCCAGCAGGTGGGTGGGGGGCAGGGCCTGACAGGCAGGATGCTGGGGGGTGGGGGTGGGGCGCCCAGAGGGGGCACCATGCACATGGTGGCGGGAGGGCTCCCTGGTGGGGAGCGTCGGGGATAGGGCTGGAGAGACAGGTGGCTGGGAGGTCACGGTCTGTGAACTGACCCCATCAGAGACGTTCTAGATGGGCCCACCTGGCCGCGTGAGGAAGACATCGGGAGCAGGGGACTTTAAGAGGCATTTGCAAGAGCCCAGGTGGAAATGACCAGGCTGGGGGGTTTGGCGTGGGGTGGTGGGGTCAGAGAGGAGGGCAGAAATTTCAGAGAGGCTTCTGGCATTGAAGCAACATGACTTGGCGTTGACACTGAAAGTAGACAGAGATGGGTGCACGGGTGGTTCAGTGGTAGTATGCTCGCCTTCCATGCAGGAGACCCGGGTTCAATTCCCGGACCATGCACCTAAAAAAAAAAAAAAAAAAAATAGTAGACAGAGAGGGTTGGAGAGAGGTTGGGGTGCCGTCACTGAAAGTGGGAAACCCGGGAATAGGAGCAGAAGGGAGATCCGCCAGCTCTTGGGGCATCGTGTGGCGCAGCCAGGTGGCGGGGTTCCGCCGGCAGGTGAGCAAGGTAGGGTGCTGGCGCATGTGGCCAGGCCCTGAGTCCTCTCTCCCTCTCTGCAGGCCTGGAGTTCGCCTACTCAGAGGCCCCCCGCTCCATGCAGGGTGCCATCATGGGCATCTTCTTCTGCCTGTCAGGGGTGGGCTCGCTGTTGGGCTCCAGCCTGGTGGCTCTTCTGTCCCTGCCGGGAGGCTGGCTGCATTGTCCAGAGGACTTTGGTGAGTGGTGGGACCTCCCCGGGAGTGGGACACGGTGCGAGGAGGTTGGGAAGGAGGGCGGCGACTGCGGACTTGACCCCAGGCAGCATGCAGTAGCCGCTGGGCTCCGGTGCTCAGGGTTCAGACCCAAGCCACTTACCCGCCCCCACAGCCTCCTACTGCTCAGGCCTCAGTTTCCCCAACTGCCCGAACAGAGGCATTGAACTCAATGGGCCCCCAGGCCTCCTTCCTCCCTCTGCAAGTCTCTCCTTTGAGTATTTGTGTTTCCAGAAGACTCTTGAGCAAAAGCTAGCTAAAGGTTAACACCTTGGGAGCCAGCCAGGGCAGCCATGGGGGTCTTCAAGTCTCACCCACTGGCCACGCCTCCTCAGCTACCAGCCCCAGGGCCCCAGGCCAGGAGAGGATGGGCTGTGGGCCGAGGGGGCCCAGCAGGGGAGCCCCGCCCTGACAGATGTCAACGCCTCCCTTCTCCAGGGAACATCAACAATTGCCGGATGGACCTCTACTTCTTCCTGCTGGCCAGCATTCAGGCCGTCACGGGCCTCCTGTTTGTCTGGATTGCTGGCCGCTATGAGCCGGGGACCCAGGCCCCAGCCTCCCAAAGAGGTCCCAGCAGGGATAGGGGGTGACGCGCCACCCCCCTGCCTCCCTCTCCCCCCACCACGCCCGGACACAGACAGCAGCAGCCCCGGCTGTGGTTTCCTTCGCCGTTTATTCTGTACCCAACGTCAGAATACAATGGTTCCCATAAATAAGGGGCACGGGCCCTTCCTCAGGAGCACAGTCCAGGACATGGGGAGGAGCACGGAGGGGAGTGGGGGGGCAGTGCCCGGTGGGAGCCCCTGCAAGGGGGCCGGGGCAGGGGACTTGGGTCAGCAAGCACCAGAGCAGGGGCAGGGGTGTGGGCGGTAGGGAAAGGCGCCCCCCCCACCGCAGACCGAGGTGGGGTCAGGAGCTGCCCCGAATCCTCTCCATGTAGCTGCGCAGCTCCTCGGGGTCCTTCAGCCCCATGTCCTCACACACCCAGCGGATGTCCTCCTCGCCCGCCACCAGGATGGACTGCACGGCAGGGGCCCCGACAGGATCCTCCTCGGGGGGCTGGGCCGGGGGCGCTGGCGCGAAGGTCACAAACTCCACGCGCTTCCGCCGTCCCCCGGCTTCCTTTCGCGCCAGGGTGCTGGAGGAGCTGGCGGTGCCCCCCGCCGGGCCGGGGACCGGGCCGGGGACCTCCCCTCCAGCCCCGCTCTCGCAGGGGCAGCCCCCCTCTCCCTTGGCTGGGCCCGGGGACCCCCGGTCCAGCTGGCGGCTCAGTTCCTCCTGGTCGGTGCCCAGCCAGACCCAGTTGTGGGGCTGGGGGGAGGCGGGGTCGGCCGCGCCGTCGGGGGGCTCCTTGCGCTGGTACCGCAGCACGAACACCACGCCATTAACCAGGAAGATGAGAATGGCCAGACAGAAGATGCCCAGCAGGGCGTACATGCCCAGCTCTAGGTCGGTGACCCGCTGAGGGGCAGGGACCATCTCCTCCTCTTCCTCCTCCTCCTCTCCCTCCTCCTTCTCCTCCTCCTCCTGCCTGGCCTCTGCCTGATCAAACTTGCCCCTCACCCCGCCACTGCCCACCACCCGCCGGGCACCACCACCCAGGCTGGCCTCGGTGGCCGGGGCGCTCCGTGCAGGGCTGGAGGCGGGGAGGGCAGGGGCCGGGGTGGGGGCAGGGGGCAGCCCCAGCCAGGCAGTGCCAGAGGCCAGGGGCACGCGGTGGCGGCCGCGGCGGCAGGGCTCGGGTGGGTGCAGGGCCACGTACAGGGGCAGCCCCTCGGCGCCCGCCCCACTCACCACCACCCCGAGCTGGGCGCCCCGCTCCTCGGCTGGCAGGACGGCGCCAGGCTCCTCGGCCGAGATGGAGAGTCCCAGGTCATGGCGCGGGTAGAGCTCGGCGGGGGCCAGGGTGTGGTCAGAGAAGGACAGCCAGAGGGAGAGGGCCACCTCCTGTGGGGGCACACGGACACAGGCAGAGACACGCGAGGGGCACGCACGCATGCACACAGAGACCACTCCCACAGAAACGGAGAGACCAGAGAGAAAACAAAGAGACACAAGGCGGAGGGACAAAACACAGGGAGAGAGGGGACGGGCGTCAATCATCTGCCTGTTACTCAGGGTCTGAGTCATCGGGAGGGTCCTCAGAGCCATCTAGTCAACCGCCCGCTGCCAACACTCCAGCCAGCCACTGCTTGATTCCCTCCAGCTGCGGGGAGCTCACTCCCTCAACGGGGAAGGGAGTTCTCATTCTGAAAACCCTAGGGTGGGTGGCGGCAGGGGTCAAGGTGCCAGGACCCCTTCTTCCCAAGCCCCCATCTGGAGATGGTGACCGTCTCCCTCTGGCCCCCAGCTTGTCACCTGCTTTGGGGCGGGGAGGGCTGACTGGGCCCAGCACGTGGCTGTGACCTCCCCGGGGTGGGCAGTGCCCCGGCTCAGAGCCAGCGAGATGCCCATCACTGGCTGTACCCGCAGCTCCGTCACCGAGACCTTGTCATCTGTCACAGCCAGCGCCTGCTCCCCCAGGATGGAGTCAGACAGTGGGGAGCGCACCTGAGGGTGGGAGGGAGCTGAAAATGGGGGCCTCTGCACACAGATGGCCCCTGCCCCTCTGTGAGACCCTGGAGCCCCCCCCACCCCCAACCCCGGCTGCAAAGGGATATAGCTTCTGCTTCCAGCATCCTCATGGGCTCTTCTCCACCATTTGCATCCCAATATGCCCCACCTGCACCCCAATCCCACACCTAGGAGACAGTTCCCTCCCCTACTCAAGATCCAAGCCCACATACCCAGAGGGCACCCCTCATCACAGGGGTCCCTCAAGTCTCACCCAAGCCCCCACCCCCAGTTCTCCACTGGCACCCTACACTGCTGACAGCTAGACTGCACTCCACCCCGGGGACGCCCTGCTCTGGGAGTGTCCTCTCAGCGTCCGGACCCGCTCACCTCCACCGAGGTGACCCCGGGCTCCCGGCCCACCAGGACGCGGCCGTCCTCCAGCGAGGCCACGCGCGGGTCGCGCACGCGGGCGTGCGGCGCCACCAGGTGGGACACGTCCAGCAGCCAGTCGGGGCCGAGCAGGTGGGTGAGGCCACGGTCACCGTCCAGCGGGTGGGCCGCGAAGGCGGCGAGGAAGCGCACGCTGGCGCGCTGGTACTGCAGGCGGCAGCCCCGGGCACGCGGCTCGGCTTCCTCAGTCCCCAGCTCCGGCTCCGCGGCCCTGCGGGGAGGGGCGGTCCGGGGGGCGGGGCGTCAGTGCAGGCCCCGCCCCTTTCCCCCCTCCCACCCCAAGCCCCGAGCCCCCAGGCCAGCCCCTAAGCCCAGCAAGGTCCGTGCCAGGAGGGAGAGACCAGGACTGTCTCTCTCTCTCTTTGGAAGGACCCTGGGCTAAGATTCCCAAACCCCCTCCAGTTCTGGTTTATTCTGTATTTACTGAGCCAAATACCACCTCAGGCTTTGAGGGCAGAGTCGTAAACAGAATAGACCAAAAAAACCCTGCCTTAAAGGAGAAGCTAAGCCTACATATAATTAGGCCTAAGAGTCACCTCCAGAGAACCTCTTGTTGCTCAGATGTGGCCTCTCTCTGTAAGCCAACTCAGCATGGGAACTCACTGCCCTCGCCCCTACGTGGGACATGACTCCCAGGGGTGTGAATCTCCCTGGGGACGTGGGACAGAAATCCCGGGATTTGCCAGGACCCGACATCAAGGGATTGAGAAAGCCTTCTTGACCAAAAGGGAGAAAAGAGAAATGAGACAAAATAAAGTGTCAGTGGCTGAGAGATTTCAGAGTCGAGAGGTTAGCCTGGAGGTTATTCTTACACATTATATAGATATCCCTTTTTAGTTTATGGTGTATTGGAGTGGCTGGAGGGAAGTACATGAAACTACTGAACTGTATGCCAGTAGCCTTGATTCTTGAAGAGAACTGTATAACTATAAAGCTTTTACGATGTGACTGTGATTGTGAAAACCCTGTGTCTGATGCTCCTTTTACCCAGGGTATGGACAGATGAGTAAAATAAATAAATAAATAGGGGGAGATAAAAGGTAAAAATTGAGTGAATTGAAATACTGTGGGTCAATGAGAGGGAGAGATAAGGGACATTATGTGTTCTTTTTGCTTTTAATTTCTTTTTCTGAAGGGACGCATATGTTCTAAAAATGATCATGGTGAAGAATACACAACTATGTGGTGATATTGTGAGCCACCGATTGTATTCTATTGTTGGACTGTACATGAGTGGATATTTCTTAATAAAAATATTAAAACAAAACAAAAACCCTGCCTTCAGGGAGCTTACATCCTTAGGGGAGGTACGTGGAAGGGGTAGAGAGACAACACCCAAAACTAATCAGTATATTGTACAGCATTTTAGCAAGTGATAAGTGCTAGGGAGAAATGAGGCAGGGAAAGGGGAGACGGGTTTGGAGCTTGGCACTTTCTAATAAAGCAGCCAGAGTCCAGGTGGTGAGGGGCAGAGAGGTACGGCCAGCAACTGGGCAATTTTCAGATCCCAGCTGGGACCTGTGGCCGCGCCTCCCATGTCCCCTGGCAGTCCAGAGTGACATCACCAAGGTCAGCCAGATTCCCCAGGCCTGCACTCACCCTTCAGCCAGGCCAGGGACCCTCCAGCCCCGGATCTGTTCGAGGGTGGCATCGGTCAGCTCAATGTGCAAGGGCAGCAGCGGTGCCCACACGGTCAGCCACAGCGACGTCCGCAGCCGGCGCCACCAGAAGTCCACTCGCACCTCCCGGGCACCCCGGCTCTCCTTGCCGGCCACCAGCACGGTGTCACAGGCCTCCGACACCTGTGGGAGGGCAGAGGGCGGCAGGGCAGGCTAAGCCACAGGAGGCACGTGTGGCCAGAGAGGGCAGTCCGGATGCCAAGACATAGGAAGGGACACGGTCAGAGTTCAGTTCTGCATTTCCCTGTATGGCATGTCATGCTGGGTTTGCTGGTTAAGCCACTGTCCTGAGTTTTTAGATTTCACTGTGTGCCCAAGATCCAACTAGCTCCTGAAGGAACAGGGCATTCCTGGAGTTACCTGGGGCTGGGCTGGGGAAACTGGCTTCCTACCTCGCAGAGGAGGGGTTTAAACCTACAAAGTTGGCTCCCCCTTGGTGCTGGCCTCTGACACTGGTGCAAAGGGACTGTCTCACCCAAAGGTCCTCAGGTAGGGCCCAAAAGGGGGCAAAGTGCCATTACAAATGGGAAAAGACACTGTCTCCACTAAGCTGGCCTGGATTTAAATAAATGCAGGCTCCGTGCTTCCCCCTCTCAAAACTTCCAGATGAGAAAGCTGCCCTGAGCATTTGTACCTCACGGTCAATATGAGGCTCCAATACTGATAATGAGAATTATTATTATTATATGATTGTAACATCATATCGTTATTAAAATGGCAATCGCTGCCATTGTTTCAGCTCCTGGTGTCTGCTGGATACGCTCTTAGGCTCATTTAATTCTTAAAACAACCCTAAGACACACTTTCATTTCATAGTTTAGGAAACCACAGCTCAGAGAAGTTAAGAAACTTGCCTCACATCACACAGCCGGTAGATGAGGAAGATGTGTTTCGAACTAAAGCCTTCTGATCCCCAAGTACAGGTTCTCCCTTGTCCACTCATTTGTCAGTGCAATAATGAATGTGAGTGTGATTTAATCTCTGGCTCTAGGGAGAGGTGGTGGGTGGGGACAAAGAAATTTGAAACCATGTTCCCCCGCCCTTCCCACCATGAGTTTTCTGGTCTTGAAAAGCAACTGTTCTCTCAGGGACCCGAATGGGGGAGGAATGAAGTGGTGTGTGCATCATGCGCACGTGTAAATGCATCCTCTTGTGGGGCTGGCACAGGCCACTCACCTGCAGCACCCGTGGGTCGGTCGACTCGCAGCCGATGTGCTCTGTCACCTCCACCAGGGCCCCCCCGCTGCCCACAGTGACGAGGCGCACGGGGACATGCCGGGGCACTCCGGTGAGCAGCGCCGTGTTCACCAGCTCCTCGGCCTGTGGATGCAAAAGGAGCTCAGCCCCTGGCCCCTGAGTTCACGGGGTCCCCAGGAGTGGGTCCCTGGCCCAGGGCCTGGCTGGGCAAAGAGGTGGCAGCCCCCTTACCTTGGTCAATGGGACGAGGGCTCTTATGTCCCGCTCTGATACCAGGACCTCCCACACCATTTTGTCCTTCTCCGCCTCGGGGGCCTGGCCTGGGTATTCCAGCTGCCACGTGACGGGTCGAGTGACCGCCACGGCTCCGCCGGTACCATTCTCCACAGCAAAGTCCACCCACAGGAATTCAGCCAGTTCAGGGGGGCTGCTGGCCAGAAGACAGGAATTGAGGGCTTGCTGGCTGCCAGGCACCGTCCTAAGCACGTCAGGTAGGGTCTATGACTGTACCCATTCTATGGATGAGGGAACTAAGGTACAGGGTAAGTCGCTCATCCAAGGTCACACACACACAGCAAATAAGTGGCAGGGTTGGAATCTAAAACCAAGCATCCTGGCTCCAGAGTTCGAGCTCTTATCTACTCTTGTCTTGCTATAAGATCCAGACAACTACCGAACCACTTTCCAGAATATTCTTTGGCTCCCCTAAATAATGACCTGCATTTATTCCTTCGTGCCAGGAAGACTGTCTTGGGGGGCACGATATCTCATTTTATTTTCACAAACCCTAAGGAATGCATTATTATCTCCATTTGCAAGAAGGTAAACAGAGGCTCTGGGGGTTATTTGGCTTGCAGAACCGGAATTCAAATAAGGGTGACAAAACCGATGACCTTGACCCACAGCCTTTGACCCAGGCTCAGAGCATGAATAAGAAAAGTTCATAAACATGAAGATCTGCAGGGGAATCTGGGCTTTATTAATGGCCCAGAGAAAGAGAGCCACGGGTGGTGATGGGAGGAGGTTAGAGGCCGAGGGCTGAGCCTGGGTGGCCAGTAGAGGTTGGCATCATCGGGAATCAGGCTCACACTCACGGTTCCTGCCATGCGGCCAGAGTGGGATAAATAGCGGCTGAATGAATGAATAAAATTTCTGCCTTGTGTAGTTCCTTGAGTTTGTTCGTGTGCCTGCTCAACATGGGGAAATGGAGGCAGCGTGGCAGAGACACCTGCTCTTGGGACCCCTAAATCTGCCCACCAGCTCCCTGGGGCCAGCACTACCTCCCCTGCTCACCTGCTGTCCAGGCCCTCGGACTCCCCAGTGCGGTGGCAGGTGATGAGGGTGGTGTGGTGCTTGGAGCCCTTGAAACGGTCCAGCTTGGCAGTCCAGAGGGCAGGCTGGGCCAGCCGGGCGGCCGTCACATGCAGCCCCTTTTTCACCTTGATCCTGGAAGAGGGGAGGCGGGTCTCAGGCCAAGTTTGTCAAGGTGGGTGCTGAACTGTGGACCAGTCCGAGGGGGAGGACAAAATTGGCTGGAGACTAAAAGCTCCAGCTTCCTGTCCAGCCTCCCCGGCTCCGATCTCCACCTCCACCTTGCCATCCTCTGGCCCACCTCTCAACACCAGGTGTGCCACGCAGCAATCCCACTCTAACACCGTCGATGGCTCCCTTACTGCTCACGAGGCTGAGTCTTAGCCTGGCATTCGAGGCCCTCCAGCCCACCTCAACACTGGGCGTGCCATGCAGCAATCCCACTCTAACACCGTCAATGGTTCCCTACTGCCCACAAGGCCAAGTCTTAGCCTGGCATTCGAGGCCCTCCAGGGTCTGGTCCAGCCTCATCTTTGACCGTGTGACCTCTCCCTATGTACTCTCTTGCTTCAGCTACACCAAAAGTTCTCTACCCCCCACCCAGTCCCAAAAGTGCCCATTCATGCCTCCAGGTCCTTTGCTCGGGCTCTGCCTTTCCCTCTTGATCTGCTTATTCTTCAAGCCTCCAACACCTCAAATCTCATTTTCCTTTAGAAAGCTTTTCCCAACTTTCTGCAGCGAGATGAACTTCCCCCTCAACCCACCCCACGGAACCTTGGGTGTCCCTCACAGAACATGTGCCTGGGGACCTAGTAATTCAGTCCACGCCCACCCAGCAACCTCCCCACCGACAGGCCTCGCTCTTGGGGTCTCCAGAGTGCAGACCCAGGGTTTGGCATATTGGAAGCATCCAGAAGAGACCTCTTTGATGAGTGTGTTGAGCATATAAGGGAGTGACTGATGGGGAGACAGGACAGACACGCGTGAGATACACAGGGATGGAATGCTCGCACACCCATGCAAAGAGAGGCAAGGCCCACGCTGCCGATCCTTGTCAATGGGATGGGGTGGGGAGCAGCCCTGGATGTACTGCCGCTGGAAGGGACACAAAGTGGAAGGCCTTCCAGTGGAGAGGGTGGGCTGTGTCCTAAGGCCAGGGACCTGGGGCGAGGATCCCAAAAGTGGGGAGCACATGCCCATGAATGCAACTGGGGCAAATGCCCTCTCTGGCTCTGCACTTCCCGGTTTCCAAGCCCACTCCTGTCTGCCTTCCCTGGAGCCCCGACAGCTGCCCTGGGAAGTGGGCCACGTTAGTGCCACCAGCCAAAGAGGTCTCAAAGAGGTGGCAGGGAGAGGGAGGCATGCATGCCCCTCTTCTAACTCCAAACTCAGGGCTCTGCCCACTGCCGGGCCCTGCCTGCTGCCAGGGCAACCACAGCTGTTTGCCTGCAAGGGGGGTGGTGGCCCCTGAGCTTTGCGGGGACCTGTCCAGCCCTCCTGCAGTACTTTCTGCCCCCCCCCCACCCCTGTACCGCTCAGCCCCAGGGGCCCGGTACTCACCGCAAGGTTAGGAGGCTGGCTGTGAAGTTGTGCCGAAGCAGGAGGGTGGCACTGAAATGCTGGCCAGGCTGCACAGGCACGCTGGGCACCCGCAGCGTCACAGCCTCATCCAGAGGCACCTCCTGGAACTGGGGAGGGTCCGCCGGCCGCAGCTCCACGCTGCCCACTGGGAGGGCCTGTGTCCCGGCGTCATCTACCCCGCCAGGGCCACAGCCCCCAGGGCCCTGGGCTGCGGGTTCCAGTGTGTAGGCCAGCTCAGCCCGTGTGGCGGCGTCCCGGGAGAACCAGCGCGAGGGGAGCTCCAGCTCCACCACGCAGGCTCCCAGGGATGGCTGCGAAGATACAAAGGCCCCCGTGCCCTTTGTATGGGTGGGAGGGAGGGGGCTCCCAACGCCGGAGGGGTCTGAGACCAGCTCTAGGTCTCAGATGGCGGCACTGGCGGCTCTCCTGCTTTTGGGAAAGGTCTCACTTGCCTGAACCTAACCACACCCCGGGACTGCCCTGTCACTAAAGCTTCTTCTCCAGATCCCCAATACTTCCTTCCCACGGACTCCTGTGCTCAACTCCAAAGTAGTGGAGAGAGTCAGTTTAAAAGTAATAGTAACGATATGCCATCATTTGCAGAATGATCACTCTATGCTACTCTTGCATGAGTTCATTTATTCTTTACTTCAACCCTATATGAAATAAGAGTCACTACCCCATTTTACAGATGAGGAAACTGAGGCTCTAATAAGAGCTTGTCACTTATTACGAATCACATACAATGGATGTGATTCTCTCTCTAGGGGGTCCTAAACAATTCTTCCTCAAGGCCCCTGTGATAGCTGTTGGAACGGGAATGGATCCAAACGGTCTGTGCCCCGAAGCATACCGGGAAGGGCGAGCCCTTTCCTCTCCCACCCCAGGACGGCTCTCTGGCCGGCACAGCAGCTGCAGCCGCAGGTGGGGCCCACCCACTCACCTGGAAGCGGCAGGCTTGGTGAGCGGTGCCTGCGGGGTGAGTGGCATGGAGCCGGGCACAGGGCAGGCTGCCAGGTCCCGGCGGCCAATCCTGCCCTTTGAGGTGGAAGAGGACGCGGGCGTGGGGTTCCGCCGGAGTCACGGTCGCTTCCACCGACACGGCCCGCACATCCCACGGGACCGGCCGTCGGGGGGGTTCAGTAACCGGGGGAGGGACCACCTGAGTGGGAGAATGAGATGGACTGCCGCGGGATCTGGGAAGAGGGAGGGTGCCAGCCTTCCAATTCCAGCCCGGCAGGAGAGAGAGAGCCTTTCGAGGTCTCGGATTCGCCCTCTGGAACACGGAGGTGTGCCTGGTGCTCCCTCCTTACCTGCTGCGTGGTGAAGGGTGGGTAGGAGGCCCGCAGCAGGGGCTGGGCCCTGGGCCAGGGCTGCAGGAGGAGGAAGGTCTCGGATCGGGAGCTCAGAGAGGAGTTGGCGGGTGGGTAGCGGCCCATCTGCTGCACGCGGAAGTGTTCGGGGGCATCCAGGAGCTCCAGGGCTGCCGGCAGGTACACTGGGTCCCGGGGGTCCTGCTGACAGCCCACTGAAGAGGGAGAAGAGGTGGGGATGGTGACAGCTCCAGAGCTGGGAGGAGCTGAGCTGAGCTCCGTCCTGGGGCACAGCGGAGGTGGGCAGTGGTGGAAGAAAGGAACAGTAAATGCCCCAGACCCTGCGGCGTGGGGGACATCTCCCCATTTCACCGATGAGGAAACTGAAGCTCAGGGAGCCCCACACAGGTAGCAGGTAATCGAGCCAGATTTAAATCTGAGTCCAGGTCTTGCTTCATTGATACCTCAGTGGCAGCTTCTGAGCCATTTCTTCTTCCCCCTTCCACAGACCCCTGGCCTCCCTCCTTCCAGAACTTTCTCAGTGTCTCCTCCTCCCCATTCAGGCCCCCTATCTACTTGTCTCGGGTACCATGGTGGCATTTGTGGGGTAAGGCTCTCCCCAGACGATGAGATGGGTCCTTGGCTGGACCCATGCCTCCTTCCCCAGCTTGCTCGCTCCTGCCCACTCCCACTAGGCCTTCAGGAGTGGGATGGTGGGGGTGGGAGGTGAGGGGAGAATGCTGAAGGGGTCTGTGAAGCCATGCAAATGCCCTGGGGGTGGAGTGAAGACCATGAACTGGGAAGAGAGTCAATATATTCAACAACCGGGACAGCCAAAAACCACTAAGGGCATATTTATATGCATGAACTCTTCATTCTCATAATAGCTCAATGGGCCAGGTTCGGGCCATGGAAAAGGAGGTTTAGGGTCCCACAGTTGGGGAAGGATAAAGCTGGAGGTAGTCCAGGCACTAAATACCAGTCCACCCTACCACTCCCTCTGCCACTTCCCTACCCCATGCTGCCGGTAAGAGTGAACCCTGCTAGCTTTGGTCAGGGGACTTTGTTTCTTCCCTTCTCTGCCGTGTGGTACTTCCCTCCTCCTTCTGGGCCAAGAGCAAACAAATATCGCCTCCTCAAGGAAGCCCTCCTTGATTATTCGCTCCACCGCACTCCTGTTGCCTCCTCAGTTATCTTCCTGGCTCTCACCCAGGACCGTGTCTTCCTTGTCCTGGAATCCCCCTGGGGCAGCCTTCCCTGGAAAGGACACTCTTGGGGTCCCGAGACCTCAGTGAAGCACAGGCCACTCATTGAACAACTCAGAGCCTCAGCTACCTCCAGTGGAGAACAGACAGGAACATTTGGTGACACTGTGGACAGGGAAGGGCTTTGCAAACTGGAGTGCCGTCTGAGGGAGGGGTTGCTGCTGCCGCTGCTGCCACATAATGTATGTGACGAGGCTTTCCTCATCCCATGTAAGAGGTTATTAGGGCTCCCACAGGGCCCCTCTGGGAGGGGAGCAGGTGGCTGAAAGCAGCACACTGCTGGGCTGGGGGTGGGGAAGGGGACTTGGTTTTGTGTCTGAGATGCCTCTACCCCCAGCCTGGCCCCAAGAGTAACAGGTGAGTGACGCCTGCTCTGGCCCCTGGCCTCCAGGCCTCTTCCCACTCTATTTCCTCAATAATTACAAGATGCTCTGAGGTTGGACACCCATGGATTCCCACGGCTCAGGGCTTGGCTCCCTCTGGAGGGTGTGTGTGTGTGGGGGGGTGGTGTGGATTCCTCTCTACCCCCCACTCCTCTGCTGTTGTATCAGCCACTTTGCAGCCACAGCCCACCTCTGGGCACAGTAGAGTTGCTGCCCCTTCCTCCAGTGCTGGGGCTCCCCACCGGAACTCAGGAAGGCACAGGTGGGGACATCCCCGAGACTCCAAGGTCAGAGAGCTCCTTGGGGTAGGGAGAGGCTAGCTACAGGTATCTCGCAGGTCCCCGGCAAAGGGGCTGCTCCCCGTATCCCAGGCAAGTGGGAACAAGGGGGACAGGTGGTGAGAAGGCTCCGGCGTGCAGTTATAGGACAGCAGATTAGGGAGACAGGGGGACAAGCCGTTGCATCCGGATCGGGGGCAGCTCCGGACCGGGACAGCCAGGTTAGATGCAGCTGGCGGCCGGTGGCACCGGGAGAGGGAAGGAAGAACCTCCGGGCTGGGCTGGTCCTGGGTCAAGGAGTCCCCGGGTTGTGCGAGGCGAGGGGAGCTAAGAGGGGCATGCAGCTGGGAGCAGGATTCCGGGGGCGGGACCTCTCCAGCCCTCGGGGCACGCTGGAGGCGAACCCGCGCTGGGTGAGAAACCGAGGGAGGGCTCCCGGCTCCGGGGCATCGCTCCCGCCCGGCCCCGGCCCAGCCACCCCTCGCCCGCCCCGCCGCCCCCGCTGACCTCTCACGGCATCCAGGGCGAGGGCCACCAGGAGGAAGGGCCAAGGGCCGCAGGGACCCCCGGGGGCCGCGGCCGCGCGCCTCGCCGGCCGGGCGCACATCCTTCCAACCGAAGGCCGGGACTCCGCAAGGCGGCTCAGGTGGCCGAGGTCCGGCCCGGCATGTCCGGCGCCCGCTGCGTGCCAGCCCCGGCCAGGCAGGCTGAGTCCCCGCCGCTGCCCGCCCGGCGGCTGCAGTTCCCAGACAATGGATCCGGAGCGGGAGGGTGGGAGGGAGGGAGGGAGGGAGGGAAGCTCAGCACATGGGCTGCCCCCTCCGGCCCGCCGGGTCCTAGTGCCCCGCGGATCCCTAACCCCAGAGGGCCCCCAGGTCGGGAAGGACACCACGTGCCTGGGCGCTGACCTACAGGGGACCGATCCGCTTGGGACACGGAGCATTCAGCGCCCTCTCTGGAAGCTCCGGGCCAAAAAAAGGAAAAACCACTTCCTCCCCCCCCCCCCGCCCCCCACCGGACTCTGCCAGCAGTTCACCTGTAAAGGCATCTGACACCTGAATCAGAATACTGGGACCTGGATGGAGAGAGCTGAAGGGGCAGAAAGACGGAGAGAGGAGGGTCTGAGGGGGGGCCACACAGGGCCAGGTGACAACCGCCTGGGCCTGCCCTGGCAGGTCCTGGGCCACACGTGGGGGAAGGGCTCCAGGTGCAGGCAGCTGAGTTCCATGCCCAGCCCCACGCCAGCGAGAGACCTGAGGACCTAGGTCTGGTGAGGGCCAGACTGCTCCTGAGGGAAGGCTGGTCAGGCCTTGCCTGCCAGGCAGTGTTGGGAGAGGTCCAGAGCAGAACATTTGGTTGCACATTAGCATCCCTTGGGAACTTATAAAGGAAAAATCAAAATAACCCTCAACTGATTTCAGCCTTGGCCCTGGTTGAGAACTGCAGGGCAGCATCAGTGAAACCAGCAGGGTACCGGATCTGCAACTCCTCCGTTTGGTGGGGAGGCAGGGAGGACTGGCAAGCCTCCTGGCTGCTTGCTGACCAGCTTTGTACATTCCTGCACACTGGGGGTCTGTCCCCACCCCACCCCTCCCGTACAAAAGTTGTGTGCCTTCTTATTCCCACACCCTGGAGGGAAGGGTAACTGGTACCAGCCTTCTTTTCCTGCTCCCTCCCTCTCTTCCTTCCTTTCTTCCAGCTTCACACTGTCCCTAGGCACTGCAGAAATGGGTTTAGCAGTCGATAGAGACATCAAAGCAATCCAGACTTTGAGTAAATATACTTTATACGGACCAAGATAATAAAATAGCGTGCACTTTATTTAAAACCAAACAGGCGCTGATAAAAATATCTATCAATGCAGCTGTGATTCCACATCAAATCGTAACAGTAAGAATTGGGCATTTATTCTTCACATCATGTGCCAGACTTGGTGGAGAAAGACACCCAACCCTATCAGAGCCTCCAGGGAAGAAGTGGATCCTGGCCACCAAGAACTAGAGCCCAGGTGGAGACGGATTAGCCGCTGGCTCGCCCTGCCTCCCACAGGGTGGTGCCCATCTCCTGTCTGCTGGAGCTCCTCCTAGGCT
The DNA here is from genome assembly GCF_023851605.1 of Tamandua tetradactyla. Taxonomy (NCBI): domain Eukaryota; kingdom Metazoa; phylum Chordata; class Mammalia; order Pilosa; family Myrmecophagidae; genus Tamandua; species Tamandua tetradactyla. The sequence continues at coordinate 14,197,538 of NC_135335.1, forward strand.
GCTGGGGGGGCATCCACTGGCAACTCATCAGTGGCAACGAGATGACAGAGGGGATAGAGAAGTGCTTAGAGCTGGGCAGACAAGGAGATGACACCCCTTCCTCTTTCGGGGTCTCAGAAATCCCCACAGGGGATCTGATGGCCACTGCAGGGTTCTATTGCAGGTACAGGTCCCCCCCAAGAAGCTGCTTTGGTAGAATCAAACTTCTGAGTGGGACCACTCTCTTCTTGACACAAAGCAGCCCCAGTGCACTTTTCTACACAGCCAGGACGGCAGTGGGCAAGCAGTAGGCACTGCTGGCTGGGATTAAGGCACTTGTAACAGCCTTAAGGTACATCCTCACCCCCAGCCCCACACCAGAACTTTCCCACCGGGGAGCCTGTTGCCCCCTCCCTTCTCAGGCGTCATCTGCCCTGCCTCTTCCCCACTGCTGGGCAAGGAAACAGGAGCATGCCTTGAAGGGCTGTGGTTGGGTTGGAGTACAGGGCTGAAAGGAAGGAAAAAACAGGAAGGGAGTGGGGCCTTGGCAAAGGAGGAGCAACAGAAGAACGGGGAAGCAAAAGCATCAAGGGGGAGGCAAGGCTCCGCAGAGGGAGCCGGTTAAGTCACGGGAGACCGATGGCAGTGATGGTTGCCGAGGGCAGATGCAGAAGTCGGAGGCGAGGCCCCTCTAACCTGCCCTGGCGAAGGCAGGCTGGGGACAGAGAGCGGGTTAAGAGAACCAACCCCAGATGGAGACCCTCAGAAGACACAGCCCTGGGGGACCAGCAAGGGAAGGGGCTTCCTCTCTCTTGGTTAAGGGGTCAGGCATAGAGGTAAAGGATTTGAAGGTTGAGATACAGGGCAAGAAGGCGGGGGGCCGGACGGAGGGCTCTGTGAGCCAGAAGCAGCTCAGCTCTTTGGTACGAGGGGGGTGGCATTGCTGAACATCCTTCTCACTCCTCTTCCACGCTCCGGGGCCCCCTGCCCACCCGCTTCTGCCGCCAGCGCAGCTCCTCCACCTGGCGCTCTAGTCCCCGCACCTTGGCCTCCAGTTGGGCCCCCGAGGCCCGGGTGCCAGTGAGCCGGCTCAGAAAGGCATAGAGGGTCAGCAAGGCCAGGAGGAGCAGGGCCCGGGTGGAGGGGTCAGGCACCGACCTCACCAGGGCCACAAAGCCCACCAGGAAGATGACAGACTTCAGGCCCCAGAGGATCCGCCCCAGCAAGGCCAGCACCAAGCCGAGGAGCAGTGACAGTAGCCAGTAGAGGACCAGGGCCCCTGCACCCCACAGCAGGAAGGTCTGGACCTGACTTGGGCTGAGCTTCAGGCACTGGGTGAGGTCATCACCTGGAAGGAAGGAGAATCACAAGGTCAGCCACTGGAGAAGTGGTGAGGGCGGAGAGGGGCAAGAAGGAAAACTGCAGGGAGGAACACATCCACTCCCTCGCAAAGGAGTAATCCCTTCCCAAAGAGTCAGAGACATGGGTTTGAATCTCAGTTGCATTTCTTGCTGGCTGAGGGACCTCGGGCAGATGACTTCCCTTTACTCAGTTCCATCTCTTAAATGGGAGTGATTCTACCTGCCTCACTGGGTTGTTAACCACAACCCACCGAGATACTCTTGTTTAGGAGGGCGCCTGCTACAAAGGAGATAATGTGGTGCATGGCAGCGGTTTTTGATTGCCCTCATGCCACTCCTATGGGGAAACCGGGGAAGGACAGTGCAGCTTAGGAAGTCTAGACCCTGACAAAAATGAGCTCCCACCAAATAGGAAGTCAGGGGCTGAGCTCTGATGACCTAAGCAGTCCTTTGCCACTCACCATCTAGCCCCAAGGCATTCAGAAGTTGTGCGGCAATCCCAGACAGAGCAAAGAAGGCCACCGAAATAGCCGATGAGATGGCCCAGGTCACCTGAGATAAGGTCTGTGGAGAGAGCAAGGGTGAGATGAGTCCATAATTAATGAGGCTCCTTTCTTCCAAGTGCTACCACTGGGATGGCTTTGCAGCCAGCGGTGATGGGAGGTTTGTGGGTCATGGGCCTTGATGAGGGGTCCTTTCCCCATCTACCTTCCCTTACCCAGGGAAGGAGGGTCAGCCTTTCTCTTTCCTGAGCTGGAAACCAGGGCATTTGGGGCTTAACTCAACTGACCTGCTGGAAGACAAAGTCTACATATGGGGGAAGGAGGGATGAGGCAGGAGGTCATGATATCCCTTTAGAAGTCACCTTGTAAAATGGGGGTCCAGGAGAACCGTGACGGCATGTGAAATCCCATGTGCATAGGGCTAGAAACATTTTATGAAAAAAAGGAGCCAGTGGCTGTGCTAGATTATGGATTTTACAAAAGACTGTCTCAGCCCTTTAGTACAACCCATCAAAGTATGCAACACCACCCTTGGAATGCCACTGGGTAAAAGAGACAGTCCCTAAATCAGCCCCAACCTCACCTGTACAGGTAAAGGAATGCATTCAGATCTTGATATTTTGCCAAGTTAAGACTTAAGGTCAGAGTAGAACAAAGACAGACTCAGAGTCACCCAGTGGCATGGGTTTATAGAAATGGCTCATTTCATAGCATTTCTGGCAAAGAAAGGACAGGAGCCAGGGAAAGATGGGGGGTGGAGCAAAAAGGCCCTAGGATAGGAATAAAACAATGAGAGCAAAAGGCAGGTACTGTCTGGCTTCTTTTTGTAGAATTGTGACTTCTCTACCTGAGGATTATGACTCAGAAAGGATGTGGAGGCAAGAAGGGGTGGCCATTAACAGTTTTTCCTCCTTTATCACTCCTTAGCGCCTGTGGCAGCAGCTGGGACAATCTTCCTTACCTCTGAAACCAGGTACATGGTCTCAGGTCCGATCCAGGCATCCAGGGTCCCCCGCAAGGATCGACCAATCTGTGTCAGGGGATCGACTGGGGCTTCCTTCTTTTGCTGGCCTGGAGGTGCAAAGTCTGGATGGGACTGGGATGAGGCCAAGTGGAGGACGAGGGCCACTAGGACCATCAGGATGGCTTTGGACAGAGGCTTGCCTTCCATGGCTGGGTCTGCCAGGGGAGAAGCACAGGATGAGTCCAGAGCCAGGACTGGTATAGAAACCCACTCTCCCAGCCATGATTTGTCCCAAGACCTTCCTCCACCCCTACCTCCCCAGCAAACACCTGAGCCGAAGTTAAAAAGAAATTGCTGCCGGCTGAGGATGGAAGAACAGAGCTTTCCATCTTAAGCTGCGCACAACCATCTGATTCAAGGGTTTCTCTTTCACATTGTTTACTACTTGCATATTAATTAACCAGCAATTATTATTCAGTGCCTTAGGGGTGGAGGAGAAGATTTCTCTAAGGTTTATTCTAGTTCTCAAAATCTGAAGGTCTCTCTGTGTCTTCAGTGCTACAGGCATAAAAGAATTATAACACTGTAAGACTTCGTCCCCAAGGAGCTTATATTCTAATTAGATAAGGCTGCTACCAAAAAAAAAATAAAACCAACTTAAAAAAAAATGTTACCCAAACAGTGTCTGTGTGACACTTAAGACTCAGAGCTGGAGTTCTGCAACTCTAAAAATCAGGATTCCTACATACAGCAACTGTTAAAGAAGCTGAAAGACGAGATCAGGTTTCAATTAGAGATAAGAATGAAGCTGATCTGGTCAGGACTAAGGTAAATCAGAATACAGGGGAAGGACTGATACTGTCTGTATTTTAGAACTTTACCTATTATATGAGACCAAAGGAAGAAAGGTTTATTTTGCCCAAAACACAGATTTTCTGTAGCACACAATCAAACTTAACCTGTCTGGCCAGTTTAGTTAAACAATCTAAACATATGGAGCCTGGAACTTAACAAGGACTCGCAATTCTGTATAGCTTAATGTAATATCCGGACACATTCCAGAGTATGTTGGGCAGGTAATTAAAAAGTAATGGTAAAGTCCCTTGAGAGAATGGAGAAAAAATACGGAACTATTAAACTTCCCCACCTGGGAAATCCCTGACGCACTCTCAAACACTAGGGACTCCCAAGTTAATAGGCCAATCCCCTGATCTTGAGGCTTGCTGTTATGAAACTGCTTTCTGTAGTGGAGAAACTAAGCCTATCTATAATTATGCCTAAGAGTTACTTCCAGAGACCCTCTTTTGTTGTTCAGATGTTGCTTTTCTCTCTCTCTCTCTCTCTCCCCGCCCAACTCTGCAAGTGAAATCATTACCCTGCCCTCTACATGGGACATGATGTCCAGGGGTGTAAGTCTCCTTGGCAACATGGGACATGACTCCCGGGGATGGGCTTGTCCCTGGCATCATGGGACCGACAATACCTTCAAGACCAAAATGGGAAAAAAAAATGTAAGAAAATAAGATATCAGTGGCTAAGAGATTTCAAATAGAGTTGAGAGGCTATTCTGGAGGCTACTTTTATGCAAGCTTCAGCTAGATATTGCTAATTGCCATGGTATGCCAAGCCCCAACCAACAGTATTCCTGTAAACCTTAAAGAATACCCAGGGCCCTATCTGAGACTCTATAAAAGTTTCACTAACTAAGTTTATTTTTCAGAAACCTAAAACCTCCAGATGGTTCCTAGGCCAGATAAGCCCTGAAACCCAGAGTTACCAATTTCTCCAAGAGCATCAACCAGTTGCATCTCTCTACCCCATAGTTTCGGCACCCCTTTTCAACATGAAGTGAGAATAGTCATTGCCCAAATATCCCCAAAGATTGGAAGACGGATCAAAGGAGGAGGAGGAGTTGTAATGGAGAAGACAGGATTTAACAAATGAGTATGACTATCAAATCTTTATACTGATATTTCTTTTTGGTCTCCAGTGTCTTAGAGCAGCTTGAAGGCAAAACCTAAAACTGTGGAACTGTAACCCATACCATACTTTGAAATTTGTTCGATAACTACCAGTTACAATGTACTTTGAAATTTATTGCTTTTTTATATGTTATATTTCACAATAAAAATGTTAAACAAACAAACAGAAAATAGTATCCAAATAGGATTACCACCATATAATGATGTACAGAAAAGCTCTCAATTATGTGCTCTAACAATAACTACACACATGCCCTTTGCTGGGTAGGACCATCATGGGAGGTGACTGGCCTCCTCAACACCATTCCAATAGAGAAGAAGCAAGGCTTTGAAGTTAGAAGCTAAGCAATGTGCCCAAGGTCACAGGGCTAAGAAGTGGAGATGGCAGGATTTGAACTGGGGCCTTCCAGACTTGTTGGGAGTCAAGGTAACACAGTGGTTTGCAACCGTGGCTGCTCATTGGAATCATCTGGGAGCTTCACAGAGTACTAATGCCTATACCCCACGCCCAGAAGAGGTTTCTGAGGTCACTGCTGGGGTGTCACCTGGGCACAGGCGTGTGAAAAGCTGCAAAAGTGACAGCCACTGATACAGAATATCTGCAACTCCTCGCCCCCCAGTGTAGGCAGAGGGTTAAAGAACAAGCTTTAAAAAAAGATAGTGTTATTATTAATAAAAAGCTACTATTTAGCTAGGTCTTTGCTATGTGCCACTTATTTAATCCACACAATTTATCAAGTAGGTATTATTATCTCCAATTTTATGGGTGAGGAAAACGAGGCAGGATAAGCAGTAAGTGGGGAAACCGGAATTTTAATACAGGAGCATGGGGTCAAACCCTCGCACACAACCACTCTGCTGCATTATCTCCACCTTAACTCTCAGAAGTGACAGAGAGAGCCATACAATAGAATACTTGTGAACTAAAATAATCTTGGCATCTACCAATCATTTCAGTGAATTATGGGCAGAAATTCACCAAAGCACTTTGCCCTCCAAGCTGTCTGTAATCTGATGCTGTAGGCAAGTTAAGGCCCAACAAGTACCAACCCACTGAACTCCCAGGAGAGGATCAGCCAAGAAAAATGTTTGCAGATCTACCTTCTATTTGCCACCAGGCCTGAGAAATGTCAAACAGCCCCGGCAAATTCCCTTTTCTCTTCCTAGCTCTGAAATGAACCTGTAACTCCAGGAGTTCCTGTGATTCAGACCTGACGATAAGATGTTAAGCCATGCCCCTGAGGCAGGAGCAGCCGGGGTTTTTGAAGTTTTTGCAGTTCCCATGGCACTCAGGAAGTTGGCCAGAAATGCGGAGCCAACAGGAGGGAGGAGAGAGTAGAGAAGCATCTTCCGACTCTTGCTTAGTGGGAAATAGGAGGGTCCAGGAATGGATTCTAAAAATACTATATTCTGGCCCAGAAACAGCTACTCTAAGCCCCTCCTGAGGCCTGCGGTGTCACTCAGCGCTGCAAAACACACAATTCATGGGGAAGGACCTCAGGCTGGGAGAGCCTTCTACAAGATCTTCTTGGCACTGATCAAGAGGCAGATGGCTCGCTCCTGCCTGCCAGTGGTCGGAGATGGGGAAAGCACAGGTCAGTTGCTGCTATCTAGGTCATAAGCAGTCAGGACTTAAAGAGCACGGTTGCTATCTTGGATTGGCTGCTATGTCCAAGGACCTCCACCAGGAGGGATCAGATATCGTCTCCTCCACTCTGGGAGGTCACGGTGACAGTGAGCTGCTATCCCTAGGGCAACCTGCAGCGTCGTGTACCAGCCTCGACTTCCAAGCAGCCATCTGCCACAGCTGAGGGGACCCCAGGGACCCTTAAATAAACCCTCTACAGTGAGGTTGGGACGGCCCCGTCAGCTCGACCCTCTGAAATGCATCAGAAACCCAAATCTAACAGACTCCTGGCATGTCCCCTCTGGAGATATCAAGTGCAAGTGGCTGGTTCACTTCTTCAAACTGTTTTCTCTAACGAGATTCTTTTCATTTTTTCCAGGATAATCCCAGGGAGCAAGAATCTGTCCCATCACCATGATACCTCTTCATTTTGGCCCGAATACTTTTTAAAACTAAAAGAGGCCTTGGGAGTCAAGAGCTGAGGTAGTCACGAGTTCTGAGAGGAGGCAGCATGCCTTAAACCTCTTCACCTCATGCAATACCTGGCCTCAAAGAGAAGGCAAGAGTCAAGCAACCACAACAAAACTAAGTATTAGTGTGTTTGTGTGGTCCTTTGTTATCTACTAAGTGCTTTTTACATTGCCATTTCATTTGATTCTAACAATACTCTGAAAAGTGTTGCAAGTAAAAGTCTCCCCATTTTACTCAGAAAAATGTGGCTTAGAGAAGTCAAGGGACTTGTCCAAGACCACCTGGAAGATCTGGGATTTGACTCAGAACCCAGATCTAAATCCTGCCCTTCTGCTTGTCTCATACGTTACTTTTACCTTCGTGAAAGTAATGATGGCTAAGGCCCCAGACAAGCCTCTTAAGACATGGCCCCTGCTCTCAAGGAGACTTAAGTTCTGTCCAATATCAACAAGGTCAAAGTGGGAGGACATGTACATGAGACATGACTCCCAGGGGTGTAAATCTCCCCGGCAACGTGGGGCAAGACACCCGGGGATGAGCCTGGCCCTGGCATCGTGGCATTGAGAAAGGCTTCTTGACCAAAAGGGGGAAGAGAAATGAGACAAAATAAAGTTTCAGTGGCTGAGAGATTACAAATAGGGAAGGGAGGTCACTGTGGAGGTTATTCTTATGCAGCATATGGATATCCCTTTTCAGCTTTCAGCATATTGGAGTAGTTAGAGGGGAACAGCTGATACTGTCGACTGGTAATCCAGTAGCCTTGATTCTTGATGATGATTGTATAATGATATAGCTTTATGTGTGTGTGTGTGTGTGTGTGTGTGCATTGGCAGGGAATCGAATTCCAGTGTCCTGCATGGTAGGGAAGCATTCTACCACTGAACCACCCATGCACCCTATACAGATTTTAAGGTTTGACTCTCTGATCGTGACTGACACTCTTTTCACCCACCGTATGGGGAGATGAGTAACAAAATAAACACAAAAAAATAAGCAAATAATAGGGGTGGAGGGGTGGTATGGGATGTTTTGGGTGCCCTTTTTTACTTTTATTTTTCATTTTATTCTTATTTATTTTTAGAGTAAGGAAATGTTCAGAAATCAACAGTGATGATGAATGCGCAGCTATATGACAACACTGTGAACCACTGATTGTACACTTCATATGATTATATGGCATGTCGATGTATAATATATATCAATAAAACTTGCATTAAAAATATTTAGAGAAAGTATATATAGGCAGAAAAAAGATCGGAAGCAAATACATCAATTAACAGTGTTTTTTTCTTTGGACAGTAGGATTGTGGGTAATTTTTGGTTTATTTTCTGTGCTTTTCTTTCTTTTTAACTTTGTCAAAAATTACAATGTCTTCGTATTATAATCAGATTATTTTTAATGTTATTAAAGAAAAATCTACATTAAAAAAAGTGTGGGAGGACATCCAGACCCCCAAGAGGAGACCACCTACCAGGAGATGCTGGGTTTACAACTCACAACTCATGCTTTCATACCAAGAAATATGAGAGGATAGCAAAAAATGGCGACAAGACCTGTCACTTCTGCTCGGGCAGCTGCAATATGGCTTGGACAGGGCCAGGAGAAGCCAGGTGGGAAGGGGAAACTACTTATTCTGATAGTGAGTAGGCACTATATGTTTAGCTGTGGTTGCTAAGAGGGCAGGGTGGGGCAGGCTACACGCCCTTGTCCCCTGCTGAAGCTCCTTCCTCCCCTTTCTTTGGGTTAGTTTCCTTTCAGGCTATGAATCACTGTGTGGCTGGAGGGGAAGCTGCACTAGTGTCCTCTGCTGGCTCTGATTTCCCATCCACTGCTCATAGCTGCCTCTATGGAGCAACGATTCTCAACTCTGATGGCCTTTGAGAATTGCCTGTAGAGACTGTTTAAAGGATGGCTGCCTAACCCGGGTCCTACTTAATCAGACTTTCCCAGAGAAGGGAAAGCTTTCAACCTTTTGTTTTTAAAGCCCCCCCACCCCACCCCCGGCCACACAAACACACACACATACACCCAGGGACTTCTGGTGCATAACCAGACAGCTGGCAGAAATGATCAGCACTGCAGGAAAAAAAAATAAAGCTACAAAGAATCCTAGACTTCTGTTCCAGGTTAAGTTCTGTGACAATCTGAAAGCCACTACCCTTATGCCAGCCTCTTACTTCTCCTCAAATGTAAAATGGAGTTAGACGGGGTTAAGAATTGTTGCAAGGAGTTAAGACGTTTCTGCATGAACTCTGTAAACATCTAAAGAAGTGCTATGGCACACTGCCCTCCACCCCCCAATTGGCCAATATACCACTCGTGACATTAGCCTCCCATTATACTTTCAGCTCCTCCCGGTCAGACTTGACATCTAACATTTTGGAATCTCCCGCGCCTAGCACAGAAGGAGAGGAGTCCCCCACGCCTACTGCAGAAGGAGAACCGATACGTGCTTTGTAGAATGAGTATTAGAGGCATGCCAGGAACCCCGTGAGGACAGAAAGGGAGAACGGTGGGTAGTAAGAGGGTTCTTTCAACCACCGATCCAAACATGAGGCGGCCACCCGAGAAGCACAGCTGCGCTGAAAGGCAAAGAAGGGGCAAAGCCGCCGCTGAGGAGGATGAACTCAGCATCCTGACAGGTCGGGCACAGCCCGGGCTAAGCCCCTGACAGCTGCTCCCCAGCAACTGTTTGGGGGCAGGGCGACGGGCAAGGGGGCAGCTTCCCAGCCGCGCCGCACCCTCCCCAGGACCCAGCCATCCGAGGCAGGGTGTCAGTGGCATGTGCTATTTCGAACAGCGGGTCCCCTGCCAAGCCCAGTGGGGTGGCGTCGCTCGCTGGCAGGGGACGCAGGGCGGCTCATGGCCTCGGGGTACCGACCCCGAGGGGCTCGGACAGAGACCGCGGGGGTGGGGGTGGGCAGCGCGAGGTGGGGATCGGTGGCGAGGGTCCCGACCCTAGCCTCGTCCCTTACTCTGGCAACCGCCCTGTCTCCGCAGGACTTCCAGCAGCGCTGGGATTCCCTCTGCTCCCCGGAAACGTACGCTTCCCGGGTTACCTAGTAACGACGCCCCCGGTTGCATAGCAACGAGGATCCGGGTCCCTAGTTTGTTTCCCCCGCCGCACGACGTCGGACCCCTCCCCACTCCGGCTCGCCAGGCCTTGAGGTTCCGGTCTCGTCCTCCCCACAGCGGCTGCCGCTTCCCGGCCCTGTATGTCTCTCCTCCGGCCCCGGTCTCGGCTCATACTTACGGAACTTCGGCAACCGTTGCTCTTCACGTGCGACTTGGCTAAAACGCGCCACCAAACCCGCGCCTCAACGCCTGGGCGTTCGTTTACCGTCTGCGCATGCGCCAGCTCCTGAAGCCGAGCCGGGTCGGCCTTCGCCGCCTCAGGAGCTTAGTGCCATGAGCGCATGCGCTCTACCGTCTCGATTACTTTTTTTTTTTTTTCCCCCAAGTTTTAGTACGGAGAGAAGAATGGGATCGGAAGTTCAAGCTGGGAACGGAAGTCTCTGACAGGAAAGGGGGAAAAAGGTGACTATATCTGGGCTGTTCAGTAGGTAAACTGGATCTTTGGAATCGAGGTCGAAGCCAATTTGCCGCTTCAACCCCCTCGGAATTTGGGGAAATGTAGTTCTTGGGCTACATAATGCCGCCTCGGGCATTGTGGGAAATGTAGTTCTTAACACAGGCGCCGAGAGCCTCGGGTCTCGGGAGAAACTTTGCGCTCAAAAGGGGTCATGGTGTGAGAATTGGAGGCGCAGCGACAGTGGGGAAAGGCATCTGCCCCATCACAGGGCACGTCCACACCTGAACCCTGCCGGGTGTTCGCTCAGAATTTTAGAGCAGTAGGAAAACCAGCGCTCAGACTCCTTCAGCGGTGTAAACGGGAAGGATTTGGGGTGCGGCGACCTGCTCGGTGATCCTGGACGCGTCGCTTGATTTCTCTGAGCCTCAGATCCTTCAGCTTTACTCTGAAGCAGCTTTCAGTGCTGTAAGGTTCCCAAGATACCGCCTCACTGTCGGTTTGAAGATTGATTCAAGGAAGTGAAGAGAGCGAATATTACTTTGAAGACATCCACATTGCTTCCCAAAGGCTTCATCGCCGTTACTGACAACCGTAGGGATGGCTCCTTTCTGCTGTTAAAACCAGGTCCTCAAGAACGTCCTAAAAATCGGAGCCCTTTTTGCCCCTCCCCTGAACCTGCCTCCCCATTCTGCCTTCTTTCCAGGTTACATGCAGGAGTGGCTCCCAGTCTGTCCTCTAATCTAGTTGTTTCTTTCTCAGACTCACCTATCTGCATTTGGGCCCTCATCATTTACTGTTTCAGCTAAGAATCTTCTGGAGCAGGCTCCGGTGGCATCGTAGACCTCACCTTTAAGTTTTGTAACAGTCGCTGTTTTACGTTTGCTGGTGAGATTGTTTCTGATTTGTAGGGCTATGGATCTCAGATCGCAGACGTCCCTGTGCAAGCATTCTTATTTTTTTCCTATGATGTTATCTCTTTTCAAATCTCTTCTTTTCCCTTGGAGTGGTAGAAACAATCTCAGACAGGGTTCTGGGTTCTTCTGACTCCTGACTTTCAGGTTGTACGCAGTCTTGGGAAAGTTAACGTATGGCCAGCCGGGAGAAGGGAAAGCTTATCTAAACTTCAATCTCAGTTGTTTGAATTGGCAACTCCTGAGACTCCCAAATCTTCTGTCATTTATCCAGGCAGGTTGCCACTGAATCTACCTGGGAAATGGAGCTTGGGCTGCCTCTGGGTTATTGGCAGACATGCCTCTATGTTTCTCAAGCAACAGCAGCTTTGGCCTGAGGGAGCAAGGGAAAGGGCTCCTTTTTCAGAGACTCACCAACAGCTGTGCAGCTATCTCTTCCCCTCTATTTCCAGCCTAGGGAACTTGTGTCTCTGCTGGTTTGAAAGGATGTATGTACCCTAGAAAAGCCATGTTTTAATCCTAATCCTATTTTGTAAAGGCAGCTGTTTCTTCTAATCCCTATTCAGCATTGTATGTTTGAAACTGTAATTATATCATCTCCCTGGAGATGAGATTTAATCAAGAGTGGTGTTAAACTGGATTAGCTGGAGGCGTATCTCCATCCATTTGGGTGGGTCTTGATTAGTTCTTTTATAGGAATAAAAGAGGAAACATTTTGGAGAATGAGAGCAATTCAGAGAGCAGAGCAGAATGACGTAGCCACGAGAAGCAGAGTCCACCAGCCAGCGACCTTTGGAAATGAAGAAGGGAAACGCCTCCTGGGGAGCTTCATGAAGGGAAGCCAGGAGAGAAAGCTAGCAGATGACGCCGTGTTCCCCACATGCCTTTCCAGATGAGAGAGAAATCCTGTTCGCCATGTGCCTTCTCACTTGAGAGAGAAACCCTGAACTTCATCGGCTTTCTTGAACCAAAGTATCTTTCCCTGGATGGACATTTCTACAGACTTGTTTTAATTGGGACATTTTCTCGGCCTTAGAACTGTAAACTAGCAACTTATTAAATCCCCCTTTTTGAAAGCCATTCCATTTCTGGTATATTGCATTCCAGCAGCTGGCAAACTAGAACAGTTTCCTTTATGGGGATGTTGAGGTGGGGCAGATTAAGGAGAGTGGGTGGAGGTCAAACTCTTACAAGTTCTATTTACTCCAAAATCAACTGTTTAATATCTCGATCCTCTCTAGTCCTTTAGAGGCTGACTTTTGAAATGCAAAATCCTTTAAGGGACTCCCTTTTCGCTATGTTCTGAAGTCACAACCATAAGCCCCCCCCAATGGAGGGTCATTTCTGATTTTGCTCCTAGTGCAGTGCCTGTCTGGTACATAGTGGGTACAGTCTAGTAAGTGAATGGCTGATGGTCTCCCTCCAGTCTGCCCCGCTCCAACCTTCCAGTAAGCGTCTTCCAGAGGAAACTTCTAGAAATGTGGTTATCTTTAGGTCACTCCGTAGCTCAAATGCAATCAAATGCTGTTCTGCTCCCAACCCAGTCAAGTCTAACCACTTACTGTACAAGGCCCCGACTAAATCCACCCAGTCTATATCCTGCCACATCCAAGTATTTGAGGTGCCTGACGTGTCAGGCAGCCTGTTATTCAACAAAATTTATGAAGTTCCTACTGTTTGTCAGACACTGTGTTAGAATCTTGGAACAACAGTGACCAGGACAACTGTGATTCCTGTCATCACAGAGTTTACAGTCTAGCAGAGAAATCAGACATCAAACAGATAGTTATAAAAAATTAAGTGATTGTAGCTATCCAGTGGGGCTTCAAGGAGAATCACAGGGTGCTATGGGGTCTAACTTCAGATAGAAATCAAGAAAAGCCTTCCCCACGAAGTGACATTTAAAGTGAGATGAAATTACATTGGAGGGTGTATTCGTTTGTTGAATGCTGCTGGAATGCAATGTACCAGAAATGGGTTGGCTCTTACAAAGGGAATTAAATTACAAGTTTACAGTTCTAAAGCCATAGAAATGTCCAAACTAAGATATCCAGAGAAAGATACCTTGACTCAAGAAAGGCTGATGGTGTCCAAACACCTCTATCAGCTGGAAAGACATGGGGGCTGGTGTCTGCTGGCCCTTTACTTCTGATTTCAAAACAGCTTCCCCAGGGAAATTTTCTTTCTGCACCGCCAAATGTCTGTGTCAGCGCTGAATCAACTCCAAAATGTTTCCCCTTTTAAAGGACTCCAGTAAACTAATCATGATCCACCTTGAATAAGCAGAGTCACATCTCCATCTCATCAAAAGGCCGCACTCACAGTTGGGTGTGTCGCATTTCCATGGAACAATCCATTCAATGTTTCCACTCTACCGTATTGAATCAGGATTAAAGGACGTGGATTTTCTGGGGTATAAACAACACTTTCAAACCAGCACAGAGGGTATGGGGGGGAGGGGCCAGAGTGGGTCAGATTGAGAAAGTCAAAGTCTGGAGAAAAGATGAGGTGAGAGTATCCAGGTGCAGGGCCTGGGGGAAGTTTCCTCTCCCTTATTGGTGGTCTCAGGATTGACTCCTTTCCCTCATCCAGGCTTTAGCACCTCCTCAGTGATGCCCCCCTCCCCAAATATCCTGTCTAGAGGAGCCCTCCCTCCAATTTCCGCACCTCCTGTGCATCTTAACCTTGTTTTGTTTTATTCATAGCACTTAACCATTCTTTGGGATTTTCGTCTGTCTGTGTGCCCTCCAATGGAATATAAGTTCCATGAGAACAAGAAACTTGTCTTTCTTGTTCACCATTTGTATCTCTGGTTATCAGAACAGAACCTGGCATTTTTAGCAGGTGTCCAGTCAATGTTGTTGAATGAATGAAAGGCCCGGAGTGTACTGCGAATAGATTTTTCATTGACAGTAGGCAGCTGTTCTGTGACAGGCTGGAAGTAAGGAAACAAGTTAGGAAGTTATTTTATTGGTCCACAGGAGAGCTACCATCATGGCAGTTTGGACAATCTAGCTAGATTTCATGATAATAATAACGTGAACATTTATATTGTGCTTACTCTGTGCCAGGTTTAGTTCAAAGCCTTTTTTTTCTTTTGCAGTACTGCTCACAAAACCTTGTGAGTTAAATCTGCTCTTGTAATCACTCCCCTTATTTCACGAGTAACCTAAGGAATATAGAAATTTATACGGCATACTAGCTGGGTGAAGCTGGAATTTGAGTGTGCACAGTCTGACTTCAGAGTTCGGCTTTTGGCCACTACACTACTTCATGCTGAAAACTTATTCTCTCCAAGCCCTTGTATATGCTGTTCCTTGTCCTGAAATGCCCCGTATTTCCCTTCTCCTGGCTCTCACTATTGCCCACTTGTCAAAGCCCAGCTCTGTCTGTGGCAAAGACTTCACTAATTACACCTGTCCGTCCTGCTGTCTCCCTGCTTTGGATCCCTTATAGCCCCCAACACAGGATTTGCCAACTGTTCTCTTCATGGTTCCCGAGTGTGTCATAAAGGATCATATACTATCTGAACTGGGACTCCTACTCCTGTAGGAAACCGGCGGAGAAGCCAATGACTTGCCCAAGGTCACAGAACAAATTGGTAGCAGATAAAGGACTACTACAGTTTCTTAGCCAAGGTTAATTCCTCTACCCATCTGCATCTGTGCTTGCTTCACCGGGGCATCCAGCAGAGTCGCACCTGCCTCAGAATCACGTGGGGGCGGTACTTAAAAATGCAGACTTACTAAAGCAGGCCCCAGGACTCTGCATTTAACAAGCCTGTTATGAAATCCTTGCCCACGCTGGCGTTAGGAAAACTGCTGTCCTCTGGGTCTCAGAACCGGTCTGGCTAAATTGCAGTAGCTTTACATTCCCAGTGCGTTATGGGAAATGTAGTTTTGAACCGCTTCTCCCCGGCCCGCGAGCCCGCCCCCATCCCCCTAATCCTTCACGGAAGGAACCGAATCGGTCCGGAAATAGCCGACTGTTCCATGGCGGGTCCTTTCCTGCCCCGTTGCATGCTGGGGAGGCACCGTTTCCGTTAGGTACTGAAGGCAGAGGCGCGCGATCGACCTCAGTCCCACGTGAAGGGCTACGCGTGTATCGCTCGGCGGGGCCGTTCCCCGCTCGCCGCGGAGCGCCCCGGAAGCAGCGGGGTACCGGAAGTGGCCCGCGGCGGTTCCGAAGCTACTCCCGGAGCCCGGTGTGAGGCGCCTGGGATCTCGGCGACGACGCCATGTCCCTGATCTGCTCCAGTGAGTTACGACTGCGGCGACTGCAGGTCGCAGGAGGCCGGAGAGGCGCGAGAGGGTGCTCGGGCCGCTGCGACGTCGGGGTCGGGGCGGAGGAGGGAACCGGGCGCTCGGGAGGCAGAGCGGCGGCCTGTCAGCACCGAGGTCCTTCCCCAGCGCGGCGTGCATTTGCGCAGCGCTCTGCACTTTACGCAGAGCGTCAGGTTTATAGCCTCAGGGATTACTGAGGCCCACAGCCTTGTTTGGGTTAAAACCGAGACCTGAACAGAGGAAGCTGGTGCAGGGAAACAGCTCTGGTGCAGGAGTCGGGGGACCCGCCTCCGATTGGCTTTGTGATTTGGCTCAGTTCACTGACCCTCTCTGGGCTTCAGTTTCCCTATCTGCAAAGCGAGAGCTTTGCACTGGGTATTGTCCGAGTACCCGTTTGGGTAGTCCGAGGTTCTGCAGTTTACGAGGGTCACGCAATGAATTAGAGGCGGAGACAGGGCTGGATACCAGATCCCTGGCTCCCAGCCTCGTACTGTCCAACTAATAAAAACAGCTTTCCTTTATAAAGCCCTAATTGGTTTCTAGTGTACTTCCAAGTCTGTGATCTCATGTTAACCTCGTAAGAATTTCCCAAGGCAGAAATAAATGTTGCAGTTTTACAGATGAGCATGTAAGATTCAGGGAGGGTGTGACTTTTCATAAGATTCCACAGCTAGTGATCGTCAGGGCTGGCTAACAGTCTTTGATTTTGAATCCATGCTTTCTCCGTACCTTTTGCTAGCTTTCCTTTTCATATTTTATTGTGACGTGCACACATTTCTCTCTCTTGTCCGTTTTATCAGGTTACCAGTTTCCTATCTATCTCGCTATTTGCCTCCTCCCTCTTAAGCCCTTCCCTCTTCTTAGAACCTCTCCATTAATCCAAAGGGGAGAAGCGAGGAAGGGAAATGAGCGGAAAAAGGAATTCCTCACATTGAAGACATTAAAAGCCTTTTCCCATCCATTGTTGCTTTGCAATCTTGAGGGAGCACTGCACTGCGTCTGCCACAGCACCATCCTTCTCTGATGCATTCATTCACTGGTTTGTTAGGTGTTTACCGAGTGCCTGCTGAGCATCTGCACTGCACTGGGAGTCAGAGACCAGCTGTCATCCCTGTTCTCAAGGGGTATGCAGTCTCAGGGCAGGCATGTAAATGATACCTCTTGGGGGTTTTGTGAGGATGACGTCATCTGTGTAAAGTGTTTTGAGCTGTGCTTGGCATCTAGTAAACACCATGTAAGTGTTTTTTACCATAGCACTTACCACACTGCTTTGTAATTTCTTTGTCTGTTAATTCATGTAGACCTGTAGCCTGAGGTGGATGGCAGGAGTCTGAGTGGCTTCATGTGTCTCTCCATGTCCTAGAGTGTAATGGGTACCTCGCCATCTTGTTCAGTAATAAGATGGGCAGGGATTATTGTGTGCTCTAGGTGGCACATAGTAAGTTGTGTAGGAATATTTGTGGTCTGTCAGGAGACTAATGGAGAAGCTAGTTATGCATACGAAAACTGGCTTGATGTCACATCTTGTTCCCTGTTAGTGAATGAGGAGGCATGGTCTTTGGGGGGCTAGTTGTTGTGAGGAGTACATTTTCATCCCAAGCTCACTCCCTGCCTTTTCTCCTTAGTTTCCAATGAAGTGCCAGAGCACCCATGCGTGTCCCCTGTCTCTAATCATGTCTATGAGCGGCGGCTCATTGAGAAGTACATTGCAGAAAATGGCACAGACCCCATCAACAATCAGCCTCTGTCTGAGGAGCAGCTCATCGACATTAAAGGTGCCCAGTGCCTGGCCTTAGTCCAGGGCCACGTCAGCTCAGGGCCTGAGAGGGTGGGAGGTGGTGCGAGTACATCGGAGGAGGGGAGTCAGCCGGGTTAGGGCTCTTCATACCCGCTTTCCCTCTCTTGGCAGTTGCTCACCCAATCCGGCCCAAGCCTCCTTCAGCCACCAGCATCCCAGCCATTCTGAAAGCCCTACAGGATGAATGGGTGAGTCCCATGAAGGGAACTTGCTCACTTGAAGAGAATGGATCGCTGGACTGGGACTTGGGGGTGGGAAGAATATATATATATTCATTCATTCATTCACAGGGGCAGGATTACAGTGTAGGAGGAACATGGTGTTGAAGTCATGTAAGTGTGGTTGCCACACTAAACTCCATCACTTAGGAGCCGTGTGACCTTGGGCAAGTTGCCCTATGAGTCCTGATTACTATACAGTGGGAATTTTAGTATCTGTCTTTAGTGGTTGTGTAAGGATTAGGATAACATTAGAATATAAACCTCAGGGACTTATTTTATTCATCATTGTATCCCCACCACCAAAAGCAGCACCTTGTAAATAAGTGCCTCATAAATAGGAATAAATGAATGAATGCATATATCTTGAGGAACTGCTGGTACAGTTCTTGGCACTATGAGGGCAATTAATAAATAGCAGTTATTCTTCTGTTTGGATGAGGTGGCAGTTTGATATCCATGATTTGCCATAAATTAGAGAAAATGGAGGTGGGAAAGAGCTGGCTTCCATTCCCGTCTGGGTGCCCAATGTTCTGCATGCAGGAGGAGATCAGGAGTATCTACCAGCACTTTCAGGTCACTCAGCTATTGCTTGGGTCACCGATACTGATCTAGGCCATGGGATGAGAAATAGCATCCTCTGATCAAGGATGTCTGTCCTGGGTGCTCTCTGCCCCTCCCTTCCCTCTCTCAATGGTTTTTCACTCTCCCAGGATGCAGTCATGCTGCACAGCTTTACTCTGCGCCAGCAGCTGCAGACAACCCGCCAAGAGTTGTCCCACGCTCTCTACCAGCATGATGCCGCCTGCCGTGTCATAGCCCGTCTCACCAAGGAAGTCACTGCTGCCCGAGAAGGTGCAGCCTCCTCCTTGTCCCCCCTCGCTCCATGTGGTCCTGCTTCGTGATATCCCACTTACTAACATTACCTTCTTTCTTAGCTCTGGCTACCCTGAAACCTCAGGCTGGTCTTATCGTGCCCCAAGCTGTGCCGAGCTCACAGCCAAGTGTTGTGGTGAGTGTCTCTCCACCCTTGCTGCAGCCCGTTGTGTGCAGTGGCCCACAAAGCTCTCCTTATGCACATGTCTTTGGCATTCTGTGCTCTCTCACTTTCACCTTACTGCTTTTCAGGGTGCAGGTGAGCCAATGGATTTGGGCGAGCTGGTGGGAATGACCCCAGAGATTATCCAGAAGGTGAGTCGAGCTCTTTTGTGGTGAGAATGCTGATAGCTCCTCACTTTTCACCATTCGCCTTGACAACAGTATGAATAGAAGTCCTTTACATCTGGAAGTAAAGTGTAGTGGTGCCCAGCACAGACTCTGAGACCAGACTGCCTCAGCTTGTATTTTGATCCCACCACTTAAGTTTTGAACTTGATCTAACTTAACTACCTTCTGTGTCTCATTTCCCTTGCTTTTATTTATTTATTTATAAATATTATATTTATATTATTATTTTATATATATTATATTATCAAATGTTATGTTATTTATAAATAAACATATACATCTTTTTTCCCCCTTGCTTTTAAATTGAGAAGAATAGTACTTTATAGGCTGGTTGTGGGAATTTAAAATATTAGGTCCTGAGAAGTGCGACTTTTAGAACTTACTATTATTGGGGTTCTTTATATATTTAAAGCTGTTTGTTAAATGTTCTAATGTTTCTTCCTGTGACGGAGATAAGACAGGAGTTATGTTTATTTCACAGAAGAAGAATCTGAGTCTCAGGATAAGTGAGTTATCAAAGGTACAGAGCTCATAAAAGACAGTGCTCTCTGTTATCCTTACAGAATCCTCTTTTATAGGCCTTGATAGTTAGTGTCTTTTGCAAGCAGTTGAGATTGTCCGCGTGCGTCTCGGCTCTCATGTAGGAGCTTGATTCATAGACCTGGTCTGAGAGCTCTGCAGACTTGGCTCCTGTCCTTGCTTAGCCATTTATTGCCTATGTGGCCTTGGGCAAGTGACTTCCCTTCTCTGAGTTAAAGTTTCCTCATCTGAAATTAAGGTCATCAACACCTACCTCATGAGGTTGGGGTGAAAGTAAGAAGAGAGAATTCATTCAACCTTTAGCACAGAACTTGGCAAATAACAAGTGAATTCTTGGTGATGCTTGTGGAAGCATAGATGTGACCAGCCTCCAAGGTAGTTGGAGCCTCTTGCATTGAGCCTGCTTCCCTCTCTTTTCCCAGCTTCAAGACAAGGCCACTGTGCTAACCACGGAGCGTAAGAAGGTGAGTCCTCTCCTAGAGCCAGGAGAGAGTATAGGCCTGGTGGGAAGCAGTTGATCCCTTGGGAGAAAGGGAGACAGCTAAAGTCTGTACTCATTGTCATTATTCTCTGGGGGCTCTTTTTCATTTTCTCAGAGGGGCAAGACTGTGCCTGAGGAGTTGGTGAAGCCAGAAGAGCTCAGCAAATACCGGCAGGTGGCTTCCCATGTGGTGAGTGTCTGGCTGCCTGGTGACTTGGAGAATAGGGTCCTTCCATGATGTTTCTGGAGTGGAGGTGGGGTGGGCCAGCATGAGAGCAGGGACGAAAACTATCTGGGGCCTCTGGCCCTTTTTCTAATCTTGGACAGTGAGTTGTCAGGGTTTCTCTTCTGCCCAGCTCTGGGTTTCTCAAAAGTCCAGTGAGGGAGTTACTGCATCTTGGCAGAGAGCCCGGCAGAATGGATGAGAACAAAAGTGGTTCTTGTTCTCCTGGGCTGGAGGGGGTCGGTGTTGTGTGGGCGTGGGTTGTGGGATGGCTGGGAGTGGGAACCAGGGTGTGGTGTGGCTTTGAGGCCTGCCTTGACTTGGCTGTAACTGGGTGTGGTTTGACTCTCTCTGCAAAGGGGTTACACAGCGCCAGCATTCCAGGGATCCTTGCCCTGGACCTCTGTCCCTCCGACACCAACAAGATCCTCACTGGTGAGACTCAGCCCGACCTGCTGGGCCAGAGTGGGGAGGGCTCCTTGTTGTCGTGCCTGGGGACAAAAGTGCCTCTCTCAGCAATGGGATCTAGGTGGACCTGACTCATGTCTTTTTCTCATCGGTGCCCTTTCCAGGCGGGGCGGATAAAAATGTCGTCGTCTTCGACAAAAGTTCAGAGCAAATCCTGGCCACGCTCAAAGGCCACACCAAGAAGGTCACCAGTGTGGTGTTCCACCCCTCTCAGGTGAGGGCTTTCCTTCACGCCTCAGGCCCTCGCGCCTAAGCCCCATTTTAATGACTTAGGGTCCCAGGACCCACCCGCCACTGGCTCCTTGGGTAAAGCCAGTGGGGCTAAGAAATTGCTGGTTCTCGAGAGTTAGCATCTAGTGACCCCTGTTTGGAGCCCTGGAGTTGGTCCTGTACTTCCAAACAACCTTCAGACGGGCAAGGGGGGTGGGGTAACATATTTCAGAAAGCACACTTGGTGAAATTATTGATTTTAGGGAAAAGTGTTCATAATACAAACTACAGAAAACAAAGTTCAACAAAATGTTGACTCACGGGTATCAGAGGAAGATAGATTTTTCTGTGTTCCCATAATTCACCAGGATGGGAGGCAAAAACTAGTTGACTTTCAAAGGGGGTGTGGGTTAAAATAGGTCGAGAATTGATTCCAAAGGGTAAAGGATACTCCTTAGGTCAAATTAATGTGTGACATTAATTACAGGATTTGAGTTTTTAAACTTAGGGCAGTTTGGATCTGGGACTGCAGGACTGTGGCTGGATCAGTGCTTTCCAAACAGCCTTAGGGAAATGGGAAATAAAATGACAAACCTGGTAAATTTTTCATAAAGCTAAATGTATTCAAATTGAGAGCACTGCTTTCCTACTTACTTGGTGTTAGTGTCATTTCTCTTAGGAAATAGCATTGATAAAAAATGGTCATTGGTTTTATTTTATAGCTTTTAACATCTCAACTAATGGGAACAATTAATTGGTGACTCAATGTAAGACTTCCCTGCTCCAGTTTTTTTTGAAAATTAACTTGCCCCTGAAATTCTTAAGTGTGGGGATACACTGGAGCATGACCTCACAGCCTCCCCACTTCTAAAGGTATTACTGTTTAGGCTGTGCCATCCTGTGCAGTCGTCATTAACTACATGTGGCCATTTAAATAAAATAAAGTAAAATTAAAAAAATTAGTTCCTCAGTGGCACAATCCACTTGCCTCTCTTTGGTCCTGTAAACAGGGTGAGAGATTATCTTCTGTTGTTGTAGTTATGCCTTTTACCACTAGATGGCAGGGCGGCTTCAGTGTGGCCAAGTGCTAATGGATTTACATCTTAATGGCAAGCATGATTGCCGCTGTAAGGCATTATTGGGTGAGTGGGTGGTTCTAGGCTGGGCAGGGTTGAAAGAAGAAGCAGTCCTTGGTATGTGTGGCCATCTCCAGTCCCCTTTTGTAAGATTGTCATGGCCATCTCTCTTCTATCACTGATATCCTGCCTCTTTCCTTTCCTTTCAGGACCTGGTGTTTTCTGCTTCCCCAGATGCCACTATCAGAATTTGGTCGGTCCCGAACACCTCTTGTGTACAGGTGGTTCGGGCTCATGAGAGTGCCGTGACAGGCCTCAGCCTCCATGCCACTGGTGACTATCTCCTGAGCTCCTCTGATGACCAGGTGGGTCCCAGCCAGGGAGGAAGGGACATTTTCCCAACCCTGGTCAGGCTGCCTGGGACTAGAGGAGAATTTTTCTTCTCTGAGGAAGAGTTAGCTGTGCCAGGGTTGGTCAAACCAGGGTCTCTGCCTTCCTGAAGGGGAGCCAGCGCCTGGGGACCCACTTTCTTACTAGCTGTTTTTGTCTGTGTTTTCAGTATTGGGCCTTCTCTGATATCCAGACAGGGCGTGTGCTCACCAAGGTGACTGATGAGACCTCCGGCTGCTGTAAGTCACTGAGAGGCCCTTGGTTTTTACTGCTTGTTCACTGTTTGTATTTGTTCTTATAACTTGTGTAGGCATTAGCTCATGTGCTTATCTAAAAACGGATTTACTACTAAGTGGCAGGCATTGTGCTGGACACAGTAAAGAATATGAAGAACAAGGAACCTGCTTTTTGCTATTATCAGTTTCATCCCAGTGGACTCTGACGGCAGGTCCATCTCCCCCTCTCCGCAGCTCTCACCTGTGCACAGTTCCACCCTGATGGTCTCATTTTCGGAACAGGAACCATGGACTCTCAGATCAAAATCTGGGACTTGAAGGTAGGACATGGCGAGACTCCATTTGAGCCCCAGGGTTGGAGCACCTGTGAATAAGCAGTGCTGATTAAATGCCGGTGACACCTGACCCTGAGGGTGTAGAGACCTGGCTCTGCCTGTGTGATGTACCGGGTACGGTCCCAGGGGTCCCTGGGCCATGCCATCCACCTCTGATGTTCCTACTAATTATCCTCCACAAAAGAATGGAGGAGAGTAGCTCAGAGGTAGAAGTTTGGTGGCCCCCATTCTCTTCTCAGAGGCCAGACCAGTAGGGGCTCCTCTCCTGGCCAGCAGCTAACACGTTTTCCTTCCCCCTCCTCCACACCTGCAGGAGCGCACCAATGTGGCTAACTTTCCTGGCCACTCGGGCCCCATCACTAGCATCGCCTTCTCGGAGAACGGCTACTATCTGGCTACAGCAGCCGATGACTCGTCTGTCAAGCTCTGGGATCTACGCAAGCTTAAGAATTTTAAGACATTGCAGCTGGATAATAACTTTGAGGTCTGGCCCCCCTCCCCTGGTTCCCTTTTTGATTGATTTGTTGATGATTCGTTGAATTAGAACTCCCGTGTATCCTCCCCCAGTGGCTCCACATGTGACCGCCTCTCTTGTTCCGGCAGGTGAAATCACTGATCTTTGACCAGAGCGGTACCTACCTGGCGCTTGGGGGCACAGATGTCCAGATCTACATCTGCAAACAGTGGACAGAGATTCTTCACTTTACAGGTAGAGGCTGGCTCTGAGTTCCTGAGGCCTAGAGGGAAGTGGGGAGTCTTACCTGGTTAGGCATTTCTGGGAGTAGACCTTAATTGGCCTAGGTAGCTTTTAATCACTACCTGAGATAGAGGAGTATAGTGTCTAAGAAAACTGCTTCTGTTTACTGGGCTTTAGATGCTAGTTCCACTATTTCCAAGCTTTGTGACATTGGACAAGTTTCTTAACTTCTCTGGGGGCCTCAGAAAAATGGAAGTGATAATAGTACCTACTCAGTGCAGTTGTTGTAAGGTTTAAATGAGTTATACATATTTTAGAACAGTGTCACCTAGTAAGGCTATGTAAGAATTTGTTGTTGGCATTATTCGATGTTGCATCTTAGCTTGTTGTTGAATCAGAGCAGTGCTTAGGACAGACTGAGTCTGCACGAATGGAATTTATAGTCTAGGAAGGCAGACGTGGAATGACTTTACAAATAATTATTTGATTGTGTTTGTAAATGCTAGAGGAAAAAGGTATAAAATAATGAGACAGTGGATTACAAGGATTTCGAACTTTAGTTATATGACCCTGAGTACTTTCCTTTTCAAAGCTTTAGTTTCTTTATCTTTAAAGTGGGCATATCAGTACTGTTTGTAGATTGTGCCCACTGTCATTATAGAGGTGGCATGCATGTAATAGGGTGCCTGGCACACACTTAGCAGCTGAACGGGTGGTAGCTGCTGCTGTCTTTGTTGATTCTCATTAGCAGCTGCTGGAAGAATACAAGATTCTGTCCCCCTCCCATCCCACCCCCCACCTCAGTGAGTCTTCTCAGTGTGTGTGTTACAGAGACATCTGGGGCCTAGCTGTGTGCGTACTAATTCCAACCTTTCACTGGGGAGCCAATACTTGATTTTGGGGGCAGTTACATGAGCCAGGAATTGAACCCCAGGTCTCCCTCATGGCAGGCAGGCATTCTACCACTGATCCACCCGTGCACCAATATTTTGATTTTTGATTTGGAGGCAGCTAGGTAGGTGGGGTGGTGGGCTGGAAGCATAGGATGGGCTTCTGGTTAGGAGTTGACTCCAGACGTAATGCTAAATCTAGAAGGAATTTGCACTGAGATTCACGAATTACCTGAGTCCCCTGTGCTGCCCAGCTTCTTCTGCCTTCAACCCCCCCTGAGCTGTCTTAGGGTCTGAGTTCTCTGGAATCCCATGGGCTAGAACACGTTAATAGGTTAATGAGCAAGGAGTTAAAAATAACCAAACCTACACCAACAAACTGAACCCTGCCCTGAGGTTTTAAAGTGAACAGAAGACTGAACTAGGTTGTGAAAAGTAGAATAACAAGACTGTATTTTGTCTCTCAATGGCCTTTGCCTGGCTTACAGTAAATTCTCAGTAGTTGGTCTGAATTACAGATGCTCCGAAATCTCAGATGAGGGGGAACTGAATGCATCCATGCATTCCACCAACAAAATACCAAGTGCCTAGTGTGTGCCACGCATATACTGAAAGTAGGTGGTGAGCAGGTCTGACTAGAACCCTGCCTTCCCAGGTTTATGTTTGGGGAAGACAGAGAGACAAGCAGTAGCATGAAGTATACGGGATGGACTGGGGGGTCAGTGCTCAGACCCGTGGAGGAAAAGCCTTACAATTGCCTCTTGTCTCCTCAGAGCATAGTGGCCTCACCACGGGGGTGGCCTTTGGGCACCACGCCAAGTTCATCGCTTCAACTGGCATGGACAGGAGCCTCAAGTTCTACAGCCTGTAGGCCTTGCAACCTCCAACGGAAGCTGGGCCTCATCTCAGTAGTGGGGTAGAGTTAGGGGGTGGGGGGTGGGGTGGGGAGGACGGGGACAGAGACTACGTACGGGAGGGGTGGGGTCTGGGGGGTGGGACATTCACATCATTTCATTCTGGTCTGCATGGTGGCCTGAGTGCCATGCATCCTCCAGGTCCTCTGGGGACCAGATGTGGGGGAAGAACTGGTACCCTCTGTGAAGGCTCAGAGTCGGAGTCCCGAGCCTCTCCCTGCATGCTGGCCTCAAGTCCCTGGGGTTGGCCATTCCATACCCACCTTGTTTCCGTTCCTGCAAGACGGGGAGAGGCTGAGCCAAGGGAACTGTGAAGGGCTGGGCACGAGGGCGTGTGCAGGGTTTTGTAAGCAGTGATCTAGTTTCATTAAAAAAACAAAACAATAAACATGACCACCTCCCTGTGTTCGTGTACAGCAGGGACGCTGAGCTAGGAAGGTCAGGGGGAAGGAGACAGTGGGTTGGCTTCCAGAAAGCCCTCCTTCCTCTCCTTTCATGGCGCTCTTGCTTTTTAGTTTTCAGTGACACAACAGAAATAAAAGAACAGAAGCAAACCTGCAAGCCGTTTGTCAGAATGAGTCTTCCATGTCCCTGCAGACCTTGCCTTTGCCTTATAGGGCTGTGGGTCGACTGTGGTTCACAGAAGCCTGGGATGGAGGGAGAAGTGCCACAAGATTAGCTTTATTTTGTGGGTGAGGAACTGTGAGCATATCAGTCTGAATTTTTTGCTTATAGGTAACAAAACCCATTCCAAACTGCTTAAATTAAAAAAAAACTTTGACTCTGGCCATTGCAAAATAAGAGTAGAATATGAATAAATAAATAAATAAAAAGAAGAAGAGTAGAGCTAGTTCCAGGGGAGATAACCACTAAACGGTAAACAAACAAATCAGATTAACAGCTTTGCCCTTAACTCTCCACCTGCTGCTTCCTGGCATGCCCCATGGGACTTTGTGCCTCTCTTCAGTACGGGGTAGGAGGTAGGAGGAACATGGGCTAAAACCAGACTCTGGTTTGGAATCCTAGCTCTGCTGGGGCATGTAAGTCAATCTCTCTGTGCCTCGATTTCTTCATCCATAAAATGAGGATAATGTCCCTATTAAGGATATTACCAGGGTCAAGTGAATTGTGCGAAAAGTGCATAGAATAGTACCTACGCATAATAAGTGCTCTATACTTTTTAGCTGCTGCTGCTCCTGCCGCAACTACTATTACTCTGTTCCTTCTCCCTGGGGTCTCCTTTCTAAAATAAAAAATATAGGCAAACTCCAGGAAGCCTTTTCCCCTCCCTGCCAGGTGAGTGATTTCACTCTGAGCCCATGTGTTCTAGTTTGCTAGCTACTGGAATGCAACACACCAGAGACGGATTGGCTTTTAATAAAAGGGGATTTATTTTGTTGGTTCTTCAGAGGAAAGGCAGCTAACTTTCCACTGAGGTTCTTTCTTACGTGGAAGGCACAGGATGGTCTCTGCTGGTCTTCTCTCCAGGCCCCTGGGTTCCAATAGCTTTCCCTGGGGTGACTTCTTTCTGCATCTCCAAAGGCCTGGGTTGAGCTGCTAGTGCTGAGATGAGGAATGCCGAGCTGCTTAGGCTGTGCTACGTTGCGCTCTCTCATTTAAGCACCAGCCAATTAAGTCAAACATCACTCATTGCAGCAGACACGCCTCCTAGCCAACTGCAGATGTAATTAGCAACAGATGAGGTTCATGTACCATTGGCTTATGTCCACAGCAACAAGGCTAGGTATGCTCACCTGGCCAAGATGACAACTGAATCTAACTAACACACCATGGGTCATGCTTTTAGCATAGCTCTAACCAATTGCTTTGAAGGTGTTTGCACATTTGTCTCTTAACTAGGTTTTAATCTCTAGGAAAGAGACCACGTATTCATTGCTATCAGTTATCTTTGAATAAAAATGTCTTTGGTTCACTGAAGTAAGCATTCCACAGAAGGAGATAGGCTCACCGATGACAGGTACCTCACCTGAGATCACACCGCTGCTAGATGAGCAGATTGCAGGACTTGGTGCTGGAGCTCAGTCCAGGCTCTGGCTCTGTCTGTTTTTTCAGTACAGAAAACTGGGATGGTTGACACTTGGCTATTTTCACCCCTTCCCACATGTTCCAGTTTGCTAGCTGCCAGAATGCAATATACCAGAATCAGAATGGCTTTTTAAAAGGTGAATTTAATAAGTTGCTAGTCTGCAGTTCTAAGGCCAAGAAAATGTCCCAATCGGAACAAGTCTATAGAAATGTCCAATCTGAGGCATCCAGGGAAAGATACCTTGGTTCAAGAAGGCCGATGAAGTTCAGGGTTTCTCTCTCAAGTGAGAAGGCACATGTTAGGGTTTCTCAAGTGGAAAGGCACATCGTGAATACGGTGTCATCTGCTAGCTTCTTCTGGCTTCCTGTTTCATGAAGCTTCCCGGGAGGCATGTTCCTTCTTCATCTCCAAAGGTCGCTGGCTGGTGGACTCTGCTTCTCGTGGCTATGTCGTTCTGCTCTGCTCTCTCTGAATCGCTTTCATTCTCCAAAATGTTCTCTCTTTTTATAGGACTCCAGAAACTTATCAAGACCCACCCAAATGGGTGGAGACATGTCATCACCTAATCCAATTTAACAACCACTCTTAACTAAATCACATAATCCAGTGAGATGATCTGATTATAGTTTCAAACATACAGTATTGAATAAGGATTATTCTGCCTTTACGAAATGGGATTTTGATTAAAACATCACTTTTCTAGGGGACATACATCCTTTCAAACCAGCATACCACATCTCTCCATATTTTGGCTCAGCTACCTTGTAGGGAGAACCTCTTGAAAGTAAGTCTTAGTTGATGGGTTGATGAAATCTAAAGGACACCTTTTCCAAACCTATATTGTCAGACTGACAGATTTTATATTTAGGGTCCAGGAGCTATCAGTAGTCCTGGGTGTCTAAAAGGAAATCATCCCATGGTATAATCAGTGCTCATTGCATCTTCTGTGAACTTATGCCCTTCCAGGAGCTGTGCCTGGACCTGTGCCCCAATGCCCATATCTCCACTCAAAGATAAGGGTGTTTGTAGTGTACTTAGCTTTGGATACACTAACCAAGGGGGCCTCTTGGAGGGACAGATGTGACACTGGTCTCCCAAATGACGCTGGACCCATTATGTAGTGTCAGTACCTCATAACAACCCTGCCATTTTATAGATGAAACATAAGGTAAGAGAAGTGTCTTGGCTGAAGGCCATCCATTAAATTATGGAGCTGGAATTTTAAGCTGTGTGACTTCAGAGGCCAAGCTAAGTACACCGTCATTGGCCAAGACAGGAATGGGCAACTGGTGACCCACTCCACAGCGTTCTAGGAGTATAGTGTAGTAGGGAAGTCTGGACTTTGGACTCAGAAGCCAAATTTCCACTCTGTCACATTCTGATTTGTGACTTTATGTCTGTTTCTGCATCTATTGGTGCCCACTTCCTAGGACTGTTGAGTATTAATCAAGCTATTTACATGCAGAGAGCTGATGGAAAGTATTTAATAATAAACTTTGGCTACTATTTTTCCCTGCTTCTGTCAGCCTTGGCATCCAGAGACACTGCTTGGGTTCATGGTGGTCCTTGAAGCTTGAGCACCTGTTACAAAGGTTTGGTCTGACTCTGCCTTCTTTGTTTCCCTAACGTTTATTGAGGCTCTGGTGACACAAAGGTGGCTTGAACAGAATCTAGGCAGGGGAGTATCCCAGTGTATACAGCCTTGAGATGAGTTCTGGTAGAGGGGCTAACACAGAAGGTTGGTAAATCTGGGGTAGCATTTGGAAGAAGTAGTTCACTGGGTGACAATGTAGAGGAACAGAGCAGGGGTGGCTGGTGTAAGAGGAGGAGCTGGCACCCCACTGCCTGCAGGATAAGGAGGGTTGAGAGCAGGTTCATGGAAAAGCTGGCGGGAGGGGATGTGGGCATTGTGGGAGATGGGGGTGACGAGATGTTTAGAGAAATGCCCAGCAGCCTGAAAGAAGGCAAGTTATGCTGCTGTCTCAACCAGGAGCCTGGCATCTAGGATCTCACTTTGAAAACTTGAAACATGTCTTTTTAACCAACATTTTTAAGTTTTTATTGTGAAACTTGGATTCAAAGTATCTAAAACACACCTGTCCAGTTGAAAGAAAAATAAGTTCACCCTTGATTGAAGCTTTTCCCTCCTCCCTACCCAGTCCAGAATTTAATTCTCCAGGGAGATTTTTCCCCTGTCCAGCACCATGATCAAATTGTCATGATTTCTTGCTGCCCCTTCCTGTGTAGCAGCATTATTCCTTTTTTTTTTTTTTTTTTTTTGCCATTATGGTCTTTCTATTCAAGAGTTCTCATCTTTTTTCATCATTTTGAATGCCACCTCATAAAGTAAACCTTTACTTTCCCTCCTGCCAAACAGCACGGACTCACAAGAGGCACCTGTACTGCTCTTTGTAGTTTTCTGGCCCCAGGAAGAGTCTAGGAAATTTTGAAAGAACCAAAAAAGTCTCTGCAAATCATCTTTGAAGTATCAAGCTCTACTCAAGAACTAACTGTAGTTTTTTTTTTCCTTCTTTTTCTTTGTGAATTTCTCCAACTGAGCAGGAGGTGTAGTCCCAGCACATTTCTGTGTCAGTCCATGATTTACCTGTGCCACAATTCACTCCAGTTACTCTGTAGTGTGCCAGAAGCCCTGAAGAGTATGTGTGTGATCTCGTACAGCCTTTGCTGCTCAGTTGCTCCCCGAGTTGAAAATCTCATTTACTCTGGTACTGAGGACCTAGCTCTTTGAAGTCCCAGCTTTAGTAGGACTCTGGGGTTGAGACTCCCTACCTTGGGCAGGCAGGCCATGGGCTTGATGTGCAGGTTCCCATACCCAATAAAAGAATGGCAAGCTCTCAGGTTTTATAGAAATCCCCACGGTGGAAGCTGGTTTTACTTCCCATAGCTTTTGCTTTTTGTTGTGGACTCTGCATGTGTGCCTTTTTATTCTTTCTCCATGTCAGTTCAACAGTGATTAAGTTATTTTAAAATATACTTAGATCTGGCATTTTAGTTCAATTCAGAAAATTGATCTGGGTATCAATTTTGAAGTGGCACTTAAAAAAAATTATATATGTATATGACATGCCCCTATGTCTGGGCATGGAGCCATATAAGAAAGTTACATTGTACTTGAGCTAAAGTAATGGGCCATAGGCCCTGTCCCCTTCCCCTAAAGGTCAGGAAGAGGCAAAACCTGTCAAGCCTATGAGCAGCCCTGCTTCCTGCCGCGGGTGAACAAAAGTGGTTTGTTATCGTCCCATCATGTCTGACTCGGCTGCTCTCAGGGCTCAGGTACCTTTGCACACCATGTGGTGGTGCTGGAAGAAGAAGTTTCAAATTGAGCAAGATTTGGGCTAGACTCCAATACCTAGGAAAGTCAGAACCTAGGTTTTTCCCTCCCGAGAACGCACAGGGGTCCTCAGACTGCAGTGAAGTCCAGTGGTTCACATGCTTCTGTAAACAGAACCCTTTGTCGTAGACATTCTGACGAGATCTACGTACATCACCCAGTATCCTCAAGTTACCTGTCAAAAGTCATGTTCCAGCATATACCTCCTGACTGGAGGAGAGAGGAATGGCTTAAATAGATACTTGTATGCTGATATAAAGGTAGAGGAAGCTTTTTCAAGTTCAAAGATAAAAATATGAGGAAAGAATGTTAATTGTAACATCATCTCCTCGAACAGTAAGATTGGCAGAACCCCACCGAAAAAAGCCAATGGCCAACCTGAAGGGAAATTTGTACGATAAGGATTAACCCATTCATTTGTGAAAGCTCATTATAGGCAAATCTGGGGAGTAGGTAGAAGGTGGGAAGAGGCAATTTATAAGGTGCAGGTGGTCGTAAAGATGCTTGGCCTCTAATCAAAGAGGTTCATTTTAAAACAGTGCTGTTTGTCCTGTGGTGGTCCGGCAGGCAAAGGTCTGGGAAGATACAGGCCTGTGGTGGGGGGGCTATGGGGGAAACAGGCATAAGGGACAGAGTTTTTGACCCAACAGTTCTGTTTAAGTATTTCCTCTGAAAAAATACACAAAGACTTACATACTGACATAGTTATAGTCAACACTTAGCATCCTTAATAAGAAATAATCTCGGTTTTCATCAAAAGGAAAGCAAATGTGTGTATCTTAACCACAGTATAGCGGACCCATGTTCCCCTGGGGCTGAACCACGTGCCCCACCCCAACTGCTATTCCCACCCAGCCTAGAAGATCCACACGTCCATCTGCAACGGTCTTGGCTCTCACATCATAGATGAAGGCCAGCGTCACACCTGGGCAGGGTCAGCAGCAGAGAGCACCAGCACTTGCCTACCAGGTGACCACGGGCTGTGTGGCAGGCAGCTCCAGGGCCCACTGTTTCTGTACAGACTAGTCCGGGGAGGCCAGGCCGATGGCAGAAGCCTAGGTCAGAGTCCTTTAGTGGGCTTGGAGTAGGCGTGAAGCGCTCCTTCAGCTCAGGGTTAGTTCTGTTGGCCCTGAGAACTCTGAGTCCCCCTTACTTGGGATGGCAGCCAAGCAGGGAACTTGAAAAGACAAAGCTCTAGGGTCAGTGGGGAGCTCACAACTTCACAGGCCCTTAGTCCCTGCCGGGCCCTTGAATTTCAGCTAAGCCATGGCCATGCTCCAACCGCCTTGGTTTACCCTCCTACCTGGGCTCATCGTGGGCTCACTGCCTGGCATGCCTGCAGTCCTCGTGGGGAGGCCACATCTCTCAGATTCGGGCCCTGGGCTCTACCCAGGGGTTGGGAGACTAAGTATTTAGAGACCACAATTCTGCAAGAACAGAACTGCCTGGAACACGTTCCTAAGAGGACATGTTCTGGCTATGACGAACAACTCAACCATACCCGCTTTCAATGAGTTTGAAATAATGGTTTATTGAGCCCCTTCACCCTCTGTTGCCTTCCTGGAGCCTCTGGGCCCACGTCCGGCTCAGGCGTACAAAGACACTAGCCACTAGGACCAGGGCAATGGCCAGCAGCAAGATGACTGCCCAGAGGTAAGGCCTTGGTTTGGAGTTCCTGGTGGAGCCTGCCAGAAAGAAGGGATTTGAAGGATTACAGGGCTGGGCAAGGCCCTTGCCACACGCCCCTCCATATCAGCCCCTCATGGCCCCAAGTCACACAGACAGAGCTGAAGCTACCCTTCTGCAGAGAAGGCAGGCCAGGTCTGGCTTCACTCAGTTCCCCATTAAATGCAGTTAGACCATCTCCTGTCCTCAATGCCTGGAGCTTCCCAATTTCATCAACACACTCTTGGGCAGCAGAGGTCTGAGGAGAACCCCCACAAGCCCTCCTACCTGTGGGCCCCAGTGTGGGCTTGTTCCTGGAAGAATCCTCAAAGCCCACTGGCCCTGGAGAGCTCACGATGTTCTGGAGCCCCGCAGCATCATAGGGATGACCCAAGAATCGTCGCAGTCCTACCCAGGGAAGAGGGGATCTTGGGCTGCTGGGGGAAACAAAGAACAAAGAGCACCCCCAGCCCGAGCCCTCCACACTCACTTGCAGTCCCAGAGCTGCATGTAGTAGAACAGGTCTCCTGCCCTGAGGGGTGGCAGACGGAAGCGCTGCAGAAGAAGTAAACCTGGCAGGAAGACATCATGTCAAGGGGTGGTGGGGCTGCCTCAGGACTGCTGGGCAGGAAGCACCGAAGCGGGATCCAAGATGGGAGCCAAGGAGACGCTGTGGCCAGCCGGGCAGGCAGGGAGAAACCTGGGCATGCTGACCAGGACAGGCCAAAGCCACTCGGCAACATGCTGCTTCCCAATTTGGAATCCCTGTCTCCCTCCTTCCCCTCAGTTCCAGTCTGCAGTGGGGTAACCTGCAGGCAGGAGGACTGTCCTTGGTGGAGCCCCAGTCCTCAGCCTGTTCCCCAAGCCGTGCTCTGGAAGGAGCTGGATTGTTCCCTTTTGGCCTGCTGACAAGAGGGAATTCTGAGGTGGTGGTGGAGCTGGACCAGGCTGCAGGGAACAGATGACTGCACCCTGGCTTGGCCACTGAGTGGCCGAGAGAGAAGGAGAGGACAGGTTACCGCTGCTTCCAAAAACACCAGGGCAGGGGCAGCTCCCAGAAGGGGGAGGAGGAGGGGTTGACCAGAGCTGGGCCCATACACCTGACCAACAGATGCCCCGGCATCAAGCAGGTTAGTTAGTGTCGCAGCACACAGCAGAGGCGAGAATTAAGATGTCCAACAAGTACTAGAAAGTGGCAAGTCTACACCCAAAACAGACATTAAAAATTACCTTGTCTGTATCTATTAATGTGAATGATACCATCTACTGTCCGATAGACCAAAAGCTATGCAATAGTTTGGGACCTGGGGTGCCATTTGTATGTAGAAAAACCTGAGCTTATTCACCCTTAACTTGATGCAGAAGTTGCTATGTTTTAAAAGTTCAGTGCAGACTTAGCCGTGAACACGTTATCATTTCTGGAATCAGAAACGAGGCCACCTTGAACACTGTGATCCGTGTCCAGATTTAGGGCTGATTGCGCCCACACTTGTCTCGAGCACGGAAGTTTGCAGGTCACCTCCCCACTAACCGAGGGCAGGACCCTCTGCTCACCGCCCTCTTCAACTCACTCATGCGATGCCTGGTAACATCCAGCCCACCCTGAGGATCATTGTCAGCATTGTTTCATGTTATAAACCCCACTCAGCAGCCGGGGACCGGGCACGAGGGTGTTTCCTTACCGGCCCCCTAAGGGCCCGCTGGGAGCCGGGGTCCAGGAAGGTGAAGGTAGAAACGACGAAGCGCTGGTAGTGAGACGGGAAGGGCCCGGCTGTCCCGTGCGAGCCAACCATTTGGGTTCTGTAGCTGTCGCCATCAAAAGGACACCTGGGAAGGAGAGAAATCACAGGGGTCTCCGAGGGGCGGGCTGGCAGGGAGTGGGGGGCCCGCGGGACGGCTGGAGCAGCCCCTGCCACTCACCCGTCCGACAGGAGGGGCCACTGAGGCTGCTGGAGGGGGTTGGCGCTGGGAGTGGCCCAGCACTGGTGCAGCACCAAGACCAGCCGGGGATCTGTCCTCTGCAGGAGCCGGACCTCCACGGGGACTGGCTCACGGAGCAGCCGCGTAAGGGGGTAGTCCTCCTTCCCGTAGTAGGAGCTGAAAGTCTCATCTGCACGAAGAAGGGGCACAAGAGTCCGGGGTGGGCTGTGCATCGGGGAAGCAGGGACAAGAGGAGAAAGCACGGGGACACCGTACCCTTGGCAATCCGCAGCTCAAGCCGCAGGGGGCCGGTCTGGGTCACTGGGACAGGCGAGGGGGCTGGGAAGATGGAGGCCTGGATGGGCAGGAAGCCACTGGCATTGAAGACACAGCGGATGTGCAGCCTGGAAGCCATGGGCAAGAGGGTGGCAGGAGAAGACACGAATCAAGAGAGTCCCACTTAGTTGGGACTTAGTCGATCAATTGGGTGTCAGCGATATTGATGCAACAGTGAACGATGCATACTCAGGAAAACAGAGGTATGCTAGCCTAGCAAACTCTGGAGTGACATGCACCGTTACCAAGTGGGCTGAGGAACCTCCCCTTCATTTGCTATCCAGACATTAGAACCCATCTTGCCTGGCCCCTGTGCTGTTTTGAGGGGCAGCAGAACTGAGACAACAGGGTTCCCGTGGCACTGCCTCCTCATCGAGCCTGCTGTGGCTACCCCTGGCCCTCTGCCCTGGTCCAGCAGTCGAGGCCCTCGGAGCCCACCAGCCGAGCCAGGTGCAGGCCTGAGGGCTCCAGCATCTGGCAGACCAGGGTTTGAATCTCCTCGGCATTTACCGGCAGTGGGATCACGAGCCAACAGCTTAACCTCGCCCTCTGTGAGCAATAACAACTTCTTCCTCCATGAGCTGGGCGAAGGATGAGGAGTCCCAAGGCCCCACCCCAGTGTCCTCGCTGTCCTTATGACCTAGCATCTCCCTTGCTAGCCCGAAGGCCACGTTCCTGGTGGGACACCCGTGCCTGCATGTGGGGACTGTCCTGTAGGAGTTACCTGACCCGACCCCACCCGACCCCGTTTCTCCCTTTACCTCCCACTCCTGAGGGCTCCACCTCTTTGAAGCAGAGCCTTGGGGTGGCAGGAGATCAGGGTGCCCTTGGGGAAGGTGTCCTAGAGACAGAGGCTGAAGCCTGCAGCCCACTCACCACTGAGTAGATTCACCCTGACCCGATGACCTTTCTCCTCCTGGCCCTTCTTCGTGGGCTATGCCCAGTCTTTCCTCTACTCCTAGTCCCCCCAGAATCCCTGGCCACTGCGGTGCATCCTGGCTAACCCACTCCCCACAGTTCTGGGCCAAGAGCCTAAAGCATGACCGATCTGTCTCCCACCCTCAATGCCTCGTAGGCTCTTAATGTTTGAAGGCAAAAGACACCTGAACACCAGCTCCGCTGGCATGCTGAGGTGGGTGAGGGAGAGAAGAAACACACCCCTGCCCCCCGGCATCCACTTGGTGCCAAGCATGGAATTTCTGCAACCCAGAAGAAATACACTCACGCTACCTGACCGGGTGGACAGGCTGAGGCCAGGCTCCAAGCCCCTGCTCCCCAGTCACCCGGGGTGGTTTTGCCCACCGAGTCAGCAGCCCCGGGTGGGCCTTCCCCCAGCTCTTCCTTCCGCCACATCCCAGGGTACCTTCCGCCTCAGTGGTAGCTTTATAGCCTCAGATCCAGAGGTGGTGACCGCCATTGCCCCGGTCCCTTCCTGGGGCTTGGAAGGAGATGCTTTCAGCCACTCAGGTTTGCTTCTTGGAGGGATAAAGGCAGGTTCCAGCCCTCTCGGGTGCTGCCATCAGCCTCTGTTTGCACCCATGTGCCAGGCATGGACAGGTGTCACTTAGCCCTCGTCCCAGCCCCGAGAGGTGCCTGACCCTTGGGATGGCCGGGGACATGGAGACAGGAAGAGGCCAGGAGCTTGTCGGAGGTCACGCAGCCAGGTAAGAACAGAGCTTGAACTTGAACCCAGATGACCCCAAAGCCATCCTGTGCACCACGCCCAAGCCCCCTGCCCACTCCCCCTCACCGGAAGGCGCCGTCCCGTGTGATGGAACCCTCGGGCCCCACTCGGACGTCCATGGCAGACGCCAGCTGGTTCTCATAGATGAGCTGGTTGCCAGCCACCTATGGGAGGAGAAGCCAAGTGAGGTCCTCCCCAGGGGCAGCAGAAAGTGGACACTGGCCCATGGTCCCATGCCTACCTGGACCGTTGTGCCGCAGTGGGTGAGGGGAAAGCGGAAGGTAACAAATGCCTCTGTCTCCTGGGACGGAGAGCAGCCGGAGGGGGCATACGCCAGGTGGAGGCTGGCCAGCGTGATCCTGTGTGCCACGGCCGTCTCTCGGGACACCACCACGACGGCGTGACCATCTCTGAAGCACTGGACAGTAGCTGGGACAAAAGTCACCGATATGCGAGTCAGGGACTTAGGGTTTAGTGTCCAGCCAGCCTGGAGGCGGGGGAATGGACCAAAAGGCGATCGGTATTTAAACCCTGGCTTGATGATACCCTGATAGAGCCAAGTAATTTGGGGAGGGAATAAAAATAATATGTGCAAAGTCTCTTTGGGGGACTGGGAAGAAAGGAAGAAATATCAAATGTCCCCATCTGGGAATTCCTGTTATTCACCTAAGCAGTGGGGACAACAAGTTCAACAGGCTGAGCCCTTGATCTTGGGGTTTGACCCTATGAAACTTATTCCTGAAATGGAGAAGCAAAGCCTACTTATAATTATGCCTAAGCGTCATCCCCAAAGAAGCTCTTTTGCTGCTCAGATGTGGCCTCTCTCTCTAAGCTGCTTGGGAGGTGAACTCGCTGCCCTCCCCGCCATGTGGGACATGACTCCCTGGGATGAGCCAGGACCTGGCATCATCGGAATAAGAACCATCTTGACCAAAAGGCAGAAGAGAAAAAGGAGACAAAATAAAGTTTCAGTGGCTGAGAGATTTCAAACAGAGTGGAGAGGTTATTCTTAAGCATTATATAGCTGTCCTTTTTTAGTTTTTGGTGTACTGAAATGGCTGGAGGCACATTCCTGAAACTGTTGAACTGTGTTCCAGTAGCCTTAATTCTTGAAGGCAATTGTTATTGATAAAGCTTTTACAATGTGATTGAGTGATTGTGAAAACCTTGTGCCTGATATTTTATCCAGGATATGGAGAGACGAGTTTAAAAAAAGGGGGGGGATAAGGGATAAAATAATTGGATAGATTGAAACGCTAGTGGTCCATGAGAAGGAAGTATGGGATACACGAGTTTCTCTGTATTTCTTTTTCTGGAGTAATGCAAATGTTCTAAAAATGATCATGGTGATGAATACACAACTATGTGATGATATTGTGAGCCGCTGGTTATGCACCATGTCAGGTCTGTATGTGTGTGGATATTTCACAATGAAAATTTTTGAAACATGCAAAAAAACCCCAAAAAACTAAAAACAACCCTGGCTTGGTCACTGGATAAAAAAAACAAAAAGTAAAAAACAAAAAAAACAAAAAACAAAAACAACAAAACCCTGGCTTGGTCACTGGAAGACGCGGATTCCCACCTTCCTCGTGACTCTTTAGGAGTTGAATTGTGTCCTCCAAAAAGACAAGCTCAAGTCCTAACCCCTGGCCCTGTGGACGTGGCCTTATTTGGAAATTGGGTCTTTGGAGATGTGATTGATTAAGATGAGGCCAAGCTGGGTCAGCATGGGTCCTAACCCAACATGACTCATCCTTATAAGAAGAGGGAGTTTAGACACAGACAGACAAGAGGCAAAGGTCACGAGGCCACCGAAGCAGAGCTCGACACTCAAGGACTGCTGGGAAGTCAACAGAAGTTAAAAAGAGGCAAGGAAAGATTCTCCCCTATTCCTTTCAGAACTGCTAGCCTCCAGAATGATTAGGCAGTCAGTCTTATTTTAAGCCACCCAGCCTGTGGTTCTTTGTCATTGTGGTACTAGGGAAAAAAAAAGGTACCTCTTATGCCCATGTTAGCTTGAGCAAGCCCTACCTGCTCTCGGCTTTTCTCAACCATGGAAAAAAAGTACCCTAAAGGTAAGGTCAATTAAATCCAGTAATTTGGATCAATAACTATTGATCCAAACCAGGGTGTTTGAGAGCCAAAGGGGATGCTATCGATAGTTCCCCTGGACAACTGTTATAAGGCAAGTTGGGTTGTGTGGTCACCCCTATGCCAAGGTCTCTGCCCACAGACCACTCTGGGTCTCAGGCTGTCTTAGGATAAGGGTGCAAACCAGAGTGTGAGCCAGCCAGGGGGGGTGGAAGCTCTCCCAGTCTTCGGGTTCCAGGAAATGGGGACCAGGTTTAAGTGGTAGAAGGCTGTACCTGTGTTGCCATAGTAACATGGAACTGCACTGGTGTTGTCATAGCAGCAGCCAGCCTGCTGACAGGCTTCCTTGGTCCTTCTTCTCTCTGTGCATGGGATGTGCCCAGAAGCTACTTGGCACTGCTCCTGGGTCAGCTGGGTGCCTAGGGTTGGTGACAGAGTGGTAAGGGCATGAGAAGGAACCCAGCTGGGCAGCAGGCTTCCGGGAAGATGGAGGGAGAGGGCCCCTTAGAGCCCAGTCGATGGGCTGCCCCACCCCCCAGAGGGTCCTATGCACCTATGTAAGCTGGCTTGCCAATTGCCTCTTGCTCCAAGGTGCTCCACTGGGGTGGGGCCGGGGTGGGACGGGTAGGCCCAGGTGCAAGGAATGGTGAGGCAGAGCTCCGATGGCCAGAGCTGGACTCTGGGTAAAGTGGGCTGGGAAGGATGTGGCTGGAGCCAGGGGAGGGGCTGCCGGCGGTGGGGTGGAAGCGGACAGGACGCGCAGGAGACAGCGAGGATGCTGTGGGTGGGTCCACGTGGGCATCCAGAGTCCAGGTGTGGTCAGGCTTGGGACAGATCAGGGTGGCGTCCTGGGCTCCATCTACACTCCCATCGGGCAGTGGGGCTTCTATAAACACCCTCAGGTGGGAACGCCCAACCTGCAAGTGGAGGTGATAGGAGAGCAAGGCTAAGACGAGGTCCCTAGCCTCCCAGGGGTCAGGGAGAACAGAGCCAACTGGGCATTAGGGACCGGAGCTGCCATTTGGGGGCGGGCCCTGGGCCCGCACCTGGCTTTCACCGACTCCGGCTCCAAGGGGTTCCCTGCTGGCCCCCCCGGGGCCTCCCCAGGCTGACACAGTGTGGGCTCGCTCACCAGCCGTAGGACCCTACCCAGAAGGGTGAGCTATGCCTACTTTCTCCAGCACGCGGCAGCCTTTGTAAGGCGCAGAGAAGACCACAGGCTCATGTGGCTCAGAGACGACCCAGTGGTAGCAGATGGAACAGTTGTTTTCTGTAAGCCCATTTCCAGATTCATCTGGGGTGGGGCGGAGAGAGGGAGGGGTCAGGGCTGCTGAAGGCAAAGCCAGAGGTATTCGGAGTACAGTGAGAAAAGTCTCCACTCAGAGCCAGGGAACCCGGGTGCCAGCTGTTGCTTTGCTGCCAGCTTGCTGTGTGACCTTGGGCAAGTTCCTTTCCCTCTCTGGTCTTGGTTCCCAAAGGGGCGGTGATAGGCTTCAGCTGGGATCTTTCTAGCTCAGGTTCCCTGGTGACGGCACACAGCAGCAGGCAGGAAAGGCAATATGGTGAACAAAAGGCAAGAAGGGTCTCGGGCACTTTGCGTGTTTTAAGCTTAGTTAGCCACATCTGTGATGAGGCAGTTGAAGCTCAGAGGCTAAAGTATGCTTTCTCTGGTAGAAGGAGGATCTGATTTTGCAGAAAGGTTTTGCAGAAAGAGCCAAACCATGTCTGCATGTTACCTGGCTGTTGCAGCCTCGGTGGCTCACTACTAGGTGTTTGCCCAACCTGTGAGCCCAGGACAAGCTGGGCACGCCCTGGGAGCTGGCACCCTCCTACCCCCGCCCCAGGTATTCCCCTTTCAGTGCTCAGGGCAAGGCTGGGGTCATCCTCCCCACATTCCAGATGAGGAGAGGGGCTCAGAGAGATCAGTTCAATTGCCCGAGATCACACAGCTTAGAAGCTACCGATTCGAACACCCCTTCCAAGCCCATAGGCTTTTTCTCCTCTAAGGCCGGCCATGCAGTGTGGCTTGTGGACCAGCAGCATCAGCAGCAACTGGGAGAGTTAGAAACCCAGCATCTCAGCCCCGCCCCAGACCTGGTGAAGCCGAGCCTGCATTTCAACAAAATGCTCAAGCAACTCCCAAGCAGGCTGGAGAAACTGCCCGGGGTGACCAGAGACACTGAAGAGGGCACCTTGCCTCCCTCCCTCCCTCCCTCCCTCCTCTTAAAGGTGGTGAGGGGTTGTGAGTAGCCACTCCCCAGCCGAGCGAAGTGTCCTGCCTGCTCCTGCTCCGGGGAAAGGGTCACAGCGCCCCGCCTTGCGGAGAGGGTCCGGGGGTCCAGCTGGCACTCACCCACCACTTTAAAGCAGAGAGTCTGGCCTGGCCTGGGGGACAGCAGCAGCTGCAGACCCTTGATCCCGCAGGCATAGCTATTCCAAGGGCCTGGGAGGTCAGGCTCCGGCTGTGGCCGCTGGCTCCAGCCCAGCCCTAGAGTGGCCACCACCAGCGGCAGCAGCAACAGAGCTAAATGGCGATCCCAGGTCATGGCCGAGCCCCCCCCCCAGACACGCCACGATCTCCACGACAAACCCCAGACCGCCGGGCACGGGGGGCCGGGGCCTTATATGGTGGAGGTACAGGTGGATGCTTCTATGAGCAGAGGGGGCTCACCTGGGCAGGTGCCCACCTGGCCGCCAGGGGTTTTGGTGAAACTCCCGCCCTGAAGGTAGGGGCAGGCAGGGGCAGGCATTCCTCCTTCTGGGGCCCCGAGGTTACCTCCACCCCTGGCTCTCTGCCTCTCAGCTGGGCTTGGGGAAATTTTTTGGATCATTCTGTTCTACATATATAGTCAGTAATTCACACTATCATCACATAGTTGCATATTCATCATCATGATCATTTCTTAGAACATTTGCATCAATTCAGAAAAAGAAATAAAAAGACAACAGAAAAAAATTCATACATACCATACCCCTTACCTCTCCCTTTCATTGATCACCAGCATTTCAAACTAAATTTATTTTAACATTTGTTCCCCCTATTATTTATTTTTATTCCATTTGTTTTACTCATCTGTTGATAAGGTAGATAAAAGGAACATCAGGCATAAGGTTTTCACAATCACACAGTTACATTGTGAAAGCTATATCATTATTCAATCATCTTCAAGAAACATGGAACACAGCTCTACATTTTCAGGCAGTTCCCTCCAGCCTCTCCGTTACATCTTGACCAACAAGGTGATATTTATTTAATGTGTAAGAATAACCTCCAGGATAACCTCTCGATTCTGTCTGGAATCTCTCAGCCATTGACAGTTTCTTTTGTCTCATTTCACTCTTCCCCCTTTTGGTGGAGAAGGTTTTCTCAATCCCTTGATGCTGAGTCTCAGCTCATTCTAGGATTTCTGTCCCACGTTGCCAGGAATGTCCACACCCCTGGGAGTCATGTCCCACGTAGACTGGGGGGGGGGGGGAGGGTGGTGAGACTGCTCATCATGTTGGCTGGAGAGAAAGGCCACATCTGAGCAACAAAAGAGGCTCTCTTGGGGGTGACTCTTAGGCCTAATTTTAAGTAGGCTTAGCCTGTCCTTTGTGGGAGTAAGTTTCATATGAACAAACCCCAAGACTGGGGGCTCAGCCTATAGCTTTGGTTGTCCCCACTGCTTGTGAGAATATCAAGAATTCAACTTGGGGAAATTGAATTTTCTCCCTTTCTCACCATTCCCTGAAGGGGACTTTGCAAACACTTTTGTATTCACTGTTCAAATCACTCTGGGATTTATGGAGGGGAGGAATCGCTCTGGACAAAGGGGTCAGGGAAACTTTTGATGCTTTCTCAGCAGGAGTGATTCTGGCTGGGAGGGGGTAGGGGAGATGAAGGAGGAAAGTTTCTAGGAAAGGTGAACTGGGACTGCAAGGTAGGCCCCTGCCGGCCTCGGGGCCCCTTGCCCCGTCTCCCAAGCCCCTGACCATTTGCAACCTGCCCAGTGCTTGCACCTGGGCCTCGGGACGGCGGGTTGCTGCAGGGGAGGTGGCGCTGGGCAGCAGGCCGCTCCTCGGGGGGGCTTCAGGGCCCAGCAGAACTGGGGCCATGGGGACACTGCCCCTGCCCCCGAGAACCCAGGCAGATGCGGGAGCTAGGTGGGAGACCAAAGGAAACCCCTCATCCAAGAGCTCCTTCGGTGACCATCGCTAAGAAACACAACA
The DNA here is from genome assembly GCF_023851605.1 of Tamandua tetradactyla. NCBI lineage: Eukaryota > Metazoa > Chordata > Mammalia > Pilosa > Myrmecophagidae > Tamandua > Tamandua tetradactyla. The sequence goes on from NC_135335.1 coordinate 14,240,162, forward strand.
GGGATGGACAACTAACTAAGGGCGACATGACACCCAGGATGGGGTCCTGGGACAGAAAAGGGACGCTGGGGAAAAGCCATCGAAATCCCAAGGCACCTTGGATTTCAGTGATGACATATCCATATGGGCTCATTAATTGTAATACATAGATTCCACTGATGTGAGATGTTCACAGGGGAAACTGGAGGTGGGTCTATGGAAACCCTCTGTGCTGTCTTCTCAAATTCTCTGTAAATCTAAAACTGTCCTAAGAAATTAAGTCTGTTAAAAAAAATAATAATCATAATAACAAGAGCATCCCAGTCCAGAGATGCCTGCAGGGTGGCACAGCTACCAAGGGTCTTGCTTGGATTAGCTCATGTCTCTGCACAACCGACCCAGGGAGTGGGGAGGGGGTGGGGGAAGGGGGTGCAGGGAGCGGCAACCACTCAGGAAATTACTTAACCTGGCGGAGAGCCCAGCACCCTACACCTTAATAAACCAGTCATTATAATCAGCAGCCGCCCGCGTCGCCTAAGGTTTGGCCGTTGCCCCCCCTTCCCCCTTTCCAGCCGTGACCTGGGACAGACGCTTCATTTTTTTGAGCTTCAGGTTTTCCGGTGGTGAATTTGGGGACCGACAGTCAGGCTGAGCTCACCGTGCTGGTAGAGAGATGCAAGAGATAAATGGCATGTGGGGGAAAAACAAACAACCAAAAACACACTAATCGAAAATAGACGTGGTAGCGCTTGAATGCTTGGCCAAGATGAACTTTTGGGGTGGCTGAAGCTCTGTGGGGAAAGCGGGGTGGGGAGAGCCCTGGGGGTGGTATGCAGGATGGTGAATTGAGGCAGAGGGAATTTAGGAGAGAAGAGGTGGGTGGAAGGAGGGAGCGCTGGGTGGGCGCTCAGAGGTCCAGGAAGGATAGACCCGAGGCGAGCTGTGGGTGCTGGGGGGTGGGGGAAGAGCTGAGCACAGAAGGGAGGAGACAGGGAAGTGGACTTTACTGATAGGCCATGGGAAGTTTTACACTTTATTTCGTTATTTTTTGTTAACTCACTTGTCAAGAGTATATATGACTGATCTAATGGGTATGAGTTTTGGACTAATCTAAAATCTCCCCAAATCTCCTGTTGATAAACCATCTCTCTCTCTCGCTATTCTATTTTTGCAGATTTTTTTTGTGTGACCAGATCTAATACTTTGTACTTATCCATCTTATCACATTTGACCTATGAGTCTAGTGAAGATTTGAGAGAATTGTTCCATCACCGAAATATTCGCTGTCTCAACTTCAAGCAAGCTTCTATCTCATTCATTAATCTATCTTAATGCAAGTGACTTAATGCAAGTCACTCAAATGCTGAGAAGAACAGGGTCTTGGAAAATGAGCTAGAATATATATTTTAAATAATTATTTTTTTAAGCACCAAAAAATACCAAATAAATGCAAACATTACTATTTTGATCATTCCATTCTACATATATACATATAAAATCAATAATTCACAATATCATCACATAGTTGCTTTTGCATCAACTATGTGATGATCATTTTTTGGAACATTTGCATCTATTCAGAAAAAGAAATAAAATGAAAACAGAAAAAAAAAAATTACACATACCATACCCCTTACCCTTCCTTTTCACTAATCACTAGCATTTCGAATTAAATTTATTTTAATATTTGTTCCCCCCATATTTATTTTTATTCCATATGTTTTACTCGTCTGTTGACAAGGTAGATAAAAGGAGCATCAGACACAAGGTTTCACAGTCACAGTTACATTGTGAAAGCTCTATCATACAATCATCTTCAGGAAAATGGCTACTGGAATACAGCTCTACATTTTCAGGCAGTTTCCTCCAGCCTCTCCATTACATCTTGAATAACAAGGTGATATCTATTTAATGAGTAAGAATAACCTCCAGGATAACCTCTCGCCTCTGTTTGGAATCTCTCAGCCACTGACAGTCTCATTTCACTCTTCCCCCTTTTGGTCGAGAAGGTTTTCTCAGTCCCTTGATGCTGAGTCTCAGCTCCATCTAGGGTTTTTCTCAATCTTTTGATGCTGAGTCTCAGCTCATTCCAGGATTTCTGTCCCACACTGCCAGGAAGGTCCACACCCCTGGGAGTCATGTCCCACCTAGACAGGGGGAGGGCGGTGAGTTTGCTTGTTGTGTTGGTTGGAGAGAGAGGCCACATCTGAGCAACAAAAGAGTGAACTAGAATATTTTATCCAGGTTAACACTGAGGCACTAGTCAGCCCTCCTCTGATTTATCTAGCCAATCAGTCACAGATGTGTTATTACCGAGGCGTTTTCACCTAATGCCTGCAATTCACTGACTGCAGTGGCTGTTCTGTTTTCTTCACTCTTGTGGCACAGAGCGTAAGTGTGTGTGTGTGTGTAAACTTCCCCCCCAGGACTCATTCATTTTGAGCTGTGATCATCCTAATCTTTTTCTGTAATATTAGAGTAGCCCTTGGATATTCCCTTTCAGTTATATGCCCTTAGTTTCTATCTGGTACCCAAATCCTTTGAAATTTGAATTTATCGAAGAGGCTGGTTTAATCAGCATGTTTTGATTTTGTTTTTAAATATATATATATATATACTCACCCACCCCCATTTTCTCACTTACAACTATTAAATCCGAATGAAATTTTCAAGAACTTTCCAAATCTATGAGAATATCTTCCTGCAGTCCCATAGCTTCATGTTTTAAAGTCATACCTACTTTTTCTCAGATTTTTTCGGACGCCCATCTTTTGAAAATCTAGGACATGTGTTTCCTTGACTGTCATGAATTCATTTAAAATGAATGTTTTTTCCCCAGGCCTCTACATTTCTCCTCCCCTCCCCCTCCCTCTCCTCCTGCCCCTAATCCCTGGAACCTGTAAATGGTAATTTATTCAGGGGGAGGGGTGCTTTGCAGATGTAGCTTATTTAAGGACCTTGAGACGCAAGGGTCATCATTTTGGAGTATCCACTTGGGCTTCAGGGGTTCTCTCTGGGAGACTTTGGAAGGGGCCTAGCCCTGCCGAAATCTTGATTTCAGACTTCTGGTTTCCAGGACAGTGTGAGAATACATTTCTGCTGTTTTCAGCCATCCAATTTGTGGTGATTTTTTTACGGCAGTCCTAGGAAATGAACATGCAATGACGGTGATTGTTTCGGCGCTGGTAAACTGGCGTATGCACGGACCTGGCTCTGCCTGCGCTGACTTCTTGTCTTCCTTCCTAATAGAAAGTTATTTGTCTCTCCCAGAGCCAGAGAGAATTGGACCACGCTATGGGTGACACTGGATCTAGAAATGGTCATTGTGAGGAACTGGGGCAGGGGGGAGCTTTGGAGGTCTTTTTGGCAAACATTTATTGGGCATTTGTCAGGTGTCAGGACCTCTGCTCCGTTTAGAGACAAGGAAATAAGATAGGAATTGTCTCGGTTCTCAAGTTTTTCCTTGTGAGAGTGGGGAGCAGTTGTGTGTGAAAGAGTCACCACGAGGGGCAAGGGTGGCAATATGTAAAGTGGGAGGGAGGCGAGGGAGGCAGGGTCTTCCCTGAGGATCAGCAAAGCCTTCCCAGAGGATGTGACCCCTGACAAGGGTTTTGAAGGATGAATAGGAGTTCAACAGGAGGTTAATGGAAGGAACGGCTTTCCAGGTTGGGAAACAAGGAGCAGCAGCAAGGGCCCAGAAATGGCTTGGTGTGCAGAAAGTGAGGGTGGTGGGGGTTGTCGTGGTGGTGATATGTGCTTGTCTGGGAATTGGGTGTCACTAGGGAGCAGCAGAAATGAAGACAGAGGTGCTGGGGTGGGGGCAGCACCACACCAAGGGGCTTAGCAGCCGAGTGGGGAGTTGGGTTTTCTCCTGTGGACGCTGGCGGCACCAGGGAGCTCAACCAGGCCTCCCACAAGCTGTCGTGGGGCAGGGCCCCACTTCCCCGTCCACTGATGTGGGCAACTCGAGGGTCTCGGGTGTCAGGGGCTGGAGGCTTCCAGGCAGGCCTCACCTGCACCCTGCCATGCAGCTCACTTCTTGTGGGGGTCTTCTTTAAAGAGGCCAGAAAGGAACCTGAAAACCCTGCTTCCTAAGGCAGGGCAGCGGCAGAAAGCCCAAGTGGGAGCTTTCAGAGGGAGAAGCTGTCCTGTTTCCTTAACTGTCAGTGTCTGTTAAAGCATCCTCTTTAGGGCTCAGAGACACTGATTATTCCAAACGGGGGGCTCTGAAGGATGAGGAGGACATTGCCACGTGGATGGGAAGTGGGGAGAGTTCTCCCTGACAGCAGCAATAGCATGTGCAAAGGTACGGTGTTTCAGGTGTTCCTGAGACAGGGTTTGATGGGGCGGGGCGGGGCGGGGAGGATGTGGTTGGTTGGGAGAGGCCTTGAACGCCGAGGTCAGAAGTTCTGGACCCACCTCTTGGGCAGAGACGCAGCAGAGGTCTGTGTTCAGAAAGTTACAATCTCAGAGTTGCCTCCTTCTGAGCACAGGTGACTTCAGCTGTTTCTGGCTGTGACATCCCATTCCAATAGGGAAGAGGGCCTGCGCCCCAGGGGTGGCTGCTTCTTCTCCCCAGCTCCTGGGGCCCAGGACCTGATGCTGAGCCACGGACCAGGTTAGGCTGTGCCTGGGGCTGCAGATCTGTCTCCCTCCCCACTCCCTGCTACTCACTGCAGCTGTCCCTAGAAGCCAGGCCAAAGGGGAGCTTTGGTGGGTGCTCACCCTTCAGGTCAGAACGCCCTTCCCCAGGCTTGACGACCGAGCCCTGGACCCCTGGCCTCCCTCTTCCCTCTAATCTGTAGCCCCTCCAGGGAGGCTCCGGCTGCAGTGGCAGCTGGGACAGAGCACGTCTTCCCTAGACTCTGTGCCCCTCCCCAGTTCTGCCTGGTGAAGGCCAGCCCCAGCAGCTTGGACGCCGACGAGAAGAAGAAATGACAACAGCAGCTGGCGCTGTCAACCACCCCCCACCCCATCCCCCAGACGAGCACTTTGCACATCATTTCCTTCAATCCTTCCAGCTCTGGAGAGGGGGGAAGGGGCTCCTGCCTCTGCCGAAAGCCCCTGCTCTCTCCCACAGCCCTGCTACTGCACACCAGACCCAGGACCCCCTGCCGTCTCCGGGTACCGCAGGCGGCCCCCTGCCTGGCAGCACCAGCCCCGCCTGGGAACTTGTCAGAATGCAGATTCCCAGGCCCCACCCCAGACCTGCTGGATACGAAAATTCTGCCGGGTGGGTGGGGCCCAGCAATCTGGGTTGCAAGCTGCCCCTTCAGGGGATGCTGGTGCTCACCCAGGTTGAGAATCGCTGGTCTATACGACCGACTCTACAGGGTTTCTAAAGAGGCCCCCTCACCTGGACTGTGCAGCCCACGCACGTGCCCCTCTGTCAGTCCTGGTGTCCACCCGACACCTCAGAAGCCTCCGCAGGGGTCCACTCTGACCCGATCCTCTCCTTCTCGGACCCTGGCTGGGCGGGCTCTCTTGTCCCCCCCTCCCAGTCAGTAAGCCCGGCCCCGGGGCCCCTCCCAGAGCGCCCGGGGCTGGCTGCAGGTTTCTGAACCCCAGGGACCCCCGGGTCGCGGGGGGGGGGGGGGGGACGGCACAGGCTCAGGGCATTCGGCCGACCCACTCTGAGCTGCCGGGATCCTCCGGGTGGGGGTGGGGCGGGGGGCGGGGGCCCCGGGAGTGCGTGCGTGCCGTGAGGCCCATTTTCCCATCTCCACCGTGGGAGTGCAGCCCGCACCCCCCTCCCCCCTCCCGGAAAGAACAAACAGGGGCACCTCCTTCAGAAATTGCCTCCGGGCCAGCTCCCCGGGAGTGCTGTTTGTTTTATTAGTTCTGCGTAGGCGGTCCTCGGAGGGGGAGGGTTTGGAGTGGAACCGGGGCAGTGATTGCGGGGTTGGGAACCGGGCTGGGAAGGGAGCAGAGAGGCGGGAGGGTTTCAGCTGGAAAAGAGGCCCCTGAGCAGGGCTGCAGGGAGAGACTGTGCGGGGCATTTACTTGCACGAGGGTACCTGGTGGGAGGGCGGGGGGAGGGTGCTCCCCACCAAGCCTGGGAGAATGGTGCTGAGCTGTGTCTGGGGGCCGGGGGTGGGGCACAAGGGGTGACTTAACTCGCAGCCGAAAGAGCAGTCCGCGGCCCCACCTCTGGCTGTTTGGAAAACTCTTCATTTTATTTGGGGTGATGGAGAAGTTTTGGAATGGATGGTGTGTGGGGGGGAGGGGGGGAGCTGACACCGCTGGACTGCGTCCGTGGAAGCCGTTGACATGGAAGATGTTACCTCATAGGTATGTGATCACAATAAAACTGAAATCAGAACAAGACGAGCCACCCAAGACTCGTGTTTCATTGCTGCCAAGTTCCCAGCCAGGGAGGCCATGCAGCGAGGGGAGGGGCAGTGCTAGACTCCCCAAAAGTGACCCCTGAGCCCCAGGGCTCAGAGGCTGCCTTAGAGGACAGCCCCGGGTCAGCGCGGTTGGGTTTGGGGGGCCGAAACTCCCCCTTATTTTGTAGGGGTTGCTGCGGGGAGACAGCTCCTTTCCTAGAGGGAAGAAGATTGTCTCCTTGGTATTAATTTGGATGCTCATGGCTCTCCCCGATGTGCCGTCTGGGGTCACGGGGAGAAGAGAATTAGGGGTGCTAGTGTGGCAAGGTGAAGAGGAGGTGGTGGGGGAGGAAAGGAGAAGGGGCAGAGCCCACCACTGAGATCCCACACCTTGAGAGATGTCTGGAGGGACGGGCCGGGTGTCTGGGGGCCGGGAGCCGTGGAGGCCACTGAGTGTCTTCCCAGGAGTGGGGACTTCACGCCGGCCTCTGAGGCTGTCCCTGCAGGACTCCAGTGGACAGACCAGCTGGGACTCTTGGCTGGGTTCTGGGGCCCGGGACTGGGGGAGCACCTCAGCCCCTCTGGAGGTTGACTTGTGCATGCTGGCCCATCATGAGACGCAGGAGGGACTGGCCTGCACCCTGCTAAGAAGTTACGGCTCGAACGGTGCCGTCAGCCCAGCGGTGGCTGTCCTGGTGCAGAAAATTCCGGGAGACCCAACCACCATCCCCAGGCCCCCGGTGACTCAGCTAGTAGGTGGCTCCATGTCGGGGTGAGCGGAGGGAAATGGCTGCTTGTGGTGCATTCACGCTCTCCCCCTGCTCCCAGCCAGGGCCTGCAGCGGCCACCACAGGGTCATTCTCGCAGGGTCAGTTCTGAATCCCTGTTTTCTCTCCAGCTTTCTCCTGCATGCTGTGCTGGCCATTACCTTGTCATTTCAGCACCCCCTCCTTTATTGCCCCTAGACTCCCCTAAGCTATCATTAGCCACCAGCTGGCAACAGCCTTGCAATGAATGATAGATGCGGGGACCTGCCTCCCAACCACAGCACAGCATCTCCCGCACAAGCGCCCGCTATTTCTTGTATCACATACCCAGACAGAAGCCGGGGCGGGCCCGGTGGCCCAGTTTCTGCAAGGGGATCCTAGGGCAAGGTGCCCAGGCCAGGAACCAAACAAGACTCCAAAGGAATGCCAGTTCTTCTGTGCAATTGGGGAGAATTTCAAAAGGGATCCAATTCCCAACACACACCCACGTTTTTCAAAAGCTTCTTTCTTTCCCAGCCAAACTTATCTCAACATCTGGCCTTGTAGGCTTTTGAGTTTGTTTTTTTTAAATTCTTTTAAAAATATATAGCAACAAACATCTTATGATCATTCCATTCTACATATATAATCAACAATTCACAATATCATCACATAGTTGTATATTCATCATCATGATCATTTCTTAGAACATTTGCATCAATTCAGAAAAAGAAATAAAAAGACAGCAGAAAAAAATTCATACATACCATACCCCTTACCCCTCCTTTTCATTGATCACTAGCATTTCAATCTAGTAAATTTATTTTAACACTTGGTCCCCCTATTATTTATTGTTATTTCATATGTTCTACTCTTCTATTGATAAGGTAGATAAAAGGAGCATCAGACACAAGGTTTTCACAATCACACAGTCACATTGTGAAAGCTATATCATTATACAATCATCTTCAAGAAACATGGCTACTGGAACACAGCTCTCTATTTTCAGGCAGTTCCCTCCAGCCTCTCCATTACATCTTAACTAACAAGGTGATATCTATTTAATGCGTAAGAATAACCTCCAGGATAACCTCTCGATTCTGTCTAGAATCTCTCAGCCATTGACACTTTGTCTCTTTTCACTCTTCCCCCTTTTGGTGGAGAAGGTTTTCTCAATCCCTTGATGCTGAGTCCCAGCTCATTCTAGGATTTCTGTCCCATGTTGCCAGGAATGTCCACACCCCTGGGAGTCATGTCCCACGTAGACAGAGGGAGGGTGGTGAGTTTGCTTGTTGTGTTGGCTGGAGAGAGAGGCCACCTCTGAGCAAGAAAAGAGGTTCTCTTGGGGGTGACTCTTGGGTCTAATTTTAAGTAGGCTTAGCCTATCTTTTGTGGGGTTTAGTTTCATATGAACAACCCCCAAGACTGGGGGCTCAGCCTATAGCTTTGGTTGTCCACACTGCTTGTGAGAATATCAAGAATTCAACTTGGGGAAGTTGGATTTTCCCCCCATTTTTCACCATTCCCTGAAGGGGACTTTGCAAATACTTTTTTATTCACTGTTCAAATCACTCTGGGATTTATCGGGGCATCACTCTGGACAAATCAACAAAATCTCAGGTCCTATTCAAGGTTCCATGCACTTATGGTGTTCATTTAAGCTGTCTACACAAGTTATATTAGGAAATACACTAGTCAAAATACAAATTTTGTACAAAATAAACATTTCTTGCTTTAGTCCCACACATAAGTTAAAATTTGGCTTTTGAGTTTTTTCTCCTTGCCCCACCCATCCTCTCAGCTCTTTTTTGGACAGATTAACTTACCCTCTGTGCTCTTTTCCCCCTCTTCCCTCCACTCTTTCTATAGAATCTGCAGAAAAGCTCTGGAACTGGCCTGGTCATGACTGCAGTCTCCAGAGAGGTTAGGGGAGAATCTGAGGGCAGAGCTAACATCTTGTCTGCTGAGTGGCAGAGGAAGGAAGGGAAGGAAAGGAGGAAAAGACAGTGTCCCGGTTTCCTAGAGCTGCACAAACTTGGCAGCTTAAAATGACCAGAATGTGTGGTCTCACAGTTCTGGAGGCGAAGAGTCCCCAGTCAAGGTGCTGGCAGGGCCACGCGTGCTCTGAATCCCGCAGGGGAGACCCTTTCTTGTCCCTTCCTTGCCTCTGGTGTTGGCTGGGGATCCTCGGCTTCCGTGGCCTGCAGCTGCAGCACTCCCATCCCTGACTCCTTCTCTCTTGTCTGTCTGGGCCTCTCTTTTCTGAGGATGCACTCTCACCCAGTTTGGCCTCTTACCTCATCTCATCTTCCAAGCACTTATATCCTAATAAGGTGCCACTCAAGGAACCGGGCCTTTGGACTTGAAAAATCTCGCTCTGGGGCACCCAATTCAACCCACAGCAGATAAGTAGTATGCTCCCCGCCCCCTTAATAAATATTACCCCATCACACAGCCATGACATTTTCATCATTCTTCACACATGAGTACCAGGCCCTGGGGTTAAGCCTTTGCCTACATGGGAGGTCCCTGTGCAGTTTATACTGTGAGGAGTTGAGCGCTGAATATGTTTTTATGGGGTACCTTTGGGGGGCTGGGGATGCTGAGGTTGGGATAGTCTGTGGCAGTTCAGGAAGCTGGGTTAGCAAAAGCGAGGGCATATGTAGGGGATAATGAAACGTGAACTCAGGGAACAGTTCCATCACCCCTGGCCCCAGGGCTTGGAGCCTATGTCCAGTTTCCCCCCAGAAGGGAAAGGCATGGACACTGAATGCAGCCCCTACCACGCCAGGTGCTTTCTGTAGTCACGGCCTGGGAGGCGGGCGCCAGTGCTCCTGTTTACAGAGGGGGAGGCCCCTGCTAAGCCAGGGGAAGTGACTTAGCTCCTGGCTGCAGGGGCAGGCTTGGCGGCCGGTCCCGTTCTCTGCTTGCCACCCGTCCCTACCTTCTTGGCTGAGAGCCTGGGGGCCTCTCCAGGTCAGGCACCCACACTGCCTGGGCTCCTCCAGAGAGCCACGGGCTGGGCATTCTCTGAGGATTGTGGTGTCAGGACAGGGCAGCCGGGGTACTGGGCTTCTGTACCGCTCACTCCCCAAAGCACACTCAGGCTCACACTTTCTTGCACACGCGCACCTACTCCGCCCTGTGCACGGCATTGACGTTGAGGCTTCTGGAGAGTTGGGAGGGCAGTTAACTGCCTTCCCCGCTGATGGAGATTAATGACACTTGACGACCAATGTGACAATTCACCCTCCGGTGTCCCCGCCTTCCCCCCACCCCACCCCCAAACACACACACACACTCTCTGGGGCCGACAGCTATTTCCTCCCTCAGCCTCCCTCCCTGCCTCTTGTCCAGCTGCCACCAGGAGCTGAGCTGACAAGCTGCAGAGCTGGAACCCAGAGCCCCCCTGTTCCCAGGTAAGGAAGGCAGTGGCCCAGGAACTGGGTGGCCCTGGCACCCTCTCTGGGTTCATGAAGACACAGTTTTACCAGGAGAGAGGGCTGTTATCAGCCAGGATGGTGGAGGTTTGAGTTCTGTAAAGCCCGAAGGGGACTTGCTGCTCAGAAGAGGGAAGGTGACTAACTTAGGGAGCCATTAGATAGGTGCCAGGCACAGTGGTAGATCATTCAAATGTCTCTCAATATTCACCAGCACTCTGGGTGGGAGGGTGGGAAAGATTCCACAAGCAGGCTCAGGGTAACTGCCCCAAGTTCACCCAGCTAGGAAAGAGAGGAGCTGGAATTCAAACCCAGGTGTCCGGTTCTAAAAGCTTGTGTTCTCTGCCCCCGGACCCCCTTCCAAAGCGGGGGCAGTGGGTGCTGGATTCCCAGGAGTCCTGCAGGACTGATCTGATGGGTTCCCGAGGGATACACAGGACTGTGCTTTCTGAGTGCCCCCCAGGGGACCTGGCCAGGCAGCTACTGGACGGAAGGGGATGTATCGGTGCAGAGAAGGGCTGGCCTTCATCTGTCTGTTGGGAGTAGAGACAGACAGCTGTCTGCAGCTGGGAATGTTGGCCAAGTTGCTGTGTTCTCTGAACCTGTTTCCTCTTCTGGAAAATGGGTTACTGGGAGTGCAAATGCGCTGCAAAGTCTAAAACTTAGCGAGTACCTAAGCCCCTTCCTGCTGAAGCCCAGCTCCAAGGGACTGCCAGGAAATTCTAGTTGGATATCCCAGGATCTCCTACCCCTGGAAGACCCACGGTCCCTGGAAGGGAATGGATTTACTCCTTCTGGCCCAATGTATCCCCCCAAAAGCCCAGACATGAAAACTACCTCGTCCCTGTTTGTCTTTGCTTCCTTCTTCTCCTCCTCCACCTTCTCTTGCTCAGGTCAGGGATAGAGAAAAGTGCACAGGTTGGGTGCAAAACTGTCATTTATTCCTCACAGGGCTGAGCTGGTTGGGTGGCTTTAAACCCTCGATTTTGTTTCCTCATCTGAATGTGGAGAGAAGTACTAGAGCCTTCTCCCTAGAGTGTGAGAGAGACAGCACCTCCGTAAAGCCTCTCCCACAGCACCCGCCGTGTCCTGGGGGTCCAGGACCATCTGAGATCTGGCCCCGCTCCCCGCCCCCCGCCTTCCTGCAGGGATCCCCTAGTCCCATTTCTGCAGCCCACACTGATGGCTGCCCACCGGCTTCAGGTCGGTCAGAAGTTCTCGAGGGGGCTGGGAGCAGGCACTTCTAGGGGTCAGGGGCTGGAGCAGCCTCAATCACAACCTTGGCAGGAGCTTCCCAAGCACCTGGCACAGAGCAGTCACCTAATAAATATCTGCTAGGCGACTGAGTAAAGGAACGAGCAGGATGGGGCAGGCAGCGGCACCCGTGAGAGAGTGGGCAGGGGAAAGGTCTTTTGGCCCCACCGGGCCTCCGGAGCCCCAATCTGGCTGTTCCTCCTGCGCTGCCCCAGCCCTCTTCTTATCTTATTTCCTCTCCAGCTCAGGGAGTGGGGAGGCCCACAGTGCACGGTCCACACACCCAGCCAGCAACCGGCCACCACCTGGGAACACCCACTGTGCCGAGGGGCTTGCAGGGCAGCAGGGCCTGGGGGCTGTGGGTGGGACGGGGCAGTATCCCCTAAAGGCAGAGCACTCTCCTTGTGCCCCCTTATCTGGGTGCTTCATTCATTCCCCAGCGCTCTGGGCACTGGGGAGAGGTGTTTCCTTTCCTCCCTGTGCTCTCGGGTCAGCTGCTTAGCAAGGATCACCAAAACATCCATCTAGGGCTAGCAGGTGCCAGGCACCGCTCTAAATGCGTCAGAAGGTGAACTCATTTCATTCTCCCAACAACCCTATGAGCTGGGCATTGCTAGGACACTGCTCTGAATGAGGAAACAAACTCAGGGAAGGTTAAATGACTTACCCGAAGTTGCTCAGTGCGAAGGGTGGTGGGGCTGGGATGTTACTGGCTCTGGTCCCCCCCACCCACTCCCTCACTCTCCCTAAGGGGTTCCTCAGTGGCCTCATCTATCACATATTCACAGGTCAGATTCGCATGTCCAGGCTCCCAGCCCAGCTCAGCCTTCTCTCCAGGCTCCCCGGCACTGCCAACCTCAGCGCCAACGTCCCCCCAGGGCAGGCCTGGCCATGTCGGCCAACGCCACGAAGCCTCTCTGCCCCATCCTGGAGCAGATGAGCCTCCTCCAAAGCCATAGCAACTCCACCATCCGCTACATGGACCACGTCTCGGTGCTGCTGCACGGGCTGGCGGCGCTGCTGGGCGTGGCGGAGAACGGCCTCATCCTCTTCGTAGTGGGCTGCCGCATGCGCCAGACCGTCGTCACCACCTGGGTGCTGCACCTGGCGCTGTCCGACCTGCTGGCCACCGCCTCCCTGCCCTTCTTCACCTACTTCCTGGCCATAGGCCACACGTGGACGCTGGGCACCACCTTCTGCAAACTGCACTCGTCCGTCTTCTTCCTCAACATGTTCGCCAGCGGCTTCCTGCTCAGCGCCATCAGCCTGGACCGCTGCCTGGTCGTGGTCCGGCCCGTGTGGGCGCAGAACCACCGCCGGGTGGCCACCACCCACAAGGTCTGCCTGGTGCTCTGGGCCCTGGCGCTGCTCAACACCGTGCCCTACTTCGTGTTCCGCGACACCATCACGCGGCGGGACGGGCGCATCATGTGCTACTACAACGTGCTGCTCCTAAACCCCGGGCCCGACCACGACGCCGCGTGCCGCTCGCGCCAGGCGGCCCTGGCCGTCAGCAAGTTCCTGCTGGCCTTCGTCGTGCCGCTGGCCATCATCGCGTCCAGCTACGCGGCCGTGAGCGTGCAGCTGCTGCACCGCCGCCGCCGGCGGCCCGGCCGCTTCGTGCGCCTGGTGACGGCCGTGGTGGTGGCCTTCGCGCTCTGCTGGGGGCCCTACCACGTGTTCAGCCTGCTGGAGGCGCGGGCGCACGCCCAGGCGGCGCTGCGGCCGCTCGTGTGGCGCGGCCTGCCCTTCGTCACCAGCCTGGCCTTCATCAACAGCGTGGTCAACCCGCTGCTCTACGTGCTCACCTGCCCCGACGTGCTGCGCAAGCTGCGGCGCTCGTTGCGCACCGTGCTGGAGAGCGTGCTGGTGGACGACAGCGAGCTAGGCAGCGCGAGCAGCCGCCGGCGCCGCGCCTCCTCCACCACCGGCCCCGACCCCGCCGCTCCCTGCTCGCTCGGCGGCCGCCGCCCGCCCGCGCTCCGCCCCGCCCGCCTCCTCCACTGGCTGCGGCGCGGCCGCGGCGCGCCTCCGCCGCGGGACCGCACCCGGTCCCAAGACGAGAGGGGGCCGCTGAACCGCGCGCTTAGTACCGCTTCGGACTAGGACGCGCGCTCCAGTCCCTCCTCCTGCGAAGACGGGGCCCGGGACACTTGCAGGGGGAAAAGCAGCTCCGGGATAGGCACGTAAGAAAAGTGTAGGTACCTGGACGCCTCATTCGAGTATGCCTAGGGGCCTAGTTAAAATGCACATGATCCAGCAGGTGGCAGGGGTTGGGGTGGGGGCCGCTTTCTACCAAGCTCCCAGGAAGTTAGGTGATGTTGGTCCAGTACTTGGAAGACCAGTTAAACTCCTAACAGGCCTTCTCAGACTAGGATGGTGGACTCAGAAGGGCCCACGGGGCGCACCTCCCTGGAGCTCAATTCTACCAGATGACCTGGGTGTGCATGTGTGTGTGTGTGGGGGGAGTGGCGTTATTTTATATTAAACCAAGGGTATATTTCGGGAGTAGAAAAGCGAGGATAGGTTTGAGAAGCAGGGTTCCACCCATCCTCTTCTCTATGGACATGTTGACTGAGCTGGAGACTCTATCTCACCCTCTCAGGAGACGCCTCCTTTTAACCCCAGGTTTTACAGATGGGCAAACCAAGGCACCGTGAGGTTAAGCCACTTGCCCAAGTGTCAGGGCTGATGAACGACAGAGTCCCCTTCTCACTCTAACCTCTAAACATTTAGATGCTCAACAAATAACTCGGGAAGTGAAAGCATATCCCTTTACTTACCCAAGGAACCCATCTCTAGCCTTCTAATCTGGCACTGCCCAAGGTGCCTGTAAGGTGGAAAAACGAGGGTACCACGGTCATATGTTTGGGAAACCTGGGTTAATCAAAGTCCAGCTGGCACTCCAGCCCTGAGGACAGCACACAGGGCACTGCAGAGCTAATGTGACTACAGCAGTCTGCTCCCTGAATGTCCCTGGTGTTTTGTGGAAAGCCCTCTGAGCAACAGTGCAAATCCCAAGATCTTTGCAGCACCCACCTGCCGATCACACAGAGGCTGGGAAGGGCAGCCCTCACTTGCACCATAATCTCCTCTACATATTTCCTCCACCCCCGGCGGACTTGCAGGTGGAGATGCCCGATTTCAGCTCTACATCACAGGGACTGGTGGGGCTGGAAGCATTCGGGGGACTGAAACATCACTGGAGGAGCTGCGTGAGAAACTCTCTTGGGATCTTTGTCCAGTGGTCCTTGTGCCATCCCCAGGCTCACCTGGCTGGCCCACTATAGACTCTCAGCCCACGCCGAGGGCTCAGCCAATGCACTGTAAGATGTACAGCTGACTGAACAGGCATCCCAACCCCAACCCTTTCTTTGCTTTATCACTTTATAGCACGTGTCGCCATCTGACATACAATTAATTTTACTTTTTTTTTTTTTGGTCTGTTGTCCCTGATCAGAATGAAAGCTCCTTGAGGGCAGGGGCTTTTGTCTGTGCCCTGGATTTGCTGGTACTTAGAGAACTGTGCCTGTATATAGCAGGCATTCAATAAATATTTTTGTTGTTGATGGGCATAAGTTATTGGGGTCTTTGGGGATGCTGTAGAATCTGATACGGAAAGAGGGTGCTAGAGAAACCCTGCAGTTTCCCCATTTTACATTTGGAGGGGAGCAGATTCGGCCGGCTAGGGGACAGGGTTGATGGGGTGCAGAGGTAGCCAGGGCAGCCTTTGGGAAGAGGTAGGGAGAGCTAGGTCTTGACTGCTGGCCTCTGGCCGGGGTGGACCTTGGGCCCTGGGAACAACACTTGGGGGCATCACCCTTGAAACCAGCTCCCTGAGGTACCGGAAGAATTTACTGCTCTTGATGTGAAGGCACTTGGAAAAGGAGTTAAGAGGGAGAGCTGAACTTCTTCCTGCCACTGGTCACCGCCAGGTCCCCAGGTCCCCTCTGGGCCTCTCTCCCAGGAAGACTTGCTCAAGACCCCCTAAAGGATCAGGGAGATGGAAGGGGCGGGGTCTCCAGTTTTACAGCCCAGGAATTGGAGTGCTGGAGCTGGCAAGGCGGCTGAGCAGTGGCACGAAGGGTGCTGTGTCTGACATGGTGGCAGGCCGCGAAAGGCCTCGGTGCCGTCCTGAGCTCAGATCTTGGCTGCTGGCCTCTGGGGCGGTTGCTTCTGCAGCAGGGCCAAGGTGTCCCGCTTCTCAATGGAGCGCAGCTGCTTCTTCTTTGCCCGCTTGAGCTTGGTGGGATTTCGGATCTGTGGGTGGTGTGAGGCAAGGGGGCATTCGTGTGGCTGGAGCCTGCGCTCTGCCCCTGTTCCCTGGGGAAAGGGAGGCCACCCCGCAGGGGCCTGGGATCCCAGCACAGGAGCGGGGGCGGGTGGCGGGGGAGGATGAGACACTCACCACTTGGACAATCTCTGCCTTCCGCTCATTCTCCAGGCGGCGCTTCAGGTTCTCAGCACGGCGCTGTTTCTTCTCCTGGAGCAGGCCGCAGGGAGGAGGGGGTTTGAGTCTGGGAGCTGTGGCAGCTCTGACTGCTCGGGCCCAGAGGAGCGAGGACTGGCACAGTTCCCAGGAAAGGAGGGGAAAGAGCTCTCTGACCTTAGCTCTAGAGATTACTCCTGGTGCGTGAAGGTCTGTGGAGGGCCGAGGAACCTCCAGGGAGGGTTAGCAGGAATAACTCCTGGGCCTAGGAGCCCAGAGCTCAGGGGGTGAGCTGAGTGGTGGAGAGTTCCTGATCCCACCCAAGAAGTGGGGCATTTGGCCAGGCAGCTGGGGACCCAGACTTGATAGGAGTGGGTGGTTAAGGCAGAGTGGCTCCCACCTGGGAACGCCTGCATATGCAGACTGTGGCCCCTCCCAGCCCTTCCTCATCCCTCACCACGGAAGGCAGCAGGGACTGGTCCTTTCTCTCCTCCCCCCACCCTCGGCAGTCCTCTCGTAGTCTCCTCTTTCCTGCAGCCACATGCCACAGGCCAGGGTTGGCAGCTGCGGCTGCATGAAATCTTCCCAGGGCATGGGGCTGGGGAGGGGTCAAGGCTGCAGAGAGGTCCTGCAGCCATATGGCCTGGCTTCAAATCCTGGCTCTGCTACTTTCTAACTGGGTGACTGTGGCCCAACTGTTTAACCTCTCTGTACCTCAATTCCCACATCTTTTAAGACGAGGATGAGCAATGTACCTATCTCTTAAGACTGCAGGAAGACTGAACGAACTAATACATGCACAGGCTCTGAAAGAGTAACTGGGCCCCTGGGATACTCAGAAAATGAATCTGGATAGAGGAGTCTGTCTTGGGAGCAGGGAGCTGTGCTGACTGCTGTGCCCTGGCAGGAGGGGCCAGGGCCAGGGTGGAGGTGAGGCTCCAAGGCTGCCATGTTGTCAGGGGCCTCCCTTAGCTTTGCAGGCAGCAGTGGCTGTGCCCTCTCCCCCACTCTGGAGAAAGGAGAAGTGAGATTTGGGCTCCTAGGGTCAGGGGAAGGTGTGGAGTAGGAGCTGGACAGGGGCACCTCGGTGGAGGTGGGCATGAGACGCAGGCTCCACCTTGCTCAAGAGGGAGCCAGGGCCCGGCAGGAAGTGAGATAAGGCTCAACACATGGCTGTGGCCACATTATACGGAGGGTTCAGCCACAGGCCAGGCAGGGGCAGCTCAAAGCAGGGGACAGAGGGTTGAGTGACTGGCCCAATCCCCTAAGTGGCAAGGCTGGGACCACTGGCTGGGGAAACTCCCATACAAATGTCCCCCCTGCACCCCTGGAATCACAAGATGAGGTACTACCTCCCTGAGAATCCTGGTCCTGGGGTACAGACACTGCTGCCTACACGGGCTCCCTGCTGAGTGTCCTCTTAACTCCCTGATGTGGGTGAAGCTGTACCCCTTTGCAGGGGCGTGGACCTCAAGTGTGGCAGCAAAGGAGAGAACGAGGGGGAAGGTACAGGGCCATCACTTCCCTGATGCCAGGAAGCCACTTCTAGGAGAACGATGGTTACGAGCCTGGGGTGTGTGTGTGTGGGGAAAGCTTTCCAATCTGTAGGCCTTTCCAGCCTGAGTAGGTCCCAGGGGAGGGCCCCTGCCCCATCTTGCTGAATGCTCCCAACAGCAGTGAGGACCAGCCGGCACTTTTCCCGGGGCCTCCCCACTGAGTGCGTGAGGCCTGGAGGGCAGGTCCCTGGCCCACTCCTGGGCCTAGGCCATCCTGGCACTTCCTGCGGAGACCCATGCTATTCTATGCCATCCAGGGCTCTCCAACCCCGAGGGCTCAGGCTGCAGGTCCACTCTGGGCTTAGACCCCGTCCTGGCACTTCCTGCGGAGACCCATGCTATTCTATGCCATCCAGGGCTCTCCAACCCCGTGGGCTCAGGCTGCAGGTCCACTCTGGGCCAGGTTCCAGCCTTTCAGAGCCCTGGGGCCCTCGGGTGTGAGGATGTCTCTTAGCCAAGCCCAGCTCCTCCTGGGCACACCTGGGAGCTCCCTCCTGTCCCTGCAGACCTATAAGAGGAGACCCTGGCTCAGCCCCGCCGCGCTCCAGTCTCAGCCAGGCCGGCTGGTCCTCTCACCTGCCGGCGCTTCTCCTTCTCCTCCTCCAGGTGCCGGGCAAAGTCCTTGGCCAGCTTCCTCTCCTGCCTCTCCTCCATCTTCCGCTGCCAGGAAGTGCGCAGAGGCTTGTCCTGAACCATCTGGGAGAACCTGCATGGCAGAGAGAGTGCAGGCTGTTTGCGGGGACTGTGGGGTGTCCCCATGTCCTCTCTCCTCTCGGCTCTGGGTTCTGGGCCTTCACCCCTGCGACCCAGTCAGAATCACCCTGGCCGGAGGCCTGCCTGCCTGGCAGTCAACCCCAACACTCCAGGGGCTGCAGCAGGTTGGGGCAGGAAAGGACCCTGATCACGGGGCTACCAATTCTCAAGCCCCGGTTATGGGTATGTTGTCCTCTCCACCTTACTGAGGAGCAGATTAAGGCTCAGACAGGTTGAATAACTTGACCAAGGGCACTCCAAACCTAAGCAGCAGCCAGGACTGGAACCCACGCCTATGACCCCAGAGCCCAGGCCAAAGGCCTCTATCAAAAAGCTCTGCTGCCCTCACCAAGCGCAGTTGGGCCTGGACACCAAAACCTCCGGAGGTGAGGTGCGCCCTCCCTCTGAAGGCAGCCAATCCATTTCAGAACAATACAAATGGTTTGCGTTATCTGTAATGATTCAGAATCTGTTTCCCCACTCAGGAAAATGTGAAAATGGAGTGTGCATTAGGGGCTATTAGGGAAGGCGTGGTTTTCCTAAGAGTGATCATGATGTTGTAGCCACAGAAGTGTGATCATCTGTGAATGGCTTGGTGTGCAGCCAGCTCGTGCTCTCAGCGCACAACCAGGTCTCTGGTCCTGGTTCTGGAGAGAGCAGAGTAACCCCTCTGTGCATGCTGGGGGGCATGCAGGTCTGTGTCAGTCTGCCTAGTGGCAGCCTGAAGGACTGAACCAGGATACTCAACTCTGGCTCGCTGTCCCATAACTTGACCTGCATGCAATGAAATTGCCGTGGCCTGGGACAAAGGTTTACTGGCTTTAAGATATACAATAGAACACACAGGAATTGGAGGAAAGTCTATTCATAGGGAGAAAGGGGTCATGTGAGCCCTGTAAACCTGGGCGTTCCTCAGGCCAGGACAAGACGCAGGCTCAGAAAAGACCACAGAGGAAAATGTGCCTCTGCCTCAGGCTCTTCTTCAGGTTCATGGGTAGAAAGGCTACGCTCCCAAGGAGAGCATCAGTCAAAACAGAGCTGAACTGCAAAGACTGCAAAGGTTTTTTTGCATTTGGTTGTTGATGTTAGCTCCTGTCACTCAAGAAAACCTCTGACATATCACTAGCTTGATACAAATGTAAGGAATAGACACACAGGGACTAAATTCCAGCGTTAACTCTTAAAATATTAAAATGTACAGCATGCAAAGAAAAAGACTGTAAGGCACACAAAGAAATAGAAAACAATGGCCCATCCAAGGAAAAAGAACCCCAGAAACCATCAATAACGAATGCCAGACTTTGGACATACTAGACAAAGACTGAAAAATACAGGCACACCTTGGAGATACTGTGGTTCAGTCCCAGACCACTGCAAAAAGGTAACAGCACAATAAAGCAAGCCACGTGAGCCTTTGGTTTCCCAGTGCATATAAAAATTATGTTCAAACTATACTGTAGTCTAAGTATGGAAAGCATTATGTCTAAGACACAATGTACATACGTTACCTAAAAAATACTTTACTGCTAAAGATGCTAACCATCACCTGAGCCTTCAGCGAGTCATAATCTTTTTGAGGCTGATGGCTGCTGATAAGGGTGTGGAAGCTGAAGGCTGGGGTGGCTATGGCAATTTCTTAAATAAGACAAGAATGAAGTCTGCCACATCGACTGGCTCTTCCTTTCATGAAAGATTTCTCTGTCGAGTACAATGTTGTTTGAAAGGATTTTACTCACAGTAAAACTTCTTTCAAAATTGGAGTCAATCCTCTCAAACCCTGCTTTATCAACTAAGTTTATATAATACTTTAAATACTTTGCTTCCTCCTCTGTTACTATCATGAGATTGCAGCAATTCAATCACATCTTCAGGTTCCATTTCTGATTCTAGTGCTCTTGCTATTTCCAGCACATCTGCAGTTACTTCCTCCACTGAAATCTTGAGAGACATCCACGAGGGTCAGAATCAACTGCTCCTAACCTCTTGTTATTGTGATCGCCTTCCATGAATCACAAATGTTTTTAATGGTATCTAGATGGGTGAATCCTTTCCAGAAGGTTTTCAACTCACTTTGCCCAGATTCGTTAGAGGAATCACTATTTATGGCAGCTTGATCCTTGAGCTGCAGAATGGACGCTGTGTTAGCAGGCAAGAAAACAACACTAATCTTGTTCATACATGTCTCGAGTGACCAGGTGCACTGTCAATGAGCAGGAATATTTTGAAAGGAACATTTTTTTCTGAGCAGTAGGTCTCAACGGTTGGCTTAAAATATTCAGTAAACCACGTTGTACACAGATGTGCTGTCCTCCAGTCTTTGCTGTTCTATTTATGGAGCACAGGCAGAGTAGATGTGGCATAATTCTTAAGAGTCCTGGGAGTTTGGGAATGGTCAATGCGTACTGGCTTCAACTTTAAGCCACCTGTTGAATTAGCACCTAACAAGAGTCAGCTTATTCTTTGAAATCAGGCAGACTTCTCTCTAGCTATGAAAGTCCTGAATGCCACCTTCTTCCAATACAAGGATGTTCTATCTATGTTGAAAATTTGTTGTTTAATATAGCTACCTCCATCAATTATGTTAGTTCTTCTGGATAATTTTCTGTAGCTTCTACATCAGCGCCTGTTGCTTCACCTTGTACTTTCATGTTACGTACAAGGCTTCTTTCCTTAAACCTCAGTAACCAACCTTTTCCAGCGTCAAACTTTTCTTCTGCAGCTTCCTCACTTCTCTCAGCCTTCATAGAATTGAGCAGAATTGGGGCGTTGCTCTGGATTAGGTTTTGGCTTAAGGGAATGTTGTAGCTGGGTTGATCTATCCAGACCAATAAAAGTTTCTCTATATCAGCTATAAGGCCGTTTTGTTTTATCATTCATGCATTTACTGGAGTAGCACTTTTCATTTCCTTCAAGAACTTTCCTTGTGCATCCATACTTTGCTGTTTTGTGCAAGAGGCCTACCTTGGCTTTCAAAATGCCTTCCTCACAAATTTAATCATTTCTAGCTTTTGATTTAAAGCAACAAATGTGTGACTCTTCCTTTCACTTGAACACTTAGAGGCCACTGTAGAATTATTAATCGGCCTAATTTCAATATTGTTGTGTCTCAGGGAATTGGAAGGCCTGAGGACAGGGAGAGAGATGGGGGTCAGTAGAACAGTCAGAACACATACAACCTTTATCAAATAAATTTGCTGTCTTATATGGGTTTGGTGCCCCGAAACAATTACAATAGTAACATCAAAGATTAACAACTGATCACAGATCACCATAATGGATATGATACTAATGAGAAAGCTTGAAATATTTCCAGGATTGCCAAAATGTGACACTGAGACACAAAGTAAGAACATGGTGTTGGAAAATGGTGCCAATAGACTTACTCGACACAGGGTTGCTGCAAACCTTCAATTTGTAAAAATTCAGTATCTGTGAAGCACAATAAAGCAAACTGCAATAAAATGAAGTATATCTGTGTGTTAAATATGCTCAAAGAGCTAAAGGAAAACAAGGAAACAAAGAAAGAAGGGATAGCAGGATAACACTAAAAGAACATTATGAGAATTTCAATAAAGAGACAGAAACTATAAAAATGAACCAAACAGAAATACTGGAATTGAAGACCACAATAACCAAAATAGAAAAAGTCCCTAGGGGTGTTCAACAGGAGATATGAGCTAGTAGATGAAAGAATTAGTAATCTTGAAGATAAGACAGTTAAAATTATTCAGTCTGAGAAGCAGTAGGAAATAAGAATGAAAAAAATTGAAAAGAGCCTAAGAGACCTGTGGGACATAAATCAAATGCACCTATGAACAGATGATGGGAGTCACAGAAGGAGAAATGGGTGAAACAGGCAGAAGGAATATTTGAAGAAATAAGTTTGGAAAACTTCCCAAATTTAAAGACAGGCTTGAATATAACATCCAAGAAGCTCAACCAACTCTAAGAAGGATAAAATCGAAGAATCTATGCCTAGTCACATTATAAAAGAGAATCCTGAAAGACCTAAATATATGATATAAAAGTATAAAAGTCCTAGAAGAAAACATAGGGGACCATCTTCAGGTCCTTTGTGTTAGGTAATGGATTCTTAAGACTTTACACCAAACGCATGAGTAGCAACAACACAAAAGGATAAATAGAACTTCATCAAAATTGAAAACATTTGTGCATCAAAGGATACTATCAAGAAAGTGAAAAAACAGGGCAGGCCACAGTGGCTCAGCAGGCAAGAATGCTTGCCTGCCATGCCAGAGGACCTGGGTTCGATTCCCGGTGCCTGCCCATGTATAAAAAAAAAAAAAGAAAGTGAAAAAACAACCTACAGAATCAGAGAAAATATTTGGAAATCAAATATCTGACAAGGGTTTAATATCCACAATATATAAAGAACTTTTACAACTGAACAACAAAAAGACAAACAATGCACTTAAAAATGGACTTTAATAGACATTTCTGCAATGCATTTTTACAAATGGCCAATAAGCACACGAAAAGATGCTCAACATCATTAGCCATTAGGGAAATGCAAATCAAAACCACAATGAGATTCTACTTCACAAATATTAGAATGGCTACTGAAAAAGTGGATAATAACAAGTGCTGGAGAATATGTGGAGAAATGTGAACACCCACTCATTGTTGGTGGGAATGTAAATGGTACAACCACTGTGGAAAACAGGGTGGCAGTTTTTCAGAATGTTAAGTATAGAATTACCATATGATCTGACAATTCTACTTCTAGGTATATACTCCAAAGAGTGGAAAGCAGGGACTTGAACAGATATGTGCACACTGACATTCACAGCAGTGTTATTCAAAATAACCAAAGGGTGGACGCAACCCATGCATCCATCAAAGGGTGAAAGGATAAACAAAATGTATTTACAAAAAATGGAGTATTATTCAGGTGCAAAAAGGAATGATGAGGTTGACATATCGTATTATATTGATAAACCTTGAAGATATGTGGAGTGAAATAAGGAAAAGGATAAATATCGTATGCTCTCACTTGCATGAAATCATTAGAATATGCAAATTCATAGTCAGAAATTAGAGCTCAGGTTACCAGGGCAGGGATTGGCTGGGGGAATGGTAATTAAGGTTTAATTAGAACAGTTTCTATTTGGCACGATGGAGTCATCACCACTGGATGGTGGTGGTGGTAGTACAACATTTTGAATGTAACTAACACCAGTGAATTATAAAGAAAGTGATTAAGAAGGGAAACTTTATGTTGCATATATGCTGCAACTAAAATAAAACTGAAAATGGAAAAAAAGTAAAGATAAAACAAAATAAAATTTCTTAGATGGCCTCCACCTACTGGGCATGGTTCTTTCTCTGCTGACCTATAGGAAGCAATTCTTTGAAGCTGGTTTGGGTGTCCTGTGAGCCTTCTTTTCCACTACTTAATTCCCCAGGTCTCTTCAGCAGCTCACACATTCTGCTTCCATCACCAATTTCTCTTTTGAAAAGAGATCCTGCTGATCAATACCCTGCAAGTCAGCAGGTGGTCCCAGCCTCTGAAAGCCTCAGCAATAGCTGGGCAGAGCCAGTTCCTGCCATGAGGAGGGGTCAACACCGCTCTCTGGGTTGCCTTCTCCCCTTCTTGCTGCAGGCCTGGGGGTCTGGCTGGAGGAAGGCACATACAGTCCAGTCAAGGGTCTGCCCCACCCCAATGCACCCCCAGTGAACCTTCCACCCATCCTTTACTAAGGGCCTGCTCCCTAAAGATTTGGCTTCCTAGCCACAGAAGGGGGCTGCAGCACAGGCATCTTTGCTATCCTTTGCTTCCCAAATTGGGATCCTGAAACCCCGAAGGATCAAGGTGCTGGAGGATGGGAGCCATACCACGCCACGGGAAAATGCACCCCCCGCCCCCGCCTTTCTAGAGCAATGCTGTCAAACAGACCTTTCTGCAATGATGGAAATGTTCTAAATCTATGCAGTCCAACAAGGTAACCAGCCACCAGAAGCTACCGAGAGCATGAAGTGACCCAGTGTGACCGAGGAACTGAATTTTAAATTTTATCTAATTAGAATGAATTAAAATTTTTTTTTTAAACATGGGCAGGCACCGGGGAATCGAATCTGGGTCTCTGGCACAGCAGGCAAGAACTCTGCCACTGCGCCACCATTGCCCACCTGGAATGAATTTAAATTTAAACAGCCACAGTGGCTGGCCACTAAGGTTCTGGGGGCAGTGCAGCTCCAGAGCATGGAGACTTGAAGGAAGACAGGCCTGGGTTCCACATTTTGAATCTACCACTCTTTCCCTGCATGATTCTGGGCAAGGGAGCCTCACGGAGTCTCAAGTGCCTCCCTGTGTTGAAGGGAGATGAACCCACTCCTGTCTCAAAGGGTGGTACAGCGTTGATCGAGAAGTACTTAGCACAGTTTTCAGCACACAGTAGGTGCTTGGTAAACACCAGTGTTCAGAGAAGCAGGCCCCAAGGGGATGGCAGCATGTGCCTTGAGCCCAGAAAGTGGAGGCTACAGCCAGGTCTTCCCTTCCCAGACACCTTCCTGGCATTTCCAGGAGCAGGTGCTGCCTCCACTCCTCTCTCAGACCTCAGCCACCAGTCTATGAGCTCACTCAGCACCCACTGAAAATGCTTCTGCAAAGATCTCAAACATCAATTCAATGCCCCCCCACCCCCGTCCTTCTCCTTGAGACCAGCCCGCGGCATCTGAAGGTATTTAAATCTGCCAACAGTCCCCTCACTGTCCTCCCTGCTTTCACCCTTGCCCTCCTATGGTCTATTCTCAGCAGGCTACACCGATTCTTTGCAAAGTGAGAAGATGCCACTCCTTGGCTCAACGTCCTGCCGTGTTCCCAATCTCACTCAGGGAAGTCAGCATCCTTGCCAGGGCACATAACACCCTGCATGATCTACCGTCCCTCCTGCTCCTCTCTCTTCTACTCTGCTCTAGCCTTGAGGCCTCTAGGCTGTTTCTCAAATGCTAAACACACTCCTGCCTCAGGGCCTCCAAACTTTCTGTTTCCCTTGCCTGGGTACTCTTTCCCCATATATGCCCTGGTTTCCTCTCTGACTTCATTCAGGCCTCTGCACAAGGCTGTTTCTTTCTTTTTTGTTTTAACTAATTTACTTATTAATTAAAAAAAAATTTAACAACAAATGAACAAAAACATTCTTAACATATGATCATTCCGTTCTACATATATAATCAGTAATTCACAGTATCATCGCATAGTTGCATATTCATCATCATGACCATTTCTTAGAACACTTGCATCAATTCAGAAAAAGAAATAAAAAGACAACAGAAAAAGAAATAAAACGAAACAGGAAAAAAAAAGATTATACATACTATACCTCTTACCCCTCCCTTTCATTGATCACTAGCATTTCAAACTAAATTTACTTTGACATTTGTTCCCCCATTATTTTTATTCCATATGTTCTACTCGTCTGTTGACAAGGTAGATAAGAGGAGCATCAGACACAAGGTTTTCACAATCACACAGTCACACTGTGAAAGCTATATCATTATACAATCATCAAGAAACATGGCTACTGGAACACAGCTCTACATTTTCAGGCAGTTCCCTCCAGCTTCTCCATTACATCTTGACCAACAAGGTGATATCTACTTAATGTGGAAGAATAACCTCCAGGATAACCTCTTGACTCTGTTTGGAATCTCTCAGCCATTGACACTTTGTCTCATTTCACTCTTCCCCCTTTTGGTTGAGGTTTTCTCAATCCCTTGATGCTGTCTCAGCTCATTTTAGGATTTCGGTCCCATGTTGCCAGGAAGGTCCACACCCCTGGGAGTCATGTCCCACGTAGAGAGGGGGAGGGTGGTGAGTTTGCTTGTTGTGTTGGCTGGAGAGAGAGGCCACATCTGAGCAACGAAAGAGGCTCTCTTGGGAGTGATTCTTAGGCCTAATTTTAAGTAGACTTGACCTATCCTTTGTGGGGTTAAGTTTCATATGAACAAACCCCAAGACTGGGGGCTCAGTACAAGGCTGTTTCTGATTTTTGCAGCAATGCCCTGCTCTTCCTTGCTAATTTTTGGCCCCCATCCTGGTTTATTAATCTTTACAGCCCTTCTTGCTATCTGACATATTGTACATTTACTTTCCTTTAATAAAATCTGTTTTCCGCCAATAGAATAAACACCCCAGGAGAGAAGAGGTGTTGCTTTGGTTACAGCTGTGTTTGTCCCAGATCCTACATCAGCACAATATAGTGGGTTGAATGGGTCAATTACCTTCTGCCCTCTATTTGTTCAACCAAATGCTACCATGAGCTAGGCTCTGGGGGTCTGACCATGACAGATAAGTCTGTAGTCATGGAGCCTCTGGTCAAGAGGGGAAGATGGGCAGCCAAGAAGAATTACACAAGTAAACAAGCGTTTGTGAAAATGGGGATGTTATAAAAAGGAAGTAACTGGTACAGTGACAATGTATAGCATGGGACTTGAAAACTTAGATTGGACAAAGAGGGATTTTCTGAGGGGCTGACATTTAAACTGAGACTTGAAAGATGAGCAAGACTGGCCAGGGCAAGAGCCTTTCAAGGAGAAGGCACAGCATGAGTGATGGACCTGAGCACAGGCTACTGGAGGGACACAGGGGTGGAGGGGTCAGTGCGGAAGGATCGAGCGATGGTAGAAGAGAAGAGCGTGGGTTTATGGGGCTCAGACTCATTAAGGAGTCGGGTGTGCATGCTCTGAGCAAGTCAGAAGGGGTTTTCATTTGGGGTGGGGGAGCTGAGACAATACTCTCCCCTTCTACTGCCTCTTGGTCCAGCGATCTGAGTCTTCATTCCCAGTTCTGGCTGCTGCTCCTTGGTTTTCTCTGCTGGTACCCCTCTTCTCCCCATCTGTACACATGCCCAGCCCCCTCTTACTCAGTGAGCTCATTTTCTCTGCTAGACCTCCTTGCTGTGCCTGCAGCCTGAGTACTAGGCCCCCAGGCTCCCACACTCAAACTTCCTCACCTTCTCCTGCCTGAACCAACCTCCTAGCCTGGTTGTATATAGTCATTGGTGGCCCACCATTCTCCCTGTGACATGCTTGGAAGGCTGGAGCAAGGCGCAGTGGCAGCGCCACCAACTGCTCCTCCCCCTTCAAGCCACTAGAGCTTCCAAATCTGTCCAATTGGTGACTGGCAGCAAATGACTCTCTGAGCCTCAGTCTCTCCTCTGTTTAATGGGGGAAAATAATACCTACTGTTTAAGATTGGGAGAGTTCAACACAGTGATGTCTGCACAGAGCCTTGCACAAAGCTCAGTCTTCAGTAAATGTTGTTAAAAGCACCCTCCTTCCCTGCAATCTCTCATGGCTATGCATCCCTGATTGTCCTGTGCGTGGTTTCCATGAGCTAAAATGGGCACTGAATCCCACCTCTCCTTCTTAGTAGATAAACTCTTCTTCCTTCAGATACGTCTCCTTACTGCTTCATTCAACAAGAGTTTATTGAGCCCTTACCAGACCCATGGCACAGAAAGACATAGAAGACCTCATGCCTGACCTTAAGAAGGTTGAAATCTAAGTTAAGATAGATCCACTGGGTATGGGAAAAGAGATTTCATACATCGACTTCGGTATCAGATCTGTTGCCCTGGTTTTGCCTCTTCCACTCATTTAGCCTCCCTGGGTTTCGATCTCCTTACATGTAAAACAGGAAAGAAAATACTAGCATCATAGGACTGATGTGCAGATTAAACACTATAATGCATGGCACTCCCCTCTGCAAGACTCTCCCCCTACTCAATTCCTGCACAGTGTCTTACATCACCCATGCTGGAGACTCATTTTTATCATAAAGACAAATAAATGTAATAGATAACAGTGGGTGAAGACCTAAATGCTTTTATAAATTAATGGTTTACTTGCTTCTGCCTCCCTTTTGGGGGTGGAGTGGGGGTGGGGCAGACAATGGTAAATATCTATTGAATGGACTCAGAAATGAGGTGCTATGGGAGAGGTCCACAGGGCCCCTAAGAAGGAAGCGACCTTTGAGGGCATGGTCTCCCCCTCCCGGGCATCCCAGCCCACTTGACCACATTCTGATTGTCATCACCTGTTTGTGCAACACCCCACCACTGTGAGCTCTCTTCAACACTGCGGCTATCACTTCCTCCTAAGTTCAGGCTGCACGAGGGCGGGACCCCAATACTAGACAGGACCCCACTCCTGCCTATGTTATCTCACCTCTTCTTCGAGAGATCCTTCCACACCCGCCCGGACTTCGGCTTCCCCTTCGGAATCATCGGAACCATCTCCTTCTCCTCCTTTTTCAGTTTCTTGGATGCTGGAGCGTGGGCTGAAGAACCTCCTGGCTTCTCTGCCCCGAGGTCGCCTGTCACGGTGTTCCCTAACGGGAGTGGTTTGCTAGATTGGTGGTGATCACAGGGGAAGTCGGGTGATTGAGGTGTCAGCTCCTGGAGTGGCTGCGACGGCTCCGGACTTGGCGCTGGCTGACCCGGGTAAGGCTCTGGTGATCCTGGGCCCGGCTGCAGCCGATGTCGGGGAGACCCCGGGGCTGACTCTTCCTTACTCTGGGCTAACTCCGGGTCCGCTTCTCTCTGGCCCTGGGAGAACCTTGATGACTCCCCATTTGTTGTTAGCAGACGCCGGGAGGAACCCGGATCCTCCTCTGGCTGCCTTCGGGGAGACCCCAGGCCTGCACTCTGCCGGAGACTGGGCGACCCGGGGCTGGTCTCCGGCTGACATCCGGGGGAGGCCAGGCCCGGGGGCCGCCCACTCGGAGGAGACCCGGACTCCCTTGTTTCCTCTGGGTGCGGCTCGAATGCCAGAAGAGCCCGTCGCGCCCGTAAAACCGAAGGAGCGCTCTCGGGGGCTTCAGGCTTTAGGCCTTCCAGCCGCCGGCTGCGCCTCAGCGGCGTATCCATTGCCTAAAAGTTTCCAAGTCCGAGCACACGTGCAGACGCCGTCGCTTCTGGGACAACCGGCGCCCTCCTATGACGTCAGAGCCGTCCCGTCAGTACCCGCGGGCGGAGTACCTGTCGCGGGGGAAGCCATATTGGTGAGGGGCGGAGAGGCGGGGTTGACGGCCTGGGGAGGAGGGGCTGGGCTGGGCTTCTCGGACGCATGCGCAGTAGGCTTTGCGATCCTTTCCTGGAGAGCATCCAGACAGGGCGAAGGGCCAGAGACCCGTTTTCGGGAGAGAAACGGGTCGACAAAGGTCCAGAGAGGAAATTTGGTGGCTAACTCACTTCCTCTAGTTGGGCAAGGATCCTGCCCTCTTCGGGCCTTAGTTTTCTCATTTGTACTATGGCTGCTGTTGCACTAGCTTAGTGCATCTAGAACGAGCCTGCCCGAGTCCTCCTAAGTGCCAGAACGAATACTACCTGGGGAGTCTGGGAATGGAAAATGCCTTGTCTTGAGTTATTTGTTATATATTCAAACACGTGCTTATGTATAAAATCTATAGCTCTCCATTTCAGCGCTGTCAACATTTATGGGTGAAATTGAGGCTCCGTGAGATGCGCCACCTTTGTCCTTTGGCAGACAATGGGTCCTCACCCACACTGCGTGCTTTTGGGGATCCCTTCTCCTGCCCCCAGTTTGAGAAACATGGGCTGGATCATCTCCAAGCTCAGTTTCACCTGGGATGGTGGTTTTTGCCCCTGTGTGTGAACCTCCTCCTCCCTTTGCCAGGGTCTTGCTTGCTTTCCTATAATCACCTACAGATGTACTTTGTTCACAAAACTCATTGGGACCCTCACCGGAGAACAGGCTTTGCCTAGAGGAGACTTTTCTCTGTGCCCCTTTGCATGAGACCCAGGTGGGAGCTTTGTTTCACTCCTTGCAGTCTTCTTTCTTAAGCACATCTTGAGGTATCCCACCTGTCTCCCAGCTATTTGCCAGCCTTATCCTCAGAACTGCCTGGGAGTGGCCCTCAGGGATTCCAGGGTCCCTGCCTGTCCCTGGCCTCTTTTAGAAGTCACTGTTTCTCCAGCTGAGGGTTTGTGAGAGGGCCTGGGAAGTTGTCCAAGGAGATTCTGGGGCAGAGGAGGCAGGATAGGGCCGATAGCTATGGCTCAGCCCAGCCCTTGCTCATTGAGTCATTCTGGTGTTCTTGGAGTAGGAGCGAGATTGGGGGGCCAAGGTATCTGGGATGGGACGACCGCGGCTCAAGGAGCAGGGGTAGAGGAGGAAGACTCGGACAAAGTTTCCTGGAGGATGGAGAGGTAGCTTGAGGATCCTTTAACAACTTTCACCCCTCTGTCAGTGCTCTACAGTTTCCAAAAAGCATCCTTCTGAGTTCAGCCCAACTCCCCATAGGGAAGGCGATGGCACTGCTTCTGTGCCATCTCTCCAGGTCATCAGAAGTGGTTGCACACTTGTGTTGTTATGCATCATTCCGTCAATCCTTGCCTTCTTGGCCCCACTCAGAGGCTCTGTCAGCAGGCTCACGGCCCTCAAATTCTGGAGCCAAGGAGAACCCTGCAGGAGGTTCCGGCTCCCCACTGCAGAAGCAGCTCGGACACTTCCTCATCCAGCTGTTGGAGGAACCAGTTCCATTCCATTCCACACATTCCCTGCCTGCGGAGATTTGAATGACTGGGCACACAAACGCCACCCGACATGCAGTACCAGGACCATTGCAGGAGGTTGTGCTCCACCCCACTGTTACTTCCCTGCTCCCAGCGCCCCCCCCTTGCCTCTCCCCGCCTCGTAGGCTCCTGTGTCCATCTGGAGAAACTGTTTTCAAATGCCGATTGGACCAAGTCCCAGTTCTGGTTAAAATACTTCAGAGTGGAAACTTGGGTTCCCACCAGGATGGTGTGAGAGAGGGAGGTGTTTTTCAGACCAGAGTCCTTTGGGTGCTTAATCAGTCTAGATAGTAAGCTAATTTTGGCCCAGAACCCTCCACTCCCCTGAAGAACTCAGTGCATCACAGACCCAGGGGAATCTCTGGATATTCCAGAGAAGCTGGGTGTGGCAGTTGCTGTGGGAACCTTGTTTCCTTATGCTCTGTTTATTTTCTACTGTGAACATGTCAGCTTCCTGGCCCTTGGCTGGGGTGATGCTGAGAGGGTTGTCTTCAGTCCCCTGGAGACCCCCAGCTGGATTAAACCTCACTTGCCCACGAAGGTAATCAGGTCATTAATGAACCCCTGTTTTTGGCCTCCTTTCCTTCCCCATCTCATTCCCCCACTCCCTTCTATGTGCTTCCTGGGATCCCTTTCAGAACAGAATTTTCAGAAACCCTTATCAGAATCAGCTTCTGGAGGAACCCACTGGAAAACATGGGGGAAGCTGCTACTGCTAACTAGCAATTACTGAGCCAGGCGTTCTTTCAAGTGCCTACATGCACACACCCATTTAATCCCCTTACCATCCTACGAAGCTGGACCTGTTGTGATTACTACCATTTTACAGAGACACAGAGAGGCTGGGACACTTGGAAAGGTCACACAGCTAATAAGTAGGGGGCTGTGGGTAGGGTTGGATCCTAACCTAAGTGGGCTGATTTCAAAGTCACAACACTCAGGAGTCAATTTCCCCCATTATCCTGGTAAGGGCGTGGAGGCGCTGAAGGCTAAGGTACTTGCCCAAAGTCACCCAGCTAGCATATCAAGGAGATGGGATGATGTTTCCCGAGCCTGACGCTTAACTGCCTGGTAGAACTGGCCCTCAGGGGGCCCTGGCTTGCTGGTCCTGACACAGACCCTGGCCTGTAGCACCACGAGCCGGCCGTGACCCCGTGGGCGCATGCCATGCAAAGTGTATTGAGTCAGTGAGGGTGAGCCCGGCCCTATTTCTGTAACCTGAGATCTGCTGACTGAGGGAGATCCTGCATTCATAGAGGGACCCAAGATATGCATCAGACCATTTGGCTTTGAGCCGTGGGTCCTCCCCCCAGCCAAGGGGTGCTGCAGTCGAGAGGGTTTGCCAGGCCCCAGGTGGCAGAGATCTGCATCCCAGAAGTCCCTCACTTATCACCCAGGATCAGAGATGGGCTGGGCAAGGCCCCCCTCCACCATCAGAAGCACTAAGTGAGTGCTTACTATGTGCCGGGTGATTCCCATTATCGCCCCTTTTAACCCCCGCGCAGGTCAGCCTCCTGAGAGTGATTGTCAGCCCCACTGTTTGCTGAGTGAGTGAATGGGCCCTCACTGCAAACCTGAACAGCCAGGAGAGGTTGACTGCTTGTGCAAGGTGACCCGAGGAAAGGGTGGCAGGGTCAGGACTGGAACTCAGGGCTTTCTGACTCCAGAGCCCAAGCTCTTAACCTCCGCCTCCACTGGGCCCAGGATTGGGAGAAGGGAGCTGAGGACGTGGAAGGACTTCCTCAGTCTTGGGTGCCTCTGGCAGCTGGGATGAAGCTGAGCATGGCTGCAGGTGAGGGCAAAGGCCCTGTCAGAAGGAGGCACCGCTGGGGTCGGGCTGACAGGGGCCACTCTTCATTGGGCCACTCAGATATCTCTGAAATAATTGAAGACTGTTTTCCTGTGGCTTCCCTGGAGGTTTCCATCCAGGCTGAATGAATGTCTCATGCTTCTCCAGCTGTCCCTCCCACCACCGGGCAAATCTTTGGAAAGACCCTTTCAGAACGTGGTGCCCAGGTTTTCCTGTCCCACAGACAGCCGAGCGGATTTGTCACCTGCCCATTCGATGACCCTTATTAGTGTGGCCGGGTCCCCTAACTGCTTCCAGGCAACAAACCACCTTGGGGATATCCAAGTGAAACACTCCATCTGGTTCCAGCTGCTGCCAAGCTGTTTCTGACACCCTTTGCCCTCTGATCCTGTTCATAGGTGATTGCCTTTTTTTTTTTGGACAGATGCAGGATTTCCCATTTGCCCCTGTTCTATTTAGCGCTCTCTGGGGGCCCAGCTCTCCCCCTCTGATATCTGCTGGCTCGTTCTCCTCCATGTGCCTGAGCAGCCACTTCGGGCTACTTTGAATCAGTCCCGGCTGAGAACGTGCAGCAGGACAAGGGTTATCGTGGAAGTTCTCATCTTGAAGGATTATCTGGGAGGTTCATCTTTTCTGTACATTCCTTGCAGCTCACAGTGAGTTTCACATCCTCCAGGGGAGGGGAAGAGACCTCGGGGGGGGGGGGGGAGGATAGGAGTGGTTCCCGGGGTCCCGTGTGTGAGGCGTTGCCAGCACGCAGAGAAGCTGAGTGGATCGAGAAGGGTCCTCTTTGCCAAGCTCTCGAATACGAGTATATATGCTGCTTGCTCAGGGCTGAGGAGATCAAAGCTTAATTCCTGATACTCTGGCTGTGTCTGCAGGTTTCACTGAAACAGAAAGGGGGAAGTCCTGCTTCTCCTGGTGAAGACAAGCCCTCCTCTACCTCCTCAGCCCTTCACCAGCCTCTACGGCATGTTCTGCAGAGGAAGGGGTGCGGGTGGGTTGGGGGAAGTCCTTTTAAAACGGTGGGAAAGCAACACCTGTGCCGGATGCGCAGCATATGGCCCCAACACCTGTGCCTGTGTGTGGTGGCTCAGGTCCCATCTCAGCTTCACCCCCGACCTGTACAATTACCGTGTTTCTTGAACATTAGTGAGCATCAGAATCACGTGCGGGCCTTGTTAAAATGCAGATTCCTGGGCCTCACCCCATGAAATTATGATTCGGCAGGTCTGACCTGGGGCCACGAATTTTGTTTCTAACAAGCTCCCGGTCAGTGCTGTTACTCTGGTCCCCGAACTCCACTTTGACTCATGAGAGGGAACACAGCAGTGCATAAACAGCTTTCCTTCTTTGCATCCTATCCAGGCCAGTGGCTGGGTTCATTGCCATCCTATCATGTGTTTATTCACTGAGTATTTAGTACAGTATCTAGAGGTACAGCAAAGGATGGGGCAGCCAAGGTCCCCGCATTGATGGAACTTAGATTGCATGGGGGATCCAGATATCAAAAACATTTGAATCTCAAAGCCATCCTTCGAGGAAGGCTGAGCAGGAATTATTTGCCTGATTTTACAGGTCAGCGTCATGGAGAGGCTACCTGACTTGCTGAAAGTTGCATAGATGTTATATGGAAAAGCCAGAACTCATCTCGGACCGCTGATTCCCAGCCTCTGGCTGTGAGCCATCGCAGCTTCATGGGATTGGATTTAGATGGGAGAGCTACTGCCCCTGGAAGCATGTTCCCAATGGGTGACAGCTGGGGACTTCAGCTTTATGCACTGTGGGAGAGAAAGACAGACAGACAGGCACACCCATACTCACCCACACACCCACACCCACGGACTCTCAGTTCCTAAGACCTGGATAGTAGGAGAGTTTCACAGTTCCTTCCTTCCCCTCCCTTTCTCTCTGTTTACTTATCCCTCTCCTCTCATTTCCCCTGGCATTTGGCTTCTCTCTAGCTCTGCCCCTTCCACAGTGTGGATATTCCACAGTGCAGTATCTGCTCGAGGGAGGGTTGTCACTTTCAACCAGTGTGACAGCCTCATCTCCATGGAAACTGGGGAGGCTGTGCTTTACTGATCTAGGAGGAGCTCTCCAGGAACAAATTATGAGGCCCCTTCCCTGAAGCATGGACCAACTCGGTCCCTGGTTTATTATTGGTGAGGCTTGCTGACCGTAGCAAAACCTCTGCTTTCTGCACCCACGCACACTCCAACAGTGGCTCTACCCCAATTTGACTAAGCTCAGTCCAGGAACTTCAGGTCGGCGAGATGAGATTCCCCCTGAGCCAACAGTCTTGCTTTCTCTGTTCCTCTCATGGAGTCTCCAGAACCTCAAGCTTCTCAGGTGCTACCTTCAAACCCCTGCCCTCGGATCCTCCTTCCAAAATCTCTAATACCACGCATGGTTCATTCTACCACAGGTCATTTGTCCCCAAAAGGACCATTCCTATGTTCACGTATAGCATATTCTGCTAAGTGTTAAAGGACATAAAAGTTACAGCAATATCGATGGCGAATAAATTTTTGTTGCCATGGATTAAAAAAACCACACGCAAAAATGTCTTGATTCCACTGGTATTTTAATGGCAGAAATTGTGTTCGGAGTAGCCACCTCTTAGGGAGCGTTTTTGCAGGTGTTAGCTCAGAAGGAAGTTATTGCTGCTGTGCTGGTTTTCAGAAGTAAAACCAGAAGTAAAAATGCAGCTGGTAAGAGGCAGACAGGGGGTTTGAATCCAGGACTCTGTTTCCAAAGTATGTGCTTCCATCCACTCCTCCCTGCCTTCCTGGTTAGGCACTTGACCTGAATGAAGAGTAAATCCATTCAGTAGCCCAGGCCTAAATTTCTAGTCTTGCTTGAACAATCAGCCGCAGGCGGAAATTCCCGCCACCGAGCGAGTGCTAGAAATCTACCCAAGGGTTATTCTGCTGCTGTTTTATTTTCTGTTCAAAATAAAATGTTAGATAACATTCAGATAGGATAGCTCTCTGCTTGAGTGTTTTTAGTTCTCTACTGATGAGATAAGTCTGAGTAGATCTAAACAACCTGCTTTTTTTTTTTCTTTCTTTTAATCAGATGCTCTAGAAGATGTGGCAGATTGCATTTTCCAAAGCGGCTGCAACGCTATCTCCCATTCATCTGCTCTACTTACAGAGTGCCCTTGACACTCTTCCCTTCAGTGTTGGGATCCCCTCAAGGTCCAGAGATGGACCTTCGTGATTGACCCAACCCAAAGGGTATGGCAGAACTGTTGCTGTGTGATTTCTGATCACAAAAAGGCCACCTGTGTCTGCCTGGCTCTCTGCAGATGCTCATTCTTGGAACCCAGCAGAGGAGACCCAACCATCCCCAGCAGAGGACACCCAACCATCCCACATGGAGAGGCTGGTGAAGATGTTCGAGCTTGCCGCATGCATCACCCACTAGGCATGAGGGAAGAAGCTTCCAGAAGGCTCTAGCCAGGTTATTCCCAGGTTCCAGTCTTCTCAGCAGAGGCCTCAGACACTCCCTCCCTGCTATGGCCTGTCCATGTTTCTGCCCCACAGACCCTGTGATCATAATGAAAATGGTTGTTCGATGCCACTAAATTTTGGGGTCATTTGTTACTCAGCACTAGTAACTTGGATGGAAGGGTTTTGCCCATAATCAGGTGTGTCTGTCACGGGGGATGTCTTCTTCTGGTCTGTTTTTGCAACCTCTCCTGGGGTAGGTGGGCTAGGCAAGGATGGAAGCCAAAGCTCCATTACTTCCTTAGAGGCGGATTCATTAGAGCCCTTCCTTGTTCTTTAGCCACAATATATTTTATTGTTAACTTGTTTATTGTTTATCTCCCTCTGGCCCCCACTAGAATGTCAATTCTGGAAGGATAGATTTCTTTTTCTTATTTGAGAAATTATAGGTTTACAGAAAAACCGTGTGGAAAATACAGAGTCCCATATAATTCCCACTTGCACACAGTCTTTCCTATTATCAGCATTAGTAGGGCACTTTTGTTACAATTGATGAAAAAATATTATTATAATTATGCTATTAACTATAGATTGTACTTTACATTAGGGCTCATTGTTTGTGTTGTACATTCCTATGGTTTAAAAAAAAATTATTCTAGTAACATATATGCCACCTAAAATTTCCCCTTTTAACTACATTCAAATATATAATTCTGTTGTGTTACTAAAATACTAAAACTTTGTCATCAGTCCAAAGAAACTCAATACCAATTAAGCATGAATTCTCCTTTCCCTACTCCCAAAACAGCCCCTTGATTCTAGTTTCTGACTCTATGAATTTGCTTATTCTAATTCTTTCATATCAATGAGATCGTACAGAATTTGTCCTTTTGTGCCTGGTTTATTTCACTCAGCTTGATGCTATCAAGATTCATCCATGCTGTCACGTGCATCAATATCATCTTCGTTCCTTTTCACAGCTGAATAATATTCCATTGTAAGCATACACCACATTTTGCTTATCCACTCATCTGTTGATGGACACTTGGCTTGCTTCCATCCATTGGCAATTGTGAATAAGGCTGTTCTGAACATCTGTGTGCAAATACCTGTTTGAGTTCTGCTCTCAACTATTTTGTGTATATACTAGAAATGGGATTGGCAGGTCATATACTAATTCTATACTTAATTTTCTAAGGAACTGCCAAACTGCTTTCCATGGCAGAGAGGACAGGAGTTTATTATTTTTTTTAATCTGCTTTGTTGCTGTATTCCCAAAGCCTACATAAGTACTTGATACTTAGTAGTTGCCCAATAAATAATTGTTGACTGACTGAATGAAGAGCCACTATCAAGTGATCACAAGATTGTACAACATTTCCTCATGAGAATTTCGTTATTCCTATCATGTTCTAATTATGACAATGTAAAATTATCTTTTGGACAAAGGTGAGCTAAGATTGTGGTGGGAATTTCTCCAGTATAATAGTTGAGTCCCAGCTTTTTCTTGGAATAAAAAAAAATTTTTTTTTTATTATCATTAAATATATGATGAGTATCAGGGAATTTCAGGTCTATACTGGGGAATTTGCAAAGGAGTTCGTTCATGCATTAACTCTCTAAAAAGATTTAGGATCAGTCAATGAATAAGATTTAGGATCAGTCAGTGTAAAAGAATGGATTCAGGCAACTTTTCCGTGTTGCCTGGCTTGTGCTGGGTATCACAGGGACCACAAAGAAGTATAAGAAGCTACTGCTGTCCTCAAACTAGGTTGAGTCCAGCTGGGGAGATGAGTCTGAAGTCTGTGACATAACCAGCCAGATAAGGCAAATTAGACCCAATAGCAAAATCAATAGTGTTTTATAAGCTGAGGTTTCTAAGGGTGAGGGAGTATCAGGGAGGACTTCCTGGAGGAGGCACGCTGGGAGGGACGAAGGGCTGGCAAGGTGGTCAGCTTCCCAGGGTACTGATACTCAAGAAGACTAAAACACTGCAAGAATTCATTAGAAATCTGCTGTCAGTTAACTCAAGTTTCTACCTTCAGATCCTCACATAACAGGTGGAAAGGGAATTAGCATCCCTTTTGCCAGAATAGATAATGCCTTTAAAGAGAAAGTAGAACTCCTTCTTCCCAGCCCCCACCTACCTCTGTGGGATATTATTATGATACGGGTTGCAAGTTGCTACACCCACTAGCTTTGAGACCAGTCAGCTGTCGACCCCTGGATTGGGCATTATTGACAGCCCAGATTCTGAAACCACATCATGCACTGCAAAAAGGGAGGTTTACCTAGAATGTAATTTGCAAGCCTTTAACATGTGTTCTAGTTTGCTAGCTGCCGGAATGCAATATTCCAGAAACAGAATGGCTTTTGAGAAAGGGGAATTTAAAAAGTTGCTAGTTTACAGCTCTAAGGCTGAGAAAATGTCCCAATTAAAGCCAGGCTATAAAAATGTCCAATCTAAGGCATCAGGGAAAGATACCTTGGTTCAAGAGGGCCGACGAAGATCAGGATTCCTCTCTCAACTGGGAAGGCACATGGCGAATGTGGCAACGGTCTGCTAGCTTTCTCTCTTTGCTTCTTGTTTCATGAAGCTCTCCTGGGGACGTATTCCTTCTTCATCTCCAAAAGTCTCTGACAGCGTGAGTTCCCTGCTTCTTGGCTCTCATCATTCTGTTGTGGTCCTGCCTCTCTCTCCTCGTTTGCAAAAGGAACTCTCTCCAAAATGTCTCCTCTTTTATAGGATTCCAGTATACTAAACAAGACCCATCTGTAATGCGTGGAGACACATCTCCATCTAATCAAGTTAATACCCACAACTGATTGAGTCACCTCTCTGTGGAGATAAACTAATCAGGTTTCCAGCTTATGGCACTGGGATTAGAAGAAACTGTTGCTCCCACAAGATTGATTAAGATTCAAACATGGCTTTTCTAGATCCTTTCGAACCAGCACAACATGTCTCCAAAAAGTTGTCTGATTGCAGGGCAGAGGCGGGTAGAGGGGAGGGGAGTGACAACAGAAAAAATGACAACTGCAGAAAAGTAAACAGTGAGCTGCAGAAAAGCAAGCGTTAAACATAGTCAAAATAAGGCTCTCCGCTCCCCCAGTAAGTCACCTCTGCTGTTTGCAAACGAGGGTGAGTAATTCTCAGTCATGAGTAGGGGAAGTGCTGTAAAGGAAAGACACCAAATAAATTATTAATAGGTGATGTGTTCATCTTTGAACACAGGGTAAGAGGGTCACAATTTTTATTCGTGGGAGAATGTTTTTTTCCCCCATTCTCACCAAGTTAACATCAGGCAAATACTGGCAGATAATCAATTTGAAAGGTGGCCAGATTTTTAGTCTGTCCTGGGTACCCAGGGGTTTCTGCCCTGCCCTGCAGGAAGGATTTGTGCCGGTCACATATTTCTCTTGGTGCCATAATACTAATAATAGACGTGGGGCAATTTTAGAATTTCCCACAGACCACAGCTGGAGGAGTGGGGGCATTGGTAGAACTGCCCAAGAAAGCACCAACTTGGTGACTCTGTTCCAGTACTCTTATGCTGTTCCCTTCTTGACCAACTCTGTTCCAGGCTGTAAATAAGCAGCCGTGAGCAGAGCTGACTTTACTGGGCACAGTAGCCTCAGCCGGTGCCAGTGAATATCTGCGACTGTTCCCACCTGGCCATAACTTCTGCCAGCTCAGGGCAGGTGCCCACGTTTGGTGCTTAATGCCACATCTCCACCTGGTGGCCTCTTGTCACATGTCCCTAGGACTGCCTGTCTGCAGAGAGTAGCTTTCCTGGGGGTCTATAATGACCATAGGGTTTATTGCCCAAATGGGAGCTTTTGTCTGGATGGGACACGAGGACCAAAGGTACAAACTAGGGTTGTGTCCTTAGAAGAAGAGGAGGGGGCGTCAGAGAGTGACATGCTGCAGCTGCAAACCAACGGCTGCCAATGCTTGCTGGCAAACACCAGGAGCTAGAAGAGGTCAGGAGGAATTTCCCCCGAAAGGTTGCAGTGGGAGCATGGCCCTGCCAACCCCTTGATTTCAGCCTTTCAGCCTCTATCCCCTGGAGGGTGATAATGCATTTAGCAGCCCCGGGCCACTGGTATACCTGGAGGTGACATTCCCACAGGGCCCTGTGATGTGTCCGGTGCACAGCAGTGCCAGTGCCACCGTGTTTCCCATGGGCATCATAGCACCCATCTCTGGGCGCCCTGTGCAGCCGTGTGTCTGTGCGAAGACAGTCATGCAGGGAATGGGGGTGGCGAGGCTGGGGAAGGGGTTCCATGGGCTCTGTGGCAGCCAGGGGGTGAGTTCGAATCTCACTGTTTTTTTGGACTCATGGGGTATCCTCGGGTAAAGCATTGAACCCCACTCATATATATATATGTGGAAAATAATGCATCGGGGGCTGCTGTGCAGGTTAAATGATGCTTATTGTACTTAGCACTATGCCAGGTGCAGCATGGTCCCCGCTGGGGAGATGCCAGTGGGATTTCTTTTGGCCTTGCAGGAAAAGGTGTGCTCACTGCACCCACCCCAGGGACCCTGTCGGTGCTTGACCCTGTCTGAAGTGGGTGGCCCACTCCCTCAAGATGTGGACATCTTTGGGAGAAAGAGCAAAAGAAACTTTCTCTCCCGCAGAAAGGTTACGGTAGAGAAAAAATTCGACCTGGCATGGAAGCATCCCGAAGTGGTCCACTGTCCCCACCCCCTACCCCTGCGGCTGCTTTTCTGTCAATTTCTTTGAACCTTTTTGGCTCACGTGGACTCACCTGCTCCTGCTACTTCGTCGTCTTCTTTTTTTTTTTTTACACCCCGCAAGACTGAGAATTTAATTTACGTTGTAAATCTGCCACTCGCGCAGTGAGGCTCTGTGTTTCAGAGATCTCAAGTCTGCGACCACAGGAAGTAAGATTTTCTTTCAGGGCACACAGGGAAACTTCTACATCATTCATATGGCACCAAAGTTTCA
Organism: Tamandua tetradactyla; assembly: GCF_023851605.1. Classification (NCBI taxonomy): domain Eukaryota; kingdom Metazoa; phylum Chordata; class Mammalia; order Pilosa; family Myrmecophagidae; genus Tamandua; species Tamandua tetradactyla. Next base: position 14,281,449 of record NC_135335.1, read on the forward strand.
AATTTGAAGCCTTCAGCCTATCCCTTTCCCTCCTCATTGTATTCAGTGTATTTAACAACAACCAGCTCACATCATTATACCTCTTAATTCTGCAAAACTCTGCAAATGTGTCAAAAACATTATCACCCAGAGCCTTGTCTCATATAAGCATTCGAGTCACAGGATCTATTGGGGATATTTTGATTTTCTCTTTTCCCAGCCCACCCCATGGACTGTCCGTGCTGTCTTGATTATTTGAAACAGCGTCATTAGTACCTCTGATTCTAGTCAGAGTAGGAAACCAATTGTAAAATCCATTTTTAAGAACCTGTTTCTCAAGAACTACTCCAGGTACCAAGCTGTGTTAGGGTTCCCTAGAGAAATAGAACAAACCTGCTCCTTTATTCACTCGCTGTATGTCTTCAGGTAAATTGGGTTATCTCAGCTTCAAGTACTTTTGTCTGTGAAACCAGAGTGATAAAACCTACTAGGCTTTTTTTCCCTCACAGGATTATGAGAGGAGGTGATAAAGTGACACACGTGCATTTGGTGGCTGGTAAATGTAACAGGTCTTGATTATGACCAAGGGGCGGCTGTCATTGGGGTGGGTGGGGTTGAACTTGGCACTTACACCCCTTCTGTTCTTTTATCCCCTCTTTTAAGGAGCCCTCTGCCTCCTACTGCAACAGGCCTAGGATGCATCAGAGGAGGATGGCTTCAGTGGTGGAAGTCCAGGCACCAGCAAAGGGCTTTCGGGGACACAGGTTGTATGTCCTTAGATTATGCAGGCGTCCACCGTTCTGGTTTCAGGTAAGGTGGGTCTTGCGGGGGGTCAGTTGACCAACTATGGTGCAGACTCCATTCAGAAAGGGGAAGGAGCTTATTAGGAGCTTTCCACGTGTGAGGCTCTTTCCTTGGGCTCTCTCAGTCCTTAGAGGGGGCACATGACAGAAGCATCAGCCCCATCTCAGAGAGTCAGAAGAAACGCAGGCTCAGAGATCTCCATAACTAGCCTGCTGGCCCAGCCCGGTGGCAGCATGGCTGAGGTTTTATGCTAGGTCTCTCCAGCCCCACAGCACTTCCTTTGTACCTTCTGCTAAGTCAGAAGACTCCTTCCTTAACCCACCTGAACCAAAGGAACTGTGGTCCTGCCCCCTGCTCCAGGGTCCCTCCTGTCTACTTGCTGAGCTCAGGCTGGGAAGCACTGACTTTTTTTTGACTTATGGTCTCTGTCCTTACCAGGCCATACAACATTTGGGCTCTGCCTATGGCATTTTGTTCTGTACTTTTACGAGTGGGTTTTTTTTTTAGCAGATATATATTTTTTATATATTTTTAAATACCAAAAAAACACAAAGAAAATGCAAACATTCCTATTTTGATCATTCTGCTCTACGTATATAATCAGTAATTCTCAATATCATCACATAGTTGCATATTCATCATCATAATAATTTCTTAGAACATTTGCATCTATTCAGAAAAATAAATAAAAAGAAGACAGAAAAAAAAAATTATACATACCATACCCCTTACCCCTCCCTTTTGTTGATCACTAGCATTTCAAACTAAATTTATTTTAACATTTGTTCCCCCTATTATTTATTTTTATTCCATATGTTCTACTCATCTATTGACAAGGTAGATAAAAGGAGCATCAGACACAAGGTTTTCACAATCACACAGTCACATTGTGAAAGCTATATCATTATTCAATCATCATCAAGAAACATGACTACTGGAACACAGCTCTACATTTTCAGGCAGTTCCCTCCAGCCTCTGCATTGCATCTTGAATAACAAGGTGATATCTACTTAATGCATAAGAATAACCTCCAGGATAACCTCTCGACTCTGTTTGGAATCTCTCAGCATGGACACTTTATTTTGTCTCATTTCACTCTTCCCCCTTAGGTTGAGAAGATTTTCTCAATCCCTTGATGCTGAGTCTCAGCTCATTCTAGGATTTCTATCCCACGTTGCCAGGAAGGTCCACACCCCTGGGAGTCATGTCCCACCTAGACAGGTGAGTTTGCTTGTTGTGTTGGCTGGAGAGAGAGGCCACATCTGAGCAACAAAAGAGGCTCTCTTTGGGATGACTTTTAGGCCTAATTTTAAGTAGGCTTGACCTATCCTTTGTGGGGGTAAGTTTTGTATGAACAAACCCCAAGACTTGGGGCTCAGCCTATAGCTTTGGTTGTCCACACTGCTTGTGAGAATATCAAGAATTCAACTTGGGGAAGTTGAGCTTTCCCCCGTTCTCACCATTCCCCGAAGGGGGCTTTGCAAATACTTTTCCACTCTCTGATAAAATCATGAGTGGGTATTTTGATTTCCTCCCTTCTCTTCCCTGAGGCCTGAAGAGAGGTCCTTCCTTCAGTTATCAAGAGGACATACTTGACCCTGAGCCTCAGTTATCAAGAGGACGCACTTGACCCTGAGCTGCAAAGGAGAACCGTGTCTCTTTGTGTGAAGGTGATTTATTGCAAGTGCACTTTGCATGTGTTCTGGTTAGTATATATACCAGAAATGGAACCACTTTTATAAAGGGGAATGCATTAAGTTCCAAGTTTACTGTTCTAAGGTCATGAAAACGTTCAAATGAAGGCACAAACAAGAGGTTACCTTCACTCAAGAAAGGCCGATGCAGCTTGGGATTTCTCTCTCAGCTGGGAGAGCACATGGTGACATCTGCTAGCTTTGTCTCTTGGATTCTTGTCTCATGAAGTTCCTCTGGTGGGTGTTTTCCTTCTTCATCTGTAAAGGTCTCTGGCTGCGTGGGCTCTGTAGCTTTTTCCAAAATGGTTCTCTCTTAAAGGGCTCCGTAAGCAACCCCACCTTGAACAGGTGGAGACACATCTCCATGGAAACCATCTCATCAAAAGTTACCGCCTACAATTAGGTGGGCTACTTCTCCACGGAAACAATAAAAAACATCCCACCCAGCAATACTGAATGAGGATTTAAAGAACTTGGCTTTTCTGAGGTACACAACAGATTCAAACCAGCACAGCAAGGAACTGGAGGAATCTTCCCCAAACCAGTTCAAAGTCGGGATGTGAGTTAGGTCTTTTATAGGGAAAAGAGAGTAGGGGTCAAAAACTAATGCCCACATGATTCATTCTTGTCAGGTCAGTGGTGACCTGGGATCTTTGTGAAGAGGGCACGAGCAATTTCTCAATCCAATGTTATCTCAAGCACATCTTGTTGTCCCATCTTCAGTGATTCGCTTTTGATATTGACTTGCATTCTTATGTGCAGGGTCTTCATGACTCTTTTCTTAGTTGATCCTCAGTAATGTCAAACTTTTGAGGGGGAAGTCACTAATTCACTAGGCCACAGGGTGTTGTTGATGCCTGTTATCTTATTTCTGTAAGCAGAACTGAGAAGTTCTGGTTAATGTGCTGGGAACTAAGTACAAAGAGTAGCTTGCTAAGCTCAGCTAGGGTTAGTATATTCTCCAGCTGTCACCTCTTCCTGACCTGGGAGGTCCCTGGGATGGGGGTGTCAAGTCTGCTGCCCACAGACGTTTGGGGCTGGAAGGGAGCCTGGAGTTTGATGTGCTCCCCCACCCCCCGCACTTCATTTTGCTTCCTTAGGTAGGGAAGGGGTGGGCAGAGAGGCCCAGGTGGGGCAGGGCTGAGGCCAACCCCTCAGGAAGCACAAGCAGTGCATTGCAAAGCTAGCAGGTGGGCCCACTCAGGGCCTTTTGGGCTGTACATTTCCTGTATTAGGGGACAGTTTCCAGCACCATGCAGGATAAGCAAGACCAACAAGTGTGACGAAAAATTGATTCTGTAGCTGGTTCTGCAGATTTCTTAGGGGGGTTCCTGCCAGATTTCCCCAGTTGGATCGCTAGCACCAGGCAACTGAGCTAGGGGTGTAAGGCATTTCCCCTCGGCTCATATTTATCCTACACTTCTGAAGCTCTTTAGCTCCATTATAAGTGGGGACACTGAGCCTTAGTCATAGGGGCACCAAACCTGGGCCTTTCTGCTGCACATCCTTGATCTTGGCTCCCAAGGCCTCCTGCCTTCTCTGGCTGGGCTCAGAAGCGGGAGGTTGGAAGAGCAGGACTTTGAAGCTGGCTCTGCCTCCTCCTGGCTGCGTGTGGCTTGGCTGAGCCCCTCCACCTATCAGACCTTAAAAGGGGCAAATGGTTCAGCTGCTCCCTCTAGCTTATTTGGTTCTCTCTGTACTCAGTTTCCCAACCTAGAGAATGAGGATAAGGGCAGGCAGCTGTCATTCCTCCATGGGGACTATTAGGAGCAAATGGCAATGGACAGGGCAAGACTTGGGAACCTGAGAAGGGTTGTGTGTGTTTGCTGTGAATTACCACCCCAATCTCACCGTTATTCCAGGGAACTCCTTGGAAGGGAGGATGTATCAACGATGGCTCTCCAGAGTAACCGAACCAACCTGATATGTGTGTGCATGTGTGTGTGTCTGTGTAAAGTGTTATTTTAAGGAATGGGCTTATGCAATGGTGGGATCTGGCAAGTCTGAAATCCATAGAGTCACCTCTAGTCAATGTGGAAACCTTGAGCCCAAAATCAGTAGGGGTGACCAGCAGGCTGGAAACTCAGAGTAGACGGTGGATTCTGGAGGCAAAATTTTTTCTTCTGAAGTCTTTTTTATTATTAATTTTTTTATTTTTTTAAAAATGCAAAAAAAAATCCCACCAAACACAAACATTCTAACTTTTGATCATTCTGTTCTACATATACAATCAGTAATTCACAATATCATCACATAGTTGCATATTCATCATCATGATCATTTCTTGGAAACTTTGCATCTATTCAGAAAAAGAAAAAAAAAAACGGAAAAAAATTCATACATACCATATCCCCCACCCCTCCCCCTCACCGATCACCAGCATTTCAATCTAAATTTATTTTAACATTTGTTCCCCCTATTATTCATCTTTAATCCATATGTTTTACTTGTCTGTTGATAAGGTAGATAAAAGGAGCATCAGACACAAAGTTTCACAATCACAACAGCAGTATACAATCATCTTCAAGAAACATGGCTACTGGAGCACAGCTCCACATATTCACGCAGTTGCCTCCAGGCTCTCCACTACATCTTGACTAACAAGGTGTTATCTATTTAATGCGTAAGAATAATCTCCAGATAACCTCTCACCTCTGTTTGGAAACTCTCAGCCATTGACACTTTATTTTGTCTCATTTCACTCTTCCCTCTTTTGGTCAAGATTTTCTCAATCCCTTGATGCTGAGTCTCAGCTCATTCTAGGATTTCTGTCCCACGTTGCCAGGAAGGTCCACACCCCTGGGAGTCATGTCCCACGTAGAGAGGAGTAGGGTGGTGAGATTGCTTGTTGTGTTGGCTGGAGAGAGAGAACACATCTGAGCAACAAAAGAGGTTCTCTTGGGGGTGACTCTTAGGCCTAATTTTAAGTAGGCTTGACCTATCCTTTGTGGGGTTAAGTTTCATATGAACAAACCCCAAGACTAGGGGCTCAGCCTATAGCTTTGGTTGTCCACACTGCTTGGAAATCACAGTTCTTGCTCTTAAGAACTTCAACTGATTGGACAAGGCCCACCCACATTATTCAGGGTAATTGCCTTTACTTAAAGTCAACTGATGGTGGATGCTAATTCCACCTAAAAATATTTCCACAGCAACATCTAGGCCAGAGTTCAACCAAACAGTAGGGCACCTTAGTCTAGCTAAGTTGCTGCATGCCATTCCCATCACAGGATCCTAGCTGAGCGGCTCAAAGGTGGCAGAGCTGTCCTGATTTCCCACGAACCTATTTCTCACATATGCTCAAATGCCTGAGATGCACAGACGCCTCCTGCTCAGATCTTGGAGACAGCGTGAGGGCGTATTCAACAGAAATCTGCACACTCGCCAGCTAGGCATAGCAGAAGGTGGCATGGAAAACCCAAGAAAATAGATGAGAAAGATGCCAGCTGGTCACTGCTAATATCAGCCCATTTCACAGAGGATGAGACTGAGCTTTAGAAAAGTTAAGGTCCTTCCCCATAAGCCACACAGCCAGTAAGTTAAAGCTGGGATTCAGACACAAGGTGCCCAATTCCAAATCCAATGGGCTCAACCAGTCAGCTGGACTCTCTGCCAATGGCAAAAAATAGAGAACAGGTAAGAAAGGAAATGGAATAGTGTCCAGTGTATTTGGCTTTAAGAGGTCGCTGGTGACTACAGGGAGAGGGCCACGGTGCAGATGGGAGGTGAGGAGGTGGGTCAGTGGGAAATTGTTGGCTGTGGAAGGAGAGGGAGAGAGAGAGAGAGAGAGAGAGAGAGAGACAGAGAGAGAGAGAGAGAGAGAGAGAGAGAGAGACAGAGAGAGAGAGAGAGAGAGAGAGAGAGAGAGAGAGAGAGAGAGAGAGAGAGAGAGAGAGGGAGAGAGAGGGAGAGAGAGAGAGAGAGAGAGGCACTATGTGAAGACACAGCCAAGTTTGAGTCCACGGGAAGGAAGTTGGGTCTCGGGGGCCTGCCATCCAGGGACCCTAGGCTGTGGGGGTGGGGGAGGAAGAGAGACCTCAAGCGTCTGGGACTGAGTGGGGGTTGGAAGTTCCCCACCACATTTGCACCCACATGCTTCGTTTGGACCCGACTGTGAAGGTAGCGTTTCTCCCTTCCTTAGGGTGTAAACAGATGGAACTCATCCACTCCCCTGGTCTTCCCAGCCCCTCTCCTTGCTACGTGCAGGGACATGGAGGTGGGCCATGATGTGTGTGTTTGTGTGTGTGTGTGTGTGTGTGTGTGTGCCATCACACAGGTCTCACCGGGTCCCCAGTCAGGCCAAAAGAACACTCACTGATAAAGCCCTCACCTTCTGATTTGCAGCCTGCCCCACAACCCTTGCAACAGCTGGAGCCCCCTCACTGCCAGGCAAATGTTCTTTAAGGCCAATGCAGGAAAAACCAGGAGCCTGCTGCCCATGGAGCTGGGGCTCAGTTCTGCCCCGGGGACTGCACATGTGTGCTGCCTTGAACAAATTCCTCAAGCAATTCAAGCCTCATCTTTGCCCCGTGCAAAGATGTAAATGGGGAATAAGGAGATCTCTCTGGAAGGTGGTTTCAGGGATAAATGGAGTAGATGAGGAATAAGTCCTAATGCAGTTCCTTGGGCACAGCTGGTGCTCGGCAGGTGATGGTTCTCTGCCCAGTCCCCCCTGCCCACCCCCCCCCGACTTTACTTTCTCCACCTTTTAGGCCTAAGGTACTCACCTGAGAACTCCAGCTTTCTGCTGCTGGCAGCCAGCTCCACCATGAAGGCACGTGTCCCGCGACAGGCACGCGGCCAGCTGTGCTGTCCTTTATCTGCCATGGAGACCAGCGCACCTGTCACGACCTGGCCGATGGGGGGCGGGGGCTGGTGTCACGTGCCACAGGTGTCATGGGCTTCCTTCACGGACATTTGGCCCAAGAACATCCCCTGATCTGGCCGAGGGGACTGGAACCAACTGGTGGAGGTGAGGAGGATGTCCCAGTCATCCCGTGGGGCACAGATGGTCACGCGCGGCCGCTGGCCCACAGAAGCTAAGGCAGCCGAGCGCCGGGTCCGCCGCCCAGTAGCCAAAGGGCAGGACCTGCCACCTGGTGCACGGACAGCACATCCCCTGGCATGCAGCATCAGTCAGCCTTGGTACCCACCAGCGGTGCAGCCGTACACAAGCTACTAACCAGCATAGTTCTCTAGCATCGAAAGGAGGAGTTTCCGGCTGGGATTCTGAGAGGCCAGAGGACCAGAGAAGCCAATGCCACTTTGGGTCTGCCTTCAGCCGCCAGTTGAGATACAGGCTGTACGTAAAAGGGACAGAGGTGCTGTGGTGGGGGAGGAAGGCTGGAGTTGGGTGCCTGAGACGGCTGCGGTGGGGGGGGGGGGAGACGGTCAGAGGTCGGAGGCCCCCTCCCCACTCTCCCCCCTGTCCTGTAGAAAGGCTCCTAAGGGGATCCGTCTTCATTCAAGGTCTCCCAACATGAGCTGTGCTGCCTGGAGGTGGAGGCCACTGCTGAGGAAACTGCCCCCCGCTCCCCCACTGGGGGAATTGTGCAATTTGCCTTGGCGACAAGGGTGGCTGCTTCTGATGGGAAGAACTGCAGAAAGTCAGGAGGAGTTAGGGTCTCTGAGAACTCAGGGGCAGCCCTGCCTCCCTGCAAAACCCCTTGCGTGGGAAGGATTGCTGTCCGGGAGTGGTTTATCCCAAAGATGGGCATTTCCGACTGACCATGGGACGGCTGTATAATAGGAAGAAAAGGGGCTTGTGGGAAGAGTGGGGCACCTGGCTTTCCCCACTGGGCTCTGTACAGAGCCCAGAAGTGGGACAGACTTCTAGAAGATGATGGCCAAGGAGTCCCAATGACCTGGTCTGGTGTTTCCCAAACTGAGCATGAGGTCACCCAGGGCTCCTGTTAAGAGGCAGGCTGAGGCAGTCGTTCTGGGGTGGGGCCGAGATTCCGCTTTTTTTGACGAGCTCCCAGGTGATGGGAAAGCTGCTGGTCTGTGGATCACACTTTAGGGGGCCAGGGACCAGTTTCTTATTTTGAAGATGAAGAAACCAAGGCTCAAACGTGGGGCAGGACTCCCGGGATTTGCCGGGACCTGGCATCAGGGGATTGAGAAAGCCTTCTCAACCACAAGGAGGTAGAGAGAAATGAGACAAACTAAAGTGTCAATGGCTGAGAGATTTCAAATACAGTCGAGAGGTTATCCTGGAGGTTATTCTTATGCGTTGTATAGGTATCGTTGCATAGCTTATGGTGTATTGGAGAGGCTGGAGGGAAGTACCTGAAACTGTTGAGCTGTGTTCCAGCAGCCTTAATTCTTGAAGACGATTGTATAAGGTTATAACGTTTACAGTGTGACTGTGTGATTGTGAAAACCTTGTGTCTGATCCTCCTTTTATCCAGGGCATGGACAGATGAGTAAAAAAATATGGACAAACAAGAAATAAATAATAGAGGGGCATGGGGTAAAATAAATTGGGTAGATTGAAATAGTAGTGGTCAATGATGAGAGATGTGGGCTGTATAGTGCTTTCCTTTTTCTTTTTCTTTCTTTTTCTGGAGTGATGCGAATGTTCTGAAAAATGATCCTGGTGATGAATACACAACTATGTGATGCTATTGTGAGCCACTGATTGTGAACCACGTATGGCATGTATGTGTGTGTGAACATTTGTCAATAAAAATATTAAAAAGAGTGTCCTCTCTGACCCAAGACTGCAGATCCACTGGAATCCTAATGACGTCTCCCTCAGCCCCTCCACCCCCACCCTATAACCAAGGGCTGAAGGGCCAGGAGAGGAGACACCTCCCTCCCCTTCTTTTCCTCACTCCTCTCCATCATATCCTCCTTTACCCGAGATAAGGGGCCAGGAGTAGAAATGGTCTCCCCGTCCTCCACCTTCCAGGGTAATCTATTGGGCCAGGGAAGTTCTCTTAACCAGACAGCAGAGTCACAGGCTAAACTCCTTCCCCTTTCGGTAAACACCTACGGGAGTGGATGGACAGAAGGCTCTAGAGGGTCTGTATGTGCACAGCCCATTTTCCACATCAGATTTCTATAACTGGAAAAGCGATACCCACGCTACAGAGAAGAGCAAGGCAAATGAAAGCTTAGTTTCTTCGACATTTGCAATCCATACTCGAAATTGGGCTACAAGCTTCAATAAATACTCCACTGACGGGAAGAAAGGAGGATGGTTATAGAAAAGGCAAAACAAGAGGCAGATAGGAAACAGGACTACTCCAAAAACCCAGTGCATTCTGGAGCTAGCTCAGCGGTACCAGTAACAGATCCAGGCTAGAATCCAAATGGTGTTGGGGACCGAGCCAGACTAGGGCATTATAAAGGATGCATCATTGGGGGTCTCCAGAATGAAGTTCCTAAACCCAGAGACTTAAAGTTCAGGACAAAATGCAACAAGCTGAAGATAGTCCCTCAGCGTTCCTCGGAAGAATTGACACTGCACACTGAAAGTATATTGATGTGGACCCAGAAAGTTTGGAAAATGTCAGAACAAGAAATACAACTTTTATGACTCAGAGTTTTCTTGATGCGAGAAAGAAACTGCAGAAAGTAGATGGAGAACTAGGATTGCTTTTTGCCAGGTGGTGGAAGTCGCGTTTAAGGTTTGGGACTTCAAAAAGCAAGCAGCTGTACAGGATTTGAAGCTCTGACCCAAATTTGTCTGTTGAGTATATTCCTGAGAAAGGAATAATCCCACACTTAATTCATATTTAACGAAATGAAGTAGGCCTTTTTAAGTGCTAGCCCTTGTGTTACCTGGGTATAGTAAGAGTTTAATGTTTGTATAATTGTTAATTGGTGTGTTAGGCATTTAATGCCTGTTTGTTAATTGGTGTGTTCGGTCTAGTTATTAACTGGTGTGTTACTTAACTAGAATAAGTGTCAAGTGTCTATTTAAATTTGTCGAATGACTCAGTGGCAGAATTCTCACCTGCCATGCTGGAGACCAGGTTCGATTCCCGGTGCTTGTGCATGCAAATAAATAAATAAATAAATAAAATTGTTGATTGCTATGTCCCTGCATTTGGATTGGTCAAATGTTCCTAATTGGTTACAGATTATGGAAATTCTTTTAAAAGGGAACCTTTGGGCTGTATTGAAAATTGAAAAGGTTTTGGTTGAGTCTATTGAAAAGAAAGTTTATTTCTGTTATAAAATCTGGCCTCAATAGGATTAAAAATGATAATACAAAAAAAAAAAAAAAAAAAAGCAGCACTGGAAAGACCAGTAGCTTAAAAGGCGAATAATACATACTGGAACTGTAGTGGACCAAGGGACCAATAGGACACAAGAGCAGAGGAGAGGTCTTGGGCTCATCTAAAGGAACAGGAGAGTTCCCTAAGAAAGTGGGAATCAACCGATGTGCATATTGCAAGAAAGAAGGCCACTGGAAGAGGAATTGTCCTAGCCACCTTCAGGGAAAGTTCCCGAGGGAAGCTGGAGGCCCCAGAGTTCTAATATCCCATCAGGTCCATGAAAGGGCCTGGAATGAAGGGGGCCAGGGGCTCAATCTCCCACCAGGAGTCTCTGGTCACAACACAGGTGGAAAAACAATGAATTGACTTTCTTGTTGCTACTGGATGGGTGGGAGTATTTTGACTATTTCCATGAAGATGTGACCCACCTAATTGTGGGTGGTAACTTTTGATTAGATGATTTCCATGGAGATGTGTCTCCACCCACTGAGGGTGGAGTTGCTTGCTGGAATCCTATAAAAGAGGAAACATTTAGGAGAGAGTCCCTTTTGGTAGAGTCACGTGAAAGCCAGCAGATGCCGCCATGTTCGCCATGTGCCCTTCCAGCTGAGAGAGAAATGTTGAACGTCGTCGGCCTTCTTGAACCAAGGTATCTTTCCCCGGATGCCTTAGATGAGACATTTCTATAGACTTGCTTTAACTGGGACATTTTCTTGGCCTTAGAACTGTAAACTAGCAACTCATTAAATTCCCCTTTTTAAAAGCTATTCTGTTTCTGGTATATTGCATTCCGGCAGCTAGCAAACTAGAACAGATTCCTATTCCAGAAGAAATCTTAAAGGCTGCAAAATGAGAGGCTGAGGCTGATGGAAACCTGAATGAGCAAAAACAGCAAAGCAGATTCAGGTGAAGTTTCAACAACCAGGTACTCTCTGTCATGTTAAACAATATCCACTTAAATTAGAATCTAGAGAAGGAATTGCTCCATTAATTAAAGCATTTTTAAACATCAGTGAATACAACCTTGTTGATCTCCATATGATATTCCAATTTTATAAGTATGAAAACCAGACTCCCTGAATGAATGCTGGTTTGTTTAAGATCTCTGAGCTAGTAACCAAATCGCAGAAGGCAGCTACCTTGTACTTCTGAACCAATGTATTTTGCTTATTACATTATATGGAGATCTTTGTTGGTTCAAAGTTTTAGGCTTACAAGATGCTTTTTATTGCATAATCTTGGCCCTGAATCTCAGGAACTCTTTGCTTCTGAATGCAAAGGCCTTGTTACTAATATAAAACAACAGTATGTTGGACTATTCTGCAAGTATTGTTAAAAGCTACCGCAGTATTTGGAGAAGGCTTACAGATTTAGGAGAATTGCACTTATAAGAAGGAGTATTGCTGCAGTATGTAGATACTATTCTAATTCCAAGTTTTACCAAAGAATCGTCAGATTAAAACACAATTTGAACTCAAATTTCTTAGCAGATTGAGGTTATAACGTTTCCAAGAAGAAGGTCCAAATTTTACAAACCTTAGTGAAATATCTGGGCTTAGAATTAACCAAAAGGCAGAGAAATCTCTTACCAGACAGGAGGAAAGCTCTGTTCCTTGAACCACTTACAAGAAGACAGCTTCAGGGGTTCCTAGGAATGGCAGAGTTTTGTAGAATTCAGATCCCTAATTTCGGACTCATAGCAAAACCCTTATATGAAGCTTTAAAAGGATCTGAACAGCAACCTTTAAATTGGACTACAGAATGTAAAAAATGCTTTCTGGGCAATAAAACATTTTAAAAAAGCTTTTTAGCAACCCCAGCCTTGGGACTTCCAGACCCCAAAAAACAGTTTGATCTTTTTGTTCATGAAAGGCAAGGAATTGGACTGGTTTTTACCCCCAAATTAGGAAATTCCAGGCATCCCATAGCTCACTTTTCCAAACAGTTAAACAATACTATACAAGGATGGCGGGCAGCCTAAGAGCTGTAACAGCCACTTGTGATATTTTCAAAAAGGCCAAAAAATTCACTTTAGGAAAACCCACCATTGTGCAAACACTACATGGCATACTGCCATTATTAGAACAGAGAGGCGGATATTGGTTCACTGCTGGCTGGTTAAGTAAATACCAAGTGATTCTGTCAGACAATCTAAGCATCGCCCTCAAAGCTTCTTCCAGTCTGTATCCAGCTACTTTACTTCTGAGAAGAAGAACGAAACATGACTGTATACAAATAATTGATGAAGTTCATTGTAGCCATCCAGATTTAGCTGATCAGACTTTAGAACATCCAGGTGTGGAGATGTACACTGATGGAAGCAGCTTCATGGAGCAAGGACTTCAGAACCCCTCTGTGCTGGTTTGAAAGTAGTATATACCCCAGAAATGCCATGGTCTTTTTTTTTTATTTATTTTTTTAAACATAACATACAAACACGAACATTCTTACCATATGATCATTCCATTGGAATATAATCAATAACTCACAATATCATCACATAGTTGTATATTCATCACCACGAACATCTCTCAGAACATTTGGATCAATCCAGAAAAAGAAATAAAAAGAAAAAAATTTGCACACTCCATACCCCCAACACTCTCCCTCACCGATCACCGGCATTTCAATCTACTAAATTTATTTTAACACTTGTTCCCCCTATAATTTATTTATTTTTAAGTCCATATGTCTTACTTGTCTGTCGATAAGGTAGATAAAAGGAGCATCAGACACAAGGTTTTCACAATCACACAGTCACATTGAGAAAGCTATACCGTTATACAATCATCTTCAAGAAACATGGCTACTGGAACATAATTCAACAGTTTCAGGTATTTCCCTCCAGCCACTCCAATATACCATAAACTAAAAAGGGATATCTGTAAATGCATAAGAAAAACCTCCAGGATAACCTCTTAACTCTGATTGAAATCTCTCAGCCACTTAAACTTTATTTTGTCTCATTTCTTTCTTCTGCCTTTTGGTCAAGAAGGCTTTCTCAAGCCCATGATGCTGGGTCCTGACTCATCCCAGGATTTCTACCCCATATTGCCAGGGAGATTTACACCCCTGGGAGTCATGTCCCACATGGGGGGGGGGGTGGAGGGAAGTGAGGTCACCTGCTGAGTTGGCTTACAGAGAGAGGCCACATCTGAGCCACAGAAGAGGTTCTCTGAGGGTGACTCTTTTAAATCCAATCTTGTAGGTGCAGACCTATTGTGGCTTTGGCACCTTTTCTTAGGCTGTTTCCATGGAGATGTAACCCCACCCATCCAAGGTGGGTATTAATTAGTTTGCTGGAGTCCTTAAAAGAGCTCACGGAGAGAGAAAGAGCTGGGTCGATACAGAGAGCAGAGAGACACAGAGACTTGGAGATGCTCAGAGAGCCATTTGAAACTAGAAGTTTGGAGAGAAGGACAGCAGATATTGCCACGTGCCTTCCCCTTGTGACAGAGAAACCCTGGATTCCATCGGCTTTTTTTGAGTGACGGTATCCTCTTGTTGATGCCTTAATTTGACCTGAGAATTGTAACTTGTATCTTAATAAACCCCCTTTAAAAAAGCCAATCCATTTCTGGTGTATTGCATTCTGGCTGCTTTAGCAAACTGAAACAGCTAGTGCCACAGCAAGACACACATTCACACACACAGACATACACACACACACATTTGCACAGACACCAACCCACCCACCTACCCACCTAGACACACTCACACTCACTCACATAGACACACACCCACACTCACACACATCCATATAGGCACACGCATATGTAAAAACAGACACGCAGACGCACCCACTCCCACCCGCCCACACATGCGTCACACCGGCACACAGGCACCAACACCCCCCCACCTGTAGACATATACACACTCATTCACACCCCCACACGCATGCACACATACATACTCATTCACACCCACAAATGCATGCACACATACACTCATTTACACCTCCACATGCATGCACATGTATGCACTCATTCACACCCACACACACATGCACACATACACACTCATTCACACCCCCACGCATGCACATGTATATACTCATTCAAACCCCCACACGCATGCACACGTATACAGTCATTCACACCCACACACGCATGCACAGTATACACTCATTCACACCCCCACACATGCATGCACACATGCACACTCACTTACACCCCACATGCATGCACATGTATGCACTCATTCACACCCACACATGCATGCACACTCACACCCCACATGCATGCACATGTATGCACTTATTCACACCCACACATGCATGCACACTTACACACAGATACAGGATGATAGGAGATACATACTCCTACACGCCCACACAGGCATACATACACCCAAACAGACCCCAGATGCACACAGTCAGGCACATTCAGACACAGGCACACACAGATACCCAAACAGAAGCACAGTCACACTCGGACCTAGTTTTGGACTTGTTTCTCCTCTCCTTTTCTTATAACATCTTCACCCCGTAGCTTCTTTTGCTTCTGGCTGCTGTGCCTTCCTCCTCTGCGTGATCAGCGCAGCCCCGCTCCATCACTGTTCTTTTTCTCAGCCTTCTCTTCACTGCGCCCCCCCCCTTTCCGTGGCCTCTTGCAGCCAAGCTGGGTCCTCATCTGCCTGGGTGTGGGGGACCCCTCGCCCTCATTCAGGACATGCTCAGCCTTGACCTGACTCTACCCCTCTCTGGCTCCCCTTCCATGAGGAACTTAAGCTCTCTGTGTGCCTGTGTGTGAGTGTGAGTCTGTGCACATGAGTGTGCCTGTCGGAGTGTGAGAACAGGACAGGGGCTGACCATGGGGAGGGAGAGAGGCTGTGAAGACACAGGTCAGCAGCCCCCCCAATTCTCAGAAGCTTGGGTCCCAGGCGCAGTGGCTTGCACCAGAACTCTTGAGCTAGAGGAGTGATTGCTGGTGCCCGTCTCGACAGGAAACTCCAAAGTTTCCATACCACCACCCTAGAGAGAGGTTCCAGAACACCAATCAGGGGTCCCCTTGGCCTACAGGAGAAAACCGAAGCCCAGGCCTCGCCCTAGAGCAGGGTCTCCCTAGGCTGACACTTTCTTTTTGTCTGCTGTATGGTGGGGGTCACATTTCATTCTTTTTCCATGTGCCTTTCCAGTTATTACAGCACCATTTGGTGATTTTTTGGGGGGGGGGGGCGGGGGAGGCAGTGCATGGGCTGGGAATGGAACCCTGGGTCTTCCACATGGCAGGTGAGAATTCTACCATGGAACTACCCTTGCATCCACCAGCTCAGCACTTTTGACATTTCGGGACAGATGATCTTTTGCTATGGGGAACTGTTTTGGACACTGTGGACTGTTCAGCAGTGTGCCGGTTTGACTCTGTTGTGTACCCCAGAAAAACCATGTTCTTTAATCCTCATTCAATATTGCTAGGTGGGAGTTTTTTGCTTATCCATGGAGATGTGACCCACCCAACTGTGGGTGGTAACTCCTGATTAGGTGATTTCCATGGAGATGTTTCTCCATCCATTCAAGGTGGGGTTGCTTACTGGAGCCCATTAAGAGGGAACCATTTTGGAAAAATCTACAGAGCCCACACAACCAGAAATCTTCATAGATGGAGATGGAAAAGACCCCCAGTGGAGCTTCATGAAACAAGAAGCCTGGAGAGAAAGCCAACAGACATTGCCATGTTTGCCATGTGCTTTTTCAGTTGAGAGAGAAACCCTGAACCTTTCTTGAGCCAAGGTATCTTTCCCTGGATGTCTTACATTGGACATTTCTATAGCCTTGCTTGAATTGGGACATTTTCATGGCCTTAGAACTGTAAACTTGCAACTTAATAAATTCCCCTTTTTAAAAGTTGTTCTGTTTCCGGCATATTGCATTCCGGCAGCTAGCAAACTAGAACAAGTAGCATCCCTGGCCTCTATTTCCTAGATACCAGTGGCTCCCACCCAGTTGTGGGGACAATCAGAAATGCCTCGAGAATTGCTAGTGGGAATCCCTGTGTTAGACCAATTAAGTGAGCTCTGCTGGAGGTGGGGCTGGGGGGCTGGAGATTTTAAAGTTCTTGCACCCCTGCTGGTCTCTGCTTCATGCTTTACTCTAGTTACCCCAAATCAGAGAAGGCCTCCCCAACACATGTACTTATGCTCCTCAGGTTTGCCTCCCCTGCCCACCGCCCTGCCCTCGGGCTGGGGAGAGAAGTGTAAGGATTTGAACACTTAGGTAAGTTCCATCACCTTCCTTGCCAAGAGCCCACGCCCCAGTGAGCTCACAGGACAGATGGGATGTGCTACTCTCACAGCTGGCCTGGTACCCATTATTGAAACTTTAGAGTCATTTAAGGGATTGGCAAGCAAAATCTGACCCTACAGGATTTTTATCTTAGCGGCTAACTTTAGACTCCGTTGTGGGTTGAAGTGTGTCCCCCCAAAATGCACACTGAAGTTCCAACCCTGGTATCTCAGTATACAACCTTATTTGAAAATAGGGTCATCGTCTATGTAGTTAAAAATGAGGTCATCCTGGAGTGGGGGGTGGGCTTAATGGTGTCTTAAGAGAGGAGGAGAGACACAGAGAGAACACAGGAGAGGAGCCCATGCAGGGATGATGCAGCCACAAGCCACGGACTGCCATGGATTGCTGGCCACCAACAGATGCGGGATGAGGCAAGGCAGGATTTTCCCCTCGAGCCAGGCTGGCTTCGTGCTGGGTTTCAGCCCCAGCCCTTCCCCACCTTGCATCCTTTGCCGGGGACAGCCAGCTCAGCCTCCAGCAGCGCCCCACGCTCAATGACGGCTTCCTCCTTTTTGCCTAACGCCCCACCCCGGAAGTCCTGACTTCCCACTATGGCACTGTGTGCACGTTTTCACTTCCTACAATGGCCCTGCTCTGAGCACAGAAGTGCTTGAAAGAAGGAATATGCAGTAGACAGCGGCCAGGAAACTCTGACCTGCTATCTACAGCAACCAGCCAGGAAGTCAAACCACAGTCTTTGTAACAATGGACTCCAAATAGCTTGGACTTGACCAATAACTGACAGGTTCCCTTATTTTTGTTCCTGCTTCCAACTTAGGACCAACTGGAGAAAGTCGCAGGTGCTTGCCTAACTAAATATATAGGACACCCCACTTCTCGTTGAGCTGCCCCTCCCCAGCTGCTGCAGGTCAACAGCCTCTAATTAGGGCACAGCTGAAGTCTCCCCTTTTTCCCATTATTAAGCTTTCCCACGCCTCTGCCTGCCCTTAAACCTCTGCCCAATGCAGGTGGTGATGGCTGGCTCCGCTGTCATAGCAAGTTCTAAGTAGATAAACATTGTTTGCACTCATTTGGGTGTTCTTCATTTATTTCCAGGCAGAAGAGCCTGGGTTTTGTAGTTGGATGAAGGCTGGAATCCTGTTTCTGCCACCAAGGAGCTGAATTATGGAAACTCTCTTGGCCTTAGCTTCTTTACCTGTAAAATAGAGATAATCACAGCCCTTTCCTCAGAAGATCCTTGAGGTTAAGAGAATGTTGACAGACTGCTCAGCACAATGCAAGCTCTGATAGAAACAAATCAGCCAATGCAGGTTAATGGTCACAAGTTCGGGCTCTGGCATCCAAATGTCTGAGAGCGAGTGCTGTGTGCCTTTGGGCTAATGTCTTAACCTCTCTGGGCCTCTGCTTCCTCAACCACAAAATGATTTTTCTTGTGGAGCCTTCAGACAGAATTGCTTAGACTGGTGCCTGGCATAGAGTAAGGACTCAATAAGTATAAGCTACTGGATCAGAGTAAAATTAGTCAACATGGGGATATATGTAGACTACCCCCATGCCTGCCAATGATAATTCTGTAATTGCCAGTCCTACTTACCCCTCCTTAACAACTTAATTTGCATCTGGGTATCTGTGATTGTCTTTTGATGTGTCATATGACTCCTCTTATGCAAGGAAACACTGATCTAGGTGTTGTGGAGGTATTTTCAGATATGATTACAGTCCATAATTAGCTGACTTTAAATAAAGGAGATTATCCTGTATAATCTGGGGTGGGCCTGATTTAATCAGTTGACTGGATTTAAAAGCAGAATGGAGAATTCCCTGGTGAAGAAGAAATTCTGCCCATGGACAGCAGCTTCAGTCCATACCCAAGAATTCCATCCTGCCCTTTCTGACAGCTTGCCCACAGATTTTGGGAGTGCCGAGCTGGTCCCTACAACTGCATAAGCCAATACCTTGCACAAACCTTCTTCATATATACCCATCCACTGGTTCTGTTTCTCTGGTCGAACCTTGAACAGTGCTCCACACTGAGAAGGGGCCCTGGCATGCAGCAGGCAATTTTGTTATTGAACACATGCAAAGGATGGGACTGCTTAGAAGCAGGGAAGAAGAGAGCACCATCTTCTAGGGCAGTTGGGAGAGGGCAGTGTGGGCTGAATGGTTGGGAGAGGGTAGCCAGAGGGGAGCTAAGTCTGCCCAGGATGGAATGGCAGCGCCTGGACAGCTCAGATACCAGAGCCCTGGGTTTCCACTCTGCTTTTCCCTGGCCCCACTTCCCCCGCATCACCTGGCTAGACTTGCGCCCATCCCACATTCCAGATTAGGTTCTCACGAGGCTCTCATAACACCTCACCTTGCAGTTTCCTATTATAGAAGTTTATTTCTGTGACTGTTTGGTGAGAGCCTGTGTCGCCCACCAGGGCCGGGGCTCTGAGAAGCCAGGAGCACGCTGGTTTCCGGTCCCGGCGGGAGAGCCTGTGTCGCCCTCCAGGGCCGGGGCTCTGAGAGGCCAGGAGCACGCTGATTTCCGGTCCCGGCGGTCCAAGTCCAAACATGTGGTAGGAACTCAGTCTTTACCTGTGGAGTGAAGGAAGGAAGGAAGGAAGAAGTGCCGGTCCGCCATGCCTCCACGAGCCCGGCAAGGATAGGGGTTCATGGAGGAAGTAGGGAAGGAGGAGGGCGTGGCGTGAGGTTCTCCTGATGCCTCTGGGGTGGAGATGGAATTAAGGTTTGCAGGAGGAGACAAACGACCTGTGGGAACCAGGAAGTTAGGGGGAGGGGTGGGTGCAAATAGGACTTCTTCCAGAGAAGCAGGCAGGACAAGACTGGGGGTGCACGGCTGGGGCAGTGCAGTGGTGACATAAGATCTGAGATTTAGCCTCATCTTGGCCGTGGGTCTGCTGGTCAGTGTTCAATAGGCCTCTTCACCAATCTGGGCCTCAGTTTCTCCACCTGTCACATGGCAGTGGGTGGGGGAGAGATCCACAAAGGCTCTTCCAGCACAAAAGTTCTATGAGATTTGAAGGTTGAATTTCAGGTTCAAGTGCCACAGTGAACTATTGATCTGAACACAGGGTGCAGACCCACTTCCTTGCTGTCAATGGAAGTTTCTACTTTCCTTGTTTCCCAAACTTCAGTTATTGAAGCTCTACCTTCATGAATTTTATTTGTATCTTGTACCATTATTCATCTTGTACCATTATTTACTCAATGGGTTTCTTTAAATGGATGCTCTCTTAAGCACTTGAATGATTTTAAATATATTTACAGAGTTGGTACAACCACCACCCAAATTAATTTTAGAACATTTTCATCACCGGCTAAAGAAACTTCTTGATACTTTTTTAAAAAATGCGTATACCTGTGTTATAAAAGAGCGCTTTGTGTCACTTCCATAAATGGAAACCCAATATTGCCATAAACAAAAGGAAGCCATAAAAGCAAATCCAATGAACAAAAGGAGCGTTGATACATTCTGGCTAGATGCCTTGGCCTGCTACATGCCAGGTCTGCTACATGCCAGGTCTGCTTTCTCTCAGGAACAAAGAGAGATTAGCTAGTGTTAGGGATGTTAAAGATATAGCAGCTTTAGATTAAGATTTTTTTTTCCCCTTAAAGAAATCTGATGGCTTGGAAGTGATTGAGGTGGATTAAAAAGGAAATACCTTCATCACATGCCTTGTCAAGATGAGGCTCTCACACTTTGGGGGACACCAAGTTGGTACCTTCATATCCATTGTCTCCTCTGACCCCCACTACAGCACTGGCAGGGAGGGATTGTCGCTCCCATTTCACAAATGTGAACACTGAGGCCCAGAGGTGTTAGGTGTTCCACCTAGATTTTGCAGTGAGTAAGTGGGAGAGGAAGTTCTCAGTTCCAGATGCTCCTTCTATCCCCTAAGAGTCTCTCCCCCTGCCCTGATCAGGGCAGACCCCTGGGGACACACATCTCCTGTGTATGCTCATTTTTTTCTGGAGCCCACGACCCCCAAAGCCTGTCCCTTAGGGCTAGGGTTGTGAAGTTGACATGTAATTATGTTTCCGGTTCAAAACCGAAGCTCACATATTCAGTTAGTTGGACAGTGTCTTTTTTTCAATCTACTCAATTTATTTTAATCTTTGTTTCCCGTATTAATTTGTTTATTTCTTATACATATGTTTTACTCATCTGTCCATACCATAGATAAAAGGAGCATCAGACACAAGGTTTCCACAATCACATAGTCACATTGCAAAAGCTATATCATCATACATTCATCTTCAAGAAACATGGCTACTGGAGCACAGCTCTACAGTTTCAGGTACTTCCCTCTAGCCACTCTAATATACTATAAAAAGGGGGTAGCTATATAATGTGTAAGAATAACCTCCAGGATAACCTCTCGACTCTGTTTGGAATCTCTCAGCCATTGACACATTATTTTGTCTCATTTCACTCTTCCCCCTTTTGATCAAGATTTTCTCAATCCCTTGATGCTGAGTCTCAGCTCATTCTAGGATTTCTGTCCCATATTGCCAGGAAGGTCCACACCCCTGGGAGTCATGTCCCACATAGACAGGGGGAGGGCAGTGAGTTTGCTTGTCGTGTTGGCTGGAGAGAGAGGCCACATCTGAGCAACAAAAGAGTTTCTCTTGGGGGTGACTCTTAGACCTAATTTTAAGTAGGCTTAGCCTATCCCTTGCAGAGGTAAGTTTCATAGGAACAAACATTGGGCAGTGTCTTAACTAAGGAGTTGAAAAGCTCTGTCTATGGGGACCCTGGAGCCTGAGCCTCCTGGTTTACTTGTCCCAAAGTCACCGAACTGACATCTCCTATAACAAAGTGCAATAAAAGATGTTTCTGATCCAGTGGGGCATTTTGAATATGGACAGGGAATTAATCTGGAATATTATGAAATTATGGAATAATCTCATAAATAATCTGAAATTATGGAATAATTTTAAAATTTCTTAATGTGACAATGGCAGTGTGATTACATAGGACAATGTCCTTATTCTTAAGAGATGCAGGCAGAAGAATTTAAGGATGAAGGGTCACCGCAACTTACTTTCAAATTGCTCAACAGAAAAGTAAATTGACAGATGTGAGAGAGAGAATATGTAATTGTTGACATCATGTCGAGGGCAGATAGCTCTTAATTGTGATATTCTTTCAGCTTTTCTTCATGCTTGATTTTTTTTTCCTAATAAAACAGGGGGAAAATGACATTAGATTTAGTTTAAGGAGGGCATATATATAAAAAATGTTGACCCAAATCCAACTGCAGCTTTCTAAGATGGCTATATTAGAAACTCCGCTTTCTGGGCTGACATTGATGGTATAATCGTCAAAACCGCCCCAGCAAAGGAAAAAACAAAACAAAACAAGAACATAAAGAACCCTCCCCAGCAGTGCGTGGCGTTGCGAAGCCCCAGAGTGACCGGCACTGAGCAGACCCGTCTGAAGTTTGCTAATCCCTGCAGGAGCTGCCACCTGAGAGGTTATGCAACCATTCTCTTTAAAAAGGGAGAATTTTTTTTTTTTTTAAGATGGACAGGCACCGGGAATTGAACCCGGGTCCTCTGGCATGGCAGGCAAGCATTCTTGCCTGCTGAGCCACCATGGCCCGCCTGGGAGAACTGTTTTGATAAAAGTCTCTCATTTATTGATTTTTAAAAAAATCAAAATCAGAAAGTGCCATTTCCCTCCCCTTTATTGAAGGAAACCCCCGGTCTGGCACAATGACCCATTTTAAAATGAGGCAACTGAGGCCCTGATGGGAGAAAGGACTGAGTTAGGATCACATAAGTTCCTGGCTTAGTTGGACCTCGTACCTGCATCTCTGCATAACCAAGCTGAGGTCTCTTCCTCTCTGTCAACACTGTTTCGTCTTTTGAAAAGTCAGATTCATCTGGAACGTTTGCATGGCTCTGCCTTCCACCTTATGTTCTATGCTAACATCAGCTGCCACTCACAGAAGGTTAGAAGCAGCAGCTCCAGACGTTGGTGCTACTGGCAAACCAGTGACGAGAGCTACAAGGATAGTGGGCAGCTATCTCACAGGCTGTGTGCCCTTGGGCAAATTGGTTAACGTCTCTGAGCCGGTGTGAAATTGGGAGAGTTTCAGCCCCCAGGTCATCCTTTGATGGGGGAATCCAATCACTTGGCAAGAGTTGGTGGCCCAATAAAGAGTGAACCCTGCAGATACCTGGGGGAAGAGCAAGGGTGATGGCTCAGAGGTCAGTACGTGCCTGGGATGACCACGGAACAACAAGAAATCCAGAGTGGCTGGAGCAGAGTGAGGGATTGAAGAAAAAAGTAGGAGGTGGGGCAAAACAGACAGAGTTCAAAGAATCTACAGCTCTGGGACTATTCGGTGTAAGAGCAAATGCTCCTGACCCAGAGGGTTTTCTTTTCCATGCAAGAACTTATTTATATTTCTAATGTTAATCAGTGGGACACACAGGTCTATATAACCCCTTTCAATCATGCTCACCTTCAATATGGTAATATTACTTATAGACCCACTAGTGAACTGCCTTCACTTCTAACCATTCCCTTCCACAGGGGTTTTATAGGCAGTACAGAAAAGATCTACCACCCAAATAGTTTTAAACACCCAGGTTGCCTCATGGGTTGAGCTTTCAATTGTGTGGGAGACAGGCGCCCCCTGAGCTGTGAGAGCTGGCTTTGCTGCGTAGACCCGAGCAGTAGGCTGTCATGGGGCAAATCTCATCTCAGTGGCAAACGGGTAGCTTCAGGAGAGCGGGGGTTAGGCTCCAGCCATTCTGGTACTGTCAGAAGGCAGCACTTCAGTTTGGAGCCAGCTTGCATGTGTCCAAATCTCAGCTTGGCCACTTACTGGCTGTGTGCCCTTGGGCAAATTGTTTAATGTCTCTGAGCCTGCGTGAAATTGAGAGAGTTTCAGCCCCAACATCATCACTTGATGGGGGAGTCAAAGGAGATCGGACTTGGCAAGAGTCGGTGGCCCAATAAAGCGTGAACCCTGCAAGGGTGATGGCTCAGAGGCCAGTACGTGCCTGGGATGTCCTTGGCACTTCAAGAAAACCAGAGTGGCTGGAGCAGAACGAGGGAGAGAAGAAAAAGTAGGAGGTGGGGTAGGGGTGGGGTCATGTTTTGTTTTATGTTCCCTGTGTCTGCATTGTTTTTGCTTTTAGTGTCTATTTATGAAAGATATTGATTCCCTATTCACTACTGTTACAAAGTGCCTCTTTACCATTCCATTCCATAAGAAAAAAAAAATCAATTTAAGGGAACCAAAAGAGAATATAGTACAGTCCACAAATAAACAAAAATCCTGAAGTCTACTGGGTTGGCTAGAATTCGGGAAGCAAGGCAGACAGGTCCTTTCCTCTCACCTTGTTTACTCAGCTCAGGTAAGCGTGCAGTTCTGAAGTTCACTGGCAACCTCAGAGGTCACCACTGGACTCTTACATTTGGCTCCTGAGCTCAGGGCTTTTGTGCTGGGAGCCTCTGGGATTGCCCCACCCACTCACCCCTTCCCAGAGCGACACCCCTAGGCCCAGGCAGACTTAGAGACCTGTTGACGTTGATGTGTGATGCTGCTGAGCTCTCCAGGGCTCGTGCTGCCCAGGCTGGAGTTTTGCCCACCTACTTCTTATCCTGGTCACCCCAACTTTGACCTCCCTTTCCCCTGAGGAGCTGAGAACTGGGAAGAACCTGTCGTAGTTTCCCTCTGACTTGATGCCCCTGCAGCCTCCATCGACCCCAGGGATGGCCGTGCCTCCCCTGGCTCCCATCACCAGCCCCACTGGACCAGCTCTCCTGTACATCCATCATGATGGGGAATGCAGGCTGGGGGAGAGCAGAGGGCATGAAGCAACCCTGGGGGCTGCTCTGGAGGCTGGTGGGGAGGGTGGGTAGGACCTGAGCATGTTTCTGGTTCAAGAGAGGCAGCTCTGGAGGTGCTGGGGTGTGTCCCCAGGGGCTGGGGGTGGGGCTCTGGGGGTCACGCCCTGGCGGACGGTTTGCCCCTTCCTGAGTCATTTCATATCAGCGCCAGGTAGGAGGGACCAGGGGGGTGAATTCTGGAGGCCCAGCCTTGTCACCTCACTTTTGCTTCTCTTCCTTGTCGCCTTGGGTCACGTCCTCGTAGGATGGTAGCGGCCCCATCGACAGATTGCCAACCACGAACGGGGGGTCGGGAATAAGGGACACGCTGTCGTCCTGCAAAAGAGCAGCCAGGTATGGGCCTCAGTTTCCCCTCTGTTAAAGTGGGGGTTAGACTCAGTGACTCAAGGCCCATCTAGTTCTCTGAGGTTTCGGATTTCCTGCCAGATGGCCCAGGATTAACAAAGACAATTTCTTTACTTAGTGTTAAATAGAACTCGGGGCCCATGAACTCATTCATAGCTGCATCATTCGGATGCTCAGTTCATGGGTAAGAATGAACATGAAAACCATTCTAGCTTGTAGGATTGTGGGGCACTTAAAAACTACGTCTTCATAGTGTTCTGAAGTTGAGGTTGTAACATGGGTCTTTAGTTTGTTGTGGTTTTTTAAAGAATTGAGCCTAGGAAATCACTTCTGGCCTGGGGCATTGGGGTGGGGAGAGTCTACCCTTCCATTGCAAAGTGTAGCTTATTTAAGCTTGATCCCCTTAGCCTAGCATCTGTATGAGTTCAGATCCTGGTTTCCTCATGACACTGCTGCACATTTGCTCCCTCTACAGCCACATGCCAGTGCCTGCTATGGCTCTCCCAGGGCCTTCCCTCTCCTGCCTCTGAGCCACTGGTCATGCTGTTCCCTCTGTCTGGAAGTCCCTTCTCCCACCTGCACCTGTATGTCCGGGTCCTGCCCAGGCTCCATGGATCTCCCCGGTAAGCTCTCCCCTGAACATTTGGAGCTGGGCCTCTTGTTCTCAGCCCCCCCTGGGTGGCCCTGCACTTTTTTGCCCTGAATTGGCAGCTTCTTCCCGGCAACTTTCTCTCCCTATTGGACTGGGGGCTGGCTGCTATTTGTCACTGCACATAGTGAATGCTCAGCAAAGTTAACAACTGCACGAGAGAGGTGGGCTCTCCATGTAACCCCAAGGCTGCCGCCTCCACTTCCTAAGCCATCTGCCGCCTGGTGCCCATCCCCCTACCCCCACCTTTTAAGGGTTTGTCGCTCCAGGCAGGGCCCTCACCTTCGCAGATGGCTTCTTGCTTCTCCAGGCCATGATCGCTGTAATCCACGGCAGGAACAACTCTAGGTAGGTGAAGCACAGCAGGGCCAGCTCCAGCCTCTGGATGTAGACCTGGGGGTAGAGGGGAGGGGAGAGAGAAATACATACTAGAGAGAGAGGATCCACTGGGCATTGGCAGGGCAGAGGAGGGCAGCTGGGGCATCAGCTCCCAGGTGTGCATACGGGATGGGGAGACAGGACTCGGGGGGGGGGTCTGTCTCTGTCACTTTATGCCCAGTGTCCGGCACCTATGGGGCCTCAGTGAATATTTCCTCTAAGTTTGAGAGCTGGAGAATCTCATGGGTCCCGGTAGAACTGAAGGTGGCTTTGAGGTTCATCTTACCCAATCCCACCTGGCAGATGGGGATACTGAGGCACAGAAAGGAGGTGTGTCTTTTACAGGGGGTGCCGGGGAACGGCTGAGCCGAGAACCGCCGTAGACCTGGGGCATCTCCCAGGGTCATGAGCGTTCAGCAGGGAAGTGTGTGTGTGCACATGTATTGGTGCATTTGTGCACACGTGTGTGAGTGTGTATGTGTATGTAGACTTGTGTGTCCAGAGAGGTTAAGCCAGTGGCCAAGGTCACACAGCAGGGGAAGGGTGCAATGAAAATTCAAAGCCTTAGTATTTTCTAAGGACTAGCAGTGCCCCCGTAGTCAGAACCCTCAGCACCTGGGCCCAGAGTCACAGAGCCACACTTTAAGGATGGCAGAGGAAAGGCAGGTGAGCGGTGGTGGAAAGAGCACTGGACTTGGGCTCATAGACCCGGCTTTGAATTTTCATTGCACCCTTCCCTTGCTGTGTGACCTTGGCCACTGGCTTAGCCTCTCTGGACCTCGGGATTCACTCCCATAAAATGGAGATGAACAAAGTGGACAGCGGGATAATGGGGTGATGGGGCTATGGTGATTAAAGAGCCTTGTGTGGGGTGTCAGCAGTTCGAGGTTGTGGTCCCGGATTCGCTGCCAATTTGCTTTACATCAATCAGTTCCCCTCCCCTCTCCAGGCCTCAGTTTCCCCTTCTATAAAAGTGGGTTTATCAAAAGTGATGGTGGAGTTATACAGAGAAGAAAGGATTTAGCAAATGAATCTGAATGCTGGATCATTAAATTGCTATCTCTTTTTGTCTCCAGTATTTTAGATATTTCAGAGCAGCCAGAAGTAAAAACCTAAAATGGTAGAATTGTAACCCATGTCAAAGTCTGAAATATGTTCTACAATGAATTGTGGTGTTGTGCTTTTAAATTTATAACTTTTTTGTATAGATGTTATTTGTCACCAAAAAAAGAAGGAAAAAAGTCGATTGTGATGATAAAAAAAATATTTAAGCCCTCTAGTCTCTTATATTCTGGAGCAACTAGAAGGCAAAATATGAGAGGCTCATTTGATAGCCCATGACAAACTCTGGGATCTGTCCTGTAACTACTTATTGAAGAGTGCTTTGAAAACTATTGCTTTTTTATTTCTTTGCTTTGTATATATGTTATACTACACATAAAAAAGTTAAAAAGAAATCCTAAGGGGATTTTCTTCTGATAAATTTGATACACTGATTTTAATGTTTCTCTAGAAGTGTAACTACATAAAAATAAATGAGTTTTTTTTTTTTTAAAGAACAACGAAGAGTATTTCTTCATCAGCTAGCAGAATGTATGGTATTTAAAATTGTGTGGTACAGATCAATAAATGGACAAATTAGAAAATAAGTGTGGGTTTGGGTTCAGTGACTTGAGGCCCCATCCAGCATCCTGCAAGGGGCCCAGGGAGAAGGCAGACATCTCCCCTTCCATCTTGCCTGGGGAAGAATGGGATGGGAACAAACTGGGCCAGGGGTGTGGAACATCCTCCAGGCCAAGTTCAAGGTGGTCCCTTCCTCAGAGCTGAGGACCACTGGGGTTGGGCACTTACTGTGGAGTTGGGGTAAGTTCTCCAGATTGGGGACTCAAACGGACTCTCCAGAAAGAGATCCTTGGCGATAACAAATAAACCAGATAGCACGCAGAAGAAGCTGATGAGATTCATTATCAGGCATGATGCTTTCTACAAAGCAAAAAGGTAACAGCCATTGCCCAAAGGTTAGAGACTAGGCTGTAGGTCCTTCTCCCAGGTCTGCTAGAGCTCACTCTGGGCTGGAGGCTTTTCGTCCAAACACAGGGGAGCCGGGAGAACCAACTTGTTCTCTCATTCTGCAGGACAGGACTAGGGGAACCCAGAGCTGCCTCCAGATCCACAGAGCTTGGTAATCCAGAAGGATGCTTCCACCCACCACTGTCTCCCCACCTCCCCCAAACCAGGCCCATTTATCCTGGCAACCGTTTTGCCAGCCTATCAGAGGCTCAACTTCCAGTTGGCCCTCCTTCCATTCCCGCCCCCATCGTGCCCCCAAATGGCTCCATTTAGCATGCTCTTAGGTCAAGCATTATTCTGAAACCCTTTCGCCAACTGCAAAGCCCCTGCAGTAGGGAAAGAATCTGAACATTTGTAATCCTTCACCCTTTACACTGGAACGAATTTCTTGGCAAGAAGAGGGTTCCTATGCTCAGGTGGAGGAAGTGGGAAACTTTTGGTTCTTGAAGAGTTCCTGGCCAGGAATGCGGGGTCTGGGGGAATAGGCAGGTCTTTGCCTGCCTCTGCTAGAGAAACTACACCAACACCCTCCTTACTCCAGCTACACGCCCTGAGAAGGCAGGGAAGAGTCACAGCCCAGTCCAGTTTGAGGGGCACAAATATGGCAGGACCAGGCTAGGGCTTCTAGGACAGAGGTGTAGGGGGGTTGGAAGGAGCCATGGACTTAGACCATGAAATATATTTTCAGGGATGGTCCTTCCATAACCCATCCATTCCTACCCACCCAGTCTTGTGGTGGGTGTTTGCTTGGTTCCCCCCTGGGCTAACCCAGGCCACCAAGATGCTCAAACTCTGTCTCCATACAAAGCTTCATGGGCAGGGGAGACAAAGAGACAAGGAAGGACAAAGAGCTGTGGGCAGGTCAGGGGAGACTTCCAGGAGGACAAGACAGGGCAGCCAAGTCTTGAAGAGTGATCAAGACTAAGTCAAAGAGAGGCAAGACAGGAGCAGTAGGAGGAGAACAAGAAGCTTTGAGAGGGGGCAGCACAGGCAGAAAAGGGAGGGAAGAGTTCACTCGGGCTAGCATTTAGAGATGATTGATAGAGGGGGACCCAGCTGTGGGGCCAGGCTTGGAGGTCTTGCAGATTTGCTGAGATGTTGGAACATGCCCAGGAGCCAGGAGGGTTGAAAGCAGCAGTATGATGTGGTGAGATGTGTGATAAGCATCACTCAGGCTGCTGCGTGGAGATCAAGCTGGACAATAGCTCCAGCTGGAGAGTACCATGGCCAGAACTGGGGTCCAGGGAGGGCAGTGGGATAGAGAGAAAGGGATGGAGTCAAGAGATGTCTAACCCCCAGGGTTTGGGGAAGGGGAGAAGAGTCAAGAATGGCTCTCAGACTTCTGGATTGGGGGTCTTTGGGCTTCTGGGTAGATGGACACGTAGTGAGCAATATTCAAACTCAGCAGGCTTTGGAAGGAAAGTTCTGTTCTAGACCTAATGGGTTGCGGTAATTAGAAGCCATTTCCTCTCTCCACTGTACACAGCATTGGCGAAACAGAAGCTTCTGATGGGGGCTCCTCTCCCTCCCAGAGTCAAAGGCACCAGCTTTACTGCAGTTATTTGGACCCTTCTTCTTGCTTGGGTGTCCTTTGGTATGGGATGATGCCTGCCTGCTCTTAGAAAATCCTTCAGAGCTGCCTCCACAGTTACCCCCATCCCCATGTGCCCCAGACAGAGTTACCCCCCAGGCTTGGAGTGGAAAGGAATGATCTCATTGCTCCAACTTACCAGATATGGTTTAGGAAATTTCTCCAATGCTATCGCCAAGGTCCCTGAAATGAGGTACTGCAGGCGAGATTTGAAACAGTCACAGGAGAGAACTTGGGGCTCCTTGAAACCCACATACTTCTTTCCCTCCCCACAGTATCTAAGAAATCCAACCCAGGTTCCTTCAACAGAGGATGATGGGGCTGCTGGAGCTTGTCCTGCCCACCCAGAGCCCATCCTAGGCCTGCCCCACCTCACCGGTCTTCCCCACATGTGATTCCCATCTCCACACCGGGGACTGTGAACTTACAATGCTCTCCCAGCTCTTCCTGCTACCCCCATTTTAAAAGCCCTAACCATCCTTCTGTTATCAGCTGCACTATGTCTTCCAGCTGAACCTTTCTAGTTTTTTTTGGACTCCCACAGCTTGGAGGATGTTAACCCTGGGTTTTAAGGTCTCTAGTCTATGTCTCTGATCATTCTTCCAAATGTTTGGTAGGTTCCCACTATGTGCATCCTGTGGGATACAGGAAGGGCCAGGCATTGCATGTGTAGGCAGCTCCTTCACTGCCTGATTAAAGCTTGTGGCTGGGGGCTGTGGGATCAGGAGGGAAGTGGCCATGGGGTGGTAGGGACATCTTCCCATGAGGGCACCTGGGAGCTGGGACTTAGTGCAAAGGCAAGGCTCCATCAGAAGAGTCAGGTATGGGGAGGGTACCCACAGGGACAGCTGCAGGCAAAGGCTGGCGTGGAGACCTGGAAAGACCTGGTGCTTCTGGGGAAAGGTGACTTGTCTCAACTCCCACTGGTTGTTGGACTAGGGAGGACACGGGCTGCATCTCACACATGGTGTGTTCCTGCAGACCAGCCCTAGCAGAGACCATGATGTCAGGGATGTGTCTTTTGTGCCCACCCTGCAACCAGCCCCAAATGCCAGGGACTTCAGATCTACCCTGCTAACCACCCCCGCATGACTCCTACTCACAGAAGCAGCCGCCCAGAACGGATACCAAGACCTCAGTGCCACCAGGTGTAGGTTCTTGACAGCCAAGGCCAGGTAAGTCCCAAGGAGCAAGTGCAGCAGAGCGACGACCACGTGGAAGGCCTGGGCAGGAGAGGACAGGAAGCAGGTGAGCCGGCCAAAGGTGGGGACGTTGAATGACCGGTCCTAATAGAGACCTCTGGTGCCCAGGATCAACCCTTCCGCCTACTTAGGGATCCAGGTGGTCCTGCAAAGAATCCACCCCACCGCCCTGGATTTCCTGCAGGCTGTTAAGACTTGTCATGCCCTCCAATGGGGGGGGTGGTTCCCTCTCCACGGGGAGCTAGTCCCCTCAGGCAGGTTCTGCTCAAGCCTACCAGGCAGTAAGTATGCACAAACTCTCCCCACCCTTCAATGGCTTCTGCAATTTTAAGGTGAGTGTTAAACGGAGAAGCTGGAGACTTTCTCCTCTCCCTCTGTCCTTTTAGGATTCCCCAGCACCCTCCCTGCATACCTCCCTCCACTACCCTCTCACTCCCAGGGCCCCAGGAAACAGGACTCACGCCCAGCAGCTTGAGAAGCCTACTCCTCTCCTGGGACTTCTCCTGGTACCAGTCTGGAGGCAGGAATCCTGGGTAGGTCACCTTCTGGAGTGAACTGGTCTGGTCAAGCTGGGTTAGGCTCGGGGGCTGCAGTGGCGAAACACCCCCAGCTCTGGAGCTGGGAATCTCGGTGGATGCGCCATTGGCTTCTGCTGCCATTGACTCTGGCCAATGCCACCAGCCACGCTTCAAGGAGAAAAGCCAAGTCAGAACCCACCTCGTCTCTGGGCCATCAGCCCTCCGGACTGGGGACTTCCAGGACACTGGTTACCTGACCTGCAGCCCCGAGCCTGATTTGACCTGGAGTTACCTGGCTCCCAGGGAGGTGGAGAAACTGTCACAGTCTCCAAGGGGGTCACAGGGAAATGGCTCCTTCCAGGACAGAAAAGCAAGGACCAGATAAACTCCAATGCGAGACACAACTGGCCAGACTGCCATTTGGGACAAGCTCGGAGGTGCAGGAGACCCAGGCAGGTGTAAATAGGTCCCATCCACTAGCCTGGGGAGAGCTGGAACCATCCTTCTACCTCTGGCAACAGCCGCGTGCCTCCTGGGTTTGGAGGGACGGGAGAGAGAAGGGGCGGAAACTTCTCTCATAGGGGACTCACTATGAGTTAGGAAGCCAATATTTAACACCCACAGTGATTAGTTGATATTTATAAATACTTTCTCTGTACAAGGCAACTTTTGGACATGCTTTATCTGATGTGATCCTCATCTCAAGCTTTGAAATGAATACTGTTGTTATGACCTGAGTTGCGTTCCCCAAAACTACATGTCCCAAGTCCTAACACCCCATCCCATGAACGTGAACTCATGTGTAAATGGGGTCTTTGAAGATGTTAATAGTTAAGATAAAGCCAAACTGGACTGGGGTGGATCTTCATCCAATATGATGGCTGTCCTCATAAAGAGAGGAATTTTGGACAGACAGAGAGACAAAGAGATAGCCATGCTATGGTAGCTGAGATTAAATTATGCCTTCTTAAGCCAAGGAATATCATCAATTGCCAGCCACCCACTAGAAACCTGTGAGGACACACTGAAGGCATTTCCCTCTTTAAAAGGAAGCTCGACCCTGCTGCCAACTTGAATTTGGATGAGAGCCTCTGTGCTGGTTTGAAAGGATTTGTGGACCCTAGAAAGGCCATGTTTTAATCCTAATCCATCTAGTGAGAGCTGCAGTTTCTTCGAATCCCTATTCAGTACTATAGGGTGGAAACGTGATTAGGTTATCTCCACAGAGATGTGACTCAATCAGTTGTGGGTATCAAAGTTGATTAGATGGAGATGCATCTCCAACCCTTCTATATGGGTCTTGATTAGTTTATTGGGGTCCTATAAAAGAGGAGACATTTTGGACAGAGTGTCTTTTTTGAGAATGAGGAGGGAGCCATGAGAAAGTAACAACAGCAGAGCTGAGCCACGGCACAGCCGGGAGGCCAAAAGCCCACACTGCCAAAGACTTTTGGAGATGAAGAAAAACACCACCGGGGGAGCTTCATGAAGCAAGAAGCCAGGAGAGAAAGCTAGCAGACGTTGCTGTGTTCACCACATGCCTCTCCAGTTGAGAGAGAAACGCTGAGCTCATTGGCCTTTCTTGAGTGAAGGTAACCTCTTGTTGGTGCCTTCATTTGGACATTTTTATAGACTTGTTTTAATTGGGACATTTTCACGGCCTTAGAACTGTAAACTTGTAACTGATTAAATTCCCCCCTTTTAAAAGCCATTCTATTTCTGGCACATTGCATTCTGGCAGGTAGCAAACTAGAACAGGTTCTGAAACCATGAGACAATAATTTCTGCTGTTTAAGCCAACTAGTCTGTGGTACTTTGTGGTACATTGTTTCTGGCAAACAAAGATGACTGTCACTGTCTGCATTTTGCAGATGAGGCTCAGAGAGGTTGAGCCACCTGCTCAAGGTCACACAGCCATAAAATGGCTGGACTGGGACTTGAATCCTGATGGGCTGGCTCCAGAGCCTAGGTGCTTATATCCTCCACTGTGCCGTTGGCTCAGCAAATGAAAATGAGTGTTCTGGGGGTTCTGTGCACACGTAAAAAGGCTGGAGGAAACTTTGCAGGGGGCTAAGTGTGCTGCTTGCTAACAGGGCCTGATGGCAAATTGTCTGATGTCTTAGGGTACATCAGGGCTGCCAAGGGGCAGGGGCTGCCTGGTGAAGCTACGAGAAAAGCTGAAGTCTTTCTCAGGAAAGCAGAGAGCTAGGAGAGGAGAAGGAAGCTGGCTTGGGGCAATGCTCAGTGGGAGAGGGTTTCTCCGGGTATGTGGTTAATGGGCAGATCCTTTAAAGAGAGTGCACTGTTCTCAGGGTCTTTCTCCTGAATTAAATAAGGGGCACGTTCCCCTCAATTTTCAGTCTGACAGTGAGTTTGGGAGGTTCTGTTTGAGCATCCAGACGTCTCACAATTTTCCTGCCACGGATGGTGGGGATGATGGGGGAGGGAAAGAGTCTTGGAAGGGTAAGAGGGACATGTAGCCGGGGTGACTAAATCCTGGACAGGGAGGAGAGGAAGGGACATTACCATAGAGACAGAGGGTGGATGGAGCCTCATGATTGGCAAGCATCTGCCCTGCAAATGCTCTGTGCAGAGGGCGGTTGGCATGCAAAACCTCCCTCAATCCCAGAGAGGTCGGCACAATTACACATATGGGGAAACCAAGGCTGGGAAAGCCAGCGCCATTGAATAGATGAAGAGACTGATGCTCAGGGAGGTCTCCTTCCCCAGCCAAGATAACGCGGTCTGGGACCAGTGCCAGCACCCAGGGCCTGGGCCCCTGGGAGGGACACCCTGATCAAGATCTTCACTGGCCTTCACTGACAGCCCCTGATTTTGTGGGGGTGGGAGGGTGGGTGGGAGAGGGGGTGCCGGGGAGCCTGGCCTCCCTCCTTCCTGGGCTTCAGAAGCCGAGCCCATGGACGCAGAGTTGCAGATTCTCAGTTCTGTGATGTGACCCGGGTGCACTTGAGAACCCGTCCAGCTCTCAACTGGCTTTTCGTGGGCCCTTCTGACATAGCTAGGTGGATTGAGGCATGTGGCTGGTGGCAGAGACTGTCCCAGATCCTCCAGCAGCTGCAGGTACCCTTCTCCTGTGCAGCTGGGAGGGCAGGGCCTGGATCTGAGCATGGATGAAAGAAGGAAGACTTCTTTGGCAGGGGTGCCTCAGATGGAACGCATGGTCCAGGGAGAAAGCAACTGCCCGGCCACGGGAGGTGAGTATTTGCCTGGACATTCACCTGAGAGCGCTGTGGCAGTGGAGCTCCTTCAGGCAGCCGATGGAATCGTGAAGCCAGAGTGATCTTTCTCGGAGAATGTTCCATGGAACACTAGTTCCCACAGATGATCTGTAGTGAAAGGGTTCCTGGGTCCAGTGTGTTTGGAAAACCTTGCATACTCTCTTCCTTTTCTTGAGCATATTAAAGGCTCTGAGAATTCCTCTAGTGAAGACCTCTGCTTTAGATGGAACTGCACTGCCCAAACTTAATTAGTCATGGAACTGTGATATCTTCATAGTCCAGCAATTCCATGCAGTCCGTATTCCATAAAGCATGCTTTGGGGCAAGGCAGCCTTAAACTTCCAAACTTCTGGTTGTGGGACTTTTGGTCCTTGCCTGCTTGGCACCAACTTGTGCTTGACTCAAGGTGGTGGGGGTGGGGATTAGTTATGATCTCTAAGGTTGTTTCCAACTTGAAATACCTCTCTCCTGGAATGGGGAGCTGGTCCAAGGAGCTTAGTACAAACGGGAGGGGAAGGAATGGCAGAGGGCGGGACTTACCTAACCCCGGGGTGAAAAGTCTGTTTGTTATGAAGCCGTGGCTCCAGTTTCCATGAGAAAGGACATGGACTCTGTCCTGTAGATATGCTTCCACTGGGCCCTCCCTGTTGGCCCCGTGCACAGTTCTTGCCTCCAGGACTTGGGGTCCATTGCTTGGGGGTAGGGTGGCAGCAGACGGAGACTGGGGTAGCACAAGGAAGGAAACTTTGCAGCCTTGGCTCTTCCCCCAGTCCTGGGTACCAGCTCATGAATCCTAGGTCCAGCCAGCCTGACAGCGTGAGGGAAAATTCTGGAGGGCAGGGAGGGCAGAGACAGGGCTGGGCAGGGTTCCCACCCCTCTCCCTGCAGCCCCAGACCTCTGGTTGCAGATAAGCTGGGCCAAACCCTTGGGCAGGTTGTTCGAGTGGGGAGTGAGTGTGTCTGTCTCTGGGGGGTGGGGGCAGGGCAGCAGGGAATGGGGAAGTCCGGAGGATTAAATAGAATAGCGTCTGCAACATGCAGCGCCTTGGAACATAGCAAACACCAGCCTCGATTCCTCCTACCATTATCCTCTTCTGGTTCCCGCTGAAGATCTACCTTCAGTCCTCACCATCTGAAGGGGACATTTATTGGCTTCCCTCACCTCCTGCTCACAGGAGCAGAGGGGCACCGAAAAGGGGCATGAGCCCTCTGGGCTCCTGGAGGTGGGGGCCAGTGAAAGGCAGGGAAGGAGGTGAGGAGGTAGGAGAACAGTGAAGGACCTGAACCGGTGGGCTGAGACTCGAAACCTTTGGAATTCTGAGCCAGAACACCCCAGGTAGTCATTCAAGAATGAGCCAGACCTGTCCTGGGGAGGTTTATCATCTGGGAGGCAGAGAAGACCTGGGCACAAATAACGGGCGCCTCATCAGACTGCTGAGGGCAAGAGGACAGGGAGAGCTTCTGAAGGTGGGCTTTTGCTTGTGTGCACATTGGCATGTGTGTGTGCATGTGTGTTTGTGTGCGCGTGTGCACACTCATCAAGGGTTTAGAGATAGAGAAGTATGGAATCACACTATGAGACAGAGAGACTGGTTGGGGAGACCAGGTTGCTTTAGGCTCCTGGGTTGGGCCGGTCCTTAGAAGATGGGGGGTTTCAGTGGATGCTAATTGCAAAGCAGACCTTGAAGGCACCAAAACTAGCCCCCCTCCCAGTGGTTTGGGATGGGGTACCTCTTTTCAAGAGAAGCTCACCTGCAAGGAGGTCTTTGCTCTGGGATGGATTCAGGACGCTTGAATCTTTCATCCTGGCCCCGAGAGGCCGTGGGTGGTCCCTTCCCCACTCTGGGCCTCTGATTGTGCATGAGTCTCGGGGACTGGAATGGAAGCGGCTGAGGCGAATCCACTTCTAGGTGGGGAATTCCTTTCTGGGGTGGAAGCTGTAGTGCCCCCCCCCCCAGATCCTCTTGACTGGGTGGGGGACCCTTTCCCCGGTTGCCACAACTGGTGGGTCTCTAAGGACGCGCAGCTGCCCCCTTCTGGGAGCTTAACTTATGCCCAACCCTGTAGTCAACAACTGATTGCCGTGGGGCATAAGGCCGGCCCCCCTGCCTCAAGATGGGACAGTTGGGGTGAAGCTGAGACCCCATCCCTCCTGCCTGATTCTGCTTCCCTCACTTTTCTCCCAAGAGCATTTATCAGATGCACAAAAATGCTCAACTGAGGCTCCACTTCTAGGAAACCCCGCTTCCTGTTTCTGAAGTGAGGGGGGCGGGGTGTCACACTCACCTGGCTCCTGGGACCTCCGCTCTGAGCGTCCGATGGCCGTCTGCCCTCTGGAGCCGTCTCAGGTCCACGGAGACAGGGCCAGGGAAGCAGCAGTCAATCAGAACATCTTTACAGCTGCAGACTT
Source organism: Tamandua tetradactyla (assembly GCF_023851605.1). NCBI lineage: Eukaryota > Metazoa > Chordata > Mammalia > Pilosa > Myrmecophagidae > Tamandua > Tamandua tetradactyla. Next base: position 14,318,680 of record NC_135335.1, read on the forward strand.
TGGAACCTCTTTGCCGGGTACCCACCCCTTGCTTCATGCCCCAGCTGCATGGGAGACGTCAAAGTCTCCCCTTCGTCCCCGCCCCAATCCCCAGACAGATGAAATCCACATGACCCTTTTGCGCATCTCTCTTAATTTTTGCAGACTTCCTTTGATAAGTAAAATGCTGACAGTGGAGCGTGTTTCCAGAGCAGGACAGGTGGAGTGCAGGTGACTTATCTTTAGAGACTCAGCGGTGGAGCTTTTAAGAGAGTTTTTTACTTTTGGAAAATTACAAACACTCACAAAAGCAGGGAATATGGTCCAACGAATCCTCACGTCCCCATCCCCAAGCTTCAAGGAGCATCATTTCCGGGCCGAACTTGTTGCATCTCTTTCCGTTCCTTCTCTCCAGTGGAAAGCAAATCTCAGCCATTCTACCATTTTATTTGCAAAAGTTTTATTACTGATCTCGGAAAGTAAAAATGTATTAAAAAAATAAAAAGTATGACCACATACGATCATCGCTGAAAATTCAAAAGAATTCCATCCAACACCCAGCCGGTGTTCCGATTTCTCTGAGGGTCTCATAAATGTCTTATCACCTTTGATTTGTTTGAATCAGAATCCCAGCAGGATTCATACATGGCATCAACCGACAGCCTGAGCCTTGGCGCTCTGCGCTGGAACCTCTCTCCGCTCTGCCCCCAAGCCTGGCTCCTCCTTCTCCCGCGAGCTTCTCTCTCTACAGTGTTATGTGGAGTCGGCAGGGAGGCGAGATGCAGAGCCCCCACCCCAGCCACCGCCAAGTCAGCTGATCTTCAACGCCAGCTCTTGCGCTACTTTTAACTTTCTGAGCACAGCACAGAGCTTCAGAGCTAATGCTGTATCGGGCTGCCTGATTCTACCTCTCCATAGCAGTGCAACCTTGAGAAGGTCATTTAAGCACTCTGGGCCTTGGTTTTCCCCTCTGTAAATGGGGACAATAATACCCAGGGAGTTGCTAGTAGATTAAATGAGTTACTATATGCAAAGTGCACAAAGCAGCGCCTGGTGATTGTTAAGTTCTATGTAAAATTAATACAGTCACCATGCACTCCCAGAGTGCACTTACACTCAGCTACCAAGCCTGCTCGATGTCACATACACAGCCAGCTGTACAGCCCCCTCCCACACACTCCCCTCCCTTTCACGCCCGTTGAATGGTCACTCACTCCCTCTCAAGCCCGCTCTATGGGGCAGCTCTCTCAGGAGGGATAAGGCTGGAGTTAGCAGCTCTGGAAAATTTGTTTCTCCTGAAGGCACCTGCCCACCCGCCCAGGTGCCAGCTGCGGTCACGAGACATGTGCCCAGGGACCCCCTACAGCACCGACGCCCACCTGTGTCCAGTTACTTTGCGCCTCTTTATCACGCACACCTGCAGTTCCTCAAACGTGGGATGAGCGTGTTTACAGGACTTGTGGACCTTGGCCGGGTTAGAGGCTTGGACCTCAGCCACTTTGAGACACACAGCATACAACATGCACATTTGCATGTACCACACCCTTCTTCATTAATTTATCCATTCGTTCGTAAAACGTGTGTTGCATCCTGTTGAAACAGCAACAGCATTCATCCCAAAAGAGGAAGGAGGGGCAAATCCAGCCAGTATTGCCCCAAACTGCCCTCCAAAGAGGTCTGTGGAGATTCCAAAGAAAGAGGCACTAAATGTCAGGGTGATCCGTCCTGAAACATTGGTGGGAGGAATTTATCTACAGAGAGCTCCAGCTCCCTCACAACAGTCAACAAGACGTCAAGAAGTTCACTCGCGTATGTCCACGTCTAAGACAACTGCTCCTTGGATGATGCAGGGCTGGGGGACAAAGAGCTGAATGCCAGAGGCTTGAGTGCAACTTATGGGAAAACACCCGGGTATGTGCTCTTTTCTCAAAACAAGATGTACTTGGGCAGTTTTCTAGGTTATAGCAGCTAAAGCTCAGTGTGCTTCCAAGGGGTTATGGGGAGGGATGTCTGGGGTGGGGTGGGGCAGGAGAGAGGTCAATCCTCAGATGGGTAGGAGATGCTATATATGTCATACAACATGTGATGAGCACTTCCAGCAGACCAGGCTCTGTGCTACGTGCTGGAGGTACAGGAACAAATGAGTCTGCCCTGTCCTCAAGAAACTTGGAGTCTTATGGGCTTCAGAATATGTCCACGTCCAAAGCTGGCCACATCCTAATCCCTGGAACATGAATATGTTCCCTTACATGGCAAAAGGGACTTTGCAGATTAAGTTAAGGATCATCAGATGAGGAGATTATTCTGAATGATCTGGGGGACCCAATGTAATCTCAAGGACCTTCATAAAGGGAGGCAGGAGGGTCAGAAGCAATAAGGGAGATTGGAAGATGCTACACTGCTGGCTTTGAAGATGGAGGACGGGGCCACGAGTCAAGGAATGCAGGTGCCTTGTGAAGCTTGAATAGACAAGGAAACATTCTCTCTTAGATCTTCCCAAAGGGCACTGCCCTGCTAACACCTTGATTTTAGGACTCCTGACTTCCAGAACTGGAAGATAATAAATCTGTGCTGTCGTGAGCTACTAAATCTGTGTGGCTTTGTTACAGCAGGAGTAGGAAACTAATACCAAGTCCAATGGTGAAGATGGTTAGGAAGCAAGGCAACTGTCTTTGGAGGGAAAAGCAATGTGAGAATGGAAGTTCAGGGTGCCATAAGGACCCAGGAAAGTCTGCCTGACCTAGAAGGGGGAGATGAGGGTAAGGTCAGGTAAGGCTTCCTCAAAGAAGTGGGATCTAAACTGAGTTCTAAAAGAGAGCTGGGGGTTAAGCTGGACGAATTGAGGAATGGGGAGCAGACAGGGGTCAGTGGTTCAGGCAGAAGGTGAGGAGAGAAAAGTCTGGGCAAGTGAGCAGGACACATCTTCAGGGCTTTGTAAAACTTTGCTATAGCATGTATCCAAAGGCAAAGGGGGTGCCCTTACAGCTAAATGGTAACGGGATTACTTTTGTACTTTAGAAAGATCCCTCTGGCTGTTATCCAGCCAAGAGATGGGTGGTGCAAACCTGGAGCTGGGAGCATTGCTTAGGAGGTTTGGAGGCTGATGCCAGGGCATGGGTGACACACAGTGGTGGCCCCAAAGTGGATTGAGCTGAGAAATCTAGGGCAAGGAGAATCAGTGGGGTAGGGGGATGTTAAATAGGGGGCTGAGACAGGAGGAGGGGGCGAGATTGATGCTGGCATAGATAGCAGCCAAGTCCATAGTGACATTGAGTGATACGGCCTGTGTTGGAAGAGAAGATGTAAATTCCTTTTTAGGTGGGCTGAGTTTGCAAACGTGGAAGTGGATGCTGAAGCTGGCTCAGAGAAGAGAGTTAGGTGGAATATATAGATTTAGGAACTCTCTGGATGGCGATAGATGCCCAATGTGAGCGCCATGAGACAGAGTCTTTGGCTTCCATCTGGTGTGTCCCCAGAGTCTGGCCACACAGTAGGAACTCAATAAACATTTGTTGAATAAAAGATTAAATGAAACTACAGAAGTAAATGAGATCACAGTGTGTAGAGGAGAGCATAGGGCAGGAAACATGTAAGAAATGGGGGCAACTATTATTATTTAAAGAAGGATTCAAAAGAGCATAATAGTTTGATCCAAGGAGGCCAGTGAAAAGAATGTCCTTTCTCCAGGGAATTGCAATGGGGCCTTTGTCACAAATCAAGTGACCTGCATATGTGATATCTGTTGATAGATTATATTTTATTCCATGTGTCTGTTTGTCTATTCCTGCAGTAAGACTATGCTGCCTTGGTTACTATCTTGAAATCTGGGTGTTCAAGTTTTCCTACTTTTTCTTCTTTAAGATTTTCTTGGATATTTTAGGGCCTTTGAATTTCCGTTAAGAGTTTTTAAATTAGGTTGCCAACTTCCTCCAAAATAAACTGTTGGAATTTTGAATGAAGTGTTATCAGATTGATAGATAAACTCTGGAAAGAAATAATATTTTAACAAAAATCAAGCATTCCCACCCATGAACATAGTATACCCTCCATTTATTATATCTCATTAATTTCTCTTAGTAACTTTTTGTAATTTTCAGTGTTCTCCTTCTTAATGGAAATTGCCTCTTTAACTTCCATTTCTTCTCAATAGTAGAGAAAATTTCCATTTCTTCTCAATAGTAGAGAACTTAAACTTGCCATTTCAGGATAACTTGTTCATTTCCCTTGACTTTCATCTTAATTTCCTGGGGCTGCCATAACAAATTATGAAAAACATGTGGCTTAAAACAACAGAAATTTTTTTTTTGGGAGTGAGTGCATGGTCCTGAAATCAAATCCATGTCTCCCAATCAGAAATTTTTTTTTGGGGGGAGAGTGCATGGTCCTGGAATCGAACCCAGGTCTCCCAATCAGAAATTTTTTTGTCTCACAGTTGCAGAGGACAGAAGTCTGAAATGAAGGTGTAAACAGGACCATGCTCCCTCTGAAACTTGTAAGGGACAATCTTCTTTGACTCTTCTAGCTTCTGGTGTTTTGCCAGTCATTCTTTGTGTTCTTTGGTTTGTACCTGTGGCACTCCAAACTCCACTTCCATCATCCCATGCCATTCTGCCGTGTCTGCCTGCCTCTGTGGCCAAATATCCCTCTTTTTATAAGGACAGCAGCCTTATTGGATTAGGGCCCAATTAATCCGGTTTGGCCTTAACTAAGGGCATCTTCAGAGACCTTATTTCCAAAGCCATGGGACTAGGAGTTGAACATGTCTTTTGGGGTGTGTTTGGTATAATTCAACCAATAACAGCATGCAATCCACAAGCCACTGTCTCTTTCCTGGTGTCTCAGGAATGACTACTGTTCCCATCCTTATTTTCTATGAAGCTATAGTCTCCTACCATCTGTGTTGTACCCACTGACAGCAATCCCATCTGGCCACTGGCCCTCTTAGCCACTTGGTCTCTCTCTTTGGAACACAGAACATTTTCTGGTGCTTTATTTGCATGTCACACTGGAGTGCAGGACGCCATGTCAGCAAGCACAACCCTGAACCATTTTAGCTCTAAGTTCTGGCTCCATGCTGTCTGGATAAGGGACATCTCCAGGGACCTTACAGTCTCCCCAGGTTACTGCCCAGGAAGTGAGGAAGCATCTCTGCCCTTGAATTCCTCTTAATGAACTTATGGCTTTTGGCCCTCACAGGTCCCAAGGGACTTGGTCAAAAGAGCACAGAGAGCAGTAATCCCAGTCTAAGGCTAAGCTTTCTCTTCCTCCTGCTGCCTCCATTCCTCAGTCCTTCTAAACTCCTCCCCTCAGTTCAGAGATGTCTCAAACTCTATGTGTGTCAGGAGAACTGGTCTTAAACCCTCACTCACATTTCCCATCATTCTATGAGTTATGGTCTTAAATTCTAAGTTCCAGGTTCTCAAGGTTCCTCTCTCAGAGTGTATGTATGTGTGTGAGCACGTGTTCACGAGCATGTGTGCAGGGCTCATTATAACCTCTGCAGCAACATACAAATGGCTGCAAGGGCTTTTTTTAAAATGATCATTCCATTCTACATATATAATAAGTAATTCACAATATCATCACATAGTTGCATATTCATCAACATGATATTTCTTAGAACATTTGCATCAATCCAGAAAAAGAAATAAAAGACAACAGAAAAAAATTCATACATACCATACCCCTTACCCCTCCCTTTCATTGATCACTAGCATTTCAATCTAAATTTATTTTAACATTTGTTCCCCCTATTATTTATTTTTATTGCATATGTTTTGCTCATCTGTTGATGAGGTAGATAAAAGGAGCATCAGACACAAGGTTTTCACAATCACACAGTCACATTGTGAAAGCTATATCATTATACAGTCATAATCAAGAAACATGGCTACTGGAACACAGCTCTACATTTTCAGGAACTTCCCTCCAGCCTCTCCATTACATCTTGACTAACAAGGTGATATCTACTTAATGCATAAGAATAACCTCCAGGATAACCTCTCGACTCTGTTTGGAATCTCTCAGCCATGGACACTTTATTTTGTCTCATTTCACTCTTCCCCCTTTTGGTCGAGAAGGTTTTCTCAATCCCTTGGTGCTGAGTCCCAGCTCATTCCAGGATTTCTGTCCCACGTTGCCAGGAAGGTCCACACCCCTGGGAGTCATGTCCCACGTAGACAGGGGGAGGGTAGTGAGTTTGCTTGCTGTGTTGGCTGGAGAAAGAGGACACATCTGAACAACAAAAGAGGTTCTCTTGGGAACCTCTAATTTTAAGTAGACTTGACCTAAAAGTTATATTAGGAAATGTACTAGTCAAAATATAAATTTTGTACCAAATAAACATTTTTTTGCTTTAGTCTCACACACAAGTTAAAATTTTAAAATATTAATTACCATCTATTTTCAACACCCTACAGTAATGACATTCCTTTGTTCTTCCTCATGCAAAAGCATTTTTTAAATTTGTACATTTGGTCACTATCATTATACACTCTAGGCATTCCTAGATTATACCATCTCAATCTTTATCGTCTATCTTTCTTTCTGCTTTCATGTGTGTCCCCAGTCCTCCTCCTTCTATCATTCTCACATTCAGCTTCATTCAGTGTTTTAACATTATTGTATTACAGTTAGGTAGTATTGCACTATCCATATCCATTTTACAATCAGTCCTGTTGAAGTGTTTTGTTTTTAGTTGTTATAGTTGTAAAAGCTTATAATCTGGGAACCTTTACAACAAGCCTTCCCCTGATAATCTATGCTTTAACTTCAATTCTCAGAGTTTGCACATTATAATTAGTTCATATTAGTGAGGCATTATAATATTTGTCTTTTCATTTCTTGGCTTATTTCACTCAACATACTGTCTTTAAATTCCATTGCTCTAGTTGCATGTCTTACAACCTCCTTCCTTTTTGCAGCCTCTCAATATTCCATTGTATATATATATATATATATACACCACAGTTCACCTTTCCATTCATCAGTCATTGTACACTTAGGCCACCTCAACACATTGCAAATCATGAACACTGCCGCCATAAACACCAGTGTGCAAATGTCCATTCATGTCCCTGTTTTCAGGTCTTCTGAAAATGGGGCTGCAGGATCATATGGCAACCCCATACTCAGCCTCCTATGGAACCACCACACTGCCTTCCAGAAGGGCCGCAGATTCTACTTCCCCACCAACAGTGACTAGAGACATATCTCCACATTTTCTCCAGCACTTGTATCTTCCAGTTTATTTTTTTTTCACATGAGCAGTCACTGGGAATTGAACCTGGGTCTCTGGCATGGCAGGTGAGAACTCTGCCACTGAGCCCCCATTGCCCACCTTTCCTGTTTACTTTTAAACAGCTTTTCACACATCATACAATCCATCCTTAGTAAACAATTAGTGGTTCCCGGTATAATCACAGAGTTATGTATTCACCACTACAGTCTATATGAGAACATTTCCATTTATTCTTCAAAGAGAAAGGAAGAGGGAAAAAATGAAGAGGAAAAAATGAAAACATAAAATTAAATTAAAAAAAGAAACAACAATAACAATACAAAGAATCCCATATCCCTCTCTCATCTCCCCCTCTTCTTGACCTTTAGCTTTAGTGTATTGCTCTTGTTACATTTAATGGAAGCATAATTACAATATTACTATTAACTATAGACCCTACTTTGCATTGATTACATTTTTCCATACACTATTCCATTTTCAACACTTTGCAATGTTGACATTCATTTGTTCTTCCTCATGTAAAAACATTTTTATATTTGTACATTTAATTACCATCCTTGTCCTCTGTAGGTTTGGCTCAGTGATACAGTCCCAGTCTTTATCTTTTACCTTTCCTTCTGGTGTCACACATTCCATTAGCCTTCTTCGTTCAACCATACTCACACTCAGTTTTGTTCAGTGTACTTAATGATACTGTGCTACTATCAGAAAGGATTGTGCTATCCATTTCCGGATCTTGACAGTCAATCCTGTTGAACATTCTGTACTCCTTCAGCATCTAATAACCAATCTCTACTTTCTATCTCCTGACAACCTGTGATTTCAACTTTTACTCTCAAAGTTCACTCATTAATGTTAGTTCATATTCATTAATGAGACCATACAGTATTTGTCTGTTTGTTTCTGTCTAATTTCACTCAGCATAATGTCCTCAAGGCTCATCTACGTTGTTGCATGTGTCATGACTTTATTCTTTACCTATGCTGATTGTTTTCATCTCTGTACTCTTCTCCAAAGCTCTCTCTCCTGTCTTTTCCTATCTTCCTGCAGTATTCCCTTTAGTGTTTTTCACAGAGCAGGTCTTATATAGAGCAAACTCTTTCAGTGTCTGTCTAAAAATATTTTAAACTCTCCCTCATTTTTGAAGGACAATTTTGCTGAGTATAGAATTCTTGATTGACAGTTTTTCTCTTTCAAAATCTTAAATATATTCTACAACTGCTTTCTTGCCTTCATGGTTTCCACTGAGAAATCTGCATATAGTCTTATTGAGTTTCCCTTGTATTTGATGGATTGCTTTTCTCTTGCTGCTTTCAGAATTCTCTCATTGTTTTTGACATTTAACAATCTGATTATTAAGTGTCTTGGAGTAGGTATATTTGGATTTATTCTGTTTTGGGTATGCTGTGCTTATTGGATCTGTCATTTTATATCTTTCATAAGATGTGAAATTTTCAGTGATAATTTCCTTTATTATTTTTTCTGCCCCCTTTCTCTTCTTTTATCCTTCTGGGATACCAATAACATGTACATTCTTGCACTTCATGTTGTCACTTAATTCTCTGAGACCCTGCTCATATTTTCCCCCTTTTTTTCCCTATCTGTTCTTTTGTGTGTAGGATTTCAGAAGTCCTGTTCTCTAGATCACAAATCCTTTCTTCTGCCTTTTCAAATCTGCTGTTGTAATTCTCCATTGTGGGTCTCATCTCTCCTATTGTGCCTTTCATTCTCCTAAGTTCTGCCATATTTTTTCAAGTTTATTAGTTTTCTTTATGGTCACCCAATGTCTTCTTTACATCCTTCATCTCTTTTACCGTATATTCCTTCACCTTGTTGATTTGATTTAGTATGTTTGTTTGATTAATTTGTTGTTTATCACTAATTAGTTGTTTCAACTTCTATATCTTATTTAAGGTGTTAGTGTGTTCCTTTGAACCATATCTTCATTTTCCCAGTAGGATTTATAATTTTTTTGCTGGTCATCTAGGCATCTGATACCCCTGATTAGTTTATTCTGGAAGTTGTTTTCACTCTTCTATCTAGGATTTTCTTATTGGTTGGATTTATTCTCTATCTGTTCTTTGGCATTCAGTTTAACTTATTCTAGACCTCTAGCATAGTTTCTGTTTAGCTAATCAGAATTTTTGAGCTTGTGTTTTTCTGGTTCTTGCTCTGTGTATATGGAATATATTTTTTTTTTGAGGAAAGTCTCCCCCAATATGATTGACCCCAAATAGATTTTCTCAGACCAGAACGGTCCAAGCCTCAGAAGGAGGGTGTAGTAAATTTCAAGTTTCCCCAAGGAGGAGACCCAGCAGGCTGTCGGATTTTCCTGGAAAGCTTCTAGACTCTGTGTTTTTCCTATCTTGCCCAGTAGGTGGTGCTTGTCAGCCCACAGCTCCCCACTGGCGTAAAGTGGTGTGTGCCTTTAATTCTCAGTAGACCCTGTCCCTGCCAGGGGCATGATTGAGACAGAGGCTGAGGTAGAAGGTAGGCTTAAACTGTTTCTGTTTTCCAGCCCCTGGGGTCTGAATGCTCTGAAGGAAAGCAGCCACTTGAGCTGGGCCCCATTCACCTGCAACCCTTTCTTGGGGAAAGATATGCCCTTTAGGAGATTATTTCCTTCACTTGACTAGTTACTTTGTCTCTCAGACTTATCTTAACTCAGCCCTTTCCTGAGTCAGTGCTGACAACCAAAAATGCCTGAAGTTTTTCTAATAAGTTACTTAGAATAATTTAAAAAAATCCCCTTTCAGAGTCAGTCTCCAGCCCCCAAGTTTCAACAGTCAAGAGCCAGAGTTGGTACCTGGCCCTATGCATCTGCTTTCTTGGGGCACAGCCATTTTCCAGTATTCTGAGCTCAGCTGACTCGAAAAGCCTTCATTTCCCTCCCTCCCCCCCAGGAGCCCTGTCTCTTCTCTGCCAGAAGAGACCTCAGAGTTCCTTTCTTGCTTGCTCTAGGTTTATCTGTGCTTGGAACTTGTATTCAGGAGTCCAAATTGTGAATTGAGACCATAATTGGAGCTTGGTTGGGCTACCTTCCCTTACTCCTAATAGAGATGGCTTCTTTTTTCCATGGGGAAGTGTCTCCAACACCTGCTGTGCCTGTGGGGGAGGGGTGCAGCCTCTGGCTTTTGAGAACTTTACTCACAGTTCTGGGCTATGATCTTGGGCCTTCCACCCATTCCAGACTGGTGTACGCTGTGTGTCTGGTCATGGATGTCCCCCAAGCCATTGTTCCAGACAGTTCCTGGCTATCTGCTAGCTGCTCTAGAGGACTAACTAAAGCCCACATCTCCCTATACCACCATCTTGCCCTGCAAGTGCTTTTGACAGCGCAGAGGAGCAAGGGGCTAATTCTGCAGAGGGAATGGGAAGACCTCACAGAGGGGCCAGCATTCCAATGGAAAGAGTAGGAGTTTGCTAGGTGATCGAGGCGGGGATACGGAGGAACACAACCCTGCCTCAGTCGTGGGAAGGAGGAAACATTAGGAGGGAGGGAAAGGGACTGGTGGAGAGCACTTGGGATGGATTAAGGGAGCACAGACTAATATGAAACAAGGCTGAGTGCAAATCCCAGCCTTGCCTCTTACTATCTTGGTGGCCTTGGGCATGGGATACAAACTCCAGTGTCCTTAGCTGTAGAGTGGGGACACTCAGGCTTATTTATTTGGGTTGAGGTGGGGTTAAAAGTGACTAAGTGAAAGGATCAGGTCATACAGAGCCCAGCAACCAGCACCCACAGGTACCCTTTGGCTGTGACGGGTGGGACAGCTTCCCAGGTCCTCTGCTAGTCATGAAGCCCCTGAGTTTAAAAAGAAAAAGTCACTGCAATGACATCAGCTCAAAATTTAGGCCACACTGTTTATTTCCCTCCCCAATATGGAAGGGACAAGCCATCACCTGGGCCCGCGAATATGGGGCTGAAGATATCTCTTGTCACTTAGCCCAGCTCTTGTGATAACTCTCAGGGAACGCTTTGACCCTCCCAAGGGTGGGGGTGGTGAGGGGAGCACTGAAAGGCACAGGGAGGTACCAAGGCCCTCGGGGAGGGAGGGCCAGGGGATTCCGAAGAAGAGGAATGGGCAGGTTTCATTTCTCTCCTACAATATGCTCTGTCCTGGGAGGTGGCAGGGCTGGAGGCAGTCCAACTCCATTTTACAGGGAAGGGAGATGAAGTTTTCCCAAGGAAGGGAAAATACTTGCCTCAGACCCAGAAGTTCAGCTAAGGAGCCCACTGAAGTGGGAACTTGTCGCTTGACACACTGCAGCTTTTTTTTTCTTGCCAACTCCAGGTCTCCAGGTTCCCGTGTAGCCTGGAAGCCCCTCTCAGGTCAGCTTTAGTGTCTGGGTGGGAAACCTGAGGCCCAAAGATGTGATGGCAGAGGCCAAAGGCCACAGCTGGCCTTGGGGCCGGGAGCTCCGAGTCAGTCTCCTGGCCTTGCACATGACCTGGACCTGACATCAGCACCTTAGGATAATGCCGGGGTCTGACACAACACTTGTCTCTAAGGCCTGTTCCTTCTGGGGGATTCTGAGATCTCTGACCCTCGGGAGGTGAGGACCAGTGTGGCCTTGACACCCGCTCTCCCCAGGAGGTAAAAGTTTTGCTGCCCTCTGCTTTGCCCCAAATGAGCAGACCAGAGAAATGCAAAGCAGCACAAAGAGGGTCCCCCTGGGAGGGTGAGGGGGTTCAGGGAAGGGAAGAAAACACACCTTCAACATCAAGGTACGGTCCTTCATGAACAAAATCACTGGGGGAGACGTGTGGGATGGATGTCACCGGGTAATGCTGCACTTGGGTGCCACGATATGCGTGGGAAGTGGGGGTGGGGGGACAGGCTGACCCCCCAGATCACCGGGGTTGGGCGAGGAGCAGCTGGGGTCCCACCCTACGGGAGTGACGATCTTCTACTCGGGGGAATCCTTGGGTATATATGCCACATTGTCATAAGCAGGGGGTGGAGAGGCCGCAGGGCTGGGGATGTTGAAGTCCGTGCTGAAGGCGTTGGGCAGGAAAATTACAGGCTGCAAAGAGAAATAAACTCCAGTGAAAGCCCTGGAAGGTTCAGAAGCCCCAGGAAAGTGTTACAATAGTGCTGCCTTGTCCGCCTTCTGAGGACAGTGCCCCAGGCATGAAACCTGAGTTTGGTAGAGCTGGCTACGGCAGTGAACAAGACAGGCAAAAGGCTCATTTTTCTAGGAAGGAATGTTCTGTGGTCTTTCTCTTGGGCTGCCCTACTTTGGCTCAGGACTTTGCTACCTCTTGCCTGGAAGACTGAGGTATCTCGCTGGCTCTCCTGCCTCCAGCCCTCCTCCTGGTTTCCCAACTCTGTGGTCAAGAAACTTGATGGAGTGCCCTGAACCTGGCTAGAGGCACCCCACTTCCTCTGCCTCTTCCCCGCCTTCTGCACAGAGCCACCTCCTCAGCAGCACACCCCACCCCACGGCATGCATTTCTTGGCCCCAGGCAACCTTTCTTCCAGCTAGGTCCCCTGCCCCATGCGCTTCTCCATCACCTTTCTATCGTCCCTGTCCTCCCTGGAGATGCCCCCAGTCCTGCTCATGGTTCTTCTGCTGGAGGGTCCCACTCGCCTGTGCACAGCACTTCCCCCCGTTCCTGCACCCAGGCCCTCCACTCTTTGCACCAAGGGTCTCACTGCAATCGCCGCAGCAGCCACCCCATTGTTGCTGGCGCCCCCTGTGGCCACGAGGAGAATAGCCCCATTTTCACTAATCAGCAAAGACTTCTTTGGGTCCCGAGATGGAGGGGACAGTGGGGGGGAGCTCATTGCAATGCTCCCCAAATTCTTTCCAGAGAAGAATAAGGGAACAGGTCAAAAGTAGACAAACTTCCCATCCAACGGGCTTTCCCAGAAGCCCACGTTTTGGAGTGCCACATGGGTGGGAGCACTCACTGTGTCGGCTTGGGTGCGGGTGGCTTGGCACCCAAAGTGGGTGGCAATGACTGCGATGAAAAACTCCAGGATGGTGAAGATGGTGAGCACGGCCAGATAGCCCCGGCCCACATCCTGGGGACCAAAAACCCACAGTCAGGGCAAGCCGAGACCTCTAGAACAGAGGGAAAAGGGGGCCCAGGGCCAGAAGTCACCTGCCCAAGGTCACACAGCCAACTGGTGGCACTGTGGTTCCTGGAGCCAGCACCCCTCTCCCTCCCCCTTCCATGCTCACTCCTGGGGTAGTGTCATGGGCTCAATGTACCCTTGGGGTCCATGGGGCTTAGCAGGCCCTGCCAATGCCCAGGACTGCTGAGCCTCCCTCCCCAGTCCTGGACATGCCCCAATCATTCTCCAATGCTGGCAGTGTGGGACAACATACCCAGTTAGTGACACCAAAATCCATGAGCAGAATGGCTGTCCCGGCAAAGGCTGCCATGGCACTGAGAATGTTTGTCCCTAGGCTGCTTCTCACCTGCGACAGGGTGAGAGACAGGAGGGGAAGGAGCAGAGGGAACAGGTAAGGAGAGGAGGAAATAAGATCTAGGTCAGGATTTCACCCTCTAATACCTGTCCCTCCCCACACCAAGGAGCAGTGGCCACGCTGGCCCGGGCATGGCTATGCTCTCTTGGAGTGCATGCCTCACCTCTGCTCCTTCCCCAGGATCCCGGGGTGGGTGGGTGGGTGGGGGGCCAGCTTCTGCTGCTTCCCTTAACCTCTGTCATTTTTTGGGAGGGCTGCTGTGTCTTCTTCATGGCCTCTGTGGGTGTGGGGTTTGCATCAGGCTTCTTGCCTCTCCTTCCCAACTGTTGCTTTGTACTGCCCCCCTGCACCTCCCAAGGCTGAGCAATCTGTAGATGCAGCCTGGACTGGGGAGAGTCCTCGACTGAGAGCCTGGGGGTGGAGTGGGCCAAGCCCCCCTGGGAGGGGCAGGACTTCAGGGTCCAAAGCACACGTGGAGGTAGTAGATCCCCCTCCATTGCAGCCAGAACCTGATGTGACCCAGTGGCTGGAGTCTCCCAGTTAAAGTGCCCCAGCGTTAATGAGGACCTGTTCCTGGGTGGGCTGGGGACTGGAGGGCCTACTCAGGTTTAAAAATCTCTGATTCTGCTTTTCTTCCTTTTATTTGTATGCATGTCAGAACAAGGAAGTTTATTACATCATGATGTAAAAATATAGTCAAGATGTTAATCATATTGGAGGGACACAGCACATAGCATTTTGTGTAGATTATGCTAGCACTTTTTTTAGAAAAAGGAAAGAAGAGGCTAGCTCTTTGAATTTGCTTTTAAATGGCAAATTAAAAGAATAAATAAGAGATTTATCCTGGAAGGATAAAATAAGAAATTAAAAGTCATTGTTTGTGCAGAAGGAACTGGTGGGTATCTTTCCATTTTTTCATACTTTTGAATCTCGTTAATAGTGAAATTATAAGAGAACAATTTATGTGACGTTATAATTGTTTTCTTAAATTGTGCCAACCTAATAAATGACACTTCTTTAGATCACCAGTTTAACCATGAGCTTATGTAGGACTATGCATTGAGCTTCAAATGTCTAAGGTTTTAGAAAGTGATTCTCTGGCCAGACCCTACTTAAAAAAATAGTTTCCCAGCTTGATTCTTGATGATAATAATAACAAAAATGGAGATCTGACATCCATCAGGAATAACCCCAGTATAGAGGGGAAGCAGGAGACATTGAACAAAATCAATTTAACTTCACAAGGGACACTCTGATGAGCTGAGAATTGAGAAGGTAATTCTCCTAAAATTTACAGACTGTGTCCACACACCTCTCATCCTCTCACTTTATCACGTGTTAAAATGGAAAGAGAAACAGCAAATGCGAGAGGAACTGAGACGCGTGGCTGAGGGATCCGAAAAGAACCAAGAAAGCTAAATTATGGACTGAGTTTTAGAGCCCAGAAAAAAAGGCCATTTTTAAGTCTGCTTTTCTTTCCTTATGACAGGGAGGGGTCACTGAGTCCAGATCAAGACTGCAGGAATCCATTGACTTGATTAGTTAATTCAGCGAACTCTTATTGTGTCCTTCAGCAGCAGACACTGTGTGAGGTGCTGCAAGCCTGGGGAACAAGTCAGGGCTCTGCCTTCCTGCAGTTTCCAGCCTGGGGTATGGGGTGGGGGCTTTAGATTTGGTCTTGAAGTTCCCCCACCTCCTTCATTCCCGGAGGTCCCTCTGATCGACTCTCCACCCAGCACCTGGGACAGTGCTCAAGAGCAGAAATAGGACAACCAGGCTCTGTAAACTGATTTCTCAGCCTGTCTTGGGGCGTCTTCCCAGACGCCAGAATGTAAGCTTCACGGGGCAGGGACCTTGCCCATGCGCTCGGAGCCTAGCGTGATGTTTGACACGCTCCTGTTCAAAAGCCACAATCACTTCCTTGTCGCCAGCAGAGGCGTCAGAGCTTTCCTCCATCGGGTCCTAGCTTGCATCTCTAGCAAATTCCTTTCCTCTTCCCGTCCCGGATTTTGCTCTGATCAAACGGTGGTTTCTCAAAGCAAGCCTGTCTGTGCTGCCCTCTGTGATGTCCTCGCACTTTCCCCTCTGTTTCTAGATTCTTCCTGTCCACCCAGCTTAACTGCTTCCTCTTCCAGGAGCCTTTAGCACATCTTTCTTTTCTCTGATCAATTCTCATCTGGGGACCCTCACTTTCCACCCTGCATCATAGCTCGACCAGTGTACCCTGGTTCCTTCTTTCCTGTGGGACGGGGGTCTGTGTCTGGGTGTATCCCTTAGCCTGGCACTTAGTAGGCCCCCAGGAGATGTTTGTCAGATGGGCTGAAGGAGTGGGTGGCTGGGTAGGGCAGAGGAGAGTGGAATCCCGCCACGAAACTGTCCTGGCCCCTGGCCCACCTGTTCACTTACCAGGCAGCTGGTGTTGTTCTTTTCGGCTGCCACGGAGAGAGACCCGGAGATGATGAACTGTGTGGCAAAGAGGGGACCGAATGAGGCTTCTGTCGGGACACTATGGGGGACCCGCCATGCCTGGGCTCTGTTGGGAGGTGAGGGGGCACCAGGGAGGGGGCAACAGCCTGTCTGCCTCTGCCATCTTCTCTGCATCCCTGGACTCTCTTGGTAAGGGTGTCCCTTGGCTACAGGGTAACTGTTCTCACTGACACTGTATCATCCCAGCTTCTCTGGGAATTCACCATCCCGTCAAACAGTCACTCATCAAACACTGAACAGCAGTCATGTGCCAAGCCTGTAGAGTTGAATTGGACAAGACAAGATTCCTGCTGTCATGGGGCTTACATCCTAATTGGGGAAGACAGTTGCTTGGCAAATTAACAAACGAGAAAATTATAGGGAGCAGCGATAGGAGTGGCAATGAGTGATAAGGTATCCCTGGGGGAGTCAGGAAAGACTTGGAGTTGAGACAGGTCACATGGACAGGCCAGTCTGGGGTGGTGGCCAGGCCCCTGGATCATGTGGTGGTGGGGAGAAGTGGACAATTCAGGCTCTGCTTGGCTGTGGCGCTGATGGGACCTGCTGGTAGGTTGGATGTGGGAGTGGGGAAAGAGAAGAGTCTAGGATGACTCTTGAGATGTTTTTTAGCTTCAGCAGTCGGATGGATAGAGGTGTCATTGGCTGAGATGGGAATAGGGCTGGAAATAGGGTAGGAATTAAGAGTTTAGCTTTGAACTATGAAGAACTGCCTCTTTGACATTAAGTGGAGATGTTGTGACAGCAGCTGGACATAGTGCTGCATTCAGACCTGGAGACAGACACTTCCAGTTGACAGACAAAGAAGCCAAGCTCTAGAGAGAGGCAGTGATTTGCCCCGAGTTGCACAGAGAAGGAGACTGGGTTGGAAGCAGATTCTAGCTGTCCCGGCATTTTCCTTCTGCATCAACTTATCTTCCTTTCCTGGGATTTTGGAATTTTTCAACTAAGAGGTCTGAAAAACACTTATAGCAAGGACTATGTACCCTGGGCTAAAAATCAATTATTATTGTTATTTTTAACTTAAGGACTCCTTTGAGCTTTTGACAAAAGTTAATGTGCCCTCTTCAGAGAAAAATGCTATAATACACTTATACTTTCAGAGAGTCCCAAATGCTAGCCATGGGAAGATTCAATGGCATCATTAAATATGGTAGCTCAATGGGATCTCCTGACCCAACACCTCCTATGATTGAAAAACAGCATTTTCTCATTCCAAGGCATTTTTGACATCTTTACTGGGCATATTTTGTGATAAAGCCTCGCAAGAGGGAGCTCAGAGAAGAAAGGACACCTTGGCTTCCTTCCCTGTTGAGGTTCCTTGGACCCTCCTGTTCTCCTACATTTTCCTCCATCTCCACATGACCAGGGACTATTTGAAGGGCCAAAGCCGTCCCCATAGCACGGCTCCAGCTGTGGAGTCAGCTCCTTTGGCCTCTCAGGACCCCACTTTGGGGGGCTTTCACCTCTTGTTGGAGGTAGTCTTGGGAAAGGGAAGGAGGTCCCTGTGTCCGTGGAGAAGAACCTAGCATCCTGGAGTTCTGGAACCCTCTCAAGCAAGTCTCTCACCCTCATTCTCAAAGGGGAATCTCTGCAAACAACACTCAGCATCTGGGGCAGGATTTTAGGGCTGGCCAGTGGCTCCCACATGCACCATCTTTCCTGATTTCCTCAGCAAACCATGGGGTAGGCAGGATGCCAACTATGAACCCAATTTTTAGATGAGGGAGCTGAGGCTCCATAGAGTGACTTACCTAAGGGCCACAGGGCAAAGGGCAGTGGAGCTGGGATTCAGACAGATCCCAATGGGCTTGGGGGTGGGTAAGACTCCGAGGGACCCACGGAGGGGAGCGGAAGGGTTTCTGCAGGCTGAGGTGTTGGCTGATGGAGAAGATTCGGAATCTGGTAACAAGGGGGCTTGGTCTCCACATCCCCTGCCTTCCTGGCAGCCTTCCTTGTTCCAAGCTCTCTGCCGCAAATTTTCCTTACCCAGGGGCAAGATCGGGCTTAGGCTTCCGATGAGAGTTCCGGCTGGGAGTTCCTTTTAGGGTCAAGAAATTCTAGCAAGGGCGTTCCCTCCCCAAGGGCCCAGGCAGGTGGTGGGGGCGGGCCCGGGGGAGCCTGGGTGTCCCCCTCCATCCCGCCGCCCAGCGCCCCGCACTTACGCAGGCTCCTCCCCAGAAGGGGGCGCCCCCCTGGATGAAAAGCATGCCCACGTGGCCGCGGCGCACCAGGAGCAGGACGCTGCCGAAGCCCAGGTGAACGAGGCCGATGAGAATCTGCACCGTCTGCTGGGGGAACGCGGAGGCTCAGCCTGGCCGCCACGGCGCCCTGTACCGGACCGCGGAGGAGCGTGCGCCCCCAGCTCCCCTGCAGCGACTCGTGGGGTTGGAGGTAGGGTGGGGGAGTGGGTGGAGTCCTGTTTTTTAGCTACAGGGTTTCCTTGGGCCCCCTCTTAGCGTTCCCAATGTCCCCTGCACTGAATGCCTCGTCTCTTGATCCCCTACAGCCTGCAAATAGCCCCTCTCTCCTTCGACATCTTCCCCAGTTCCCTGTGTCTCCCTGATGCCTTCCCCCGGTGGGCGGGCAGCTGCCATCTCTACTTGGGTTTTTGGGTTTTTTGGAAAGTCGGTTTACCAGCGCGCCGCCGATCCCTTCCCAGAAGTAAGGTGGATTGCCCAAGGTGGGGGGGGACATCCCAGCTTCTGGTAGGTTCTGCCGCATTTCTTTCCAAATGTATTTTGGTAACTGTTGAATTCTAGACGTGGATGGAAAGGGGACATCGAAGGCCTGTGGCGCCAACTTCTGCTTGATTTCAGTGGCCTTTTCCCTTTCTGTGGCGTCTACCGGGGAATTTCAAGAGACAGATGTTCACCACATGTCGGCATGGCTCATTCATGGCCATCTCAGTCTCTGAACAACCACAATTGTGTTCTTGGGGTTATATAGGCTACATATAGTCTTTATCTAGAGTGAGCGCTGAGAATTTGGGTATTTACAGGCATGATCCCTTGAATCTTCTCTCTCCCTCTCCAGCAGCCCATCTTTTCTGCTTTACTTATTTTGGCCTCCCATCAGCCAACGTTCTCCTAGCCTGCAGTTTCTTCCCCTGCCTCCAGCCCACGGTGATTATTGCAGTTACTCTACATAAGACAGCAGCTGCTGCTGTCTACCCAGGCCAACTGCTAGGTGTTTTGCAAACATCATCTCCTTCAATCTTGACATTCGGTATGAATGAGTACACTGAGTGTGGTACTTAGATTCAGTTGTCAACTTGGCCAGGTGAAGGCACCTAGTTCTGTTGCTGTGGACATGAGCCAATGGTACGTGAACCTCATCTGTTGCTAATTACATGTGCAGTCAGCTAGGAGGTGTGCCTGCTGCAGTGAATGATGTTTGACTTAATTGGCTGGTGCTTAAATGAGAGAACACAAGGTAGCACAGCCCAAGCAGTGCAGCATTCCTCATCTCAGCACTCGTAGCTCAGCCCAGGCCTTTGGAGATGCAGAAAGAAATCACCCCAGGGAAAGATATTGGGATCCAGAGGTCTGAGAGAAGGACAGCAGAGACCATCCTGTGCCTTCCCACGTAAGAAAGAACCTCAGTGGAAAGTTAGCTGCCTTTCCTCTGAAGAACTAACAAAATAACCCCCCTTTTATTAAATGCCAATCCATTTCTGTTGCGTTGCATTCCAGCAGCTAGCAAACTAGAACACTGACTTTGGGGGATACCAAGGCTTGGAGCTGTCACATAACTTGCCTGAAGTCAGCCAGCTATGAAGCTAATTTCAAAGCTATGTTCTCCTCACACATAAAAATAGCACCTATTTATATCTTCTACTTTTTATATTTTTTAGCAATTTGTAACTCCTCAGATCCTTGGAGGGATTCATTGATTGCCAGGTTCTGCTCTGAGGCTCCAGGATTCTGGTCATCATGACTTGCCTTCATTCATTATCTCCAGTCCCTTTGTGGACTGGTAGAAATGGTGCAACTTTTAGTGTCTGTTGTAGTTTGCTAGCTGCCAGAATACAATATACCAGAAACAGAATGGCTTTTAAAAAGGGGAATTTAATAAATTGTTAGTTTACAGTTCTAAGGCCGAGAAAATGTCCCAATTAAAGCAAGTCTATAGATATGTCCAATCTAAGCCATCCAGGGAAAGATACCTTGGTTCAAGAAGGCCGATGAATTTCAGGGTTTCTTTATCAAGTGAGAAGGCACATGGTGAACACAATCAGAGTTTCTTTCTCATCTGGAAAGGCACATGGTGAACACAGTCAGGGTTCCTCTCTCATCTGGAAGGGCACGTCGTGGCGAGCATGGCATCATCTGCTAGCTTTGTCTCCAGGCTTCTTGTTTCAAGAAGCTCCCCCAGAGGCATGTTCTTTCTTCATCTCCAAAGGTCACTGACTGGTGGACTCTTTGCTTCATGGGGCTACAGCATTCTCTGCTCTCCCTGAATCTCCTTCATTCTCCAAAATGTTTCCTCTTTTATAGGACTCCAGAAACTAATCAAGACCCACCCAAATGGGTGGTGACCCGTCTCTACCTAATCCAGTTTAACAACCACTCTTGATTGAGTCACAGCTCCAGGGAGATGATCTAATTTCAGTTTCAAACATACAATGATGAATAGGGATTAGGAGAAATGGCTGCCTTTACAAATGGAATTAGGATTAAAACATGGCTTTTCTAGGGGACAAACATCCTTTCAAACTGGCACAGCGTCGAATCCTTAAAACCCAACATGTTGAAGGCAACAGGCCAAGATGCTGCAGAACTGTGGAGCTGAACGTAGGACTTGGCTAGCAGGTCATCCTAGAACGTGGGATGCCATTTAGCAGCTGTGTGGACTTTGGGCAAGTGACTGAGCCTTGCCAAACCTCCATTCCTAATGTGGGAATCGTCCCTGACTCACAGGTTGGTGGTGAGGATTTCACATGACAATGCATGTAGCATCCTTGGCATAGTACATGGCCCCTGCTGGAGGTGCTCAATGAATGGGAGCTGTCATTGTCGTTGTGGCCACCACACCATCATCATCACCATCATCATCATCACCACTTGCTTAGGCTTTCTCATCTTCCATTTGGAAGAACTGGAGTCTCAGGACAATTGAAGACACTATATATATATGTGCGTGTGTGTGTATAAAATATTCCACTGTCTCCCAGAGACCAATTTCCAAGGGAATCTGATGCTGGAAAAGATCTCAGAGGCATTTTGTCGTGAGCTGTCAGCCCTACATGAGCTGGCCCCCTGCCTACCACCTCCACTTCACCTTATCTCCTTCCTTCCTTTGCTCATTGCATTCCAGTGGTGCCATCCTCTCTCTTCCTTGGACAAGCCATACTCGTTCCCGCCTCAAGTCTTTGCACCTGCTGTTCCCTCCATAAGGTAGACCCTTCCCCCCTTTCCTTGGCTGGCTTGAGGCCCAGCATCCAGATTTTAGCTTAAATGTCACCTCCCCAGAGATCTTTCTGCCGCCCTCTCCCACCAGTCATTTTAGCTTAGTCATTCGTTTATGGTTTCCTCTCTCTGGGGGAGCTCCCTGAGGACCTTATCTGTCTGCTGCATGGCTGAGACCTCCAGCCCTCATTGAGTGTTTGTTGACTGACTGCTCCCCTCCCCAAGGTGTGCTTGAATACTCCAGGGCTGGGGTGTTCACTACCTGCTCCGCACCAGTGCCTCAGGTGGGGCCGAGAGGCTGCTCTTACC
Source organism: Tamandua tetradactyla (assembly GCF_023851605.1). NCBI lineage: Eukaryota > Metazoa > Chordata > Mammalia > Pilosa > Myrmecophagidae > Tamandua > Tamandua tetradactyla. Next base: position 14,340,544 of record NC_135335.1, read on the forward strand.
CCTAAGGCTTTGGGCTCTCCGGTCAGGAATGTCTCCATGGGCCGCAGGCCCTGGGGCTGGGTGGTCCTGGGTGTCTGTGCCCCCAGTGGAGGCTCCTCGAACTGCATAATTCCCGGAGGCTGGCACATGGAGGTGGGCAGAACAGCTGGAGGGGGGCGGAGGCCGCTGGCGTTCCCAGAGGGGATGACGACGAACACCCCGTTGCTGGCAGGGGCGGTGGACATTGTGCTCTGAGATCCTGGGAAACAGAGGCTTGGGAGACAAATAACAATGGCAATTACACATTTGCATAAAGGACTTTCAGTTTAGAAAGGACAGACCCACCTAGGCCTGCTCTCTGCAGCCCCATGAGGAGGGCACTGGGATCCCTGATGGGAGATGGGGAAGCTGAGACTCAGAGAAGGGAAGGTATGTCTGAGTTCAGGGACTATTAGATGGGGTATGGCCAAAACTTGAATTCCAGTTTCTCTGACCCCTGGGGCTGGACTCTGTGCTAATTCAGGGTGGACAGGACCTTCAGAAGCAACATCTACTCAAACTTCCTCCTTTCCCCAGGGAGGGCAAGTGACTTTCCCAAGAACACACAGCTAGTGAGAGAGCGGAAGACCAAAACTCATCTGCTATTTCCTGCCTCTCAGTCAATGGCTGGGTTTTGTAAATAATTCCCCTGGGTAATTTCCTGCTGCAGGAAGGGTCCTCTTTGGCCTCTTGAGAATTGCGGTTAGTTGCATAATCCAAGTTAGGCATGGATTATGGAAACTTGATGTATGTTTTGGGCAAATGTTTTCTGGAAAAACACCCATCATCCAGCTGCCAGGAGGTTCATTTACGAGGAACAGCACTGAGAGTGATGGAATCTTGTAGGAGACTACAATGGAGTTAAAGACAGTCCTTTTTGTTGGCATTCGTTGGCAAAGTGTTCAGTGCATGGGTCTGGAGCTAGAAGCCAGGATTCGAATCCTATTCCCTGCTTTTACTGTGTGATGTGGAGCCAGATGGTCACCTCTGCCTGCCTCAGTTTCCTTACCTGCACAGTGGTATTAACCACACTAACACTGATCTCATAGTGTTTGGTGAGAACTGGATTGAAATAACACACAGACCTGATAGAATACAAACCAGTCACTTACAATGGGTGGTTAGTGTGCATTTGCTCCAGGGCTCTGGGAGCTGCTGCACATGTGCAGCGGGAGAGAGCCAGCACTACAGACCATCCTGCAGATTCCCTGTCACGTTGCAAAGGCTCAGCCTTGGAGGGCTCTGCCTCTCTGTCCTGGGTGGCAGTGTTTTGCCACACACGTGTCCCTGCTGAACCTGTGATGGATCTGACCTGTGTCAGTGGACAATGTGTTTGAGGGGCCGTACTGGACCCACTTCAGAGGAGCAGAAGCAGGAGGGTACACAGGCTGCTAAGGAAGTTTTCCAGTATCTAGAGGCACCTCCCAGGAGATGTCGGCAACCCCTGAGAAGCTCCTGGGAATTACGGGTTGGTGGAAGTCATTTGACTTTTGCAAGGCTTCCTGTAGCCTGTGTGTGTGACTGTGATGCATGGAATTGTGTATCCCCAAAAGGTATGTTTGAGTCCTAAATCTGGCCCCGTGAATGTGATCCTATTTGGAAACCGGATCTCCAAAGACGTTTTAGTTAAGACTAGGCCAGACTCTCTCTCTCCAGCCAACACAACAAGCAAACTCACCACCCTCTCCCTGTCTACGTGGGACATGACTCCCAGGGGTGTGGATCTTCCTGGCAACGTGGAACAGAAATCCTAGAATGAGCTGAGACTCAGCATCAAGGGGTTGAGAAAACCCCTAGAAGGAGCTGAGGCTCAGCATCAAGGGGTTGAGAAAATCTTCTCGACCGAAAGGGGGAAGAGTGAAATGAGACAGAGTGTCAATGGCTGAGAGATTCCAAACAGAGTTGAGAGGTTATCCTGGAGGTTATTCTTACACACTAAATAGATATCACCTTGTTATTCAAGATGTGATGGAGAGGCTGGAGGGAACTGCCTGAAAATGGAGAGCTGTGTTCCAGTAGCCATGTTTCTTGAAGGTGATTGTATAATGATATAACTTTCACAATGTGACTGTGTGATTGTGAAAACCTTGTGTCTGATGCTCCTTTTATCTTCCTTATCAACAGACGAGTAGAACATATGGAATAAAAATAAATAATAGGGGGAACAAGTGTTAAAATAAATTTAGTTTGAAATGCTAGTGATCAATGAAAGGGAGGGGTAAGGGTATGGTATGTATAATTTTTTTTTTTCTGTTTTCATTTTGTTTCTTTTTCTGAATAGATGCAAATGTTTCAAGAAATGATCATGATGGTGAATATGCAACTATGGGATGATATTGTGAATTACTGATTATATATGCAGAACGGAATGATCAAAATAGGAATGATTGCATTTATTTGGTGTTTTTTTGGTATTTAAAAAAATAGAATAAAAAAAAAGTCATCCAAGATGACTGGGTCCTTATAAGAAGAGTAGAGCTGGACACACGGACACAGTGGAGAAGGCCATGGGATGACGGAAGCAGAGATTGAAGCTCAAGGATTGCTGGGGAGAGGCAGGTAAGGACTCCCCCCACCTATAGATTTTGTACTTCTAGCCTTCAGAACCGTGAGACAACACCTTTCTGTTGTTTGAAGACCACCCCCCCCCCCCCCACCCCGTGCACCCTTATCTGTGGTTCTTTGTGACAGCAGCCCTGGGAAAGGAAGACAGTGATGAACCTGAGATACCAATCGTGGGCCTCTGTAGAAATTGGGCTCCCACTTCCCCATACAGCGCCGTCTCTGCCGGTACTCTTATCTCCAGGAACTCACACGGAAATGGTTTAGTAGCATGAAAATGGCTTAGAGCAGGGTCGGCCAACTCTTTCTCTATAAGGGTCAGAGAGTCAGTATTTTAGGCTTTGTTGGCAGCAGAGACTCAGCTACAGCTACTCAAACCTGCCAGCAGACAGCGCATACCCAGTTGGATGAGGCTCAACATTGCAGCAAGACTGTGTTTTCAAAACCCACCTTTGGCCCGTGGGTGGAAGTTTACTGGCCCCTGGCTGAGAACACTGCTTGCCCCATAGAAGAGGCGTGATCAGTTTCAGCTGTTGCTTTAATGCTTGCTAACTTTGATAAATTGCTTGGGGATTTTGGGCAAGATGTGCAACTGCACCGAGCCCGTCTGCAGTTCTGTCAAACCAGGATAATGATGACGGCTTTTGTGCCTCAGAGGTTTATTGTGAGGGTCAAATGAAATTTAAAAAAGTGGATGAGACAGTCCTTAGAAAGTGGCAAAGTGCCGTGAACAGGTCAGGTTCACTTTGAGCGTTGTGGTTTCACAGCAGTGTTTATAGGGACCCTATCTCCTCACTCGCTTTTTTGGAACTTTCCAGACCAATTGGCCGTGATTGAATTAATCCAAGATGACTGGGTCCTTATAAGAAGGGTAGAGCTGGACACACGGACACAGTGGAGAAGGCCGTGGGACGATGGAAGAAGAGATTGAAGGCCAAGGAGGTCAGGACTCCCCCCATCTACAGATTTTGTACTTCTAGTTTTCAGAACCGTGAGACAACACCTTTCTGTTGTTTGAAGACCCTCCACCCACCCCTATCTGTGGTTGTTCGTGACAGCAGCCCTGGGAAAGGAAGACAGTGATCAACCTGAGATAGCAGTTGTGGGTCTCTGTAGAAATTGGGCTCCCACTTCCCCATACAGCACCATCTCTGCTGGTACTCTTATTTCCGGGAACTCACACGGAAATGGTCCGTTTCCCACACTGAGTGCTGGATGCCAGGCTTATAAGGGCTTCTGACACACGTTCTCAGAGTCCCCACTCTTTTCAAGGCACTTCAAAAATGCTTTTTCTTTACCTCACACTGACCCTGTGGTCATCCCTGAAATGTTATTTCACAGATGAGATAACCGAGGCTCAGAGAGGAGAAGGGACCTGCTCAGGGTCACAGCTAGTGAGTGGCAGAGCTGGGAGTCAAGTCCAAGTGTGCCCATCGCCAAATTGGCAGTGCCCTCCGATTGCTGCCTCCAGTGGCAGTCGGGGAGGCTATTTGCCCTTTAATTCCAGCTCTCACATTCTGGGAGCCTTAAAGTTCAGTGTGTCCCCATGACTGGTTTTGGCTGAATAAATGTGAGTAGGAGGAAATACATAGCTTCTGAGTGGATGCATTTGGTTACCAACACAAGGCCACAGGGCTGTTTTCTCCCCCTCTCCACAGCAGTGTTCTAGACAGAGGCTGCTCTATCAGCTTCAGTCCCCAAGTGAGGACATAGTCGAGTGCAGCCCCTGGGGAATGGGGAACACAGGGAAGAAATGAACCTTTGCTATATTAAGCTACTGAGATGTTTGTTACAGCAGCATAACCTCACTTCTCCTGACTGTTACACCCTCCTCAAATGGATATAAATAAGGGCAAAACCTAGGGTTCGTGTCTTCAAAGAACCTAGAGTTTCAGAGGAGGGAAGGAAAGGGAAGTTTGTAGTTCAATCCAGCCAGCAATTATTGAGCATTTCCTGTGAGCAGCAGGCTCAGGGGCAGGGAAAGTGAGTGAAGACTTGATATCCTGCCCTTACCGAGGCAGACAGAGGAGAAAGAACCACTGCCAGGAGAGAGAAGGAAGTGGAGGGAGAAGTAGCTCTGATTGCAGAACTCAGAGATTTCTTCAAGGAGGATGTGGCTCTAATAAAGGGGCCCTCAGAGGCTGCTTTTCTCTGTTCCTCACCTCCCTCTGACTCCTTTTCTTTTTTCTTCCCTTTCTTTCTCCTTCCCTGCCCATTGGCCTTCTCCTCTCTCCTTCCCCAAGACATATGCAGAAAGGCTAGACACTTGTTGAGGACATTGCTTGGATAATGTGATTTAGTCAAGAATGGTTGTTAAACTGGATTAGGTGACGACATGTCTCCACCCATTTGGGTGGGTCTTGATTGGTTTATGGAATCCTATAAAAGAGGAAACATTTTGGAGACTAGGAGATTCAGAGAGAGCAAAGCAGGACGACATAGCCTCGAGAAGCAGAGTCCACCAGCCAGTGACCTTTGGAAATGAAGAAGGAAAATGCCTCCTGGGGAGCTTCATGAAACAGGAAGCCAGGAGAAGAAGCTAGCAGATGACACCGTGTTTGCCATGTGCCCTTCCAGATGAGAGAGAATCCCTGACTTTGTTCGCCATGTGCCATCTCACTTGAGAGAGAAACCCTGAACTTCACTGGCCTTCTTGAATCAAGGTATCTCTTCCTGGATGCCTTAGATTGGACATTTCTATAGACTTGCTTTTATTGGAACAATTTTCTCGGCCTTAGAACTGTAAACTAGCAACTTATTAAATTTCCCTTTTTAAAAGCCATTCTGTTTCTGGTATATTGCATTCTGGCAGCTAGCAAACTAGAACTATATATATATATATATATATTTTTTTTTTTGCATGGGCAGGCGAAATCAAACCCGGATCTCTGATCTCTGGCATGGCAGGCAAGAACTCTGCCAATGAGCCACCGTTGCCCGCCCTTGAGTAATTACTATTTATAGTCCTCATCTCACTTGAGGGAGAGGCAGGCATGATTCATTAGCTGGGTTTTGGAGAGGAGGAAACAGAGGTTCAGAGAGGGTTAGCATCTTTCTCACAGCTACACAGCATCTCAGCAGCAGGACAAGGTCTAGATCCCAGAATCCCTTCTTCCCATGGCAGGAACACTTACATTATGGAATTCCCACACTCCTGGGTTTGAATCCTGGTTTAGTTAGAGTGAGAGGACCAGTGTTTGTACTTTCACCCTTTGGGGGTCATGGTTTAAAATGTTCAGAGTTCACAGATCAGTAAATTAAAAGCAAATGGGGACAAGAGCCTGCCAATTTTTACTTTCCCAAGCAAGCTCATTAAAAAAATCATCCATGCTCCCACCATCATCTAGAAAGGATATTTTAACACCAAAGAGGAAGGATGCACGTCATTTTCAAGTGAAAGGGCAAAACTTTTGCATGGAACGAATTTAGCTTGATGAAAATCTCACCATTTTGCCCATGTAGCTGTCATTTCAACAAGGACAGGTGAGAACTGCTTCCAAACACGTGGTGTTTTGTGGATGGGGATTACAAACCATTCTCGGGGTGTCTGGCCGGACAGCCGGACCCTGCTAGGGCTCTGGAATTGGGCATAAGTAGCCCCCCACCCCGAAGGGATCACACACCATAATTAACAACATCTCGCGCAGGTGGGTGGTGAGAAATGCGGTAACCCGGAGACCTCACGCTCTTTAGGAGAAGAGAAAATTCGACAAAAATAGGCTTTTCCCCTGCAGAGGCCGTTGAAGTGGCAATCACGAGCATGAAAGTGTCACATAGTTCCTGAGACTTGCGAACTCCTCTTCCTATGTCTCCATCCTGCTCCCTCCTCCTTGCAGCCACCACCAGCCCTTTGCACCCCCTTGGGCTGGGGACCACCCCATCTGCTGCACTTCAGAGACCTCTGACCCACGCCCCTGGCTCTGTGCCACCTAGAAAGAGAACTTTTTCTCACTGATCAATCAAACCAGCATGCACGTCACACTAATGCAGGTGTGCCAGGGATGGGCAGGTGTACAGGGCAGGCCTCAATAGGGGAACAGCTGCGTAGAATAGAGACACAGAAAACAGCCACATATCCATGGCAGCCTGTGCTCAAGAAACTAATGAGGGCTGTGGTGATGGCGCCTCCCCATGCACAGCCCTTTACAGTTTATAATGTGCCGCCACCTGCACAAGACCCTTACAGCAGCCCCGTCCGCTAGGTGTTATGCGGCCCATTTTGCAGAGCAGTAAACTGAGGGTCAGGAATGGCAGGCCATGGAGTGGGACAGGCCGTGGGCCTTGGAGTCTGACAAATGGGTCAGGGCTGATGAGACGGAAGTCTCAGCTGAGTCCAGACACTGGAGTGAGTGGGGCCCCAGAGGCCCCAGTGGGACTTGCAAAAGAGCAGGTGGCTGAGAACCCCTCAGATGTCTTTTACATCCTCATGCACAGGGCTGGGGGTGGATATTGAGAGAGGATTTGGGAAGAGAATGTTTAAAATGCTCTGAGCACTGGGTGGGGCAGGGTGGAGGTGGGGGGCAAAGGAGAAGACATCTGTCCTAAGAAAAGAAAGATAGGCTGGCTTTAAGGAGATGACGTGGGCGCATTTAAATGTATCCCCTGCATTTAGGACCTGCCAGATTCCTGAGTTGAGGGGAGATTACGTGGAAGACAGACCCTCCTCCCCAGCAATAGGGATTTTGCATAAAATCCGTAAAACATCCCTCTAAGGAAGTCTGTTTAAACACTGCCAGACTTGGGGAGCATGATGCCAGCTTACAACAGTTCCTTGAGCTCAGACCACACTAGCTTAGCCTTGGGACCTGGCAGCCCTCCTGCCCCCCTCGGTGCCAGGTTGAGGTAAGAACCATGGGCCGGAACCTTCCCTGCCCAGTGGTCTTTTTCTCTGTCCTTACCCAGGGATCCAGCCCATGCCTGTCCCCACTCTCTGTAGGCTAAGAGCCCATTGCTCCCTGCTAAGCCCTGGGCTGGTGGCCAGGGTTGCAGCTCCCTGGAAGGGCATCTGTCCACCCCCTAAACTGGGGGCTGCAGGAGGGTGCAGGGGTAGGGCAGAAGTACTCACCCGGCTGCCACTGCTGCTTTTCCTGGGCTGCTCGCTGCTAGCTGCCCGCTGCCCCTGCTCGCTGCAGCAGCTCTCCCGAGTTCACACATATTCAGGTGAAAGGCTTGCTATTTGCGTGGGCTTGGGAATCAGCCCCGCTTGTGAGCCACTGCCTCTGGGAAGTTCTCCTGTCCCTCTCAGCTCTGAGGCCTCCACCCATCATTGGGCCTAGCCTCCTGGCCAGAAGGGCTGGACCTTCAAGCCACAGAAGGGGAAACTGAGGCCCAATGAGGCAAGGGGTCCCATTGTGAGTCAGGGGCAGAGCTGGGATGGGAGACAAGAGGGGCCAAGTTGACCATGGCTTTCCACTGGCAGGGAGCAGAGTGTGTGTGTGAGGGTGTGTGTGTGTGAATGTATGAGTGTGTGCGAGCATGTGTGAGAATGTATGAGTGTGTGCTGCTTGTGTGTGTATGTGTGTGTGAGTGTATGTCTGAGCATGTGAGGGTGTGAGCATGTGTCTGAACTTATGAAAGTGTGAACATGTGTGCATGAGAGTGCAGGGGTGCGTGTGTGTGTGAATGTATATGTGTGAGTGTGAGCGTGTGTGAGTACCTGTGCACAGAGTGCTATTCCAATGGCATGTTTAGGGGCAGTATGAAGTTCAAGAAATTGTGCATCAGTTTCTGGGATCCCTCAAAACGAGCCCCTGAGGCATTTCAGCAAAGTTAAGGAATTGCTGCAGAACCTGGGAGATGGTTTTAGAGCATTGCTTGTGCCAGCTCGCAGTGAAATCAGGGCTAGAACGGTGTGGCGGCTTAATTGCAAACATGGCCGTGGCTCTCCACCCGTGCACGTACCCACATCTCTGGTAGCTGGAGGTGGAGCCTGTTTTTCCAAACCCTTGAATCTGGGCTGCTCGTGCCTCCTTTGCCAATAGAATGTGGCAGCAGTGGCTGTGCACCCGTTCTGAGCTGAGCTTCCGAGGTCTTGCCTGCTTCTGGTCTGCCTTGCACCTCTGCAGTGACCATGCATACACGTCCAGGCTGGCCTGCTGCAGAAGAGACACACTGAGCGAAGCCCAGTCAGCCCAGTGGTCCCTGCTGAGATCCCTGTGCATGTGGGAGAGTGCAGCCAAGGTCAGTAGAGCCATGAGCTGACCTTCAGTGAATGCGCGGGTGAGTCTTGGCAAGCCCAGGCTGGACTGGTAGGTCTGCTCAGCCAACCCACAGACAATGAGTAGGCAAAACCAAACATGTGTTGTGGTATATCAGCAAGGCTTTGTAGTTAACACCCAAAACTTCCGGGGTGATAGCTAACTGAAACAATCCATTTCCTTGTGGTTGCCTTCTCATCTCTAACAACTTCAAAAGGCCCATACAAGACATGCTGAGACTTTCAGAGCTAGCGTCAGCAGAAAAAATGGAAATGTCCAGACTCTTAAGCTCAGCTCTAAACCCTACCCTCTCCTTACCCGCTGCTTGGTTCTGTGTTATCCCGGCGGTTGACCTGTTTCCCTTGATCGTTTGGCTGCTCTACCCACCCATTCTTCCCAGCTCACTTTGTTTGGTTTTCCTTTTGTGAATGCTCTATTCTTTCCTACCAGTTTTCAGAATGATGAGTGTGTCCCAGCAACCTCTAAAGCTAGCCAATGAATTTTTTTTAGCACCATTAAGAAGTCATGCATTAAGAAAACAAGAAAAAGAAAAAAAAGAAGTGGTGTTTTGATCCATTATTGTTACTATTTTTGATATTCAGAGTATTTCTCTTTGGCTAGTGGGAACCTTTTTGAGATTTCTCTTTTGGTCACTGACTGACCAAATCCTTCTTTCTGGCACAACAGAATGTCCCTGGACTTGGCCTTTTCTCCAAAGAGCTCGGATTCTTGTAGGAAAGATACTTGGAGACCGCATCTGGGCAGTGGGATTGTCCATGAACATGGGCTGTTATTGTTTCCAATGTTTTCAGGACAGAGTTAAGAAATGCATTTTCTGGAAAGAGAAAAAGAAATCATGCTTTCATGCTTTTAACTCAAAATTTCTTTCTACTTAGAAGACATTTCCTTTTTGAGTATTTAAGTATTTTCTATTTTTAATTCACCCCCCCTTCCTTTTTTGTTTGATATATATATATATATAGTTCCCTGAAGTTTTAGAGGACAGGGACTAACTTGGTTCTGTACTCTGGGCTGATATTGTGCTGGAGATGGTGTCTCAGCTGAACTGTAAAGCTGAATATTATTGTAATACTGAAATGCTTTCATTCTGATGGCCCTGAGCCCTGAAAGTCCCCTCACCCATCTGTCCCAGTGCATAGACCCTTTCCCTGAGTCTACCTCACTTCCTCCTGTGCCAACAACTAAAGAGCTAAGGTCTTTTGCAGCCCCCAGAACCCTGCTCCAGCACTGTGACTTTTGTCCATTCTGATTGGTCTGGGGTGCATCAGTTGATAGATATTTTGATTTTCATCCCGGTTGCATCCTCAGCAGGTGGTATGGTGCCCAGCACAGAAGAGTTGATTAAAGTAACTATTGAATAGCTGAGTGGGTGGCAACCTGCCCAGCTCATAATGGGTGCACATATGCTCCTCCTTCCCCCTTTGCTTTCTTGACCATATTCTGAACTGGGGCTGTAGGCCAGGGGATGCTTGGGGCTCAGCTATTGAGCAGGGATGGTGAAGAGGATGGGAGATAGCCTTTGGATTCCCAGCTTCCAGGTTTTCCTCACTGGTGGAGCGAAAACAGATTTTCCTTCATGCATTCCTACCTTGTAATCTACACAGAGACCAGTCCCATGTTGGAGAACTTAAAATATAACCCTGCCAGGCCAGTGGTGCATTATATTTTCCTGCCTATAGTGTGAAAAAGGAAGCACGATGAGCTGGTGTGGTATGATAGAAAGTGTTGGGTTGTGGGTCAGGAGCATAGGAATCTGTCTCATGTCCACTGTTCCATGACTCTGGCTCAGAGGAGGTTTTCCTTTCTAAGTCTCAGTTTTCTCATCTGTAAAATGAGCCCAAACTGTCCAGCTGTCTCATTGCTGGAGGTTAAATACTTTTGCCCAATAAGATATAGGTGCTGCACAAATCTTCTCATCCATCCCCATTTACCTCTGGTTCCTGCAAAAAAAAAGGATGGTGGAGTCCCATCTAAGGGATATGTAAGGGGTCACAGGGCCCTCTGGTGATTGGTGACACGAATATATCATTAGAGGTCATGATCGTAGGAATCTTCAGGCTATTGGGTGTGACAGGATAGGGTTTTCTGACCCTTCATTCGTTTTGTGGCTTCCCTTCTTTGCTCCTGGTTAAAAGAGATGCTTGAGCATAATTACTCATTCAAGTTATGCCAAGAGCAGTTGTTAAATTAGCAAGAGAGGAGCCACCACTGCCCTCTTGTTTGGTGCTAGTAATACGGTTTCCATCATCTTGACCACATGGCCTTCTTTCAGGTTGGAGCTTCTGGAGAGCAGAGGGTGGGAAGGGAAGGAAGGGAGAAGAGAAAGTGTCTCCTGAGGTTGACTCTCTATGTGCCAAAACATTCGGGTGCCCTTCCGATCCAAAGGGCATCTTTGTACAAATGAAGACGAAATATCCCTTCATCAAGTGAAGGTTGAGGATACCAGCTCCTGGCCAAGAAATATAGGTGTGATTTTTCAGGTGCAACCAGAGGTAGTTATAAAGGCTTTAACCAGAAGGTCTCATGGGGGAAAGCTGGAGTCCCCACCCAGACTTGGTGCCCAGCCAATGCATTGCAGTCTCTGAAGGGAGTTGCAGACAAGAGCCCAGGTCCCCCTGTCTGGCTGCGCTCTTAAGCTTATATGCATTACTGGTTGAGGTCTTTCTTAGGAGCCACTGCTAAGACCTCTTCCTTAGGGGGTGGAGGGGAGACCTTGAAGGCACTTTTATACACTCGGGCTTTCCAACTCAATATTCAGTACTTTTCCAGTTCTAAATTTACCTCCCGCTCCCTTCTCCTGACCCCAGAGCCATACAATACCAGGAGCCTTTTGTTCAGGGCTCCCTTGTTAATGAGATGTCCACTCATATCTGTGCAGATTCACCTGACCCTCATCCAACAGTGCCTTCCGTGTAGAAAAGTGGACAACAAGGGGAGATTGAGAGATGGCATTTTCTCCTTTAGCCTCTTGTTTGTACAGTGCGTGATAAAAACCTCGACTGCTACTTTCATTGAAGCTTGATTGTCTTCTTTGGCCGTCTTCAATACCAGGTAGCTCAGCTGGATACTCAGCTCAGCGCTTGACAAAAGTATTTTCTTAAGTTTGTAAATCATCGCACAACTGAGCAACCCTCTCTGGACAGGAGTGGGGCATGCGTTCCAGAGCTCCAGCAGGCAGCACACGGGCCCACACCCTTCTACACAGACATCTCAGAATCCCTGAGGCATGCACACTGCCAGTTCGCTAGCTGCTGGAATGCAACACACCAGAGACGGATTGGCTTTTAATAAAAGGGGATTTATTTTGTTGGTTCTTCAGAGGAAAGGCAGCTAACTTTCCGCTGAGGTTCTTTCTTACGTGGAAGGCACAGGATGGTCTCTGCTGGTCTTCTCTCCAAGCCCTTGGGTTCCAACAACTTTCCCCGGGGTGACTTCTTTCTCCATCTCCAAAGGCCTGGGCTGAGCTGCAAGTGCTGAGATGAGGAATACCGAGCTGCTTAGCTGTGCTACATTGCGATCTCTCATTTAAGCACCAGCCAATTAAGTCAAATGCCACTCATTGCAGCAGACACGCCTCCTAGCTGACTGCAGATGTAATTAGCAAGAGATGAGGTTCACGTACCATGGGCTTATGTCCGCAGCAACAAGACTAGGTATGCTCACCTGGCCAAGTTGACAACTGAATCTAACTAACACACAGTGCATATGCTCTGTGCTACTCTCCCTACCCCTTTAGGGATGGCAGTATCAGGGCTGGAGTTTGGTGGTGTTGGTGGGGCAGAGGTTGGGTCTTCAAGAGTTCCACTGCTGAGGAACCAGTTTAGAATTGGTCTCCAAATAGTGAACATGTGCTAGGGGTGATGGAGCAAAAATATACCCTGCAGTTTGCCAAGGTTATAAGATGCCTGGAGGCAAAGGGAAATTATTTATGAATTAAAAAAATATGAATGTCAATAACAAAACAGAAATGAATCTTAAGAATAAGAAAAGGAGAAATGGTGTCTGTCATGATCAGGTTCATGTGTCAACTTGGCCAGGTGGTGGTGCCCGGTTGTCTGGTTGGGCAAGCGCTGTCCTGTCTGTGGTGATGAGAACATTTCATGGACTTAAATCATGATCACATTGGCTGCACCCACAGCTGATTGCATTTGTAATCTGCTAAGGGGAGTGCCTTCTGCAATGAGTGATGCTTAATCTAATCACCAGAAGGTTTTTGAGGAGAATTCAGAAGAGACAGTCACTCTTCCTGCTTCAGCCAGCCAACCTCTCCTGTGGAGTTCGTTCAGACCCTTCATTGGAGTTACCGGCTTGTGGCCTGCCCTGCAGTCCTTGAACTCCACATTCCCACGGTTATGTGAGACACTTTTAAACATTTCATGTCTGTGGATATCTGCTGCTGATTCTTTTTCTCTAGAGAACCCCAGCTAATACAGTGTCCATTTTGGCCCAGCCACAGGGTTGGGGTCCTGCTCTTAGATGTTCTCAGGTGGCTGTCCACACCTGTAGAGCTTAGGCAAGGGTCACGTGTCTCATCTGGAAAACTTCAGACCCTCTCTTGAAGCAGGTGCTGTGGGTGCCCCTCTCATATGCCCTTTCCTTTACTCCTTTAGTGGACACTGGCCCAACTTCCAGTTGCCTGCATCTGTATTTCTTTTTCCTCTGGACTTCCTCTGACCTGCAAAGTCCAAGTGACTGTTTCAAAATAGGCCCAAAGTTCTGGGAAATTAATCCCCCTTGAGCGCTGCCCTACAGCAAGGACCTTAAGTGTTCCCTTAAGTGGGGGCACATGCTCTTCATTGTCTACTGGGATTCCCCAGTAGAATTAAGCTCCAGCTGCCCTCAGTGGTGGAGGGGGTTTAGCACACTGCCTCAGAGGTCACAGGGTTTTGGTGAAGATTACATAATTTATGGATGTAGCAATGGTCACACCAGGATGGAATTATGTTGCAATTCCTTCCTGCTCTGAGAACTACTTTGCAAGCCCTCCTGGGCTTTTGGAAGCCTTGGGCCCTGGAAGTTCAGTGCTCACTGGTAGACTTGGGCCAGACCTTGACAAGGAAGTAGAATGCATTGACCATGTCTGAGCCAACACTACTGCTGACCTGGAGGAGATGGAGGGAGAGAGAATGGTGAGCAGGGTCTGCAGCCAGGCTTGTGGGAACACTCCAGGGGTAAGACAAAGAGGTGTCATGGCAGGCAAGAGATGGCCAGACTGGGCAAAGAAGCCAGTTTATTCCAAATGTGGTGAGGCAAGAAGATTATTCTTGAACCAATGTGCCCAGTCCCTTTAGAGAAGTAACTGTGTTTGGAAAAATACCTTGAAAAGCAGCTGAGGGGTAGGAAATGAGATTTGGAGGGCAGGGGAATATAAGGAAAGGATGCAGAACTGCAGTGAGGAGGAAATGAGCAGAGATTTGGGGAGGAAGTGGGCAGGGATTCCAGGCTTGCCTTGAGATGAAAGAGGGTACAAGACTCTGTCTCTATGTTGGAGGCTGGAATCTGGGGTGGTAGGACTTGTCTAACAGGTTGTCAGAACCAGAAAGTCTAATGTTCATTTTTTTTTCTGTCTATTGATCCTTGTTTTCTTTTTAAAGGAGCAGGCGAGAATTTGGATGTAGTACTCCTTAGGAAGAGAACTTCAGGAGATCCTTCTGATTTTTTTTTTTTTTTGACCGGAGGCACAATGTTTCAAATATCAAAGGACACAGAACTTGATAGAAATAGTCTCACAAGCAGCATAGTATGTTCTTGATCTTATACACTTTAAAAAAAACTTCTTTACTGTGTAGTATGACATATATACAAAGCAAAGAAATAAAAAAGCAATAGTTTTCAAAGTACTCTTCAACAAGTAGTTACAAGTCAGATCCCAGAGTTTGTCAGGGGTTACCACACCATCATCTCAGATTGTTCCTTCTAAGTGCTCCAGAACATTGGAGGCTAGAAGGCTTGAATATTTTATCACCACAATCGATTTTTTTTCTTTCTTTTTTGTGAAAAATAAACATATATACAAAAAAAGCAATAAATTTCAAAGCAGAGCACCACAATTAGTTGTAGAACATATTTCAGAGCTTGACATGGGTTACAATTCCACAATTTTACGTTTTTACTTCTAGCTGCTCAAAGATACTGGAGATTAAGAGAGATATCAATTTAATGATTCAGCATTCATATTCATTTGTTAAATCCTATCTTCTCTGTATGACTCCACCATCACCTCTGATCTTTCTATCCCTCTCTTTGGGGGTGTTTGGGCTATGGCTATTCTACCTTTTCACTAACATTCAATTTTAAGAGATCTATTTCAGTGACGAGATGCTGAAATCCTCCAATTATTCACTGTATATCTCCTGGTCAAGCTGCCTCCTTCTGAACACTCCTGTCTTTTTAATGGCTCAAGTTGACTGGGTTGTCTCATACCTCATAGGGGGTTTTGGGGGTGGGGATGGGGAGGGAATGAAGAAGAAGAGGCAGGGTCCCATATTTGGTCTGTTTTGCTTTGCTACACTTGCTGGAATGCAATATACCAGAAATGGATTGGCTTTTACAAGGGAATATATTAAGTTCCAAACATATGGTTCTAAGGCCATAAAAATGTTCAAATTAAGGCATCCAGGGAAATATACCTTGACTCTGAAGAAAGACTGATGGCATCCAGTGTTCCTCTGTCACATGAAAAGTCACATGGCTGGCATCTGCTTGTCCTTTGCTCCCAAGCTGTGTTGCTTTCAGGTTCCATGTGTGTCTGGGCTTACTTTTCCGGGGACACCTCTCTGAGCTCTCTGTACTGTGTAGGTCTCCTCTTAGCATCACAGGGGCATTTCTCTTTCTCTGTGTCCTTCACTTGGTTTCATCTCTCTGCTCTCTGGACTCTGTATCGACTCTCTCCAAGATGTCTCTGGGTGTTTCTTTTCTCTCTCTAAATGTCTCTGAGTTCTCTCTCATAAAGGGCTCCAGGAAAGGATTAAGGCTCTTCACACGAGACAACCTAATCAGAAAAGGTCCCACCCACCCACAACAGGTCTGCACAAGAATGGATTAGAAGAACATGGCTTTTCCTGGGGGTACATAACAGTTTCAAACCAGCATAGGCTAAGGCAAGAGTAGCTGTAAGACAGAGTAGAGGGCTGGAGTCAGAAGTCAGATGTTAGTGCCAGAGGGGACAAGGACACTCCCCAAAATTGGCTGACATCTTGGGGAAGGTCCAGTCTTGTGAGATGTTAAGGGGGGTAGTGAACTCCGTCAGTGTTGGGGTGCTTGGGATGTCCTGCTCCCGTCGATGAAGGGGATGAACTCAAGGAGGCTGTGTGGCAGCAGAAATTTGCCTTGCCAGTCTGGGGATTGGTGATTGGGAAAACCTGTATGAGACAACCCAGATGACTTGAGCCATTAGAAAGGCAGGGGAGTGTTCAGAAGCCATGCAGAGAAAGCAGAGAGCGAGGAGTAGGAGGAGGAACTAGAGATGAGAGTTGAGTGGCGTTCCAAATTTAGCCCTAAGCTTCTTAGAGGCTGCAACAAAAATCATGACATGGTACATTGCTCTGGTTGCTGAGACAGAAAATGGCATTCCAAAGGTGGGATCCTATGCCCTGTGCTCTGAGGTTGGGACTCTAAAAGATTCTAGTCAAACATTCTCTTTTTTAGGTCCAGCCAAAGGGAAGGGTGGAAAACACCCTGAAGAGGTGGCACTTCTGAAAAATGCACATGTTCCATTTCGTCCAGGCATGACTTGTTGCTTAATTCAGGGCATCCATGCTTAAGTGCTGAGTATGCTAGTGAGTTTCCCAAACTACTCGGTATGTAAGTAATAAAATGCAGGCTCTGGGTTCAAATTCATGCTTTTCCACTTACTCACTGTGTGTGCTTAGATAAGCAGCTCACTTTTCTGTGCCTCAGTTTCCTCATCTGCAAAATGGTGACAATAGAACTTCCTAGATCTTGGAGGAATAATGAAATAAGGTGTGTAACAGTTCTGAATCCAGGGCAAGCCCTCGGTACTGTTAGGTTCTTTTCCCATATTTTGGTACAAAGTCAAATTCTAATGTTCAGGGATCATCAAAGGTGCCATTGTAACTCACCATATAAGAGATGGGGTCCTTTGCAGCCCACACTGAGAGGGATCCAGATATAATCCACTACACAGATGAAATCAGAGAATGACCAATTGTGCATACATTAAAAACAAGAACAAACCATCCATTCAGAGATGTGTCTCTCAATCTTTAAGTTCTAAAAAGCTCGATCTACAAAATGTACAAATCTGTTTATTTTAAACTAAGTTCAAGATACTCAAAGTCCCATGTGCCTAGCCTAAAGCCTTCTTTTCTCCTAAAAACTTGGCTATTTTTCCAGAATGCTGTAGGTCTCATCATTTTGGCTGCTTCTGCTTGAGTCCATTGCTTATTTATCATCACCGAGACTCATTTATTGCTCGTTTGGCTTCATGTTATCTTTTCCTTGACTGTGAGCTTGGAAAACCAAGGGAAGGGTGGATGGTTGGTAGACCCTTGCAGCTGAGAGACTGGGCTCCTACCCCACTTCTGCTACTAACTAATCTTGATGTGATCCTGGGAAAGTCACTGTTTCCGCCTGAGAGTCCTAACTAGCATTTGGTGCTATTGGGCAGGTGATGGATATGTGAACCCAAGAGTTGGTAAGTCCAGTTACAAGGGCCCTGAACTGGGTGGGGGGGGGGGTGGTTTGAGAACTTCTTCCAGCACTTCCTGGCTGTGAACCGTGGTCATGCCATCCTAGTCTGCTCATCTGGCAAGGAGACATGAAATAAAGATCCTCGCTTTTTTTTAACTACAAGTGTATCCTGCAGTTCCAATGGGACAATAAGGGTGGAATTAGAGATGGGGGGGATGCAGGCAATGTAGGGGACTTTCCAGCACTCTTGAATCTATTCCTTAAAGGGTCTTACTTCCTCTGCCCTTGGGTAAAGTCAGTAGGAAGGAAGGTTGGAGTATAAAGGAGATTCAGGGCTTGCTGGGAAGCTGCTGTGGAGTTTTTGGGAGAGGAAGAGAAGGGTTGCAGGTGCTCACCTGTAACAGTCATGTTTATCACACCAGATGCTGAAAGTGACCCACAACCTTCTGGCTGGACCACGCCCCTCACAGATGGGATTTGTTGGTTGTCAAGGTGTTTTCCCGAGCGGCAGGCATTCCTGTCACCATTGTGCGAGGGAAACAAGAGACTTGGGCTGCGTATTCATCAGGGTTCTCTAGGGAAACAAAAACAACAGGAGATATCTGTAAATAGCATGAGATTTTATAGAAGTATCTCATGCAACTGTGGGGATGCATGAGTCCAAATTCCATAGGGCAGGTTGCAAGCCGGCAACTTCGAGGAAGGTCTCCCAAGGAGAGGCTGGCTGGCTGAAGTAGAGATGAAAGTTCTTTCTTCTGACTTCTGAAACTATCACCTCCCCCTTAAAAGCCTTCAACTGATTAGATTAAACATCTCTCATTGAGGTAGGCACTCCCAATAGCCGACTGTAGATGCAATCAACCTACTGAGGATTTAAGTCCATGAAATGTCTTCGTAGCAACAGACAGGCCAGTGCTTGCTTAACCAGACAACTGGGCACCACCACTTGGCCAAGTTGCCACGTGAATCTAACCATCATTGGCTGTAAGTCTTAATAAGGTCATGGGATGATAAGCTAGTTCAAGATACTACCAAACCAATGCTATGCTTTGAGGGGCAATGTTGAAAACTTCAAGCCTGTAGCTAAGGAACAACAGATTTCATTAACTTCATCTGAATTTTTCTTATTGTGAATTTATATTTTGTGTGTAAATCTTTCTAGAGTAGTGTATTTAATATCTTTTTCATCTTTTCACTCACCTTAGCTTGTAGCAACCAATTCATGGTTGTTAAATGAATTTTTAAAATGCCAGCTTAAAAAAAAACAGTGAAATCAGAAAATTATTTGACATATTTGATAAAGCATCAAACCACTATACCTGGTCTGCATTGTTGATTGATTCCGTGGGGTACATAATCCCACCGTGACTAATTTCAAACTTCCGAAAGGTTTGATGACTGTGCCAGTTTGAAAGGATTTATGCACCCTAGAAAAGCCATGTGTTTAATCCTAATCAATCTTATGAGAGCAACGGCTTCTTCTAATCCCTGTTCAGCACTATAGGCTGGAAACTTGATTAGTTTATCTCTACAGAGACATGACTCAACAGTTGTGGGTATTAAACTTGATTAGATGGAGACATGTCTCCACCCATTCTACATGAGACTTGATTAGTTTACAGGTACCCTATAAAAGAGGAGACATTTTTGGAGAGAATGCCTTTTGAGAATGACGAGAAAGTCACAGCAGAGCCGAGCAGAGCCACGAGGCCAAAAGAAACAGAGTCCACCAGCCAGCAACCTTTGGAGAGGAAGGAGAATGCCCCTGGGGAGCTTCATGAAGCAAGAGGTCTGGAGAGGAAGCTAGCAGATCACGCCATGTTCACCATGTGCCTTCCCAGATGAGAGAGAACCCCCTGACTGTGTTCGCCATGTGCAGAGAAGGTCATAATTTTTCATTGCTGATGAGCAGGTGTGCAAGAGGAGAAGGTAGGTGTGAGGCCTCCTCTAAACAGTAAAGACATTGCTAGGTGGTGTGGTAGTTAGATCCAGGTGTCAACTTGGCCAGGTGAAGGTGTCTAGTTCTATTGCTGTGGACATGAGCCAATGATGTGTGAACTTCATTTGTCACTGTTACATCTGCAGTCGGCTAGGAGGCGTGCCTGCTGCAATGAATGATGTTTGATTTAATTGGCTGGTGCTTAAATGAGAGAGCTCAACGTAGCACAGCCGAAGCAGCTCAGCATACCTCATCTCAGCACTCTCAGTTCAACCCAGGCTTTTGGAGATGCAGAAAGAAATCACCCTGGGGAAAGTTGTTGGAACCCAGAGGCCTGGAGAGAAGGCCAGCAGAGATCATCCTGTGCCTTCCCATGTAAGAAAGACCCTCAGTTGAGAGCTGCCTTTCCTCTGAAGAACTATATGTTAACTAAATAAATCCCCTTTTGTTGAAAGCCAATCTGTCTCTTATGTGTTGCATTCTGGCAGCTAGCAAACCAGAACAGGTGGAAAGGTATCCCTTTCAGATGAGAGAAAGGCCATCTGATAATTTACCTACTGTTTTGTTAATTGTCATGGCTGATAGTCTTGTCTCTCCATCTAAATTGTCCACTCCTTGCTGGCAGGAGCCAAGTCCTATGACACAAACTAACGTGTACCAGATTCCAGAAGTGATACTATCAGGACACATTCTGCCCTCTAAAGAGGTCAGTTACAAAAGAATCCCATTACATTGCCATGCTGCCCCAACTACTTCCAGAGTGATATAAACTTATCCAGAGTGATCAAGCTTAGGTTTGGTGGTCCCTCATCAAAGGGCACTTTTTAATATTAATCAGCAGGAAAATAGATTCAAAGACAAGACAGAATCAGGGTTAAGAGCTCAGATGGCCCGTTTCTCAGATCCTCCATCACTAGTTGCATGACTTTGAGTGAGTGTATAAGCTCTCTAAGCCCTAGTTCGATATTTATAAAGGGTGGTTAATAATAGTACTTCCCCAAAGTATGTTATGAAGATTAAATGAGATAATGGACAGAAAGCATAGGCACAGAACCTGGCACTAAGGATATACTCAATTACTGTTTGTAATAGTTAGGTTCAGGTGTCATCTTGGCCAGGTGATGGTGCCCAGTTGTTCTGTTGCTGTGGACTTAAATCATCAGCATGTGAAATGCATCCATGGCTTATCACATCTGCAGTTGGCTAAGGGGAGTGCCTTACACAATGGATGTTTAATTTATTTAGCTTGAGGCTTAAAAAGAAGGTCAGAAGAGACGGAGACAGTCCAGCTGAGTCCAGCTGAGTGCAGCACGACTCAGCTCAGAGCTCAGACCCAGACATTGGGAGATGTAGAGGAAAATGCCCCAGGGAAAGCCATTTGAACCCGGAAGCCAGGAGAGAAGGCCAGAAGATATTGCTGTGGGCCTTCCCAGGTGCCAGAGAAACCCAAAGGAAAGCTAGCTGCCTTTCCTATGAGGAACCGTACATTTGTAATGAAATAAATCCCCTTTATAAAAGCCGGCCCATCTCTGGTGCATTCCATTCTGGCAGCCTTAGCAAACTAAAACACTGTTCATGTTTATTGAGTGGTAGAGACCATCCATTAGAGACACATGCCACTGTTTTGAATATTTTTCTCAACTGATTAACTGATTTGGAAACTATTACGTTTCCAAAATCTACACCAGTGTACAGCAGTGATTCTTTAAGTGTGGTTCTCTGAGTGTGGACCAGCAGTGTCACTATCGCTGGGTAACTTGTTAGAGACAAATTCTTGTCCTTCTCCCCAGACCTATTAAATCAGAACTCCAGGACCAGAAATGTGTGGGTTCTTTTTGTTTGTTTGTTTTCTGTGTTTTGGCATGGGCAGGCTCCGGAAATTGAACCCAGGTCTGTGGCATGGCAGGCGAGAACTCTGCCTGCTGAGCCACCACTGCACCACCCCAGCAATGCGTTTTAAGAAGCTCTCCGGGTGATTTCTGATGTTGCTAATGTTTGAGAACCACCGCCCTCCAGAATTGCCATGTACTTCTCCTTGGTGATTTCAATTCCCTCTCCTTGGACTTTCCTTTTTAACTTTTATCCCCAAAGTTAAAAAATATTGCCATGTACTTCTCCTTGGTGATTTCAATTCCCTCTCCTTGGACTTTCCTTTTTAACTTTTATCCCCAAAGTTAAAAAATATTGCCTCTATAAAACCTTAGGAAATTCCTTGATTTTTCCTTAGTTTCAAACCTAGCTGGTCTCTAAGGTCCCATCTAACTCTATGCTTTTATAAGGTCAGCACTTGTTTGTTGTTTTTTTCATCTGACGGCCAAAGCCATTTTACCCACGTACCTCACTCCTTTTGATCGTATCAACATCCCTGCAAAATAGGAAGACTTAGGCTCTGAATGTAGAATGACTTGCCCATGTTTACGCAGCTCAAAATATTACGTAAATATTTTTATTTTTTTCTGGACCAGCTGTTTTCATTCCATCTTGTTTTCATGTCTCAAAAGCAGTGTTCTATCCAGAGGGAAACATATGGATGGTGGCATGGGTGGCAGTGTAAACTCAGTGTAATCTGAGGGTGTATCATTTCTGTTTTAGACTTTGAGCTCATTCCTGGTTTTCCAAGAGGAACAGCAGGTTCTGGCTGGGAGTTTACAATGGTAATTACAAGCAACTGTGGATATTTACTCCTCACAGTCCTTTAGCTATAAGGCAATTCCTCCAGTGATATATTATAGCTATAACTATTTGGCAGATGAAGTATCTAAGGCTAAGAGAGGTTCAATAACGTCACCATTATCACATAGCTAAGAAACACTGAAACTGAGATTTAAACCTGCCTGCCTTCAATTTTCAGGTGCATAATAAATACTGTGCTTAATGTTATACTCTGCTTCATGATATGAAAAAAAATGTATGACTTCTATCTTTCTTTTTTTCAGCAGTCTTCATTCTTATTTTTGTGAAAAAAACACAACACAACTGTAGACTGGCAATTGGTGTAGGCAGCTGAGTTCTGGGTTGGACACTCCTGAGATCCCTTCAGCTCTGCTTTATGTCAGGAAAATGGCAGGGGCAAAGGGAAGTTGTTTAGTTGGCAGCCTACCCACCAGTTCTACCAATTCTACATCGAGGTCTGTATTAGCCAGGGTTCTCTAGAGAAAGAGAACCAGTAGGAGATATCCGTAAATATGAGATTTATAAAAGTGTCTCATGCAACTGTGGGGATGCAAGAGTCCAAACTCCGTAGGGCAGGCGGTGAGGCTGACAGCTCTAATGAAGATTCCTGATGAACTCCACAGGAGAGGCTGCCTGGCTGAAGAGGAGATGAAAATTCTCTTCTCCTTTAAAATTCACCAGCCGATTGGATTAAATCCAACTGATTGGGTTCTTTTGTTGCAGAAGAGAGCTCCTTAATTGATCATAGATATAATCAACCACAGACACAATCGAGTGGCTGATTATTATATTAATAAATATAATAACATGTTAATAAATATTAACATTAATAAATTAATCAATAATTTATTAATTAAAACATATAAATAAATAAATAATTAATTAATTAAAACATATTAATAAATCAACCTTCTGGTTTATTAACCAGCCATGAAATAGCCTTGCAGCAATGGTTAGGCCAGCACTTG
Source organism: Tamandua tetradactyla (assembly GCF_023851605.1). Classification (NCBI taxonomy): domain Eukaryota; kingdom Metazoa; phylum Chordata; class Mammalia; order Pilosa; family Myrmecophagidae; genus Tamandua; species Tamandua tetradactyla. The sequence continues at coordinate 14,363,574 of NC_135335.1, forward strand.
CTTAGCCAGACAACTGGGCTTCATCACCTGGCTAAGTTGAAACCTGAACCCAACCATCACAAGGTTCTAAATAATCTGAGAGCAGGGAAGGGGTAAGTCAGAAGGTGCCCTGTAATGGATTTTTAGCCTTCTCTCTTAAGATCTCTGATTCCACATGCAGAGGTATGAGCTAGTTTCAGAACCTGTTTTATAGCCTGACTCTTCAGTTACTTCCCAGCTGGGCAAACCCTGCATCTCCAAGGATGGGGAGCCACAAGCCCTGTTTTGCTGGGGTGCTCAAATGCTTTCATTAGAAGATAAAATGTGGAGACCTGACTCTTTGTATTTCCCAAGAAACACTTTCCTGGGAACTGCAGCTCTAGGTCCTGTTATCTCTTCCTGGAGTGATGCAATCCCCATCAGAGCCTTGCAGAGAAATTCAGAGAAGCCTTTCCATCTAGTCCTGGCAAGCCTGGGTTCCTTCTTCAGGTCTATGGGCCTCTACAGTTTGGTCTAGAAATTCCTAATGAAGTAAGAAAAACTACGATTTTCTTTGGCGCACCAAAGCCCTTTCTGCAGATTAATTTCAAATCAGACAGTGAACCCTTTGCCTGGCTTCCATGTTTGGTTCCTTCGCCTCAGATTATTGATGGCCTTGGCTTGAATGGCATTCCATGAAAACTCCTTCCAAAGCCTTTCCTGGGATAAGTGAGCAATCCAGAAGTGAGGTCATGAGGACCTTGTGAGTCAAGAGATTACATTGAGTAAGCAATTAATGAGTGTTTCTTGAGCATCTACTGGGTGTGGGATGGATGTGGTATGAGGTGCTAAATGCTCTGTTGGCAAGACAGAACAGAGCCAGAGTTGAAAATCATAGTTCAAGTTATGGCTAGGGACCAGTAAATAGTACAGACCATCAGTGATGACATAGTTGGGAGATGTGCCAAAGAGCCCAGAAGGTTTGTTGAGTGGCTAGGATTCAGAAAAGATGTGGAAAGGATGTGTCATGGTCAGGGACATGTGTCAACTTGGCCAAGTGGTGGTACCTGTTTGTCTGGTTGGGCAAGTGCTGGCCTGTCTGTTGTAATGACAGAATTAGAATTAGGTCATGATCACGTCAGCTGCATCTACAGCTGATTCCATTTGTAATCAGCCAAAGGGGCGTGTCTTCTGCAATGAGTGATGCTTAATCTAATCTAATCTAATTACGGGAAGCCTTTTAAGGAGGATTCAGAAGAGACAGGCTCTTCCTGCTTCAGCTGGTGAGCCTTCCCTGTGGAGTTCGTCCAGACCCTCCATCGGAGTCTTCGGTTTCACGGGCTGCCCTGCGGATTTTGGACTCTGTGTTCCCACGGTCAAGTGAGACACTTTTATAAATTTTATATTTGTGAGTGTTCCCTGTTGATTCTGCTTCTCTAGAGAACCCTAACTGATACAGGGTGTTAGATTAAAAAAACCAACAACAATGCACACGAGGCACAGCACATTCCAGAAGAGTATGAACCAGACATGGGTGCATTTCTACAATCAACTCATCCTTTGAGACCTGCCTGGAAATGCTAGGGGTCCCCCCCCCAGGTCTTCCAGCTTTATAGGCTCACCTTTTCCTTTAGCTTCAAATGAATTGCCTGAAGACCACATCCTACATGTGGTGGCACCCATTCCCAGCTGCTGGGAGGACTTTTGGTTGTGGATTGTACTTTTCTTAGTCATTTCTTGTTCCTATTTCCAAGTTCTTATACATGACTGATCTCACTCGTTATCTCATCTTTTGCCATTGTTTCTTCACCCCCGATGGACTCAGTCATGGAACATGCTCTCTGCCTTGATCCTCCTAGAATTTTACTCACACAAAGCAGTTGCCTGTAGCAGAATTTTGCTGAAAGCGGAGCTGGCAAAGGTGCTGGTGCTGGTGGTTGATACATTTCAGCAAAACAGAGCAATGGAAAATCAAAGATTGGAAATTTAAAATCAAATATTGAATGTCTCTGACCTTAGCCCCGGACCCATTCCTGCCTCAGATAATTTAAACCCTGTTCTTTCTTTTCCAACACCCTGGCCTCCTTCCATGTTTCTTGGCCTCCCTCTTCTTCTTCCCCTGCTCTTTCCTTTTTGTCCCATCCCCAAGCTTCCTCCTGCCCTCTTGCCCACTGCCGGGCTGCCCTTAGAATCTCCAATTTTCCCTCCACATTATGCAGAGCATTTAGCTCTCTCGGTTTTACCATCTCTTTCCTGGCCATGCCCTGGGGTGCATTCCTTTCTTGTACCCCCAAAGATCTAAACATAGTTGTCCCCTAAATCTGTTGCCACTTGGGAAAACAAAGTTTGCTCCTCTGAAACCTTGTGTTCCAAACTCCCATTGCAGTTTGTCTGAGCTTCACCTACAGCCTTGACTGCAGCTGTCTTTGTACCATGTTCTCTGCGCATTGTGTACATGCTTTCTCATGAGCCTCTGAGCCTCTAAGGGGTGGGATCTGGTGAGATCTGGCTCTTCCCTGCAGAGGTGGATGTTTGGTGTTTGATGAATGAGTGAACAAGTGCCTGAAGTTGGGGAGTTTAAGGCAGGAGGAATGGACAGGCTGACTGGAGTGAAGATCTGGGATTTGGACATTGTAGGAAGAGGGACTGAAGTGTGAATAGGGCTTCAGATGCTGTGGTCAAGTATTTAACCTCATTCTGTAGGTGGTGGGAGCTCTTGCTAGGGCTTGGAGGTGGGGAGTATAGAAAACAACAACAAAAAATCATTCTAAGGAGCATGTGTTTATGTGTGTTATGCCTATTGGTATTTAGATATTGAAATGGAGAGATTTTAAAGTTAGTTATTAGCATTTAAAAATAAAAATATCCATTATATGTTAAAATATGTAAATTAAAAAAATGAAAACTGGATTTCCGAAAACAAGCAAAATAATGAGGAGAATGGTATTATCTTACAGGTTTGCACATCTCTTTCATATCTGTTTTAAGAGGAGGCAGTTCTTCCTGTCTGCTTCTACAGTTTACTCTGGGTGTCATTTTGGTGGAAGTGGATGAGGAAAATCTGGCTTTGCACAGGAAAAGGGAGCATTTTAAAAGTTTTTTCAGATAATTATGGATGTTATTCTTTGATACACGGCAGGGCTTCTCAACCTTAGCACTGATTCTTTGCTGTTTGGTGCATTGTAGGTGTTTAGCACCATTCCTGGTCTCTCCCCATGAGATGTCAGTAGCACCCCCTCATGTTTGTGACAACCAAAAACGTCTCCAGACATCACCAAATGTCATGCAGGGGGCAGAAATCTTCCCTTGAGAACCACTGACACACCAAAACTTAAGTGTCAGTTTCTTATAGGTTAGTTGCAGTGTGGTATCCAAAACTGTATCAATGAAGTTTTCATACTCTGTTATATCAAGATCCATTGGTTTTACATTTTGTCTGAATCTTATACCCATGCATGATATCATAAATGGTATAATGGTGACCTGAAAAATATTCATTATCTAAATTATACATATCTTCCAAATGGTAAGACATTTCATTATACAATATTGAAAAACCCCACATTACTTAATATCACCACTTGCTTCATTAAACACTTCTTTAAGCATTGAGAAGATGCCAGTCACACAGTGGTGCAAATAAGTTGATCAAAACTCTAATTTTGACTTGAATTCTAAGACTTTATCATTGGGAACAAATGCTGTCAGTTGTCTTCATTGCTGTGACCTGCTCTCTTGGTTCATTTTCAAGAAAGTGCCTGCCACATATTAAAGTCTGAATAACCACAGTTTTGCTGTCGGTTATCCTTTCTGATAAAAATGGTTTTGCTTAAAAAAAAAAAGTGGTGAGTTCAGTTGGCACATTACACAATCACACAAGTGCCTTTCCTCAAGGCAACCATCACACTTCAGTGTGCAGCGAAGACCTTCTGGGGACTTCCCATGTCGCTGCATAGAATATTAAAAACACTTACACTCAAGAATTGGGATTTAGCATTCTTCATCAAGGTTTTCACTGCTTCATCAAGGACGTGCTTAAGTGAAACTGCCACTTCCCCCCATTGAGCGTATGGCAGTGAAGAACCCGGTAGCTGCTAGTATAGTTGTGTCATTGCCTTCATTTGTGCTGAGGCCAGCACTTTAACCCACCATTGCTTTTGCACCATCAGTGCAAATATCATTGCAGTGAAAAAGATAAATAGCATCTTAATAGTGTTATGAAAATAGATTTGACCTTGACAATCTCTTAAAAGGGCTTGGCGCGAGGAACCCCTGAGGTTCTGAGGAACACACTTTGAGAAACGCTGGTGTCGGTATAGGTACCTCCCCATGTTAACGGTTTGGTTATGTTGTGACCCAACCACATGTGCTTTAATCCGAAGGAATGGTTGTGGCGATCTCTGCCTGAGACACAGGAAGTCAAGGGGTGCTTTAAATAGCCAACTTCTTTGGTTCATTAAAATGCTTCTCCATTTAATAAAAGATGCTTTTCATACATCCCTTCAGGACTAATTCAACATGCGAAGTTTGCTCTTGAGTCTCCAAGCTTATTCAAGGAATAATCTGGCAATTCTAGACCTTCTGACCCCCATTAAAGACACCTGGAGATGTGGGAGGAAAACTGGGACAAGGAGACTTGGGTTCTGTCTTGGCTTTGGCAATAATCTTGGTTTCCAGTGAATCCAGTGAGAAGGTGGGGCTCGATTAATTCATTCATTCCATAGCTACTTATTGAGCACTTACTAGGTGCAAAATATGGTTCTAGGCTCTGAGAAGATGTTAATGAAAAAACTGGAAAAACAAAAGCCCTGCCCTTGTGGAGTTTATATTTTAACTGGAGGAGACAGATAATGAGTGAATAAGCAAAAAATAGAGTGTCTCAAATGGATAAAGAGTAGTATGGAGAGAAGTGCAGTTAGGAAGGGTGATAGCAGTGTATGGGTAGCTGGGGGTAGTTTGCACTTTTGAATGGAATAAGAAGGTCACATATGAACAGACATGGAAGGAGGTTAGGGAAGGAGCCCTGTGGATACCTGGGGGCATTCAGGGCAGAAGGGACTTGAGGTAAGAAGGTGACCCAAAAGAAGGAACAGCTAGTAAGGTTGGAAGGATGTTAATCAGGGAAGTATAGCACGTGATGAGATCAGAAACGTAAAAGGAGATCTGGTCTTGTACATTATTTGAAGGACTCCGAGTGAACTGGGAAGTTTGGGGATGCTTTTTTCAAAATTCGATTTTACTGAGATATATTCACATAGTTTATAATCATCCAAAGTGTACAATCAATGGTTCACAGTATCATCAGATAGTTGTGCAGTCATCACCACAATCAATTTTCGAATATTTTCATTACTCTCTCCAAAATACACATAAAAATAAAAATGGAAAAGAACACCCCAAACATCCCATCTTTCTTGCCCCCCATTATTTATTTTTTGTCCTTATTTTTTTTTACTCATCTGTCCATACACTGGATAAAGAGAGTGCCAGTCACAAGGTTTGCACAATCACGTGGTCACACTGTAAATGATATACAGTTATACAATCTTCTTCAAGAATAAAGGCTACTGGAATATAGTTGAACAATTTCAGATATTTTCTTCTAGCTATTCTAATCTGCTAACAACCAAAAAGGGATATCTAAATAATGCATAAGAATAATCGCCCGAATATCTCTTGACTCTATTTGAAATCTCTCAGCCACTGAAACTTAATTTTCCTTCATTTCTCTGTCCCCTTTTGTTCAAGAAACCTTTCTCGATTCCATAATGCCAGGTCCAGGCTCATCCCTAGGAGTTCTGTCCCACGTTTCCAGGGAGATTTACACCCCTGGGAATCATGAACCATGTAGTGGGGAGGGCAGTGAGTTCACTTGCCCACTTGGCTTACAGAAAGAGGCCACATCTGAGCAACAAAGAGGTTCTCTGAGGGTGACTCAGGCATACTTATAAATAGGTGTACCTTCTCCTTTGTAGAAATAAGTTTCATAAAGGCAAGTACAAAGATTGAGGACTCAGCCTATTAAATTGGTTGTCTCTGATGCTTTCGAGAATATCAGGGATTCCCCAAGTGGGGAAATTTAATATTTCCACATTTTCCCCCAGTTCCTCAAGAGGGCTTTGTAAATACTTTTTTATTATCTGCACAAATTACTCTGGGATATATTGGGGTACCACACTAACCTATACAAACTAACAAGATCTCACTTCCTACTCAAGGTTCCACATAATTGTGGTGTTTGAATAAACTGACCATACAAAATAAATCAGTGTGCTACCAAAAATATAAAATTTGCACCAAATAAACATCTCTTCCTTTGGCCTCACACAAGAGTAGATGGTTTAAAATACAGTTAATATCATCTTTTACCCTTTAGTTTGATTTATATTGAATGCTTTTGAGCAGAGGTAGGACTTGATTAGACTTAGGTTATATAAAGATTAATTGTGGCTGCTGTGTTTAAGGAAGGAAGAACAGAAATAGGGAGCTAACTGAAGGCCAATGCAATAGTCCAGGCTGGGAAATTTGGTAGTTTGGCCCAAGGTGGTAGATAGAAAGTGATTTGTGGGCGGTACGATGGTGGCTCAGTGGCAGAATTCTTACCTGCCACGCAGGAGACCCGGGCTTGATTTCTTATGCCTACCCTTGAAAAAAAAAAAGTGATTGGTTCTGAAAATATTTTGAAGGGAAGGCAAAATGAAATTTCCTGGTGGCTTGAGTAGGCTGCGAGAGAGAGGAGTCCGAAATGATGCGAATGCTTTTTGCCTGAGGATCTGGAGGGGTGGGATTTCCAGGTGATAGGAAGGGTGAGAAGACTAGCAAAGGTTTGGGAAGAAGATGCAGTGTTTGGTTTTTCACATGTCAAAAACAAGAAGCCCAGGGGGGTGCAAGGGCAGTTCGGTGGTAGAATTCTCGCCTGCCATGTGGGAGACCCGGGTTTGATTCCTGGCCCATGCATTTCCCAAAAAACAAATAAGCAAAGAAAAAAAAAAAAAAACAAAGAAAAATTTGACAAATGGTCCTTCAATAATGGGATGGCCATATGGAAAAAGAATGAAATGTGACCCCCACTATGCAGCATACAAAAAAAAAGAAAAAAAATTAGAAGTCCATTATGAACCCATGTGGAGATGGCCTGTAGGTGCACAGATAAAAATAGAGATTAGGGAAAGGATTCAGGCTGCAGATGTAAATTTTGGAGTCATCAGCATAAAGATGGTATTTAAATCCAGGGTACTGTATAGCATCATTGTGGGAGCCACGGGACTGGATAGACTCATCATAGCCAAAGTGAAAAGGAGATTCAAGGACTGAGTCCTGTGGTACTTCCGTGTTTAGATGCTAGAAGGAAGAGGGGGGAATTAGCAAAGGATTCTAAGAAGGAGCAAACAGCCAACTAGGAAGAAAACCAGAAGATTCTGTGAATGTCAAAGTTCTTGATGCTAAATGAAATGCTGCTGATAGATGAAGACTGAGAACCCTCCATGGATTTAGCAATATGGGGTCATGAACGACCTTGACAAGCAGGGTTTTGTGGAGAGATGGTGGTAAAAACCTGAATGGAGTGAGTCCAAGAGAGACGGGAGGAGAGAAATTGGAGACAGCAAACCCAGACAATTTCTTTGCTCTAGAAAGGGGAGTTGAGAAACAGGACAGCATCACTAGAGGATTCCGGGAGCAGAAGAGGGGGCAAATTACAGGATGTTTGGGTGCTGTTGGGAATAATTTGATACAACTTGGAAAATTATAATGTAGGGAAAGTTGAGTAGATCAGAGAGATGGGATCTGGTGCTAGGTGGAAAGAGCTTGGATATTTCCTCAGTAGTAACTGGAGGGCAGGCAGGTTATGGGCACAAAAATAGCCAAATCTCTTTGTATTGCATTCAGTTCTTTGTGGGGGAACAAGAAACAAGATCTTTAGGTGAGAGAGAGAATTAGGGAGAAGGTGTTGGTTTTGAGGAGAGATGATAAGATATGGATAGTTGTCTAGAGGTTGGGAAAGAGTACAAATTGGGAAAGGAAACAAAACTTTCAGACAGTTATTTCAGGCACTAAATAGGCAGATGGCTGGACTCAGCCAGGGTTGGGATTTTGTCAGACAAAGTACAACGACATGGGGGGGGGGGACGGGGCAAGGAGAAAGGTGAGTGTGTTTGCAAGCAGTGATTGTGAACGTGACCATGAGGTCTGACCGACTAATAAGGGGGTAGGAGACAGTGAAAAGGATATAGATTGATGGGCTATTGGAGTTGAGAATTGTCGGTCTTGGGGCAACGAGCTGACAATATAGGAGGTGGAGGGTGGAGAGAGGGCAATGATATTGAGATTATGGAGGGAGTGCAGTTGTTGGAAATGACAGATTAGGTATAACCCTGTGAGTGTGTGATTGAGGGATCCTTGAGGGAAAGGACATGGCTCTTTATATTCAGTGATAAAAGAGGTCTTTGGGGAGATTCTCATAGGCATATATCCTTCTCTGTGTGGGACTGAAAGGCGGTAGATGGTTCGTGGAAGAAATCTCTGTACTATCTGATTTAACTGCATATACCCTTCTCTGTGTGGGACTGAAAGGCAGCAGATGGTTGGAGAAATCTCTGTACTATCTGATTTATCTGTGCTTGTGTTTTGTTGAACACATTTTCCTGCAACCTGCAATCTGGTCCTGTTTACGGAGTGGTGATTGCACCACTTATTGACATTTATTTGCTCTACGCTTTTTACTGCCTGGATATTTGCCTTGGAAGGAGCACTCCGTCGTAATTGCTTTCACGGGGATGATATCTCATCATCAAGGGTGGGTGAATTGCAGCCAATTCTTCTCCACTGTGAGCAAGTGACTTGAAACATGATGATGCTGGTAAAAAAGGACAGTACTTTTATTAGAGTCTTCGCTGTTGTCATCATCACCATCCTCATCTCATCATGTGCTGTTTTTTTTTTTTTGTCCCACGGGCAGCCTTGTGGAGATGATAGAATTACAGGGTGAAAAAAGCATGGGACTTGTGTTCAAACCCAAACCACCTATCATTAGTGATATGGGCTTGGGCAAATTACTTAATATCTTGGAACGACAGATATTTCAGATGTCTTGTTCTTAAAGCATACATGATGTCACTCTGTATTGTTTTTGACTTTTTCTTTTTTGGGGTGGGGGGAGGGTGCATGGTCCGGGAATTAAACCCGGGTCTCCAGCATGGAAGGTGAGCTTTCTACCACTGAACCACCTGTGCACCTTCCTGTACGGTTCTGAACAATGAAATGAGATAATATGGGTGAAAGAGCATGGAACAGAATAACTTGATAGACATTAAAGACTCAATAAGCATTAATTCCTTCTTTCCTCAGAAGATCAGCTTCCTTCCACAGGTATTTTATTCAGCTGCTGGTGTTCGATAGTGGAGGTATTCTCCAAACGCTTCTGACACCTTTCGGAAATTTTTGGACTGGCCCCAGGGATAATCTTATATGGCATTTTATTGGCTTCCTACCTAGGTGAAATCTAACCTTGCTTCTCCTGCCTCCACTACCCTCTGCAACTGTAAAGTCTTTCTATTGACTCCTGGTTGTTGATTTAACATTATGAGACATAAAAAGTGTACTTGGCAACAACCATACTTGGTTTGGAAGGGTCAGAAAGGTTGACCAAACAGAAGTGAGGGCCTTGGGCAAAAAAGAGACTTTGGCAGGAAATGGATGCAGGAAATGGATGGGCTGGGATTAGATCTTATCTAATACTCTGATTCCTCAAGTCTAAGAGGGAAGGGCCGTCTTTTGATCTCCAGGTAGATGATTAACTTGGACAGCGGCTTATATGGATCTCCACTTAAGAGCTTCCCAGTAGAGTTGACTAAGGATGGCATGGCTGCTCTTGGGAGCGGCACCATGATGCACACACCATCATATGGAAAGGTGCTCAAACTTAGAAGGACCAAACATTTGAAGGGATGCTGTTGAACAGTGGGGGCAGCAGAATCACCTAGCAGGCAGGAAAACCCCCCCTCCAGTCACCACTCTTCTAGCTGGCATCTTCCCACCTGCAGCAGGGCCCTAAACATTGCTGTGTTGACAGAAGGCTGATTGGCAGCCAAGGTGGGAAGATGTGCGTGTGATGCAGGATTCCAGGAGACTGAAGACAAGCAGTACACAAGAAACAGCTGTCCCAGGGCTCTAGAAATAGAACCGATTGAGAGGACATGAGAATGGCAGCAGGGTCCGGAGGGCTGAGGTTGAATCATGGGTTGAGGATGTGGCATCTCTATTGCTTCAGGGGGATCCCCTAACTTTGCTCAGCCTCATGGGGATGACATCTCCCTGGGGTTTTATGAGGACCGAGTGGGGGAGGTGCAGTAAGAAATAGCTGCTTTGACACTTACTTCCAGTTTTCCTTGTTGGGACAGGATAGTGATTATTTAGGGTGATACCTGGATAGCTTACTTCAGGTAGAGAAGGTGAGACCTCTGGGTGGGGTCTGGAGTCAAACAGTGAAAAACAGTGGAACTCTTCTGCATAGGAAGAGACTAGGAATTTGGGGGTACGACAAGCCATAGAGAGAAGAATGAGAGGGTTAGAGGAGAAATATGGGAGTCAGCAGGTGGGAGATGAAGAAAGTGGCATCCTGTGAGAAATTAAGACTTTCGAGAAGCAGGGATGTCTACTACCCATAATCACCAGTTTGCTGGGCTCTGTTGCAAACCTCCATCTGTCCGAACCTTGAGAGAAAGTGAGCTTTTGAAGCAGCCTTCTTGGCCTTGCTTCTGTGACATTTTGGGGAGTGAAGGAATTGGGTCTGTCTTTAGCTTGTGATAAAGACTCAGTGAAATGATCCCCAAATAGAAGTAATTCAGCAGTAGCAGAAAGGGGATCTGGAGAAATCCAAGCAATCTCCTTGCAATTCCTCAAGAAGTGTGGGGTCTCCTATAGCAACTGCGAAGAGAGTTTGAGTAGAACCCAGTTTATCTTAATGTTCAAGAGATATCCCCAGTTGCCACTGGGGTCCCAATTACATGAGATAACCCTAACCCTAACCCTAATCCTAACCCTAGCCCTAACCCTAAGTAAAAGGGCATGGCATGGGGAAGGTACTAAATAAATGCTTGTCAATTGTAAAATGGCATTGGTGATAGACAGCTGTTCAAAGAAGTCTTTTTTTGGAGAGACCACTCCTTAGTGTCTTTCCTTCTCCTCCTAATTTAGCAAACGTGTGTTAAATATCTATTTGGTACAAGTAGCTAAGAAAAGTATCACAAGAGGTACAATCTAGTAGGGGGGACAGATACACATGGGGATAATTATAATTCACACCAGAAGAGTTAAGAGTTATAAGAGAGCAAAAGAAGTGCCTCAAGGGCCCTGAGGAGGGAGAGATTAATCCTTACCAGAAGATTTAGGGAGGAACTCCTTGGAGGGCCGGGGTCAGAGGGGGTGTCCCAGGTGGAGGAAAAGGCAAGATGTCGATGTCTAATCAATTAATTAATCACCAAAGCTTAGAGTTAAAAGGGCCCTTAGAAATTGTCCCAGTCCTTTTCAAATGCTATTTTTTTATTGCATGCTGTCTGGCAGGGTCACATTTCATTCTTTTTCCATGTGAGTATCCTGCTATTGCAGCATCATTTGTTGAATTTTTGTTTGTTGTTTGGCTTTCTTGTTTGTTTGTTTGGAAAGTGCATGGGCTGGGAATCGAACCTGGGTCTCCCGTACGGTGGGCGAGAATTCCACCGCTGAACTACCCTTGCACCCCTCAAATGATTTTTAACGACAAAATTAAAGCCGTCCACGGAAAAAGGAGCCTCTCAAGCAGCTTAGATATTTATTATTTGATGAAAAGGAATTTGTGCTTGTGGACTACTTGGAACACCTCCATGCTTTGGAGCACTGTTGGTAAACCACCCGTAGAGTCCAGACCTCCATGTTCGGATGGGAGGCCCGAAGGTGGAGTGGTGGAGGGTGAGAAGTTCAAGATCACACACTGGCAGAGCTGAGATTAGAGGTCAAGTGTTTTTGCTTTTTTCTTTTTTTTTCAATTAATTAATTATTTTTTAAATACCAAAAAACACCAAACAAATGCAAACATTCTTAACTTTTGGTCATTCTGTTCTACATATATTATCAGTAATTCACAATATCATCCCATAGTTGCATATTCATCATCATGATCATTTCTTAGAACATTCACATCTATTCAGAAAGAGAAATAAAACGAAAACAGAAAAAAAATCATACATACCACACCCCTTACCCTTCCCTTTCATTGATCACTAGCATTTCAATCTAAATTTATTTTAACACTTATAAATTCCCCCTATTATTTATTTTTATTCCATATGTTTTACTTGTCTGTTGATAAGGTAGATAAAAGGAACATCAGACACAAGGTTTTCACAATCACACAGTCACATTGTGAAAGTTATATCATTGTTCAATCATCTTCAAGAAACATGGCTACTGGAACACAGCTCTACATTTTCAGGCAGTTCCCTCCAGCCTCTCCATTACATCTTGAATAACGAGGTGATCTCTACTTAATGTGTAAGAATAACCTCCAGGATAACCTCTGGACTCTGTTTGGAATCTCTCAGTCATTGACACTTTATTTTGTCTCATTTCACTCTTTCCCCCTTTTGGTTGAGAAGTTTTCTCAATCCCTCGATGCTGAGTCTCAGCTCATTCTAGGGGTTTTCTCAATCCCTTGATGCTGAGTCCCAGCTCATTCTAGGATTTCTGTCCCACCTTGCCAGGAAGATCTACAACCCTGGGAGTCATGTTCCATGTAGACAGGGGGAGGGTGGTGAATTTGCTTGTTGTGTTGGCTGGAGAGAGAGGCCTCATCTGAGCAGAAAAAGAGGTTCTCTTGGGGGTGACTCTTAGGCCTAATTTTAAGGAGGCTTGACTTATCATTTGTGGGGTTAAGTTTCATATAAACAAACCCCAAGACTAGCGGTTCAGCCTATAGCTTTGGTTGTCCCTACTGCTTGTGAGAATATCAGGAATTCAACTTGGGGAAGTTGAATTTTCCCCCTTTCTCGAGGTCAAGTGTTTTGACTCAAAAATTACTTCTCTCCAATTGTATAAAGATATAACTTTTACAGTGTGACTATGTGATTATGAAAACCTTGCATCTGATGCTCCTTTTATTCAAAGTGTGGACAGATGAGTAAAAAATATGGATAAAAAAATAAATAAGTAATGGGGGGGACAAAGGGTAAAATAAATTGGATAGATGGAAATACTAGTGGTCAGTGAAAGGGAAAGGTAAGTTTTTTCCTTTTATTTCTGGTGTGATGCAAATGAAAAAAATGGAAAAAAGCATCATGGTGATGAATACACAACTACGTGATGATATTGTGAATCACTGATTGTGCACCATGTATGGAATGTATGTGTGTGAAGATTATGCAATAAAAATATTTTAAAAAATATTACTTCTCTCTCCACCAGAGGGCACTGGCTGTACTGCTGGAATGTAGTAATTTCTAAACTTCTCTCTCTTCTTCCTCTCTTTCAGCTCCTTGACCAGCATTTGCTTTCCAGTTCTCCCACTGGAAACTGTCTATTCCTCTTTGGTTGGTTCTTTCTTCGCAGGAAAAGTCCCAGTTATTCTTCAGTAGCTTAGTGAGCTGGAGTTCAGCGGAGTGAGGGATTTGAAGGGAAATCCCTTCTTGGGGGCAGAGTGAGTGGAGGTGGGTCGTTGGGGAGCAGCAAATACCTGGCTGAGGGAGTTTGAACTTTCATCTGAATGCCATAAAAGCATAAAATGTTCCTAGGAATGGTGGAACTCGAGGCACTTTTGATAAATGACATGGACATGGCTAATAAATTCTTTGGGGAGAGGAAAAGAAAAGTGCCAGGAAGGACCTTTGCATTCATACAAATGACAGTTACCAGCTGTCACTGAGGACACACCGTCTGCTGGTGCATTCATTCATTCATTTACCAAATGTTTATGAAGTATTAGATGTGTGCTCATCATGGTTGCAGGTATTAGGAATACAGCAGTGAAATAAAAGAGAAAAAAATGCCCACCCTTCAAAGTGTACAGTCAGTGGTTCACAATATAATGGGAGGAGACACTCAGTAACCATAAAAGGTGATGAATAAGTAAATTGTAGAGTTTGTTAGAAGACGATTAGTGATATGGAAAAAAGTAGATTTGGGGAAGGGGGACGGGGAGGCTGGGACAGTGGAGGGTGGATGCTTGTGACTTTAGGTACAGTTATTCGGATGTGCTTCCTTGAGAAGGTGCTAACTTAGCAAAGACATGAAGAAGGTAAGACAGAGAGCCAGGTGGACGTGTGAGAGAAGAGTGTTCCATCCATAGGGGATAGTCAGGACAAAAGCCCAAAGATGGACACACATGTGCCTGATGGTTTGAAAGTATTATGTACCCCAGAAAAGCCGTGTTTTAATTCCGATCCACCCTTGTGGGAGCAGCCATTTCTTTTAATCCTGATTCAATACTGTAGGTTGAAAACTTTGGATTAGATTTTCTCCACGGAGATGTAACACACCCAACTGCGGGTGTGCCTTTTTGACTAGATGGAGATGTGACCCCACCCATTCCAGGTGGGTCTTGATTAGTTTACTAGAGTCTTTGAAAGGGGAAGCCTTTTGGGGAAATGACCGAGCCGACAGAGAGAAAGCCAACAGAAACTTCAGAGCCCAGAGCTGACACAGATGCCAACACTTGGAGAACAGAGACACAGATGTTTGGGGATGCTTAGAGCCCAGCCGATGTCGCCATGAGATGCTAAGCCGGCCAGAACCTGGAGGGAGCCAAGGGAAGCCAAGGGATGGAAGCCAGCTCTGGAGAAGCAAAGTGAGGAATTCCCCACAAGAACAGAGTCTGAAAGCAATGGAGCCCAGGAGCAAGGGACCAGAAGATGCCAGCCACGTGACTTCCCACCTGACAGGAGCTCCAGATCTATCGGCCTTCCTTGAATTAAGGTATCTTTCCCTGGATGTTAGTGCGGACATTTTTATAGGCTTAGAACTGTAAAGTTACAACTTATTAAATTCCCTTTTTAAAAAGCTGTTTCAGTTCTGGAACAGTATCGCATTCTGGCGGCTTTTACAAGCTAAGACACCTGGTGTGTTTGAGAAAATATCATGGAGGTTGGTGTTGCAGGGGTGATGGGAGAGAAAGGGCAGGTAGTAGGGCCTGGGTGCAAAGGGGGCCAGAGGGTGCCAGAGGGCCAGTATCTTCAGGCCTCAAGTAAGGATGTTGACTTTTTTTCTGAATAAAATGAGAAGCCATGGAAGGTTTTTTTGTCTGTCTTTATTTTTGGCATGGGCAGGCTTCAGGAATCAAACCCAGGATGCTGGCATGCCAGGTGAGATTGCATCGCCCTAGCTATGGAAGGTTTTGAGCAGAGCAGTGACATCATCTTATTTTTAAAAGGATCTCTCTGCACTAACCAAGGTGCGCCCTCTGGAGTGATGCACTAGAAAAAGGCACCCTGACTTCTGGGTGGGTGAAGGGATGGGGGCTCCACTGGGTGGCTCGCTGCCTTGCGGGGATGTAACTTGGTGGACAAGGCTGCGCTGGATTCACATCCCATCTGCTTCCTTGGCTGGGAACCTCGCCTGGGTCTCCAGCTGCACAACTTTACAAGGTGGTCCTGGGTGAGTTGGCACCTTCTGGGAACTTACTTGCAGGGTGACTCAAATAACTTACCCAGATGCATCCCCAGAAGGGACAGCCTCTGTGCAATGAGACAGTCGGCTATTATCTGGGGAGCATGCTCAGCCAGACCCAGCCGAGGCCATGCATATCAGGCGGATCAGGATATGGGCCGACGGTTTAGGAGCACCACAAGCAGAGGTCTTTGTTTTTGAAGCTGGGTTCTGCCTCCCCTTTGAGACTCCTTTTTTATTTTAACCAAAGCTTTGTATTCTGGGTCTAAAAAGTAGCATGGAGAGTACAGAAATAAAAAAATAAACGACTTTCTCCTATTCAGAGGAAACAACTGGCTTAACATTTTGGTGTGTGTTCTTTTCAAATATATTCATAACAGTAATTTATTTTACAAAATGGTCCCATATATATTTTTTTAGATATTTCGATTGAGAAATCTTCACACACATAGAGTCCAACCATGCATTGTAAAGTCAATGGTTCAAATATCACCACATAATTGTGTATTCTTCATGATGATCATTTTTAGAACTTTTGCACCACTCCAGAAAAAGAAATAAAAAGAAAAAAGAAAAAATTCATGCATCTCATACATGCATCTCATTGGCCAGTAGTATTTCCATATACCCTACTTATTTTACCCTTTGCCCCCCCCCATTATTTATTTTGCATCCATATTTTTAACTCATTTGTCCAGACCCTGGATAAAGGAGCATCAGACACAAGGTTTTCACAATCACATGGTCATTGTAAAAGGTATATCATTATATAGTCATCTTCAAGAATCTAGGCTACTGGAACACAGCTCAACATTTTTAGGTACTTCCCTCTAGCCACTCCAATACACCGTAAGCTGAAAAGGGATATGCGTAAAAACAACCTCCAGGGTAACCTCTTGATTCCGTTTGAAATCTCTCAGCCACTGAAACTGTGTTTCATTTCTCTCTTCCCCCTTTTGGTCAAGAAGGCTTTCTCAATTCCTTGATGCTGGGTCTCAGCTCATCCTGGGATTTCTGCCCTACGTTTCCAGGGAGGTTTACACCCCTGGGAGTCATGTCTCATGCGGGGCGGGGAGGGCTGTAAGTTCACCTGCTGAGTTGGCTTACAGAGAGGCCATCTCTGAGTGTTGCTCAGTTTTTAAGCTGCTTGTGCATTCTGGTCTGGTTTCAAAATGTATTATTTTTTTCTTCTTCTTTTTTAGAACAGTTGATTACTTGTGTCCAGACTCAAGCTAGTTCAATAAAATCCTGCCATGTTCTCCACCCACACCCACATTGACCATAAGTCTCATCTAGCATAAAAACCTTATCGCCATCCCTCAGTTATCCACAGAAACCACTATATTCAGTGTACTCACTTTGCCCTGCCAGCAGCGTCCAACTGTCTTGCTCTTGTTTCCAATTCTTTACTGTCAGCAACCTGCTTATCCCTGAAGTTCAGTTGGGTGATGGGTGTAGAAAGATCCCAAGTCTTCTCCACTTTCTGTTAGGTGCAGACCACACCTCCAGGGTCATAGAGCTCAGCTTCCCCACCCAGAGTTATTTTCTCTTTGGGCCAATGAGCTAATTAAATGCAATTCAATTTAATAAACATTTAATGGCATTTATGAGAAGAAGGGGTTGTGCTTGGTATTCTGTGAAACACAGAGATGAACTGTCACTCAAACTGTGACACACATAATGCAAGAGAGAATGCTGTCAACACCACAGCAGAGAAGCAAGTGCCTGAGTCAGAAGAACAGAGGGAAAACACATTTATTGGATTGGGACTGATTTGAGAAGGCTTCACATAGTAGGTGGTGCTCTGAAATAAAAAAACTTCAATGAGAAGATGAGTGGAATCACAGCAAGTGAATTGAGAATCACAATCAGCCTGAGTCTATTTATGTCTAAGCAGAGCTTATAGAAAATCTATATGTCTAAGCAGAGCTTATAGGACACACTCTTGGGAGGGCATCCAATATATCCACAACATCATCATGTGAATTGCACCAGCAAAATGTTCAAGAATTGCTATGTTAGGCAAAGAGCGCCTGGGTAGAATTGCCTATGACCCATTCACCTTTGTATTTCTACTGGCATAAAGCAGGTCTGCAAGTTCTTACCGAATGAACAAATGAAGCCTATAGGATGGGATGAACTTTGCTAGATAGTCAACAGAAGAAATTATCACAGTCAGGGGTATAGAAGAGGGCAAAAGAATGGAGGAGAGAATGTGTAGGACATACTTTGGGTTTGGTAATAATGGCTGAAGCAATGTAGGTGGAGGGCATAGAAAGTAAAAAGGATGGAGAGGTAGATGGAGCCAAGCTTCTCTTTTTTTTTTTTTAAATCAGGATTTTGAACCTTTGTCCCTCAATTTTTAAGAGTTCTTTACATAATAGGGATATTAGCTCTTTGTCTATCATATATGCTTTGAAAAATCCCCCCAAGCTCGACAATCGTCTTTTGACTTTGTTTTTGTCAAGCAAACATAAAAAAAAGTATTACAATTTTTCAGTTTTTTTCTGTTATTGCCTATGAGTTTTGAGTCATTCCCCACCCTAAGGTTAAATAGGAATTTGTCTGTGTTTTCTTCTAGTACTTGTATGGCTTTGTTTTTTATGTTTAGATCTCTAATTCTTTTAGAGTTCATTCTTGTGTGTGGTGTGAGTTTTGACTGGGATTGCATTGGATCTGTAAATTACTTTGGGTAGAATTGACATTTTCACAATATTTGTGCTTCCAATCCATGAGCATGGAAAGCTCTTCCATTTATTTAGGTCTTCTCTGACTTCTTTTAGCAATGTTTTGTAGTTTTCCATGTATAAGACCTTTACATCCTTGGTTAAATTTATTCCCAGATAGTTGATTCTTTTAGTTGTTATTGTGAATGGAATTTTTAAAAAAATTTCTTCTTTGGGTTGTTCATTTCTAGTCTATAGAAATAATACTGAGTTTTGTGTGTTGATCTTGAACCCTACCACATTGCTGAATTTGTTTATTAGCTCTGATAGTTTTGTTGTAGATTTTTCAGGCTATAAAAGTTACCACGTTGTCTGTAAATGAGGAAAGTTTTTCTTCCCTTCAAATTGTTATGCCTTTTATGTCTTTATCCTGTCTGACTGCTCTGGCTAGAACTTTCAGTTCAATGGTGAATAACAGTGGTGACAGTGGGCCTCTATTTTAGTTTCTTAGGCTGCTGAAATGGTTTGGCTTAAACAAAGGGAATTTATTAGCTTACAAGCTAACAGTTTTGAGGCCAAAAAAAAAAAAATGTCTTAATCAAGGTATCAGCAAGACGATGCTTTCTTCCCAAAGAATGGCTGCTAGTGATCTTTGGCTTCTCTGCCACACGGCAAGACTCATGTGGCATCTGCTGTTCTCTCTCTTCTCTTCTGGGTTTTGTTGCATTCAACTTACTGCATCTGTGGCTTTCTGTCTCTGTCTGCATTTTATTTTCTTATAAAGGACTCCTGTAACAGAATTAAGGCCCATCCTGAATGCTATGGGTCACACCTTAACTAAAGTTAGGGTATACAATTGTCGCTAATAATCTCTTATAACACTCTTTGTTTCCAAGTCTCTCAGGTTTTTGCTTCATATGCTATTTGGTGTTGCTATGTGTGTATATGTTTATAATTGCTATATCTTCTTAATAGACTGATCCTTTTATCATTAAATAATGTCCTTCTTTGTGTCACATTAATTTTGTCCTGAAGTCTTATTTTGTCTGATAGAAGTATAGCCTCTTACAGAATGGTAATAGTATGATAACAGTATAACACTCTCTGGGTTACTGTTTGCGTAGAACATCTTTTTCATCCTTTCACTTTCAGCCTATTTGTGTACTTCAATCTACAGTGAGTTTCTTATAGACGGCATATAGTTGAATTACATTGCAAAAATCCATTCTTCCAATCTCTGCTTTAAATTGGAGAGTTTAATCTATTTATACTAATAGTAAATTTGGATAGGGAGGACTCACGTCTGCCATTTTGCTATTTGTTTTCTAAGCATCATATCCTTTCCATTCCTTTTTCCCCATTCCCCATTACTTCCTTTTTGTGTTAAATAGATATTTTCTGGTGTGAAAATTTAATTTCCTTGTCATTTCTTTTACTTTTGGTGTTATTTCCTTAGTGGTTACCTGGGGATTACAATTAACATCTTAACTTGTAACAATTTGGTTTGATTACCAATTTAGGTTTAATGATATACAAGGTATTGCACATATTTTAGCTCTGCCTCCCCCTTTATATTATTATTGCCCTACCATACATCTTTATACATTGTGCATCCCTAAACATAGATATATAGTTTTTGTTTTAAGCAGTCTTTAAAATCATTTAGGAAAAAAAAGAGTTGAAAACCAAAAATATATTAATACTGGCTTTTATATTTGCTTGTGTAGTTACCTTTACCGGCGCTCTTTATTTTTTCAGGTGAATTCAAATGAGTGTCTCCTGCTTTTTCATTTCAGCCTGAAGGACTTCCATGTAACAATTCTTGTAGGATAGTTCTACCAGAGGTGAGCTCGCTGAGTTTTTTCTGTTTGCTGTTGTTTTTGTTGAAGTGAGACGTAAAGGCAAGCCCTCTTGCAGGTCCTCCAGGGAACTTCCAGATAAGCCCAAACAGCCACAGTTCTTTGAGAATTAGGTCCATTCTGCTCCCTCTGGCACCAGCTAACTGTACCAGGTAAGTGGGCTGTTCTCTCCAAGGTCATGGCCGAGCTGGGGAGTGGGGGATTGGACCAGGGTAAGTTAAAGTGCCTCAAAGTGCTCTTACACCAAAATTGAGCTGTATTTTCTTTATTTTCAATTTTTTTATTGATTTAAAAATTTTAAAAATATATAACGACAAGCAAACACATTCTTACCATATGATCATTCCATTCTACATATATAATCAGTAATTCACAATATCATCACATAGTTGTATATTCATCATCATGATCATTTCTTAGAACATTTGTATCAATTCAGAAAAAGAAATAAAAAGAAAATAGAAAAAAATTCATACATACCGTACCCCTTATCCCTCCCTTTCACTGATCACTAGCATTTCAATCTACTAAATTTATTTTAGCATCTGTTCCCCCTATTATTCATCTTTATTTCATATGTTTTACTCATCTGTTGATAAGGTAGATAAAAGCAGCATCAGACACAAGGTTTTCACAATCACACAGTCACATTGTGACAGCTATATCATTATACAATCGTTTTCAAGAAATATGGCTACTGGAACACAGCTCTACATTCCCAGGCATTTCCCTCCAGCCTCTCCACTACATCTTGACTAACAAGGTGATATCTACTTAATACATAAGAATAACCTCCAGGATAACCTCTCGATTCTGTTTGGAATCTCTCAGCCATTGACACTTTATTCTGTCTCATTTCACTCTTCCCCCTTTTGGTCGAGAAGGTTTTCTCAATCCCTTGATGCTGAGTCTCAGCTCATTCTATGTTCCCCCTATTATTTATTTTTAATCCATATGTTTTACTCGTCTGTCGAAAAGGTAGATAAAAGGAGCATCAGACACAAGGTTTTCACATTCACACAGTTACACTGCAAAAGCTATATCATTATACAATCATCTTCAAGAAGCATGGCTACTGGAACACAGTTCCACATTTTCAGGCAAATTCCCTCCAGCCTCTCCATTACACCTTAACTAAAAAGGTGATATCTAGTTAATGCGTAAGAATAACTTCCAGAATAACCTCTCGACTCTGTTTGGAATCTTTCAGCCACTACACTTTATTTTGTTTCATTTTTCTCTTCCCCCTTTTGGTTAAGGTTTTCTCAATGCCTTGATGCTGAGTCCCAGCTCATTTAGGATTTCTGTCCCACGTTGCCAGGAAGGTCCACACCCCTGGAAGTCATGTCCCACATACAGAGGGGGAGGGCCGTGAGTTTGCTTGCTGTGTTGTCAGCTGTATTTTCTTAACTGTTCTCCTTGATTAAGCTTTCTTGATTAAATGTTGCTGGAAGCTTTCAATTAGTTTCCAGAGTGCTGAGAAAGTTGATTCTGTCAGTTGTTGCCAATTTTTTCATTGCTTTTGTGGAGAGAATAGCCTTGGTGACCCCTACCCTGACATTTTCACTGATGTCAACTTGACCACATCTTTTTAAGAGTCTCCAACCCAAGCCTCATATTGCAGAAATGAGCTTCTTGGGTTCTCACACACTCATTGCATGCCAGCTTTCTCCTTACCTTCCCGATTTAAATTGCTGTCCCTTAGTGGAATTAAAATGATGCCCGGAAACTCAACTTGATGTAGAGTTAAATTTGGATATACTCATTGATTAACCTTCTCCCAACCCCAGCTTTCTCCACCTTCAACTTTCCTGCCTCAAAGCCAAATCGCCCTTACTAAAACATGGAGAAGCTTAAAACCAAATCTGTTATTACGTGGAGGGCTAGGTGCAGAACTAGAAATGGGTGACAAAGCTAATAGGCTGTGTTGACATGGGACTCACTTCTTGCTTGGATTATTATGAAGTCCTCTTATTTATTCTCCTTTCCTCTAGTTCCTCGCCTGTCCCCTCAGTCTGTCCCCCACATCCCAGTTGCAGCAATCTTTTGAATCTGATCACATCACTTGAGACGCTTCCACTGTCCTCAGAATAATATGCAAACATACAAGAGCCTCTCAGGACATGCTCCCTGGGCTTCTTTTCCAACCTAATTTTTCATACCACATTCCAGCCACTTCTGATCACTTACACTTCCCCAATACACCATATTATTATGTTTGTGTCATATTCATCTTTGTAACTAAAGACTCTAAACACCGTGCATGGCATATGTTTGGAACTCAATGATTGTTAAATAACCATATTAGTACAATAAAGTTTTTGTCGTTGCAGCTTGCCAACATGACTGGACTGGCTTTCATTAGATTTGGGAGTGTTATTGGGGTGATAGGTCTTAGTATAAGGGCTCATAGCATTAATGGGGTTAGTATTAAAAGAGAAGGAAATTTAAAAAGTGCTTGGTACATGGTAGGTGTGCCATAAATGCCAGCCAGGAGTGCATTACCATTACTGCTGTCCTAAAGAGCAAGCCTAAACCCTAAGTAGCTTTCATCACATTGGATGGTATGTCTGGAATGGAATGACTTAAAGTCAGGGCTATGGTAATATATAAAATTCCCTCTGGAGACCTTGGAGGGACACCTCGAAGTGATAAAGAGTGAATGTAGAAAATAGCTGAAACTCAGGTCCCATGGGAGCTCATATGGAGCTCTGAAGAGTTAAGATGAAAAGAAAATTAGGCAGGGGTTTCAAACCATAACCCAAATGGGATGGATGCTTGGAACCATAGGCCTTTTCTCATTTATAATGATGGATGAGTCACCCAAGCCGTGTCAGGGAGGCCACCTGGACACCGAAGTCCTGCAGAAATGCACAGGGTATTTATTATTGTTACCAATAAAAAACTCCTAGAGATGGGGAGAGTCCAGGAGGCTGGAGTCCCAGGGTGCCAGGGAGGAGGAGAGCCGGGTGGGCGCTGCTCCTGCCGTGGGGCCCCTCATCTCTGCTTGCGCGACTCCAACGCCGCGGTTGTGGCCGAGGGCTCGGTGGCCGGGGACGCTGCGCGCGGACACCCACGCGGGCACTAGGGGGGCGGTGGGGGGCGGTGGGACGGCTCCAAGGGCGAGGGTGGGGGGTGGACCGGCGGTCATGCCGCCTTTTCCTGGCTGTGTCAGCCTCATACCCCGACTGCGGACCTGGGCACACCCGGGAAAGAGGCTCCCCCCGACTCCAGGGCGAGTTGATTCCGCGGCGGCCGGGTCGCTACCTCTGCAGAGCTACCCCTAGCGAGAAGCGTCCTCGTTGGAAAAACTCCCTGCCACCCAGAATCTCCTGCAGGATGTGGGGGTACAGCACTGAGCAGAATAGTTAACTCTTCTGGTCCTTAGTTTATTCTAATGTGGAGTGGAGGTAATACCTGCACCGGTGCCTCACAGGCTCAAGAAGCAGATTTTTTAAAAATATTTTCATTGACAAATCTTCACACACATACAATCCCAATGCGGTGTGCAATCACCTCACAATATCATCACATAGTTGTGTATTCATAACCATGATCATTTTTAGAGCATTTGCATCACTCCAGAAAAAGAAATAAAAAGAAAAAAGAAAAAACTCACACATACCACACCCCTTACCCCTCCCTCTCATTGACCACTAGTATTTCCATCTACCCACTTGATTTTACCCTTTGTCCCCCCATTATTTATCTATTTTTATCCTTATTTTTTTACTCATCTGTTCATATGCTGGGTGAAAGCAGCATCAGACGCAAGGTTTTCACAATCACACAGTCACATTGTAAAAGCTATATAGTTATACAATCGTCTTCAAGAATCAAGGCTACTGGAACACAGCTCAACAGTTTCAGGTACTTCCCTCTAGCCACTCCAGTGCACCATAAACTAAAAAGGGATATCTATATAATGCATGAGAATAACCTCCAGGGCAACCTCTCAACTCTGAAATCTCTCAGCCACTGAAATTTTATTTTATTCATTTCTCTTTATCCCTTTTTGGTCAAGAAGGCTTTCTCAATCCCATGACGCCAGGTCCTGGCTCATCCCGGGAGTTCTGTCCCATGCTGCCAGGGAGATTTACACCCCTGGGAGTCATGTCCCACATGGGGTGGGGGAGGGCAGTGAGTTTATCTGCCAAGTTGGCTTACAGAGACAGGCCACATCTGAGTAACAAAAGAGGTTCTCTAGGGGTGACTGTTAGGCCTAATTATAAGTAGGCTTAGCTTCTCCTGCAGGAATAAGTTTCATAGGGGTGACACCCCCAAATCAAGGGGTCAGCCATTGAATTGGTTGCCCTAATCCTTACGAGAATATCAGGAATTCCCCAGATGGGGATGTTGAATATTTATTTCCTCCTTTCTCCCCAATCCCCCAAGGAAGTTTGCAAATCCTTTCAAATAAAAAATTCTGCCCAAATTACTCTAGGATATATCATGGCGTCACACTAACCTATACAAACCAACAGGATCTCATCCCTTATTCAAAGTTCCATGTAATTTTGTTGTTAAAATAAACTGATCATACAAGTTAAATTAGGTAATGTGTTACCCAAAATATAAATTTTGCACCAAATAAACATCCCTTCCTTTAGTCTCACACAGAAGTTGAAGTTTTAAAATATGAACCATATAATCCTTTACCCTTTGTTCTGATTTACCTTAGCCCTTTCCAAATCAGCTTTACTCATATCTCCAGCTGAAGTCTGATTACTTTCTCAACTTTTTAAACAGTTGCAGTATGGGTATGAAAGCTGACTTTCATAGCTCTAACTCTGAGTCTCACATAAATACCCAAAGTTTTATGAGTGTCACATAAATACCTGAAGTTTTAGAGAATGACCAGGTTATACTCAAATAGCTCAGTATCTCAGAATTTAGAAATAACAGTTACAACTCCGAAATGGATGTGACTGCTGTAAGAGCTTACATCCTAGGACCCTTTATAAGGTCCCAACCTGAGAACCCACGCTCTCTACTTCAATTCTCCCAGTTTGTACAACGCAGCAGCCACAGAATTTTGAAAGCCAAAGCTGCTACAAAAATACAATAAACTACTATAATCAGGCACTCTGATTTTAATTACTTTTTGACTGTCTCAAGATTAAAACATGGTTTTCTGGGGTACATAATGGCATCAAACCCGCACAAGGCGGATAATTTATTTTTTTATTAAAGCTTTTTTTCTGATGACACATATACAACCTGAAGTTTTTAAGCCACTTTCAAGTCTACAATTCGGTGGTGTTAATTGCATTCGTGATGGTGTGCTACGTCCATTACCAAACTTTTTCATCACCCCAAGAGAAGATCTCTATCCATTAAATATTAACTCCCTATTCCCCACTCACCCTGGGCCCTGAAAACTGTATTCTAATTTCTGGCCATGATTTGCATATTCTAATTATTTTTATAAGTGAGACCATCCACTATTTGTCCTTCTTTGTCAAGCTCATTTCATGCAACATGATGTCCTTAAGGTTCTCTTATTTTATTTTATGGGTCAAATATTTAGCATCCTGCTTGATGGTAATTTCTAAGAGAACAGAGACCCCTTGTGACTTCTTCACCCACGGGTATCACTGCATTTGGCTCAGAGTAAAACAAATGAATGAATAATAGAGCCATCCATCTTTCTATACCCTGCCCTGCCCTAAAAGGTTAACAGCTTCCATTATATGACTGTAAGGGGGCATAAAGGAGACTAAGAATTTGTTGTGCATTCTATATTAATTAGTTAACATATTCATAGGGTATCCGTGGGCATCAGGTTCTGTTCCTGGTACTGGGAATACAACAGCATAGGAAATAGATGAAAAATCCCTGTCCTTAGTCCAGCTTACATTCTAGAAGGCGTACACTTAAGATAAATTAGATTTCCAAGAGAAACTGATAGGAAGTGCTAGGGTGGATGGCAAAATAGGCAAAAAGGGTAGGGAGTGGATATGTAAGTGTGTGGTTGCATTTTTTTTTTTTTTTTGCATGGGCAGGCACCAGGAACCGAACTCAGGTCTCTGGTATGGCAGGCGAGAACTCTGCCTGCTGAGCCACCGTGGCCCACCCGTGTGGGGGCATTTTTAAGTGATGTTGATAAAGGAGACCTCCTCTAGAATGTGTAATTGAACCAAGGTTTGAAGGAGGCAAGGGTTTGAGCCTTTAAGACATCTGGAAAGAAAGGATACTCACACAGGGAAAAGCATCTTGGGTTGTGTACAGTCAAAGAGGTGTCTGGGATAGATACAACTGACAAGGACTTTTCAGAACTACAAACCAGACATCCATTGAAAGCCTTTGTCTATAAGGAATTTAAACCAGAGAGGAAGAAATAGATTGATATATGGGCTCTTTGTGGGCAGGGCAGGGCGGGACTTGCAGTATAGTTTGAAAAGAGGAAAGGACTTACGGGGAAAAAGAATAGACTCTGGAATTTCCACATGGGACAGCCTGGTTAGAAAGTGTTGGGGGTGGGTAGGGGGACACAAATAGGGGAGTTTCCCTGAAGCTTATCGAGTATCTTATTCATTGATCAAAATGTGGTCCACTTAGAGCTTCAGTCCAATCTTTGTGATTGGTCTGAGATGGGAACACCCAAAAAACCTTCGATGTCATCTCTGTCTCCTCTGGAATGTATATCAGTCCAGTGAGAAATGGTCTCAGGCCCTGTACGTTCCAAGTTAAGGCGGAAGAAATTTGGTCGAGTACCGATTTTTTTCTTTGGGTAAAAAACCAGCATCTGTAAATGCATACTTTTCCAAGAAAAGAAAGCATGGAAAGAATGCACTCAGGTAAAGCATTTACACTGAACAGGGCCTGACACATAGTAAATGCTCAATAAATGGTATGTAAATACATATTATTTTTATTAAACTGAAGAGCTATGAGTCTAAGACTTTCAAGTCCAGATTCTGAAAAAATAATGGCAGCACCGTATCATGGTGTGAAACATGAGATCATCTTCTGTTTATCATTCTAATCTTTCTGATTTTGGTTAGACAGTTTCCTAAAGAATTATAACAATGTGTTAATCCGTATCGGCATGAGGCTGGAGAACATGTGTGGAGAGGGGTTCTAATTCCACCACTCTTGTCTCTGATGGCCAGCACCAGCCCTCTACAACTTCCCGTTGAGATCAGAACACTCGACTCCACTGCTGCATCACCCACTATCCTTTCTGGCTTACAAAGGACAGCCATCATAAAGCTCTTTAGGGGTGCAAGTCTCAAGGCCTAGGTGAAGTTGGTGCTCTCTGAAACCTCCGAGAGAATATCATTAGGGTGTGGTTGAACAGGTCACATATAATAGATTCATTCTGAAAGCCCCGTTTCCCTGATCTTCAATTTTTTCCTTCGAACACATACAAGGGAAGTTCCAAAATGTTAGATAACATTAACTATAAGCCAGGCTCCATTTAGTAATCAATAGACCATCAGCAGTACTCCCAGATGCGTGAACTAACACATTAAATTCTAAATCCTGCATAAGCGCATCCTTGCCAATGAATTTGGCCTGAAGGATTCTTATGTTTCTAGAATCTCCTCCTATACCAATTTTTTTTCTAGTAGAATTTTACTTTACATATTGAAAAGAAAAATAAAAACAACCTTAACAGGTTAAAACAAGTCAAACACTCACTCTACATGGATAAAACCTTTACAAAGGTCAACTGAAGTAATCCAGAGCTAAAACTGAATTGTGCAGATTTTTAATGGAGTCACCAAACAGTCATATAACACAAACAAAAGTCAATTATATACATACTCGGCAAGCCTTCTAAGAACTGTGCTCCAAGGAGCATGAACCTTTGTTTTGTGCCATCCTGAAGACTTACACACTTTATTTTTCAGAGATTTGTAATAGCGTGTGTTCTCTACCATGTGGTAATGTTTTGGTACTATTCATATAGGGTCACCACTCCTGAGGGGAGATGGGTAGAGGCTCACCCCCGCTCCTCTGGCTTCTCAGCAGCTGTTTTCTTACTGCTGCAGGACGGTTGAATAGGTATGTGCCAATGAGGACTTCCCCCAAACAGCCTTTATTAGATAATCCCACAACATATTTTCGGTCTGTTACAGGATGTGAGATCTAAAACGGAAAACACTGGTGTTCTGTTAGAGGCAGAAGCCATCTCAGTATCTGAGCCATCATCTGAGTGGTTACTGTAACAAGGGGATTGGGCTGGGGAGGCACTTGAGGTGGCACTGTGAGCATCAGAATTGTGACGTTTAAATTCTTTCTGCAGTTTACTAATCTGGTTGCTTTTTATCCTGTTTCCAGACAGAGTTTTCACTTTCTTTGGTCTCAGTGTAGTCTTTAGACTGAGTCCTGCTCTTGCATCCACCACATGATTCCAGCTTTTTTTTTGATCCTGCTGGCAGCTTCTTCCATCTTTTCACAAGCAGGACACAGGCATTGCAGATATCTCCCGAAGGAGTCGCATGCAACCCAAAACAGCTCTGGAAGTCCTTTTCATAGTGTGTACTGTCAGTGAATTGAGAACTGGAGAATTTAGCCCTGCAAATACAGCAGCCCTCTATACTTCGGTACATCCTGGCTTGTGAAAACCAAACATCTTTTCTTCTGGGACTAGACTTCCAAAAGCAGCTGTTCCATGCGCAATAATGTTCCTGAGGTGCAGGGTGCATAACAGGCACCCTCTCCAGTCAGTCCCTTCTCCTCGACTGCCTTGTCTAAAAAGATTATCTCCTGGGCTACGGTGGCTCTGCAGGCAAGACTGCTTGCCTGCCATGCCAGAGGACCCGGGTTCGATTCCTCGTGCCTGCCCATGTTAAAAAAAAAAAAAAAAAGATTGTCTCGTGCAGTTCTGCAGTTGCTACCGCTAGTCGGGAAGGTGTAGATTCTGCTTTCCCTCTGTATACCAATTTTGCAGACTATTCCCAGTATAGATCGATGCAGCCTAAAGGAAACATCTTTAACTTTGCAAAAATGATAAATCAAAATCTACAGCTAATATTAGACATTATGGGGAAATTTGAAATCCATGCCCTTTAAAATTGGGAGAAACCAAAGATGCCCATCATTACTGTTTTGTTTTTTTTAATTACTCAACTGGCCAGTGTTAAAAGGAAGGAAAAATAAGTAATGAAAGGTTTGGAAAGAAAGAGATAAAGTGATGTGAATGATTGGATCATTTACTTAGAAAAGTCAGTGGAATCTGCCCCCTAAAATATTAGAAGGAGATAGTTTATCAAGGTTTTCAGATCCAAATCAATCTACAGAAATCAACAGCAATTTTCTATATTTAGGGACTAACTACAAAATTCAACAAAAATAAAGCAACGTCCATGATAACAAAAACTATGAAGTATCTAGGGGTTAATTTAACTAAGTGCATATTAAGACTTTACACAAAAAAGCTAACACTCTAATAAGTTACAGAGAATATGATCAAGATGATCTGAATGACTGAAGAGACATTCTATGCTATTGGATGTTGTATGCTGGTTTGAAAGGATTTATGTACCCTAGAAAAGCCATGCTTTAATCCTAATCCAATCTTGTGGAGGCAACCTTTCTTTTAATCCCTATTCAACAATGCAGGTTGGAATCTTTTGATTAGATGAGCTCCATGGAGATATACTATATACTATATAATACCAATTATGGGTATTAACTTTTGATTAGATGGAGATGTGACTCCACCTATTCCAGGTGGGTCTTGATTAGTTTACTGGAATCCTTTAAAAGAGGAAGCATTTTGGAAAAAGCTTGAGAGACATGGGAGAATGACAGTACAGCCACGAGGCTGAGAGCCCACGCAGACAGACATCTTTGGAGATGAAGAAGGAAAACATCCCTGGGGGAGTTTTTTCTATACTAGTAGGAACAGACATCACCATGTTCGCCATATGCCTTTCCAGTTGAGAGAGAAAAATCCTGAACTTCATTGGCCTTTCTTGGGTGAAGGTAACCTCTTCTTGGTGCCTTCATTTGGACATCTTTATAGACATGCTTTAACTGGGACATTTCCATTGCCTTAGAACTGTAAGCCTGTAAATTATTAAATCCCCCCTTTAAAGAGCCATTCCATTTCCGGTGTATCTCATTCCGGCAGCTAGCAAACTAGAACAGATGCAATGACTCAATATTATAAAGATGTCAATTTTTCCAAAATTATTAATTCCATGCAAAATTTCAGCTGGAATTTTTAAAAACTTGGTAAATTTTCTGTTAAGTTTGTATGAAGAATAAAGGCTCATGGATACTAAGATTATCTTAAAAAGAATAAAGAAGGGTGGCATTGTGCTACAAGTTAAGATGTATACGTGGGAGCTTAACATACAATAAAGGTAACTAAAAATCAATGGCAAGGCAATCCTAAAGAACATCTAGGGCAATATATAAGATTCCACAAGGGTTCCAGGCACTAGAGTAACTTTCCAGAAACCTACAATCTCCAGATGGGTCCCTGTTCCAGATAAGTCCTGAAACCTAGAGGGCCCAGCCTCTCCTGGATATCAGTTAGTTCCATCTCCCTACCCCGTATTAGTGGCAGACCCTTCCAATATGAAAAATTTAGAATAGCTATAGGCAAACACCCTTAAAGAGAGGGATGGAAAGATCAAAGGTGACGGTGGAGTTATACAGTGAAGATAGGATTTAACAAATGAATATGAATGTTGAATCTTTAAATAGATATCTCTTTTAGTCTCCAGTATCTTAGAGCAGCTAAAAGTAAAAACCTAAAATTGTGAAATTGTAACCCATGTCAAACTCTGAAATCTTTTCTACAACTAATTGTGGCGCTGTGCTTTAAATTTTATAGTTTTTTTTGTATATATGTTATTTTTCACCAAAAAAGGAGGAAAATAAAGTCAATTGTGATGATAATAAATATTTAAGCCTTCTAGTTTCCTATATTCTGGAGCAGCTAGAAGGAAAAAGTCTGAGAGGATCGTATGGTAGCCCATGACAAACTCTGGGATCTGTCCTCTACTTGTTGAAGAGTGCTTTGAAAATATTGCTTTTTTATTTCTTTGCTTTGTATATATGTTATACTATACAATAAAAAAGTAAAAAAAAAAATCAATGGCAAGGGATGAATTGTTTACTTAGATATTGTTAGAAAAACTACCTGGCTGAGTGGAGATTTAAAAAAAGTAGATCACTACCTATCATTACAAGCAAGATGGATTCTAGATGGCGGATGACCTAAATGCTAAAGGAAAATCTCTAATAGTAATAGAAGGAAATATAGGAGAACATCTTTCATTCTAGGGGTATGGAAAAACCTCTTAAACAAGATTTAAAAATCTTAAGCTTAAGACAATTTTTGTTTTGCGGTTTATTCCATCAAAATAAATTGAAAAACTAAAGATTGAAGACTACATGAATAGATGGTCAAAATCATTGGTAATCAGAGAAATACAAATCGAGACAATACAATACTTTGCATCTATTAGAACATAAAAAAGTTATAGAGCTGGGTAATTCTGAGAGTTGATAAGGAGGTGGTGTTTGGGATTGCTCATGTTTATTTGTTGGGAATATAGACCATATCAGCCTTTCTGGAAGACTTTTGTGGGGCTACTTAAGTAAATGGAATATATGTAAATTATCACTCAGAGAAAGAATGTTCATATTGAGAGAGTACACAGGGAAAGGGGTGTCCCTGAGTATTATGTAACACTTAGAATTAACTATTGGCTATGTGGATGGATTTTAAAAATATGATGCTAACTCACAGAAGTACTAGTGTTTAGTCACAGACATAGGCAGGGAAACACATAGCGTACCATCCATATGTCTTAAATATATGCACACAAAAGAGCACAATGCATTGTTTTTCTTTTATAAGTGATAATAATAACAAAAATTTATTAAGATTTACACCAGTGTTAATGGGAATAAAAGAGGGAGTAAAAACAGCATATTTATTAGTCATTTACATACTTGCCATATGGTTTGAATCTGTGGTGGACCCCAGAAAAGCCATGCACGCTAATCCTCATTCAATATTGCTGGGTGGGAGCTTTTTGATTGTTCCTATGGAGATGTGACCCACCTAATTGTGGGTGGTAACTTTTGATTAGATGGCTTTCATGGAGTTGTGACTCCACCCATTCCAGGTGGGTCTTGATTAGTTTACTGGAATCCTTTAAAAGAGGAAATATATTTTTGGAGAAAGCTTCAGTGCCACAGATCCACGAGAGCCCATGCAGCCAGAACCTTTGGAAATAAAGAAGGAAAATGCCCCAAGGGGAGCTTCATGAAACAAGAAGCCTGGAGAGAAAGCTAGTAGACATCACCGTGTTCGCCATGTGCCTTTCCAGTTGAGAGAGAAATCCTGAACATCACTGGCCTTTCTTGAGTGAAGGTAACCTCTTGTTGGTGCCTTAATTTGGAAATTTTTATGGCCTTAGAACTGAGGTAAAGATGATCTAGTAGTACTGTATCTAAAATATGTTTAGGGCTATTGTTGATGCAGAGCAGGCTACAGATGCTATGGGGATTGTGCTGGTTTGAAAGTGTAATACACCCCAGAAAAGCCATGCTCTTTTAATTCAATCTAGTGGATGCAGACTTATTGTGGGCAGATCTTTTGATTAGGTTGCTTCCATGGAGATGTGCCCCACCCAACTGTAGGTGGGACCTTTTGATTAGAACATGTCCATGGAAATGTTATCCTGCCCATTCAGATAGATCTCAGTTTACTGGAGTTCTTAAAAGAGCTAACACAGAAAGCAGACACTTAGACATTTGGAGATGCTTGGAGAGCCAAGATAGAAAGCCACTGGAATCAGAAGTTGAAAGCAATGCAACCCAGGAGCAAAGGATCAGGAGATGCCAGTCACACACCTTCCCAGCTGAAAGTGAAATCCTGAACATGATTGGCCTTTCTTGAGTGAAGGTATCCTCTTGTTGATGCCTTAATTTGGACATTTTTATGACCTTAGAACTGTAAATTTGTAACTTAAATCCCCCCCCCCCCCTTTTTTTGCATGGGCAGGCACCAGGAATCGAACCGGGGTCTCTGGCATCACAGGTGAGAACTCTGCCTGCTGAGCCACCATGGCCCACCCTTAAATCCCTTTTGTAAAAGTCAATTCAATTCTGGTATATTGCATTCCAGCAACTTTAGCAAACCAAAACAAGGATAATTATGATTTATGCTAATTTACTCAATAATGAAATAATGATATACTTGAGTCAGGATTTAAAATATTAACCGTCACCTCCGACTTACTTATAATTTGGAAGAAACTGCCCACATTATTGGAGTTTTTCTGGAAGGAAATAATTCCTTAACTCAAGACAGCCAGATCCAAACTTAAGAAATTTATATTCAACATCTACCATTCAGAACACATAACCATAGTCATCCAATTTAATTTTTATTTATACAATGGGAAAAAAGAAATGTTGAGATGGGCTTTTTCTAGAAAGCTGCTTGAACAAAATGATGACATTCTTTCTTCATTCACCATTACGCTTTTTCATCTTGGAGTGAGGTCTTGATGATTCAGCTCTTTAATACATGAGAAAAGGAATTCCTTGTGCCTTGAACCTGAGGTAATTTGAGTGTTAGCAAACTGATCATCAACAACAGTCTAAAAAATGGACTTAATCTAAGTTATCGAATCATCCTACTAAATAACTTTTCAAATTCTTTTCAGTTAAATAGCCATCCTGACCTGATGAGGTCAGTTGGAGACAGAGCGTGCAGGGACTGGGAGAGAGGACACAGTCATGTTAAAATAAATGTGACTCTGCTAGGGATGAGGTGAACCCATGGTTGGACTCTGAGAGGCGCCTAGCCTCTTCTCAAGTTCTCTATTTCATATTCCTCTGTGTTGGTTGAGTCATATCTGAAAAGTTGGTTAGAGAGGATTTTTCTGGTTTTTGCGGTCAGTTTGAAATGTTAATGGGTATATTCTCACCTTTGAGGGTTTTTTCTTCCCGGAAATCAACGCAATTGCTTTTGATGTTTCTCTTTTCTCTTCTTTCTTTTAGGCTAGAAACTAATGAAAATGTAGGTTAGACTTACATGAATATTTAATTTTCTAGTCAAAGTAATCAAGTTCAAACTGTTAAGAATTTAATGCTATGCTTCATGGTAATTATGCAATAATAAGAATCTAGAATAAATGGAGTGTAGTTCATTAATTCATCATAGTTAACACGAGGTTGCAGTTTATCCAGTGCCATTTGTTATGGCGTAACTGTAAACAATACACAAAACATAACTTAACATTCAAAGTTTTCTTTTTTTTCTTTATTAGAGAAGTTGAGGGTTTACAGAACAACCATGCATAAAATGCAGGGTTCCCATATAAAGCCGTGTTATTGATGCCCAAATTTTCTTGATGAAATTCTTCTCCCTTGTTTTCCCACATTCGATTCTCCACTGGTTCTCTCTTCCAGTAAGGTCACCGTTGGTCAGGTGCTCCAGAAGAGGGGCAAGACTTAGAAATTGAGGGGCTGCAATTAGCCTGCAGACTCTGGTGGTCTCCTGTGGCATGTTGCTTGTTTGTTTTGCTTTTGGCTAGGACCAATCATGATTTCTGTTTTAACCCATCTGAGTGACTTTAGCTAGAACTTGGGCTTCCCACTTTACTACCTGTACTTCCTGATGGCACAAACCTGGTCTTGCCCGGGTTTTCCTCTTATATTCCTATACCATTTAGGTCACCATCATGCCTCCTGGTTTTTACAACTGTGGTTCTATAGTAGCTCCCGTGGGCAAGGCCTTTTATAGCCAGATCTTGAACAACTACCTATAAATTTTCAACTCCCAAAGCTGAATCTCAATCCTATATCTCTCTACTGATCTCTAGGCTCATATCTGCAACTTCTCAGTAGATATTTTGACCCCCGAACACTTCAGCTAAAACAACTCCCAGAGTGAATTTATTATCTGACCCAAAGCCACTCCCTTTTCCTTTCCAGTTAACATTACCACCATCAGTTGAAAGCCACTCCCAAATTATAACAGTCTGTACATCCTTCAGATATGGTTTCTTAAATATATTTCAGTCTTTCCTCCTTTTCTCCCCCCCCCCCCACCTCCAATTCTAGCTTATGCCAGCATCACTTTGTAGCATGAGTCTGGTACCCAAGCATAGCATTCATTTCCCATCACTCACCTCCTCAAACATTGCTGTAGCCCCTTACCTTGTTCAGATTTTCTTATCATTATGAATATTTTTAAGTTAAATTATTTCCATTTTCAATTAACCTGGTACATTTGGTGCAAGGGAAATGAAATCATCTGATGACAAGTTTATTTTCTTGGGTGGGAACCCAACTACTTCCCAGTTTACCTTGATGTTCATTTGCACAGTGAAAAATATTTTCTTTTCTCAAAATGTGTGGATTGGATTTCATTCCAGAGAACTGGGAGTTTTGAGGACCTGATCTCTGGATCATGTATAGCTTTTGAACTTAGTTGTCTAAAATTTTATCTTCGCTGCTGATAGTTTCTCCAGTCATATGATAAATGTTCATTTGGGAAGTTTTCCTTTATTTTAGCATCATCCATCATTCATATCTCAAAAGTCTTGGGTAGGATTTGGCTGGGATTTACCTTTTCCAGTCCAATTACCAGTCATCTGATCTGAGGTTCTCTTGTGCCTCCCCATTTTCTCACACAGTTTGGGTCCTTTATATTCATTCCTGCCTTCCTATCAGATCAGAGGTTGACTCAATTTCAGTGAGTTGTGAATGAGTTTGGATGCCAGGGCTGCTGTTGGCCTAGTCCGGGGAGATGCTTAGAGTGTTGGGGATTTGAATGATCTGAGTTTCACTGGTTTCATCCAGGGCCATTAGTGTGTGATAACAGGACCTGTCATTACCTGTTCCCTCCCTCCCTCCCAACATGTTTTATCTTCCTTCTGCTGCCAGGTTCCCAGGTGCAGTAACTAAACTTTACTTGATAATTCGAGGCCACAGACCTAGAGGATTGATGACCTTTCAAATGGGAAATACTTGAACCCCCAAAATGATAAATTTCCTATGGTATTTTTTCATGAGGCTCTGAACATAAAATCTTTTAATCCTACAGTTTTATTTAGGGAGAATTGTTTGTCTTAATTTATATACAGATACATACAGTTTAGTCCAGATTGTTTCAGCCCACACTCAGTGTTTAGAGGCAACACTAATTACAAACAACTCCTATGAAACTTTAATCCCTTAGCATGGTTCACAATAGAAGCCAATACTTCCTAATCGGGCAGAGAAATGAAAGACTTACGTTAACGTTGAAAGGTGCCACGCCGATATCCTTGGATCCCCCATCTGGCCACCTTCTTTGCCAGCAACAATTCTAAGGTGGAGAATATTCCCAAATACACTGAAAGGAGCACTCCACTTTTCTAAATACAAAAGGAAAAACCTATATTCCTTACAGATCTTTACATTTCTAAAATTTCAAAATCATAAAGGTAACATGAAATCATAAAAAGTTTAGAAAATGGGAAACTTGTCTGGAATATCTCATTGCTTTAATACAGTTTGTGATGATTTTTGTCTAATGACATGATAATAATTGTAATAACAGACATCTCTTGGGCCCTTACTAGATGTGTCAAGCATTTGTACTACATGCTTTACATGTATTATCTCACGAGTCCACGCAACAGCCCCTTGTGGTAGGTAGCATTGTTATTCCCACGGTGGTTTGTATGATTGCATGTTGGAGTTGTTCAGAATTTTGTTCCAGGCGCCCTTCTCAATACTGTCTCCCTTAGGTAGTTTCCATTCCAGGTCTGACCGGCTCCAAGTCTGTGATTTCTGCTTTCTTATGCATTCTCATACATCACCATTATTATAGTTGTAACTATAACAATAGTTATATATACTCTTTTTTTCCATTTAAAATCATGCCCTACTTTCCAAAATATCAACTAGTTCCATGCCCCTATCTCATATTATCGACAGCCCCTTTCAACATGAAAAAGTTAGAATGGCCATAGACCAAATGCCCCTAGAGAGTGAGAGAAAGCTCAAAGGTGATGGTGGAGTTATACAGAGAAGGTAGGTGTTAACAAATGAGTATGACTGCTGAATCATTATACTGATGTTTCACTTAGTCTCAAAAACATCAGGGCAGCTAGAAATAAAAACTTAAAATTGTAGAATTGTAACCCATACCAAACTCTGAAATCTGTTCTGCAATTAACTGTTGCAATGTACTTTGAAATCTGTTGCTTTTTTGTATATATGCCATTTTTCACAAAAAAAAGAAAAAAAGAGAAAGAAGAGTATAATAGAGAAAATAGGATTTAACAAATGAATATGACTTCTGAATCAATATATTGATTATTTCTTTTGGTCTCCAGTGTCTTGGAGTAGGTACAAGAAACTGTAACCCATAGCAAACTTTAAAATCTGTTGTACAGTTACTTGTTAAATTGTACTCAGAAATTTGTTGCTTTTTGGTATATATGTTATTTTTCATAATTAAAAAATTTAAAAAATCATGCCCTAAGCATTATTTTACATTTCAATACATTACAATTACATTGTAATACTTAAGAGCTATATCATATTTAAGTGGAAACATAATAATTTATTTAAGCTTGCTACACATTTTTGATTTGTACAACTCTTTCCATCTTTTGGATGATTAAAATGGATTTTAAGAAACTTGGTTCTTGGTAAATACTATTAAATTGTTCCCCACATGCATTTTGCCATTTCACACTATATCAACACATAAGAGGACTAATTATGGTCTCTATTCATTCTCTGCAAATTGGAGCAAACTTTGGGTGATACTTCATGAATATACTATAATTAGTGATCCATATAAAATAACTTCATTTGAACATGACTGAAGATTAAGGGGAGCAGAGATTGGTCTGGTACATAATCAATATTTGTAAGTGGCATTTAAAAGGCTATGCTTGGTTTCTCTTGGATCTTCAACGACTTTGTAACAATTGAAACGTTTTGGGAGATCTCCTGGTATACTGTATCTAGAGCAGAGGTTTGGGAGATCTCCTGGTACACTGTATCTAGAGCAGAGGTTTTGGGAGATCTCCTGGTACACTGTATCTAGAGCAGAGGTTTTGGGAGATCTCCTGGTATACTGTATCTAGAGCAGAGGTTTTGGGAGATCTCCTGGTACACTGTATCTAGAGCAGAGGTTTTGGGAGATCTCCTGGTACACTGTATCTAGACCAGAGGTTTTGGGAGGTCTCCTGGTATACTGTATCTAGAGCAGAGGACAGGCATCCTACTAAATCCCAATGACACTGTTGGTCACAAAGTTGGAGTGACTTCCATAGACTAGGGGTCCCATTAATGATCACCACTAATAGTATTTGATATTGATTATTTAAAACAAAAAGAACAGTTTGGGTAGATGGTCCTCAATTTCATTGTTTTGCTCTAATATCTATATTAATTTTAAGTGCCAACTTTTTTAGTTAACTTTTTATTAATCTTGCAATCCATTTTTCTGGGTGAGGTGACTAGGAAGCTACGATCCTTGATTCCAGTTTTTTTTTTTTTTAGGAGTGTTACTATGTATTTCTATAAGGATGGTTTGAGTGATAGAACACTATTCTCTTAAATATTCTAGTTAAAATATTTTCAAACACAATTTATGGGGTAAAATATTGGGAACCTGATACATGTGCTGGATTGGAGAAAACTTTCAGCCATGACTATGGCTATTTGAGAGACACTGAGAGCTGGTCATCCATATGAATGAAAACCTTGCTCTTCAAATGGAATTAAAGAGCATAGAATGGGCTATCTGCTTATTTAATTTTAACAACCCTCATGGCATTACAAATATTTTCATGTCCAAATCATGCCAGATAATAAAATATTGCATTAACAGTAAGTTACTTTAAATGTACATGGATGAGGGAGTGCAAGGGTAGTTCAGTGGTAGAATTCTCATCTTCCATGAGGAAGATCCGGGTTCGATTCCCGGTCTGTGCACTTCCCAACAAACAGGAAAACCGACCAACCAAATAAAAATTCAACAAATGGTGCTGCAATAACGGGATACTCATGGAAAAATAATAAAATGTGACCCTGCCATACAGCAAACAAAAAAAATGTAAACGCACATGGATTAAACTGTCCAGTCAAAAGGCAGGGAATGGTGAAATGAATAAAAAACCATGGCCTAACTTTATGCTGTTTACAAGAGAACTCACCTTAGATTTAAAGACATATTAGGTTGAAAGAAAAAGGGTGGAAAAAATATATCATGCAAGTAGTAAAGAAAAGAAAGCTCAGTAGCTAGTGACAGATAAAATAGCCTTTAAGTAAAAAACTGTTACCAGGGACAAAGAAGGTCATTATATATTGAAAAAAGGGCCAATTCAACAAGAAGACATAACAATTATAAAAACATATGGACATAAAAAAATATATACACATGACAGCAGATCCCCAAATATATGAAGCAAACAGTGATATTTAAAGGGAAAAATAGATGGTCCTACATTAACAGTAGAAGGTTTCAATACATCACTTCAATAATGGATAGAATATCTAGACAAAAGATCAATAAGGAAATAGACTTGAATGATACTTTAGATCAAACAGATTACATACATATAATAAATAAATAAATAAATAAATAAAACACTTCCCTTTACCCAACAGCAGCAGAATACACATTCTTCTCTAGTGTACATGGAACATTCTTCAAGATAGACCATATGTTAAGGCACAAAACAAATCTCAATAAATTCAAAGATATTGAAATCGGGCGGGCCACGGTGGCTCAGCAGGCAAGAACGCTGGCCTGCCATGCCAGAGGACCCGGATTCGATTCCCGGTGCTTGCCCATGTATTAAAGAAAAAAAAAAAAGAGAGATATTGAAATCATACAATTTATCTTCTCCAATCACAATGGAGTTAAAATCAATAATGGAGGAAAAAATGGAAATTTCAAAAATATGTGGAATTTAAACAATTGTACTCAGACTCAAACAATTGTACTCAAACCACCAACGGGTCAAAAAAGAAATCACAAGGGAAATTAGGAAATATCTTGAGGTGAATGAAGATGAAAACACAACATACCAGAACTGATGTGATACAGCAAAGGCAACGCTGACAGGGAAATTTATAGCTTTAAATGCTTACATTAATAAAGAAGAAAGATTTCAAATCAGAGACTTGCCCACAAAACTGGAGGTCATAGAGAAAAAAAAAAAAAGCACAAACTAAACCCAAAGAGAGTTGAAGGAAAGAAACAAAGACTTGAGTGGAGATAAATGAAATAGAGAATTAAAAAAAAAAAACAATATGGAGAATCAACAAAACCAAAAGTTGGTTCTCTGAAAAGATCAATAAAATGGACAAACCTCTAGCTAGACTGTCAATGAAAAAAAATGAGGTGAGAGAAATAACTAAAACCAGAAATGAAAAAGGGAACATTACTACCAACTCCAAAGAAACGACTCATGCCAGCAAACATACATACATCTGAGAATGGTCTGATTATCAATTTTATCAAGGGCCCAAGAATTATTTATGAAATACCAATTCTTATCAAGGACCCAAGAATTATTTATGAAATGTCGCTTGAAGTAATGCAATCTCATGAAATCCTCAACTCTCTATGCTTTTACCCCTTGATCAACTTAAGCCATCAAGAAGCAGCATTCTTGGGCCATTTCTTGGTTATTCATAGAAATAGTTTTTATAGCGTATCCCTGGCATTTCTTCAAAAGTCTTCAAAGGAAATAGTTTTATCGAAGCTGCTCTAGCATTTGCTGAAGGAGTGCTGTTATTCACAGTCAGTGACTAGTCAATGTATTTATAAAATAAAGTGCATCTTCTCAACCCAGTCCTATCCTAGATACTGGGGATAGCAGTGTTCCCAGCCACAGACCTCACGACTCAGCATCTATTATACTGAACTCTATATGAGTAAAGGATTTCAGAGCAAAGCATCATTAAAGGAAGCTCTTTACCCATGATGAACTGAACATTCTCTGCCTAATGGACAAGTATAATCATATAATGATTGAATTTACCTTTTCATTTTGCCTACCAGGAAGCTTAGAGCAAAATTTGTGACTCAATTTTGGTAATTCACAGGATCCTAAAACCTATATGTTTACATTATTTTTTCCCATAATTTCACAAAGAGAATATTCCAAATTGCAATTATTGGAATAGTTTAACATATCAGATTGAACCATATAAAACCGGTATTTTGTAGGTCAAAAACAGTCTAATAGTAATTCATACAGTTCAACCTAACACACGTGATTATACTATATGCCCATAACAATGTAGGCTAATATACACTTTTCTTCAACACTTGTTTATGAAATTTATTTTAATTATATTACTAAAGAAACTATTTAAACTCCTTCAAACCCTATGTGGGATGAGGTAGAATATTAAAATGTAAGCAATTTATTATGTATATTTAGCTTCAGTCATTATTATTCTAAAAATACATTATTCTAGGTACTTAAAAATACAAAACAGTGTGTCCATGGACAAAGAAGAGACTCTATTTTCAACAAGGAACCTAGAAATATTCAGGTACGTACTTGCAGCAGATAGTTTCTGATTCTTTTCTAAAAGCTTGAATGGTTTCTTTAGGAGAACAGGTACCCACAGTCTGACAAAGGCTGCTCTTTCTGGCAGTTTTTAGTAGACAGAGCTGGTGGTTGGGGGTAATATGAGTAAATTTTCATAAAGGCCAAAAAGAATCTTGTAATTCCAAAACCGTTCTGCCATCAGGAAAGTGCTGTGGGGGTTCCTAGCCTCAGAACTTTTTCGGTATGCCTCACCAGCCCTGGGCAACGTCTTTACTAAGCCTCAGACTTCTGGCATTTGGGAATGAATCTGTTATGCATACATGACGATACTAGCAAACAAGAATATGGAGTACGAGTTTCAGTATGGCATGCTCCAGGTTTCGTTATGGAGATAGGCTTTTAGGTCTTAAAATTAGAAATGTTATACTAGAGGTTTTTCTAATTTTATCTCATCCTTACAGCACTTCAGTATCGTCTCAATAACAGCTGTAGGCATTGAAATCCATTATCCTTTACAGAATTGTCATTAAATTTTCTTGATAAGATTCAGCCACAATGTATAACAAAATGAACTTTCAGGGGATGTGGCAGGCTGAACTCTGAATGTACTGTGATCCCTCAGGCCGTTGCTTTACGCCTTTTGTGCTTGATATATACGACTGATATTTTCAAAGACCCAAGAGCTAGGTGCTCAGTCAAGTATTTAGAGTGTTCTTATTTATTCCTACAACCTATAAAAACAGACCCTACTCATATGTCAATAAAGCATAAGATGGACACCAAAAAGAAATATGAACACTTGATAGAGCTCAGGTAGAATTCTTGAAGCCTTCCTTTTTCTCCATTAAGACATAGTCCTAAAATGACAAAAATTCCCATAATGCTTAAAATAGTAAAAATCCTGGACTGTGATCTGACTACCCTGTCGTCTTGAAAATTTGCTGAAAAAGAATTAGAATTCGTTTCTTTGTTCTAATTCCATCAGGTCTTTGAAATCCTGAAGTGATAATGTAATATACAGGACTTCATAACTTTAAGAAACGGAGACCCCATGCATGTTTAACCTGTGACCAATAAGTTCATCTTTCTTCTATTTTGATGTTCACATCCAGTGTTTAGTTTAAAAAAAATAGTGCTGTGTCAAGAAAAGGTGAATTTATGGCATATTCAGAAAACTTGGAACTTGTCTGTTATGTCCAGAGAGTTTCTGATTACTGATTCTCAGGAGAATTTTATATACTTAACCTGGGAATACTTTCAGAGGGATGTTTAATTGAGATCATTCATTTATTTGTTCAATAAACATTTATTAGACACTCATTAAGTTCTAGGCATTATAATAGGTACTGGGGAGACAAAGACAATTAGAATATATCTAGTACATTAGTGAGGCTGCCAGCCTCAGATCTATCCTTATTTTGAAAAATTTGTTTATATTTATAGCTTTTGTGTCCTCACCAGCATCCTTCTTCTGAATTCCAATAATCTGAACACTATTTTATGTTATGTACTGCTCTTTATTTGATTTCTTGAGGTCTCTGGTGGTTATGGGTTTAGAGATATATTCAGTGGTTTAGGATTCTTATTTGTGATCATGCTAAATATGGATCAACAGTTTGGGTCACCTTCACATTTGTCCAGCATCAAAAAACTCTCTGATCATTTACCAAGAAATTGAAAGTATAAGCCTCTAATGGTGGGGAAAAATATTGTAAAACCTTGCACTTACATGCAGCCATTGCATACGTCCTTGTTTCAGTAAAAGGAGAACCAACTCAACTACAATTAAAAGTAGACCAATCACTGCAAGGGCAGAACTCTGGATGTTCGCTCTTATGGTGTATAACAACTGGAATAGACACAAACGTCAACTAGTCATATGTGGAACAAGCAACTTGGAATGAAGTTACTAGTTTGCATTATCAGCAATCATAGTCAAGTTGAGATTTATTATAATTTGTTATCATTTCTCATCTTCCCGAACTCAAACCCCCAACCTCCAAATTTGTCAGGATGCCAGGGAGACTCGTTTGTTTTCTGATGCTGCAAGCATTAACTTCATTCACTCATTAAAAACAAAATACTTAAGTTGCACTGTGTTGGGGCAAACAAAAAATGGTCTCTAAACTCAAAGGGCTAGAGTCTAATGGGTTCAGGACAAAGAGGTGACAGTAAATTTGAGTCAAAGTTCATAAATACTGACACCATGGGTAAGTGCAGTGTGCTATGAAGGGGCAGACTACCATGAAGCTAGTGAACTTTAGGTCTTCAAGCCTTTTCAATTCCCCTGTGATTTCCAAGACCCTGGGAGAAA
This sequence comes from Tamandua tetradactyla, assembly GCF_023851605.1. Classification (NCBI taxonomy): domain Eukaryota; kingdom Metazoa; phylum Chordata; class Mammalia; order Pilosa; family Myrmecophagidae; genus Tamandua; species Tamandua tetradactyla. The sequence continues at coordinate 14,407,507 of NC_135335.1, forward strand.
GGAGCCCTGGCAGCTTTTTAATTACAATAAAAATTTTCCTTATTGGGCTTTCCTTCCCCAACTGCATGAGCTTGGTGTCCCCCCTCCCAAACCCAGAGTCAGCCAGGGTGCTGTCAAAACCAATCCGATGGGCATGGAGCACACTTATGGAGAACGAGGTAGGGAAGTTTAATGAGACCTGAAAATAGACTTGGGACTAGCCTGGCATAGGGCAGAGGGGAGCGAATTAGATGTTTCATGATGAAGCCTGAAATTGAGATTATGGATTTCAGTTTAGTGGCTGTAGGAGAGTGAGAAGAAACTGAGTTTTGAAATCAGATTGTCTGGATGCAAATTCTAACTCTGCCACTCACTCAACGTACGACCTTGGGCAAGCTATTTATCCACTCTCTGGCTCAGTTTTTCTTTTAACAAATTGGGATAATCACAGCACCTGTCTCAGGGTTATTTGAAGATGAAATGGGATGGATCGTGTGTCATTAGAGAGTGTTTGATGCAGGGGCTGCATTCAGAAATGGCTGGTTCTTAATTTGCCAGGTCTTCTTTAGCAAAGTACCACCACCTAGTTGGATTAAAAAATGGGAGTTTATTGTCTTATAGTTCAGAAGGCTGGAAAGCCTGAAATCAAGGTGTCAGCAGGACCATACCTACTCTGGAGTCCAACAGAGGCGGTCTCTTTTTTTTTTTTTTGTAATTTAATTGTTTTTGCCTTTAAATTGTAGCATTAGGGAATTTTAACTTAATGGAGTTAGCAATATATTTGCTTTAAAAGACTGTCCTATTATGTGCTTTCTATCGTTCTGTTTGTTCTATGTTCCGTTTTCCTTCTTTCTTGCCTTCTTTCAAATGGATTATTCTATTTTCTAACCCTCTATTAGAATTAAGAGTTATGCACACTTTCCCTTTCTTTCTTCTTTGTCTTGTCATTCTTCTAGGGATTAAAACAACCAACATTGAGCTGCTAAAGCATAATAGTGAAAAATAAAAGAATGGGTATTGGGACTTTTACCTCTGCACAGAAAATTCAAAGAGCTCATTTCTCTGTATTTATTTCCATTTAAACCTATATACTATTGCTGTGTATTTTGATTTCTTTATATATTTTAATATCCACAAAATGCTATGGTTAATATTTCATATAGTCAGTATTTATTTTTACCTTCATATCTTTCAACTGATTTGCTTTTCATTGTCCATGACATAGCATTCTAAATAAACTAAAACACATAAGTGGAAAATGAAATCAATAAGAATTCTGTAAAAATGTACATTTCTGGAAGTTAGGTGGATTTTTGAGTTTACAAAAAAAATCACATAGTGTGGTGCGATGGTGGCTCAGTGGCAGAATTCTCACCTGCCATGCTGGAGACCCGGGCTCAATTCCCTGTGCCTGCCCATGCAAAAAAAAAAAAAAAAAAACAACCACCTCACACAATGTACATTACTTTGGTTACTTTTGGGAAGTGGGGGAGGCAGGGTTATTGAGAAAAGATCTGAGGGAATTTTCTGATATGTGGCACCTGGAAGGGCGCTACCTTGGGGTTCACTCTGTGATAATCCATTGAGATTGATATTTATATTTTGTCTGTTTTCTGCACTTGTGATATACTTTGATTTAAAATGTTAAAAACAAAAGTCACACATGAAAGAGGAATTACTGAATTTCAGGTAATATTGACTGATTCAAATAGTAAATAAAGTAATGTTTTTGGAAGAAAAATTACATTAGAAACTGGAAGTTTTTTAATGGAATAATCCTGAAATTGCTACTTCTTAAGACTTTTTTGCCACTAATGATCCGAACATCATCAGTCTGATGAAGTTATACAAATGTCAAATGAAACCTCAAGAAAATAGAGAAAAGGAAACAATAAAGACAGGAATATAAATTAATGACACTGAAAAGAAATGTACAAGAGAGAAAGGATTAACAAAAATTTAAGAGGTGTTTCTTTAAAAGAATAAAGTTAACAACCCCCTGGAGTTATTGGTCAAGAAAATGGGAAGACACAAATAATTGATATCAGAACTAGAACAAAAGTGAGACCCTAGAGGTACTGCAGATTTATGCTTTTGGATATGATGGAACAGCTTGTGAAAGACCAGTGTTCCTCCTTAGAAGAATTAGAAAAATAGGACACACTACAAAAAGTGCCCCATCTATGTGAAGCCATCAGAAAGCTGCCCAAACAATCAAGAATAAACAGGGCCACGATGACAGAGGAAGGAGGCCACAGAGACGTGGGCACATGTTCTAAAGATGGTTTCCCATCTTTCGATGGTGAGGGCAAGAGGATGGGGTTCTAGATTTCACCTGCATGGAAAGATATTGTTAGTGGAGCGGGGAATCAGCTTAGCTTTTGGCGTTCTTGCAGAGCTGCAAAGACAAAATTGGAAACCGGAGGTTCTGATAAGAAGAGAGGGAAATGAGCCAGACACACCACTAATTTTTCTCTTAAGAGAAGCACTGCACATCAGAAGGCCAATGAGTTCAGAAGAAAGCATCTGAAAAGCAGAAAAGAGTTTTTAGCAGTGCAATTGTGCTGAACAAACACAGATCAGGATGCCAGTGGGAGGCTTCTAGCAAGCACACCGGGTTCTCCATGGAAAGGTCTATGAGTGGTAGAGGAATGAGAGGTATACGGATTTATATCCAAATGGACATCCAGCCACAATCCTGGTTTATCTGCCAAGGTGAAGAATGGGTGAAGTCTCCCTGGAAGAACTTAGCACAAGCTGACATTCCTACACTTTTCACAGATCTAAATTTTTTTGCCATTCATGACTTGACAAATCAAACTACAGTACCATTTTTAAAAAAAAATACCAGGACAAAAAAGACAAAACATCTCACAAGTGGCCCAGTTGTTAGAGTTAAAACAGATAAGTGCTTTAAGATACCTGTGATTGGTATGTCCAAGAAAATAGAAATAAATAGAGAATACAGATGAAAAGATACAGAATTTCACAGAAGAATGAGAGTCTGAAAATAGAATCATATGGAAATTCTGGAATTGAAATATAAAATAATTGAAGTAGAGAATGCCGTAGCTGAGTTTAGCAACAGATTAGATATAACAGCGAGCAATATTGTGACCTGGAGGGAAGAGAAATAGGAAATGTTAAAACAGAAGTAAAGAGAAAAAATAGAATAATAGAAAAAGGAAAAAAGTGTGGGAAACGTGAAACATAGTGAAGACACGTGACATGCGTATAATTGGAATCTTAGAAGTACAGAAGAAGAGAAAGGCAAAATTGGGCAAAAGCATCCTTTTCAGAGAAAGTGGCTGACAATTTTCCAAAATTGATGAAAAATATCAATCCCAAATTTTAACAAATACAAATCAACAAAAAAATTAAATACAAAGCAAACCACATCAAGACATTTAACAGTGAATCCACTGAAAACCAGAGGTAAAGAGAAAATTGTAAAAGTAGTGGAAGAAAAACAGCACATTACATGATAAGGAGCAAAACTAAGACTACCTGCACAAAGCAAAGAAAAAACCCAGAAACTTCATGATAGCAAGGAAGCCAGAACAATGGAATGTTATTTTTAAGCTGCTGAAATCAAATAAAAGAATTGCCAACCTGGAATGCTCTATAGGGTTAAGGAATCTTTCAAAAGCAAAGATTAATATAAGATTGTTTGCAGACTAACATGAGCTGAGATAATCTATTGTTTAGCATATTTGTGCGGAAAGAAATACTAAGGGGAGTTTTTTAGCCAGAGGAAAAGACGCCCCTGGATGAAATGCTGAAATGCAGGAAGAAATGACAAGAAAAAATACATGTAAATGTGTGGGGAAATTTAAACAAGCTGTCTGTGTCTCTTTACTCTGTTTTGCTGGATTCATAGATTATCTGTTTCCTGTCTTATTTTTGAATCAGGACCTGCTGAATAGCACTCTTTCTGCAATTTTTGCCCCAGACTTTCTAGGCCAAGCATTGTTTATCTTGCCATATCCCCTAAGCAATGGTTAATGGTTAGGGTTCTGGATCCAAGCTGTGTGGGTTTATAGTTAAGCTCTATCACTTACAAATTAAATGATCTAGAGATAATTGCTTACACTCTTAGTATACCAATTTCCTTATCTATGTAAGGGGTGTAGTATAACAACATTAGCCAGCTGATAAAATGTATTGTAAGATAATATACAAAATACTTTGATAAGGCACCTGACACATAGAAGCCATTCAATAAATCTTAACTTATTATTATTAGAATCACTATTTCTCCCATACACCACATATTACCACACACTTCTCTCTCTCACTGCCTGAAGGTATCATGTACACATATTTTCTATCACAATTGATATCTCCATTTGCAATGAATGGCATATACTGTTTAAATTTCCATTTCTGAGTTCCTGATTTGCTTCATGCATTCTGAATTATTTTGATGTCTTATGATATTAGCACAGGATTCTGTTGAGTATATACATTTTTTAAAAAATAAAGAGACCTATAAAATTATGTTGTATTTCAGCATTTGGGGTAGATTTTTACTGTTTCAGAGGCAATGATATCTCCTCTTTACTGATATCCTTGTTTTTAACAAATTAAATATTTATCTCTGAAATTGCACCAATTGTTCTGTCTTACCACATTTGAGGAGCGCCTTTTCTCTGCTTCTACTGCAAGAAATCCTGACATGATAAACTAGGAACAAAAACGGGGCACACATAAATATCTTTTCTTTAAGTATATCACCTGAGATTCTTCTCACAATTTCAATAATATTCTTTTCTTTTTACTATTAAAGTGTGTTTATTTGTGCTTGTTTGCATCCTTGCTATGTACATATATTATAATACTAAGACAATAGCTAAGAATCATAATTTTGTGCTCTAAACATTTGAGTTAACATTCAAAGCTATTTTGAGTGATTCAATCTTTGTGTTTAGAATTGCATAAAAAGAAAATATTAATGTGACCAACATATTAGATTTTAAGCAATAATATCTGCTGCTTACATATAAATGCTGATCTAGTCAATTAATCTCATTTCATAATACAAAATTCATCATTCAGTGAACCCAAGTCATTTCAAAATCCTACACTGTTGTCTTACTTAATTTCAATAGTTTTATTTTGTTGCATTGTGTAGTAAAGGGTCAGTATAAAGCATTTTATATTTCACTATGAATTTTCTGATGCGAAATCCAGCCAAAGATTTTTCTAAATTGACTCTAGGATTGTTGTTCCCTAAGCTTTAAGAATGTTGATGGTAAGTGATGGGTGATCACTGAAGACATAACACACAAATATGAGTTTTATACAGCATGAATTTTCACTTGCCCTACAAGTGTTGCCATATCAATAAATTATTTTGTATGATTTATCATGAATATCATCTCTCGCATGAATTATCTGGCAGTTCCTCTGGTAAAAACTTGTCTTTCTATCAGTACCTATCAGATACTCTGGATCTGTGAATACAATTTTCCATGTATTCACTACATGTAATGTTATTTTTTTGAGCATGAGGTCTCTGCTTCTGGGAAGTAGACAAGAGACTGTAAGAGGTTTGTCCATACACACCCATTCTCAGACGTATAAATTCTTCTGCATGCATAGACATCTTCTCTTGTGTAGCATCACAACTATACAACTAGCGTCAATTTAGAAGACTTTACAGTGTTTCAAACATTAGGTATATGAGCCATGTTTATGCAATTATCTTTTTACAAAAATCCAAATTATACTTTTGTGTTCATGTTACTATTTCCCTAAATACAAACACTCATATACTTTTTTTCTGGATTAGCACTTAAATCCAACTTCCCTGGATTTAGTGATCATACTGAATTCCAAAATTATTCAACTCCTAGGTATCTATTTGGAAGGCCAGACTTCACACCAATGACATGGAGATTACTAATGACATGACAGGGGATGTGTCTTTCCTGCAAATATGTGGGATGGATAGCATTTTTTTTTTGTTATTTTTTTTTTTCCTAAGACCATGTTTCCTGCCCAAATACTGCTTTTTTGGGAAAATCCAATTCCTTCTCTACACAGATCCTCTCCTTGCTCCAACTGGGAATGTATGTCTGATTTGTAGAAGTAATCTTGTGAACAGGGCCTGAGTTATTCCAGAGCTGTGGGAGCCTCCTTACAGGATCCAAGGGAGGAAATGAAACATTGGTGTTTTCTATGGAGACAGCTTCTCCCTGGAATCTCAACAACATCCAAAGAGTAATTGAATTCGGGGAAGAATTTGGCTGAAAAACCAAAATCCCTACCGCAGTTACGTGGTAGTCCCTGAAACAGTCAGTCGGTAGTAAATTCATGGGTCTCTGGGACAGAGATGAGAGAGACCATTACTGAATTAATGTGACATTTGTATTTGGGATGGATTAAAGGAATATTTCTCATATGATTTCATGGCATTGTCGTGGTAAATAAAATTTTGCTTATTGAATCAACATGCTATTTTAGGAGAAAATACATACACTGTTATAATCTAGGGATCCCACTTTCAAATCAGTTTAATAATACTGTTCTTGAAAAATATTTTGTTAACAGAAAACATGTTTCAAAACATTTAATCTGCAGTTTATTTTTTTTAATGCAAGAATCACGTATTGTCTTCCAAAAGTAGCCTGTCCTGATGATTCTTTCACTGTTTCCTGGCACTGGTTGAAAGGACACTAGTTTCTGGTGTATAAGGAATTGATCTTTTTCATTGATGTAGGCTGATGTGTACAAACAACCTTCCCACGGCATTAAAAAAAAAAAAGACCAGTATCCATGGTCTGTAACGGGGGTGGGGGGTCAGGCAGAGCATGTTACTTTCTCAGAAAAGTGGAACTTCTGACAAATCATTACAAATGGAGTAATTGAGACAGATAAATAAAAAGGCAATAAACACACATATAGAGAAGATTTTGTCAGGTCATATTAAGACATGAAGAAAATACAACAGGGTGAAATGATAGAGGAGACTCTGAGGTGAAATTGTAAGAGAGTCTTCCAAGAGTTCTCTAAGGTGACATTTGAGCTGGGACTTACATGACGAAAGGCATCAAGACTTCTAAAGGCCCAGGGGAGGAGCATCTCAGAGGGCAGAAACTGCCACTCCAAAGGATCTAGCCCTCAGTGCATGTCCCTCCCTCTGGGAATTCGCCGTCATTTCTCTGGGTTGCTGGGGTCCGGTTCCTGCAAGCATTCACTGTCCATGTTTCAATAATGACATGCAAATATACTGAAAAAACCTATATGCACATTTGCCTCTTTATTTATATCCTCTTAGTGCAAAATAGAATTGAGATGGTTTGTGTAAGTGCATACATTAGGTTTAAAAATTAATGAACAAAAGTAACTAATAAGTAAAGAACCTAGGGAAAATAACCAGCTGAGACCAGTGGTAAGGTGAAATTTTGATCCAGTGTGTTTGCACTGTGGATCTGTGAACAATTGACGGGAATGGACAGACTGATCTTCACGATTGACTCTGAGGGTAATGGCAGCTTTCTTCCTGTAGGGTAGTATACTAATAATATGGCATGTAGTTACATGTAACTCAGGCATGGTTTATCCACATTGGATAAATACTGCTCACAGCCTCCTACTGGATTCCCACCATAACTCTGAGGTTAGACTCAGTTTGTCCTACAACAGGACAAAAATGGACTGTATTTGGTTGGTCAGGTTCTGCCACACTAATTTTCTTTCCTTTGCAGGAAAAGTCAATGAAAGAGTCAAAGAGTTGAATAAACGTGTCACCTGCTCTTCCAATTCTTTCCTAAACCCACTCCAATCAGGTTTTCAGTCCCACCTTGCCTTGCCATTGAACTGCTCTTGTCAAGATCAACTCATGACTTCAATGGATGATTTTGGATCTTGTTTCATCTCTATATGTAGTCTTTGACAATTGATTACTCATTCTTCCTTGACCCTGCTTCTTTATTTGGCTTCGAGGATAAACACTCTTTGTTTTTCTCATTATTCTCAATTTTTTTTTTGCGGGTCTCTCCTCTTTAATTTGAACTGTTAATGTTAGAGGCCCCCAGGAGTCAGATCTTGGTCCTATTTTCTGTCTATGCAAGATGAGATCACTTCTTGGTAATTTCATCTTGTCTCACAGCATTAAATACCGTGGATATGCCAATAACCTCAAATTTATAGTTCTCTCCCAAACTCCAGACTCATATTTAAATAGGATATTTAATGTCTCTGCCTGATGTCTAAAAGAGATCTCAAACACAAGATGCCCCAAATCTAACTCCTGAAATTTCCCCCCTCAAACCAGTTCAACTCATAGCTTTGGCCACTTTAGTAAGTGGCAATTCCATTCTTCTAATTGCTCGAGCCAAACAAAATCTTGGCACCTTCTTTATTTCTCTTTTTATCCTCCCTCTTATATTCCAACATCTAATCAATCAGAAAATTCCATGGACTCTATTATCAAAAATATTTAGAATCAACCACTAAAATTATCCAGGTGAGAGCCACTAACATCTCTCACCTGGATAATTTAATCAGCTTGCAAGAGGTCTCATTGCTTTCAACTGTTTCCTTTATGATTTTTAATGACCCTTTAGTACTTATGTCAGATCATGTCACTCCTGTTCAATGGTCTGCAATATTTTTCAGTAGAAGTCCTTACAATGGCTACGTTTTCTCAGATTACTTTGCCTCCTGTCAAATAGTTGAACTTTTTCCCACACACCATCTTTAAGCTCAATTTGCTTCATGCAAATTGGCCTTGTTCAAAAAACACCTTAGGCTTGCTCTCATTCTATGACTGCTCCCTTTTTCGCATACCTTTCCTCCAGATACTCTAGTGGAGTATCACCTCAGTTACTTCAAGTCTTTGCTCAGATGTCTCCTTCTCAATGAGCCTTGGTGGTCCTATAAAAAATTGCAACTTGCACTCCCACCCTCATTTGTCCTTACCTCCTCTTCATTTTATTTTTATTCAGTCCTTTTCATCTTTTAACATATTCTCTCTCTGTAGAAGATAAGTTTTACAAGGTGTGGTAGTTAGATTCAGGTGTCAACTTGGCTAGGTCATGTCTATTGATGCGGACGTGAGCCAATGGCATGTGAACCTCATCTGTTGTTGATTATATCTGCAGTCGGCTAGGAGGCGTGCCTGCTGCAATGAATGATGTTTGATTTAATTGGCTGGTGCTTAAATGAGAGAGCTCAATGTAGCACAGCCCCAGCAGCTCAGCCCAGGACTTTGGAGATGCAGAAAGAAATTGCCCCGGGGAAAGTTGTTGGAACCCAGAGGCCTGGAGAGAAGGCCAGCAGAGATCACCCTGTGCCTTCCCATGTAAAAAAGAATCTCATTTGAAAGTTAGCTGTGTTTCCTCTGAAGAACTAATGAAATAAATCCCCTTTTATTGAAAGCCAATCTGTCTCTGGTGTGTTGCATTCTGGCAGCTTGCAAACTAGAACCCAAGGTTAGAGATCTTGGTGTATTTTGTTCACTAATATAACTGAAGCACTAAGAGCAGAGCCTGATTCATAGTAGGTACTCAGTAAATATTTGTTGAGTCAATGGACTAAAAATACTGTAGTGAGACAGTCAGAGGTTACTGAGAAGTACATGGGAAAACAGAAAAATGTGGAATAGTTTACTCCATGCTGCGTGACATAGTATAAATTACTTAGAAATCCCTGTTGAATTCTTTCAAGTTTCTCTTGGGCCAATGCCACCCTGATATCTCTTCTTTTGCAGAACAGCTTCTAGAAGTCCCCTCTGTTGCCCACCAATTAATCTCAGGTTCTCAGGTTACCTCTATAATTGGCAAACAAGAGACTTACAGATTGGTCCTTTGGGAATCTTACCATTCTTGTCATTCGTGCAACAAAACGGACTTTTTAGATAGAATAAATTTATGATAATTTATCATTTTAAAATAGCTTCAATTGATACAAGAATGAATTCCTTGACAGCAGAAACTGTATATTTTCACAGTGGCATCTCTAGCACATTGGCCACACAAACAGTCACTAAATACATTGGATAAATGAATGAAATAATTTACTCACAAAGAGGGCTGCCCAAAATGGGTATCCTGAAAGCAAGACTATAGGCAGGTAGATCATGAGAAGTGGATTAAATTGTGAGATAAATAACTGTATCCAGATGTATCCCAAAGCACAATGAATCACACCAATCATTATTTGGGCAGCCTGTAAGAAAAGAATGTCAGTAAATTGCATAAAAAATATCATAATTGAAGAGGGTTACAAATTGGGTGACAGAAGAGGCATAAATGAACATAGCTTTCGCATTTTTGAAGCACAGGGGTCTCTCCTGCTATTCTTTGATCATTCATTACAATTATAAAAAATTGGGAAGTCAAAGTGAATGGAGGAAGGTAGCACTATAAAAGGGTTCAGAATCACCCCATGTAGCCCATATAGGGATTATTCATGAGGGCTTCCAGAAACGTGGAGAGGACTGGTTGCTTTCAGGTAAATTGTTTAGGAGCTTGTTTATGGGCCAGGTCAAGAGAACACACAATTGGGGTGTTCCAAGAGAAGACCTGTGATCTCTGCTGATTCCTTCTACCCCTGCTTCCTCTTATCTGTTCAAGATTGCCAATACTAAGCACAGATTTGGCACTTGCTCTCCTCTGCCAATCTGACTTGAAGATTCTGACTTCACCTCCATTTTCTCATCCATTCCTTCCTGGAACTTGGACTTTTAATTTCCTTTTGCTCTGTCCACTTCCTAAGTCAGTATTAACTTTTGAAACTCTTGTTGGGCCATAACCCTGAGCTTTGCTCAAATAGGAGTGAAGATGGGGTAGTAAATCCCTAAGAATCCTATTATTTTGGAACTCTTCATTTAAATGATTCTATCATTTAGTGAATATTTTCCTGTGTTTTAGTTGTGTCTTGATGTTCAAGCCTTATCTGTCAGTCCCAGCTCACAGGTGTGTCATATTGGCCCAATGGTTAGATCACAGTAAAAGTAAACTCCTGGAATTATAATGCCAGGGATTCAGCTTCTTATGGTAGGGCCTTTCAACTATGATGAACAGAAGTGGGATTTCCAGGGCCTTTTCCCTCATTAGTTCCTAACAGCCAAATCACTACCAAATGAATAATTTATCAGCACTACATTCCCATCTCTCAGCAATATTATAATACAAGAGTTGAAGCTAGATTGGAGATCAAAACCCAGTGGGTCTTGGAATCTGGTAACCCTGCTCTGTAGGCTTAATTCGGTGAAGGGCCCAGGGAAGTTCTGCAGAAGGAGCTAGTGTAAGCCCCGGATTCTTCAGCATCTCTGAGAGAACAGAATACAGCCAGCAATGCACTCTTTCTCTCTGACACATTTCTACCATCTCCACCCCCTCAACTACTTAATGGGACAGTGGGGTCTTCTGCTGGCAATTTTGACTCTCAACACCATGGGATGGGAGGACTCACAGTCAGTTCTACGACTCATAATATTCTGGCCCTGATGATTTTGGGCACTCTCCTGAAACATACTTTATATTACAGTTGTGGATTCTGATCCTACACTAATTAGGGTGTATGAAGAAGGAAGGTGTAGCATGCTAGGTTTGATCAGAGTAGAGGTGTGGGAATAGTGGCCCATTCACCAGCCTGAGATGAATGCAGAGGAAACATGTCAAGAGCATAGCGCTGTGAGACGATGAATGTTTGTAAAGACCTATGATCTAGATTATTTCTCAACTATAAGCCCCTGACCTCATTATCTTATTTAGGCCCCATAGGCCTAATAAGTCCTAAGATTTACTTCAAACTCTTTATAGAAACACGTAGACATAGGAGGAAATTGCAGAAGTAGGATCATCTGGGTTTATTTGCTAGGATTCAGTATTCTGAGATATAGGAGGCAGTATCTCCTTACTTAAATATTTGGAACTTGCAACACCAAGTCATTTATTCACCCTAGTAGCACGTAATTCTTACCCCCAACATTCTGGTTTCTTCTTTTAACACAATGGGGAATGATGACATCTTGTTCAAAACATGGCACAGACATTAGAGAGGATGAATTGAATCTATTTCTAAAAGAAAATAGAGAAAAAATAAACATGATTTTCTTAGGTAAGGCACTTAAAAGTCACTGAGAGTTTTTTCTTGTTTTCTCTAATTTTTCATAATGAAACAATTCCTCTGAAAAAAATTTTTTTTAATCATCAATCCATTGAGATGCTCTTGTGGACATAACTAATGACCTTTTAGCAATTCTAATTGTCATGTTAAATTTTACCCATCTTCTACCAACTTTAAATGACCCTCTGTGAAGATCATTAGGATTCTTAGATGAAGAAAACAGAATCTAATCTTGTTCCCTGAAGCAGAAAAGAAAGAATGAAAGGTTAAACTTGTAAAATGATGCCCAGAGTCCAACCACTGATATGGCCTGAGGAAATGACCTTGCCACCCCCTCCCACAGAATTCTGCTGCATAACTGGTCTGCTGATCAAATCTTCCCTGCCCTCTAGCCATCACCTGCACCAAAAGACTTGCTGTCCAATTTAGGGTGCCTTTTGTTCTCTTTCAAATCAAACTTTAATATAAGAGTGTTTTATTGGCAGGGCCTTGATCAAATGCCTGCCCCTTGACTTCAGAGGAGGTTGGGAAATGTAAGGGTTGGATTCAACCTTAAGATAACTTTTCACAATTTAGGGACCAATAAAATAAGTAACATTTTCAAAAGTTATGGCAACCATGAATGAATGATCTCTACTTCATTACTTCACCGTTGTGAACACCTTCTGAATATGTGCCCCACATATTCTAGTTTCTTACTTTTTATCCTTAGAAATTACTCTTTGATCATACATAAATGGACCAGACATGGGGAATCTGTCTCAAACAGGACTCAACAGTGCCCCTTTACCAGAATCTTATATTTAGAACTAAGATATTATAATCTTAGTCTGGTTTTATCTCTTGATAAAAAGATATAAAATCTTGAAACAAAGAGCACTGATGTTCTACCATATGGACTGAGAGGACATCCAGAAAAAACAGCGTGAAAGAGAACTCCTGGAGTTCCTGATAACCTTCAATCTCCTAGTTCCAGTCCTTTTCTGCCTTTATGCCTCTGGGTTCTTGAAGACATACCTGTATACTTAAAATAAACTTTCCCTTTGTTTTATTTAAGTTAGCATGATTTTTTTTTCTGTTGCTTGCAACCAAAGTATTTTTTTTCCTACCCTGTTTTTCTTATAACTCTTGTCCTACGGCTTAGAAAATTTACTCTTTTGATTCTTCAATATCTGCTGGATTCTCTTTCTTTCTCTGGCTTAGATACCTTTTATTTCCTTAACTTTTTGCCAATAGTCAACTTTGAAGTCTAGGTCCTTGGTTTCAAAATCTTCACTTATTTATTTATTTTTTTGGCATGGGCAGGCACTGGGAATCAAACCCAGGTCTTCGACATGGCAGGTGAGAACTCTGCCACTAAGACATCACTGCCCACCCAAGCTTCACTTATTTTAATTCACATCAACCATCAATTCTCAGGGGATCAGTTAACAAAGGGACGTCTCATTGATACGCGAAACTGAGAAAAATGTAACATAATGTGGATTGAGTGAGTTCAATCTTTATACCAATTACTATTTGACCTAGGCCTAAATGAATCTTTTAGACAATTAATTTTCTCATCCTCCAGAGTTGTTTTGAGAGGCAAATAGTAGGGATTGGCACATGCTTGATTTGTTTCTTTCTTATTTCCCCTCAAACTTTCTCCAGTTTCCAGATTACTAAGATTTCCTACATAGCTTTGGATACTTTATTTATTTATTTTTGGTCTCTTTTCTGTATTTCACTAGAAACAAGCTCATTGATTCTTTTGTGCCATTCCTTTGAATTATTCCCCTGAGTTTAGTGGAGGTTACTGGAGTGGTAACCTTACTATGTTCCCACACTAACTCATCTCTGTCTGGAGAGCAATAAACCAAATAGCACAGTAGTTGCTGCCATTGCTATAGCTCCAAGAGGCTGGAAGACTGCGCTTGATCTGCCCTGGACCTGCTTTACAATTTCAGCAACTCTGTGCTCGTGGTGTTTCTCCACAACCTCCAGTGCAGCTGCAGTGGCTCCATGACACCCATATCAGATGGCCAAAACTGGGGATGCTGCTAACTTCCTAGAGAATAGCAAAACATTAAGCAATAACCCGATAACCAGAGCAGAGAAACCTAACGCCTTAAAACCAGTCTCTCCCCTAAGATCACAGTGAAATTTCCAAACAGGAAATCACATATGTCAAGTCCCTGCTGGAACTCTTTCGTCAGCTTGTTGTTGCCTTTAAGGTCACAGTACACACTCCTTCAGGGGGTTCTTGAAAGCTGGGTGCCTCCACCTTCTTTTCCAGCCTCATTCCCACATAGCCCCGCATCCCTTTCTGACCACTTACATTTCCGCTACCATGCAACAGACACCCAAGTTTTTCAGGCACCTACCCATATACATCTTTGCTGCTGCAAAACCTTGCACAGGGCCACACGGTGTCTGGCTCTAGCAGAAGGTTACAGATTGTTGGAGTTCAATAGTTGCTTGTAGAATCCACCTGACAACTGAAATGAAATCAGTCTGTTTATATACCCCTTATCTATAAATGGGTAGATCTGTTTACACCTATCACGTAATATATGTTTGGGGAGACCAGAGATTAAAGCAGAAACTCTCTCTCATACATAGCTGATTTTGAGCAGTTTTGGAGGTCACCGCAAAGACACCTACAGTCATTTTCCGCCACAGCTGAATCCAAGGAAAAAGGACAAGCTGACCAGGAAATGGGGCATGCAGCTGTGGGTGGAGAAAACAAACTCTGCTTTGTTCAGGCTCCCACTGAATTCCCACGGGCCTTCTGGATTGCAGGAGATGATTCACAGAAGAGCCACTTCTCACATGAAGTGGGGGGAAGGGGTAGCGGTAGGAATAAATAAAAAGTACCGCTTCCCAACTGTAAGTGGTTTGGATCGCACTTTGGCCTGGGGGGGCGTTGGGAACCCCTGCCCCCGGTGTAGTCCCATCTCTAGCACCGGCAGCAAGCCGGCAGAGGCTTCCTACACTCACGTCACGCCCCGAGAAGAGGGTCAGAGGGGCGTGATCCTCCGGGAGGCGCCCTCTGTCCGCGGTCTCCCAGTTCGGGAGCCCGGTGGGCGCTGCTCCTGCCCTGGGGCCCCTCATCTCTGCTCGCGCGACTCCAACGCCGCGGTTGTGGCCGAGGGCTCGGTGGCCGGGGACGCTGCGCGCGGACACCCACGCGGGCACTAGGGGGGCGGTGGGGGGCGGTGGGACGGCTCCAAGGGCGAGGGCGGGGGGTCGACCGGCGGTCATGCCGCCTTTTCCTGGCTGTGTCAGCCTCATACCCCGACTGCGGACCTGGGCACACCCGGGAAAGAGGCTCCCCCCGACTCCAGGGCGAGCTGATTCCGCGGCGGCCGGGTCGCTGACTCTGCAGAGCTACCCCTAGCGAGAAGCGTCCTCGTTGGAAAAACTCCCTGCCACCCAGAATCTCCTGCAGGATGTGGGGTTACAGCACTGAGCAGAATAGTTAACTCCTCTGGTCCTTAGTTTATTCTAATGTGGAGTGGAGGTAATACCTGCACTGGTGCCTCACAGGCTCATGCTATAGAACTTTGGAAACCAAAACTGTTTTACGAATACTTTCCGCTGCTGCAATCAAGTATAACCTCCTGCATGCAGAGTTTGTCTCTGTCCCCAACGCAAGGCAGGAACAAAGTATGGTCTAAGTGGCTAAATTACTTGCATCTGGTGGCTAATTATGAGTGATGGAAGGGACTGATGTTTGTTGAGCTCTTTTATGTTTGGGTATTTTGCCAGTTAATTAACGAAATGGTCACTTTTCGGTGAGTGCCAATATGTGCCAAACAGCGTTCTGGGTGCTGAGGAATACAGCATTAAAAGAAACAGATGCAAACCCTGCCCTCTTGGAGTTTTTAGTAAAGAAGAGGGAGACCAATAACAAATAGGAGCTACAAATAAAATTTACAGTAGGCTAGGAATGATCGAAGCAAGAAGAAAAGTGTGGAAAGGGGGTAGGTGGGGGTATGTGTGGGGATGCAACCAGTGAAGTCCTCATTGCAAAGAGGGAAGTTGATCAACTTTGTGAGTATCTTGGAAGGGATGCTGTGTAGCACAGGGAACAAGCAGCATGACAGGATCAAGGTTATTCAGGGTAGGGGGTATGGCTGGAGCAGGGAGCAAGGCTCTGAATCCAGGAAGGTGACAGAGATCCTACAGGGCCTTGTCAGGACTTGGTCTTGACCTGTGAGTGAGATGAGATGCTATAGAAGACTTTTTGTTTAGCTTTATCATGGGGATTTCAATTGTGCAGTGAAAAATAGGGTGAATCTCATGTAGCCATCATCCAGCTTCAACAATTATACTTTGCAACCTCATTTACTCAGTCATGCCTGTATTTTCTTCTGGATCAGGTAAAATATCATTTTACATTTAAATATTCCAATGTGTGTTCTAACAGGGAAGGAAAAAGCTTTTTACTTTACATTTTAAACAATGTTACTAATATATACCCTAGTAAAATTAATGATAGTTACTTAATCTTATCCAATATTTAATCCATATTTAAATTTTGCTGATTGTCTCAACAGTGTCTTTTTATAGTTGACAATTCAAACAAGGTCAACTTATTGCACTTGGTTGATATCTCTTAAGCCTTTTAGTCTATTAACAGTTTTATTCATTTCTAAAATGCCATATATTTGCTGAGGAAACTAGGTGATTTGTCTAATTTTCTACATTTTAACTTTATTTAATTGCTCCTATGAGCTGTCATTGAACTTGTTTCTCTATTCCTCATACTTCCTGTAATCTAGCAGTCATATTTAGAGGTTTGATTAGATTTAGGTTTGGATTTTCTGGCAGAAATGCTTCATGATTGGCTCTGCCTAATTCCTATTTGGCACTTGAAGATGGTTGTGCTGTTTTAGGGCTACTAAAATTGTTCAATGCATTTAGGTTTTGTCCTGATCCATCCATTACAAATTTTCTCATGGATTTTTTTCTCCTAATGAATCTTATAATCCATTGGTGATCTGATTTAGACCCATACCATTAGGGATTGCACAATGGCAATTTTCTTAAATCCATCATTTCTTCATTTATTGGCTGGCATTCTTATAAAAATAATAATTTCCCTTGATTTTTTTCTCTAAATTTTTAAATTTTTATTTTTAATATAATTTAATTCTATTTATGTTTAATTTTTATTTTCCAAGAACAAAGGTAGATTTCAGATGTCTTAGAGATCTAGATTTGAAAGGTAAAACTATAACAGCAATAAAAGGAAATGTAGGAGAATATCTTTGGGTCTTTGAGTGGGATATCATTTCTTAAATAAAAATTAAACAAACCGTAAGGCAAAAACTTGATGTATTTTAGTATGTCAAAATTAAGAATTTCTGTGCAATGAAAAGCATGGTCAACTACATATGCCATAAGAGCAAAAATTGCAACGTCTAAAACTGGCAGTGGCTTAATATCTAATGTTCTAGACTATATAAAGACCTCTTGCAAACCAACAAGAAAAACAGCAATGCCAAATAGAAAAATGGGCAATAGATATGGATAGAGAATTTACGGAAGAGAAAATTCAAAATGCTAACATAACAAGCATTTGAAGGCATGTTCAAAAGAATCAGGTAATCAGAAAAAATGCAAATAGGAAAAAATGCACTATCACTTTACATCCATCAGACTGGCCAAAATTATAAAGCTGGGCAACGTCACTATTGACAGGCTATGGGTATTTGTGATCATTCATCGACCGTTGATCCTAGAGAGTAATCTGGCAGTACTTAGGCAAATTAAAAACAAATAAACCGTATGACCTTTTCATTTTGCACCTGAGTATATATGCTAAGTTCCTCACAGTTCCATAAGGAGTTACGGACAAAGATATTTACTGCATGATTATTCAAGGGGATAAGGAATTGTAGACAACCTAGATTTGAAGGAGTGAGGGTGTAAAATGTGTTGAATACACACCAGAGAGGATTAGCCAACATTCAGAATCATCTGATAGATGTACTGATAGAAACATTGAGGGATTTTAAAGCATAATACTGGGAGGACAAAAATGTAAAGGTGTAAGGTATGTGTGTGTGTAATTTACAGTTATTATAAATACAAATTCACAGTACACCACCAGGTGCTTTCTGGGGATGTTTAAAAATAAAATTATGCACATTATACACAATGGAACAGTTGTTTGTGGAGGGAAGGAAGTGGGTAGGGTATAGAGATCAAAGGAAATTTTAGAAATAAGTAAATGTCTTTACACGCACAACAAAAACATTTATAGCAAGATAATGTACCTAAAATGCTTATACAATTCAAAGTGTGTTTTAGAGCAGCTAGAAGTAAAAACCTAAAATGGTGGAATTGTAACCCATACCAAACTCTGAAATCTGTTCTACAACTAATTGTTGTGATGCACGTTGAAATTTATTGCTTTTTTGTATATATGTTATTTTTCACAAAAAAGAACAAAATGTTTCTTCTAGCCCCTAGTGTTTTGGAGCAGATAGAAGGAAAAATCTGAAATAGTGGAATCGTAACCCATAACAAACTCTGAAATCTGTTCTGCATCTACTTGTTGAAATGTACTTTGAAAATCATTGCTTTTTCTTTTTTCTTTGCATATATGCTGTATTTAAAAATAAAATCTTTAAAGAATTCAAAGTGTGATAAACCATACAGTAAAATTTTGAGTAAAAAAGATGTCATTAACATTTTGGGAGCTGGCCTTTGTGGAAAACTAAAATCCTGTTGACAGTCTTTCCTGTTGTCTCAGTAACATAATGATATGGATAATTTTAATAGGCCTGCTGCATGACGCAGAGGTAAGCTATGTAAACTCTAAGTGCTAGTAAGACAGAAACATTAGAAGTAGTATTTAGAGCTAATTTATTGAGACGCCTTCTCTGGCAATCGGACTGTTTAGAATCTATACTAGTTACCCTTTTCACAATGAAATGATTTCCTTGTGTCAGCATTTAGCACATCAGCCTATCAATATTAGGTCTAGATTCAAGTCCAGAAATGTTTACCCATTCTTGGAATTTCTTTTGTATGGAAGAATCTCTTACTCTAGTTGACCAAATTCAATGAGATAAACTTATCTTCAGCAACCCACACAGAACACATAGCCATATTCATCAATTTTACTTTTTATTAGTGGAATCAGGAAAGACTGAGATGGACTTAATTAAAATGCACTTTCCAAGAAGCTTTTTGAACAAAATGAAGGTCTTCATTCGCCACTAAACTTTCCTCCTTGACTGAGGTCATGATGGTTCTTTAATATGTAGGAAAATGATTCCCTCTGCCATGAACCTGAGGTAAATTAAGTGTCAGTAAATTGACCATTAATATACTCTAAAATAAAGAACTACAGAATTTGGAGTAGTATTTTAGAAGAAATGCTAATAGGTATATTCTCATCATTGAGATTTATAAATCAAATCATTTGCTTCTGATGTTTTTTGCTTTTAGTTTACTTCTTCCTTTCCTTCCCTTCTTTTTTGTTTCATTAGGCTGAAAACCAAAGACAATGCTGTATGGATAGGGGGACTCCAAGACATGGGCGGATTATATAGGAACATATAATTTTCTAATCAAACTAAATTGCATTACTCTTAAGTGTAGTGTTGAATACCTATCAGTTTAAGTTCTATCTAGTTTGAGTAGAACACTGTAAATTGTTATATGTCTAAGCCATGTTCTTCCTGACTTCATTTCATTTAGAGATGAATTAAGAATTAGGCTTGTGTGTATATATATGTGTGTTTAGTGTGTTTTATTTATTTTGCATTTGGCTATCACCATGATTTCTTTTTTTTAAATTTCTGAGTTTTAATGCCTTTAGATGGAACTTCGGCTCTCCACTACATCCTAATCTCACAACCCTGGCCCTTTACCTGGGCCTTTATCTCCTTACATAGCTGTGCTGGTTTAAAAGCCCCAGAAAAGCCATGTATCTTTTAATCCTGATTCAGTATTGTGGGGTGGGAACTTTGGATTGTTTCCATGGAGATGTGACACACCCAATTGTGGGTGTGACCTTTTGATTAGCTGGAGATGTGACTGCCCATTCAAGGTGGGTCTTGATTAGTTTACTGAAGTACTTTAAAAGAGGAAACATTTTGGAGAAAGCCCAGAGTCAACAAAGATATTTGGAGAACAGTTGCTTTAAAGCTGACAGAGACCCAGACATTTGGAGATGCTGGAAGTGCCCATAGAGAGAGAAAACTCCTAGACATAGATGTTTGGGGATGCACAGCCCAGCAGAGGTCGCCATATTCCTTCCCATAAGATGCTAAACAAGCAGGAACCCAGAGTTGTGAATCAGAGGAGCTAAGTGAAGGCCCACAGATGCCCAGAGAGGAAATCACTGGCATCAGAAGCTGGAAGCAGTGGAACCTGCAACAAGGACCAGCAGATGCCAGCCACTTGCCTTCCCATGTGTTTGCTAAAGTTGCCAGAATGCAATATACAAGAAATGCAACAGCTTTTAAAAGGGGAATTTATTAAGTTGCAAGTTTACTGTTCTAAAGCCATAGAAATGTCCAAACTAAGGCATCCAGATAAAGATACCTCAACTCCAAAAAAAGAAAATGCTGTTCAGGGTTTCTCTCTCAGGTGGGAAGGCACAGGATGACATCTGCTAGCTTTATCTACCAGCTTCTTCAGACGCCTTCACTGGGGGCGTTTTCTTTCTGCATCTCCAAAGGTCTCTGGCTGTGTGGGCTCTGCTGGCTCTGAAGCCTTTTCCAAAGTGGTACCCTCTGAAAGGGCTCCAATAAGCAACCCCACATTTTCATGGAAACTAATCAAATTTACCACCCACAATGGCATGGGTCACATCTCCATGGAAACAATAAAAAGGATCCCACCCAGTAATATCAAATGAGGATTAAAGAACATGGCTTTTCGGGGGTTTCAATTTCAAACCATATGACAGATATCAGCCTTTCTTGAGTCAAGGTACTTTCTATGGATGCCTTAGTTTGGGCATTTTTATGGCCTTAGAGCTGTGAACTTGTAACTTAACAAATTCCTATTTTAAAAGCCATTCCATTTCTCATATATTGTACTCCAGCAGCATGTAGCAACTCAAAACAGTGGCCATTCTGTTCCTTGACTATTCCAAGTGTAGGCCTATAGCCTCTCCATGGACAACACAATTTACACATATAGCTTGGTCAGTCTCCTATAAATTTCAACAAGTTCCAGAGCTGAATACACATCGCAGACCTCTCTACTGAGTTCTAGACTCTTATTTCCAGTTTTTCACTAGATGTTTTGACCTAGATGATCCCAATACATCTCAAATAAAATGTAACTCAATCTAAACTCATCATCTCACCAACAAAGTCATTCCTTTTCTTTTCCACTTAAGAGCACCTCCATCCACACAATCGCCCTGGCTAGGGAGTTAAGAAACACCCCCAAAATGAAACAATCTGAGACTCTTTGATATGATCTCCTAAATATATTTGCATTCGGTTCTTCTTTTCTCCATCTCCCCAAATTATAGTTTAGGCAGGCAACACTTAGCATGGCATTTGGCTCTGTCATAATTTAGCCGCCACCTACTTCCCTGGCCCATTTTCCCATGATTCAATCTCCCAAATACTGTGCTCAGGCCACATCAATTTACTTATTCAAAAATATGCAAATATTTTTGTTTAAATAATCTCTATTATGAATTAATCTGATATAATTAATTAGGAAGGAAGAGGAAATAATCAGATAAAAATTTCTTTCCTGGATTTCCTATGTTCTCTTGATATTCACAGGTTGCCTCTTTCTTTTATATTGCAAACAGCATTTTCATTTAAAAACATATATGTGTTGGATATCATTCCATAGAAATTGGGGCATTGAAGACCTGATATCTGAATCACTGTTTGCTTTTTTTTTTTTGTACACTTTATGGTGGGGGTCACATTTCATTCTTTTTCCATAAGAGTTTTCCATTATTGCAATACCATTTATTGAATTTTTTATTTTTTATTTTTGGGAAGTGCATAGGCCATGAATCGAACTGGGTCTCCTGCATGGAAGGCAAAAATTCTACCACTAAACCACCATGCACCCCCACTGATTGCCTTTTGATACATTTTCTATGAGTTTTTCTTCCCCATTGCTATTTTTCAGATCCTAAGGAAAACATAATTTGAGGAAGTTTTCTCTTATTCTATATGATTTCTATCACATACATTCCACAATGATACTTTTGCTAGGAATAAAACCCAACTGTCTTGGGTGTAGCTTTTAAATGCGAAGGTTTACTCATACTTTTCTTACCCTGGCTCTCAGCTCAGAACCAAGATTTGGACTCTCCCATTTATTCACATAATCTGGGCATTCCCAAATGAGAGCGATGGTTGACTTGATCTCAGTCATTTGTACTGTGGCATGAATGAGTTTCAATGCCCAGACTGCTGTAAGTCTGTTCTTAATTGGTGTTTTAAGTGGAGGAAAATATTATCTGGGTATCAATGACTTCATTTACATGAAATTCTAGACTAGAAAATATTTGAGAACACGAGTTATCACATCCACTTCTTTCCTTTCTCTCAATTCTCCTCTTTTGCTCCTAGACTTCCAAATCCTAGGTATTCTAATTCTGTTTTACTTCTTAAATCCTTCTGTGCATCTGTTTTAGAATACACAGAAAAATGACTCTCTCCTTTATGTTAACTTTGGGTTTCTGAGTTGTTTTTATGTCACCTTATTTCCTAAACCTGAGTCTGCAGAGTGGGCCAACACACTACACGTGAGAGGAAATAGCAGACCTATCTTTCACCAAATTTCTCTGATTTGTGATGTTGAGGTCAACTGGAGTTAAACTTTGCTTTCAGATATGAAGGTAGTAGATATGGAGGAAGTAGGAAAGTAGTTTTATCAAAAAAGGGTCTCACCATCTTTCCCAGCTTCTCAGTCACTAAGACCTTTGTTTCTGAAGATACTAAAGTTTCAGAGCTTTGATACTCAATTTGTTTTCCCAAAATTTGAGAATTAAAGGTCTGAGACCTCAGCATTCCCTTAGCTTTGTGCCTGGTAACAACTTTTATTAAGTATTTTGTTTCCAGGAAAGTATTTGCACAATTAAACAGATCCAAACCAGCACATTATATATATACCTTATTCTTTCATAAAAGGGTATGGGCATAAAAAATCTTATAATACAAAACACCTTTGTTTAGGGAAAAGCATTCACCTTTAACTGTATGGAGATTCATATAGGGCACAATAGTTAGTGCAGAGTATTGTCAGCTACCCATTATCACAGCTTAGAGATGGCACTATTTACACTTAATTCTCATCAACACCTTAGTTCTGCAAATTGGGTTTATAACAGAAACTAATACCTTCTGATTCAACAGGGAGAAACAATACTCACTGTATCTTTATGTTCTGCTATGCTTTGCTTTTAATCCCCAGTGGGCCACTGTACTTGCCACAGTCAACTCCAAGAAGGTGAACAGGAACAAGTAGTTCGTAAGGATTTTACCACATCTCTAAATCCAAAAAGAAAATACACATCTTTACAGATAGTTATATGTTAACATTTTTAAAATATTAAAGATATCATAAAATTGCAGGAAGATGAAAAATAGAAACATTATCCATTATATCCCCACCCTCAACAATTATGATTATTTTAATATATTTTTCTTGACCATGTGTAATAACTTATAATTATTGAGGATGATGATAAACTGAAAATTTTCTGTCAAATGGATAATGAGAATCATTGTTTTCTGTTTGCTTTTGGGGGTAAGCTTCGCCAATTATCACTGAGGCCAATGAACCTCTGGAGAAAGAACTGAGACTCTCTTGATGTTCAATGTTATAGAACTTATTTCATGAAGAGGTGGATAAAGTTAGGCCTATTGTTAGGAAAGGGCCATGAGGTGGAACTCAGGGTGAAGGCAGAGGATATTTAGATTAGTGATTGGGACTCAATTCAAGGGTTTAGGATCCTGGAGGTAGCCTATTTTCTGCTGGGATTGCATCCCTGACAATAAGTCCCAAGAGACTTGTATACTCTCAGGATAGTTGGGCTGGGAACAAGAATATAGAATCTACAATATTGGAAGTCTAAGCCTGAAGGATCCAAAGCACTTTGTTAGAATGACACCTTGGGCTACAGGGATCCATTTTCAATAATGTCACAATTTAACAGTAACTGAAGGCAAGGTTTGAAAGTATGGGCATGCTTGGTGGTCTGCTGATATGCTCCAGGTTTCTCTCAACCAGGGTTTGGAGTCAGTGTTGACCTTTTGGCCCCCAGAGTTCTTGAATAGCCTGGGAGGCCCAACAGGGGAGAGCTGCCCATTAGAAAAATGTCTCAGCTGCCATGTGGCTCAGGAATCAAATATGATGCTTAATCATTAAAAAAAAAATACCTCTATTAATATTTATAATACTTTTCCATTTGGTTACTTGATCTTTTTGTTGGCTCCAGGTTTAGGAATATAAGCTGTGGTTTGAACCATATTTGTAATAGTTGCATATGCCAAAGAATAAACTAATAATGAGGGTCACCACCATACTTTGCCTCAAATACCAAATACTCTGCTTATCAAAGAATTTAATACGTAATTGAAACTTTTGATGAAACTGTCATAGAAACCTGGCACTTACCTGTGGCCAAACAGTTTTTTCTCTTTTTATATAGTATGATAAAAACTCAAGTAACATTATAAGCACACCAATCGATGCAATGCAGGCACTTATGATGCTCATTACTACAGTATAGGTCACCTGGAACAGGTACAAAGAATCACCTGGTCATTGGAAATAGAAATAGGTGAGGATGAAGTTATCTATTTGCATTTCTGCAAGTACATTCAATTAGAACATTTATATAAATTCTATTCTTTCCAGAATAGTAAGGTCATTAAAAGGACTCTCATATTTGCCAGGATTCCAACAGACCAATAGAAATGAACAATTTTGGAGATAATAAAATTTTCATGTGGCAGGCATGTGTTTATTCCTTCCTCCACAAGTAATTATTGAACGCCATTTTTGTTACCTTGCAGTCTGTGTACTGTGTTAGTAGATAAAGAGGAAGAAAAGAGATGGTTTCTGCACTTAAGGAGCTTTCAGATTATTGAGGAAGACAAAGAAGTGCATGTTAAATGTGAATAGAATGTAAAAAATAATTTTTTTTAAAAAAATAAAGGCATAAAGGCAATTCCATTATGCTATACAGAGTCAAATTTCCAGAACTAATAAGTTCCAGGGCCTCTCATCTGCACAGGTCCATTCCAAGGTCCTGGGAGGGTTTCTAGAAATTCTATATTCATAATTGTTTTTTTTAAGTATCTCCCAGATCATAGGAGCCTTAGTTCCCTGACACCCAGAGATGGCCCTGGTGGAAGACAGTGGGAAGGACAAGGACACAATGTGAAATCAACTTAATGTAACTTAAGGATTAAAATTGGGACTAGATCAATGAAGAAGCAGAAGTAGACGATGAACACTCTACCAAACGAAGCAACGTGTGCAATGCATGAAGTTGAGAGAGATCATGGGAAGTTGGTGGAAATGAAAGCAGTGGACATAGTAGAGTTCAAAAGAACATAGGTCTTAGAGTAACACTGTTTGGATCCAAATTCTAACTTTGCCAGTCACTGGTATGAGAGTATGCATTCAGAAAACTGCCAGAAGTTTTAGAGATCAAGAAGGGGAGTTGTAGAGAATTTTGTTGGAGAGACAGGGTCTGTCTACCAAGATATATAGGACTTGATCTTGAAGATGGTAGGGAAGTACACTGCTGTAGGTGCCTACTTTGTTTCCAGGACACACTCTTGTGGGGCTATGTACTCCATACAATGCATATATATCATGTTCTTGCATAACCACACTTTGTCCATATATGAGGTCGGAGAGGTGATAAATCATATGGTATTGCCCATGAGAAGATCTTTCTCATATCTATTTCCTTGTCTTTATTTGTCTCCATGGATTTTTTTCCCTATCTAATATGAATTAGATAATTGCTATGAAAGCTTAAGCTACTGGATTCTAAAACCTATTTCACTAGATAAAGCATATGTTATTTAAATTGTTGTTTATTGTTATGCCACCACCTCAATTAATTTATTCATTTGAAGCAAATCTCCCTTAAAGGCAATCACATTTTAAAAAGTTCATTAGTTCATTTTATAACCTAAATATTCAACATTATTTAGCAAATTATAGCATATGTGTCAGTTTCTTATACGCTGCCAGAATGTGGTATACCAGAACTGGAACAGTTTTTATTAAGGGGAATTTAATAAGTTACAAGTTTGCAATTCTAAGCCTATGAAATTTGTCCAGATTAAGGCACCAACAAGAGGTTACCTTCACTGGAGAAAGGCCGATGATTTGGAACACCTCTGTCAGCTGGGAAGTCTTTGGCTGGCATCTGCTAGTCCCTTGCTCCTGGGCTCCATTGTTTTTAGTTTCGGCGCGTGTGGGGGATCCTTACTTTGCTTCTCTGGGGCTGGCTTTCATTTCTTGGCTTCTCTTGGCTCTCTCCAGGTTCTGGCTTGTTTAACATCTTATGGTGACAAGCATCTCCAAACATCTGTGTCTCTCTTCTCCACATGTCCGCATCTGTGTCAGCTCTTCTGTGAAATTTCTGTTGGCTCTGAGGCTTCTGTCATTTCTCTAGACTCTTGTTGCTTCTGAGGTTTCTCCAAAATGTTTCCACTTTTAAAGGATTCCAGTGAACTAGTCAAGACCCATTTGGCATGGGTGGAGTCACATCTCCATCTAATCAAAAGTTAACACCCAGAATTGGGCGTGTCACATCTCTGTGGAGTTAATATAATCAAAAGATTCCAACCTGCATTATTAAATCAGGATTATAAGAAACTTGCGGCTGCCTCCATAAAATCGGATTAAGATTAAAACATGGCTTTTCTGGGGTACACGATATTTTCAAATCAGCATAGCATATAAAAATAATTCAGTCTGAAAAATGGCATATTTGATGAATTTTCAATTATATCAACAAATGGTTATGCCTCAATAATCAATTTTTATTTAGAAAATGAACCACCTTTGTTGAGAACATGCAGTTGCAGCACAATTTTCTTCTGTGGAGTATGGAATTTTGCTGGGAAAAACCTGACTGAATGAGAAAAGCAGAGGTGCTAGTTCTGGTTCCTGCCCTAGATTGGGGTTGTGTTGGAGTGCCCTGTAAGGGGAAAATGAAGGTTGAGGAGACTGGGGCACTCATATCCTGTGAGTAGGAATATAATGTAGTACAACCACTTCGCAAAAACAGTTTTGTAGTTTCTTTTTTTCAAAGTGTTTTGTAAATGTTTTTTTTTTTTTAATCGTGAAATATAGACACAAAAAGCCAATAAATTTCCAAGTACATTTTAACAACTGGCTATAGAACAGATTTCAAAGTTTGGTATGGGTTACAGGTCACGATTTTTCATTTTTTTCTTCTAGCTGCTCCAAGACACTCGAGATCAAAATAAATATCAACATAATGATTCAGCAGTCACACTCATTTGTTAAAACCTATCTTCTCTGTTAGATTCCTCCTTTTGTTTTTTTTTCTTTTTTGTGAAACATAATATATATAGAAAAAAGCAATAAATTTCAAAGTACTTTGCAATAATCAATTGTAGAACAGATTTCAGAGTTTGGTATGGGTTACAATTTCACAATTTTAGGTTTTTACTTCTAGCTGCTCTAAGGCGCTGGACACTAAAACAAATATCAATATAATGAATCAGCAATCATGCTCATTTGTTAAGGCCTACCTTCTCTGTATAACTCCACTCCACCATCACCTTTGATGTTTCTCCCACTCTTTAGGGGTATTTGGGCTATGCCCATTCTAGCTTTTTCATGTTGGAAGGGGCTGTAGATGCTATGGGATAGGGGAATGGAACTAGTTGATGTTCTGGAAAGGCTGGTGCCTCTGCATTTCAGGACTCATCTGGTCCAGGGACCCATTTGGATGTTGTAGGTTTCTGGAAAGTTACCCTAGTGCACAAAACTTTTGTAGAATCTTATATAATGCCCTAGGTATTCTTTAGGATTGGTTGGAATGATTTTGGTTGGGGTTTGGCAAATTATGATAGGTACAATTAAACAACGTTTAATTGTAAAATATATCACACATACAAAGCAAAGAAAGAAAAAGGCAATTATTTCCAAAGCCCACCTCAACAAGTAGTTATAAAATAGATGGCAACAGTAGTTATAAAATAGATGGCAACAGTAGTTATAAAATAGATGGCAGAGTTTGTCATGGGCTACTTTCATTGTCTCAGATTTTTCCTTCTAGTTGCGCCAAAACACTGGGGGCTAGAAAGAATATTAATATAGTGATTCAGCACATTACTCATGTGTTAAATCTCATTTTATCTGTTCTACTTCCCCCTTCTTCTTTGATCCTTCTCCCAATCTATGAGAATCGTTGGGCAATGCTCGTTCTGACTTTTTCATGTTGAGAAGGGGAGAAGGGGTGTCGACGCTAAAGGATGGGGGATGTAATTAATCGATAATCTTGGACAAGCTG
Source organism: Tamandua tetradactyla (assembly GCF_023851605.1). Taxonomy (NCBI): domain Eukaryota; kingdom Metazoa; phylum Chordata; class Mammalia; order Pilosa; family Myrmecophagidae; genus Tamandua; species Tamandua tetradactyla. The sequence goes on from NC_135335.1 coordinate 14,436,071, forward strand.
ATCCCTCTGAGGTGCAGGATTTATCTGACCTAGGAACTCTTTGGGGATTATAGGTAGTGGTAGTGGTAGTTTCTTAAAAAGTTGAATATACATATGCCATATGATTCAGGTATTTGCCCACGAGAAAGGAAATCATATGTCCATACAAAGACTTGTATATGAATGTTCACAGCAGTTTTATTCATAATAGCTGAATCAAGGGAAAGTCCACCAGCAGGTGAATGAATAAATAAATTGTGGTCTATCCATTCAGTGGAATTTTATTCAGTAATTGAAAGGAATTAACTATCATTATAAATGGGTGAAAGAAGCAAGACAAGAAGAAATACATGGTATTCAATTTATGTGAAACTCTATAAAACTAAAAGTAATCTATAGTGACAAAAAGCACATCAATTGCTCTTGGGGAAGGGAGATATGGGGGAGGGAATGGAAGGTGGGATTGCCAAGGAGCATAAAGGAAACTTTTCAGGTTGATTTGACTACACTTGACTGTGTAGATGATTTCATGGGTGTTTATATATGTCAGCACTTATTAAACTGTATACTTGAAATATGTACAGTTATTGCAGGTCAATTGTGCCTCAATAAAGCTGTCCAAAAAAAGAGAGCAAAAGGGTTTTAAGTGAAAGCCAGGTCTGAGGGTAGGGAGGTGTGAGAAGTAACATGATCTGAACCCCTGATACTCACTACAGAGTTTATCATTTTTTGAGGAATTTTTTTTATGAAATAGAAGCAGTATGAATAATATTTTTTTTTAAATTTTTTTTTATTAATTAAAAAAAGAATTAACAAAACAATTAGAAATCATTCCAATCTACATGTACAATCAGTAATTCTTAATAACATCACATAGTTGCATATTCATCATTTCTTAGTACATTTGCATCAATTTAGAAAAAGAAATAAAAAGACAACAGAATAAGAATTAAAACAATAATAGAAAAAGAAAAAAAAACAAAAAAAACAAAAAGAAAAAACCTATACCTCACATGCAGCTTCATTCAGTGTTTTAACATAATTGCATTACAATTGGGTAGTATTGTGCTGTCCATTTCTGAGTTTTTATATCCAGTCCCGTTGTACAGTCTGTATCCCTTCATCTCCAATTATCCCTTCTCTTTTTTTTTTTTTTTTTAATTAACGGAAAAAAAGAAATTAACCCAACATTTAGAGATCATACCATTCTACACATGCAATCATTAATTCTTAACATCATCACATAGATGCATGATCATCATTTCTTAGTACATTTGCATTGGTTTAGAAGAACTAGCAACATAACCGAAAAAGATATAGAATGTTAATATAGAGAAAAAAATAAAAGTAATAATAGTAAAATCAAAACAAAACAAAACAAAACAAAACAAAAACCTATAGCTCAGATGCAGCTTCATTCAGTGTTTTAACATGATTACTTTACAATTAGGTATTATTGTGCTGTCCATTTTTGAGTTTTTGTATCTAGTCCTGTTGCACAGTCTATCCCTTCAGCTTCAATTACCCATTGTCTTACCCTGTTTCTAACTCCTGCTGAACTCTGTTACCAATGACATATTTCAAGTTTATTCTCGAATGTCCGTTCACATCAGTGGGACCATACAGTATTTGTCCTTTAGTTTTTGGCTGGATTCACTCAGCATAATATTCTCTAGGTCCATCCATGTTATTACATGGTTCATAAGTTTATCTTGTCTTAAAGCTGCATAATATTCCATCGTATGTATATACCACAGTTTGTTTAGCCACTCTTCTGTTGATGGAGATTTTGGCTGTTTCCATCTCTTTGCAATTGTAAATAATGCTGCTATACACATTGGTGTGCAAATGTCCGTTTGTGTCTTTGCCCTTAAGTCCTTTGAGTAGATACCTAGCAATGGTATTGCTGGGTCGTATGGCAATTCTATATTCAGCTTTTTGAGGAACCGCCAAACTGCCTTCCACAGTGGTTGCACCCTTTGACATTCCCACCAACAGTGGATAAGTGTGCCTCTTTCTCCGCATCCTCTCCAGCACTTGTCATTTTCTGTTTTGTTGATAATGGCCATTTTGGTGGGTGTGAGATGATATCTCATTGTGGTTTTGATTTGCATTTCTCTAATGGCCAGGGACATTGAGCATCTCTTCATGTGCCTCTTGGCCATCCGTATTTCCTCTTCTGAGAGGTGTCTGTTCAAGTCTTTTTCCCATTTTGTAATTGGGTTGGCTGTCTTTTTGTTGTTGAGTTGAACAATCTCTTTATAAATTCTGGATACTAGACCTTTATCTGATATATCATTTCCAAATATTGTCTCCCATTGTGAAGGCTGTCTTTCTACTTTCTTGATGAAGTTCTTTGATGCACAAAAGTGTTTAATTTTGAGGAGTTCCCATTTATTTATTTCCTTCTTCAGTGCTCTTGCTTTAGGTTTAAGGTCCATAAAACCGCCTCCAGTTGTAAGATCCATAAGATATCTCCCAACATTTTCCTCTAACTGTTTTATGGTCTTAGACCTAAAGTTTAGATCTTTGATCCATTTTGAGTTAACTTTTGTATAGGGTGTGAGAGATGGGTCTTCTTTCATTCTTTTGCATATGGATATCCAGTTCTCTAGGCACCATTTATTGAAGAGACTGCTCTGTCCCAGGTGAGTTGGCTTGACTGCCTTATCAAAGATCAAATGTCCATAGATGAGAGGGTCTATATCTGAGCACTCTATTCGATTCCATTGGTCGATATATCTATCTTTATGGCAATACCATGCTGCTTTGACCACTGTGGCTTCATAATATGCCTTAAAGTCAGGCAGCACGAGACCTCCAGCTTCGTTTTTTTTCCTCAAGATGTTTTTAGCAATTCGGGGCACCCTGCCCTTCCAGATAAATTTGCTTATTGGTTTTTCTATTTCTGAAAAATAAGTTGTTGGGATTTTGATTGGTATTGCATTGAATCTGTAAATCAATTTAGGTAGGATTGACATCTTAACTATATTTAGTCTTCCAATCCATGAACACGGTATGCCCTTCCATCTATTTAGGTCTTCTGTGATTTCTTTTAGCAGTTTTTTGTAGTTTTCTTTATATAGGTTTTTTGTCTCTTTAGTTAAATTTATTCCTAGGTATTTTATTCTTTTAGTTGCAATTGTAAATGGGATTCGTTTCTTGATTTCCCCCTCAGCTTGTTCATTACTAGTGTATAGAAATGCTACAGATTTTTGAATGTTGATCTTGTAACCTGCTACTTTGCTGTACTCATTTATTAGCTCTAGTAGTTTTGTTGTGGATTTTTCCGGGTTTTCGACGTATAGTATCATATCGTCTGCAAACAGTGATAGTTTTACTTCTTCCTTTCCAATTTTGATGCCTTGTATTTCTTTTTCTTGTCTAATTGCTCTGGCTAGAACCTCCAACACAATGTTGAATAATAGTGGTGATAGTGGACATCCTTGTCTTGTTCCTGATCTTAGGGGGAAAGTTTTCAATTTTTCCCCATTGAGGATGATATTAGCTGTGGGTTTTTCATATATTCCCTCTATCATTTTAAGGAAGTTCCCTTGTATTCCTATCTTTTGAAGTGTTTTCAACAGGAAAGGATGTTGAATCTTGTCGAATGCCTTCTCTGCATCAATTGAGATGATCATGTGATTTTTCTGCTTTGATTTGTTGATATGGTGTATTACATTAATTGATTTTCTTATGTTGAACCATCCTTGCATACCTGGGATGAATCCTACTTGGTCATGATGTATAATTCTTTTAATGTGCTGTTGGATACGATTTGCTAGAATTTTATTGAGGATTTTTGCATCTGTATTCATTAGAGAGATTGGTCTGTAGTTTTCTTTTTTTGTAATATCTTTGCCTGGTTTTGGTATGAGGGTGATGTTGGCTTCATAGAATGAATTAGGTAGTTTTCCCTCCACTTCGATTTTTTTGAAGAGTTTGAAGAGAATTGGTACTAATTCTTTCTGGAACGTTTGGTAGAATTCACATGTGAAGCCATCTGGTCCTGGACTTTTCTTTTTAGGAAGCTTTTGAATGACTAATTCAATTTCTTTACTTGTGATTGGTTTGTTGAGGTCATCTATGCCTTCTTGAGTCAAAGTTGGTTGTTCATGTCTTTCCAGGAACCCGTCCATTTCCTCTAAATTGTTGTATTTATTAGCGTAAAGTTGTTCATAGTATCCTGTTATTACCTCCTTTATTTCTGTGAGGTCAGTAGTTATGTCTCCTCTTCCATTTCTGATCTTATTTATTTGCATCCTCTCTCTTCTTCTTTTTGTCAATCTTGCTAAGGGCCCATCAATCTTATTGATTTTCTCATAGAACCAACTTCTGGCCTTATTGATTTTCTCTATTGTTTTCATGTTTTCAATTTCATTTATTTGTGCTCTAATCTTTGTTATTTCTTTCCTTTTGCTTGCTTTGGGGTTAGCTTGCTGTTCTTTCTCCAGTTCTTCCAAATGGATAGTTAATTCCTGAATTTTTGCCTTTTCTTCTTTTCTGATATAGGCATTTAGAGCAATAAATTTCCCTCTTAGCACTGCCTTTGCTGCGTCCCATAAGTTTTGATATGTTGTGTTTTCATTTTCATTCGCCTCGAGGTATTTGCTAATTTCTCTTGCAATTTCTTCTTTGACCCAGTCGTTGTTTAGGAGTGTGTTGTTGAGCCTCCACGTATTTGTGAATTTTCTGGCACTCTGCCTATTATTGATTTCCAACATCATTCCTTTATGGTCCGAGAAAGTGTTGTGTAAGATTTCAATCTTTTTAAATTTGTTGAGACTTGCTTTGTGACCCAGCATATGGTCTATCTTTGAGAACGATCCATGAGCACTTGAGAAAAAGGTGTATCCTGCTGTTGTGGGATGTAATGTCCTATAAATGTCTATTAAGTCTAGTTCATTTATAGTAATATTCAGATTCTCTATTTCTTTGTTGATCCTCTGTCTAGATGTTCTGTCCCTTGATGAGAGTGGTGAGTTGAAGTCTCCAACTATTATGGTATATGAGTCTATTTCCCTTTTCAGTGTTTGCAGTATATTCCTCACGTATTTTGGGGCATTCTGATTCGGTGCGTAAATATTTATGATTGTTATGTCTTCTTGTTTAATTGTTCCTTTTATTAGTATATAGTGTCCTTCTTTGTCTCTTTTAACTGTTTTACATTTGAAGTCTAACTTGTTGGATATTAGTATAGCCACTCCTGCTCTTTTCTGGTTGTTATTTGCATGAAATATCTTTTCCCAACCTTTCACTTTCAACCTATATTTATCTTTGGGTCTAAGATGTGTTTCCTGTAGACAGCATATCGAAGGATCCTGTTTTTTAATCCATTCTGCCAATCTATCTCTTTTGATTGGGGAATTCAGTCCATTGACGTTTAGTGTTATTACTGTTTGGATAATATTTTCCTCTAACATTTTGCCTTTTGTATTATATATATCATATCTGATTTTCCTTCTTTCTACACTCTTTTCCATATCTCTCTCTTCTGTCTTTTTGTATCTGACTCTAGTGCTCCCTTTAGTATTTCTTGCAGAGCTGGTCTCTTGGTCACAAATTCTTTCAGTGACTTTTTGTCTGAGAATGTTTTAATTTCTCCCTCATTTTTGAAGGATAATTTTGCTGGATATAGGAGTCTTGGTTGGCAGTTTTTCTCTTTTAGTATTTTAAATATATCATCCCACTGTCTTCTAGCTTCCATGGTTTCTGCTGAGAAATCTACACAAAGTCTTATTGGGTTTCCCTTGTATGTAATGGATTGTTTTTCTCTTGCTGCTTTCAAGATCTTCTCTTTCTCTTTGACCTCTGACATTCTAACTAGTAAGTGTCTTGGAGAACGCCTATTTGGGTCTAATCTCTTTGGGGTGCGCTGCACTTCTTGGATCTGTAATTTTAGGTCTTTCATAAGAGTTGGGAAATTTTCAGTGATAATTTCTTCCATTAGTTTTTCTCCTCCTTTTCCCTTCTCTTCTCCTTCTGGGACACCCACAACACGTATATTTGTGCGGTTCACATTGTCCTTGAGTTCCCTGATACCCTGTTCAAATTTCTCCATTCTTTTCCCTATAGTTTCTGTTTCTTTTTGGAATTCAGATGTTCCATCCTCCAAATCACTAATTCTATCTTCTGTCTCTTTAAATCTATCATTGTAGCTATCCATTATTTTTTCTATGTTTGCTACTTTATCCTTCACTTCCATAAGTTCTGCGATTTGTTTTTTCAGTTTTTCTATTTCTTCTTTATGTTCAGCCCATGTCCTCTTCATGTCCTCCCTCAATTTATCGATTTCATTTTTGAAGAGGTTTTCCATTTCTGTTCGTATATTCAGCATTAGTTGTCTCAGCTCTTGTGTCTCATTTGAGCTATTGGTTTGTTCCTTTGACTGAGCCATATTCTCAATCTTTTGAGCGTGGACAGTTATCTTCTGCTGCTGGCGTCTGGGCATTTATTCAGATTTCTCTTGGTGTTGGACCCAGCAAGGTTGTAATATTTTTCTGTGAAATCTCTGGGTTCTGTTTTTCTTATCCTGCCCAGTAGGTGGCGCTCGTGGCACACGTTTGTCTGCGGGTCCCACCAGTAAAAGGTGCTGTGGGACCTTAAACTTTGGAAAACTCTCGCCGTCCTGGGGGTTCGCTAGCCGAAGCGGCTTGAGCCGGCCCGGGGTCCGAACGCAGGGAGGGTTGCTGGTCGCCGCAGCCAGGGAAAGAGCCCGTCCGAATTTCCTAGTCGGCCCTGGGCAACACGCGTGGCGGGAGGGCGCCAGCAGCAGCGGCCCGCCCGAGAGAGTGCACGTTCCCCGGGAGTCACGGGGTCACCGTTCTCCGCGGCCTGGGGGTTTCCGCTCCAATTCTCTCAGTTGGTCCGGGGGCTGCGCGTGGTGTGGGCGCCAGTCGCCTTGGTTTCAGGGGACCACCTCTCCAATTCTCCCAGCCGGCCCGGGAAGGGGGAAGGGAGTAACTCCGGCCGCTTGCCACCCCGCCCAGTAAGGCCCGCGCGCCTCGGCGATCTCACCCGAGCTGCTTCTCTCAGCCAGCCAGCCGTTCCAGGATGGGGTACGCTGTCTTTTTTATCTCTGTTGTGGTTTTGGGCGCTTTCTGTATCGTTTCTACTCCCCTAGTAGGTGTCCTGGAGAAGAAACTAAGATCCGCGCGTCTTACTAAGCCGCCATCTTCCAGGAAGTCCCCCCTGAATAATATTTTAAGAAACACTTTTATTGCCTCCACTGAAAACCAATAATGATTCATCTTTATTTAAAATGTCCAGTTTTTTTTTTTTTTTATCTGAAAGAGCGCAAACATTTCAGATAAGGCTTTCCTAACATTTAGCTGAAATCTGAGCTCTGGTTATTATGAATAAAATTGTTCCAAACATTTTTGTGCAAGTTTTTGCTTTTATTTATTTTTTACTTATGTTCCATTTTTTGGGGGGAGGTTCTAAATTACCTAGGAATTAGATTGTTGGATCATATGGCAGGTGTACATTTCAATTTAAAAGGAAGAACCACATATTTTTACAAGTGATTGTGTCAATTTACCCTTCCAATAGCAAAATGGTGGGTCCAGCCGCTCCATCTACTTGTCAATATTTAGTGTGGACAGGAGTTTTATTTTAGTACTCTAGTGGGGGTGAAGCGGTAGCTCCTGCAGTTTTATTTGCATTTCCACACTGATTAACAATGTAGAGTGGCTTTTCATCTGTCTATTAGTCATTCATATATCATCTTGGTGAAGAGTCTGTTTAAATCTTTACCCCATTTTTAATTTGGTTGTTTGTTTCACCGAGTTGTAAGGCTTCCTTTTGTATATTTTGGATACGAGTCCTTTTCAGAGACCCATATTTCACACAAATTTTACCACTCTGGGACTTTTCATTTTCTTGACAGTGTCTTTTGAAGAGCAGAAAGTTTTAATTTTGTTATTCAACTTAAAACTTTTTTTTTTATGATTTGTGCTTTTCAGCTCCTTTCTAAGAAGTCCTTTTTTTTATCCCAAGATTACAGATGTTTTTTCCTCTATGACTTCTTCTAGGAATTTCGTAATTTCAGTCTTAATATTTAGGCTTATGATCCATTTAAAATGAAATCATCTTTGTAATATCTTTTATGATTTTGGTATCAGAGTGAAACACTGGTATCACAAAATGCATTAGAAAATGTTCCCTTTTATTCTAATTTTTGGGAGATTTTGTGAAGGATTCTTCTTCATATTTGGTAGAATTCACCATTGAAGCTGTCTGAGCTTGGACTTTTGTCTGTGGGAAGTTTTTAAGATACTTATTCCATCTCTTTACGTGCTGTAGGTCAATTTGGATTTTCTATTTCTTCTTTAGTTAATATTGCCAGTTTGGGTTTTTCTCTGAATTTGTCTATTTCATCTAAGTTATCTAATTCATCAGCACACAGTTATTCATAGTATTCTCCTATAATATTTTTTTTCTGTAAGTTTGGTAATGATGTCCTGATTTTTAGTAATTTGAGTTTTCTCCTTTTTTTTTCTTGGCCATTCTAGCTAAAGGTTTGTCAATTTTGTTGATCTTTTCAAAGAACCACCTTTTGGTTTGCTTGGCTTTCTCTATTGTTTTTTAATTCTTTAACAGTTCCTTCTGCTAGCTTTGAATGTATTTTTAACACTAAAATAATTTCTATTATTTTTAATAAAATAAATGTATTATCTTTAAATAATTTTGAATTATTTTCTAAAAAATAATTTCTTAATGTGGAAGGTTAGGCATTAGAGATATTTCTTTTTTTCTCATATGGTATTTACAGTTATAAATTTCCTTCTAAATACTGCATTAGCAGCATCCTATAAGATTTTTTTGTTTGTTTTCATTTTAATTCATCTCAAAGTATTTTATAATTTCCCCCTTTTTTTCTTTGACCCATTGGCTCTTCAAGAAGGTATTGTTTAATTTGTGCATATATGGTAATTTTCCAAATTTCTCGTTAATTTTTATTTTATTTCCACTGTGCTCAGAGAATATATTTTGTATGATATCAATCCTTCTATTTACTGAGGTTCTGTTTTTAGGTAGAGTGTTATACAGATGTTTGCGAGGTCTAGTGCACTTGTATTATGTAAGTTTTCTACATCCTTGTGGATCTTCCTCATAGTTTTTCTACCCATTAGTGATGTGGGGTATTCTGACCACATAATCTCTACTGACCTATCCTCAAATTTGCTGATTCTTTCTTTTGTTAACTCTTTTGTTGATCTTCATTAGTGAGTTTTCATTTTGGTATTTGTCCTTTTCAATTCCAGAATATTCTCTTGGTCCTTTCTTACAATTTCTACTTCTTTATTGATATTCTCTATTTGGAGAGCCATCACTTTCATACTTCCTTTTATTTCTTTAAACACTGTTTTCTTCAGTTTTTGTAACAGCTGATTAAAAGTCTTTGTCTTGGTCAACTTCAGGAAATTTTCTATTGGTTGCTTTTTACTCTGTATATGTGAAATATGTTCTTGAGTCTTTACATGTCTCACAGTTTCTTATTTTTAATAGATATTTTACATAATTTGTTTATTATTTTTTGATGCTTTGTGTTATTTTTGTTTTTCTTGTACATGCTTATTTGTTTACTGACTTTCTTAGACTAATTCTGTAAATCATCTATTCCCTCAATGTGGGCTCCTGAGTTCTCTGTTAGAATTTAAAATTTTCTTGTTTCTATTTTTTTTGCACGGGCAGGCACCATGAATCAAATGTGGGTCTCCTTCGGCATGGCAGGCGAGAACTCTGCCTGCTGAGCCATGGTGGCCCGCCCTCTTGTTTCTGTTTTTGGTCTGGGTTTTCTAGGAACCACTCCTGAGTCAATATAATTTAGTTGTCAGCTAATAGTCATTCAGATTACCTTAAATGTCTCACCTATAAATCTTCCACAGTTTGCCAAAGAGGAATCTGTGTGAGAAGACATGCTCTCAAACAGCAATTAATTTACAATGTAGTCTTTGCTTTCACTTCTTGTTTGCTCAGGTCTTGTTTCCTTTCTGAGGTCTTTCCTGGGCATGCTTACAGCCTTCTGCACATTTGAAGTCATTTACAATATCTCCAAGTATTTATTGGAGCTTTTCAAAGTCCCCTATGGTTGTCTAGTCCCCCAGAATTTCCTTTTAAATGTCTGGTGATGCTCTTGTTTACCCCAACTGAAATCTCAGGTGTAGGCAGCTGTGATATTGCCAGTAGGTTGATATTTCCGTGTTACCCTGGTGAAATGGCTTCTTCTTTCACTGAGCTGAGCATTGCGTCCAAACAAATAGCCGTGACACTCTGAGAACAGAGATTTTTCAGAGAGCTGCAACTTCAGACAAAACATTGACTATGCTTTTAAGAGACCTTCAAAGGATGTCAATCTTCTCAGCTTTCAAAACCTCCAGATTTCACAGCTACTATACTGGGCTCAGAGGGAGAATGGGAAGCCCCATGTTAAGACATCACAGACCCTTCTATCTTTCTAAGGTTTAGTAGTATCTTTTGGACAGATGATTTTTTTTTTTTACTTTTTTTTATTGTGAAATAAATACGAAAAAGCAAATAAACTTCAACGTACATTTTAACAAGTAATTATTGAACAGATTTTACTGTTTGGTATGGATTACAGTTTCACAATTTCAGGTTTTTCCTTCTAGAGCCTCCAAGACACTGAGACCAACAGAAATGTCAATATATTAATTCAGCAGTCATACTCATTTGTTAAATCCTGTCTTCTCTGTTATACTTCTTCTCTTTAAATAACATATATACTTAGAAGCAATACATTTCGAAGTACATTGCAGCAAATAGTTGTAGAACAGATTTCACAGTTTGGTACAAGTTACAATTCCACAACATTGGGTTTTTATTTATAGCTGTTCAAAGGTACTGGAGGCTAAAAGAAATATCAGTAAAATGATTCAGCACTAATTTGTTGTTCTAGTTTGCTAGCTGCCAGAATGCAATATACCAGAAACGGAATGGCTTTTAAAAGGGGGAATTTAATAAGTTGCTAGTTTACAGTTCTAAGGCCAAGAAAATGTCCCAATTGAAACAAGTCTATAGAAATGCCCAATTTAAGGCATCTGGGGAAAGATACCTTGGTTCAAGAAGGCCGATGAAGTTCAGGGTTTCTCTTTCAGCTGGAAGGGCATATGGTGAACATGGCGGTGTCTGCTGGCTTTCGCGTGGCTCTACCAAAAAGGGACTCGCTCCAAAATGTTTCCTCTTTTAAAGGACTCCAGCAAGCAACTCCACCTTCAGTTGGTGGAGACACACCTCTATGGAAATCATCTAATCAAAAGTTACCACACACAATTGTGTGGGTCACATCTTCATGGAAACAATCAAAATGCTCCCATCCAACAATATTTATTGAGGATCAAAGGGCATGGCTTTTCTGGGGTCCACCACAGATTCAGACCAGCATATTTGTTAAACCCAGCTTTCTCTGTATAACTCCACCATCACCTCTGATCTTTCTCACACTCTGTAGGGGTATCTGGGCTATGTCCATTCTAACTTTTTTTATTGTACAGTATAACATATACACAAAACAAATAAATCAAAAAACAATAGTTTTCAAAGCACTCTTCAAAAAATGGTTACAGGATAGATCCCAGAGTTTGTCATGGTCTACCATATGATCCTTTCATATGTTTCCTTCTGGTTGCTTCAGAATATAGGTGGCTAGAGGGCTTAAATACATTTTTATCATCACAATTGACTTTTTTTCCTTCTTTTTTTGTGAACAATAACATATACATAAAAAAAGCTATAAATTTCAAAGCAAAGCACCACAATTAGTCGTAGAACATATTTCAGACTATGACGTGGGCTACAATTTCACAATTTTATGTTTTTACTTCTGGCTGCTCTAAAATACTGAAGACTAAAAGAGACATCAATTTAATGATTCAGCACTCATATTCATTTTTTAAGTCCTATCTTCTATGTATAATTCCACCATCACCTTTGACTTTTCTATACCTCTCTTTGGGGTTGTTTGGGCTATGGCAATTCTAAATTTTTGATATTGGAAGGGTCTGTTACTAATATGGGGTAGGGAGATGGAACTATCTGATGTTCTGGAGAGGCTGGGTTAGGTTTCAGGATTTATCTGGACCTGGGACCCATCTGGATGTTGTAGGTTTCTGGAAAGTTACTCTAGTGCAGGGAACCCTTGTAGCATCTTATATATTGCCCTAGGTGTTCTTTAGGATTGGCTGGAATGGTCCTGGTTGGGGGTTGGCAGGTTATGATAGGTAGCAATGTCTAGTGAAGCTTGCGTAAGAAGCAACCTTCAGAGTAGCCTCTTGAACTCTCTCTGCCACTGATAACTTTATTAATTACACTTCTTTCCCCCCTTTTGGTCAAGATGTAATTGTTGATCCCATGGTGCCAGGTCTGGATTCATCCCTGGGAGTCTTCTCCCATGTCGCCAGGGAGACTTTCATCCCTGGATGTCATTGGACAGATGATTTTTAACTCATGCGATGGCTTTGGATAATTTCTGGTGTTCCAAAATGATTAAGTTTAGTTGTTTTTGCTAGTGTTTTCCTTTTGAGCTTATGGAGTTCCTCAATCTGTCATTCCGGAAGTCAGTCTCCTAGCATTAACCTTCATAATTATTCCATTTTTAAAATTCTTCTTGCTCAGCGCTTTTCAACGCAAAACTCAACACTGTTTACAGAAAACAATATAATCCAGACATTTTAGAACACATTACATGTGATGTTCACCATACAGAGTTCCTAGGCATGCGAAGAAGCAAAAAAAAAAAAAAAAAAAAGAAAGAAAAAAAGATTTTCTTGTGTTGAATCATCCTTGTATTTCTGGAATAAATCCCACTTGGTTGTGGTACATAATTCTGTTAATGTGTTGCAGGATTCGATTTGCTAGTATTTTGTTGAGATTTTTCATCTATGTTCATTAGGGAAATCGCCCTGTAGTTTTCCTTTCTTATAGCATCTTTACCTGGTTTTGTTATTAAGGTGATGTTAGCTTCATAAAATGAGTTAAGTAGTATTCCTTTTTCCTCAATTTGTTGGAAAAGTTTGAGCAAGACTGGTGTTAGTTCTTTTTTGGAAAGTTTGATACAATTCCCTTGTGAAGTCATGTGGCACTGGGCTGTTCTTTGTAGGAAGATTTTTAATGACTGATTGAATCTCTTTACTTGTGATTGGTTTGTTGAGATCGTCTATTTCTTCTTCAGTCAGTGTAGTTTGTTCTTGTGTTTCCAGGAATTTATCCATTTCATCTAAGTTGTCTAGTTTGTTAGCATAAAGTTGTTCATAGTATCCTCTTATGATTTTTTTTTATTTCTTCAGGGTCTGTGATAATGAACCCCCTTTCATTTCTGATTTTGTGTATTTGCATCCTCTCTTTTTATTCTTTGTCAGCCTTGCTAGTGATCCACCAATTTTATTGATTCTTTCTATTGTTCCTTTATTCTCCCATTCATTTACCTCTGCTTTAATCTTTGCTATTTCTCTTCTTCTATTTGCTTTGGGGTTAGTTTGCTGTTCTTTCTCAAGTTCTTCCAGGTGAGTAGTTAAGTCCTCAAATTTTGCTCTTTCTTCTTTTTTTTTTTTCATGGGCAGGCACTGGCAATCGGTCTTCCTTTTTAATATAGGTATTTGGACGATAAATTTCCCTCTCAGCACAGCCTTTGCCACATCCCATAAGTTCTGACATGTTGCATTTTCATTTTCACTTGTGTCCGAATAGTTAATGCTTTCTCTAGCAATTTCTTCTTTGACCCACTGGATGTTTAAGAGTGTGTTATTTAATCTCCATATATTTGTGAAAGTTCTCATTCTTTGGTGGTTATTGATTTTCAGCTTCATTCCATTGTGATCAGAGAAAGCTCTTTGAATAATTTCAATGTTTTAAAATTTATAAAGACCTGTTTTGTGCCCTAGCATATGACCTATTTTGGAGAATGTTCCATGAGCACTAGAGAAGAATGTATATTCTGGTATTTTGAGGTGTAATGACCTATACATGTCTGTTAGGTCTAATTCATTTATCAAATTGTTTAAGTTCTCTATTTCCTTGCTGATCTCCTCTCTGCCTGTTCTATATATGGAGGAGAATGGTGTATTGAAGTCTCTTGCTATTATTGTTGAAACATCTATCGCTCCCTTCACTTTTGCCAGTAGTTGCCTCATGTACTTTGGCGCTCCTTGATTGGGAACATAAATAATTATGATTGTTGTTTCTTTTTGGTGAACTGTCCCTTTTATTAATATATAATATCCTTCTTTGTCTCTTGTGATGTCTTTACATGTAAAGTCTATTTTGTCTGATATTAGTATAGCTACTCTGCTTTCTTTTGGTTACAGCTTGCATGGAACATCTTTCTCCATCCTTTCACTTTCAATCTTCCTCTATCCTTGTGTCTAAGATAAGTTTACCTGTAAACTTGTAACTTATTAAATTCCCCTTTTCAAAAGCCATTCCAGCTCTGGTGTATCACGTTCTGGCAGCTAAAAAAAACAGATTCTGGGTCATCTCAAGATATTCACATTAATGTGATTTTCCACTTATATGTCATAGATGATATTTTAATTAGCATTGAGTGATTTATCATATAGAAAGTTAACTGCTTCTTGATAAACTTCATATAGCCTAAATTATTCCTGTATCTAATAAAATTTAATAGAAATTTTAGTAATTGGAGTGAATTTTTTTTAACAAAAGAGGCAGGGGAAACTTACATTTCTTATATATTTTTGAATTTATCCTCCCAAAATATGAGGGGATTTCTAGTTGCTCAGACATGATACTGCTTTCTTTATTGACTTTCCACCTTTTGGCAAATAGAACTGTTAGCTCTACAATAACTGCACACATTATGACTTACCAAGTTCTTTCCAGGGTTTCTCTCTAGTATTATAGCACAAATTCCGGAAGTGATAAACTGGAAAGAAAAGTCACATTTATTAATGCTCATTCATTATGTTTATATATAAATTCAAAGAATATGAGAAATCTCAAATGCTATAACATGTAGAAATTCATCCAAGTTCTTTAGTGGGACCACTGAGAAAATCATTCAGAGAATAATTCAAGGGTTCTCTATTATAGAGGTGGAGGAGACCATAAAATCCCTCCTCAAAAATGTAACCCATGCATTGGAAATGGAATCGAGGGGCACCTTGCAGTGACTGTAGGTTAAACAGAGTATCAAATTTCACTTGCTTTTTTTTTTAACAATCATAATTTATTTAGCTCATCAGGTGAATTTCTAGAAAGTATACATACTTAATGAGTTTTTACCACTAGACAATGTTACAGCTTGACGATTTCACATACAAACACATTTTCTATAATATTAAAATATCTTAATAGTAAATGCCATTAAGCAAATAAACTTCAATTTACATATTTAAATATAAGATTCATATGACTTCTATGAATAGCTTATACTGAGTCTTTCCATCATTTACTGACATTTGTTGGAAAGATGGTAGTTACAGTATATCTAAAATTTATTTTTCTCATTGGTGTAATTTTTTTGCATGCATGGAAACTTCCCGCAGTATTAAAAATGAACTATTCAGTTAGCAATAAGGGGGAAGGAAAGTTCTTTCCCCAGCAAAATGGAGCCTCTAACATGTCAATATTAAAAAGCATTTTGGAGTCAGAAGGATCTGAGTTTGAATTCTTTGCATTTTACTTTCTTTGCAATTCAATAAAAATTACTTAACATATAACTAAGCTTTGCTTCTCTCCTTGGTAAAGCTGGGATGAATATTTCCCTACCTTATTTTACTGTATCATTGTGGCAATGTTATATATAAAGCAATTTGCAGAATTATTTATGGTTAACTTGGTCCTACCATTTCCATCTAAGGCTGAGAACTAAATTTTCCAGAATTCCTTTCCTTGTATGCTTCCTGGTGACAACTGGTAAAGGGAAAAACTTGGGCAAGGTTTGGAAGGCAGAGCAGAAACCATTACTCTGAAAACGCCCACAGTGAACAGACATGAGGGGCCTCGTGTTTTTCTCCCTTTCCTCTGTCCTGTTTCCAGAGGCAACAGTGTCCAGATCTCTCCATTACCTTCCCTTTACAACCCTATAGCCAGGTACCTACAGCCTTCTTGGATTGAATGGTAACTTCCGACTTATCTACCCATGTTGATGCCTAAGTGTAGTGACTCTCTTTATCATTCTCCAGCTCCTCTCTCCACTTGTCCTCTTCCCCAGGAACTCATTCTCATACTAATATCCATATTCCCGTATAGGGAATTATAAGGGAAGCGGCTCTGCTTTCTTAACAAAACCCTGAAGCGAAACAATCACTTTACCACAGGGCCTAAAATATGGAAAAATGGAAGATATTATTGATTTGTATTTGTTTCTGCTATATGCTCCACTTCGACATATCTTACTTGGGATCCTTTTTAGATCTTTTGTCAGAATGAGTGCTTTGTCTCCCTGCTACTTATTTTAGATTTTCAACATATAGCAAGAGAAGACTCCTTCTCATCACTGTTCTGGACTCCTTCCACTTGAGGTTCTCATTCTAGAAAACCCTCCCAGAAAATCAAAACATAAAACAAAGTCAACGAAAAGGAAACATTCTCCTACTTAGGACATTTTTTTCTCTTTCAATCTCATTCTCTCTTGTACCTTTATTTTGAACTGTAATCCATTAAAGAAATCAAGGGGTATATAAACAACAATGAATTCCAAATAGTTTACAGAGTTGGATCACCAACTGTTTCAATGGGGTTAATTCCCAATTTATGTTAGGGCTCTGAAGGAAGGTTTAGGGTGGGAAGACTGGTTAATGGGATGTGGTAGGGCAAAAGGAAGACCTTGACTTCTAGTATATAACTGTTTTCTATTATTCCAATTTTCTTCATTAGACATTCATACTTCTCAGGGCATGGCTGGTGATATGCAAGAGACTACTTGGAGGTCACTTTAAATAGGTGGATCAAAGAAGACTTGAAAGAGTAATATGTAATCTAAGGCCATATGACAAGGGTGACCCATTGTCTTGAAGACTGGAGGAAAATGTTTTCTAGTTTCATTTGCCCAGAAATTCTAGTCCCCTTAACCTACTGCACTTTCTCTTATCTTTTTTTCTTCTATAGCTTTATTGTGCTGGTTTGAAAATATGTACCCCAGAAAAGCCATGCTTTAATCCTGATCCAATGTCGTGGGAGCAATACAAGTCAATACTACAGGCTGAAAGCTCTTGATTAGATTATCTCTCAGAGATGTGGCACCCCCAATTGTGGGTATTAACTTTGATTAGATGGAGATGTGACTCCACTCATTCCAGTTGGGTCTTGATTAGCTTACTAGAGTCCTTTAAAGGAGAAAATAGTTTGGAGAGGCAGCCAGAAATGATAGAAGCAACAGAAGCCTCAGAGCTGATAAAAACTTCAGAGCAGAGCTGACACCGGGAGAACAGAGACACGGATGTTTGCAGATGCTTGCAGCCCAGCAGACGTTGCCATGAGATGTTAAGCAAGCCAGACCTGGAGAGAGTGAAGGGAAGTCAAGAGAAGAGATGAAAGCCAGCTCTGGAGAAGCGAAGTGAGGAGTCTCAACAGGAACAGAGGCTGAAGGCATTGGAGCCCAGGAGAAAGGGACCAGTGTGTCTTCCCAGCTGTCAGAGGTGTTCCTGACCCATTGGAATTCCTTGAATTAAGGTAACCTCTTGTTGGTGCCTTAATTTGGACATTTCCATAGGCTTAGAACTGTAAACCTGTGGTCTAGTTTGCTAGCTGCCAGGATGCGATACACCAGAAACAGCGCGGCTTTTAAAAAGAGGAATTTATTAAGTTGCAAGTTTATAGTTCTAAAGCCGTGAAAATGTCCAAATTAAAGCACCAACAAGAGGTTACCTTCACTCAAGAAAGGCCGATGACGTTCAGGGTTTCTCTCCAAACTGGAAAGGCACGTGGCAAACATGGAGACATCTGCTAGCTTTCTCTCCAGACTTCTTGTTTCACGAAGCTCTGCTCGGGTAGTTTTCCTTCTTCATTTCCAAAGGTCTCTGGCTGCGTGGGCTTGCATGGTTCTCCTGGCTCTCACGCTTTTCCCAAAATATTTCCTCTTTTAAAGAACTCCAGTAAACTAATCAAGACCCACCTGGATGGGTGGAGTCACATCTCCCTCTAATCAAAGGTTACTACCCACAACTGGGTGTGTTCATCTCTGTGGTGATAATCTAATCAGATTTCCAACCTACAGTACTGAATAGGGATTAAAAGAAATGGCTGCCTCCACAAGATGGTTCAGGATTAAAACATGGGTTTTCTAGAGCACATATCCTTTCAAACCAGTACAACTTGTAACTTATTAAATTCCCCTTTTAAAAAGCCATGCTAGTTCTGGTATACTACATTCCAGCAGCTTGCAAACTAGAACACTTATCCTCTAAAAGCTCCATACAGGTAGTGATCTTTGTTTTATTTGGTAATATATCTCAGGCACCTAGAAGAGGGTCTGGCACATAGATGAACTTCAAGTGTATTCTTATTATAAAGAGATTTCACTGAGGATTTTCTGGGGGAAATGGAAGACAATGGCACATCACCCCCCCCCCATACTATCAGACACAGTAAAATTTTACTTTAGAAATCTTTTTGTGTCCCCCAAATTCTTATTAGACCAACAGAATTCAAAAATTTCATTTTTATTTCCCCACACAAGTTCTGTGTCTCCCTCTATTTCTCCAGCAATTACATTCTCTCATCTTGCGTGCCCCTTGTGAGTAGTTGAATAATCACCCGCCAATTTCTGTGTTACCAAAATACCCCTTGTGCATCTTAGCATTGATGCCCACTCTCAAGAAGATGTAAAAGTGGCCCTTTAATAAAGTAGACTCTTCTTATGACAGAATTATACTGATAAGAATCTAATATATATTTTGCATACTGTTATATTCCTTTCAACCAGATATAAGAATGATTTTTTGAGAGCAGGGGCTGTGCATTCTTTTATTATCCTTTTTTTTTATTTTTAAGCTTTATCACCCTTATCAAACACCCATCAGAAAGCATATCACAGTGCATATTATGTCAGTTTACAGCAAAACTGAACACGGAATTGTGTTTACAGAAAAAGTGTCCAGCCAAAAGCTATATATGACACAATCAGTTGAAGTGCAGAGTTCATACTTTTTAGATAGATAAGAAAATGGTAAATAAAAGTTCTTTGCTATTTAGCAAGAAAAACAGTAAGTTTAAAAGACTTGAATGGAGTTGTTTTTTTTTTTAAAGTGGGGAAATTATTTTGATTTTAATAATACTCCTGGTCTTCCTTGACTGTATGCCATAACACAGAAGCATAAATTTAGGGATTTGAGAAAAAAATCTTGGTATTAACACACATCTATATTAATAGTTCTGCTGAGTAATTAAGAAATCAAACTTACAAACGTTAAGACATCACCAGGAACAAAGAACCATAGTGCCAAGAAATGCCAAGACCAATATGTTATTGAAATAACTGGTAGAAATGTTACAACTATTCACCAGGTATTTTTAATGTTCTTGTAGTTATGAGGTGACGGTAAAACCAACAGGAGAGATATTCCCGGTTTAAGTGATCTCTCACATTTCCTTTGAACCACACATTCTTAACAAAACATAGCTATTAAATGTTACTGAGGAAAATAGTAGGGTTTTAATAGTCACAATCAACCCCCTCCAGTGCTGATATAGGAGACCATAAACTGTTAACATTTATTGATTATAACTGGAAGTCTGTGCATCCTTAATGTTCTATCTTTAGCACACTCTTTGGCTCAGAAGTAGTCATTAAATACTGCGAATAAAATAATAAATAGCAATCAGGGATTAGATTATTTACTCACAAATACGGCTGACCAGTATGGGTATCCTGTTAATACTGTAAGAGGAAGATAGTCATTTTGAAATGCTATGATTTGTGTGATTAATAAAGATGTCCAAATCACTGCCAGGCTGTGATGAAGCACACCAACCATTATTTGTATGGCCTGGAAGAAAAGAACATCATCATCAATTACTCACTAATATTTTCTTTGAAAGGAACACGCACCAAGAAAAAGCCATGGAGAGAAGGAAGTGATAATCTAACAGAGCTTTGGGATTCTCAACATTGAACTCAGATAAGGAACAGTTTGCAAATATAATGACTATTTACAAATATAATAAAAGTGTATTAGGGGCCCATTTATCTGTTTAGTTCAAGAGGTCATATTGCATGAGCTCTGGAACCTTGAGAGTATTGCTCTCCACCAAAGGTTCATGAGTCCTTGTGTGGTCAACAATCCTTCCCTGCAGATGCAGCTCTTCTACAGGAAAGGGGACTCTGTGTTTCTGACCCTACCTGCCCTTCTCACATCCTCCTGTACTTGGGATTTGGACTTGGATTCCTTTGGTTCTGCCTACCCCTAGGTCCATAGGAAACTACGGCTTGTATCTTAGTGCTGAGCACCTTATATAAAAAAGAGTAGAAGAAGGATAGTGAACCCTCAGGATCCTTGGCTTTCTGTAACTCTTCACAGGGACCTTGTCTCATTTGGGGTCTCAGATGATTTCTGTCCAATGAAGCCACTTTTTGAGAAATTCTGGGTCATAAGAGAGGAAAATTCTAAGCTTGCTATATAGACCCTTCTAAAATCTCATTGCAGAGCCTTACAGTTGATTTTGAATGGGTGCTTTTCAGATGTACCTCCTTCTGCAGTGAGCTACAGCTAAATGCTTCACTCTTCAGACCCCCATTTGCTCCCCACACCCAGCTCCAAAGGGGGTAAACAAAGAAGATAAACCTGAAAAAGCAGAAGATGTATTGGAGATCAGAGCCTAGCATCTTTTGCCTTACAACAATCTGTTTTTCCACACTGCCTGGGGACTCTGACATCCTTTTACTCACAGATCCTCTTAAACAGGACAACTTTAGCTTGAATTTTATGGTGGGCTTTTGTTCTGGTATGAAGTGGCTCCTTGACAGAAGTAGTCTTCTCCCTTGGAGATTACTTTGACCATCAATCAACACTAAACCATGCATTTTGTTGTACTTCTGACAACAAAAGGAGAAGGCAAGGGGGATTTGGGTGATGGGACTTTGCCCACTATTACCACGTTTCCTGCTGGGCCTGGGACCCACTGACATCCATTGAAGATTAAATTTAGTGAAGGATGCAGGAGCTTAAAAAAAAAATCAAAATAATTATAGATTCACAGCAGTTTGCAAAAACAGTACAGAGAGGTCCTGGGTACCTGAACCCAATTTCTCCCACATCTTACATAATTAGAGTACATATCAGACCTTGGAATAATGTATGAATATAGCTCTGTGCCATTTGTGTAGTCACCACCAAAATCTGGGAGAATTCTCTTTTAGGAGTTTTAAAATGATAAATTCAACTTCCTTATTAGTTACATAGCTATTCAAACAATCTATTTCATATTGGGCAAGTTATGGTAGTTTGTGCTTTTTTGGGGAAAATTGGCCTATTTTATTTAATTGTCAAATTTATGTGTGTCAAGTTGTTCGTTGTAGTCTCTTATTGAAATCTGCAGGGTATGTAGTGAAAGCTGTTGCTTCATTTCTGATATTGTTTGTGTCTTCTCTTTTTTTCAGTCTTGCTAGAGGTTTGTCAATTTTAATGATCTTTTCAAAAAATCAACTTTTTGTGTCATCAATTTTCTCTATTTCTGTTTTCAATTTTATTGATTTCTACTCTAATATTTATCTCCTCCTTCTGTTGCTTTTGATTTATTTTGCTCTTCTTTTTCTCCTTTCTTAAGGTGGGAGTTTATTTATTTGACAGTTTACTTGTTTTCTAGTGTAAGCATCTAGTGCTATCAATTTGGTATATTATATTTCCATTATCATTCAGTTGATAGAATTTTTAAAAATTTCTATTGAGTCTTCCCTTATGACTCATGAACTATTTAAAAGAGTGTTAGTTTTTAAGTGTTTGGAACTTTGTTATCTTTCACATTGATTTCTAGTTTGGTTTCTTTTTGGTCAGAGACCATATACTACATGATTTTTAATATTTTCTGAGGTTTATTTTATGGCCCAGGATATGGTCTATTTGGTTAATGTTCCACGGGCACTTGAAAAGAATATGTATTCTGCTGTTGTTGGGATGAGTGTCCTATAAATGCTGGTTGGTGGTATTGTTGATTTCTTCTACATGCTTTGTTGACTTTTTGTGTATATAAACAAAGCACATGGGAGTGCAAGGGTAGTTCAGTGGTAGAATTCTCGCCTGCCATGAGGGAGACCCAGTTCGATTTCCGGCCCATGCACTTTTCCTCAAAACAAAACAACCAAAAAATGAAACAAAAAACCAACCAACCAAAAATTCAACAGATGGTGCTGCAATAACAGGATACTCACATGGAAAAAGAATGACATGTGACCCGGCCATACAGTATACAACAAACAAACAAACAAACAAACAAGCAGAAAAAACACCACAAAAACTTATTTTTCAATTTTTGAGAGAGAGGTATTGACGTCTCCAATGATGATTGCAGATTTGCTGCTTTTGCTTTCAGTTCTAACAGTTTTTGCTTTATATGGTATGCAGCTTTGTTGTTTTGTGCATACACATTGACGATCACTACACCTTCTTGGTATATTGACCTTTTACCATTTTCACCGTATGTAATGTCTTTCTGTTCCAGATAATTTTCTTTGCATTAAAGTCTACCTTATCTGCTGTCAACATAGCTGTTCCTACTTGCTTTTGATTAACGTTTGCATGATGCATCTTTTTCTATTCTTTTACCTTCAGACTACTTATATCATATTTTAAATGAGTTTCTTATATTTAGCATGCAGTTGAGTCATATTTAAAAAAAAAACTATCCACTAGCCAATTCCTATCTTTTAATAAGTGCGTTTCCATCATTTCGTGTAATTATTAATATGATGGGGCTTAACTCTGCTTTTTTGTCTTCCTGTTTATTCCCTCTGCTTTTTATTCCCACATCCAGACAATGTTATAATACTTTGCTTTAACTGTCAAACACAATTTTAAAAACTCAAGATGAGAAGCAAAGTCTATTTAGCCATACTTGTACTCTTTCTATCATTCTTTCTTCCTGATATTCCAAGATAATATCTTTTATCATTTACTTTTTGTTGCTAGAACTTCTTTAGCCATTCTTTCAGAGTAGGTTTGTTGGTGACAGATTTTCTCAGTTTTTCTTCATCTGAGAAGTTCTTGATTTCCCTTTCATCCCTGAAGGATATTTTTGCTGGATATGGAATTCTGGTTTGAAAGTACGTTTCTTTCAACACTGAAAAATATTGAGCCACTTTATTATGGCCACCAAGGTTTCTGATGAGAAATCCCTGTCATTCCAATTATTTTTCCTCTGTAGAGGAAAATAAAGTATTGTTCCTCCATTGCTTTCCAGATTTTTCTTTTCCTTTAGTTTTCAGGTGTTTTATTATGATATATCTTGGCATGAATTTATTTGGTCTTGTGTTGTTTGGAGTTCTCTCAACATCTTAAAGCTGCAGAGTTATGCCTATTGTTAGATTGGGAAAATTTCAGCTTTTATATCTCTGAATATTTTTTCAACCCTGCCTTTTATCCTTTTCCTCCAGGCCTCCATTATCATGAATGTTAGATGTTTTGTTATGACCCCACAACTCCCCGAGTTTATGTCATTATTATTATTATTTTTAGTTTACTCTCTCTGTTGTTCAAATGGGTAATTTCTGTTTTTCTATAGTCAAGTTTACTGAGTCTCTCTTCTGTATTCTATATTCTGCATTCTGATGTTGAACCTAACCAGCGAGTTAAAAAATTTTTATTGTATTTTCCAGTTCTAAAATATCCATTTGGTTCTTTTTTATGCCCTTCATTCATTTGCTGAGACTTTCTATTTGTTCATTTGTTTGAAGCATGTTTGTAATTGCTCACTGAAACCTTTTTGGGATGCTTTCAAATCCTTGTCAAATAATTCTAACACGTGTCATCTTTATGTTGGCACCTGTTGATTGTCTTTTCTCATGCAATTGAGATTTACATGGCTCTTTGTATGATGAGTGATTATATAAATTGTATCCAGGACTTCTGGGGCATTGTGGTGTGAGACTCAGATAGTACTTAAATCTTCTGTTGCAGCTGATCTTCTCTGACTTTGTGATGGCAATGGCAAGGGGCACAACCCTGTGACTGCCAGGTTGGGGTGGAAGGGTGGATGCCCACTCAGTGTCCACTGATGGCCTATATGTATGTGTGTGTGTGTGTGTGTGTGTGTGCGCGCGAGCGTGCGCGCGCACTTATTGCTGAAGTAGGCTGGGAATTCAGGGTCTCCAGTACGCTTCTACTTGACACCACCCTGGCTGGTTGGAAGAGGGTTACCTCATTGCTATTGCACCTGTGGCCTTTACTGACACTGTAGAAGCAGGTGTAGGGGGTCATTATTGCTGGGAAGTGGTAGAAGTCCTAACTTTCCACTCAGTTTCCCCTGAGCCCACTCTGGATGCTCAGGTGATGGTGCAATCTAGGCTCCCACGTGGTCTTTGCTTAATGACATGGAAGTAGGGCCACAGTTTTCACTATGGTGTTTGGCTCGACTAAGGTGGTTATTGTCTAAGTGTTTTGCTATGCTGCCCCTTTCTTGGATCTATGGTTAGAGAGAATAAGATTTTCTTGGGGATTTTTTTTTTTTTTTTGGTCTGCACCTGGTAGTGTTTCTGGGTTGCAGGCTTCCCCAACACCCAGTATGAAATATATGAGACAAAATGAAAATTCAGGAAATTCACCCCTGAGCCATTCCTTGGGTTCTGAGGTCCCTAATTCTTCGGCCTCCTTCTCTGTACCTTTCTGAATCTTCTTATATTTGTCTAGAATTTTCAGCTGTACTTAGTGATGGCAAACTACAGTTCCTGTCCAGACATGGGACCTCAAATATTTTATTGGATGAAATGGACCCAAGGCCTTTGTGTTTTTGGATAATGGTGGATCTCACCAGAAAAACAGTAACGTGGCCAGGTTCTCAGACACACTTCAATTATTCCTACTAATACATAGACCAGGCAAGTGGACAAGAGGTCTAGGAATCCAAATCCTTAATACCATAGGATTGGGAAAGAGGAGAGGAAAGTTCGGCTTCTCTGTTTGCTTTTATGTAAGGATTTAGCATAATTTTGGCAGAGGATCACACCTTAAATAAGTGGAGGCAACAAGTGACTTGAGATACTAGGGATTTCCCTAGACCAGGCCTAAAATTATGCTGGTATGTCTCTCAACCTGGTTCCATAATCCAACAATACAGGCAGATAATGCAAAAGGATATAACCTACCAGATTTTATGGACAGTGACTGTGGGAAAGCAGCAATATTGAAGGGGGATGATGCCAAGAGCATAGTCCTATCATGACTGTGGTCTACAAAGTTCTATGGTCTTCTCTACAGTTTTCAGCCTTGCTAACTAGAATTCTACCTTCTGACCACTTCATTTAGGACCATGCCATCAACTTAACTTGAAGTAATTTATATATACCGAAAAGGATTTTCAATCTATTTCCAGACTAAGGATATATATTTTCTGGATTAATAAGTAGGTTGTGATGGTTTTGGGTTATTAAAATGTGATTATAGACTCATAATCTCTGCTTTATTTAAGTGTAGCTTGATTTACAGCTTACATATTCATGCAGTAAATTGAAAACCTCAGGTGCCACTTAAGCATTTCAGAACATTTTCATCAATTTTTTTCCTTTGAGAGATCTCATAGTAGACATAATTTAAGTATCTTCCTTTTATTGGAAATCATAACAGTATAATTTCCATTTAATCACTCAATTAGCATTCAGTTCTTACCCCCAACATTCTTGTTTCCTCTCTTATATACACACCGCTTTCTTCCATTTTCACAAAGATGCCACAGAGAAATAAGAGGATAAATGTTTTTGTTTTCTGTAGAGAAATATGGAGACAAATTAATTATTGGGGGGTATAAGGTACTTAAGAATGAGAGGGACATTTAATTCTACAGCTGTTCATTTTTTCAATCCTCTTAGGGATATTTCTACATCAAACTATTGATATTCTTATTCTAACAAAATCCAGAGGTTATCCTCTCAAATATTTGCTCCTTGGCTATCCTTAAATTATACTGTAGCAAACAGTGAGTGGTGGCTGCCCTAAACATATTAATTCCCTTTCATCTAGGAATTACCAATATCCCCACATTCCCAGGGTCAGAAAAAATTGGACTCTTGGTTGCCATAAATTGTTCTCTTACTCCTTGTTGTTTTCTTTCAAATCAAAGTCTGGTGCAGGGCTGCCTGATTAGTCAAACCTATGCCACGTGCCTGCACAAGCTGCAGGGGTGACTGGAAAATGTTATTATATATTCAACTTTGAAAATGTGGTTTCACAAGTTAAGGACTTAAACAAATGTAGGGTGAATGCTCAAGAGATATGACAATTACACCTTACAGATATCTATCATTAAAAATGTGAATAACTTTTGGGATTTCTGCATAACTCATATCAGTCTTCTTTAGCTTCCACATTTAACATCCATGAGAGTTATTCCTAGATCCTAGCTGAATGGGACCAGAGTGAGCTACTAACTCAAGCTGGGCCCATGATTTGTTCTTTCCCACGTTGTCTGGGCTGGTCTCTTCATGCGAAGGGGTACAACCTTAGGAGCAGTGTGGCACTGCCATTTGCCCACCATGTTCTATCCTCAGGGATGGCATGGTTGTGAAATTAAGTTCTGAGAGTGAGAATAGAGAGGCCTCCCAGAGAAATGTAGAGATGGAATTTTAATTTCTTTCTGAAACCTGCCTGCCTTCTTGTCCTTACAGGATGTGAACATACAAATAAATTTACAATAAATGTATCTTCAGTTTGCTAAAACTAACAAGAGATTGTTTCCATTTATTGCAACAAATCTTTTTTTTTTTTTAATCTCTCATCTGTTTCCTAATTTTCCCTCTCATGGCTTTGACAATCTATTCTCCTGAATCTCCAAAGTCTGATGATTCTTTCTTCTTCAACTTCTTATCTGAAGTCATATTTGAAGTCTTTTAAGACCTTGTTTTCAAATTCTTCACTTATGAACACTTCCTTCTAATTACACAAACCAGGAGTTCTTAAGGCATAAGTTGACCCTGAGATGGGTCTGCTGACGTTTGAAATTGAGAAAATGGGGAATTGATAGAATGGAAAGAGTCAAACAGTTCAAATCTTGCCCTTACCAGTTACAACGTGACCTTGGCCATATAGTCTAATCTTTCTACATCTGTTTCCTCATAAGTTAAAAACACGTAGGGCTGTACTTAAGAGCAAATAAGAGAGACTGATATACCACTGAAACTCAACCAGGACGAAATAGCATTGGGAACGCCTGCTCCCCTACGTCTCCAGGGATCCCTACGCTCGCTTGATCACAAGACTAGAGGGCGCAATCCTGCAGGTGGTGCCCGGAGTTCTGGACCTCCCTCCTGTGGGAGGCCAGGCAGAAGCACCTGCCCGACCTCCCCGGTGGGCACGGCCGCCTCCGTTGGCCCTACCGCCCCTCACGCGGCTCTAACGCCACGGTTGTGGTTGAGAGCACGGCGGCTGCGGGCGCTGAGCGCAGAGACCCACGCGGACACCTAGGGCGCGGAAGGGCCTGGAAGCTCTGCTGAGCCTATAGGCTCCCGAGCTGACGCAGATGCCACCTTTTCCTGGCTGCGTCAGCATCATGTTCTGTCCGCGGAGCTGGACAAACCTGGTGGGGGGAGGGTGTGTGTGTGTGTGGGGGGGGTAATTCTGTGGCTACCTCTGTAGACATCTCTCTCCATCAAGCACGTGACCTACTCGCCACATTGGCTATAGTATCACCATAAGTCTTTCTACCTTTAGTCCTCAGAAGGTGTTAGAGGTAAGAGCACTGGTCAGCACAACTTGGCACTTCTTACTCTCTTTTATTAGTTAGATGTGTGTTTGGGCAAAATATATATCTTCCCTGCTCCTTAGAGGTTTTTATTTTCTTACAATTGCTCTTTGCTTTAAATCTTTGTATTTCAATTTATATTATGGATTATTGAGTTCACTGCTCTTGTTTCCTACTGTGTCCAGCCTGTTTATAAACCCATTAAAAAGTTCTTAATTTTAATTCTTTCATTATAAAATTCTGGAATGTACATTTGATTCCATTTTTATGGATTGCAAAGATTTGCAATAGTTCTCCAATTCCCTACTTTTCCCCTCCTTGTATTTTCTATATATTACGCATGGTTATGGTAAAGTTCTTGAGGCTCATTACATATTTGGGTCATTTTTGGTCCTCCTTCAATAAATAGTCTTTTTATTTGTTAAGTCAATTGTGGGTCACTTTTCTCTACCTCTTCACATATCTAGTATTTTGCTTGTGTTTATGCAGGGCACTATGGAAGATACAGTTAGAGGCTCTGGATTTTTTTTATTTTTACCTAAAAGGTGCTAAGGTTTGTTCAAGCAGGTAATTAAATTACTGGCAGGTCACCTTGCTCCCAGGGAGATTTGATTTTAGGCTTTGTGAGAGTAGGCTTATTTCTTTTTTACACTTATTCTTAGCGTGAAGAGTTTCTGGAGTTTCAGCTGAAACCCTGGGGTGTTTATTAAGGCACATCTACTTTGGCCAGTTCCTAATTTCAACTTTTGTTTCTTCTCATGTTCTGCAAACTTGGAAATTCTCTCCTCAATCCCACCTTCTAATGATTATTCTCTGCTTGGGCTCCTAGAGTATTTCCTAGTGCAGGCATAATTTCAGAATCAGACAAATTCTTACAAGGAAATTTTATGTAGATATTTAGATTTCTTCTCTATAGTTCCCTTCTCTCTTGTCCTGGCCCACCAAATCCCAGCCACCTTCAAAGACAGAACTGACTTTTCATTAATGTTTCCTCTCCCAGTGAACATTTACTCCCAGCTTGGGTTCTTGGTTCCTGGGCTTTAGTTTCAAAAATGACCTTAGGGAGAAAGGTGGTGGTTGTGGTGGCGGGTTTGAATTTTCCTTCTTTCTAGGATTATAGCCCCACATGTTGACCAGTACATTAAAAATATTTGTTTTATATATATATATATATTTCAAGTTTTTGTAGTTGTTTACAACACACATTAAACCTGATATCAGTTAGCCTGTCATGGCTGGAACTGGAACTGAGATGACCAATTTACTATTTAAAAAATTTTCTTAGTTTTCTGCTAAAATTCTCCATTTAGTTTTTAATTTCACTGAAATTAATTGGTATTAATAATTTAATAATTATTAAAATTAATTATTGTTAATTTAAAGGACATGTCTGATAGATGCATTATCTGAATTCCCTGTAAGTTTTTTTTTTTTTTTTTTTTTGCTTTTATTCAGGTCTTGTTTTCTTGCATGCTTGGCTATTTTTGCTTGAGCCCAACAAATTGTGTATAGAAGATTGTGGAAATTGTTTGAGTCTGTGAAAAATGCCAACTTCCTGCAAAGGGGATTTTTTTTTTTTTTTGCTTCTTGTGACTAGTTCAGCTAGTACTCGCATTTCCAAATCAACCTATTCCATTATAGGACTGGAATGATTCAAAGCTGGGTTCTAGTCCATGAGGGCACTTGCTATGGCTTCTCCTCCTTCACATGAAATGAACTCAGTTTTATTATCTCAGTCCTATGAATCTGCCATGTGAAACTGTTATCTCCTTGAGATAAAAAATTGGAAAAAAAATGGCCCACCTTACTAGACTTCCCTTCTCTCCCGGATCTTGGCACTATAATTTCTTATTGAATTGATGGGTCCTTGAGATTAAAAAAAAAAAAAAAATAGAAAAGTCCAAATCTTCTAGTTGTTATTACTGGGAGGGTTTTTCTGAAACAACCTAGTGTACTTTGCTTGACAGCTCTGACAACGAATATTTGTAGTTGTGCTTTGGGACCTATGTCTTAATTGTTAAGCCCAGCTCACTACCATGGCTTTCCTCCATCTGAGAAAGGGCATAGTCAAAGGAGGATTAAATTTCTGGTCTTGCAATATCAGGAACTTCAATGTTAGGTTATTTCCATTCTGGGTCTTGCAGCTGCTAAGGATACAGATTTGCTTTCCAGAGTCTTATCCCTCAAAAGCTTTTCTTGATCATCTGACAAGAATCCCTTCAGACTCCCAGTCTCAGAAGAATTGTAACCCAGTGACAGCAGGATTATTTAGATTGTTGATCAGATCCCACTAGGGACTTGGATTTCTATACAGCCTGAATTCAGTGAAAGGTTGAAGGATGAACAGGTACAAGCCCCTGAGCCCTACCTACAGATTGCTTGAGATGACAGGTACAACTTGGAGAGAAGAGGTTCTGCAAACAGTAGGCCTCTCCTCTTTTTGATACACTTCTACTATTTTCTCCAATTACTTAAAGGAACAAAAGGCTCTTTTGAAAACAATCTGGACCTACAGCACCATGGTGGAAATGACCCTTTAGCAGCTGCCTCTGCTAAATTTAAGGATATGATTCATAAATGAGAAGAGTGTTCCCACATTATGACAACAAATTGTTCCTTTCCAGGTAATGCAAAACCACAAGTGTGTTGGAAGCTTGTCAAAATATAAGGAGTGTGTTGAAGAAAAATATAGCATGCAAATATCCAGTATACAATATTGCAAATTTTTGGTGGTCTTTCTCATTAAGATCAATTCCCCTTCTATATGGTTCCACAAGGTTCAGTTTCTGGCTATCCTATTATTTTCTCTATGAGTCCTCATCCCTATTACGTCCTCCACTATAAGCCATAATTAACTAGACTTGGGGTAGGTATCTAACTCATGTTAAGCCAATCAGATTTCTTTTTTTCAAGAATTTGTTTTATGAAGTAGAATGTTCTAATATAATGAAGCAAGATAAATTAGGACAACTCTAAGTCCCTGTTTTCTTATACACCTCTGAAAGAGTTAACAGACAACTGCAAGTCCCTAGTTTTTTTATCTAGCTCCAAAGGAACTAATGCAAACTGCAAACATCAGCTGCAAGCTTCCTGGGACAAAAATTTCCCTAAAGCCCTGAAACCTACTGTGCCAGTTTGAATCTGTTGTGTACCCCAGAAAAGCCAAGTTCTTTAATCCTCATTCAATATTGCTGGGTGGGATTTTTTTTTTTTTTATTGCTCCCATGGAGATGTGACCCATTCGATTGTGGGTGATAACTTTTGATTAGATTTTTTCCATGGAGATGTGCCTCTACCTATTTAAGAACCAACAGAGCCCACACAGCCTGAGACCTTTGGAGATGAAGAAAGAAAATGTCCCCGGGGGAGTTACATGAAACAAGAAGCCTGGAGAGAAACCTAGCAGACTTCGCTATGTGCCTTCCCAGCTGAGAGAGAAACCCTGAATGTCTTCTTGAGCCAAGGTATCTTTCCCTGGATGCCTTAATTTGAACACCTTTATAGCCTTGCCTTAATTTGGACATTTTCATGGCCTTAGAACTATAAATTTGCAACTTAATACATTCCCTTTTTAAATGCTGCTCTGTTTCTGGTATATTGCATCTGTCAGATTATAAAAACACCTTCCCAAACCATTGAGACCTCCCCAAACCATAAAAGCTTGTAAAATTCTTGGCTCAAAAACAAATTATTAGTTAATGATAGGAAGCACAGGGTCATAAAGACTGTTAACCATCTGCCCAAAGACAGATTTTAGGTATGTGACAGCAAACCATGAATTCTGCTAGCTATCTCCTCCTAGGACAAAGAAGACATCTAGTATTCAAAGGTTACTATGGAAATCTGCCATCAGTAAAACTTTCCTATAAAACAAGCTAACCCACTTCCTACAGTACATGTCCCTCCCTTGGGCATGTCTGCATTAACTTCTTTCACATGTATACTCTCATTTTTAAAAATATTTAAATTATTAAAAAAAATTTTAATTCTCTCATTTTACTACTTATTCCTACTGGCCCTCTGATTTGTCTAAATTCCTTTAGCAGTGAGACCCCTAACCTGCATAGGGGCTCAGCTGGCACCATTGTCAGCCAGGCCCTGGTTACAATAACACTTGACTTATCTCTTGAGCCAGGGATATAAAATCTCAGAGGCAGTGGCATTTCTACTTAGTAATAAAGAAAGTTCATTTTTTTCAGGAGAGAAGAAAGGAGGTGGCATTTAAAGGAAAGAAAAAAAGGAGAAATGGAGAGTAAGCTTCCTGTGTAGCATCCTTCAAATTCTCTATTTCAGTCCCTTCCTGATGCCTGTCTTCCTACCCTTTGGTTCATTAAGACATACCTTAATCTTTACAAAAATTATTTGTCTTGCTCTGAGGATTGATTTTTGTTAACACTTTTTACCAGAGAGTCATTTTTTCCTTTTCTTTTTAAAACTATTCTCTTATAGGTCTGGGAGAATTTCCATTTTACTCTCTCTCTTAAGTGCCTTAGCATTTTATCACCCAGCTACTTACCTTTGGACCGCTCTGAAATTCTTGGCATTATTATCTTTACTAATTTCCTTCAAATTACACCAGTCATCCATTTTCAAAATTTCAAGGATCAACTGGGTTACCATTCTACCT
Organism: Tamandua tetradactyla; assembly: GCF_023851605.1. Classification (NCBI taxonomy): domain Eukaryota; kingdom Metazoa; phylum Chordata; class Mammalia; order Pilosa; family Myrmecophagidae; genus Tamandua; species Tamandua tetradactyla. The sequence continues at coordinate 14,468,538 of NC_135335.1, forward strand.
GAAAGAGATAAAATGGATGCATTAGTTGGGATTCTCTAGGGAAATAGAACCAGTAAATGAACCGATGTAGCACACCCAAATGGGGAACATGCTGTCTCCAAAATCCAAAGAAGCCCACTAGATGTTGTGTTTCTGTTTGGGTTGTCAGAGGAGTCAGATGCAACAGCATATTCTTCACCTTAGAAGGGATATCGCAGCATGTTCCACGCCACTGGACATCTAGAAATCTCACTGAGGTAGAAGGCCCTTGTATTTTTGTTGGATTTATCTCCCACCATTTGACATGCAAGTGCTTTCCAATACGTCTAGAGTAGTTTCTACTTCTTGCTCACTAGGTTCAGTTGTTACTGGAAAAAGACCATGGATTTTATTGCCCAATGTGCTCAGTAACCAATTTCTGAGACACCAGAGTCTCAAAGAAAGAGTTTATTACTAGACTTGTAGTAGGAGAGCAGATGGCCTATTGGCCCAAACTCTGTCTCCCTGAACTGTGGTAATTTTGATAGTTTTATTAGAGAAAAAGATGGGCAGGGTTTAGGATAATGAACACAGTGGCCCCAGATGATATAATTAGAGATGATCTAATTATTGAGCATGCACAGATTGATTACATGCTTAGTCATAGAACGAATGTAAGGAAATGGTGGAATGAAGTATAGGTGATTTGTAGGTTAAAGTCTAAGCTACTGCATATGTTTAGGTGGGCCCATTTTGGATAGAGCCAGTCTTGGTTACCAAGATAACTTTGGACTTGGGGTGGGTTAGTTCTGGGCTGACCCAAGACCCTTCATTAATAAACATTAGGGATTGTCTTTAGTGATTACAAGACACTAAACTTGAAAAGCTGGATAAATAGGTACAAATGAAGTTAGTCACAAGGTTTTTACAATCACAGGGGCAGAATATAAAGGCTATGCAATCATTATCAGAGATCAAGGCAGCTGGATTATAATTTAGAGATTTCAAATATTTCTTTCTGTTTACTCCAATATGCCAGAAAGCAAAAAGGAATATCTATATAATGATTCAGTAATCAAAATCATCCCCTAAATTCTAATTTCTTGGTTATATAATCAACATGTTGTCATCAATAAAATGGGCAATAGGATGTCTTGTGAGAGGGACAGATGATCAAAGTCCCTACAGACTAGATTATGATATAAGGCAGGAGAGTTGGTATACCCCTTAGGTAGGACAGAAGAGTGTATTGTTAGCCTTGCCAGCTGAAAGCATACTGTTTCTGGTGGTCTTTCCTAACAGCAATTTACTATTTTGCTAGGTAGAGGCTTCTTTTGGTCCATGTTTCAGTCAATCACCTGAACAAATAATTAGAGCCTTTTGTAATCTCTCATGCTATTAACGCTGAATTTAGAATCTATGCTTAGTGGGCTCGTATCAACTAATTCAGCCTGATCTAACATTATATGCCTTTCACCATTTTTCCATATCCTTAATATCCATTCCCACACATAGTCCCCTGATTTATGCCTCTATAAATTGGGAAAATCTTGCAGTTCTTTTGGAGTGTAATGCACCTCCTCATGGGTCACACTTTGTTCCTCACCTTTTGGGACCTGTTGGAACTTCAGTTTAGTTATAGGTCTGGAAGAAAAGAGGAGTGGTGGAGGCAGGTCACAAGAAAAATTAAAAGTGTCTTGCAAGCCAACTATCTCAGGGCACTCCACTGCATTTTCATCTGATAAAATAGGATTCATCACTTCAGACAGAGGGGAGAGGGCTATTTCATCAGGGGAGATGGTTACAAGTTTATCAGGCACAACAGGGTTAATCTTTTCAGGTGGAGACTGGATAGCAGGTTCTTCAGGATAGACTGGAGGTCTGGAGGCTGGTTCCTCAGGTCAGGCCATTACAGTTTTATCTGGCAAAGACTCAGAAGAATCACCTCCATCATTATCAACCCATATGTCCACCTTACAATTTTCAGGATTCTATTTTTTTCCAATAAGTGCCCTAACTTTAATATCAGAAACCATGCAAGGTTGGAAATTTAGTTTATAATTCAGGTGCTTACACAATGAGCCTCAGTCTCGTTTTCAGAAATCTCAAGTTTTGGGCCATACAAAATAAGATTTTCTTCCAAGGCACACACTGAAATTTTCAATGCAGTGCTTAACTTGTGAATTTGAAGCCTTGAGCTCATCTCTTTCTTTCACAGCTCTATGCAGCATATTCAGGAACAACTAGCTAACATCATTATACCTTTAACTCCAAAAGACTGTTAAGGTGTCAAAAACATTCTCACCCAGAGCTCTGACTCTTATAAGCATTTTAGTAGCCTGATCTAGTGGAGATCTTTTGCATATCTCTATTGCCAACTCAAGGCATTAATTATCAGTGCCATCTTGATTACTGGAAATAGGACCATTAGTACCTTTGAATCTAATCAGATTAGAGAACCAATTCCAAAAACCCTGAAACCAATTCAGATATCTCATCCTTGAGATTTTGTTTATCAGGAACACACTCCTTTACCAAAGTTCTATTAGTCAGGGTTCTTTAGGGAAATAGAACTGAGAGGAGATATCTGTAAATATTATGGGATCTTTATAAGAATAGTCTCATATGACTGAGGGGTTGGGCAAGTCCAAATTCTATATGGCAGGCCACACAAGCTGGGAACTCTGGTGAAATTCCATGAATTCTCCAGGAGAGTCTGGCTGGCTGAAGTAGAGATTGAAATTCTCACTTCTCCTTTTAAAGCCTTCAGCTGATTGGATGAGACATTTCTTATTGATGAAGGCAGTCTCCTCAGTTGATTGTAAATGTAATCAGCCATAGATGCAATCAAATTACTCATGATTTAAATTCATTAAATGCCCTCATATTAACAATCAGGCCAATGCTTGCTTGATCAAAGAACTGGACATCATCACTTGGCCTAGTTGACACATGAACTTAACCATCATAATGGAGCATAACTGAAAGAATCAGACAGGTCAGGTTCTAAGTCTTTGTTTTGTCTTGCGACATGCCACTTAAACTTTCAGGGGCTCAGTTTCATAATCTATAAAAATCTGCTAGGAAGAAAAGTGTCTAGAGAATCTAAATCAATCAGAATGGTGACAACTGATATCACTATGGCTATCTTCGATTGGGGAGCCCTGAGAGGCTTACCCATATCAGCTGTGCTACTTGAGCAGTCATCCAGAGACATGAATGTTAGGATACTTTCAACACTATTTTAGTGAAATAACCACAATGGGTTGTAAAGTTAGTGTTACTGCTCTAAGCCTGGTATGCCAGGAGTGAGACTTTTTGCCACCCCTTCCCCCATTCTTTTATTTCCTCCTTCTAAATCTTCATGTCATTAGACATCCAACTCCATTCTTTTTTTGCAAATAAATTTCCCTAGTGCAGACTAGAGCACTTAAATGAATCCCATTTGGTTAATGATAAAAATTGGAGCCCTTTTCCAACTATAAAACTACTAGAAAAAGATAATTCTTCCATAAGCACTGATGTAGTGAATTGACTAGTGTCCTCCCCAAAATTCACTTCTACATGGAACTTCAAATATGACCTTATTTGGAAACAGAATCTCAGAAAATACAAATAATTAAGCTTAGATTAGGAAATATCAGATTAGGGTGGGCTGAAATCCAATGACTGGCATCCTTATAAGAAAACATGTGAAGACAGACAAGGGAAAAAGCTGTGTGAAGACAGAGGTTGGAGCATGCAGCTACAAAAGGAATACCAAGAATTTCCAGGAGCCACCAGAAGCTAGGAAGGAATAAGGAGGAATTATTCTCTACAGCTTTCAGAAGGAGCATGGCCTTGTCAACACCTTGGTTTTGGACTTCCAGCATCCAGGACTGTTAGGAAAATAAATTCTATTGTTCTAACCCACATAGTTTGTGGCCGTTTGTTGAAGCAGCTCTAGGAAACTTATAGATCATGTAACAAGCAGTGTTACAAGCACTTTACATATATTATTCCACTTAATTTCCTTAACACAATTATTAGGTAGGTATTATTATCTCTACTTTAAAGTTGAAGAAACTGAGACACAGAGAAGTTAAGCAATTTTCCCAAAGCCCTGCAGCTACTAAATGGTGGAGCTAGAATTCAGACACAGGTAGAATCCTTGCTCTTAGATAATACATGTATGCTTTCAAAGCAACAATAATGACACAACAAAAGAAAATAAACAAAACAACCACAAAAATCTAAAGTCTTAAATTCCATCTCTATACTTCAGCCAAAGGGAATTTTTTTTTGCATGGGCAGACACTGGGAATTGAACCCCGGTCTCCAGCATGGCAGGTGAGAACTCTGCCTGCTGAGCCACCAAGGCCCACCCCACAGAGAATTTTTAAAAGGTACATTTACATGGGTCTTTTAGATCTCCTCAGTGGGATTCTCTGTTGTTTTCTAGACACACTATAAATTCTTTAACCTGGTTTAATTACAGGAACTTTTCAGAGATTTGACTTCTACCTTCTTTTCTAGTTTTATTTCCCACATTATATTCTACCTATTCTTGACTATACAAGGACTCCACAACCATGCCATATATTTTATTTTAAAATCAATTAAATCAAGTAATGAATTATTTTGTAAGCACCTATCTTATTAATTGCTTTATCTGTAGAATCCTTTGTAATGTACAATATCATATTATGATTGCATGTTATTAGAGCTCAATTTTCTGAAAAATACTAATTGTCCTAATTAACATAGCAATAATAATAATCAAATACCTAGTAATAAATTTAACAAAAGCTAAGTAAGATCTCTACATGGAAAACTACAAAGCATTGCTGAGTAAAATTAAAGAAGCTTATTTAAATAGTGGTATACAATTTTCTTGGATGAGAGGACTCAATTCTTTTAAAATGTCATTTCTCCCCAAAATGATATATTAAATATAATCTCAAATACAATTTTATTGGAGTTTTATAGAATTAACAAGTTGTTTTTTAGTTTATATTGAAATTCAAAGTATCTAGAATGGCTAAGATAATAATAAAAGAAAAAGTTGGAAACTTACTCTTGCAGTTTTGAGATGTGTCATAAGCTATGATATTTAAGCAGGAATTTTCTAGATAGGACATAAAGACACTGGAAATAAAAGAAAAAGCTAAATCGGACTTCCTAAGATTGAAAATGTCTCATCAAAAGTTACCATTGACAAAATAAAAAGGCAAGCCACAGATTAGAAAGTATCTGCAATATGTATCTGAAAAAGGACTCATGTAAAAAATATAAAGAATTCTTACATAGTGGTTTCCAGGTGACTTTACTAAAAACTGAGACGTTGCAGCTCTCCTCCAGCAGGCTAAACAAGCACAGCATTCCCATAGCAACAGCTCTCACATAGCAACAGCATTCCAAGAGAACTAGAATGGACATTCCAAGTCCTGCAAGTACCTGGCATCTGCAGTCACTTCTGTTGTATTCTATTGGCGAAAACAAGTTCTAAGGCCAGACCAGAATTGAGGATTGGAAAAATAGACTTCACCTCTTTGTGACAGGGATTTATCCTATGACAGGGTTCAAAGGAGCATGCATATAGGGATGTGAAGGATTTGTGATCGTTCTTTCAATCTACCATTGTTATCAATTCTCTCCAGCCTGTCCTTCCTCTTGGCTTATATGCAAGCTATAGCCTCTCCTAATCTTCTTGAGAGTTAAAGTAGCAGGATGTAGTATATATTCTTGCCTATACTTCTTCATGTCTTGTTCAGTTCTTTTAATCTTCTACAATTTGGCCCAAGCTATAAACATTAGCAATCTATAATTTTCCATCTTCATAACTTACCTGATATTCTTGAATTCCCACCTAGGCACTTGCTTCTGCTTTGATTTTCATGATACTATAACTTCCTTTTTTTTTTTTTCATTTCTTTCTTATCATATAAATCTTAAAATTGTTTCCTCAGTTCTGTGCACAGCCCTTTTCACTACTTACTCAACACATTCATCCTGAGTGGTTTCATTTATTATCATGTTATTTTAAAATAATTTATTTGGATTAAATGAACAGAAGTCTGTACATAGTATGCAGCTAGGTGAATTAACCAAAATTAAAATCTGTGTAACCAGAACCTAGTTTAAGAAAAAAACTAACCATCTCATGGGAAGCCAAGTGCCACCCCTCTCCTGTCACAGCACCCACCCCTCCTTTTTTTTAACTTTTCATTTTGAAATAATTATAGATTTACAGAGGTCTCAAAAATAGTATAGAGAGGTCTCATGCATCCTTCACCCAGTATCCCCAATGCTTATGTTTTCCAGAGTTACAATATCCAAACCAGGGCTTTGACACTGATACAATATGTGTTATTTTATCAAGTATGTAGATTAATGTATAATCCCCACTGTGATCAAGATACAGAACTATTTCATCACACCCTGCTTCTAACACTTTATAGCCACACCTACTCCTCTTCTTTCCACTATTCTTAAACCCTGGCAACCACTAATCTGTTTTCCATTTCTACATGTCTGTCATTTCGAGAATGACATATAAATTGAATGATGTACTACGTGACCTATCAAAATAGGCATTTTTTTTTCTTTTAGCATAATGGCTCTGAGATCCATCCAAGTTTTTGCATTTATCAATAGATTTTGTTCCTTTTTATTGCTGAATAGTTTTCTATGGTATAGATGACCACAGTTGTTTGGCTATTCACCTTTGGAGGGACATTTTGATAGTTTCCAGTGTTTGGCTACTATAAATAAAGTTACTATGAACAATCAAGTATAAGTTGTTCTGCAGAAGTAAGTTTACATCTCTCTGGGATAAATGCCAAAAGTGCACTTGCTTTGGTAGTATGGCAAGCATATGGATTTCCAAAGTGCCTGTACCATTTTTGTATTTCCACCAGCAATGCATGAGAGATCCAGTTTTTCTTCAACTTGCCACCATTTACTACTGTACAATATATCTATATTTTATTTTAGCTCTTCTAATAGTTGTGTACTGATATATCTTTGTGGTCTTAGTTTGCACTTCCTAATGACTAGTAATGTTGAACATCTTTTTATGTGCATATTTTGACCTCTGAATATCTTTTTCACTGAAATGACTCTTCAATCTTGCTGGATTGTTTTTACTGTTGAGTTTTATGAGTCATATGCCAGATACATTGTTTGAAAATATTTTTTCCCACTCTGATTAAAAGATTCACCCTCTGAACAGGGAGGGTCATTCACAGAGCAAATGTTTTTAAAATTTGAAGTTCAATTTATCAAATTTTCCTCTATGGATTGCGCTTTCAGTGTCATGTCTAAGAACTCTTCACTTAGATTTTGGCACTGAAGATGTTTCCATTTTTTTTCTTCTAAGAATTTTATAGTTTTATATTTTTGAGTTGTTATATAAGGTGTGAGGTTTACATCAAGGTTCATTTTTTTTTTCTCTATAGGTATCTAATTGCTCTAGCATCATTTGTTGAAAGACTATCCTTTCTCCATTGAATTGCTTTTGCATCTTTTGTCAAATATCAGTTGGCCATATCCGTGTGAGTTTAATTCTGAGTTTTCTGTTTCGTTCCATTGGTCTATACGTCCATCCCTGGTCTTGATTACTGTAGCTATATAATTAATCTTGAAACCAGATAAGGTAATACCTCCTACTGATTTTTCAGTATTGTTTTACCTACTCTTATTCCTTTGCCTCTCCATTTAAGTTTTAGAATAATATTGTTTTGTATCTACAAAAAATATAGCTGGAATTTCAACTGGAATTGCATACAATCTGGGTATCAGTTTGGAAAAAATTGACGTTTTTATTATGCTAAACATGGGATCTTTCTTAGATTTTCCTTTGATTTCATTAGTGTTATATAGTCTTCAGCATTCAAATTCTATACATGTTTTGTTAGATTTGTGCCTGTTTAATTTTTTGAGCTATTTGAAATAGCATGGAATTAAAAATTTTGATTTCTATGTGTTCATTGCTAAGTAGAGGGAAATATAATTGATTTTTATACGATTTTGTATCTTCTGACTTTGATGGACTTGCACATTCATTATCTGCTTGTTCCATCAGTTACTGAGAAAAGCTTCTAAATTTTCCAGTATAATCATGGTCTATCATTTAAGTTCTTTCAACTTTTGCTTTATGTATTTTAATGATATGCAATTATGCACATACAAACTAAGAATTATATCATCATGGTGGATTAAGCCTTTTATGAAATTTTCTACCTGATCTCAGGAATGTTTCTTACTTTAATGACTACTCTAATACTAGTTTGTCTGGACTTATTTATTCTGTTTTATTCTGTTTCCTGCCTTCTTTTGGATTTATTACATATTTTTTATGAACTGTTGTTAGTTATACATTCTTTTTGTTCTTAGAGATTACAATATACAGCCTTAATTTAGTAGGTCTGTTATAAATATTATTCTGCTTTTCAATAAGGACTGTAGAACACTTTAACTCCATTTATCACTCACTTTGTGCTATTTCTGACTACTGTAAATATATTTTAATATGTCCAGAAATGGTTTTATATAGTCACTACTCATTTTTTTATTTATTCAGATATTTATCCTTTTAAAATTTTTTTTCCTTCATAAGTTTCCATCTGGAATAATTTCCCTCAGCCTAAAGAACACAGATTAAAATTTCAATTCAATGCTGATGGCTTAAATCTTAGCTCCCTTAAATCCTAAATCTTCAACAGCTTCAAACAGATTAATTTTTTTAAAAATTGGTTTTCTCTTATTTTTCTTTGTAGGAGGGTTACACTGCAAGAAGCTAGTCCTGAATTGCTGGAAATGGAAATCATCTCATTTCCATATATTTAGTTACCAAATTCATCTCTTTAACCTTTCTCCTAATCTCCAGATATGTATCTTCAGCTGCCTAATAGACATCCCATAGTTATCAAAAACTCAATTGAATTTGTCAATCCATTTTGTATCACTGAAGGTGTCATCCAATCCAGAAACTGGGGGCTTACTTTAGATTCTTTTCCTTTGTACCTCACATTTAGCCAGTCACCAAATCTAAAATTTACCCTCTCCTTTTCATTGTCTGAATAATTGTGATGGTTATCCATTATTCTCTTCCAGTCTCTAGTTGCTTTTCTCAAATTTATTCTTTCCAATACATTTCCCTCTATTTCATACTTTTCCTCAAATGTAAACCCAAGTCTAAAATTTCCTTACTTAAAACTCTTCAATGGCTCCCCACTGTCTGCAAGATATAGTTCTTATATTTTAATTGCTCATCTTTTTCATGAGCTAATTCTTCTATTTGAAACACCTATCCCCACTTTCCAACCTGCTTGGTAAACTCCTATTAATCTCCTTCTCAGAAGTCATATTCTTCATAAAACTTTATTTCCCAACAGGATCTGTCTCTTCTGGGCTACATCTATTTTTTCATACCTATGTTAATGCTTGTATCATACTGCATATTCTTGATTTATTACCAGTGTTTTTTCTCTCCCCTAGATCAAGAACTTCTTGTGGTCAGTTGCCTTATTATTCTTTAATACTCCAGGGTTTAATATATCCTTTTGGCACACAGTAGACAATTAATGTGTGTTTTTCTGAAATAAATGAACTAAGCATTGGGGGTTTTAGAAGGAAAGAAATCTTAATTTACAGTACTAGATTACAATCAATAAAACATCCTGAAAGACAGAGGAACAAAACAAATAAGCCAACAAACAAAAGAACCCTTAAAAGAGAGCTACATGCACGCACTGGCATGATTAGTGTTACTGACCCAAAGCTTTCTGAAGAAATGTTCTATATTGGAGTAGAGGGTGACTCTGAATTCAGAACAGATCACCTGGGAAATTCTCCTTATTGTGGAAAGGCAGTCTGTCTGCTTTGAAAAGCAGTTAAACAGATGATCTGAGCAAAGACAAGGAAATAAGAAGCAAGGGGAAGAAAGGCAGCAGAGACTTTCAGGGCAGTTAGGAACTTTAATGAGGCGAGGAGAAGCCAAAGATGAACACTGAAGGGACTATGAATTGGAGGCCTTGTGATTCATTCTTTGATCAGTAGAAGACAGTTCAGGTATTAAAAAACTTGGACTTTGAAACGTGCTCTTTACCTGTAGGAACAAAATTATTTAAAGCTTCCTAAGAATTCTACAAAATCACACTCTAGATATTTTTAGTACGTGCTTTAGAGAAAATTAGAAATCTTTTTTTTTGTCGATTCATATAAAAGCTTCACTATAGAGTTGACAGTTATTTAGAATACCTAGATAACAAATTCTTCCTTGTAATAATCTCACATCTAAATAGGAAAAAGCTCTCCTCTTAGAGCCCAGAAAAATATGTGCAGAAACATTTCTTGAATACCGAGGAGAAAAATCCAACTTTTTTTTGTATATTCTTTTGCACGAAATCTCTGGGCTTTGTAGCAGCTTTGTTATACATTAGGGCCTATATCAGGTATAAGCACCAGGAAAAATCTTACATTTCAGGTTTTTAAAAAGTACTCTCAGCGTCTTCTGTATGCGTTAGACTGCCTTCATTACTTGGACTCTGGAAAAAAAATTAATAAAAATTACAATTTGTAAGATATGATTGTAAGACACGATCTTATAAATCATATCATTTTCTTAAATTCATAAAGTAATAAATTAAAAAGTAATAAATAGATACTTGTTTTTTTAAAAATACAAGCAATATTGATGTTCACAGAGTAAAACAGTCTTTCACATCCCCACCTTGATTCCTATTGAATCACTTTTAACATTTGGCATATTTATATAATTTTATAATAAAAATGATGGTTTTCTTGAACATGAACAGATGCCACCATTCCAGAATTCCCCTTGCATGACATCTACCAATTATTTCCTATTCCTTCCCTCCAAAGGCAACTACTATCTTGACTTTCAGGTCACCGAGCCTTACTTCTCTTTCTAGTTTTACCAACTAAGAGTGCATACATAAATATTCTAGCTTAGCTTTACTTTTGCCTGGTTTCAAATTTCATATGAATGGTATCATAAAGTATGTATTCTTTTGAATCTGCTTAGATAATCCATGTTGTTAAGTATAGTTATAGTTCAATTGTCATGTAGAATTCTATTAGTAGAATACACATCAATCTGTTTGCCACTGACCCATTTGGGTTGTTTCTACTTCGGGGCTTTTATGAATAATTCTGCTATAACTATTTCCGTATCTTGGTACACACATGTGCACACATTTCTGTTGTGTATACACCAAGGATTAAAATTTCCGATCACAGGGTATGCACATCTTCACCTTTAGTAGTAAATATTCAAAAGGTTTTCAAAGTAGCTGCAATAACTGATACTCCTACCAGAAGTGTATGATAGATTTCTTTTGTCCATAGTTTTTGCCAACATTTGGAATTTCCAGTACTTTGAAATTCAGCCATTTTTCTAGGTACATAATAGTAGCTCAATGTAGTTTTATTTTAATGTTATTTATTATTGAACATTATGGATTTATGGTCGACATTTAAAAAATCAGTTTTTTAGATGTCTCATGTCTTTTGTATTCTCCTTTATCTCTTTTTAATTGACGAAATACTTTTTATGTACCATTTTAACTCCTTTGTTCAACTTTTGCATGCATCTTAATTTATCCCAATCTACTTCAAGTAATATCAAATTAATTCCGGTAGAATATAGCATCTTTCTTACATAGAGCTCTATTCCTTCTTTCTTCTTTTGTGCTATTTTCATATATATTACATTTAAATATGTTATATACTCATAATATAGTGCTGTCATTATTGTTTTATGTAATCCTATCTCTTTTAAAATTGTAAGAGGAGAAAATATGTATCTATAGAGCCGGGATCAGCAATCTATAGCATGTGGGCCAAACCTGGCCCACTTCTTAGCTTTATATCTAAAGTTTATTGGAACAAAGTTATGCTCATTTATTTAGGTATTGCCTATGCCTGCTTTCATGCTACAAGGCAGGGTTGAGTAGTTGTAGCAGATGGGATTAAGGTTCCTATGCAGTTCACCTCTCTAAGAGGTTATCTTGGTTTGTCTGGGTGGGCCAGTGTAACTGGTGCAGCAGTCTTTTAAGTCCACTAAGAAGAAAACACAAAGGATACATTTATGCTGTTCTATAATTACCTATACAATTACCTTTACTGGTACTTTTTAATTTTTGTGTGTATTTGAGTTCCATCTTACGTCACTTCCTTTTATTGTAAAATAACTTCCATTAGTACTTCTTAGAAGGTAGTTCTGTTAGTCACATTGTCTTTGTTCACCCATGAATGTCTTTATTTCATTCTGAAGACAGTTTTAATGGATATTGTTTTAGTTTCCTAGGCTACTCAGGAAACACCGTGAAATGGTTGTGTTAAACAACGGGTATTTATTTGTTTATGGTTTGGAGGTTAAAAGAAAGACCAAATCAAGGTGTCATTAAGTTGATGCTTTTCCCCCAAAGCCTGTGGCATTCTGGGGCTAGTGACTCTTGGTCTTTAGCTTGCAACATGGCAAGGCACAAGGTGGCCTCTTTGTTCTGAGTTTCCTTGATTTCACTTTCTTACTTCCTGTGGCAGTCTCTGTTCCTGAATTTCATTCTGCTTATAAAGGACTCCAGTGGTAGGTTGAAGACCCATTCTAATTGGGTTGGGCCATACTTTAACTGAAGTAACCTCATCATAAGATCCTACACACAATGAGTTCACAGCACTAGCATGGATTAAATTTAGGAACATGTTTGTCTGGGGTACATATAGCTTCAAACCACCGTAGATACAGACTTCTTGCTTGGCAGATTTTCTCTTATTGTACTCCTTTAATATGCCATTCTACTACCTCCTGGCCTCAACTGTTTCTGATGAGAAGTCTTCAGTTAACCCTATTATGGTTCCTTTGTATTCACAGAATAATTTTTTCTTTTTCTCCTTTCAAGATTTTCACTTTTTCACATCCACTAGATGTGGATCACTTTGTGTTTATTCTACTTGGAGAGCACTGCAACTCTTAAATGCCTAGATTATTATTTTTCATAAAATTTGGGAGGATTTTGGCCATTATTTCTTCAATTTTTTTCTGCTCCTTCCTCCTCACTTTTACATAACTCCCATTATATATATATATATAGATAGATAGATAGATAGATAGATAGACAGACTTGATGGTGCCCCAAAAGTTTTTGAGACTCTGCTAATTTTTCTTCATTTTTTTCTTTCTGTTCCTGAGACCAGATGATCTTTGTTGTTCTATCTTCTAGTTTGCTGGTTTTGTCTTCTGTCAGCTCAAATCTGTTATTGTGTCCCTCTGGTGAGTTCCCCCCCTCAGCTATAGTACTTTTCAACTCAAGAATTTTCATTCGGTCTTTTCTTATAATGTCTATCTCTATTTTACTGCTATTCTCATTTGAGGAGTCACTGTTACTCTTTCCATGTTTTTCAAACATGGTTTATTTTTGTTCTTTGAAACCCTTCTTCGTGAAGTCAATATTTTTCTTTCTCCTGACCCCACAAGACTTTTCCATGAACTATATTTTTCGAGTGAATGAATCATTCTTACCAATTTCTTTGCACATGCCATAATTTTTGTTGTTGAATCTGGAAATTTCAGATAATGTAGTAACTTGGGATTTTGATTGTCTCTCCCGCCCCACCACCAAAGTAGTTTATTGTTTTTGTTTTTTTTTGAAGTGACTTGTTTATATCATGTGGAATCCGTTTCCCTTGCATTGCGTTATCTTTGACATATCTGCTCATTTGTTCCTTTTTAAAAGATTCTTTTTTTATTTTTTAGTCTGTTTTTATTTTTAAGTCTGGCTTTCTAGGTTTCCCAAACATTCTTTGTCAGTGTAAGTGGCCAGCCAATGATTGGTTAGAGGTTGTGCTTCAAGACTTTAAGCCATTAGAACTTTCACCTTTTGTCAATATATCAGTGTAGCTTTAGAAATGCACTCAAAGTTTAGGCAGTTTAAAAGTTTGATCCCACTTTTACCCTGTGTCCTCTCATTTAGCTAGAGATGAATAGCTCATTAGGACCTCTCAAGTCCTCTTAGTGTGTACATGTGTACAATCTTCCAGACCACTATGGATACACAGGATACAGATCACTAGGGTAAGTAGGATATTATCAAGGTCCTCTTTGACTGCCTTATTCTCTGGATTTCCTTCTTAAATTTCTGGCTGGTCTGCTGGTCAATTTCTTACCCTAACTAACATTGTAATCACAGCCAGGTTATGTGTGGTATTGGCCTTTCCTGACTTTTTACCATTGAGATTATTATTGATTTTAATAAAACCCCTGGTCAGGGAACTTTATGTGCTCTGCTACAAATAAAACCAGTCCTCTTCAGCAGTGAGACTGCTGGCCCTCACAGTATGACCCACTCAAGGTGAACTTCACAAAGGAGCTGGTGGTGGTGGGAATGCATGCAGCCCAGGCTTGCTGCATACATACAAAATTCTGAATTTCAGTAGATTTTCTTCTGTGCTTCTCAACTTGTTGTTTGCATTTGGTCAATTTCCAGAGTATTTAAGTGGTTTTTGACAGTTTGGTTCAGTTTTATCATTTTTTGGGGATAAGATTTGTCTTGTCCTCACTTAGTCATTATGAAACTCTCACCCTATTCCCTATTCTTGGAACACTCTTCTCCCAGTTACTCCTGCACTTCAACTAGGATCCATATAAAGTGGTCTTCCATGACCATGCTATGTAAAATAATTTTTGCCTTATTTCCTAACTCTGTTTTATTTTTCTTCATAGTTCTTTCCACTTCCTGATATATAAATATATATACATATACATACACACACATATATATGTAAATGTATATATTTGTTTATATATACATATATGTAAATACATATATATGTAAACATATATATTTATTGTCTGTCTCTATCACTGGAATGCAAGCTTCTTGAGGGTAGAGACACTGCTGCTGTTCAGTTTTGTATCCTTACTCCTTATTACAGTGTTTTATAGTAGGTTCTCAATAAATATCTGTGAAAGAAGAATGCATATTAGCTCTACCTATTTTCAAGCTTATGAAAAGATAATCATTCTCATAAACTTCTGTTGGTATTATGAATTGTTACAGAATTTTGAGGTGCTATTAAATTGACCCTGCAATTGCATTTCTAGGCATTAAATACCTATAGAAATACTAGTTGGGCACCTAAAGATATATGGATTGGGATGTTCACTGCAGCATTGTTTATAATTTAGAAAAACTAGAAACAGACCTAAATATGCATTAATAAGCGAATTTTAAGATGATTAAGGAAAACAGTGAATCTATTAAAAATCATTGTTTAGATGTTATATAATAGAAGGTGATAAGAGTGGAGAAAAATGCAACTGGAAAAATAATATGGTCACACAATTAAAAATATAACTGTGTGTGAGTCTGTCTTTGTGTAGACTGGAGTACGTGGTTATGGAAGGGAGTATAAGAAGGGGCAATTACTTTTCACTCTACCCTTTTAAATTTTTTTTGTTAAAGTTTCACGTATTACTTTAGTAATTTTATAAATAACATAAAGAAAAAATAGAAAACTAAAGGTAATATCATATTCCACTTTTACTTGTTCTAAACATATTGTATCAATATATTTCATATCATCATAAAGTATGCTTGCTTAGAAATGAACATTTCTCAATTTGCCAGAGAGTAAGAAAAACACTTACCGAACCCATATAGATCAGGATCAAGTATACAAGTGCAATAGAAAATTCCAATGGGTAGGAAAACATTAAAACACGTGAAATTTCCCTACCAACTTTCTGAAAAAAAAAAACAAAACAGGGAAATCTTACATTATGTCTTTAATAAGTGAAAGCACATTCACCGAAGGAGCTCTTAGTATGAGAGTCAAGGAAAAGAAGGAAAATGGGAATAGAAGATAAACCTCTTTCACCATTTTATTTCCCTAGACAGTTTTTTTCCTTTGCCTTCTGCTTTGCTTTCCCCAGTTTTCATTTGAACTCATCTATAACTTCCATATTTGCTCTTCACTATTCAGCATTCTTGTCTTCCAAATCGCACATAAAAATTGCCAAAATATCATATGAAGGATGAGTAAATTCCAAAAGAGTTCAAAGAACAGCATCATACTGTTCCTCTACCCTCTGAAGACAAAAGGTAACTGATCTCTGGGACAAAGACAACAGATCCCTTCTGTTGCTACTGTAAAGATATTTTCCATTATCATATCTGATGGTTGAGTTAGGTGAATGATATTGGTGAGCATCCTGAAAATAAATGTAATTTTGGTAACGGCTGTGGATAGACAGGAATGATATTCAGATCTAGAAAGGGTAACAACATAATTCTCTCTCTTTCAATTTCTTTTCCTCCTCCTCCTTTGTTTGGTTTATTTAACATCTTTTATATGCAGGACACTATGAAGTGGGAGGAACTAGATGATGAGAATGGAATGACCTCTAGTATTTCGGCTTTACTGAGTCTATAATCAGAAGAAAAGACAGAAAGATAATATAAGGTACACATGTTACAGTGAAATATGTAAAAATGGATAAAAACATGCTCTATAATTATAAGGGACAGGAGGTTCAGTCTAAGCTATTTATGTATCAGGGAAGCTTCATAAAGAGATAGGGCCTCTGAAAGAAGAGTAGGCCTGAAAACAGTGAAGGGGGGATGCAGCATTCTAGATATCTTTAATTTCTTTTTTTTTTTTTTTTTGGCATGGGCAGGCTCCAGGAATTGAACCCGGGTCTCCAGTTTGGCAGGCGAGATTCCTGCCATTCAGCCACCGTTGCACTGGCCTCTTTAATTTTCTTTATTTGTTTCTTTGTAATCTATTTTATTCCAGAAAGAATCTGATAGCATAAGTTAAAAGTGTGATTATGAAGACATAAAATACAACCAATTATAAAGCTAAAATACCTAACAACCTATACTAGGCAGTTTCATAATGTAAGCAAAAAAAAATATGAACATCATTTTGAGATAATGATAAAACAAGTTTGGCTGCAGCATAGTGTTCATTTATGTATGAAAGTAACAGGAAAAAAGAGAAAATTGTAGAAGGTTTGAAATACCAACATAAATAATTTTGATTTGATTTTGCTAGCAGAAGCGCATAAACATACTTTTTTTAGCTGGAAAGTACTTGTGACCTCATTTTTTACAAGAATGTAAAAAGTCATTTTGTCCACATCCCTTAATATATATGGGTTGGTATTAGTCTCAGACAAACTCTCCCCTGGAACTGGCAAGATGACTCCCATAAAGGCTTAATTAGGAATATAGCAAAGAGATAGGGATAGAGTTCTTGACACATGATTTGAGCCAGCTTGAGTCAGTAAAGCCCCCTTTCCACTTAAGTCAATATGGGTTGTAGTTCCTGTCACAACCAGGAGAGCCCTACTTAATAAAAAATAAAGAATAAACAGTACTTGGTAACGTGAAATACAACAGAAAGAGGGGTTAAGGATTAAAACAAGGTTTTAAGCCTAGGAGAGTGAAAGAAGGTAGTCTAGCAGTATAGTACCTTCTGAGGTGGTGAGTAATTTCCATTTATTACCTGTTGAGCTTGAGATGACAGCAGCAAATTTAAGTAGGCGTGAAGCTGGCCTTTAGAGCAACAGGCCAGGACTTTGGGATATAGAACAGAGCAGTTAACTAAGGAATGTATTTTAGCATTTTCTCCATTTTACAGATAAGGAAATTAAGGAATAGAAAGTAAAGAAACTTGTCCAAGGAGTGGTACAGAAATAAGTACTGGTGATAGTATTTGAATAAAGGCAGTCTCACTCTGCAGGCTGTATTTTTAACCACTTTGCAACATGAGAAGCATATTTCAGAGGCATACTCTTGTGGGGATAGCTGAACCTACCTGTGAGCAATGACAACTTGATGAATTTAAGGATTTAGCCAAGTCACTAGTTTATGTTAGAAAGGTTGGCGTATGGAAAACCTTGTAAAATATTTGCCATCTTAGTAAATGTAGATATATAAATTCTATGGTACCACTGGGTAAAGATGGTATAGGGAAAGAGCTGTAGGTCTAATACACAAATTCATTTTTTGTAACTAATCACAGAAAACATAGCTGAAACTTGTGAGTTGGGAGACTGTGAAACCGATCATTAATACTGAGCTCAGATCAGATAAATACAATTTGCAATGGTTTATAATATGATTGCAAATAGCAAGTCTTGGCAATTATGCCATATTATCATAAACTGATGGCTGAAAATGAGTAAGAGCAGTAAGTTAAAACAACTTGACATATTTCTGCTCTCCCTATTCTCTGCCTTCACTTTAGTATTGAAAAGTTCTAGACTGAAACTCCAGGGCAACTGGAGAATTTTCTTACAATTTTTAGGGAAGATCTGGTACATGTTTATTTAAATCAGTATGTCATTAGTTACAGAGTCTATTTTGAGGTATATTTGCATTTTCTATCATTTCCCACTGATTTCTAGGCTTTTATATTCCATGCCTGGATACCTTCTGCTTATGGTCCCCTTTAAAATATACTGCAGGTATAGGCAGGGAGTGTGTAGGTGTAGCATAGGAGGTTTATTCCTCACCTGCAAAGATACTTCCAATTACTGAAATTTTTATTTGTTTTATTGGTCAGTGACAAAGAGAAGCTCTACTTCAACCATTCTCATTTGAAATGGAAGAGTTTTTATAAGCATTGCTAAGGTCTTTTGCAGCACAAATATTCTGTGATTCTGAATTTTTTTGGGGGGTGGGTACATGGTCTGGGAATCGAACCCGGATCTCCCGCATGGAAGGCGGGTATTCTAACCACCGGACTACCTGTGCACCCCAATTCTGAATTTTTAAAGCCAACACAATTGAAGTAAGTCCACTGTGTTATCAGCAAAGATGGTTCCATTTAGTGGAGAGGGTATTCTTAAAAAGAAATTCATTTATTTCTGTGACTGGATATTCAATTAAATGGAAACAAGGCAGGTATATGTATAGTTAGCATCTGTGGACTTAAAATTCATGTGAAAGACAGACTGCGTATGTAAAGCTCTATGTTAAACTGACAATTATTAGGTGTCTTGAACTGTATGTCAACAGCAGAATTATTCTTCTGTTTATTTGGGGAATGGTTTTATAATCCAGGATTATAGTTTTCTTTTCTTGAGTGACTCATCAGTGAACCCATGCCTAATGCCATATAAAGATATGGTTGAAGATTTGAAATTTTTCACATTTTATTATAATTGGGTAAGTCAAATATTAAAAAATTCTATTAATATTTACAAAAAAATCTTAGAATTATTATTATTATTTTTCCTATGTGGGCAGGCACCGGGAATCGAACCTGGGTCCTCTGGCATCGCAGGCAAGTATTCCTGCCTGCTGAGCCACCGTGGCCCGCCCCTTAGAATTATTTTTGAATTAAAACTTTCATTCAAGGGCTCACCACTAAATCAAAGAGTTTCCTGAGGAACATAAGCCTCATCTACTTCTGAAGGCTTCAACAACCCTGAAAAGAATCATTTTGAAATTAAGATCTTCCTACAGAAGTGGTTACTTACTGCTTGTCCATAATTCCTGTATGACAGAGATCTAAAATGAGATAATTCACTTATTGTTAGACATAATGCAACAACTGAAGCAACCATGCAAATGATGCTCAGGATCAAAGCATGTGTAATCTGAAAAGAAGACAAAGGGTAATATATTATATTCAGAATAAACCACTTTGGTTAAATAGTTTGTTTGGCTGGAAAAGAAAAGTCATCAAGTTAAAACTTTGATCTAGTTTCTAAAGTTTTAGAAATGTTTAATATGTTTGCCATTAGAGTAAAACATTTCTCTGGTTTACCTAAAACTCATTAAAGTGAAGAATAACTGAAATACAATCAGACCTATAAATATCAATTTTACCTTAGAGCTTAAAAATATTGTATTTGACAACATTCTAGGCCAACTGGAATAAAATATGGTTTAAACAAAAAGGGTTGTACTGCTAAAAAGTGATGGAAACAACACGTTATGGAAATAAAACCAAATGGGAATCAATGAGGTTTAGTCCTGAATTCTCATCATCTAGGGAAATCCATTAATATATTTGGACATCAGGTTTTTAATTTGTAAAATTATTACATTCGGCTAATTAATTTCTAAGAGTTCTTTTAGTTCTAAAATTTGTTTTTCTTCCCTATATCTTTTCACCTATACCAGGGATCTTTGTTCTAGAAAGAACCCCCTATTTTGTTACAAGACGCAATCCTTATCCCAAACTGGACAGTTCAAAAAATGAAGTTTAACAGAAGTATTATACTTACATAAAAAGACCTTTTCTAATAGAAAAGCACATACAGTGTTCAAAGAAGTTAGAACACAAAACCAAAACAAAATACCTTTACTTAAATTGAGAAACTTTTATATACAACAACCACAATTCCAACTAATATAAGCTGTTTGTCTACATTGAATTATGTGCCCCCAGATATTCACTTAATTCCTTCATTTATTTTACAGGTAGGGTAGATTCTTTCACTGCTTAGACATTCATTATGTTTTCACTAAAACTCAATGTTCAGCTTTGTGACAAATGATTTCTAGAGATACTCCAAACATTTCAACTTACCGTACGTTGATTTGGATCCCTTGCTACTTTTATTATGGAGATTCCTGAAAGGATAAACTGGATATAAAAACATTTATTTATAAATACTCATTGATAATGATTGTCTATGTAAAATGTATTTTAGCAACTCCCTCTTCTAAGTCCATTATATTTTATGACAGTAAAAGTAGAGTAACAAATTATAAAGAAATTTCCCTACTATCAGTTTTAGAGGAGGCCAGGGCAAATTTCCATCATGCAACAAAGAACTGAAAAGTGGATAGGAGGGCCATCAGTAATAGATATTTAGTAGACAGTGGACAGAATTCAGTTTATGGGATATGTCAAAGATGGCCTAAGCAGTCCTGAATCAGGAATGAAATTTGCTTATATATGTGCATGTGCTCTGAACTCATTTGATTTCTACTTCTAATGCTATCTTTCCTAATGAGATGATGCTACTGATGATAATTATGTATCCAGACAGTCCTAGAGGCTGCCGCTTCCTCCGTAGCCCTCTCAGGGGCTTCCTCCAGTCCTCATGTCATTGGTCCTAAGAGTGGGTTAAGTTTAAGTGGTTTCCTTGCTCCTTATCGTTACTTCTAACCATTCTCGCTCCTCCAGCTTTGAACCAAATGTCATCAGAGTCTACCATCCACTATCCTTCAAGGTTGAAGTCATTCACCCCTTGGCTGTTCTTCTCTTTCAAGTTGATTTTAAATTTTGCATCTCGGACTCTCTCTCTCTGATACTACTTAATCCTTGGTGATTTCAATATACACATACATGGTCGTTCCAACAGGCTGGGCTGTGGTTCTTCGAAGTTCTTTCCTTCAATGCTTTGACTCCACCTCCCTATCTTAGTGACTCACTTCCATATTTATTCTCTTGGCCTTGTCTTTGACAGTAACTAAAACACCTTCCAAATCTCAATTTCAAGTATTCCACTCTGATCACCATCTGCTGTTCTTCTAGGTCATGTCTTCTAGTGCTCCAATTCTAACTATCCTTTGATCTCATCTGGACCTATAATCTGAGACCCTTACTCCTATTGCATTCTTCCTTCCTTTGGCAGGTCAGTCATTACAAACATTCCCTTATATACATTCTCAACTCCTTTGTGCTTCTTGTTTTAACACAATTGCTTGGTTAAGCCAAAATCCTGATTAAATGTAGTTTTCCCCCTACTTTCTACCTCTACCCATGCAGCTAGCTGAACATGGAATGAGAAAAACACTCAACCACTTCGACCCGTTCTGCTATACAATCATGTTTTTGAACCCATGATCCCTTAATGCTGTCTAGAAATTAATCCATTTTCCCATAATTCATGTACTCTCACTTCTCTTAAGACAACTATTGTATATCCTCTTTCCTTTCTTCAAAACCTATCCTCTCTCCTTATCTTCACTCTGAGATAATCTTACTTCATAATACCATGAGTTATTTGAAGCCATCAAGAAGAAAATTTCTACAAGGTTCCAATATACCTCTATCTACCATCAAAATGTGTACTTTTTCTCTGTTAATCTGCTTTCCCCCATTATATACCTTGACACTATTACATTAGAGCTGGATAATTCTTTGTTGTCAGGCTGTCCTGTGCATTATAGAATGTTTAGCAGCATTCTTAGCCTCTGTTCACTAGATGCAAGTAGCACTCCCTATTCAGCTGTAAAAATCATGTTTCTGGACATTACCAAATATCCTCTGGGAGGCAAAATCACCCCCCAGTTGAGAATGAATGCTAGATATGAACTATCCATGCACTTAAGTATGACCAACCTAGTCGTGTGCTAAAATTTGTCATGTACCTGTCTCCAACAAATGCCCTGCCATTTGTCTCATATCATCAGATTACTTCTCTTGGTTCCTTTCCATTAACAGACAGGTATGATGTTATTTCTCCTAACTACCTGAAACATATAAGCAAACTCTGACTCAATTCAGTTTTCTGCCAGCTACCATCCCATTTCTTATATGACACTGCAGCAAAATTCTTGAAAGAGTTGTCTGTATTTGTCTTTATTTGCTGTCTCAAACTCCTTCTCTTTCATTGTCTCATAAGCCAATTCTATTTAGGTTTTTGCTCCAACTATTGCACTGAAATTACTTGTCAACTAGTTTTACTATTAGCTTCTATATTTGTAAGTCCATTCTAAGCCCTCATCTAACTTGATATAACAATAGAATTTTACATAGTTGTTCTTTCCCTATTCCTTGTAACACTTTCTTCATTTGGTTCCTGGGATGCCACACTCTCCAAGTTATCCTCCTGCCTTATGACTGCCTAGAAACTACAAAAGAGGCAGTGAAACATTTAGAAAATGTGTGAGCATTTCTAAATCATGTAAGAAAGCTAAGGTGGGGGGAACTTTAATTTGAGAATTAATAGTTATCATGGTTAAGATTCTTCACCTTTCACATAAGGAGGGACAGCCCAACCTACGATTGTCATTATATACTCATTCCTGTAATCATGACTTTTGGAATAGCACTGGTAAATTTAAGGTGCTCAATAAATATGTGCTGGTAAAAGGAGTTTGATTTTGAATACATTACCAACATATGATTTTTTAATATAATTCACCTGAAAACTTTGCTTGGAACCTGTTTCCTACCTTTTATTATTTGACATGACTATTATTTACTGAATTATTGAATCAATATAAACGTAGTCTACTCACAAAGACTCCCCATAAAGAACATGCTGCTTTGTAAGTTATAGGTTCATATGCCCCAAAGACTCCTTTAGTTTGTCCCATATATAAAACCAGTAGGAGATACCACATCAGAACATGGAAGAGGCCAATCATAATCTGGACAGCCTGTGAGAAGAGAATGCTATCAGTACTGACACCATGTAATTTATAACAAATTCCAATAAGTGTTAACCATAAGGAACATTTAACATCTTTGCAAAAGAAAAAAGGAAAATAGCAATGTGATTAACTGAATTTTCTGGACTGATTAGCCCAGAAAGAAGGCCCTAACCAGGAAGGACTGAAGTTTCCCAAAGAGAAATCAACCATACTTAGAGCAACACACTATTTAAAAACAGCAGCTTTGGCCAATTTTGCCCTAAGAAAGTGGGCAGTTTGAAACTACCACTGTCTGTTTTCCTACTCATCAAGTAGGTAATGGTGTGAAAGGAGAACACAGGGTGGGGCTGGGGGGTACTTGGACGAAAATAAGGTATTCATCCACTTGGATGCCAGAAGCAATATATCCAATATTGTCTTATACTTTTGGAATTTATTAAGAATAAATTACTTTTGAATCTTATAAAGGACTTTTCCAGAAGCATGCTGGGGGGTTAAGGTGGCGTGAAGTAATATCCACACAGAGCAGAACTGCATTCAAGAAGGACTTACTTGCACAAGTTCTTCCCATTGGATAGGGTTAAGATAAGGGAAATTACTACTCACCTTTAACTTGTAAGAAGATAATTATACTACCAGCAAATGTGCTTCTGAATTTATGTGTGAACTGGTACTTCATATACTGAATGGTATTTTTCTTCTTTCATATGCTGTATGGTGGGGTCACATTTCATTCTTTTTCCATGCGAGTTTCTTGTTATTGCAGCACCATTTGTTGAGCTGTTTGTTTATTTTTGTTGTTATCTTTGCTTGTTTGTTTGGGAAGTGCACGTGAATGGTAATTTTTTTTTCTATTACATGGGCAGGCACTGGGAAACGATCCCAGGTCTCCGGCATGGCAGGCGAGAACTTTGCCACTGAGCCACCATTGCCTGCCCGTGAATAGTATTTTAATTGCTCTTTAAAAATGGAAGTGGGCACATTATTTCATTTGATTTCTATAAACTCTGATAGGCAGCTATTTAATATTTTACATTTAAGAATTCTAGCTCTTTGTAAAGCAAGTCTATAAAACACATAAAGGCAACTGGATATTTTTAAAGATACATTTTAAGAGAAGACTTCTGTAAAGAAAAACTTTTTTTTTTCTTTTTTAGGTAACCACTCATAAATTCTTATAGATTTAGAATTTAAGCTTCCCTCAGCATCACATTTGGAAGAATGCTATTATTTTCAGAGGGTAATTCCCTACTACAGTGCCAAATTCATGAGTCCCTTAACTTTGGCTTCCTTATACTTGTGTCATCTGCCTGGCATTATGACAACATGGTGCTCGGCCCTGAGCAGGCACCCACTTCCTACCTCTTGTACAAGCACAACAGTATCAAGAACGTTAATTCCATGTGATTTTCCCAACTATTAAAAGAAGTGATTGAACTTGAAAAATAGTGCCCTCTTTTATGGGATTGGCAGTTATTTTACATTAAACTACGGACTATCCAAGTAACCAAAACTTTCAAAGAACTTTACAAGGAAGAAAGTGTGGAGAGGCACAAGATGGGTTTCCTTATCTTAAAAAGGTTCTTAATCTACAGCCAAGGAATGGGTTCCAGGAGGTCATAATATCCCCAAAATTGGCTGCAGAGGCTTTTCTGAATGTACAACTGTTCTGGGAAGAAGATCCAGAACTGTCGTCTTATGCCCAAAGGGGACTGTCACCCTCCAAAGAATCTTTGCTGAACAATCAGGGAGGAGATTTAGATAATGGGTCTACAACTATTCAAATCGAGTGGAAAAGTGGTCTCCCATTTAGAGGTAAAAGCCTGATCTCATGACTCCCTGATGTTTATTAGGAGAACCAGATTAAACTAACTATGATCTTAGCGCTTTTTAACTAATAGAAGGGACAAATTTACAAACATTTTATGCATAGACACCAGCACAGTAATTAAAAAGATTTGAGGTAATAAAAATTTTTTTTGACTCTTTGTTTGGATTTCTCTATTACCTTGTGTGTGTTGGTTCAGTTAGTACTCTCATATCCAAGCTCATGCTTATGAAGGGACACTAAATAAGTAAAAATTGTAGAAGACTATCAATATTAACAAAAAATAAACTTTAACTCTTTCAACTTATCCAAATACGCCCCTCTTCAGATCCAAGAATATTCCTATTTAACTAAAGTTAAAGAGAAATCTCACTTACCCCTAAAGCAAGACCATCTGCTGAAGAGATTTTTGGATTCATATATGGAGCCATAGTGTTGGCATTTCCTCTAGATGATTTTGTCTCTAACTTTTGGTGACACCATTACTAGAAAACTTCTACAAAACAACACAAAACATATCATAAGATTTCCTTAGAAGACATTAGAGAAGTTAGATTCTTTCCTTATGTTGGCAACCACCTTCCCAGGCTCAGAAGTAATAGTTTTCTTCTTTACACACCATAATTCTTTGAGACATCAATGTATACCTACCTGTCCTGAATAACAGGTTTGATAACTGAAAAGCCTCTTTCTATGACTAAAAACTATTGGTATTTTACAGATATGTCCTTTGAGTAGTAACAGTGTCTCTAGATGACAAAGTATTAAAGTATACTTAGGGAACAGTGTTAGAGATTTTCTGTAAAGTGTTCAACAATTCCTTTGCAATTTTTAATCAATTCAGGGCAATTCAAAATGCCATATTAGCATTTCCTAAAATCAAGTTCTTAAACTTACCAAAAATATGGGCTTGTGATTTTTTTCTAATCCAAAACTACTACCTAGTTCTCTCTATATCAAAGAACATTTTCTTCTGTCACACAACTTATGAAAATTGCTTTCTCACTTCTAAAGGCTTTTCCTGTTCCTTTCCTTCCCATTCCTTCATTGATCACTGGTGTTTAGATCATCTTATTTAAATTAAAATAAAAAGCTGGCAAATAATTGCACCCCCTTGGGGGCCTGTACCTCCTAATGGATCTGAAATTACATTGTTCTTCTACTATGACATGTATAAATTAATTATGTGACCTAACTGATCATAAAACTCATTTGAGCCTTGGTCTTCTCAGAAAGAAGGTTTTGACTAAATCACCTCACCTTCTTTTCACCACAAAAATTCATGCCTTGTTTATTTTAATGAGTCTCTTATGTTTCTTAAAATGATTTTCTAAATGCCTTTTAATGCTAGAAAGGATAGAGACAGAAAAAACTAGGTTAGAACACGAAAGTCAGTAATAAGAAAAAGAATGTTAGTAACTGAAGTACAAGTAGCAAGCTTTATGAATTCAAATGCCATCTTTCAAGAATACCAAAGACCTATAGGCAATCAAGATTAACTGCTCTGTCATGATGAAATAATAGCCATGGAATTATGTAATTCATATAAAATAATAAAGAAAAAATTTGCTGATTGCTATTATTTGTCATGTTTCAGATAACATGAAAATAAAAATAGTAAGCCCTTTTAAGTGAATAGATTTATTTTTTTTATATTCACAGCTAAGAGAAGTACCATGAAGTGACTTTGAGAGTGGATATTCAGTTACCACTATACTCTCCATAAGGCTCCCACCATAACCACCCCAAATGAAGTATTTAGAAAATTACTAATCAGAAAAAAAAAAAGGAATATGTTTAGTTTCCTCAGTTTGAGTGATGGAAAAAACTAAGAAATGCTACAATATATTAATCGGAATCACTGATAGTTGGAATTATTATTTTAAAAAACTTTTGCATTTGTCTACAATCCAGCTAAGCATCCCATTTTTGTAAATAAAAAAAGTTAAAAACAAAAGCAACCATATATTTTCATTTTCTGGCGATCTGACCGTAATCCTAAAGCAAGCACAGGACAAGTCCCCTAGCCTTATCTTGACCTGGCTGTCACCCACCCCACAACCTGCCTTACACAGAAATTCTGGAATAGCCACAAAGAGCTCATGCCTAGAAATCACATCTCCACCTTCAACATTTTCAGCAGGAATGCAGGCCCTTGCTAAAGTTCAACTTCTTTAGTAGGGCATGTACGGCACTTCATGAGCCGCTGCACCCCCACCCCCCACCCCCTTCCTCTTTCCCCGATTTCAGCCCTCACAGCTCCAGCAATAACCTTTGGGCAACGTCCTTTGACCCAGAAGTGTTAGAGACCCCTCCCCTCATATTCTGTATTAATTCCTTTGGTGAATTCGAACCTCTGACTTTCAGGTCTGATCCCGACTCAGGGTGAGCTCGAAGTCAAGGAATTTATCTCTGTCTATCCAGGTTCAGGCTAGCCTGGGAAAGGGCGGGCAGGTGGGTGGGGGTGGGATGGGGGGATGGGGGTGGCGGTAGGTCGATCGCAGCTGCAGAGGGAAAGAGGAGCTAAGGGGACAGGGAGGGGGTGGGGTGGGGACACCGTATTCAGTCCCTACGCCCCTTTATGCCCTCGAAACTTAAATCCCGCGAGCAAAGCGACATCGTTACCCCGCACTTTACTTGTTCAAGGTCCAAATGATCGTGTTTCACCTTCTTGGGCCCAGGTGCCCAGGTTATGGGCCGGTCACCCCGCCCCTCGGGGCGCCCTTCCAGCACCCGTCCCGGTCCTAAGGCCAGCGCCCTGGCCTCGTTGGCTACAGAGGCAGATCCCAGCCGGCGGCGCCCTCAGCACCAGATAGCCAGGTCCGGTCGGGAGGCCATCACTGAGGTGGGACCGAGGCTGGAACGCAGACGGCCCTCAAACCTCTCTCGCCGCCCAGCCTAACAATGGCAGCGACGTAATGCTTGTGCGCCTGCGCAGAAGCTCCAGGCGCCAAGGGGCGGGGGCGTGGGCGTCTGCGCAGTCGCCCTAGCGCCCTCCTGGCCACGTGTTCGGACCACCCTTCTACGACCATTTGATGGCTCTACAATCCTGCCTGTTCAGAGATTTCCCTTCCAAGTGCATTTCCTATCCACAGCTGCTGCAAAGCGACCAGGATTACTAATGAGAAAGCAGCCTCTCACTTCTCCCCACACCCCAGTGTCTGCCTCCCTAGAGAAAAATTTTGGCCACAAATGCACTTTAGAAAAGATGTGCGGTGAAAAGTGGTCATAGCCGAGTCAATGAATTACATTTTTTTTTACTTTTACATAAGTAACAAAAGAAGGAAATTAAGGAAGATAGTTGTTAGGTAGGGGGAACGGGTAAGGACGCTGCAACTGGAGCTATGGAGGCTGTGTTGCCCTTCCCAACATGGCTTCTGGGACCGCCCCTTCCGGACACCTGACTTCCGGAGAACTGCCCCTTCCGGATGTCACCTGACCCCCTTGCTTAAAAACTGCCCAAGCCATCACCCAGGTGCTGACTCACCTCCCTCCATCTTGGATTCGGTGGTCTCAGCCTAGGAGCGTGGAAATAATCCCGCCAATTTTAGGTTTCCCGGTCTACCTTCCTTCTTTCTCACCCTTTCGCCTCCTAAAGCGTCCAACAGTATTTTAACAAGACTTCAGAATGGCTTTTGGATCTACTTGCTGAGGTGGGTTTGCCTCTTATGTTATACCTGGCATTTATTGGCCATTTGATGTGGACCATAGTTTAAAATAATGTGAGGATGAGGTGTGTACAGGTGGTTAAGGAACGGGGGAAAAAAATAACGTCAGGCAGACAATATAATTATGAATGAACTGGCAAATAACTTCTGCAACTGGGGAAAATCTAACTTCGGGCAAACAAAATAATCATAAATTAACTGGCAAGTAACTGTTCTGCAACTGTATAACTTACCAAGAGGTACCTAGAAAGCAGACATTCCTGTAGCTGCTGAATGTTATGAGTGCTCATTTATACCTGGAAACTTTAAATTGGTATTATGGTGTGCAGTTTACTTATTTAGTGGGTGATGGCCAGTGAGTAAAGCGTTAGAAAGTGAGACTCAGTTTTCTTTTATAAAGAATTCCTCCTTATGCAATTATAAAATTATAATAAGAACAAGTCGTCTTATAAAGAAATTAACCCTTCTTTGGAATAGCTAAATTATGAATGTCTCAAAGCCATCAAGATCTTTTATGATTTTATAGCCTGAAAGTCAGCTCTAAATTTAATCACTTTATCTATAGCTGCCCAGTTAGTTTCCAACCTAAAAGTCTTACATTGTGGTTCCAAAGATCCCTTAGTTAAGGAAAAAAAAAAAGGGCCCATGTCCTTCTAAAGCTTGAAATTTTGTATCATTAACGGTATTCATTTTATTCTTAAGCAATACAGCGTTTTAATTCCTAACAATAGTGTTGTTCTTTTGTGATTTATCTGTCCTTGAGCCCAGAGGTACCTGATAATGTTAAGAGGTCTATGTGTTATCAAAAGAGGAACTCACTTGAACCTATCTTCACCCTCAGGTTATGGAATTAGTGGAAACAAGAATCAGTTCTAATGAGATGAAGCCCTGTTATTGCTTGTTGCCAATACTGCTGGGCTGATTTTAGTGAGAATAGTGGTATATTTTTACCTTTCATTTAAGGTTTCAATGAAAGCATCTGGAATCTTGGACAGGTTTCCACACACAGTATTCAATTTGAACACAGGCAAAAAGAGGAGAGAAAAACAAACTATGAGGCAGGCAAAATTTTTTGCCCCTTCTTAATTCCTGTGGTAATGTCTCAGATTAGTAAACCAACGTTGGTTTTCTCTATTCCTAGATCTTAGATTTGGAAATTCGAAGTTCACATCATTTTAACCTTAATCATTTAGTCCCTGTTCTAGTTTGCTAGCTGCCAAAATGCAATATCCCAGAAATGGAATGGCTTTTAAAAAGGGGAATTTATTAAGTTGTAAGCTTACAGTTTTAAGGCAGTGAAAATGTCCAAACTAAAGCAAGGCTATAGAAATGTCCAATCTAAGGCATCCAGGGAAAGATATCTTGGTTTAAGAAGGCCAGTGACATTCAGGGTTTCTCTCTCACCTGGAAAGGCATATGGTGAACATGGTGGACAAGGCAATGTCAGCTAGCTTTCTCGCCATGCTTCTTGTTTCATGATGCTCCCCTGGGGGCGTATTCTTTCTTCATCTCCAAAGGCCTCTGATTGCCTAGGCTCTCTGCTTCATGGTTTTCGTCATTCTCAAGCTTTCTCCAAAATGCCTCTTCTTTTAAAGGACTCCACTAAACTAATCAATGCCCACCTGGAATGGGTGGAGTCATATCTCCATCTAATCAAGCTAATACCCACAACTGGGCATGTCACACCTTCATGGAGATAATCTAATCAAAACCTGTAGTGCCGGGTGGGGATTAAATCTTGTTCCCACACAGATTGGATCAGGATTAAAGCATGGATTTTCTAGGGTACATAAATCCTTCCAAACTGTCCCCCCAAAACTCTCTGCATCCTTCAACAATGAAGAAGCAGCTGGGCCATGGTTTGACATCATTCTGACGACTTCTTAGTCCTTTGCTTTCTTAAATATTTCTCCACGCAGCTCATGTTATTTATTTCCTTGGACTTGGTTACCAGAGTACAAAAGTTATAAAGAAGAAATGGAACCGCCGGATACAATGCTGTCAAAACCATTATTGGGTGTCTTTCTGTTGCCTGGTGGTAGTAAGCCCTCATGAAATACTTTGTCCAAATTGCTAGGAGGAATTTCATTTTACTTACAGAGAGGAGAATACAGATGCTCCCTCTATGTAAATACCATTGTGTATAAGACACATCAATCCGTGTACACTGAGGAAACTAGGCAATTAAGTTCATTATAGAACTTTAAAATCTATGTTTTAAACTATATATATGAATGCACACACAGACAGATATACATGTATTTATATATTTATGTAAGGTATATGTGTTTTTTTTGTATACTGTATGACAGGGTCACATTTCATTATTTTTCCATGTGAATATCCTGTTATCGCAGCACCATTTGTTGAAATTTTTTGTTCAGTTTGGTTTTCTTGTTTGTTTTGCTTGCTTTTTTGTTTTCTCAGGAAGTGCATGGACCAGGAATCCATGCATTTGGATTCTTCAGTAAATAAATATGATTCTTCAATAAAAAGCTACTGATCATAATAGTCTAAAAATATTTTGCATTTCTCTTTTGTGCCGGTTAGAAAATATTATATACCCCAGAAAATGTTTTAATTCTGATTCAGTCTTGTGGAGCAGTTGTGTCTTCTAATCCTGATTCACTGTTGCAGGTGGAAACTTTTATTAGATTATGCCCCTGGAGATATGACGTGCCCAATTGTGGGTGTAATCTTTTGATTATGTAGAGATGTGACTCCACCCATTGTAGGTGGGCCTTGATTAGATTACTAGAGTCTTTAAAAGAGGAAACATTTTGGAGAAAGTACGGAAGCCTCTAGACCAACAGAGCCCACACAGCCAGAGACTTTTGGAGATGCATAAAGAAAACGCCCCTCGGGGAAGATGTTTAAAATGAGCCAGAGACCCCAGCAGATGCCAGCCATATCTTCCCAGCTGACAGAGGTATTCCTGACCCATTGGCCTTTCTTGAATCTAGGTATCTTTCCCTGGATGCCTTAGTTTGGACATTTTTATGGCCTTAAAACTGTAAACTTGCAAATTAATAAATACCCCCATTCAAATGCCATTCCATTTCTGGTATATTGCATTCTGGCAGCTTTTATAAACTAGAACACCTTTTTTGCATTACCGTGTCCATAGAACATGTGGAGTGCCTTACACGGCTTACCTTGTTTAAATCTCACAACCTAATTTTGCAAAGAGAATATTGAAGCTTGGGGGGAGGTTAAGGTCTTTCCCATGGTCACACAGTTTATAAATACTAGGATTGAGATCTGAACTTTGGTCCCCCAGCTCCGGAACCTGAACCCCATTTGCTTTCTTTGAGCCTCCTTTTGGAAGGGCCAAGACTTGTGACTAACATAGAATCACATAAAAGGATGGTTTTGGAAATCATGAATTCTAGGGATGGTTCTCAGCTCCACTGTAAACTGTCTGGCCCTGTGTACTGCACTTCACTACCCTTTGAATTAGATTTTTGTTTCTTTAATTTTTGAAAAAGTCAGATACTTTTATTTATTAGTGTTCTTTAGTGTATCAACAAAGCGATGGTAGTTTCATTTTATTATAGATGTTCAGATATTTTGCTTAATGCAGATCTATGCCTCATTGGCAACATTTAAGAGCCCAACATAAAAGCGTAATCTTTAGAATAACCAAAAGCACGGAATTATAAACAAATCTAACCTACTTCAAAGAGCTATTAGTCACCAAGATTATAGGTTTTTATCAATCCTGTCAAGTTTCAGAATGAGACTGGCTGATATAATGGGAATTCTATTGTGCCAACTATAGGAGAATTATAACGTATAACATAGATTACAGATATTTGGCACCTTCTCAAAATTTACCCAAAGAACAAAACTATTCTGTATGTAGCAATCATCTCACATTCAAATACTTGAAAAGCTTCCCTTGATTCTTTCAAGCAACAGCCCTTAACATTCCTTAGCAACTTGAACTTGATACAGCGGAGTCCTGCGCCGCTGCCAAAAAGTGAATTTGTTTTTTCATCTGTAAAATGGGGTCTTAAACTAGACAGTGTAGCATCATCAGTATATGAAGGGGCTTTTGGCCTAAAAGTCCATACCATATTTTCACATGTTGCAGTTTCCTTGGGAGAATGGGAGATGTTGTGCTGGTCTGAAAGGACCTGTGTACCCTAGAAAAGCCATGTTTTCATCCTAATCCTATTTTGTAAAGGCAGTTGTTTCTCCTAATTCCTTTGCAGTACTGTATGTTGACAACTTTATTTAAATTACCTCCATGGAGCTGTGACTCAATCAAGAGTGGGTATTAAATTTGATTAGATGGAAACGTGACTCCACCCATTTAGGTGGGTCTTGATGAGTTTACTGAAATCCGGTAGTAGAGGAAACATTTTGGAGAAAGCTGGCAATTCGGAGAGAGCAGAGAAAAACAACAGTCATGAGAAAGCCACAACAGAGAACACCACAGGACTACGAAGCAGAGGGTCTACCAGCAGTGACTTTTGGAGATGAAGAAGGAAAGTGCCTCCTGGGGAGTTGGAGACCAAACTAGCAGATGATGCTGTGTTCACCATGTGCCCCTCCAGCTGAGAGAGAAACCCTGACCATGTTTGCCATGTGCCTTTCCAGATGAGAGAGAAACCCTGAACTCATTGGCCTTTTTGAATTAAGGTATCTTTCCTTGGTTGCCTTATATTGGACATTTCTCTAGACTTGCTTTAATTGTGACATTTCCATGGCCTAAAACCTGTTAACTTTCAACTTATTAAATTCCCCCTTTGTAAAAGCCATTCTGTTTCTGGTATATTGCATTCCAGCAGCTAGCAAACTAGAACAGAAGTCATAAAAACTAAAGTCAGGTTGTGAGTGAGACTTGGACTGGACAGAGACTGGGTACCGAGATTCATCAAGGTGGAGCTGCCTCCTTAATAGATGTGTGGAGAAAGATTGAATGAAGCCAGATGAGTACTCTTGAGCTGGCAGAATTCAGTAAACAGCAATCTGTTTTTAGAAGAAAACCAGGAATTGAGAAGTAAAGAACAAGAAATTTAGGAGATAGGAGTGCACAGTTAAACATTGTTAAGTTGCTTTGTAAGAAATAGCCAGGAGAGAGGGAGTATTGCTCATTTTAAATGCAAAGTGAAAGGAGAAAGTTAGGAATCAGTCAATTGTAAGGGGAATGCAAATGTTCAAGGCCTTTTCAACCTGTCAGAATTAGAAGAACATGCTACCATGGTGGCTACTTTGCCTGTCCTCTATCTGCTAAAACATGATGGCAGTGCTCTGTAAGCCCCCACCCTCCAAAATATTTTCTGGGAGTCCCAAGAATTTTCATTTGTTCTCCAGCAGGCCTCAACAGAGCTTCAGCTGGATAGCTGGCAGCCACTTTCTCAGGCCTTGCTACTGCTTCTCTGGGGAAAGGTTGCCTTGGCCCAGCTGTTGTCTCCCAGTCCCCCCCTCCATCCCTCCCCCTAGCCCCAGAGACCTGGAGGTGTCCAAACAGTGTTGCATTTTCTTCAGTCCTTTGTTCAGAGAAGTAGCCTGATTATAACCTCTGTGCAGGTGAGAACATCCTTTCTCCATGGGGTTCAGTCCCAGTCTCTGAGGCCCATTGAGCTCTATGCTTTCTTTCCCATTTCCTGATCGTTCATCTTTAGCTCCAGATAAACTTAACTCAAAATTTCCTGCAGAATCCTTTCCCTGATGTCGGAAAGAAAGCTGTACCTTAAAGAGAATAAATGCTCACCCGATTGTGGAGGAGAAAAGAATTTATGAACAGCCTTGCAAGAATGGGCATGCAACCAAAATGTGGTGGTTGGCATGCCAAACAACAGCAGGCAACAACATTTATACCCTAAGCCTACCGTGCAAATCCCTCCCCTGTTTCCCCATTGGCTGGGGTACTCCAGAGGTTACAGCCTATCTGAGAGGTCTAACTCACAATTTTTTCCCATATAAGGAACTGGCGCCAATCCTCAAGCTTACATCAGAGGCCTCACCCTCCCCTCCTCCTTTCCTCCCTCCCAGACTATGGAACTGGTCTGGGCTGGTTTTGCAGCCTTTGTTTAGTAAGTTGCATTGTCCCCCATTCCTTGCCATTTTGTATGAAAACTAAATTTTATTCTTATACCTGATGCATATCACCTCCCAAAAATAGATGCCTAGGGGCTCTCTGCAACCCATCTTCCACCCCTCTTTCAAACTCAGGCTACCTTTGGTTAGCATCTGCTATCTGGGAAAAGAGGACAACTGAGATTGACTGATATTAGAAGGGCATGCTCTGGGAAAGTGAGATTTCAGAAATGGCGTGTAGACCAGGCATGAATCAATGATGTACATGCATTTAAAATATATTTATGGGGCGGGCCACGATGCCTCAGCAGGCAGAGTACTCACCTGCCATGTCAGAGACCTGAGTTCGGTTCCTGGTAACTGCCCATGCGAAAAAAAAATGTATATTTATGGACTCTGGAATGATAACTCATGAGCTCATGTTATTTCGTGATGAATCATTGACCTTCTCTAAAAGTCTTAGAATTTAGAATTGGAAGATATCCTACAGATCTAATAAAGATAGGTGGGAAGAGACAAAATATAGGATGCATGTGGGTAACTTTTTTCTGGCTTAATTATTTCTTTAAGAACCAAAGTCTTTGTTCTCAAATCCAAGCTTTAATAACTTGTATGTGAAAAAGATGCATCTGCACTGGCATTTTAAGACCGATTGCCTCCTCCTTTGTATTCCTCAATGAAAATATATGTAAAAGCCTGACTTTTATGTCAATAGCCTACCAAAGAGTTAGGTTACAAAGTAGTGTAATAAATATTTTTTTGAGCAAATGAATGACTAACCAAGTGTGATAGTTAATTTCAAATCAAGTGTCAACTTGATTAAGTTATGGTGTCCAGTTGTGTGGTCAAGCAAGCACTAGCCTGATTATTACTGTGAGGGTATTTCATGTATTTAAATCAATGGTCAGTTGATTGCAGCTACAGCTGATGCATCTACAGTCAACAAAGGGGACTGCTTTCAGCAATCAGAGGACTCTCCTCATCCTATTCATTGGAATCCTTAAAGCATGGAACTGAGGATATCAGCAGTCAGAATTTTAATCTCTTACTTCCCCAGCTTCTCCTGGGGAATTCAAGGTCACCATCTCATTCCCAACTTGCAGCCTACCTAAAATATTTGACTTACCAATCCCCATGGTTATGTGAGCCAGTTCCTATAATAAATCTCTTAATATTTACATATATTACACACACACACACAGACACACACACACACACACACACATATACCCGCACATATATACATATATATTTGTTCTGTTTTGTTTTTATTTTTTTGAGAACCTAGACTAATACACTGGGCTTTAAGAATATTCCACAATAGACATGCCATAGGGCCATTAAATTATAACATATTAGTAACAATATGTGAATGCTATACTGGGACATAATATTTCTCAGGTCTCAGATCACAGGTACTGTTTTAAAAAGCATAGAAGATTTCAACTTTAAAATTAAATGTATTTTGATTTTATTTTTCACAGGTATTTTACCAGGAATTCTAACACTTAGATAATGTGAGTTCTCAAGAACAGAATATTTATCTGTTTTACTTAAAGATACAGAACAGTTCCCTATACACAGTAGGCACTCAATAAATATTTGTGGAATGAGTGAATGAATGAGTATTGTTTCCAATTGGTTAAAAATAGGATTACATTGTTTTAAATGAATCCAATATATATGAATTTTATGCTTGCAGGCATTGTTGAAATTGCTAAATAGGGGGTGTGCTGGTTAGAATTTGTGAATCCAAGAAAAGCCATGTCCTTTAATTCTCATTCAACATTGCTGGCTGGAAGCTTTTTGATTATTCCCATGAAGATGTGACTCACCCAATTGTGGGTATTAACTTTTGATTAGAGGGGGATGTGACTCCACACATTCCAAGTGAGCCTTGGCTGTAATCCTTTTATTTTTTCTTAATTTTTTAATATTAATTTTTAAATTAAAAAAAATGACAAGAGACACAAACATTCTTAACATATGATCTTCCGCTCTACATATATAATCAGTAATTCACAATATCATCACATAGTTGCATATTCATCATCATGGTAATTTCTTAGAACATTTGCATCAATTCAGAAAAAGAAATGAAAAGACAACAGAAAAAGAAATAAAGCGAAAACAGAAAAAAAAGTTATACATACCATACCCTTTACCTCTCCCTTTCATTGATAACTAGCATTTCAAACTAAATTTATATTAACATTTGTTCCCTCTATTACTAATTTTTATTCCATATGTTCTACTTGTCTGTTGACAAGGTAGCTAAAGGGAGCATCAGACGCAAGGTTTTCACATTCACACATTGACTGGAATCCTTTAAAAGAGGAAACATTTAGGAAAGAGTCCTTTTTAGAGACCCACCAAAGTCCACAAATCAGAGACCTTTGGAGATGAAGAAGGAAAACACCCCTGCGAGAGCTTCATGAGATCTAGAGAGAAAGCTAGCAGATGCCGCCATGTTCACCGCATGCTTTTCCAGTTGAGAGAGAAACCCTGAATTTCATCAGCCTTTCTTGAGTGAAGGTAACCTCTTGCTGGTGCCTTAATTTGGACATTTTTATCACTGTGCTTTAACTGGGATATTTTCATGGCCTTAGAACTGTAAACTAGCAACTTAATAAATTCCCCTTTTTAAAAGCTATTCCATTTCTGGTATATTGCATTCTGGCAGCTAGCAAACTAGAACAGGGGGTCTTGTTTTTCATACTCTGAAAGCTTCAACCTACATAAATTTTTTAGGTGGTTGAAAGTCAACTCTGTTAGCATCTTTGGAGTTTTTAGCAAAAAGAAAAATAAAGGAATGAAGGAAGTGATGCTCTAAATATTGAGTTTGGGTTTTCCCAGGTGTGATCAAAAGGTTTATGGGGAGCTGAGGAGTTTTCGGGAAGCATTGAAAGTAATAATGTTCTCCTCTCCCAGAAGTAAGTGGCACAGTTCATCTGAATTTACAACAAGTTTACTTTGTTTGTTTTGGAACAAAAATCTGACTCTAACTGAGACAGTAAGAATAGTTGGACTAGCAGTTAGGAGCGTGCCCAGGACTTGGGAGCCAGAGTGTCTGGTGTCCAATGCAGGCCTCATTTGTTCACTACATGTCTTAGGGCAAGTTCTATAACCTCTTTGCTTCAGTTTTCTCATCTGAAAATGATGTTGATAATAGTACTTACATTATACTGATGTTGTGAGCATCAAATGTGTTTATATATGTAGGTGCCTGGTGCCTAGAGTGGGCTAAGTGTTTGCTATTTTCATTATTACTATTATCAAAGAAAATTGAAAAATAGAATATGCTTTATAGAAGTTTATTTTAGAAATTACCTTTGCTGGAAGTGCTTCTATTCCCTAAAGTAATGGTTATTTTAATATTGGTTTCTTTTGGATGGGTGGCTATACAGTATACTTCCCCACTAGATATTTTTCAGGCAACATTTAGTTCTTAGCCCTCGGACTATGTAATACATGCCTTCACTTTTTTTTTTTTAACTTTTTGTTATTGTATAATATAACATATATACAAAGCAAAGAAAGAAAAAAGCAATCATTTTCAAAGCACTCTTCAACAAGTAGTTACAGGACAGATCCCACAGTTTTTCATGGGCTACCGTAGCATCATCTCAGATTTTTTCTTTCTAGCTACTCCAAAATATAGGAGGCTAAGAGGAATAAATATATATTTTTTATCATCACATTTTTTCCTTTTTTTTGGTGAAAAATAACATATAGAAAAAAGCAATAAATTTCAAAGCACAGCACAACAATTAGTTGTAGAACAGATTTCAGAGTTTGGTATGGGTTACGATTCTACAATTTTCAGTTTTTACTTCTAGCTACTCTAAGATACTGGAGACAAACAGAAATATCAATGTAATGATTCAGCAATTATATTCATTTGTTAAACCCTCCCTTTTTTGTATAACTCCACCATCACCTTTGATCTGTCTCCCACTCTTTAGGGGTGTTTGGGCTATGCCCACTCTATCTTTTTCCTTTTGGAAGGGCTGTCAGTAATATGGGGTCAGGAGATGGAACTAGCTGATGTTCTGGAAATACATGCGTTCAATTTGGATTACCGGCTGAGCTTCATGGTGAAGGTTACAGTGTTCTTGACCACTCGTGTTGTTAAATACTTGGGGTCCAGATACCCCAAGAACCTAGAAACTCTGTGACTCTCACCTGACCCAACACACCTGCCTTCTGGGATGCAAAGTCCTGCTCTTCTCATCTGCCTTTTCCCCGATGTTGTAACCAGTGTAGCTGTGGATTGGCTTGAAGCAATAGTAGTGAGTGCATGTGGGGGTACTCATGCCTGCTCTTCCCCTATTTTTTCCCCTCTGTCCTCTTCAATAATTTTAGAGCTTCAAAAATGGGCAATATGTTGCTGTCTTCAAACAATATTATGCCATTGATCATCATAACCAATCTACTGAAGGAATGTATGCCAGCTATCTCAGTTTTGGCCCAATCCATCCATTCCTTTTTCCTTTGTTTCTGTACTTATCCAGTTTAGATTCTACAGTCCATCATTTAAATAATACTTTAAAAAAGGTCCTAAGCTTTCTTGCCCCTCTGGCTCTTTTTTCATCCCTTTCTAGCAAAACCTTAACCCTGGACGAAATCAATTCTGAGACCACACCTGAACAGCTGAGCCCTGCTGTAGCACTTTGTTCCCACTATACATTTGGGACCACCCCTTCAACTTCCTTTAGTACAGATTGGCAAGCCTCCTCTGTTTCTATGATCAGCTTATTCTCCATTTCCATGACTTTCCCATATCCCATTCTATTTAATATTCTAATTCTAGCAATGCCCCATATTCCCCGCCACCTTGAGTATGATCTCCCTTCCACTTTGACAGGGATGTCAGAAGCCCCCGTATTGGAACCTCCTCATGTGCTTGCTACTATTACTTCATGCCTATCAATAGCTGCACTGATAACTTGGTTCTTCCCTTTTGTTACATATGTAAACCACCCTTCTTCATTACTTAGACCAAGCTCTCCATCTGTACTTTTGATCTCTTGAAGCTTATACTGTCAATCATCCCTTCTCTCTAATATATTAAACATCTTCCTCTCACCTGGATTCTTCCTGTTGGCTTTTAAGCATGCACATTTCTTCCAGGTTGGAAAGAAAGCAAAAAAAAAAAAAAAAAAAAAAACCACAAAAAAAAAACAACAAAAAACCAAAAAAGCAACAAAATAAATATCTCTCAGTGTACCATCTTTGTCTTGCTATAGCCCCATCATAAAGGAGTTTAATGAATGTGAAAATATGTTATAAACAGGAGAGCTTTATAGATAGACAAAAGGCAAGAGGTTTGATGATATTAGTTAACCTACTGATGTGTTTGCCCCAAGGGCAATTGGGCATTTGCTCTGTGAACAGAAAGGAGGAGAGGATGAATAAAGGAACTTCAGTGATTTGGACTCCCTGCAAATCATCATTAAAAGAATTTTATCAGTGTGCTTCACAATGTTTTGTTAGACCTACAATAGTATTACTAATGGAAAACTAAAATGAACTTTAAAAAAAATTTAAAAACTTGATGCTCCTAATAGTATTTTATTGAGGAAAAAAAAAAACGTGAGCAGGAAATATTCTAACTTTAAGATGCTGCAGGGTCATTTTTCAGTCTTCTGGTTCTTCCCATTTGCAAGTGCTTTGAGAAGTAACATCCAGGAGCTAGTTTCATCAAACACAGACTTTGCAGATTAGCCATCATCGTGGACCACAGAAGCTAGCTTTATAAGATGTTTCTGCAGAGTAGTTTTACCGCATGAGATCAGACTGATGTTCCTTTTTCTTTTAATATTTAAGGTCATAAACTGGCTGGCCAACATTTCTGGGAGGAGTTGAGGAAGATGCTGGGATTAAGGGATTGGTTACGTACATAGTTGGAATAACCTGGATAGACTAGAAAGAATGAATGAAAAACAAGCAATGTTACGAAATGAAGAAAACAATTCATTTATAATGGCATGTAAAGGAATAAAATATCTAGGATTAAATTTACCCAAGGATGAGGAAGAATTGTACAATGAAAATTACAAAACATTGCTTAAAGAAATTGAAGCGGGCCTAAATAGGTAAAACGACATCTCGTGTGCATTGACCAAAAGACAGTATTATTAATGTATCAGCACTACCCAGAGTAATTTACAGGTTCAAACTTACAGCAGCCTTTTTTGAAGAAATGAAAATCCAATAATACATTCTTATGGAATCACAAGGAGTACTAAATCACCAAAAACACTTTTGAAAAAGAAGAACAAAGTTGGAGGTCTCACACTTCCTAATTTCAGGACTACTACAATGCCACCAGTAACCAAAACTATGTGGTACTGGCATAAAAATACATATATATATATATTTATCAATTGAAAAGAATTGAGAGTCCATAAAAATCCGTGGTCAACTGATTTTTTTTATTTTTAACTTTTTAAATGGTATATATGTATATATGTA
This sequence comes from Tamandua tetradactyla, assembly GCF_023851605.1. Taxonomy (NCBI): domain Eukaryota; kingdom Metazoa; phylum Chordata; class Mammalia; order Pilosa; family Myrmecophagidae; genus Tamandua; species Tamandua tetradactyla. The sequence continues at coordinate 14,509,871 of NC_135335.1, forward strand.
TGTGTGTGTGTGTGTGTGTGTGTGTGTGTGTGTGTGTGTATATGTAACATATATACAAGGGAAAGAAATAAAAAATCAATAGTTTTCAAAGCGTTCTTCAACAAGTAGTTACAGGACAGATCCCGGAGTTTGTCATGGGCTACCACACGAGCCTCATATTTTTCCTTCTGGCTGCTCCATAATATAGGAGGCTAGAGGGCTTAAATATTTTTTTATCATCATAATCGACTTTTTTTCCTTCTTTTTTTGTGAAAAAAATAACCTATATACAAAACTATAAATTTCAAAGTACAGCACCCAATTAGTTGTAGAACATATTTCAGAGTTTGACATGGGTTACAATTCCACAATTTTAGGTTTTTACTTGTAGGTGTTCTAAAATATTGAAGACTAAAAGAGATATCAGTTTAATGAATCATTAAGTTCATTGAACCAAGGTTCAATGGTTGAATCTTGAAAGCATTATACTAAGTGAAATAAGCTAGAAACAAAAGGACTACTATTGTATGATTCCATTTATATGAAATATCTAGAATAAGCAATTCATTGTGAGAAAAGTAGAGTTTATTGGGGAATGGTGGTGGTGGATAAGGAGTTATTGTTTAATGAGTTTCTGTTTTGGGTGATGAAAAAGTTTAGTAATGGATGGTGGTAAATGCTAGTTCATTGTAAAATGCAATTAATGCCACTGAATTGTATACCCAAAATGTTTAAAATGGCAAAATTTATGATACCTGTGTCAACACAATAAAAAATAAATAAGAAACGAGCAATATTGTTACTGTAGTCTTGTTTGGTACATCTTGGTCACATCAGAGTCAAGGACAAAGTGTGCTCCAGCAAGTCCACGGTGAAATTTAGCAAACATTTAAGTATGTTTTTATCCAACACGTATTCAGATTATTTTACAGAGAAGAGACCCAACTTACCCTGTTGATGTTGACATTTGCCTCATTGGCAAAATGGGCTGTAGTACAAGTTATACAGAGCTCCAAGAGAGAGAAGATTGCCAGCATGGCTGAAATTCCTTTCCCAGAAATCTGAAACCAGAAATAAGCATCTTGGAATTTTGGCTACTCGGGAGGGCCTCACAAGGCTTCAAAAAGTCATTAAGTCATCAAATGGGCTATTGTTTATACTCATCTAATTCCATGGTTGATTACTCTATCATTGTGGATGAGTACTTAAGGGGAATGTGAATTTATTTTGGATTTTCAAAAACTGCTTTTTTGTGCAAGCAGGCATTTTTATACAGAAACATAAAGGAGGTAGGTTTTTTCTTTGTGTTGGATTTCTTGTCTTTATAAAAATTTTACATGGATATTAAAAAATCAAGCAATGTAGAAAAGAAAACAATAAATTATCTCAAGTGCCATCACCCTGAAATAACTAACATTAACATTTGATGTCTGTTATTCTAGATCTCTATGTGTAGGTCTTGTACCCCTGCCACTTTGCTGAATTCATTTATTATCTAACAGTTTTTTTTATGTGTGTGTGGATTTCTGGTTTCCTATATATTAGATTGTGTTGTCTGCACATAGAAATGTTTCTTGCTTTCCAATTTGGATACCTTTTATATCCTTTTCTTGCCTAATTTGTCTGGCAAAAACTTCTAGTACAATATTGAGCTACAATTATGAAAGCAGGAATCTTTGTCTTATTTCTGTTCTTATTGGAAAGATTTAAGTCCTTCACCACTGAGTACAATGTTAGCTATGGGTTATTTTCATGGTAAGAATGTTCCCTTCTGTTCCTCCTTATTTGAGTGCTGTTATCAGGAAAGGGTGCTGGATTTTGTTGAATGCCTTTTCTGCATCTATTGAGAAAATCATGTGTTTTTTCCCCTTCATTTGATCTATGTATTGTATTAAATTGATATTCATATGTTGAGCCACCCTTTCACTTATGGGACGAATCTTGCATGTATAATTTTTCTATGTATGCCATTGGGTTCTGTTTGCTAGTATTTTAAAAGCATTTTTGCATCTATATTGATAAGAGAAATTGGTCTGTACTTTTCTTTTCTTGTGATGTTTTTTGCAAGCTTTCGTGTCAGAGTAATGCTGGCCTTACACAATAAATCATGAAAAGGCCTTTCCATTTGGATTCTTTGGAAGTGTTTGAGAAGGATGGGTATGAATTCTTCTTTAAATTTCTTGATAGAATTCACCAGTGAAGCCATCTGGTCCGGAACTTTTCTTTGTTGGAAGGTTTTTGATTATTGATTCAATCTCTGTACTTGTTATATGTTTGTTCATGTTTTCTATTTCTTCTTGAGTCAGCTTGGGTAATTGATGTATTTTTAGTTATTTTTCCGTTTCTTCTAGATTCTGTAATTTGTTGGCATACAATTTTTCATGATATTATCTTATAATCTTCTTTATTACTGTAAGGTCAATGATATCAGCATTTCCTTTCTGATTTTAGTTATTTGCAATCTAGTTGAATATTTGTCAATTTTATCAATTTTTGTAAACAACCAACTTTTTGCTTTATTCTTTCAATTTATTTTCTGTTCTTTGTTTCATTTATCTCCATTCTGATATTATTTCCTCTTTTATGCTAACTTTGGGTTAACTATGTTCTTGTTTTACTTGTTCCTCAGATGTAAATTAGGTTATCAATTTGAGTTCTCTCCTCTTTTTAAATATAGGCATCATAGCTGTAAATATCTCTGCAAGTACTGCCTTTGTTGTATCCCATAAGTTTTGGTAAGTTGTGTCTTTGTTTTCATTTGTCTCTAAGTCTTCTTTAATTTCTTCTTCTTTTTTTTTTAACCCATTGGTTGTTTGAGAGTGTGCTGTTCAATTTCCACATATTTGTAAATTTTCCATTCTTTTACTATGATTGTTTTCTTTTTATTCCATTTTGGTCAGAAGTTACTTTTTATTATTTTGATATTTTTATTTAGAATTCTTTTGTGCCCTAACGTATGATCTATCCTAGACAACTGATCATGTGCACAAAAGATTGTTGTTGGGTGAAGTGTTCTATATATGTCAGTTAGATCTAGTTGGTTTACAGTGCTTTTCTGGTCCTCTATTTCCTTACTGATCTTCTGTTTACAAGTTCTGTCCACTGTGGAAAGTGGTGTACTAAAATCCCCAACTGTTAGTGTAGAAATGTTTATTTTTCCCTTTAGTTCTTTGAGTATCTGCTTCATGTGTCTTGGTGCTGTGCTTTTAGGAGCATATAAGTTTATAATTAAATCCTTTTGTTAAATTGACCCTTTATTGATATATATCTTTCTTTGTCTCTTGAAACAGTTTTTGACTTAAAGTCTATTTTGTTTGATATTAGTATAGCCATCCCATTTTCTACTGATCACACTATTTGCATGAAATAATATTTCTGTGCATTCACTTTCAATCAAATTCTTCTGTGTGTCTAATGTGGGTCTCCTGTAAATAGCATATTGATGGGTCATGCTTCTTTATACATTCGGTCAATCTTAGCCTTTCGACCGGAATGTTTAATCCATTTGTATTGAAGGAAATTATTGAAGGGCAGGATTTACTACTGCTGTTTTGGTAATTGTTTTGGGTTGGTCTTATACATTTTTGTCCCTCCTTTCCTCCATTACTCCTGTCCCTTTTGTTACGACCTTTGGAATGAGTCATTTGAATCACTTATCCATTCCTTTTCTGGAACTTTAAAAATATTTTCTTTGTGATCGCTGTGGTTATTGCATTTAAGATACTAAATCTATTACAATTTATGTTTGCATTGATTCCAATATGACTTCAGTAGCTTACACTACACAGCACCTTTATCTTTCCATCCATCCCTTTTATGTTCTTTATGCCAAAAATTACATCTTTGTGCATTGTGTGTGTAGTCATAAAGATTACACTTGTGTTCTATGCATTTGAATTTTCAGTCTTATTATAAGCAAAACACAGCATTGCAAATTAAAAATGAAATAATGCTGCCATATATATCTACCCCTATTGTTATTTACACTGGAGATCTTTATTTTTTTCTTCCAACATTAAGATGCTGTCTGTTGCCCTTTTCTTTCAACATGGAAGACTCTCTTTAGCATTTTATTTAAGCAGAACTAGTGGTAATGAACTCCTCAGTTTTTGTTTGTACAGAAATGACTTAATTTCTCTTTCATTTTTGAGGGACTTTACATAACAGAGTATGTTATTCTCTGGTAACAATTTTTTTTCCAGTGTTTTAAATATGTCCACCCACTGCCTTCCGATCTCTGTAATTTCTCTTGAGAATTCAGATGATAATCTTATTAAGGATCTCTTACTTGCAACCTTTTACTTCTCTCTTGCTGTTTTTAAGATTTTGTCATTGTCCTTGTTGGACTGTTTGATGATAATGTGCCATTGTAAATCTGTTTGGGTTCATTCTGCTTGGAATTTGATAAACTTAGATTGGTTTATCAATTTTCAAAATCTTCAGGTCTGAAAAGGTTTCTGCCATTATTTCTTCAATTTTTTTTTTTTTTTTTTTTTTGCCTTTTCTCTCTTACTTCTTCTGGGACTCCCATATACATATATTGGTATGCTTGATGGTGTTCCACAGATTCCTTAGGTTCAGTTTATTTTTTTCATTCTGTTCCTTAACTTGGATGATTTCAGTTCTTTTGTCCCTTTTAGTTCATTGATCCTTTCTTCTGTCTCCTCGACTCTACTCTTGAACCCCTCTGTTGAATTTTTTACTGCAGTTATTGTACCTTTGAATTCCAGAATTTCCATTTTGTTCATCTTTATGATTTCTTTCTCCTTATCGAAATTATCATTTTATTTATTGCTTTCCCAATTTTCTTTAGTTGTTTGTTCCTCTCCCCCTTGCTATCTGCATTCTGGCCCCAGACCATCTGTTTCCTCCTGAGATACTGGTCACAGACAATGCACCGCCCATTAATGATAATGATTGGATGATTCTATTTTAAGAATGTAGGCATGTTCATTTTGTAATTTCTTCATTCTTTGGGTTTCACTAATAAAAACCAAACATCCTTGTACCTGTCATTTTCCCCTCATTCCATTGTAACTCCAAAATAAAAAAGCTACTTAACAATTTGGCAGTCTTAATTAAATAGAATTTAAAATTTGGGAAATAATTTCTGGGTATTATTAGGGGTCTTGGAAGCCTGCACAAAACCCTATCATTTCTGTGTTTAACAGTAGCATGGGCCAAGAAAGGGCAACCTTTCCACCCTAGGCCATCTGTAGAGGTAACTCTCACTTTATTCTATAGTTTCATAGACTAAATGACTGGGGTGGGGCTGGAGTAGAAGCAGAGATTTTCCACTAGAACTGCTGTATAGTAGTAAGAGATAAAAAATAGAATCACTCCATTAGAGTGGAAAGAGAGGAGGCTTCTGTAGATTATAGGATGCTTACCACTGCCCAGAAGTCTTGGCCAGCTACCCCATTGATGCTCATGTCCAGCAGCAATAGGATCACTCCAATGAAGGCGAAGATAGCACTAACAATATTCATTGCCAGGCTGCCTTTTATCTAATGGAGACAACAGGAAAAATAAATCATATATAAGATAAGTGAAATCAAATGAAATAAGAATCAAAGCTAATGATTCTTAATCCTTGAAAGTTTGAAAAAAGTTGAAGTCAAAATGGTCTTGTTTTTTTTTTTTCATCTGCTCTTCTGAGTAGCTGCCATGAAACTACTTTGCAATTTTTTTGCCCCCCCCCCCCTTTTTTGGGCCCATTTTTAAATTGGGTTGTTTGTCCTTTTGTTGTTGAGTTGAAGAATTTCTTTATATATTCTGGATACGAAACCATTATCTGATATGTGGTTTCCAACTGTTGTCTCCCATTGCATAAGCTACCTTTCTACTTTCCTGACAAAGTTCTTTGATGCACAAAAGTTTTTAATTTTTGAGGAGATACCAATAATCTGTTTCTTTTTCAAATGTTCATGCTTTAGGTGTAGATTTAGGAAATAACCTCCTATTATAAGATTTATAAGATATTTCCCTATATTTCCTTCTAAAAGTTTTATGGTCTTAGCTCTGACATTTAGGTCTTTGATCCATTTTGAGTTAATGTTTGTAAAGTGTGTGAGATATGGATCCTCTTTCATTCTTTTGCATATGGGTGTCCAGTTCTCCAAGCACCATTTATTGAAGAAGCTGCTCTATCCCAGGTGGGTTGGCTTGACAGCCTTATCAAAGATCAATTTTCCATAGATGAGAGGGTCTATTTCTGAACTCAATTAAATTCCACTGGTTAGTATATCTATCTTTATGCTGTTTTGACCACTGTTGCTTTGTAATATATTTTAAAGTCAGGTAGTGTGAGACCTCCTACTTCATTTTTCTTTCTCAATATATTTTTAGCTATTTGGGATACGCTTCCCTTCCACATAAATTTGCTAATTGGTTTTTCTACTTTTGCAAAGTAAGTTTTTGGGATTTTAATTGGTATTGCATTGAATCTATAAATGGATTTGGGTGGAATTGACATCTTAACTATATTTAGTCTTCCAATTCATAAACATGGTATGACCTTCCATTTATTTAGGTCTTCCATGATTTCTTTTAGCAATTTCTTGTAGTTTTCTGTGTATAGGTCTTTTGTATCCTTCGTTAAATTTATTCCTAAATATTTGAGTATTTTAGTTGCTGTTGTAAATGGAATTTTTTTTCTTGAGTTCCTCCTCAGATTGCTCATCACTAGTGTATAGAATAGTATTCATCACTATTGATTTTTGGGTATTGATTTTTATTTTAATCATGAAGCATCTTTATTAGTAGAACAAGATCCCTAGGGGACATGCTAGATAATTCATATTGGCAAACTTATTCAATGAAAATCATGAGAGATAATTTATTCATAGAACATTTGTTGTATTTGAAACTCTTATGGTCATAAATGAAAGAAAACCTAAGTAAGCACTCATTTCCAGGTAGTGTTAACATTTTTCCACTGAGGAGGCAACCTTCTGAAGGTAAAATAGGTAAACTCTCAGCTGGCTTTCACATCAGAAAACTCAGACTAGAAAATAGTACAATTGTAGGTACCCAATTCAGCAAAGAATCCAGAATTTTGAAAAAGCCTTATGATTGAAAATATGTAGTTAAGCAATGTAGGATTGTGAAATCATCTAAGGATATTGAATGAAGAATTTTGTAAGAATGTGAAATGAGATTCAGCTCAACAGATTAGTAATCACACATATGGAAGCAACAAAAGGTGTTGCTGAAAAATCTGAGTTGGCAAAGTGTGGTGACAGTGGGCATCCCTGTCTTGTTCTTGATCTTAGAGGATAAATTTTCAATCTTTCCCCATTGAGGATGGTGTTCATATATTCCCTTTATTATGTTAAAGAAGTTCCCTTCTATTCCTTCCTTTGAAGTATTTTCTTCAAGAAAGGATGTTGAATTTTGTCAAATGCCTTTTCTGCATCAATCAAGATGATCATGTGGTTTTTCTGTTTTGATTTATTGATATGGTATATTAATTGATTTTCTTGGGTTGAACCAGCCTTGCATATGGAAAATATCTCACTTGGTCATGTGTATGATTCTTTTAAGGTGCTGTTGAATTCAGTTTTCAAATTTTGTTGAAGATTTTTGCATCTATGTTCATTAAAGAGATTGGTCTGTGATTTTCTTTTCTTACTGTATCTTTGTCTGGCTTTGGTTTTAGGATGATTTTGGCCTTTCACTACTCTGCATTTTGGATTATTGATCATAATCCAAAGTAGAAGCTCATCTATAATACTTGTTTAAAATAGCCCTGTACACAATAACAACTATACTCCTTTTTTTCAAAAGTGATAAAATAGCAACCATATTTTTAAGGAGCATTTTTCTGAGATAAGCACTGTGCTAAATTATTTAAATACATTATCTCATTTACCTCTTATAGCTTCCACAGGGAGGTTAGTACCATAGCATCCAGTTTCATAAATGGGAAAGGACATACCTGCAGATTTTTTTGCCGGTCAATTTAGGAATTAGTGAAAACCCTGAAATCTTTCCAGGAACCGGGTCAGAGCCCCAGATTTAGGAGGAGGCACTCTTCAGGCCTTTGTGGGTAGGTGCACAAAACTCTCCCCAATTTCCACAGAAAGATTTTGACATATACCAGAATAATTGTGGAACTCAGGTCTCTGGGGACTTCCTAGGGATGGCACAGGTAGGGTTCTTTATAATATGTTACTTCTTCCAGATGTTATCCAGGATGCTGAGGGGCTCTAAAAAGCTCCTAGAAAAATTGATTTAGCTATGGTTTCAGTCGCTGTCTTTTCCAAATGGACAAATTCTGTGATTGGACAACCTCAGTTACAGGGAAGAATCCGCAAATGATGCAGAATAAGGATATTTTATTTTGTTTATGGATTACAGTGGGAGTGGTTAATCATGATTAGCCAGATTCTATTTTCTTTTCTTTTTCTTTTTTTGGGAGAGCCTGAGCAACACGACTCTATGTTCCCATTATCCCATTCTTTCCTCTTTTGCTGGATTAAGTAGAAAAATAGTCTTGAAACCACCTCTGCTTTAGTCGGCTCTAGTTGTTGATGGATCATTTTCTTTCTCCTGGTTCAGAAATAGACCAGGAAATTGCAGAAGGTGGGGTTCTATAACTGAGAATTTTAAGCCCTGCCTCAGTGATTATTTTATTAGTTCCTACATGCCGAGCTAAGTGTTTTTAATGGTGATTTAAATATTGTAAAACCATAACTCAATCTAAATAAGCATAGGAGATAGACAGAAATAGAAGCATAAAAATGCACGACAGAGGGGGTGTAATAGTAGCTCAGTGGTAGAATTCTAGCCTGCCAGGCAGGAGACCCCAGTTCGATTCCCAGTCCCTGTACTTCCCAAACAAACAAATGAAATAAACAAACAAAAATTCAACAAATGGTGCTGCAAGAATGGGATACTCACATGAAAAAAAAGAAAAGAAATGTGACCCTGCCATACAGCATACAAAAAAAAAAAAAGTGGACTTAGAAAATACAAGGCAGGACTGAGAAATGGCAAATCAACAGTGGAGACTTTATTACTGAAGTGTCAATAGATATTTGCTTCCTGGATCTTGGTTTCTTCTGTGGCATTTTCCTAATACGATGTGACCCCAGTGAACCAGGGATCCTCTAGGTAAAAGTTTACACAGCCTTTATCTTTACTAGTTCTCACCCTTGTGTGTTAAAGTCAGAATGTGGAGCTCTGCGACTTCTGAGTGGCAAATTGTATGGTACTTTCTCACCCTCCAGCAAACACACTGTGAGGGAGACTGACAAATGCTTTGGGAAAAATGCTCCCACTTTTATTTTCTGAATCCACCCTCTCAACTTTCCTCCTCTGATGAAAAGATTAAAGTGATCTATATAGGGATTTTAAAAGCAGAAACATTCTAACTTACCAGACAAGGTGAAAACTCTTTAGACATCATTACAGAGAGAGAGCCAGAGGAAATGAACTGTAGAAATAGACAAATTTATTTGTGACATTGTAGGTTCTCTGTCCCTGAGAACTTCCTTTTGTAAGAGAGGCTGGTCTGTTCATGTTCGTTTAGTTTCCCTCTCAAAAATTCTTATACTTCTTAATTTTCTGGAGTCACTCACAGGAATATGTCCTTAACATCATCTTTATTTTTTCTCCCTAGATTTTGCATATATAAAGAACTCTTATACGTATGTAAGCCTGCTTATTATTCTGATGATTTGTAAGCTTTCTGCTCAATCTTGTCTCCTGATCAATAGTGTATTTTTCAATCATTTTTCCAATCACGTCCTTCTACTATCCACCCAACACATACAATATTTCCATCTAAAAATGGGAACTAAAATTTTGTCTTGCTAATTACTTTAACAGAGTAAACTTTAGTGTAGGGGTTTAAATTACAAGTTAAAATGGGAACAAAAACTCTCCTTTATGTATGTCCCATGGAGTTATTATTTCTTTAAATTCTCCAGGCTGATCAGGTGCTGGGTTATCAAGGAATGGGTTGTGCATAGATTTGGGAATTTCTGTGCTTTTTAAACTGGGATAGAGAGATGTTATAACAATCTACTTACGGAGATGCCACCCCAGAACGGATGTCCGCCAATCAAAGCAAAGGAGGCAAAACCCTGAATGTGTTCATAATCGATGGTCATTAAACCCAAAACAATGCCGAAGCCAATGTGTGTCAATCCAATTATGATCTGGATGGCCTGAACAAAGAAAACAGTTTAAAAATTGCTTTTTCAGGATCTGTGAAACATTACTGATATTGCTACTATTGCTTTTTATTTATTGTCAACCATGCTCAAGATTCATGGGTGTCATTTAGGCATGCCTCCGGAGCGAGAGGTAGACCACTAAGATTTTGACATATATAAGAATAACTGGGTGACCAAGGCCTTGTTTGAGGTATTTGGAGAGGCTTGGTAGCAGTGGCCCAGGGAGAGCTCTTTGGGAAGTGCTATTACTTTAGCCCACATTTAGAAACCCCTGGCAACCTTTAAAAGACTCTTGGAAAAAAATGCTTTTGCTGTGACTTCGGTGGCTGTGTCTTCCCAACGCACCATTCTCTGCTTGGACAACCCCAGTTATATAAGGAAAAGATTAACGAAGAAAATAAAGCGTTTATTGGATATTAACTGATGCTGTTCTAAGCACTTTCCATTTATTATTTCCTATAATCCTCCCAACAACAGAGGCAGAGAAATGAGGTGTCCTAGGTTATACAATTACTAAGAGGCAGAGCAGGAAATTGAATGCAGAAAATCGACTCCAGAATCCATGTCCTGAGTTCCACTCAACCCCACACACTTCCTCCCTTGAGCCTTGATTACACCAGTCCAAAGAAGCTACCATTTACTATGTGAATTTCTGATGCAACATATGACGTAAATCACACACCTTATTAAATGGTTTTGTACTCATTTATATTGTTCTTTTATTATTGCAGGTCACAAGTTTTTTATCAGCAAATGGAGACAATCCCCCAAACAGGGGATGCCCTTTTTTACTTCTTTGTACTCTTTACTGCACTTTCCTTAGTCCTAAATAAACATGCATTTGTGAGAAATAACTGTTGTTAAATTGGACTGAAGGTCAGTTGTATATTTAGAACTTGTTTCTTCTAAAGTTTATGTCTTATCTCTAGGAAGACTGTAAACTTGTTAATGGTGAATGCTGTGTTTATTACTTCGGCAAATAGCTGCTGAATATATTTAAATTGGATTAAAGTTAGAAAAAAAATTTAATATGGATCAGAGGTTAATACTGACTTTTTTTGAATAGTGAAGTTCCTTGAGACTCTGATAAAAGCTATGAGCCTTCTCATCTAAAAAAAAAATGTCTTTACATAGCCATACATACAGATACCACACCTTTGCACATAATTTCAGAGGGGTCATGGGCCTCCTTTAGCCAACTGATGGATCTCAGTTGAAGAATTCCTGCATTAGACATTAATATATTTGGTTTTTCAGCTTTTTAAATTCAGCTTTTTACCAAAGCAGCAGTTCAATCATCTGGGGGCCAATGCCTCATCCTTGTCATCATCTTGAGGGAGATTAGATTTCTAGATTAACATTGATCTTCTTTTTTTCCTAGGATAGCCCTGGCTGAACCATGTATTGGTCAAAATTGTCTATAGATCAGAATGAGTCATTTGGATGTATAATTTGGTTTGTAATTTTGGCCACAGAACAATTTTAAGTCCCAAGTCGATTGGTGCAGATGCCCCATGCCCTGAAACCCAAAGAGACCTGTTGTAGTGGTGACTGAGGGCTGCTAATGGCACAGATTTGCAGTCTTCAGGGAGAGGAAGTAGCTTCTGCCTTCTGGAGCTCGTAAAGAGCAAAGTTGCACTTACTGTTTTCAAATACTTGAATTGCTTGCCTCTTCGGCCCCAGTCGAAATACACTAAAGGTTCCCCATTCCACTCAAAATACAAGCCACAGCCTGCATTCTCCAGGCCCATCCCTTCTGCTCTCCTTCCATCTCCTCCCTCCCTCCCTCATTCTGTTCTACTTTATTGGCCTCCTCCCAATTCTTCAAACACATCAAGTGATATTCATCTAAGGGCCTTTATCATGGACACTCCTTCCTCCTGGAAATTCTTTCCCCTGATACGTGCTTCCTTCATATCTTTGTCCAAATGTCACTTTTTAAAGGACAACTTAAAATTATTACCCGCTCACTGCTTGGTACTTGTTTCCTCTCTGTTTTACACTTCAATTCCTTCCATACCATTTATCACCTTCTAACACACTCAGCAATTTACCTGTTTATTTATGTTTATAGTTCAGCTCCCCCCACTAGGCTGTAAATTTCATGAGGGCAAGTGTCTGTTTTAGTCACTGTGATACTTCCAAGACCTGAGTGGGTATCCTGTTTGAGGTGCTAGTATGTCCCATTTACTTTTCTTATCTGGCAGGAAGTAGATCTGTCTGAAATACTTTTTCACCTAGATGATTGAAAGGCTGCCTCTTTGCCCAAAGAGCTTGGATCTGACTGCTGGAGGGAAACCGATGCCCATTTTTGCCTTCCTAAAGCTTTAAAACTTGAAGTAGATAATAAGATGGTTAGAAGAGTGCCTGGTACCTAATGGACGCTCAAAGTAGTTTACCAGATGCTCAACAGAGAAGTGAGAGGTTTAGTATAATTTAGTGGGGTTGGTGGTATGAACGAGGTACCTGGAAATCACAGTCAAGAGATTAATAATTCAGCCTAGGCACATGGGGTTTTCACTTACAGGTAGGGCATATTTCACAACACCTACAGACACAAGATTATAGTTGATCAAAGTGTCCTTTGATAAGTCAGTGACAGTTAAGTCATAACATGTCCAAGGGTCCTGGGGTGAGAGGCACAGCAGATGGTGGGTCTCTCATTCTTTCATACCCATCTTTCCCCAGACTTTCCGTTTTAGTTCCATCCCCTTTTGAGGCAGCCATCACTGATCACTTGAGTGTGACTTTAGCTGTATACAAATACTAGGCACATAACCTCAATTCTCAAGAGACAGAATTTAGGCCTAAAATGTCCTTTGCAGAAGCGAGATCAAAGTTAGAAGTAGTGGTACTCCCATAATGTCAATATTTTTCCATTGTCCTGCTGGGAGGGGTCCTTTGTAATCCATTAGATTCTTTCCTTAATGTAAAATAAAATGAACTTAGGATCAAGCCTGTCTATAGACTAATGATTTCTATCTTAAAAGGTAGAGTGATTGGATAATATGTCATGCTGATCATTCATTTCCCCCCACCTATAATTTTTAAATACAACAAAACCTTGCGCTTGCAAAATTAAAGTTCTGGTAGTAAGTAGACTTACCCCCAATACCTTGACCTCTTCTCTGAAGTCTGTTGTTTGTATAGCTGAGTTTATCACTTGTAGATTTGCTTGGCCCTGCTGACCATTAGTGTTAATTCCTGAGGCAATGATGAAAGGAGGCTGACTGTCCATACTTTGTTTTATGGGGTTTATTAAACTCTCAGGTTGTTGGCGTCCAGGAACCATAGAGTCGCTTGATGAGTAAGGATCAGATGTGGTTTCAGGGTTTCCAGGGTAGATTGTTGGCTCAGATGATATCATTGTGCCCTAAATACTACAGACCAAACCGATACATTTATCTACAAAAGAAACTGAAGAAAACCTTGTCAAATGCCATTTGCAAGTGAGCAAATAATAACTAATGGGGTAATGACAGCTATTATAAACACGATTCTCATTTGACTTTGCAATGTTCTATGGTTTGAGGAAGTGGGGGAGGGGAAATAAGGATACATTTATCTTCTGATTCCTTTTTGATTTTGTGTAGTTTTAATATCTGTCTTTCCCTCATTTCATTGCATCTGAAGGATAGCAGAAGGAAGGAAGGTAGGCAAAATAATGGTCCTCACAAAGACATGCGTGCCCTGATCCCTGGAGCCTGTGAATGTTCTAGTTTACACAGCAAAGGGGAATTAAGGTTGCAGGTGGAAATAAGGTTCTTGATCAGTTGACCTTAAAATAAGGATATTACCCTATTCAAACAGAATCTCTGGAATTACAAATGTCCTTAAAAGTGGAGGGAAGAGGAAGAAAAAGAGAATCAAGAGAATCAGGAAAAGAGAATGAGAGTGCATTGCTGGCTTTGGAGATGGAGGAAGGGGACCATGAGCCAAGGATATGTGGGCAATTCTAAAAGCTGGAAAAAGCAAGGAAAAGGATTCTTTCCTACACCTTCCAGAAAGGAACCCTGCTGTTCTTGTTGGCACTTTGACCTTAGCCCAGTGAGACTGATGTTAGACTTCTGACCTACAGAACTGTCACATAATACATTTGTGTTGTTTTAGGGAATTAAGTTCATGGTAGTTTGTTATAACATTAAATAGAAAATCAAACACAGGGGCCAAGAATAGAACTGAATGGCAATCAAGGCAGTCCAAGATTTAAAATGATTTTTTAGTAACTGGAAAAGTAGATGATTCACATATGGCCCATTAAGTTGAATTTTTTGTTCTTTGAGAAAAGTCCTCTTGAGATTCCCTAAAATTAGGGCATCTCGGGATGCTCTCAGGTTTCCCATGGCTAAGGAAAAGTGTTTTGGAAATAAGCTAGCACAACTAGATGAGGGAAGAAATCACTATTGACCCTTGCCAAAATCATGACACCTAAAAAGCTCACCTCCCGTGTCCCAGATTCTCTTTCTGAGACCTTCTCCCCAAACCATTTTCTTGTACTTTATGGATATCAAGAAAGTATGAGCTATGAGCCCCTCACCCTCAGAATAAAGTCTGAATGGTACATTTCACCACTGGCATTTTAACAAGGCATCCTTTTTGTACTGGGAGATTTACCTTGCTTATGATAGAGAATTCTGAAATTTCAGGGTTGGAGAGTCTTTCCAGTCATCCTGTCTGATTCCTCTTAGTTTACCAGTTAGAAACTGAAGCTCAGACAGGTTAAATGATTCGCTCAAGGTTACATAGAATATGTGTAGTGGAGCCAGGAAGAGAAAATTGGGCTCTTTGACTGTTGGTCCAGAGTTCCCCTACTAAAACCAAACTACTTCATTGTGGATGCTTGCAGAGGTGGTTTTCCAGGCTAGCTTTGGAGATGGGGAATTGACTATGCACCTACAACAACCCAAAGACAAAACTACTGCCTTCTGCTGCTGTGCCGAGGACATTGTAAACCAGACTGACTTTTTAGTGATTCAAAAACTAAGCCAGCAAGGCCTCTTCTCAGTGAGCCTCGGGTAGGCTGCCCAGAGAGCTAACATTTACTAAACACTTACTCTGTGCCCAGCAGAGGCTGTGCATTGTCATGGGTGGGAACACGGATTCTGGGTTGGAATCCTGGCTCTGACACCAGCTATGCTTTGGAAAATTTGTTAACCTCTCTTTGCCTTAGTTTCTTGTGTGTAAAATGTGGATAATGAGTTCTTTCCTTACACAGTTGCTTTGAGTACTTAAGAATCATTCCATGCAAATGTCTTAGAATTGTACCTTTTACATAATAACGCTATAAGTGTATGTGAAACATTATCTCTCTTAGGCTTTGCAAAACCCATGAGGTAGGTTCTATTATTATTCCCATTTCATAGATGAGAAAACTGAATCTAGAACCTGCATTCATAAGCACTGCTCTAAGCTACCCAAATGCTAGCAACCACTGAGAAAAGGTTGAAAACTCAACAGGAAGGGGACTCAGAAACCACTGATTATCAAGGGATTACCTTTTCAAAATGGAAAAAAAAAATTAAGGCACAAAAGGTTATTTTAAACAAAGAAATTTAAACAGTTCCATAGCTGTGATTCTTGAAGAACATGAGGTTGCAGCTCAAGGATCTGGTTTCCTTGGTCATTTATGCTCAAGCCTTGTTTTCTAATCCCCAGTCAGCTACTTCACTAACTCTGGGGCCTTTAGTAAATTACTTAACCTCCCTAAATCCTTGCTGGTCCCCATGTCTCAACTAGAATGAGACTAATGATGTCTCCCTTCAAAGACAGGTAGTGTGGAGATCAAATGATCGTAGTTCCCATGAAACCTTTGGAACAGTGTCTGGCGTATGGCAAGGGCTCAATAAAAGATAGCTGTCACTTTATTATTAGAGCCCAAAGCCTCCTTTCCCAATTTAAGCTGTGGATGTGGTCATATGGTAAGCTTATAGCAAGGATTGAATTTTAAAAGGTCAAGGCAAAGAGTGAGTAGATAAGAGGTGAGGGTTTGGGGTACAGTAATTAACCAGAACAAAAATTTCCTGGAGTTTTTTTTTTTTTAAAGTATACAGTTAAACCCCATGTTTCTGCATATATCTGATCTCATTATCCCTTCTTTTACTGTTGATCTTGGGAATTTTTTTTTTTTTGTCCCAAATTTGATAAGAGAAACCTAAGTCTTCACTGATTTATCGACAGTTTCTGATTTCGTATCTACTCTTTAGTTTCTGGGCTAAAGTATTTGAGCTTCATATAGACTCTTCATTATTAATATCTCTATAGAGACAGTGGCTGGTCCCAGAATGAGTATTTACTGGGTTATGTTCTGATTTTTTTTTTTGCATGGGCAGGCACCAGGAAGTGAACCTGGGTCTCCAGCATGGCAGGCGAGAACTCTGCCACTGAGCCACTGTGGCCTGCCCCTGATTTTTTTTTTTTTAAAAGGAATAAAGAGTCCAGCCAATTTCAATCCTTCTAATTTATACTAAAAACGACTTATTCTATAAACAGTCTTGCTGGTTGCACAGTTGGTAAAAAGGGAGGGAAAAATACTGGGGGAAATAACTAAGTGAAATGAAGATATTCCTGGAAATGATAACAAGAAAAAAGAACCCAGTGAATAGACTCTCTTTGTAGACTCTTTCCATTGACCTAGCACAATTTTTCTCTTGGGTATTGCAAAATAATTATCAGTAGTTATCTTTCTTTCTAAAAGCTAGAGCAACTGCAATCATTTTTAAGTACAAGGAACACATTGCAAAGTAAAAGGTTTGATGAGATCAAAAGGATACGGCTATGGTAATAAGACAGGAGCTCATAATTTGCCTTTTGTTTAGTTGATTTCAAATACAAAAGGGAATCATTTACATTTACAAATGTAATCATTTACATTTGCTAGCTTCTTTCCATCTTACTTCCACATTAATCTGATTTTTAATATCATTGGGTGTTGCTGACCATGTTTCATGACCGTGGTGAAACAAAATGGTGGGTCATTTCGACAGTATTACTCATAGGTAGAGATGTTTTAATGGGCTTACTCAGTGCATTGACAGGTATGCAGGTATATAGCTTTCCACAAATAAACATGCTGACCTGGTGATAATGTGTGATTTTCACCACCTTTGCTTCTTATCAGAAAGAGGCACCTTGATTAAAATTTATTACAAAACCAACTCCTTATAGGGCTTTCTGTGAAAGTCGTGTGGTAGCTACATTATCATCAAATGCTTACAGCAGAACATTGCCTCCTCCTTGTTGATTGATGTTCATGGAAATGACAAACATCTGAACCTACCATGTTATCTCTCTTAGCATTTAGCTATTGATATTTTTTCTTGCAGTACCTTTTGCCTGTTAACGGTGCACTTCCTCTTTCCTTTCTCTCCTGTTATTTTTATTTTATTGCTCTCCTGTTTCAATTCTCTCCTCTTTCCTTTCTTCTTGGTTTTGCTTTCCCTCACTTATCTACTGATCTCAACGTATAGTCAAGAATTGGCTTCACTCTCCAGATAAGAGAACAGAATGTAGCAGAGAACCTGCACAGATAGAGCAGCCCCACTATTTATGCACATTCATTTGGGTGAAGAGATAGGTAGAGATGTTTTAATGGACTTACTCTGTTCCTTTGGCACCTCTGCGTCCCCTCTGCCTCTGCTTCAAGCTCTGTGTTGGTTTCAGATTTTATAAGTACATTTTACTTCCTCATTTCAAGCCAACCTGTCAACTGTTTTATATAGTCCAAAGTTCTTTTATCATGGGCTATCTTCCACCACAAATGGATATATAATCCTGTTTATAAATTTTAGAATACACTGTGCTTCCTCTCCTTTGTACTGGGCAGATTTATGTCATCCAAGCAGCAGAAAAGAAGGTTGAAGAGACCAGTGTTCTTGAAGCAGAGAGGGCGCTTCTTTCTATGAGTGGCTTTCTAGACTCTCCATAGATGAGGAATTCTTTCTTAAACTTAATCTTTCTTCATCTAAAGTGTTCTTGCTCCTTCCTGGTCTCATATCCATGGGGTTGGTTGGTGGCTTTAATGATGCGATGCTTCCATGTGGTATTTTTAAATTCTTATTTCTGTAACCCTTCCAGGAGGCAGGAGATAAGACATAATTTCATAATTTTTTTTTATGCACTAGCTTCAGAATGTCTTCCTTTTTTTTAAGGAAGAGAAAATGCTCTTTGACCAGTACAGAATGCATTTTATTCAGAGTTCTTTAAACAAGGCTAGTAAGTGCTGAAGATTTACCAAGGACTAAAGAAGGCTCCATAAGTACTGCTTTTACATATATTGCCATACCTGCTTTTCATAGCATAATTGGGAAATTAGGCTGTTCTCTGACTATGGTAATTTCTGTAGATAAATAAACTTTAATCCCTTAAGCATGCAAACATTTTCCTTTCAATATTTTTGGATGGAAATCTGTGAACAGATTCCTTATCTTAATAAACAAGTACAATCATGTTATAATCCAAATTTCTTTTGCCTACTGGTTTCTTGCTCAGATCCCTTTGATTCTGAGAAGGAAATTGAAATGCTGCTGCATGAATTACAGATTTGTATCTTATTGGTATTGTGCTTGAATCAAAGGCCATCAAAGGCCAACATTTTTTTTTTAAGTTAATTCCCTATTACCAATAAGGTAATACTCTTGCTGTCTTCCTATGACTTTTTACTAGGATTTCAAATATTAAGTAGTTTCCACTAACTATATGAATTTATTGGCCAAATCAGAGTACCCCTCTCTTCCATTTCTCTAAAATGGGTACAGAGTTACACGCAATTTTGCATTCTAAGTAGCTGTCTTATTTTGCCTGATGGCTGTGGCATGTATCTTATTTGGCTGTGACCTACATCACAGACTGGTTGACTTACACAACAGGAATTTGTTGTCTCTGTTTTGGAGGCGAGGGGTCCAAACTCAAGGTATTGGCAGGGCATGCTTTCTCCCAAGTTTGTAGCATTCTGATGTGGCTCAGTCCCTGCCTCTGTCACAAGTGATCTGTCTTCTGGCTTCTCCTGCTCAGTCGTCTGTGACTCTGTCTAGATTTCCTTTCCTTAGAAGGACTTCAGCCATTGTTCTAGTTTGCTAGCTGCTGGAATACAATATACCAGGAACGGAATGGCTTTTTATAAGGGAAATTAAATAAGTTGCTAGTTTACAGTTCTAAGGCCAAGAAAATGTCCCAATTAAAACAAATCTATAGAAATGTCCAATCTAAGGCATCCAGGGCAAGACACCTTGGTTCAACAAGGCTGATGAAGTTCAGAGTTTCTCTCTCAAGTGGAAGGGCACATGGCAAACCTGTCAGGGTGTCTCTCTCATCTGGAAAGGCATGTGGTGAACACAGCATCATCTGCTAGCTTTCGCTCCTGGCTTCCTGTTTCATGAAGCTACCTGGGAGGTATTTTCTTTCTTCATTTCCAAAGGTTGCTGGCTGGTAGACTCTCTGCTTCTTGTGGCTATGTCATTCTGCTCTGCTCTCTCTGAATCTCTCACTTTCTCCAAAATGTTTCCTCTTTTATAGGATTCCAATAAACTAATCAAGACCCACCCAAATGGGTGGAGATACGTCTCTACCCAATCCAGTTTAACAACCATTCTTGACTGAGTTACATCTCCAGGGAGATGATCTAATTACAGATTCAACCATATAGTATTTAATAGGGATTATTCTACCTCTATGAAATGGGATTTTGATTAAAACATGGCTTTTCTAGGGGACATACATCCTTTCAAACTAGCACAACCATGTTGTATTAAGGCCTGTCTCTGACTCAGCTTGGCTGCACCTTAAAAGGACCTTCAGAGATCCTATTTACCAATGGGTTCACACCCATAGGACACAGGTTGGGATTTGAACATGTGTTAGTGAAGGATGTGATTCAATGTGACCATACTCACTGTCAGAAATAAATGGCCATCTCACTGCATTTATACTGTCAGCGAATTATCACTTCATAAGTATGATAATCAGTGCATTCTTGATTTCTCAAAACCTGCATAATCAGGAGAGTGGTAAAGCCCTTGTGAGAAGATGCCATGCAAATGCAGAGTGCTGTGATTTTTTTTTTTTGGCATGGGCAGGCACCAGGAATCGACCCTGGGTCTCCAGCATGGCAGGTGAGAATTCTGCTACTAAGCTACTATCATACCACCCGAGTGCTGTGTTTTTTGTATAGCATCCAAACGATGCTGGCTTGCTGCAAAGGTGGCCTTTGTGCTGCAAAATGGTTCACTGCTTCCTGTTTTCTCCTTTTTGTTACTGTATGAAGATACCTTGCCTCGTATATTAACAAATAAATTGCTCCATTTATTAAAATGTCTACGTCTCTATTCTTCTAGGACAGTCATACATACCAGTGAGTGAACTTAGGTGGGAACAATAATTTGGAACAAACATGATATGCTCCTATAGGCAGTAAAATTTTAGGGTGTGTAGGTGAGTGTTTGCTCATGAACAATCTATTGCAGCCATTGTGTCCTGTTATTGCAACTTAAATACCATGAAAACACTTCTCTGGTTAGCTTTCCTGATTAAATCCTTGTTTTAGAAGATTTCAAACCTGGAGAAATTGGCCTAATTGTGGAGTTGGATTCCTAAGAGATCAGCCAGCAGGCCGAAGTTCAGTCCAGATTCAGAGAGTTATGACCCATGGGTTCCTTTCTGTGGGTTTGGAGCCGGTAAAGGCTGGTTCTGGGGGTGAGGTCTATAAACAAGAGCACTGACCCCAAGACATGGTCGTCCAGCTTAGTGCTTCTCAAACTATCTGTGCAGAAGAATTATATTAAAAAAAAATTCCGATGCATATGGACCAATGCTTTTGGAAAATATGGTAAATGTGACAGTAGAAAAAATAAAAGCCATAGCAATTCAAGTGCAACTTTTTATTAGACTCAGCAGGCAAAAAATTATGCTGTAATAAATATAACCTGAACAAACATGACATGGGAAAATAGAAAAGAATTACAAAACTGAAAACATCATTTGATAGGCAATTAATAAAATCACTGTTATACTTCTAACTTGTCATCCATTAAAAATTGTAACTAAACAAAAGTGATGAAGGAAATAATGATTTCCCACATTGTCTTTACTGGTACTACTTAGATAATTAGGAAAAATACTCAATATTTTCCTTTAGCTGGAAAACGTTTAGTATAATCCTCAGTAGCTAGAAAAATGTTTATTATAATCATTTCACTCAAGCAGCCTTGAATTACTTTGAACCTAAAAGCCCTTTTTGAAATAGATTATTGTTGATTTAATCTCAAAAATTTATTTTCTGTTACAGTAATAAAATCCTCCCTTGCTCTGCTTGTAAGAATAAAATACCATTTAGACTAATATCATCACCTTCTTTCCTTCGAAGAACAAGATAAAAAACCTAAATGGTCAACAAAAAGAAGGGCCTACAGAATAACTGAATATGCTAACCAAACAGCTTTTCCTCCTCTATTTTTTTTCTTTTGCTTTCTTCTAGATCTTGGCCATTTCCTTCTCTGTTTAGTGTTATAAAAGCCCAAATCACCCTTCTCCCTCTGAACTGGTCTTGGGAAATTTTTCCTCTAGCTCCTTTCCTGTGCCCCTGAGTAAAACTCAGCTCACTATGACAAAGAGATTTGTTTCTCTGTTTGATCCAGGATTAGGCTGGCTTAACTATCAAAGACCATGTGTTCTGATGACACTCACACTTGAATGGCCATTTTGTATGTCACTATTTAAAGTTATTTGAAGTTTGAATGGAATCAGGGCTTCTTGTTTGTTAATTTGTCTAATCTAAATTGGATTGGTGGCAATGCTGCTTACCAGGGACAGTGTATTTCTAAACTCTTTCTATGTTTTTTTTAAAATAACATCCATAGTAGAGAAATCGATCTCACAGGTATGTTGACAGAAGAGAAAGAAGAGATTTTAAAATAATTTCTGCAAACACAGGATATTCATTTAAACATTTCTTTCCAAATAAGGCAGTAATGCTGTATTTTAAAAATATACCTTTCATCCATCAGTAGTTCAGTTCCAACTATTTATCCTGAAAAGTTATAGGATAACATTTTATTTTGGTTAAAAATGGCTTCTGGATAGAGTAATTTCCAATTTGTAGATCTTCTTTTGATGGAATATGACATACCTAAGGTAACTGGTAATATTTAAAATAATTTTTCACAGGTGTGAAATATCTAAAAATAATTATCATTATTTCCTTGCTAGTTCTTGTTAAATTGCACTACAGGTTATCATTACCTGTAAAAGTAGCTGTTCTTAGAATCTTCTCACATTAAAAAAATATATATTTTTATTAAGAAATCTTTACACACATACATTCCATACATGGTGTACAGTTAGTGGCTCACAGAATCATAACCTAGTTGTGTATTCATCACTATGATAATTTTTTAGAACATTTGCATCATTCCAGAAAAAGAAATAAAAAGAAGAAAAAACTCATACATACTGTACACCTTACGTCTCCCTGTCATTGACCACTAGTATTTCCATCTACCCGATTTATTTTGCCCTTTGTTCCCCAATTATTTATTTGTTTTTTAAATCCATACTTTTTTACTCATCTGTCCATACCGTGGATAAATGGATATCAAATACAAGATTTTCACAATCACACAGTCACACTGTAAACATAAGATAAATAATCGTCTTCAAGAATCAAGGCTACTGGAACACAGCTCAACAGTTTCAGGTACTTCCCTCCAGCCACTCCAATACACATAAACTAAAAAGGGATATCTATTTAATGCATAAGAATAGCCTCCAGGATAACCTCTCAACTCTGTTTGAAATCTCTCAGCCACTGACACTTTATTTTGTCTCATTTCTCTCTTCCCTCTTTTGGTCGAGAAGGCTTTCTCAATCCCTTGATGCCAGGTCCCAGCTCATCCTGGTATTTCTGTCCTATGTTGCCAGGGAGATTTACATCCCTGGGGGTCACGTCCCATGTAGCTGGGAGGGCAGTGAGTTCAACTGCCGAGTTGGCTTAGAAAGAGAGGCCATATCTGAGCAACAAAAGAGGTTGTCTGGGGCTGCCTCTTAGGCCTAACTTTAAGTAGGCTTAGCTATCCTTTTGTAAGAATAAGTTTTATAGGGGGGAACCCCAAGATCTAGGGCTCAGCCTATTGATTTGGTTGCCTCCGCTGTTTGCAAGAATATCAGAAATTCTCCAAATGGGGCAGTTTAATATTTCCTCCATTCTTCCCAGTCCCCCAAGGGGCTTTGCAAATACTTTTTATTCACTGGCCAAATCATTCTGGAATATATCGGGGCATCATGCTAACCTGTACAAACCAACACAATCTCTTGCCTTATTCACGATTCCATGTACTTATGGTATTCTACTCAACTGACCATACACATTACCTTAGTAAATGCACTACCCAAAATATACTCACATTTGTTTCTAACTGCCGCTGCAAAACATGTTGTAGTCCTTCTTTGCATGGAATTATTAAGATCATTAAACTCCTGAAAATATCATGCAAATAAGCAAGTCTAGCCATATCCACGTCTTTGAAAAGTTGAGACCAAACTGACGTTTTATCTTGAGGAAATACAGTCCACTCTCCATTTCAAATATTCTTGACAGAACTTTTCCCCCTGAATAATAAGTTCTAATGAATGTTTATATTATCTCATATTTTTATATTTTGGGGGAGGATTACAGTTGACCAGCCAAATTAAAGCATCACATGCTGTAACAGCGTCCTGCAGTGGATGGCCAAGGGGACACACAATATGCAACACACTGTAGGCAACTTTCTATGCACATTTGGCAGTAACAGAAATGGCCTATGCCCTGTGCAAAGAAATGGAAGTCACTAAATGATTCACTCTTATTTTCATGGATTGGTTAAAAAATTGGTCAAAAAATAAAAGAGTTACTCTTCCAGCATTAGTATGTGGTCCACAGTGTGAGTAGCACCAGCCTAAGTCAAACATCATGGCTCTACATTTACAAGGCAGGATCCATTCTACAGCTAGAGGTTCAGGGCACCAGATCCACGCTCTAGGAAGGGGAATGCTGACAGGTCACTCATGCTGGAGGGCTCAATAAAGGAACCAAGTTCCAATCATATAAACTAGGTCAGAATAAAGACAAGAGGAGGTCCCCCAGCAAGCTTAAGCCTGCTAGCAAGTCTATGGAAATAAGAAAACAATTGCTGGTGTGCAAAGGATGCTAGTATATCCCACATCAGGTGAGTATTGGTTTAGATATCATATGCCATTTATTGGACACTAATTAGCTTTACATAAATCTTCTTCGTTAAATTCTCACAATAATCCCATGATAGTTATATACACAGGGAAACTGAGTCTTGGCATGGTGAACAATTTGATCAAGGTCATGTAGTTAGGAAGTGCACAGCATTTCTGTCTAGGTGGGCCTGAGTTCAAACCCTGTACTCTTTCTGCTAAAGGAGGTGCGCATACAGGGAACTGGACCTGAACAAGTGTGTAGGTCAACAGGGCCAGCCAGGGAGAGTAGAGTCGAACAGAGGCTTCCATTGTTTGGCTTTTCACAAGGTGTGAAAACTCTAGTTGGGTTTTTGTAGTGTCTGAGCCTGAGCTGTGGCCTTGAGTGGCAAGGGTAGTAGCACAGAGGTACATGGAAGAGCTTTTGTGATGTGAGAGTGACAGATTTCACCACCAGATGTCCTTCACGGTTAATCTTTGCTTTTTAAAGTTTCTTGTGTATTTTTGGCAGTTGGGCTTTTTTATTGTTACTTTTTCTGAGATGTCAGGAAGTTAACGTTTGCTTCAGCATCTTCTTCCCCTTGATACTATGCAACCCCACTAAGTAACAAATATTTGGGAATCTGTTTTAAATTTTCTGGCTACTCAAGCAAATCCCATGCAATGGGTTTGCTTAAACACTGGGAGTTTCTTGGCTCATGTTTTTGAGGTTATAAGAGGTCCAAAATCCAAGTGTCAGCAAGGAGATGCTTTCTCCCAGAAGACTGTGGGTTCTGGGATTGGCTGCTGGTGATCCTTGGTCCTTGGCTTTTCAGTTCTATGGAAATGTTCATGGCAGCCTCTCCTGGCTACTCTGGGTTCTCTTGACTTCAGGCTTCTGGCTGCTCTCTGGGTGGCTTTTTTTTTTTCTCTCTCTCTGTAGCCTTCCCTATAAGGCCTCTATGTAGCCTTCCCTATAAGGCCTCCAGTAATAGGTTTAAGACCCATCCGATTCAGTTGGACTGCACCTTAACTGAAGTAACCTCACACCACTGGAATGGATTAAGTTTAAAAAAATGGATAAGGTTTTTCTGGAGTACATAGCTCCAAACCATCAAAGAATCTGATGGGGACTGAAAATCATGTCCCCAGAAAAGATAAGCTCAAATCCTAACCCATTGTAAATAGGATCTTTGAAGATGTTATTATTAGTTAAGGTGTGGACTCATTATGAATAGGACCTTCTAAGATCCTATTTAGATGAGCCCAAGTTGAGTCAGGGCAGGCCTTACTCTACATGTCTGGAGTTCTTATAAGTCAGAGGAAGTTTGTACACCATTGGTCAGAGAAAACCACAAGAGGAGACCAAGGGGACTGATCACCTTGTGATGGAGGCAAAAATGCGAGCCATGAAACCTGAGGATTGTGCAACCCAGCACCTGAATGCTACAGATTCCAGATGAAAGCACTGGTTGATTGAGACTTAGATTTTGGACTTCAACCTCCAAAACCACAAGAAAATAAATCCCTATATTGTTTAGCCCACCCATTGTCTGGTACTTGTAATAGCAGCCCTGAGACAGAATCTTATAACAGTACTTCTACACTAATGCCTATTTGGGTCAAATGTTTTGAATCTAAAGAACGTATTTGTCTGCTGAAGACCAGTTTAATTCCACTCATTAAGGATTAAATTAGTCTTGTAATTCTGGTTAGCACTATGATGGTGCAAAAGAACACAGTTGTATTTTAGAATTTAAATACATCTGAATATTTACTGAGGGCCAGCTCTGCCAGTTGCTGTTCTAGGTTCTGATGAGTGAACAATGCAGAAAGTGATTGAACATACCCCAAGGCCTGTTTCCCTTAGGTGCTCCTTTTCCTACTACTCTGCATGGAAGGTTCATTTGGGGAGGCAAGTCAAGTTTCCTAAGATAAGATCGTGTCATTAGAGTCCAAACTGATGGCTGGACAAGGGACCTGCATAAATTTAAGACATAATGGTAAAAATTACAGACATTGTTAGCTACTTATATCATGTCCAAGCAAGGGTGGGGAACACCTCTAAAATATCGTGAATACCTTTAATTTTGCTTTATCTTTCCTGTGCTATGGAATGAGACACTCAATTTTCAAAATAAAAATCATGACGTTGGTTATGATCATTAGAAAAGGGTCTGATGTTCAACAGTAACACTTGCTGTCTCTGGAGAGTGATTGTCCTGATTAGGAATGCCAGTTGACCATCATCATTCCTAATGTAAATGGAAGTTGCATTGGTTTCTAGTTTAACGCAACTAAAAAGCAACCGATATTACACTGCCTACATAGGGTATTTAAAACTACCAGTATTTTAACAGTAGGTCTTACCCACAGATATTCATATTGAGTGGATCTGTTTCAGTTTGCCAAAGCTACCAAAATGCAATGTAACAAAAATGGATTGGCTTTTACAATGGGGACTTACTAGCTTTCAAATTTACAGTACTAAGGTCATGAAAATGTCTAAATTAAGGCATCAACAGGATGATACCTTCTCTAAAGAAAGGTTGCCGTTATCTAGGATGCCTCTGTTACATGGAAAGGCACATGGCTGGTGTCTCCTGGTACTTCTCTTCTGGGTTTCATTGCTTTTAGCTTCTGGCTTCAGTGGCTTTCTCTCTCAGCTCTTCCAGGAGCTTTTTCTCTCAGCTGTTTGGATTTCATTGGTCTTTTATCTTCTTGTAAGGGACTCCAGTAAAAGAATTAAGATCCACCTGGAATGGGATGGGTCACATCTCAACTGAAATAAACCTAACAAACAAGTCCCACCCACAATAGTTCTACACCCACAGGAGTGGATTAAAAGAACATGGCCTTATGCCCTCGAACATGTAGGTAACAGAGAAGCTTAGATTACCTATAGGCGTACCTAAGTGTTATTTCTGGAGGACCTCTGTTGTTGCTAAGTTGTGGCCTCAGTCTCTCTAAGCCCAACTCTGCCAATGAAATCATTGCTCTTCCCACTACATGGGACCTGACATCGAAGGGTGAAAATCTCCCTGGTGACATGGGAGAGGATGCCCAGGGATGAATTTAGACCTGGCACTGTAGGATCAACAATTACATCCTGACCAAATGGGGGAAAAGAAGTGTAATTAATAAAGTATCAGCGGCAGAGAGAGTTCAGTAGAGTCAAGAGGCTACTCTGGAGGTTGCTCTTGTGTAAGCTTCAGATAGACCCTGCTACCTATCATAACTTGCCAACTCCCAACTAGGACCATTCCAGCCAATCCTGAAAAATACCTAGGGCAATATATAAGATTCCACAAGGGAGCCAGGCACTAGAGTAACTTTCCAGAAGCCTACCACCTCCACATGGGTCCCTGGTCTAGATAAGTCCTGAAACCTAGCCCAGCCTCTCTAGAACATCGGATAGTTCCATCTCCGTACCCTGTATAAGTGACAGACCCTTCCAATGTCAAAAATGTAGAATTGCCATAGCCCAAACAACTCCAAAGAGAAGTATGAAAAGATCAAGGGTGATGGTGGAATTATACATAGAAGATAGGACTTAACAAATGAATATGAATGCTGAATCATTAAATTGATATCTCTTTTAGTCTCCAGTATTTTAGAGCAGCTAGAAGTAAAAACCTAAAATTGTGAAATTGTAACCCATGTCAAAGTCTGAAATATGTTCTACAACAAATTGTGGTACTGTGTTTTGAAATTTATGGCTTTTTTTGTATATATGTTATTGTTCACAAAAAAAGAAGGAAACAAGACTCGTTTGTGATGATAAAAAGTATTTAAGCCTTCTAGCCTCATATATTCTGGAGTAGCTAGAAGGAAAAATATGAGAGGATCATATGGTAGCCCATGGCAAACTCTGAAATCTGTCCTGTAACCACTTATTGAAGAGTGCTTTGGAAGCGATTGCTTTTTTATTTCTTTGCTTTGTACATATGTTATACTACACAATAAAAAAAAGTTATATATAAAAAAAGAACATGGCCTTTTCTGGGTACATAACAGCTACAGACTAATACAGGTTCAGAATTCTGCATTATGCCCAGTTGAAGTAAGTCCTCGACCATATTTTGAGAATCACTGGGCTGTCCTGGTAGAAGACACACTCGAGGGTTAGATAAAACAGTAGGTGGTAGACATTTTACACCCATTCAATGGAATATTACACAACAGTAAAAAATAAGAAACTGTAGATATATACACCAACTGATGGATCTCAAGGGCATTATGTTGAACAAAAAATGCCAGCCTGAAAGATATATACCATATGATTTTATTTATATCTCCTCCTCCTCCTTCTTCCTCTTCTCTTACTATATAAAGCTATAGAAAGTTGGGTTTGTTGGTGAAGCGTGGTCTAGGGTTCCTTGACTAATTACTACTCTCATTCTCACTGGCCATATGTGATCAGTGTGTTTGTAGTATGGTATATAACCAAGGTGTCCTTTGCCTCCACTTTCCCTTCCCCTCCCTGCCCTTCCTCTTGTATCACAGTCCTGCTCCTTGCTGCATAATCAATCATGGGACTGAGATTTGGTGAATGTGAGAGAAATGTCCTTCAGCACTCGAGTGCTCATGAACCCCACTCACAGTTGCTTTTCCCTATGGTCTTTGCTTCACTGAATCACACAAATAATCCTGAACATTAAAAAAAAAGAAAGCTCATCTGTAAAAAGGAGCATCACAAAGGCATTGTATTGGTTTCCATCCACAGGAAATATATATATTGCTAAAAAAGAGGGCGGAAAAACTTCTCTCTAGGAAATCATTATTTTAAGCCTGTAATGGGAAATCTAGTTGGGTCTGGGCTACAGCTACTTTGTACCCTGAGCCTTAATAAAAAAGAAGTGAAATATCCTCTTTTACCTTATGATTTTTTTTTAAAAAAACATACACTCTCTCATCCGGCTTCTCCTGGTAACCTCTGAGAATTTGCTATTTATAGTCATCTCTTGCAAGTCTTATCATATGATTTTTGTCTTTCTCTGTCTAGCTTGTTTCACTGAGCATAACATTTTCAAGATTCTTCCATGCTGCAGCATGTCTCATAACTTCATTTTTTTTACTTATGGCCAAATAATATCCTCTTGTGTGTATGTCCCACATTTTGTTTACCTACTCATTTGTTGATAGACATTTGGGTTGTTTGAGCATTTAGTTATTGTGAATAATGCAGCTATGAACATTGGTGTACAAATATCTGTTTGTGACCCTCTCTTTGGCTAGAGACCTAGAAGAGGCATTGTAGGGTCTAATGGTAATTCTATATTTAACTTTTTGAGGAACCACCATATTGCTTTCCACAGTGGCTGTATTTTACATTCCCTCCAAAAATGCACCAGAGTTCCAATTTCTCCACATCTTCTCCAACACTTGTTATTTTCCTTTTTTTAAATAACATATATAACCCTCTTTTGGTGGGTGTAAAGTAGTATCTCATTGTACTTTTAAATTATGGTTCCCTAATGGCTAATAATATTGAGCACCTTTTCATGTATTTATCAGCCGTTTGTGTATTTTATTGATTATAATATTCTTAAAATGTTAAAATATAGGTTGGAGAACAGATGAGTGGTTTCCAGAGGTTACAAGTGAGGCTGTGACTGTGAAGGGGTGACATGAGGGAGTTTTTCTGTGGTGCTGGAAAAAACCCAAGAGAGTGGGTATTTTCAGGGGTGGTGGAACTGTTTTGTATTCTGGTTGTGGTGGTAGTTAACATGATTCTCTACATGTGATAAATCAATAGGACTATATACATCCACACCGAAAAACACAGTGAGTGCATGTAAAAACTGGTGATATTTGAACATTCTGAGGTTTAGTTAATAGTATTATACAAATTCCAGTTACCTGGTTTTGATATTTGTGCCATGGTTACATAAGATGTGAATGCGGGGGAAGGCAGTGAAGAGTACACAGGCGCTCTCTGTACTCTTTTAGCAATTTCTGTGTAAGTCTAAAATTACTTCAAAGTAGAAAGTAAAAAGTAAAAAAAAAAAAGAAAAAGTACCTGAGGTGGATGTGCGGTCATAAATATAAGGGTTAAAGATAGTGTTGGTAAAGAGAAAGGGAAGCCAGAGTCTATAGAGATTAAGAACAAGATGCAATCAAATGCAGACACCCTAAATTCAGATTCCTCTTTCTCCTCTTGCTAGTTGTGACCTTGGGCAAATTAGTATAATTCTCTGTGCTTTAGCCTCCTCATCTTTGAAATTGGGAAATAGCAGTACCTATCCCAGTACCTATTCATCCCACAATATCATTTTATTGTGAGGATGAAATGAGATATGGATGCAAAACAATAAAATGCCTGACGCATAGGAAGGACTCAGAAAGCTTTTATTTTTTCATTAGAAGTGGGGGGGAAAGAACCATCAAGTCTTGTGTTAAAGTGAATGGATGTGAGGCACAAAGGCAAATGAGAGGTTCTAGAGGAGTGGGAACAGAATTGTCGTGGGGAGATGGGGTAGAGGTTGCTAGTCGGAGGAGGAGAGAAACTGTTGTATGGAATATACAAATGGAATTCATCTGCTGGCTTTTGGGGTCATTAGAGAGATAGAGATATAAGAATTATCTACAAATAGTGATTTGAGCCATCCTCCATCTCCCAAAAGATTGAGCCTAGAGAATAATGGCCTTGACATTGCTCTCTGGAATATTTGAAGGAAATTAAAGTTGTGTAGAAGATAAGGCAACTTTTCTTCTAATTGAAGTGCCTTGAGGAGCTAGCATTACTGATACAAATTGTTTTAGAGATGATTTCATTAGGTTCTTAAAGAATAGTCTAACATAGTTATTTAGAAACTATTGATTGAGCTGGACCTGGGGATGCTAAGGTGAATAAAAAATGGTTTGTATCTTCAAGAACTTTATACCTAGGGAGGAAGTCAGACCCAGCAAAATATATAGCAATTGTGAAATGGGTCAGTCCCTAAGATAACAATTTACAAAGTTCTTGGTGGGGCAAGGTTTCACAAGAGATCGTCCTTGAACCTACCTCTGAGTAGGACTTCCTCTAAAAATAGAGAGCCTGTGGGGTCTCTGGCTTAAAAGCAGTAGCATGAGAATTTAATTTTGGTCAATATTGAGGGCCATCAGTGGCCTCATCATACTCAATCATTTTCTCTTTCTCACATCCGGACCCCACTCATTAGAAAGGGTGAGCTCCCTGATTATGCTGAGTTCTCACCTTTCATATTCTCTCATAGAGTTGAAGGTGAGAGAAATGGAGCCCCACATTGTCCATAAGTTAGGATGCAGGGAATGATGTGGTAGTTGCCCAGGACTGGCCAGCTCCTTTCTCCATCTGCAAATGGACATCCTGTCTTCTTCCTCTTTTCCACCATGAGTTGGTTATTCCTCTCTGGAGAATGAGGCAAAGAAAGTGCAATATGGGCTTAGTCTCTTGGGGGCCAAATTTTCTCTTCTTTCATCCTTCTCTGATTTTACAGGATATACCCAAACACATTGGCATTTGCATTATTAACGAAAGAGTCTCTGTGGATGCAGTCTGCCATAAAGACGTCCATCTTTCAGACAAGCAAAGTCAATAACCTCTGTAAAAAATGATTTTTTGCCAATTGTGGGAAGATAGAATATCTCCGGAAGAAGAGCCATCGTTCAAGCATGAAGGACATAGAGCTAAACAAAGAAGTCCGCTCAGAGGGATCTTCTCTTTCTTACCCTTTCTTTCATCCATGAGGCCAATGTCCAAATCTAAACTATTTTTGTAAACATCTTTGCCAGTGCTTCCTTCAGGAACCTGTTCATCCAACTAAATATTTCATTGAATCTGTCATATCATTGTTAGAAAGCTGCACCTTTATTTTATAGAACACTGAACTATGAGACCATGAGATTTCAGACATTGCAATGTGAAAAAGTGCATTATTGAATTTATGCAATGTGGTATAGCTATAGATAGAAGATAGGGAGATTTTTTTCTTTCAGTCTTAAAAGAAGTAGTAGGGGAAAGTAGTAGAAGTTTGTAGTTTGGCTAACATTTGAATCCCAGCTCCCCTATTATTGGCTGTGTCTTGGAGAACTGATTTTTCTTGAAACTCCATTTATCTATCTTTAAAATATGATTGCACTCACCTCAACTGGGTTGAGGAATAAATGATTTCATGGATGTATGCTCTTTTATACTAATGCCTGCCACATGTATATTTAACAACAATTAGTTTCCCTTCCCCTTATTTCGAACCAGTATATTTCTTATATTAATTTAAATCAGTTTCCTCTTTGTCAGTCCTCTGAAGTGTAGAAATAGTTCTAAATTGAGATACCTTATAAGGAGGAGTCTCAGTTATAGCAAAGTAGGCAGTGCATTGCTCTTTCTCGCCAACTCCCTGCCCTTGTTCTTTGTCCTTACGGCTGGAATGAACACCTTAGTGACTCATTACTTGGCTTACACCTTGAGGCAAGCAGGATGGGACAGCTTGCTTAAGGATGTTTTATCCAGCACTTTATTTTACTTGCTTTTTTCAAGAAGATAACCATTTTTGCTTCCATCTTAACAACTCTGCCTGTAAACCCAATGCTGGGCCATCCCATTCTCTGCTTGTTGAGTGTCTATTTGTGATCACTAAAAGAGCAACTCTTATTTCTCTTATTATGGAAAGTGGTTTGGCTCAGCAGAGATTTCTCCACATTCAATTGTCTGCTTCTTGGTAGAAAGCTGTTAAATATCTCCTCTTCAAATTCTCTTTTTCAATGGTAACATTTCTAGCATATTCTTTTCAAACCCATTGTTGTTTACTTTCTATCCATTTTAAATGTTCTGTTACAGTGGTTTAGTTCATGTTCAAATAATATTTTCCCTGCTTTCAGCCTTTCTTTTGGACCGAATTTTGTGTATGCTGTATCTTTCCTTACTGTTTTTATTAGTTTTGTTGTTCAAAATTCAGTGCAATTTCTAGTGCAAATCTAGTGCAAACAAAAATATTTATGATATATTGTTTTCCCATCAAACTAACATTAGGATTCCATTTCCAGAGCATATTTTCTTTGTTCCAGAGTTTCCTAATTATTGATCTCTCTCTCTCTGTCTTTCTCTTTCTCTCTCTTGTGTGTTGTGTCCCACGATCTCATATCCTCATATGTGCATCACAACAATAGTTCATATGGAGTCCTGCTCTTTTTTCCGTTATAATAGATGTCTGATTCCATTTGATGCCTTCACAAAAGGCATCAATATGTAGACATCTGATTTCCACTAGAATAGTTTTGTCTTAAATGTGTCTTATCTGTTAGTTTCCTAAAAGAAAGTTATGCTGCTCAAGATTTTTTCCTCCCTTAGTAACTGAAGTGTTTTCCATGACAAAGCATCCTCAGGAAAGAAATTGAATATATGAAGGAATGTCTATTTTCTTCATAATTCCTTATGTTCTAAGCCTTTACCTTAATAGGAGGGTCTCTTTTAAAGTATGATTTTATCTTCTCTATCAACAACTCTACTTTCTTCATTATATTATCTCTTAAGGGGATTCACTTTATTTCCTTTCTCCAGAAATTGTATCATATATCTTCTTTTAAGGTATTTTCTCCAAAAACAAAAACAAAAGAAAGAAAGAAAGAAAGAAAAAGAAGGAAAGAAAGAAAAAAATGCTTAACACAGTTTAGGTTTTATGGGTTGATGTATTTTGTTTCCATTAATTTTTGAATATATGATATTATTTAGTGAAAACATAAACAAAAGTAAATCACATTTTAGTGGGCAGAAAATAAAAAATAAACTCAATTAATATATTAGAATGCTATTCCATTTCTCTAGGAATTGGAAATTATCAAAACGATGTACAATTGCTGATTAATGATTTAATAAGTAAAAGAATGTATTAGGGTTCTCCAATGAATAAATAGAATCAATGGGGTATATACATACATATGGTTTATAAACATATATATATATATATATATATGGTTTATTATAAGGAATTAGCTCATGTGATTGTGAGGGGTGAGAAATCTGAATAGGGCCGGCTGCAAGCAGGAAAATTCGATAAAGGTTATGTTGAACTCCTTAGTCTGCATTCCCCTTAGGGAGCTGGTTGATGGGAAATTCCAGAAAGAGCTAATGTTGAAATTGAGGCAGAGATTCTTCTGAGCTCTGAAACTCTCAGTTCTGTTTTTTAATTTCTCCAACTGCTTAGAAGAGGAAAGGGCAATCTTCTTTGTTGATTGTAGATGTAGTCAACTAATTGTAGCTGCAAATTCATCTGTGAAATACCTTCATAGCAAAAGTAGACCAAATAACTGGACACCATAATCTAGCGAAGTTGACACATGCAATTAACCATCACAGAGCATGTGAAGGAGATGATGGTAATTTAATAAAATTATTCTACATTTAGTGAACATGGGGTACATATTTCTTCGGGGGCACTATATATCTTAACTACCAACTATATGGGAAAAAAATTATCACACAGGAAAGCAAACCAAATAAATACCTTCTAATGTAAACTTCTCCAATAAAGAAGAAGAAAACTACATGCTCATGTTTTACTAGACAAAAGAAAAGGAAGACAGATATATAGAGAGTTAAGTAGGTATACAGTAAAAGTCAACTTTGTTAACCAACAGGGTAAATAGAACAATAATTTTGGCATTTCTACTTGATGAACTATTATGCAACAATTAAAATAAGAATTATGGGAAGATAAAAATGCCTACTCAAAACCCCGTAAATGCTATGTAGAGGAAATGACTTGCCTACTGACTAATATAAATACAATTAACCACAAACAAACTGCATTTTACCTATCCATAGTTCAGTTAATATTGACTGAGTCTCTACTAAGTGCAATACACTTTTTTGATTCTGGGGTTTTAGTGGTGAACAAAATAGACAATTCCTAGCTCTCAGGAACTTGTGTTCTAATAAGGAGAAACAAATAAACAAACATGCAAGTGAATGACAGAAACATCAGCGTGGCATAAGTATGTGCCAAGCAGAGAAGTAAAATGGAGTGAGTGGGAGTGTCGTGAAAACATGATGAAATTGGGTGATGAGAAAAGGCCTGTCTGAAGGAATTTTATGTCTTTTTACCCTTTATTTTGTCAAACTTCTTGAATTAGCATCCTTACAACTCAAAAGTATATTTAAAGAGCTATTTCAAATGATGATCATCTACACTGTTTTATCTTCATTGTTTGGACTCTGTAGCAGGAATTTAGAACAGTGGTTCTTGAACTGACACACATTAGAAGAACGTGGGAGTTTTAAAAAATCCCAATGCCTGTGCTGAATCTACACCAATTATTAGAATCTTTGGGCTGGGATTTGGCATCAAAATTTTTTAAAATTCTTCCAGGTAATTCCAATGAGCAGCTATTTTTGAAAAGTAGGGGTTTAAAATATATGTCGATACTATTTTTAAAAAACTGTTTAACATGCATGCACAAAACTTGATTCAGCTTAAATGTACGCCTATGTTTTGCTCATTTCAGTGATGCATGTTTCAGATTTGTCTTTTCAGTGTTTTCCAAATTATAAAGTTTATAGGAGGACTCAGGAAAAAAAGTGTTTAAAATAATCTTCCTTGCCTTTCTCACATTGGCAAACAAGGGGTCTGTTAATTCATCCTAGCCTATTATTTTGACAAACCCTTAATTCAAGTTTATTTAAAAGAAAAACTTTCTGCGTCTATTCCAATTGTTAAGTTTTAATACAATTTCTACTATCCTGTGATACTGATTGTTCCTTTCATATAAACTTAGATTCGTTGCAGCTGTTTCCTGCAAAATGCAAAAGCATGACTTTAACAGGTTTCATTTCCTATAAAGATTAAAGCCCCGGGAATTGAGACCAGATCTCTGGACAGCTCTTTTACTGCAGAGGCTGATGAAAAAATGGTGTCAGTTCTTTACACCATGAAAGCTTCCAAAAACTTTATGGCCGATTGCTTCTTTTTCCTTGTTCTTATCTGGTCCGTGAAATAATACTGTTTTTGTCATTGATCCTGCAGCCTACAAATTTGTTTCTACTGTATTGTCTGTTGTGGTGGTTCTTATCAAAGCTGAGCACATATTGGTTTGAAGATAAAGAACATTGTAAAAGTCATGCAAACCTGCTACTTAGCATGTCAGTAATTTGGAGGTGATGTGACTGTACCCCCACTCTTAAGTGAACAGAAGTGCGAAAACTTTGCAACACACTCTGGACCACTCAGTAGTCAGCTGCAGACGATGAATCTGAATGAAGTAAGCTCCACCAAGGCAGGACTTTCTAAGTTGTTCACTGCTATATCCCCAGCACTTAGCAGTACTAAGTAGGTGATAGGTGTTCATCGAATATTTGTTGAATTTGTTAAATGAATGTAGCCTGCTACTTGCCTGATTGCAGGCTTTAGACACTCATCTTTCAGAGGTAATTTTCTTCCCTACTTCTTAATCAAACCACTGAATCATTTTTCTCCTTCCCTTTACAACCAAACACCCCAAAAGCATTGTCTCCTCTCACAGCTTAAGGTTTTTTTTACTTCATATTTGCCTTTCAATGAATTACAGGCTGTATTCTCTCCTTAACATTTTTCTGAAATTATTTCCCCTAAAATTGTTTCCCTTATTGTTGAATTGGATGACCTCTACTCAATTACCATTCTTTAAGAGTTGAGAACATTACTACTATGCTGTCTCCTTACTCTTTGAGACACTTGCCTTTTCTTAGCTTTGAAGTTAGAACACTCTTAAGTCCCTCTCCTTTCTTAGATGTCCTTAATTTCACTGTCACTAGTTTCACTTCCTAAGACAGCTAAATATGGGCATTTGTTACAAAGTGACAACTTCCTTGGGAATGCTCATCCATTCCCATAACTCGATCTGTTGAGTTTATTAATTGTAATGAATTAATTTAGGTGAGTAGTTAATACAATTCCATTTTAAAGTATTTGCAATCATTTCATAAAGAATCTTCTATCGAAAATATGAAACTATAGTACTGGATCAATCTGAGCTCATAATCCAATTTCCATGCTTCAGTTCTGCTCATTTACCATCTTTCTCCATCAGCGTCCTCACCAGGCTGACCCTTTCCCCAGGATCCCCTCTCTTCCTAATTCCAAAGCTGAAAAATGAATTTGATTTCTTCATCTTTTCCACTCTTTACACTTAATCACACCCTTCACATCTATTAAGTTCTGTCTGTGCCAAAGTATCTCTAAAATCTCGCCTTTCCAGTCTTTCAATTCAGGTCTAGTTTCTCATTTTGGTTTACTCTTTTTTTTTTTTTAACATGGGAATGCACCGGAAATCGAACCCGGGTCCTCTGCCATGGCAGGCAAGCATTCTTGCCTGCTGAGCCACCGTGGCCCTCATCTTGATTTACTCTTATTGTCTCACTTATTTTCTAAACTGTTAATTGGAATTTAGTACTTTCCCTACTCACACCTCCGATGATTAACTCATGCTTTCTGATTCAAGTCCATATGCTGTTGGTATTTCACAGCCTTGCACATCAGTGTGCAAATGTCTGTTTGAGTCCCTGCGTTCAGTTCTTCTGGGTATATATTTAGTAGCAGGATTGCCAGATCATATGGCAATTCTATACATAGCTTCCTGAGGAACTGCAAAACTGTCTTCCAAGTGGCAGTGCCATTTTACTTTCCCACTAGTAGTGAATGAGTATTCCTAGTTCTCCACATCCTCTCCAACACTTGTAATTCTCTGGTTTTCAGTAGTGGTCATTTTAGTAGGTATGGTTTTGATTTACATTTCTCTATTAGCTAGTGATATTGAGCATCTT
Source organism: Tamandua tetradactyla (assembly GCF_023851605.1). Classification (NCBI taxonomy): domain Eukaryota; kingdom Metazoa; phylum Chordata; class Mammalia; order Pilosa; family Myrmecophagidae; genus Tamandua; species Tamandua tetradactyla. The sequence continues at coordinate 14,547,965 of NC_135335.1, forward strand.
TTTATGTGCTTTTTAGCCACTTATAATTTCTTTTTGGAAAGATGTCTATTCAAGTCTTTTGCCCATTTTTAAATTGGCTTGTCTGACTTTTTATTGTTGAGTTGTCAGATTTCTTTATATATTCTGGATATTAACCTCTATCAAATGTGAGGTTTCCAAATATTTTCTCCCATTGAGTAAGTTGCTGTTTCACTTTCTTGACAAAGTTCTTTGAAGTAAAAAGTGTTTAATTTTGAGAGGTCCCATTTATCTATTTTTTTTTCTTTTTTAGCTTGTGCTTTTGGATATAAAGTCTTAAGAAACCATTGCCTACCACAAGATCTTGACGATGGTTCCCTACATTGTCTTCTAGGAGCTTTATGGTTCTGGATCTTATATTTAGGTCTTTGATGCATTTTGAGTTAATTTTTGTATAAGGTGAGAGATAGAGGTCCTCTTCAATTCTTTTGGATATGGATGTACAGTTCTCTCAGCACTATTTGCTTAAGAGGCTGTTCTATTCCAGTTGAGTGGATTTGGCTGCCTTGCCAAAAATCAATTGACAATAGATGAGAGGGTCTATTCCTGAACTCTTAATTTGATTCCATTGGTCATTGTATCTATCTTCATGTCAGTACCATGCTGTTTTGACCACTATAGCTTTTTAATATTTTTTAAAGTCAGGAAATATGAATTCTCCAATTTTGTTCTCCTATTTCAAGATGTTTTTGGCTATTCGGGCCCACATACCTTTCCAAATAAGTTTGATAATTGACTTTTCCATTTCTGTAAAGTAGGCTGTTGGAATTTTTATTGGGATTGCATTGAATCTGTAAACTATTTTGGGTATAATTGGCATCTTTAACAATATTTAGTCTTCTAATCCATGAACATGGTATGTCCTTCTATTTATTTATTTCTGGAATGTTTTGTGGTTTTCTTTCTGCAATGTTTTGTAGTTTTCTGTAAACAAGACTTTAACATACTTGATTAAATTTATTCCTAGATACTTGATTCTTTTAGTTGCTGTGGTAAATGGACTTTTTTCGTGATTTCCTCCTCAGATTGCCCATGATAAGTGTACAGAAACCCTACTGATTTTTGTGTGTTGATTTATTGTTTTGCTGTACTGGCTTCGCTGTAGATTTTTTCGGAGTGTTCTCTGCGTAGGATCATGTGGTCTGCAAATAGTGAAAATTTTACTTCTTGATTTCTAATTATCATGCCTCTTACTTCTTTTTCTTGCCTTGCTGATCTAGCTAGAACTTCTGGCACAATGTGAAATAGCAGTAGTGACAGTGGGCATCCTTCTCTTGTATATGATGAATCACTTTTCTCTTGTCACTTTCAGTATTCTCTCTTCATCTTATTTGACATTCTGTTTAGTATGTGTCTCAGAATAGATCTATTAGGATTTATTCTGTTTCTAGCACATTGTGCTTCTTGGACATGTATATATATGTTTTTTTTTAAAGGGTTGGGAAATTTGGGGCCTTCAGTTCCTCAGATATTATTTCTGCTCCCTTTCCCTACTCTTCTTTTTCTGTAACACCCATGATGTGTATGTTTGTGTGTTTCATGTTGTCATTCAAATCCCTGAGACCCTGCTCAATTTTTCCATTCTTTTCTCTAACTATTCTGTCTATAAAATTTTGATTGTCCTATCTTCTAGTTCACTTATATTTTCTTCTGCCTGTTCAAGCCTGCTATTATATGCCTCTAGTGTGTTTAATGTCTTTTATTATGCCTTTCATTCCCATCATTTCTGTTATGTTTCTTTTCATACTTTCAGATTCTTCTTTATTCTCACCCAGTGTCTTTTTAAATATACTTTATCTCTTTAGCCATATTTTCCTCCTATCCTTGAAATGATTTAGGAGATTTGTTTGAATATCTTTGATTAGTTGTTCCAAATTCTGTATCTTCTCTTAAGCTTTATTTGTTCCTTTGACTGGGTCATACTTTCCTGTTTCTTAATTTGACTTGTAAATGCTGGCTGATGTCTAGGCACCAGATTGTCTTGATAAGTTTACTCTGAAGGTCAGTTTCTCTCCCTTGCTTAAGGTTTTAATGTTGATTGGCTTTGTCTTAAGGGTCTCCTTTGATATTTGGTTCAGTTTCTTATAAACCTTTAGAATTGCCCATGTTTAACAGGTCAGACTTCCTCTGCCTTCATCTGATTCTTGTCTTGAACACGTGGTACAATTTTTAAGGTTCTGCTATTTGTGCAGTTGTTTCATCTCCCAAAGAAAACTTACTTTCCTCTGTTCCTTCTCCTGGAATCTGGGTCCATTTTGTTTGTATTTGTCTTGTCTCTTAGTTTTTCTCCCTTCCTTTCATTGCCTCTAACTGCTTTTGCATTGAGGTCAAATTGTGGGAGGAAGGTCATCCTAAATCAGTATTTCCCAGCCAAAACAGGACCAGTGACCCATACAGGGAGTGCAGACCAGCTCCAGAGAGCCCTGGGGGAGGGGCAGTCAGGAAAGATGCCCCAAAGCCTCTTTGATGGCTCCCTGAATCTGCCCTTTCCTGGCTTGCCCAGCAGATGGTGCTCTTCAGTAAACTTATCTCTGCAGCTTGAGTAGGTACTATGTCTTTAACCTCCGCTGGCACCATCCTAGTGTGGGGTGGGCTTGAAACAATAGCTGTGGCAGCCACTGTCTGGGGCAGGCTAGTGGCTCAGAGCTGGGATCCAGTGATCCAAATTCATGGATCAAAGCCATGAATGGTGTTTGTCCATGCCCCCCTTCAACTCCACACTCATTCTTGGGAAGGATGGCTTCCATGTCCCCTTCTAGCTGCAGAGCTAGCCAGACACTGGACTCTGAGGTGGTCTGCTTAGCAAATGGGTTATGGGTTACAGAATCTACTGCAGTTTCTCAGCCTCTTCATCCTGCTTTTCCTTGGATGCTGCACAGAGCTCCTCTGGCTTCTGAAGCACCAGAATAGTTGTTTTAGAAAGTTTCTGCCTGTCAACTAGCCGTTGTTGGAGAAGGAGTGAATTCTGTAGTGTCCTTTTTCACTGTCTTTCCTGAAAATTCCTCCTAACCTGAATGTTTTTATTATCTCCTATTTGGCACTAAGATTTTTGAGGGCGGGGTCCTTTCCTTACCTCTGTGTATACCCTTCTATACTGAAAATTATTCCTTACCCCATAGTAGTGCCTGATGGATATTTTATATTCTCCCCAGTGAGATTGTGAATTCCAGTACTAGGGAACTGTGATGGTTTTGCTTACCATTTTGTGCTGCAGAGTAGGCTGGGACCAATAAATGTTTTGAGTCAACGAATGATTGATTCCCCAGTGATTAGTTTGTGTACTCTTTTGGAGTTGTTCTCTATTGTGGCAGAATGTATGTAAGAGTAAGAGTAATTTTCTTATGTTAAGTCATCAGCAGAACAGGTGAGGGGCAAATATAATTACTTTGAAGAATCCTAATTTACTTTGAGTTTGCCACCAGATGATTCTGCCGTATTCATTGTGTATGATCTGGTCTTCTTTAGCACAGAGTACACATGCAGATTTTGAATTTCAAGGATATCCTTTGAGTGACTTTAGACTTAACCTCATAAATTTTCAGATTGGAAATCTTAATCCCACTGTTTTTTTAAGTTATGTGCCAAGAATTTAAAACAAAATTCCATAAATTAACTCATGCTAAATCAATCTGAAGCTACCATTATATGCATTGGACGTTTAACTAATTTCAAAGCTAGATAAAAATTCATTGCCTGCTTTATTTAATATTTAGTAGTAGTTCCTACTGATAAACATTGACAAAGCCTGAAACATGAAACCACATTTTTGAATAATGAGAAGAGGTAATATGTAAATTGCTTATGGATTTTGTAGCCCCAAAAGTGATTTGGAAAAAAAAAAAAAAGGAAATACTCTTCGATTATAGAAGAATGGGGAATTAATTTATATTGAGTCAATGAAATGCTAAGAATATTTATGAAAATTACGTATCAACCATAAAATATTTATGATTAAATAATAAGAATAAAAGCAGATTATATGATGAAATGATTACAATTGGGTACCATTATGTATTACTATGAAGTAGGATTTGCTGGGACTAACTTGGTTTTAGCACTGAAAATCCCTCATTCCAGGAAGCCCCCAGTCCTTGAAAAACTAGAGTGATTTATTATGCCTTTATGAACAAGGATTATAAAAGAACAAGGAAAAATGAAAAAAAAAAAGAGTGAAATCAGCCTTCTAATAAGTGGGTGAAGTTGATTTTTAACGCTTATTTCCTTTATAAATTGTTTTTCTAAAAATAAAAATTGAGAGAAAAAATAATTTAAGACCAGAGAACTTATTTTTAGCATAAAGCATATTTTCTTTTGACAATTCTGTATTATGAAAGGGAAAATTGGGAAGAAGGACTTCATTCTTTTTTAACAGCAGACATTCAAAGAGTCTCATATGATAAAGAGTTATGTGAATCCAGTAAAATGAAGCAATTTTATTGGAGATCATGAAAATGCATACTATAAAATTCTGAAGAAAATCATGGGGTTGGAGAGGGCGTCTCCTAAATATTTCAGAAGTGGAGAAAACAAGGTAGAAATAAGATCTTGTAACTTTTGAAGTTTTCCAACTTTAATTTTTTCTCCTTTAAAATCTGTCACGGTTCCTGCCATGATCTTTTCCCTCCCCTCAGTTCAAGGCAGGAGTGCCTGCCACATATTTCAGTCATGCTTTGGAGTACCGAGACCTATTCCGTGAGGATTTTCCTTGGGAAAGTAGATGTAAGAATACATATACATATACGGATACATGACTATATGATGACCTGGCAGCTCACAGTTCAAACCCAGATTGGAGTTATATGAATACGTATTCAAGGTTTTAGTAGCCTTCACCTGGTCTGGCAGTGTAAATGTAAAAAGACGCGGGAAGCACCAATGTTGGACTCATTAATTGCAAACCAGAACACAATTATTGTTTATTCATTTTAGGCTAATTTAGAGGACTTTACATATAGAAATGTTTCACCTCCTTTTTTTTTTTTAATTACAGTAAATATCTTCCAGTGGTAGTTCCTAACAGTGGAAAGACCACGGGGAGTGGAAATTATATTGTCTATATACCTGCTACAATATCACAGCACTCAATATGCAACAAAGGTACAAAGATATTAAAGGTAAATTGATAGAGCATAAAGATGCCTTCCTAGTCTAACATGCTTTCTAGGTAAGGTAACTCTCTCTGAATATGAACAGGAATTAAGAATTAGGGTGGTTATTGCCTGAGATTTGTCATTTTAAGTAATTATATTATTTTCAAGCATGATTTTCTTTGTGAGAATTTCTATAGCATTTAGTGTCTACATTATACAATTTAACTAATTATATATTAATGATATATAAGTAGTTTCCAAAATGATGTGAATTTCTAAGTTTATCCCCAAGGGGTAAAATCTGATATCTTAGTCCTCTAGGTCTCTTTCAACCCATTGCTGGCTAGACAGTAGGTGCCTGAAAGACCAGTCGACTTAGTTCTTAGTCCATGAAGATATTTGGTCAGGCAATTTGGGCATTTCAGACATCATAAAATTTGCCTAAGAAGATCTGCATATGATGCAAGGCTTCCACAATCAGTAGATGTGACCTCGAACAAGTTACTTTTGCCTCTTTGCATCACTTGCAAAATAGTGACAGTGATTCTCTCTTGATGATGAAAAGTCCAATGGTATTATTTGATAAAATATTTTGTGAATTGAAAAGATTCTATAAATATAAGTGTTGGTTGCTATTTGACATTTGGGTATTCATTAAGGCACTTTTCTTTCATTCATTTTTTTCTTCTCTTGTCTAAAGGCTAGAAGTAGGTAGTTAATACAATCCAGAATCTAATTCCATAACCAGGAGTTAGGGAAAGTTAAGAGAGATGTACACACATAAGCTATGCTATTTGTGCAAAGGGTTAGATAATGGTTACTTGGAGAGTCCCTAATGAGATATGGAGGCTCTAAGAAAGTGCCACCCTATCAGCCCTATGAGAAGGTAAGAAAAAAATAGGTTCCTTATTCTCATTATCTTCAAAACGGTGGTGCAAAAGGGACTCCACTACAAGTGTGAGTGTAGAAAGAATGAACTGAAGATAGTTTAGGGATGGCTTGGAACAGTCATTTCTCTTTTCCTTCAGTTGCTGAGTCTCCCTGCTGCTGAGGGAAGAAATGAAACTAACCTACAACACTAAAATTCTTATACAAGGAAAAGGGCAGTGGGCACTCTGTAGCACTCATCTGGCTTTTCTTTAATGTATGAACTGTTGCCCAGACCAAGGAACGAGAAAACACAGTCTGTCAAGGTGGCTTTGCTCTCTGAAGGTGAGACAAAAGGGTGCTGTGGTGACTCCATGCAAAGGCTAGAGAGAGAAATGCAGAGCATATATGCAGAGTCCCCAAGATAGAAAGTAATGTGCCGTCTTGGAAGCTATAGGAACTAATGCCCAAAAGATTTAAAAAAAAAAAAAAAAAAGAGAGAGAGAGAGAGAAAACAGAAAAATTGTTTAAGGAGAGCTATCATTTTCTATCGGTGAAGACTCCTGATCTTGAGGAGGTTCTGGAAAGTTTATTTCTGCTTCTTCTGCTTCTTCTTGGACTGGAATAATTTCAATGTCATCTTCATTCTTTGCTTGGGAAGATTTTTCGGTTAGCTCAACCACTTCTTCTTTTATTTCAATCACCTGTTCTTTTTTATCTTCCGCTGACAAGAGTACAACATTCTAGAACACAAAATTAAACAAACTTTCCTTCACCTTTACCATTTATCACTTTTCTGAACAATCTCTACAAATTATATATGCTGCTGATGTTATTTCCCAGCTGCCTACAAATACCAGCATTGATTTCCCAGGGCTCAGATGCTTCTCAGATCTCTTACTTATTAAAATTCAAGTCTGAATAATTCTTCAAGACCACCAGGCATTTGCCACTCTGCCTGGAGTGATTATATGGTATTGGAGGGGAGACTTGCAGTAACAGCGGCATTTAGATTCTATTTTGATTTGCTTTTGGTGTATGTAACCCTGGAAAAGCAATTCTGTCCTTCAGATCTTATTTTCCTCATCTGCAGATTGAAGGCATTTGTGATGATTCTAAAATTCTATTTTAAATTTACCATTCTATAGTTTTGAAGCAGTTGATAATTGATCAACTCTGGGATATCCGTATCTCCCAATTGTGAAGCCTCTTTGAACCTACCGCTTTTGAAGAAGGAGGTAAAAATGGGGGAGAAAAAGAGAGGAAAACTGAGAAATGAAGCCAAAGAACTAGTGACTTCTATCAGCTTTCAACCTTCAGTCTTCCTGCTTTCACACATTAAGTATGGAATCGTGAAAGCAAGATGGAAGCCTGACGTCAAGCAGAACCAAAGGCTGGCAAGAGGACACACATATCATAGAACTGCGTCCTTTGTCTAATTGTTGGACTTGTTTCAAATGTCAAGACATTTCCCCTCATTATTAGTATTTTCTGCTTGGCATATAGAACTATGCCAAGTTAATTTTCACGAAGCTCCCTAGTTTCAAAGTCTCATCAGATTGCATTTGCTATGAAAGAGCCTTTAAGGAAGGGGTTTTCATCAAGGGAGGTTGTGGACCGAGTGGCTGCTACTTACAGCTTTGGGTTTGGAGCACAGTCTTTTCCAGTCATTCTCGGCAATGCCACCTGCCACAAGTTTCTGGAAGAAGGAGAAGATCAGCATCACTGACAAAATGCCCTAAAAAAAAAATGACAAAAGAATGAGAATGAAAATGTAATAATGGCACACAACATGGGGCTGATGCTCAACAAATGACTCAAATAAAATGAAGTGACAGAGGGGTGCATGTGTAGTTCAGAGGTTAGAATGTCCGCCTTCCATGCGGGAGACCTGGGTTCGATTCCCAGACCATGCATCCCCCCCCCAAAAAAAAATGAAATGACAGAAGGACCCAATGCTTAGGTAAATAATGGTAAGCTGTGAGAATGGCTTGTGTAGAAGACAGGTTTTTTTTATATAACTTTAGCACAACTCCTGGGTGACACAGAGGCTTACTGTCTTTTCTGGGAGAAAGTAAGGCAGGGATAACCAATTGGAAGAATCCATTTTGGGGGGAGGGGTGGGGCTTACATGAATCAACCCCCCACTTGAGAATCAAACCCAGGTCTCTGCATTGAACAATCAAGTTTATATAAGAAAAAATAATTACTGAGTACCAAATTAAATTGTATCTAGTTTAAGGGGCTTGGTGTCATGCCAAGGAAATTTTTCTACACTTGGGAGATGTATTTTTTTCCCTATAAACTTGACACTAAAAACTCCTTGAGGCCAAAAGATGTACATAACAACTCAGTTATTTCTTCCGTTGTGCATCCTACTCAATAAATATTGATACCATTAATAATATTATTAATAATAATGTTAATAGCAAACAGTCATATAGCACTTTCTTTGTACCAGCTCTGTTCTAAGTGCTTTTCAGTATATTAACTCATTTATTTCTCAGCACAGCCCCATAGGTAATGTTACTCTCCCCATTTTACAGTTGAGGCAATTGAGGCAGACTATAGTTATACTTTTGCCCCAGGTCACATAAATAGTAAGTATCAGACCCATGCAGTCTGGGTCCAGAGTTGTTGCTCTGGATATATAATAAAAATGCCCTATTTACTCCTTGGAAAGAAATCCAATTTCACACTTACCAAGAACACAGATCGTATGTTGTAACAATATTGTGTAGATGTAGTGTTTTTCTCAAAGGGCATAGCTGGTTCACAGTTATATATGTTAATCAAAGGCATAGCTGTTTTAATAAGATTTGGACTCTCCATTTTAAAAAAATGAGACATTGTAATATTAAATATGTCCATGATTACAAAAATTACTCCAGAAATGGCAGCGAAGAGGCTCAATGAGTTCATTACCACTTTCCCTTTGACCTGAAATGGAGACACAAAGATTTATTTATTGGGTTTGTTTTCCATTTGGAGAATATAAGGCAGGAAGGCATTCCGATGCCCTACCCCTGCCTCACAGGTATACTACACCTAAATTATACGAATGTCCTTTCCTCAGTTGTTTTGACCTTCTTTGTCACCCTAAATGGACCCTTGATCTCTCTCTTGTTCCTTTCTCAGGATTCCCCAACTCACTTTATGACATTCAGTTTATTAAGCCAAAATTCTCAGTGGGCCTTAATTCTTATATCTTGTGTCCCTGTAGTTCCCTTTCATGCAACCTTCCTAAGTAGGATGTGAGTCTGTGTCCTTTGTTACAGGGCTGATAAAAGTTGAAACAGGAGAGTAAATATGGAAAGTACCATAATGGCCTGGGATGATTAGTGGTGATTTTAGGGCACACAGCCTTTTCCCCTGGTTCTATATCTACACTGGCAAGTCAGTAGGTCTGGCTGAATTTGGAGATGAATTTGATTTCATCACAAACTCTTTCTCCCCCTAAAATTGAGTTAGTTAGACCACCTCTCACCAGTCATCTCAATCCACTTTAGACCTTCCCTGACTTTGAGAATGACTCAATTTAGTAATAACTCAGTAAGTCATTAATAAGTGTTGGGAGAGGATTTTTCTTCAAACTCTATGTGGGATGAAACTTGCTAGAAGGCTCCTGACCCAAAAGGGAGAGAATCAGGAGCTTTGAGGGCAGCCACTTCCTGGTTGTCTATGAATCTCTAGAGGTTTCATAAACAATACCACGCTATCTCGTTGTTCAGAGTTCCTGAAGCTTTTCCCCTATGTTACTCCATTTTATAATCATGCCCATTTCTTATTGTAGCAAGGACTATTACCTCCATTTTATAAGTAAAAACTCAGAGGTGTAAGGGTTAAACTGACTTGCTCAAGGTAACAGGTAGAAGTTAACTTAGCTAGTACTTGAATCGACCACAATATCCATTAGAAAATTTTCCTAAATGGTGGTCTAGGAGATATAACACAGCTTTCAAGAATGTCTGTTACTCTCATAGCACCTCACATTCACAAGATTAAAACATGTTCTTCCTGGAGCTGCCTTTAATTTTGTTTCCATGGATAAATTTCAGGTAGATCTCATTTCCAGGTATTTTAATGAACAAAATCACAGCAGGACTTTGGGGGGACCTTCTCTTTTTTTCAGGTTTGAGAGAGAATTCAATTCTGTGATTCCAAGACTCTCTAAAGGGTCCTGTTTTCAACTGAGAACATAGATATTTCACTGATGTATGGAAAAGAAGGACATATGATTACTTGCCAAACTATTCTTGGGGTTTTTCTCTGCCGCTGCCAGGAGTGATCCAGAAATGATATACTGTAAAAAGAAAAGGGTTGGGTGGGAAAGGAGGTGAGAGAGAGAGAAGGAGAAACAGAGGGAAGGGGATACTATTATCCTTGAGAATTGGTCATTGGTCATAAAGAAGCCATTTACACTTTCACTAAACTATCTACCTGTTTTGACTGGATACCTTTTTTTTTTTTCAGCAGTCATATTTCTTCTTCATTCAGGCTCAGTGATATTTAATACATGTACTTTACTCAGCCATCAGGGGAGCTGTGACTAGGAATGTAAGATTGAATAAGCAGAACCCATATTTCCACTTCAGTTAAAATACAAGCTGTGGGATTTGAAAGGTATTTACCTTTGTATGTGTGCGCATGAGTGTGTATATGCATGCATGCATATATGTATGTATGCAGGAAGGTACGCGTGTATGTATCCATTCATTCATGGAATTGATCTCTCTGGGACTGACAGTGATTTAAGTGACCCTGATACCAGTGAAGAATGAATCAATGTAGAAGGAAATACTTGTCCTCAATTCCATAAACACGACAATAAAATGTTGGTTGCCACGGGACGTGCTGATGATTATTTTTCACCTTCCTTTCTAATGTTCATGTGATGAAATGGAGGAAACTCTTATTTTAACCCGTCTCTTTTTGTGCTGAAAATGTCACACCTGGAACCATTTTTATAGTGGCAGTTATGAACTAGTAGTGGTAAAGTATATATCATTGCCCCATACCACACACGCACATACATGGGGTTACAAGCTGGTAAACCATGTATACAAAACAGCCCAAAGGAGTGCTGATCTGCTGATAAACAGAAAGAGATTGACTTGGGGTGGGGCTAATTCTCCCCGGGTACCATAATAACTAAATAGAATGGTAGGGAAGAAGCAGCAGGGGGAAGGAAGTGGAAAGCTTCTTCTCCCTCTTGCTTCCCAAATCACCATGCTCTATAGTCCAAATGTCTGGCCCCCTCTCCACCTCCAAATTGCCTTTGAAAAATCTGGAAGAGCCTTGAAAAAAATCTTCCCTCCTTATGTGGATCCACGCAAGGCATCTTTCCCCAAATTCATGTGGAGCATGACTACTGACCCTCAACAGTGGGGCTCCCACTCAATTTAGTCAACCTTTCCTCCCACAAAATTATTTCTAACCTCATAATCTATTTCTTACTGAAATATTTCCCTCATCACAGAAATAAACTGGCATGTCCCTCTGGGGCTTTATTTTGTCTGCACCACTTCTCAAATGGTTGCTATTTTCTACTCACCATAACGCCTCCCCAGAGAGGGTACCAGATGATGACACAGATGGGTGCATGCATTCCCATGGGGACCATCAGGATTCCCCCCAGGGCGATGTGGAAGAGTCCATTCATGATCTGAACAGCCTAGAGAAAGAATAGGGGCACTGATGGAGGAACTGAAATCTTCACCAAGTTAAAAAGCAAAGGTAAGTCTAGACTCCCTCACTGCTGACATGTGGCATGTAAGATGCTTGAAGGAAGTAGGGGAGGTGCCAGGATCTTCATCTTTTCTTACTCAGACCAATTTTCCCCACTACCTAGGATATTGCCAAAGAGCAGATGTCGCTGAGATACTGGAAACAAACTTGGGTGGGAGACCCCTAAATATACAACCCCCTAAACAACAAGGGGACAAAAGATTACCCTGAGGTATTCCAGGTGATAACGTCCCTGACACATCCCTGATATGGCCCATTTTGGCAGTCATAATAGACATCTCAGGTGGGGTTGAATCCGTTCAAGTTGGATCGAACCCTGTACCTGGTCTATAGCATCAGCTGTAGGAAGAGAGGACAATGACTTACCCCCAGTGCCTTTGATTCCCTCATGAAGAAGCGTTGTGTGGGGCCCACCAGTGACGGCACCCTCCTGGTGCTTGTTTTCTGAACAGGACGCATGGCAACAGGGCCTTTCATAGGATCTGCCGGGAAAGTTCCGCTCACTGAATTTCTGAGTGTCGTCATTCTGCTCTCAAAACTTCTGAAAATGAAAGCAGAGACAGAGAATAAAGCTTTTGGTAATTTTTTATTTTGCACCTACCCGCCCCCTCCATCTGAATGCATCTCTACACATTCCCTCTATGGTTCTCACTGAGGGTAGACCTGGCTTTTCCCTAAGGGGCAGCTCAATCAATGGTACTGGGAATCCCTGCCAGAATTCTTTTTTTTTTTAAAAAAAAAATAGTTTTATTGTAAACAGTGTACCAACATTCTTGATATTCAATCATTCTTGCCATGGTTGTAATCAGTGGCTCACAGTGCCATATGGTTGTGTATTCATCACCATGACCATTGTATTGAACGTCTGCATCTCTCCAGAAAAGAAAGAAAAAAAGAAAAAACTCATACATGCCACACACCCCACCACTCCCTCTCATCAGCCACCAGTATCTCAATGTACTCAATTAATTTTAACCTTTTCCCCCTATTATTTGTTTATTTCTTTATCCATATTTTTTACTCATCTGTCCATATCATAGACAAAAGGAACATCAGACACAAGGTTTTCACAATCACACAGTCACTCTGTGAAAGCTATATCATTATACAATCATCTTCAAGAAACATGGCTACTGGGACACAGCTCTACAATTTCAGGCATTTCTCTCCAGCCATTCCAATACAGCATAAACTAAAAAGGGGATAGCTATATAATGCATAAGAATAACCTCCAGGATAACCTCTTGACTCTGTTTGAAATCTCTCAGCCACTGACACTTTATTTTGTCTCATTTCATCCTTCCCGTTTTTGGTTGAGAAGGTTTTCTCAATCCCTTGATGCTGCGTCCTAGCTTATTTTAGGATTTCTGTCCCATGTTGCCAGGGAGGTTTACACCCTTGGGAGTCATGTCCCATGTAGAGAGGGGGAGGCCTGCCAGAATTCTTGACACCTGTGTTTGGGGCATACTTTATCTTTGTAAGGAATGCTATGCTCATATGTCTGTATGTCGTCTGACTCTCATCCCCAAATGCCTGCCTTATGCTTAAATATTGGAAAATGCAATTTATTTTGACTTCTCATTGTCCTTTTGCCTCTCTGCCTTTATCTGGTGGGTGGACCAATGGCTTGATGATAGAGTGTGGTAAGGATGGTCCTTGGAACCAGGAGGACTAATTCTAGTTCTCTCTCTTCCTTTACGTCTGTGACCTTGAACTAGTTAGCTTTAAGAAAGCCCTCTGGTTTTACACCTAAGACTGCGGTCTCCTGAGTCAGATTGCCTAGGTTGAAATTGTGATTCTTCTGTTTGCGTGAGACTTGAAACAAGTAATTTAAATATTCCTTAAGCTATAAAATGGGAATAATAATAATTCCTGTGTCAAGGGGTTGCTATAAGACTTAAATGGGCTGGTGGCCTGTTCCTGGATGGTTTCTATTCATTCAGGTGTAGCTCAAATGTCACGTCCGCAGAGACACCTTCCCTGAACCTTCAATCTACAATGCATACTCTTAGTTAGTCTCTCTCTCACGACACCCTGTTTTATTGGCTTCATCACACTTCTCACTGTGGGGAATTAACTTGATTTTTTGTTTACTTGATTCATATCTGGCTCTTCCTGCTAGAATACTTCCATCAAAGCAGAGACCTGGTTCTACACTGTGCAGTTTCTAACATAATGCCTGGATTTAGTAGCTTCTGAATCAATATTATTGAAGGGATACATGTATGTAAAGCACTCATTCCTGATTAAATATTAGTTGCTGCTGTTTTACTGTTCTTCTTATTTTTATCTTTCTCAGCATTAGTTTCCAATTTCTCCATCTTGAAAATGAGGACAATATCCCTCTCACAAAGATGTTGTGAGAAATACATTAACATGCGAAAGGACCTAGAGGGAGTGTAGTAAATGCTATTTGTTGTTAGTATTTGTAAGTTTTTCATTTCTAAGGTGATTGCCAAGTTCCTTTCCAGCTCTGGCATTTTACCACTATTCACCCTTCTTCATCTTGTGCTTCCTTTTGGTTCACTGATTTATAACAATTACTTTTTATGTAAATTCTGTTGGGAAATTGCCTGAAACTGGGAGTCACTGTTTGGGGAAATGTTTTATTTAATTAATTAATTTATTTTTCATGGGCAGGCACCAGGAAAGGGGACACATTTTAGTTTTGTCTTTATTGAGTATAAATTATGGAATGGGCCTTGGAAGCCAATCTGTCCAGCTTGTTTATCTCATCAAAGTCACACACTGAGCTAGATGACTGCAGGTGTGCCCCAGGACAGGTGTTTGGGAGATTGCCTGGCCTCCCACAGACTTCACATGTGAATCCACTTGATAATTTACAAAGGGCTTTCACATCTTTCATCTCATTTGAGCCTCACGGCATAGACAAAGGATAACTCATTGCCCCTAGTCTGTAGAAGTGAGAACAGAAAATTTAGGTAACTTCTTCAGTTACATGACTACTAAAGACTGAAAATGAAGGTGGAGACATAGCTCGTGCTGGCTGCTCTGTCCTTTCCATGGTCCTAGGTGGTGGGGAATAGGAATTTTGCCTTCCCTGTGTGACCTCTCTTCTCCTTTCAAATATTTGTGCTATTTGCTTGACTCTAAATCAGCTGAAAACCAAGTACTTGCCTTGGGCATGGGCTGGGTGGGAGAGAGGATGCTCTGAGCATTTCTCACTTGGTTTTCCCCTAGCCCTAGATTACCAGCTGTCCAAGGACATGGGGAATTTACTTTGCCCCCCAGACCCCTCAAGACCACCAACAAAAAGAATATATCGATATCATCCGATAGAGCTTATAAAATGATTCTGGTCACAGGACGGAATTTTCAGAGCTAGTTAGAACTTCAGGCACCATTGTGTACAGATGACAAATGAGGAAACTGTGGCCCAAGGTTGGAAAGATCTTAAAGACTGCTCGCTTAGTGTGCAGAGCCAAGTCCAAAGGCGGCCACTGTGGCTCTGAAGTTGATGCTCTTTCTGCTACATCACAGTGTACACTAGATAAGTATAGTTGTTTTTTGAGTACACACTCTGTGCACCAGGAATATTATGTATGCTCTTTCCAACTTTTTTTTTTTCCCTGGCATGGGCAGGCTCTGGGAATCAAACTCAGGTCTCTGGCATGGCAGGCAAGAATTCTGCCACTGAGCCACTGTTGCACCACCCTCTTTACAATTTTTGAAACACTTTGCTTACTAAGCGGACATTTTGTCTCCTTTCTTGCAGATATGGAAATGGATGTCCAGAGAGAGTGATTTTGCCATGCTGTCACGGCCAAGTACAGAATCATATGCCTGTCCAGAGGGGTAATTTTAGTGAAGACACCCTAAAGAGCAAAGGTCAGCAATTTTTTGGACAGAAGGAGATGATTGGACTACCCTTGTTTTAATTTCTTCTTCAACAACTGCTTGATTGCAGCTGCTGTCTGTACCGTTGATGAGATAAACCTTTTGTGTAAGCAAGAGCTCCTGGGGCTGTGTCTGTGCTGGCTAATGGTGTGATGATTATTGGGAGAAAATATTTTCTATCCCTCTGTTAAAATGGGCAACTGTATTTTATCAACAAATGTTATTGTGAAATATTAGTGTATCAACACAAACATGATTATCTCTCTGGTACTTCATTTTCACGTAAATATTCTCTCTCAACTTTTTTACCAGGGAATTGAGGGCTGTGTAATGAACAAATTCTTTCATTGGGAATAAGTAAAAGTAGCTCCCGAATGCCTTAGTGTGTCATAGATGCCTGAAGCCTTGCCTCATCATTAAAAAAAAAAATGCTCATAATGACTTCACCGGTCACCAATATACACTTGGCTGGAAGACTAGTTGGGAGAGAAGTAGACATTCTTGACCACGTCGGTCAAACTATGGTAACAATACGATTTCGTTTATGCTCAACTATATTAATATCAGGATTCAGTTTATCACACATTGCCCTGTTTCACTACTCCACAACAACTTTTTAAACCAGTTTTTTTCTCTTAAAAAATTTATTAGAGAAGTTATAAGATTGCAAAACAATCATGCATAAAGTACAGGATTCCTGTACACTACCCCACCACCAACTTGCATTGGTGTGGAACGTTTGTTACTATTAATGATAGCACTTTTTTTTATGATTGTACTATTTCTTTTTTAACAGTAGGTACTCTCCATGCTCTTTTATATGTTTAAACCAGTTTTGAGCTTTTAAAGGCACCACTGTTTCATGTCCACTCACTGAAGAAAGAGCTTACAGCCTTGATGGTGGTGATTTGAATGATGCCTTTTAGGTCCAGTCATTCCCATCATTTAGTGAGAAGTTCAAAGCTGTCGTATCTTTTTTTTTTTTTTTTTTTTTTACCTCAGATTCCCCCCTCACCACTCAAAATAACTGCATATTTATCTTTCCAGCCTCCTTTGCCCCTCTGTGTGAGCTCCTCAGCACCTCTCCTTCCATCATGAATTTATTCCTTCAAAGAAATTGCTCCTTCCTTGCATCTTGAGTCTCTTACTCTATTTGTGGTGTGATGTAGCAGAAAGAGCTAATCCCAACGCTGTTTTGTTTGCTACTAGAAATTTAGGAGAATATTTGCCTTACCCATTTCATGGCATTATTTTAAGAACATGAGAGAATCTGCAAGTTATAAAGTACTGAAGGATCATAAAGACTAATTGTGACTACTGGATCCTTCTTCTGTGACTAACATGTGCTGTAGTGTCCCCAATTCCAAAGCCCACTTCCTTTAATCAAGCCAAGTCCTTGGCCACTGCCCCGTCTCCCCTCTCCTTTAATCCCAGTTTCTTCAGAGCTTAGCATTCTACTCTCTTCCTCCACTTCTCCACCACCCACTCCAGTCTTGCACACTTTGCTCATAATTTCTGCTGGAACCACTTAACTAGAACCACTGTCCTCAAGCCTTCCTGTGCAAAGACGATATAGTACTTTCTCAAGCATCACCCCTCAGATTGACTTACTTCTACTCTGTTCATTACCTGGACTTAAAAAGTTGGAACGTTATTTCACTCCAGCTCCTTCATCTTCCAAGTTCAACCAATTGCCAAGTCATGCCATGTCCACCTCTGCAATGTACCTTGCACCTGGATGTTTATTTCCACTTCTAGCATCACCCTGTGAGTTTGATTCTCATTTCCTCATTCTTAGCACACAAGTCTTATTCTTCTGCTTTCAGTTTCTCTCTTTTCGAATCCATCTTCCACGTGACAGCTAAGATCAACCTCCATAAAGTACTGCTCCAGTCATGCTCTTCCTGAGTCTGAACTGTCAGTGACCTGCCGTTCCTACTGGAGAAACATCTTACCTAGCCACTCAACACAGTCACAGTTCAATTCTACCATAACTTTCCAAGCTCATAGCCACTGCTCTCCCACCCCATTACACAAAGCCATTGCAGAGTCTTCTCTACTCTGATGCCTCTGAAATTTGACAGACTCCTCCCCTCCACCCCCATCAGTTTCAGTCTCCCCATTTGTCATTCCCATCACCTGAGACCTCCATATAGTGCCTAGACCTGTTTTCTTCCCTTGATTTTGAGAACTTCTACTTCAAAGCTCAAAGCTCTTTACGTCCTCTATTTGTCAACTGTTTTCTTCCTTTTGTCATATCTTAGCTCCTCTAAAGGAGTGTGACTTCTTCCAAGCACCTTGTTTCCCAGGAGTACATGCTATGAGCTCAGAACACCTTCAATGGAACATTAAATTGAATTACTTTCACGGGGGCAGGTTTGCAAATGCTCAGGGTGCCAGGTCAAAAGGAGGTAATTTCACCTCACCTGGTGGTCAGTGCAAGCAAGCAATTGTATGGGAAACAGGGAAGGGGAATCATGGATTCAGGAAATGGTTGTGATACAGTTAAAATCCGTCTTTGTTGCCTTTCAAAAGAACTTCTTATCTCCATTGCTTACTCACTTTCTAAGCTTCTTATGCGATCAATCAGAGGTAGGCTAATGTGCTTAGTTTGGTACCGATCCCTCTAGAAAATGTTTAAAGGCCTTTAAAACAAAAGTTATGCAGTGGAGATATTTTCATTATAACCATGACTAATTACTTTCCTATTTGGTACCAGGTAGTTCTCAGAATGGCAGGATTTTAGTTCATGTAACCTTCATAGTACATTTATTTCCCCCATTGTTTGGATTAGGCACCTAGAGGTTTAGTAATTTGTCTATGATTGTATGGCTAATAAGCAGTGGAGCTGAAGTCCGAACACAGCAGGTTAGAAGCCGTCCTTTAATGACCTGCCATCATCTACTACCTTTGTAGAGTGATGCTTGGTAGGCCGCCCAGGGAAATTCTTGAGGGAGAGAGTGGTTAAAGGAGTGGGTGGGCAATGAGTCTTGGTATCACCCTTCAAATCATGAAACCATCAGCAAAACCTGACCAGAGAAACCCCAGGATGAAAGCTGAGCATCGAAAGGCTCTGAACAACCTAATTATGCCTCATCCATTTCATTTAAAGGAAACAAATTCATTCCTTACCTGCTACTCCAAGGCCTCAGGGCTCGAGGGCTGATCTGGAAGCTGGATGCAGAGATCAGTTGGTGCTGTCAGATTCTCAAGACGTGGGGAGGGCAAATGAGATAGGCCAGACCTGGGGCTGGGATCTCTGATAGATACCAGGTGACGGGAAATCAGGAGCTTCTGTTACCTTGGGCTTCACCCCAATTACTTTGGTTGAACACACACTTACCAGGGCCGAAGGAGATACAAAAAAGTTTCTGCATTACCAGGAGGTTTCAGTTCTTGAAAAAGACCCCAGGGGACAGCCTGACAAGTATCGTGCTGCCTTAATTAGAAGAACTTTGCAGCCCCCACCCTGTAAACAGGTGTGGATGGTGGGTCCCCAAGGGCAAGAAGGGTGCTACAAATTCCCCATAGATGAGTTGATAGGGCTGATTTTTACCTTATTTCACTTTTTGGGTGAGTACGTGGGGAGGAGGCATCCATGCGGATAGACTTAAGACTCAATGAGCACATACATTTGGGGGTGTTGTACCTTTTGACCTCCAAATATTACCCTCATTTGTTCACACTTATTTGGATTCTAGTGGGACCATGTATATCTTACGATGGATTTAGCAGAAATGGCCCCAAAATACACGTGGGGGTTGTAGAACATCTACCCAGAAGTTTGAGCCAAGAGCTTGCCTCCACCTTTTGGGACATAAATTGAAATGGTACCTTTACTTATTACCCATCCTTTCCCTCTGTCTAGTTCTTTGGTGTCCCTATTCTTTTCTGCCTCAGTTGGTGCCCTATGGCAATCAAACGCAGTGCTAGCTCAAGGCAGGTGGGGAGCGGGGTAGTAGTAGTCTGGGGAGTCGATATATTTAAAGAAAGTTTTGCCCAAAGACATTGCTATTCCCCTCATCCTTGCAAATGTAACCCTTCATATGCTGGATTTTTTTTTTCATCTCTTTAATTTTCCTTATCCATTGCTTTATTTTGAAGAGATCCAGGGCCATAATTAGGTAATTATTTGCCTAAAATAGGGCTCTAATCTGAGGTAAATTCATCTTTCTTTTTCTCAAGTGCTCTCTCTCATTCTCTCTTTCCCTTTCTCCTTCTTGCCTCTCTTTTCTTTGAAACAGTTTGGAACCACAGGATTAGAACCAATGGGTATAAGAAGTTCTGGTTCTGGGGAGGCTGATTTTGTTGCAACATAAAAAAATATGCCATCTCTGCCCCATTAGGAGCTGTTCACTGGTGGAAGAGGCTACGCTTCAGACAGACAACTCACCGTCTTCAGGAACAGTCAAGTAAAACCCATGAAAACACCTCTCGGAAATGCTGTGGAGAGAATGGGGTGGTGGTGGAAAAAGAAGGCCCACCGTCCTCTTAAAGTGGCCTAAGTGTGGATCTGTGAGTGTCTCCACAGGGTCGGAGTGATAGATGATTGTGATGGCCGAAGTGTGAGTCCCGGATGGTGGGTTGGGTTGATCAAAGGCATGGGCCTGCCTTTTAGTGGGCAGGTGGGCAGGGTCAGAGCTTAGCAAATGCATGGCATGGATGAGGCATGAGTTGGGATCTTACAACCTGTTGGTTCAGATCTTTTTCTCTGTTCAGCCTTGTTTCCCTCCAGTCAGCCTTTGGTTGCTGACTCGTCTTTGTGGCCAGCAAGATTCTTTAGGTGGGTCTATGTAAGATTTATCCCAAAATAGGTATATTAATAAACTTTTGTTTTCTTTTTGCTGATTTTGACTGATTGACCTTTCAGTCCTTAAAACTTCTGTGTTTGTGTGTGTTGTAACTCCTACTAAAATTTGGATTTGTCATAGCTCCTTCTTTGTTCTATGATTTTTGTTTCCTCTGTAATGTTTGAGGCTATTAGGTCCATAACACATTAAACATTTTTCTCTTTGAATTTAATATGAATTGAATTTGCCATTATCTAGTGACCCTCTCTTTCCCAAGTGGTGGTCTCTATGAAAGTCTACGTAGAAATATGCCAACTATTGTGTAGTCAGTATATGCCTGATAGAACTATTTCTTCCTTTTATTTCCCCTCCTAGAATTCCAAGTTTTTTTCCCCCTTGGAACATTTTCCTCTCTTATGGAAACCAACATAGTCTATCTAATTATGTTTATTTGTCATTGCCTTACTCATCCATTGGTCTCCACATCGTTGGGAAACAGGGCAGGTTTTTCTGATTTCTTTGTTCTCAAACAGTGCTATCAGAGATAATGATTCTGCTTTGGTTCCTTCTCCCATCCATGCTGTCCAGTATTAGGCAGTAACATTTTGGTCTGTCTCTAACTGCTCAATAAAGCACACGTACCCAAAATGACCTGCTGATGGAGGGTACACTTTGGTTTCAGAGAGTTGGGAAGGGAGAATGCAGGGCCTCTGAGTGGTAAGACTGCGTCTAATTGCAAATAGAATTGGTTGCAGGCCAAACAATTCCAGTGCTGTACTTGCAAATAATTCATATGAAGGAAAATGTGCATGCAAGTACTTAAGAGCTTTATAGATCATGAACTCTTCTTTCTGCTCTCTGAAGGACTCCCTTAAATCCTTAACAGTTAGGAAATAACTTTAGTTGAATACCTACTGTCCATATGAAAGTCTTAAAAGAGTTATAGTATCACTTCTTTTTTAGTATTATTGAAACTAAAGAAATGAAAGTAACTGGTCCAGTCATACAGCGTATGAGCGATGTTTAGGAAGCAAAAGAACCTCAACTGTAACTAGAAAAAACAACTATTTCTTAAGTGACTTTTACATTCTAGGCACTGATAACATCACCTTACATATTGCATTTTAGGCTCACAGGAAACGCATTAAGAAGGTATCATTATTGCATTTTTATGCCAGGAATTGAAAGCTCCCAAACAGAAAGGCATCTGCTCAAGTCACAGTTTTAAATGGCAAAACCCATATTTATTATTATTATTATTATTATTTTTTTTTTGCATGGGCAGGCACCAGGAATCAAACCGAGGTCTCTGGCATGGCAGGCGAGAACTCTGCCATTGAGCCACCATGGCCTGCCCCGTATTATTTTTTAATAGACATTAATTTTTAAAGCAGTTTTAAGTTTTCAGAAAAATTGCACAGAAAGTACAGTGTTCCTACATGCTTCCCCCACCCTGCTGCATAGAGTTCCCTTTAGCATTACCTTGCATTAGTGTGGCATACTGGTTATAATTGATGACCTGATATTGATATGTTAGGACTAAACGTATCAATACGTTACTAAAGTCCAAAGTTGGCATAAGGGTTCACTCTTTTTGTTGTGCAGTTCTATGGGTTTTGACAAATGCCATCATGTCATTATATTCACCATTTCGGTATCATACAGAATAGTTTCAATGTCCTAAAAATGTTCTCCCACCTGTTCACCATCCTTGTCTCCTTCCCTCCCTCCCCCTGAGCTCCCGGCAACCAATGACTCTTAAACTGTCTGTATAGGGAAAACACATATTTAATTCTGTCTGCCTTAGAAGCTAATGGCTATTTGGTGAAAGGGCTCTCACCCATAAATTACCACCGACCCCATATATCAGAACTACTCGGTTGCTGAACATTTTTTTATCAGAGCCTTACTCCAATGCAAATTAAAAATTTAGTTTTTCTTCTAGTATCCCCCTTGTTTTCTTGTCCTCACACATGCACTTAGGTCTTTCTCCTTGCAGATTATAACAAACATAAAAGCCCATGCCTTAGTTTCTTTCTTTGTGTTGGCTAACAAGCAGTCTTAGTAGGATTTGGGATCAGAGGGATCGTGATTCAAACCCTAGTTCTACATTTTCCTCCCTTTGTGGTCTCCAAAAGTTACCCGCTGTGAGTGTCAGTTGTCGTGTCTGTGTCATGAAGCTATTTGTACTGCGTCAGAGGGTTGTGATGACAATTAAATGAGATTATGCAGGTAAGATCTCTAATAGTTAGCAGGTATTCAGTCAGTGGAAGGTAATATAATGTAGGGCAGAGGCTCTCAAGGTGTGGGCTGGGGTTTCCCTAGGGTCCTTGAGACATTTTATTTGTGTCTGTGAACTCAAAACTATTTTCATAATAATACTAAGATGTTGTTTGCGTTTTTTATTGTTTTACATTTTTTTTCACGAGTTTACATGGTGTTCTCCTCAGGCTACATAACTTGCGATATTGCAGCAGGTACCTACAGGGCAGGTATGAGAATCCATTTGTCTTCCATTAGAGTCAAGCTGTGGTTTCCAAACTTTGCTCTGCATTGCATTCACCTGTAGATTTTTTTAAACTACAGATGCCCAGACCCATCACATTTGCATTTAATTGGTATATGGCATAACCTGGACATTGTTTTTTTTTTTTTTAAATCTCTCCAGATGATCTGAATGTGCAAGCCAAGTTTGGGAACTCCTGAATTAAAGAGATTTGCAAAAATAGAAAGCAATGCCTCCTTCCGTGCTATTTTTATGTTACGGAATATATAATTATTTTAATAAAAATGTTATTTGTGTTAATGGGCAATGAGTCCTCAATAATATTTAAGAAGGTAAAGAGGTTCTGAGATCGAAATGTTCCAGAGATGTTGGTTTAGGGAGTAAGGCCTTGAACTGTGGACCCCGACTGCCTGTTGATACTATGACTCTGCCATGGCGAGTTTTGGTGACCTTGGGTAAAAGACTTGCCCTCTCTGGGCTTCAGCTTCCTTGTCTGTAACATGGGGATAATAATT
This sequence comes from Tamandua tetradactyla, assembly GCF_023851605.1. Taxonomy (NCBI): domain Eukaryota; kingdom Metazoa; phylum Chordata; class Mammalia; order Pilosa; family Myrmecophagidae; genus Tamandua; species Tamandua tetradactyla. Next base: position 14,571,357 of record NC_135335.1, read on the forward strand.
TGATATTAAATGAGGAACACACACAAAACACTCAGCAGTGTGCCTGGAGCATAGTGACTCCACAAATGTTAGCTTTCCTTATTGTTATTCTTCTAAGTGTTACTAGTGGTTCCTGATACTGGTGACCCTGGAGCATAGATAAAAACTTTGTGAGCCAAGCTACTCTTCCAACCAACTCATCTTTCCATACAACAGTGTAGTAGGAGCCACTGAGTGGAGCTTCTTGGGAAAATAAGTTGGAGGTGTCAAGAACCAGACACGCTAGGTGACTTGTTATCTTTGTTCCCACATCATGCATGTTAGTTGAATGGATGCATGACGGATAGAGCAGATGACACTAAAGCGACCTTGGAAACTGGCAGGACATGCTATCGCAAAAGGGCAGGTTGTGTTTACCAGCCAAATTGTCAATGAACCCACCTCCCTTGAATCACTCTTCTTTGCTCCAAAGAGTTGCCAGCCTTAGGGTTCTATATTCCATTTTGGCTTTTCCTCAAAGCAGAATTCATCTGTACATAATATTATACCACATCTTTATTCTCATAGTGCTGTTCAAGGTCATTGCTCACATTCGCAACGGATTGAGTGGGTTGCCAAAACTGAGAAGGATGAAGAAATGATTAATTCAATAATGGTGAAGGCCATCAACATAATCAAAATTCCCTGTAATAGAAGAAGGAAAACAACGATGAGTCGTGGTGTTAGCACAGTGATTGTTTTCTAGTGACATGGGGCAAGTCTCCCATGTCTCTCTGTATCTGATGTTTACGTAACAAATTAGTGGTGGATCATGAGGATATACAACTATGTTATCATAGGAGAGTGCATTATTTTCTTATTTTCTTAGAGAAAGCCATACAAAGTCATCCATTTCCTAAATTATACGTAGGAAATACTCCACTTCAGAAAAATCCATAAAAAATATTTCAAAATCTTATCTGTTATGTGGCCTGCCGAAGGAGAAAAGCAAGGGGGAAGGTGAAGAAACAGGAGAAAGATAGAAGCAAAAATAGAAAGAAATAGAGGGAAGAAAAAAATTTACAGGTTCAAAAGAAGAACATGCAGAAGAAGTCATTCAAAGAAGCCTAGCCTAATAGTACCGTCTGGTGTTCTTGTGTTAAAATGCAGAGGACCTTTAAAATGTTTTGTGTTTTGGCAACTAAGTATGCACCAAACAGGGATAAGCACTTTGTTAGCACCCAGAGGCTGGATGTAGTAGCACTAAGCCAGTTAAGGTTTATAACCTTCTGAGAATTGTACTTTACATTTAACTTGTGAAGATTAAGATGGCCAGCGTTCTGTTCTATAACCATATTTGTCTACTCTCTCTCTCTATAGTAGATATATCATAGTTGTTTCTTTCGTGTGACTAGATGTTGTCTGCTTCCCAAAGCACCAGTGCCATTTCATATTTCTACTACTGATATAGCTCTTTAATTTGTATCAGTCTAATGAATGTAAATATTAGTTCAGTATTAATTTAAGTGGCATTTCCTGTCTACTAGTGAATTTGAGCAGCATTCATTTGGCCATGAGATTTGCTCTTTTGTAAATTCCTTTCTCATATGCTTTGTCTATTTTTCAGTTGTTTTCTTGACTTTTTATTTTTCTGTTACATGCACATAATAGTATAGAAACATTAAAATTTTGCTGTTATCTGCCTTGCAAACATTTCTCTAGTCCATCTGTATAAATATCTGTGTGTTTATGTTTATGATAAATATCTGTATTTTTCCATATTTTGATTTCAAGATCAAGACATGACACATTTCTATCACCCCAGTAAGTTCTCTTGTGCCCCACCTCCCCACGGTATCCACGGGAAGCCACTCTTCTGATTTTTTTTAACACTATTGATTAAATTTGCTTATTCATTTTTGTATCTGGATTTGTTTGCACAATGTAATGGATTGAAATTCATCCATGTCTTTGCATGTATCAGTTGCCTTTTCTTTTTCTTTTTATTGTTGGCTGGCATTCTATTTGAAAAATCACAGTTTGTTTAGCCATTCTCTTACTGACAGCCCTTGGAGCCAGTTCTAGTTTTCGATTATTATGAATAGAGTTGCTGTAAAAATCCTAGTATGTATGCATATGCATCCATTTCCTTAGAGATGCATACTGCTGACACATAAAATAGGCATATATGTGACTTTATTAAATACTACCAAATAGTTTTCCAAACACTTAACTGTTTGAAACATTTTACACTGCAATCAGAAATTTCTGAGTTCCAGTTGCTTAATATTTCTGCCAACACTTGCTATTGTTCAGTATTTTAATTGAAGTAATTCTAGTGTATGTGTAGTGATAATCTTATTGTGATTTTTATTTGCACATGTTGAGTACATTTTTTTTTTTTTTAACATGAGCAGGCACTGGGAATCGAACCCAGGTCCTCTGGCATGGCAGGCGAGCACTCTTGCCTGCTGAGCCACCGTGGCCCATGTTGAGTACTTTTGTTTATGCTCACTAATCATTTGTATACCATTACTTGTGATGTGCTTGTTGAAGACGTAGCCATTTAAGAGTTTTTGTCTGTTTATTACTGATTTTCAGGAGTGTTTAATGTAAGTTGGATTTGGCTCCTCTGTCAGATGTATGTACTGTAGATATTTTCTCCCACTCTGGGCCTTGCCTTTTCATTTCCTTAATGATGTCTTTGATGAGGAGGTTTTTGCTTATGTATTTTAGTTTTTAAAAAAATACGTTAATTTTAAAAATAATATAGTCCAATGTATTCCTTTTTCTTTGTGGCTAGTTCCTTTTGTGTTCTAAGAAAGCTTTTCCTACCCCAAGGTCATGAGACATTCTCCTATGATTCTTTTCTTTCCTAGAAGCTTCATAGTTTAAGATTTCACATTTAGGTTTACCATTGATTGATTTTTTAATTAAAAAATAGATTTTATTTTGAAGAGCAGTTTTAGTTTGATGAAAAATTGCACAGAAAAGCCATGTCCTTTAATCTTCATTCAGTATTTTTGGATAGAATCTTTTTGACTGTTTCCATGGAGAGATGACCTACCCAACGGTGGGTGGTAACTTTTGATAAGGTGGTTTTTATGGAGTTATATCTCTACCCATTCAAGGTTGAGTTGCTTACTGGAGCTCTTTAAGAGGGAACCATTTTGGAGAAAGCTTTAGTGCCATGAGAGCCCATGCAGCCAGAGACCTTTGGAGATGAAGAAGGAAAACACCCCTGGTAGAGCTTCGTGAAACAAGAAGCCCAGTGAGAAAGCTAGCAGACATCATCCTGTACCCTTGTAGCTGAGAGAGAAACCCCGAACTTCATCGGCCTTTCTTGAGTGAAGGTAACCTTTTACTGGTGCCTTAATTTGGACATTTTCATGGTCTTAGAACTATAAACTTGGAACTTAATAATTCCACTTTTTAAAAGCCATTCTGTTTCTGGTATATTGCATTCTGGCAGCTAGCACATATGGGAAACCTCCTCATTCACATCCTCCATGTTTCCCTATTTTTAACATCTTTCATTAGTATGGAACACTTGTTACAATTGATGAAGCAATATTGATGCATTATTGTTAACTAAATCCCAATGTTTACATTAAAGTTCACTCTTTGTGCTGTGCAGTTCTGTGGATTTTGACAAATGCGTAATGCCATGTATCTACCATTGCAGTATTTGAATTGTTCACTGCTCTAAAAAAATGCCCTGTGCCCCACCTATTTATCTTGCCCCCACCCTCAACCCCTGACATCCACTGTGATTTTTACTTGTAATTTTCATGGTCTTTAATTGCTTTAGTGTTAGTGAAGATAGCTGATAATTGAGAAACGAAACAGAAACCATGATTTGAGAAACAGCTGTGTTATGACTCACAAAATTGAAAAAGTGTTCCAAAACTAGTGTGCAAGACAAATATCTGAGCTTCAGGTTTTAGCATCTGGTTTCTTAGAAGCATGTGCTCAAGATAAGAGGGAAATCACTTTAATGGTAATTCCATGTGAATTCGTGTGTTCCATTCATAATGCCATTGACTGTCCCTGCAACTTCTCCAGCTTGGAGAGTCTAACCAGTTATTGCCTAGACTATCTTACACTGCCTTCAGATGAACTTATGACTCACTCCAGCTGCTGAAACTGTGTATGAACCCTTCTTATTTCCCCCTTTTGACACTGAGTCTCTCCCTTGCTTAGCAAGAATAACACAGTTTTTTATTGTCATAGATTTTCATGGTGGCCTTTGAATGGGTGCTCTTTGACAGTCATAGAGATCCTAGTGAGGTCTCTTCAAGACTCTTCACAATAGAAGTCCTAGTCCTTAGATTCACTTATTTCCTATTCTACTGAAGCCTTTGAGCCTTCTCATTAGCAGCTTGCACAGCTGTTGATAAGTCTAACAATTTTCATTGAACTTTCCAAGCAGGGCTTATTTTGTTTGTCTTATGAACCAAGTCTCTGGGACTTTTAAATTATCTGCTCAGGTTGGTACTGGTTTTTTTTTCTTTTTTCCTCCATGAAGATCTTCCATAGCTTTCCCACTTACCATGCTGTCTTTCTGTCTGTCTTTTGTCTATATTGTGTATATCCATGAGAATAACTTCATACGGGAGAAATCAAATATAGATTTTATCACTTTGCCGCCTTAGTCAGTTACAAAGACTAATGAGTAAAAAGCCTTTTTAGTGTAATATCCTTTCTAGGACAAACTTGTCTTGGGTCAATCATGAGAACCTTATAAGAACTTTCTTCAATCTTGTTTGTATATAAGAAATTGGCTTTAGGAGAGATTTTCTCTGTCACACGTTGACCCTTCATGGGTGGCTGCCTCTGTCAACAGGCAGGGGTGGATTTTCAAAGTCCTCACTATCTCTAATATCATTTTACTTCGAGGTTAGTAATTCTAAATTCTGATAAATTAATTCTGGTAAATTAATTTTGTTATATTTTAGTACAGGATTTGACTACTCCACTCTGATAATCCTAATTTATATCATAAATCCATCAATGTTTTCCCCTAGCAGGTATGGACAACCTTTCCTTGCCAGTCATCTAATCATTATTTATGATCTCAGAGAGGAGATGGGTTATTTTGGAAACATTATCTGAGAAAGACTATATTTGAGCCTTGTTTGTAAAGATTTTATTAAAACCACTACCCAAACCAAGAATACATACCCATTACAGAACTTAAGCTATAGTACTCTAGAAACTATTCAGAAGCATGTAGTCCAAAAGATTGGACAGTTGATGGACAGCTAGTTCAGGTTCCTCAGAATTAGCAACGAGGCTAGTTCTACTCAAAACTTTTCTAACAAGGCTACCCTCTTCCAAGATGCTAAATGTCATTGATTGTCATGTACTTATCCTCTTGGCTATTTTCTCTCCTATCTGCTAGTCTAAGATTCTAGATTACTGATAGATAACCCTACTAACAGAATACTACCAACACACTCTTTCTTAACAATCAGTATTGTCATATTCCTTCATTCTTTCATGCTGAGAATTAGGGACAATAAAATTCCTGGAAAGATGCTGTGCTAGTTTGCTAGCTGTTGGGATGTGATATACCAGAACTGGAGTGGCCTTTTAAAAAGGGAATTTATTAAGTTGCAAGTTTATAGTTCTAAGGCCATGAAAATGTCCACATTGAGGCAATTCTATAAAAATGTCCGAATTAAGGCATCCAGGGAAAAATACCTTGGAAGGCCGATAATGTTTTGGGATTTCTCTCTCAGCTGAAAAGGCACATGGCAACATCTGCTAGCTTTCTCTCCAGGCTTCCCTGGGGCTCTGTCTGTTCTGTTGGCTCTGAGGCTTTTTCCAAAATGGTTCTCTCTTAAAGGGCCCCAGTAAGCAGCCCCACCTTGAATGGGTAGAGGCACGTCTCCATGGAAACCACCTAATTAACAGTTACCACCCACATGTGGTACCACCACATGGGCCATAGCTCCATGGAAATAATAAAAAAGATTCCACCCAGAAATATTGGATAAGGATTAAAGGATATGGCTTTTCTGGGATTCATAATAGCTTCAAACTGGCACAGATGCCAACTACAGAAACTAATTCAAACAGAAAATAGAGACTCTGAATAGGCCTATAACAGGCCTATAACAAATAATTTTCAAACTTCCTACAAAGAAAAGCCCAGGCCCAGATGGTTTCACTCATGAATTCTACCAAACACTATAAAGCTGATTTAATTTCCTAGATGCTAAAATAAATACCATAGCATGGGTTCGCTTAACAACGGGAATTGATTGTCTTATGATTTCAGAGGATTATTTCCTCCTAGGGTCAGTATCTTGGTATCTTCTGACTGCCATGGTTTGAAGCTGTTACATATCCTAGAAAATCATGTTCTTAAAGCTAATCCATTCCCAGGGGTATGGATGCATTGTAAATAGGATCATTTTGGTGAGTAGGATCTCAACTTAAGATTGACCAACCTCATTCAGGGTGGGTCTTAATTTTTTTACTGGCGTCCTTTATAAGAGAATGAAATTCAGTCAAAGAGAGAAAAAGCCACAGAAGCTGCGAGAGAAAGTCTCAGAAGCCAGAAGCTGAAAGCAAAGAAACCAGAAGAGAAGGGAGAGACCAGCAGATGCCTCTGTGTGCCTTGCTAGGTGACAGAGGAGTCCAGGATTGCTGGCAGGTGGACTTAAGGGAGAAAGCCTCATCTGATGATGCCTTGATATGGACTTTCTCACAATTTCGGGACTGTAAGCTTGTAAGCTAATGAATCCTCATTGTTAAAAGGTAGCTCATTTGTGTTATATTGCATTTTGGCAGCCTGGCAGACTAGAATAGACTGGTCAGCAATCTTTGGGGTTTGGGGGCTTTTCTGTTCCATGGCGATGCACGTGATGGCGCCTTCTCCTTCCTCTTTTGGGTACCCGTAACTTGCAGCTTTTGGCTGTTGCCCTTACTTCTCTTTCTGTGCCTAGTTTCCTTTGCTTATAAGGATTTCAGCCGTATTGAACTAAGTCTCACCTTCATTCAGTTTGGGTACACCTTACCTAGTAACACCTTCCAAGTTCCTGTTTAGAAATGGTTCACACACCACAGGACCATGGGACCTAAACATGCCTTTTGTGGGGTACATGATTCATTCCCAGCAAATACTTAATACCAATACTTCACAAAATATTCCAAAATATAGAAGAGGAGGGAATTCTTCCCTCAAATTCTATAAGACCAGTATTAACCTGATACCAAAGCCAGAAAAGGACATCACAAAAAATCACAACTTTAGAGCAATATTCCTGATAGAGATGCAAAAATCCAGAGTAAAGTACTAGTAAATGGAATCCAGCAACATATGAAAAGGATTATATACCAGGATGAAGTGGTATTTATCCCAGGAATGCAAGATTTATTTAATATCCAAAAAATGGTCAATCAATGTAATATAACCTATCAGTGAAGGACAAGGATCACAGAAGATGCAGAAAAAGCATTTGACAAAATCCAACACCTTTCATGACAAAAATACTCAACAAACCAGGAACAGAAGGGACTTCCTCAACCTGATAAAGTCCATCTAAGAAAAATCCATAGCTAACATTATATTTAGTGGTGAAAGATTAGATGCTTTCTCTCTAGGTTCTGGACCAAAATAAGGAACTCAGCTGCTAGCACTTTGATTCCACATTAAATGGATGCTCGAGCCATGGCAAATAAGCAAGAAAAAGAAACAAAAACATGCAGATTGCAAAGGAAGAAGAAAAGCCATCTCTGTTTGTAGATAACAGGATGTTATGTACAGAAAATCCTTTAAAATCCTCTAAAGATGATTAAAACAAATAAAAAATGAAATTAAAAAAATAATTCCATTTATAATAGCATCAAAACTATAAAATACTAAGGTATAAATTTAACAGAAAAGTGCAAGGCTTGCATACTGAATACTCCAAACCTTGTTGAAAGCAATTAAAGAAGAACTTAATAAATAGAAAGGCATTCCAGGCTCATGGAGCAGAAAAGTCAGTATTTTTAAGATGGCAATATTCCTCATCTACTGCTGATTCAATGTAATCCTTATCAAAATTGCAGCTGTTTTTTTTCTGTAGAACTTGATAGGCTGTGTCTAAAACTCATATAGAAATTCAGGGGTGCACTCTAGCTAATATAACTCTGAAAAGAAGAACAAAGGTGGAGTGTTTGCGCTTCTCATTTTCAAAACTTATTACAAAGTTAAAATAATGAAGGCAGAGTGGTTCTTCCGCAAAAAGATATACCTACAGATTAATGAAATAGAGTTGAGAGTCCAGAGAATTAAAAAAAAAACTTTCATATTTCAGTGATTTTACTTTTGTCAAGGTTACCAAGGAAATAAAAGAGGTAAAAATAGTCTTTACAACAAATGGTGTAGAGGAAACTGCATATGTACATAGAAAGAATGAAATTGGACCCTTTCCTCATGCCATACATAAAAATAATGTCAAAATGGATCATATACCTAAATGTAAGAGCCCACACAACAGAACTCTTAGAAGAGATCATAGGAATAAATGTTTATGACCTTTGACTAGGTTTCTTAGATACAATACCAAAAACACAAGCAACAAAAAGAAAAAAATGAATAAATTGGAGTTCATCAAAATTAAGAACTTTTGTGTTGCAGAGTGAACTTTAATGTGTGCACATTAGACAAAAAAAATCTTTTAAGTGATTGGGGGATCCCTGAATGGAAAGCAGACTGTGACAAAAGCATCTAAATATATTGCACATGCATGAAATATCATCACTGAAAAGAATTGGGAGGAAAAGATGCTTACTTAAGTTTCTCTGGAAATTAATTGTGAAGACTAAATGCGAAGGAAACTGTTCAAAAGCATTGCCCCCAGTTTATAAAATTATTTCCCACGGAGGTATCATTTAAGAATTACAAAACCACTATATGAAACACTATATATTCTGTAGCTGAAAAAAATAAGTGGTTGGAGGATGGTAGGAAGCCAGGTTTCTCACTATTGGAGTAGGAGTTTATGGATAGACAATGGGGGCGCCTAAAAAAATCCATTTGGTAATGGTTTCGTGGTAGAGACCTCATTATCAATTCATGTTCAGCCTAATGTGGATACTGAAAGATAAATAGAGAAATTTATATATCCATGGGTCAGTGTGTGCACATACATCTCCCTACTCTGCCAGCTGAATGGGCCTGGAAGCATTGATACCCTAGTAACAACAAAACATACCTAGAACTCAAATCTTGGTTTCTGTTATGGATTGACTTGTGTCCCCAAAAGATATAGTGATGTCTTAACCCCTCTGAATGTGATCTTATTTGGAAATAGGGATATTTTTAGTTGGAACTTGTTAAGTTAAAATGAAGTCATACTGGAGGAGGTGGACTCTAATTCCAAAATGAATGGTGTCCTTATAAGAAAGGGACAAGAGACAGGGGCAGAGAGAAAAGATAGCCATGTAGCAACAGAGGTGAAGATTGAGGTGCTGCTGCTACAAGCCAAGGAATGCAAAGCTTGCCAGCAAACTAACAGAAGCAAGGCAAAGCCAAGGAAGAATTCTTCCCTGCAGGTTTCAGAGGAAGCATGGCCCTGCTGACACCTTGATTTCAGACTTCTAGCCTCCAGAACTGTGTGACAACAAATTTATGTTGTTGTAAGCCACCCAGTTGGTGGTACTTTGTTATGTCAGCCCTAGGAAACTAAGGCAGCTTCTAATACCACTCTCTAACAGAAGGAACCAGGGCTCCTTTGAGAAATATAGATTCTAGACCTGGGCTAGGCATGTATAAGACAAGCCTGAAACATCTTGTAGTGCCAGGAAGTAAGGAAGTGCTCAAGAAATAAATAAAATTCTACCACAATAGGTTTTGAAACCAACTGAAAGAGATCCCAATGGCCAAACTTCAAGAATTTAAGCAACATGATATATGAAACAGCATTGCATTATAACCCAGAGATAAAACAAACACCCATAAATACATATTAATTTAAAAAGTGATTGAATAAATACATGAAAAAATGGGAAAGAATAAACAAATCTCCTATTTACAAGAATTCCAAATAATTTACGTAGATTCTTTGCTGTTAAGAATTGGAGCCTGAGTTGATTGCACTGAGTGACCGTGACATTTTTCTGAAGTTACCATTGTGGAAAGGGTAGTTTTGTACCCATATGTATTCAGTTTATGAAAATCCTTCAAGCTGTACACTTATTCTTTAATTAAAAAAAGTTTTAAAAATATGTCCAATACTTCATTATTGTCTAATCTGTCTTATCCTGTCAAAGCCCTCACACAGATTCTTGTAGGGAAAAAACGATGATCACACAAACTGAGTTTATCTAAGTATCTGACTCTTGAGTCTCACTAGTGTCTCAAAAAGGTAAATTTAGAAGGAATTTGCAGGAGTTTTAAGGACAGGATTAGTCATAGGGTGGATTTAGGGCAGAAGTTAGTGATACAGATAAGTATAGGTCAGATTTTGTAAATTAAGTTATCTTTAGAATACGTTAGTCTGTGAAGTATTATCTGGGTCCGAGTTAGCAACATGAAAATAGTTAGGCTTTAGTTTGTCTTGCATATAAGAATAAACCAATACCCTGAAAGCCCACCCCATACTTCCTTCCAAGATGACCATTATTCCATTTCCCTATTTTTTAAAAGGTATTCTGCCTTTTTTCTCTGGTTGCTTTAAACTTTGTCTTTTGTTTTCTACATTTTCTTCATAATATGCCTAGGTGTTTGGGATTCACTGGACATCATAGATATGTAGGCTAATGGCTTTCATTGGTTCTGAAAAGTTCTCATTTCCTCTTTCTCATTCACCCTCTTCTATAACTCTAATCAAGTTCATATTTCATCTCTTATCTTTTCTGTCTTCCATTTATCCATGAAATATATTTTTATCCAGTGTGCAGTATCAAATAGGATATCAAAATGCATAGTCCATATTTGTTTTTTTTACAAATCTGCTATTTCACTTTTTATGATTTCCTATTCCCTGCAGCTATTTTAAAATTTATTGTTTATTTCCTAAAACATACTAAAACATCAATGTTTTAAAATCTCTTCTGATTTTTCTAGTATCTGAAGTCTATTTATGGTTTGTTTCTCCTGTATTTTGACTTATTTACCCACATTATTTTATTTTTCTGGGCCTTGTTTTGGTGTTAATAATATTCAGTGGAAAACTTGGTAGGAGTTTCTTGAGACCATTGGATGCACCCCCATCCCCCATATATTCTTTGGTTTTGCTTGTGTGAAGTGCTAGGTGCACCAAAGATCAAAACCAAATAGAGTTGTTTTTATTTTTTTTATTTTTGCATGGGCAGGCACTGGGAAACGAACCTGGGTCTCAGCATGGCAGGTGAGAGCTCTGCCTGCTGAGCCACCGTGGCCCGCCCCCAGATAGAGATTTGAGCATTCTTGGCTCATGCGGTTTGTGCCTACCAATGGGTCACATCCAGGTATGGGGAGGTGGGGAGGAATTTCCCAGGTTGGGGATGGAAGTCTGGTCTATAACCAGAATTTCTCAAGGAGTTTTCTTTCTTTTTTTGTTCAGCAAGCCTTCTGTGCTATTGGAGACCAGGGTACTTAATCTTTTTTGAAGAATATTCCAGGCTACTAAGGACCGAATTAAGTGGAGAAGGTCTGTTCTGAAGGTTTCCTACCTTGAATGGTCCATAGGCTTCTGTCTCTTTTACCCTTCATGGGCAGGAAAACCAGATTCCAAATCGGCAACATTGGCATATGTCCTGAGGCAAAAGCAGTTCTTTGGCATTCTATTCACAGATATCAGGTTGTAAGCTTTCATCCAAAAACTAATCAAAGAACACTCTTTATTTTACTGTTCTTTAATGCATTTATGGTGTTTTTTGTTTTTTGTTTTTTTATCTCTCTCTATAATTTATTTATGTTTTATCCTTATTTTGTTTTTATTCATCTGTCCAGACCCTGGTTAAAAGGAGCATCAGACACAAGGTTTTCAGGATCACATGGTCACATTATAAAAGTGATAGAGTTATACAGTCCTCTTCAAGAATCAAGGCTACTGGAACACAACAGTGTCAGGTATCTCCCTCCAGCCATTTTTATAAACTAAAAATGAATATCTGTATAATGCATAAGAATAACCTCCAGGATAACCTCTTCACTCTGAAATTCTCAGCCACTGAAACTTTATCTCATCTTAATTCTGTCTTCCCCATTTTGGTCAAGAAAGCTTTATCATTCCCATGATGTTGAGTTTGAGTCCCATGTGGCCAGGGAGATCTACACCCCTTGGAGTCATGTCCCACATAGGGGGGAGGGCAGTGAGTTCACCTACCAAATTGGCTTAGAGAGAGAGGCCATATCTGAACAACCAAAGAGTTTCTCTGGGGCTGACTCAGGCATAATTATCAGTAGGCTTAGCTTCTCCTTTGCAGGTGTAAACTTCATAAGGGTAAGCCCCAAGACTGAGGGCTCAGCCAGTTGCATGGGTTGTCTCCACTGCTTGTGAGATTTTTATTTTTATTTATTTTTTAAATGCATGGTCTGGGAATCAAACTCTCGTCTCCTGCATGGAAGGTGAGCATTCTACCACTGAACCACCCATGCACCCTTTGTTTTTAATGTAGTATTTTTCTTTGTGTTCAGAGGGAGAATTGACGCAAATAGCCTAGTTTACCATTATTAGAACCAATTTCTGCTCTTTGCTTCGCTCCTGCTTTCTGTGGTTCTGGTGCTTCCAAGTGCTCAGCCATCCCTGGAGTGTGTAATGCAGAATATCATACTTCTTTTGGGACCCTCTTTTCCTTAGATGCTTAGCTTTCAGCTTCCTCATCTTTGCTTTCTGTCTTCCAACAATTCTTGATGAGTCTTGACCACATTTTCTCTCCTTGTGGATTTATACCTTTTGTATTCCTTCAGTCTAATTTTGGTGGTGTTTGGAAAGAGCAGAAATAAATGCCTGATTTCAATCCATTAGGCTTTATTAGAAGACCAGCCTACTTATTAAGAACAAAGCTACAACCATAAAAAAACTCCATTCATGATTCAGGTTACATCTAGGATTTTGACCCGCTGCTTCTATAACAGCATTTTTCCTTTAGCATATCACTTTCTCTTTCATTAGATACTCATTTGTGTACACGCTTTATCTTTTCTGCTCACCTGTGGCTTCCTAAAGGTGGGGGTGATAGTGCGTTTCTATTTCTATTCTACAGTACCTGGTATAATGCCTACCAAACATTATGGGTTCAGTAAATGTTTCTACAGCATGGTGTGGATTGAGTGCTAATAAACCTTTTTGATTAAACCCATCACTCCTCACCCTAGAGATGCAACATACTTACAAAGAATAGGGTGGTAATACCGTGACACTCACTGGCTCCTTCAGAAAAACCACAGAGATAGTGCCGATCTAGAATGAAGCCAAACGAGAGGAGAACGATGCCAGCTATTGCCCCCAGTGCACTGAGAGTATTCATTATTCGGCTCGTGAGCATCTGAAGAAGAACTGTGCGTTAGATAAAGCAGAGGGGCTGGGAGACTGGAAAACACTTCAGTTACAGCATCGCCAATGCCATGAGATGGCTGTTTGGTCTTCTGTGAGTCGCTTTGCCTCTTTGGGCTTCAGGTACCTCATCCTTAGAGTGGGGGGATCCTCTGAACTTTTAATAACTCCTCCATCCCTGCATTCTGTGCCTAAGTTAACTCCCATGTAGGGAGGTGCTGAGATAGTTGGCAGGAAGGGGTGCGCAAAGGATAAAAGAGATACTTAGAGTTACAGGGATTGTATTTTGCATTTTGATGCTTTAGCAAAAACCATGACTTATTTGTATTTCTGTTTTGTTTTGAGACCCTTGTGTTTAAACGTGGCATTTACCTGCAAATTTTATTTCTTCCTGGAACTGCTCATAGGAGATGCCCTTTGCTAAAATTTGGCTTTGATTTATTAATTAGTATCTCCAGTCTTGGATTCTTTGATAAAAGTACACTTGTTCTACATATAATTTTATCTATAAATTACAACTTCACATGCATGAGCACCTTACTCTTCAGGGTATGTTTATGGTTTAGTCATGTTGTTTAGGTTTAATCAGGATGTTTATGCTTTAATCGGGGTGGCTACACCCTGTGCCTTTCATATGAGTCAAGCTGGTGCTTGTTAAGGTGCTTGGGTGCAGTAGGCACCAAAAATACTTCTAGAAAAAATGAATGTGAGTCACTGATAGGATTAGTTGAGGCCTGCTCTACCCCTAATTGGCTGAAGAACTTGGACAGATCATTTAACTATTCTATGCCTCAGTGTCTTCATTTATAAAATAAAAATTCAACTGAATAAACTAGAAAACTCTATTTGGACACCAATGTGTTTTATGATCTTATGAAATAAATGAAGCAAATGCTATTGATTGGGGACTTGTGTGAACTTGGCAGTTTGTGGAACTATGATAGCCTAAGGATCTTCCAAATTCCTTTTAAAGGCTAGAACAAATTATTTCAAAATCATAAGCTTTTAGGAAAGTGGAAATATAACTTACCAGAGTTCTTGTGGTTTTTCTTTTCATTCCAATTAGGAAAGCTCCAGAATTAATGAACTGAGAAAAAGAACCAACATCTTAATGACTGACATGTTTAACAGAAAGAGTTCTCACAGAGTGGACCTCTACTCATTTCTCTTACATGCCCTGCTCACCAGTTCGCACCATCCCCAGGACAGCATGAAGAGTCAAGATACCTTGTGTAACAAATGAATTGTGGACAAAACACTGGACTGGAAATTTGTTTTGGCCTTAACTATTTGTTTTGAGCATGAGAAATCTTTTATTTTTACCTTACTAGGTTTGAGTTTTATCATCCATCCTCCGTTTATAGTCACTGTGCACTCATGTTTGATTGATATCATTGTGCACTCATATTTGATTGCATTCATGTTTGATTGACACTCTGAGTCAAATCAGTTTACAGCCAATTTGACTGAATTCCATCATCCCTATTAAAAAACATCCTTCATACCCATTTTCAATCCAGTGCATTCTCTTGGATGGGAAAATTCGATGGAGTTGAAGCTAATATGTGAGTATTCTGCAAAATGCTGGGAATTTTCATGCAGGTGAGACTTAGGTGGTAGCGTCATTGTCTAGAGGAAACTTCGAATCTGATTACAGTTCATCCATGTTTAAATTGCTAGTCCCTTAGCCTGGTGTCTGAGGTCCCATTTTTCCAGCCTCATCTGTCCACTCTCCTCCCATACCTTCACTCTTTGTCCTATGTTTCTCCCATGACATGCAACGAGACATCCTTGCTCCTTCCACCCTTTCCCCATTCCCTTCCTCTGTATGCCTCCTCATTGGATTCACCACTCATTCTTTAAAGCTCAGTGAAGCTGAAAATGTCTTTAGGAAATCTCCCTCCATTTTGATAGGTGCGTTACCTGTCAAGGCAGCCTGTGAGTCCTCTGTTACCACACACCACATCTTATTGTAATTTTCTGACTCTACTCAACTGAGGCTTGGAAGCCAAGGACTGTCTTTTTTTCTGAATTTTTTCTACCCTGTCCATTCTTTGGCACTAAATTAGGTGCTAAATTAATGTTTATTGAATGGAATTAAATGTGATTTTACATTTCTGGTTATGGAGATGAATGCACTCAAAGACACATCAAAGAACAAATTGCTCCTTTTTCTGTGCTTAAAGAAGAGCTTTCCGCACCTCTGTGATATCATTTATCACACTGCCTTGAAATGATCTAAGTGCCCTTTTCTCTTTGAAGGAAGGGTGCATGTATTATTAACCTTGAATCCTCATTGTCTTGCTCTAAATATTTGGTTCAAAATTGATTGAATGAATTAACAAAATAAGATGACTTCAGGATCTGAAGGAATACATAACTAATGATGGAATATCAGTAACTCTGATGAATCAGTTCAGGAACAATTTCAACGAGGGTATTTTTATTTATTTATTTTATACTTTTCAAAGGTATCATACAGATATCCTGATCTATCACCCAAACCCAGGTTATTTTATAACTATTCCTTAATACCCTCATTGGCATGGCTTTAATTTGGACTCACTTGACTATACTCACCAAAACAGCGCTCCAGAATGGATATCCAGAAATGAATATAAAGGGAAACCGTGGATATGGTGGTACAAGGGTGAAAAGTAAAACAACTCCAAAAGAAAAGTTCATCAGTCCAAAGATGATTTGGGTAGTCTGTAGAGAAAAGGTCATGGTAAGGAAAGAGAAAAGCTTTGTATTCCCTTTTGTGTATATCTCCTTTGGGTTAGAAGGATTTGGCAACCTCATTCTTTAGTGGATCAAGGGAAGGTAGGCGAAGCCCCTTTGTGATCTTCCCTGGTATTTTCATAACCCCTCTATTTGGTATTTGATAATAGATAAAAGATCTAAATCAGTGCTCCATGAACTGGCAACATCAGCATCACCTGGGAGTTAAACAAGCAAAGCATCAGGCCCTGTCCCATAATTGCTGCATAGAATCTCCAGATGGGACTGAGAAATCGTGTCTTAATAAGCTCTCCAAGGGATTCCTATGAATGCTATGTTTGTAAAGCACTGAATTCTGAATCACCTTATCAGCTTGGCCTCCAGCACTATCAGAAAATTCTGTGGGAGTTGACCAATACTCTGATGTGGAGATGTTGTCAATCTCCTGGGCACAGATCACTTCCCACTGTTTATATTTATTTTTTTCTTCCTGGTCCATACTGCAATACCAAGCAGTGGTTTGATAAAATGGTAGGGAGAATTGATGAGAATTACATAAAGAATGGAAAGGATAAAATGTATGTCTTAGTCCTTTGCCCTCTTATTCTCAATCCACCTTCTCAGTCTGATTTACTCTCATTTACTCCTATAGCAACCGATACCTTTAAGTAGAAGAATCTTAAATGTTAACTTTTCCTCAACTCCAGACACATGTTTCTAGCTCTTGTCAAACACTCTCTCTTGAATGTCCCACTAATACTTCATATTCGACCCAAAATCAAGTTCAGTTTTCTCCCTTTAACCTGATTTTCCTTCTGCCTTCTTTTTCTGGCACCATCATCTTTTTGGGCTTGACATGGTAGGCCATCTTCAGTTCCACTAATGCATTTCTCAACAATTAAAAATTAGGCAAGTAAGCCCTCGATTGTAAGGCTGGTCCTTACGAGACTTATTTCTGTAACGGTGAAGCTAAAGCCTATCTATAAACATACCTGAGAGTCACCCCAGAGAACCTCTTTTTGATGGTCAAATGGGCCCTCTCTCTCTCTCTCTCTAGGTCAAATCCTGTAAATAAACTCATTACCTTCTCCCCTCCATGGCACATGACTCTCAGGAATGAGCCTGGCCCTGGCATCATGGGATTGAGAATGCCTTCTTGGGCAAAAGGGAGAAAAGAAATATGACAAATTAAGGTTTCAGTGGCTAAGAGATTTCAAAGAGTCAAGAGGTCATTCTGGAGGTTATTCTTATACAAAGTTCAGCCTGAAATTACAAATTGCCATGGTATGCCAAGCCCCAGCCAACAGTATTCCTGAAAACCCAGGGGTATATCTAAAACTCTATAAAAGTTTTACTTACTAAGTTTATTAATTCAGACCCTTAAAACCTCCAAATTGTTCCTATGCCAATGAATATTTGTTAAAATGATTTGAACTGTTTAGCAGAAGTTTCGATTTCATTATATTTGACCAAATGCTGAAGCAGTTTAGATTAGTGGCTCTCTTCTGCATATCATTGGGCTATATTTCTCTACTTCTCTAATTTTTACTAAAAAAACATTAATTTCTTTCTATTTTCTGTTCTTAGAGGCTGCGGCTTGAAAGGACAACATTTTTTAAGATATAGACAAACATACCTGAACCCCCACATTGTATGCAAGAAGTATTGCTAAATAAAAGATAATCAATGAATAGTTACAGAATGGATGGTTGGATGAATGGAGAGATGAGCAGTTATAGTGTTAAAATGATTTTCTGCAAAAGCCCTATATATAAAATATCATGTCTGTTGCTAGATTGTAAATTCTGACCTTTGAATGGGGAAATAAAAAATTCAAATTAGGAAAGTATAGAATACAATAACCCTGGGTAGGCCATCCGATATATTGAATTCTACTTGGTTTTCTTTCTTTCTTTCCTTTTTACTCTATGAACTTGAATGGAAAAATATCATGGGTAGTCAGTTGCGAATTTTTTTTTTTTTTTTACCTCCACTGTGACCTTCAAAAGCCCAGGAATCTTAGCTTATTCATCTTGTATTTCTCTGAATTGAATGGAAATAAAAGTTGGAATTGGTTTCTACCTTAAAACAAAACATGAGGGTGGGCCACGGTGGCTCAGCAGGCAAGAATGCTTGCCTGCCATGCCAGAGGACCCGGGTTCGATTCCCAGTGCCTGACCGTGTTAAAAAAAAAAACCATGTGCCACCAGATATTTTTCCCTATCCTTTCTGTTCCCACCCTCCCACTCCTACCCTGCATAGAGTATGCATAGGGACAGGTCTTACTTACCCCTAAGGTTTTCTGTCTTTTAGCAACATATGTTGGCAATGGGATTTGAGAAGGATTGGCCGTGGCTTTTAGGTCCGTTTGCTGAAATTTGGGTACAGCGACCTCTGGAGGAAACACCAGAAACAAGGGGCTGTGGGTAGTTTTTGAATCCATGATTGTATAGTTGACATTGAAAGAAAATAATTTAGCTGGTATTTCAACCTAGATCATGTTCTTTCTGTACCAGGCTGCCTGGAGTACTAGCATTGTTTTGTGTTGTCTTAGAATTATGGAACCACAGAGTCATAGAGTTATGGAATCTCAGGACTGGCTGAGATCCCAAGGGTAGGGGGTAAAAGCCCAGGATGAGTCAGAGGATCTCAGAAACTCACTGTGTTGTCTTGAGCAAGTTGCTTCCCTCTTCTTGGTTTTGGCCTCCTCATATGTACAAAGACCAGTTTGGTCTCATGATCTATAAAGATATTTTAGTTCCCCAATACATTAGTATGTGCAGGCACTTATTCCAGCTCTCTAGCTTTAGAGGGACCAAATCTCGCAGACCACAGACTTAATTACCCCCTTCCTAAATTAAACACAGGGTCTGTTCAACCTGGGGCTTTGGTTTTTTGCCATCTAAATTTCTTTAGCTTTAGCTGTGTAACAAACCACCCCATAACTTGATGGCTTCCAACAGTCACCACTTGACTTTGCTCACAATTCTGTGGGTAATATGTGTGGGTCTTCTGGTCTCATCCAATTTTGCCATCATCTGCCAGACTGTCTTGTGTATTTGTGGTCAGTTGGTAGAGTGGATGGGGCTAGATGCCACATATCTGGCAGTTGGTAGACCCTTGGTTCTCTCCCACTCACAAACACTTTTCAAATCTTGCTTGAGTCATGTGTGCTAATGTTCTATTAGTTTAAGCAAGTTGCATGGCCAATCCAGATTCAAGGGGTAGAGAAACAAACTCCATATTTTCATGAGCGGACCCAGACTGTCGCATTACAAGGACATGGATTAAGGAGGGGAAGAATTTGTGTCCACTTCTATACTCTACATTGTCTTCTTCTGATGTTTCTTACTGAGATCAGGTTTTCCTAAATTAAACATCCTTATCTATTAACCTTTTAGCCACTTGCCAGTTAAAACATTTTAAAAGACCATGCCCCACCTTCCAACCCTTTCTCTTCTCTGTACTTACCCTTTTGCATTCTACTTCCTTTCCATGGGCTCAAAATCCTAAAGAAATTCATCCGTCATGAAACTCTTCTTATGTTGAGTTTTGGTTCCCTTTATTATTCTCTCAGTTAAGCAAACTCTATTCTAATATACTTTCTTCATAATTTCTTCGTAATATAGCATTTCACCTTCATAACTCATGTTTTAGCCTCCTCCTCAAAAATTTTACGGTTTCTCTAAGCTTAAAGAGTAGAATGATGTTCTAATAGCCATCTGGTAAATGGTGGAAAGATAACTTTAATTTTTATGCTTTAATTCATGCAAGCTAACTCTGTGATGATAGTGGATGACTCTGTTTTGGAGTATAAATCCTAAGACTTTGCTAAGTTATATATTAACTTACATATTCATGAAAACATTGCATTTCCCATCCAAAAAAACAGGAATGATACTTTGTCTTGCTTTATGTTTGCTTATTTCCAAACCACTTCATTTTTTTTTTACCAGCTAAATGTCTTAGGTATTTCTATGAGCTTAACCATAAGAATAATGCAAATGTCACACTGAGTCAGTCCAGGGTAAAAAATGGTTATTTTACCCCATTTCCCCATCAAAGTGACTGTGGAACTCCATGGTCAGGCTTCTAAAGCCCCTGAGCCCATTCATAACGGGTGAAATCTATCTGTGCACTACTTCTCTTTCTTCCCATACCCTTAGATTTCTTTTTATTTTCCAATCTGCCTAAACCTATTTTCACTTAGGAATTACTCTAACCTCAATGCGGTCTACATAATAATATACAATCTCCCCGTCTTCTTGAATGCTCGCAAACCAATAACATTACCTCTTTGCATTTGAAGCATCTTATTCTAGCTATTCCAGGGAAGCTATGATTATTCAACGATCAGACAAAGTTCACTGATCTATAGTCAATAGCAGTAGGCATCTCCTTCCTCCCCGTTAACAAAGCACCTCCCCCCTATGACAGTAGCAGTAAACTGGTGTGACAAGATGTCACCTGCCTAAGGGTCCCCAAATCTTCTAGTTTTTGCTTGGTCTTTAAATGATAAATAGTAAAGGCTCTGAATCCCATTCCATTAATGATGATAAAATTCAGTATCCATCCCAATGTCTCCAGGTATTTCTTGGAAAGAGGCAAGTGGATCTGGGGGAAAGGAAACAGCAGACACTTATCTTTTGCCTCCTGGCCTCAGGCTCTGACTTCCTTGTTTCTATTTTATTCGTGGTTTTTGGTACTGTATGCCTGGGCTTCTATGTATGACTCTCCTCCTTATTGCATTGTTTTCTTGGTATCATCTTGTTCTTCATTTCCCTGAAAGAGCATTAACGCAATCTTGCATGTGTAACATACTTAAAATTTTTTAATAGCAAAAGCCTACAGTGCCTACAAAGGCAAACACTGGGAAGTTTCTACTGACTATCTCATCTGCCGTAGCTCTCTAATTCCTATTCTTTGCCTTATGCATAGATATTAGATCCCTTTGCAACTATCAAGGACTTTTTATTCTCAAAGAAACAAAGATACTTTGTTTCATATGGTCATGTGGACTTTTTATCCCCTTGCTCCCTTCCACATCCCTCAAAGAAGAAGGAAATAATCTGCATAATTCAGAATAAAGAGAGATTTACTTTGTTGGCATGAAATATTCAAAACGATGCCCTGAGATGCTGTAACCACTAATAAGAGAGTTTAATGGATGTTTCATTATGGAAAACATATGAATTCTCCTCTGTGCCAGGTACTCTTCTAAATACTATAGTATATTAATTATGCAGTCTTCATAACAACTCTGCTGGATACTGTTCCTATTTGTCTTTTATAGATGGGGAAACTGAGGGACAAGAACCTTTGTGAGAGTGGGGTGGAGAAGAGAGAGAGGGGAATTCCCAAGTGCCCAATCAGATGGGTGAAGGTGGGATTAAATTTTTAGTAATGGGACATGCCTACATGCCATCCTAGCTAGGAGTTAGAAGCACAAAAAATGAGAGGTTACATAAATATAAATGAGTCTTTCCTGGAGGGGAGATCCACACTGCATTTAAAAATATAACCCTTTCTTTCCTTGCTAGGAATATATCTCAGTGTGGGCGTGTTGGGCATATATCCATATTTCAGCAACCCTGACCTGAGCAGGAGATTGCAAGTAAGGGCTTGTCCAGAATTAGATCCCAAATGGCATCAACTTTGCTAGAAGGAACTGTCCACTGTCCTTACTCCTTTTTCACCCTCTAATCCTCAACTGTTTTCTTTAAGGCAATGATGTCACAGCCACCTAATTTTTCTTGCTAGAAAAGGTGGTTTATTCCTCTATTTTCTTCAATTCCATACCTTTAGTTTCCTGCCCATCTTACTTCTAGATTATTTTTTCACTCCCTACTCTCTCCCAAATCCTTAGATGAGACACACAGTGCTTCTTTCCTCACTCTTTCAAGGTCTTCTAAATTACTCAATCATGTCATCTTGCTTTCTCCAGTACACCCTCCACATGATATCAGAGTAAACTCTCCACAACACCTGTCTGGCAAGTTCTTAACTTTAAAAGCCAACTGTCTTTCAAAGAATTTAGGAAAACATTTTTAAAAAATGTGTATTTGCCCACAATATACTATTTATTACAATCTTCAATCCTTCCCACACATCTAAATTTTTAACTGGTGTCACTTGTCTTCGTTTTGAAGAGCTTTCTGGAACATTTCTTGAAATGTAGGTCTACTACCGATAAATCCTTTCAGATTTTATTCTTTAAAAAAATCTTTATTTCACCATCAAACTTGGAGAATACTTCTATTCCAAAATATGCATGAATTTTATATTGCTCCCTAACAAATTACCACAAATTTGGTGGCTTAAAACAACACACATATTTGTTATCTCAAGTTGCTGTGGTCAGGGGTCTGGGAATGATACAGTTAGGTCCTCTGCAATTAAGCTGTTTGTCTGCTGTGTTCTCATCTGGAGGCTCAAGTGGGGAAGCATTCATGGCCACCTTTTCAAGGTTGTTGGTAGCATTTCATTTCTTGTGGCTCTAGGATTTGTGACAGCTAGTTTGTTCAAAGCCAGGAGGAAGAGAGTGCGTCTGTTAGTAAGATGGAGTCCTTTTTAATGTGATGTAATCAATATTCTGGCATTCCACATCTTTTCAATGTTCCCTTAGTTAAAAGCAAGTGACATACCCTGCCTCTGCTCTACAAAGGTGTGAAAACTAGGAGGTGGGTGTCACGGGGATCACCTTAGAAACTCTGAGAATATGTCCTGCCTGCCATGATATACAATGCTAATTTTGCATTTTTTTTTCTTTTAGAATTTGAGTTGTCATTTCAATGTCTTCTGGCTTGCAGTGTTTTTGATGATAAATCAGAAGTTAATTTTTAAAATATTTTTATTGTGAAATATCCACACACGTACAGTTTAACCATACTATATAACCAGTGACTGACAATATCATCACATAGTTGTGTATTCTTCACCATGATCATTTCTAGAACATTTGCATCATTCTAGAAAAAGAAATAAAAAGAAAAAAAGAACTCATGCATCCATATCCCTTAACCCTCCCTCCCATTGACTCATAGTATTTCATCTATCCAATTTTTACCTTTTATCTCCTCCTATTATTTATTTTTATCCATATTATTATTATTTTTAAATCATCTGCCATACCCTGGATAAAAGGAGCAGTTAATTTTTTTTTTTATATGGGCAGGCACCGGGAATCGAACCCGGGTCCTCGGGCTTGGCAGGCAAGCATTCTTACCTGCTGAGCCGCTGTGGCCCGCCCGATCTTTTGCTTCTTGTTAGTCTATAGTCATGTGCAAATTTTATAGTTATATTATTTATATATAATATTTAATATATCATATATAGAATATAGAAATATATTTGTATAATATTTATTATATATTTATGTTTTAATATATTTTCTCCAAAATTTTCTTTGAGATGAAAGATCTTACTCTCCTCACATCCTAAATTGAAGGCAAACCAGATCCTGATTATCTTAACCATTGACTAAAGGGGTAAGTAAAATCATTCCCCAAAACATACATAGGTAAAAAATACAAGGTATCAGAAATAAGAGAAATTATGTCACTAAAAATATTTGATTTGAAATATAAGAGGGGCTACCAAAAGTACTAGCTAAAGTTAGTCTCCAGTTTCAAAGTTATAGTTATGATTCTGAAAATCTAGATTTTTCTGGATCTCTTGGCAATTGTACTAGTGGTTTAGTTAATATTTTCTCTCAGAGTAAAGCTTTCATTTTTATATTTTAACAGCCCAAAGAGAAAGTAGAAAACTCACTAAGTTTGTGAGAAATGGAAAAGCATTGAGTTAAAATTCCCAATCTCATTTCTTTCCTAATCCATTGATGTCCCTGGGATTTTGGGCAGATGTTCCCTAGTTTTTACCATTCACTCATATGTACCTATTTGAGACAGTTTCAAACTTGAACTGGCTCCTTTATCTTTTCAAACATGATTCCAGATTCTGAGTCTTTGGAAGGAAGAGATATTTATTTGCAACAAAATTTATGTTTACTGTAGTACACTATTTACTTTAACCTGTATAGTCAATTTATTCAAACCATAATTACATGGAAACTTGAATAGGGAATGAGATCTTGTTTTTTACCAGGTTAATGTAATACCCTGATACATCTCAGAGTAATTTGGTCAGAAAATAAAAAATTATTAGCTAAGTCCCTCTGAAGGACTGGGGGAAAATGTGGAAATATTAAACTTCCCCACCTGGGGAATTTATGATGTTCTCTCAAGCATTGGGTATTACCAGTTTAATAGGCGGAACCCTCAAGCTTGGGGCTTGCCCTTATGAAACTTATTCTTGGAAAGGAGAAGCTAACCCTATTTGTAACTATGCTTAAGGGTCACCCCCGGAGAACCTATTTTGTGGCTCAGATGTGGCCTCTATCTCTAAGCCAACTCTGCAGATAAACTCACTACCCTCCCTCTGACATGAGACATAACTCCCAGGGGTGTAAGATTCCCTGGCAATGTGGGGCATGACTCCCAAGGATGAGGCTGGCCCTGGCATTATGGGATTGAGAAAGCTTTCTTGACCAAAAGGGGGAAAAGAAATGAAACAAAATTGACTTTAGGGCCAGGCCACGGTTGCTCAGCAGGCAGAGTTCTTGCCTGCCATGCTGAAGACCCGGGCTTGATTCCTGGTGCCTGCCCATGCAAAAAAAAAAAAAAAAAGGTTCAGTTGGCTAAGAGATTTCAGATCGAATTGAGAGGTTATTCTTATGCACTATATAGATATTGCTTTTTAGTTTCTAGTTTATTAGAATAGTTAGAAGGAAATACCTGAAACTGTTGTACTGTAATCCAGTAACCTTGATTCTTGAAGATAATTATGTAACTATACAGCTTTTTTGGTGTGATCATGTGTGGTAGTTAGATTCAGTTGCCAACTTGGCCAAGTGAAGGTGCCTAGTTCTGCTGCTGTGAACATGAGCCAATGGAACGTGAACCTCATCTGTTGCTCATTACATCTGCAGTCGGCTAGGAGTTGTGCCTGCTGTAATGAATGATGTTTGATTTAATTGGCTGGTGCTTAAATGAGAGAGCGCAACATAGCACAGCCCAAGCAGCTGGCATTCCTCATCTCAGCACTCGCAGCTCAGCCCAGGCCTTTGGAGATGCAGAAAGGAATCACCCCAGGGAAAGTTGTTGGAACCCAGGGGCCTGGAGAGAAGGCCAGCAGAGACCACCCTGTGCCTTCCCGTGTAAGAAAGAACCTCAGATGAAAGTTAGCTGCCTTTCCTCTGAAGAACTAATGAAATAAATCCCCTTTTATTAAAAGCCAATCCATCTCTGGTGTGTTGCATTCCGGCAATTAGCAAACTAGAACACCATGTGATTGTGAAAACCTTGTGACTAACGCTCCCTTTATCCAATGTATAGGCAGATGAGTAAGTAAATAAAAGACAAAAAAAAAATCTAATAGGGGAATATGGAGTATTGGATGTTTTGGATGTCTTTTTATTATTAATTGTATTTTTTTAGAAAAATGAAAATGTTCTAAAATCGATTGTGGTGATAAATGCACAACTATATGATATCAGGAGCCATTGATTGTATTCTTTGGATGATTGTATGGTATTTGTATATATCTCAAAAACATTGAGTTAACAAATAGCTGGTTCTTAAGGAGAAATTCTGCTTAGTGGATTCATAACGTTCATGTACTGGGACTGGTAAAATATATACTGTAATAGGGCTTCTTGGTATTTAGATCTATCGCTGGTATTTGTGTTCCTTTGCTCAATATGTATTTTAAGCACTAACTTATGTAATAAACACTATGCTATTTATTTCACAATGCATAATTTATTCCTCATAGCATCTCTGTGAATTTATAATTGATATTTTTAAAGATTCATTTGACTTCAAGAAAGCATGATAAACTTGAACACATATGTGACTTCATTCTTTCTTTCAAGAAGAGTAAAGTGATATGACTCCTAATATGAATCAATGTGTTAAGAGAAGATCTGGAAAGCTGGTGAAGATTTTGTGGTTGAAATATAAGCAAAAAAGAAAAAGAAAAAACATATATATATATGTTTTATATATAAAAATATAATTTTATATATATATAATTCTTAAGAAAACAAGATCTTCTGCAGGGGAGGAAAACTAATAATTTATTAAATGCCTCAGCTCTGATAGCATGTATTTAAAAATATAGGGCGGGCCACGGTGGCTCAGCAGGTAAGAGTGCTTGCCTGCCAGGCCCAAGGACCCGGGTTCGATTCCCGGTGCCTGCCCATGTTAAAAAAAAAAAAAAATTTCTGCCATTTAAAAATATAAACAACATGTGTCTTTCTGCCCTAAATTATGATGTAGCTATATGGAGAGGATGGGGGATTGGGGATGTATTAGTCAGGGTTCTCTGGAGAAACAGAATCAACAGGAGAGATCTGTAAATATGAGAATTGTGAAAGTGTCTCATGCAAATGTGGAAATGGAAGAGTGAAAATTCCGTGGGGTACGTAGTACAGTGGTAGAATGCTTGCCTTCCATGTGGGAGACCTGGGTTCGAATCCTGGACCATGTACCCACCCCCAAGAAAAATCCATAGGGCAGGCCATGAATCAGCCCTCCGTTGACTGGATTATCTCATTGGTGGGAGATGCAACTTAATTGGTCGCAGATGTGATCAGCCACAGATGCAACCAACTGACTGATGATTTAATACACCAGCCTTCCAGTTTATCAACCAGCCATGAAATATTCTTCAGTGGTGGTCAGGCCATTGCTTACCTGATCAGACAACTGGGCATCATCACTTGGCCAAGCTGACACCAGGGCCTTACCGTCACGGGAAATGTGCATATGTATGATGTTTAGAGATTGAAAAGAAAAGAGTTAAATCATAGTGGGAAGAGCAGTGCCTCTCAACTTTAAAAGGCATTGAACATGATAATTTGTCTAGACCATGGCTAAAAGAGAGGGGTTCATAGCCTCAAATGGGGCTATTTGTTAATCTAAAGAATCTTGTGTAACTAGTTGATACTTTAAGCCTTGTGAATGTATAACTGTGATGGTTAAAACCTTAAAAAATGACTAGTTGCACGTGTGGCAGGGCACAAGTTAATATATTAAAAGGCAAAACAAAGCATTAAAATACACTGAATTATTTATTCTCTCTTTATCACCCCTCAAAGATGTGTTAGGGAGAATTATGTCCCCCAAGAAGGTTCCATGCCCTAATCTCAGGACTGTGACTAGAATGTGATATCCCACCCATGGATATACTGTATCTTACATGGCAAAGAGGGCTTTGTAATATTCTTAAGGATACTAATCAACTGATCTTAAAATATAGAGATTAATTTTTGGATTATTTGGGTAGGCCCCAATGTAATCACAGGATTGTCTTCCAAGCAGAAGCAGGAAAGGAAGTCTGAGAGTCAAGGCGTGAGGACTTACTGCACCACTGCTGGTTTGAAGATGGAAGGGACCCTATGAGATGAAATCTGGTGCCATTAGGAGCAGAGAGCAGCCCCCCAGCTGAAGTCCAGCAAGGAAATGGGGACCTCAGTCCTACAGCTGCAAGGAACTGGATTTGTCCAACAATGAATGAACTTGGAAGAAGACACAGAGCCCTGGAACCACAGCCTGGCTGATGTTTTGAAAGCTCAGTGGGATTTTAAGCAGAGAATCTGGCCAGGCTGTGATGGACTTCTAACCTATGGAAACTGTAACATAATAAATTCATATTGCTTTAAGCAGCTACATTTGTGGTAATTTGTTGCACAGCCCTAGACAATATAAGGGAAAAAACGAGTTTATTTGTTTTAGTTTACAAAATGCTGCTGGAAACACAATGTACCAGAAATGTGTTGGCTTTTATAAAGGGAATTTATTAAGTTACAAGTTTACAGTTCTAAAGCCAGAAAAATGTCCAAACTAAGGTTTCCAGAGAAACACCCCTTGTCTCAAGAAAGGACCCATGACATTTTGGGTTTCTCTGTCAGCTAAGAAGGCACATGGCTATGTCTGCTAGCTTTCTCTCCCAGTTTCTCGTTTCAAATGGCTTCCCCAGGGGTGTTTTCTTTCTGCATCTCCAAACATTTGTCTGTCAGCTATGAAGTTTTTTCAAAAATGGTCCCCTCTTAAAGGATTCCAATAAGTGAGCCACCTTGAATGGGTGGAGACATACCTGCACCTAATCAAAAAAGCCCCACCCACAATTGAGTGAGTCACATCTTCATGGAAACAATAAAAAATCCCACCCAACAATATTGAATCAGGATTAAAGAGCATGGCTTTTCTGGGGTTCACAACAGTTTTGACCTGGTACACAACATTAAGCAAGAGTTGAAATTTGCCTTGGCATCACTGATACTCAGAATAGGCTAATTTCTGTGATGGCATTTCCATTTCATGCTTTCCTTGGCTTAATATCATAAAACATTTATTTCTTAAATCAAAACCCAGTTGAATGTTTGGCAATGGATTTATAGAACAGGCTCCTTTCATCTAGAGATTCAGAATCCTCTGAATCCTGGATTCTCTGCATCTGGCCAATGTATAAGGAAAGAGAAATTGTGGGGAATAATGCAACAGATTTTAGGGATGAAGCCTGGAAATAGTAAGCAAATGAAGAAATGACACTTGTGAACAACCAGCAAATTTTTGCCACAGGGTCCTGGAACTCAGGGGTGATAGTGGCATCTGGAAGTCAATAACTCTACCTAGTCTGCAAAAACAAACCTAACAGATTCTCGGTGAAACATATTTGTCATGTGACAGTGTGTTTAATTAGATTGCCTATAGGTAAGTCATAAATGTTCCAGGTCCTCACAGCCCTTTGCATCTTGTCTTATAAACAGCTACTTCATATTTGCATTCCTTTATTGGCTCATAAATGTTTGGTTTTGTTAGTTCCAGGCCAGAATTTATTGCAGGCACAAGTATTCAGTATCTTAGAATAGAGAGTTAAGGGGGAAAGTGCCTTCCAAACGCAAAGAGAGAAAAGTGGGATTCCCTTAGAGTGGCAAGGTGACATTAGGTCCTGGAATAGTTGGGGCTTCAGACTTGATCTCTAACATCTCCTCGTCAGTTGGTAAAACCTATGAGGAGATGTTTCTTACATTCTTATATTCTTACATTTTAAGTCTTGACACAAGCACTGGATTCTTGTACTTGCTTAAAATTTCCTGTGTCCCAAGTGTGGGGCAGAAATAGCAAGTTCATAGGACATGTAGGGACTCTGAAAACTGGCATAATGGGTTTCTCAGTGATAAATAGTTTAGACCGGCCACTGACGACAGGAATTGGCTCTCCAATGACTTAGCACCATTTAACACCCTCGGCCCCTTGGGCGTGTTTGCACATATGTGTATTATATATGTTGGATGGATATGGGTCTTGCATGAACAAGAATGACTGAGTTGAACTTTTAAATAAATTTGATTAGAAACTGTAAATATGTACTTCTTGGATGCCTTTATTGTGAACTCAACTTAAACCCATTATACAAGCACCATACAAATATCTGCTGAAGCACAAAGAGGAGATTATTTAGAATAAGTTGAATATAAGAGGCAACCCTTCAGGAACTGGAGGCCAACTCATGTAGTGAGTTAGAGCTACCTTGAGAAGCTCAGAAAGCTAATTCTTACTATAAAGGCAAAGACAGCAAGGAGCATACAGCCAGTTTCTCCAGCTCCATACTTGATTCTATTACCCATAACTTCTCCTCTCACCTGTGGGTGGAGAATTCAGGCTCCTATCTATGCTTTTAAAAATCATTGATTGAATGCCTACTTAAAGAAGCCTTTGCACTGAATTCTGTAAAAGACACAAATGTGATGTTCTAGGGTTATTGGCGAGAATGTGAGAGAACTATAAGAGTGTTTGTGATTATAAAAGAGAAGGAAGTTGGGGAGATATCCTTGGGATATACCTATTTAAGAAGGCTGAGAGGAGGAAGATGAATTTATGAAATAGGCATAGAAAAACACAAAAGCCAATGGGGGTGAAGAAGATTGTAGAAAGAAGGGATTGCCAACAATCCCAGAACCAAGAGATCAAGGAGAAGAAGGACTGAAAATATGTGATTAGGTTTGGAGGATGGTAACTGATGGTTTTTGATGATGTAATTTCCTTTAATCACTAAGTATGAAATTATGTGTCCTAACTGTTGAGAAATTAGAGGCAGTAGACATATGGAAAGGAGCCAAAGCTTCACTTACTATATGCTTTCTGTTGTGACATCTGCATCTCTGCCTTTACCTTCCTCCTACTTTCCTGTCTCTAGGATATTTTATTTTCCTCTACCGTCTATTTTCTATACTCATTGCCATAGTCTGCCTTAATAGATTATACATCCTCAACACATAGATTTGGGAGGGGCAGTAAGTGGGGGAAACAACAAAACAGAGGAACAGTGGGAGTGATTTTTATTTCTCTCTGGACTTTTTTGATTCATGAACTCTTAGAAAGCCTGCAGAGAAGACTTCTCCCCAAGTGACTTACTTAGCACTTATAATATAAAAAAGAAGAGGCAGAAAATGTTCACAGTATAGAAAAGTTGGTCCATTAAATATTTAGTTGTAAATGAATTGGTGATGATTGTTGAAACACTATCATTTATCTCTTTATGATAAGAAGTTAAATGTGAATTGTTTTGTCACCCCTAGAAAGTTCTGATATAGTATTAGTATTTGATTTATTGCCATTTTATTTCAATGAAGGACAAATTCTTTGAATGTTCTGCATGGTGTTCATTTGCTGGTGAATGAGTAAGGTAGCAAATACAGTTGAGAATATAGGGTTGGGAGACTATATTGTTTTTCCTTAATTTGGTTCCTCTACTGGATGCATTGTGGTATTTGGGTAGATCCTGTATGTTATTTAGTCTTTGGATTGCTGGCCATCTTTTGGACAATATGAGGTAGTACTTAAATTCAGATCTTCTTTGTTTGAACTTGAGCAAGTTGAAAGGTTTTGTTGCAAATCTTGTTCTGACAAAGAGTTGAAGTATGTATCTTGTAGAGAGCTTTGGCAGGAGGTAGAAGGAAAATTTAGCTTTATGTCTTCTGATTGCAGGTCCATTGGTTTTTGGTCTCTCGATTCCAGGTCTCTTGGTTTGACATCTGTTGTTTGCATACCTTCTTCTTGCATATCTTCTTTCTGTGTAACTATGGGTTTAAGGTCATCCTGGTGTTCATTTTGATACTGACTGTCTTGAAATGGAATATCTTGTCCTTGCCAATCTAGGTTACGTAGGGCTATGGCATGCTGAGTTTGGGCCTCTTGGTACAGAGCTTTCTGTATTAGAGCTTCTTTCTCTAATAGATTTTGAGCTTGCCAGGTGTGGGATTCCCATTGTAGGGGATGTTGCACTTCAAATTGCCATTCTTGAGGCTTCCCGTCTTTATCTCTCCAGCCTTGAGCTCTCCAGTCTTGGTATTGCCAGGCTTGGTATTGCTGGAGTTGGGTTTTCCAGTCTGGGGATTGCTGCCTTAAAGTTTTCATCTCTTGAGCTTTCTCTGCTTTGGATTGCCAATCTTGGGATTGTTCCAATGGGGATTGCTCTTCCTGGGCCTGTTGGTCTTCAGATTGCTGATCTTGGGTAGCTTTCTTTGGGGATTTCTTCTCAGCTTGCTGACCTTCATCTTGTCCACTTTGGGGTAGTTGCTTTGTAGATTGCTTCTCTTGGTCTTCAGCTTGTTGATCTGAGTGCTGTTTATCTTGGACTTGCTTATCAATAGCCTCCCAATCTGGGTATTGCTTCTTTGGAGATTGCCAGTCTTTGCTTTGCCGGTCTAGGGATTTCCGCTTTGGGGATGACTGGCCTTGGCTCTGCTCATCTAGTGATTTGTGCTTTGAAGATTGCCAGCCTTTCATTTGCAGAACTAGGGAAAGCCGCTTTGGGGATTTCCTGGCACGGAGATCCTCTTCAAATTTCCACTCTTGGGTTAGTGACATGACTTCTGATTGAATGTCTTGAAATGATAGATCCTTAAATTTCTGTTCTTGAAGTAGAGTATCTTGTGATTGTCGATCTGAGGACTGCTGAACTGATTCTTGCAAACTGAAGGACTGTGTAGTGTGGTGTATTGAGCCTTCAGATAGCACGTCTGACATGTCTTGTGTTGTCATTTCTTGTGATAGCATGTTTTGTGCTGACATGTCTTGGAGTGGCAGATCTTGGGATGGATGGCCTTGGGATGACCCATCTTGGGATGTCAAAATATGTGTTTTAGAGACTTGGGACCCTGTGGAATGGGATTTTGAGTCTTCAAACTGCAGGGCTTGGGATTGTAGAACTTGATTTGGCAGGACATCAGATGACATGTCTTGGGATAGTAATTCTTGAGCCTTTTGGACGTGGGATTCTGCGGAATGGGATGGAAAAACTTGTAGTGGCAAGTCTTGGGCTTGTGGTAATTGGGTTTGCATTTTTGAGGGCTGTCCTATGGCAGATTGTAGGCCTTCATCTTCCAGTTGTTTAATGGAATTGCCTTGCTGAGTGTTCATTGTACTCTCTGAGGGCTTTTTCTCTGATGTGGGAGGCAGAGATTTCAGTTCCACTTCTTCCTGTGAAAATTCTAAATGTTCATCTGGCAGAGATATGGAAGTTGTGCGATAACCTTCCTTGCTTCTCCTCTGCAGCTGTTGTGTGGGTTGGGAGACTAAAGAACATCCTGAAACTCTTAATTTGAAGAAAGCATAGCCCCCGAAGAAAGCAGTATGTATATGTGTTCTGGTGTCATCATTGGAAGATTCTTCTTGAAGCTCAAATTGCAACTGGACACTTGCTTCTGGGGCACATAGTTCATTATTTTGAGTAACATCTGAAGGTAAGAAAAATACAATCTATAAAACCAAGAGGGAAGGAAAAATTAGTAAGCCAAAATCATCTCTGATATTCTTTTCTTTTTGTATTCCCAAATTATTTTTCTTCTCTGCCTCAAGACAATAGATTAGAAATGACATCTAGATGAGGGGTCAGAAAACAAATGCCAGCTCTGTCTTTAGCAACTCATCTTAGATTTGGTATTTTATTTTCAAAAATCATTGCTCCTCATTATCTCAAATATTCAATAGGATATCTGAGTAAGATTGTCTGAAATATTTCTTCCATAGTTAATATTATGAAGCACCTAAGGCATTTTACATCATCTACTCAATATTCATATATTAAGTTTTAATCTATAATTATAGTTATGGGTAGAGCAACATTTAGATGGATAATAACAATGCAATTTAGCAAATGCTGTTTAGAAATAGGTACAAAGTGCTTTGTAGGAATGTGGAAAATGACCTAATTCTGAGAGAGCCAGGACATACTTCACAGAAGAGGATAAACTGTGCCTTGACGAATGAGTAGAAGTTACTCAGGTAGAAAAAAGATAAGCTAAAATAAGATAAGAGTCCAAATCCAGGTAGAAAAAAAAGTGGAAACAGTAGATGCAAAATCACAGGGTCAAGATACAGCATGTTGATGACAAATGATAAGCAGTTAGATATTGTTAGGTGGTTTGCTAGGCTGGGAAATTTGGGCTTTTGCTTATAGATGAGAGGGAATTTTCAGAGTTTTCTTTTTAAAAAATACATATATATATAGGAGTATTTAAAGCAGTTAAATGACAGTATCAGATATTACCCTTAGTCAGTGACTTCTATATTCTCCCATCTTTTTTTTTCTTTTTTGGTGGGGAGTAGTTATTATATCCCAACCTGCTAATTTTTGGCAACTTCTACCTTTTCTGAGGTCACTTACGGAGTCAGAATAGATTCCTTGTTTTATTTGTTGAAGTGCTTAGAACTCTGAGTTGACTGAATGACTTAATTATGATTACTTGGTTAGTCAATGGCAGGTCTAGGTGAGAATCTACACTTTCTCTTACATAGAAATTACCTTCCTAATTTGTTTCCTACAACTCTATTTTACCCCTATTGAAGGGCTATTTACATGAGGGTAAATGGTACTTTGAGGAAGATTTCTGTATTTTTATTCATCTACAAACTTCTGTTTCATTTCAATTGTAATTTGTTCATTCAATAAAAGAGAGACTGGAGGCATGCATTATAATGTGTCTAGGTTTATTCAATCTCTAAAAGGCTATGATTTTAAGTTTCTTCATCCATAATTGTAACCAAGTAATGTAACCTAGCATTAACCAAGCTTAATGCTAGGCAAGGTTCCAAAGACATCTCAAATAATTTTTATGATATCCTTTATGGGGTTATTATCCTAGTCTTACAGATGAGGGAACTGAGATTCAGAGATGTTAAGTAACTTGACCGCTATTACAGAGAGAGCTATTACGTGGTGAAGCCAGGATTCAGGCATTGTGATTGAATCCTAGGTCCTGTACTTTCCCCTTAATTTGTGTTTCACTGTAATAAACCCTCAGTCAACCCTTATGCCAGGCTGGTTATAACTCAAGGTCATATGAAATACTGCTTTTAAAGACAGAGGTTGGGGTACACGGGTGATTCAGGGGTAGAGTGCTCGCCTTCCATGCAGGAGACCAGGGTTCAGTTCCTGGACCATGCACCCCCCCCCCAAAACAAAAAAATAAGACAAAACAAGTCAGTGGTTGGCACAGAGTAGTTGCTTAATAAATTTTGGAGTCTACTTTCTCATTCTTGTTGAGATCAAGGTTCATATTTTTGTAGCATCTTTTATTCCACTATTGGAAAACTGAACAGAGTAAATGGGTCAGTTTTCCTCAAATTGATATGTAGGTTTAGCACAATTCCAATCGCAATCATGCAAGATTTTTGTAGAAAATGATAAATTGATTCTAAAATGTGTCTAGGAATTCACAGGACCTAGAACAACTAAAACGATTTTGAAAAATAACATTTCTTTTTACACTGCCTGATTTCAAGAATTACTCTAAAGCTTGAGAAATTTAGACAAGCTGGGATTGGTGGAAGGGTAGACATATAGATCGATGGAATAAGATACAGTGTCCAAACAAAACCGATAAATAACCAGTCAATTCACTTTATCAAAAGTGCTGCAAAAGATTTAACTATGTGCTCCAGTGTAGTCATGTTTTAGTTTTAATCCGTTGTCCCTATGGGTGTGAATTCATTGTAAATAGATTCTTTTCAGTTAAGATGTGGTTGAAAAGAATGAGGTTAGATCTTAATCCAGGTTACTGGGGCCCTTTATAGTAAGAAATTCAGACATAGTGAGAGAGTGCCGCATGGAAAAGCCAAAAGTTAGCATGAACCTGGAAGAAAAAAAGAGGACATTGCCTGCCATATGACTGGAAAGCCAAGGAACCTAAGGATGGCTTCAAACCAGAACACTATCGACCCCTCTGAAACCACGAGTCAGTAAATTCCTGTTGTTAAGCCAACTCGTTGTGTGATATTTGTCACATCAGCATGAAAGCTAAGACAGGTGCAAGGTCATGGGGGAAAGCATTGCATTTTCAACAAACAGTACTGGAACAATTGGATATCTTCATTGAGAAGCATGAACTTGTAATGCACCCTGCACTATATATGAATATTAACCCAAAATATGCCATGGAGCTAAACATAAAAGATAAAACTATAAAACTTCTAGAAGAAAATACAGGAACAATTCTTTGCAATCTTGTGATATGCAAAGCTTTGTTAGCAAAAAGGGCCAATCATAAGAGAAAAAGAAAACTAAGACACTGGATTTCATAAAAATCAAAAATCTCTGCTCTTTGAAACACTATTAAGAAATGAAAAGGAAAGCCACAGATGGGAAAAATATTAGCAATATGCATATCTGAAAAAGAACTTGTGTTAAGAAACAGTTAGACTCTTATAATTCAATGATAAGATAAACCAATACAAATTGACTAAAGATTTGAAAAAACACATCTCAAAAGAAGATATACAATGAACAATAAAACACATATGCTCATCATTGTTAGACCCCAGGGAAATGCAAATTTAAGCCACAATAAGATACCACTACATATCCACTAGAATGGCTAAATTATTAATATAACTGACAATTCCAAGTGTATATAGTATGGCACACCAGACCTCTCGTACGTTGCCAATGAGAATGCAAAATGGTAGAAACACTTTTGAGAATTATGTGGCATTTTCCTATGAAGTTAAACATATACTTATCATACGACCTAGCAAACAAATATTAAACACTACATTTCCAAGAGAAATGAAGGCATATGCCCATATAAAAATTTATGCCAAAATGTTCATAACAAGTTTATACAGTGGATACTACTTAACAATTAAAATGAACACAACAGCATGGATAAATCTCAAGGAGGTGTTGCTAAGTGAAAGAAGCCAGACACAGATGAGCACTTATAATTTCACGTCTACAAAATTCTCGAAGTCAAAATTAATCTAGGCTGATGGAGGCTATTGACTACAGTGGGATCTGAAAGAATTCTGGGGAATGATGGCAACTAAACAGGTATATGTGATTTCTCAAACCCACTAGTCAATTTACTTAAAAAGGGAACATTTTATTGTTTGTTTATTATGCTGCAATGAAGTGAATACAAAAAAGAAAAAAATACAACACCTAGCATAGGGCCTGGAACTGGTATTTGTGATTTTGAGAGCAGCCTCACACTATTGATACATGATGATGGAGAGGTTATTTAACCTCTGTGATTTAGTTTCTTCTTATGTAAAATAAGTCTGTTATAATCGTTTTGTTAAGATCAAGTGAGTCTCCTGCTAAGTGATTAGAGCAGTGAAGGTCATAGTAAGCATTCAGTAGGTACTAGCTTTAGTTATTCGTCATTATAAATAGTATTCGTAGCACAGCTCATATTTCTCTTTCCTTCTTCCTCTCGGGTGAGAGACTCCTTCACACACCCTAATGATGCAGGTCAAAGCTCCCAAGGTCACAGTCCCTTGGGCTCCCATTAAATCGGGTCTTTCATACATTCTGGCAGGGAGATAAGGAATTATGTCTGCGAAGAGATGACTGCGGATGCCAATAGACTAAGAAAGGGAAACTTAATGGCCTCAAAGGGTGGTGGAGCCTTTGGTCTTAAGCTTTGCCTTCCTCACCTTCCTAAATTTAGAATATTCAGTGCAGCATCTGAGCATGCCATTCTACGTAGGCCAGAGGTCAATGTGCAGTGTTCCCATGGGTATCTGTTTGCATATTTATGTTGAACGCACCTCATTTGCTTTTGTCCAACACTTGCTTCTAAAAGACACAATGGTCACAGAGATGCTGAACTCTACTATGCTGATGATCAGTAAGACTGACAAAATTCCCTGCGAATAAAGAGAGATAAAATGTCATTTGGCATGAAAGCTGATGTCATTTTAAATATTTAAGTCAGGGGCAGGCCAAGGTGGCTCAGCAGGCAGAGTTCTCGCCTGCCATGCTGGAGACCTGGGTTTGTTTCCTGGTGCCTGCCCATGCAAAAAAAAAAAAAAAAAAAAGATTTTAAGTGCGTAAGCCAAAGATCATTCTACTGTGTAACAAAGGGTATGACTAATGTTTTTTTCCTGGCGTATACCAAAATAAAGACAGTGGGCTCTGAAAGAGTAAAAATTATAATGATGCCGTGTGTTCTTGGGCCCAATTAGGACAGATTTTATCCTTATATTGGTTTCTAACTTTCCTTAGTAGCCTTTATAGTCTGCAATGTTGTAATTTATTCTAGAACCATAGTCACTTCAATGGGTAACTATGAGGCTTCATTAAGAGCACATACTTACTAACAGAGCTCTTTTTCTTTTCGTTCTTGAAGGAGACAATTTCCCCAGATTCTACTTCATTACCATCAAAATAGTCTCAGCTCTCTTTAAAATTCTAGGGGCCAAGCCTTCAAGATCAGCTAATAGAAATAGAAGGACAAGCCTACTGGAATCCCTGACAGGCTTAAAAATAAGTCATTGATTACTTATAAGAAAAGCATTTAAAATTATACCTACAGTTTTATTTGAGGGTAAAGAATGTATCCCATTTGCTTCAACAAATAGAGCTGTTGCATTTATCTAAAAATGATTTATGCCCTAAAATTATTAAAATACTTCACTTCTACATTAAGTGGCTTCAATACCTTCTCCCACTTTAATTTGTTTTTAATGTCAGTTGAGCAAACATTTTAGATCACTCTGATTTTCATTCATGCCTAAGAGGTAAAATTTAATCTAATGTATGTCAATAATAATAGTCATAGCTACAACATATAGACTATTTACACCGTGCCAGGCAGTGTTACAATTTAAGTAAGCCTTCCAACAATCCAGTGAGGAAGGCGTTCTTACTGCTTTTATTTTCCAAATGAGGAAAATTGAGGTTCAAAGCAGATCAAATATTAGGCCAAATTCACAAGCTTAGAAGCCATGGAGCCAGGATTCACATCCAATATCATATGGCTACTGAATCATCTTCACCATCCATCATCCCACAATAATGCTGTTTTGCAAATGTCAGTACAAATGCTGACACAGTCTTAATCAGCAGAATAAAAGTTGATGAGTCATTGCATCATGAACACAGATTGCTTATACAGAATCATCGTACAAAATCAGACTACTTACAATTAAAAGAGTTCTGCCTACAACACATATTCCTGCAAGGGACGGCTTCTGGCAGTTCTCGTGCTGATCTTTATAGCTGATGATGGTGATAGTAATTCCAGCCAAGGCTACCAAGGAACTGATAATATTCATGGGCAGAACACATTGCCCCTGGAAAATAAACACAAGTGAATGAATGGGTGAAAGAATGAAAAATGAAAACAAAAAAGTAAGAAAGCACCTTGAAAGGAATTCTTAGGGCCTTTATCTTTTCAGATCTCTCTCGGGGATGAAATGCTCTGTCAGATCAGGATGCTTGGAAGGGTTGATAGGTTAAATTCCGATTTATCAAACTAAAAAGACAGACCAAGTTTTAGAATGGCCAGAATGTTAAGAAAAAGAAAAGGTAGAGAAAGGATATTTGATGGTAAATGCTAAAGAAAATGTACCTCCTGTCCTGATGCACTGTCTTTTATAGACTGGAAACAGAATGGTGTGGCAGAAAACATTTGGACTTGCAAATGAGACTTGAGTTTGAGTCCTGCCTTACCTAGGGTCTTATACATGCTATTTAATTTCCTGGAATTGCGATTTCTATCTTTAAAAGTGAAAGTAATGGCACCTAACCTTAGGGTGTTGTGTTGGTTTGAAGTATTATGTATCCCAGAAAAACCATGTTTTAATCCTGATTCAATCTTGTGGGGCAGCTGTTTTTTTTAATCCTAATTCAATACTGCAGGTGGAAACTTTTGATTAGATTATCTCCACAGAGATGTGGCACGCCCAATTGTGGGTGTGACCTTGGATTAGTTGAAGCTGTGACTCCACCCATTCCAGGTGTGTCTTGATTAGTTTACTGGAGTCCTTTAAAAGGGATAGTTTACTGGAGTCCTTTAAAAGGGAAAACATTTTGAAGAAACTTCAGAGCCAACAGAAACTTCACAGCAGAGCTGTCACAGATACTGACACTTGGAGAAGAGAGACATGGATGCTTGGAGATGCTTGGAGCCCAACAGATGATGCCATGAGATGTTAAGCAATCCAGAACCTGGAGAGAGCCCTGGGAAGCCAAGAGATGACAGCCAGCCCCAGAGAAGCAAAGTGAGGAGCTCCCACAGGAGCAGAGGCTGAAAGCAATGGAACCCAGGAGCAAGGGACCAGCAGATGCCAGCCAGGGGACTTCCCAGCTGACAGAAGTGTTCCTGACCCTTTGGCCTTCCTTGAATTAAGGCATCTTTCCCTGGATGCTTTAGTTTGGACATTTTTCATAGGTTTAGAACTGTATACCTGTAAAATATTAAATTCCCTTTATAAAAAGCATTTCAATTCTGGTACATCACACTCTGGCAGCTTGCAAACTAACACAGGTATCATCCATTTATTTCATTAATATTTGGCAAACTGCAATTATGTGTCAGGAAATGAACTAGGCTCTGGGCACACAGGTGAGCAAGACAGATGGAGTCCTGCCTTCGTGAGGCGTACATTCCATGAGAGGACTCAAATGATAACCCCAAACATCATTACCCCGTTTACATATGATAAGAAATTTGGACTGGGGTTTGAAGGTGTCCTTTCTTGATCTCAGTGTTCTAAGTGGAAGGTATAAGAAGTTCATTTTGCCCCATTCCTTTCCCTTTATTCATTCCTTTATCCACACGTATGTATATGTATCTGTATAGCTATCTTATCTATATCTATACCAATATCTCTATTATCACCTAATTCTGTATCTATATCTATACCCCGTATTTGTATTTTTACCTGGACCTGTATCTGTAACTCTATCTATCTGAATTCTTTCAAAGGAAGGGAACATCTTATTCATCTCTTCATACCCACTCCCAACATAATGATGCATTGACATTGGAGCCAGCTCTATGTGGCAGGAGGTGGGTGTATAACTGACTTCATGTTTACCCCAAACTTAGGGCTTTACTGCAAGCAGGCATCTGGGCAGAACATGCTCAGGAGCACAAGGACATGCCATCTCTCTTGATCCCTGTTCTTTCTCTCCCAAGGCTCCCTTTTGGCTGCCATAGGGAGCATTCTGTGGACTGAATTCTCTAGATGAGCAATCCTTCATGTGTATCACACTTTACCATTTACAAAGCACATGCCCAGGACCCCCATTTGAGTTTCGTGATGTTGGCAGGGCACTTGTTGTCCCTACTTTCCAGATCATAGGGGTTGAGTGACGATGAGGGATCACACAGTTGGTGTGAGAGCTGTGACTGAAGCCCAGGTTTTCTGCATTCCTGACACTCTGCCATCCTGTCCACCTCCACCTCCATGGCTCTGCTTTGACACTTTGGCATATTCCCTAGTGCTGAAAGGCAGTCAATACCGAGAGAGGCACAGCATCGGGGCTTCACCTGCATTGCCTGCCTGTTAGAGAGAGAAGGGGAGACTCCTCTCCCCAAAGCTTCCCTATGGCTTTTGTAGGCATCCCCCAAGGAAACTGGCAGAGGGCCACAAGAGCAGAGTTAAAATGGTTATGAAAGGAGGCTCACATCTCCAGGGCCTTAAAAAGATCAGTGCTTAGAAGGGAGTACAAGCATTTAAGTATCATTGTGCCTTTTACGTATATTAGTAAATCCTCAAAATAATCCTTAGGGTGAAGTACTTCCTCCTTCACCTTGACACTGCAATGAACAGTAGCCTTCATTTAATCCTAGAAGCATCTGGCATCAAGAACCCAGCCTCTTTCCTTTAGACTTTGGATAAAGGCCCCAAAGTAAAGCCTCTGCTGGTGGAAATGAGAGACTCAAAAGGGACAGGGGGCTGGTTAGAACAGGATTTCCCAACCTCAGCATTGTACACATAATTTTTTGTTGTAGGGGGCTGACCTATGCATTGTAAGGCATTTAACAGCCTCTCTGGTCTCTACCTTCTAGAGGAGAATTGTATCTATAGCTGTATCTGTGTCTATAACTATATCTATATCCATACCTATAATAATCTATATCATAATATCTATATCTAAATGAATATCCATCTATCTTAAGACATTGTCAAATATCTCCTGGAGGGCCAAAATCACCCTTGACTGAGAATCACTGAGTTAGAGGAATATAGAATATTTTCACTAAGCAGCTCTCTCTGTCTATTAGACCAGGAAAATGGGAACCCATGGAAAGCAATAGGGCTAAGGGGATGGCGACAAATAGAAATGGCTTGAACTGCAGATAAGATGTTGAATGACATGATGTACTTATTATTAAAGGCTTTATACACAAAGATGATAAAGAGCAAGTAGAAAATTTTAAGTTACATTGAAGTCACAAATGTGACTTACCAGACATGTTTGTGATTTCTTCTTTCTTCTTGTGATGTATCCTGTAAGAATAAACTGAAGACAAAAGATATATGTTAATGGGCAATGCATTTGGCTACCTTACAATATAGGTTCCTTTGAATTCACAAATCTAAATTCTAACTGAGTATTAGGGAGGATGGAGAATAAGAATAAATACATGCCCAGCACTGGATAAGTGCTCTCTGCTAGGGTCAGCTTGGAGAGGGAGTTTCCTCTTTAAGGTATAGAATATACCGTCCAAGAGTTTGGCCCATCTGGTTTTCAAAAAGATAGAGGTTCTAGGCTCTGGGTCTAGTGGTCAGGGTGAGCTGATGTACTGTCTGCTCAGAGCAAGCAGAGGGAGACTTTCTCAGAGCAGAACCCTCCAAAAGCTGACCTAGGAGATAGAGTTTAGTGTCATTAGCTCAGCTTCTTGATCAAGAGTGTAAAAAGCCTAGCAGCATCCAGGGGAAATCAGAACTCTGCCGTCCAAAGTGATGTTACTTTCTTAATTAACTTTCTTAATGTTCTGGATTTGGGAAACCCTCCCGTGGGAAATGGTGTAGGACCTTGGAGAGCTCCGGTTGGAGTCCTAAGACCTCAAGGTGAGAAGTTAC
The DNA here is from genome assembly GCF_023851605.1 of Tamandua tetradactyla. Taxonomy (NCBI): domain Eukaryota; kingdom Metazoa; phylum Chordata; class Mammalia; order Pilosa; family Myrmecophagidae; genus Tamandua; species Tamandua tetradactyla. The sequence goes on from NC_135335.1 coordinate 14,613,901, forward strand.
CTCCCTCCACCTCTCTCCTCACTTCAGTTCACCGCTATCTATCAGTTCTACCTCCACATCGTGCTCAAAGCTTCCCATCTCTTTTCATTTCCACTGCTGTCCTGCTAGTACAGGGTACTATTTACTCCTTCCTCTGAATTATCACAGCCTGCCCCCAACAGATTCTCCCAAGTCTAGTATTATCATGGTCAAATTCAGTTCCCATTCAGATAACAAAATTATATACAAAAATAACAAGTCTTCCATTATGATTACCCTCTTTAAAAATGTCAGTGGCTTCCCCTTGCTCTCATATTAAAGTCACATTCTTCATATGACCACAAGGGCTGGTATAATGGGGTTCCACCCTACATTTTTGGCCTCATTTTATGACATTGCCATTCATTTGTCTTCTCCCAGTTGCTCTCTCCCATGCCAGCCCTTTGCTCACACTCGCCTTCTGTCATGCTCTCTTTCTACTTTACACAGAAAACACCTATGCATAAAGCCCTCCCCTGACCACCTTGGCTAGGTGAGTTCCCCAGTAAACCCTCACCTGCCTCCTGAAGCCCCCTATCGTAATGCACCTAGTACAAGTGTAATAACATATCTAAAGTTATTTTTGCTTTTTCATAGTAAATTTCCTCCCCAGTAGATGCCAAATCCCATGAGAACAATCCACCACTCAGCTCAGAGAGGGCCTTATTCACCAGAACTCCCACCATCTCAGACACTACCCAAGACATAGCATGTACTCAGTAAATGCCTTTACAATAAAGAGCAGAAGTTTGAAAAAAACATCCAGCTAGAGCTTATTATAATTCATACAGGTGGCTCACAAAGGGTCACCCTGGGGAGATTCTGGTATGACATGGAGGAAGTCAGGAGTTGGTATATTTGGATCTGTAGTGGAGCATGTATACTTTGAAGATCACATTCAGTATTATTTAGATTTGGAAAGTGAAAATAATACTTTTTGCTTTGGAAATGCAAATTATAGAAAAGGGTATGGAATTTTTAAAAATTTTATAAAAGGAAGGCATCGATATATATTTTTTTCCTACCATCCAGCCTGTGCATCAAATTGTTATCCCAAACCCAGACCCCCTTAGCAAACAGCTCCCTTATCCCTCTTTGGTCTAGGGCTTCAAATCTGTCTTGTGGTATGGACCCTGGAAAGAAATCTATGTAGGCCTTGGAATCAGCATTGAGGCTCTAGAGTAGAGGATCCTAAGGGCCCTTTTAGGGTATTATGTGGTCTACAGGGGGAGGCAGGAGTTCCAGGTGGGCATAATCTCTTGGCTACTCTTACCCCTTGGCTCTGTGGGGAGAGGCACAGCTGGAGGAAGACCAGATAGGAAAAGGCATAGGTTTTTAATTGTCGAAGAGACAACAATTATCCATTTGGTCATTGCTGGATCAATTCATTCATGCATGCATACTCTGTGTCAAGCACAATTCTAGGTTCTGATAATATTTCAGCAACTGAAAATGCAAAATCCTTGCACTCTTGAGATTGTGCATTCTAGTGGGGGACGCTCTAATGAGTCTACCTTTAAATATTATTGCACAAGAAACCAAGATGTAGGGATTGGATGAAAGTAGTACTGCCCTGAGAATTATATTTGTGGCTTTATTATTAACTGTATGAGTGACACTCAACATTATCTGTGGGGTTAAGTAGGGGATTAAACTAAAATATTCATAAAATTCTCTTTAAGCTGTGAGAGTCTGTGATTCTGTGAACACTAGCTAGATATGCTTAAGCCATTTAACTTCTCTCTAACTCAGTTTCCTTATTTGCAAAGGGGAAATTAGGATATTCACCCAACTTATCTCCCAGATTGGTAGTGAAAAGCCAATGACTTATTATACACATGAGCACTCTGGAAACACTTAAACACTGTATACCTAAAGAATCTACAGTGACTCCATGCCCAAATGGAATTGTTTCTTCTGCCATGGAAGGGGTTGGGTTCTTGGTAGGGAAGCATATTCATAGAATTCATTAACTCAGAACTTGAGTCATTTTTGAACCAGTCTTGATAGCAATATCTCAATTGACAGTGTTGACAGTACTCACGACAAATGCTCCCCAGAATGGATATCCTACGACGAAAACAAGGGGAAAGAGGTGGAAGAATTTGATGTAATTAAATGCAAATATAGCTCCAATGCCCGCGATGATCAGAGCGAGCAGAATCTGGACAGTCTGTGAGGAGAGAAATGGGTACATGAGGTCACAAGGGCCTCGTCGTCTTGCCCCAGGTCCCTCAGACACGTGCCTTTGTTGGAATGCCTTTCCCAACCACTCTCAGACCGTCAGAGGCTCAGTTCACGCACTTTTTTCTCCCATAGTGCTTGCCTGGGGTCTTGAGGTTCAAAGCCATCATCTCCGCCCTTGCTACTTGCTAAGTTCCTTGGTATGACCAATTTATTGATCTTGTATAAGAGGCAGATTTAAGTACCTGTCTGACTCTACCCTGAGATGGTAAGCTTCTTGAGGACAGAGACGACGAACTTTTTTTCTCTTTGTAGCACCAACCCCCTATTCTTATTCACTCCTACTCTGCATTTATACATTCAGTATAGGCTTTTGGAATGGAGGCTCAGCCCAGTTCTCTAACAGTTTAAGAAGTCCACTGACATAGAGTGGGGAAGCTGTGGTGAGGCTGTGTCTCATCCCTTTATCATCCAAGGGCCTACCTGACCAGACATCAGAGTCCCCAGCTGGGTTTGTCAGCCTGCCAGGAGTCTTTGTGGAGATAAGCTCCATGGTGGCCTGGGGGGATCCAGTGGATCTTTTCAGGGCAAAAATTCTCCAGAATTCTGGGCTTTGCTGCCAGGCTGCACCTCTGTGGTGCTAAGGATGGAGTCATGTATACTTTTCTCCACCCTCAGGTATATGTGTGCAGGGAGTGAATTTTTTGTGTGTCACAGTTCATTATGGAACTTTGAAAATGGGTTTCAAAGAACTCTTAGTCTCTGCACTAGCACATAGGAGATTGTTCATTTTCCCTTAATGTCTTATAGCCCAAGGGAAGTGCTGCCACATCTCAAGGTCATGTCCTCAATGAGATATTTGGAGAAATTACACCAGCTTCCTGCTTCCACTCAGCTGGGATTCAAAGAACTGTTCTAATTCCTCACAAAATGATCCTCATGAAATGATCTTCCCAGGGTTAGGGAGGTATTAAGTAGCCTTAAATATTTGATTTCTCAAACTGAAATAGGCCCTTAAAAGCATTTCTAAAACATGAGGTAATTGTAAACACAACTCTCATCTCCTTGTCAAAATCTAAGGAAATGGTTCCATTGACTACGTATTGATTTTTCCAATTGATCCAATTCCTTGTACAAGTAAATGCCTTATAAGTACTTATGATTAGTCAAGAAGGTTACTTGGCAGGTGAATGGTGAGGGGTAAAAATCAGTGGCGTAAATAACTCATTCCTCATGCCCAACAGTGTCTGCAGACACACAAGGAGAAAATAACTTTTCTCCCTCTCTTCAAAAAAGACCACAGAATGGAGAGGACTTACTGCCAAAACTCTTGGTTCTCCTTTCAGGAAGTCCAGCAGGGTGATATGAGGTCTGTAGGGGAATGCAGTCAATACCGTTTCCCTTGGTTGTTCAGTGACGACCTGGGTCCCTCTTTCGACCTGGGTTAATGATGCCATCATTCAGTGGCAAAATTCTATGATGAGAAAGAGGGGGTGACTATTGCAGCCAAAATCATGGTCTGCTTCTCCATGAGTGTCACGTGGAGTCCTGAGCGGTGAGTCCTTAGTGATGACTCTGCCAGGTACTAGAATCACAGAATCATTGTCATTGACTCATAGAGTCTTAGAATTCTAGAGCATCCCCAGCCCCCCATCTTCCTGGTGAAGGATTCCGTTCTCTGGAAGAGTTACCCTCTTGCCAACTTGTTTATAGGTAGCATACGGAAAAACAATCCCTAATCTTCATGAGATAAAAACTAAACTTTTTTCGATATCTGTATGTTCCAGATTTTTTTGTTTGCTTGTGTGTTTTTAACATCTATTCACATTTAATTTTTAAACAATTCTAACAGGCTGAAACAGATATAGAAAAGTTAAGTTGCCCAAGGGCACATTCTAAGGGACAGGGGAAAGAATCAAGCTCCCTTTGTCTGTCTCCAAAATCTGTACTGTTTCTATTCAATTAGGCTTCCATCCTCTTTTGAAAGGAGTTTCCCACTGATAAATTATCTCACTAATTGTTTAACCCAATTCCTTTCTAGTATAAAATTCAGTAGTTAAGAAGGTATAAGACCAGTTACAGTTGGGTACTTTAACAGAGGCCATTTTAGTTTTCATAAAGAAGAAACTAATTGAATTTTCATAGTTTAAACTATGCACAGACTGATGAAAACAACTTGGTAGAGTCATCAAATGCAGTTTGGAATTTTGCTTTTCACATTAATCCTTTATATTCTTGTATTTACTATGGTTTTAACTATTAGTTCATAAGGCAACTTGTTTTACAAAGCCCCAAAATATATATATATACAAAACTCGTCTTGAGTATTTCCCAGTTTGTCGTAGTCACGGATAACAGGATGGCTTCGGCACTATTGCCGTTTTGGGCCCATTACTTCTTAGTCGTGGGGAGTTGTCTTGTGTGTTGTAGGATATTTAGCAGCACCCCTGGGCTCTACACACTAGATGCCAGGAGCACGGTCCAAATTGAGACCGTGTTTCTAGTCATTATCAAATGTGGGGGTGGCAGGTAAAATTGCTCCAAGTTGCAAACCAGTGAGGTATAGAAATAATCACAGAATGTATCCTCTGTTAGCTAACAAGACCTTGGGGCTTAAGAAAAAACAAACACTCTCCCTCTCAGACTGTCCTCCAATAAAGCAGATAACAGTCTCCACAGTTTATTGCCGATGCCACTCTGAAGCCAGTTGCGCCCAATAAATTCTGCAGGTTTTCCATTAACCCTGGCTCCTACATGCACATTCCAAATACAGGCCTTCAGATCTTTTCTCAGGGCCCTTTAGGGTGCCCTATGATGGTTCGATCAGTCTTTTATCCTCACAAGCTCCTGATGAGCTTCAAGAACAGATATAAGGGGCATCAGAAAGATTAAAGGGTATAATAAGAATGAAATGTATGAGCCAGTGGTTACAGAGATGCGGCCAGGCCAAATAAATGGTGTTGACTGTCAATCAGAAGGCAAGATTCAGTGAGGGGAGAAAGGAGGGTTCTGTGGGTAAGAAACAAGTTAATAAAACCATCAAAGTTCAGGGGGTGCTGCAGTCAGAAAGGGACATTATTCCAATGTCAGAAATACCTGATCAAGAGGCTAGAGTAGATGATTAATGGGAGATTTTTTTTTTAATTGTATTGTTGAGGAAATGGATAGTACATACACTTTTAGAAACCTTTACAGATATTTCATGTAAAACCTTAAATTGCAAACACAAATCACTGACTTAGTTTCCCAGGGTTGCTGTAACAGAGTGCTATAGACTAGTTGCTTTAAGCAACAGTTTATTGTTTCCCAGTTCTGGAGGCTAGAAGTCCAAATCAAGCTGTTGGCAGGACCATGTGTCCTCTGAAATCTGTAGAGTTTTGACAGTGGCTGGAAATTCCTGTGGTTCCTTGACTTGTGGCATAATTCTGAGCCTGCCTCTGTCACATGGCTGTCTCACTCTGTGTACTGCTGCCTTGTCCAAATTTCCTCTGCCTATAAAGAGGCAGTCTTATTAGATTAGGGCTCACCCTAATCCAGTTTGTTTCTTCTTAACTAATAGCATCTTCAAAGATTCTCTTTACACCTAAATTTATATTCACAGCTAGGGATTAAGGCTTGACTATGTATTTTTTGGGGACACAAGCCAATCCATGGCACTGAGCTTCTTTATTCTGGTGATTGTCACGTCAGGATGAATATGACCCACTTATTTCTTAACAGGATAAATATTTTCTTTTGTTTCTAGTTTGATTTAGAAGCCTAGAGATTTTGTATCTATGCTGTTTCCTACCATGTTTAATTCATAGGACCTACCCTTGGCATATCTCAGAATGTTTCCACGTTGGGCCACAAGTAAAAGTGTTTGTTCAGGTACATGAGTGTAGCAGACTGACTGGTAGCCACCTAAATCCTTCTCTCTCCTTTCCATCATCACAGAAGTGCTGGGCACACAGTTATCCTGCTAGACTCCATTTCGTGTCTTTCTTTGGGCTTATGTGTGGCCATAAGGCTGAATTCTGGCCCGTGGGGTGTGGTGTGGACCATATGTCAGCCTGGCCCCAAAATGCTACACGTTCCCTTCAATGCACGCTCTTCCAGTTATTGGAATAGTGATGCCCAGGGAAATTCCTGGAAACTGGTGTTGAAAATGGCAGCACCAATCTGCTCCCCTTCCTTAGAACCACCCTAAACTATTTCATGATTAAGATATAAACTCCTAGTGCTTTCCCCATATGCCTTATGTCTATTTGTACTGTGTAACCGATGTCCTTCTCTACCTTCGCAAACTTCTATCATGACAAACTTATTTGATAGGTGAAGTCAGAAGAAGGGGCGTTTTGCATGCGTAGCCAAGGCTACCTTTTTGCTGTCTTGAGGGGAAGCTTGTTTGCAGGACAGAGCCTTTCTTCTCTGCTTCTCTTCCATATGCATCAGGGTTAGTGCCTATCTTATGTCTATCTTTTTTTTTAACATGGGCAGGCACCGGGAATCGAACCCAGGTCCTCTGGCATGGCAGGCAAGCATTCTTACCTGCTGAGCCACCGTGGCCTGCCCAGTGCCTATCTTATAGACACAGGTTTAGGAGACTCTCTCTCTTTATCAGCTCTTGAGCGTCAAGAGCTGTGAGGCAGTGATTCCTTTTGTCTTTGAAGAATGTCACAGAGACTATCGTATGTCTGCCACCCATTCACGCTCCCCCTTCCCCAGGCTGGCACTGTCGCTGGAAGGCAGCTGCCTAACCCCAGGAATGTCCATTCTGGCTCTCTCCAATCAGATCGGGCCACGTGATAGAGGTCACCATTGAATTAGGGCTTTTAAGAAGCAGGTGGAATTTCTCCACTAAGCTTTTCCCCTTCTGTTTCCAAATGATTCTAAGGTTCCTGGGCTGGGGAGACCCAGAAGGCTAAAAGAAACTGGGTCCTTGAATCTCTGGGTAGAGAAAAAGTGGCTCTGACAACCCACATTGGGATAAGCACCCACATTGGATAATTATATGAAAGAAAGTATATAAGTCCCTGAAACTTCAGTTTGCTGCAGCCAGCATTAACCTAACTTGTAGATATAGGAAAAAGTCCAACTATTCTCCAAACTCAGCTCTCCCCTTTTGGATGGGACCCAAGGCTTAGCCTAGGGGACAAGATTAAGAGGCGCTTTCTCCAGTAGGCTGAGTTGTGTTCTCCAATACTGTACTCAATTTGATATTATTTCTATATGTTGAATATCTTATTTGGTTTAGAATTTATATGGGAGAGAGGATCATGGTTAAAATTATAATATGTGAACCCAGATATTTCATAAATTCATTAAATGATACAGGAAAGAGTCATATTTATCTTTTTAAATGTATTTTTAATCAAACCGTTCCCTAAGACCTAACATTTAAACAACATGAGTGTGAAAATAACATAGAAACAGGACCTACAAAGCCACATGACCTACCCAATTCACACTAGCAACAAAAGGAAGCACAAAAAAATACACATTTACTCTTCTTCTTCCTTATAGACAGATGAATCATTTTCTGCTCTCTTGGCCCAGAAAAGTTCATAAAGTTTATGGTCATTTCACAGGACTGGCTGATAACATTTTCTTAGCCTGGGCTTTTGGGAAATTATTTGCAAGAAAATAAAATGACTCATACTGAAAACATGAGTACGAAACAAAACAAAGCAGAGGCTTTTTTTTTTTCTTTTTCAAGTTTGACAGTCGTCAAAATGGCAGAGATTTCAGGAAAGTCTATTCACCCTTTACCATGAGCACAGGGTTTCTGCTTCTTTTTCCTCTGAGGTCAAGACTTATTCATATCCATGACTTTGAAGAACTCCTTTTAACCTGTTGGACATGATCTTGTGACCGAGACAGGAAAAATGCACTCTGAAAAAGATGAAATTTGTTTGCAGTTCTTTAACTCTGATTTTGGAAGCCGTTTTTGTCATATATTTAAAATGCCTTCCCTTCAAATTTTATACAGTCATAGCTTTTCTAGTTTGACCACATCACACAATTACACCAATATTAGTATAAACCAGTGCCATTCCCTAGTCTGCTAGCTAGTTTTCCTTTTTATGATCCAATTGTAGTTGAATCATAATACGTCCAATCCCTTTAAAACTTTTCCATGTAATTGGACTCAACCATGTGCTGCTAGGATTTTTAGGGAAAACAAAAATATGTAAAAATTTTAACAGTAACAGCTAAGAGGCAGTAAGGAAGAGTACAAGAAAGCATGAACCGAACAGAAATAGCTTAGTAAATTCTCATTGCATTAGCAAGGGGGCTTTGCTACAGAGATTCTCAGGAGGCAGTGGCTGAGTTCGTGACAAGGGTGTCAGCCCATTAGTCTATATCATTAATTCTCCATGTGGCTGGTCTTCTCATGAGATGATTAGATAAGGCCAAATAGCTTCGTATTCAGTAATTCACTAACCGGTCTGCCAACTGATCCCAGTCAGTTTATTGGAAACTTTTTGCACTATAAAAGGCACATTTATCTCATGGCTGATCATTGACTGCTCTTTCTACCTCTTCTCAGGCCTGGATCATCATAGCCGTGACCTCAGGGCACAGCAAGCGTCCCACGAGATGCCAGCATACTCACCCCAGGGCTGCTGGAGTGGGACCGTGTCCTCCATAGGATGGAAGCGTACACAGCTATGAAGAGCTCCAGCACAGTAAAAATAAGCATCACCACAAGCACACCCTGTAAATCAGGACATGAATGGTCAGCGGGGTTGACAAGCCAGCCCTTGAGCTTAGCTGAGAGGAGACCGAGAGCTGGGGGGCCTGGAACTGGACAGAGTAAGAGGCTGAGAAAAGTGATTAGTTCCCTTTTCTGCTTTCTGTTTGGAATCTTTTTTCAGATAAAGAGAAAGGAACAGTGACTGTTTCATCTCAGAACCTTAGTATCCCCATACAGTCCCTCACTAACCTTCTGGAAAAGGGTAATATGTCCTTTGTCACCAGTTGGATTGTTTTTATTATTTTCTTTTTGTCATTGATATTTTTTATTCTCATTTAGGTATTGCTAGGTCTGGATCTTTTTTTTTCCCTGGACTGGCCTCATTGCATTCCTACAGACTGAAATCTCAGGTCTTTCTGTAAATTCTGAACAATTCTCAGTGAACTCTCTTTGCCTACTCTCCTTCCCCAGGTTATCCTCCTGGGACTCAGATCAGATGTTTTTTTGAATCTTTGTAACTTTAGATTATCCTCCTTGTTTGTTAACTTCTCCTTCATAGTTTCCAAATTTTTATTTTAGCGTTTTGAATAATCAGAGCTATGTTCCATTTTACTACTTCTTGCTTCAAATGTATTGAGTTGTGAGAGAAAGATCAAAGGTGATGGTGGAGTTATACAGAGAAGGTAGGATTTAACAAATGTATTGAATTTGCTGTTTAATTGATCCACTTACTTTCTAATTTCAAAGACCATAATTTCCATTTCTAATCATGCTACTTAGTTCCTTTTAAAGTCTGTTTACATTTTCTTATTGTCCTGTTCTTTCTTTTTGGTTTTAATTTCTGATTTATATCTTTAATCGTTTAAAGTATATTTTCCTGATAGTCTGTTTCAAATCATATTTTCTCTAATTCTTGGGCTGCTACTTTCATGCTTCTTCCACCTCCTACAGTCCTCCATGTTTTTTTCTCCCTTTATGTTGTTCATAACATTTTTATTATTATGTATTTTCCCTGTGTGTGTGTGTTCATGTGGTGCTAGTGGGGTTCTGTGATATGAAGGAATCTCATATATTGAGTTTAAAGTAGTTTCCTTCAAAGCTAGATGGTTTCATCTTTCATTCTGCTAGAACCTTAGAGTTCCATGGATCCAGGAGCAATTCTTTTAAGTTAATTTGAGGGTCCCCATGTTATATGTAATTATGATTTTGAATACCTTTGCTCTACAAGTCTTAGTGAGTTGATTTTATCCAAGTGACCTTTATGGCAGAGTTTCTTGAAGCTTCTTGGGATATTGGGCAGAATTTTGTTTTACTTTTACCAATAGGGCGAATATTTCAATCTCAGATTCTCACATTTTTGCAGGGCCCTCAGTGTGAGCTCCTTGCTTCCCATCATGGATATTAAAACTCCACACTCCCAGTACCTAACTTCTATGCACCTATCCAAACTTTCATGGGTTTCTGATACCAGTTCTTGTTCAATGATCCAGCTTTGGGATTTTTCTTAACTTCTGAAACCTAAGACATCTTTCCTCTCTTTTCTGTCTTCCTTCTTTCTACTCACTTTTCCTCCCTTCCTTTCTATCTCGGATATATGTTTTCAAGGTTATCCTTTTATTAAGAAACAATGGCCCTTTGAGGTCTACTCAGTCTGGCGTGTTGCAGGAAACATCTTGAGAGTGGGAGGTGGTGTGACATAATGAGATTAGGGTTTGTTAAATTAAGTCCCCAGTATCCCATAGCCTGGACCCCACAGCTCTCTCTCACCCTTAGTTCCTTGCCTGCTGTCTGCCCTCCTCTAGGGTTATGCTATCTCCTGGGCCTTTTCAAACGGTTCTACTTCCTCTAGCTTCTGGCGCAAAGGGGTTGCTTTAGACAACCTCTGAATCATGTGGACAGACTCAAGGGAGGTTGTGAGTCCAACAATTTGCAAAAATTCTCAACTGGAGAGTCATGAGACAGATATATCTAAGGGAATGAGAGACACTTACTTGTGTCTCCCCTGCCCTTACTAGGAGGAGTCACAGAAGAAAAGCCTTTCTCATTAAAAGGTCACAAGTTTATGGTTTTAAAATTATAAGAGTGACTAAATCAGGATTGTCACCATCAATGGGTGGCAACCATTGGGTGGGAGAAGGTAACAGGAAAGTGCTGCCTAGAGATACTGGCATTTCTGCTAGGAGTCAGATCCATTGGCGAGCCATCCCCCACTCCCTTCTCTTTCTCTGACAGCCCTGCTGGACCAAAGTAGAGTCATCATGTGTTTGGGCTTCAGATTCAAGTTCTGTGGCTAAGTTAATGAAGCATACACAGCCATTCCCTTGATGCAATTAAACACTGTGTGGGCTTCCCCTAGTCCCAAATTAAGACTGATACTCAGTTCTCACTGACTATTAGGAGACAAGTGTCTCTAAGGGGTAGAGCTTCCAACACCAGCAAAGGAACCCAGAATCAATAATCCAAAATAGAAAGATAGAGAGAAATTTCTGCCTGTGTGGAGGAGAACACACCTTCTCAACAAAGGGGACACCTTGCAGGTGAAATCTACCAAGGTTGGAGTATTTGTCATTTAAGAAAAGCCACTTGAAGGGATAGATTCCCCACTGCCCTTCTCAATTTCCTCTTTGAACTTTACAAAGTTCATCCCCTGTAAATATATTTGAAATTTATTTTTCTCTGCCTGCCATCAGGCATTCAGACCAACAAGACTAGACAGTGTTGAAAAAGCAGGGATTATGCAAAAAGAAGATGCTGAGATTTCATGTGACAGGATATTCAATCTGAAACTACTTACTGTCAGACTGACACCAGCCAGGAGACAGTCCTTGATTTCATATACTGAGTAATAGTACTCCGAATAAGGCAGGGCTGATAGATGGTCCTTTTCTGAGCGACACTGTTGAGAGGCCGACCCCAGGGCAACCAGGCCGTGGGCGAGGAGGAGGAAGCCTGTCCCAGCCACCACTGAGCTCACGGCATTTGAGGTCAGGCTGCTCAGAGCCTGCAAGAGAAATCTGCAATGGGCTCACATCGCGGAAGCAGCACCAACTGCTCCTGCCGCACTGCCTATTGCACTGCAGTGGTGCTTCTTAGGTGTGTTTTTCCCTCTAAGTTGTGTGCTCCTGGGGGGAGGGGGCACAGATTGTGTTTTGTTCATTTCTTTATCCTTCCTTTCTATTTATGATGTCATGTCACATATTTAGCAAATATTTGTTGAATGAGAGGATGCATAAATGATTTTCTTCCTAGGGAGAGGGGTACCATTTCCTGACTCTTCTACCCAGGCAGGGGACACCAGAAAAGCAAATGCCTGCAGTTTCCTAAAATGGCAGGGCCAAAGGCAGAGGTACATGGGCTTAGATCCTGTGTCTCTCTGCTCCATTCCCTCAGAAGCTAGGAATTATCAGACCTAGCAACTCCCCGACAAAAGGCAGCAGTGCGGAGGGGAGGAGGCAGCCGAGCCCTTTGCCTTTCTCCATTGCAACCTTTCCCTCTGCCCCTGGCATACACCTGACAGGTGACTTAGGAAAAAGCCACATCCTGAATTAAGGAGATCCCAGGGTCTGGTCAATCATGGTTGAGGACACATCAATGGTGTGTGAGGCTGGTATATGCCCCATCAATCTAAACCTTGGGACTGGCGTACTGGGTTTAGAAGAGTTCCCAATGTAGGAGGCAGCCCTGGAGGGGATCAGAACTCTGGACTCAGAAGCAGAAAACCTAGACTCCAGTGCCATCTCTGCCACTGACCGCCTCTAAATGTATAAGATGAACATACAGACCTCTGATGTGACTTTTCAAGGGACCCCAATACACAGAAAGCAAAATGTAAGCTTGGGCTGACCTCCAGCCATGTGAGTCCCTCAAAGGGGAAACATGACAGCAGGTGGGCTCTACTGTCCCCTTGGCAGCTGATCTTCCTTCAGGGACACAGAGCTTGGAGCTGTGGCCACCCCTCCTTCCAAGATACACAGGATTCTCCAGTGATGCTTAGACAGAGAGGGGCATGTGCTGGGAACCTGGCAGAGAACCTGGAGCATCAGTGGCTCCCCAAAATATAGAATAGAACCCAGAAGAGGTCATGGCAAATGTGGTTCTCTTAGGTCTGATCCCTTATAGGTAGGTAATCGAACTTTCTCATTGTACCTCTGCTTTTTCTCTGAAGCTGCTCCTTTTCTATGTAAGGAGAAGCCACAGATTGGGCTTCCCAGGAGGGACCAAGACCATATTCTAGATGCTTTTAGGCCCAGAGAATGATTCTAAGGTTTGTGGAAGCCAGGGGATGTTCTGGAGTGAGCAGTACCACCTCTGCCTTCAGCACCCATCAGTGCTGACATCACAAACTTGCCCCCCACCCTGTCCTCCACTGCTCATATAAAGTCTAGAAACCTTACAGACAGGAATCAACATGCAATTGCTCTTACTCTTCCCAGCCCTACTTTGACCTAGGTTTTTCTTGGTTACCCCAAAGGAGATAGTCAGTTTTAGCCCAGAAGAAGATGCCTTCTCCATTCTGCTACTTGATATTTAACTGGATGAGGTTTACCATGGTTACTTAGAGAGTGGAGATGTCAAAATATACCATAAATTATTTTCAGATTGTCACCTTGTCCACTGAATAGAGAGACCTGGGCGTCTCTCACTTGCTCTGAGCCTTACTTTAGATTTTGAACTAAACGTATTAACTCTGAGGTCCCTTCACTTCCATCCAGCTGAGATTTAATGGTTCTCATACTTACAAATGGCTTAGTTGATTTTCTCCCAGAGATAATTGAGAGGAATCCAGTAAAGGCAAACTGCTCAGAAAAGAAAGAAATGGTCAGTGTACTTGCCTTATGGAAATATGCCCACTCTGTTACTGTCAATCACTGCATCAATAAGTGTTGTTGGAAAACATTTAGGGAGATAACACTGCAGGAATGGTATGGGGCCCTATCAAGGGGGAGGGCTGATGTCTGCCCTCAGGGTGTATACACTGACTTTGAAGAGTAGGATGATATACGGAGGAGCTGGATTTATCTTGGAAATTGCTAGTTGCTGAGAAAATCTGGAGGGAAGGTGTACATGGGAAGGATGAGAAGGCTGCTGAATTACAGGTTGATAGGCAGGAAGGTGAGGTGGACCAATGACTTGGAGGAATAGAAAGAGGGAAGCAGCTGTGCTGGTTTGAAAGGATGTATGTCCTCGAGAAAAGCCATGTTTTAATCCTAATCCCATTTTGTAAAGGCAGCTGTTTCTTCTAATCCCTATTCAGTACTGTATGTTTGAAACTGTAATTAGATCATCTCCCTGGAGATGTGATTTAATTAACAATTGTTAAGCTGGGTTAGTTGGAGGTATGTCTCCACCCATTTGGGTGTGTCTTGATAAGTTTCTGGAGTCTTATAAAAGAAGAAACATTTTGGAGAATGATGAAGGAGATTCAGAGAGAGCGGAGAATACTGCAGCACCATGAAGCAGGGAATCCACTAGCCAGTGCTTTGGACATGAAGAAGGAAAATGCCTCCTGGGGAGCTTCATGAAACAGGAAGCCAGGAGAGAAAGCTAGCAGATGATGCCATGCTCACCATGTGCCCTTCCAGCCAAGAGAGAAACCCTGACTGTGTTCGCCATGTGCCTTCTCACTTGAGAGAGAAACCCTGAACTTCATCGGCCTTCTTGAACCAAGGTATCTTTCCCTGGATGCCTCAGATTGGACATTTCTATAGACTTGTTTTAATTGGGATATTTTCTCAGCCATAGAACTGTAAACTAGCAACTTATTAAATTCCCCCTTTTCAAAGCCATTCTGTTTCTGGTATATTGCATTCCAGTTGCTAGCAAACTAGAACAGCAGCCAACAGAGGTAGTTGGGAAAGAGGTTTTGTTATGGACAAGGTGCAGAATCACATGGACTTCAAGTCATTGGTGTAGGTAGGTGTCCTGAAATAGTGTAGGTGGGAAGGGCAGGTTCAGATGTGAAAAGGCTTTCATCATAAAGTCCCAGAAGTCAATATTTGATCTCAGTGGTATTAAGGATCCAGACTGTGGTGGGAGGGTGTTCTGAGAAGCTGAAATGCCAGTTAAGTTTGTGACTTGGGAGTTGGGTAATCATTGACAAAGAGGGTCAAGTTTTTCAAGCATGAGGTAACTGGAGCTTTCATGAGGGAATATGGGGGTCTCAATCACTGGTTAGATAGAGAAGCAAAGGGTGAGTTATATTTTGGGGTGGAAGCAGGGCTACTATCTGTATTTACATGTTTTTTTGTCTACCTGGAGGTGATATCTTTGTATAATTTATCTGCCCAGAATGGGTGATTTTTTTCTCCTTTGTACAAGCCTACATGGAAAAGGAGTTGCTCTTTGCGAGAGGCATGAGAACATGCCTCTTCCTGGGCTACTCCCCCCACCCCAAAGTATCCACTGAACCTTTCTTCATGAGCCTTTAGATAGAAGGGAGCAAACACGGCTTTCTGAGGACTCAGGATTGAATGCATAGCAAGGATGTCCCTGCTTCCCGTGAACCTTACCTTTGCTTATCTCATTCTCTGCAAACCATGGCATCTGCTAGTGGCCTTCATTTTATTGTTTAAAAATGTCCTTCTCTCCCTCTCTGACTACCCAAGTGTAATATTATTAATATGGAGGGAATCTAATGGCCTTATTGAGGCCCCAAAGAGAGATGTGGACTTTAAGGTGCTTTTTCAGAGGCCTGCTGGGTACAGCTATGAAATAATTTCTGTTCAGTTGAGTTCATTGCATTATCTTCTCTCTTGCCTTCCCCCCCTACTAACTCCTCCCTGGATTGCTCATGCAGGAGGATGGATTTATCCCTTTGCCTGCAAGGGAAAGACATGATGTGAGACAGTGCAGAGGGAAAGTCTGAGTCTTGGTCTTCTTTCCCTGCCTCTGTGCCTTTTGAGACTGAGTAACTCCATGACCAAGCACCCAGTTAGCATTTATAAAGCAGGTCCCCTCTTGGAAACCACACCCTACTCACACACAGAGGTCCTAGAAATGGGTACCCAGACATCAAAATGGTGGAAACTGCTGGATTGAAGTAGGAAGAGTAGGAAACAGAAACCAAAATGGCCCCCAAGCTTGCAATCACCAGGCAAAACAGGATCTGGATAGTCTAAAAGACAAGAAGAGGTGGGTAAAGGGGCTGTAAGACCTGGTCCATTTCAATCTCATCTCCACTTCTATCCCCACCGGGAAACTCAACTATTTTTTACTCTTAGAAAAACCATAAAGGAAGATATTTTATGAGGCTGAGCTATGGGCATTCCAAGTTTAGGGACATAGAAAGAATGAGAAAACAGTAAAGGAGGAATAAGGAAAAGGTAAGAAGGAAACCTGAAGTGTGTGAAGTCCAGCTGGTCAAGTGAATAAAATGTTTTGAGAAGGAGGGAGTGATCAGTTGCATCAAATGTCCCTATTAGTTCAAAAAAGCTGAGAACTGAGAATTGGACATTGGGTTTAGCAATGGACCAAAGGAGACAAAAACTACTGGATATGATTCAAGAGAAAATATGATTCCATTAACTTTCTGCCCTTTGGTGCAGTATTGGCGGGAAGAGGAGAAACACGATGGGGTGTTAGCCAAGGCTTCTGATGGGAACTCTAGTGGAGGAGGCAACAGTGATTTTGAAGTCAACATGTTCAAGGAATAAAGGAAAATGATTGGCGGAGGGTGAACTATTTAGTAACTCCTTCTTTAGCATGAAATTCTGAAGTAGTTTTTAGAGATGAAAGCAAAAGATTAATCTGGAAGTGTCAATGAGAAGCAAAGTCAGTAATGACTTCACCTTCATGCCCAAAGATAAGGGTTGCAGTGGAACAGTGTTCCCAGTTGGGAGCTAGATTTCTGTTTACATGATAGATGAAAGGGGCTTTGAGGAAATTATTTAAAAATAAAGGAGATTATTCTGTTCAATGACCATGATTTCCAGAGGGCACAGTTGGTCAAGGTTTCCAAAGCTGGGAACTTGTAGGAGTTGAGGTCTAAAAGGGGATACTCAGAACCATATGGGAATTAAAATGCTTGTTATGAGGTCTTGAATGTCTTATAGTGACTTGGGTAAACAGGTATAAAAAGCACAAGGAGATTAGTACAGAGACTCTCATCTCAAATGGTTTGAAAAATGAGCTCAGACAAAGAAAATTGAATTTAATTATATTGAATAAAATCATATGGTTAGATGCAAAACCTCTACCATACTAAAGACAAATTAGGAGAAACTTGATTTAGGGGTATTCAGGTGGAAAAGACCTGGTAACCTTAATTAATTTACAGAAAAGACTGAGAAGTATATAGTCTTCCCATAAAGACCCACTTTATGTCCCTATCATTTTGGAGTGAGCTGGAAAAAATGAAAGATTTCTCATATCTTTGTAGGTCTGTAGTCTGGATATGTTCACAGTTGATTCCTTTAGTGTTTTTCCTACAATAAGATGGACTTACCCCAAGAACTGTGGCTTCCTTTTGCAGGCCATCCTGCATTTTAGCCTCTTTTTTGGAGGTGTGTCCAGGTTTCTCTTTTTGGTGGGTAATGACATCCTTTGGAGTGAAGATGTCAAAGGCTCCCTTGGGCTTGGATTGTGATAGCATGATACTGATGATGCTGGAAGAGGCAGTAAACTCATTTAGGACTGAGTGTTTGACTAGAAAGCATAAATATCCCAGTGACCAGACTTAGTAGGAACTTAGAAAGGTTCTTCTCCATTATCCAAGGGTAGTCTGTCCTTTAGGATGTGGGAAGCAATGGGAACCTAAGAATGCAAGCAGGTTGCACAGTCTATCAACTGTTGACAGCAAGTATGTCACTGGGAGTAAATGGTGAAAATTTTAGAGTCACACAATTGAGAAGCAAATAATTCACACAGAACTTTGTGGCCCTGAGTTTGTTCACCTTTCTCTGCTTCCAGTAGCTCCTACTCCCAGCTTTCCTTTCCAACTCCTTCTACCTCTACCTTACCTGTGTACATTTCCAGGATTGCATGTCTTTGCTACATCTGTACTGCTCAGTCCCCTAACCTAGTCTTAATTTTCCTTCCATTAGGTGTTACATCTGGAGAGAGTCTAGGTTTAAAATCAAACAGTAGTTCCTGGTAGAATAATAACAATTGCTAACCTTTCTTGAGCAGTCCACTATGGGTCAGGCACAGTATTAGGAGCTTTGCATGACATCTCATTTAAACCACAAACAATTCTCAGAGATGGGTGTTATTGTTATCTGAATTCTGGAGATGAGAAAATGAGGCTCGTATATGTCATGGAGGCAAGCTTTGAATGCAGTCTATTGCCAGAGCTCTTCAAGGTTTGGAGATGACCACGTAGTTATGTCTAATCCTCATCCCCTGCTACCACTCTCCCTTATAGCTGAAGCCCATTGGATGCAATTCATCAGTCCTGTCCCCAGCCTTAGGACCATTTCTGATCTTAGGCAATGTGGGCTGAATGTTTCTCCATAATTGTCCTCTGCCTTGTTTCTTATTGTTTGATAGCCCAAATCTGCCAACTAGACCCCTTCTTTTTTCAAGTCTTAATAACCAGCCTCACTAGTGCTGGATTATTTCATGCATTTTTTTGGTTTTCATACTGAAGGACTATAGGAAATACTTAATTCCAAGCCTGAAGCTGGTACCTGGAAAGGTGGTGACAGCCCTATCTGCTACCATGCACATTTACTTTCTTTTAATCATCATCATCATTATTATTTTAATATAAAGATTTACTAACTGTATCAGGGATCGGAGTAATTAAGGTTGACTAGTAAGCAATAAAGAGAGCTTTAAAAAATATAGGAAGAGCAGATACAAGGAGCAGCCACTCAGGGCTGAAAGAAGGCACCCAAGGAAGGAACAGATCTGGAGAAGCCTTTCCTCCTATTCTGACAATCAGGCTAAGATCCAGAATTCATTGGAGAAGTCTCCTTGGATGACAGAGAAGTTTTCTGAGACTGTGGAGTCCCCTAAGAGGGTGCCAGGAAACCATTAATGGGAAGATGCCAGTCCACTGGCCCTTCACTGAGGGGGTGTTGAAGAAAGCTAGTCAGGGGAGACACCAGTGCTGGTGGCCAACTACTGCTGCAGGAGCCAGGTGTTGGGCAAGCCACTTGCTCTGCAGGAGCTGGGGGCTGCACCCACGGCAGGAGCCTGCTTACATGGGCACACCAGAAGCAAGAGGAGAAACCCCCTTTTTAGTCCAGGGACTTCCAGCAGCCTCTACAGACCATGTCCAAGTTTACCATCATGTGAGCGTCAGAAGAGAAATGGCTACAGGATCCAACTTCATTAGTGCAGAGTGGAGAATAACTGGCACCTACAGGTTTTACATGTAAGTCATTCTTTTATTTTTTTTTAAATTGCTTATTTAAAAGAGTGCATATGGTAGCAAATTCAGTTGAAAAGGGAATAAAGCTTAAAGAAGAAGGTAAAGGAGTTTCTTAAATCCCACTTTGTAACAACTACCATTTCATATGTATCCTATAATAGTTCTCCATAAACAGTCATTCTATCCAAGCCATTCATCTTTGACACTAATGCATAGAGGCCAAAAAATCCTAAATTTAAATGGTGAATGGTATATTGCTATGAAGGAATGTTTCAAGCTTCATCTAACCAGTCACATACCCCTGTTATTTAGATTGTTTCTGTTTTATCACCATTCTGAACAGTGCTACAAGGAATATCTTTGCACCTCTGTGGTACTTCACCTGTTCAATTATTTCTAGGAGTAATGTATAAAAGTGGATTTACTGATGACACATATTTTGATGTGTGTTTCTACTTCTTAGGAAGAATTCTGTATGGCCAAGTTTCTTTCTGGCTCCACAAGAAGTCTCTAGATTGATTTCATCAATTTTTCCAAACACCATGGTTTGAGAAGATGTATTCTTCCCACATTCAACAAATGGAGACAATCTTGGAGTGACCCACAACTTTTCGAGATGGTTCTAAAATCTCCACTTCGGAGACAAATCATTTTGGAGGCCCACACCCCCGAAAACAGCAATTTTCTTCACTACAGAATGAGAACAGATTCCTGGCCCTAACTCGTTGCACAGCATTTGTCATTTAAACAGTCCATGGTAAATCTGGATAATAGCAGAGAAGCATCAGATGGAATGACTCTACAGAGAAATGCAGAGAAGTTGCACAAAATTATCACCGCAGAGACTTGAAAGAAACCTAAGGATCATTTTACCCAATTGTCTCATTTGGCAAATGAGTAAACAGTGGCTGAGAAAGAGAGAGAGGAATTGACTCACTAATTCATGTGGAGGATCAGCAGCAGAGGCAGGTTAAGAATCCAATTTCCAAGCTGTTCATAAGCACATAAGCTCCCCAAAAGTCAGGAGCCCAGATGAGTTGCTTATCTGTTCTCCCAGCCAGTCTCAAGCGTTGTGGCCAGTGGCCCAGTTCAGGGTCAGTTCTCAGCCAGAACCTCCTACCGGCTGCGCTGACCTGAGCAATCTTCTCATACTGTTCTCCAACTTCTGGAACTTCCTGTCCCTTTCTCAGTGCAGCTGAGATATTATGATTATACAGGATATGGATTTTGCTGTAGTTATGGACGATTGATGTTGTGCAATGTGCCTCTCCTTCCTTTTTCAAATTTTGAGGTCTGGAATGAGCAAAGAAAATAAAAGGAACAAGCAAGAGACTAGTAAATTGCACAGTCCCAGGCTAGAATTCTTTTCCACCAATTGCTATGTGGAGTTGATTACGTCATCTTATTCCTTTTAGCCTGAGTTTTCGTATCTATTATGGGCATGAATAATAATAATGCCATGGTGTGGCTTTTGAGAAAATTAAAGAGAAAACATGTCAAAAGCCTACAAAGAGTAGATACTCAATAAACAATAACTCTTGATAAAAAATATGTCAATCTTGAACTTGGGAGAAATTACTTATTTTGTCATTTCCCAGGCTTTTGGCTTTGTCAAGCCAAAATCAGACTGTGGGGGATTTGTTGCCTAATTTTTACTTCTTTTGGGTGCTTCTCCATTCTCTGTCTCTGGGTTTATTTCTTCTTAACTTCCTGCTCAGGGAAGTTCAGGCACGTTTTGGGAAGGTTAGTGGACTGGAGTCAAAGGCAGAACTACCAGGGCTTCCAATAACCCCATGCTCTGAACAGTATGCCTTGTCCAGGGGCCACCATTGTCATTTTTGCTTTCCTCTTAAGTCTTCTAGGACAGCAGCTATTTCCCAGAAAGAGAGAGGTTAGGATGGCTGAATCAGCAGTTGGCTGTATCACATCCTTCGTACAGCCTCAATTTCCTGAAAGGGGGCAAGGTTGCTCCTCAGAGGAGAACCAACCTAAACCATAGAGATTTTACAAACTTATAAATTGGTTTGTGTGTGGGGGGGCATGCAAAGATAGTTCAGTAGTAGAATTCTCACCTGCCATGCGGGAGACCTGTGTTCAATTCCCTGTCCATGCACTTCCCAAAAAACAAACAAACAAGCAAAGCAAACAAAAAAAATTCAACAAATGGTGCTGCAAGAATGGGATACTCACATGGGAAAAATAATGAAATGTGACCCCTCAATACAGCATACAAAAAAACGAAACAAAACTATAAATTGCCTTCTTTTGGAGAATACCATGCTTATCTTCCTTTGAGCATGTAGTTTTGCTATGCCTTACAGTTTTGAGCTATATACACTGAAACAAGCAAACCTATAAATACTTGCAGAGAATTTTAGTCCAATCCTTTATTTCTCCAAATGGGGCTGATATTGCTGAAGGAAGCTGCCTAAGATTATATGTCAAGTTAGTGGAAGAAGGAGCAATAGAAACCAGGTTTCTTGGTACCCAGTCCTGGATTACATCTTGGCAATAGTTGGCCATTTCATCATCACCTTAATTCCCATGACCAATATTATTGTCATTTAAGAAAATCTCCAGGATCCAGAACTTCCTTCAGACCTAAAACCTGCTTTCTCCATGATCAATGAAGGACCTTTGACATCTGGGCATCCCCCATACCTCTTCTGAACCTGAGAGTGAATTTATAGAATGATGAAAATGTCCTCAGAGTTATTGTGAGGATTAAGTCAAACAACACAAAAGTGTCCCAAATAGAGCCTGGTGCATATTAACCATTCAGGAAATCTGTATTCTTTCTCCAGCATCATCTCCCTTTTTCTAGTAAAGTATATATTAGTCCTAGACAGATCTCTGGTCTCTAGACTTAATCCTTCTCCATTTCCTGTAAATACCTCCTCTTGTGCTTTGAATGCAAAATTATCAGCCCTTTTGCAAAAAGTCCTGGAGTTCTAGACTGACGAGTGACTCATGGTGCTAAATTTGGCTCAGGGGTACAGTTGAGGGATTTTTCCAGTTTCTCACACTGTTTACTCCAAGCTGACCATGAAGCTAATAAAGTGGGAGTGTGTCTTTGATCTCAGAGGACTCTACTGACCTTAATGGAGGTTAGTGATATTTTTTTGCTCTAGAAATAGGGTGTGATGGAGCTCAGGGAAGGAAACACTTGCCAGGGTTAACGTATGCAGGGTCCGACTGTCCAGAGTGCAAGTTCCTGCAATGGATCTCACCTCCCTCCTTTATTTAACTTACTTCTTTTGATGATTGACTCCACTCATGGGATTCTCTTCCTGCTTCTTAGACCCTCACATCATGACAGCAGAATGAAAGCTAAAGGACCTTTTCCCCCAACCTCATCATTTTACAGGTGGGAAAACTACCTGTAAAGTATCCCAGAGGTTGCTCAAAGAGTTAATAGTGGCAGGGGTGGTCGCTGCTTCCTGCAATTCCTATCTCTATGATAATTTAGTACTTTCTTTCAGAACTTTTCAGGTCTTTAATGTACATATAGTATTTTTTTATATATATAAAATGCTCTCCACTAAAATAACTTGGGAGGTTTCTATATCCTGGATGGTATTCTAAATTACCGAGAGGTTAAGTAACTTATCCCAAGAAACACATCTACTAACTGGTGGAAGGCAAAGTCTGCCTTCAGGGACTTTGGTCTTAAGTAAAATGTCATACTACTACTTGGGGAATCACATCTCTGATTCTTTTGACTTGAACAGTGGAACCCCAAACCTGATGCAAGACCCTTCTTTCTATGGGGCGTCATGTGAACAAGTGTTGGTTGTTTGCTGAGTGCCCTCAGCATCCAGGTAAAGCAGAACTGTTGGAAGGATCATTCAGTGGTAATGGAAGGGGTGAGAGAATGAGATCATCTTATATGAGAAGGAGGCTGAGCATTTGAACCTTTGGAGTAACTAGAGGACACCCAAATGGTACAGTGCCGAGAAAACATGTGGTCGAATATCTTTGCACTCCATTCTCTGCAGCTCTGCAGGGAATCTTCTCCATCCTGGTCTCGGTCCCTGCTGACCTCAAGCATGTACAGAGCATTCCTAGTGTGGCTCTTCACAGAAAATCTCCTTACTGAAGAGCTATGGGGGCACAGTATTCCTTCAAAAAACTTCCACATGGAAAAGTAATGGTGCTTACTTTTTAGTCAATCACTACTTTCTGAGTTTCTTTCCTGTGCCAAACTTTGTTCTGGTTACAATGAGAAACAGGAAAAAAAAAAAAAAAAAAGACAAAAATCACCTTCCCCCATGGAACTTACATTTCAATGGAAAGTTACAAAAGAAGAGTAAAGTAAAGTAGAGGATAACAAAACCACAGTAAAAGAACTTGTACGAGGAAGGAGCAAAAGAAATAGACAATGGAACAGAGCAGATGTTAAGAAAGGCATTTCAAGTGGATCTCATGAGATGAACAAGCTTTAAGACATTTTGATGGATTTATTTAAAAATGTGTTCTCTGGCCCAGTGTGAGAATCCCAAACTGCTCTGCATGCCATTTCTAAAGAAATAAATAGTAGGTGAAGCTCATAAGACCTGTAGCTATTGAGCCATGTGTAGCTTGAACCAAGTCATAAACTTTGCACTATATAAATGTGTAAATAAAAGTAAATGCACTGCATCTATCCTCTAAAACTCACATGTGAAGGGTAACAGTGGCACAGGGGAGAAAGAAGAGGAATAGACTAGAAAGGGCAAAGACAAAGAGAACTCCTCTGTATTTGTCAATGACATCCTATCACCATTACAGAAGGAACTGCCCTGTACAAGGAAAAAAGAAAAGGATGTTGAGAGGTAAGGCAGCACTGGGGCAGCTCAAAAATTCAACGTGGATGAAATCAGTGATCATTCAGAAGCCTTTCCAATTAATGATGGTGCTACAAGATAATTGAAGAGCAGGTAAATATCTGGTTTGATTTTGAGTAAGGCAAAGGAAAAAAAAAAAAAGGACACTGTGGATTCTTTTGACCAAGAGATTGTTGCAAAAGCAGAGAAACAGGATATAAAGCCATGCAGGTTCACATGTTTTGACAGAACTTTTTGTTTGGTTTTTTGGTTTTTAAATGAGAAGACTAGGGAATAAATTAAAAGATACAGTGCCATTTTGTACAATTCTGAGGCACTACTAACAAAAAGCTCAGAGGTTCCTTCTTCACATTTTGGGGTTGTGTATAGTGATTCTTCAAGCTGCCTCATGTGCAAAATCCCACACATCTTGAGGGAGAAATATGACCCAGAGTTTTTGGGAAGAAGAGGCTATATCAGTTCATTGGAAAAGGCTAAAGAAAAGCTCTGCAAAATAAAGTGTTATAGTGGAACTACTGCTGAAATGGTTGAAGGAAGCAAAAAAGGAATTGGAGGTGAAGGGGAAGATGAAGACAGGAAAATTGTGGTATTTGAAGATGGCCAGCATACATAAAACTGAAACTGTGAAGTCTGATGACATGGAGTGTGGCATTGATTTAATACTCTTTAAATGTAACCTAGCTTACAGGGTCATGCAAATTGCTCTGTGTTTTCAGATGGAAGGGCTAAGCGTATCTATAAAAGGTAAAGTAGCTTAACTTTATGCTGTTCTTTATATAAAATGTTTTACTATCTGTGGTTTGGAAAATAAGAACAAAGAGATCCTAGGTAGTCTATATACATTATTGTGTAGGTATAGTTTGCTTGTTTATTGTGCACCTCTTTTGAAAAATTAACAGTTGACACGTTTGAATCCCATTTATGGAGTTATAAAAACAAAAATATTTTTTTCCTAAAAAGAAAAAAAGAGAATGTAATTTACATCAGATGAGGCAAAAATTCTGCCATCTGGGTATAAGATGCAGAAAGCAAATGATGTTTTACTGTCTTTTGCTGAAAAGAGACTGTACACATAAACATTTTCTTTTGAGTTATTAGTTATATCCTCTCTATATTCTGAATAATCTTCTTGTAAAAATGGTATTCAGCTTAACATATCACATGCATAAATGTATACAGTAATGTTAAATGACAATATTATTTGGGACTTTACATTTTACTTTGAAAATATAAAAGAAAGATGCCTAGCATGGTGTAAGACAGTGTTTTATCTGCATTGATTTTACCCTTTTAAAGTAAAGGCTATGAAGAACAAAAATGTTTAATATTGGTACTGTGCTAGGTTTCTCTTGAGAAACAGAACCAATAGGTGAGATCTGTAAATATGAAATTTATAAAGGTGTCTCATGCACCCATGGAATGGAAGAGTCCAAAATCCGTAAGGCAGGCTGTAAAGCTGGTGGCTCTGAGGAGGGGTCTGGATGAACTCCATAAGAGAGGCTCACTGGCTGAAGAAGCAGTGAAAGAACCTCTCTCCTCCCTTAAAAGCCTACAAGTTATTGGATTATCTTATTGTTTGAGACATGCCTTAGTTGATCACAGGTTTAATCAACCACAGATGCAATCAACTGACTGATGATTTGATCAACCAGCCATGGAACATCCTTGCAGCAAAGGTCAGGCCAGTGCTTGCTTGACCAGACAACTGGGCATAATCATTTGTCCAAGTTGACACCAGAACCTAACCATCATAGGCTACCCTTTGTCAGCTTGGCAGGTATATACATCACCTTGAAACACACTTAATTTCCAAAAAGAACACAATAACAGACATAAGTTTCACCTAACAATGCCCAACTGTCCTGTGTACAACCAGGAACACACTACATCTCTCTAGAATAGGGTGCAAGTCCTTAGGTAATATTCACTCTTAAACTTTATAGCCTATGACTTAGATACTATAATACGAACAATACAACTTATGTTACATGATAAGAGGAAAACAAGATATTTGCTTATGTACAAATGCAACCATACTCATAACAAAACAGAGGAAATAGCCATACAACTGCAGTCTTCCTTTCTGTAACTGGCCACATGGTCATAGTTTGTAATTTTCACTACCTTCTTCAACTATCCATTCCATGTTCCCTTTACCCTCAGCAAGCACTTCAGCTGGTCATGGTTCTTTGCTTGATGGGGTGACCCAGACCATCATTCCTGAAGTTTCTGGGCTATTGGTAGTCCTGCCTGGATTGGGTTGTGGCAGTTTTCCATTGACTTCAATCACAGGGCATGGTAGTACTAAGAGACTCCCTACAAGATCTTCTGTATTCCAGGAAAACTCTTCTTTACCTCTATTGTGTAGTTGCAGTCCTACTTCCCCTTGATAGACAGGCTCAATCACCCCAGACAGAGCAATAATCCCCTTTCATGCCTGTGGAAACAGTGGCATGAGAAACCCAAAGTGGCCAGGTGGCAGTCCTAATTTCCAGTTCAATGGAATCATCCTGTGTCTCCTGGAAGGAGTACTCCTCCTTTTGGAAATAAGACCTGTAGACCAGCGGAGCTTAAGGTTTCAGGAACCAGAAGTAAAAATTTTCTTAGTGGATTGCTAGGGTTGATAATGAGTGGTGCTACTCCTATTTCCACCTCTAGATTCCTGGACCTGTGAATCCTTGCTATGATAGAAACAGCACCATAGAGTAGATGCTAATTCAGAGCATACACAGCCTCCTGGAGAACATTACTCCAGCCCTGCAAGGTATTGTCACCTAGTTGGCACGATAATTGGGTCTTCATAAGGCTCTTTTACCAGTCTTTCAACCCAACAGCCTTTGGATGATGAGTAACATGGTAAGACCAGAGAATTCCATGGCATGTGCCCATTCCCACTCTTCATTTGCTGTAAAGTGGGTTCCTTGATCAGAAGCAATGCTATGTGAAATGCCATAACAGTGAATAAGGCATTCTGCTAAGTCCACATATGGTAATTTCTGCATAAGCATTGTGTGTAAGGAATGCAAACCCCATATCTGGAGTATGTCTAGCAGTTAGAACAAATTGCTGCCCCTTCCATGATAGAAGTGGTCCAATGTAATCAACCTGCCACTAGGTAGCAGGCTGACCACCTTGGGGAATGGTGCCATATTGAGGACTGAGGGTGGGTCTCTGCTGCTTGCAGATTGGGCACTCAGCAGTGACTGTAGCCAGGTCGATCTTGGTGAGTGGAAGCCCATGTTGCTGAATCCATGCATAACCTCCATCTCTATCACCATGCCCACTTTGTTCATGAGCTCAATGGGCAATGGCAGGAGTGGCTGACGAAAGAGGATGACTGGTATCCACAGGATGGGTCATCTTATCTACTTGATTATTAAAACCTTCCTCTACTGAAATCACCCTCTGGTGAGCGTTCAAATGGGACACAAATATCTTCAAGTTCTTTGCCCACAGAGAAAGGTCTATCTACATACCTCTTCCCCAGATCTCTTTGTCACCAATTTTCCATTCATGCTCCTTCCAAGCCCCTGACCATCCAACCAAACCATTAGCAACAGCCCATGAGTTGTATACAAGCACACCTCTGGGCAGTTCTCCTTCCAAGCAAAATGAACAACCATGTGCATTTCTCAAAGTTCTACCCACTGGGAGGATTTCCCCTCACCACTGTCCTTTAAGGATATCCCGGAATGGGGTTGTAGTGCTGCAGCCGTCCACTTCTGGGTGGTCTCTGTATATTGTGTAGAACTATCTGTAAACCATGCCTGAGTTTTCCCTTCCTCAGTCTAACTGACCAAAAGAAACTCCCCAAGAGGCCATAGCTCTGGTCTGGGAAAGAAGGTAATGTGGCAGGAGTGGGGGCCATGGGCATTTGAGCCACTTCCTCATGTAACTTACTTGTACCTTTAGGACCTACTTGAGCCCTATCGCTAATATACAATCTCCATTTTATGATGGAGTGCTGCTGTGCATGCCCAACTTTATGGCTTGGTAGGTCAGACAATACCCAGCTCATAATAGACTACTCAGATCTCAATGTAACTTGGTGGCCCATGGTTAAGCGTTCAGTCTCTTCTAAGGCCCAGAGCAGGCCAAAAGCAGTTTCTCAAAAGGAGAGTAGTTATCTGCAGCAGATGGTAAGGCTTTACTCCAAAATCCTAAGGGCTGCATTGTGATTCTCCTATGGGGGTCTGCCAAAGGCTCCAGACAGCATCCCTTTTGCCATTGACACTTCCAGCACCATTGGATCTGCTGGATCATATGGCCCAAGTGACAGAGCAGCTTGCACAGCAGCCTATACCTGTCTCAGAGACTCCACTTGTTCTAGTCCCCACTCAAAACTAGCAGCTTTTCTGGCCACTTGGTAAATGGGTAAATAGCACACCCAAATGAGGAATATGCTGTCTCCAAATACCAAAGAAGCCAATTAGGCATTGCACCTCTTTTGTTGGTCATAGGAGGGGCCAGATGCAACAGCTTATCCTTCACCTTAGAAGGGCTATCTCAACATGCCCCACACCAGTGAACCCCTAGAAATTTCACTGAGGTAGAAGACTTCTGCATTTTTTTTCTTATTTATCACCTATCCCCTGACCCACCTTACCAATAAGTCTAGAGTAGTTGCTATTTCTTGCTCACTAGGTCCAATCAGCATGATATAATCAATATAATGGGCAAGTGTGATGTCTTGTGGGAAGAAGAAATGATCAAGGTCTCTGTGTATAAGATTGTGACATAGGGATGGAAAGTTGCTATACCCCTGAGGCAGAACAGTGAAAATACACTGCTGGCCTTGCCAGCTGAATGTAAACTCTTTCTGGTGGTCCTTACTGATAAACCATTTAGAAAAAGCTTTTGCCAGATCAATAGCTGCATCCCAGGTACCAGGCAATGTGCTGATTTGCTCAAGCAATGACACCACATCTGGAATAGCAGCTGCAATTGGAGTTACCACCTGGTTGAGCTTATGATAATCCACTGTCATCTTCCAAGACCCATCTGTTTTCTGCATGGGCCAAATAGGAGAGTTGAATAGGGATGTGGTGGGAATCACCTACCCTGCATCCTTCAAGTCCTTAAGAGTGGCAGTAATCTCTGCAATTCCTCCAGGAATATGGTATTGTTTCTGATTCACTATTTCATTAGGTAGGGGCAGTTCTAGTGGCTTCCACTTGACATTTCCTATCATATAGTCGTCACTCCACGAGTCAGAGTACCAATGTGTGGATTTTGCTAATTGCTGAGTATGTCGATTCCAATAATGCCATCTGGAACTAGGGAAAAGACCACTGAATGGGTCTGGGGACCCACAGGACCCACTGTGAGATGGACCTGAGCTAAAACTCCATCTCTCACTTGACTTCCATAAGCCTGCACTCTAACTGGTGGTTCAGAGTGATGTTTTGGGTCTCCTGGAATTAGCATCACTTCTGAGCCAGTGTCTAATCCAATTATCTGATCTTTTCCTTTTCCCCAGTGCAGTTACCCTGGTGAGAGGCCATAGGTCTCCCTGGAGAAGGCTAGGAGGAAAGTTAACACGTAAATTTCACCCAGTGTAAAAGGGTCCTTCCCCAAGGGTACCCGGCCCTTCCCTCATTTGAGGGCTCTGGGTATGTAAACAATCTCAAGTCTGGGAATTGATTAAGAGATGGTGACTCTCTGTTTTTGTAATTCAAGTTGAACTTCTGTTCCCTAGACCTAGAATTCCTCTCTTTATGCAGCTCAAAGAAGAATTTAGTAGACTGCCCATTTATTTTACTTCTAGGTACCCCATGATCTACTAGCCAATGCCACAAGTCTCTGTGTCAGATTATTTTGACTGCTGCTTTGTGTCTGTTGTCCATTATGGTGGCCACGTCCACCTTGTCTATGGTGATTAACTGTCACCACATGGCTTCCCTCAACTCGGGATCTGGTCATCCCCACTGTGTTTAAGGATTCCGGCTAGTGACAGCAGTTCCCACAGTAATATCTGGCTGACTGAGAAGGGCAACTACAAAGTTTTTCAGCAATGATGGAGCTAGTCTCAGGAATTTATTTCTCAAGATTCTTGGGTGAAAGATGTGTCCCTTTGGATATTCCTAGGGTGTGTGAGCAGGTCTTCCTTGATAAATCCACTCTAATATTTCCATCTCTCTAAGTCTCTGGATCCCCTCATCCACATTATATCAGGGCAGTTCTGGCATTTCAGCCTCAGGTCACGTCGGTCACCTTTGGATCCATGTTTCAGCCATCCATCCAAACAAACAGTTAATGCCCTTTCTAACCCCTCAAGCTACAACATTGAGTACAGAGTCTCTGTTTTGTGGACCCATGTCAATAAATTGAGCTTGATCCAAGTTTATTTTCCTTCCGCCATTATCCCACACCCTTAATAATCATTCCCACAGATATTCCCCTTATTTTTATCTATATAGATTGGAAAACTCATGCACTTCTTTTGGAGTATAGCCTACCTCTTCATGGGTCACACTTAGCACCTCACCTTTCAAGGCCTGATGGGACTTTCATCTAGTTATAGGTCTCAAAGAAAAAAGGGGTGGTAGGGATGGGTCATGAAAAGGAATAGAAGTGCCTTTCAAGCCAATTACCTCAGGGGGTTTCATTGGTAAAGTTTCATCTGGTGAAACAGGATTAGTTGCTCCAGATAGAGGAGTGAGGACTAGTTCCCCAGGGGAGGTAGTTATAGGGTTAGCAGGCAGTGGAGGCTCTCATTAGGTGGAGGTTGGATGATACACTCTTCTAAGGAGACTGGAGGCCAGCAAGCTGTTTCCTCAAGGCATACTGGAGGTCAGAAGGCTCTTTCCTCTGGACAGTCCATTATAGATCTATCTAGCAAAGGCTCAGCAGATTCCAGGGATCCCATCTCCCCATCATCATCATTATCAAGCCATATGTCACCATCCCATGTTTCAGGATCCCATTCTTTTCCAATCAAAGCCCTTAAGTTAGCAGCAGATACCCTGCAAGGTTGAGATTTTAGTTTATCTTGCAAATTTGCTACTCGCACAATGAGGCTTAGTGTCTGTTTTTCAGAGATCTCAAGTCTGTGGCCACAGGAAATAAGATTTTCTTTCATGTCACACCTGGAAACTTTTACATCATTTATACAGCACTGAAGTTTCAAATTTGAAGCCTTCAGGCCATCCCTTTCCCTCATCACTGCATCCAGCATATCTAACAACACCAGCCAACATCATTATACCTCTTAATTCCACAAAACTCAGTAAAGGTGTCAACAACATTATCACCCAGAGCCTTACCGCATATAAGTATACAATTAGCAGGATCTAATGGTGATATTTTGAGTATCTCTTTTGCCAGCTCACCCCATGGACTGTCAGTTGCGATCTTGATTACTGGAAACAGGGTCATTAGTGCCACCTAGTCTAGTCAGAGTAGAAAACCAATTGTAAAAACCCATTTTTTAAGATCCTTTACCTGATACCAAGCTGTATTAGGCAGGGTTCTCTAGAGAAATGGAACCAACAGGAGACATCTGTAAATATGAGATTTATAAAGGTGTCTCATGCCACCTTTGGAATGGAAGAGTCCAAAATCCATACAGCAGGCTGTGAAGCTGGTGGCTCTGATGAAGGGTCTGTATGAACTCCACGGGGGAGGCTCACTGGCTGAAGAAGTAGTGAAAGAGTCTCTTTTCTTCCTTAAAAGCTTTCAACTGATTGGAATATCTCATTGCATGACTTAGTTGATCACAAATATAATCAGCCATAGATGCAATCAGCTGAATGGTGATTTAATTGATGAGCCATGAAATATCCTTGCAGCAATGGTGAGGCCAGTGCTTGCCCGACCAGACAACTGGGTATAATCATTTGGCCAAGTTAGCACCAGAACCTAACCCTCATAAGTATGAAACTATAATGTGATGACTTTTGCTCTTTGTATCTATCAATTTTAATTTCTTCAAAAGCATACACATTAACAGGGGGTATTCATCAGTTCCTTCTATTTAATATTAGTCCAAGGTCTTAAAGTAGGAATCTTGTAATTGCATCTGTTTTAGTTTGGTAAAGCTGCCAGAATCCAACATATCCAAGATGGATCAGCTCTTAATAAGGGGATTTATTTAGTTAAAAATCTACAGTTCTTCAGAGGAAGGGCAGCTAGCTTTCTACTGAGTTTCTCTGTCACATAGGAAGGCTCAAGGTGATGCTTGCTGGCCTTTTCTCCTGGCTTCTAGGTTTCAACGGCTTTTCCTAAGGCAATTCCATTCTGTATCTCCAGATGTCTGGGCTGAGCCGCGAGTGCTGAGATGAGGTATGCTGAGCTGCTGAGCTCTCTTCCGACCTCTCTCTTTTAAGCCTCCAACTAATTAGCCTCACTCATTATGGAAGGCACTCCCCTTAACCTACAGCAAATATAATCAGCCATAGAGGAATTTCACATACTGATGATTTAAGTCCACGGAAACAGAATGATGGGGCATCATCACCTGGCCAGGTTGACATCTGACCCTAACTACCACAGCATCTTAACTTTATATTTAGAAATTCAACATTAAAAACTTAGAGAAAAATGGAAAAAAAAAAAAAAGAACCTAGAGAAAAATGCCTGCTCTATCCCAATTTGATCAGCTACTGGAAGTGGTGACTTTGCGTGTCCACATAATTTGTGGTATTTGCCTGAAGTGTTGAAGAAACGGTGTTTATTAAGTATTGCAATCCAATTTAGTTTAACACAACTGTTTGCATATAGGTAACCGTAAATGCTTAGTCTGAGCAATGATAATTGTTCTGACTTAAAAGACATGTAAATAATCTTAGGCCATGCCAATTATTTGGGTTCCCATTCCTTAGTAATATAGCCATGGAATCCCTCAAACTTGTAAATAAGGACAAGTGCCCATGGTCCTTTATTCTGTAATCAAGGGGAAAGGACATAGCTGTCTTTTAAACTGGATTTCATAAAACGATTTATTCCCAGAATTTACCATCATTAGGAGAGTTAGTGAATTTTGCACAAACTTATTTACCAAGGATTGTTAACCCTTTTTTTTTTAAAAAGTGTTTTAATGCAGAAGGAGTTCTTGAAATTTGCCTGAAACTAATGAGCATTTCCTCGTTCCTTGTCTTCACCAAGCTGCTCTCCACTTCCCTTAAGTAAAATGCCATTGCTCCCCTTCATGAATTTTGTTTTTCCTTTTCTCCTCTGACAGATCCTGAAACTTATTTTGTAAAATTATGTAAGTTCTTAGAAATCTCAGGAAATCAAATAGAAGCACCATTTAATTTAAGGCTTTACATGTTCATTTCCCCTCTAGAGGTAGGCAAAATGCTTTTCCTTAACATTGTTTATTTCATCAGGGATATAGTGTTAAGGAAAATACACAACATGGGTTTCATCTAAAAAATTATTTTGTGGCTCAACTCACTATCTCCAGCATAGAAGAGTTCTCTCACCTGTTTCTCTCCACAGGGGGATGATAAAAATCATTCTTGTGAAATTAAACAGATTCTCCTTTTGTGTCAAGGAGGATCTGTTATTTTGAACCAGAACTTCTGAAAGCACACACATGTGACACAATCACACACCTGATTACGCTGCAGTTTCGGATGCTCAGTGAGCAAACGGGAAGCTGACATTTAGACTACACTCGAAGAATTTATGTGGGCAAACGTGCCCACTAAAGACACAGGTAGGCGTTCAGAAACCTGCAAAATCAAATTTAGGCAAAAGACAGAAAATATACAGACTTAAATATATGTGCAAACAACCCTCCAAAAGCAAAAGACAACACAAATTATTCCCGGCTGCCAACAATTTTATGTGATTATGCACACAGCTGGTAGCTGCACAAGCTTGTGCAATTACTGAAGTGCAGATAAACGGTTTCTTGTTATTCCTACTTTGGACCCATTGCATTCCCAATATATGAAAGCTTCCCCCAAACAAACTGAGGCATTCCCAGTCCTAGTATAGGTAATTTCCTAGCTAGATCTGCGGTCTCCCCAAGAATTGTATTTGAAGATAATGAATAGGCTGTACCTGTAATACACTTATTCCCTTAGTCACCCTAAGACATTTTGATGACATTACAGGTTAAACATATGAAAATCTAAGGATCCAAAGTGGTGTGATGCTATCATTGCCTGCAGGAACAGAACAGCTTTTAAAAGGGGGAAATTATAAAGTTGCAAGTTTACAGTTCTAAGACTGTGAAAATGCCCAAATTAAAGCAAGTCTTAAAAAATGTCCAAATTAAGGCACCACCAAGAGGTTACCTCCACTCATGAAAGGCTGATGAAGTTCAGGGTTTCTCTCTCAACTGGAAAGGGACATGGCAAACATGGTGACATCTGCTAGCTTTCTCTCCAGGCTTCTTGTTTCATGAAGTTCCCCAAAGGGTGTTTTCCTTTCTTATCTCCAAAGGTCTCTGGCTGTTTGGGTTCTCGTGGCTCTGAAGCTTTCTCCAAAATATTTCCTCTTTTAAAGGATTCCAGTGAACTACTCAAGACCCACCTGGAATGGGTGGAGCCACGACTCCCTCTAATCCAAGGTTAATACCCACAATCAGGCATGTCGCATCTCCATGAGGTGATCTAATCAAGTTTCCAATCTACAGTACTGAACAGGATGAAAAGAAACAGCTGCCCCCACCAGATGGATCAGGCTTAAAATTGGCTTTTCTAGGGTACATAATCAAACCATTTCAAGCTGGCTGTTTAGAGCAAAGGATCCATGATCTCATCAATGTTTTGAGTTCTTTCCACCTTTCTTCCCAACTGTCCATAATGTGAGATGTCATCCTCTTGGAGCTGTAAGGTAGAAGCACCTCCAGCTTTCCATTTGCCCCCCCTGTAGCAAGAAGAATAAAGATAGAAGGAGGAGGACAGTTAGCACAAGGTCAGAGCCTGAAACTTACCCAGGAATCTCCAGAAAAATTCTGCTTAGATCTCATTGGCCAGAACCACTTCCAATCGCCATTTTTCATCCACAAGGAAGACTGGAAAATATTGCCTCTTAGTTGGTTGTGGTGCCATTCTTAAACAAAATTACGGTTCTTTTGTAAGAAAAATAGGACGGACATGGAAGGGGCAAATTATCCATTTATCATCAGCCTTGAATTTGCAAGATAATTTCTATGAGGCCACGTGCCTGCATCTTGGTGAGCTAGACTCTTTGCAGAGTTTTGAACAATCTGGGTGTGAACTCCTTTGAAGATCCGGCTGAAATGATTTGGAAAATTGTGAAATGCTATGTTGAAGATTTCTTCGTAAGCATTTCCGTCAACCAGGTGGTAGCAGTGAATGGATATGCATCTGTTTTACCATCATTTTGCAGATGTTACTAAAAAGCATTTGCAGTAATTTTGTTCTTCATTTTCTCCCTCTCTCTCTCCCACCCCTATGTCATGGTTATGGATTGAATGGTGTTCCCATATTCAAGTCCTAAGTCCCTATGTGAATGCAATCCTATATGGAAATAGGATCTTTGAAGATGTTATTAGTTAAGATGAAGTCAAGTTGGATTAGGGTGGGTCAATCCAGTATGACTGCTGTGTTAGATTCAGTTGTCAACTTGGCCAGGTGAGCATACCTAGTCTTGTTGCTGTGGACATAAGCCAATGGTAGGTGAACCTCATCTGTTGCTAATTACATCTGCAGTCAGCTAGGAGGCGTGTCTGCTGCAATGAGTGACGTTTGACTTAATTGGCTGGTGCTTAAATGAGAGAGCTCAACGTAGCACAGCTAAGCAGCTCGGCATTCCTCATCTCAGCACTTGCAGCTCAGCCCAGGCCTTTGGAGATGCAGAAAGAAGTCACCCCCAGGGAAAGTTGTTGGAACCCAGGGGCCTGGAGAGAAGACCAGCAGAGACCATCCTGTGCCTTCCAAGTAAGAAAGAACTTCAGTGGAAAGTTAGCTGCCTTTCCTCTGAAGAACTAACAAAATAAATCTCCTTTTATTAAAAGCCAATCTGTCTCTGGTGTGTTGCATTCTGGCAGCTAGCAAACTAGAACAACTGCTGTTCTTATAAGGAGTTTTGGACACAGTAAGACACACACACACACACAGAAGGAGTGAGAGAGAGAAAGAAAGAGAGAAACAAAGAAAGAAAGAAAGAGACAGACATACAGACACAGACAGAATGACAGGCAATCATGTGATAGAAGATCTCATGATTGAATTATACTACCATAAAGCATGGAATGCCATTGATTGCCTGTCACCAACCAGAAGCCAGGAGAGAGGCAAAGAATGGGTTCTCCTTTTAAAAAAAAAGGATGACTATGATGACAGCTTGATTTTAGACTTCTAGCTTCCAGGACTGTGCTGTTTAATCCAGCTAGTCTGTAGGCATTTTGTGACAGCAGACCTGGCAAACTAAGACAATTATGTGTAATTTTTAATGGCATTGTGTAACAATAGCTTTTTTTAAATTAATTTTTAAACTTTTTATTAAAAATATAATGACAAACAAACACAAACATTCTTAACTTATGATCATTCCATTCTACATATATAATCAGTAATCCACAATATCATCACATAATTGCATATTCATTATCATGATCATTTCTTAGAACATTTGCATCCATTCAGAAAAAGAAATAAAGACAGAAAAAAATTCATATATACCATACCTCTTACCCCTCCTTTTCATTAATCACTAGCATTTCAATCTAAATTTATTTTAACATTTGTTCCCCCTATTATTTATTTTTATTCCATATGTTTTACTCATCTGTTGATGAGGTAGATAGATGGAGCATCAGACACAAGGTTTTCACAATCACACAGTCACATTGTGAAAGCTGTATCATTATACAATCATCATCAAGAAACATGGCTATTGGAACACAGCTCTACATTTTCAGGCAGTTCCTTCCAGCCTCTCTGTTACATCTTGACCAACAAGGTGATATTTATTTAATGCATAAGAATAACCTCCAGGATAACCTCTTGATTCTGTTTGGAATCTCTCAACCACTGACACTTTATTTTGTCTCATTTCATACTTCCCCCTTTTGGTTGAGAAGGTTTTCTCAATCCCTTGATGCTGAGTCTCAGCTCATTCTAGGATTTCTGTCCCACATTGCCAGGAAGGTTCACACCCCTGGGTGTCATGTCTCATGTAGACAGAGGGAGGGTGGTGAGTTTGCTTGTTGTGTTGCCTGGAGAGAGAGGCCACATCTGAGCAACAAAAGAGGTTCTCTTGGGGTGACTCTTAGGCCTAATTTTAAGCAGGTTTGACCTATCCTTTGTGGGGTTGAGTTTCATATGAACAAACCCCAAGATTGGGGGCTCAGCCTATTGCTTTGGTTGTCCCCACTGCTTTTGAGAATATCAAGAATTCAACCTGAGGATGTTGAATTATCCCTCATTCTCACCTTTCCCTGAAGGGGACTTTGTAAACACTTTTTTATTCACTGTTCAAATCACTCTGGGATTTATCAGGGCATCACTCTGGACAAACCAACAAAATCTCATGTCCTATTCAAGGTTCCATGTACTTATGGTGTTCAATTAAGTTGTTTGCATAAGTTATATTAGGAAATGCACTAGTCAAAATATAGATTTTGTACCAAATAAACATTTTTTGCTTTAGTCTCACACATAAGTCAAAATTTTAAAATATTAGTTGCCATCTATTATCAGCACCCTGTAGTAATGACATTCCTTTGTTCTTCCTCATGCAAAAACATTTTTTTTAATTTGTACATTTAGTCACTATCATTATACACTCTAGGCATTCCTAGAATATTACGAAGCTGTAAGACAGAATAAAGTTATGAAGTATGTAACAACATGGATGGACCTTGAGGACATTATGCTGAGTGAGATTAGCCAAAAACAAAAAGACAAATACTGTATGGTCTCACTGATATGAACTGACATTAGTGAATAAACTTGGAATATTTCGTTGGTAACAGAGACTATCAGGAGATAGAAATAGGGTAAGATATTGGGTAATTGGAGCTGAAGGGATACAGATTGTGCAACAGGACTGAATGTAAAAACTCAGAAATGAACAGCACAATACTACCTAACTGTAATACAATTACGTTAAAACACTGAATGAAGCTGAATGTGAGAATGATAGAGGGAGGAGGGCTAGGGGCACAAATGAAATCTTAGAAAGAAAGATAGACGATAACCATAGCTTTTTGATCAAGTCTCTCCTGTAATTTGGGTTATCAGTTAATTTTCAGTGTAAAAGGAGAATATTTCTAGGCGATAAATCAAAACTGAATTTTGCATTTCACTGCAGACTGATTTTAACCAGCTGATGTCAATAAATGGCTATAAACTTTGAACAGCGAGACTTGTTTTAAATAGTTTTGTACAAATTTATGGCCTCATTTCTCCCATCCAGTGTGTTAATTCTTAGACTTCGATTTGCTTAACTAACATGAAGCTTCCTCTTTTCAGTTCAAACAAAACCCCTCGCTTTCCCCTTTCACTGAATACTTAATGAGTTTCCTCACTGAGCTATTTCCTTACTGGTCACATATTTGAACACATTACAGTTATATTTTATTTTAAGCTCTATGGATCTTTATTTTATTTGTTGAAAGAATTACCAAATATCAGAGAATTGAATAAAAAAATCTCATAATTTTTTCTAACTCAATACACAGTCTTTGAAATTCTTAATGCTGTTAATTTTTTTAAAAAATATTTTATTGACATAAAATGTCATCTTTGTCTTAAACTAATTGGCATTCAGACCAAATCCCTTCATCGCTAACTTTTATAACCAAATTCTCATCATTGAATATACAATTAGATTTATAATTACAGATCTCTCATTATTTTTTAATTTAAATGTAATGATTTTTTTCATTTAAATTCCATCTATTTGTGGTTGTTTCTTATTTTGACAAATGACAGTACATAAAAACATACCATAAATGATCTTTTATTTTAGAATAAATGCATTTATTTAAGTAGAAAAAGTTTGGGTAAATGAAGTAAATAAACTAAGTAAATAATATTGCAACTGGTTTAGAGTTGTGGTTCTTGAATTATAGAATTTAGAGGTAGAGCACTTTTTCTAAGATAGTGCAATTCAAAAAAACTCAACTCCTTAAGAAGTATCATATGGTATTAAGAAATGTAACAGCCTAATTCCTAAAGAGTCAATATGTTCAATATGGTGAACACTAAAAATAGCACTTTTTTCCTCCTATTCGGGTTCTCAAAATCTTTGTAATTTGTACTTGAGTAACCAAGACTCACAGGATATGAAGACAACAACCTCATTCTTTCCCCTCAACTATCCTTTCTAAACATCCTCAGTGAGGCCAGTTCTCCCTTGCTTCTGGTTTGAAATCTAGGGTAAGTTACTATCAGCTAAGGAGGAGTTTTCCCATTACTTCAGTAATTAAAATGGACAGTCTGCTTCAAGAGGCAAAACCCAACCTCATTTAAAATTTAAGCTTCTGATTCTCGGTTTGGGCCTGCTTAGGCAGGACACTTGGCATGGCAAGTGACAGAGAGGACTCTCTTCTCTGTTTTTTTCTCACCTTTCTCCCCGGCTTGCTAACGGGGACAGCTGAGCCTTACGGAATGAAGACCAGGAATGGAGGGAGTTGAGGGGCAGAAAAAGCCTTCCTTGAGTGGTACTTTCCCAGGTCAGTGTCAGTGCTGCCCAGGCTGGCAGGTGTTGGATACACTTGTGATTCCATCTCTTGGGTCCTTTGGCTTCAATTCCCATCACTAGACTAATGCACTAGCTCAGCTGGCAGCTCACGATTCCTCCCCTGCCCTCTCTGGTTCATCTGAATTCACCAGAACCTCTGTAGCCTCCTTCTCTGAAGGTCTCCATTCTTCCTCGAGGCATCCTTTGGGAGCCAGCTCTAAGACGAGCCAGCTGG
This sequence comes from Tamandua tetradactyla, assembly GCF_023851605.1. Lineage (NCBI taxonomy): Eukaryota > Metazoa > Chordata > Mammalia > Pilosa > Myrmecophagidae > Tamandua > Tamandua tetradactyla. The sequence goes on from NC_135335.1 coordinate 14,653,767, forward strand.
AGTCTCTCACATAGCTTGTATGTAGCTGCACAGACCATTCTCATACAGCCTACTTTTTTGCTCAGCTGTGGTGACAGCCTTTGAAGAGGCCCCCATAAACCCTGCCTCTTGGTGTCCACGTCTTTGTATGATACACTCCGCCTGGCTATAGGCGAGACCCATGACTTGTTTTTAACCCACAGAATCCAGAAAGGATGACTTGATGTGTGTGATTAGTTGTATGTGACTAGGTGATTGCACTACCTAAAATTATATCACTGACTTGCTAGAATCTCTTCCTTTTCCTTGCTGGCTTTGAGTATGCAAGCAGGCATGTTATAGTATCACATGTGGCAAGAGATTTGCCTTTAGGAGCTGAGCAGAGCCTCCAGCCCACAGCCTGCAAGGGTCTCTGGCTCACAGCAGGAAAATGAGGCCCCTATTCCTACAGCTGCAAGGGACTGCCTTCTTCTAACAACTACGTGAGTTTGGAAATGGATCTTTCCCCACTGAAGCCACAGTTGAGACCACAGTTTATTTGGAGACTTGTGAGACCCTGAAGCAAAGAATCCAACTAAGCTGTGCCCAGGCTCCTGACCCTTAGAAACTGTGAGATTAAAAAAAAAAAGTGCATTGTTTCAAGCCACAAGGTCTTTGGTGACTTGTTATGCAGCAGTAGATAACTAATACATTGGTCATCAGGTCAGAGAACCTCTGCCTAGCCATTGCGGGTTCCTCAGAGTGTTTTCGGTACAACTCTAACATCTTCCCTAAACCACAGAGAATCTACACCAAACTCTCCACTGGAGCTCCTCTCTGAGCTGGAGATGAGGGGGAAAGTTCCTCCTTTCTTCTCCCGAACAGGGGGAAACACAGAATTTCAACAGATGACTTCCAATGAAATTCTTCAGTGAAGTATTCAAATGACATTCTGTTTCTAATGAAATGCTCTTACTTCCAGTTCATTCTTTTAAACTTCTTTCATAGGCTGGAAACCATTTTAGGCTATTTCCTGTGTACTCTCTATTTGGGGATATGGCAATTTACTTTATGAACTGGGAGCAACTGTTATCTCCATAGCAAACCAAGATTGGGGTGGTGGAAGTGGTATCTCCAAGTAGTGGCAATGACTGTATTTTGAAAATTTAAAAACGATAATAAAATTTCCGCTTGCCTTTTGTCATCCAAGTGTACGCAATTTCAAACAATAATGGTAATAAAATACTTCCAGAAAAAAAAAATCTGTTATTGATCTGAATTCTAATCTAAACAATTGCCTATGCCAGACCCTTCCCGTTGGCTTTCCCAAGATGTTCCATGGTGCCTTTTATTGTGCTGGACCATAGACATAACTGAGCAGAAAGAATTTCTGCCCTTAGAATGCCTTGTCTGAATTTTAAAAAGCTGCCCTTCCTTAAGATACTTTGCTGCCATCTGCTGGGCAGTTATAAAAAAAAGCCTACAAATCTGTGATTGCAAAAATAAGTGGAAACTTCTGGATTTGTGTAATATTCCACCTGCATAACCATATGTAATGGCATAGTGTGCATGTGTGTGTGTGTGTGCAAATGTGCACAGCTATCAGAAAGCAAGTGGATCTCTTAGATATATCTAAATCTAAGATGTAACAAGTTAAGATGTCATTTTCCGGTATGTATTGCTTTTCTTTTCTGTTTGGTCTAGCAAGAATAGTGCCAAAAAGTCACGTTTGTGGTCTTGAAGACTGTAGGTGATCTGTATGTGGGTGTGAGGCGTGGGTGGAGGAGGGAGCTGGGCTCTCTGGGGAAAGTAAAGGTGTCAGGATGTGGCAGGATGGGCCAGCTGTGTTGTTGAGGAGAGGAAGGAAGGAAAGATAAGGAGGAAACTCAAAAACTGTGCTGATGAAATTACCCTGTGTCAAGCAAGCATTCTTCTGTTTGTTAAATATTTTCTCAACCAATTGCTTTGGGGTACTGTTTTTTGTTTAATTATACCTATTTTAAGGGTGAAGAAAGAGAAACACCGAGAAGTTAAGGGACTCGCCCAGGATCACTGTTTTTGTGTGTTTGCGGAAGTAAACGGAGAGGCTCCTTAAGAGAAAGCACCCAGCTATTTGCCCTGAAGGACTAGTATTCTGTCCACTCCTTAGCCCCCACGGAATCCGAGTTCCAGGATTTGTAAGGGCAGGGCCAGACTGTTGCAAAAGGGATTTGTGGCAGTGTCTGTGTCAGAGATCCAGTGAAGGACCTGACATGCCCTAAACTCCAGGATACAATTTACCCACGCCAGCCACTTTGCTCATGGCAGTGCAGCAGACCTGCAAACACAACTTCAGGGATAAATTTCCTCTGCAGTGACTGGATTGGAGCAGGGGAGGGGAGGGCTCTTTTGCTTCTTCCCTGAAAAAAAAAAAAGACATCTTCCAAGGCAGTTGCAACTCTTCCATGCACTCACCCTGCAAGTCACAGTAGGAGGTGTCTTTGAACCTTCTGTTCACTGTACGAGTCTGAGACTTAGGTCCTTCCCAAATACATATGACTCTTGGGAAATTGAAACTTGATGTGCTTTTTTATAATGACGTTTGTGTTTGATTCGTTTCAGTTTGACAAGAGATTGACCGCTTGCTTAATATAAAGTATTTCAGGTTGAAAGTGTGGTGGAGCGAATCGTGTACCCCAGTTTGGACATGTTCTTGGTCTCTGTCCACATTTTTGTGGATAAGGACCTGTGCTGGTTGGAAAGGATGTATGTCCCCTAGAAAAACCATGTTTTAATCTAAATCCCATTTCATAAAGGCAGAATAATCCCTATTCAATATTGTATGTTTGAAACTGTAATCAGATCATCTCCCTGGAGATGTGATTTAGTCAAGAGTGGTTGTTAAGATGGATTAAGGGACGACATGTCTCCACCTATTTGGGTGGGTCTTGATAAGTTTCTGGAGTCCTATAAAAGAGGAAACGTTTTTGGAGAATGAAGGAGAAGTTCAGAGAGAGCAGAGCAGAACGACATAGCCATGAGAAGCAGAGTCCAGCAGCCAGCCACCTTTGGAGATGAAGAAGGAAAATGCCTCCTGGGAAGCTTCATGAAACAGGAAGCCAGGAGAAGAAGCTAGCAGATGATGCCATGTTTGCCATGTGCCCTTCCAGATGAGAGAGAAACTCTGACTGTGTTCACCATGTGCCCTTCTACTTGAGAGAGAAACCCTGAACGTCATCGGCCTTCTTGAACCAAGGTATCTTTCCCTGCACGCCTTTGATTGGACATTTCTATAGACTTGTTTTAATTGGGACATTTTCTTGGCCTTAGAACTGTAAACTAGCAACTCATTAAATTCCCCTTTTTAAAAGCCGTTCCGTTTCTGGTATATTGCACTCCGGCAGCTAGCAAACTAGAACAGGACCCAATAGGACCTCTTGAAGATGTTACATCAGTTAAGATGTATCCCAACCAAATCAGGTTGGATTTTTTTTTTTTAGGTTGTATTTTAATTCGGATTACTGTAGTCCTTTACAAGCAGAATGAAATTCAGACATAAAGAAAGCCACTGCAGCAGCCAGAAGTCAACGGAACATTGGGGAGAAAGAAGACATTGCCACATGCATTAGCATGTCAAGGAGAAGCCAAGGACCAAGAATCTCCAGCAGCCAGCCACAGTTTTGGGGCAGAAAGCACTGCCTTGCTGATGCCTCAGTTTTGGACTTCTCCTAGCCTCGAAATGGTGAGCCAAGAAATTTCAGTTATTTAAGTCAACCCATGTGGGCATTTTATTTTTTAGCAGCCAGGAAGCTAGAATAGAAGCTTTCCTACCTATTAATTCCGGAGGGAGCAGTATCCTTCGCTTACGACTCATTCACACAGCATCGGGTCTTGAAGAGGATGCTAAACTATCGTTTGAGGGGCTACATTGAATTAAAAGAGAGAAAAGATGAAGGCATAAGGTCAAATAAGAAAAAAATATATACTTATGTCAGTCAGAGGTTTTAATAAGCCACAGAAAAGTGTGAAAAGGGTAGATTAAATGATAACGAGGTAACTCCAAGTTTCATAGGAGATTTTTCTTTTCCTTGTGTGTTGCTTCTAAAAGGATTAGGCCTCTGCATTATACAAAAATGGGACGATTAATGTTTCAGAATAATTTTAACATTCATATATATTTTTGAATCTGCAGATTTTATTGAGATGCATTCATATACCATGTATTCCACCCGAAGTATACATTCAGTGTCTCACAGTGTCATCATTCAGTTGTGCAATCACAGCACACTCAATTTTAGGCCATTTTCATTGCTAATTTTCATTTTCATTTCATTTTTATTTTATTTATTTATTTTTATCCATATGTTCTGAATTACTTAAACCCCAACCTGTTTAGCTTCGTTCTTCTCTCTAAATATCAGGTTATATATATAAAACAGCCTCTCAAAATCAATAAAAAGTAATCACCACTCTGGACTTAATGTGTCTGCTCTAAAAGCTTACAATCAAGGCTGCTGTTTTCTTATAAACGTTTTCTAAAGGTGACCATACCACTTCTGTCCTTTTGTTCCTGGCTTATTTTGTCTCACCAAATGTCCCACATGTTCATTCACATCGTTGCATGCCTCACGACTTTGTTCCTTTTTGTAGCAGCACAAACTTCGTTCATAAGTACACACCATCGTTCGCCATTCTACTTCTCCATCAGCGCATCCTTCAGCCACCTGCATTCATCAGGCATCATGTATCATGCCCAAAGTCCGCAGTCCATCAGCATTCTCAATTTTAGATAATTTCATTGTTCCCAAGAAAAAGAAAACCAATAAGCACACCCTCGCCAAATAGGAAATCTAGACCTCCTCTTAACTCTTACCCCTCCCCCCATTATTCACCTCTGCTGTTGCTGTGGTGGTGCTGATGGTTTCCTTTTGAACATAGCTCATAGCATGCAATAGCAGTTTTCCCCCCGTACCCTGGACTTAAACACTCTTTATAAAAGAATCATATCTTTGAAGTAATTCTTGCAAGAACTAATTCATATTTCTAGTGTTAATCAGTGGGACACGTAGGTCTATACAACGCCTTTCAATCTTGTTCACGTTCAGTACGGCAATATTACTTATAGACCCACTAGAGAACTACCTTCACATCTATCTATTCCCTTACATTGGAGTTCAACCTCATTAGCGAGTGGTTCACCCATCTCTACCTTCTATGTATCTCTAAGTCCCCTATATTCTGTATTATAAGCCTCTGATTATGCCTTTACCATGGTCATAAAAGTGGAATCATACTGTAACTATCTGGCTAATTTCACTCAGCATTATGTCCTCAAGTCTCACCCACCTTTTCATGTGCTTCAGGACGTTATTTTGTATTACTGCTGCATAATATTCCCTCGTATGTGTATACCACATTTTGTTGATCCACTTGTCTGTTGATGGGCATTTGGTGTTTCCATCTTTTGGCAATTGTGAAAAATGCTGTTATGAACATCGGTGTGCAAATATCTGTTTGTGTCATTGCTTTCAGTTCTTCTGGGTATATACCAAGTAGCGCTATTGCTGGGACAAAGGGCAACTTGATATTTAGTTTCCTGAGGAACTGCCAAACAGTCTTCCATAGTGGCTGCACTTTCCCTCCGGCAGTGCATAAGTGTCCCAGCTTCTCCACAACATTTATAGTTTCCTGTTTGTTTAATAGCAGCCGTTTTTATAGGTGTAAGGTGGTATCTCAATGCAGTCTTGATCTGCATTTCCCTTACAGCCAATGAAAATGAGAATCTCTTCATGTGCTTTTGAGCCATCTATATTTGCTCTTCAGAAAAGTGCCTGTTCATGTCTTTAGCCCATTTTTTAATTGGGTTGTTTGTTCTTTTGCTGTTGAGTTGTACAATTTCTTTGTATATACAGGAAATTAAAGCTTTGTCTGATACGTGATTTCCAAACATTTTTTCCTATTGAGTTGGCTGTCACTTCACCTTTCTGACAAGGTCTTTAGAGGTGCAGGAGTATTTGATTTTGAGGAGTTCCCACTTATCTGTTTTTTCTTTTGTTGCTTGTGCTTTGAGTGTAAAGTTTAAGAAGCTACCTCCTATTACTAGGTCTTGAAGATGTTTCCCTACATTTTCTTCTAGAAGCTTTATGGTGCTAATTCTTATCTTTAGGTGTTTGATCCACTTTGAGTTAATTTTTGTGTAGGGTGTAAGTAGGGGTCTTGTTTCATTCTCTTGGCTATTGATATCCAGTTCTTACATGCCCAATTTTTGAAAAGACTATTTTGTCCCAGTTCAGAGGATTTGGGGGCCTTGTCAAAAATCAGATTTCGTGGTCTATTTCTGCACTCTCGATTCAATTCCATTTGTCAGTGCTTCTATCTTTGTGCCAGTACCAGGCTGTTTTGACCACTGTGGGTTTACAATAAGTTTTAAAGTCAGGGAGTATTATTCTCCCACTTCATTCTTCTTTTTAAAGGATGCTTTTAGCTATTCGGGGTCTCTTCCCATTCCAGATGAATTTGGTAGTTATAAATCTTATAAAGTAGGTTGTTGGAATTTTGATTGGTACTATGTTGAATCTGTAGATCAATTTGGGAGGAACTGACATCTTCATCTTCATTATATTTAGCCTTCCTATCCATGAGCAGGGAATGTCTTTCCACCTGTTTAGATCTCCTTTGATTTCTTTTAGCAATGTTATGTAGTTTTCTGTGTACAAGTCCTTTACATCCCTGGTTAAGTTCATTCCTAAGTATTTGATTCTTCTAGTTGCTATTTTGAATGGAATTTTTCCTTAACTGACTCTTTGGCTAGGTCATTGCTAGTGTATAAAAATGTTACTGATTTTTGCACATTTATTTTATATCCCACCAACTTGCTGAATTTGTTTATTAGCTCAAGTAACCTTTCTGTAGATTTCTTAGGATCTTCCAAGTATAGTATCATATCATCTGCAAATTATGAGAGTTTTACTTCTTTCTTTCCAATCTGGATGCCTTTTATTTCTTTGTCCTGCCTGATTGCTCTAGCTAGAACAACTAGTACAATGTTGAATAATAGTGGTGACAGTGGGCAACTTTGTCTCATTTGTGATCTTAAGGGGAAAGCTTTCAGTATCTCTCCATTGAGTATGATGCTAGCTATCAGTTTTTCATATATTCCCTTTATCATATTGAGGTCGTTACCTTTGATTCCTGTATTTTGGAGTGTTTTTTATCAGAAAACGATGCTGAATTTTGTCAAATGCTTTTTCAGCATCAATCAAAATGGTATGTGATTTTCCCCTTTTGATTTGTTAATGTGTTGTATTACTTTAATTGGTTTCCTTAAGTTGAACCATCCTTGCATTCCTGGTATAAACCCCACTTGGTCATGGTGTATAATTCTTTTAATATGCTGTTGGATTCAATTTGCTAATATTTTATTGAGAATCTTTGAATCTATGTTCATTAGGGAGATTGGCCTGTAGTTTTCCTTTCTTATAGCATATTTACCCAGTTTTGGTATTAAAATGATATTAGCTTCATAAAGTGAGTTAGGTAGAGTTCCTTTTCCTCAGTTTTTGAAAAAGTTTGAACAGGATTGGTGTTAGTTCTTTATGGAATATTTGACAAAATTCCCCTGTGAAGCCATCTGGCCCTGGGCTTTTCTTTGTAGAAAGATTTTTGATGACTCATTGAATCTCTTTACTTGTGATTGGTTTGTTGAGATCTTCTATTTCTTCCTGACTCAGTTTAGCTTGTTTATGTGTCTCCAGGAATTTGTCCATTTCATCTAACTTGTCTAGTTTGTTGGCATATAGTTGTTCATAGTATCCTCTTATGATTTCTTTCATTTCTTCAGGGCCTGTGGTAATGCATCCTTTCTCATTTCTGATTTTGTTTATTTGCATCCTCTCTTTTTTTTTCTTTGCCAGTCTTGCTAGTGGCCCATCAATTTTATTGATTTTCTCAAAGAACCATCTTTTGGTTTTATTGATTCTTTCTATTGTTCTTTTGTTTTCCCATTCATGTATCTCTGCTTTAATCTTTGTTATTTATCTTTTTCTACTTGCTTTGGGGTTAGCTTGCTGTTCTTTCTCCAGTTCCTCCAGGTGTGCTAAGTCCTCGATTTTTGCCTTTCCTTGTTTTTTAATATAAGCATCTAGGGAAATAAATTTCCCTCTCAGCACAGCTGTTGCTGCATCCCATAAGTTCTGATACGTTGTATTTTCATTTTCATTCATCTCCAGATAGCTACTGATTTCTCTAGCAATTTCTTCTTTGATCCATTGGTTGTTTAAGTGTGTGTTTTTTTAATCTCCATATATTTGTGAATGTTCTCGTTCTTTGGTGGTTATTGATATCCAGCTTCATCCCATTGTGATCAGAGAAAGTGCTTTGAATAATTGCAATGTTTTAAAATTTATAATGACCTGCTTTGTACCCCCCACATATGATCTGTCTTGGAGAATGTTCCATGAGCACTAGAGAAGAATGTGCATCCTTGTGCTTTGGGGTGCAATGACCTCTATATGTCTGTTAGGTTTAATTCATTTATCAAGTTATCTTCTCTATTTCCTTGTTGGTCTTCTGTCTGGTTGTTCTTTCTATAGAGGAGAGTGGTGTATTGAAGTCTCCTATTATTATTGTTGAAATATCTATTGGTCCCTTCAGTTTTGCCAATGTCTGTCTTATGTACTTTGGAGCTCCTTGATTGGGAGCATAAACATTTATGATAGTTATATCTTCTTGGTGAATTGACCCTTTAATTAATATATAGTGTTCTTCTTTGTTTCTTATGATGTCTTTACATTTAAAGTCTATTTTGTCTGACATTAGTATAGCTACTCCTGCTTTCTTTTGCATGGAAAATCTTTTTCCATCCTTTCACTTTCAATCTATTTGTATCCTTCTGTCTAAGATGAGCCTCTTGTCAGCAGCATATAGCTGGATTATGTTCCTTAATCCATTCTGCCAATCTGTATCTTTTACTTGGTACATTTAGTCCATTAACATTCAAAGTTATTACTGAAAAGGCATTTCTTAATTCCACCATCTTATCTTTTTATTATATTTATCAGGTTTATATATTCTTTTCCCTCTTTCTCTTTGTATTCTTTAAATTACCCTTAGTGGCACTCTTCAATTCTGTGCCCTCCTCCAGACTTCCCTTTCCTGTCTTTTTTCAGTCAGCCAACTCCTTTTTATTTCTTATAGGACTGGTCTCTTGTTGACAAATTCTTTCAAGACTCCTTCACTGTGAAACTTTAATCTCTCCCTCAATTTTTGAAGGACTGTTTGGCTGGGTACAGAATTCTTGGCTGGAAGTCTTTTTCTTTCAGGATCTTGAATATATCATATCACTGCCTTCTCACTTTGGATCCTAATGAATAATCAGCACTTAGTCCTATGTAGCTTCCTTTATGTGGTTATTTGCTTTTCTCTTGCTTCTCTCAAGACTCTTTCTTTTCTTCAGCATTTGGCAATCTGATTAGTATGTGTCTCATAATGGGTCTGTTTGGATTTACTCTATTTTGAGCTCATTGGGTTCTTTGACTTGCATACTTATGTCTTTTATAAGGGTTGGGAAGTTTTTCCCAATTATTTCTTCAAAAAATCTTCTTAGCCCTTTACATTTCTCTTCTCCTTCTGGGACACCATTGATTTTTATATTTGTGCTCTTTGTGTTGTCAATAATTTCCCTGAGATCAGTTCAAATTTTTTAAATCTTTTTCACAATTTCTTTTTTTGCTCTCTCTTCTAGGTTGCTTATTCTTTCTTCTGTCTTTTCAAATCTGCTATTGTCTGTCTCTAATATATTTTTAATTTGATCTACAGTATCTTTAATTTTCATGAGTGCTTCAATTTTTCTATTTATTCTTACAAATTTTTATGTTCTTCTAGTGTCTTCTTGATATCCTTTATCTCTTTAGTTATCTCTTTGAAGTTATTTAAAAGATTTGTTTGAACATCTTTGATTAATGTTCTAAATTCTGTGACTCCTCTGGCTTTTTAATGTGCTTATTTGCCTTGGCCATTTCTTCTTGCTTCTTCAAGTGTTCTATGAGTCTTAACTGGTTTATTGTTTTTGATTATCTTGATTTCTTGGTTTTTTTAATTAAAAAAATTAACATAACATTTAGAAATCATTCCATTCTACATGTACAATCAGTAATTCTTAATATCATCACATAGTTGCATATTCATCATTTCTTAGTACATTTGCACCGATTTAGAAAAAGAAATGAAAAGACAACAGAATAAGAATTAAAACGATAATAGAGAGAAAAAAAACCTATACCTCACATGCAGCTTCATTCAATGTTTTAACATAATTGCATTACAATTAGGTAGTATTGTGCTGTCCATTTCTGAATTTTTATATCCAGTCCTGTTGCACAGTCTGTATCCCTTCAGCTCCAATTACCCCTTCTCTCTTTTTTTTTTTAATTAACGGAAAAAAAGAAATTAACCCAACATTTAGAAATCATACCATTCTACATATGCAATCAGTAATTCTTAACATCATCACATAGATGCATGATCATCGTTTCTTAGTACATTTGCATCGGTTTAGAAGAACTAGCAACACAACCGAAAAAGATACAGAATGTTAATATAGAGAAAAAAATAAAAGTAATAATAGTAAAAACAAAACAAAACAAAACAAAACAAAAACCTATAGCTCAGATGCAGCTTCATTCAGTGTTTTAACGTTATTACTTTACACTTAGGTATTATTGTGCTGTCCATTTTTTAGTTTTTGTATCTAGTCCTGTTGCACAGTCTGTATCCCTTCAACTCCAATTGCCCATTATCTTACCCTGTTTCTACCTCCTGCTGGACTCTGTTACCAATGACATATTCCAAATTTATTCTCGAATGTCCATTCACATCAGTGGGACCATACAGTATTTGTCCTTTAGTTTTTGGCTAGACTCACTCAGCATAATGTTCTCTAGGTCCATCCATGTTATTACATGCTTCATAAGTTTATCCTGTCTTAAAGCTGCATAATATTCCATCGTATGTATATACCACAGTTTGTTTAGCCACTCTTCTGTTGATGGAGATTTTGGCTGTTTCCATCTCTTTGCAATTGTAAATAACGCTGCTATAAACATTGGTGTGCAAATATCCGTTTGTGTCTTTGCCCTTAAGTCCTTTGAGTAGATTCCCAGCAATGGTATTGCTGGGTCGTATGGCAATTCTATATTCAGTTTTTTGAGGAACCACCAAACTGCCTTCCACAGTGGTTGCACCATTTGACATTCCCACCAACAGTGGATAAGTGTGCCTCTTTCTCCGCATCCTCTCCAGCACTTCTCATTTTCTGTTTTGTTGATAATGGCCATTCTGGTGGGTGTGAGATGATATCTCATTGTGGTTTTGATTTGCATTTCTCTAATGACCAGGGACATTGAGCATCTCTTCATGTGCCTTTTGGCCATTTGTATTTTCTCTTCTGATAGGTGTCTGTTCAAGTCTTTTTCCCTTTTTGTAATTGGGTTGGCTGTCTTTTTGTTGTTGAGTTGAACAATCTCTTTATAAATTCTGGATAGTAGACCTTTATCTGATATGTCATTTCCAAATATTGTCTCCCATTGTGTAGGCTGTCTTTCTACTTTCTTGATGAAGTTCTTTGATGCACAAAAGTGTTTAATTTTGAGGAGCTCCCATTTATTTATTTCCTTCTTCAGTGTTCTTGCTTTAGGTTTAAGGTCCATAAAACTGCCTCCAGTTGTAAGATTCATAAGATATCTCCCAACATTCTTCTCTAACTGTTTTATGGTCTTAGACCTAATGTTTAGATCTTTGATCCATTTTGAGTTAACTTTTGTATAGGGTGTGAGACATGGGTCTTCTTTCATTCTTTTGCATATGGATATCCAGTTCTCTAGGCACCATTTATTGAAGAGACTGCTCTGTCCCAGGTGAGTTGGCTTGACTGCCTTATCAAAGATCAAATGTCCATAGATGAGAGGGTCTATATCTGAGCACTCTATTCAATTCAATTGGTCGATATATCTATCTTTATGCCAATACCATGCTGTTTTGACCACTGTGGCTTCATAATATGCCTTAAAGTCAGGCAGCGCGAGACCTCCAGCTTCGTTTTTTTTCCTCAAGATGTTTTTAGCAATTCGGGGCACCCTGCCCTTCCAGATAAATTTGCTTATTGGTTTTTCTATTTCTGAAAAATAAGTTGTTGGGATTTTGATTGGTATTGCATTAAATCTGTAAATCAATTCAGGTAGGATTGACATCTTGACTATATTTAGTCTTCCAATCCATGAACACGGTATGCCCTTCCATCTATTTAGGTCTTCTGTGATTTCTTTTAACAGTTTTTTGTAGTTTTCTTTATATAGGTTTTTTTGTCTCTTTAGTTAAATTTATTCCTAGGTATTTTATTCTTTTAGTTGCAATTGTAAATGGGATTCGTTTCTTGATTTCCCCCTCAGCTTGTTCATTACTAGTGTATAGAAATGCTACAGATTTTTGAATGTTGATCTTGTAACCTGCTACTTTGCTGTACTCATTTATTAGCTCTAGTAGTTTTGTTGTGGATTTTTCCGGGTTTTCAACGTATAGTATCATATCGTCTGCAAACAGTGATAGTTTTACTTCTTCCTTTCCAATTTTGATGCCTTATATTTCTTTTTCTTGTCTAATTGCTCTGGCTAGAACCTCCAACACGATGTTGAATAATAGTGGTGATAGTGGACATCCTTGTCTTGTTCCTGATCTTAGGGGGAAAGTTTTCAATTTTTCCCCATTGAGGATGATATTAGCTGTGGGTTTTTCATATATTCCCTCTATCATTTTAAGGAAGTTCCCTTGTATTCCTATCTTTTGAAGTGTTTTCAACAGGAAAGGATGTTGAATCTTGTCAAATGCCTTCTCTGCATCAATTGAGATGATCATGTGATTTTTCTGCTTTGATTTGTTGATATGGTGTATTACATTAATTGATTTTCTTATGTTGAACCATCCTTGCATACCTGGGATGAATCCTACTTGGTCATGATGTATAATTCTTTTAATGTGTTGTTGGATATGATTTGCTAGAATTTTGTTGAGGATTTTTGCATCTATATTCATTAGAGAGATTGGTCTGTAGTTTTCTTTTTTTGTAATATCTTTGCCTGGTTTTGGTATGAGGGTGATGTTGGCTTCATAGAATGAATTAGGTAGTTTTCCCTCCACTTCGATTTTTTTGAAGAGTTTGAGGAAAGTTGGTACTAATTCTTTCTGGAATGTTTGGTAGAATTCACATGTGAAGCCATCTGGTCCTGGACTTTTCTTTTTAGGAAGCTTTTGAATGACTAATTCAATTTCTTTACTTGTGATTGGTTTGTTGAGGTCATCTATGTCTTCTTGAGTCAAAGTTGGTTGTTCATGTCTTTCCAGGAACCCGTCCATTTCATCTAAATTGTTGTATTTATTAGCGTAAAGTTGTTTATAGTATCCTGTTATTACCTCCTTTATTTCTGTGAGGTCAGTAGTTATGTCTCCTCTTCCATTTCTGATCTTATTTATTTGCATCCTCTCTCTTCTTCTTCTTTTTGTCAATCTTGATAAGGGCCCATCAATCTTATTGATTTTCTCATAGAACCAACTTCTGGTCTTATTGATTTTCTCTATTGTTTTCATGTTTTCAATTTCATTTATTTCTGCTCTGATCTTTGTTATTTCTTTCCTTTTGCTTGCTTTGGGATTAGTTTGCTGTTCTTTCTCCAGTTCTTCCAAGTGAACAGTTAATTCCTGCATTTTTGCCTTTTCTTCTTTTCTGATATAGGCATTTAGGGCAATAAATTTCCGTCTTAGCACTGCCTTTGCTGCGTCCCATAAGTTTTGATATGTTGTGTTTTCATTTTCATTTGCCTCAAGGTATTTACTAATTTCTCTTGCAATTTCTTCTTTGACCCACTCATTGTTTAAGAGTGTGTTGTTGAGCCTCCACGTATTTGTGAATTTTCTGGCACTCCGCCCATTATTGATTTCCAACTTCATTCCTTTATGATCCGAGAAAGTGTTGTGTATGATTTCAATATTTTTAAATTTGTTAAGACTTGCTTTGTGACCCAGCATATGGTCTATCTTTGAGAATGATCCATGAGCACTTGAGAAAAAGGTGTATCCTGCTGTTGTGGGATGTAATGTCCTATAAATGTCTGTTAAGTCTAGCTCATTTATAGTAATATTCAGATTCTCTAATTCTTTATTGATCCTCTGTCTAGATGTTCTGTCCATTGATGAGAGTGGGGAATTGAAGTCTCCAACTATTATGGTATTTGTGTCTATTTCCCTTTTCAGTGTTTGCAGTGTATTCCTCATGTATTTTGGGGCATTCTGGCTCGGTGCATAAATATTTATGATTGTTATGTCTTCTTGTTTAATTGTTCCTTTTATTAGTAGATAGTGTCCTTCTTTGTCTCTTTTAACTGTTTTACATTTGAAGTCTAACTTGTTGGATATTAGTATAGCCACTCCTGCTATTTTCTGGTTGTTATTTGCATGAAATATCTTTTCCCAACCTTTCACTTTCAACCTATGTTTATCTTTGGGTCTAAGATGTATTTCCTGTAGACAGCATATAAAAGGATCCTGTTTTTTAATCCATTCTGCCAGTCTATGTCTTTTGATTAGGGAATTCAGTCCATTAACATTTAGTGTTATTACTGTTTGGATAATATTTTCCTCTACCATTTTGCCTTTTGTATTATATATATCATATCTGATTTTCCTTCTTTCTACACTCTTTTCCATATCTCTCTCTTCTGTCTTTTTGTATCTGATTCTAGTGCTCCCTTTAGTATTTCTTGCAGAGCTGATCTCTTGGTCACAAATTCTCTCAGTGACTTTTTGTCTGAGAATGTTTTAATTTCTCCCTCATTTTTGAAGGATAATTTTGCTGGATATAGGAGTCTTGGTTGGCAGTTTTTCTCTTTTAGTATTTTGAATATATCATCCCACTGTCTTCTAGCTTCCATGGTTTCTGCTGAGAAATCTACACATAGTCTTATTGGGTTTCCCTTGTATGTGATGGATTGTTTTTCTCTTGCTGCTTTCAAGATCCTCTCTTTCTCTTTGACCTCTGACATTCTAACTAGTAAGTGTCTTGGAGAACGCCTATTTGGGTCTAATCTCTTTGGGGTGTGCTGCACTTCTTGGATCTGTAATTTTAGGTCTTTCATAAGAGTTGGGAAATTTTCAGTGATAATTTCTTCCATTAGTTTTTCTCCTCCTTTTCCCTTCTCTTCTCCTTCTGGGACACCCACAACACGTATATTTGTGCGCTTCATATTTTCCTTGAGTTCCCTGATACCCTGTTCAAATTTTTCCATTCTTTTCCTGATAGTTTCTGTTTGTTTTTGGAATTCAGATGTTCCATCCTCCAAATCACTAATTCTATCTTCTGTCTCTTTGAATCTATCATTGTAGGTATCCATTGTTTTTTCCATCTTTTCTACTTTGTCCTTCACTTCCATAAGTTCTGTGATTTGTTTTTTCAGTTTTTCTATTTCTTCTTTATGTTCAGCCCATGTCTTCTTCATGTCCTCCCTCAATTTATCGGTTTCGTTTTTGAAGAGGTTTTCCATTTCTGTTCGTATATTCAGCATTAGTTGTCTCAGCTCCTGTATCTCATTTGAACTATTGGTTTGTTCCTTTGACTGGGCCATATTTTCAATTTTTTGAGCATCATCCATTATCTTCTGCTGGTGTCTGCGCATTTAGACAGATTTCCCTGGGTGTTGGATCCAAAAGTTTGGAAGATTTTTCTGTGAAATCTCTGGGTTCTGTTTTTTTTTTTTTTTATCCTGCCCAGTAGGTGGCGCTCGTGGCACACGTTTGTCTGCGGGTCCCACCAGTAAAAGGTGCTGTGGGTCCTTTAACTTTGGAAAACTCTCGCCGTCCAGGAGGTTCGCTAGCCGAAGTGGCTTGGAAGAGTGCCAGCCGGCCCGGGGTCCAAACGCAGGGAGGGTAGCTGTCCGCCACAGCCCGGGAAAGCGCCCGTCCGAATTTCCTAGTCCGCCTGGGGCACCAAGCGTGGCGGGAGGGCGCCAGCCACAGCGGCCTGCCCGGGATTGTGCACCGTTCCCGGGGAGTCACGGGTTTGGAAGGCCCCCCCCGTCACTGTTCTCCGCGGCCTGGGGATTTCCGATCCAATTCTCTCAGTTGGTCCGGGGGGCCGCGCGTGGTGTGGGCGCCAGCTGCCGCAGTTTGAGGGGACCGCCTGTCCAATTCTCCCAGCCGGCCTGGGAAGGGGGAAGGGAGTGACTCCGGCCGCTTGCCGCCCCGCCCGGTGAAGCCCGCGCCCCTCGGCGATCTCACCAGAGCAGGTTCTCTCAGCCAGCCAGCCATTCCAGGATGGGGTACGCTGTCTTTTTTATATCTGTCGTGGCTTTGGGAGCTGTTCTGTATCGTTTCTACTCCCCTAGTAGCTGTTCTGGAGGAGAAACTAAGATCCGCGCGTCTTACTAAGCCGCCATCTTCTCCAGAACTCCTCTTGGCTTTTTAAATTAGGTATTTTGAAAGTTGATTTTTAAAAATTTCCTGCACCTATCTAAGATCTTGTAGTTGCTTGAGTATGCTTTGAAGGTCTCCATTAGCACTTGCTTTTTTCTGTAATTCCCAGCCAAACCAGGATAAGGGTATCATGCAGGTGGTATAACCCTTTTCAGAAGTCTGAGGTTGGGCAGAAAAACAGCTTGGCAAACTGCACTTTCTCACTCTTCCCAGCAAATGGTGCTCCTGGGTCACCTCTTCTCCATAATCCCCCTCTCCTCAGTTGCAGCAGCCAACGGGGCAGGGACCTGACCAAGGAACAACCCAGTCAAGGCTGCAGACCTCCATGCATGCTGAAAGTTACCAGTTCTGGGGCTAGGAAGTGGGCACCGTGCATCTCGGCCAAGACCCTGCTTTTGGACACAATGGGTTCGTTGATTCACAGACTCCTATGTGGAAAGACGTCGGACTGTGGGATTGAGAGGCTCAACTTTCAGTGGCCGGCCCAGGAGTGCCCTGCTTTTCACCAGCCAGCAAGACCCAGGTTGGTATGCATCTGCCTGCCTCAGGAGTGAGGAAGGGGTGTCTGGCATTGCAATGCAGAGCCCTTGCCCCTGCCTCTCCATGCGTGCTTGCAGTGGGTACTCTGGCCCTCTGTGGATGAAGGATGGAGGCAGTGGCACCAAGAGTGTCTTTCTCCCCAGCCAATTGTCATAGCGACACTGCTCTGCACTGCTTTCTTCTCCTGAGGGGAGAGCTTTCCAGTTTCCCCCTATGCTGGTTTGAAAGGATTTATGGACCCTAGAAAAGCCATGTTTTCATCCTAATCAGTCTTGTGGGAGCACCAGTTTCTTCTAATCCTTATTTAGTACTATAGGTTGGAAACTTGATTAGGTGACCTCTGCGGAGATGTGACTCAATCAACTGTGACTATTAAACTTGATTAGATGGAGACGTGTCTCCACCCATTCAACATGGGTCTTGATTAGTTTACTGGAATCCTATAAAAGAGAAGACATTTTGGAGAGAGTTCCTTTTGAAAATGAGGAGAGAACCGCAAAACCAAGAGAGAAGGACAAGAGAACCAGAGTCCACCAGCCAGCGACCTTTGGAGATGAAGAAGAAAAACCTTTCTGAGGAGTTTTGGGAAGCAAGAGAAAGCTAGCAGATGTGTCCATGTTCGCCATGTGCCCTTCCAGCTGAGAGAGAAACCCTGAACATCATTGGCCTTCTTGAATCAAGGCATCTTTCTCTGTTTGCCTTTGATTGGACATTTCCATAGACTTGTTTTAACTTGGATAATTTCACAGCCTTAGAACTGTAAACTATCAACTTACTAAATTCCCCTTTAATAAAAGTACTTCTGTTTCTGGTATATTGCATTTCAACAGCTAGCAAACCCAAACACCCCCAAACCCAGGCGCCTGCAGCAGCCTGCCTCAGGGATGGGCCAGGGTGGGGGGTGCGGGTGGGGTTGGCACTGGGCACTGCAGCAGAATGGTTGTGTGTGGATAAATAAAGAACTGGCATTTGGGAAGAGTGATGTATCTTGTTTGGATGGC
This sequence comes from Tamandua tetradactyla, assembly GCF_023851605.1. Taxonomy (NCBI): domain Eukaryota; kingdom Metazoa; phylum Chordata; class Mammalia; order Pilosa; family Myrmecophagidae; genus Tamandua; species Tamandua tetradactyla. The sequence continues at coordinate 14,671,757 of NC_135335.1, forward strand.
TTCAAGTCAACAATCAATTGCATCCAGTTTTGGTTAGGAGGTGATAAAATGGACACATATCTCTTGGATGGGTCATGGAACACTGCAAGATGAGATGAACAAGTCTCATTTGAATAGTAGATACCTCTAGAGAACTAGAAGCCTTGACAACTCAATGTAGGGGGGGTATGTAAGGGAGACAAAAATGTCTAGGCCAGAAAGAAAAGAAAGTTGAAAATAGAATTAAAACACAGAGTGGTTGTGTACTGGCTTCCAAGTTCCTGCATGGGAACTCTAGGCTGTGGGGCTCAGAGGGTTGACTCCCACAAATGACAGTAGTTGAAGTAGGGTTGTGCTGCTTCTCAGCCGCCTGATCCAGCTGGCATGTAACAGCATGTCTAGGGCCATGTTTGAGTACACTCACCCCAACTTCTCAATGGAATTTTCTCCATTTTTTCATCCAGGTCTTCCCTATATAATTTAGAGGTCCTTCTCTGATCCATGGAACCCAGGAACTGCTGTCCAGTAGTTTTCTGCCTTTTCTCCACTTGCTCCGTGGTGGAGGAGTGAGTTCTGCCTATCCTATTCCACAGTTTTCCTGGAAGTCTCTATCCCAAGTGTCTCTTACAAGCTCTGCAGCTAATTCTAATATGCAGCTGGGGCTGAAGACACAGGAAAGAACCCTGAGTACTTGCTGGCACTAGGATTCCTTGAGGGTTCCTGGAGAGCTGGTGTCAAAGACTTTGCTTCTGGGCATCCCAGCTGCCCACTCCACTGGCCCCATGACCGTAGCATCCGGCCCCTCATTTATATTTTATTTGTGAAAATGTTTGTAGCTAAAAGTACAGAAAATAATAAAACAGATAACTGCGTCTTTGCTCTAGAGATTTAAGGTATGTTATCATATTATGTTCTTGTTTAGAACTACCTTTTTCCCTCTCAGAAATGAAGTATTGTAGACAGCCCTGAAATATCCTGCTACCAGTTCCCATCTCCTCCCTCTTTCCTTCCCTAGAGATACCCACAGTTAGGTGGGAATTTCCTTTGTCCCTGGCCTCACATTTCCTTGTGGCAGAACTCCTCATAGAGGAAACAACCTGTTCCTTTCTGCTCCTGCCCCCCACTCTTCAGAAACAGCGACTTACATAATTGGAGAGTTTGGAAGGAGAAATTGGGCTTATGATGCTCAACCCCTTTGAGTTCCTACTTTCTTTTGGAGCCTATTGGAAAACCCCATGATCTCCTCTGTTCCTGCCTCCCTGCCTGGGGTTAGGAGATGTCTGCAGTGGCCCAGCTCTGCCAGTGAAAAGTTGGGTACATCCACTGACCTCACAGTTGAAGGACTACTTTCTTTTCAGCTTATCTGGAATAAAGTGATATTTTAATCTTCACCTGAGCATTTACTGTGTTTAATTTTTAAATTTTAAACATGAGACAAAAATAAAAGGGTGTTATTAGCAGCTCCCTAATTCCTCTAATCTGTATCTGAAGACTAGGAACTTTGAAAAAAGAAATGAAAAACTGGCATTGGGGAAGAGTGATGTATCTGCAGTAGCCTTGTTTGGGTGGTTTCAAAAAAGCAGTCAATTGCACCCAGTTTTGGTTAGGAGTTGGTAACATGGACATATATCTCTTGGATGGGTCATGGAACACTGCAACATGAGATGAACAAGTCTCATTTGAATAGTAGATGCCTCTAGAATACTAGAAGCCTTGAAAACTCAATGTACGGGGGTATGTAAGGAAGACAAAAATGTCCAGGCAAGAAAGAAAAGAAAAGACAGTTGAAAATAGAATTATATGCTAATCAGTTAACAGTATCAATTCTTAGATAAGGAAATAGACATATTTAAGAAGCAAATGAACTGTTAGTAGCTCAGTCGAGCTTTCCAGAAAGTAAGAAAACTATATAAGGAAATAGAGTACTAGACTCATATGTGATTACTGAAAAAATGTTTGTATGCACACAAAGTGCACACAAAAATAAAAAAAGTCTGCTACTTTGAGGTACCATAGAACTTTGATATGAAGTACGATACTAAAGACCTGATAGATTCAAAAGCTGAGGAAATGCCAGGTTTGGGAATAGAGCACTTTGGTTTCTGGTTTCAGAGGCATGGATAGAAGCCTTAGTTCAGGCTCAATCTTAGAGGGATTCTTCAGCTGAATTTACAGTGACAAGGAGGGGAAAAGTGTGTCTGGGAGACTTGTTGGATGGGCCAAAGTGATTCTAGTGCAAGAGAAAGTGGCAGCAGCTACTGCGGCAAAAGACCATGTGCCTAGAGAGATCTCACTTTTGAGGTAGCACAAGGGTGCTGGGAACACAGAGACCTGAGAGGAAATAGGCATTAAGAGGTCTGGAATAAGCTGACTGGAACAGAAGTGCCTCAAAATGGGGAAATGGGGCAGCCACCAAATTTCCAAATTTTGTAGAAGTACCTCAATGTCTGAAATGCTGTTCCTGGAGACAGAAACTATACAAACATAAGTTTTCATGCCTCCATTGCAGACAACGTGGAATATTGTGTCTGAATTCAGTCTTAATTGATTTTTTGCTGTTGTTGCTTCAGAAGGCACCAGGAATTGAACCCAGGTCTCTGGCATGGCAGGCGAAAACTCTGCCTACTGAGCCAGCCACCATGACCTGCCCAGTCTTAATTGATTTTAAATGCACAAATAATTGATTCTGGAAAACTGGTATAGATTGATGGGCATCCTTGAGGAACAAACCCAATGTTTTATTTTCTGTATCTATCCTCCATTCTTCAGATATTACTAAGCTACTGCTTTGGGTTTTGGGAAGTAATCTCATAGGCCTAAGCTAAATAGGGGTTATGGAAATATGCTTTTTCACAGGGTAATTGTTCAAGGGGCTTGTTTTCTAAACTTTGTAACTGGTGCTGAGAAAAGTTGGAATCTTAATAAAAAAAAAATTATCAAATCCACCCAGCCCTTGAGGGACTCCTTTTTGGGTTTGTCTGCAAAGAATAAGAAACAAAGGCAGGATGACTTTTGGAAAACATTTTTTAATGTTAAAGATTAAGGGGTTTAATTAAAATTTCTTCCTTGGAATTTGATAATGAGAGAGTTTATATCAAAATTTGCCACATGATTATAGTGCTGATAATGTCGAATTGGAACATTTTTCTGCCATAATTTGAATTCATCAGGGTACCATCTTGTGAAATATGTTGGACAACATGGCTTAACATGATATAGAAGGAGAAAAAGAAAAACAGCTTTTTTTCATTAAACTTTTATTTTAAAAGTTTAGGACATATTGAAAAGTTGTGATTATAGTGAAGTATAGCGTTCCTATATACCCCACACCTAGTTTCTTTTATTATTAACATTTTACATTAGTCTGGTACCCATTTAATAAACCAATGTTGGCACCTTATCAGTTAATGAAGTTCCTATTATATTCAGATCCCCAGTATCTTTACTCTGTTCTAGGACCACATCCAAGACACCAAATTGCATTTCATTTTCATCCTCCCTTAAACTCCCTGGACTACATTTCTCAGACTATTTTCATTTTGTACTTTGTCCATTTCAAGGAGGACCAGTCACATATTTTGTAGAAAGTTGCTCAATTGGTTTTGTCTGATATTTTTCTTATTCTTAGATTGGAATTTGGTTGATTTTCATCATGTCACATCAACAATTGCATACATCGGCATGACTTATCATTCCTTGTTGGCTCTGATCACCTGGCTGAGGTGCTATATATCAGGTTTCTCCACTATAAAATTAGTCTTTACCTCCCTTTTTGTATTCTTTGGAAGGAATTCACTCTGCGCAACCCAGACTTAAAGGGTAGAGATTATTCTCTCTTTCAATGTTTAAGAGAACAGAGATTATTCTTTACCTCCTTGAGGGCAAAACGGCAACATAAATTACTTGGAATTCTTCTAAATGGGAGATTTGTCTCTTCTTATTTTATTTATAGCAATATGGACTCCTCGATATTTATATTTTGAGTCATAATCCAGTAATACTTCGTTTACTTTGTTAATCAAAAGTTTCAGCTTTGGCTGGAGCACTTCCACTGGTCCCTGTGTCCCTTTGATATATCCCCATTGTTGTGTTTCTTTTTGACCACTTCCTTATTTATTGACACTACAAGGTGCTCCAAGTCCATCTCAAATATTCCCTTTCCCAGCCCTAGAGACAGCTAATTTTCCAAAGATCCCTGACTACTCTGATTGGAGAATGGTATTAGAAACCAAGATCTGGGTGCTGGTTGTATCAGTTGCAACTGGTTTTGTTTTTTCTGAGCCATTTCAGCTGACAGAACAAGAAACTATATATGTGCCTATTAACACATGTGTATTCGTTTTCTAGGATCTCCAAAACAAATGTTCACAAATAGGGTGAGTTAACACAACAGAAATTTATTCTTAGTTCTGGAAGCCAATTTTTCATTTTACATTCTAGTTTATGCTCCATTTTGCATTAATTTTTGTCTAAGGTATAATATCTGTGTCTAAGTTGCGTGTGTTTTATTTTTGCATGTGGTTATCTAATTGCTCCAGTACCATTTGTTGAAAAGTTTATCTTTTCTCCATTGTCTACCTTTTTCCATTGACTTGCCTTTGTGCCTTTGTCAAAGATGGGTTGACTATGTTTGTATGGGTCTCTCTATTTCTGGGCTCTCTATCTTATTTCATTGTTCTACGTGTCCATTCTTTCAGCAACACCATACTTTTTTGATTACTGTAACTTTACAGTGTGGTTTTACATCGTATATTGTTAGTCTTCCAACTTTTTTCTTCTTCAGTATTGTGTTGATGTTACTAGGTCCTTTGACTCTCCATATACATTTTGGAATTAATTTGTATCTCTATTTCTATTCCTGTTTTTCTAGTTCTGGCTCTAGCTCTGTCTCATATATCTATAGCAAATCTCTCTATATGTGTATGTATATATCTATATCTATCTATCTATCTATCATCTATCTATCTATCTATCTATCTATCTATCTATCTATCTATCTATATCTATCTATCTATCTATCTATCTATCTATTTATCTATCTATCTATGATATCTATCTATCTATCTATCTATCTATCTATCTATCTATCTATTTATCTAATAGTTTTATCTAATAGTTTTCTGGAACTTTAATTGGAATAGTGTTGAATCTGTAGACTCACTTGGGAAGATGGTATCTTAACAATGTTGACTCTTCCAGTGTCTGAATGTGTAATAGATCTCTCCATTTATTTAGATCTTGTTCACCAGTGTTTTTTTCAGTTACTGTATAAAGATCCTGTCACATAGTGTTAGATTCATTCTTTTTTTAACTTTTTTATTGTATAGTATAACATATATACAAAGCAAAGAAATAAAAAGCAATAGTTTTCAAAGCACTCCTTTAAAATTCATTCTTAATTGTCCATCAATAAGGTAGACACAAGGAGCATCAGACACAAGGCTCTCACAACCACGGATTAAAAATAAATAAATAATAGAGGGAACAGATGTTAAAATAAATTTAGTAGATTGAAATGCTGAAGGGAAGGGGTAAGGGGTGTGGTATGTATGACTTTTTCTCCGTCTTCTTTTTACTGCTTTTTCTGAATTGATGCAGATATTCTAAGAAATGACCATGATGATGAACATATAACTATGTGATGATAGTGTGAGTAATTAATTATATAACAAGAATGGAATGATCATATGATAAGAATGTTTGTGTTTGTATGTGGTTATATATCATAAATAAAAAATAAATAAATAAATAAAAAGAAAGGGAGGGGCAAGGGGTATGGTATGTATGAATTTTTTTCTGTTGTCTTATTTCTTTTTCTGAATTAAAGAAAATGTTCTAAGAAATGATCATGATGATGAATATGCAACTATGTGATGATATTGTGAATTAATGATTATACATGTAGAACATAATGATCATATGTTAAGAATGTTTATGTTACTTTGTTGTCATATTTAAAAAATTTTTTTTAATTAATAAAAAATTTTTAAAAATTCATTCTTAAATACTTCATTTAACTTTTTATTTTTCCAATTTCAAATTCTGGTTATTCATTGCTAGTGTGTAAGGTAGCAATTGACTTTTGTAAATTGACTTAGTACCCTGTGACTTGAGGAACTCATTTATTAATTTTAGAAGTTTTTTAATTTAAAAATATTTGTTTTGGTTTTCTACATAGATATTCATGTTTTCTGTGAATAAAGTCAGTTTTATTTCTCCCTTTCCAGTATATCTTTTTTTTTGGTACTTATATAATGATGTTGAATAGGGTAGTGAGAAAATACATCCTTGCTTTCTCTCTGATTTCAGAGGAAAACATTTTAAACATTAAGTATGATGTTAGCTGTAGGTTTTTGTACTCATTAGGTTAAGGGAGTGTGCTGGTTTGAAAGGAAGTATGCCCCCTAAGAAAAGCCATGTTTTAATATAAATCTCATTTCTTAAAGGTAAAATAATCCCTATTCAATACTGTAGATTTAAAACTGTAATGAGATCATCTCCCTGGTTGATGTGATTTAGTTAAGAATGGTTGTTAAACTGGATTAGGGATGACATGTCTCCACCCATTTGAGTGGGTCTTGATTAGTTTCTGAAGTCCTATAAAAGAGGAAACATTTTGGAGAATGAGAGATTTGGAGAGATTCAGAGAGAGCAACACTACAAAGCAGAGAGTCCACCAGTCAGTGACTTTTGGAGATGAAGAAGGAAGACGCCTCCCGGGGAGCTTCATGAAATAGGAAGCCAGGAGAGAAAGCTAGCAGATGACGCCGTGTTCGCCATGTGCCCTTCCAGCTGAGAGAGAAGCCCTGACTATGTTCGCTGTGTGCCTTCTCATTTGAGAGAGAAACCCTGAACTTCATTGGCCTTCTTGAACCAAGGTATCTTTCCCTGGATGCCTTTGATTGGACATATCTATAGACTTGTTTTAATTGGGACATTTTCTCAGCCTTAGAACTGTAAACTAGCAACTTATTAAATTCCCCTTTTAAAAAGCCACTCCATTTCTGGTATATTGCATTCTGGCAGCTAGCAAACTAGAACAGGGAGTTCCCCCTTTTTCCCTTGCTTTGGGGACTTTTAGAGCCATAAATGGGTGTTGAATTTTGCCGAATGCATTCTTTATATATATATATATATATATATATATTTTTTTTTACATAGGCACCCAGAACCGAATCCGGGTCCTCTGGCATGGGAGGCAAGCATTCTTGCCTGCTGAGCCACCATGGCCCTCTTCATATATTGATATGACCATATGGTTTTTTTGATTCAGTCCAGTCTGTTAATGTGAGGAATGATATTGATTTCTGAATGTTGAGTAGTATCCATGATCTTTTTCTGCCCACGTCAATGAAGAATAGAATGGTTGGTCAGAATGGTGAATTTAGGGAAAAAAACTGGGCATGAATTTAGGAGAAAGAACTAAGTCTTTCTCTAAGCTAATTGACCTGGTGAAAGCAACCTTTTCTGCTCCTCCATGCTCTCTGTTCACAAGGGATTGCCTCTAATGGAGAGTCTTGGAATTGCCCAGTTGGGCAAGTTACTGGGTAAGTTGCTGAGTTAGAACCCTAGCTTAACTTGGGAGTGAAGTATCAGCTACCAATTTGGTAAACTGAATAAAGAGTTTTACTTTAGAATTAAGGCTAAATTGACTTGCTAAGACTTTCTTATTTCATTTAGATGGTGAGGATTTCTGTTTGAATAGCAAATGTCTTTGACGGGCTGCTTCTAAAATTTCACCATCATATACACTATTTCTTATAGGTTTCAAATAGAAAGTTTTCGTCAGATTAAAGAGTTTTCATCATGAATGGATGCTGAATTTTATTAGAACTTTTTCTATATCTATTGAGGTGATCGCAGGATTAATGTTCTTTAATCTATAAATATGACTTATAAATATAAGTCATATTTATAGATATTCTGATATTAAACCTATCATACATCCCTGGCATAATTACGACTTGGTAATGAGGTATTATTATTTTACATTGTAAGATTAGATTTACTTATATTTTCAATATGCTTTTTCAGAGAATGATTTAAAATTTCCCTGCTCTTATTTTCCTGGCTTGATTTGGGTATCAAGATTATGTTAGCCTTGTAGCATAAAAGGGGCTTGTGAGCATTCCCACTTTTTTACATACCTCTGACCACTTTGTATAATATTGTAATTAACTTTTCTTTTACTGTCATAGAATCTACCTCTGTTCTAGTTTGCTAGCTGCTGGAATGCAATATATCAGAAATGGAACAGCTTTTAGAAAGGGGAATTTAATAAGTTGCTAGTTTGCAGTTCTAAGGCTGAGAAAATGTCCCAATTAACATAAGTCTATAGAAATATCCAATCTAAGGCATCCAGGGAAAAGATACCTGGGTTCAAGAAGATCGAGGAAGTTCAGAGTTTCTCTCTCAAGTGAGAAGGCATATGGCGAACACAGTCAGGGCTTCTCTCTCATCTGGAAAGGCACGTGGCAAACACGACATCATTTGCTAGTTTTCTCTCTTGGCTTTCTTTCATGAAGCTCCCTGGGAGGCGTTTTCCTTCTTCATTTCCAAAGGTTGCTGGCTGGTGCACTCTCTGCTTCTCATGGCTATGTCATTCTCTGTTCTCTCAGAATCTCCTTTTCTCCGAAAAGTTTCATCTTTTATAAGATTCCAATAAACTAATCAAGACCCACCTAAAAGGGGTGGAGACATGTCTCTACCTAATCCAGTTTAACAACCATTCTTGACTGAGTCATATCTCCAGGGAGATGATCTAATTAAAGTTTCAAACATTCAATGCTGAATAGGGATTAGAAGAAACCGGTGCTCCCACAAGGCTGATTAGGATTAAAACATGGCTTTTCTAGGGAACATAAACCTTTTCAAACCAGCATAACCTCTCAAGGTATAGTGGTTTAATTTATATAATTTCCATATGTAGGTTTAAAATTACTTCTAACTTTTTTTATTAATTAAAAAAAGAATTAACAAAACAATTAGAAATCATTCCATTCTACATGTACAATCAGTAATTCTTAATAACATCACATAGTTGCATATTCATCATTTCTTAGTACATTTGCATCGATTTAGAAAAAGAAATAAAAAGACAACAGAATAAGAATTAAAACAATAATAGAAAGAAAAAAAAACAAAAACCTATACCTCACATGCAGCTTCATTCAGTGTTTTAACATAATTGCATTACAATTGGGTCGTATTGTGCTGTCCATTTCTGAGTTTTTATATCCAGTCCCGTTGTACAGTCTGTATCCCTTCAGCTCCAATTACCCCTTCTCTTTTTTTTTTTTTTAATTAACGGAAAAAAACAAATTAACCCAACATTTAGAAATCATACCATTCTACATATGCAATCAGTAATTCTTAACATCCTCACATAGATGCATGATCATCGTTTCTTAGTACATTTGCATCGGTTTAGAAGAACTAGCAACATAACCGAAAAAGATATAGAATGTTAATATAGAGAAAAAAAATAAAAGTAATAATAGTAAAATCAAAACAAAACAAAACAAAACAAAACAAAAACCTATAGCTCAGATGCAGCTTCATTCAGTGTTTTAACATGATTACTTTACAATTAGGTATTATTGTGCTGTCCATTTTTGAGTTTTTGTATCTAGTCCTGTTACACCATCTGTATCCCTTCAACTCCAATTGCCCATTATCTTACCCTGTTTCTACCTCCTGCTGGACTCTGCTACCAATGACATATTCCAAATTTATTCTCGAATGTCTGTTCACATCAGTGGGACCATACAGTATTTGTCCTTTAGTTTTTGGCTAGACTCACTCAGCATAATGTTCTCTAGGTCCATCCATGTTATTACATGCTTCATAAGTTTATCCTGTCTTAAACCTGCATAGTATTCCATCGTATGTATATACCACAGTTTGTTTAGCCACTCTTCTGTTGATGGACATTTTGGCTGTTTCCATCTCTTTGCAATTGTAAATAATGCTGCTATAAACATTGGTGTGCAAATGTCCGTTTGTGTCTTTGCCCTTAAGTCCTTTGAGTAGATACCCAGCAATGGTATTGCTGGGTCGTATGGCAATTCTATATTCAGCTTTTTGAGGAACCTCCAAACTGCCTTCCACAGTGGTTGCACCATTTGACATTCCCACCAACAGTGGATAAGTGTGCCTCTTTCTCCGCATCCTCTCCAGCACTTCTCATTTTTTGTTTTGTTGATAATGGCCATTCTGGTGGGTGTGAGATGATATCTCATTGTGGTTTTGATTTGCATTTCTCTAATGACCAGGGACATTGAGCATCTCTTCATGTGCCTTTTGGCCATTTGTATTTCCTCTTCTGAGAGGTGTCTGTTCAAGTCTTTTTCCCATTTTGTAATTGGGTTGGCTGTCTTTTTGTTGTTGAGTTGAACAATCTCTTTATAAATTCTGGATACTAGATCTTTATCTGGTATATCATTTCCAAATATTGTCTCCCATTGCGTAGGCTGTCTTTCTACTTTCTTGATGAAGTTTTTTGATGCACAAAAGTGTTTAATTTTGAGGAGCTCCCATTTATTTATTTCCTTCTTCAGTGTTCTTGCTTTAGGTTTAAGGTCCATAAAACCACCTCCAGTTGTAAGATCCATAAGATACCTCCCAACATTTTCCTCTATCTGTTTTATGGTCTTAGACCTAATGTTTAGATCTTTGATCCATTTTGAGTTAACTTTTGTATAGGGTGTGAGAGATGGGTCTTCTTTCATTCTTTTGCATATGGATATCCAGTTCTCTAGGCACCATTTATTGAAGAGACTGTTCTGTCCCAGGTGAGTTGGCTTGACTGCCTTATCAAAGATCAAATGTCCATAGATGAGAGGGTCTATATCTGAGCACTCTATTCAATTCCATTGGTCGATATATCTATCTTTATGCCAATACCATGCTGTTTTGACCACTGTGGCTTCAGAATATGCCTTAAAGTCAGGCAGCGCGAGACCTCCAGCTTCGTTTTTTTTCCTCAAGAGGTTTTCAGCAATTCAGGGCACCCTGCCCTTCCAGATAAATTTGCTTATTGGTTTTTCTATTTCTGAAAAATACGTTGTTGGGATTTTGATTGGTATTGCATTGAATCTGTAAATCAATTTAGGTAGGATTGACATCTTGACTATATTTAGTCTTCCAATCCATGAACACGGTATGCCCTTCCATCTATTTAGGTCTTCTGTGATTTCTTTTAACAGTTTTTTGTAGTTTTCTTTATATAGGTTTTTTGTCTCTTTAGTTAAATTTATTCCTAGGTATTTTATTCTTTTAGTTGCAATTGTAAATGGGATTCGTTTCTTGATTTCCCCCTCAGCTTGTTCATTACTAGTGTATAGAAATGCTACAGATTTTTGAATGTTGATCTTGTAACCTGCTACTTTGCTGTACTCATTTATTAGCTCTAGTATTTTTGTTGTAGATTTTTCCGGGTTTTCGACGTATAGTATCATATCATCTGCAAACAGTGATAGTTTTACTTCTTCCTTTCCAATTTTGATGCCTTGTATTTCTTTTTCTTGTCTAATTGCTCTGGCTAGAACCTCCAACACAATGTTGAATAATAGTGGTGATAGTGGGCATCCTTGTCTTGTTCCTGATCTTAGGGGGAAAGTTTTCAATTTTTCCCCATTGAGGATGATATTAGCTGTGGGTTTTTCATATATTCCCTCTATCATTTTAAGGAAGTTCCCTTGTATTCCTATCTTTTGAAGTGTTTTCAGCAGGAAAGGATGTTGAATCTTGTCGAATGCCTTCTCTGCATCAATTGAGATGATCATGTGATTTTTCTGCTTTGATTTGTTGATATGGTGTATTCTATTAATTGATTTTCTTATGTTGAACCATCCTTGCATACCTGGGATGTATCCTACTTGGTCATGATGTATAATTCTTTTAATGTGTTGTTGGATACGATTTGCTAGAATTTTATTGAGGATTTTTGCATCTGTATTCATTAGAGAGATTGGTCTGTAGTTTTCTTTTTTTGTAATATCTTTGCCTGGTTTTGGTATGAGGGTGATGTTGGCTTCATAGAATGAATTAGGCAGTTTTCCCTCCACTTCGATTTTTTTGAAGAGTTTGAGGAGAATTGGTACTAATTCTTTCTGGAACGTTTGGTAGAATTCACATGTGAAGCCATCTGGTCCTGGACTTTTCTTTTTAGGAAGCTTTTGAATGACTAATTCAATTTCTTTACTTGTGATTGGTTTGTTGAGGTCATCTATGTCTTCTTGAGTCAAAGTTGGTTGTTCACGTCTTTCCAGGAACCCGTCCATTTCATCTAAATTGTTGTATTTATTAGCGTAAAGTTGTTCATAGTATCCTGTTATTACCTCCTTTATTTCTGTGAGGTCAGTAGTTATGTCTCCTCTTCCATTTCTGATCTTATTTATTTGCATCCTCTCTCTTCTTCTTTTTGTCAATCTTGATAGGGGCCCATCAATCTTATTGATTTTCTCATAGAACCAACTTCTGGTCTTATTGATTTTCTCTACTGTTTTCATATTTTCAATTTCATTTATTTCTGCTCTGATCTTTGTTATTTCTTTCCTTTTGCTTGCTTTGGGATTAGTTTGCTGTTCTTTCTCCAGTTCTTCCAAGTGAACAGTTAATTCCTGCATTTTTGCCTTTTCTTCTTTACTGATATAGGCATTTAGGGCAATAAATTTCCCTCTTAGCACTGCCTTTGCTGCATCCCATAAGTTTTGATATGTTGTGTTTTCATTTTCATTTGCCTCGAGGTATTTACTAATTTCTCTTGCAATTTCTTCTTTGACCCACTCGTTGTTTAAGAGTGTGTTGTTGAGCCTCCACATATTTGTGAATTTTCTGGCATTCCGCCTATTATTGATTTCCAACTTCATTCCTTTATGATCCGAGAAAGTGTTGTGTATGATTTAAATCTTTTTAAATTTGTTAAGACTTGCTTTGTGACCCAGCATATGGTCTATCTTTGAGAATGATCCATGAGCACTTGAGAAAAAGGTGTATCCTGCTGTTGTGGGATTTAGTGTCCTATAAATTTCTGTTAAGTCTAGCTCCTTTATAGTAATATTCAGATTCTCTATTTCTTTATTGATCCTCTGTCTAGATGTTCTGTCCATTGATGAGAGTGGGGAATTGAAGTCTCCAACTATTATGGTATTTGTGTCTATTTCCCTTTTCAGTGTTTGCAGTGTATTCCTCACGTATTTTGGGGCATTCTGGTTCGGTGCGTAAATATTTATGATTGTTATGTCTTCTTGTTTAATTGTTCCTTTTATTAGTATATAGTGTCCTTCTTTGTCTCTTTTAACTGTTTTACATTTGAAGTCTAACTTGTTGGATATTAGTATAGCCACTCCTGCTATTTTCTGGTTGTTATATGCATGAAATATCTTTTCCCAACCTTTCACTTTCAACCTATGTTTATCTTTGGGTCTAAGATGTGTTTCCTGTAGACAGCATATAGAAGGATCCTGTTTTTTAATCCATTCTGCCAGTCTATGTCTTTTGATTGGGGAATTCAGTCCATTAACATTTAGTGTTATTACTGTTTGGATAATATTTTCCTCTACCATTTTGCCTTTTGTATTATATATATCATATCTGACTTTCCTTCTTTCTACACTCTTCTCCATACCTCTCTCTTCTGTCTTTTTGGTTCTGACTCTAGTGCTCCCTTTAGTATTTCTTGCAGAGCTGGTCTCTTGGTCACAAATTCTCTCAGTGACTTTTTGTTTGAGAATGTTTTAATTTCTCCCTCATTTTTGAAGGACAATTTTGCTGGATATGGGAGTCTTGGTTGGCAGTTTTTCTCTTTTAGTAATTTAAATATATCATCCCACTGTCTTCTAGCCTCCATGGTTTCTGCTGAGAAATCTACACATAGCCTTATTGGGTTTCCCTTGTATGTGATGGATTGTTTTTCTCTCGCTGCTTTCAAGATCCTCTCTTTCTCTTTGACCTCTGACATTCTAACTAGTAAGTGTCTTGGAGAACACCTATTTGGATCTAATCTCTTTGGGGTGCGCTGCACTTCTTGGATCTGTAATTTTAGGTCTTTCATAAGAGTTGGGAAATTTTCAGTGAAAATTTCTTCCATTAGTTTTTCTCCTCCTTTTCCCTTCTCTTCTCATTCTGGGACACCCACAACACATATATTTGTGCGCTTCATATTGTCTTTGAGTTCCCTGATACCCTGTTCAAATTTTTCCATTCTTTTCCTGATAGTTTCTGTTTGTTTTTGGAATTCAGATGTTCCATCCTCCAAATCACTAATTCTATCCTCTGTCGCTTTGAATCTATCATTGTAGGTATCCATTGTTTTTTCTATCTTTTCTACTTTGTCCTTCACTTCTATAAGTTCTGTGATTTGTTTTTTCAGTTTTTCTATTTCTTCTTTATGTTCAGCCCATGTCTTCTTCATGTCCTCCCTCAATTTATCGATTTCATTTTTGAAGAGGTTTTCCATTTCTGTTCGTATATTCAGCATTAGTTGTCTCAGCTCCTGTATCTCATTTGAACTATTGGTTTGTTCCTTTGACTGGGCCATGTTTTCAATTATTTGAGCATGATCCGTTATCTTCTGTTGGCGTCTGCGCATTTAGACAGATTTCCCTGGGTATTGGATCCAAAAGTTTGGAAGATTTTTCTGTGAAATCTCTGGGTTCTGTTTTTCTTATCCTGCCCAGTAGGTGGCACTCGTGGCACACGTTTGTCTGCGGGTCCCACCAGTAAAAGGTGCTGTGGGACGTTTAACTTTGGAAAACTCTCGCCGTCCGGGAGGTTCGCTAGCCGAAGCGGCTTGGAAGAGTGCGAGCCGGCCCGGGGTCCGAACGTGGGGAGGGTTGCTGGCCGCCGCAGCCCGGGAAAGCGCCCATCTGAATTTCCTAGTCGGCCCAGGGCGACAAGCCTGACGGGAGGGCGCCAGTGGCAGCGGCCCGCCCAGAAGAGTGCACGTTCCCGGGGAGTCACGGGTTTGGAAGGGGCCTCCCCCCCCATTGCCATTCTCTGCAGACTGGGGATTTCCGATCCAATTCTCTCAGTTGGTCCGGGGGGCCGCGTGTGGTGTGGGCGCCAGTCGCTGCGGTTTCAGGGGACCGCCTCTCCAATTCTCCCAGCCGGCCCGGGAAGGGGGAAGGGAGTGACTCCGGCCGCTTGCCGCCCCGCCCGGTGAAGCCCGCGCGCCTCGGTGATCTCACCCGAGCGGCTTCTCTCAGCCAGCCAGCCGTTCCAGGATGGGGTACGCTGTCTTTTTTTTCTCTGTTGTGGCTTTGGGAGCTGTTCTGTATCGTTTCTACTCCCCTAGTAGCTGTCCTGGAGAAGAAACTAAGATCCGCGCGTCTTACTAAGCCGCCATCTTCTCCGGAACAAATGAAAAGTTTTGATACAGATGAATCATGTCTGGCCACTTTCATAATAAAAATTCTTGCTTCCTGTTGTTGGCCATAGCTCCGAACCCAGGGCAGTGAGGAACCCTAGCCTCGCCCCAGACACACCATCCCGGGAACTACTTCTGACTTTTAATATGTTTAATGTTCACTTTGAATAACAAGTGTACTTTATTCCCTTTTATTTTGATTATTAACATATCTGATTTTAGTTACCTGTGTATAATGCTTCAAATGTCTTTTTCACGTTTTTTGCAATTCCTTTTTCATTCCTTGATGGATGTAAAGACCTGTGAATTTCCCTGTGGGTTACACAATTGCAGACTGTTACTAACCAGACCATGAAACTTGTAATAAATACCAAGTAGAGTGCTATAAAGATACAGTTCCAAGAAAAAAGGTACATTTTCTCCAGTTCTCCTATTGAATGTGGTTGAGAAGGACATGGGCAAAGGACATCTTAGAGAACAGAACTGGGAGTGGATGAACTCACTGGCCAAAGAATCCATCACCCTATTTGAACTGCGCTCCCTTACTATTCCTGAAGAGTGTTAACCGGATGAGAATTTTGCTTGACTTCTTTTGGGGAAAAGCTGAATGCACAGCTTGTAGCTGTGATCATTGCTGAAAATATGTCTCAGAAGAAAAAGAACTTCTGCATTAGATATACAAAGAGGTCAAGTGTAGCATGTACTTATTGATTGCCTTCCCAGAATCCGTTTTCCATTTTCCTCTTCCCACCTCTCTGATTGTAATTGAGGATCCATGCGGTTCTGAGAGGTTGATTTTACTCTTGTCTCCAGCATTCTCTGGCTTTAGTCTCAGCCAACCAGTGCCTTTGATCTCCCAATCGCAATGCAATGAGGTTCAATATGGGGACATGATCTAATGTGGTCCGTTCCGGAATGATTCTCAGTAGTGTCGTTTTGAAAACTAGCAAAAACACTATGTGGCTGTAGCCTTGATGAAGACAATTTTGCTACCTTGAGGAAAGTCAGCCTGAAGATGAAGCCAGCACCCTGTAGTGGGTCCAGCCAACACAATACCCAAGAATTGAGGGCAGAATCTCCATGACGTCATGACGTCATGGGTTCGATCTCGCTTAAAGTTTTCCCTGTCTCTGTACTTTTAGATATATGAAACCAAAAATATGCTTATTTTTAATGCAGATTGGTTCTTTTTTCAATTGTGTTAACTGAAAACTTCGTGAAAGAGGATGAAAACATCATCTTTGTATTTATCAATTTTCTTTGTGTAAATATATCCATAGAATGAATTCCTAGCAGAAGAATTCCCAAGTCTAAATTTCCCAATTAAAGCCCACACAAACCTTTATCACATGAAATACTACATAAGGTAGAAACATATCTTTCATATCAGTATTTATAAGTTTAAGAGATGCATATCAATGGGAAAGAAAATCTCAGATTAGATCTCAAAATAAAATCTGATAACACCGTATATATAACACGGTAAACTGAAACAGTTCAGGAAAGTTAAAAGTAAAAGAATGTTTCAAGGCATGCAAAGTAAATGCTGGCACAGAAGAAGCCAGGGTCATAATATTAATGACAGATTCTATCTTGACTGAAAGTATCATCCGTGATTCGCTTCTTCTATGCAGGGAGAAGGACGATTTTCCTTCCCAAGGCTTCTCGTTGCTTTTAAAGCGAAAAGTTGACTTCAAAGGGACAAAGTAGAACACAAGATCTGATTTCTATCTTGTCTTCAGCTTCATAACACTTGCACTTCCTCTCACTTTCTATGCACAGCTATAGTGATTCTTTCAGTTCCTTAAGGGAACCTTGCCCTCCGAGTTTGCAGAAGCACAAGTGTTTACTGGACCCTGAAGCCATGAATAGCTTTCTCCCTTTCACATGATTAATTCTGACTTATGTGTGTGTGTGTGTGTGTGTGTGTGTGTGTGTGTGTGCGTGTGTTCTCTTCTTTAGGGAAATCTTCCATGGCCCATACTAAATTAAGTCCCTCTGTTATATATTTCCATAACCCTGATCTTCTTAATTCTGTTTCTGGTCATTCTTCGCTCAACATCTGTCTTCTCCGCTTGAGGATAATCTGAACCACTAAGCTTGGGCATCCATCACCATGTTTGGTGCATGGAAAGAACTGCACGGATGCTGGTTAATTGATTTGACCTCATCTGGCTCTGAACCACCTGAGCAGTGGCCCCAGGAAGTGTCCACATTTGTATTTGTTGAAATTTACCCTAATGTAGTTTATATTCTCTATCAGCATTTTCTTATCTTTCCTTTTTTTTTCATGCTGTATGGCAGGATCACATTTCATTATTTTTCCATGTGAGTATTCCATTATTTCAGCACCATTTGTTGAATTTCATTTGTTTGTTTTTTTTTTTTTTCTCGAAAGTGCATGGACCAGGAATCGAACCCAGGTCTCCCACATGGCAGGTGAGAATTCTACCATTGAACTATCCCTGCACCCCCTGTTTTCTTATCTTTTTCATTCGAGGGTCATTTAGAAGGAGTACACTTGTTTTAAAATCTGACTCTGAACTTGGTGGCCTGGAGTATTTGAGAATCTCCATGACACCTATTAGATCTAGAGCTCATTTGTTTTCCCAAGTCCCTTACACATTTACCTGCCTGAATCATTTCAGGAGGAATCTAGGCCACTTGCGGAAGTTTAAATGAAACTTTAAAACATTTAATCAGTCACTGCCATTAGCTGCTTATTTATGTGACTTCCCAGAATTTTTCCCCCAATTCCAGCTTGTGCTTTTAAGCATGCAAACTGTGTTAGGCAGAATAATGGCCCTCCCAAAGGTGTTCATTTCCCAAACCTCAGAACTTATAATTATTGTTACTTTACAAGACAAAGGGGACTGTACAGATGTGCTTAGGGATTTCGAATTGGGAAGATTTTCCTGGGTTATCCAGTTGGGTCCAATGTAAACAAAAGGGAAAGGGAAAGGCACAAGAGTGGGTGTCAAGAAGGAGACATGGCAATGAAAGCAGATGACAGAGAGAGAGAGAAAGAGACAGATTTAAGATGCTATTCACTGGGTTTGAGAATGGAGGAAAGGGCCTCAAGCTAAAGAATGCAGATGGCCTCTAAAAGCTGGGAAGGGAAAGGAAACACATTTTCTCTAGGGCCTTCAGAAGCAATATAGACTTTAGGGCTTTCTGTGACTTTAAGACTTCTAACCTCCAGAAATGCAAGATAATAAATCTGTGTAGTTTTGAGCCACCAAGTGTATTATACACCAGCAATAAGAAACTAATCCACAAACCCTATCTCATCCTTGCCTGACTTCTTATTCTGCAGATACTGTCATAGCGGTGGTATTTGGAAGTTACAGCCAAACACCTCCCAAATGGAAGTTAATCATTCCATCCAGAAATAAAATTTTAAACAATGAAAATGTAGTGGTTCACACTCTATGTCTTCATATAATATAAGAAATTATCTGCACATGAGTTATAGAATTATCTTGGGATCTTTCTAAATTGAATAAACCACATCAATTTTATATCATTCTGATTAGACAGAATGCGATGGCATGACAGAGGTGATCTGCAAACACTTATTCATGCAAACAGTTATGAATGAGATAATGTCACTATGTTCAACAATATCCAGTCTTGGCTGGCTGGTACTAAAAGATATATTTCTCATAATCAACTAAGAAGTTAGAATTCTGGTTTACATACTCATTTCACTTGTGTTAGATGTTGTCTTAAAGACTAACTAACTTAAAATGCTACTGAAATTATATTTATAAATTCATACATTTACTTATAAAAAGTAAATGACAAGACCATGTAGTGTGGTGAACTTAACAAGGCAATGCCAATCTTGCTTGCCTTTGACGATGGACAACAAACATTCTTCCTTCCTGCCATGAGTTTACAGATGCCTGCCCACCACTGATTGCTGCAGCTGTGGCCCTGAGATCAAAGTTATATCAAAATATCTTTCTGTCTAGCCACCTTTCAGGCCTGTGGGCTCACTGCCACCAAGCTGGAGCTATTTTTACCTTCTTATCACCTATGTAGGTTCTTGGGTGCAAACTTGAGTTTATTGATGAATCTGTTCTCCATGTTCTCCAATTGATGGAAATACCCAAATAGCTGAAAAAAACTGACCTTGCTAGTTGGTGATTACAATTCAGGAAGTCCCAAAGGCCACTCTCAATTACATTTATTTGCTAGAAGGACTCACAGTACTCAGAAAGCTATTATACTTGTGAGTATGGCTTATTACAGTGAAAGGATACAGATTAAAATCAGAAGAGGCAAAAGGCACATAGGGAAGAGTCCAGGAGAGAGCATGCATGGAGCTTCCAGTTGTCTTCTCCTTGTGGAGTTGTTGCTTATTTCTCCCAGAAACAATATGTGACAATATACACAGGGTACTGGCAACCAGGGATATTCGCCTGATCCTTGGTGTCTTGAGTTTTTATTGCAGATTGGTCATTTAGACATGGCTGACTGCCTGTGTGGCTGGACTCAGTCTCCAGATTTTTCCAAGGTTGAGCTGATACCATATGACCCAAGGTGCCCACCATAAACCACACTGTTAACACAGACTATCTGACAGAGCCCAAAGCTCCCAGATAAACAAAGAGTCTTACCAAGCAGGAAATTCCATGGGCATAGAGGTTACCTCCTAGGAGCTGGAGGCAAAGTAAAAAACCTAACTTTGTGCAAAGTTAATCCTTTACTGCACAGGGACCTTCTTGCTAAGAGACTGAGTCATACCTGTCTTACCTTTGGCTTGAAAACCCTACCCTGGCATCTCTGTTCTAAGCTCAATCTTTTCTCCTGAGAGTCTATATGGTTATCTCTCATCTCCAGTTAACTTCGCTCACTTTGAGAATTCAGATGCCTGCCTTGGTTTTGTGGTCAAGTGTAAGTTTTTCAGCAACTCTTGGCCATAAATCACTCATACACTAGCATGATTCCCCCAATTCTGATTTTCCCAACAGTCCCTTTCACACCTTTTGAAGTCCTCCAGCAATCCCTCAAGTTTTACCCAGATGTAGAATATTCTTCTGCTTTCAGCCATCTTGTAATTATGAATGGAGCATGAATTCCAGAGAGCCTTTACTTTGCCATATATTCCAGCATCTTCAGTTCATACCAAAAAAATTCTTATGTCTTCAAAGCCACAATTTTGCCGTAAAGCTGGACCTGAAGGCTCTGGTTTAATTTTCTACAACTTATAAACCACTGGAGCCTGCCATCTTGGCAAAAATTTGGAGTCATGTGTCCTCAATGGCTTAAGTCTTGTTTTCCTGTCTTTGTTCAGAGCTCCCTCTGCAATTCCTTTGTTTCTGCTAATAGACATTCTCTGCTAGTGATTTCAAAGCCTTCCTGATAATTTGCCCTAGCATCATACTCAAATTTCCAGTAGACCCAATCTTTGCAAGTAAATCTAGGTAAGGCCCTAAACCAGCCATGGAGCTCTTTTTCTCTTCCTAAAAGGACCCTACTCTCTAAGTAGATTGGATTTCCACATAGTTAGGTAAGTACTAATATTCAGTCTGCAATTTCTTAAAGATACTTTCTTGTGCTTGCTTTATTGAATGAACATACATAATGTATAATAAGGCTGATCCTGCATTAAATATTTCTAGCTAATAATTGCATATTCCTTCCACAATTATGATTCTGGTGTCAGAATAGCTACCATCTCTCTATGCATGGAAGTGTTTATCAGTTTTTGAGAAATTGATTCTTATCCCTTGGTTCCATGTACCCAGTAGGTATGGGGTCTGGGTGAGGATGCACTTCTGGCTAGTTATAAATTGAAAGTTTAATTGGAAGTGCCAGTAATATTGCCATGCAGATCCTAAATTCCAGAAAGGAGCCAGGGTCAGTTTGAAAGGATTATGTACCCTAGAAAAGCCATGTTTTAATCCTGATCCATCTCGTGGAGGCAGCCGTTTCTTTTAATCCCTATTTGTGTGTTCTAGGTTGGAAACTTGATTAGATTATCTCCACAGAAATATAACTCACCCAGTTATGGTTGTTAACCTTTGATTAACCTTTGATTAGAGGAGCATGTGACTCCACCCATTCCAGTTGGGTCTTGATTAGTTCACTGGAATCCTTTGAAAGAGGAAACATTTAGGAGAAAGGTTGAAAACCATGAGAACCACAAGAGTCCACGTATCCAGAGAACTTTGGAGGTGAAGAAGGAAAATGCCCCTGGGGGAGCTTCAAGAAACAAGAAACCTAGAGAGAAAGCTAGCAGATGTCATCATGTTCACCATGTACCTTTCCAGTTGAGAGAAAAACCCTGAATGTCATTGGTCTTTCTTGAGTGAAGGTAACCCCTTGTCGGTGCCTTAGTTTGGACATTTTTATAGACTTGCTTTAATTGGGACATTTTCATGGCCTTAGAACTGTAAACTTACAACTTAATAAATTCCCCCTTTAAAAAAAAACATTCTCTTTCTGGTATATCACATTCCAGCAACTTGCAAACTAGAACAGAGCCCTTCAAACGTAAGCTGAGCACAGCTAATCCTTCTTGCCCCTTCTTGTGTGAAATGAAGAATACAAATAGTCTCACCATCAAAGCCTTGAAAAATCATGCAAATCTTTAATTAAGCCTCTTGTAGAGTCAGTAAAATAAGGAGGTTTCTATTGGAGACAGAGAAAAACTTCCTAAATGCCCTCTCTAGACAGTTCTCTCACTCATATCCCATTTATCCATGCCAGCTCTTTCCCCACTGTTTCTTCCCTGTGCTTCACACATCTCTCTCTGTTACCACTTCTTTATCTACTTTCTCAAAGACACCTTCATGCATTTACATGTGTCAGTCAATTTGACACTTTCGTGCAACATTTTTTTCATCAGGTCTACTCATAAGACCGTGGTCAAATATTGGTCTTCCTTAAAGGATTCTCCCATTGTAAAAGTATGTGCACACTGGGAAGGAGTTGGGGTGGAGGTCTGCAGTAGGAGGAAAATTTATGGATACATACGCTTTAATCTCATTTATCTAACTTAGATCCATAGAATTCCTCGATAATTGTTAACCAATCTGTAAATAACACTTTGTGTGCCAGTTTTACCCCTTAACATGATAGCATTGAAATTTTACCACATTTGTATTAACTTTCCATTAATATCATTTTTAACTTTTATATCAGTGCAATATTCCTTTGGGTCTAAAATAACTTAACATTATTAAATAATCTTCATTTTTTTCTACATTTGTGGCGAACTATCTTTATAGGATAAATGGTGAGCCTTTCCCCCCTTTGCATTTGGAAACATAAAAAAATAATGTTTACTGACATAGAGATCAAAGTTTCCCCAATTAAGATTGCAATTCAGACATGAAAATCATCTAAATTCTTTACTTTGGTTCTGAGAAATAAAAGATAGAAAATTAAGATAGAAAAGGAAAGAAACTAAGCCATTCTTAAGCAAAGGGATGGGTAAAGGAGCTAGAGACAGGTCATAAAAACTCTTCTCTGGCTTAATGAATGAGAAACACTGACAAATAGGTGAAAATAGACAATATCCAGGAATTCTGGTTCCTTCGTAGGGCAATTAGGCTGGCATTTTTCTAGGCAATAGTAAATTGATACCAGGCTGAAGAATCACCAAGAAAGGATTATAGGCTATGGTATTTAATGCTACTATTTTACACTAGATAGTGCAAAAAGAAAAAAAAATGTTAATGTGATACCTCGTGTATTTCTGCCTTGTTTTTTTGTTCTTGTTCCAAATTCAAATAATTTTCCCTATCACTGTTATTCTTTCCAAAATAGAAGACCTTTTTTTTTATGGATGAAGATGTATCTGAAAACAGATCTGCCTCAGCCCCTATCTGCTCTCGCACTTGGCAATATTTACACCACTTTTTTTTCCCATTCTCTTAAATTTTTTTTTATTTAAGAAAACAAACAATACACTTAGAACCACCAAAAATAGATACCTTAGTTAGCTTAACCATAGGCATATGTAAATAATGTATCCATATTATCATTGTAAAGCCTGTGTTTGCACAGGATGTTTCATAAACTAATTTAACATTGAGGTAACAAGGAAAAAAACTATATATTCAGATAGCAAAGTTCTTAAATTCTAAGTAAGAAACACTAACTTAGATACCATGTGATCAGCTGTCAAAACTGCATTGACACCACTTTTTATCTATTTAGCATTTATACAACAAATATTTATTAGGGGATGCCTAAGTGCTATAGCTGCTGTATATTTGGGCAGAGTCAATGCATTTCCATCCTTCCGTTCTTGAGTTGACCTGGGTTCTTACACCAAATGAGCTACTGTTCATAATTAATTATTTTATGCAGCCAGTATTTGTGAAGTGCCTGCCATATGCCAGCAGAATGCTAGAGACTAGCGATTCCTGATGAAAAAGATGTGGTCTTTGGTCTTGACCACAGGATGTAGAGAGCATCATGGAAACACAAAGTTGGGACAAGTCAGTTAAATGTTGGGAAGAGAAGACTTCATGGAAAAGGTAGCATTTGACTGGGTTTTCAGTAAAGAGCAAGTATTTGCCACCACAAGCTTTCTAGGCACATGGATCTTAGTGAGTCAAAGCCACAGCTATGAAACTGTCTGACCTATTGGGGGACTGGGAGCAGCTTGCTAGTATTCACTGACAGAATGAGAAGTGAAAGATTCAACTGGAAGAGAAAGTCAGCATCCGGGATGTACAGGGTTTTGAATACCAGCCAGAGGTATTGGGCTCCGCCAGGAAGGCTTATTGCAGCCATGGGACTTGTTAAGCATTGCAGTGACAAAATCTTATTTTGTATTTGGAAATGCAAATGTGAGCAAAAGTTAAGGAGAGGCAAAAAAAGATCACAATGCCAAATAAAAAAGCAAGGGAGGCAAAATTTATATTAAAAAATGAGAAATCTAAGGAAAATTCTTAACTAAGACAAGGGGGCTTATTTCTAATGATATTATCAAAAGATTTAATGACCAAATAACACAGAGGATAAATATATTAAATACAAATGTGCATAGAAATACAAAGAAAAACTAACAAAACTCAATTGTCGGGCGGGCCACGGTGGCTCAGCAGGTAAGAGTGATTGCCTACCATGCCCGAGGACCTGGGTTCAATTCCTGGTGCCTGTCCATGTTAAAAAAAACAACAACAACAACAACAACAACAAAACCCTCAATTGTCATGAGAATTTTAATCAGCTATCTTACATGTTTTGAGAAATGTTAGCCACAAAAAAGCAAAAAACAAAACCACACAGAATAGATGATTTGAATAATAAAATACTTGAAAAATTCAATATAAAGGAAATGTAACTTTTAAGCACATTTGGTACATTGGCAACAATTGGGCACATATTTGTCCCAAAGGAAGTCTTATTAAATTAAGAAAAATGAAACTCAAATCACATTCAAAAATTACAATGCAAAAAAAACTAGAAAATAATAACATAGGTGTTTGTTAGCACAATAAAAAGAAATCCAAGCTGAATGAAAATTTAGTTTTATTTAACTGGCAATAATCAGATTAAAATCTAAAGCAAATATATTTTGTCATGTTGTAATAAAATACAAAATAATCAGCAATTCACTTATGTGAAGGTCTTTTATGAGGAAGATACACATTTTAATTAAGGAATATAAAAGGAGATAACTACATTTCTAGATGTCAATTATTTCAAAATGTATCTCAAGTGCAATGAATTTTCAAGAAAATCTCTTGAGTTAATGATCATTAGTTCATATGGAATGAGTGTGACTAGCCAAAAGCATTTTGGAAAAAAAGTGAACATTGAAGTAAGGATTGAACTAACAGCAATTAAAATGGAGTAAACATTCAATAATACAAGCTGTATTACTGATGCTAAAATTGAATGATGAATAACTGAGTAATAATCTAGAGTATGTGAAAAGGTAAGGAAGTATTTATGAATGGAATTTAAAGAAATAAATATCAAATCATGGAAGAAAAATACAGATAACTCAGTAAAATATTATAGGACAACTGGTTAACTATTTTTTAATAAAAGTTGTATCCTGACTTATTCTTTAACCCAAAACATAACAGAAGGAGTAAAAAAAAAATCAAATATTTCAAAAATGAAAGTGAAAGGGGCTTAAAATATGCTTTCTTGTCGTTTTAGAGTCTGAAAGGAATTTCTAGACATATAAAACTGTGCTTGAGTCAAACATTAGGGTCACCCAAATCAATAAGCCAAGCCCTTGACCTTGAGGCTTGCTTTTATAAAACTTATGTATGTAGTAGAGAAGTTTAGCCTACCTGTAGGTATGTCTAAGAATTACTTCTGGAAGACCTCTTTTGTTGCTTAGATGTGGCCTCTCTCTCTCTAAGCCCAACTCTGCAAATGAAACCATTGCCCTCCCCACTACCTGGAACATGACATCCAGGTATGAAAGTTTCCCTGGTGGCCTTGGAGATGATTCCCAGGGATGAGCCTAGCCCTAACACCATGGGATCAACAATGCCATCCTGACAAAAAGGGAGAAAGTAAGTGTAGCAAATAAGGTATCAGTGGCTGAGAGAGTTCAAATAGACTCGAGAGGCTACACTGGAGGTCACTCTTACACAAGCTTCAGTTAGACATTGCTACCTATCATAACTTGCCAAATTCCAACCAAAACCATTCCAGCCAATCTTAAAGAACACCTAGGGTATTACATAAGATTCGACAAAGGTTCCATGCACTAGGGTAACTTTCCAGAAACCTTCAACCTCCAGATGGGTCCCTGGACCAGGTAAGTCCTGAAGTGCAGAGGGGCCAGCCTCTCCAGAACATCAACTAGTTCCTTCCCCCTATCCCATATTACTGACAGCCCCTTCTAACATGAAAAAGTTAGAATGGGCATAGCCCAAATATCCCTAAAAATTGTGAGAAAGATCAAAGGTGATGGTGGAGTTATCCAGAGAAGGTGAGATTTAACAAATGAGTATAAATGCTAAATCATTATACTGATATTTCTTTCAGTCTCCAATACCTTAAGTCAGCTAGAAATAAAAACCTAAAATTGTGGAATTGTAACCCATACCAAACTCTGAAATCTGTTTTACAACTAATTGTTGCAATGTACTTTGAAATTTATTGCTTTTATGTATCTGTGTTATTTAAAGAGAAGGAGGAGTATAACACAGAAGATAGGATTTAACAAATGAGTATGACTGCTGAATTATTATATTGATATATCTGTTGGTCTCTAGTGTTGTGGAGCAGCTAGAAGAAAAAGCAAAAAATTGTGCACTGTAACCCATATCACACTTTAAAATCTGTTCTATAACTACTTGTTAAAATGTATTTGGAAATTCATTCCTTTTTTACATATGCTATATTTCACAATCTAAAAAAGTCTAAAAATTTGCTTGATACAATTTGTCATAATTTGTGAAATGCAGCCAAAACAGTGCTTAGAGGGAAATTTATGGCATTGAAAGGATATATTAGAAAAGGAGACAATTCCAAAATCAATACTCTAAGCTTTCACTTTGGGAAAGTCAAAAAAGAAGAGCAAATTAAGTCTAAAGGAAGAAGAAGAAAATAAACAATAAAAGGACAGAAATCAATGAAATTAATAGAGAGAAACAACAAAACCAAAAGCTGAGAAGATGAATAAAATAGACAAACCTGTACCAGGTCCACCAAGAAAGAAAAGAGAGAAGACACAAATGACTAATACCATAAATTAAAGAGGGACCATCAGAACCAATCTCATTAACATTAAAAGGATAATAAAGGAATATTATGAAGTACTCTATGCCCACAAATTTTATTAATTAGAAAAATTTGGCCGATTTCTTCAAAGTCACAGTCTACCAGAATTCCCCAAAGAACTAGATAATCTAAATAGGCCCTTATTTATTAAAGTAATTGAATCAACTCTGAATATCCCCCGAAACAGAAAGCACTGGGCTCATATGTTTTCACCAG
The DNA here is from genome assembly GCF_023851605.1 of Tamandua tetradactyla. NCBI lineage: Eukaryota > Metazoa > Chordata > Mammalia > Pilosa > Myrmecophagidae > Tamandua > Tamandua tetradactyla. The sequence goes on from NC_135335.1 coordinate 14,699,040, forward strand.
TGAATTCTACCAAACATTTAACGAAGAAATGATACCAATTGTTTACAGTCTCATCCAGAAAATAGAAGCAGGGGGATCACTTCCTAATTCATTTTATGAGGCCACAATTATCCTAATACCAAAACCAGACAAAGAACTTTCTAGGAAGAAAATTAGGGACTGCTATCTCTCATGAACATGGTGGCAAAAATCCCCAACAAAACATCAAATAAAATCCAACAATGTATAAAACATATATATGACCAAGTGGAATTTATTCCAGGTATACAAGGCTGGTTCAACATTAGAAAATTAACTAATTAATTTATTACATCAACAGACTAAAAAAGAAAAACCATATGATCACAGACATAGATGCAGAAAAAGCACTTGACTAAATGCAATACCCATTCATGATAAAATCTTTCAGCAAATTAGGAACAGACAATAACTTCTTCATTGTGATAAAGAACATCTACAAACCTACAGCTAATGTTATACTTAATTACGATCAACTAGATACTCCTAAGATCGAGATCAAGAAAAGCAGGTCCCCTCTTACCACTCCAACTCACTATTTATACTGTAAGTCCTAGCTAATGCAACTAGACAAAAAAAGGAAATGAAGTATGTACAGGTTGGGAATTAAAAAAATAATGTCTTTGAAGAAGATCTGATAGTCTCTGTAGAAAATTTCAAAGAATCAAAAAGCTTCTGGAATTAATTAGTGACTATAGCAAAGTTGCAGGATACAAAGTTAATGCATAAAAGTCAGTTGTTTTTCTGAATGGCAACAATGAACAATTAGAATTTGAGATTAACATAGAACATAATTTACATTAGCACCAATGAAATAAAATATTTAAGTATAAATGTAACAAAATATGTACAAGAGCTATATGAAGAAAACTACAAATTCTGATGAAATGAATCAAAGAAGATCTAAATAAATGGGGAGATAGTCCATGTTCATGAACATGAAGCCTTGATATTAAATTTCAGTTCTTCCCAACTTGCTCTATAAAGTCAATGCAATGGCAATGAAAATTCCAGATGCTATTTTGCAGATATCAAGAACATTTCCAAAGTTTATATGGAAAGCAAAAGACCCAGAATAGCTGTGTGTTGAAGAATAGTAAAGTTGGAGACTGACATTTATCTGCCTTCAAGACTTGGTATAAAGCTACAGTGATCCAGATAGTATGGTACTGGTGAAAAAATAGGCAAATAGATCAATGGAACAAGAGAGAGAGCCCAGAAATTGACCCACAGATATAAGACCAGCTGATCTTTGATAAAAGAGTGAAGCCAATGCAATGGAGAAAGGACAATCTTTCAAACGGTGGTGGAATAACTGGACATCTACATGCAAAAAAAAAAAAAGAAGAATCTGAACACAGACCCTTACCCTTTCACAAAAATTAACTCAAAGTATATCATAAACCTAAATGTAAAATAATACAATATTATACAATATCTAGGAGAGAGCATAGATGACCCTGGCTGTGGCGGTGGCTTTTTAGAAACCACAACAAAAACAGGATCCATGAAAGAAGAAATTGGTAAGTTGGACGTCATTAAAATAAAAATTTCTGCTCTGTAAAAGACCCTTTTGAGGGAAAAGATATGCCACAGAGTGGGATAAAATATTTGCACAACACATATCTGATAAAAGACTTGTATCCAAAATATGCAGAGAACAATTCAAACTCAACGATGAGAACACACACAGCCCAATTACAAAATGAGCAAACCCTCTGAACGGATGCTTCCCCAGAGAAGATATATGGATACATACATACATACAAAAAGACGCTCAACATTATACGTCATCAGAGAATTGAAAATTTAACAAAAGACAAAAATGAAAATGAAATACCGCTCCACACCTATTAGGATGGCTAAAATCCAAGACAGTGACAACACTAAATGCTGATGAGAATATGGAGCCAGAGGGACTTGCCTTCATTGCTAGTGAAATGTAAAATGGTACAAGCCATTTTGGAAGACAGTCAGGTGGTTTCTGACAGAGCTAAATACAGAAACAATTTAAAAGGTTAAAACAAATCCTAACTGGGGAAAATCTTTGTAACATCTGAAATAAGCAATAAGAGCAAGAAAAACAGGAAACTGTAGTTGATAAAGGATATGATCAGGTAATTTAACTTAAAAAAAATGGAAGAAAGAAATTCCCATGGGTTTATGTGTGAAAAATGAGGAATTTGGCAGCAATAGGTTTCAACATGAGAGAAAGGAGGTAGGTAGAGAAATGCTCAAAGGATACTACAGTGGGGGCTGTTAAGATGTAGAAGTTTCTGGGAAAGAGGAAGTTGGACAGGGCAAGCAAGACTGGGCCTATTGCAAAATCAGCATAAAAAGATGTTGAATACAATTTTCTGGGAGGATTCTTATGGTAAGAATCGGTGATGCTTATTGACCTCAAGCCTTATTCCCTTTATTGAGCTTCTTGTCACGTGGTCAGTTAGGGTCTGCTGATGAAACCCAAGTTCTGCTACTTTTCTTCTGTGTCCAGTTAAAATGCAGGACAATTACATCCACAGTGCATTTTCATAGCATTGCACTGGTGTATTTCCTTCGGGGCAAGAGAGATGGTCAAGTGAGGAAGGCTGAATCAGACGAATAAGACACGACAGCCATACTTCCCAACACCCCCAGTCCTAACATTCAGAAAGCCTAGGTCCAGAAAGCCCCACCTCTAGAGTCCTTCTTCCCCAGCATCTGGAATTTTATTTTTCTAATGATCAGGCCTGGAACTGACCCTGCGATGATGGTGATTAGGGGATGCCCATACCAGGCTGGTCTCAGCCAATATTCCAAGGCTGAACCTAAATGTAGAAAGCAAAAGAATCAGGATGAAAGCTCCCTACCACACCCTGATTATTTTGCTGTCCCCAAATGAACAACTTCCAATCTGTTACTCATGAGAAGAGACTGGGTGTATTTTCTGTTTGGCAGGCTGGGAAGTAATGCAATCTAGTCAACTGAAAGCCTTGGGGTGCAATGATGGCCCAGGCAGAGGAGGCCTTGGATTCGTCATTGCCGGACTCTCAGAACCATGGAATATTCTTCCCATTGGCTTTTCACCTGGAACTTCCTCTTTAGAAGGGAACCCAAAGGGGTAGAGACCTTTCGCCTAGGGAGAGCACACTCAGGGAGGCACAAAGGGCACTTTGGCCCCATGCATTCAGATGGTGTGGTAGTCAGATTCAGTTGTCAACTTGTCCAGGTGAAGGCACCTCGTTCTGTTGCTGTGGACATGAGCCTCGTCTGAACCTCATCTGTGGCTGATTACATCTGCAGTCAGCTAGGAGGTGTGCCTACTGCAATGAATGATGTTTGACTTCATTGGCTGGTGCTTAAATGAGACAGCGCAACGTAGCACAGCCCAAGCAGCTCAGCAGACCTCATCTTAGCACTCGCAGCTCAGCCCAGGTCTTTGGAGATGCAAAAAGAAATCACCATGGGGAAAGTTGTTGGAACCCAGAGGCCTGGAGAAAAGGCCAGTAGAGATCACCCTGTGCCTTCCCACGTAAGAAAGAACCTCAGTTGAAAGTTAGCTGCCTTTCCCTCTGAAGAACTAATGAAATAAATCCCCCTTTATTAAAAGCTAATCCATCTTTTATTAAAAGCTAATCCATCCCCTTTTATTAAAAGCTAATCCATGCTGGTGTGTTGCATTCCAGCAGATAGCAAACTAGAACAAATGGGGTCTTCCTGGTATAGAACGCTGGACCCAAACTCCAAGAAGCTGCTGGATGAAGCTTACTCTGGAATCTGTAATGGCTCAAACCATAAAATATGCCAGTCTGCAATGCAAGGCCTGAAATTTCATGTGCTGCCTTGATATCTTAGAACCTCAACAGGTGTCCAAAAGTCAAATGATGAGTCCTTCTGCTCCCACCAGACATGTTTCCCCAATCCCTTACCCATCAGGAAAAGCTCTCACCCAGCTAGTACCCCTATTATCAGCCTGACCAGCTGCACTCTAACCAGTGCTCATCCTAATGGGTTTCACTTCCTTGCAAGCCTGTGGAATTATTTATACAAACCAATAACATTTTTCAGCAGCAGATGGGGCACTCACCCTCATGTTACACTTGCCTCCCACACCAGTTGCTGGTTCCCTCTGTGCCCACCTGTAATTCCGGTGTAGCCTTGCATGGCATGCAGTGTCATCCTCCCCAGTACTGTGAGAATAGGTGACCCAGTAACTGCTGCCAGTCTCATCTGCCCAGGGTTGGAGGTCATGTGTACAGCCATCTCATACTATTCAGGGCAAAGCAGCCCTCCTTAAGTAATGGGGTGCATAGGAGAGGATCAGCTAATAGTACCCTAATATCCCTCTCATCAGACTCAGAAATATGTCCCTGAGCCAAACATTTTCCAAGGATTTTGGAATAAAAGGAGACTATTTATCTGCCTCTCCACCTCCAGAGTAGCTGAGTGTCCCATGGCATCCCCTGAGCTATAAGTCTCTTGAAGGTTCTTTCACATTCATACAAGGGTGGCTTGCAGTATCTCCTGTCTATACCCCCTTCCTTCTTCCTAAAATAATCTTTTATGGGAATTCAGGACATACTGTCAACAGTGAAGAAATTATCTATAAGGCTGTAATACAACTTCCAGACATATTTGCGACTCCATCATGATTGGAGGGGAGTAGGAAACACCAGTCACTCCTTCTTGTTCAATAGGAGACGGGCATTCTTGGAAGGATCTGTGAAACTAGCCATGGTTGAGTGAGTTTCATTGTCTTAAATCTAACTCTGGACCCTGTAGAATCGTCTTCCAGCATACTTATCTTTATTTAGATTTTTGCTCAGTTATTCTCAAAACTCACATACTCTCCACTTCATCATTAGCTTGTCTTTTAAAACCATTCTTTGGAGCATTTTTCTCTTTACTTAATGACTACTACTGGTGGTTTATTCCCTGCGCACCAGTTGTCTATCTAGCATAGACTGTGAGCTATTCCCAGTGCCACTAAATATCATATCATTTAGTGCTAATTGCTGTAGGATCATTGATGAATTAGTCACGCATGGACCCTGCCCCCATGAGTTTATAGGCAAGAGGGATCCATATGAGAAGTAGGTGATATAACGTGCTTATCACACTACAGTTATGAGAACATGAAAGAATAAGAGCAAGATGCTATGACAGTGCAAAGTGAGTATGTCAAACCCAGAAATGGGGAGGTCAGGGACAGCATCCTTAAGGAATGACTTTTGCAGGTACCTGGAGCAGACGTAGAAATGAGTCAGATGGTTATTTCAATATGTACATAGGCTTCAAGTCTTCAGATAAATGGCTAAAACCTCCCAAAGAGGTGGGCTTTTTTGCTTGTTTTAATTGCTATGACACTTGGGTGTAACATTCAAGTGGAATGAATTTGGAGGAGTCTGCGTCTCTGATTAGTAAGAGTGGTCATTGCATACAAAATGAAAGATTAAATCTGAAATGAGGAAAATACTGGAAACCAAGAGATCAACATTCAGCCTACATAATAGAAGAGACAAGGGGGAATATAATCTATAAAAAAGTCATCGATTTTGGGAGACCTAGTTAAGGAGAGAGCAAAGCACAGGGAAGAACCGTATGGAAAACCGCGATTTTTTTTTTTTCTAGAAAGACCCAAACAGCAGGCTTTTTTCAAGCTAAAGGGCTGTTGAGGTTCCTTTACACCAGAGCTTCAGGGATACCTTGGAAGCTATTGCAAGTCACTGAACTTTCTTCAGGTGCCTGAACATTGAGGGTGGAAAAAAAAAGGCATTACATTACAAAAATGGCCATAATCTTTCCTGTTTGCTTGTCCAGTGCAATGTTACTTTGTGGCTTTCTCCTGTCAAGTGGAGGGTGTCTATTTTCCTTCCTCTGGAATCTGGCTATACCCATGACTTGTTATGGTCAATAGAATGTAGTAGAAATAACACTGTCCAAATTCAAATTTAGGCCTCAAGAATCCTGATCCATTTCTCAGAAACCTGCCCAGCCTCTATATGAAGAAGATTGAGTTTACCCGCTAGAGAATTACATCCAAGTTAGGCCACTTTTCTCAACCAAGGTCTTGGGCACATGAAAGAGCCCATTCAGATTCTGAAAAGCAACTTATTGCACCCAAGGCTGTCTGCAGACAGGAGCACTCAGATGAAACTGGAAGACCCTCCCAACCAAGCCCAGCTCAAATTGCCAACGTGCAGAATCATGAACTAAATGGTTGTTGTTTTAATCCACTACCTTTAGTATCTTTTGCTACCCAGCAGAGCTGATTCACAAAATTTCCAAGCTGCTGAGGACTGCTTTTTGCACTTAAAGAATATGTCCAGATAACTATAAATACCTTTAATGCCATGCCAGTCACACTTCTCTTCATAGTCTGGGGCTCCACCATGAGTACTCATTTAATTTTTAAAGATTTATGGCCTATGCCAAATTGGAGGGTGTTGAAAATAGATGGTAATTCATATTTTAAAACTTTAGCTTGTATGTGAGACCAAAGCAAAAAATGCTTATTTGGTACAAAATTTGTATTTTGACTAGTGCGTTTCCTAATATAACTTATGTGGACTGTTTAATTGAACACCATAAGTACATGGAAACTTGAGTAGGGCATGAGATTTGTAGGTTTGTCCAGAGTGATGCCCTGATAAATCCCAGAGTGATTTGAACAATGAATTAAAAAGTATTTGTAACGTCCCTTGAGGGAATGGTGAGAAAGGGGGAAAATTCTACTTCTCAATGTGGAGAATTCTTGATATTCTCACAAGCAGTGGGGACAACCAAGCTGAGCCCCCAATCTTGGGGTTTGTTCATATGAAACTTAACCCCACAAAGGATAGGTCAAGCCTACTTAAAATTAGGCCTAAGAGTCACCCCCAAGAGAACCTTCTGTGTTGCTCAGATGTGGCCTCTCTCTCCAGCCAATACAACAAGCAAACTCACTGCCTTCCCCAACTCTATGTGGGACATGACTCCGAGAGGTGTAAACCTTTCTGGCAATGTGGGACAGAAATCTTAGAATGAGCTGGGACTCAGCATTGAGGAAATGAGAAAACCTTCTCAACCAAAACGGGGAAGGGAGAAATGAGACAAAATTAAGTGTCAGTGGCTGAGAGGTTTCAAACAGAGTTGAGAAGTTATCCTGGAGGTTATTCTTACGCATTAAGTAGATATCACCTTGTTATTCAAGATGTGATGGAGAGGTTGGAGGGAACTACCAGAAAATGTAGAGCTGTGTTCCAGTAGCCATGTTTCTTGAAGATGATTGTATAATGATATAGCTTTCACAATGTGACTGTGTGATTGTGAAAACCTTGTATCTGATGCTCCTTTTATCTATGGTATGGACAGATGAGTAAAACATATGGATTAAAAATAAATAAATGATAGGGGAACAAATGTCAAAATAAAATTTAGTAGATTGAATTGCAAGTGATCAATGAAATGGAGTGGTAAGAGGTATAGAAAAAAATAAGGGAAACAAAAGCTAAAATCCATTGGGTAGATGGAAATATTAGCAGTCAATGAGAGGGTGGGGTAAGGGGTATGGTATGTACGAGTTTTTTTCTTTTTGTTTCTTTTTCTGAATTCATGCAAACATTCTAAGAAATGATCATGGTGATGAATATACAACTATGGGATGATATTGTGAATTATCGATTATATACCAAGAACGGAATGATCATATGGCAAAAATGTTCATGTTTGTTTGTTGTTATGTTTTTAAAAAAATGGAAAAAAAAAGACTTATGGCCGTACAACTTTCCTCCTACTGTGGGAATTTTTCCTCATAATGTGGTGTAGGGAATTGCAGTTCTCAAAGATGGATGTATCTGTCTATTTATGACTGTGTCTGTGTCTGTTTTTCTGTGTCTTTGTGTCTAGCTTTAGCTCTGTCTATCTCTGTCTCTAGTTCATCATCTCTGTCATCTCTCTATTGTTCCCTTACCTCATGCTTTTCTTACACTGGGAGGTCGGGACTTCTGATGGTCCTGACCAACAGAACAAGGAAGAAGAAATCTCATGTGACTACCTGTGCTGAAACCTCAGTGGTTAGAGTATAACAGGCACATAGCTTCTGCCTGGCTCTTTCTCAGGCCATGTGAGTCAACACGTAAGAATCTTGACCATGTTAAATAGGTCATGTGGAGAAATTGAAACAGAGTTAAAGAGAAATGCCCAAGAAGGCCCAAGCTGCTCGAGTTCCTGAGTGTTTGAGCCTTCTCAGACCAGGTAACAGACATTTAGTGAAAACACCTTCCAACTGAATGCAGCCACAGGCATTGAGAGTCTCGAGGTACGAGAGACCCTGAGTGATCCCTAGCCAAGTTCTGACCGGCAAAAACCGTGTGAGAGAATAAATGATGGTTGTTGCATGAAATCAATAAGTTTGGGGATAATTTGTTGTGTCAACAAAAACTGGAATACATGGCAAGAATTAACTGGTCTGATTTAAAGCTTCAAAGAGGGATGTGAAAAAAGTAAGGACATTTCTTAGAGATGCGATCTGGCCTGAGCCATCTGAGATTTATGAAACCCATTGGCCAGGTGTGCTATCATCTCCTCCTGTGCCCACTTAAAGCATTGCTGGGCAGCGCATACTGGGTGAGGGAGATGTAAGCAAAGACCAGATGGTAATAGTGGGACAAGAGTCTGAGCCTCTGTAATAAACGTGATTCCTAAAATGGGAGCCCAGACCTTCTAATAGTTAGAAACAATGGCCAAGATATAGAAAAGTAAGGGCCAAGCCAAAATGACCCTCACATTCAAAATCATTGGAGTTTATCATACTCATTTTCAAGCAAAGGAGTATGCAATAAATTAGCAGTTTCCAAGAGCCATTCTCTTTCACTGTCCCCATATAGAAGAAGCATCTGTTCTTTCTGCAGAATCTGAAGTGAACAGATGCCTAAAATGAGGGAAGGAACTCAGATTTCTGTGAAGATATCCTGGAGGCACAGCTGCCTGGTCATTTGTGGTTGGTGCTCAGAAAGCTGTGCTTTCTTTCTGCTCCTCAGCTCATTTGTTAGCTGTGCTTGTGATGACCTTGTTACCACTTCATGAGGCACTCTGAGAAGTAACATGCTCTGTTCCTGTCATCCTTTCCTAATGGTATCCATTTTTCCTCCCTCCTTGGGCAAACAGCAACGTCTCCATGGCCCCCAAGCACTATGTGAGTGTGAAAAAGACTCTCTTCTTACAGTTATAGGACACGGTCTTTAATTGGAAAAGTTATGCCAGGTTTAAGACCTCAAATAGCCACTTAACTGTAACTACCACTGACCGAGTGATCCCCTATTCCTGGGTCCTGTGAGCCTCTGATGCATTGCCCATCAAGTGTTTTCATCCAACTTTCCAGATTTGTTGAACTGACTCATGGTGGGATTGGTTTACACTCCTCGGATCACAAAGTAGAAAGTGGCAGAGGCAGTACTCACAATTCCTGTTTCTAGCTGCAACTTCGCCTCCTTTCTCACGTTCATTTATCTTCAATTGAGAAGGACTTCTTTGAGAAATTGCATAGTATCAAAGAGATCTCAAAAGACTGATACTGAGATACATTCTCATTACTACTGGCTCATCCTCCTTGAAACAGTGTAACCACGTGGCCTGAGATGTTAATGGGTAAGAGGGAAACAGGCACCTTATGGGCTTTCTCTGATTTACCTTACCATCGCATCTATGAAAGACTGATATCTTTAAGAAAGTACAATTTTCGTGAACTGCTAATAAAAACCACAACTTTCATTCAAGTATCAAGTAGGGCGTATAGCATCTAGTCTCTCAACAGAGCAGACCAATTCCACAGGATGCATTAAATAGATTTTTTCCTTGTGTGAATTCACCATCAGTATTCATTAGATTCACAAGTGCAAGTGTACAAGGACAAATCTTTCTGGTTGTGGAAATAGACCTGTGCATAATATTTGAAGAGAATAGTTTAATTTTTTTTAAAGCCTGAACTCAGTAAACTGCAAAGAGAAGCTTTGCAGGTTTACTGTAATAAATGTATTAAGCCTGATCATTTACTAGAAGACTCTATAATGAAACCATGTAACTGAAAACAGACTCTTCTTCTTCTTTTTTTTTTTTTTTTTTGCATGGGCAGGCACCGGGAATCGAACCCAGGTCTCCTGCATGACAGGCGAGAATTCTGCCACTGAGACACGGTTGCACCGCCCTTTAATTTATTTTTGACACAACCTCAATAATACCTGTAATAACAAAAGAATTGATGTACTTGAATCAAATGGGGGCAATTAGTGAAAAGTATTTAATTATCAAAATACATTTATTTAGTCATTATATGTAAAAATAAAAAGGCATACTGGGTGCATTGTGGTCTCAGCTTGCAAACTGCAGAAAAAATGTTGATATTGAGGATATCAGTCTGGTAAAATTCGGTAGTCATCTTCTAGAACACATTTTGTAGATAACCTGTGCATGTTCATAAATACATGAATAATATGAAAATAACACATGGCATCCTTTAGTATCAGTCATTTGTAAAAGAAAAGGAAGTATTGTAAACATAGCCAAAGTTCTTGAAAAAAATAGGCTAATTTTCTACAATGGTGGAAATAAACTGGCTGAACAAGAAGGTTTCCTATTCATAGACTGCCTTGATTTCAGCAGAGGCATTTTATGAAAGCTTCAGTTTATTTTGAGGATAAGATGGAGAAATGAGGGTTAGAATATAACTCATTATGTGAGTTGTATCTGGTGTTAAATAAATTGACAAGGGCCTGGAGGCAACTTGACCATATATATATACGCCTAAAGCAAAGGCCACCTTGTCTGTGAATGTTTAAATTGTCCACAGACACCTAAGACAAGTTATCTATGAGACAAATTACCTGAGGCTCTCTGACCTGGCACAATCACTAGGACCTTCCGACATGTTTTCACCCTGGGTCCTGATTTCCCTGAAACCAAGATTTTCTCAGGAATGCTAAATTTTGTTAGCATTCCTTGGCCTTACACAGTTTGCTTTTCTTATTGTTTTTGCTTAACCCATCATATTTTTATTTGTGTAACCTCATTGTATATGCTATAGAAGTTGCCTTTTTCTCCAGGAAAAACGGAGTGCTTTTGTCTTGGCATTGAGGATTGCCCAATTGCAAATGTTTCTCTTTTTGATAAATAAACAGACTCTCTTTGTTAAATTCTTCAAATTTGTCTCTCACTTGACACTGGTAAAAATCCTAACCCTAAAGTGTTAATATCAACCTACTTAGAATCTCTAGTTCGTCTTTGGACTTATCTTAATCAACACTGTATAAAGAACAATTTACTTTGCAAATGATCCAAAGATAAGAGGCATAAATGGTACATAAAATGAGAGAATCAAGATTCAAAGGATGCTCAAAGAATTGGAATATGGGCCTTACATATATATCAAAATTTTGGGGGGGGGCATAAAGATTTTTTTAAATTAATTTAAAAAATTTTTTTAAAATACCAAAAAAATCAAACAAATGCAAACATTCTTAACTTTTGATTATTCTGTTCTACAAATATAATCAGTAATTCACAGTATCATCACATAGTTGCATATTCATCAACATGATCATTTCTTGGAACATTCGCATCTATTCAGAAAGAGAAATAAAAAGAAAACAGAAAAATATTCATATACACTATACCCCTTACCCCTCCCTTTCATTGATCACTAGCATTTCAAACTAAATTTATTTTAACATTTGTTCCCCGTATTATTTATTTTTATTCCACGTTTTACTCGTCTGTTGATAAGATAGATAAAAGGAGCATCAGACACAAGGTTTTCACAATCACACAGTCACATTGTGAAGGCTATATCATTATACAATCATCATCAAGAAACACGGCTACTGGAACACAGCTCTACATTTTCAAGTGGTTCCCTCCAGCCTCTCCACTACATTTTGACTAACAAGGTGGTATCTGTTTAATGTGTAAGAATAACCTCCAGGATAACCTCTCAAATCTGTTTGGAATCTCTCAGCTATTGATACTTTATTTTGTCCCATTTCACTCTTCCCCCTTTTGGTCGAGAAGGTTTTCTCAATCCCTTGATGCTGAGTCTCAGCTCATTCTAGGATTTCTGTCCCACGTTGCCAGAAAGGTCCACACCCCTGGGAGTCATGTCCTATATAGACAGGGGGAGGGCAGTGAATTTGCTTGTTGTGTTGGCTGGAGAGAGAGGCCACATCTGAGCAACAAAAGAGGTTCTCTTGGGGGTGACTCTTAGGCCTAATTTTAAGTAGACTTGACCTATCCTTTGTGGGGTTGAGTTTCATATGAACAAACCCCAAGACTGGAGGCTCAGCCTATAGCTTTGGTTGTCCACACAGCTTGTGAGAATATCAAGAATTCAACTTGGGGAAGTTGAATTTTCCACCTTTCTCACCATTCCCGAAGGGGACTTTGCAAATACTTTTTCTTTTTTCTTTTTTTATTAACATGGACAGGCACCAGGAATCGAACCTGCATCTCCAGCATGGCAGGTGAGAATTTTGCCACTGAGCCACCGTGGCCCTGAAAATAATTTTTTATTCACTGTTCAAATCACTCTGGGATTTATCAGGGTATCACCCTAGACAAACCAACAAAATCTCATGTCCTACTCAAGGTTCCATGTACTATGGTGTTCAGTTAAGCTGTCCATGTAGGTTATATTAGGAAATGCACTAGTCAAAATATAAATTTTGAACCAAATATACATTTTTTGCTTTAGTCTCACACGTAAGTTAAATTTTTTAAATATTAATTACCGTCTATTTTCAGCACCCTGCAGTAATGACATTCTTTTGTCCTTCCTCATGCAAAAACATTTTTAAAATTTGTGCAGTTAGTCACTATCATTATGCACTCTAGGCATTCCTAGATTATACCATCTCAGTCTTTATCATCTATCTTTCTTTCTGATTTCATTTGTGCCCCAAGGCTTCCTCCCTCTATCATTCTCATATGCATCTTCATTCAGTGTTTTAACATAATTGTATTGCAGTTAGGTAGTAATGTGCTGTCCATTTCTGAGTTTTTACGTTCAGTCCTGTTGTACAATCTGTATCCCTTCTGCTCCAATTACCCAATATTTTACCTTATTTCCATCTCCTGATGGCCTCTGTTACCAATGAAATTCTCCAAATTTATTCACTAATGTCAGTTCATATCAGTGAGACCATACAGTATTTGTCCTTTTGTTTTTGGCTAATCTCACTCAGCGTAATGTCCTTAAGGTCCATCCATGTTGTTACATACTTCATAACTTTATTGTGTCTTATGGCTGCATAGTATTCCATCATATGTATATACCACAGTTGGCTTAACCACTCCTCTGTTGATGGACATTTTGGCTGTTCCCATCTCTTCGCAATTGTAAATAATGCTGCTATAAACATTGGTGTGCAAATGTCCGTTTGTGTCCTTGCCCTCATGTCCTCTGAGTAGATCCCTAGCAATGGTATTGCTGGGCCATATGGCAATTCTACATTTAGCTTTTTGAGGAACCGCCAAACTGTCTTCCATAGCAGTTGTAGCATTTGACATTCCCACCAACAGTGGATAAGTGTACCTCTTTCTCCACATCCTCTCTGGCACTTGTCATTTTCTGTTTTATTGATAATGGCCATTCTGGTGGGTGTGAGATTTGATATCTCATTGTGGTTTTGATTTGTATTTCTCTAATAGCCAGGGAAGTTGAACATCTCTTCATGTGCCTTTTGGCCATTTGTATTTCCTCTTCTGAGAAGTGTCTGTTAAAGTCTTTTGCCCATTTTGTAATTGGATTGGCTGTCTTTTTGCCATTGAGTTGAACGATCTCTTTATAAATTCTGGATACTAGACCTTTATCTGATATATCATTTCCAAATATTGTCTCCCATTGTGTAGGCTGTCATTTTACTTTCTTGATGAAGTTCTTTAATGCACAAAAGTGTTTCATTTTGAGGAGTTCCCATTTATTTCTTTCTTCAATGCACTTGCTTTGGGTGTAAGGTCTAGGAAACCATCTCCTAGTATAAGATTTATAGGATATTTCCCTCTATTGTCTTCTAAAAGTTTTATAGTCTTAGATCTAATGTTTAGGTCTTTGATTCATTTTGAGTTAATTTTTGTATAGAGTGTGAGATATGGGTCCTCTTTCATTCTTTTGCATATGGATATCCAGTTCTCCAGGGTCTTTTGTCTCTTTAGTTAAATTTATTCCTAAATATTTTATTCTTTTGGTTACAATTGTAAATGGAATTATTTTCTTGATTTCCACCTCAGATTGTTCATTACTAGTGTATAGAAACACTACAGATTTTTGAGTGTGGATCTTGTAACCTGCCACTTTGCTGTACTCATTTATTAGCTCTAGTAGTTTTGCTGTGGATTCTATGGGGTTTTCGACATATAGTATCATATCGTCTGCAAGCAGTGAGAGTTTTACTTCTTCCTTTCCAATTTTGATGCCTTGTATTTGTTTTTCTTGCCTAATTGTTCTGGCTAGAACTTCCAACACAATGTTGAATAACAGTGGTGATAGTGGACATCCTTGTCTTGTTCCTGATCTTACGGGGAAAGTTTTCAGTTTTTCCCCATTGAGGATTATGTTAGCTGTGGGTTTTTCATATATTCCCTTTACATGTTGAGGAAATTCCCTTCTATTCCTATCCTTTGAAGTGTTTTCAACAAGAAAGGATGCTGAATTTTGTCAAATGCCTTTTCTGCATCAATTGAGATGATCATGTAGTTTTCTGCTTTGATTTGTTGATGTGGTGTATTACATTAATTGATTTTCATATGTTGAACCATCCTTGCATACCTGGGATGAATCCTACTTGGTCATGATGTATAATTCTTTTAATGTGTTGCTGGATTCGATTTGCTAGAATTTTGTTGAGGATTTTTGCATCTATATTCATTAGAGAGATTAGTCTATAGTTTTCCTTTTTTGTAATATATTTGGCTTTGTTATGAGGGTGATGTTGGCTTTGCAGAATGAATTAGGTAGCTTTCCCTCCTCTTCAATTTTTTTGAAGAGTTTGAGCAGCATAGGTACTAATTCTTTCAGGAATATTTGGTAGAATTCACATGTGAAGCCATCTTGTCCTGGACTTTTCTTTTTGGGGAGCTTGTTAATGACTGATTCAATTTCTTTACTTGTGATTTGTTTGTTGAGGTCGTCTATTTCTTCTTGAGTCAAAGTTGGTTGTTTATGCCTTTCTAGGAAGTTGTCCATTTCATCTACATTGTTGTATTTATTAGGATAAAGTTGTTCATAGTATCCTGTCATTACTTCCTTTACTTCTGTGGGGTCAGTGGTTATGTCTCCTCTTCCATTTCTGATCTTATTTATTTGCATCCTCTTTCTTCTTTTACTTGTCAGTATTGCTAGGGGTTCATCAATCTTATAAATTTTCTCATAAAACCAGCTTCTGGTTTTGTTGATTTTCTCAATTGCTTTCATGTTCTCTATTTCATTTATTTCTGCTCTAGTCTTCATTATTTCTTTCCTTTTTGCTTGCTTTGGGGTTGGTTTGCTGTTCTTTCTCTACTTCTTCCAAGTGGACAGTTAATTCCTTGATTTTTGCCCTTTCTTCTTTTTTTGATAAAGGCATTTAAGGCAATAAATTTCCCTCTTAGCACTGCCTTTGCTGCATCCCATAAGTTTTCATATGTTGTGTTCTCATTTTCATTTGCCTTGAGATATTTACTGATTTGTCTTGTAATTTCTTCCTTGACCCACTGGTTGTTTAAGAGTGTGTTGTTTAGCCTCCACATATTTGTGAATTTTCTGGCACTCTGCCTATTATTGATTTCCAACTTCATTCCTTTTTGATATGAGAAAATGTTTTGTATGATTTCAATCTTTTTAAATTTATTGAGACTTGCTTTGTGGTCCAGCATATGGTCTATCCTTGAGAATGATCCATGAGCACTTGAGAAAAAGGTGTATCCTGCTGTTGTGGGGTGTAATGTTCTAAAAATGTCTGTTAAGTCTAGCTCATTTATTGTATTATTTCAAATTCTCTGTTTCTTTATTGATCCTCTGTCTAGATGTTCTGTCCATTGATGAGAGTATGAAATTGAAGTCTCCAACTATTATGGTAGATGTGTCTATGTCTCTTTTCAGTGTTTGCCTCATGTATTTTGGAGCATTCTGGCTCAGTGCATAAATATTTATGATTGTCATGTCTTCTTGTTGAATTGTTCCTTTTATTAATACATAGTGTCCTTCTTTGTCTCTTTTAACTGTTTTACATTTGAAGTCTAATTTGTTGAATATTAATATAGCTACTCCTGTTCTTTTCTGAATTTTTATTTGCATGAAATATCTTTTCCCAACCTTTCACTTTCAACCTATGTTTATCCTTTGGTCTAAGATGTGTTTCCTATAGACAGCATATAGATGGGTCCTGTTTTTAAATCCATTCTGCCAGTCTATGCCTTTTGATTGGGGAGTTTAATCCACTAACATTTAGTGTTATTACTGTATGAGTAGTACTTTCTTCTACCATTTTGCCTTTTGAATTTTATACGTCATATCTAATTTTTCTTCTTTTTACCTTTACTGATAGTCTTCCTTTCTACACTCTTCTCCACACCTCTCTTTTCTTTCTTTTCATATCTGCCTCCAGTGCTCCCTTTAGTATTTCTTGCAGAGCCAGTCTTTCAGTCACAAATTCTCTCAGCAATTTTTTGTCTGAAAATGTTTTAATTTCTCCCTCATCTTTGAAATATATAAAGTTTAATCAGGGTAAAAATAATCCCAAACATAGGTGTAAAATACAACACAAGCACAAACATGGCACGGGACTAGAATAGGCTTAACAGAAGAGAAGTTAATGTGAAAAAGGCCTGGGATTTTTCATTACTTAACTGAAACAGTGGCAGAAGAAGCAAAGAGTTCTCCAAGAATCTGCCTTGCCTCTAGAGTGGTGGTCTTTAATTTTGGCTGAGAATTGGAATCACTTGGGAAACCTTGAGAAGTACTAAGGCATGGAGCCCATTACCAGATTTTTTAACTTAATTTCTCTGAATTGTGGTTGTGCATTAAAAATTTTTAAGGTTCTCCAGATGATGATACTGTGCAAAGTTGCCAATCAGTTGTCCTAGGTTGGTATATCTCAAACTTGAGCCAGCATCAGAATCACCTGTTGGGCTTGTTAAAACAGATTGCTGGGTCCCAAACCCAGAGTTTCTGATTCAAGAGGTCTGGGACATGACCTGAAAATTTGCATTTCAAAAGTAATCAAGGGTGACCCTGATGCTGCTATTCTGGGGCCTACATTTTGAGAACTATTGTTCTAGGACAAGTCTACAGTCTTCTAGATAAAGCTAAAGCCTCTTCAATTCTAATGTTGGCATTGATTCCTGAGACATAAATCCTGTCTCAGTTTCTTCCTCCTTTTCTGACCAGGATTTAAGCTAAGAGTTTTGGCTTCTACTTTTTAATCTCCGTGGCTAGAGTGTAGGTCTCAGTGGACTGGGGAATATTCAATTGATGTCTTTTATTGTGAGCCAGGGAATGAGATGTGATTTCATGATACCAGTTTCAATTGCTAGAGGAGAGAATGATCTCAGTTCAGAATCAAGTTGAAAGTGGTATACCAACCAGGGACTAGTTGTTCCAGAAATGCATGCCAGAGTATGTTTTTTGTTTTTTCTCCATCAAAGAGAAAAGGGTGACATGCCTTTGGTAAAGAATTAGAGTGAAGGAACAATGGGAACCTCAAATAGGTCTCAGGAGAATTCTTCCAGCACTCATGGCATAGTCTGTTCACCGCTCATTACAATCACTTGTGGGAGACACACACTCTTGAGCTCTCCATAAATACCAAGGCAAACAGTTCTCCTAAAACTTGCTTTAGAGTCCCAACTGCTGCTGTTCCTATCTCTCTCCTCATTACCCTCCCTTTGTGTGTAGATCACATTTGGTAGATGTGTGGATGAAATAAGGCAGCATGCTGTGTATCAACTTTTCTAGATTTTATAATTTTGCTGGATATAAAATTCTAGGTTGACTATTCTATTTCATTCAGTGCTTTATAGATGTTGCTCTCTCAGCCTTATCTTCATTCCTTTGGAAGTACGTGTCTTTTTTTCTTATGACTACTTTAAAATTTTCTCCTTATTGTTGTTTTTGAGTAATTTGATTACGACATGCCTTGGTGTTCTTTTTCTCACATTTCTTGTTTTTGTTCATTAAGCTTCTTGGACCTTCGGGTATATATTTTTCAGTCCAATTTGATCTCTTCACCTTTTTGGATTCTTTTTTTCCCTTTGGGTTCCATTTTGAATATTTTCTATTGCTGCATCTTCAAGTCTTCTAGTCTTTTATTCTACCATATGTAATCTGTCAATTACATACAATGTATTGTGGTTTTCATGCCTAGAAGTTTGATTTAGGTTTTTAAAAAATATCTTCCATTGCCTCTACTTAACTTTTTGAGCATATAGAAAACAGTTAAAATAAATGTTTTAATGTCCTTGTCTGATAATTCTAAGGTCAGTTTCAGTTCTGGGCTGGTTTTAATTGATTGATTATGGGTCATGTTTGCTTGCTTCTTTACATACCTGGCAATCTTTGCTTGGATGAACTTCTCCCCATGAATGCTGGGTAGTTTCGATTCCTATAAATCTTCCTGTGCTTTGTTCTGACATGCAATTGATATACCAGGAAACAGTTTGATCATTTCAGGCTTTGCTTTTATGATGGGTAAGGTAGGTTTGGAGCAGTGCTCAGTCTAGGGGACATCTCTATTGCAGCAATACCTTCTGGGTACTCTTCCTTCTTCCCAACATTTCATGAATTATTAGATTTTCCTTTCTTGTTAGTGGATAACAGACACCATTTCCATCTCTATGTAAAGCATGAGGCACTGTTTTCTAATCCTACCAGATGTTTCCTTTTTGTCTCTTCAGCCTCACATGTGTGTGTGTGTTCAGTGCTCTGTTGAATTCTTGAAGAGATCCTCTGCAGATCTCTGGGATTTTCTCTCTATGTAACTTTTCCCTCCTTAGAATTCTGTTCTGCAAGCTGAATACAAGGAGATCCCATGGACCCTCAGCTCCATTTCCTTAACTCAGAGCACCTGCGGGGGACTGCCTTGGTTTTATTTCCCTGTGCTGCAGCCCAAAAAACTCTCTTAAGGCAGCAAACTGGGGGAGAAACCTTACTTCCAAGTGTTCACGGTGTTGAAAACCATCGTTCATATCTTTTGTCCATTTCTTTTTTTCCCAGTTCAGGCTGAGAAAGGGGAGTGAACTCAGCCTCTGTTATTTCATTTTAAGTGGACTTAGAAATCCTGTTAATTAGGATATGGCATACAATTTCCAAAATTGCCTGGGCTAACTTTGCTGCTATACTGTTTTAAAGAAATATATGTAAAACATGTGTTCATATAAAATTATATATTTTTTTAAAATGTTGATTATTAATGTAATCAGCCATTTTAAATTACCAATTCTTTATCAATATTTTGAATTGTATAATGTACCTATAAGTAAAGGAGTACTAGGTATATTAGATTTATTAGGGCTTGGTAAATTTTTTTGTATATTTAACGTTATTGAGGTAGGACATGCCTCAATAACTGGGTTACAGGATATTTTGAAGTGAGGCAGTTTACAATTTTTTAAAATACAAGATTGAAAGTAAATTTTATGGGGTTTCTGGCTATGTTTAAAATTACTTTATGCTGTATTTCTTTAAGATTTTGGTATATATGTCAAAAAGAATTGATTAAAAATGTTAGTGACATTTCAGTAACATAACTCTTTCCGTTCTTTATCTACTTAACTGTGTGAACAAATTTCTCTGGGTTTTTATTTGCAAAAATAAATAAAAGACAATAAGCTGAGGCTGAGAGTGTCTCATTCCAAAAATAAATATTATTCATCCACAGATACATGAACTAATTTTTATGATACATTGATGCCATTGTTATACTTCTAATACATTTTATTAAATAATTATCAAAATTGGAAATCCATATTTTAATCATTTATAAAAATCTATTAACATATAATTAATGAATAGTTAGCCAAAGAGCCAATGATAATTCAAGCCAGAAGAACTTTTTACACTTACAGATTTATACTCAGAGTAATTAAAATAAAAAAATATAATTTAGCATTTATATGTCATAGCAGTCAGAATCCAGTCAGAATATGGGGACTGCTCTAGATATTTCAAAGGAAAGGAAGTTAATGGGGGACTTAGTTTCATAGGTGTTGGAAGGAGTGAAATGGAGCAAGGAGGTGGTGAGGTCACCCAGAGAATAGTACTTGCAGGAAGCATATGGGAATAAAAACAGGAGGAAGTAAGATTACCAGAACCCAGGATTCTGGGTTGGTACTGGTGCTTCCAAAGGGACAGTGCCTTGTAAATGCTGGGACAGCTAAAGAGATTCCAAGTGTTATTGCCAGGTCCAAGGAAAAGGCTCTTCTTACACGTTCTAAAACTGCTGGAAGTCAAGGGAGCTCATAGCTGCCAGTGCTGCTCCAGGGAAGTTGACTGAAGTCCAAAACAGGAAGAGTTATTTTTCCCTACTTCTGCAGATTCCAACTGCAGCCAGCTGGCAAAACAAAGTGGAAAATGTAGTTTGCATGATCACGGCTTTCCTACAATTTAAAACAGAAGACAATCATGGAAATGGGGGCTGATAATGAAAAAGTGATAACCAAAAAGCAAACAACTGGCACAAGCCTTTTTTGATGGCAGAAATGTAGTGATAAAAAAACTTCCAAATATAAAAATACATATTATTTAGAAAACTAGATTGAAAATAAAAGGTCAATGACAAAAAATTTATTTAAAATCTGACTATTAAAGAATATTCATACATTTTAAAAGTGATTGATGCATGTCAAATTGCTATGGTATTTAGAGTCTATTGGATAGGTTTCAGGCATATACATAAGTTTTATTTTAAAATGTCAGTATGAGCGATATACTAAAAACATTACTCCTTGAAATTATTTAAGCTTATGATTTAAAAATGTTGCACATCAATTCTCACCTGCCACTCTGGAGACCAGGGTTCTATACCCGGTGCCTGCCCATGTCAAAAAAAAGATGTTGCACATCACCTTAGGATATGTGAGTGGAGCATTACTTAAAATTAAAATTAGAGGAATATACAAGCAAAGAGTCTAAAGATGACTATTTTAGTTACTACTATCCCTTTAGCTTTATGGGTTGGCTACTTAATAGCCCAAGGATAAAAAGCCATTTCCTTTGTTACTATGTCCTTTAAGACTTCACTCCATCTGGCTCTTATCTTTTTTCCTCAACTTACAGGTTTCTAATACCTCACTAAAACCAATGGCCTAGAAGCACATAAATCTATTTATCATCACTTGTCTCTGAATCTCAAAGCCAAATGCTCTTTTTGGCTGCCTTATGTCCTTTTCTTCTTAAAATATGGCTCTTCTTTTCCTACTTTGGGCAACTCCAGATCACTGGACTGTGTCTACCTCTGTGGGCACAGGTTCTAGCTGTTATGTCCATTGCTTTCTCTCCTGCAAGTCTGAAGTTCCTTGAGTAAGAAGGCCATGCCTCTGTAGCAATATGGGGCCCACAGGTGTGTTTCTACAGGGCTTCCCCACACACCAAATATTTTGCAACAAACCAGTTGACTAAGAGATGGTAACATTATAGTCACATCACTGAATGAGTTTAGTTTTCCCTTTGTTGGGCCTTATATATTGAGTGGCTTCCTTATAATGATTTATTTTATGCAAAAACTACATCAACTAAAACAAAAATCAACTAAGCATTGGTTAGAATCATAGTTACCTAGAATAGAAAGACTATTTAATCAAGAGAAATTATCCTTACTTCATAGATGAGAAAACAACCTCACTCAGAACAACGAAGGGATGAAACACTCACCGTCTCCTTACTGGCCAGTGGCAGGGTCACGGGTAGAGTTCATAATACCTTGAACCACTACCTTTTTTCTGCAAAATGCTGCTCCCATAACTTACATTCTCTTTGTCCTGTCGACACCTCTGTATACCTCAGTGTACGCTATTGAACTGAAGGAGATGAGCTTGGATTCAGGGGTATATAGTTGGTCAGTGGGGAGAGTCATGAAATTTTCCTGCTCCTGACTTTATTTACATCCATGTGCAGAGGGTTGAAATAAAAAAAAACAGTGCAGATTTCATGATCCAATCATCCTTCATCTGGGCAAGGCTGGCCTCTTGTTTTATTTGTTATTTCCTTCAATTCCCATTCTTCATTCTTACTGCTTGATCTTGAGTGTTTGATATGTATGAGTTCTCATTAAGTGTTTTTGGTTGCTCTTTATAGATTTATGTCAAACTGAACATATACAGCATTATGCAGTAATGAATAATGTGAATGATAATAGGCATCTATTATGTGAGGGAGCTATTCTAAGGACTTTACATGTTACTAACTCAAGTGGTTCTCTGGATTATAACGTGGGTCCTGATATACCCACATTTTAGAGATGAGGGACCTGAAGCACAGAAGAGTCCAGGAATTTCCCTAAAATCACACAGATAGTAATTAGCAGGTCAGGAATTGATCTCAGGCAGCCTGGCTGCAGTGCCCATGGTGTTAACCACGATGCTTTCTCCCTCTCATTTGGTGCTCATTTATCCATTCGGCTGCATATAATTTAGTCTGTTACTGGTATCACTGCCAAGTGTTCTTTCTTGCCACTATCGAATTTTACTTACCCATTCTCCAAGCATTGGCTATTTAGATCACCTGCTTCTAAGTCCAGAGCTCTAAACTTTCCCTCATGCTGAATCCCATCATAATGGTGACTCCTGGAATTAGGTCTGAGATCATGGTTTTCCTCATTTTCATGCAGCAATGCAGCATCAGATACTTCTATCCAAATATTCTCCTCTGAAATGACCAGACCTTGCATCTGTCCTCAGTGTGTGATTGCTCCCCAGGCTGTTCCATGTATGTGACTATTTTAGAAGGAGGTGCAGTACAGGTGGGAAGATGGTGCTGCAATTGTTCATTCTATGTGGCTTTTGCTGCTTTATGGGTGGCAAATTGCTAATCTGAAAAATCCCTGGGCCTCTGAAGGAGGTGCAAATTCTTGGTGCCTCTGCCTCCAAAGGTGCATCCAGGCATAGCATTGTCTCATCTTGTCAGACAATCATTTTCTCATTTTCATGTGGAAAATCCTCCTTCCTTACTCAAGAGAACACTCCTCATCTTTTCATCCACTCATTCATTCAATTCCTGAAGTAGTTCTTGCTAGGAGCCAGGTATTGTGCTAGGCAATGCAAAGTAGTTGCAGAAAAAAAAAAGCCCCTGAAAAATCCACAGCAAAACTACTAGAGCTAATAAATGAGTACAGCAAAGTAGCAGGTTACAAGATCAACATTCAAAAATCTGTAGTGTTTCTATACACTAGCAATGAACAAGCTGAGGGGGAAATCAAGAAACGAATTCCATTTACAATTGCAACTAAAAGAATAAAATACTTAGGAATAAATTTAACTAAAGAGACAAAAGACCTATACAAAGAAAACTGCAAGAAACTGTTAAAAGAAATCACAGAAGACCTAAATAGATGGAAGGGCATACCATGTTCATGGATTGGAAGACTAAATATAGTTAAGATGTCAATTCTACCTTAATTGATATACAGATTCAACGCAATACCAATCAAAATCCCAACAACTTATTTTTCGGAAATAGAAAAACCAATAAGCAAATTTATCTGGAAGGGCAGGGTGCCCCGAATTGCTAAAA
This sequence comes from Tamandua tetradactyla, assembly GCF_023851605.1. Taxonomy (NCBI): domain Eukaryota; kingdom Metazoa; phylum Chordata; class Mammalia; order Pilosa; family Myrmecophagidae; genus Tamandua; species Tamandua tetradactyla. The sequence continues at coordinate 14,722,765 of NC_135335.1, forward strand.
GTATCTTGAGGAAAAAAAACGAAGCTGGAGGTCTCATGGTGCCTGACTTTAAGGCATATTATGAAGCCACAGTGGTCAAAACAGCATGGTACTGGCATAAAGATAGATATATCGACCAATGGAATCGAATAGAGGGCTTAGATATAAACCCTCTCATCTACGGACATTTGATCTTTGATAAGGCAGTCAAGCCAAGTCACCTGGGACAGAACAGTCTCTTCAATAAATGGTGCCTAGAGAACTGGATATCCACATGCAAAAGAATGAAAGAGGGCCCGTATCTCACACCCTATACAAAAGTTCACTCAAAATGGATCAAAGATCTAAACATTAGGTCTAAGACCATAAAACAGTTAGAGGAAAATGTTGGGAGATATCTTATGAATCTTATAACGAGGCGGTTTTATGGACCTTACACCTAAAGCAAGAGCACTGAATAAATAAATAAATAAATGGGAGCTCCTCAAAATTAAACATTTTTGTGCATCAAAGAACTTCATCAAGAAAGTAAAAAGACAACCTATACAACGGGAGACAATATTTGGAAATGACATATCAGATAAAGGTCTAGTATCCAGAATTTATAAAGAGATTGTTCAACTCAACAACAAAAAGACAGCCAATCCAATTACTAAATGGGAAAAAGACTTGAACAGACACTTCTCAGAGGAGGAAATACAAATGGCCAAAAGGGACATGAAGAGATGCTCAATGTCCCTGGCCATTAGAGAAATACAAATCAAAACCACAATGAGATATCATCTCACACCCACCAGAATGGCCATTATCAACAAAACAGAAAATGACAAGTGCTGGAGAGGATGTGGAGAAAGAGGCACACTTATCCACTGTTGGTGGGAATGTCAAATGGTGCAACCACTGTGGAAGACAGTTTGGCGGTTCCTCAAAAAGCTGAGTATAGAATTGCCATATGACCCAGAAATACCATTGCTAGGTACCTACTCAGAGGACTTAAGGGCAAAGACACAAACGGACATTTGCACACCAATGTTTATAGCAGCATTATTTACAATTGCAAAGAGATGGAAACAGCCAAAATGTCCATCAATAGACGAGTGGCTAAACAAACTGTGGTATATACATATGATGGAATATTATGCAGCTCTAAGACAGAATAAACTTATGAAGCATGTAATAACATGGATGGACCTAGAGAACATTATGCTGAGTGAGACTAGCCCAAAACTAAAGGACAAATACTGTATGGTCTCACTGATATGAACCGACATTAGTGAATAAACTTGGAATATGTCACTGGTAACAGAGACCATCAGGAGATAGAAATAGGGTAAGATAATGGGTAATTGGAGCAGAAGGGATACAGACTGTGTAACAAGACTGGATACAAAAACTCAGAAATGGACAGCACAATACTACCTAATTGTAACATTGAATGAAGCTGCATGTGAGGTATAGTTTTTTTATTTTTATTTTTTCTCTCTATTATCATTTTATTTCTTTTTCTGTTGTCTTTTTATTTCTTTTTCTAAATTGATGCAAATGTACTAAGAAATGATGAGTATGCAACTATGTGATGACATTAAGAATTATTGATTGTATATGTAGAATGGAATGATTTCTAAATGTTTCATTAGTTAATTTTTTTTAATTAATAATAAAAAAAAGCCCCATTTTGTCCCTTGGGAACTTAGAGAGACAGTCATGGGCACAAGCATGGAGATTCAGAGGAATAGGAGGAGAGGAGGCAAGTGCTGATCCTAATGCCAGAGCCTGGCTTGAATTTTCTTTCAGGGCTGGTGAATTTGGGCCTCAAGTATACCAAACACTGTCCCCACTGCAATGGGCCTGGTATGTGGTCTGTTGCTTTGGCAGCTCGGGGTTTACCTCAACAGTTTGATTTGGGAGAAGAGACAATTCATGTCTGACATTTAGGTGTTACTGTCATATTTAAAGCTTTTTTTTTTTTTTTGGGTATATGATCCGGGAATCGAACCCGGGTCTCCTGCATGGACGTCAGGTATTCTAACCACTGAACTACCCATGCACTGGTTACTATCACAATTAAAAGTCCTGAAACCAAAGAATGTATTCTGGTCAGCCCCAGTTCAACTGCAGTTGTTTTTAGATAGAGTGTTCTGGTGTTTGAGTGTCTCAACTTGGAGTCAATTTTGCATGTGTGTCATCTAATCTGCTAGTCTCTGCATCTGCGGAAGACCAGAGACATACAGGGAAAAGGGAACCCCAGGCTGAGAAATTGCACATCATTAAGTTGGACATTTTGGTAAGAAGGAAGCACCAATTAGGAACCAAGTAAAGAGATCCAGATGAGTGGTCGGTTAGCCTGTCTTTGGATGTGTTTTCTTAAAAATGAATATTCTCAGTTGGGTTTGGTTTTCTTCTCTTGCCTTTGATTGATGGCAGTTTCACACGGACCTGTTATGCTTTAGGTTGGTAATTGTCTCCTCTGGCTTTGGAACTTCTCAACTCCAGAGAAGCCTGGCCGAAACTGATTCAATGAAGCTTTGGCCCAATGAAGAGATTCATTGAGTTCCCTGGGGCAGTACAGTGTGGCTAACGAGAGCCCAGGAATTCATGCACCCATGATGAGGGATGGGGAATGATTATTGATCAAAGACTTGGGCTCTTGAGCAAGACAGTCAGATTTTTAGTGCAGCAGCAAAACTGGAAATTTTCCTCGACCCATTTCCACACATTTCGGCTTCCCTTTAGCCTTCCTGACACCATCTGGAAAGTATCTCCAGTGATGAACCATGGACTATTTCTCCTTAGTTACATGTTAGAAAATTATCTGCAGGTTGTTGTTATGTTGCTTCAGGACTGCTTCCTTTGGGCTCCTATTTTTGTGGCTTCATTTCTAGAGAAGATAATGTTTTCGAATCAATGAAACGTTTTGTCTCCTAAGGAGACAGAACTCTTATTCTTTGACTTCTGGAATAGGAGGAGAAGGCAGACAGTTTTTCCTTACCCCATGGCACTCAGCTTGCACCATGGATTTGGAACGCATGGAAATTACTGCTTTCAATAATGCACCCTCTTGTTTCTGCCAGGCAGGGCTACTTTGAGTGAATTAGAAGAAAAGTTGCCCTTTCTTCAATTTCCTTACTTCCATCTCTTGGCAGATCATTGTAATATACCACTTTTGTTAAAAAACAAAATACATTTTATCACCTTCTTCCAAAATATTGTTGCAATAACTGCTCTATTTTACAATGGTGATGACATGAATAGAGCAACGTAATGCATGACCCTTGTGCAGCAGGCAAAATCTGCAGAAGCTTCTAAGGAGGCCCCACTCCTAGCTACTGTGCAGTGGAACTCAAACGTTGTTGAGCAACTAGCGTGATGCCTGGAGGGCTGCATTCCTTCAAAAAAGCAAAGGAGAAGCCCTATCTTTTCCGAATTCAGTAGTGTAGGACCCAAACTGGTAGGCCAATCCTAGTGCTGGGCAGATATCAGGCAAAGTAGGTAGGACAGGGAGTTGTTGAGAGACTTTGAAGAGGAGATGTAGGAATTGAATATGACAAATCTAGTCCCTTACATCGTTGAAAGGGATTTCACATGTATTATCTTATTGTTCCTCCAAACAAACCCTTCATGGTATTCTTTATTATCCCAAATTTGTAGGAGATTTTCTGAGAGCCACACAGTTGTCAAAAGGCCAAATTAAGTCTAGGGCTCATATGTCTACTGCTCCTTAGCCCTTGGATTTTTCCCCATATACCATATAGTCTCCCTTTCTGGGAGACACAATCAAATGAAACTTTGCTTTGACTCACAGCAATGATGAACTGAGTAAGTTGAAAGTATAAGTGAATTGAGAAGACTTAGTGTTTGCTAAATCCCTTTCTTCCCCTCCAGAGAAAAAAGAGCTGACAATGGATCTAAATCCTCGCCCTGGACTGAACAATACTCTATCTTCTCTGATGATTTATCCATTGCTCCTCCTTGACTTCTGCAGATTTCATGTCCCAGAGCCAATTTCTAATAATTATTTCACCATTTTATATGAAGCACATTGTACACTGACCCATAATATTCGTCCATTAAGCAAATGTTTTATGAATGAGAACTGAATACTACTTTGTTTTCCTCCGTATAAATTAAGTTCAGAACAGTAACAATTTCACGTGATAAATGATAAGAATCAAGTTTGCTTTAGTGAAAGGTCAGGCTCTTCCAATGACACCAGCTGCTTCCTTGATTCAGAAGGTGTTGGATTTTCATCATTCCTCTACAACCAACTTGTTGCCTTTTTATAACTACTAATAATTCAGTAGTGACTTTTAAAGTGTAGCTTGAAAATGAATCTCCAATGATGGCATTACATGTAAATAAGACATTCAAATTGTGTGTAGAAAAGGTCAACAGAGCTCTCTGTAGACAAGGAGGAGGATGCAAAAATGTGTGCAACTGTAAAAAGGGGACTTTTCAAATGGTATCTAAAACCATCAAACTAGACTGTGCATTTAAAGACCTTTGAGCACAATAGGACACACAACAAATGCTCAGCCACTGATGTCCGCTTACATCAGTCAGGGGTAATTACTATTGTTTTCATGTGAGAGATTGTAGGAGGCATCCACTACTTGTTCAGCAAATTTCACAATAGATAGCTACACCCATATTAGGGATGCAAAATCAGTTTGCACTTCCGACAGAAAAAAGGAACTACTTATGCTTCTCAGAAATTCTCTTTGGATTTTAGAAAACTGCTAGGAGAGGAAGGCAGCTTCAAAGCTCAGCACAGTGTGGAGTGGGGGAAGGTGACCATATCTGGACAGAAGAGCTGTGAGGCATTTGCCCAGAGCCTCCTGTAGCATTCATCAGGCACATAGCAGACACTGCAGGCTTGAAGCAAGGTATGTTTAAGGACTTGCCTTTCTAGGTTTTAGGTTGATGGCTTTTCCCAGCAGTTGGTTCTGGGGTTCTAAGATCCTTGAGTGTTGAATGAGAAAGGATGAGTCCACTTCTGAAGGCACAAGCTGGTATTCTGGGTTGGGGCACTTTGAGTGAACCTTTAAAGGTACTTTTGGGGGTGCTTTGGGAATGATCTTTGCTGCAGAAGATGGGGATAAAGGAGGGCTCTGAAAGGCTAAAGCTGGATGCTGAGAAGTTTCACTTTTTCTCTAAATCTCCAGACTATTTGGAAAGCTAAAAGCGATTTTATAAACTGTTGACTCATTATATCATGTACTTTTGATATCTCTTATTTCATGATCTTTATTTTCTGCCTCAGGCATACTATTTATATAATTCAGCATTTAAGAAAAAATCTGCCACATGCAGAAATTGGGGATGTGGTATTGGGCAAAAGTAGGGTCCCCAGTTTTATGCATTTAGACTGGCCTCCAAGAAAAGACTGTGACCTAATCTAGTTCTCCAGTTGTCTTTGGCACCATCCACTAGAAATCCAAGCCATAAACTAAAGCTTCTCTTGAGCAAGACAACTAATTAAAGAGACTGTGTGACTTCTTAATATCTTGGATCAGAAAGAAACTTGGAGGTAGTTGTGCCCAACCCGTTCCTTCCTCAGATGAGGTACATGAAACCCAGAGAAGAGAAATGACTTGCCCAATATCACATGTCAGTAAAAGAAATGAGTAGAACCCAGGCTTCCTGATTTCTTGTCCATACCTTTCCTGTGCCACAAGCCATTGTTTCTCCATCACCATCCACATCCTCCAACGAAGCATCTAGGTTCAGGCCTCCTTTTCATGTCTTATGTTTGCAAAGGAGAGGCTGGCCCTTTGAACAACCCTCCTGTTCATACTTTGGCAATTGTGACCACGAAGGGATGATGATATAAAAATAAAGAAACAAAAGACTGTTGGTTGTGTGAATCTACAAAGAGACTGGAGCCATTAGAAGAAGGAGGAGAGATTTTCTAGTTTCTTCACTTCTGTCCATATGTTTAAAAAAATGGCACTCTAGCTGTTGGCAACCCAATGTTTATTGACAATGTGGTAAGACTGAAGTTTAGACTCTTCTACAACCTGGAAAAAAATGTCTCCCAATACAATATTCTCTACTGCTTTGGTTTCCTTGGCCTTTTAACATAGAGAAGTGGTGCTCTGGGGCATAAGCACAAATCTTTGTCCACGGAGAACTTAGCTGCTGTAGGTCATTATATACAGATTTCTGGAGAGTAAGGTGTGGTAGTTAGGTTCAGGTGTCAACTTGGCCAGGTGAAGGTGTCTAGTTCTGTTGCTGTGGACATGAGCCAATGGCTTGTGACCCTCACCTGTTGCTGATTACATCTGCAGTCATCTAGGAGGCGTGCCTGCTGCAACGAATGATGTTTGATTTAACTGGTTGGACGCTCAAATGAGAGAGCTCAATGTAGCACAGCCCATGCAGCTCAGCATACCCCATCTCAGCACTTGCAGCTCAGCCCAGGCCTTTGGAGATGCAGAAAGAAATCACCCCGGGGAAAGTTGTTGGAACCCAGAGGCCTGGAGAGAAGGCCAGCAGAGATCACCCTGTGCCTTCCCATGTAAGAAAGAACCTCAGTTGAAAGTTAGCTGCCTTTCCTCTGAAGAACTATGCATTTTTAAATAAATAAATCCCCTTTTATTAAAAGCCAATCCATCTCTGGTATGTTGCTTTCGGGCAGCTTTGGTAGACTAGAACATGAGGGTAGGAGGCAGTTCTATGAAGTCAGGGCCTGCAATCCTTGGAAAGAGAGCAGCAAACATGAGAACCTGACTTGTGTCACCATAGAAATACAGCAAGACTGCAAAGGTCACTTGAAAGCATTATTTTTCTAAAATATCTTTCCCCTGAAAAAGTTTGCAGTCTTAAAGGAAAGGCATTAAATGTACAGGAAGAACCACCACAGTGTTTAATAAGATGGGACCCACATTTCCTATATCCTTGGTCTGAAGGAATGTCTAAGAGATCACTTTGGAGGCCACTTTGCATTAGAGATGAATACCCTGAAGTGAAAATTCAACTGGATTGGAAGAAGTACTGTGGTTACCTTTACCACAATGTTGGCTCTATGGTGTAAGAAGAAAATACAGATTTCATAAACTGTCCCCGAGATTGAGTAAGCCATGTAGAGGGAGTGGGGGAGCTAAGGAGTTGTGTGAGGGAGGCAGAGGCTATGCAATACTATTGATCTTTGAGAAGACCATTTGCCAGGAAGGGTTTTTTGTTGCAAGGTGATTCTGGGAGGGTTGTGGGGCATTCCTGCCAATGGGCTCAGCAAGTGCAAAAATCCCCACTATAGGATAGAGATTGCTGATTTGGAAGAACTGAAATAAATCAAAGAGATGTGAGGCTTTGAAAATTAAAAAAAAAAAAAACATGAGTTTCAAGGTTAGGATGGGGTAATAGATGTGGGCTGAGGTAGCAGAGTTTCTCTCATCAACCACCTGAGGCATTTTAACTTTATACTACAGGCAGTGGAATGCCATTGAAAGATTTGTAAGGAAGTGCCACGATTGTCTTTGCAGTGTAAAATGATTGCTCTGGCTACAAAGTGGGGAATAAGCTGGACATACAGGGCCATTAGTGGAAACAGAATATAAGGATTCTGTTTGGCAATGCTCCCACCCAAATAGGGTGGTGGCTTGGTCTGGAGATGTGAAGGGAGTGTCCAGAATTGAAGGACAGTTGTGAGAAACATCAGAAGAAGATGACTGAGTTAATGACAGATACTTTCATTTAGAGAGGACCCCTGTAACTCACTTATGGTTCTCATGACCTTTAGCTCTAGCTACTCTATATTGGAGACAACTTGGAGGAATCGAAGATAATCTCCTTTACATACTTATTGTATGTAAATATGGCTCTTTAAAAGAGAAAACTTGAAAAAGACTGGTATTTTCTCTATAAGTGGTTGAATGTTCTAATGTTTGAGTTACTCTTCTCCCAGCCCACCCCCACCACTGGGACAAGTTGCTCAATAAAGATAAAATTATGGGATGTATTATAATGACTTAAAATTCAGTTGAGCTGGGGCAGTTCTCCCAGATAAAGCTGGATTGGAGGTGGTGGATTAAATTAAAGGCAAAAATGAAGGTCTCCGATTTTATTCTATGTCTTCCCTACAGATCTAGATTTTTCACGATACTCAACTGTACAGAGCAATCCGAATATATCTTCTCTGTGGCATATAATATGTTATTTATGTCACAACCTTGTTGGCATGAGAACAGAGACTGCAAGGGAAAAGGGCGTCTCAGCCTCCTTTTACATAGACTTGTATCTAGATTATTCAATGAGAGCTGAAAGCAGAGGACACATCTAAGTCTTCCAAGAGAAACAGAGAAACTGCAAAAGAGAGGAGTACTCAAGCATTGACCCCAAGGTGCCATGAATAGCACACTCTGACCCATAATATATGAGCCCCTCTCTTCTCCCTCTCTCCTTCCCCCAAGACAGAAGCAGGTCAGGTTGGGAGGATGCCAGGAATAAATGTTCTCTTTAACCTGCCCCTAAGTGACTTGAAGTGTTAGGGGAAGTCTAAGTTTTATATGTCAATCCAGAAAATGGGTATATAACAGTAGTAACAACACTAGTGGCAGTCAATATGAATTTAACATGCATTATGTGACATGCATTGTTAAAAATGTTCTACATGTTTATCTCATTAAATTCTCACAACAGGTAGAATGTGCTATTATTAGCCATGTTATTGAGTCACAGAAACACAGGCAACAAGGAGATCAAGCAATTTGAGAAAAGAGCACTGAACTTCCATTTAAATCCAGGTGATATATTTCCAGAATGCTTTTGCTTAAGACGATCCACTATACAGTTGGATAAATGAAAAAAGGTATTTTGCTTGTATATTTATCTTGTATTCAGGGAGTTTTCTGAATATTATTTATTCTAAGGTTTTTTCAGTTGTGGTGCTTTGGATTCCCTAAATATAGATATATATTTTTATATATTAGATCTTCACCAAACAGTGGGTATATTTTTACCATGTAATTTAAAAAAAATAGCTTTATTGAAATATAATTTAAACATCATACATTTTGCCTTTTACAAGACACAATTCAGTGCTTTTAAGTATGTTCAAAGAATTGTTCAACCATCACCACTATTCAACTTTAGAACATTTTCATCACCCTCCAAAAGAAATTCATGAGCAGTCATTCTCCATTTCTCTTCCGCCTTAGCCCCTGGCAACTCCAAATCTTTTTGACCCTATAGTATTGCTTATTCTGGACATTTCACATAAATGGAATTGTATAATAGGTTGCCTGTTATGGCAGGCAACTTTTACTTAGCATAATGTTTTCGAGATTCATCTATGTTGTAGCCTGTTTCAGAACTTCATTCTTTTTCATGGCCTAATAATATTCCACTCAAATACTACATTTTGTTTATCCATTCATCCACTGGTGGATACCTGGGAGATTTCCAGTTCTTGGCTACTGCATATTGTACTGCTCTGGGTATTCATATGTAAGTCTTTCTGTAGAAACATGTTTTAATTTCTCTTCAGTGTATAACTAGGAGTAGAATTGCTGGATCATGTGGTAAGTCTGTCTTTAACCCCTTAAGGAGCTGTCAAATTGTCTTCCAAAATGGGTGTCCTAATTTAAAATCCCAACAGCAATGTTGGAGGGTTCCAATTTCTGTAGATTCTAATCAACACATGTTATTGTTCATATTTATTTTTATTTTTATCATGTTAGTGGGTGTGAATAGTTTTGATTTGCATTTCCCCAAGGACAAATTACGTTGAACATCTTTTCATGTACTTATTGGCCATTTGTACATTTCCTTGATGAAATACCTATTCAGATTATCTGCCTATTTTCTCCAGTTCTGTGGGTTGTCTTTTACATTCTTGATGGTATCCTTTGAAGGAGGAAAGTGTTTAGCTTTCAGTCGATGAAACTGGATATATCTTTTTTTTTTTTTTTTGGTTACTTAGCCTTTTGGAATCACATTTAAGAGACCATTGCCCATACCAACAACATGAAAAATTTATTCCTGCATTTTCTTCTGTTTTATGAGGTTTTGGACTTTACATTTAGGTCTGTGATTCATTTTGAATTAGTTTTACTTTACATTACTTTTACATTTTTTCTCTGCCTTTTTTTTTTTAACTTTTTTATTGTGTAGTATAACATATATACAAAGCAAAGAAATAAAAAAGCAATAGTTTTCAAAGCACTCTTCAACAAGTAGTTACAGGACAAATCCCAGAGTTTGTCATGGCCTATCAAATGATCCTCTAATATTTTTCCTTCTAGCTGCTCTATAATACAGGAGGCTAGAGGACTTAAATATTTTTTTATCATCATAATTGACATTTTTCCTTCTTTTTTTGTGAAATGCAACATGTATGCAAAAAAGCTATAAATTTCAAAGCACAGCAACACAATTAGTTGTAGAACACAGAGTTTGACATGGGTTATAATTCCACAATTTTAGGTTTTTACTTGTAGCTATTCTAAAATACTGGAGACTAAAAGAGATATCAATTTAATGATTCAGCATTCATATTCATTCGTTAAATCCTATCTTCTATGTATAACTCTACCATCACCTTTGATCTTTTCATTCCTCTCTTTTGGGGTGTTTGGGCTATGGCAATTCTACATTTTTCATATTGGAAGGGCCTGTCATTAGTATGGAGTAGGGAGATGGAACTATCTGATATTCTGGGGAGGCTGGGCTAGGTTTCAGGATTTATCTCTTCCAGGGACCTGGTAGGTTGTAGGTTTCTGGAAAGTTGCTCTAGTGCATGGAACCCTTGTGGAATCTTATATATTGCCCTAGGTGTTCTTTAGGCTTGGCAGAATGGCCCTGGTTGGGGGTTGACAGGTTATGATAGGTAGCAAGTTTTATCTGAAGCTTGCATAAGAGCAACCTCTAGAGTAGCCTCTCAACTCTATTTGGACCCTCTCTGCCCTGATACTTTATTAGTTACACTTCTTTTCCCCCTTTTGGCCAGGATGGAATTGTTGATCTCATGGTGCCAGGGCCAGATTAATCCCTGGGAGTCATCTCCCACATCGCCAGGGAGACTTTCACCTCTGGATGTTATGTCCCACAAATGGGGAGGGCCATGATTTCACTTGCAGAGTTGGGCTTTGAGAGAGTGAGGCCACATCTGAGCAACAAAAGAGGTCCCCCAGAAGTAACTCTTAGGCATGTCTATTGGTAGTCTAAACTTCTCTGCTATATACATGAGCTTCACAAGAGTAAGCCTCAGGATCAAGGGCATGGCCTATTGATTTGGGTGTCCCTAATGTTTGATACAGTATCAGGGGATTCCCTGATGATAAAGTTTAATAGTGCCATATTCTTTCTCCCATCCCTCAATGGAAAATTTATTCCTATGTTTTCTTCTGTTTTATAAGGTTTTAGATTTTACATCTAGGTCTATGATTCATTTTGAATTAATTTTTGCATTTGGTATGAGGACAGATCCAACTTCATTCTTTGCATGTGGATATCCAGTTGTCCCAGAACCATTTGTTGAAGACTGTTCTTTTCCGTTTAATTCTATTTGGCACCTTGTTGACAATCAATTGACCATACATGGAAGAGTTCATTTCTGGACTCTGAATCCTTTAATATGTTTATATACGTCTATTCCTATCCCAGCAACATACTATCTTGTCTAATTACCTTTGTAATAAGTTTTGAAATAAAAAACTGTAAGTCCTCCAATTTTGTTGTTCTTTTTCTACATTATTTGGACGCTTTTGGGTGTCTTAGCATTTCTGTATGATTTTAGTATGAACTTGAAAATGTGTGGGAAGAGGAAGCTGGGATTTTGATAGGATTATTGTGAATCTGTAGATCAAATTATGGAGTATAATTGCCATCTTAACAACATCAAGTCTTTCATTCCATAAATGTGGAATGTTTTGCCATTAATTTAGATCTTCTATTATTTCTTTCAGTGATATTTTGTGGTTTTCAGGGCACAAGTCTTGCACTTCTTTTGTTGAATTTATTTCCAAATAGTTTATTCTGTGTGATGCCATTTTAAATGGAACCATTTTTCTTAATTTCCTGTTCTGGTTATTCATTCCTCATGTAATTCCTGAAAATACCTCTATTTCACCCGTGATCTGAATGCACAGTTTCACAGTAATAAAAAGTTCTAGGTTTATAGTTATTTTCTCTCAGCCCTTTAAAAGATACTTTTCTGCTGTCTCCTGGCTCCCATTGATGTCATCAGTGTAACTGCCATTCCTTTACATATAATCTGTCTTTTTTTTACTATTAAGATCATCTTTATATTTTGCAATTTTATGCATTCACTATAATGTATTTGAATATAGTTTTTAAAAAATATTCTATTCAATATATTTCCTGTTTCTGTGTGTTTTATGTATTTCAGCAGTTCGGGAAAATATGTAGTTATCTTTTCAAATCTTGCCAATAAGACCTACTTTTTTTTATCTTTCTCTTTCTATGACTCTAATTATACACATTTAAAACTTCTAATTCTTTCCTTCTAAATTTTCAACCTCTCTTCCAATATCACTATTTTCTTGTCACTCTAAGTGACATTCTAGATAATTTTTTAGATTTTTCATCTATGTTCACTAATATTCTTTTCAGCTGCTCCTTGATATTTAACACATTGATCCAGTTTTTTATCTCAACATTATTTTCTAACATATTTTTAGTTTTTTAGAAGTTATTTTGCAATTTGGTATGCTATTTTTTACATATTGCTTTTGCCTTTTCATTTTTATGACTCCATTTTTATGTCTTTGAATATTTTCATCCATATGAAATACTTCATCAGTATTTGATGATTCTAATATCTGAAGCATTTGGTGCCTCTCATAACTTTTTTTTTTAATTTTGTGCAATTGGTGATCTTTGATTGTGTTGATAAATTTACTTAATCCTAATCTGTGAAACTTCTTGGAAATTTATGTAGAGGATACTTGCTTCTATCTTTGTACATTTGAATATAAATCACTCAGGGACAGATTGCTTGCCACATATCAGTACAGCTACAGCTATCAACTGATGCATTCCATTTCCCAGGATAATAAACAGTAATTTTTGTTTAACACCCTAAGACACCATTTATCTTTGATAAATTGCACTCTTAAGTCTGTGGCTATGATATTCCGTTTCTTTGATACTTTTTAACATTTCCTCCCAAATTTATCCTCATTTAATTTTCACTTTTTTTTGACAGTCATTTCATTTAATTTGAAGAGATTTTCAGTCGTTTCCTAGTTTCATAGCACAATGGAGTTATAATTCTCTTTCTTCATATTGTTTCTTGAAATTTTCTAGAAGAGAAAAAGAAACATTCACTTCTTGCTTGTCTCATGTTTAAGTCCTGATCTTACCCATTTCAATCTCATTCACATTACTTATTTTTTTATTGAATTATTCATTTCTTTCTTACTTTTTTAAATTTCACTTTGCTTATAACTATGATTTGCCATTTAGTACAGTTCATTTTATAGTTTTGCAGAATTTTGACTTTACATGTTATTAAAAGTATAACACGTTAAAATAATTTTATTAAATTAAATTAATTTAAATATTAGTTTTTACATTTATGTTTTTTTTGCCTCTATCACTGAAGTTGCCCCCTCTTTCTTCTGCTGATAGAATTTCCTACTAATGATGTATTTCCCCTGGTTTACTGAAGATAAATATATACAAGATATCCTTTACAGAGATATCTGAATTTTTTCCCAAACTATAGCAGATTTTTACTACTATACTCTTGCCTATTGTGCTACCAATAAAAGAGCACACAGCTACAAATTTGGGACTCCATGAAGTATAAATGGTATCAAAATCAATTGTGCTTTGCACTGTCTTAGCAAGTTTCACTGCTCAAAATGTGTGGGAGCGAACCATGTGATATTTGAATATGCAATCATGTAAAAAAAAGTTATGTGGCTTAAATCTATCTCTATATAACCTGATTGGATTTGTTATGCTGAGCTGAGAAAGAGATGTGAGAGTATAAATAACAATTTTATGTATATTTGCTATGCATAGGCAAGTGAGGATTTAAACCCTTTACAGTCACAATATTGTGCTATCAATTAATAGGACAAGAGATTTAAATTCTTGCTACCAGAGATATGATGTAGAACCATAAATTCTATCCCTGAAGTCCAGAATTTACAGGGCAAATTCAGATTATGTTAATCTTATTTCGTAAAGATGAACCTGGCAGAGGTTTCCAGCTCTGAAAATGCAGGGACTATAAATTACCATACAATAAGTTGGAATTCAGAGGATCTTGTGTCGTTTATTTTTATAAAAGTTATCCTTCAAAGGGAAAAATGACTGTAATCAAGGGAATATGCAATAAAAGGGATACAGATCAAATCTGAGTACAGATTTGGGATATGAAATCGAAGACCTCACTTGAGGGAATATTCATCACAATTCTGTTTGCATTTTCTTCTCTTCAAGAGTTTCTAGAATCTCGATGTCATGTGGCATTTCTCCCCAACCCCACTCCCATCTCCTTAAAAGTGATGTTTGTTTCTATGGCCCTGGTGTATGTGTTTCTTGTGAAGATGTCCTTATAGCACATTCCCTGCTATAATATGGGAAGGGAATGGTAAGGAAGAATCTGCCTTGAGGTGCCCCTCTCGTCATTTCCAGGATCTCATACTAAATTGTATTTCTTATTGTGGCCTCTTTTCTCCTACCAGGACATCCTTGAAGGCAATGGAACAGACCACACAAGAAGCTGGTCCTGGGATGCCCCAGCTGGGGCAGCTGGCTGCTGTAAAGCCATTACTATGGAAAGGGAAGTCAGAGAAGTTCTTGAAAGCAGATCCCAAGATTCTTGGGGTACGTCAGGTGTGGATCGGAGTGAAGACTAATGATAAGGCAAACTTATAGTTAATCAGACCTAATGCCACTTACTCTGTTCCACCAGCAAATAGTACATCATTACACGTTAACCAGTCCTGGGGATATCAGCATTTGATGTTTATGCTAATCACGTAAAAGTGGTACAGTATGCTATTAGATCATGCTTCTAATTTAATTGCATTTAAAATATAGTGACTTCATATCTATCCAAGGGTTGTGGGTCATCCATGACAGCTATCTTTAACTTCAGCATAAAAAAGTAGCAAAGAAAAGTCCGTGTTGGGCTAGCTGGTTAACCTTTTAGAGAACTTCCTGATACCTGATGGCTTTCTATTGTTCCTATCTCTTCCTGGGACATCTTCTTAGACAGTTCTATACTTCAGAGAATGAAAACTCTTCTGTCCTTTCTGTATATCTCCGCTTCGCAGTCTCAGGTGAGTTTGCCTAAAAGGAATGGCAGGTGTAAAGAAAGAAAGGTTGATCAGTAGATATAAAGATTTATATGTAGCTCAAGCTTCAACTCCTGGGAAAAAGTCATTGTGGATACTTTGAAACCACTTTAATATCATGGGGTAATTGTACTGAAACTCCCCTATATTTTACCCCTGGCTTCACAATCCTGTTCTCAGACCCAGACCCTAGGGAAATGTCATATTTGCTCTTTTCTCTTTCTTCCAAATATGTACTCGCCTTCCTTCAGGTCACTTGTCCTTTCTGGAAGAATTGCTTCCTAACTCCTTGTATTAGTTAGGGTTCTCTGGAGAAACAGAATCAACAGAGAACACTGGCAAATATAAAATTTATAGAAGTGTCTCACGTGACCGCGGGAATGCAGAGTCCAAAATCCGCAGGGCAGGCTGTGAAGCCGACGATTCCGATGGAGGGTCTGGGCCAGCTCCACAGGAGAGGCTCGCCAGCCAAAACAGGAAGAGCCTGTCTCTTCTGAATCCTCCTTAAAAGGCTTCCGGTGATTAGATTAAGCATCACTCATTGCAGAAGACACTCCCCTTTGGCTGATTACAAATGGAATCAGCTGTGGATGCAGCTGATGTGCTCATGATCTAATTCTATGAAACGTCCTCATTGCAACAGACAGGCCAGTACTTGCCCAACCAGACAAACAGGTACCACCACTTGGCCAAGTTGACACATGAACCTGACCACGACACTCCTGGTTCTCCCTTGTCTGAGCATATGACAAAGTACAACAACAGCTGTGGAAGGGGTCGCTTCATGGGCATCAGTAAAGCAGCTCTGGCTGAGTCCTGGCACAAACTTGATGTTACTCGGAAGCACTGGAGCAAAGAAAGATATCACAAGAGATGATTCTAGTAAATTACTATCGCCACAGGTTTTTTCCTTTTAAATTTTCTTAGGAAAGCAGTCTCTAATATACTGATGGATGCTTTTTTATTGAGGTCAAATTCGCATGACATGAAATGCACCATTTTAAAGTGTACAATTCAATAATTTTTGGTACATTCACAGTTTTACCACCTCCACCTCTGTTTAGCTCCAGAACATTTTCATCATCCCAAAGAGAAACCCTGTACCCCTGAAGCAGCCACTTCCTGTTCTCTCATCCTTCAACCCCTGGCGACCACTAATCTGCTTCCAGTCTGTATGGATTTACCTACTCTGGACCTTTCATACAAATGAAACATACAATGTGGGACCCATTGTGTCTGGCTTCTTTCACTCAGCAAAGTGTTTTTGAGGTTCGTCTGCGTTGAAGCAAGGAATAAAAATGCATTCCTTTTAATGGCTGAATGATAGTCCCCGGGGGGACGGACCACATTTTGCTTTTGATCAACTACGGTGGCCGTTTTAGGTTGTCCCCACCTTTTGGAAATTGTGTATTGTGGGGCTGTGAACACACATATGCAGGTATTTGTGTGGGCGCCTGCTTCTTCATAGGTTTACAGTTCTTCTAACATTTTTTATTGTGAAATATAACATATGTACAGAAAAAAAGAAAGGAAAAGCAATAATTTTCAAAGTACATTTTTTTTATTAATTAACGGAAAAAAAAAAGAAATTAACCCAACATTTAGAAATCATACCATTCTACATATGCAATCAGTAATTCTTAACATCATCACATAGATGCATGATCATCGTTTCTTAGTACATTGGCATCGGTTTAGAGGAACTAGCAACACAACAGAAAAGATATAGAATGTTAATATAGAGAAAAGAAATAAAAGTAATAATAATAGTAAAAACAAAACAAAACAAAAAAAAACCCTATAGCTCAGATGCAGCTTCATTCAGTGTTTTAACATTATTACTTTACACTTAGGTATTATTGTGCTGTCCATTTTTGAGTTTTTGTATCTAGTCCTGTTGCACAGTCTGTATCCCTTCAGCTCCAATTACCCATTATCTTACCCTGTTTCTAACTCCTGCTGGACTCTGTTACCAATGACATATTCCAAGTTTATTCTCGAATGTCGGTTCACATCAGTGGGACCATACAGTATTTGTCCTTTAGTTTTTGGCTGGACTCACTCAGCATAATGTTCTCTAGGTCCATCCATGTTATTAAATGCTTCATAAGTTTATCTTGTCTTAAAGCTGCATGATATTCCATCGTATGTGAAGTAGTTACAGATTTCAGAGTTTGTTAGGTTACCATTTCACTATATCAGATTTTTTGTTCTAGCTGCTCCCAAACACTGGAAGCTAAAGGAAATATCAATATTCAGGAGTCATATTCATTTGTTACATCCTATTTTCCATGTTATAACTCCTCCCTCTCCTTTGATCTTCTCCAAATCTGTAGAGATGTTTGGGGAATACCCATTCTAACTTCTTCAAATGTTTATTAGTTACAAAATTATATTTTGACTACTGCATTTCCTAAATAACTTTCGTAGATAGTTTGATTGAACGCCATAAGTACTTGGAATCTCAGGTAGGACATGAGATTTTGCTGGTTTGTCCAGAGTGATGCCCCAATGAATCCCAGAGTGATTCGATCAGTGAGTGGAAAAGTATCTGCAAAGTCCCCTTCGGGGAGTTGTAGAAAAACAAACAAACAAAAAAAACTTTTTCATGTTGAGAAAAGGCTTCAACAATAAAGAATAGGAGGATGTAATGAGTTGATAATCTTGGAGAGGCTGGTCCTACTGAGTTTCAGAATTTATCTGGCCAAGGAACCCTCTGGAGGTTATAGGTTTCAAGAAAGTAAATTTAGTGCATGAAACTTTTACAGACTTTTAGTTAGAGCCCTAGGTGTTCTTAAGAGTTAACAGGAATGATTTTGGTTGGGGTTTGGCAAAGCAAGGAAATTAGCAATATCTAGCTGAAGCTTGCATAAGATTAGCCTCCAGAATAGCCTCTCAACTCCATTTGACTCTCTTAGCCATTAATACCTTATTTTGTTACACTTCTTTTCCCCTTTTGGTCAAGAAAGTGCTATAGGTCTCCCAGTTCCAAGGCCAGACTCATCTCTGGGAGTCATGTCCCACGTTGTCAGGGAGATTTTCACCCCTGGATGTCATATCCCATGTAGTGGGGAGGGTCCTGATTTTCCTTGCAGAGTTGGGCTTAGAGAGAGAGAGGCCACATCTGAACAACAAACAAACTTTCCTGGAAACAACTCTTAGGCCTCATTATAGGTAGTCTTAACTTTTCCACTACAAAAATAAGCTTCATAAGGGCAAGCCTCAAAATCAAGGGCTTGGCCTATTTTCTTGGGAGTCCCTGACGTTTGAGAGGTTTGTAGGGGGTTCCCAGATAGGGAAGTTTAATAGTTTCATATTGTTTTCTTTGGTCACTAAGGGGATTCTCCCAATTCTTTTTAATTATCGGCCCATTATAGTCTAAGAGGGATGCAGATATAGCTAAATGTGAGAAGACCATCTTCCCGTTCTGGGGTCCATGTGTTTGGGTTGTTTAAATGAACCATCCAGACATGTTGATTTAGACTGTGTGTTACAGAAAATCTAATTTCCTGACACAAAAAATCTCTCTGCCTTTGCTCTCATATAGCAGGTGAGATTCTAGAGTACATACGCTATCATCTTTTACCCTGTATTCTGATTACCTTAGTCTCAGCCAGATGGGCTTCATTTTTATCCCTAATTGTATCGCTAATTGAAGCTTGATCTCTTTTTCAGTTACTTTAATTATCATTATATGGGTTAATGCTGACTTTCAGAGCAGCCAAACTCCAGCGCTGAGTCTTAGGTGTCACAGAGGTACTCAAAATTTCAGAGAAATACCAGTTTATACACGTGTAGCTCAGTGTCTCCGAGTCCAGAAAAATACTTACAACTTCGAACTTAATGTGGCTACTATAAGAGCTTACAATCTATGCTCTAATTTTTTAATAACTATTTTCTGAAAGAAATCAGAGCATAATTATTCACTTGTTTCTGGCTTGCTCTGCAAAACACATTGTCCCTGAGGTTAATTTTGCCTTTTGGTTTCTCAGTCATTGTACCCTTTGGCCCCTCCATCCTTTGGGCATCAAGTATAATGTCCAAAATAAACAGATCATGTCTTCCAGTGACCTCACTTGGTTGTACCATCAGCAGCACTGTCAATCTTAGCCAAAGCCAATTTTCATTGGTTCAGCGAGACAACTGGTAAACACAGCCTCTCCAAATATCAAATCAAAGCTTCCCCTCATTTCTTGCCCCTCCTCCCAATTATTTATCCCTGGTATTACTTTGGTACTGTTGACGTCTTCCTGTTAACTATAAGCCATAGTATGCTATTTTAGTTTTCCTCCTACACCTCTCTATGATTGACTCTTTGTATAAGATCAAACCTTTGAAGTAGTTCATGCGAGATCTTATTTGTAATTGTAGAGTTCATCGGTAGGATACAAGCCATAGTTTTTTGTGTTTGTTTTGTTTTGTGTGCATGGGCAGGCACTGGGAAATGCACCCAGGTCTCCGGCATGGCAGGCAAGAACTCTGCCTCATAGTTTTTATATGGAACAAAAATGACGAGAGACTATCAAGACAGGCATCTGTTTATTTCAGAAGATTGAGAAGGGGGCAGGGTAACTTGGTGGTTGGACATAGGGTGGCTTGGGCACCATTTCTGTGCAAGTGGATCAGCTTTTAATTTTGTCTTCATTTCTAGATTGTTCAGCTCCTGATTGCCCTGATGATGATCAGTTTCGGAATAATCGTGATTACCGTCACCTTTCCATATTATCAGTACAAATCCTTTTCAGTGTACACGGGATACACATTGTGGGGCTCAGTGATGGTGAGTAGAGCAATTGTCCTTTTCAATAATTGGAGTAAACATAGCATAGTTAATAGTTGAGTTTTGGAATCATATCCCAATTCTACCTTATTGTTCTATAACCTTGAGCAATATATCTAACCACTATTGACTCAATTTTCTCATATTAAAAGTGGACTTAATAACATGAAAGTCATAGGAAACTAGGCAGATTAAATATTTCATATATATTGGGTTAGGATATTTTACAGCAGCACATAACCAAAGATCTTGCCCAGTATGGCTTAAACACTAAATGCATGAATTATTTTATAATAATAAGCCCAGTGCAAGACCTTTTCAGAATTGATTAAGTTATTGGTGCAAGTTCATATCAAGGACCCTGGTCAGACCTTAGCAAACTCCTTGAAACATTGTGTTGCTCCATAAATATTTTATATGCATATTCCCGAATCAACTACAGGCAATGAGAATGAACCTGCTATTGTTGGCGTGGACTAATCAAATTTCCCCCTACTGGGAGTCTTACCCTGTCTTGTAGCTCATGGGACACTAAGCAAAGAGTGTTTTGTTAGTAAGGAAGAAGAAAGAAAGTGGCTGGTATGCAGGTAATTTATTGTGTCTGGCCTATCACAAAGGGTTAGCTGAGTTAATGGAACCTCTGTTTGATGAATTTTGTCTCCTAACTTTAATAACAATAACTACCATTAAAATTAAAGATTAAAATTAAAATTTAAGGTAATGTAAACATAACCCAAAAGGTAAACAAAACAAAAACTGTTCTCTACAAATCGATAGCACAGATGAGAATGAAATATCACGTTTCATCTACTGACAAGAAAGAAATACATTTATGAACAAGATTTATGTTGGAATCAGTGAACCAATTCAATTGTTCTGAAGTTTCATTTTTCTTTTTTTACCTCTACAAAGTTGAGAATGAGATAGTTTAGTGTTTAGGAGTTGGCTTTACTCTCCCCCTTGCCAATATCTGCAGATGTGCAAAGTTTAGAATAGAGCAAATGCCTGTCCTACTTCTGAGGAGTTGCATAATACTTTATATATCTCATACTACTAATGTGGATAGTAGTTTCTTAGTAAAATCTACTATGATCTGGGCAGTCTGTTAAGTGCTTTCTATCACAGTTCCATCTCAAACAATTGCCACCACCTTCTGAGGGAGGATCTATCATTATCTTTGTTTTATGGAGGAAGAAATTGGCACTTTGGTGAAGTAACTTTCCAAGGTCACCCACCTATTTTATAAAAGAATCAGGGCTCAAACTAAGGCCAATCTAGTTCCAGAATTGCATCTGTCTAACCAACCATCTAGTTTTCTGCTTCCATTATCATTTCCTTTTCAAGTCCACTTTGGAAACCAGCTTATTTGGTTTGTGCCTTCTTATACATGTTCTGTGGATTACCAAGGATTGCCCAAGCTTGGTTTCTAAACTAAAGTATCACTCAGACCATACTGTGTATCCCACTAAATAAGCACTTTGCTTAATTGGTGAAACATTTGTACTGCTACCTTCAATTATTCCTTCAACCTTATTTTCAAACCTCACCTGTGAAGTACTCAGCAACAGGAAAAATTCCAAGACTAAGAAGAAATAAAAAAAGTTCTCTTTATTTTGGTCCTCTGTATTCTCCAGGAGAATTAAATGTCCTTTGCCAGAATCCCACCAAATTGTCCTCACATAAATCTATTTATTCAAGTTTTCTTTTGTGTACTTTAAAGGGTTCATTCATATATATCTTTTGCATTCCTCATTAAGTTTTTCCTCAGAGATACAGTATACATTTTTGGCTATGATAAAAGAGGTCCTTTTTATTTAATCCTTTCTTCAAATGCACACAGATAGTTATAATATGTATAGAAATTTCTGTATATAATGCTGTTCTTATCTGCCTTCACTGAATGTTTTTATTAATTATTTATTTTAGTTGATATTATTGAATGTTTCAAATATAATTCATAATCATAACATCAACTTAAAAAGTTGTTTTGAATTTTTTCCTGTATAATTTTTATTGCTTAATATACTAATGAACAGCTTTGCATAACAGTGGACATCCTTGTCTTGATTTTGTCTCCAAGGAGATGTTTTCAGTTGTTCCCCATTAAACATTATGAAGATTTTTGGGCTGAGGCAGATGTTCTGTCCTACTATGGGAATCCAACTCTTCATATTTTATTAATAAGTCAATAACAATATTGAATTGTGTTAAATATCTTGCCAACATGTATAGTATTTAGCATGTGATTTTTCTCCTTAAATCTATGGATTTTATAAATTATAAAATTTTAATATTAAGAGTCTTGAAAACTTGTTCATAATTAATTTAATTTATTATGCTGCAGATTTTCTCTGCTATTTTTTTCCAGAGGTGATTTGGTTTATATTAATCATCTCTATGTCTTGTTATTAGAAATTTGATGAGGGAATTTATCAATCTCTTTCACTGGATCAGTCTTTAATTTTTGTATTAAAATTTGATTTTTTAAAAATTAAAAAAAATCAAAGTTCTAAAGCAAATCCGGAAACTCAAAGGGGCAAATAGTCTAAAGCATGGAATCCAATCGACTTGATTCAAGCCATTTTAGCCAAAAGGAAGATAATTATCCAATTGTTAGAGTCCAATGAACTGGTATATTCTAATAATCAACTCATAGGGAATTTGAAAACATTTCTTTGCTTGTCTTTTATTTGCAAGTTTAATAGAAATTTTAAAAGAGATTAGCTTTTCATTTCCTTTTTTCGGTTGTTCAATTTGATACCATGATAGGTTGTTTGAGTTTCCTAGGCAGTGAACCAAACACCATGAAATAAATCAACCAGATCTTGATGTGATTTTTTTCCTTCAATGTGTTCTTCTCTGTCCTTTTTAGTCCAGGCCAGCAGTGGTTCCATTCATACACATTGTACAACAAATTTGTTGGGTTTGCATGTAGTTCACAGGGGTCCACACTACCTCTATTCCTGACTTGCGTGGAAATTGCTGACTGCATCCGCGGTCACTTAAAACCACACAGGTAGCACTGTTCTCTGAGGCCTCACTTTTCAGAAGTTCAGAATTTTCCAAACGACCAATTTCTGGTTTCTGTGTGCTCAGGGGCTCAGTTCTTGGCTTATCCATTTCCTCTCACATTTTCCTATGAGGGGCAAGAAGAAACCAGGACACACTTTCCACATTTAGTTTAGAAATCTCAGCTAACTATTCCCCTCATTACTTTAAAGTTCTGCCTTCCATCCAATTCCAGAACTCAATTTTCCCAAGTTCTCTGCCATTTTTAAACAAGGATCGCCTTTCTCCAGTTTGCAATAACACATTCATCATTTCTGTCTAAGACCTCATTGAAAATAGCTTTAGCATCCATTTTTCTACCAAGAGTCTCTTCAAAGCATTCTAGGCCTTTTCTAGCAAGCACCTCACAATTGTTTCAGCCTCTACCCATTACCCAATTCCAAAGCTGTTTCCACACTTTTGGTATTTGCAGTAACAGCACCCCACTCTCCTGATACGAAAGTCTGTTCTACTTTTCTAGGGTGCTTAAACAAATACCATGAAATGGGTCAACTTAAACAAATGATAATTTATTAGTTTATGGCTATGAGGCTAAAAGAAATTTCCAGCCAAGGTATCATCAAGACAATGCTTTCTCCTTGAAGACTCTGGTGTTCTAGAACTGGTTACTGGTGATTCTTTGTACTTAGCTTGTCACATTGCAATGTGCATGGTAGCCTCTCTTGGCCCATCTTTGTTCTCTTCCAAGTTTCGTTGATTTCGTCTTATTTTCTGTCTCTCTTTCTCTGTTTCTGTCAGGATTTCATTCCACTTATAAAGGACTTCAGTAAAAGGATTAAGATACTTCATGATTGGGCTGGGCCCCCCCTTAACTGAAGTAGCCTCATCAAAAGGTCCCACTTATAATGGCTTCACGTCCACAAGGATGGATTAAATTTAAGAACATGCTTTTCTTGGGTAATTACAGCTTCAAACCAACACATAAGCATTAGTTCAGATTAGGAATTTGGGAGATTTCTTTATATTTTGATACTATGGACTTGATAGTGTTCAAGTCCCCTAGAAAAGTAGAACAGATTTTCGTACCAGGAAAGGCTTGATAAATTCTCCCATGAATCCATCTGTTATAATTTCTCTGTTATTTCTGGGGGAGTAGGATAGTTATTTACAAACATTTGTGTTTCTTCTAAGATAACGGATCTGTTGTACACGTCTATCTATATTTAAATTATAATTTCAAATATTTGTTTAAAATTTTACCTTCATTTTCCCTCGTTTCTAGTTCATTATTTCAGGGTCCTTATCTGTTGCAGCAGGAATTCGAACTACTAAAGGTCTGGTGAGTGATATTTCTTTTTTCTTCTTTTTTGTACCAAAAGAGGAAAGATTAATCTAATATGTAATCATTCTGCCTGGGTAGAAAACAGATTTTTGTTTGTGTGCTTTTAAAAAAATCAATAGATATTAAGAATTTTAGTGGGTTGGACTGATCATTAAAAAGTTATTGATTAACCAGTTAGCCCATGACAGAATTACTGACAAGTGGCTGAATATTTTGACAAAGTAGTTGCTAAGAGACTCTTTATAGAGATATAGAGAATTCCTTAGAAGAAATGTCTAGTGGAATCAATATGAAATCCCTCTCTGCTGCCTAGGATCCAGCACATGACAATAGTAACTGATTGCTTAATTGTGTACAACTGTATCCATAAAGGATCTTGATTAAGTGTGTAATCAAAGGTAGTTCACAATAAGGCAGAAGAAGCAAATCTGCATCTTTCATACCAATCACAAAGTCAATAAAAGACCAAAGCCCAGATTTCATCAAAATTCTTTTCCTCCTTAAAGATCATATTTGAGTTTTCTTTGCTCAAAAGACAAACATCAAACTGTGGCACGTGTTCCTTCTAAACCTGGCCTCAGCCTGCGTCCCTAAGCATGTCCCTAGCTATACTCATTAAAATGTACCGAGTGGGCAGTGCAATGGTGGCTCAGTAGCAGAATTCTCACCTGCGATGCCAGAGACCTGGGTTTGATTCCTGGAGCCTGTCCATAGCAAAAAAAAAAGAAAAGAAAGTACCGAGTGCTAAGGCTATGCTAGCCCTCTTACTCTTTCCTGAACAATTGAGTTCTTATAAAAGGACTCCATACCTTCACCCAAGAGGAGAGAATGTGTGAAAAGGAGTAACCAGCAGAAGGAGATAATCCTCGAAAAGCATAAGGCATGAGACGTAAACAGCATTTAGAGTATGAACAGGCAATCTGATGCAGGATGTGGTATGAGATGGGTAGTCACGTCTGTCCAGCTGAAGTGTCAGTGCCATTGTGAGCCCTGCTAAGGGGATTGGAGCTCAACTCATGTATCGGGCAGAATCATCGAAGGGATTTGGGAATCACAGACTAGTATTTGCATATTGGCAAGAGATTAGAGCTGAATGACTGTAAGGCAAGAGATGTCAGAAGACTATTGCATTAATAAAGAAAGAAAGAAGACGGACTCTGATAGGGAAGAACCAGTGGTCCGAAGTGATTGATGAAGGCATATATGATGATGCTATTAGATTGTTTAAATGGTTTTCATCCCTTTGTAGGTCCAGAGTAGCCTTGGCATGAATGTCACCAGTTCTGTCATTGCGGCACTAGGGATCATATTCCATTCAGTCAGCTTGTTTGATCATGCACACCGTTATTATTACTGTTCCCATAATGATGATATATCAAAAAATTGTTACCTGGCCCAATCCATTTTTCTGGTGAGTGCCTTCTTTTTTCATGGGGTACTGTGGTAGAAACATGTCATGGGAGTCCTGGCTTTCATGATAGCTATGATCAGCATTCCTTAATTGCTGGATCACTCTGGGAACTTGGAAATAAATAGAATAGGGTAATCTTTTATTTAAGAGGCAAGTCTTCACCCCACATTGCTCCTTGTTCTTCCTCTATATGTGATCAGGCAGTGTGGGAAGAAAGCTCCTATATTTGGAATACCCACTACCTATGACTGTGCTGAACCCTTTGCATAATTTTTCTTGTTTAATTCACAACATCCATTAGGATTAGCATATACTTTTATCCCTTCTAAAAATGGAGCCCAGATGTCCCTATATGTCCCTAAGACCTCCTGATGGAGCCTGATGAGCCCATCTGCTTCCCTAATGAAGTAAAATTGTTTTGAACATTATCTTACAAGGGATGGTCAACCCAGTATCTCCTCTGACATCCCTGGATATTCTTGCAAGGCTAATCACTTCTGGCCTCAACATCCTGCTCCTGGCAAGTTCTCAATTTCCATTCTATATTTTACTTCTTTTCTGTACCACTTTCGCCCATCTAGATACTATTCTAGAGACTTTAGTCTCCAAATTACCACTTCCCAATATTGTGTAGATAAAAAAACTTCCTGAAATTTTGAGCCATTGGGTAAGTGGGGTGAGAGGGAGCAATTGTAGCAAGCAAGGTCTGGTTTCATGCACATTTGCACAAGGCCCCATAATTACAAAGGCCCTGTGCTTGGCTTAGTACTTTGCTGCAATTCTCTTGAAATTCTTAATAAATTTTTTTCTAGCAAAGGTCCTTACCTTTTCATTTTGCATTGGGATCAAATTACATGGCTGGTCTTGCCTTCATTTCCATCAATTTCTCTTGGAGGCTGCCATGACGTCTTGTTAATTGTGTGAACATATTTTTGCCTTCTGTGCACTACAGGGCAACTATAGGGCTCCTTGGGATCTTAAGGATAAGGTCTCTTACTTCCTGGGCTCAAACATCTACTGTCAGATTTCTATGCCCATTCCTAGGAGACCATGTCTAGGAGACATGAGAAGGAGACCTTGCCTAAGCTCCATTACTCTTGGGAGGAAAAGACAGACATATTGGAAAGAAGTTATATCTTGACAATGGACCAAAAGGTTTACTTTTGAATATAATCATAAAAAGAAGTTAGAAAAGGGTGAGATCTTTGTAGAAAAGAGCATTTGGACAGTTTATATGAAATTGTCAATAATCAACCATACTTGACTTAGACAAATAGCAGCTTCCTGCGACTCAAACTAATAAAAATGTATTTTGCTGCTTTTTGTTGGAAATCGAGCCAAGCGTTTGTTTTAGTAAATAAAGTTTTATTGAAACAGCCACACTTGGGCTTTTATTAAAAAACTATAAAAATAGCCTAGGTCTTGATGAAATTATAATTAATTTCCAATAAATTACTAATAACCTTAATTCCTTTAAAAACTAAAAATTTCTTGTGGAAGGTTTTATTTTGTATTTCCCACAATATTGACATAGCACTTGTATTAGCCACACCCATTTTTTCCCCTTATTATATATGGCCTTTGTAATATAATGGCAGAATTGAGGAAATGCAACAGAGGTCTTATGGCCTGCAAAGCTTAAAATATTTGCTATCTGGTGCATTAGAGAAAAAGTTTGCCAATCCCCCGGTCCACCCCACTAGATGGTAACATCCTTGAGGATGGGGAAATTGTATCTGTCTGATTTATTGCTCTATTCGTTAGTGCCTACAACAAGGTCTGGAGCACAGAGGTAACTAAATAAATATGTGTTGGAGGGACAAATAAACAAATGAAGAAACAATGAATGTGAATATTCTCAAGACCTGCTTAAGTCTATATCACTTGCATTCTGAGTCTTTTTCCTGTGAGCTCTTCCAGAGCAGAGGGACTATCCCTTGTGCGTGGAGAGAAAAGGATTAAATTCTTAAACCAAAGAACGTGAGGTTTCAATTTGGAGTAATAGTATTAGGCATAAGAATATTGCTCAAGGTCCAGCCAATCTGACCAAATGTCTTGGCTGCAGCCTGGGTCCCTGAAGCGGGCTCACATGGTGTTCATTACTGCACTATTTCCCAATTGCTGTTATAACAAATTACTACAAATTTGGGGTGTAACACAATACAAAATTACAATTCTACCATTCTGTAGGGCAGACAGTCTTACATGCATTTCAGTGGCATAAAATCAAAGTACTGGGGAAGTTATGTTCCTACTGGAGGCTCTTGGGGGAAGCAGTTCCTTGCCTTTTCAAGATTCTAGAGGCTGCCTGCATTCCTTTCCTTATGGCCCCTTCCCCTATCTTCAAAGAAAACAGTACAGCATCTTCAAATCTACCTCTGACCCTGACTCTTCTGCCTCCTGCTTCCACTTATAAGGATGTTTATAATTAAATTGAACCCACCTGGATGATAGAGGATAATCTCCCCATGTAAAAATCAACTGATTAGTAACCTTTTCCCATCTGCAACTTAACTTCCCTTTGCCATGTAACCTAACACATTCATAGGTTCTGGGATTAAGATGTGGACCTTTTTGGAGATCTGTATTCTGCCTACAATTACTAAAATGTAAGATCATATTATATGACAGTATCAGTTATAGGGAATTTTTGGTGTTTGAAAGGATTCACATGACAATTCTCTTTATGATCCCCTTTTAAAGTGTTTTCACGTCCTATGGACACAATATTACTGGAAAGTAATGGATGGGAGTGGGGTGGGGATTTAATAGTGAGAAAACTGGAGGATACGTGATATTCAACAAGTCAAGAACTGGCCAAGGATGTGGCTGCAATAAGGAGCCGGTTTTTCTGGCCCCTGATCAGTGTTTTTTTCTCTTTTGAAACCTGTGACCCAAGTCTGGCATTCCCTCATCTCCTTTCCTTCCTTTCCTTTGTTACACATGTGGTCCTAGGGTATTGATAGCCTCGTGCTCATTTTAAGTGTGCTGGAATTCTGCATTGCTGTGTCCCTTGCTGTCTTTGGATGCAAAGTATCCTGCTGTGACCCTGGTGATGTAAGTATCGGGTTTCCCTTGTGTAAGTTTGCTTTTGCCATGGAAAATAAATCCCATTAACTTAGTGGTTTAAAACAATATACATTATTATTTCTCAGTTTCCATGGGTCAGGAGTCAACTCCTAAACTGCTTAGGTCTTATACTGCAATCAGGCTGTAGTCTCATTCGAGGCATATGATCCTCTTCTATGCCCATGGCAGAACGAATTTTCTTTCAGCTATAGGACTGCCTAATTCTTCTTTGAGCCCAGTAGGAGAGGAATGACTTACCTGATTAGGTCAGGCCCACCAAGAATCATGTCCCTTTTGATAAGAATCAACTTATTAGTAAATTAATCATGGGAATGATATCCCATAATATTCACAAGTCCCACGCACACACAGGGATAGTGGATCATACAAAGGCATGAGTTATTGAGGGTCATTTTAAAAGTCTGCCTACTACCATGGCTAAGGTAAAGCTGTTTCTACTCACTCATACTCCTTCAAAGAACCTCCCCTCTTGAGTTCAGAGCAAAGAGTTCTTGACACTTGAGAGGCCCCCCAAAAGTGCCAGGTTTATTCTACGTTCTATGATAGCCACCTTCCCTGGATTCCAGGGGAAATATCAGGGTTTCAACATTCTGTATCTATTTGTGCATATGTGCTCTTTCTTTGTCCTAAGCCCTGAAGCAGATCATCCTGGCTACTGAGCAGAAAGAATGTCACACAGAGAGAGGAGATTGGCAAATGGAAGGAGAGAAGAGATCAAAAGGCTCTAGGAAGAAGAGGGAAGGAATATTTTCCAAGGATTGAGGGTTCCAGGAAGAGGGAGTGGAGATAGAAAACCCAGGCAGCTGTTCATTCGTTCCAGTTACTCAGAAGTCCAGAGTCAAGCAAAATGCCCAGCCAAATAATAAAATAATAATGGTATGATGAGACTGTTTTTCTGGTGCTGATCTCTATTCAAGAGTACCTCTTTTCCTTCTCTGGGAGCTTTTGGGCTGCACCATATGCCCCAGTAACCCTACCAAAGAGAGATGGGCTAAAGCACCTTCCCTCTATTAGTGTATTTTTTACATTATAAGATCTTAGAAGTGAGTCTCAAAGAAATTCCCAATGATTTTGTAGTTCTTATATTCATTGTACGAGGCATCTGGGCTTGAGGGCAAACTCCTTAGTAACCTAATCGTAGCCATTTAGGCCTGGGCTCCAGTCTATCCCTAGAGTAGTTACAGACAGAGCTGGGGAATTTTGCTCTCATTAATCTCCTGCTTTGAATCCAGGAGATGAGCAGTGGCTTTGGGGCATGGACGCCTAAGTTTCTATCTCTTCCTGGTTCCTGCATCCCTAGTTTTCACATTGAATTTGTGGAAGAAGATCCCACATTTCCCTGATTTCCTGATGAATCATGCCATTCTGGGCCAGTGTAGTTTAAATAACATTTGAGATGTTGCCAGCCTTACGATTGGGATATATGGTTGTCAGCATCATGAGAGAGAAGCCTGGTTTGAATGATGAGTTCCATATTTATCTGAGCATATTGGTTCACCCAACTTGTTGGGCACTATCCAGCCAAATATAAGATTGATCCACTTGTTAGAGCAACAACCATTGCCATCTTATGCTAAGAGCCATTACTGAAAGTTTGTCATATATTTAGTCTGATCTACAGGATGCCTGAGAAAGGCAAGACTCAAGACTGGTCTTGAGACCATATTGAGAGAAGAAGGAGTAAGCTCTGATAATGGTGGCACTGTATGGGGAAGATGTGAGGGCAGGGAAGTAGAAATGTGGCAGACTTATCCTGTTGTTCTGATTGATTTCACAGGTTGTGTTCATCTTGCCGTCAAATTCTCACGTGGTGGAAACAGCACCTCCTTCAGATAAACTGGAGGCTTGATACCGCCAACACATAAAGGAAAAAAAATGTCTCAGAAGATCTATCTGACAGTAATGCAAGAGCCTCTCATGGGAAAGCACCAGAATTCAACTCAGATTTTAAGAAGTTGTATTTTATAGAAATTCAGAATCACATTTTCATTTTCCCCAAGAGCTCAATAACTCCTTTCACTGGCTTTTTATCCAAATAGAAGAAGATAAAGAAGTCATACATTGAATGTGTGAACAGCATTTGAAAGCTTTCCACCTAGCCTCAGGACTTTATGTAAAGGCAAGCAAGTTGGCAAATAATATCTGGCAGCAGAAGTGCAAAGCTATTGCTGAAGTGAGGACATCACTCATAGATATTTTCTAACGCAGTATATATATTTTCTCTTTTCATATTTGGAGTGAAACACTCAAGTAGTTATTTAATTACCCATTCTTTGTCCATGCATAATCTCCTTTGGAAAATGAGACTCCCTCTCTTTCTACCCCAACCTGCCCATCCCCTAAGCAATACCTAGAAAAAGCCAGTCAAGATATTGCATATTCCCAAAGTCCCCTTTGGGGAATGGTGAGAAAGGGGGAAAATTCAACCTCCCCAAGTTGAATTCTTGATATTCTCATAAGCAGTGTGAACAAACAAAGCTATACGCTGAGCCCTCAGTCTTGGGGTTTGTTCATATGAAACTTAACCCCGCAAAGGATAGGTCAAGCCTACTTAAAATTTGGCCTAAGAGTCACCCCCAAGAGAGCCTCTTTTGTTGCTCAGATGTGGCCCCTCTCTCCAGCCAACACAACAAGCAAACTCACCACCCTCCCCCTGTCTACATGGGATATGACTCCCAGGGGTGTGCACCTTCCTGGCAACATGGGACAGAAAACCTAGAATGAGCTGAGACTCAGCATCAAGGGATTGAGAAAACCTTCTCCACCAAAAGGGGGAAGAGTGAAATGAGACAAAATGTCAGTGGCTGAGAGATTCCAAACAGAGTCGAGAGATTATCCTGTAGGTTATTCTTATGCATTAAACAGATACCACCTTGTTAGTCAAGATGTAATGGAGAGGCTGGAGGGAAGTGCCTGAAAATGTAGACCTGTGTCCCAGTAGCCATGTTTCTTGAAAATGATTGTATAATGATAAAGCTTTCACAATGTGACTGTGTGATTGTGGAAACCTTGTATCTGATGCACCCTTTATCTACCTTGACAACAGACGAGTAGAACATACAGAATAAAAATAAATAATAGGGGGAACAAATGTTAAAATAAAAAAATAAAAAACAAACAAACAAACAAAAAAAGATACTCCATATTCCTATTGAGGATTGGGCAGTAATCTAGCCAGAGCCAATCTGATGAACTTCAAAACTATTGCCTTTAAGTTAATATAGTTGTTCTTTATGTCTTACTGGATATGAATGAAGATGGAGGTAGTCTGGTTTATTACTGGCCAATGTATCCATTAGCTAAAGTCAAATCAAGAAAGCAGAACAAGAAATGGAAATAAAATGTGTCCTTGAGTCCATGGTTCAAAAGCTGGATGAAACAATCCTAAAGCTTATTCTAATCCTGATTTTTAATAAATTCTTTTTATGATTTAAGTCATTTCAATTGAGTTCTTTTTTCACTGTAACACATTGTCTTTGCTATTTTTTCTTTTATAAGTTATTTGTTTATATCCCTTGACTTTTCCTTATTACTTATATATTTCCTTACTACTTATACATGTCATCTGTTGTCTATGATGGAAGCATGTTTTTCTAGCCTATTTTTATTTTACATTTATTTTTGCTGACTTTTGCTGTAATATTATTTTTTTAATCTTAAAATAGAGATTTTTTATCATTTTCTTTATGATTTCTCATAATTTAATTGCTTGGGGAAGTTTTTCTCCTATCTTTACAATGTATTCTTTTGTATTTTCTAACTTGATTTTTAGTTTGGCCTTAGGCATTTATTTTTATTAATGTTGTGTAAAATAAATTAATGTATTTTACCATATGTATGTTCACATCACCCAACTAACATAAGGTACTAATATTTTACCGTACAATAAAGGCCTATTTGTCTATTCCTACTCCAAATTACAATCTTTTAATTACTTAAGTTAGGCCAATTCCTGGAGTTATCACTACATAATGGAATACGAATACAATTATTCAAGGAGGACAATAACTGGCAAAAATCCTCCAAAATCCTAATTCAGAATAAAAGCCAAGCTCATGCTAGGCCGGCTAAAGCTCTACATCAACTGATTTTTGTTATCTCTTGAACTTTGTAAAAGATCTCATACTCACATTTGCCAATATATTGTGTCCCACTGAAGCAGCAGCAGGCTTCACCTTGAAAGAAGAAATAGGGAAAGACTAAGCTGGTACTGCCCCAAAGTACCCCACAATCGCCTGTTGAGATTCTGAAGAGGCACTTAACATGTTGATCAGTCCTTAAGCATTTATTAAGAGAACATAGTACAGAGCACTGTAGCTATCTCACCGACAGAACAGTGAGACTGCTAAGATTTCACTCAAGTATGTTCGCACCCACGGCAACCACTCCTTAGATTATATAGGGCTAGGTAAAAAGTTGGCTGAATGCCTGAGGCTTGCATGTCAGTTTTAGAAAAACATCTGGGTATGTGCTCATTTCTCAAAGCATGCTGCGCTCCAGGGAGAGCAGCATTCAAAGTTATAGCAGAGAAAGCTCAGAGCTCAGCTTGATTCTAAGCAGTTCCAGGGAGAAATGCCTGAGTTGGGGGGTCAGGAAATGAATTATTTCATACATAGAGCTTTTCATGTTAATATTCATATAAGCCATTTAAAAGTAAAGCATCTTTAGTTGTAAAAAAGTTCATAGAAATATTCCACACTATTAGATCAAGATGTCATGATGCTAACTTTTAGAGAAGACTTGTCTGTATTTTACATTTCATTTCAAACTTTTTCTTCAATCTGATTTGTCTTCAGTGGCCTTGATAGATTTATTTCCTGATATCACCTATCATTAGGTGATTGGAATGCAAAACAGTAGGAAAAGGTACGTGAGAATTTGCATTCCTTTGTTCCATTTACAATAAAAATAAATATTCTTTAGATACATAATTAGAAGCCCCACGATGTACTAAATGTGTGAATTTGGCAAATTATTTAACATTATGGAATCTCAGTTTTCTCATCTATAAAATGAGGAGTATAATAGTACAATAGTACTTTACTCATTCTTATGAAGACTAAATGTGTTACTATTTGTAAATAATTTAGAATCGCATGTGACATATGGTAGGTGATATATAAAGATTTTTCAAACAATTAACATCAAAGCAAATAAAAAATCAAGTAAAATTGAAATATAAGAGAAGCTAACTTGATTAAGGTAACTCCTAATTGGCGCATATATGCCATCACTTTTAAATGGCATAAAAAGAAACAGATAACCGTTCTTGGGATTTTTAAATAATTAAAACCCTATTGAGTCATAAAGGGAGTCTCTACATCAAGGTTAAGGGTGAAGAAGCTGTGCTATACAGCATATTGGAAAATCTAATTAGCATAAGTCATGTTTTAGGAGACGAAGTTTATCAGATCATGTTATTCAATTTAATTCCTTAGTCACTTACGTCAAAACGATCCAAGATTCTGTAATAATGGTATGACTTTCCTACAGATTCGTCTTCCAGGGAGCCAATATGAGATATGCGAGATGAGATCCCAACCCTAGGACTAACTGCCCCCCTTAGGAGTGGTAATACACCCTTGCTATAGAGCAATGGATTCTTCTTTACGAAGACTTTTTCAGGTGTCTTCCTTGTATTACTTGGCAAGGCGTTGAGCCCTCTCTTACGTTGGGAATGACATGACAGAATCAGGCTTCTACATTCAGGTGAACGGGATAACTCTTCCACAAGTCATCAGCATTCATGTATATGGTATATATTGATATTTATTTAGGGAAAATTCCGTACCCGTGGGATGTGTACTGGGGAACCAGGATGGTTTTCAGTCTGGAACACAGCTCTTGATCATCTGCAGGGAATTTTAGCACAGAAGGAATCCTGTAAGGAACAAGATAAAAACCATTCACCATCTAATCAAGTGTACCCTCGTACAAGTGCATATAACCAGGCAATTAAAAAATAATACCAACAAAATCAACTGGCAATTTCCCATGTGGCCTACACAAAGAAACATTGAAAAGTTCTTTAAATGTATTTATGTTTATTATTCATCTTCATCATAAATGCAGTGATAGTCCCAAAGGATACTTTATCTAGTATTTGGAAATACAACTAATTTTAATATATTGATATTGTATCTTGTGGCCTTGATAAGTTTATTTCCTGATATCCACCTGATATAATTTTCTTTGAGGCCTGAAGACCTTCCTTTAACATTCATTGTAGTGCAACTCTCCTGGGACCAAATTTTCAGGGTTTTTTTTGTGTGTGTGTGTGTTTGTTTTTTGTGAATGCATCTTTATTTTACCCTGATTTTTGATGAATATTTTCCTTGGCAATGAATCCTAGGCTGAAAACTTTTGTCATCAAATGATGTCTTTTGATTATCTTCTTGTATAAATGCCCACTGAGAAGTCTATCTTTGTTTTTTCTTTTTAACGGCACTTTCTTTTCTTCTTTTACATTTTCTCTTTATCCTTCATTTTTAGCAATTTGATTATGAGGTATTTTGTCCTGGTTCTTATTTTGTTTATCAAGCTTAGAGTTAGTTGAGTCACTTGGATCTGTGGGTTTATATGTCTTATCAAATCTTGAAAATATCAATCATTTCTTCAAATAATTTATTAAGTTATCCAATGTCTGAAAAGCATTGTTTCATGTTTTTTTTTTCCAGTCTCCTAGTTGTATAGCAGTGGGAGAGGAAATCCATTTCCATTACAACTAGAAGCACTAAGCTTCAATTTTAGAAAGATGTCAATAAACATAGGCATTTGTATTTCTATTTCATTTTTCCAATTTTTAAAATTCATTTAAGGATGTCAACATATGTAACTCAAATCATTGTTTATCAGATCACTTAAAATCTCCAAGCATAAAATTCAAGTGGTACAATTTTCATATGCTGAATTCTTTAGACCCAACTTCACTTAGGTTTCATGAAAACCAGTTCATAAAAGATACTGGCAAATTCGTTTGTTATTTTATATTTAAATTAAGTTGTGATATATTCAAATGCCTTAATATTTTAATTTCCAGACAGTTTTAACTCATGCTCAAAGGTTTCCATATCATGTAATACAGAAACCATGAGACAAAGCTATACAAATATCAGTACAAACATTTAGATTATTGAATGATTACAGTAAGTCCCTCCTGTTGGCATTTAGAGTTGACTGCGTGATCAACTCAGAGAAGATGTTTAAAGCCACTTTCTTTGGTTTGCCTGTTGGATAGGGAAAAAGAAAATGCCACTAACTTTGAGATATGGTTTAGCTGACAACGCATTTGGCTTCCTTCTTGATTGTCTTTGGGATCAGTCACTTGATATTTACTCGCTGAGGTTTGGTGGGGTGGCTACGGCTCATATAATTCACAGGAACTTGGACATTTTGATCAACTCTGTGGAACTGATAATACTCCAAATAATTTTAATGACCAATATGTTCTTCAATTCAGGCAGAGGAAGCAGCTCTGAAAGCTCCTTGTAGTTGCACCTCTGTAATAAATTGATAGTAAAAAGATACCAATTTCAGCAAAAGATGCTATTACTCTCCAGTGAAAAGTTCATGGCAGCTTTTTCTAATCCTTCTCAGACAGCAGATACAGCTCACCAGATACAGTCTCCAGCTTGCTCCCGTGTCATGAAAGAATTCTTTCACCTTGTCTGGATAGGTCTGGACATAACAAGAGGAGTCTCAGTGATGGGTTTCAGACACCTCCCTGTGTCCTGAAGCCCAGCTATCACTTGGGGCAGTTTTGCCCCCTGCTACCAGCAATGGAGAGCTTCAACATTTCTTCATTACCTTTGATAATTGATTTCTATTTCTCAAATTGCTTTTTCCATCTAGTATTCCCTTCAAAATTTGACTGATATATGGTGGTGGAGAGTAGAGCAAATCTTTTGCTTTCAACTCTAGCTCTAAAGCCACTGAACTATGGGCATACACAAAGTCTCCAAGTGACCTAAATTACACACACACACACATGCACACATACGCATATTTCTGTTGTATGTATACACTTGTATACAAATATGTATTGATTTGTAAACCCATCATCCATGTACATGTATGTGTATATATATATATATATATTTTTTTTTTTTTTCTCTTAGGTTATGAAACTCTAGCCAGTCTGGCTGTGATAACAAAGTCCTTTCTTTACTGAAAAAGACTAGCTTTATCAAAACAAAATTATATATGAATTAGAAAAGTTAGTTACTTAGCACTTAATTACATTGGCTCCATGTCACTTTAATTCATTTTGAATTAAATTAATTTAAAGGTTGAATTTTGCTTATACATTTCTCATATGCATAAAATCCTCGTATTCGCCTCTTTTAATTGAATACTAACAGAAGTTGTATAAGGAATTTATTTTAGTTGACTTTATAAATGGAGGTTTCATGTTTCAAACATTCTTTTAATTTTTGCTGTCTGGAATATATCTGATCCAAGGTGAAAATAGGTACAAAGTCTTTGTTTGTAAATATTGTTTCTTCCTTATTCCCAATTAGATTGTTCAAATCAGAGTCTATTGTGTTCCCCAGTTTTGATATTTGAAAGAACTCAACAAAATCCACAAAGAAGACTTAAATAGGGTTTTTATTCAAAGGCAAGGGGTGTGATGCAGAGAGAGAAGGAGTGCATGCAAACGTTGGAAATCCTGGTGACATTACACGTGCAAGCTCCACATGGACCCATCCACAGACTTCTGAATCTCTAGCTTGAATTGCATAGATCTATGCAAAAAAGCTCTCAATTTCCCCTTAAGTATATAGGCCAGGCTTGT
The DNA here is from genome assembly GCF_023851605.1 of Tamandua tetradactyla. NCBI lineage: Eukaryota > Metazoa > Chordata > Mammalia > Pilosa > Myrmecophagidae > Tamandua > Tamandua tetradactyla. The sequence continues at coordinate 14,760,442 of NC_135335.1, forward strand.
CAAACCAATTAGGCTAGCTGAAAACCATAAATAAAGAAACCAACCTTGAGATTGCCCAGGGAGTTTGGACTTAAAACAGCACGTCATAAATTCCACTGGTCTTGCTATTCAGAATATTAAAGAACACGTGCCAGACATCACGATACTTGATCCCTGGATGTTCAGAGTGTATCTCCTAAGAATAACATTCTTCTATATAACCTCAATATAGTTAATACATCCCCAAATTTATGACTATTATAATCCAATACAATTGTCCTTACAAATTTTTGTCAAATCATTTGGTTATGTTTCTTCAATAATTAAGACTCCATAGCAGTTTTCCACCTTTTTAATTTTGTTTTGTTTCTGTTTTTTTTTTTTTGTCTTATTCTTTTCATGACCCTAACATTTTTTTTTTTCAGAGTATGGGTCCATTGTTGTGCAGAAGTTCCCATATCCTGGACTTTTCCACTGTTTTCTCATGATCAGTTCATGTTAAGAGTACAACATGGGTGATGCTGTGTGCTTACCACGGTATCACATTTGGAAGCACATAAAGAGACAGTTATTTTGTTCCGTTATTGGTGATGCTTAATTTGATCACTTGATTGAGGCTATGTCAACCAGTTCTCTTCATCATAAAGGTTCCCATTCACCTTTGTCATTAAAAAGTATTCAGTAGGTCATGAAATTTGCTCTTACCAAACTTATATTTATAGTGGAGAAGCTAAGCCTACCTATAATAATGCCTAAGGGTAACTTCCAGAGAACCTCTTCTGTTGCTCAGATGTGTTCTCTGTCTCTTTTATTAACTCTGCAAATAAATCATTACCCTCCCCCCTGCATAGGACCTGATGTCCAGGGATGTAAGTCTCTGTAGCAATGTGGGACATGACTCCCAGGGATGAGCCTGGCCCTGGCACTGTGGGATCAACAATGCCTACATAACCAAAAGGGAGGAAAAAAATGTAACTGCATATACCAGTGGCAAAGATAACTTCAAGTAGAATCAAGAGGCTATTTGAGAGGTTACCCTTATGTAAGCTTCAGCTAGATATTGCTAATTGCCATGATATGCCAAGCCCAACCAACAATATTCCTGTAAACCCTAAAGTATACCCAGAGCTCTATCTAAGACTCAAGGAAAGTTTCACTCACTGGGTTCATTTCTCAGAAACCTAAAACCTCCAGATGGTTTCTAGGCCAGATAAGCCCTGAAACCCAGAGTTACCAGTCTCTCCAAGAACATCAACCAGTTGCATCCCCTTATCCCATAATGTCGATACCCCTTTTCAACATGAAGAACTTAGAATGATTATTGTCCAAACATCTCTAAAGATTGGGAGAAGGATCAAAGGAGAAGTAGGAGTTGTACCAGAGAAGATAGGATTTAACAAATGATTGTGACTACTGAACCATTATACTGATATTTCTTTTTAGTCTTAGAGCAGCTAGAAGGAAACACCTGAAATGGTGGATCTGTAACCCTTACCCTATTTTGGAATTTGTTTTAAAACTGCTTGGTTAAAATGTATTTGGAAATTATTGTTTTTTTGTATGTATATATTTCACAATAAAAGTGTTAAAAAATTAATAAAGAATCTGACAAAAACATTATAGGAAAAGAAAATTGTAGTCTATCTCATGAACAAAGATAAGAAATTCCACCATATGCCCTTCCAGATGAGAAGGGAACCCTGACCGTGTTCACCACGTGCCTTCTCAATTGAGAGAGAAACCCTGAATTGGCCTTCTTGAACCAAGGTATCTTTCCCTGGATGCCTTAGATTGGACATTTCTGTAGACTTGTTTTAATTGGGACATTTTCTTGGCCTTAGAACTGCAAACGAGCAACTTATTAAATTCCCCTTTAAAAGCCATTCTGTTTCTGGTATATTGCATTCAGGCAGCTAGCAAACCAGAACATGGAGTGAGGAGACGTTGAAGAGTTTAAGCAGAGAGATGGCATGATCAGATTTATGTTTTCAAAGATCACCCCAGCTACAGTGAATTACACTGGATGATGTCCACTGCCATAGGCAAACCTGCCTAGAGGTGGCAGCCTCGGGGAAAATATCAGTTCCCAAATATCTTCTGCCCCATTCAAGGTCTATCAGCAATATGAACTAAAGACTGGAATTGCTGATGAAGCTATGATTTAAATGCAGTAGTGTTCTGGCACTAAGCATCATGGTTTTATAAGCATCAATTATAAAGATAAAGTTCTTGTTTTGGTGCTTTATAACTGAAACACTGAAGCAGAATTAAACTTTAGTTTAAAATTATTTAATAACTTTAGTTTTTGACTTGACATCACTTCCTGATTTCCACAAACAAATCTGATAGAAATCTCTGGGCTAAAACTAGACAAATTTTTTGACATCTGAAGTAATTGAACTTGATACCAGATATTATTTCCTGTTCCCAATTCTAGCAATAATAGTTTTAGACACTCATTTAATGTGGATTTAAATAACACTAACTTAACTGCAAATGAACGATATAGTTTTATGAAGCTATCAAGTACCATCTCATTAAACTGGCATTAAAAGAATGCTCTCTGGCAAAGTTTTTTTGCAAAATATTAAGCCCAATTATCCTAAACTAGTAAACAAAGTCTTGAAATTATTAATACCATTTTGTAATTTTGGCATGACATGCTTATGTAAACAGGCATTCTGTGCAGTTATTAATCTTACTGAAACTAAATTACAGATGCAGATTAAATAAAGAACCTGAACTGGAAAAAAAAATAAGAAAATCCTACAGAAATAATCATGAAATATGTTTTAAGAAAGTAAGACATCGAAAACAAAGCTTGATTTTTCCCAGAAAATAAGGCTGTTTCAACATTTGAAAATCAAAACATTAATAGAATTATCTCAATCAATATGTTAATATTATTGAATTCATTAAAAGAATACAGGAGAAAGTCATAAAAAATAGTAATCAATAAGATGATATTTTAAGATCACGTGAATATTTGAGAAAATATTCTCAAACAAGATTTCATTGCATGGTTTTAGCGCCCATTCAATTTGCCATTTTACTCTCTATTCTCAGGATATTTTTCTGTAATATAGTCATATATATACAACTAGAATTTTACTATTCTAACCCCTTATAAAAGCACAATTCAGTAGTATCACTTACAGTCACAATTCTGTGCTACCATCACCAATATCCATTACCCCAATTTTAAGCAATAACTTCTTCCTGTCCCATCCCTGGGCCCTGGTAATTTATAATCTATTAAATTTTAGTATGATTTTCCAGTCCCTTTTCCACTGAATGACAGAAACTCTAACATCACAGCATTAATGGTCAGTTTCCTAGGAAGACATTGTTCGAGCAAATTCTTTTAGATGAATTGATCTTAATTACGCATCAATGTTTATTCTTCATTAATGAGGGAATTAGACTTGATCTTGTGTTGGTTTGATGTATGGCACAATTTAAACCAGCCATACATCCCAACATAAGGCAATGAATAGTGAAGCAGCCGGGGTGCTAAGTGTAGATACTGATTTATTCAGAGAATCATAAACCTTGTCAAAACCATAAAACTGGGTGGTGCCACAGTGGCTCAGTGGCAGAATTCTCGCCTGCCATGTCGGAGACCCAGGTTCAATTCCCAGAGCCTGCCCATGCAAAAAGAAAAAACAAAACAGAACAAAAAACCCATAAAACTGCTATCTCTTTACCCGTTGGCCCCAATTGAAAACTTGGACAGTGACATTTCAAAATACCTTCAGATATGAACCATTAAACCCAAATAACCAAATGGACCCTCTCAAGGGCTAGTTGTCCACGAATGCACTCTGAGCCAAAGAGAGACTTCGGGGCAAGAAGAAAGAAGCTTTATTGCAAAGGAGATTAGGAAACTCAGTCTCAAATTTGCCTCCCCAAGCCAAAGTGTAGGTTTTTATGAAAATCAAACAAAGGGAAATGGAGATAAGGATGTTAGGGATATTGGCGCATGGTGATTGGCTAGTAAATATAACTAGCAACTGCGGGTTAACTACTACCACTGGCTATTTAAACATTCAAATTAGGAATTGCAAACTAGCTACCACTGCTAGCTGGTCCTTTGTTGCTGCTCAAACATTGCAGGATTTGGTTAATAGACAGACCTCTGACTTTCTTTTGGGGTCTGGTGTTTCTTTTTTCCTGATGTTCCTGCTCACTTTGATTCCATTCACGGGTTTTTTTTATGTGCCGAGGTCACTTCACGTTCAGGGTCCTTCTTTCAGCGCAAGCTCAGCGAAGTGGCTCAGCCTGCTTATATGCTAAGAGGGGTTTTGCGGTTTTTACATGGGCAGTCCGGGAGTGGGAAGGGCTTCTCTCCTGGGTTAGTACGTGAAGAATGGCCGTTTCAGTCCCTTTCCCTAACAGGTGGTGTATGTGAGACACAATGTCAAACAATCCATCTGAGGCTATGAATTATATAGAGCCAATAAGGCATTGTTTTAGGAGAAGCAACTAATTAACACCCAAATACCCACAGAGCAAACCCAAAAGACTTAGCGGGGGTAGGGCCCTGTTTCCACCCGTGAATTTCTCCAATACCTAAAGATGAAATACGCTGTTTGAGCACGATCGTCCCCCACCCTCTTCTGGCTGTCACGCTTCCTTCTTCTACACCATGGGAAGAAACCTCATTGATGTTTGAGAAGTCTGGTGGCTTCAGCTTAAGCCGAACTTGAATCTTCCCTTCTCTGACTTCCCTGGTAGCTGGAGCAGGCTGCCAGGCAGTGTTTTCAACTACAGACTTCCTGTTGCCCAACAGTGAGTTATCCACAGGGTAGCTATAAATAAGACTGACATTTTTGCAAGACAATCTTTTTTTTCCCTCTTCCAGCCAAGAATTTAGGACTTTATTAGCATTTTCTTTAAGAGAAAGTATGCAGTAAGGGTGAGGGGATGGGTAGGGAGACCAAAGGAATGTGCATATAGAGGGAGGGAATGGAGGTATTTTCTAATAGCAGCTGGCTTTTGATTTCTAAAAGCCCCCAAAATAAGATCCCACAAAAGAGATGATCTGTTTTTTGGAAAAAATTTCAAGAAAAAAAAGTCCTGGTGCTTCTTCACTGTGAATTTCTGCAGGACATGCTGAAACCTTCCCATGTGCCCTGTCTGCAATCTCACCACTTCCCTTGAACTAATGCCCTATTTTTCAGGAATTGAAGATCTATTCTTGGAGAAAGAGATAGAGGAATATGGAAAGGATGAAGATAACTCCGGAGTGTGCAGAGATTAGGAAATGAGTAACCAAAGGCTCTTTCAGAGGCTGAGAAACTGGAAAAAGAAAAAAAAAATATGTATATATATATATATATATATATATATATATATATATATACACACATATATATAAAACAAAATAGAAAAAGAAGAGTTTTTCTTAAATATTCTGTTATCACTATTATTAGCTATGTATTAGTGAATGTTCCTTGAAACCATTATAGCTATTACTATTTTTATCGCTATTGCTAGCTTATTCTTTATTATTATTTATCAATATCACTATTACTGTTGGAAGGTATTTATTATTGAATGCTTCTTAGAATCAGTACAGGTCTTTTGTAGACACTTTCTCTAATCTTTATAACAACTTTCCTGTCTCAGTATTCTTAACCTATTTTAACAGATTAAGACATTGAGGCCCTAAGAAGAACCAGAGTTTGATAACACAAAGCTAGTAAGTGTTTGGATGGTAATACACACAGAACTGAGTGACTCCCGTATTCTCTCAACTGTTCATTGGTTTTTGTGTGTGTGTGTGTGTGTGGTATTTTTGAAGACACTAGGAGTTTAGAAAAAAAGGAAGTGTGGACATATTTCACAAATCTGCAGTCTGAAAGTCTTGCACACATCACATCCTGTGTAATCGTAAATGCTGGGCTAAGGACAGGGTGGGTGGAGTGTTTCAGAATATGAAGACAACTAGGAAATTCTGGTAAGGCTGTAGGAAAACCCAGAGCTAAAACCTTTCAGAAGCTTCTGAGAGTTCAGTTGGAAGCAACGGACTGGTCCACAGGGAAAGGTAGGCAATGCTGCAAGACTTTTCTCTGTCCACCACTCCCTTGTGTGACCCCTTCGGAGCGGTTGCCTTGAGGCGCTGTGTAAGAGCAGTTAAGCAACACTAGAGGCTTTTGGAAATAGAATGGGTAGGGAGAAGGAAAATCTGATTTTAACTCTGCTGTTTCCTAACTGCATGATCTTGGTAAATTACTTACCCAAGGTTACATCCTTATTGGGAACAAAGTGCTTGAATCTTCAGATGTTGTCAGGCCATGATGAAAACAGTGAAGTCCATGGGTTAAGAATGGTGCATTGAAAAGGAATCCAAGCTGACTCGGTGGCTAATGCCATAGGAAACTTTGCTTCTCAAGGCTAACAATGGCATCATTACTCCATCCTCAGACTTAAATTTTGAGTCTCAAGCTTCTCTTATACCACTCTGTGCTGCTGCTTCCCTACAGTGAATACAATCAGACAGGATCTGCCGTTATCAGTGGGGACCAGGGTGGGATAGAAAGAGGTAGCATGATCTAGGGGGTTGCTCAAAGGCTTGGGTCTCAGAGATGGCTGGCATCCAACCCTGGCTCTACACCTTGCCAGTTGTGTGAACTTGGCTTAGTGATTCTCATAATTGCAAATGTTTCTCAAGCATTAGCTCTATTTCATACATGGAAGTGAGTTGGGAATGATTTCTATTCATAACTTAGACTTTCTGATTCTGAGTTTCCTTAACCATTACATGATCCTAATAACTAACTAATTAGCTAACTAACTAATATGCAGTGATCTTGAAAGGGTTGCAGCATTATAGGAAAATGTCTAGTAAAAAAAGTTAATAAAAATATTTAGGATTAATGCTGACAACTATTATTACTAAACCAAAACAACTGGGCAGCATTAAATAGTCTGGAGTTGTATAGAAGAACAGAAGGTTAACGAGCAGAAATTTGATCACATCTCATGATATAGTGAAGCAGGTTGAAGATGAAATTCACTGAGTATATGGCAGTGACGGAAAGGGAGATTGCCACATGTTGTACCAAAAGCAAGTACCGTGTGAATGCTAGCCTCTGAATATTGAGAGCTCTCAAGATTCATGCTGCTGCATAACTGTGATGTGTTTATTATCTATGATAATATTATACATATTAGTTGTTATTATTGTGGCTTTGATTCCAGACCACTGCAATAAAGCAAATATCACAATAAAGAGAGTCATATGAGTTTTTTTGTTTCCCAGTGCACGTAGAAGTTATGTTTCCTGTATACTGCAGTCTAGTAAGCGTGTGATAGCATTATAGCTGAAAAACAATACACATAGCTTAATTCAAAATACTTTATTGCTAAAGAATGCCAACCATCATCCAAGCCTTCAGATAGTCATACTATTTTCGCTGGTAGAGGGTCTTGCCCCAGTGTTGATGGCTGTTGACTGGTCAGGGTGGTGTTGTTGAAGTTTGGAATGGCTGTGGGAAATTTTTAAAATAAGACAATGAAGTTTGCCACAATGACTCTTCCTTTCATGATAGATTTCTCTGTAGCATGTGATGCTGTTTGATAGCATTTTACTCAAGTTTGAACTTCTTTTAAAACAGAAGTCAGTCCTCTCACACCTTGCCACTGCTTTATTAAGTTTATGGAATATTCTAAGTATTTTGTTGCCAATTCAACAGTGTTCACAGAATCTTCACCAAGAGTAGTTTCCATCTCAAGAAACCACTTTCTTTACTCATCTGAAAGAAGCAACTCCTCATCCGTTCAAGTTTTATTACGAGATTGCAGCAATTCAGTCACATCTTCAGGCTCCACTTTTATTCTAATTCTCTTGCCATTTCCATTACATATGAAGTTATTTTTTTTTCACTGAAGTCTTGAACCCCTTCAAAGTAATTCATGAGAGTTGGAATCAACTTCTTACAAACTCCTGTGAATGCTGTAATTTTGACCTCCCATGAATCACACATAATCTTGATGTCATCTAGAATGGTTAATCTCTTCCAGAAGGTTTACAATTTACTTTTCTGAGAGCCATCAGAAGAATCACTATCTATGTCAACTATAGCCCTTCAAAATGTAGTTCTTAAATAATAAGACTTGAAAGTTGAAATTACTCCTTGATCCATGGGCTGAAAAATGAATGTTGTGTTAGCAGGCTTGAAAACAACATGAATCTCATAGTGTGTTTCCATGAGAATTCTTGGCCAGTCAGGTGCATTGTTAAGAAGCAGCCCTATTTTGAAAGGGATTTTTTCTGAGCAGCAGTTCTCTATAGTGGACTTAAAATAGTCAATAGACCCTGTTGTAAACAGATGTGCTGTCTTCCAGGCTTTGTTGTTTCATTTATAGAGCATAGGCAGAATAGATTTAGCTTCATTCTTAAGGGCCATAGCAATTTTAAGTTTTGCTGAGCATTGACTCAACTTAACACCACCAGCTGCATTAGACCCTGACAAGAAAGTCAGCCTGTCCTTTGATGCTTTCAAGCCAGGCTTTGACTTCTCCTCTGTAGCTGTGAAAGTCTTAGATGGCATCTTCTTCCAATATAAGATGGTTTCATCTACATTGAAAATCTCTTGTTTGGTAAAACCACATTCATCAGTTGTTTTATGGATAACTTGTGCAGCTTCTCCATCAGCACTTGCTGTTTCTCCTTGTATATTTATGTTATGGACTTTTTTCCTTAATTCTTATGAACGAACCTCCGCTAGTTTCAGACTTTTCTTCTGGGGCCTCCTCATTTCTCTAAGTCTTCATAGCATTGAAGAGAATTGGGGCCCTGCTTTGGATTAGGTTTTGGCTTAAGGAAATGTGGCTAATTTGATCTATCCAGCCTTTAAAACTTTCTCCTCAGCAATAAGCCTGTTTCTTTTGCTTGTCATTTGTATGTTTACTGGAGTAGCATTTTAAATTTCTTTCAAGAACTTTTCCTTTGCATTCACAACTTGGCTGTTAGGCTTAGCTAGCTTTTGGTCTATCTTGGGTTTTGACATGCTTCCTCACTAAGCTTAATCATTTCTAGCTTTTGACTTAAAGTGAGACTCAGGTAACTCTTTCGATGGAACACTTAGGGGTCATTGTAGAGTTATTCATTGACCTAATTTCAATATTGTTGTGTCTCACGGAATAGTGAACTCTGAGGAGAGAGCGAGAGTGAGAGCGAGAGTGAGAGGAGAGAGAGAGAGAGAGAAAGAGAGAGAGAGAGATGGGGGAATGGCTGGTCAATGGAGCAGTCAGCACACACACATTTATTCATTGTTTGCCATCTTATTTGGGCACGGTTTATGGTGACCCAAAACAAATTACAACAGTCACATCAAAGATCACTGAGCAGAGATCACCATAAAGATATAACAATAATAATAATAATAAGTTTGAAATATTGTGAGAATTATCAAAATGTGAAACTGAGACACAAAGTGAGTATATGCTGTTGGAAAAATGGCACTGCTAGACTTGCTCAATGCATGGTTGCCACAAACCTTCAAATGATAAGAAACACAATATCTGCGAGGCACCATAAAGCAAAGAACAATCAAATCAGGTATTCCTATAATGAATGGGCTCTCCCAAATATTACAGAAAAATCCTCAAGAAACTGGGGATTCGAGGTTTCCACTGTTCTGTACCCCTAGTTTCCTTCCCTAGAGCACAGGTCATCACTGAACTAATGGGAACATACTGGATTACAGTTTGGGGAGGCCAGAACCTGGGAGCTGTATACTTTGTGAGCTCAATGAGATAGTCAAGCTTCATTTATTTTCTCTTCTAGCACTGGCAGCACCATGATGACTTTACAATCCATGCCCAATGAGACCATTGTGGTCCTTACATCAAATGACATCAAGTTCCCCCAAGCAGAGAAACCCAAACCCACTGACCAGATACAGGATAGCCTGAAGAAACATCTAAAGGCAGAGGTCAAAGTTCTTGCAGTAAGTCCAATTCAGAACGGGCTAGAGTTTGGGGTGACCAAAGGGAAGAGACTATATATGTTTCAAGCCTGGAGATTCATTGATATGGACACTTAGGTTTGCCTGTTTGCACCATTCCCAGCCCTTTTCCACATAAGGTAATATTAAAAATGTTCTTTCCCTTATCCTGAATATGAGCCGTTGAGTTTTTATTCTTGCTTTTGTACTTTTGCCACATAGTAATTCTCTAATGCACTTTTATAAAAATGATAGTGATACATAGTTCCATGCTTTTATATACACTTTTCTGTGTGTTCACCAATAGCATGCTTCATAATCTGTTCTGATTTTTTGATGGGTTTCCCTCACTGAAAATTGTAGGGAAAACCAACTTCCTCCACATTTTTTCTTTCCCCTTTTCAGAACACTGATGATATTTGTCTTTTGTTTCCTTCACCTATGATTTATGAAAGAACCTTTTCTTAAGTGAGTGAAGAAAGGAAGGGGACAGGGGGCACATCTAGGACTGGAAGACAAAAATAAAACTCTGGTTCCTGGAATTGCCTCTATTCTTTTATGATCTGAGATGTGGCACTAGGTTTGACCAGGCTGCAGAACCTGGTGGTACTGATTACTTTTCCTCACCTATGCCATAATGTGTGTTGCCATATGACATAAGGTATAGAAATAAGCTTGATAAATGTTAGTAGAGCTTTGAATCTCTGAGTTGGCAGTCAGGGGGAGAAACTGCCCCTCCTATGATAGAGATTGAGGTTCCTCAGCAAAAAGTACAAGGGCTAAGGAGGCCAAGGAGATGGCCAGAGGGCCAGGTTTCATGTTCAGAAGGGACTGGGGTTGTGTGAGAAGAGTCCTCCATACTGCCAGTTCTCAAGAGAACATGAAGTTAAAGGAGGAACTGAAAGCTACTAACAATGAGACTCAGAGAGCCCAGTGCCCCTCATGAGCTGACAAGGTCATGAGAGGCAGAGATGCCTAAATCCTTGATGAGCATTTGCTATATGGCCAGAGATAATGGTGTTCTTTGATGGAATAGCATTCCCTCCAAAATGTCTTTGCAGAATTCTCACTACAGAGCTTTTATAGTGCCATCATCCTTGCTAGGATCTTGTAGAGGGTGATAATATATGGGCACCAAGGGAGAGGTGAAGTGCCCCTGTCCTTACAAATACTGATTTAATGCTCAATCTTCCTTCCTCTTTCAACAGACTATCCAGATCATGTGCGGAGGGATGGTTTTGAGCTTGGGGCTCATGTTGGCATCTGCTCCCTTTTCTCGGAATTTCACCCCAGTGTTTTCCATCCTGTTGAAGGCTGTGTATCCCTTTGTGGGATCTTTGTGTGTGAGTAGATTCCATAGGACAGGATGGGATGGATGGGGGAGGATGATGCTCATAGCTTAGACTATTCACATGTCATCTTGCTATGCTTCTCTCTGTCAGGAGCAAACAGTCAATGGGTAGAATTGTGCTCCTGGGTATGTAGCCCAGGGGAGGATTGAATAAGGTATGCATGGGGGTGGGTGGGTGGAGGATGCAAGTATGTCTGATTTGAGATCTATTTCTTGGCTGCCTCCAACGATCACTTATTTTAAAGATTATCTTACTTTTCATCTTACCATCTTAAGCTATAATGAGGATAGTGGCTTCTCTCCAGATTTAGGCAAAATAATCCATGAAGCTGAAGAGTGTTGGGAAAAATCTTTCTTCATGGTAAAATGAGTTCCAATGAAAATCACACACACTAGCAGAGAACCATGTTTATGTTTGTGGGAATCATGGATGAAGGAAAACTTTCAACTCTGAGCATTTTGAAAATGCTTTTTTGCAGAGTTAATGGCATTCAGGGAAGGTTGAGCAGATATCTATGCTTTAGTGATGACCTGGAAATTCCTCTGAAACAGTGAGACATTTAGGGTGTGAAAGAAGGGGACATAGTGGGGTTTTTATTATGGGAGCCTCTTTCTTCTGAATTACTGCGGGTCTTTCTTGCAGTTGAGCCTCGCTTTCATAGTTTTTCAATGGAGCATCTCACAAATCACTATTTTTTGTCTTTCTTAAACTTGTTTCTTTACCTGATGCCTCTATAAGGCCATGTTTTACTCTATATGGTCTAGTTTTCCTCTTTTATATGAATTAAATGCACCACTCTATTTAGATTCCAGCAGCTATACTTCAATATCTTTTTTCCTTTCAAAAATCTCATCAAGTAGACCACATTACACTTAGGAGTTGTGTCACCTTAGGCTCTTATAGACTGTTTCTCATACTTGTCCTTGATGACAAAACAAGTTTGGGATAGTTCTGAAGAACACTGGCCAGGTTTTTTTTATAGAATGTCCTTCAATTTGGGTTTGTCTAATGTTTTCCTCATTTTTAGTTTAGCGTGATGGGTTTGGAGTGGAAGACTATTGAGTTGAAGTTCTAATCTCATCAATTCACATCAGGGGTACATACTATCAAACTGATTTGTCAGTGATGAAGGTAACCTTGATCACATGGCCAAGGTAGTGTTTGATAGGTTTTCCCACTATAAAGTTACTTACCTTCTTCCTCTTTCCATACTCTATTAGTCATTACATTCAACCCACAAATGGAGACATATCAAGTCCATTTTCTTTTAGGATACAGCATTTATTTTTGCAGACCTAAATTACTTAATGCTGGGACCCCTGGAAACACAGCTTTTTTTTTCTCATTATTTTGTCCCATTTTCCCATTGTCAAGGTATTTCCTGTTCCTTAGTTGCCCCAAAACTAATACTCCAGAGAGGAGTAGTAATTCCTTTGGTTTTCTGAGCACAGTCTTAAAAGCTTTCTATCATCCAGTCTTACGCTTCCTTCTATTCTCAATTATCAGCTGATTATGCCATGCAGAGCCACCAACTTAAAACTATTTTTCTGTCTGCCCATACTTGTAAGCTGTTCCTATTGTTTTCTTTTTCCATACCATGGCTTTCATGTCCTTCTCTAGATAACTCCTCGCTATAAAACTTGATTTTCTCCTTTGAGAAAAACCCTTTTTCCTGGCTTTTAAGGTCTCATTTTGTTTATTGGAATGGACTCCTGCTCATATCAGCTTTCTTACCATGCTGTTCTAAATGCTACATGAGCATGAGGGAAATATCAATATTTATAAGTGGGTTTAAATTGTTGTTCCTCAGTCTGCTAGGTGCTTTATTCCTGGGAGTTTTACATAAACATGATGGTCCTGAGATCATAGTTACACTTGTACATAGAAATTCACCTGAACATTTTTTCTGTTTTCTGAGTAGTTCATCATCTCTGGATCTCTATCAATCATCACAGAGAAAAAGTCTACAAAACCTTTGGTGAGTATGGAATCATAGCCCTCAATTCAAAGGAGTCAAATGAAACTTAGAGCGCACACTTCAATCTCTCTATTTTGCAGTGTTGCAAACTGAACTGCAGAGCAGCTATACGGCAGAGTTAGGGGCCATGCCCGTATATTCCCTATTCCTGCTCAGAGCACATTACACCAACCACTGCATCTTAAATCACAGCTTGCATTTAGCACCTTGTTTTATACCTTAGAAGACTGCCCAGGAATCTATTCTAGAAAATTCTTCCCCTTAATGAAGCCCTTTTGGTAGTAACTGGTCTTTGAATTTAGTTATTCATGATGAAGAAGCTGACAGTGTTATAAAGAGGTGTGATCTATTTGTTGTGTGTTCACCATTTAAGCCCATGTGTCAGACACTATCTCCCATTCTTCCATCTGTCTGAGCCAAACGTTAATTCTTCTATTGGGTTGGGGTGGGGGGAACACTTGAGTCCTGGAAGTTGTCCCTAGTTATTTCTTCTTACATAGAAAAAGGATTTACCAGCCCTTTACTCTTTCCAGGGAAAACTAGAATTAGGAGAAGCCAGAAGCGAAAGTCTGGGTTATTGTGAGAAGCTGTTCTAGTCTGTAAAGGTTTGCTAAGTCTTCCTTCAGCCTTATACCCCTCAAGTGTTGTATGTTGGGGACCATGTCATGTAATGCAGTAGCACAGAAATTCAATTTGGAAGCCCTTGCTACAAAAATTTCCTGAAGAAGTTAGAGGGAGTGCTCAGGCCAATGCCAATATCTCTCTTTCTTTCATCAAAATTTAAGAGCTTTAACTGCTCAGTCCCTAAAAGAAGGGTGCCTGGATGGAATTAGGCATTACTCTAATTAATGGCTGTTTACTATCCCCTGAAGCTCACAAAACTAACTATAGTTTTCAGAATTGCCCTTGCTTGATTCACTTCTGTGAGTTGGGATAGGAGTGAAGCTACTTCTGAGATCAGTTTATATTCCCCTCATTTCTTCAGTGTAGCAATGAAGCACAGAATGGGAAATGAGACTGAGGAACTGAGTACTTATGGAAACTGAAGGAGTCAGAGGCAAAGTACTGGGACCTCAGTTTCCTGACATCCAGTCCAGAACTCTTTCTTCTACCTCCTTCTGCCACTCATACATTACACCCTGTCTACTGAGTTCAGGACTCTTCTTAGTGCTATCCAGATGTGGCCTGGGACGTGGCCAACAACATGCCTGTCCACACTTCAGGGCCACTTGAAACTAAGAACCATGGTCCCATATTCATCTCTGAGTGTGCATACCTTCATGGAGGGACAGTGGGCTATTTTGGTTTGCTAAAGCTGTCATGATGCAATATAGCAGAAATGGATTGACTTTACAAAATGGATTTATTAGATTACAAATTAACACTTTGAAAGCAATGAAAATATCCAAATTAAGGCTTCAACAAGAGGATACCTTCACCCAACAAAGGCTGATCATGTCTGGGATTTCCCTATCACATGAGAAGGCACATGATAACTACTGGTCCTTCTCTCCTGGATTGGTTTCAAAATGGTTCTCTCAGCTCCTGTGGGTCCATCCCACAATTGGGTGGGTCACATCTCCATGGAAACAAACTAATCAAAAAATTCCACCCAACAATAGGTCTTCCCTCACAAAACTGGATTAAAGGAACAGGGCTTTTCTGGAATACATAACAGTTTCAAACCAGCACATGTTCCAAGCATGAATGGCTTCACTTTGTGCCTTTATGGCACTATTGCTTCCAGGTGGATTTCCTGAGTGTGTCGGTGGAAAGAGAAATTGCAGCTGGTCCACTGACAACTTTGGTCATGCTCTCTCGGGGACTTTGCAGGCATAGCCTCATCTGCCTCTGCTAGTCATCCAGGGTAAAGAATTTTGAACAGCAACATTCTCTACCATCCAAATAAAGTGTTGCCTAGGGGGAACATTTCTTTGACTCATTCTCTTGGCTGAAATTTATTTTCTAATTTGAGAGACTTTCCTGGGCACTAGGGATGCACACAGAAATAAATGATCAATCCTAGAATTCCTGAGGGAGACAGAAAAGGAAATGAATTATTGTAATGTACTGTCAATGATAGAGACATCTGTTGTTCTTGAGGAGTGATATTTATTTGGCATTTCTCTTCAGGTTCAGTCCAGCCTGGTCGCAAACATTCTGAGTTCTTTATTTGCTGTAGAGGGACTCATTCTCCTTTCTGTCAACCTGGCTGCTTTGGGTCCTGCCACACAGCAGTGTGAATTGGAACAAAAGAATGTATCAACTCAACATGATTTTTATCACTATCATAATGACTATGTTACCAGGGAGTGCTCCTTGGCCAATGGCGGTTTGGTTGTAAGTATTTTTAGATAGAATACTCAATCTTATAAGGTTTCTGAAAGTCTTGACTTCTTGATATTCCTTATTTTGAAACCTTCTGTGTTCTTTCTGGTTTTGGCATCTGGAGGGATGTCAGGGCCATATAAAAGAAAGGGGACTACCTGGCTGAGATGAAGGGGCGAGGTTGTGGCGATACATAACCGTAGGGCAGAATTGAAGAGTAAATGTCAAGTAAAATGGATGATGAAAAAACTAAAACTTGTTGCTTGTAGAGTTTCTTAGTAATCAAGATGAGTTTATTATGAAGGTCTTAAACTGCGAGTCTATCACACCAAAAACCTTGGTACAAGAAGTAGTGGAATCAGAAGGCAAAGAAAGCAGAAAGAGCCAGGAGAACGGGACATGCCATCTAGGAAATCATGTGCGTGTATGTGTGTTTTAGGATGTTAACTTTACCAGAGAAGAGTCAGGTCTGGCACTGAGTAGGAAATGCAGGGTTTGGAAGTGTGGGTGGGTCCTCCTTCAGTGATGGCCGTGATGGGTAAGATTAATCAGGAGAAAAGTCTCCATCTTTGTTGTTTGCTTGTTAGAGGGAGATGGAGAAAGCCCACTGATAATAATAGGATGAGAACGCTTTCTTACTGAGTGCAAGCAATCAACAGAGTTTAGCTAACAAGGAAACATCTTAAGCTGGAGCATTAAGAAACACATGTATGGTCAGCAATACATGGAGAGAAAAACACACAAGCAAGATAAGAATAAAAAGGCTGTGGGGAACTTAGTTTCCTGCAATTATAAAAGTGAGATAGTCAAGGACACAGTTGGAGAATAGTAAGATAGAAAGGTCTAGGTTCAGTTCATGCCTGCCCATCCCTCTTTATGGAGCTGGTCCCAGCTGTTTCTCCCCAGGTTAAGGATAGTATGATGAGAAAAAAATACATGTAAATGAATGTAATAGTAATTGGTATAAGGCAACACTTGGCAGAGCCAACTTTACCACAGTATAAGATCTGGAGGAGAGTTGGGGGAGAGGTATAGTGTAGTGGATAAAATATTAATGTATGATAGGATAATTTTATATTATAAATAGCAGGATTTTATTTTTTTATTTTATATGGTTGTTAGGACAATTTTTAGGTAAGGCAGACAAGTTGTATCTCTTCTTTGTTTATAAATAAACTAGAGGCGAGAACAGTCAGGCTGCCACCCTTGTTCTAGTGGGTGGTGAATTCTGCATGAAGGAAGAAAAAAATAGAACTTATCCTCTTGGTTTAGTGCCTTTTATGAGTTATTTGGGGTTTTTGGCAATTTTGGCAGTTTGCTAACTTGACTGCTCTTAGGTCATAAAGGTCAATGAAACCCATCAAAAGAGATTAGATAAATAGAAGGGGTGTTAATACCCAAATTCACAAAGGGATTAAACAATCATCAGACCCTCACAAATCTCTGAGAAAAAAATATTATGTACTATTGACAAATAAGGAAACAGAAGCTAGAGAGGAAAAGAGACTTGCCCATGTTCCACACAGCTATGAAGTGGTAGAGATGAGGCTTAGACTGAAAGCTGTTGGCTTCTCATTCCTGGGAGTTACACCGCTCTGCTCTTTCACTGAGTGAATGATATAATAAGAATGACTGAGAGACCTAAGACATAATAAATATATAAAGTAGGTTAGTTTATTTAGTCACTCTTCATCCCACTTCCTTCCTTTCAGGGGAACAAATGAGTAAAGGAATTGAAACAATATCTAGGGTTGGCATAGTATTTTTCTCTTCGGAGTTGTGTTCTAAGTTCACTTCATGATGGTTGGGGCAATCTTCATCTCTGAAGTCACCTCCCAACAAGGAATGAACGTTTGGGTTTTCTTAAGCACCATTGATCTTTACTTGCCTGGATTTCAGGGACTGCTGTCTGTGATGCTGATTTGCACAGTGCTGGAATTCTGCCTGGCTTTGCTTGCTATTGTGCTCTGGTGGAAACAGGGTCACTCTAACTTTCCTTGGGTGAGTATGCTGGCTGGCCTCATTGAATCTCTCAGATTCTTTGTTCTGTTGAGCTATGCCACCAACAGCGGCAGAAGGAATGATCAGCTGCTGGTGATTAAGTGATGGAAGGCAATTGATAAGGAAAGCAGATGTCATTGAGCAGCTGATCAGCTAAGGATTCATGGCATGTGAAGATCATTGGACCCGAGAAATCATCTGGTTCAGTCTTCCCATTTGGCAAATGAATTAGGCTATGGGAAAATGAAATTATTTTCACAGAATTATGCCGTGAATTTGTGTCTGTGTCCAGGTCACTGGAACTTGGTTTGCCTACCTTCCAGTCTGGAATACTTTATGCCATAGCCTGAGTCTTTTTAACAGTCTTGACTTGGGGAAGGACATTTAGTACATGTGACTGGATTCAGTATGTGTCCTTTACTCTAGTTTTCCCTTGCTGTAATCTTAAAATGCTTTTTACTAAGAACAAAGAGAAGGGGTGTCAATACCCAAGTTTACAAAGGGATTGTACAGTCCAAAACTTCATCAGACCCTTGCAAATGTCTGAGAAGGAATTGTTGAATAAAATTCCATGAGACAAGGGAGGAGGGCTGGGGAAATACATGAAATCAGAAAGAAAGATAGATGTTAAAGATCGAGATGGTATAATCTAGGAATTCCTAGAGTGTATAATAATAGTGAAATGTATTATGTACAAATTTTAAAAATGTTTTGGTATGAGGAAGAACAAAGGAATGTCATTATTGCAGGGTGCTGAAAATAGATGATAATTAATACTTTAAAATGTCACCTTATGTGTGAGACTAAAGCAAAAAATGTGTATTTGTTACAAAATTTAGATTTTGACTAGAGCACTTCCTAATATAACTCATGTAGATAGTTTGATTGAATGTCATAAGTACTTGGAATCTCAGGTAGGACATGAGATTTTGTTGGTTTGTCCAGAGTGATCCCCCGATGAATCCCAGAGTGATTTGATCAGTGACTGGAAAAGTATTTGCAAGCCCCCTTCGGGAATGGTGAGAGTGGGGAGAAATTCAACTTCACCAAGTTGAATTCTTTTTTTTTTTTTTTTTTTTTTTTTTTTGGTTATAAAGGTATATATTTATTTAGAATGATAAACATGACTAATTAAAATATATAAAGCTGAAAAATACCACAAATGTCATAAAATCCAGAAAAATTATATTTTTACTAATTGCTTGATGTATTTCTGTAATATTTTCCGTATTTTTGACTGCATGTTTTTGCATCACTTCTAAGTATAATAATATTTTTGTAGTGGATTTTGTGACTAGAATAGATCAGTTTCTCCATTAATATAGTTATTAGATTTTTTTTCTTTAGTCTAAAATTTAAGCCTTCTTGCATGGCTTTCTCACTGTATTTTATAGTAACTGCAGGTATGTTTTTATGTAAATGAGGGCCACCAGCAAAAGAAAGGTTGGCATACTTCCTTTACCTTCTCTGAATGCACCTCTCTGGATCCAGCCAATTGTTAGCCCACTTGACAGTACATTTCCAAACCACAGAAAAAGCAGGTGCTTCTCCCTGCAGCATCTATTTTTTTTTTCCTTTTTTTTTTTTTTATTAATTAAAAAAAGAATTAACAAAACAATTAGAAATCATTCCAATCTACATGTACAATCAGTAATTCTTAATAACATCACATAGTTGCATATTCATCATTTCTTAGTACATTTGCATCGATTTAGAAAAAGAAATAAAAAGACAACAGAATAAGAATTAAAACAATAATAGAAAGAAAAAAAACAAAAAAAACAAAAACAAAAAACCTATACCTCACATGCAGCTTCATTCAGTGTTTTAACATAATTGCATTACAATTGGGTAGTATTGTGCTGTCCATTTCTGAGTTTTTATATCCAGTCCCGTTGTACAGTCTGTATCCCTTCATCTCCAATTATCCCTTCTCTTTTTTTTTTTTTTTAATTAACGGAAAAAAAGAAATTAACCCAACATTTAGAGATCATACCATTCTACACATGCAATCATTAATTCTTAACATCATCACATAGATGCATGATCATCATTTCTTAGTACATTTGCATTGGTTTAGAAGAACTAGCAACATAACCGAAAAAGATATAGAATGTTAATATAGAGAAAAAAATAAAAGTAATAATAGTAAAATCAAAACAAAACAAAACAAAACAAAACAAAAACCTATAGCTCAGATGCAGCTTCATTCAGTGTTTTAACATGATTACTTTACAATTAGGTATTATTGTGCTGTCCATTTTTGAGTTTTTGTATCTAGTCCTGTT